>NC_134225.1:14859485-19659485 GCF_965140235.1 Caretta caretta
TTTTGGAGAACTGACATTATGCTGTTGGGGGTGTCTTGAAGGGAAATACACATTGGAAGAGCTAGTCCAGACTGTGTAACAAGCTACTGTTTCCACCTCCTGTACAGCCCTCTCAGTATTCAATCAGATCATTTGTAGAGTATTTTGGTCGTTGAAGGTGCATTGAAAAACAAAGCAGAAATCAAACTTACCTTCTGCTCTGTCTATATAACAGCAGAAGCATCAGATTTAAAACTTAATAGCCATTTTATGTTCTATAATCAGGGGGGTCCACTTTTAAGAACACATTCTCTAGTGTTGCTCTGCTACAAACTGGATTATGAACTATTATCCACTGAGGACACGTGTAAAAGCTAAGTAACTGTTGATTAAGAAAATGAGAGGGCTATGCTATATGATTAGCATCTTTCTTTGGCAAAGTAAAAGAAGATATTTTTCCCCAAAAAAGAAAGCGTATTGGAAAAGTTTGGAAAGTTACACCTACACGTCACCTATCTGAAAAAAAACAAACCCATCCAGGGTTACACACAAATAATCCATATGTGTATTTGTGCGTGTGTGTTTTCCCCTCAAGAATACCACTGACAGATAGAAATAAGGAGAAGAAAAAGGAGAAAAAATAATTAGAGAAAAGGTGCTGAGACATTAGAAGTGAATCTTCAGATATTGTGTGTTGTGTTATTATAAAAGAAATCCTGAGTCCATGTTGTGTTGACATTATAGGGGTGGGGAGGGGTAAACTGTTTTGTGGTGGGGAAAGTATAATGATAAGACCACTATGGCTGTTTTTGGCTGGGCAAAATGTCAGGGTACATTATATTTCTTAAACCGGGTTCAGATTTTTGGTACAGAAAGGGCATATTTTTTCTTGTATTGTTACATTACGATGTTTGTGTCCTACTCTAACTTTATGCTTAACAGTTCCATAACAATCTTTCTGTGCAAGCAATACATTTCGATTGTAGAAATAGAAATGTCCCTTCTACCTAGGAGAGACATCTAATCTTGATATGGTAGCTCAGATCAGACAAAAAAAGCACGTGCAAACAAGTAAATGTATAGTCCTAAGCCAACAGTTTTAACAGGTATCGTTTTTCTTTTTCTGCGGTATTAAATATGATATTTTTAAGTGTGGAAAGGGCATAATGGCTCTGGATTTGATTCAAAGCAGTATTGCATGAAGAATGACTATTTTCACAATCCTTTGGGGTTGGACAGCTAGGTTGGACCAGGTTTGAAAAACTTAATATGCAAGTCTAATAAAAAATATCCTTCGTGGTACTGTAAATTAATATTTCAACAGGGAAAAGGCTGATTATTGCTCGTTTTAAGTGTAATTATTTGACATTAGTGCTGTGATAATTGAATGATTTAAAGGATTCATTATATATATATATATATATATATATATATATATATATATATATATATATATATATATATATATATACACACCATTTCGCCTTTTCTGTATTAACAATTTGCAGATGTTTATCCCTTTCTTCTAACAGCATGTACAAGAAAAAATATCTATTCTGTAAATATTAAGATTGATTTTATACCAAAGACTACATCCCTGTAGAGAGATAGAAGCCTGAAGTTAATAAACGTTTAGCAACACAACTCCAGAAATGCAATAAAAGTTAAAACCTCCCCTACTGTTTTTTTTAATTATGATATTAGATCAGAAGGCACGAGGATGGAAATTTATTGGCTTTAACAATTTTGTGTAAATTTTCCTTATTTTTATGTAAAAAACATGGGTAGTCAAAAAGACACCACGCTGTTCGCGTTCATCTCACGTCATATAATTTTGTTTGCTTTGTTGCTAGACATGCACACACCTTCTGATGCTGTTGTTATCAGGGTAAAATATTAGCAATATTACTATATGCTCGATACTATCATTTTTCTTGCCTATGTTCATATAATGCTCTTTCCCCAGCAGGTGTAATTTTAGAACTGAAGGCTTTGTCTGTGTCTCTACGGGTTCCTATGTATTTTATTCTTTGCTGCTTCTGGTGATTTTGTGGTGCTTTAAGAAAATACCGCCTGGAGAAGGAAAATATATTTAGAAGTTAGTAGGAGCTTGTAAATTCGTAACAGGGAGGCTAGGGTTTGGTTATAGGCTCCTCCATTTTGCTGCAGTTCATGAAGTGCAGATATATATATTTTAATCCCTCCTTGTTTCAGTTAGCCGTTTGCCTCGCCTGAGCTTGGGAAATTGCATTGAAAGCTTAGCTTTCCCTAAGATACGTGCCTGCGATATGTTTGAAAAATCAACTGGAGCGGCTGTCTAGAATTTTCTAAATACTACCAAATCCCTCTGTTGAAAGCGGTTATGCTTAGGTGTCTTGGATTCTCACACAGTCACCATGTTATTTAATCAGCTCTTGGGGTGTGCAGATGATCTTTACAAATGATTAACAGAATCAAATCAAGTGTGAGTGTGTGAGCAGGGTAGTGGTGGTGGGGGGGAATATGTGGTGTTTGATTTATTTTTAAAGAAAGTTCACTCTGTTGTAGACCAAGACAGGTTAAGAGGTAGGTTGGTATGGTCAAGGCAGGTATAATTAAACAAGGCCCAGAGCTCCTGTGGTTTATGTTCAGATGCAAGCCATCGCCTTCAGCTGAAACACCCCCTTTTTAATAAATAGAGTGAAGTTATTGTCCGGTTTGTGTGCATGATTGTCATCGTAACACCTTGGACTTTCCTTCAGTCTAGCTGGAGTGCAACTGTGCCGCCTAAACCATAGAATTTGCAGACAAAAGTTGCCGCTTGGAACTATAGTTATTTATGCTAATTACAGGGTGTCTGACAGAAACATAATAAATGTAGAGGGAGACGTATAGAAATATGTTTCTTCAGGCAGTATACAGTTTTACTCTTTGGGTTCAGGCTTGTTTTCCTGCTGTTCTTTTAATTTACTTCTTTCTGAAATGTTTCCCCCTCCCCTTTTGTTGACCTGTACTTCATATCACACCCCAAACCAAGATAACCTAATATGCCTTGGAGATTAGCACTTAGTGTAATTTAAATATTCCCCTCCCCCCCCCCCCATTGCCCTGGACAAGCTTCCATCTGTGAATGTTTTTAATGGGATTCGTCTAGTGGAAACCTGAAATTTTGGAAGGACACCATAACACAGTTAAATAAATTGTCCTGGGCTTTAATGGCACGTCGGAATTTATTGTCTATTATCCCCACCTTCGGACACTAAGGAGTCTGGAATCCAAAGTCATAACTTCTAACAAAATTCTTAGCAACAAAGTGGTGTGTGTGCGTGTGGGTGTGCAGGAGCACTTAACCAGGTAAAAACTCCTCTAGAGTAATTTTTAATCTGAATGTTCATTTTATTTACCTGTTCCCCTTTCCTCCCTTCATTTTGGGTTCAATTTAAATATTATGTCCATATAAAGGCACCTTTCGACAAGTCTCATCAGTAATATATTGTTTTGAAAATCCTTTCTGCCCAACGTCTTAAAAAACCCCGAAGAAATATGATATGAAAGTAGCCAAAGAAATCTGGAAAACAAAACAACAGCCAGCTGCATTGCTATGGGATCCGCCAGTAATAGTTTGCTGAAATTGGCCTTTCCTTTTCATTGACTGGCTTTAAAAAGGTAAACATGAAAAATAAAAGACATGTAGGAGATCAGGAGATATTTTCTACTGACTTCAGACAGTCTGCTCTACATTCGTGCAACCCAACCCATTGTATACCTTTTTTTCATAAGAGAAAGGGGGAGGGTGTAAAAGAACAAAAGAAAGAAAAAAATTGGGGAGGCAGAGGAGAGGCGAAAGGAACGAAGGACAAGGAAAAAATATAACAAGAGAAAGAGATGTGGGGTGGGGGATGAACTTTATTCTGCTTAGGGATTAAAATCAAAGCGATAGTCACTGCTGGTGTGTAAATTTGTGCTGTCTGTATGGTTAGTTTCGTTTTGTTTATGAAGAGATAACACAGCACGGCTTCAGATTGCTTCGATGCAGGGTGTGTGTGTGTGTGTGTGTGTGTGTGCGTGTGTGTGTGTGTGTGTGCAGGGAAAAGTAGATTATTAATACGAACTTGACAGTGTTAATTGAACCAAGTGGAAGCGGGGAATGCGTTTTTGGAGTCGCTGTTTGTCTGCCTGTCAAGGGTAGAGTGTTGTCTGCTAATCCCAAGACCCTCACTGGAGTTTGTCGATCAAACCCCTTCTTGAATGTCTTCCTCTGGTAGCCACAGAGAGTTGCTATTGCTGTTTATAAAGAGCACCGCTTTCATCTTCCACACAGCTTCAGGGTGCAAATCCGTACAGCTGCACGGGAGACCCTGTGTGGAGAGCTGCCTAGTGTTCTTCAGGCCTTGAATTGCCACAAGGAGGTGGTGGGATTTATTTATTTATTTACTTCCAATTGCTGTGGGACTCCAAACTAGCCTTTGATACCGCTAGTTTGTAAAGTTTTTGGTTTTGTTTCTGTTTTTTTTTTTTTCTTAAATCGCAGTATCACAGAGCTGAAAAGACACGGCCCTAGGATTTTTTTGCATCTTCTTGAAATCAGAGAAAGATTATCAAAGCGAAACTACAAGACTGAGGGAATAAGGGTCTGCAGTTATGTGCAATCAAAACAGAGAAAGAATGGATTTCTGAAAACTGCACAAGCTTATCTGATTCACACACAGAGAGAGAGAGAGACAGACACACGACCAAAGTCACTGGAAATAATTTCGCTCCAAGAGGTGTCAAAACTAAATGTGTCAAGACGGTGATCAATAAAATAAACAATGGCGTTTGCTTTTTTTAACGTCACAGTTACAAATCCACCCCCCCCCCCGATTTGATATTGTTTATATTTTGCAGTGATGTGTTGGTTTTGTTAAATGCAAAGAAATTTTTGCTTTCAGAATAATGGGGAGTGGAGGAGGAAGAGATATTAGACAGCCTACATGAGAAATGATCGTTCAGCATCATTTCAGTAGAGGTAATCTTCCATTAAACAAGTAGCGAGATCTTTATGGAAACAGGATCATATCTGCTCAGAGTCTAGCTAGACCGTTCACAAATGTTGCAAGATAACCTTGCTGGTATTGACTGTGTAGCAAACCAGATTTTAATTCTAACGTTCACCTCCGGTTGGAAAGACTACTCCCTAAAATAAGTATATTTCAAAATATGTATTTATTTGCCCTGCATTGCTACTCGACTTTATTCATGAAACCTTACGCTTATCCACGTAGAAGGTTTGATGGAGACAGAAACATAAATGAACATTATTTTACTTCCCTGCAGACTCAGAGTTTTGTTATGCAATTACACAGCTAAATGTTCTGATAATATTATGCTAAGCCCTGTTTTTATTTTACTTTAAGATGAGCTGCCTCTCTCTTGTTTGAACTGGGTAATTTCTCAAAGCATGCTGCTCCTTGAATGAAATAGGCTGGTATTGCAAACGTTATGATTATTTAAAAAAAACCAAACCCTTTGCAGCCCTATGGAGAGTAAACAATTCTATTTAATGAAAGTTTCCGCGTAAATAAAAGAAATCTTGGCCAGCAATGTTTTCCTTTGTGTAACATCAAAAATGCACCATTCACAACTAAATTAGTGACCTTGTCTGCTTGTGTTAAGGTTACAAGAACTGGTTTTACTTATTGAAACCCTGTGTTTTTATAATCCCTGCTCGTTATGTATTTCATATCTTGTATATTTTGTCATTTTTCCCTATAATTTTTTTCACCAGTCCTCCTTTGCACTCACTGTTCTTCTCTATCTGTTCCTCTGTATATAAAGCCCCCCCGCCACTTTCTGCATATATGTCCAAAGACAACCATTCTTTTGTAAGGCTCCATTTACAATAATTCATCCATGTACCAAATACAAGATTCCTTTACACCTCCACGTTTTTACATCACAGCATCTTAGCAATCTTCCATAGTGAGTATTTAACAAAAATGGAAATAGAGAAAGAATGATGAGTATAATTTTCCCCCCATGAACAGAAAAACAACCGTCACTAGAGACTTTTGATTGACAAATAAATTGAACTCAATAGAGGCCAAAGGGGACATTATACTCCTGTAGGAATATTTCCCTTTAAGGACTCACATAAAACATAGCATCTAAAACGGAATGAGAATAAATTCTGAGAGGGAACGAGAAGATGACTTCAGATTTCATAGGCTCTGTCCGAATTTGGATTTTCATACACACACAGACATCAATTTCTATTTAAAGTAGTCCCTTGATAGAATTAAATACATTTCTAACAGAAACTAGGACAGACTCGTGCATATTTACTAAGAACTTTGAAATTAAGATGCAGTCTTACTCTTTTCTCAGCTGAAACATGGGCTGTAAGTTTCTAGGGGCTGGGGGCTTTTTTAGCAACATCACATATTAATGCATATTTAGGCATGTATCTGTAGCCATCTGCTTTTTCTTCATGCTCGAATTTCCTATGTTACATACTGGGGGGAAAAGCATTCATGTCATGTGTGTTCAGGGGACTTACATACACTGTCCATAATGTATGTCACTGGTGCATACTGCATCACTAACGGGCATATGCCCCTGTCTTTCTCTCTTTCTCTATCTCTCCTTGTCTATCTGTCTCGCTCTGCGAGAAACCACCATAACCTTCTGAGCCTCCACTTTTCTTGTTCTTGCACAATTTTGAGCATTCACCTTCATCCTACTCCAGTTACTATGAAATTCGAAGTTATGAATTGCCCTTCACAGCACGAGATAATCCACATTTTTTAAGAGAGGTTATTCTGTGTAGGTTATTCTTTTCCTCCTCTTCCAGAGAAATCCACTAACTCCATTCTTTCAGAATCCAATGGGCGTGATCTATTTACCTACCTGACTTTCTCTACGAAGGGAAGGTTATTTCTTTCAAAATTCAGCCCGAATGTTAAGAATTAAAAACAAAAATCAGAACCCAAGCTATTTCAATCGATTTGGTAAAAAAAAAGTTTCCATACATTAAAATAATAATATTAATAAGTGTCAAGTGTACATTGTTGCTTGCTGTAAATATTCAGAAGGTTTCCCCTTTCCCAGCTACGCCTTATAGCTGAAACTCACTCTTCCAGTTTTATTTAATGAACGACACATTTATGAACAATCAAATGATCCTCGTAAAAATTTTATTGAAGGACATAAAAACATCCTTGGCTACTAGCCGAATAATTCAGAGAGGGTCTGCAAAAGCTGTCTTTTTTGGGGAGGGGGTGGTGGTGGTGTTATTATTTCCCACTCATGTTTTACAAGCTTATCCTTTCCACTCCAGGAGACAGTTATTAAAAAATAGATATGCATGATGTGACCAACAGATTTCTTGCCCTAAAGCAGGCTTGACGACTGTACTTCCCTGTAACAGATGACAAAAAGTCCATTTATTTTTAGGCTAAAAGAGCCTAAAATCAGATCCTTCCTTGGGTGATACTGAAGTATGATGGGAAGCATACCTCTATTACACTTTGAACCAGTCCCTTTTTACTGATATTCAATTTAATGTATCCACTATGGAATACAAGCTGCAGAAGGAAAGGACAGACAGAGACAAATTACGTCAAGAAATAGTGCCTGGGATACCTTACACACACATACCTTATAGGCTCACTAGCAGGGCAGCTTTTTATGCCAGACATAGCCACCTCTGGCTAATGAAATGCAAGAGGCATTGCTTCTAATGTCTGCATTATTTCAAGAGTTTTATGAAAAGCCAGGTCGCACAGTCTCTATTAAAAAAAAAAAAAAAAAAAGACCTGCGGATTGATCCACACTGTATTTTTGGGTAAATACAATCACGTGAGAGCTGAGAGCCAATAGCAAACTGGGAAAGGCTGAAAAAATAATTACCTGCCCTGATTGTTCTATGAGAAGATAAAAAGTACACATACAGTTCATACAATAATCTTATGAATGTAAAAGAGGGGGGAACATGTCGGCTTCTGGTCCCATAAGCAACTATTATGTAGATTCCTTGATAAGTCATGAAAATGAAGAGCTCTTGGCATCAAGGTTCCCAGCCACTGGCTCTCACCCTGCAGCAGCTAGACCTTCAGGATTAGTACCGGACTGTGCCGATTTTCCATCCTGCAGTTTTGCCCCTAAACCGGCCGTTTTTACTACTTCATGGGCTCCCGTGCATTCTCAGTCTTCTGTGGTTTACCATCCGTATACCCACCAGCCTCACATTGGGGCTGACACCAGGTATATGCGCACTTGGTTGGAACCCATCTCAGGCGCGGTGTCCTTCCCTGGCTTCCCACCCAGCAGCAGGCATTACGGGCTCAAGCCGGACGCTTTCCCCGGCCGAAGGGCGGAATGTGGCCCGGTGGACGGGCGTAGTTATCCGGATTACATGTACGGATCCCCGGGTGATCTCAGAGACCGAACTCCGCAGACTATACCCTCTCCGGAATCGGAGGCAGTCGCTTCGAGCAAACACAAAGAAGAAAAGAACGAATTAGACCCTAGTAAGTTGAAGTCATTCTTGTTTACAACCGGGGAGGCATTACAGCCTCTAGTACAGTACTCAATAAAATGAAATTACCTTAGAGGGCCCTGTCCTAAAACTCCAGATATACAGGAAGACCCGGGTTTAAAAATCCCCCTAGTCTAATCTCAGGACAAAGTAGTTTCATTTTCATTTTATTTAAAAAAGAGAGTGGGGGGGGGGGTGGGAATCTATTTGTTTCTTTGGTCAAATATTCATAACCCAGCCTCCCCACCAAAGCTCCTGCCTTTCAGATATTTCCCCTTTCAGTCAAGAAGAGTCCCTTCTAGTTGAGAGTTGATTCAGTGATTTGGGTGTGGGGGTAGGGGAGAAAAACACCCAGGAATAAACAGAGAGAGGTATATACGTGTCTTTAAAAATACCCACCTATGTAATTATTCATAAAATACTCCCAACATGTGGGAATAAACGGAAAGGTGGTTGCCCTGAGAAAAGTGTTAAGGAGTGTGGATTATGGGAGGTAAAGGCAGAAAGAATCTATGGGGTGATAAAATCGAAAAGCAGCTTTAGGCAGGACATTGGACTGAACACTTGAAAAAAAGCCCATCTTCTTTAGTGCAAAAACTTGAGCACTATGGGGGATCTGATTAGCCCCTTGCACCATTACAGATGTAACCGGTCTTTTCCACTCTAAAATGTTCATCTCAGAATGACCATATGTCTCTGAAATGCAGACAGTTGCTTCTGACAGTATAGTGTGTGCATAGAGGCAATGCACAGAGAGCAAAATAAAGTGTGATTTCAAATCTGGTGGAACTAGAATAAACGTCCAGTTGTGTCTGTGTGAGTGTGTATGCCTGTACACACAAACATGCGCGCACACACACACACACACACATACACACACACATACACAAGCATGCCATGTGTTTATTAAGACTTCTGGCCTAACAATCTGATGAAATGGTGATTTATAAATTATAAATGGTGAGTCTGTGGGTGTCGGTGTATCCCCATATGTATCTCTATATGTATGCATACATAGGGATAAGTATCCATATATGACTATATAAAGTAGATCTGTGATAAAACAAGTAGTAGGATCAGGGAAAACATTCTCCTTTGCTGGTAGATGGCTCTATAAAACGCCTACAGTTGGATCAAGGAGATGATTCTAACGATAAAACAGTGTAATTTTTTCGTTCTAACAAAGTAGGGATGATGGGGCAGCAAAGAGAAAGGTCTTTTAGGCTTGAAGACTGTATTTTTGGAGACAATGAATTTATTCTGTGGCATCCTCCAGATATTAAAAAAAAATAAGCTAGTCATTCTAGGACTAGTATGGTTATAGAGAAGGTATTGGAGAGCAGAGGTTGTAAAGAGAGTTTATGGGCCTATAAAATGGTGGGAATTTTTACTTTTTATGACTATGTTCTTAGATTACTCCTGCTAGGGGATGATTATTATTTTAAACCCATTGCTACGGTTTTATTTACTGAAACTTTTATCTGAGAGCAATAGTAAAAGGAAAGGAAATGGCCCCCTTCCAAAAATAAACACATTAATGCCTTCTGAGGGTTACTTTAAAATATTTACCTGCTAATTTCCTAATTAAACACGTTTATTTTGGAAAAATAATAATCTGGGTGTGAGGAGAGGGGAAGCCAGCTGTTGAAATTAATGATTTTTTTTTTTAAAAAAAAACTTCTTTCCCAGGCAATCCCGTCGCAAATTGGATTCACGCACGTTCCACAAGGAAGAAAAGATGTCCTTATACAAAGTATCAGACCCTGGAACTGGAAAAAGAGTTTTTATTCAATATGTACCTCACACGGGACCGGAGGTACGAAGTAGCCAGAGTTCTTAATCTCACTGAACGCCAAGTCAAAATCTGGTTTCAGAACAGGAGAATGAAAATGAAGAAAATGAATAAAGAAAAAACCGATAAAGAACAGCAGTAAAGTTGGCAAAGTCAAATCAATGCAAGAGAAAGGAGGAGAAGGGAGGGAGGAAGGGAAAGCTGTTTCTTTGGTTCGAAATGTTTCTGACTTTGAATGTGCTGATCAGTGTTTAGATTTAGTTAAACACAGCCAAGCGTTTGGGAGCACCATGCTTTTATAAAATGCAACTAAAATAAAATGATTTTTTTTTGTCCTTTTCGGGAAAACAAAACAGAAAAGTACTTGAATTTTTTTTTAATTTTTTTTTTTAGTATTTTATTTCGTAAGTTAAACTTATCCAGTGTTTTATTTTTTTAATTTCATGACTTTGTGAGTGCATATTTTGTACAAAAGAAAATGAGAAAAAAAGGCTCAAAAGTGTTCTGTCATAGTGTTGGTCTGGTGTACTTATTTGTGTATTTTATTCCTGTCTCAGACCCGTTCTGTAATATTGTTATGTTTGCTATAGTAGAACAGCTCTATGTAAATATATACTTAACGTTACAAAAAAAGAAGGAAAAAAAAAACCCTTATCATGCAGGTGTCTTTTATTTAAACTCCACTTGAGAAACAGACAGAGTTTATTTTGCAATGGTATTCAAAGCTGTGTTGGGATTCTTAAAGGAGACACCCTCCTTGTACCAGTGAATTTAGCACTGATAAAATCGCAGTCTGTTGAAATGGAATTTGAAATATACCTTATTACAGGAAGCAAATGAAGATGGGTGGAAAGAAAGGACGCTGTTTCCGCTCACAACATTTTGTATTTAATAGTATAATCATAAAATGCGTTTAGGTAAGGGTTATACGTGCCATAAATTTTTAGGTTTGGATAATTAATTGTAGTAATTTATGACCAGGCAATCGAAGTATATGTAAAAGATTAAATATGTATGCTGGGAAAGGGCGCTTGCGGCAACATTCCTCTGTCTGACATCCGCCTATATAGCAACTGCTCTGCATTATCAATGGGATGCCAAGACTTGTAGGTTTCTTCAGCTCCTTGCACCTCAGAGGACGTTACTTTGCAAAATAAAATATAATCGATTGGGGAGGAATGTTTAAAAAAAAGCAAGAAAAAAGAAAACAAGAAAATGTGTGTGGGGAGAGAAATTTTCGGTCTCAAGGAAATAGGTTTGTTTTTTTTCCCTCACCCTCCCGCCTCCCTTTCTTTCTGTACAGAGGTCTGGATTGTCTGCTGTGGTAGGTAGAGACCAATTCCACCAGTCTCAAATGGGTAGGAAGTTTCTGTTGTTGTCGTGGTTTGTGACCATTTTAAGTGGCCCAGATGGGCGAGAACAGGCTGTCACAATGCATTTTTAGCTTGAGATATAAATTGATGGGTGCTCAGAGGCTGCTCAGTGAGAGACAAGAGGGGGAGAGAAAGTATAAAAATGATCAGCGAGGGACGCTTAATCATCAAAACTTGTTATAAGGTGCCTTTCTTTAATGAAATGAGGAGAGCAGGGTTCTAATCTTTCTAATCAAAATCAAAGCGAGGTAGTAGGACATGCTTGTCCCCTTGGCTTCTCAGCCTTCTCCGAAATAAAAAACCTGGAAGTCATTACCCACTGATCTTTATAAAATATTGCCCTTTCATATTTCTTTCTTAACGTTTTGAGGTTTCTCTCCCCTTTATTGATTTGTACTCTCGCTTTTATGGCATCGTGGTTTTTTTCTTTTTTTCTTTTTTAAGGTGGTATGGTATGGGTCAGTCTGAGCATCATCCTGGCACCAGAGGAAGCTCAAAGCTCAGTTCAGTCAGAGCCCAAGTCCCCTGCTTTTTATGTTTGAAACGTCTTAAGGAGCCCACTGAAATGTGCAGGTTAAAAAGCATTTTAGCAGGGCCAAGAATGATGGACAAAAACAAAACAAAACAAAACAAAACAAAAAACCACCACCAACAACCAAAACTGAATCCAACCCAACCCAGAATAGTCCTGTCATTTCGTGTATTTTTCTCTGTCTTCTCCCCTTCTAAATCCCTCCGCGTAAACTCCATTAAAAAACAACCACAACAACAAAAACACTGTTCGGATTTCAAAATGGATTGGCCACCTCATATCTGCAATGGAGAAAGTTCACCCCTTTTATTGGAAAAGTTCTCACTTTGGATGGAACTTTTCAATCAGCTTCGGGCCCCCCTCTCTGGTGGCTATGTAATGAAACGCTTTTATTAACGTTGAAAAGAAATGATCCATGCGTCTCAGTTCTGAACCCCCCCATTCAACCAGATCTCATTTCCTAAGAGACCATAGGTCGCTTACCCTCCCCCAGCCCATCCTGCAGTCTTTACTCTCGCACAAGTCCCATTGGAGCTTATGGGCACGAAGGGATATGGCCCCTTTTGTCTCCGTCGAGGGTTTTCTTTGTTGATGATGGGTTGTTTTGTTTTAAATCCTGCTGCAGTTACAGTTCATGTGCAAGGCTCTTAACTGCAGAGTTGCCCCATAATTTTAAGTGTCATTTGGCTGCTGGTTGATAGTGGGGAATAATAACTGAGCAGGCATTGAAATGATCTGCCATTGGAGAGCCTTAATCTTTCGATAAGAAAAAGAAAAGATGCAACGTGACTTTCAAAAGAGAGAGAGAGAGAGAGAGAGAGAGAGAGAGAGAGAGAGAGAGATGCACATTTTCAGAACCTTGCGGTGAGTATTGCTGGTCATGAATGTAACAATAATACTCAAATGGAGGATCTTCCTTGGGCATATGGTTTGCATCTCTGTGTATATATTTTCCTGCTTCGTTTAAAAATGGCCCTTTTGTAAAGCACACAAAAAAGACAGGATACTACAGCTGTGAAAGCTGTCCATAGGTACATTTCCGCAGGGAAAAAAAAGCCAGTTTTACAACTCTGTTTGTCTCACTGTTATGTGTGCTGAATAGAATTGAACAAAACAGGACCACAGAACTGGCTAGACGTCTGGGTTTAATTGTTTTATGGTTTAAATAAGGTGGGTGCTTTTCTCTTTGAAACCAGATTATTGGAATGTTTTGTCTACAGACTACAAACAACAGACCCCCTTGGCTCAGGGGGGAAAAATACCACCCTAAATTAAAACTGATAAAAGCACTGAAGGTTGAAGGAGAGATGGTACGCTGTTGCGTTTGTTTGTCAGTGTGTACACACGTCATGATTTTTATGCGTTCCTTAGCAGAAAAAGAAGGAACAGAAATAATTTGTGCAAAAGTACTGCCTTCTTGTCTATGAAGAAACAATCACTATCTCATTTTATCTCTAAGGCGTCATATCAAGCTATCTGGGAAATCAGTAACTCGTGTAATTATTGGTTATAAAATGCCTCCTGATAAGCTCAGAATACCCATAGCCACTTCACAGTTTAGTAAATCATACAGTTTTCTTTGGCTTTCTTTTAGATTTAATCTGATTTAGATGCTTGAAGAAACCGCTCCTTTCCCTTTTTGACAGAGGGGATCTCTCTCTCTCCCTCTCTCTCTCTCTCTCTCTCTCTCGAGTAAAGAAAACGCAAGATGGCGCTGTTGTTCAATATTAGAAGTCTTTTGGCCCATTAAGTTACAACGCATCCTATTACACCTTTAGGCCTCTAAAAGGTTGTAAGAAAAACAAATCAAAACAAATATGTATAAATTCCCTCACCTATGACTTGTAAATTAGCATATAATGTGTATCGGAAAAGCAAACACATTAGAAACTGTCAAGATGGTAGCACAGCTCTGAGTCTTAGGTAAAATAGTCTTTCAATAAATAGATTTTTTTAAAAAAAATATCGGTTAATTATATCTGATGAGACACAGAGCCCCTCAGTCCAGCAGCAACCAGTAAATATATAAAATGCTTGCGGAGAAAGCTGTTTTGTTGAAGTCTTTTTCTTTATTAGAGCCAACACAAGTTACACCTTTTCAAGAATATGTTTCTGAAAAAAAAAAATGAAGCCGTAACATTTTTTTGGCAGTAAGATCAGAACATTAAAAATAACTCACACCCATGACAAATACAGTGAAAATATATAGAATCCTACAATACAGACACATTTATAAAGCTACATTCCGAAGGGTGGAGGCACACACACACACACACACACACACACACACACACCCCAAAAAAACTGTAGACAAAGAAGAGCACTTTCCCTGGACCGTAAATGTCAAGATATTTTAAAGAAGCACTGAGAGTTGCACATAACTGATTTAATGAGAGTGCTTTTTGCATGGACCTTGAAGGTAAACATTTATTGTTAAGCCCTCATAGGGCGCGATAAATAGTCTGCATTATTTACTGTATCTTTAGGTATCACACAAATGCACATGCGGCTAAAAATGCAGCTAATGTTTCAGTCACATCATTTAATTTCAGGAAGAGACTATCCGAATTCTCAGTCATCAAATATAAATCCACCGCCATGTACAGAATGTTTAGTTGTTGGGTATTTAAAAGTAGGAATTACGTTGATCATATCCCTGTAAAATGGTCACATTGACTATCAGCTGCTAATTAAGGCATTTATATCCCCAGGTGCTTATTTCCCCCTTTAAATTGTTTTTAGGGGTTTAATGAGACATAACATTTTCTCATGTAAAATTCGACATGCTAATTCTACCCTGTTTATAATTATTTTTAATTTGTGGGTAATATTTGCTCACCGTACACGTATCTTTTCATTTCAGTAATAACCTAAGACATGGTTGGAAAATTGCTCTTCATATATGTGTGTGTGTGTGTGTGTGTGTATTTGAAAAAAAAAACACTACAAATCCCTATTTCTGAAGCTTTTGAAAGAGAAAATACAATAATTTGTTTTATTTGGGGACACCTAATAGACATGGGAAAGGTTGTTTTGTTTTCTCCCTCCTGAAAAGATGTCTACTTAAAAAAAAGAACACACCTAAATGACAGTCTCGCCAGTTATTTTAACTAGTTCATGCCACTAAAATGAAGAATTGGAACCCTGGAAATATCTTCCTAAGTTTGGGTTAAAATGTATTTCACTCTTCCACACTTCAGAACAGTTGGCATTTCTTAGGTCTTTTCTGAAATTAATTAACTTGCATTTTCAGAAAGAACATAGGGGGAAAATTTGAAGCAATCGCTGGAAATATTTGAAGGGAAAACGCTGACAGTTAATATCACGCCATAATTTATAGATGTGACTTTGATTTTTTTCACTTTTAAAAAGCTGCAGAACAGCACAGGAAAGATTAATTTGCAGCCCTTTTTTCCCTCAAAATTTTAAGAGGAAGACCGCTGGCTTATGCTATATTTAATGGTCTGAGTTCCTTAATGCTGTCGTAAAATGAAGTGTCTCAAGTGAAAGGTTTCAATGAATGGTCATTCACAGTGAAGAGAAACTAGAGGGGGAAATAGGTGCTTTAGCAGCATCTGTAAAATTAAAACATGGAAACAACTGTCTGTGATTTAGAAACATGTCGATTTTTAAAGGCAACCCTAACCACACACAGACACACAGATACACACGCAGAGATACCCATACAAAAGAGAGTTCGTACTTTCTGTCCCATTTTCCCTCTCTTTCTTCAAAAGTAGCTTTCTTAAATGCATTGTTTACTTTATTTCCTTGAAATGATGCTTTCCTGTTATTTTCAGCGCTGGGTTTTCAATGGTTGGTCCAAAAGGAAGAGGGAAAAAAAAATCCCAGACTCTTCATTCATTT
This sequence comes from Caretta caretta, assembly GCF_965140235.1. NCBI lineage: Eukaryota > Metazoa > Chordata > Testudines > Cheloniidae > Caretta > Caretta caretta. The sequence goes on from NC_134225.1 coordinate 14,875,526, forward strand.
ATTTATTTATTTTTAAAATAGGACAACAATAACCAACCAATCAAACCAATTGTCTCCTATAGGGGCAGCTTCTCTTTTTGTTGTGTTTGTTTGTTTGTTCCATTTCGATTTTTCAACAACAACAACAACAACAACAAACAACAACAAAAATCGGAAGAAGGGATGCCACGAGCTGAATAGGCTGCCGACTCATAACCCTACAGGCGTAGAGTCAGAAGAGAAGAGACGAAAACCTCACTGTAAATGCGTAACCAACACTCAGTTGGTTTCCTGTTTGTCTTTAAACCCCATCAAAATATCGCCACGAAAATAATATTTCTATTGACACCGAATTGGTCTGGCTGGCGTTTCTTTTACCTGTTGAGGTTACCTAAATTGACCTCGCTGGCGCATGTATTTGCTGAGATAAGTGAAGAGGCTCGCTTGCAAAAAATCACCTAAGGATATTAATGCGCACCTTTCATAACCCTCCTTCATTCATTAGATATGTTTTCCCCCTTCCCTTCTGAAGGCTGGTTTTTCCACGTACCCTTCACCCCCTTCAAGACCCCCCAAATCCTTGTCATTTTCTTTCTAGCCTGTCTTGGTGTGGAAGAGTGATGAGTACAAATCGCGTGTGAAAGCGCCACACCATCGGGATTTTGAGGAATTTGCCTATGGTGTTAAAGGGAAGGAGCAACTTACAGACAAACTGAGAGAGAGCTCTACCTACCGACAGATACAAGAGAAGTCAAGAGCATTAAGAGGCATAAAGCAGCCGTATACACACTCAGGCACTATGAAACGTCTTTGAGAGCTCATTAAAAAAAAAAAAAAAAAAAAACCACAAAACTCAGGACTTTATACAGTCCAGGGAGAGCCTAGCACTAATCTCTTAGAATTAAAGACTTTTTTTTTCATGCGAAAGTCATGAGTTCCTACTTTGTAAATCCTCTTTTTTCCAAGTACAAAGGCGGTGAATCGCTGGAACCAACTTACTACGACTGCAGATTTCCACAAAGTGTAAGCAGGAGCCATGCTCTGGTTTATGGTCCGGGCGCTACCGCTCCCAGCTTCCAACACCCTTCACACCATGTCCAAGAGTTTTTCCACCACGGAACCTCCAGCATCTCTAACTCTGGATACCAGCAAAACCCATGCGCCTTGGCGTGTCACGGAGACGCGTCTAAATTCTATGGATATGAAGCTCTACCAAGGCAGTCGCTTTATGGTGCCCAGCAAGAGGCGACCGTTGTACAATATCCTGACTGTAAATCGTCTTCCAACAGTAACTCTAGCGAGGGACAAGGCCATTTAAATCAAAATTCGTCTCCCAGTCTCATGTTCCCATGGATGAGACCACACGGTTAGGACATTTTTTTTACTCTCCTCCTTTAACTGTTTTTCTTTATTTTATATATATATATATATATATGTGTGTGAAAAAAGATAGGCATGGCTGTAAAGTCTGAAAGAAATGAGCAATTTTTAATAATATTTCTTCTTCCTAGGAAGTCCTTTGAAATCAGACAAGCCAGCAGTAACTAGAGAGACAGCAAGGTGATAATACTGTGCAAAGGTTTTAAATCACAATAAAGTAAAACTTGTTTTTTATTGCTTGCCTTGAGGATAGGCAATAAGATACAGCTCCCACGAGGTTATTTGCATGTTGATAATACACTGCTCTTTAAAATGTCATATAGCCTTTCTTAACCGCTTGGAGACTTAGGCTAAAAGGTAGGAACTTGCATAAGGGAATTATTCATACTTTACATAAGTATGTTTATATATATATATGTATATGTGTGTGTGTGTGTGTGTGTGTTTGTAAAGCATTACACATATATATGTATATATGTAAAGTATTACTCTCTATATATCTATATATAGCTAGATCTATATATCTAGCTAGATCTATCTATCTTTATATATAATTAAATAAAAGTTAAACTTAAAGGGGAACTTAGTTCAGAGCTGGGTGGGGTGGAGGGAACATTCTACTGTCCTGGACAGGAAAAGATAAAGAGAGAAAGGAAAATGGACTTAACAGAACTTTGTTTGACGAAGTAAACTGCAACCATTCCTCATTTGCACAAAATCCTAAATACTTCAAAGAACAAGTTTCTCTCCCCTAGCCTCCAGGTTGTATATAATACTTGTTAATTCAAAACATATGAAGGTTAGACTACCGAGTGCTAATTTTAAAGGACAATCTAAGAAATAAAGTTTCCCCCAGCCCTCAAGAAGACCCACTTGCCTTGTAAAAGCTTATAGGCTTTGGCCCAGAAAAGGCTTAAATTAGACATAAAGGGGGAAAACGTTATTTATCAAAGCTTTGATTTACAGGTAAACACATGTCATAATTTTGAGCTACAAGATATTTTAGCAAATCTATTATTTTTTCTCACCGAGTAAGTACTATGGAGAAGGGAGAGTAAGGAGTCAGATTCAGATACATAAGCCCTTATTATGTTATTGTTTTAAATGTCTATTTATGTAGCTGTTTTCAATACACTTCCTGTGTATGTATATACATATACATATGTACTCATCTCTATATGTGTATACACACACACACATTGATAATACAATCACACAAGGGAGAGGTAACTTATCCAACAAAAATGCAGGTCCTTAGGGCTCAAAAATATTAGGAAGCTGTGAACATATATTTAGTGAGCTACATTTGCAAAAGGAAACCACAGTTAGACATTTTGCAGAAGAGGAGTGGGCTGGGGGAGGTTGGATTAGTAATAATAATATAGTTAGAAAATTAAATAGCTTGTTTCATTTGATTTAACACCACAGCTAAAATCCATCAAATATTAGGAAGCTGGGAGGATATATTTTATGAATTACTTTTGCAAAGGGAAACAAGAGGTGGATATTTTGCAGAAGAAGGGTCTGGGGTGGGAGGGAGCATGGTTAGGGTTTATTATTGTTACTACTGCTACTATTATTATTGTTGTTATGAAAAATAAACAGTTTGTTTTATTTCGGTTTAATACCACGAGGGGCTGCAGGCATAGAGAAGGGAAGACCACCAGTGTCTCTAGGAAAGATCAGGCAAGGAGTTAAAAAAAAAAAAAAGCACAAGGAGAGATCTAACAAGTTATGTTGTTTGTGTTCTATAGCTCCCGGAAGGCGCAGTGGCAGGCAGACTTACAGCCGGTATCAGACCCTGGAGCTAGAAAAAGAGTTCCTCTTCAACCCTTATTTGACACGGAAGCGGCGGATTGAGGTCTCTCACGCCCTGGGACTGACGGAGAGGCAAGTGAAGATATGGTTCCAAAACAGGAGAATGAAATGGAAAAAAGAAAACAACAAAGACAAGCTCCCGGGGGCCAGGGACGAAGAGAAAACCGAGGAAGAAGGGAATGAAGAAGAGGAAAAAGAAGAGGAGGAAAAAGAAGAAAGCAAGGACTGATTTCTCAGCTCCTTGAAGTCTCGTTTTATGGCAGATGATAAATCGAGATGTTTACGACGGTCATTTGCTTTTATAGAGTATAGAATGGAGAGCCTCACACAGCAGTAACTACCTGTCAAAGAGTTCTAGCCTTTTTTATTGTCATAGAACAACTTCCCCTACTTTTTTCTATATATATATATATATATATATATATATATATATATATATATATATAGCGGCATTTTTGGTTTCATAAATATATAGTTGGCTTTACTACAACAACAGGAGGGGGGAAAAACAACACAAAACAATCATTGAAGCAAATGCCACATCTCCAAACAGTAGATTCTCCCCTACTCCCACTTCTATCTGTCTAGATAAAGATATATAGATAGATATATAAATGTATGCATCTTATGTATTCGTTTTAATAGGTTTGAATAGTATTTCTTCTCTACCTTGGTTTTCCCCATTCATGATCCAAGGGGAAGTATGATATTGCTTTCTGCTAGTCTTAGCTTTTTAAAAATATCTATATATCTAGGTATCTTCAGTGCTAATACCCAGTTATCATTTAACTTTTAGCTGCCTGTCTGAATTGGAAGATTGGAGGATGACCATAGGTGATACCACGCACATTAGCTATATATGACTATATCTGTATGTAGATAATACCTATACGCCTATGTCTCGGTAGGCCAAAACATGAAGGCTAAGAGCCTAACATTTCATGATTTATATAGGCACTGTTTACCATTTCACTGTGTGAGCACTCGAAATTCTTAATATACTACCTAAAGGGAAACCTGCAATAATAATCAAATCTATTATCAACAAGGGGCTTACATATCCTAAATTTTACTTGGTCAGAATTTATTAAAGGAAAAGAGCGAGCGAGCTGCGTTTTGCCCTGATGCAAGCTACTAAGTAGCATAAAATAAAATGATAATAATAAAAAAAACTTGTAATGTACTTTTCACTACCTATAGAAGGAGTCATGCTTTCAAAGTATTTGTAATGCGGTTTTGTTGTATTTGTTGCTGCTTATTTTCTTGGAAAAAATTTCCCAACAACTGAAACTGCCTAGTTGAGAACGCACAGTATTGTATTATTTTATTGTGCTTATAAAGTAGTGTAGAACTAAATTGCACTGAATGTATAGTTATCTATTTGTCTTGACTTATCTGTTAATGCAACATGCTCGAAAAAAAAAGTCATTTGTTTTATGTAAAAGCATAGTTCTGCGTGTTCAAACTCTGAATGTAGCAATTTCTGCCAGAAGCCAATTTCTGGACACCGTGGATTTGTATTGTATACGTGAGACATTACGTAAATAAATAAATAAATAATAATAATTAAAAAAAGATTTTAAAAGGTCTGAGTTGCGTAAATTGTTATGCATAAATTTTAAACCATTCATCCACACACACACGCAGTTAGGAGATGCCAATGAGTCCCAAGTAATATTTCATAGATTCAAGTTACTGGTCGCCATGCTAGCATAGTTCAAAACCAAGAGCCATCTTTAAGTTGCAAGAAAATCAGGATGTCTGACTCTTGGCACAGCTACAATAAATGTGGGTAATTAGACATGGTGAATAAGCCAGGGGGCAAATAAAACCTGGTATTATCATTACCAATGCAGTATTGTTTACTGATATGTAGTCTTAGTGGTTTTTTAAAACTCCATTTTCAAGTTGCAAGCTTCCAGACATATTCATTGTTAAAATTCTTCTCTTGGTATGAAACATGCCTACGCATGTCCACCTTCCTTGGGGTGGATTTGGGAGGGGGGGGGCAGAGAGAGAGGGAGAGGGGGAGAGAGAGAACAATGTATTAAATGTAAATATCTTTATTTTACTTTCCTCACCTGGGAACTTCTACTGAGAGGTCTCAAACGTGTAACATTCTGGTCTTCCATAGCTCTAAAGTGCAGCAAACCCATCACTCTTTCTTTCTTTCCTCAAAATGAGGTTACAATAACCCAGAAGATTCAGAATTTCTCATGTCATATGTATGTGCAATTTGCTACTTGCAAGCGATCGTTATAAAGCGATTGAGAGATTGGAAAGAGATTATGTATACATTAAAACGTGTTTTAACTACGTTGTGGAGATATTCACAAGCCATACTTGGACTATATGAGAATATAGTTAACTAAGAGAAACCCTCATAAGCATCTTACCAAGAAAACTGTCATGAAAGCAATGAATAGCTTTTTTCAGATGCAAAATCAGAAATTCTTTTTATGAATCAATACATAAATCCCAGTTATCGCTCTTGCACCTGAAGATCTCTAAGTGACACGACACTGAATCTCTTCCAATAAAACCTGAATGTGATGGCTTCAGTTCTTCCCTTTGTAAAATAGGAATATTATAAATATGCCACCCACCATCATTTTGTTAAACCATATATGCTGATCTTGTAAATATTTATTTTTTTCTTTTCTGTTGATAAATGGACTACATCATATAGGAGTAGTGGATATAAAAGTGGCGGGTTGTTTACAACGAAAGTATAGATAAGAAAGCACAAGATTCCTAAGATACATCCTGATGCCCTGAACTATGTCTGGAGAAGAGACTGGGGTTGGGACATTCTTAACCCAAAACACCAAGCTTAAAGGATTTAAATGCCTCAAATAATTGAAAATGTTGGATACTGCTCAGGAAGAGTATACAACGAGGAAGAACTAGTTTATAACATATTAAATCGATACTGATATGTATATCCATACACCCCCACAACCCCACAATTCCCACACCCCCATATACATAATGCAAATGTATATGCAATATGACGATGTATAAGTGTAATTCTAGATTTCTAGTACCGTTTATATGTGTGTGCATATACAAATGCTCAAACACACACACACAATGCATATGCATATGGAATATGAATGTGTGTATGTTTCATTCTAGAAACCTAGTGCAGCTTGTATGTTGTGCATGTATTCACGTTCAAAACACAAACACAAACAATGCCTATGCATATGGAACATGGATGTGTGTATGTCTCATTCTAGAATTCTAATGCAGATTGTATGTGTGCCTATTATTCATGTTCAAAATACAAACACAAAATGTATTTGCATATGCAATAAGAATGTGTCCATGTAGAATTCTAGTGCAGATGGGGGGGATAGGAATATCTATCTATCTATCTATCTATCTATCTATCTATCTATCTATCTATCTATCTATCTATCTATCTATCGAATTCTAAGTATACTCTCCCTCCACTCCCGAATTCTAGAATTATACACAAGCACACACACACTTCTATGTTATTGTGCATTCTAGAGTGGACATATATGCTCATGCACTCATTTTCTCCACGAAAGGGCTAAAAATAATAAGGATCACTGTAGAGTTTTCCATTTCGAATGTAGACACTTAAGGTAAACTGTTTTATTAGGCATAGAATAGGCTGGTTTATTTTAGCAGAGGTATAACCTTCAGGGTTATTCATGCCATTTACAACACCGAAGTTTTCTTCCTCTTGCTTCAATAAAATGGATCTATGCTCTTCACACCTTCCACAGCAATGTTAAGGAGCCTTTGCAGGCAGCAGCTTGCGCTATTACTGAACTTTTTTTGTTTTGTTTTGTTTAAGGTCTTGTCGAACCCATACTCTTTTTAGAGAGGTTCAAAGAAGAAAGATAACTTATCAAACTGTTCTGTTCAAAAATTTTTAAAAAGTTGTATGCGCAGTCTATCCATCATATTTAAATCCACATCTCTAAGTAGTTTTATATGAACGAATACCACATAGCGACACTCATCTATCAAACGGTTAGGAGTTAAATTATTGAAACTTCAAGTGAAGCAGTAACTTTTGGGGTGAATGTTTATGCTGTCTAGTCAACACAACAAAGTCGCATCTTCATTTGACATCCGGTTATTTTTGTAATCATCCACCATTTCAAGAGAAAAAGAGAAAAGAGGATTTTATGGGGTAAAGTAATTTGAAAGAAGATATGCTGTTCACAAAGTGGCTTATTCAGAAACGATCATTGCTTCAGTATTACTGAAATTAGTCTCATCTACCCGCCTGAAGTGAGAAATATCCTATTTCACGCTTTTTATTAGCCAATCAAATTTCCTTCGGATCTCCATTTGTGATTTGTGAAAAATGTAATTCCTTAAAAAACTGAGTTTGAGCATATTGCTCATTTTGCCTTAATTTATTATTCTAATCATAGCAGCAGCTACACGACAATGCAGCCATTAGGCTAAAAAATTCGTTTAGATTTTATACTCGAAATGGGCACAGATTATATTTTAGAGACAACGAATTTCTCGGGCATTTATTTTATTTTATTTTATTTTTATTTTTTGCACTGCATGCAGATAGGCTGGAGGATGGGTTGAAAAAGACGAGGATGAACACGGAAACTTTGAAAAACAAAACTTGGAAAGAAATGAATCCTTCCACATTTTCTAGCTGTTATATTCCCCTCCCCCTTCCTAGATTTGATCCTCTTGTTACCTTTTCCAAAGGGGGTGGGGAGGGAAAATTATTTCTCGAATATTTAATTCAAGGAAAGAAGCGACAGGCTATTTTCCTAGACAAGGCTGTTGGATAAAGGGAATGAGAATTAAATACTGAAGTCATGGGCCCTAATGTTTCAAGTGCGGGGAAAAACGTGTCGGACAGGTTACCTCTGACTTGCAGGGCTAAAATTTCCTGTTCACTATATGGATTCTATTCTCTGGTTTACTCGTTGGAAAATGAGGAGTCCATTGTGTTCTTAGAGCTGCTGCGGTGGTTGCTTCCCCCTCGTAACTTTTAACTACCTGTTATAAAATTTATTGGTGGTTTGTAAAGTGAATAAAGTAATTTCCCTTCCATCCGGTTGTATTACAACCTTTGTGTTGTTCGGATAGACAGACAGACAGACAGACACACTTAGCCCCCACCCCACCCCCCAAAAAAGCAAGCAAACCAGAAGTACCTGCAGAATTGAACTCTGGAAATAGGGGAACATGGTATGAAAATGCCTGACAAATGACTGAATTCAGTTATTGCGACAAAGTGTATTTTTCCTCCCAAAGCTTTCTGCCATGCATGGCCCTGAAGCTAAGAGTTGGGATTGTAAAATGTTTCAACCAGGGGAGAGAGGGGAGAAAATGTAGCATTTAATCTAAACTAGGAGATCTGGTCTTTGCGGTTGTCTATTTGCAGACTTGTGGACGTCTCCACAGGATCAAAGCAGGCCTGTACCCGACACAAAAAAAAAAAATTCTCTCTGACTCCAAATCAATATTTTCAAGTGTTTGCACAGGCCCCAACTAAAAACTCAAAGAAACATAATATCGCCTGCTATATAATTCCTGCCCGTCCTGTCGCATGATTCAACGAAAGCACCAGACTCTGAGATGTTTCCTTGAGAACTAGTATTAGCTGAGATTTCCAGTCACAGAGTGATAAAAAAAAATCCCTCCATGAAACTGTAAAATTGGATCGGACGCTGTTAATTTAAAAAAATCACACCAACATTTAGGGTAAAAATGTGGGAGTTTATGGGTAAATACCGCATCAGCTGCTCAAGTTTTGACTATTATTTGGAGAACTTCACTCTGAATCTTAATATCCCAGGGCAGGATATGGAGATTGGCTCAAGCCAAAGAGCAAAATTATTATAATTTAGAAAACCAAAGGAGGGTTGAGGATCGCAAATTTGTGTTGAGCTTGCTAGTGAAAGTGGACACACCCTTTCCTAAGAATATTGTGTTGCCGAGAGATGTTACTACACGGTTTAATTAGGTTAGCTCGAGGAGCTTGCGGACACAATAGTGTTATTTAGCTTTTCCTACTTCCTGAAAATTAACACGGTTTTATAATGTTATTATTTTTAAACCTTCCAGTTCACCCCCTTTTCTTCCTGCCTCTTTAAAGTCCATCCTTCCTCCATGTTGATCTCTCTAAGTAGCCCAATTAATTAGCCATAATAAAAATAAAAACCATTATATTGTGAAGGCCATATCTCCCTGGTCAAACAAAAAAGGCTTCACATTAAGACAGGCACTAATGCTAAGAAATTAAAATCTAGTACGGACGCGCGCGCGTGTGTATATATATGTATGTCTTATATGTATTTATATATACCCAGTATTAATTTGCTTGCTTTAAATGGGAGGAGGGGTGAAGAGAGGAGAAAAAATTACTAATATTAAAAAAAGAATTGTATAAACATGGCGACAGACGAGAGCATTTGCACTCGTCACAAAAATGCAACGCATTCCTGGTTGTTTGCAGAAAATTTACAGCTAAGCAATAAAAGTTTACGACTGAATCACAAGTTGGATTGGCCACAGGAAGTCATGTGGACTCCATCCATGAACGTGAACTTTTTATTGTGGTTTCTCTTATGACTCTTTCACAGTAGTCCTCCCTTTAACAGTCCAAGCAGTGCCAGGGATAGGATGGTATTTTTCCCCCACCTAATTATTAGCGTTATTATTATTTTTTTTAAAATCTAGATTTTTTTCCCTCCTTGGGGTTGGAATTGTTGGTTGCTTTGGGCGTTTTGGGAATAATGAGTTTACTGCTGCGTCTTGTTGCCGCCTCCTATTCTCCACCCCTAGGGGCAAAACGCAATACATTGCCTTTGGAGGATGCAATGATGAGGGGCACAAGGAGTTGTAAATACCTTTTTTTTTTAAAGAGAAAAAAATAGATGCCTTCCCAAGCTTCCCCCCAGCCCCTGTCCAACCAGAGAAGAACTATTTTGCTTTTGTTTTCCATCTTTTTTTTTTAAAAATCTTTCTGTGGAGCTGAGCTGCAGCGTCAGTGGAACAGAAAGAGAGAGAGAGAGAAAGAGAGAGAGAGAGAGAGAGAAAGAGTGGGAGAGGGGGAGACAGGCAACATTGGTAAGTGTTCCCTTATTGGCTAAAATGTGTAACTAATGATCCATAGCAATGGGTGTTAAAGATAATGATGCATCGTTTTGCGAGCGAGGGGTAGGCGAGGGGTGTAGCTTGGGTATGACAGAATATGGCCAGGATCGGCACAAATGTAGTTAATTCGGTGAAAAAAGGGTTTACGGGTGGTGATGTCACATTGGTGGGGAGCTGGTTTGCTGGAGACAGACAGAGATGCGTGCTGCAGTCTGCCTTTCCATTGACAATGGTGCAGTGTGAACAGGGGTGGTGCTGTGCTGGGGAAGGGGTGGAGGGGGGAGAGACTTACTGAAAGGCCTAAGAAAGCATCTGATCTACTGGTTAAACGAGAGGAAACCGAGAGGGCTCGGTTGGAACCTTGGCCGGGGGGGGGGGGGGGGAGGGGAGGAGGGGGGAAGAGAAGAGCGAACCCGGAAGCGACATTTTCCATGAAAATGAAAAATAATCCCAGTCCAAACTTTTAATAAGAGGCAATCATTGACTATCTAGCGCACATGCGCAGTGTAGGCAGCCAGCCGCATCCAGGAAGCGCAGGAGCAAAGCCTTTTAGTGCCATTTTTAATGAGCAATTACGGGTTTGCTTCTATTTGTGTGCATCAGCCACGGGCTGGTTGGCCCAGCCCCCACGGGTTTCAACAAATGATTGAAATGGAGGCGGGGGGGGGGGGGGAAATGCCGCCTGCCCCCCTCAGAGTTTTTATTTTTAAGTACTTTTTAAATTTCGAGATCGTTCTTTTTTCACAAACTCCGCCTTCTGGTCCAAATAGTCTTTAAAAACATCATTACGGGCATTACATTCTAGTCTCTCGTCCCAGAAGGAACCATTTCAAATATTTCCTTCCACCCTCTGTTTTGTACAGTAATAACTTTCTTCTGGGATATTTTTATATTGGTTTTTATGTTGTCATGTTGTTGTTACTATTATAACATTGTTTAAAATTATGCTGATCTTTACATTTTATGCGGTCTTCAATTTCTCGCCTGTCTTTTAATTTCTCGGAATAATTTTTGTTCAGTTACAACATATACAATTTAAATTATAATCTCTTTACCTATGTTTCCCCCTCTTTCCCCTTCTCTCTCTCTCTCTCTCTCTCTCTCTCTCTCTCTCTCCCTCCATTCATTTGTTCACTCGTTCCAGAGAGAACAATATATGAGATGTGTATTGGTTTAATTTGAGAATGTATGTAATGTATTAGCTTAATTTCCTCGGAAGTATATATCTCTTTTCTCTCCTGACATGACAGCCCCTCATGGAAAAAGCATCTCTAGATTTGTAATAGAAATTCCTGTTGGTAAAAGTTACAGTACAAAACAATGTACCTAAATAACAACATGAAGTAAAAGATAAGCCAGACATTGTTGTGACTAAGGGTGGGATGGGGGAGGGGTGACAAAGACAATTCTTGCTTCCTGGCTCATTATAAATTACTACTGTTCCCCCTCCCCCCATATTAATACAGTATGTGGGAAAAGGCATCTAGAAAGGAGTCTGTGTTAAAGTTGATGCGATTGATTCGTAAACCGTGCCACTAGTGAAATATTTAGCGTTTTCTGCCCTTGAATAATAAACAAATAAATAAGTAAATAAACAAACAAATAAATAAATCGCCTCTTCTGTATTTCAGTCTCTCAGGAGACTACATGGGGGTTTATTATCTAACGTGATAAGTGTTTTGGAAGTTACCAGGAATGATTCTTAATTTTATTTCTATGTTTCTATGTGTGGTATATATTGCAATTTTTTAAAAAAAAAATAATAACATGTTTGTATCCTACTATCCTTCTAAAATTCATTTATCTATTCCCTGCATTTTATTCTGAAAATTATCTTCTTCTTTTGGTCTATTTAAACGACAACACCCCCGCCACCAAAATACTTTCGCTCTTGGGTAAACGCAAAGAGGTATTTTAATTTTTTTTAAAAATGTTTCCCAGAGGCAATTTCTGCGACATACCTTTCGGAGACGTTTTTGTAAAAGGAAGAATAAATTGGATTATACTGAATTAAGTTGTTTTTTTGTTTTGTTTTGTTTTGTTTTGTTTTTTAAAAGTAAGAGATACAATTTTGTCTTCGGTTTGTTCACTGAAAACACATTGTGTCAGCCGTTGGTCTGCAATCCCTATAGTCATAAAGACACTTTCTGAGCAAACAATGACTATTTATTGGAACCAGGTCATTACAGAAATAGTATCGTTTAGGGGTTCCAGACTAAATACATCTGCATTCTTCTCTTGAGTTGTGGTTAATGGGAACAAAAATCTGTTCCCTTTCCTTCGATATATTATTGCAGGAGTTGCATTTACTGTTTACAATAACTACTGTCAGCTCTGAAAGGCCTGGAATTGGGTATACAAAACAATTTTTGATGTATTGATTTTCTACTTAGGCTGACGGATTGTCATCGTTCATATACTGGCAATGCTGAGAAACATTTTAGTACGTATTGAAGGAATAACGTAATGATTTATATTCTCTGAGTTTTACAGACTAAAACAGAGGAAATAAATTGCTTCTTTTATCTATAGCATCAGTACGCAGGAGGGATTATAATAAAATAACCACGTGTTATTGACATATACTTGCAGAAAAATAACAGCTTTTCTACTGATATAGCTTGTATAAAAGTGTAGGATTCTACCACATTATTGAAATGCAAATTATGTTGTCGTAAATGTTAATATTTTAATTGTATTATAAATATATCAGATATGAGCATTTAGGCTCTAGCCTAAATATAATGAATAAAAATATTTGGGATAACATAATTTATATTTTAATGGGAAGACTTCACATTCTTAAACTATATATGTATATATTTTATCATCATTTTATCTAAGGATAGGATTATGATAAATCTTATTTTTATATATTTTATCTTATCGGTAAAATATGTAAAGATAAAATTATGACCTACATATAAAGATTATGCTAAATGGGTGTGTATATGTGTGTGTGTTGTTATGCAACGCTACAATGCTAAAAATACATTTTTATTATACCATTATAAACATACAAGTACAGTAATACTTGTAAAACAATTTACAGACTTTTGAAAATGGTAGCAACTGGGGGGAGGGAAGACGATGAATCAATGTAGCCCACACTTTATCCAGAAATAGTACGTGATATACAAATATATTATAAATTAACATTTGTGTTCAGTGTAAATTGTACCTGCGGTAATGTTAACTTCGATTTTCAATGTGGTTTGTATCTGGGTCATTACTACACGAATACATATTATTTTTCACTATATTTTTGTTTTTTTCTAAATTCTGTCCAGCAAATGCTTTTGAGAAACAATATTTGAGGCTAGTCATTTAAGATCTCTTTGCAGCAGACAAAATTAAAACTTTAGTGAATGTATATATATCATGTATAAAATGTATAAAAATCATGATTTTTCTCTAATTATTTTGTCTCCCAACATTCACTAAAGTTTATATATCAACTTAAAATGCATAATACTTAGGTATCAAAGAATACCTGTTCTTATCGGAGGAAAGTTAGATCTTTTGTTACCAGCTCTACTAAAAATAAAATAAATTAAATTAAAATAAAATAAAATCTCTTGAAGATTTCAGTTTAATCCTATGAATTTAAGGTTTGATCACAGAAGGCCTTGCTACATTTAAGCAGTTCAGAGCTTTGGGAAACAAAGTGATGCTAAACAATGTATCTCTATAGATAATGTGTCCACTTTATAGTTAAATAAAATACAATGCGGATATAGCTCCAATAAGTTTCTAGACAGAAAAGTAGATCAATAGATTAAAGCTAATATGATTGCAAGTATATATGAGAAATATCGTTGTCAAAGTGTATGTACAAGCCGAGACAGAACTTTAGACATCTCAGTACGTATTCAATTATCCACAGAAACCAGAAGAAAATAGCTGACAAGCAAGAATCTCAAAGAGTAAAAGGTAAACTGGTGTTTAAATTCATATGAATCTGAGATTACATACAGTGTTTCCAGTTTCTGGTTTTGTTTTTGTTTGTCGCATGTGGACACACCTTTCTGGAAAAGTCTAAGCAAGAATCTGGTTCGGTTTGGTCAGTTTAAGAATGTTGATTTCCCAGGGGCAAAAACCAACCCAAACCCCATGTATATTTCTAGCGTCGAAATAATATGTGTTTCCTAGATCTATGTTGTACAATTACTATTGTTTCCACAGGTAGAGAATTTCTTTCCTCCTTTCATTCTGAGCGAGTGTTTAAATATCTGCACATTTTGTTTACTTGTTTTGTATACTGCCACCAAGTGACAGAAACTTGCAAACCAGAAATTTTGCAATTTGGTGCCTTTTTGTGGGGGTGGGGAGGTGGGGTGAGGTGGGGAGGAGTGGGCAAAATACCCTTACTTGACTACTTGCAAAATGCTGGACTACAATAAAGGCCGGATTTGCAAGGAAGTTTTAGTACCTTAAAAGAGTCAGCAATGTCTCTCTCCCCACCTCCCCTGGAACGTCCATAAACGGCCCCCTATTAAGGTATTAGCTGAACAGTACTTCAAAAAGTTTGGCCTCTAAAACCTATTTGAAATTCCTCCGATGCACTTTATACCCATTCACTAGAAGTTTTCTTTTTTTTCTTTCTTTTTTTAAAGCCCCTTTCGTTCCCTATTCCCGTGTTTTAAATCATTCCAATGTATGTGAACTCATAAAAATAGATAAGGCATGTCAACTTGGGAACGATATTTCCCCTCTTGAAAATATGAGTGTATTTAAGCAAATCCTGGAATATTAAATTGTAGCTCGATTAAAGACAATGTAAATGTATAAATTCAACAAAGTGCACAGAGGTTGTCTCCAAATATATAGTTTAATTCTGTCTAAGTGATCGCCTCTGAAAAAGCATCATTAAGGCAACTAATATTGTTTCCTGAATTATTATTTTTTACTTGCGACCTAAGATTAAATTTCTGCTTTAGAATCTGCGAACAATAAAATATAAAGCTGCCTATAGTTAATGACAACAATTTTTCATTGTTGAGTTATCCTTCCAGAACGCAATAAAATTGTATTCCTTTTATTTTTAATCCTTACACTGAGCATAAATAGTTGTGTATCTATATTTCTCTATCTATAGATATAGATACGCTTAATAATTTTAGCTACTAACCATTGCCCGCGTCAACTCAGTGACGTCATAAATGCAGCTATCTTGAATGTAAGAAAAAGAAAAAAAGAAAAAACCCACCCAAAACATGATAGTAGGGAATATTTTCACGCAGCCAGACAGAATAACCAAGCTAAACCATAGTTCTCTGAAATGCACAGGGTGTTAGGAGTTTGCAGTGGTACCTGGTTTTAACATGTAAGGCATGACATACATGCGATGCAGTCTGATGCACTCATTTGTCAAACTAGATAGTGGCTGAGAAATAAATGTTCCTTGATCAAATGGAATATGAAACTATTGTCCGTACTTTTGTAAAAGAGATTATAAGGGTTTTTTTTTTTTTTTTTTTTTGGCAATTACATAATGTAACCCTCAATTATTTTACACATATCAACATTTTGGGGTTTCCCCAGCACTGAGAATGAATTTGTTAACCTCTAAAGTGCCACAAGTCCTCCTTTCCTCTTTATTCGTAAGTGCATTTAATTAGCAAACATTTGACGTAATGTTACATTGAAAATTGGATTATATCCATGCATTACTCATCATTACATAGCATATGAAGGTGCTGACGCTAAGTTTAGCAACAACATTGTTACTTGGCAATTTAAGACAAAGAGAAGTTCCATTTCTGCGGAGAGGTTTCGATTCTGGCTTCTTGTGTTGGGGTGCTTTGGGTCATCAATAAATCTGGTAAGGCAAAAATAAATAAATCCACATATTAGAAATTGTATTTCAGGCATAATAACCGTCGATTTCAGTTGCAATAAGAATTCAAATGAACATAAGCAAACGCTCAACAATGTTAGAAAGAACTTCAAACCTTGGTAGAAAAAGGGAATAAATTAAATAGTGCAATAGATTAATTTATCTTCTCTCCCCGCCACCCCCCCCCCCTCCATCTCCCAGTTTCCTGTTTATGAGATATGTGTTTTGACAGTTTCCAGAATTCTGTCTTCTTTTTTTTTCTTCTGGAAATGCGTGCAGTGATTACAGAATGGCGGTTGCAAACCTGAGAAAACTATGCTCCCTTGTTATTTTAGAACTATTATTTTTCAGTTTTGAAACTAAAGGCTAAATGTTTTCACTTTCAACTTTCTGTGTGTGGTGAAGATGAGGCGTCAGGCAGAATCTTTCTTTCTTTCTTTCTTTCTTTCTTTCTTTCTTTCTTTCTTTCTTTCTTTCTTTCTTTCTTTCTTTCTTTCTTTCTTTCTTTCTTTTAAAATAACAGTACATTTACACTTATTTCCATCAGCCATGCAACCCAATTAATAAAATGGCTGGTGCATAGAAAGGAGTCTTCCTTCTAATTATACCAAACTTGGAATGCACTTTGTGGTAAATATAGTCTTTATAACCTGTCTTTAGAGATATTAGACACACTTGCATACAGGACTGAAGAAATGGGGTTTATATAACAATAACATAAATAATAAATAATAATGATAATAATAATAGGCTCCTAGGAAAGAGGTGGAAAATGAAAAAAGAGAGAGCTCTATTATTGCTAATTATTGTTCGGTGCGTCTTTGTCAAGAAGATGCCTTGAAGTGGCAAATAAACCTGCCAAATAGCCTTCCCTTTTCAAAACTATCTGTCTGCAACATTGAAATAAAGTTT
Organism: Caretta caretta; assembly: GCF_965140235.1. Taxonomy (NCBI): domain Eukaryota; kingdom Metazoa; phylum Chordata; order Testudines; family Cheloniidae; genus Caretta; species Caretta caretta. Next base: position 14,892,573 of record NC_134225.1, read on the forward strand.
AAACAGTCCATCAAGAGCTGAATAGAAAGTATGCAGTAGAAGGATAGATTTCCTCTTCTATTTTAATCAGAAGCTGCCAGACTCTTCGTCCTCAGGTTTAATTACTGCAATATAACTAAGGAAAGAAGAGACTCAAAACAATGCAAAGCATTTCAGGTTGGGAAATAGTGGCCTATGGCGCATACGTGCCAAGTTATCCTCAAATAGATTTTCTTTTTTCTTTCTTTTTTATAAGAGCTATTTACATGAAAAGCCATATTCGACTAGGAAAGCACGTGCTATAAAAACAGGAATAAAAAATAAATTAGAAGGCAAGAACTCACGTGCGCAATACATGCCAAGTTAAAAAAAGACCGAGATAACATATATGAGGTAAGATCAGCTAAAATCAGGAAGATATTGAATGACATCACTTGTTCACATCTACCAACTACAAAATATTCAGCTCAGATATAAATACACACCACCACTCTCTTTATATAGTTTATGTGTTATATATGTGTATGTGTGTATATATGCGTACTGCTACATTCATATTCTACATGTATATATAGGTGTGTATGTATATAAAGAATTTCTAGTTTGACTCTACACATTCGTTTTATATAATATTTATATAGTATATACAATGCAGATACATACATGCATACACAGAGATAATATGTATTCAAAATATAAACTCTTTGTACTCTCTCTCTCTCTCTCTCTCTCTCTCTCTCTCTCTCTCACACACACACACACACACACACACACACAGGGAATTCTAATATGTGTGTTGAAAATATAAACACTTTCTCTCTACTCCCACTTATAGAATGCTAAAATGTATATTCATACTGCACAGGAACATCAAGTAAATACTTCTGACCTATATTAACTTTTGGTGCACGTTAAAAGCACCCAGACACAACCTGTATTTATGAAAAAGCAGATTTCTACATCCAGGCAATGCACTGGCTAACAGAGTGTGATTGCTTTTGACTACATTTGTGCTATCAGCCTCAACTGGTCATTCTGACTGTACCAAACAACAAACCCATTCCCTCTTAAAACAAACAAACAGGCGTCTAAATTTGCATTCAGGATCTAAGCAGAATAGGAACCTGACAGTAGCATTTTATTAAGGCTGTAGGGTGTTGGGGGGGGGGAGAGATTTGGGTTTGTTTCCTTTCAGTAATTAGTGGGGATAGAAAACACATGTGTTGGGATTGAATTTTTGAAGGCTTTTTCTAAATCAGTTCATCAATTCGCTAATTATGGCTGGGAGAGAAAAAAATTTCTCCCTATACATATTTTTCTTTCCCCCCCCCCCCCGTGAACATCAGAGTGGGGAGAGGGGTAAATGTGTGTGTGTGCGTGGCGGGAGATATGGCTTATGAGAAGTGGATGTTATTTCAGATTTCTGTGGGCTTTTATTTTCTGGGAACAAAGAGCAACTGCTATTAAAGAACTACTCGAAGACTTGTGCATATTTCCACTGCTGTGTAGCAGTTTTAATAAAACATCTGTTCTTGCTTCTGCTGATGAGTTTACATAATTGTTTGCAGACCAATTTAACCAGAAATAGCCCTAGATATTTCCCTGTACATGTTTTCATGCGGGAAAATAATAAATACCTTTTGTAAGTGACATACCTTGATGAAATACTTTCGAGAAATCCCAATACTGGTTAAAATATAAATTGAATAAAAATCTAGTGCATTAAAAACGCTAGACTGAGGAGTGCAATCAGTAGAACATAATCTAATGATGCCTCATTTATATTTGCAGGAGTTTTTCTCCCAAGAACCCTGGCTTTTCAGGAGGGAAAGCATTCTATTTTAAGTTTCTTTACGGCAGCTGTTTACTGTTCACTATAAATCGACCAGACTTTTAAGTCTTGCCCTCTGTTTAGAGAAGTAATAAAACACTTAACTTTCTCCACTCCTAGTCTCACGGTTATCAGACAGGTCTTTAATACAAGAGCCCGGGAGCACCTATACAAAAATTAATTCCTCCAAGCCAAGACTTTCCCAAAACTTTAACAAGACTGGGATTATTATAAATGCATCTTTATAGGTGAAAGAAACCACATGAATCACACCCACATAGAATTATATCTGTATATCTTCCAAGGATTCCTGCTACTTTCAATTTACTCTCCAAGTACATTTGGACCATAAGTAACACATAAGGTAAGGCAACATACCAAGAGGAAGCAAACGACCTCCATTCATTCATGCATGCATGCATGCATTCAGTTTATTGTACATTGCCCCAGTTTCATATCTGGAAGCAGTGCAATCGTTGGTTTCCAAAGTAACCATGGTTTCAAATGAGATTGTTCCTATACGACATATAAGTACATACATATATTTACAGTTATAATCTATATAACATATATGTATCTGTAGACACATGCATCTGCATGTGTATGTGGCTGGGTGTGCAATATGTCAACACCAGGGGGATAGCATATGTAGTTTTTTTGTTCCGTTTTGTTTTGTTTCCATAAATCCCCACCTATAATGGCTGGGGAAGAGGGAGAAGAGTGGGGAGACAAGAAACCAAACTAAACTTCGTTTTTTTGGAAAATACCAGTAAATCGTCACATTGGGCATAATTCGTATATCTCTACTAGGCTGGTCACAAGTTGAACACTGTAGAGTGGGAGCCAAAGTATGGTCAGCAACAAGGCACATGTGCTAAATAACATGGTGTGTACTTCCAGCTATCTTCATTTTGGTCAGAAACTTTATTTTATTTTCCTAGTGACACTCAAGGGAAGCCTTAATGTTATAGAAGATGAATACACGAGCTTTTTTTTTTTTTTTTTTTTTTTTCAGTTGTAGTCTCGTTTATGGCTTTATTGCCACCATTGATTACTTTGCTTTGTTACACAGAGGAAAAAGATCATAAAATTCTTTGGCATCCGGGTTCCTGTTATAGCTAGGGGGGAAATATAGCTTTCCCCCTCTTCTTTGTCAACTAAAATGTTTTAGGGGAGACATTGCTAAAAAGGAATTAAGTGTACTGAGTAACAGCAAGAAAACACCTTCAGATGTTCGAATTTTTACCCTGCAACTTTGAAAGCCTGCATCTCACCAGACCACTCTACACAAATCCTAAATTTGAAGAAAAAGGCCAAGGGTTTCCTGGCATAATTGAATTTTTAAATAGCAAGCCACGAGAATGATGAATATACCTTGCAATATTTACAGATCAGCAGGTATGTTTTACATTTAAGGAGCAATTTATGGGACTGGATTGAAATTAAAATTAGATTAGCTGCCTTCATTTCAATTAGTTCTAGATGCAATTCACCAAGACAAGAGATAATATAATCCTCTTTAATCTAACCAAATATTTGCAAAGGAAGTTTCCTAAATCTGTTGTAAATATCTGAAACCATAAATTTCTGTAAACGTAAACACGAGGTGCTGTCCTCAACCAAGACTTCAAAATGTACTTAAATTGCAAATAGGAAAAGTGTGAGTTTTGTTGCGGTTGCTGTTGAAAATGTAAATATATTCTAACAGTACCAACCAATGAAAATTACAAAAGGAAATATTCAGGACAGGAATGTCAAACTGTACTAAAAGAGAACATCTAACTTCCAGACTAACGTGAATTCGGAATGTTGTCTCTTTTTATTGCAACTTCCTTCCAAATCCATAGTTCAGGAATGTTCTAAAAGCCACATTATCAGTTGAGCAGTCGCCATGTCTTTTTTCTTTTTGCTCGCTTTATGTAATATTTTCTCATAAAGAACACAACCACTTGACTCCATAATATTGACCAATGCTCCATGAGAAAACGAAGAAAGATGGATAATTTATGAATTAATCTTCTGTGGGCACGTGAGATGTATTACTTTGAATTCTGAGCTATTTTGTTATCAGATATCAGGAAACCATAAAAAATTCTGTGCTTCAAAAGCTCAGTGTTGAAAAAAATAATAAAAGAGAGAGCGAGCGAGAGAGAGAAAGTTAGATTTGGTTGTGAAATTTCAAATTTAATTCAGATGTGTTTTTTCCCTAAGAGCCCCCCCCTTCAAAATCTCCCCCCCACGCACTTAATATTTGCTTTCCTTCTTCTAAGCTATCTTATATTTAGAATTTTCAAGACTTACTTTCAATGCATACTTAGTTTCAACTGGGGAATCAACACAAGCAAAAGCAATTTTTCCCTTTCTTGACATCTAGCTTCCTATTGGCTCAAACCAGGTCAGCTGACTTTGTCATTTTGTCTGTCCTGGAGTAGAGCCTTCCCTATAACAATCTAGTTCAGACTACAAACTGGAGACAGAAATAAATATTAAAGAAATCATACACCCAGGTATAGAGGAAGATATGAATTCCTATTTTACAAACCCATCGTTATCTTGCCATCTAACCAGTGGCCAAGATGTGCTACCCAATGTAGCTCTCAATTCAACGGCTTATGACCCCGTCAGGCATTTTTCTACCTATGGAGCAGCCGTTGCTCAAAACCGGATTTACTCTTCTCCTTTTTATTCACCGCAAGATAATGTTGTGTTTAGTTCCAGCCGAGGACCATATGACTATGGATCTAATGCTTTTTACCAAGAAAAAGACATGCTTTCTAGCTGCAGGCAAAATTCTATGGGACACAATACACAGACTTCAATTGCACAGGATTTTACCAGTGACCAAAACAGGAACACTTCGCAAGAACAAAAAACTAGCATTCAAATATATCCATGGATGCAGCGCATGAACTCCCACAGTGGTAAGTTTTACAGCTTGGAGATATAAATTAAATAAACTGAACCATCTTTACGACTATCTCCCTAGCAGAACAGGCTCAGCTACTTTTTATGGCCCCATAAAAACAATAATATAGCTGCCTCACAGTTGCCGCTACAGGCCTTTTATTTGTTAAGTTGTTGCAAGCAAATATGGCTTGTTATGCTCTTTCTAATTAAAAGACTTCGAGAGTGTAAAATATCTATAATAAAGTGCAGTGAGCTCTGCTTTTGAGTTAAGTACAAAATATTACTTGGGTAAAGTAAGTTTTAATGATAGGTGAGTAAGTACTTTTTTTTTTTATTATTGAGACGGAAGGATATGTAAAAAGGATCCCTCTCTGTGACAGATTTCTACATAGGAATTTATGAAATTGTGTTGATAACACAAAAGAGGAAGAGTCTATTTCTAGTAATTAAGGCAACACTTTAGGGAGAACCCCTAGTTTTCTTTTCTCCCTCTCTGTCTCTCTCTTTAGTTTTTGGGGGGGGGGTGTGTGGGGGAATAATTAAAGCAAGACTCTCCAAAGCTTTGCAAGGAGTAGCATGCCTAGATTAGAAACCATTTGTGCTGCAGGGGCTGAGTGTGTTAACTTGAATCTGGGTAAACAGGAGCTAAGAACTGGGGAGGGGGGGTTGACAATAGGGATGTAGGATGGAAGGGAGGGGGCTAGAAGGGGAATCGATTTTGTGGTTTCAGTGATCAAAATAGATATGTCTTCACTAAGGTATATATGTATTACTAATTAGTTTTAGTTTGCTTTGTTTCTGAATCTCTAGGTGTCGGCTATGGAGCGGATCGTAGAAGGGGTCGCCAGATCTATTCCCGCTACCAGACCCTGGAACTGGAAAAGGAATTCCACTTCAATCGCTACTTGACAAGGCGGAGGAGGATTGAGATCGCCAATGCACTTTGCCTAACGGAGCGTCAGATCAAAATCTGGTTCCAGAACAGGAGGATGAAATGGAAAAAAGAAAGTAACTTGAGTTCCACTCTGTCTGGGGGAGGAGGCGCAGGCGCTGGGGCAGCTGCAGATAGCTTGGGTGCAAAGGAAGAGAAGCGAGAAGAGACAGAGGAGGAAAAGCAAAAGGAGTGAAAATTGACGGCTCAGCCCCTCATGCCCCCCCCCCACTCCCCACCCCCACCCCTCCCCACATACACGCTATATTTATCACTGGCACAAGTTATATGTTTGGCTACATTAAAAAAAAATAAGAGCCAAACGTGGACATGAAAGACAGACCTTCCCCCACTCTCACCCCCCATTCCCCAATATTCAGTTCAGAACTTGCTCCACAATCCCTTTTAGGTTTTGAGTATAAACCTTCACCTACCCCCATCTTGCCTATTTATCTAACTTTGAACACAGGTTTCTTCCTAAAAAGAAATTGGCTTGCAGGAGGCAGAACACCCTGTAGTGTTGCCTAGTTGTGTTGGGATGATCCTTGTAAGATGGACTCTATGCAGTTGTTTTATTATTATTATTATCATCATCATCATCATCATCCAGAAAACGAGTTTCCCACCATATTGAAAATAATTCCCTGAAATATCTTTCCACGTAAATATAGCATTTTCAAGAGTAACCTAATTGTATTTAAACAATACCTGGGCTCATCATTGCAATCTGTGACAGTTTATGTGTGAATATTTTTAGCTGTATTTGTGGTATCTGTATTTATATTTATGTTTAGCACTGTAATGTTCAACAGTATAAAGTGAATGGAGGTCTATAGCAGTAGAAAAAAACCAAACCTTGTGTTACACCCTCTCATGTATAAAGATCATGTCCAGAGGACTATTGTTGAGTATTTAATAAAACTGAATATTATTTTTAAAGTTTACAGACTGGCCTCTGAGATTCAATTGGAGCCCCTCATGTTGATAACAGGGTGTTGGAAAGTTCACTTATTCTCTGTGTGTTTTTCCTAAAAATCAAATTCCTGTATCCTTCCCCTCCACACACACACACCTCCTCCATACTTCTCTCATTCAAAAGTATTCCAAAAGGGGAAGTATACATTTTGCTTTGTCTCCTTTATTTAGTCTTGTTACTATATTGTTAAAGGGCATCACAAATCTGTGCCATACCTCTCGCTTCCTGATTAAAAAAATGGATTTCCAAAGTTCAAATAGTATTTTTATTGCAATCCTCATCAGGCAATTCACAGGTCACAGAATGTTTGTTGTTGTTATTCAATAAATAAATAAATAAATAAATAAATACATGAATTTGAAATTGCTGATGAACACCCAGCTTTAAGCAGTCACACACTTTTCCAGACTTACTTAGACCGTTTCTATAGAAAAGCTGGCACTCAGCAGAGGGTAATTGACAATATCATACTATGAAGTAAACAATGCTAATATTACACTACGGTATATTGCAGACTTATATAATATGTTACGAAGGCTTGAACACAACTTACATTTTATGTCATCTGTGGTATATTCAGTACAAAGGCATTTACCAGTGGTAGGAACATTCTGTATCTAACACATATTGTGGTACGTTAGGGGCATATCTTTCCTGGAAGACCCACCATACTCTTAGAGTTTGTCTTAAACAACCAGGATTCGGCTGAAATAAAAAGAGCAGGGAGGTTTTATAATCCCATAATTTGCTTATTTTCCACCCCCGCTTGTGTACGTTACTTAAAACGGCATAAGAAAGGAGAGCAAAATATGCATTTACAAAACAATAGTCTTGCTACACAGTAAAGAAAACAGGAAGGTTAAAAAGAAATAAACAAACTTGTTTCCCTGGTCTGAATTTTAATAGAAAAAATAGAAATGATATAGTTATGAACTAGAAATTATGTAGTTATATATATATATATATATGATATATGAACTGTCATAACATTTAAAGCAACAAACCTTGAAATAGATTTTAAGGTTGTTATTGTGTGTATATTGCAACACGCACGTATTCTTGTCTTAAGGCAGTCTAGCAGAAGGAATCATATTTTAATGCAATCATTTAACTAAATACCCTTGAAAGGAGATTTGATTTCTCAGTAAGCATCAAGCACAGGTCTCCCTACTTCTTCAAGCAGTAAACTGCAGTGGTAAAGGTAATAGAAATTGTAAACTTTCGGTCATTACTGTAGATACATGACAGAAGCAGCCCATGCTTAATACTTAAGAGCTTTTTTTCACATATACCGAAGAGAAGGCATTGTATGTGTTTATTTCATTCACCTAAGCCATGAAATATTTATGGGGAGGTAACTTTATGGGATTCCCTGCCACTGAATACATAGACTGATATTAACACATAACATAACGCACACAGAGTGATACACAGAGCTAGAGTGTAGATATATATATACATACAGCTATAAACAGCAGATGTGAATAGATATATATTCAAATCTGCTGTGTATAGCTGCATATTACAGGAGATTTAGATGATAAATCATATGTGCATTCATATGTACAATGTATACGTATATGCAATATAGACAATGTATATATACTGTATATATTATATATGTAATGTATTGTCTGTAACATATATTACAGACAATACATTACATATATTATATAGTATATATATATCTGTGTGTGTATATATGTATGCACGAACTGATATATTATTCTAACAAAATAAAATATAGCGACTAACAGTTCACACTAACGCATTTTGTGATTTACAAATACTAAAGCGTTTCAGTCTACAGCAAATACACAAACATATCTATAGTAATACAGATACGCATAGACACACATATGAACGCCCCCTTCCCACCCAAACACAGCTAGGTAAGTGTGTTTCTCTAAAGGTGCATATAAACCATACGTTGCTATTATAGCCACAGAATATATGCGCACAAAGAAAATAAAGCGAGAACGTATTATGGCATGTATCTAAACATATTTTGCATCACTGGCTTTATCCCACACAAATACGTCCATGCCCGCTTCTGAAGCTCTGTCAACACAAAATTAGCCAAATCTTCCATTTCTTAAAAGGCTAAAGACTTTTATATGTTGGCCACTCTACACCCAAGCCCAATGTATACACTGAGGGGGGGCATGGGAAGCCGTATTTTATGAAGCGTTATACCACAGGCCTAGCACCAGGTGACGCTATAGTCTCGTAGTCTTGGTTTTTACTTGGGGCCTTTAGTTTGCTTTGCCAACATATCAGATACGTTTCACAGGCTTCCATCAATAACCTCCTGGGGTCATCAAGCCAAATTTATGACTGGCCAACACAGTCACGTGATTCTATTTAAACATGCCTTATTTGGGCAGCGCACATAGAATAAAGAAAGAAGAATCTCCACCTATAAATTCTGCACTTTAGAGAACAAAAAACCCCCTGAACTTCAAAGGGCCACAAATCAAGCCTAATCAAAAGGGTGCAAAAAATCCGACATGAGTTCTTACGTAGCCAATTCGTTCTATAAGCAAAGTCAAAATGCTCCTGCCTATACCATGCAAAGTTATGGGAATTATGGATCTCTGTCTGAGGTTCAGTCATCCAGGTATTGCTACAGTGGGCTGGATCTAAGCATCACATTCCCATCCTCTGGTTCTTCCAACTCTCTGAACGGTTTGGACATGTCTTCAAGCCCTAGAACTAACCCCGACCGACCTTCCTGTACAGTCATGGGTTCTTCAGGGCACTCTCTAGCCAGAGACGACCAGACTACTCTAAACCCAGGAATTTACAGTCAGAAGGCTGGTAACACGGCGTTGGAGGATAGATCTAAGGGCACTGGCGAGATCAAAGCGGAGCCCGTGCAAACTACACAACAAGGAGGGCAACAACTGCAGCAGCAGCAACCACCACAAATATATCCGTGGATGACCAAACTACACATGAGCCATGGTAAACTTTCACTTCTTGATTTTGTTTCACAGGATTTGCCTGGTTTTATAGGCCATACGGGGCAAATAATAAAAAAAAACTAAGGTCGTAAATTTTACGACTAAGGCATCAATTGCTCGTAAAACTGTCCACTAAAAGGCTTAGAGGCTATATACGCCCAAATTTATGACAGCATAATTGGATCATAGAAACAAAACGTGTATAAAAGGCAATATTCCAATATTTTGGAGGGGGTTTTAAAAATACACATGTTCTTTTAGGCTTCTCTTTAAAAATATTAAACCCCCAAAAAACATATAAAAAAGTCATCCTGTCTATATAGACTTGTTTTTCCTCCTTGCACCCTCTCCAGGATAGAAATCCAGCCCATAAAAATATATTCCCCTCGTTTGCACACTTTCTTAATGTTTAACAGGGAACAGGTTCTCTTCTGCTCAGTCTGCATACGTTTGATCTTTACAAACTTTAATCTGAAGGTGTTTATAAAAAGAGAAGCTACATGTTGACCCTGGCCAAACCTTGAAGTCCTAGGCAGATACAATTGTCCTGGGTATAACCAAGGGGACTTATTTATATTCTGTTGTGTTATTATTTATTTTTGAAACATAATTGTTTTGGCTTTTCATGTGGTGTCTTTTATTTTTGCAGAAACAGATGGCAAACGTTCCAGAACTAGCTATACTCGCTACCAAACTCTGGAACTAGAAAAAGAATTTCATTTCAACAGATACCTCACACGCCGGAGGCGCATTGAAATTGCCAACAACCTGTGCTTAAACGAAAGGCAAATCAAAATCTGGTTTCAGAACCGGAGAATGAAGTGGAAGAAAGATTCCAAATTGAAAAGCAAAGATTCTCTCTAAGTAGAAGGATGACTCTCTAAAGAGAGAGTCAATAAATATTTACACGAGTTTGGTTGTAATCTACCTTCAAAAAAACTTTTCTTTTTAGGGTGGGGAGGGGGTCGTGTTGCTGAATGGACTGTGTTACATACCCTCACAAATCCATCAGACAAAGGAGTTATCTTATTAGTATGCAAAAACCTGCTCTTCGCTTCATGCAGAACTTAGTGTATAGATCTTTAGATTGTTACTCAATGTTCTAACCTGTACGTTCTGGGGGGGCGGGAGGGACTATCATAATCATGTTGCTCAAAAACAATCCGCAGAGCTAATGGGTTATATTTTATCAGTGCTAGAATAATAACAATAGCAACAACAATAATAAGCTGCCTACGGGAGAAAAAACGCAAAGTAAGTTGTCTAAAGTCACAGAATCTTCCTTAACTGTCTGCTTAATGTTAATAGCAGAAGGGAAAATGCGGATATATTTTACTGTATGTAAATTAACCTCTGTATCCTCGGGTTGTACGTAAAAGACCTGACATCTCCACTGTTACTTTCTGAAGCCTAAAAGAAAAATGTTTACCTTGTACGTGGATTGGATACATCCACAGCTTATTTCATAGATGCACTTGTCCTCAAACATGGCAAAAAAAACAACAACTCTGAGACGAGTTGGTTTCTTTTGTTGGTTTGTTTTGTTCGGACTTAGAATTCATTATTTTTTTATTATTTGCATATGAAAAGAAAGGAATGGACTATGAAATAATCGGCCTGAGCAATCATCCGAAATACCTTGTGCAGAAGAGTAAAGCATGTGGGGAAAATGAATTATCTGGACCTAATATTATTGTGTATTTATTTGTTGAGTAATTAATGTAGATTTGCTAAATGCTAAAAATATATAAAAAAGCAAAAATTTGTACATCTTTGTTTAAATGTAGTCCATTTTAATAACTTGTTTTCAATAATGTACGCCGTATATTTATTGGTTGCAGTTTCATATGTGAAAGACCATGGAACTTATATTTTGTCATATTAAATAAACACTAAATAATACAAAACTTTGGCGTGCCAGCTGAGATTAACCCCTTTGTGCTGATTTTCCTTCTTAGAGTTGTATTCAATCCTGCTTCTAGTTAGCTTAAAAATCTCTCTGGAGATAACAGGGGCAGAATGAGGGATCCATTTCTTACTGTACACTTATATACCTCGACCCAAAAAAGCTTTGAGTTATGTGTGCTTTTCAGTGGTGGGGTCTTCTGATTGTAGAGTGCTAGACAGAACCATCTCTGAATAAAGTGCAGGACTGCTGTTACTTCCAGCATACAAATAATATGGCAGCGTTGGCTTCTTCTAAACCAAGTGAACTCCTTTTAGGCTCTATATTCATTTCCCCCAGCTGACAGATGGCCTCTTCTGCCAGGAATCTAGTTTTCAAAGACTCCCCCAAGTGTATAGGTATAGTTCAGAGAAAATACCCTTCCCAAAACAACCCAGTTGATACCGCTAAACAATCTTTTAAAAGGTTGAGAAGCAACTTAAGAACGCTCAGGCACAACTCCCATTGGTTTAAATGGATGTGTTGCATGAGTTGGTGTCTGTACAGTGATATGTAGGCGCCGTACCTTTTAGTGGCTATAGGCCCTATCCTATTCCCATTGAAATCAATAATAAAACTACCATTAATTTAAGTGGGAGCAGAATGAGGCCCATATTCGAATAGAGGTTCAGGGTGAAATTCTGACTCCACTGAAACCAATGGCAAAGTTGCTATTGATTTCAGTGGGGCCAGGATTTCACCGGCAAGGTTTAAGGTGGAAGTTTAGGGTAGACTTTTTAAAGTGCTCGTTGTGAAAGTTACTTTGTCTTTAGGATGCTACAAGATCTGAGTATAAAATTACATTTTCTTTGGTAGTTAAAAACTTATACAGGAAATCTCGATACTTTAAAAATGTATTTAGAACCACTGTTTTCTAACCCCCTGATTATTGTTATTGTAATTATTATTATTATTTAACGTGATTGGCCTAATTTAGTATTCTTGAGGTCTGTTCTATCTATCTATCTATCTATCTATCTATCTATCTATCTATCTATCTATCTATCCCCATCCACCCTATCTCTCTCTCTCTCTATCTCTATCTCTCTCTATCTCTCTATCTCTCTATCTATCTATCCCCATCCACCCTATCTATCTATCTATCTATCTATCTATCTATCTATCTATCTATCTATGTGTGTCTGTCCATATATATGTATGTGCACACACGCATGCATACAGGCAGACAGATACACACACACACACATATACAAACACTTGCATATATACAATTATATGTGTGTGTGTCTGTATACAAACATATATTTGTCTATTTGTATACATACACACCATACCTATAGACAACACACACTACTAAGGTCATCCCTGATGTGTCTTGAGAGCTATTTACAGTAGAAACAAATGCTTGAAGAAGCCAATAGCTCCATAAAACTTTATAGCATTTCCTTTACACATTTCAAACAATGGAACAATTTCCTGAACCTGGAAACAAAAGTTTCTTTTAGTGGTAGCCTGGAAGTCTTTAAGGGTACAATTAGTAGAGCGTGGTCAAATGTGGAGTGTCTATATGGTGTTCTTATTAAACATGGAGTTAGGAGCCTACCTCTTCCTATAGTTTATTTATTTATTATTAGGCAAGTTACAAGTATCAAGCAACGCTTTCAGAAAGGCTGTGACATTTAATTTTACTGTCATTTATCAGTCAATTGAAAATTCCTTTTATTTTTCTGGAAGAACTGTCATTTTTGCGTTCACTGCAGTGAAATACTGCTAAGCAAATCAAAACTAGGTTTGGAAATTTCATTCTGCTTGAACCAGGTTTTGCTTAACGCTCTGGCCCTCTGACCATGTGGGCCTTGGGTAATTACAAATAGAATAATAGAGTCTTTTAACTATTCCTTTTAGGTTTTTATTTTCTACCCATGCTGTGTAAATCTATTGAGAAATTGCTCAAGCACGGAAAATGATTTGGCGTATACTGGTGGCTGTTCACTAACTAAGTAGTTCTGTATCTAGTCTTATTCTCCTTTCTCTTAAACACTGTATTTGTTAAATCGTCAACAACATCTTTCCTTTCTCCTTGATCGGTAAACTGTCAAGAAACAATTAGACTTGACAGGTAAGGGTTAACAAAATCAGATCCATTTTTGCTATATCTAAGGGAGGAGTGGGTTTTGCTGGTTCTGTTTTGTTGTTGTTGCTTCTTTTTTAAACCTAACACATACAACTCCAAACTTTTTCATTGCCATAGTGCGAAGCAACAGTGTAGTTAGTTATGATTAATTAGGTTAATCCTGACTTTCCCGGGGTGGGGGGGGGCATGGATTTATTTCAACCCCTCTTTTTTTTAAAAGAGTCATGTTCCAGGACTGATTCATTTTTGATTGTTGTTTTTGCTGCTTTCTTGAGAGGTTTTGTTTTTTCCTGTCTGTCTCACAATCCTTTCCCAAAGATCGCTGTAAAACCAAGAAGGAAATAAAAAATGACTTACCTTTCCCCTGTCATCCGTGTCAACCCAGTGTGAACTTAAAATGGCCCCAAAAAAACAACCACAGACCAAAGTTCCATTTTTTAAAAAAAATCCTGCATTGTTATTACTATTAACATCATCATTATTATTGAGCAAAGGGCTTTTAGTTTAACTGAGAACATGAGAACATTAGCAGAAATACTCATGGCTTCTATGTGAATTTAGTAGTTTAAAACTTTTGAAGGTTATTTATGTGGATGGCCCAAAGCAAAAGCCCTGAATGGCTCTCAGAGAACACGTGATGTCATTAAACTAAGTTTTATGGTTTGGGGGAGCTGACAAACCCACAATATATTTACATCATATATAATCTTAACTGTCCACCATCGCAGCTGCTAGAGCTGTTTAATGCTGGGACAGTGGGACAAGGCATTTAGTGTGGATTACGGCGTCTCAGACTGCTGTTAGTGAAGGTACATCTTACCAAATGGATCCCAAGCGATCTCAGTAAGTTAATTTTCCCCCCTTCTCTCTCGCTTTCTGGGGGGGAAAACATCCATTGCACCCAGTGAGTCTTATTAAAATAGAGCGTTAAACTCTGATGGGCATGGAATTCTGTAGATACTGTGATGGGGGAGGGCTTTGCTTCTTTTACTGTATGACAAACTAGTATGTATGCCGTTTTAAAGTAACATAGAAGGCGTATAAGGCGAGTAGCAGTCAGGAACCTTATCTAGAAGGAATATCAGACACCCCCTCTCTTTCCCCAGGGCTTGTGGAAATTAGATAAGGCCAGAAAGCTCCATATATTACTGGTTAAGCAGAGACATTTCTCCCCCCACCCCTGTCCTACCCCACTCTCTCTGTAGACAATAAAATACTTGAAGAAAGCGAAAGGTGGACGATCGGGGGTTTTGATTCTCCTCTCCCCTTTGGTTTTAAAACTTTGATCAGATAGTTTCGGTTCCTGCTTGAGTTATTGGGTTTTTTTTTTAATCTTTGGGTTTTTTTTAAGAACCACAGTATAGAGTTTGCTGTGTGCGTGTGTGTGTGTTAAATGTTGCTGGGTGGTGAAGTGCATGCGCATTGCTGGGGGGGGGGGGGAGGTTGAGTTAGAAAGAGATCTGGAAGTCTGACTTCTGTACTCCTTTGATGCTGTTGGCAGGTGTGTGGAGGGAGGCATGAACTCAGAGCTATGCGGGATTGGAACTAGGCCGAAGAATTTGTAAACTCCCTGTCGCAGATAAGGCTACAGAGACGTGGCATTTTTTTCTTCTTCAGAAGACTGATATGATCAGATTACACAAAGTGCCATTAATGCAATCTCTGTTTCTCTCTTTTTGTACTCCCCCCTCCACAACCAGGAGATGTTGCTCTTATTCCTTGTGAGTCCTTGGCTTAATGTAACAATATACCTCCAATGGATAGATTTCAAACTCGAGCAATGCAATCTCGAAAGGATCTATCGAAAATGGGGCAGGCCAGAGTCCAAACACCTGTCTGGAGCACTGTTTGAATGCAGAGAAATAGACTGCTGTCCTGAATGGTTTCCCTTCAATATTGTTTGCAACACACCTAGGCAATGGTAGTTTTGGGAATGTAGGGCCGGGGCTCATAACTGAAATCTAACCACAAAGACTATATTATATTCAAAGTCAGCCATGTCATATTCAGTGAATGGGAAAAAAATTAGGAAATGTAGCAACGACTGGTAAATACGTAAGAATCCCCTGATACTGCTTGTGTTGTCTCAACTGTACTTGTAGAGAGCGTCTTGGTTTGTTTATATACCACATTCTCCCTCCCCCGCCCCCAGTCCATACAACTGCCTTCGGAGCGCTGAGCTCTCTGGATCTAAGAGTCAAGAGAAGTCTGCAATCCCAGAAATAACTACTACTTGGCCTGTTTTATTGGAGTCCAACTCGCGATCAAAAGACCCTCCTGTTAAACAGCGAAGTGAAAAGAGGATTTCTCTAGTTCAAAGGAAAAGGAAGGAGGGGTGTGTGTGTGTGTGTGTGGGAATCTGTCTGTGAGGGGGACGGGTGTGTACATGTGAAGATATAAAATGTTTTGTTGCGCTTAAAAGAGACGGTGCAAGGTGAAAGTATAGGGCAAGTATATCCCACGAGCTCAGCTCCCGTTTAGGCGCCTAAATGTAGAGTAGGTTTCAGAGTAGCAGCCGTGTTAGTCTGTATTCGCAAAAAGAAAAGGAGGACTTGTGGCACTTTACAGACTAACAAATTTATTTGAGCATAAGCTTTCCTGAGCTACAGCTGAATGCATCAGATGAAGTGAGCTGTAGCTCAGAAAAGCTTATGCTCAAATAAATGTGTTAGTCTCTAAGGTGCCAAAAGTCCTCCTTTTCTTTTTGTAAATGTAGGATCTGGACTTTCAGAAATGTTCAGCACCCAGTAGATCCCTTTGAGAACAATGGAGAATCACACACACGAACAATCTAAGGAAAAGCTATTATTCTTAATTGGAGTTTACTGGGAGCTGATCTCTGACCCAAAGAGCCCAATTCTGCATTATCTACACCCCACAAGGAGACCAGTGGAGTTTTTTTTGGTAGAGTTGAGGAGAAAAGGAGGATCCTGCCCAGTAAGCTTTAGGGTCTTTGACCTCCAAACTTTCATGAAAAAGGTGTTCCTGGGGAAAATGAGTTTCTCCAAGCAAACAGTCTTCATTTTCATTAGGGATTTGAAAATCAGGACACTCCGTATACTGGGGAGGGGGAGAGGAGTAAACTCCGTCCCCTTATAGGAAACCAAGCAGAATTGTGATCATAGGCCCCTGTGTGTATACATAGGCCAGATGCCTTCAAGTAGGTGTTGCTCCTGTTACTTATGGTCTTTATAAGATGCTTCCCAAGCCTTTGGTCTCAAATCCAGGCTCTGATCCCACCTCTACAACTCAGCGACAACTTCCAGGAGATTCAGGCCTAAATACTCCTTGTTACCTAGTTATTTATGTTGGGATAAAGATTCAGCCAGTTTCAATAAACAGCAACACTTGCTGAGTCCCTCAGTAAGGTGCTCAGTTAATTTAACACGCTCATCATGGATCCAGATTCTGTTCCCCTTCACACCAGAGTAAATGATGAATCATTCCAGATTTGCAGTGTGGAGGGCCAGAGCAGAATTCGACATGGTCTGGCTATTTCTACATGCTGTAGACACTCCTTCAGATAGGTGATTCTTTGTATAGGCATAGGTGAAATCCTGACCCCACTGGAAAAATTCCTTTGGCTTGAATGGGGCCAGGTGTGTGCTAAAATAAACCAACTGTAGTCCTTTAGTTAGGGGAAGTTCCCATTGAAGTATATGCTAATTTTGCCTGAACAAAGACCCCTGGGTGTAGAATACTTAAGTTTGTGTATAAGTAGATACTATGAACATACATACACCCATAAAGTACACCCTTCATGTGTATCCAGAATATAAAGTGTCATACAAGAGATATACACAGTGATGTGGTGTATGTATAGAGATCGATACATGCTTATTAAATATAGAAGCAACATCGGGCCTAATTCACGCTGCGTGTAACTTCATTGACTTCTGGATAGTTACAACTTGGGACTGATCTCTGTTTTCAACCTTCTGGGATTTTATTATTTATTATTTATTATTATTATTATTATTATTAATAAAATGATTTGACCAAATTCTCCATTATGGGCCAAACTTTCAAGAGCCCTGCACCCACATTTGGGGCCAGATTTTCCAAAAGGTCTCCGAAGCCAGCAGCTCCACAGTGTTTCCCTTATGGCTCTTTTCCCTAAGGAGCTACGTGTCCAGCCTGCACGCCCAGCCATATGTGTATACATCTGCCCCTCCCCCTCTTCTGTGTAATATTGGGTGAGTTCTTGGGCCCCTTAATGGTGCCATGAGTTCCTTCTGGTGCGAGATCGCTCTTCCGAGGAAGAAGGTGAGCTGGGTTTGGCCTCTGCTCTTTGCCACAAAACTTGAGCAGTTGTGACGACTAGGAAGATTCTAAGTGGAATGGGGCAGGGGGAGGACCCAGGACAAAGACATTTTTTGCCCACCCGCTCCTTAATTTCTTCCTCTCCAAACAAACCAGTAGATTGAGATCACTTCTGCTGTTCACATTGAACCGGGAGTGGCAGCATCGGATTGGTGTGGCACTGTTTTAAGGCTCGGCGCAGAGGAGTAGCAGCCTGGAAAGCCTGGGGGGGAGAGGCGGGGAGGTGGGGGGTGGAAGAGACAAGAAAAGGGATGCCCTGTTAGCAGAAATAAATCGCAACTGCTTCCCGAGCCTTCATGCCCTTTGCGAAGCAAAAGGCGGCCTCGCTGCAAGGCTAGTAGTCACTAGGCGCGGTAGCTCATAGTTCTAGGTTTTCTGGGGCGAGGCCGGTGGGTTCCATGCTGCAAAGCGCTGAGTGAATCTGGAAGGTGCGGAGCTGTTTCATCGGCAGGTGGCTTCAATGCAAATCTAGGCTCCAGCCCGCACGTGGGTTTCCAGAGGGTTGTTTTTCCTTTTTCTTGCCTGACCTACAACTTGTTCCAGGTTTAATAACAATATAACAATGGGGGTGCTCGAGTGGATAGACTGGAGAGTTAAGGCTTAAACGAACTCAGGCTTCGTGAAGATGGAGATGCATATAAAAACATTCCCCAATTTCTCCATAGATAAAGATTATTTTAATATGTAGTGTGACCAATCCTCTACTTTGCCAGGGGACACACACAGCCATAACTCCGTGCCTGGACAGAAGCTTTGGCGTTTTGTATCGCAAATCACATTTCTCTTATGAACGAAGAATCCAAGGGTCCAATGAATTAAGAAGTTTCTTCATAAGGAGAAGTGGCACTTTTGAAAAACAGCCATTTTAGTCGTGATTGAAAAGAACAAGTGCTCTGGATTTCTTGGTGCTCTGTCTCTTCCCTAACTCTGAGTTTCAGGGAAGGAAAAACCTCTCTCACACAAATAAACTGATTCAATTGGTTTTCACCTGGAAATCCTATTCATAAAGCCCATTATTTGTTTGTGCTTCAAGAACAAGATTGATCAGGCCCAAGAGTTGCTAGTTCATTTCATCTTCTCCAATGGGGAAGTTCTTGCCATCTGAAATCGTCAACTTTTAATTTAGGTTTCTCCAGAGCTAAATATTTCTGAAATGTTATGATAAATGCGCTGTTTGTGTTTCCATCCCTATGACTCTTCGCTGTATTATTATTTTTTCTTAATGTATATGTGGTTGGCTAACATTTCACCACGAGAAGATGGAAAGTTAGCCTGGAAGATTTGTGTACTTTCATGGCACCCAAAATATCCCAAGGATCCCAGCAGGCATGCGCAAAGTGAAGTCACGTGATTACTGTTCGCCAGTCAAGCAAAGGGGTTTGCACACACCCTAAGATATATTAAAAAACAAACAAAAAAGAATTAAACATCTTTTGATTAGCAGAAGCAAATGTGACATTCAGGCAAGTTTGTCACTATATCAGTCATCTCCCCTTCTCCTCCGAAAAGGTGATACAACATTAGCATGAGCTTGATATTTTACCTAAGGTTGCACCGTTGTGGGAGAGTTTATTTTCTTGGAACATAAATACAGTCCAAGTTCTGCCACAGATAGAGGATAAATCACAGTGCTCAACTGTATTCATCTTTGTGTGTTGTCAGTTGGGATATTTGAGATTCAGAGGCATTCTGCTTAATTTGGAATTAAAATTGAGCGAAACCCTACTTCGCTGAAATTACTTTACCTGCAAGATATTTACACGTCGCATTTTAAACTACCTGTTTTGGGAAAGGAGGGGATACTACTTTAAAATAACAGCGCTTCCTGGCATTTTAGTACCTTAAAATCCTACATTTCGTACTGGGAACATTTTTGTTAAAGATGAACAAACTAAATACAATAACAATAACCAAGACGGCAGAAAACCATGAGTTAGCAACTCCAAAATTGCAGCCACTGCGAGTCAATGTAATTGGGTTACATCCTATTATAACAGTGGGGATATTTTATTATCTATTGTAAGAAACAACCAACATCTGTGCTCGCCTTGAACAAGACTTGCAAATGCGAGAACCTCATTCCACTTTTTTTTTAAAAGGTAGGGTTATAACTTTCTTAGTCACCCTCAGAAGATTGTATACGGAAAGGTTTGCAGTGGGCAGTTGCCAAAGAGATGCCATATTCCAAAAGTAAACATTTATTTGGTCCTTTACAGCCACCATATTTGATGTGCCTTCTAAATAGGATGGCAAAGGGAAGACAGAGTACGGAGGTTTTACATTAGGGACAGGATCTGATTATTTCCAAGCAATCCTTTGCAAGGCAAATTTAAGGAAATAATATTTTCCATTGTCCTCCTTTCAATAAAGAATCGAAAGTGCTTTAGTTTCAGTTCCACACCCATAATGAAAAATAACCCTTCAAGGCATCTAAAAGCACGTTGCCGAGTATTGCCAAGGGTATCAAAAGTAAATATTTGTATTGAGCACAGTCTAGAATGCTCTGAGCTTTGTTATGGGTACTATGAGACTTAAGACCCTGCATGTCTGACACAGGAAGAAAGTTTTGGTGTGACTTGAAATGTAGATATATTCTTTCAAGAGGGTCTTTCATTGTCTAACTCTTCCTTCAGTTATAGGTTTCATGATTAATTTTTAAAAAGTCAGTGTTGTAGCTGGTAAATTATTGTCATTTCCTCAGCAGATTTGGCTGCTTTGGTTTTTAGCTTACATAACATTTTTTGAAAACTGTTTCCGTTTCAGGATCAATAAAATAGCCATATTCAAAATTTTATTTGCCACCTTCGTACCGTAAGAATTAAAAGTTTTTTTAAAAGGTTAATATTAAACATTCCTCTTTACAAGAAAACCATTGCGCATATTAATTACCCATGTGAGCGGAACTATAATGCCTTCGAACATAAGTTTAGTGTAGTGCTGAATCCAGAAAAATTGGCTAGCTAGAGGTGGAATGAAGAAATCAAAATATCCAGCTAAAATAAGGTACACTCCAAGGGTGAGATTCACTTTGTTTCAGTTCGCTGGTCTCGGTTATTCTCCCAGTGGTTTTTAAACATCATCTCCCTCTTTTCCTCTCTCTTTTAAGAGCCACGGTGCAGAGATCTTCTGCCTATGCAGATTGTACTGATGGATTGATTTTATTGATTTAATATCTGATTCTGAGAGAGCATTCCTGTCAAATGATGTTTTGATCTGGGTTTTCCCGGTCAAGAGTTGAATTCCGAGTTATCGATTTTTTCTTAAACTTGCGATTTCCCTTTTTCCTGGCAGATATGAATGTAGTTTCCCTTATTACCCCTACACGAATTGGAGATGCCTAACCGTTCACCATATCACTTCTTCATTTAGAAGGAGGAAGCCTTTCCCAGTGCGAATCCCCCTCCCACTTTCGCTTCATTGTTCCGCTGATCAAGATTGTTGGTTATTATTTTTTAAATTCCATATTTGTTTTCCTAGCCAAACCAAAAGGCGAGAGGATTTGAGGCAACAAGATAGTTGGATGTACATGAAGAAATGTTATTCCCCATCCCCCACCCCCCTTAGAGTCTTTATTCTGTATCTTATTCATTTTCTCCTCTTCCTTAGTAGATATATCTATATAGACATTATATATATATAATCATTTCTTGGCACTCAACAGATTTCTCTAATTCATGTCTCAGCAACAAAATAATCACATGGGAAGAGAGAGCTGCTACTGTTGACCTTTCTATTTATTTCTGTCCGCGGCAGGATTAGAGTTTGCTTGAGTTTAGGTAACATGCACTGGAGTGTAATCTACAAGGAACTGGAGTCAACTTGAAAGTGCACATAGCTAGAGTTTATGGATGATCCTGTAGGGCATAGCGTGTATGTATTTTTCTTTCTTTAAAAAAATGAAACTTTCTTTTCTGTAGGTTTGGCCATGACAAAATGGAGAGAAACAGCAGTAAGTAATTCTTTTTCTTTCTTTCTTTCTTTCTTTCTTTCTTTCTTTCTTTCTTTCTTTCTTTCTTTCTTTCTTTCTTTCTTTCTTTCTTTCTTTCTTTCTTTAAAACAAAAACAAAATCAATGTCCTTGTTTTTTAGACTCACAAACCGTGATTGCATATATTTTGTTTTATCTTTCACAAAAGGGATGGCTGACTAGACTTTTATTACAGGAGGTTTTTTCCTGTCAGGAAGGGAGGGGCGGGGGTTGTAAACGAAGGTAGGTGTCCGTTTTGATCTGTCGCTAATCACAGGAAGTGAGGGGGTCTGTGTCCTTAAGGTTGTAAATTCCACAGATCTGCTTTTACTTACATTCTCAAAGGTACCTCCGAAAAGATTTTTTTTAAAATAATCTCGTGCTATGGTCTGGAAATTGTCTATTATGCCCAATAGTGCTCTGCACTGTTATCGTTAAAAACAAAACAAAACAAAAATAGTTGTATCTTTTGCCTGGAGTCCCAGCCTAATCTGAGGGAAGACACAGTGGAAATATTTGTAGCTGATTTTCTGCTAAGGCAATTAATAAGATCTAAAGACCCATTGGTACTGGAGATCAATGCACCAAGTAGCTTCCTAAAAAAGGTCTTCAGACCTCCGTCCCCTTGTTAACTATATTTGACCTAAAAATATTGAACGTATTTTGCTTAAACATAGCCCAAAGAGAGGTCAACTGAGCGTCTCCTATGGGGGAGGACAGCTATTTATTATTATTATTTTATTATAGTTTGTATTGAATATTCCACTAGGTTGATAGGTTTATATAATTAAAGACAAGCTAGAGGTTGATTGTTGTTTTTTCCTCCCCTTTTCCTTCTGTTCCATATTGTGTACTTTTGTGGCTGCGATGCATAATATCCAGTAGGAGAAAATAATACTTTACAAAAATGACTAAGATTTGTGATCTAACTAGGCTTCGCAGTAATAAAAATAGAAACATACACACACACACACACCAGCTTTCCTTGGAACTCTGAGAGCTAAAAGGTTAGATACATGCTCAGGAGGCATATAGGCAGAGTAAGACTTTGTGTATGCTTTCTTTATTGCTATATCTGATTAAATACATTTAAGTGAGAAATTAACAGATTATCAAAGAGATCCCTTTTCGACATCCACATTAAAATGGTCTATGCCTACGTGTGTGTATAATCCGTGCTGAAGGCTAACTTCTTTCCGTACGGTAGCATTCAGTCAATCTCTCTCTCTCCGGCGTGGTGAAAAGTGACTTCTTTCCATAAAATAGCATTCAGTCTCTCTCTCTCTCTCTCTCTCTCTCTCTCTCTCTCTCTGTGTGTGTGTGTGTGTGTGTGTGTGTGTGTATGTGCGTGTGTGTATACACATTGTGCTGGTTTTATAAGACAGTCAGTCAAGGTACGATGTAAATGAATGATCTAATAGACATTCTCCAATTAAAAACCAAAAGCCCCCGTTATTTTTGCTTCCCTGACACTCTGGCTAGGAATAAAACATATGACTGTTAAGGAGAGACGGGAGTACTTTACATCTGTCTCTGCTTTTCTTGGGTACCTGTCTCTGTCGAAATTAATTCCCCATAACACTGTGGAGAACAGAAATATAAAGCTTTTTTTTTAAAAAAGGTCCAGTCTCAAAGTTGCTGGGTCATGTGCAAGCGAAGAAGTGGAGTATGAACAACCTTATATGTTATGTTAGTTTACTACCATGCTGCACTGGCTGATGCACCATCCCTGAACTAATATCTAGTTCCTCTTAACTTTTTCCAAATGGATGCTTAAAATAAGATTTTCGGATCTAGGAGTCTGTTATTATTAATATTAGCTGGCATTCTGTTCTGCCGTCATTTCATCCCACCTTCCACTTTTTCATGGAGCTAGTCCCAGCTGCTAAACTCTGGATGGAATCCAAACAATCTGTTGCCTTCACAGCCCCGTTGCAATCTCATATGGGTGCATTTCTGGTACCCTAGGTGTTCACCTTTCCCTTTCCCTAGGTCCCCAGGTTTTGGTGTGAAAACACTTTAGCCTTTCCAGGAATCGAACAATTATTCAACGCATCCGAGGCCCAATTGAACGAGCTTAGCCATCTTTTTGCAATAAGGCAGCCGATTTCTTATCAGGTTTGAATTGATGCTAGAGGCCTGGTTCTGTATATCATTCTTGAGATTTCTCTTGTCCAACTACCCGGCTCCTTTTGCTTCTGTAGGCTTGACTAATGACTGCTGCAAACGACAATGCCTGCAGAATTCTAATGGCCAGGATGAGTCGGGCAACATTTGCACATCTAAATTTATTTTAAAATATTTTACAGCAGACCAAGGTAAGTTAAGTTCTGCCTGCTGCTCTGGAGGTGCAGCTACAACCCTCGGAATTACTGAAACTAATAAAGGTTTTATTAAAAGGTTTTGATGGATTCACCTTTGGGATTAACTAAGATAATAGTTTATTACATAGTGAAAGATTAAACTGAAAGTACCCTAGTGAAAAAAATAAACATTATAGATAACAGAAAACTCCTCTTCAATCATTATAGTCCATTGTTGCCATTCTCCACCGCCCAATGAAAGTTTTTTTAAAAAAATTCAGATACCTCATTTGGTAGCTGAAGGCAATTAGAAGGTTTCTCCAGAACTCCATGTATCTTATTCGCTCATTAGAACACACATGGTTCCGGGTTTATACTCTGTATATTTGTATAAAGTGCGGTTGATCGACAGAAAATCGAGATAGATAGGAATATCCAAAGATAGGAATCTTATGCAGAAGAATAAAGTAATCACACTGGATAATTTTTCTTCATCAGTCCTAAATAACTAATTCCAGTGCTTTACTGAACAGTGTTCATCACCTAAAACAACACAGATACACACAGACTTGCGTGTCTGTCCCTGTGTGTATATATGGAGGGTAGGGTGAGGGGAGTGTGCATATATTTGTTAGTTGTGTGTGTGTAAACATACACTCACATACAGAGATATGAATAGATACACAAATACTTTAAAACAGTTTTAGATGTGCAATATATAATATTTACACTTCAAATCATAATATATCTAATACATGATTATAGTATGCATATATATGTACAGTACACTGTATTTGCTTTATATATATGTATATAACAAAACCAGTGTATATATAATACGTGTCTGTGTGTAAATCCTGTACATTTTGAATATAAAAGCTGTATTCATTAAACTGACTAGGAGAATTGATATCTGTAAGGTTTTAATAACAGCTATTGATTCAAGCACTCACCAGTCTCTAACCTATATTGAGGAAATCTTTGTACATCTAATCCAATTAGACACTCTGTCACACATATGTATGGTAAGAGCAGTTTGACCATCTGAAACCCAAGGAGGAAAGGGTGCTCTTTTGCTGCCCTTTGCTTAAAAAGTGTCCAGTGATTACTTCCCGTCCCCAGAGAAAGCCACCACAGAATTGATTTTAAATTGCAAAGGGTGTCAGTACCGACCAGAAGTGCCTGCAACCTGTGCTTCTTATTTCCCCATAGGCACAGATTCAGAATGAGAATAACCCATTGGAGTTTTCTCTTTGCCATTTACACGCCAAATGTTCTATGGCGAATGTCACACGAAGTGTAGCCCCTGTTCCGCTGGATTATTTACTCTTGCGCCAGCTAGGAAGGGAATCCAGCGGAAAGAGAAGGCATTTAGCAGGACTATATGAGGCAGGGAGGTTGTCTCTGCAATACTGAAAATGAACGCACAGTAGGGTTTATCAGAGTTACCCTAAAGTTAGTTGCGGGCCAGGACAACCTAGCTAACTCTTATATTGACCCTTCAACCTCAAGGGAGGTTGGTATGACTTTCTATTCCCCTGCACAATTTAAAATAACTAATATTATCATTCTAACCCACTCTACTGTCTCAGTGGCTAAGCCCAGATCCATTTTCTCTGGGCATCGGCTTTCAAAGTCCTTGTCAGCAGCTAGGTGCTATCACAGACAGAATCAAGCCAAAGAAGTGCATTCTGCGTAATTATTAATATTATGACTCTGGGGGACGATTTCAAGGCTGAATGGGTTAAGCTAGTAAGTGCCACTCAAGAAGAAGCTTTCTAGGATAATACAGAACAAGAGCTGTCTAAAGTTTGTATATATTTCCATACCACACAATAACATCCACCTAACTTCCACTGAACGGTTCTCTCTGCAACTCCCCCCCACCCCCTCCAATCCCCGTAGAAGACCAATGTTTTCTTTACAACTTAACCTATGGTTCAGCAGCATGAGATGAGTCATTACAGGTATTGTTTGTATAGAAAAAGTCAAGGAGAAACCCTATAGCCTGTATATATGTCACTTAAAAGGATCCTCCATCAAAGTTTTTTCTCAGTGCTGAAAAGGATAGAGCCGTCAGACTCAGAAAAGATTGTATTCAGAAGGTATTGATTATAACTAAAATACATATTTTCAGCCTTTTAAATAGGTTTGAAGAGGCTAAAGAAGAAGAAGGAAGCGATCAGTTGTAGTTATATGGACCATTACAGACAAGCAAATATGGTATAAGAAATAAATTAAACTCTACCGATCGCAGGTTTATTAGTTAATTTGGATTTATTTTAAAAGTTATTCTTTAAGGACCGTCTCTAACAGGTTTGGTTTGCTAGTTCTCAAAGCTGCAACACATATATTTTCTTTTCGAGCTAAATGAAATCACACGAAAAGTTATAAAGAATTGAGACGTAACTCGCTTACCCATACTGGCTACTTTGATCTATTACAAATAATAATCCTCTTTTAAACAAAGAAACAAACAAACAAAGAAACAAACAAAAAAGTAAAAGCATGTTTCCTACCAAGCAGGAAGTTATTTTTAAGCTCCCGTGTAGGTCAAATCTTGAAGAGTTCATGAACCGAGGCTCCAATATAATAATTATTATTAATAATAATTAATAATAACAACAATAATAAAATATATTTGTAATACAGATTCAAATCTCCTCTCAGCTAAAAGGGGGTCTTCGTCAAAACCAGGGGGGTTTGGGGGGAGGTGATAGAAAGAAAACCAACAATTTCTCCAGCATAAAAATGAAACATCAAATTAGTTTGCCTCTGGGCTTCATTTTTCCCCTTCTACATTATAACTAGTTATTGAACTAGCTAGAAGATCTAAAGGCCATTTGTGAGGAGACAAATTTCAATGGAGTTCCCCCATCAATAACTCCTTGGCAGTGACCTATTGGATCAAGTCAAACAGTTGAGGTGAAATTCAGGTCACGCTGTCTAACCAATATTAAAATGCGCCCACTTTTTAAAAAGCCACTTTCAACGAGATTTGAAGAAAATTGAATTCCTGGGTGGGGTAGGAAGGGGGGGGGGATAGAGAAAGAGAGAGAGATTGAGAAAACGGTTTGTATATTTTTTTTACAAACAAACAACAGGAATTCATCTTTAACATTTTAGAAAGAAGGGGTAAATATTTACATTATTACAGATTCGGAGACTAAAGAGACTAAAAAGGAAAATGTGAAGGCGAATACTTCTCCTGACATGCTCTGGTTATTAAAATCATTTTAGGCCGATTCATTACTTTTACTGACAACAGATTTAAGAAAAAATCAATTAAACATTTGCATATTTCTTTGCATAAATTAGACCTGTCTATTTGTATTATGAAGGAACAAAAAGAAAAGGTCTTTTTTGCACTTACTGCTTTCAAGTTGTTAGAAAAATTAAAATTTAATTAATTACATGTCATTGCATAATGTCACAGAGAAACCAACTGTTTTTTTCTGCAAGAAACTGTCTCCCCCCCCCGCCCCCCAGCATACACACTAATGTAACTTATTGTATAATAATCACCTTAAAATAAACCCTTAAATGCTTTGAAATAAAACTCTACTCAAACATTTATTTCCTGCCTATGAATCTCAAGAAGAGATAGTTCATAGTGTGAGGTTTGTTGTTTTATTATTATTATTAAACATTGAATAACAAAACCCCAGTAGATAGGTACTTCATTTTTCTAGGATGCACAGATTGCTAATGGCTTGAGGTACAGGTTACCAAACGGTCAGTATGGTAATAGCTAAGACAATGAATCCGCAGGGACAATAGTCACTTATTTTTCTTCAGTACTGTCAGAAAGGCGCTTTGTACTCAAAAATGTTCTTGAAATGGTAACCAGATCTATATTTTGCAACCTGATCCCTGGGTAGAGAAGGAAATAAAGACCAGAAATTATTTTTTCGAGGTGCTATATTTCTCTTGGCTTTGTCAGTCCAAAACTGTTTGTCGACATTGTTGGGTTGGCTGGGGAAATTGAGGCGAAAGAGAGAGGAGTGGGAGGGAAGGTTTATAGACAAAAGAGCCAGATTCTTGCACAACTATTCTTCACAGATCAGTGCAGACTTATTTTATGGAGAGAAAAATTCTGCCAAACACTTAAAGCAAAAGACACATCTAAAAACTCCACTAAAAACTAAAAAAAGAGAAAAAATCAGACAAGTGAGGGGGGAAATATATTTGTGCACTGCTTAGAGATAATGTGCAAGAAACTAAAATAGAAAGGGGGAGGGATGAATTTAGATTGACAAGGCAGCAGGGCCAGGCGCTTTTTTTAAAAAAAAAAAAATATTTGCAATTAAGTCCCAAAGCTATAAGAATAACAAATCATTGAAATAAAATTGCAGTTCTCCCTTGGCCATCTGGAACACTGAGCCAAAGACTTTTTTAAGCCTTCGAACTGTAGGTCTGTAACTCATTGGTAGAAATTAGTTTAGGTGACCTTCACTCCTTGGATTTTTGAACTCTTTAGTTGTTTATGATAACCACCAAGTATGTTCTTAGATAACTACCTGTGGATATTTTTTTTAATCCCTCTCATCTGTGGCTTACCGAGATTCATCCTTTAAAAAGACATGCCTAGGTAAAATTAGTTTATTAACTCTACATCTTTATTCAATATCCCCGCAGCCTTGGAATAAAGTTTTTGCATCCGTATGAACAATAAATGTCAAAATCCTGTATGAGTCCAAGGTGTTCGGACAGCATGAGATATAGCTAGTGAAAAGGAATGTATTAGATAGATTTGAATCAATGTTTTGAATACCAGAATACATTTCCATTAATGTCTTTTGCAAACTCTAGATTCTTCCCCCACCCTCCTTGCAACTTTTCTTTAGAGAGATAGGATTCTACTTGCTTATCTCAAGAGATGGAACATATCTAATTTTAATAAAGTAGGGATCATCTTTGTCAAGCCACTGGATAAGCAATTAGGCCATGGGAAAAATATGCCAATAAAACCAATAAATGCTAGATAATAATGAAAATAGCAAATGAGTTTCCACATGCAACAGTGCCAAAATATATATGGGACTGAGTCTTTGTGTGAGGTAGGACCCGCAATCACAAATATGCAAAGCAAACCATATTTGTAAACATCTTAAGCAACATTCTAAGTGAGTGGCCTTTGCATGCTCTCCAACTTTCCTCCAGCCAGAGAGCACTATTCTGAAGTGCAATCCTTTCCCTCCCCACCCTCAAGCCTCAACACCACAAGTGCCAAATTATACAGTCGTCTATATGTACCCTGTAGAATCGAATTTGTGTGAATATTTGAGAGTCACAGATTCGTCTCTAGGGGAGTATATGGACGATGCCAGAGCCTTGTAAAGTTCTGCTTTCCTTTGATTCCCTTAATTGCAGCTGTTCTAATTAAATCCTCAAATACTGGTTATGTCATTTTAAAAGGTAGTTATTCAAGTGCAAAACAGCCATAGCTTCTGCCAGGACAGCGTGGGGGTGGCTTGTTAAAGGTAGACTGAATAATAATGATGATTGGGGATGAGGATCATAATAATAATAAAATCACATTATTACTTTTCATATAAAGAAGAAATAGCAGAAGTCTGAGCCAACAGCACAAAAAGCCCCAACCATTTCATGTGACTGATTTATGGCGTTTTACAACCCCATAAAAGCTGTAACAACGAGCCAAAAGCCTCCGACACCGCTGGCACGTTTAGTCTAATAAATAAAACATAAACAGTTAACTTTATGTGTCACTTTTATTGTTATCAAGTAAAATATGGCAATGCCCTGCAAGCTATGATTTTCAACTATAATTGTTATCAAGCAGTACAAGGGATTAATCCGACTCCCTCTGCCCCTCTGTTTAGTGCAAGCTATAGATAAAGCCCTTAATTGCAATAACTGCTCTCTCCAAAATATTTACATCGATTTCCAGTTTCTGTACTTGCACAGGGGGTCTATTTGTCCTGACATCTGGGAAAGGGAGCCATTTTTATATATGTTATCTCAACCTTTCCTCCCTCCCTCTATTAAAGCAGCTAGTTAAATGGGTCTTTTCAATGGACGTTACAAGGGAAACTAATTCTCTGGCTGGATGTGGAGCTATGAACCACATTTCTATCTATCTATCTATCTATCTATCTATCTATCTATCTATCTATCTATCTATCTATCTCACATACATGTATGTTTAATTAAATGTATGTATGTAATATATGTATATTATATGGAGCTTTGGCAGACTGGAAAGGGCAGAATTTTAAATGAGGAAAACAAAGCATAATCAGCCTGTAAAAGCCAGTAGGAATAAAAACACACAAGTAGTTTTACAAGTAAAGAATTGTTGTCACTCCAAAAGCATTCCAGCTTTCTGAGTGGGTGGAAAGACTGTGTAGCTATGATCTTTAATACACAAATAGATCCTGTCAGTTTCCAAGGAAATGAGATATCTCTTAAGCAAAGGTTGGGAGCATTTAGAAAACTCTAAATTATGGAGCCATGGTTTGCATATTCCCTTTTACCTCTCAGGTAACTTGTTTCCTTCCCTTCCCTCCCCATCCCCCACTTAATGATGTGTGTTTAACAATATTTCATTTTGGGTGGGGGAAACAAATTTACCAGCAAGGGCACTTAAACTGCCCTGTGTTACTTAGGAGTGGAAAGGGGGGCAGTTTTGTAACCTAGCAGTTCTTTAAAGTGAAAAATTCAACATAATCTGAGCGTGTCTTATTCTGTGCAGGGTAAAGTGATAGTTAATCTTCATAATTATGGCTTGTTCTGTTGTTGATCTGCAAGATCTGGGGGGGGGGGGGAGTTCTACCACGGAGAGATTTCTAAAATCCAGTCTATGGCAGGGTGTGGGGTATTATGAGGAATATTTCCCACATGTCCCCCACCCCCTTTACAAAAACCGGTAGGATTTTATTCTTTTATTTTCCCTTACACATTTGTCTTTTTCGGCGGCGGGAGTGGGGGGGGGGGGAGAGAAAAGGGGGTCGGTTGATCCTTCTCACCATCCTGACCCCGTTGCTCCTAGTTTTGAGATCACACAAACAACAACAAACAACAACAACAATGCACAGAGACACGCACATACACACACACGAATTGGATACATTTTGAAAAAGCTTTTGGTTCCTTATCCGGGGACTAGGCTGGCTGGTGTGATTGGACAAGGGAGTCACATGGTGAAAGTAACTTTACGGGGTCGCCAGCTTGTAGGAGGGCTTTATGGAGCAGAAAAACGACAAAGCGAGAAAAATTATTTTCCACTCCAGAAATTAATGATCATGAGCTCCTATTTGATGGACTCTAACTACATCGATCCGAAATTTCCTCCATGCGAGGAATATTCGCAAAATAATTACATCCCAGACCACAGTCCGGAATATTACAGCCGGACAAGGGAGTCCAGCTTCCAGCATCATCACCAAGAACTGTACCCACCACCGAGACCCAACTACCCAGGGCGCCAATACAGCTGTGCCAATATTCAAGCTCCCGGCAACCCAGCCGCGCACCAAAGGGGACATGGGCAAACTCAAGGAGGCCACCACCTCTCAGAGAAACCGCAGCAGCTCTGTGAGCAGACTGCTCTTTCCAGTTCCTCCACCTCTCCTTCCCCAGCCCCTGCAGCCTGCAACCAGCCAAACCCTGAGCATCCTAACAGCACAGCTTCTAAGCAACCTATAGTCTATCCATGGATGAAAAAAATCCACGTCAGTACTGGTAGGCAACTTTTTATTCTCTCCCTCTGCTCTGGTCCTTCCTTCCTATTTTCACACCCTGCTCTCGCTCGCTCGCTGTCTCGTTTTTTTTTTTTTTCCCTCCCTATTTCCTTCCCTTCCATGAGCGTCTTTGGGTTAGCACAATTGAGTTGGATTTACGACTCGGAATGGGTAATTACACCCACCATAAATTTTATAGCCAAGCTAGTCTGGGCAGCCTTAGCCATGTGGTTCATTCTGTTATGTATGTGTGAAACTCCTAAAGCTTTGTAAGGGGTACATAAATAATTCAGTCTTTTGAGCCAGGGAAACCCCTTCTTATTAGAATAGAAAGTCTTGGGCTGCCAGAAGTTCTTTATAACCCATTTAGCTGATTACTTTTTCCTGAGCCACTCTAGATTTCCTGTCTCTCTCTCTCTCTCCCCCTCTCTCTCTGTTGTCTGCTTCTCTCTCTCTCTCTCTATTCATGCTAATCTTTGCTTTTCCAGTGAATCCCAATTACAATGGAGGCGAGCCCAAACGTTCCAGGACTGCCTATACAAGACAGCAGGTCCTGGAGTTGGAAAAGGAGTTTCACTATAACAGGTACCTGACAAGGCGAAGGCGCATCGAAATAGCTCACTCCTTGTGTCTCTCGGAAAGGCAGATCAAAATCTGGTTTCAGAACAGGCGGATGAAATGGAAAAAAGACCACAGGCTGCCCAACACCAAAGTCAGGTCCTCGGCTCCATCGAATTCATCGGCGGGCACCCTTGCTGCTGGTAACGCTGCCCCCAGCGAGGAACTATCACCGGGCACAGCTCAGGAGCAGCGAGCAGAGGATATCACAAGGTTATAAACAATATCACACGCGCACACACACACAAAATTGACTCTGATTATTTATAGAATCTAATATATATATATATATATTTTGGTTCTTTTCTTGTAGTTTTCCTGTGCGTATAAAAAACAATGAGGTCTTCTGTAAGACCACAGGCTTTAGATGCATGTAACATAGCATGGAGCCAGGTGACCGAGAACCTGCAGGTTTTTTTACGCCATTTCAGGGTTTTATTTATTTTTTAAGGGGTAAGGGAAGGGGAGGGGGGAAGAGGTCAATGTTCCGTTAGATGAATTTAATGAACAAATAAGAATAATCACAAAGAAAAAGAATGTAGGTATTTTGCCCTCTGCGTTACAAATGCACAATGATCTACCGAGGATAAAATGGAGCATTGAAATTCTTTGGTATAAATGTGAAGAAAAAGCTAAAAAAAAATCATCATGATTCAAAAGGAAAAAAAATCACACAAACCAGGCTGAGTGAGTAATTGGTTTAAATTTTGAGAAGCGAGGGGGAAAAAAGAAAAGGGAAGGATAGTGACATATTTAAAAAAAGAGCAAGGTTTAAACAAAGTCAGTAGCTAGTTTTTTTGTCGTGGTTATTTGTGTTTTTGGACTGATTTTACATGATCATTGTAAACTTGCAATAAAGAGTTTTAGTGTGTATGTGAAAGTCCCAGTGTTCAATAAACCAGTGAGTGTGAATTAGTTTTACTTTAATGTCTGGTGGCTTATTTCACTCTCCACATTCCCCTAGCCCTAAATATATATATATAATAATCCTGGGATTGTGGCATTAATTCCATGTGCAGGAGTGACTGCTTAAATTAAGTCTAAGCAAACATAAAAATAGCTCTGTTTTCTAGATTTTATGACATCACAACTTGGTCAATGTGTTTCAATCTCAGATTCTCCCAGTCAAACATATATATACTTGGGGGGTGGGGGGAGGAGGGAGGGAAGGAATCTTGTTTTGAGAAAGGAACAGTGATGTGTGTTTGGGTTAGAATATCATTCATCTGTCTCTGTTTTTCCCCTATCTAATATAAGGGTTTTCTGATTTTTTCTCTTTCTCTACACTTCTGTTGTTTTGTTGTTGTTGAAAGATTATGTGAACTAGTTCATTCATAAAACCAATAGGTTTCATCTAATCTTCTTCCAAAGACAGTAAAAGGTTTGGCAAAAAGGCATTCTTGCTCTTGGACTTTGAATAAATGATCCAAACGGAGAGTGACATGGATAGTTTAGCAAGAAATTTGTCCCCACAATTGAAGGTTTGTTTACTTTCCCGGAAGGATGAGATAACTGTAAGAAAGAGTTGTGTACAAATGGGGAAGTTATACATAGCTGTTTTCTAGGCCCCAATCTTTTGCAACTTTGCAGCATGCTCCTTTTCAGAACTACTGTCCCAGTCTGAAATAACATAGGGGTGCCAGATTTTCAGGTAGGCCTGTTTAAAGACATTTATTCTTCAAGAATTTAACACTATCCCCATGTCTTGCATTAGGATAGTTGGCCAGGTGATTAGATCTCCTTAACCCTCCCCAGAAGAGAGATTATCAAATCTGAATGAAGGGGATTAGGACAGGGGATCTTTCTATTACCTTTATTTTTATTTTTATTTCATTTGTTTTTAAATGTTGTTTTTTATTGGCTCTCAAAAACATGTATAGCCTTCCCTTAAAAAAATAATGGTCTCAGAACCTATTGTGATAGCTGGTGAGATTGATCCTGAAAGGGGAATATAGATTATGATTACTATTTATAATAGATCGTGTACATGTAAAGCTCATCAGTTCTTTACACTCCTACTGAGGGACATTAATATCAGAGTGAGAATGGAGAAAAATGTTGCCATTGTAAATAGACATCAAGTCTATAGTTCTCTTTAAACATTTCCACCTCCATGCAGAGGTATGTGTTATGAGTTGGTTGCAATTTTTTCTCTCCCTCTGATTCCTTGCCTGTAACAGACAATCTCACACACTTTACCAGTAAAAACAAACAGAAAAACATGGTATTTAAATTCTTTTTATATACCATAAAGTGAATTAGCTAGCTAATCTGTGACAAAGCATCCTCCAAAGGGAAAAAAGAGGTTTACTTTACTTGAGGTTAGAGACACTGTCTTCAGACACATCCACCATGCATATACATTGTAAAGAAAACAAAGGCTAAAAGTCCTAACCTTGTGATAATGGTGCTGCTACAAAGTTGAACTGGCAGTTCATAGCCAAGCAATTTGTGTGTGTGTGTGTTCATCAGTGGAAACCTACATGTGCTAGTTCCGCAGACTAAACTGAGGCTGGTGGGGGTGGGCTGGATGGAAATATTTCTGTTTAAAGTTTGATCCACTTTCTCCCCCTCCCCTCCCCTTTTTGCAAAGTGCATCATAACTGGATGAATTACAAGGGGGTATTCTGAGAGGGGACTGGCTCTGAATGGGATGAGACTTTTTTGTTGCGTATGTGTTCTCTCTCTGAGTGTCAGATGAGGAAGCTAAGGAAACATTAATCACATTTTCAGCTCTATAGTCTGCATATTCAGTAATAATAATAAAAAAGAATCACATTTAGGTATATGCCTTTGCGTTCTTGTACCTACTTTTCTGCCCCGGTTCTTTGAGACTAACTTTACTTTTTCACCTCTTCTCTGCGTTCTGCTGAGTATTATTTAGCATCTTACTTAGCCTTTAGACTTGGCCATGACACAATTCCTGGCGTGGAGGGAGATTATGAATGCATTATATAGCCAGGCAGCAGGGGGAAGAGAAAAAAAAATTAATGTTCCTAGCTACAAGCAGCCTGCACCATAGTCTCTTGACGCCTCCATGTTGAGCGCCTGAAAGATACTTTATTGAAGTTCGGGTAAATGGCAAAAATGGGTTCACTGAAAGGACAACTTTTCTATCCCATCAGCTTTATTCTAGCCAGGCAGGCTGACCTCTAAGCCCCCCTGACCCGGGTAGGTCTCACAACGTGTACCTTCTGTGTCTCTCTACATAGATTTAGCGGCACCACTACTGTTTAGCGTCTTTGTAGATTTTACCATAGTAATGGGGGAGAGATGGGGCAGATTCAATGCGTGTTATCGCATTGTGTTGTCACCAAAATAATCCAAGAGAAAGGAAGAAGGGTGAAGTTACGGCCAAATCTCTCTTCTCACTTCCCGCCTTCCCATGGCTTATTTCCCAACTGGCTACTACCCTATGACCAGATCAAAGTCCCCAACGCCAAGTAAGTAGCTTTGCACTTTAAAAAAACACGGGGGAACTTTGCAAAGCGAGGATTAAAATCAGGAGGTAAATGCAATCGAGCGAGAAGGGAAACAATTTCTGTGTTAGAGGGGAAACAATAATTTAGTCTGTTTAGGAGTGCAAAATGGTCCAGATATATCATGGCACATATGGATCTGGTACAAGGGGCTGCATTACCCCACTCCCCATCATCCCGTGTTCGAAGATTAGATGCTCCTTCATTTCAGTGCGCTATGTTCCAGGTTTACCTCGGCACATATAGATTTGTGGGGGTATGTTCCCCCTCCAATTGTGTATTTCATTGTTCGTGATTGGATATTCTCTCTACTTATATTACTGGACTATAAAAGTAACATCATCAACAAAAAATGTTTCCCGAGGATCAAATTAACATCTCAGGTCAGTTTATTTTAACTCGTTTTCTTCCAGTCCAATTTGCTTGAAAATGACCCGCTTAATTTTTTTTTGTTTCCCCTCACAGCTAGATTTTTGAGGACTAAAATTCTAATATGAGTGAGAAGCAGTTTATAAGGCTTTAACGAGCTATAAAAAAGACATTATAAAGCCCTTGTATACAGACCCTTGAAGGGACCTCTGTTAAATGTAGTTCAAGAAGCTGTGAAGCTTAGTTTCCTGTATTGCCTGTTAAAAACCAACAGCTCCAGAGATGTTTGGGGAGATAACTTCCCACAAACAAGGGCCTTTAGGCGTTAAACTAAGTGCCTTCAGTTTTATGAAAACTTTTCCAGTATATAGATACACATTTCCCCCCTTTTGCCCAAGGGCTAATCCACAGAAGTGGCATAGTTTAGCTTCCAAGCTCTTCAGTTAACATAATATCCCAGGTCTTTACAGCCACTTGTGTCCTTTATCCCTCACATAGTTCGTCTGCACTGTTAATTGTAATTAAAAGACAAACATTCAGCCAGGGTTAAGTGAATGAGTTACGGGTTTGCAACCATAACTGACAGCACCTCGAACGTGTAACTTACATTTATTGTGGTCTCGTATATCATTATCCAGAGATATAGTTTTATGTGCTTCCTAATCTGTCCTTATGATTTATTTTGATGGGCAAGGTACCAAACCAAACATTTTGGGACTTTAGTGAAAGACTAGTATTTCCTTACAAACAGCCAGCAGCCGTTATGGTAATGATATTAACAGTTTCTGGCAAAAGCCACCCTTTTCTGTTTGTTTGTTTCATTGGCTATAGATTGTCTTCCTACGTGGAAAAGTATTTTCCCAACTCAGCAATAGATAGTTTTGAGTTGAGAGACAGAGAGAGAGAGAGAGAGAGAGAGAGGTTGGTTTATTTCTATGTAGGGAGTTCAATATTGCTTTGTAAATTATTCACTTTTCTTAAATTAATTTTTTCCCATTCCTAAATTAAAGTTTCCATTGTTACCTAATCCACCATATGTATTAGATAGATAGATAGATAGATAGATAGATAGATAGATACTTTGCTTTAAAAAAAGAAAGTTTTTTTTAAAAACAATCTTTGTATTAAAATCTTTAGCTGTTTCTTGGAGTTCATTTTTTCAGGGATATTTTGATCATTTTATTTTCTTCACTTTTTATCTGTACTACAGCTCTCCCAGCTTCTTCTTTCCTCCTCTAAAGGAGTTATTTGCTGTTCTGGTGTTAAACTTTATACAATGTTCAGTAATATTTTGTCCTTTGTGTAACTCTTTCTGAGGAGCAAACAAGCAACCTAGAAATAATTGAGGGGTAGCCAAGAAAAATAACTCTAAATATATATATACATCATGCAATGTAT
Source organism: Caretta caretta (assembly GCF_965140235.1). Taxonomy (NCBI): domain Eukaryota; kingdom Metazoa; phylum Chordata; order Testudines; family Cheloniidae; genus Caretta; species Caretta caretta. The sequence goes on from NC_134225.1 coordinate 14,930,365, forward strand.
AAGTAATATACATATGTTACTGAGAATGGAAAGAGATCCGTGTTATTAAAATTACTATTTCAAACTTTAGGGCTTTTTCATAAAGTTTAATTCTGATGTGCTCACTGTGACGGCTGTCACTCAATCAATTCTGTTTGTGTCTGTTTAGTCACTCATAAATATCTGTGTTATTACTTTTTCAGCTAAACAGTTTCATTTCTCTGGGGCTCAGATGTTAACTCCCTTCCACCACCACCCCCATCCCCCTCTGAACGGTTATTTATGCCTCATACTTATTGCTTCTCAGGAAAAGTGAAATTATTAAGGACAATATACCTCTGAAAAAAAATATCCTTTACCCCGAAGACAGCCAGCTTCTTTAGGAAATAGAGCAGAATATAAGTAAGGCTGAGTCTCACACGACCATTGCAACACAAACAAAAGGGTATGCTCCAGCATGGGATAGAAGAATTAATTTATTACAAGGTATCAACAATATTTTAAGGTAAATTTTTCCCGATACTTCTTTTTTTAAAGGAAGTATGTTGTTTTAATCATCTTCTTCCCCCCACACAAGCTCACTCCTCCATAGAGTGCTCTCCTCTGCTTATTACTTGTTAACTTCACCGAATCACATCTTAATACATTTATTTTCAATTCATTAAATTATTATTAAGCAGACACTTTAACAGGCTTAAAGTGCTTTGCAGCTTTTGAGTGCAAGTTTCCCTTGAGTAATAGCCTGGGAAATTAAAAGTACACACAGAGAATTAAAAGTACATGCATATACACACAACCACACACACACACATATGGAGAATTAAAAGTATATGCACACACACACACAAATACATACAAAAAGACTTCCACCGGCATATATATGGATAATTAAAAGTAGATGCTTACACACATACACACACACACACGTGTTTATGCTCATGTGCACATTTTATATATACATTCATATGTACAAAACCTCACACGTATAGAGATAGAATTAAAACGTATCCGACACCCACACCCACACAGCCTGGAAGTTGGTTACCCTCCCGAAATGCTGCGAGACCCAAAAAGTAGAAGCAACCTGCTATCAGGATTGTCCATTAAATTATGGTTATTTTGTTTGCAATGACTAGATACAGTTTGGCTTACTTCTGGGGCGTGCATGCAGCAAAACGTCTGTCTGGCTTCTCTGAAATCCCCCAAAACCAGTTCCCCTGAAGTACCTATAAATATTTAAAGAAGACCCAATAAAGTGTTTACTCGCAGGTTTGCTTTGCATTAGCTAGGTCATGACCCCAAGTTTGGACAGCAGGACAAAGGAGCTTTGACTAGGGTCTTGAAGTTTCGTGTTAGGGAACGGCATAATCCCAAAGTTATTGTTTGAACCAGCAGGTTAATTTACTTGTTTGGCAACAGTTCTGAAGTCTGGACGTATAACTTTATCCAGCCCATGTCTCTAGCCTCATCAAGGACTACTTAGACTCCTCTTTTATTAAAGTATCCAGATTAGATGATTGTTAAAGCGTTACAATTTACTTCCAGTTAGAATCCAAGAAGGTTTTTTTTAAAGGGTCTAAACTGCATAATAACAAATAATCCCCTAAAATCCTATGCTAAGGAAGATACCTTCTCTACACTTTCCAGACTATGGAGGTCCTGGCAGGTAAAAAATTCGATACCTCCACGCGCCATGTTTATTTCAATGCTTAAATACAGCTATCCTGGTTTGTAGACTACTTCCAATAAATTGGGGGACGGAGGAGGCTGAGGGGAAACAAACAAACAAACAAACAAAAATCCGGAAGTCAGTGGCCAACCCCCATTGACCTCGCTGACTCAAACTCAAGTCCGAGGGGTCTCTGGTGCAGAGGCTATACCTCACTAACTCATTTTAATTTAACAATTAAGGTTTGGAAAGAGAATAGTCTGGCTTGATCCTTGGACAGTTTTCCCAACTGTAAGCATGTAAAATAAAGCCTATGGTGTCTATGAGACGATGTTGACTGTAGATAGAGAATTATTCTGCCAGCACCCTGTTTGAAAGAGTACACTAGCCGTGTTCTGATTGGTTTTTTTAAGCTTTGGTTTAGATTCTTTTCCTTCTTAAAACCAAAGGAACAGATGGTAAAGCTGAATTTAAAGTTGTATAAACTTCACCTCAGTGCTAGAATGCCGTTTGCATGGGCCTCTATGGGCACTGAATGTATAAAGTTTGCTCTTGATAACAATATTTATATTTTCAGTATACAGAACTGACCCTGGGTGTATATACAGCGAGATAGCTTTGTAAAAGGGGCATGAGCCTGAAATGGGCTAAATATTTTAAGGACTTGGTTTTAAAGAGACCTGACTTCTTCATGGGCATATTTAATAAGGGAAATGTTTATTACAAAAAAAAATGCTGATGATGTGAAGGAAAAAAGGCAAATGAGAAGGTAATCCCCCCCCCCCCCATTTGTAAAAACAACAACCTCTCAAGTAGTTTATTTCAGATTTTGATTCTCTCTCTTTTCACAAAACTAGAGCTGCTTTCAGGGGAGAGAAACACAGGTGGAAAAGTGGGACTAGCATTGCTGTATGGGAAGAAAATGACCCGTGATTTGTATAGCAATGGCTTGATGCTACTGAGTGGCTTCTTTACCTTGACGATGTGCCTTTTTATGGTGAATGTTTTAATATCAAGTTTACTATATACATCTTGGGTGGCATAAATCGACCGATACCTACACATGTAGTGGCCCCATGCTGGTCATCCTAACCTTTCCTTTCCTCTCCAAGGATTTTCAGAGATTTAGAAAATGCTGCACGGGCTTTGCTGTTACTGTCCGCTCCACTCGTGAAGAAACACAGCATTGCGAAGTGTTTATACTCCCCGGCGCGAAACATCAAGACCTGTAATTTTTTTTAATCTAAACAGTTCTTCTCTCTATCTGGAAACCATCTTTCTGGGTACGAAGAAACTTTTTTCCTAATATGGGTAGAAAAGTCTTAGAACCAGCAGCATAAAGACTATTGTGAAGATAAACCTCCAGTGTAAGTGTGTGCTTGTGTGCCTGCATGTCTGCTGTGTTTGTGTGTGCATGCCTCTCTGTGTTTGTGTGAGTGTATGTCTGTGTGCATCTGTGTGTGTGTGTGTGTTTGTGAGTGCCTCTGGGTGTTTAGGAGTGTTTGTGTGCCTGAATTTGTGTATGTGTTGTGTGTATATGTCTGTGTGTGTGAGTCTGTGTGTTTTTGTGAGTGCCTCTGGGTGTTTTGGAATGTTTGTGTGCCGGACTTTGTGTATGTGCTGTCTCTCTCTCTCTCTCTCTCTCTCTCTCTCTCTCTCTCTGTGTGTGTTTGTGTGTGTTTTTGTGAGTGCCTCTGGGTGTTTTGGAATGTTTGTGTGCCGGACTTTGTGTATGTGCTGTGTGTATCTCTCTCTCTGTGTGTGTGTGTGTGTGTGTGTGTGTTTGTGTGTGTTTTTGTGAGTGCATCTGGGTGTTTAGGAGTGTTTGTGTGCCGGACTTTGTGTATGTGCTGTGTGTATCTCTCTCTCTCTCTCTCTCTCTCTCTCTCTCTCTCTTTCTCTCTCTGCTCTCTCTCTCTCTCTCTCTCTCTCTGTGTGTGTGTGTGTGTTTGTGAGTGCCTCTGGGTGTTTAGGAGTGTTTATGTGCCTGACTTTGGGTATGTGCTGTGTGTATGTGTCTGTCTCTATGTGTGTGTGTGTTTGGGAGTGTGCATGTGTATGTCTGTGTCTATGGGTGTGTGTTTGTGTTTGTACGTGTACATCGGAGGGTGTCACAGAACAGAGCCAAGGTTTGGCCTGACCATTGTAAAGAGGGAATTCCTTGAAAGACTTCACATGGGTATCTGGCAGAGGCAAGCTGTAAATCCAACTGTTTTATAGCCCTGGCAGCAGATGGTTTAAAGCGCACTTTCCCCCTTTGGATCACTGTTTATCACAGAACTTCTAGGCCTGCAATCTATCGACCTTTTATTCTTGGGGTGGTGAGCTGTTTTGTTTTGGTTTTAGTCTTTCCATTTGATTGCTAACCCTTTTATCAAATGGCTTCTTTTAAGATCTTTACCCTAAAACAGCCCTTCGTGGTCACTGCGGATGGCGATTAACTCTGGCAAGGGATTGCCTTCTTCTTTCCCTGCTTTCCATATTTGCAAATTAAGTGCTCCTGTGATTCGATCAGACCTTCATTACCAGGGGGAGAGGAGCATTTTGAGGAGGGGGAGGGGAGAGGGACGGGTGTGGGTACATAAAGTCACATTAGTTTCTGTGGGGTGAGCAACCCTGGCTGACGTGTTATGAAACAGCTTTAACGTGCTGTGTCGATACCCTCCCTAACCCATCCATCCTCCTTCGGCTAGCCCTCTCTTTTGTTGGCAGAGCTGGGACGAACCCCACCCTTGTAAATAGAATCCATGTGGCCAAAAGAATCCGAGGCGTTTTGCCTTTGGGGTTAATAGGGGAAGGCGGTGGCTGTTTTATGCCCCTATCCTGTCAATCCGTGGCTGGTATGCATGGCAGAACCGTCTCTATTGCTCGCTCTTTTAAAGCTTTAGCATATGCCAGGCATGTTTGGAGAGCAAGGCTTGGAGATAGCTCAGGCTTATTAGGTTAAATCGTGCGTGTGTGTGTGTGAGAGAGAGAGAGAGTGAGAGAGAGAGATTGTGGAGTCAAATTTAATTCCATTGTTTCTTATCAAAAGGTTCCTTTGGAAGATCTAGAAAAAGCCCCAACAAGTAACCAACAAACAAAATAATAACACTGTCTCTTCACGTTTATTTCCTTGTAACATATGGGGCTCTTCGGCTGCGCTGTATCCATCACCGCTTCTCTTTCATTCTGATAACTGAGAGCGATTTTCATAACGACTTGCAAGAGGGTTGTAAAGAATTATGGGCGCTCAGCAGAGTCCTCCGGTGAACTGTTGGCAAGTGTCACTTTGCAAGCTGACACCCCCAAGCTGAACAGTAAACGCGAGGCTCTGCTGTTCGATTGCAGTTCTCCAAGTCTGCGTGAGCCGTACGCGATATATATATATATAAAGCAAGACTGTTAGAAACAAATACCCAATTCATGTAAACAAGGCACTCGTGGCCTCAGTCACCACGACAATTAGAATCCGTAGCGTCTGAACGCACACCCTGCTCTCTGGGAGAGGTTGATATGGTTAGTGGGAGTGCTAAAACCCTACGAGGCATACAATATTTATCTTGGTTAACCCTGGTGCTTTTATTAACCTTGGTGCTTCCAAGGACTCTGACCCCCCCCCCCCCCCCTCAAATTAATCGAACTGGACAAGAACAGAATTGTTGTAGATTTCACAGCTGATGTTTCTGTTCAAATACTTGGAAAAGGGGAGGGGGGGGGGGAACAACCCAACAACCCGACTTTATAATAATTATAATAAAAGCTTCAAATCTAGCTGGGGTTCTTCTATCGAGAAAATAAACACAAGCAACTATCCCAGTGTTTGCACCTACCCGTTCAAGAGCAAAGTGATTATATGCGCATTATGAGCACTTTACTCTCATAAAGTTAACTTAAGACAGGTCACTTTCTTCCGAGAAGCAGCCAAGGGAAATGCGAGCGTAGAGAAATCTACGATGGAATCACTTAAAATCTAAAATCTTCGGAGAAAAGGCAAAATGCATGGCCATCTATATGGGCTAAAATACACACACACAAGAACAGAAGAGAGAGTTGTTTTCCTATTAAAAATCTGCTGGATGCTCCCCCCCCCCCAAAAAAAAGAAAAGAAAAGGGGGGGGGCTGCATTCATTTGTATGATTCACTGCTGTTTAAATAATAATGTGGTCTTGACAAAAAATGGACCCCATTGCCAATTTTCTCTTCTCACCCAGATAGAGCGAAATGATACTATCTCTGTATTTACAGTTCAATGGCTTGAATACTTAATTTAGTCTATTTTTCGGAACACTTCGTATACCCATAAATCTGCCAGGCTTTCTCTGTTACAATGCCATCAAATAAAGAGGACATTGACTTCCAGAGCAGGTACGGTCCAAATAACTAACAAAGATAATCTATAAAACTGATTTGGAAGGCACAAGATGAGATGAGTTCCTTAAGTCTAATCACTCCGACACTATAAACAAATGGCTAACCTTCGGAAATTAAGTTTGGTTTAATAACCTTTCATAAACAGACTTCTGTCTTGGTGGCTGCAGAAATTATCCTGACTGGGCATTTCACTCAGCACATAATACAGTAGGGACTGGGGAGAGGTTTCCTGCACTCTGTGATTGTATGGGGGGTCCGCATCTGGGCCAAGAGCTTGGCTTTACTTAGGCAAGTAAAACCATTGAAGTCAAGGTTTACTCTTCTTGTGAGCAGGATTTGTGAGCAGGATTTGGCTCCAAATATATATCCATCTGTGAAAGAAAGAAAGAAAGAAAGAAAGAAAGAAAGAAAGAAAGAAAGAAAGAAAGAAAGAAAGAAAGAAAGAAAGAAAGAAAGAAAGTAATTTCCCCATTCAGAAACAAGAAATTCCCTTGTATAGTAAAAAGAAAAGGAGTACTTGTGGCACCTTAGAGACTAACCAATGTATAGTGTGACTGCTTGTGAATAAAGAGTCATGGTGGCTGTTACCTTACCCCTTTAACTCTAGACATGATTTCAATCTATTGAGCACCAAAAGAGTAACATGTAGCTTTTCCATGAGCAACTCCCTGGGAATTAGATCCAAGCAGCCAGATCCTGGATTCAGCTATGTGCCGAAGTATACCAAACAAAGGGGTGCTTATTTCAAAGGCATGAACATGCATAATGGTCAGATGTTTCCCTTTAGCCCCTGTGTTTTTGTGTATGACTGTGTATGTGTTGGAGATGACTCTCAAAAGCTTGCATCATACAGAACTTAGTCCTGGGAGATGGAAAGAACCCCTTCAATCTGGGGCCCTAAACAGTGGTGTTCTGCTTAGGATATAGCTTCCTGTTGGTCAGTGGTGATCTGTGAAATGGGTTTTTTTTTATTTTAGTCCTGCCAGATCTGCCCTAACCCAAAGGTCTGAATTTAAACAAGCCTTGAATGAGGGCCAGCCGAAGATGACACTTGAATGTTGCAACTTCACTACTGGCATTCTTCCAAAAACAATTTCTTCATCATCTCAAGTTTCAACAAGGCCTCTCTTCTCCCCCACCCCACCCTTAGATAGGAGAGGGTGGGGGTGGAGGGACTCTTCTCTTTGAATGAGATGAGTACTGTCCTAGGAAGAGCCAGAGATGCTGTGGTGAGCTCTTCCCCAGTCCGGGGCTTTGTCCCGCTGAATACATTAAACAAGGGCACCCAGAGGTCATGCACTAGCGGAGCAAGCTCCATGCTTCTAAACAAGCCCATTTCCACTGGTGTCAGAGCTCACCACTTCAGGATGGGGGAGGTGGGACTGAGGCTGCAGTACAGGCCTCTAAGTACAGTGAGGAGGCAGGGCTGTGGGGTGGTAGATTTTGCCCTCCAGGCTTCAGGGTTGGCATCAAGTGGTAGGTCCTGCATGAAGGCAAATTTGCACTCCTGGCTTAGGTGACGACATCTCCACTGAAGTCAAAGGGAGGTTGCTAGGAATGGCTCAGGTTCAGGTGCTAGATCAATACATTGAAATGGCTATTGGTATTTTCCTGTCCCATACACAGCTTGCCTAGATGCTTCCCACCTCACAACCAGACAACTGTGTCCTCTTTGTTGCATGTAGAACCCTTTATTGCAAACTCTTACAGGGCAAAAGCTCATCTAAGTACCGCAAGATCAGTGTCTAAATGCAGCTGCACACACCTGTGGTTGTGTATAATATGGGGTAGATAGGTGCCTCAGTGTGTTTGTGTATGGGCATGTGTGTGTTTTGGTACTTGTGTATGTTTTGTGTATAGAATATGTATTTGAGTATGGTGCATATGTGTGTATGGTATATTGGTGTCTGTGTGGGTGTTTGTATATGTTATGTATGTATATTTTTGTGTATATGTGTGTTTATGTTTGGTTTATGTATGAGTGTGCCTGTGAGATATATATGTATATGGGTTTATGTATATGTGTGGGGAGGTGTATGTGTGTAAGAACATAAGAATGGCAATACTGGGTCAGACCAAAAGTCCATCTAGCCCAGTATCCTGTCTTCGGACAGCAGTCAATGCCATGTGCTTCAGAGGGAGTGATCAGAAAAGATAATTATCAAGTGTCAGATTTCAGAGTAACAGCCGTGTTAGTCTGTATTTGCAAAAAGAAAAGGAGTATTTGTGGCACCTTAGAGACTAACCAGGTTAGTCTCTAAGTTGCCACAAGTACTTCTTTTCTTTTTACGAATTATCAAGTGATCCATCCCCTGTCGCCCATTCCCAGCTTCTGGCAAATACAGGCTAAGGACACCAATAGCCATTGATGGACCTATCTTCCATGAATTTATCTAGTTCTTTTTTGAACCCTGTTATAGTCCTAGCCTTCACAACCTCCTCAGGCAAGGAGTTCCACAGGTTGACTGTATGTTGCATGAAGAAATACTTCCTTTTGTTTGTTTTAAACCTGCTGCCTATTAATTTAATTTGGTGACCCCTAGTTCTTGTGTTATAAGGAGTAAATAACACTTCCTTATTTACTTTTTCCACACCAGTCATGATTTTATAGACCTCTATCATATCCCCCCTTAGTCATCTCTTTTCCAAGCTGAAAAGTCCCAGTCTTATTAATCTCTCCTCCTATGGAAGCTGTTCCATACCCCTTCATCATTTTGTTGCTCTTTTCTGAACCTTTTCCAACTTTGAGATTCTTTTCTGAGATATATATTTGAGATGTATATTTATTTATGGTCCACGGGTATGAATGTTTGTGCTGGTGTCTGCAAATGTTTTGAGTATGTGTGTGTATTTGTGTTCGATGTATATGGGTAAGCGTATGTGTTTTGTAAGTATGTGAATGTGTGTATTTGCTTATGATATATGTGTGCATATTTGTGTTTGTGTGTTCATGAGTATGTGTGCATGGTCTAGATGTGTGTGTCTGGTGAGTGTATGCTTTTGGTATGAGTGTGTGAGTGTGTGTGTGTGATTGTATTTGTGTAGTGATGAGAGTTTGTGTGTGGAGGTGTGTGGTAAGTTTAGGCAGGCAATGTGGGAAGCAGGTAAATAATTTTGTCTCCATTTCAAAGTAATGTTTAACACTAAAGTTACCATCTAACTATACATTTCCATAAAGCTCCATTTCCGACATATGCCTTTCCTATGGAATTTATGTCAAAAGGACCCTGAAAGCAAAACTACCTGTATGGGCTGACACACTAGCCAGGCAGGGGGTCAGTTCTCTGTGCATGGGAGAAAAATAATTAACCCAAATCCTAATGAGATTGAACCAAACCGTAAAACTGTATAAACATCCAGACTACTGGGGACAACACCTTTGATCTCTGGGCCCTTTCACTGAAATTTACCATTAACCTCTTTGATGCACTTTTTCAAAGATGTGGTAATTTCGGGGTGAAACCCTGGAGCCATTGAAATCAGTGGGAGTATTTTGCCATTGACTTCAATGGTGCCAGGATTCACCCCCTTATATTTTGCAGATGTTTGGGACCATTAGATTGACAAGTGCTTATGCAGCCGGTTTGATTAAGGAAAGAGAAAGGCAGCATTCCTCAGCTAATGTAAATCCACATAAATCCAATGGAGCAATGCTGATTTCCAGCGACTCCCATTCTGTATTGAAGACTGCTCGTATAGAATTGGATTTATTTTACTTGAAGTTAAAAAAAAATCCAGAATATCTCTTCCCCCCCCCCCCAATTATTACAGGACAAGGCACCGCTTGTTTGCAGTGTTGTAGCCGTGTAGGCCCCAGGATATGAGAGAGACAAGGTGCGGGAGGTCATATCTTTTATTGGACGAACTTTTGTTGGTGAAAGAGACAAGCTTTGCAGCTCCACAGAGCTCATCTTCAGGTTTCGTGGAGCCCGAAAGCGAGTCTCTTCCACCAACAGAAGTAGGTCCAGTAAAAGATATGACTTCACCCACCTTCTCTCACTCAAAACACCATTTGTCCGAGATATTCTATTCACTTATGGATGGGGGAGTTGTTTTTAATGTAGTCAGTATTTGCTGGAATCGTCTGGAAATCAGAGGGGAAGAACAAGTGAATTAATTGAGTTCATCGTGTTGAATGGTGAAACAAAAGACATGCAGACATTTATTGTTATTAATATTGTTTCTGGTGGTGTTGTGCTGGGCACGGTACAAATCCACAGTGAGAGACCGTTCCAAACAGTTTACAGTCTCAATAGACAAGAGGATAGGAGGGGAAACTGAGGCACGAGGCGGTGGTATCACTGGGCTGTTTGGCTGAACAGTGGCTGCAGGATAGAACCCGACATTTCTGTGAAAATAATATCATTGACCTTGATTCGGCAAAGCGCTGAGGCACTTGCTTAAATCTCATTGATCAAGCACCCGATCAGAATTAAGCACCAGCTTAAGTGTTTTACACCTACTTAAGGGTAAACCCACACTTATGTTCTTTGTTTTATCAGATCCTTAGAGAGCTAAGGCAGCAGGTAGGTGACATTGCCTTGGCAAACACATTTCAGCTAGGCATGCCTCAAGCCATTTGACCCCCAAAGTCAGCTCATGCTAAGAAAATATCCAGGGTTCTAAAGAATGGATGGGGAAAAAATGAAATACCTGGAAAGCAGGATACATTTTTAACATTCATGTCACAGCATTTACCCCTCCCCGATACACCTACAGACTGAGCGTGGAGAGTAAAAGAAATACAAGGAAAGTAGAAATACTAGGAGGTCGAGAATGCCTGCACTAGAAAGTTACACACCAAAATAACTTAGCAAATGTAGCGTCCCCAGCCAAGCGTTGATCTCTTTAAGAGCTGGAGCCAAGGATGCAGTAAACTTGGATGATAAAAAATTAGTATGTAAAATAACAGAGTGAAATACAATTTCCCCGACTACCACTTTCCTTTCATTACCCTTTGACTGGCTGGGACTTTAAAAGCTTTACCTCACCCATTTTCTTTAACTGCTTCATGATCCAGACCTAATGAATTTGCTTTGCTACCAATAAATCAGAATCAATGTTTTCTCTTCAATGTTGTATTCCTAATTTCTTGAGGAGAGTCACCAAAAAGGTGCGGCTGCCTGAAGTTAGCAAATTAACACGCTATTATTAGCAACCAGCAGACTTTGTAATGTTACAGTGCTCCGTGGGTTTTGCAGCTGGAAGGGTTTGCAAATTACAGATGATATTAACTGTTTGCTGGGTCCTTTGAAATGTGGAGCACTGCAAGATTTTTAAACTGTGCTGTCTATATTTGAAGCTGCTAAACAAACAACAGCGATTATTTCCCCCATGGGGACCATAGCAGAGGGGCCGCGGTGCCCTTTGATTAAAAGTAACTTCAGTGGAACAGAATATGGTGATCCTTAGAAATTGCTTCCTGACATTTTCCTGCCTCAGTGGAATCTGATCAATACAGTATGTATGATGAGATTCGTTGATTTCCCACATCTGTTTCCATAGCTGTCTTAGAAACGCCATGGATGCTATAGATATGTGTTGTTGTTCTTTGTGTGTGTGAGAGAGACAGAGAAAGAGTGTGTGTGTGTGTGTGTGTGTGTGTGTGTGTGAGAGAGAGAGAGAGAGAGAGAGAGAGAGAGAGAGAGAGATCTACTGGTTATTTTCCCCTCCAAAGGCTAAGTGGGAAGGAACATGCAACATACCATATCAAAGAATGGCATTTGTAATTCTCCTTGTGCGTGGAAACCGAATTTGCTGAGTGTGCATTTTCTTTTCTTTCTTTTTTCCTTCTGTGCCAAAGCTGGTTACTGATGTATCCTCTCCATGACTTCTTGCTGCTTGGCTCCCATTCAGATCCTGCACTGAAGGCATTTATCATTTTACATCACAAGGTGGCTCCTCGATTTAACTTCAGAACCGGTTCTCTAGGGAATATTTAGGGCATATGTAGTGTGTTGCTGTGGGGGGAGGGACGACTAGCCACCTTTTTTTTTTTGTTATCTTTTTGTAAAACACATGGACAAAAACACCCCACTCCACTGTCCAATATAAACAAATTACTTTTATATTCCCATGAAAACAACTCCCACAGGATCATAATTTCCTGGGACACAGGGGGGATTTAAAAGAAGGTAAATGCATCCAAAAGAAATAAATTGGGCATCAGATCAGATCTGTTTATGGAAATAAAACAATAACATTCTGTGACGGCGCAAGTTTGCTGTGAAAATGGGCCCAGGAACAAATACAGCAACACTACCGTTTATTGAATTGAAAAATGGTCTTTAATGAGCACAAGCACGTAAGGAGGGGAGAAAACCGGTTTCCATCGGCTTCAAAACTTTGATCAGGGGCGAGTGGCTGTGAAGGAGGAGATTTTTTGGCAGAATATACACTTCATTTCTTGCAAAGAAATTAGCAGAATTAGCAAGCTATGCAATTTTTATTTTATTTTATTTTTTTACCGTCAAAGATCCCAGCACTCATCCCTACACATCCTTTACAAGGAGCAGAGGAATGACTTGAGCGGAGAATTCTGGATCACGGGAGCAGAGATAGCCCCACCGAGTTCCATCCAGTGCCTTAGGGCAACAGACTCGTGTCCTCTGGTCCAGAGTTCCCCCCTGCCCTGTAGTCCAGACCTTGAGAGGAGAGGGGAGACTTCTCTACTCCGGATGCTCTGAAGCAAGAGACTCTACCTCGCTGGAAGTGTCCGGAGTGCAGAGAAGACTGTGAGGTATTTAAGGCTCTCCAGACAATTGCTCATTCTGTAGTGAGTTATTACGCTGCTGAGCCAAAGGTCATTAGAAAGGATAAGGGCAGCCATAAAACCGGCACAACTCCATGCTTTTCCTATAGAGATTATCATTATTGGCTTATTAATACACGATAATTTTGAATTATACACTGCAATAAATAGGAGAGGGTTGACTTGTGGCTTTAAATATTTTATGAATCTCAAAGCGAACATTTTAAGCAACACCATGTGCCTCCAAATCATTAGAAGGACTCAACTTTCTTTTCTGGTCCAATTTTTTTTCCCTTCAAATAACAAAATAGAAGTGGTTTAAAGAGCAATCGAATGGAAGTTTGCAACATCTGAGAAGGGGAAAATAAGTGTATTTAGGAAGCTCCAAAAATAATTTATTTGGTGATCACTCCCTGACTGAAATTCTGAAATCAGATATTGTGATGCAGAAGAAAAAAAGAGAGAGAAATCACTCTATGGTTGCATTCAAAATGCAATTTGCAAGACACTCTGTCATTCCAAAACTCGGAGGCGATTTCAGTGTTAAAGCCACCCTTTGATCACCCACTGCTAGGAGGAACGAAACGAAAATAAATAGATGAGCTGCCCCCTCGCTTTTTAATTCTAAGAATACAAGGAGTAGCGTGTGCCAACGCTAATCAAATTTTAAAATAAACACCCCCATTCTGGAATATTTTGGTATGTTTTCCGATTCAATAATATCAAAGATCAGATTTCTAATTTATATATTGCTTTCTGACATTTAAGAGCCCTGGTGATGAAATATATCCTTTCAAATGCCTCCAAGCACCATAACTCTGCCAAAACACAAAGTTCATTCAGGGAAAAACCAATAATAAGAACAATAACAGTAAGTAGAAACTTAAACAATATTTTAAATTCAAGCTCTCGTGCATCAATTCTTCAGTTAACTCCCCTCCTCCCCCCCCCCCCCCACACCTTTCACTGAAATATATTGTAGGGGCCTCACTGGGTAGAAAATAATATCCAGACTGACTTTTATGTGACACAAATAAACTTAACGGTCACGAAAGTATGTTAGTAAAACTGTACATATGTACTCGACAGCGAAGGTAACATTCAGACACGGACTGGCCTGCAGAGATCCAGAAATACAGTGTCTAGCCAACAAAATATTCAGTATGTTGAATTATATGCTTAAATCACATCATTTAGGGGAAAGCGTATTTTTAAAAAATCTTAATTAAAATAGAATTATTTCTTGCACAAATAAATCTGACAGTTAACATACATATTTTCCCCGCACCCGTCCTAACTTCATTTCCCTCAACCCAAAGTATTTGCGTCAAAATTATTCTTCCAATAGTAAATCTTCTTCTACAGATGAACAGTATATAGAACAGTAACTTTCCTATAAGTTTGCAATCTTCACTGTACACAACCCTCCCCAGAGCGAATCCTGCACCAAAATACTAGAGATTTAATATATTTTAAAAATACATTCACATAAAAAAATTACCACACTTTCTGGCCTTTCCTCTAGAAAGCGATCATATAAAAATACCTTTAGCACAGCAATCATAAATATTGTCCTCTTTTAAAAACAAGCATTTCCTCTTATTTCACCATCTTCTTCCAAGCAATACGCACTCTTTTGGCCGGCACAAGAATAATTTAATCAACAAAGTCGAATCCGAACCTAGGGGGGGGAAATAATACAAAGTTAGCTTCTTAGCTCTACTCAGGGGACGCAGTATCTTCATTGTTCCTTTGTTAGAGTTTGCATCAGCGCGAGAGAAACATCTCTTTCCCCCAAAAAGAAACTTTTTTTCCCACCCACTCTCTTTTGCTTGGGCTCTGAATCCAATCATTCTTCATCATCTTGCTGTAGGAGTTGGAACTCTGCTTAGCTTTCTACAGAGTCGTGTGTGTGTGTGTGTGTGTGTGTGTGTGTGTGTGTGTGTGTTCAGCCGCTGTCCCCTTGACTGTGGCATGGGCAAAGAAATAACACAGATACAACCCACAACACGAGTATTTTAGGAAAAGTTGCAGACTTGGTCGGAATCTCTCTCCTATAACCCGGGCTTTTAAAAAGACTCCTTGATGTACTAAGTGATGCAGAGACTAGGTTTTTTTTTTTCCTTCCCCCTCCTTGTTTACAGCTACAGAAGGCAAAAGAGTCATAAATCTTAGGGCAGCCTACAGAGACAAGTACATTTGTATGCATCGTTAGAACTAGCTAATACCTAAACCCATTAGCAGACCGTGTAGCGTTCGAGTTTCCGGTGTACATTAACTTACAGTTAAATTCTGGAGGAAAGGGCATTGTGAATTAACATAAACTATATCCATCATATAGTTTGTCATATTAGATTAGTCAGCCATGGATTTTTGTGTGTGTGCGTGTTAAACTTTTTTTTTTAAGCCTTCCAGCGCTGTGTTAATTTCAGACAAGGGGTTGCCTTTTTTGCATAAATGACATAAATCATATATCAGGATCTTTTAAAAGAAGTACAGGCACCCCAATTACTGTGCATATTAAACAAGAAATCGCAGTGATGTGGGGGAGAGTGAAATCAAGAAATGTCAATGAGGAGACTGGACCAAGAAAAGAAAGACTCTCTATCTATCTATCTATCTATCTATCTATCTATCTATCTATCTATCTATCTATCTATCCTGGCCAGTCTCTCTCTATCTCTCTCTCAACAAGAAAGAAAAGTCCTTCATTAACAAGAAGGTGGGGTGGGCTTCAGAAAAGAAATGGATCCTTTAAGGCAACACACACTGGAACCTAATGGTGGAAAGGGCCAAATTATGAGACCAACACACAAGCAAAACGGTATTATCATTATTTTTTTTTGTAAATTCCTTTCACCGTTAGTCGATGGATTCCATTGCACAAAAAAGACTTTTTTCCCTGAGATCCATTATGGTGCCTATTTCCTTCCACTAATCAATGCTTTTGTGTCTTCTTTCCACTTGCCCTAGCTCCCCATCTTTGCTGTCATGACGCTGGGTTTGTTCACATATTGCTGCTGACAGCCCCCCCCCCCTTCACCTCCTCCCCACTGCACCATCATAATCTGCACCATAGACATAATGCCATCCCCACCTTTGCTATGAAAAATCCCCACTTGCTTCGCCTATATGGACAGATTCCCCCTCCCTCTTTCTTCCACCCTCTCTCGCCCCCAGATCCCCCCTCCCCCGGTTTGGGTTGCACATAGATTATCTGAACTTTTGTTGTTCGCTTTTTCTCCTTCGCCCGTGAAAGCGTTAAAGGTAAGGGACTGGCACTCGCGTCCAACAGCAGGCTTTTGTAAGGATGATTTATTGCCTCAATCTTGGTTCACCCAGAGTTCACATGGATTTGCTGCTGCTGAGGGCTAAAAGATGGTCTCCCTTGACAAGTGTGACTATTGGAAATGCCTCTTTTCTCTCCCTCTCTCGCCCCCTCTCTCTGCTGGGCTTCTAAAGTGTAAAATGGTTTATAACTGAGAATGAGACTGGAGTGTTTTGCGTGTGTGTGTGTTATACACCATTATGTGTTTGCCTGAATATCATTGCAAAGCCAACACGATCTGCATGGGAAGTCTGAACCTGTGACAGAGCCCAACTTTAAAAAGAAGAAGAATACCCGCACATATCTTTCTTTTCTTTTTTTTTTTTTTTTAAATTGGGATCTGTGCCCAATCAAAAGTAGCAGACTTCCCATGCAGGTCGTGTTGGCTTTGCAATGATGTTCAGACAAAAGGCTGGTTTCAGAGGAACAGCCGTGTTAGTCTGTATTCGCAAAAAGAAAAGGAGTACTTGTGGCACCTTAGAGACTAACCAATTTATTTGAGCATGAGCTTTCGTGAGCCACAGCTCACTTCATCTGTGGCTCACGAAAGCTCATGCTCAAATAAATTGGTTAGTCTCTAAGGTGCCACAAGTACTCCTTTTCTTTAGACAAAAGGCTCTTATTGCTTTTAGATGCACACACACACACACACACACACACACACTCACTGTAGAAGTTATGGCATCATGTCTGTGTGAGAATGAGATTTCCAACCCTTTGGGGGGGGGGGTGGAGGAGGAATTGTTACTAATCTGGACTGTGATGGGGGTTAGTGCGGTTAATCTGGGTGTGATGAGCCTGAGAGCCCTGTATCTCTTTATTTCAGAGAAATTACTATCAGTTAACAACAACAGCAAATCCACTCTTCTTCCTTCTCCCCCTCCCCCTTGGTTTAAAACAAGTAAAATAATTTATTAAATGCATCGAGGTCTTAAACTCCTGCAGACACATCAACCATAGATTACACAACGTGACCTGCCTTCCAATGCTCCTTATCCCCCACACACACCAAAAAGAGGGGAGGGAACAAAGGGACACCCAATCCCCTTTTATAAAGCACCTCTTTCTACCACCCACCCCCCTTGATATTTGCAGTGGAAACGTTATTTTTCTATATCGAAATTTGTTTGTACTTTGAACATTTGCCTGTAAAATAACCCTTGTGGTAATACTAATAAGATGCAAATTTTATAGAGAGCTAATCGCTTTTTCTTAATTTATGCTTCAAGGAAATGAGGGGCTTTATCTAAAAACGTTTAAAAATAGAGCCAGCCAGGTGCATGAACTGTTTGGTATTTCTAACTATCCCCTTCATCTGTCTCTGTATATCTAGATGGGTATGGGTGTTGTGTGTGTATAGAGAGAAATTATATATAGTATAGACTATATATATGTATGACTCTTATGTATCTAGATGTATTTGGGTGTATACACACATAGCAGCTATATATAATATAGATCACATATATTTATGTCTCTATATCTAGATATATGTGAGTGAACTTGTATGATTGTGTTTATTTATAATCATAGACTACATATAAAGTTTTATATACCTAGCATAGATTATGTATGTTTATGTCCATATATCTAGATGTGTATGTGTGCTTTTGTGTATGTTTTGTGTGTGCATATAATCACAGGCTATATACAGAGGTATGTATGGGGTAGAGACTGTATATATCTCTATATATCCAGATGTATATGCCTGGTTGTATGTATATATATAGTCAGAGACTATGCAGAAAGGCTAGATATACACTATATATCATATATATCTTCATTTTACTCAAAGCCATTTGGAAGCAATTTTATATGTTTGTACTTTTCTAAAACGTTTTTAGTGACTGGCTTAATCTGTCAAAGCTGTGGAAGAATCACTAGAAAGGTGATAGAAATATTTTCAATGATATATAAATGAACAACCCAGACTAGGCTAACTTCTCCTGCTTATTGATAACATCAGTCCTATTCAGGTGAAGTTTTATTACTGGAAAAAATAATGAAGCATTAACGCGATTTCAATATTTTTAATTTGCCTCAGCTAAATCTTTAGCAAAGAGGTTGAATCTGGATTTCTACAGAAATTAATTTTCAGGATTTATTTTTAAAATATTTGATGCTCAACTTGACTTTTTTCATCTGTTAAATTAATCCCTTACTTTGACCCAAACCATAATTATATTCACTTCTGATAAATAATTCATGCCTATCTCTTACCTTTGGACTGCCCTGTCTTCAAAACAAGCTCAGATAGGAGTCTTGAAAAATAGAGTTAAATATAATGTAATAGAATCAAAACGGAATGATTTTTCTTAAAGTAGACATGTTTTAACCCGGGATTAAAAAAAGTGAATGAGCTATGTTTCTTTAACAATTATCCAGCCAGAGACGGTTTAGTTAAACTCTCCATAGTGCAAACACCAGAAATGCAAATATTCCTAATAATAAATTTGTAAGGAATCCATAATGGTGGTGGATACATTGATCAGTTCCTTAAACTGTATAGCTAGTCTGGAGGTAGATAATTAAATAAACAAATCACAATAAAACACATTAATTTAGTATGTTTTAACTGATGGTGTCTGAAGAGAAAGACAGAGAGTTGCTAGGTCAAATTCATCGCTAGTGTAACTCCAGTGACTTCAACAGATTTACACCCCAGGGCTCAAAGACTAAATTTAGCTCAGTGTCGTGTAAATCAGCCGGATTTAAATGAAACTTTAAGCAGCTAATGAAATATACCAGAAGCCGAGGAATCACAAGGATATGCTGCAGTGTAAATATGTTTTCAATAAACACAGGGTCCTTACAAATCCGGAATCGTTTAGATGCGACTGGGATGTCTTTTGAATGGGTAATCTGAACTGCACTCACTACTCTGGCTATTCTCCCAGCCAATCCACCGCCCCCCTCCCCCACTTTTATTTCCCCCTTTAAATACCCCCATCTGAAGGCTATCGGATTTCCACACCGCACACACTTGCCATTTCTGTAGGGCTGACCTAGTTAATGGTTGATGTTGATTAATTTTTATTTATTTATTGGAGTTTGCTTTCAGTTTAGTCGTGGCTCAGTCAAAAATCTAAGGGCTCATTACATCCCCCTGCCTAGCACGCTAGATACTTCGCAGCGCAATTTAAATTTGCGCCCAGGTGAGTGTTCCTAAGGCTTCGTCCCGCAAAGGCCTGAGTGCTTTCGACTCCCCCTGACTTTCCTACGAATTGAAACACTAGACCCTGCCTAGGTTCGAGCCCCTCCTCATCTAGTCCGGGGCCTATTTCTGCCTGTATACGTGAGGGCAGAATTTGGCCTGACTTCAGCCATTCTTTACTTTGCGGGATTTTGTTTTTGCGCTTATGTTTCTATACAACACTCCCGCCGTATTTAAGACTTTGATATATATATAGGGGGACACCGCCTGTATATAGGTGCACAGTACTCAAGCAGCATCAGCAAGTGATATTACATCACATGCAAACAAACAGACCAGAGAGACTTTCGTCTTGAACTTTTGCTGGGTGGAAAGAAGGAAAAGTTACACACCGGATACATTTCCCAGTCCACTTTGTGGTGGGGGCTGGGGTGCAAAATGCTGAACAGAGTGAGATCGCTTTGTAAACAGGACAGCAATCCCACGTGTTCTTTCCACTCAACCTGGGCATAGACATTTTCTCTCGGGACATATGAGAGAGCGTGAGAGAGAGAGAGAGAGAGAGAGAGAGAGAGAGCGATATTTCTGATCCTTTGGAAGTCTTCCACCATACAAGGGAGAGAAAAACAGAAGATCTTTATCCTGTTCCTTTCTGAAACAAGGGGCAAATTAAACTGGCAACATTGAAAAGGTGTGGTGTATGTTCAGGAAAGTTTGCAGGACCGTGAAAAGAGAGAGAGAGAGAGAGAGAGAGAGAGAGAGAGAGAGAGAGAGGGAATAGCTAGAATCCGCATCCTTAGCAGCCCCAATCAACTTGTTTGTAATTGTATCTGGCATTTTAACTACAGCCTCTTCCCCCGTCATACAGAGATCTGACACTAAACGTCTGATCCATTTAAAACAAACGAGATTTGTGGGGGATTTCCAGTCATAAATAACCCAAACAGCCTCTCTCGGTTGATTTTACCATCCGGGCTGCTTTGTTAGTTGAGATTGGTTGGTCTGTTCTAGGCACACAGTTAACGATGGAAGGGGTCGATCACTGGCTGGGACACATGTACTTTAGCGGAGGGTCTCCTCCAAAGTTACAACCGAGATGCCGCGAAGGCAGAGAAATCATGGCCCCGATGAAGTCAATGGCAAAACTTTCCTTGGCCTCTTTAGCGCCAGGATTCTACCCGCGCTGCTGAGCTATGGGAGAGTGGCAGGGACCACACCCGTCCATCTCCTGCCCTTTCCGGGATGGGGCTTGCAACTGAGGTTAGAACAGGAGGTGTCTTTGAAACGCCTTTAATGAGACTCCGAGACAACAACAATTATAATTATAATTATTCCTTGTAGTTGCTAATTTCGATTTATCTTCCAGGGCTCTTTTGTATGCCTGTCATTGCCTGTATAAGCTAATGGTTTTGCCAATAGTCCTTGCTTGTCTCTTCCCAAAGAAAATCGTTGGGCTTTAAACAAGAACTCCCGACTGCAAAACTCCCGGACTTTGCCCTAAGAGGAGCGAGGACAGGGGAAGACACTGGAAAACGTCTACGGTTAATCTCCATAAACTACTAAAAATAAAGATGCGATTATAAACACACATTGCACTGACCAGGGGCCAAGCATTTCTTCAGCAAACGTTATGATGTTTACATGAAACAAGCCATTACACCCAGCACATGCATCAATAGCTTATTTCAAATAAAGACCTACATTGCACCATGACTGCCTCCATCATGCCACCTAAGCACCCGAGATAATCTGTTGTGTGTTAAACAAGATTTAAGATCTGCTGTCCCCAGGGCAAGGCTTCTCTCTCTCTCTCTCTCTCTCTCTCACACACACACACACACACACACACACACCCCACCAATCATGGAGGTGATCAAAAAGGTGCAAAGCCAGAGGACATCATTGGTTGGATCCTCAAGTTATTGTAGGCTGTTTTTTTGAAATTTAAATTAATTTTATTTTTTATCAGCAGGTTTGGGCCCTTTATGCGCAGGATGGCTGATGAGAGATGTTCTTAAGTGACCTGGGTATGTTGGTTTAGAACGTTTGCTCTTGAGTTCTAACTCTGGTGGAATCTTCCTCAGAAGAAGCCATTGGAGATCTGCCCATGACTGTGATCCACTGCGTCCCTCTCCTGTATTGAGTTAAAGATATCCAGTCCCCTTTCTTCCCCACCCCAGCAGCGAGAAGAAACTGGAGATGCAAAAAGCTGCCCAAGACCATAGACTTTTGGAGGCTGTCTTTCCTAAGGTCCCATTAGCATGGGGTGTCAGTCAGCAGCCTCTCCCATCTCTAAAGGGACACCAGCCTCACTGCTGCCTGAAGCCAGAAACATCCACAACTTTGTCAACAAGCCACAGACTTGCCTTGCAGGGCTTCAACAGGACTCTGGGGCACATGGATGATCATATCTCACAACTAGCCCTCAAGGTTCCAGTTGTCTCATCAGCCATTCCATGTGGCCTCCCCAAAAAGGCATTCAGAGCAGAAGCTTTCTGGACCAATGTCCAATCCGAACAATGATGGTACCAGCAGAGCTCACCCCCAAACAGGACACAACTCCAAGCAAAAAAACCACAACTACTTCCTGCAGGTATGTTCCATCTGATCCCAATAAAGCTTTCTTTTTACAGTGTGTGCATTGTAGAGGCAATGGGTTTCTTAGCAACTCCAAATGAGTGGTCACCAATAGCCCTTTGATAGAATTTTAAACAACTGTATAAATACTCATGACTTACTCCAGAGAATTTTGCCCTGCGTGGTTGATGTTTGTTCTCACAAGGTTATGAAAACAATGCCCGGTGCTAGAAACGAATTTTAATCCAATAATCATAAATTCTGCATACTTTCTTGTCCTAATTTCTTGTCCATTGCATTCTGATGCAACTTTGTTTATTTGTTCATTGAGAGACCAACAAAACAGACAGAGAGAGAGGGATGGATGGAGGGGTAGAGGGGATGGTAGGATGGATGGATATAAAATTACCTAGGCAGACATATGAAAAGAGAGAAAGAAAGAAAGAAAGATATATGTAAAATGACATGGATAAAAAGATTGATGTAAAGTTACCTAGACCGAGAGAGATTAAATTAGAAAGAAAGAAAGAAAGAAAGAAAGAAAGAAAGAAAGAAAGAAAGAAAGAAAGAAAACCAGCATATATCACAACTTTGGGTAATAACAACACTTTGAAATTGTCTGCACAGGTTCTATTGGAGCTTGTTAAAAATCCAGACTTTTAGCTGAGTTTGGATATTGTCTATCCACTAACGGGACATTTCAAATGATTGCAGCCAGTTTATTGCTTGCAGTTATGTTACTGTCAACTGCTTCAAAGTTCAGATGTTGTACGGTGTGTGGGATGGGCGGGGGGGAGGGGAGGCTGCTGCAAGGGCAGGAGCGGATGAGATGGTGTGGCCTTTTATTTTCTAGGTCCCTGCTGAGGCCAGCACGCTTTATACCAATGCCCAGCTGGAGAAAGAATTCCATGTTATCAGGTATCCCTGCTGACAGTGGAGCGTGAGATTGGCTCAGCTGCTCAACCTCAAGCTCTGGTTCCAGATTCGAAGGATGAAGGACAACAGAAGAGAGGGAACTGAGAACCTGTCCCCTAGCAGCTGGGTGGGTAGGATGTGCCCAGGCGCCAGTCCTACATCAAGGCCCAAGGAGATGTGCGGGTTGACAGCCCGTCTCTGACAGCCCTTGTGCAGCTGTCCTGGAAGTTGGATCCTCCTCTGTCTCTGCAAGGGAAGTGTCATTACGAATCCCCCTAATCTGCAAAGGAGCTGGAGTGAGAAAATTACCTGGAAAACATGCCTGGGGCCAGCTCACTCTTCAGCCACAGCTACGCTATAAACTTGGACCACAGCTGTGCTGCTCAAATTCCCAGCCAGTGCTACCTTGGGGCCCTGTAACCCCCATCTCACTTAAACAGACTTAAACACACATCCTGCACTTCAGGGAAGTTCTCCGGAACTGCAGTTCTTGTGCATCTGTGAGGGCTCTCTGCCACGGAAACCAAGCTGGGAAAATTGCTACAGTCCTATTATGTCATTAAAAAACAAAAACCAAAACAAAATAGAAAAAACCTCTAAGTGTAACCAACAGTATCCTTTGATTTCCTCACCCCCTCTATTCCCAATTACCTCCTGCTTATTAAATTGTACAGAGATCTGTGCATAAGGCATCTAGGAACTGGTGTGTGCATATAACCCAGCCAATAACAGGACAAGTTCTGTGTGAGCTTATAACTCGCTCCATGTATTTTATTAAAGTTGATTTTACTCAGCTGCTTACCAGTGACTTTGTCGGGTACAAAGGTGTCAATAGCTACCCTTTAAATATCCTTACAATCCTTAAACTTCCTCCAAGCCTAGGGCAACATTTTTTGAAAAACAACTCTTGATTTTATCTACCTCACTTTCTGGGGGGCGTATCTTAAAAGGAGTCTGATTTTCAGAAAGGGTTGAGCTCCCATCCTCTGCAAATTAGGCAGCCAGAGATTTTCTCATGAGGGTGGTTTTTCCTTTAACCCCTCACATTCCCCCTACCTGGAAAGAACATAGCTGCGGCACTTCTATTAGCCAGTGGGTTATTGTTTGATAAGCAAATGTAGATGTAAACATGTTTGAACCCACTCAAAATTTGACCCTGCAATAAGTTAGCTTCTCACTGTAATTTACACATTTTTTTTTTCTTTTTAAGAGAGATCAGTTGGCTCTTGGCATAGTTTACTGTATTGTTGTGGTATTCAAAATAAAGAGGCCTTTTAAAAACAGTGCTGGGCGATTTTCTTGGCTCGTCTGGGTTGGTTTTCTCCAGGAACACTGTTCTGTTGTTCTTAAAATCACTTTGCCATCTTGTAGTTTACTAGGGGTTGGGCTTCACCCTTCTCTCACCCCCATTAATCACTGAGACAGCACTTACTTCAGTAGGCCCCCAGACCTTTTCATCTCCCAGTTAGTATGCAGCTCCGGAGCCCTGCCTGCTTGTGCACTTTTTTATAATGGCCCCTGCCTTCCCTTGAAACTCACCCATTCCTCAGGACGGAAGGTTCTCTCCTCTGCTTTGCAGGCATTTGTAGAAAGGTACATTTAGTCTGAGATTTTCAGCGGGGCACCCACAATGGGTCTCCTCTTTTAGTAAGAAAAGCAGTGTGCAGATCCACTTTCTGCCACACAGAGTTCAGGGCAGGAGCTGGACAAGTCGTGGTTCATTTTTTAAGTTGAAATGTAAAGTCTTGCTGGAATTGTTTGGAGACATTGTGAGCATATGGGCTTTGCCATGCCCTAAAACCAAACAGGGTAACAACAATAGAGCCTGTACAGGTTTGAGTCTCCCGAAAACAATCAGAGGTAGCTTTGCACAAAAAAATGAAAATGTAGCAGAGCAGATAAATGTAAAACACATTGCAGGACGGTTGTTCCCATGGCCTCAGGCAATTATGATAACACAACTTTCAAGTGTATTTTATTGTATCCCACCCCCAAGATGAATTACCCAGCAACTAAATCTCCATATTGTAATTAACTGATAAATATTTAATAATGGTTAGAACTTTATCCATTTGATCTTTCCATCAACAAACTTTAGGAGGTAAACAGGCAAATTGAAGATGACATTTTCTTGCCTTAGAAATTTCAAAGCTTGACTCTCTCTGCAATTTGTTTTTTTAAAATAGAAGAGTCTCTGTTTGCAAAGGAAATGTTAATTTAAAGAAACCTATTATGAGAAAAAAAAAGCTATGATCTGAAATAACAGCAAGATCTTTGCCAATTGCAGAACAAAGATTGTGTTGTGCAGAATTCTTTTCTTGCTTAGGAGAAGTGTATTATCTTGTGTGTGTGCCTGTGTTTGTGTGAATGGGTTTGTGTGTGTTTGCGTGGAATGTGTCTGTATCTATGAACATGTGTGTATGTGTGGGTGGGTATCTGTGAGCTTACGTTTATATGAGGATGCGCGTGTGCATGCATTTGTCTGTTTGTATGTGTGTATGAGAATACGTGTGTGTGTGCAAGTGTTTATGTGGGTGTGTGTCTGTGAGCTTAATCTGGCTTCCACTGAAGCCAAATGCAGAGCTCCGATTGACTCCAACAGAAGCAGGAGCAGGCCTTGTGCTTTTAAACCATAAATAAGATTAGCTGAAGTTGCCCAATGCACAGAACTAACGGATTTCAAAATGCCTCATTTGTGGTGTCCCTAAGGAAATGAGCACTCGAAGGCCTTCCTGGAAGTGTGTATCACCCATGCCACCAACCCAGCCCTACTGCAGCCCTGCAGGAAAATGGTTCTGCTGTAAGCGAATTACAACCCCATTCCTGGAATTAAATCAAAACTCAAAGCTAACTCAATTGTACCTAGTGTGGCAGAAAGGTCAAAAGGGATTCTTGCTCCACTTACAATAATTAATGCAGCCCAGCAACCTCTCCCCTCACCCACCCACTAATGGGCAAAGCAACACCCACAGACTGGAAACCAGGTTAGAGAAGGAGTGATGCCACCTCCAGGACCAACTTCTTCCACCTTTTTAACAGGTGAAGCGGGAGTTGGTTACATATTTCTTGATCTTCAGCTGTGGGCTAAAGCAGCTTGTTGACAGTGGAATGAATGTGTTATAAATAGGAAGGAGAATGCTCTTGTGAAAGGATCTGTGTGTATTTGTATGTGTGTAGGAGAAGGGCTTTGTAAGAACATCTTTGTGTATGTGTGGGTGTAGAATAAAGTCCTTGTAAGACCATCTCTGTAGGATAAAGCCCTGGTAAGGCAGTCTGTGTCTGTGGGTGTATTTATATTTGGGTATGATAAAGCCCTTGTAAAAGGGTTGGGGGGTATTTGTGTGTGTGTGAGATTAAAGCCCTGTAAGAGAGTCTATCGCTGCTCTACACCCAGTTTTTGCACTGGGGTAACTGGATCAGTAATGTGCTGATAGGAATGCTTCTCAAGCAGCGTAAGTATGTCCACACTAAGGAGTTGCTGCCGTTTAGCTAAAATCAAAGAGTTAAATCAGTGCAAAAACTGAGTGTAGACAAGCCTTCAGGGTATTTGTGTGTGTAGAGAGTTATAAAACCTTACTGAGGCCAGCTGGCCTGGAGGGTACCCTCCCGCAGTATTTTAACGTTTTGTTTGTTAGTGTTAACATCAGTTTTAGTATTGCAGTAGCCCCTAGGAGCCCTAGTCATGGATCAGACCCGCATTGTATTAGTCATCGTACATCATAGGCTCCGACTCCATGGGTGCTCCAGGACTCAAGCACATATGGACAAAAAATAAGGGGTGCTCAGCACCCACCAGCCACAGTGGTTCAGGGCTGGCTGCTGATCACCTGCTCAGCGGGCAGGGGGAGGAGGGTGGGGCAGAGAGAAGAGAAGGGGATAGGGCAGGGGACAGTGGAAAGAGGAAGGGGGAGGGAATGAGGAAGGGGAGGGGATGGAGTGGGGGCGTAAAGAGGCAGAGAGGGCGGGGCCCTGCAGAAGAGCGGGGGTGGAGCACCCACTGGGAAAACCAAAAACCAGCGCCTGTGCTGTACATTATTGATTAGCTATACTACAGTAGCATCTAGGAAGCTAGTCATGCACCAAGACTCCATGGCGCTAGGTGCTGTACAAAGAAAAAAAAGCTGGTCCCCACCCCCAAAGAATGTATCTGTCATTTTCTGCCCAGGCAAATCACTCATCAAAAATCCCTTCATGATGAAATTCGCCTCCAGACAGGCATGATATAAACCTTACCTAGAGCACAGTGATTGAAGAGTCTGTAGAGAAAGGCATGAGTTAAATCAATAGCAGCGATAACTCCTCAGGACCTCCCCCAGCCATCCCCAATTTCATCGCAACATACACCTAATATCCATCCCCCCACCACTAAGATTTTTGGCATCACCTCTTCACTTGCAACTACAGAGGAACTAAGGCCCAGATTCTCCAAGGCATTTCGGCGCCTACCTCTCAAGGGGAGAATCTGGGCCTCAGGCCCTGACTCAAGTTAACTTGTCAGCACTTGCTGAAGTCCCCTGGATTTCTGTGAAGTGACTCCCGCTTTTACTCTGGGCTATCTGACAGCAGGTTTTGTTAATCTGGCAACGCAGCACGAGGCGTGTAAATAGAGCTATTTGCTGGATATTATAATTCAAGAGTGGTCAAATTGTTACTTTGTAAATGCTCTCAAGTTATACGCCTGCACAAATGATAGAGGCATCCGAGAATGAGCATCACTTAGGCTAATATGCAGCGCAAGAGCAGGTCCATTTAGCATGTCGTAAAACCCCCTCGTTTTGTGGAGCACTGCTGTGGCTCAGAGTTGGACCACGGGAGCTGTGCGAACTCTGATAAGAGCAATAAGAAATAAACAAACAGACAGCCAAGCATTTTATAAAGCCTCCTATTTATTAACGTTCGGACCCCAGTTCCCAGTTAAAGACCTCCCTCGGCAGTGCTGTGCAGCCACTTCTGGGGAGCAGCCCCATGTGTCTGGCTTGCCACCTGCCAACGCAAGTGCCTATAAGCAGAGTGGGGCCCTTGGAGTGGATTTCAATGTCGCATTCTAATTCTACTATTACTGTCATAAATCCATTTGTCAAATGCCCTGGGAGACTCCATGGCCGTCAGCCTTGTAATACTTTTTATTGCCAGCCTAATCTTTACAGATCGAATTAAGACTGGGGGACTTTATCAGCGGATCGAGCTAGGTGAAGGGTTATGTGAGTATTTCATTTGTTCTACTATCAAAGGTCCACAGGCCTCTACCCCTGTCTGCTGCCATCAGGGCAAAAAACGCCTATTACTGTGTAATCAAATAGCCTTCAAGAGGCTTGCTCAGTGGGCTGATGTTCTGAATAAAGTAAGATGAATGTGGCATTTTCTCCCCAGTCTGAAGAGCAGGGGCGATAGCCTTGTATCATGATATTAATTCCCTTATTAAATTAAATAACACTAAGGGTTGTGTTGCTTTCATTAAGAACCGTGGGCGAATGAGCTGTCCCTACAGTCTCTCTTTCTCTGTACCATCCTTGTAACGCCGCACTAATTAGCAACAGGCTGGCAGAATGTTTTGCTGCCTCCCTATCCTGCTAATTAATCGCTTTGAGTAATAAATAGACTACTCAGGACCTGAGGCGGGGAAGGTGGGTACCATCAGCTAAGAGAAGGTTGGATAAAAGAAACTACCAGCCTTGAGTAGCATGGGGCTTGGTTCAGTGTCCAATGACTTCAGTGGGCATCAGGTCAACCCCGTAGGCCCAACACAGAAAATCGCTTAAGAACAAGATCATAGAAACATAGGAATTGCCAGAATGGATCAGAGCCAAGGTCCATCTAGTTCAGTATCCCATCTCTAAAAGCATCCAGCACCAGACACCGCAGAGGAGGGTGTAAGATCTCTACGGTAGACAGATGGGTTTCACATAGACCTCATCCTGATCACTAACAGTTAGAGAGTGGTTTACACCCTGAAGCAGGAGATGCACTATCTCTTCCAACTTTTGTTTTAATTAATTATGGTAACTCTGGATATTCTTGCTAGCCCTATAAGTGTCCAATCCCTTTCAAATCTTGCTAAGTTTCTGGCTTCAACAACTTCATGTGGCAGTGAGTTCCACAATCTAATCACACCCTGTCAGTTTTTAGTGTCCCAGCTTTTAATTTAATCAGATGTCCCCTTGTTCTTGTGCTTTGAGACAGGAAACAGAGAAGCTCTGGATCTCCCTTCTCTAGACTGGTCATTATTTTATATACTTTTATCATGTCCCCTCTTTGTTTCCTTTTGAGTCCCAATCTTTTCCCCCTTTATTCACATGAGATTTTTTCCCCAGGCTCTGGGTCATCCTCTTTGCTCTAAACCCCCTCCAATTCTGCAAGGTCAAATCCATCCCTGTTCAGCAATGCACATAAGTCCCAATTTGGAACAGCATCCCTATTCAAGAAGGGCATGTAAGCACATGCTGAACTTTAAGCACGTGCTTATGTCTAGGGCTGACTGAACATTCGCTGCCAAAATTTCTTTTATGATGGAAAATTGGGTTTCCAATTAAATTTTCATGGAAAGTCTAATTTTTCATGATTTTTTTTATTTTTCATCAGAAAATAAAAATATTTTTGTCCATAAGTGTGTCTCACACACACACACACACCCCCGTGTGAAATTCTTCAGGTTTCACTAAATATTTTTTTTTTTAGTTACTGGAAACTAGTAAAATAAAATAGCTTTTGTTTTTTCAGTCAAATATTGACATTTCCACTGGAAATTTCAATGAAAACTGAAAAAACATTTTCACCCAAATTTTCTGGAGTGGGGGTGGGGAATCCAGCCAGCTCTAGGTAAGTCCCATGGACTTCAATGGAAGGTGCAAATGCTCATCACTCATGTCACATATATAAGTGCTTAAACAGGGATAATTTGCTGATCCCCAAGCACCCAAGTTTGAAAATCTGGGCCTCGCAGTTTGTCCCGGTGAGCTAGTTGATAGAGTCAAGTGAGCAGCGATGGGCCCAGACTTTGCAATGCAGTACTGAAAAGCTTTGGGTGAGATTCTCAAAGCTGGAGCTGGACACTCAGTTCCTATTAACATTCACAAAGCTTTGGAAAAATCTCAGCCTTTCGTTTATAAATGAAACAGCTTAATGCTATTTGGGTGGGGGCAGAGAGGACAAAATTTGCGTGTGTTTGGAGGGAGGACATGCCAAATGTTGCTGAAGCAGTGGCCCATCCGAACTTTCATCAGTGTTTATTCTTTTCCTGTTAATAAGCAGCTGACATGGACAGAAACTCTGTCAGGAGCTGTGGTTATCTCTTTATCTGTTGCAAACCGATCTCTCAGCAACTTGTCACCGATGCTCCTTTCTTCACACCATGGGCGTGTAGGTGAGGAAAGACGAAGCCGACATTCCTGAAGGGGCTGTGGAGGGAGGTGCCTCGGCCCAGGAGACCCGAGGGCTGTGCAATGCCGCCAGGCAGCACAGGCCTCCTTATGACGGGCTCAGCCTGAAACAGAGCCAAAGAGCTGGGAACCGCAGCTGATGCGGTCCTGTGTTCTTCAGCGGTTGCCTTTTGTTCTGAGGCCAACTGCTCACGCGGCAGGTTTGTTCTCCAAGGAGAGGGCCCGGTCCTGCTCTAACTTAGGGCTGGTCTACACATGAAACTCTACAGCAGCTCAGCTACGCTTCTGTAGAACTGCAGTGCACACGTTACCTATGCCAATGGGGGGGTTCTTCTGCAGACATAAGTAATCCACCTCCCCAAGAGGGCGTAGCTAAGTTGACAGAAGAATTCTTCCATCAACCTAGCACTGTCTCCACAGGGACTTAGGTCATATTAACTACACTACCCATGGATGTGGATTTTTCACATCCCTGAGTGACATAGTTATGCTGGCATAATTTTCTAGTGTAGACAAGGCCCTAGACTCAGGTGTAAATTCAGAGCCCATATACTGGCATAGGTATTCAAAGGTCAGAAAGGACCTTTGTGATCACCTAACCTGACCTCCTGTATAACAGGCCAGAGATCTTCCCCAAAGTAATTCCCGGAGCAGATCTGCTAGAAAAACATCCAGTCTCGATTTTAAAATAGTCAGTGATGGAGAATCCATCATGACCGTTGGGAAGTTGTTCCAATGGTCAATTACTCTCACCATTA
This sequence comes from Caretta caretta, assembly GCF_965140235.1. Taxonomy (NCBI): domain Eukaryota; kingdom Metazoa; phylum Chordata; order Testudines; family Cheloniidae; genus Caretta; species Caretta caretta. Next base: position 14,961,225 of record NC_134225.1, read on the forward strand.
AAAATGTATGCCTTATTTCCAGTCTGAATTTGTCTAGCTTCAACTTCCAGCCTTTGGATTGTGTTATATATGTCCGTCGGGTGTGTGGAAACACCACACCTCCTAGTGACACAGGAAGGACGACAAAACCCCCAGGGTAGCTGCAGCTAGGCCAACAGAAAAGTGCTTCTGTCAGCATAAACAGCATCGTTTGGGGAGATGGCGTTCCTCCTTCTTTCAGGTATACGCTTCATCTGGACTAAGGGGCTATGCTAGCATGTGCTGCGTAGGGTAGATATAGCCTGAGCAACTCTTCCGGAATCAGTGTTACACTGGGTATTATTCCAGTGTAAAGGGTCTGATTGGATCATACCCAACGGAAGGACTCCCACTGACATCAATAGGTCTGATTCTCATTTATATTAAGGCCCTGTAGCTAGGGGAGGACTCACCAGTGTGGAACCTCCTGCTGGTCATCTCAAGAATTAGCTCTTTCCAGCCCAGAGCACCCTCTGTAGGCCGGTGTCTTGCCTGCCACTGGCCCAGTGTCCCTCCCAGACCCCAGTGCCCTTTAACCTGGGGCTCTGCCCCAGCAGTACCCCCACACTCTGGGTCTCCCCTCCCAGGGGAACCCCCAACCCTCTAAACCAACCTTGCCTCAGTGGCTACTGCCAGTCATCATCTAGCCGCAGCTCACTGGGGCAGACTGCAGTGTAATGGCCACAATTGGCAAGGGGTTAAGACCTACTGCCTTTGCCTATCCTCAGGCTGCCCCTCTGCAGCCCCAGGACCTTTTTGGGTATTTACCAGGCTAGAGCTCCCTTTGCCCTTCCCCAGCACTGCTCTACTTAAGGTACCTTGCTCCCAGGCAGCTAGCCCTTCCCACTCCAGGGCTAGAGTGAGTCTTCTCTAGCCCACAGCCCTCTTATAAGGGCCAGCTGGGCCCTGATTAAGCCAGCCACACCTGTGGTCAGCTACACAGTCAGCCTCCCCCAGCTGTCCTTAATCCCTTTCCCCAGCCATAGCCCTTGCCAGGGCTGCTTTTACTATTGGCTCTCCCAGGGCTGTTTTAACCCCTTCAGGGCCAGAACGGGGGTGACCACCCTGCTACAGCCCCTTTAAACTTTAGAGTGGTGTAAAAGTGTCTCAGTCTAAATGAGGATGAGGGTCCAAAGAGCTTTCGATGAAGCCTTAAGTAACAGCAGAATTTGGCCCAAAATCTTGAGTTCCATTATTGGGTTCTGTGTTGCCATTCATCTTCTGCAGTCATTTTCAGCAGTGCAAACAGAGTGTAAAACACAGCCCTTCTGCTCTGATTTTACACCAGTTTTGCACCAGTGTAAATATTGGCGTGGGCCAGGGTTGTCAAAGAAGCATCTGACTCTAAATGGGATTTCAGCACCTAATTCTCTGAGGCCCAATTGACAATCCCAATCACAAACTGCACAGCAATGGTGAATAAGGCCCCACGAATGTCCAGCAGTATTCATGCTGCCTACCGAAGGGAAATAGTTGTCTTACGGTTTCTGGATCTATTAATCCAGGCCAATTGGCTTTTCAATATGAAATATAAACATGGTCAGGTGCTAATGCTGGTCAGCATGTCCCATAAAGAGAAAGTCAGGGAAATAATAACAATACCTGTCAGTTAGCCCATTTCATCTGTTGATCTCAAAGTGCTGTATAAATGAGGTCAGTATCATTAACCCCATTTTATAGATGGGGTAACTGAAGTGACTTGCTAGGGTCATCCAATAGACCAGTGATAGAGCTGGGCACAGAACGCAGTACCACTTCAATGCCCTACCCATTAGGACACAATACTACAGTCTTTTCATATTATAAAAGAAACTTTGCCAAACTATTTCTGGATGAGGGTGAAGAAACTTTCAGCTCAGTTCCCTGTTGTTCTTGCCCTTGCACCATTTAAAATAGTGAGGAGAGCGTGCAAATGCTAGTGAGCATGGGAGTATTTCACACATACTACACACAGGTGTAAGTGACTTTGCAAGACTCAGACCAATGGAAAATGAGGATCATGTAATCTGATTTCACTTAGAACTGGCTTACACATAAGGTTGCACTAGTTTAATGAAAGGTGTGATTTTAAACTAGTGCCACTTTGCATATGGAAACTTCAATCTGTTTACACCTGGCTTATAGTAGTTTAGCCTGAATTGCACAAAACTAAATGGCTATAACCAGTCTGAAACTGATATGAGTGTCCACAAAGCGTTTAACTACTTCATTTTAAAAACCAGTTTAAGACAAACTGATGCAACTCCTGTCTATAGACAATCCATTAGTGGAATATTCATTGGTTCCACCTGTGGAACATTATCTTCACCGGGAAAAAGGTGTGTTTTCTACATTGAGTTAGGCCTGGTCTACACTTCAGCATAGCTACACCAGGTAGGAGTGTGATGTTTTTAAACTGAATTAGCTATGTCAGTATAAACTCTACTGTAGACACATTTATATTGGCATGTTTATGTCTCTCAAGCCTGGTCTACACTTAAAAGTTGGGCTGACATAGCTATGAAAAATGTCATGCCCTGTGCAATGTAGTTAGATCACTCTATCACCCACTGGAGACCCAGCTAGATCAACAGAAGAATTATTCCATCAAACCAGCTACCACCTCTCAAACGGGTGGGTTGGCTACAGCGATGGAAACCCCCGTCTGTTGCTGTAACTCTGCCACTGTAGTGCTTCTAGTATAGACATAGGCTTAGGGACCAGGACTGGTGCAAGCTATACCAGCAGCAGTACTCTAATGCTAGTTTAAGTGGTGTCTACACTAGGTCCAGGTCTACACTACAAAGTCAGCATAGCTGTGCCAGACGGGGGTGTGAAAAAACCCCACCCCCTAGCCAACATAACTATGCCAGCAAAACCCCCAGTGTAGATGTAGCTAAGCCAATAGACTAGCACTCTATCAGCATAGCTAATGTTATTCGGGGAGGTGGTTTTACTACACCGACAGAATAACTCCTATTGGCATAAGCTGTGTCTACACTAGGAGGCTCTGCCGGTATAGCTATGCCACCAAAACTTTTCTAGTGTAGACAAGGCCTTAGCTATCCAACAAATCAAAGATACATTTTACCTTGATACATCTAGTCCAAGTCAATCCTACACCCCCCGACCTGGGGTTTACCTGGCCTACCTACATTGAGTTCAAAATAACAGGGCCTTGTCTCCTGTAGGATTTTATAGCAAGACAGGTATGTCCATGTACTACCCTTCTTTGCAGTCAAGACATACTCTCCATAGCCAACATGCCACCAGCATGAGTTGTAACAACCCTGGGAGGTCTCCCAGGAGACACTTTGCAGAGAGCTCCGTAAGAACATAAGAACGGCCATACTGGGTCAGATCAAAGGTCCATCTAGCCCAGTATCCTGTCTTCTGACAGTGGACAATGCCAGGTGCCCCATCCATCCCCTGTCACCGATTCCCAGCTTCTGGTAAACAGAGGCTATGGACACCATCCCTGCCCATCCTGGCTAATAGCCACTGATGGACCTATCCTCCATGAACTTATCTAGTTCTTTTTTTGAAGACAAGATTAAATACAATGATTGGGAGAGGAACTATCCAATTATACTAAGGGCTGGACAACCCAGGAATTCTCTTCCACAACATCTGTGTGTCTCTGCTGTCCTGTGGGCTATCAACATCATCCCTTGATCTCTAGGGAAGCAAAGGTACGTCTTTTCTTAAATGCCTAGTATGAAAAATCTTTTAAATTTAATAGAGAAAGGAATAACAAGAATCAACGGCAGGAAGTCGGAGTCAAACTAATTCAAATGACAAATAAGGCACCATTTTTTACCAGTGAGGGTGATTAACCATTGGAACAAACTCCCAAAGGAAGGGTGGATTCTCCATCTCTTGATGTCTTCATATCATGACTGGATGCCTTTCTGGAAGAGATGCTTTGCTCAAACACAAGTTATTGGGGCTACATAGAGGAATAACTAGATGAAATTCTCTGGCCTGTGTGATAGAGGAGGTCAGATTGGATGATACTAATGGTCCCTTCTGGCCTTCAACTCTATTGATCTAGCAAAGGCAAAGCTCCCCTTCACTGCAGACTTCAGCATTTAGTTTAGAGGTAAACACAAGTGCAGACCAAAGCTCAGGGGCCTGACTTGGCTCTCAGTTTCACCAATGTAATTCCAGAGCAACACACATTGAAACAGAGTTGAGTTTGGCCTTGCCAAAACTGGAGGGTTGCCCCAAATTCAGCTACCGTTGGCCAACAATGGCACAGATTCTTCAGCACAAGTGTAGCCTGCCTTGTACAAAACTAAATGGATATAACCTATCTGAAACAGATAGGAGTGTCCACAAAGGGTTTAGCCAACTCATTTTTTAAACTAGTTTATGTGAAACTGGACTGGTCTATGCCATGATTTCCACAGGTACAGTTAACTCCAATTTCTAACAACTGTAAACAGGGGTGCTGGAAAAATTTGTATAGTGGGGATGCTGAGAGCCATTGAACCAAACTGTAAACCCTGTAGATGATGGAAACCACTTCAAGCACCCTGAGTTCCAGCACCGATGGCTATAAACTGCACTGGAGGAAATAGTAACTGCACCTGTCTACACTAGGGGTTTGCACTGGTGTAGCTACACCAATGGCTGTAATCAGGGCAAATCCCCCAGTATAGAGAAGGCCACACTCCAGATTTACACTAGTGGAACAGAGTAGAATTTGGACCTAAATGCTCAGAAGAAATTGACCTCACTGAGCTGGGCCCTGAAAGGGGGAAATGCCTTCTGCAAATGTATCCCTGAAGTTTCTTTTCTTCCCTTTATTAATCACAGAAGGAAAGGCAGTTCCTTTCCCCTCCAGTAAATATAGCAGAGCCATTAATTCTGTCTGCAGAGCCTTCAGCTCACTCAACTTTCTCTCTGTTTAGCTCCTGCCAGAAACAATAAATAGATGAGCTCAAATTTTCATTCACCATGTCCTAATTCACCAGTCCATCCTTATTCAACAAAGCACTTAAACCCAGGCATGATTTTAAGCATGTGCTTAAAGTTAAAGGTATGCTTGAGTGCTTTGTTAGATTGCAGTACTGACAACCTCAACCATGCAAAAATTTTGAGATTGGCTTAAACATAATGAAATTTATTTTATAATAAATTGGAGGGTTCCTTTGGCTTAGGGCTTTTGAGCATTTAGGGGCCTGGTTTTCAAGCTTTTCTCCACAACCAGGAAGGTGGGAAATTTTTCTGTTGCAATTAAAGTAGTGATGCTCATATATTCGCCTGACTCCTGGAGCAGAGGCTATTAAAAAACACCACAAAATATCACAAGACTTATGAGAAAACTGCAAAAGATTGCAACCGGGGTGGATGCAAGCACATGCTCAAATACTTTGCTGAATTTAGGGCACAAGTCACTTTAATGGGACCAAGCTTGGGCCCTTTCTCCATAGAAATGCAACGACTTTCCTTTGTACTGACTCTATTTTCAATTGTGTGCATGATTCCCCTTCTGGGTTTGCATGCCACCAAAATACCTCGGACGAACTCCCACCCCTCCTCCCCATATTTTGCAGATGCAACTGATTCAAGCACACCAGGAAAAGGACTGGATTTCTGAATTAGATGTGACACCTTACTGGCTTTGTATATAATCCTGAGGTTTTCTCCAAATAAGAGCAAAGTATCAACAGTGCCTTCTGTTTCTAAATGTGCTGCTGCCATTGGTTGATGGACAGTTATTGAAGTAACTCAGCAGTGGGATTTTAAATGGTTATAATATGAACCGCTCTCAAGGTAACCATTACTATCTCTTAAAAACATTTTATTACTAGGGCAAATGTATGTTTTAGCAATGCTCAGATGGCTACTTAATGTCATGTTTATCCCAGGCCAGAAGCTCCTTGAAATAAATGAGAGTTTAAGATCCAGTTTCCCTTTTTGTGTAATGGAGCTAAAGTTGTTTAAATCATCAGCTTCCTTATAAACGTTTCACTTTAAAAAGTCGGCCTATTCTTCTCCATTAAAAGTTCATTCATCACAAGTGGGGAAAGGGGAAACTGTGGCAAATATCTTTCGGGAAAGATTGATGGAGATTAAGAATGGTCTCTTTAAATCATGGCTCCATTGCGGCGCTAGCCTCTAGTCCTGAGAATGGGGCAGCGTGCCGTCCCAGCGCTGCAGAAGCAGAATGAAAAGGAGATTGTGACATAGGCTACAACTACCCTGCACATGAAGGGGCGATCATAGGTATACTCACGTTAGCTTTAATCTAGCTATTGCAAGTAACAGTAGTATTGAAGATGTGGTGGCATGGACTTCAGAGCAGGTTAGCTACTCAAGTACATACCCGGGGTCCCTGGTGAGCTTCTACTGGGGTTGCTAGCCCATGCAGAAGCTATGCCATCACATCTACACCACTCTTGTTACTAGCAAGTTAAAGCTACTGCAGCTACGCCAAGCCATGTTACAATCACATACATTTCGCTGCAGACATACCCCCAGAGAGTCACAACCTAGTATCTGATTCCACCCCTACCTGCTCCCGTCTCTATATCCCCTGCCCTATGCCCAGAGGCCGTGCTAATCCCCTGACACACTGGTACAGCTCCTTCTGCTGGTACTTGTGGGGGGCACAAAGGGGGGGCCTTTTCTGTCCACACCCAGAGGCACAGGAGAGCATAGCAATCCCAAAGCAGCTGCTCTCCTCCACCCTGTGCTGCTCCCACGAAATGGGTAGCCAGAGTAGGAGATTAAAGGAGAATTTTACACCTCCTTACTCTACAGGATGGCACGTGAGATGGGCCACACGCCAGACTTATTGTATTTTTTTTTAAAAAAGATCAATTTATTATTTATTTATTTATTCAAATTTGTAAAATAAAATATAGATAGACTGGAATGTGGCTATCTCATAGAAGTCACACTTGTATTAAAGGTTTCAGAGGAACAGCCGTGTTAGTCTGTATTCGCAAAAAGAAAAGGAGTACTTGTGGCACCTTAGAGACTAACCAATTTATTTGAGCATGAGCTTTCGTGAGCTACAGCTCACTTCATCAGATATAAAGTCTGCTGCAGTTTCCACGGTATACATCTGATGAAGTGAGCTGTAGCTCACGAAAGCTCATGCTCAAATAAATTGGTTAGTCTCTGAGGTGCCACAAGTACTCCTTTTCTTTTTACTTGTATTAAAGTTCCATTTATAAGCAGGACATAAAGGGTTAACCGATGGTTCATAGCTATCTCAATCAATTGTTATAATGCCCAGGTTGTTTATAATTAGGCTTGGCACCATTTTTTTTAAAAATAATTTTGACAGATAATGTCACTGTTTATTTTAAATCATTTTCCCAACTTTTATCGACTTAAATTTTCACAGCTGCAGGAAATTGTGTGTGTGTGGAGGGGGGGGGGGGCATCAGACAATAATTATTTCGTGGTAGCACAGATGTTGAGATTCAAAAAGTTAAATCTTTATACCCACTAAAGCACATATACAAAGTCAATCCCCTCAAATCAAACCTGAATACCTCCTCAATTAGCACTTTTGCCTGCCTGTAAATTTCGATTATTAACAGTGGACATATTTTTTTCATGAGTTTGTGCGTGTGGTGAAATCAACGTTTACCAACATTTGCTGATAAAAATCTAATCCATCCAAGCCTACTGATAATCATGGCTAGTAATGAGATCTGTAGTACTTTCTACTGATGTGTTTATAACCATCAGTAACGCAAACCACTCCTGTCTGTAAATACATGTAATCAAATACGCATAGTCCACTACGGACTGTTGTGCCAGCCAGAGTGGCTACAGTTGATGATGTCACACCAGACATTGTGTAGTGAAATTTCCGGATCGGGGTCAATCCTGGGAATCCACGAACCCATTGATTTCAATGGAGCTACAAACATTTATTCCTGCCGAAGATCTGCTCCTGGGTGTGAGATCCTGGCCCCATTGCAGGGAATGGGGAAACGCCCATTGACTAGAGTGGAGCTAGGAATTCACCCCATGGCCCTGTTGTGCTAGGCACTGTACAAACATGTAACAAAGAGATGGTGCCTTCTCCAAAGAGCTTACAACCTTATGTAAACCAGTTGTAAATGGAACTTCAGTATAAAGTGAAGAGGGAGGATGGTCCCATGGGTAAGGGTCTGGAATGGGACACACAAGCTGCAGGATTCATTCTGGGATTTTCAAAGGAGCCAAAGGGGCGACAGCTCTGCCAGCTTGAAACACTCAAAAATCAAGAGTCAGGATCCCCAAAGTAATGATATTAGCGTAAAATCATGAGATTTTTTTAAAAATAACAATATCCAGCTCTGAACTATTGCTTTGGACCAGTAGATCTCAAATCTCTTTCCAAAGGAAGTCAGTGTCATTATCCCCATTTTACAGCTGGGGAAACGGAGGCACAGAGAGGGGTAAGTGACTTGCCTCAGATCACCCAAAAGGCAAGCTGCAGCATTGGGAGTTGCATGCAGGTCTCCTGAGTCCCAGCCCACTGCTCAACCCACTAGGCTACACTGTCTCCCTACTTGCTGAGAGAAGCTTGTTTGCAAAGCTTACTTTTTTTTTTTAACTGGCTGCTGGGATGCATATCTAATCACATGTCTCCAGAAGCTGGGGCTTTAGGAAAAACATTACATTATAATGAAACTTGTGATAAAGTCATAAGAGAGGGTAACACTGGAGTTAATTGGCCAACTCCCACTGATTTTCATTAGGAGCTGGGGATCTAACCCCCCTAGATCTCTTTGAATACCTCAGCCCCTCAATCCCTGGCTTTGGTACAGATACACTGTCTGACCTTCAGATGGAAGGGACTGAGGGGAGTTAGGCACACAACTTGCACTGGCTGAGGGTTGGGTACCTCATATTCTTAGGGCATGCCTTCACTGCAGAGTTAATTTGGGCTCTTGTTTGACCCAACCCCCTTCCCATCCACACACAAACCCTCTCACCAGAAATGGTGCTTTAAACCCGGGCTAGCGGGGGCTATAGGCTAGGGCCAAATGCCACTTTCCCTCAGGCTGGTATCCCAGTGAGGATGCAGGCTGAATCACTCAGTTGCTGATAGCTCTCCAATGCCTTCCCATAATTTCCCCCCATTAGGCTCATTTGGCCTTGTCTGCAGACAAAAGTTGCACCACTTTAACCATACTGATAGAGGTAATGCGATATAATTTGGCCTAGTGTGGACACAGTTATATTGCTATAAACGTGCTCATACCAGAATAGCTTGTTCCATACACCAGTATACCTGTGTCCACACTGGACTGGTATAATTCCGATGGTAAAAAATCACCCTGGTTACTGACATAATTCTGAGTGCAAAACTGATGTGTAAAGTTGGCCTTAATCTCTCTATCCCTGAGTTCCCATCTGTAAAATGGACATAAACACCTTCCTTTCTCCCATTCCTTATCTCTTTAGGTTGTCAGCTCTTCAGAGCAGGGACTGTTTCCCATTACATGCATGTGCAGCACCTAACACTGGGGGGGCTCGCATCTTAGATGATGTCTATAGTCACTGGAATAATACAGATAACTAATGATTATAATAAAGATGAAGAAGAAGAAGGCTGAGCAATATCCACTAGCTATTTCAACTGCACACAACCCTTTTCTTATGCAGAGCATTAAGGGCATCATTTTCAAACTTGGGTGCCTTGTCTACACCTAAAGCTTAGGTCAACCTAGCTACATTGCTCAGGATTGTGAAAAATGTCATGTTCTGTGCAACAGAGTTAGGTCGACCTAACTGCCATGGTTAATGCAGCCAGGTTGACAGAAAAAATATGATAATGGGACACTGTTCAATCTAGCAGAGAAAGGTTTAACATGATCCAATGGTTGGAAGTTGAAGCTAGACAAATTCAGACTGGAAATAGGTGTAAATTTTTAACAATGACAGTAATTAACCATTGGAACAACTTACCAAGGGTGGCAGTGGATTCTCTGTCACTGATCATTTTTAAATAGGGATTGGATGTTTTTGTAAAAGATCTGCTCTAGGAATTCTTTTGGGGAAGGAAGTGTTATACAGGGGATCAGACTAGACGATCACAATGGTCCTGTCTGGCCTTGTAATATATTAATCTATCTATGAAAAAGTCTAATTCATTAACAAAGCATACACACAATCATACACACACACCTTTCAAAGGATCCCTCCTTCCAGCAACAGCCTTAATATTTCTTCAGATGGTTTGCAGTTGATTTGTGTTATTTTTTCTGTTACCTCTATGTATAAGTACAGGACATGTACAGATTGCAAAAACATTTAAGTTGCTGTCTTATGACATGTGCTTTTGTATCAGTTAACCTGTGCTTCCCTATGCAAAATAAATTTCATTTATAATTGCTCCACGTACGATTTTCTTTGTGTGTTTGTGTCCTAACTCTGGTGGGGTGGTAGCACTTGCATAATTAAGGGTGGGACACAGCCGATATTTCTAAGCACTCTAAAATCCACCCGCTGACTTAGATTGTCTTCAGTAAACAGAGGCTCATGGGACTTTCCAGATGAGATTGGACCCGAGGTCCATCTTGCTCAGTATCTCATCTCTGACGGTGGTCATTACCTAGCAGATGCTGCAGAGAAAGGTGTAAGAACTTGGCAGTAGCAGATGTGGGATAATCTGCCACACAACTGAGGTCTCATCCTGATCTCTGTGGGTATCTCTACACTGCAGTGTGAGGCCAGAGTTAGTAGAATTCAAGTTAGCAGACGCGGGTTTTGTTAACCTAGAGCAGTGGTTCTCAAACTGTGGGTCGGGACACCAGAGGGGGTTGCGACCTCATTTTAAAGCCAAAATCCGAGCCCTGCCAACCAGGGCTGAAGCTCTCAAGCTTTGGCACCCCCCAGCATGGCAGGGCTTGGGCTTTGGCCCCCCAGCCTGGGGTGGTGGGGCTCGGGCTTCGGTCCCCCTTCCCAAGGTCATGTAGTAATTTTTGTTGTCAGAAGGGGGTCATGGTGCAATGAAGTTTGAGAAACCCTGACCTAGAGCTTGAGCATCTACACTCATTTGTAACCCCAGGCTACCAATTGTTGAACCCTGTGGTCCCAACCTGGGGCTCCAGTGTCTATAGAGCATTATGTGGGCCCGAGTCCAACCACCCATATCCTAAGACCACCAAGCATCCTCCCAAAATGCAGCCTCTCTAGCCCTTTGTTTATGGTGCAGTGTAAGAAAACGTGATTCTCCACCAAACTTGACTGTCCAGAGGACAAAGGAAGTTGGCCCATGGGATTGTGGAATGCTTTTGGCAGACTCCCGAAGCACAAATCCAGTGGAGTTGTGTCTACACTGCAAAGCAATAGGACTTGAACCCAGGGTCCCGGCTTGACTCAGGCTCAGACTCATCACCACCCTGGGTTCCTAGGACCCTGGTTCCGAGCCCTGGGTTAGTGCAATTTGTGTCTAGATGGAAAGGGGTGGGGAGGTTAGACTTGACCCTAAGTTTGAACCTGGGCTTATATTACAACATAGACATGCCCTAAGAATCAGAGACTGGCTAAACCCAGAGCAGGAGGTTTAAAATTCCTTCCCAAACTTTTGTTATAATTAATTATGATAACACCAAGTGAAGGCTCTACAAAAAACTGGTCTGTTTGTATCTCATCCCTATTTTTCACAATGTTTAACAGAAATCATGGCAAAGCTGAGTATAAGCTGTCTTCACTGGCCTTAATCATGCAGAAAAGGAATGAAATGGACACGTTCCTAAAACAGTGAAAGACCCAGAGACAGAGAGAGACTGGAGGCAATTACAGACCCCTGTGTGAACGCTTCAATATCTTTCATTATATCAGTAAAATTAAAACACATGGAGCGAACATATAAAATTGGCTGGCTAATAACAGAAGTAAAAAGTTCTTAATCAGACACGTGACCCTATAAAATAAAGGGAATAATTGGAAAAGCTATCTAATTTATCTATTGAATGCCTCTAACACGCTCTTTATCACTTAGATGGACAGAATATAATTGGTACGGTGAAAGCCATCAATCTTAGGAACTGGGCTTCCTGTACAGGGTACAACTATTACTGTCATATTATGACACCATAATATCAAGATCAATGACATTTTAAATGCACTCCAGTTATGGGCAATTGGTGACAATAAAAACAGTGACAAATTGATGAAACAAGCACCAAATGATCTGGTGTCTAAAATAAACCATAAATAATCTTCTTAAAAAATATGTTCACCGAATTCAGTCACAGGGGGTGGGGGGATATCTGACTTCCCCAGCTGATCAATTTCCTCCAAGTGTATTTTCGAGTGCTGAATTATCTGATGGACTGCAATTTTCTTGAAGAGGAAATTTTCTGATTTGATTTAAGGGTCATTCCCATGCCACTTAATAATGCTATCATTAGCATAATTGTGGCCATAAGAAGGAATGGTATCATTTAAAAATGAAAGCCTCCGAGTTATTCTCTGGCTGAAAAGTCAACACAGTTGCATGGTATACATAATGCATTTTAGAAAAAATACATCAGGACAGCATTTTTTCCTGCTGTGTTATGTACCTTAAATAATCATAATAATGATACTTAACTCTTATATGATGCTGTTCATCTGCAGATTTCAAAACACTTTGCAAAGGAGGTTAGTATCGTGACCACAATTTTTACAAATGGGGAGACTGAGGCACAGAGATAGGAAGTGACTTGCCTTGGGTCAGCCAGCAGGCAAGTGACAGACCTGGGAATAGAACCCAAGTCTCCTGGGTCCCAGCCCAGTGCCCAATTCATTGGACCAAAAGAGCTTGAGGCTGACACTGAGATTTTTCAAAACCACCCATGGGAACCGGACACTCAAATCCATTAGGCAGCATTGAGGAGTTCAGTCTGAGTGATCTGCGCATGAGGAAGCATTGTCTAGTAATTAGAGTAGGAGGCTGGGACTAATGAATTCTGGGTTCTGTCGTGGACTCACTCTGGCACAAATCACTTCCCCTCTCTAGGCCTCCCCATCTGGAAAATCAGGACAATGATTCATGGCTAGCTTACAGGGGTGAGGTTCATTGTTGGGGCCCCATTGCACGAATCACTGGGGGATGTTCTTTGGCTTGTGTTATGCAGGAGGTCAGACTAGATTAGTGGTTCTCAACCAGGGGTGCGTGTAGCTCTGGGGATAGATCAACTCATCTAGATATTTGCCTTGTTTTACAACAGGCTCCATAAAAAGCACCAGCGAAGTCAGTACAAACTACAATTTCATCCAATGACTCGTTGATACTGCTCTATATACTATATCAGCGGTTCTCAAACTTTGGGTGAGTTGGTTTTAATGGAGTCACCAGAGCCAGCATTAAACTTGGTAGGGCCCAGGACCGCTGGGCGGGCTGAAGCTGAAGCCTGAGCTTTTAAGTGAGGTGAAATGGGGTACACAAGTCAAATCAGACTCCTGAAAGGGGTACCGTAATCTGGAAAGGTTGAGAAACACTGGACTAGATGACCACAATATTCCTTTCTGACCTTAAAAATCTACAGAATCTGTGAGATACTAATGTGACAAATTGAACATCTAGTTTTATTTATTTAATTTACTTATTCAAGTTGGATTTTTACAAGCTACAGTAAAAGAATATCAGAGAGTATAAGCTTCTGGGATCCCTTGCCAGCCCTTTAAAAATGCATTAATAAAGTTCCCTTTCAATTACCCTGATCAACCACATAACCTAGCAGATACATGCATATAAGAGCTAAGGTCCTCCTCCTTCACAACTATCCATCCCCACCCAATACCTGTCCTTTCAAGAGCAAAGGAGAAAAGGTTGACTTTGCAGCTGGCCCCAAAGGCTAACAAACATAAACCAGGGGGGGTTCACTTCTAGCCACGAGCTCTCAGAATCTGAAGTCCTCTGGAACTCTCAAGTTACTTGGCCTTTTGCATTAGCGGCTGAGAGAGGAGAGAAAGCCGTTTGTCATAGAAGGCACATAAGCAGCACACAATTTATGAACTTTTGCGAATGAATAATACTTTACATTCCTCAAGGCCGTTTGAACACCGCCTTATTGAATTGGGCTCAGAATAGCTCCCTCCGAAGTGCTTCCGAGGCCCGCTCTTATTCCATCTTCTTGATGAATATGAAATGTGAGTGAAAGTTGGGGATTGTGAAACTTTGACAGTTCCTTTATGATCCCGGAGTGATTTTCTTCGAGGTGCTAATAGATTTTCTTTGGTACACATATTACGGCAATATAAAAAGGCAGGCTAACTGCTTCATTCTGGCAACTCACTGGCTGGTAATGAGGAAACATTTTCACAGGGAAAGAAAAAAAAAACCATGACTGTTTCAATGTTTCAATAAGAGGGACAGCAGCAACTCAGTCAGCTGTGAATGAGCATGGAGGGGCCTGAATTGCTTTTCTTTCAATATGGAGCTGGGACATGAAACTGATATGCTTTATCTTCATAACTTCCCAGCCTAAGACTTGTCTGCAGAGGGAAAAAGGGAGAGATTTTCTTTCCTGCTGTAATTTTAATCAGCAGGCAATGGGACTATAGAATCGCCTGTCACCATCTATAAAATATTGCCTGGTGGAACCTTTGCAAAAGGATTGTCTCATGGCAACTAGGATTATCTACCCTGAGTACTGAAAGGCCCACGCTTCTTATTTATTTAGATTTAAACTCATAAAGAGAGGCCTGTCCAAGGCTCAAAGGTAACATTTTCAAAAGTGCCTATGGGCAAGATTTTCAAATGAATTTATGTGCCTAAAGGTGCAGCCAGGTGGCTACCAGAATTTTCTAAAGCACTAAAACAACATTACTCCCATTGATTTCCATGGGAGTTAGGTACCGAAATACCTTTAAAAATCTGGCCCTAGGTGCTTAATCTGTTTAGGTGCTTTTGAAAATCCCACTATACACCTAGTTGCATTTGCAGGTGAGTGAATACTCTTGAAAACCTGGCCCTAAATCCCTTAACAGACTTAAGGCAAGTCTGCACTACAAAATTAAGTTGACCTAAATTACTTCGATGTACAGCCACCTCAGTAATTAAATCACTTTTCCATGTCCACACTACACTCCTCGTGTTGGTGGTGTGCATCCTTACCGGGAGTGCTTGCACTGATTTAACTGTCAGTGTCTGGCATTGTGGGACGGCTTCTGAAAGGCAACAACAGTCGATGTAAGTGTCCACACTGACACTGCAATGACCTAACCACGTTGACCTAATTATATGCCTCTCGCGCAGGTGGAGTTATTCGTTTGGTGTTGTGGGTGAGTTACATCAGTGGGAGCTACATTTTAGTGTAGACGCTTACACAGTTAGGGTGGCATGAACTGCCTTACATTGACCTAACTCTGTAGTATAGACCAGGCCTTAATCCCATTCCCAGAAGTAATTTGGCATTTAGGAGCCTAAATCTCCTTGAAAGTTAATGGGATTTAGGCTCCTAAATCCTTAGGCCCTTTTGAAAATGATATCCCAAGTGCCCTAACAAATCATTAACAATGCATACATACAATGACATCCCAACAGCACCACAGAGATCATCCTGACAGGACCTCAGCCTCAGACATCCACAGAAACGCCACTTCCCCTCACCCTCCCCTCACCCATCCATCAGCAGTGTCTTTCTGCAATTCTTAAAGCGGTCTGGAAAAGTGTGTGTATGGGAGGGAAGGTCTGTCCTAATCTGGGATTAGCAGTTTCTGTAAAACAGTGATTTAAAATGAGCCCCTCAGCAACCTGGCATGATTTTTAATTGTTTGTTTTTGCCAATTCTGTGAGCTCTTGCATTCTTCCCTTGTCCCCTCTCCGCTCCAGCCACACCCCCCCCTCCACACACACACCATTTTAGGCACTTTCTTTCTGGACAGAATACTACAACTGACTAAAGACTTTAGGATTTCTCTCGCCTTCTCGAAAACTGCCCATGATGGATCAGGTCTGACCTCGGTAATACAGCTTGTAAAAAAAAAATCCATCACAACTTCGTTCCCAGGGTAGAATTGGGGGTTTGGCTAAATGAACATTTCCTTGGAAAGTGTCTGCTTTCCTCGAACACTTTTGGTTTTTCACTGGAAATTCCCAAGCTACACATTTTTGGCCAAATACTAATTTTTTGTCAGTTGTCAGCCGTTTTGGCCAAATATTGGAAAATATTTTAGCTTACTTTTTTTTGACAAAAAGTCAAAAATTTCTGTGGAACGTGCCTCCCGCCCCTATTTTCAGAAGAGGTCTATTGAGCAGTATTATAATCAGAGAGTTTAACGATTAGAACAAGCTACCAAAGGAAGGGGTGGATTCATCATTGATTTGAAGGCTTCAGATCAAGACTAGATGGAAGACAGGCTTTAGTCTTGGTGAAATTCTATGGCTTGTGTTATACAGGGGTCAGGAATAGACGATTTAATGGTCCCTTGGCCTTATAATTCTCTATACTTGGTCCTGCCTCAGTGTGGGGGGGATGGACTAGCTGATCTCTTGCGATCCCTTCAAGCCCTATATTTCTATGATTCTATGAATCTATAATTGCATTTCATAGGCACAGAGTTGCCAATTTTACCAATTTTATGAGTCTTGTAACATTTGGAGTTTTTCTAAGGGCTTGTCTACAGTTAAAATGCAGGGCTTCAGCAGGGACACTACCTATGCCGACGGA
The DNA here is from genome assembly GCF_965140235.1 of Caretta caretta. Classification (NCBI taxonomy): domain Eukaryota; kingdom Metazoa; phylum Chordata; order Testudines; family Cheloniidae; genus Caretta; species Caretta caretta. Next base: position 14,977,844 of record NC_134225.1, read on the forward strand.
AGGGGTTCTCCCATAGGCATAGGTAATCCACCTCCCTAGGAAGTGGTAGCTAGGTCGATGGAAGACCCCTCGCGCTGTCTACACTGGGGTTAGGTTGACTTAGCGACTGTGGATTTTTCACACCCCTCAGTGATGTAGCTGGGTCAACATAACTTTTTAGTGTAAACCAGGCTAAAAGCCCCGACTCTTAAAGTCAGGTGATTACAAGAGACAGCTTTCATTTCAAAAATAAAGTTTCTAACCCATTTTTAAGCCAGTCATGTGGTTTTTGACCATTTGTGTTTGGCAATACTGTAGGTATCACATCAGGACACTGCTGCATTGCAAACTCAAGTCTACTTCAGCGACTGCTCTCAGACTTAAGCCTCTTTTGGCCATTGGGATGTCATTGGATACATGTATTTATTTTTCCTGCAGGTGTACTTTAAAAAAATCAAATATGATTGTTTAAAATCTCCTGCCTACTTTACCCATCTCTCTGTCTTCTCTTCTGTTATTTCACTGTCCTTATTGGTGTTTGTAGCTCCATACTACTCCTACCAACAGCAACAAAACAACGACAACAATAACACCTAGCTCTTACTTATTCATCTGTAGATCTCAAAGTGCTTTACAAAGGAGGTCAGTGTTATTATCTCCATTTTACAGATGGGTAAATTGAGGCACAGGGCAAGGACCTGACTAGCCCACAGTTACCCAGCAGGCCACAGAAAGAGCCACTCACCTGCACACATTATTACGTGGCCATTATTTCCTCTTACAGTTTGATATTCTGTTTCAGACAGAAGCCACAGTTGGAGTCGTCTGAGTCAGATTTAAAATCTGAAATCAATGAGAGTTAGGCACCTAGGTGATTTTGAAAATCTCACTAGGTGCCCATCTGTAGCTCTAGACACCTAAATTCCTTTAAAACTCTAGACCCTAAATGCCTTTGAAGTTTAACTGGGAATAGAATTGGTTGAAAATCTTCCGAAGAAAATTTGCATCTTTAGAATTTTGTTGATTAATTTTTTGTTTGTTGTCTCAAAATTTTTTGTTTTGAAAAATGTGGGCGAAAAACCCCCTGAAATGTTTAATTTCAAAATAGTGTCCCCCCGCCCACATTTTATCAGACTTTTGGACTGTTACCCAACTTTTTAAAGTTGGGAAACATCAAAGAAGTGTGAAAAATGAGGGGTTCCTTACATTATTCCACCTTTTTCACCATTCTTCCTCTTTTTCCAATGGAGAAAAAAAGGCAGATAAAACAGAAAAACCCCAAAAAGGAAAAAAAAATGGAAAAACTGGAATTTTTCAGTTGTCAAAATCAATACAAACTTAAACCTTTTTGTTTCATTTCTAAATGTTTCAAAGCAAACACACACACATAAAAGGATTCATTTCAAAATGTTGTTTCAAAACAAAAAAGTCCACAGAACATTAAAATATGACCCAAAAATTTTAATGGGGAATTTTTCCTATGAAATTTCTTGTGGGGGAAATTCTTAATATGTACCCAGGTCTAGTTGGGAGTTAAGTGTCTAAATCCCTTGGGAATCCTGGGCAACAGTTATATTCTAGCTAGTTTAACTACATTAGTCTTATTCTTATAAAGGCTTGGAAGGATTAGATTTTTATGTTGATTTCACCATTTACTCACAACCCATTTACACACCATTTAAATACATTTCACCATTTACACAAAAAATATTTCCATTGCCAGTAACCAAAATTTACAGATATGCAAAATAGAAAAAATGCTGCTTGAGAACTTATTAGAGTTTAATTTAAGGCTAAAATGTGGACATATGAAGTTGACGGTTTGTGTTTTCACGGTTATAAAGCTTTAACTTTTTTCATCTCAGCATGTATTGCCATTAAATAATTACAATATGACCCCCTCTAATTTCCTACACCTGTGGAAATTTAAAATGATAAAAATTAAAAAAAAAGCTTCAAACCCATAAATTTTGCACAATTGTGAACATTTAAATAGAAAAAATGCTTAAAAATAAACATTGATATTATCCATAAAAATCATTTAAAAGCAATCAAATTCTGCCAAACCTATTTATATAACAGTAAATGAGCTTGCTTTCTTTCTTTCTTTCTTTCTTTCTTTCTTTCTTTCTTAGTCTATTTAAATGTACAGGGGATGCCTCACAAAATAGATTCTGAGCTCTGTTCTCTCCAGTATTCTCAGCTGTTCTTCATTATGGGTCAAAATCATGCCTAAGTCATTCAGGAAAAACTTCCACTGACTTTCCATTTCCAGCAGGAATGGGTTCTGAGACACGGGGACCTTAAACCTGTCACTCGTTGAGGATTGAATGCTAGTTATCCTGGGCCTGGAGCCAGACCTATGTTGTGGGAGGATTCCACATTTTGGGGAAGGCAGGAAACATTTCCCTGACAGGTTGGTTTTTTTTTTTTTTTGTTTGTTTGTTAAAAAATGGCAGCTGTTTGAAACTGCTCAGAGGTTTGGAATGTTCCAAGTAGCCACATTGGAGATGGATTAGTAGACAAAATGCAAGTGTGCAAAGCCTTTAGGATTTATCCCACAACTCTCTAAACTGAGTCACTCAAGGGGGATAGCCTGACCTTAAAGGCTAACTTCAATGGGGATTGCAATGGTATAACTTAGAATAAAATACGGCCCTTTGACTTGATTTTCATGACTGCCTTGTCATAGCTAGTGCTCCATCTGGCTGTCCATCACAAAAACATCATACTGGGCCAGATGATCCTCCGTCTTCAGAGCCAGATTTAGGCACAGGCACCAGAGGCCTATGCCTAGGGCCCCTGGTTCTTGGAGTCTCACAATGAGATCAGAATCTCAGCTTTCCTTGGCGGAAGATAAGAGCAAGTTTCTAGCTCTCATGGATGCAAAGAAAAGCTTGAAAAAAGAACAAAGTAGAACTTGCTGCCTGCCTGAGTCTGCAGACAGCCTGAAGCAATAGCTCTGCGAAGTGCTGACAGCCCCACTGATCTGAACTCTGAAACCTGCTGCTGTCCCAAGGAGGGCTGAGGCCAGGGGTGGGGCTACGGCATGGAGGTGTGATCATGGGGCCTCATGAGAGATGCTCATGGGGCCTCAGGGAGTATGTATACACTGCAGCTGGGAGCAAGCCCGGCTACACAGACTCATGCTAGTTTATCTTGAGCTAGTGCGCTAAAAATAGCAGGGTGGCTATTGCAGCTCCAGTGGGGACTTGGGTTCCAGGGGGTTCAGTGAGCCCAAGCCCCAATACCCACATTGCTATTTTAATGCACTAGCACGTGTCTGTCTATCCGGGTTGGGAGGCCTGCTCCCAGCTGCATCTTACACAGACTAAGATTGTCCTAATCTGGCTTTGCTCAGCAGGTGTAAATCATCATCTTCACTGATGTTAATGGAGCTATGCTGATTTACACCAGCCGGGGATCCGTTGTAGCCTCGTTAGCCTACATTAGTGTTACCTCTCTTCTGGGCCATGCTGTTAGCCAAAATTCTGAATCTTGCAGGTTGTTTCTGTTAGGATGAGAAACTAACAATAGAATCTGGTATGTCTTTGGTGCAATCTTCTTTAAATCCAATGAATATCCACACAGTTCCCTGAACACAAGAGGAGTCCAACAACAGGAGACAGTTTCTTTGCTTGTAATTACAAGCCTCTTTCCAGCTAGCACTCTGCCCAGAAGGCTCTCTCTTTTGGCTTTCTCTCAGAATCATGCTAACAGTGCTTCTCTTTCTGTCTCCTTTTTGGCTTTCCTGCTGCCTTCTCTGTAGACTGATTCTCTCTCACAGACACAGAAAGTCCCACCAAACAGTACCCAACCCCTGCTTTTGCATTCAGACCCCAGGGGCAACCCCTCACCCATGAGATCACAGGACTCAACTCCAATAATCCAGCCTTGCCGACGTGACTCCTATTGTTTCAGTGATCACTAAACAAAGGGGGTATTTAATTGGTCCCTCATTTAGTCTGAATGGAAGGCAGCTATCATGCCCATTGGCTTGTGACCGTCCATAGATCAGAGACACTTCCTGGGAGCCGTCCAATTTCCTCCATAACTTTATAGGCCAATCAGTGACATGGGGAATCATTGCCAGGCCTGTCATAATATTTGTTTCTATGGAAAGTCATAAATTCATCCCCGGTGCTTCCCCCATTGAGTTTCATGGAGTTATACACCAGAATGATTCTGGATTTGCTGTTCTGGAGCTGGTGAGGTAGGAAGGAGGGAGTAGGCAACTGACATTTGGATGTTTAGACATTAAAGACAGAGATTTTCAATGTTGGCTATGGGATTTAGATGCACATCTCCCATGTTGTGCATCTCAATCCCTATGGCAGCTCTGAAAAGTGTAAAATGAGGACAATGATACTGACTGGAGCTGTCAGAGCATTTTCATTGGTACAGTTTTCCAATGGAAAATGCTGCTTTGATTAACTTCACTTGGGGTGGGGGAGGAATGAAAAGGAAAAAAAGTTTTGAAAATGTCAAAATGAATGAAACATTTAAATTTTTCCTTTCAAAATGACTTTTTATTTAGAAATTGACTTTGTTTTATATTTAAAAACTTGAAACGGTTGAGGCTGAAATGAAACAGTTTAGGTTCATCAAAACGTCTTTCTTTCTTTCTTTCTTTCTTTCTTTCTTTCTTTCTTTCTTTCTTTCTTTCTTTTGAAATTTTTTACGATGAAAATTTTTGAAATTCTGGCTTTCCATTCCATTTTGGGATTGAAAAAATAGTTGCAATTCCATGGGGCAGAAAATCCATTTTACCACAATCCCAAATACAGATGCTCTTTGCAACATGCTTTGAGAGCTACAGGTGAAAACTGTTAGATAAGAGCTATTATTTGTATAACCACGGGGTCAAACCATTGGAAACCATCTAAATCAATGGCTCTCAACCTTTCCCATTCTGCCTCACACACCCCTTTCCATACCAGGATCACCCCAGGAACCCCTCCCATCTCTCTGGGATCTAGCCCCTCTCCCTCCTTCCTATTTAGCAATATGGGAAGATCAGGGAGGTTGTGAAATTCTCGTCTAAATCATTCAGCTATTTCTCCCATGAAAACCTTACATGGAGGAAGAGCACATCAGAGACAAGGTGGGGCTGACAGGTTATTTGGGCACTAGCCCAGCTCAATATTTTGAAGGCAGGTGGCCCAGAAAGTAAGGGGAGCCGTGCAGTTTATGGTAAGTTTCCAAGAGAAAAAACCTCTTAGCTTCATAAGGAAGGACAATTTTTTCTCATCCATTTGGCAAATGGGTCACCCAACACCGCACAAGCTGTTGGAGTGGAAGTCATTCCAAGGCAAGACAACTTCTCCAGTCTGGGTCCCCACCCTGCCCCTGCCCCTTTTGTTTTAATAGGCAGGCTTTGTCTTGATTATATGTACAGATGAGGGCCAGATTACGGCCTGTCCTGTATGCCTGAGCAAGGAAGGAACATCTCTATTAAGTATCAGGGGGTAGCCGTGTTAGTCTGTATCCATAAAAACAACAAGGAGTCTGGTGGCACCTTAAAGACTAACAGATTCATTTGGGCATAAGCTTTTGTGGGTAAAAACCCCCACTTCTCCAGATGCATGGAGTGAAAATTACAGCTGCAGGCATTATATACTGACACATGTAACTTCTCTATGGCATCACTGCACGGGTTTCCCAGACCTGCTTTTGTGTGTGTGTGTGTGTGTGTGTGTGTGTGTGTGCGCGCACATGGACAAAACAGCCTCAATGGAGTCACTACTGGAACTGAGTGGGAATCGGAGTTTTCATTTTGTGGGGAATTCCATGATTTAAAAAAATATATGCTGTTCTGAAATGGAATGGAAACAAAAAAATTCAAAGTTTCCCATTATACAAAATTCCCTCCCCCAAAATATTTCTGACCAATCAAAACATTTTGTTTCGATAAAATGGAAACAATTGGGGATTGGTCCTGCTTTGAGCAGGGGGTTGGACTAGATGACCTCCTGAGGTCCCTTCCAACCCTGATATTCCATGTTTGGGGGAGAGGGATAGCTCAGTGGTTTGAGCATTGAGTTCAATCCTTGAGGGGGCCATTTAGGGATCTGGAGAAAAAATTGGGGATTGGTCCTGCTTTGAGCAGGGGGTTGGACTAGATGACCTCCTGAGGTCCCTTCCAACCCTGAGAGTCTATGATAAAGAGAGGTAAAGCTAGCAAGTGTGTGTGTACCTAAGCTGGAAATTACGCCACTAGCAGTAACATCCATGTTGCCTTACAAAACGTTTCAATCATATCAAAACACTTTTTTCACGTTTTCGGTCTAAATTAACTTTTACTGACATCATCACCACAAATCTCTTCACTTTCAACCAATCGGCATTTTCCGATGGATAAACGTTCTGCTGGAAATTTTCCTACCAGTGTGAATGACTACATCCCCTTCTCCACATGTGAGCAGTAAGAAGAGGAGAAGGAAGAGGAGAATGGGGGCATTCTTGGTGTCAAGTTGCCTGATGTAGCTTATGACTGTGAATGCCAACCTCAGGGCAGATTGTCAAGGACTAGGGGGCTTAAATCCCATATTGGTTGTATGTTCTATAATTAGATTTCACCAACCAACTAATGAGTGTGAACTGCTAAAGCACTATAACAGTCTAACCATGGAATCACTGACAGTCCCCTTGGGTACTTTGGTCTATCTTGCCACCCAGGCAAGCCTGCCTTTGTGATAGATGGTCCCTTACACCAAAAATCGCAGCAATATTCAGGTTACTCCCAGTCGCAAAGGACCAGTCACTTACTGAGAGTCAATTGTACCTCAGATCTCAAATCACAGACAACACTTGTAGCCAATCCTATAACACTAGCTAAAGATTTATTAACTACGAAAAAGAAATGAGAGTAACTCACAAGGTTAAAGCAAGTACACATGCATACACAAATGAGATACATTCTTAAGTTCCAGATGGTAACAGCAGCTGCTATCATATGCAAGCGCTGTCTGTCCTTTAGGGCTAACCCAAGGCATGCAGCTGGGGATCCCTTGCTTATGCTTAGAAATCTCCCCCTCTCTGAATTCCAAGCAGCACAGTGATAATTCCTCCTTTGCAGGGATTTTTATGTCCTTCCCTCAGCATTCAAGCTGTGATGGGATGAAGGCTTGAGCTAGAATCCTCTTCATGGGTGTGTGGGGAGCGATCAACAAAGTCTTTTGTCCGCTGATGTTCCATAGTGGCTTGGCTGGTGTCTGTAGGCCTTCTTTTGTTGCGGAGAAGAGGACACCTCTTGTGGTAAACTAACATTTCACACTTGGTAATGTTTTCCTGACTGTGGGCTTTGACAGTTGTAGCAAACACTTTTAGAGTTACAGAGCAAACACTTAAATATTATCATATACCATGGGGTACAGATATTATACATAAGAGTACATGCAGCAATCCACAAGCATTTCATAAAGTCTAAACACTAAACACATTCTTATAACTCTAATATCTATTTTAACCATACTAGCCCATGGGTGAGCCAGACAGGTTTCCAGCTCTGCATTTGTCAGTGTCCACTGAGGCCCAGGGATCATGGCGTGAGCTGGCACCAGGTCTTCCAGCGTCACACTTGGCTCACCCCCATTACCCCATGCAGTAGCCAGTGAACACTAAGCATACTGCACTGGGTATAGGGCTAGTGAAGGGCACTTCCTCCCTATACCCATTTAAAAGGCTTGTCTACATGGGGACATCCAGCAGTAAAATTAATCTGAATTAACTAAAAGTGTGAATTTGAAGTGAATTAGTTAACCCGCATTAAGGCCAAGCAACTTGCCACCAGACCTCAGGGCTGACATCCGTTAGCAGGAAATTGTGAACACCTTCATTCAGAATTAAAGTGGCCTGCATTTCCTTTAATTTAATTCGCTTCCAAAATGAATTATATTAAACTGAATGAAGTCCACTTTAATTCTGAATAAAGGTGTTCACATAGGGCGGGTTACCTAATCCACTTCAAATTCCCACCTTTAGTTAAATCGGATTAACTTTCCTGGATATCCCCTTGTTCACAAGCTCTTAGATCAGGAGTAAACTGGGAACTAGACCATGATTCTGAGTGTATGTCTACCCTGGAGCTGGACAGTATAATTTCCAGCTGGAGGAGACATGCCCAGGTTAGCACTGATCAAGCTCTTGGGCTAAAAATAAAAGTGTAACCCTGGGAGTGGACATGCCAGGGAGGCTAGCTGCCTGAATACATGCTTAAGGTCTTGGACGGGATCACTCTTGGGGCAGCTGGCCCCTCCCACCATTCATGCCATCTAGCTACACTCTCTACTTTTAGCACTAGGCTGATCAGAGCTTGCGCAGATATGTCTACTCCAGTTGGAAATTACACCTCCATTGTAGACATACCTGAGTCCCAAACTGGTTCCCAGCCTTCTCCTGGGGTAATACAGCCACTGGGCTGGCAGAACTGCAATTTAGGCCTCAGAAAAGAGGCAGGTTGGTTCTGGTTGGCAGTGACTCTTTTGTTGGTTTGATTTGGATTTAGTTTCTCTGGAAAGTCCTCGCTGACATCTGGGATGACCGCCGGTAATGTACGAGGCACCGCGAGAGAGAACAACCACTTAATTAAAATACAGGAGATATACTGCCTGGGATGAAGACACTAACAACTTCACGTGCAGCTGCATCTTATTTGAGGCATCTTTCATGCTTGTGATGATAGTAAACGGCTTTAATATTGAAATATGTGCCATTTACTAAACTCAACCCACCCCTGTATAAAAAATAAAACGACTCGTAGCTTGATGAAAGATACACAGAGTAAATACATTAATAGGAGGTAATTGAAAACTCATGGGCAATCTTTAAGCAATCATGCACTTGCAAACGTCTGTATGTCTGGGAGCATCTCCTACTCTGTATGACATAGGGCTGCCTGGTACAACTTTACAAATCACAGGCCTGGTGTTTTATGGTGCGAGGTCTCCAACTGTATCAGCAGTGTCATATTTAGATTCTAATTATATTTCGAGATGCTTCAGTGGCTTCTCCTGGCGTGCAGCATCCACAAGGATCTGTTCTCCTCGCTGAACAAAGGGAGAAATTGTATGGAGGATCAAACCAATCTCAATGCACAAAGAGATTCATAGATTCCAAGGCCAGCAGGGAACATTGTGATCATCTGGTCTGACCTCCTGTATAACACAGGCCATAGAATTTCCCCAAAATAATTCCTAGAGCAGATCTTTTAGAGAAACATCCAGTGCAGAGACAATGGGGAATTAGCTGCCTGAAGGGGAAAAGATGTTACATGTAGTTTTCCTTACTGGAACCTGAATATTATTATTATGTGATAATGTCTGGTACACTAACTGCACAGATGATAAGAATTAAATTTCGCATTGGGTATTTTAGTGATTCCAGCTTCACCCTCCTGGCTTATAGTACAACCAATAACCCTGCAGAAATAGTGTCACACATGGAAAGAGTTTATTTTCATTCTCTCCCTCTTCCTCTGTCCCTAGTTCAGCAGAGTACTTGGCCATGGGTCTAAGAGTCCCCCACCCGCCCCCAGTCTCCTGCTGGTAATAGCTCACCTTACCTGATCACTCTCATTACAGTGTGTATGGTAACACCCATTGTTTCATGTTCTCTGTGTATATAAAATCTCCCCACTGTATTTTTCACTGCATGCATCTGATGAAGTGAGCCATAGCTCACGAAAGCTTATGCTCAAATAAATTTGTTAGTCTCTAAGGTGCCACAAGTCCTCCTCTTTTTTTTGCGGATACAGACTAATACGGCTGCTTCTCTGAAAACTAACTTTAATGCAACTTAAGAATGTGCCTTAGTACATTGCTGAATCAAGGCGTATGTAACATTTTCAATAGCACCTAAGTGACTTAGGAGCCCAAGTCCCATTTTCAAAAGTGGCTTAGGCATTTGGGGCCCAGATCACCAAGGGTACTGAGGCACCTAACTGCCTTTGATTACAACAGGAGTTAGGCATCAAAATACCACCAGAGCCTTAGGATCCTAAATCTCACTGAAAGTCATTCAGATTTTGGCGCCTCACAAGACAGATTTACAAAGGTATTTAGACAGCTAAAAATGCAGATAGGCACCAGTGGAGTTTTCAAAAGCACTTAAGCTAAAATCAATAGGATTTAGGCACCTAACCTGCTTAGGCAGTTTTGAAAATTTCACTAGACATCGATGTACATCTGTTAGCACCTTTGAAAATCTGGTCCTAAGTGCGTAAATCATATTTGAAATTGGGTAACTGACTTCTAAATCATTAAGGCGCTTTAGAAAATGTAACACTCTGTGTGTGTGTGTGTGTGTGTGTGTGTAAGTAATACATTATGTATAGTCTTCTTCCTTCCACCCACTTTTTAAAAACTTTTCTTTTTTCATTAAGAAAACTGTTCCCAGTTACAAGAAGTGATGTTAATAAATAAATAAATTATTTCGTATTATTAATTATTATCATCATTATTATTAACAACAATTTGCCTCCAAATGCCCTTCCATCTAACCTAACTAGTGTGGGGGAAGAGGGACCATGTGTGTTGTGGGTGTATTTAACTATGGATTTTAAACCTCTCAGGGCTTAAAGATCAATAGTACAATTTGGCCCAAGTTTCTGAGAGAATTCAAGTTCTCTCCATATTGATTTTTAAAGATTAGGTAATCCTGTGGGGAACCAGGCATAAATTGAGAAATCACAGGTAATAATGCCTTAACAAGCAATGGTGCTTTCAGGTGATTGCTAGGAATTCTTATAAGACTTTTCTAGATAAACTATCTACCATAAAAACATTGATTCCAGCCTTTCTACTTCCCAACACTATGGTTCCATCTACACTAGATTTGTGTTCTTATGATTTCCCTCCACTACTTATTACTGTATTACAGTAGCACTAAGATTAGGGCCCCATTGTGCTGGAATTTCACAGACACATAGCAGGATAGTCCCTGCCCCACAGAATTTACAATCTAAACAGACAAGTCAGGCAAAGAATGCCAGGGTTGAAACAACTTGCCCAAGGTCACACAGAAGATCAGTGGCAGAGATGGGATTAGAACCCTCATCTATTGTAGACCAATGTCCTACCTACTAGATCACACTGCCTTATCAGTGTAGGTCTATGAGAATACTAGTGTAGACCAGCTGTTAGCATGATGGCTAAATCTGGTCAGAGCTGGTTTAGGTGACACTGTTGTTGACATGCATGTGCCTGACCCTCCACTTCTGCAGTTTCTGGTGGAGCTGGAAAACTTCAAGAAAACTTTATTGCAGACAAGGCCCAGGGGGTGTTGCAACTGGTGTTGGTTCAAACATTTCAGAATTTGATTTTCCAAATCAGCGTGAAAACAAGTATTTGAAGTTTCCTGCAAACCAGAATTTCCAAAAAAAAAAAAGAAAGAAAGAAAAAGAAAAGAAAAAAAATTCAGCCGTGGAAAAAGCTCATTTGGGAATTTTGAAATTTTATTTTATGGATTTTTTCATTTTGATATTTTGTTATTATTATTTTTACTTTATTTCATGCTATAATATGACATCATACAATAGTGGAGAGTTTATTTCATTTGAAGAAGATTAAAACTGGCTGCTACTTAGTACTGACTGAAACAGCTTACCTGCTTTTCTAGATCAAAGTCTCTCCTTTCGCTGTTGCAAACTAAAGTTTCCAATTTTTTTTCCTGTGGGAATTTTCATCAGAATTGACACACGTTTCAAAATGTTTCGATTTAGACAAAAATGGCAGGTTTGGCGGGGAAAAAAACCCTTTTGATGGAAAAGGTCTGACCTGTTGCAGCTGCAATGCCAGCTTTCACATAGGATGATTGGCATGTCATATTTGGAATGAAGTTGGCCTTATCAATGGTCTAACCCTGTAGGGTGCTGAGCATCAGCTGAGATCTTCTGAGCTGCTTCAGCTTTCACTTTGCAACCCCACCTCTTGTTGTTGTTGTTGTACTGATTGAAAATGATCAGTCTACTTTGCACTGAGTAGGCCAAATTCTCAGGCCCCTTTTCAACCTCTTAGGTGAAATCCTCTTAAATCTTCTGCTAAGGATGCCCCTGGTGTAGGACCCTCAACAGGTGTGGAGACAGCAGAAAGAGCCTGCTCCGATCCCTCCCTTCCACAGCCTTTGGCACAGAAGGCATATAAGGGCTGAGAAGGGAAGGTAGCCAGAGCACAAATTGCTCCAGCAATCCCCAGCTGATGCATGGTCACTAGGAGACCTTAGACAGCTCCCTCAGTAAGATCAGAGCAGCCCCCAGGCTGCTGTAAATTGCTCTGAGGACAGGGCTGGAGACAGTCATACCGGGTTCCTATTGGCTCCCAAAGGTGTCTAAATGTCTTTGAGGATCTGGGCCTATGTACCTAAATCCCACTGAATTCCCTCTTAACTAACTCCCTTTTAAAAATCCTCAACTCAACTCTTGAGCCAGTAGGAACCATTTCTTTTTGCCAAAAAGAAATTTTTGACCGAAAATAGCTTTTGGCCCAAACCAAAAATTTTGATTTTAGTCCACATTTTGCATGTGTTTCAATGACAAGATGTTTAGATGCAAAAAAATTAGACAGCATTAGTATTTTTGATGAAAACCCAGAACTCCCACATTTTCAGTATGCTTTCCAAGTTTTAAGTAAAAATAACAAATTTCAGAAAACTGAATATTTTTACCAAAACTGATTTCGACAACTGATATTTTTCATTGAAAAACGGAGAAATATTCTGACGGAGAGGGGGAAGTAAATACATTTTTTTAAAATTTCCCATTAAAAGTATTTAGCAGGTGTCAACCAGCTCTGTTAAGCACCCACCCACCTCACTCACAGAGACACATAATTGGCAGTATTCAACCAACCCTAAGACACACACACACACACGCACATTCTTCTCTTGGCTTCCTACTCCAGTCTGTGCTCTGTTTTCTATTATTTGCCTGCAAGTGAGGATGAACTCAGAATCACCTAAAACAATTTCAAGGAGTGATTGTTTTCACCCTGCTTTGCTCTTCTCAGCTTTTGAAAGCCATGGGGCAGATTCTCCATAATCCTACACCTTGTTCAGTCGTTTATACCAAAGTGAGCAGAGTGGGATTTCCACTGTTTTGCGTTTCCCAGTGCTATTCATTGTAATCTGAAGCCTGCCTGAGGATTCTGTCACTGATCTGGAATTTTTAACCACCGGTTCACTTCTAAAAGCCCTGGCCGTAAATTTCATCCCCCCATAAATTAGCACATTCATAAATTGTTATGTAGAAACAGGACATTTTTAGGTGTTACGGTCTCCATGCGGTTTGCTCATATTTCATTTGGAGGGAATAATTGATGGACACAGGGAAAAAATCAGATGAGAAATGTCAACCCACCTAGGGTCAAAGTGCGACTGAAAGCTTACAAATTCAACTTTCACTGGCACATCCATCTTTGGAACAGAACTCAACAGAGTAAAAGGAAAAGAATGAGAGGGACTTGGTCATTTGGGATTTGATTCTGATTTCACTCCAGTTTTAGACCACTATAACTACCTTGGCTTCAGTGGAGTTTAATAGATGCATGAAGAACGGACCATCAGGTCTGACCTCCTGTACCACGCAAGCCACAGAATTCCACCCAGTTACTTACCCCTGTATTCAGCCCAATAACTTGTAGTATGATCCAAATAAACTCCTGGTTTACAGCCATGGGTGATCAGAATCAGACCCTGAATCAAGTAACTCCCACTTCCATTTTCTGCATGCAGTTCCATGACCCCCATCAACGTCCACATTTTCATAAGAGACTTGTCCCACTATCATTGGAAATGCCTTTTTGGGTGCCCAACTTGAGACCCCATTTTAAGGGACATCCCTTCTGAAAATCAGGCCCCTTGAAGGTGTCACAGCCAAAAATGGAGGAACCCAAAATCACAAGATGCAGCAATTTCTCAGTGAAAGTCAATGGACAGGAACTCCCATTCAGTAGGAACGCAACAACTCACTGGAAAACTCCAAGCTTAATATCCCAGTCTAACTTCAGAGAGAAAGAGATTATCCTTCTTTACAGGGCACATTTTACCTCACAAAATTAACAAACTACCCAACCCACTAGACTATGGGATATTCTGGCGCAGGGCTCTCTCAGTCTCTCTTGTTGAAGCTATTCCACTTGGCGTTAAACGTGCAGTGGGCAAGAAAGAGCATGAGAATGACTCTATGGTCAGGACACTCACCTGTGAGATGGGAAAGCCCTTCTCCCCCACAGACAGAGAAAGGAATTGAGCTGGGTTCTCCTACATTCTGTGTAAGAGCCCTAACCACTAGGCTAAAGATTACAAGGCTGGAGGCTTCACCCATCCAGCCAATGTGTGTGGAGTTAGGCATGCTCTGTACATGCCTGCCAGATCGAGTCCCACAAGTGAGATTGGTGGTGGAGGGGCAAGGCCTAGCTTCTCCTGATGTGAGCATCAGGCTGGGGTCTAGGCGTAAGATAGGTGTTCGGGCACCTGCCTGAGGCACAGTGCACATGTCCCAAGGCAGAAACGTATGTACCTAGGGGGCTTTTACAGCAAGAGTTTAGGCACCTACTGAGTTGAGGTGCCTACAGGGTTAGATGGCAGCTGAGATGGGGTTTTGTGGACTGAAAATAACACCTAAACCCTGACTCCCACTCTAGTACTTTCTTCACTAGACCACACTGCCTTCCCAGACAGGCCGTCACTATAAGTTTGGGCTTGAATTGAACCAATGACCTGGAACGGAAAGATTTTATACACCATAAACCATCTCCAGGGACAGCCAGTCCTCAATACATATTAAATTAGCAAAGCGATACTTACGTCAATCTTCTCTATATTTAAGGAAAATGCTGCAGCCTTTATTTTGCATCTCCTGAATTTGTTTGGTTTGGAATTAGGGCCTTCACTTTATTTAAATGTCCCCTTGCATTTCATTTCTTTGTGGTTTCTTTTTATGCAAAACCTCTTGCATGGTGCAATTTCCTGTCTCCGAGTCCTGTGGCTTCTTTCTCTGCAGGATCGTGATGCATAGTCCAGGACAATCTTTTGCTGTCTATTCAAATAGAGATTCAGCCTCTTGAAGTAACGTTTGACTGATTATTGTAATAGGAAAATGTCGCTGTGTTGTTTTTTCCAATAGACCATAGAATGCTGTGTGTACTATGAACATCCCAGAATTTTTGCACTGAAGGATTTCTTGTACTGTATTCTAATGGCCTAAATAAAACAAATTATGTATAGCTTGGTGTCTCTCAGCTAGACCACTTTATACTGGAAAGAAAAGGGATATGCCTTGCTTTCTTCCCTTTTCCAATTTCCCTGCTTAAAGTCCTGATCTAGCAAAGCACTTAATTTTAAACATTAGCAGTATGTACCATTGACTTCAATAGGATTACTCGTGTCAAAATTAAACACAAGCTTACGTTCTTTTTGATCAGCACTTGTCAACAAAAATATCATCTCTTGACTGCATCGCATTATAAGGTCTGGCATTTATTTTGGACTCGAGCCTACCTACATTCCATATAACCTTGTTATTATCTTACCAGGGGGTTACATCAGGACTCCTGGGTTCTCTCTCAGTTCTATCACTGACTTGTTGTGTGACCTAGTGCAAGTCACTTAACGTCGCTGCATCCTTATTTAGCCCGCTGTAAAATGGGCTATAATTCTATGTATCTAGCTCACTGGGGGGAGGCCAATTGTGAGGCTGGAACAGATTAATTGAAGTTTGGAAAGTGCTTTGAGATCTCACCTCTCCCTCTGATTAGTGCTATTGTTCCAACTCCTGAAGCCTTTTACTCTGTTTTGTCTCGGTATTGACTCAAGCAAACTCCCACTGAATTCAAATGGAAGTTTGCCAAAGTAAGCAGTGAAGTAAACCCTTAGTCAGGACCTCAGGAAGTACTTTATGATTATCATGACTGCTATTTAAAGAGGAAGTGTGGGTGAGTAGCTCCCTCCCCCAGCAGGGAACTGAAAAGATTTGGGTTCTATTCCCAGCTCCTCTAACCTGATGTGTGACCTTTGGCAAGTCCCTTCCTCTCAGTATTGTCTATTCAGACTGTCAGCTTTTTGGGGCACAGAATGTCTATGCAGCACCCAGCGGCTCTGATCCCAACAGAGACTGTAAGTGCTACCACTCTTCAAGTTAATAATTACTATTTGAATTTAGTGCCACAATGTGCATGGTTTTCTACAGAGAGGAAATCAAATATATACTGATGTTATTACTGTTGGGCCTTGTACATTTCAGTGTGACCAGTGCCAATGCCAATTGTTCAAATCATGGCTTTAAAATCATGATATAGATACAAACACACACACACACATTCTGGGTTCTTTTTATTTGCCTTCTGTTTTTCGAGCCTTGAAGGTGTGCTTGTGTTGCATTTTCAAGCTTTTCTCTGCAACACTAGGGCTAGCTATGCCCTTTTAAAATATATCAAATGAAAAAAAGTTAAAGCTGGGATTCTCACATATGCACGTGAAGTTGAGTCTGAGCCGGGGGGACCCACCCACAAAATATTACAAGACTCTCGGTGAAACCCGGAGAGTAGGCAACACCAATGTTTTTATTTTTAAATAGAATCCTATAGAGAAGGAGGAAAGGACAAATACGTTTATGCTTTGCCAAGACACATTCCTTGGTGCTGCTATGAAGAATAAAATGCAGAGGGGCCAGTAAAGAAAGATATCAGACATATCTGATGGATCTCAGACGATTTCATATTTTGTCATTCTAACTTTCGAACACAAAATAAATAAATAAAAAGGCAAATTGACAAAGTGCACAGAAGGGAGTGCAGATTGCAATGGATAGCTTTCGAAACACAAAGGGGATATTATGGCACTATGTAAAATGCATTACTGTGTGCCTTTTGGCCGGCCATACACTCCATCTTCTTGTATAAATAATGGAAATTTATGGCAATTTCCCCCTCTCTCTCTGTGCTGTATTTTGTTGAAGGAGGCAGTGGCAAGCCTGCCTTTTTGTACATCCTGGGGAACTCCAGGAATAGATACAGAAGGTGATTCAAAGTTTACTGACCTTCCTAAATGCAAGAGAACAGGTTTTTCATTGCAACGTGCTGGATCATTAGCGCTGGATCTTTCTTCCTTTGCATTCTTTCTATTTTCAATGTTCAAAAAAATAAATAAGAAAAATTCTTTTCCTGGACTTGGAAAATATCCCATGGTTAGCCAATGGCTGGGCTTGTTCTATCACTGACTTGGTTAAAAGCTACCTTCATCTAAAATAAACAGACAACACATTTTCAAAAGCTTGGGGAAAGGTGCAGGATTTGGTGCCTGCATTTGCACACAGGATTCTGCTGTGGCATTTTCCTAGTGCCTAAGAGAGCATTTTAAAAGGAAAAGGTGTTTGCCTCTAAACCAGAAAAACATGCATATGCAGGATTTACTTCTGAGATGGATTTCAAATGTTTAATAATTAATAATAATACATGTACATAATGTCTCACCTATGTCCCTCCTTGTTCATTATTAAAAGAAATGGCTGAAGCCACAGCTCTTAAATCTGAATCTGGATTTCAAACACAAAGGCCTGGTCTACGCTGCAGGGAGGAGGGGGGATCGATCTAAGTTACGCAACTTCAGCTATGTGAATAACGTAGCTGAAGTCGACGTACTTAGTCTTCACTGCGGTAAGTCGACGGCTGACGCTCCCCTGTCGACTCCGCCTACACTTCTCACTCCGGTGGCGTACCAGAGTCGATGGGAGAGCACTTGGCGGTCGATTTATCACGTCTAGACTAGACGCGATAAATTAACTCCCGCTGGATCGATCGCTGCCTGTCGATCCAGCGGGTAATGTAGGCAAGTCCTTCAGGCAGTGAGTAGAGTACAGACCCTGCATGCCCAGCTAACATAGCTAAACAGGTGGTGAAACATGGCTTAGGGGAGTAGAGTTGTGTGTTCTACATGCCTGACTCCCCTAGGGTTCGTGCTCTACACACCCAAGCAGTCCACGCACGTCTACACTGCTGTTTTTATCAGTGTCGTGTTCCGCTGCTTCCCTGCTGGGAAGCTTTACCCACGGCAGCTCCATTGCTGGAGACTTTCATGGCAATATGTAGCTAAACATGTAGTCCCTGTACTCTACACACGGTCATAAGTGTAGCCCTAGCCACTGTTCCCTCTAAGCTGTGCGCGTGCGTGCACACAGATCCTAAACCCCGCACACACAGCAAAACACCACGCCCATAACAATTTGCACAGAAGAATTTTTTTGCACACACGGCCTGTCAAAAATTAGAGGGAACATTGGCCCTAGCCTAACGTTCAGAGATCTTTGGGCCTAGGGTTTTGATTTCAACCTATATCTAGATCTTAATGGCCTGATCCTGTGTAAAAAGAAAAGGAGGACTTGTGGCACCTTAGAGACTAACCAATTTATTTGAGCATAAGCTTTCGTGAGCTACAGCTCACTTCATCAGACGCATACTGTGGAAAGTACAGAAGATGTTTTTATACACACAAACCATGAAAAAATGGGTGATTATCACTACAAAAGGTTTTCTGTACTTTCCACAGTATGCATCCGATGAAGTGAGCTGTAGCTCACGAAAGCTCATGCTCAAATAAATTGGTTAGTCTCTAAGGTGCCACAAGTGCTCCTTTTCTTTTTGCAAATACAGACTAACACGACTGTTACTCTGAAACCTGATCCTGTGTATAACTCATAGTTTCATCGCGTATAAGGCCAGAAGGGACCATTAGATTATCTAGTCTGACCTCCTGTATATTGCAGGACATTAAATATCACACAGTTACCCCTATATTGAGCCCAGTGACTTTAGTTAGACCTAAACCTTTCAGTCCTCAGGATACTAAACTGGAGTGTGCCATAGGCAGAGAACAGGAGGAGCCAAGGTGCCACCAAAGCTCAAGGACCCTGACATGGTAGGGAATTGCTTAGGTTAGATATGCTCAGATGATGCCAGCAGGCAAACTGCACCCCACCCTGCAGAGAAAGGTGGAAAAAAACAAACCCAAGGCACCTACCAATCAGACCTAGTGGGGGAAATTCAATATCCTCAGTTTCCACTGAGCTTAATAGGGACTGGGGGTGTTCAAATTCTCATAGGATGTCCTGAAGGATCTGGGGGTTATAGTGGGTTGCAAACTGAATATGAGACAACAATGTGATTAAAAAAAAACTACTATCATTCTGAGGTGTATTAACAGGAGGGTCATGTGTAAGACACAGGAGGTAATTGTCCCACTCTACTCAAGCTCCCAGTGTGACACCATGGCCAAAAGACCTAATGCAATCCTGGGTTGCATAAACAGGGGAATGTCGAGTAGGAGCAGAGAGGTTATTTGAGCTCTGTATTTGGAACTGGTGATGTCTGCTCCTGGAATCCTCTGTCCAGTTCTGAGGACCACAATTCAAGAAAGAGAGGGTTCAGAGAAGAGTGGCAAGAATGGTTAAAAGATTAGAAAACATGCCTTAGTGATAGACTCAAGGAGCTCAATCTATTTAGCTTGAAAAAGTAAAGGTTAAGGGGTGACTTGACCAGAGTCTATAAATACCTACGTGGGGAACAAATATTTAATAATGAGCTCTTTAATCTAGCAGAGAAAGGTCTAACCCCATCCAATGGATGGAAGCTGAAGCTAACCAATTCAGATTAGAAATAAGGCAAACATTTTTAATTGTGAGAGTAATAAACCTTTGGAACAATTTACCAAGGGTCATGGTGGATTCTCCATCATGGACAATTTTAAAAACAAGATTGGATGTTTTTTCTAAAAGATCTGCTCTAGGAATTATTTTGGGGATGTTCTATGGTCTGTGCCATACAGGAGGTCAGACTAGATGGTCACAATTGTTCATTCTGTCCTTAAAATCTATGAATCTATGACCCTTGTGAGGCTTCAGCTGGAGAATTGTGACCAATTCTGGGCACCGCACTTTAAGAAAGATGTGAATAAACTGGAAAGAGTCCAGAGGAGAGCAACAAAAATGCTAAAATATTTAGAAAACCTGACCTATGAGGCAAAGTTTAAAAACATGGGCATATTTCGTCTTGAGAAAAGAAGTCTGAGAAGGGACCTGATAACAGTCTTTAAATATGTTAAGGGCTCTTATAAAGAGGATGGTGATCAATTGTTCCCCACGTCCACTGAAGGGTGGACAAGAAGTAATGGGCTTAATTTGCAGCCATTAGGAAAACATTTCTAACTATAAGGATGGTTAAGCTCTGGAATAGGCAACCAATAAGGTTGTGGAATCCCCATCAGTGGAGGTGTTAAAGAACAGGTTGGACAAACACCTGTCAGGGATGGTCTAAGTTTACTTGGTCCTGCCTCAGCTCAAGGGGCTGGACTTGATGACCTCTCGAGGTCCCTTCCAGTCCTACATTTCTATGTGTCTATGGTTATTTTGCAGGATTGATTTATTAACAGATTGGGCCCCTATCGCGGTAAGTGCTGGACAAACATTTCAAGTATTATTTTCTCATGTAATGTTATCTAAGTTGGAGGGTTTTTTGTAATGTGGCCCAACGGATAAGGCAGCGTGCTAGGACTCAGAAGTCCCAGTGCCTGTCTAATGTGACCTTGAACAAGTCACCTTATTGCTCTGGGCTTTCATTTCCTCATCTGTAAAATTAGGGGTGGTGATAGCTCCCCTTTGAGATCTACAGATGAAGAACCCTTTAAAAGGACCCTGTTGTTGCTATTATTTCAATAACAGCACAAAATCTGGAATTTTCATTGTATGGGAAAGTCTGAGCTTTTGAAATTTGGTTTAGTCCCAAACTGGGATGAAAAGACGAAATCTCAAAATTTGTGAAGAAATGAAGGATTTTGGAAGTATTTCCTTTTGATCTTATTGAAACATTTCATTCCGACTTCATTGTGACTTTTACCATTTCCAGTATTATACTAATAGTAAAATAGCATAAATGTCAACACAGTAAAGTCAAAATGAAATGGTCTGATAATTTTCCACTAAAAATTTCATCATATTCGACGCGTTCCTGCAAAATGTTTCAATTACATAAACTCAGCATTTTCCGATGGAAAACTGCTCAGTCAGAAAATTTTCAACCAGCTCCAGGTATCAGTGCTCAACCTGTCAAAGCCAAAATGTGGAATGCACTGTGTGGCAAAGCTGCGAAATGAGGGAGGCACCCAAGAAGAAATTCATGCATGACTCTGACCGCACTGCAGTACAGATCGCTCTTACGTTAATCTCAGTTTCAGGAGTCTTCATTTCTATGGCCTGTGTTAGGCAACAGGCCAGTCTAGATGATCACAACGGTCCCATGTGAAATCTATGATGTCAATTTTTTTACCAATAGAAGGGAGATGACATCAGCAGGGAAGATTTATAACCTCAAAGTAGCTGTCTGCTGCCCCTTTAAATGAAACTTTTGAGAGGCAAGATCCAAGCGTTACAACTGACACACCTCAGCATCAATAATTACATGAATCTGGATACATATTTTGTCACTGTATTAAAGCTAGGAATTTTAAAAGAACCTAAGGCCTTTTCTATATGGGAAAGTTTTATCAGTAAACACTAAGGTGTGCATTGGTGATATAGTGAAACCATAGTAAGCATCTGTATGAAAATTCTTAATTCAGTTTTATAGTGGCTGATTTCAGTTTATAGTAAATCCACTGGGAATAGGTTCAAGTTAAACTGAAATCAACCACTCCTAAACCAGAAGAGCAGTGTCCATGTAGGGATCTGCACCAGTTTAACTCAGGCAATTAAAAAAAACCAGGAAAATTAAACCAGTGAAAATTAAACCATGTAGACAAGGCCGAAGGGAGTTAGGTGCTGAACTCTCATGGACAAGTACAGCCTAAATATTTTTGCCCTTAATTAAGACCAAGCTTCCCTGTCACTGGTAATTCCTGATTTTGTTTTTGTTTTTTTGAGGCAGGGGGGAGGGAGGGTGTCAATAGAGGATCCTGTAGACCTTACACAGTGAGCTAGATCCTCAGCTGTTGGAAATCAGTGTGGCTCCACTGATTTATGCTAGCTGAAGATCTGGGGTAAATTTTCAAAGGCACCTTAAGCACTTAGGAGCCTAAATCGTATTTTCAAAAGTGGCTTAGGCACTAAGCCTATGTCTTATTGGTCATCAATGAGATGTAGGCTGCTCCGAAATCATGTAGGTACTTGAAAATATGACCCTTAATCACTTAGGCACTTAGGGCGAAATTTTCAGAGGTACCTAAGTCCCATTTTCAAAAGTGACTTAGGAGCCTAAGTCATTAAGGGCCAGATTTTTTAAGGCATGTAGGCTCTTAAATATGCAGGTCAGTGCCTAAAAACCTTTAATAAGTGCCTTAGATCTTTTGAAAATGTTACTCCTGGCCTATGAACTCTGCAAGTTTTGTCTACATAAGATATGCAAGATTGGCTCCCAGGTCCACCCACCCCATAAGCTAAAGACATCCTGGAGGGACTTCAGAGAAGAGAAACAAAAGATGATGAAAGGTCTGCCAAACATGGCCTTGTTAAGAGGGAAGGTTGAGTGAGAGAGATGGGCATGTTCAGACTAGAGCAAAGATAACAGAGCAGAGACATGATTGCTGACTGCAAATATGCAAAAGGTTGCTACCAAGAGGACAGCGACCAATTATTCTCATTAGTAAATGGGAAGAGAGCAAGGAGCGGGGCTTATGATGCAGCAGGGAAAAATTAAGCTAAACATTAGGAGAAAGTTTATCACTCTAAGAACAGTTAGGACAATGGAACATGCTGCCAAGAGCAGCTGGGGGGTTGCTTTTACTGGAGATGCTTGCGGCTAGAGACCCATTTGTTGAGGATGGCTTAGGAATAATGAAGTGATTCCTGTAATGATGGGATAAGTTGATCACTAAGGGGTCTTTTTCAACCCAAAATGGCTCAGCAGTTCTCTATTCATGACTAAGAACTACTTGCACGACTAAAGACTACGGGAGAGGTAGTGTGGCCTAGGGGATAGGAGCACTGGCCTGGAGTACTGAGGTTTGATTCCTAGTTCTGCCTCTCGTATGACCTTGAGCAAATCAATTCTTGTCTCCAATCCCCTTCCCTTGTCTATTTAAACTAAACTCTTCAGAGCTGGGGCTGTCTCTTATTAGGAATCCGACTGTCTCTTTGTTCTGTGTTTGTACACTACTTAGCATGCTGGGGCTCCTAGGTGCCACTGTAATACACCTAATAAATACTCAGAGGCTGTTTAACAATGTCTAGCACAATGGAGTCCTGCTCCATGACTGGGGCTCCTATGCTACCATAGTACACCTAATAAATAAAGTACAGCACCTAGCGCAGTGGGTTTCTGGTCCATGCCTAGGGCTCCCAGGCATTACTGCAATACAAATAAATAATAATAGAGTGGCCCTCATCATAGCTGGGGAGTCTAGCTGTTACTGTAATACATGCAAAATGAGACCCTATTACTTTCCCTGCTGAAGAACTGAGGTTTGTAAATGATGGGGTCTATGGTTTTCCATGCAGCTGGGCAGGTATAGAAATTAGACACAGACCCAAGCCACAAAGTTCAGATCCAAATTCAAACTTCTCCAGTAATGACTTCCACAATTTTGTTTCAGGACAATCTCTATTGTCTGATACAGCACCAGGAAGGATTGGGACTTTCGGCGACAAGTTGGGCGGGTCAAAAATTTTTCAACAAAACTGATGTTTAATAAAAAATCAGAGTCTTGCCTAAATTAATTCTGGGGGGGAAAGTGTTTGCTTTCTGCAGGAAGTTTTTGTTTTTCATCCAAAATATGAATAGCCCAAAACTGAAATATTTCAATTGAAAATCAAAATATTTCAATTTGGAAGTGCCTTGTGGGAATTGTTGTTTAGTTGCCTCAGGACCCCATCGTCCTCTGTGAGCTGGCTTCCTGACCAGACTATAGCACTCCTGAATCACCATGTCCAGGGTCTCCCATGATGCACTGCTTCCTCTTTCCCAGAGGGGAGACTATGGTGTATCATGGGAGGTGTAGTCTGACTAGGGCACCTGGACCCTAGAAGAGAATGAGGCACTATTTAGAAGTGAAATATTTCAATTTTCAGCCTAAATATTTTGGTATTTGAATTTCTGCTGAAAATCAAAATTTTCTGCAGGAACATAAAACGCTGTTACCAGCTCTACCCACAATACTCTTAGAATTTACATAGGGAGGCAGTGTTTCCTAGGAGACATATTGCTGGGCTAGGGCTCAGAAAACATGGATTCTGTTCCTGTCTCTGCCACTGACCTGGTGGGTGACCTTGGGCAAGTCACTTTCCCTCTCTGTGCCTCAGTTTCCCTATATGTAAAATGGGAACAGTGATACTGACCTCCTTTATGAAGTGCTTTGAGCACTAATGATGCAAAGCACTGTCTAAGAGGCAGGTATTATTATTATTAGGGAGTCCTTTAAAACACCACAGAGAGGAGCTGAACTCTGATACATTTCAGTGAATGTGCATAGATCAAAACTCCATTTCCAGGAGTAGAATAAAAGTCCCCAAATCATCTCAATGCATTTGTAATACGTCAGTTTCCATCCTGGTCACAGAAACACCTCTGCTCCGAGGGAAGGCCTTTTTCCTGAGGGGCGCAAGGCTTTCCTATAAGACATTTCCACTTTAGCTTGCTTTTATTTCCTTCTCACTCTGAACTACTAGCACACCCCAGTGACCATGAAACAGACAACCAGCCGTCTCGAGGCTCATAATATGGGAAAGAAAGCAGTTAAGGGCTGGGAAGAAAGTACTTGCAGAGGGGACTGTAACCAATCTAGACCATGAGAATGGTACCTCTATCTAACACTCAGTTCCTAATGAGGACAGGAAGTGCTAACAATGTTAGCGGGAGCAAAGCTGAGATGGCAATCCAGCACACCAGGTGATGTTTCTTGCTCTAATCACCCCCATAAAATGTATTTAAGCAGCCAGGCTGAGACCTTCTGATGTTTTAGTTATTTATTATTGTTTCTGGCCTTATAACTCTTCTCTTAATGTCAGGCAAATGAAGCATATGGAGAGACAGGTCCTGCGGTGGGATCGTTGCATTAATTCATGCCTCAGTCGGGTATTGTGCGGAAAGTTTCAAGCTGGACTCTAACTGGGCCGCCAAAGGAGAGCAGCTGGGTTTTCAAATGTGCTAGAAGAGTTAGGTGCCCAAATCTAAGCCCATTTAAAATTCCCAGTCATTTGATTTTTTCACTCAGCTTGTATGTACTACCCCTTGCTCCACCCTGTGTCTGTCTTATCCATATAGATAAGGGGCAGTGGTTAGTCCTTAGGCACTAATGTAATACACATGATTAATAACATTTCTAGCTAGTTTGGCTGCAAGTTATTATTTATACAAATGACTGATTTTCTTTCTTTCTTTCTGAACATATAATACACATTGACATAGAATGATATACCATACGAAAACCCAACCACAAACCCTAAGTTAAAAGAATATCATTTCGATTGTAAAGTCAAGTGCTCCAAAGTTAGGAAATGTGAATTTTGCAGGACGAAGAAAAGGCTCTTCTCTAACCTGAGGGTTTCATCTCTGGGAATTTCAAAGGCCTGCTACAAACAATGGACACATCCTAGCTGAGGATGTTATGCAACCTAAATATAGGGGTTGCTAGCAGCTTCCCTTATAATGGTATAACTGCAGGGTGGAAGATGGATACACCTCTCTCTCTCTCTCTCTCTCTCTCCCTACAGCAGTCCTATAACTCATATTTAATTAGACCCAGAGCATGATGTCTTTATATTCGAGGTACCTATCCACGGTAAGGACAACCTGGACAACATGGAAGTGATGCTGGTGGGTGGGAGAACCCATCTAGAGGAGATGGTGGGTGTAATGTTTGCTCCTTGTAGACAGGATGTAGTACCTTTTGCTCTTTGCACAAAAATATGGAAAAATCCACATTGTTTCGGAATAACCTTTACTAAATATATACAAACGTATATGTAATTTACATGTGACCTAGCTACTTGCAGGTGGTTGCTGTGATTGGGTTCTGGTGGCTTCTAAAACACCGTGAGTGCCTCTTGAGGGCTCCCAATCTATCTAAAAGAATAATATCCTATTATTACACACTATAGACGGTTTGTCGCTCTATCTATTGAACTCTACCACATAGCTACGGTATTTCTAAGGTGCCTATCACTTTGGCGTTTGTCTTTCAATTCCTTCCCCTGCAGATTTTGGTAGACTCTTGTCATCCTGGCTCACTAAGTTATAGGCTAGATGGCGGTGAACTCTCTGGCCTGTGTTATGCAGGAGGGTCAGGCTGGATGATCATAATGATCTCTTCTGCCTTCCTCCTGGACCAACAGCCTAGCAACTTTGGAGCCTTTTAATTCAGTCATTTCTGGGGGGTTATTCATTTAAGCTAAAATACTATTTTATTGCACAATCCTGGAGCTCAGAAGTAGCTAACTTCCCTCAAACTTCCATAATTCCCCTCAGGCCTGCGCTGACTCATGGGAAATTTCTGCCCAAGGGAAAATGTGTTTCCCCCAAGATGTGAGTGTGTGGAACAGCTGCCGGTGCTGCAAGAATAACCCAAACTAGAGCAGAGTTTGCTACCATGACAGCTGGAAACCACACAGCAAGCTCTGCCAGTAGTTGTCATGCACACCAGCACCAACGGAGCACAGGGTAGGGGTAACAGGCACCCAATTAGCGCAGCCTGGTTGTCATTGACACTGCAGGCACTTTACGCCGTTCTGGCAGTGCACTTGTAAATGACGTACACACTCACTGGCAGGCCCCTGCCCGTGGCCAAAGTGGTGCAAAGTTCTGCTCTGTTCTATAAAGGTTATTAGTCTATAGGAACATAGGACTGGAAGGGACTTCCTGGGTTGTTGAGCCCAGTCCCCGTTTCCACAGGCAACCCCGGCTTAGGACTCCACTCATGAACTTATCAAGCTCCATCTTAGAACTCGTTAGGTGGTTTGCCCCCCACTACTCTGATGGGGAGGCTGTTCTAGCATCTCCCTCCTCTGATTGTATAAGTAGGGGCATAGCGAGCAGATCGAGGGACGTGATCGTTCCCCTCTATTCGACATTGGTGAGGCCTCATCTGGAGTACTGTGTCCAGTTTTGGGCCCCACACTACAAGAAGGATGTGGATAAATTGGAGAGAGTCCAGCGAAGGGCAACAAAAATGATTAGGGGTCTAGAACACATGACTTATGAGGAGAGGCTGAGGGAGCTGGGATTGTTTAGCCTGCAGAAGAGAAGAATGAGGGGGGATTTGATAGCTGCTTTCAACGACCTGAAAGGGGGTTCCAAAGAGGATGGCTCTAGACTGTTCTCAATGGTAGCAGATGACAGAACGAGGAGTAATGGTCTCAAGTTGCAGTGGGGGAGGTTTAGATTGGATATTAGGAAAAACTTTTTCACTAAGAGGGTGGTGAAACACTGGAATGCGTTACCTAGGGAGGTGGTAGAATCTCCTTCCTTAGAGGTTTTTAAGGTCAGGCTTGACAAAGCCCTGGCTGGGATGATTTAACTGGGAATTGGTCCTGCTTCGAGCAGGGGGTTGGACTAGATGACCTTCAGGGGTCCCTTCCAACCCTGATATTCTATGATATTCTATGATTCTATGGTTAGAAACCTTCTCATTTCTAGCCTAAATTTACCCCTGGCCAATTTATTCCCATTTGTTCTGGTGCCAGTGCTGTCCTTTAGCTTCAAGACCTCTTCTTGATTCCTGGTGTTTACCCCTCTGATGTATTTATAGGCAGCAGTGACATCCCCTCACAGTCCTTTTTATTTTTATTTTTTGCTGGGCTAACAAAGCACAGCTCTTTTAGTCTCCTCTTGTAAGATCAGCTCTCCGTTCCCCTGATCGCCCTAGCAGCCTTTCATTGCACCTGTCCCAGGCTGAAGTCATCTTTCTTGAACGTGGTTGACCAGAATTGCACACAGTATTCCAGATGAGGTCTTGCTAGATGAGGCCTTGTAGAAGGGCATTAATACTTCCCTAGCTCTACTGGAAATACCTCACCAGTCACACCCCAGGATCACATTTGCCTTTTATTTATTTTATTTTTAACACAGCTGCATCCCATTGGTGGCTCACAGTCATCCGGTGATCTTGTTCCTAGGCTATTTAACATTTTTATTAATGACCTGGAATAAAATACAAAATTATCCCTGGAAAAGTTTGCAGATGACACAAAAATTGGGGGAGTGGTAAATAAAGAAGAGGACAGGCCACTGAGACAGAGCCATCTGGATCGCTTGGTAAGCTGGGCACAAGCACACAATATGTGTTTTAATATGGCTAAATGTAAATGACTACATCTGGGAACAAAGAATGTAAGTCACATTCATATGATGGGGGACTCTATTCTGGGAAGCAATGGCTCTGAAAAAGATTTGAGGGCCATGCCAGATAATCAGCTGAACATGAGCTCTAGTGTGATGCTGTGGCCAAAAGTGCTAATGCAGCTTGTAGAGCATAAACAGGGGAATCAAGTAGGAGCAGGAAAGTTATTTTACCTCTGTTTTTGGAACTGGCACGACCGCTACTGTAATCTTGTCCAGTTCTGGTGTACACAATTCAAGAAAGATGTTGATAAATTGGAGAGGGTTGAGAGAAGAGCCACGAGAATGATTAAAGGATTAGACAACATGCCTCACAGTGAGAGACTCAAGGAGCTCAATCCATTTAGTTTAACAAAAGGGTAAGACATGACTTGATTACAGTCCATAGGTAGCTACATGAGGAACAAATATTTAATAATGGGTTTGTCGATCTAACAGAGGAAGGTATAACACCATCCCGTGGCTGGAACTTGAAGCTAGACAAATTCCAACCAGAAATAAGGCATGCTTTTTAAACAATGAGAGTAATTAACCACTGGATCAAAATCAAGAATGGATGTTTTCCTGAAAGATCTGCTCCAGGAATTATTGGGGGGAAACTCAAAAAAAAAAGTGCCATACAGGAAATCAGACTAGGTGATCACAATGGTCCCTTCTGGCCTTGGAATCTATGAACTTATGACTCATCATACTGTGCTCATCCCCACAGTGTCTGAGCACCTCATGAGCCTAGTGTAAATGGAAGTCAGTTTTACAAACACTTTGCACTGGTGTAAGTGGTGAGACAAGGTGCAGGGCAATGTCAGATCAGGGCCTATCCCTCTATCTACCCAGCTTCTCAGATTGGCATCCATTGCTGTCGAACCTTAGAATCTTTAACCATCCATTCATCCCCCTACTCATGTCTCTATCTCACATGTGTGATATACATACTGGGGGGGGGGCTATAAATAACCTATATTTTGTGTGTTTAGCCAAAAAGAGAGAGACTCCCACAATTTTTGTCTCCCTGTGCTAACTGTAAGACATGTCTATCCTTTCCAATCTATGCTGCCTCTTATATTGAAGTGAGAAGCTCAATTTACCGCAAAAATTGCATTTAGAGGAAATGACAGAAATCCTGAGTGATACTAAAAGTCTCCAGAAAGACCGATTTTTTCAGTGCAGACTCATTTACCCAGTGAGGGGGAAAAAATGAAGAGAACCTTGTCAGTTCCTCATTGCATTTTCCACCAGCCTCTTCGGACACCTCCATGCACCCACTAGACAATCAGAACATCATGTTGGACATTGCACATCTTCCTTCTTCCAATCCACTGGGGGACTGAAGACTTCTTCATGTTCCTCATTCTTCTTTCCGGCAGCTCTCAAATCGGATTGTGCTATATACTTGGAGTTGTGGAAGCACCTTAATGAAAATTGAAGATGACATAAAAAATGATGTTTGAGGCACAAAATATGTATGTGTGTGCGCATGTGTATGTGTAGTGTTATGAATCACACCATGCAATGCTCTCTTTAAACTTTTGGATTGTGGCTTTTAAAGTTCTTAGTGTGAGACTCAATGGCTCCTTCTACTATTCCATGCATAATCACTCTTTCTCCCATGCCTCACCTATGCTCCTGTAAAAATCGGCAACACCATCACAATATCCTCTTTTGAGTCCCTCTATAAAACTCACCTCTGCAGTGATGCATACAAAAACCTCACAATACGGCTAGGTAGCTGGTGTGCTGCAACCACTATCTATTGTGCTGATCACAGCATCTCATTAATACCTTGGGATCCCCCTCAGTCTGATGTATCCACATGTTATTCCCCATTTTACCTGGGCTTGTCTACATAAGGAAACTGCCCCAGAACAGCTGTTCTGGAATAGCTGCCCGTGTGGACACTCTCTTCTGGAATGAAAGCAATTTTATTCCAGAAAAAATTATTCCACTTTGGAAGCAAAATAATTATTCCAGAATACAAGTGACTTTTATTCTGAAATAGAGAGTCCACAGGAAGAGGTATCCTGGAATAGTTTATTCCACAGTATCCTATTCCGGTCAATTTCCCCAAGCTGCTAGGCCCCAATCCTGCAAACACTTCGGCCATGTCTACACCAGCAGCCCTTTACTAGGATAGGAATACCAGCATACTATACAGGCAAAGTGCTCCTAGCGGGGAGCCGTGTTTTGTATCACTACAGTAAAACCACCCGCCATGCGTGTAACAAGCTCTACCAGAAAAGACACAGCTTCACTAGGGGTTTCTGCTGGCACCGTTATCGCTCTGGGGTCACTCCTCTTCACGCCCCTGACTGACAGAGCTATGTCAGCAGAAGTCTGTAGTGTAGATCCAGCCTTCACTGCCATGAGTAACCCCCAGTAAAACTGCTCACGGTAGTAAGTTAAATACTTGTGAAAGGCCTGGTCTATGCTACAGAAGTTGTACCAGTATAACAGCATGGAA
Organism: Caretta caretta; assembly: GCF_965140235.1. Taxonomy (NCBI): domain Eukaryota; kingdom Metazoa; phylum Chordata; order Testudines; family Cheloniidae; genus Caretta; species Caretta caretta. Next base: position 15,008,585 of record NC_134225.1, read on the forward strand.
GAGGGGTGTGATTTTTTTACGGATATAGTTATACAGACATAAGCCCTTGTGTAGATGCAGTTATCTCAATATAAAGATGTCTTATACCATGGTAGCTTATTTTGCCTCCCAAATTCTGTCCACATTAGGAGGGGACGTTGTCTCTTTAACTCTACAAGCAGCCAAACTTTTAACCTTATATCTGAAAACCCTTATGTCTACACTACGTGTACTGCTGCAGCTGTGGCATTGTAGTGCCATAGTGTAGATGCTTCCCACTGTGATGGAATAGGTTTTTCCATCAATGCAGGGAATCCGCCAGTGGTGGTAGCTAGATCGATGGACGAGTTCTTCCATTGACCTAGCAGCATTTATGTCAGTGGTTAGGTCAGTTTACCAACAGCGCTCAGGGGTGTGAATATTTTTTACACTCCTGAGCGACGTAGCTAGGACAATCTAAATTTTAAGTGTTGACCAGGGTTTGGTCGGCACTTCAAACTTATGCTGGTGTCATTTATATTGGTCAGAGGTGTGAAAAAAACAGACCCTCCCCGCCCCCCCGGTGACAGATATGCCAAGAAACCATCAGTATAGGGCTTCTGTTGACACAGCTAATGTCATTCAGGAAGGCAGTGTGGGAAGAAAAACCTTTTTCTGTCAGTGTACATGGAGGGCTATGCTGGCATAAGCTCTGTAGTGTAGATTAAGCCTTACCCTCATGCTGAACTTCACTGCCATAGGTAGTCCCCATTGAAAGAACCAGCCACAGTAGTAAAGTTAAGCACATATTTGTAGGCTTGGGACCACAGGCCTGGTCTACACTGTGTGGGGGTGGCAAGCTAAGTCGGTCTAAGTTACGCAAATTCAGCTACGAAAATAATGTAGCTAAAGTAGACGTGCTTAGAGCTACTTACTGCAGTGTCTTCACTGCAGTAGGTCGACTGCTGACACTCCCCCGTCGACTCCGCCTACGCTTCGACTCCCCCGTCGACTCCGCCTATGCTTCTCCAGTGGAGTACCGAAGTTGATGGGAGAGCGCTCGGCGGTCGATTTATCGTGACTTCACTAGACGTGAGAAATTGACCCCCGCTGCATCGATCACTCCAGAGCTAAACGTAGACATGCCCTTAGATTTCAAACTCTTTGGGGGGAGGAGCCATCTTTTTTGTCAGCTGCTTGTACAGTACCTAGCACGATGGGGTCTGTAAGTGCCACCATGCTCCAAAATATAATAATAGTACCTGATTTTTAAAATGACTTATTAATAAAAACAGGAAAGCCCATTAGAATCAGGAATGGAGGGAAAAAAACATCCATCACACATTTTTACTTCAAAAACAAAGCAGAATCCCACACGTCACCCATCATGCGCCCCTCCCCGCCCCCGCAGGGACCTGACAAGTAACTGTTTTGCCTTGTAAATGTTATCTTATATTGCAAAACATCAATTGTCTATGTTAATCCATTGTGATTTCTTCCCTTCCCCCTCAATCACCACCCAACCCCATATAAAATATTAAGCTTAATATTAAAAAGTATGGTGGGGCCTTATACAAACATTGATACATGCGCTCTGTGTTCACAGGGGAAAGGCTCTATTCCCCTACAGTTTCAGGAGAGATGGAGATTTTAAGCTTCTACTAATTTGGCTGCAAGTTTATATTTCATTGCAAAACTGCCCTTGTTTCTGTGGAAGCCAAGGACAATAGAAAACACACCCAGCTTCTTAACATCTGCCATCTTTAATATGTAATTGGCCAGGGCTTAAGGTTGCAAAGGAAGGTCCCACTGAAAGTATTTGATAAAGATATTTCTTTCTTTCACAATACATTCCCCACCCCCCATCACCCCCTGCCATCCCGTGTCTTTATTTAGAGACAAACACAAGTCTTGAATGTGGCTGCTCTTGGGATTATTAGCAATTTAAATATTTGGAATTCTCCTAAGAGTTTGTGTTAATTGTGGACACTGGAAACTTGCTATTCCACTTTTCCTACACACACACACACACACACGAAGGGTGGAGGGTGGAATTCAGGTTTCACTGAGCTTGCTAAACTCACAGGGGCCCTCAAATTTGATCATGATGAGCCACTGCACAGGTCGATGGCAGATGTGGCTTGGCCCTCTCCTTGAAGAAATGAATGCTGCTACCTGTTTGGATTGGCTGTGTCCAAAAAAAACATGGAGACCACACATGAAATAGAGCAGGTGCATTGGCATGGAGCAGACCAGAATGAGTAACTTCTCTGATTCAATTAATACAGTCCTGGAGTGCTTCAGACAGAAGCCCATATAGACTCTTGTTTTATTCACATATACAAAGCCTCTTCCCTCCCCCCCCTTCTCTTTCTAGTGCAAGCTTTCCTAGGTGCCATCTGCATCCAGATTTCAGTTGACAAACAAGGGGAGAGTGCTGCTGAATGAATTACAGAGACAGGACCTTGTAAATATTAATCAAGATGCTTTTTTCTCTGTTTGGCTCTGCAGGAAGTAAGCAGATGGGGAATGGGACAGCCCTTTTGCCCAGCTGAAGAGTGGGGATAATGTCAGCCTAATGAATTCCACCAGCAGAACATTTTTACATAAAATCAATGGCTGGATATGAGGTTTAAATATTTTATTAGACCTTCAAGTGGTCAAAAAATGTCTAAAAGTGGGGGAAACTCAGTTTTGTGCAAATGTCCCAGATCTTGTGTAAGGAAAGGGGGTGGCTTTAAAGGTGGGGCAACGGCCCTTGGAAATTGGGGAAGAAGAATGAATGGAAGGATTGCATTCCATAATTAATAGTTGGAAATAAATTGGCTCACTTAAATTCTACTCAAGTTTCTAGTCATTCAGGTGTTTCACCAATTCACTGATGTCTTGTGTGGTTCTTTCCAATAGATGGTTTCGTAATAAATCATTACACACATATTTTTCCATTGGGGGAAAAAGTGCATTTCATTTTGCACCCTACATTTGGTAAATAAATAAATAAATAAATAAAACCCCAAAACTCTTTTTTAGAGAATGGTTTCTTCAGAGAATTTTCTTCTCCATAACTAATAAAAAAGGCAGAACATGAGTACATTTTAAGCAAAAGTCTTATCTGTTCATTTAATATTAACAAATTGAAATGAATTATTTTAATGCCAATTAACTTGTAGCTGTCCCTTATTAATAGTAATTTAGATTAATATTTCTTGGAAGCAGGAACATTGGGCTCAGTGTTACGTGCCTGGAATATCAACTGGAGAAGAAAACATCACTTTGAGTCATGAGGAGTTGAGCTCTTTCCTTTTTTTCTTCATCTTCATCTGAGCTCTTGTTTTTTTCAGTCAAAACTCAAAAAGTACATCTGGGTGACTGTCTCTAAACGTTGCTAGCTTAAAAAGACAACAGGATCATATTAAAAAGGCTTTAAAACTATCCCATAAAAATTGGATTTAATGATTTCTCCAAAGCCTCCAGTTTCAGAGTCATTATATTGATATATAGATAGATAACCATCTTTATAAGACTCCTAACAATCAAGAAGTGTAACTATTCTCCATATTCCTAGCATCTTCTTATTTCAATTAAAACAAGCCAATAGATCAAAATACAATTAAATTAAAACTATTCTACAAAATCCACCTTCCTATAAGGTCTGGCTGATTAAACTAGAGTATAATTAATAATACATTTTCTTACCCACTGATTCTTCCAAAGGAGATTTAGCTTGGGAGAGCAGAAAGAAAACCCAGACATCTGAAATTAAATATTATTGCTGGAAAGGGTGAAAGGTGGGGGAGGGGGAGCGGAATTAACCAAGGCAGTTGACCGTGGCTTAGAAAGAAAGAAAGAAAGAAAGAAAGAAAGAAAGAAAGAAAGAAAGAAAGAAAGAAAGAAAGAAAGAAAGAAAGAAAGAAAGAAAGAAAGAAAGAACATTTTTCCTCTATTATAATGGGATATTTTAGTCTGAAAAGTTGCCTTATAGGTTATCAATAAAGCCACTTTGGGATTTCTATTAACGAGTATCCACTTGATCTATACAGAAAGTTTGTTGCGTTTCATTACTAAACTCTCTCTCTCTCTCTCTCTCTCACACACACACACACACACACACAAGTATGTTCATCCATTTTCATTGCAAAAGTAATTTCAAACTTCATCGGCTAAATGAAGATGAAACGGTGTATTATGGTTGGATACAGAAGAAGGGGAGGGAGGGATGCTCTATTTAAAAAAAAACAACCCCCACAGCAAAAAGATGCATGCAAGCGAACTTGGGAGTGTGAGAATAAAAATGGACTTACCTTGAGCATCCCAGCAGAGATTCCAGGAGGGTCTGGTGGGGTGGGCTGGGGCTGGGCTGGGTTGGGGGGAGGGATGAAGTCATGTCCATTTCTCGCAGCCCAGAGAGAGATCTGGTGCAGAAACTGTTTCCTATCATCCCTCTTGTGTGTTTGCCCAGAGAGAGACTGAAAGTTACAAATCGCTGCCATTAACTCATCAAACAGTCCCTCTCCCAGTGAACCTTGGCCATTGGCCAAGAGCCGGCCACGTGATCCCTCCTGCCACTGTATCGAATTTCAGCTGGCTTTTCCTCGCGCTCCGGGCCGGGGAAGTGCCCCATTTGACATGGTGCAAGCCGGGCCAGGGCGCGGGACAAGGGGGCTAGCGCGGGTGGGGGCCAGCACAATGAGAGGAGGATGAACCCTCAGCCAGAGCTGGGCTGGGGGGGAGAGAGCAGGTCGGGCTATGCAGGGACCTGGCCCGGGGAGCAGAGACTCCAGCATTTGCCGCGGAGGCCGTGCAACATCCGCTGTGCTGGGGACGATCGCTGCGTGCTGGGAAGGGAGCTCCCAACTGCAGGCCCCCCCCCCGCCGCATCTCCCCTCCCCGCCCGGCCAGCCCCATCCTTTCCCCGCTCCCTCTCGTCATCCCGCGGCTGGGCCCAGGCCCCTTTACAACCCCAGCCAACCTCCCGGCGCCGCTTTCGCCTCCCCAGGTTATAACTCATCCTGCTGCAGCCCCTTCCCACCCAGTTCTCATGACCCCGGCTTTCCTGGGGGGAGCCTGCCCCCCTCCGCCGCCGCCGCCTACCCAGCTTGCCTTATTGGACCCCGCTCCGGGGGTCGGGGAGCGGATCGGTACCACGCCTGTAGCCAGGACCCCCCCAGCTGTAACTCTCTGGTGGTGCCAGAAGATAGAGGGGACCTCTCTCAGGATGTTTACGGTGACACGAAAACTTTTGAGTGGATGAGAGTCAAAAGGAACCTTCCCAGAACAGGTGAGTCTGAGACAGAGGCCAGTGTATTTAACTGTGGGTGGCAGGTCACTTGGAGAGGCCAAGTAACGTCACTAGGTGATAAAAGTGGAAGATATTCAGGTGTCCCGTCCCCCCCACATTGGCGCATGCCTGTCTCTAAGCAGGTCTATTTGCCTTAAATTTTCTCTCTGCCATGATGTTTGTTACGATTACCTCCAAACTACACTCCTTCTCCCGAGCTGAGTGTGACTTTCAGAACTTTTTTTTTTCAATTAAAGTTGTCTTGTGTCTAAAATTATTGCTTTCTTTTTTTAAAAAAAAAAATCATTCAAGGGGAAACAAACTTTTATTTTTTAGAAAACACGAGTTAAGAGGAAACGGACATGTTTGTCTACAATTGGCCAGAATGGTCCCCAAATAAGTGTTTGATCTGACTGATAGAATCTTAAACATATATCAAATATTTATTTGATCTGTAATATATATAGGTACACATGTATAGTTTGAAATTAATGTTGAACCTGGGGATTGGGAGGGTGTGGTTTTGAATGGGGTTATTGTTTCCTTGAAAAATTAAACGTCTTTTTTCAATATTTTAAAATGCATTTTACAGGAATCTGACTTTTGTCTCATTTTAATTTAGGCGCGACAACACCACCCGTAAAAGTAATTTAGTCCAAAATAAAAGAGATGAAACAACGTCATACTTTTGTATAATTTTAGCAGGTTGGTAATTAGCAAGTCTGACTTTTAGTTCTGTGCGCTGGGAATTTAGCTTCAAAATTATTCTACCAAAAAATTCTGATCTTGACAACGCTCAGTGCATTGCAAAATTCAAAGGGTAGCAGTTATATTCATTTAAATTACTCCCCAGAGGAAAGTCCATGTATTACCTTTTTCAAACTGAGAGGCGGAAAAACTTTCTCCAAATATTAAGCCTCGTAATGAAACCATTTTCTGAACTCATCGACAAAAATCTGTCTCTTCATAGATCATTAGAAGTTTCTTGTTTACTTCCAATTATATGTGGCTCCTTGCATCATAAATATCTTCCAAGAGATTTATCTCTGACATTTTGCTAAATATTGTATAAATTGAAGGATCTTTTTTTTAAAAAAAAATCACAACTTTCTTTAAAATTACCATAGTAGAACCATCTGTGCAAACAGATTCGCGTTTGCTTCAAGCGTTTTCCTGTAAAGTTTCTTCCAAGCTTTTGCAAATTTCTGGGTAATGTATTTTTTTTTAAAGTTAAATGTTGTTACAAAGTATCTAACTAACTGGATGTGAAATGATGTATTTTCTCAAGTGGGAGGGGTGGGAAATGCACATTTCATCCCGGTTTTAACGTTGAAAAAGGAGATCGTTTGGGGTTTAGAAAGCAATTGATATTTTCAAAGGCAATCCAGTGGAACAGCCTGAGATTTTAATGTTTTTTTAAAAAATAATCAAACCGAGTTCACTGCCTCCAAGGGATTTCCTCTGCCGTTCGAGTTTAAAGGTCTTTTGACGGCAATAGACAGTATGATTTTCCAGTTTCTTGGAGTTTGATTGAAGGGGAACAGATTTTACGTTTTGCAAACAGTTTGCCAATTGATGTTTGCTTCTCTCCTGTAACTTTTCGGGTGTGGGCAGTGTTTGTTTAGTTTTCTCTTCTGATGATCTGGGTTTATAAACGACTCCGACTTCTCCTAACTCTCTCGACCAAAGGGGAAAAGCTATTCAAATAACCAAGAAAGCAACCGCGTGGGGTTATATATATATAATAAGTAAGGCTAAAAGCTTTCTCTTTGTTTCGTGCCTTATCTCATTGTTTCACCTTCAAGAGGGGAAGGAGAGGAGTCGGTTAACTGTCATTCACTGAGAGCAAAAATATAACAAGATTGGGAAAGTTCTGCTTTTTATTTTGCTGATTCTGGCCATATATAAATCAATTAAAGAACAAGGATGAATTTGATCATTTGCAAAACGAAGGAAAAAAAGCAAATAAGAGTCAAATGGTTTCAGATGTTTTTAGTGGGTTTCACAGGCATGGAGAAGATTTGTTTTAAATGTATGCTCATTTTTGAGCTCGATACTAAGGCAGAGGGATATTCTTTATGCTAGTATAATAAGACGTGTGTTAGAGCGAAGGTGAAAATTGGAAAGACAGAAGGAGACACACAGGAAGGGAAGAAGATAGAGACTGAGAGAGATAGAGAAAGAGAGATTTGTTCTTTGATTTGAAAGTTAAGATCACGCTGATATGTAAACGCAAAACCTTAGACGTCAGACTCAACTCTGCAAAAACAGATGCAGATTATCCCCCTTCATTTAGTGCATCGCTTTAATAGCAGTATTTGGAAAGAAAAGAAAGAAAGAAAGCTGTAAATGGAGATGCGATCACGAGACTGTCCCCTCAGGGAGCGGGGGACCCATAGGGGCTCTAACAAGGCAGTTGGCCACTCCAAGGGAAGAGTTGAAAGTGAAACTACCTGGGGCCTGAGTTCGGCATCAGAGAAGCTAATGGCTTGTAGGGGAGGCGACTCTGGTGTGTAGGGACCCGAGGCAGATAGTGAATCTGCTGCAGTTTCCCCCCGGCTTCCCCACCTCTCTCTGCCCTGACTGCCTGTGAAACCTTCGTGATTGGCATTAGAGTCATTCCAAAGCGAAAAGAGCTGTTAAGGGTTATTCGCTCCCCCCACCCCCACGTGTTTCCCTCAATCTGAATGTTTTCGGGGGGCTGGGGGGGGGGAGAGAAGAAAAGAAAAGAAAGACCGACCGACCCGGGCCCTTTCTACCCATCTCTGGCAAGTTTCCCATTATAACCACCTTTCCTTTCCACTTAACCTTTGGGCTCCCGCATCCTGCACGTGTTCCGCCGCCAAGACCATTGGGTCAGCCTGGTTATCGAAACAGGATAACCCCGTGTGTGTGTTTTAAGGCAGAAAAGCCCAGAGCCCCAAAACAGGGCATTGTACCCCAAGATGGGGTCTGACATCACTGACCTTTTTTTCACTGCTCCTTCAAAAATCCCAGGGCCGCCCGGGGACTTTCTATGAACCACAGAGCGCAAAGGACTGAAGCCCGCGCGAGTCTAACCTGTTACTTGTGTTTTATATAATGACTATATACATAATGAATTGATGTATACACACATAGATACACAAGTACGCACGCACATATTTTATAACACACATCTATATAAAGACACATCTACATAATTAATATAGATTCCAAAATATACGCATATTACAATACATATTCATTCTGCAAAATAATCCTATATACCTACATATCACTATTTTTCAATATATATATTGCAAGAGGCAGGTACATATATACCTCTTGCTAAATACACTCCTATTGCAATATATATCGTGGAAAAGAGGAACGTGTATATGATTATTTTGCAGAATAAATACCTATTGCCGTAGGAGTATATTTTGCAATAGGGATCTATGCATATAATAAAGAAAGATAATGGAAAGTATGTGTGTGGGTGTTGGGGGGATATTACTCACGAAAAAGGTGTTTTTGTATGGGTGGGGGTTAAGAAAGAAGAAAGAAAGTTAGCTAGCTGGAAAGGGAGCCTCCTAGTTACTAACCTCATGGGTTTTAATAACCATCTCCTCCCCACCCCCCTTCCCTTTGTCTCCAGTGAAATCAGGAGACTGTGGCTTTGCTGGGGAGAAAAACGCAGTCTCTCCCAGGACAAACTTCAGCACCAAGCAGCTGACCGAACTGGAGAAAGAATTCTACTTCAACAAGTACCTGACCCGGGCCAGGCGGGTTGAGATCGCCTGTGCCTTGCAGCTCAACGAAACCCAGGTGAAGATCTGGTTCCAGAACCGCAGGATGAAGCAGAAGAAAAGGGAGAGGGAGGGTTTCCCTGAGGGGTCAGCTGGCTGCAATGGACCGGAGTCCTCCTCTGACAAATCAGACATCACCTCCCCAGCTACCTCTCCTAGCAGAAGTAACGAGGCTCCCACGCCTCCCATCTGACTGAGGCTCTTGTTAGAACTTCTGTTCTGATCTTGGGCAGAGAAACAGAAAAGAGACTTTCCCATCAGATCCACTCAGCCCCCTGCATTCATCTTGCTGGGGGAGAGAGAAGGGTGCATTGCTTTGCAATGGACTTGGGGATGAAAACACCCACCAAAACCATGTGCAGAGACTTCCACACTCACCACCATGACCACCACCGATAGCACAGGACCAGCATTGTGCTGTTAAATCGGTGTCCTTCCAATAGATGCAGATGCTAGATTAATGGATGCCATGCTAAAAAAAAAAAAAAGGGGGTCACTTTCCCTTCCAAATTCGTAGAGCAGAGGTGAATAGAAAGGGCCAAATATTTTTTTTCAAAACCATGAACTTTTTACAAAAAAATGCAGACAACAAAAAGTTTTCACACACTCTTGATTCTCTGTGAGTAAACTGGACGTTTTTTCCACTAAAAGTTTCAGTTACATTTTTATTCACAATACATTTCGACTTTTTCCACAAAAAGCTTCTACAACATCTTTAGTCACAAAAAAGATTAGATTAATTTTTTTCACAAAAAGGATCATTCTTCATGGAAGGTTTTGATGAACTTTTTCTACTAGAAGTGTTGACAAATTTTATTTTGACACATTATTTTCCCCAAAAAGTTTTGACATGAGCCTTATTCACAATGAGTTTTGATGCAATTTTTCCCCCACAAAAATTCTTGACAAAATTGTTTTGTGGGAACTTTCAATGAACTTTTTTTCATGAAAAGTTTCACCATTTGTTTTTGTGGTTTTTTACCAAATGGTTCAATTACATGTTTTCCACAAAAAGTTCTGACAACAATTTGGGGAATAATTTTCATATTTGAACTCTAATTCCAAATGTTCCTATTTCACTGAGCCCTTTCAGAAGGAACTAGAGCCATTATCTCCTGGGAGTAATTATTTTAGAGATATGTAATACAGTTACATACCATTTTGGTGAAATTTCTAGGGAGAATAATGCTCTTCAGAAGTATTTTTAAGACCAGGACATTTTTGCTGAACTCAGCATTCTGGCCACAGACAGCCATTCTAGCCAAGGATGGTTATCACAGTTTCTTGAATGCCATCTCTATTCTTGTGCCCACACATCTAAATGATACCCTAGTGGGTGAGTTAACCCTCCCTCTGATGTGATACTAAAGGGGCAGAAAAAGCCCGGTCTCAAGCCACTGAAATCAATGGAAAAAATCTAGTGGTCTTTAATGGACTTTGGATCTAATCCATATGAAACAAGTTATATGCAGTATAATCAGTGGGCCTACACAGATATTTGATCAAGAAAATATGATGTTTCCCCCATCTTTTAAATGTGCTTTCCTAGGCTAAATGCACCTTCAGCACAAATGGATAGGAGAGGAAATGTGAGTTCAAAATCAGGCTTAGAAATATAAGAGACATGGTAATTATGCTATAAATAACCTCCTCAGTCAGTAAAAGCTTAGAAGTGTATTATTTATTTTCACATTTCCGAGGTTCTTCATTAACATTTAAATCTTCTAACAGCTGGGAAGAAACACACTTCATATTAAAAGTGGATTTAATTTATAGCAAAGAGTGAAAGCAACAAAGCAAATGCAAAAATCAGGGGTGTTGTCACAGAACTTTGACAGGACAGTGGTGATGGGCTGGAGAGATGGGAATAGTTGCCTTTTAAACTTTAATAAAGGATAAAATGGAGGCCAACATTTTATCAAGAACAAACAATAAGAAGTGTTATAATAACCCTAGGTAATGTTAGAGCCACTTATGCTGAGACAAAGTTTGCACACAGTGCCTCACTTTGGAGAAATAATTGGTTCATTTTCATCACCGTGTTTTATTATTATTAATAATTATTATTATTATTGATGTTTTACTATCAAAATATATTTGAGAAATGCCTTTTGTCCATGGAGAATACTGGTTTATTTTCACTCGGATCATATATTACAAGAGGCTAACCCAATGAAAGGACTTTAGGTGGCTGAAAAGTACATTTGATTTAAAAATATACACAGCATTCTTCTTCAACAGCCGCTGGATTTATACCAAATGTTCTGCTAACCAAACTTTCCCTCGGTCTTCCTTGCCACTCATCACTGAAAGGATTAATGGGGTGGTGGTGGGGTTTTAACACCTCTAAATAATACACCCATCAGTGGAATTTCAGGCAGGACAATCCCTAGAAACTGTTGCCTTTTTAATCGGATCTTTAAATTTGCAGTTCACTCCATTTTGCTGGCAAAAAAAGAAAAAACACACATGAAACAATAGCTAAGGAACCAAATATGCTAATTTGCCACCAATGCTATTATTTTGTCTTTCCTTGTTGCAAAATTCTAATCACACTTTGGAAATGAGCTGTGAGTTGTTCACTAAAGTACTCATGTTGAATTAGGGTTGCTGCTGTGTTTTAAATTATTTTTCCTCTCATTGCTATGTAACTAAACTTTTATCTCCTTGCCTGTTTAAAAATTCTCCTAATTTGTTATTTTAAATTACTCCATGTGGAAGTCCTCCTTTTCTTTTTGCGAATACAGACTAACACGGCTGCTACTCTGAAAGGTAAATTCAGACATTTCGGTGAAACTGCAAAATGTCTAGAATCAACATAAGAAAGAAAGAAAAGTTTTATTTAAAATGTTTAGGGATTGCAAGGTTCAGTTATGACCCCAATCTAAAACTGGCACATATTCCTTTAAACCAAAGATGTATAGTGAATCCAGTTAAATGCATGGAACATGAGACTTCTTTTGACAGTGGAGAATATTTAAAAGGCACGTGAAAATGAAGGGAGCTATTGCAAAATGTCTACCTCTTATTTGCCGGGACTATCAGAATGTATGCAGTGTTGCTGTAGCAATGTCAGTCGCAGGGTATTTGAGAGACAAGGTGGGTGAGGGAATAATTTTTTGTGGAGCAACTTCTGTTGGTGAGAGAGACACGCTTTTGAGCTACAGAGCTCTTCTTCAGGACCTCTGTATAGCTCGAAAGCTTGTCTGTCTCACCAACAGAAGTTGGCCCAGTAAAAGATATTCCCTGACCCACCTTGTCCCTCAGGACTATCGGAAGGACGATATGGATTTATTTATTGATTTATTTATTTTCTTTCAATATGAAGTGGAATGTGTGTTGTGGTAGGGAGGGGAAATGGATATGTGAATGGATAACATTAAAAATTGTCTTGGTTTGATTCTATTTGTGTTACCTTATTGTTCTTTCTTTTATTTACCATGTATGTTAAGATGGCACCTCAGCTCCAGTGAGTTGGAATCTCTACATTACAGTGTGTCTGGGCGCATTACACACATATTGTAATAGACAGTTCCTGCCCCAAAGTCCTTGCAATATTGCATTGTGAATCTAACTTTCTCCCCTGCCTTGAAAATGGATGGTTCTTGAGCAAATTTGCTCCAAGGAAGGAAAACTCGTACAGCATTTTGGAAAATAAGGGTGGATCTGCAAAGATATCATTCGCATTTCGATAAAAAAAAATTGACAACATTTCAAAATTAAGAATATATACACCAAGCAGCTTGAAATAAAAAACCCCGACCTCTTTTTGCTGTAAGTAAATAGGTTGCAAGTGTGAGATATTTTACACCTACTGTAGGGATAATTCCCTTGAGGCACAAACTGCGGCTCCCAAACGTGTATTGGTTCACACACCACCTTCTTAAAATTGTTGTGACGTGAATTGCTGGAACATCAAGCTCATGTAGCAAGAGTCATTCATGTACTACAGCTAGGGAACCCCTGGTCTAGACTCAGATTTCAAGGCCAGAAGGGACCATTATGATCATCTCATCTGACTTCCTGCTCAGCACACGCCAGAGAATTTCACCCAGTGATTCCTTCACTAGGTCCCATAATGTACAGTTGAACCAACACCTTGCGACTGATTGTCCACAATGGGCGGTCACATGGTTGTAGGTGAGGTCTTTCGGAGTACATCACCTCTAACTTCCGGAATCCTAAGGGTAGAGCTGGAGGTCTGATTTCCATTTTGAGTAGACGTTTAACTGAGCTAGCATGCTAAAAATAGCAGTGTACCCCAGGATGGCAAGAGCACTGGCATAGGCTAGCCACCGGAGAACAATCCCATCCGAGTCCCTAGGTCCATCCTGAGGTGGCTACACTGCTATTTTTAGTGTACAGGCTTAATTAAAGCTAGCACATGTACGTCCACCCAAGCTGGAAGTTACGGATCCAGCTTCAGTGTATGTGTATCCCATGGCTCATGCTCATGTCTGCATAAAGCAGTGAAGTATTGGCAACCACAAGTGTTCAAAAATCACAACCCTGCCCACCCCATCACAAAGCTGGCTTAAACATCATGAGATTTAAAGCAATAATAATAATTTTGGGGGATCCCTTTAGTTCCCTTCTTGTTTCTGAGCCTTTTGGCATCACATTTTCAGGCTTTTTCCTGCAACCATGAGGCCAGAAACTTGCTATTTTATAAAAATGATAGCTGAGAGGTTCACACAAATCCCATGATTCCAGGAGCTGGAGCTTTAAGAAAAACACCAAACTCATGATGAAATCACCAGATTTTGGCAACACTGTGCATGGGGTACAAGCAGGTTTGGGGAATCCCTTAATAAGAAGGTACTTTGCTGAATCAATTTCTTTTGTCTCAGCATTGTACACGCCAGATTGTGTCTACTGCATTTGGGCCTATTAGAACATTTCATATTTTCTCTGTGTTATACAGGCTTTATTCTAAAATTACAGCTGTCTTACAGAAAATCCATACAGGCCTACTCTTCCTTTCACCTCTGACCTTTTGACCTCTTCCTTGCCTGAGGACAGAGTTGACCCGGTCATTGACTAACCCTGAGTCAATAAGTCTGCCTTCATTAGCATAAAACATGAATCTAGTGGCAGCTTGACAAATTATAACTTCAAGCTAAAGATCTGCCAACTAGCTAACTCCTGTAACGACTATTTATCATTGGAAATGGTAAATCATAGGAATCTAGATGACTCAATTATTTGGGTTTAAGAAAGAAAGAAGGAATTCTTCATTGCGACGGGAAGGTTAAAGACAAAGCCTTGCCCCAAAGCATGAAAATGATCATGAAGCAAGGATTCTGTTCTCTCCTCCCAGATCACTCTCTCTTTCTTTTTGTCTTTCTCATTCTTTCTTTCCTGTGTGTCTCTCTCTTTTTTTTTACTCATTCCCTCTTTGTCCCTCCATCTCATTTTTCTTTTCCTTTGTCATCCTCTTTGCAAATCTCGCCTTCTCTTTCATCCTTTTCCGCTTTCTCTTTGTCTCTGTTTCTCTTTTTATCTGTCTCATTCTCTTTTTATTCATCATTCTCTCTCCTACTCTTCTCTTCTCTCCTCTCCTTTCTTTCTTTCCATCTCCCATCCTCAGACTCTCCCATTTTTACAGCTTTCTCATCCCCCTCCTCACCAGATTTCTCCTTTTCACCAGCTGCTGCTTTGCTGATCCACTGCCCTAGCTGAGGAATTGACATAGAAGGGAACAGAAGCTTTTTCCAGCAGGATCAGGGCCCACAGAGGGTCAAATCCATACCTCTTAAATATCAGCCAACCTGCCTTTGCCGCTGCTGAAATTGATGTCAGCAGCGTTCAATGATGTGGCATCCTGCAGCTCATCCACAGTTCATGCAATCCTTGGTCACTGAGCAGAGGATAAAGCATTATCATCCATTGCACTCTCCAGAACAAGTCACTTCTCCGGCTTTGTTCATTTTCCAAAGGGAACTAGAATTTTAACAAATCTGCAGGCTGGAGACAGAGGGGTCCACATAGGAGAACCAGTCTGATTCCTGCTTTGCTTTGTGTATGGTCACAGGCTTATTCTTTCTGGCAGGATGGTGTGCAGACAATAGGCCACAATTCTGGCCTACCTCCTTGCGATGCTACTGACTACAAAGGAGTTGTGGAAGGCTAAAACCAGGAGGGAAAGACACACTGACCCATAGAAGGGGGGAGGACAGGGAAGTACAAGAAAGCATCTGACAGAAAAAAGAGCATAAGTGAAAAAGAGAAATCAAAGATCAAATCTTGTGTGGATTAAGCCAGGTTCAATTTCCTGCTCTGTAGGGATCAATTCTATTGTCCCTTGCACTGGTGTAAATACACAGTAGCCCTCATTGACTCCACTGCAGTTATTCCAGTTTGACACCAGTACAATCCAGAGCAGAGTTTGCCTTTAAAAATTAAGGCTACTCTCTGAGGCTGACTGCAGAATTGTAATGCCTGAGATTTCGCTCCCTTCTGCTGTTTCAATAAATATGTCCTTTAAACCAGACTTGAAATAAACACCAGTCCCTAAAATTACCCATTAACCCCAGGGCAAATGGCTTGTCCTGACCTCAGAGACACTGGTTTCCAGTGGTGCAAATTTCTCTATCATAAATCTCAATTTGGGGCCAGATTCTCAACGGCCATAGCTCGATCGAAGTCAATGGGGCCAGGTCCCCAGATGGTGTAAATCAATGTAGCTCCACTGGTGTCAAGGGGGACAGATTCCCAGCTGGCAGAAATCAGCAGTAGCTCCATTGCAATCCATGGGACGACATCGATTTGGACCAGCAAGGAATAAGGACCTTTATTTCTCAGGCAGTTGTGCTGACAGACACGATCCCCTCCCAAATTCCCGAGCAAGAACATTTCACCCTCTAATTACATTTTATTGTTTCAAATAAAAAGGAAGGAAGGAAGAAAGAAAGAAAAAAGGCAAAGTTAACATGAAACACCACACTAGCACTCATTTAAAAATATACACTGCACCGAGATTTATGACTGAGGATGCTTCCTATAAATCAAGCCAGACTTTCTTTCCTCTGCACCATGCAGAAATGTAAACACCTGCATCTGATTATTTTTAGTTTAAACAGAAAAACAGGTGCAGACACCTCTGTTTTCAAAACAAAGAGAATAAGAAATTTAAATAGATACCCATGTAAGAATATGTGTATGTGCACATCAGCAAATAATTTAAACATTATCAGTGCCTAGTACCATAAATACTCATATAGGATCAAAAGAAAAATTCTTATGTATATTTCCATTATTTATTATTATTTCTATTACCATAGTGCCTAGGAGCCTATTATAAAATATATAAGCTCAAATTTATCTCTGGTGTAATTCTGTGAAAGTCAATGAAGTCTGAAGGATTATATACATATAGAAAGATAGACAGATGGGTGTGTATAGGGATGGATAGATAGATAGATTACTGAAAGAGAATCCTTAGAAAAAAGGAAACTTCTCTGGTGATCTCAGGATAATTAAATAACTTTTCCTTCTCATCTTTTTTAAGTGATTATTAAATACTGTATGGCAATATTCTTCTCCTCAAATTGATCATATTTTTTCAGTTGATTTTAGAAGTTTCAATTTGTATATTTGCGGGGGAAACCCCTCCACTTTCAGTTATCCAAGCAGGGTTGGAAATGTTTCAATTGTCTATTACAATTAAAATATACCCTCTAAAATTCACCTTGAGTTTTCATTTCTTTTTATCAAGCACATTTGTCCATAAGGTCCCGACTCAGCAAGGGGTTTAAGCATATACCTAATCGGAAACATGTGAGTAGACCCACTGACGTGCATAAAGTTAGACATGGGTCTACTCACACTGTTTTTTTTTTTGCTGAATTGGGGCCTAAATTTGAACATAAGAAAAGGCTGTGCAGTTGTAGGTCTATTCTAGTGTTTGTGTGGGTGTGTTAGTGTATTCTACGCTCTCTGTGTAAGTGTGCTCTAGCGTGTGCATATTCTAGTGCATGCATGTGTAAAATAAATCTGAAAATTTTGTGCCAGGAACAGGTACTAGTAGAAGGAATTTAGGACATTTATTCTCTCTTATTTTCACCATGTGAGGGTGTGAGTGAGTGTGTATGTGAGTGCTGCTTGTGATTGAGTGGGTGTCTGCCCAAGGAGATCTCAGTGACTTACATGCACTTACACCAGGGATGAATTTGATCCCGCACTTGTTACACCTCGGTTTTATACCAAAACATCTGAGCTGAGTTTCCGTTCAGATCAGTTCTATTATTTCATGCCTGCTATTAACAGGGAAAGAAATATATAAATGGCATATTCCAATCCCCCACAGTGATCAGACACCCTAGCACAGAGTCTCTGTTAACTTCAATGTTACGAAGAACCAGGTTCTGCTCTCAGCTAAATTTGGGATTTACTCTGAAGTCAATGGCATTACTCTGGATTTACGTTGCTGTAATGAGACCCCTCCCACCCAGTTTTCTCAGTCGCCTAACCCTAGGGCTCCATTTCTGCCACTCTTAGTCACTTTGAGTAGTTTACTCTGTGAGAAATCCCATTCATTTCAGTGGGACAACTGGCAGGATTGGCCCTATTCAGCGTGAGTAAAGAGGGAAGAATTGGGCTGCATCGTAGCTTAGTGTTAAATGGAACAGTAGGGGGCAAGTGTAAAGTTGTGAGCCCCGCAGGCTCTGGGAAAGCTGGCCTAGTAGCTGGCCTAGAATTTGGCATGCCAGGTTCAATTCCTAGCTCAGCCAGACTCCTTGTGTGACTGGGGCAGGTCTCTTCATCTCTCTGTGCCTCAGTTCCCCGTTTGTAAAAGGGTGGGGCGGGGGGGCAATAGATCCCTATTTTACCTAAGTGTGTTGTGGGCATTAAAAGTATCCTTGCTATGATCAGCTCAGGGCTGGTGGTGCTAAGCACATTGCTGCATCGGGAGAATGGATTGCCGTGGTGGTTAAGGAGTAAAAGTGAGACACAAGCTCAATCCCCACCTCTGCCAAAGACTTCCTGGCTGACCTTGGGCAAATCATTTAATTGCTTCTGTACAATGGGGCTAATAGTATTTCCTAACCTAACCGGTGTGTGTGTGTGGGAAGATCACTATGCTAACGATTGTGAGGTCTGTTGATGTTATGGCAATGGGGGGCCAGAGAAGTACCCAAGAGCTTGTCTGCACGACAGGGGCACAGAAACACAGGTTTGGCACTCTAGCTCTTTCGCTGTTACCCTGCCAGGTAGGGACAGGCTACAGCGATGGAAAATGCTGTCACTTTAGCATTCTTCAGCTGACCTAGCTGTGTCTACACCAGCGGGTTAGTTCACCATAGCTGTGCCACTCAGGGGTGTCCATTTTTCACATCAACCTAGTTTTAAATGTTGACCGGGCCTAGGATAGATCCATTCACAGGCACGGACTCCGTGGGAGCTCCAGAGCTGTTCCTCCCCCTCCCCCCAGCACCTCCCATCCACTGGTGGCCTCACCTATCAGCTCCTCTCCCAGCCCCTCCTGCCTGCCGGCAGCCCTGCCTCTCAGCACGGCCCCCTCCCCCGCAGCATCTCCTGTGAGCTGGTGATCAGCTGTTCAGCCGTGTGCAGGAGGCCCTGGGAGGGAGGGGACATGAGCAAAGGCGAGGCACACTTGGGAGAGGGGGCGGAACGGGACAGGAAGAGAGCAGGGCCTGGGGCAGAGCGGGGGGTCGAGCCCCCCCCCCCCAGCACATTAGAAAGTTGGCACCTCTGGGTCCACTTTTATTTTTTTGGCCTCAAGTCATTTCATTATAAACTTGTGGGCCGAGCCGTCTGCTGCTGCCGGCCTTGGAATACAACTGCCCTTACCCAGCTGGAGGGTCCTTTTGCTTCCTACCCCTCCCTCTGTTCACATCCCCCATCTCCATGGAAGAGTCTGAGAAAGTTCTCTCCCACGAAGAAGCCATGTAGGCGTTTACTTAGCCCCAATCACCAGAGCATCTGAGCACTGCACACTCATTCATGGATTTTACCCTCACAATATCCTCACTGGTGTCTTGTCCAAGGTCACAGGGGGAGCCCAGCTGATCTTGGCATTCTGAACTCCTGGTCTGTGGCCAAACCATGGGAGCATCGTTCCCTCACCACATTATCCTCCCACGTAATGCTGAATGAGCGCTTGGATCTCATGCCTGGCTCAGCTATTCTGTTTTACAGTTTCTTACACTGTGTTCATCACCGTAGCCTCTGACTTTCACGGCTGGCCCGAGGTCACACACAACCTCTGCAGCTGAGCCAGGAACCGAGCCGAGATCTCCTCATGCCAGCGCCCTAGCCGCCAGCCTTCTCTCTCCTAGACATCTGATCTCCACTGGCTTCCGCAAAATGACTCATGATTTTCACCAGCACAAGGGAGAGGAGAATCAGGCCCAAATTGCCCTCTCTGTGGGAGAGACCCCGAGCAAGTTGGCTTGAGTTCTCATTTTGTCTAAGTGTGTCAGGGGGGCGGGTGGGGATAGCGAAAGGTCCTTGCTTCAGTGGATTGTGAGGAGGAGAAGATCAATAGAAAGAGACAGATTGGAAACACATTTCTATCACTCTGTATTGCTGGCTCAGCACTCCTTCCATTCTCTGCCAGGCTCAGGGAAGGCAGGTGCAGCCAACAGCTCCCTGCCATTCCAATTCAAACAGGTTTCTAATCCCTCCACTGGAGGGTAAACAGCATTGAGTCACGCCTGGGATTAACCACACAAATATCTCTAATGTATTCAAATGCACTTCCTCAATACCACATTATAAACAGGGGTTACTAATGAGGAACAGCTAGGGCTATGGGGAATCATAATGACTTCATCCTGTGCTAAAAAGCAAGAGGCTTTTTCCTTTAAAGGATCTTTCTTTTTCTTTCCTATTTTACATCTTTCTTTCTTTCCTTCCTTCCATGCCAAGATCAGAGAATAGGAACATCTCATGTAAACTAGGTAGCTTGGGGGTTGGGAGAAAGATGTTTTTTATTGTAAAAGATGACATTTTTATTGTCTCTTATATTGTGCTATTTTCCTTTTTTATATTATAATCCAGTGCCAGCTTTATTTTAGCTGGTAACAGAAGTGAAATTATTTTCCAAAGATTTCTTTTTTGCATAGCTACATTGCCTTTTTAAACACTCTATTAGAAAAGTATCGCTGAGCAGCTGGGATGCAGGCATAGAGCGGGGGATAGGCGTGAATATGGGATGGGGGTGAGAGGCAAGCAATAAAAGGAACCCATAAAGATTAATTATCTAATTAACAGAAACATAAAAATATAGAGAGGAATAAATAAATGCCTTGCCAAAATTTGGTTGGGAAATTTTACACTCTTAGAGCGGTAGAAAGATGCGGACAACATTCTCTCATTTGCCCTGGTGTAAATCAGGAGTAACTAGACTCTAGACAGTGGGCCTGATTCTGGAGTAAATATGGAATAGCTTCCCAGTGTAAACCAGGAGTAACCCAAGTGGCGTCTGTGCAGCTGGTTCTGATTTCACGCCAGCATAAATCAGGATCAGCGCCATTGCTGTCAGTGGGGCTAATTCCCATTTAATTTACACCAGTGTAAATCAAAAGACAGACCACTGGAGTCAGTAGCACTGACTCTGATCTCACTTGCACTTGTGTAAATCAGCAGTAGCTCCCCTGCAGCCGGTAGAACTAATTCCCCTTTAACACCGATGTAAATCAGGAGTAATCCCACTGGAGTGAGTAGGCCTGAGAGTGCTCTCACACCACGTAAATCAGGAGTAACTATTGAGGTCAATGGAGTTACGGGGCTTCATTCTCATTTTGCCTCTTTGCACTATTTTGGCAGGAGTAACGGGGTTTTAAAGTGGGCAAATGTCACGAACACTCATTTAAAGGTCATTTGCAGTGGTGGTGTAGCAGTGTCAGTCCCAGGATGTGAGCGAGACAAGGTGGGTGAGGTAACATCTTTTATTGGACCAATTTCCGTTGGTGAGAGAGACGAGCTTTCAAGCTACACTAGAAGAAAGAGGACTTGGGGCACATTAGAGACTAACCAATTTATTTGAGCATAAGCTTTTGTGAGCAACAGCATCCGATGAAGTGAGCTGCAGCTCACGAAAGCTTAAGCTCAAATAAATTGGTTAGTCTCCAAGGTGCCACAAGTCCTCCTTTTCTTTTCTTTTCTTTTCTTTTCGCGAATACAGACTAACATGGCTGCTACTCTGAAAGCTACACTAGAGTTATTCAGGGCACTTCAAAGCCCCTTTACACGTCCAGAGTCATGCAAAGTGGCCTTCTTGTAAATGTGAATCAGGTGTAAAGTAAGAGGAGAATCTAGCTCATCGCTCTAAGGGCCAAATTGTGAACCCCTTGCTGCTAACAAAGAGCATTTACTCACATGGGTAACCCCACTGAAGTCTCACTAATCCAGCCCGAAATAGAAGTAACAGATTTTCTGCCCCCATAGAAGTAGAGGGTGGGAAATAATTCCCAGTGCACTGTCTTCACCTGGGCAACTTCATTGCTAGATCATGGTGATCTTTCACAAGACATCACTGATTGATTAACTTTCCTGCCTCACCCCCGCCTTTGAGAACTGCCCACCAACAGATCCTGGTATTCTCCACTTTATTTGTTATTGACAAACTTTGTGAAGTTCAGGCCCCGGTTCCTGCCTGCATTCGGGACTGTGTCAGTAAAATGGGTGTGATACATCTGTAGAAGGGGGCATGGCCTCCCTTTGAGACTGATGGCCGTGCACGCCTACAATATCCCTATTTTATATGTGTGCTGTGCAGCTTAAAAGCCATTTTTGATATGATAAGCTCAGAGATGGTGGTGATAAACTCCTTAATATTGCTTCCATGGGCCGGAAAGGCTTGGTCTATACTATGAAGTTATGCCAGCCTAGCTACGTCAGCAAGAGGAGTGAAAACCCGCACCCAGCCCACATAGCTATGCCGACGAAAACCACAGTGTCGACGCAACTATACCGACAGAGGTTGAACGTCTCAGCCATTTTTTGGCTTTTTTTACACACTTGAATTTACAAACCACACCCAAGTGACAGCTACTAGTATAGTGTAAAATATTCAATATAGTACATAACATTGTATACAATATATGCAATTCAAATTAATACTTTACTATAATATTAAAGTTGAAACAACAGTGTCCACATGAAATGATTTTATCGTATTGAATTGGAACTTTGACATTATCGAAAATGTCATCAAAACAAGCACATTGCTGTTAGATGTTTCAAGTTCATCAAAGCTGCCTTGTTCAATGGAAAAATATTCTGCTGAAAAAATTTCAACCTGCTACGACACCGTCCTTTCTCCAACAGCAGACCTCCTTCAGAATACGTGATCCATAAACACTTGGATGTAAGTGCGCTTTGCAAACATGAATTAATTTAGCCTTAGAATCCCACTGTCCTCACAGACGCATGAGCATTTGGAATCATTGTTGACTCTGGGCTTTAACTAGAGATTGGTTGGCTATTTTCTGGCTTCCTGGTCCATGTAAGGGGCCAGTCACCAGACGCTAGGGTTATCAATTTTTGTTGCACATATTCCTGGAGATTTCATCCCAGGGCATAGTCTTTAATTAAAATCTAATCTTTAATTCCTGGAGACTCCAGGACAATCCTGAAGGATTGGCAACATTATCAGAGGCCAATGATCCTCTCATGCAAGGTGGATGGGACAGGGAAGGGAGTTTGTCAAAGCTGGAGGATATGAGGTGGTGAGAATCTGAGATGGCAAGAGGGCCAAGCCCAATTGCAAGAAAGTAAGTGATAAAATTGCACAACCCAGGGCTATCACAGTGTGGCTCTCTGTCTCCCTCTAATGGCCACCTTGCATAGAGGGTTAGGAGTCTGTAGCTATGGTTTAGCTAACAGAACTGAATCTGGAGAGCTCCTGCTTCTGGCTCCAGAGTTCCCAAGTTCAAGCCCTCTCCATATACTCCCCGGGGTGATGCTGCAGTAAGAAGTGGGAACAGAAGTGGTTTTGTTGACAGAAGGTGGGACCGGCAGTGTTCTGGGCCTTCAGTCTCGGCTCAGGCCTGAGAGCTGGGGCTTCCTGATTAGACCCAGACAATTTTTTTTTAAATGAAAAATGCAGATTCAGCAACACTGAACTGTTTCCCCCATTTCTGTTGGTTTTGCCAAGCTAGTTGTTTTGGTGGGAAGGGAGGGATTCCCTGCCCTACATTCATAGAATATCAGGGTTGGAAGGGACCTCAGGAGGTCATCTAGCCCAACCCCCTGTTCCAAGCAGGAGCTATCCCCAATTTTTGCCCCAGACCCCTAAATGGCCCCCTCAAGGATTGAGCTCACAACCCTGGGTTTAGCAGACCAATGCTCAAACCACTGAGCTATCCCTCCCCTGCATTTCAACATGTTCAAAATGAAACATTTGCATTTGAGATTTGAAACAACTGTTTCAAAATTTCTTTTAGCTTCATTGGGGGGGGGGGGGGGGGAATGAAAAAATGTTTAAAAAGTCAAAATCAAAAACAAAACATTTCATTGGACCTGATTGGGATGGGGGTCTTTTCAATTCACCTAAAATTTCAAACATTTTTACTTTTGGTCCAACTTTTGAGGTGTCAAAATTGCCAACAAATCAAAAAGTTCCATTCCTGACTTCTAATCCCAGCTCAGAAACTGACCTCCTGTGTGCCTCGGGAAAGTCACTCAACCTTCCTACCTTAGCACCTAATTTTTAAAGGGGGCTAAGAATATTTACCTTGCCGAGGTGTTCTACTCCATTGACATCAGTGGCACCAGATTAGTCAGGGATTTGGTGTGCATAAAGACCTTTGAAGATGGCAAATACTACATGGGCCCAATCCTGTGAGGTGTGGGGTACCCCCTGAGTGGTGCTGACTGTTGTTACTGATGCCAAACGGTGCTGATTTCAGCCCTGGATATCCTCAGAACCACACAGAATCTGTAACTATCATCAGCTGGCATTTTCAGAAGGACCTATGGGAGTTAGGTAGCCAATACCTACTGACAGTCATAGGGTGAAATCCTGGCCCTGTTTAAGTCAGTAGGAGTTTTGTAGTTGAATTCAATGGGGTTGGAATTTCAACCACCAATTTTAAGGCCAGAGGAAGCATTATGATGCCCTACGTAACACAGGCCAGAGAATTTCACCAGGGATTCTTACATCAAACCCATAACTAGAGCTGGGTGCAAAATGGTTTTCCCATCCCATGTCAGCATTTGAGATTTTTAAAAATGTCCAGTTCCGCATGAGGACAAAACCAAGAACTTTTGCATGAAAAACTGGAGAGAAAAGCTGCCATACCCAGAAAGCCAAGTGTCTGGTAGTCAGGACAACTTATCTAGCAAGCAGAAGACCCAAGTTCAAATTCCTGCTCTGTCTGATTCAGAGCTGGGCCTTGAACAGAGCTCTCTGTGATGGGGCGTGACTCACCACTGCAGCACCTCCTGATGGCTGTCTGGGGAAATACTGCTGCACCCTCTTCCAGTGGTGTCTCACATACTGTCACCTCTGTTCCTGAACCCATGTCACTCCTAGGACCACAGCATCCTCTTCAGTGACACTGGCCTCTGGCTGTGCCACACCCTGTGTTCCCCCCTTCCAGGGGGACCTGCAGTCCACAGTCTAGCCACTTCCTTCAGTGGCTCCAGCACCCTCTTTGCCTTTGCATCAGGGCCTCAGTCTGCAGATCCCTGCAGCCTGCCAGGAGCTGCCTTTAGCTCTCTGAGTCTCTTCCTGCACCACTGCTTGGTCCAGGGTGCTTGCTGCCCTCCATCTGCAAGACAGCCAGTCCTCCTCCCTTCTCTAGTGCCAGGGAGCGACAGAAAGTGCTCTGTTCTGCAGCCCTTCTTATATGGGCCAGCCCAGCCCAGATTGGCTGCTCCTATAAGCCCTTCTGTGATTGGCTGCCTCCTGTGCATCCTCCCGAGGGCTGTTTTTAACCCCTTTTCTGCCAGTGTGGAGCTGACGCCCCATCACACTCTCCTACATCTCAGCTGAATGTCCTAGTCACTGAGCTATTGGCTATTCAGGCTATCACATTCCTTTTGCTTTTGAACAGAAATTCCAAGCAGGCCCTGAAAAAGTTTAATCAAAACTGCCTCTTCCCTGTGAAAAAATAATCAGTTTAGACAAAAAGTCATTTTGGTGGAAAATTCCCACCCAGTATTCCCCATAACTTCTTGCTGAGCTAAAGCGTATCTTTTAGAAAGACCCCAGCTTGGATTTAAAGACTCCAGGTGGTAGAGAATCCACCATCTCCATTGGTCAGTTGTTAGGCCCCCGCCATTATTAGGATGTCCCTGGCCATTTTCTCCCAGGACGTGCAAAATTCCTGGTGCTGGAAATGTAGCAGTAAGTGGTCACTACGCATGGATCCAGTGAGCAAGCAGGTTTTATGGATCAGTCAGGGAGGATCTACACTGCCTCAAGAGCTCAGAGGGCAGTTTCTCATGTCAGTGTGTTTGACTTCTACGTGCAAATATGTACACACTGAATCCCTGCTCCCATGGCTGTGCGTAAGCCTGCCACTTTTCTTTGGGAAACAGAAATACATTATGCAGCTCACCTGTCACTGCCCAAATGGCCAGATCAAATCCCCCAATGCCTGCCTCAAATTTGTGTGTGTGTGTTTTGTTTTAAAATTCGGCCCTCAATCATTCCCAAAAAGTGTTTCTCACCACCAGCTAATCAATCCCACCCCTTAAAGGGACATCTGGCAGCCCCCCTCCTGAGCCCACAACTTTATAGTGTACATTCGAGGCGGTTTTGACTCATATTAAAGCAATGGGCTCTTTTTAATCTGTTGCTTCTATATGGAAATTGGATAATTAAAAGCACTTGTGCAGTGTATATCTTATCCATCCAGATGTTTCGCAGTTGTGCATTTCCTAAATATGCCATTCCGCCCAGTTTGACTTGGTATTATTAAATCATCTACACATTTTCAAGCAGCAGCCCGAGCTTAAAGTCTTTGCAAATTTCCACACATGGGGTCCCCGACTCTCAATGCCAAAGTCTCGATTCACTTAACAATTTATTTATCACAGCGCCATAAAAGCACCCTCCACATTTAAGCCTGCACAAAAGGGAGGCTGCATTGAGAACGTACCTCTCAGAAATTTGTTTAGAGGCGAAGTGAAGCATTTCGTATCTCTGAGCTGGATCTTGAGTTCTTTGCAGACAACAGGAGTTTTAAATGTGCAAAGGAGCCAGCGTCAAGGAGACTCGGGTTGACATTTGGGTGTGCAAGACCCAAGATTTTCCGAAGTGGGTGTCTGAAGGGATTAGTTTGGGGAGCAAAGCGGATGCTCATGTCAATTGGGAGCTGCTGGATCCTTGGTACATTTGAAAATCTGATAGGCCCAGGTACCTGCATAAGGAGCTAGGGTTGAGATTTTCGAGGGCACTTAAGGGAGTGAGATGCCCCAATCTTTCTGAATTTCACTTTTATAGTGGGATGCTTAAGGGAGTTACGCACCTAATCACTTGGCAATCCTATTGCGTGCCTATCTGCATCTTTAGGAACCTATAACCCTGTCCCTAAATAATTGAGGAGGATAAACCCCCTTAACTTTTGATCCATGGCCCCCCCATCACCAAAATATCTGACTGCCTTAAAATCTTTTGACCATCCCCTGGGAGGTAGGGAAGCCAATTCCAGTTTACAGAGGGAAACTGAGGCTCACAGCGACTAAATAATTTGCCCAACTTCACACAGGAAGACTGTAGCAGAGCAGGGAAGCCAACCTAAGTCTCCCAAATGCTAGGGAGAAGTGTCTTAACCACTGGGTCGTGCTTCCACTTTGCCAACTTTTTCCACTGGCCTTGTGACCCTAACTGGGTCACTTAGGTGTTTTTGAACATTTCACCCTGGGAATGCCTTCGATCATCTCAGCGTAGTGGTCTACATTTAAACCACCTTTTTTGAAACTCTTGGCCTTGGTTTCCAGCTAAAGTAAAACTTAGAAGGGTCACCATGTGAAAAAAAAAAAAAAAAGAAGCAGGGTGCAGATAATATCTCTGACATGATGATTTATCTTGTACCCTGAAAAGATGGCCGCGAACCAGAATTCCAGATCCTGCATGTTAGTGCAATGCTCATCAAGTTCCTAGCTCTCCTATTGCCACTGGCATCAATGAGAGTTTGGCCTGTGGAAGCATCGAGTAAGGACTGCAAGATTTGGCTCATTCATGTTATTCATTATGTGGCCAGTGCATAGGGCTGTGTGGGTATAAAATAAAACAGTCTCCCACCCTGCTGAGTTTACACTTTGCCCGGGTCATTCTTCTGGAAACATCTCAACAAAATCAGCCAACAGTCCAAAAAAGGAGTGAAGTGAAGTAAGCCCCATCCGGCAACGTCTTTGATTTCAGGTGGAGCCGCTCAGCACATTACTGGAGGCAGCTAGGATGTCTCAGGATTGGACCCACAAAGCAGAAGGAAGCTGGGGCTGAGAGTGAAGGAGAACATCTGGAATATGTAAGGAACCTGAGAGGCAGCTGGGTTTCTTTACTCGTGTCATATAAAGTCCACGTTTTCCAGATCAGTTTTCCACCCCTAAATCCTGAGCGTGCCATCTGCAGTGCCCCACCCTGAAGGGATCAGAGGGAAATGAAAAAGTTCCTTAAGCCCACCAGGCACAGATGTGCAGAGCCTGGGAGCTTTGAGAAGAAGCACTTGCGTGAACTTGGATATTGTTTTACTGCTTCTATGGTGAGAAAAATCACCTCCTCCGTTCCACTGCACACTTCAATTTCCCTGGGTCTTAATCATTACATTTATGGTGCCTGTGTAAATACAAGGAAACAGCAATGGAAATCAAGCAAATCCTGCAAGGAGATATTTCTCCAGGGATTTACTATCAATTCTCATCCTCCAAACCTGTGAAAGATGCATAGGAGGGGAAAAAAGATTTAATTGAATACAAGGGCTGTTAACCCCAGTGCTCTGGCCGAATTCTAATTCCAGTAATTACATTCTGCCTGATTAAAAATTTCCCCTTCATTTTCAATTGCTTTTGGTATTCCTCTTTGTTTCCTCTTATACCATGCTGTGTGGCGTTTCTGTGCATTGTTACATAGTTGCTGGGTTCTACCCCAGAGGCAGCGGCATTTCAATGGCAAATGAAGTGGATGATGGATACAGATTCCCTGCTATCTGATGGCAAGAAGCATTATAATAAGACCTAGTTCTTCTGTACCACTTTGCATCTGTACAAAGGAAAGCAGTATCATTAGCCCCATTTTACAGACAGGGTAACTGAGGCACAGTGTCATCCAACAAGCCAGGGGCAGAGCTGGGATTAGAACCCAGGTCACCTTAGTGTTAGTGCAGAGCTCTATCCACTAGGCAACAATGCTCTCTTCAAAGCAACTGCCCTGTATAGCACTTCCCTACCCCACAGGGGCTGTTGTGAGGCTGAATATGTTAAAGGTGCTCACATACTGCAGCAAGGGGGGGGGGGCGGATCAGTGCTTTAGCTAATTTAGACCCCACCATTTTCTACATATAGTTGGGATTATGTTTTCCAATGTGTATTGCTTTGCATTACCTCTCGGTTACCACTCAAGAAAGAGATCTTGGAATCATCATGGATAGTTCTTTGAAAACATCTGTTCAATGTGCCCCAGGAATCCCAAAAGCTAACCAAATGCTTGTAACCATTAGGAAAGGGATAGATAAGACAGTAAATATCATAATGTCACTATATTAATTCATAGTACGCCCTCACCTTGAATACTTTGTGCAGATCTGGTCGCCCCCTCTGAAAAAATATATATTAGAATGGGAAAAGGAACAGAGAAGGGCAACAAAAATGATGAGGGGTGTGGAACAGCTTGCATCTGAGGAGAGATTTAAAAGACTGGGACTGTTCAGCTTGGACAGAGACAAGTAAGGGGGGACATGACATGGGTCTATAAAAATCATGACTGGCATGGAGAAAGTGAAAAAGGAAGCATTATTTACCTCTTCCCATAGCACAAGAACTAGGAGTCACCTGATGAAGTTATTAGGCAGCAAGCTAAAAACTAACGTAAGGAAGTACTTCTTCACACAACACACAGTCAACCTGTGGAACTCCTTGCCAGGGGATGTTGTGAAAGACAAAAGTGTAACTGGGTTCAAAAAAGAACTAGAGAAGTTCCTGGAGGATAGGTCCATCAATGACTATTAGCCAAGACGGACAGGGACACAATCCCATGCTCTGGGTGCCCCTAAACCTCTGACTACCAGAAGCTGGGACTGGACAATGGGGGATGGATAAGTCAATGATTGCCCTGTTCTGTTCATTCCCTCTGAAGCGTCTGGCAACAGCCACTGTCGAAAGTGGCTGGATGGACCATCTGTCTAACTCAATAGGGCCATGCTGATGTTCTGATAGGTAGTTCCCTACAGAGCTTTCTTAGTTCTAGGTGGTGGTGTTGGTTTAATTGGATGTAGGAGAGAACTCCCAGCACCCCCACCTTGGCCCTGGGAGGAGGATGAGAGAAAGGAACGCAGCATTGATATGTACACATTCTGCTCTCATCAACCCCAGGTAAATCTGGAGTGACTCCAGTTAAGTCAAATGGAGGTAGCCCCTCACAAAGGCAATCAGAGTCAGCCCCTTATAGCCTATATATGCAACTCAAACAACATGTTATGAACATGTAATGGCCACTCTGTTAACAGCTACACAGGAACGGAAAGCTGGAGCTGCTCCAGCCTGAACTAAAACTCTGCAGCCAGCGGGGTAGCTACTCGTAGCCTCTGTGGATCCCCCTTACGGCCCTTCATTAGTTAACAGCATTTCTGATCCTTCTGCATACGCTACAGGCTCACTCCCCAAACAGCACAGAGAACCAGCAGTTCCTGTCAAGGGGTGAATTCAACCCTGGGGGTTGCCCATTCCTGGAGCCGCCTCTCCTGTTGGTGGCAGCATTGCGGTGTAACACACCATTAGGCCTCACCCCGGGGCACCGTCTGTTCCCACAGACCTCATGGGAATTGGGGGAAGCTCTTTGTGCTCCTTGGACACAAAGGCCCAGTGAGAAATTTACAAGGGACTGCAGTGGGAGCAGGGCGTCACTGGGCCCTACCCTGCGGGATGCTGATGAGAGCTGGGAGAAATTTTTCAACCAAATCTTTTATCCGGTAGAAAAAGCAGAGTTGGTGACAGTGAATTTGTGGCAATTTCATCAAATTATTTCCGTCAAGGGGGGAAAAATACTAAAAAAGAAAAAGAAAAAAATGCGGAAGAAATGGGAACATTTCAGTTTTTCAACTGGAAACCGGCTTTTGGGGTAGAAGCTTTCCTCTCTTTTTATTGTAAGTTAAATTTTAAAACATTACAAAATTCTCAGCAGTGAAACACAACGTTTCACACAACCGAAACACATCCCCCCTGCAAACTCTTTGAGTCTCTGAAAATTCAGAGGGGTAGCCCTGTTAGTCTGTATTAGCAAAAATATCGAGGAATCCTTGTGGCATCTTAGAGACGAACACATTTAAATTCAGGTTGACCTGAAATGAAATCCCTCCCCCCGCACATTTTTCAGAATTGCCAGGGAGCCGAAAAATCCATGATTTGCCCAGCTCTAATGCTCAGTGCCCTCAGCTCTCACTCGCATCAACAGGCCCCATCCCCAGATGTGTGACCGGGGCGTGAATCAGGGGCTTTAGAAGTAAAAGAACACAGCTGTGCAGCTTAAGCAAAGCAGCCCAGTTCCACAGCTGGGAACAGTAACAGATCTGCAGGGTTAGGCACAAAGGGGTGACATGCAACGTACACGGCCCAGTGGGTGACACTAGGTGCTTGGGAACCAATCTGGCAAGGCGCTGTGTGCCTCCCACAAGCTGCTAGTGTAACCCAGTGGTGAATGTGTGTTATAGGGCCACTCTGTGTCTGTCCACAGAGGACAGGAGTTATTACAGGCCCTACTTACAGAGCTTTGACTCACGCTGTTGCTGCTCCCGCTTTTTAGCTCTGGGGTCCCACTTCGATCCCCGCTGAGTCCTGGCCCTCTGCACTCCCACCCGGTCGAGTGGGACCTGGGATCAGTGGCAAGATCTTCATGCCAAGGTCCCAAAATGCTTTCTGCCACTCTCACCAAGTCAGAGGGAGTAGAGGGCATTAAGCAGAATGAAATCAGGCCAATCTCATCTCCCTAATTGCTTCAAAGGTGCTCTTCACTTTATTGGCATGCTGCCTGAGAGAGGCTGTTATGGGGGCACTCGACATTTCCTGAATGTCCCTCTCCAAAGGCCGAACACCTCTTTCAACAGCAATTTATTTGCATGACTTCCTCCCCAGCATAGATAAGGAGCAGCCTTGCAGCAGGGGAGAGGAAAAGGAGGAGGGGGAGGTGGTGTTGCATTTATGATCTGGTGGGAGGCAGATAAGAAACCTCTTGAGTGGCTGGGATGAAAGAAAGAGCAATTGATTTCCCCATCAAGTGTCTTACATCGAATTCAAGTGGACCCTGCTGCAGGTAATAGAGAAAATTTGCTGAGCCTCCCAGAGCAACTAATCACCAAGAAAATGGAATAAAATTCAGGGCAGCAGCATTTATCCTCTTAGCCTCGCCCAGGGGATTTCTGGGGTCGTGATGAGAGCTGGGCAAAATTTTTCACACTAAACTTTTTGTGGTGAAAAAAGCAGATTCGGTAACTCCAAAATGTTTCAAGAGTTCACATCAGTTTCACCAAATGGTTTCTTTTGGGACATAAATAAGTAAAAATATTCGTAAAGATTAGAGATGCCCAGTGTGGACATTTTCAAAAGGAAATGTTTCAAGTTTTCGGTTTGGAAAAGACTTTGGGTTTCCAAATTTCCTTTAATACCATTAAAAAAAATAAATCCAATTTTTGTTTTAAAAAGCTCGAAATCCAGTGTTTTTGATGTTGTCAGACTAAAACATTTTGTTCAACATGAATGACTTTTTTTTTAAGTCAATGGAAATTTCAAAAATTCTGTCCAAACTGAACTGAAGCTTTTTTGATATTTTGAAATTGCCAACGAATCAAAAAATCAATTTTCACCCAGCTCTAGTCAAGACCCTCCTCCCCCCTAGTAGTAGGTCATAAGCATTCTCACCTTCATATAGAGCTAATTAGGAAGGGGCCCAGTTGGATGGAAGCAGGATGGAGCCCTGTATAGACAAGACTGAGATTAGAACCCCTAGCCTAGACAATTTATATCAACTTTCTTTCTCCCCCACTTCCCATATTTCAGTCAAGACCAGCTTCCCCAGCTAGATGAGGGTTCAGTTTTTTGGCTGAATTGGGACCTGTTATCTATGAACTGTTGACTATGTACTTTTGGGTGTACAATATTTATCTCCTTAAACACAGACTCTGATGAACAAGTTAAGGAACTAAAGTCCAGATTTCCAAAGGTATATAGGCACGTAATTCCCATGGAGAACCTCGGCCTAAAAGATTTACAGGGACTTCTGGGCTACTGTGGTTTGTAACCAGTGTTTGTAAGGAGAGGTTACCCCGAAAGACTGGCCCTTGGTTCCTGACACCCTTATTATTAAATATTTGTATTAAAGCCTCAAAAGAGATTAAGGCCCCATTGTGTTAGGTGCTCTACAAACACAGAAAAGAAATCATCCCTGGCCTGGAAGGATTTACAGTGTAATGTTTCATAGATTTTAAGTCCAGAGGGGACTTTTATGATCAGCGAATCTAGAGTCAGTTTTCCCTCCTGCCATTTGTATATTTAGATTGTAAACTCTTTGGGAGCAGGGACCAGGGTTTGCCTCTCACTCCATGTTTGTGCAGCACCTGGCCCAATAGGGCCCTCAGCTTGATCGAGGCCTCTATCTGTTACTGTTCAGTCCTGCCAATTCTTGTGAACTTATCACGAATCTTGTGATATGTGGAGATTTGCTTAAAGCCCCAGCTCATGGAGACACATGAGCATGGAGAATCTCAGCTTTCATTCTGAAAGTTTCTAGCCCACGTGGTTTCAGAAACAAGCTTGAAAATATGATTCCCAAGTTCTGAAAACACTGAAAGCAGATAAAAACAACCCGTTATTCTTGTTAAAAAATCTCATGATTTTAAGACAATCTCTTGATTTTTTTAACATTGGAGTTGGCAAC
The DNA here is from genome assembly GCF_965140235.1 of Caretta caretta. Classification (NCBI taxonomy): domain Eukaryota; kingdom Metazoa; phylum Chordata; order Testudines; family Cheloniidae; genus Caretta; species Caretta caretta. The sequence continues at coordinate 15,041,652 of NC_134225.1, forward strand.
ACTCTGTAGTAATAACCATGATGAATATTATCTAGCCCTTTCTATCTTTAGATCTCAAACCACTGACAGCATAAGAATGGCCATATTGGATCAGACTAAAAGTCTATATAGCCCAGTATCCTGTCTTCCAAAGTGGCCAATGCCAGGTGCCCCACAGGGAATGAACGGAACAGGCAATCACCAAGTGCTGCACATTCCCAAACTCTGGCAAACAGAGGCTAGGGACACCATCCCTGCCCATCTTGGCTAATAGCCATTGATGGACCTGTCCTCCATGAATTGATCTAGTTCTTTTTTGAACCCTGTTATAGTCTTGGCCTTCACAACATCCTCTGGCAAGGAGTTCCACAAGTTGACTGTGGGTTGTGTGAAGAAATACTTCATTTTGTTCATTTTAATCCTGCTGCCTATTAATTTAATTTGATGACCCTAGTTCTTGTGTCATGAGAAGAGTAAATAATACTTCCTTATTTTATCATATCCCTCCTTCGTCGTCTCTTTTCCAAGCTGAAAAGTCCCAGTCTTATTAGTCTTTCCTCATATGGAAGCTGTTCCATACTCCTAATAATTTTTGCTGCCCTTTTCTGAACCTTTTCCAATTCCAATATATCTTTTTTTTTTGAGATGGGGCAACCACAGCTGCACGCAGTATTCAAGATGTGGATGTACCATGGATTTATATAGAGGCAGTATGATATTTTCTGTCTTATTATCTATCCCTTTCCTAATGATTCCCAACATTCTGTTCGCTTTTTTGGCTGCTGCTGCACACTGAGCGGATGTTTTCAGAGAACTATCCACAGTGACTCCAAGATCTCTTTCTTGAGTGGTAACAGCTAATTTAGACCCCATCATTTTATATGTATAGTTGGGATTATGCTTTCCAATGTGCATTACTTTGCATTTATCAGCATTGAATTTCATCTCCCATTGTGTTGCCCAGTCACCCGGTTTTATACAAAGGAGGTCCATATCATTATTCCCATTTTACCGATGGGCAAACTGAGGCACAGAGCTGCCAAATGACTGGGCCAAGTTCACTCAGCAAGTAAAGTGGCAGAGCCAGGACTAGAACCCAGAACTGGAAAGGGACAAGTGGCTCACTGCAACCTTTATCAAGCAGATATTTAATGTAATGTAACTAAAATAACATTTAAGTTATCCTAGGAAAGGTGCAAACCTTTCAGAGCTGGGAATCCATTGACTGAGGCCAGATTTTTCCTTGCTGCTAACACAAGAAGGGGAGCATGACAGTGAAAGTGACATTTACACCAGCCACGTCAGTTCTTTTCTTTATTCATCTATTTAAATCCCCCACTGCCTTGGGATTAATCTACCTTTAAAATGTGTGTTGCAGCCCATAACATTCACTGAGGACATTTCAAAGAGCACAAGGACTTCTGGGGCATCCGCTGCCTGAAGCTGCTGTTTATATGGTGCTGCTTTGCTCATTTGGCTTCTCCTTCTCAATCCAATTCCTCCCTCACAGCTCTGAGAAATTATTTCAGTGGAGACCCTACAAAAAACGTTAGCTGTACCATTCTCTACCTCAGATGTAAAATGCTCCTTGTTTGGTTCTTTATGATGCAGATAGAAAACCTGAAACGTTTTTGGTTTTTAAAAGGTTTTTGTTTTGTTTTTACCTTTTAAAGTCTTATTTTCCCTGCTTTCAGGGTGTACTGAGGAATTGTCTCAGACTCAGAGAGGCACGTCATCAGGTCTCAAGCCTTGTACTAAGCAATGTGTGTAGGGGGAAGCAGACAACTCAGACATTTATAACTTATTAAGGTCAGAAGGGATAATTAGATGTCCTAGACTGACCTCCTGGCCAGAGATTTTCACCCACTTACCCCTTCATTGAGCCCAGTAACTTCTTTTTGGTTAAAGCATCTCTTCCAAAAAGATCTGATCTGAAGCCGTCAAGTGATGGAGAATCCCTTGGGAGTTTGTTCCAATGGTCGGTCACCCTCACTGCTAAAAAAACATGTGCTTGTTTCTAATGTGAACGTGTCCGGCTTTAGTTTCCAGCCATTAGTTCTTGTTATGCCTTTTTGTGCTAGGTTAAAGAGCCCTATAGTTCTAGTAGTTTCTCCCTGTGAAAATACTTATGTACTGTAATCTGATTCTTTAACAAAGACTTCCCTGCTCCCAAGTGTCTATCAGGTGTTCATTTTAAATGGGTGTTAATGAAAACAAAGGCAAAGCTCTAAACAGTGTGACTAAAAGTCCACTGCTGCATCTCTCACTCTCATGGTGGCATAATTCCTACAGGTCACCAGTCATCCGTAGGGTGGTGTATGGGTAGGATTGGATTTTTGTTGGTAAATGTCAGTAAGCATTGATTTCACCATCCACCCAACGATGAAAAATATTTCCATAGCTAATAATTGACATTTACAGATAGGCAACGTAAGAAAAATGATGTGTGAGAACTTCTTAGCGTCCCACCTTAATGTGCATCTAATGTGTTGTAATGCTGGTGTTCGCGGTGCTGGAGCAGGGGTGGCATTTAGGTAGCCTTAACTCTTTGAATCTCAGCATCTACTGTCATTAAATAATGATTGTCATCCTCCTCCTCCCCCAAAACATTTTTTCCTGCCACTGTGAAAATTCAAATAACTAAAAATTGGGAGGGAAATGCTTAAAAATAAACACTGATGTTATCCATTGAAATTATAAAAAAATAAAAATTGAATTCTGCCAATCCTGTGTACTGAGGACAATGTTGGAATTGCAAGTTATCACTTTCAGGGGGCAGCGGACAGTTTCCTGGTTCCGCTTGCAGGCTAGGGGGCTCTGGAGCAAAGTGTGAGAATGGAATCGATCCTAGAGTCATTGCAGAGCTTAAGGCCAGAAAGGATTATCAGATCATCTAGTCTGACCTTCTGTATGTCACAGGCCACTCGCACCACCCAGCACCCACACACTACACCCAGCAACAGAGATGAGACCCACAGACTATTACATGCCATGGGCAGAAATGAGGAGGGACCGAGGTGCTAAAGACCCCTGCAAAGTGAGGGAAATGATTAAATGGGATATACCCAGATAACCCAAGCAAGTGACCCACAGCTGCAAAGAAAGGCAAAGAAACCCTGAGGTCCCTGCCAATCTGACCAGGGAGAAAATTCCTTCCTGACCCCCAATATGGTGATCAGTTAGACCAGGGGTGGGGAAACTTTTTCCTATCAGGGACCACTGACCCACAGAAAAAATTAGTCGCAGGCCATACCCAGCCCCACAGAGGGGTGCAGAGGCTCAGGGCTTCCCATAGGCTCTGGGGTGGGGCAAGAAATGTGGGGTTCAGGGTGCGGGAGGGGGTTTCCGGGGTGGGGCAGGGGGTTGGAGTGTGGGAGGGCATGAGGGCTCTGGCTGGGGGTACGGGCTCTGGGGTGGGGCTGGGGATGAGGGGTTTGGGATACAGGAGGGGGCTCAGGGCTGGGGCCAAGGGGTTTAAAGCACGGGAGCGGGCTCAGAGCTGGGACAGGGGGTTGAGGTGCATGTGGGGGTCTGGGAGGGAGTTAGGGTGCGGGAGGAGGTTCCGACTGGGGCAGGGAGTTCGGGGTGCGGGATCTGGCTGGGTGGCACTTACCTCAGGCAGCTCCCAGTCAGCGATGCAGTGGGGCTAAGGCAGGCTTCCTGCCTGCTGGGGTTCTGTGCTGCTCCCAGAAGCAGCTGGCATGTCAGGCCCCTAGGCGGAGGGGCCAGGGGATTCTGTGTGGTTCACACTGCCCACACTCTCAGGTGCCGCCCCTGCAGCTCGCATTGGCTGCAGTTCCTGGCCAATGGGAGCTGCAGAGCTGGCGCTGGAGGCGGGGGCAGTACGCGGAGCTTCCCTGATCACCCCTACTTATAGGGGCCGCAGGGACGTGCCGGTTGCTTCCAGGAGCTGCGTGGAGCTGACCGGACTTTTTAGGCCTGACAACCTTAGCTTCCCCCTGCAGTGGGGCGAGCTGGCGCGCGCGGCTCCAGCCCCATGGGGTGGCGCCAAGGCTGAGGGCTTCCGGCACATGGCGCAGAGACTTGCCATGGGCTGGATTAAATGAAGCAGCTGGCCAGACCCAGCCCACAGGCTGTAGGTTCCTCACTCCTGAGTTAGATCCTGAGCATATGAACAAGAACCAGCCAACCAAGCACTGAGAGAGAGCCACCTCAGAGCCCTGGCCCTCCCCTCACATAGTGGATCATCTCAAGCCATGGCCATCTCTGATGCTTCAGAGGAATGAGATAAAAAAAAATCTCCCAGAATACAATGGGAGGGACAGGGAAATCCCTTCCTGACCCCTGTGAAGAACCAGTCTGTGAAGAGCCAGATTAAAGCAAGATGGGGTGAGTTGTGCCTCACTGCCTTAGGGAGCAGCCTGTTTTCTCTCTCTCTGGTTTGTGTTCTCATGTATTATGGTTCTGAATTCTAAGAAATAAAGCAGGGTTATATTGCAACCTTTCAGCAAGAGTATTAATGCTTTTTCTCTGTGTGTGTGCTGTGAACATGACACATAGGAGAAACACAGCATGAATTTCTCATGTGAAGAAGAAGCTGGAGAGAAAAAGAGCACACTTTAAGGCCTTCTTCCTCTTAGTAGTAGTAGTAGAGATTGTGGGCTCATTGAGCTAGGCTCAGTACACACACATAGGAAGAGATGGACCTTGACCCAAACAACTTACAGTCTAAGCAGACAAAGGGAGTGTTATAACCCCCATTTTATAGACGGAGGACTGACACACGATGATATTGATGTGTGATGTTCCCAAGGTCACACAAGGAGTCTGTAGCAGAGGTAAGGAATTGAAACCAGAACTTGTTAGCCTCGGTCAAATGCCTCAACTAGAAGATTATCAATCTACAGTACTGATACAGCCCCATTACTATGCTACCTGAAAGCTTTAATGTATTTATCCTCACATGCCCTGGTGAGGCAGCTCTTATTCCCATTGTACAGAGCAGGAGATGCAGCAAAGAACGGCTAAGTGAGTTGCCCAAGGTCACAGAGGAAATGTGTGGCAAAGCAGGGACTTGAACCCAGCTCAGTGCCCTAACCACTGGCACATGAATTTTATCTCACCCTGACACCTCCTGTCACTGGGTATTTTATCACCACAGCAACTCTCTGAGTGAGGGAAATACTATCTCCATTTTACACAAGGGAAGCAAGGTAGATTAAATGACTTGCACAGACTGTCGCAAGGAGCGCATGGCACAGGCAAGAATTGAACCCAGGAGTCCTGCATCCAACCCAGTTCTTTAACCCTGAAGCACTGGGATTCCTGACCATGTCATAGAGGGTCTATTTTCACTGCCGAATTAGCCAAGCCTGGGTTCTTTCCTGGGTGTTGCCCTAACCCTGTCCCCCATCCACACACAAAACCCTTCATCTGACTGTGGTGGGCTGGTGCTTTCAAACCAGGCAAGCTGGCCCAGCTGGGGATGTGGGTTGGATCCTGCATGCCACTTTCTCTCAGGCTGGAACCCACCCACTTGCCAGTGAGGACAGAGGCTAAACCCCTTGAGTGCTGCTAGTCCTCCAGCACCTTCCCCACAATCCCCTGCATTTGCCCAAAAGGATGGCCATGTTGTCCCACAGTTCACTGGGAAAGAACCCTAGGAGGCTCTGATTACTGTAGTGCAAAGAACCATGGGATGTGCCCCCAGAAGTCCTAGCAACTCGCATGGGGGACCGCAGCCAAGGGACAACACAAGTATGTCCACACAATGGAAGCAAGCCCCCCAGCCCAGGTCGATAGACTCAAGAGCTTTGAAGTTACATGGTGCAACCTGGCGGGCTCGCTTCTGCAGGCTGTGTGGACCGGCAGGTCTACACTAGCACTTACTTTAATATAACTTAAGTTGCTCAGGGGTTGGAAAAGCCACCTCCCCGAGCGACGTAAATTACAGTGACCTAAGTGCCGGTGTAGACAGCACTATGTCGGTGGGGGATGCTTTGCAGGTTTTGCAGTGTGACTGCTCCCAGCAGGGCGAGGCTAAATTAGACTCACACCTGGGTGCCAATCCACCTTGCTGTGAAGACACACCCAAAAAGGCCCCAAATCCGTTGTTTCCCCCTCCCAAGCAGCAGGCCACCTGGAAGCTGATTTGGAGACAAAATGTGACACAAATAAAGGGCAGCAGGCTAGGCACCGGGGCCTTGAGATGAGCACTCAGACACACAGAGTGTACCATTAACAACCTCTTGAGGGCAGCTCTCCATTAAACTGAAGAGTGCTCAGTTCACTCAAGGAACCAGCTTCCCCCCAGCCTGAGAAACAGCTGGTGCTTGTGGAAGAGGCTGAATAACATGGGGATCAAACCCTTCATAGTCCTACACACTGGTGGTCCAGTCTTACTCGTGCTGAAATCAAGGGCAGTTTTGTCACCAGTGGCTTTGACAGGAGAAGGAGAAATCCCTAGTGAAGTGGGACAAAACTATCCCATGGTGTAACTCTGTTGCAGAGCTGAACTAAGGCAAATCGGGGCCCAAGGTACAACCCATATGGGGCCCCATTACCCCATCCCTATGTTTTGGCCCTGCCCTTGTGCCACAGCCCCACCCTTCTAGGCCCCACCCCTTGTAGCAGCTGGTTTCAAAGTTAAGATGAATTAGCCAGTTCACACCTCTTGAAGCTATTTTTTCAGGCTGTCTGCAAACTCTGGCAGGCATCGGTCACTCTCAGGTCATGTTTTCAAGCTTTTCTTTGCATCCATGAGAGCTAGAAATATACACGTAAAGCTAAGACTCTATTCTCATGTGTTTCCAGGAGCTATGGTCCAAGATATGGATTTATAGTGCCTCTGCCTTAATCCAGCCCTGCTTCATTGGCTTCACAGGTATAAATCACAGGAAGAAAGTGCGGACTATTGCTAAGTTTGGGGAGCAGGTATCGAGACTGCCTTGTTCTCACCTTGGTTCCAGCATTGACTCAAGGTGTGACTTGGGGCAAACTCCTTCTCTTTGTTCCTCAGTTTCTCCATATGAAAAGGGAAATAGCATTTCCCTCCCTTATAAGGATGTGGTGGTAGAATTGAGAATTAAACAACAGTCTTGTTGTGTAGTCTGTAGGGAAGAGATCTCAAGCAGATTTTACGCTGTATGGGGCAGGGACTGTCTCTCACTATTTGTCTGTACCGTGTCCAGCACAATGGGGACATGATCGCAGTTGAGGCCTCTAGATGCTACCACAGTACAGATGATTATGATTATTGTTATGGCAGATGGTGCTATTACACATATTCTGTTTCTTAGTATGTGAGTGAGTTTTTAGCCTTGGAAGAAATGCATGTGTTCTTAGTTTTCAGTTGCATAAAGGTTCTGGGTCAAAGGAGCTGCACAAGCAGCAGGAGAATTTGTTTTTTGCTTTGGTGTCTGATTAGAGTCCATTCTTGAGGTAGAGTTGCTCCCTCGGAACCAGGCACTGGTATTGGGCTGAGAGTCCCAGGAGAAGGGATTATCCTGGCTGCTGTTTGACCATCTCTGTTCCAGGACCGCTACATGTGTGTAAATAAACTGACACTTAGGATATATCTGGGCTCTATGTCACTGATTTCTCCTCCACTAGGAAGCCAACATGCAAAGCCTTGACACCAGATACCACTAGACAAAGGAGAATGGAGCATCAGTATTAATCAATATTAACAATAAAAATATAGAATAAACCCAGCATCCAAAGGGAGCAATCAGAAAAGGGGAAAATCCCAGCAGGAAAAGCCAGGCACCAGCCCTGACAGCGTTATATTTCCATTTCCACCAAATCCCAGATGTTCCAGGACAGTTTACAGGATCAGCAATTTTGTGCAAAATATACACGCTGGCCACAAAGTACCAGGCTCAGCAGTTCTTGAGAGGAGCTTTGCTTGTTAAGGGCTGCTCTGCAAAGAGCATCCTGCATGAGGGGATGTTCTCCCAGCTCAGAAAAAAAAGGACTCCTCTTGAGTGGCTCTCAGGTGCCTGGTTGGGGGTTGGTTGTTGCTTTCCAGTTGATGCCCAGGCTGAGTAGCACAAGAGGGAGAAGGGAGGGCACTGGGGCAGTTAATGGTGCTGCTAATACTTCTGTTCTCTTTATACCCCACAAAAGGGCTTCCCACAGTTCAGATCGGATGAGCTTATCATAGAATCATAGAATCATAGAATCATATGCTTCCGCATGAAACTTGGCTACACCCCACCCCCGCCACTGCAGGTGGCACTTTCATAGAATCATAGAATCATAGAATATCAGGGTTGGAAGGGACCCCAGAAGGTCATCTAGTCCAACCCCCTGCTCAAAGCAGGACCAATTCCCAGTTAAATCATCCCAGCCAGGGCTTTGTCAAGCCTGACCTTAAAAACCTCTAAGGAAGGAGATTCTACCACCTCCCTAGGTAATGCATTCCAGTGTTTCACCACCCTCTTAGTGAAAAAGTTTTTCCTAATATCCAATCTAAACCTCCCCCACTGCAACTTGAGACCATTACTCCTCGTTCTGTCATCTGCTACCATTGAGAACAGTCTAGAGCCATCCTCTTTGGAACCCCCTTTCAGGTAGTTGAAAGCAGCTATCAAATCCCCCCTCATTCTTCTCTTCTGCAGGCTAAACAATCCCAGCTCCCTCAGCCTCTCCTCATAACTCATGTGTTCCAGTCCCCTAATCATTTTTGTTGCCCTTCGCTGGACTCTCTCCAATTTATCCACATCCTTCTTGAAGTGTGGGGCCCAAAACTGGACACAGTACTCCAGATGAGGCCTCACCAATGTCGAATAGAGGGGAACGATCACGTCCCTCGATCTGCTCGCTATGCCCCTACTTATACATCCCAAATTGCCATTGGCCTTCTTGGCAACAAGGGCACACTGCTGACTCATATCCAGCTTCTCGTCCACTGTCACCCCTAGGTCCTTTTCCGCAGAACTGCTGCCTAGCCATTCGGTCCCTAGTCTGTAGCTGTGCATTGGGTTCTTCCGTCCTAAGTGCAGGACCCTGCACTTATCCTTATTGAACCTCATCAGATTTCTTTTGGCCCAATCCTCCAATTTGTCTAGGTCCTTCTGTATCCTATCCCTCCCCTCCAGCGTATCTACTTTGTCCCCCTCTAGTGGAGGACTGGTGTTATGTTCGCAGCCAACACAGAGACATTAAAGTAACAACCTACAATTCCAACACAGTTTTCAAATACACCACAGCCAGGCCACAGACAGAGATCGAGGAGCCTGCTATTGCCTTGTGCTAACAGAGCCGGGTGTTTTAGCTCAGGACAGAGCGGCTCATGTGTTGAACTCTAGATAGCCCAGGTTCAATCACTGCTGCTGATGACCCAGCCAGTGTTACAATGGTAGGAGCTCTGCTGTGGCTGGTTACTCTCTGTAGCATGATGACTGGACCACTATGATGCGTGAAACAGGGGAAAGAGGGTCAGGTTTCAGGGAGTAACAAGATGGCTTTAGGGAGGTAAGTCCTTACTGCTCGCTCCCAAACTGGAGAGCCTCTGTCTGTAAACCTGGCCACTCCGCATGCTTAACATAGATCTCTTTCCTACAACTCTGCCTGCCTGCTGCATCCCTGACTGCTGATGCAACACCTTCCCCTGGGACAGGCACATAGGAGCTGCAGTACCAAATGAGACCAGAGAGAGTGAGAATGCGCCGCGCCCATTGCCCAGTGGCCAATATCTGAGTTTCCAGAGGGCTGAGCTGGGAGCTTTATGTAGGGTGACCAGATGTCCCAATTTTATAGGGACAGTCCCAATTTTTGGGTCTTTTTCTTATATAGGCTCCTATTATCCCCTACCCCCATCCCGATTTTTCACATTTGCTGTCTGGTCACCCTAGCTTTATATCACCTTTGCAATTCCGGAGCCATGCAGCTCCTGCCACCCAAGTGTAAGTTAGAGCAGCTCTGGGCTGCTTGAGCTCACTCTCTGCTTCTGTGGCCCCCGATGGGTCCTGGGGAGCAGAAACTAAGTGACCACACTCCCAATCTGCCCCTACCCCAGAGAAGGACTAATGCAGAGCCCTTATACCAGCCCCCTACTGGCTAAGGAGCTCCCCTATGCAGGTGGGATTTTTCAGGACGGTGGAGGCATTTGTGCCCATTTTTGAGGTCTCTTTACAGTGCAGGGCAGCTTAGTGTGACTGAGGGTATGTCTACACTGCAGCTGGAAGGTGGAATTCCAAGCTGAAGGGGACATACCCGCGCTAGCTCTGATCAGAGGCAGTGTACTAAAAATAGAAGTGTAGTTGCAATCGTGGCTAGCGAGATGGCAGACAGGATCATACCCAAGCCAGCTAGCCCCTCCCGTGGCTCCCATCACCACGGTGACACATCTGGTTTTCGCGGCCTAGCTCAATCAGAGCGAGCATGGGGATGTCTCCTCAAGCGGGTATCTAGACATACATTGAGAATCAGGCACAAGGTGGAGCTGCTGCTGCCCATGGGACACCTTTTCTGAGGATAAACGGAGGCCTCCAGTCTGCAGGGCCGTCAATGAATGCGGCGCCTTTCACGGTGCCCTGACTTCACTTTTAAAAGGGGAAAGAAAAAACAAGAGCGCAGAGATCCAGGAGGGAGAGACAAATCAAAATGACGACCATGCTCCAAAGCCCTAATAAATTACAATTTGTAAGTTTCTCTGGAGACATAAAAAAGACTCAAGACTCAAATATAGATATATATAAAATACATATATTTATATGTATAAAATCACCCTCCTCCGATGTCTTCAAGGGAAGAATTGTAAATTACCAGGCACATTTCACGTGGTTGGCAGACACCTAAAAATATAAGAGAAAGAGACACATTTGTTTCTAGCAAATGGATGGAGGGCTAAGTTTCCCCCTCCCCCTCCCCCTTATTTAATAAAAAACGTAATAATAAGTCAATGGCATAAATACTGAAGATGACAGAGCTGTTAGTTTATAGTTACAAATAAAATAAGGAGATGAATGGAGATATATGGGGAGCTCTTTAGAATAAATATCTAGTCAACTGCCATAAAACACAGGAACACATTGGCTCTGTTTATTGGCAGTGTACAAAAGACAAATATGTGCCTTTAGGGTATAGAGAAGAGCCAGAACAAAGACTGGAAAAGATCGTTCACAGTGAGACTTAAGGGTCAATCTGACTAGCTTATGGAGGGGGAAATTGAGCAACAACTTGATCCTGGTCTATAAGGTTTGCCATTTGAGTCAATGGAAAACTTCCAATTGGCTTGACTGGTACAGGATCAAGACCTAAGTGCCTATATAATAATGATGATACCTAGCTCTTAAAAATGCTTTTCATCAGTAGATCTCAAAGCACTTCCTTTATACCATGTTCATGTTTAATCCTCACAACACCACTGTGAGGTAGGGAAGTATTTTCATCCCAGTTTTACAGATGGGGAACCAAAGCACAGAAAGGATAAGTGACTTGACCTAGGTCACATAGGAAGTATGTGGCAGGGCAAAGAATTGAGCTGGGGTCATCTAAATGCTAGGCCAGTGCTCTAACCACTGGAGTATCCTTCCTCTCTACAGCCCCCCCCCATCCCAAAAGGATATTGACCAATTGAAAATGGATCAGACAAAAGTTACAAGAACAATTCTAAGAGCTGGCTGAAAATTTTCCATTTAAAATGTTTTTTAACCAAAAATTATGACTTTCAGTTAAACAAACATTTTTGCAGAAAGCATCTGCTTCCCTAGAAATGTTTCAGTTTTGAACATCCCCAAACTGAAAAATATTTGGTTTTCTGTGGGTTTTGGCCAAAATATTTTCAGTTTGGGGCCAAAATTTGGGGGGTTTTCAGCAGTTTTCAGTTGAAAATGTTCTGGTTTTGGCTGTCAAAAACCAAATAAATTAATCTTGGGGGTTTTTGGCTTTTGATGAAAAGTCAACATTTTCCATGGAAAATTTCAATGAAGATGATTTTTTGTTCTGATCAGCTCTAGATGTGAGGTCTGGAAAATCTGCCTCACAGCGAGAGACTAAAGAAACTCAGTCTATTTCTTTCATCCAAGAGCAGGTTAAAAGGTGACTTGATCACGGTCAATAAGTACTTATATAGGGAGCAGATTTCTTGATAAGCAGAGGGCTCTTTAATTTAGCAGCCAAAGGGAAGATGAGATCCAATAGCTGGAAGCTGGAGCTAGACAAATTCAGACTAGAGACAAAGTGCAATTTTTTTAAGGGAGAGTGATTAACCATCAGTACAATTTACCTAGGGATGCGGTAGAATCTCCATCTCTTCAAGTCTTTAAATCAGGACTGTCTCTAAAAGCTATGCTCATGCTCAGCGAGAAATTATGGATTGATGCATGCATCACTAGTTGAAGCTCTGTGGCCTGTGTTAAGCAGGAGGTCAGACTAGCTGATCAGAATGGTCCCTTCTGGCCTTAAACGTCTATGAATCAGACAAAGGGATAATCAGATCCAACAACTGAAAGTCGAAACGGGACGAAATCAGACTTAGAAATAAGGTGCCATTTTTTAGCAGGGAGAAGGATTAACCATTGGAACAATTTACCCAGGGATGTGATGGGTTTTCCATCATTCCGAATCTTTAAATCAAGATTGGATGTCGTTGTAAATGAAACACTCCAGTTCTACCAGAAGTTATGGGCTTGATGCTGGGCTCAGTGGGTGAAATTCTATGCTCTGGGCTATGCAGGAGGGCCAAATAGACGATGGTAATGGTCCCTTCTGGCCTTAAAGTCTATGAATCTATATGGACTTTCCATCTCCAGGAAAACTGCCATCAAAGCGCCCCTGCTATTCAGCTGTCCCGTAATCTAAATCCTGCATTAATGGCTTATCAAAGCATACCAGTGTGCCTCAGATCAACTTACTGAAAGCAGTCGCTAGACGTTTCTTTAATCCCCTGGGTGTTGTAAAGTTGTCTGCACATTCTTCTTGGCGTGATTCAAACCCGCCATGCCCACTGGAGGCAGCACCTGGAATATGCCATTGCTTCATTCATAGAGATATTTCTCATTTCAGCTCCCACCCCAGGGGCCCAGTACTGCAAGGAGCCAAGAACGGGTAGCTTTGCCCTCAAAGTGGCACGGAGTGCGGGGGGACACATCACGAGAGACAGTCCCCGCCCCAGGGAACTTGCAATCGAAATAGACAAGGCAGAAAAACAATGGGAGGGGAAACCATTTGCCAAAGGCCAGTGGCAGTTCCAAAGAGAGAATCCAGGTGTCCTGAGTCCCAGTTCAGTGCACTAAGCCACACTGCAATGCACTGAGCTCTTCTTCCGGGGCGCTTGTTATTGTTTAACATTTATAGAGCAGAAATGCTTCAAGGCCACAGCTAGGGTGGGCCCATAGGCTGGGTGCTGTAAAACCTTATCATAAATTACAGTTCCTGCCCTAAAGAATTTACAGTCTTAAGAGTTGCTTCAACTCCCCCTGGTTTCACTGGGTTCTTGCCTACATCCTGTTCGAACTGGGGTAATAAATATGATGTTCACCATGACTCGGGTCGGACTGGCACTGTCATGTGTAGCAGCAACTCAGCCTGCGGGGATCACTTTAGGATGAAGTGGCTCAGCATGTCAGACCCAGCTTATGGTGTGTAATGTTCATACACCGGGGAGGGGTGGCGTCAGCTGTCACAGGGATCAAACCTGGAATCTCTGGATCAGAATGCATGAACCGCTACAGCCTGAGCGAAACCATTAAGCCTATAGGAGGCCTATCAATCTCTAGCTGACTCTCACCTAGCCACCACCACAGGGGGACAGAGCACCATACCAAGTGGGCATGACTTACAGGTGTGTTAAGTACCTGCCCAGGAAGAAAACAGTGAGTGCTAAAGGGCTCTTTGATCTAGTAGAGAAAGGCATAACGAGAAGCCATGGCTGGACATTAAAGCCAGGCACATTTAGATTAGAAATAAGGACTTCATTTTTAGCAGTGAGGGTGACTGACCACTGGAAAAACTCCCAAGGGAAATGGTTTCAGAATAGCAGCCATGTTAATCTGTATCCACAAAAAGAAAAGGAGGACTTGTGGCACCTTAGAGACTAACAAATTTATTTGAGCATAAGCTTTCATGAGCTACATCTAGCTCATGAAAGCTTATGCTCAAATAAATTTGTTAGTCGCTAAGGTGCCACAAGTACTCCTTTTCTTTTCTCAAGAGAAGTGGAGGATTCTCCGTCACTTTTCAGCTTCAAATCTGGAGGAGACACACTGGGTCCTTGGGCTCAATGCTGGGGGAACTGGGTGAATTCTCTGGCCTGTGCTATACAGAAGGTCAGATGAGAGGCTCTACTGATCCCATCTGGCCTTAACATCTCTGAATCCCCCACTTCTCTGCAGCTTGTGTTAATCACTGAGACTAGCTCAAAGGCAGAATAGTGGCATTTCACACTCCCTTGGCGCTGGCGAAAATGACTAACAGAACAAGCAGCGTGAATTAGCTCCAACCAACCAGGCATGATCCCACTTGTTTAGTACGATCATTTCAGCTGCAGGCCCCCCTCTGCTTGACGCTGCACAGACACAGAAGCAGACACAGCCCCCTGTTCTGGGGGGCTTACGAGCTAAGCAATCCATTGTGTGTTTACTCCTGGAAATTCTTCACAGCCAAAACGGTGCCTCTAGGAGCCCCTGCTGTCTACCCTGAAGAAACAGATCATGTTAAAAATTCCCTGCATGGTGACTTTTCTTCCCAAGTATCAGCTGGGCCACCTCAGGCTAGCATCAGAGCAGTTTTCACAAACTCAACAGAGTTGGGGTTGGCTCAGCTTCAAAAAAATCATGACTGGGTCCCCTGTTATATTATTCCCAATAAAACAAGAATGCTGGAAAAATTAGAATCTCCCCAGCTCAGGCCTGCTCTGCAACTTTACAGGGGTGTCCCTGCTCCCCCATTTCCCCTTGCACTCTGCTCCCCTGACTCAGTACCCTCCGGCATCACAGCCCCCCCTCCCTTCTCATTTTCCCCTGCCCTCCATCATCACAGGAGCTCCTCCTCCTCTTTTCTTCTGAACCAGGCCTGGAGGAAAGCTGAGAAACACAGACACCAGAGCCACTCCCTAACCAGAGCCTCGAAAAATTAGGGAAAAGGTTCCATCAGCTTAGGCACCATCTCCGGTTGCACCGGGTGCCTTGGGTGTCCTGCCCGGCTCCTTGAAAAATGGCCTGACCAAGGATGGCTTCCAAGGGAGGCCTGACTTGCCAGGAAACTGTTTTCATCATTAGAAGACACCTCCTCATTCCAGCGGGCGCCATTCCAGACGGGGGTGTGATGGGGAGAAGCAGCAGAATGAAACGGCACTTGTGTTCCCTCTGTCCTTTCCCAGCATCTGCAATTTCAATTGAGCAAGGGATGAAATTTACTCACTGGAGGAGGAAGTCTGCACTTTCCATCCCTCCCAACAGACCTTGTCAGGCCTCTCTCTCTCTCTTTTTTTTAATAAAACAAGCAATGCTGATGCTCAGCAGAGCTGCAAAGAAAGGTCACCTGGCCTTTCTAAAGTGCATTTCTCCCCTTGTTAGGCAAAATAACAGCCTCTGAGCTGTGACCGGAGCAGGTTGGGGAAGCTCATAAAGGTAACTGTCCTTGTCTCTTTGGAAATGTCAGAAAAAGTTCAGCTGTTCTTGGGAGCAGATCAGTTCTTGATTGGTTCCAGTACAGGGGGGAATGAAAAGCTGAGGCTTTCTGTTACTGAGGCAAAAGAAGAAATCTGCCAGGTCTGAGGTTTATAGTTTCCAAAACTAGGCTAGCCACACAGGTGAGGCCTGGACAGAGAGGCAGTGTTGTCTAGTTGAGAGCGCACCAGAGTGGGACTTAGGAGACTGGCCTGAGTACTATTCCTACCACTGGCCTGAGTACTGGGTGACCTTGGGCAAGTGACTTCACCCAGTTGTGCCTCAGTTTCCCTTTCTATACAATGGGGATAATGCTTCTGACCTCCTTTGTAAAGTGCTTTGAGATCTGAGGTTGAAAAGCATTATATAAGAGCTAGGTATTATTATTATTATCTACCTCTTACCTATTTATACAACCTCCCTCACCTTAGCACCTAGCAGTCATAAATCAGTGTTTAGCCTTGTGGGTAGGACATATTAGACTCATATTATAGAGAGGGAACCAATGTTGGCAATTCTTGTGGTTTTATCACATGTCTCACAAAGTTTGTGGGTTTTCTTAAATCAAGAGCTCCTGGAGTCATGTGAATACATCAGAATCTCAGCTTTTATTTAAAAAATATGTTTCTAGCCCACATGGTTGCAGAGAACAGCTGGAAAACATGACCCTGAAAAGGTGCAAAAGCCAGAAAGCAATGGAAAAAAAGCTCAGATATATTATTTTTAAAACCTCATGATTTTTAAGCCAAAATCATACTGAGGGGCACAGGACAGATTAAATGTCTCAGCCAAGGTCACACAGGGAGACCGTGGCTGAGCCAGTGTGAACCCAGGTGTCAGCGCTCAAAGGTCGCAAGCTTGGGAAATACAATTTCTGAGGGCTTGTCTACAATACCCGCTGGATCGATGGGCAATGTTTGATCCAGCGGGGGTCGATTTATCACATCTAGTCTAGACGCGATCAATTGACCGCCGAGGGCTCTCCCGTCGACTCCGGTACTCCATCGGAGCGAGAGGTGCATGCGGAGTCGATGGGGGAACGGCATCAATCGACTCACTGCAGTGAAGACACCGCGGTGAGCAGATCTAAGTACGTCGACTTCAGCTACGTTATTCACGTAAGCTGCAGGTGTGTAACTTAGATCAATGCCCCCTCCCCAGTGTAGACCAGACCTAAATTGTGAGCCAATGTGTGTGGGGGGGGGGGGCGGACCTCCTCTGACTGGCTGCTTGCCCTCCTTACCTGCCTCCTGGGGAGAAGCAGCCAATCCAGAGCTGCGGCAGGAAGCAGGCGGCGCTCCCCCTCTCCTATCAGGAGCTGATTCTGCTGTCACAGGAGGGGCGGGGGGAGCAGAAAGAGCCCAGCAGCTCAGGGCAATTCTGCTGCCCCTTCCCCTCCTGTGAGCAATAGACATCTCCTCTACTTCCCCAAAATATACAGCCTGGGAAGGGGCAGAGGGGAACCTGCTGCAGTCCCCTGGCCTGGGAGAGGGGGTTGAAGAAGCTCAGGAGCTGCAGTGGTGTGGGGACTGGGAGGATAGGATTGGTTTTGGAGGCTGGGGCAGAATTTATTTCTGGGCAGGGGAACAGGCAGATGCAGGAGCGATGATAGACACCCTGGCTGCTTTTTTTCAGGACACTTTAAGCCCTTCCAGGTGTCCCAACTCCCAATCCACAGTCATAGAATCATAGAATCATAGAATATCAGGGTTGGAAGGGACCCCAGAAGGTCATCTAGTCCAACCCCCTGCTCAAAGCAGGACCAATTCCCAGTTAAATCATCCCAGCCAGGGCTTTGTCAAGCCTGACCTTAAAAACCTCTAAGGAAGGAGATTCTACCACCTCCCTAGGTAACGCATTCCAGTGTTTCACCACCCTCTTAGTGAAAAAGTTTTTCCTAATATCCAATCTAAACCTCCCCCACTGCAACTTGAGACCATTACTCCTCGTTCTGTCATCTGCTACCATTGAGAACAGTCTAGAGCCATCCTCTTTGGAACCCCCTTTCAGGTAGTTGAAAGCAGCTATCAAATCCCCCCTCATTCTTCTCTTCTGCAGGCTAAACAATCCCAGCTCCCTCAGCCTCTCCTCATAACTCATGTGTTCCAGACCCCTAATCATTTTTGTTGCCCTTCGCTGGACTCTCTCCAATTTATCCACATCCTTCTTGAAGTGTGGGGCCCAAAACTGGACACAGTACTCCAGATGAGGCCTCACCAATGTCGAATAGAGGGGAACGATCACGTCCCTCGATCTGCTCGCTATGCCCCTACCTATACATCCCAAAATGCCATTGGCCTTCTTGGCAACAAGGGCACACTGCTGACTCATATCCAGCTTCTCGTCCACTGTCACCCCTAGGTCCTTTTCCGCAGAACTGCTGCCTAGCCATTCGGTCCCTAGTCTGTAGCTGTGCATTGGGTTCTTCCGTCCTAAGTGCAGGACCCTGCACTTATCCTTATTGAACCTCATCAGATTTCTTTTGGCCCAATCCTCCAATTTGTCTAGGTCTTTCTGTATCCTATCCCTCCCCTCCAGCGTATCTACCACTCCTCCCAGTTTAGTATCATCCGCAAATTTGCTGAGAGTGCAATCCACACCATCCTCCAGATCATTTATGAAGATATTGAACAAAACCGGCCCCAGGACCGACCCTTGGGGTACTCCACTTGATACCGGCTGCCAACTAGATATGGAGCCATTGATCACTACCCGTTGAGCCCGACAATCTAGCCAGCTTTCTACCCACCTTGTAGTGCATTCATCCAGCCCATACTTCCTTAACTTGCTGACAAGAATACTGTGGGAGACCGTGTCAAAAGCTTTGCTAAAGTCAAGAAACAATACATCCACTGCTTTCCCTTCATCCACAGAACCAGTAATCTCATCAGTCCACCCTTCCTGTCCAGAGAGACATGGAGAATTTCACCCCAACGTCATTGTCAGGAATCCAGACTGGGTCGATCGATCGCTAACCTGGTCCAGCAGCACTTGTGATGTGAGCTGGGGCTCTGGGGTCTAGGGCGGCCACATGCATGTGTTCCAGATGATCCCCTACGACTGGCACTGGATGTATACCTGTGGGTCAGATTCTGCTCTTGCTCGTTCTGCCACAGCTGGGGTGCCTTTGGGGCAGTTGCTCATGATTTGCGTCAGTGTAAGTGAGAGAAGGTTCGGATCCCCTTTGTTTCTAGACTCATCAAAACAGCCCAAGGCCCAAAGACGTGGTCTCCCCGGGCCAGGCTCAGAGTCAGGCTGATGTGGGCTCAGTGGAGGGGAATCTTACTCTCCCCCGTGGTGAGTTCAATTGTGCAGTGTGCATTGAGACCCGTGGGGGGGGACGGGGGGGGGCACTGAGCTGTATCGCCCCCTAGTGGAACAGGGCTGCACCTAGAATGGATCCATCTGGATGGTGCAACACGCAACATGCCATAACACACTCCCTGAGCCAGTGCTTGTGCATGTGTGGGGGGCGGGGAGGGTTAGGACTACATCTCCGCCCCTTCCCAAGTGACAAGCGTCACCACTACTCACAGGAATTTATTGCGCATGCTGTACGGGTGAGGGAAACTTGCATGCTCTCACTCCTGGTGTACTTGGGCAGGTCCCAATTTAGCTCTCTGGGGATAGAAGGGGAAATTTCATCCTCCTGTGGTGCCAGCTGGGTAGAACCTTTCATCAACTCTAAATATACAAGAAGCCCTCCTGAGCCCTTCCTCTGGCGCCGCAGCATGAGCTAACAGTGCAAGGGCAGATTGCAAGGTAATTAATTGGCTCACAACTTCGGAGGGGGAGTTCAGTTACAAGAGGTGAACCTGGCTGGATAAACCATTTCTAGAGTGTTTGAACAGCTGCTGCAAGGATATAATTCACTAGGAGAATCCAACCTGGATCAGTTCTTATAAGAAGGAACCAAGGCTGCAGCCTATGATAAGCCCAAATTGCTGTCATTTTCACGGTCCCCTTGGCACTCATATCCCACCTCCCTACACAGGACTGTTCCTTTCCTCTTCCCATCCCTCCAATGCTATTTGCCGCTCAAGGGCATGCAGAATCAAATTCTACTTTCAGCTGACACCAGAGCCAACAGGAATTGAATCTGTCTGTGTGACAGCTGAATTTGGCCCTTTGCTCCGGAGCTGTGGCTGA
The DNA here is from genome assembly GCF_965140235.1 of Caretta caretta. NCBI lineage: Eukaryota > Metazoa > Chordata > Testudines > Cheloniidae > Caretta > Caretta caretta. The sequence continues at coordinate 15,061,355 of NC_134225.1, forward strand.
TGCGCTGCAAATACTTAGTAACAACGTAGCTGAGCAAATCATTTGCAAGGGATCATTCAATGGGGTTTTGCCTCCTACTTCCATTCATGAATTGTCTGTGAGCAGATCCAAAAGTTCTGTGCTGATTCTTGGTCTGCGGGTGGGTTGGATTGCGGGTTACGAAAGGTTAATGTTACATCTGAAGATGCACTTTGTGCTGTCCTTTAGGTAGTTGGTGGGTGGAACTATAATATGTAATGCAAACAAGCTATGAAACTAACCGATGCAGCACAAATTTCAAATGGTATAGTCTCATATTCCTGTTTCACCGTCAGGGCCGCATTGATTAGCTAAGGGCAGAGTGCATCGGGAGGAAGAGAAGTCATCCAGTCTCAGAAGAGAAGCAATCCCATATTTACTATTTTTGCAGTAGTGCTTAGGAGCTCCAGTTAGGGACCAGGACCCTATAGATCTAGGTGCTGCACATTACTTACTAGCAGGTTTCAGAGTATCAGCCGTGTTAGTCTGTATCCGCAAAAAGAAAAGGAGGACTTGTGGCACCTTAGAGACTAACAAATTTATTTGAGCATAAGCTTTCGTGAGCTTATGTTCAAATAAATTTGTTAGTCTCTAAGGTGCCACAAGTCCTCTTTTTCTTACTACTTATTAGGTGCATTACTGTAGCATCTAGGAACCCCAGTCATGCACCCAGACCTATTTTGCTAGGCACTGTACATTATCTATTAGGTGTAATACAGTAGCACCCATGAGCCGCAATCATGCATCAGGACCCCAATGTGCTAGGTTATTAGATGTATTATGGTAGCACCTAAGCACCCCATCATGAACCAGGACCCCACTGCATTTATTAGGTGTATTATGGTTGTGTCCATGGAACCCCAATGTGCTAGGCACTGTACATAGAACAACAAAGATGGTCCCTGCCCCAAGCAACTTCCAACCTAATGTGGTTTATACATTGTAACCAACCCAGCGTGAACCTGGAAATACAAACTGGGAACTTTGCCATTTCATTTACAGCTTGACATTTGCTTTTGGCAAACTTTCCAGGCGAAAATGTTCTGTTTGAGAATATTCACCTGGGGAAGAACTCAAGAGGCCAAATGTTCACGGAAAGTGAACACAAAAGATTTATGAGTTGGCTGTAAAGAAATTTGCTTTATGTTTCTAACACATGGCCATGGCAAGTTTTTGCCCGCATTTTCTCACCTCTAACAAGAGTGTCTCAGGGCGTGGATCACCTGATCCTCAGTGATTCTGAGCAAGTCATTCATGGTGGTAGCTCTTTCTACAGGATGGCACTCATCACCATAAACTTTGGCCGGAGTCAGAATCAGAAAGGCAGGTGCTCTGTCCAGGCTGAAGCCTCCAGAAGGAAGGGGGCTTTAGGGGCATAGACCCAAGCCTGTAACTGCTATGACAAATGGCAACATGGTCTAATGAGTAGTGCATTGGGTTGGGCATCACAAGACTTCAATGCTAGTCCTGCTTCTGCCAGCAGTCTTGGGCAAGGGCCTGCAGTGGCATTGGAATGATTTTTATAGTGGGGGTGCTGAAACCATTGAACAAAATGGAAACCCTGCACATGACAGAAACCACTTCAAACCAGGGGCCCCTGCCATGTCCCTAATTTCAGCCCCGCTGCCTACCTGTGTTTCCACTCCTAACTATTCTCTATGGATATTGTAAGCTCTTCAGAGAAGGGACTGTCTCTTACTATGGCTTGTGCAGCGCCCAGCACAGTGGGTTTCTGATCTCAAGTTGTGGAAGTGCAAATGACAGTAACAACAAAAGCAAACTCAAGAGGCATCTATTTGCTCTGGTTGTGACTAGATTTTGCAAGGTGGAGTATTTTCACACATTTTAAGGGTAAAGCCCCTTCCATATGGACAGCAGAGAAAAGCAATTTGTTGACCGTTCATGTCTGGAAAGCAATTTGAAACCAGCAGAAGTGTAGCCTACTGGAGAAGGTGTAGGGCTGGGACTTGGGAGTCCTGGGTGCTGCCATTGGCCTCCTAGATAACCTTGGGCAAGTCCCCTTTCTGTGCCTCAGTTTTTCCATCTGGAACATGGGGATAATGATACTGACCTCTTTTGTAAAGTTCTTTGAGATCTAAAGATAAAAAGAGTTGTATAAGAACTAGATATTATCATAAAAGTGAGGGGCTTGTAACTCTGTCGTTAGCCAGGGGTCCTGTAGGTAGGAGGCCATACAAACTTCCCACACAGATCTACCAGCGCTCTGCAGACTTGCTGTTGTTTGACTCCTGCTGCCCCCCATCACTCTGCCCATGCACCTTGTTGCTGACCACCTGCAGTTATCCCAATTATAGGCCTCTCTGCCAACGCACCTCAGTCCTGATCCAGAGTGCCCTCTGCAGGTCTAGTCTCCCATCCCCCACAACTGATCTCTCAATGGATTTCAGTCCTACCTTGCTGTACCCCTGCTAGTCCGCTCCTGAGCTCCTCTACAATTTCTCCAGTGCAGCACTGGCCTGGCTCACCTGTAATGCCCCATCGCTATTCCCGCTCCTGGATTTCTCTTAAGGAGAAGTGCCAACTGCTCAATCGTGTTATGGACAAAGGAACACTATGATGAGATCTGCCAATCACATCTTCATTTATGGGCCAAGGCTGGAATTTGCAAAGAGCTAGGAGGAGCCAGGGTCCAAATCCCACTGGATTCCAATGGGAATTTGGCACCTAACTTCATTAGGACCCCTTGACACAAAATTGGAACTCAGAGTTCTTAGTGGGAAAAGAGCCAATGTGCATTAGGTGTTGCACAGCCTATGGGTATGATGCTCCTTCTTCGTGCCTGTGATCCTGAGCCCAAATCCTGGAGATACCTTGGCAGTGGTGGGTAAAATCCACGGCTGCTTTAATGTTGTTATTGAAACTTTTTATTAAGGCAAAGTTACAATAAAATGTTACCATACTATTATACATTACTTATTACCTATTCAGGAGCAGGTTAATATTAAAAGAACCTGGCTAACAACTCTGTCTGGCTGGAGAACCCACCTCTTCTGAATACACTAGAAAGGGTGACCACATTTCTAAATACTTAGCCTCTTTTTGGAGCTTCTCTTGTCCCTGCACTGAGCGCTTCTCCATTACAAGGACAGTCCATATTTAACTGTGCCACAATTCCATAGGAGAAGTCACATTTTTCCAATAACGTGCAATACAAAGTCTTGCTACTAAGAAGACAAAAGAAATTAATTTGTAGTACTGTTTAGCATGTTGATCCTTTACTGGAGCACTAAATAAGCAGGTCAAGGGATCTCTAGGAACCTGGCACTTTGTCATAAGATGAATCTCTAATAATTTCCTCCCAAACCCATAAAATCTAAGGATCCATGAATCCCCTGAAATTAATTATCTATCTATCCATCTATCCCAATATGTACATATCTTTATTTATCTATCTAGGTAAGCAGAAGGGAGGTAAAACACAGCCCCGTGCTGCAAAACAGACTGGAGCTGTTTATTGCATTGCACATACCAGGCCCCTGACCCGGCCTGGCTGCAGAGTTAATAGAAGCATCTGAGGATCTGACAGTCAACAGGCAGGATTAGGACTTGCCTTCGTGTGTCTCAGCCACAGGAATTTGCATTCCATAAGGGCAGCGCCTCAGTCCCAGCCAAGAAAAACGGCGGACGTTGGTTTATTTTCGAGTGCAAGCCGGAGTGCCATGTTCACTTTGCATTAAAAGTCAGCCTTATTTAGTCTCCAGGAAATTAATGATTCCCAATTCCAAAAGGTCTCCAATATTTGAACAGTCATTTGGCGTCTTGACAGAGGCGCGCAGAAAGAGAGGTAGTCAAATATGACAATTGGCTTGAAATATGAAGGCATCTAGCCCTCAGTAATATATGGACTGCATTCCCTGTAAAAATTATTTATTAGGAACTTTTAGTTACTGAGTGGCACCGTGATTTAGTGCTCTAAGAACGATCACTGCTTTTGCCTCTGGGACCCAGGGTTCTCATGCAACTTGCGAGGCTGAACTTAAACGATGCTAAAAAGTTACTGAGGCTGTCTCGGCTCACTTGAGGATGGACCATAAAACTGTCATAACTGGCTTAAATCAAGGTTCCCTTTTGCTCTGGGAATTCTATAGGACATCTTCCTGCCACATGCACTGGGAAAGAAACAAGGCAAAGGACAGTGGGTGAATGGGTGGTGGCTGGTCCCAAAGTGGTGTTGGAAGATCCAGATTGTGATGGTCATTAGCCAGAAGCACTATGCAGGGGCTCCGGAATGGGGGAGCCAGGAGGCCAGGGCCGGATCAATTTTAAAAGTGGGAGGGCTATGCCCTTCCACTTTTACCTGGCCATAAGGGCAGCCATGCGGGGGAGGGGGCAAAGAGGAGTGACCATGGGGCAGGGTCAAGAGGCAGTGCGAGGGCAGGGCCTCAGGGGAATGGGCGGCGCGAGGGTTGGGGCTCGGGGAGAAGGGATGGTGTGAGGGCGGGGCCTTGGGGAAGGGGCACCGCAGGGGTGGGGCCTCGGGAGAAGGGGCTGGGGAGGGGCCACAGTTAGGGCTTATCTACACAGAGCAATTGACCAGAATAGTTCCCAGTGTGGATACTCTGTTCTGGAATTAAAGTGATTTTATTCTGCCAGTATGATGGGAGAATGAGCACTGTGGACTGATAGAAACCTTTCAGAGGAGTTCATAGATTCATAAATTCTAAGGCCAAAAGGAACTGTTGTGATCATCTAGTCTGACCTATAGCATAGGTGATAGAACTTCCCCAAAATAATTCCTAGAGCAGATCTTTTATAAAGACATCCAATCTTGATTTAAAATTTGTAAGTGATGGAGTATTCACCATAACCCCCAGTAAATTGTTCCAGTGATTAAATATTCTCACCATTAAAAATTTATGACTTATTTTCACTTTGAATTTGTCTAGCTTCAACTTCCAGCCATTGGCTCATGTTGTACCATTCTCTGCTAGACTGAAGAGCCTATTATTAAATATTTGTTCCTCATGTAGGTACTCACTGACTATAATCAAAAATGTTAAGACTTCTCTTTGTTAAGCAAAATAGATTGAGCTCTTTGAGTCTACCACTATAAGGCAGGTTTTCTAAAGTGTCACTCTTAGAATATTAGAGTTAGAAAGGACCTCGGGAGGTCATCTAGTCCAACCCTCTGCTCAAAGCAGGACCAATCCCCAATTTTTGCCCCAGATCCCTAAATGGCCCCCTCAAGGATTGAACTCACAACCCTGGGTTTAAGCAGGCCAAAGCTCAAACCACTGAGCTATTCCTCCCCCTACACGTTACCAGTGATGATCTTCTCTGAACCTTGTCCATTTATCAACATCCTTCTTGAATTGCGGGCACCAGAACTGGACACAGGATTCCAGCACCAATTAATTGCACCAGTGCCAAATACAGAGCTGAAATAATCTATCTGCGCCTACTCAAGATCCCCCTGTTTATGTGTCCCAGGATCGCATTAACGCATCCACAGCATTGCACTGGAAGCTCATGTTCAGCTGATTATCTACCATGACCCCCAAAGCTTTTTCAGAGTCCCTGCTTCCGAGGATCGAGTCCCCCATCCTGTAAGTATGGCCTATGTTCTTTGTTCCCTGATGTACACATTTACATTTAGCTGTATTAAAATGCATATTTATTGTTTGCTTGCACCCAGTTTACGAAGCAATCCAGATCTCTCTGAATCAGTGACCTGTCCTCTTCATTATTTAGCACTCCCTCAATTTTTGGGCCATCTTCAAACATTATCAGTGATGATTTTATGTTTTCTTCCGTGTCATTGATATAGATGTTAAATAGCATAAGGCTAAGAACTCATCCTTGAGGGACCGCACTGGAAACAGAACCCTCAATGAGGATTCCCCATTTACAGTCACATTTGAGACCTATCAATTTTTAATCCATTTAATGTGTGCCATGTTAATTTTATTTCAGAGATAGACTGGTCCTCTCCCATTTATACATGTGCAGACTGGGCCTAAAACACTATGGTTACACTGAAACATGATCGTGGTGCCATCAGGTAAGTCTTGTAAACAAAGATGATCACAAGCTCATTAAAGTCAATGGCTGTACAAAGCATTCTCTTTCAGGCTCAACAGAAGAAGCCCCTTTGCACAGAGCTGCAGAAATTGGTGGGCCTGCCCAAGGCACTAGCCTACATGGCAGGTCAGAGCTGAACCACACTGAATGAGGGTTTTCTCTGGTTGCAGAAGCAGGAGCCAGGATATCAGTTTCAGGTTGTGTTTGGTGGAAGCAGGAAGCTAAGAGCAGGACTTATGAGCGTGACCTTCAGAGGAAGCAGAGAGACAGAGTTTCCTGGGCACAGACCTTGGTGGTGTGGAACACTTGGGAATTTTTGAGCAAGGAAACTGCTTGTTGTTGGAAACAGGATTACATCTCCCATCATGCATCACATTCTCCCCCATTGGAGAAGGAAGGCGGTGCTTCATGAGAGTCCTTGACCATGGTGCAACGTGGAAGCCAGAGTCCAGCCAGGGAACCTAGTCTATAGATAGAAGGAGAGCCCAAAGCACCCAAACTATAACTCCCATGAGGCACCATTTCCAAAATCAAAATATTTCAGTTTTTGTTCAGAATATTTTTGTTTTTGGGGGGGATTCAGTTCTTCAACATAAAATCACTTTTTTTTCAATGGAAAGTGGACACACACAAAAAATTAGCTGCAAACCCAATTTTCAATGAAAAACAGTTTTGGCAGAAAATTTTCAACTAGCCTTCATTAATATTAATTTAAGGAAAAAAATAGAGGCCATCAAATCCATAGCAATGATTGTGTGGGCTCATATGTCATACTACAAGGATCTTTAATTAATGAAAATTGGGCCCTGATTCTGCTCTAGGCTGCACTGGTTAAAGCCATAGCAGGAGACAGTAAAGTCAGGACCCCAGATCCTTGTTTCCCGCAAGGTGGGAGGAATTTTAAAGCACCACCAATGTGTCTCTTGAAGTTATACAGTCTATATGCTCTCTTCAGTATCCCATCCATCCGTTTCTCCACTTGAGAAGTTCATATGACACTCAAAGACCTTGTGATGCAACCCTATGTGTGACTCTACATCAAAAGCTTCTGCTCAACAAGATTGTTACCTTCCCTCCTCAAAGAATTCTCTCCAATATGGCAGATGCCTTTTCCCCAGGGTGGGACCATTAATTGAACCCTATTTCCAATAGCCAGGAGAAGGAATTTTAAAGTCACCAAGAGTGATATTGTGGATCTGGTAGGAGCTGAAAGCTCTGATAAATTTCCCTTTTAACTGCAGATAATACAGCAGAAATGATGTTGTATCGATAATATTTCATGAGATTCCCACTCCAGTGTCCAGGCTTTGGGAGTCAGGGATTGAGGTTGCCGTTTTCTGTATATTTAATGACCTTGTTACCGTAAAGATGCTGATTCATTAATGTTGGAACTAATTAAGCATCATAAATTTGTCATTGATATTCTTGTTCGTGCCCTGTAGCATCGAAGCCAGGAATGGTTTCATCATGAGTAGAGACAGGGGAGCAATGTAAAATATGAACTTCTTCAAAATCTCCCTTGAACTTTGAAGCCTTTTCAGAAGTTTGATAATGTCTCATGATAGTCTGTTTGTATTTCAATGAAACCAGCACCTTTCTCCCTAGCCACTCATAAGTACAGCTGTGCAAATAATGGATTTTTCAGTTCATTGGTAGTTCCCAAAAACTGAGAAAAAAATTGTTTTGGGTCAAGCTGAAAAGAATTGTTTTTCAAAATTTTCAGCAACTCAAAAATTAAACCATTTTGGATCAAACAAACCATATAATTCAACCCAAAATGAAACATCTTGTTTTGATTTCAAGTGTTTTTTTAAAACATTTTTGCCTTTTAAAAAAAATAAAATGGAGGGAATTGAAAAATCAAAATGTTTTGACTTTTTCCGAATTTTTTTTTTCTTGGAGGATGAACAATTAGATGAATTTGCCAGACATTTCGGGGTCATCAAATCATCAGATTTCACTGAAAAAAAGTTTAGTCCGAAAATTATCGCCCGTATCTTCTCTCAAGCTTTTCTTCTATGCAGTTCTCTTTATGGACTGGAATTTTCAACTGCACACACTGTTAGCCTAATTCTACCTACACTGAAGTCAATGGCAAAACTCTGTGAACACTAATAGGAAGTTGGTTTCAAAATCCCCTTCAGCTCTGAGCCTCAATCAATGTTTATCCAAATGTACCTTAGACTATTTTGACCCAGAAATCTTGTGAGACAAGGAAATTTCATGAGCTTTCTAATATGTCTTGGTTCTAACCACATCACAATTATTATTGTTATAATAATTTGTATTCAGGCAGACCTGGGAGCCCCACTCATGGAACTGTACCCCATTGTGCTAGGCGCTGTACATTATTTATTAGGGGTATTACGGTAGCGTCTAGGGGCTCCAGTCATGGACCAGCACCTCATTTTGCTTGGTGCTGTACATTATTTATTAGGGGTATTACAGTAGCATATAGGGGCTCCAGACAGGGACCAGCGCTAGGTGCTGTGCAAACAAAGAACAAAAAGACAGTCCTTGTCCCAAAGAGCTTCCAGTCTCATCACTCCTGAGAGCAGATTTATTCTGTTTAAATGGTAAAATAATCAGATTAGAGCTAGCCAGGAAATGGGTTTTCCTGTCCTATGGAAACTTCATGATTTCAGCACTTTTCCCATTCTGCAGTGGGATGAAACCGAGACCTTTAGCAATTTTTCACAAAAAGCAAGATAGACTGACTCAGAGCAAGGACCGGAACCTGGGCCTGCACATTGTCATGGAGTTGCCCTAACTACTAGCTATTCCAAGGGGAGAAGGGGGATTCTCTCTCATTCACACTTGCTGGAGCTGCTCCAGGGTGTAGAAATAATTGACTGCTCAGTAGGCTGGAGAGACTAACTCTGCCACCTGCTGATTGGGGCATTCAGTTGGGATGTGGGACATGCCAAATCAAGTTCCTGCTCCTTGACCTCATTCAGGTTAGAACCTGGGTCTTCCACATTGCCTAGACATTGAGCCATTAGCTCTTTTCAGTGGGAGTTCTCTTTCCCTCAGTGGGAATTCCCTCCTGATCCACAGAAAACCTTGCAGACGAAAGTTTCATCAAAGCCAACCTTTTCCTGCAAAAAGGTCTGTTTTGACAAATTGGCATTTTCCCAACAAGAAAAATATTGCCTCAAAAAATCTCGACCAGCTGTAAATCAGATCCAAGATTTAAGTCAATTTTATCATCAGTCTTTACCTGATGTTTGGAGCTTCTTGTGCTTTAATTGAGCCTTCATGATCAGTTTCATCCTAGCAAAGATTATTGTTTGAAAAATAACTTAAGTAGGCATCTCGAAGACATAGAATAAGACAGAACTTACAGTCTAAGTCCGCAATCCTGAGAAGACTGGAGCACAATCTTAACTTTGCAAACACAAGTAGCCCTATTGACTTCCCTGGGTCTGCTTGTGAGTTTAAAGTCTGTACATCTCTGTAGGATCAGGGCCTATGGAGGCAAAATAGAGAGAGCAAAAGGGAAAGGAATGAAACACTGTGAAGCTGGCAGACCAGGTGCCATCTGAACACTGATAAATACACAGCTGGAATTGATCTGGCTCACCTGGGTGTTAGTATTGTTAAAACAGGTGTTAAAACGACAAGGAATGTTTAGAATGCTTGTAAGTTGCTGCATTACTTTCGCTTATAACATCTGGATCCCATATTATAAAATAATATTTGAGCATTTGCATTGTAAGCCTCTGTAAGTGTGTAAATCACCAGGCAGGAGAGAGACATTAGCCAGTGTGAAATGCTAGCCTCCTACAAAAGGGGTTATGTCTTGCCCATCAAGGAAGGTCCACCGACACCAGACGGACTAGTGTGGAACATTAAAAAGGACAAAAAACTTTGTTGTTTACTCTCCTCATCCCACGAAGATGAGCCATGCAAGTGAATTCCTTCCATCCTCTGAATCTACAGGTCAGAGCAGAAGGGAGGAAGGGAATAAAAATCCGTAACAAGAAGGAACTGAATCTATATGCTGCTTGGACTCAAGGGCAGAGGCGACATGTTGCAGGGGGGCATGTGGGGTCAAGTGCCCCCCCCGCCCCCCAGATTGGCGTGCTGGGGAGGAGAGGGAGAGGAACTCTGTCCTCCCATTGCACCTGCCTCCCCCTCTGCCCCCAGCACTCTCGACCCCTGTCCCTGGCAGCCCAGCCCAGTTGGGGAGCGGAGGAGGCGGGACCAGCCGCTTCTTGCGCCAGCCACTCTGGTTCACAGCCTGAGAGAGCCTGCCTGGGGACACAGCGGTGGGCCGCCCCTGCCCCCCGGCCTGGCTGCCAGGGACAAGGGCCGAGTAAGATGGAGCCCCCTTCCCCGCCGGCACATTTCTGGCTCATTCGGCCCCTGTCTCCGGCAGCTGGGCCCAGGCAGGGAGCGGGCGCCACCGCCGCTACCCCAGCTGGCCTCTCTCTCAGGCAGCTGCTGCGCTGCACAGAGCAGCGACCCGGAGCAGCCAGTTTGAGGCACATGAGACGCGGCTCCCTCCCGCTCCCCATCCAGGCCCGGCTGCCAGGGAGAACGACCAAACGTGCCGGGAGCGGGTGGTGCAGCGGGAGAAGGACAGGGCCTCCCTCGCAGGTAATGTGGGGCAGAGAGAGAGCACAGTGACCCAGGGCTGGGCACAGGGAGGGGGGTCACTGGGCAGAAGAGACATGTGGGGCGGTCATGTGTCCTCCCCTTTAGATTGTGCCCCCCCAAGTATGGGGAAGCACAAATTGTCTCTGCTCAGGGGGGCAAGGTTTTCTAGGCATAAGGAATAGAACCCTAGTGCTTAGCCTGGGTTAGCCCTAAAGGACATACAGAGCTTGCTTACTAAAGAAGCTTCTATTTACCTTTTGAAACTTAAGATTGTAACTCATTGTGTGTTTACCTGCTTTAACCTCGTAAATAACTCTCTTGTTTCCTTTTCCTATTTAGTATATCTTTAGATAGTTGATTATAGGACTGGCTACACATGTTGTCTTTGATGTGAGATCCGACCTGGAGTAAGCAACTGGCCCTTTGGGACTGGGCGTAAGTGGAATATTGCTGTGATTCTTGGTGTAAGGGACCATCTGTCACAAAGGCAGGCATGCCTGGGTGGCAAGACAGATCAGAGTACCCAAGGGGACAGTCTATGAGTCCATGTTAAGGCTGTTACAGTGCCTGAGGAGTTCACGCTTGATCATTGGTTGGTGAAATCTGAGTATAAAACTCACAGCCAATTTGGGGTTCATAACAATCTGCCCTGAGGTTAGTACTCATGCTCTTGAGCCACTGCTTGACAAACCATACGTGCAAAAAGATTTAAGGTGACATTTGGTATCATGTATGGCACAAATGGTCAGATTGTATTGTTTAAAGCAGAGTTCTACATAAGCTAGCCCTCCCTGCAAGAGGAAAGGAAATGATCATGATGGATATTAGAGAAACCATAGATAGATAGATAGATAGATAGATAGATAGATAGATAGATAGATGATAAGTGTCTATGGGGATAGAGAGAAGGTGTCTGGGTTGAGGGAAGAGAGAGGATTCCTGAGGCTCTTGCACCTGTAACCTGTAGGGGACACTGTTGTAAATTGACTGTATTTCATATATAAAATACTGTAATAAGACAGTAGTCACCTAGGATTTTATGGGTGTCACTATGATGCATCCCACGGCTGCTGAGATCTTCAGGGCAACAGAGGAATACAATTCAGAAGCTCCCTCTGTCAAAGCACAGGCCCTTTCCACTTGATCTAAAGAAGAATCATTATTGGATGTTAGCAGCACAGGGTCTCTGATCTACAGTTGAGCAGTTCCCTGTCCATCCAGACGAGGGCGCTATTACACATAATGCATGTGAATGGTAGTACATTCTAATGATGGCAACCCTCTGGAGGGAGTCTCAGTTAAGTAGAGCCCAGTCTGAGATCAGGCTTCATTTTCTGTTCAGCTGCAACAGCCGTGTTCCACCCAAGGAACATTTGTTACTAGACGACACACACAGCCCTTGAGGCATAGGATAATCTATCTGACAATGCTTCCCATTGTGTCTCCATGCCCTCTCCCTCCATCGCCTTAGCCCATTTGATTTCATCTAACGGTTGGCATATTTATTCGAAAAGGTGCTTAGCTGGAACTTAACCGTCTGCCTTCTCAGTCTCACTCCAGTTGGAAACGCAAACACTAATTGGGAATTATGCTCTCTCGCTTCTGCATCTCCGGGCAAGTCAGCTGAGTTACAAATGGCTTCTTTTCTTACTGGCATGAGACGATGCAAAGCAACTCCAAAGCCAAGCATTCAGACAGGGAGTCTTATTGATTAAAGTATGCAGCAAAGGCAGCACCTTGCTTGATGGCCTTGGACAAATGATTTGACCCCTCTATGCCTCAGTTTCCACATCCATAAATTAGGTATAATAATACGTAGCGCTTATATAGCTATGAGGGATAGCTCAGTGGTTTGAGCATTGGTTTGCTAAACCCAGGGTTGTGAGTTCAATCCTTGAGGGGGCCATTTAGGGATCTAAGGCAAAAATTGGGGATTGGTCCTGCTTTGAGCAGGGGGGTAGACTAGATAACCTCCTGAGGTCCCTTCCAACTCTGATATTCTATGAGCCCTTTTCCATAGATATCAAAGTGCTTTACAATGGAGTCAGCACCATTATCCCCCTTTTACAGGTGGGGAAACTGAAGCAACTTGCTAAAATCATCCAATAGACCAGTGGCAGAGCTAGGAAATGAACCAGGAAATGAGACTGAGGCTACTGCTCTAACCACTAGGCTGCACTGCGTGGGAAACGTTGGCTTGGTTTGTTTTTTTGTTCCCGTTTACAAAGGTTTTATTTTTCAGAAAATTTTCCTTCAAAAGTATTCAGGTTTTCATCAAAAAATCAAACCCCCATATCTCCCCAAACTGAAAGTGCTAAATATTTCTTAGTTTTCAGCCAATTTTTTTGTTTGTTTTCATTAAAAACTCAATTTTTTTTCATAAAAAAATGGTCCAAGTGAAAAATTCCAACCAACTCTGAGGATAACACTGATCTACCTCAGAGAGACATTGTGACATTTAATTAAAGTGTATTTTGACCTTGCCTGCTGAATTCATTATCTAAGTGTAAAGTATTATATAAATAGAACAGGCTATTTGTTCGCTCCTCATGTTTCCTAATGGAGGGACAGAGCCTTTACCTACTGTTACATCTCTTGGAGGCTCTGCCTTCGGATGCTCCCACACACTGTAGCCATCCTACCATCATACCACCTGGGTTAGTATAGGCATCTGCAGTTCTGTTTGGGACCCACTCATACCGCTTCTTCAGTTGGCCATTGGGGGTCACTACAGAGTTATGTCAGGGTCTCCTCTCTCCCAGAGGCAGGGTTGGGTGCTTCGGCTGGCCGGGGATTTGAAACTCCAGACCACGTGCAGGGCAGCCAACCCTCCAGGAATGCCCTGGAGTCTCCAGGAATTACAGATTCATCTTTATTTAAAGATTATGTCATGTGATGTCATGTGATGAAATCTCCAGGAATATGTCCAACCAAAATTGTCAACCCTAACCATGGGACATCCCATTAAAGGGTTAATTTAGGAAAGTTAGTTTCTCCAGGCAGTGTCCCGCCTTCAGGGTGTAATCATCCAATCAGATTTAGTTCTGATGATGTCATGCTTCCAACTTGCTTTTCCTTTAGCTGAGTGTGTTGTCCCTTGACGTCTAGCTGGGGTGGAGTTCCTCTCTTATCAATAAACTCAGTGGTTATTTTATTTTTAGATCACCTTTATTGCTCTAAACACAGCAGCAGTCTTCTTGGGTTCTAAAAGCGGACCCAGACATCTGTGCTTGGGGCCAGGCATATTCAGGGACATTTAAAAAAGGACACACGCATCCAGCTATGGTCCCACCTTTTCAGTTTCATTCCATCATCAAGATCTAGGTCGGAGAGCTTCAGCGCTTTCGAGGGGTGTAGTGGTGGGGTGGGACATAGGCAGCTCCAAGCTGCGCAGCATTTGGCTGGGAGAAGGGGCCGTACTGGGAGCCATTAGACTCCAAAGGACACCTTGCCCTCATCATGTTTCACATGGCAAATCCTATGTTAAATTTCATTTAAAACCCATCTTTGCCTTAAATTTCAAAATAAACCTTCCCTACAATAATAATGATAAAGCAGGGAGCCACCGCTCTGGACAGCAGAGATTTTTCTTGTTGACACCGAGTTTCCGATTAATGGCAGTCAAACATAAATCCTTCTTCATAATTGCTGCACTTGGGCTCAGTTGCATACCTTAGCAAAATGGATTTCTCAACCGCCCCCGCCCCCACCATATACACCCCTTATCTGAGAAGCTCTCCATCCCACCTTCAAAGAGAGCAAAGGGAAAGATGCAAAACAAGAGCATTTCCTGCTTAGCTTCATCCAGCCATCCGTATACTTTACAAACCACCACCCTCCTGTAGATCACTGGTTCGAATCCAGCCCAAGTTGCCCAGTGACTGAAAGCTGTTACCCTTTGGGAAATCAGTGGGTATCTGTCTACATGTCCCCCTCACCAAAATTGGCACCCTTTCTGAGCAGGGAGGACCCAATGGGTCATAGTGAGTGAGTTGTCATGCTTAGAAACAATACCTAGCTCTTATCACACTTAGATCTCAAAATGCTTTACAAAGGTAAATCATTATGCCCATTTTATAGATGGGGAAACTGAAGCATAGGGAGGGGCAGTAACTTGCCCAAGGTGACCCAGCAGACCAGAGCCAGGAATAGAATATAGGTCTCCTGAGCCATAGTCTAGTGCTCTATCCACTGAGCCCCACTGTCTCTAAGAGGTGGTCACGCCAGATGAGAATGGAGGTATGTTAGCAGCAAAGGGAGGGGGCAATGTTATGCTACCCTTGCCTGCACTCTAGCTACTATCTATTTATAGGGTGACCAGACAGCAAGTGTGAAAAATTGGGAAGGGGTAGGGGGTAATAGGAGCCTGTATAAGAAAAATACCCAAAAATCGGAAATGTCCCTATAAAATGGGGACATCTGGTCACCCTATCTATTTGCATTTCGAAGGTGTGTGCACATCTGGGAAGGGAGGTGCAGTGCTTACAGCACTGATTTGAGAGACCCCAGCTTTGTCCCAGACAGTTTGTCTGACCTTGGACAATCACTTAGTTTCATGGATTCATAGAATCATAGAAGGTTAGGGCTGGAACAGACCTCAGGAGGTCATCTAGTCCAACCCTCTGCTACAAGCAGGACCAACCCCAACTAAATCATCCCAGCCAGGGCTTTGTCAAGCTGGGGCTTAAAAACCTCTAAGGATGGAGATTCCACCACCTCCCTAAGTAACCCGTTGCAGTGCTTCATCACCCTCCTAGTGAAATAGTGTTTCTGAATAGCCAATCTAGACCTCCCGCACTGCAACTTGAGACCATTGCTCCTTGTTCTGTCATCTGCCACCACTGAGAACAGCCGAGCTCCAGTTTGTCTCTGCCTCAGTGTTCCATGTGTAAAATGGGACTAACTAACAGCACCTTCCTACCTCACAAGGGGGTTGTGAGGATAAATATGTTACTTTGGGGTACTCAGATGCTGTGGTAACAGTGGACATATAAAAGCTGAAGATAGATTAGTACTGAATTAGAATACTTGAGTCCAAACAGCTCTAAATCAGACAGCTTTGGTAAGCTCTAGACAGGCAACATGGTCTAGTAGATGGGATGGAGGTGTGCAAATCAGATTTGGTTTACTAATATTATGTGTATTATGGTAGCCCCTAGATGCTCTAGTCATGGATCAGGGCCACCATGAGCACTATATAAACAAATAAAACCCCAAAGGGCTTACAATCTATGTAGAAGACAAGAGTCAGGTGAATGCAACAAACAGACAGGGGATTCACAAGGACACAAATGAGACAATGCTGGTCAGTGTGATAAGCAGCCATCTCAGCAAACCCCAGTTAGGTCCCATTATTAATATTCTGTGTGACAGGATTATATATTTACTGGCTCAGGTGGTATCTTACATATGGGGGCAGGGGGGTTAGGGAGGAGTTTTGGAATGAGCCTGGGGAGAAAGCTGAATTTGGGGGTAAACATGCCTGGGGGTAGAGAGGGTCTCAGTTTGGGTGTGAGCCATGGGGGAGAGTTTGCAGCAAGTCTGGTGTCTGAGTTTCAGAGCTGAGTCTGAGGCTGGCATATACTTTGGAGTGGAAAGAATATAAAGTTCTATAGATCAGTCCCCAGTCTGGGCAAAACTCTGGTTTCTTTGAATTTCACATTGAGGTTTTAGTAAAATTTTCCTAAGTCTCCCTTTCAAAAGTGGCTCAGCCTCAAGTCCTTTGGAGATGTAGGCTCCTAAATCACTTTCAAAAATGGGACTGAGCTGGAGATGGTCGACATTTTTCCAACCCAATGTTTTTGTCAGAAGATGCTGACTCGTCAAAAGCCAAATTCTTAGTGGGAAAGGGATGAATCTGCGGATGTGAATTGAGAATAAGTTACAAAATTGTGAAAATCTCCCACTTTGACATTTTCTGAATGAAAAGTTCCAATTTTTTTGGTTGGAAACAAATATTTGTTTTGAAATTTGGGTTAATTTATACTAAAAAAGGGTCCTTTTTAAAAAAAAATGTCAAAATCGAAATGAAACGTTTTGAAATGAGCCAAATGAATTGTTTGGGTGGACCGGATCTGCATTTTTGTTTTTCAAATATTCCTTTCCCACCTGGAGCTAGACTTAAGCTCCTAAGTCACTTAGGGCAGGATTCACAAGGACATTTAGGCACCTAACTCTCGATGCAAACGCCAGGGAAGGAGAGGACAAAGCCAAGGAAAAAAGCCACCCTCCTAAAGCCTGCATCGCCCCTCCACCCAACACGGCTGAGCTATCTCAGCCTTTGACTTCCCTGGCTGTGATCAGTCGGCAGGGCTTGGTCCAGGTGCACGGATCCTCTGAGCAGCTGCTCATGCCATCCTCCCCTGTCCTCTGGATGCCACCCTGCCATTTTCAGGAAAGAAGTTGGGTGGAGGGGAGATGGGTGTCTCTGGTGCGGGTTGCCATAGCAACTGGGCCTAGCCTGCTCTGTGGACAAACAGCCGTTTTCAAGGACATGCCTCCCCTCATTGTCAGTCGGCTGGAGGGGAGGCTTTTGTGGCCGGTGCTTTCCCAGCAGCCCTTGCTGAATAGGTGCGAGTTCATGAACCTTCCCGTTGGCTGGAGAAACAAACAAGTATCTGACCTTTGACCTTCTGTTGATGCTTCGGCAACATCTCACCCCTGCACCCCCCGCACCCCAAGATACAAAAATCAGGGGGTCCCTTTAGCCAGCGCTTTGGCTGTTTTCGTTTGGACTGACCATACTAAGGCCCTGAATCTGGTTTGAAAGTCTCCACAGTGAACCTGAGATGGATGCTTTAGATCAACAAAGAGAGTCTAATTCTTTTGTTCTCTCTCTGCTCTCTGAGACACGTACCAAGATTGCTTCCCTTAAACAAACCAGGCACATAGACAAACATTGCTCCGTAAAGGAACCCAGGCAGGATTTGTGTTCCTTTGTTTTGTTGTCATTTATCACATTATTTTGTCCTTTTGTTTGCGTGTTTGTTTACACTCAAATCCAATGCCTGAAAGCAAAATGCGCTTCTTTACGAAAAGAATTAAAAGATGCAAATTTCCTTCATTCATCATGCATGCCCATTGGCTTGTTATTGTAGGGTTGCTCTGGAGAGCATGGCCCACTGGTTTGTTTATTGAAGGGTTGCTCACGATTGCAGGGTTATGGATGCTGCTTTGTTATTGTAGGGTTGGTTGTGAGAACTGGGCTCACTCCTTTGTTTATTATAGGGTTGGTCATAAGGGTAGGACTTGCTGGTTTATTATCATAGGGTTATTCATGAGGGCTTGACTATGAGCACTGGTTGTACTGGAAGGGTTGCTCAGAATGGCTTGTTATTGTTGACAGGTTTCAGAGTAACAGCCGTGTTAGTCTGTATTCGCAAAAAGAAAAGGAGTACTTGTGGCACCTTAGAGACTAACCAATTTATTTAAGCATGAGCTCTCGTGAGCTACAGCTCACTTCATCGGCATCCGATGAAGTGAGCTGTAGCTCACGAAAGCTCATGCTCAAATAAATTGGTTAGTCTCTATGGTGCCACAAGTACTCCTTTTCTTTTTGTTATTGTTGAGCTGCTCATGAGATCTCGGCAGGGCACACTAGATTATTATTGTAGGGTTGTGAGTGAGAGTTTTGCTAAACCTATTGGTTTGTTCTTAAGGGTTGGTCAAAAGTGGTGCATTGGGAGCATCAGCTTGTTATTGTAGGGTTGTTCCACAGCGCAGAGCTGGTCGCATTGGTTTGTTAGTGTAGTGCTGCTCGAACTTGATGCACCAGGCACACTGGCGTGTTATTTTAGGATTACTGCATCTCTGGCCATGATATTTTCCCCTGAAAATAAAGGTACATTTGTTTCCATGGCTGGGGCTCCTTTGCCAAGGTCCCTGTCACCAGTTCCCAGAGCCTTTCTGAGCCTGGATGGAATATCCTCAGCCAAAGTCAGACCAGACGTCATCTTCCTTGCCTCATGCTCTTGGCATTCAGCTCAGGCCTGTGCAGCTGGCAGCCAGGGGTGGCTGAGCCATTTGTTTCTCCAGCAGGTATTGAACAGGGCTTCCCTTCCTCTAAGAGATCAGGAAGCTGATAGAGGCCTTGGCAGGCTGCAGCTGGTCGCTATAAGCTTGGATTTTCAGAACAACCGAGATGTGCTGGCTTGCCTGCGATCTGCCCCAGAGATAAGGTGTGGTGGGGGAGGGGACCCACAAATAAATCCTCCTCTTTAAAGGGTCAGGGCTTGTCTCTCATGATGGTAAAGATGGGCCTGTACTGAAATCCTAGACCCAAATGTCAGAGCCATTCAGATCTGGCTCCGCAGTTGGCAGTTGCTTCCTATGGGTGAGCCAAAGCCCCGGATCCGAACTTTCAGGAGATCCAGTTCTAGATCCAAACATCATAGCATGGATCCAGGATGATCAATAACAAACCAAGGTGTGTGGCACAGCCCTCATTAACAACCGTACAATAACAAACTAGATATGGGACCAGGCTGGTAGGTGGAGTGTAGCCAAAACCAGAACCATGTCTCATTAGAGAGGAAAAATTGGCCAGACCCCTTAACCCAGGACTATGGCGACTCAGGTTCAACTCCCTGCTCTCCTACAGACTTCCTAGATGATGCTGGGATAGTCATGTGATTCAGTGCCCCATCTCTAAAACAGGGATAAGCGCATTCCCCCACCTTCCAGGCATGTTAAGAGAACCCAAATCTCCTGAGTCCCAGTCCAGTATACTACCTACTAGGCCAAGCTGCCGGAAAAGGCTACCATAGGGGAAAGGGTGTGTCCTATCGCCTCCCAGTTGGTGGCAGCCCTCAACCTTAGGGGATTAGTACCTTGCAGTATTTTTGATTTATTTGCTGCTTCTTTTGGGCAAACTGTCACCAGACAGATAATATCAAGAGTTGATGTCTTCTTGAAAAAAGACGCTTTACCTGAACCAGAAATTGTGGGCTTGACACAGGAATCCCTGAGTGAAATTCTGTGCCCTGTGTTGTGCAGAAGTCAGACTAGATGACCATAATGGCCCTTTCAGCTTTAAAAATCTCTGCATCTAAACTTGCTCATGTTTGAAAATTGGACCTGGACGGATCTTAACACAAGGCCGAAGAGTCACTCAATGAAATTATTTCCCGGTAGATCTAGAATGAGTTAAAGGATATAATTTGTCATGCAGCATGCTGTTAACCTGTGGAACTCCAAGCCATAGGATGTCAGAGGTTGTGAATGACTAATGTAGCTAAGCACGCTAATGTGGACTTTGTACAGTGCAGAACACATCACAATAAATAATAATAATAAATAAGAGTAATCCAGCCACATGCTTCAGGGCATAAACTGACTCCCCAAGCCAAGGATCAGAGAGGATATTTTCCCCCTCATATACTTTAGGGCATAAACTGTCTGGTGCATTAAGAATGGTTCAGCATGGTCAGTTCATATTGTCATTGCCAAAGATGGGCTGCAAGGACTGAACGGCCAGAGGTTCAGCTGGGCATGGCAGGAGGTGGAATACCCAGTAGCGTCACAAGGCAGGATCCTGGCTCAGCGGAACAATTAGTCCAGTTCCATATGGCAGATCCCATGTTCCTCTTGTGTTACCTTTTATCAGCAATGGACACAAACTCCATAAACCAGGGACCTGTCAGACTGTGGCTCAGCAAACTGGGACAGCAAGCAAAGATTGTGTCTGCCAGGTCCCAGCACTACTCCAGATTTCAGAGAGAGCCGGGCTACCCAGAAGTGCCCATTAAAACAGGTTCCTCCAGCTGAATATCAGCTGATCAGTGCTGGTCTGACAAGCAGAAGTAATTTATATTGGTTGCTAAAGACACAGGCAAATGTGGCTGTTATCAGCACCAGAAAACATTGTCTGTAAATAATGCTGCAGGAGAGAGCCACTCGTTTATTTATTTGTTATGAGCCATTTGTTCAGCTTTTGCAGGGACCCCAAGGATGAGATAGTGGAGGAGGAGAGCAGTCCTCAGAGGGGAGGGGAATCTAATGGTTAGAGCAGGAGGCTGGACGTCAGAACGTCAGGACTCCTGGGTTCTATTCTCAGTTCTGGGAAGGTAGTGGGATCTAGTCATTGGGGATGGAGGACAGTCCTGGGTTTTATTCCCAGTTCTGGGTGGGGAGTGGAATCTAGTAGTTGCAACAGGGGACTGGAGTCAGGATTTTACTGAGTCACTATGTGAGTTTGGTTAAATTGCTTTTCTTTGCTTCAGTTTCCCCTTCTGCCCAGTGGGGATGATGACACTAAGTGACCTACTTCAGAGTAGGTTTGGGAGCCATAGTCCATTAAAGTTTGCAAAGAACTTTGATATCCTTTGCACTGAAGGACAGAAGATTATTATTTTACTGGCTCAGCCTGGATTTGTTTTGTATTTTTGTTTCTCATATCAGAGCCAGCTCATTCCAGTTGCCAACAACCAGTCGCAGCCAAATAACCTCTCACATTTATACAGCTCATTTCATCCCAATCCACTTTATACCCACGGGCATTGTTTCTCCATTGAAATTCAAATGCCTCTCCGCCAACATGTTGAGAATAAGGAGACATGTCTAACCAAGGACACCTGGACAAACACTTCTCTCACTGACACAGAGGACAGTTTCCTAAAGAACCAACCCCATTAAATGGATGGAATTCGATTTATCTTCTACTCTGAGAGGCCAAATCCTCACTGCTGGATTTGAACTTGTGGTTCCAGAGCCACAATGGGAGTTAGGTACCTAAATATTGTTGGGGATATGGGCCTAAGACTGTGTCTGAAAGTGCCCAGATTTCTACAGGGAGCATTGGGTTTGCACCAGGTATTAGTCAAATAACTTTGTAATTTATAAGATCTGAAATGTGAGTTTTGTTGCCTCCCCTCACCCCCAAGGCTGGAGTGTCAGGGCAGGTGTGGAACCGCTTGGAAAACAGTAAGGATTTGGAGGGGAAATTCGGGGGGGAGGGAATGAAAAAAAATTGGGGAGAAGAAACTGAGGAAATGTTCTTTAGTTTTTTGAAAAAATGCAACTGTTTCAAAAAAAAAAAAATCCTGATCCAAAAGCCAAAAAACCACTCCAGCATCACTATTATTTTGGATGGGTTTTGTTCCAACATTCCCCCCCCCCCCCAATCTGCATTTGTTTTTCTGTTTTTCATCAAAGAACGAGCAAAGTTGAGAAAGAAATAAAATGTTCTGGGAACATTTTCATTTAAAAAAAGGTCATCTTGGGGCAAAAATGAATTTTCAAGTGAAAAATTTCCACTGATCATATTTCACTTTCAGCCCAAATTCTGCTGATCCAGTTTACCTTTTGGCTCAAAGAGCCATAAATACGTAGGGCTGGAGGGAACCTCAAGACATAGTCCATCCTCCCCACTCTGAGGCAGGATTAAGTATACCTAGACTCATGGTCATGCTGCTACTACTAATAATAATAATTCCTACTGTTATATAGCGCTTTCATCACTAGATCGCAAAGCTCTTTACAAAGGAGGTCCATCTCAGTATCCCCATTGTACAGATGGGGAAACGGAGGCACGAAGCTGGTGACTGACTTGCCCAAGGTCACTCAGCAGACCAGTGGTCAAGCCGGTAACAGTAGTGTCTACATTAGCTCCAGCAACAGAAGCATGTGTTTCGTCTAGCTAAATTACAATACAAGCAGCGTGTTTACGATCCGCTTGGTAATTCTGTCTGTCTGCCTGTGCCAGATGGGTTCTTCGCAACATCCTCGGCTTTGAAATAGGGTGTGGGTAAGGTTTATTTATTTATTTATTTATTGGGAAGGCTGATGAAAGCATCTTGGAAACCAGTGATGATTTTAGATAATGTCCTTCTAAAGCAGCTGGAGTGTGAGAACTCTTAAGAGGTCTGGTGATATTTATACTGATGACACACACCTTGAACGACTTCCAAGAATCTTGGCTGCAATGATGAAGTCAGCAGGAAAGGAGAGGGAGAGAGAGAGAGAGAGAGAGAGAGAAAGAAAGGGACGTCTTCTCTTTCTCACTCTTTTTTTTAACATTATAACAAAACGAGGAACAATTCATCAAGAGAAAGGAAGGGGGGAGGAGGATACAAAATCCCCAAGAACATTAACCTACTTTGCAATTTCACGAATTTGTGTCAGTAATTCCTTCTCCCCTGAAATGGCCCAAAATGTCAAATTCTTGGCCTCCTCTGCACGGTGATGTCAAGAAAAGAAACTGAAGCACGATGCAGTGGGAGAAATGGACAGGATCTGCAGAGGGGAAATGTCTGGCAGAAATGAAAGGGGCCAGATCCTACTTCCAACTTTCACTGGTATCAAGTCATTATAGTCAGTGGAACTGCTCTCTCTTCGAACTGCCTAGAATAGCATCCTAGCAAGCGTAGGGCTGTCTTCTAGTCCATCCCCCAGGATTAAATAGTGAAATCAAATAGTGTAGTATCCCTTTACATAGTTTGTGAGCCCTCTAAGTGGTGCCCACTGTGTTCTATGTTGTAGAACCAGCCAGAGCTGGTACATATGTAGCTAGGTCTTGCATTGATTAGGCAAGAGATAAGAGCTAGTGTGGGTCTTTACAGCCAAAGAGAATAGGCTTGGGTAGTATAGAGGGAGGCAGTGTAATTTAGTGGCTAGTGCACAGACCTGCTGCTGTGGAGAGACAGCTTCTAGTCCTGGCTCTGCTGCTAGTCACCTGGGTGATGTTGGGTTAGTTACTTCCCTTCTCTCTGCCTTAGTTTCCCCCCTTGTAAGAGGAGGATAATAGCTATAAAACACTTGGAGATCTGGTCGGTTACTGTTATGGCTTGTTTGTGTTTAGTGAGCACACATGGTTATCTGGGGCCCAACACTGCCTGTGTGGGTTCTTCGTGTTGTATAAAAAGCAACAGAAACAAGCTCCAGTGAGTGAGCGCTGATTCTGCTGCTTCCGTGAGGGGATAGCAGGGTCCACACAGCCAGTGCATGTGCGGCTGACTGGTGCACTGTAGTTTTACCACACACTCCATCTCCATATAGACAAGCCCCGAGGCCAGCCTCAGGCCCTTTGGCTGAATTTGTGCTTATACCTTGAAATAATCATTCACCTTTCCATCTGAGGATCTCAAAGCACACTGCAAACATTGCAGTGGCATTTTAGCCTTCATTTCCCTGAGAAGCAGGTCAGGAGATCGAGCAGGTCCGCAGCTGTGGGATGAACTGCCTCAAACCTCACCGCTTTCCTTTCGGAGTGCAGGGGGCTCTTGTTTGACCTTGCCTTCAGCAATGAACGCACGCAGCGGAGCAGACGTGAATAAATAAAAAACAAATAAAACTCCCATCATGTTCCCCTTAGGGGGAAAGGAGAAAATCACATGTGCTAAATGCTGGTCGTGTCCTAGAAGTCTGCTTGTCTTGGGAGCTGCTGTCTTGATGAAGTCAGTATAAGAAACCCACCTGAATAGAAAAATGTACAGAATGGGAAAACTGAGGCAGAAAGCAGGGAAGTGACTTGCCCCTGGCCCCCCACTGAGTCTGTGGCAGCAATAAGCATAGTTACCCTTCCCCTCCCTTCCCCCAGATCTAGCAGTCTCTGTTAGAGGAACAATGCCACTGTGGTGAAACTGGTCTATGACCCCAGAGACTTGGGGCTAGATCCAGAAAAGGATTTAGGTGCCTAACTGCCACCTTAGGTGCCTAAATCTAAAATGTCAATCCGCAAAACTGCAGCTTGGCTGCTCCCTAACCCTGTGGGCACCTACATTTCTGCCACTCAAGTCCCCTCGATGCCTAATTTTCTAAAATTGGGCATATGCAAAGTCACCTAAGTCCTGTGCCACCAAGCATCTTGGTACTTAAGCCCTGGCAATGTGTCCCCCTGCCTACCTGGTCTGCAGGGCCAGATCTGGAATTCTCCAGAGCTGCCTAAGAACACACCGACTGGATCAGGCCCTGCACCAATCCAGCCAAGGGGGCGGTGCCCCCCTCTCATCCTTTAGCAACCTGTGATTTAGAACGTTCACTCAGAGAGACACATGTTCAAGTCCCCACACTGGCCACTTCCGTAGAGGGACTAGAACCTAGATCATCCACTTGCCATGTAAGGGGCCAATTCACAAGGCGACAAAGTGCTGCGGGGTCTGGGACTCTCTCCTGCTGGAACTCTTCCATATGGACCTCGCGTAATGGAGACTGGGGGAGATTAAGCCTCCCCAAACCTCACACCACCAGGGGGAGAGGGGAGTGGCAGATTTGGGGCCCCCAGAAAAATCTCCCCCTACCATTGCCCCGGGACCATGGTGGGGACACAGAGCTTTTCCGGTCTTGGGGTGCAGCGGGGGAAGGGGTGGAACGGGGGAGGTGCCTCCACTGAGGCTGAGAGCTCAACCCTGGCTGGGCCAAGCTCCAGCCCCCGTCCTTCCCCCCTATGGCAGTGACCAAGCTCTCAGCCCCCACCCTGGCCAGGGCCACAGGGGAGCGTCATCCGCTGCCCATGCTCTTCCACTTTGTATAAAACACTTCAGTAGCCATTGGGCCAGAAAGCATGTGAGAAGGACTCTATTTCCCAGTGCTTGGCACACTCACCTTGGGAGAGCCAGTTTCCAGTCCTTGCGCCAATAAATATCTTCTGTGTCTGCCCAGCTCTGAGCACAATGGGGCTGTGAGCCTTGGCAGGTGCTACCCTACCACAATTAATTCATAACAATTTTCTGCCTTACCCCTTTACTTGAGCCACAGAACTGTCCTTAGCCCAGTTAGGTCAGGGACACCCAAACTTTGTGACTCCGGTGGCCACTTTCGTAACCCGCCGGGCGCCTGAAGGCTGCACCGAATGTGCTGTGCAAAAGGTTTTGAAATTAAAAAATAAATGCAAGCGAGAGGATTACCTGCTTGCCCTTGCGCTGCAGTTGATAGGTGAATAGAAATTGCTCATTAGATGAGTTCATCAGGAACACGCTCACACCCTCCCCCCGCTGCTGCTTAGCTTTGTCCTTACTGAGACGTTAGATGGGGGAGGACACTGCAGACTTAGGGTAAAGATTCGCTCCTGCACCAGAGCATTGATCTAGGCAAGAGAAGACAAGATCAGGGGCTGTCGAGAAGCCGTGTG
Organism: Caretta caretta; assembly: GCF_965140235.1. Lineage (NCBI taxonomy): Eukaryota > Metazoa > Chordata > Testudines > Cheloniidae > Caretta > Caretta caretta. The sequence continues at coordinate 15,087,081 of NC_134225.1, forward strand.
CACCTCCCTGATTCTCACCCCAGCCTCAGCTCACTGGCTTAGGGTCAGTGGATTGGCTTAGTGGCATTTCTGCTCGGGACTCACCCCTGACATGCCCCCTGCACTGAGGGCATGCTGGCTCACGTCCCAGCTGCAAGGCAGAGCTGCCATCAGGGAGCTCCCCTCTAACAGGAGGATTCTCTGCTGGGCATCTTGGGGCTGGATTGCCGCCCCTTTGTGTTGTCTGAGCAGCCTTGAGCATCAGGTCCTTTGAGGCTGATGCTGCATTTATGCCTCCTCCACCCAGCAAGTGCAATGTTCCCTGAAGTCAAGAGGAGCTTAGCCTGGGCATGATCTGCAAGTCTGGGTTCTTTGAGCAGCTTTGGTGTCAGGAGAGCCAAAGGTTTTACAGCCACCCACAAAGGATTTTACAGCCGTAGCCTGCTCCGCCTGGGCCTGATAAACCAAACAAACTGGAAATGAATACAGGTAAAATGATTGGAAGGACACTCAGGTTTATATCCTCCATGCAGAATGGTTCACATCATAGCCTGGGATGGCCCGAACTCCTGCCTTTTGTCAGCTGGCTACAACCTTAAGATTATTCCACTTAACATTGAATCCATCTTCCCACTGAGACATGAAACCAAAGATCCTGTGAAGCTGGGATGAAAGATCCCGATGATACTTGTTGCGAACACTAAGGTGTCCTGAACAAATCGAACATCTTGAGTAATAATTCCTTTCTACCCTACACTACTGTGCAGTGTTCCTGTACGCTGCTAAGAAGTTGCTGTGTTACACTCCAGAGGTGGCTGCATTTCACTGATAGGCATAGTCATACTATCTAGCACCTACATAATACAGGGTTCTGTAAATATGAGAGAAAGATACAGAGTTCTGTGCTGTCAGTATTACCTGCACAGGGAGAAGAGATTTGATAAAGATGTCTCCAAAATAAAGGTTTAAAACTCCTGCGAAACTGAAATCGGAAACAGCACCAGCTCCAGCATAATAGGGGACCGGCAGACAAAGGGTTAACAGCCTCCAGTGGCTGGAAGTTGGAGTCAGCAAAGTTCGCAGAAGAAATAAAACGTGGATTTTTAACGGTGAGGGTAATTAACCATTGGCCAAGATTAGGAGGGAAGTGGTGAAGTCCCCATTGTTTGGAGTTTTTAACTCAAGATAGCAGTTCTTGCTAAAAGACACATTCCAGTTCAACCCCAAATCATTGAGCTCCACACAGGACTCACTGAGGGAGACCCAGGGCCCGTGCAATGCAGGAGGTCAAACTCAATGCTGATACCCTTCTGGCCTTGGAATCTATGAATTACGCCTGTTTTAGAGCTGGGGAAGGTGAGGCACAGAGAGTTTAAGTGGCTTGCCTGGGATCATGCTGGTAAGTTAGTGACTGTTCTGGGAATGGATATCACATCTCTTGGCTCCCAGCTGCCCTCTTTTAAGCACCTTGGTATGGGCAATGCTATAGAAATATAAGACGCTGGTTATTATTCAGAGGCATCTTTGTTCGGTAAACGTACATGAGTGAAAAATATGATGGAATTAAGCAATAATGACCCAAGCGCCCAGGTATTTCCTGGGAATTAATGGCCAGCTGGGAGGAACTGATGGCCCAAGGAGCTCACATGGACCATTAACTCCAGCCGGTCATTAGTCCCCAGGAAATACACTGTGCTGCACCGAGGTCGTCAGTGCTATCACAGGCTGGGAATAAAATAAATCTAAGCGTGTTTTTATGGGCGCTGCAGTTTCATGAGGTACATACAGGGCCCGGCTGGGGAATTAATGCCCTGTGCATTAAGCAGACAGATCGCTCCCATCAACCCTCAGCCGTCCCAGCTGGTTACAATACAAATTAGCGAGACAATGACAATGACAGCGCAAGAGGCGTCATTCTCGCTGCAGGTCTGGCCCAGCAGCCAGAGCAAGATGGGGCAGGTTCGGGGGTGGGAGCGAGAGGAGGAGGAGGAGGGGCTGGGAAGGAGCGGAGAATAGGTGATAATGAGAGACAGTGAGAGAAAGACAAAGGGGGGAAGGTACCGTTCTATCAGAGAGAAACTTGGTTCTTCATTGCCTAACCAAACCCTTAACTAGCAGCCTGGTCTAAAGGTTCGGACTGTGGGCAGGGAATCTAGGACACCTGGGTTCGACCACTGACTTTGGGCAAGTCCTATCCCCTCCTATGCTCTGGCTGGCTTGCAATTGTAAGCTCTACAGGACTGGGGACTTAAGGGGGGAGGGGTAGCTCAGTGGTTTGAGCATTGGCCTGCTAAACCCAGGGTTCTGAGTTCAATCCTTGAGGGGGCCATTTAGGGATCTGGGCCAAAATTGGGGATTGGTCCTGCTTTGAGCAGGGGGTTGGACTAGATGACCTGCTGAGATCCCTTCCAACCCTGATATTCTGCGATCAATGCTCATTTACACTGGTTGAGGATCTGCCCCTGAGTGCAGAAGGTGAGGAGAATGGAAACCCAGCAGAATCAAGGACAGCCATCTCAGGAGACCCCAAGCCAGCTGTTTCGCTGAGCACCTGGGGCCCTGCTGCCCTTCTCTGTTCCAGGCCCTTTGGCTGCCACCAGCAGTAACTGACTGGCTCCTGGTGATTTGGCTGCACCTCCTGAGCCCTCTGTGCAGCACTAGACACCTCCTCTTCCATTGGCTTCAGTGTGAGGGGCAGGAACTCAGTACGTGTCTGAATGGGGCCTGTGCATGGTGTTCCTGCATTGCATCTCCAGGACACGCTGTCTATCAGGGATCCCTGTCGCTGGGCAGATCCCTGCGGTTCTGCTCCATGGTTTCAGTATTGCACCTTAAGAGGCTAAGCAGGCTAGGTGGCTATGCAAAGCGTAGGGCAAAGCAGCTCAAGCTAACCTGATCTAACTTGGGAGCCTGGAGTCCTGCATCAAAATCCCACTCTAAGTGCGAAAATCAGCAGTCAGGTTTCCAGTGGTGGATTTGGAGAAGAGTTGGGAACTCAGCACCCTGCCGGATCAGGCCTTTTCCAAGCACCTGATTTTGCCCAGGCCAATTTTCCCCCTGTTATTCCATTTCTTTGGCTGCCAGGGCAGGCCATGGTGATGTATGGCGGAGCATGAGCATTGCTGCTGGCGTGATTTATGAGCCTCCCGCTCCCCCCAGAGACATAGACCTCCACCGATTCCCACACCCAGCAAACATTTCGTCTGTGCTTTCCACACCAGACGAAGGTGGAAATGAAGAGGCTGGCCTTAGGCACAAGCAATTAGGCTGCACGGTATAAAAGACTATACACTTTAGCGTGGAGATGAATGCATCAAGACAGAGGTATATAAAATAACGAATGGTGCAGAGGAGCTCAGCGGGTTACTCCTTTCTCATACGATGAGAACAAGGAAAGAATTCAGTAGAACTGAGGCCACCCACTTCAAACTGTCCAAAGGAATTACTTTGGCCCATAATATATAACTGACCTGTGGAACTTACTGCCACATGATGTTGACTAGAGCTGGGCAAAACTCTTCAGCTGAAACTTTTTGTGGCCAAAAAAAATGCAGATTTGGTGACATTGAAACATTTTGGGAATTCATGTCAGTTTTGCCAAATTGGTTTTTTTGGGGTGGGGGGGAAACTAAAAAAAATCCACACATTTGCATTTTTTAGAACACAAGAACGTCCATACTGGATCAGAACAAAGCTTCATCTAGCCCTGTATCCTGTCTTTCGACAGTGGCCAATGCCAGGTGCCCCAGAGGGAATGAACAGAACAGATAATCATCAAGTGATCCATCCCCTGTCACCCATTCCCAGCTTCTGGCAAACAAAGGCTAGGGACACGATCCCTGCCCATCCTGGCTCATAGCTAATAGGCTGTTAGGCACCCTGGCTAATAGGATCTATCCTCTATGAACTTATCTAGCTCTTTTTTTAACCCTGTTATAGTCTTGGCCTTCACAACATCCCCATTCAAGGAGTTCCACAGGTGTGTTGTGTATTTGATTTGAAATGACTTTATTTCAAAATTTCCTTTAATTTTATTAAAAACAAAATCAAAATAATTTTAAAATGGTCAAAATCAAAATGAAATATTTGCTTTGTCAAATTATTATTTTTTAATGTTTCAGTTTGCCCAAAATTTCAAAAATATTCAGTTTTGGTGCAATCAAAACAAAACAAAAACTTTTTTTTTATTTTTACTTTTTGAAATTGCCAAGAAGGTGAAAAATCCATTATTCATCCAGCTCTATTATTGAGTTCAAGAGCTTCCAGAATTCAAAAAAGGATTTGATAACTATCAAAAGTAATAAACAGCGTAGCCTAGTGGATAACACCCGAACATCATACCTGGGAGTTTTGGGTTCTGTTCCCAGTTTTGCTGCTGTGTGACCTTGGTAAGTCACTTTCCCCTGGTGTGCCTCAGTTTCCCCATGTGTAAAATGCAGGTGCTCTTTTGACATCTTCAAATCAAGACTGGATGCCTTTTTTGGAATATGGGCTTTAGCCAAACATGAGTCAAATTAGATTATCTGCTGGTCCCATCTGGCCGTACACTCTGTGAAATGCTGATGACCTTTACATTAACAAAACCTAGCACATCCATAGATCTCAAAGTACCTTACAAAGAAGGTCAGTACTGATATCCCCATTTTAGAGATGGGTAAACTGGGGCACAGTGCAAAGCAGTCATCTGTCCAAGGTTACACAGTGGATCAGTGGCAGAGCTAGGAATAATCCCAGTCCAGTCCAGCGCTCTATCCACTGGGCACACTGCCTCTTGTAAAGTGCTTTGAAATCTACAAAGGAAATCTCTGTGTCAGAGCTAGGTATTATTACACTAGATACAAGCGTATTGGTAGCAAGAGTAGCCCCAGTTACATTCGGGAAGATACAGTTTTATAAGAGGATAGAAAACCTGCTACTTGAGAGCATGAGCCAACCATTAAGTGACAGGAGTTAGGAAGAAGTTATGGATAAGTTAGTTATCCTCTGAAACAGCTAGTACTGGCCACTCTCAGAGACTGGATTAGCTGAACCACTGGTGTGACCTGGCCCCCTGACTGCTATGTTCCTACTGAACATGCCCACATAGAGTCCTGTAGTGTCAGCAACTCCATGCTTCTTGGACTTCTCAGACACACACACACACACGGAATTAATCTTCATTTTTATTAATAGTAGAAGTAGCTCCTAGAGGCAAAACCATGGTCAAGGGCACTGCACAAGAGTGCAGCCCTGCCCCAAAGAGCTTATAGTCTAAATAGACATGAGTGGGAAGAGAAACTGAGGCACTCACCACAAAAGCAGGACTAGAACCCAGGCAATGTGGTGGACCAGGCAGTGGGGAAACTCAGTGTGATTCTACCTAAGGTATTTCCATGGTTCCCATTGCTATAACACAGGAAGCAGGGAGTGGCTATATCCCCCATTTTACAGATAGGGAATTAAGACACAGAGAGACCAGGGTAATTAGCTCAGAGGCTGATTGTAGCAGAGCAGAACACTGAAGCCAGATCTCTCACAGCCCAGACGAAGCACACTAAACACCGTGCCCAGCCTCCTTTTCCAATGCCTCTGAGACCCATTCTCTCCCAGGGCTTAAGAAGCATTAAGGCCAGCTGTAGCCCCAAACCATGGGTGCCCAATGGTACTCGCACACTTCCCACGCCTCCCTCCTGCGTAATTCCCGCAGCCTCTTCGTTCCAGAGAGATGCGCGTTGACGAGGTTCAAGCAAACAACACCATAAAAGAGACATTTGCTTTAATTCTCTCCGGAAGGGACAATTGAGTGCAGGCTGTTTGCAAGCTGTCGGCAGCTCTTTATTGCGTACGCTCGCGCTCTCACAAAATGGTCTCTGGGAGCGGTCAAAGGTCACGTGCCAGATTCCCACGGGCTGGACAGAAGAACAGACGTGGGAGAAAGAAATTAAAGCCAGAGGCACAAAATTCGGCCCAGAACTAGTTAGGAATTAAAGGAAACTATGAGTCTTGCTCCATGCCCCATACCATATTTACAGCTGCAGTACCCGAGCACTTGCATATTGAGTTGAGTTTTACAAGAAATACATAGAAATCAGAGGATGATGGTGATTATTATAGGTATTACAGTAACATCTAGCATCCCCCCACTGAAATCAAGGCCCCAGTTAGGTGCCATCCATACACCCTGAGAGAGAGGCAGAACATGCCCTGGAGAGTTTACAGTCTAAGGGGGAATTAGGTCCTCCCAGAGAGGCAGGGGAGGCAGCATGGGGCCCCCTTCCTGCCACCAGGACCAGCCAGGAGGCTCTCATGTACTTACCCCATCATCCAGGGTAGGGGGCTGCTGCTCTCTTCTCTTCTTGCACACAGAGTCCTCTGCTGGGGTGGGTTTGGTGGGGGCAGAGGTCTCTGAGAGCAGAGGGGCTTGGAATTAACACACCATTGAGAAATGGATGCATGGAGCAGCTCACCCCTATCAGAGCTATTGCTCCAGGCTCTCTGCAGACTCAGGCAGACATCATGGCACTGGTTGAACTCAGAGCAGTTCCTCCACTCAGAACATGTGTTCCAGGCTCTCTGTCGATGCAGGCAGATGTTGGTGTGTCAGTTACACCAGATTCATATTTTCCAGCTTTTCTTTGAAATCACAAGGACTAGAAATTTTCTCTAAAAATGAAAATATTCATTCTGATTTAATCCTATGACTTCAGAAGCTGGTTTCCTAATATGCTACCTATGCTTTAAGCCAGCCCTGCAGGGTACGGTTATCTTTACCACCACAGAACTAGAACTAGAACTAGAACTAGAACTGCTCAGATCCAAGATAGATGACATCTAGATTATCTAGAACTGCACAGATCCAAGATAGATGACATCTAGATTATCTAGAACTGCACAGATCCAAGATAGATGACATCTAGATTATCTAGAACTGCACAGATCCAAGATAGATGACACACAGGGGTTAAATCACTTGCACTTTTTACCAGTGCCAAAATCACACACAGAAAATAAGAACAATAATCAGAGGGTGGACACTAGCTCTGGGCTCAGAGCCATCTCATCCTTCAGCAGACTGGGTTTTATACAAGTTTTCCCTTGGATTTCAAGGACAGAGATTTCACTGAGAAGCAGCAGATTTAAAATAACAACTAATCAAAGCCTTCCTGCTTCATGAGCTCGACTTACTGCAATGAAATTCTGAGCACCATAGCCTATGGAGGGAGTGTAGTTAAACCGCCTTCCTTTGGGTTCAAAGAAGTGGTGAAATAGGATGATCTTTTGTTGAAGAATCTAGCTTGGTGCTCAGGAGATCTGGGTTCAAATGTCCTCCCTACTACAAACCCCCTGTGGATGTGTCTACACTGCAAAGAAAAATCCCATGGTGCTGAGTCCAGGTCAATTGACTTGGATTTGTGGGGCTAGGGCTGTGGGGCAGAAAATACCAGTGTAGAGAGACATTCCTGCCCCGTCTTTGAAACCCAGTGATGGGGGAAGCTCCAGAGCCCAGGTTCTGCCTTGAGCAGGAATGTCTACACTGCTATTTTTAGCCCCTCTGCCTGAGCCTCACGAGCCTGTGTCAATTGATCCGGTGCCACCGATTTTCCTTTGCCATGTAGACACACCCACAGGGAGTTTGTAGTAGTAATGACATTTGAACCCAGATCTTCTGAGTTCCAAGCTAGATTCATTTCTGTACACATACCTTGTGTGACCCTGGCAGGTCCTTGTCCAGTTCTGGTGTCCTCACTTCAAAAAGGATGTCAACAAATTGGAAAGGGCTCAGAAAAGTGCTACCAGAATGATTTGAGGCCTGGAACCTCAAGAATTTCTCCAGGTCCCTTGCCATAAGGTTGAGGGGGGTTGGTTATCTCACAAAAGTTTGGCAGGCTCTTCTAGGATTTGGAAAATTTAGATGCTTCTCCAGGTCCGTCAGAACTGGACATCTCTTGAGATAAGCTGACATCAAGGACATCAAGTTGTAATTACCCTGGAAACACCTTTCCTTGTAGCTTTGGCTGAAAACACAAAACATAGGGGTGTTCTAACAAACATGGCCTGGGTTCATGTCCCAGCTGGAGTGAGCAGCACTGGAGACCTTTAGCAATTTAGCCTTCAACAGCAATAATGAAACACACTAACAAATCACCAGAACCATTGGGGAGAGTGAGCGAATGGAGCCGCTAAACCAAAAACCAGATAGAGGCCCAGACCAACTCCCCAGATCTAGACGATCCCACCTTTCAGATCCGCATCTATGCTTTGCAACTGGTCATCGACTGAACAAAAATGCTTGGTTAGATCCTGTCTGAAGGGCACATCTTTACTGAAGCAAGAATAGATCAAAGGAAGAATTCAGCGCCACTTTAGATCTCAGCAGTGGAGATGATTCATAAAGAGGTGCAACCACCAGAAACCAAATGCATTTAGAAATACAGACATTATACATAATGATTAGGGGATTAGAGTAGGGGAGCAGGGCAGTTAGGACTCCTGGCTTCTTTTCTTCTGACTTGCAAGCTACAGCTTCACCAGTCTATGCCTCAGTTTCCTCATCTGTCAAACTGGGATAATAGTACTGAAATTCCTGAAAAGATAGTGGGATGGTGTATAGTGCTTTGGGATCTTCAGATATAAGCAGCTGCAGAAACACAAAATGTTTTTATTCTGTGGCTCCTGAACTAATTAGCCAATTTGGCTACAAACCATCCTTGGCAGGGTAATTTGCCTTCTTTTATTGGATTATCTTCCTTCATTCTATACCATTTACTCCTGCTGAAAAAAATCCCTCGTGCTTAGCTCACTTGGACAGTGCAATGCCCATCAGTCCTTGAGAGTGGAAATAAATGGATTAAAAACTGACTAACTGATAGGTCTTAAAAAGTAATTGTAAACAGGGAATCTTCATTCAGCAGGAGTGTTTCCAGTGGGGTCCTGCAGAGGTCAGTTCTTGGCTCTACACTATTTAACATTTTTATCAAGGAGCTTGAAGAAAGCAAAATCATCACTGATAACGTTTGCGGATGACAAAAACTGGTAGAGCGGTAAATAATGAAGAGGACAGATCACTGATTCAGAGTGACCTGGATTGCTTGGTAAACTGGATCAAAGCAAAGAATATGCATTTTAATATGCAGCTAAATGTAAAAGTATGCAGTAGGGAACAAAGAACGTAGGCCACATTTACCAGATGGGGGAATCTATCCTGTGAAGCAAGACTGAAAAAGCTTTGAGGGTCGTGGTGTGGCTAATCAGCTGAACATGAGCTCCCAGTGCAACACTGTGGCCCAAACAGCTAATGTGATCTTGGGAGGCAGAAATAGGAAATCTCCAGTATTTGGCTCTGGTGTAACTGCTGGTGGAATCCTGTGTTCAGTTTTGGTGTCCACAGTTCCAGAAGAATGTTGATAAATGCAGAAGGTTCAGAGAAGAGCAGTGAGAATGATTAAAGGGTTAGAAAACATGTCATATAGCAAGGGAGTCCAGGAGCTTGATCTATTTAGCTTAATACAGAGAAGGTTAGAGAATCACTGGATTAAAGTCCTACACAGGGAACAAATATTTAAAAATGGGCTCTTCAGCCTAGCAGAGAAAGGTCTAACATAATCTGTGGCTGGAAGTTGAAGCTAGACAAATTCAGACTGGAAATTTTGACAGAGGGTAATTAGCCATTGGAACAATAGACTATAGAATCATAGATATCAAGGTTGGAAGGGACCTCAGGAGGTCACCTAGTCCAACCCCCTGCTCAAAGCAGGACCAACCCCAGCAAAATCATCCCAGCCAGGGCTTTCTCAAGCCTGGTCTTAAAAACCTCTAAGGAAGGAGATTCCACCACCTCCCTAGGTAACGCATTCCAGTGCTTCACCACCCTCCTAGTGAAAAAGTTGTACCTAATATCCAACATAAACCTCCCCCACTGCAACTTGAGACCATTACTTCTTGTTCTGTCATCTGGTACCACTGAAAACAGCCTAGATCCATCCTCTTTGGAACCCCCTTTCAGGTAGTTGAAAGCAGCTATCAAATCCCCCCTCATTCTTCTCTTCTGCAGATTAATTAATCCTACTTCCCTCAGCCTCTCCTCATAAGTCATGTGCTCCAGCCCCTTAATCATTTTTGTTGCCCTCTGCTGGACTCTTTCCAATTTTTCCACATCCTTCTTGTAGTGTGAGGCCCAAACTGGACACAGTACTCCAGATGAGGCTCACCAATGCCGAACAGAGGAGAATGATCACATCCCTCGATCTGCTGGCAATGCTTCTACTTATACAGCCCAAAATGCTGTGAGCCTTCTTGGCAACAAGGGCACACTGTTGACTCATATCCAGCTTCTCGTCCACTGTAACCCCTAGGTCCTTTTCTGCAGAACTGCTGCCGAGCCATTGGGTCCCTAGTCTGTAGCAGTGCATGGGATTCTTCCACTCTGCACTTGTCCTCGTTAAACCTCATCAGATTTCTTTTGGCCCAATCCTCTAATTTGTCTAGGGCCCTCTGTACTCTATCCTTATCCTCCAGTGTATCTACCACTCCTCCCAGTTTAATGACATCTGCAAACTTGCTGAGGGTGCAATCCACGCCATCCTCCAGACCATTAATGAAGATATTGAACAAAACCGGCCCCAGGACCGACCCCTGGGGCACACCATTTGATATCAGCTGCCAACTAGACATGGAGCCATTGATCACTACCCGTTGAGCCAGACGATCTAGCCAGCTTTCTATCCACCTTATAGTCCATTCATCCAGCCCATTCTTCTTTAACTTGCTGGCAAGCATACTGTGGGAGATCATATCAAAAGCTTTGCTAAAGTCAAGGAATGACACGTCCACTGCTTTCCCCTTTATCAAGGGTCATGGTAGATTCTCCATCACTGACAATTTTTATAGACTGGACGTTTTTTTCTAAAAGATCTGCTCCAGGAATTCTTTTGGCAAAGTTCTCTGGCTGGTATTAGACAGCAGGTCAGACTAGATGATCACGGTGATTCCTTCTGACCTTGGAATCTCACCTTCTGTCTTTTATTTTTTAAAATCCTCTTTTCTTTAATGGGGCTTCAATAACAGCAGTGGCTACAGCTGCTGGAAATGTTTGGAACAAAGGTTTTCTCATTGAAAAATGGCCTTTTTTAAAAGTAAGACAAAGTGGGTGAGATAATCTCTTTGATTGGACCCACTTCTGTTGGTGAGAGAGACAAGCTTTTGAGCTACACAGCACTTGTCTATCTTACCAACAGAAGTTTTTCCAGTAAAAGAGATCACCTCACCGACCTTGTCTCACTAATATCCTGGGACCCTCAGGATACTTTTCTAAAAGGCGATATTTTTCACCCCAAAATTGTTGCTGTTGAATTGTTGTGTTTTTTTTATGAAAAATGGGCCTTTGGGATTTTTTTTTAACCATCAAAAAGATCATCAGAATTTTTCACTGAATGAAAAATGGGAGTTTTGTTCAATGACAATTCCTCCCAACATTTCAGTAAGGGGTTTTTGATAAAAAAAAAAATTGGTGGTAGGGGGGAATTGTGAAATATTTTTACAAAGTGTCTCCTTTGAACACTTCAGAATGAAAGCAACCACACCATTTTTGGAAAGCTAGGTTTTCATTTTCCAGCCAGTTCTAGTGGGACCGCAGTTCTGAATTGTAATGTAGCAATCTGAGAGTAGAACCCAGCCCCACAGCTATGCAAAATCCATGTGTGTATGTGCGCATGCGAGAAAGGTTGCTTTACAGTATCCAGACTTCACTCTGGGGACTGTGGAGTGACGGATGCTTGCCTCACGTGTCTCCCTCTTGTATACTGATGTGCACCAGGGCACCTCCACTTTACCGGCTACTGTCTCTTCAGGAAACATGGAGAGGGCTCCATAGAGCCTCAGAGCAGCGCTTCAGGACAGAATGCATGCTGCCTGGTGGCTGTGCATCAAACACGTTAATGATGGGCCTGGGAAACTATGTTAGGAGTTAGATCAGAGCCCAGAGCACCAGCAGGTTTGGAGCAGGCTCCGATCCATCTGACAGCGATGGGCGTGAGCCACTGAGTTTGGTTCTGGATCCTCCCAGGGTGCTAGTATATGAAGAGCGCAGCATAGTTTAGTGGGTAGGTGTAGGGCTCAGGAGAGGTAAATTCTGATCCCAGCTCTATCACTGAAAAGTCATTTCCCCTCTCTGTGCTTCAGTTTCCATTCCTGCTCTCGCCTATTTAGAGCGTACGCTCTTCGGGGTACTCTCCTATTATGGGCTTGTACAATGCCTAACACAATGGGGCCCCCGTTTTGGCTGAGGGCTATAGATGCCCAGGCACTCCACTGGTCCCCCTCTGAGCCACAGGGGATATGAGGATGTGACAGCCAGGGCCTGCAGAGCTTTAGCTCCAGAGCTTTAGCTTTAGCTGACATCCGTGAGTCAGTCCCTGGGGTGCCAGCCAAGGGGCACGTTAACAAGAGCATGTAGCTTAGCTTTGCCTTGAGCGGAAACCTGGCCAAGAGTCTCTAAACTGAGCAACTAAATCAGTGGGTTAATTTTCAGAAATGCTGAGCGGGAACTGCTGGGGGCTCCGCCCTTCTGAAAGCCCAGCCACTCAGGTGCCCAACAGGGAACGAGTAGCCGAACTTTATGCAACCATTTCTGCAACCCCGATTCACACCTGAAGGCCAGAAGGGGCCCTTCGGTCACCTCTTGCGACCTACCGTGTGGCCAGAGCCCTAGGATTTCCCCCACTTCCCCTGCATTAAAGATCGGGGAACTATCGCAGCAGCTGGTGCAGCAAGGGTGGGATTTGAACTCTGACTCTTCGACAACCTCCCCAGGGCGCTCGGTGCTAGAGCGGAAAGCTGCCCCAAGTGAGCGGCGGTACAGGGCTGCAGCTCAAGAGCAAAGATTTAAGGCTGGACTCCTCAAAGTCCCCACTGGGACACCTAAGACACCGCCATGCTTTCAGAAAGCCGGGGGTCTGAAGCTGCATTTCCTGGGGGCTTCCTGCCGAGGAGGGTGGGGTATAGCTCCCTCAGTGCGGGAGCCAATGTTCACCTGTGCGGCCACCATCACTGCTCATCTGCGCTTTGCCTCTGTGTGTGCCTGGCTCTCACCTGCCCTGCATCCTGGTTTTCATCTGGGCACCCATAAGCACTTTATCAGACACTTCGTCCTTTTCCAGGCAGTTCATAGATCAGCGGCTGTTGTTATTCATATGAGTTAAACAGAAATAACATGCTTGGCTCCTAACCACCCAGATCCAAGAGCTTACAATCTATGCACTGGGAGGTACTGATTTTATTCTCCTGCAAAGACCCCTGACCACCTTCCCACCCACCCCACCCCCCTGTCCCCAAATGGCCCGATTCTACCTTCACATCAAGATCTCTATTCTTTTCCTTCTGCAAATCCCACATACCCCTTTTCCTCTGAGGCCTTCCTGCCCCCACCACACTTTGAAACATCACTCGTCTCTAATGCACAGGGCTGTAATCCCCCTCCCAGGGAGAAAGCCCCCCATACACTAGCAAGGCTCTGGGTTCCCATCCCAGCCTGGTTCCCCATCTCTGCCTGGATCCAATGCTGCATGAGCCCTCAGCCCCCTGCAGCATCTTGAGTGGTGCTCAGCTAAAGAGCATCCGGTGGTCCAGGCGCCATTATCTCGGGGATAACGATGCCAACAGCACGATCAGCGGCATTGCTGGCCCGGGGGCAGTGGGAGGAGGAAAGATCTTTACACCTCCAGGGTTAGATGCTGCACAGCAATTACACTGTGGAGCCTGGGCTGGAGGAGGGAGGGGCGTCTGGGCCGCAGCGCTGCCTCGAAACAGGTCTCAGGCAGCCCATCCATCACGGGGCGGGTGGCCGATGCTTAAAAAATAACGGGGCCGGGGGGGGGGGGGGGAAGAGAGCAGGGTGTCCAGATCACATGACCCTTCTGGGCCAACAGGAGGCGGGTAGGTATGGGGAAGAGCTGATAGGCTGCTGGCTGAGCGGTACTGGGAGGACGCTGGGATGACCTGGAGGTGACCTTGTTCTCCTTCCCCCCCCCCAAACTATATGCACAGCTGCAGGGCATTCTTCCCAGCTGCCCCGCTTTCCCCTTCCACCACTCACTCCATCAGCCTGCCCTGTTCTCTTCCACTCGCCATAGCTTCCTGTCCTGAGCTCATCCCAGGAACAGCTTAACTAGATCCTCTTCTCACACACTAAGGAGGCGTCCGTGCAGGCCAAGGGGGGTGGGGGGGAGCGGGGTACGGTCCGGGCACTGATTCTGGCCAGTGGGCCCACTCCCTGCAAACTGTGGCTCCCCTGAGGTGGATCCATATTCAGCAGTCAGTGTAACTGGCAGACGGGCTGCACCGAGTTCCTGCTGGGTGGCGTGTCGAGGAGGGGAGGAATCCTATCAGTCTATCCATCCCCCCCAGACACACCTAGCTAGAGAAGTTTTTATCCCATTCGTATCCCCATCCAGGCATAGGGTCTATACATCTGTCACGGAGTGTGGGGGAGTCAGGGCCCTGCACCCCCCACATCCTGTGATTCACCGTGACTCTCAGCCAGCCAGAAAAACAGAAGGTTTATTAGATGACAGGGAACACAGTCAAAACAGAGCTTATAGGTACAGAAAACAGGACCTCTCAGTCAGATCCATCTTGGGGGGTAGGGAGCCCAGACCCCGGTTCTGGGCCTCCCTCCATTTCCCCAGCCAGCTCCAAACTGAAACTCCCTCCAGCCCCTCCTCTGGCCTTTGTTCCTTTCCCGGGCAAGGAGGCCACCTGATCTCTTTGTTCCCCAACACCTTCAATTGGCACCTTACAGGGGTGGGGCCCAGGCCATCAGTTGCCAGGACACAGGGTGTCGGCCATTCTCTGTGCAGACAGCATCACACCTGCCCTCTAGGGCTCTGCAACAATCACACACCCTTACCCCACCACCTAGATACTTAAGCAATGCCTAGGGGAAACTGAGGCACCCACACATTATTCAGAGGAAACATTAAGAACATTCCCACTTTGTCACAACATCCCTGGCGTAACTCCACTGAGGTCAAAGGATTTACATCAGAGATAAAACTGGCTCCGGTATTAGCAATGTCTGGATCCTGGAGCTCCATGCACAGGGAGCCCCGGAGGCATAGGGTCTATACATCTGTCACGGAGTGTGGGGGAGTCAGGGCCCTGCACCCCCCACGTCCTGTGATTCACCGTGACTCTCAGCCAGCCAGAAAAACAGAAGGTTTATTAGATGACAGGAGGAGGCTGACTCCGCCGCCATCCCCCTTTGCATGTGGATGGATTCAATGGTGCTGGCTTGGTTGCCTCCCTAACACCTGCCCCTTTTTTCTAAGGCGAGCACCGAGGAGCCGAGACGTGCAGCGTGGGGGAGATTCCGTATGCAAAGCGCTTCGGGAGCCTTTCCCCGGCGTAGTCATTTGCCACCTTCCAAAGGAACCACTTGATTTCTCTGCTTGCTCTTTACATGTGATTCTTGTAAAAAGAATGGTACAGAGGCAGGGCTTGTGTGAGTGCGCGTGTGTTTATTTGTGAGTGAGCCCGGGTGTGTGCACATGTGCCTGTGTGCGCACTCGTCTGTGTGTGTGCGTGTGTGTGTGTTCATGTGAATCAAGGCGGTGACACCCCCTGAAAACACAGACCAGACCCAAACCTGGCCTGGACCTGTTCTGAGGCTGTGAAATACACAGGTGCTTTTTAATTTTAAATCTCCAGGGCTCAGTTCTGCTCCTTGCAGAACGCCCATTGACTGGCAAACGGCAAACGTGGGCCCTCTCCTGTTCCCAGCTCAGGTCAGTAGCCACTGGAAAAAACTGGGTTTCAAAAGATTTCCAGATTGGCTCAGCAGACCGGAGAGGCTGGGACAAACGCAGCCAATTCCACCCCCTGCCCCACACCCTTTGTTCATGAGTCTCTGAGACTTTGTCTGGATCACCACTCAGTGGGTCTGAGGTCATCAGCCTCCTTATTCCCTGGAATCAAGATCCAGATTTCAGGGGAGAGGCAGTTAAGGTAGATATTGCGGTTTCTAAACAACTCAGGTGCGCCCCCGATTCTGTTTCAAGGAGAGCACCCTGTCAAGATGGCATAGAGACTGCAGACCCAATTCGCTTTGTCTCTGTCTATATACCTATCCCCTAGAAGCAGTCTGTTCACCTCTGGATAGAGCGGGAGGGGTGTATGAAGACAGATTCATAACTCTTCATCATTCTTTCTCCCAAACCAGCATGCTGAGCTGCTGCAAGCAGGTATGCTCCACCCCAGAAGTAGCTGCAGCAGTGAGTGAAGTGGATCTGGTTCAGAGCCTCTGTTAAGTGCCTGGATAGGAAAGGTGCAATATCATATGTAGTCAGTTGTCTCCCATTTAGCGTATCATCCCTGAAGGACATTTTGGCTACTAACTGGTTTCACCACCTGTACAACTGTAATTGTACTGTTAGTCTCTAAGGTGCCACAAGTACTCCTTTTCTTTTTGTAATTCAACAGAGATGTCTGACAAAAATGTTGTTAATGTTCTCGGATGAGTAACTATATTTTATTTTTGTGACAGGTTTCGGGGGGTTTCTGTGATGGTGTTTATCACCTTCGCTTAGAGTTGGCTGAATTTTTTTTTCAAACGGTGATGACACCTTTCATCTCAAATTCATATCTTGATGCAAACACTACAATACATTTCCATTATTTTTTCCTCTGTGTTTTGACCCGCTTCAAAGCCAGCTTCAATTTCTTGAGTTCTGAAAAATGTCATGGAGATTTCCAAAAATTTTAAAACGTTCGCAAAATTTGTGACTCTTTTTGCCCCACCAACTCTACTTTTATCCAGAGGTCCACAAAAGTCTAATTAGGGCAAAACATTCAAGAGTAGCTTGTTGATTTGGGAAGGTGGGGGTGTCAGCTGTCAGGGACAAGTTGGGGCTGATTTTCATAAGTTCAGAGCACCCCACAATTCTGAAACTGTAAGGAAGCAAATTTAAAAGCAATAAAAAGAAATACGTTTTTTTCACACCGTGAAGTTTGTCCGTGGAATTCATCACCCTAGGTTAAGTATCAGAGGGGAAGCCGTGTTAGTCTGTATCCACAAAAACAACGAGGAGTCCGGTGGCACCTTAAAGACTAATAGATTTATTTGGGCCTAAGCTTTTGTGGGTAAAAAACCCAACTTCTTCAGATGATTACCATAGGTAAGAGCAAGAGCTTGGCAGGATTCAAAAATAAAGACTGGACATTTATATGGCGATTGAAAATATCCAGAATTAAAATAATAAGGATTGTTTTTAAGTATAAATTCATTCGAGCAGGGCAAAATTTTGGGTTGAATAATTTATTAGCCAAAAAATGCAGTTTTGGGGTAACCAAAACAATTCACAAATTCGGGTCCAATTGGACAAATAGTTTTTTGACTGAATAAAAAATCAAAATGGTTCATTTCTACATTTTCAAAACAAAAGATTGTCGGTTTGTTTCAAAATTTATCTAGTTTTGTTTAAAACGAACTTTTCAAAAAGGTAAAAACAGCCCAAGATACAACAAAACAAAACAAAATGGAAAAAAGTCATTTTGGGTCAAACAAAATGTTTCATTCAACCTGTGATGGTGGTGCACCCCACACAAGACTGACGGGGTTAGGGTGGCCGGGTAAACCAATTAACTCCACAGGCTGCACCTAGAGGTGAAGCCAGGGAGCAGGGAGCTAAGTGAAAGCAGGCTCAGCTGGGCAGGAACAGGCAGGGCCCATAAAGCCAGGTAGCTGCAACAGAAGGGGCTGCTGCTGGCAAAGGGCAGTCACTTCCTGGGAAGAGGGAGGAACGTTTGGAGCCGGTGCCCCCAGAGAAAGGAAGGGAACCAGGATGGTAGGAAGGAGCAGTGAGGGCGGAGAGAGTAAAGCCCAGAACTGCTGGATTGAGGGTCCCTGGAGTGGAACCAGGAGTAGAGGAAAGGCCTGGGTTCCCCTACCAGCCACTGACGGGGCAGTGAATGGGAAGACGGCCTGGGTCACTGTGGGAGTGACAGAGAAGTGAAGGACTCTACCCTGGAAGGGGGAACGCTGAGTGACCTAGCCTGAGCACTGAGTCATGAAAAGGGCACTGCGGTTCCTGGAGAGAGTCGGAGTGACGGTGTGGAAACCGCAGAAGGGGGCGTCTGCCTTGAGAGCTAATCCCCAGAGTGACCAGGAGGAGGTGCCAGAGCAGCCATGAGTGTTGCACCCCATGACGCAATCCAAAACATTATTTTATTTTTTTTTGCATTTCAGTTAGTAAAACTTATAAATTTCAGTTTCAGTTCAACCCAAAATGTTGGGGTTTTTTGTTTGTTTTTTTTCAGATTCTTTGGTTCAGCCACTGAACCAAAAACATCAATTATTTGCTCGGCTCTAAAATTAGCTAAAATTTCTAAACAAAGCATCATTTCGACCCACAAAAGGAAACTTTTCATTTTGAATATGTCAAAATGGGATGTTTCAACCATTTCAAAAGTTTGCCAAATCAGAAGATTCATCAAAACTGACCCTTTTCCACGAACCAGGGGCAGGTCAATAAATCACCCTCCCAATAGGAACAGCAGGGGCAAACTACCTAGGTCATTTGAAAATCAATGGTGAGGGGTGCTATTTTGAGTAAGGAATGTAGTTCTACCCTTCCATGCAAGGCGTGACATTGCACATCCAGAGCATGCGAGTTCATGCTGTGTGGAGACTGCCATTTTGTTGAACAAAATGGCACCTTCCATACAGCATAACCTCACGCATATGGTGCATGCGTACAAAGTGAGGCTGTGCAAAGGAAACCATTCTACAAAATGAAAAGGAGTACTTGTGTCACCTTAGAGACTAACCAATTTATTTGAGCATGAGCTTTCGTGAGCTACAGCTCACTTCATCAGATGCATACCGTGGAAACTGCAGCAGACTTTATATACACACAGAGAATATGAAACAATACCTCCAACCACCCCACTGTCCTGCTGTGTCACCTTAGAGACTAACCAATTTATTTGAGCATGAGCTTTCGTGAGCTACAGCTCACTTCATCGGATGCATCCCGTGGAAATTGCAGCAGGACAGTGGGGTGGTTGGAGGTATTGTTTCATATTCTCTGTGTGTATATAAAGTCTGCTGCAGTTTCCACGGTATGCATCTGATGAAGTGAGCTGTAGCTCACGAAAGCTCATGCTCAAATAAATTGGTTAGTCTCTAAGGTGACACAAGTACTCCTTTTCTTTTTGCGAATACAGACTAACACGGCTGTTCCTCTGAAACCTGTCATTCTACAAAATGGCGTCCTCCCTGCGTGATCGGGGCAAGGTGAAATCGGCCCATGGGTACATCGGGTCAGGAAGTCATGTTCAGGGCTTTCAGGGGCATGCAAAGCCACTGTTGAAGATGTAGCGTCAAAAGTGTAGGAAGGGGATTGATTATATGATGGAGTGAGGGACTGGACTCAGTGACCCAGGAGCTCCTTTCCAGTCATACGTCCTGTGTTCCTATGGATTTGCATTTTCTGAGCAAAAAAGTTTAATCGGTTCATTCCTGACCAGCTCTGCTCAGCACCCAACAGCTCCCAAGAGGCCCCAATTTTAGGGTGCTGAGCTGCTTGAAAACCCAGCCTTGTGTTCCCCTGACTTGGATGGATGCACTGCAGCACCCCTAAAAACAAACCTCACACCCCAAAATTGAAGGCCCCAAAGGCAGAGGGTGCTTTGGGCTGCAAACTTCCAGATGCTTGGCTGGTGATTTTGCTGGGATAGTAAGAAAAATTGGGAACTGGATCTAAAAGGAGGATTTCTCCCTGAGTGTCTCCTTCCTCCAGAGGTTGGAACCTTTGGGATCTTTGAAATCCAAATGTGGCTGGGGATTCTGAAGCTCCAGTTGGCCTCTGCTCAGAGAGTATGAGGAAGATGGAGAGCAAGGAGCCAGCCTGGGACCCCTCCTTCTTCTCTTCTCCCCTCCCCCCCCCCAACCCTTTCCTCCTGGACATATACATCATCTGTATTGGCAGGTTTGACAAACGCACAGACACCATTGCCTACTGCCCTTTTAGCAGGGCTGGCTAGGGTTGTTGATGAGGTTAACGTGTCAATAAGTGCAGCGTCCCCTGAATGCCACCTTGCAGTGCCGCAGCCAGCACGGTGACAACATAATTACTTTGAGACGCCGGCTTGCAAAATTTCTGAGGCTTTTCCACCACCCCTGCCCCATCTGGATGAGTGAGCCCTGACCAGGGTCCGTTCTGATATGGGGCTCGATTAACAAAGAACTAAAGAAGGTGTGACAAAGTTCCTGCTCTACCTTGGTGGGTCTTGCACTTATTGGCAGATTTGCTCGCCTTGGAGCTTCATGGCAGCCCTCAGCTTGGCCCTTTTTCTGAAGTCACAGTCCAGGTCGACTCCTCCTGTGTCTGACCAGGAGTTGGGAGGATGTGAGGGGAACCCGGGCCCGCCCTGTACTCTGGGTTGCAGCCCAGGGCCCTGTGGAATGCAGCTGTCTAGAGTGCCTCCTGGAACAGCTGTGTGACAGCTACAACTCCCTGGACTACTTTCCCAACACCTTCTTTATCCTCACCATAGGACCTTTCTCCTGGTGTCTGATAATGCTTGTACACCTCAGTCCTCCAACAGCCCGCATTCTCACTCTCAGCTCCTAGTGCCTCCTGCTCCCAGCTCCTCACACGCACACCACAAACTGAAGTGAGCTCCTTTTTAAAACCCAGGTGCCCTGATTAGCCTGTCCTAATTGATTCTAGCAGCTTCTTGATTGGCTGCAGGTGTTCTAATCAGCCTGTCTTAATTGTCTCCAGAAGGTTCCTGATTGTTCTGGAACCTTCCCTGTTACCTTACCCAGGGAAAAGGGACCTACTTAGCCTGGGGCTAATATATCTGCATTCTATTACTCTCCTATAGCCATCTAGCCCGACCCTGTCACAAAGGGTAACGTCATTAATGCCAATCAACATGGGCATTCAATCTATTTATGGAAAATAGTTCCTGTCAGACTACTTGATATATTTTTTATGAGATTGCAAGTTTGATTGACAAAGGTAATAGTGTTGACATCACTTACTTAGACCCCCTATAAGGGTTTGACTTGGTGCTGATTAAAAAACTAGAATGACATAAAATTAACATGGCACACATTAAATGGATTAAAAACTGGCTAACTGATAGGTCTCCAGTAGGGAATCATCATCGAGCGGGTCTGTTTCCAGAGAGATCCTGGAGGGACTGGTTCTTGGCCAGACACTATTTAACATCTTTGTCAATGACCTGGAAGAAAATGTCAAATCATCACTGATAAAGTTTAAGGATGATACAAAATTTGAAGAAGTGCTAAATAATGAAGACAGGTCACTGATACAGAGTGATCTAGATTGCTTGGTAAACTGGTCACAAGCAAAGAATATGTGTTTTAATACGGCTAAATGTAAATGTATACATCTGGGAACAAAGAACATAGGCCATACTTACAGGATGGGGGACTCTATCCTGGGAAGCAGTGACTCCAAAAAAGATTTGGGGATCATGGTGGATATCACAGGTCCCGGTGCGACGCTGTGGCCAAAAGACCTATTGCAATCCTGGGATACATAAAGAGGGGAATCTTGAGTAAGACTAGACCAAATACACCTCTGTATTTAGCACTGGTGCAACTGCTTCTGGAATATTCTGTTCAGTTCTGGTGCCCACGATTCAAGAAGGATGTTGGTAAATTGGAGAGGGTTCAGCGAAGAGCCACAAGAATGATTAACGGATTAGAAAACATGCCATATAGTGACAGACTCAGAGCTCAATCTGTGCATTTTAATAAAGAGAAGATTAAGGGGTGATTTGATTACAGTCTATAAGTACCTACATGGGGAACAAATATTTAATAACAGGCTCTTTAGCCTAAGAGAAAAGTGGAAGCTCGACAAATTCAGACTGGAAATAAATTTTTAACGGTGAAAGTAATTAACCACTGGAACAACTTACCAATGGTCATGTTGGATTCTCCATCACTGACATTTTTAAAATCAAGATTGGATGTTTTTCTAAAAGATTTGCTCTAGGAATTCTTTTGGGGAAGTTCTATGGCCTGTGTCATACAGGAGATCGAACGAGGTGATCACAATGGTCCCTTGTGACCTTGGAATCTATGAATGAGACCTCCATCTGGGACTGAAGATATTTAAAATAGTCACTAGAGATTGATTAGCCTGTTTACCAGCGGTCCACTTGCAGTCGTGCTGCCCATGGGGGGGTCTTGCATAGTCCCCAACTCTTTAGCTGAAGATGGAAGGAACATGTTTTTAAGGACTTCTTAAACTTAACGCAAATCCCCTGGGTTCCAGCCCAGTGCCTTAACCGCAAACCTGTCCTTCTTCCCTAACTAGCAAAGCTCCATTCCATGAACACAAGGCATCCGCTTTAGCTTGAGCAGCAAGAAAGCTACTTGCTGAATCAAGCAGAAATGACAGTGAAATAAACAAACATCTCAGCCCCCCCCAATTAATCAGAGGTGATGCATGGAGGGGGGGAGAGCTTATGGGGTCATGTGCCTTCCCCCCATCCCAGATTTGCTGCTTGTCTTGTACTGAGCATGCTCTCCTGGACTGAGCATATTCAATAACACTGCTGAAGCTGGCTGCCCTCACTCTGCCCCCTCCGCCCACTATTGGCAGGCACGGGCTGTCTCTCCCGACAATACAACCTGCTCCCTCAAAATGCCCATCCCAGCTGCACTGCTGTGGGATTTGAGTCAGTGGGTCCCTGCGACCCATTACCATTTCAGGGATGCTGTTGACTTTGACACGGTGACTCACTCGACCTCAAGTGGTCCCTGAACAATTTCAAGGGCCTGGGGAGCTTCCCACATCACAGTGATGGAGATGTTTGGGGGAGCAGGATGAGGGTCCTGGCAATATTAGTGCAGTCCCACTGACATCAGGGCATGTGCTATTTGACATCTGGGTGCCTCGTACCATGCTCTGTTCTAACAACCCCACAGAGCCTCTTCTAATGCTAGATTCAGAGATTCTAAGGCCTGAAGGTACCACTAGGGTCACCCAGTCTGACCTCATGCCTTTCATAGGCCATAGAACTTCCCTGAATTAATTCCTGTCAGAACTAAAGCAGATCTAGACCCCCTTCCCAGTGTAACCCACCGGTGAAGGTGTGTGAGACGCAGCCCGCTGTTTGCCTACACTCCAGGAGACCTGAGTCTGTTATTGCTTTTAGCTAGCGAGCCCAGCCCTTTTGCTCCAGCTAGACCGGCTCATGCATTTAGCTCTGGTTCCAGCTTCTCCTTCAGCCAAACTGTGTTAGTTCCTGCTACAATGCCTCTGTGATGCTGGGAAATCAGGTGCCAGCTCATGCCAAGGTCCCCAGGGCTCAGTGGAACACTGACAAATACACAGCTGGAATCAGTGTGGCTCACCTGTGCATCGGCATTGTTATAACAGGTATCAGAATGATAAAAATATGCTCAGTGTTTAGACTGTATTGAATGCTTGTGAGATGCTGCCTGCATTAATCTCACTTATAGCATCTGTAGCCCATATTGTAAGGTAATATTTAAGGGTTTGTGACTGTGTAAATCACCAGCCAGGGGAGAGACATTAATTAGAGCGAAGTGCTGAACTCCAACAGAAGGTGTTATGTCCTGGCCAACCAGAAAGGCCCATCAACACCAGACAAACTATTGTGGGGGATTAAAGAGGACAAAAGACCACGCCGAAAGATGAGTCATGCAAGTGAATTCCTCCCATCGTCTGAGTTTGCAGCTCAAAACGCAAGAGGGGAAGGGAATAAAAAGCCCTAACAAGAAGGAACTTTGGATCTCCTTGCTGCTTGAACTCTGGGAGGTGAGGTTTCTAGACATAAGCAAGGGATCCCCAGTGCTTAGTTTGGGTTATCCCTAAAGGACATATAAAGCTTTTTATAGAATATTATGCTAATTATAGATGCTTCTATTACCTTTTCAACCTTCAAATTGCAACTCATATGTTTACCTGCTTTAACCTTGTAAATAACTCTCTTGTTTCCTTCTCCTAATTAATACATCTTTAGATAGTTGATTATAGGATTGGCTTCAAGCGTTGTCTTTGGCGTGAGATCTAAAGTCCAATTGACCTGAGGTAAGTGACTGGTTCTTTGGGTCTGGGAATAACCTGATTATTGCTCTGATACTTGGTGTAAGGGATCATCTTTCACAAAGGCAGGCTTGCCTGGGTGGCAAGATAGACCGGAGTGCCCCAGGGGACTGTCTGTGACTGCATGTGAAGGCAGCTATCAGTTTACACTTGATCTTGGTGAAATCTAAGTATAGAACTCACAGCCAATTTGGGGGGTTTGCCCTGCCTCCTAACTGTGGGCCCTGGGGTTGGCACTCATTCACAAATCACTCCAGACAGTTTGACAGTATCTGCTCAGCAACACAGGCTCCCATGAGCACATCAGACCCACCCTTGTCTCTCTCCGCTGGCTCCTCAGACAGTAGGGTCAGGTTCAAAGTCTCGGTCCTTATCTTCAAGGCTCTCAATGGCCTGGGCCCAGCATATCGGTGAACGCTCCCAGATGGAGATCATGGTCTACAACTCTACTTCTCAAGTACCCTGGAACTTTCTAAAGGGAGCTTGTCTGTGCAGGAGACAGAATTTTCTCGAGGGCTGGTCCCCGACTGTGGTGTGAACTCCCCCCCTTGGGAACTAAGGACCAACCTCAGCTTCCATGCCACCTGCCTTCTCTGATATCAACACAGAGCAGTTATACCTAGAGAACAAAACCCTACCAAAACAAGCCTCTCCACCGCACACACAAAGCTCCCCCTGGAGGAGAGAGAGATTGAATCACACGGGACAAACGACAGTCACACAGCTGAATGCATGACTGTAAGGGGCCCAGAGGCTATGGGGCTGGGAGCAGCACGAGACCCTGCCCTGAAGAGAAGAGACTAACATGGGCCTTCATTGCTGTGACCTTCACTAGTTTTTCTCTTATCGTGGGCACCTGGGCTCTGCCACTCGAGTGAACTTTGTGCCAGCCTGGCAGTTTTTGTGAGGACTTGGGCTGTCCCAGATTCAGGGGCTGCCCCCCGCAGGGGTCTTCTCTTTCAGTGGCAGGGAAGGGGCCACTGCTGAGGCAATGGGGAGAAAGGCCCCTATGCCAGCTTAGAGTCGCTCTGGAGGGGAGGCGAGATTCCCATTAAAGAGAGTGAAAGGAGCCAGGTTTTTGCTTTCAGGCAGGACCAGGGTCAGTGTCTGAACTAGCCCATTCCCACAGCTCCAGGCCTGGCAGGTGGGAGGGAGCGGCTGGGACGAGGGGGTCTCACCTCAGCAAACTGCAGAAACCCAGCGGGCAGCTCCATGTCACTGGGCCTGCAGAGACAGACGGGTCTGAGTGAGGAGACACAGGGCGTGTGGCTGCCCCATAAACACCCACTGTGCAGTGAGGAGAAACTCAGGGGGTGCCATGACACAGAGAGAGCGAGAGAAACACACACGTACTGGCACACACTCAACCTAGCACCTTAACACACCCTCAGAAACTCAGACACTCCCTGTGACATAAACACACGCTCTATCTCTCCCATCCCGTTCTCCCTCTCCCCAAGACTCCCTATCGTCTTCCCCCCCACAGCCGTCATCCCCCCCTCTGCTCCTGCAGGATCCCAAAAGTGGGACTGGATCATGCACAGCAAGCTCTTGAAGGGCCTTCCCCAGACCAAGGTGACCCCCATAGGCCTGGGCCAAGCATAGCAGCCAGGAGATCCAGATGGTAGCTTAAGACTGACCTCACCTTGCTAGGGATGCACTGAGCTAAACACCTCCCACCTGGCCTCCTACCTGCTACTGGGCTTGATTGACAAAGTCCCTGCCCCTGCCCCAGCAGCTACAGTGCTCTCATCATGCGTTTCCTCTCTAGCCTGAGTGGGATCGACCCCTTAGGCCTCAAGGCTGATGCTTCCATTCTGGCCAACCCTAGGGAGTGCCAGGAGCTTGTGGAAATTGCAGCACAGTGAGCTGTCAGCACCTACGTATTTATCCAGACCTGATCGCTAGCCCTCCTGGGTATCAAGCTGAGTTCTAGAGCAGACTCTGGGGTGAGCTCTAAATAGTCTACCTATGTGAGTGTTGTGTTAGTCTCACATGTGGGTTCTAGGCTATTCTACCATTTGGGTTCTAGATTTGTCTTTGGGGCAAGCTTTTTTATCAGTCTTGTGTTCTGGTTCTAGATCAGTGTAGTGTGTGGGCTCTATCTCAGTGCCCTGTGTGGGTTCTAGATTAGCCTTGTGTGAGGTTCCAGGCTAGTTGCTGGTATGGATTCTATAATTTTTCCATGCAAGATCTAGCGTAATCTAGGCTTCTGGTTCTAGATCAGCCACAGTCACACAAACACACACACGTGTGTGTGTGTGTGTTCTAGAATGGCCCCTGGAGTGTGCCCTGGGTTAGTCTAGTGTGCACCCACACTCACACCCCTAATCTAGAACCCATGCAGTAAAACTAATCGAGAACCCTCACAAGATGATATAGGTCCCATGCACAGGAATGGCCTGGAATCTGCATGAGACTGTTCTAGGGTATGCACCAAGTAGTGATCCAGAACTCACAGGTAAGACCTATCTAGAACTCATACATACACAGGACTAATCTGCCCAGCACACTGATGCAGAACATGACCAAGAGACTACTCTAGAACTTCTTAGAACATCAGCACTAGTTGCCTGTTCTGGGGGATTACTTGCTTGGAGGAGAATGTGGAGGGAGACTCGTTGGGAGAGAATCCTGATGAGAAAGAGTTGGAGCTCCCCACTTCTGTCCAGTCTCCTTCCCCCTCCCCCCAAATCCCCTCCCTTGTGGAGCATGCTGGTGTGTTATTTACAGAAACAGGTGATAAATCCACTGTGATTCTCTGAGCTTGCGGCTATAAATAACCACACACACCATTAAACCCAGCAATCACACTGAGCCATTTCTAAAGCAAGATGAAGTACAGCAGCCATGTGAAGAACAGAATTAGCTATCTCACCACCCCTCCTCCCCTGCATAGCCCCCCTGCATGGACCTGGTGAGCAGCAAGGAGACAGGGTTCTACCTCATCCATATCCCCACTGCCACCTGGGCAGATGCACACGCAGCAGTGGGAGCACCTGGGAAGATGTGTCAACAAAGATGTAGACAAGGTTGATCCAGTGGATATAGTGTATTTGAACCTTCGGAAAGCCTTTGACAAGGTCCCTCACCAAAGGCTCTTAAGCAAAGTAGGCAGGCCTTGGATAAGGGGGAAAGTCCTCTCATGGATCAGTAACTGGTTAAAAGACAGGAAACAAAGGGTAGGAACAAATGGACAGTTTTCACAGTGGAGAGAGTTAAATAGCCAGGTCACCCCAGGCTCTGGGACCAGTGCTGTTCAACATTTTCATAAATGGTCTGGAAAATGGGGCAAACAGTGAGGTGGGGAAGTTTGCAGACGATGCAGAATGACTCCAGATAGTTAAGGCCAAAGCAGACTGCAAAGAGTTACAAAGGAATCTCACAGAACTGGGTGACAGGGCAACAAAATGGCCGACGAAATTCAATGTGGATAAATGTAAAGTCAGGCACATGGGAAAACATAATCCCAACTATATATACACAATGATAGTGTCTATATCAGTTGTTACTACTCAAGAATGAGATCTTGGAGCGGATAATTCTCTGAAAACATCCACTCAATGTGCAGCAACAGTCAAAAAAGCAAACAGAATGCTAGGAACCCTGAGGAAAGGGCTAGATAATCAAACAGAAAATATCATAATGTCACTCTATAAATCTATGGTACGCCCTCACCTTGAATACTGCGTACAGTTCTGGTCACCCCATCCCAAAAGAGATATATTAGAATTGGAAAAAGTACAGAGAAATGCAACAAAAATGATGAGGGGTGTGGAACAGCTTCCATATGAGGAGAGATTAAAGAGACTGGAACTGTTCGTTTTAAATGAGGTGGGAAAAGTGACTAGGGACGTGTTATTTACCCTTTCACCTAACACAAGAACCAGGGGTCCCCCAGTGAACTTAATAGGCAGCAGGTTTAAAACAAACAAAAGGAAGCGCTTCTTCACACAACACACCGTCAACCTGTAGAACTTGTTGCCGGGGATGTTGTGAAGGCCAAAAGTATAATTGGGTTCTAAAAAGAACTAGATAAGTTCCTGGAGGACAGGTCCATCAATGGCTATTAGCTGAGATGGTCAGGGACGCAACCCTGTGCTCTGGGTGTCCCTAATCCTCTGACTGCCAGAAGATGGGACAGGGCAACAGAGAATAGATCATTCGATAATTTACCTGTTCTGTTCATTCTCTTTGAAGCTCCTGGCATTAGCCACTGTTGGAAGGCAGCGTTCTGGGCTAGATGGACCTTTGGTCTGAACCAGTATGACCATTCTTATGTTCTTATGTGTTCTGTGCTGAATGCTCCAGCGCCATTGGGACTGCTCAGAGCTCTGGTACGAAACTGCAGAAAAACCTGAGAGTCTCTGGATTAAGTTTAGAAGTGTGAGCAACAAGAGTGATGCAGTGGTGGGAGTCTGCTATAGACCGCCGGACCAGGGGGATGAGGTGGATGAGGCTTTCTTCCGGCAACTAACGGAAGTTACTAGATCGCATGCCCTGGTTCTCATGGGAGACTTCAATCACCCTGATATCTGCTGGGAGAGCAATACAGCGGTGTACAGACAATCCAGGAAGTTTCTGGAAAATGTAGGGGACAATTTCCTGGTGCAAGTGCTGGAGGAACCAACTAGGGGCAGAGCTCTTCTTGACCTGCAGCTCACAAACCAGGAAGAATTAGTAGGGGAAGCAAAAGTGGATGGGAACCTGGGAGGCAGTGACCATGAGATGATCGAGTTCAGGATTCTGACACAAGGAAGAAAGGTAAGCGGCAGAATATGGACCCTGGACCTCAGAAAAGCAGACTTTGACAACCTCAGGGAACTGATGGGCAGGATCCCCTGGGAGAATAACATGAGGGTGAAAGGAGTCCAGGAGAGCTGGCTGTATTTTAAAGAATCCTTATTGAGATTACAGAGACAAACCATCCCGATGTGTAGAAAGAATAGTAAATATGGCAGGCGACCAGCTTGGCTTAACAGTGAAATCCTTGCTGATCTTAAACACAAAAAAGAAGCTTACAAGAAGTGGAAGCTTGGACAAATGACCAGAGAAGAGTATAAAAATATTGCTTGGGGATGTAGGAGTGAAATCAGGAAGGCCAAATCACACCTGGAATTGCAGCTAGCAAGAGATGTTAAGAGTAACAAGAAGGGTTTCTTCGGGTATGTTAGCAACAAGAAGAAAGTCAAGGAAAGTGTGGGCCCCTTACTGAATGAGGGAGGCAACCTAGTGACAGAGGATGTGGAAAAATCTAATGTACTCAATGCTTTTTTTGCCTCTGTCTTCACGAACAGGGTCAGCTCCCAGACTGCTGCACTGGGCAGCACAGCATGGGGAGGAGGTGACCAGCCCTCTGTGAAGAAAGAAGTGGTTCGGGACTATTTAGAAAAGCTGGACAAGCACAAGTCCATGGGCCCGGATGTGCTTCATCCGAGACTGCTAAAGGAGTTGGCGGATGTGATTGCAGAGCCATTGGCCATTATCTTTGAAAACTCATGGTGATCTGGGGAGGTCCTGGATGACTGGAAAAAGGAGAATGTAGTGTCCATCTTTAAAAAAGGGAAGAAGGAGGATCCTGGGAACTACAGGCCAGTCAGCCTCACCTCAGTCCCTGGAAAAATCATGGAGCAGATCCTCAAGGAATCAATTCTGAAGCACTTAGAGGAGAGGAAAGTGATCAGGAACAGTCAGCATGGATTCACCAAGGGCAAGTCATGCCTGACTAATCTAATTGCCTTCTATGACGAGATAACTGGCTCTGTGGATGAGGGGTAAGCAGTGGACGTGTTGTTCCTTGACTTTAGCAAAGCTTTTGACACTGTCTCCCACAGTGTTCTTGCCAGCAAGTTAAAGAAGTATGGGCTGGATGAATGGACTATAAGGTGGATAGAAAGCTGGCTAGATTGTCAGGCTCAACGGGTAGTGATCAATGGCTCCATGTCTAGCTGGCAGTCGGTATCAAGTGGAGTGCCCCAAGGGTCAGTCCTGGGGCCGGTTTTGTTCAATATCTTCATTAATGATCTGGAGGATGGTGTGGATTGCATCCTCAGCAAGTTTGCAGATGACACTAAACTGAGAGGAGAGGTAGATACGCTGGAGGGTAGGGATAGGATACAGAGGGACCTAGACAAATTAGAGGATTGGGCCAAAAGAAATCTGATAAGGTTCAACATGGACAAGTGCAGAGTCCTGCACTTAGGACAGAAGAATCCCATGCACTGCTACAGAATAGGGACTGAGTGGCTAGGCAGCAGTTCTGCAGAAAAGGACCTAGGGGTTACAGTGGATGAGAAGCTGGATATGAGTCAACAGTGTGACCTTGTTGCCAAGAAGGCCAATGGCATTTTGAGATGTATAAGTAGGGGCATTGCCAGGAGACCGAGGGACGTGATTGTCCCCCTCTATTCGACATTGGTGAGGCCTCATCTGGAGTACTGTGTCCAGTTTTGGGCCCCACCCTACAAGAAGGATGTGGAAAAATTGGAAAAGGTCCAGCGGAGGGCAACAAAATTGATTAGGGGACTGGAACACATGACTTATGAGGAGAGGCTGAGGGAACTGGGATTGTTTAGTCTGCGGAAGAGAAGAATGAGGGGGCATTTGATAGCTGCTTGCAACTACCTGAAAGGGGGTTCCAAAAAGGATGGCTCTAGACTGTTCTCAGTGGTAGCGGATGACAGAACAAGGAGCAATGGTCTCAAGTTGCAGTGGGGGAGATTTAGGTTGGATATTAGGAAAAACTTTTTCACTAGGAGGGTGGTGAAACACTGGAATGTGTTACCTAGGGAGGTGGTGGAATCTCCTTCCTTAGATATTTTTAAGGTCAGGCTTGACAAAGCCCTGGCTGGGATGATTTAGTCGGGGATCGGTCCTGCTTTGAGCAGGGGGTTGGACTGGATGACCTCCTGAGGTCCCTTCCAACCCTGATATTCTATGATTCTATGATTCAGAACTGCCGGAGAATTGTACGATCCCTGTTTGGTTGGAGAAAAGGTTAAGCAGCTGTCTGTGCATCCCCAACATTGTCCATGTGCCCCCAGCATCGTCTGCCTGTCTGCAGCACCGTCTGTGGTTCACCAGTGGCACTGTCCAGGTGTTCCCTGTGCTGCCTATGCATCTCCAGCACCGTCTGTGTGTCCTCAGTGCCGTCTGTCTGTCTGTGGCACCGTCAGTGCATCTCTAGTGCTGTCTGTGGGTCCCCAGCACCACCTGTCCATCCCAGTGCCATCTGTGTGTCCCTGCACCATCTGTCCATCCCCAGTGCCATCTGTGTGTCCCTGCACCATCTGTCCATCCTCAGTGCTGTCTGTGCAGTACCACCATGTTGCTCTTTTGTTTGGCTTCTGGGCCATGGAGGCCTTTGTCATCATTATACAGCACCTAGCACATTCTGGATGCAACCGGAAACAAATACGTAGCTGTCCAGCCCAGGTGGGTAGTTACCAGTTGTTTCCAGCTGGTGGCCCCTGATGGAATGAGCTTGGCAGGTCTCAGGCTGGCCTCGTGTGGTCCAGTGGTGAAAGCACCAGCATGGGAGCGAGATGCCTAGGTTAGAATCATAGAATATGATTGCCACACCATCCACCAGATCATTTATGAAGATATTGAACAAAACCGGCCCCAGGACTGACCCCTGGGGCACTCCACTTGATACTGGCTGCCAACTAGACATGGAGCCATTGATCACTACCCGTTGAGCCTGACAATCTAGCCAGCTTTCTATCCACCTTATAGTCCATTCATCCAGCTCATACTTCTTTAACTTGCTGGCAAGAATACTGTGGGAGACAGTGTCAAAAGCTTTGCTAAAGTCAAAGAACAACACGTCCACTGCTTTCCCTTCATCCACAGGTTCTATTCCCAGCTCTACCATGGACCTGCTGGGTGACCTCGGGCAAATGCTTCCCCGCTCTGTGCCTCAGTTTATCCACACTCTGTCTGTTCAGACACCGAGCTCTTTATGGCAGGGTTGGCATCCGTGCAGCGACAGGACCCTGATCGCAGCTGGGGCCTCAAAATGGTACTGGAATAAGAACTGGCAGCTTTGGAAATCTCACACAGGACTGGGGCCCTGTGGCAGTACTGGTGAAGTGTGTCTGGGGGGGTTGTTTGCGGGTGGAAGGGCCCCCTACCCCCTGAGCAGCTGGGAATTCTCCCCACGTGGCACAGCGCCCCCTGGGGGAGAGTGCCGGAAGCACGGCCTGAGCAGCCGTGGAACACATAGTGATAAATGTGCTGCCTCCAACATTAGAGTGGCCATGAGGGAGGCCCTGAGAAGACCCAGGGGGAGGCAGGCGTCACAGGTCCAAGGCTTGAGCTCTACTGCGGGACAGGAGAGGGAAGGGGGGGGAGGCCTGGGGCAGGGAAGGGAGTTCCAGCAGGAGGAAGGGCTGGAGAGGACACAAAGGGATAGAACCCAGGAGTCCTGACTCCCTGCTCTAACCCACTCAACCCCACTCCCTTCCCTGAGTCATGGAGTTTAAGGTCAGAAGGGGACTCCCAGATCATCTAGTCTGACCTCCTGTATATCTCAGGCCACCGATACCACACATAGGGGCCGACTTCTACGGGCGCCGGTGGGTGCTCGACCCCCCTCTGCCCCCAGCCCCACCCCAACTCCACCCCTGCCCCCATTCCAACGCCTTCCCCAAAGTCCCTGCCCCAACTCCGTCCCCTCCCTGCCCCTATTCCGACTCCTTCCCCAAATCCCCACCCCTTCCCCACCTCCTCCCCTGAGCACGCCACATTCCCGCTCCTCCCTCTCCTTCCTGGAGCTTGCTACAGCTGTTTGGTGGTGGCAAGAGCTGGGAGGTAGGAGGAGGAGCAGGGATGTGGTGCGCTCAGGGGAGGAGGCGGAGGTGAGGTGGGGTGAGGCAGGGTGGGGAGCTTGGCTGCCAGTGGGTGCAGAGCACCCACTAACTTTTCCCTGCGGGAGCTCCAGCCCTGGAGCACCCACGGAGTTGGTGCCTATGACACCACCCAGCACCCAACGACCTAAATGAGACCAAAGCATCACAAGCTCAAGGAGTGTGCCACAGGCTGAGAACAGGAAGGACTGAGATCATAGAATCATAGAACCATAGAATATCAGGGTTGGAAGGGACCCCAGAAGGTCATCTAGTCCAACCCCCTGCTCGAAGCAGGACCAATCCCCAATTAAATCATCCCAGCCAGGGCTTTGTCAAGCCTGACCTTAAAAACTTCTAAGGAAGGAGATTCTACCACCTGTCTAGATAATGCATTCCAGTGTTTCACCACCCTCTTAGTGAAAAAGTTTTTCCTAATATCCAACCTAAACCTCCCCCACTGCAACTTGAGAACATTACTCCTTGTCCTGTCCTCGTCTACCACGGAGAATAGTCTAGAACCATCCTTTTTGGAACCACCTCTCAGGTAGTTGAAAGCAGCTATCAAATCCCCCCTCATTCTTCTCTTCTGCAAACTAAACAATCCCAGTTCCCTCAGCCTCTCCTCATAAGTCATGTGTTCCAGACCCCTAATCATTTTTGTTGCCCTTCGCTGGACTCTTTCCAATTTATCTACATCCTTCTTGTAGTGTGGGGCCCAAAACTGGACACAGTACTCCAGATGAGGCCTCACCAATGTCGAATAGAGGGGGACGATCACGTCCCTCGATCTGCTCGCTATGCCCCTACTTATACATCCCAAAATGCCATTGGCCTTCTTGGCAACAAGGGCACACTGCTGACTCATATCCAGCTTCTCGTCCACTGTCACCCCTAGGTCCTTTTCCGCAGAACTGCTGCCTAGCCATTCGGTCCCTAGTCTGTAACGGTGCATTGGGTTCTTCCGTCCTAAGTGCAGGACCTTATACTTATCCTTACTGAACCTCATCAGATTTCTTTTGGCCCAATCCTCCAATTTGTCTAGGTCCCTCTGTATCCTATCTCTGCCCTCCAGCGTATCTACCACTCCTCCCAGTTTAGTATCATCCGCAAATTTGCTGAGAGTGCAATCCACACCATCCTCCACATCATTTATGAAGATATTGAACAAAACTGGCCCCAGGACCAACCCCTGGGGCACTCCACTTGACACCAGCTGCCAACTAGACATGGAGCCATTTATCACTACCCGTTGAGCCCGACAATCTAGCCAACTTTCTACCCACCTTATAGTGCATTCATCCAGCCCATACTTCTTTAACTTGCTGACAAGAATACTGTGGGAGACCGTGTCAAAAGCTTTGCTAAAGTCAAGAAACAATACATCCACTGCTTTCCCTTCATCCACAGAACCAGTAATCTCATCATAGAAGGCGATTAGAGATGCACTGTGCCCCTGCAACGTAAGGAAATGATTAAATGAGAGACACCCCAATAATCCCTGCCCAATGTGCCATTTCCAGCTGTGGCCATCCCTGAGGCTGCAGAGGAAGGAGATCTCCCCAGCAGTCAGGACTCCATGTTCCCTCTACTCTAACCACTAGATATCCCGCTCCCCTTCCCAAGCCGGGCA
This sequence comes from Caretta caretta, assembly GCF_965140235.1. Taxonomy (NCBI): domain Eukaryota; kingdom Metazoa; phylum Chordata; order Testudines; family Cheloniidae; genus Caretta; species Caretta caretta. The sequence continues at coordinate 15,121,631 of NC_134225.1, forward strand.
TAGAAACAAGGAATCCAGAAACCCGGTTTCCTGCTCTAACCACTAGAGCCCATTCCCTCCCTGAGCTGGGAATAGAACCCAGGAGTCCTGACTCAGTCTGTTTCCATCCAGGTCAGGCAGCCCTGGTTCTGTCCTAGGACTGGTGGCACAGTGACAACTCCCCATAAGAGGGGTGAGCAGAGGGGTAGCAAAACAGCCAGAAGAGGTGCCGTGATTTAGGTGAGCCAAGTCCAAAGAAGGCTGCGAGGAACCTCAGGGGGACCTAAGCAAGTTAGGACTGGAAGGGACCTGCTGTGTCATCGAAACCAGTCAACCCCGTCTTAGAACCCCAATCAGAAATGTGGCAAGCTCCATCTCAGAATCAGTCTCCCCCCGCCCCAGTGGCTAGAAACCTTCTCATTTCCAGCCTCAGTTTACTCCTGGTCTGTTTATCCCCATGTACCAACACTTTCCTTGGGCTGCAATAGCTCTTCTCCCTCCCCGGTGTTCATCCCCCCACCCCACCTGTATTAGAGAGAGCAGTGAGACCCCTCTCAGCCTGCCTTTGGCCAGGCGAAGCACGCCGAGCTCCGGAGCCAGGGGAATGGGGAAGATGCCGGCGGGTGGAGTTCAGAGCTGAGCCATGCAAAGAAGGAACCACGGAGCCCCTCACAGGGTTCTAAATTGGCTGCATGATCTCAGCAAGCGACTCAGGGGTCACCATGGGCAGCTCGGTGGATGCCTCTGCTCCATGCGCAGCTGAGATCTAGAAAGCAAAGGCAATGTTAGGAGGCACCAGGTCGGGGGTGGAGAATAACGGCAAAAGGCCGATAAAGCCTATGAATCAGTGCCGTGGCGTCATGGCCTCTTGTGGAAACTATGTGCAGCCCAGGTCACCCAGTCTCTAAAAAGGAGCTTGCAGAACTAGAGGGGTGGTCAGAGGAGGACGATGAGGATGATCAAAGGCCTCACGAAGCTCTCACGTGACAGGAGATTGACAAGCATGGGCTTGTGACCTTGGCAAGGACACAAGTAAGAGGGGCCAGGCCAACCGTCTGTAAAACCATGGGGCGTTCGTGAAAAGAGAGATCAGGAGTTTGTGTTCTTCCCATCTCAGATTTAAAGGAGACATTCAGTGAAACTGAAAAGCGGCAACTTCGAAAAGCCATCTAAGGAAAATTATGTTTTCACACCAGATGGAGTTAGCCTGTGGAACTCATAGCCACTTGAAGTTGCTGAGGCCAAGAGCTGAGCTGGGCATCAAAGAGGAATTGACTGTTTCTGTGGCTAACAAGAAGATCCCGAGTTGAAATTGTTAATGTTACAAAGAGCCTTGGAAGGGAGGTGCTTGGGGGAGATAAGCCAAATTCTAACTGCTAGAGCTCTGGGTGAGGCCTCATGAAGCCGATTATCCTCCTGTGAGGCCCTTACACTTTTCTCTGACACAGCTGGTACCAGTCACTGCCCAAGACAGGATACTAGATGGCTGGAGCAGAGGCAGAAGCAGACATTCAGAGAACTCACTACAGTTTTGACTGGATTTTGTCTGTCCTGTGCTGATGGGCTCCAATCCACTCCCTCACAGTCTCTTCGCTTCAATTTCATCCCTCACCTGCCCGCCCCCTTCTCTTCCCCGGCCCCTGACACCCCCTTTCCCTTCCCTTTTCATTTAGCTGAGTCCCCACCCACCCCATCTAAACAAACCATGGAACTAACATGCCATTTGCTGCCATATTGTTCACCCTGCTGGTGTGTTCTATGCTTTCCCCCATCAAGGTGTGTCTGGTCTATTTCCATGGACCATGGACTGCTATGTTTGTGGAGCTCAGGTGTGATCCATTCTCTCTGTGAATCTGAGGCTATAATCCGGGCCTGAGTCTCAGGGGAAATTTCCAGCTCTCCTGGAGGGGTTGGCACCTGGAGAGTTAATGGGGAATGCGTGGCTAATGGGGGACCTGAGTTATGGTGATGAGTGATGGACAGGAGGCAGCGAGTGAACAGGCCTGAGATGGAAATCTCCTCTGATACCCCAGCTAATAGATGCAGTCGTAGTGCCGAGTGACTTAGCAGCACTAAAGAGGGCATCCTTCAAGCTACACGGCACACTGGAGACATCACCTGCAGCGGCCCTGCCAGAGCCGTGCCTGGGACTTGCTCTCCCCCATGACTCACAGCCATCAATATCATCCCCGTGCTAATGGTGCACTGCCATCCCCCCCCCGGCCAAGAGCCGCTGCAATGCGGCCACCTCTGGGCTGTGGGAGCAGCCGGCAAGGGAGCACAGAAGAACAGCCATGGGCAAGGGGAATCGAGCGGCTTTCTTTGAATCGTCAGTGATCCCAACACAGAGCAGAGGGCTCCACACACATGGCCCAGTGGTGTGTCGGGACAAAAGGTCCTTTGCTTTGGTTCAGTGGCCAGGACATTAGCTTTGGTCTTAAGAGACCTTGGTTCTATTTTCACTTCTGCTGGTGACCTTGGGCAAGTCACTGGCTCCATGCCTCAGATTCCCCTCCCACCTTTGGCCTGCTCAGATTGCAGGCTCTCATAGGGCAGGGAGCGTGTTGCCAGTTCTAGAGCTAGACACCTCAGCCGCAAAAACTGTTCCAGTATTTCTTGCCTCTGTGTTCACCGGGGCCCATTGCTGTGACATTTGCATCGACCCCACAGGCTATTTCAGGGCCATCCTGGATGCTGGGGTGGCCCCACAAAAATCCTGATAGCAGAACTCTAATTATCTAGACAGCAGCACCCAAGGGCATCCAGCCCTATTGTCCAGAAGTGGCAGGGGGCTGTATTCACCCCATCCTCTGTTGGCTGGAATTGCTCATGTTATAGACTCCACACTGCCAGCACTGAAGAGGGATTCTCCTTTGGCTCAGGGACCTGGGCTTTTGTAGCAGGATGATCTGGGTTGGAGCCCACCATGAAGGCCCCAAATTCAGGAGGGTCGGAAGCTCCCTACATATAGGATGGGGAGTGAAGGGAGGTACAGAGAATCGGCAGGGGACAGCTGGCTCCAGGTGAGGAAGGAAGGTCCTGGAGTTCCTACCCTCTCCTGGACCCATTCCAGCCCCTCCAGGCCCCACTCTCACCTCTCCATCCCCCATCATGCAGGAGTTTACACAAGGGCAGAGCCCTCCAGGAGCACCAGATCGCCCTGTGCCCCTGGTTCCACTACCTCTGCCCAGGTTTGCTTCAATATACGAAGAGGAGACTGGGTCAGCCCTGCCCGTCCCAGAAACCCTGGGCATCACTCCCCGCTATGCAAGGTCAACCAAGGAGCACCTGCTTATCCTGTTATCTGTAACCTCATCCCAGATCCGGGCCGCTGTTGCACCAGGTGCTGCAGAGCCAGAGCAAGAGACAGCCCCTGTCCCAAGGCACTCACAGTGTGAACAGACAAAGGAAGAGGGGAAACTGAGGCACAGAGTGGGAATGTGACTTTCCTAAGGTCACCCAGTGGCAGAGATGGGAAAAGGGCAGAGGTGTTTGATTCCCCAGTCCACTGGTCTATCTGCTAGACCTGCCTGGAACCGGTTTTGCCACAGACTTTGCACTAGCCAAGGCCTTGCCGCATGCGGGTCCCACAGTCCCAGCTCTCTGCACCCCTGATTTCTGGATCAGTGTTTATTTAATGCTTGGGACCCTCTGCAGGCCTTGGCTAGCAGGGGGTCTGGGTGTCCCTAGTCAGCATGCCTGGAAGGGAGGGGAACCCTGGAGCAGGCCCATCAATACCCCAGCCCGCTACCACGACGATTACTGTGCCATGGCAGCTCATTCCGTCGCCTGTCTGCGGCTGTGATGCAGGGCCGGCCACTTGAGAGGGGATTTATGGCAGCAAAGGGAGCAGGGAGTAAATCCCCGACCCGTCGAGGTAAATCACTGCGGGTGACGCACCGGAATGAGGCGGCTGACGGGGGACGGGAGGGGCTGGCGTGTTGGGACCAGGCCACTGAAGTGCTTATCCATCAATCCACGAGGCGGGGGGGGGGAGCACAAATCCACGGAGACGGGGGGAGCACTGGGAGTTGTGGGAAGGGGATTTGGGGGCACATAAAGGGGTCTCCTTGTCTGGCTGTTGGGGGGGGATGCATGGGGTGGGGATCTGGATTGGTCCAAACGAGGAATGTCCATTTCACTGGAAAGTTCAACTTTCCACCATGTGATTTCTGTCGGAAACAGAAAATATTTCGCAAATTTCCCATGAAACAGACACTCCGGGAAAACCCCAGGGGGGGAATATTTCGAAATCCTGCTGACACTATTTTTTCCCCCCTCACTTCGAAGTTTCATACCCCAGCGGGAATGTGGGTCAAAACCGATACGATTTCGTGAGAAATTGTGGTTTTGTCAAAACAACCTTTGCTGGCGGAAAGTTGTTCCCCCGAAAATTTCCCAACCAGGTCTGGCGGGGGTAACGTTAGGCCCGATCCTGCAGTCCAGCCCCGCCTGCACCCAATGCTGCTCTGCATCGGGCCACCCTGGGAACTGAAGATTGCACAATCCCCTCCAACTCCGCTGAGGATTGGGCCGCGCGGGAAGAGCTATTATTATTCATTATTAATATATCCTAATAAAGGAATAATCAAGCAATTAAAGGCTGTGGAGTCATAAATAACAGTGATGGTAGAGAATAAATCACAATAAGGGAACAAACTTATACAATAATATCACCAAACATGCCTGAAAGAATCAAATCTAATTGCCCTCCCCCGAAAAACGATTGTTGTGATTACATTACTGTAGGAACTTGAGGATGCAACGGAGATCAGGGCCCCCATTCATAGATTCATAGATATTAAGGTCAGAAGGGACCATTATGATCATCTAGTCCGACCTCCTGCACAATGCAGGCCACAGAATCTCACCCACCCACTCCTGCAAAAAACCTCACTTGTGCAAGGCACTGCACAGATACAGAGCAAGAGGCAGTCCCTACTCTGCAGAGCTCAGAGTCTGAAGAGACACAGGGGGTGTGAGGGGAAACTGAGGCACCGAGAGCCGAAGCCATTTGAGCCGGAAAAAGAACTCAGGTTTCCTAGCCAGCGGGCCAGGCATTCTGCCTCACTAGGCTGCTTGCACTGCAATAAAAATATCCCCTGAATGTGTTTCTGCTCCTCGGAAAAAAACCCTTTAATTTAGTCTCTGACCAGCTGTAAATGTTGCTCCTGACCTGCCAGCGCTCCTCGCCCCCACAGCCCACTCCCCTAAATAGCTGGGCGGGCAGCACTTGTTCCTATGTCTCCACTACTGAGTCAATCCCATGTGGGACTCAGTGGAAGAAAACAGAGCCCTGTGCTGAACAGCCTGAGTCCCAGGGACTCCAGTGGTCTGTGCTGTGGCCAGAGTGAAACTGATCTGGCTGCACAGAGAAAGACAGGCCCCTTGCAAAGGAAAAGCTAGTCTAGTCCTGGGGCTTCTCTGCCCCAAAGGGTGATGGGAGGCAGGGGAAATAAATCAGCCCAGGGGGAAACTGAGATCTTGCCCTGTTCCCCCCACCCCAGCCAGTGCCTTTGGAGCAGAACCACGCTCACTGCCCCAGTGGAGTTTGTGCTAGCAGAGACTTAATTCAAGTGGTGTAAATCTGCCAACTGGGGTGTAAAATAACACAGCCCTGCAAGATGAGAGGCTACCGTTGGCGCTGCAGGGGGCTGAGCCATCCTCTCCCGCAGTGCCTGGTGGGGGTCTGAGTGGGACATTCCCCCTCTCCTATCTGCTCCCCAGCTCAAAGCTTCCAATAATGACCCTCCTCATCCTGGATTACCCAGTGGCTTGTTCCGTAAGGAACTAAGTAGTGTGGGTGCACTGCTGCTCTCTGCTGGATGGAATCGGCTCTGTTCAGCTATGTGCCCTAGGCCCTGTAGTGCAATGCGCTGATGGGGATTCACCCTTACCTTTGGGAGCAGGAGGATCTAGCTTCTCTCCTTACTACTGAGAAGTTCTGAGTGGCTGCAAGTTTGTTATATTGTCACTAGGGCTCCAGGGCAATAGCTGGTCTAGCGTACTCTTCGGGGTGGAGTGGGGGGGGGGGGGGTGGAGATGAGAGGAGCCGGGTCCTTTCAGAATCGGAGATAGGCAGGGAGATCATGGGAAAGCTGATGCCATCCCCACTCACACACACAGTCAAGAGCCACCCTTGCTGGGCTCAGCCTCATTGGCAACCTGTGCCTCGGTGTTAGGTGCAGTTTGGCTCCTGCCCATCCTCCAGCCTTGTAACTTTAGCCAGAGATCTTCTTTCAAAGCCCAGGCCCCTGAGCCAAGGGAGAATTTGTCCGGAGACCGGGTCATAGACGGTCATGCCTAATGGTTGGAGTCCAAATGCCAGAGCCCAAATGCCTGGTTCCAAGGCAGAGACTAGAACATGGCTGGCTGCAGGGCAGGGTCTAGGCTGGGGCAAGGCAGGAGCAGGGCTTGGAGCAGGGTGAGCCGAGAGAGAGAATCCCCAGGCATGTGCACTGAGCAGCCCCCGATCCCCTGCAGCTGCTGGGCGTAAGAGCAATCCCCCTGGCCTTAGCCTGTCAGGTGGTTGTGCTGCGGCCCAGGCACACTCACTGGCTGCCTGACGACTGGGCAGCTGCAGCTGCTGGCCCTCGTTCCTCACAGAACTCCCATCAGCACGCGGGCACTGCAGGGCCTATGGCACACAGCTGAGCAGCGCCAATTCCAGCCAGCAGAGGGCAGCGGCCCACCCGCCTTGGGGGATGTCTACACTGCAGCTGGGAGCGATGGCCCAGATAGGTAGACTTGTGCTAGCTCACGCGAGTGCACTAACAATAGCAGCGTGGTGCTGCAGCATGGGCGGTGGCCCAGGCTGGCCACCTGAGCTTGGACCCGGGGGTCCAGTGGGCTTGGAGTCGGGTGGCCAGTCCCAGCCGCAGTATCCACATCGATATACCTGCCCATGGCTGTGTAGAGGGACTCTAACACCAGGGGGGAGCTCAACCTTTTGCATATGGCAAAGTCCAGTTCCATGATATTTACACTCCGAAGCATATCTCCACAAACAGATGGAGTGCAACATCACAGCAGTGATCTACCCCATGGCCAGAGCTGGGGCTGCCTCCTTCGTACACTTCAGATATAGGACATCCCAGTTTAATTCCCCCCTCTGCCTGCTGTAGAGGAGAGATTTGCACTTGGGTCTCTCACATTGCAGGAGACTTCCTGAACTATGGGATGCTCCACAGTAGAAATCTCTCTTCTTGCAGCTGTTCTGCTTTTTATAACTAATTGAAGAGCCAAGGAACCACAGACTTGAACTTGGGCCTCCCATAGCCCTAGCAAGTACCCGGACTACCAGGCTATAAAGGCTTTAATGACAAACCGTTATCATCATGAACGACTAGCTATGAATGACAATGGACCATTCCATATAACCCCAGTAGCTAGGGCATGCTCCTGAGGAGTGTGCTGGAAGTGGAGTGGGGGTGGAAGGGGGTAAGTGGATGTGTTTTGAAGCCGCAATGGGGTGCTTAGAGTTTGCAATACAAGATTCAGCATATCAGATCTGGGTCCAATTTATCCAAATCCCACAATGTTGGATGGGATCATTTCTGGTCATCTGTCAAGTTTGGTGTGTGACGTGTGTGCACAGACCGACAGATAGATTGGTGAGTATAGGGATAGAAAGCAGAAAGAATAAATGGACGATTTTAGAAAAGAATCCAATATGCCAGCTTTTCCAAAGTAATTAGCAAAGCACCAGATGATCTTCAAAGCTACGTGCCCCTGCCACCCCCACCCCCCCAAAATAAAAACCAACAACAACGCTGGACTATAAAAGCTGTCACGTTCCCTCGCTGAGAAATTGCTGCCGGAATCGCTGAGGTGCACAAAACCCAGGGCTGGCAGAGGATTACACTTTGCTAGCTCACAATTTTCATCATCATTGGATGTTCACTGGATTGTTATGCATTTAAATGTTATTTAATTGGATTGCAGAGTAGCTGCAGGCCAGTGCGCGAGCCGTAAAGTTGATAGCCACTAACTGGTAATCGAAATTCCCAAATAGCAACGCATCCTGTCTGACTGGGGACATTTTTCTTCCCAGCAAGTGAATTTTTCTTTTCTTTAAGTCACAAGTTCTTTTTTTCCTTTTAATGCTGCCTCCCTCGGTCTTAAACTCACACCACACACTCAGACACGCAACACACATTCACACAGAGAAAAATACACAACTCTCAGATAGAATACACAACACGCTGTCAGAGATGCACAACAGACATGCACTCAGAAAAATACACAACACACACAGAATACACAACATACGCTCAGAGATCCACACAACATTGCACAAGCACAGAAACACACAACACTCTCACAAACACACACACACACACACACACACAAAGGCACTCCCACCTGCAGTGTAACTCACACAGCTGCATACACAGACCCAGCAAACCATCCTCCCACTCCCCACTGTGTCTCACTGGACAGGGAGGCTGTTTGGACAGATGAAGCCATGGCCTACCAGGTGCTGGGATCCAGCCCCGAGCGACCCTTTCAAAACCTCAGGCAGCTGCCCTCTTGCTCTGTCCCCGGGGCTTCCAGATAGGCTCACAGACACCAGCCAGACAACAGTGGGCAGGAGGGCTTTACAAACCCAGAGCCAGGGCAGAGCCTGTTCCCCACCCCAGGAGTTAGGGGGAGCATGAAGTGAGCCCCCAGGGGCTGGCAGGGTCACTGCAACAGGGGGGGGATACAGCTGATCCCCGAAGATGCCCTGCATGTTTCAGGGGCTTGGTCTCCCAGGCCTGCTAGATGGGGTCACCCAGCTACCCTGTTCTGACACTAATCCAGGGCTAGAAGTCGACTTACACGCCCATCTACTGATCGACTCATGCCCACCAATTGCTTCTCCTTGGGCTGCCCCTGGAGGGACTCCCTCCTCTGGCTTTAGCAGAGTGTCAGAGTGTTCTCTGCTTCAGAACCCTGTTCTGGGCCGAAACAGCCCAGGTCTGTCCAACTTTCAAGTATGCTGCATGGAGCGTCCCTTTGCTCAGCAGAGTGGGCACTGATGGGATCAGACCTGCCTGGGGTGGGAGGTCTGCCTGCCACAGGGGGAGCAAGTTTGGTAGGTGTGGGGCTAGCTGCAAATGGAACTTGTCCCTCATGCCTGTGTGAGACGCAGAGAGGGACACACCCCAAGAGATGATCTGAAGTGCTTTGAAATCTGCCCAGATCTATAGGAGGAAGACCCTGGTAAGCCTCGACCTCCACCTGAGCTATTTACTGTTTCCAGGATCTGGTTTCTCTGTAATGCTTTTGTTCTGATTACAATCGAACTTTGCTTTAGGAAGGCTGGTCGCTGGTTAACCCTGTCATTGCCCCTGAGAGAACAGGATGGCAGGTGCTTAAATGAAGTCAGACCCACTGAGAGGATCACAGCCTAAATTGCAGCCTAAATTCCTGGTTTAGAGAGAGAGTCAATGGACTCTGCCCTGAGAAAGGTGGTCACTAGAGACCTGACACCTAAGTGTGTGCCCTCAACGAGAGCATGAGGGGCTCAGAGGAGCAGTTACTCAGGATCTAGTGGGCATCTAGGCCAGCGGGTTGACATTTTCCCATTAAAACAAAATTTCAATGAAAAATAGCTTTTTTGGAAGAAGAAGGAAAAAAAAAAGAAAAAAGGGGGGGGACAGTTTTATGGGAACATTTCATATTTGATGAAATTTTCTAAAAAACAGAAATAAAAAAACAGATTTTTTTTTACTGAGAACACTAATTTTTATCAAAAACCAAAATTTTACCAAAAATCAACACATTTTGACTGAAACCTGAAATGGTCTTACTGAAAATAGTGCACAAGAACCAAATATAGTTACCAAAAGCTGATTATTATTTTTTTAACCTAAAACAGTTCAGAATCCAAAAAATGTTTCAGGTTTCATTTTTTCGATGAAAAACTGAAAACTTTTCATGGGAATTTTCAACTCAAACAAAAATGTTTTGAAATCCCTCCATGACAATTAACGCTTTTTGCAACAGCTCTGGAGTCTAGGACGTCAGATCAGCAGCTTGTGATACAGTTACATAAATTCAAATATTAAAACTGATGGCACCAATCATTTGACTCAGACACCGTAATGTAGTGTATCTTCTAAACGGAATCCAAAAGAATTGGATTTGACTTGACCTATAAAGCCCGACATGATTTGGGCTTTAGTCTCTGAGAACTCCCCTCTCTCCCTAAGCCATACCGTTGCAAGTAAGATCAGCACAAATCCTTCAAGTTTCTCCTTCGATATAACAAGAGGGGGATACTGGGATGGACTTTGGAACTCTCCTCCACTTGATCCTGGATTTTTTAACCACACAGGCATTCTGTGTAGCCTGTCGTCTTCCTCTAGCTGGTGAGGAGAGGAGGCTGAGGCAGTATTTTTGGCCAGCCCTTTATATTTATCTATTTTAAGGAGCCCACAGCACAGGATAAATTTGAATCCATAAATAAATATAGATTTGGTGGCTTCAGTGGCTGGGAATTTCCTACCCTGAAAGGGGATTCTCATTGAATGACTCTGAATCCCTGTTTAAAAAAAGACACCTACAACAAGAGGGGGGCTAGATGAATTTTAAAAGACAATTCACCTAACCTAGTCAATTTCAATGGGCACTGATGCTGAGCGGTCCCAATTAGTTTGTGCTGAGAACTCCCATCAAAGGGTCAGCCCAGCTTCCCCCAACCTGGCCTCCCCTGCCTGTGCAGGGCTGGGAGTGTAGATCCTCACAGACAGTCCCAATTGTGAGCATTAATCACTTTACAACTCACAGTGCATGGAGCAAAATTACCTTCTGCAAGAAAACAATTTCCCCTGATAAACTGTAGCTTGCAATAAACAGGCCCTGCTATTACATTTCAGCGACCTGATGCAGGGATCTAATTATTCTCCAAAATTGGGAGGTGATGCTTAAAAACAATAATTTGTCTAGTCCATAAATTTGGAGGCTAAAATATTTCCACTCAGAGCCAGGGAACGAGCACCCACTCCTCCACTCCAATAACAAGCCCAGCAGATGTGTGAACTAGTTGTAGGAGTGGTGAAACGGTGGCAAAGGGGACTGGCTGGTTCGCGGGGAGATTGGGAAGGCTGGGCTAGGGAGCTGTTCACCCCAGGAGCATCAGACCGGATCCAGCAAAGGTAATTGGTGGTGCAAAGGCATCGTACGGCTCTCGAGTGGCCTGAGTGAAATAAGTTGGGTGGGTCTCAGCCCAGTTCCTAGGGGCATCGGGGTCCCGCCACACAATCCACCCCCCGATCTCCCAGCAGTGAGGTGAGGAGTGGTGCCCTACGAGGTCTACATGTTGTGGGCGATTTGTACATGCGGCAAATATTAGTCATGTTACAGAAGCACCAAGCTCAGGGCCCATTGTGCTAGGGGCTGTACAAACTTAATGAGGCACAGTGCCTGCCCCAAATGATGATTTACACAGATACAGGGTGGGAGGGGAAAAAGATCCAGAGAGGGGATCAGAGTAACAGCCGTGGTAGTCTGTATTCACAAAAAGAAAAGGAGTACTTGTGGCACCTTAGAGACTAACCAATTTATTTGAGCATAAGCTTTCATGAGCTACAGCTCACTTCATCGGATGCATACTGTGGAAAGTACAGAAGATCTTTTTATATACACACAAAGCATGAAAAAATACCTCCTCCCACCCCACTCTCCTGCTGCTAATAGCTTATCTAAAGTGATCACTCTCCTTACAATGTGTATGATAATCAAGTTGGGCCATTTCCAGCACAAATCCAGGTTTCTCACACACACACCCCCATACACACACACACAAACCCACTCTCCTGCTGGTAAAAGCTTATCTAAAGTGACCACTCTCCTTACAATGTGTATGATAATCAAGGTGGGCCATTTCCAGCACAAATCCAGGGTTTAACAAGAACGCCTGAAGGGGTTGGGGGGGGGGTAGGAAAAAACAAGGGGAAATAGGTTACCTTGCATAATGACTTAGCCACTCCCAGTCTCTATTCAAGCCTAAGTTAATTGTATCAAATTTGCAAATGAATTCCAATTCAACAGTTTCTCACTGGAGTCTGGATTTGAAGTTTTTTTGTTGTAATATCACAACTTTCATGTCTGTAATCGCGTGACCAGAGAGATTGAAGTGCTCTCCAACTGGTTTATGAATGTTACAATTCTTGACATCTGATTTGTGTCCATTTATTCTTTTACGTAGAGACTGTCCAGTTTGACCGATGTACATGGCAGAGGGGCATTGCTGGCACATGATGGCATAGATCACATTGGTAGATGTGCAGGTGAACGAGCCTCTGATAGTGTGGCTGATGTTATTAGGCCCTGTGATGGTGTCCCCTGAATAGATATGTGGGCACAGTTGTCAACGGGTTCCTGGGTTAGTGGTTCTGTTGTGTGGTGTGTGGTTGCTGGTGAGTATTTGCTTCAGGTTGGGGGGCTGTCTGTAGGCAAGGACTGGCCTGTCTGCCAAGGTTTGTGAGAGTGTTGGGTCATCCTTCAGGATAGGTTGTAGATCCTTAATAATGCGTTGGAAGGGTTTTAGTTGGGGGCTGAAGGTGACGGCTAGTGGCGTTCTGTTATTTTCTTTGTTAGGCCTGTCCTGTAGTAGGAGACTTCTGGGTACTCTTCTGGCTCTATCAATCTGTTTCTTCACTTCCACAGGTGGGTACTGTAATTGTAAGAATGCTTGATAGAGATCTTGTAGGTGTTTGTCTCTGTCTGAGGGGTTGGAGCAAATGCGGTTGTATCGTAGAGCTTGGCTGCAGACAATGGATCGTGTAGTGTGGTCAGGGTGAAAGCTGGAGGCATGTAGGTAGGAATAGCGGTCAGTAGGTTTCCGGTATAGGGTGGTGTTTATGTGACCATAGAGACTGGGAGTGGCTAAGTCATTATGCAAGGTAACCTATTTCCCCTTGTTTTTTCCTACCCCCCACCCCCAGACGTTCTTGTTAAACCCTGGATTTGTGCTGGAAATGGCCCACCTTGATTATCATACACATTGTAAGGAGAGTGGTCACTTTAGATAAGCTATTACCAGCAGGAGAGTGGGTTTGTGGGGGGGGGGGGGGGGAGGTGAGAAAACCTGGATTTGTGCTGGAAATGGCCCAACTTGATTATCATAAACATTGTGAGAGTGATCACTTTAGATAAGCTATTAGCAGCAGGAGAGTGGGGTGGGAGGAGGTATTTTTTCATGCTTTGTGTATATAAAAAGATCTTCTACACTTTCCACAGTATGCATCCGATGAAGTGAGCTGTAGCTCACGAAAGCTTATGCTCAAATAAATTGGTTAGTCTCTAAAGTGCCACAAGTCCTCCTTTTCTTCCAGAGAGGGGAAGGAACTTGCCCTAGGTCACTCAACAGCCCAGGGGCAGGAATATCACCCAAGTTTCCTGAACACCAGTCTAGGGCCCCAGTCATTGGACCACACTGCTGAGGGAAAAGGAGCAAGAGATGGGCTAAGGAACTCCTCCAAACTCCTCTCATCTCCTTAAAGAGAGTCCCTGAGTCCGGATCAGGGTCCCAGCAGGCAGGGGATGCTCTGTATGCATATGGGAGGGAAGCAAGCATGCACCATCACTGCCTGGGCTGGTTTTACTGTGTGGCTAAAGGGACGGTGTCTCCAGGGCCTTCCCATGGGCCTCTTTCGCTGCCTTCTAATCACAGGAGAACTGCCGCCAGCTAACACAGGCCAGAAAGCACTTCTCAGAGCTGCAGCAGCTCCCGGCTTTGGGAGGGGCGGGTTAGGAAGAGCCTCAGAGGCAGAGAAACAGGATGGTGAGTGAGTTTCCCTCCAGGACCTGAAGCGAGGGCACTGCGCGGGAAGTGCCGCGCCCGCTCCAATTGGCAGACGGACGCGCCGGCACTAACGATCCAATCCAAGCTGCTCCCATTAATGAGGATGTAAATTTCATGCGGCGGAGAGAGACGTTTTGTTCCTCCGGCTCTGGGGAAAGCATCGTGCCTTGGTGGCATAACCATTAATGTGAAGTCTGTCGCCTTGAGATGAACAGAAGGACGTGGAAGGGGGAAACAGCGTAGGCAATTCGTGGTGGCGAGAGCTAGAGAAATGGCAGCCAAGCCCCGAAGAAGCTGGCCTCCAGCCGCGATCTCTGCAAACAGAGTCACCATCTGGACAGGGGCAATCCCAGCTGAAATGATCCATGGAGCAGAGTTTGCAAAACTGACATAGCAAGGGTGCTGTAGGTCAAATTTTAGGGTGCCGGGCTTACCCCTGTTATTATTCACATGACAGCAGCCAACCAACCCTGCTCTCAGCCCTGTTGTGCCAGGCTGCAGTCAGAACATCAGACAAGGCCTGCTCTGAAGAGCTTACAGTCTCCATAGACAAGGCAGAAAGCAACTTGCCCAAGGTCACTCCCCAGATTAGCAAGAGAACCAAGATACGTCGATTCCCTTGACCCAGGCTGGGCTGTTGGAATGGGAGGAAATGCTTTTCTCCTTTAGCAGACGACGCCCAGAGTCTCAAATGTCTTTAGGCACCTAACTACCTTTGATTTCAGTGGGAATTAGGCCCCTTAATACCTTTGATGATCTAGGCCTTAAAGCACTTACTAAACAATGCACCCCTTTTAGCTGCAAAAAAAAAAATTGCCCTTTGGGCCCCATTCCTTCATCTGGGACTCGGAACCTGCCTCCGTTGGTCTGTTGTGCTCCTTGAACAGGCTTCTGCTGGATTTTAATTTCCAAGGCCCAAACCAAAACCTTACATCAGACTGAGCCCAACCTTTGAGCAGCTAGTTCAAAATTCTGAATTTTGCAAAAGTTTGCCTGGCATTTGCAACCGGCTGAAGCAACCCCTGGAGCCGGGTGTCACCTCTGGAATGAGGGACACCTGAAAAGAATTTGTGTGTTTCTGCTGCAGGGTGCTAATGGCGGCCATCAAGTGGGTCTTTGTTCTCTAGACAGTCCCAGATCTGGTTAATGCCCATGAGTGTGCTAAACACCCTTCATTCTGGCTAACTAGCAGAAGGGGCCATTTTTGCTGTTGCTTTGCTGACTAGGAGGCCTTTCCAGGACATTCGGGTGCCAATTTGATGGCATCTGTTGTGCTTATGCATGTAACAGGGGAGAGCGTGAGCAGGGAGGGAATTGCCGAACTGCGACAGTGGCACGGTGCAAACTGTTGGACATATCACGGATGATTGTCCTGGAGGTGTCGCAGCCATTCACATGGCTACGCCCTCTGCTCTGGACTGGATAAGAGACCTAAAGATCTACCTGTAGTTGCAACATTGCTTTTGCTGTTTCACTATTGCCATAGGACAGAAGAAGACTGGCAAAAGCAGTTAAGCCCCATGTACACAGTGATAGCTAGAAACAATAGAAGCCACTGCCCTAGGCAAAGGGCTGCCTGGCGAGGCCTGATCAGAAGCTAAATGGTGTGGGCTGAGAGAGGTTCCCTGGTTGCAAATGCAGGGGCTGAGGGACAGTGTGGCCAGCTGTGTGGGAGAGAGGCAGGAAGCCAACAGAAATGGAGAGACACCGTCATGAGCCTGGCCCTGACAGACAGCGGAAGGACAGAGCTCCTTGGAGCATAGGACCACCTGGAGATGCAGGCTTGGGGATTTCTGAGCAAGCCAACTGCCTGCTGCTGTTTGTTCCTGCTGCGTTTCAGGCCCAGGACTCTCTGCACATTCTTTGTAAATAGACAGAATTGCACCAGGAATAGACCTAACTCGTATAATCCATTTCTCCCCTTAATGGGAACAACCGGCAAGGCCCCGAATATTGGCTAAAGCACTCAGGGCCAGGGGGCAATGTGCACCTCCAAATGCAGAAAGCAAGAGACACTCTTGCTGCACCTGATCTTTGATCTAGGAATCTGCGAAGCCATTTGCCCCTCTCGAGTCTCCCCATCAGCGCTCTGATGGCTTCCACCCCCTCTCCCCACCCGTCTAGTCCTTTCAGAGTCGCGTCTCAAGTTTCCGGTTAATGTCACATGAGATGAGAGGCTGAGATGGGGCAGGGGAGGAGGTAATGACTTCAAACAGTGGAGAGAGAAATCCGTGCAGACAAGAAGGGGAAGGGGAGTGCAGGGGCAGGGGGAATAGGACAGGACAGAGGCTGAGGCTTAAGCCTCTCTCCCTCCATCAGGAGCCGGCTCTGTTTTCTAGGGGCTTTTTGATCAACACTGACAATCCCCCCCACCCCCAACAGAGGCATTCCTCCCTAACCTCCTCCCCGATGCAGGGACCGTTACCACCAATCTCGGCGCTGGCAACAGACAAAATGCAAAGGAAGCAGCCAAGCTTAAGGAGTCATAATGTACCCGCTGGGTGATCCATCATCTGGCGTCATGACTAGCCTATTAAATGCCTCCTGTGAGGGTTGGGTGCTTCTGCCAGAGGGTGGGGGCGGGGGGGTCCTCTGGCTGCGTGTGTGTGTATGGATCATGCGTGCACATCTGCAGGACACAGTGTCAAGCATGAAAGTGCCACAAGAATAATCCTCTGCATTTCATCTCAGTAATTCTCTGCATCCACCTCCAAGGGCTTTACAGCCACCCACCCCTCGAGGCCAGAGGTAGGGACTGGAGGAATAACCCCATTGTGCAGATGGGGCAGCTGTGGCAGAGACAGGGAAAGGCTCAGGACTGGCATTTAGAATATCAGGGTTGGAAGGGACCTCAGGAGGTCATCTAGTCCAACCCCCTGCTCCAAGCAGGACCAATCCCCAATTTTTGCCCCAGATCCCTAAATGGCCCTCTCAAGGAGAGAACTCACAACCCTGGGTTTCGCAGGCCAATGCTCAAACCACTGAGCTATCCCTCAAATAGTTGAGGCAGCTGACTGGCCCAGAAAGGCAGGATGGTCCAATGGTTAGGGCCCCACGTAGCGGAAAGACCTGGGTTCAAGTCTCTCCTACGATGCAAATTTGCCATAGAACTTTGAGTACGACTACACAGCAAAAAAAAAATCTCCAGTAGCGAGTCTCTGACTCAGGCTCCATTGATTGGAGCTCTATGGTGCCAAAAACAGCAGTGTAGATGCTCAGGCTCTGAGACCATCACCAGGATACAGAGCCTGCAGTCCAGCCCAAGCAGGATTGTCTCCATAGCTTTTTTTAGCACTGTAGCATGAGCCTGAGTCAGCTGACCCAGGCTCTAAGTCTCGCTGCCGAAGGGGCTGTTTTGCTGTGTAGACATATCCTTTGGGTATCCCTACACTGCACGCTAAGCCTGGCCTCTGATTGGCTGGAAATCAAGCCCCCTGCCCAGCCACACCCAAATCGGTCTGATTCAGCTCAGCAAGCACCTAGTAGTTAGGACCCTGCTGGGGAGGGGGTGGGAGTCAGAGTTACAAGCCTGGATCCCACAGATCCAGCTTTACAGTGTAGACATACCCTTAGGCCCAGAGCCTCATGGGTATTTAGCCATCTAACTTCACTGAAATGATTGAATCAATGGGCATTAGGCAGTTCACTATCTTTGAGATTCTAGGCCTCAGGTCCTCTCTGTAACTGGGGAAAGGGGCTGTGCTATGAGGCCAGAAAGATTGAGTTGCCCAGATGCTATGGTGATGGGGGACCATATAAGCACCATAGATAGGCTGAGTTTCAATGGGATCAGGGCTCCTAACGCCCACAGGCTCCTTTGGGAAATCTCTCCCCATGTGGCCTATTATTTGGGGGACCCCCGATTTCAGATACCCCAGGCCTGAGTCTCAGAGTGACCAAGTCCCCCCACCCATTGTAGGTCCCAGTGATTTTGTTTGGGGCTGTGGGGGTCTCAACACCTCTGGAAATCAGGGTCCTTTGTGCAGTGGGCAGGACGCCCCCAAAGTCAAAGAGACAAAGCTTCAGAGGCCAAATGTTGCCGTACATGGCTTTCAGAGATTTTTAAGGCTACATGGGCCTGTTCTGCTCATGTAGGCTAGGGGTTCTCAGCCTGGGGGTTGGGGGCAGGTGTTAGGGGGTCCAAGTCCCTGTCATTATGGCTAGGTGTCTAGTGGTCCCAGAACTATTTTATGCTGGAAGATGATGGGGTCACACTCTGGAAAAAGCTGAGAAGCCCTGATCTAGCCTGAACTCCCACCGAACAGGCCAGAGACCTGATAGATTCGTAGTCTGGCTAAAGCAGCTTTTCCAATATAGATCTGAACCCATCAAGAGACAGAGAAGCCACCACTTCCCTTTGTGCCCATGGCTGAGCTGTCTCACTGATAAACGTGTCTCATTTGACTTGGTCTGGCTTCAACTTCCAGCCGTTGGCGCTTGTTCGGCCGTTCGCTGCTAGTTCAAAGAACCCTTCAGTATCTGGTGGCTTCTCCCCGTGAAGGTCCTTCACGCTGTGATCAAGTGACTTTGCAATCTTCTTTTGACAAACTAACCAGATTGCGCTCCTGAAATCTCACTGGAACAGACCCCAGCCCTGCACTCTGACCGCTAGCCAATATTCCCCCGTGACTGTCTGCATATTTGAGCATGGGTATATGGGGGTGCTGTGCACGTGCTACATGTGTGTCAGGGTGTACGGACCCGTACCACGTGTGTGATTAGACCACGGATCTGGTTACATGGGTTGTCATGAACTTGGAAGAGCACTGTGTGTACCCCCTCCACACAACCCAGGACCCCCTCCTCACCCCCATCCCCACCCCCATCCCCACCCCCTGCCACTTCCTGCACATGCCCCTATACTGTGCTACCCCATAGGCACCGAGGGAGAGGGCAGCTCCGCGCTTCTGCACTGGAGCAGAGAGAATGAGTGGGAGGAGGGAGCCATCCTCTGCCACGGCCCAGATGGGGAACTGTTCGGCTCAGAGCGAGCAGCCAGGCCAGGGGATCCATCCTCAGGGCAATGGATCCATGGTGCCAACCGCCCAACCCTGGGAGCAATGGAGAGGACAGGCAAACAAGCTTGGCCTGCAGGATGGACCAGCTGCAATTGGTACCGGGGACAGAGGGGACTGGCTGGGTCATGAATGAGGAGGCATCAGGGAAAAGAGCACAGGACCTTTCTGTTCTAGGAAGCACTGGTTCTGATCTGGCCCCAGGGGGACAGGCTGGCTCATAGGGTGTTGGGGAAAGAAATTTGAAGCCACTGGTTTTGATCCGGCTCCAGGGGGAACTGGCTGGCTCAGGAGCCACAGAATGAGGTATGGCTGTGGTCTTTCCCCTCTAGGGAGAGCGAGGGCTCACTACATGCCCCTTGGTGGGCAGAGCCTAGCCTGCCCTCCCTCCCTCCCCCAGCCAGAAGCACCGGGGCGGGGCCGGAAGTATAAGACAAAGGCCCTGCAGCTCAGCTGGGGTGGAATCCACGGAGGAGAAGGATGCTCCTGCTGTACTACCAGGCCCGGGAGGGGAGCCTACACCCGGCGGTCCCCTAGCCACAGAAGTGGGAGACCCCGATGAGGAGTGGCCCGGACTGCCGGCCACAGTGCCCTGGAAGTGAGCGGTACCAAACCCCGGGGAGGCAGGAAGTGGCCCAGGGGCAACCACGAAGCAGCTGGCTCAGCAGTGTGGCTCAGTCGGCGTGTTGCAGCTGGATCCGACACAGGGGCAACCAATCCTGCCTCTCCAAGGGCCCTGGGCTGAGATGTGATGGAGTAGGGTGGGCCCGCGTCCCCCGGCCACCCCAACCCGGGGCCGCCGACTCCCTACAAGTCACAGGGAAGCTCCCGCTCTGGAGAAGGAGCCTCCTGCTCCAGCTCCCTCCTAGACTGTCGCTTTGCTGGTGGCCGGAGCCCCGCGCCGGCTAAAGCCAGCCCCTGAGACTGGGTTTAATTGCAGGTAGCCTGAGCCTCCATAAGCCCAGGCCCACACCAGCTCCATAGACTGGAATTGCCTTGCTGGCGGCCTGAGCCCCACCCAGCCCCGGTAGGTGTTTGATTGCTGGCAGTTTGAGCCTCCCCAAGCCCAGGCTAGAGCCTGACCATGACGGTCGGCGCTCAGCCCTGTCGTGGGGCTGGGAACTAGAGGACCTGCAGGGCCTTGCTCCACCTCGGGGTGGAGATGGGGGCCCTAGACTGTTCTGCAGCTTCGTGCCTTGGCCAGACAAGCCCGACCGAGAGATGGCCTACGCCTTGGGACCTCCCGGCCTTCCCCCTCTAGGGACGCTTGCTCCAATCCAGTCCGGGGGGAACTGGCTGGCTGAGAGGGGGTTAGGAGAATGGGATATGGGGCCTTTATTCTACAGGTGGCACGAGTTCCAATCCAGGCCCAAGTCAGGGAATGGGATACTGGGCTTCTGTCTCGAGGGTGCCGCCGGCTCTGAGCTGGGCTCAGGTCACTGGGCTTAGATGACTGGAGGGAGCTAGGTATAGGAAATGGAGCCTTTTCCTTCTAGAGCCCGGCTTAAAAGCTAGCCCTAGTTCGAGGGACTTCTGGCTCAGGGGCATTAGGGAATAGGATACAAGGCCTTTCAGCTCCAGGGCAGCAGTACATGCCTGGCCTCAATTGATGGTTCTCATGAAATGAGTTTGCTGGGTCTCAGTCCCCACACAGACAGATGACCACGTCCCACAACTCCCCAGCGCAATGGGCTCATGGGGGAGGCTAGGAGGGACTGACCCCAGAGGCGCACTCCCCTTACACCTAGAGGAGTCTGAGGCTCAATGATGGATGAGGTGGGCGGGTGGTATCATGGTACTGCCCATGCTCTGCCTGCTGTGTGGGTGCCGGATCCACCGTCCCCCAGTAACCCCATGCTCTGAAAGAGCCATGCATGTGGCCCCACTGCTGACCCACAAAAACTTTGGGCCTGCAGGGGGAGGGACTCTGGCAAACATGGGGTTAAATGAGCTTCTTTAGGGTTTTCTCCCCTTCAAACTATCCATACTATGCCCACAAATGCAAGGCACTGGCAGCGCGAGCTTGTGTCAGGCAGAGCCCCAGGTATCGCTGCATGGGCTTCCCTGGCACAGCCTCTGCCAGACAATTGTGCCCTTTTACATGTTGCATTGGGAGCAAACATCTGCAGCGTGGAAGGACTGAGAGCCCAACGCAGAGAGGGGAAGTTACCCTGGCTCTCAGTGCCACTTCAGAGGCTGGCACTGGCTTCTGGGAGAGCCACACCTGTGCTCTTCAAGGGTAGCTTTGGACCCATACTCCCCTAGTTGCCAAGGGATGAACTGGACCTGTCCATGTAACCCTGCTTCCCAGCCTGGATGATCGTACCCAACATATCCTGATCTTCCAGCGATGAGCTGCTGTCTCACTGGTTGATCTGGAAGTGTTAATGCCACAAACTACCCTCAACCTCCTCCACTTCAGGGAGAGTTTCCGGACTGCCAGAGCCCATCCAGCTCATCACACTGGTAGCCTGCCTCGGGCAGGCTGGGAAGATTTGCACCAAAGGTGACTCATGCTCCTGCTGTCAGGCAGGTTCATTTGTTTCCAGCCATCTCAATTCTGGCTGTATTTGTTTAGCTGATGAATAGGGTTGTTAGCGTTAAACAGACTCCCAGCTCCGCAGTTAAGTGGGTGGCATTGTAATAAAATATTGAGAACATTTGCTCTCGGCAGCTGCGTTCCTGCCTGGATCCCATTTCAGAGAAGGCAGCCCCTCGACAGCAGATTATATGCAAACAACAAATGTGTGCATGCGCCTTTGAACCCAGCACCTGGAATGCCCAGACATAGCTGCCCCATCCAGGGAGCGGAGACAGAGGTGAGACAGCACAAAGAAAGGGGGATTGCGTCATCCTGCACAAATACCTCAGCATGTAATGCTCAGGTATTTCCATGCTTCCAGGTGCAAAGTTGTTCAAGGGCAGGGCTCTACACAAACTGGCCCCAATGTAGTTAAACCAGGGCAAAAGGTGAAGAGTACCATTTTGGTTTAAGACTGAGGTACTGTGGTTTAGTTTACAGCTATTAAGGCTGGCACCGAATTAAGGCTGGCATTGTCCCTGAGCCGGGTGATACAGCAGATGTGGGGAGCCTGCCGGTCAGTTTTCTGTTGGGGAAGAAATCAGTGACACGGAGACTGGGTATTTTCTCAGTGTAATTTGCTTAGCAATACGATATGCACCAGTCTGGGAGCAGAGGTGGCCCTGAGTGGCAGGCAGCCAATCCCCTCTGCTCAGTTCCCAGGGAAAAGCTCTGCCCCAGCAATTGCATCTAGCTAGGGAGGGTTAGCCGATGTGCCTGCAACTTGCAACAGCAGCCCCTAAAGAACTGTGCATCACAGAACAACAAGGTGGCACGTCTTCCAAGACTGAACACAGCTCCCATATGAAGAAAAAAGAACTGGCAAGACTGCGCAACAGCACCACCTGGTGACTCCTGCCATAACACTGGGTTAAACCAAAATAAGAATGTGTACACCACCTTCGGGGCGAGTTTCACATCACACCTTAAGTTAAACACATGTAACTCTGCCTGAAGAGAAATGCATGCCCCCGAGGCTCTAACTCAACCCACTTAGCAGATGCTCCTGTACAATTTGTCTTGTCTTGACTTGAGTTTTAGGTCTTAATTAGATGGAGTTAGCTCACAGGCTTGCCGCTCTCCCATCCCAACTTTACATCCTAGGCAAGGCCAGGCCGCAGCATATGCAAGTGCAGCGTAGGCGGGTGCCTGCATGAGTTTAACCTTCTAATGACAGCAAGGTCCAAATTGCTGCTCGGACATCAACAACCTCGCAGCACCAGTTCTACACCCACATCTCACATGTCCAACCTCCATGCACCCCCGTCATGTATTTCAATTACGATAGAGTCTCTAATTACATGATCACATCGCTATTTTTTCCACAGGACCCCAGCCTCACCCCATGCACAGGTTGGATCACCCAAGGGGCCTGCAATCCACTTTCTGTCCGATCCCACGTGCATAATCAGCCTGTGTTTGCAACATCACAGCCTGCTGGCAAGGGGCAGGGACAGAGACGGAGTGAGTGAGATTTGCGCCATTTTAGCAGGGGTGGTGGCTCACATAATTCCACGTATTCATCTCATCTCTGGGTCATCGGGTCACCCCTCCAACAGTGCTTTGTCACTAGATTACACTGTAAGGATATAAAGCTAGCCCAAGGCGAGCAGCCTCATTAGATGTGTAAAAGCAACTGGCCAGCTTGGGGTCAGTTCCCAGCAGTGCAGGTATCCTTATCACAAACTCCCAGGCACTAAAAGGCCACACACTGAACTGAGCTATTCTTTATTAGTATGAAAGTCCCACCTCCCGTCGCACCAGGCACGGCACAGACACAGAACGAGAGGTGGTCCCTGCTCCAAAGAACTTACAGCCTGAACAGACAAATGGCTGCAAGGGAAACTGAGGCACTGAACGGGGGAGGAACTTACCCAAGGTCACAACCAGGAATAGAACCAATGTGCCCTGAGGTCCAATCTGGTGCCCTACCCACAAGCCACATACAGAGGAAGGTAGCTTAACAGAGGAAGCTTCCTCTACCACTGCGGGGGGCTAGCAAGGGGGTGTCAGACTCCCAGAATGGGACTTGGCTCTGTTCAGCAAGCCATGCCTGTCCCAAGTCCCCCACTCCCCTTTGAGCAAAAGCCCCAAGTTTGATTTGACACCCCAGGCAGCGTGGAGAAGCATCCGGCATCCCACAAGTTATGTGAATCCTTAAGCGGCTGCGCCAGCAGATCCCCGGCTGCGAATTAAGTTAGCAGGATAGTGCAGATTGCTTTTGTCCACTCCGCTTCGGGCCATCCATCACCAGGCCTTGACAGCACTTAAAGGTCCAGAGACAGAGGCGCAGCGGCACTTAGCACTGAGTTATTTGCAACATTACAGCTTGGAAAATGTTATTAAGTGGAGAGATGTTTACACTCCTGGATTGGAATAAACCTCCGATCTGCACCGCAGCCGGCTCATGTGCAGCTCGCAGCTAATCCTTCAAAGGCAACGGGTGGGGGAAGGCGTGGAGGGCACCTTTCTCCAGAAAATTATACTTTCCCTCTCCCCCCGGCATACACACAGGTCAAGGAAGTAGAGGATACAAATTTCCCCAGTGGAGATCTTTCATGTATTGCACGCTGACTTGGGAGAAATGAGGGCGGGGAACCTGAGTGCAAGGAACTGTCTCTGCTTCCTTTAAAAGGAGACTTGGAATGGGAAATAAAACAGGCCTTTGCCCCTATAAAGGACTGAATGTGTTTCCCCCATACACACAGACACCCACCTCTGCTGGCTATCTCCAGATGTCCAGTGTGATCATTCCTTTTGATTTAGTTGGGGATTGGTCTTGCTTTGAGCAGGGGGGTGAACTAGATGACCTCCTGAGGTCCCTTCCAACCCTGATATTCTATGATTTTATGACTTGGAGAGGTGAATTGGGAGCTTTCTGAATGGCATCTTTAACATCTCATCTTAATTAATTAGCCTCTTACAGTTTGTATGGCAACTTCCACCTTCTTTGTATGTATATATATCTTCTTACTATATGTTCCATTCTATGCATTCGATGAAGTGGGCTGTAGCCCACGAAAGCTTATGCTCTAATAAATTTGTTAGTCTCTAAGGTGCCACAAGTCCTCCTGTTCTTTGTGCGGACACAGACTAACATGGCTGCTCCTCTGAAACCTGTCTTTAACAGACACATCTTTTCTCCCAAACACTCCTTGGGCGTTTGAGCTAAATAAGTCTGGAGAAAAGCAAACCAAAAAAATTAAAGGTGCATTAAAAAAAGCAAAACTGCTTCCCCTCCCAATCAATCAAGGTTTCACATGTGTGGCATGTCTGGAGTCACACAGCTCCCCAACCTGCCACAGAGACTTCCGGGAGGAACAGGAGTACAGGCAAGAACTGACTTGTTAATGCACTAACAAGCAGGGAATAAGACTTATTTTAAAATAAAAACCTGCGTCATCTGCCAAAACAAGGGGGGAGGGGCACCACCCTATTTTCCCCTGCTTTCAGACCACTTCTAAGGGCGTCAAATCCACCTTTGCTGTTAGCACCCCAGCAAACTCTACAAAAAGGGCCCCAGGACCGACCCCAAGTGGAGTGCCCCAGGGGTCGGTCCTGGGGCCGGTTTTGTTCAACATCTTCATTAATGATCTGGAGGATGGGGTGGATTGCATCCTTAGCAAGTTCGCAGATGACACTAAACTGAGGGGAGACGTAGATATGCTGGAGGGTAGGGAAGGGTCCAGAGTGACCTAGACAAACTGGAGGATTGAGCCAAAAGAAATCTGATGAGGTTCAACAAGGACAAGTGCAGAGTCCCGCACTTAGGACGGAAGAATCCCATGCACCGCTACAGACTAGGGACCGAGTGGCTAGGCAGCAGTTCTGCAGAAAAGGAACTGGGGGTGACAGTGGATGAGAAGCTGGATATGAGTCAGCAGTGTGCCTTGTTGCCAAGAAGGTTAATGACATATTGGGCTGCATTAGTAGCAGCATTGCCAGCAGATCGAGGGGAGTGATTATTCCCCTCTATTCAGCACTGGTGAGGCCACATCTGGAGTCTTGCATCCAGTTTTTGGCCCCCCACTATGGAAAGGATGTGGACAAATTGGAGAAAGTCCAGCAGAAGGCAACAAAAATGATTAGGGGGCTGGGGCACATGACTTACGAGGAGAGGCTGAGGGTGCTGGGGTTATTTAGTCTGCAGAAGAGAAGAATGAGGGAGGATTTGATAGCAGCCTTCAGCTACCTGAAGGGGGGTTCCAAAGAGGATGGAGCTCAGCTGTTCTCAGTGGTGGTAGGTGACAGAACAAGGAGCAATGGTCTTAAGTGGCAGTGGGGGAGGTCTAGGTTGGATATTAGGAAACACTATTTCACTAGGAGGGTGGTGAAGCACTGGAATGGGTTACCTAGGGAAGTGGTGGAATCTCCATCATAAGAGGTCGTCAGGGTACAGATGTGGGGATCCGTATGAAAGACCCCCTAAGCTTATTCTTACCAGCTTAGGTTAAAAACTTCCCCAAGATGCAAACTTTGCCTTGTCCTTGAACCGTATGCTGCCACCACCAAGCATTTTAAACAAAGAACAGGGAAAGAGCCCACTTGGAGAAGTCTTCCCCCAAAATATCCCCACAAGCCCTACACACCCCCTTTCCTGGGAAGGCTTGAGAATTATATCCTAACCAATTGGTTACAAAATCATCAAAGACCCAAAACCCTGGATCTTGGAACAATGGAAAAATCAAGGTTCTTAAAAGAAGGGTTTTATTAAAAAAAAGAAAGGTAAAAAATCAACTCTGTAAAATCAGGATGGAAAATACTTTACAGGATATTCAGATTCAAAACACAGAGGATCCCCCTCTGGGCAAAACCTTAAAGTTACAGAAAACAGGAATAAACCTCCCTCTTAACACAGGGAAAATTCACATAAAACAAAAGATAAACTAATCCGCCTTGCCTGGTTTACCTATACTGGTTGCAATATTGGAGACTTGGATTAGGATGGGTTGGAGAAGATGGATTTCTGTCTGGCCTCTCAGTCCCAAGAGAGAACAACCAGGTAAACAAAGAGCACAAAACAAAAGCCTTCCCCCCCACAAGATTTGAAAGTATCTTGTCCCCTTATTGGTCCTTTGGGTCAGGTGCCAGCCAGGTTAGCTGAGCTTCTTAACCCTTTACAGGTAACAGGATGTTGCCTCTGGCCAAGAGGGATTTTATAGCACTGTATACAGAAAGGTGGTTACCCTTCCCTTTATATTTCTGACAGAAGTTTTTAAGGCCCGGCTTGACAAACCCCTGCTGGGATGATTTAGTTGGAATTGGTCCTGCTTTGAGCAGGGGGTTGTACTATATGACCTCCTGAGGGCTCTTCCAGCCCTAACCTTCTATGATGCTATGAAGTCAAGGGGAATTTTGCCACAGAAAAGGTTGAAAAAAGAACTTTTTAGGCTGCGTTTGGAATCTCCAATTCCTATTAAATTTGGGAAATTCAGCTCCATCTACAGTACTTATGTGGCCCCTCATTACCATAACATCTGAGCACCTCACAATCTTCAATGCATTTATCCTCACACACACCCCTTTAAAGCATAGCAGTGCTATTACCCCTATTGCACAGATGGGGAAACTGAGGCACAAAGAGGCTAAGTGACTAACTCAATGTCACACAGGGAGTCTGTGGCAGAGCACTGAACCTAGCTCTTCCATGTACCAGGCTAGCACCATAATCATTGAGATATCCTTCCATGAAAGAGTTTTTCTATCCTTTGTTTTGCCCATTTCTGCCTGAAGGATTAGCCCTGGAGGGAGTTGGCTGTTTTTGTTTTTTGCCAATTTCGCATTTTAGTGCGCTTCGCTTTTACCCTGATTTTTTTCTTTTTATTAATTTTATTGCCTCTCTAAAAATCCAACAAAAACAGAAGCAGCCCAGAACCCAAACCCTGCATCTCAAAAATCTTTGATGTACAGACTCCAAAAGATTAGAGTGCATTTAGTCTCACTCTCACTCAGACTTCAAACCCAGCAACACAGGGCTGCATCTGGGAATGCTAAGATGATAGCCACCCTCTTGACCAACGCATGAGGGATTGAATCAGGGACCCCCAGAGCTAACAGTGTAAACCACTACAGCTTGAGCCAAGTCTCTACAGGGGAACGGGCTGTAACAACTCACATCCATTGTGCATCAGCACAGAGAAGACCCTGTAACACACACTCATCAGTGGGTTACGATGACACCCAAGACCTAGGATTGGCAGACAAGTGCCAAACTGGATTCGGCATCCAGTCAATGATCAGCACATGTCTGGTGCTGGACGTCAGGCTATGACCACATTCTGGGCTGGGCTGGTAAGGTCAAAAGAGGGTGCTGGACAGGTGTGTCACTCTGTAGCACCCTGGAACACCCATATTCACCACTGTGATATGATTATATGTTTGGTACAAAGTCTGTCTTGTGAGGTATCACTTAAAGAGTCTTAAGCCACTGAACACTACTACCATGCTGAACTGTATGTACGATCATTGTATAGGAAGTTGTGAAGTATTGCTCTATGATCAATACTGACGTGACGGGTTGGATCACAGAACACCCCTTGGGAACTGCCAACTGATGTGCCTAGACTACCTCTGAGCCCATTTTCCCTGCCAGCTTGGAACTTCAGTGCCCTGCCTCATTCGAGCCAGACACGCTAGCCTGCTACAAACACAGACCCAGGTCTGAACAACGTCCCCCAAAAGCTGCAGGCTTAACTGAAAATAGCTTAAGAAGTGTTCCTGTTTCCAACACCCAAATGCCCAGCTCCCAATGGGGTCCAAACCCCCAATAAATCCGTTTTACCCTGTATAAAGCTTATACAGGGTAAACTCAGAAATTGTTCACCTTCTATAACACTGATAGAGAGATATGTACAGCTGTTTGCACCCCCCTCCCCCCGCCAGGTATTAATACATACTCTGGGTTAATAAATAAGTAAAAAGTGATTTTATTAAATATAAAAAGTAGGATTTAAGTGGTTCCATGTAATAACAGACAGAAGAAAGTGAATTACCACGCAAAATAAAATAAAACATGCAAGTCTAAGCCTAATACAGTAGGAAAGTGATTGCAGATGAAATCTCACCTTCAGAGATGTTCCAGTAAGATTCTTTTACAGACTAGTCTCCTTCTAGTCTGGGTCCAGCAATCACTCACACCCCCTGTAGTTACTGTCCTTTGTTCCAGTTTCGTTCAGGTATCCTTGGGGGTGAAGAGACTCTCTCTTGAGCCAGCTGAAGACAAAATGGAGGGGTCTCCCAGGGGCTTAAATAGACTCTCTCTTGTGGGTGGAGACCCACTCCTCTCTCCTATGCAGAATCCAGCTGCAAGCTGGAGTTTTGGAGTCACATAGGCAAGTCACATGTCTATGCATGACTCAGAACTTTACAGGTGGCAGCCATTGTTCACATGCTACTTTGAACATCCCCAGGTAGACTTCTTATGTAGATTGCGGTCTTCCAAGGTTCCATTGTCCATTAAGTGTTTCTTGATTGGGCACTTAACTTGCAAATTCCTTTCTTAAGAAGCTGACCAAATGCCTTACTAAGGCTACTTAAAATCAAACAAGTACACAACCAATATGCATAACTTCGAATATAAAAGTGATACATGCATACAAATAGGATGAATATATTCAGTAGATCATAACCTTTGCAGAGATACGTTACATGGAATATGTAGCATGAAACATAGAATCATAGAATATCAGGGTTGGAAGGGACCTCAGGAGGTCATCTAGTCCAACCCCCTGCTCAAAGCAGGACCAATCCCCAATTAAATCATCTCAGCCAGGGCTTTGTCAAGCCTGACCTTAAAAACTTCTAAGGAAGGAGATTCTACCACCTCCCTAGGTAACGCATTCCAGTGTTTCACCACCCTCCTAGTGAAAAAGTTTTTCCTAATATCCAACCTAAACCTCCCCCACTGCAACTTGAGACCATTACTCCTTGTCCTGTCATCTTCTACCACTGAGAATAGTCTAGAACCATCCTCTTTGGAACCCCCTTTCAGGTAGTTGAAAGCAGCTATCAAATCCCCCCTCATTCTTCTCTTCTGCAGACTAAACAATCCCAGTTCCCTCAGCCTCTCCTCATAAGTCATGTGTTCCAGACCCCTAATCATTTTTGTTGCCCTTCGCTGGACTCTCTCCAATTTTTCCACATCCTTCTTGTAGTGTGGGGCCC
Organism: Caretta caretta; assembly: GCF_965140235.1. Taxonomy (NCBI): domain Eukaryota; kingdom Metazoa; phylum Chordata; order Testudines; family Cheloniidae; genus Caretta; species Caretta caretta. Next base: position 15,151,164 of record NC_134225.1, read on the forward strand.
AAAACTGGACACAGTACTCCAGATGAGGCCTCAACAATGTCGAATAGAGGGGGACGATCACGTCCCTCGATCTGCTGGCTATCCCCCTACTTATACATCCCAAAATGCCATTGGCCTTCTTGGCAACAAGGGCACACTGTTGACTCATATCCAGCTTCTCGTCCACTGTCACCCCTAGGTCCTTTTCCGCAGAACTGCTGCCGAGCCATTCGATCCCTAGTCTGTAGCGGTGCATTGGATTCTTCCGTCCTAAGTGCAGGACCCTGCACTTATCCTTGTTGAACCTCATCAGATTTCTTTTGGCCTAATCCTCCAATTTGTCTAGGTCCCTCTGTATCCTATCCCTACCTGCCACCGTATCTACCATTCCTCCTAGTTTAGTATCATCCGCAAATTTGCTGAGGGTGCAATCCACACCATCCTCCAGATCATTTATGAAGATATTGAACAAAACCGGCCCCAGGACTGACCCCTGGGGCACTCCACTTGATACTGGCTGCCATCTAGACATGGAGCCATTGATCACTACCCTTGTGGACTCGGAGAGAGTCCACCCTGCAGTGTCAAAACTGGGTTTACAATTGCTGGACCCGCGTCTCACAGTCGTTCTAACATGTTCTTCTGACTCAAGTCTGTGGCTTGAACTGTGTCCACATTGCAAAACGACAGGGCTTGGACCCAAGTCTCAGCAGGGCTTGGGCCCTGAGCCACCCACCTAGCAGGGTCCTAGGACTTGGGTCCTGAGTGCTTGTTGACCTGGGTCAGACTGATTTGTGTGTGGACAGAAGTGGGGGCTTGGGCTCAAACCTGAGTCGGAACCCAAGCTTAGTGTGTAGTGTAGACATACGCACTGCGACCAGTTCTGGCACAGAGCAATTCTCAGCAAGGAGACAGGAAAGCCACAAGCAGGTTCAATGTAAACCACACGGGGCCAGGTTTTTATACTGACGCTTACCGTGCTCCCCAAGTGGCCTCAGCGGGATTATTCCTGCTTTAAAGTACCACCTGAGAGGAGCGAGAGTGGCAGAGCCTGGCTCGTGGCAAGGAGGGGCAGAATGGCTCCTGGAAATGCGCCTGGCTAATGACGAAAGGCCGCGCGTTAGCACTGAGATGCCCCTCATGGGAGAACCCTCTGCTGTTGGTCATCCACTCCACCTGCTGTGCTGTGGAGGTGCTGGGCAGGCCTCCTTTCAGGCTCCCGCACCTACCTGGGCAACATGGGGATGTCCCGCACTGGGCACTGATGGGGAGACGCGTGCTCGAAGGCACAATGTCTGGGATCTGCGGCAGACGCAAAGTAGTGGAAGCTATTGGACTTATAGTGCAATCCACACGTACGGGCTTCCCCTCCTGTTCTCTCTTGCGGGTATATGTCCATGGATGCAGAGAGAGGCAAATAAAACAAAATAGAGGGGATATCCAGGCAGGTCTCCGGGGCTACCCCTCTTTCCCATCCTGGTCCTGATTCCTGTTATGTCACAAATACATTCATAAGCATATTTCCATAAAGCATTACGGGGGGCAACATCACAACTGAGATACGTGGTAAGTGGGAAACGCCCACAGCTGGCCTTTCAGCGGCAACAAAGGAACAACTGACAAGACAGATTTACATCAGGACCAGCCAGACATGTGCTGATGGAGCCATCAAGAAGAATTCATCTCTGAGACTCCTCAGAGAGGCCACATACCCAATGGGAGCTGCCTAACCCCCATGTCACAGCAAGGATCTTTCTAGCACCTGGAAGAAAGTATTAAAAAAGGGACAGTGACATCATCATTTGTCCTCTCTCCTCCCCTACCTACACTGAAAGAAATAAGAATGCTGGGAAGACAAAGGCTTTGAACTGAGGAGACTTGTCCCAGGCTGACAGAGAGATCCAGTCTGTGTATTAAGAACTGTAACCTACCTGCAACATCCAGGGGGGTAAGAAAAACTGTTTGATGTAAATCTTTCTTTGTCTGTTCAAGTTAGAATTTAGACTGCAAGTCTATTTTTATTTCTTATGTAACCCACTTTGACCTCTGGGCCTAAACACTGATAATCACGCAAGTTTATTAACTATAGGAAGATAGATTTTATTTTAATATTTTATCCTTAGCAATGAGTTTGTCTAAAGTGCTTGGGGAATCTGCTCAGATTACAAAGGCTGGTGAATGTCCCCTATCCTTTGACGAAGGGGTAAACTAATTAATGAGCTTGCACGGTTCAAGAATAGGTCTTGAGCAGTGTAAGACAGTATATTTCTGGGGTGCAAGGCTGAGGGCTTGGGAGATGTGCTGGTGTTTCACTCTGCATAGTTCAGGAGTGGCTTGGAGACCATTCATGCAACTTAGCTGAGTGTGTCCCTGCATGCTGATGCTGAATGATAACAGCTCCTGGAGGGGTTTGGCAAAACATGGTTAAGGGGGCACAGCAGTCCCACAGTTCCAGGTCGTACCCCAGGGATCCCATCACAACAGGACACCAGAGGGTGGATCTGGGCTGGTGTAAATTGGTCAGAACTCCAAGCTGCCTCCTGATGTCAACCACCAGCTCATCTCAGTGTTAAGGGGGCCGAGCGGCATGGGAACCAAACTGGTTTCTAACAAGGCGGGGGTGGAAGGATCTGACTTGCCCTTCCAACCAGGATTGGTCCCGGCCACAGCAGGTGGCAGAACTGAAGACAGGCCTGAACCAAACCCCCACCCCGTGAGGATCTGAAGGCTGCAGTCCTTGTCTCCATCAGACACCAGTTGAGAGCAGAACCCAAGGCCACCCCTCTGTAGTCCCCTATGGGGGATGTAGATGTGGGTTAACAAGATCCCAGGTGGTGGTATGGGGAGGTAGTGTTGATGCAGGAAGCCCCAGCCTTCAGGACAGGGCTCCTGTTATCCATTAGTCAGCGGCTACGGCAATAGAACTGTATGTCCTAGGTGGCCAGGAGCATCAGCCATGAATGAGACCCAGTGAGTGTCTTCAGCAGGGGGTGCCCTCCCTGCCCCAGGCTCAGCCCATCAGCAGGGGCAGGACACACAGCTCCTCTAGCCTGGCCTTGGCAATGGCCTCCCAGCCCCTGTTGGCCAGGGGGTTGCGGGGCGAGGGGTGCATCAGGCCTTCCACCCGAACCTGGAGGCCAGCCGAGGTCAGGGCCTTGCGGGCCCGCTGCTCGGCGAAGCGGCCCACGCCGATCACCATGGCAACACTGAGCAGGCGCACGGCCTGGGCCAGCCCGTCGTCGCAGACCTGCAGCAGGCGCTCACGCTGGGCAGCCGGCAGGTCGGCTGGCGTCAGGTTCTTGCCGCTCTGGCTCATGAAGAGCAGCGGGCAGTGGTTGTGGACGAAGCAGCGGCGGAAGAAGGCCTCAGGCTCAGGGCACAGCGAGCGGAAGAGGCCCCAGAAGCGGGCACCGCTCACCTCTGTCTGGGGGCACTCCAGCCCCAGGACAGGTCTCTTGGGGTGCTCCTGGGCTGGCTTAGACACCTGCCCGCGGATCTGCAGCCACTCCCGGACGTGGCGCACCTCCCCAAAGGGCACCTGTGGGGGAACAAGAGCAGAGTCAGAGAGGAGCCTGACCAGCAAGACCCCACCTCCTCCATCGGGGGAGCCATGGAGCCGGAGCCACAGCCATTGATGGGCTAAAGCCAAGAGCCCCAGGGAAGCCAAAGGAGGTAGACACCATGGGAGGCAGTGTGGCCTAGTGGCTAAAGCATCACGTTAGGAGAGTTGTGTGCTGATCCCGTCTCTGCCATTGGCCTGCTGGATAACCTAGGGCAAATCATTCCCCCTGCTCTGTGCCTCAGTTTCCCCTCCCACCCTTTGTCTATTCAGAGTGCAAGCTCTTTGGGGAGGGCTATCTCTCAGTCTGTGCAGTGGCCAGCATGCTGGGATGGTTGAGTCCCCATTCTGGATCTGGGCCTCTGGCCACTGCTGCTATACAAACATTGTCTAAAAACAACACTTATTTTATTCTAGTCCTTGGAATGGAGCCCAGGATTCCTGGCTCAAAATTCCCCACCCCTGCTCTAACCACTGGACCCCAGTCTCCTCTGAGAGCTGGGAACTGAACACAGGAGCCCTGACTCCCAGCCCACTTTATCTAACCCCTCTCCCCTTTACCCACTTGGTCAGAAAAAGCAGAGACAACCAAGCCCCCACCCGCAAACCCTCTGCCCCAGCAAACAGCCCCCCATGGAAGATCTGCATGGCCCCATCCCCAGAGCCATCCCTGCCAGGCCTGAGCAAGCAGCCAGGGCTCTTCTCTGCCCCTCCTCCCCCCTCTCCCCCCTCACCACCACCAGTTATGCAGCCAGGCAGAGGAAGGAAGCACTCCCTGGTAGGAAGTGGCCCCATCTCTAACAGGCTGGCATTAGGATCCCGCTGTACAACAGCCACAGAGAATTGATGCCACCACAGAAGGGGCAGGGAGGAGACATTGCATCACCCTTCTCCGTCCTAACACAGACACAGGCCAATGCCTGGGACTGACTGGGTGCCCCACTTGCCCGAGAGCCCCCCATGCAGGACTGGGGAGGGGAGACTTGGTACAATTACCCCACTCTCAATAAGGAGGTAACAGGAGTCAATCCCACAGGGCAGGATTTATCTCTCCCCACTGAACCTCAAGCTGCTGGTAGCCCCCCACCCCCTCACCACCAGGGGTACCCTCCCCCAGGACCACCCCCCAAAATAATAATGCAGGCTGTTTACTGATGGGCCAGATGGGGAGAGAGTGAGAATCACACTCAGCTCTACCGATGCCCCTAAATCCTGACCCGCAGCCCCCTGCTACCCCAGCTCTGGGCTTCCCCACCTCTCCCCCCACTCTGCCAGTGCCCCTCAATGCCAATCTTCAGCCTCCTGCTACCCCAGCTCTGGGCTTCCTCCCTCCCGCCCCCACTCTTCTGGTGCCCCACAATCCCAATCCACAGCCTCATGCTATTCCAGCCTTGGGCTCCCCCCAGTTCTGCCGATGCCACTCAATCCTGACCTGCAGCCCCCTGCCTCCCTCTGTGCCAGTCCTCAAGAGTTCTTAAGTGGAGACTCCCAGGCAGCTGCCAGCAAACTTATGTCACCTGGGGCCAACAACAACCTGGACCCTTTGCAGCTAGCTGAAAGGCTAATGAAGTGGGGCATGGAGGGGCTGTGCCGGCCCCTGGGGAGTGCCATTGGGATGCAGAGCATTCCACCACTGGGACCTGACCGGGTTCGGATTCAGTCCAGGTTCCCAGGAGGAGGCAGCTCGGGACCCGGGAGCCGCACTCCAGATCCTGGCGGGTTCATTTGCAGTTGCTCAGGCCGATGGGAGTTGTGGGGAGGGGCAGCGGATCTGTAGCCACTGGACCTCTAAAAATCCACTGCCAGGGGCCTCCATCCCAGCCGGTCCCCCTTGCCAGCAGCCTCAGCAGAGATGCCACCCCCCGCCCCCCATCATATCCCCCACCCCATACACTCGCCCAAAAGGAACCCAAATGCTCTCTGCTGGATGGGACCTGACACGGAGAAGCTGCCTTAGGACCGTTGGGACTGAGCACCCGGCTCCCTGCAGGGAGCAGCCCATCAGCGTCAGGCCAATGGGGCAGGAAAGAGCCTGTAGAGGCTGCATCTGGCTGGAGATGAGTGCGGGGAAGAGAGAGATTTGCAGGCAGAGATCAGAGGGGAAACGGGGGGAACTGTTACCATATTGGAGCCGTAGAGCTTCCCCCCTCATGCCGCCCGCATTGAGGGGTGACACGCTAGGCCATGAAGGATGGGGGTCAGCGGGGACCCAGCTGCAGAGAAGAGAGACTGGGCTATGTTAGCAGAGCTGCGGAGCGTGGGGGGGTGTGAGAGGAGACACAAGAGGCCACGATTTCCCCATACAAGGCACTCGCTGGTCTCTGCTGGTGCAGGGTTCTGTAGAGGATCCTGGTTATTTTCTCCTTAATGAGAATTTAGTGGCCGCCAGGTAGCCAGCTCTGGGGGCTGGAGTGCACAGCTCAGAGAGCAGCGGAGCAAGCTACGCACACAGACGCACCATTCGTGGGCTGCGGCTGCCGTCCACCTGTGGCCGGAGGGCAGTTAAAGCCCAGTCCAACCTTTGACTCTGCTGAGATGGGCAAGGAGGCAGCCAGTCAGCGCCCACTAGCATGGTGCATTAGATGGTGCAGCCACCTCGGCCCTCAGTTCATTTCACACGGGCCACCAGGCCAGACCTGCACCCTGGAGGTCAGAGGCTGCACTCAGCCCACTGCCATCTGGTCACCCGCGAGGGGCATGGTGGCTCTGCTCCCTGACACACACACACACAGCCCATGGGATGGAGGTTATTTGGAAAGGGAGCAGAGAAGGAGCACAAAGGCTGGAAGCATCTACGTTGGGTGGAGGAAGGGGAAGGAGGAGACTGGGGCAGACAGTACGGGATCTGACCCCGAGTTGGCCCCCGGGGGAGGCTCAGAGCTAACAAGTGCGAGATCTTCAAGCACGCGGCATGTCAGGAGCTGAGCTCTTTGGAGGATCTGGGTACGAGCATCACACTGGGAGCTGTGGATCTGGCCCTGGCGTGGTAGGAAAAACAAAACCTTCCTGACTCCTACAACCAGCCTTCTCCCTGGAGCATGAGAGTTGCTATCTATCTCAGGCCTCCATCACCACAGCCTCTGAGCGCCTCAAAATTTCAGATGTATTTACACACACAGCCCCCTGGCAGGACTATTATCCGCATCTGGGCAACTGAGGCTAAGGGACTTGCCCAAGCTCACACAGGGAAGTCTGTAGCAGAAGAAGGATTTGACCCCACATCTCCTGCATCCTAGGCTGGTGCCCTAACCACTGTGCCATGCTTCCTCACCCCCAAAGTGCACACAGACTCCTTGTTAAAAGGAGGCTGCCCCGAGAGCCAGACAGGGGAAGCCACACCGGGGAGGGGCTAGCATGGCAGGGGATCGGAAGGGAGGAAGATGGAGTCGAGGGAAGATGCCCAGATGTGGTTTCTGGAGGCAGAAGGGGGATTGGGAAAGCTGGGAACAAGGGCTGAGTGCAATAGACGGGGGCAATAGCATCACAAGGGGGTGGAAGGATCCTAACCCACAGCCCCCAGCACTCACCCTGGCTACAGATCTGCTGCCACCACCCACAGACTCCCAACCCTGCTGGCCCCCAGAAAGGAACCATGGACAAAGACACCACGGCCAAATGAAGCCGGCTGCTGCATTATTCGTCAACCCCCCTGCCCCCAAGTTTAATTGATACAAAATACCATGGGGTCCCACCCTCTCCCAGTGCTGGGGTCCTGCCGCAGCGGCCCTCGTGGTCCTGGCCCTGCGCTGCCCTGATCTGTAACAGTATTTCAGGAGAAGCCAATCTCGCCCTCTGCAGCCCCCAGCCCCCACAAAACACCCACTCCCCCGCCCTCCCCAGTCTATCGATTGCCCCTGGGTCTAATGTCAAGATAATGCCTCCCCTCACCCCTGCTTGCCAGATCTGCCAATTAGCAGCTGGACAAATGCAGCTTGGCGGGAGACATCCCCCTCCCCAACCCCCCAATATAAATTAAAGCGCATTATTGAATGATTTGTTTAGCTGATCCTTTGACCTCTGACCCCAGGACCAGGGGCTGTCAGAGGGGATCAGTGATGGAGCAGCTGTCAGCCACCGGGAGGGGAGAAGAGGCTTTGGGGAGGGGGTCTCCATCTTGCTCTCCCGTCCCCTCACATCATCCAGTGAGCGAGACATGGGCTCCTCTCCCATTTTCTGGCCCTCTGCAAATGGATTCAACTATGGGTAAGTGGGTGGGGGGGAAGAAGTAGTCACAGGGTGCTGCCTCTCCCCCTCTGCCAGTCACTTGGATAAACTGGCCACCCTTCTATTTAAATACCCACTGAGATCCTGAGTGTCGTACAGGCCGGATCAGGCCCTAGAGCTGGGACTGGGAGGGAGCTGGCTGGACAGACCCCTGGGTGACAGCAGGGCTAAGGTGTTACCCATGATCCTCCTGTGACATGGTTTTCCTGGTCAAACTCCATTATTCTTGTTACCTTAAAATCCCTCCCTGCAGCTTCGTATGGACAAAGGGTCCTTCTTCACTTCCTTTCCTAAAGTGCTGCTGTTAAACAGCTGCTGCATCCCACCCCAGAGGTGGCTGCATTTAGATTGGGAGCTCTTTAGACCAGAAACTGCATGCACTCGCGCTTTGCAATATCTTCGCAAGCCCTGAACTCTGACAGCAGCTTTCCGCTCTGCTCTGAAATGTGGCCTCCGCTTCCTGGCATGGCATCAAAGCAGGAGTGGATCTGCACGGCCAGGAGTGGATCTGCACGGCCCCCGACCAGTCAAACATTAGGGGAGGCGGCAGGGAACACTGGTCCCGCCTGGGCACAGGGAACCAGGATGTTAGAGCCTGCTATACAAGCAACACTTGAGGGAGCTGCAGCTCTTTGGGCAGATGAGCATTAACGAGCGGGAGATCCTGCTGCAGTGCAGGCGCCTAATTACTCCCCGAATTAATGTCATTAATATTAACCAGCTGCATCGTATCAATCAAGCGGCTCACGGCTCCCAGCTGCAGCCACTGAACAAAGCAAGCTTCTGGGCTACTGCTCCGGGCTATCCCAGTGTGGGGCTAGAGGTATATCGTCAAAATGTGTCATGGTCCAAAGGGTACAGCACTGGACCAGGACACCTGGGTTCTATTCCCAGCTCTGCCATGTGACCTTGGGCAAGTCCCCCTCCATGCCTCAGTTTCCCCTCCCGCTCTTTATATATGTAGATCGTGAGCTCCATGGAGCAGGGACGGCCTCCCGTTATGTGTACGCGCAGCACCGGGCGGACATCCAGATCTTGGTTGGGGCTTCTAGGCTCTGCTATAATGCACATACTAACGTTATTTGACTCCATGGAGCTACGGCTGATTGACACTTGTGGGGGTCTGGCCCCATTGATTTCCATGGAGCTATGGCCGATTGATACCCACTGGGTATTTGGCCCATTGGTGCAAATGTGCGAGGTCTCATCCCCCCCCCCGAGCAATCACCCGACACTGGCTGTGGTCAGTAGGTACAGGAGCATCTCATGGGCACTTCCAATGCACCCACCATGCAACTCAAGACACGTCCCAATTCTCCCCCTGCCCACAAGATTCCAGTTTGAATGTGGAGAGACTGGTCTTGCCTAAAGCCTTAAGGGGCTCTAGGGCCCATAACAACCCGGGGCGAGTTCCTGGCCCCACTGAAATCAAGGGGCAAATGCCCAATGGGGCTGGGACGTTACCCACAGTCGTTGCTCCCAATCCTCACCTTCCCATTCGCCCCCCTTGCCCAGGTGCACCCTGTGGGGCAGGCTGCCTTACCCCGGTCTGTGCCATCCCGAAGGGGCCGGGGTTCATGCCGAGGAAAAGCACCTCTTTGGGGGAACGGCAATATCTCCTCACGTAGTCCTCGTGGGGCTCCCAGGCGTATTCCAAAGGGTTGTAGATGTAGCGGACGGGGTCGAGGAAGGAGAGCTCCCTGAGACGCACATTCTGCTCCAGCTCGGCCTCCAGGAACTGGGTGGCCAGGACATCCCCCTGGGGGAAGGCCGGACCCACAGCGGTGGCACCGAGGGGCACATGCAGCTGCTCCATCATGCTGCCATCTCCTGCCAAACAAACACTAGCTAGTAAGAACCACCCGGCAGGAGAGGTGGGGGAGACGTGTGACGTTTGGGGGCCATTTTCAAGATCCCTTGTGGGGGAACAGATTCCCTCCCCAACCCCTTGCTTATCCACTGGGCTTGTACAGCTCCAAGCGCCTGCTGCCAGGGTGAAGAGGGGAGCTGGGTCATTGCTGGGGTTGCCAACAGAGGACCAGCTATAGTGGCAGCTTTGGGCACACGCACAGCTTGGTCCCACTCCGAGTCAGCGCAAGACCAAGCAAACTCGCCTGACAGAGGCCGCTGTGGATGGGTCATCCCCGCTGACCCAGGCAGATGGGAGCTGGCGCCCTCAGGGTCAAAGACTCCAGCCCAAGCTACCCAGTCCTCCTGGCCAGGAACCTGATTCAAACCTACAACCTCAAGGTGAAAGGCAGCACCGTCCCCTTGAGCCAGCAGGGTCCTGACCTGGGCCAGATTTTAACATGTGCTCTATACTGAGCACCCTCGAGCATCTGATGCCAATGACCTGGATTGGAACTGGGGACCCTACAGGTGAAAGGCCCCATATCCCATTCCCCAGTCTCTCCTAAACCAACCAGTCCCTTGACCCTGAGGCAGATAGGAGCCAGTATTCCCAACAGGAAAGGCCCCATATCCCATTACCCACCCCCTTGAGCTAGTCAATCCCCCAACCCTGCATCTGGAACACAACCAGTCCATCCTCTTCCCCCGTGCCCCGAGGAAAAAAGCCCCATATTCCATTCCCTGATCTCCCAAGCCATCCCTCCGCCCCCCACCAGCAGCCTGGGGCCAGATTGGAACTGGTGCCCCCTAGAGGAAATGGGGTAATGGGATATGGAGCCTATCTCCTCTGAACCAGCCAGTCCCCCCACTCTGGGGCCAGATCGGAGCCGTCGCCCCCTAGAGGAGAAAGGCCTCGTATCCCAATCTTACATCCCCAGGCAGCCTATTTTGTACCAGAATTCTTTCTGTGCTGTAACTCAGATGAGTGATTTCATTGTAGCCCTGGTTACAAGTGAACCAAGAAAGACCTCCACATAGATCCCTCCACGGGGAATGTGCTTTTTATAGCCTTTTTTATTACTGTAATTAGTAAAGCATTCGCTCAGATACAAACCATTACTGTAAATAATCTATAAATGCTTTGTGCTGTGATTAAACACACACACACACAACCTACAAAACCCAGATTCGCACTTCCGCACGTGAGGGAGGAGAAAATTAACCTTCCAAGAGCCCAACCATCAGGCGCTTGCAAGGAGCATTATCACTCAATTACGGTAGCACACAACAAAGATCAGGACCCCATTATTATTATTATTATTATGTGTATTACAGCCGCGCCTGGGAGCCTCAGTCATGGGCCAGGACCCCTGTGCTCTAGGCACTGTACAATATTTATTAGGTGTATTACAGTAGCATCTCAGAGCCCCAGTTATGAGCCAGGACCCCATTATGTTAGGTACTGTACAATATATTTAGGTGCATTATGATAGCATCTAGGCCAGGACCACACTGTGCTAGGCGCTGTACGTTTATTAGGTGTATTACAATAGCACCTAGGAGCCCATCAGATGAATGTGCTGGGAGCTATCCAAACAGAGAACAAAAAGACAATCCCCAACCAGAGAGCTTTCAGTTTAAACAGACAAGGGACAGCAGGAGAAACTGAGCACAGACAGGGGAAGTGAATTGCCCACAATCAGCAAGCAGGCCGAGCTTAGGGTTGCCAACTTTCTGATTGCAGAAAACTGAACATCCTTGCCCTGCCCCTTCTCTAAGGCCCCGCCCCTGCCCTCTCCCTCCATCGCTTGCTCTCTCCCACTCTCGCTCATTCACTCATTTTCACCAGGCTGGGGCAGGGGTGCAGGAGGGTCTGAGAGCTCCGGCTAGGGCTGTGGGGTGGGACTGAGGGGCTTGGGGTGCAGGAGGGAGTTCCAGGTTGGGGCTGAGGGGTTTGGAGTGTGGGAGGGGGCTCTGGGCTGAGGGTGCAGGGTCTCGGGTGGGGCCAGGGATGAAGGGTTTGGGTTCCGGGCTGGGGCCGAGGGGTTTGGAGTGCAGGAGGGGGCCCAGGCCTGGGGGTTGAGCCCTGAGGGAGGGGGTGCAGGCTCTGGGAGGGAGTTTGGGTGTCGGAGAGGTCTCAGGGCTAAGGCACGGAGTGCATTCGGGGTGTGGGCTCTGGGCAGCACCTACCTAAGGCAGCTCCCAGGAAGCAGTGACATGTCCCTCTAGCTCCTAGGCGCAGAGGTGACCAGGGGGCCCCCCATGCACTGCCCCCATTCGCAGGGGCCTCCCCCACAGTTCCCATTGGCCATGGTTCCCAGCCAATGGGAGCTGCGGAGCCAGTGCTCAGGGTGGTGCCTGGACTGCAGGCAGGAGCACCACATGGCGCCCCCCTGGCTGCCCCTCCATCTAGGAGCTGGAGGGACACGCCAGCCGCTTCTGGGAGCCGCATAGAGCCGGCCGCTGTGGCCAGCCAGACTTTTAGCGGCCCGGCCAGCTGTGCTGACTGGAGCCTACAGGGTCCCTTTTCGAAAACCATATGCCTGGCAACCCCAGAGCACGCAGGTCTGCTGATCCCTAATCCACTGTCCCAGCCACCAGGCCAGCGTTTCTCAGCCTTTGCAGTGCGGCAGCCCCTTAACGGAATCAAAAATGAGCACGTTTACTTTCAGAGTAAAAAATGGATCAATGCAAACAATGCTAGGCCTGTATAACTGATGCTTTGTGTGCGTTTCGAGCCATGGAGAGACAATACTTGATCTTGAACCGTCAGGAAGTGTGGGGGGCGGAATGAGATTTTCTTTGCTTAGATTGTAATAACATTTTCAACCCCTTTCGTCAAACTGGTGGAAACGAGGCGGCTTTGTTCCCAGATCCAGAAATTCTAAGGCCAGAAGGGACCACTGTGATCACCTCACCTGACCTCCTGTATAGTACAGGCCAGAGAACTAACCATCAAAGAAGGGCAGTTCAGGACCAGTATCCTTAGGACAGTGGGGGGCAAAGGACCTAACTAGCGTGAAGAGGGAGCTTGCTAAATTTCTGAATGGGCTTATCTGATGGGGTTGCTGAGACAGCAGGGACCGCATGCTGTGTCCCAGGAGATCTCAGCTGGTCCTCCATCCTACCTGAAGCAGGGCCAACAGGTGATGCTTCCAAAGAGACTGACACAACACCCCCACAATAGTAGGTTGTTTTCCACCCCCTCTTCCACTTGAGGATTTCTAAGCAGTCTGCAAACAAGAGTTAGTCAGGGTTTAAGCTCTGATTCAGGAATATTTTTCATACATCCCAAGACCGGAAGGGCCAATGATCCTCTAGCCTGACCTCTGCATAACAGAGGCCACTGAACTTCCCCACAATCATTCCTGTTAGAACTAGAGCGGATCTTTTAGAACAACGTCCAACCTTGATTTAGAAATTGTCAGTGATGGAGAACCCACCACGCCCCTTGGTAAATCGCTTTGATGGTTAATTACCCTCACTGCTAATAACATGCACCTTAATTCCAGTCTCAATGTATCCAGCTTCAACTTCCATCACTGGGTCTTGTTAGACCAGAGATGGGCAAACTACAGCCCACGGGACCGTCCTGCCAGGCCTTTGAGCACCTACCTAAGGCAGGGAGGCTAGCCCCCAGCCCCTCCCCCGCAGCCATGCCGCCGAGCAGGCAGCATGGCTGGCTCCGGCCGGGCAGCCCGGCTGCTAGTACTGCCCCTCCGAGCAGCAGGTTGGATAAGGGGCAGGAGGTTCTGGGGCGCAGTCAGGGGACAGGGAGCAGGGGGGGTGAGATAGGCATTGGAGTTCCAGAGGGCCTGTCAGTGGGCGGGGGTGTGGATAGGGGTCGTGACTTTCAGGGGACACAGGGAGCAGTGGGGGGGGGGGTTGGATAGGCATGGGAGTCCCGAAGGGCTTGTCAGGGAGCGGGGGTTGGATAGGGGTCAGGGCAGTCAGGGGACAGGGAGTAGTGGGGTTGGATGGGGAGGTTCTGGGGGGAGCAGTTGGGGGGGTCCCGGGAGGGGGCGGTCAGGGGACAAGGAGCAGGGGGGTTGGATAGGTCGGGGGTTCTGAGGGGGGTGGTCAGTGGGAGGGGGCAGATAGGGGGCAGGGGGCCAGGCTGTTTGGGGAGGCACAGCCTTCCCTACCCAGCCCTCCACAGAGTTTCACAACTCCGATGTGGCCCTGCTAAACCAAAAAGTTTGCCCACCCCTGTGTTAGACCTTTGCCTGCTAGACCTGGATCCCCTGTCGACTGGGATCAAGTCACCCCTGAAGAGTGCCAAATTCAGCTGACTAGGACTTAGACCACTCCAGCCCTGGGGCAGACAGGTGAAGGCACTCGGCCTGATGCAGCTGACCCCGAAGCAGGCATGAGCTCTTCCAGAGCAAACTGCACTGGTGCAGCTATGCCGGTTGTTGGAGTGGGAGCCACACCCCAGCCTAGAGAGCGCCTAGACTGTGGAGTACATGTTCCTCACCAGCATCTGGCCAAGCACCAGGCATGTGGCAAAATAGGAAGGCCAAAAGCATCACTGATTTTACCCCCCGATGATGGCCTGTTCCAGAGAGCAGGGTGTTTGCGAATGGGACATTCGTGACTCTCCTGTTCAAAACATTTGTGTTGTCCACTGGGAGGAGAAACAATTTGCTGGAAAAGTGTGATCCAGCAGAACTCCTGGGTTCGATCCCTGGCTCCGTGAGGGCAGTGGTGTCTAGTGGGTAAAGCAGGGGGGCTGAGTGTTAGGGCTTCTAGGTTCTATGCCCAGCTCACAGAGGGGAGGTGGTGTCTGCCAGTAAGAGCAGGAGACTGGGCACTATTCTGACCCCAACACTGATTCTTTGTGCAATTGTGAGTAAGTCACTTCCTCAATCTGCGCCTCAGTTTCCCCACCAGTAAAATAGGGATAATGACCATGGACCTTCCTTTGTAACACACTTTGAGGTCAAGGGATGAAAATGTGCTGTCCTATAAGCGCACAGAATTCGTTGCTGTTATTAATAAGTGATCGAGCAGCAATGTGGTGCAGTGGCTGCACTGGCCTGGGTCTTAGGACAGCTGGGTTCTGTTCCCGGCTCTGCTACTGACCCGCTGTGTTACTGTGGTAAAGTCACCTCCTCGAGCTGGGCCTCGGTTTCTCCTCACATCTCTGGTCTATTTAGACTGTGAGGTCTTTGGGACAGGAACTGTCTCTGTATCTGTCCAGCACCCAAGCACAGCAGGGCCCTGATCTCAGTCTGGGTAATATCATTAATCATGAGCTCAAAAAACAGAGCAAAGAATTGATTCTGCCCTCATGGGGGTATCCTGCCACCTGACCTCCTCCTAATCCGGAGAACCTCAAACCCTCAGTGCAGGGGGGAAGGGGTTGTCCCATCACCAAACGCTCTGCTTGCACCGAAATGTAATATCCTTGCCAGTTGCGCAGGGTATAAAGCCATCTGCCCCAGATGAAAACCACCTAGGAATGCCATGCTCCCAGACGATGCATTAGCACCATCCCACCTGCTGGAAAAGGGGATGCCTTCAACTTCTAACACAGGAAGGGGATGGGACACAAGGTTAGCGGAACAGGTTCCCCACAGAGCATCAGTCACAAGCCACTTCCCCAGCAGGGGATGGGGATGGTCTAGATTTGACGGGCTTTGGAGACTCTCGAGACAGCCAGTCCCAGCTTCCTCCAAAGACTAGATTTTCCTTAGTCCCTCCCAGTTCCCTGCAAACCCCTGTCCCACAATATTCCAGTTGGGCTGACTTTGTTACCACTGGTCAGCTAAGTCACGTGGTTTGGGTACAGGACATTATTTCTGCTGTCCAGTGGCGGAGGAAGCTCCCACCCATTTGGGTCATAGATTTGAAGGCCAGAAGGGACCATTATTGATGGGGTGTCAAGAAGGAATTCCCACCCACCCCCGCTCAGATTGGTTGGGACCTTGGGGGGGGGTTCGCCTTGCTTTGCAGCATGGGGCATGGCTCACCTGTTGGGATCACCTGGGCATATCCCACCAAATCAGCTCCCTGCCACTACAGGGGCCTCGGGCATCAGTGGCATTTCAGTCTCTCCAGTTCTCTGCCTGTGGTGCACAAGGATTTAGGATCTGTCTACTTGGGTGAGTTACTGCACGGCCAGCCAGGGTGTGAATCACCAGCGCCCCAGCTTGCCGCACAGGAACGTCCCGGGTGGACACTGCCACAGGGCAGCGAACGTCGCAGCTTGGCCAAGTGCCCCGCACTTTCATGGCCACACATCCCCTGAGGGCAAAAATGGTTTCATCTACCTATTGCCATTGGGCTCAAAACAGGAGTCACTGGTGACATTGAATGGCCTGTGACAGAGAGGCTCTAATGGACCCTTCTGGCCTGAAACTCTACCCTCCTCTGTAGCATCAGCCAATCTCACCCACTAATTCCTGCATGCAGCTTTCGGATCCTACCACAGGATGAGCAGCGCATGAGAGTCTCGCTATTTCCTTCTGTGGGATCCCCGTCCGTCTGCACTTGGTGACTCTTACCTACTACTCAGATGGGCAGCTCCTTGGGGCAGAGAACATTTTATTGTTCTGTTCGCACAGCGCCTAGTGCAGGGGCTCCCGGCCCGTGACTGGGGCTCCCAGGTGCTACAGCAATAAATAAATCAGAAAAGTAGCCACACTGCAGAAAGCTCAGGCCACCTCTCCTAAATCGGTGGCTCCCAGGTGCTGGCTCGCACCTGAGCTACATCATTGTGGAAAATCCATTAACTGGATCTTTACCTGACTCCCAGCCAGCCCGCCCACCCACTAGACCTCATTCCCCTGCCGCAGCCAGGGTTAGAACCCAGGAGTCCTGACTCCCAAGTCCCCTGCTTTCGTCACTAAATTGCATGCTCACTTCCCCATCTGAGTGAATTTAGGAGCCCGATGGACACAGCGGGAGAATGAAGTTGCCCAGATATTCACAAAGCAGGTACAGCTAGGTCAGCCCCCCTTCCCCATCCTCAGATTGCAGCTGAGCAAATAGGTTGCAATGAATAACTCTGCCTCGTTCCCTGCAGCTGCCAGCCAATCAAAGCTTTCTCCAAATAACTGGATTTTCCTTAGTGCCACCTGGTCCCCTGCAAGCCCATCCCTCAATATTCTAGCTGGACTAGTTTGACTACGATTGATCAGCCAAATCACATGGTGTGGTTCGGCTTCCCTGATTGGTTGAGCCAGCAAAGCACTCCTGGGTTGGATGCTCATGTTACAGAGTGCAAAATAGGGTGTCAGCAAATAACCCCTGGAATCTGCTTCCCCCAAACACCCAGGCCAAGGCAACAAGTGCAGAATCCCCTCCCACATCTCAGCTGGGATGGGGGCTGAGTCTCCATGGCCCATCCAGCCAAGGCCGCTCTGCTGGGACTGCCCAACTGGGGACAAGTTTCATGATGGGTTTTATGCCTTGTACATCTGTCTAGTGAAGCTAGGCTGAGGTAGCATGGCCCAAGAGCAGGGCACTGCCCAGGGATCCAGGACACCTGGGTTCTATTCCCAGCTATGCCACCAACTTAGGTCCAGTCCCTTCCTTTCTCTGTGCCCATAGGCTAGGAGCTCTTTGGGGCAGTGACATCTCACCATGGATCCGTGCAGCCTCCAGCATAATGGGGAACATAGATGGGTGGTCTACATGCTACTATAATACAAATAATGTTGAGACCTACCAAACTCACCATCATTCAGTGCTAACAGCTCTTCATCTCAACAGGACTGATCTGAACTGTTGACCTAGCCGCCAAAGGCCCCAACCCCTGAGGCAGCTGGCCTCTGCCCTGCTTAGTCTTTGCAAAACTAGTTTGTCCAAGGCCTAAGGGCTGTTGACATCGGCTGCAATGCAGCTCCTCTGACCTGGCCTAGATTGCAAAACAGGCCCAGAGGGGTCACTACCAGCAGATCAGATTACTTGATGGGCCAGCCTTAAACATCTGACAGGGGCACCACTCAAACCAACAAAGTGCACTGGGAATGGGTCCCTGAACCTTTCATCTCCAGGTCACTGGTGCAAACCCAGGCAGGGCCCACAATGACACAACCATGGGAGTGCTGCTCAGTGGGGAGCGACGGGGCAGCTGCTGGTTCAGTTCCTTGGGGGGACAGGAAGCCACATCGCAAACCCCATCAGCACAAGGAGCACTAAAGGGCTCCTTCCTTGGATCCTTGACCCCCTGCTAATGGGCTATGAAGATGAAGTTCCCCTCTGTCAGGGGCCTGGGGAGCATAGATGAAAAGAAGATTCCCTAGGCATAGGGGCAAGCAGGGAGGAGTGTAAAAACTGCCCCGCAACCGAACTCCTGGCTAAAGCCAGACTGTTGCCTACCATTGGGAGCTCCAATATCACAAAAAAGGCATCAGACGGCACCACCACCCCTAAGTCAATGGCATCGCACCCCATTTTGCCTGGTTCCTTGGCATCATCCTACAGCCCCCTATGTAGGTGGAATGGGATGCTCTGCTCACTACACCAGGTCTTCACCAGTAAAATGGGGGCAGGGAAGGGGCCGGGGGCACGCACAGAGCCTTCAGGGCCTACATTATGTGTGTCCTCATCCTGGGGCAAGGCCGACACCGAAGTGTGGAATGTCTGAGGGCCTGTCATGGGGACCCTGTAACGGCAGCTGGATCAGCAGGCCTAAGGCTGAGAGGGAACATGGTTTGGCGTGTGTCTGCACTCTCGCTGCTGGGATGGAGAGGAGTGGGAGCTGCCTGGATCCGCAGCAGGCCTCCTCTGGATCCCTTTTCCAGCCCTGGGTTCAAATCCACCCTTAATTCTCTGCTAGTCCCTACCGCAACACACTAGAGATTCTAATTCAATACCCAGCCCTGACCTCTTACTCCCTGTCCCAAGCGCTGCAGGGGAAGAACCCCGAGTTGCTCTAGGGCACCACCTCTAGCCAATCTAGACACTGCACGGATGAATCCCAACCAGCACGGGTCGTTTTGTACAAAGGGAACAGAGATGGAAAGATCTTGTAAACTCCATCTGTAGCAGAGCTAAAATTGGGGAAACATTTGGGACTCATGAACATTTTCATCCATGCAAATCACGTCCTATCACAGAGAACCAAATGCGGCACTTTCTATCTGTGAAAATACTCACCCGTCAAACTATATCCGTTGGCCCAGCTATGGTGCAGTCTTTGCTTCCCTTTCACAGATGGCCAACATTTTAAACAAAGACCCTTGATTTCAGGTGCCCAATTTTACACCACAAGGGGCTAAGCAGCCAAAGGCTCAGCTGAAATCCACAGGAGCTGTGGGCTCTCCACTCTTCTCAAAGAGCAGGCCCAAGGTGTCACAATCTGGGCATCCAAAATCAGCAGCCAATTTCAAAAACACAGACCTAACCGTCTTGCCGAAGGTCACACAGCCAGCCAGAGGCACAACCGGTGGAAGCCAGGTTGTCTGGTGCCAAATCCCCCGCTCTAACCCCAGCACAATCTTGATTTTTTGCTGCCTGGAAATAGCCCAAGGCCTTGTCAACTTAGCAATGTGTCCACTGGAACAATCAGAGATGGTACCACTGGCTCGGCCCCACTGAATTGGGCTGAGCATAGTAGGGCAATTCTCAAATTTTTCCATGCCAGGGATCCCTCCTCAAGACTCTTGGAGAGGCTTTCTGGTTCTGATCCCACGCTGTCCGTGCAGCGATTGAGACTTGGTTATGTATATAAAACTACTAGGGCAGGGCCAAGCAGCCAAAAGGAAGAGAAACTCATCTTAATGGAGCAGTGTGGCTGTCGGGGCTCATGAAACCCCCATTCCTTTGTATCTGTGGTGTGTCTGCCCGCTCCACAGGGGCCGGGCTCAAGGCTGAATTTGCCCCCTATTATCTGCAGGTCACTTTGCGCGTTGGTCTCCTGCCCATTTGCTGCCCCCAGATTTCTGTGCTGCTGATAAAGCCGAGCATGCTGGGTTCACGCCATGAGAAACGGAATGATGCAGACAGGGATGACTTGCGGGAGGGGAGCAGGGTGAGTCATATCAAGGAGCCTGGCCCAGGCCGCAAGCTAGGCCAGGGCATCACACTCAGGGAGGGGCAGCTCCAGAGAGCTGTGCCAGAGAGGGTGCTCCACCTCCCCACCGAAGGGGGGGAGAAAACAAACTCCCTCTCTTCTCTCCCCTTCTTAATTCCCCCTCCCAGCTTCTGCCTCCCAACTCCCCCCTCCGCTTCCTCCTTCTTCGCTCCCCCTCCCAGCACCCCCTTCTCTACCCCATCTTCACTCCCCCTCCCAGCACCCCCACGGCTTCCTCCTTCATTCCCCCTCCCAGCCCCTCCCTCCTCCCCAGCTCCCCCCTCCACTTCCTCCTTCTTCGCTCCCCCTCCCAGCCCCCTTCTCTCCCCCTTCTTCACTCCCCCCAGGTCCCCCCGTCTTTGCTCCCCCCCCTCCCTGCTTCACTCCCCCTCCCAGCCCCCCATGGCAGGGGGGGAGAAGGCAGACAAAGGGGGAGCTGCATTCTCTTTCCCCCACCTCCCTTTCTTCACCCCCCACCAGGGCAGCATCCAGCTCTTCCCTCCTGCCTCACCCTACAGGCCCCAGGGCTCAGCGCCACCCTCCCTCGCCCGCCCCTTACCTGCCTCCTCCAAGCTCAGGGATCTCCCCCTTAGTGACCAGCTTCCCATGTGCCCTCGCCATGGTCTCTGGGAGTTGTAGTCCTTCCGCCTTCCAAGCCCCCTTGACACTCAGCTGCAGCCCTTCCACCCTCGCACTACAGCTCCCAGCAGGCTCCTGAGAGCCACGGGGGATGCTGGGAGATGTAGTTCCGGGGGGCAAAAGCATGTGGATCCCTTGTTCACTACTACAGCAGCGTCACTTGACGTGTGTGTGTTTGTGAGTGTTAAGGGGACACACTGCTGGGGGTGTGTGGGTGTGTTATAAGGACAAATAGGTGGGTGGGTATGTTATAAGGACACAGGTGTTGTGTGTGTGTTGTAGGGACATGCGGGGGGGTATAGGGACACAGGGGTGTGAGTGTCACAGGGATACACAGGCGTGTGTGTTTTATAAGGACACGGTTGTGTGTGTGTTATGAGGACACGGGGGGGTTATATGCACATACAGGTGTGTGTGTGCTTGTTTTAAGGACACAGGATTGTATGTGTGTGTTGTAGGGACACACAGGGTTGTGGCTAGGTTAGTGTTATAGGGACATAGGCAGTTAGTTGAACAATAGAACCAGATACTTTTTTCTTAAAGAAAACCCAGTTTTGCCCATTCTCACAATTTTATCACAAGTCTCACAATGTTTGATGTAGATTGCTTTTTTAAAAGACCCAACTTCTGAAGTCATAGAATTACATGAGAAAGAAGAGCAAGTTTCTATGCCACATAATGCAGTTGCAGTGGGGGAGGTCTAGGCTGGATATTAGGGAACACTATTTCACTAGGAGGGTGGTGAAGCATTGGAATGGGTTACCTAGGGAGGTGGTAGCCCTGGCTGGGATGATTTAGTTCGTGTTGGTCCTGCTTTGAGGAGGGGGTTGGACTAGATAACCTCCTGAGGTCTCTTCCAATCCTAATCTTCTATGATTGTATGATTCTATGCTGAGAAAAGCTCAAAAACATGACCCTGGTGTGAGCCTAAAGGCTCAGCAACGAGAAGGCAAAAAAAAAGAACCCCAAATCAATCGTTTTTGATAAAAATCTTGTGCTTTTTTAAGCTAGTCTTGTGATTTTGCAAGACCTGATTAATTCATGATTAATTTTAACAGTTGGGGTCAGTCACACTGAAAATGTCCTTCCATTTGTTACTCTATAATCTCATAAAGACTAAAAAGGGGGACATCTTGGACATCCTAGGTGAGATTTTTCCAAGCCACCAACAGGATATATTATTGCTATCATTTGTATTGCAGCAGCACAGGACCCCCTTGTTCCAGACACTGTACAACCCCCCCACACACACATACACACACACACAGAAACACAAAAGATGTGTACTGTATACAGTTAGATGTGTATGCTAGGATTTATAGAGAGGGCTCAGAATATGGTTCCCACAACTAAGAAGATGTGTTGGTGTTTGAGTTCCTGTTTAAATTATAACTTTAATGCTGCTGGTGTTTTATTGTACAATCAAGGATGTGTTAGGGAGGCTTAAGCATTGGCTTTTTATTATTTTAAATCTAAATAAACAATAATACATCATGGCCAGCCCCAGCAAATCATGAGACTGATTTAAAAATTATGAGGTGTTACAATGCAATAATTCATCTGAGGTGATGGTGGTGGTTGGGTTGTTTTGTTTCTTTTTGTTTTTTCCTCTGGGTTATGAGTCTTTATTACAAACTTGAAAACATGACCAGTAATCTGGCTCCATGATCTGAAGCCTGAAGAAAAACAGCAAATGTTTTGAGATTCATGCTAAAATCACAAGAGTTATTTGTCCTGGATTGTGGCTGATTATAGGGTTGTTCTGTGTTTGTATGGCACAAAGGGGTCTGGTGCATGACTGAGCCTCCTAGGTGCTACCATAGTACAGTAATAAATAATAGAAAGAGGTACTAAAGGCTTGGAAATTTGGCCTGGAGATTTTTTGAAAATCTGGCCCTAATTCCCTGGTATGAAGTTTCTTGCTCCTTTTTCTGAAGCCTCAGATATATCTGAATCCCTGAATCACACTTGACCCTCACCCAGCAGAATCCAGAGTTGCTATGCACGATCTATGCTTCCCTTTCGGTCAATGAGACCGGGAAAAGCAGGCAGTCTCACCAGGGGCTGGGAGATTCACTGTGGTTCAAAGAACCAAGTCCAGGCAGAATGATCCTTATTCAATTATCCCATGAAAATGAGCCAGTCTAATTATTCCTTAGGTGAAAACCAATTTAAAACAGGAGTTAAAAATTCACAAATCACCCTAATGGATGAATGATCCCAACCGCTAGGTCTGCTTTAAACCGGCCTGATCTCCCCACAGACAAATACTGCATTTCCACGTGCTTTGAGAAGGGAGTGGGCAGGGGGTAAGACAGGGGGGAGCTATTTGAGGACCCCAAGATCTTGTTGTGCAGAGGACACATGGAAGCAGATTCACATCTCACACTTAGACCAGCAAGCAGGTGAATGGGGGCAAAATGCGCCCCTGCCACTTTGTAGATTCAGAGTTTCCAAGGCCAGAAGGGGCCATTGTGACCATCTAGTCTGACTTGGGGTATAACACAGGCCAGAGAACTGCCCCAAATTAATTCCTTTTGAGCTAGAGCAGATCTGTTGAAAATAAAAAAAAAATCCAACCTTGATTTAAAAATGTTTCATTTCACTTGAAACAAAAAAAATCGACTTTTTCATTTCAGTGGAAAATTTGACATGTTTTTGTTTCTAGGCAGCCTGAAGCAAATGAATTTCCCCCCCCCCCCCCATTTGAGTGCGGTTTGGTCACCAAACCATTGGTTCATAGCACACCTCTAATCTCAGTGTAGATTGTAAATTCTTCTGGGCAGGGACCATCTTTTTGTTCTGTGTTTGTAGAGCACCTACACAATGGGGCCCTGCTCCATGATTGGGGCTCCTAGGTGCTACCATAATACCCCTAATAAATAATATACAGTGCCTAAAGCCACAGGGTTGTGGTCTATGACTGGGGCTACTAGGCGCTATCGTAATACCCCTAATAAATAATGTACAACGCCTAGCACAATGGGGTCCTGCTCCATGACTGTGATGGGGGCTCTTAGGAACTACCAAAATACACCTAATAAATAATAATAATAAGTCAGACCCCTATATGCAGAGGCATCACAAATAGCTAGTCACTTTTGAAAATTCCATCCAGATTAAAAAAAAGACAGAACAAGCCCCCACCTCCCCCTCACCCCATAACTCCAAAATGCCTGAAGGGATTTTGCTCCAACATTCACCAATGGACAAAGACCAACTGTGAGGAAGTTGCTCCCAAAAGCTGAACGCGTGGGAAATTTAGGAGCATGTTGAAAAACAGAAAAGTGTTTTGTAGCTTCGCTTTGCACTGGCTGATGGTGCGACTACTTTGATACATAACTGGATTCCCACAAGTTGGGGTGGGTAGAGCTCTGGGCTGCCATTTGATCACCTTTCTAATGGAAGACAAGAATCCGGGGACTTTCACTCACTGCTGGCTCTTTCCATTCCATGTTCTGCTCTGATTAGAAAAAAAGAAAGAAAAAAAAAAGTTCTGGCATAAATACACCAGACCTGACGATGAGCAGAAATGACTGGATCTAATTATTGCTTCTGTCAACACTTAGGACTTATCAGCTGGGTTGGAGCAGTGGCCTTGTCCCCTTCCCCACAGCCGCCCCTCTGTGCGTGTGTGTGTGTTGTTAGCAGTGAGATGATGTTTAAAGGCCCAGGCCGAGGGCTCACCAAAGATCCAAACATTTCAAAGCATCAGACACCCGCAGCTTGCTCTGGACTTTCTCCAGACAGGGGCTGTGCAAAGCAGTGAAATGCAAGACTCAAGTCTGGAAGGAGGCATCTTCACTCGGAGTAGCTCACAGCTAATGGCCCACGTGGAGAGCACATTCAGCAGTGTGGGGGTGGCAGTGTGGCCTAGTGGCTAGAGTCCTGGACTGGGACTCACAATACCTGCATTATATTTCTAGCTCTACTGCTGGTCAGCTGCTGTGCCTCAGCTTCCCCATCTGTCAAATGGGGGTAATGATAATGAACTCGAGGTGTTCAGATACTATGGTGCTGAGCACCACATAAAATCTTAGGCCAGAAGGGAACATTGTGGTCATTGCTGACCTCCTGTATATCACGGGCCATGGAACTTCCTCAGAAGAATTCCTAAAACAGATCTTTTAGAAAAACATCCCATCTTGAGTTAAAAGTGGTTAGTGATGGAGAATCCACCATGACTCTTGGTAAATTGTTCCAATGGCTAATTACTCTCACTGTTAATAATGTGCACCTTATTTCCAGAATTAATTTGTCTAGCTTCAACTTCCAGCCATTGGATTGTGTTATACCTTCCTCTGCTAGACTGAAGAGCCCATTATTAAATATTTGTTCCCCATGTAGGTAGTTACAGACCATGATCAAGTCACCCCTTAACCATCTCTTTCTTAAACTAAATAGATTAGTCTCCTTGGCCTGGTCTACACTACGAGTTTATGTCAGATTTAGCAGAGTTAAATCAAATTAACCCTGCACCCAACCACACAACGAAGGCATTCTTTTCGACATAAAGGGTACTTAAAACCGATTTCTGTACTCCTCCTCGATGAGGGGATTAGCGCTGAAATCGACGTCGCCATTTCGAATTAGGATTAGTGTGGACGCAATTTGAATGTTTTGGCCTCCGGGAGCTATCCCATAGTGCACCATTGTGACCGCTCTGGATAGCACTCTGAACTTGGATGCACTGGCCAGGGGTACAGGAAAAGCCCCGGGAACTTTTGAATATCATCTCCTGTTTGGCCAGGCGAGCTCATCAGCACAGGTGACCATGCAGTCCCAGAATCGAAAAAGAGCTCCAGCATGGACCGAACGGGAGGTACTGGATCTGATTGCTGTATGGGGAGAGGAATCCGTGCTATCAGAACTATGTTCCAAAAGACGAAATGCCAAAACATTTCAAAAAATCTCCAAGGCCACGAGGGACAGAAGCTACAGTAGGGATGCAACACAGTGCCCCGTGAAACTTAAGGAGCTCAGACAAGCGTACCAGAAAACCAAAGAATCAAACGGACGCTCCGGGACAGAGCCCCAGACATGCTGCTTCTACGCTGAGCTGCATGCAATTCTAAGGGGGACCGCCACCACTACCCCACCCCTGTCCGTGGACGCCGATGATGGGGTACTCTCCGCCATGCCTGAGGATTTTGCGGACAGGGAAGATGAGGAGGAGGACAAGCTTGAGGAGGTCACACAGCACACTGTTCTCCCGACAGCCAGGATCTTTTTATCACCCTGACCGAAATACCCTCCCAACCCAACCAAGCCAGATAAGGGACCTCTGGTGAGTGTACCTTTTAAAATATAATATATGTTATAAAAGCAAGCGTTTTTTAATGATTAAGTAGCTCTGCGGACTTGGGATGCATTCGTGGCCAGTACAGCTACTGGAAAAATCTGTTAAAATGTATGGGGATGGAGCACAAATCCTCCAGGGACATCTCCATGAAGGTCTCCTGGAGGTACTCTAAAAGCCTTTGCAGATGGTTTCTGGAGAGAGCAGCCTTATTCCGTCCCCCATGGTAGGACACTTTACCACGCCATGCTAGTAGCAAGTAATCTGGTATCATTGCATGACAAAGCCGGGCAGCGTATGGTCCCGGTGTTTGCTGGCATTCAAGCAACATCCGTTCTTTATCTCTCTGTGTTATCCTCAGGAGAGTGATATCATTCATGGTAACCTGGTTGAAATAGGGGAATTTAATTAAGGGGACATTCAGAGGTGGCTGTTCCTACTGGGCTGTTTGCCTGTGGCTGAAAAGAAATCCTCCCCGCAGTTAGCCACGCAGTGGGAGGGGGGGCTACTGGCGCTGAGCTGTTGGCGTTTGGCTAGCAGGGATCTTCCCTGATACCAGCCATGCGGTGGGGTGAGGGGTAAAGCGATCATCCCAGAGAATTGGATGTGGGGGGGTCGGGGTTAGTTTGGTTTCTGCTGCTGCACGTTAACAGGAAAACTGCAGCACTAAATGGCCAACTCAACGTGCTTTACTTGGTATGGGAGAGGAGGGGGCTGCTGTTATGAAGGCTGCAGAAGCCGAAAGGCTATGGCTTACCATGACCGCCTGCAAGCCAAATTCTGTTACCTGGCACTGCGTGTGTGATCGCTAGCACCAAAGCCGCAGGCACTCAATATAAGATGCAAAATGCGACCTTGTACCAAAATCACATGTGCTCTGTAATGTGAATAGTGTTGTCCACCGTGAAAGAGTATAGCCATTGTTCTGTAAAATGTATCTTTTAAAATGCTTCACTCCCTTTTTTTCCTCTAGCAGCTGCAAATGTTTCAAGCCTCCCTCCTCCGTCCCAAAGGCTATCTCAGATAAGGCAGCGAAAAAAACGCACGCGTGATGAAATGTTCTCTGAGCTCATGCAGTCGTCCGGCACTGACAGAGCTCAGCAGAATGTGTGGAGGGACAAAATAGCAGAGTACAGGAAAGCGGCCGATGAGCGTGAGGAGAGGTGGTGGCAGGAAGATCAGAGGAGGCATGAGGCAACGCTGGGGCTACTGCCGGATCAAACGGACATGCTCTGGTGTCCGGTGGAGGTTCATGAATGGCAGCAGGATCACAGACTGCCGCTGCAGTCCCTATTTAATCGCGCTCCCTCCTCCCCAAGTTCCATGGCCTCCTCACCCAAACACCCAAGAACGCGCGGGGGGAGGCTCTGGGCACCCAACCACTCCACCCCAGTGGACAGCCCAAGCAACAAAAGGCCGTCATTCAACAAGTTTTTAAGTGGCCTTTTCCTTCCCTCCTACCCTCCTCCCACACCCCACCCGGGCTACTTTGTGAGTTATCTCCCTATTTTTATAATCAATTAATAAAGAATACATATTTTTAAACGATAGTGACTTTATTTCCTTTTGCAAGCAAGCTGTGATCGAAGTGGGGAGGGCAGGTGGCTTACAGGGAATTTAGAGGCAACCAAGGGGGTGGGTTTTCATCAAGGAGAAACAAACAGAAGTGTCACACAGTACCCTGCCCAGTCATGAAACTGGTTTTCAAAGCATCTCTGATGCACAGCGCTTCCTGCTATGCTCTTCTAAACACCCCGGTGTCTGGCTGCACGTATTCAGCAACCAGTCGATTTGCCTCAACCTCCCACCCCGCCATAAACGTCTCCCCCTTACTCTCACAGAGATTGTGGAGCACACAGCAAGCAGCAATAACAATGGGAATATTGGTTTCGCTGAGGTCTGAATGAGTCAGTAAACTGCACCAGCGACCCTTTAAATGTCCAAATGCACATTCTACCACCATTCTGCACTTGCTCAGCCTATAGTTGAACAGCTCCTTTCTACTGTCCAGGGTGCCTGTTCATGAGCCAGGGCTTTAAGGGGTAGGCTGGGTCCCCAAGGATAACTATAGGCATTTCAACATCCCCAGCAGTTATTTTCTAGTCTGGAAATAAAGTCCCTTCCTGCAGCCATTTAAACAGGCCAGAATTCCTGAAGACGCGAGTGTCATGAATCTTTCCCAGCCATCCCACGTTGATGTTGGTGAAACGTCCCTTGTGATCCACCGGTTCTTGCAGCACCATTGAAAAGTACTCCTTGCGGTTTATGTACTGGCTGCCCTAGTGGTCCGGTCCCCAGATAGGGATATGCATTCCGTCTGTCGCCCCACCACAGTTAGGGAATCCCATTTCAGCAAAGCCATCTAGTATGACCTGCACATTTCCCAGAGTCACTACCTTTGATAGCAGCAGCTCAATGATTGCGTTGGCTACTTGCATCACAGCAACCCCCACAGTAGATTTGTCCACTCCAGATTGATAACCAACTGACCGGTAGCTGTCTGGCATTGCAAGCTTCCACAGGGCTATTGCCACTCGCTTGTGAACTGTGAGGGCCGCTCTCATCTTGGTATTCTTGCGCTTCAGGGCAGGGGAAAGCAAGTCACAAAGTTCCATGAAAGTGGCCTTACGCATGCGAAAGTTTTGGAACCACTGGGAATCATCCCAAACCTGCAACACTGTGCGGTCCCACCACTCTGTGCTTGTTTCCCGGGCCCAGAATCGGCATTCCACAGCATGAGCCTGCCCTAGTAACACCATGATCTCCAAATTTCCGGGGACCGTGGTTTTAGAGAAATCTGTGTTCATGTCCTCATCACCGCACTGCTGTCGCCTCCTCGCCTGGTTTTTCAGGTGCTGGTTTTGCATAACTGCACGATAAAGTGCGAGGTGTTTACAATGGTCATAACTGCTGCGGTGAGCTGAACGGGCTCCATGCTTGCTGTGCTATGGCATCTGCTCGGGCAATCCAGGGAAAAGGGCACGAAATGATTGTCTGCGTTGTTTTCACGGAGGGAGGGAGCGTTAACTGATGACATACCCATAACCACCTGCAACACATTTTTGACCCCATCAGGCATTGGGAGCTCAGCCCAGAATTCCAGTTGGCAGCGGGGACTGTGGGATAGCTACCCACAGTGCACCGCTCGGAATGTCAACGCTTGCCACGGTACTGTGGACGCACACCGCCGAATTAATGTGCTTAGGGTGGACGCATGCACTCAACTTTATACAATCTGTTCCCAAAAATCGACTTCTGTAAAATTGGAGTACTTTTGTAGTGTAGGCATGGCCCTTGAGTCTATCACTATAAGGCAGGTTTTCTAATCCTTTAGTCATTCTCGTGGCTCTTCTCTGAACCCTCTCCAGTTTATCAACTTCCTTCTTGAATTGAGGCACCAGAACTGACCACGGGATTCCAGCGGTGGTCACATCAGTGCTAATTAAATAGGTAAAATAACATCTGTACCCCTGCTCGATTCCTCTGTTTATTCATCCAAGGATCACATTAGCTCTTTTGGCCACAGCATTACACTGGGAGCTCATGTTCAGCTCATTGTCCACCATGACCCCCAAATCTTTTTCAGAGTCACTGCTTCCCAGGATAGTCTCCCAACCTGTAGGTATGGCTAACATTCTTTGTTCCTAGATATATACTTTTACATTTAGCTGTATTAAAATGCATATTGTTTGCTAGTGCCTCATTTACCAAGCAATCCTGATTAATCTGAATCAGTGACCTGTCCTCTTCATTATTTACCTACCCTCTATTTTTGTGTCATATGCAAACTTTATCAATGATGATTTTATATTGTTTTCCAGGTGATTGATAAAGATATTAAGTAGTGTAGGGCCACAAACCGATCTCTGCAGGGTCCCACTGGAAATAGACCCACTCGATTACGATTCCACATTTTCAGTTACATTTTGAGACCTATCAGTTAGCCAGTTTTTAATCCATTTAATGTGTGCCTTGTTAATTTTATATTATTCTAGTTTTTTAATCAAAATGTTGTGCGGCACCAAGTCAAACGCCTTACTGAATTTTAAGTATATTACATCAGCACCATTACCTTTACCAAACAAACTGGTAATCTCATTAAAAAAAGATACCAAGTAAGTTTGACAGGATCTATTTTCCATAAGCCCATGTTGATTTGCATTAATCACATCACCCTCCTGTAGTTCTTTATTAATCGAGTCCCATATCAGCCACTCCATTATCTTGCATAGGATCAGTGTCAGCCTGATTACTAGAGTCATCCCAACGCTCCAAGACTTATTGAAAATAAACATTAATTGTCCAGGGATTCAGAGTAGCAGCCCTGTTAGTCTGTATTCACAAAAAGAAGAGGAGGACTTGTGGCACCTTAGAGACTAACAAATTTATTTGAGCATAAGCTTGAAGTGAGCTGTAGCTCACGTTAGTCTCTAAGGTGCCACAAGTACTCCTTTTCTTTTTATTAATTGTCCTTGGCCAGCTTTTTAAAAACCGTTGAATGCAAGTTATCTGGACCTGCTGATTTAAAAATATCTAACTTTAGTAGCTTGTATTTAGTATGCTTCAGAGATACTAGTGGAATGGAAAGAGTGTTATCACCATATGAGACTATATCATCTGCTTTTTCCCCAAATGCAGAACAGAAGTATTTATTGAACCCTTCTGTCTTTTCTGCATTATTATTTATAATTCTACCATTCCAATCTAGTAATGTACCAGTGCTGTTGTCAGGGTTCTTTTTGTTCCTAATATATTTTTTAAAAACTCCTCCTTATTGTCCTTAACTCTGCTGCCAATGATTTCTCCTTGTGTCCCTTGGCTTCCCTTATCAATTTTCTACAATTCTTAACTTTTAATTTATATTCATTACTATCAACTTCACCTTCCTTCCATTTGTTATATATTATTTTTATTATTGTTTTTTGCCATCTGCCTTCACTTTATCTCTACACCACATCAATTTTTTAACCAGCACAGCCTTCTTCCTTGATTGTGGGATTGTGCCTATTTTGGGCATCTAATAAGGTGTTCTTAAATGATTGTCAAGACCTAGATAGACTATACAGTCTTAGGACACCCAACAGGGTCATGCAGACATGCAGAATTGCTCAGACAGAGAAAAGAAAATGGCTCTGCTCTAGATTTAACAGAGGTGTGTTCAGTGGGATTACTCTGGTAGATCATTCATGGCCACTAGTGGTGAGGGCTCTGCACTGGAGCAGGAGAAAACCCTTGTGATCAAGGGCAAAGTTCCTGTGACCCTTGCTGGGTCTCATTACAGAGTAATACATCCAGTTTGTCAACAGCCCTGGTGGCCAAGTTAAAGAGGAAGGACACTTCTGTGGTTCAGGCGCTGGCCTGTGTTACAGGAGATCTGGCTTCAAAACCTGGCTCTGCCACAGACTCCCTGTGAGACCTGGGGCAAATCACTTAATCTACCTGATGCCTCAGTTCCCCCATCCGTGAAAGAGTAGGATGCTGGGCTGAGAGTCTGGACTCCTGCATTCTGTTCCCAAGCGTGACCTTGGGCAAGTCTCTTCTCCTTTCTGGGCATCTATTTCTCTTCCCACCCTTTGGCCAGTCAGACTCTGAGCCCTTTGGGACAGGAACTGTGTCTGTGCAGAGCCCTGATCTCAGCTGTACCTGCATGTTATTATAATATTAATAATAATTAGCTGCCATTTCACTTGAAATGCTGATGGCCCAAAAGGATTTTGCACCTGAGGTCCTGGTTTGTAATGAAACCTGAAATTCC
The DNA here is from genome assembly GCF_965140235.1 of Caretta caretta. Lineage (NCBI taxonomy): Eukaryota > Metazoa > Chordata > Testudines > Cheloniidae > Caretta > Caretta caretta. The sequence continues at coordinate 15,182,494 of NC_134225.1, forward strand.
TGGCGAAGGTTTGGCAAGAAATCAGCCCCATTCGGCAGAGCCCTCCACGCTGCCCGGCATTTCCACGCCAGTCACCAACAGCAAGTTCCACCTGCCAGCTTGGCAGATCTCCCCAGCCTAGGGTTGCAGTTTCTATGAATGAGGCCATGTCCTTTCCTCCCGTAAGCACCTTTTAAATAATACCCAAAGCCCTCACTCCGGCAATTCCCAGAGACATCAGGAGGAAATGCCGGGGTGAAAGTTCAACTACCCACTGGTTATAAATGAACTGCTGCCAGAAATCAATACAGCATCAGGAGAACAGCTGACGCCGACACAGCTCCCTGGGGCTGGCAGAGAGATGCTGGCTGATTTCAAAACTTCCTGGGTTTGGGGCAAGGTTGAGGAGGAGATGGGCTCTGCCAGAGCAATTCCACCTTCTCCTTCCTCTGATTGCTGGTGGGTGGACAATAGCTCCTAGGCCAGATGGGGTTCTAAGGGTGAGGAGCTGGGTGCAAAAAGGCCATCATCAAGCAATGAGGGAAGGAAAATCTGTTTCATATGCCCTGGTGTCTGATTGCCAGCCTGGGAGCCTTAGGGCCTGTGTTTACCCCAGGCCCCCAACAGTGGTCCAGCAAGTTCCTTCCCTGTTCCCACCCAGCCTGATGTGTGCCGGACACCCCATACACACTAGGGCAGGGAGGAGGGTTCACACCCCATGATCTAGTCTGTGTCCCTGGCTTCTCTGCTGATGCTGACAAGCGAGGGACAGGAAGGGTCCAAGCTGGCCAATTCGTGTCACACCGACCCCTCGGCAGCCATGACGGTCGAGTCTGACCTGGGCAGAGGCATAGGCCTTGTGTGCTGGAGCCATCCAATCCCTCCCCAGGTAAAAACAACCTTTGTGGGACCTGATCCTTCTTCCCCTCTGGACTGGGGTGGAGCTAATGGTTTGCTCCCTTTCGCTGGGGTTTTCCCCCTCCCTGGTGCAAAGGGGCGCACAGGGCTGTGTCAGCATTAGAGCTGCTTGTGTAATGTTTGCAACCAGTTTGTTTAATAGAAGCAGGGGCTGGCTCATGCCAACGTCCCTTTTCTTGTTCAAGGCAGTGTGGTGCAGTGGATAGGCACTAGGACTCCCGGGGTCACTTCCTGGCACATAGCGAAATGTCAATCAAGTCACACCATCTGTGCCTTGCTTTCCTTGTCTGTAAAATGGGGCTAATGACACTGATCCTTCTGGGATGAGAAGAGGCAACTAGTGCTGAGTGGCTGGAGCACTAGACTGTCACTCAGAAGTTATGGGTTCTAGGCCTGGTTCTGTCACCAGCCCAGTGGGTGACCATAGGTAAATCACTTTGTTGCTCCATGCTCAGTTTCCCCACCTGTATACTGGGACTGATGAATCATGATACTGATCTCCTTTGTGAAGTGCTTTGAGATCTACAGATGTAAAGTGCTATATAAGAGTTAGGAGGTATTATTGCAATGTTAATTTTATTTGCATACATAGTGCCACCAAATTCCGTTTCCAGGAATATTTTCCAAGAGCCAATCCCCAGGCCCTCAGACCCAGAGACAGAAATTGCTTGGGGAAGTCACTTTGAAAGATGAGGTCATTTAATTGGGGACAGGAAACAAAGTCATGTGACTGAGGCAGTCACTCACAAGGGTCGGAAGGTGGGTTTCCAACATGGAGCTGTGGATTGACTAGATTGCTAAGAGTCCTGTAAGGCGAGTGGGGTAGGGAGACAGGGAAGATGTGGTGGGCACTTGTTTGAGGAACAAGGGCTTCTTTGCTAGCATCCAGAGGAGTCACAGGGGCATGTTATTTGAGTTTATTGATGTCTATGAAAGTCTATTGTAACTTCATTTTGAACCAACCCTGTTTCACAAATAGTTTGGTTTTAATGAACCTCCTGCCATGAAAAATTACTGAGGGGAAAAAATTTGGAAATTGTCGAAATGCAAAGATTTTTGAGTTGAAAAGAGTTTTCATTTTGAAATTTAGACTTTAAAAGGTGGGGAAAAGAGAGAAAGGTCAAAATTGAAACAAACCCTTTGTAAATCTCAAAACAAAACGTTTCAACTGACCCGAGCTGAAAAAAAAATTCAGATTTTCAGTTTGCAAAAATTTCGAGATTTGACTTTTCATCTAATTCAGGACACGAAAATTTGTTTCTTATCATAAGAACGGCCATACTGTCACACCAATGGTTCATCTAGCCCAGTACCCTGTCTTCCAACAGTAGCCAGTGCCAGAAGCTTTAGAGGGAATAAGGAGAATTGGGCAATTTATCAAGTGATTCATCCCCAGCTTCTGGCAGTCAGAATTTTAGGGACACACGGAGCATGGGGTTGCATCCCTGACTGTCTTGGCTAATAGCCATTGATGGATCTATCCTCTGTTGACTTATCTCGTTTTTTAAACCCAGTTTTACTTTTGGCCTGCACAACATCCCCTGGCAATTAGTTCCACAGGTTATCACTGAATTGAGTGAAGTAGTTCTTCATTTTGTTTGTTTTAAACCTGCTGCCTATTAATTTCATTGGGTGACCTCTGGTTCTTATGTTACCGGAAGGGGAAAATACCACTTCCTTCTTCACTTTCTCCACAAAAAGAAAAGGAATACTTGTGGCACCTTAGAGACTAACCAATTTATTTGAGCATAAGCTTTCGTGAGCTACAGCTCACTTCATTGGATGCATACTGTGGAAAGTATAGAAGATCTTTTTATACACACAAAGCATGAAAAAATGGGTGTTTACCACTACAAAAGGTTTTCTCTCCACGCCATTCATGATTTTATACACTTCTATACATCCCCCCTTAGTCATCTCTTTTCTAAGCTAAACAGTCCCAGTCTTTTTAATCTCTCCTCTTACAGTTTCATACCCCTAATCATTTCCGCTGCCCTTCTCTGTACTTTTTCCAATTTTAATATATCTTGAAGATTTTCACAGCTCAGGAAAGCCATTTCCTGTCCTGCTTTAACTGTAAATTTGCAATAGGCCAGTTTACACTGTGAGCTCTTCAAACAGGAGCTGTTTCACAGTCCAGCACCGAGCAGCACCCAGCATGATGGGGCCCCGGGCTCGGCTGGGACTTCTGAACACATCATCATCATCAGGCCAGTGACTGGAAGTTTAAGCTAGACAAATTCAGACTGGAAACAAACTGCCATTTTTTGAACCAGGAGGGTAATTAACCATTGGAACAACTTCCCAAGAGCTGTGGTGGGGTCTCCATTGCTGGCAATTTTTAAGTCAAGAGGGGCTGATTTTCTAAAAAGCTCTGCTCTAATTCAAACAGGGATTAATTCAGAGCAGTCCTAAGGTTTGTGTTATACAGGAGGTCACAGCAGGTGATCACAGGGGTCCTGTCTGGCCTATGAATGCCCCTACAGGTTGCTGTAGACACCATGAATGCATCTAAAGAAATAAATGTTTGCAAAAAGTGCCGGAGCCGAAGGGTAAAAACCAGGATCCGATCACCAGCAGCAAGGGTCTAATTCTGGAGTTTTCAAAGGGGGCCTAAGTGGCTAGGAGTCAATGGGATTCAGGCACCAAACTTCCATCGGCTCCTTTGTAAACGCCAGCAGAAATACGCCCAATAAATCTCTGCCCTTGAAAAAGCTCGGCTGGCCGGGTCGGCACCGAAACAACCTGAGGTTTGTGATTGACAAAGATCCAAGAGGTTGCTAAATCCGGTGCAAGCTGTGAGGGAGGCCGGAGCTCAGCCCCTTCCCCTCCCCCTCCAGCCCTGTCCCAGCCAGCGTCCAGGAAGGGGTTAATGTTTTCAGCTTCAGCACCAAAGGATGTGTCCCCTGTTGGAGCTGGGGAAAGTGTGTTGTGCAAAGGGCACCATCTATCGCTTGAGTGAGGGAAGTGGGGCTGGAATGCCCGGCATGCAGAGGCTCATTCCGAGGGGAGGGCCGCATCTCAGGGAGGAACGAGGGAGGGAGCCTCTGTGTGTGTGTGTGTGTGTGCACACGCACATATTATTGTTTGGTTTTGCACGTGTGCACATGCATGTTAGTGCGTGTTCATGCATATGTGCACTAGTGTCCACACGTGCACGTTCGTGGATGTTTGTGTATGCAGGTGCATGTGTGTGCCCACATATATTATTGGTATTTTCCACTGAATGCATCCGATGAAGTGAGCTGTGGCTCACGAAAGCTCATGCTCAAATAAATTGGTTAGTCTCTAAGGTGCCACAAGTCCTCCTTTTCTTTTTGCGAATACAGACTAACACGGCTGCTACGCTGAAACATGTATTAGTGTGTGATTTTGCATTTGTGCGTGCATGCCCATGCATGCGACTGTGTGTTCGTGCGTATGTGCGTGTGTGTGTTCACGTATATTTGTGCATGCAGGTACATGTGTTTGCTTGTGTGTGTACACACACGTACATGTATTAGTGTGTGCTTTTACATGTGTGCACACCTGCCCATGCATGTTACCATGTGTTTGTGCTTGTGTGTGCATGTATGCATTAGCATATGTTTGGGCATGCATGGTCATGTGTGTGCTCATGCATGTATGTTTGTACTTGTGTATTTATGCATGTGTATATGTGTGAGCACGTTTGTGCATATGTACCTGTGTGTGCATGTGCAGTATTGCTCACTCCAGACATTCAAAAATCGTGAGTCAGACCCCCCCCCAAAACTCATGAAATAGGCCCACAACTCAGGAGCTTTTAAAAAAATATTAAATCCTGTTTGGGGCCTGTCTTCTGACTTTTGACCTCCTCGCCCTTGTGAGTGTGATAATCACAATGTTGCCAGCTCTCACAAATAATGTGGTTGTAGACTCTACTACTGGAGCTCTTAATCGAGGCTCCAAATGAGAATGGGGTCCCACCGGGCCAAGCGCTGCCCAGAGACAATCCCTGCCCCAGAGAGCTCACGGTACAAGGCAGAGCCGAGTGACGCGCTGGTCATGTGAGAGCTGAGACTGGAACCTACCAAACTCATCTCATATCAGGGCCATCAAACAGCCATTAGACGGGAACAACTTTCAACCGGTGCTATGCTGGGGAGGATAAAAACTGGTGACCTACATGTGAAAGGGTCCATGGCTCATTATTTAGTGACAGCCTGCGGTAGCCAGTCCCCACTAGCACTGATGTCCCACCTTGAAGAATGAGTCCCTTCCTACCCTTTGTCTGTTTAGACTGTGGGGCAGGGAGGGTCTCTCACTCTGTTGACTGCAGTGCCTGGGTTGAGGCCTTCTGGGACCTACCATAAAACCCTGGCAACCTAAAGAAGGAATATTTGTCCGCCCAATGTTTGCTTTAAATCCGCTCACTGGGAAATTTGCGGAGCGGAGCCGCACCAGGCACAGCAAACTCAGCTTTTCTTTAGCGGAGTGGAAATCCTGACAATGCTCCTGCACAGTGGTGCTCAGTCCCAGCTACAGGGGTGGGTGAAGAGAGGAAAATTCCCTCCTCCAACGAGCCAGCTTTGCTCAGCTGATGCTCTGCTTCATGCACAAGTCGCTTTGTTCCCTCCTGTGATGCCACTTGTGTGGTGGGGGAAGCCCCTGTTGAAATCCACAACATGACCTCTGCCGTCTTCTTCGAGTCCTGCATGCAGGAAAGCATGGCCTAATGGTTAGGCCCCAGTCTGGAGCCCAGAGGACCGGCGCGGCTGCATGACCTCACACAGGTCTCTCAGGGTATACCTGCATTGCAGCCGAGAGGTGTAACTCCCAGCTCAGGTCGATCCACTTGAGCCAGGGTGCTAAAAATAGCAGTGTGGACAGGGCAGCTCCAGGTTCGCTCCCTGAGCCCAATCCCATCTGAGATCATAGGTACATGCTGCCAGTGCTGTGTGCCAACTCGATCCACGCTCGCGTGTGCCCATCTCCTCGAGTTGGAAATCACACCTCCAGCCGGACCCGCAGCCTCTCTGTACTGTGGGGAGGGCAGCCCTGCCTTGCCTCACCAGGGAGTGGTGAGGATAAATACCATGAAGATTGCAAGGGGCTCAGATGCTGCGGTTACCGGGACCATCTTGGTACCTTGGTAAGACAGGACATTGCCATTCTCTAGCAGCTAGAGAGGGGTGAGATCTTGTGGGTCCTGGCTGGTTAAACATGGTGTGCAGAGCTAGTCTGTACTCCACCGCAGGACTGTTTTGGTTCTGCCCACTTGTTTGTATTACCCACCTGGTAGGACTTGTCTATTTAGACTGGAAGCTCTTTGGAGCAGGGATCATCTCTGTGGTCTGTGTTTGTGCAGCCCCCAGCACCACGGTCTAGGACCTACCATAATGCATCTAATAAATAATGTGTAGCACCTAGCACAATGGGATATTGGTCCATGACTGGGGCTCCTACGAGCTACCATTATACACTTAATAAATAATGTATAGTTTCTAGCTCCATGCCTGGGGCTCCTTGGCAGTACCATAACACACCTGTGATGGGGTGTACCAGGCCCTTTCAGGTTCCCTGCTGGAGGCCGCACAGTCCGATCCCCTCACCCCAGGAAGGAGCAGTGAAGGTGGGGCCTTTAGGTGTGCCTAGAGAGGCCTTGTGGAAGCAGCCAATCAGAACCCAGCAGGCTCAGATAAAAGGAGCTGCAGGGCTTGACCAGATTTGTTGCTGGTCACAAGAACTCAAGAAGAGACCTAGAAGTTGGGTTCCTGTGGTACTTGCATTCAGCGAGGAGGAAGAGGGCTACTTTCTAACAATGTCACACGATCCCCAGAGGTGATCCTCATGCTCTCGGTAACAGCACAAACTGTAGCAAAGGAACTGCTGTGGCTTTTCTCTCGGGTGGCCGTGCCCATGGAGATCCTCACAGACCACGGGACAAACTCTGTGTCCCTGTTGTTAAGGGAGGTCTGGGCACTCCTCAAGGTTAAATCCCTCAGGAACTCCATGTACCACCCCGAAACGGAGAGGTTTAATTGAACTCTGAAAAGCATCTTGAAAAAGTTTGCAAACACGGACACCTGCAATTGGAACCAACTCCTGCTGTATCTTATGTTTGTGGAACGAAAGCTGCTGTAGGCATCAACAGGTTTTCCCCTTTTGAATTTCTTTATGTCCAGCAACCCTGGGAGATCCTGGACCTGCTCAAGGAGACATGGGAAGAGCAGGCTTCCCGAACCCCAAATGTAGTGCAGTACGTGGTCCAGGTACGTGAACGACTAAATTGCATGTTAAGGTTTACTGGAGAGAATCTGGGGCAGGCTCAACAAGCCCAGGCCCAACATTAGAATAAAGGAGCCAAGGAAAGAGTCTACCATCCAGGTGACCAGGTCTTCTTGTTGGTGCCTCGCACTGACAGCAAGCTGTTGGCCAAGTGGCAGGGACTCTACAAGGTCATACGACGAATAGGAAATGTGGATGATGAGACCCATTTCCTGGATAAGAAGAAGGAAAGACAAATTATCTATGTGAACTTGTTAAAGGCTTGGAAAGCACAGAAGTGTCTCTTTATACATCCTCGAGACCAGAGACGACCCGTGTCTGCTGATAGTGGGGTGACAGAGTGAGGGCAGCCGGCTTCAGCAGTGTTACTGAGCATGCTCAGTCCAAGTAAGCTTGCTCACTACAAGCCAAGCAGTAAACTGGGGGGGGCACATGACCCCGCATGCCCCACCCCCATGCGTTGCCTTTGCTCGAGACCTGCCATACCGCCTAGGCCCTGCAGACGTACCCTAGCAGGGAGCTTCTCTCCACGCCTGCGATGAAAGGCTGGGAACCTGTTTGGGTACTTTGGTGATCTCTTCTTCTCTCAGCCAGGTCAAACCCACCTCCTGGTCCATCACATACAGATGAACCCATCTGCAAAGCCCAAAAATAGGACCTACCATGTTCCAAAGAAACTCAAAGGAGCACTATAACAGGGGGTTAACGCAATGCCAGAACTGGGCATCATTCAAGAGTCCCAATGTCCTTGGGGCAGTCCAGTGGTACTGGTGCCCAGATGGCACAACCTGGTTCTGTGTGGATTTCCAGGCCTTGAATGCAGCCTCACAATTTGACGCTTATGCCAAGAGTTGACGAACTCTTGAATCGGCTTGGGAAAGCGAAGAATAGTACGACACTGGATTTGACCAAGGGGTATTGGCAAATAAACCCTTACAGCTGACTCCTGGGGAAAAACAGCATTTGCCACCTCATTAGGGCTGTTCCATTTTCTAACTATGCCCTTTGGATTGCATGAGGCACCTGCCACCTTTCAACGGTCATGTACGTCGTCACCTCAGGCAATCTACAGCTGTGTATCTAAACGATGTAGTGGTTTTCAGTGAAGATTGGCAATCACGTTTATGGCACGTAACGGCAGTTCTGCAATCACTGGAGAAGGCTGGGCTCATGGTGAACCCAAAGAAATGTGTAAATTTGGCCTGCAGGAGACCACAGAGCTATCTTGAAGGGAATGGGAGAATACAGCCCCTGCAAAATAAAACAGAGGCGCTGGAAAAAACTCCCGTCCCGGAAACAAAAAAACAAGGATTGACCTTTTTAGCCCGGGCCAGTGGTTAGCTTTGGTTTACTCCCCATTTGGGGACATTAGCCGCACCACTGACAGATCTCACCAGGACATCTGCACCAACTATTCTACTCTGGACACAGGAGGTCAGGAGGCATTGCAAAAAATAAAAGACATTTTGGGGTAGCAACTGGTGCCGAGGCTTTTCACTGCCTTCTATTTTACACAGTGACGCTTCCACCCTAGACGTGGGGGCTGAACTGTCTCACGACTTTCGAGGGACAGAGCACCCAATCCTCTGCTTGCGCCGGAAGCTCCAGCAACGCAAAAGCAGGTACTGCCCCACAGAAAGGGAATGCTTGGCTAGTCGCTGGGCCGCGGTGGCATTGCGCTATTATCTCCTAGGAGTCCCATTCGAACTATTAATGAACCACACTCCCTTGAACTGTGGGGAGGGATAGTTCAGTGGTTGAGCATTGGCCTGCTAAACCCAGGGTTGTGAGTTCAAACCTCAAACGTGCATTCAGCAAGGAGGAAGAGGATTTGAGAACTTCAGCCCAGAGGGCAGGGTGAAGAGAAAGAGCCTATGTGGGAAAGGGCCCAAAGAAGAGCAGCAGCAAACTGAAGGAAACTGCATGTGGCTGCTGTATGTAGGCTCCCTGGGTTGGGACCCATAGTAGTCGGCCGGCCTGGATTGTACCTCCCCCCACCCACTGTGGTCTAAGTGCAGTGGTCTAAGACCCAAGAAGGGGACAAGGCTCTGTTGGAAAGCCAAAGTGAAGGGCAGCACTTAAAGGGGTCCAGAGACGGGGTTGAAGACCCTGGTGAAGGCAGACTGTGTTGAACCCTTCCCTACCCCCGGAAGGGGTTCATCCATTTTAGAGGGTGTGACCTGAGCCACTGAAGAGCCACTTAGTGAGGTCAACAACTTACAGGGGGCACCTGGGCAGGAGAGCTTGCACCATCACGCCCAGCCAACAGAGGCACCTTCAAGAGGTGAGTGTCCCTGTCCCAGCACCTAATAAATAATGTACAGCGCCTGACACGATGGGGTCCTGGTCCAGGACTGGGGCTCCCAGGAACTGCTGCACTGCAAATAATAATAACAAAGGTGAAATCTGCTTGGGTTGCGGACAAACCGCTGATCAGAAAATAACAGTGACAGGCATTTTTGCATTCCTTTATAGCTTCAAAACACCATCCAGGTGTTGAGACCAGCCCCGCAGGGAGGCAGGTGGTTTACCACTATTTTCACAATGGATGGAAGCCTGATTGAGGAGTAAACCAATGTGCCCAGGGCCACTGAGTGAGTTTACAGCGGGGTGGGGAATTCAGGCCTCTTAAATCCCCATGCTTATTCTACCAGCCCCCACCCCCACACTCAGGGCTGCTGTCCTATTCTTGGCTTCACGATGGACAGTTGGCCAGCTCGATGATTCTCCTGGCAAATGTCAGGGAACTCCTCCTCAGGCTTGCTGTGATATGTTCTGTGTCCCGCCCCAATCTGCCTGGTTTCTATCACCCCTGCCAGACTCTTCCAGGCTTTTCTCTAGGCCTCTTCCAGGCTCTTGAGTGTGCGGGGGTTGCAAGGGGAAGGAGATGCATCTTCTTGGAGAGTAGAATGATCTTCTGATGAGACTTAACACTGCCAAAGGCCTCCCTGCCCAATTCAGGAGGTCCTGGGAAGCAAGACAAGCGGCCCTTCCCAGAGACAATGTCTAGTACGTGCCAGGATCATGCATCCTATGGATTCCCAAAACCTCAGAGCACTGAATACTGAGTCATAGAGGGAATTGGCTCAGTTTCCTTATCTATACAATGAGGATAACCGTTCTCTGCCTTACCCAGAGGGGTTGAGGCTAAAATCCATTGTGAGGCACTCAGACCCTATGGCGATTGGGGCCAGCCTGCTACCTCGATAGATAGATCCCATCCACTTACTCTATACACATTCCTTCCGCCCTGCAAGAGCCAATCTGGCTATGGGAGAGTGAGCTGGGTCCTGCATCACACATCATCAGTCTCTTCCGCTTGCAGCATGTTCAAGAAGGAGGTCAGAGATATTAAGAAATCAGCTTGACTGCTCCCGTCCCAGCAGGCTCTTGTGACTCTTCACAGCTGCAAACCCCATCTCTTGGCCTCACCTGGGGCTCCATTGGGAAGGGGAGTACATGGGGGCCATAGCAGTGGCTCCCTTGGCCAGAAACTAGCTTTAGAACTACTTGCTCAAGCTACTTTCCTGACTCGAGCCTTAGGGGCAACAACCCACCCGCACTGAGATGCAGGAGGCAAGCAAAGTCTTGAGGAGCTAGGGCAAAGCACCACCTGTGGATCTTGGCAGTCAGCTGGGCTGGGTGGCCGCAGCTGCTGGGATCCAACCCCTTCCGAGTTACCCACGCAGCCACAATATGGGCCAGGCACTGGGAGGTGGCAGGTTCCGTTGGCTTGGTCAATCGAAATGGCAGTTACCAGGTGGTCGGTGGTGATTTGATCAGATCGCTATCGAATTACTAGTCAGCGTCGCCGTTGAGCCAGCCCTGCACACCATTCCAGAGTATCCTCCCAATCCCGGGGCGCTCCGGTGTCCCAAAGCTCCCGCAGTGTCAGTGAAAAGCAAATGTCAGTGTCACATGGGGAGAAGTCCTTGCACACGCACGGGATGCACAGGCAACTGAGACTGGGACATCATAAACTTCTTCAGAGAGACAGCTCAAAACCCCCTGGAAACCCTGCGCCTCCTGCCAGCTAAGATTAAGGGCCAGGTTCCCCATCGTGCTGCACCTTGTTTGTCATGCACACCAGAGTAGAATCCTACTAGATCACAACAGTTGTGTTTCACACTCACTTTGCACTGGTGCAAATGATTGCACTTGGGAAACTGGCCCAAAAAGACCAGACATCCCCATTTTACTGGGCCAGTCCCAGTTTTTCATCTGATGTCCTGGGAACGTTTTTGAGGACCCACAAAATGTTCTGATTTTTCAGTCCATTGGACAGAACATTTGGGTCTTTCCAAGGCACACAATTTTTGTCCAAGATGTATCATTGCACCGAGCCCAATTTGCTCTGGGCTTGCCAGGAGCCAAGCGTATGATGGAAGGAGGGTTCTGTGCGATGAACAGTGTCTGGAGTGAAGAAGAAAAAAACAGATGAACTCAGGTGCTAATAAAGCTGTTCTTTGGCCCTCAGCGATTAATAATAACAATGCCTAGCTCTTATCTAGGGTTTGCCATCCATAGATCTCAAAGCACTTTACTACAGTTATTTACAGAGGAGGCTAGTAACATTTTATAATTGGGAAAATTGAGGCACGGAGCAGACAAGTGACTTGCCCATGGACAGCCAGTCGACCAATGGCAGACAACGCTGGTCTTCTGAGTGCCAGTGCAGTGCTCTAGCCACTAGGTTACACCGCTTCACGTATTCATAAGTGTGGCCTCTTTTGGCCTGAGTGGTTAGCCAGTATTTGGGGCTTTGCTGGGTTGTTTCCATGAGGAGGAGAAATTGACTATGGGAGTCATGGCTATTCTTTAGTGTGATATTTTTTTTATTTCCAAAATATTGTGCACCAAAGTCCAGTTTTCCTGAGCACCACAGAAACAAACAGCAGCAGCTTTCTTGCTCAGAACGCACCACATAGAATCATAGAAGATTAGGGCTGGAAGAGACCTCAGGAGATCATCTAGTCCAACCCCCTGCAGGACCAACCCCAGCTAAATCCTCCCAGCCTGGGCTTTGTCAAGCCGGGCCTTAAAAACCTCAAAGGACAGAAATTCCACCACCTCCCTAGGTAACCCATTCCAGTGCTTCACCACCCGCCTAGTGAAATAGTGTTTCCTAATATCCAACCTAGACCTCTCCCACTGCCACTTGAGACCATTGCTCCTTGTTCTGTCATCTGCCACCACTGAGAACAGCCGAGCTCCATCTTCTTTGGAACCCCCCTTCAGATAGTTGAAGGCTGCTGTCAAATCCCCCTCACTCTTCTCTTCTGCAGACTAAATAACCCCAGTTCCCTCAGCCTCTCCTCATAAGTCATGTGCCCCAGCCCCCTGATCATTTTCGTTGCCCTCCGCTGGACTCTCCAATTTGTCCGCATCCTTTCCGGGGGGGCAAAACTGGACACAGTACTCCAGATGTGGCCTCACCAGTGCCGAATAGAAGGAAATAATCACTTCCCTCGATCTGCTGGCAATGCTGCTACTAATGCAGCTCAATATGCCATTAGCCTTCTTGGCAACGAGGACACACCGCTGACTCATATCCAGCTTCTCATCCACTGTCACCCCCAGGTCCTTTTCTGCAAAACTGCCACTTAGCCAGTCGGTCCCCAGTCTGTAGCGGTGCATGGGATTCTTCCATCCTAAGAGCAGGACTCTGCACTTGTCCTTGTTGAACCTCATCAGATTTCTTTTGGCCCAATCCTCCAATTTGCCTAGGTCACTCTGGACCCTATCCCTACCCTCCAGCTTATCTACCTCTCCCCTCCAGTGAGCCCTTGAGCTCTGTGCCCAAAAATTCCATCTTTCTGCTTCCTTTAAGGGTACCACTCACAACTGTTTCTCTGGGCTTCTGGCTGCCAACACACGCGCAGCCTGCAACTGGTCTCCTGCATTTGCAGTCAAGGAAAATCCGCAGCCCACACAGCCTGGGTCTGACCTGCCGTGCAGCCAAGTGCCTCGAGCAGTCCCTCCATTGTCTGCCTCAGTCTTTACTACACAAAGGGGCTGGTTTGCTCCTCTTGTTGAGCCCAAAAGAGCATGCTTGGCCACTCATCGACTTTAACAAAGCCTGCGGTTGTCTTGGGAGCCAAGGGCACCTCCTTGCAGCTGTTAACATCTTTCAGCGTAACTTTACAGTTATTCAGGATTTTGTGGTAAACTCACATGACTGGAAAAAACCCTCCCCTTTAAGAATTATACCCGTCACTATGTATATGTTATGTTCATGCACAGCGAAGTTAGATAAAAACATAAAATACTCTTGCTGGAGGTAACGCTATTTAATGTTTAGAATCCGGAACCTTAACACACAAGAATCAAAAGCAGAGAGAGACAAAGCAGGCTGCTCCCAGACGCAGAGAGACTCAACTCGCCCTACCTTGCTCTAGGCTGGCTCTTTGCAGACTAGTGCTTTGAAGACCCAGATCTCACACTTCCCTAGTGAGCCCCAAGCAGGCCAAGGAAACCCTTTAGAATTTATGGCGTGTAATTTTAACACAGTTTTCAGTACACCGCAGTCTTGGAGGCCAATTGCAGTGACACGAGTGCAAGTTGAAAAGTGAAGGGTTTTTTGCCGTTTGCAGCACTATTCTGTGTCTATTCACAAATGTCAGCACAAACGTGTCCTGGTTTTTTGATATTAAGAACATGGCTGCTGTGGCTGAGATTTTCATCTGTGGCAGGCAATGCTGGGTGCCTTCATTTCTGGAGTGTGCAATTTGAGACCCCTTAAAGGGCCCAGTTTGCAGAATGTGCTGGGCACCCACCCTGTGAAAAACCAGGCCTCTTTCAAGGGTCTCAGGGTGGGCACCCGAAGATTCTCTAGTCAGTCTTGACTCCTATAATTCACCAGCGAGTGCTACAGGGCCCCCTCTGTGTCACGCCACAGAGATGATGAGCCATTATGGTCCCAGAGGTGGAGCCTTTGCTTTTTAACTTAAGCTGTCGCCACTCCAGCTTTTAGGGCTGAAAGTCCTGGTTCAGTTCCCAGTGTGTCAGCTAAGAAAACAACTGTCTCCCCCTAACCTGAGATTGCTACAAGTGCAAGAAATTAGAAAACTGGCCTAATTTTTCTGTCCCCCCCCCCCACACTACCACCCTTTTTGTCATGTGCATTTTGTAGCCATAAAAATTGGAATTTTGCTAAATCATTTTGTGCTTGTGGGTGTGCAATTTTTCCTGGGGAAAAATTCATCCTGATTTCCAACCAGCTAGTTGGGACATTACAACTTTAGAAATTTTTATGAGGAAGTTCATTGAAACTTTTTTTTTTTCTTGGCCATATTCAAAGGGGCGGGGGCGGATGACAACTTTTTGCTGTGTGCAGCGTCGTTGCGGCCATGTCGGTCCCAGGACATCAGGTATGACAATTTTGATCCCACAGCACTCACACCATCCCTCGCTGCCATGCAGCCACCCCTGGGGTGGGACACAGTGGCTGGTTACCAGCAACACAGCAGGCTGGATCATGAAGTGAAGAATTGTTTACCCAGAAAGAACATGAAATTTGGGCTGGAAATTGCGTGCCCAGAGCTTGGGGCATCATAGCAGGATCTCAGCTTTCCTTAAACTAAAAGCACTAAACTAAAAAGTTTCTAGGACTCATGGTTGGGAAGAGAAGCTTGAAAATGTGACTTGAGTGTAACTGATATAGAGACATCTACCTGAGTTTGCAGAGAGCCTGAGCTAATTGCTCTGAGAGGAGGAACTGCCTCATGCATCTCAGTGGGTTGCTAACTCCCAGCCCCATTTGTTTCGGAGGAGGGGGCTACCAACCCCACCCCAGCAAGGGGTTGTGTGTGCAGCAGGATGGGATGAACAGAGCAGTCACAACCCCCTACAATCAGCTTCACCCCAGCTGCTGGGGGCAGGCTGAGAGCCCCTCTCCTCCACCCCTGCCTCTGTGGGGCAAGGAGGAGACCCTTGCTGCCCCCAGGGGAGGAAGGTTCATGCTGTCCTTCCAGGGGGGATGGAGAAAGCTGGTGTTGCTGCCTCTCTGGGAAGGGAGAGGGCTTCCTGCCACTCCCAGCTGGGGAGCGGAGCCACAGGAGATAGTTCAAGGAGGTTACAAGTTTATTCCTCCTGGGAAGGGGGGTAAAGCCCACCCCATCACTCTGCATAAGGGGAGCCAATCTGCATAGCACTGGGGAGGCAGTTACAGTCCGGAGCTGTCAGTGCAGCTCCTCTCACCAGCTAATCCCATTACGGCCACTAGCTCGGGGCTGAGAGGCTAGTAATTTGGGCTGATGCAGTGTTAACGATGTCAGCAATGCGGGGCAGCTCATTTGTCTGGACACTGCTTAGCGTTGGCCAGACCAATTATTCCCCGCCCGGGGCCTCAGCCAGCCAGCAACCCACATCGCAGCTAAGCATCATCGTGATGCCACGGGTCTGTCGTGATGGTGTAACCAGCCCCGCTTGGGGCCGCAGCAGGGTTTGAACCTAGGGTCTCTGGGCTGAAAGAACAAGACCCTGGAGCAACAGGGCCGCATCCCATCTGGGACTGATAGCTGACTCAGAAATCTCTTAACCCCTAGGGAGAAGTTGGGGGGACATGTCCCAAGACACGCCCCCTCCTGGGGTGCTACCGTATCTCCCCGGAATCGTCCGCATGGCAAGGGAGTATCATGATGGCACCACGGCAGGTCCCCAAGTCATAGCTGAGGCTGTGCTGGGCCCATGCTGGTGTGGGGAGAGCAGGTCTGCAGCGCATCAGGCACAGCCCAAGCCCCTTAAAATGGGGGGCAGCCTGCCAAAGGTAGGATGATCTGATGCTGGCTGCATATTAGCAGCATGGCCCAGTCAGTAAGGCCCTGAGCTGGGATTCAGGGCCTGGGGGTGCTAGTCCTGGCTTTGACCTGCTATGTGACCTCAGGCAAGTCACTCTCCCTTTCTGTGCCTCAGTTTCCCATCCTTTGTGTAATGTGAGCTTTTCAGGGTAGGGAATGTCTGTGCAGTTCCTGCTGGAATGGGGAGCCGTGATCCTGGCTGGTTCCCCAAAACACAGCTGCACTAGAAATAACACTAGGTTTGCCAAGGACGGGCTAGGTCAAGGGGAAGCGACCTGGTCACTCGATGCCCTGAGATACATTTATTTCAAGCAAAAAATAAATAAGCCCGTGCTTGTATTTCCCTTTGCAAGATCAGTTGCCTCCAAGTCTCTCTCCCAGGCACCCCGTCCACCCCCACCCCTTTATTTGCTGGGGGGTCTGGCTGGGTCTTTGCAGGATTTGAATGGCGATGCCACATAAGGCTGGGTGGGGAAGGGATGCTGTGTCCTTAGCCCATGCTATCCCACTGGGCCGGGGGGCAAGAATGGGTGTTAGGCAGGGGGGCAGGGGCTCAGGCCCACCCAGATGCTCCTGCATTGCTAAGCTCCCTTGTTCTTCAAAAGCCCTCTGCTAAATGCAATGCAGAGGGAGAAGGCCCAGTAGCCCCAAGCTAATCAGGAGGGAGCTCAAGATGAAAAAGGTGGGGAAAGCTCCATCTAAGACGCAGGATCCTTTGAAGTGAGCAGAGAGGGGCCCACAGCTCAGCTGAGTGGATTCCTCCAGGGGTCCCCAGTTGAGCCCTCACGGCGCGGGGCTGCTCTTTCCAGCAAGCAAGGAGGGAAGATGAGACTCTGGGGCAGCACATGTGCAATGCAGAGCCTGGCAGAAGGGCAGCACCGTACCCTCAGGCTGTGTCCTGCAGGGCAGCGCCAAAGATCGGCCCCTCTGTCCTGCCGTAGCGTCTCAGAGAAGGGAACAATTCATCTAGAGGGGAAAAGCAGGCAAAGGCAGCATGGGGATGGACCCTGGGTGTGCGTGTGGGGGAGGGAGAGTGCACACAGTCACACACACGTTCATGCCAATACATGCACACTGATCTAGCCTGACATATACATACCCTCAATACCACACACGGACAGTCACACCAGTGCACACACGTTCCCGCTCCTGTGCACACGCATTCATGCACACACTTGCTGACCTTCATGCGTACGCACACATTCATTCCAGTGCAGATGCATTCATGCACATGGACATATACACACACATCCGTACATCCACACACGTTCACACTCGCGCTCACAGGGCTATATGCACACACACACACACACATTGTCTGACTTGAGATTCCCTTTGCACTGGCCTTTAAGAATCTCCCACCCGCCTCCGGGTGCTGCAGCCCCACTCCCTGCATATAAAGCATCACTGTCACCATCCTTGCCTGTCATCGCTAGCCAAACTGCCTGGCGCAGCTCCTAGCTGCCCCTGCCTGGGACACTGGCCCCTCTGCCAAGGAGCTGGTCTCTTTCAAGATCAATCTCCAAGAGGATTCCAGTCGGTCGGCCATGGATCTGGACCAAGTCCTGGAGCCGGGAACAGCACAAGGAAGACCATGTCCAAAACCCCCCAAGGCCTTCGTGCCCTGAGGTCGTTCTTCCCTCGGTCATTCCCATCGCCTCCTACTGGCCAAGCAGAGAACAGCTTATTATGGCTGGAAATCCACTGCCCCTGGGGCGGCCAATTCAATGGGCTGGTTACGAGCTGGTAGGAGCCACGCCACGCTGGTCTCGGCCAGGGGCAAGTTTGCAGGGCTACAGTCGTCACAGCTCTCATGTGCAGTATATGTGGCCTGAGCACAAGCCCTGTGTGTCACAAGCAGTTTGTGTGTTTCACAGGGTGGCATGTGCAGTATGTGCCACTCATTTGAACTTAGCATGTACTGCATGTGTCATGGGAAGTTTCTGTGATATACAGAAACTTAGCATATATCGGGTGTCCTGGGAAGCGTCTGCTACATCCATGAACTCAGAGGGTATCACATGTAAATGTCATTGGAAGTTTCTGATACACGTATGAAATCAGTGTGTAGCCCATGAAATTGTCATGTGAGCATTCTGCTAAAATGGGTGTCCCCACAGTCCACTGCAACTAGCAGAGAAGTAAGTGGGGGCTAGTGATTATAGCAGGGGGCAAGGGCTGGCAATCAGGACTCCTGGGTTCTATTTCCAGCTCGGGAAAGGAGTGGTTCCCAATGGTTAGAGCAAGGGACGTGCTGGGAACCAGCTGTCCTGGGATCTACCCCAGCCCTCCCACTATGACCCTGGGACAAGTCGCTTCCCCACTTTGTGTCTCCATCTCTCCAGCCTGCCTCTGGACGTGAGTGGATTAATTCATTAGCACGCACCAAATGCTTTGAGAGCCTTGTATGTGAATAGCCCTATGGGAGGTAAAGGGTGACCCTTAATGAGCCAAAACAGGGGCCTAACCAGGCTCCGGGAGGATCGAAGCCGACTCGCAGCTCAGATCCAGTCTCCTATTCGAAGCCGGGAGTTTGTCCCAGATCCCGGAGATCCATTCATCCCTTCCTGCTCTCTCCAGCACGTTCCCAGCCTCGCTCTGCCTTTGTGTGTCATTCCCCCCCCCCCCACGCCGCCCTCCGCCGCTGCAATATTAAACACGCCAGCAGACAGCGAGCGCAGCGCCCGGCGCTCTCAGCAAATCAAAACTCCATTCAGCGGCATGATGGATAGCTCTGCCCTGCCGGTGAACCCGCACTTTAATACAGAGGAAGTTATGAAACCCACATCCATCAGGGCGCCAGGCGCTCGCAGCCTCGGGGTGGCAGCTCGGCCGCGCTCCCTTCTCCCTCGCTCTTCAAAATCTAATTTAGGCTGGGCGGGGGGAGAGCAGGGAATGAGGCCGTGGCTGGGTGAATATCACCCATCCGGCCACGCCCACCTCTGATGACAGCCCCCCATCGCCCCCACCTCTCTGGATGGGGGAAAGGGCACGGCCTTTTCCACTTGGCATTATTTCCTGACCTGTCTGAGATTCGGGAAAGCCCATCCCAGCCCCTGTCCCGTCATCCCACACCCCAACCCCGCCGCCCGGAATTCGCCTCCAAGGCTCGGGGCCAATTTAGAATTTTCTGACATTTTAGCTGCATCCTATACATCACCGCCGCAGGGGGTGGCGCAGCATGGAGAGCAGCGGGGGGGGCTGCCAGCCGATGCTTCCGGAGCCGTGCGTCCGTTCAGGAGAGACAAAGGGAATGAGAGTCAGAGAGAGATGCAGGAAGATGGCAGCTGGGGCACTATCTCCCCGTATGGTGCCCGTTCTGCCAGCGCAAAGGGGAGTGCCAGGCCCTGCCCAGGCAGGAACTGGTGTAAATGGACAGGGAGTAGATAGATAAGATGAGGTGTATAGGGATGGATAGATAGATAGATAGATTAGATTTAGATTAGATTAGATTAGATTAGATAGGAAGGAGGGGATGGATCAAAAGATGACAGCAGCCCCAATTTCTTCCTGCCCTGTAGCCCCTACACACCAGCTCCTGCTGAACGATGCCTCACACTCTGGGATGCTGTCGCCACTCGGGGCACTGCTCCAGAAGGAAGCGTGCAGCTTCTCCCACTCTGACCCGCTCCTAGGGTTACCAACCCTTCAGGTTTGTCCGGGAGTCTCCCGGACTTACAGATGAATCTTTAACTAAAGATGATGTCATGGGATGAAACCTCCAGGAATACGTCCGACCAGAATTGGCGACCCTACCCGCTCCTGGTGCTGCTGACTCTTGGGGTTCCATTGCGCGGCTCATGATATTTGGTGCTTGCCTCACTGCCCTGGAGTCAGGTGCATCTCGGAGAATTGCAGCTTTCAAAGGCAGTCTCTGGCTGCAGAGAAATGCTGGGAAACGGGAGACAGACAAAAAGCGCCTAAACTGGGCTACTTTTGTCAAATCTCATAGTTTTTAAACCAGCCTCGTGGCTTCTGCAGGCCTGGGGCCGGCAGTGTCTGAACAGAGGCCAGAGAAAGCAGCCAGTGCCCACCCAAAGCACAGAGGGTCAGGGTAAGATCCCCCAGGACTCCTCTTCCAGACAGGATGACCCACCGGGCTCCCTCCATCCTCCGCTAGTGAGAGATTTTGGTCTTAAGAGTCTCAGTTCTGCCCCCAACCCTGCAGTCTATGTCTACCAGAGAAGACACAAGCCCCGAGGCAGGGCCCTGCCCGAATGGGCAGCAGGTACTGTTTGCCTCATGCCCAATCAGCAGCCAGGCCCCTCCTTCAGGGTCTGTCCCTGCCAGATCTGGAGATACCCCAGCCCCTCACCCACAAGGGGCTGTATGAGCCGAGCCAGCCAATCCTGTGTGGGGCAGGCCGGTATCATTGCACACACAGTGGTGTGGGGGGAAGGACTGAGGGACTCTGATGCACAGAGCACAATACAGGGTGATTTGCACAGCAAGGCCGAGCCAGGAACAGCCCCCAGCTTCCTTCGCCCCTCCGCACCCCATCTGTTCACCCCCATGGTAGCCTCCCCCTCCCAGGGCCCGCTCAGGCCTGTAAGGCTCAGTCAGGGCATGGAAATTGGCCACACTAGGGGGAATACAACCAAATCCAGGATCCAAAAAGCCCCTCCTCCAGGGTCAGAGCCGGGGCTGTCCCCAGCAGATCAGGGAGGCAGCCAGGCCAACGCGCCGGCATCTTGGCAGCCGCCTTCAGTGCTGGGGTTGCTGCCTGTGATGGTTTCCCCAGGCCCGTCCCTAGATTGAGGTGCCTGCCTCGGGAGCTCTGCCCCGTGCTTGGTACAGACTGCCAGCTGGCTAGTTTGATGGGCTCAGGATCATCCCGGCTGTTCTGGTCTTTGTGCCCAGATGTGGTAGCCCTGCCCAGTGCCCGACTGCTGCCATCCATAGGGACCCCAGGGCCCAGCACCCTCCCAGATCCTGAGGCTAGAGCAGAGGGACGATGGGAGGCGGGAGGCCAGGCTGGCCGGGGGGTATGGCCCAGACAGATAGACAGATCCCGCCAGGAGGTGCTGCATGAGTTGGTGGGGTTCACCCAGGGCCTGCCTTGTCCTGTGGGGGGCAGGCAATGGGGGGAGATCTAGGACAGGCTGCCCCAGGGGAGGAGGCGCTGGCTTCACCCTCGGCCAATGCTTAGAGTGGTGTGATGTACCCAGCCAGCTGTGAAGGTGGGGAGGCCAGCAAGGGGAATTGCCCCCCCCCCCCCGCCATCGAGCTGTCTGGAGTGGCTCAGGAGCACGAATACTAACCTCAGGGCAGACTGGGACGAAGCAGGGCACAATCCCCAAACTGGTCATGAGGTCTAGACTTAGATTTCACCAACGAAGTGTGAACTCCTCAAGTGCTATAACAGCCTGAACATGGAGTCACTTACAGTCCCCCTGGGCACTCCGGTCTGTTTTGCCACGATCCACCACACCCTTACAAACACAACCTTACACACTACCTGTTAGTGATAGATGGTCCCTTACACCAGTGGTTTTCAAACTTTTTCTCTGGTGACCCAGTTGAAGAAAATTGTTGATGCCCGTGACCCAACAGAGCTGGGGATGAGGGGTTTGAGGTGTGGGAGGGGGCTCAGGGCTGGAGCAGAGGGTTGGGGTGCAGGGGTGAGGGCTGCAGGGTGGGTCCGGGAATGAGGGGTTCAGGGTGTGGGAGGGGGCTCTGGGCTGGGGCAGGGGGTTGGGGCGCAGGAAGCGGGTCAGGGCTCTGGGCTGGGGATGCAGGCTCTGGGGTGGAGCCAGGGATGAGGCGGAGGAGGGAGCTCTGGGTTTGGGGGGGGAATCAGGGTTGGGGCAGGGGATTAGGGTGCGGTGTTGGGGCATTGGCTTACCTTCAGCATTTCCCAGTCAGCAGCGCAGCCGGGATGCAGAGGCAGACTTCCCGCATGTCCTGGCACGGCGGACCGCGCTGCGCCCCAGAAGCGGCCAGCAGCAGGCCCAGCTCCTAGGTGGAGGCATGCAAGCGGCTCTGCACATCTCTCACCTGCAGGCACCGCCCCCATTCCCAGTTCCCATTGACCGGTTCCCAGCCAATGGGAGTGCGGAGCTGGTGCTCAGGGCGGGGGCAGCATGAAGAGCCCCGCGGACCCCCTCCCTAGGAGCCAGACCTGCTGCTGGCCACTTCTGGGGCACAGCACAGTGTCAGAACAGGTAGGTACTACTAATTTTTTACTGGCTGGCCGCCAGGGTTCCTGAACAAGGTGACCCAGTGCCTTGCATTCCATGACCCACTACTGGGTCGCGACCCGAAGTTTGAAAACCACTGCCTTACACCAAAAACCACAGCAATATTCGGGTTACTCCCAGTCCCAAAGGACCAGTCACTTACTCCAGATCCACTGCACCTTAGATCCTACATCAGAGACAACACTTGTAGCCAATCCTATAATAAACTAAAGATTTATTAACTAAGAAAAAGAAATAAGAGAGTTATTTACAAGGTTAAAGCCGGTAAATGAAGGCACACGAATGAGTTACAGTCTTAGGTTCCAAACAGTAATAGAAGCTGCTATAAGATACAAGCCTTATATGTCCTCTAGGACTGGCCCAGGCTAAGTAGCTGGGGATCCCTTGCTGCAGCTTAGAAATATTGCCCTTTCCAAGTCCAAGCAGCACAGAAACCTGACTCCTTCTTGTCTGGGTTTTTTATTCCCCTCCCCCAGAGTTCAAGCTGATGGGACGAAACCACCTGCTTCATGGGTCTCCTCTGCATGGGGGTGAGGAGGGCACTCCACAAAATCTTCTGGCCTCTGCTGTTCCACACTGGTTTGGCTGGGGTCCATGGGTAGTCTTTTGTTGGGCAGGAGACGACACCTCTTGTGGTAAACTAGTATTTCTCACTTGGCAATGCTTCTCGTTTCAGAGCAAACCCTTAATGTTACCTGGTAACAGGGGGCACAGCTATTGTAAGTGAGATGAATGCAGGCAGCAACTCACAAGCCCTTCATAAAGTCCAAAAACTAAACCCGTCTCTATAACTCTAATACCGCTTTTAACCATCCTAACCCACGGGCGAGCCAGCCTGGTCCCCAGCTCTGTATTTTTCAGTGTTCAGTGAGGCCCGGAGACCTTGGCATGAGCTTGGACCTGGTCTGCCAGTGTCACCCCACCCCCCCACCCTGATAGACAGGCTGCAGGTCTTCCTTGTGGGGGGCCAGCCATTTTGGCTGCATAGTTGGCCATTTGGGAGTGGGTGGCATCAAAGCTGTAAAGGTAACTTCCCCCCACCACTCAGTCCAAGCACCACAGCCCCCATCTGCTAGGCCAAGCCCCCTCCACACACACACACCAGCTGACATCTTCCCCGTGACTGAGGGGAGCAGGGAGGGGAGAGCCATGAGAGTGGCTCGTTCATCAGGGGCTAGGAGGGACAGTGGATGGGGAGCTGGGGTTGGTGGTGACCTAGGGCTTAGCCCCCAGATAGACAAAGCCTGTCCATGCCCCTGTGCAGAGCCCCAAATGCCCCCTTGGGACAGGAGCATTATGGGTAATGAGTGGTGCCCACTGGCTCTGAGGGTGTCTGCATTTTCCTCATGCCTTTCTGGGGCTCCCTGGGGGAGGGGCAAACTCTGCCTGTTTGGGTTTCCTAAGGGTGCCCATCACGGGAGAGTCTGAGCTGGAGGAGAAGGGGTCTGGCTGGTGCTGGGGGGTTCTCAGCTCAGCTCCCTGGGGCTTGGACCCAGTACACACTGACCACTCCCCTCTACAGGGCGCTCCCTGCTCATTGCCTGTAGTGCTGGAAGCAAGGATGGGCATGGAGGGGTAGATCGGGAACATTGTTACACCAAGAGCCCACAGGACTGTCCATCTACAGAGATGCAGGGTGCTCAGCCCTTCCCCTGGGCCAGCGGACCCTTCTCACTGCATCGCCAACCCTGGCCTCCCTCCCTCCTGCCCCAATCCCTTCTTCCCTGGCACTGGGCTGTCTGTCCCTGCCCCTGGCACTGAGCTGTCTGTCCCTGCCCCTGGCACTGCGCTGTCTGTCCCTGCCCCTGGCACAAGGCATGGGGCTGTCTTTCCCTGCCCTGACCTCTGGGTCGCATGTTCAACCTTTGCCACGTTAGAGCAGGTGGCAGAGCTGAGACTTGTAATTAGTCAGTGGGGAAGGTTGCAGCCCGTCTCTCTGGGCCCCAACCGGTCAAACGATGCACCCCATGGATCAGGCAGAGGCCAAAGGATCTGGGCACTAGTCAGTGAATGACAGATCTGAGCTAGGAGCCTTGGAAAGCCACGGTATAACACAGCCACACACCTACACACACTGCACCAACCACTCACACAAACACACTCACCCCAACTGCACACTTACACCCACGCTCACTGCAACTACCTCCATACAAACACACACCCCTTACAGACATCCCTGCACAACTCACCTGACCCCTCAGGTACCCCTACACCGGGGACTTGCCCTTTCACACACACCCCCCAAAGCACCTCACCCACCCCTTCACACTCTCCCACCCACGCACACTACAACTACCCCCCCATATAGGCACACACACCCCACACACCCCTACACACCGCACCACACTGCTTAGAAATACACCCTTACGCACTATGTCTTCCCCAACATCCCACACACACAGCGCACCTGCCTCCCTATACGCCCCATACACAGCACCTGTCCCCTCACACAAACACACCCCTACAAATTGCCCCCAAGACTCATCCCTTCAACACCACACCTGCCCCCCACACATACACCTTACACACATCTGCCCCCTCATGCAAACCCACCACTACAAACTGCCCCTCCCCCTGAAACCCACCCCTTCAACACCGCACCTGCCCCCTCACACAACCCTACATACTGCACCTGCCCCTTCATACACACACCCTTACACACCACAGCTCTCCCTCATGCACTCACAACCGCTACACACCACACCTGCCCCCTCATACACACATCCCTACACACTGCAGCTGTCCCCCCTCTCACACACACACATCCCTACACACCGCACCTGAAACTTCACTTAGCCATCCTGAAGCAACTCCCCGCAACTCCCCGTTGCCATCCTGAAGCAACTCCTATCTGTGTTAGTAGCAGATGCAATCCCTGGCCCCAAATCCTGCCTACAACCACCTGCATGGGAAGAGGTCCACTCTGCCATAGAGAAACTGTGACACGGGCATGCTGCTGGACCCCACAGAGTAACACCCCAACTTCTCAGGTGCACCACAGAACCCACGAGGGCAGCATTACACCAACATTTTGCCTGTACGTGGCCTACTGGGAAGGTACCAGCAGAGCGGGAAGGAAGGGATCAGCATCCCGCTTTGTATGAGCAGAGGTCCACGCACTGAGTGCAGCAGCTACAGGCCAATCGCTCTGCGTTCTAGGCCTGGAAAAGTTTTTACACATGTTCTAGCCTCCCCTTGTGAAAAGCTGATGCACAAAGCAATCAGGCTTCACTGCCGGGCGATCTGCAATGGATGCTATACTTGCTCTTCACCCTTTATCTGAGATCCATCACAAATTCATAAAAAGAAAAGGAGGACTTGTGGCACTTTAGAGACTAACAAATTTATTAGAGCATAAGCTTTCATGAGCTACAGCTCATTTCATCGGATGCATTCAGTGGAAAATATAGTGGGGAGATTTTATATACACAAATTCAGTCATCCTCTGACAGAAGCATAATCAGACCCAACGGCAACCTGACTCTGTTGCTGGAGCTGCCGTGTGGAAGGCCCTACGAGGCGCTGGCGTTCCTGACATCCCCCTGAAGGTAATTCGAGACCTACAGAATGTCTCGGGGCACAGGTGCGATGGGAGACCCACAGGTTTTACACTAGATCTGGGGTGAAGCAGGAATGTGTCCTGGCCCCATCCTTGTTCTGCCACACAATGGATTGGCTCCTTGAATGTCTCTGCAAATACTGGTGTAACTGTCCATTAAATTCCTTTCACCAACCTCCATTATGCGGATGATGTTGTCCTCATCGGCCAGGATGCAAAAGACCTTATAGACACACTAGAGAGCTTCCAGCAGCTGCCCTTGGGCTAAGAGCTTCTTGGGCAAAAACAGAAATCCGGAGTGTCGTCACAGGGAGCTGTGATACACCAAACCATGGACATAGTGGATGATTTCATCTATTTAGGCAGTAAGTTATCCTCAAATGGACACAGCCAGCCAGACATCCTCAGGAGAATCCTAAACCGCCTCATTCACAAAGGTCTTGAAGTCACCATTGGCCACCGCTGGCTGGCACTTCTTGGTCATATAGCCCACCTTGGAGACAGAGACCCCACACATCAAGCTCTGAAGATCAGGCTTGATGTCAGGAGGGGACATGGCCTGGCCATGTGTGCGATTAACCTGGCTGCACCAGATCAGTAATAACCTTGTGGAGCTTTTAGACACTTGGAATCAAGCCATACACTGTGGCCATGACTGCTCAGCACTACGGACCTGCACTATGTAAGCATGGTGTTGTTGTTGGTCCCTACACAATACTGTAATGCAGCCACCTCTGGGGCAGGGCAGGACAATTGTTTAACAGCCCACAGCAGCATCACACATGAGCTTCACCCAGACAGTGAAGAAAGGTGCTGTAACCCAGTGGTTCTCAGCCAGGGGAATGTGTACCTCTGGGGATACAGAGAGGTCTTCCAGGGAGTACATCAACTCATCTAGATATCTGCCAAGTTTTACAACAGGCTACACAAAAAGCACTAGCGAAGTCAGTGCAAACTACAATTTCATACAGACAATGACTTGTTGATACTGCTCTATATACTATACACTGAAATGTAAGTACAATATTTATATTCCAATCAATTTATTTTATAATTATATGGTAAAAATGAGAAAGGAAGCAATTTGTCCATAATAGTGAGTTGTGACACTGTTGTATTTTTATGTCTGATTTTGTAAGCTCGTAGTTTTTCAGTGAGGTGAAACTTGGCAGTACACAAGACAAATCAGACTCCTGAAAGGGGTTCAGTGGTCTGGAAAGGTTGAGAATCGCTGCTGTAACCCACTGACACAGCTGGTGGGGGACAAAAAGTCCCTTTGACCATATTATTCCTCTCTCTGCGTCCCTCCACTGGCTCCCCCTTCTCTATCGCATCCAACACAAGCTGCTGATCTTCACTGTCAAGGACCTTCATGGCCGATCCCCACCTGAACTCTCGTCTCTCGTTTGCTATTGAGATGCCAGCTCCTGCCTCTGATCGGCCAACCATGCCAGCCTCCATCCCCCACCTGTTACATCTGCAAACAAGCCGCTTGCGGCTTTCTGCCACCCCACCCCACTCCCTGAGGAGGAATAAACACCCCAAAGCTCCTCAAACACTCCTTAAACCCCTCCCTTTCCATGATGCCTGCGAAAACAAGATTCACGACTGGGCTGAGGCCACTGTCTGTCACACTGACTGGGATTGTCTCATGGTTTCCCTGTGCTCCCCCATTTGCATGGGCAGTGGGGGAAGTTTCCCCTGGGGGAGGCTAGCTCCCTGTCCTGCCTCTTCTGCCTGGGGCCCCGCCCACACTCCACCCCCGCTCCACCCTAGATCCCGCCCCCACTCAGCCCCCCCACTGTCCCTCCCCTCCTCCAACCCTGCGTCTGTGAGACCTCTGCCACCCGCCGCTCCCCGTGTCCCTCCTCACCGCCCGCCTCCGCGAGACCCCTGCCACCCGCCGCTCCCCACGTCCCTCCTCACCCCCTGCCTCCGCGAGACCCCTGCCACCTGCCGCTCCCCACATCCCTCCTCACCCCCCGCCTCCGCGAGACCCCTGCCACCTGTCGCTCTCCACGTCCCTCCTCACCCCCGCCTCCGCGAGACCCCTGCCACCTGCCGCTCCCCACGTCCCTTCTCACCCCCCGCCTCCGCGAGACCCCTGTCACCCGCTGCTCCCCACGTCCCTCCTCACCCCTGCCTCCGCGAGACCCCTGCCACCTGCCGCTCCCCACATCCCTCCTCACCCCCGCCTCCGCGAGACCCCTGCCACCTGTCGCTCTCCACGTCCCTCCTCACCCCCGCCTCCGCGAGACCCCACCACCCCGCTCCCTGCGTCCCTCCTCACCGCCTGCCTCCGCAAGACCCCTGCCAACCGCTGCTCCCCACGTCCCTCCTCACCCCCTGCCTCTGTGAGACCCCTGCCACCCGCCGCTCCCCACATCCCTCCTCACCCCCCGCCTCCGCGAGACCCCTGCCACCTGCCGCTCCCCACGTCCCTCCTCACCCCCTGCCTCCGCGAGACCCCTGCCACCTGCCGCTCCCCACATCCCTCCTCACCCCCCGCCTCCGCGAGACCCCTGCCACCTGTCGCTCTCCACGTCCCTCCTCACCCCCGCCTCCGCGAGACCCCACCACCCCGCTCCCTGCGTCCCTCCTCACCGCCTGCCTCCGCAAGACCCCTGCCAACCGCTGCTCCCCACGTCCCTCCTCACCCCCTGCCTCTGTGAGACCCCTGCCACCCGCCGCTCCCCACGTCCCTCCTCACCCCCATCTCTGTGAGACCCCTGCCACCCACATTCAACGTGTCACTCCTCACCCCCCCACTCCCACAAGACCCCACACACACACTGCTCTCTGCATCCCTCCTCTCCTTCACCCCCTGCCCCCACAAAGCCCCTCCGCCCGCTACAACCCTCCTGCCACCTCCCGTGACCCTCCCCACACCTGCCACGTCCCTCCTGACCACCTGCCCCTGCAGGGAAGGGGGGTGGCGAGGAGGAGGGATGTGGTGAGCAGCTGGGACCTCGGGGCAGGAGGTGGAGTGGAGGAGAGGAGGGACAGACTCACCAGGAGCAGCGGGCAGTGGGGGCCTCAGGGAAGGGGCAGAGCAGGGAAGGGAAGAGGCAGAGCACAGGCAGGACCACCATGACCCAAGCATCAAGCCTCCCCTGGCCTATTATACCTGCCATCCATCTGGTGTCTCTTGCTTTATACTTCAGTTGTCAGCTCCTCGGGGCAGGGACTGCCTTTTGGTTATAGGTTTATACAGCACCTGGTACAATGGGGTCCTGAGCCATGACTGGGAGTCTCAGGTGCTACCACAATATACCTAATAAGTAATGTACAGCTCAGAGCACAAGGGGATGCTGGTCCACGGCTGGGGCTCCCAGGCACAACCAGAATGCTCCAAACAGCAAGTGAGAGCACATCAGGATTCCACATGATTAGGGCCTTACCAAATTCACAGCCATGAAAAACGTGTCACGGACCGTGAAATCTGATCTTTTGTGTGCTTTTACCCTATACTATACAGATTTCATGGGGGAGACCAACATTTCTCAAATTCAGGGTTCTGGCCCAGGGGGGAGTTGCGGGGGGGTGGCAAGGTTATTTTAGGAGGATCATGGTATTGCCACCCTTAATTCTGTGCTGACTTCAGAGCTGGGCAGTGGGGATTGGTCCTGCTTTGAGCAGGGGGTTGGACTAGATGACCTCCTGAGGTCCCTTCCAACCCTGATATTCTATGATTCTATATTACCCCTAATCGATAACGTACAGTGTGATGCTGGCAAACCAGGTGCCAGCTTCTGCCAAACTCGTTTGAATATTGACAGCCACACAGCTGGAATCCGTCTGGCTCACGCGTGTGTCAGTGTTGTTAGCGTATGTATTAGAGTTATAAAAATGTGATTAGTATTTAGACGGTATTGAATGCTTGTGAGTTGTCGCCTGCATTAATCTCACTTCTAGCATTTGTAGCCCATATTGTAAGGTAATATTTAAGGGTTTGTATTATAAGCCTCTGTGACTGTGTAAACCACCAGCCAGGAGAGAGACATTAATTAGTGTCCAATGCTGATCTCCAACAGAAGGTGTTATGTCCTGACCAACAAGGAAGGCCCATCAACACCAGACGAACTATTGTGGAACATCAAAGAGGACAAAAGACTGTTGACTGCTTCCCCACCACCACCACCACCTCCATGAAGGGGAGACATGCAAGTAAATTCCTTCCATTAGCTGAGTTTGCACCTCAAAGCACAAGTGGGGAAAATAAAAAGCCCTGACAAGGGAGAACGGTATCTTTCAGCTGCCTGGACTTGGGCTGGGTGGGGGAAGGTTTTCTAGGCATAAGCAAGAAAACCCCAGTGCTTAGCCTGGGTTAGCCCTAAAGAAGATATAGAGCTTGCTGATTATAGCAGCTTTTATTGCCTTTTGAAATGTAAAATATAACTCATTTGTGAATATGTTCACCTGCTTTAACCTTGTAAATAACTCTCTTGTTTCCTTTTCCTATATAATAAATCTTTAAATAGCTTGTTCTAGGACTGGCTACAAGCGTTGTCTTTGGTGTGAGCTCTAAAGTGCATGTGACCTGGGGTAAGTGACTGGTCCTTTGGGACTGGGAGTAACCTGAATATTGCTGTGATTCTTGGTGTGAGGGACCCTCTGTCACAAAGGAAGGCTTTCTTGGGTGGCAAGACAGATCAGAGTATCCAGGGGGCTGTCAGTAACTCCCTGTTAAGGCTGGTCTAGTGTCCGAGGAGGATCATCGGTTGCTGGCGTTTGTGCCCTGGTTCCTAACACTCTGCCCTGAGCTTGGTACCCTCACTCTTGAGCCGCTGCAGGAGAGCTTGACATCCAGTGCATACGGGGGCCTTGGTCCAGGACGGGGGCTCCTGGGAACTACTGTAATGCAGACAAACAAACAAACAAACAAATAATAGCTAAGTGCTGAGCTGAGCCCCAGCGGGGTTAACGCCTCAACTCCTGTCAAAAGTTGCCCTGGGTGGGCACCCTGCTGCCTGGGATCTTCAGGAGTCTCTGTTTTTAAGCCTCTTCTGAAGGACAGAACCTTCCCCTTAATCCCATTCTGGGGCATTGGGGTCAGCATTGACTGCAAGAGGAGAGCGCCCCCTACCGAGCCCCACCCTGCTCCCTGCAGCACAGCGCCCCCTAGGACCACACCGGGGCATTGGAGCCAGTGGTGACTGGCTCGGGAGAGTGCCCCCTATTGAGTTACTCTCTGCAGGCCACTCAGCCAGGTCCTGATCATGGCCTGGGACTGCAGCCCAGGGCAATGGCTGACTCATCTCAGCCGGCTGGGAACACCTGTCCCAGGTGGGGCATCATGGGTCAGTCCCCGGCTGGGAGACCCTTTCCTCTTGCTACATCACATCCACTCTGGGAGATGGATCAGGGGTTTGAAACAGGTCCAATGGCATCTCCCTGAGTCACCAGTGATGCCTTGGTGTAAGCTGCAGTGCAAGGCCAGGAGGCCAGAGCCCCTTAGCCAGCCCCGTGCATCTGTGGGGTCCTGGCCTCAATTTTAAGTTGGGTCCCAGGTCAGAGGAGGAGGAGATTGGGGAGTTTCAGTGGTGCTTTGAGATCCCCCAATAGACAGCCCCTGCAAAGGCAAAGGGTTGGCATTTACTTGGGATGTCCATTGGGATCTCAAAGCACCACCTTCCACCATGGGGCTGGGTCCCATGAGCCCCTGGGAGCCAGGCTTTCATCGTTACTCCAGGGGGAAAACTGAGGCACAAGGCAGGCAGGGGGGTAGGGCCATGCAGCAACAGGTCGGCAATGCTGTAAATAGAACCCAGGAGTCCTGGACCCCAGGGCATATTACCTATCAGCTCTGTGTTCTTGGGGAACCAGGGCACAGTATCCAGGCTGTCTGACTCACGAAGGACACCCCCCTCCCCCACCAGCCTCTGCTTGAAGCAAAACCGATCAGAAAAAAGACAAAAAGCAATGAAAAGGCCATGGGAGACACCCCTAAACCCCTCTGACAAGGGTGACAGGAGTAAGGCAACTCCCCTAGCCTCATTTGCATCGAAGATGGGACAGGGAGGCACCCCCATTAGCATACAGAACAGAGATTCCAAGGCAAGAACTGCACTGAACTCTGGGACCAGAAAAGCAGGTGCATGATGGGGGAATCTCTGCTCCAGATGTTAATGAACCCACGCCTGCACACACCCAGCTCAGTAGTTATCAGACCAATTCAAGTAATAAATCCTTTATTGGTATCCAAAATACGGAAGCTGCCTAATTGCATTGTGAGCTCCCTCCAAGGAACACAGCCCATAGCCAGGAATGACACCTATTGTCTAGCCTGAACAAAACAACTTTGGGATACTTCCTTGAGCCATCAGTTTACCCATAAACAATTCTAGTGTTCTCCCTTGAACCATTGTTTCCCTACAAAAAAACCTACACACGCTCAAGTAAGCGTTCTGATGCCTGGATCCAAAATCAAGTGAGCTGTAGCTCACGAAAGCTTATGCTCAAATAAATTGGTTAGTCTCTAAGGTGCCACAAGTCCTCCTTTTCTTTTTGCGAATACAGACTAACACGGCTGTTACTCTGAAATCTGCATCAGTTCCACTGGGGCTTCATCTTCTCCTGACTGATCGTGCTGGGGGCTCTGCCTGTCTCCAGCACTCCGGACCCTCAGCTACCACCACCACCTGGGAACCCCGACCAGTTTAAGCTTCACGAAGTGGTGAGAACTCAACTCTTTCTCTCTCTCTCTCTCTCTGTTTTTTTTCTACTCTAGGTATAGCTTTCTAACCCTGACTTGTGTGATCAGTGATAGTTTTCGAAACCTGACTTTTGTAATGAAATTTAGCTAGATTTAATATTGTAGCTGTTTTGTTTGTTTGGCTCTCCTTGTATGGTTATTACCTGGCAATAAATAACTTTTATGGTTAAGCTGGTTGCTTCCCTTCCTCCCTCCAGCCTTCCTCCTGACCTGCAGGGACTCCAGGCTGCAGAGGGGGAGGCCCTCGCCCCTGCAGATCAGGAGAGACAGATGGAAGCGGCTGGTGCTGGGGCCAGGAGCGAGGGGAGGGGAGAGCCCCTAGCCTGACACCATGGGGATCCCTACCAGCCTTGGCTCCCTGTTTACGTGGCCAGGTCCCCCACCCCAGCAGCCAGCTCCCCCTGCTTCCATCCCCCCTACAGCTGGCTCCCCCAACCTGCCCCACAGCTCATAGCTCCCCCCGCTTCCATCCCCCCTACAGCTGGCTCCCCAAACCTGCCCCACAGCTCAGAGCTCCCCCCAACAGCAGCCTCATCCCACCCCAGGCGGCTGGAGCTGTCTCGGCCCAGCTGCATCGCCAGGTGCGTTTCCGTGCCTCTGGGGAGCGCCCCATTCTCAAACGGGGAGGTTGTTCTCCCCACCCCGATTGGTACCATGCCCCTCTCCGTGGCAGCCCGGTGCCCACCCGGAGCAACTGGCCTCACCCCCCCCCATCCCACCCCTCTACCCCTCAGTGTCAGTCAGCTGCCTTGGAGCTGTTGACCTCTGACCTCCCAGCTCAGTTCATCAGGAGTTCAGGGGGCTGGTCCCACTCCATCCCTCCCCACGGCAAGGGGGGGAGCAATGTGCTCCCCCCCCCGACTCGTACGTGGAATGCCCAGCTGTGGCAGCCTCTCCCCACTGTGCCACAGGGGTCTCTGTCCTGGAGAGGGACAGTGCTGACATCTTTTGGCAGAGCTGTGGGAAGCCCAGGGCTGGCCCAGCTGGGAGAGCAGAGGACTGCAGGTCGGGACTGAGGGACACCGGCAGAGCTGTGGGGGGCAGGGATCACAGAGGGCTGTGGAGTCAGGATGTCCTTTATTCCAGCCCTGGAGCTCCCAGCACAGCTGTGTTGAGACCCCTCACTCCAGCTAAGCCAAGGTCATGTCCTACCCCAGTGGGGGTGTCAGTTAACAGCCTGTGTCCCCTGCCAGGGATCCAGGCTAGCTCGGGGGCAGCTCCCTCTACCAGGCTCAGCAACTAAGCAGATGCAACCCACAACAAAGTATGTGTAACCAGCCTGGCCCCATCCCAGCAACCTGTGGGGCAAGACACCCCAGCATGCATTGTTCTATGACGGTGCTCTTTGGTGCACCATGGGAGAGTCGCCTGGATTTTCCCAGCATGCACTGGAACACCCCCACTCCAGTACTGTGATCACATGGCCAGAGCTCACCCTGATCCCTGCAGCCCGGAGCGGGCTATGGCTCTGGAAAGGCTGGGATTTGCCTTGGGTCCTGGCTCCAATTCACCCAACCCCGCTCCCCTTCACTCAGAGCTGGGGGCAGGACCGCTGGAAAAGGCCCGCAGGTCCCCAGGGGTGAGGGACAACACAAAGGCTGAAACTGGCTCCAGCCCCTCCCTCCACTGCTCTGTGGCGCCACCTGGCACTGAGGACGCTGTGCCCAGGCCCCAGGGGCGTCCCCATATTGATGTCATGCTCCCTACCCACAGGGCGGGGGAGGGAGGTGAGTGATGGCCCCGAGTAGCCGCCTGGCGTCGCTTCCCAGCACAGAGGCCCATGCAGCGGAGAGGCGGGAGCCAGCACCATTTCTCATCCTGTTTCTGCTCTGCTGCTCCAGAGAAAGCTGTATTAAATGTCCTCATTACCAGCATATTGAGTGCTGCCGCGCATTCAAGGGCTCCTTCATCAGGGCGCCGGCAGCTGGCAAGGAGAGCTGGCAGGATGGAGGGCCGGAGCTGAGAGATAAGCCCGGCATGGAGGAGGCGGGGCATGGATATCGGCCAGGGGAGCGATGCCAGTTCTACAGAACAGAGCATGGGACCCAGTCTGGGGAGAGAATCACGGATAGATAGATAGATAGATAGATAGATACGGCTCATAGGAGAGGCTCTACTCTGGGTAGAAACTGAGGGCACTATCCCCTTGTTACAGGCACTATGAGTTTGACGGGCATCTGGCCTCCCAAATGTCCCGCCCACAAGCCCTGTGCCGCTGGCACCAGGGTCCACACTGGAGTGGTTTAAAAGTACAAGATCTGGGGGACTCCCGAGTCAGCATCAAGCCCTGCATGTCTTGGGCACCGGCGATCCAGGCTACAGGGCCCTCACGTTGGGGCAAATTCCCTCTGCACGGGGGCGGGGAGCAGGCCCCCCACAGATTCCTTCTTCCACAACTAGCAGGTTGCATTGCCCCTGCCCCAGCATGGCCCAGGGGAGGACAGAGCGCCCCCTCCGTAGCCCTTGTGGGGAAGGGTAACTGCTGAGCCAAAGGCTGCAGGATGTTGAGGGGGATGTCCGGTGCTCTCTCATTGGCTTGGCTGTATGCAAATCAGCAAACCCAGGGGGCCACCACCCCAAGGAAATAATACTCAGTGGCAGCCCTCTGGCACTGCCCCGCCTAGGTAAGCCAATGGGAAACACACACCCCCACACAGCTCCAACCTCTGTCAGTTGAGCTAAAGCAACCCCAGCAGCAGGCTGTTATCCTCGTGAAAAACCCCTTTCTGCTGGTGGGTGACACAGGGGGCAGACAGCCTGGCCCTTTAGGTGGGGAGAGAGGCAATCACTACCGGAGCAGCCTCAGGGAGATTCCCTGGCCCAGAGCTCTACTGAAAGAACCAGGACTCCTGGGTTCTATTCTAGATCTGGGAGGGGACTGGGTTTAGTGGTGAGAGCAGGAGGGGCTGGGAGCCAGGATCCCGGGGTTCTATCCCCTACTGGGGGTAAGGGAGTGGGGTCTAGGTGTTATAACAGTGGGGCCTGGGGGCCTCCCTTGCACTAACCACTAGACCAGACTCCTCTCCCAGAGTCAGAGATAGAATCCAGGAGTCCTAGCCCTAGGCAGAGCTCCGGGATGGGCTTTGCCGTAGACCATCCATGCCCAGGGGGCGGGGGGAGCTTTCTGGTCGAGGTGGCAGAGGGACATGCCCACGTGGGGCCCTAGGCTCTGCAGCCATGCCCCGGCTGGGGGAGTCTTTAGCATGTGCTAATGAAGTGGGGCTGTATAAATGGGGGAGGTGTTTGGGAACAGTCACCAAGCTAGGATGGGCCCAGCAATGTGCTGGGGGAAAACCCCCACCTGATGCCCCATGTGCTGTGTTGGATGGGCTCCACCCATCAGCCAGACTCCTGGAGCAGATTGGCGGACTGGTGGCAGGGGAGGGACAAATGCCCACCCTGACCCCATGGCACTGGGAGAGGCCACAGCTCCAGGAGGACCAGACCACTCCCAGCTGCAGCTGCCTTCAGGGGACCTAAGACCTTACCCCCACCCCCAGGGCCACCCCACCTATGGGATCCTCCTGCCCAGGACAGCGGGGCTGCACTGGGCACAGGGTACCGATTCTGAGCCCCCTGAAGCTGGGGGTGTTGGCTCGAGACACACGCAGCCCCTGAAGGACGCTCTTCCCCCTGGTGCAGGCTCCGTCCCAGCAATCCCTGCTGCTCCCAGCTGTCTAAGTGCTGGCTAAAGAGGACAGGAGAAAGGCAGAGCAGCTCCCCAGCCCTGAGCCTTCTCCAAGAGGTAGAGGTGGGCTCTGATCCCACCCTGGTGTGGCTCTGTCCACAGCTTCCTTCCCCGGCTGGCACCAATTTCCAGTAAACTTGCTCCCCGTGTGTCTCCAGCAGCACTGACCCCTGTTCACTGCCTCCTGCTGGGTGCACCCACTGGGGACTGGCACTCCTGGGGGTGAGCATCCTGTGTACAGCTGGGGCTGCCGGGGGCAGCGCTGCCAAGTCAGTCAGAACAGGGACTACCCCCAAGCCAAAGTGGAAAGGTCTGTGCCCCATCACCCCTGACCAGGACTGGGAATAGAACCCAGGAGTCCAGGCTCCCAGCCCCTCCCGCTCTAACCCACTAGCCCCATTCCCCTCCCGGAGCCAGGAATGGCACTGCAGAGCCTAGGGCCCCACGTAGGCATGTCCCTCTGCCCACCTTTTGAGGGACCAAAATACCTCTCCCAGTATTGCCCTGCACAAGGCCCAAGTACAGGGGAGCCATCCCCTGAGCCACAGCAGGGCAGGGGGCAGCCCCTAGGCTGGACAGAGGTGCCCTGTGTGTGGGAGGGATGGGAACAGTGTGTGGCCACCCATAGTGGATCTCCCCACACAGAGCTTGGGTCCCCCTGCACTAGGAGCTGGGGTGTGTGTGGAGGGGGTGGGGGGGATTGGCCTGGCTCCCATCCCAGCTCTAACCTTTAGCAGCTACTGCCCAGGTTTCTTTCCCATCTGGTTTACAATGGGTCCAGCCTCGCCCCCACAGCCCAGCCCTCGGCTTGGTGCCGGCGGGTGTTTCAGATGAGGAGGCTGGCAGGCTTGGCAGGAGCGCATGACCCCTCTGGCTGAACCTACGCAAGGGTGGAGGAGCCGAGGCGGGGACCAGGGGGAGAGTTATGTTGCCTTCTCCTCTGTTGGCTCTTGCTCCTACAGCATGAAAAGCAATCCAAGATAAAGAGCAGTCGCTCTGGGTAGCTGGGACCCAGAGTTGGGGGCCTTCAGAAGGGGGTATTACCCCTAGGACAGCCTCCCTTGCAGTGGGCACTGAGAGCCGGCCAATCCCCCCCACCCCCTCCACACACACCCCAGCTCCTAGTGCAGGGGGACCCAAGCTCTGTGTGGGGAGATCCACTATGGGTGGCCACACACTGTCCCCATCCCTCCCACACACAGGGCACCTCTGTCCAGCCTAGGGGCTGCCCCATGCCCTGCTGTGGCTCAGGGGATGGCTCCCCTGTACTTGGGCCTTGTGCAGGGCAATACTGGGAGAGCAGACTCCCTGCTCTCCCCTTGTGGAATCCAGGGAGGGGATGATACAGCCCCAGATATATCAGTGGGGATTCGGGAAGGGGAGAGCCAGGGGTCCTGAGGGTGAGGGAGGGGCTGATCCCCAGCATGCCCCTCCCAGCACAGGGCACAGGAGAGGGCATTTCTGGCCTCCTCCAGCAGGGAGCGATCTGGGGCTGTCAGGAGCAGGGCCCACTGCCTGGATGGAAGAGACAGGGATGACTCTGGTGACAGCAGAGCCAGGTCTCTGAGGCTGAGCCAGGAGGGGAGGAGGCCTCATGTTAGAAGATCAGAACAGGACACTGAGGTTCTCATCTGCCCTGGGGCCTCCTTGATCTGGTTTAGGTTGGGATGTAGGAGAAATCAGGTCGGGCCCTATTCCCCACACCTCATTACCCTTCTTTGATCTTGCAAAGTGCGCTGGGGCACCAGGGAAAGCCCTCCGGATAAGGTGTACGTGTGTTTGTGCATGCATGTGCTCTGCTGCCTTCTACTGGACATAATAAGAACTATCCATGTGTGTGCCATAGACCCTGTACTGCTCCCAGCCAGCAGGGATTCTCCTGTCACTCAGTTGTCAGGTCTTTAGGAGCAGGTGGATCAAGGGTCTGACCCCACTGCCACAGTGGGGTTTTGTGGGTGCCATGGGTCCTTGTTCTCCTTCAGCAGGACCCTGTGCTGGGAGGGACATGGCCCCCAGGGTTAAGGCGGACCTCTCAGCGTGCTCTATCCATTTCAGCCCCTCGAGTGCAATGGACACATGGCCCCTCCCTAGCCCGCAAACAACATACTGAGTCCTGGCCAGGCTGGCATAGAGCATGAGGTCTGGTTGGCTTCCAGGGAACACCCCTCTTCCCGGGGCTAGTTCTGCCTGTGCAGATCATTTGGATCATCAGATCTGCCTGTGCAGATCATCAGTCATTTCCCCCCAAACCCCCAATGGCTGAAAACGCTGCTGGGTGGGGATGAGGGTGGGGGGAGGAAAGATTTCTGGCATCTGCTGTCTTTGGGCATTTCCAGTTGTGGAAGGGGCCCCCAGGGGGTACCCGCAGATGCGTGAGGTGTCTCCAACACCTATCCCCCACATTCACCCACCACCTGTAATCCCACAGGGTAAACAAACCAATCAGCTAACCACTCTATTTGCCACCCAGACGCACTCATCTCCAGGAGGAGGTGGGGTGGCTGTTTGCAGAGAAATGACTTCACCTGACACCGAGATGCAGCCTCTTCTGGGGAGGAACCCGGCAACCGTTCAGGAAAGCGTGGGACCCACTTTGGTGAAGCGCTCTGTCCTGCAGGGGGAATTTAGGGAAGCAGATGGGAATCACCCGTGCTGGCATTTGCCAGGAAATTGGGATTAATACCTGACTTTTAAGAAATATACCAGGGAATCCTTCATTACCATACTAAGCATCCCACGTGGAGGGAACAGCGCCACCTACTGACCCACCAATAGCAACTCAGGTTTGTTCTGACAGTTTCCCAGTGGTTGTCTGTCTGACAAGGCCTGGTCCTACTCATCTGTGCCACCCTGAGTCCAAGCCCCTCTGTCACCCACTGCTAGCTGGGTGCTATCCCCAGTGAAGCGAAGGCTCCCACTTACCCAGACTGGCAGGGAAATCCTAGGGCCGCCTGACTGGATGGGCCTGGATGGGCTTGGGGGGGTTGGGAAGATTTTACCCCATCCTGGCTGCTGCCGCCTGGGTGTCAAGGGGGAATTGCTCAGGCAGACGCTGGGACTGACTGGGACCAACTCGTCCAGCACTGCTCGGTGCTCTGCCTTGGGCTCCCAGAGCTGGGCACAGCAGCGACGACATGCCTGCCTACTTGGGGTTATTATTCACCTGCTTGAGGCCATCTCCAAACCTAGAGACTCCTTAAAATGTGTGTGGCAACCCCCGGGCTGGGAGAGCAGGGGGCTGCGGGTCGGGACTGAGGGGCACTAGCAGAGTGGTGGGTGTTGGGGGATTCCAGGGGTGGGACAGCAGGGGGCTGCGGGTTGGGACTGAGGGGCACTGAGTTGGCAAAGAAGGGGGAGAGAACATCCCCAGCCCCTAGCTGCCTTAAGAGCCCCAGGCATCAAACAGTCACCCCCTTTTTATTAATCTGATGGAATGAGTGAGGTTCCACCCTCCCCCCAACTCTTTATGGAGTATGTGACAGCCAGTGCCTAGGACAGGGCATCTCAGCCTCCCCCAGCCCAGACCCCCCCATCCCTAGACCCAGCCCAGACCCCCCACCCCCAGCACAGATCCTGGTCAGTTACAACAATGGCTATGAGGACTTTCCAATTCAGAGCCCGCCCCATCCATCAGCCATGCAGAGCCCTGCCCACGTAGCCCCCCACCCCCTTTAATCCCGGGAGGGGATCTGCATTCCCGAACCTGGGTTCAAACAACTGGAGACTCCTCAGAGCAGCCAAACCCTGCTGATTATAACAGAGGCTCCCAGCACAAGCAATGGGGCTCAGACCCATCAAGCAGCCAGACATGGGAAATTATCCACACAACTGTGCAGCCACCCCTTTGTGCAACCCGATAAACGTGCGCACACACACAAGAACACACACATACAACTATCCATGCAACTGTACCAACTATGCACAGGCTCGGAAGGATTCCGTTTTTATCAGTAAATGTCAGTAAGAGTCGATTTCACAGCACATAAACTGATGAAAAAATGTCTATCAATAATAATCGAAATTCACAGCGAGGCAAAGTAAGATGAATGCTGCTTGAGAAGGTATTTGAGTTTGCTCGAGGGATAATTAGTTGGTACGTTTTGACGTGATGTTGACAATTTGTGTTTTAACAGTTATAAAGCTTGAACTTTTTGAATCTCAGTGTCTATTGTCATTGACTAATTACTGTCTGACCTCCTTCCCCATAAATTCCCACAACTGCGAAAATTTAAATAAATAAAAATCAGGGAAAATGCCTAAACATAAACCAATATAATTTGTTGAAATTATAAACAAGTAAAAATTGAATTCTGCCCAGTCTCACTAAACCCCCAACCCCTTGTGCAACTGGAAGCACATCCCGCTACACATGCAACTCTATTCACGTATAGGATACACACATCCACCACCTATGTACAACCAGACACAAACAGACTACCATAAACTCGCCAACTCCATGTGTAATTATATACACACACACATACATGTTCCACACATACAACCCTGCACATACACTCCCATACACACCCACATGTGTGCACACACCCTATCTGCAATTATACACCTTCCCTCCCCCCCGGCACTTTCCGCAGAAGATCCAGGGGTCCTCAGCTGGGCTCCTACCTGCCCCCTACCCCCAAGCTCTGGGTGCATTGATCCCTGGGGGAAACACTACCCCCTCCCCACACACATTAGGCAGAAGGGTGGCAAGATGTCTGAGGGGTACAACATGGGGGGGGGGGCCTGTGGTACCTGTAGCTCTCTTCCCCCCCATCTCCCAAATCCTGTTATCCCCCACCACCATCTCATACCTCCTGGCTGGGGCCAGAACACTGCGCTCTTAGCAGCAGCTGTGTGTGACCACCCAGGCCTGGCTCTCTGCTCCCTCCACCAGGGGCAGGAACAGGCCCCCTAGATCAAAGGGCAGAGAGGAGCCCACATTCGAGGATTGAGACCCATCTCTGCCAAAAGCCACCTTGGGAGCTGCCCGGGTCTCCTGCGCTCTGTCCGCTGGGCCCTGCCTGCCCCATCACCCACCCCACCCTGCCCTGGGGACACTGGGCCACATAGCCCTCACCTTTCTCCCCCGCTTCAGAGCCAGGCAGCCATGTCCTGGGGAAGGGAATGGGGCAACCTCTGCCCCCCATCCCTGGGGCCGGCGGATGGGGCTGAAGTAGTGTGCGGGACCATGCGGTGGGGGCAAGTGGGCCCCTACTCCCCAGCCCCAGGGCAGCTCCGACTGCAGGAGGGACATGGCTTGGCTCAGGCCGGGGAAGGTTGTGTAGTGCAGCAGCACGGCCTAGTGGGGACGAGGCCCAAGTGCAGGAGGTTCCCCCCCGTCCCCCCTCGGCTTTCCAGGCCAAGGGGCTGGAGGGTTCAGGGACACTGGGCTGGGCTTGCTCCTTCGCTCTCCAAGACCAGACAGGAGTGTGGCCTGTCCTGCCAGAGAGCCGTCAAGGGAAGAGGCCTCAGAAGGGGAGCTGGGTCCATCTCAGTGCTGTCACCCCCTGGCACGGTGCCCCCCTGGCACGGTGCCCCCTGGGCAGGGCCGGTCTCGGGGGCGTCACCCCAGGCCAGTCTGGTCTCAGCGTCACGCCACCAGGGCCAAGCCAGTTTCAGTGTCACCCTCAGGGCCAGGCCAGTCTTTGTGGTGTCACCCCCTAAGCCGGGCAGCGTCATGCCCCCGGACCAGGCTGATCTCAGTGTCGTGGACTCCAGGCCAGGCCAGTGTCACACCCCCAGGCTGGGCCGGGCTTACCATTGCGCCCTCTGGGTCAGGCCAGTCCCAGCGCCCCTCCTAGGCCAAGCTGGTAGGGGCCCTGCAAGGTCCCCCCAACACATACACGCT
The DNA here is from genome assembly GCF_965140235.1 of Caretta caretta. Taxonomy (NCBI): domain Eukaryota; kingdom Metazoa; phylum Chordata; order Testudines; family Cheloniidae; genus Caretta; species Caretta caretta. The sequence goes on from NC_134225.1 coordinate 15,224,448, forward strand.
GTTTCGGGACGAAGCCGCAGGACTCCTCTGTGGGGGGGGGGGTCTCCCCTTGATCGAGCCCAGTGTGCTGTGCCAGGATTCGAATGTGCTTGGTTTGGGCCAGTTCGGACTTGTGGACTCCCACGGTTGGAGACACCACCTGGGGCAAGGCCGCGAGTAGAGGCTGCACAGATGGGAAACCGACCTGTCTGCGGAGCCCAAAGTGCCAGTGAGCCAAGCCCCAGAGCCCCCAGCCCCGGGAGTGGGGTTGTTTCCTATCCCTGTGTCACTGATGGGGAAAGGCAGGTGCCGGGAGGTGAAGTGGCCCTGTCCAGATCACACAGGACATCCAACAGCTCTGATTGTTAGAGCCCAACCCCCTCCCAGAGCTGGGGACAGAACCCACGAGTCTTGACTCCCAGCCCCCCATGCTCTGACCCCATGCCCCTCCCAGAGCTGGGGACACAACCCAGGAGTCTTGACTCCCAGCCCCCTGTGCTCTAACCCACTCACCCCCACTACCTTTCCATAACTGGGAAGAGAACCCAGGAGTCCTGGCTCACAGCTCCCGCTGCGCTAACCACTGCCCCATGGCTCCTCTCCCCTGCCGTTTGACGGTTACAAAGGAACACCGTCTAGCTGTCAGTCCCCCCCTTGTAACTAGTGTCCACAGGCCTCGCTAGTCAAAACATGGCCGGGAAGTAAAATAAATAAGGCATCAGTGAGCAAAGGCAGAGTAACGGATGTGGCAGGAGATGGATGGAGCCAGGGATAAATCAGCCAGGACGTCCTGGTGGCATCGGACGCCAGAAGAGCAGCGCTCACGAGGTATGTGAGTCCTACGGCGACTGGCCCCCCCTTGCGTTGGGCTCCATCCAGCATAGGCAGAAGCTGGGTATGGGCAGAGTCCAGCCACGGCCAGAACAGGGCATGGCCAAACTGGGCTTCCTCTGGGAGCCTGGCCCGTCTGCCCAGTTCACTGGGGCCTGTGAGCAGCAGCCCCCAGCAGCTGGTGGCTGGGGCTGGTGGGGCTGCCCAGCTGCCACTCAGCCTGCACCCCCACAAGGCTAACCCGGTGTGCCAGGGCCATGCCATGCCATGCCATGGCATCGCAAGGGCACAACTGCTCTCTGATACCACGGCTCAGTGTCCCACGTCATAACCGTCCACCCTCCTATCATGGCTCGTTTTCCTAGGAGCACCCGCCCCCGTACCACAACTCCTCACTTTAGATCACAACACCCCCTTCAGATCATGACTCAGCATCCTGGAGCATGGTGTCCCCTCCCCAGTGTCTCAACCTGTCCCCCAAGATCATTGAACCCCTTCATGTCACAGCTCAGTGCCCTGAATCAGGATGGCCCCCCCATAGCATGAGTCAGCACCCCAATGAGTGTGACTCAGCCTTTCAGCACCACCATGTTCCTTCTTGACTACACCACACAGCGGCTGTGACCATGTGCCCCACACCTCTGCACGCCATCCCCATGCCAGGCCGTGGCGCTCCGCACGCGAGGAGCCCAAGGCCCTTTGGGGGGTCAAGAAATGGGGGAGACCGCTGGAGTTATGGCTGGGTGCCCATTCATGGGGTCAGTGTGAGCCATTTCCCAGGGATGGAGGGGCCTGCTGGGTCCCTCAAGTTCCCATTCATGGAGCCAGCGCTGTTTGAAAGGGCATTAGTGCCCCATTTGTCAGGAAGGGAGGTTCCCTCACCCTCTTCCCAGCCCCTTTGAAGTTAAGTAGCTCTTGTGCCTTGGGCCCTCATCCTCCTCTCCCTTTGGGGAGGGGAGTCACAGAAGAAGGGAGTGGGGGGTGGAAGGGAGACTCAGTGGGTGCTTCCCTGCCCTGGAGAGCGGCCTGTGGCAATGGCTGCCCCACATGGAAACTCCGACCCCACCCCCTGGAGCAGCCCTGCTCCTCTTTGGTCCATTTGCCCCTGTGGTTGTGAGATCTTCCCAGAGGGGCTTTCCCAGGGAGGGATTCCAGGCCCTCAGGCAGTGCTAATCCCCCAGCTGGGGCCGCCGGGTGAGTGATGAAGTGCCCGGGAGACGAAGCGCAGCTGGGGGCTGCTGAGTGACGCCGACATGACAAGCCGCCAACCCCCAGAGATGTAGCCCCATCCGGCAGGGCTGCGTGCCAGGGCTCCCCCGCCCATTGCAGTCGGGGGTGGGCTTTCTCCTGACATGAGGTTTCCTGACTGAATGGGATGGGGAAGAACCTTGGAGCTCAGTCCAAGGGTGTTGGCTGGTGTGATCTCCCCAGGCTGGGGCATGTCCCCCACCCATGTCCCAGTCTCCCTCCTCCCCAAATTGTGCTTCAAAGCCCCTGTCCCATCTGCTCTGCATCTGATGTCCATGTGTAATGCATGCAGGGCCAGTCTGGGTGTCCCCGGGACATCCTTAGGGGGAACCTACCCCCCCAAAGTCTCTCCCCTTTCCCATTCCACAGATCCCATCAATATCACCTTCTGCTTGCTGATCCCGTTTTTCCTCTCCTCCCCTCCCACATCCCCTCTGTTTGCAGTCAGCACCGCAGAGTCTATGACATCCAGTTCAGTGAGTCCATTTCCATCCAGTAGGAGGCAACAGCACACACAGGACTAGAAACATGGGGCCAAATCCATCACAGGTTGATTTCAACAGAGTTACACCAGGAGATTTGACCCATTTACAAACAAACCATGGACAAACCTCTCATACCTTATCCACATTGATGCTTTGACTGTTTCAAGTAGTGTGACCAGATGTCCCAATTTTATAGGGACAATCCTGATATTCGGGGCTTGGTCTTATACAGACGCCTATTATTCTCCATCCCCTGTCCTGATTTTTCACACTGGCCATCTGTTCACCCTTGCTTCATGCTGCACTCTGGTAATATTTCAGTTTCTGACCCTGGCCAATCATGCAGTAGGGCATTGTTATAGCATGCTGTTCAACAGTGCTTGTGTTCCTCCCCAGAAGTGGTGGCATTTCAGTGTCACTGGTAAGCTCTGTCTTGAGGATGCAGTGTAGCAAAGCACTATGCTTAGTAGGAAAGGAGAGATTTTCAAGTTCTTAGCACCTGCAATTGGGGCTGTATTTTCCAAATAGCTCAGCCTGCCAGGTGCACATTGAAAATCTGGTGTTGATTTTGGGTGCTCGGTGCTTCAAAAATCTGTCCCTGAGGTGTTTTGGCACTGTTTCCAGAATTTGGACATATTTTTCGTCAGGATGGCAGGAATATTTTTTCCACTGATTCCTTCATTAAGAAAAAAACTTGTTGACAGAAGGAAAGATCGAGGTGAGACACTACTTTTAAAAACACATTTTGGAACTGAACAATCTACAGGTAACTGAGGAAAAAAGTTTTGTAAAGTTAGAGATAATGATGAAGTATCAGCTGTATTCTTCCAGTGCACACATGAGTCAAGTTACTCAGGTGAGCAGGAGAGCTGGTCAGAAAATACCTATGTTTTTTTTGCATTTTGTCCAAATTTCTTACTAAAAAATCTGTTTGATGACCAAAAAAAAAAACCAACTCTCCCAGAACTGAAAAATATTTGGGTTTTGATTTTAAAATGTCAGGTTTTGGACACAATGTTTGATGTTCAAAATATGCATTTTTTTAACCTTGAAATTTTTGGTTTCTGTTGTTTCACTGTTTGTCATCAAAATGATGGGTTTTGACAGCCTCTTTTTATCTTTTTATCTGTTATTTGTCCAGCACCATGGCATCTGGGCACCTCAGAATCGTTGATGGACAGATTCTCCCTGCGAGGTAGGGCAGTTATTGTCCTCCTGTTACAGAGGGGAAACTGAGGCAAAAAACGACTCAGGGTACGTTTACACTCAGAGCCCAGATCAACTGACTTGGAGACATTTGGGATCCAAGACCCTTGCTGGGTTTCCAGAGCCAATATGTCTACACTGCTATTTTTAGCCTTGCAGCCTAAGCCTCATGTTGGTTGACCTGTGCTCTGAGATTTGGCACCATGTTTTTTTCTTTGCAGTATATACCCTGAATGATTTGCCCAAGTTACAGAAGATGCATGTGGTAAAACAGGGAACAGGCCTGGGGTTTCCCGCATCCCAAGCTAGCATACTAACCACTGGACCATTCAGTGACACACATATGTGTGAGCATATGCATGCTCAGGTATAATAATAATTGATCATCATTGTTAATCAATCATTAATAATTTATCATTAATCACTGACGATAATGAAAAACACCCTGTCGTTCTTTCTCATGTCAGTGTCATTAGCTTGGGGCATTCCCTTAGGATTTGGGAGTGGGGGGAGTGTCGGTGTTTTTTAGATATGGCTCCGTTTGCAAAGTTCAGATCCCAACGTTGCCAACTCTGGCTCAAGATCTCTCTCTTTGCACCCCGGCTCCTGGAGTCATGTGATTCTGTGAGTCTCTCCGCTGTCACTGTTTTTTTCACAAAGGAAGTCTTCAGTGCCCATGGTCGCAGAGAAAAACTAGAAGCGTTCAGAATTTAGCAGGCCGGTGGAAAGAATCCAGAGCAAGCTCTTTGTTTAAAATCTCCTGATTTTTGAGACAGGGTGGCCTATTTGGAACACTTGGGGTTGTTCCGAGCTGAGCTCTGGAGGACTGGATTTCGGGGATCTGTCCTGGCCCATTTCAGTTGAGGAGGAATTTGCCTCTGAACGTTGCCAGAGTTGAGGGGCTGGGAGGGGTGAAGAGAGGAATCTTTTTGGAATCGTCTTTTTCATCCCAGCCGGGTCACTCATTGTGTTGGGTTTTTATTTAACCGCCTAAAAGGAAACAAACCCCGCTGCAGATTCCCCTCTTGGCAAGCTCCTCCACACGCCTGCTGGGCTTTTCGCTTTGCCAGCTCATTAACTTGCAGGCTCGCCATGCGGCTCCCCCCGCCAGCCCACCAAACAGCCACAGCTTGCAACAATCAGCCCGACCCAGCCCCGACATCTTCCCTCCTCGCCCCGCCTCCCAGACAACTGGAGTGTTAAACAGATGGTCGCTTCGTCTCGCCGGTGCTCCCCGGCCTCCAGGCCTGCGCCCGTAGCCGGCTCATTTTGTGATGGAAGTCTTGTAAGGCAGCCCCTGAAGGCTGATCCCTTCCCGTCTTTTACTGCCTTCGCTCCTGGTGTGCAGAAAAACCCATAAACTGAGCAAGGATGTTGTAAAACACCAAAGCTCAGCTGGGGCAGGGGACAGATTCTCCCAGGCAGGTGTCAGGGTTGTTAATTATGAGCCAGGAGCTGCCCAGATCCAGCGTAAATTTCCACGCCGGGTAGGGCTCTGTCCCCTAATCACAGATCTCACCATGCAAATGGACGGGCACCCCATTTATGGTCCACCAGGGGCTGCTGCTAATGTGTGTGTGTGGGGGGGGGGATAAGTGGGGAGTCAATGCTTTTAAATCAATCTCTCAGGTTTCGGGGCCTGAATGGCCAAAGGAAACTTCCAGCCGCCCTCTGCAGTGATCAGCACGGGGAGAGTTGCCTCTGGCTACCCGCTCGCCTCCCTCTCCAGGGCTGAAATCCCCCCAGCTCCATCCTGCACGGATGCTTTGAGATTAGAAATCTGGGCCTGTCTATTCTGGGAGACTCTGTGGAGGGCTGGAGACCTGATGTCTCCAGAGCCAGTGCAGGCAGGGAGGGGGTCCACTGAGTTGGGAGTCACAGGGCTATTTGGGAAGCCAGGCTCCAGCCCTGGCCTGTTGTGTTGCTCCACGCCTTCGTACGGACAGACCACGAGCTCTTTGGGGCAGGGACTGTCTCATACTCTGCATCTGTGCAGCATCTAGCAACATGGGGCCATGATCTTGAGGCCTCTAGGCCGCAATTCAATTCAGGAGCTGCGGTGCTCAGCCCGTCCTGTGGCTTCCCAAAGTGAATGGAGGGTGGAGGGGAAAGGTGCCCTCAAGCAGGTTACTGAGCCCATGGGGCAAGGCGTCTGGCATGCATCCATATCTCCCTGCAGGGGCTCAATGAAGACGGAGAGGGTCTTTGTATTACTGCAGGTTTTAGGGGCCTCAGCCAAGGTCAGGGACCCATTGTGCCAGGTGCTGCACAGACATAGAGCCAGAGACAGTCTCTGCCCCAAAGAACTCTTCGTCTAAATAGTCAAATGACAGGAGGGGAAACTGAGGCATAGAGAGGGGAAATGACCTGCCCACCGTCACGCAACAGGCCAGAGGCAGAACCGGGAATAGAACCCAGGTGTCCTGAGTCATAATAATAACCGAACTTTATGATGCTCTCACTATCCAAATATAAGTCTGATCCTTTTTAATAATCCTTCTAAGCCCTTGGTGTCTATGATATCATGTGGTCATGAGTTCCACAGGTTATATGTTTTGTTTTCAATGTGCTGCCTTTCAGTTTCGTTGCAGGTCCCCTTCCTCTTGCAGTGAGAGAGAGGATGCACAAAGTCCCGGATCCCCCTTCTCTAAACCAGTTATTTCATATCTCTCTATCACATCCCCTCTTGTTCACCTCAGGGAGCTCAGTCTGTTCAGCTGACCAAAAAGAAGCTCACAAGGCGACCTGAGGATGGTGTGTAAGCACCTTCCTGGGGAGAAAATCCCTGGTAATAACGAGCTCTTTAGTCTAACAGAGAAGGGCCGAACAAGAGCCAATGGCTGGAAGTGAAACCCAGACACATTCAGATTAGAAATAAGGCCCATGTTTTTTACCAGTGCGGGCGATTAACTACTGGGACAAACTCCTGAAGGAAGTGGTGCATTCTCCATCCCTTGATGGCTTCAGATCCAGACGGGCTGCCTTCCTGGAAGAGACGCTTTAGCCAGACACAAATTACTGGGCTCCATGAAGGGGTGGCTGCGTGAAATGTAGTGGTCTGTGCTGTACAGGAGGTCAGACTAAATGGCCTAATGATCCCTTCTAGCTTTAAACTCCACGTATCTCTGAAACCTCGGGCAGATCCTCAGCTGGTGGGGACTTTCACAGCTCCACTGATCCTCACTTGCTGAGGGTCTGCCCCTCTCAGCATCCCAGAACTTTTCCATCTCCATGGCTCCTTCTGTTTGCCCGCCTCTGAGCCCCCCTCTCTCTTTCTGCTAGAGCCTTGGTAAGAAGGCGTGACCAGAACTGGCTGCAGTACCCCAGAGGAGGGGATGCCCTTGATTTGCAGAATCTAGTCGTGTCCTTTAGCATCCTATCACTTTGGGTTTTGTGACTGCTGCTTCCCACTGAGCTGCCCTCCATGGTGGGCTGTACCACCTTAGAGACTGCCATTCGTTTGGAGCCCGATAAGGTGCGCAAAGTTTAAATCATTCCTTCCAAGGAGCATCCCTTTGCATCGGTCAGCACTGAATTCCCTTTGCCCGTTCCCCTAGCTTGGGCAGGTCCCTCTGACGTTGCCCAGGCGTCTCTGGACTGGACTAAGCCAGATTGTCTTGTGTCACCTGCAGTTTTTACCACCTTGCTGCTTTTTTCCAGATCATTAATCAATATATTGAACTACAACCATACTACAAAACCTTGGGGCATCCACGGTTAACCTATGACCACAATGAAAATTAACTGTGTATTCCCGCTCTTTGTTTGCTTCGCCATTCTCTGATCCGTGACAGTCCCTTACCTCTTACCCCATGAGTGAAACACTCAGTGATACATAAAAGTCCATAGGCTAATTCCCGCCTGCCCCGTCCCCCGGATGCCCGTCTGAGCTTCCACCAATAGAAATAACTCCAGTTTGTACCTTACAAAGCTTCGCAGCACTGGGAGCTGATAGCCGTGTGCGAACCATCCGATTCAACCTAGCTGCACTGGCAACCGCTGATTTGTCTAGTTCCCTTTCTACATTCCACTGATCCAGGGTCATTCTCCACTTGGCCAAACAGCCCTGGCCAATGCCACTTTTCTGACAGAAGCCAAAGTCTCTTTCACAGAATTTGAGGCCAGAAGGTCGTTAGCTCATCTAAGGCCAGATGATCATTAGATCATCTAGATAGACTGACCTCCTGGGTAGCACAGGCCCTTACATTCCACCGTTACCCCTGTACTGAACCCTTTAACTTGTGTTTGCTAAAGCAGCTTCCGGAAAGGCCTCCAGTCTGGATCTGAAGCCATCAAAGGACGGAGAATCCACCATTGCCCTGGGGAGTTTGTTCTAGTGGTTAATCACCCTCCCTATTAAAAATCTGTGCCTTATCTGTCCTTAAGTCTCACGAGGCTGATCAAGGGTTTTAGTCCTAGTCACAAAGGTTGGGTTTCTTTTTAGATATGCACGTACCGATCCATGCTGTGCTGCCCAGTGAAATGAACCGAGTTACACAGGAGTAAGCCGGAGTAACACAACGGGGAATCTGGCCTGCGCGTTTTACCCCTTCGGCAAAGAACATTCTTCCCCAGGTCAAACAAGCAGGAGAAGCAGGTATTACGAGACATTCCTGGCCAGCTGTTTATGAGAACAGGTGTCTTTGCTTCCAGCACCCGCTTTCATTCATCAGACCCAGAGAGAACAAGGCGCATGAGCCGGCAGCCTCATCCCCCAAAGCGATTCTCTCTCCCAGCAGGTTTCGGCACAGCCAGCTTGAACCGTTCTTGTCAGTGACAATCCATTATACATGGTGTCTCTCTTTATGGCCACCCACTCGTGACCCCGGCCTGGCTCACCCTGAGTGCACCCCATGCCCCAAGCACTCACCACAACGGCATGTTTTCAGTCCGGGGCAAGTGGTGCTCTGTTTCTTTGCGTTGTCACATCGTTTCGTTCCTGGTCCTGGATTGGATGAGTAAAACGAGGAGACTAAAAGCGAGTCACACGGGGTGAGCTTGCTGGTTGGGATTACCTGATGAATTGTCCTTCGGGAGAAATTTGGGGGGGTTGGGCTTATTCTCAAGCACAGGTGTGCACGCACAAACATGCATGAACACGCATCCCTGGACATCCCCCTGGGCACACGCAGACACGCACACATGTGCACGACCAGGCACAGGCAAACACACATGTGCACGCACTCACACATATAAACCCACGCAGAAATGTGAGCACATGTGCACACACCCATACATGCACGCACATACACAACCCCCCCACCCCACCCCACCCACACGCACACACACACTAATATCACAGCAAGTATCAAGCAAGGTGGGACGTTCCCCCTCCAGGCTTGCAAATTCCACCTTTCTCCCTTCCCTTCCAGTTGCATTCGCTAGGCCTCTCCTGCAAGGGGTTTGCTGCCCCCTGCTGGATGCTGTCACAGAGAGCTGCTGAGGCTGCACTGATGTGTGGGACCCTGAGAGCTTGGAAGAGCCCCGGGGTGGAAAGCAGAGGCCGGTGCTGCAGGAATTCACCCTGACACAGGGCCCTGGGGATGGAGCTCCAGTGAAAGCCGGACCCAGGCCGCTGTGGCAGCCCTAAGGGCCGGGGCGTCCAGCCCTGCCATGGGGGGGAGGGGCCAATAGGACTGCACAGAGGGGCAGTATCCCATCCCCCTAACACCTTTGGGAGCACAGTGGGGTGAGGCAGTGGGGCTCCTGCCAGCTCAGCTGTAGCTCTATGGTGGGGGAATTTATCTGACCCCACCCACACATATGTTTCGGGGGGCGAGCCCCTTTTTCAGCCCATCACCAGTGCAGGCCACACCCCAAAGGCACCAGTGCCCCTGCCCAACCCCAAGCCCTAATGGCGGGGCTGCCAGGTGCACATCACAGGCTGTCCCCCGGTCACCCTTCTCCCCCGGCTGAGCCCGTCTCTTCTCGTTAGCTCAGGGATTTATCCCTCCCAGCCCATAAACAGGCATTAGTGTCTCCATTATTGTTTATGGGCCTGTAAAATTTAACTGGTTCCTATTAGAGTGGCCCTGGCCCCGGCTGAGGCAGGGAGCCAGGGGTGAGGGAGGGTTGAATGGAGGGAGGGAAGTGGTGGGCCGAGCCCAGCTCTCAGTGACCCTGAGCCAGGGCAGCATGGGCCCCAGGGAGCAGATCTTGGCTAGCACAGGCCCCGGGGTGGGGCAGGAGACCAGAGCTGAGCTGGAGGTGGGGCAGTATGGATACCAAAGCTGGGCCCCTGCACAGTCTAGGTCGGTGTAGATGCTGGGTTTGGGCAGCAGGGGCTAGGGATGGCTAGTGAGGAGGGGAGCTCCATACCTGTGTCCCTTCCAAAATCGGAGACAATGACCCTGTCCCTGGTCTCAGAGGCATAGATCCTGGAGCAGGGCATGGGATATCACTGGATCATGCCCTTTACACTTAGACCCAACTCCCCCCTTGGTCCCAGGCACTACTCCGCCAGCCGCTGCACCTGCTCCTCAGAGCACTCTGGGGAAGGATCATGCCTCGTGGGAGCTTGCTCAGCTCCAGGCAGAGCTATCAAACTTCTGGTGCCTCAATGGGGTAGTCCCCATCTCCCCCTGGCTACTTCACATACATGAAGTGACTCCAGATGTCTGGGAGATGCTGAGTGAGGTTATGGCATCTCTGAGCAAGATTTCCAGATTTTGGGGATGGTCTGAGCATGGTCTCCAGATGTTTGTAAGAGTCTGAGGGAGCTCTCCAGATGTTTAGGCTACTCTGAGTGAGGTCTGTAGATGTTTGGGCAACTCCGAGCAAGATCTCCAGATGTTCAGGGAGGTCTGAGAAAGATCTCCAGAAGTTCAGGAAGGTCTGACTGCTTCTCCAGATGTTTAGGATGATTTGAGCAAGATTTCCAGATGTCTGGGATGGTCTGAGCAAAGTCTCCAGATATTTGGGTGGCTCTGAGCAAGGTCTCCACATGTTCGGAAAGGTCTGAGCGAGGTCTCCAGATGTTTGGTGTTTTCAAAAAAACTCTTCCATTTTGGAAAAAAAAAAAAAAAAAAACTCGAGAATTTTCCACACACAAAAAAACCACACAGAAAAAAGGCCAGTTTTCACCCCGAAGAGTTTTTAGGACAATAAGTGTCACCCAGATCTAGATTTCATTCAGTTCACTGATGACAGAAATAAGTCAGGTCGGTTCCATTCCTGGGGCCACCCCCACACTCCCAGGGGGAATGTGTCCCATCATCCTAACACACTGGCAAGGAAAGATCCGGGTGCTGGCCAGCGGTAGGCTGGGAGCTGGAGAGCAGAGGGAACGCCAGCGATTGCATACAACAGCCTCCAGCATTAATCCCTGTTCCATCTATCCCAGCCCAAACCTGTCTCTGCTCTGGGAGGGGTGCAAGGGCCAAGGGCCAACACTCTCTGTAACCCCCCACCACACAAATCCACACACACCATATCTGAAATCAACGGCCTGATGCCAAATGTTGTAAAGAGATTGGAGGACCCAGTTCCCACAAACCTCTGTGCACCCCAGGTTATTTCCTTGCTGCTTCTGTCTCCCAGAAAATTCATCCCTGAGGCAGCCTCTCTCCCCAGTGGATGTGGCAAGATCTGAGATCCTTTGTTCTGGGTTTGTACAGCGTCTAGCTCAGGCTCCTATGGGCTACCGTAATACACCTAACAAATAATGTACAGCACCCAGCACACTGGGGTCATCCATTACTGGAGCCCCTAGGCACTACCACAGTATAGATAGGAAGGAGGAGACCCACGCTCAGCTCTGCCCTGACCCCTGGAGGGGTGGCGAGGGTAAATTCATTTGTGTCTAGCTAGTGGAAACTGCTCAAAAATTCTTCACATTAAACAAAATTCTTCAAAATCAAACATTTTGACTTTTTTTTCATTTTTTCCAACTTTTTCAAAGGTTTTAGACAAAATTTTGGAATTACACAAAGGGTGCTTGTTTGTTGTTTTTTTGTTTTTTTTTCCTTTTCCTATTTGGCTCCATTTTTCTTGTTCTTTTGCCTCCTTCCTTTTTCCTCGTTTTCCTTCCCCTTCCCCTCGCTTGGCCTTTTCCTTTCCAGAAACATTCCCAAGCCTATTTCCTCTTCCTGCGGTTTTCAAAAAGGGGATGGGGGTGAAAACTTGGTCCATTTCAACCCTGTGAAATGAAAACAATTCCAACATTTTTCACAGAACCGGTATATCCTTCTTTACCCCAGCTGTCTTGTAACATGGGATCCTCCATTAGCGGATGCTTAAGGGCTGTCTGCACTACAAAGTAAGATCAGGGTTCAAACTCAGACTCCCCTTCTGTCTACATCCAAATTACACTAACCCAAGGCCCCAGAACCCCACAGGGGTCAAGGGTCTGAGCCTGACTCAAGCCAGGACCCAGGGTTTAAGCCCTACTGCTCTGCAGTGTAGATGCATCCCCACTGGAGTCATGCTCTGGGAGTCCACCAACAGTATCCCACAATCCCATGGGCCTCCGCACAGTCAAGTTTGGTGGACAGTCAAGTTTTCCCACAGTGCAACGTGAACAAAGGGCTGAAGCGACCACATTGTAGGAGGGCGCTGGGATATGGGTGGCTGGGCTCGGACTCACATAATGCAGCATAGAGGCTGCAGACTTAGGTTGGGACCAACGTTCAATTCCTACCCTGGGGTTACAAATGAGTGTAGACGCTCAAGTCCTAGGTTAACAAACACAAGGTCTGCTAACTTGAGTTCTACTAACTCTGGGCTTACAATATAGTGTGGACATACCCTTAGACTCTGTCTTCACTGCAGAGTTAGCCTGGGTTCTTACCCGTATGTTGCCCCTAAACCCCTTTCTCCCCCATCCACACACAAAACTCTCTCACCTGAGTTTAGTGGTGCTTTAAATCCAGGCTAGCTGGCCCGGCTGGGGTTTGGGTTAGAACCCGGATGGCAATTTCATTCAGGCTGGAACCCGCCCACTTGGCAGTGAGGACACAGTCTAAACTATTGGAGTGATGACGGTCCTCCAGCGCCCTCCCACAATTCCCCCGTGTACCCCGAAGGACAGACAAGTTCTCCCCCAATTCACTGGGAAAGAAGCACAGAGTGCCTCAGTCCTGGCAACACACACACAGGGGAGTGCAGCATCAGTGACAACCCAGTAACATGTCTAGGGCTTTGCAGTGTGGCTCCTCACACCCAGGCGAGGCTAACCAGGGAGCTCAGACCCAGGTGCCAATCACACAGGCGAACTCTCCCGCACACACCCCCACAGAGACAGGCAAAGCAGTCTGGCAGAAATCACTAGGTGGCACTGTTATACACAGTCATACCAGCTCTTTTTCTCAGCATGCCAGCAGTATTCAGCCTGTAAGAGATGCAGCATTGTTGTTAGTTTTGTGATTTGGTTCCTTTGTCAGGGAGCTGTTGCAAGCAGCAAGAGCGTTTTGGTCCCTGCCTTCATCTCTCCAGCTAGACTCAGTCCTTGGGGCCCAAATGCTCCCTGGGAACTGGGCATGGGTGTTTGGGCTGAGAGTTTGGACCAAGAGGTTAGCCTACCTGCTGTTTGTGGCCACCTCTGTTCTGGGACAGTTGAATAGATATAGTGTAAATAAGTATTTCTGCTAAGAAAAAAACACAGAGTCACTGATTTCTCTTCCACTGGAAAATTAACCTGCAAGTCCCTGGCAGCTGCTAATGCTTGGCAGAGACACCATGTTATTATTTGATTTCTGCATCAGTTAGGCGTCCCATTGCCTGCAGCCATGAATAAAGGATGCTCTAAATTTTACTGCAAAGAGGATCTGATCTATTCCCAGCTCAGTCACTGCCTCAGTTTCCCCTTCTACCAAACAGGGATGATGATACTGACACACGTCACAGGGAGCATGGAGATGAAGCTTATCCAGCTCAGTGAGCCCCACCGATGGAGGCAAATAGGAGACATTATGGATATATAATAATAATCCCTAGCTGTTTTCATCAGTAGATCTCAAAGTGCTTCACAAGGAGGGCAGTATCATTAGCCTCAGTTTACAGATGGGTTTATTAATTTGCCCAAGGTCACCCAGCAGGCCAGCATCAGAATAGAAGCGGTTCTCCTGAATCCCCATCCTCTGCTGCATAGGCGCGGGAAGTAGGAGTGCGGGGGTACTGCAGCACCCCCAGGTTTATGCAGCCCCGCGCCCAGGCTCCACTCCCCGGCTCAGGTCCCTGGGCACGGCCTCGCACCCCAACCGCTGGCTCCACGCATAAAACCTGGGGGTGTTTCCAGCGCCTAAGCCCTGTTTCCAGCCCTCCGCCTGCACTCTACTCCCCAACCCTTACCTGGGGCTCGGGTCCCAGCCACCAGCCCCGCTCTCCAGCCGCTGGCCCCGTGCCCAGGGCCAACACACAGGACCCTACTCCTGGCCCTGTGCCCAGGGCTCTGCTCCTGGGCCCCCAGCCACCGGCCCCACTCCCCGGCCGCTGGCCCCATGCCCAGGGCCCCGCGCCCGGCCCCACCCCCTGCTCCCAGTCCCCAGGTGCCTGCCCGTGCCCAGGGCTCAACTCCTGGCCCCACGCCCACCCCCAGCTGTGGCCTCGGCCTCCTTACCCCTGTCCGGGTCCCCTCCTTCCAGAGACACAGCCTTGCTCCCAGCCTCAGCTAGGGGAGGGGGTAGACAGGGGTAAGGGGGCTGGCTTTCAGCACCCCCACTACTAAAAATTTTCCATCGCCACTGCTTTGCTCTGATCACTAGGAAGCATGACAATTACTAGCCGAGCCTAGCTGTGTGTTTTAATGTCCTGCTAAATGTGAACATTTTACATCAATACAAATTTGGGGAAGGGAATATTTGGAAATAAGGGTTGCTATTACCCATAAAGAAAGGTCCGTGTTATCCATTATCCCATCACTTCCCTGGGCTCAGTCCAGTGTAAAGGCCATGGAAACACTGTGGGGGGTGAGAGAGATTTGAAGCAAACCAGAGACGAAACCAAATAAACACCTGGATCCAACCCCCGCAAACCCATTCCCAAAAACTTTTGGAAGGGTCAGAACCCGGATCAGTGCCGGTGTCGCCCCTTTATGTGGCTGAAGTGGAACCCTGGATCCAAACACCAGATTCTTGGAGTATTCTAGTCTCTCTCGGCAAAGCCCCCATTGTCTCTGGCTCCCAAACCCGAAGCTGACGGGGCCAGAGTCTGATCTTGAGACCACCCCCGCAAGGTCCAGAGATGACCCTGGGTTTACCCTGGCCCAACCAGGATCGAGATCTGGGCCTCGCTAACCTTGTTGCGTCAACTGTAATTGAATTTCCTGCACAGGGCACTGGGCCTTTTCGCAACACCCTGCTCTTTCTCCTGTCAAACCTGACAGGCCCCCCCCACCCCCCTCCCCACCTCGTCCCTGTCCCTTCCCCTGCCATAAACCCATCACAGCCTGTCTCTTAATTGTCCGATGCTCCAGCTGCCTGGAGGGGAGCTGAGAGGCCTTTGCAGAGTGAAAGCAGATAAACATCTCCCGGGGGCTGTGCTTTGTTGAGGTCCAACTTCCAAACAACACCCCCCCCCCCCCGCCCCAACCCACCCAGGAGGGGGATGGGAAGCCCAGGGCGGGGGTGGGGGAAGGCCCTGCCCCAACCTGGAGTGAGCCAAAGTTGCAGGCCTGCAACGTTGCATTCCTCAAGCCAGGCCTCATGCTAAGGTATTTATGGCCGCCACCCCGCTGCTGGCTTTTTATTGCACTTGATTCTGAGCCTGTGAGCCGTCCTGGCAGAATTGTCTGTGCTCAGACCCTTTGGAAAGAGCCCAGGGCTGGGCCCCTTTGAACCAGGTAATTAGCACATCTGCTTTCCCGGAGGGGCGTTCCTTCCCCCCGCCACTTTCAACGCCTCTGGCTCCCGGAAAGACAGCGCAAGGTCTGCCTCCGACACCCGCTGGATTGAGCCAGGCTGGAGTGAGGAAATGACACTGCGTTTCAGAGCAAAATCAGGCGTGACGAGGAATGCCCTTCGCTCCCGTGAATAGAACCCACCGGTGGAAATCTGGAGTCACTCCACCAGGCACGGCTCCGATTCTGCTCACCCCAGTGTAAATCCAGTGTACAATGGTGTCAGGCTGAAGTCACTCCACCAGGCCAGGTTCTGAGCTTGGGGAGACCGGTTTAAATCTGGAATCACTCCACTTGGCCCAGCTCGGATTCCGGTGATGCTGGTGTAAAGCTGAAGTTAATCTGCTCTTGGGGAGACTGGTGTAAACCCGGAGTCACTCCATTCACCCTAAGGGGGTGACTCTGGATGTAATGTCTGGGAGAACAGGAATTGGCCCTCTAGTCTCCCCGCTTTTAAGGGGGGAAGGACCAGCTGGCCTGCTAGGCAGGCGCCCTTGCCCATAGCATCCTAGAGACACCGCAACCTGGGGGAGCGCCCTCTGGTGTGCTGAGCGCAGAGTGGCAGCTCCTTGCATCTCACGCATCCCGCCCTGTAGCATCCAAGAGGCCAGGCAGAGGAGTGTCAGGACCAAGGGATGTCTCAGACTCGGGCTGACTCTGCCATCTCCCTAGGGATGCCTGGCCAGCTGTTAAAGCTCAGCGTGGCCAAGACAGAGCTTTGGATCTTCCCCCCTCAGACTCTCCACTCTTCTCAGGCCTTGCAGACACCCACCCTGCCTGTCGCTCAGGCCAGTAACCTGGGCATCACCGCTGCCTCTGCCCCATGTCTAGATCCGTCCAGGCCGTATCTAAAGGCGCTGAGAGCTGGCTTTCCTCGCTATCTGCAGAGAGAAATCTCGCCTGATCTAGTGTCCGGATCACGGCCCCCTCCTTCCTGGCCCCCTCCCGCCCCATGTGCATCCCTCCAGCTCCCGGCTGCAAAGATCTTCCCCCCAGACCGTTGCCCCTGGCTCCCCCTTCTCCAGCACACCCAACACAAGCTGCGGGTCTTCGCTGCCAAGGCCCTTCACAGCCGATCCCCACCTGACATATCACCACTATGGAGATCTTGGCTGCTGCTTCTGACTGGCCCGGGATGCCAGCTTCCATCGCCCACCCATTAGATCTGCAAACAATCCCGCCTCCCCCCGAGTCAGCTGGGAAATGTTCAACAAAACCTTCGGCTGAGGTAAAGCTGGGCTTGGAACAGGGCACTCTGATGTTGCAGGCATGTGCCCAAATCACTGGGCCGCTGTCCATCCGGGGGCTGGGGTTTCTCTCGCTGGCTTTTTGACAGTCTTGGGTTCATGCCACTTCGGAACAAAACCATTTCCCAAAACCACCCCGATTTTCGCAAAATGGAGCTGTTCTTTTCCAGTCAGTCCTTCCATCAGACTCTTCTCTGCCATGATACTTTGACACTGGCTAGGAAACCGGGGACCACTGCCCGTCTGGCTGACCAGCACTGTCTCTTTCTGCTCCCCCGCCTGTCGGTCTCCCCCTCCCCCTGCCCTTGTCTCATGCCCAGATTGTGAGCTCTTCATCTTTTTGCTGTGTTTGGACAGTGCTTAGTGCAACGGGGCCCTGCCTGGAGCTGCTCAAAGCTACCCCAATCCAATCATCCACCAATGATAGCACTGATCTCTGTGTGCGTATCACGTTCGACGGGGCTCACTGCTGTTCGTCTACAGTCTAGTGCCCCATGGGACCCAGAGTCCTTTACAGACTGTGAGACAAACAGATTCCGCCCTCAAATGCAGCCAGCTCTGGGGTGGAGGGCAACAGCCAAGTAGACAATAAACTGCAGGGGAGGATGCTTCAGGGAAGTGCTGAAGGGTCTGCGAGGAACAGGCAGGGTCTTAGATTTTAATATTTCATAGGAAAGACCCACACTCAATAATAACGTCATAGGTGCTCAGTAGCCAAGTGGCTTGATACACTAGCCAATTGTCTTTGCAGAGTTGGCTCCATAGAAGAGCTAAGGGCCATACGACATGAGCTGGGTTCTCAGCTCCAAAGCCCTTCTGGCCACGTCACAAAACCATAGAGTGACACGGGACTGCACCAGTCGGGGGTGGGCTCTGGGTCAGGATAGAAGGGCATTGGCAGAGCATGGAGGGCAGGGTGGGGTGGGACGGTTTGAAGGACATTGGTAGAGTTCTGTATCTATTTTACCTTCCACAGTCCTTGATTGATCCCTGAGTTTTACCCCAGGGAATAGCTATGGGAAGAGTGAGAGAGAGAGAAATCAGCAGCCCTGTTAGGGCCCCTCTCCCTGCCCAGTGCAGGTCTCTCTCCTCATTGATCCTGTTGGTTAATTTCCTTTTTGCCAAGCTGCTTCCCAGGATAGGTGGCCGGGGGGAGCTGTTCGTGCTGGGTTAACTGGGCCTTCAGTGCAGGAGAGGGGCAGCTGGAACCAGCTCTACCGATTCCTCAGGATCATTTCTTGGTGGCCAAGAGCATTTTGAGCTGGTGGAAGGGGCCAGGTTCATGGTCCTGGCTCCCAAGATGCCAAAGCCACCCCACAGCAACCGAGAATTGGGGAGACACGAGCGCAGCTGCCTCCCACCTGGGCCGAATGGGGAAGCAGGGCCATGAGGCTGAGCAGGGTTAGCAGTGTGTCCTCGAATGTTGCCCACCGTCCAGCCCACCCCACTTCCTCGCAGGCCGTTGACGCAGCAAGAGCCCTGACCCGGAGGCACAGAGCCTGCGAGGCCCATCAGGACCCAGTATCCTCTCGACCCCTGATCCCCACCAGCTGGACTCGGTGGCCATCCCCAACCCTGGAGGATGACGAGGCTTCGGAGGTCTGGGCCAGACGGGATTCTGGCTCCGGGATTCTGGCCAGACGGGAACCCAGCCCCGGTCTGACCACGAGGCCCTGCCAGCCCATGCTGGCGTGGGCAAAGGGCAGGCTGGGGGAGCCATCTGTCTGTTCTCAGCAGCCATGTTTACACAGAAGGTTTTGCAGGGAGGGTGTCTGGGATTTGCCAAGGGGGACTGGAGAGCACACACTCTCCCATCCGACTGGCCAGGGGGAGAAGGGGGGTCTGGGAGCCGCTCTCGTCTGCCTGTCTGAGTTTGGATCAGCTCCGGTGGCCATAAATCGGCAGGCGAGACGGTGGGAGGGGAGCGGGTGTCGCATGGGGGCCCCGGGGGCAGTTTTATGGCCATTCCATCTGTGTTAAAGGTCAAGACCCTTAATGAAAAGCCTCAGCATCCATCTCTGGGCTCCCACCCCCTGTGCCTAGCAGGGCCATTTGGCCCATGGATTTATGTCCCCACCTACCTGGATTTCATCCCTTCTCCCCTGAGACGTGGGGAGACCTTGATCCCGTCTCTCACTCTCTCTGTGGCTTGAGCTTTCAGGCCAGGCCTGTGGTTCAGATCCTGGCCCTGATTACATCACAGGGAGCCCCGTGACCCCTATGACTCCCTCTGGGGAGGGGGATACTCACAGGGGCTGCCGGATGCTGTCACAGCCAAAGGACATGGGGCTTGGTTTTGATCTCACTGGTGCAGCTTTGGTGCCAAAATGGGTCCAGATGGGGTTAGATCCCCAGCTGGGGTAAATCAATGGAGTGACACTGGCTGACCCCAGCTGAGGATCTGTCCGGTGGACACACCTGATTTGCACTGGTGGGGGGAGAGTAGGCTCAGGGCCATGAGTATCCCATGGTGGTTTTCACCGAATTTGCTTCCCCGGCCACTTCTCAGAGAGATTCTGACTGTGCTGTCTCCCGGTAGCGACCATGGCAATCGGACTCCCCGGCAGCAGCTGCTGGCGACATTCTCAGGCAGCCCCACTTGAAGAGTGACACTTCTCCGTCCAGGGGATGGAGACAGCCCTGCGGGACCCTGTGCCATACCCACACCCACTGTGGTGCTCTGTCCCCCTCTAGTGGTGGCTGGACCTACTTGCGTGCATCCTGCAGAGGTGAGTCTTATAGCTCAGGTTGTAGCGGGGTCTTGTCTTGGATCCAGAGTGCTTGGGTTTGATTCCCCCAGCCAACCCATGGGTGTGTAATATGCATCCAGCTTAGATTTCCCATCGCTGATGCAATAAAGTGGAGGGTCGCCTGCCCTGCCATCCCCGCCCCACACACAGTATGCCTCTGTCCATCCTGCTGGAACCCCATCAAGCCAGCAACCCCTGGACCTGCCGGTGATTGAGAGATTGTTTGCAAAGGGAGGATCTTCTGGAAAGATTTCAGAGGAACAGCCGTGTTAGTCTGTATTTGCAAAAAGAAAAGGAGTACTTGTGGCACCTTAGAGACTAACCAATTTATTTGAGCATGAGCTTTCGTGAGCTACAGCTCACTTCATCAGATGCACCCCGTGAATATGCATCTGATGAAGTGAGCTGTAGCTCACGAAAGCTCATGCTCAAATAAATTGGTTAGTCTCTAAGGTGCCACAAGTACTCCTTTTCCTTCTGGAAAGAGGCCACTGTGTCCCCCCATAAGGGAAGGGGGGACCCCAAGATGCCCTGACATTGTTCCATGCCTGACCCTGCTGCTGTGTTTATCACTTAAGGGGAATGCCAAACAAGGCAGGATATTTTATCTGCGTGTGTTTATTTTGCCTGGCCCTGTGCAAGCCGCCACTTTAAGCTGGTGTTTCCCATTGACTGTAGGAAAATATATCTGGGGGAGAGTGGGATTCCAGCCGGGGTGGGTGAGTGGATGCACAGGGAGAGCTGTTGTGTTGCTACGAAGGGTTAATAACATTTGGTGTTTCTGTGGCACATTCCACCTACAGCTAGAGCTGGGTAAATAACGGGTTTTTCCATTCACTGGCCATTTTGATACATCAGGGGAGAGGATCGGAAAAACAACCCTGAAATTTCAGGCATTTTAAACTTTTTTTTTAATAGAAGCAAAAGAAAACCAACAAGAATGAGCTAGATTTACAACAACCAAGGAGGAGAAGGTGCCGTCGCCGCCCAGGGTGCTCAGCTGGGCTGCAGGAGACCCAGGTTCTAATCCCCATTCCGTGGCAGGGATTTGAACACGGATCTCCCACCCCACTCCTTAGCAGGAGCCCGGCTGGTTTAGTGCCTTGTTCCCTTTAAGAGCAACTGGACCAGCCTGCTGGTCAGTGCCAGTTCGAGGCGCTAAGGGTAAGACCTGGGCTTTCTGCCACTGGCGGGCCTAGCTTTGAACCCTGCTGATGAGCAGGGGGGTAGGATGTGCATGGCCCAGCTGGGAGCAGAACCCAGGAGTCCTGAGTTAGGGTTGCCAGGCGTACAGCTTTCGACTGGAACGCCTGGTTGAAAAGGGACCCTGGCGGCTCCAGTCAGCACTGCTGACTGGGCTGTTAAAAGTCTGGTCAATGGTGCAGCGGGGCTAAGGCAGGCTCCCTGCCTGCCCTGGCTCTGCGCGCCTCCCAGAAGCGGCCAGCATGTCCCGTGGCCCCTAGGTGCAGGTGCAATTAGGGAAGCTTCATGCGCTGCCCCCGCCCTGAGCGCCGGCTCTGTAGCTCCCATTGGCCAGAAACCATGTCCAATGGGAGCTGCAGGGGCGGTGCCTGCAGGCAGCGTGCACCACACAGAGTCACCTGGCCGACCCTGCACTTAGGAGCTTCCAGGAGCATGCCAGCCACTTCCGGGAGCCGCACAGAGCCAGGGCAGGCAGGGAGACTGCCTTAGCCACGCTGCACCGCTGACCAGGAGCTGCCTGAGGTAAGCGCCACCCGGCTGGAGCCCAAACCCCAAACCCCCTGCCTCAGGTCAGAACCCCCTCCCGCACCCTAACTCCCTCCCAGACCCTGCACCCCACACCCCAACTCCCTGCACCAGCCCTGAGCCGCCTCCCACACCCTAACTCCCTAACTCCCAGAGCCCACACCCCAACCCCTGCCGCAGCCCTGAGCCCCCTCCTGGAGCCTGCACTCCCTCCCGCACTCGAAACCCTTTGGCCCCAGTCCAGAACCCCCTCCTGCTCCCCAAACCCCTCATCCCCAGCTCCACCCCAGAGCCCACACCCCCAGCCAGAGCCCTCATCCCCTCCTGCACCACAACCCCCTGCCCCAGCCCAGTGAGGGTGGGGGACAGGGGAGATGGAGTGAGTGAGGGAGGAGCCTCAGAGAAGGTGTGGGGCAGGGTGGGGCCTTGGGAAGGGGAGGGGCAGGGGCGGGGCAAGGGTGTTGGGTTTTGTGCGATTAGAAAGTTGGCAACCCTATTCTGAGGGCTAGTCCTATGCAGCATGATCCACAGTGTTTCCTTTGGGGTTTTTTCCTCCCTCAAAGGGGGCGGGGATGTTGAATCCCCTTCACCCCCATGGGAGCTGCACAGTGTTGCAGGCTCAGGTGTTCCAAGCCAGGGCTCCTAGGCAGGGCCTGAAGGGTGACAGGCTCAGTAGCCCATTTCCCCACCTTGCCCCCAGGAGCAGTCCCCACAGTGGCATCTCTGTCTCCAGGATGAGCGGGGGGTGCTTTTCAGAGGCACAAAGGCTCCTCCAAACCTGCAAATGCGGCCCACCCAAGTCCCACAGCTGCCCTCAAGAAACCTCCCACCCAGGGCCTCCCGCCCCACTGCGCTCTGGGAAAGGCAGGATGCCGGGGTTTCCCTGGGGAGAGCACTCCTGCCTCCCACCCTACAGGGCGCTGGCTCTGCCCAGGGCCTGCCCACGCCTCCCCCAGCCCAGCTGCAGCCCCGAAGGAAACCTGCACGCGGCCCATCCGTGGCCAGGCCGGAGCTTGCAGCACTGTGCGGGGAGGGGCTGCACGCACCCTGGCCCCGTCCAGGCTGGGACTCCTAACCACCTCCTCCACGCTAGCCACGTGCCGGAGCCACAGCTCATGACCGTGGCAGCCAACGGCACATGGCCCCTGACTGAGCAGACAGGACCACCCAATAGAGCCGGCAGAACTGTGCTTCAGGATGCCCCAGCATGCATTGCTCCATTCCCCTATGCCATGTCCCCTGGTGGTGCTGTCTGCACTATGGGGTAGCTACTCGCATTTTCACTTTGGAGTAGGCCAGCACAGCAAGATATCCCAGCATGCATTGCTCCATGGTGCCTGTCAATGCCGCACCCCAGATGGGGTAGCTGCCTGGATTTTCCCAGCATGCCCTGGGGCAGGCAGCAAGGACACAGGGTTAGAAGCCGCACGGGGACTCAGCTCAGAATCGCCTGCAGAAGTGGGTGCCACAGGCAAGAACCCAACACCAGCGCCCCAGCAAGGAGCTCCTGGAGACTGGGGGCGGGCTGCAGGGGCCTGGGGGATGGACAAAAGGCACCTGCTGGGAAATAAGCAAAGGGTCACTCTGGAGGCTGAGGGTGCAGGGATGGAGGGAGGTTGGCTTCACCCGATATTGGGATCCCCTCCTGCAGGTTCTCATGAACAACCAGGGGCTGGGGACATTGTTGGTAACCAGGCACCCAGCAATGTCGCTGTGCTGGCCACCAGAACAGGGAGTCAGAACTCCTGCGTTCCCTCCCCAGTTCTGGGATGGGGTACAGACCAGTGGCAGAGCAGGTTGGGGGCTGGGGGTCAGGACTCCTGGGTTCCATCCCCAGCTCTGGGATGGGGGAGCCTAATGCAAGGAGTCAGGCCACCTGGGTTCCCTTAGAATCTTTGCTGCTGATTCACTGCCTAACAGCAGGCAAGTCCTTTCCTGTGAAGAACAAGAATACGATCCTAGCCCTCTCCAGGGGCCAGGAGCCTTGGCTGATCCTTGAAGAGCTCAGGTGTGGCTGAGGGATGAAGTATCTAAGATAGACCATCTCTCTGGTCACCCCAGCTTTCCCCTCCACACAGAAGCAAGAGCCTTCTCCTCTGCATCTGGGATGTAGTTTATAAGCCAGCTGTCCCATGCAGCTGCCCTGCTGGATTAATGACCCTAGGGCAACCAGTCAGGGCCCACGGCTGGGACTGTGCTGCACCACACAGCTGCTTGGAACTTCCCAGCAGTGGCAGGGATTCCCCCTGGAGAATCCCTGTTTTAGCAGTATGGAGGCTATGTTGCACAGAGGCACTGATGTGATTCTCTGCATGGTACTCTGAGCCGGCTCCTTTATGTCATTAGAGGTGAAAGGCGCTGTCGAGTGATGATATGCAAATTAATGTTATTCTATTACTGATTAAGCAAGGTGTGTATTTTCCAGCCAAGGTGCCCAATCTCAAGCACTGCACTGCCCCCTAGTGCTCAGATGCAGGCACTGCACAGTGACACACACACACACACACACACACACACACACCTCCCCAGCTGTGTCTGTCACAGAGTTGGAGTAAGTAGGGGGTGTCTCTGCTGCAGGGGGAGGCAAGGAGCGGGGGCCCTGCAGCCTGAGTGCAGGGTGGCTTGCTCCACCTGGAGCCAGATGGGGTGGTGGCAGTGGAGGTGGGAAATGAAAGGGATGCAGCCAGGCCAAGGGCCTAATCTGGAGCTATTTTACAGCTCATAAATTGGAAGCAGCTCCGGTTCCCAAGTGGGGGGGCGAGGGGCCATGGGGGGCCAGGGGACACACACAGGCCTTTGGCAACTCACCAAAATATCTGAAGCTCATAAATTGCAGGGTGCTGACACTGGCTCTTTGGCGTGCGGCGTGATGTGCAGGGGGGTAACCCCTAGCCCTACCCCTGAGCCCCATCCTCCTCTGCAATCTGTCTCCCTTGCTCTTTGCTTCTCTCTTTTTTTAATCAAGTGGTGAATTGGAAAAAAGTTTACGGAGGGCCCTGGGGAGCATGGAGAGGTCCTGTGTGGTATGGGGGAGGGGTATCGGGGACAGGGTTCAGCCCCCAAATGAGGGCTCAGCCTTTTGGAAAGTGCTTTAAAAAATAAAAATCAAGGTTTCTTTGAGGGGGGGGGGCTTTGTTTTTGTCGAGCGACTGGAAAATTTCAACTGAGTTGAGAATTTGTCTCAACATTTTTCGGTTTGCTTGAACAGCTGGTTTTTGGGCCCAGATATGTCACAAGGGAAAGAAATGTCAAGTCGGGGCCATTCAGTGCCCAGCGGTGCCCACCCAGGGACACTAGCCCGGATGTCACGGCCTCGAGCCAGGGCATGCGCCCTGGGACGTGAAACTCACCTTCCCCCCACAACCCAGAACCAAGTGAACCCCCATGTGCTGCCCATGGCTCACGCCATCCATGCGAGTTTGGGAGCCTGGAGCTGTGCCAGCTTTGAGTGGGGGGGCAAAGGTAGTCAGGATAGGTTTGCTTTTAAGCCGATGGTTTTGAACTGATTGTCTGAGGGGGGCAGCCAGGGGAAGGCAATGGAAGGAGTGGAGAGAGACAACGCGGCCGTCTGTCTGCCTGGCAGGGACACCTCAACAGCAGGCAAAGCCGGTGCCCAGGGATTGGGCCCTCGGCCTCAAGCATGGCTGGATCCAGCCCAGTGACTATCACCCAACCCATACACCTGCCCCCATGGCCCTGAGCTGGGGGCGGAAGTCAGGGTGGGTCCAGGGAAGATCCATCCCCAGGCACAACCCAGCCCCTTGGACCCCCACTAGCCTTGCTCAAAGCCTCGACTCCCCTGGGCCATGGAGCTTTCCCCCAGGGCATGGCCAGCTGCAAGCCGCTATTGGGGGGGCCTCTGAAGAAAGGGGGGACTTCCCCTTTAAAAGCAACTGAGCTGGAGGGGGCTGGAGGATGAGACTGCAGGTGCGTCCTCCCCACCCCCACGCACTCCCCCCTGGGTGCAGGGAGCTGAGCAAAACACCTGGCCGTGGCTCAGGGCTTCCAGCTTACATCACAGCGTACTGCTCCCAGCCAAGGGCCCTGGCTCTGCAGTCATCCATCATCTGCCGTCAGCCCGGGAGGGGTGGGGAGGCTTTAACCCTTGGGACACCAAAGGCAAGGCATCAAGGCTAGGTGGGCTTTTTAATCACACACAGGGAAACTGAGGCACAAGGCCACACCATGAGTCTGGCAGAGGACCAAAGGGTCCTGCACTCTTACCTCTAAACCAGGCTTCCTCCAACCCTCCCCCTCCTCCAGGAGACCCCTCTCCCTGATGGGATCCCACCTCAGTCCCTAATGGCGGTGAGCCCTCCAGGAGATCACCCTCCCAGCAGAGCCCCATAGCCCATCCCTGGCCCTAGAGGAGACAGGCTCCTTCTCCCATCAGTCTCCCTGGAGCTGGGGCCAGCAGCCCCCTGTGCTGGCCCTTTCCCCAAGCCAGCCAGACCCCCTCCTGCCATGGAGGAGGGAGAGTTCAGGACTCATCTCCACTGAGGAGGCGACCAGCCGATGGAACCCAGTGAGGCCCCTCTCTCTGGTTGGGGGGTGTGGGGAGGCAGATGGAGGGGAAGTGGGTGGGGGAAGGGGTATCTCTCCAGCAGGCTTTGAAGAGCCACATGAAAGCCGCATCCTCGCAGTGCTTTGAACTGTGGCCAGGGCCCCCACAGTTCTCAGATTCAAACACTCCGGCTGCACTGATCACCAGGCGGTATTCGCTCATGGCTCAAGCATGCAGGGGCCGCAGGCTCTGCAGGTCTGGGCGCAGCACTCCCCACCCCCCAAGCTCAGCAAGGGGGCTCCCAGAGAGCCCCACAAACAAAGAGGGCGCAGACGGGGTAAATACCAGCAGGAGCCTTCTGCATTTCCCTGACAGCGGAGGGGTTCAAAGCACTTAGCAAAGGTGGGAGAGAATCCATCGCCTGCTTTGCAGAGCTGAGAATGGACCCCAGGACACCTGACTCCTGCCCACCACACCACCACTGTAACCACGCCCCCCACTCCCCTGCCAGAGCTGGGAATGGACCCCAGGAGTCCTGACTCGCAGCTCCCCCCAGCCCCACTTTAACCACTAGACCCCACTCCCCTCCCAGGCTAGGAACAGAATCAAGGACTCTCTGGCCTTGTTCTAAATTCTAGCCTGTGCCCTGTGTGAAGCCTCCCTGCCAGGTCTGCACCCAGGATTTTGTGACATGCCTCAATGGCCGAGAATTGCCCTGAGAGGTGGCTGAGCTGCCTTGCGGGGGAGGGGGGTTGCTGGAGACCATGGGGGCTTTACTCTCCTCCCCCATGCCCCTGCCACCCTTCCCAAGATGGGGAAGACTATTCTCTCCTCCCCTGCCACACACACACACACTCACCATCCAATTCTAGTTGCCCTACTGCCCAGTTAAAGGTTAGTGGCTGCATTTTACTGGCAACCAACCTGGGGGAAGGACACCCTTTGAGAGACTAGAGAAAGAGCCTCCCCCTGCACCCCAATGCTCCCTGTGAATGTCTGTTTTGAGTCCCCTCGGCCCCCAGTACTCCCTGTGAATGTCTGTTACGAGTCCCCCCTTTCACGGTGCTTCACCCCAGTGCTGTGTGTGGATGTCTGTTTTAGGCACCCCATGGGTCCACTTTCCATAAGTCCCCTTTGCTGCCAGGTGCCACCTCATTTTGAACCCTCCTCTCACCAAGGCACTCTATATAGGTGCTCCTTTCAAGTCTCCCTTCCACCCGACACCTCCTGTTGTAGCTCTTCATTTCATCCCACCTCCCCACCCTCTGACTTGCAGAGCTGCCCTGCTCAGGGCATGGTGAAGGATGTTTCCTTGTAACTGGGTAGGGTGGCCAGATGTCCCGATTTTATAGGGACAGTCCCGATTTTTGGGTCTTTTTCTTATATTGGCTCCAATTACTCCCCATCCCCTGTCCCGATTTTTCACATTTGCTGTCTGGTCCCCCTAACTGGAGGCCTGGTCCCTAGGATGCTCATGTAGTTTCCACTGAGCTCCATCAAATCCCTTGCTTAACAAAACCAGCCAAGAGGGCTCTCGGGGATCAAGGCCTCTCTCGGTGCGGGTGGGGGGGGGTGAGATTGCGCATAGGTGGGGCAGGCCCCCATCACACCCCACTGTCCAGGAGCTCGGGCTGGAGGGACCCTCCTCTGGAGGAAGAAGGGAGCTCAGATTCCTCGGCCTCTCAGCTGGGGCTGCCGGCGAAGGGAGCTGGGACCTGGCCTGAGGCCCAGCAAACTCAGTTCCCACATGGGCACCCAAACAGCCCACGGGAGGGGAACGGCTGTTGGGCCCAAGCTGATGGGGCTCAGACAGTTGGAGGGAGCCCCCAGATCTGGCCCCATTCCCTTTCACAAGGCGGGGATGGGGGCCTGGGGGGGAGCCCTCCTTGCTGAGAGCAGTTGGGTGTAAATAGCTCTTCAGCATAGTGCAGGTGGCCCCCAGCCAGTGCTGGACAGGGAGAGGTGTCTTGCTAGGGGGCGCTCCCTTCCCCTGCAATGTAAATTAGCACATAACGTGCACACCACTGCCCCCTGCTGGATGGAGTGTCTCTTCCTAGCCCCTCTGTCGCCCCCTAGCTCCGGGAGGCCCTGTGATAATATAATCCTCGATGCTCACGTCCCGGGGGCTGAGGGCTGGGCTTTTGGCCCCAGGACTCCTGGATTCTAGCCCCAGCGTAGTGTGATAGGAGCTGGCTGCTTGCTCCATAAGGGACTGGCCAAGGGCACTCGCCTTTGACACCCTAACCTCAGTCAGTATCACCACCTGCCCCCAAAATCGGGGGGAGATCACCCCATGCCTCTGAGCTCACGAATTAATGATGGGCCCCTGTCATGGTCCCTGCTCCACCTGGAGTTAGAAACACTATAAACTGATCTACAGGGCATTGACAGGTATAGGATAGATAGATAGATAGATAGATAGATTAGATAGATAGATAGGGTGAATAGCTGTGCATGAGGATAAATAGATAGCTATGGATGGATGGATAAATAGAGAGGTGTTTGCAGGCTCCAACCTCTCTCCCGCCCCATTTCCGGTTTCTAGCTCGTGTGAGTAACACAGACGACAAAACAAGGAAATTAAGCAAACAGCAGCCAGGCCTGTGGTGCTCCCAGCCACCAACCCTTGTGTCATACCTGCCTCCCTGCTGATTTATTGCCACTGCTTCCCCCCCCCCACTCCCCGCGGGACCCAGGGACGAGCTCTCTGGGGTTTTACGTGACATTATAACTCCAATAAAATGCTGCCAGTGGCAGGAAGCAACAAAACAATGGGGCACCCCCACCGCCACGCCTGAGGGAAAGGGTGGTCGGGAGCTGCGGCCTGGCTTTGAAGACAGCTTGAGGTGAATGAAGCACTCCAGAGTGGGACACCTGCTGTGGGGAGGGGGCCGCAGGGGACAAGGGATGTATCTGCCATCGCTGCCCCAGCACTTCAGGCTTGGCACTTCTCTGATCTCCTCAGCAATGCGAGCTTGGGCCTGGGTCAGCACTCAGAGCCTTCAGAGCACACCCTTGCAATCAGTGCTGGCCCCAGTACCACAGCGCAGCACTAGGGGGTGCTGTGCTGTTGGGAGTAGGGTTGGCAGATCAGTAGGGGGCGCTCTCCCATCCCAGTCAGTGCTGACCCCAACGCCCCAGCACAGTGCTAGGGGGCGCCATGCTGCAACATGGAGTATCTCTTAGATGAGATGAAAACGCAGAGGTCAGGCTTCCAAAACAGCTGCCGGGCGCTGCGCCCTTCTAAAAATCTGTCCCCATGTGCTAATAAATGGGACAGAACTTGGGTCCTTCTGTTCTGAACGTGCAGCCTGAGCCTGGAACTGGAGGAGACTCTCCATCAGCCTTTGGCACGATAGGGCACGTGACACATGAGTGTGTAGTTCTGAGTCCATCCACCAGAGGGCAGGCTGCACAGACACATGTGAGCCATTTCCTGTTCAAAAGCACTTTGAGATCAGTTCTCAGCTGGAAGATGCGGGAGGGGACCCCAGAACTGATCAATGCCGAAAGCCTGTTTCCATAGACCTACAAAAAGTTCAGCCCGGGCCGATGAGCCCAGATCAGATCAGGATCGTGGTCCATTCCCACTGGGCTTTAAACTTGGTCCATTACACAGGGCAGGGCCCGTTTCGAATTCACTTCTGGATCCGGGGCTGGGGTCAGACTGAACACTGGCTTAGATGCTGATCCCAACCTCTTGGGTCTGCAGAACCAGGATGGAAACCCCTGAGGAACCTGACCCAGCCTGGCCCAAAGGGGTCCCAGTTCTCCTGGTCACAAGCCCAGCTTCTTCCCCCATCCCCTACCCTCAGCCTGCTCCGATAATGACTGCCTCAAAGCAGGGAGGGGAGGGGCAGGATCGCTCAGGGTACAGGGCTCCCTAGGCCGCCGGTTCCAATCCTGTCCCGTCCGCCTTGACCGAGAGTCAGTAGTTCCTCCCTGTGTGGGGAGTGTGTCAGGACTCAGCCCAGGGTCCCAGCCTGGCAACAAGCACCAAGAAAGCCCCTCACTGGCAGGCTCAGGGGAGGGAAACACAAATGAGTCCCGCTACCCCCGAGGTGCCCCTAAAGGTGGGGCTTGCTTATCTCACCGGTGCCAGGCCCCAGGCTGTCAACCTCCCACCACCACAAGGGAATATGTGAGCATCATCTGTCCATCCACCCACCTAAGGCATTTATACTACTCCCAGCACCCTGGCCTCTAGGCACAGAGACACACACCCAGCCCTGCCCCCGGGAGGAGTCTGCAGAAGACACGTGTGGATGGCACTGGAGCCCCGGCACTCCGGCAGCGAGCAATTACCAGCTCAGTTTCCCCGCTGAGCTTCACTGCATTTCCCAGCCAGTGGAAGCGACGCATTAGCAGACAGAGAGCAATCAGTGCCCAATGGCTGAACTGCTGCTCATTAGCACCGAGAAATGAGCTGGGGAAATTGCTTGCCAGGACATCTTGGTCCATATCCCACCTCCCCACCCGTCCCTGGGTCCCTGCCTTCGTGCCTCGACAAGCCAGGCTTTCCTTTTTGAACCCCCAAGGCAGGCTGGGGTAAGTGAGGCAGGGCGAGGCCTGGATTGAGGCACGATCACTCCCCAGATACCCGGGAAGCCCCCTCCCACTTCAGGACAGGGACCCTACTGTTGGCACTCATCTGCCCCCTCCCCTTGAGCTGCACGAGGGAGCCTGGACACCCTGGCATTTCCCCACACACAGCCGGAGCCCGGAAAGAGACAAAACCCAGGTGGGCAGCACTGCCCAGAAACGAGGGAGCCAGAGGAAAGAGAGAGGCCCTGACTGGCACTTGCCACCCACCACTGTCCTCTCCCTGTTGGCTGTCACTGCAGCAATCAACAATGCCCCTCAATTCAGGGAGGGGGGATTAGAGAGAGATTTTTAACTCATTATTTTGAGCTACTAAATCGGCCGAACACTTACACTCCAGGAAGAGGGGGGGCAAAGGTGGGCATGAGTCTGGGATAGATAGATAGATAGATAGATAGATAGATAGATAGATAGATAGATAGATAGATGGGGTGGATGGAGATAGATAGATGGGGTAGATGGAGATAGATCGATAGATAGACAGACAGACAGACAAAGGATAGGTTTCTGGCCTATCACTGAAGATTCAACCCAACATGTTCAAGTGGTCTCTGATTTGGGAGCCCAGCTTATGGCCTGAGTAGTCAGATTTTCATAACCAGCTCAGCTCTCATTTAGGCTCCACCAAGAAGTGGCCAGATGCCCAGATAGCACTCAGCAGCCCCCAGGACACTGCGGGCTGGAGGGGTTCCCCACTGATCTCGGAGGCGGGGGGAGAGGTGCATTCTGAGCACTTTGGACAATCTGGCGCCACGTGTGGGTGCTGAGCAATTGAAAAAATCCAGCCCCACGTGGCATATCTAAGCAGCACATCTGGGAATCCTCTAAGGCCCTGAGGCCCTGTCTCACAATTGCAGCCAAGAGGACAGCTGGACCAGGACCAAGGAACGTGAGCAGTGGGAACAGCCCAGTCAAACCCATGGCCAAAAGATTGCCTCATCAGCCAGTAACAGACCAGGCTGAAAACTCACCCATCGAAAGCAAACCAGCCAAACCCCCCCGCCCCCCAAGGGCTAAGGGTGCTCCCACACAAAGCATCAGTCACCCCAAAGATTGTTACAGCCGAACACATCTTCCAAACCTAATTTCCGCCTCTCCAACCCCAAGCACTCAGAGCTCCTGACGCTGGCCCCAAAATTATGAGATTTGGTTAACAATCATGAGGGGGGTATTTTTGAAAGAAAAAAATAAAACTGGGCTTCTTGTCCGGGCACCCCTCCCC
Organism: Caretta caretta; assembly: GCF_965140235.1. NCBI lineage: Eukaryota > Metazoa > Chordata > Testudines > Cheloniidae > Caretta > Caretta caretta. The sequence continues at coordinate 15,256,083 of NC_134225.1, forward strand.
CTGTAAACCCTAACCCTAACCTCACTCCATCAACCGTCCTCCCCTTGTCACTTGCCTTCTGGGTTCTGAGTCACCTTTTCCAAGTCTATGAAGACTAGAAATGCACTTCTTCTTTTTTTTTAATGACAGATGATATCACCTGTGATCACCTGACTCCTGGAGCTGGGGCTTTTAGTAAATCACAAGAGTCACAATGAAAATCACAAGAGCTGGCAAATGCCCATTTATTTACTCACAGCCCAGGCCACAGAAACAGACTGGTCAATTTCACTTTTGTTTCTAGTCAGTTTCCTTTTGAGTTTCCCTGTCACCAGCCCAAGGTCTGAGCTGAGAATGGCCTTGGGGCAGATCTCTGCTGTACACACAGCTTTTGTCCCACCACTATTGCCAGTTAGGGCAGTGATTTGTTTTCACAATCTAACAGTACAGCCCCTGGTCTGAACACAGCTACCCTACTATAAAGGTGCCTCATACCAGTATAGATTATCCCCCTTCCAATGTGGGATGTGGGCTTGTTCTACACACTACAGTCACACCAGGGTTTTTTGTTTGTTTCTTTGTGTTTTAAACTATTGATTTATTTAGGGTGTTTTAACAGGGGTCACAAGTCTTTGCCATGTAACTATCAGAGACAACCCAACCACCATTACAAGCGGGCACTTGGGTTCAGAGACCCAGCCCACACTCAGATCCTCAGCGGATCTCTGTGTTTCCCTTATTACACAGAGAGCAGCAGTACCCCCGATCCCGCCGAGCACCCAGGGCTGAGATCTTCGGGCCTCTTCTCATCCAGCCACACTCCTGGGTCTCTTTGCAGCCCCTCTCACCCCCTGGCATCCAGGCGCCTTAAAGGCCAATGAAACAAACACAGTGCAGAGTGGAGGGGGGGCTGGAATCTATTTGATAAATGTTAGGTTTTGGGGGAAATCTTGGGGGTTTCCCCCCAAAACAAAACGTGCAGCCTAGAGGGTGCTGCCTCCCTTGGGGGGGACAGGGGGGCTGTATCTTGCCCTGGCTGGGGGACGGTCGGGGGCTCTCTGAGGGGTTTTACCCATTCCCCACGTCCAGGGTTTTCATCCGTACAATTGCAGGCCCAGGTAACCCGCCGGCGAGGTGCCAAGGGGCCGCCTTGCGCTTTGGTAGCACAAGGGAGACCCCTTGTGGCCGTGCTGGGAACCGCAAGCGGCGTCCTTGCGCTAAAGACAAGGGGAGGGGGAGAGAAGACTGGCGCTTTGTGAATGAAAGAGGGTCTGGCGCTGCTGCAGGGGCCGGGCGGGGAGGAGTGGGGCTGGGATGGGAGGGGAGGGGGGGTGATGGGATGGGGGCTGAGATGGGGCGGGGGATGGAATTGGAGGAGGAGTGATGGGATGGGGGCTGAGGTGGGGTGGGGGGTGGAATTGGAGGAGGTGGGGGTGATGGGATGGGGTGATGGAATTGGAGGAGGGGTGATAGGATGGGGGGCTGAGTTGAGGGAGGGGTAATGGAATTGGAGGAGGGGTGATGCGATGGGGGCTGAGATAGGGCGGGGGATGAAATTGGAGGAGGGGTGATGGGATGGGGGGCTGAGTTGAGGGAGGGGTAATGGAATTGGAGGAGGGGTGATGCGATGGGGGCTGAGATAGGGCGGGGGATGAAATTGGAGGAGGGGTGATGGGATGGGGGGCTGAGATGGGACAGGGGTAATGGAATTGGAGGAGGGGTGATGCGATGGGGGCTGAGATGGGGCGGGGGATGAAATTGGAGGAGGGATGATAGGATGGGGGGCTGAGATGGGGCGGGGTAATGGAATTGGAGGAGGGGTGATGCGATGGGGGCTGAGATGGGGCGGTGGTAATGGAATTGGAGGAGGGGTGAAGCGATGGGGGCTGAGATGGGGCGGGGGTAATGGAATTGGAGGAGGGGTGATGCGATGGGGGCTGAGATAGGGCGGGCGATGAAATAGGAGGAGGGGTGATGGGATGGGGGCTGAGTGGGTGATGGAATTGGAGGAGGGGTGATAGGATGGGGAGCTGCGTTGGAGGAGGGGTGATGGAATTGGAGGAGGGGGAGGGGTGATGGGATGGTGTGATGAATTTGAGAGGGCTGATGGGATGAGGGGGCTGAGTGGGTGGATGGGGTCATGGGATGGGGTGACGGAATTGGAAGAGGGATGATGGGATGGGGGCTGAGTTGAGGGAGGGGTGATGGAATTGGAGGAGGGGGAGGGGTGGTGGGATGAACTGGGGAGGGCTGAAGGGATGGGGGCTGAGTTGGGGGGGAGGTGATGGGCTAGGCTGACGGAATTTCCAGAGGGGTGATGGGATGAGGGGCTGGGATGGGGGGAGCTGGACTCATTTTTGTCGTGGGGAAAAATGACAGGAGAGACGCAGGACAATGGACCCCTAGTTCCTGTCACCAGCATTGTCCCCCAGCCAGCCAGGGTCCAGTTTTGCATAGGGGGTCCATCGGGAAGGGGATGGCTCCGATGCACCCTCAAAGGAGGAGTGAGCCAGGGCAGGGTGCTTAGCAGCAACACTTCCGGGTGCTAGCGCCAGCTTCCCCCCATGCTGTGTGACTTTGGGCAGGTCATTGTGGGCCAGGTTTTTGTCAGTGCTCATCTCCTTGTATTCAGGTGGGGGGGTCAGGGGACTCCCCTGGATTCTGGGGGGAGGAGAATTCTCAGGGGCTCCTGCTGATTTCTTGTGCCCATCCCACCCACTTCCTTTCTCTGCCTCATACCCTCCCTAAAATGGGGGCTGATCCTGAGCCGACCTGGTCCAGGAAGCACCCCCGGAAGAGGCTAGACAAGGGTCAGGTGCCAGGCTCTGACTCTCCCACCACCCTGGGGAAAGCGATGGGACCTTCTGCCCCCCCCCCCCCCCCCACAGCCGTCCCAAGGCCCTACTCTGCCTGGGGGATCTCCCTGGGGCAGCAGCCAGGGGCTGAGGGTATCTGCAGGCCCTTGGGAGGGGGTTTACCCCTTAGGGGGGCAGAGCCACCTACATGTTCCACATGGAGGTAACACCCGCCCCCCATCAATTCTTAGCATCCCCCCCCCCCCCATCACCACAGTAACAGGCATGAGTGGTCCCTGCTGTCCCGGCAGGTAGGTCTCCATGGCAATCCCAAGCCCCAATTCTCTGTTGCCTGGCAACATGTGTCAATTGACACCCACTTTGCACTGCGGTAGATCATGCGGTGTGAGCCCCCAATCACCCTTCCCAGATCTCATCTGTCTGGCCACCTCCTCTGCGACTGTGGAAGAGCCAGGCATAGACCCTTGCTCACCCGGCACCTCGCCTCCTACCTAGACCCCACTCCCCTCCCTGAGCTGCAGGGAGAACTCGAGTCCTGGCTCCCACCCCCTGTTCTAACCACTAGACCCCACTCCCCAGCCTGGGAGCTGCAACTGCTGTAACCCAGCACCGTGTGAATGCCCGGCCGGGGGGCTGGAGCAGCAGGACACTCCTGTCCCAGCCGGACAGAGGGATTTGGGGCTCAAGCGGGGTTCCCACTGAGCTCGTGACAGGTGCCAGCCCCCTGCCCTTCCCAGCAGACCACCCCCCAGACCTATGCCCCCCACCCCCATAGGGTAGGTGAGCTGTGGCTTTACAAAGAGCTGCCCCAGCTGTGGTCCAGGAATAACGTGACCCCCCCCCCACACACACACACACACACAGCTCAGGTTACCTGCTGGGGTGGGGGGTCTGCGGAGAGCAGCCCAGCGCCCCCAGCTGGGTGGGAATAGAAGCTGCAGCAGCTGCTGGAGGGAGTGGATATCCTGGTGGTCTGATGCTGGGTGTGTCTGTGCAAGGGGTGGAGGAAGGGGGAGGAGGAAATGGTGGGGGGCAGGAGACTGTGGGGGTGGATACAGGGGGCTGTGTGTGCGCGCGTGCGCACGCACGCGAGAGGCTGTGTGTATGAAGGGGTCCTCAGATGTGTTGGGGGAGGGGCTGCTTGTGGGCAGGGGGCTCCATGTATCAGAGGAGCAGTGGGGGAGCCCAAGGGAAGTTCAAGCCCCCCTCCCACAGAGGCTGTGGATCCTCTCTCTGCCCGCTCCTGGCCATTCCCACGGGACCCAACTCATTGTGGGTTCATCCCCACCAGCTGCACCCTGAGGGGATCAGGCCCTGCAGTGGGGGGTGGGAGGGCTACCTTGGAGGTACAAAATCCCGGGACCTCCGGGATGGGCATGAGCCCATAACACTGTGTACTGGGCCCCCGACAGCCCCCCGCCCCCGGACAGCTTCCACAGAGCAACCCTGCAACACCTGCCAGAGCTGTGCCCGGCCGTTCTGTGGCTCTAGAACGGAGAGTATCCTGTAATGAGCCCCCTCCCTGCAGCACCGCGCCCCCGGCTGAGCCCCCTCCCTGCAGCACCGCGCCCCCGGCTGAGCCCCCTCCCCGCTCCCTGCAGCACCGCGCCCCCGGCTGAGCCCCCTCCCTGCAGCACCGCGCCCCCGGCTGAGCCCCCTCCCTGCAGCACCGCGCCCCCGGCTGAGCCCCCTCCCCGCTCCCTGCAGCACCGCGCCCCCGGCTGAGCCCCCTCCCTGCAGCACCGCGCCCCCGGCTGAGCCCCCTCCCCGCTCCCTGCAGCACAGCGCCCCCTGCTGAACCCCCTCCCTGCAGCACAGCGCCCCCGGCTGAGCCCCCTCCCCGCTCCTTGCAGCACAGCGCCCCCTGCTGAACCCCCTCCCTGCTCCCCGCAGCACAGCACCCGCTGCTGAGTCCCCTCCCTGCTCCCCGCAGCACAGCGCCCCCTGCTGAGCCCCCTCCCTGCAACACAGCGCCCCCTGCTGAGCCCCCTCCCTGCTCCCCGCAGCACAGCGCCCCCTGCTGAGCCCCCTCCCTGCAACACAGCGCCCCCTGCTGAACCCCCTCCCTGCAGCCCAGCGCCCCCTGCTGAACCCTCTCCCTGCAGCACAGCGCCCCCGGCTGAGCCCCCTCCCCGCTCCCTGCAGCCCAGCGCCCCCTGCTGACCCCCCTTCCCCGCAGCACAGCGCCCCCTGCTGAGCCCCCTCCCCGCTCCCTGCAGCACCGCGCCCCCGGCTGAGCCCCCTCCCTGCAGCACCGCGCCCCCGGCTGAGCCCCCTCCCCGCTCCCTGCAGCCCAGCGCCCCCTGCTGAACCCCCTCCCTGCAGCCCAGCGCCCCCTGCTGAACCCCCTCCCCGCTCCCTGCAGCCCAGCGCCCCCTGCTGACCCCCCTTCCCCGCAGCACAGCGCCCCCTGCTGAGCCCCCTCCCCGCTCCCTGCAGCCCAGCGCCCCCTGCTGAACCCCCTCCCTGCAGCACCGCGCCCCCGGCTGAGCCCCCTCCCCGCTCCCTGCAGCACCGCGCCCCCGGCTGAGCCCCCTCCCTGCAGCACCGCGCCCCCGGCTGAGCCCCCTCCCCGCTCCCTGCAACCCAGCGCCCCCTGCTGAACCCCCTCCCTGCAGCACCGCGCCCCCGGCTGAGACCCCTCCCCGCTCCCTGCAGCACAGCGCCCCCGGCTGAGCCCCCTCCCCGCTCCCTGCAGCCCAGCGCCCCCTGCTGAACCCCCTCCCTGCAGCACAGCGCCCCGGCTGAGCCCCCTCCCCGCTCCTGGCAGCACAGCGCCCCCTGCTGAACCCCCTCCCTGCTCCCCGCAGCACAGCACCCGCTGCTGAGTCCCCTCCCTGCTCCCCGCAGCACAGCGCCCCCTGCTGAGCCCCCTCCCTGCAACACAGCGCCCCCTGCTGAACCCCCTCCCTGCTCCCCGCAGCACAGCACCCCCGGCTGAGCCCCCTCCCCGCTCCCTGCAGCACAGCACCCCCTGCTGAGCCCCCTCCCTGCAGCACAGCGCCCCCTGCTGAGCCCCCTCCCCGCTCCCTGCAGCCCAGAGCCCCCTGCTGAGCCCCCTCCCTGCAACACAGCGCCCCCTGCTGAGTCCCCGTCCCCGCAGCACAGCGCCCCCTGCTGAGCCCCCGTACCGCTCCTGCAGCCCAGCGCCCCCTGCTGAGCCCCCTCCCCGCTCCCTGCAGCCCAGCGCCTCCGGCTGAACCCCCTCCCTGCAGCACAGCGCCCCCGGCTGAGCCCCCGTCTTCGCAGCCCAGCGCCCCCGGCTGAGCCCCCGTCCCGCTCCTGCAGCCCAGCGCCCCCTGCTGAGCCCCCTCCCTGCTCCCCGCAGCACAGCGCCCCCTGCTGAGCCCTCGTCCCCGCAGCACAGCGCCCCCTGCTGAGCCCCCGTCCCGCTCCCTGCAGCCCAGCGCCTCCTGCTGAACCCCCTCCCTGCAGCACAGCGCCCCCTGCTGAGCCCCCGTCTTCGCAGCCCAGCGCCCCCTGCTGAGCCCCCACCCCGCTCCTGCAGCCCAGCGCCCCCTGCTGAACCTCCTCCCTGCTCCCAGCAGCACAGCGCCCCCTACTGAGCCCCCGTCCCCGCAGCACAGCGCCCCCTGCTGAGCCCCCGTCCCGCTCCTACAGCCCAGCGCCCCCTGCTGAGCCCCCTCCCTGCTCCCCGCAGCACAGCGCCCCCTGCTGAGCCCCCGTCCCGCTCCTACAGCCCAGCGCCCCCTGCTGAGCCCCCTCCCTGCAGCCCAGAGCCCCCTGCTGCGCCCCCGCCCCGCTCCCCGCAGCCCATGGCTTTTGCTCTGTCCCATCCAAGCAGTGACCCCTGGGACGCCCTTCGAGGTGACTGGGCGGCCAGCTGAGGACTCGCCGACGCCCACGCCCTCACTTGCCCACACACAGAGGAAGTTGCTGGCATCTTGAAAGTGGCTTTAATTACTTCCCTTAACGAGGTTCTTCCTCTTGGCAGCGGTGGGGGGGGGGGAGATCTCTGACAGTCCTAAATCCAGAGCCTCCCCCCGCCGAACCCCGACCACTGCACCTGCTTCATATTAATTAGCGTGATTAGTGCTGGTCTTAATTACAAGACCAGATTGTCCATTGTTAATTGTGGGCGGGGGGAAGGGAGCCTCTTCCGTGCCTTGTGGGAATGGTTATTTTTGCGGGGATGCCCCTCCCCACGTTGCGTTCTCTGCCCCCCTTCCGATGCCTGGGCAGGTGAGAATGCTGCAACCTTGTCCCTGTGCCGTGGATCTGTGCCCCCCAGGGGGCGCTGCCAGCAGTTCGAACATTAGTATGTCGGTGGGGGGGAGGCAGGGGGCGGAGCAAAATGCAGCAGGGAATGAATGATCTGCACCAGGCAGAGAATAAAAGGGGGTGATGGATTATATTGAGATAGCTGGGGCTTCGGGTTGGGATTGAAGGGCACCGGCAGAGCTGGCGGGGAGCCCAGAGTTGGGATATCAGGGGCTGCATGTCGGGATTGAGGGGCACGTGCAGAGTGGGGGGGGGGGCAGGGCTGGGACAGCAGGGAACTGCGGGTCAGGATTGAGGGGCATTGGCAGAGTTGAGCCAGGGTTGGGATAACAGGGGGCTGTGGGTCAGGATTAAGGGTCTCTCACTTGCCAGGTGCATCTCCAAGGCCCAGGGCTCTGCTGGGTTGCAATGCAGCCCTCCCTCTCTCCTACAAGAGGCTGGGACTGAAATCCATGGGAGTGGTGGGGGCTGGGATCCACAAGGGAATCACAGAATATCCAAAGCCATGTAGCAGTTGCTATCCATGAGTGTGGCTCAGTGGGAAGGGTGCTGGGCTAGGACACCTGGGTTCGATTCCTGGCTCTGCTGCTGCCCTTGTCCTTGTCTTGCTCTGTGCCTCAGTTTCCCCATCCCACTCTGTGTTGTCTGTTCACACTGTAGCTCTCTGAGGTAGGGACTGTCTCTCACTGTCTGCAGAGGCCAGCACAGTGGGGCCACAGTCTGGGTTTGGTTCTTCTCCACACGGCTGGGATAATAATGCCACATCTCCTGAGAGATGAACATCAGTCCCTCATAGGGTTGCCAACCATCCAGGATTGTCCTGGAGTCTCCAGGAATTAAAGATGAATCATTAATTAAAGATTATGTCATGTGATGAAACCTCCAGGAATATGTCCAATCAAATTTGACAACCCTGGTCCCTGGACTGTTCTGACTCAGCATAGCCCGGTCCTCTCCCCCCACCCCCAAAGCAGGTCAACCTGTGGAACTCCTTGCCAGGGGATGTTGTGAAGGCCAAGATTATAACAGGGTTCAAAAAAGAACTAGATAAGTTCATGGAGGATAGGTCCATCAATGGCTATTAGCCAGGATGGGCAGGGATGGTGTCCCTAGCCCCTGTTTGCCAGAAGGTGAGAATGAGCAACAGGGGATGGATCACTTGATGATTACCTGTTTTGTTCATTCCCTCTGGGGCACTTGGCATTGGCCACTGTCTGAAGATGGGATACTGGGCTAGATGGACCCTCGGTCTGACCCAGTCTGGCCATTCTTATGACCCTTTGGGACCATGAATAGCTGGAAATCCCTGTCTCCCATCACCCCCATCTCCAGTGTCCTATTGGCTGTTGGAGGTGGATTCTTCTCACAAACCTGTCAGAGGCCTCAAGGCCTGTGATCTTCCCTGTCCCTGCTGCAAGCAGCGTCCGCTTCTACGGGGAGGGTGTAGGGAATGGTCAGGGCAGTTTGGGCATTAGCTGGGGCAGTTTGGACATTTGCAGAATTCTGTGGAGAGGGAGGCAGGGCTGGGCTAGCTGGGGGCCGTGCAGTGGGATTGAGGAGCAGCGGCAGAGCTGGGAGCTCACGCCAGCCTTTCGCTTTCTTGCCAGTGCCATTGATGGCTCCCGCACTGTCAGGAGCAATAAATCCACCCCCTCCCCTCTGCCATCGTCCACAGCCTCCGCCCAGCCAGCCCCCCTCCTTCTGCTCGGGGAGCAACAGAGCCCAAAACCCAGCTGGAAAGACTTAGGGGAGATGAGCCCCTGCAGTGATCCTGTTCTGCCACCAGGGGGCACTATGACTACCTCATCTCCCCATAGTCGTCGTCCCCCTCCACCGCCTTCGCTGTGCTGGCAGATGCCATGGCCCCAGACAACCCCCTATGGGGACACAGGATGGGGGCAAAGGGGACGGGCAGGGGCCATGGGGGTGCAGGCCTGGACCACATTGCCCTGTCCCTTCCCCCTCCCTGCACTCGCTCCCCTGGGCCTGCAAGCTCTGTCCTGTACCGATAGCACATAGTGAGACAGGCGTCAGCACCAGGTAACAGCCAGCCTGGCAGGGGGCAGAGCTGGGGATAGAAGCCAGGAGGCCTGGATCCCAACCTCGACCCAAGCCCACTCTAACCACTAGACGGTTCTGACCTCCAACAGTTTTTGTGCAGGCAACTAGGGACTGGGCTCGGCCCTGCCTTTGCACTGGGTCCAGGAGACAGCAATTTGGAATTCCCCCTCAGCAAGGAGGATAAAAACATAAGAACGGCCAGACAGGGTCAGACCAAGGGTCCATCTAGCCCAGGATCCTGTCTGCCGACAGTGGCCAGTGCCAGGTGCCCCAGAGGGAATGAACAGAACAGGGAATCATCAAGTGATCCATCCCCTGTCACCCATTCCCAGCTTCTGGCAAACAGAGGCTAGGACACCATTCCTGCCCACCCTGGCTAATAGCCATTGATGGACCTATCCCCCATTAACTTATCTAGTTCTTTTTTGAATCCTGTTATAGTCTTGGCCTTCACAACATCCTCTGGCAAGGAGTTCCACATGTTGACTGTCTATTGTGTGAAGAACACAAATCCCACCTGCTCTGGGGAGGAGACAGAAGGACCCTGGGGGAAGAAGTAGGGGGTAGGGGTACCCCAGAGAGCAGCAAGACCCAGCTGGATGAGTCCTGCCCTGCTCACCTTGTGCTGCAGCCACCCCTTCACTAGGTGTGACCTCGTGGCAGCGGGAGCAGCCCTCAGAGGCTCACCTGTGGCACTCCCTGCTGCCGAATGTTATTCAGGGGAACAATTTTGTTCCTTTGCTGATTCTACCAGCAAACCATGGCCTGGTCAATTTCACTCTAGGCAGCCCCCATTTGAGATCAGGGCCCCATGGCTGCACAACCCCAGAGTGAGGCACAGTTCATGCCCCAAAGACCTTTCAGTCTGAATAGACAAAGGGTGGGAGAGGAAACTGAGGCACAGAGGGGTGAAAGGACATGCCCAAGGCCACCCAGCAGGTCAGTGGCAGAGTCCCAGCTCAGTGCTCCTACCCACTAGGCAAGGCTGTCTTTTGCTTCTGGTTCTTACACTGCACCCATCACCTTGGTATCGGACTGGCTGTGACCCACACAGTGCCCATCTCTGCCTCACAGGGCACAGTGCGGATTTGACTTAATCTGGGGAGGGGATCACAGGTAAGGTTCAATGGGGGGAAGCATTGCTCCCGTCCGGAGGGTTTATTATTAACCAGGTGGCCAAAATCCCAACATGAATTAGCACCTAGCGCCCCCTCCAGGCCCAGATGGCATGGCAGGACATGGCCCCCCAGTGCTTAGCCACAGAGCGCCCCAGATTCCTACCGTGAGGGGCTGGAGCTGGATGCCACATCTGTATGCAAGCCCCGCTCTGCAGCCAGGCGGTCGGCCCAGCGAGTCGGGGGGTGGGGGCTTTGCCCTTGATGAAACATTAATCTCCCTCCCCCGGCTGCCCCCCCATCCCTTCCATAGGTCACCGGGAGCCTGGCTGAGCTGGCGGCGCCGCGAGGGAGGCAGCTTAATCACAGCACAAATCATCCAGCGCAGGGGCTGGTAATTTACACTCGGCCTCTTGGCTCAGGGACCAGGCTCCTCGGCTCAGCCGCCAGCTCCGGCTGCTGCCTCCAGCCCAAGCCTGGGTAAGGGGCCACGGATCCCCAGGCCTCAGCCTTGGGCAATGGCCCCAGCTCCCGGCCTGTGTCAGACCAGGTGGCCCAAGAAGCATTGTGGGATGAAATGCCATCCCTTGCCCTGCAATCCCCACCCCTGCACTGCCGGGGAGCCGCCCTCGGGACCAGCAGTGCAGGGCCTGTGACACATGGGAAGCGACTCTGATTCCATCCAGCAGAGGACCGTGGTGCTTCCATGCGCATGCGCACCCCACATCTCCAAACAGCACGTCACACCCTCAGTGTGTCACACCCCCATGACCCTTCCACACCGTGTCACACCCAAGCCCCTCAGCTCTCACCCTCCACACCTCCACACAGCATCACACCCACATACCACAGCTCTCACCCCCCACACCCCCACAATGTCACACCCACACCCTACAGCCCTCACCACCCCACACTCCCTCCACACAGTGTCACACCCACGCCCCATAGTGTGTCACACCCACATACCCCCACAGTGTCACACCCACACCCTACAGCCCTCACCACCCCACACCCCCCTCCACACAGTGTCACATAGTGTGTCACATCCACATACCCCCACAGTGGGTCACACCTACCCCCCCCCCCAGCTCTCACATACACACACCTCAACCTCTCTCCCACACACACAGCTCCACAGGGATGATTTGTGGTTTTGTTTCACTCTGCTCCGTTACCTAGGGAGGTGGTAGAATCTCCTTCCTTAGAAGTTTTTAAGGTCAGGCTTGACAAAGCCCTGGCTGGGATGATTTAATTGGGGATTGGTCCTGCTTTGAGCAGGGAGTTGGACTAGGTGACCTCCTGAGGTCCCTTCCAACCCTGATATTCTATGATTCTACGATTCTATGCTCCCAGGGGGCGGGGGGCGGTCACATTGACTATCCCTTCCATGTGGGAGGAGGGTCTCCTGTGACAGGGCTGGAGCCTTAACGAACACAGCACTAATGAGCAAACTGATCCCCAGCCGCTCCTTGGCCCAGCCTCCTCTGCTGGGGGCGACTCCTTGGCACAGAGGTAGCCGGCACATCTGGGAGCAGATACTTCCAGGGGACCAAACCCCAGGTAAGGAGTAGCGGCCCCAGGGATCGAACCAGGCACACTACAGCTTGGGTGAGGAGCAGGCTGGTGTAGTAGCTGGACCTGGCCACAAGAGGGTGACATGTGCCCAGGCATTCAGCTGGTATGTTACAAGCACAGAGGGAGAAGGGAGAACAGTGCCACCCCCGACCCCTAACACCATCCTCCTTAGACACCCCAGAGAGGTGGGTGAAGGCAACAACCCGCAGCTCCTGCCAGCACCTGCCCGACTGGGAGCCAAGCTGCAGAATCCACGGCTCCAAACAGATGAGGGGTGAATCTGAATTCAGGATGAGGCAGGATACCGGGCTGGATGGACCCTTGATCTCCTCTGACACTGGAATAAATGGCCTCTCCTATGGAGATCAGAGCTCCTCCCCACAGTACCATGGCAACAGCAGGAGGCCAGACGCCAGGCCAGATGGGCCCATTGACTTTCCAGCCATGGTGGAACCCGCAGTTTCCCTAGCAACAGGCTGCACAAGGGCCCCATTGTGACATCCCCAGGGTGTGAGCAATGGGGGAGGATGGCCTGGGGGAAGGCTGTGACTGGCCCCCTGCAGCCCGTGGCCCCCGCTGCACCAGGATCCCCCCACACCTATGGCACCAAGCAGAGTGTAGGGCTCCAGGAGATGAAGGGCGGGGTGGTGGTCCAGCTCCTGCTGTACTGGCTCAGGGCCCTGAGGTGAGCGGCGGGTACCTGGGAAACAGGAACCCTGAGCCGGCCCCTGGCCCTGACTCCTGTTTGTATGTGACCCCCCCAGGGCTTCCATCGGCATCCTGCTGCGCCTGGCAGAGCGCGCCCTCCACAGAGTATCTCGCTGCCGGCTCCTGCGGGCCCTCCACCCATGGCCCAGACACCATGACGGTGCCCCCACCAGGTCAGGGGACTCCCCGGAGAAAGGCACCTGGCCTGGGCCTAGAGCCAGGCTGTGGGGGGAGAGAGATGGTTAATGCGTGTGTTAGGTGGAGAGAGACGTTCCTTGTTAAACACAAAGGCAACCTGTGTTGAACCCAATGCCTCAGTGCAGCACTAGGGGGCGCTGTGCTGCACAGAGTGGGGTGGGGGCTCAGTAGGGGGAGCTCTCTCCTCCCACTCAGTGCTGACCCCATGCAGCACTAGGGGGCGCTGTGCTGGAGGGAGCAGGGTGGGGTCTCAGTAGGGGGCACTTTCCCATCGCAGCCAGTACTGACCCCATGCAGCACTAGGGGGCACTGTGGCAGAGGGGATTCCTGACTAGGAGTCACTAATCGCCCTTGGCTCCCTTGCAGTAGGGGCATCATGGCCGTGTGGCAGAGGGGCGCAGCGGGAACAGGGTGCTGGAGCTGGATCCAGGAGCAGCCACCCAGGAGACACCCTGACGGTGACTGTACCTGCACCCACGGGCCAGAATTCCAGCTCCCAGAAACCCGCTCCATCCAGAGCCTCTTCGATGGGGACGGCAGGCTGGACCTGGCTGGGCTGCGCAAGGTGATCTATGAGACAGGTGTGTGTGGGGCTGGAGCGGTGGGAGGAGCCTTTAGATTTGACACCTCTCGCCCCAACCTCTGGCACTGATGCCAAGAGTCTGAGTCCCATTGCAGGGTGGGGCCAGGAGCAGGCGCTGTTGGCAGGGAAGCGAACCACACTTGGCTGAAGCTGCCCCCTAGAGACAAGCTTTGCCCATCACATCCAGCAGAGAACGCCTGGGTTCTGTGCCCAGCTCTGCCTGTAGCCTGCTGGGTGACCTCGGGCAAGTTACTGTGCCTCTCTGTGCCTCAGTTTCCCCAACTGTACAGTGGCAATAGTGAAACTAACCTCCTTGGTCAAGCGCTTTGGGGTCTGCTACTGTGAAGAAAGAGGGCACTGCTAAGCCATAGTGGTTGGCACAGTGGGTTAGCAGCTACATGCCAGACAGGCAGCAAATGTATCAATGGGCACATGTTGGTCAGAGATCTCAGGGGTGAATAGAAATAAAAAACCACAAAATTTCTGAGGCTCTGCCCCAGCTGCCCCACTAGGGAGCTGACTACATTTCCCATCAGCCCCCAGAACAGGCTACCAACCCCTCCCCCCATTCTGATCACTAGATACAACTCCCCTCCCAGAGCCAGGGAGGGAACCCAGGAGTCCCAGCTCCTAGCCTCCATTGCACTAGCCACTAGACACCACTCCCCTCCCAGAGTCAGGGAGGGAACCCAGGAGTCCTGGTTCCCTGCCCCCACATAGTCAGTGTTCTATGAGTGTGTAGCTGGGTCTCCGTGGTCCAGTCCAGCCCCATCTCATGCGCTGTGGGGGGCTGGGGGCCCAGGCACAGATGCCAGCGAGCGGAAGGTCACCTGGAAGTTTCTCTTTGGTGTGTACCCCGCGGACTCCACCACTGAGGACCGGCGCCAGCTGGACCAGCAGCTGGTCGCCCGCTACAGGAGCATGAAGAACGCCTGGAAGCAGCAGTTCCCCAGCGCCAGGCGCATGGAGGTGCAGTCAGACCGTAAGTGCCCCCACAAACCAGCCCTCCAGCTCCCAGCACGCAAGACATCAGGGGACCGAGCCGGAGGCAGAACTGAATGGGGGGATGGGGGTACAATAGGGACCGAGTTCAGGGGGGTGAGGCCCATCCGCTTCCCCCACATTTTAGAGACCAAGTTCACTCAGCAAAGATCTCTTTCCTACAGCTCGGGGCAGGGGCAGGAGCAGGTCAATTCTTCCTAACCACCAGCCCAGCCACTGATTGACATGGACACACAACACATTCAATATATAGCCCCACAGCTCCTCCCACCAAACAGCTCCTCCCACTGGGCGGAGCAACAGAGCTCCGCCTCCTGAAAGCGCTTGAGCCTGGTCATGGTGGCTAAAGCCGACCCCATTCTCCTTCCCACAGTGGAGCTGTCCCTGGCCATCGAGAAATACGAGGAGCAGCAGGAGAAGGAAGCGGCCAAGGTGCCTGCGGTGGTGAGACGTCTGTGCCAGGCGTGGCTGGACGGGGTGGCTGGCTCGCTGGGGCCCGGCAGGCAGGAGCCCGGGGTGGCACAGAGCAGCCAGCAGCGATGGCCAAGGGGAAGGCAGTGTGGCAGGAGCTGGTACCAAGGTGCAGCCCCTCAGGGGCGGGCATCTGCCCCCCTGGCACAGGCACTCCAAGCAGGGAACGCCAGGGCTGCATAGGCCACAGGGACTGGGCTCCATGGTCAATGGGTGGGGTGGGCGCTCCTGGAGCGGGGAGTAGCACCCAGGAGTCCCGGTCCCCAGCCCCCACCCCATGCCCTGAGCACCAGGAGCCCCTGCCCCGAGGGCCCAGCCGAATACTAATGCAGCCCCTCCCCCGCCAGCACGGCCTGTGGCTCCAGAGCATCAACCAGCCCCAGTTCTGGGCATCTCTGAGGGACATTGATGCCGACCTGCCCCGCACCGACCGGCACCGCAGCTTCTTCCAGTGAGTGCGCCCTGCCGGGCACCACAGCCTGCTGCCATGCTAGTGCCACACCCCCAGCACCATGCCCTGCCAGGCACCGCCGCCCACTGCCACCCCCCAGTGCCATTCCATGCTGGGCACCGCTGCCCACTGCCACGCCAATGCCACAACCCTAATGCCATGCCACGCCAGGCACCATTGCCACACCCACAAGTGCCATGGCCCCAGTGCCACACCCTGCTAGGCACCGCCGCCCACTGCCACACAGCTCCCCCACAAACCTCCCCCCAGTGCTGCACACCCGCCAGGCACAGCCGCCCACTGCCATGCAGCCCCCCCAGGAGGCCCCCCCAGTGCCATGTTTGTGCTGGGTACAGCCCCCCAGTGTCATGCAGCCCTCCCCACAAACCCATCCCAGTGCCACGCCTCTGCCGGGCACAGACCCCTCAGTGCCACACCCCCTTCACGCACAGCCACCCTCCTCCACGCAGGACCCTCCATGAGGCTGCCCCAGTACCATGCACCTACTGGGCAAAGCTCCCCAATGCTATGCAGGCTCCCCACAAGCCCCCCCCCCCGTGCCAAACACCCACCGAGCAGCCACCCGCTGCCACGGAGGCCCCTCCATGAACCCCACAATGCCACACACTCACCAGGCAAAGCTCCCAGTGCCACTCACCCACCAACAGCTCCCACCCCCGTGCCACACAGGCCCCTCACAACTCAGGCTACCCCAGACCTACATGCTAACCAGCACAGCCCCCCCTGCCCCATTGCCACATGCCCCCAGGAACAGCCACCCTGATGCCATGTAGGCACCCCCACACGGACAGCCTATGCCATGCGCCCGCCAGGCTCACACTCCAATGGTGCCATGTGCCCGCTGGTCTCACACACACACCCGCCATGATGCCATGCTCCTTCTGGGCTCACCCCCGCCCCCAATGGTTCCATGCACCCACTGGGCTCACCCTCCAAATGGTGCCATGCACCCACTGGGTTCACCCCCCCCAATGGGGCCACGTGCCCGCTGGGCTCAACCCCCCCCCCCGCCCCCCATGGGGCCATGCTCCCACTGGGCTCACACCCCTCCTGTGTCTCTCTGCAGGCGCCAGGGGCTGATGAAGCTGCTGTACCTGAGGGAGATTCTGATCACATTTGCCGCCTTCCACCAGGGTGAGTACCCTGCCCCCCGGAACCCCTCCACTGCTCCCTGCCCCACCAGCACCCCTCCACTGCTCCCTGCTCCCTCTCCACTGTCCCTTCCCCCAAGCCTCTCACTGCCCCCTGCCCCTCAGACCGCCCTGCTGCCCCCTGATTCCCCCACTTCCACCTCCCCTCTCAGTGCCTTGTGACTTCCCCCTTTACTGTCCCTTGACCCCCCAGGATCCCTTTTTGCCCCCATCTGTCTCCCTGTTGCCTCCTACTCCTATTCTCCCCATCCCCTTGTCCCACCCTCCCCCTGATGCCCCCTCCCCCTCTCCCCAGACATCGGCTACTGCCAGGGCATGACCGACTTTGCCAGCCACTTCCTGGAGACACTGGACTCAGAGTTTGACGCCTTCTGGTGCTTCGTAAACTACATGCGGCACTGGGTCCCCAGCTTGACCGCCCAGGGCGTGGCCCGCAAGATCCGTGAGCAGCAGGGCCCTGTGGGAGAGGGACACCAGCCCTAGTGCCAGGCCTCTGCCAGGGCTGGGCTGAGCACAGCAGGTCAGCCCAGCCCTGGGGGAGGCGATGCTGCGAGCCAAGGTGGGTGGGGTAGGGGCTGTGTCACCCTCAACTGGGCTCTTGCGGAGAAGGGCCCTGCCTGGTCCATGGCTGGTGGGAGACCTTGAGAGCTGACAGAAGTGCTTGTGGCAGGGCAGGTAATGGGGTCTAGTGGTTGGAGCAGGCGGGTCTGGGAGTCGGGATTCCTGGGTTCTGTTCCTGGTTATGGGAGGGGAGTGATATCTAGTGGTTAGAGTGTGGGGGGTGTCTGGAAGTCAGGACTCCTGGGTTCCGTTCCCAGCTCTGCCACTGGTTTGCTGTTTGACTTTGTGGAAATAAGCTCATCTGTATAAGGAGGGAGTAATTCCTCCTCCCGCGCCCTTGGTAAATTGGCTTGAGCTCCTTGGGCAGAAGGATGGGTAAAGGCAAAAAATTATTATGCAGTAGGGGGCGCTCTCCCCTCGCAGTCAGTGCTGACCCCAGAGCCCCAGTGTGGCACTAGGGGGCATTGTGCTGCAGGGAGTGGGGCAGGCACTCAGTAGGGGGCACTATCCCCTCACTGTCAGTGCTGACTCCAGTGTGTGGGGTGCCCCCTTTTGGCTGGGATATATAACTCCACTCCCAGTCGCTTGTGAGCTTTGAAAATCTCCTGGCTCTTTTTGGCCGCCTGGGGGCTAATCCCAGTGCCTGGGGCAAACTCCCCTGGGAGCTGCCATTCAGTGCAACATCCTCCCCTTGCTCTAAGCTGTGTGTGTTAAACAGCAGCTGCGCCCCCACACCAGAGGCAGCTGCATTGTGCCGGCGGGAAAGCGCCCCCCCCCCGGCTCCATGCGGCAGGGGGTAGGGGCTGAGCGCGGGCTGTGTGTCCAGCGCAGAGACCACCGAGGAGCTGCTGCGACACGTGGACCCTGAGCTGTACCACCACATCGCCAGGACCTCCAAGGAGCGGCTGCTTTTCTGTCTCAGGTGAGGAGCCCCCACAACCCAGGGCTCCCCTGGCTCCAACTGTAGGGCCTAGGCTGTTTGCTCCAACAGCAGCATCCCAGGGCTTTGGGGGAGGGGAAGGGGGGTCACCATCCCCATGGGCAGCACAAGTGGCCTCTATGGGCTTTTGACCTGCGGTGGCATGTGGCTCTCTGTCACCCCCTGGTGGCCAGATTGTGCCTTGACGCCTGTGAGTCAGCTTCCGCTAACGCAGCTGGTTGTTTCGCTGAGACTGGGGCTGCTTCAGGCCTTTAGCGCCAGGAGCTTTTCGACTCCGAGAGCAGGTGAATGGGGCAGCTTGATCCGGGCGGACTAGCCTCTCCACCGAGAGGAGATTTCCAAGAGCACCGGCGTCTGCAATCCAGTAACCAAAGGCAGAGTCAGATCCAGCAGCTGGGAACAGACACTTGACCAACCCAGACAAGAAATAAATTACCAGGGTTTAGCAGCGGGGTGTCAGGGTGGGTAGGGATGGGATGGATTCCCCAGCACTTGGAGTCTTTAAATCCAGATTGAGTGTCTCCAAAAGCTGCCCTCTTGCTCAGGAAGAAGGAACCACTGGGGGAAGCTCTCAGATGATCACAGTTGTCCCTCCTGGCCGTGAGATCTACAATAGTCTGGAGCTCAGTCCCTGCCAGAGCTGAAATTGGCACGTTTTGCAGGGAAACAAACATGGAAAATCTGCAGCAACCCCTCCCCCCACACCCAGAGGGAGGGGGAGGGAGCACGGCGGTGGGGGCTGGGGAGCTGGTGATGGGAAGAGGCAGTGGATAGAGAGTGGGGTGGCCATTGGGGGGTGGAGGTGGGAGGGGAGCCAGGGATGGTGCATTTTGGGGCTGCAGGGGGCTGCTGATGGGGGAGAAGAAGGGATCTCAAGGGAAGGGACCTGCCTTTGCCCCTGGGCCCGTGCATGGCATTGGCGCCTCACACCCTTCCCCCGCCCTCCCCAGTTGGCTGCTGCTGCGGTTCCAGAGGGAGCTGGGGCACGAGGATGCCCTGCGGGTGATGGAGATCAGTGCCCTGGAGGGGGACCCCACCGAGCTGGCAGCCCGGCTGTTGCCAAATTGCAGGGAAGGTGAGGAGCAGCCGCCACCCCTCTCGCTCCCCCTCCACACAGACCCCATGTCTCAGCCCTGGGCTCTCCTTCCCCACCTAGAGCTCTGCGGTGCCCCCCGTTCCGACCCACAGCCCCCTGCTAGCCCAGCCCTAGGCTCCTCCCACCCATTCCCACAGCTCTACCCCCAGTCCCGACCCACAGCCCCCTGCTAGCCCAGCCCTAGGCTCCCCCCACCCATTCCCACAGCTCTACCCCCCGTTCCGACCCACAGCCCCCTGATAGCCCAGCCCTAGGCTTCCCCCACCCATTCCTGCTAGCCCAGCCCTGTGCTCCCCCCCACCCCCATACCCACAGCTCTACCCCCAGTCCCGACCCACAGCCCCCTGCTAGCCCAACCCTGGGCCACTCCATCCCCCGCGGCTCTGCCAGTGCCCAGGAACCATCTCTGTGCTGGCTTTAGGCTCTGCTGACCCTGCTCTCGCCTGCCCCGACCCTGCAGGGAAGGACGGGCTGGCCCCGCACCAGGACAGAGTCTCCTTCGAGGTGCTGCTCTGTGTGGCCCTTCTGATCCAGCACCGCCAGCAGCTGCTCCAGTACCAGCATGTCCACGACTTCTTCCTCTTCGCCCACAGGTCGGGGCCTTTCCCAGGGGCGGGGGCAGCTGGGGCTCCTCCCCCCGCACAGGACTCGTGGGCGAGGGGAGCCTGACAACAGCTTTATTACGGGTCTGCGGGGGGCCATCCGCCTGGGCCCGGGGCTCCCAGCCCCGCTCTTCCAGTCCCAGGGCACCAGGGGCCATGAAACTGCACCCGCTCCAGCCAGTCCGCTCCAGCCCCACGCCAGTGAGCACATTGGGGAGGGGAGCCAACACTTGTCATTGTGAGAATTGTGGGGCAGAACTGATACCATGTGACCCCGGCCTCCAGTCCCAACTGCCCCAATGTGGTGGAAATGGCTCAGCCGAGGGGGCGATCCAAGGGTGGGACTCAGGACACCTGGGTTCTATTCCTAGCTCTGCCCCAAGCCTCCTAGGTGACATTCTCCTCTCCATGCCTCAGTTTCCCTCCCACCCTGGTCTGGTCAGACTGGGAGCTCTCTGGGGCAGGGACTGCCCCTTGGACCCCAGCTGCCTAGCAGGAGAGGGGTCTCAGCCCGGTTTCCTGTAAGGGAGCTACTCCATGGTGCCATTCAGCTCCTCCGACAGGGGCTAGGCACCGGCCGGGGACCCACTGAGTCCCCAAGGGTTTCCAGCTGTGCCTCAGCACCCAGGGCGGGACGGGGCACTGTGAGAGGGACCCAGCAGGGGGCGCTGTGTCTGAGCATGTGTCTCCCCCACAGGCTGCAGGGGAAGCTGGCTCTGGATGCACTCCGCAGGGTGGACAGGCCCCTCTAGGGCCAGATGGCATCAGGACGCCGGCCAAGGGAGAGGCTGCAATGAAGCTGGGTGTGTCAAGCTGACGGTCTCTGGCCAGGTCTCTCTGTGGGGCAAACGTGGCCCCTGGGCCAGGCCCCAAAGTGCCCCCACGGCACCAGGGACGGGGAGGGTCTGTGTCTGCATTCAGCCAGCTGGAATCAGTCACTGCGGGGTGGGGCCTGGGCGGGGAGGCTGGGGAAAGGGGGCTGGAGTGGGGGAGCAGGGAGGGCAGCAGGGGAACCTGTCCCAGCCATGCACCCAGAGACGTACACACACACACACGGAGTCTGGAGACACACATGCACATACACCCAGAGACACAGGCACCCTGAGACACACCCAGAGCTGCATATGTGTGCACACACAGGGCACCTGTACACCATCTCCCTCCAGCACATGCCTCGAAACACCCCCCCACACCCACCCGGTCCCCACAAACACTCCCCCACGTCTCCCTTGTTGCACACCCTCCACTCCCTCTCATCCCCCCAGTGTCTTCTCCCGGCCTGTGCCCCTCTCCCCCAGGCCTGCCCCTGGACGGCCCTGAGCTCGGTGCACTGTCTCTTTAACGGGAGAGGAGCCTGGGAGATGAACGGCTTCTCCAGTGGCTCCATTCATCTCATTTTAATTTTATGAGCAATATTTTGCATGGAGCGGCCTTTACCCGCGAATAGCAACATAATGTGGGCATCAATCACACACCCCGGCGGGATTGCTCTTTCAGCAAGGTTGAGCTGCGGGTTGATGAGCTGCCCGGCCCTCACCCCTTCTGCCCGGAATCACCCTCAGCCCCAGGGAGCAGCTGAGCGCCTGCTCTGATCCAGGGGTCTCCCTTCCCCCCACACCCGCCCCGGAATCGCTGCATCTCTGCAAAACCCCAGCAGGGCTGGGAACGGGCAGGGAGTTCAGGGGAGGGCAGCGCAGAAATGTCCCCACGTAATGCCATTGGGTTGTGAGCCAGGTTAGTGCATGAACAGATGCAGGTGTGTGTGTGCGCACACGCGTGTGGAGGGCGTATGTGAGTCTGTTTGTCAGGCAGTGTGGTTGTGTTGCTGTGTGTGTCCTGGAGGGAGTGGGATGATGACAGGAAAGGCTGGGGCCATGCATAGGGGCATGCACAAGAGAGCAAGTGTGAGCAGACGGGCATGTTGATGTCGCTGAGTGTGGCAGGGGGGCAGCTGTGCATGTGAGAAGGGGGGGATGTGACTCATGAGGCTGGGTCCCTGCCAAGGGTTCAAACCACGGGGTGCTCGCGACAGAACATACAGATTTCGCTCTGAGCTACCCAGACAGAGCCACCTGCCTCAGGCCGGCCTGAGGCCCCTCCCAGACTTGGGGTTGCCAACTTTCTGATAGCATAAAACTGAACACCTTTGCCCTGCCCCCTGCCCTGAGGCCCTGCCCCTGACTTGCCCCTTCTCTGAGGCCCCGCCCCACTCACTCCATTCCCCCTCCCTCCGTCACTCACTCTCCCCCATCCTCCCTCACTCATTTTCACCAGGCTGGGACAGGGATGCGGGAGGGGGTGAGGGCTCCAGCTGGGGGTGCGGGCTTTGGGGTGGGGCCAGGGATGAGGGGTGCAGGGGGGTGAGGGCTCTGGCTGGGAGCATGGGCTCTGGGGTGGGACTTGAGATGGGCTCTGGGCTGGAGGGGTGGAGCCAAGGGGTTCGGAGTGTGGGAGGGGGCTCCAGGCTAGGGCAGGAAGTTAGGATGCGGGAGGGGGCTCAGGGATGGGGGTTGAGGTGCAGGAGAGGGTGTGAGCTCTGGGAGGGAGTTTGGGTGTGGGAGGGGGTTCAGGGCTGGGGCAGTCGGTTGGGGTGGGGGGGGTGAGGGCTCCGGCTGGGGGTGAGGGCTCTGGTGTTGGGGTGCAGATGAGGGAGTTGGGATGGGGGTGGGCTCTGGGTTGGGGCCGAGGGGTTCAGAGTGCAGAAGGGGGCTCAGGGATGGGGGTTGGGGTGTGGGAGGGGGTGCGGGCTTTGAAAGGGAATTTGGGTGTGGGAGGGGGTTCACGGCTGGAGCAGGTGGATGGGGTGCGGGCTCCGGGAGGGGACTCAGTGCTGGGGCAGAGGGTTGGGGTGCAGGAGGGGGTGCAGTGTGGGCTACAGGCAGTGCTTACCTGAGGCAGCTCCCGGAAGCAGCGACATGTCCCTCTGGCCCCTAGGCCAATGGGAGCTGCAGAGCTGGGACTCGGGGCAGGGTCAGCGTGCGGAGCCTCCCTGGCTGTCCCTGTGCCTAGGGGCCGCAGGGACACACCGGCCACTTCCAGGAGCCGTACTGAGCCAGGGCAGGCAGGGAGCCCTCCATGGGGAGGCCATGCGGATACAGCAGGGGGCGCTCTTCCTTCAGACAAGTGCCATGGCTAACCCCACCCTCAGACCTAATGCTACTTTTTGCCTCCCCAAATCCACTCCCAGATACAGCAGCCTTCTTTGGCATCCTGTCCTAACCTGGTAGGTTGGGCTGGGCACAATTATAAGTCAATGCAGCTCTAACCCTCGGGACTCACTGCCACCAGAAATTACTGAGAGCAAGAGTTTAGTACAGTAAAAAACAAGGATTCAGCACAGATGGTGCATCTTATCTCAGCACTGTATTTTCACCCCCCCGCTCACACACAACATTCAGAGCAGAGATCGTCCCCTCCAGCAGGGGGCATCACACACATATACACACACACACACACAGAGCAAGGCTCATCCCCTCCAGTAGGGGGCAGCAGGGACGCACACACACACACACACACACACACACACACACAGAGAGCAAGGCTCATCCTCTCCAGCAGGGGGCAGCAGGGACACAAACATACATACATTTTACAGAGTTGCTTCAACAAAAACAACAAGGAATCCAGTGGCACCTTAAAGACTAACAGATTTATTTGGGCCACTGGACTCCTTGTTGTTTTCGTGGATATAGACTAATACGGCTACCCCCTGATGCTTTAACAAAGGGAAGCTCCACCACCCCGGACGCCGTTCCTCCCATCCCCGCGTTTTTCTGAACAGAGCTGAAACCCAGTGCCGGGTCTAGACGCTGTATCCCTGCAAAGGGGCATGACCCCAGATCCAAGACCCAAGCTCTCCCCACGGGCAGGGTGTTCGGCTCAGCCCCTTCGGGAGTTGACTGTGGGTCCGAAGCCAGAGAGGAGGTTCTGGCTCTGGCCCTCTGCCATCACACCTCTTCTGTAGCTAACTCCCCCTTTGTGCCATGTGTTGGAGACAAACCCCTTCCCCCCCAGCCCTCCGCTGCTGGCCCACCGTGCTCCAAAGTTCCCCTTTAAACACCCTGTCCCCGGTAATTAGCAGGCAAGGCTAAAAGCCTCCGATGGGCCCTAGCAGTCCCGGACGTACTGGAAAGGGCCTTTCTCTGCCAGGCTGGCAGCGCCGGGAGCTGCTAGCTGGGGCAGAAGGAGGCGGGGGGAGGAAGGCATAAATATAATGAATCCAGGTGCTGCAGATACCAAGCGTGACTAGCAGATAAATCACACCCAGGGAGCTCGGAGCAGAGCCTCGTCCAAAGTCACAGCCCTTAGCGCCTGGTGCGGGGTGGGGGGGGAGTTGCCGTCACCGTGGGAGGCAGTACAGGGATGCTGAGTCTGTCTCAGCTCACTCACTAAAGGGTGACATGTCATGCACACGCACGTTCACACACAAGCTTGCATGTTCACACAAGTACACATGAATTCACACGCATGCACACAACCCTACACACCTACATGATCACACACACACACACCTGATTCTCCCCCATCCAAGCTCTGCAGCTCCTCCTCACTGACAAAGCAGGTCTCCTGCAGCTTTGCCCCCCTCACCCCACCCACTTCCACTCCCACCCCACTCCCTGCCTCAGCCTAGCAGGAGGGAAGGTCACTCAGGCCAGGGAGCCCCTTCACTCAGCGCTGAGACCCCAGCAGCCTGCCCTCCAGGTGAGCCAGTCCCAGCTTCCATGCTACTCAGTGCAAAGCCCCCCAGGTCCAAGCTGCTCTGGCCAGGTCCCCTCAGCAGGGAAAAGTCTTTGCTGAAGGCAGCGTCGCTGCTCCCGAAGGTTAGCGGAAGGTTAAAATGCTGGGGTGGCTCTATCTGAAGGGGCTTTTGTGTGTCCAGCATAGAGGGATCTGGGCTCCCGGGGGAGCCCCGGGCTGGGAGATCCGGGTTGGGATCGGGGCGGGGGTGAAATCTGCCTCCATGGCAATCCCTCCTGGCAACACTACAATGACCCCCGGCAATTGCCCCCAGCAATGCTGCAGTGACCGTGCGGATATCGCCCCAGCAAGGCTTCAATGACTCTGTTGCAACTGACCCAGCAACACCACAGTGACACCACGGCAACCACCTCCAGCAACACTGCAGCAACAACATGACGATTGCCTCCGCAACACCACGGCAGTCGCCCCTGACAACGCTGCAGTGACACCATGGCGACGGCCTTAGCAATGCTGCAGTGACACAATTGCCCCCAGCACTATTGCAATGATGCCATGGCAATCGCCCCGGCAACGCTGCAGTGACGCCATGGCAATCGCCCCGGCAACGCTGCAGTGACGCTATGGTGACACTGCAGCACAACTCTTCTCAGCGGCTTCGCAGGAGGCCCAGGCTCTGCAGTGCTCCTGCCGCCTCATTTATTCGTGCTGCAAAGAGAAAGAGATTCTCTCTAGGAAACCAAGTCCCTGAGTCAATCAGACCCACCCCAGCCAGACAACCCGATGCCGGGGGGGGGGGGGCGGTGTTCACAAAATCCTGACACAGTTACCCCCCAGCAGTGTAAGCACCCCCTTCCCCCACTTCCAGCCCACCTCTCTTGCTAGTTAGCACCAGTGCAGGGCGATAAACAGCCCCCTTGGCTGCCCAAGCCCCTGGCAATGGTTCTTTGTTCGGGTGAGTTTACACGCGGTTGAGCCCAGGGCGGGTGCCGGTGACTCCAGCCTTCGTTAGCACTAATGAAGCAGAGCCAAACATTCAAGCAAGGCCCGAAATGTTATTTGAAAATCTCTGACAGGGAAAGTAGCTTTTAACACAGCCAGACGCAGCTCGGTGAAGCCCTGTGGAGGGAGCCCGGGCAACAAGAATTCCCTTCCAGAGGCGGCCCTGGGGCCTTGGTGTCAAGCAGCAACCCCCGGCAGGCTGCCACAGCTGGGGCATGAGCCAGCCCCCACATGTGCGTACACACACACACACACACTGTCCGCTCCCAGGGGCTGGGGCTTGTGCAGAAGGGCCCTGCTCACCAGGGAGATGGGGCTAAAGGGGACAGCTGGAGCTCCTCCACTCAAGCTCGGGCTCTACTTCCCCCCTCCCCTCATTCCCTCACTGCGGGGGGGGGAAAGGGGGGCATCCCGGGCTCAGGCGCTTTCCCCCAGAATCCCTCACCTGGAGGCGGTGGGGCTCCGGCTGTCAGCTGCAGGGTGGCAACACCAGTGCAGAAGTAAGGGTGGAAATGGGGCAACAAGTCTGCTGTGAAAAGTGATATTGACAAATATATTTCATGTTGCCTCCCTTACTTCAGAGCTGGGCGCCTGGCCATCAGCCGCTGCTCTCTGCTCTGCCTTCGGAGCTGGGCACCCAGCCAGCAGCCGCTGCTCTCCGCTCTGCCTTCGGAGCTGGGCACCCAGCCAGCAGCCGCTGCTCTCTGCTCTGCCTTCAGACCTGGGTGCCCAGAAAGCAGCCACTGCTCTCTGCTCTGCCTTCAGAGCTGGGCTGGACAAGATGACCTCCTGAGGTCCCTTCCAACCCTGATATTCTATAATTCTGTGTACTTGGTGGGAGGCCTATGTGACTACAGACACAAAGAAGGGGCCCAGTCAAATATATTTGAGAACCACTGATCTAGTGGTCCCAGCTGAGCTCAGGGCCCTCAGCCCTGCCTAGACCCAGAGCGAGAGACAGTCCCTACCCCAGAGAGCTGACAGTCTGAACAAACACAGGGTTGGGGGAAATTGAGGCACAGAGAGGCGAAGGGACTTGCCCAATATCACTCAGGGTCCAGAGCAGGTCTCTTAGAGCCATGCATAGAACCCAGGGGTCCTGGCTCCCAGGCCCCTTGCCCTAACCACTAGCCCCCACTCCCATCCCAGAGCTACGAATAGAGCCAGGTGGCCTAACCACCCCTCCCAGACTCCCAATCTAACCACTAGACTGAACTGCCACTCCTTATCAGCAGGCGTCTGAAGGTTCAATGAGGGCTATCTCTAGAAAAGCCCTGTCATGGTGAGAGTCGGGGGCATGAGCTGCCAGGGAAGGGGGAAGATTGAATAATTTGGGGTGGTGACCCCACTTCCCCACTGGGAGATGGCATAGGCCCAGACCCTAGACCCTGCCATGGAGCTGGGTATAAACTTATGTCTTTCCCACCCCCCAGCCCCAACAAAGCATCAGGGGTGGGTGATAATCCATTGACAGGATCTGATACCAGCAGGCAATTGGGTTTCCCCTGATCCAGGGCTCCCTCCCAAATCCAGCCCCCCGATTCAGGGCCTCCAGTCCAGGCCTCTGCACTTCAGATGCTTGTTATGGTGTCAGTGAAGAGGCTGCTGCTGACACCATTGTGCCCCCCGCCTCGCACCGAAGACCCTCCCCCCCATTCAATAACACCTCGCTCTATCATGACACTGCCAGCCCCTCCCGCGACACAGGGCGGGGATCTAGACCAAGGCCCTTTTGTCCCTGTATCAACACCCCCCACCCCCACCCCACATTGGTGCTAACAGCCTGGCAGCTTCAAGGGCTAGGTAATTTGCAGCCTATATAGCCCATTGCTTCCCTCCTCTCCCTTCTGAAGGGGAGGGAATGAGATGCCAGCACAGGCAGCTTCCCCGCCCCCCACCCCCGCTGTCCCCCAGCCATAGCTAGGCGAGATGGACACCAGACTCAGGACCAGGGCCCATCAGTCGCAGGGAGATTACTGTGCCAAGGGAGCCGTAGAGTTGGGAAAATGGGGCACCGGGGAGAGCAAGGAATCCCCTCCCACTGACCCCACACCCTCCAGGCTCTGCCACTGTGGGGAGACACGGACAAAACCGAGAACAGCCCTTTCAAGTCGCTGACCTCGCCCAGTGCTAGGGAATCAGCTGGGCTCTGGGATTGGGGGATGGAAAGGCCACGGGGGGGGGGGGCGGACTTTAGGGGTGGATGGAGGCATTGCAGGACTGGCCCTACATGTTCCCACCCTGGTATTGCAGCGTCTATGGGGGCAGGGGGGGGCACTGTATTTGTAGGGTTTTGTCGGAAACCCTCTCAGCGTTGCAGCCAACCTAGAAAACACTCCCCCCATCAGAACCCCTGCAGCAGGGCAGGGAAGAGAACCCAGGTGTCCTGACCCCGCCTCCAGCACCCTAGCCATTAGGCTGCCTGTCCTGCCCCCGATGGAATGAGCAGGTGCGATGGCAGATTCCACACTCCCTGGCCACAAAACACCCTCAAACAGGGGCTTTGAATCCCCCGCCCGCCCCATCCCTTTCCTCCAAAGCTCGCAGGCACCCCCAGGTAATTGGCAACTGCAAAAAGAGGCTCCTTCCATGGGCAATATCCTGATCACGTCCCACCCCAGGCTCTGCCCCGCTGGGTCTGAGCACAAGCTCCCCCCCACAACACACACACACCCCTTTGCTGCTGCACAATGCTTCACTCGCCTCCCCCAGCTTTGCAAGCCCAGCTCATTCCCCTACAGCGGTCAGCTAACTCCCGCCGAAACAGTCACCACCGGGCTGGAGGGGGGCTGGGGCCACCACGGCTGGGGTGGAGACTCAAGGAGATAAATGTGGAGCACTCACCCAAGTGATGATGGGACAGATTGGCAGAGAAGGAGGCCACGGGGCAGGGAAGGATGGAGCAGGGACCGTTGGCATAAAGGGAAATTCACCCAGAATGGCAGGGGATGGGGAGAGCTCCTGGAATTATGCATTTTTTGGGTTGCAGTAGGAGCCCCTGTCAGAGACTAGGATCCCATTCTGGTGGGTGCTGTACATTGTGTATTATGGTAGTACCTAGGAGCCCCACTCATGGCCCAGCACCACAGTGTGCTAGGCAGTGTGCGTTATTTATTAGGTGTATTATGGTAGCACCTGGGAGCCCCAGTCACAGGCCAGGACCTCACAGTGGTCTACAAACCCAGAACCAAATGACAGGCCCTGCCCTGAAGAGCTCCCCCCCACATCACGGAGCCGGCATAGGCTATGACACTGCAGGAGAATTAACTCTACCCCTTGTGGCCTGGCCAGCAGAACAGCAGAGGACACAAGCCCAGGGCACAAGTCCCAGTGCCCAGACACTGCTAAGACAGCACAATGCGGGACCCGACCGTATTTACCCCAAAGAGGAAGACTAGCCCAAGACACCATGGAGCCCACTGGGGATTTTGCTGTTTCCGTGGATTTTACATGGGAGATGCCCAGATAGAATCATAGAATCATAGAATATCAGGGTTGGAAGGGATCTCAGGAGGTCATCTAGTCCAACCCCCTGCTCAAAGCAGGACCAATCCCCAATTAAATCATCCCAGCCAGGGCTTTGTCAAGCCTGACCTTAAAAACTTCTAAGAAAGGAGATTCTACCACCTCTCTAGATAATGCATTCCAGTGTTTCACCACCCTCTTAGTGAAAAAGTTTTTCCTAATATCCAACCTAAACCTCCCCCACTGCAACTTGAGACCATTACTCCTCATTCTGTCATCTGGTACCGCTGAGAACAGTCTAGATCCATCCTCTTTGGAACCCCCTTTCATGTCGTTGAAAGCAGCTATCAAATCCCGCCTCATTCTTCTCTTCTGCAGACTAAACAATCCCAGTTCCCTCAGCCTCTCCTCATAAGTCATGTGTTCCAGACCCCTAATCATTTTTGTTGCCCTTCGCTGGACTCTCTCCAATTTATCCACATCCTTCTTGTAGTGTGGGGCCCAAAACTGGACACAGTACTCCACATGAGGCCTCACCAGTGTCCAATAGAGGGGAACGATCACGTCCCTCAATCTGCTTTCTATGCCCCTACTTATACATCCCAAAATGCCATTGGCCTTCTTGGCAATAAGGGCACACTGCTGACTCATATCCAGCTTCTCGTCCACTGTCACCCCTAGGTCCTTTTCCGCAGAACTGCTGCCTAGCCATTCGGTCCCTAGTCTGTAGCTGTGCATTGGGTTCTTCCATCCTAAGTGCAGGACCCTGCACTTATCCTTATTGAACCTCATCAGATTTCTTTTGGCCCAATCCTCCAATTTGTCTAGGTCCCTCTGTATCCTATCCCTGCCCTCCAGCGTATTTACCACTCCTCCCAGTTTAGTATCATCCGCAAATTTGCTGAGAGTGCAATCCACACCATCCTCCAGATCATTTGTGAAGATATTGAACAAAACCGGTCCAGGACCGACCCCTGGGGCACTCCACTTGACACCGGCTGCCAACTAGACATGGAGCCATTGATCACTACCCGTTGAGCCCGACAATCTAGCCAACTTTCTACCCACCTTATAGTGCATTCATCCAGCCCATACTTCTTTAACTTGCTAACAAGAATACTGTGGGAGACCGTGTCAAAAGCTTTGCTAAAGTCAAGAAACAATACATCCACTGCTTTCCCTTCATCCACAGAACCAGTAATCTCATCATAGAAGGCGATTAGATTAGTCAGGCGATTAGATTAGGATTCTTCCCTTGGTGAATCCATGCTGACTGTTCCTGATCACTTTCCTCTCATGTAAGTGCTTCAGGATTGATTCTTTGAGGACCTGCTCCATGATTTTTCCGGGGACTGAGGTGAGGCTGACTGGCCTGTAGTTCCTAGGATCCTCCTTCTTCCCTTTTTTAAAGATTGGCACTACATTAGCCTTTTTCCAGTCATCTGGGACTTCCCCCGTTCGCCATGAGTTTTCAAAGATAATGGCCAATGGCTCTGCAATCACAGCCGCCAATTCCTTTAGCACTCTCGGATGCAACTCGTCCGGCCCCATGGACTTGTGCACGTCCAGCTTTTCTAAATAGTCCCTAACCACCTCTTTCTTCACAGAGGGCTGGCCATCTACTCCCCATGTTGTGATGCCCAGCGCAGCAGTCTGGGAGCTGACCTTGTTAGTGAAGACAGAGGCAAAAAAAGCATTGAGTACATTAGCTTTTTCCACATCCTCTGTCACTAGGTTGCCTCCCTCATTCAGTAAGGGGCCCACACTTTCCTTGGCTTTCTTCTTGTTGCCAACATACCTGAAGAAACCCTTCTTGTTACTCTTGACATCTCTTGCTAGCTGCAGCTCCAGGTGCGATTTGGCCCTCCTGATTTCATTCCTACATGCCCGAGCAATATTTTTATACTCTTCCCTGGTCATATGTCCAAACTTCCACTTCTTGTAAGCTTCTTTTTTATGTTTAAGATCTGCTAGGATTTCACTGTTAAGCCAAGCTGGTCGCCTGCCATATTTACTATTCTTTCGACTCATCGGGATGGTTTGTCCCTGTAACCTCAACAGGGATTCCTTGAAATACAGCCAGCTCTCCTGGACTCCTTTCCCCTTCATGTTAGTCCCCCAGGGGATTCTACCCATCAGTTCCCTGAGGAAGTCGAAGTCTGCTTTCCTGAAGTCCAGGGTCCGTATCCTGCTGCTTACCTTTCTTCCCGGTGTCAGGATCCTGAACTCAACCAATTCATGGTCACTGCCTCCCAGATTCCCATCCACTTTTGCTTCCCCTACTAATTCTTCCCGGTTTGTGAGCAGCAGGTCAAGAAAAGCTCCCCCCCTAGTTGGCTCCTCCAGCACTTGCACCAGGAAATTGTCCCCTACGCTTTCCCAAAACTTCCTGGATTGTCTGTGCACCGCTGTAGTGCTCTCCCAGCAGGTATCAGGAAAATTAAAGTCGCCCATGAGAACCAGGGTGTGCGATCTAGTAGCTTCTGCAAGTTGCCGGAAGAAAGCCTCATCTACCTCATCCCCCTGGTCCGGTGGTCTATAGCAGACTCCCACCACTACATCACTCTTGTTGCTCACACTTCTAAACTTAATCCAGAGACTCTCAGGTTTTTCTGCAGTTTCGTACCGGAGCTCTGAGCAGTCATACTGCTCCCTTACATACAGTGCTACTCCCCCACATTTTCTGCCCTGCCTGTCCTTCCTGAACAGTTTATATCCATCCATGACAGTACTCCAGTCATGTGAGTTATCCCACCAAGTCTCTGTTATTCCAATCACGTCATAATCCCTTGACATCACCAGGACCTCCAGTTCTCCCTGCTTGTTTCCAAGGCTTTGTGCATTCGTATATAAGCACTTGAGATAACCTGTTGATCGCCCCTCATTCTCAGTATGAGGCAGGAGCCCTCCCCTCACAGACATTCCTGCCTGTGCTTCCTCCCGGTATCCCGCTTTCCCACTTACCTCAGGGCTTTGGTCTCCTTCCCCCGTGAACCTAGTTTAAAGCCCTCCTCACTAGGTTAGCCAGCCTGCTTACAAAGATGCTCTTCCCTCTCTTCGTAAGATGGAGCCCATCTCTGCCCAGCACTCCTCCTTCTTGGAACACCATCCCATGGTCAAAGAATCCAAAGCCTTCTCTCCGACACCACCTGCGTAGCCATTCGTTGACTTCCATGATTCGACGGTCTCTACCCAGGCCTTTTCCTTCCACGGGGAGGATGGACGAGAACACCACTTGCACCTCAAACTCCTTTATCCTTCTTCCCAGAGCCACGTAGTCCGCAGTGATCCGCTCAAGGTCATTCTTGGCAGTATCATTGGTGCCCACGTGGAGAAGCAGGAAGGGGTAGCGATCCGAGGGCTTGATGAGTCTCGGCAGTTTCTCCGTCACATCGTGAATCTTAGCCCCTGGCAAGCAGCAGACTTCTTGGTTTTCCCGGTCAGATACTATGGTGATGGGCAGCAAAATGAACCCCTGAGATAAACATGTAGAGGGGAGTGTGTGGGGACACGTAGCTAGAGACTTTCTTTCTGTGGGAATCCCCACCCGAGGATCAGGGCCTTAGTTCCTCCAGCCCGCTCAGCATCCTGGGCATCCATGGAGGAGTGGGAGGCACCCAGAGAAATACCTGAGAGGGAAATTTAATTAAAGGGGCCCGAACTCAGGCCCCTTTTCCCCCAGGGCAGAGGTGGGTGGGCTCCTGTCAGCCACACAGACTCAGCTGCATAGGCGCCGACTTCCCCTCTGCCCGGTGGGTGCTTGGACTCCCCCTTACCCCATCCCGTCCCGCCCCTGCACCGCCCTTGCCACGCCCCCATGCCACCCCTTCGCCAAAATCCCCAACCCCTGCCCCTTCTCCGCCTCCTCCCCTGAGTGTGCCACATCCCTGCTCCTCCTCCTCCCTCTGGGGAAGTCCCTAAGCCCCCACAAAAGCTGTTAGTGGCCGGGAAGCGCTGGCAGGAAGCGCGCTTGGGCAGGGAGAGCTTGGCTGCCACTGGGCGCTGAGCACCCGCTCATTTTCCCCCAGCCCCGGAGCACCCACAGAGTCAGCGCCTATGCTCAGTTGTGATTTTCAGGGTCAGACCAGAGCCCAAGAAGAGGGGGCAGTTCTGTCTCCGCAGCCTGTTCGCACCCTGCTCAGCAGAGCTGCAGGGGCAGCGAGGCATCTAAAGACCTTTGTGAATCTGGGGCAAAGGGACTTATGCAAGAAGCCTGTGGCAGAGCAGGGATTTGAACCCAGGTCCACCAAGAGCTAGGCTAACCCCCTATCACTGGGCCTTCCTTCCTTCCCCTCAGCAGCAACAGCTACAGATGCATCAGGCCGCAGCTGAGATCTCCACACCTGGGCGTGCAGCACCTTCCCCGCACCACTAAACTGACCCCCCTCACCTGCTGCCAGGCTCCGTGTCTGAGCCATGCCAGCGCAGTGTAATTAACATAAACCAGAAGCAATTCATGGCTGGCGTTCCCAGAACATTAAGCCGGGGAAGGCTCCTGAGTTCTTGGCTCTGACATTTAATACCTTTTAGCCAGTTAAATACCAATTGCTTATTAAAAACTCATGCTGATGTTTAGTGCCCGTGCTGATGGATGGCTCGCCAGGCGCAGCCGGTTGGTGGTTGGTTTTGGGACGGTGCCAAGCAGCAGCGCTTGTGTTTCCATCCCCCATCAAGCCGTCAGTCTGATGTGCTCACCACCTTTATCGGGGGATAATTCCAGATCTGGTTACGGGGCGCAGCACCCGCCTCGTTAGGCCTTGGCTGGGACATTCAGGTCAGGGGAATGCTTTTGGGGAGCCAGCCAGGAGGTGCCCCTGGTTCAGAGAGGTCTGGGGGAATCCTGGGGGTTTGGTGTGGGTGGATAGAGGGTCTGGTAGGGGATGGGTTGGAGTTTGCCATGGGAGTTCGGGGGGCTAGCCCCAGATCCTCAAAGGTATTTGGACTCCTAACGTCCATTGTAATCAATGGTTCTTAGCCTGGGGGGTTTGATAGGGGGCTGGGGGCTCCATGCTGGGTTGCTGCGCAGCCTGACGGGCCTTCCTGGGCTCTCAGACCCACTTCCACTCAAGTCACCAGCTTTTTCCTCCTAGGAACCCATTTCCCAGAATTCTTGGCATTGTCTCCCAGGATCCTTTGCACCTCTGCTGCAGCCACACAAAGCTTGTTTGGAGGGGTTGTTACTAACTGGAAAGTTGAGATGAGCCCCCCGCCACTCCCCAAAGTGTCACAAACCAGGGGGCTGGGGCAAGCTGGGATCTGGCTTAAGAGCTTTTGAAAGAGCCTGGCTCTGACATTGGGGGTTTGCTCAGATGTGGGTGGGAATCCAGGGGATGGCCCAGATCTCACTGGAGGCAGCTGGGAGTTGAGACCACCTCAAAAGCCACCTCAAACCGTGGCCACACTGTGCCATGGCTCTGTGAGCATGGATCAGGGCGTGCCCCACCACAGCAGCTGGGAATACCCAACCCGGTGGCAACTCTACCCAGAACCCTACTGGCCCAGTTCCCAGAATCCTTTGCTCCATTTTGGGGAGTCAAATGAAAAGAGGGAGGAGTGGGGAGTGCAGGGTGGAGTGGTGGGTTAGGGCAGGAGGAGGTGGGGAGTCAGGGGGATGTGAGGGCAATAGGGCAGCGGGGGGGACTTTTATCTTGGAGACTTTTTTTATGCTCCCATCACTGGGGTATCAGGGCTGGAATGGTGAAAAGGAGAAGAGCAAACTCCCTGTTGAGTCCCTGCCACCACGCTGCCCCCTCCCGCTACCAGAAATGCTGCCCCAGCTGCCATTCCTGGTCAGAACCAGCTGGACCTGGATCTACATCCCTTTGGCAAAGGGAAAGTGGGGAGTGCTGGATCTGGGGCTCTGGTTCCATCTCCAGAGAAGCTGTGTCTATGGGGTGCTTCAGATGCCGGACCGATACCCTCTTTGGCAGAAGTGAGAGATGCTCCTCTCCCCCCCCCCCCATCCCCGCCCCCGAGAGTGGAGTTGGAAGCGATGCTATGACCTGGCACCACATCCTTAGTGCTAACTGAGAGTGTCAGACCCAGATGTTCACAAAGGGGATGGGAAAGGGGGTGAAATGGGGAGACTGAGGCACAGGGCGGTGAAGTGACCTGCTTATGGCAGCAAAGTAGCCAGGGATGTAACCCGGGGCTCCTGCCCGTCCACCTAAGCCCTAGCTGACCCTGCTAGGTAAGGGTGCTTCCCAGTGCTGGGAACAGAACGTAGCTACATACAGCTCTAACCATTAGACCCCACTCCCCCTCTCTGAGCTAGGGCTAGAGCCCAGGCGTCCTGACTCCCAGCCCCCCACTGATCCTCCCAGAGCTGGGAAGAGAACCCAGGAATGCTGATTCTCAGCCACCCCTCACTGTCTAAAGCCAGAAATAAAACCCAGGAGTCCTGGCTCCTAGTCCCTGCCTGATCTTACCACTGGACTCCACTCCCTTCCCAGAGCTAGGGATCTAACCCAGGAGTCATGTCCCAATCCGCCTGCTCTAACCACTAGGTTCTCCTCTCAGGCCGGTAACTGGGGGCCCCAGGCCCTCCCCATCCCCTTCAGCCAGCAGCGTGGTCCTGGGAGGGTTAACGGTGCCAGAGCAAACAACCCCAGAGAAAACTGACTCCCCAAAGCAGGCCCTGGGCAGGAAGGATGATTTGTGGGATCAATTCCTGCTCCCACTCCCCCCCGCCACCCACCCCCTCACCCACCTACCTAGCGTTGCCATAGCAACGGCTGCCACCATCAAGTGCACTGAGCTTGTAGAGATCAGGGCTGCAGATCGGGGTTGGCCCAGCTGATCTGAGGAATGCACCAAATCCCAGGGGTGATAAAAGCCTGCCGGTCCCATAGGGCACAGGGAGTGGGGCAGGTAGGCCAGGGGGCACGGGATGCAAGAGCTCTGAAGGGAGGAAAGGAAGGAGGGAAGGTGCAGGAAAGGGAGAGGGAGAGAGAAGCTGGGGCACATAGTGCAGCCGTGGGGGTAGGGGGTGAGGGGAATCTCACCTGGGCTTTGACCATCCCCCAGCCAGGACCAGGGTCCCGCCGGCTGGCCATGCTCTGCTGTGATCCTCAAACACCGTATTAAGTGGCAAAGCCAAGCCCTCAAATCAGGGAATGGCCGTGTGAGGGGGGGCTTCCAGCCTCGGCTCCAGCCCCTTGTGCAGCTCCATTAGACAGTCTTTAACAACAAGACCCCCCTGCCTCCTCCTGGGGGGCCCATGCCTGGCTCTGGAGGGGAGTCGCGCTGGTGAGCACCTACCCTTCTGCCCATCCCCCCAAGTGTGATCCAATCTCTCTCTTCTCCTCCACACCCCCCGCCCCTCTGCCCCTCCACACACACATTTCCCATCCCCCCTGGCTCCTGTCCAAATTTACCTCCCTAAACTCTTCATCCCCACCCACCTCTCTGTCATAGTCTCTTTGCTCAGGCTGGCTCAATTCTCCCTTTGCACCGTCCTGCTCGGTCAGATCTCTCCCAGTCCCAGGCTCCGTATCCCCAACATCCACTTTCCTTCCCCCTCTGCCAGCCTCCAGTCCCAGCCTTCACCCCCACCCAGGTTCCTTGGTCCGATCTCTTCCACTCCGTCCCCAGGTCCATCTCTTGTCCCCTCTGCATTCGAATCAGGCAGTTGTAGGGAAAGTCGTGCTCAGCTGGAGCATGCTCAGCGTGGACAGACTCTTCAGAGACTTCAGCTGCTAAAATCTAAGTCTCTACTGAGCATGTGCAAGCTGTGATTTTTTCAAAGGCTTACAGTTTAGCCAAATTTGGGTGGATTCTCCCAGGGATGGCAAAAGGCACATCCCTGACGCATTGGCCACCCCCCTGCCAAATTTCAAGTCCCTGCCCCAGCCCAGGGGGGCACTCGAGCTGTTCAAAGAAAAGGGCACCAGAATTGTTTTAACCTGGGCAAAACAGTGTCCGGTTCCCTAGTCTTATTCTCAGAACCCACATTAACTGAAATTCTTCAGACAAATCCCACCTGAAGCAGGCGCCCAGTGTGGGAAAATTCAGCCTGAATGGCTAACGTGTGGCAAAGTTACAAGAGACTGAAAATAGGGTTGTGTTATGGGATTCATTGGGTAACCGTAATAGTTGGCAACGCCGCCAGCCCTGCCTATTGGTGGCCTCAGGGGTCAAACTGGAGACCCATGGATCTAAACACCTGCGTCCCTCCTGCCTGACCTAAAAGTCACCTCTGTGAGTCAGGGCTGCAGTTCACTCCCCAACTTCTACATATGGCCTTGAGTGGGTGCAGGGTACAGTAAATGTGAGAGGCCAGCTCTGCCCCATAGAGCTCACAGCTCAATGGGTGGGGGGGGAAACTGAGGCACGGGGGGAAGCAGGGACTTGTCCAAGTTCTCCCCTCAGGTCAGTGGCAAAGCAGAGAAGGCCAGGCCTCCTGAGTCCTGGTCCATGGCACAAGGCAACTAGCACTACACACTTCCCTCCTCTCACTCACTGCTCACGGGGGCTGGATTTGAACTGGTGCCCAGGGGTACAGGGGAAGGGTCCTTGATACACTTGCCCCACCCGTCAATACCCTTGAGCACCTAAGCGCGAGCAACACAGGCAGAGTTCCAGCTGTGTGTGCATGTGTCCAGGTCTCTGCTGTCGTGTCTGGCTCTGTCCTCTCCTTTCGCCACACTGCAGCCCAGCAGCACCGGGGCTGGGCATGTGCTGCTCCGTGCGCCCATCAGCCTCTGCTTGTCCAGCTGTCTGGCCCTGCCTCAGCTTGTCCGTCTGTGCAGCCGTGGACACCTGTCCCTAGAAGGGAGGCCCGGCGCTGTGCATCAGGAAAGTGGCTGTTGCCTTTTCATTAAAATAGTTGTTGTGAGGTTTGTAAAGGGGAAGCCATGAGGGGGTAGGGTGAGGGGCCACCGTGCCACCCGCTCCCCCTCCAGCACCACACACAGACTCCACAGCAGGGGAGGAAGTGTGGCCTAGTGGATAGTGCACAGGCCTGGGACACTGGCCTGCTGGGCAACTTGTGCAAGTCCCCACCATGCGCCTCAGTTTCCCCATCTCTATAGCATGGAGAATGATACTGACCTCCTTTGTAAGGCACACTTTAACTAGCCCCCTCCATGACCAGGAACCCAGCCCCAGGGTTCCTAGCCTGTACAGGAAAGCCACGTCTCTGCGAGATCCTGGCTGGACACCTTGGAGCGAAGCTGCCTTGTCCTCCACCCAACCTTGCAGCCAGCAGGGTTGTGTGTGGGGGGGTCTGCTTCCTGGCTTGGCTGCCTCCTCCCCAGAACTGGGCTCGCATGGAGGGTTGTGAGGCTTGCAGCCAGAGGCCAGCTCACGCCAATGCCGCCGTGTCTCCGCGGGACACTGACAGGGACGTAGCTGGGATCTGTCCGGCTCACTGGTGGGTTGATGGCAATAGAATCGGTATTCAGTGTGTAGACTCTTGTCACTGGATTCATCTCACGCGTCATATCTGTGCTCCGCGTGGGGATGTGGTATCGGAGCGGCTGTACTTGGAGCCTTTGTGACTGAGTCACGGTACAGGGGAGGGCCATTAACAGAAACTATCCCGCCCCACGCCAGGGGAGACCCAGCCAGGCCCTGTGTGGCCCTTACAGCTGGAAACGCAACACATCTGGATGGAGAATCCATCGGCAGAAGAGCTAAAGACTCCTGTTGTTGAGGTGAGTCATGCACTGTGGATTCCTCCCGTCAGCTGAGTTTGCCACTCGGGGCACATGACAGGAGTGGGATCAAAACCCCAGCAAAGGAACTGAGCATCTCTACGCTGCTTGGACATGGCGGGGGGAGGGAGAGGCCAGGTGTTTCTAGGCACAAGCAAGAGATCCCCGGCTGCTTGGCCTGGGTTAGCTCTAACGGTTGAATAGGGCTTGCTGGTTAAAGAAGCCCCTGTTACCTGGGAGGTGACCCAGCCCGGAGAGCCCAAGGTGACTGTCTGTGACTCTGGGCTAAGGCTGTTAAAGCACCTAAGGAGTTTGCACCCAGTGCAGTTGGCTGGTGAAAGCGATGTGGAGAAGTCACAGCTGACGTGGGGATGGACCCTGGTGTTTAACAGTCAGCCCTGGGGTTGGTACTCCCGTCCCAGTGTCACCGTCACCATAGGGAGCGTTACCAGGATGGTGACACATCGAGGTCAGGGGAGGGGCAGCTGGGGCAGCTGCTCTAAGGCCCCATCTGCCCCCATGGCAGCCTGCAGCCAAGTCTGTATGCAGTGTCACAGCTCGTGACCGTGGCGGATGACAGCACTTGGCCCCTGGCAGAGACAAATCCCAAGGGAATCCCAGCTCCCTCCAATGAGCACAGGACACCAGGGCTCTAGACCCAGCTCTGGGAGGGGCGTGGGACCTTACAGGTTAGAGCGGGTCTGGGAGTCAGGGCTCCTAGGTTCTGTATTCAGCCCTTGGAGAGAGTAATGGCTCATTGTGAGATCGGTAGGACTGTGAATCAGGATTCCTGGGATTTAATCTCTGCCACTGATGCCCTGGATGCCTCTGGGCCAATCCCTTCCCTGCTCTGTGCCTCAGTTTCCCCTTAGTAGACTGGGGGTGTTGCTATTTTCCTGGCCCACAGCAGGGGCAGGGGTTTTTGGAGACTCATGACTCAGCCTGTTACATGAACT
Source organism: Caretta caretta (assembly GCF_965140235.1). Taxonomy (NCBI): domain Eukaryota; kingdom Metazoa; phylum Chordata; order Testudines; family Cheloniidae; genus Caretta; species Caretta caretta. The sequence goes on from NC_134225.1 coordinate 15,295,432, forward strand.
CATTCTGGTGCTTCGAGACCCTTGGCCAAAACGTGCCCAAGCTGGGGGCAGAGGGTCATTTTTCTGAGGGCCCGTTGGCCCTGCCCAAACTCAGCTGAACAGTGAGTCTCTCTCACCTGGGAGGTACCCTGCCGCCCGGTTTTCCACTAGGGACCCCAGGCCTGGCTTGGCACTGGGGCAGGGATCAGGGCTACACCCTCCCTGAAGGGTGTTCCCACCCACAGCAGCCTGGTGAGATGAGCTTGCTGGGTCTCACTCTTCTGGTTATTATTATTCCCATGTGTGTCACAACAGCCCTGGGCCCTGTTGCACCAGGCACTGCACAGATCCAGTGTGACAGTCCCTGCCCAAAGCACCCAGCCTGAAGAGACACAGGGCGGGAGGGGAAACTGAGGCACAGCACGGGGATGAGTTGCCCACAGTCACCCAGCAGGCCCTGGCAGAGCCAGGAATAGAGCTCAGTGTCCCGAGGTCCAGTTCAGTGCTCTACCCACTAGGACATACTACCTCCCTGCCACACAACCCCCCACGCCCCCAAGATGGCACTGACGGTGCCCTCATCAGCAGAGACCGAGGAGTGAATGAGCCATGGGGCCTGAGCACCACACGCAGTGGGGAGGAGGGTCTGGGGGATGGGGGGGAGCCCACAATGACGGGGCCATCCCTGGGGGTGGCCCTCAGGCCCATCGGGCTCCTGGAACAGTAAGACAGCGGCACTGGTTTGTGAATGAAAAAACGAAAGGCTCAGCTGTGTGTGCAGAGCCTGGTCACGGATATAGACTCATGTGCACATACACCCCCGTCTGCACACATCGACACACGCACACACCCAGGTGCACACGCATGCACCTTCCACACTGCAGACAGAATCTCCTTCTCTTTGTCCTTCCTCCTCTGCCTCCAGCCCCTGCCTTGGTGGTCTCTCCTACAAGGGACCGTGCCCCCTGATGGCCGACCACCCCTAGAGCTTGGCAGATCACGCCCTACAATTGACAGGAGTGACAGATGCACCCGCTTTCTGGCCAGCGACGCGTCTGTGGCTGGATTCCCCCATCAGCCGCCCCCCTGCACACATACCCCCAAAAGCCACCAGTCACCAAACACGCAAAGGCTCTGCCATGACGCTTCCTGCTCCATGACTTGACGATGACACACACAATCCGAGGGCCGGGACCAGCGACTGACGGTCGGAGCCTGAGGCCACGTCCGCCCTGCAGGGCTATAGCAGCAGGGCTAAGCTGGCCAACCCCCCCAGGGTAGTCACAGCCTCCGCCACCAGCCGGGTGGGGTTTCCCCTCACGGTAGGAACACCTTTGACCTTGCTGCGTCTCTGCGGGCAAGCCTGGTTTGCCCCACACCCTGACCCATGTACCCTGTGGACTGACAACCTTTTAAGTGTAGTCCAAGCCCGACAGTGCTTACGTGGGTCAGCTGATCCAGAGGTGACTTGATCAGTGTCTAAGGCCCTTCTGGGGACGTCAGCCCTGTGTACTAACGGGCGCTTTAATTCAGCAGCTAATGGCAGAACCAGAGCCAGCGGCTGGCAGCCAGACACTCTCAGCTGAGAAATACAGCACATGGGGCTTCCAGGGAGGGGATTAATGAGGGGAACCAATGTCCGAGCGAAGCGGAGTCTCCATCCCTGGATGGCTCCCCGGGGCCCTTCCAGACAATGCTTTGGCCCAGGTAAGTTACGGGGCTCAGTACAAGGTAAGTGGGTGAAATCCTCAGGCCTGGGTTCTGCTGGGGGTCAGACTAGACGATCTTCTGGCCTATGACGGCATGAACAAGCCCTATTCTGGATGAACAGGCAGTGCTGAGATGGGAGGTGCTTGCACCAGTATTTTCACGAATCCTTGTGACTAGCAAATAACCCAGCCTCCGTGAGACACAGCCCGCGGAGCAGGGGGCTGCAGCTGGGGAAGCGGTTGCCGATCAGTTATTAATTATTTGTGTGACAACAGCATCTACAGATCCCAGCTGAACTTGGGGCCAGCGTGCTGGGTGCTGTGCAGACACAGAGGAAGAGACAGCCCCTGCCCCAAATAGCTCACCATCCAAATACATACAGGGTGGGAAACTGAGGCACAGAGCAGGGCCCGGTCCCCCAACAGGTCGGTGGCAGGGCCAGAAACAGAACCCAGGTGTCCTGAAGCTGGTCTCACCCACTCTTTTCTGGCTATTTGACCTGCTCTTCCCCAGGCCTTTCCCAAAAGGAAACTGGGTCCAATAGCTTTGCCGACAGGTTTGCGGCACCCGAGAGGACTCAGGAAGAATCAAGGTCCCGATCCCGGCGTGAGCTCTGGGCAAGAGGCCCCAGGCATTGGCCCCACCTGGATCCAGCAGCAGAATCCTGGGCGGTTCTCATGGACAGGACAGTTCTGTGTGTTCGGAATTCTGCCAAGGCCAATTACCGCTGACTAACGAGCCCCGTTTAATTCCTAATAAATATACATATAAATAAAGCGATCGATGCACAAATTAGCTCCTATTTCATGAGCGGGAGGGACTCCCCCTTGTAGGACGTGACTCCGTCTCGTTCGTAGATTGGACAAGATGTTTTCCTTCTAATGGACAATAGGAGAGGAGAGGGGGTGGTGGACGGGCCTGAGAGTCAGGACTCCTGGGTTCTCTCTCTGGCTGTAGGAGAGGAGTAGCGTCCAGTGGGATAGAATGGTGGGGCGGGGGTTGGGAGTCAGGACTCCTGGGTTCCAACCCCCTCTTGGGAAAGCAAAGCCTGTGACAGAAGCAGGTCTTGCACCTTCCTTCAAAGCAGCTGGTACTAGGGTGACCAGATGTCCCGATTTTATAGGGACAGTCCTGATTTTTGGAGCTTTTTCTTACATAGACACCTATTAGCCCCCACCCCGTCCCGATTTTCCACACTTGCTGTCTGGTCACCCTAGCTGGTACCAGAGACTGGGGGAGTGGTGTGGACAGACCCCAGGGCTGATCAGTCACCAGGATGTCGGAATTGCTGGGCAGGGAGTGCGGGTGACCCGGCCTCTGGCTCTGTGAGGCTGCTTCGTGCATGCACATGGACTGTCCCCTGCACGCTCACACACAGACTGCTCCATGCACACTCCCCGCTCACACCAGGACTGTTCCTGTGGTGTATGTCCCTAGGACAGGCTCCTTTCAACCCCCTGGGAGCCCTCAAGTGGCAGTGGCCGAGGCGTCTTGTCTCTGATGCCAGCAGAGCGACCATGTAGGTGGAGCTGACCTGGTGTCTGTGGTGCAGGCCGTGAATATGGATATCGGGCTGGGGCAGGAGAGGGTGTCTTTGTGGGGCCGTGAGCGCACAAGGCCGGGTGACCGCCAATTGGAGCTCAGGTGACCCAGGGCCACGGCCACAGGGTATGAAACTGACTCGGTCTCACTGGAATGGGGAGAATCTCCAGAAGCCCCACTATCCTTCTGATAGGAAATACCCCAAATTCCCCCAGCCCCGCCTCAGATGGGTCTCAGCTCAGGGGCCACAGGGAGCTGCCAGCAGCTGGGACAAGGGACAAGCAATGGATCAAAGAGGGGGAAAGGGCTGTGATAGTGAATCATCGATAATTAATACATCATGGATCCTGATTAGTAAAGGGGTGTGGCCACGGGCAGAGCTGGGCAGTGCCTGATGGGGCTGGCCTGTCATCTCCATCCCAGCAGCTGCCTCCCTGGCCACGGTAAGGGATAGACGGGATCCGGAGCATCTCTCTGTAGTGTTCCCCGTGGACGGCAGACAGATGGCGGCCTTGGCTGCGCCCTGACGGGGTTTACAACGTGCCAGCAAGGGTCACGTCTCATAAACCCGCCCGGCGCTACAGATGTCTTCATAATATTTTATGATGCCGCTTGCTGTTTCCCATAATTCAACAGGGAGAGGAGGGGGGAGGGCCAGGGAGCGGTGGCCAGGGAGGTGCAAGGAGAGTGAGAGGACGGGAGAGAAGCGGGAGCTGATGGATAAAAGGGGGAGAGGTAGAGGAGAGGAGAAAGAGTTGGGAGAACTGTTGGGTTCTTTGAGTCCACGGCTGGGATAGCAGGGTGCTGCAGGTTGGGATTGAGGGGCACTGGCAGAGCTGGGGAGGGGGGGAGCCCAGGCTGGGACAATGCAGTGATGGGGGGGCCCAATGCCAGTACAGCCCTTGCCCTCACTGTGCCATTGGGCTCCTACAGGCACAGCTCTGCTGGTGCCCCTCAGTCCCATTTGGGTGACTCCCTGCGGCCTGGCTGCATCTCTTGGGGGGGCGGGGACACGGCCTTGGATCCGCAGCTTCCCCACGCTGGGGAGGAGCAGTGATCCGTTACCAACTCGTTCCTCTGCAGAGACAGGACCTGGGAGGCTGTAAAAGCGCCCAGCCTCCAGCAGGGACAGGCGCCACCCAGTGGCCATTCTAGGGACAGCAACGCAAAAAACGCACAGCTATAAAAGGTCAGAGCAAATGGATTAATTATAGTAAAACCAGTAAATCTAATAACTCCAATACATGTAGATTATGACACGAGTAACAATTAAAACACCCTCTAAATATAAATTGCATTAAAATATCATATACAGAAATGTAGGCCTATATTCAGGATTATTACTACATTATTTGATTATTAATATACTATTATTACTGCTAAATATGTAGACTACAATAGTACCTTAAATATGTAGAGTACAATAGCCACTTGGGCATTGTCCTGTATGAACACAGAGAGTCCTGTTCTAATAAGAAATATAAAATATCAATAATAAAAGACGTGCTAAGAAATGAATGAATGAATCCAATAATGTGTAAATATTAAGTAAATCTTATGTAAAATATGAAATATCACAAAATCAGAACATATTTGCCCTGGGTACATTGGGGTGTTATTGATTATTTTCATGTGGTTATTCTACTATATAATGAAACACCTCTCGCAGTCTGAGCGTGCAGGATAAAGGCCTTTTGATGGCTTTTGGCAGAGAAAGGGAACAGATGTGCGGGTTTTAGTTCAATGAAACTGTTTCAAAGTTCATTCAATTGTCAGTAAAACAACAACACACCAAGGTGACTGTTCCCTGGCACCTCCCCTCAGAGACCCCGCAGCACTTTGGCCCCCCTTTTTTCTTCCACAGCCTCTGAAGTAGTTTGAGGTGCATTCAGAAGATGGGGAAACTGAGGCACAGAGAGAGGAGGGGACCTGTCCACAGTCACACAGCACAAGTCCATGGCAGAGCTCAGGATAGAGCACACCTGTCCCGACTCCCAGCCAGCCCTGCTCTGAGCTGCTAGATTAGTTGTTTTCAGCGTGGGGACCGCAGACCCCTGGGGTCCACAGAGGGTGTCTGAGATTTCCAAAGGGGTCCCACCCCTCCATTCAAAATATTTTTTAGGGGCTCACAAATGAAAAGAGGTTGAAAATCACTGCACTAGACTCGCCTCCCCTCCCAGGGCTGGGGATAGAACCCAGGCGCTCAAGCCTGCACCAGCATTTGAACAAGGGCCTTGTAGGCCCCTCGGGGGGCAACGAACCCCACTGGCCACTGCCCTTTGCCAGCCCGCTCTGTTCCAACTCACGCCCAGGGCAGCACGGATGATGCCTGCTCCCTTCCCAAGCACAAGGCCCAGCTCGGGCACCAGGTGTCGCTGGAGGACAGGGTTAGGGAGCCACCTGGCCTGCGGGCTGCACGGGGCTCTGGGATGACTCCTGTGTGCAGGAAAGTAGGGGGGAGGGTAGGGGTGGGATAATGGAGCCTCTACAGGAGCCCAGCAAGGGGGGCTGGAGCCGGAGGGGCGAGGTGAGCTGAGGACCAAGTCCTGGCGAGCTAGCACACAGCTAATGAATGGATGGCAGGGGCAAGAAGAGAACGCAGGGGTCCTGGCTCCTAGCCCCGCATCCCTTGAGCCCCCCACCAAGCTGGGGATAGAACCCAGGAATCCTGACTCCTAGCCCCACCTCCCTTGACCCCACTCCGCTCCCCGAGCCGGGGATAGACTCAGGAGTCCTGGCTCCTAGCCCCTGCAGTTAATGGCGTCCCAGCATCTGTCTGTGTAAACTGCTCTGTGAAGGAAGCTCTGTCCCACCCCAATTTGCTTCAAACCCCACAGCCAATCACCCCCCCACCACCCACTTCCCTGAAGTCTCTCCCCTTCTCCACTCCAGTTCCCACCCCATGGCCTGCTGCCCCCTCCAATGCCCTGGCTCCACTTCCCAGTCTCCCCCCGTCCTCCAAACAGCCCCACAAAGAAACCACAGAGCTGAACTCCGACAGCCTTCCATGTTCTGCCAGCCACCCTCACGGCCCCATCGTCCCCCTGGCACCAGCCACAGCACTGCCGGCCCCACAGCAAGGCAGGGGAGCAGCACGCAGACCTGTCTGAGCCCACAGGCAAGTCCTCGCCAAAGCCACTGCAGCCAGGGCCCACATGCCCACAGACACGCTCAGGTGTGCAGGCTGGTGCTCCAGGTTGGACTCCCAGATTCTCTCCCCAGCTCTGAGGGAGGAATGAGGTCAGGACTCCTGGGTCCCTCTGCAGACTAAGCAAGCCATTCAGTGTCCGTGCTTGGGCAGGGGCCTGAGGGACAGAGGTGCTGGGACCTGCAACCCATGGGGTTTGGGTGCTGGGAGCAATCAGGCCACACCCCCCCAAACTGGGCAGCCCCAGCAGAGGCCACTTGTGAAAGCTGCAGCTTGCCCCCTGTGTGGCTCCATTCGCTCCCCTGCAGCAGAGCCAACATGAACTTGCCTTTGCAAAGCCCTGAGTGCCGCCAGCACAGCATGCTCCTAGCTCCGCCATTGACCCGCTGGGCACAGCAGGAAGAACAGAACCCAGGAATTCTGGCTCCCAGCCCCCGCTGCTCTAACCACTAGAGTCCACTCCATGCTCTACACTAGGACTGGAACCCAGGAGTCTGGCCAGCCAGATGCCCCGAGGCAGGAAGTGTTGCATCAGATTTAGCACCCGTGGGACTGAGCCTGCATTGGGGGGGGGGGGCAATCACATGGCTGCAGCCCCCTCTAGGGAACATGCCACCCCGAAGAATTGAAGCTTGCAGTGTAATCACCCTTTCAGGTTGCCCAGGGAACCACCCATCTGCAACCCCATGGGACTGACTGCCTGAGTCTACACTGCAAACTGGCATTGGCCAATAACTCCACCTCCGCAAGAGGCAGCGGGAGAAGCCCTACACAGGGAGTTAGTTGGTGTAACTGCTTCGCTTGGGGGAGTGGATTTTTCACAACCCTAAGCAATCTAGTTACATCAAACTGTGTAGCACAGACCTGGCTGCTACATTGACACTGGAATTTAGTGACACCACTGACATTTTGAAGCATTAACTCCCACTGCTGACCATCTAGCAGTCACACCAGCCGGCTGTGCCGGGATTGTGGGGCCAGCATGGGCACAGGAGGGTGACTTGTCCATAGGCCCCTCTTGTGGGAGGAGCCTAAGGGAGAGGTGAAAGGAATCTCCATGGGAAGCCCCCAACGCAGGAGAGAGATCAGGTCAGAATGGGACACGGCAAAGGAAAGGGACAGTCCTGCCCAAGGGCAGGGCTGAGGCACATGAGGGGGGGCCAGGTGTGTGGGAGATCACCCCATAACTGCCTGCCCCTTATATCCCCACAGGACATTAGTCTGCGGGGCTGAGAAACAGCAGCTTCCACCAGCCTTGACTTCACCGCAGGTGTAAGCGGGGGAATAGTCACACTCTTGGGGGGAACTTTCCTGGCTTCTGCACTACCCCGGTGAAGTGGGCTAGCAAAAGGATCTGAGTCCTCACTCCCACACTTCCTTCACCCAGTGGCCTTCCTGCCCTTGAGGACTCCCCTTCCACTCTCCTGTCTAGCAGAGTCCTCGTAACCCCAACAAGGCTGGGCGCAGGATTCCTGGGGGGCTCGACCCCCAACCCTGCTGTGGTCACCTAGGACAGGGGCTAGGGTGTCCCCACTCCGGGGTACTCCCTCTGCACCGGGCACTCCTCTGACCCACTGACCATTACATACAAGTTAAAGCAAATGCAGGTTATTTAATCAACAATTAATTTTAAAAAATAAGGAAAACTGGGAAGGTTAAAGGAAACACATCAGCCCGCTCTGTGGCAGGGAACATCACAAACAGTGTCTTTGGAATGTCCGGGCAGTTCACAGTCTGGTCCTTGTAAGTCCCAGGCCTCCTGCTCAGGCCCTGGCTGTGCTGCAGGGATGCTGTGGGTGGACACTTGCTCTGCTGGTGGCCACACGCTCTCAGGCTCTAAGTGGTAGGACCCTTCTCCCCAGTGTTGCCCCCGACCTGTCGGAGTTACGATCCAAGCCTGGCCTGCAGAGCCTCTTGGCTGAGGCGTCTCCCCGTGCTGGGCTGCCCACTCACCGCACCCGGCTCCGGACTGCTCCAGCCCCAGCTCCACCACTCCGTCTCAGCACTGCTGCTGCTCTGCCTCCAGCTCCCTGGGCTGCTTCTCTGGCCCCCTGGCTCTGGTTGCTGCAGCTCTGCTCCCAGGACAGGTCTGCTCTGCAGGCTGCTTCTGCGACTCTGCTCCCAGCACTGACCTGCTTCCCGGGCTGCTTTTCGGGCCCCTCTGGCTCTGGTTGCTGCAGCTCTGCTCCCAGGGCATGTCTGCTCTCTCTGGGCTGTGCCTCTGGCTTTGGGGCTGCACCTCTGCTCCCAGGACAGGGTCTGTTCTCTCTGGGCTGCTTTTCTGGCCCCTCTGGATCTGGCCCAGCTCTGCTCCCCAGCTCAGCTTGGGCCCCTCCTTTCTCCATAGCTCAGCCCCACTCTGTCTGAACCAGGCAAATACAGCTCACACAGAGGACGGGACCTCCCTGGCCCTCTGATTAGCCTGCCTGCCCAGTCATTCAGGTTGACCTGGAGCATTCACCTCTCCCCATTGTTCCTGGGGGCTGTCAGTCTCAGGGTCCTGATTCCCCATCGACCCTTCCCCCTTTTTAGTACTGGGAGCTAGCAACTAAAACACCCCCACTGAACGTTAGTAAGGGGGCAACACTCCCCTTACACAGGGAAGAATTTCCTGCTCCGACTATGCCTGAAAGGACGTTGGTTAAATCGGCGTAGCTTCCATGGCTCTATGACAGGGGTGGGCAAACTTTGGGGTGCAAAACTATGTAGGGCTGGGTAGGGAAGGCTGTGCCTCCCCAAACAGTATGGCCCCTGCCCCCTATTTGCCCCCTCCCACTTCCGCCCCCTGACTGCCCCCCTCAGAACCCCCCACCCATCCAACACCCCCCCCCCCGCTCCTTGTCCCCTGACCGCCCCTTCCCGGGACCTGCCCCCTGACCACCCCACCACAGAACCTCCACCCCATCCAACCGCCCCCTGTTCCCTGTCTGCCCCCGGGACCTCCTGGCTCTTATTCAACCCCCCAGCCCCGGCCCCCTTACCATGCCACTCAGAGCAGCATGTCCAGAGCCACACCGCCCAGCCGGAGCCAGACACACTGCCGCGCTGCCCTGCATGACCGGGCAGCCCTGCCGCCCAGAGCGCTGCCCGTGCAGCGGTGTGGCTACGGGGGAAGGAGGACAGGAGGGGAGGGGCCAGGGGCTAGCCTCCTGGGCCAGGAGCTTAGGGGCCGGGCAGGACAGTCCCATGGGCTGGATGTGGCCCGCGGGCCGTAGTTTGCCCACCTCTGCTCTAGGGTGCTTTGCACCAGCTTAGAATCTGGCCTGATGTGTCTGTTTCGCCCACATGACTGAGTGATGCACCAAGAGCAGGGTGTGCGTGTTGGGGGTGTCTATGCAGGACAATTATATCCACACACACAGAGACAAGAGCAGGGGAGGAAAAACCACACAGGATACTGTACTGAAAAGTAACCATTTATTAGAACCAATACAAGAGTATGAAAGAGTGCGAAGGGACAGGGGGCCTTTGTAACATGTCAGTCTCATGATGGGAAAAAAATCCCTAGTTTAAAAACATCACTATTTAAAAAAAGCATAACATACATTAGCGGAGAGACGGGCTACGCTACTGAACATCACACGGGAGAGGGGAGAGCCGTGAGCCACACGCCGGCTCAGACAGACACTTTGCGCCACACAGTAGCGCCTGGCTAAGGTCTGGAGGACAGAGTCCCACTCTTCCCTAGCAAGTCAGTTCTAACAGAGAGATGGGTTTGAATGCTGCCCACGGCCCCCACACCAACAGTGCTGTGCCACCTACTGCCTAGGCAACACAATGGTGACACAGCAAGGAAACACACACCTGGCACGTGGTGGGAGCAGCCATGGGTTCTTCTCAAGTCTCTTCCAATCGCGCTTCATCTTGCAGCCCTTACTCACGCCAAGCAGCGATTGGGATGGCTGGCAGGAGAGGAGGTTGGGCCCATAGATTAAAAGTAACACTGTCAAAATAATTTAGGACTAAAATGTGTCAGACCTTGAAATGATCCAGCCTGCTGAGCAATGACTTCTGAACTCTCCAGGGGAAGAGTCTCATTTTGTCAGAGATGTACTTTTTTAAAAAAAGGGGTTCACCCCCTGTTCAGGGGAGGGGGGGAACATCAAAAATGTGGGAGCTGAACCCCTAAAAGCTCAGATTGGCTAGGAAGGAAAGATGCCCCCAAATGGAATGGCAGGACCTAGCCCCCTGGAATACTAGAAACTGACAAGTAGAAAGTAGCCCTGTATTTTGCAGATTCACCCTTATAGGAGCATGGACTCTACATTTGTTCAAAAGGAGGCATGTATGCTACAAAACAACTGCGCTAGGAGACTCAACACTAGGCTGAACTAAGGCTCTGTCTTGCCTCTACATGTGGGATCAGAGCAAGTTTTAATCATTAGCAAATCATGCCTCACCAACAGACTTTTAATCAGGGGGAGTCCAATTTATAAGAGGAGGAAGACAATCATCATGTTCCAGCTTAGAGAAGGCTCAGCTGTGATCCCAGATAAAATTAGAACATCTGTGACAAAAATTCATGTGTTTAATTAAAATGTAATTAATTTCCCCACTTCACTTGCAAGTTACCAGTCCTTGCAAGTGGCAATCTCCATGGAACAGACAGAGAGGACAGACTGGAACTAGACTCTCTAAAAGTTAATAGTTGTTTAAAAGCAGGGCGGATCCAACCTTTAGCACAAAAGACTTGAAATCGTTGGCAATTGGCTTTGAGAACTGACTCGGCCTAAAAAGTGTCCACACAGAAGTGCTCAGTATATAAAAGAAAGATTTTTAAAAAAACACACTAGTTACAAAGTTGGCCAGAGACCACGCCCATATCTCAGAATGATCGCTCCCCAGATCCCTTCTATTTAACAACAACAAAAGAAATTTGACAAAAAATTAGCGTTCTGCTTTGCCATAAAAAAACAACAACAACAACACCAGGAACAGCAACTTGACAGAGGGAGGAGATTGGCCAAGGGGATCATTTCCCACAAAGGAGAGTGTGGATACGCGTCGGAGGACTGCCCAGTGCAGTAGGGCTGGGGAGCATTGAGTTGGCACAGGGAGTTCTAGCTGCCTTGACTGCACTGGGTTACAGCCACTTACAAGGGATTAAAATAAAGAGCAAGAGAGGTCAGAAAAGCATTTTACCCAACCACAGCCCTGGATTCTGGGTGTTCCTCCTTGGGAGAGTTGGAGATAAGAGTCCCCCTCAAAATGGCATTTTTAAACAGGTGCAACAGCTGTGGCCTGTCCCCCAGCTTTATTGAAAATTAGCCCTGCACGACCAGTGTTTGAATGTGGGTCTTGTTCAGTGACAACTGCACGTCAGGAGACCAGGAGCCTCAACCTAGGTCTTGGCAGATACGGAAGAGTGACTTCCACCTGCAGTGCAGCTTCCTTATTGTGATGTGGGCATCCCGCACCCCCAGCCATTCCTTTGGGCGGGTTCTCACTCAGAGGCTCGCTCCTTTGCCTTTGGTCAGGTTTGTCTGAGCAGTGTGAGGGGGGAGGGGGGGCAGATTTAGGATCCAAGATTAAATGGTTTTCAGTTCCCCTTCTGCGTGCCACATGTAAGCCCTGTCCCAGTCGGAGCCGACCCCGCTTTGTGTTTGAAAATTACCCTGGTCCCCCCACCACTACAAACCAAGCGTTGAAATGGCAGCTGGCTGGGGAAATCGCTTTGACCTCCCTAGCTAGCATCAGACTTCAACTTGAAAACTATGGTGCAACAAGAGGATCCCAATCCTGGTGTCCACCCCCCCCCACCCCCAAACGTAGTACACACAGGGGGGAATCAGACCGCATGTGACAACGGGAGGCATGCAGTACGTACTGCATTCTCGGGGCTTCCCTCAGTCTGGCTTTAGCCTTTCTCAATTTATTTTGCAGAACCAGTGTGAACACTTGTGTTGACAATTATCTCAGGTTGGCTTACGCCAATTCTTAACAAGCTAAATAAGTGCAGCATCCACACAGCCTTTCACACTCGTTTAATTAGGTTAGTTTCAAACCGCGCCATTACGGGCAGCTTGTTCACAGACACTAAGCTGTTTTCGTGAGCGAGGGACAATTTGAGAGGGCTGTTTGCAATAAATGGGGCCAAGGAAAAGGGTTGAGTTTTGGTTCCCAATAGATGCCCGAAGGAAAACGTCTCCTCTTTCAGATGGTACATGCCATTTCAGGAACTTAGTTTGGCACTTAACCTCCTGCCCCGAACACCCTGTAAGAAGAGGATTAGGACCAGGGTACTGCTCATAGCTAGACATGCAGGCTGGGACACAAAATAAGCAATGCCCGGAGAGCTTTTCAGTCTAGCATTAAGTATTTGGTTTCGGCCACAAACACCGAAAACCTCCCACGACCTACTCAGAGTTTGCTAAGGGGTTTCTGACATCACTTCTTTACCCACCCCCTTTCTCCCATGCCAGCTGCTCCATCTACTTTTCGAGCAACACTGATACCGGAAATTAGCAAAACAAAATCTAGCCAGAAGGGAAGGTGGCTGGCCAGCTGCAGAGAAGCTTCCTCTCTGCAATAGGAAAAGCAGCAGGACTGAGCATTCAAGAGCAGTTAGAAGGGAGCGACTGGGGAGGGATCTGGGGCAGACTCAATAGGCAGAGATCTGCCTGGCGCACGAGCTTGCAGGGAGGTCCAGGACAGCCCTATTGACAGATGACACTACATACTACGCTGCCTGAGGCTGCAACCAACACAATCTATTACTCTGTCTAGAAGCCACTTCGAATGCTGAAGCAACTTAAGAACTATTTTGCATCTCCCAAAGGGGCATAATTCAGGCTGGAAGGGAGAAGACATAACAGCTACCCTCAAGACTGACTGCTGAAACAGCACCTGACATACCAAGCCTGCTGAGCCATGTGGCTCTAATCTGATTCATATCAGGCTTTTTATCCAGAGCCATTTTACTGCTTCTATTAGAACATGCAGCACAGCTAAAATGAGAGTCCAATAGGCTCATGGGGAGTATTTGCAACCAGCTTTGGTCACAACCAGTGTTCCCTCTAATTTTTTCCACACATGTGCAGAATGAATTTTGTTATGTGCATCAATATGTAAGTGATGTTGTACCATATTGGTGCACATAACAAAATTCATGTGGTGGGGATGGGGCTGAAGGGTACAGAGTGTGGGAGGGGGCTCAGGGCTGGGGCAGAGAGTTTAGAGTGTGCGGTCTCCAGCTAGGGGTGTGGGCTCTGGGGTGGGGCCAGAGATGAGGGGTTTGGGGTGTAAGGACTCCGGCTGGGGGTGTGGGCTGGGGATGAGGGGTTTGGGGTGCAGGCTGCCTCAGGGCTATGCAGGGAGAGAAGGTTTTGCAGGGTTTTGTTCAATATCTTCATTAACAATCTGGAGGATGGCATGGATTGCACCCTCAGCAAGTTTGCAGATGACACTAAAACTGGGAGGAGAGGTAGATACGCTGGCCGGTAAGGATAGGATACAGAGGGACCTAGACAAATTAGAGGATTGTGCCAAAAGAAATCTGATGAGGTTCAACAAGGGGCTCTTAGGATGGAAGAATCCCATGCACCGCTACAGACTAGGGACTGAGTGGCTAGGCAGCAGTTCTGCAGAAAAGGACCTAGGGGTGACAGTGGACGAGAAGCTGGATATGAGTCAGTGTGCCTTTGTTGCCAAGAAGGCTAACGGCATTTTGGGCTGTATAAGTAAGAGCATTGCCAGCAGATCGAGGGAAGTGATCATTCCCCTCTATCTAGCATTGGTGAAGCCTCATCTGCAGTACTGTGTCCAGTTTTGGCCTCACACTACAAGAAGGATGTGGAAAAATGGGAAAGAGTCCAGCAAAGGGCAACAAAAATGATTAGGGGGCTGGAGCACATGAGTTATGAAGAGAGGCTGAGGGAATTTGGGTTATTTAGTCTGCAGAAGAGAAGAATGAGGCGGGATTTGATAGCTGCTTTCAACGACCTGAAAGGGGGTTCCAAAGAGGATGGATCTAGACTGTTCTCTGTGGTGGCAGATGACAGAACAAGGAGTAATGGTCTCAAGTTGCAGTGGGGGAGGTTTAGGCTGGGTACTAGGAAAAACTTTTTCACTAGGAGGGTGGTGAAGCACTGGAAAGGATTACCTAGGGAGGTGGTGGAATCTCTTTCCTTAGGAATTTTTAAGGTCAGGCTTGAGAAAGCCCTGGCTGGGATGATTTAGCTGGGGATTGGTCCTGCTTTGAGCAGGGGGTTGGACTAGATGACCTCCTGAGGTCCCTTCTAAGCCTGATATTCTATGATTCCATTAACTCCCCCCAGCTCTCTCTCCCCACAGCAGCACCTGGGCTGCGGGGGAGAGGCGCCTTTCCCCACCGCAGCAGCTCCGGGGCTGGGGCCAAGGTATAGGCACCTCTTCCCTGTCCACAGCAGGTCCTTCCACAGTCCGGGCCGCCAGCGATGGTCCGCCGATGCGGGCTTCCCATCCCCCACCAGCGGCCCGGAGGAGCGGCAGTGGCTGTGGGCTCCTTTCTGCCTCCTGCCCCGTCACTGTCTGCTGGTGACGGAAGGCGGGGACGGAGAGAGAAGTCCTGGGATGGCAGGCGAGGCCCCTACTTAGCATGAGTCAGGTGCCATTATAAACCTGGTACTGTCTGGGCTGGGCTGGGTCGGGGCTAGGAGAGAGGCATCTCTCCCCACCACAGCCCCGAGCGTCTGTGCGATGCTTAATAGGCTGCTGAGCAGCCACGCAGCTTAGGGGGAACTTAGGTCACAACACAATCAATGGTGGATTTCGCTTAGATTTGCTTCCAGAGAGCAAAGAGTTAAAGAGAGACAGTCTGTGTGGGAAGAAGGGGCCAGTCTCCTGTTAACAGTGCCTGTCCTCTGCGTGCTGCTCCATGTTCTATAGCATTTCACACTAGCTCAGAGATCGCCAGCAGGCTTATCCACTCCCACACACTTATCCACTCCCATCTGCAGCAGACACGGAGGCACAGAAAGAGCATTAATCCATCTTTATTTGCAACTCCTGCAGTGGTTCTCAACCTTTCCAGACTACTGTACCCCTTTCAAGGGTCTGCTTTCAGCTCCGGGAGGCGGGACTCATGCTTTGGCTTCAGCTGTTTCGCAGCTCTCCTGCTTGCCACCCCCTAATGACGGCCCTGCACTTGCAATCCCCCATAACCCATCCTGTCAGACCCAGGCTGAGAAACACTGATACAGTATATAGGGCAGTATAAACAAATGATTGTCTGTATGAAATTTTAGTTTGTACTGACTTTGTACTGACGTGTACCCCTAATTGAGAAGCACTGCTGTACAGCAGCTGCCTTGCTCCCTCCGAGTTTGGTGCAAAGGGCTGTAGGAGGTTGGGGGCTGCGGGGAGAGGAAGAGGAAAACAGAGCTGGCAAAGATCAAGACTCCAGCAAATCACGGGAAGGCTAGCTGACTCCCTTCAGAGAAAAGAAATCCATGCAGAGGCAGGGATAAAGCAACAGCAGCAAGTCTGCCTGCTGGAACGGCTGGAGAGGAAGGGGAAGAACAAGGAGCATGTGATGCTGGGAGAATGGGGGCCAGAGAAGAAGTGGAAGCCACAGGTTGATATGCCAGCAGCTTTTTCTATACCTGAGCTAATACCTGAAAGCAGCGCACCAAGTGGTATAGACTGCAGCCAGGCTATGCTCTTGCATCCCGCCCTGTAAAAGCTTCTTTCGATATCCCCGCCTCCCCCCACATTACAGGTGGGGAAGCCCCTAAACTAATGCAGTCGGAAGGTAGCCAGCTGTTGCCATTACCTATTGTACCAACTACATCCTACAGCAATTCACATACTAGCATCAATGTTTGATAACATGCTACACAGCAAGGAGCCCATGCTACCCAGCTCAGATCCAAATACAGATGCGTCAGGCTTAGCCCTAAACCTACGCAAATCCTAACCAAGTGAGAATGACGGGAATCCCCAAACTCCTCCCAAAGCATCATCACCACATGCCCTGGCTCTGGGAGCACTCTCTGACTAGCCCAAGGTCACTCAAAGCAAATTAAAAAAATGTCATAACCCCATAAACACACACTCAATCTCTGTGGGTTGCGCTAGTGCCAGAGGTACCCGTGCAAGCCCCACGGTTATTGGAACAAGAGGCTGTGAGACCACAGGCGCTTCATGATGAGCAAAGGCAGTTACAGAGATGCCAGGAACGCTGCTAAGCGGAAGCCTTGGAAGGGTGCCAGGGCCAGGAGCACTTCCCAGCACATATGAAAAAGTGTGCAGCATTAGGAACATCAGCATTTCTACTCTGTGTGCTGGCAGCTGCAGCTTGGCTGGTCTGTTTGGCAGTGTGGCTCAGAAGGCAGATTTTTTAATTTCAAATCACTCTCAACATCAGCCAGGACAACGCAACTAGAAATACTGACCCTGCCAATGGGAACTTTCAAAAGTAAATGATGCATTGAGTATGCTGCTCTAAGCAATGGCCATGCTAACCCTTTGCCTGCACACACCTCCAAAAGGCACAGAAGACGATGGCAGGTGCGTCAGTGAAGTGGAAATACTGCACATAGTGATATGTGCTCAACTAGAAGTTGTGTTAGAGACAGAGTGAAATCCTGGCCCCACAGAAGTCAATGAGAGCTCTGGCATTGATTTCCAGGGTGCCTGGATTTCCCCCACAGCATCTGAACTGCTTGCAAGCAGAATTCATCCAACAGTATGAACATTATACTGAAAGGGCTTGTGCCCAGAAGAGAGAGAGACAGACACAAAGGCTGAGAACAAACTGCGTCACGTGCTCTAGAAAAGCAGAACAAGCAAACTTCTCTGTGCCCACAACAAAGACTAACCAGAGTCCAAGGGCCAGGAAGGGAGTCAGCACTGATAAAACTCCCTCTGTACCCAGTCTACAGATATGCCCCAATGCCATTCAAGATTTCAAAGCTCACTATAAAGGGAGAGAATCAGGGTAGCAAAGGGGTGGGAATGACGGAAGATAAACAAGAACAGGACCAGGCCTTTGGACTGAGGAAAGTCAGGATGCAACAATGATATTTTCATTCGAGAGAATAAACCCACAACCCCTTTCCAATTCATCCACCTGCAGGTCCCCACTTTATGCAATAAGCCTTTCCAAGCCACAGTGAAGGTCACAAAACCAACTCTCTCACATTCTTGCAGAAGCTTTGCACACGGAACGAGCCAACCAGAAACCAGTGTCAATACCGCAATACCATAATTTTATTACTTCTAGTCATAAAGGAGGACTCTGTTTGCAACATTAGGAGCGGGGAGCTTAAGACATCCATCAGTTCCTGCGGGCAAGGAGACTGCCACAGGCAAGAGAGCCCAAGTCCAGCTAAACTACACAGGATGTAGGATCAGCATGAAGAGTGAACATGATGCTGGAAAGCAAAAGAGGGCTGTGCCGAGATGCTAAGGAGCAGACCCTGCAACCAGCCCTAGGTCAGGTCTCCACTCTGGCCTCACCATACTCAGGGAGGGAAAGAAAAAGGAACCCCTGAGAGCAGTGCCTAATGCTGCAACGGCTCAGTTCTGCACCACCTTACTGTGCTGCCAGCTCTCTTGGGCAGCAGAGCGACTGTCCCAGATACCCATGCCTTGCAAAACGAGCATTCATCCCCCTGGGAAACAGCAATGCCCTCTCTGCTCCACTGGCACGTCCTAGAGCCTAGGGCATATTTTCCAGGGAGAAGTGCTGTGCATACCAGACCAGATTAGATCAGCTATCCACGTTTCCAAGGCAGAGCTCATGGGGGAGGGAAGGAGAGGTCCTCAAGGGGGAAGCCACTTTGGTAACACAATGCTTGTGGCCTTTGAAGCAACAGCCAATGACAGAAATGGATCAGGTGCCTTGGCACAAAGCCAGGCCACCTGATATGCTCACACTATGGAAATACACAGCCCAAATGAGAAACGAATATATACATACATACTGTATAAGATCATACAAAAGCAGTGGTACACCTCCACCTGCGCCCGACAGGGGATACACAATCGCATTTAAAGTTAAGAAGGCTCTGCTTTTCCTATCTCCCACACATTAGACTCCTCCTGGAGGAAGGGGGCTCGCTCTGCATCTGGGAACCAATACTAATGCAGGCTAGGCTTGCAAAGAGAACACTAGCCTGGAAACTATCCTAGGCACGAGACAGGCTGGAAGGCATCACAACCCAGGACAATTGGTGTCCCCCAGGATGGAGTCCAGATGCATAGTCCCAACAAGACTTTGCCAGTTATGTAACAACACACAAGCCAGCATACAAAGGCCACATTCACCATCTCAGGATGTTGCCCTGTGTTGCATTAGCAGGAGGGATTTCCCAAATGCAGACAGCTCCTATTGCTTTTCCAGCCAAAGCCATTTGTGCACCTGGACAGGATAACTCCACTTAGTTCTGTTTAGGAAGAGCATTGCTGCTATTCTCAGCATTTAAAGCGGCAAAAAGGGATGGAACCAAAGGGAACCAACAACTCTGTAAACCCCTGGAGGCTCTAAGAGGATGTGAGAAGTCAAAACTGTTTTCTGGAGGGTGGGGGGAAGAGAGAGGAGACACAGCACATAAATGTTGTGGGTTTCACTAGAGATGAAGCTGAACATGAAGCAAACCATTTATGTTATGACTGAACCAATAACAAGGTTTCTCCTGGGAGCACAGTAATAAGCACATTTCAATGGATGTGGTCGGGTCGGGTGGATGTGTATGTACAGCTAAGGATGGCCCAGGATGGCACTTTAGCTTTTCGCTGCTTCTCTCTCTTTGTTTTCCGTGTCCTCTGGATACGCGTGCCAGGTCAGTCTCTCCTCATAAAACGCTATCACAATCTGCGGGCATTTCACGTTGGCTTCCTTTGCTAGGACCAGGTCTGCTTCATCTGTGTCTTTCCTGAAGATTCAAAGAGAGTATTACTAGGTTCCTTGTTAGCTCTGGGCTCCCACTGGCCAGCTTTCAACATTACCTTAGAACCTCTGAGTTACGAACACCTTGGGAATGGAGGTTGTTCATAACTCTGAAATGTTCATAATTCTCAACAAAACATTATAATTGTTCTTTCAAAAGTTGACAAGTGAACATTGACTTAATACAGCTTTGAAATTTTACTACGCAGAAGAAAAATGCTTGATTTAACCATGTTGATTTAAATGAAACAAGCACAGAAACAGTTTCCTTATCTTGTCAAATTTTTTTTTAAACTTTCCTTTTATATTTTTAGTATAACACAGTACTGTACGCTGTTTGCTTTTATTTTCTGTCTCTACTGCTGCCTGATTGTGTGCTTCCGGTTCCAAAGGAGGTGTGCAGTTGACTAGTCAGTTTGTAACTCTGGTGTTTGTAACTCTGAGGTTCTACTGTAATAGGACTATAAAACTCTGCTGTGAGGAACAGCGTGAACACACACACACACACACACACACACACGCAGAGATACATCCCTCCTTCACAGGATGTGTGTCTGTCTCTTTATGTATATACATAGCTCTTCTCACACAACCCCTGAGCACTTCCCAGCCATTAATGGGTGTGATCTCCACAGCTCCCTTGCAAGGAAGGGAAGCATCGTACCCATTTCACAGATGGGAACCTGTAGGGCAGAGAGACTAAGTGACTTGCCCAAGGACACAAAGGGAGTCTGGGAGTAACTGAACCCAGGTCTCCTAAATTCCTGTCCACTAGATTATCCTTTTCACTCAGTGTGCAGATTAGTTTTGGACAGTGCCTTGAAAGCACATAGCACTGTGAATGCGGCTCACAGAAACAACTTTAGTCAGATGTCAATGCTAGACTATTAAGCAGCTTCGGTTTCTATGGAATGCTTTCCATTCCCAAAATCACTTTAGCATGTGACTAAACACTGACCACCCCAACTACCATTGGTGTTAGCGAGTTATAGCATTCCTTAGGAACTCTCCACAGACCTGCACTAGCTTGGGGACCAATACAGTGCCCTTTCAATTTCTTGTTTTGTGCAGCACAAGCAATCGTCTCTGGGGTGGAACAGCCAACACAACGATACCCATATACGTAAGGCAAGAAATGTCCTGTTAAACTGTACGTTCACCATAAACATAAAAGAAGAAGTTACTCACTTTGTCCAGTAACAATGACTCTTTGAGATGTGTGTCCCTATGGGTGCTCCACTGTAGGTGTGCTTGTGTCCCTGCACTGCTGATCAGAGAACTTTGGTAGCAGTGTCTACTGGGCCCACGCGTGCTGTTTCTCCTCATGCTGAGCCATGAGGCTAATCAACGTGCACGGGCTAAGCCCCCTCAGTTCCTTCTCTTCCGCAGTCATTGACAAGAACTCTGAAGTAGAGGGGAGGAGGGTGGGTCATTACTGCACAGATGAGTAACTTCTTCTTCAAGTAGTGTCCCTATGGGCGTTCCACTGTAGGTGACTCTCGAGCAGTACCCGTTCTGGAGGGCTGGAACTTCAGAGTCAGGTCAGTTACAGATGACAGTATTATGGAGCTGAAGATGGCATTGGAGGCAGAGTCCCCAGTGATCGCATAACGTTCTGCGAAAGTGTGGACTGACGCCCATATGACATTATCTGATTAGAGTATAATAATGCAAATCATTGTTGCTACCACTGTTATATAATTGCAACAAATCTTATACAAAAAGTGTAATGAATGGCCAGAAAGAGTTAAGCAGCTCGCAGGCTAAATGACCCAGAGCCAACCTTTAGAGACATGTAGAAAAGTATGCGAATGGTAATTAGGGCCATTCCATGGTGGTTAGGCTTGAAATTTGAAATGCAAACCTATACAGTTAGAAATCAGAGGTGATACTAATTGTATGTGTGTACTCATATCGTTAGATGTTAGCTATGTAAACAGACAGTTCAAAGGGAAATACTAACATTTAAATGAACCATAATCACTGTATTCATCTCTCTTTGAAATGTATAGCAAATCACCTGAGAATGGTGGAAAACCGGCAACCGCCTCATGATAATCTGTGTAGCTAATTACCGGTGATGCTTAGGAAATAGGTCAACTTCAAAAGCTCCATAATTGCCTATTGTTTGCCTAAGGACTCCGAGTTGCCAAAAACGACCTGGAACTGTATAAAAACCCTTTGGATCCTGATCCTTTTTATCTCAGATGTGCTTAATGCTTCATGAAGGGGAAGTTTAAGCCATAAGGCTGAGATCTCCAGTCCTAATCTGGATCACCCTGAATATGAACATTGGACTATAACCTATGGACTAATTCTGAAAGAACTCTTTGCAGCTACAAAACTCACTATCTACACTATGAATCTGATCTCACAACTGTACTCATGTCTGTACGTAGATTGATCTTTTAACCAATACTCACTCTTTTCTTTTTTAATAAATTTTAGTTTTGTTAATAAGAATTGGCTGTAAGCGCATAATTCGGTAAGATCTGAAATATTCATTAACCTGGGAGGTAATGTGTCCTATCATTTGGGATTGGTAGAACTTTTTAATATGATGAATAAGATCCTCATCATATTTCACTTGGGTGTCTCGGTGGAGGCCTGAGGCTGGGTTGCTTTAAGTGAACTGTGTTGTTGGCTTCTGGGTAACCAGTGAGGTATTATAGAAGCTGTTTTGTGCTGGCTTGGTAAATCTAAGTACTGGAATATCCACCAGCTTTGGGGACTGTCTGCCCCATTCTTTGCAGTTCACCCTAACTGAATAACTTCATCGTGGCTCCCCAGGACTCCAGTCACAGCCCATGTCACACTTCTATAGATCTCGGAGATAGGAACATTCTTGAAAAAGGCGATATATGAGGAGATCAACCTTGTGGAGTGTGTAAGAGTAGTATCTGGAGGGGTCATACTGCGAACTTGGTAACATTGTCTGATGCAGTTCGAGACCCACTTGGAGAGTCGTGGGATGATACTGGTGAGCCCCTGGATCTGTCCACAATGGAAAGGAAAAGCTTGGGGAACTTTCTGAAAGCTTTCATCCTGCCCAGGCAGAAGGCTAGGGCTCTCCTGCCATTTGGAGTGTGTAATTTAGCCTCCCTGTTGTCTTGGTGAGGCTTGGGATAGAAGGTTGAAAGATGAATCAACCTTAAGTTATCTTCAGAATGAATTTTGGATGCAGCCGGAGCGTAACCATGTCCTAAAAGGATACCATTGAAGGGGGGGATGTGCCAGCAGAGCCACTATTTCGCCTATTCTCCTGGCTGAGGTAATTGCTATCAAGAAGGCCGTTGTCACTGACAGGTATGTAAGCGAACAGGTGGCCATGGGTTCAAAGGGAGGCCTAGTCAGTCCCTAGTCATATTTAAGTCCCATGTGGGAGTAGGAAGTTGAGGTTGTGGGAAAAGGTTCATTGTACCCTTGAGGATCCTTTGGTGGTTGGGTGTGACAACACTGAGCACCCCTCTACTGGATAGTGGAAGGCTGTTAGCGCTGCTAGGTGGACTCAGAGAGAGCTCAGAGACAGCCCCAATATTTTTAGGGCCAGAACATAGTCTAAGATGTGTGGAATAGTCACGGATGTTGGGGAGATTTGTTGTGAAGTATACCAAATCCGAAACCTGGACCATTTTTGGATTTAAGTACCTCATGTTGAGGACTTTCTACTGTGTAATAATACCTCTTGCATATCATTCAAACAGGAGCTTTCTAGGTGTTTGAACCAAGGATCCATGCCTTAAGGCAGAGAACCCCCAAGCCAGGATGTAGGTCCTGGGAGAGGAGGTACGGAGTGCAGGGAGAGGGATCGTCAGGCACGTTATGCACTGTGACAGTTAAGGGACCACGGTGTGTCTCAGCCAAGTAGGAGCGATCAGACTGATGTGTGCTCCATTTCTTTTTATTTTCAGCAGAACCTTCAATAGTAGGGGAAAAGAAGGAAAGACATAAAGAAGGTCCCCATCCCAGGGGAGGAGGAGGAGAGCATCACCTTGGGAGTGTTGTCTTATCCCTGCTCTAGGGCAGTAGCATGTACATTTCTTGTACAGGTAAGTGGCAAACAAGACTGTGGTCGGTGTTCCCAGCGACCAAATAGACTGTGAAGTACTACTGGGTTTAGCTCTCACTTGTGGTCATGTGGGTGTGACATTACACCCATATTCTTCATAGAAATATTGTTGTGATATGAATATAGCATAACTAAGATATATGTTTTATGCCTCACATGACCCATCTTGCATCATTGAAAAGGTTATGATCTACTGAATGTGTTTATCCAATTTGCATACATGTATAATTTCTGTATCTGAAGTTAGGAATATTGACTATGTAACAATTACAACTGTGTGTACATGAGGGGGAACACCCACCAGACAGTAAGCAATCAGCCTGAATGAGCCATTTAAGGACAATAGAACTTTGAAGATATTAATCTCCCACCTTTCTGAGGAGGTTCCTGGGATGTTGCTTGGACACTGCAGGGTCATCTGATGAGGTCACCTGATATGGAGTACCACCGTGGACACTGCTGGTATTTTTCCAGTGGAAACAAAAGATTCCCGCCTTATGTAAATTCTATTTATGGCTGGGAAGTAATGCTATCAGGACTCTTCTCCATTGCCTCCCTATCCAAGAAGGAAGATTGCTAAAAACACCTGAAGGGAAAGGCTGAGACAGGGGTCCAGTCTAAAGAAATAACTGGAACCCTAAGCTACAGAAACTCTGCAACCTACCTAAAACAACATTTAGGGTGAAAAATTACATTTTGTAGCCTGTTTCTTGAGTGTGTTAAGTTTAGTTTGCATGTTTTGTTTTATTTGCTCAGTAATCTGCTTTGTTCTGTTTTCTATCCCTTATAAACCTTTTGTAGTTAATAAAGGTATTTCTTGTCTATTTCAAAACCCAGTTTGTGCAGATCTTTCTATTCAGTACAAGACATTATTATTTTGGGTTTATATCCCAAAGGAGGTGTGCATGTAAGTGCTGGCCATCCTCCTAGCTACGTCCTCCCACACAGAGCTGATTTCAGTCCGTCTCTGGGGCAGGTTATGGCCTTACCTATGTGTGTGCTGGAGAAGGCTTGAGAGCCTAGCACAGCAAGAACAGGGTGAGGAAAACCCAGGCTGGTGGAAAGGGCAGGCTCAGTGAGACCCCAGCACATCAGGTAGCACCCCAAAAGGGAGGTCCAACCTGTCACAGTGGGAATTTGCAACTAAGACTGTCCACTATTGAGTTTTATGTGCCCAGGAGGTAGGTTGCTTCCAGTGTGACTTTGCGGGAGTTCCACAGTCTCATTGCCTCCATGCAGAGGGAGGGTGACCAGGCTTCCCCTTGTCAATTTATGTAGTACATGCAGGCTACATTGTCTGTTAGGACTCGTCTGTGGTCCTTTGATCAGCAGGAGGAAGTGGGCGCAGGCATTCCTGACTGCTCTTAGTTTGAGGAGGTTGATGTGAAGGGATATCTTTGTGAGTGACCATTTGCCTTGTGTCGTAAGGCTGGTGGAAAGGGCAGGCTCAATGAGACCCCAGCACATCAGGTGGCAACGTGCACCACCACTATGAGCAATGTGTTGGTGGTGAAAAGCAACACACTGTGGAGATGGACCTGGCCGCAGTGTCAGTTGTGTCAAATGCAGATGATAGTGCTGTCTTTGCTTCTAGCTGTCCCTTCTGAACGATGACCTTAAATTGGTCACAATGTGACTTGGGCAGCTATTCAATAAAATCATTCAGTTTTGAATAGTTTACGTAGTTGTATTTCACCATGAGGGCGATTCAATTGGAGCGTGGCCAAGAAGTACTCCTTCCTCCCAAAAAGATCCAAACGCTTCCAGTCCATCATAGGGAGTGGACCTCATTTGGTGTTGACAGCCATGGGAGTTAACAGTATCCACCACAATGGAGTTGAGTGGAGGGTGGGAAAAGAGGAATTCGGTCTCCCTTGCTAGGACATCTTGCTAGGTCCTGGAAGAGGAAAAATTGTATGCCAGAAACAGCGGGGGAGGCATAACGGCATCATCCGGGGAAGAGGAGGAAATGGTCTTCAGGGTCACTTCATCAATGCCACCCTCCTATTCCTCCACAATTTCTTCCAGTGGTTCTGAGGCCTAGGACATCGTGGCCGAAGGGGTGTAACTCATGGGTTCTCGAGTGGGGCTAGAGGTTCAAAAGGCCTGGTGGTGATATGCAGGCCAACGGTCCCAGTATGGCCACTGGGGTGGTGGCATAGATATCAGTGGTGGTGCTCATGGATTGCCATATCAAGGTGGTGGTGGTGGGGCCATTTGAGGGTATCCTTGAGGGCTCTTCTGATATTGGGCACCACAAGGAGCCTGTGAGGAGTACTGAGATGTCATCTCCTCAGCTTCACTGTCCGAGCCCTCACTGGAGGGCGGGGGAGCATGGCAGGACAGCGGGGAAGACTCCTGTGCCGAACGAAAACTCTGTGTGGCGGTACCGGCACTAAAGAGGAGACCATCTCAGCATGTCTGTTACAGAGGTCCCTGGAGTGTCGGAATTCAGCAGTGCCGGGGGGGACGGGACAGGGACGGGATCTAGGCAGTACCAGTCGCTCTGGTGCTGGATGAAGCATTAAGTACGGCACCAATGCAGGATCGCGTACCAGTAATGCCTTCCTGGAGGAGAGCTTACTCCTGTGTTTGTTCCTCGGTGCCACTGACTCAGCACCCATGCCCATCGGGTCCAAAGGCTCATCAACGGTACCTGCCACTGAGGACTTCCATGAGCCATAGGAACAGGACTGAAAAGGTCTCGGTGCCAGCAGTACTGAGGATACTGAGTTTGCCAGAGAACGTTTACAGCTATCTCGGTGCTCACTGTGGGGACTTCTCGCTCTCTTTTTTGATGATTTGTGAGAAGCAGCTTTTTTCTTTGACCCACAGTCTTTAAGTGTTAAGGGTTGTCGAGAAGACTCACATCTGCCAGGTGACTTGTGGTGCAGGTCTGGAGAGGGTCGGAGAGCTGACTCCATGAAGATAACCTGCCTGAGCTCTCTATTCTTAGAGGACGGGGGCCTGAGTTGCTGGCAAAGACCACACTTTTGTTGGATGTATCCTTCCCCAAGGCAGCGAATACATCGGGAGTGCTTGTCTGCGATAGGGACAGCCACTTTACAAGAGAGGGACTTCTTGAAGCCCGGTGAGCTGGGCACACCCCATTGGGGGAAGGGAGAGACAGTTCATGTGAAGTTCTCCGATCGGCAGCACAGGGACGCAAGCACACCTCCAGTGGAGCACCCGCCGGGACGCTACTTGAAGAACTGAATAGTGGAGCAACAGCTGCCCCAGCGCTACCATCAAGTAAAACTGCCAGATAAATTCAATTCATGTACTGGATTATAGGAAACTTCATTTCCTGCTCCCCATGATCACCTTCCACCCCAATCAATGTAATGCTGTCCACTTTGGTAATGTTAAGAACAACATTAGTTTAGTATCCACCCCTCACCAGGGAGGTCTCTCTCCCTGCCTCTCTCATCTACCAAGATTTTGCCATCTTCATCTTGTGGGATCACTTGCAGTTTCCCCCTCTGTTCCATAAACATAGTCCATTTATATAGGATACTTTTATGCACACCTTCTTCCCGAAGTATCACCATTCCTACACCGGGTGTAATCTGTGCTGTGCAACTGAGGTGGCAGGAGGAGACCTGTCAATCACCATATCAGGGGCTGGCTCTACCTTCAGGAACACAACCCAGTGAGAAGGTATCCAAACCTGAAAGCCCACTTAATTATTAACTTCCCCAATTAAATCCATCTGCAGAACACAGCAGTGTAACTCTTCTACTGATCTGACCCAAAATGTAGAAGGGTAACAGTGAATTAGGACAAGACTGAACAGTCAAAGTGTAGATGTTCTTCCCCCAGTGCAGAAATAGCAGCAGCAAAACGCCCTGGCTGAGATCAGAGTGAATGTTTTAGAGGCAAAACTTTTGTTTTCCATTTGTAAAGACAATATCCCAGGACCAGAGAGGCCTCTGCAGATGTTGCCTTCACTCCTTGTTTGCAGCATCTGGCAAAAGCCTGCAAGATGACCAAGTTGCTGCCTTACACATTTCTTCATACAGCACGTGAATTTACAATGTAGAAGTGTGCTCACTCTTAATAAGCTTTTATCGTTACACTCCTCTAATACAACATCTTTAGCCACCTGGTAACGTATGCGTAAGGTGCTTTTTCACCTTTAACTAGCGAGTACAGAACAAAGAGAACTGTTGGATTTCTATATGCACAAGAGCTTACCAGAAGATAGGCTCAATTAACAGCTGTAAGAGCAACACCCAGTGTGCGTCACTTTGTCCTTATAATGTTTAGATTTGGTGCATATTGCGGGCAGAGGACCCTGAGACCTGTGGGAAGTACAAGACTCTGCCTGCTGATGTGAGGGAATTGAGTGAATCTGCTTCTGTCCTGCTGGGTTTCAGAAAAGCCAAAGCAGAGCCAGGGCTCACTCTGGGCTGGACTCTGGGCCAACGAGGGCAGGTGCCACGAGCCAGGGAACTCTTTACGGCAGGGCTGGGAACTGGAGCAGGCAGGCAAAACAAAGCTGCAGCCTTCTACTGCCTAGCAAAGCTGCAGGATTGTTGTGCCTGAAGCTCCCAGCTCTTTGTCTTTGCAGAGGGTGGGGGAGGGGCCACTAGCTGCCTGCTACACTGGCCCAGCAAGATGCCAATCCAGCTGAGAAAAGCAAAGGAACCAAGAAAGCCAAATGGGAATCTCTTTCAAAGGATTTCCTGTGCACTATCACTGGGTGGGTGGGGGGGTCAGGAGGAGCAGAGTTGGAAACTGCCTAGTTGCTGGTTCCAGCAGGAAGCTTGAACTTGATTGTGTTCTGAGACAGGGGAGTGAGCCAGCCCCCGAACCAGTGAACACCAGGTCAGTGGCACAGCAGAGGTAAAACCTAAGATAGGAGGGGCAAGCCTGAATGAGAGAGAATGAAGCCACACAAAAGAAAGTGGAGCTACCTAGCTGCCCTAGTCCTGTTTACTACAGTGGCTCACTTGGGACCATTCCTTCCCTGGGTGTGTTAGACGAGAGCACAGACCAGAAAACCATCCAAGCTACTAATCTGAAAGGGGGGCGGGGGGGGGGGGGAGGGATGACGATACTCCAGGACTTACCATTTCATTAAGAACATTAAATCTCCACAGGAGTCTGTGGCACCGATGATCTTTTCTGGCTCTAATCCTCTTTCAAAGCCCCTGGCAATATCGTTGCTCTGGCAAGGATAGAATGGGTTGAAAAAAAATTATAATGATTTATATTATCTTTGGCTGTTTCTTTACATCCTGACAATTTAGAATGAAGCAGGCTTAAAAGGGCACTGGCAACCCTCTGACATGTAGAAATATGGTGAGGTTATAAAAAGATGGCTAGACTCCTTAACTTCTCCAAGTCATTGTTTGGAATCTACAATTCATGAGTCAATAATAATGAACACGGAGAGAGGGGAAAACAAGGAAATCCCTAAAGCCAAGCCCCTATTTTAGGGCAATCAGTTCAAATTAACAGCTGGTGAGAGGTCCTGGATTGATAACAGACATCCCCAAAGATCAAAGTCTGCTCTCCCCAGAAGAGGTATAGCTCTGGCTACAGGGATGCTAGCTTCTCGAGCCTACCACCAACTCCAAAGGAAGAGAAGAGTTTGATTCTGTCCATGAGGTCTCTGGGCTGAGGCCGCCAACAATGGGACAATTTGTACATTTTTACTAACAGTCTGAGATGGGGCTTGTGAGCGCGTGAGGGAGGCAGGGGTGATGCAGCTCCTCGCACATACCATCTGATGGCTGTTAGGTGGCCTGACAGCTTTCAGTCACCACAGGCCATAGTGTCTGGGGCGAAGGTTCTCTCTTTCATTGCAGGAGCACATGTTATTCTCAGATACGCATGTTTGCTGCTTGCCATGCTGTACAACAGATGCTGCTATGCAGATCAAGAGGCAAACAAAGAGGCAGCCAGTTTGGCTTTGGATGCACTAAAAACATTTGCCAAATGAAGAAACGCTCAGAGGGTAATGAGAGAATACAGACCCAAGCAAAATCTGGCTACTTCACTAGTGACTAGGAGACCCACTGGGAATGCACCAATTTCAGTAAACGAATAAAATACAAAAAAATCTAAGCTACTGCATCACAATTTGCACTACAACAGGCGTTTAGTTTTTATATTAGAAATAGGTCTAAACCAAAAGGACGGACCTGAATACTGTCCAACTTTAGAAGAGTGTGGGTCTGGAGGAGAACTTCATGGCTGGAACTCATCACTATCTTCAGCTGCAATACTACAGCGTTGGGGCTAAATTTTCAAAGGAGCTCAGCACCCAAACAACTGCCTTTGAGAACAATGGGAGCTGGGCGCATTTGAAAGTCTCTCCACTTCATTTAGGTGCCTACACAGCAGCTAAGCACATTCAAAAATATATGTTTGACCCCAAACAGGGGTACTCAGCACTTTCTAAAAATCTAACCCTAAACATTCTGTGGTATATTTGGTTAAAACAGGGAAGTCTTATCAATGACAGCTCAGCTACTAGATCTAGCTGAGATGTGGAGGGTAGAGGAGCATTTTAGGGGTAAACAAAGATGTGTACCTCAAGGATGTTTTACTGCAGGTGCCACACAAGAGATCACATGGTGTAAGGGGCACAGCTTAACAAACAAATCATATTTCTGTTTGAAATAGTGGCCCTATTATTGTGACATGCAATAACTGAGATTACCATCACTGAAAGATTAGAGGGGGGAAATTTCCCAAGAGTATATTTTGTGCATTTCACAACACTTTGTGTATCATCAGTTTCACTGTTTCTCCTATAAATTACCCAGCTTCCCCTTTTGTCTTTACACAAGAAAGGAGAGGAAAAAAACATTTTTTAGAAAGTGTGACTAAACCACAGAAATTGACAGGGGACTTGGGGACAGGTACATTATCTCAAACTACTTTCAATTCTTTTTTTTAAAAATTATCTAGATTTCAAAACAATGTCCCTTGTAACAATGATTAAGAAATATCTGCTATTCCTTTTTTGCCCCCAGAAGATGTATGCAAGTCTCCAGCCTTTTAATGTTCGATCATGGACTATCATGGCTGAGGTAACAGAGCAGGGGAGACTCCAGCTTCAGATACATGGCAATTGCCATGAAAAGTACTGGTGGATGCAAGCATGGCATGGATTTTTAAGACCCATACCAGTGTGTGTTGATATTTGCATCATCTCTTTGGGAAACTATGCCAAGCTAGAACATTGGAATCAGAAGACAAGATGCTTCAGCTAAGCTGCAGAAATCAAACTGCTCATTGTACTGGTGGAAAGCTTTAGTTCCAAAACTTTAAATAGGATACATAATGGGTTATAAAACTGTAATCCCGACACACTAAGGGTAACCTTCTGGATATGAAATATATGACCTTATTACCCCTTATGATTTCATTACCAGCAGACAGTAGCAATATGGGTTTGAATCTCCAATGACTTAGCCATAACTTTGTACAGACACAGCTGTAAAGGGCAGGGCATTTCTTCAAATAAGGTTGTAAAAAAAGCAACGAGAAGACAGTTCTGCAGGAGAGTTTCTTCAGGAAAGGTAAATCTGAGACATAAAATACTGCTCAACGGTTCCTCATTTATGTAAGATTCCATATATTAGTCTTTTCCACAAAGATGGGCTTTAATAACCCATCTTCTCACGTTTTGTGCATTGGACTGCACATCTGGGAAACCTTTTTTTTTTTTTTAAAAAGGGAGTCAACATTTTTATTTTATACTTCAGCCAACAAGGCCCCCTTGCCCTCATCATAATTGAGTATCAAGGTGCTTGCAGTGACAGTAATTTAACCAACAGGCATCATTACCTCCAGCAACCTGTCTGGATTTCCTACATTTTCAAAGCCACGTCTGGGGATTTACTTTCAATGCCCCATTGGCTTTTAATGGTGGTTAAAAGTCTGTGCAGCACTTTGAAACACAGAGCTCCTGTTCTAAGAGAAAGCACCATGTTTCTGCCGCTCTGTTGTATTCCTTGATTTCCTTTCCTCTCTTGACCATGAAAGGTCCACCCACTACCTCCGTAGTCTGGGTAAGTAGGGCTACATGATACTCCCTCTATAGCTGCTTGACCTTCCCCAGTTTCCCTGGGAATTACTGTCCATCAGCCTATACTGTAGTTCTGGCCTCCAGAGTTTGAAAATTAAATGGCTGGGTTTCATTAAATATTTGCTAACAGATTAGAAAGGCCTGTCAGTCTTTTGTGATCTTCACAGCTGTGAATGGTGCTTTGTCTCAACGAGGCTAAGGCCATGACCTCCATAAAAGTTACTCTGGTTTCCCAGGTCTACTTTAAAGGTACAAGGTTCTGGAGTGATATCTAGGCCATATTGAAATCAATGGGAGTTTTGCCACTGATTGCAAGGAGGCCAGGATTTCACCTCTGACCTTTGAAGCCCTTACTAGCTAGGCCCATCTTGAAAAATGTATTTCATGGCAGCTATTGGCTGGTACAGATGACCGAGTCCATGGCCAAACACTCAGGAGCCAGAGCTGTCACAGTGGAGATCTGTACAACACACAGCTGTGGGTGTCAGGAGGAGACCATGTCTTGTCAACTGCACAAAGAGATGCATCTTTCAGGAGATGCTGCAACAACTCTCCAAAGAGAAGAGCAGAAGTGCCCAGCCACATTCCAGTGGGAGGCAGGCATTTTACTGCTGCATCCTCCCTAGAGCCCCAAATGACTGTTGCAGACTGAGACATACAGGAAAGCCTCTTGCTTTAGGCACGTATTGTTTTAAGGCAAGATCTACTTTAAAATACTTATGTCAAGCTTAAATCAGCATTTAAAGTCTCTTTCTTCAGTCAAACAATAAGCTGTATTTCTTGTGTCCTAGCCTACTGCAGTTTGCTCCTTGTTTGTTTATTAATCTTTATTATATTTAAGACCCTAATTATTTTTAGTGATTCAATTTTTTGGAGTCAGCGGCAGCATTTAGTTCATCCTATTCTAGGGCAGCTTTCCTGAAAGTTGTACAAAGCTGGCAGACTGAAGCACAGCCAAACTGAGGTGTTGCTCTATGCCAGTTTGCCTAACAGAATACACCCTCTTGACTCTTTCGTTTTTATAATTCTCTCATGTAATTTTTAGGAGGTTGCGGGTAGGAGATGGTTTCCACCAGCACAGATCAATATATTCTGTGCAGAACAGGGCTCGCTGCTTTGCTAGAAACTTGTGGCGGAATGGGGTGAAGGAAAATCCTGCAAGCTCACCTCCCTCTTCTTTTTGGTTTTGATGTCCTCGGCACTGTTGGAGAGGCTGGATTTCCTCTTTGTGCTTTCGGATTTTTCTCTTGATTTGTTGTTCTCACCCTCCTTCATTTTTTTATATTTTTTCATAAACTCACAAATCAGCTCGGGGCAGTCCAGATTCTTCTCAGGTTCCCAAGTATTGTGTTCCCTGCCATGGAAAAGATGGGCAACAACAATCAAAACAGAGGTGGAGAAGTTTTAATGCTGCCATCCAAAGATCATAGATATTGACCTACTCTAAGGCAAAGTTAGTTAGTTGTTAGCAAGCGTTTTAAGCCGAGTTCCCCATTTCCTTTGGGAGCCCAGACACCTGCAGT
Organism: Caretta caretta; assembly: GCF_965140235.1. Taxonomy (NCBI): domain Eukaryota; kingdom Metazoa; phylum Chordata; order Testudines; family Cheloniidae; genus Caretta; species Caretta caretta. The sequence continues at coordinate 15,328,321 of NC_134225.1, forward strand.
ATCAATACTTTAGATACCCTTGCACTTCATGAACACAGATTGCCGTGTTGCTAAGTGACTCATAAGGTGAAGATTTCAAAATGAAGCATAATCTCAGACTAACAGGAGACAGAGAATGCATTTGATTATTCTAGAATCACCTGGAAGTCTGCAGAGCTCTTCACTGCAGTGATAATGGAGGTCATTATCTTAAGTGAAGACGTATGGATAAACCAGGTTTGACTAAACAAGGTTCTACCAGATTTTCTATGCAAATACATACTTCCCAATCCCTCCCCCCAGAACCTTCCTTTCTGATCATCTGTGTTAAATGTTCTGCCCCCGCCCACAGTATAAAGCAGTGTGCATCCATTTAAACAACCCATGCCAAGATAAAAACCTTGCACATTTTCAGTCATGGCTGTGTTTCACGGTAGACTACTAGATTCCCCAATGGTCTGGCCAAAAGCCATGAAAAACACACAGGACACACAACCTGCAAAAAGTTTCCCCATTGGGGCAGATTAAGAGGAAGTTAAAGGGGAGATTTTTTTTAAAAAGGCACTTGAAGTATCCCTCTTCTAAACAGCCATTTACCCAAGCTGCAGTTAATAGCATCTCCACAATAAGTCTAGACAATAACTGCTCAGGTGCACCTTCACCCGGGAGTCAGTCACTGGTGCTCAAGTGAGGAGGAAGACTATAGACGAGAGTGCTGGTGAACAACTCAAGTGGAACTACCAACTCCATGAAGTGAGAGAGGGAACGCAGATGCCAAAGGGAAAGTAACTTTTGCCAGTGTTTCACAACCCACTCACAATCCCAGGCCCTCTCCTCGTGACCCACTCATTTAAATGGATGCACGCCACTCTTATCTGGAGTGAAGAAGGCAAGCTCCACCCTTGAAGGTGTTTAGGAAAGCTTGAATGAGGGCAGCAAAGGTCAAATTTGAAGCACTGCCTGGAGCGCTGCTAAAGAAGATAGCCCAAGTCAGAAGGAAAGTTGGACTTACTCAGAGAATCCTTTCCACTTGAGAAGATACTCCACTTGACCCTTCACAACACGCCTGTCTAGCACCTTCTCCACAACATACTCCTCCTCATCTTCAGAGGACGAACTATCTGCTGTCCTCTTGGTTTTCTTTCCCATAGCGCAGGAAGTTCCACCTAATGCACCAAGGCCACCCAATTCCTGCAAATCGGAAGTGAAATGTTGTTAATTGTTGGCACTGATGCAGGCTTCAGCACTGCTCCCAGCCAAGGTATCACCCACCCATTTGGGACCCTCTAAGGTTTCTCCAACTCTTGTCACTAAAGCGCCGACCCTGCAGAGAGATCCATGGTCAGAGCTCACTGCAGGATCAGGGCTTAAAAGGCCACTATAAACAGAAGGGGAAGAATGAGCGTGAACAAGACTATGAGCCTGTCATTTAAGGACTTGACAAAGTGACTTTGTCCAGAATTGCAAGATTTTTGAAGCGAGTTGGTATTTCCAGTTGAGCTGTTGATGATAGCTAAACTGATCCATTTTAATCTCTGGAAGGCCTGTCTACCCTGGGCTGGATGCAGAGTTCAGTAAATAAACATATTCTGTGGATTTGCCCAGCAGGAATGCCCCCATCTAGAACTACAAATACATCCACATCTGGGGACCCAGTTACAACAACAACGGGGCCCTACCTATTCCAGGGGCATTTTTATAGAAATTCTGAACACTAGTTCAGCACCACAAAGGTTAGCAATGTTGGAAGCCACAGCATGGATGAGCAAGGGTTATCAGATGGCGTTAAATGCCAGTGGTCCGTCTACATTAGGGCTTCCAGCAGCAGTGGAGCTGAACATTCGCAGTGGTGCCATTTTTTTTTTAAAAAACAGTTTCCTCCGTGTAGAGAGGGCTTGACTGTTCTTGAACCAATTCTACAACCATCGCCTTTACAGATACCAATGGATATAACCACCCTATCCTCCTCAGAAGGCAAATATTATCTCTGTTTTACAGAGGAGAGAAAACGAGGCTCAGAGTTTGAAATCATGACTATGTTAAAAGACTAGACCATGTCACCCTATATTGAAAGGTCCAGATGCAATTTAACTAGGTTGCATCCTGATGTAAGAGAAACAATTGGACTGGGGTAACACAGACAGGACCTTAAACTCTGAGCCTCAGTTTCTCCTCTCTGCAAACCAGGGATAATACTTAGCTATCTCCCAAGAGAGTAGTGAGGTTAAATTAATCAGGTTTGAGATCTTTAAATGAAAACTGCTATGCAAGTATTATTAAAAGATCTGAACAGATATCATCACTTTCCAAAACATACATGGGTCAGAAACAAGGGAAAGTTCAGCCCCAAACTAGAATTCAAGTAATTGAGAAATAAAAACGGGCTATTTCAACCTTGACTATCACGTTACTACTGTGATTACTGGGCTGCAGCCATTAAAGGCAGGTATTCATGGGACAATAGTTAAAGTTCTGTCAATGTTAGATATAAAATGGCATTTTTCCAGGAATTTATAACTTGGCAATAAAAACCATTCCAGACAAACATGGGGTTATGAGGTTTCTGTCCCAGAGTGAAGTTTTAGACAAAAATTAATAAAGGCAGGGGGAATCAATTATACCCTTTGAGGTACAAGAGTGAAAAAAATGGTTATAGCAGATTTGTGCTCCTATAACTTTACTCTGCTTCCAGTTTAACAAGTCTAACAAATTATTAGTCCATAAACCTTGTGTGGTCCAACTGCATTGGGTATTAAGTTTCATTTTATTTTTAAATTACAGATCCCCTCTAGTATAAAACTCGGCCACTGCACATACACAGAACAGTCATTGCTGCACGTGGCATAGCTAATTAGAAAAAAGGTCCCAGTTTAAAATGTTGACTTTTCAACAGTATTTCTTAGTACACAGGCTTACCAAACTGGGAACCTTTCCAAGCTCCGAGGTAAATGCATATTTTTATAACCTCAGTTGTTGTTTCTTTAAAAGAGGAATTCAACAACCCACCCCCTGAACACGCAACATGTGATTTAGACAGAAACCAGGAAATTCCAAGTTAAAGCAGACTCCCAGTTCTTAACTTGGAATTTCCTGGCTTGTGTCAGTTTAGGCCACACAGCTAATGTTCATTAAACAGTTATGCATTTAGTCCTATGAGGCACTAGTATACTTCTGGCCCAGGAGTGGATGAATAAGCTGCCTGAGGGCAGAAAAGGCAAATGGACAGAGCTTGAAACAAGCCAACCACCAGCAGACCCAATTTAATTGCACTATTTCAGTGAACCTGGGAGCATGAACAGGAATCCTAACCTGGTTGCTGCATCAACAGAATTGCTAACTACAAATGCAGAATCTTTATCGATGGTGATTCATGGTCCACAATTAGCCTAATTTTCTTCACAGACCTCAACGGGAGTTTGCTGAGCCTTTTTACTTGTAAAACTGGCTCATGCGCTAGACACAAAAAACCAAACCTGGAAATCCATGGAATCATTTCCACAAAGTCTGTTTTCAAAGTAGAATCACACTTTAAAAGCATTTTTAATGGTGTTATGCCCCATTCACACAGCTCATTGTGTATGTTTTACAACACTAAGGGCTTGTCTACACTTAAAATGTTACAGCAGCACAACCACAGTGTAAGTAATCCACCTCCCTGAGATTGCAATATTGATGTAAGAATTCTTCGGTCGACCTAGCAGTATCTAGAAAAGGACTTAGGTTGTCTTAACAACGCCACGCCCCTGACCGATGTAGCTAAACCAACCTCATTTTCTAGTGTATAGAATTAGGCCTGGTCTACACAAGGAAGTTTTAACACAAAGACAGAGCCTTGGAATAACTACTTTCACATATCAAAGTCTGGCCTTTCCTGGAGAGAAGGGGGAAAAAAAAAAAAAAAAAAAAAAGGATACAGGGACTTGGTTGGCTTAACTACATTGCTCAGGGATGTGGATTTTTCACATCCCTGAGCGACACAGTTTTCTAATTTAGGCCAGGCCTTATTCTTGAACTTGCTTTACTTTAATTGCAACTAAACTGCTTTACAAACAATCCCTCCCCCAGGGTTATTAAAAAGCGTGGTGATTTAATTGAGGGTTACAGCTCTGCACCAGTGAACCAGCACCACTGTAGTACTTCAGAAAAGACGCTACTGCACCGATGGGAGAGCTTCTCCTGTCCACGTAGTTATCCACTTGTACGACAGGCAGTAGCTATGTCAGTGAAGAAGCCCTCTCGTCAACATAGTGCTGTTTACACTGCGGGTTAGGTTGGCGTAACTAGGTCGCTCAGCGGTGTGGATTTTTTCACACCCCTGAGCAATGTAGCTATACCAATGTAAGTTTGTAATGTAGACCTGACCTCAGTCTGTCCAGGTGGTGACCAGATGTGGCTACAATCCTACACTCACCTTAAACTACCCTCTCTGCCGCAGCCTATAGTTATGTGCAACATCTGTCTTTCTGTCACGTTATCATTTGGCTGAGGCCATGTTAGCTAGCTGGTAAGCAGCCTGCTGCTCACCCCCACCTCAGCGTTAGCATGTGCTGCAGTCTAAGAGCTCAATTCTGCAAAATAACAAGCACCACAGAGTTAAAGGTGCTCTCAGCTCCTTACAAGATAAGGCTCAGAAGAGAGTGCATTTATTAATTCCCGAAAGAGATCACTGTTCTAGTGTTACCTGCCTGAAAACATAAGAACCACCCTACTGGGTCAGACCAAAGGTCCATCTATCCCAGTATCCTGTCTTCCGACAGTGGCCAGTGCCAGGTGCCCCAGAGGGAATGAACAGAACAGGTAATCATCAAGTGATCCATCCCTTGTCGCACATTCCCAGCTTCTGGCAAACAGAGGTTAGGGACGCCACTGATGGACCTATCTTCCATGAATTTATCTAGTTCTTTTTTGAATGCTGTTATGGTCTTGGCCTTCACAACATCCTCTGGCAAGGAGTTCCACAGATTGACTGTGCGTTGTGTGAAGAAATGCTTCCTTTTATTTGTTTTAAACCTCCTGCCTATTAATTTCATTTGGTGACACCTATTTCAGAACCTCAGAAAGTTTGGGGATTACATGTTTTCAACATCGTATTTTAATCCAGAACGTAAAGAACCACAAAATTAGCAGACTCAATGTAGTTTGATTTTAAAACAAGTCACTTGTTAAACCTGTTTAAGATAGTTTTGTAGTAGAATAGCAAAGCCTATGTTATAGAAATGTATGCTAGAGTATTAAGAGGAAACAAATCTGTATTTAAACTTTAAAAGAACAAAGGTGAAGAGGGAAAAAAATGCCATAAAATGTAGTTGGTTGCGCTATGATACCATGGTAATGGGCATCCTGAACATACCTAAGTGTGGGTAATTTATTAAGTTAATAACTTTATGAAATCACATGTACAAGACCACTCCCTAAGGCCCCCCCTGCTAAAGTGCACTGCTCCAGGTTTTCAAAACAGCTCCACACCCAGTGTCTACCCAATGTGCTGAGCTCTTTTGAAAAACTGGCCATTTATTTTCATGCCTTAACGGGAGCTCTGAGCTCTTTTCAATAGCAGGCTCAGACTCTTGTAAACATTATAGAACAGGAACAGGAGCTGCAGCAACTCAAATGTCAACTCCAGATGCAACCCAGATCCAAAGAGAGAAATAACTAGTGGGATTTTCCCTTGTATATGTCTACAACAGCTGGACATCTTGTGAACTAGCACAATCACTTTTCAATTTTGGAGTCTTAAGTACTGCTACTAGAGAATCCATTGGCAGCCTTTTTCTAAAGGCAGATATCTCTAATCTTCCTGGAAGGGAGGAAGATGGACAAAATTAAACAATTGGAAACCTGTAGGAGTTTTATGGAAGCCTATGTGGCATCTGCTATTACAGGCAATTCAGGGACAGTATTCACAATACTTTGGTAATACTGCAAAATAAACTAGTAAAAAAGTGTTTGTAACACAAAGCTAAAGGTTAAGATATCCAAAACAAAATATACATTTCCCATGCCACTGTTGTCTATCAAGTTTGGTTACGTTGTTTCTGGTAGCACCCACAAAGTGCTAGATGCTGCACAAACACAAAACATGATATGGTCCCGGTAAGGATTTCAAAGCACATAATAATCCTTAAATATTCCCATACCTCCAGGATAGAAGTGGTAATTATCCTGATAAATCACTCAACCTCCAAGAAACCCTAAAACTTCTCACTTCTAGCAGTGGAAAAAAAAAAATCTAGTCTCTCTCTACACACCACAAGAGATGACCATTCTGGAAATGACTTTCACAACCTTGATCTGACAGTCATGTTCAGCAAGCATAGTTCATAGCTCCTAGTGGAATTGAGGTAGAATTTGGTTAAGAAAACCATTCAAGACTAGGTCATTGCACAGCCTCAAATGATTTTCAAGGAGAATCTGTTAACATGTTTCAGAGTAGCAGCCGTGTTAGTCTGTATTCGCAGAAAGAAAAAGGAGGACTTGTGGCACCTTAGAGACTAACCAATTTATTTGAGCATAAGCTTTCGTGAGCTACAGCTCACTTCATTGGACGCATTCAGTGGAAAATACAGTGGGGAGGTTTATATACACAGAGAACATGGTAACAATGGGTGTTACCATACACACTGTAACCAGAGTGATCACTTAAGGTGAGCTGTTACCAGAGAACCTTTTGTAGTAATAATCAAGGTGGGCCATTTCCAGCAGTTGACAAGAATCTCTGAGGAACCGGGGGGGGGATGGGGGGATAAACGTGAGGAAATATAGTTTTACTTTGTGTAATGACCCATCCACTCCCAGTCTCTATTCAAGCCTAAGTTAATTGTATCCAGTTTGCAAATTAATTCAAAAACAGACTCCAACGAGAGACTGCTGAATTGGAAGTTTTTTTGTTGAAGAATTGCCACTTTTAGGTCTCTAATCGAGTGACCAGAGAGACTGAAGTGTTCTCCAACTGGTTTTTGAATGTTATAATTCTTGACGTCTGATTTGTGTCCATTTATTCTTTTATGTAGAGACTGTCCAGTTTGACCAATGTACATGGCAGAGGGGCATTGCTGGCACATGATAGCATAGATCACATTGGTAGATGTGAACGTGAACGAGCCTCTGATATTGTGGCTGATGTGATTGGGCCCTATGATGGTGTCCCCTGAATAGATATGTGGATACAGTTGGCAACGGGCTTTGTTGCAAGGATAGGTTCCTGGGTTAGTGGTTCTGTTGTGTGGTGTGTGTTTGCTGGTGAGCATTTGCTTCAGGTTGGGGGGCTGTCTGTAAGCAAGGACTGGCCTGTCTCCCAAGATCTGTGAGAGTGATGGGTCATCCTTCAGGATAGGTTGTAGATCCTTGATGATGCGTTGGAGAGGTTTTAGTTGGGGGCTGAAGGTGACGGCTAGTGGCGTTCTGTTATTTTCTTTGTTAGGCCTGTCCTGTAGTAGGTGACTTCTGGATACTCTTCTGGCTCTGTCAATCTGTTTCTTCACTTCAGCAGGTGGGTATTGTAGTTGTAAGAATGCTTGATAGAGATCTTGTAGGCGTTTGTCTCTGCCTGCGGGGTTGGAGCAAATGCGGTTGTATCGTAGAGCTTGGCTGTAGACAATGGATCATGTGGTGTGGTCTGGATGAAAACTGGAGGCATGTAGGTAGGAATAGTGGTCAGTAGGTTTCCAGTATAGGGTGGTGTTTATGTGACCATCGCTTATTAGCACCGTAGTGTCCAGGAAGTGGATCTCCTGTGTGGACTGGTCCAGGCTGAGGTTGACGGTGGGATGGAAATTGTTGAAATCATGGTGGAATTCCTCAAGGGCTTCTTTTCCATGGGTCCAGATGATGAAGATGTCATCAATGTAGCGCAAGTAGAGTAGGGGCATTAGGGGACAAGAGCTGAGCAAGCGTTGTTCTAAGTCAGCCATAAAAATGTTGGCATACTGGAGTGGATGGGTCATTACACAAAGTAAAACTATTTCCCCATGTTTATCCCACCCCCACCGTTCCTCAGACGTTTGTCAACTGCTGGAAATGGCCCACCTTGATTATCACTACAAAAGGTCCCGTCCCCGTCCCCCCGCTGGTAATAGCTCACCTCACCTGATCACTCTGGTTAGTGTGTGTGTGTGTGTAACACCCATTATTTCATGTTCTCTATGTATATAAATCTCCCCACTGTATCTTCCACTGAATGCATCCGATGAAGTGAGCTGTAGCTCACGAAAGCTTATACTCAAATAAATTGGTTAGTCTCTAAGGTGCCACAAGTACTTGTTAACATGTTAAAATTCTAGTGAAGACAACGCAGCTGTGCTTTTAACAGATTAGCTGGTCAAGGTAATCCCTAGGGATCACAGCTAATACGCATCCAGACAAGACCTATGTTATCTGTGTAGACTGTAAACTCTTGGGGCACAGTCCTGTCTTCTTACAGTATATAAAGCACATAGTACATTTTGGACATAAGGGGATCTTTGCTAACTAGCTACAGTTTGAAAAAGCATTAAATACCACATGTTCCTTAACCAATGATCATTAAAGAGTTGCATGTTTAGAGAACTGGGACTTTTCATAATTATTCAGATTCCCACACCCAAAGGGAACATTGTGATCATCTGGTCTGACCTCCTGTATAACACAAGCTATAAAACTTCCCCCAAAATAATTCATAGAGCAGATCATTTAGAAAAACATCCAGTCTGGATTTAAAAACGGTCATGATGGAGAATCCACCACAACCCTTGGCTAGTTGCTCCAATAGTTAATTATTCTCTCTGTTAAAAGTGTATGCATTATTTCCAGTCTGAATTAGTCTAGCTTCAACTTCCAACCATTGGATTGTGTTATACTTTTTCTGCTAGACTGAAGAGCCCATTATTAATTATTTGTTCTCCACATAGGTAATTACAGATTGTAATCAAGTCACCCATAACCTTCTCTTTGTTAAGCTAAGTAGATTGAGCTACTTGAGGCTACCGCTATAAGGCAGGTTTTCTAATCCTTTAAATCATTCTTTTGGCTCTTCTCTGAACCTTCTCCATTTTATCAACATCCTTCTTGAATTGTGGACACTATAACTGGACACTGTATTCCAGAAGTTGTCACTCCAAAGCCAAATACAGAGGTAATATGGCCTAACCACCCCTACTTGAGATTCTCCTGTTTATACATCCATGGACTGCATTTAGCCCTTCTGGCGTCACACTGAGAGCTTGTGTTCAAGCTGCTTATCCACCATCCCCCCAAGTCTTTTTCGGTGTCACTGCTTCCCAGCATACATTCCCCCATTGTATAAGTATGGCCTATGTTCTTTGTTCAAAGATTTACATTTAGCCATATTAAAACACACATCGTTTGCTTGCATCCAGCTTACCAAGCAACCCAGATCGCTCTGTATCAGTGACCTGTCCTCTTCGTTATTTACCTTCCCCCTATTTTTGTGTCATCTGCAAACTTTTATCAGTGACTATTTTATGTTTTCTTCAAGGTCATTATCAGAAACGTTACACAGGGTAGGGCCAAGAACCAATCCCTGCAGGACACAGCTAGAAACACACTCTGACCAAGGGACCCCTTGGTGCCAACTAGCAGAAGGGGTCTATGGGGAGTTTTTATGAAACCCCGGGGATCCCTATCTACATAATAGTTAGCCAAAGACGGCATTTAAAGGCTCTACTGAGAGCCCACAGCCTGCTGGTCGTCATAATCACTTTGAAATGTACGTAAGGATATTATTTAAAAAGTTATGTATCTACACCGAAAACTACGTTCTTAAGATATGTAAGGTAAAACAAGTAACTAGAAGGTGATAAACAGGAATTGTTCAAGCAAGAGGCAGTAGACATTTATCTCCCTGGCTGGTCATTGTAAGTCTATTTACATATAAGCCACCAGCTAATCAAGACTGAAGTTGACAAGAGATCACAAAAATCTACAGGAGGGAACACACAGCAGAAGGGTGTCCTGTTGATGTCAAACATTAAAGAACTAGTCTGGTACAACAGGAGAATGCAAGGAGACATCACAAGATCCTTCGCTAGAGAGAACAAGTTGAGAGTGTGGCTTGTTTCATGAAAAAAGGATCAAAGCCCACCTGGCTGAAAAACACTGTTGAACAATATTACAAGACATGACAGTGATACCAGAGAAATTCCCCAGACTCCATTTTGTACAAATTGTTTGTATATTATTTATTATATTAGTGTGTTGTTGAACCAAGAAAATTTATGTTAAATTACAAATAGTTCAAAAAAGATTGGAAATTGTAATGGGTTTATTAAAAGAAATTTAAAATTAACTTGTAAAACATGTATTAAAATTTAATGTGAGCAATTTACAGCCAACCATTTGTTTTTCTAAATATAACTCATAAATATGTCATGAAACAGTTTTACCCTAGTTTTGTTTAAACAATTGTGAGTGTGTAATATTATATTTGCAAGAACTTGTTATAAGAGTCAAAGCCAATATACACAGAGTTATGATCATTATATGTCACTTTACAAATAAAATGAAATTAAAATAAAACAAACAGGAATGCAAGCAATTTTGCATCTATTATAGTGATCTTAATGCTTCAGATACTGGTGGTGACCGAGATGCTTATTTTAATACATTGAATTAAAAGAAAGCTTAAACAGTTGGAGAGAGCGCTGAAATGATTACATCCTTCTAGTGAGGCTGAATTGGGGAAGTAAGGTATTGTGCCAATGAAAAGAAACATATGCTCAGTCTCAAAAAGAGAGACTTGAGCCAACTTTGGACAACGCCAAACACCCATCAAATTCACTAGTAGGTGATGGCTAGATATATAAATATCTTGAAACCATTAAGGAAGGGACTGATACCAGAGAAATTCCCCAGATTCCATTTTGTATCCCTGGCTTCCATTTTAAATAAGCAAGAGTCACTCCGCCATTAGAAGCTGCAGGTCACACAGCACTAAAAATAGAATTGGCAGGAAAACCAAAGTAGGGGAAAGGTCCTAACACTGAGGTAATCAACAGTTGCAAGCTAAGAACAGACCTGGCAGTTTAAAATGTGGGCAGTTGTGCAAGAAAGTTCTGACAGGACAGTATAAAAGTCAGTGTGTCAGTAGGCAGCCAGAGGATTAGGAGCTGCCAGTAAAGAAGCAGCAGCAGCAGGACAGTAGCAGAGGAGTCCTGCCCTGCCACTGGAACGCAGAGACACAGACGGGGACACAGAGGAAGGAAAGGTTTCAGAGTAGCAGCCGTGTTGGTCTGTATTCGCAAAAAGAAAAGGAGTACTTGTGGCACCTTAAAGACTAACAAATTTATTTGAGCATAAGCTTCCGTGAGCCACAGCTCACTTCATCGGACTCACTCAGTGGAAAATACAGTGGGGAGATTTATATACATAGAGAACATGAAACAATGGGTGTTATCATACACACTGTAACCAGAGTGATCAGGTGAGGTGAACTATTACCAGCAGGAGAGCGGGGAGAGGGGTGCGGCGGGGGGGGGGGAACCTTTTGTAGTGATAATCAAGGTGGGCCATTTTCAGCAGTTGACAAGAACCTCTGAGGAACAGTGGGGGGTGGGGAGGAGGATAAACATGGGGAAATAGTTTTACTTTGTGTAATGACCCATCCACTCCCAGTCTCTATTCAAGCCTAAGTTAATTGTATCCAGTTTGCAAATTAATTCCAATGCAGCAGTCTCTCGGAGTCTGTTTTTGAAGTTTTTTTGTTGAAGTATTGCCACTTTTGGGTCTCTAATCGAGTGACCAGAGAGACTGAAGTGTTCTCCAACTGGTTTTTGAATGTTATAATTCTTGACGTCTGATTTGTGTCCATTTATTCTTTTGCATAGAGACTGTCTGGTTTGGCCAATGTACATGGTAGATGGGCATTGCTGGCACATGATGGCATAGATCGCATTGGTAGATGTGAACGAGCCTCTGACATTGTGGCTGATGTGATTAGGCCCTATGATGGTGTCCCCTGAATAGAGGAAGGAAAGAGAGACCTGAGGAGAAGACAGCGAAGTTAGGAGACAGAGTAAGCTTGTCAGCTATAATCGCACATAGTACAGTATAGTGTTAGTGTATATATGGGTGTGCTTCGGTTAATAAAAGTGTATGTATGTGTGTAAGCTGCAAGGAAATGTATATATGTAAGGAATGTATATATGTAAGATTTAAGAAACATTTAAGAGCTGCTGTCAGTGTCCTGCAGAAGACTGGCCATCTGAAGCAGGGCGCAGCCACTTAGAATGATCTCAAACTATATGTTATTACAGTTTGGGGTGCTCTCTAACTTGCAAGGGATTTGTATTTTAGATTATTATTGTATTAGGGATTATTATTTGCACCAGTAAAAAGGTTCCTTGTTTTAGTAAAAATACTGTTTTAGGTTAATCGTTTATTTATCAGAAGGCTGTATCCATGTCCTCTGGGAAATTCCTTAGCCACCCATACCTGAGGAAAACAGACTGAGGAGCACAGGTGGGTGGTTTTAAGGGAAAACCTTTAAGGAGATATTTAAATTTCACCTCTCGAGGGAACCCTTGGTAAACCCAGGTGGGAGTAATAGGTTAGCTAGAAATCTGTTTTCAGGGTAACAGTAACTAGTTAAGTAAGTCTGGACTCTAGAATGCCTGTTATGTTTTTATTTTACATGTAACCATTTGTATCCAATATTTCTACTTGCTATCATTTCAATCTCTACTCTTCGTTAAATACACTTTTACTTGTTTTCACTATAGACATGTAAGAGCTGTGTGTTAAACGGAGAGATGATCCTGAGGTGAAATTTGTAAGCTGGTGCATGTTGCTCCTTTAGGAGCAGCAGGTCTGTGAATTCTGTCAATGTCCAATAGACTAAGGGCTGGTCACTCCAGGGGGATGCGTGGAAGGCTCGAAAGTTGGAGCATACTTATAACTAATCTAGAGCGAGACAGCAAGGCCTGCCTGGGGAGTGCTTATGTTGCCCGTGGCCAGTGGGGTTGGGGAGCTGACTCCTAGCAGGCACAGACAGCAGGCTTCCTCACACCATGAACAGGTGGTAACAAGGTACCTCACAGCCTTGGGGAGCGTCACACCTTCCTGTTCAATGACAATTTGCCCTTTACAGTTACATTTTGAGACCTATCGGTTAGCCAGCTTTAGACCCATTTAATGTGTGCCATGTTCATTTTATATCTTCCTAGGTTTTTTTTTTTAAATAAAAATGTCCAAGTCAAACACCTTACAGAAGTCTAAGTATATTACAGCAATACTGTTACTTCTACCAGTCAAACCAGCGATCTTAGCAAAAAAAGCTATCCAGTTAGTTTGATAAGATCTATTTTCAATTAACACATGTTGATTAGCATTATTTATATTACCTTCCCTTAATTCTTTATTAATCGAGTGGTGTATTAGCCACTCCATTATCTTGCTCAGGATCGATGTCAGAGGGACAGGCCTATAATTACCTGCGTCATCCTGTTTATCCTTTTTAATTATTGGCATAACACTAGCTTTCTTGCAATCTTCTGGAAATTCCCCGATGTTCCAAGACTTATTGGGAATCAAAATTAATGGTCCAGTGAGCTCTACAGGAAGCTCTTTTAAAACTCTTGGATGCAAGTTATCTGGACATGCTGATTTAAAAATGTCTAACTTTAGTAGACACTAGTTAACATCCTCCTGAGAAAGTTAACACATCTTCATCAGATCTACAAGCCAGAAGAATAATCAAACTCCAACAACCCTAAACCTTTGTCTAGATTCATGATGCTCTCAGACCTGTTGCTAGCCTCTGCAGAATGAGACTAACCCTAATGTTTCTTTAAAATTTTACTCAATTTCTCTCAAAATGTTAATTATGAATTTCTGGATTTGCCAGCATGGAAGCTAACTGTATTTGTGCACATTTACCCACCCACGCCCTTACACAGATGTCAAGAATTTTTAATTCCCAAGTTTTCCATCACTCTAACATGGACTCTTCATCTTTAAAAAAAAAAAAAGTCACATGAAATCGCCAGACATTAATTTAGAAATGAATCCAATTCCCTATGAAGTTAATGAAACATATTACACTAACTTTAATGGGAGTTGGATCAAGCCTCTCAAGAGTTTCTTCTTATTTTTAAGATTATGAGTGTTGTTATTAAAAAGGAGCTTGCTTGCAGTGATAGTATACAGGGATAATTCACAAATGCAGAGCTCTGCAACCTGAGCAGCCGGTTCATCTATCAAATCATGGATGTTTATTAGTGTGGGATTCACAGCAAGGACTAGAGAAAGCTCGAACAACTATGACTAAAATTTAATCTCCTCTAAGGAGAGGCTTCCAAATGTTTATGAAGCCCTTGACAATGTCCCTTTAATGCACAGTATAATTTTGTGTCCTGCTATCACTTCAGTGTATTTGTAATACAAATTATACTTAAGCTATATTGCCTAGAACTTAGATAAATAAAACCAAAATAGTATTAAACTGTTTCCACCCCATACAACAAGGTATCCTTGGCAGCTTCTTAACCATCCATTACAATCCAAAACAATTTCTCTCTGTAGCAATTTAAGAGCTTGTAAAAAATATAATGGCCGATGATAAGCGAAACAAACCACAGAGTTATTGAACCTTGCGGGCCTTCTGAAGTATCTCTTTTGATGTTTAAGTGTGAGTTATTGTGTCACAATATCATAAAAGTATGCTCAGTGCTACAGATATATTGTTATTTAAATGACACCAAAAGAAGCCAGTTTCATACAAGAGAAGGCTACTTTTACAGAAATCGGAAGTTCCCATTTCAGATCTACAAGGCTATAAGAGATCGTTCATTTAGAGTAGTAGCTCTCAATCTTTTCAGACTACTGTACCCCTTTCAAGAGTCTGATTTGTCTTGTGTATCCTCAAGTTTCACCTCACTTAAACTTACAAAATCAGACATAAAAATACAACAGGTGTCACAGCAGACTATTATTGAAAATTTCTTACTTTTTCATTTTAGCATAGAATTATAAAATAAATCAATTGGAATATAAATATTGTACTTACATTTCAGTCTATAGTATACAGAGCAATATAAACAAATCATTACCTGTGAAATTTTAGTTTGTACTGACTTCACTAGTGCTTTTTATATAGCCTATTGTAAAACTAGGCTAATATCTAGATGAGTAGATGTACCGTTGGGGGTATGCAGAGGTCTTTCAGGGGGGGTACATGTACCCCTGGTTGAGAACCACTGATTTAGAGAAACGTAATACATTTTGTTCTTCCTATATTGTATACCACAGTTAATCACCAACCCTGAATCAGCCTACAAATATGGTTATTTCCCTCTTGCAGGGGTACTTTAGGTCCAATACAGGTTCTGGATAAAAAACATTTTACAAAGCCCATTAATAGAAATATTTAACATATAAACATTCTCTTGCAGTGTGTGCAACCCAAAAAACAACAGCATCGGGCTAGGGCAGGAGAACCAGAAAATAAAACAATTCATCTATTTTAACTGTCCAAACTAAATGAAACGGCAAATCTGCATCAATGAACATCAGTGGAAGATCCTAAGTCTTCACTGCAAAAAGATGTACTTTTAACATCAAGATAAAAACTACAGTTCCTTGTCTCCACCAGGATTTTAGCTATCTTTTTTGCAATTTTGAAAATTCTTTCCATGCTAATGTTCTAAAGTGTTCTCACACAGTGTTCAACACAGGTAAGATATGCTGAACAAAGAAACAAAGCCAGGTTAAACATTAAAACACAGCAGACATCTTGCAAGATACTGAATCCTAATGAAGTTCAAGCACCTAATACAATCCAGCCCTAAATCCTTATCTGCCCTAGGAAAACAGATGTATTTAACATGTTAAAAAATGCTTTTTTCCCAGTGTAGATGTGGCCTTGAACAGTAACCCACAGATAGAGCCTTCTTCCCATGGCAAGAGTAGTGCAAGAACACAGCATCACTATGACAGCAGCCACCCAGCCCCACCTGCATCTAAAACCTTAACATTTTGTGTTAAACATGCATTTCAGAGTTTTACAAGTTCACAGTGATGAATTAAATGAATACATTAAATGAATTACAGCCCCATTTTAGTGAATCAAGATGTGCGACTCTTCTATGAGCATTAACTTCCAAATGAGAAAAACCAGACCTTGCCATTTCCACTAAATTGAGATAAATAAGGCGAATTCATACTTTTTATGGTGCTGTTTCACTGCTTATGACTACAAATACCAGGCCTTGTCTACACATATGAATTGTACTGCTGCAGTTGAATTGTTACAGCCCCCCTAATGTAGATGCAGTTATACTGGTATGGATATTCTCCTTTGGCAGCATGCGGCACCTTTACACAAACACAAGTGGGTCTACACTAGGACCTGTACTGATCTAACTATTTCAGAAGGAAAATCATACTCCTAGCCAAAATAGTTAAAACTGGTACAGTAATTGTACGTACCTTAGGGTATGTCTACACTAGAAACTTCAAAGCGCTGCCGTGGGAACGCTCCTGCGGCAGCGCTTTGAAATGCGAGTGTGGTTGTGCGCAGGGAGAGGGGGGAAGGATGATTTTTCACACCCCTGAGCCAGCAAGTTAGAGCGCTATAAAATGTAAGTGTAGACATACCCTCAGGCCCCAGAGCCACTGTTTATACTAGTCCTCCCACCAAAATATCTTCCTGTCGTTGCTCAAACACCAGGTCAGCTCCCCATGGCAGAAGCAACAGTAGGACCACTAGTGCAAAGCAGCCATCTGCATTTTAGCTACTACAATGAACAAGACTAGACAACATGTTGGTTAAAATACAGCAGCTGACAGCATCTTTTCTACAACAGCATTCTCGCTATTGCTGCCACATGTGGAGCTGTAGTAGCACAGAATGATGGAAATGTTTTTGAAGAAAGAATAACTGCAGTCTCTGCTCTGGCCTAACGGGGATAGCAGACACTATAATTATCAATGCTCCAAAACATTTTCCACTATAAACCCTGTTTGTCCCATACTTACAACTTCATAAAAATATTCATTGAAGTCTTCTGTGCTTGGTCTCTGCCCAGAGGAAATTTTCTAAAAAGTGGCCAGAGTCCCTTCAGCAGTATGAGACATGGTAGAGACAAAAATCACTTTTCCCATTGTAATACCACCTTAAAATAATACATAAAAGCTACAGCAAAAATAGGCTCAATTTGAAACTTGGAACAGATGTGGTTCTTGCTGAGAACGAGAGCTTCTACTTGGTCTGAAAAACATTTTTGATTTAACAAAAGTTGTTGGAAATTATTTTACTAAGAATGCTCAGAAGCAAATGTTGTGAAGTCCATAGGTATCCTTCAGTCCTGTCTTACACCTAGACCAACTCTACACTAGACTTTTGTCAACAGCTACGTTGTTCAGAGTGTGATCCCAGACAGACATAGCTATGCAAGCAAAAGCCCCTAGAGTACGCACAATATGCCAGCAAAGGCAGCTTATTTCACTGGGGGCGGGGGGAAAAGGGGACGACCTAGATAACTGTGCTTTTGCCAGGTTTTGCCAGTATAAGCTGCATCCACCCTAGGAGCACTTTGATGGTATAGTCTACTGGTATACCAATATAGTAAAAAACGGTACAACCCCCTAGTGTGGACACTGCTGTATGTAAACAAGTTTATACCTGTATAACAGTTTCCACCCTAGGGGGCTACTTTATATCACTTTCTAAACCATGTGCAGACCAATTCCTAAATTAAGAAACAAGGTGCTTTTTAAAATTGACTTAGGTAACATGCCTTATCTAACACGATTTCAAACACCATTTAGCATCCAGTGCAGACACAGCATAAATCTTCACAATCACGTTAGCTAGTCCTATCATAACCTAGAAAGTAGTCTAAAGTCCTGTTCTTGACAGGCAAAAAAAAGGTGTGTTTTTTAATCGAGTTAAAGGTAACACAACTGAAAAGCTCCATTAAGATACAGCCTAAGTATGTTTGAAGCCATGTTAGCTGGCTGTGCTTTAGCCTAGCCTCTCCCCTAACCTAAAATGTGGTAGGCTAATTCAGACCTGTTAGCCTGCATCGTAAGCCATGCCTGCACTAGAAAAGAGGTTTATTTTTAAAAATGTATTAAGAAACCCTACTGGAAATATGGCAAGTCGTAGTTTTAATTCATGTTTGCTAGTCAAAATAAACATCAAGTTGTCAATAAATAATGCAGAAGTGTACTATAAAAATAATTCTGATCTGTATTTGGGAACAAGCGAGGTGATATATACATATCATGATGATGAAATACTTTCTGTTCCAACAGTAACTAAGGAGGATATTAATCAGCAGCTACTAAAGTTAATATTTTTTATATCAGTATGCCCGGCTAACTTACATCCAAGAGTTTTACAAGAACTGGCCGAGGTGCTTGCTGGACTCTTTAATGTCGATTTTTTAAATAAGTCTTGGAGCACTGGAGCAATTCCATGAGACTGGAAGAAAGCCAATGTTGTGCCAATATTTAAGAAGGGTAAAACAGGACGATATAGTAATTATAGGCCTGTCAGCCTGACATCCATCCGGGGCAAAATAATGGAATGACTGACCCATTCACTTAGATTATCAATTTGAGGATTTGTCGTAGATTGAGATGTCAATAAAGGAGGTTCTGGGACGGACTGATAAATTAAACAGTAATAAGTCACTAGGACCAGATAGTATTCACACAAGAGTTCTAATGAAAATAAAATAAGAAATTGCAGAACTACTAATTGTGGTATGTAACCTATTTAACATTTAAATCAGCTTCTATACCAAAGACTGGAGGATAGCTAATGTGACACCAATTTTTAAAAGGCTCCAGAGACGATCTTGGCAACTACAGGCCAGTAATCCTTAATTCAGTGCCAAGCAAATTAGTTGAAACTATAGTACAGAACAGAATTCAGACACAGATGAACACAATTTGTTGGGGGACAGTCAATCTAGCTTTTGTAAAGGGAAATCATGACTCGCCAGTCTAATAGAATTCTTTGAGGGGGTCAACAAACATGTGGACAAGGGTAATCCAGTGGATATAGTGTACCTGGAATTTTAGAAAGCCTTTGACAAGGTCTCTTATCAAAGGCTCTTAAGCCAAGTAAGCAGTCATGGGATAAGAGGGAAAGTGCTCTCATGGATCATAACTGATGAAAAGACAGGAAACAAAGGGTAGGAATAAATGGTCAGTTTTCAGAATGTAGAGAGGTAAATAGCAGTGTCCCCCAAGGATCTGTACTGGGACCAGTGCTGTTCAACATATTCATAAATGATCTGGAAAAAGGGGTAAACAGTGAGGTGGCAAACTTTGCAGAGGATACAAAATTACCCAAGATAGTTAAATCCAAAGCTGATTGTGTAGAGTTACAAAAGGAACTCACAAAACTGGTGACTGGGCAACAAAATGGCAGATGAAATTCAATGATGATAAATGCAAAGTAATGCACAACGGAAAACATAATCCCAACTGTAGGTACAAAATGATGAATTCTAAATTAGCTAGTAGGCGTCTATTACATGAGTGGGTTCATGAGGTTCTGTGGCCTGCAGTATGCAGAAGGCCAAACTAGAGGCTTCTGATGGTCCCTCCTGACCTTAAAGTCCATGAGTCTATGAGAATCTTGGAGTAATAGTGGATAGTTCTTTGAAAACATCAGCTCAATGTGCAGTGGCAGTCAAAAAAACTAACAATGTTAGGAACCATTAGGAAAGAGATAATAAGACAGTAAATATCACAATGCCACGATATAAATCCATGGTACACCCACACCTTGAATACTGCATTCAGTTCTGGTCATCCCATTTAAAAAAAAAAAACACACTGAAAATGGAAAAGATACAGAGGACAACAAAAATGATTATGGAACAACTTCCATATGCGGAGAGATTAAAAAGACTGGGACTATTCATCTTAGAAAAAGAGGCAAATTTAGGAGGGACATGATAGAGGTCTATAAAATTACAAATGGTGTGCGGGAAGTGTTATTTTCTCTTTCACATAACACAAAAACCAGGGGTCACGCAATGAAATTAAATAGACAGCAGATTTAAAACAAACAAAAGGAAGTACTTCTTCACACAAAGCACAGTCAACCTGTGGAACTCATTGCCAGGGGATTTTGTGAAGGCCAAAACTATAAAAGGATTCAACACAGAATTAGATAAGTTTCTGGAGGATAGGTCCATCAATGGTTATCAGGCAAGAGGGTCAGGGATGCAACTGGTTTCCCCTAAGCTTCTAACTGGGGCTTGAACACAGGCAATGGATCATTTGATAACTGCTCTGTACTGTTCATTCCTTCACAGCAGCTCTACAACTTTATTGGACAGCAATAAACTATTCTGACAACAAAAATTACTACACGACCCCAGGAGGGGGGACCAAAGCCTGAGCCCATCCAAGCCCTGCCGCCCCAGGTGGGGGGGCCAAAGCCCAAGCCCCACCACCCTGGGTTGGGATGCAAAAGACCAAGAGCTTCAGCCCCAGGCAGGGGGCCTGTAATCTGATCCCCACTGTCCAGGGCTGAAGCCCTCAGGCTTGGGCTTCGGCCCCTGGCCCCAGCAAGTCTAACGTCAACCCTGGTGACCTCATTAAAACGGGGTCATGACCCACAGTTTGAGAACCACTGCAAGCATCTGCCATTGGCCACTGCGGGAAGGCAGGATACTGGCCTGAATGAACCCCCTGGCTGCCCCTACGTGTAGGAGCCAGAGTGGGACCATGCCGCTTCTTCCGGGAGCCGCATGCAGTGGTCCCCAACCCTGCTCCTTGGCTGAAGCACCGGAGCGGGTCAAGCCCCAAACCCCACTCCCCAGCAGGAGCTCAAGGGCTGGATTAAAACGGCTGTCGGGCCAGATCCAGGCCGCGGGCCATAGTTTGCCCATCCCTGGTCTAAACAGCACTTTTCAAATGCGTTATGTAGCACATTAGCTAACACATACTAACATCACACCTCCTAAACTAGACAAGGTCCAAGGCATAGCCTAGGAGTTTTCTAATTCAATTTTTAAAAAGAATCGGTTTTCCTAATATAGAGATACCCTAGGAGATAAATGAACTCGCATTCCTGTGCAATAGGGCCTTGATCCGGCAAACCCTTGTTTCCAAGTCTTGGTTACACTCAGAAAATGCACTGTATTTCAAAACAAGTTAACAATCTTAAATATGATTCTGCCCTTAGTGTGGATAAGAGCAGGCAGCCCTGCTTAAAGAGGCATTAGCTGTGCATGGTTAACCATAAAGCCAGTGTCTATAGCTGTATTTTCAGTGAAGTTAGCTCAACTGAGTACTTTAACTCCACTGAAAATCCCCCCTAGCCCTGGTCTACACCACAGAGTTAGGTTGACATAAGATGCCTTGTGTCAACCTAACTCTGTAAGCGTCTACGCTAAAATATCGCTCCCGCCAATGTAACTTGCGCGCTATGCCAACTTAATTCCACCTCCGCAAGAGGTGTAGTGCTTAGGTCAACATAGTTCGATCAACACAGTGTCAGTACAGACACTGCTTGCTTACATCAACTGTTACTGGCTTTCAGAAGCCATCCCACAATGCCCAATGCTGAGAGTTAAATCACTGTAAGTGCTCCTGGTGAGGGGGCACACTGCCAACACAAGGAGCACAGTGAGGACATGCAAAAGTGATTTAATGATTGTGGTGGCCGTACGTCGACATTACAAAATTATGTCAACCTAAGTTATGTCCACATACCCTCAATGGTGCAGCAGATACAGATTAACACCTTGAAGAATGTCTGAACTTAACTCCATTGAAAAATACCACAATAATCGGCATGGCCTATGGGATAATTTGTGGGAGTACAGGATTGTAGGATCAGGGCCCTACTGGATTCAAGGATACAATAAACTTCTCCAGGCTAATTCTATTCCTCTCCCTGTCTTCCCTTTCTGTTTTGGTCTTTTTTTTTTTTTTAATGGAAATTAAATGTGTAAAACTGTGCTACAACAACATTATGTGCAACTGTCACAATATTAAGTCAGGAAATGCAAGAGTTAAAGTGTTAACAACATTCACTTGACTCATTGCACAAATGTATTTTGCATTTCTGTTTCAGGTTTAGCGTGGTAGGTTAATATTTTGCTCACCTGTATAAAATGTATAGAATGCACAATGCAACGAAGTTAATGTTCCTGATGGAAAGTTGATGTTTGCATTTCCTGGGCTTTTAATCGTGCTACCAACATTAAATGTCTCATGAGTAAAAATGTTTTACATTTAAACGTAGTAAATACTGCTGAAAGAAAGCAGGTTCCAGCAAGTTGTAGTAATGGACTGTTAATTCTGAAGAGACTTAACAGTAGCTGCAGCTACATGTTACACTAACAAAAACATTTTAAGTTGCCATAGATACAGCTATGGAGCCAAATTCAGCTACAGAATAAGCAGATGCAACTCCACTGATGTTCACAGAATTGCACCTTCTTACATCAGCATCAAAATTTAGCCCCCAATAACCTCTGCCATCCCTTGATCATACTTTTATTATTGGTATTGCTAGCACCTCGAAACACCAGTCAAGGATTAATGCCTCACTGGGCCAGGCACTGTACACACATACTAGGATCTGAAGATGTTAGCTAACACGTGTTAAGAGTCAAGGTAGTGTGCCTCTAATACATGTCAACCTGTGAGTTAAAGTCTCGGTTGCTGAGGGGACCCTAGACTTCAGCTTAGCACCGTAAAAGTCAACTCTGCGTTGTCTGCAATTGAGGGTTAGAGCATGTCAAGTGAACATTTTCTAACACACCTTTAAAGCCTAGGCAAGACTTAGGCAAGTCATCTGAAACCTACTTTGTGTAGGGTTAGACAGCAGTGCTTAAGGCCACGTCTACGCTATTTTGGGCATGGCTACACTGGAAACTTCAAATAACTGCAGCAGGAACGCTCCAGCGGCAGCGCTTTGAAGTGCGAGTTGGGTCTTTTCTAAGCTGAACTGTCCTGGTTTTTTTAATCTCGCCTCACGTGAAAGCTGTTCCATACTCCTGATAATTTTTGTTGCCCTCCTCTGTCCCTTTTCCAATTCTAATATATCTTTTTTGAGATGGAGCGATCAGAACTGCACACAGAATTCAAGACATGGGTATACCACGGATGTATTTAGCGGCATTATGATATTTATTGTCTTATTATCTATCCCTTTTCTCATGGTTCTTAACATTCTGTTCGCTTTTTTGACTGCTGCTGCACACTGAGCGGATGTTTTCAGAGAACCATCCGCAATGACCCCAAGATCTCTTTCTTGAATGGTAAAAGCTAATTTAGAGCCCATTATTCTGTATGTATAGTTGGGATTATATTTTCCAATGTGAATCACTTTGTATTTATCAACATTGAATTTTATCTACCATTTTCTAGCCTAGTCACCCAGTTCTGAGAGATCCCTTTGTAACTCTTCACAGTCAGGTTTGGATTTAACTGTCTTAGGTAATTTTGTATCCTCCACAAACTTTTCCTTCTCACTGTTTACCTCTTTTTCCAGAGGATTTATGAATATGTTGAACAGCACCTGTCCCAATTCAGGACCCTGGGCTTCTCTGCTATTTACCTCTCTCCACTGAGAAAACTGACTATTTATTCCTACCTTTTATTCCCTATATTTTAATCAATTACTGATCCATGAAAGGACCTTCCCTCTTATCCCAGGACTGCTTATTTGTCTTCAGAGCCTTTGGTGAGACACCTTGTCAAAGGCTTTCTGAAGGTCCAAGTACACTATATCTATTGGATCATCCTGGTCCACATGTTTGCTGACACCTTCAAATAATTCTAATGGATTGGTGAAGCATGATTTTCCTTTACAAAAGCCATGTTGACTTTTCCCCAACATATTGTGGCATGTGTGTGTCTGATAATTCTGTTCTTTACTATAGTTTCATCCTATTTGCTTGGTACTGAACTTCGGCTTACTGGCCTGTAATTGCCAGGATCACCTAGAAACCTTAAAAATTCAGCAGTACATTAGCTATCCGCCAGTCATCGGATATAAATCTGCCAGTTTAATCTCAATGGTGTTTTAACAGGACAATTTAAAATATAGGTAACCATGATTAATTATTTGAACTGATCAAGTTAGCAAAAAACATCCAATCAGTGAACTAATTTTGCATGTCAGATTTCATTTGAAAGGCATAAGTTTTGGAGATACAAATACAGTGCACTCTTTTTATATGAATCACATCTGTACTGGATGATTTGATTCTTATAAGCAGTTGATTCTTACAAGTGGAGTATTTTATGTTCTTATAGGAATGATTTTGTCCCACTGGTTTTGATCACTATATGCAGCTGATTCTTATTTCAGCGATTTTTCTAAATGGAATGCACTTTATCAGAATTTTATCAAGTATTAGATTCGTTAAAACTGAAAGATTCTAAAAATCCAGTCTACTTTTTGCTCTTCTCTCAGGTTGAACAATAAAAATCCAGGAAGTCAGTTTTGGAGGGGTGGGGGTGGCCAATTTTCCTCTTAGCTTCTAAGTGCTGCATATTGAAATAACACTCTTATGCAATGTTTGTATCCCAATCACTTGTTTCCAGTAGCATAATTATGGTTTAAAAATCATGAAAACATTTCTATTGTTTTAGGACTTATGAGGACTTTGTTTTGGCAAAATTGAGAGCCAGGTTGGTGGAATTCTGAAAACAAAAGTGTGGAGAGCGGGGTGAGGGGTAGCATTACAACAACAAGTTACCTGGCTCCTCCTTAGTTTGGCTTTTAGATTTGGTTTAATAGGGTTGCCAGTTTAAAAGATCTGGCTGTCTGGTCTTTTTTTAAGTGAATGGAATGGCAAAGAATAGAGTCCACATTTTTAAGCGAATAGGACAAAGTAGCAAGGTCCTACCTTTCTTACTCCTGTTTGGTTGAAGCATTTTAATTATGCTTAAGGAACTGAGAATTACGCTGAGGGACCTGGTCTTATTTAGTCTGCAGAAAAGAACAGTGAGGGGGGGATTTGATAGCAGCCTTCAACTACCTGAAGGGGGGTTCCAAAAAGGATGGAGCTAGGCTGCTGTCAGTGGTGGCAGATGACAGAACAAGGAGCAATGGTATCAAGTGGCAGTGGGGGAGGTCTACAGTGGATATGAGGAAACACTATTTCACTAGGAGGGTGGTGAAGCACTGGAATGGGTTACCTAGGGAGGTGGTGCAGTCTCCATCCTTAGAGGTTTTTAAGGCTCGGCTTGACAAAGCCCTGGCTGGGATGATTTAGTTGGGGTTGGTCCTGCTTTGAGCAGGGGGTTGGACTAGATGACCTCCTGAGGTCTCTTCCAAGCCTGATATTCTATGATTTTCAGCATTTGCAAACACCATCTATCTATTCTGGGTTGACATTTATGCAGAAAGCCCCAATAATATGGATGCACAGCTGGAGAAACCATGCAATGTTTCAGAGTAGCAGCCGGGTTAGACTGTATTCGCAAAAAGAAAAGGAGTACTTGTGGCACCGTAGAGACTAACAAATGTTGCCTCTGCAACCTCTACGTTCTGAGGCAATGAGCGTAATACACTTGGGCCAGAGCACAAGAGAACTATTGTATTCCTACTTCCACAGATCCAATGGCTCAAAAGGCTCATGTGGAGGAAGCAGAGGGGCAATGGTTGCTCTTCCAACCCAAAGTTTTTAATGGAGGAGTTACATTCAGCAGTACTGTCCCAGTTTAGACAGAATTCCCTTCCTCCCAAGTTCGCTCCTAGCCCAACTTGCTCTAGTAACACAATGAAAGGGCTTCATATTAAGGATCTTTCTATCCAAGAAGTATAACCATGCCAGGAGATCCAGTTAGGTCAATTTTGTATTTTGGACCAGAACATTAAGAGTCCCCGCATCATACTAAAGTCTTGAAGGGACACTGGTAAGGTCCCATCTGCACTACAAATGAAATGGTGTTCCATTGTGTCAGGCAAACTTGGTTGCATTTGCAGTACTAGAACTCCCTTAATGTAAAATTTAACATTGCAATAATGTAGATTTTGTGAGTGATTGGTACAAGATAAGGGGCAGAACTTTATTTCTATCGTAATTTCTCCACTCATGAAGACTGCTAACTTTGCCCTTAGTTACAAGCAATGAAAAACATCCAAGTGTGTGTCTGGTAAAGAAACATTTGCGGCACATGGTAACAACACCAGCTCTATAGAGATGAGTGCATGTTGTTGCAATATCCATTATAGTTCCCTTTGGATAAACATAAAAATCAGAATTATCTATACATTTCTGAAGTAACTGCTTTATTCTAAGGAGGATCGTTGGAGCTCTGATGCACAAAAGTAGCCCCACTTCCAACATTTTGAAGCTAACATGTATCTCCAAAAGCTTTATGGAGCTACTTTACGTGAACAGTAATTACAACACATACAAACAAATGCTATTGGGATTAGGAGATCAACTGGAGAAGAATGCCTCCTTTCCGAGTTCAAAGATCCTAGCCCCTTCCCCAAAATTACTGCTCTGACTGTTCGTCAACTGGGTTTAAATCTGAAGTAAAAATTTGAATTTCTGAAATTCAAGCTGGTGGCAACTATCTTGCTGAGAAGTTACTGACATGGAAGCCTTACAGAAGATGGTTAAGCCAATATTAAGAGGATGAAAACTAGTTACAGATCAAACAGAAACAAGCAAGTGGCTTAACATTTGGAACAGTAACACATTTAGTCTCCTCATTATACCAAGCAGACTATTAAATAAAACCACCACTATCAATCTGTAGCTCAGGCGTTTTAAATTACAAGGGCTCTCTCTGCTTCAGGATATACAACTAACACACAGTGCAGGGATACAAACATATTTAGTAATATGTTTTAAAATAGCATTGGACAAATATTAAAAAAAGCAAATCCGTCTGTTATTGTATTAGGAAGTGCTCGGATACCAGGGTGATGAGAGCCATACAAGTACTTAAGCATACAGAAATTAAAGTTACACAAGGGTAAGTTCTGAAGCATAGGCTCCAGTTACCTGGTCTAATTTAACATGTGCGTGTGTATATAACTTGGTTTCCAAACATCATGGTAACTAGACAGTGGGGGTAAGAAATAAACCCAGTATTTCAGTAAGGAATACCACTCCCACCATAAATTCTCATTGCCTCTTGTTCTGAAATAGGTGGGCAGAATACAGTCTCCTCAAAGGAAACCCTCAAGCATAGGATTTGCCTAACAAAAGCAGGTAACTGGTTCATCAAGTTCTGAAATCCTGCCTTCCTTTAGAGGGGGAAAAGGCTCTCTGAGTCCCTCATTAGACACCTGGACAATTTTGCCACATAGACCAATTCTGGAGGCAACGGCAAAGGAAGAGTTAATAAGAATTCAGACAATCAGTATGAAATTAGATTACCTTTGCTTTATTATACAGTTACAAGAGTGGTAAAAATCAGTCAAAGACATCCAGATACTTTTTCTTTACATACAGGGTTAAAGCTTGGTTCTATCTTGCTACATATAGAGCAGTGACATGTATCTGAGTGCCCGAGCATGGTAACTGCTACAGCAGTGATTTTCAACTGCTGGTCCACGGACCCCCGGGGGTCTGCAGGCTATGTCTAAGGGATCCACGAAACGCTGTTATAACCATAGAACAGTGTTTTTCAACCTGGGGTCTGCAGACTATATCTAAGATTTCCAAAGGTGTCCACACCTCCATTCAAAATTTAGGGGCCCACAAAGGAAAAAAAGTTTAAAACCACTGTCCTATAGCATACAACAGATAAAGATCCAAATCCCATCTGCCCCTTCTGTTGCTACTAGCTTTGTATCCACACTTGAAAATTAATCCAGAATAAGGTAGTGTGTGTGTGAATTTAAAGTGGATTACCTCTCTATATAGATACTTATTCCAGAATAAGCATGCCTTTTTCCATGTTTAAACTAATTCAGAACAAGGTACGCTTATTCTGGAATAAATGCATCCAGACATGGAGTTAATCAGGAATAGTTAACCCACAGTAAATTGCAGTGTTGTTGTAGCCATATTGGTCCCAGGATATTAGACAGGCAAGATGGGTGAGGTAATCTCTTTTATTGGATCAACTTCTGCTGACGAAAAAGACAACCTTTCAAGTTTACACAGAGCTCTTCTTCAGGTCTGGGAAAGGTACTGAGTGTGTTATAGCTAAATACAAGGGTGGAACAGATAAGGAGTTAACACATGTTGCAAGAGACCACTCAAAGTGAAGTAGGCAGTTAACACCACTACAGTATTAGTGGGTTTCAAATAGTTATAATGAACCACTGTAACTTCACATTCTATATTATTCCAGATTAATTTTCACATGTGCAAACACAAATATCGTAACAGTGTACAAGACCATGTCCCAGGACACTTCAGTGCACTTGGAGTCATGGTGTCTACAAAACCAAGAATGCTGTGAACACATCTGGAAACTACTACAGTAGAACCTCATAGTTACGTACACCTTAGGAATGGGGATTGTTCATAACTCAGAAATGTTCGTAACTCAGAACAAAACATTATAGTTGTTCTTTCAAAAGTTTACAACTGAACATTGACTTAATACAGCTTTGAAACTTTACTATGACAGAAGAAAAATGCTCCTTTCCTTTTTTTTTTAAGTTTACATTTAACACTGTATTGTATTTGCCTTTTTTTTTCTCCCGTCTCTGCTGCTGCCTGGTTGTGTACTTCCAGTTCCAAATGAGGTGTGCTGCTGACTGGTCAGTTTGTAACTCTGAGGTTCTACTGTATTCCCAAGAATGTAGATGGGCCAATAGCGGTGCATACAATATTTAACCTAGAGTTGCAGTGGGGGGGGAAGCGCTTGGTTAGGAGGAACCCTGAATGAATGTGGCAGAGTTTGGGCTCATAAGACAAGATCACTGCTCTGAAGACTTAAACTGGATCTGGATGTGAAATGAAGGCATGCAACATGGGGGGGTATAACTACAAATAAAGAGAGCACTGGGAGGAAGAGGGGTGTCTACAGGGACTTGCAGGGCTAGGAGGTCACATAGGCACAAGAGAAGCTGCGGGATATGCAGGCCTGGGAGCAATATGGGGTTTTCAGGTGAAATCCTGGGAACATCAGGGCTTTGGTATGAAAAATGAGAGTGGAGGAGATGTTCACAAAGGATCTCAAGCAGAGCTACATAGGGATTTGCAAGGCTAGAAGCAGGCCTACTGTGAGGGTTCTAGAGATAGGGGATGTGTTGGGAGGTTGCAGGGCTAGGAACATCCTGCAAAGAATAGCGGGGAGGGCTAAAAAGCTAAGTGGTGTTTGTAGGGGGCTGCTGGAGATCACGCAGGGGGCTGCAGTGCGGAGTATGGTTTGTAGCCCCCCCAATCAGGAGGCTGTAGGTGGGCAGTTGCAGGGGATCCTGAGAGGAGAGGAAGGACTGTGAGGTGCATTCAGGGAGAGGAGAAGGGCTGCAGGAGAGAGAGACAGGAGATCCTTGGGAGGACGAGGAGGGCTAAAGGGGGGTGGTTTTGCAGGGGATAAGGGAGATAGGCTGCGGGGGTATGTTTGCAGGAGATCTGGGGGGTGGGACAGGTGGGACAAGGAGGGCTGTGGGGGAGGGTAGCAGGGGAGATGGAGTTGCAGGGAATGGGGACGTTGCAAGAAATCCCAGGGAGGAGTGACAAGCATGAGGGTGTGTGGCAGGTGATGGGGTGTGTGTGGGGGAGGAGAGATACAGGAGATCTGTGGTGGGGGAAGCTGCAGAGAGGTGGGAGGCCTGTTACAGGGGATCTTGGGAGGGGATGTTTGCAGGACAGGGCAGTGCAGGGGATCCAAGAGGTTGATGGGAGAGGCTACAGGGGATGTTGGGGTGGGGGGTGCATGTGGGAGGTTTACAGGAGATTGGGAGTAGGAGGAATTTTGGAGAGAAGGATTTACAGGGGATCTAGGAGGAACTAAGCAGTAGAAAAGAGGATGTTGTGGGGAACCCAGCAGGGGGGAGGGAGGGGTTTAAGAAGGTTCGGCGGGGGGGGGGGGGGGATTTTCAGGGGATTTAGGATCCCAGGGAGGTTACAGGACAGGGCAGCACAGAGGATCCAGGGGCTGTTGCAAAGAGTCGGAGAGACAGTGGGGAAGGAGATTTACAGGACAAGTCTGTGCAAGGGATCGGGGGGGGAGGGGCAGCAGGGGATTCGTGGGGGGGAGGGTTACAGGACAAGGCAGTGCAGGGGATCGTGGGGGGGGAGCAGCAGGGGCTGCAAAACACAGCGGTGTACGGAATCCAACCAAGGAGAAACAGCAGGGTCGCTTCCAGGGGGAGCAGCGGGGGTGTTGAAGGACAGCGCAGTGCACGGGTCAAGAACCCAGGACGATGTGGCCAGGGACCCCTTCCTTTCCCAGGTCCCTTCCTGCACTTTGGGGGTGCACCCCATCTCCCAACCCCCATCTCATGGGGTCCAGAGGCGGGCACTGCGACGTCGGGCCCCGATTGGCCCGCTGCCCCGCCCATCAGGCTGAAGCACCCCCCTAATGCGCTTCAGGAGCACTCCCCGAGACACCGCGCGCCCATTAGCCCGCCGCGCCATCAGTCTCAGTCTCTGCGGCTGCCTCATTAGCGGAGAAGGCTGTCGCTCCCAGCTACCGCGCCCTCCCTCTTCCGCGCAGTTGGCACTGGTGCCTCGTGCTGCCAATCATGCTACATTAGCCCCGCTCCCGCCCCTCCATTGGCCAGCTAGCCTGTACATCAGGCGTCGCGGTCCCGCCCCCTAACCCCTTTCATTCCATACAATGAGCCCCTGTCCCCCCCCCGGGTCTCCCGGCCGAACAAACCGATGCCCTAACTCAGCAAGCCTCCCACCCACCGGGTACCTGGGTACGAAGCGGGTCCGGCACGGCACCGACTCCCCCTTCTCGCAGGCCGTCAGAGCCGAGGCTGCTTCTGCGCAACGCCCGCCAAAACAGCCCCCCCAGCGCGCAGGCGCCTGGTTCTCCACATTGCGCATGCGCAGCCAATGCGCTTCCCTCCCCCATTTGTACACATATGGGAGCGCCCTTGGGTTTATCTCAGCGCATGCGCAGATGAGCACTTTCTGGCTGGTGCGTTTTTATTCCCTTTTCCCTGACGCTGCCAGGCAGAAGCCCTGGTCCGGTCTGTTTCACAGGGCTAATGCTCGCGGTGTAGTGCCAGTGACACAAAACAGGTCATTTAATTCTTCCCACCACAGTAATCGACACCCTCGCCTCATCGAATGATTGACAAGACAGCCCGCCAGTCAAACTCAACGTTTGGCAGCAACGGCCAAACATTGGGCAGTTTAGAGCGTGATTGCCCATCAGCAAACCAATCAGAGGTGAGATAGAAAAGGAGGACTTGTGGCACCTTAGAGACTAACCAATTTATTTGAGCATGAGCTTTCGTGAGCTACAGCTCCCTTCATCGGATGCATACCGTGGAAACTGCAGCAGACTTTATATACACACAGAGACTATGAAACAATACCCCCTCCCGCCCCACTGTCCTGCTGGTAATAGCTATCTCAAGTGATCAAAGAGGTGAGATACAGTCTCTCGCGAGTGGAGCGGGAAAGACAGATGGGGGGGAAGGCATGGACTCCCAATGAGATACGTTAATGGGCGGGGCTTAGGCTGCCTTAGCCAGTAGACTGCCGCAGTGGGGTAGGTCCAGGATTTCCACCACCAATGAGATGTGTCTGTCGTTCGTGACTATCCAATCGGATGTGAGGGGGTGTGACCCGACCCCCTTCATCCAATGGGAGCGCGCGGCGGGCGGAGCCCTAAGGGGGGCGGTGGAGTGAGGCGGCGACTCGCTCGTCATTCAGCCCTTTCTGTATCGGCGCCTGACGGAGGAAGCATCGCGCGCGCAGCAGTCTGAGACGGAGGCCTGCACCCCCCTCCACCCGCCGCCATGTCCAAGTCCGAGGTGAGCCCAGCCCCAGGACGCCGGCCGCCATCTTCTCCACGCGGCCTTCCCCTGGCCCTGCTGCTCCGGTGGCTCTTTTCTGATTTCGGGGCCTCTTAGGCTTCGGTCTAACTTGCGAGGCCCCTGCTTGCGCTTGCGGCGGTCCGTATGCTACGCGGGCGCTCTCGAGGGCGGGGAGGCCCCCCCAACTTTCGCGCGTGCGCGGCCCTCCTCTCGCCCCCTGTGGGCGGCCCTTTCGCGCATGCGTGGCGGAGACCAGTTTCTGGGTGTGGGCCCTCCCGCGCTCCGAGCCCTCGTGCCTGCGCCCGTCTTTGTGCAGAACCAGATCCGAGCTATGGCGGGCGGCCGAGCGGCGCGTGGCGGACATCGTGTGCGCGTGCGTGTCTGCTCGGCTCGCCCTTCTCCCGCGCTAGGCGCCTGGGCCGTGCAGGATACGAGGCCTCGTGGGGGGGTAGGCCCGGTGATCAGTGCACAGGGAGGCTGGCCCCCTCTTTCTCAGTGCTCAGCAGCTTGAGGGGCCGGAGCTGTGGCTAGCCTGGAAGCCACTGTGTAATGGGGGTGGCTTTTCCCCCTACTGCTAGGCTATTTTGATCCCTTTGTGGGGAAGGGAATTCCTGCTGCCCTAGTCTAGATCAGTGCTCCCTTGGGTGGGGGAGAACGGGTATTGTTAGCTCCAGGAGGCTGTTTATCTTGTTCCCATCTCATGGCTTGTTCTTCCTCTCTAGTCCCCTAAGGAACCCGAGCAGCTGCGCAAGCTCTTCATCGGTGGCCTGAGCTTCGAGACAACAGATGAGAGTCTCCGTGGCCACTTCGAGCAGTGGGGCACACTCACTGATTGCGTGGTGAGTGCCTTGGTCCCAGCGCCATAGCTGAA
The DNA here is from genome assembly GCF_965140235.1 of Caretta caretta. Classification (NCBI taxonomy): domain Eukaryota; kingdom Metazoa; phylum Chordata; order Testudines; family Cheloniidae; genus Caretta; species Caretta caretta. Next base: position 15,361,011 of record NC_134225.1, read on the forward strand.
GCACTCTAGGGCTTTTGGGCAGGACAGCTGTGTTACAGTAACTTAGCAGCCTTCCAAAATACTTTTTGTCAAACGGAGTAAAAACATTTCCTTGAGGGGAGTAGGAAGGGAGCAAATAAACTTATATGTATTTGATATTAAAACTCAGAAATGGGTGAAGGAATCTCATTCTGTGGCATTACTGGTTTTTGATGAAATAGGGAGAAATGAAGAATTTTGTTTTTACTTACCAGTTAAGAGTCCTTAAATCACTATTCCTAGATAGTGGAATAGTACGGAATTGGTCTAGTTGCATACTTAGTGTTGCTCTGAAGGGTTCACTGTACATAAGGATGGCCATATTGTGTCAGAACAGTGGTCCATCTAGCCCAGTATCCTATCTTCCAACAGTGGCTGATGTCAAATGCTAGTTTAGAGGGAATTAACGGAAGTGGGCAATTGTTGAATAATCCATTTTGTCATCCAGTCCCAGCTTCTGGCAGTCAAAGGTTTTCAGTAACTTGTAGGACAAAACCAATGCTAGATAATAACCTTAGATGTTCCTTTGTTCTCATCTGTATGCCACTTTGCTTGTTTCACATTATCTACTTCGGTCACTAATGGAGATGTCATTTCTAGGTAATGAGAGATCCAAATACCAAGCGCTCCAGGGGCTTTGGGTTTGTTACATACTCTACAGTAGAAGAGGTTGATGCTGCCATGAATGCTAGACCACACAAAGTTGATGGCAGAGTTGTTGAACCAAAGAGGGCTGTATCCAGAGAGGTATGAATTAATGTTTAATCTAATCATGACGTTTCTGTAGCCTTAAATTGGCTGTTCACGCACTGGTGATAGTGTTAAATGGTCCTGTGTGGTTGTGTAGGGGGTGGGATGAGGTTATTGTGAGTATGGTGTGGCTATAATCAAGGGTTTAAACTGAGAAGAATAGCTCCTGTCCTCTTCATGGGTTGGGGAAGCAGCCACTCCCCACACACAGAACTCCCCCTACATTAATCACGCTGGCTGTAACTGCCAATGCACTGGTGACAGCAAGAACATGTGCCGCCCCTCCCGCCCCCCAAAAAAGGACATTAGTCAATGGCATAGATCGGGGTGGGCTGATTTAATCCGGCCCTCGAGCTCCAGCTGGGAAGCGGGGTCGAGGTCCTCTCCGTGTGCGAGTGCCGCAGCTCCTGGGCGCAGTGGCATGTCCCCCCTCCAGCTCGTTTGTGCAGAATCAGCCAGGGGGCTCTGCTCTGTCCCCGCAGCTCCCATTGACTGCAAACTGGCCAATGGGAGCTGCAGGGCAGGGCTGCCGTGCTCCACCGATAAGCGGGAGTGGAGACATGCCGCTGCTTCCAGGAGCTGGTTGAGATAAGGGCTGCCCAGAGCCTGCACCCCTGAGTCCTTCCCATGCCCCAGCCCTGATTCCCCTCAATCCCAGCCCGGAGCACCCTCCTGCATGCCCCACCCTGGAGCCCACACTTCCAGCTGGAGCCCACATACCCCCAGCCCAGGGCCCCCTCCCACACCCTGAACTCCTCATTTCTGGCCCAACCCCAGAGCCCGCACCCCCTCCTGCACCCTAGCCCCAATTTCTTGAGCATTCGTGGCCCGCCAAACAATTTCCATACCCAGATGTGGCCCTCGGGCCAAAATGTTTGTCCAAGTTTGGCATAGATGGTACTGAAATTCTTAAAGCAGAACCATGCCATTAGTCACTACAATTGATTATGAAGGGGGACAAAATTTCAGCTGTGCACTAGCCTTTAACTTCTGTTCGCAGTCATAGTGTACAACTACCACAATTCTGAGTGTTGGCTTTCTTTGTTTGAGCTATCGGAGCCTTGCTGTTCAGACCAGTGTTTGTGGTGTCCTAAATTCATACATCTCAGATAATACTTCATATTGCTCTATTCTGTCCTGCATAGGACTCTCAGAGGCCTGGAGCTCACCTTACAGTGAAGAAAATCTTTGTTGGTGGGATTAAGGAAGACACAGAGGAGCACCACCTGAGAGACTACTTTGAACAGTATGGCAAAATCGAAGTGATTGAGATCATGACAGACCGTGGCAGTGGCAAGAAGAGAGGTTTTGCGTTTGTCACCTTTGATGACCACGACTCTGTGGACAAGATTGTTAGTAAGTATCCCAGCGAGTCTGTTACACAAAACTCTGCAAACCAGTGAAGAATTTATAGTATTTGAAGGGGAATTGTCCTTGGCTTAAAATCAGGACGCAATTGTGGATGTAACAGTTAATAACAACCTAGTAATGTCTGATTCTTCCCTTTCAGTTCAGAAGTATCACACTGTGAATGGCCACAACTGCGAAGTGAGGAAAGCACTTTCAAAGCAAGAAATGGCCAGCGCTTCATCCAGCCAGAGAGGTGAGTGCCAGTTTCTGTAAATCAGTTTGAAATTAATCCAAATGGCCCCTTGATAATTAGCTGTGCCATTCACAAACACTACTCTCTCTTCTAGGTCGCAGTGGCTCTGGGAACTTCAGTGGTGGCGGCCGTGGAGGTGGATTTGGTGGAAATGACAACTTTAACCGTGGCAGCAACTTCAGTGGTCGTGGTAAGTGACTTGAGGGGTAATTCTGACTAAAATTAAAAGGATACTGTCAGGCTAACAAAACTAAAGTTTTAGCCCATAGGTTAACACACCTGCTGCTGCAGTTCTGGCTATTGATTTTACTTGTTGATTTGGACGTTGGACTAAGTGCAATTCTCCTTTCTTCGCTCTTGGCGTTCTAACATAGTACAAGGGCTCATTCAGACAGACCTTGGAATCCCTGATTCCTTGCAACAGTCTCCATCAATTTATACAGCTGCTTCATTCTGTAAAACTGGCTTACAAAACCGTGTGCCCTGGGCGCCATCACCTGACAGTTTCCCTTCCTGGATAGACTGAACACAAAGGTTTGTTCTTTTCAGGTGGGTTTGGTGGCAGCCGCGGTGGTGGCTATGGAGGCAGTGGAGACGGCTATAATGGATTTAGCAATGAGGGTAAGGCCAAAGCATAACTTTACTGACATGTCAGCGGCCAGGTTGCCTTGTTTCCAGGCTCAAAGGTGCTACGCCCATGAAGAAGGACTGGTGACATGAGGAAAGTGACTGACTAAACTACAATCCCTTGGCCTGGTGGATGGCTGATACAAACTGACTACAGCATGGACCCAACTGGATCCATCCAGATAGAATAATTATTGTGTTAAGCATGTCACATTGATTGGTTACAAATATATTGATTTACCAAAGTGCATGCTGTGATCAGTTCTTTGGGGAGTTTCTAATTCCATCAGTGGACTGTGGGTTGTGAAATGCTGGAATTCAGCAGTCTTGTGTTTTTATTTTGTAGGTTATGGTGGCGGCGGCGGTGGTGGGCCTAGCTACTCTGGAGGAAGCAGAGGCTATGGTGGCAGTGGCAACTATGACGGCTATAACAACGGAGGTGGTGGCTTTGGCAGCGGCAGTGGAGGTAAGTATCCCCCCACTGTCACTAGGGGACCTTGCCCAGAAGTGGACTATTTGGCTTTCAGACAGCAATGCCAGTTCTTTCTGCTCTGCTACAGTTCCATGACAAAAGCCTTCATTACTAGTAGACTGACATGGGGCATAACTTCCTACGCTAGGTGAACCTCCCCATTATCACATGGTGTGTTGTACCTCCTGTTTCCCAAAATTCCGTTCTGTGTCGTCTCCACCCTTGGGCCAGCTCTCTCCCTCCCCTGCCATGTTGCAGAGGTAAGAGAACGTCCTCACTCTTGAGGCTGCCTTTGAGTTCTCAAAATCAAGCTGCAAAAACTGCCCTGCAAAGTGTACTGTTGCTGAGAAAGGTATTACAGATCACAGTCTTCCCATTGCTTGTTCCACTCCTTAGGAAGCAGTTTTGGAGGTGGTGGAAACTACAATGACTTTGGCAGTTACAACAACCAATCTTCAAACTTTGGCCCTATGAAAGGAGGGAACTTTGGAGGCAGGAGCTCTGGTCCGTACAGCAGTGGTGGTGAGTCTCAGAATGAGGGGTCCGTCCTTGTAAAGGGGAGTAGGCGTGAGAGAAGCCTAAGCCAATATCACGATGCCACACTTGTGGTAAAAGCTTAAAATCTACCTGCCTAGTTGTCTGCCACAATTAATTGAGATCCCAGACTTTGTGGATCCTCCCCTTAGGCTGGGGGAGGTCCTTTAGCAGTGGGCAGGCTTCCACCCTCCCACTTGCAGGTTCCCAAGAGGGCCTACAATTATCTAGCTTTAACCACAGGAACAGTCACTAGCCCACAGTTAAAAAGCTTTTCTCCTGACATGAAAATATCCTTGTCCATTTAACCTCTCACAGACTGCTATAATCATAATAAATCAAATGTAATTCTAGCTGAGTATTACAACTTGAATATCTAACAGGAACAAATTCATGCTTCAGAATATGCTTATATTGCAGACATTCAAACATACAATTGGGATCAAAAGCAGTCCTTTGCAATTTTGGCTTACCTGAATCTAATCCTCTGCCCTACCTTACAGTCAGGTTTGCCAAACCCTCAGTCTTTGTGTTTGCTATAACACAGGGGTTCTCAAACTGGGGGTTGAGACCCCTCAGGGGGTCGCAAGATTATTACATCGCAAACTGTCAGCCTCCACCCCAAACCCTGCTTTGCCTCCAGCATGTATAATGGTGTTAAATATATAAAAAGTGTTTTTAATTTATAGGGGGGGTCGCACTCGGAGGCTTGCTATCTGAAAGGGGTCACCAGAACAAAAGTTTGAAAACCACTGCTATAACGCCGTCTCCAATTGCTCTCTCAGGTGGCTACGGTGGCTCCAGTAGTGGCGGTAGTTATGGCGGTGGGAGACGGTTTTAACTACCAGGTAAGCATCTGGACGTTGCACCTCTCAGTCAAACATATCATGCTAGTGAATCCGTAATAGTAACTAATGTAGCTGAGCAAGTACACAGTAAAAAGACTTAATTTCAGTAAAATGTGGTTGTTTAAGCTAATATTCCAATCAGCTATCTGTGGGAACGAACTTGCTATTGGATTGTAGCCTTGAGTCTCAATGTGTTTAGATTAACAACTTTATTCCATATTATTCAACAGGAAACAAAGCTTAGCAGGAGAGGAGAGCCAGAGAAGGGACAGGGAAGCTACAGGTTACAACAGTTGTGAACTCAGCCAAACACAGTTGTGGCAGGGTGTAGCTGCTACATGAAGACATGTGTTAGACAAACTCTCCTTTGCAAACATAAGGACTGTATTTGTGACTAATTGTATAACAGGTTATTTTAGTTTCTGTTCTGTGGAAAGTGCAAAGCATTCCAATAAGGGTTTTTATGTAGAATTTATTTTATTTTTTTCCGCACCCATGCTGTTGATTGCTAATTGTAATAGACTGATCATGACGCTGAATAAATGTGTCTTTTTTTAAATGTGCTGTGTAAGTTAGTCTGATATAAGTCAATTGAATGCCATCCTAGCTATATGAATGTAGCAGTACCTGCATGTAACTAGACCAGGTATAGCTCAGCAATAGTCCACTGCAGTGTCGCTGGGCAGGAACAGTCATTTGTGGGCCATGTCAGGCCTCCTGGGCTGGGTCCTGAATACTAATGCCAGAGGATGGGTGCATTAGCAAACGTTACAGCTGTAACCACCAATGGAATCTGTAGATTTCGGTGTGCTGTCTCCGTGTAACCCTTGTAGACAGAATTTGGGTATCCTGTACTCCAGCTGCCGCAGATGCAGCTGTTGGTGAATTACAGCTGCAAAGTCTGCTAGTGTAGATGGGTCCAGAGACTGTCTTACAGCAACCAAAAGGGGCTAATTCTTTGCATGGTGTATATGCCCATGTAAACCCTTTCTCACCAAACAAGATTAACTTGCCTGAACAAAGTATATCAGGATCCTGCTCTATACAAGAACAAAAGTCAGTTGATGTTGAGTAGCTTAGGCTGTAAATTGAGTGTAATGGACCAGTCCCTGCCAGCCAAAACTTCCCATAAAACTGTCCCTGGGTTATCTCACAAAGTTAGGGACATTAACTCTCATTGGTATGGATCTTCTATCCAGTTAACCAAACCCTAATGGCTGACAGAGGTGGGAACTAAAACTCCTTTCCTACTTTTGGAAAAGGAAGAGCAATGCTAAAACCCTCTAGCAGTGGGGGTGGGGGGGTCTAGTTCTGCTGAGAAGCACACCCCGAATTCACAGCAAGCAGCAGGAGATACTAATGGAGGCCAGTCTAGTGGCCGTGAAATCTTACTTGTGTAATGATAAAGGAAAGCTGAGTGCATCCAGGGTTACTTTGAAAGCAAGCTGCACTTTTGTTTCTCGCAAAGCTATCCAGTTCAGATGCCTATGTTAAATGTTTCCACCAGCTAGACAGTGGCATCGTGACCATAGGTGGATCAGCTTGGGCCTCATGCTGGGAAAGTTGCATTGCATTTTTCTTTAACACAAGTGCTCAGCAAAGGGGTTGATTCTCAAATACAGCTTCCAGCTTTGAGAAACAGTTGCAGTTTCTCAGACTGCTGAAACCAAACTCTAATCTCTGCCTCTTCTAAGCACTGAGTGGGTTCTGCAGAAGTTGTCTGAATGGTAGCCTCTTGATATCTGAGGCATTTTCTGACTGATGCAGTGTGATTCCATTGCAGTTTTAAACCTGTGTATAAACATAGCCATTCAACTGCTGTAACTGAATCTCCCTTTTTTGTTTTTAAACTGGTTGGTAACTAACTGTGCCTCAGCCTGTTTTAAAGGGGAACTGCAGAGGAAGAAGCTGACCTTAGGGGATAGCCCCAAAATGTAAACCAGCTTCTTCTGCTCCTCATTAGGAATATCAGATCTTTGCTGGTGTGTATGAGAGGGCTGGAGATGAGGTGGGATGAACAAGCTTCCCCAGCCCTGTAATTTGACGAACATTAAAATCTTACTGCCTGTGTTTTAAAGGTTTAAATTCCAACTGCTGAAGTAGTTGGGATAAAAACTCTGAACTGGCACCCCTTCTTCCGTTCTAAGCTTCCAGCGCAGTGAAGACCTGAGTTTTCTGATGTAAATGAGTATAAAATCTACATTTTGCAGTTCCTGTCTTATGCAAACTGCTGCTTCCTCCAGCTGCCTAAAAGCATAGCTTTAGTTTCCTTCTGTGTGCTGCATTGCAGAACATGGGAGTCATTGCAGAGCTCTCAGTTCTTCTACTGGCATTTCAAATCAGAAGGCATTCACTGGTGATCTCAATCCTTTGATAAAGAGCAACTTAGCCCCATGGTAACTGTTTGAAGCAGGCCTCTGTCTAAATCGTGTTGGCATATTTCTAACCGATCTCTTCAGTTGAATGATTATGAAGTGTATTAATGTGGAATGCAAAAAAAAAAAGTTTTAGTTCCATTGGGTTTTATGTGGCTGAGTTTGCAATAGCAGGTGGATCCTAAACTTATAGAGGGAGACGAGACCTCAGGATTCATGGAGTATACTCTTGGCATGGCTTGATAACGTTGAGGACATGGTAGCATACCACAACAGAGGAAGGCACTCCAAGAGCCAAGAACTAAGTAGCTTAAAGATCCAGGAGACATGCAGATGTTGAGCTACTAGGAGCTGCTAGCAAGCATAGCACGAATGGCTTCGAGTTCAGACACTTCTACAGCTGAGAGAGAGTAGACACTTGTGTGTGGAGTCCAGTGTACACAGATAAGCCAGGTGCAGGCTCTGCACTCTAGGAGGGAGTGGAGTATCAGTGACCATCGAAGGAGGCAGACAAGAGTAAAGATCCTTGCTCTTAGGACTAGCAGTCAGATCCAGAAGGCAAGGTTTTATTACTGTGCTTGTAGGTAAGAACAGATTTTACTTATGTCCGTATGGTTTTTCCTGAAATTAATTTGTCGAGTACTTTGCTAAAGCTTTGTATAATGAACCCAAGTAGTCAGGCTAGCTGTCTTGAAATCTACAAGATGGGCTGCTTTTTTAAACTCGCCCAGTGCTGTAAGCGCAAGCACCAGATGGCTGGAATATAGTGACTTTAAATTACTTGGTCACTGGCCTGAAAATAATGCTCACCCACCTATTTTGGCACGTTCATTCTCAAGTCACCGCCTCTCATTCTATTGCCATTATTATTGGAGCTGCTTAATGTTTACCCACTTGCTTAGCACTGCAGTCCAGGTGCTATAAACTGCCTTAGTGCGCTGTCTGTGCCTTTCAGAGGGCACTCAAATTGGCCAGTAGTTAACTCTTTAAATTGCAATGGGGTGGTCATGCAGGGTAGCTTTTAAATGTACTGGAAAGCAGCTATGCTGGAGAATCTAATGTGTGCCTTCACTTTTGTAGGAGGAAATGCCCAGTGCTAAGCCTGCCCTCTAAACTAGAGGACTCCGTGTACGTCTGCAGTGGCTGCTTTAAAAGGTGAGAACTGTTGTGGGGGTTTCTCATTGTAGGCCACTCTGTTTATGACTGCTGATAATGCCTGGTGTCTTCTCTTCATGGCTCTAGTATGCTTTGTTGGGAAAACTACCTCTTTGGGCCTGGGGTAGATTTCAACCCTCAAACAGGAATAAGGGATGCTTTGTCTAATGTGAAACAATTTAGAAGCCCACACAAGAAACAGACCTACTAGTGATCCCAAATGACTTGTGGTAATGTCTGCCCTCTACTCATGTGCTCTCTCACTTCCTTGCAATACTTTCTCTTATCTAGCCGGAAGCCCAGTTGATGTCTCCGTGGAGAGTCGCAGAGCTGCTGTGTAGCTGTGTTCACTCGTTCATATTGGAACGCATCTTTTTAAATAAAGATTTTATTTTTTTTAAAATAAAGCTAGTGTGGCTGAAAGTTTTATTGTATTGCAGTAGCACCCGAAGCCTCCATCTTGAGTTAGTACTCCATTGTGTAAGGTGTTGTACAGATGCACAACAAAAACCGTCCCTGCCCCAACAAGCTTACGTTCTAAGTATGAAACGAGACAAGGTCAATCAATACAGAAAAGAGGAAGCAATAAGGCAGTACTGGTCAACATGAGACAATGGATTTAGCACAGTAGCTGCTTCACTACTGTTAAGATTTTGTAAACAAGGGAAAGACTGTGAGGTGCCCCTCCCAAGCAGGATGGGCAGCATGGGGGGATGGGGGAAGAATGGCTTGGCTGAAATTGACACATGGGTGATGAAAGGCTGCCATCATTAGGCAGTCAGAGGTGGAAGCTGTCATCTCCATATTGAATGAGATGATGGCCAGAGAGGTAGGCTGTGAGTGGCCAAGGAAGTGAAGGCAAGTGGTTTGTTTGTTGTGAGAGAAAATGGGGAGCTAGTGGAAGGATGCAGAGGTGAGATACGGTCAAAGCAACAAGCTACAACAATGACTTTTATAGCAGCATTTTGAATGGATGTGAGCAGGCTGAGATTGCATTCGTCAAGGCCCCATAAAAGGATGTTGCAGTAATTGAGGTGCAAGATGAGAACTTGGATATGAATTTTGCTGTGTGGATAGAGAGGAAAGTTCTTCTCTTACACAGCAAGAATCAGCAGAATGTGAGGCTCTAGAGAGGGCTGAGGTGAAGATGATACCCAGGTTATGGGCTTGAGTGACAGGGAGGTCTGTCTTGTTCACGCTAACCTTAGGCCTTGTGGGACACCAATGAGATCTTGGACATGTTAGTTTGGACAGCAGACATCTGGCGTAGAGAGGTAGGTCTGCGAATCATCCATATGGAGGTGTTACTTGTGGATGAGATTGTGTGGAGCAGGAAGAGAGGGGCACCAAGAATGCTGCCTTAGGAACCCCCATAGAAAGCTGAGGGGGGTGAGGAGAATCCTCCAAACCTTCTGAAGGAGTGATTAGAGAGGTAGGAGAAGACTCTCACAAAAGCCAAGTGAAGACAAGATATTGAGAAGAGCAGTCAGTGTTGATGAGGCTGGGGCATTGGTTCTCAGTTTAGGCTTGGAAAAGGTCATGTTACCTTTGACAGGGTAACAAGCCTTGTAGATAGGGGGGACGTGGCAGATGTGGTATATCTTGATCAGGGTTGGAAGGGACCTCAGGAGGTCATCTAGTCCAACCCCCTGCTCAAAGCAGGACCAATCCCCAACTAAATCATCCCAGCCAGGGCTTTGTCAAGCCTGACCTTAAAAACTTCTAAGGAAGGACATTCCACCACCTCCCTAGGTAACCCATTCCAGTGCTTCACCACCCTCCTAGTTAAAAGGTTTTTCCTAATATCCACCTAAACCTCCCCCACTGCAATTTGAGACCATTACTCAGTCATTCCCAGAGAGTAGTTATCGGTGGTTCACACTCTTGCTGGAAGGGCATAACGAGCGTGGTCCCTCAGGGAGTCAGTTCTGGAGCTGATTTCATTCAATATCTTCATCAATGATTTAGATAATGGCACAGAGAGTACACTTTCAAAGTTTCAGAGTAACAGCCATGTTAGTCTGTATTTGCAAAAAGAAAAGGAGTACTTGTGGCACCTTAGAGACTAACCAATTTCTTTGAGCATGAGCTTTCGTGAGCTACAGCTCACTTCATCGGATGCATACTGTGGAAAATACAGAAGATGTTTTTATATGCACAGACGATGAAAAAATGGGTGTTTATCACTAGAAAAGGTTTTCTTGCGGACAATACCAAGCTGGGAAGGTTTGCAAGTGCTTTGGAGGGTAGGATTAAAATTCAAGATGATCTGGACAAACTGGAGAAATGGTCTGAAGTAAATAGGGATGAAATTCAATAAGGACAAATGCAAAGTACTCCACTTAGGAAGGAACAATCAGTTGCACAAATACAAAATGGGAAATGACTGCCTAGGAAGGAGTACTGTGGAAAGGGATCTGTGGGTCATGCTGGATCACAAGCTAAATATGAGTCAACCGTGTAACGCTGTTGCAAAAAAAGCAAACATCATTTTGGGATGTATTAGCAGGAGTATTGTAAGCAAGACACGAGAAGTAATTCTTCCGCTCTACTGCACACTGATACAGCCTCAACTGGAATATTGTGTCCAGTTCTTGGTGCCACATTTCAGGAAAGATGTGAACAAATTGGAGAAAGTCCAGAGAAGAGCAACAAAGATGTTTAAAGGTCTAGGAAACATGACCTATGGGGGAAGATTGAAAAAAATTGGGTTTGTTTAGTCTGGAGAAGAGAAGACTGAGAGGGGACATGATAACAGTTTTCAAGTACGTAAAAGGTTGTTACAAGGAGGAGGGAGAAAAAAATATTGTTTTTAACCTCTGAGGATAGGACAAGAAGCTTACATTGCGGCAAGGGCGGTTTAGGTTGGACATTAGGAAAAACTTCCTAACTGTCAGGGTGGCTAATCACTGGTATACATTGCCTAGGGAGGTGGTGGAATCTCCATCATTGGGGATTTTTAAGAGCAGGTTAGACAAACACCTGTCAGGGATGGTCTAGATAATACTTAGTCCTGCCTTGAGTGCAGGGGACAGGAATAGACGACCTCTCGAGGTCCCTTCCAGTTCTGTGATTCTATGAGAGCTTTGAGTGGCTGTGGGTTTGGAGAGATTCTAGGATGTGATTGGAACCCCAGCGAGCGTGTTGTATGTAGTCAGAGAAGCAAGGGGAGTTAAGAGGTGGACTCACTAACATGGGAGATGCGAAGAGAAGAGCTTGTCTGGTTAACACACGTGTCCCAGCTCACTATTAATGACAAATTGCTTCCTTTCTCATTTTACCATATAATTATAAAATCAATTGAAATATAAATATTGTACTTGTATTTCAGTGCATGGTATTCAGAGCAGTATAAACAAGTCACGGTGTAAAATTTTAGTCTGTACTGACTTCGCTAGTGTTTTTTACGTAGCCTGTTGTAAAACTAAGCAACTATCTAGAGGGGTTGATGTACTCCCTGGAAGACCTTTGTGCACCCCCAGGGCTAAGTGTCCCCCTGGTTGAGAACCACAGCCCTAAAACTTGTCTGTATCAGGAGGGGAGTGAAGCAGAGGTGTAGGCGAAGGGTGGGGCAAAAAGTGGGACAGCAGCAGGTGGGATGAGCTGGCTGGGCCAAGTGGAGGAGGGGATAGAAACCTATAACATGCGTGTTGTTCCAGTCTACATGGTCAGTCTCTCTTCTCAAAGGTTCTGTGCGGTTTCGGCAGCGTCTGAGTCATACCACAGCTGCTCTCCAGTCCCATGCACCGTCACTGGCTTCTCAGGCAGGCACGGCGTGATTTTAAACATCCCAAATTTAGAGAGACTAAGGGACAAGCTTCTGAAAAGCTTTGATTGTCCCATGTTACTGACTAAATACATTGGTGACTAGGCCGAGCAGCAGCCTGTGCTGGCTCTGTAAGAAAAGACCCCACAAAGCCATGCTTACAGCCCCTCTTTCAGCAAGGGCTGCAGTAAATGTTGTTTTCCTAATCTCTTGCCCTGTGATGCCAGCAGAGGAATCTGCTCTATTCAGCTGCCGTGACGAGTCATGCACCCCAACTGGATGTGGGTCAATGCAGCCCTGGAGCCTTCCTCCCAATGAATGAACAATTGGCATTTGAATCAACTGCACCATGAGTGGCAAGGGCAGCTGCTGCACAGGGCTCAGCTGGGCCCGCCCCCGCCTGGCCACTGCAAGCTGTTGCACCACTTCCTGCGGTGCGTCAGCTGGGACTGTGACCGGAGTGTGAGTGTGTAACACTCCCTCAGTGGGAAGGGAGCGCCGGATGCTCGGAGTACAACATTGGAAACAGCAAGGGCCTCCGCCCACAGGCTGTACTGGGCTTGAAACATCCCTTGCTGGGCAATCACCTCCGCGTTCCGTCCCACACAGCCCCTGACCCATGAGAGGGGCCGCAAGGAACATGTAGTCTAACCCCCTGCCAAGACACAGGACTTGTGTCTAACCATCCAGGACAGATGGCTATCCAGCCTCTTTTCAAAACCCTGTGAAGGAGGCACCATGACTTCCCACGGTGTCTGTTCCATTATCCTGCTCACACAGTTCGGAAGTTTTTCCTGAGATTCAATCTAAATCTGCTATGCTGTAGTTTGAGTCCATTGCCTCTTGTCCTGCCCTCTGTGGCAAGAGAGAAAAATTTCTCCATCTTTATTATGGCAGCCTTTCAAGTATTTGAAGACCGTTATCATGTCCCCTCCCCCTTAATCTCTCTTTTCAAACTAAAGAGTTCCTTCAGCCTTTGCCCATATGGCTGGCATTCCATCCCTTTGATCATCTTTGTTGCTCACCTCTGGATCCTTTCCAGTTTCTCCACATCCTGTCTATACTTTGGTGACCAGAATTGGACACAGTACTCCAGCTGAGGCCTCATCAGGGCCGAGTAGCGCGGTATTATCACCTCCCGAGATTTGCGTGCTCTGCCTCTGTTAATGCAACCCAAAACTGCATTTGCTTTTTTTGCAACAGCAGCGCATTCCTGACTCATGTTGAGGTTGTGATCCAGCACAACTCCCAGATCTTTCTCCGCAGTGTTGCTGCCAAGCCAGTTATCCCCCATTCTGTATTTGTGCATTGGGTTTTTCTTCTCTAGGTGCAGCACCTTCCATTTCTCTTAGTTGAATTTCATTTTGTCGGCTACAGACCAATTCTCCAATTTGTCAAGATCCCTTTGAATTTTAGCTCTATTCTCTAAAGTGTTTGCAACCCTCCCTCCCCCCCCTCATGTGTTGTGTCACCTGCAGATTTGATCAGCAGGCTCTCTGTTCTTATATCCAGGTCTTTAATAAAGATGTTAAATAACACGGGACCGAGAATGGATCCCTGTGGAACCCACCTTGAGACGACCTCCCAATCTGACCATCCTTCCTACCTGTCAGGGTGGTGAAGCACTGGAATAAATTGCCTAGGGAGGTGGTGGAATCTCCATCACTGGGGATTTTTAAGAGCAGGTTGGACAAACCTCTGTCAGGGGTGGTCTAGATAATACTTAGTCCTGCCATGAATGCAGGGGATTGGACTAGATGACCTCTCAAGGTCCCTTCCAGTCCTGTGATTCTATATTCAGAGTGGGGTGGGGATAAAAGCTTTATAAGTGGGTTCAATTCTGGTGGGAGAGGGCGGTGTAAAGAGTTGGTTACATGGTGGCCGTCAGTCCAAACCATTGTGGGGATGGAGAAGCCCCTGTATGCACTGCTTGCACTATAGAGATCCCGCAGTCTTCCAAGCTGATGTGCTGTCTCCTCTCGCCCCTGGGCTGGGCTGGGTGCTCCACGGCGAGTTTGGGGAGGGGGTATTGTTCCATGTTAGTTATCCCAGTTACGGTACCATGCAGAGAGCTGGAACTGGTTCACCCGCTGCAGCAGCTATGTGGACATCTGAAACACAATGCACCCACACTACATAATGCACCCCCACCACACCACACTCACAACACACCCACACAACACCACACAACACCCACCCTCCCCTACAATACACATGCGTGACACCTCCACACGACACACACACCTCATACCCACACCGCACAAACATCACACCATACAATGTGGGCAAACAACACACTTATTGTACAACACCGCACCACAGAATGCACCCCCCTGCACAATGTACACAGAATGTACATACCATACAACATGCAACATACACAACGCACTATATGTAACCACAGAATGCAGACAACACCCACCCATTCCACACAGTGGACACTACACAATGTGCACACACAATGTGTATGCCACACAATGCGCACACACCACACACCCATTCTGGGGCCATCAATAATTGTGATCTTCATTAATTATACACCCAGAACCAAAGCCCAACAGCCAGGGCTGGGCAGCAAAGTGTCTGAGAGCCCCATGGATCAGGGACAGGTGGATGGACAGGGGGCTCTGCAGTGTCTTATGGGGAGGCCCAAGCAGGGCACAGTCAGATCATTCCTCCCCCCACACACACACACACTTTGCTTTATGAGCTCAACACATCTTGGAGATTTATATTTGCAAAAAGCAGAGCCCAGGAATGGACCGCAAATGCCCCCGGTGGGAATGGGATCAGCCAGAAATGGTGCAAGGACAAGTGACGTAGAAGGGGGGGAGCAGAGATCCTGATCCTGAAAGTTGCCCCACCCCACAGCCTGTTCATACTGCCCCACATGCTCTCCCCACACCCTGCCCCACTCCCTGTCCACACCACATGACCTGCCTAGGAGCACTGCCTCAAGTCCCACTTTTTCCCAGCTCCGATCCAGTTTCCATGTGTGTGGGTAGCGCAGGGCAGCTCCGCTTGGCACTGGCCTGTGCTGCCGGCCCACTGAGGCCAGGCGTGCTGCGGGGAGGCTGTGCGGGCTTCTGTGCAGAGCCATGACCCAGGGCGAGCCAGGAGGAGCAACCTGCGCCCATGGAATTACAGCGCTGGGAAGTGGGTCAGCGTCCCTCGCCCAAGCCCCGGACTGTATACAGACTCCCCACCAATGCAGGTGCTGGCTGTGTTACACAGCCAGAGACTCCCACCACGTACACACACACATACAACCCCTTCACTGCCCGCACACACAAACCCCCCACGTCCCCCTGCACTGTTCACACACACGCATGCCCTCCCATATCACACAGGCTGCAGCCTATTCCCACCGTCCGCCTCCCCCTCCCACCCCGTGCATCGGTGAGTGACCCCCAGTGACGGGCACGGAGACACGGGCTCCCAGCAGGTCCCTCCGGGCGCTGTTTATTGCGGGACAGTTGGCAGCTGCGGGCCAGGTCTCTATTTACAACAGTCCAAATGGGGAAAATGCTGCCGGGGGCACCTTGCACCAGGGCAGTTGGGGCCATGGCTCCCCACATTTAACCCTCTGAGCTCTGGGGTCCTCCAACTGGCCTCCGGGCCACAGGATCTCAGCTGCTGTGCTCAGCTCCTGCTCATACGGCCCACCATGATGGTGGATTGGCTCCGTTCCCAGCCACATGGGCTCAGTGCCACGAGCCAGAGGCCCCAAGGCCGGCCTCTCCCTGCCCAGCATCACCCGGAAGAAAGGCTCTTCTGCTCCCCCTCAGGGACCCCCTCCTATCTCCTCCTTCATGGGCCTGCACAGCCCCCTGCCCTTCACGCCCTGCACTCAGGGACCCCCTCCTGTCCCTGTCCCTCTTGACCCTGCACAGCCCTGCCCTCAGGGACCCCCTCCTGTCCCCGGCTGCCCCCTCCCCAGCCCCTCTAGCCCTTCCCTCAGGGACCTTGGGCTCCTGTTGCTCTCAGTGACTTTTCAAAGGGGCATCTGACAAACAAGCTTATGGATGCACAGGAAGGAAGACTCTGGTTCTGTCAGCTCTGTGGGGCTCGCGCCACCCCGCCCATCCCACGGCTGGGCCAGCTCCTTGGGGCTCATGGGGCAGCATCCTTCTCCCTCTCTCCAGGCTGGGTCATTTCCATGGGGTGAGTGGGCATGAGAAGTGCTGTTCTTCCCTGCAGTCACCAGTGTTGCCCCAAACACCCCCTAGGACAGAGATCAGGGAGTAGGGGGCAAGGGACTCAGCGGGCCTGGTCTCTGCAGGGGAGTGAAGGGGGCTGGGGCAATCATCACAGAAACTAACAGTGTCACATCTGGGACGTGGGCGCATAACGCACTACAGGGTCCCCCCATCCCCATATGACACCTCTAGGGTTCACTTGGGTGTGTAATGCTCTGGCAGGCCCCTCTGTTCCCATATGACACCTCCAGGGTTCGGTGTGTAAGGCAGTGACAGGCCCCCCCATGCCCTTATGATGCCTCCAGGTGTGTAATGCACTAAAGGGCCCCCCCACAAGCAGGTTTGGTTGCTGGGAAAGAACACAGACCCCACCCCACGCACAGGCAGGGCCTAGCTGTGGGGCCCCAGGCCCGCCCCGCTCAGTCCCCGCTGTCCAGCTTCTTGCTGCGCGGCACCAGAAAGATGCCACCGTCAGCGGTGAGCTGCAGGGAGAACTCGTCAGGCGAGTAGGGGTTCCCCGCATCGTCCCGCAGCATGAGGAAGACCTCGCGGTACAGCTGGCCCAGCTTCTGCTTCATGAGGCCCAGGGTCTTGTCCACCTCGCAGCGGTCCCGCAGCAGCTGCTGCCGCTCCCGCCCCAGCTGCTCCAGCTCTTGCTCCAGCTGCACGATGTTCTCCAGCTTGCGCTTGCGGCAGTTCTGGGCCGCCACCTTGTTCTTGCCGCGGCGCCGGATGTCGCGGATCAGCACCAGCTGCGGCTCCGTCAGCTGGTACTTGGACACCAGCTCGTTGAAGTCGTCCACCGGCAGGTTGACGATCTTCTCGGTGGGGAAGGGGATCTTCATGGCCAAGGCCCGGCGCTCGTCCCGGCTGCAGGCCAGCTCGGCCCGCGGGGGCGCCCGGCCCTTCTCCAGCTGGGGCTTGAACGGCTCCGGGGGCTGCATGGCGAAGGGGGACGCTTCCTGCAAGGTGGGCAGCAAGGGGTAGTGCGGGCCATAGTCCACAGGGTACATCTCCGCGTAGTCGGGCCGCAGCCTGCTGGACTCCAGCCCCTCGGTCTCCATGGAGTCGGCGTCACTGTAGTTGAGCGACAGGCCCGAATCTGATTCCAAGTCCTCCTGGGCATTGCAGGGTGGCGGGGGTCCGTAGCCCTCAGCCCGGCCCCCCTCAGCCCGCCCGCTGGCCTCCCCCTGGGACTCGCTTAGCAGCCCGGACAGGGACGGAGTCTTGTTGGTGCCCATCTGGCCCAGGGCGGTGGTTCCCGGCCCCGAGTCAAGGCTGGAGGAGATCAGCATCCCAGTGTAGCCATAAGGGGGGTCCATAGGGGGCACGGGGCCCATCCCTAGCCGGGGGCATGGGGCTGCCATGACATCCAGATAGTGGCGGTCATAGACTGGGGCAGGCTGGCTGCAGCTGGGCACCAGGCCATCCCCCAGCACTGGACAGTGCCCGTAGTTGGCAGCGGGCGCCATTTGGTGCATGAGGGTGTAGACTGCAGGGTCGTAGGGGGTCTCATTCGGCACATCCAGGCCCTGTGGGGTTGAGAGACACAGGCTGGTTAGTGGCTGCTAGGAGCTTCCCCCGAGGCATCGCTGGGCCAGGCCTTCCATGCCTGAGGGATCTGGGGTGTTGTCCCCATAGTACAGGGTAGGGAAACTGAGGCACAGGGAGGGTAAGCGGCTTGCTCATGTTCAGAGCCAGGGTCAGTGGCAGACTGAGGAATAGAATCCAGGAGTCCTTACTCCCAATTCCCTCCTATAGCCCCACAGTCACGCTCCCCACCACCCATTAGGCCCAAAATACTGGTGCAAAAGCAACACAGGGATCCAGACTGGACCAGTGTCCCCTTCCCTCCCTCAACACATGTTCCCCAAACCTCCTTCTGCAAACTCCTGTCCCGTCTCCCACCTCATGCTCCCCAACACCCTCCCCTCCCGCAACTCACTCTCCACCAACCACCTCCCCTCCCCTCCCCCAACCCACTCTCCCCTCCCCCAACCCACACTCCTCCAACCACCTCCCCTCCCCCAACCCACTCTCCCTTCCCCCAACCCACACTCCTCCAACCACCTCCCCTCCCGTCCCCCAACTCAAGCTCCCCTCCCCCAACCCACACTCCTCCAACCACCTCCCCCCCTCAACTCATGTTCCCACAACCGCCTTCTGCAAACTCCTGTCCCCTCTCCCCCCTCTCCCCTCTCATGCTCCCCAACCCACTCTCCCCTCCCCAACTCACTCACCACCAACCCCTCCCCCAACTCACACTGCTCCAACCACCCCCTCACTCATCTTTGTTGCCCTTCTCTGAACCTTTTCCAGTTCCGCTGTATCCTTTTTGCGACAGGGCGACCAGAACTGCCCCCATTATTCAAAGCGTGGGCGTACCAGGGATTTATATTGTGGCATTATGATGTTTTCTGTCTCATTATCAATGGATCCTTACATCCTCTTCGCTTTTTTGACTGCTGCTGCCCACTGAGCTGACATTTTCCATTGTGATGCCAAGCTCACTGTCTTGAGTGGTAACAGCTAATTTAGACCCATCATTATATATGTGTAGTTGGGATTATGTTTTCCAGTGTGCATTACATATATCTACAACATTGGATTTCATCTGCCATTTTGTTGCCCAGCCACCGAGTTCTGAGATCCCTTTGTAGCTCTTCACAATCAGCTTTGGACTTAACTAGGGGTGATTGTGTATCCTCTGCAAACTTTGCCACTTCACTGTTTACCCCCTTTTCCAGATCATTTATGAATATGTTGAACAGCAGAGGTCCCAGTACAGATCCCTGGGGGACCCTGCTATTTACCTCTCCCCACTGTGAAAATTGACCATTTATTCCTACCCTTTGTTTCCTGTCTTTTAAGCATTTACTGACCCATCAGAGCACCTTCCCTCTTATCCCATGACTGCTTACTTGGCTTAAGAGCCTTCTGTGTGGGCCCTTTTCAAAGGCTTTCTGAAGCTCCAAGTTCACTATGTCCCTGGATCACTCTTGTCCACGTATTTAGTTGCGTCCACGTTGCATCTGAAGAAGTAGTTTTTTACCCACGAAAGCTTATGCCCAAATAAATCTGTTAGTCTTTAAGGTGCCATTGGACTCCTTGTTGTTTTCACGTATTTATTGACTCCCTCAAGGAATTCTAATAGATTGGTGAGGCATGATTTCCCTTTACAAAAGCCATGTTGATTCTTCCCCAACAAATCGTGTTTATGTGTGTCTGATAAATCTGTTCTTCACTTAGTTTCTACCAATTTGCCCAGCACTGAAGTTAGGCTCACCGGCCTGTAATTGCCAGGATCACCACTGGAGCCCTTTTTAAAAATTAGTGTTACATTAGCTACCCTCCAGTCAGCTGGGTCAAAGGCTTATCTCAGTGGTAGGTTACATACCACAGTTAGTAGTTCTGCAATGTCATATCTGAGTTCCTTCAGAACTCTTGGGTGAATCCCATCTGGTCCTGGTGACTAATTACCAGGGTTGAAAGTAGGCCGGTACGGGGTCAGTACCTGCCCTTACGCAGCCGAAGTTAAACACTGCGGCAGAGCCACCGACAAGGTGGGCAAAAGAGGCAGCTGCCCCGGGGCTGGCAATTTAAAAGGGCCCAGGGCTCCCAGCCGGTGCAAGCTGGGCGGCGTAAGCCAGGCAGCATGGATGGGCTGGCTGGGGGAAACTGACCCCCCCAGCCCCGCCCTTTCCGCCCAAGGCTCTGCACCTTCCAGGGGCCAGGAGCTGGGCCCCCATACCGGTAAGAGTTTAATATTACTTTCACCCCTGCTTATTACTGCTTAATTTACCAATTTGTTCCAAAAACCTCTCTACTGACACCTCAGTCTGGGACAGCTCCTCAGATCGGTCACTAAAAAAGAATGGCTCAGGTGTGGGAATCTCCCTCACATCCTCTGCAGCAAAGACCAATGCAAAGGATTCATTTAGCTTCTCCTCAACGGCCTTGTCTTCCTTGAGTGCTCCTTTAGCACCTTGATCGCCCACTGGCTGGCTGGCAGGCTTCCTGCTTCTGATGTATTTAAAAACAGTCTTACTGTTAGTTTTTGCGTCCTTAGCAAGCAGCTTCTCAAATTCTTTCTTGACCAGCCTTATTTTAGTTTTATGCTTAATCTGCCAGAGTTTGGGCGGCTTCTTATTACCCTCACTGGGACCTGATTTCCAGGTTTTAAAGGATGCCTTTTTGCCTCGTACTGTACTGCTTAGCCCTGGTGGCATTCTTTTGGTCCTCTGATTGTCTCTCCTGGCTTGGGGTATCTGTTTAGTTGGAGGCTTTACTATGGTGGTTTTGAACCGTCCCCATGCTGCTTGCAGGCATTTCACCTGTGTGACAGCTCCTTTTAATGTCCAGCAAATGGCATCCTCCTTGGTGTGTTGTTCACCTTTTTAAAGTTAAATGTCACTGTGGTGGGCTTTCTTGTGTTATCCCCCTACAAGGATTACACAGTGGTTGCTATTCCCAAGCAGGTCAGCTGTATTCACCTCTTGGACCAGATCCTCTGTACCACTTAGGACTAATCAAGAACTGCCTCTCCCCTCATGACTAGCTCCCAGGACTAGCTGCTCCAAGAAGCAGTGGTGGAAGTTAGTGGTGTCGAGGAATTTTATCTCTGCATCTTGCCCTGGGGGGACATTCATAGATACTAAGGTCAGAAGGGACCATTATAATCATCTAGTCTGACGTCCTGCACAACGCAGGCCATAGACTTTCACCCACCCACTCCTGCAAAAAACCTCTCACCTGCGTCTGAGCTATTGAAGTCCTCAAATTGTAGTTTAAAGACCTCAAGGAGCAGAGAATCCTCCAGCAAGTGACCTGTGCCCCATGCTACAGAGGAAGGCGAAAAACCTCCAGGGCCTCTTCCAATCTGCCCTGGAGGAAAATTCCTTCCCGACCCCAAATATGGCGATCAGCTGAACCCTGAGCGTATGGGCAAGATTCACCAGCCAGATACTACAGAAAATTCTTTCGGCTTTTGTAGCCTCTTTAATTTTCCTGAGCATTTACAGGCACCCTTGCCAGGCTGGTCAGGGCGCCAGCATTGTCTGCCCCTCTACCCACACTCTGCAGCACTGCCAGCCCTAGAAAGGGGTCAGGAACGCCTAAGGCTGTGGGGATGGGGAATGCAGCATGCTGGGAACTCACCACCCCGTGGAGGTAGAATGGGAGGCCCAGAGCATGCTGGGAACATGCCACTTCTTGGGTTGGAGGAATGGAGCATGCTGGGAATACCTTGCCCCTTGGGGTGGGATGAGAGGCCCCAGAGCATGCTGGGAACATCCTGCCCCTTGGGGTGGGATAGGAGGGCCCAGAGCATGCTGGGAATGTGCCAGTCCTTGGTCTGGGATGGGAAGGCCCAGAGCCCCCCCCTTGGGGTAGGATGGGGGGGCCCAGAGCATGCTGGGAACACCCTGTCCTTGTGGTGGGATAGGGGACCCAGAAATGCTGGGATTGCCCCACTACTTGGGGTGGGATGGGGGACCCAGAACATGCTTGGAACATGTCATTCCTGCGGTTGGAGGGGGAATGGAGCATGCTGGGATCACGCTGCCCCTCGGGGAGGGGGTTGCAGGCCCAAAGCATGATGGGAAGACGCCCAGCCCTGCAGCAGGTGCCAGCCCTACAGAGATGGACAGCGCGATATCGTCCCTACCAGAACAATGGAGCCAATTCATCTCATCAGACAGACGCCCCATTGTGCGGCCGGCCCTCCCGCCCTACCCCCACCAGCTGAACACCACAGCAAGGGCCCTGCAGTGAATGGGGCAGTGTTGGCGCAGGGGCAGGTGAGCGGCTCCATCCCACTGGGAAGATTAAAGAGGCGGTTGCATGTAATTAATACCTGCAGCTCTGCCGGGGCCTTGGGAGGACAGGGTGCTGGGCTGGGGGCTGTGAGTCCCCAGAGCCCAGGCTGCCTCCCCACACTGAGCAGGTCACCGGTGCCTGGGGGAATGGACCCCGGGGGCTGCAAAGAGTCTCAGGGAGGTGGGACTAGAACTCACCAGCAGGAGGCACGCTCCCGTGGCCCGCACATCTAGCAGCTCCCTTATCCTCTTGGTGGGCCCAGCCACTAAGGGGCAGCATTTCTCCCTCGCTCAGGGATCCCCACTATGGGGACGGGGATTCGGTCAGCGCTGGGGGCCGGTTAGCGCCACTGGGAACTGGGCTGAGGCCAAAGGAGGGGGGAGCAGTTGGGAGAAATTAGACCCAAACATCAGGTCTGGGGTGAGCTCTGTGTTTCCAGCCAGGGCCAGATTGGCTGGGGCAGCTGGTCCATCGCAGGGGCGCCCCACTAGTCCAGCCTTGACTTATCAAGGCCAGGCCAAGAGCCAGCCAGTGCCCTCCCCTCCTTGAGCTGGCAGTGTCCGTGCCAAGGTGGGGTGGGGGCTGAGCCGTGAGTCCCCTCCCTGTGCCAGGCTCAAGGGAACCCGCGTGACTTTCGACCCAGATCAGAATTTCCCCTCTCTAGGTGCTGGGAGCAAGTCGCCCGCTAGGATCTGGGCTCTGAACCTGCCCAACCTCGTGTCACTTGTGTGAGCCTAGAGCAGGCAGCCGCCCAGGAACAAGGCCCCGTTGCAAGGGGAGATGCCAAGCAAACTCCCTGGGAGACAGGCACCCAGGTTGGTGGCAGTAGCCCAGTGGGGACAGGGACCTGGCAACACAGCGCCTTGGGACCCCAGCATAGCTTCTACAATAACTGCCCCTCCAGCTTGTCTAGCTCCCAGGAGATCGCAGGGCTCCGCGCTGGATGCAGCGACCAGCTCGACCAGCAGGACGGAGAAGGGGGCTAACAGCACCAGGCACTGCCACTGCCGCAAGCAAGGAGGCTGGGATCCAAAGCCGGCCTGGCTGGGGGAGGGAAGCAGAGGCTCTGTTTGGGGCTCACCTGCAGCTCCGCGATGGACATGATCTCCTGCCAGGTCAGCTCCATCTCCCCCTGCTGGCCAGGCTCACTCACCGGTGGCGCAGGCAGGAGCGTTGTCCGGGCCCGGCCCTGCTGGGGAGGGCAAGGGGGCATCTTGCCGGCCCAGGCCCTGCCCAGCGTCTGCTCCAGAAGGGCCACCCCAAAACCGGCCGTGGCAGCGAAATTCTGTGGCACAAGGAAAGAAAGAATTTGATTGGATAAAGGCCCAGCCTTCTCATTTGCTGACTGGTAGAGACAGGATCCACCCTAGCCTTCCCGGCTGCTGATTGGCAGAGAGGATCCATCCCAACCTTCCTGCCTTCTGATTGGTTGGGACTGGATCCATCCCAGCCTTCCCGCCTACCAATTGGTAGAGACAGAATCCACCCCAAACTTCCTCCCTGCTGATTGGTACAGATAGGATCCATCCCACCCTTCCTGCCTTCTGATTGATAGGGACTGGATCCACCCCAAACTTCCCCACCTGCTGATTGGTAGAGAAAGGATCCACCCCATCCTTCCTGCCTGCTGATTGGTACAGACAGGATCCGTTCCAGCCTTCCTGCCTGGGGATTGGTGGAGACAGGATTCACCCCAGCCTTTCTGCCTGCTGATTGGTAGAGATAGGATTCCGCCCCCACCCTCCCCCAGCCTTCCCATCTGCTGATTGGTGATCTGAGCTATTTCTCTCTCTTGGGAGCTGGAGAGCTCTCTCTGACATAAAGCACCCTAAGGAGGCACCCTAAGGCTCTTTGCAGCTCCCAGTTTCCCTAGAGGCCTGAGGCTTGTTCTGTCCAGCATGGCCGGGGAAGTGGGGATGTCCAGGATCACCCTGCTCTGTGCATCTCCCTCCGGCCTGCTGGACCAAGTGTATGGAGGGGCCAGGCTCCCCGTGGGCCCCGCTGTGGAGACCGGCTCCAGATCCCAACTCCCCCAAGTCTGAGGGGTTGGGTCAGGGGTCACAGTCTGGAGCTGGGTGGCCTGAGGGGTTCTGGCTCTAACTCCTTGCACAGAATTGGGCTGGGGGGCACCCCCTTCCTGAAGTTCAGTGGGGACTGGATCCAGGCCTGGCTATAGCACGGGAGGGGGCATTCATAGGAAAGACTCCAGTACCTGATTCCAACTGAGCTCTGGCAACTGAGCTCTTGGCAATCTCCCAACCCAGCCGGGGATGTGGGGTGAGCTCAGGACCATGCCCACCAGCCTCCACTCCCCACTCGCCCCGCTGCTACCCTGTTACCCTACCCCAGCCTCATGCCTCCTCATTTCTCTTCCCCCTCTGCCTGGGGCGATCTCTCCACCCCCTCCACCCCTTCCTGAGCTCCCTCCAGAGTCTCCCACCCTCCATGGTGTCCCACCGCATCTGGGGGGCTGGGGGGAGAGGCTGCAGTATGGGGCCCTTTCCAGAGCACCACGTTTCCTTCCTGCAGCCCGGTGGGATGTTTCCCACGGCGACCCCAGGCGTGGCCACTCCGTCTGGTGCCCCGATAAGCCTCCCCTCCCTGGTCGCTCCCCTCACCTCTGAGCCGGTTCTGTGAATTTGCAGCCCGCAGCTGGCAAAATCAGACATTCATGAAGCCGCGAGGAGGCCTGCTCTGCTCCTGCAACACACAGATAAGGGCCCTTATCACCCGCAGCTGCATGGCCCCGGCATGCACCCCGGCCAGCGGCTGTCAGGCTCATGCCCAGCCAGCTCCCTGAACCCCACTGTGCTCTACCTACCCCCTGCCAGCCCTGACCGTCCCCAGTCTCTCTCCAGGGCCAGACACACCCGTGAAACTGCCCAAAGCACAAAGGATGCAGTGTGATCTAGTAGGTAGTGTACTGCACTAGAACACAGGACGCCGGGGTTCTGTTCCTGACTCTGGCCTGCTGCGTGACCTCGGGCAAGCTGTTTCCCTGCTCAGTGCCTCAGTTTCCCCTCCTTGTCTCTGTTCAGCCTGGGAGCTCTTTGGGGCAGGGTCCATTTCTCACTCTGTGTCTGTGCAGCGCCTGGCGCTGCAGCGTCCTGATCTCTGTCCGGGTCTCTAGGTGCTGCTGATACGCACAGAATAATCCTGTTTTGCAGCAGGAGCTGATGGTGGGTCATGGAGGGGGACCCCTGTGAACCGACTTAGATTGGCCATGATGCTGGGACTCACGCTCCCGCCCTGAGAGACTGCGCCACGCTAATGGCCATGAACGGCCAGGTCTTGGATTTACATTGCACCCTCCTGGAGCACAGCGCCCCCTAGCGCGACCCTTGGGCAATGGGGCCGGCGCTGACTGCCAGGGGAGAGCGCCCCCTATTGAGCCCCTCACTTTGCTCCCTGCAGCACAGCGCCCCCTAGAGCCACAGTGAGGCAATAGGGCCAGTGCTGACTGCCAGGGGAGAGCGCCCCCCTGCTAAGCCCCCGCCCCGCTCCCTGGGTCCCCAGCCCTCCCTAATGCCAGCGCCTGAGCGTGCGGGCAGGGCTGCCTCCCTCCAGCGATTTCACAAGAGGCTCCTTGCGGCAGGGGAGGCCCTGGGCTGCCGGGAAGAAAAGCAGAAATGGCCCCGTCACTTGCCAGCCCCGCCCAGCGCCCATGTTACCCCCTCCCTGCTGGCAGTGCCCTCCCAGGGGAACTTCCCTGCCACTCCATTCAGCTCTGCCAAGCAATGACCCCTACAACTCCCCTCCCCCGATACTGAGGTTACCTGTACGGGCGCGTCGGTGTCTTTAACCCCCCAATGGAGCTGAGTCCCACTGGACTTGTACCACCCCAGGAATTAACAAATGACATGGCCAGGACGGCTCCATGGGGCACAAAGGCACAGATCTCGGCTCTTCCCCATAGCCAGACTAACTCTGTGGGCCCCAAAAGCAAAGATCTCGGCTCCCCCCATAGCTGGGCTGGTTTTCTGGGGCCCAAAAGGAGAGACCCCAGCTCCCCCACCCTCCATGGCCAGGCTGGCTCCATGGGGCCCAAATGGACAGATCCCAGGTCCTGCCCTTGACCCAACTGGTTCTGTGGGTCTTGCAGGGACAGACTGTGGCAGATTGACGCTCCCCTGCCCCACATCCCCTTCTCATTCCCCTCTAAGCCCACCCCAGCGCCAAGGCTAAGGCTTATGAGGAGAGGCTGAGGAAACTGGGATTGTTTAGTCTGCAGAAGAGAAGAATGAGGGGGGATTTGATAGCTGCTTTCAACTACCTGAAAGGGGGCTCCAAAGAGGATGGATTTAGACTGTTCTCAGTGGTAGCAAATGACGGAACGAGGAATAATGGTCTCAAGTTGCAGTGGGGGAGGTTTAGGTTGGATATTAGGAAAAACTTTTTCACTAAGAGAGTGGTGAAGCACTGGAATGGGTTACCTAGGGAGGTGGTGCAATCTGCATCCTTAGAGGTTTTTAAGGTCAGGCTTGACAAAGCCGTGGCTGGGATGATTTAGTTGGGGCTGGTCCTGCTTTGAGCAGGGGGTTGGACTAGATGACCTCCTGAGGTCCCTTCCTACCCTGATAGTCTATGATTCTATGATAAGGCCGGCCTTCACAGGGTGGGCACCCAGTCAGAGCCAGATTCTCAGTAGAGATGGTCCTGCCGGGGGCATGCTGGGCAGCAGCTCCTTGGAAAGTCCAGCCTGGCTCCCCACGTCCTGGGGGTTCAGCTGAGCCTGAAGCGGTAATTTGCATCCTGAGCGCAGAATGGCCGTGAAACCAGGTCCGAAAGCGCATGCCTCCCCCTCTGTGCACTGGGGAAGCCTGAGGGGCAATTCACAGGAAAGACGTGGGGGAAGGGGAATCAGCCCAGCCCCGAACCTACAGACACGATTGGGGCAAGAAACCAAGGAGATGACGCAAGGGTGAGAAACAAAGGCACACCCTGCTCAGGCCACCTGCTGTCCTTCCCTCCATCCACCCATCGCCAACCAGGGGAGTGTTTGAATACTTCATCTATGGGAATCTCACCAGAATCCAGGCACAAAGTCCCCCTCTACCAGTGCAGTCCCCTCTCACCCGCCCCCAGTTCCGCATGGCAGCATCACCCACATCGACAACCCAACTGGGATCATATGGACCCCCAGGCCCTATTTCTGGGATGCTGTTCTGCAGGGCCGGGCTCTGGGTATCCCCAGACAGCACCTGCCAGGTGCCACCCAGACGCGAGGGGTGGGTCTAACCAGTGACGAGCTCTGAGGCCAGGGGGATGCTGGGTATGGTCAGATCAGCATGGGGGGGCAGAGCATAGGCACAGGAAGTAGAGATGCGGGGAGGTGTGGCAGCACCCCGAGGTTTTGCACCCAGCATCCCGGCTGCCGGCCCTGCGCCCCTGTTGCCCGGGGTCCCAGCTGCTGGTCCCGCTGCTGTCCAGGGTCTTGGCCACTGGCCCCAGGTTCCGCTCAGCCTCTGGCCCCGGGGGCTCCACTGCTGGCTCCAGGGTCCCGGACACCGGCCCTGCATGTGAGGTCCTGGCTGCCAACCCCACTCCCGTGGCTCTACACTCACCCCTAGCTGTGTTTCCCCCACCTTACCCCTGTCCACGTCCCCCCCTCCCGGAGCCATAGCTCTGCTCCTGGCCCTAGCTCTAGGGGGCAGTGATAGACGCGGACAGGGATAAGAGGGGTACAGCTCAGCACCCCCACTCCAAAAACTTCCAGCGCCAGTGGCCCAGAGATGGGCACTGCCAAGGGCCATCCAGGCGGGTCCCATGTAACTGACCAGGCAGGTCAGAGACTGTTTTACAGCTGATTGGTACCAAGCGGGCCACACCCATTGCTGTACCAGAGAGGCAGCTGTTGGATAACGGGATACGGCGTCTTCCTCCATGACCACCCATCCAAACCCAGCAGACAGTGCCAGCAGCTACCACCTTGCGGCTGTTTCCACGTCTGCGAAACGAGTTTGCAGGGACTCAGGCCAGTCCCTGGATCACAGAGACACCTGCCCCCCAGCCATCCATAAAAGATCCCCTGGGCCAGTCTCAGCCGAGTTCCCCCAGGCTGACAGGCTCTGGCAACTGAGCTGCCATGGGGGCATGGTGGGGCTTGCGAGCCCCGCTGGGAAGCTAGTGAGGTGGTTCTGAGCATAAATAGATTTCTTGGCGATAAAAGCAGAAGGGCCCATTCAGATCCCTGCATCCAACCTGGTAACTGATGGGCACAGATCATTTAGACACATGTCCATCCTCAACCAAAAGCCTCCACATGATGGAGAATCCACCAGTCCCCTGGGAAGCTGCTCCCAGGACTAATTCCCCTACCGGTTACAGACTCATGTCTCAGCTCCTCTTTGAACTGGGAGGGATCCAGCATCCGGGGAAGGGCATTCCGGAGGCTCCTACTCTCTGTAGTTATTTGTTAGGTGTATTACGGTAGCATCTTGGAGCCTTACTCATGGACCAGGACGCCAGCGTGCCAGGCGCTGTATAAACACAACAGACAGATGGTCCCTGTGCCAGAGAGCTTACAGTCCAATGCAGCCACCTCTGGGGCTGGAGGCCTGGACAACACTTAAAACGTTGGTCGACAGCTATGGGACTCAGGGGTGTGAAAAATCCACCCCCAACACCCGGCCTCGGTTCTCAGTTCGGACCTTCACTGGATCTTCTCTGTCCTGCTGCATTTCCAAAGAGGCCAATTCAGCTCCAAAAAAATTCTCCAAATCTGCTAGGTTTCTTGGTTTGCTTTTCCCCCCTTCGCTTTTGTCTCCATCCCTGGCAACTTTGAAAGGCTGTTTTCCTCCAAGGCCTACTCTGGTTCAGGGAGGAATTGGTGGGGGAAGGTTTCTGGCTGGTGGAGACGCTCCCAACGGCCCCTTCAAAGCTATTACAAACATTTTGTAATTTTCCAAAAATATATATAATAAAAAAACAACGGAATGTGGAAAGAGGAAACAACCCCTTTGATCCCAGAAATATGGGGGTTGGTGGTTTTTCTCTGAAAATCCCTCCCCCACGCCCACCATACACACACATGTGACTTAAGTAACCAATCAGAACTGGCCATGGGGAGCCTGTCCCCACTCCCAAATCCTTGAGGTGGGCCCTGACCCTGGCGCTGCCCTTGTGTTCCCTGCTCTCAATCTGCTGCCTTTGGGCATTGCGGGTGCACTGGGCTGGGCCCTGGAGGGGCTGAGGAGCAAGAGGCAGCTCCCTGTGGGGGCAGGTTGGCAGAGTGCCCTGTGCTGTCTCCTGTGGATGCCCTGTGGATGCCCCCAGCTGTCTCATCCCTCTTGCCCTGGGACAATAAACACTCCCCGGCCGCAGGAACGCCCAGCCAGACCGCCCGCTGCGCTCACTTCTGCTTTCAGGTGCTTTCCAGCAAGCGGGAAGAGCAGCTGGCTGCAGCATCATCCCACCAGGACCAGCAGGCCAGGCTGGGGGGAGCAGAGGGGGCCTCAGCTCTGCCGCCTTCTGCCACCAGTGCTTGGTTTCCACCGAAGGCAGTGTGGACGGGGTTAATAGGCCTGTTCACCAGGGGGGTGAGCCAGTGGAGAAGCTGTGGGTGTGGGGTGGGGAGTGCTGTCCTGCGGGCATGCTGGGGACTTCCTGTTGAGCAGCCCAGGTGGTGCCTGGATGCAGGACTCTGTCCGTCTCTCGCATCCGTCCGTTTGTCTGGTTTTGACCCAGCTCCCCTCCATGTGGATCAGAGCCCCTGGGTCAGGGGCAGCTCCCCACAGGGCTGAGCCCGATGTCAGCTGGGGGCAGATTTGCACCGAAGCAACATGAGATTCACTCTCCCTCCACCGGCGTCAGATGCCAAACCCGAGTCCCCCTTCAGCGCCACCAGTGGGGGCATTTTGCCAGGCCTAAATGTCAAACCCCTCCCATTCCAAGCCACGTTCTGTGGGTTCATGTGGGTTAGAGCCCAAGGGAGTGGAAACCAGGACTCCTGGGTTCTCTCCTTTGGCTCTGGCAGGGGACTGGGGTCTGGGGGTTAGAGCCATCGGGCTGGGAGCCAGGACTCCTGGGTTCTCTCCTTTGACTCCGGCAGGGGAGTGGGGTCTGGGGGTTAGAGCCATGGGGCTGGGAGCCAGGACTCCTGGGTTCTCTCCTTTGACTCCGGCAGGGGAGTGGGGTCTGGGGGTTAGAGCCATGGGGCAGAGAGACAGGACTCCTGGGTTCTAGCCCCAGCTCTGCCCGTGAGCCCTTTGTTAGAGCAGTTTTGCCACCTGATGCTAGGGCCCTATAGGGAGCAGGGCGCTTTTATTGCAGGGAGATGCAGGGATCAGAGGGTTAAGGCACTGAGTGGCTCCCTCCCCACCGCAGCCTGTGGGCCGTTATCACCTTCTGGGGCCCCTGGTTTCCCGCCCGTGTTTCGACACAGGCCCCCTACGATTTCCCAAGGCCCTGGCGGGATGTTGCACAAGGCAAAACCCTCTCTTGGTTAACGCTGTGCCTGGCTCCCGCAGGGCATGTCCCCTGCCCCTGTTCCTGGGCCCAGGGTGTGGGACGGGGCGGGGGAGGGGGTTTTCCTTAGGAGGCGCCTCCCCACCAGCCCCGGCCACTGCCCAGCCCTCTCGGCTCATCAGGGTGGCCCTGCCCAGCACGCTTGGCCCAGGCCTCCCTGCCATGGGATCAGCACCATGCACTGTGCTGGGCTCACAGAGCAGGATCCTTGGTGCAGACCCTGCAGCACCCCCCAGCCATCCACCCAGCGCAGCCACTTGCAAACACTGGTCACTGCCCTTGTAGCATCAAAGGCAGCGTGGCCTCGCGGGTAGTGCACTGGACTGGGACTCAGGAGAGCTGGGGTCTGTCCCTGGCTCTGGCTTGCTGGGTGACCTTAGGCAAGCTGTGCCTCAGTTTACCCATCTGTACAATAGGGATCACAGCGCTGGCCTGCTCCGTGAAGCGCTTTGAGATTGATGGAGAAGAGCCTGGCAGGATTGTTACCATGGCAGTGAGAGCTGGCAGTTTGCTCCAGACCCTGCAACGGCTCTGACAGCTGAGATTCCACCCCCGCCCCCGCCAACAGTGCTGACCCCTGCCTGCTCCCTCGGTCAAGTGCCCCACCCTGTCCTGCCTTCCAGCTGCTGGGTCTCACATACTCCCCCACCAGGTGAGACCCACATCCCCTCCCCCTCCCATTCCAGATGTCACCCAGTGGAGCAGGATGGGGATACTTTCCCTCCGGACCCCTGCGCCTCCCAGCTGGCGTCCTGCAACCTTAGCATTAGCAGGAGCCAGTGAGCATGTGTGCACCACTGCCCTCTGCTAGGCAGGATAAGGACTGCTCAGCTGTCAGAGGCCCTGCACTGCTGACGGGGATTCTCCCTTAGTGCAGGTGGCTTTGACACCAGTAGGATCTGAGTTCTATGTCTCATGCAGCTACGACATGCAGCGTGGAGCTGGGCGTGGAGTTCCCAGTGCCCACGGCTTTGCTACAAGATTCTGCCCAGCTCCTGTACCTGTTGTGGGAAGACCCTACAATAACAAACCAGCCTATGTGGCACAGTGCTCAGGGAGATCCGCAGAATAACAAACCAGCATGTGCAGCCCAGTACTCAGGGAGACCCTACAATAACAAACCAGCATGCACAGCAGTGTGCTCGGTGGGCTTTTCAAGCTCCCAGTGACGTTCAGGTTCAGGCTGGAGTCAGTTCTGGGATGGGGCTGCCTGGGGCTTGAACCCAGAGCTGGGTAGGTGCGGCCTGGTCTGCTCAGGGCTGGGGCAGGCTAGACAGGCAAAGGGGAGAGACAGGCAGAGACTCTCAGTGGTCGGGGGCAGGGGGTTCCCCCAGGACCATTGCTTGTTCTGCCACTTAGCCTGAGACGTAGCTTGTACCAAGCATGTGAAATGCTGACGCCCTGTGTGGGTTATCAGCAGTGGGGATCAAACCTGCAACCGGATCTTCGTCCCTAAGCCTAAAACATCAGCTCTTAGGCAAGGCCGTACTAGGTCTATCAAGCCATACCTGGCCTAGGCACCACAAGAAGGGGACAGAGCGCCACACTGAGTGGGCATGGCTTATACACGGGCAGGTGGGTGTTGTGTGCACATGTGTCAGTGTGTGAGTTCCACTGTCCTCTACTGGATGGAATCCACACCGCTGCACTCTGTGTCATAGCCCCTGTACTGCTCCCAGGGAAGCTCTTTTCACATGGGTGTCCATCCGGGAGGGAGTGCCTCTGGAGGCATCTGTCCCATCCTGCTACCATGAGGTTCTGGGGGGTCTAGGATGTGACTCCTGTGATGCCCCGGGGGGCTTGTCTCAGGGCCCCTCTTTCAACCCAGGCAGGGCCGAGCCCTGCTCTGAGCCAATGTCCCCTGCCCAGGAGGATTGGCCTTCAGTCTCACTCCACTGGCTTGGAGCCTTGGGGCCAGCCCAGGGGCTCCAGAGGGAGGGACCTGATGGGGATTATGGTTAGTGTGTGTGGGGGGGTGGAGCCGGCCGCAGATTCCCACCCTGGTTTTGGCAGTGCAGCCCCAGGGGCGCATCCAGCCCCATCTCTGCTCCT
Source organism: Caretta caretta (assembly GCF_965140235.1). Taxonomy (NCBI): domain Eukaryota; kingdom Metazoa; phylum Chordata; order Testudines; family Cheloniidae; genus Caretta; species Caretta caretta. Next base: position 15,393,693 of record NC_134225.1, read on the forward strand.
AGCAAAGGGGTTCAATCCAGCCCCCCGGCTGGGTTGTTTCTCTGCAGTCACCAATGGAGATGATGCAGAAGTCTGGCTAGAATCTGGCTTGCTTGCCCCTGGCCGGAGCAGCTGGCTGGGGGTGGGAGCCTGTGTGGGTTTGGATTGGGAAGGAAGCTTTGGGACTTGCAGAGGCAGCTGCTCCTCGGTGACGCTGGGGTAAATCCAGAGTCACACCATGCACCTGAGTGGGGCGTGTCCAGCTTCACACCGGCCTAGCTAAGTGCCGAGTTTGGCTTAGAGGGGGCGGAAGCGGGCACGGTTCTTCCAACTCTGTGTGCCAAATCAGCACTCAAAGCCATGAGCCAGAGCTGGGGCAGGGAGAGGGCTTGGATCCCCCAGGAAGGCAGGCCTCTGCCCCAGTGCTGAAGGAGAATCCCCACTAGCTGTTAGCAATATAAGGTGTATGACACACAGCTCAGCCGTTATGTTGCACATGTTGCTCTGCTGAGGCTAAGAGAGAAGGGACGCCTGCTCCGGCGTGACACACCCTTGGAGACAGGAGTGAGCTGAGACTCTGCGGGGAGATATTTCCTTTGCTGTTTCTCTTTGTTACCAGTCTGAGGACAAAGCTGCCACAAGGCTCAGATCCTCAGAAAGAGAGAGAGCTTCAGGAACCCCCTTATCGCCCCTCAGCGCGCGGCCCAGGGCCCACCCCCTCAAAGGGCAGCCAGCAAAGCTGGGCTCGGCTGGCCCCTAGTCAGGTACATGGCTACCCAGCCAGGGCCTGGGCACATCCAGTAAGCCAGTGCCGCAGAGCTGCCGATGGCCTGTCTGGCGGGGGGCATCATCCCCACGGCTAGATTGTAACTTGGTACCTCCAACAGCCTCCTCACCCAGCTCTCAGGCATCCCCAGCACTGGCACATCCCCGGGCACCTCCACCAAGCCAGCCGCCCCTCTGCCTGGCAGTGTGGGGCTCTGGCAACACCTCCAATCTGAAAAGCAAACAGAGCCCAACCCCCCTGAGCTCTGCCTAGTTTCCAGTTCATGTTAAATGGCTGTGGGTGGCGCTGCACCCCAGAAGTGGCTGCTTTTGGGCAGTGGGGAAGAGGTTCCTGTGTCAGCAGGAAACCCTCTGGGACCCTTCAGGGATAGAATCCAGCCCCTGCTGCTCTAAGCGTGCAGCCCCAGCCACTTGAACTGAAGAGAAATCGCTGTTAGTGGTGAGGGGGTTATGACACTCAGTGAAGCAGACCTGCAGCCATCCAGGAGAGGGCAGTGGTGAGCGCTAACTGGCTGGTCACAGGTTTCCAGGAAAAGGCTGGGAAGAGACAGGCTTGGAGCAGGGTCCCTGGGGCAGCAGGAACAGCCCCAGGGAAGGGCAAGGCCAATGGGCTATTAAGTCCAGGACCTGGCTCCACTGTGAGACCCCTTCCCCGCAGTGTGTCCAGCTGACCACACTGTCCCTGGAGCCCAGGCCTGGTTCTGCTGCACAGCCCAGCAGCCCAAGGGGCTGGATCAACTCAGCCCTACAGCCCCAGCCTCTCTATTTATTACCAGTTATTGCAGCCGCAGGTGCCATGCCCATTTCCCTGTGTCTCTGTGATATCATGTGGCAGGGAGTTCTGCTGGTTCACACTCTCTCCCGCACACGGTCAAGCCCCGCCCTGCTGACTTCAATAGAAAACACTGTAATGAAGCCAGGGCCTCGTGAACTACACGGCAGCTGCAGGGAGCGAGTTTAGCACTCTGCCCCAAGAACCCAAACCCCGACACAAGCTAATGGAAAATCTCCTGCAATTCTTCACACTACAGGGTCTATGGGCCATGGGTAGCAGTGCTGGATGCACCCAGGAGAGGGCAGTGGTGCACGTGTGTGACACCCCCCCCCCCCCCCCCGCCCCAGCCTGGCCATTTAGATTGTCCTTTTCCACCAAGGTCCCACCCAAGCCACAGACCTGGGTTCAACCTTCAGAGCAAACGCTCGACTCTCAGCAACCTGCCAGTAGCAGAAACCTGCTGCATGCATCACAGAAACAAATGCTGGAGCCACAGGGCCACGAGCCCTGGGGGAAGAAGAGCTGACAGTGACCCCACCCCCATCCCACTCACCCCACACCAAGGGGAAAGTGCCAATGCCTGTGAGCTCCCCCTTGAGAGCTGCTTCTCACCTAGCTGGTGGGAGAATTTGCTGACCTCTGCACTGGCTGTGTGTGTGTGTGTGTGTGTGTGTGTGTGCATACAGTGTGTCCGTGTGCGTGTGCACTCTGTGTGTAGGGGTGGATGTGTGGAGTGTGTGTGTCTAGGATGTGTGTATATGTGTGTGCATACAGCGTGTCCATGTGCGTGTGTACTCTGTGTGTAGGGGTGGGTGTGTGCAGTGTGTGTGTCTGTGTCTAGGATGTGTGTATGTGTGTGTGCGTGTGCACTCTGTGTGTATGTGTGTGTGCATACAGTGTGTCCGTGTGCGTGTGCACTCTGTGTGTAGGGGTGGGTGTGTGCAGTGTGTGTATGTGTGTGTGTCTAGGATGTGTGTGTGTGTATGTGTGTGTGTCTAGGATGTGTGTGTGTGTGTGTGCACTCTGTGTGTAGGGGTGTGTGTGTGCAGTGTGTGTGTGTGTAAGATGTGTGGATGTGTGTTGTGCACCAGAAGGTGATGTGGGGGGAGGAGGGCTGTGTTTTCCACTCACCTCCAGCGAGTCACTAACTCACACCCAGAGACACAAGGGCACAGACGGGAGAAGGCTGCCCCCAGGCTGAGTCCCCCCCCAATCACCCTCCTGACCTGCCCTCTCAGACACAAACCCTACCCCCGCCGAAGCCCCAGGATGGGCAGTCGGGGCAAGTCTCCGCAGGACCCCCCAGCGCAACTACTGCCCCACAGGCCACTGAGCGCAGACCCCCAAACCCAGCAGGGTGGAGCCCGTCTGATCAGAACCCCCAGGGGCTGCAGCATCTCCACCCCACATGCCCAGGGCTTCATACCCCCAGCTTCTTTGTGGGCCCCACACCCTCCCCACGTCTGACCCCAGTCCCATGTGTCCTCAGCCAGCTCACAGAGACGGGCCCGAGCAGCAGGTTTCCGACCGGGATCTGGGTCGGACCCTCCCCACAGCTCGGGCGGGGATAGAGATGGGGATCTGGGGGAGGGGAGTGGGGGTGTTGGACAGGAACAGGGATCCTGGTCAGGGGGTTGGATGCAGGCCCCGATTGAGGGGCTGAACAGGGCTGGGGATTCGTGCCGTGGGGGGTGGAATTGGAATCCGGGGGTTGGTGTCGGGGTTGTACCCTGCCTTGTTCCAGAGCCTGGGGCCCCAATCCTGGTGCATTGGGGGTGGGGTGCTCCTGAACCACCCCAGCGAGCAGTTCCCTGAAGGCAGGACAGGGCTCATCTCCTCCACCACCACCCCCCCCACCCCCCGCCCAGTGGTGACCCATCTGCCTTGGGAAAATCTCCCACCCCCAGCTGCGATCTCGGGTTCCCAGCACCTGCCGGAGCTGCACAGCCGCGGGGACCTGAACAAAGTCTCCTTTGAGAGGCCGTGGCTGGGCCGGGCATCACTGCTGGCTCCTACCTGCCTGGGATCCCCAGCTGGGGGGCGCGCGGGGGTCTCACTCTTTTCCCTGTCTCCGTCACGGTGGCTCCTTCCCGCCAGACCCCAAGGTGCTGGGGAAGCCGAGCGTGGTCCCTGCTGCGAGCTGGGGGGCCTTCTCAAGGCACCTCCATCCTGGGCAGCCCTGGGGGGCCCTTGCTGGGCTGTGGGGCACACCGAGGGCAGGGCTCTCGTCCGTGTTCTCCTCTGTGAGGCTCTGCGCCTCTCCCTGGGGTTGCCTGTTATTACATAAGCGGGGCCAGCCCTGCCCCGCCGTCTAACGGCCTCCCGCCCCCCCTGCGAGGTGTGGAGGGGAAGCCACAGAGAGCAGTGTCCCTAGGGGACGCTCCCCCCCGGCCTCCGGGGGCTGCGCTGCAGGGAAACAGGAGCCCTCGCTCCATGGCACACGGTGATAACACAGACACGCACCACAAGACGACACAATCCCCAACAACACACAGACACGCAAAGACTCCTGCACGCAGTGCCACGCACACACACACACACACACACACACGCTTGTGCGTATGCACAAACACAGCCACACGAGCATGCACAGAGCCCCTTCCCCTGCACACAGTGTCTCACACGCACACCCAGCCGCACCTGCACTCACACACAGACACACATACAGCCACACGCCCAAAACGGAGCCCCACAAACACCCACCCAGCCACACACACACGCTTGTGCATACGCACAAACACAGCCACAAGCATGTGCACACAGAGCTTGCCTCCCCCACATAAAAAGCCACAGATACACACAGAGAGAGCCCCACAAACACACACACAGCCACACACGCACACACACAGAGCTCCATACACAAAGACAACTTTAAAAGGGATTGTTGAGCCCTGAGAAAGACAAAGACAAACCCACAGATGCAGCCCCCAACTCAGCTGAAATGTTACATGGGTTCATCCACAGGGGTGTATTCTTTCTTTCTTTCTTTCTTTCTTTCTTTCTTTCTTTTCCCCCCACTGGAGTCCAAGAATTTTTGTGACTTTTTGCCACATTTCGGTAAAGTCTCAAATATACCCAGGTGGGTGTTCAATGCAAATTCATTTTTAGTCAATAAAACAGCTTGAGTTTGTCTCACAGGAACCGGTGGCAGGGAGGGAGAGAGGTGTCTGTGGCCGGGGGTGCTGGGTGACCAAAGGGGGCACAGCAATCCTGGGGTTAGCTGGGGGGCAGCAGGGTGACCACGGGGTGCAGGAGGGCATGATGCGGGGGGCACCAGCATCATCCATTGTGTCTTTTTTGTGAGAATCTTGCACATTTGTTAACCCCCCTGCCAGCCATTACCCAATTGTACTGATGGGGAAACTGAGGCACAGAGAAGGGCTGGGACTGGCTGAAAGTCAGATAGAAAAGCTGAGGCAGATATGGCTAGTGGGATCCAGGTGTCCTGACTCCCAGCTCCCTCTGTTCTAACCAACTCCACTCCACCACGCAAGCCACTTGGGTTCTACAAACAACAGGCCCTTACAGTCTCAGTGGGGCAGCCAAGGGCTGAGTGGGCCACTTCTGGGACGACAGTGGGGTCTTGTGGTTCGAGCAGTGGAGACTGGGAGTCAGGACCCCTGAGTTCTATCCCCAGCCCTGGGAGGGGTGTGGGGTCTGGTGATCAGAGAGGGGTTGTGTGGGGGAGGCAGGAGGAATGGGCATCAGGACTCCTGGGTTCTATTCCCAGCTCTGGGAGGGGAGTGAGGTTGGGGGGAGGAATCGCCAGGCCATTGCCAGAAGGGGAGGCTGCAGCTGCCTGGCCAAGCGTGAGAAGGAACCAAAACTGGCCGATTGCACAATGAGTCAGACACATTGTCTCCAAGGCGGGGGCTTTCCATGGAGAACTGTCCCCATGGGTAGGGGGCCCATTCCCTGGGCCGGATGGTGAGTGAACCCCCTCACCCCTGGGAGTTCCCTGCCGTTGGCCCCAGAGCTGGTGCCATCGGTGTGGGTTGCCGTGGAGACTCAGAGCTCATGGGCCAGGACACAGGGGAAACAGGGCCCTTGCCAACAAGGCCTCGTTGTGAGGAGGCTACAGGGCCTAAGCCAATGGCAGCCTGGCTGGGGCTGCCACGTGGGCCTGGGGCTCAGGACACCTGGGTTCTATTCCCAGTTGGGTGACTCTGGGTAAATCTCCTTCCCTGCTTGTGCCTCAGTTTCCCCTCCCACCTTTTATCTAGTCAGACTTGTGAGCTTTTTGGGGCAGGGGCTGTGTCTCACTCTGGGTCTGTGCAGCGCTAGGGGAGCCCGGAATATAAATAATAAAAATGGTTTACACTCTTTGAGTATTTCTGATTTTTCCTGTAGCACCCGTGGGTCTAAGCAGAGAACAGGATCCCACCACACCAGGCGCTGTACACACCAAGTGAGTCTCTGTCCCAAAGAGCTCACAGACAGCCCTGCATAGGGGTCTAGTGGGTTACAGCGCAGGACCCGGGAGTCAGGACTCCTGGGTTCTGTTCCTATCTCTGGGTAGGGAGTGGAGGTCAGTGCTTAGAGCAGGGGTGACTAGGAGCCAGGACTCCTGGGTTCTATTCCTGGCTCTGGGAGAGGAGTGGGATCTAGGAAAGGAAACTGATGCATAGAGAGGGGCTGTGACTCCCCCTGGATCACATCAGCCACCTGGCTGGAAACACAGGCATTAGCGCTCATGGATATTTCTTACTGCACCTTGTGCTGGGTGCTGTATATTCATGGCCCAGGATTCCTGGGTTCTAATCCAGCTTTGAGACAGGAATGAGGTGCAGTGGGTTACCTCGGGTTGGCTGGAAGCCAGGATGCCTGGGTTCTATCTCCAGCTCAAGGAAGGGAGGGTGATTAGTGGTTAGAGCAGGGGGCCTGGGAGCCAGGACTCCTCAGTTCTGCCCCGGTGCTGGGAGGGGAGCGACTGCTGCCGGGTTGAGCTTGAATCACATTGGCCATCGAGGAGCAAACGGCCCCATTGCTTGTCACAGAGAGCCATCCCCACCCCCCTCCCAGAACCAGGGATAGAACTCAGGAGTCCTGGCTCCCCAACCAAACCACTAGACCCTGCTCCCAGAGCCAGGGATAGAACCCAAGAGTCCTGGCTCCTAGGCACCGCCAGTGAGTGGGTGCAGGCTGTGAGTCCACGTGTCCTGCAGTTTGGGGGGGGGCCCGTGGAAGCCTGGCGGAGCGCTTAGGGAGTGCATCCTAGCAGGAAGTGCACCCCCTGCACCCCAGGGCATGGCAGGGGGCGGGAGAGGGATCTGATACCTGAACAGTCCCAGGGCAGTGGGGGCTCCAGGGCTGAGGCTGGGGGAGGGTTACCTGAATCTCAGCCCTTTCATTCTCCTGGGCTCCCCCTCCCCCAGGGCTGGCCCAGGCCAAGGCAGAGACAAAGGCCCTTTTATGGGCCCAGGTAACCAGGCATCCCCACGCACCTGTCTTAAAGGCGCAGGCAGTCTTTCTGCTGCACATGCCGCTCCCGGGCTGTGAGCCCTGGCGTGTGCCCTGTCTTCACTCAGTGCATGCGTGTGCGTATCATGGGTATGACATGAGGCACCCGTCTGTACTGGGGCTCACATGGAACGATCTCAGCAGCACGTGTCTGTGGCGTGCATGGTGCAGGCATGCTAGTTCAGTGCATACCTGCCCCCATGTAAATAACATGCAACCCCCCCCAACATGGCTTAATAGGGGATCATGCAGCTGCACACGCCTGCAACATGCAACCAATGTGAATACTAGAGCAGCATCTGTCTGCACAGGCAGTACATGTCAATGCTCGATCATCATGCTGCAACACGTAATATACATGAATGCTAGAGCAGCATAAATCTTCAATAGGTATACATGGGACTGCTCGGTCATGGTCCTGATTCTTCTCACACTGGTGTAAACCAGGAGTCTTTCTGTTAAAGTCAGTGAAGTTATATGGGTGTCAAGCTCTGGTATGAGGAGATTCAGGAGTAGCAGAGCTGCATAGCACTGCAGCAAACAGAACATAGGAATATCACACCACACCTTTGCCGCATGCCTTACACATGAACCCTGGTGGCATGAGCTAGTAGTTACACAGCTGTGACATGTCTGGTGTGGAGATGCTCTAACAGCATATAACCGTGACTTGCTTCCTGTAGCAACAATACAGATCACAGGACACACCTGCAACGTTCTTAAGGATGAATCCTGGGTCAGCATCTAGCTGTAATGGGCACCACACAGAAATACCATGTGTGTAATGTATTATGCAGGGCACATAACATAGGAATCCCATGTTAGCACATGTCCACAGTAATACCACGGCAGCACGTCTGTAACACGCTGCACGCAGGGATGCCACGACAGCGCACGCCTGTAACACGCGGCGCACACGGGTGCCACGGCAGCACACGCCTGTAACACGCGACACACAGGGATGCCACGACAGCGCCCGCCTGTAACACGCGGCACACACGGGTGCCACGGCAGCACACGCCTGTGACACGCGACACACAGGGATGCCACGGCAGTGCACGCCTGTAACACGCGGCGCACACGGGTGCCACGGCAGTCTACCTGGGGCATGCCACACTATGGTATCAGAGCCAGGGTATCACAGGCTCTGGATGTTTTTCCTCCCTTGTGCGACCCCCTCCCCCGCACACACAGGAAGGCCGTTACTGTGGTTTCTGTGCCACCTCCTGTGTATTGTGCCATATGGACAATTTATAACCCCCAGGGCCCGAGCCTATTTCTGGGGCTTCCCTCTAGCCTGCCCAGGGGATCTTGGGACTCGTAGTCTGAGGACGGGAGCGGGAGCACCAGATGCAGCAGCAGGGGAGCGGCTCAGCTCCCTAGCCCCAGAGATGCTTGGCCGAGCCAGTGCTGGGCTGGGGCTGCAGGGGGTGGCGACCCCACCAGAACAAAGTCAGGCCCTTTTGTTCAGTGCATTGAAGCACCCACCCCACCCACCCCAGAGGTGGCTGCATTTCACTGCTGGAGAACAGGTTTCTGAATAAGGATCTGCCAGGCTTGGCAGCAATGTGGGGCTGGGGCTGTGTGCAGGTGAGCCAGTGCGGCATCCCCCTGCCCCCCTCCCACTTACTCTAGCCCCAGTCACTCCCGCTGTCACCCCAGACATATGCCAGGTTCAAGTCCTGGGGATGCTCACTGCCCAGGCTCCCCCTGGGATTGGACCCTGCCCCATGGAGCAGCACCCTGGACCCAGATTCTGGAGCAGCTCAGCCCGAAAGGTGGGTGGGGGGCCAGTTGGGTGAGTTGGGGGCCTTTTATGATGAGATTACTGGTTCTGTGGATGAAGGGAAAGCAGTGGATGTATTGTTTCTTGACTTTAGCAAAGCTTTTGACACGGTCTCCCACAGTATTCTTGTCAGCAAGTTAAGGAAGTATGGGCTGGATGAATGCACTATAAGGTGGGTAGAAAGCTGTCTAGATTGTCGGGCTCAACGGGTAGTGATCAACGGCTCCATGTCTAGTTGGCAGCCGGTATCAAGTGGAGTGCCCCAAGGGTCGGTCCTGGACCGGTTTTGTTCAATATCTTCATAAATGATCTGGAGGATGGTGTGGATTGCACTCTCAGCAAATTTGCGGATGATACTAAACTGGGAGGAGTGGTAGATACGCTGGACCTAGACAAATTGGAGGATTGGGCCAAAAGAAATCTGATGAGGTTCAATAAGGATAAGTGCAGGATCCTGCACTTAGGATGGAAGAATCCAATGCACCGCTACAGACTAGGGACCGAATGGCTAGGCAGCAGTTCTGCGGAAAAGGACCTAGGGGTGACAGTGGACGAGAAGCTGGATATGAGTCAGCAGTGTGCCCTTGTTGCCAAGAAGGCCAATGGCATTTTGGGATGTATAAGTAGGGGCATAGCGAGCAGATCGAGGGACGTGATCGTTCCCCTCTATTCGACATTGGTGAGGCCTCATCTGGAGTACTGTGTCCAGTTTTGGGCCCCACACTACAAGAAGGATGTGGAAAAATTGGAAAGAGTCCAGCGGAGGGCAACAAAAATGATTAGGGGTCTAGAACACATGACTTATGAGGAGAGGCTGAGGGAGCTGGGATTGTTTAGCCTGCAGAAGAGAAGAATGAGGGGGGATTTGATAGCTGCTTTCAACTACCTGAAAGGGGGTTCCAAAGAGGATGGCTCTAGACTGTTCTCAATGGTAGCAGATGACAGAACGAGGAGTAATGGTCTCAAGTTGCAGTGGGGGAGGTTTAGATTGGATATTAGGAAAAACTTTTTCACTAAGAGGGTGGTGAAACACTGGAATGCGTTACCTAGGGAGGTGGTAGAATCTCCTTCCTTAGAGGTTTTTAAGGTCAGGCTTGACAAAGCCCTGGCTGGGATGATTTAACTGGGAATTGGTCCTGCTTCGAGCAGGGGGTTGGACTAGATGACCTTCAGGGGTCCCTTCCAACCCTGATATTCTATGATTCTATGATTCTATGAGTGGCTCTGGGGGGCACAGACTTGACAGGACCGCCCCTTCAGCTTCAGGGGGGACCTAGCACAGCTGTCCCACACCCCGCCTGGCCCCGTTGCTAAAGAGCCCAGGCAACGTTATGTAACTGGTCTCGCGGAGGGGTGGCTGCCTGGTCTAACGCAACCTTTATCAGCACGGCCCAGCGTATCCGCCCCTGGCAGCGCCCGGCCCAGCTTCCTCTGCAACCGGCCGGGGAGGCTGCAGGGCTGGTATCCCTGACACGCAGCGCTTCCCCTCCGCAACCAGAGCCCCCACCCCGACCCACGGCTCCAGCAGCCCCCACCACTGAGAGCTGTGGGGACCTCACTGTGGTTACGGAGCAGGACTGGAAATAGAACCCAGGAGTCCTGGCTTCCTGCCCTGCCTCCCCACAACCACTAGACCCCTCCCCTTTCCCAGAGCCAGGGATAGAACCCAGGAGCCCTGGCTCCCTACCCCCACTGTAACCTCTACACCCCCCCTTCCCAGAGTCAGGGATAGAATCCAGGAGCCCTGGCTCCCAGCCCCTGCCACTCTAACCACTAGATACCACTGTCCCAGGGGCTCAGCTCCTCTGTGCCAGGGGATTGTGCAAGCAAAGAGCACCCCCTGCCGTCAGAAGGCAGCTGGATTCCCAGGGCCACCCTGCAGCCATCTCGGTTTGGGGCTGATCCATGTGGGGGAGGGGGGCAGTGCTGGGTTTTCTCTGCTGCGGTTTGAGGTTAGCATCCCCAGGCCAAGCCCCAGGACATGGGATTAGCTGCTCTCATCCACAGCCTATGTGCACCAGGGAAAAAAGAGGGACAGTTCAACCAGTAGAGACTGTCAATAGGGTAGGAAGGGGCTGTGGGTCGGGATTGAGGGGCACCAGCAGAGCTGGGGCTGGAAGCCCAGGACTGGGGTAGCAGGGGGCTGTGGGTCGGGACTCAGGGGCGTTGCCTTAGTTGATGCCAGGGTCTGTGTGGGTCCAAGCACTGGCTGCAGAGCCAGATGCCAAGTCCCACAGAGTGCAGGGGGTGGGGGACTGGTCCTATTTCAGTATGTGGGGGAGGGGGGAATTTTCTATCGCTCAACAAGGGGCGGCTGGGCTTGTGATGCCTGCTCTGCTCCCCTGGTGGTTCTGGTTTTGGGGACACATGGGCACCAGGTTGAGCCCCCACAAACTCATCTCACCCAGAGTTCTGAGACAGGAGCACCTTCCTGTGATGGCCCATCACTCCCCCACCAGCCCTGTTTGGTCCCCAAGCCCCGCCCATGCTGTCCCTACCATGAACCCCCATGTCGGCCCTGCCACACCCCCAACACCAGGTCAGCCCTGCCCCCACTCCCATGCTGTCCCTGCCATGCCCCCCACCCTCATGCCAGCCCAGCGACACACCCAACCCCATGCCAGCCCTGTCCCCTCATTCCAGCCCTGCCGTGCTTCTGCTGTGGTTTGGTCTTTAATGATAGGGTTGTGGGGTGTTTCCCAGAAGGACCCTGGCCTTGTGTCCAGACTCTTCCATGGGCCCTGATGGCAGGACAGTAGGAGGAGGGGCGTGAGACCTATGACCCCACCCTAAGCAAGGCCTACAGGTGCTCCCAGGCCTGGGGGGTGTTACCTGTCAGCTCTGTGTTCTTGGGGAACCAGGGCACAGTACCCAGCCTGTCTGATTCACGAAAGACCTTACCCCCAGATTCTGCTTGAACCAAAACTGATCAGAAGAAAGACTTACAAAAGGCAATGAAAAGGCCGTGGGAAACACCCCTAAACCCCTCCGACAAGGGTGACAGGAGTAAAGAAACTCCCCTGGCCTCATTTGCATCGAAGATGGGACATGGAGGCACCTCCATTTACATACAGAACAGAGATTCCAAGGCAAGAACCGCGCTGAACTCTGGGACCAGAAAAGCAGGGAAGCACTGCATGATGGGGGATCTCTGCTCCAGATGTTAATGAACCCACGCCTGCACACACCCAGCTCAGGAGTGATTCTAGTAATAAATCCTTTATTGGTATCCAAAACAGTGAAGCTCCCTAATTGCATTGGGAGCTCCCTCCAAGGAACACAGCCCATAGCCAGGAATGATCAGCTCCCATTGTCTAGCTTCAACAAAACAACTCTGGTATACTCCCTTGTTTACATACAAACAAATCTAGTGTTCTCCCTTGAACCATTGTTGTTTCTCTACAAAAACCCTACCCATGCTCAAGTATGTGTTCTGATGCCTGTACCCAAAATCTGCATCAGTTCCACTGGGACTTCATCTTCTCCTGACTGATCGTGCTGGGGGCTCTGCCTGTCTCCTGCACTCTGGACCCTCAGCTACCACCACCACCTGGGAACCCCAACCAATTCAAGCTTCACGGAGTGGTGAGATCCCAGCTCTCTCTCTCTCTCAGTGTAGCCTTCTGACCCTGGCTTGTGTGATCAGTTATAGTTTAGTAAACCTGACTTTTATACTGAAATTTAAGTTAGATTTAATATTATAACTGTTATGTTCGTTTGGCTCCCCTATGGTTATTACCTGGCAATAAATAACTTTCATGATGAAGCTGGTTGCTTCTCTCTCTCCCCCTCGTGAGTGTTTTTTGGTTTCCTCATTCGCTCTGCAGCAACGCTCCTCGTACCTAAGCTAAAAGATCCCTGCAGCGCCCAAAAATCCTGTGGGGTTTGCTCATCAAGTGGGTTACTACCGGTACAATTGTAACATGAAAGTGGGGATAGAGACGTGCTGAACCTGGGACATAGAATCATAGAATCATTGAACTGGAAAGTACCTCGAGAGGTCGTCTAGTCCAGTCCCCTGCACTCAAGGCAGGACTAAGTATTATCTAGACCATCCCTGACAGGTGTTTGTCCAACCTGCTCTTAAAAATCCCCAGTGATGGAGGTTCCTCCACCTCCCTAGGCAATTTATTCCAGTGCTTCACCACCCTGACAGTTAGGAAGTTTTTCCTAATGTCCAACCTAAACCGCCCTTGCTGCAATTTAAGCCCATGGCTTCTTGTCCCATCCTCAGAGGTTAAGAACAACAATTTTTCTCCCTCCTCCTTGTAACAACCTTTTACATACTTGAAAACTGTTATAATGTCCCCTCTTAGTCTTCTCTTCTCCAGACTAAATAAACCCAATTTTATCTTCCCCCATAGGTCATGTTTCCTAGACCTTTAAACATCTTTGTTGCTCTTCTCTGGACTTTCTCCAGTTTGTCCACATCTTTCCTGAAATGTGGCACCAAGAACTGGACACAATATTCCAGTTGAGGCTGTATCAGTGTGCAGTAGAGCGGAAGAATTACTTCTCGTGTCTTGCTTACAATACTCCTGCTAATACATCCCAGAATGATGTTTGCTTTTTTTGCAACAGCGTTACACGGTTGACTCATATTTAGCTTGTGATCCAGCATGACCCACAGATCCCTTTCCACAGTACTCCTTCCTAGGTAGTCATTTCCCATTTTGTATTTGTGCAACTGATTGTTCCTTCCTAAGTAGAGTACTTTGCATTTGTCCTTTTTGAATTTCATCTCTATTTACTTCAGACCATTTCTCCAGTTTGTCCAGATCATCTTGAATTTTAATCCTACCCTCCAAAGCACTTGCAACCTTTCCCGGCTTGGTATCGTCCAAAAACTTTATAAGTGTACTCTCTATGCCATTATCTAAATCATTGATGAAGATATTGAACAGAACCGGACCCAGAACTGATTCCTGCAGGACCTCATTCGTTATGCCCTGCCAGCATGACTGTGAACCACTGATAACTACTCTCTGGGAATGATTTTCCAACCAGTTATGCACCCACCTTATAGTAGCTCCATCTAGGTTGTATTTCCCTAGTTTGTTTATGAGAAGGTTATGCAAGACAGTATCAAAAGCCTTACTAAATTCAAGATATACCATATCTACTGCTTCCCCCCATCCACAAGGCTTGTTACCCTGTCCAAGAAAGTTATCAGGTTGGTTTGACGTGATTTGTCCTTGACAAATCCATGCTGACTGTTACTCATCACCTCATTATCTTCTAGGTGTTTGCAAACTGATTGCTTAATTATTTGCTCCATTATCTTTCCAGGTACCGAAGTTAAGCTGACTGGTCTGTAATTTCCCAGGTTGTCCTTATTTCCCTTTTTATTGATGGGTACTATGTTTGCTCTTTTCCAGTCTTCTGGAATGTCTCCTGTCTTCCATGACTTTTCAAAGATAATTGCTAATGGCTCAGATATCTCCTCAGTCTCCTTGAGTATTCTAGGATGCATTTAATCAGGCCCTGGTGATCTGAAGACATCTAACTTGTCTAAGTAACTTTTGACTGGTTCATTCCCTATTTTAGACTCTGATCCTACCTCATTTTCACTGGCAGTCTCTAAGTTAGACATCCAATCACCACCAACCTTCTTGGTGAAAACCAAAACGAAGAAGTCATTAAGCACCTCTGCCATTTCCACATTTTCTGTTATTGTCTTTCCCCCCACATTGAGTCACGGGCCTACTCCGTTCTTGGTCTTCCTCTTGCTTCTAATGTATTTGTAAAATGTTTTCTTGTTTCCTTTTATGTCCCTAGCTAGTTTGATCTCGTTTTGTGCCTTGGCTTTTCTACTTTTGTCCCTACATACCTGTGTTATTTGTTTATGTTCATCCTTTGTAATTTGACCGAGTTTCCATTTTTTTGTAGGACTCTTTTTTGAGTTTTACATCATTGAAGATCTCTTGGTTAAGCCAGGGTGGTCTCTTGCCAGACTTCCCGTCTTTCCTACGCAGTGGGATAATTTGCTCTTGTGCCCTGAATAATGTCTCTTTGAAAAACTGCCCAAAAAACTGCCCTAGGAGGATTGCAGCTTGGAAGTGTTGCTCGACCCAGTCTGCTGAGTCCAGGGGCATATGAGGGTGGCAAATGGAAAGTGCTGCTTGACCCAGCCTGCTCAGGCGTACCCTGTTCTGGTGCGGTGCCCACGGCATAGGAGGGTGGCAGCCTGGAGGTGCTGTTCGACCCAGCCTGTTGAGTCCAAGGCCATATGAGGGTGACAGCTTGGGAGTGCTGATTAACCTGGTCCTCTCAGATGTGCTCTGTTAATGTGTGTGTGTGTGTGACTGATTCTGGGGCTGGAAGAACCCAGCCCTGGGGAACCTTGGTCCTGCAGGGTAGCTCCACTGGGAGGGACTTGCAGCAGGGAGAAGTAGAGCGCCATATGAGAACACATGTGACACAAGCAGTACATTGATCGAATTACAGAAACGCCCCGCCCCCCGAAGAGTAACCCTAATCAATGAGCATACCCAAAGTAACAGGCAAAGCTGGTAACAAATTGGTGGAGGAACGCAGGCAGCACGTGACCCTAATCACGTGGTACTTGTTGAGTAGTTGTTGTGGAGTGGGTAAACTGAGGCACGGACCTGAGCAAACTGTCTCTTCCTTTTTCAGACTAAGCTCCTTTAGTGAGGTCTCTCTCTCATAGAATATTTGGTAACATCCTGTAACTTTTAAGTTAAGATTCGTGCTTAGAATAACTGTAGGACCATGCAATAAGGAGTTAAAGAGTTGTGCTTAAAAGTAAAGATTTTAGAGCAATACTGTGACTGCGTGAAAGGGCTTTTGGTAGGGATCATTAATGAGATAAGGGAAGTAGATAGGGCTGAAAAAAAACCCTTGGCTGCTCACTTGAGACAGGAAAAAACCAACAGGTTAGAGAGATGAGTAATGAAGAAGGGGAAATACCCCTGGGAAAGGGGATGCTCTAAGGGAACCAACTCCAGGAAACAGCCCCAGGATCGGAGCTGCCAGACCTCGGCACTCTGCCGGTGGTACTGTGTGGAGGTTGGAGTCCCGCAGATGGACCTGATCCTGGCTGGCCATCAGGAAGGGTTCATCTGTCTTGTTGGGAGTGGTGAGCGTTGTGTGTATGGGGTGTGCATTCTGTTTTGGTGATTGTTAATAGGTGGAGATTGAGTGGGGTATTGCTGTGTGGGGCTCTTTCGCTGGTGGAAGACCCCATAAACTCACAAAAGATTAAGTCTTGAGTCCACAGGGAAAGGCTGTTTGCCCAGAGCCCACGGAGGAGTAAAGTTAGCCTTTCGCCTGGAGTCCTACAAACTGGGTAAAGGTGGGTGTCCCTAGAGTGTATAAGTAACAGAGAATTTTGTGCGGGTAATAATTAGGCCAAGCAGTGATGTACAGACAGTTTTCAGTGAAGGAGCACTCTTTGACACACACCTGGGATGGCCTGTGCTTTATTGTGAATCGGGCCAGCCCTAGTGTTTATCAGGTAGAAATCCTGAATGGAAAAAACAGGAAATCCTGGTGGAAATGGTTTCATTCCTCACCGCTCAAAGAGTGGAAGGGTAAAACACCTGACCCTCAAGGGATATTATAACTGTCTTCTCCGTCCTGCCAGCCACCCTTCTTGGCTAGCAAGAAGGAACGGCTTGGGGCCATTGGAAAACACGCGTTGGGTGGGCTTGTCAGTGCCTACCCCGATACTGAGGCAGGAAAAGGCCAGAGAAGTTTTCAACTTATGGCCACCCTCACGTAGGTCACTGCTTCATGTTCCCCCTGCAATATTGGTCCCAGGCTCTCCCAGTATATATGGGGTTTTGTTCTCTCTTCTCTGCCCCTTCACAGGTCCTGAACATGAGCCATGACATCCCACCGTTGCACCAGCCCCCTGCTGTTCATAAGTGTCTGGAGTCTGATGCGGTCCAGGCTCTATGCTGTACCTGTGATCCCTCTGAGCCTCTGGAGGGGCTTGCCAGCTGGAGCCCAGGAAGTAAAATTGCTCTGCCACATGCATGAATTCTATAAAAATGAGAGCAACTGGCCCTGCAGCGTCGCTACCGGTTCTATGCTGTCAGCAACTCCTCGGGTTGCCTCTAGGAAAGCGTTGCCAATTGCACGCAGAGTGCCCCGAGGAGTCACTCAAGTTTTGTTATGAAACTAAGACCACAGCAGACTCCGTCCCATTCTTCTGTAAGCCGTTGTGGTCTCAAAAGGGATGTACACCATCAAACGCAACCAGTGACAGCCTCCTGGGTGGCAGAAGGTGCAGGATAGTCCTGGTTTCTTCTGCTGTTTGGGGAGCAACCATACCCCTATGTGTCATCATTGTCATCGGAACCCAGACACCTCCGTTACCCGGAGTTGAACTGCAGCTGTCTCTGATCACACCACCAGGCAAGAATATCACACGGTTCCCCATAAACTGGGAACTGCTGAACTGGACTTTAGCTGGGCATGACCTGATTCAGCAAGGTCCCCCAGACTGGGTAGTTCCATTAAAGGGCACACGCTGTGACAAGCTCATGCCAACAATTTGGTTTAAATTCTATGGGCACATTGATTCCATGAGCCCGGTTTGTGCAGAACAGAATTGGGCCAACAACAACCGAAAAAAACAGTTTTAAATTTTGACCCTCTGATCACAAACCTCGCTTCCCTCCAACTTTTAAGCGCCGCAATTTCAGGACCCCATGTGTTAAAATTGGATCAACAAGAACATTTGGTTCTTCAACCTCAGACTTCTCTGAAGGAGGTTCAAATCCACTTAGAGGGCATGAATATCTCTTGCATAGCACCTGTATGCGCTCCCTTGATTGGAACTTGCCATGAGGGTTGGGATGAACGGGTAAGAATGTGGCAAGGGGCTGACCATGTAAATAGAGTAAAAGGGGAATTAAATGATTAGATTGCACCTGTAGGAATAGGAATCTCTTTAGATGCTGCTGCAAATATAGAAGTTCTGGCTAATAAACTATCATATGCCACCGAAAATATAGTAAAGAAATATACCCCATTAACAACATCTTTGAAACAGTTAAGTGAGGAACAGTAGTTAATAAGTAAGGTATTTCCTGGTTGGGAAAGACTGATAGAAAAAGATGAAGAGTTAATGATGTCTGGTGTACAGTTCCTACAGAATAATGTCTCATTGACCTCAGTGTGTGAGCAAACTCAGCCTCTCACCCAGCACGTAATCATGAGAATGATTCAGCAAGCCAAAGTAGGACAAATTCCCATGGAGGCAATCAACTTGATTCTGCCCCATGTAACGAAGTTAGTCCTCCGGCCCTGGTGGAGACTAGTTAACACTTTGTACAATCACCACCAGCAAAGCTTGCAGTTATTCTTGATAACAGTGGCAGGCAAAGAAATTAGAGTAATCCACCCAGTAGTCCCACTGGGATAACAGATTAATGATAACTCAGTAATGTACTCCAGAGATCCTAACGTTTGAGCCTGGCAGAAAGATAATGTGTGGAACACAGTAAATGTAAAGGGGTGTAGGAGAAAAGAAGGTTTGGGCTATATCTGTGAAGACCAAGCATTGGAGGAACATGATGAATGCTTCTTCCCACAACCTGGGAATAAGTCTCACTGTTCCTTCCATAAAAAGAACAGGAGTACTTGTGGCACCTTAGAGACTAACAAATTTATTTAAGCATAAGCTTTTGTGAGCTACAGCTCACTTCATCGGATGCATACAGTGGAAAATACAATGGGGAGATTTTATATACACAGAGAACATGAAACAATGGGTGTTACCATACACACTGTAAGGAGAGTGATCAGGTAAGGTGAGCTATTACCAGCAGGAGAGAAAAAGCATGCATCCGATGAAGTGAGCTGTAGCTCACTAACGCTTATGCTCAAATAAATTTGTTAGTCTCTAAGGTGCCACAAATACTCCTTTTCTTTTTGCAGATACAGACTGACACAGCTGCTACTCTGAAACCTGTTCCTTCCATGTTATCAAGGAAGAGGGGTCTGTTATTATTTATGTTGGAAAAGCATGTATGTGTGTAAGAATGAGATGTAATATTGTATTGATTAATGGACATTGGATTCAATCCATGGTGCCTTACGTTAACCGCTGTTTCTGTAATGTAACCACTATTGTTAGCTGTGATATTAAGTTTACTGTGCCTATATGGACTGTATAACATTTAAATGCCTCTCCTGAGCTCTACAAAGAGGTTTCCCCCATTTCACTGGGAATGGGTCTCACTGCCAGTAAGGGACTATTAACTCATCGCTCCTTACAAACTGAGCTGCAGAAGCTCTGAACTTTGGGGGAGAAAGGCAAACTCGAGATTCAGCACCACAACCAGGCGATCTCTAGGCTAGCCGCTACAGTTAAAAACACAGGCCATCACTCCTGGTGGAAGACTGCTTGGGTGGAGCCCCAGTGCAACAGGTCTTTTAAATATCATGCTTCACCCCATTGTGGTGATAATCGATTTCCAAATTATACTAGCAAGTTATCTGGTTCTACTGGTTTGCTGGATCCAGCGACTGATGCGGCAGCTGCAATGGATGGAAGATCAGACCCGGTATCACGGAGTAAGGCTGTGATGGGGATACTCCTTCAGCGCGAGCACCCCATCAACGGAGGGACTTGTTACCTAGCAGCTCTGTGTTTTTGGGGAACCAGGGCACAGTACCCAGCCTGTCTGACTCACAGAAGACCTTCCCCACCCCAGCCTCTATTTGAACAAAAACCAATCAGAAGACTTACAAAAGGCAATGAAAAGGCAGTGAGAGACACACCTAAACCCCTGGGATAAGGATGACAGGATTAAGGAAACTCCCCTAGCCTCATTTGAATGGAAGATAGGACAAGGAGGTATCTCCATTAGCATACAGAACAGGGAACAGAGATTCCAAGGCGAGGACTACAGGGAAGCACTGCGTGAAGGAAGATCTCTGCTCCAGATGTTAATGAACCCATGCCTGCACACACCCAGCTCAGTTGTTATCAGACCAATTCTAGTAATAAATCCTTTATTGGTATCCAAAACAGTGAAGCTCCCTAATTGTATTGTGAGCTCCCTCCAAGGAACACAGCCCATAGCCAGGAATGATCAGTTCCTATTGTCTAGCTTCAACAAAACAACTTTGGTATACTCCCTTGTTTACATATACACAAATCTAGTGTTCTCCCTTGAACCATTGTTGTTTCTCTACAAAAAACCCTACCCATAGAATCATAGAATAGAATCATAGAATATCAGGGTTGGAAGGGACCCCAGAAGGTCATCTAGTCCAACCCCCTGCTCGAAGCAGGACCAATTCCCAGTTAAATCATCCCAGCCAGGGCTTTGTCAAGCCTGACCT
Organism: Caretta caretta; assembly: GCF_965140235.1. Taxonomy (NCBI): domain Eukaryota; kingdom Metazoa; phylum Chordata; order Testudines; family Cheloniidae; genus Caretta; species Caretta caretta. The sequence continues at coordinate 15,413,801 of NC_134225.1, forward strand.
TAAAAACCTCTAAGGAAGGAGATTCTACCACCTCCCTAGGTAACGCATTCCAGTGTTTCACCACCCTCTTAGTGAAAAAGTTTTTCCTAATATCCAATCTAAACCTCCCCCACTGCAACTTGAGACCATTACTCCTCGTTCTGTCATCTGCTACCATTGAGAACAGTCTAGAGCCATCCTCTTTGGAACCCCCTTTCAGGTAGTTGAAAGCAGCTATCAAATCCCCCCTCATTCTTCTCTTCTGCAGGCTAAACAATCCCAGCTCCCTCAGCCTCTCCTCATAAGTCATGTGTTCTAGACCCCTAATCATTTTTGTTGCCCTCCGCTGGACTCTTTCCAATTTTTCCACATCCTTCTTGTAGTGTGGGGCCCAAAACTGGACACAGTACTCCAGATGAGGCCTCACCAATGTCGAATAGAGGGGAACGATCACGTCCCTCGATCTGCTCGCTATGCCCCTACTTATACATCCCAAAATGCCATTGGCCTTCTTGGCAACAAGGGCACACTGCTGACTCATATCCAGCTTCTCATCCACTGTCACCCCTAGGTCCTTTTCCGCAGAACTGCTGCCTAGCCATTCGGTCCCTAGTCTGTAGCTGTGCATTGGGTTCTTCCATCCTAAGTGCAGGACCCTGCACTTATCCTTATTGAACCTCATCAGATTTCTTTTGGCCCAATCCTCCAATTTGTCTAGGTCCTTCTGTATCCTATCCCTCCCCTCCAGCGTATCTACCACTTCTCCCAGTTTAGTATCATCCGCAAATTTGCTGAGAGTGCAATCCACACCATCCTCCAGATCATTTATGAAGATATTGAACAAAACCGGCCCCAGGACCGACCCTTGGGGCACTCCACTTGATACCGGCTGCCAACTAGACATGGAGCCGTTGATCACTACCCGTTGAGCCCGACAATCTAGACAGCTTTCTACCCACCTTATAGTGCATTCATCCAGCCCATACTTCCTTAACTTGCTGACAAGAATACTGTGGGAGACCGTGTCAAAAGCTTTGCTAAAGTCAAGAAACAATACATCCACTGCTTTCCCTTCATCCACAGAACCAGTAATCTCATCATAGAAGGCAATTAGATTAGTCAGGCATGACCTTCCCTTGGTGAATCCATGCTCAAGTAAGTCCTCTGATGCCTGGATCCAAAATCTGCATCAGTTCCACTGGGGCTTCATCTTCTCCTGACTGATCGTGCTGGGGGCTCTGCCTGTCTCCAGAACTCTGGACCCTCAGCTACCACCACCACCTGGGAACCCCGACTGGTTCGAACGTCACGGAGTGATGAGAACCCAGCTCTCTCTCTCTCTCGGTATAGCCTTCTGACCCTGTGATCAGTTATAGGTTTGTAAACCTGACTTTTATAATTAAATTTAAGTTAGATTTAATATTATAACTGCTTTGTTTGTTTGGCTCCTCTTTGGTTACTACCTGGCAATAAATAAATTTCATGATGAAGCTGGTTGCTTCTCTCTCTCTCTCCCCCCCCAACTCGTTAGTGTTTTTTGGTTTCCTCATTTGCTCTGCAGCAACGCTCCTCGTACCTAAGCTAAAAGATCCCTATAATGCCCAAAAATCCTGCTCAAAAGATCCCATATGCTCAGGCGCACTCTGATCCAGTGCGGTGCCCATGGCATAGGAGGGTGGCAGCCTGGAGGTGCTGTTTAACCCAACCTGCTGAGTCCAAGGCCATATGTGGGTGACAGCTTGGAAATACTGCTTGACCCAGCCCACTGAGCCCAGGGACATATAAGGGGTCAGCTTGGGTGTGCTGATTAACCCGGTCCTCTCAGATGTTCTCTCTTACTGTGTGTGTGTGTTTGTCTGATTCTGGGGCTGGAGGGACCCAGCCCTGGGGAACCTAGGTCCTGCAGGGTAGCTCCATTGGGAGGGACTTGCAGCAGGGAGAAGCAGAGCTCCATATGAGAACACAAGTGACACAAGCAGTACATTGATAGAAGTATAAACCCCCCACTCCCCCCGAAGAGTAACCCTAATAAATGAGCATACCCAAAAGTAACGGGCAAAGCTGGTAACAAGGGGGACAAGGGGGCAGAGCTGACACCTGAGGGTCCCTGCCACCCCGCAGGGCTCAGTCTCTGGGGCTGTTTGCCCCCCCACAAGGCTGCCAGCTGGGGGTGGGAGCCTGGTTAGCGACAATTGCAGGGTGGTTTGGGGGCTGTGGGAAGTCTCTCTGTGAGCGAGCCAGGCCCTAGACCCCGGCAGCTCCAGCCCCACCACCTGGGACAGCTGGTGTCAAACCCACAGCTCCCTGCTTCCTCCTCTGGGCCCTCCATCGCCCTCACCCAGGGCCCCCTGCATCCCTATGGCAACCTGATGCTCAGGAAACAGAGGCAGTGCTGGGAAAGGGGATTCCCCCAGCCGTGCCGCCCCTCCTGACCCCAGTGATGCAGCCCAAAACTCTTCCCTTGACACACCAGGACCAGGGGGACCAGCACCTGTCGCTCAGGGGGCAGGGAATGATCTGGGCTGTGGGGATGGGGGCGGGGAAGGAGAGGGGACTTTGCTGCAGGGCTTAGGCAGGAAGCAGCAACACCCCAGCTGCCTGGGCCTGGGGGTAGAGGGACGACTTGGACCTAGGCCCATCCCCCTGACAGCAGAGGACCCCAGAGATGTGAAACAGCGGTGCTTACTTCCCACCAGGAATCTGGCAGAGGCAGGGCTGTGGGGGGAGATGGCTGAGAGGGTGGGAGCTGGGCCAGCTTCACAGGAGGTACCAGCCTGACACCAGCCCATGGATTGGACCTCCTCAGCCCAGCAGCAACAGGGGGCAATGGGGGGCTGATGACTGGAGTCTGTGACAGATCCCCCCACAACATCACACAACCCCCCTCTCCCAGACTGTGGGCAGTGCACTGCTGGGATAAATATTGGGGTAAACCCCATGTTTCTCCAGAGGGAAGGCTCGCAAGCACCCCGGTGCCCACGGCCATGGGGCACATGGAGTCGGGGAGTTCGCAGGGCCTGGGGGGTGGGTGCAGGTCAGGAGTGACCCTGGACAATGGCTCCTCAGTGACTTTCTCCCCGTCCCTGGTGCCGGGGGAGCAGGCCGAGCCATTCTGGGCAGCAGGATCTGACGGCAGGCCTGCGTCAGGCCCATGGCGCCAACTGCCCGCTGAGAGCGGAAAGACAATGTGATTGACCCCGCACGGCCCTGACTCCTCCCTCCAACCTGGGGCGCCAGGGCCCAGGGTGGCAGCACCAAGCTCTATTCCAGTCAGTGCCAAGGGTGGGGTGAGGGGGGAGGGACTCAGGGTCTTCCACACACTCCCACCCCCTGGGAGCAAGCTGCCCTCTTCACCTGTGACTAGGGTTGCCGACAGTCCCTTATTATAAGGGCCATCCCTTATTTTTTCCATCTCTGTACGGCAAGACTGGGAGTCACTGAGTGCTGCTAAAAGCAGCAGAAATCCCCCTGGTGAATGTAGGTGAGTCCTTCTTAGTATTGTTAACAGTAATAATAATAATAATGATCTCAGAAGGAGGGGTGGGGCTAAGAAAACCGTCCCTTATTTTTGAAGTACAAAGTTGTCAACCTGACCTCTGACCCCCAGTAGTCCCCATCACGAGTCCACGGCTACGGGCTCGGAGAGCAGTTTGTAGCGGATCAGGAAGTAGGGGTAGCACTGGCAGCTGTCAAAGATGACGAAGATCTGTGGCTTCTTAGCGCAGTCCGTGCAGGAGTCGTACAGGCGGCCGTCGTGTGCTGGTGGGGGACGCCGGAACCTGGGCTTGCCCCGCGCCCAACGCCCCACCAGCACCTTGGCCAGGAACATGTGGCACAGGCTGTCCTCGCCCAGCTTGGCGTAAGTGTGGGAGTAGGAGGCGTCGGTGGCGAAGTAGCTGCCCTGCCCGTAAGCCTCACCGTTCTCCCCTGACACCCGGGGGTCAAAGTTCATCTCGCAGATAGGCTGCACTTTGCTGGCCATGGTGCCGTGGAAGAGGTGTCTCTCCAGGAAGCACCGTGACGCACAGGGACGGATCTGGGTCATGAACTTCTTCTGGCTGGAGGGTGGGACAGATTGGGGAGGAGGGGGTCACTGACAATCTGGAGCCCCACCCACCCGCTCCCTTGGTGCATTGCCCCAGGCTTGGATATGATGGGTCAGGCACCAAGAGCAGCCAGGAGTCACCACAGTAAGAAGCTGGGATCGCCAGCTGGCTAGGGACGGGCAGGGTGCCCCAGGTGGGTTCGTGGCTCCAGCCCAGCCGCATCCACGACCCAGAGCATGGGGACCAAGACCACAAAACACCAGCCTTTGGGCGATTCCCATTCCCAGCCCAGGGGGAACCACGCCCCAGGATTAGTGCACTTGCGCTACAGTTCCAGCCGCCATCGCAGCCCTGTGGCAGCAGCCAGAGGGCACCAAGGGAAAGTCCAGAACCCACTAGCAGCCCCCCATGCCCAGCCCAGCCCCATGTCTGCCCTACTTACCCACAGTATTTCTGCCACAGGTGGTCATTCCGGACCCGGTAGACAGCCAGCACCAGAGCCTTGTCCTCTGCCAGAGTTTTGTGGAACAGCGTGCATGTGGTCTCATAGGCCCTCTCTGCTGGTGCCACTTCTGCAAGTGTGTACATGGTGCCCACTGGGGCCTTGGGGACCCAGGACGCAGGGTATGGGCCCCAGTAGGTGCCCTGGGGGTCCTCCCCAGGGATGGCGCTGGGGGAAGAGAGGGTGGCGCCTGGGCCTGTCCTGCCAAGAGAAGACACACAAGGGCATGGCTAGTGGCGGGAGCCTCTTGGGTGCCCAGGGGCAGGGATGGCACCTGGCCAGAGCACTCACCGCAGGTGGGGCGCCAGGCGCCAGGATGGGCGGAAGATTGGGCGGCGCAGGACGCGCCGGGTGAAGCCCGTACGCACATTGCGCTGGGTCATTTTCTTCAGGTCCACATTGTACAGCTGGCCACGCAGCTCAAAGGCATGGTTCCACATGCCCTTCTCGAAGGCCGCCAGCAGCTCCCATCGCACCGGCTGGGCACAGAGAGACGCCATCATGGGACACCCCTCAGCCACATTCCTCCCAGCCACACACCCACTCCCGGCCTCGATGCTCCCCAGCCATGCAGCACCGCCACTTCCTTCGCTACACCACTCCCCCAGCCACGCAGCCCCTCCCCAAACCACGCCACTCCCCCAGCCACGCAGCCCCTCCCCAAACCACGCCACTCCCCCAGCCATGCAGTGCTACAACCCTCCTCCGATACCCCAGCCACACAGCCCCCCCAACCATGCCCCTCCCCTACCCACCCAGCCAGGCCACACCTCCAGCCACACAGCCCCTCCCCCTTCCCAACCATGCTGCTCCCCTGGCCACCCCTCAGCTACCCCAGCCACACAGCCCCTCCCAGCCATGCAGTGCCACAACCCTCCTCAGCTACCCCAGCCACACAGCCCACCCAACCATGCCCATCCCCCACCCACCCACCCAGCCAGGCCACACCTCCAGCCACACAGCCCCTTCCCCTTCCCAGCCATGCTGCTCCCCTGGCCACCCCTCCCCCTCCTCAGCTATGTCACCCCCAGCCACACAGCCCCTCTCCCAGCAACCCCTGCCCCTCCTCGGGCACCCCAGGTCCCCCCAGCCACACTGCTCTTCACCCCAGACCATCCAGGCCTAGCTTTCCATTTCTCTCCCCCTGCATCCCCCACACCCGCTGCTCTCCTGGGATCACCTCCCTTCCCTCACCTCCTCGTACATGAGCCACTCGCCCCACTCCTCCCAGTACACCTGCCACTCTGCGGGGAAGTAGGGGCTGCGGCTGGGGTCGCCGCTGTTGGAGAGGCGCCGGACGCGGTCATAAAGCTGGGTGGGCTTCAGGTCCATGGAGTTCAGGTTGAGGGTCCAGGATAAGCCGGCCCTGGAAGCGGGGGCAGCGGAGAAGTCACCAAGGGGCAGGAACCACAGGCAACGCCCCCCCCATGCTGGCAGTGAGTAGCTGGGCGATGCCTCCCTCTCTCCCTCTGTCCTCAGCCAATGCTCTGGAATGGGTTACCTAGGGAGGTGGTGGAATCTCCTTCCTTAGAAGTTTTTAAGGTCAGGCTTGACAAAGCCCTGGCTGGGATGATTTAATTGGGGATGGGTCCTGCTTTGAGCAGGGAGTTGGACTAGATGACCTCCTGAGGTCCCTTCCAACCCTGATATTCTATGATTCTCCTGGTAGGGGGCTGGGACTGGAGCACCCGGGAGCTCCTCCCACAGCCAGCGCTCCCGCCCCGCTCCCCACGGCACCCTCTGCTGGGCCACGTCCAATCAGCCACGTACTTGTCCACGAGCTCCACGCTGTGGTGGCTGGTGCTGCAGTAGAGGTTCTCCAGGTGCTGCTGGGCCGACGTGCCAATGCTCAGCCACACCCCATCTGCCTGGCGCCGCATCTGCCAGTGGAAGGGGTTGGGGGTGTGGTGGCGTGGGCAGCGCTCCCGCTCCAGACACTGCCCCAGCAGGAAGCTGTCGCAGATCAGGATGCCGTCTTTCTGGTGGACATGGACCTCCTCTGGACCAGCCAACTCCAGGACCTGCCCGCCCAGGCCATGCCCCTCGGGCTCCAGTGTGAGCAGCAGGGGGTACTGAGCCAATCCCAGATGTGGGCGCTTGGGCTTCTCTGCCATCTTGATCAGGCCCTAAGGCAGGACGAGGGGGCGGAAGTCAGGGCAGAGATGGGACCTGATGGGAAGCCAGGCCAGGGCTCGGGGCAGACTGAGCCTGGGATTTGGGATATCGGGGGGCATCTGGGTGCCATTGGTTGGAGGGGCACTGGTGCTGGAAGGAAGAGCAAGGATCTTAAAGGGGATGCTACCCCCGGGGTCAGAGAATCGCTACGGGCGGGGCGGGGGGCGCATCAGTGTTGGCAACAGCCGGCCCCAGCTCTAGAGCACCCCAGCATTGGGGTGTGTGTATAGGGGTGTCATCCCCAGTCTACAGATGGGGAAACTGAGGCTCTGGGCCAATGCAGGGACTTGCCCAGCAGGTCAGTGGCAGAGCTGGGAGAGGAACCCCAGCCCACTCGACTAGCCTCAATACCTTGGCCTGCTGCAGTCCCAAAAGGTTGCAATGGGAGCTACAGCACCCCCCCCCCCGTTATTATATTGGAGAACTACACCGAGTCTCCAATCAGCAGCCCCTCCCACGAAGCCGAGTCCCCCAGAGACCAAGGAAGCCCCTGCAGATCCCAACTGGGCCCACAGAGGGGAGGCCAGGGGGTACACAGCCACAGAGGCAGCACTGCCCAGTTGTCAGGCTCCTAAGGGAGACAGAGTGCCCCATCCCTCTCAGCAGCCTCATGGCATTGACCCTGGGCGGGAGGGGGGGGGGGGGAGGGCGGGAGACATGGGCCTGGGTCCCCGGGGCAGACAGAACATTTCCTCCTCCCCCCTTGGGGTGCGCTGATCCCCCAGCCCCACCTCTCACCTCCTCTGCTGGAGTGTTGTAGTTGCAGACTCTTACTTTTGCTTTTGCTTTGCTGGCCCCGCTGAGTCATAGGGCTCTCTCCCACCAACCCCTCAGCATGCCACCTGCAGGCACAGAAAAGGGGGGGCTGGGGCTTCCCCCTAACTCCTGTTCTAAGCCTCTCACCCCCTCTGGATTTCAGGGAGAGAAGTAGCTCAGGGCTTGGCCCAAAGCCCCACCACTAGGGTTGTCATCTTTCTAATCCCACAAAACTGAACATGCCGGCCCCGCCCCTTCTCTGAGGCCCCGCCCCTGATTGCTTTATCCCCCCTCCCTCCATGGGTTGTTTGCTCTCTCCCTTCCTGTCATCAGGCTGAAGTAGGAGATTTGGGTGCAGGAGGTGGGTGAGGGCTCTGGGCGAGGCTGGGAATGAGGAGTTTGGGGTGCAGGAGGTGGCTCTGGGGTAATGGGTTGGGGTGTGGTGTGGGGGGTTCTGGGCTCTGGGGTGGGGGTTTGGGCTCCAGGTGGGGCTAGAAATGAGGGATGCAGGAGAGGGATCTAGGATGGGGCAGGGGGTTGGGGCACATGGGGGTTGAGGGCTTTGGCTGGGGGTGTGGGCTCTGGGGTGGGGCCAGGGATGAGGGGTTTGTGGTGCAGGAGGGGTCTCTGGGCTGTGGCTGAGGGGTTCAGAATGTGGGAGGGGGTGCAGGCTCTGGCTGGGAGTGCAGGCTCTGGGGTGGGGCCAGGGATGAGGGGTTTGGGGTGCAGAAGGGGGCTCCATACTGGGGCTGAGTGGTTTGGAGTGTGCGTGTGGGGGGGTGTAGGGTCCGGCTGTGCCGCTAACCAGACTTTTACAGCCCTGTCAGCAGTGCTGATGAGAGCCACCAGGGTCCCTTTTCACCTAGGTGTTCTGGTTGAAAACTGGACAGCTTGCAACCCTATCCACAGCAGGTTGGGGGGCAGCACTGGGAGTGGAACCCTTACTGCATATGAACAGCTGTAAAGTAGGTAACTGAACCCAAGAATCCTGATTCCCTGCCCCACTTTAACCCATTATACCTCACATCCTACCCAGAGCCATTGATAGAAACCAGGAGTCCTGCTTCTCCCTCCCCCACTCTCAGGACTCCCTTAAAGGAGTAAATATTTGTACCACCAGGATTTGCATCTGCTGGACAACACAAAAATGACCTTGGCTCAGCCTCTGCCTTGCCCTGCTTTCTCTTTCGCTTCACGCTGTCAATAGCAGGGCTGTGCTGCATTTTGCACATGGAGCCCAACGGTGGGCAGGACGAGCTCTTGGCTACTGCAAACAATGGCAACCTCCTTTGAGGAACGTTGTGTGGGAGTTTGTTCTTCCCAGGTGTTTAACTATGGTGTGGCTTGATCTCTCACCACCCTGCACCTGCTGTGATCAGAGCATGCGTAGGCAAGCATCCCTAGCCTGGCCTAAGCCAGGTATGAGTTGGGTTTCCAGGTGAGGGAGACAGATCTTCAAACATGCACAGTTCTTTTTACCTCCTTCTTTTTTAACCACCTTCCAACTGCCTCCTCCCTGCCAGAGGCCAAGCCGCTCAACCTCCCGAGCTGCCCTCTCATTGGGTGTCTCTCTCCCCTGGCAGCATTCGATGCTGGTGCATCACAGCTGCAGGCCGTAACACTCCCCATCTTGGGCCAAACTGCAGCAGGTCCTAGGACTGGGGTTAGCACATAGTCGGGGTTTTACGCACACTCGCCCTCAGATTTTAGCAGACCATACGTCATGTTTTGGCATGGACAGTCCCTTTTTTAAGCCATGTCCTGGCCGTCCCAAGTTTTTTGGCAAAAGTGGGCATTTGTCCCATTTTCTCGTGGTGACTTAATCAGTTGGTGAAAACAAATGGGATAAAGACTGACTTTTGTCAGAAAAGTGGGGTGTGGTGTGGAGGAACATGGGGGGTGGAGTGGTAATGCCGGCCCCACGCGGGGGCAGGGCTTGAGCAAGTGGGGAGGTCGGGGTTGGGTGAGCGGTGACCCCAGCCTTGTGTAGGGGCTTGGGCCAGCCCTGCACTGTGTCCCATCTTCCCACTGGGAAATATGGTCACCCTAGATTTAAGGCCATCTAAGGGGCATGAAACGAGGGCTTAGGAGGAAGAGGTGTTACCTACTGCCCTGCTCGGCAGATCACAATGTGTGTTACCGGAGGTCGGTCCCATCACCCCATTGCGCAAACGGGGAAACTGAGGCATGGGGTGGGGAAGTGATGTGTGGAGGTCGCCGCAGGGGGCCGGCTGGGGGCGTGTCCCACCCAGGAGCTGATAGCCTGCATGGATAGAGGGGTGGGGTTTGCAGGCCCCGCCCACCAAGGAAGCCCCATGGGAGCCAGCATGGCTCCCCCCCCCCGCCCTCAAGGTCACGACCCCGGAGAGCTCAGGGTGCCCGGGTTAGGGTCATGACCCCACGCCGAGGGGGGCCCACACAGAGAGGATAAAGACTCCTTCCGGTCATGTGACATGTGATCCCGCCAGCCACTGCACAGGGCTGGAGAGACGCATTACGTCACCGCTTCACTGGTCGCCATGGGAACTGTCCCGCCCTTCCACGCTGCCCCCCTCCACCCCAGCCCGGGAGGCGGGGACTTAGCGACCGAGAGGGCGCCTTCGAATCACCGACCACTAGCTACGAAGGCTGAGGGGCGGGGCTTTATGGGCCACGCCCAGTCATTGGAATCGAATTTCTGGTTGGCTGAATGTGAGAGACAGGTTAGCCAATGAACGGCCACAATGGGGAGAGGGCGGGGTCTGGAGCTCCGATTGGCAGGCGACCAACCAACGGCGCGCGGCCCTTGACGCTCCTGCTCCACGTCGGCAGCATCGTTGAGGCCAAGATGGAGGCGCTGATCCTGGTAGGAGCGGGCTCCGGCCGGCGGGGGGAGAAGTGGGGTCGGACCAGGGGGGTGGGCACTGCCAGCGTGGGGGATGGGCACTGCCAGCCAGTGTGGGGGATGGGGGAAGGATGGGCCCTTCCAGTGTGGGGGATGGGGATGAACTCAACTGTTGGGGGATGGGGATTGGGTTCTGCTGTTGGGGGGGACGGGCTCCATTGTTGGGGGACAGGGTGGTGTTGGGCACTGCCAGGGGGGAAGATGGGCACCCCCAGTGGGTGGGATGGGGGTTGGGCGCTGCTGTTGGGGTGGGGGGAGGAATGGGCTCTGCCACTGGGAGAAGCGGGGGCAGAATGGGCCCCGCCTTTGGGGGGTATGGGGGAGAAAGGTAAGAGTGGTGATGTAATGTACTTAGACTTCTGTAAGATGTTTGACTTGGTACCGCACGACATTTTGATTAAAAAACTAGAATGATATAAAATTAACATGGCACATGCCAAATGAATTAAAAACTGGCTAACTGATAGATCGCAAAATGTAATGGTAAATGGGGAATTGTCATCAAGTGGGTGTTTTTCCAGTGGGGTCTTCCTATGTCGGTTCTTGGCCCGTGCTAATTAACATTTTTATCAGTGTCCTGAAAGAAAACATAAAATCATCACTTATGAAGTTTGCAGATGACGCAAAGACTGGGGAAGTGGTAAATAATGAAGAGGACAGGTCATTAATTCAAAGTGATCTGGATTGCTTGGTAAACTGGGTGCATGCAAACAGTATGCATTTTAATACAGCTAACTGTAAAGGTATACATTTGGGAACAAAAACTGTAGGCCATACTTACGGGATGGGGGACTATCCTGGGAAGCAGTAACTGGAAAAAGATTTGGCGGTGATGGTGGATAATTAGCTGAATGTGAGCTCCCAATGCTACGCTGTGGCCCCAATGGCTAATGCAACCCTGGGATACGTAAATAGGGGAATCTTGAGTCGAAGCAGAGAGGTTATTTTACTTCTGTCTTTGGCACTGGTCTGACCATTGCTGGAATCCTGTGTCCAGGTCTGTGCCCACAGTTCGAGAAGGATGTTGATAAATTGACAGAGAGCTCAGAGAAGAGTTATGAGACTGATTAAAGAATTAGAAAACCTGCCTTGTAGAGGTAGACTCAAGGAGCTCAATCTGCTTAGCTTAAGAAAGAGATGGTTGGTTACGTGGTGAGCTGATTGCAGTCTATAAATATCTAAATAGGGAACATCTAAATAGTAAGTAAATAATGGGGTCTTTAGTCTAGCAGGGAAAAGTATAACACCATCCAATGGCTGGAAGTTGAAGCTAGACAAATTCAGAATGGAAATAGAGCATAAATATTTACCAGTGTGGGTAATTAACCATTGGCAAAACTTACCAAAGGTCATGGTGGATTTTTCATCACTGATAATTTTTAAGTCAAGATTGGATGTTTTTCACAGAATCACAGAATATCAGGGTTGGAAGGGACCCCTGAAGGTCATCTAGTCCAACCCCCTGCTCGAAGCAGGACCAATTCCCAGTTAAATCATTCCAGCCAGGGCTTTGTCAAGCCTGACCTTAAAAACCTCTAAGGAAGGAGATTCTACCACCTCCCTAGGTAACGCATTCCAGTGTTTCACCACCCTCTTAGTGAAAAAGTTTTTCCTAATATCCAATCTAAACCTCCCCCACTGCAACTTGAGACCATTACTCCTCGTTCTGTCATCTGCTACCATTGAGAACAGTCTAGAGCCATCCTCTTTGGAACCCCCTTTCAAGTAGTTGAAAGCAGCTATCAAATCCCCCCTCATTCTTCTCTTCTGCAGGCTAAACAATCCCAGCTCCCTCAGCCTCTCCTCATAAATCATGTGTTCTAGACCCCTAATCATTTTTGTTGCCCTTCGCTGGACTCTCTCCAATTTATCCACATCCTTCTTGTAGTGTGGGGCCCAAAACTGGACACAGCACTCCAGATGAGGCCTCACCAATGTCGAATAGAGGGGAACGATCACGTCCCTCGATCTGCTCGCTATGCCCCTACTTATACATCCCAAAATGCCATTGGCCTTCTTGGCAACAAGGGCACACTGCTGACTTCTGGAAGATCTGCTCTAGGAATTATTTGAGGAAGTTCTATGGCCAGTGTTGTACAGGAGGTCAGATGAGATGATCACAGTGGTCCCTTCTGGCCTTGGAATCTAGGAGTGGGGACTGCTATTTGAGGAAGGGGAGGAATGGGCACTGCCATTGGGAATGGTAGGGGGTGAATGGGCACCACCATTGGGTACCCCTGCCACACACATGGTGGCTGGGATTGGGATGTGTAAGGCTCTGGCAGGGGAGAGGTTGCCCCAGGGCTGATGCACCTGGCTCGGGGGGAGGAGGGGGGCCTGACCTGTATCACCCCTTGGTGTGAGGATAGCAGGGGCGTATGCAGGGTAACACTTGCTGTGTGGGGGTTGATTACCTCCTGCTCTGGGTGGGAGTTCCCCTTCTGTCTGGGCCGGGGGAGGGATTCCAGCTTTTGTTGGGGAGGATATGTATGATCTGGACAGACCATTAACCCTGGGGGCTGGCTCCTGAGATAGCAGCTGTGACTGTCATGTGGGGCCCAGGGTGCTACTCTGTAACACAGGACAGTTGTGGGGGAGGGCAGGGCCCCTCCTCAAAAACCAGCTGCACCATCGCAGCTTGCTCTGAGACAAGTATCTCAAAACCTCGCATTCAGGGGAGAACATGGAAAAACTGAATAACTTAGGCCTGAGTCTGTCGAGGCCCTAGGATGCTAGGTCAGACAGGGGCAAACCAGCCCCTGTTTGGTGCACCATGTTGACTCTTACAGTTTAAATGGTGCAAAATTCAAAGGCATAATTCCTTCCTCTCCTGTCCAAACTTCTGGAACCGATGACTTCTGTGACATTCTTGTGTGTGGTTGGAGCAAAACCTCACAGCATTCTGAAAATGCAGCAGTGTAGGGCCGTGTGAAATGATCCCAGTGTAGTAAATAAACCAGGGGTCACTGTGCTGAATGGGGTGGTAGGCTTAGTTTCTGATTTAATAAAATTCCCCTCCCCCGCCCCCCGAAAGCACCCGGAGCTGCAGTGTCACTTCCCCTTTGCCTCCTCAGAGATCTGGACTCTTTGCTGCAGGCCTTAGGCCCAGCTTAGCCCCCCTGCTTCTCCCAGTACTCAGGGCCTTGACTGCAGGGAATGTTCCTCCATTGGCCCCGGGAGATGTGGGGTGTTGGAGGGAGGGATTGGAGCAAAGCAAAGTTCTTGGGAGGGGGGGAAAGCTGTGTTTCCTGCACCCAGAAGCTCCTTTGACTCTGCACAGGCGGGAGGGGCTGCCCACCTGGCATAGGGCTCGAGGTTGCAATCAGGAAGGTGTGATTTCAGTGTCTGTCATCTTTGCAGCTGCCAGGGCTAGAAATAACCTGGAGAGCTGGGGCAGGAGCAGCCCTTGTCCTGGACGTTCCCAGCGCAGGTGTAGGCCTGTTTCGGGGGAATGGGACTGATTGGTTCTGACTGTGTGAATGAGCTGGGAGGGAGTTGGGCATGGCCAGTGGGACACAGGCAGCTGACCAGGAAGAGCAGAGGGCCCCTTGGGCCAGCGGCCTGCCCCTGATGTTCTCTCCAAGCCTTGGCTGTGGAGGCTACTCCACAGAAGCGGTTTAAGCCCAGTTTGTCCCTCTAGCCAGGCTGCCTGGCTCTGAGACCTGGGGTGGGCTTGCTCCCCACATGCTAACACTCTGGGCATGCTGGATTCTGGGAGGTTTCAGAAGGGCCAGTGGGGAGAGGGCTGGTTGAACTCGTGGATCCAAGCTGGCGCCAAACTGGTTTGGATTGGACTGGTTCTTGTCCCTCTGAGAGCCTGGTCAGCTCCAGCTAGTTCGCGTGGCACTTGCCAAACAGCCAAGGCATTTCTGTGTGTGGAACCGGGGCCCGAGTCTCTGCTGCATGAACCCAGGGTGGGGAGGGGAATGGCAGCCTGAAGTCACAGTTGTGCCTCCCTCATTGTGGTCAGCTCCCGCGTGGTCCCCTACACAAAGGAGAGCAGCCCACAGGCTGTGCTAGCTCACCCAGGCCTGGCATGGCTGCCTGGGAGCTGCTGGGAGCCCAGGCCGTCCAGCGCACTCAGTGCTCCAGTCACCCTCCTCCTGCCCCTACAGCTGGGTGGTGGGACTACCCCTCCGCCCCACTGCATTCTGCCCCCTTTACACTGCACCTGACCATTCCAAAGCATTGCCTGCCCGTCCTAGGGGATTGGCTCTAGCGGAGGTCAGGCTGATGTTACAGCTGGCTCTGAAGCACAGGAAGGGCGGGCTAGGGCTCTGGACTTGGACTCCGGAGACCAGTCACTTACTCTGCCCCCTGCCTCAGGTTCCCGTGTGTGCAGTGGAGATCCCCCTTCCCAGGGGTCACACTCAAGCCGGAGTGCTCCGATTCTGCGGTGCTTAGGCCAGAGGAATCCTGATCTAGGTCAGAGCCCGTTCAGATGGGGCAACTCGGCCTAGGGGGTGACAGGGCTGGACTCTCTCATTTGCCCTGTGCTAGGGAATGATAGCTGAGGGGGAAATGAATCTAGGGGAGTAAAAACCTCTGGTGGCTTTGTCTGTCTTGGCCAGCAGCAGTTCTGACAGCCAGGGACGTGCACCTGTCTTATCTCAGTGCAGAAAGATCCTGGGCTTTAGGCTCTTAATATATTGTGCACCAGAGCCGAGTCGTCCGGAGGGAATTGTTTCTGAAGGTGGGAAGTCGTTATGTGTGTACGATTTTCTTCCAAGTCAGGTATGCAGCTGCGTTACCCGAAAAGCCCGGCTACTTGCTGCATGCTTCCCCGTGGGTGGATAGAGCACTGAGCTGAGTGTCAGGACTCCTGGATTCCACCTGTAGCTCTGCAACTGGCCTGCTGCTGGGTTCCCTGGGGCGAGTTACTTCCCTGCCCTGTGCCTCAGTTGTTCCATCTGTGAAATAATAATGATGCCAACCTCCTTTGTAAAGCGTTTGGAGATCCACTGGTGCCTGACAATACCCGGTCTAAAGTGCCCTTCTCTATTGCTCCAGCAGCTCTTTGCCCCTCTCCTTTATCTGCAGACAGGTTCTCCAGTCGCCTTTGCAAATAATAATAATAAAGCCCCACCTGTATTTCTTGGCTTCTGGCATCTCTTTTCTGGTGCTATCCCCTGGTTAGGGTCCTGGCAGCCGTCAAAGGTTTACGCTGTGGCTACGGACACTGCGCTGACCATCTGGGCTGTTGAGCACCTACTTGAATTGAATGAAGTCTAATTTATTGAAACGTCTGAATTAAATGATCAGTATAAACTGTGCCGTAACTCTTAACATCTCGTTTTAATGGTTGATTGCTTGAGGCTCAAACTAAAAACCTCCAGAGAGAAATTCAGGCAGCTTCTCGATCTCCAGGCCCTCTGCCCTCCGGAAGCGCTCGTTATAGATTTAAAATGTGTATTTGTTTGCTTTGCTCTGCAGTACAGCATGGCTCTAGAGAAGTGTAAATCCTCCAGGGCTCCTCTTGAGTTCTTTGCCAGGCTTGCTTCTCATTTCCCTTCTGAGGGGAGATGGATGGAGCAGGGGCTGGGCTGGGAAGACTCAGCCGTTTCAGCTCTAGGCTGCCGGTTCTAATCCAGCGCAGGGCAGCAGCTATTGTAAATTACTAGCTGGATGCAAAAGAGGCTTGTGGTTTTTCAAGGTGGTTCCTTTGGCTCATGTACAGCTGCCCTCTCGTCGGTCAAGGAGCGAATGGAGACTGGTCTCCTTTGTCATCTCCAGAGAGGGTCTGGCCCTGGTCAGGGTGAGGTATATGTGGGGGTAGCGCATTGAAGGGAATGCGGCTCTCCAGGGTTGTCCACCCAGCTGCACCCAGAAGAACACGGCTGAGCCCCCACGTTGGAGGGGAATCTCGGGACAGTCACACCAATGTGGGATGCAGTTAACGGCTGGGGTACGTTTGAGAGTCAATCCAGAATAAAGCAGGGTGTTAATGTAAAGGTGATTATCTATTCCAGTTTAACTCCATGTGTCAGTTAGTAGGTTAATATTAGTTTAACCCTTAATCCACTTTGAAAGTGGATTAAGCTAATTCAGAGTAAGGCACTCTTATACTGGAGTAAGAGTGTCCACACATGGAATTAATCTAAATTAACTCCCCATGTTGACAAGCCCTAAAGAGTTTTTGGCCTGATTCTCAGACCCACTTGCAGTGACGCCCATAGGGGCAGCAGGTGCTTGGCACCTCTGACAGTCAGGCCCTTAGATTGCGCACCCACCAATCAGGCCCCTTAGGGTGTCCCACAAATGGAGACCCCCGAATAGCCTGGTTGCTCCTGGCAGGTTCAGCCACACTGTCTCAGTCTCCTGGGCTGGGGGTGGGGATCAGCCCAGCTTTCTGACAGGGCCTTCTGGAGACAAAGGGCTGCAGACTTGAGCCCAATTCCCTGCAGGCTAAGCCATGCTTGGCTTCTGGGGGAAGGCCAGTCCCATGAAGCTAGGCTCCCTAGGGCTGTGGAGTCAGCTGGGGAACTTGGCCACCTGGCAGTTCCTGTCCTCTCCCCCATCCCCTGGGAGACACAAGGATGAGCAGCTATGGGGAGGGGTCCCTTGGGCTGGTGCCAGGCAGCCCGCGGGGTCCTGGCTTCTCGGAAGTGGGGCAGTCCCATGCTGTGCCCAGTGGAAGCCAGTCCATGCGTCACAACAGGCAAGGGCCCAATCCTGGATGTGCTGGGCACCAGCAGCCTCCGTGGGGAGCAGAGGGCGTCATGGGCGATTGGCACCACGTGGGCTCCAGTGCAGGGTTGGTTCTGGGAGCCTCCCCCCAGGGGCTGGTTCTCCTTGGCAGAGTCTCAGCTTGAGGAGAGGCCGCCATGCCCGTCTGGGAACCGCCCTGCGCTCCTCAGATCCGCAGGTGGGTGGATTTCTGCACTTCTGCTCTGCTGCCGGGCCCCAGGCAGTAACGGGGGGCCCGGGATGGGGTGGGGGTGCCGCACGCAGAGCCCGCAGCGTTTGAGGTGAAGTTCTGTTATACACTCCGACTGTGGCTATGTGGAGGTCAGTGCATCACAGAACTTTGTCTCGAGAGCTTTTTAGCATCTATCTCACTTGGGGTCCCCCAGGTCTCTGCTGCGCCACCCAGGTGCCTCCACCCCTTTTCTGTGGTCTGCAGACCCGAGCTGTGGGTCTTGGCCTGTGTGGGGCTCTGCCGCACGCTAAGCTGACTGCTTAGACTACCTGATACGTCAACAACAGGCTCCCCTGGCTCCCAGCCCCTTCACCGCTGGCAACTCAGGAGCCTTTCAGGAGGCCTGGCGGTGCCCTGAGGCCTGGCGGTGGGGTGCAGGGAGTGATCTCCATGTGACACGGGTCTTGATCTTTGCAAACCCCATTCCTTTTACTCTGGGGGACTGAGGGTCTCCTGAGCCGTGGGGCTGGAAGCACAGAAATGGCCGGGCCCTAATGGGCTGAATCCCTTCGATCCTGCCCCAGTGTGCTGGGAGACTTCGATGCTGCCAGCCTGAGCCCCTAACAGCCCCAATAGTGCTGCTCACCTTCCTGAGCCTCTGCAGACAAGCAAGCCCCATTCCAGGAGCTAAACTGCCCCATCTTGCGCCCCCTCCCCCTAGGGAGCCAGTCCCCCCCCCCCCCCCCCCACGGTGGTGTGCCAGTGTAAATCCGGGTGGTAATCCAGCTGTGTGTGTGTCCAGCTCCGAGCGTGGCCTGGAGACAAGGGGCGACGATGCTTGGGGTTTGCCGCCTCTCACGTGCATCTGTGGGTGTCTGAGTGAATGATGCCCCCGATCTGCCGGGTGCCAGGGGTGCCGTGCTGCACGGGCAGGATCCCGTCAGTGTTCAGGGCTCAGCAGGCCGGGCGCTGCGGTGATGGCACCAGCCTGGGTGGAGGGAGACTTGCCATGAGCCGGGTCTGCACGGGGCAAAGGCCATGTGCGGTGGGGAGGAGCCACAATGGGTCACCAGCACAGAGCCGTGCCTCACTAGGGTAGATGGGAGCTGTAACAAAGGGCCTGGTGGTTGGGGGGCCTGGCATGTATTGGACTGTGGCCCCGTGACCTCCGGGCTGGGAGGAGGTGAGGGGAAGGGCTGTGCCGCCTCCATAGCCAGGGTGGGCACCAGTTGCCCCCTCCTGGCAGCCGCATGGGGAATGAGCTGGGGCTGGGCTGAGCATCGGCAGAGAGACCATGAAGGGCCGAGTGCCTGGGGTGGTGCTGGCTGGGTAGAGGGGCTGGGGATTGGCCCACTCTGCCCTCTTAGTCAGGGTCAGCTCCCTCATGGCCCTTCGCTCAGGGGGCCCTGTGGGGACAGGCCTGGGGCTAGGTGGGACCTATCAGTCCTTAGAGCCTGGGGCCAAGGCCTCATCTCAGTGGGACCTGCGCAGGCTTTCACAATGGGGTATCACAATGAGCCCTGCTGGGCCTGGGGCTGGCTGCTCTGCTTCCCGGCCAATGGCTGGGACCAGGGTGGATCCTGGTGGCGATGGGGGGCTCTCGTCAGTCTGGGTGACAGCCAGCGGCCCCCGAGGAGCCAGAGCCCCCATTGCCCTGGCCCCACATTGCCGGTCGGCCCCCCGAGGAGCCCAGAGCCCCCATTGCCCCGGCCACCCCCCCACCCTCCCCCAAGCCCTGTGCTGGCAGCCAGCCCTCAGGGGGCACAGAGCCCCCATTGTCCCCTCCAGCCCTGTACTGCCAGCTGCTGCCCCCCTTGTGCCTTCTGCATTCATGGCCTCTTAGTGCTGGGGCCCCTCGTCTGTCCCGTGTCCTTGTGCAGAGGGGATACGGCTCCCGACTTACTCCGTTCCCAGTGGAAATAACACCTGTAATCTGCATCATCTGACACTGAGCAGCAAAGCAGGGGCAAGATGGGAATAGAACCCAGGAGTCCTGCCCCCCGATCCCTTGCTCTGACTACTAGACACCACTCCCTCCCCAGAACTAGGGGCTACAACCCAGGAGTCCTGGCTCCCAGCCCACCTCTGCTCTAACCACTAGTCCCCGCTCCTTTCCTTGTCTTTGAAGCTGTCAAAGCTGCCATTGCCTTTGCTCCATGCTGCGGGGCCCCAGGGGGAAGCGGCTGGCCGGGGTGGGGAGTGATAAACGCGGTTGCTAGAGCTGCCCCGTGCAGAGCAGGGGGGTGGCAGCAGGAAGCCAGCTCTCCCGATAGCAGCCGGTTATTTATACGCCCGCCCGCCAAAGCACCAGCTGGGCGTCCTTGGTGAGCCATGTTTGCAGCTGCTGTGGGCCTGGAGCTCCCTCTGCTGGCTGAGGAAAGGGAGAGCACAGGGCTGGGGAGGCTGCCGGGAGGTGGGGCAGTGAGCTGGCTTGGGGGTGCTCGGTCCTGCAGGCCTGTGTGTTACCGGGCATTGGGCCTGTCTGCAGCTTGGGCTGGGGCCCCGGGGTAGCCTTGCTCACACCTGGGGCAATGGGGGGGCTTCACCAGTGCATGGAGGGGTCTGGCCCTGGAGGATCCTGAGTAGGGGGTGCCGGCACACCAGGGCAGGGGCAGCCAAGAGGGGGTCAGGCCTGTGGTGGGGATGGATGGATGCTGGCACCCAAGGATGGGGGGAGCCCCCCCAGAACGTTCCCCTCCCCCCCAGCTGTGCAGACACCCAGCCATTCATCTAGGTCATGCCATGGGCCGTTGGGGTTTGTATAATAATGTGGGACCTGATCACAGCTGGAATCTGTGGGGTGGGGGCCAGGCTCCCCCCTGATTCCATACTCGTTCTGATGCTTCTCTGCGGGGTCCTTTGGTGCCCCTGTCCATGCTCGCCATGGGGCGAGTGGGCACGTGTGCTGGGCGCAGAGAGGGCGTGGGAGGCAGGGGTAGCTGGGCCTGGAGCGACCGTGACAGAGCTGGACTGGTTACAGAGCACCCCCGACGCCAGCTGGGGATGGCCCTTTGGTCTGCAAACCCCTAGGGAGAGGTGCCGGGGCAGCAGCATCTCTGTCTGCCGGGCAGGGGCGTCCTCCCCCAGCAGGGCCCACAGCTGGCGCCGTCTGGGGGAGGTAAGTCCAGCCCTGGGTTGAGCGCCCATCTGGGGGCGATGCGCACGTCTGCTGGACACCAGCTTGAGAACAGCCGTCAGGGTGGGACTGATTTTCCAGCCCTG
Source organism: Caretta caretta (assembly GCF_965140235.1). Lineage (NCBI taxonomy): Eukaryota > Metazoa > Chordata > Testudines > Cheloniidae > Caretta > Caretta caretta. The sequence continues at coordinate 15,434,224 of NC_134225.1, forward strand.
CTGACCTGGGGCGGAATCGGAGCTGGCCCCATGAGATGTGCCGAGATCCATGCCCCAGGGTGGTCCGTCAAGCCGGCTCCCCCCCCACCCCCAGCCCCACACAGGGAGCATGTGTGGGCCTAATCCTGGTGCCACGGCACCCGCCCCTCTGAGCTCCCAGCGTAGGCGGTTCTGGGCCGTGGCTGCCCCACATGCTGCCCTGGCAGGCTGAGCTCCCTGTGGGTGGGGAGGGTGGGCTGGAGTGGTGCAGGGCCGTGGCAGCTCTGGGCAGTGACTGGGCCTGTGTCTCTGCAGGAGCCATCCCTGTACACAGTGAAAGCCGTCCTTATCCTGGATAACGATGGCGACCGCCTCTTTGCCAAGGTGAGTGCCCGCAGGCAGCATGCCGTGGGGTGTGCTCTGGGTCCCGGGGGCACTGTGGGATGGGCAGAGACGGGGACAGGGGCTGCGCTTTGGGTCCAGGGTTGCCATAGGGGAGGCCAGATGCCATGGCTTTGGGTCCCAAAGGTGCCGCGCGGGGGGGGCATCAGATGCCACGCTTTGGGTCTCAGGGGTGCCACAGGGCGGGGCAGAGGGGCGTCAGATGCCGCGCTTTGGGTCCCAGGGGTGCCATTGGGTGGGGCGGGGGGCATCAGATGCCACGCTCTCGTCAGCTGCTGCGCTCTGAGTCCCACGACCTTACCCTAGGGCAGGCAGGGGCCTGAGATTCTCGTTTGTGAGTGAATTCCAGGACTGGGAAAGTAGGGATTGAGGGGAGCAACTCTGGAACCAGACACAGGGCAAAGCAAACTCCCCCCATCCTGCCAGTGCCCCTCAGTCCCAACCCGCAGCCCCGGGCTCGTCCCCAGCTCTGCCAATGCCCCTCAGTCCTGACCTATACCCACTCCTGGTCCTACAGTTTCAAAGACATGTGCAGGAAAACAAGCCCTGCTTCTTCCCCTCCGGGTCCTGCAGTGCGTGATGCTCTCTGGCTGCCGTGGGTGTCTGGGCGCCCAGAATCCACACCCGAGGTTTGGTGTGAGAGCTTGGTGTCCTTTTCCCAGTGCCAGGCTGCAGGCTGTGCCCATCTGGACTGGCCTGGTCTCCGGGCCCGGCTGGCATTGCACAGGTGCCGGGTGAGCTGTGCCAGGGTCAGGAGTAACGCCCGTGTCTCTCCTGGCAGTACTATGATGACACATACCCCACCGTTAAGGAGCAGAAAGCCTTTGAGAAGAACATCTTCAACAAGACCCACCGGACAGACAGTATGTGCCCTGGCCTGGCAGGATGGGGACCACGGGACACCGAGGGGGAAGGGCCACTGCCTGCGATCTCCCTGCCGGTTCGATTCATGGGCCCTGCAGCTCCACTCGCTGCAGTGGGGTGGGCACGGGCAGATGCCGCGTCTGGGTCCCAGGGGCACTGTGGGGGGAGGGTCAGACCCTGTGCTCTGGGTCCCCAGGGTGCCATGTGCAGGGTGGGAGGTTGGGTGCCATGCTCTGGGTCCCAGAGGTGCCATGGGGGGCTGGATCAGACACTGTGATCTGGGTCACAGGGGCACCATGGGCACCTCTGTTAAGGCAGGGCCATGCAATTGAGTCAGCAGCCAGACTGGGGGGAATCAATGGGGAATACCCCAATGCCCTCCCTGCCGATGATGCTCTGAACCAGGGTGGTCTTGGGATGCCCACCTAAAACCGAGACTGGTGCCATCCCATGAATGCTGGCTTCCCCTCCCTGCCTCACCAGCAGGCGGGCACTGGTGAGCCCACCCTAGCAAAGCCCCTTTTCCCACGAGCTGGCCTGTTCCTCACGTGTGGGCCTGTCCCCACTCCCAGGTGAGATCGCCCTCCTGGAGGGGCTGACCGTCGTCTACAAGAGCAGCATCGACCTGTACTTCTACGTCATCGGCAGCTCCTACGAGAACGAGGTTCGTTCCTGCCAGGGCCCCTGGGCCTGGGGACACTCAGGGAGGAGTTAGAGCCTCGCGTCAGGGCAGCCTAGCCAGCACGGGTGCTGGGGGGCAGGATGTTCTGTGTCCGCAGGGGATTGTGGGTACAGAACTGGAGGCGAGCGCCTGCCTAGAGAAACCTGGCCCTTGCTGAGGGACGGGGCATCGCAGCCGGCTCCTGCAACTTGGGGCATCGCCCGCAGCCCCCCATTGCTTTCCCAGCTGGTGCTCCGCTGCCTGCCCCATGTGGGCGTGGGTGGCCTGGTTGCGGCAGAGCGTTCTTGTAGTGCCAGGGGGGCAGCCTTTGGTTGCCACACAGGGAGCTGACCCTGGGCATGCTGTGAGGGGGGTGGGGCAGGGCAGTGGGCCCTGGAGTCAGCCACACTGTGCACCAGATCGGCAAAAGGGCTCCATGCCAATCAACTCCATGGAGAACGATGGAGACACCCCCATGGGCAGCTGTGGGGAATCCCCCACCATCCTCCACCCCCTGTTGTTCCCAGTGGAGGCTGTGGGCACTGGGCCCCTTTGCAAATCAGGCCCTAAAGGCTGCCCCTGCCCCCCATCAGAGCAGTGATAATGCTCTGCCCCCTCGCCTGTCCATCTCTCCTGCCAGGGGCAGCCTCCCGTGAGCAGATGGCCCCTCCCCAGTGCCCTATGCTTGGGTGTCAGCAGCGGGCTTGTGTGAGGGGGGCGCTTGGGGCAGGGCCTGGTCTCCCTGACCTGCGTCGTCTCCTCTTCCAGCTGATGCTCATGGCCGTGTTGAACTGCCTCTTCGACTCACTCAGCCAGATGCTGAGGTAAGGCCCCGTGAGGGGCGGCGGGGCGGAGCAGGGTGTGGGGAGGGCTCTCCTGCTGCTCGAGTTCCCCCAGCAGTGGGAGATGGGGGGCTGGAGGGTTAGTCTGGGCAGTCTAGGACCATCTGGGGCTCTGGCGCGGGAAGTCAGGGGCTCAGCACACTGCTGGGAGCCTCCCCAGAGCTCACAGTGAGGGAGGCACCGGCATCAGGGCCACCCCTGCTCAGACTGGGCCACTAGGGGCCTCCTGTTGCTGCTGATTAGACATGGCAGGTGCCCAGATGCCATGGTGATGGGCTGCAGGGTAAGACCTGAGCCAGGATGAGGTGACCCGGAAAGGCCTGGAATGGGGGGGTCAGCTTTGAGTCCTCAGTCCCCTCGGGCCAGGCCTGGGCCAGGTGTAAATCAGCAAGGCTCCAGTGACACCAGTGGTTTGTACCAACTGGATGTTTCTGAGGAAGGGGCTGTGGGCGATGTCTCCTGTTGGGCATCGGACCAGCTGCAGACGGCCGGCGGGGCGTGATCCTGCCAGCACCCGCCATTCCTGCTGATGGCTGCTCAGCACCCCAGGATAGAGGTCCACTCCCCACTGTGCCCCTCTGAGCCAGCACAGCCCTGTGTCCTGCTTGCTCCACGAGGGGGATCTTTCTGGGGCAGTGAAGCCGTTCCCAGCCACGGGAGCCCAGTCAGCCCAGCAGGGGAATGAACCAGCAGGGCCCCAGCTCTGCCCCTCAGTGCCCCAGTTCCTGGCAGGATCACCAGCCCCACTGAGAACGGGACAAATAAGATCAGAGTCCTGTCGCCCTAGCCTGGAGATTGGGGGGCCGGTGCAGTTACCGGGCAGCAAGGGGGTTGGCTGATCTAGGGCAGAGTCCAGAGCGCCAGGCACTATTGGCCAAACACTGCCCACCTGGCTGGGTCAGCGCTTCGGTCAGGTCTCGCTCCGGGCGGCTTGAACTCGATTGTGTCCAGGGTTTGCTCTCCAAACTCTGCACGAACCCTGGGGGTCACCTTTCCTCCTCGGGTTTGGATCAGAGCAGGGGAGGGGCCTAGTGGGCCAGATCCTCTGCTGGCAGAAATAGCCCCACTGGAGACCAGGGATGTGGAGGAACCATGTGCTCGGGACGGGGGTGTAACCATGCTGACTGTGGGAGCTAGCTGGGGTCACTCAATTAGGGTGAACTGCAAACAAAACGGGGCAGACAAACCCCTAAACCTGGTGGATATTCCAATTAGATTTGCCAAGCCAGCCCAAAACAACTTCTGTATTACCTCTCTGGTTACTCAGCAGTCCAACTAATGCAGTTCCCTTAAAATCCCCAGCCTCAGGCCTCCATCCAGACATGTCAAACATACGATGACAGACACACATGTCAAACATATGATGATAAATTCTGAAAATCTTGTTTCATCATAGAAAAGAAAAGGTTCTTCCAATCCCAAAGGACCAGACACACACCCAGGTCCAATTATAACTTAGATCTTACCCAAAATACACACTTATAGTCAATTCTTGTTATTTAAGCTAAAATTTATTAAAAAAGGAGAGAGAGAGAGTTGGTTAAAAGATAAGTATACAGACAGACTTGAATTCATTTCCTGTGGTTCAGATACAGAGCAGAGATGAGCTTGTAGTTGCCAAAAGTCCTTTTAGAATAGTCCACAGGTTATAGTCCAATGTCCATATTCAGAGTGACTCCAGTCAGTGACTGGGGATCTCAGTCCTTATGGCTTAAGGTTTCCCACTCTTGAAACCCAAAGCAGATCTGAGATGAAGAAGGATCCTGTCCCAAGGGTTTTATACATTTCCAGCAGCCTTTTGGACTGAGAAGAGAAGAGGCTTAACTTTCCTTCTCCTACACATCATGGCGATTAGCCCAGGGTCATTTATCCATTAAACAGGTCAGCTACAGGTTACCACGACCTTCCAAGAGACATGTAGACAGTAATACGATTTCACTCAAGTGTTCTCCTAAATGACTGTATTCCTTTTTTTGATCTTTGAATCAAAGCTATAGCAACAGACAAGACTTGTCTGCTGACATCACAAGACCTGAGCTGACATCTATCCTTCTATCTCTAACAATGCAGGCTGCATTTCAAAGCTCTGTTCATTTCCATCTCTTCCTAACCAATCTCTAAAGCCATGGGTCAGGTCAGTCTGTGAGTTAATTAACTCTTTCTGGCCCTGTCACCTTTCAGTGAGATATTAAATTACACTCATAACGGAGGTCTGAGACACTGTCAGCCCCCCTCCCCCTCCAGCACACTGGGGCCCAGCCCACCTAGAACCATTGCCCATCTAGTCCCTAGTCCATATAGCCTGGCAGCCCCACAGGGAGCTAGTGGGTCAGATCTGAGTCTCCTCTCCCCACCCCATACTGGACGTATCTGAGCCAGGCAGCCCCTCGCCAGGACGCTCCGAAGTTCCCCCTGCCGGGCAGGGGGCCTGACACCCCTCTGGTGGCAGCCTGAGCTGCCCTGCAGCATGGTGTGTGGGCTGCGCCTGGTGCCCAGGTATGGTGGGTCTGGCGCCAAGGCCCCGGGCTCTCCCTGACAGGGTGCGGGTCTCTCGGCAGGAAGAACGTGGAGAAGCGTGCCCTGCTGGAGAACATGGAGGGTCTCTTCCTGGCAGTGGATGAGATCGTGGATGGAGGGTGAGCACCAGTGTCCACACAGAAATGAGGCTCCGGCTCCCGCTCCCCCCATGGGGCCCAAGGCTGCAACTTCCTCCCTCCACCCAGCTTGTCCTGGGCCCATCTTACCAGGCTCTTGTGTCCAGGGCCTGAGTACTGGGGCATTCTGCCCAGCTTGAGGGGTGGTGGCCAGGCATCAGCACTGGCAGCTGGCAAGTGCTCCCTGGGGAGGGCTGGAACACGCTGCTTGCCAGGCCCCCCCCCCCCCCCCCCGATTCCAGCTGGCTGTTGTCATCACGTATGTCCAGCTGGTTGGTGTGGGCGTGGGCATATGCATGTAAATGCCCAGCCCTGGGAAGGTGACATTTCTCTGAATTGAGGGAGGTTTAAATTCTTCCAAAGGGCCTGGCTGCCTAGATACCCTGTCCTCAGCTGGCCAGGCTGACCCTCTGCATGTCTCTCCCCTCTCCCTGCACTGGCCACCCTGACCCTTTGCAGGCTCCCTTCCCCTCCCTCCCCCCCAGCTCGGTTCGCCCATCCCTCCTCTGGCCACCCAGCTCTCTGGGCAGTCCCAAGCTGGTCAGAGTCGCCCAGATTCTCACAGACCGGCCGTTGGGGGTGGAGGGTTTGTCACAAGCCCGTTGGGCCATCAGTGTGGTGCCCCTTGTGCGGCACAGGGCGGCAGCCTGGGCACGGGGGGCCCCGCGAGCAGGGGCTTCTCTCACCTGGCACAGTGTTAACGGGCCACGTGCTCCTCCCTCAGCGTGATCCTGGAGAGTGACCCCCAGCAGGTGGTGCACCGAGTGGCTGTGCGGGTAAGTGAGTGCGGCCCCCCTTCCCCGGAGCAGCCCCGCTCTCCCCCCACTCTGAGAGCCCCTCCCCCTGGGGAGTAGAGCCCAGCTTCTGTCCCAGTAGGCTCCTCCTCCTTGACTTGCCCATCACCATGCCAGCTGCCCATTCTGCCCCCTGTCGGGCACCCAGAGGGAGCGCTAGGGCAGGAGCCTGCTCCCCCTGGAATGGCTTTGCCCTACAGGGTGGGTGGGGGAGGGGCAGCACGATTCCTCAGTGCACAATGTACCCCCTGCTGCACTCCTGCCCTTCCCCCCTCCTGCTTTCCAGCCCCTAGGGGCTGGGGTGGCTGCGAACCAGGCTGGGGCTGAGCTGGGGCCTGACTCCCTGAGAGCAGTGGGGAAGGGCCTGGCCACCTTGCCCAGCCCCCTACATTGGGAAGGAGGGGGGAACCGTGTCCCCTGCAGCATTGGGGTGGGGGGTGAGGGCAGTGCCCCCTGCAGCATGGAGGGGTGGGGTTCAGGGCAGCACCTCCTGTGGCACTGGGGGGCTGGAAGTGGTGCTCCATGACATGTCTGTTGCAGGGCGAAGACGTCCCCCTGACAGAGCAGACAGTTTCTCAGGTACATCCCTGTCCCTGTCCCCACCCTCCCTGCGCACCGGCATCACTCCCCCAGCCTGGGCAGGCCTGTCCCCCTGGTCGGCTCCAGGGCTCTGCAACTTCCCATCCCCAGATTTCGCCATCTCCAGCCCAGGCCCCACCCTCCCCCAGTCAGGCCCCTCCCAAGCTTAGCATGGGATTCCCCAGGGCAGACCAGCAGGGATTTCCCCCCCCCCCCCCCCAGGGGCCTGGTCCTGATTTCTTTGCAGACTCCAGTGCCCCCTAGTGGCAATGCGGTCCATGGGGGGGGTGCCCTCCTGACCACTTCCCAGCATGGAGTTGGATTGCAACGTGCAGCAATTGTTAACCGCCCCCAGCATGCTCTGTGCTGCATGAGACCTAGCGGTGGGCACAGCCTCTGCCCTGGGGAGCCCACAGCCAGCGAGGCACACAAAGGGTGGCACTAACTTAGAGTAAGGGCCTAAGAAATACTGTGGGCCCCACGGTAACCCAGCTCCTTCTGGGCTGGGTGCTCTGAGGCCAGGCCCTTAGATACACTGTGCCATGCAGCCTGTTGGTAGGGGCTGCCCCGGCGCTCTCCTGTCCAGGGCTGCTCTGCCTCCAGACAGGCCCGCTGCTCATTGGCCAGAGCTCTAGATGGCAGCTTGTCCAGCTGGACAGAGTGCCCTGCCTGTGCCCTGTCGGGGGCCTGTCCCAGTACAGGCTGGGCCGAGCCACAAGACGGCTCTTAACCCTGGATCCGGTTCCCTTTGCCCCATTGTGAGGCAGTGCCTGGCCCAGGCATGGGGAACAGCCTGTAACTCCAGAAACTCATGGAGCCCTGCGGGATGGCAGGGGCAGATCCTGCTTACCTGTTGCCAGCTGGTGCCCGTGGCTGCAGGCCGGGTTGGTAGTAATAGAGCGCGTCCCTTGGCCCAGCTGTTCTCCAGCCAGTCTCTCCTGCTGGGTCCTGCCGGCCCACGGACCCTTCCACCACAGCTACACTGCCCCCTGCGGAGTGGCGCCCAGACAAGGCCCCTGTAGTCAAAGGGCCCAGGGCTTCTGAAAGAGCCTGACATGCAGGTAGCACTTGCCCCACACGCAGCTCCCTCTGGGATTGGAGGGACAGCAGTCAGCTGGGGCCCTGGATCTTGACATCAGCCCCTGCTCTTAACCAGAGAGCTGTGGGGTCTCTCATGCCCCCTGCAGGGCTGTTGAGGCCAGTGGTCACCATGGCGAAGGGGGTTGGCTCTAGCAGTGGGGCTGGTGAGCTCTGCAGGGGAGGGGAGGGGGATGGTGCCAGGCCGGCAGGTCACTGGAGGGGAGGGGAGGGGAGAAGAGGTCTGCCACCCAACCCCTCCAGCTGAGCCACCCCCTTTCTCTGCTTTCCAGGTGCTGCAGTCAGCCAAAGAACAGATCAAGTGGTCTCTGCTGCGATAGGGCACGGATCCCACTGCTGCCCCCATCTCTACTGTGTCCCACCCCCTTGTCCTGTATGACGCACTGCCTGGCGCCCTAACACGCTGGAGGATTTTGCTGGATCTGGTGTCTGGCTCTTTTCTGACCCTCTGGGCAGCCGCTGCTTTCCCAGCCCTTGAACAATGGGGAACCTCGCATCAGGGTCAGCGGAGGTGGCTGCTGCCCAGCCCAGACATTTGCCCTATCCCAGGGCTCGCAGGGGGTCCCCCAGACTCATTGCTACTGAAACCAAGCCCGGGATGGGATGGGGTGACACCCTGGACCCTGCTTCACTGCTGCCCCCTGTGGCGGCTGTTTGTCCTGGCCTAGTGCCCTCTTTGGGGTGTGGTGAGGGCAGGGCTTCCCCACATCATCCTGCTTCCTCCATCTCCACTGGCTGTTCCCTCCAGGGGGTGGGTCCCTGTGCACTCCCTGCCACTGCAGTAGCCAGTTACAATCCACCCACTGAGGCCCTTCCTGGGGCAGATGCTGCTGATGGGGGGGTCTCGTGGGCTTACCTCCTCCCGGGGGCTGCCACTTGGGTGCAGCCAGCGTGGGGTGGGCTCTGGAGCCCAGCAGCTCCCCAGGCCAGGGGAGAGTCGGGGATCCAGCATGGGAGGGGCGTCTCCTCCACACTCTGCCCAGGTGCCTTTGCTGTTAGCCGCCTTTCCCGGGGACCCAGCTTGGCAGCCCCATGGCTCTCGGGTCCCCCTGCCCTGCAATGAGGGGCCAGCGTTACTGGTGCTCCTGGCCCAGCTCTGCCATGGAGCCTGTGCAGTGCCGGGGCAAAGCCACTTGTAGCCAGCCTCCAAAGTGCTCAGCGCCCTGCTGTACCATTACGCTCATGGGGGGGGGGCAGTGTTCTCCATCGCACTTGCGGGGGCTGGGTTCCCCATCATGCTCAGTGGTGGGGACAGGGGGGATCCACCTTGCACCCAACGGGAGCTGCAGGCTGCTGACCCTCTCCCTCTAGTTGCCCTTGGCTTTCTGGGTGCCATGGGCTGGATCTTGGCAGGGGGGGCACCCCCCCAGTTCCCCCGGGTTCAGTTGGAGCCCGGGGCACTCTCCCCACTGGAGGTGGGTCATGCAGAGTGGGTGCTTCAGAGGGTCTGTGTCAGGCCCCAGCACAGGGAGCAGGCAGCTGGACAGAGTTGACTGCACTGACCCTGATCCCTGCCAACAGCTGGATCCCTGGAGGACCAGGTCACAGCTCCATCCATGCTGGAACTAGGGGGTGCAGCTGCCCTCCCAGGTTGAAGTGGTTTCCATTACATGCAGGGTTTACAGTTGGGGTCAATGGCTGACAGAACCCCTGCGGAGCTCCCCTGCCCCACCCCTCTGAGCCTTCCTGCCCCCTGCTGGGCTGGGCCCTTCCGGCTCAGTGGCATGCTGCCCACTCCCCCCATCCCTGGGGAGAGGCCCCATGGGTAACCCCTGCTCCAAGCCAGCTTTGAGGAGAGGCTCTTGGAGCTGTGTGGCAGGTGGGTGCAGACCCTGCTGTGACCCCCTGGGCTCCTGCTAAAAGCATCCCCCTAAAGCATCCTTCTGCTGTCCCGGGTCCCCTTCCTTCCGAGCAGTGAGATCAGCGGGGTGCTCAGTGCTGCTCCCCAGCTGTGGGGAGAGGCTTGAGGCCCCTCTGTGCCACTAGCTCCAGCTCCAATCGCAGCTGGCAGCTCCTGCTGGGCCCCGCCTGCGCTGCGCCCTCCGGCCCCAGGCGGAGTCACTGACCTCCCTGGCTCTGGCTCCAGGCCGGTTGGTGCCTGTGCCGGGTTTCCCAAGCCGGCCCCTGAGTTGCTGTAGCTGCCCCAGGGATGTGCCCAGGGCTCAGGATCATCCCAGTCGTCCAAGGGGTTTGTACCCAGAGGTGGGCGTCCTCCTCTCCAGCAGCCCCCTGGATCTGCGCCTGCAGATCCTTCTGCAGGAGCCCGGGCGTCTCGGCCTCCAGCCACGGCTGATTTACGGCAGGGAGCTGCGCAAAGTGTGAGCGCGGTGTGAGCGGCTGCTCCCCTTCAACTGCTCATAAATCTCCCCTGATGAGCTCCTGGCTCTCCAGGCCCAGCACGGCCCAAGTGGAGGGGCCTGGCAGGCAGGCTGGCAGGTGCTGGACAAGGCTGTGGGCTTTGGGCCTGGTACAGGGCAGGGATTCAATTGGAGCTGGTGCTCCCCTGGAGGGAACACTGCTCTGCGGGGGGGCGAATGAGGGAGATGCCCTCCCCAGCCATGGGAAGGACCCTGCTCCTTGGATCTCAGCGTGGCTGGGGGGGGGGGCCTCCCTCTGGCACGTCCTGTCTGGGCCCCGGTAGGGTTTCTTCCCTAGGGAAGGTCTGGTTAACAGGGGCACTCGGCTTGTCGCTCCAGCCAGCGGCTCACTCTAAGGCAGCTGGGCCGGAGCTCCCCCCACCCCACCTGCCTCCCACAGCCCCCACCTCTGCATCAAAATGCTCCTCTGGTGGGAGGGGGGATCTGCTCCCCCCAGGGTCCCCTCTGTCTTCCCCAGGCATCGTCTGTAGCGGGGGTGGGGGTATTCCCCTACCAGTGAAATTCTCCCCCAGTAAAGCTCCCCTCCCCAGGAGCAGGTGGTGGGTGTCTGCAGCTGAGCGTGGCAGGGGAGGGCCAGTGTCCTTGCAGGTTGGCAACCTTGTGCCAAGGTGTCATGGGTAGGTGACTCTGCTCCCTCACTGGGGCAGAGGCTGAGATGGCTCGTGCTGCCTTGAGGGGGCCACCTTCTCTCGCCTTTGTGTCCCCACGAGTCCCACCTTCCTTGCCTTTGCCATCGCCACGAGCATGGGGGGTGTTAGCCCTGGTGTTCACCTCCCCTTCCCAGGTGCTCCAGCCCCCCCCCATCTACGAGCATGCCATGCTCTGGCATTCGTGCCCCCTTTTGGGATCCACTGTGCCAGCCCCAATATGCACAGACCTACCCATCTGTCTTTGCCCCCCAGCTGCTCTTGGCATGTGGCATGGAGGCAGTGACTGCTCTGGGATTCCTACAGCCGGACTGGGTCAGGCCATAGGTCCGTCTAGCCCGGTACCCTGGCTTCCGACAGGGGACGGTGCCAGCTGCTGCAGAGGGATTGAACAGAACAGGGAATCCTCAAGGGGCCTGCGCTCAGGCTGGCTGGTGAATGACGCTGCCCTGCCAGTGCCAGCTCCCGCTGGAGCCGGTGCCCCCTGGATTTCACTGGACATCCCCACTCCCAGCCAGGGCATGCCTCCCTTGGCTCAGATTTGCCCCTGACCCCCATCTCCGCTGCGCAGTCCTGGTCCCTGGGTCTCCACAGTGCCAGAAGGCACCTGATGCCAGCTCTGAGCAGCGAGGGGGTGAATAATGTGTTCTCCTTGGGCGGCCCTATAGGCTGCTGGGGGCAGAGGGGTGGGGGGTTCTGGGGAGCTGAGGAACTGTCCTGTAGGGCTCTCTGTGTCGCCCTGTCAGCAGGGAGGGGGGGTCTGGTTTGAGGCACTGCCTTGGTACTGGGGCAGGGACAGGCCCTGTGGCTGAGCCCCCCATTCCCCCTTCAGGGCTGGGGGAGGGATTCCAGCCCACTGCTCTGGGCTGTGCCTGACTGTCCCGTGGGAAGTGGCTGCAACTCTAATAATGATGCCCCCCCCCCCCGTGAACCCTGGGCAGGGATCTGGGTGAGGAGCGGTGGCACCAGCTCTAGGGTATCCACAGTGTTCTTGTCGGCAAGTTAAGGAAGTATGGGCTGGATGAATGCACTATAAGGTGGGTAGAAAGCTGTCTAGATTGTCGGGCTCAACGGGTAGTGATCAATGGCTCCATGTCTAGCTGGCAGCCGGTATCAAGTGGAGTGCCCCAAGGGTCAGTCCTGGGGCCGGTTTTTTTCAATATCTTCATAAATGATCTGGAGGATGGTGTGGATTGCACTCTCAGCAAATTTGCGGATGATACTAAACTGGGAGGAGTGGTAGATACGCTGGAGGGGAGGGATAGGATACAGAAGGACCTAGACAAATTGGAGGATTGGGCCAAAAGAAATCTGATGAGGTTCAATAAGGATAAGTTCAGAGTCCTGCACTTAGGACAGAAGAATCCCATGCACCTAGTCCCCAGACTAGGGACCGAATGGCTCGGCAGCAGTTCTGCGGAAAAGGACCTAGGGGTGACAGTGGACGAGAAGCTGGATATGAGTCAGCAGTGTGCCCTTGTTGCCAAGAAGGCCAATGGCATTTTGGGATGTATAAGTAGGGGCATAGCGAGCAGATCGAGGGACGTGATCGTTCCCCTCTATTCGACATTGGTGAGGCCTCATCTGGAGTACTGTGTCCAGTTTTGGGCCCCACACTTCAAGAAGGATGTGGATAAATTGGAGAGAGTCCAGCGAAGGGCAACAAAAATGATTAGGGGACTGGAACACATGAGTTATGAGGAGAGGCTGAGGGAGCTGGGATTGTTTAGCCTGCAGAAGAGAAGAATGAGGGGGGATTTGATAGCTGCTTTCAACTACCTGAAAGGGGGTTCCAAAGAGGATGGCTCTAGACTGTTCTCAATGGTAGCAGATGACAGGACGAGGAGTAATGGTCTCAAGTTGCAGTGGGGGAGGTTTAGATTGGATATTAGGAAAAACTTTTTCACTAAGAGGGTGGTGAAACACTGGAATGCGTTACCTAGGGAGGTGGTAGAATCTCCTTCCTTAGAGGTTTTTAAGGTCAGGCTTGACAAAGCCCTGGCTGGGATGATGTAACTGGGAATTGGTCCTGCTTCGAGCAGGGGGTTGGACTAGATGACCTTCTGGGGTCCCTTCCAACCCTGATATTCTATGATTCTATGATTCTAGGGACCCATGCTATTACCAGCAGGAGAGTGAGTTTGGGGGGGGGGGGGATGAGAAAACCTGGATTTGTGCTGAAAATGGCCCAACTTGATTATCATACACATTGTAAGGAGAGTGATCACTTGAGATAAGCTATTACCAGCAGGAGAGTGGGGTGGGAGGAGGTATTGTTTCATGCTTTGTGTGTATATAATAAGATCTTCTAAACTTTCCACGGGATGCATCCGATGAAGTGAGCTGTAGCTCACGAAAGCTCATGCTCAAATAAATTGGTTCGTCTCTAAGATGCCACAAGTCCTGCTTTTCTTTTCACATCCCCAGGGTGTTCCTCGGGCTATGGGGATGATGTTGACATGTGTTGGCCAACAGCGCCACCTGCGCCCTGTCCGCTGCCACTGCAGGCCTGGCCTGTGGAGGGGGAAGGCGGACCCCTCTCCCCTTTGCCAGGGACCCTTGCGGTCACACCAGTGTTCTGTGCCCCCGAGCCCCGCACTCCCTCAGTGCGCAGCCCTGCCAGTGGGATCAGTGGCCTGGGGGGATCAGGAGCCAGGGTGATGGGCTCCAGGCCAAGGAGACAGCACCAGAGCCAAAGCCCGACTTAGCCAAGTCGGGCAGGTGGTGCCAGGGCTGGGCTGGTGCCACCAGCCTGGGGGATGGGGTGAGCTCCTGCCCAATGCAGGGTGCTGGGTGCCAGCCCTGAAGCCTGGCCCCATGGAGCTGGGCCTGGGGGCTCCAAAGGGCTTGGCAGCTCAGCAGAGGCTGCGCCGGTACTTGGGTGAGCATGCCAAGGAGAACTGAGTGGGCTGCAGGGAGAGGGGGGCTTGGTAGGGGGCGCTCTCCCCTGGCAATCAGTGCTGGTCCCAATGCCCCAGGGTGGCACTAGGGGGCGCTGTGCTGCAGGGAGCAGGGTGGGGGCTCAGTAGGGGGTGCTCTCCCCTGGCAATCAGTGCTGGTCCCAATGCCCCAGTGCAGTACTGAGGGTCTGGGTTGCAGGGAGGGGCTGTTTTGGGGTGAGATTTACCACCCAGAGCCCGCCCTGACAGTGACTCAAGGCCCTGGAGTGCATGGGGGGCAACGCTGGCGCCTGGCACTATCCCAGCAGTGTTACCTGCCGGCTGCCTTCCCCCTAGTTCCCCCGGCTGGGTCCCATGCTGCTCCCCAGGCCTCAGGTCTTCCCTTGCGCTCGGACTGAGGATGGCGGGACCCACAGCCCAGCCTGCCCCGCCCCATATCCGCTGCAGCAGTCCAGCCTGGCATCAGGCTCCCCAAAGGGGCATCAAGGTCCCCGTGGGAAACCCAGATCCAGCTGGTTCCCTCCCCCCACCTTATTGCCCTTGGGGGAGGTGGGGGGATGAGGGAGCAGGGAGGGAAGAAGGGGACTCCCCCCCCATCACTTCAGCCCCCGCCCCCAGGGCGTGTCCCATGACAACACCAGAGGCACCGAGCCGGGCTGTACCAGCACCTACCTCTGGCACATGGAGGCTCTGTGCCTCTGGCCTGACCCCCCCCCCCCATTTACACCAGTCGGAGTGAAACAGTGTGAATCACACATGGGGATTGGGGAAGGGCAAGCCAATGGGAGGTGTGGGGGGAACTATGAGGGGCTCAAATTCAGATCCCTGCCCCCGCCCCCCCCAGCCTCAGCTCCACTCTCCAGGGCTTGCCTGGGCCCTATCTGGGTGGGCTTCAGATCCCATTTGTCACTCCCAGGGAGAGGGTCAGATCAGGCCCCTCCCTGTCCCTAAACCCTCTGGGGCTACCCCCTCCCCCACCGCACGCCGGTCTCATTCTGACCAGAGCCTGAGGGGTGGGGGGCAAAGGGCAGTGTTACCCGTGGGGCTCCACCTGGGGCCCCTCTGCAGCTGCCTCTGGGGGCATGGTGGCTGTTAACACAGGGGGCCCTCGCCGTTGGTGCTGAGCTGTGATGACTCCAGGGTGATGCAGGGGAATCTCCCGTGGCCCCAGGAGCATCAGAGGAGCCTGTCACCTCCTGGGTGGGGCAATGACTGTGGTGGGAGGGGGCAGGTTGGGGGCACTGGCTGGAGGCACGAGCTCCAGGAAAAGCCTCTGAGACTCTGGCTGTCCCCCTGCCCCATGGACTGGGGGGTCCCCACTGGGAACGGCCTCATGGCCCTCAGCAGCAGCTGGCTGGGGTGGATGGCTCAACCCCCAAAACCCCCATGATACCGTGGCTGTTTGGGGTGGGGGGCAGCTCTCCTGCCTGGGGCAGGGGGCGGGGGCTGAGTCCAGATCTTAAAGGGGGGGTCATTCTTCCCTTGTGCTGCCACAGGGGGTGCTGAGTGCAGGGCCTTGCTAGGGGCCCCTCATGCTCCCTTCATAGACCCCAGCAGCCCGTGTTACAGTGAGGGGCAGGCTCAGAATGCTCCAGGGAGGGCTGAGGGAGGTGGTGGGGTCTGGGGTCTGTGAAGGGAGCACAGGGGCCCATCAGGGGCCCCCTAGCAAGGCCCTGCTCCCAGCACCCCCTGGCCCCCCAAACACCCAGCTTTATAACAGGCCAGCCCCCATCTCAGATCATTAGGGCTTGGGGGCCAGCACAGTCCCCTGCTGGAGCAATGAGGGAGTGCAGAGCCCCCCTGGAGGCTTGGGGGTGCTGAGCCCCTTGCAGTGGGGCTGACCATGTGGGGCCAGGGGCCCACGTGCCTCCTGCTGCTGGGTTGGGGAGTGTGTCCCCGCCCTCCCTGGGAGGTTGGGTCAGGCTGCGGAGCTAGCTTGGGGTGTGGGGGTCCAGGCAGGGCAGGGGCTGGGGTCAGGCTCCTGCAGGGAACTGCTCCCTGGAGCTGGAGCTGGAGCTGGCATGGACTCAGCACAGGGTCCCCAGGGGAAAGTGATTAAATACCCTGGTGCAGGGAGCGGGAGGGACTCGCCCACAGCCAGAGCCAGGGATAAAACCCAGGAGTCCTGGTCTCAGCCCCCCCACTCCAACCGCTACACCCCACTCCCCACCCAGAGCCAGGGATAGAACCCAGGAGTGTGTGTGGGCAGGGGGGTACTGGGCTGGACGGGCCCCTGGCTCTGTGTGTGGGTGGGGGGGTGGGGGTACCTGGCTGGACGGGCCCCTGGCTCTGTGTGTGGGTGGGGGGGTGGGGGTACCTGGCTGGACGGGCCCCTGGCTCTGTGTGTGAGCAGGAGGGAACTGGGCTGGACTGGCCCGTGGCTCTGGGGGTGACCTGGGGACAGCGGGCTGGATGGGAGCCAGGCACAGGGAGGCTCCTTGTAGAGATGTCCCCCCGCCCCAGCCAGTGACTGAGCCCAGCATGGAGTAGGGCCCTGGGGGTGGGGGGCTAAGGACAGAGCCTGGAAGCCACCCCATTGCCTACAGCAGGGGGCAGTGGTGAGTTCCATGGAGACCCCAGCTCTCCCTCTCCCTCCCCCAAGACAAGCCTGGACCCTTCCCTCCCCCAGCCCCTGCTCAGCACCAGTGCTGCCTCCACCCACCTTCCACTGACCTCCCCCCCCCGCCACTGCAGAGCTGGCTCCCCAGATCCCAGCCTGTGCAGATACATAGCCCCCCCTCCCACGAGGGTCTGCCCCAGCTCTGCTGGTGCCCCTCAGTCCTGACCTGCAGCCCCCTGGTATCCCAGCCCTGGGCTAATGCATCCACCCACTGTACCCCAGAACCCCACCTCTGCTGCACCCCAAATCACCCCCCATGTACTCCCTGCACTGCTCCCAGCATAGCGCTGAAGCAGCCCCTGTGCCCCACAGCCCCCTGCCATTCTGTCCCCATTGGCGGGGTGGCTGGGGCAGTGCGGGGGCACTGAGGGGCAGGCGCGGGTCGGGGTTCAAGGGGGAGAACTGGGGTGCGTGGGAGGGGGCTGGTGGTGAGGGGTGTCAGCAGCCCCATAATTCCAGGGTCACGGGGCCACTAGTGAGTGGGGGAGACGCAGCCCCCTGGGGGTCCCAGGTGTCCAGCCCCACCGGGTTCTGGGGGGGCCTGGCACAGTCTATGGGGCTCCCTCTCCAGGCAGGATCCCGGCTTCGGGCCACTAGTTGGGGGTCTGCAGCGCCTTTTCTTGTCACCAGGTGGCGCCCGGCGCCGCCAAAACAAGCCGCCCCTGTCTAGTCCGGCAGCCTCTGCCGGTGCCCCCCTCGAACCCCCCACACTCCCGGACCCTGGGGCGGGGGGGCTCCGGAGTGAAATCTTGCGGGGATCCAAAGTGCGGCGCCGCGGGGGAGGGGCAGCGGTGGTGTGTGGGGTGGGGGGCGCGCAGACAGGTGGTCGGGACGGGGGGGGGATGAAGGGGGGCGGTCGGGACGGGGGGGGGGGCTGGATGAGCTCTCAGATCCAACCTGGCCAAACAGGGAGAGAAGTGGTGAAACACAGGAACAAAGTTCAGTTTTGGGGTCCCCCTGCACCTCCCTCCTCATGCCTTCTTCCATCCCCCAGCCCCTCCTTAGCAGTGACCTGTGTGGCTCCCCCACCCCGGCTACCTCTGTCCTGTCCCCCCAGGTCAGCCCAGAACCGAGCACTCCCTCACCCCCAGACGAGCCAGAACAGCCTCCCGCTCTCCCCCCAGGCCCAGGCTCCCAGCCTGGGGCCACTTGACCGCTCCCAAGATCCTGGCATTGGGGGCGAAGGGGACCCCAGCTGGGTTGGGCCACTATGGGGCCCCAAGCTGCCCCTTCCCCAGCGACCAGGACACCCCACCTCCCCCGCACAGAGCCCCCTGCTCTCCAGATCTCAAGTGGCCCAAGGAGCAGGGCTGAGCCGAGCAGCTCCCCCCCCACCCATGACCCAGAATGATGCTGGGCTCTGTGACAGGCAGCCCCCCAACCCCCTCTGCATTCTCAGGATCCTCATCTGGGCCTGCTCCCCCCATTGCTTCCTCCTTGAAGCCCCCAATAACTTCCAGGTGCAGTTGTGCCCTGTGGAACTTCCTGCCACAAGAGAACAGCTGCTGGCACCTTCAGGTGCCAGCCACCTACCAGCCCTTCCTGTCTTCACTGGAATAAAGGTGGGGTGTGTGTGTGTGTGTGGAGGTAGTTTGGAGCTGAAAGCCAGGCTGTGGAGAAATTAGGGATTTCTGAAAGGTTTTGCTGAACAATGTTCCTGACTCAGTTTCCCCAGCCCCTCATACTGCTGCCTGTGGGCTGGGTGTCACAAGGCCAATCTGTTTCCCTGGCCCAGTGGGCTGGGTGTCACAAGGCCGATCGCTCCCGAAGGAGTGGGGTGGGGTGGGGGTCACTGCACCAGCTGGGCCAGGCCCAGTTGCACAGTTAACAAGTGAGAGCAGGATGGACGCAGCACTGATGGCTGGGGGCCCTGCACAGGCTGTGGCTGAGCCAAAGATCAGACAGCACTCAGCCCTGGGGAAACCGAGGCAGCCGAACTGGGGAATGCGGCACCAGCTGCAGCAGGGCCCAAAGACAGGGGGCCTCAAGTGGCTGTTGGCAGGAGTGGCTGGAGACTCGGGCCAGAGTCAGGGCCAGTGCCGGGATGGCCCCAGGAGACACCAGGGTGGCTGCTAGTGTCTCTGCAGATGCTGCCTTCAGCTTGGCCTGCAGCCTTGTCTGTGCTGGGTCCCAGATGAAGCCTTGGTTTAAAGGGTCCTCGCTGGCCATGGGTCCTCGCTAGCTGCATGTCGCTGAGAGGCCTCGCTGGCTGGACACATCATGGGGGACCCTCACTGGGAAAAGCTTCAGGAGGCATCTCACCTCAGCCCCACTCGCTGCAGTGGCTCCAACTCCTGTGAGGGAGCTGGGGGGTGGCCGAGCTCAGGGGTGGGGGTGGGAGAAATAGGGGAACTCCCGGGTGATGGGAGAAAGGTCACAGTAATGAACCTGGAGATCTGGGGCCCTGCGTCCCACCCCCCATACACACCCACTGAGCACACACAGATACAGCTCTCCTGATAGGGGTATGGAACAGCTTCCATCTGAGAGGAGAGTAATAAGACTGGTACTTTTCAGCTTGGAAAAGAGATGACTAAGGGGGGATATGATAGAGGTCTATAAAATCATGACTCGGGTGGAGAAAGTCAATAAGGGCGTGTTATTTACTCCTTCTCATAACACAAGAACTAGGGGTCGCCAAGCGAAATGAATAAGCAGCAGGTTTAAAACAAACAAAAGGAAGTATTTTTTCCACACAACACATAGTCAGCCTTGCCAGAGGATGCTGTGAAGGCCAAGACTGTAACAGGGTTCAAAAGAACTAGATCAATTAATGGAGGAGAAGTCCATCAATGGCTATTAGCCAGGATGGGCAGGGATGGTGTCCCTATCCTCTGTTTGCCAGAAGCTGGGAATGGCGACGGGATGGATCACGTGATGATTACCTGTTCTGTTCATTCCCTCTGGGGCACCTGGCACTGTCGGAAGACAGGATACTGGGCTAGCTACTTTAGTCTGACCCAATATGGCTGTTCTTATGATATGCGAACACACCACACACCTGCACACCATGCATAAGGGATATACACAAACACAGCCTGGTTATAGACTCTCAGCTCTGCCCCAGAGTTGGCAGGGGCCATTGGGGGATGACGACCCCGTCTGCTGCCCCGTCCCTCCTCCTGGGGTGAAGCTCTGCCCATCCCTGCAGGGCCAGGGGCACAGTGGCACCGTGCCCCCCCTTCCCTCACAGGCCATGCAGGCCCAGCTCTCTCCCCTGGGCCTCAGAGCGGGGAGGCAGGGAGCCGGGGGACACAGGACCACAGACTCCTTCTACCTGGCCTTTGCCCTGAGCCCAGACAGGCTTGGCTTTGGGGCCAGGGCCTGTGACTTGCGTGATGGAGAGCAGGGGCCAGTTCCTGCCTCTGCCCTAGGGATTTCCTGGCCAGACCGGAGCCCTGTGACCATCTCCTCTGGCTGGCCAGCCCCACCCGAGCTACAGCAGGGCTTTTAGAGAAACATCCTGGCTGCAGGTCCGACATGCCAGGGCTGGGGACTCCATCCCAGATTAGGGGATTATTGAGACCAGGCAGCGCTGGGATGTGAACCCACAGCCTTTAGGGGATAAGAGCCTAAATCCAGCAGCTTGGACCCCCTGCCACGGTACCAGCCACTGCCAGTGCTCTGTGCCTCAGTTTCCCCATCTGGGGAATGAGGTTGAGAAAAGCCACTTTTTACCAGCTCTTCCAGGCCAGCCTGTGTCTCCCGTTGGGTCTGGGCAGTGCCTGGCAGGAGGCTGCTCTCAGTTGGTGAGGGCACCAGGCGCCAAGTCCTTGGGGGGCGGAGGAGGACTCCAGGAGGGACAAGGAGCTGCATTTCCAAGCTCCCCTGGGCAAAGCGAGCATGGCAGCCCCTCCCGCCACCCTGGCCCAAACCATATTCGATCCCAGAGTCGGGTGACAGAACCCAGACGTTGGGGCGTTTCCTGGTGTGGGTGTCTCAGGGCCCAGCATCTCCCAGTGGGGACAGCAGTGAGTCCCCTGCACCTCGGGATCCAGGATGGATGGTGAGTCCCCACCTCACCCTCTGAGATCGCTGGTGGGTCCCCGTGACAGTGGGCTGAGCGATCCCAGCTGCGAGGCCCCTTTTGCTCAGGTGCAGAGCCTGGCCCTGACCTGGCTGGGGGCAGCTGATGATCCAGCTCCCTGCACAGAGCCCTGCCCAGGAATGGGGGTGACCCCAGCTGAAGAACAATCCCGGTTCCCTTCTGGGGCCTTCAATCCCAAAGGACTCTCACCCGCTGGCTCCAACCCAGGGGCAATGGGGCCTGTGCCCAGGTGGGGCCAGCCCCATGGGGGCAGGCGTTGCGGTTTGCCAGCTCAGCATGTGGCCCAGAGGAGAGACCCCACTGTAGGTCGGGTGCTGCTCTTTGCCCAGTGCCGACAAGCACCACATAAGAATGGCTATATTGGGTCAGACTGGCTAGCCCAGTATCTTGTCTTCTGACAGTGTCTGCTGCCAGGTGCTTCAGAAGGAAAGAAGAGAACAGGGCAATATATCGAGTGATCCATCCCCTGTCGTCCAGTCCCAGCTTCTGGCTGTCAGAGGTTTAGGGACACCTAGAGCACAGGGTTGCATCCCTGACCATCCTGGCTAATAGCCACTGATGGACTTATCCTCCAGGAACTTATCTAGTTCTTTTTTGAACCCACTTACACTTTTGGCCTTCACAACTTCCCCTGGCAAGGAGTTCCACAGGTTGATGGTGTTGTGTAAATAAATACTCCCTTTTGTTTGTTTTAAATCTGCTAATTTCATTGGCTGACCCCTGGTTCTTGTGTTATGAGGAGTAAATAACACTTCCTTATTGACTTTCTCCACCCCAGTCGTGATTTTATAGACCTTTATCCTATCCCCCCATAGTCGTCTCTTTTCCAAGCTGAACAGTCCCAGTCTTATTACTCTCCTCATCTGGAATCTGTTCCGTACCCCTCAGCATTTTTGTACCTTTTCCAATTCTAATACAGCTTTTTTGAGATGGGATGACCAGAACTGCACGCAGTATTCAACGTGTGGGGGTACCATGGATTTATATAGAGGCAACATGATATTTACTATCTCATTATCTATCCCTTTCCTAATGATTCCCAACATTTTGTTCGCTTCTTTAACTGCTGCTGCACATTGAGTGGATGTTTTCAGAGAACTATCCACAGTGACTCCAAGATCTTTCTTGAGTGGTAACAGCTAATGTAGATCCCATCATTTTCTATGTATAGTTGGGTTTATGTTTTCCAATGTGCATTTATCAACATGGAATTTCATTTGCTGTTTTGTTGACCAGTCACCCAGTTTTGTGAGATCCCTTTGTAGCTCTTTGCAGTCTGCTTTGGACTTAACTCTTTTGAGTGATTTTGTATCATCTGCAAATTTTGCCATCTCACAGGTTATCTCTTTTTCCAGATCATTTATGAGTTTGTTAAACAGCACTGGTCCCAGTACAGATCCTTGGGGGACACTGCTATTTACCTTTCTCCATTCTGAAAACTGACCATTTATTCTTACCCTTTGTTTCCAATCTTTTTACTGATCCTTGAGAGGACCTTCCCTCTTATCCCATGATTCCTTATTTTGCTTAAGAGCCTTTGG
Organism: Caretta caretta; assembly: GCF_965140235.1. Classification (NCBI taxonomy): domain Eukaryota; kingdom Metazoa; phylum Chordata; order Testudines; family Cheloniidae; genus Caretta; species Caretta caretta. The sequence goes on from NC_134225.1 coordinate 15,456,231, forward strand.
TGAGGGACCTTGTCAAAGGCTTTCTGAAGGCCCAAGTACACTATATCCACTGGATCACCCTTGTGCACATGCTTGTTGACCCCCCTGTAACGATGCTGGTTCTGGCGGGACCCAACTGAGAGTGCCAATTCAGGACAAACTGCTTAAAGCAGGGCAGTTACAGCCCAAGGCTGGGGTTTCTGTGCACACCAAGGCAAACCAAACCAGCCAAACAGAGAAGACTTTGGTTCTACCCCACTGGCTAACCAAAAGTCACACAAGCAATTCCCTTAGACACTCCAGTTTCCCAGTATCCCCACCAGTGCCACTCGTTATGGGGACAACTGGTTATGAAAACCAATACCCCAGAAAAAGAAAAAAGGTTCTCTAGATCCCAAAGGACCAAGCCCCAGACCCAGGTCAATATACAAATCAGATCTTACCCACAAATCACGCTGTTGCCAGTCCTTTAGAATCTAAAATCTAAAGGTTTATTCATAAAAGGAAAAAGAGATAGATGAGAGCCAGAATTGGTTAAATGGAATCCATTACATCCAGTCATGGCAAAGTTCTTGGTTCAGGCTTGCAGCAGTGATAGAATAAACTGCAGGTTCAAATCAAGTCTCTGGAGCACATCCACAGCTGGGATGGGTCTTTCAGTCCTTGGTTCAAAGCTTCAGTGTAGCAAAGTCCCTCCAGAGGTCAGAAGCAGGACTGAAGACAGGATGGAGATGAGGCATCAGCCTTTTATAGTCTTTTCCAGGTGTAAGAACACCTCTTTGTTCTTACCGTGGAAAATTACAGCAAAATGGAGTTTGGAGTCACATGGGCAAGTCCCTGCATACTTCGCTGAGTCACTGGGCATATCTGCCTTCTCTCAATGGGTCAGTTGTCCAGCTGATGGTCCTTAATGGGCCATCAAGCAGGCTAGGTAGAGCTGACACCAACTTGTCTGGGGTGTCACCCAGAAGCATAACATAAATTTGAAATTCACACAGTATAGAGCCAATATTCATAACTTTAACTACAAAAATGATTCACACATATAGACAGCATAATCATAACCAGCCAACAATAACCTTGTCTTAGACACCTTATTTGACCCCCTTTATACAAGATTTGGTGCCACTACAGGACCTTGGTTGCAACAATGATCTATACAGTCCCAGATTATGTCAATAACGTCACACACGCTCAAAGACTTCTAATAGATTGGTGAGGCATGATTGCCCTTCACAAAAGCCCCATTGATTCTTCCCCAACAAATCATGTTCATCTATGTGTCTGATAAATCTGTTCTTATCTATAGTTTCAACCAATGGGCCTGATACTGCCGTTCAGTCTACTGGCCTATAACTGCCAGAATTGCCTCTGGAGCCCTTTCAAAAAATTGGTGTTACATTAGCTACCTCCAGTCAGCTGGGTCAGAGGCTTATCTCAGCAAGAGGTTACACAGTACAGTCGGTAGTTCTGCAATGCCATACCTGAGTTTCTTCAGAACTCTTGGCTGAAATACAGCTGGTCCTGGTGACTCATTACTGCCCAATTGATCAGGTTGTTCCCAAACCTCCTCTACTGATAACTCAGTCTGGGATTGTTCCTCAGATCTGCCACTTAAAAAGAGCGGGAATCAGGTATGGGAATCTCCCTCACATCCTCCGCATTTAGCTTTTCTGCAACGGCCTTATCTCCCTTTAGCGATCCTTTCGCACCTCTGGCACCCAGGGGCCCCACTGGTTGCTTGGCAGGCTTCCTGCTTCTGAGGTACTTTAAAAAATTGCTGTTAGTTTTTGTCTTTTGCTAGTTGCTCTTCCGATTCTTTTTTTGGCCTCCCTAATTATACTTTTACACTTATCATAGAATCATAGAATATCAGGGTTGGAAGGGACCTCAGGAGGTCATCTAGTCCACCCCCCTGCTCAAAGCAGGACCCATCCCCAATTAAATCATCCCAGCCAGGGCTTTGTCAAGCCTGACCTTAAAAACTTCTAAGGCTTGCCCCAGTTTATGCCCCTTTCTATTGCCCTCAGTAGGCTCTGACTTCCGATTTTTAAATAGTGCCTTTTTGCCTCTAACTACTTCTTTTACTTCTTTTACTCTGCTGTTTAGCCACGGTGACACTCTTTTGGTCCTCTTACTGTTTTTTAATTTGAAGTATACGTTGAATTTGAGCCCCTATTAGCGTGTTTCCAAAAGGTTTCCATGTAGCTTGTAGGCATTTCACCTTTGTAATTGTAGCTTTTAATTTCCATTTAACTAGCCTCCTCGTTTATGGGTAGTTCCTCTTTCTGAAGTTAAACACTTCCGTGGTGGAATTCTTTGGTATTCCACCCCCTCCGCCAGATGTTAAATTGAATTATAGTATGACTGCTATTACTGAGTGGTTCCGTCATATTCACCTCTTGGACCAGATCCTGTGCTCCACTTAGGACTAAATCGAGAATCGCCTCTTCCTTGTGGGTTCCAGGACTAGCTGCTCCAAGAAGCCGTCACTAATGGTATCTAGAAATTGTATCTCTGCGTCCCGTCCTGAGGTGACCTGTGCCCAGTCGGGATGGGAATAGTTGAAATCCCTCATTATTGAGTTTTCAATTTTTATAGCCTCTCTAATCTCCCGGAGCATTTCACAGTCACCATCATCATCCTGTCAGTGGTCGGTATCGTTAGTATATCCCCACTGCTACACTCTTACTATTCAAACCTGATTTCAACAACCACCATCAACCTCAGCCTGGACCAGTCCACACAAGAGATCCACTTCCTGGACACTATGGTGCTAATAAGCGATGGTCACATAAACACCACCCTATACCAGAAACCTACTGACCACTATTCCTACCTACATGCCTCCAGTTTTCATCCAGACCACACCACATGATCCATTGTCTACAGCCAAGCTCTATGATACAACCGCATTTGCTCCAACCCCTCAGACAGAGACAGACACCTACAAGATCTCCATCAAGCATTCTTATAACTCCAGTACCCACCTGCTGAAGTGAAGAAACAGATTGACAGAGCCAGAAGAGTACACAGAAGTCACCTACTACAGGACAGGCCTAACAAAGAAAATAACAGAACGCCACTAGCCGTCACCTTCAGCCCCCAACTAAAACCCCTCCAACGCATTATTAAGGATCTACAACCTATCCTGAAGGACGACCCATCACTCTCACAGATCTTGGGAGACAGGCCAGTCCTTGCTTAAAGACAGCCCCCCAACCTGAAGCAAATGCTCACCAGCAAACACACACCACACAACAGAACCACTAACCCAGGAACCTATCCTTGCAACAAAGCCCGTTGCCAACTGTATCCACATATCTATTCAGGGGACACCATCATAGGGCCCAATCACATCAGCCACAATATCAGAGGCTCGTTCACGTTCACATCTACCAATGCGATCTATGCCATCATGTGCCAGCAATGCCCCTCTGCCATGTACATTGGTCAAACTGGACAGTCTCTACGTAAAAGAATAAATGGACACAAATCAGACGTCAAGAATTATAACATTCAAAAACCAGTTGGAGAACACTTCAATCTCTCTGGTCACTTGATTAGAGACCTAAAAGTGGCAATTCTTCAACAAAAAAACTTCAAAAACAGACTCCAACGAGAGACTGCTGAATTGGAATTAATTTGCAAACTAGATACAATTAACTTAGGCTTGAATAGAGACTGGGAGTGGATGGGTCATTACACAAAGTAAAACTATTTCTCCATGTTTATCCCCCCCCCCCCCACTGTTCCTCAGACATTCTTGTCAAGTGCTGGAAATGGCCCATCTTGATTATCACTACAAAAGGTTCTCCCCCCCCCCCCCCGCCCCCCTGCTCTCCTGCTGTTAACAGCTCAGCTTAAGTGATCACTCTGGTTACAGTGTGTATGGTAACACCCATTGTTACCATGTTCTCTGTGTATATAAATCTCCCCACTGTATTTTCCACTGAATGCATCTGATGAAGTGAGCTGTAGCTCACGAAAGCTTATTCTTTCTTTTTTTTTTTTTTATTCAAACCCGGAATTTCTCTCCATAGAGAGTCTATGGTACCGTTTGATTCGTTTAAGATTCTGACTCTATTTGACTCTACACTTTCTTACACATATATGGTGCCACTCCCCCACCAGCACAACCTACTCTGTCATTCCTACGTATTTTGTACCCTGGTGTTACCGTGTCCCATTGATTATCATCCTTCCACCAAGCTTCTGTGATATTTCTTATACCATTATCCTTATTTAATACCAGGGACTGAACTTCACCCATTTTAGTATTCAGACTTCTAGCATTTGTATAAAAGCACTTATAAAAGGTGTTGCTCTTTAGCGGTCTGCCATTATGTGAGGTAATTGAATGCGACTCTTTTTCATCATTTGACTGTTTCTCTTCAGTTCCAACCTGTACTTTACCAACATCTCTCCTCTTTCCTAGGATCTAGAGAATCCCTGTTCATAAATCCTCCCTTGAGGGCTGTCTCTGTCCGAATCACGTGCTCCTCCACACCCGGCAGCTTTCCCTCAGCCCTTCGTTTAAAAACTCCTCTACAACCTTTTTAGTTTTCCATGCCAGCACCTGGTTCTGTTTTGGTTTAGGTGGAGCCTGTCCTCCCTGTACAGGCTCCTCCTTTCCCAAGAGGTTCCCCAGTTCCTAATAAACCTAAATCCCTCCTCCGAATGCCATCTCTCATCCATGCATTGAGACCCTGCAGTTCTGCCTGCGGGTGGACCTGGCAGCATTTCAGAGCATGCTCCCATGGAGGGACCCTGAGCAGTCAGACACCTGCTGACCCCTAGACTCCTGGAGGGGGACTCAGAGCAGGGGAGGGGGCGTCACAGCACTTGTGCTGGTTGCACAGATCAGTAACTCGGAATAAAGTCGCTGTGGTTCGAAATCCCCTGGCTTAACCTGTTCCTGGCTGCACCCACGCTGCCCCGGGGTGGAGGAGCACACAAGCAGCCCAGGGTGTGCAGCCCAGTGTGATGGGGGGCTCAGCAGAGGAGCTGGGTGAAGGACAGGATGCAGGTCCTGCTGGCAGCCCCAAAGAATCATAGAATCATAGAATATCAGGGTTGGAAGGGACCTCAGGAGGTCATCTAGTCCATCCTCCTGCTCAAAGCAGGACCGATCCCCAATTAAATCACCCCAGCCAGGGCTTTGTCAAGCCTGACCTTAAAAACTTCTAAGGAAGGAGATTCCACCACCTCCCTAGGTAACGTATTCCAGTGTTTCACCACCCTCCTAGTGAAAAAGTTTTTCCTAATATCCAACCTAAATCTCTCCCACTGCAACTTGAGACCATTACTTCTTGTTCTGTCATCTGCTACCACTGAGAACAGTCTAGAGCCATCCTCTTTGGAACCCCCTTTCAGGTAGTTGAAAGCAGCTATCAAATCCCCCCTCATTCTTCTCTTCCGTAGACTAAACATCCCCAGTTCCCTCAGCCTCTCCTCATAAGTCATGTGTTCCAGTCCCCTAATTATTTTTGTTGTCCTCCACTGGACTCTTTCCAATTTTTCCACATCCTTCTTGTAGTGTGGGGCCCAAAACTGGACACAGTACTCCAGATGAGGCCTCACCAGTGTCGAATAGAGGGGAACGATCACGTTCCTCGATCTGCTGGCAATGCCCCTACTTATAAATCCCAAAATGCCATTGGCCTTCTTGGCAACAAGGGCACACTGTTGACTCATACCCAGCTTCTCGTCCACTGTAACCCCTAGGTCCTTTTCTGCAGAACTGCTGCCCAGCCATTCGGTCCCTAGTCTGTAGCAGTGCATGGGATTCTTCCATCCTAAGTGCAGGACTCTGCACTTGTCCTTGTTGAACCTCATCACATTTCTTTTGGCCCAATCCTCCAATTTGTCTAGATCCCTCTGTATCCTATTCCTACCCTCCAGCGTATCTACCTCTCCTCTCAGTTGCAAACTTGCTGAGTGTGCATCCAGACCATCCTCCAGATCATTTATGAAGATATTGAACTAAACCAGCCCCAGGACCGACCCTTGGGGCACTCCACTTGATACTGGCTGCCAACTAGACATGGAGCCATTGATCACTAGCCGTTGAGCCCGACAATCTAGCCAGCTTTCTATCCACCTTATAGTCCATTCATCCAGCCCATACTTCTTTAACTTGCTGACAAGAATACTGTGGGAGACAGTGTCAAAAGCTTTGCTAAAGTCAAGGAACAACACGTCCACTGCTTTCCCTTCATCCACAGAACCAGTTATCTCGTCATAGAAGGCAATTAGATTAGTCAGGCATGACTTGCCCTTGGTGAATCCATGCTGACTGTTCCTGATCACTTTCCTCTCCTCTAAGTGCTTCAGAATTGATTCCTTGAGGACCTGCTCCATGATTTTTCCAGGGACTGAGGTGAGGCTGACTGGCCTGTAGTTCCCAGGATCCTGCTTTTTCCCTTTTTTAAAGATGGGCACTACATTAGCCTTTTTCCAGTCGTCCGGGACTTCCCCTGATCGCCATGAGTTTTCAAAGATAATGGCCAATGGCTTTGCAATCACATCCGCCATCTCCTTTAGCACTCTCGGATGGAGTGCATCCGGCCCTATGGACTTGTGCTCGTCCACCTTTTCTAAATAGTCCCGAAGCACTTCTTTCTCCACAGAGGGCTGGTCACCTCCTCCCCATGCTGTGCTGCCCAGTGCAGTAGTCTGGGAGCTGACCTTGTTCGTGAAGACAGAGGCAAAAAAAGCATTGAGTACATTAGTTTTTTCCACATCCTCTGTCACTAGGTTGCCTCCCTCATTCAGTAAGGGGCCCACACTTTCCTTGACTTTCTTCTTGTTGCTAACATACCTGAAGAAACCCTTCTTGTTACTCTTAACATCTCTTGCTAGCAACAACTCCAGGTGTGATTTGGCCTTCCTGATTTCACTCCTCCATGCTCGAGCAATATTTTTATATTCATCCCTGTTCATTTGTCCAATCTACCACTTCTTGTAAGCTTCTTTTTTGTATTTAAGATCAGCAAGGATTTCACTGTTAAGCCAAGCTGGTCGCCTGCCATATTTCCTATTCTTTCTACACATCGGGATGGTTTGTCCCTGTAACCTCAATAAGGATTCTTTAAAATACAGCCAGCTCTCCTTGACTCCTTTCCCTCTCATGTTATTCTCCCAGGGGATCTTGCCCATCAGTTCCCTGAGGGAGTCAAAGTCTGCTTTTCTGAAGTCCAGGGTCCATATTCTGCTGCTCTCCTTTCTTTCTTGTGTCAGGATCCTGAACTTGACCATCTCATGGTCACTGTCTCCCAGGTTCCCATCCACTTTTGCTTCCTCTACTAATTCTTCCCGGTTTGTGAGCAGCAGGTCAAGAAGAGCTGTGGCCCTAGTTGGTTCCTCCAGCACTTGCACCAGGAAATTGTCCCCTACATTTTCCAAAAACTTCCTGGATTGGAAATCCAGGAGGTTTTTTGTTTCCAGTCGACCCTGTAAAAAAAAAAAAATCTCAGCGAACTGGAACACATCCCCTTTGGGTCAGACAAGCCCTGGGCCCTTTAGCGCAGGGGATTAGCGCTCTCCTGGGCTGTGGGAGGGCCAGGTTCGCTTTCCCCCTCCCCGGGTGAAGGGGCGAAGGAGGGTCACCGACATGTGCCTTGGTGCCCTCTAGCTGCTGTGCTGTGGGAGAGTCGCTTTCTCCTGGTGAGTCATTGGAGTAGGGACTGGAGCTTGTCAGGGCTGTCATGAATGGCAATGGAGCAGGAGAGAGGGGCCCTAGCTCTGCATTTGCCGAGGGGGTGTTGGCTCCGGGCTCAGGGCCCAGTCCTGCTGAAACAGGGCCGAAGGCTGAGCCCCGCGCCCCTGGGCGAGCCGGGAGACCCAGCACCAGGGTGCAACAGTAGCCCCCACGCCCAGCCAGTGCCTTGTCCTGGCCTCACGCCTGGGGTCATGGCAGGTTTGGACTGAGTCAGGGGCTGCACAACCAGCCTGGGATTCACCACACTGCCTGCAGTGCCCCCTGCTGGCTGAATCTCGGTCCTGCTCCCCTGAAACCACCCCCGAGCTGAACACAGCAGGGATGGGATGGGCACGCGGTGTCCTGTCCAGAAACCGATCCCGGGCCGATCTGGTTCAAAGCCCCGTCCCGTGCGGGGTCTGTCCCCGGGCTGATCCGGTTCAGGGCTCTGTCCCGTGTGGGATCCATCCCCAAGTCGATCCAGTTCAGAGCTCCATCCCATGCGGGATCCGTCCCCAGGCTGATCCAGTTCAGAGCCCCGTCCCATGCGGGGTCTGTCCCCGGGCCGATCTGGTTCAGAGCCCCGTCCCGTGTGGGGTCTGTCCCCGGGCTGGTCTGGTTCAGAGCCCCATCCTGTGCGGGGTCTGTCCCCGGGCTGATCTGGTTCAGAGCTCCTTCCCGTGTGGGGTCTGTCCCCAGGCTGATCCAGTTCAGAGCCCCGTCCCATGTGGGGTCTGTCCCCGGGCCGATCTGGTTCAGAGCCCCGTCCCGTGTGGGGTCTGTCCCCGGGCTGGTCTGGTTCAGAGCCCCATCCTGTGCGGGGTCTGTCCCCGGGCTGATCTGGTTCAGAGCTCCTTCCCGTGTGGGGTCTGTCCCCAGGCTGATCCAGTTCAGAGCTCCATCCGGTGCGGGGTCTGTTCCAAGGCTGATCCAGTTTAGAGAGCCATCTGTCTTCTAAGATGGTGAAACCAGTCCAGGTGCCCTCTTTTGAAGGTGTCCCTGTGCCCTTTCACCACTTGGCCTTTGCCTTTTGTCAGAGCCCAGCTGCAGATTCCCCCGAGCCAAGGTGTGGGGTTCGTCAGTTTGGGACTGGAGGGGGTGGAGACAGTCCCTTTGCTTCGCTCCCTACATCAGGTTTGCTGGGGACCCCAGCTCATTCCTCCACGTGAGGATGCAGGAGAGGGCTTTGCGCTCTCCTTGACAGCTGGCCTGTGACTTCACAACACAAGGACTGGGGTGTGCAACTGTGGGGCCAGCCCTTCGGAGCAGAAAGGGCTCTGGGGCCTGGCCCATGAGAGCAGGGGGCTGAGCTGTGGGCATGGAGAGCTGGGTGCTGGGGAGTAGGGGGGTGATTCAGCGTCGGGGATCCTGCCAACAGCCCCAGGCTGGGGCCGGGGGGAAGTGCCAGGCCCCGAGACGCATGAGGAGGCTGGAATGCTGGACCCCAGGAAGGCCAGAGGCCCCCCCCCACTGCTGGCTCAGCCTCTAATGGCGGGGAGAGTGGGGGGTGGAGGGGGCAGGTGGAACGTCCCGTGTGCTGAGACCTAGGGATGCTGCATTGAGTTTAATGGAGCCCAAAGCAACCCCCCTTTAGCGTCAGGTTCCTCCTCCTCCTCTGTCTCCCCACACAGCCCTCAGCGAGAGCAGGGGGCTCAGCCCCCCATGGGAGCCCAGCTCTGTTCACTGGGGTGCAGGGCCGGCCAATGCGCGTACCGTTCAGTGCAAAGTGCAAGGGAAACACTCCTGGCCCCAGATCGGCCTGGGGGGCGGTGTCAGGAGCAGGGGAACTGACGCAGGAGGCTGGGGAGTCACTAACCAGGCCCAGGAAACTGACACAGGAGGGCTGGGGGGGGGGGTGGCTGTCACTCACTGTGCCCCAGGGAACTGACACACAAGGGGGGGTGTCACCGCACTCAGGGGAACTGACACACGAGGGGAGGAGTCGCTGTGCTCAGGAGAACTGACACAGGAGAGGAGGGGCAGGCCCACTGGGGGTGACCCTGAGAGAGGGGGTGAATTCTGCCTGGCGCTGTCAGGCCTGGGGCTCGGGGGGAGAAGGGAGGTGTGGGGCCTTACAGGAGCACTGAATTCCCAGGGATGGGTTCAGGGTGTGACTGGGGGTCTCAGAAGCTGCCCCTCTTCCCCCCACACCTGCCCTGACCCCCAACCAGCCCCAAGTGTCAGTGGAACAGCCAGAAGCAGTTTGGAAATGAGGCAGAAATGGAGAATTTCCCACTTCATCTGTCCCACAGCCCCTTGTCTGTCCCCCATCTCCCCCCATTCCCATCCCCCAGCCCCATCTCTGCCCCCATCTCCCCCTGTTCACATCTCCCCAGCCCCTTCTCTGCTCCCCATCTCCGCCTGTTCACATCCCCCCAGCCCCATCTCTGCCCCCATCTCCCCCTGTTCACATCCCTGCAGCCCCTTCTCCGCCCCCCATCTCCCCCTGTTCCCATCCCCCCAGCCCCTTCTCTGCCCCCCAGCTCCTCCCCAGTCCTGCTGCCCCCAGCCCTTTGTCTGTCTTTCAGCCTCATCTTCCCCTGTTTTGGGGGGACTGGCCTGGGGAGATAGGAGTTGGGAGGAGATGAGAGCAAAGAAGGGGCAGGGAAGGGGCTGGGGGGAGATGAGGGCAGGGAAGGGGCTGGGGAGAAATGGGGGGTAGGGAAGGGGCTGGGGGCAGATGGGGGAAATCTCCTGCCTCAGCACCTCTGCATCCTGTCATCTCCCTCAGAGTGTGTGTGCCGGGGGGAGCAGGGGGGATATGTTACCAAGCCCCCCTTCCCCTTGTCCTCCCTTCCTCTTGCCGCCAGCCCCCCCCTTTGATCTCCCCCTCCCCCAGCCCCCCCTTTCCAGGCTGCATCAGCTCCTTCACCGAGGGCCTCAGCACAAATCGATTCCCCCCGCAGATTTACAGCCGCCCACTCGCCATTGGCTAGCGGGGCCGTCAGCGCTGATTTAGGGGCGCGCCCCATTGGCTGGGCCCCGACAGGGTGATTTATGGGCACCCCACCATTGGCCGGGCGGTGCGGCTGGGGGTAATTTACGACCCTGCTCCTGATAGGCCGCAGCCAGGGTGTCAGGTCACAGCTGGAAAGCTGGAATTTCTCCCTGGAGTCCCAAGGCTGCCCCCTCCCCAGCCCCCCACCTCCCCGTTCTCCCTCCCGCCCGGGGCCGGACGTGACTCTGCTACCAATCGCCCTGCTCTCCCCCTCGAAGGCACGACGCCCCGCCCGGAACTGCCGCCTCTCCCCAGCTGTGCCACGAGATCCCCCCCCTCACCCCACGGCAGCTGGTGCCCGAATCCAGGCCCCAGGCCCGTCAGGAAAGCCCTCTTCGGGGCAGAGAGCTGCCCCCGCACGTGCATTAGGGCTGAGGTGCATTAGGGCTGACCAGCTGTGGCAAAGTGGTCTGTGGGTGGGACAAGCCCTGCCACCCCAGCATCAGACACCGCAGGGGCTTATCCCACCCTGATGAGGTCATCGCCCTGGGTGTGTCATCATCGCTGCTGTCTCCACAGCAACCCGCTGTGATGTCACAGACAGGGGAGGCGTGGCCGGGGGTGGGGGTCAGAAATCCTGGCAGAACTGGATGTGGTCCACTAAAGCCCCAACTCTCCTCCCCTCAGGACTCTCCTGAAATCCAGCTGGGGAATTCCCCCCCCCCCCCGAAATCCAGCAGGGGTGAGGCAGGGCCCCCCTCCTGACCACCAAGTGGGTTGGACTGTTGCTAAGTGTCTCCAGGGGAGACTCATCCTCCTAATCTAAACCCTTCCCTCCCCTGTGGCATCCTATGGTTCTACGCTGGGACCCTCACCCCAGTATATGGGCACGAGCTATCCTGGCCACCCTCTGCCTTGTCCACCCAGGCTTTTACAGTGGGGCACTGGGGGCAAAGTGACGCCCACAAGGTCTCCTGGCCAGTTACAGCCAGATATGAACCCAGGAGTCCTGGCTCCCAGCCACCCCCCTCTCTAACCAGTGACTGAATCCTACTTCCCTCCCAAAGTGGGGGATAGAACCCAGAAGTCCTGGCTCCCAGCTGCCCCACCCCGGTCTAACTGCTAGGCCACACCATGTCCTGAAGGGGATCCTAATTCACAAGAACAGACAAAGCCAGCGAAGTCCCTGCCCAATGTCCCTCCCTGGTGTCAGAGTCCCCAGCCAGTCCAGCCACCAGTCTGGCCTCTGATGAGCCGGCTCCCCTTGGACCTGAAACCACAGATCCATGCCCCATGGCTGGTCAATGGGGCTGAGCCCCAGCAAGAGCTCAGAGTAGGGTGACCCATGGCTCTGTGGCCTCCAAGCCCCGACTGCTGGGATTAAAGCCGAGAAGTGGGGTGGGTGCAGAGCCCTGGAATCCCCCCCAGGACAAGGGCAGAGATCCCGTCTGCCCCCCGCGCCTGGGCCGGCTCCTTCCAGCCCAGGGAGATGGATTTAGCAGGTTAGAACGAATGGAAACAGATTGCGCCAGGCTGCAAACAAAGAGGGGAAGATTTATGGGTGCCAGCACAAGTGGAAAAGCAGCCCCTCTCCTGCCATGTGGCTCCAGCGACTGAGCCGAGCCAGACGGGGGGGGGGAGGGGGAGGGGGTCACTCTGCCAGGAATGTACTTTGTGCTGCTAATTTATGGGTGGGAGCTGGGTTGGGGAGGGCGGGGGGGGGGGAGTGAGCGTGTGCATGTGTGAAAGGGCGTCGGTTCCACCCCACCACTTGGGGTTCCATAGGGTTTGGGGCTCTAGGGTCACTTCCCCAGAGGGGGATGGGGTCAGCCTGGGTCCCCCTTTGCCAGCGGGTTTTGAACTGGTGTTTATGGGTGTAAAACTGGCATTTACACACTTGCCAGGACCCAGTGGCACCACCGTGCCTGGCAATCGGGGTGATCCTGAGTCCCATTATTGGAGGAAGGGGAATGCGTTTGTGAGGTCACTATGATGGGGGTGTTCCCAACAATTAAAAATTACTTCCTCAGCCCCTGGGAACTCTGGTTCCAAATGCAGACAAGAAACACATTGCTTTCTTCACCTGGCACGCCCACTGGCTTGTTATTGTAACACTTATGGCTGGTGTGTTTTTGTAGGGTCTCTCGACGGTGTGTTATTGCAAGGTCTCTCGTTAGGAGTAGTGTGGTATTGCAGGGTCTCACCCTGGTGTCTTATTTTAGGGTGTCTCGTTAGGGCTGGTGTGTTATTGTAGGGTCTCTCAAGCGCTGGTGTGTTATTGTAGGGTCTCTGGTTAGCACTGGTGGGTTATTGTAGGGTCTCTCAAGCGCTGGTGGGTTTCTGTATGGTCTCTTGTTAGGACTAATGTGTTATTGTAAGGCTCTCACTGGTGTGTTATGGTAAGGTTGTTAGCGCTGGTGCGTTACTGTAGGGTCTCTCTTTAGCCCAGGGGTGTTACTGTAGGGTCTCTCCTTAGCGCTGGTGTGTTACTGTTGGGTCTCTCATTAGCGCTGGTGCGTTACTGTTGGGTCTCTCATTAGCGCTGGTGCGTTACTGTTGGGTCTCTCCTTAGCGCTGGTGTGTTACTGTTGGGTCTCTCGTCAGCCCTGGTGCGTTACTGTTGGGTTTCTCGTCAGCCCTGGTGCGTTACTGTTGGGTCTCTCGTCAGCCCTGGTGCGTTACTGTTGGGTCTCTCGTTAGCCCTGGTGTGTTACTGTTGGGTCTCTCGTCAGCCCTGGTGCGTTACTGTTGGGTTTCTCGTCAGCCCTGGTGCGTTACTGTTGGGTTTCTCGTCAGCCCTGGTGCGTTACTGTTGGGTCTCTCGTCAGCCCTGGTGCGTTACTGTAGGGTTTCTCGTCAGCCCTGGTGCGTTACTGTTGGGTCTCTCATTAGCGCTGGTGCGTTACTGTTGGGTCTCTCATTAGCGCTGGTGCGTTACTGTTGGGTCTCTCATTAGCGCTGGTGCGTTACTGTTGGGTCTCTCATTAGCGCTGGTGTGTTACTGTTGGGTCTCTCATTAGCCCTGGTGCGTTACTGTTGGGTCTCTCGTCAGCCCTGGTGCGTTACTGTTGGGTCTCTCATTAGCGCTGGTGCGTTACTGTTGGGTCTCTCATTAGCCCTGGTGTGTTACTGTTGGGTCTCTCATTAGCCCTGGTGTGTTACTGTTGGGTCTCTCGTCAGCCCTGGTGTGTTACTGTTGGGTCTCTCATTAGCCCTGGTGCGTTACTGTTGGGTCTCTCATTAGCCCTGGTGTGTTACTGTTGGGTCTCTCATTAGCGCTGGTGTGTTACTGTTGGGTCTCTCATTAGCCCTGGTGTGTTACTGTTGGGTCTCTCATTAGCTCTGGTGTGTTACTGTTGGGTCTCTCGTCAGCCCTGGTGCGTTACTGTTGGGTCTCTCATTAGCCCTGGTGCGTTACTGTAGGGTCTCTCGTTAGCCCTGGTGTGTTATTGTAGGCTGCGGGGCTATTGCCGGACGCTGTCAGTGCTGCTGAGCACACCATGTCGGAGCAGGCCCCTCAGACAAACACCTACAGGGTCTCTATCAAGCATTCTTATAACTACAACACCCAGCTGCTGAAGTGAAGAAACAAACTGACCGAGCCAGAAATGCCCAGAAGTCACCGACTACAGGACAGGCCCAACAAAGAAAGCCACTAGCTGTCACCTACTGCCCCCCACTAAAACCTCTCCAGCACATCATCAAGGATCTACAACCTATCCTGAAGAACAATCCCCCACTCTCACAGACCTTGGGAGACAGGCCAGTCCTCGCTTACAGACATCCCCCCAACCTGAAGCAAATACTCACCACCAACTACACACCACACAACAAAAACACTAACCCGGGAATCAATCCCTGCAACAAATCCCATGGCCAACTCTGTCCGCATATCTATTCAAGGGACACCATCATAGGATCTTATCACATCAGCCACACCATCAGGGACTCATTTACCTGCACAGCTACCAAAAGAATAAATGGACACAAATCAGACATCAAGAATTATAATATTCAAAAACCAGTCGGAGAGCACTTCAATCTCCCTGGACACTCAATAACAGACTTAAAAGTGGCAATTCTTCAACAAAAAAACTTCAAAAACAGACTCCAACTAGAAACTGCAGAGCTGGAATTAATTTGCAAACGGGACACCATCAAATTAGGCCTGAATAAAGACTGTGAGTGGATGGGTCACTACAAAAACTAATTCCCCCTGCTGATACTCACACCTTCTTGTCAACTGTTTGAAATGGGCCACCCTGATTACATTGGCCTCATTACCACTACAAAAGTGATTTTTCCTCCCTTCGTATTCTACTGTTGAGAATAGCCCACTTCCACTTTAATTGAATTGTCTTGTTAGCACTGACCCCCCCACTTAGTAAGGCAACTCCCATCTTCTCATGTGCTGTGTATATATATTCTGTATTTTCCACTCCATGCATCTGATGAAGTGGGTTCTAGCCCATGAAAGCTTAGGACCAAATAAATTGGTTAGTCTCTAAGGTGCCACAAGGACTCCTCGTTGTTTTTGCTGACACAGACTAACACGGCTGCCCCTCTGAAACCTGGGGAAATTGACTCCTCTGCAAGGAGCCGAGGATTCTCTTCCGCCTCGTGTCAGCACCCGTGCTGGGTGGCGCCGTGAGGCTGGAACAGCCAGCACTCGGGTCACAGGACTCGCTGCACCCACTACGCACACAGCTGCACCCACGCCCATGGACCTACGGGCACACGAGTGTGCACACACACGCACCCCTCCGCACACGCTATCACAAGCGCCTGCCATCCCTCCACACCAGCCATCAAGTCACCCAGGATGTTCAGGGGCCAGGATTTTGCTCCCCACACTGTCCCCCAATCTACCATGCATGGGGGAAGGGCTGTTTCCTACCTCTCCTGATGAAGATTAGAAGCTGCTGATTGGCTTGGTGCTGTGATATCATTGGTGGAGGCAGGGTGACATCACAAGGGTAGACACCCACCCCACCCCTGGCCTCCCTACCCAGCCCCTGCTCTGGGCCAGACTCATGGAGTGGGGGGGGGGCACTTTCTGTGGAGTGTGCGGGGCGCTCCCAGCACATGGGGCTCTCAGGCCTTGAACCCCCCAGAGCAGCAAACTGGTGCCAGGGGTCTCTGCTCTAGTAGCTGGTCCACACATAGGATAACAACCTACTGCTGCTGACTAGCAAAAAGTCACTCAACAGAGCCCCTGCCGGGGGACTGGCTGGGAGCAGCCTCAGAGTGCACCTGGGGTATTTCTTTTCATGCCAGCTGCACTGCACACCCAGCTGGAGCTGAGCATCCCAACAGACCCCTGAGGCGGCTGGGCCAGCAGCTTCCCAGCCAGGAAGAACTGGGTAGAGAAGCCAGGAGTCCTGGCTCCCAATCTGCTGATCCTGTCATTAGATCCCACTCCCCTTTCACATTTGGGAAGAGCATGCAGCCACCCTTGTCCCCCGTGCCCCTGCTCTAAACACTAGACCCCCCTCCTTGCCCAGACCTGGGGATTGAACCCAGGAATCCTGGCTCCCTCTAACCTGGCTCCCTCTAATCCCTGGGTCACTCTAACCACTGGACCCCACTCCCTGAACACCTTGACCCTTTGCCCCCCCTGCTCCCCCCCGACTTTGCTCTAGTATTGTCCAAGCAGGCCAGACCCACTGCAGCTGCGGAAAACAAAGCAAAAGAAAGAACGAAAGAACCTGAACCAGCAACCCAGCAAATCTACAATGGCCCAGAAAGTCCAATCAATTTTGCTGGAGTAAATTGACCCCCTAGGAGAAGGCACGAAGTGGCCTGTGCATTTCGTTAGTGTTTCGCTCCCAGATGAATAGCAGCTGCTCTGTAAGAGCCCCTCATAAAAGCTGGATTGCTGGGATGGGGTATTGATTTTTCCTCCACTCGTCCTTAAAATCACAGCTCATTGCGGGTCAGCGAGAAGGAGAAATGGCTGCAGCTCTGGCTCATGCAGTAGGGAAAGCACAGGCCAGGCCGGCGCTGCGTTACAGGGATGGGGGCCCTGGGCTGGGATCGACAGGGGGATTCTAATGGCCTGGGGGTGCGGTGGGGCTGTTCAGGCCAGGTGGGGCTGGATCTCAGCTTCTACCTGGCCTGAGCAGGGTGGGGCTGGGATTTTATCCCCGAGATGGATGCATACCAGGAGGGGCTTTGCTGAGCTGTGTGTCCCAGCTGGGTCATGGTGCCAATGTCACTCCAGGTTCACCCCCCATGGCCGGGAGCTCTGAATCAGGCCTAAAGGGAATGGGCCCTTTATACCTGCTGCCACTCTGGCCCTGTGGTGCCCAGAGGATCTGATCCTGGACTCCCAGTGGAAGGAACCTGGGTACAGTGACTCCGGATGGACCCTGGCTGGGGTGTAAGACTCACCTCCATGGGGAGATTCCCACTGATTTCACTGGGCTTTTGACCAGACTCTGACTGGGGGCAAGGATCAGGCCCCCTGGGCTCAGTGGAGTCATTCTGGGTTTACATGGCTGTCCTGGGATTTATGTGCCAGGTGAGGGGTTGGGAGCGGAACTTAAAGACATGGCTCTGCCCAGACCCCACCTGAGCCCCACCCACTCCTGGAAGAAGGCATCAGGGATGGCGTGTGTGTCCCAGTGCCTTCCCCTGCCCAGAGCCTGCTCTCAGTCCTGTCACTTGGAATCCAGAGTCACTCCAGATTTATATGCCTCCCCAGCTGCATCTCTGGGGGCATGGTCCTAGTCTGGGCATGGCTCAGTGCGTGGGGCTCTATCTCCCTCCAGTGGTGGCCCCAGCAAGACAAAGAGCTGGTCATGTCCTGGCTCAGCACTGCCCCAGCGTCCAAGTGCTGGGACCGGGGGCTCCGGGCCCACACTGTTGGGATGGTGGTGTCTGTGTCTGGGCTGCATTGGGGCCGTCAGGTGTGACGTCGAAAGGCTGGGGGCAGCATCTGGCTGGACTGGGGGGGAGGAAGGAACTGCCTACAGATAATTTGTGTGCAATGGGGCAGCGTGGTCTAGTGAGGAGGGCACTGAGTTGTCAGTTAGGACTCCTGGGTTCCATTCCCAGCTTTGCCTGTGGTGCAACGTTAGGTAAGTTCCTTTCCCTCTCAGTGCCTCAGTTTCCCCTCCCATCGTGCATCTGTTCAAACTGTGAGCTCTATGTCCATGCAGTGCCTGGCCCGAGAGGGCCCCCTTGGTGCTACTGTAATGCTCCTAATAACGCACATCTTCATGGAAGAAGGAAGTGCCACGTTGGTGAATATGCCTTGTGGTGACCAGCTCTGTGGACCCAACCCTGCTCGGAGCCCCTCACCTCTCCGGGAGCAGCGGGCTGGGCAGAACGCTGGCACTGGGGGGAGTGGGAAATGAGGTGCGATGCCCACGCACCTGCCGAGCGCTGGCCTGACGCCTCCAGGTGGGGGAGAGATGGACCCTGCCTGCAGCTCCAAGACAGAGCTCCCCCTCGCCCCCCATGGCGCTGCTCCTTCAGGCCAGGATCTGCCCCAGGGCCCAACAGCCGCCTGGCATCAGAACTGGACTCTGGCCCGTTGTACTGGGACGCTGACCCAGGACCAAGCTAGTGAGAGGAGGGGGCATGTTGGGTCTGGGGCAGCCCCGTGGGTCTGTTCTGAGCCCCATGTCCCACCTGCCCCACTTCTTCCAGCCATCCACTCCCAGCAGCTGTGATGAATCCTCCTGCCCCAGTCAGCTGCCCCTCGGGCTGCCAATAGCACTGAGGGGGGAATGCTGCCCAGAGCCCCACAGGCTCAGCTGGGCCGGAGAATCGGGGCAGGGGGATGCTGGGGGTCACATCTCTCTGCAAGACGCAAGGGACTGCCCAGGGGGAGGGGGCTGGGGAGAAGAGAAGAGAGCCTGGTGCAGGGGAGGGAGGTACTGGTGCCCCCATCTGGGCTCCGTTCCTCCTCAGCCCAGCATCTATCAGCCCTACTCTGCTCGGGGGCGAACCCCACACCGAGGTAGGGGGAGGGGAATCAGGCCCCCTGAGAGCTCTCCCCCTGCAGCTCTGGGGCGAGTGCAGGTTCCCAGCCCCAGGCGGATGGTGTGGAAGGAGCCGGCCACTGGAGGGGCAGAGTTAAACTCCAACCTCCCCCACTTGATCCCCTGAGCATCTCCTCAGCGGCATTGTGCCCTGGGGCGTGAGATCAGGGCAGGGACCAGGGTGAGTGCTGAAGAATGGGGCCCAGGAGAGTGATCTGAGCCTGCCTGGGGGCAGGGAGAGCCCCCATCACCTCTAGCATGGTGCCGGTTGCTTTGCTGTCTCTTGCAGCCTCATGTGTATGCCCCGCCTCCGCTCCCCCACACACCTGCATTCGGGGATTCGCCATTGGAAAGTGGGGTCACCTGCAACCAGTTGGGACCCCCGCCCTCCACTTCCCTCCAGGCTAAAAATCCCAAACAAATACAGGGCACTGGAAATTTCAAAGGTGGCAAATTAACTGTCAGTGCCCGTCATTCCTGACCTGAAGCTCCTTGCTATCCCAGTCCTGGGCTGCCCCCCCATCTCTGCCAGTGCCCCTCAATCCTGACCCACAGCCCCCTGCTACCCCAGTCCTTTTCACATTTTAACTGGTTTGTTTGTGTATTGGGAAATGTTTCCTTCCCTTTGTCTGGGGTAGGGGGAGTCACTAGGGCAGAGGTGGGCAAGCATTTTGGCCCGAGGGCCACATCGGGGTATAGAAATTTTATGGTGGGCCATGAATGCTCACAAAATTGGGTTGGGGTGTGGGAGAAGGTGTGGGCTTGGGGGGGGGCTGAGGATGAGGGGCTTGGCGTGTAGAAGGATGTTCCGGGCTGGGACCAAGGGGTTCGGAGGGCGGGAGGGGGATCAGGGCCAATGGGTTCCTGGCCAATGGGAGTTCTGGGGGCAGCGCTTGGGGTGGGTCAGCTTGTGGAGTGGAGCCCCCTGGTAGCCCCTATGCGTAGGAGCCGGAGGAGGGACATGTCACTGCTTCTGGGAGCCATGCAGAGCAGCCCCCTATCCGGCTCCCCAGCAGGAGCTCGAGGGCCGGATTAAAATGGCTGGTGGGCCAGATGTGGCCCGCGGGCTGTAGTTTGCCCACCCCTGCACTAGGGAGCGAAGGGAATCGCTGTGGGTCAGGGGAGCAGATCCACCCCCTGAGGGTGGGGGAACGGCTCTAGGGCTCCCTCCTCCTGTCCACCCCTTCCCCTGCGCACTGCCCCCCTTCTGCTCATAGCCCCCTGACCTGGCTCACCTCCAGCTGCCCTCCCCATGCCATGCCCAAATCCCCCCCTCCCCTCTGGCCCCACTGCCACAGCAGTTCCCTCATGCAGGGGGCACATCTCCCCGGTAGCCGCCCATGCTCTCCTGCCGCGCCGCTGGGGCTTAGATCCAGGGCTGGAAGTGCAGGCATGGAGACACAGAAGGTGAGGACAGGGGTGGGTGCATTGGGAATGACCCCCCCACGGGGAACGATTCCCTCCCCTCCGGAGCACCTGATGGGAATTACCCCGATGAATTCACCTCCCCCCCCCCCCCCCCCCCCCCAGAGCCGGTTCTGGATTCATTGGTGCCATGGGGGGAAGCATCTCCCATGGCTGGCGCTCACATCCCCCTTGCCAGTGTCTTGGCCCCCCGCTGCTCTCCTCCCCCCCTGCAGGCCCCCCTCCCTAGGCATCCCCCAAAGTTCATGTTTTCATAAACTCTTCTCTCGCCCAGTAAGTTTCACTCCCTCCTAACCCCTGGCGTGAAATTTACGAGCCGTCCCTGCCATAATTAACTCGCCAGCAACACCAGTTCCCAACCTGTAATAAGGGCCATAAATAAAAGGGTCCTGACACCCTCCCCCCAGCAGAGCCCCCCCCGACCCCTCCCCATGTGCATACTTCCGCGGGCAACTCGTTTCCCCCAAACATGGCTGTTCCCAGGCCAGGAGCCCTCAGTGCTCCCCTACCCCTGAGCTGGGCCGGGGTCGGACCCGGGCTCTGCAGCAGGGAAGAGGCCGGGGTGTGTGTGGGGGGAGAATTCGTGTGGTTGGCAAAGCCCCACAACGGGCTTATAGCCTGGGGGGCCAGGTACCTCCTACCTCCCCCCCACATCCCTCCTGTTGCCTTCCCCAGGAGCCCACCCACCCCATCCAGGCCCCAATATCAGCCAATGCTGGGGACACACGGGCGTGCTCCACTAATCCCCCCACAGCCTCCCCCGGAGATGTGAGGGGGAACCTTGGGCTGGACATGAGGAGACATGGGGTCCCCTGCATGCCCCACGTGGCAGCACCTTGGGGAAGAGCAGCCCCCCGGCAATCCCCCAGCATCTCACACACAACTGCACACCGCACTTGTAACCATACACACAAATGCCCTGCCCGCCCCGCCCCGTTCCCCTGCAGCTCCCGGCTCTGTGTCCCACCTGGCAGGGCTGGATTTCTCTGGGCATGGCACAGCAGGTCCCACCTGGAGCGGGTCCATGCTGCCAGAGACCCTTTTCCCCCAGACCCACCCAGCTGGTGCTGCCCTTGGGAGTGGAGCCTGCTCAGCTCTCCCCTGGGGCCAGTCACACCCCAGAGATCGGGGAGGGGAGACAGCTGAGCCCAGCTGGCCAAGCCAAGGCTGAGGGGGCCTGAGTGTGGTCAGGGCAGCCCAGGCAGGTCTGGCGGGTGACTAGAGGGGAGAGAGCAGAGGAAATGGGGGAATGTCCAGGGACACCCCCCGACCCTGGAGCATCTCCTATGGGTGTGAGCAACTCGGACCAACAGGCTGCTCCATGCAGGGGTGCGGGGGGTGGGGGGGAGTCCAGCAGAGAGGGAAAGTGAGCAAATGAGTTCACAGAGCTGGCAGGGAGCCCAGGGCTGGGGCAGCAGGGGCCTTCTTGAGGGGGAGGGGAACTCAGGGGAAGAGCTTGGGAGTGGGGGGGGGCAGCAGACATTGCTGCGGGAGAGAACTGGAGGCAGAAGGAGGAGCAAACACAGCTGGGAAGTAGCTGGGGCATGGAGGGGGCAGCAGACACAGCCAGGAAGATCTGGGGGGCAGAGTGGGGAACAAACAGAGCCAGAGGGGGCTGGGGGTGGAGGGGGAGACAGAGTGGGGAGAGACCTAGGGGGTGAAGAGGGGAGCAGATTCAGCTGGGGGGGCGCTGCGGGCAGAGTGGGCAGCAGATGTGTCACAGATGGGACTGGGGGATGTAGAAAGCAGAGGACAGGCAGAGGGAGGAGCTGGGGGGGCAGAGCTGGGGAGGCAGATGGGCGGAGGGGGGAGCTGGGGAGTGGAGGGGGCAGAGGATGGGTGGAAGGGAGTTGGGGGGCAGAGGGGGCAGCAGACAGGGCAGAGGAAGAACTGGGGCATGGAGGGGGCAGAGGATGTGTGGAGGGAGAGCTGGGGGCAGAGGGGAGAGCTGGTGGATGGAGGGGGCAGCAGGCACAGCCAGGGGGCTCTGGGGATGCAGGGGAACAAACAGAGCCAGAGGGGGCTGGAGAGTGGAGGGGGAGACAGATCTGGGGGAGACCTAGGGGGCAAAGAGGGGAGCAGATGCAGCTGGGGGGAGCAGGAGGCAGAGGGGGCAGCAGACGGGCGGAGGGGGGAGCTCGGGGCAGAGGGGGCAGCAGACGGGTGGAGGGGGGAGCTGGGGGCGGAGGGGGCAGCGGACGGGTGGAGGGGGGAGCTGGGGGCAGAGGGGCAGCAAACGGGTGGAGGGGGAGTTGGGGGGTGGAGGGGGCAGCAGATGGGCAGAGGCGGGAGCTGGGGCAGAGGGGGCAGCAGACGGGTGGAGGGGGGACCTGGGGGGCAGCAGACTTGGCTGCGTGGCTGCAGGAGAGAAGATTGCCAAGGGGCAGGGCCCCAGGGATCCGGCAGGTCCCAGCCCTCGGGCAGAGCAGCCGACATGCATCACAGAGCTGAGTGCAGCTCGGAGCCAGCAGCAGTCAAGGCCTGGATGGGGCAGGCACTGCAGTGCAGCCACCTCTGGGTGGGGCAGGGGGTAGCTCGCTGCACGCAGCCTCTGCTGGGATGGGGGGTGGGGATCAGCCATGGCTACTGGCCCAAACCTCTAAAGTGCCATGAGAGGGCCCATTTGCCCTCCCCCCCACTCCCCCGCATGCTGCAGGCCTCCTGCTCCAGCCTGGGATTGACCCCGGTGCCAGAGAGCCTGGGGGTGCCGTGACCACTGGGAGCTGGGGCCCTGCTGGGCTGAGGCTCGTGGTTCCATATGGGCCACCCTGGGCCACGGGAGCAGCATGGAGCCTGGGGCATGCTCAGAATTTTAATGGCGATAGGACCCCCCACCCCAGGACAGGGCCCCCCGCTCTCTCCTGTTTGCACTCCCCCTGCTGGAGATTCCTGCCCATCAGCAGGGCTTCGGGGCTTTGTGATGGCGGGGGGGGGGGGGGGGGGGGCACAGAGGGAGCTCCCTGCTTTCCACCCTGATCCTGTGCTTTGTCCAGGCCCGAGGCCCAGCTCCCTTCTGTCCAGGACTGGCGGGAGGGGGAGTGCGGGGGGAGGAGGGGAAGGGCCTCGTTAATCTGGAGGGGGGGGGGAGTGGCAGGGCCATGTTGCCGAGTGCTGGGCACGGCACAGGGGAGGGGGGCGGTCGCTTTAAGAGTGGCTCGGGGTGACCCCCATGCCCCAGGAAGGTGCTGATGTAAGAAGATTAATGAGCCGCCCTGATGAGTAGTGATGCTAATGGGGCACTGCGGCTAAGTGCCTGTCTTGGGGAACGGGAGCCGGCTCGGCTCAGAGGGCAGTGCCGCGGGGAATCCATCATTGTTACGGCCCTGCCAGCTCCTGCCTGGTGATCAGCCCCCCAACGGCCCCACCTGCCGCCTAGACCAGGCCGGGCTGGGGTGCTGCCTCTGCCAGGGATCAGCAGGAGCCCTCACCTGGATCAGGGCCTCCGGCACCACGTCCCCCTGTGGCTGCCCCACCTCCTGCATGGAGTAGGAGTGAAATGGACCCTGGGGCTAGAGGGGAGTAGGGGTGCAGGTCCCCCCTGCAGGAGACCCGATCTGAGCAGACAGCGGGTCAGAGCCAGGATAGAACCCAGGAGTCCTGACTCCCGGTCCCCCTCCCCTGCTCTCACCACTAGTCCCCACTCCCCTCCCAGAGCAAGGATAGAACCCAGGAGTCCTGACTCCCAGCCCCCCTACTGCCCCACTCTCACCATGGCAGGCTGCTCAGACCTCACAGAGAAGGTGGGCAGGAGCTGAGGGTCCTGACCTGAATGTGACCCCCCGGAAGTTGTGAGAGGAGGGATTGGGTTTGGGGTGCCAGTTTCCCCATGGGGCTGGGAGCAGGGCATGCAGAGAGAGGGGGGCAAAGGGCTTGACCCACCTTCAGGGCCGGGTCCATCTGGGGCTGGTTGGTTCCGTTACCCAAACTGCTCAGAATCCTTCCCCCAGTGAGAACGGAGCCACAGCGCCAGATCCACATGGGCCCTGCACTGTGCAGCACGAGCCCTGGCCACCCTCTTGTGCCTCATCCCCACCCCAAGGTAAGAGCCTCCTATAGCTACCTGCCAGGGGAGTGCCTCCTCCAGCTCCAGCTGGTGCTTTTAGCTGGGTCCAGAGACTCCAAGGCCAGAAGGATCCTTCAGGCAAACCTGCTTGTGGCCTGAGCGGGGAGGGTGCTGAAATGCAGCCACCTCTGGAGTGGGGCAGGCAGTGGCCCGCTGCACCCAGACCCTGTGGGTGCGGGTGAGGGGGTTAACCGAGGGGCCCTGCCTGCCTAGGGAGCTGGCGGGGGATGATCCGAGGGCTGACACACTTGCCTCCCAGCTACAGCCCCAGGACGGCCTCTGGGCAGCAGACGAGGCGGGGACATGATCAGGGGAATGGAGCCCTGGAACAACCCAGCCGGGGCACGGCAGAGCCTCCAGCACCTGGTGCCATCCAGTCCAGATCCAAGGAGGGTTCTGCCCCAGGGAAGCCCAGGGCGACCCCACTGCAACCAGGGTAGGGGGCTGGGAGGTGGGCTAGGGTTGCCAACCCTCCAGGATGGTCTGGGAGTCTCCAGGAATTAAAAGATTAATCTTTAATTAAATATTATGTCATGTGATGAAACCTCCAGGAATACGCCCACCCAAAATTGGCAACCCTAGTGTGGGCACCCCAAAGGGATGGGTCTGTGCCACTCAGACAGGGCCCCTCCACCTGAGCCAGCCCCCCCTCCCCCAGCTCTGCAGCGCGAACTCCGACCCCTGACCAGGCCGATAAACAAGGACAGATTTACGGCTGGGGGGGCGCTTGGTGCCTCTCAGGGTCATGGCCCCAGCCAGGGGACCAGCTCACGGGACTCTCAGCTAAATGAGATGGTTGTGGGTGGCATGCCTGGGTCAGCCCCCTGCACCACCCCCACAGACACTGGGAGCAGGTCCCTCGGCACCCCCCATCCCTGACACTGGGAGCTGCCCCACCTGGTCTGGTGTTCTGGCCATGCTCTCTGGGGGGAACCCCAGCGCCCTACCATGCCCATCACAGCTCCCCCAGGGTGGGGTCCTGACTGTCCCATTCAGACCAAGGTGCTCCAAGAGCTCCCCAGGCAAGTGCAATGAGCTGCACAGCCCCAGCCAAGGGAGAATCATAGAATCATAGAGTATCAGGGTTGGAAGGGACCTCAGGAGGTCATCTAGTCCAACCCCCTGCTCAAAGCAGGACCAATCCCCAATTAAATCATCCCAGCCAGGGCTTTGTCAAGCCTGACCTTAAAAACTTCTAAGGAAGGAGATTCTACCACCTCCCTAGGTAACGCATTCCAGTGTTTCACCACCCTCCTAGTGAAAAAGTTTTTCCTAATATCCAACCTAAACCTCCCCCACGGCAACTTGAGACCATTACTCCTTGTCCTGTCCTCTTCTACCACTGAGAATAGTCTAGAACCATCCTCTCTGGAACCACCTCTCAGGTAGTTGAAAGCAGCTATCAAATCCCCCCTCATTCTTCTCTTCCGTAGACTAAACAATCCCAGTTCCCTCAGCCTCTCCTCATAAGTCATGTGTTCCAGACCCCTAATCATTTTTGTTGCCCTTCGCTGGACTCTCTCCAATTTATCCACATCCTTCTTGTAGCGTGGGGCCCAAAACTGGACACAGTACTCCAGATGAGGCCTCACCAATGTCGAATAGAGGGGAACGATCACATCCCTCGATTTGCTCGCTATGCCCCTACTTATAAATCCCAAAATGCCATTGGCCTTCTTGGCAACAAGGGCACACTGCTGACTCATATCCAGCTTCTTGTCCACTGTCACCCCTAGGTCCTTTTCTGCAGAACTGCTGCCTAGCCATTCGGTCTCTAGTCTGTAGCGGTGCATTGGGTTCTTCCGTCCTAAGTGCAGGACCCTGCACTTATCCTTATTGAACCTCATCAGATTTTTTTGGCCCAATCCTCCAATTTGTCTAGGTCCCTCTGTATCCTATCTCTGCCCTCCAGCGTATCTACCACTCCTCCCAGTTTAGTATCATCCGCAAATTTGCTGAGAGTGCAATCCACACCATCCTCCAGATCATTTATGAAGTTATTGAACAAAACCGGTCCCAGGACCGACCCCTGGGGCACTCCACTTGACACCGGCTGCCAACTAGACATGGAGCCATTGATCACTACCCGTTGAGCCCAACAATCTAGCCAACTTTCTACCCACCTTATAGTGCATTCATCCAGCCCATACTTCTTTAACTTGCTGACAAGAATACTGTGGGAGACAGTGTCAAAAGCTTTGCTAAAGTCAAGAAACAATACATCCACTGCTTTCCCTTCATCCACAGAACCAGTAATCTCATCATAGAAGGCGATTAGATTAGTCAGGCATGACCTTCCCTTGGTGAATCCATGCTGACTGTTCCTGATCACTTTCCTCTCATGTAAGTGCTTCAGGATTGATTCCTTGAGGACCTGCTCCATGATTTTTCCGGGGACTGAGGTGAGGCTGACTGGCCTGTAGTTCCCAGGATCCTCCTTCTTCCCTTTTTTAAAGATGGGCACTACATTAGCCTTTTTCCAGTCATCTGGGACTTCCCCCGTTCGCCATGAGTTTTCAAAGATAATGGCCAATGGCTCTGCAATCACAGACGCCAATTCCTTTAGCACTCTCGGATGCAACTCATCCGGCCCCATGGACTTGTGCACGTCCAGCTTTTCTAAATAGTCCCTAACCACCTCTTTCTCCACAGAGGGCTGGCCATCTACTCCCCATGTTGTGATGCCCAGCGCAGCAGTCTGGGAGTTGTCCTTGTTAGTGAAGACAAAGGCAAAAAAAGCATTGAGTACATTAGCTTTTTCCACATCCTCTGTCACTAGGTTGCCTCCCTCATTCAGTAAGGGGCCCACACTTTCCTTGGCTTTCTTCTTGTTGCCAACATACCTGAAGAAACCCTTCTTGTTACTCTTAACATCTCTTGCTAGCTGCAGCTCCAGGTGAGATTTGGCCCTCCTGATTTCATTCCTACATGCCCGAGCAATATTTTTATACTCTTCCCTGGTCATATGTCCAACCTTCCACTTCTTGTAAGCCTCTTTTTTATGTTTAAGATCCGCTAGGATTTCACTGTTAAGCCAAGCTGGTCGCCTGCCATATTTACTATTCTTTCGACTCATCGGGATGGTTTGTCCCTGTAACCTCAACAGGGATTCCTTGAAATACAGCCAGCTCTCCTGGACTCCTTTCCCCTTCATGTTAGTCCCCCAGGGGATCCTACCCATCCGTTCCCTGAGGGAGTCGAAGTCTGCTTTCCTGAAGTCCAGGGTCTGTATCCTGCTGCTTACCTTTCTTCCCTGTGTCAGGATCCTGAACTCAACCAATTCATGGTCACTGCCTCCCAGATTCCATTCCACTTTTGCTTCCCCCACTAATTCTTCCCTGTTTGTGAGCAGCAGGTCAAGAAAAGCTCCCCCCCTAGTTGGCTCGTCTAGCACTTGCACCAGGAAATTGTCCCCTACGCTTTCCCAAAACTTCCTGGATTGTCTGTGCACCGCTGTAGTGCTCTCCCAGCAGGTATCAGGAAAATTAAAGTCACCCATGAGAATCAGGGCATGCGATCTAGTAGCTTCTGCGAGTTACCGGAAGAAAGCCTCATCCACTTCATCCCCCTGGTCCGGCGGTCTATAGCAGACTCCCACCACTGCATCACTCTTGTTGCTCACACTTCTAAACTTAATCCAGAGACACTCAGGTTTTTCTGCAGTTTCGTACCGGAGCTCTGAGCAGTCATACTGCTCCCTTACATACAGGGGAGCAGCACCCTTAGCTCTACTTCACAGAGGGGAAAGTGAGGCACAGAGCAGGGAGGGGCTTGCTCCAGATTACAGCAAGTCAATGACACAGCCAGGAACAGAACTCAGGCGTCTTGGCTCCCAGCCCTCCCTGTTCTCATGGGGCCTGCTGCCTTTTGGGTCTGTATTTCTACAGCCCCAGCACCGGGGGGGGCGCATCCGAGGAGCCTAGTTTCTACCCTCACACAAATAAATAAAATAATAAACCCTGAGATGGGAACAGAACCCAGGAGTCCTGACTCCCAACCCCCCATTCTCTAACCACTAGACCCCACTACACAACCAGAGCTGGGATAGAACCCAGGAGTCCTGGCTTTCAGCCATCCCCCCATGCTCTAGCCACTAGACCCTTCTCCCCTCCTAGAGTTGAGGGATAGAACCCAGGGGTCCTAGACCACATTCTTCTCCCCCAGTCATGTATCACACGATCCAAAATGCCCCCTCCCCCCAGTACCTTCCCATCATGCTGATGGATGCAGGAGGTTTGAGTGATTTGATGGGGAGTGGGTGGGGGGCAGGCGAGCCTGAGGGACAGAGCTCAGGGGAATCCAGGGAGAGAGATGAGCTGGGCCAAGGAGTACCAAGACCCCTGCCCCGAACCATGGGGAGGGTCGGGGACTCCCCTCCCCCCACAGCTGCCCCATTAGGCCAAACCAAGGGTCCCAGCACCCAAGGACTCAGGGTGGCGGCACCCAGGGCCGGGGCCAGGGGGTGCCCTGCCATGTTCCAGGGGGGCGTCAGCTGGACACCTACTGCTGGGAGGGGGAGGAGCAACTCAACCCATCTCCTGTGGCCCCCAGTGCGGGTCTCCCCAGCAGCGCCCTGCTGATGGGGGAGGCTGCCCCAGGTCCCACCTGCTTAGGGGCTGGGAAGACGGGGACCCAGGACCCGAACCCAGCCCAGCCCCCACCTATCGCCCCATCGCAGGGCAGGGGGAGGCCAGGTTGGGAAGCCTGCCCCACGGGAGAGTCAGCTTTGCTGGGGGGAATTAGCCCTGCCCCGGAACGTGGGCCTGGCTGCACTCTGCCTCTGCCTTGTCTCCTGCGGCCCCATCCCTCACTGACCTTTACGGTCCCCCCGTTTGTCCACCAGCCCTGGGAGACCAAGAGCCGACTGGGCCACTGGGAGTGGGTGGAGCTGGGAAAGAGGGCTGACGTCAGCCAGCTGGCCAGACACAGCCAGCTGGCCCCCCATCAGCCAGCCTGCCCCTCAGACATACAGACAGCCAGCTCCCCACCCCGGCCAGCCTGACCCCCCCCCACAGCCTGCCTTCCCCAGACACACAGCCAACTTGCTTCCCCACAGCCTGCTTCCCCCCGACACACAGCCAGCCTGCCCCCACACAGCCAGCCCCCATAATACACAGCCTGCCCCCCCAGACACATAGCCAACCTGCTCCCCCACAGTCTGCTTCCCCCCATAGTCAGCCAGCCAGCCAGCCTGCCCCCCACACGGCCAGCCCCTCCACCCACACAGTCAGCCTGCCCCCCCAGCAGCCCCCACTCTCCCGAACTTTCAGTGCCTCCCCTTTGTGCTCCTCTCCCCCATCCCTTCTCACTACCACCCACCTGCTTTGGGGGTGCAGCCCGCGCCCTGGCCCCCATGGCTGTGCCACTTCTCCTTGCAGGGTATTCCACAGCCCCCAAAATCCATCTCGAACCCCATCCCTGCACATGGAGGAGGCTCCTGGTGCCTCGATTCCTCCCCCTGCAATGTCTGGGCTTCGGGGTCCCCTTGGGGGTGGGAGCTCAGGTGGCTTCTGACTGGTGTCCAGCCTGCCCCCTCCCCATCCCTAAAGGGCCGGTGACACCGGGTCTGAGTGTGCCTGGGGTGTTGGGGGCTCATCCGGGCACCAGGCCTGTCTCTGTGCCCTCTGAGCTGACAGGAAACGGGAGGTGGGGTGATGCCAACCCGCCCGGCCACGTGGTCTGGGTCACCACCCAGGCTCTTACCCAATGGTTGTTCATTGCCAATGAGTTACCGCGCCAGCTCTCCCATAAACCAGCCGCCCTCGCTGGGCTGGCCTGGCTCAGCCCGGTGGGATGGGGCCCCAGGCCAGTCGTTGCGCGATCGCTGACCTCCCCGTGGCACTTGCGAGATCCGTGGCCCCGCAGATGCATCCCTTTGTCCCGTGGTCACCGCATGGTCGCCTGGACCCTGCTCCATGGGAGGTCACCACCAGTGTGACCGGGCCCAGAGGCCTAAAGTCACAGCTCCCTGCTGCCTCGCTGTGCCATCAGCTTGGAAAGGTTTGGGGAGGGGGAGTGGCTGGTGGTGACGCCAAGGCCCCATTTATGGGGGAAGGCCAGGTGCAGGGCGGACTGGGCCCAGCATGATCTTGGTTCCCCAGGGAGCCGGTCTGCCTGTTTTCCTTGAGCCCTGGTGCACTGGACAGTCCCTGCCCCAGAGAACTACAGTCTGAATAGGCACAGGGCGGGAGGGGAAACTGAGGCACAGAGTGCCCAAGATCACAAAGCGAATCAGTGCAGAGCCAGCAATGGAACCCAGGTGTCCTGAGTGCCAGCCCAGTGCCCTGTCCATTAGGCCATGCTGCCTTGGCACATGCACGCACTCAGCATGAAAATGTTTAGTTTAAAGACTGGTGCAATTTTTGTCGCCCATGACACAGACCCCAAAGTGAATTATACAAGCCCCCCAGAGTAGAGTGACCAGATGTCCCGATTTTATGGGGACAGTTCCAATATTTGGAGCTTTTTCTTATATAGGCTCCTATTACCCCCTACCCCGTCCCGATTTTTCACACTTGCTATCTGTTCACCCTACCCCAGAGCCCTCCTGGAGGGAGAAAAGGGCAGGAGACCACTTGCTCCTCTACAAGTCCCCTTTGTAATGCAGCCACCTCTGGGGTGGAGTGTGGCTGCTGTTTAGCAGTGCACAGCAAAACTATACAGCAGGTCAGGACAGGAAGCGAAGGAGAAGCCTGTAGCCATTAGGCTGCAGGGCAACTGAGGGAGGCAGGACAAAATTAGCTGAATCCTTCTCCTAGTGTTCCCTGTCTTGTCTGTTCAGAGTGCTAGCTTTTCGGGACAGGGACTGTCTCGCACTGCGTGGCTATGTGTTACCTGGACAACCGGGGTCTGCACCACACCTGGCACCACAGAGCCCTGCTCTCAGTCTGTGCAGCGCCCGGCTCGTCAGGGGCTCCAGTCTCAGTCTCTGGCCCGTAACAAAGCTGCCAAGGTTCGTGCAGCTTCTCGCGTAACCTTCTATGCAAATTTGTAATGAGCTGATTTGCACCCTGGCAAACTGTTGCACCATGGCAAACCCACAAACCTCGCTTTAAAAAGAAGTTGCAGATTCAGTGCAAGTGAGAGGCACTGGGGGGGCGCTGCCCTGGCTGCTCTGGAGCCCTGTGCCAGCTTCCCCCCACCACTGCCCTGCCGGTATGGGGCAACTCCCCTAAGGGTCCTGGCGGCGCCTTGGGCTCCATGGCCCGGGCAGCTCTTGGTCTCTCTGAGTCGGCCCCTTAGCGTGGGCGTGGTGAGGGTAAAGCTGGAGCTGAGACCTCCCCTAGACCCATCTTACATCAGAGCCACTGCGTGCTCATCCAGAGGGGAGCAATTTAAATGCTGATGAGCTGGCGAGAGGTTCTGTGGCTTGTTGGCGATGCCCGGGGCCAGCCAGTGCCCCGAGTGGGAACCGCAAATAAGCACAAAGTTTCCAGTGCCAAGCACTGAAACCAGGGGAGGTCAGAATCCCTGGCCCCGCTTAGGCAGGCTGTGATGATACGCTCACACCCTACTCCTCCCCACGGGTCATTCATCAGCCGGGCCTCAAGCCAGGCGCCACCTCACTGCACAGGGCTCTGCCATTGGAATGCACAGAACTAGCCCATTTCACCACTGGTCCCCCAGGGCCTCTAGGGGGCAGATCCTCTCTGGCTCTTCTCTGCCCCCCAGGGCCTATAGGGGGAGATCGGGGTGCACTGGACTGTGGCTCTTCTCTGCTCCCCAGGGCCCATAGGGAGGGTGCAAGGGGCTAAAAGATTTTTTCCCTTCCCGTCCCCCCCATCCCTGCCCCCCATGCACTGGGAATGTCCCGCCTCTGCCCCAAACAGTGCCATCTTGTTCCCGCTCCCCAGTCCAGTGGGGTCGGCTGCACTTCCTGGCTGGAGAGGGCAGAGCCTGGCGGGATGAACTGGGCTGACGGGCGCTGCCCACAGCTGGGCAGGGAACGCCCCGAGACCCTACCGCCGTGCAAATCACAGCTCTCCCAGCAGCCAGGCTCCGCAGCACGGTCCCGCTTAGCTCCCAGCCGCCTCTCCTAGCCGGTGTCTGGACTCAGAGCCAGTTTCTGGAGAGCTCCCAAGCACAGCTGGCCTGGAGCGGCTGCCTGACTGATGGCAAGTCAACAGACCGGCCCGTAAGCCCACCTGCACCAGCCACAACTTTGGGCCTTTGGCTCTGTCCCTGGGCTCTGATTTCTGGCTCCGGCATCTGGCCTCTGACTCCAGCTCTGATCCCAGGCTCTGATTCCTGGCTACCCAACTCCTGCTCCAACCCTGCCTGAGTGGTTGGCTAAAAACACTTTCCATTGGAGCCAGCATCTCTGGACTGAGCCCATAGACGCTCCCACTCCTGTCCATCCCCTGTGGTGGACCGGGACCGGCATGGGGGGTGGTGTGGGTGAGGACTGAGGGGCAGGGCAGAGCCGGTGGAGGGGGAAAGCCCAGGGCGGAGTTAGCAGAGGACCGTGTGTCAGGGCTGTGGTCCCTCTGTGTACTGAGATCTCAAGGTGCCTGCTCATACTTCTTGTCCCTTTCGACAACCCTGCCCACTTGTGCACATGCCCCTTGCCCCATTCTCTCCACGCATCTCTCCCCTGTGGGGATCGGTTCTCTGGTGTGGAGTGGCCGTGGGGCTGCTCATGGGGCAGTGTGGGGTGAGCACAGGGCCAGCAGCTCCTGGAGCCAAATCCCTGCTTGGCCCCTGGCCAGCTGCCCTGCATACCCCCCCCCCCACCCTGACCACAGCCCCCATCACCTGCTCTCCCCAGCAGAGATCAGAGCCAACAGACTCTACCAGGACAAAAAGAAAAGGAGGACTTTTGGCACCTTAGAGACTAACCAATTTATTTGAGCATGAGCTTTCGTGAGCTACAGCTCACTTCATCGGATGCATACCGTGGAAACTGCAGAAGACATTATATACACAGAGACCATGAAACGATACCTCCTCCCACCCCACTGTCCTGCTGGTAATAGCTTATCTAAAGTGATCATCAAGTTGGGCCATTTCCAGCACAAATCCAGGTTTCTCACCCTCCGCCCCCCCGCCCCCCACCAAACTCACTCTCCTGCTGGTAATAGCCCATCCAAAGTGACCACTCTCTTCACGATGTGTATGATAATCAAGGTGGGCCATTTCCTGCACAAATCCAGGTTCTCTCACCCCCTCACCCCCCTCCAAAAACCACACACACAAACTCACTCTCCTGCTGGTAATAGCTCATCCAAAGTGACCACTCTCCCTACAATGTGTATGGTAATCAAGGTGGGCCATTTCCAGCACAAATCCAGGCTTTCTAATCCCTCCCCCCCAAAACACACACACACAGGGACACACACAGGGACACACCAGGACAGGGATTCTCCAGTGTCAGGGAGTCCGTCGGACCTCAGGGCAGCACTTGCCGAGAGTCAGGCCCTGGTGTGCTCGGCCCGTGAGCAGCAACAGGAAACAAGGCTGCAACCCAGAGACCACTGGTGATGGGCATCCACTGGGCACCATCTGCATCCTGAGACTGGATACCAAAGTCATACAGCATTGACCTTTTCCCTTGATTGGATGGGCTATACAGGGATCACTCCTGCCCCACCATGCTGAGATGCGGCTACCGCTGGGGTGGGGCAGGGAGGCTGTTTGTACAGGGAGCCTTTCAGCATTTGGTGGGGTTGTACCACACAGGTTTGACAAAGGCCTTCTCTGTCCCAGAATCTCGCCACCCCGTGACTGTCTCACCATTGACCACCTCCTGCTGCTGCCGCTGGGCAACAGAAGAATCTGAGCCCGTAAGAATACGGCTGGACGTGTGCACTGAAGCTTGGAACAGGAGCCCATCTGCCAGCACCCCCCGCACCCCCCAGGCGCTGGCTGTGTGCCAGCTTTCTGCCAGGAGCTCCGTCACATGACTCACCCTGGGAGGCTGAGCACCCCTACTTTGGGTTTCCCCACACCCCATTTATGGGGGCCTCTCCAATTCCCCTTTCCAGGCCCCATGCTTAGGCCAGTCCCTTTCGGGTGGCTTTTCATAGCTGGTCCCACTGCTCACAAGCTGAGCCGCCAGCCAGCCCGTGCTACGTGGCTGCTGAGGTTCTTGATCCGCTAAGCTTGTTTCCGGCTTGGGGGATCTGGCTCGTAGAATTGCTGGCACTCGATCAGGTCGCAGTGACACCGGCCCCTTTACCCCCCACCCTGTGGGGCACTCGTCTGACCGGGTGCCAGCCTCAGCAGATGTAAGCCCTTGTTCTGCTGCAAACCCTGAAACCCTGTCCCGTCGGCCGCAGGCATCAGCCCAGGCTTGAGCAACGAGGCTCTTTCGAAGGGTTCCCGGTTCCCAGGCTCGGTCCCACCCCCCTGGCCCTAGGCCTCAAGGCCCTGGGACCCGGCAAGGGAGTGAGACGCAGCCAGTCCGCAGGGGGGGCTTTGGTTCAGCTCACAAACCTCGGAAATGGTGAAGGAGGCAGCTAGACCTTGCCCGCCTGGGAAGGGGCCAACAACTTAGCATCTCTGCCCCCTGTGGGTGGGCACCCCGCGGTCTCTCCCCGCTGCCCGCTCCCTCTCGTCTCTCACCGCTCCATGTCCAGTTCCTGCTTTTCGCGAACCTCTCGTTCCCCTCTCTCCTAGTAACTCACTCGCCTGCCTCTGCTCCTCCACACCCAAACCGAGCCTCTGCCGCGCCAACCCCAGAGAGGGGGAGGTGGGTCGCTGGGCTGCCCTGGCTGAGAAGGTGAGGGATGCTGCCTCTTCCGCCTTCAGACCGTCCCCCATCCTGGGGTGGATCTGGATCTCCCCTGGCTGACGCTGACGAGCTGGACCGCGTGGCCAGAGACCCATCTGGGGCTGGACTCGGGATCACGCAGTGCCACCAAGACTCCCAGATTGCGTCTTTGAGCACCAGCCTGCCCTGTATCTCCCCATGGCTCCCTGCAGCAACCCCAGCTGAGCCCAGTGTGACGAAGTGGGACTGTTCTTAATGTTTCCTCTGAATAGTGTGGGGGTGCCTCAGTTTCCCCTAGGCAGTTCTTAAGTATCTAGGGGGTGGAGTAAGGGTGTATGATCATTGCAGAGCCCTAGAGGGCAGGTGTGTGCAGGGGTCTGGACACAGAGAAGGGCCAACACCCTGTTTCCTGGCAACTGATGGCCTGGGCCCTTCCCCCCCTGCAAGGTGAGAGCTGAAGGGTTGGAGAACAAAGGAATCAGGTGACCACCTGGCCCGGGAAAGGAACAAAGCCCAGAGGAGGAGGGGCTGGAGGGGTTTTCAGTTTGGGGCTGGCTGGGACATGGAGTGAAGTGCAGACGTGGTTGTCTGGCTCACTACCCCCCAAAATGGACCCAGCTGAGGGGTCCCGTTCTCTGCACCTGCAAGCTCTGTTTTAGACCATGTTCCTGTCGTCTAATAAACCTTCTGTTTTACTGGCTGGCTGAGAGTCATGTCTGACTGCGAAGTTGGGGTGCAGGACCCTCTGGCTTCCCTAGGAGCCCCGCCTGAGCGGACTCGCTGGGGGGAAGCGCACGGAGGAGCAGAGGATGCTGAATGCTCCGAGGTCAGACCCAGGAAGGTGGAAGCTGTGTGAGCTGTGTGTCCTGAAGACAGGCTGCTCACAGAAAGGCGACTACCCCAGAGTCCTGACTGGCTTCATGGGGAGCAGTTCCAGAGCATCGCCCAGGGACTCCGTGACAACTGGTGGCAGCGGTGGGATGTACTGCACCCCGTGGATGGCGCTTCCTGCAGTAAGTGACTGGGGAGCAGTAACACGAAGGGGGATTGCCGAGGACCAGGCCTGCTGAAGGCTCAGAAAGGATCGGTTTCGGGGGGCGGTTAACCCCTGGGAGTGTGTGACCAGCGAGAAGGACTGTGCAGTAATGGGGTCCCCCTGGGGACTGCAGTGAGCAGTCTCAGGGGCGGAGGAGTCTGCAGCTCGACCCTGGCAAAGAGGTGGTGACCTCGAGAAGGGCTGGCACACTAGGGGTTCTCCCTGGAAACCGTGGGGAGCTGAGAACACACGGGCCTGTGAGTCCACAACAACTTGGGAGGAGCGGAGTGATGGCCTGTCACCGTCTCCTTAAGAAGGACATTGTAACCCTGTGCAAAAAGAGAGGGTTGAGCGTTGGAAAGTTCACCAAAGCAGAGTTAATCGTGCAGCTGGAGGAGGATGACCGCTCTAAGGAACAGATTCCTGACCCCAACTGGGGCTATAGCAGGATCTGGGAGCAGCTGGAGTGGGAGCCAGGCATCGCCAAGACTCCTATCCCCGACCAGACGGGGGTCTTCACGATCGGGTTCCCCATCGGGGGATCGAGACGGACGGGATTGGAGCTGAGTCTGAGAGAGCAAGAGGACTGTGGGAGACAGCGAGAGACCAAGAAAGAGCTGCAGAAGCAGCAGCAGCATGAACTGGCGGTGGTGGGGCGGAGAGGCCTAGGGGACCTCCCAGGGGTGAGTGGGGATAGATCCCGGGGGGCCAGTTCCGCAGGGAACCTCGAGACTAAATTGCTGCCCCTGGTTAAGGAGGGTGTGTGTGGATGCCCACCTCACTGCCTTTGAGCAGGCTGGCGATTTGAACGAAGGGGACCCTGCGGAAAAGCCCCGGTGTCTAGCTCCCTTGCTGGGTCCCAAGGCCATAGACTCCGTCAGCCAGATGGTTGGGGATGTGGACAGGCTCCCACTCCTGACCCCAACCTATATGTCTGTGTGGAGTTTCCTGGGGCCAGGCCCCTCGGACCTCCAGTGGGAGCAGAAGGTGATGGTCAATGGGGAGACATTCTTGGGGTGGCCAAAGGGCATGGGCTACATAAACCTTCCCACATACGGCCTGCGAGTGCTATCGACCACCCCTGACCTAAGGGAGGGTATGAAACTGGAAGGGCCTGGTGTAACTCCCACCAAGGAATGGGAGAGATGCTGGGGCATCTATGGGAATGTTGGTGGCTTCGAACTTCCCCAGGTCACCGGCTAAAGTGACCCCGCTCAGTTCGATCTCGAAGGGGGGAGAGATGTGACGAAGTGGGACTGTTCTTAATGTTTCCTCTGAATAGTGTGGGGGTGCCTCAGTTTCCCCTAGGCAGTTCTTAAGTATCTAGGGGGTGGAGTAAGGGTGTATGATCATTGCAGAGCCCTAGAGGGCAGGTGTGTGCAGGGGTCTGGACACAGAGAAGGGCCGACACCCTGTTTCCTGGCAACTGATGGCCTGGGCCCTTCCCCCCCTGCAAGGTGAGAGCTGAAGGGTTGGAGAACAAAGGAATCAGGTGACCACCTGGCCCGGGAAAGGAACAAAGCCCAGAGGAGGAGGGGCTGGAGGGGGTTTTCAGTTTGGGGCTGGCTGGGACATGGAGTGAAGTGCAGACGTGGTTGTCTGGCTCACTACCCCCCAAAATGGACCCAGCTGAGGGGTCCCGTTCTCTGCACCTGCAAGCTCTGTTTTAGACCATGTTCCTGTCGTCTAATAAACCTTCTGTTTTACTGGCTGGCTGAGAGTCATGTCTGAGTGCAAAGTTGGGGTGCAGGACCCTCTGGCTTCCCTAGGAGCCCCGCCTGAGTGGACTCACTGGGGGGAAGCGCACGGAGGGGCAGAGGAGGCTGAATGCTCCGAGGTCAGACCCAGGAAGGTGGAAGCTGTGTGAGCTGTGTGTCCTGAAGACAGGCTGCTCACAGAAAGGCGACTGCCCCAGAGTCCTGACTGGCTTCATGGGGAGCAGTTCCAGAGCATCGCCCAGGGACTCCGTGACACCCAGCCAGCCCCCTGCAGGATTGGCAGCAACACCGGCAGACAAGGTAACAGTCCATAGTCCCCTGGCTACTGAATCTGACTGTCCTTGGCTAGCAGAGAGGCAGTTCAGCCATAGGCCATCCTGGCCAAGCCAGCCATGAGCCAGCCAGGCTGGGACAGGCTTCACCTCCGGCTCGCTTGCTCTGTCTCTTTTTCCACCAGGTGAGCGTCCGACTGGCGATCCTCCAAGGGCAGCTCTTATTCCAGCCACCTGACCCCCTTTCCCCATTGGTCTCCAGCTCGGCTCACGTATCCGCCTGCCGGGGTTTCCTGCTGTTGATTTTTAGACCCTAGGCTTCCTAGTGTCTCTCTGGACCAGCTGTCCATGTGGGTGAATTTCAACCAGTTCCTTAACAATCCTGGTCATTCCTCCCAGACAGCCCAGTGGCACCCTGTGTCCCCCCCCAAGCTGTCTCCTGCTGTGTTCCACAACCGGTGTTAACCCTTTGGTCCTCCCTCCCCGGGTTTCAATGCAAAATGCCAAGGGAAACTGAGGCATGCATAGGCATCTAAAATATTACAAAAAATTCCCACTTTGTCACACTTCCCCAGCACTGAGATGCAACTGCCTCTGGGATGGGGCACAGGGGCTATTTATACAGGGATCCCTCCCCCAGCACTGAGATAGGGTGAGATAGTTCCTAAGCTGGAAAGGCCCTGTTCTCTGTCTGCGAATTACCTGGCACCAATCAACCTGGAGGATGGCCTTTCAGACATAGCCACTTCTGGTGTGATTGTTTATTGGTGACCTGGTTCCCTGCGACGCAAACTGTGCTCCTCAAACATCTTGGCCCTCCAGGGTGGCCAGGACCAGCAGCCCCAGGCTCCTTGGTACCGAGACTCAGAGGTTCGTTTTGGCTCTGCCCGCCCGGCTAGGCCCATTTTGGCAGTGACCAGACTCCCCTGCTGGTGGCATGAGCCGAGTTCAGTGAGTCTCTGTCCCAGTGGGACAAAACTGCTCCCCCACAACAATCAAGCCACCAGGACAGCAGCAGCACAGATGGGCCAGAGAGACCTCGGTGCCCTGTCCCTCGAGGGCAGGGTGAGGCTAGCTTTTGGGGAGCTGTGTGTGCATGTGGGGGAGTTCTTGCCGCAACTGTACCTCCTTTGGGGAGACCAGGGGCCACCATCCTGGTACCTAACCCCCCACTTAGAACCGATAACAGAATTGCAGCAGTGGGAGGGTGGAGTGTGATGGTGTGGGGGGCACAATGGGATAGTGTTTGGGGGGCCCACTCCATCCCTGCAGAGCCAGCCAAAGAATGTGCCTGAATGAAACTCATGTATAGTGTGTGTGTGTGTGTGTGTTAATTAACAACCCCCAGGGATC
This sequence comes from Caretta caretta, assembly GCF_965140235.1. Classification (NCBI taxonomy): domain Eukaryota; kingdom Metazoa; phylum Chordata; order Testudines; family Cheloniidae; genus Caretta; species Caretta caretta. The sequence continues at coordinate 15,495,419 of NC_134225.1, forward strand.
ATTCTGCTTCCCAAGGGAGGTAAATTCCACCTCCCCCATTTTTTCTTTTTCTCGTTCCTTTTCTTTATGAAGAAACAGCATCAAAAATCCCAGGATCCGGAATGACAAAGAGAAAGAAGCCGAACGAGAACCCCGGCTGGGGCTCGACCTTTTCCACAGAGAAAGAAATCCCACCCCCACAAGAAAACGCTTTTCAGTGAAGAAAAGGTCTCATCAAAAATGAATCAAGCCCTTAATTAAAGCTGGGCGCAGGGTGGGGAGCCAGGGTTTGGCTGCGGAGATGGGGCACTGGCTGGCTGCACTTGCTCTCAGAGTGGTGCTGGCGGGGGGGGGGGCAGTGGGGAGGATTTATGGAGCAGCCTTTAATTAAGTAATAAAACTGGTGAAGGGGCTGCCTGGCAGTGGGAAATGGCCCATTGGAGAATCTGTCCTAGGGGCACCGCGCTCTCCTGCAGCCCCATAAACTGCCTTATTTATAAGGCTCTCACCAGCCACCGGAGTAAACAAGCCCCAGCGTTGGCACTAAACCATCCTGTTGCGGAGGCTGGTAGACACGGGCATCATGCCCTGCTCTGACAGGCAGCGCGGGGGTTGTGTGCCCACCAGAGCCATTGTGGAGGGAAATCACTCCCTGCCTGGGGGGCACAGAATTCACACTTCGTGGGGGAACAAAGGGGGGGCATGGTGGAGAACTGGCAAACTCGTTAGGGCTTCGGGGAAGAGTGAAGTTTGTGCCAGGAAGGTAACAAGGGTCTAGAGCAGTGGTGGGGAGCTGGAAATTAGGACGCCTGAGTTCTTTTCCCAGCCTTGGCAGAGGAGTGGGGTCTAGTGGTTAGAGCAGGGGTAGGCGGAAGGGGCTGGGAGTCTGGACTCCTGGGCCCTTTTTCCAGCCATGGGAGGGGAGTGGCTCTAATATTCCCCCTGCCAAAGCCTGTTTCCATGCAGCCCCAGTTCCCAGCCACTCCTGCAGCCCTGCCGACAATGGGCTTCGAGAGTGATGCAGGCCCACAGGCCCCATAAGGGCAGCGTTGAGGTCTCTGCCCACCCTGTGCCTGGGAGCCACGCTGCTGGGTCCTACTTCTGGAGCTCTGGGTGGCTGGGGAAGGAGGAGAGGCTGCCCAGGGAACCACGCCAGGAGGGAAGCTGAGGCAGGGTCCAGCCAGGCGGTGGGGGGCCCAGCTGTGTGGAGTGTCGGAGCCAATGGGATGCCAGGAGCTCGTTGCCGGCCCGGGCCTGTCCTTGGGGGGTGACATCAGTGTCTGGCTGTCATTGCTCCCATACTGCCCCTCTCCCCCACCCCACCCGGGCAAAGGGTCTGCAGTGAGCATGGGCTCTGAGGGGTCCCAGCATGGGTACAGCATCACTGACAGGGGTGGGTGTCACATGGGCGCCGTCACTGCCAGTGGGGGCGGGTGTCACACAGGACGATATCATCACTGCCTGTGGGGGGGAGTCACACAGGACCACATCATCACTGCCTGGGGAGGGCACGCAGGGAGCCCTTTGCATTCGCTGCACTTGCAGGCTGTGAGGACACTCTGCCATGGGTCTGGTTCCTTCCCCACTGACTGCTCCGTGCTCAATGCCCCCAGCCCGTGCATCCCCCTCTCGCACATGCCCTCCCCCTCCCCCACTCCTATCCCTCTCCCTCTCTGCTCCACCGCAGTCCAGAACCTCATTCTTCCTCTACGTTAATAGAGATAATGGGGGGTCACTGATTGGGGGGGGCAAAGTGCTGGCGGTGCCTGGGCCAGGGGCGCTGGGGTCCCCGTGGGTGGGGAGTGGAAGAACACGGACGGACAGATGGACAATGGACTGCCACGTTGGAGTTCAAGCACCATAACAATCCCACCAAGCCACTGCCTCTTCCAGCCCCCATCTCTGACCTTCCCCTTCCCTATGGCCCACTCCTCTTTCCTCCCTATCTGACCCCCCCTTCTCTGCCCCCACCACTGATCTCCTCCCCATCTCTCTGACCCCCATGACCCTCCCCATCTCTCTGTGGTGCAGAGGTGCTGTCCCACCCCAGAGGCAGCTGCAGGTCTGTCACGGGTGAAGCCAGCATGGTGCTCTGGGGTGGAAGGTGCAAGGGGGATGGATACTCATGGCTGTGATCTGAGGACATTTGTGAGGGGGGGAGGAATGTTGGGGGGGAGGAATTTGTCTCACTTCAGCTTCCAGCCCTTGGATCCTGTTATGCCTTTCGTTGCTAGAGGGACTGATCTCAGAGAAAGGGGCTGGAGGCTTCACCCCTCAAGCCGGCTCTGCTGGACGGGGGGGTGGGGTGAGGGGGAAGGGTATCGATCTAGTCATGCGCCCACCTCACTGTCACCAGAGGGCAGCTCTGACTGGACACTGCCAGGGCCAGATATTGCTCCTCCTTCCTGAAGAGACATGGGTCCCCCCTAAATTCAGCAGGGAAAATCCCCCTGCCCCTCCAGCTACTATGGGGTTGGATCAAACCCACAGGCCCATTTAGCTCAGAACCCTCCTCCCTTCGTGCCAGATCAGACCCACGGGTCCATCCAGCCCAGAACCCGTCTCCCCAGTTCCCTCTGCCCCAGATCAGACCCATGGGCCCATCTAGCCCAGAACCCCTCCTCCCACTCCCCTCTGCCCCAGATCAGACCCATGGGCCCATCTAGCCCAGAAGCCCCTCCCCACACTCCCCTCTGCCCCAGATCAGACCTACAGGCCCATCCAGCCTGATATCCCCCAGGACAGAATGAAAGAGGCAGGTGACCCCGGGAGGAGCAGGCAAAGGGATCGGGGTGGGGTGGGGAGGGGGATTTTGCTCTGGAGGGTAAGAGGAGGGAGGCTGCTGCCAGGGCAGGTAGGCGGGGGGCAGGGAGCATAGCCGATTCCCCAGGGATGTTGCATCCAGGACAGTCATTATCTGGTGTGATCTGGGCTCTGCCTGGTGAGGGCAGGGCACCAAGGTGGTGGATTGAACAGGGTGTGCGGGAGGTGGTGACGACTTCAAAGGCGCTGCTGCCTGCCTGCCTGCCTGCCTGCCGGTGACGAAGTCCCGGTGTAACCAGGAGCAGTGGGAGGCATACGAGAGGGGTGTGTCTGTGCATGGGGGGGACCAGCGCTGTGGGACAGTGGGTTCCAGGCTTCAGTGGCGGGTGCCGGATGGAAAGTCTGTGCCCTGCCAGTGAACCCAGGGGCACCAAGATTGGGGCTGCGGCTGGACTCCACTCGGGCTCCAGGAGCAGAGGGGGGTGGGTTCCCCGCACAGGAGCCCTAGCAAGTAGCCAGGAAGGGGAGCTTGCTAGGATCTGTGACAGCCCCCTCCCACACTCTCCTCTGACCTCTATCACACCCATGGGCCAATATGGCCCAGTATTTCCTACACACATTTCCCTCTGTACCAGACCGGACCCACGGGCCCACGCAGCCCAGTATCACCCTTCCACTCTCATCTGCCCCAGATCAGACCCATGGGCCCAACTAGCCTGATATCCCCCCTAGTCCCAGTCATCTCTGACCCAGATCAGACCCACGGACGGGCCCAGTATCTTGTGGTTTGCAGAATCGGATCCGAATCCAACTACTCTTCGTGGCTGGGAGTCAGCCCTGACGTGGGGGGGGAGAGCACCCTCTATTGAGCCCTCCCTGCTGCTCTCGGCAGCACAGTGCCCCCTAGGGCCACACTGGGGCATCAGTGTCAGCACTGACTGGGAGGGGAGAGCGCCCCCTGCTGAGCCCCCACCCTGCTCCCTGCAGCACAGCGCCCCCTAGTGCCACACTGGGGCATCGGGCTCAGCCCTGACTGCTGGAGAGAATGCCCCCTGCTGCCCTCCGCCCCCTCCCCCCCGCTGCGCAATGCCCCCTAGCGTGGCACTGGAACATTGGGGTCACCTCTGACTGCCAGGGGAGAGCGCCCCCTGCTGAGCCCCCACCCCGCTGTCTACAGCACAGCGCCCCCATGTGCCACATGGGGGCATGGATCTGATCATGAACAATAAAATCTTGGTTTCTGCATGCAAGGCACAGGGGCACACACGTGATCAGCTGCTCTCCCCTTAGCAGTCCCCCACCCAAGTGCTGACCTAGCCCATCCCTGTGTAGCTCATACAGCTGCCAGGCACTGGCTTGTCACATGAATCCTCCTCCGTGCTTCGGCCAGCTGTGCTCCTGAGCCGTAATGTGTCTGCTAATTGCACCCGGAGCCACAAATCACCTCGTGAATTCCATGTCCATATGACTCATGCAAAAATCCATTTTTGCTCTTAGTGAGTGATTTACCGCTCCGATCAGTTTTGAACGTGCGTTACAGCCCAGACTCAAATCACCCCCTGGCCCGCACCCCCCGTATTCTGATGGGGCGGGCGCAGCATGGGCCAGGGCTCATGAGGAGAAATTTCTGCCTATGCTTCAGTTCTGCAGAGCCCCATAGACAAATCCCAAAGTGCAAAGACACCTGAGCCAAGCAGATATATCTGAAGAACCAGGCCTGTGGCCAGCCCTGGCAGTCCAGTACTTTGGCCTCAGGACCACCCCTGGTGGCTCAGTGGTTCTTTTGGGAGACCCCCAGTATCAGAACCATTTCTGTGGAACTGAGGTTACTGGGACCAGATTTTGTTCCCAGCACAGTGATGTCAACCGAAAACACCCGCACAGGGTCCGATTCTGCTGTAATTTAGACCCATGCAAAGTTAGTGTGCAAAGTGAGTATGCAATGCCACTGGTTTAGCACTGACTTTGCACACATTTTCCACTGTTGCAAATGACAGGAAAGGGAAAATTGGACTCATTGACTTCCTTGGAGTCATTTCAGATTTGCACCATTCAATAGAGAGTGGAATCCGCTTCGGTAGCTAGAGTCAGTGCTCTGCAGGAGCATTTCCAATGGACTAGGCTCTGAATTGATTTACACCACTGGAGTCAACAGAATTGCTCCAGAGTTACACCAGCGTGGCAGAATCTGGCCCTGTGCGAGTGACCTTGGGCCGTGTTTCAGATGGCGCGTAGCTAAGAGCGCCAGGAAAGCTTTGATGGTGCAAATCTGTGTGTCTGGAGCCACCCGGCTCCGGTTTCTGGGCCCCTTCAGCAGCACAAAATTCACTGGGATGTTAAAAAAAGTAGATTTCCCAGAGACGTGGGTTTCCAAGGGATCCACGCCAACAGTGAGGGCCAGAATTCCAGCAGCGATCAGCATCCAACCTGCTGAGAGCCACTGAAAAGCTGGCCCCAGTCGTGGGTGCTTAGCCTGTCTGAAAAAGCTTGCCGTAAAGTGACATTAAGAACGTGGCACGCTGGGGATCTGTCAAACAGCAGTACTTAGTATTTAGGAGTAATAAAATTCCTGGCCAGCAAATAAGCTCCAGTCCCTGCAGAGAGCAGACCCAAGTCCTGGCTGTAACAGGAATGTTCGCCACCAGCAGGATCTCTCTGTTCATCTGCACAGCATCTGCCCCGTTGCCTCCCTGGCCTTGCAGAGTGGACCTTGGACCATGTATTTTCTGGTCAGTGCTGCAGGCCAGGATGGAGCTGGCTTGGCTGGGAACCTGGCCCAGCAACTGCAGTTGCCTCTGGCTCCTGTGCTAATGTGCAAGCAGCTGCCTCGAGTTCAGAGCTCAAACATGCCTGGGGATACTGGGGACCTTCCTTACAGCCCCAGCTCCCAGAGCTGGAGGGTAGAGGGAGACTCTCCGCCCACTGGAAAAAACCCTGGTGGCAGAGAAAAGCTAGCTCGCCTGGTGGCAGAGAAAAGCTGGAAAATGTGACTCCCCCCCATACCCCGAAAAGAGACTAGAAAGAGCCCGACATGCATTGTTGCTTTCAACGTCTCTTGCTAAGGGTTTTATTCAGCTTTACTTTTCAATGTAAACATCACAATACAAAAATAAAATGAAGTAACGGGGCAGAACGCTAGCCCCTGGACACAACAACAATGTAGCAACCTTAATATTAAACCATCCACTCAAACAAATCGTGCTTGACAAGTAAGGGGGAAGGCAGAGGAACACCCACACGAGTGGGGGTGGGGTGGGATGTGTGAGAGCAGGGGGACAGCGGGGCGGGGGGGTGGAAGATTCAAGGCGGAGGAGGGAGGGGAGAGTGTCTGGGCTGCACACTGGGCCCTGGGGTGAAATCTCATGGTTTTTAAGCAGCGTTGGAGGCTTTTGTGGGCCTGACTCCTGATCTCTGAAGGGTTGGGGCTGGGGAGATCCTGTCAACTCTTTGTTTTATTGTTGACCTGTTGTTGGGACAGCTGTTTGTAATTAGCACTGGAGGCTGGTTTGATGGGCTAGGTAGGTCACTTGGCACCATTTCTGCTCCCAGTTGGACGAGACATGCGCTTGGAGCAGCCTTCGTGCAAGGCTGCTCACAAATGCAAAATCCAAACCTCGCTTCCCTTGAATCTGCTCGAATCTTCGCTCCAGGCTGGCTGCTCTCTCGGCTGCTCCTGCCAGTCAGTTTGGTCGCTGGGCTTTCCGGGGGAAATCAGCATGGAAGGCTGTAAGTGTGGCCAGAGAGAGCGCATGGAAACATTCAAATGGAGGGTCAGGAGACATTTTTTGGCAGCATTTGCCCAGCTCTGGTGGCTCTCCCACATGCAGCCCTGTGGCTATCACAGAGCTGTGCACACACACACATGCACATGCACAACACACTAGCATGCGTTGTACACACGCAGCCAATCATGCACACACAAACATGCACAAATCAGACGTGTGCACGCATCACACACACGTGTGCGTGATCAAATATAGAAACACTGACACACGTCAGCCATGCACGCCTCACACGCTCGCATAGCCAAGCATGCATGCACACACGAGACATGGGCACACATCACATCTCACCTACGTGTGCACAGCCAAATGCACACACAACCATCATATGCGCACGTCTCACACACGCACCCAGGCAGCCAAACCTGCACACACAAACACATGCGCACGTTTCACACCCACGTGCAAAGCCAGATCTGCACAGGCTGCTGTGCGCTAGGAATCAAACCTTCCCCTGCAGCACCCCCAGCTCGCGCTTGAGAACCCGGAGGAACGTGACTAGAAACAAGAAGTGAAATTGACATGGATGCTTTTAACCTCCAAACCCGGAGAGTTAGTGACACAGGGAAGGGCTTTTAGCTGTCTGTGGTGGGAGTGAGCGAGCTGCACTTGTTCCCTGTCTCTCCCCCCATCCCTCGCTCATCACCCTGATTGCGGCTTGTCCTGTGTGGCGAATAATAAACCTTCCACGGTCCAGCCCGCCAGTCCAGAAGACAGGAATTCTGTCTGGCGGAGGAGTCCCCAGCGGAATGCGCGGCTTGGCGTGGAGAAATTCCAGAACTCCCCGCTCCCCCGAGCAGGAAGCGAGGGCTTTGAGCGTGACAGCCAAGGCCTGGAACAACAGCGCGATGCTGGGACTAGAGACACGTTCTGGGGAGAGGGAAAAGCTGAGTCTGGGATTTGGGAGGTGAGCGCTGGGGCAGCAGAGGCTGAGCTGCAGCAGCATCTCGGGTAGGGGTAGGAGACCCACAAAACAACACAGACACCCCCCTCACCCGCCCCCGTGGACTCCCAGTCACCTCTGACTGGCTCCAGCTCTGGCTTTGCCACAAGAACAGAAGGCCAACTTTTCTCTCTTGCAGGCTAAAAAGCTAGGCACTAGGAAGCGGGAACAGCCAGCTCCGCTGGATCCAGGGAAATCAACCCACGCCTTTGGTCCACAGCAGGTTTTTGTTGGACGAGGAAAATAGAAATTAAAAAAAGGATTCGCCAGCAAAAAACACAGCCCTTGGCTAAACGGGTGGATTCTCTCCTAACCTCTGGCTCGTCACGGTTGCCAGACTGGCTTCAACCAGGGATCCATCTAATATTAATGCGCTCTAGTCCAGCCGCACCCAGAGAGCCCAATCAACATCAGGGCCCTGTTGTGCCAGGCGCTGCGCAAACAGAGGAAACGGCAGCCCGTGCCCAGAGTCTGATTAGCCAAGAGCGAGAGACAGCCTTTCCCAAGGTCACCTGGCACGGCAGCAGCAGTGGGATTAGCAAACGTCACCTGATTTGCTGACGGGTGCCCAAGCCATTAGGCAACGCTGTCTCTCTGGTTTACTAGCATCTCTTCCACAGGGAGCTCTGCCAGCTGCTTCAGAGACAGGCTCTTCTGTGGGAGACAACGATCCCTGGCGGACCGGTTCTTCCCTGACTCTCCTCCCCACCAGTTAGCGAACAATAAACGCCCCCTCGAGCTCTATCCAAAATCCACCAAGCGCTGGTTTTGCGAGGCTGGGCCTGGAGTGGGACCCAGCGCTCCCCAGCTTGATGTGCAGTGGAAACCCAAGCCCTGGGCCCTGATCTGAAATGGCCAAATGGGGCAGCTCCAGCGCCCCCAGCTGTGGGGGTTGGATTCTGGAGGGGGATCTGGTGGCTGGCGCCTCTCTGTGGTTCTCAGAGAAGCTGCAAGGTGCTTCTGAGTTGGGGGGCCGGGGGGGGGAAGGTTCAGTTTTGTTCCGTTTGAACTGGATTTATTTAATCCCTCTCGGCTCTTTCCCAGAACGACCACTGAAATCGTTCGGTCCCACAGCAGTGCTCTGGGGGGGTGGGGGGGCTGAGGCAGGACTGGGGCCCCAGGGCTGGGCCAGGGCGCTGGCTCCACAGGGGGTGCCGGGCTGGTCGGTTCCCCCGGCCCCTCGAGCGGCTCAGTCACTTAGACAGAAGAAACCAGATAGTTTCAATTAAAAGTCAACCCTGCTCAGCTACGCAGAGCCCCTGCCCCCTCCCACAGCCCCCCGAATCACACAACCCCCCCCAGCCCCACCCCCCAGCCCAGCTCAGCAAACAGCCTGTCAAGCGGCAGCGTGACTGATTGCTGGGTAACTGAGGACAGCCAAGGACAGAACCAGCCCCCGCCCCCCCAGCCAAACCCTCCCCAGCCAGCTCCTTGTTAACTTTGGGCCCCTGCTGCAGGTGACGTGGGTTCCTGGCACCCCGGGGCTGAGGGGGATTGCAAAGGTCAGACCGGCTCTGTCCCCCCGTCCGGCCGTCTCGTGCCCCGGCTGTCTGTGCCTCTCTCTGGCTGTCCCCATGAAGGCACCAGGCAGGTCGGGCCGCACTCCTCTCAGCACTGCCTGGCTCCCCTGCCCTCCCAGGGCTGGCCCCGGCTGGGAGAGGGGATGAGCTGGGATTATTTATGCTCCTTTTGTCCCTGCTGCAAAAAATACGATTCGACGGGGAAAGCAGGCGGCTGGGAGCTGCCGGAGCGCCCATAAACCACCCGCCCCAGCCAGGGATGAGCTCATGGCTTCTCCAGTCTGTGCCTAACTCCCAGCCCCATGCTGCCCTAAGCACTGGAGCCCACTCCATGCCCAGAGCTGGGGATAGAACCCAGGAGTCCTGGCTCCCAGCCCCACCCCATCTCCACTCTACCCCACTAGACCCCACTCTGCTCCCAGAGAACCCAGGAGTCCTGGCTCTCAGGCCCCCCCTCACCCTAGACCCCGCTGCCCTCCCATGTCATTTAATGTTTCCTGTTCCCCTCCAAACAATGTGTGGACCAGAGGTGGCACAGTCCCGTGGTGTGCTGGGGAGGGGCCTGAATGCCAAGGAGCTGGTGGGTGCGGGGGACAGCACAGCTGAGGGGAGATGGGAGAGCAGGGTGGGCACTGGAGGGTCATGGCCTGGCAGGGGAAGGGGATGAGCTGTAGGAGATGGGCAGGAGCGTTGGAGGCGGGGGGAGAACATGGATGGGGAGGGCACTATCCACAGTAAAGTGCCCAGCACAGGTGCTCTGGGCGAGGCACTTTAGGCAAATGCACCCTCTGCCCCACAGGAGAGACCCCCCCCCACCCTTCACAGTCCCCAGCAGGAGCGGGGCCGAGGGGTGCTGGACACTTGTAGCTCCTGACACAGAAGGTGGCTGGGATGGGGAGACGGGTTCTCTGTTCACACGGGGTGTAAATAAGGAGTGAGGCTGGGTGGGTGTAAATCAGGAGTGAGGCCAGGTGGGGGGACGGGTTCCTCTATCACACGGGATGTAAATCAGGAGTGAGGCCGGGGGGGGGGTGTAAATCAGGAGTGAGGCTGAGTGCTGAGAGAGCCACAGGGTCACCCAGCGCCCAGCATCTTCGGGCTGGGCCCAGCCCTGTTTCCTCTCTTCCCCATGCAGGATGTGGGGGAGAGTTCTGAGGGGGGGTCACCAGCGTGGGGTGAGGGGAAGGGTTCAGGTGGGGGAAGCCTCCAGGGTTGGGTTAGATGAGCTCGATGGGCCTCAACAGAAAACTCTGGGCACAGGTTTCCACAGGCAGAGCCCCCCGGCTCCCTCAGCCAGAGCCCCCCCCAGTTCCCCCAGGCAGAGCCCCCCCAGTTCCCCCAGTCAGAGCCCCCCTCTCCAGCTCCCCCAGTGCCCCTGGGGGGCAGAGACAAGGAATGCTGGGGGAGGGAGGCAGCGTCTTGTCTCTGGCTGTTCTGGGCCCCTGGGGAGGGAGTGGGGAGTCATTGTTCCCCCTATTGGTTCTCTGTCTCCCTCCCTTCCCCTTCCCGTCTCCCAGCCCCCCACCGCTGGTCTCAGGCCAGCCTTTCTCCCCGAGATGGTCCCACCCTGGAAACATCCCAGGATCCAATGGGCAATGGCTCATTCCCAGCCCCTTGCGACTCCCCCATCCGGCTCTGACCCTGTGTGGTCCCTTCTCAGGAGCTGGCAGAGTAGCCCCCAGATCAGCCCGGCTCAGACACCCGGTGCCTGGGGTGAATGTTAACAGAGAGGAGACTGAGACCCTGAGAACAGACAGTGTGTGCTGGCCTACTCCCCCCAGCTCTGCTGGTGCCCCTCAATCCCGACCCACAGCCCCCTGCTATCCCAGCCCTGGGCTCTCCCCAGCTCTACCGGTGCCCCTGAATCCCGACCTGCAGCCCCCTGCTAGCCCAGCCCTGGGCTCCCCCCCAGCTCTGCTGGTGTCCCTCAATCCCGACCCACAGTCCCCAGCTATCCCAGCCCTGGGCTCCACCCCAGCTCTGCCGGTGCCCCTCAATCCCGACCCGCAGCGCCCTGCTATCCCAGCCCTGGGCACCCCGCCGGCTCTGCCGGTGCCCCTCACTCGTGCAGCCCCTGCTCCCCCACTCGGAGCCCCCTGACCATTGGGCCTGAGACCCAGCAGGCTGCACTCAAGGGCTGGGCAGAGGCAGGGTAAGCGACCAGTGAATACTGGGCACCGCTGGGTCAGCGGTCAGATCCGCTCAGCAGAGTCAGTGTCCTGGTGTGTGCGGGTACCCGCAAATACACACATGTTGTGATGTGCCGTATGCGCAAATGCACTGATACACACATGTAACACACCGATACATGTGCACATGTGAGCACAACCCCCTGCAGGCACGGGCTTGCACACTTATGCACACATCCAGCCACACATGAGCCTTGTCCCTGCCCAAGCCCCCTGGGGGCGCTGAGCCTCGCTGGGCTTCAGCGCTGGCCCAGGCAGCCGGAGAGTCACACCACCGCTTCATCCTCCCCCTGCCTCCCCCACCCCCCGGCCCTATGCCCTTCCCTCATGGGCCCCTAGGGGGCAGAAGCCTCCCCAGGAGCCAGGGGCCTTCAGTGCAGGATTTCACCACAGCTGTGAGCTGGGGGCAGGAGGGGGCTGACCTGGCAGAGTCCCCCAGGCATTGCAAAGAGGGGCTAATCCCCAGCTCGTTTCACCAGGGCACAGGGAGTTAATGGAGCACCTTGACCTGCTGGCTACTGGAGGGGACCATGCAACTTGTGGGGTTGGGGGCTCAGCCAGTTCCCCAAGGAACATTTGCCAACATCATGGCACTCGAGTACAAGAGACGGGTCTGCTGGGCAAGCAGGGGGCTGCAGGTCGGGACTGAGGGACACTGACAGAGATGGGGGGGTTGGGATAGCAGGGGGCTGCGGGTCAGGACTGAGGGGCACCGGCAGAGCAGGGGGCAATGCTGACTCCCTGATATTCTGGGGTGTCCTCTCAGGGGCTGGGGTTTATGGGGGCTCTGCTTTGGGGTGCGGGTGGGGCAGAGAATTCCCATCCCAGCCTCATGGACGAGGCTCCACTGGTCGAGGATTCAGCCCCATTAACGATGGCGTCTCCTCTCCGATTGGCTGCTGGCCTGGGACAGCCCTGGGACCTGCCCCCCAAACTAATGAGATGGGGGCTGGGGGCGCGGCTTGTTGAGGAAAGAGCCCTGTCTGGTTCCGACTGCGGGGAGCACCATGTGGGAGTTGGGGGGGACTGTTGGATTGTTCTGGTCCTCGTTGGGAGCCTGGGGCTGAAATCCACCCCCACCCCAGGGGCAGGCGAGGGGCTGGAGCCCTGGGAACGGCTGCAGGGCCCAGTCCTGCCACGGGGCCGGATGATTGGGCCTGAGCTGACCTCGTTCCCTGGAGTGTGTGAGCGGGACGGCCGGGCAGCGCGGCGCTGAGATGGCTCCGATCCCGCTCTCTGGGCTGAGCAGCGCTCGGAGCCGGCATTAAATCTCTGCCCAAAGGCTGGGGGAGTCACGGCCTCTTATTTGAGATTCGGGGAGGCCGGGGGGGAGGCTGGGGGCTGGGGTGAACAGCGGTGGAGGCTGGGGCTGTCTGTGGTGCTGTTTGGTTTATTGCCAAGGGACGTCCAAAGGCCTGGTTCCCCTGAACACCACGAGCAGCCGCTCCCAGCCCCCAACCCGTCTGGCCAGCTTGTGTCAGGCCCCCGCTCCCTGGCTTGCCGGCTTTCTGCCTGTCTCTGCTTGGCCCATCTTTGCACCGGGCCTGCCTGCTCTGAGCAGGACCTGGCGACCCCTGCCTGGTGCTAGGGGCTGGGTCTGCTTGGCCAGGCCGGCGTTAGCTGCGTTCCCACGGCCGTTCTAATCAGGTTCCCCCAGCCCGGGGCCGGGTCTGACCCAGCCCCGGACCCTAAATATTTCAGAGCCCCCTTGGAGCTCAGACCTGAATGGTTTTACACACCCCCTCACCCCTCCATCTGTTCCTCACCTGGTTTCGCTATTAGCATAACTTTAGTCTCCTTTGCCCTGGCTCAGGGCCAAGGTCCAGCCAACCCCCCCGGCCAGGTCCCACTGGCCACACGGGTCCCTCCCCAGCACCAGAGCTGGGGCAGGAGGCACTCCATGTAGCCAATGGCCCCCTGGCAGGAGTCCCACCGAGGTTACAGGCTCCGAAGGGCACTGAGCTGGGAGATTTATGGCCTTTCGGTGGGAGCTGCTGGAAACGGAGCAAGGCCGTTTCCCAGGCTGCTGGGACGGCAGCTGAAGCTGCCTTTGCCAAGCACAACAATGTGCCGGCCATCCCGGGGGCAGCGCCGTGGAGAGAGGCGGCTGAAAATGCCTGCGCTCAGCAGAAAGCAAAACCAAAGGCCGGCGCTCAAAACACATGGCCGGGGACCTGGGCACTATTCCCAGCCCTGGGAAGGGAATAGGGCCTAGTGGTTAGAGCAGGGGAGCCAGGACGCCTGGGTTCCATGCCAGGCTCTGCCCTGACCCGCTGGGTCACCCTTCCCCGTGCTATTGACCCAGGCTGTGACACTGTCCGGCTCCCTCATCACACGGGGTTTCCCACACCTGCTTGTGACAAGTCCTGTCACCTCCTGGCCTCGCTCCCATCCCCAGCTGGAGGAGCCGGGCCCAGCAGCCATGGTGCAGGTGCGAATGTTGGTGGATTGCAGCTCAGCCCCTGCCCAGGGAGCTGGAGATTAGGGTTTAGGGGAGGGAGGGGCGCCATAGGCTGGATGGGCAGCCTGGGGGTGCTGATCTCAGCTGGGCCACTGCTGATCCCCTATAATCAGCCTCCACCAGCTCAAATGAGGGGAACACCAGGGGCTTCAGAGCTTGTCCCTCTCAAGCTATCAGCACACCAGCCAATAGCTGGGCTCAGGCTAATGCTAATGGCCTCCAAGGTGCAGCCCTGTAGCAGGCAGGCTATAGGGCGCCCCCATGTGATGGCACCTGGGCTTGCAGGCTGGGAGCCCTCGAGAACCGCAGTGTCTGGCCGGCATCCCCAGCTGCAGCAACAAAGGTGCTTCATGGTCACGCCAGGTGCTGCTGGCCTTTCTTTGTCACAAGCGGGGGGCTCTGAGCACTGGGATTCCAGCCCTGACAGCAACCAGGGTCCTGACTGAGGGCAAACACCCTCCTGGAGCTGGGGACAGAACCCAGGAGTCCTGGCTCCCAGCCCCACTGCTCTAACCCACTCACCCGTACTGCCATCCGGGAGCTGGGGATGAACCCAGGAGTCCTGGATCCCAGCCCCATGCTCTAAAGACTAGACCCCACTGCCCTCCGAGAGCTGGGAACCCAGGAGTCCTGGCTCCAGCCAAATGCTTTGAGGGCCGTGGCCAAGTGACGGCACCTGCCAGGCCAAGTCATGTCCCCACCCCCCATGCTGGGGTCCCCTGCTGGAGTGTCTGGGGCCAGTGGGGGCCCTCAGCTGGAAGCCCCTACCTAATCACCCCCCATTCCCACTCCATCCCCCCTCAGGGCAGGGTGGCTGGCTCCGGGGCCTGGCAGAGGGCTGCGGTCCACACAGGCTGGCAGGGGCACTGATGTGAGTGCAGGGAAGGGGCTCTGTGCCCAGTGGGACACCCGGTCCCAAGTGCCATGCCCATAGCTGGCCCTCCATTGACAGAGGATGCAATGGGCATGGGGGCCGACCTCGCCAGGGGTGAGTCCCTGCGGGGTGCGGGCAGGGGCATCAGAGAGACCCAAGGGGACAGGGAGTCCCATGTCTGGCTCTGTCCCTCCCCTGGTTCCTTGCAGCACAGGGCCTGGCCTGAGCCTGGCACCAGCAGAGGGATTCGAACCCCAGCACTGTGCACCCCCCTCTGGGTTCTCATCCCACAACCACTCTTGCACCACAACACACTAGGGTGGGGAGCGTCGGCCACCCCAGCTCTGCCGTCACAGAGGGGTTGATTCTGCCCAGCCTGGGCCTGGAGCCGGGTGGGGCCACTTCAGCCTCCAGGGAGTTGGATTCGAGGGCCCCAGGCCAGTTGCACAGCACAGCAGGGAGAAACCATGTGTGTAGAGACGTGTGTGTGTGTGTGTGTGTGTGTGTGAGAGAGAGAGAGAGACCGTGTGCACCACTGCCCCCTACAAGACTGGATTCGCACTGCCTAGCTGTGTGTGCATGCACTGCCCTCTGCTGCATGGACCCAGAACTGCTGGTCTGTGTGCTGTAGGCCCTGCACTGCATTCCAGTAGGGACAAGTATAATCTGAGAAAAAAAGACCACGTCTAGTAACAACAACAGGGGGGCCTGGGAGCCAGGAATCCTGGGTTCTGTCCCCAACTGGGGATGGGGAGTGGGGTCTAGTGGTTAGAGCAGTGCAGGGGCTGGGAGTCAGGACTCCTGGGTTCTGGCCCCAGCTCAGGATGGGAAGTAGGGTCTAGTGGTTGGGGGTGGGGGTACTGGGAGTCAGGACTCCTAGGTTCTAGGCCCAGCTCTGTCCCTGTCTGGCTACGTGACCTTGGGCAAACACGTCTCCTGTGTGTGAGTCCCTTCCCCCACCTTGGGGGTGGGGGAGGATAATTCCCAGGTATTATGGTCGAGGGAGGCAGAGAATCCTTAGAGCCACAGCCCGCCAATTGCAGGCTGGGCATGGGGCCCTGGCCTGTCTCACAATGGGGCAGGGAGGAGCTGGGTGCTGATGGAAAGGACAGAGCTGATTAATTGACTGTCCTAGCGGTTTGACATTAAGAATGTTCAAGACGCCGAATAACCAAGCTCAGCCAAATTTGTGCTCTAAAGCCCAAGCAACGCGGTGCGGGAAGGAAGGGTGACTAGCTCACCAGTCCCCCAGGAAACCAAGTCTCCCAGCGTGTTCAGCCCCTTCACTAGGACGGCCGTTCTCAGCATGGCTCACGACACTACGCCTCATGTTCTTCACAGAGATATTGTTACGATATGAATATGGCATAACAGAGATATACTTTAAGCAAGATGGCTCATGTGGGGAATCACTGGAAAGGTTATGATTTACTGAACGTGATTATCCTATTTGTATGCATGTATCTTTTCTGCATCTGAAGTTAGGAATATCGACTATGTAACAATTACAAGTGGGTTTGCACCTGGGGAATGCCCACCAGACAAAATGCGGTCTGGCTGGCTGGTTAGACAATGGGCCATTAGGGAGAACAATTGGACTTTGAAGATGCTAACCTCCCACCTTCCTGGGGAGTCTTCCTGTGGATTTATGGCTGCTTTGACACTGCAGGGTCATGTGATCATGTCACCTGGTACTGGACTCCATCTTGGACTGCTAGTATTTTTCCACAAAGGAGGTGGGGGTCAAACTGGGAAACAAAAGGATTCCTGCCATATGTAAATCCTATTTAAGGCAGGGAAGTGAGTTAATCGGGGTCAATTCTTCACTGAACCCCCACCCAAGATGATTGCTGAAAACACCTAAAACTAACCTCGGGAAGAAAGGACTGGACCCAGGTTGTCTGGCCTGTGAAAGGAATACCTGGAGTTCTAAGCTGCAAGCAAGAGCAGTCTGTCTTCAAGAAACTCTTGCAACCTGCTTAAAACAATATTTAGGGTGAGAAATTATTACTTGTAGCCAAAACAACGGGGAGTCCTTGTGGCACCTCAGAGACTAACAAATGTATTTGGGCATAAGTTTTCGTGGGCTTACGCCCAAATACATTTGTTAGTCTCTAAGGTGCCACAAGGACTCCGCGTTGTTTTCACTGATAAGACTAACATGGCTACCCCTCTGATACTTGTAGCCAGTTTCTTTAGTGTATTAAGCTCAGTTTGCATGTTTGCTTTATTTGCTCAGTAATCTGCTTTGATCTGTTTGCTATCTTTTGTAATCACTTAAAATCTATCCTTTGTAGTTAATAAACTTGTTTTTGTTCTCTCTAAACCAGTTTGTGGAATTCATAACTGGGGGGCAAAAAGCTGTGCTTATCTTCCTCCACATTGAGGGAGGGAGCAGATTTCAATGAGCTTACACTGTACAGTTCTCTGCGCAGCTCAAAACAATCAGTTTTGGGTTTACACTCCAGAGGGACTGTGCACTTGAGTGCTGGGCAATCCCCAAGCTGAGTCTTCCCATGCAGAGCTGATCTCAGTATCTGTGTCTTTCTGCAGCTGGGTGTGGCCCTACCAGTGTGTGTGCTGGAGGAGGCTTGAGGGCCTGGCTCAGCAGGGCAGCATAAGGGAACTCAGACTGGTAGAATCAGTGGGCTCAGTGGTACCCCAGTACATCGTGTGGCACCCTGGGGGGCAACCCATCACAGGCACCTCCTGCACTTTCCCATCTGAATGTCAAATGCCATCCATTCATGGCAGAAAGGTACTTCCTACTGCAAAGCATCCATGCAGCGTCCACCGTGCAGCATCCACCACTTCCCTCTACCCCCTTGTACCATGGGTTCATAACAATCTGCCAGCTATCAGCCTGTGCCAGGTGCTGAGCTCTTCTTGTCTCAGGGCATCATGGGAGATCTGCCTTACATAAGTGAGCAAGGAGAAGCAGAGTACGATTTAGCAGGATTACCCAGCCCATATTAGTACCGCAGGTATAATATTATACGATACAGATTATATTAGTACCACGAGCATAATACCTATTTGTGTGTGTATCTAGCCTATGCTGCTAGGGAAGGCGCCGGGCTGACCAGGCCGTGCTGTACCCAGCCCCTTCCTGACCCCTCTGGGGTGCCAGCACCCCACAGCATGAGGATGGGGTTGCCCTCGCAATGCTTCAACAGTGGGGATTCTCCCCCCTCCCCATGGCAAAATGGGTTCCCCTGTGACTCTGCAGAGCACCTCGCTTCTGGGAGGAGATGGGGGGCAGAGATGGGGTGGCCCAGTCCTGCCCCAAAGGGGAATGGCTCACACAGGTTTGTCCATCTGGAAAGGGCTTGGCAGCCAAAGCTAGAGCACCCCATGCTGGAGAAACTGCCCCCTTCTGACCTGACCATAGTCATAGTGGCAAGATGGGGGCAAAAGGCCATTACCCCTCCCCCATCACTATTGAGAACCTGAACTTGGCAGGATGGGGGAACAAGGGATCCAGCCCCTCCCCCCCTTGGCCCCTGACCAGAGCTGGGGGGCGTAACAGCAGGGCCCCTTCCCGGCAACAGAGCAGGGGTGTCCCAACGCCACGTAGTTTTGGCTGGTTTTGGTTGCTTCACTCCCCGGCCCCCCATTCACAGTCCTGCCAGCGCCCTGGACCTGGGCTTATCCCTGTGTTACGGAGCAGCAAAGTGATGCAGAGAACAGGGAAGGAGCTAACCCCAGCTCAGGGAGTCAGTGGCAGAGGTGTGAATAGAACCAGGAGTCCCAGCTTCCCCCCTCCCCCTGATACCACTTCCCTCCCAGAGCCAGGACTGGAACCCAGGAGTCCTGGCTCCCAGCCCCCCTGCTCTGATTCTCTCCTGTGCAGTCACAGGCACCCCTTGCTCTGCCGCTGGCGTGCTGCACAGTCACACTGCAAGGCACCTCCGGTCTCCTTGCCCCCATCCCTGGTGCACAGGAGCAGCGATTGTGCTCCTCTCACAAAGAGGGAGGGAGCCCCATGCCCTGCAATGATCCCCACCCCCCTTGCTATCTGTGGAACAGCTCCCCACCAGGCTCCTGGGTGTGGTGACAAAAGCTGCTTGTAATAACCTGGCTTTGTGGCTGGGCATCAATACTGCCCTGTGCTGGCTAGAAACAGCACTGCTCAGCTGGGAGTCACAGCCCCTGTACTGCTAACAACTTGTGGGGATTTTCCTGTAGCTCAAGTGGGGATGGGCCTGGGCATTTGTGGCAAGAGGACGTAACTCTAGTCATGCTGTGTGGCTGTTGGGGAGCACAGAGACCCCTGTGAAGGCTCCTTGCTGTTGTTAGAAGTTTGGGGGCTCTTGTAGCTCCTGGGGAAAGCATGGCAGGGGGAGGTAGATCCCTCCCAGGGCCCTGGCAGATCCAAGGATCCAGCCCTGGATGGACCTTGATCAGACATGCTGGATACAAAATAACTACCTGGCCAAGCACTCAGCAGTGTGGGAGCCTGTCAAACTGGCTGAGGGGTCCAGGGATTCCAACAGCACGCCAGGGGCTCCGAACTGCGGGGAGCCCGTCACCCGGTCAGCGGCTTGGTGGTGCAGGGAGCCTGTCACCATGGCATCAGAGCTGGAGGGGAAGGGACCACAAGGCTCCAGATGCGGGGAGCTGGCAGGGCAGGGAGGCTGCAGAGGAGAAGGCTCTTGATTCACCACGGGGACGACGAAGGCGGGTCTGAGGAAAGCAGGGAGCTCGGAATGGGGTCCCAAAGCACCAGGGCTGGTGGGGGGCTGACCCTCGGGCAAGCGGAGCCTCATTGGTGGCGTGAACAAGCTAACGAGAATTGCAGACCAGGCCCCAATGCCCGGCTCCCGGCTTGCCACGTTCTGAGCCAGCGAGACGGCTCCAGGGTTGGCTCCTGCTGGAGCAAGGTCACCCCCCCGCCTGCCCATCCCCCCTTCGCTGCGTCAGCCTCCCCCTCCCCCACCCCCGCTCTATAAATTCCATGCTATTTTCTTAAAGCGGCTTGGTGCGTTGCTCGGGGAGATGAGAAATCATCTTAATGGGGAGCTGGAATTGCTGCTAGCCCACCCGTCTGTCATTTGCCTGTCATGAGAGAGACAGTGCAGGGGGGCTGTGGGGGCAGCAGCTGGCATGGGGGGGGATTCCCCAGAGACAGTGCCGCCCAGCAGCGGGAAAGGAGTCAGCTGGGGGTGGGAGGCAGAGCTCAGCATCAGGTCCCGGGAAGATCCCATCCTTCTTTTGCTGGGGATGCAACAACGCAGGCTGATTTGGGGCTGTCCCACTCCAGGCGCTGTGGGGCATAACCAGCCCAGTGCGGAGGGGTTGGATGGAATAGTTCTGGTTTCTGATCTCATGCCATCCAGCGAGGAGCTCAGAGCCCTTCCCGCAGGTGGAGAAACCAAGGCAGGGAGAGGAGAAGGGTCTCGCCCACCTTCACATAGTGAGAGGGGTGCAAAGTGAGGGAGTCCAGGAGTCCTGGCTCCCAGCCCCTGACCCCCACTCCCCTCCCAGAGCTGGGGATAGAACCTAGGAGTGGATCCCAGCCCCCGTGCTCTAATCTCTAGAGCCCACTTGTCATGGAGTCCCAGGGCGATGCTCTGGAACTGCTCCCCATGAAGCCAGTCAGGACTCTGGGGAAGTCTCCTTTCTGTGAGCAGCCTGTCTTCAGGACACACAGCTCACACAGCTTCCACTTTCCTGGGTCTGACCTCGGAGCATTCAGCATCCTCTGCACCTCCATGCACTTCCCCCAGCGAGACAGCCCAGGTGGGGTCTTGGGGAAGCCAGAGGGTCCTGCCCCCCAACTCCGCAGTCAGATGTGACTCTCAGCCAGCCAGTAAAACAGAGGTTTATTAGACGACAGGAACATGGTCTAAAACAGAGCTAGCAGGTGCAGAGAACAGGACCCCTCAGCTGGGTCCATTTTGGGGGGCAGTGAGCCAGCCACGTCTGCACTTCACTCCATGTCCCCAGCCAGTCCCAAACTGAAACTCCCTCCAGCCCCTCCTCCTCTGGGCTTTGTCCCTTTTCCGGGCCAGGAGGTCACCTGATTCCTTTGTTCTCCAACCCTTTAGCTCTCACCTTGCAGGGGGGAAGGGCCCAGGCCATCAGATGCCAGGAAACAGGGTGTCGG
The DNA here is from genome assembly GCF_965140235.1 of Caretta caretta. Classification (NCBI taxonomy): domain Eukaryota; kingdom Metazoa; phylum Chordata; order Testudines; family Cheloniidae; genus Caretta; species Caretta caretta. The sequence continues at coordinate 15,516,039 of NC_134225.1, forward strand.
CCATTCTCTGTGTCCAGACCTGTGCACACACCTGCCCTCTAAGGCTCTGCAACGATCATACACCCTTACCCCACCACCTAGATACTTAAGAACTGCATAGGGGAAACTGAGGCACCCCCATACTATTCAGAGGAAACATTAAGAACAGTCCCACTTTGTCACACCACTCCCCTCCTCGAGCTTGGGATAGAACCCAAGAGTTCTGGCTTTCACACCCCCTGACCCCCACTCCCCTCCCACAGCTCTGGATAGAACCCCGTAGTCCTGGCTCCCAGACCTCCCCCCGCTCTAACCATTAGACTCTATTCCCCTCCCAGAGCCCCAAAGCCAGAAAGCCGCTATAAAGAGATGACCATAGTGAGCATGTTGCTGCAATGTCCTACTCCTGCAGTGGTTCCCATCTGGGCATTGTGGGCTGCTCCATGGTGACCAGTCTTGGTTCTATAACACAAACATTCGTCTCTCTCCAGAGCCATACCGGACACCTGTGCAGGGCAATAGACCTCCCAGACCCTGGGGCCGGAGGGCAGCATCCAAACCCAGCTCCCCAGGCTTTGGATCTTGAGAGGAATTTTGTAGCACGAGGTTTTTTTTTTACCAACAACCTCATCTTCCCTCCCTCTCGATATATCGCCGGCTGCTGGGCTGGTGCAGGAGTTATTGGGCAGGATTCTCTGCCCTGTGCCCTGCTGGGTCGGATGTGACCATGATGGTCCGTTCTGACCTGCCCATCCATGCGTACCCCCTGCATTACAGTAGCCATTTGCAGCGTGTGTGTGTAACCAAAGCAGCAGTCTTTCATTGCGGCAGGTTGAGCATCCTCCTTTCTAGCCTGTGCCCCAGAATTTCCCTGGCACGAGCACCCCCAGTTGGGACTGGTATCCCCAAATGGTCAGCCCCCAGGCATGGTCTCCCCAGTTCTCTCCCTGGCAAGTCAGACCCCCAAAGTCTGGCTTAGAAATCATGATATTTCTGCCCTGCCCCCCCCAAATAACGAACTGTTGGGTTCTTTTTCTTTGCCTTTGGGATCGGCGCTGTACGGGGTCATTCTTTCAGCCCCCCTCCCCAGCCACGAGGCCTGGGCTAGACGCTGCCTTTCCTGTGGAAAGAGAGAGCCGAGATTGTGCTTTACGCCCATGAGTGGGGATTTAAAGGAAAACACCAAACAGCAGGAGCTCCCTGAAATGCACTGGGCGCTTTGGAAAACCCAGCCGCTTGTTGCAGGGCCTGCCACAGCGCTGGGTCCGGCGTGGAACGCTGCACTTCGAGAACCATGTGGACAAACTGCAGAGAGTCCAGAGGAGAGCAACACAAATGATCCGGGGTTCAGAAGACGCAGCCTCCGAGGAAAGACTGAGCCCGTTGAGTCTCAAGCAGAGAAGGCTGAAGGGGGGACCTGGCCACAGGCGTCAGGCATGGCAAAGGTCGTTATAAAGAGAATGAGGATCAGCTGTTCTCCATGTCCACTGAAGGTAGGAATCAGCTGTTTGCAATGAGGGGCTGTGATGCTGCCAGACCCAGGTGCCAGCTCATGCCAAGGCCCCCGGGCCTCACCAAACCACACCAAATGCAGAGCTGGGAACCAGGCTGGCTCGCCGGGGGTTAGGATGGTTAAAATTGGTATTAGATTTATAGAGACGGGTTTCGTATTTGGACTTTATGAAGGGCTTGTGAGTTGCTGCCTGCATTCATCTCACTTACAATAGCTGTCCTCCTGTTACCAGGTAACATTAAAGTATTTGCTCTGAAACTGGAAACCCCCCATCCAGAGAGAAGCATGTGAAATGTCAGCTTAGCACAAGAGTTGTCATCTCCTGCCCTACACAAGAAGGCCCCTAGACACCTGAGAAACCATTGAGGAACAGCAGTGGTCAGAAGACTTTGTGCATTGTTTTTCTCACACCCACGAAGTGGGGACGTGCACATCTTGGCTTGACTGCTGCGGGAAGGGAACACAAATCCCTGCCCAGGAGGAATTGTTATCACTGTGCTCCTTGGCATTGAAGAGGGCAAGATTTCTAAACATAAGCAAGGGATCCCCAGCTGCTTGGCTTGGGTTAACCCTAGAAGACATCGAACCCTTGTAGATTGCAGCAGCTTCTAGTACTGTTTGGAACCTAAGACTGTAACTCATTTGTGTGCGTCCGTTTACCTGCTTTAGCCTTGTAAATAATGCTCATTTCTTTTTCCTAGTTAAACCTTTAGTTAGTTTATAATAGGTGTCAAGGCTGAATCCCCACCTTGTCATTTCGAGTGCAGGAAGTGGGGGCCTGCAAGGATTTTAAAAATTAATACTTGCCACTCCAGGCTTGTATCACACTCCCAAGGTTACAGCTTCTCTCTGACCTTGGCTTGGTAAACGCTGCCACCACCTAAATGCAAAATAACCCCTTTGAACCCAGGAAGGCGCACTTGGGAATTCCTCCTTGTGGGGTACCCTCAAGTCCTTTCACCCCCACCCCGGGAAGAGCTGAGAAAGCCACAGCTAATCTCCTTTGTTCTCTATCAGCTAATCAAACAACATGGACAAACCTCTTAGGACACCAAAAATCCAATCCTGTTCTTAAAAAAGGTAAATTTTATTAAAAACAAAATGGGAAAAATACATCTGGAACTTAGGTCTTAAAAGAAACAATTATAAAAATTAAGCACCCAAAATAGCTTTCTTGAGGGTTCAGCTTAAAGGTTACAAGCAAACAAAAGCATCTGGGGTTAACACAGAGGAGATCCACAAGCCAAAATAAGAAATAAATCTGATAGTGTCTGTCTAAACATTCCCTGTCCAAATAATTTCTTCTAGGGATGGAAAATACTTTTTCATACCTGGTTCAAACCTTACACAGCATTTCTGCTTATAGCATTGCTGCTCCGTGTCTCTGCAGCCCAGAGAACAACAGACAAAGGGAAAGTTTCTTTCCCAATTTTAAGAAGTTTTACCTTCCCGTTGGCTCTTTTGGCCAGGTGCCCACTCCTTTTCTTTTACCTGTGCGCTGGTTAACACTTTACAGGTAAATCAAGCAGAGAACAGACCAAGAGGGATTTTACAGCTAACTGGCTGGCTGGGTGTCCATCAAAGGGAGCTACTCCCCCCCCTTCATATGTCACAATAGGACTGGTTACAAGCGTTGTCTTGGGTTAGAGATCTTGGATGGACTTGAGCTGGGGTCAGTGACTGGCCCTTTGGGACTGGGAGTAACCTGAATATTGGTGTAATTTTTGGTGAAAGGAACTGTGTGTTCCAAAGGCCAGCTTGCTGGGCGGCAGGATAGCCTGTCAGTGACTCCATGCTGAGGCTGTTATAGTGCGTGAGGAGTTCACTCTTGACACGTGGTTGGTGAAATCTAACTGTAGAACACACAGCCAGTCTGGGGCTTGTGTCCTGGTTTGTACCAGTCTGCCCTGGGGTTGGCTCCCACGGGCATGAGCCGCTCCAGACAGCATGACAGGTTAGATATTAGGAAAAACTCCCTATCCCTAGAGCAGTCCAGCTCAGGAACAGGCTTCCCAGGGCGGTTATGGAATCTCCATCTCTGGAGAGTTTTAAGAACAGATTGGACAAACCCGTCAGGGACAGTCTAGGTTTGCTAGGTCCTGCCTCAGTGCAGAGGGATGGACAAGGTGACTTGTCTAGGTCCCTTCCAGCCCCACATTTATATGCTCAAATGGGATGCTGAGTTCACCGGAGAATCCGGCAGTGGGTGTGTACAGCGCCTGGCGCGGTGGAATCAGATGCTGGCTAGAAATGACCTGAGGGGATCCTCTGGGGTGCTTAGATACTGCAGGGATGGGGGCCTGGCTTCTGATTGTTCAGGGGGGTCAAGTTACCCCACCCACCGTGTCCTGGGGAAGCGGTTGAAGGTCTAAATGTGAGGGAAGCAGTCACGGGGGGGAGAGGGTCTCACATCTGGGAGAGGGGAGGTTGGGCCTTCAAGGGCCCGCAGCCTTGCAGAATACTGATAAGCAATGGAGCGAGTTTGTGGGAGGTGCTGTGAGGACCCCCCCCCCGCCATTGAACCCAGTCCCAGCAGGCCCCCCTGCAGCAGCCTTAGCCTCTATGCCACAGCCAAGGAGCCCTGGAGAGAGGACAGGGCCAGAATCCCCTCTCCCAGCCAGCCCAGCCAGGGGTTGGGGACCTTAGACCCCCTGGGATTAGTGACAGGGCTCGTGACTCCCAAGAAGGCTCCAAACCAGCCAAGGGGGAGCAGCTGCTAGGAGGATTCTGCAGGGCACAGTCCTGGGGCTCTGGGGTCCCTGGCTGGTGGCTGAGGAAGCCAGGATGGAAACCAGAGATCCCCAGGAAGAAGGGAAAACCCTGAACCGAGGCTTCGGGGCAAAGGGAGCTGGGCTCGATCTCAGAGCAGGGGAATATGTTTTTAAAGAGTTTTGGGTATGAATGGCTCTGGGGGGGTGCGGTGGGCATGATGGTAACAGGGGCCCTGGGATGTGTGTGCAGTGGGCATCATGGGTAAAAGAGCCCAGGGGGGCAGCACGGTGGGCATGATGGGTATCAGGAGCCCTGGGGGGATGTGTGGTGGGTGTGATGGGTAAGAGGGGCCCTGGGGGGGTGCCGTGGGTGTGATGGGGGCCAGAGTCCAGGAGATCTGGGTGTATTTTAAAGAAGCCTTATTGAGGGTGTAGGAACAAACCATCTCAATGTGCAGAAAGAACAGCAAATATGGCAGGCGACCAGCTTTGCTTAACAGTGAAATATTCAGTGAGCTTAAACTCAAAAAGGAAGCTTACAAGAAGTGGAAATTTGGACAGATGACTCAGGAGGAATATAAAAATATTGCTCGAGCATGCAGGGGTGTAATCTGGAAGACCAAGGCACAACTGGAGTTGCAGTTAGCAAGGGTAACAAGAAGGGTTTCTTCAGGTATGTTAGCAACAACAACAAGGAGCAACAAGGAGGTCAGGGAAAGTGTGGGACCCTTACTGAATGGGGGAGGCAACCTAGTGACAGAGGATGTGGAAAAAGCTGACGTACTCAATGCTTTTTTTGCCTCGGTTACAAGGTCAGCTCCTAGACTGCTGCACTGGGCAACACAGTATGGGGAGGAGGTGAGCAGCCCTCTGTGGGGAAAGAACAGGTTAAGGACTATTTAGAAAAGCTGGACAGGGCAGCCCCAGACCAGGGACAGAGACTTTTGGGTCATTGGACTTTTGGGACTTTGGGTGATTTGTGGTTGCTGGACTCAAGAACCAAAGGGAAAGGGGCATGCCCCAATTTGCTTGGGGTGGGGTGCAGTGGGCGTGACGGGTATCAGGGGCTCTGGGGTGGGGTGCAGTGGGCGTGATGGGTATCAGGGGCCCTGGGGTGGGGTGCAGTGGGCGTGACGGGTATCAGGGGCCCTGGGGTGGGGAGCGGTGGACGTGACGGGTAACAGGGGCCCTGGGGAGATGTGCAGTGGGTGTGACGGGTATCGGGGCTCTGGGGTGCGGTGCAGTGGGCGTGACAGGTAACTGGGTGCTGTTGGGGTTCAGTGGGCATGACGGGTGCTGGCTGGTTCACTGGGCGTGATGGACAACAAGGTGCTGGGGCCCAGCGGGGGCGTTTGCTGGGCGGGGGTCTCACGCTCCGGTGGCCTGGCTCCATGACAGTCGGGCACAGGGAGCGCAGGGTCTGTCAGAGTCTGTGTGGGGGTTCCTGCCCAGCTGGCACCGAGCCTGGCTCCGGTGGCCCCTTCCCCAGCCCCAGGCCGGGTGCTGAGGCTGCGGCGGGGATGGAAATGTGGGGAGTGGTCGCCACCGTGTGGCTCTTTGCACAAACTGCCCTGTCCTGTGGCATTCCCCGGCTTCCCCTCACTGGGAGCTAACCTGGGCTGCCCCCTGCCCCCTGCCCCCTGCGCTGGGCTCAGGGGGTGGGGGGGGCATTTGAAAGACACCCCCCATCTGATCTGAGCCACACACGCTGGAGGATTCAGGCTGCGGCCGCTCATGTTAAAGCCAGCAAGAAATAGCTACATCCTAGCAGGGGGCTCAGGGAGCCAGCCTGGGGGGGTGATGAGCACCGAGGGTCCGGGAGCCGGGACTCCTGGGTTCTGTCCCTAGCTCAGGGAGGGCAGTGGGGTCTGGTGGGTTCGAGTTAGGGATGGGGAGCCGGGACTCCTGGGTTCTGTCCCTAGTTTGGGGAGGGCAGTAAGGTCTAATGGGTTCAAGTTAGGGTTGGGGGTTAGGACTCCTGGGTTCTAGGCCTGGTTCTAGCACTGACTCACTTCCCTTCTTTTTGTCTCAGGTTCCCCATCTGTGAAAAGAGGCTAATACTGACCCCTGCAGGGAACAGGGGCACCTCCTGGTGAGGAGGTGGGTGGCTGCGGTGATCAGTGTGTGTGACCTGCCTGCGGCAGCTCTGCTGTGTGGCCTGGGAGGGTTGTTGTAATACCCGTGGTGAGCTGCCCCTGCACAGACAGACCCCCTGCGCCGGCTCCTGGTCTCTTTCACCCATGAAGACTCTGCCCCAGTCGCCTCCCGCTGACTGCTCCTTCTGGCTCCCAGTAGATTGTTCCTCATGCTGCCAGCTGGGCAGCCCATGGGCCTCTCATCACAGTGCTGCAGATGTACGAGGGTTGGAGAAACAACTAGGCCCTGGGGGGAAGCGAGAGCTGAATCCAGAGTATGAATGAGGATGGAGGTCTCCTCCCCACTGGGGACAGCTGCAGGGCGGGGGAGCAGATCCCTGAGATCCCTGGGTCAGGGACCCAGGGGGAAGCCTTGGCCAGAGCTGGCTTATGGTTGGTCAGGCCAGTCCTCTGGAGGTGCCAGCCCAGCAGGAGATGCTGCCTGGCCAGGGGCTTGGTGCTGGGCAACTGCCTCAATATGGCCCCAGTGACAGAGACCTCGGGTCTGGCTGATGAGACCCAGCAGTCCAGCTGCCCTCCTGGTGCTGCCTGGGCTTGGCAGGGCCTGACCCTTCCCCTTCGGGAGCTCGGGAAACACCCCAGGAAGGGGGACGTGGTGGGAAGGGGCTGGATCAATTGTCTGGGCTTGTCTGTGACTGCACAGACCTGGCTTCCCAAAGCAACCTGGGGCGGCTGCATCCAGCAGGGCCTTGCCCACGAATGGGCCTTGTTTGCTGGTAGAAGGACCATGCGGAGAAGCCATCACGGCTGCAGTCTGGAGCGATCCATGTGGATTGTCTCCCAACTGCTGGCCTAGCCGCTGGATCACTGGGCTCCCTACACAGGGGCCTGCCTGTGGGGCAGTATGGGACGGGGGGTGCTGGAGCTTCACAGCTCAGCATGTGGTACAGAGCAGAGCCTGGGCTGCCCTGTGCACGAGCCCAGTCTGATGCCTGCTGGCCCCAGGGCTCACCGAGGGGGCTCAGAGCAGGGGAGGGGGCGACTCAGCACTTGTGCTGGTTGCAGGGATCTGCAGCCCTTGGGGGTGCAGAGTAAAGTTGCTGCGGGTTGAAATCCCCCGAACGCCACGTCCCCACCACCCCATGCTGGCTGGGGCTGCCCCAGGGGCAGTGTCCAGCCCAGGGGTTTGCTGAGGAGCAGCCTGGCAGAGGGGAACAGCAGGGGCCCGTGGTGGACTGCAGGCAGAGGAATCTCCCTGCTGCGTCGCTGCCCCTCACATCTCACCCCACTGCACAGGTCCCAGCTGCGTGAGCTGGGTGGGGAGCTAGTGCGGCCTGGGGTTCAGCAGACAGAAAAGCGCCTTGGGGGAGGAGTGCAATGGGGGAAGTGGGGAGCAGGCTGGGAAGAGAGGAGAGAGTGTGGGGGGAAGTGGGGATGAGGAGCAGGAAGGTGAAATGTGGGGCTGGGGGAGCAGCAGGGGCTGGAAGGATGGGGAGTGGGGGGGGGCTGAGCAGGGAGCCAGGGGGGAGACAGAGGGGGAAGAGTGGGGCTGGGGAGAGCAGCAGGGCTGGAAGTATGGAGAGTGGGAGGGTGAGCAGGGTGGGTGGGGGTGTCAGGAGGGTGAAGTGGGGCTGGGGCTGGAACCAGGGGCTGGAAGGATGGGGCATTCTGGTGCGGAAAGGTGCCAGGGTTGGGGGTCAGGAGGCCCCGCCACTTCGAGGCCCTGCCCCCTGCTCACTCCAGCCCCCATCCCTCCGTCGCTCACTCTCCCTCACCCTCACTCACTTTCACTGGGCTGAGGCAGGGGGTTGAGCTGCGGGAGGGGCTGAGGGCTCTAACTGGGGGTGCAGGCTCTGGGGTGGGGCCAGAAATGAGGGGTTCAGGGTGCAGGAAGGGGATGCAGGCTGGGGAAATGGATTGGGGTGCAGGGGAATGAAGGCTCTGGCTGGGGGTGCAGGCTCTGGGGTGGGGCCAAGGAGGAGGGGTTTGGGGTGCAGGAGGGGGCTCCAACCTGGCACAGGGGTTGGGGTGTGGGAGGGGGTGCATGATGTGGGCTCCAGGAGGGAGTTTGGGTGCAGGAGGGGGCTCAGGGCCGGGGCAGGGGGTTGGGGTGCAGGACAGGGTGCGGGGATGCGGGCTCCAACCAGGTACTGCTTACCTCAGGTGGCTCCCAGAAGGGGCAAGCAGGGAGCTGTGGGGTGAGCGAGACAGGGGCCAGGCCAGTTCATAGCACCCCTGGATTTATTGGCTGGCTCAGGCTCTGCAAATACAGACTCTGGAAGGGGAGGAGCAATTCCTAGCCCGGAAGGGCGGGGAGGAGAGTGAACGTCTGAGCCCAGGCAAATAGAACCTACCCAAGTGGCTTTGCGGCCCCGTGCGCCCAGCTGATGGTCTTCTGTCCACAGGCGCTGGCTTCTATCTTTCCTGGCGGGGGCTCCAACCCCACTGTGCCCCGAGGCCTCACGCCCATTCCCCCCCGCCCCCGAGGCTCCGACCTTGCTCCGCCTCTTCCCACTCCCGCCCTGCTCCCTCACCTGCGGCCCCGCCCTTGCTCCGCCTCTTCCCACCCCCACCCCACTCCCTCACCTGCGGCCCCGCCCTTGCTCCGCCTCTTCCCACCCCTGCCCCGCTCCCTCACCTGCGGCCCCGCCCTTGCTCCGCCTCTTCCCACCCCCGCCCCGCTCCCTCACCTGCGGCCCCGCCCTTGCTCCGCCTCTTCCCACCCCTGCCCTGCTCCCTCACCTGCAGCCCTGCCCTTGCTCCGCCTCTTCCCACCCCCGCCCCACTCCCTCACCTGCGGCCCTGCCCTTGCTCCGCCTCTTCCCACCCCCGCCCCGCTCCCTCACCTGCGGCCCCGCCCTTGCTCTGCCTCTTCCCACCCCCGCCCCGCTCCCTCACCTGCGGCCCCGCCCTCGCTCCGCCTCTTCCTGCCCCTGCTCCACCCCTGTCCCCTGAGGTCCCCGCCTGCTCGCTGCTCAGCGCTCGCCACCCTCCCCCAGTGCCTCCAAACAGCTGATCGGCGGCCGCATGGCTGGTGGGTGCTGGAGCCCCGGAGCACCCAGGGAATCAGCGCCTCTGCTTCTCTCAGCCTGTTGGTGCATTTCAGCACAAGCCACCACCGTGATCAATAGGAGTTGTTGAAGATCCCCATGTGGCATTGAATAGAGTCTGGCATGATACGCTCGTCGTGCAACTCTGCGAGAGGGGAATCCGTGGTACGCTGTCCCTGTGGCTCAGAGATTTCCTGCAGTGCAGCCAAATAGCAGTGAACTGAAACGGTACTGTTTGGAAGACAAGGCCAGTCAGGGCCGGAGTCCTCAGGGCTGTTTTAAGCCCTCGTTTCCTCCTGCTGTACTCCTCCAGCCCGTCAGGCTGGTTTCGTCTGCTCACACGGTGCAGACAATCCTGTGCTTCATGTCTCTGATCAAGTTGGGAAGAGCAAAAGGGACAAATGCCCAATTTTGGCTAGCCCTGTGCAGGGGGGAGGCTGGGCTGAAGAGGGGGAGAAAGGGTTCGGGGGGGGGAGGCAGCAGGGTTCCAGTGACCAGCGACAGCCTCGAGTGGGGGGCAGGCAGGTTTCTAGTGACCAATGAAAGTCTGGGGGGGGGGGGCGGGAGGGTGCCTCAGATGAGTAGCTGGGGCCAGCCCAGGGGGAGGAGGCTTGGGTTAGCCCCACGCAGTGTCCCATTTGCCCTCTGGAAGCATGATGGTCACTAGAACTGTTCTAGCTTGCTGACACAAGCGGCTCAGGGGACTTTGTTTTTCCTGTTCCTGGTACAACATTGTTGTGAATAGCGACGTCTCGGCTAATTAGTGTAGTTAGTTTTCTCCATTGTTAGCGGAGTGTAGTCCCTTCCCGGTGCTGAGACGTGCCACCTCGCTCACCGATCTTCCAGCCTTGTGCCTCCTGGAGCAAGGCTGTGACCCTGAGCGACCCGCACTCCAGATGCCTGAAGTGGCGGGTGAGGCTCACGCTGGGGACAGCTGCAAGCCCTGTACCGAGGCGGAGCAGGAGGCCAGGTTGAAGTCCCTGCTGGAGGAGGCAGTGCTGAGACCCTTGGCATCAGTGCAGAACGCTCCTCCCACCGGGTGGGACCCTTGCTCCACCCTCCATCCCCGGCGGGCAAGGAAGAAGCAGAAGCCACTGGCCCCGAGAGGACGTTCCCCGCCCCCACGGGAGGACAGGCACAGAGAGCAGAATGGGGGGCGACTCATGTCAGGCCACTCCTCTGCTCTGGCAGCCCATTGAGTCCGGCCCTTACACAGGTACTGTTGAGTCAGGCTCCAGAAGACCCACTGGCACCAGCAGGCTGGCATGGTAGCAGCGCTGTTGTGATGCCATCCACACCAGAGGCATTCGCTGCTGCCAGGGACCTGCGGTACAAGAATAAGTGATGTTGGTGCCAGTGGGCAGGAGGGAGCCACTGGTCAGCATTCGGTACCAGGCCCCCTGATACCGTCCAGGTTGGCCCCGCCGCAGTGTTCCCTGCCTCGGCCTGGTCTCCAGCACCCGTGAGAACAGCTCCTCCATTGTCGCCAGGCTGAGATTCCTTGTCCCTGGAGTCAGAGGTGGGGTCGTCCTCCTCCCACCTGAGGAGTTGACCCCACATGCCTCCAGCCATTCCAGCCTGGCTGAGGACCCGGGTACTTGGTCTCGATGGCAAGTCACACGGACACAAGGAAGGACATGGAGACGTTGTCCGAGTTGATATCTCAGCAAGCCCTGTGCAGACTTTAATGGGGCAAAGAAAAGGCACTTCCCTGGCCTGAGGGCTTCCCCCTGCTGAATCGGAACGACCGTCTGCGAGTCATGGAGCTGTCAGAGTGTCTCAGAAAAAGTTTTATACTGGAAAGTGTTGGGCAGCTTAAGGCAGTGGTTGCTAAGCCTAAGACCGACCCCTGTGGCACTTCACTTGATACCGGCTGCCAACTAGACATGGAGCCGTGGGTCACGACCCGCTGAGCCTGACCATCGAGCCAGCTTCCTGTCCACCCTACAGTCCATTCATCCAGCCCGTACTCCATTAACTTGCTAGCAAGAATACTGTGGGAGACTGTATCAAGAGCTTTGCTAAAGTCAAGATATATCACATGCACCGCTTTCCCCTCATCCACAGAGCCAGTTATCTCGTCGTAGAAGACAATCAGGTTGGTCAGGCATGACCTGCCCTTGGTGAATCCATGCTGACTGTTCCTGATCACCTTCCTCTCCTCCAAGTGCTTCAAAATGGACTCCTTGAGGACCTGCTCCATGATTTTGCCGGGGACTGAAGTGAGGCTGACTGGTCTGTAGTTCCCTGGGTTCTCTTCCTTCCCTTTTTAAAATATGGACACTACATTTGCCTTTTTCCAATCTTCCAGGGCCTCCCCCAATCGGCATGAGTTTTCAAAGATAATGGCCCATGGCTCTGCAATCACATCTGCCATTTCCCTCAGCACCCTCAGATGCATTAGATCTGGACCCATGGACTTGTGCATGTCCAGCTTTTCTAAATATGATGGTGTTCAGAGGAGGGATTTAGATTTATTAGGAACTGGGAAACCTTTTGGGAAAGGAGGAGCCTATATAGGAAGGACGGACTCCACCTAAACCAGAGGCGGGCAAACTACAGCCCATGGGTCACATCTGGCCCGCAGGACCCTCCTGCCATGCCCCTGAGCTCCTGGCCCGGGAGGCTAGCCCCTGGCTCCTCCCCTGCAGCCTCAGCTCATGTGTCGCCAGCGCAATGCTCTGGGCGGCGGGGCTGCGAGCTCTTGCCAGGCCGCGGCTCTGCAGCTCTGCCCGACCCGGTGCTCTGTGCTGCGTGGGGGCATGGCTGGCTCCGGCTGGGCGTCATGGCTGTCTGTCCTGGTGCTCTGGGCGGTGCGGGTGTAGCACCGCCAGCCACCGGTGCTCCAAGCAGCGCGGTAAGGGGGCAGGGGGGTTGGATAGAGGGCAGGGGAGTTCGGGGTGTTGGTCAGGGGGCGAGGGTGTGGATGGGGTTGGGGTGGTCAGAGGGCAGGGAACAGGGGGGTTTAATGGGGGCAGGGGCCCCAGGGGGCCAGTCAGGAAGGAGAGGGGGGTTGGATGGGGGGGCAGTCAGGGACAGGGCGTCCAGGGGTGGTCAGGGGACAGGGAACAAGGGTGGTTGGATGTCCTGGGGGGGCCATCAGGGGGCGAGAAGCAGGGGGAGTCAGATAGGAGGTGGGGCTGGGCCACGCCTGGCTGTTTGGGGAGGCACAGCCTGCCCTAATCTGCTTTCCATACAATTTTGGAAACCCGACGTGGCCCTCAGGCCAAAAAGTTTGTCCGCCCCTGCAGAGCGGTGTAATCACTAGGCGAACTAGGCGGGGACGGGACATGCTCGGGGGAGGGGGCGGAACTGGGTGGGAAGAGGCGGGGCAGGTGGGAGCGGGCCCTGGGGCAGGTACCTGTCAGTCTCCAGTGCTTGGGCCACACCAGGGCCAGCAGCCTCTTCACCTCGGAGTCTCCCCTGCTTGCCCGGGGGCCACTCCTCCTCTCAGGCTCCCTGGCTGCTGCCGCAGGGGCAGGCGGGGAGCATAGGCGCCCTGGGCTTGGGCCACCTGGCTCCCCCTGAGTGGCACCCGGTTCCTGCTGCTCTCGGCTGGCAGGTGCGGGGCCCCAGCTGAGCCCAGCCCCTTGCATCTCCTCCGTGGTGGCACCCCCGCATGCGTCCTCCCGGGCGGCCGCAGCGGCAGTGGCCGGGGAGCCTGAGAGGAGGAGTGGCCCCCGGGCAAGTGGGAGAGACTCCGAGATGAAGAGGCTGCTGGCCCTGGCGTGGCCCGAGTGCTGGAGACGGACAGGTATCTCCCCCTGCCCCATCCCGGCATCGCCTGCCCCCACAAACAGGAACGTGGAAGGGATCTACACAAGGCTGGTAACTTGTCAAGAGTGAGAATCTTTGTGAGATGTGTGCATGGGTAATAATGGTCTCAGACACCATCCGATGGTCCAGGGACATCTACATCAAACACATCACCGGCCACTGACAGTACCAGGAGATGTGAGCCGGTACGAGATTGAGCATCAACTATGGGAAAGGGACCGAGAGACTTTTTCCATTGGACCATATGAACTGGAACCATAAACTCACTGAACATTAAATCCCACCAAATGAGGGTCAATCCATCCTCATCATCGTATCCACTCATTATACTCCACACCTGAACATAGCCATTATATGGACAACGTACCCCCATAGCTCAATGTCTGTACTTTGACCTGTTAAACTTTTACCCCCAATCGGGGAGATTGCAGATTATGTATTCCTTAGGCCATCTGTTCCTAAACCGAATTTCGCACCCCTTGATAATCTGTACCTTATTCCCTGATAACCAGAAACTTCTATGCTTCAACTCTGTATTGTTTTCTTTTTACTTCAACATCATCTTAATAAAATTATTAAAGGAATAATGTATTTACCTTAAAAGTCTGCTTTACAGACTTGGAGTAGAAATTAGTCACCAGGGGATAATGGCCCTTTGGGGCACAGGGGATTTGTCACCCTGCCTAACCTGGCTGGTGATGCATGCAAGGCTCAAGTGTTTAGCTTTGCACAATAGTAAGACTTTGAAAGGGACACCACCAGAGGCAATGGCAAACAATTGAAATGCCTTAAAGGTAAAAAAGAAACATTACAACAGCTGTTACCTGTTCTGACAGGCTGTTTATAATGCTAAGTTTACTAGTTTTCGGAGGTTGTCGGGTGGGCACAAGGTGGAAGTTTCTCCTAGGGCGCAAAATATCCTTGCACCAGGCCTGCGCCCCTGACCTAAATCAAAATGGAACCAGGCGGCTGGCATGGAAAATTAAAAAGGTCATAGAGGAGCTTTTAAACAAACGGCTGCGAGAAAGCCGACAGGTGTGGCGGAGCACATGGTTTGGACAGAGACAGCCCTTTAAAAATCTTGAATGAATCAAACAGTGCCATCGTATCTCTGTGGATAGCACAGGCACCGGCTTCCTCTGGGCCCCCAGGGATGCTCAACCCTCTGCTCCGCCACAGGCCCTGGCCCCACAGACCCCTTTCCCCAAGGTCCTACCCCTGCCCCGCCTCTTCCCACCCAGTTCCGCCCCCTCCCCCGAGCATGTCCCGCCCCCACTCCTCCCTCTCCCCTCCCCAGTGCCTCCTGCATGCTGCAAAACAGCTGATTGTAGCAGGCAGGAGGCACTGGGAGGGAGGGGGAGGAGTTGATCTGCAGGGCTGCCGGCGGCCAGGAGGTCCTGGGGGTGGGGGAGAATTGGCTTCTGGTGGGTGCTAAGCACCCACTAATTTCTTCCCTTGGATGCTCCAGCCCTGGTGAACAGGAATCCCAGGCTTGAATAATCAGAGTATAGCTGTAGGAATAGACTACCGACCACCTGACAGGATGGTGGTGCTGATTGTGAAATGCTCAGGGAGATTAGAGAGGCTACAAAAACAGAAAACCTAATAATAACAGGGGATTTCAACTACCCCCATATTGACTGGGAACAGGTCACCTCAGGGCATGATGCAGAGATACAATTTCTAGACATCATTAGTGACAGCCCTTGGAGCAGCTAGTCCTGGAACCCACGAGGGGAGAGGCGATTCTTGACTTAGTCCTAAATTGAGCACAGGATCTGGTCCAAGATGTGAATATAGCTGAACCGCTTAGTAATGGTGATCACAGTGTAATTAAATTTAACATCCTGATAGGGAGAAAAACACCAAAGAAATCCACCACAGGAACATTTCACTTCAAAAAGGGGAACTACACAACACCGAGAAAGCTAGTTAAATGGAAATTAAAAGGAACATTCACAAGCGTGAAATGCCTGCAAGCTGCATTGAAACTTTTTAGAAACATCATAAAAGAGGTTCAAACTATATGTATACCCCAAACAAAAAACAAAATAGTAAGAGGACCAAAACAATCTTGCCATTTAATAAGACAGAAAATATCATACTGCCTCTATCTGGTACACCCACACCTTGAATACTGCATGCAGATGTAGTTGCCCCATCTCAAAAAAGATATACTGGAATTGGAAAAGGTTCAGAAAAGGGCAACAAAAATGATGAGGGGTATGGAATGGCTTCCATATGAGGAGAGAGAAATAAAACTGGGACTTTTCAGCTTGGAAAAGAGACGACTAAGGGGGGATATGCTAGAGGTCTATAAAATCATGACTGGTGTGGCGAAAGTAAATAAGGAAGTGTTATTCATTCCTTCTCATAACACAAGAACTAGGAGTCACCAAATGAAATTACTGGGCAGCAGGTTTAAAACAAACACAAGGAAGTATTTTTTTCACACAATGCACAGTCAACCTGTGGAACTCCTTGCCAGAGGATGTCGTGAAGGCCAAGACTGTAACAGAGTTCAAAAAAGAACTAGATAAGTTAATGGGGGATAGGTCCATCAGCAGCTATTAGCCAGGATGAGCAGGGATAGTGTCTCTAGCCTCTGTTTGCCAGAAGCTAGGAATAGGTGACAGGGGATGGATCACTTGATGATGACCTGTTCTGTTCATTCCCTCTGGGGCACCTGGCATTGGCTACTCTTCGAAGACAGGATACTGGTCTAGATGGACCCTTGGTCTGACCCTGTCTGGCCGTTCTTATGTTCTTACCATGGCTAAACAAAAGAGTTAGAGACAAAAAGATATCTTTTAAAAATTAAAAGTAAAACCCTACTGAGGAAAATAGAAAGGAACAAATTCTGGCAAGTCAAGCATAAAAGTATAATTAGGCAGGCTGAAAAAAGAATTTGAAGAGCAACTAGCAAAAGACACAAAAACTAACAGTGAAATTTTTTAAAGCACCTCAGAAGCAGGAAGCCTGCCAAGCACTCAGTGGGGCCACGGGACAACTGAGGTGCTAAAGGAGCACTCTAGGAAGACAAGGCCATTGAGGAGAAACTAAATGAATCTTTTGTAGCAATCATCACTGCAAAGGATGTGAGGGAGATTCCCACACGTGAGCCGTTCATTTTAGGTGACAGATCTGAAGAACTGTCCCAGACTGATGTGTCAATAGAGGAGGTTTTGGAAAAAACTGATAAATTAAGCAGTAGTAAGTCACCAGGACCAGCTGTAATTCACCCAAGAATTCTGAAAGAACTCAAATATGAAATTGCAGAACAACTAACCGTGGTTTGCAACCTATAATTTAAATCAGCCTCTGTACCAGATGACTGGAGGATAGCTTGCACCAATTTTTAAAAAAGGGCTCCAGAGACGATCCTGGCAATTATAGGCTGGTGAGCCTAACTTCAGTACCAGGCAAATTGGTTGAAACTACAGTAAAGAACAGAATTATCGGACACACAGATGAACACAATATGTTGGGGAAGAGTCAACATGCCTTTTGTAAAGGGAAATCATGCCTCACAGATCTATTAGAATTCTTTGAGGGTGTCAACAAACATGTGGCCAAGGGTGATCCAATGGACATAGTGAACTTGGACCTTCAGAAAGCCTTTGACAAGCTCCTCAGCAAAGGCTCTTAAGCAAAGTAAGCCATAGAATCATAGAATATCAGGGTTGGAAGGGACCTCAGGAGGTCATCTAGTCCATCCTCCTGCTCAAAGCAGGACCGATCCCCAATTAAATCACCCCAGCCAGGGCTTTGTCAAGCCTGACCTTAAAAACTTCTAAGGAAGGAGATTCCACCACCTCCCTAGGTAACGTATTCCAGTGTTTCACCACCCTCCTAGTGAAAAAGTTTTTCCTAATATCCAACCTAAATCTCTCCCACTGCAACTTGAGACCATTACTCCTTGTTCTGTCATCTGCTACCACTGAGAACAGTCTAGAGCCATCCTCTTTGGAACCCCCTTTCAGGTAGTTGAAAGCAGCTATCAAATCCCCCCTCATTCTTCTCTTCCGTAGACTAAACATCCCCAGTTCCCTCAGCCTCTCCTCATAAGTCATGTGTTCCAGTCCCCTAATCATTTTTGTTGCCCTCCGCTGGACTCTTTCCAATTATTCCACATCCTTCTTGTAGTGTGGGGCCCAAAACTGGACACAGTACTCCAGATGAGGCCTCACCAGTGTCGAATAGAGGGGAACGATCACGTCCCTTGATCTGCTGGCAATGCCCCTACTTATACATCCCAAAATGCCATTGGCCTTCTTGGCAACAAGGGCACACTGTTGACTCATATCCAGCTTCTCGTCCACTGTAACCCCTAGGTCCTTTTCTGCAGAACTGCTGCCGAGCCATTCGGCCCCTAGTCTGTGGCTGTGCATTGGATTCTTCCGTCCTAAGTGCAGGACTCTGCACTTGTCCTTGTTGAACCTCATCACATTTCTTTTGGCCCAATCCTCCAATTTGTCTAGTTCCCTCTGTATCCTATCCCTACCCTCCAGCGTATCGACCTCTCCTCCCAGTTTAGTGTCATCTGCAAACTTGCTGAGGGTGCAATCCACACCATCCTCCAGATCATTTATGAAGATATTGAAGAAAACCGGCCCCAGGACCGACCCTTGGGGCACTCCACTTCATACCTGCTGCCAGCTAGACATGGAGCCATTGATCGCTACCCATTGAGCCTGACAATCTAGCCAGCTTTCTATCCACCTTATAGTCCATTCATCCAGCCCATACTTCTTTAACTTGCCGGCAAGAATAGTGTGGAAGACAGTGTCAAAAGCTTTGCTAAAGTCAAGGAACAACACGTCCACTGCTTTCCCTTCATCCACAGAACCAGTTATCTCGTCATAGAAGGCAATTAGATTAGTCAGGCATGACTTGCCCTTGGTGAATCCATGCTGACTGTTCCTGATCACTTTCCCCTCCTCTAAGTGCTTCAGAATTGATTCCTTGAGGACCTGCTCCATGATTTTTCCAGGGACTGAGGTGAGGCTGAGTGGCCTGTAGTTCTCAGGATCCTCCTTCTTCCCTTTTTTAAAGATGGGCACTACATTAGCCTTTTTCCAGTTGTCCAGGACTTCCCCTGATCGCCATGAGTTTTCAAAGATAATGGCCAATGGCTCTGCAATCACATCTGCCAACTCCTTTAGCACTCTCCGATGCAACGCATCCGGCCCCATGGACTTGTGCATGTCCAGCTTTTCTAAATAGTCCCGAAACACTTCTTTCTCCACAGAGGGCTGGTCACCTCCTCCCCATGCTGTGCTGCCCAGTGCAGTAGTCTGGGAGCTGACCTTGTTCGTGAAGACAGAGGCAAAAAAAGCATTGAGTACATTAGCTTTTTCCACATCCTCTGTCACTAGGTTGCCTCCCTCATTCAGTAAGGGGCCCACACTTTCCTTGACTTTCTTCTTGTTGCTAACATACCTGAAGAAACCCTTCTTGTTACTCTTAACATCTCTTGCTAGCTGCAACTCCTGGTGTGATTTGGCCTTCCTGATTTCACTCCTGCATCCCCGAGCAATATTTTTATACTCCTCCCTGGTCATTTGTCCAATCTTCCCCTTCTTGTAAGCTTCTTTTATGGTTTAAGATCAGCAAGGATTTCACTATTAAGCCAAGCTGGTTGCCTGCCATATTTACTATTCTTTCTACACATCGGGATGGTTTGTCCCTGTAACCTCAATAAGGATTCTTTAAAATACAGTCAGCTCTCCTGGACTCCTTTCCCCCTCATGTTATTCTCCCAGGGGATCTTGCCCATCAGTTCCCTGAGGGAGTCAAAGTCTGCTTTTCTGAAGTCCAGGGTCCATATTCTGCTGCTTTCCTTTCTTCCTTGTGTCAGGATCCTGAACTCGACCATCTCATGGTCACTGCCTCCCAGGTTCCCATCCACTTTAGCTTCCCCTACTAATTCTTCCCGGTTTGTGAGCAGCAGGTCAAGAAGAGCTCTGCCCCTAGTTGGTTCCTCCAGCCCTTGCACCAGGAAATTGTCCCCTACATTATCCAAAAACTTCCTGGATTGTCTGTGCACTGCTGTATTGCTCTCCCAGCAGATATCAGGATGATTGAAGTCTCCCATGAGAACCAGGGCATGCGATCTAGTAACTTCTGCGAGTTGCCGGAAGAAAGCCTCGTCCACCTCATCCCCCTGGTCCGGTGATCTATAGCAGACTCCCACCACGACATCACCCTTGTCGCTCACACTTCTAAACTTAATCCAGAGACTCTCAGGTTTTTCTGCAGTTTCATACTTGAGCTCGGAGCAGTCATACTGCTCTCTTACATACAGTGCAACTCCCCCACCTTTTCTGCCCTGCCTGTCCTTCCTGAACAGTTTATATCCATCCATGACAGTACTCCAGTCATGTGAGTTATCCCACCAAGTCTCTGTTATTCCAATCACATGAAAATTCCTTGACTGTGCCAGGACTTCCAGTTCTCTCTGCTTGTTTCCCAGGCTTCGTGCATTTGTGTATAGGCACTTGAGATAACTTGGTGATCGCCCCTCTTTCTCAGTATGAGGCAGGAGTCCTCCCCTCTCACACGCTCCTGCTCGTGCTTCTTCCCGGTATCCCACTTCCCCACTTACCTCAGGGCTTTGGTCTCCTTCCCCCGTGAACCTAGTTTAAAGCCCTCCTCACTAGGTTAGCCAGCCTGCTTGAGAAGATGCTCTTCCCTCTCTTCGTTAGGTGGAGCCCATCTCTGCCTAGCAATCCTCCTTCTTGGAACACCATCCCATGGTCAAAGAATCCAAAGCCTTCTCTCCCACACCACCTGTGTAGCCATTCATTGACTTCCACGATTCGACGGTCTCTACCCAGGCCTTTTCCTTCCACGGGGAGGATGGACGAGAACACCACTTGCGCCTCAAACTCCTTTATCCTTCTTCCCAGAGCCACGTAGTCCGCAGCGATCCGCTCAAGGTCATTCTTGGCAGTATCATTGGTGCCCACGTGGAGAAGCAGGAAGGGGTAGCGATCCGAGGGCTTGATGAGTCTCGGCAATCTCTCTGTCACATTGCGAATCTTAGCTCCTGGCAAGCAGCAGACTTCTCGGTTTTCCCGGTCAGGGCGGCAGATAGATGACTCAGTCCCCCTGAGGAGAGAGTCCCCGACCACCACCACCTGCCTCCTTCTCTTGGGAGTGGTGGTCGTGGAACCCCCAACCCTAGGACAAAAAGAAAAGGAGGACTTGTGGCACCTTAGAGACTAACCAATTTATTTGAGCATAAGCTTTCGTGAGCTACAGCTCACTTCATCAGATGCCACAGTATGCATCCAATGAAGTGAGCTGTAGCTCACGAAAGCTGATGCTCAAATAAATTGGTTAGTCTCTAAGGTGCCACAAGTCCTCCTTTTCTTTTTGCGAATACAGACTAACACGGCTGTTACTCAGAACCCTAGGACAGTGCATCTCATGCCTTCCAATCGGCGGAGTCTCCTTCTGCTCCCTTCCCTCAGACGTATCATCTGGTCCACTCTCCGCATTAGTACCTGTTGAGAGAACGTGAAAACGGTTACTTAACTGTATCTGCCCTGCTGGTACATGGACGTTCCCCTTTTTTCTTCTGGAGGTCACATGATGCCAAATTTCTTCACCATCCTCCTGTCCCCGATGTACAGCCTGCTCTGAACCTTCAGAACCTTGTGCCCATAGAAGCCTATCCTGACATCTGTCCAGGAAATCTTCAGTTTCTCTTATGCAACGCAGGGTCGATACCTGTTGCTCCAGACCTTGAACCTTCTCTTCCAATATGGCGACCAGCTTGCACTTTGTACAGACAAAGTCGCTTCTGTCCTGTGGAAGAAAGACAAACATAGCACATCCAGTGCAGGTCACAACAGCTGAACACCCCCCATCCATATTACCTTCCTTCTACGAGCTTCCTCAGGAGTTGTAGTAATTACTCAGAGACTTCGGCAAGATGTAAGCCTAAGCAGGCTCTCCCCAGGCGAACTCCCAGGCAAACTCCTTCTGTTAGCTGCTGCGCTGTTCGCTGCTCAGCTGGTTCGCAGCTGACTGGCTTTTTATACAGTCAGGCCCACTTAAGGCTCACCTGGAACAAAGCACTCCCAGTTCCATCATTGGATAAGAGGCAAGGTCACCTCATGGGGTCCGTAACTGGTTAAAAGATAGGAAACAAAGGGTAGGAATAAACTGTAAGTTTTCACAGTGGTAAATAGCATAAATAGCGGGGTCCCCCAAGGATCTGCACTGGGCCAAGTGCTGTTCAACATTGTGATGGGTTGTCACCCCCGGATGCAGTCTGGAAGCTGTGGGAACCGCTGTGCCCCTCTAACCTCCCAGCGGGGCTGGCCTTTCCTAAACTGCTTTGTTGGTGACTCACAGCCCCTTCAGGCCCTGTTATCACCCAACACGACAGCAGGTGGCGCCACACACCCAAACTGAGCTACCTGAGTGCCTTACTCAAAAACAGGCAGGAGATGACAGGCAATTTTCCAGCTCCTCCACTTTGCACTAGGGTGACCAGATAGCAAGTGTGAAAAATCAGGACAGAGGGTGGGGGGTAATAGGCACCTATGTAAGAAAAAGCCCCAAATATCGGGACTGTCCTTATAAAATCGGGACATCTGGTCAACCTACTTTTCACCCTTGCTGGAGTATAAACCCAGAATTATACCATTTTACACTGCACAGGGATCTCTGTGAAGTAAGCTTATTAATATGTTTGCTCTCCCCTCAATGTGGGGAAAATATGCACAACACGCTGGTGTTAACCAAGCTGCGATTTTTCTCAGACACTTCACTTAAAGGCACACTGGTTTAGATTAAAACATAAAACAAGTTTATTAACTACAAAAGATATATTGTAAGTGATTCTGAGTGATAGCAAACAGATCAAAGCAGATTACCTAGTAAATAGACAAAAATCACAAATTAAGCCTAAAATACGAGAAAGATTGGATATGAATTAGCAAATTCTCACCCTGGCTGGTGATACAAGCAGTCCACCAGGTTCTTTTAGCCTGGGACCAGCACTTCCGCCTGGTTCAGTCTTTGTTCCTCAGGTGTTTCCAGGAGTTCTCTTGTGTGGGGAGTGAGGCCCCTAGATGATGTCACACCCCGCCTTATATAACTTCAATTTATGGTGGTAATCCTTTGTCCCAAACACAGTTCCCAGCCCTGTTTGTGAAAAAATACAGATATCAAAACGAGGTTCAGTGTCCTGTGATCTGGTCACCTGCCCTTGCTGAGTCAGAGCAGCCATTACTTACAGGCTGTCTGGAGGTTCTCAGGAAGGCTGACCAGGTAGGGGATAAGCTTCTCCTAAGGTCTATTGTTTTTCCCAATGGCCTGTTACCCTGAACAGTGCCTTCACAACCGGCTGTCCAGACTGGAAGCCTTTTGCCTAGGGAGTGCTACCCAGGTGTAACCACATTTGAAATACAAATACCTAGTAATTATTCATAACTTCAGATACAAAAATGATACATGCACACAAATAAGATAATCCCATTTAGCAAATTATAACTTTTCCATAGACACCTGACAAGACATATCCTGTACAAAATGCATCATAATTATGTCATAATTGGTCGGCGATCCCTTTCTTTCACAGGTTTTATTTTTCATGGGTCCTTTGGTGACTGAAGAGTCTGACAGGTGAAGTGGTCAACCAGGAGTCCCTAGTCACAGACACACATGCAGGCGGTGACGGCATGATGGTCATCATGTGTCCCTGGACTGGGATAGGGGGGCATTTTCGGCAGCAGCAGTCATGACTGAGCAGGCCTTTTTAGGAACCCCTCTGCTTGCCCCATATGGGGAAGGGGCTAGAAAAGGTGCCCCAAACATAGACTATCCCACCATACCTGACTGAAGATTCATGTTCAGCGGGATCACTCCCAATGCGGTCGAAAAACAAAAATGTTTCTTGCAACTTGGAATGTCCATACCCTACAAGACGATGCAAAAAGTAAAAGACCCAAATGCAGACCAGCAGTTGTTGCCTGAGAAGTCTCGAGGTACAAAATCGACATCGCTGCTCACAGCGAAACAAGACGGGCAGATGAAAGCCACTTGAGGGAAGAGGGCGGTGGTTACACTTTCTTCTGGAAAGGAAAACCAGCAAGCAACAGGTGAATACATGGTGTTGGCTTTACAATCAAAAACCTTCTAGTCAACCGCCTGACTGAGCTCCCCATTGTCATCAACGAGAGCCCTACGACCCTCCGCATCCAATTGATCAATAAGTCATCTGCCACTATCATCTGTGCATATGCACCAACTCTTGACATTGAAGAAGAACAGAAAGCATCCTTCTACACTGTCATAATTATATCATAATCATGCAGCTATGAAGAATATGGGGGTGCAATGTCACAAACATATTCATCAATGACCTGGGAAAAGGGGTAAACAGTGGGGTGGCAAAGTTTGCAGACAAAACTGATTTATACAACAGTTAAGTCCAAAGCAGACTGCCAAGAGTTACAAAGGGACCTCACAAAACTGGGTGACTGGGTAATAAAATGACAGATGAAATTCAATGTTGATAAAGGCAAAGTAATGCACATTGAAGAACACAATCCCAATTATAAATTAGCTGTTACCACTCAAGAAAGATCCTGCGGTCATCGTGGATGGTTCTCTGAAAACATCTGCTCAGTGTGCAGCAGCGGTCAAAAAAGCGAACAGAATGTTAGCAACCATTAGGAAAGGGATAGATAATGAGACAGTAAATATCATAATGCCACAATATAAACCCATGGTACCACCTTGAATTCTGCGTGCAGTTCTGGTTGCCTCATCTCAAAAAATATATATTAGAATTGGAAAAGGTACAAGAGGAGGGCAACAAACATGTATCAGGCCAGGGGATGGAACAGCTTCCATATGAGGAGAGATTAAAAAGACTGGTTTCAGAGTAGCAGCTGTGTTAGTCTGTATTCGAAAAAAGAAAAGGAGGACTTGTGGCACCTTAGAGACTAACCAATTTATTTGAGCATAAGCTTTCGTGAGCTACAGCTCACTTCATCGGATGCATTCAGTGGAAAATACAGTGGGGAG
Organism: Caretta caretta; assembly: GCF_965140235.1. NCBI lineage: Eukaryota > Metazoa > Chordata > Testudines > Cheloniidae > Caretta > Caretta caretta. The sequence goes on from NC_134225.1 coordinate 15,540,214, forward strand.
ATTTATATACACAGGGAACATGAAACAATGGTTGTTACCATACAGACTGTAAGGAGAATGATCAGGTAAGGTGAGCTATTACCAGCAGGAGAGCGCGTGGTGGTGGTGGTGGTGGGGGGGGGGGGGACGGACGACCTTTTGTAGTGATAATCAAGGTGGGCCATTTCCAGCAGTTGACAAAAACATCTGAGGAACAGTGGGGAGGGGCAGGGCGGGAATAAGCATGGGGAAATAGTTTTACTTTGTGTAATGACCCATCCACTCCCAGTCTCTATTCAAGCCTAAGTTAATTGTATCCAGTTTGCAAATTAATTCCAATGCAGCAGTCTCTCGTTGGAGTCTGTTTCTGAAGTTTTTTTGTTGAAGTATTGCCACTTTTAGGTCTGTAATCGAGTGACCAGAGAGATTGAAGTGTTCTCCGACTGGTTCTTCAAAGAGATTGAAGTGTTCTCCCCCGCTCTCCTGCTGGTAATAGCTCACCTTACCTGATCACTCTCCCTACAGTGTGTATGGTAACACCCATTGTTTCATGTTCTCTGTGTATATAAATCTCCCCACTATATTTTCCACTGCATGCATCCGATGAAGTGAGCTGTAGCTCACGAAAGCTTATGCTCAAATAAATTTGTTAGTCTCTCAGGTGCCACAAGTCCTCCTTTTATTAATCAGACTGGACTCTTGCATCTGAAGAAGTGAAGTTTTTACCTACGAAAGCTTAGGCCCAAATAAATCTGTTAATCTTTAAGGTGCCACCGGACTCCTTGTTGTTTTTGTGGATACAGACTAACACGGCAGCCCCTCTGAAGACTGGGACTGTGTATCTTAGAAAAGAGGTGAGTAAGGGGAGATATGACAGAGGTCTATAAAATCATGAAGGATACGATTCTGTCACAGAGGTCACGGTGACTTTCCGGGACTTCCATGACTTCTTCCTGGGCAGGGCTGGAGCAACCATCAACCCCGGGGCCACTGGAGCAGCAGCCAGCAGTCAGCCCTCAGCCCACCAGAGCAGTGGTCCACTGGCCCCTGGAGCAGTGTCCCCAGGGCTGAAGCAGCATCTGAGGTTCGGTCAGCCCCCCGGGGGCTGGAGCAGCAGCCAGAGATCAGCCTCCAGCAGCATTCTGACTGTTAGTCCGGCCCCCCCAGGGTATTTTTGTAAAAGTCAGGGATAGGTCACAGGCTTCCATGAATTTTTGTTTATTGCCCGTGACCTGCCCCTGACTTTTACTAAAAATACCCATGACAGAATCTTAACCTTAAATATCATGACTGGTGAGGAGAAAGTGACTAGGGAAATGTTACTTACTCCTTCCCATAACACAAGAACTAGGGGTCATCGAATGAAATTGTTAGGCAACAGGTTTAAAATAAACAAAAGGGAGTATTTCTTCACCCAACGCACCGTCAACCAGTGGAACTCGCTGCAAGAGGATGTTGTGAAGGCCAAAAGTATAACTGGGTTCAAAAAAGTATTAGATAAGTTCATGGAGGAGAGGTCCATCAATGGCTATTAGCCAAGATGGTCAGGGATGCAACCCTGTACTCTGGGTGTCCCTAAGTCTCTGTCCGCCAGAAACTGGAACTGGATGACAGAGGATGGATTGCTCAATAAATTGCCCTGTTCTGTTCATTCCTTCTGAAGCACCTGGTACTGGCCACTGTCGGAAGAGAGGATACTGGGCTAGCTGGACCACTGGTCTGACCCACTATTGCCATTCTTGCATTCCCTCAGAGCTCTGGAGAACACAGGGGCTTTGCAGCCTACCCTGGTCTGCAGAGCATGGGAGCTTCTGGGTGCTGGGCTTCTTAGAAAATCTTGTCCCACTGGTGGGCGCTGAGCACTTTGCAAAGCCTGCCCTTCGTGCCCCTGAATATCCCTGCATTGCAGCAGGATGGGTCCGCCTTGCTGTTACTTACCTGGGTTGGTTCCACACTCAAGGAAGCCGGGGCAAGAGGGGTTCCGTGTGCACGGGGCCTTTGAGCACCAAACTATGACAGACAGTTCCCACTTTCGTCACGTCCCCTTGGGGTGGGAGCAGTAGGGAAAGAGCGGTGGGGGAGTGGTGTCCTCCCCCTGGGTCGGAGGGAGCCCTTGGCTGAAACTGAGCTTGTTCATCCTGAAGCAGCTGCTGATGGCTTCTCCCCCAGCGTCTCTGTGGGCCCTGTGAGCTGGCGACCAACAGCCCTGCTGAAACTCGCATCCTTCCGTTCCATGGCTCCAGGCCCCAAATAGCAGGAGGACTGCAGGTCGGGATTGAGGGGCACTGGCAGAGCTGTGTGGGGAGGTTAGCAGGGGGCTGTGGGTCAGGAGGTCATTGGCAGAGCTGGGGGGAGCATGGGTGTAATGGAATGCTAAACTGTACTATACTGTTGTGCCACTAGGTGGCGCTTGTGTCGCGCGGTTTATTAAGCTAACCTCCGCTGTACCCGGCAGAGCGTTAAAGGACTGCAGGGAAGACAGATCTTCTGTGTATCGCTCTGAGATGGAAGCTGGGTAGCCAGCCCACATCTGGTACACTTACCCCAGATCAATTGGCACTCCAGATCTTATGCCAAAGACAACGCTGGCCGCCAATTGTATAGTAAACTAACTAAAGGCTTATTAGCTAAGAAAAGAAAACAAAAATTATTAAGAGATTAAAGCAGGTGAACTATACACACTGGTGAGCCACAGCTTGTAATGCCAAATGGTGGCAGAGATCTCATAAACAGCCAGTTTCCCGAAAGTCTTTTCAGGGTACCCAGATTGTCTCTGGGGATTCCTGCTACACTTCCCTGCCAGAGTCCAAACAGTCCAGAGATGAAGGAGCTTTCCTTGGATCCCTTCTTATAGCTTCCTTTCACAGCAAACAACCTGTCAGGGTCACTACCCAAGTGGGCTTTTCCTCTGATGACGGTGAATGAGGAATACACTTAGAGTCTTTGACCTCTGGTCATCACACACAAAGGCCACTTGCTTTGAAATTAGCACTTTTCTGTGAAAGTCCTTCATTAGCATTCCACAACTTCTTTGCTGGGTTATTTAGTTACAGGGCTATAGTCAGTGTAAATGTTCCCTGCTGCATCATAACAGGATACCGGGAAGTGAAAACATTGCAAGTAGCATCCCATTAGTTTTATGAAGTCTAAACCCTAAATACACTCTTCTACCTTCAACAATCACTTTGATCTATACTAATACACAAGTGAATTGGCCTGAATACACTCTGGCATGAGCTCGACTGCCAGTGTCACATTTTATACATCAGAGAATTGTGGTTCAGGAAAGAACATGTTTTCACCAGAGAATTCAAGGACCAGAGGAAAATACCGGATGTGTTATAAGGGCTCTGCATACGTTGGCTGAAAAATGTGATTCTGAAACTGCAAAACATGTAAATGCCAGAGACAAGCTGGTTATTGCGTTAACAGATAAAAATCTTCCACAACAGCTAAAATTAAAACCAGATTTAACCCTACGCAGAGCTATTCAGATAGCAAAGAGTGCAAGCTGATGAGACAGCAAATCAAAGAGCAACTTGCCAAACTTGCCAAACAAAAAAATAACTTAGAAGTGTTAAAATATGCAGTGTGAGTGCTACAAGTCATTACCATTAGACATCTGAGGCAAGGAGAAAGAACTCCCAGGCTAAGAGGGACAAATTCCAGTCACACACCAAAGCCTAACAGCCTAAATGCACAAGATGTGGAAAAATTCATATCCCTCCCCTACCCCACCACTTCTCTGCCTCCTCCCCTGAGCTCCTTCTCCTCCCTCCTGGAAACCACTATGTGCTGCCAAACAGCTGTTTGGCGGCGGGAAGCGCCTAGAGGTAGGTAGAGGAGAGGGGACGAGGCGCGCTGGGGGGGCAGCGTGGTAGGGGAGTTTGGCGGCTGCAGAAAATGACTGGAGGGGGCAGCGGGGAGCTTGGCAGGCCGCAGCAAATAGCTCCGCAAGCCACATGCGGGCCACCTGTTTGAGACCCCTGATCTAGACCATCCCCGACAGGTGTTTGTCCAACCTGTTCTTAAAAATCCCCAATGATGGAGATTCCACAACCTCCCTAGGTGATTTGTTCCAGTGCTTAACCACTCCGACAGTTAGGAAGTTTTTCCTAATGTCCAACCTAAAACTCCTTTGCTGCAATTTCAGCCCATTGCTTCTAGTCCTATCCTCAGAGGTTAAGAAGAATAATTCTTCTCCCTCCTCCTCATAACAACTTTTTATGTTCTTGAAAACTGTTATCATGTCCCCTCTCAGTCTTCTCTTCTCCAGACTAAACAAACCCAATTTTTTCAATCTTCCCTCATAAGTCATGTTTTCTAGACCTTTAATAATAATTTGTTGCTCTTCTCTGGACTTTCTCCAATTTGTCCACATCCTTCCTGAAATGTGGCACCTAGAACTGGTCACAAAACTCCAGTTGAGGCCTAATCAGCGCAGAGTAGAGTGGAAGAATTACTTCTTATTGTGATGGGTTCGGTCACAGAAAACCCCTTGGGACTGTCACCTGATGTGCTGAAATTGCCTCTGAGCCCATCTTCCCTGCCAGCTTGGGACTCCAGAACCCTGTCTTGTTGAGCCAGACATGCTAGCCTGCTGTCTGACAGACACCGGGTCTGGTCCATGCCCCCAAAGCTGCAGGCTTAACTGAAAACAGTTTAGCAGGTTACCTATCTCCCAGATGCCCAGTTCCCAATGGGATCCAAACCCCAAATATATCCATTTTACTCTGTACAAAGCTTATACAAGGTAAATTAATAAATTGTTCACTCTCTATATCACTGATAGAGAGATATGCACAGCTGTTTGCTCCCCCAGGTATTAATCACTTACTCTGGGTTTCTTAATTAACAAAAGTGATTTTATTAAGTATAAAAAGTAGGATTTAAGTGGTTTCAAGTAATAACAGACAGAACAAAGTAAGTCACCAAGCAAAACAAAGCAAAACACTCAAGTCTAAGCCTAATATATTAAGAAACTGATTACAGGTAATATCTCACCCTCAGAGATGTTCCAATAAGCTTCTTTCACAGACTAGACGCCTTCCTAGTCTGGGCCCAATCCTTTCCCCTGGTACAGTCCTTGGTACAGTTAGTTCCAGCAGACATCTCAGGTGGTAAGCAGGGGTTTTCTCATGACTAGCACCCCTTTTGTCCTGCTACACCTCCTTTTATAGCTTTGGCACAAGGCAGGACTCTTTTGTCCCTCTGGGTCCCCACCCCTCCTTCTAAATGGAAAAGTACCAGATTAAGATGGATTCCAGTATCATGTGACATAGTCACATGTCATTGTAAGACCCCTAGTCTCCATTCTTCCTGCACTGTCCCACATGTACACAGGAAGGCTTGCAGGTACATAAACCATTTACAACTAATTGTCCTAGTCAGTGGGAGCCATCAAGATTCTAAACCACCATTAATGGCCCACACTTTACATAATTACAGTAGGACCTCAGAGTTATACTTCATATTTCTAGGTTCAGATACAAGAATGATACATGCATACAAATAGGAGGAATATATTCAGTAGATTATAATCTTCGTTATGATACCTTACAAGAGCCCTTTTGCATAAAGCATATTCCAGTTACATCATATTCACACTCATAAGCATATTTCCATAAAACATATGGAGTGCAATGTCACACTTGTGTCTTGCTTACAATACTCCAGCTAATACATCCCACAATGATGTTTGCTTTTTTTGCAACAGTGTTATACTGTTGACTCATATTTAGCTTGTGATCCAGTATGACCCCAAAATCCCTTTCCGCAGTACTCCTTCCTAGGCAGTCATTTCCCATTTTGTATGATGACACAAAACCTGCCTGGAGAGTGAAACTAAAGATTCATGGCAAGACTATTGACTTTAAATTGGCTCAGGAGCAGATGTCATAGTCATCTGAGAAGGGACTTACAATAACCGTCAGCCCCGCCCAGAGCTGAAGTCACCAGACACAGCCCTGACTGATCCTGGAGGTATCCTGAACCGTATGGGCCAGTTCACCACAGAAACAACTTACAAAGACAAAAGCTTTGCATTCAGAGTGCATGTGATCAAACAATCAAAGACCAAGAACCTTCTCAGCCGCAGCATGGCAGCCATGATAGACCTAGTGAGGGAGGTGGAAGAACTTGATGGCGTATTTGATGATATTGGACTTTTGCAAGCACATCCAGTACAACTCAACTTACGAGACCATGCTGAACCATACAGTGTACAAACACCTCTACCAGAGAGACCTTGGAAGAGAGTAGCTACAGATTCATGTGAATTCAGAGGACATCATTAGGTAGTCATTTTGGACTATTTCCCCAGGTAGATAGAAACCATGTAGTTGAAAGACATAGAATCATAGAAGAATCATAGAAGCTTAGGGTTGGAAGGGACCTCAGGAGATCATCTAGTCCAACCCCCTGCTTGAAGCAGGACCAATCCCCAATTTTTGCCCCAGACCCCTAAATGGCCCCCTCAAGGATTGAACTCACAACACTGGGTTTAGCAGGCCAATGCTCAAACCACTGAGCTATCCCTCCCCCCGCATAACATGTCACATGGTATGGAGAAACTGAAGTGCCCGTTTGCTCACTGTGGTATTCCAGAACAACTAGTGATGGACAATGGACCTCAATTCACTCCAGCAGAATTTAAATAATTCCAAATGAAATATGATTTTGATTGTATTACTGGCAGCCCACATTACTCACAAATGAATGAAGAGGGTGCGAGAGCTATACAGACAATCAAGAAAATCCAACAGCAGGAAGATCCAGTCCCTTGCTCTTCTGAGCTACAGAGCAACACCAATCGTGGCTACTGGATACAATCCAGCACAACTCCTAATTAGGAGACACCTCAGAACTACTATTCCAGCTGTGGGAAAGATCCTATCTCCAGAGTGGCTGGACATGAAGAGAGTAGACAAATCAGAGAAAAGGGCAAAAAGACTCTACAAACACTTTTACAACAGATGTCACTCAGCGACCTGCTGGGTCTAGAACCTAGTGACCTTGTTTGTGCCAAATAGGATGGGGGAACAGCAGGACAACTCCACCTAGCATAAAGAAAAGGAATTCAGCACCCAGATCATATGTGATTGAGGCCGACGTCTACAGTTTGTTCCTCAGCCAGAGCAATCGATACAGATGGTGGATTCAGAAGAAGAGGTAGACTCAAGGATTCCAAAGTGACCCCAGGCAGTTGTTGCCGCTAACGGACAGCCAGATGAACAGGTTGTTATGCGTTCAGGTTGCCCTCACCCCTCTGCACCCCAACCCCCTGGACCAGCCCATAGCCCTGTCCTGCGCCCAAACTCCGAGGCAGAGCACCTCTCCCATTCCTTGCAGCACAGCACCCCCTTCGGCCAGCACTGCCTCAGGAGAGGGCCCCCCCTTCCCTCCAGCACAGCGCCCCTTACGACCAGCATTGCCTGAGGAGAGAGCCCCCCCACTCCCTGCAGCACAGCGCCCCCTACTGCCAGCACTGCCTCAGGAGAGAGCCCCTCTCCCCCCCCCAGCAGTGGCATTTCCTGTAACTGTAACCCTTCTGCCAGGCCAAGTTGATAGCAGCAAGGGCCGGGTTCAGTACACAGGGGTTCCCTCTCATTAAAGCAAATGCAAAACTGGCTCGAGCCCCCACCCAGTGACCTGGGAAAATCTTACACACCCCTTGGGCGCCTCAAGGAGGCAATACTTCCCCTCTCGCAAGCACAGAGTCTTGGTGTAGTAGAGAATCTTTAATAACATGAGGTAAACAACATCAGCATTAAATTGGGGAAACACCACAACTAGTGTTCATTAACCAAACCATGAACACCGACCCACCCCAGAAAAATTGGGCCACATCCTTTCCCTCAGGCTCTTGAGTCCCAGAACCCAAATGTCTCTTGAGTCCAGCAATTCACAAATCACCCAAAGTCCAAAAAAAAGTCCAGCCCCGGAGTTCAAAAGTTCATCTGCAGAGTGTTACTCCCCAGTCTGGCTAAAATGTGCCTGGGTGTGGGGGAAAGAGGTAAGGGGCACCTTACGTGTCCTGAAGCTGACTGCCCCACAGGGCTCTGCTCCGCTCCACCACGACCGGCTCTGCTCTGCTCTGCACAGCTCGCCGTCTCACGAACACACCGCTGTCTCACGACCGGCTCCGCTCAGCTCGCCGTCTCACGAACACACCGCTGTCTCACGACCGGCTCCGCTCAGCTCGCCGTCTCACGAACACACCGCTGTCTCACGACCGGCTCCGCTCAGCTCGCCGTCTCACGAACACACCGCTGTCTCACGACCGGCTCCGCTCAGCTCGCCGTCTCACGAACACGCCGCTGTCTCACGACCGGCTCCGCTCGCCGTCTCACGAACACGCCGCTGTCTCACGACCGGCTCCGCTCAGCTCGCCGTCTCACGAACACACCGCTGTCTCACGACCGGCTCCGCTCAGCTCGCCGTCTCACGAACACGCCGCTGTCTCACGACCGGCTCCGCTCAGCTCGCCGTCTCACGAACACGCCGCTGTCTCACGACCGGCTCCGCTCAGCTCGCCGTCTCACGAACACGCCGCTGTCTCACGACCGGCTCCGCTCAGCTCGCCGTCTCACGAACACGCCGCTGTCTCACGACCGGCTCCGCTCAGCTCGCCGTCTCACGAACACACCGCTGTCTCACGACCGGCTCCGCTCAGCTCGCCGTCTCACGAACACACCGCTGTCTCACGACCGGCTCCGCTCAGCTCGCCGTCTCACGAACACACCGCTGTCTCACGACCGGCTCCGCTCGCCGTCTCACGAACACACCACTGTCTCACGACCGGCTCCGCTCAGCTCGCCGTCTCACGAACACACCGCTGTCTCACGACCGGCTCCGCTCAGCTTGCCGTCTCACGAACACACCGCTGTCTCACGACCGGCTCCGCTCAGCTCGCCGTCTCACGAACACGCCGCTGTCTCACGACCGGCTCCGCTCAGCTCGCCGTCTCACGAACACGCCGCTGTCTCACGACCGGCTCCGCTCAGCTCGCCGTCTCACGAACACACCGCTGTCTCACGACCGGCTCCGCTCAGCTCGCCGTCTCACGAACACACCGCTGTCTCACGACCGGCTCCGCTCAGCTCGCCGTCTCACGAACACACCGCTGTCTCACGACCGGCTCCGCTCGCCGTCTCACGAACACACCACTGTCTCACGACCGGCTCCGCTCAGCTCGCCGTCTCACGAACACACCGCTGTCTCACGACCGGCTCCGCTCAGCTTGCCGTCTCACGAACACACCGCTGTCTCACGACCGGCTCCGCTCAGCTCGCCGTCTCACGAACACGCCGCTGTCTCACGACCGGCTCCGCTCAGCTCGCCGTCTCACGAGCACACCGCTGTCTCACGACCGGCTCCGCTCAGCTCGCCATCTCACGAACACGCCGCTGTCTCACGACCGGCTCCGCTCAGCTCGCCGTCTCACGAACACACCGCTGTCTCACGACCGGCTCCGCTCGCCGTCTCACGAACACGCCGCTGTCTCACGACCGGCTCCGCTCAGCTCGCCGTCTCACGAGCACACCGCTGTCTCACGACCGGCTCCGCTCAGCTCGCCATCTCACGAGCACACCGCTGTCTCACGACCGGCTCCGCTCGCCGTCTCACGAACACGCCGCTGTCTCACGACCGGCTCCGCTCAGCTCGCCGTCTCACGAACACACCGCTGTCTCACGACCGGCTCCGCTCGCCGTCTCACGAACACACCACTGTCTCACGACCGGCTCCGCTCAGCTCGCCGTCTCACGAACACGCCGCTGTCTCACGACCGGCTCCGCTCGCCGTCTCACGAACACACCACTGTCTCACGACCGGCTCCGCTCAGCTCGCCGTCTCACGAACACGCCGCTGTCTCACGACCGGCTCCGCTCAGCTCGCCGTCTCACGAACACACCGCTGTCTCACGCCCGGCTCCGCTCAGCTCGCCGTCTCACGAACACGCCGCTGTCTCACGACCGGCTCCGCTCAGCTCGCCGTCTCACGAACACGCCGCTGTCTCACGACCGGCTCCGCTCGCCGTCTCACGAACACACCGCTGTCTCACGACCGGCTCCGCTCAGCTCGCCGTCTCACGAACACACCGCTGTCTCACGACCGGCTCCGCTCAGCTCGCCGTCTCACGAACACACCGCTGTCTCACGACCGGCTCCGCTCGCCGTCTCACGAACACGCCGCTGTCTCACAAATAGCTCCGCTGCACACCAGATCTTCCAGCTCCCCGCTACTTGACACAGCTCTCAGTGATTTCAGCTCTCAGTGATTTCAGCTCATAGTAGTGGGAGCCTTAGTGCTGGTGCACCATAAGGCTGAATTGAATTCAGCACAGTACCTGTAACAAAACTCTTAATAGACCCAAAATTAGCTCTGACATTCCACAGTGGAGAGAGACAGAGGTGCAATTGGTGCTTCAGGGTCTCACAAAAGGGGCCTACACCCCCAGGCACTAATACCTGTCTCAAGTCTCTCTCAATTCACAGAGTTTTGGAACCCATGTCCCTTGCCTAGTGAGTGCTACTCAGTTGATGGTGAGTCCTCCATCATAACAAAAAGGCCAAGTACAGTTCCAAGCACAGTTCCCATAATCAGGGTACTAACAATTTATTCTTCCCGCCCCACTAACAGAGACACTGGGGATCCCACAGCAGCCAAAGTGACCATTTGGGCAGTTATGGCCTCATTCTAGGCGGGGTGGGTGTGCCTATGCAAATGAGATCAGCCCCTGAAGTTCTTTTCCACAACTTGCCACACCTCACCACCAGATGTCAGGGTGGAGCCCACCCTGTCTCTGCTTACATAACCATCTCCCATCTGAGGACACAAGAGCCTCTTTAGCTCCCAGCAGCCACCAGTCAGCCTCAGCTACCAGCCCCAATTCATGGCACACACAGGGGCCCCCGGGCCTAGGTGTGGGGCTGGTGTTTGCCTGGGCAGGAGCAGGGTGCTGGGAGTGGGGGGGGGCCTCTCTCCTCAGGCAGTGCTGGCAGTAGGGGGCGCTGTGCTGCAGGGAGTGGGAGGGGCCCACCCCAGTGTCAGATGGCCTTGGGGAGAAGAACTGCTGGACTCTGCTGGAACTGCAGGGGAGTTGGGGGGCGGGGGGCATCACCAAGAGGCCCCAACGGAGCCCAGGATGCTGCACAGACACGCAGTCAGACAGCCCCGGAGTGGGGCTGGGGCCGAGACCCAGGGAGTCGCGGGAGGCTTTGGAGGGGGCGCTGCGCCCTGGTGCACACTGGAGCTGAATGCCAGGGAGAGCTGAGGCCCCAGGGAGTCAGCCCAGGGGCTGGCAGGAAGACCCCGGCTGGACTCAGGTCTGCATTCGGGGCTCGTCTACACTATGCTGCAGCGACCCCACCACAGCACTGAGTGAGGCCACTGCCTGCTCTGACAGGAGAGTATCTCCCCGTCCGGTGGCTCTGGTGACGGGAGAAGCCCTCCCATCACCGGGGTGTGTGTGTGTCGGATCTCCCCCCCCAACTGTGTGATGTAGTTGTTCGGGCAGACATTTGTAGTGTAGACCAGGGTTCAGCCCCGGGGTGAGGGAGGTCCTTGGCCAGTAGGTGGCAGCATCCCCTCACCAATCACCAGAGCTCCGGAACAATTTGTATAGTGGGGATGCTGAGAGCCATTGAACCAAACTGTAAATCCTGGATAGACTGGAAACCACTTCAAGCCACGGGGTGTGCCAGCACCCCTAATTCCAGCACCAATGCCGATCCCCCACCCAGCCACGTCTCCTTTTCCTCTGTAATGTGTCCCGGCAGTCGGGGCTGAGGGGGCGGCTGGGGGCAGTGCGGCGGCTGGGGGGCACCCGGGCTGTGTCCCCCATGGGCCATGGTGGGGGCAGGGTCATTCCAGACAAATTGTGGGGGACAAGCATCTGTGAGTCCATCAGATCCTGGAGAGTCAGGGGCTGGGGGGAGCAGATAAGACCTATGAAAAGTTTGGGGGCGGGGACAACAGCAAACGCCGCCCCTGGATAGAGGGGCTCCCAGATGGGGAGTGGGGCTCTGCGGTGACACATGCCAATGGGGGGTGGAGGGTGTCCTATGCAGTGAGATGCTCACGTTTGCTGCAGCTGTGGGGTTCGGGGGTGGGGTGGGGGGCTCTGAGCCACCAGGCCCTGCCGGGCAGGAAGGCCCAGGTGTACATGAGATGGGAAGGGGTGCTGGGGCTAGTGAGGCCCAGCGTGAACTGACCTGCCCTGAAGGGCTCTGGCTGATCACACACCCAGTTCAGAGCACTGCAGCATTTGCCCCAGCTCCCTACTAGGGGGTGAATGTTCTTCTCTGTGGCCCCCCAGTCCCAAACCCGCCAGACACTCCCCTTTGGGCTTTGCTACCCTACGATCTGCAGCTGCATCACAGTTTGCATTGGGGCAGGGAGAGGCCGCCCCGGTACTAGGCTGGCCCCCGGTACCACAGCGTTGGAGCCTCTTCATTGTCTGTGGCCTCAAGCCATGCACGCCTGTATTATGGAGGGGAACTGAGGCACAGGGAGCGAGGGCTCTGTGGCAGAGCGGGGATTTGAACTGAGAACTCCCATAGCCCATACCCGTGCTTTGACCACTGGGCTGCCCTTCCTCACCACAGGGCAGGGGCAGTGCCTGGACTGGGGTCACCATTCTCTGGGGGCAGCAGAGCTTTCTACTTGGGGGCCTGGGAATGGGGCAGTGATGAGGGGAAGGGGTCTCAATGCTCCCCGCAGGAGAGCGTTGCAGGGTGGCAGTGCTGGGGGCCCCCAAAGAGGCTGGTTTGTTCTCCAAGGGAAGCAGGCACAAGAGGCGCCAAGGGAAGCGTGGGCCATGCCAGCCCCCGGTGTGGGAGTCCCGGCGAGCACTGTTGGACCGACACCTTCACAGCCCCATGTCACCCCTACTGGAAAGCCAGAGGTGCCGGGCTCTGCAGGCGTTGCTGAGTCACTGGAAAATTTATGGGGAAGGAAACGTCCTGCCCGGAATCTGCAGAAGGAAACAGAGTTGATGCCACATCCCCTGGGGCTGGTGTCACCCTCCCGGCGACAAGAGTCTGTCATGGGCCAGCGGGAACATTGAGTCTCTTCTCCCTTGACCAGCAACACCAGGCAGGGTCATGTGGGACGTGACCCTCCACAGAGCCTCTGGGCTCAGCAAGACGGGAATTCTGGGCTCAGCAAGACGGGAACGGGGGCAAGTTTTGTGCATGTGAAAGACAAACAGAGAATCCCCTGGAGTCTGGAACTCCCTGCAGCCCCCCAGCTTAGCCTAGCTCTGGGCTCCCCCTCCCCCCAGCTCTGGCAGTGCCCCTCAATCCTGACCTGCAGCCCCTGCTATCCCATCTCTGGGCTCCACCCCCCCCCAGCTCTGCTGGTGCCCCTCAGTCTCAACCCGCAGCCCCTGCTATCCCAGCCCTGGGCTCCCCCCAGCTCTGCTGGTGTCCCTCAATCCCGACCTGCAGCCCCAGTTATCCCAGCCCTGGGCTCCCCGCACCCAGCTCTTCTGGTGCCCCTCAATCCCGACCTGCCGTCCCAGCTATCCCAGCCCTGGGCTTCCCCCCCCCACACAGAGCTCTGCGGCTGCTACTCCTCAATCCCAACCCACTGCCCTCTCCTCTCCCAGCCCCAGGCTCCCTGCCCCATGTCTCCTTCTTGAGCTGAGGCCCCTCTGCGGTTCCAGTGCTGGGCCCCTCCCGGCCCACACTGAGGCTGAACTGGGCTGTTTCATGGTGGCACCGAGAGTCCTGAGGCTGCGAGCACGCGCTGTGCTGCCAGGGTCCCTCCTGCGGTGCTTTGGGATCTGCCCTGCCCCCAGCTCTAGTCTCTGGGGGGGTCAGACTTGGGCAGACAGCAGGGGGCTCAGAAAACCAGGTGGGGCCAGGCTGTGAGCAGACAGACCCCGTCTCCCTGCGCAAGCAGCCCTCAGCCGGGGGCCAACAGCAGCTACAAGGGCTGGGGCCATGATGTCCGGGTCCCCCTCACGGAAATCAGATAAACCAGCCCTGCTCCCTTCTGCAGATGATTCCCATCCCCCCTCCCCCGACACAGAGTCCTCCTGGATCCTCCCTCCCCCTCACGCAGAGACCTCCTGGATCCCCCCTCCCCCGCACGCAGAGACCTCCTGGATCCCCCCTCTCCCACACTAAGAGTCCTCCTGGATCCCCCGCCCCTCGCATGCAGAGTCCTCCTGGATCCCCCTCCCCCGCACGCAGAGTCCTCCTGGATCCCCCCTCCTCTGCATGTGGAGTCCTCCTGGATTCCTCCTCCCCCGCACACAGAGTCCTCCTGGATCCCCCCATACCCTGCACACAGAGACCTCCTGGAACCCAGACTAGGGAAATCTGTTATCAAGGACAGAGAAGGGCCCAGAGGACTCACCAGATCTAAACAGGTTTCAGAGGGCTAGCCGTGTTAGTCTGTGTCAGCAAAAACAACGAGGAGTCCTTGTGGCACCTTAGAGACTAACAAATTTATTTGGGCATAAGCTTTCGTGGACTAAAACCCACTTCATCAGATGCATGGAGTGGAAAATATAGTAGGCAGAATATATATACACAGTACATGAAAAGATGGAAGTTGCCTTACCAAGTGGGGGGCCAGTTCTAATGAGACAATTCAATTAAACTTCCCCGTTCCCCAACTAAAACCACTCCAGTGCATCATCAAGCATCTACAATCTATCCTGAAGGATGATCCCTCACTCTCACAGACCTTGGGAGACAGGCCAATCCTTGCTTACAGACAGCCCTCCAACCTGAAGCAAATACTCACCACCAACTACACACCACACAACAAAAACACTAACCCAGGAACCAATCCCTGCAACAAACCCCATTGCCAACTCTGTCCGCATATCTATTCAGGGGACACCATCATAGGACCTAACCACATCAGCCACACTATCAGGAGCTCGTTCACGTTCGCATCTACCAATGTGATCTATGCCATCATGTGCCAGCAATGCCCCTCTGCCATGTACATTGGCCAAACCGGACACTCTCTATGCAAAAGAATAAATGGACACAAATCAGACGTCAAGAATTATAACATTCAAAAACCAGTAGGAGAACACTTCAACCTCCCTGGACACACTCCATAACAGACTTAAAAGTGACAATTCTTCAACAAAAAAACTTCAAAAACAGACTCCAATGAGAAACTGCAGAACTGGAATTAATTTGCAAACTGGACACCATCAAATTAGGCCTGAATAAAGACTGGGAGTGGATGGGTCACTACAAAAAGTAAAAACTAATTTCCCCATGCTAATTTCCCCCTACTGTTACTCACACCTTCTTGTCAACTGTTTGAAATGGGCCACTGTGATTACCACTGCAAAAATGATTTTTCCTTCTGTTGATAATAGCCCACTTTCACTTCAATTGAATTGTCTCATTAGCACTGACCCCCAACTTGGTAAGGCAACTTCAATCTTCTCATGTGCTGTCTACTTATACCTGCTTACTGTATTTTCCGCTCTATGCATCCGATGAAGCGGGTTCTAGCCCATGAAAGCTTATACCCAAATAAATGTGTTAGTCTCTAAGGTGCCACAAGTACTCCTTGCTGTTTTTGCAGATCTAGACAGATATGTAAAAAACCCAAGTCAGGATACCAGGAGTTTGGGCAGACTCTATCTCACTAAGCACCCAGCCCAGACAAACCCCAAACTCTGGTGTCAAACATAGCCCCTCACAGAGTAGCAACCTTTTTCCTACCCCCAAGCTTTTGCTTCCTCACCCACCCAGAAGCCATCATAAAAATGTTTCCTTAAAACACCCCACTCAACCCAAACTCTTTAGTACCCATTACTTGTCTCCCAGGGTGTCCCAAAGTTCTCTGCCCAACCAAAGCCCAGGGGTTGTATGGTTGGGGTGACCTTTCCCACAAGGCAGACATGATATGACGCCAGGGCTCTGTGTTGGTCACAACTGGGGTAATGGTTTATTTTTAAAAGATATGTTTATAACAGACACAAAAATGCAACATAAACCACCAAACTTGGCAGGTGGAATTATGGGTAAATAACATGGAAATAAAGCTGACCACCCCTGCCATTCCCCTTCTCTCCAACATGGGGAGCCCAGAGCTGCTTGGGTCCTGGCCTTCCAGCCTCGGGGCACAGATACTCAGTGTAGCCCTGGGCCGGCTTCTTGGCCCAGGCCCGTGGCTCTCTGCCCACGCAGTGCAGAGCATTCCCCTGAACATCCCCTGCCATGTCCTGTGCTGTTGCTGAAACACCCGCATGCCCTGGGCCTGTCATGGTTGTTTCCTGCCGGCCAGGGCTAAGCCCATGATGGTGTGGTTGCTTCCCATTTCACAACACCGAGGAGTTTCAAAAGTGACAGAGGGGCCCATGACAGGGAGATGGGTGACGCTGGGGCTGGCCAGAGCCCAGGCCCCTGCTGGGCAAGGACACTCATTGGCACTGGGCCCCTCTGCCAGGAGTCCTGTGCCTGAGGCCGGCACTGTGACCACTAGGCAATGCTGCTTCTTGTAGAGTCCTGCAGCCCAGCTCCTGTCCCTTGCACTCCGATGCCTCTGGGGTAAGGGTAGGGGATCTCTGGCCTAGGCCTGTGTCACAGACTCCCAGGTCATGCCCACTCTTGGCCCAGTGTGGTCCCTGGGGGGGAACCCCCTTCAGTGTGACAGCCCTTCTCGGGGGTCCACTCTCTCTCAGGGATCCCCTCCACCTCCTGGAGCCGCACCTCTCTGAGCCTTAGCACAACTGTCTCTCATCATGGGCCCCCTCCAGGGAGTCCCCTTGCTCTGGACCCCCAGAGCCCCCACTCCCAGAGGGAATAATGCAACCCCGTTCTCTAGACAGGAGTGATTCACAGCCAGCGTAACACAGGAGGGTTTATTGAGCGTCTGAACCCAGCACAGGAAACTCTCAGGGCCCTCAGGCCTGGCCTCCCTCAGCCAGGGGTGCAAGTGAGCCGGTACGGGCCAGTACTGCGTACCGATAAGAACCCGCCCCGGCCCATACCCAGCCCACATTGGAGCACGGCCGCGGCCTGTCAGCGGCCCTGCTGGTAGGGTCCGTACCGGCAGGGCCACCAACGGGGGGTGCAGCAACATTAAAGCATTGCCACGGCAAAGGACCCTGCAGCGCTTAAATGTCCCTGCCCTTTTGCCCCCCCCCGGCAAAGGGAGCAGCTGCCCTGAGGCTGGCTATTTAAAAGGGCCCGGGGCTCTTGATGCTGCTGTCGCTACTGCAGCACCTTTAAATCAACACGGGAGCCCCGGGCAGTGCGGGCCAGGTGGCCTGGAAGGGCCGACTGGGTTATGCTGCCCCCCAGCCCCACCCCTTCTGCCCGAGGCCCCGTCCCTTCCAGGGGCAAGAGCCACCCCGCCCGTACCGGTTAAGTGTCCTCAGTTACTTTCACTCCTGCCCTCAGCACAGTACATGTAAGTCTCCCTTGCATCCAGGTGGCCTCTGATGGCTCCCTCTCTCCCGTCCTGAGACCCCGGCTTTCCAGCTGGGCATCCGATATCACCGGCCCCAACTGCTCCTCCCCTGTCCTTTGTCTTCTGTCCCAGGTAAACAGGGTCACCTGGGCCTCCTCTCCACCATCCCCTCTGGCTGGAACTGGCTGGTCAGGTCACCGGGGTCCTCTCTCCACAGCCCATTGTCCTCCCACTGGCCAGACCCAGCTGTGACTCCCGAGCTGGGCCTCCTGGTCACTGGGTCACCAGTCGCTGGGGTATCCGTTCTCCAGGCCATTCGCTAGCCCTCTGTAACAACAAACTCCCTCTCCCATCACCTTGTTAAACCAATAATACCCAGGGAAACTGAGTCCCACCCCCTCGGCATGCAAACCATTGAAAAAACCAAGAAAAAACCAAGAAACCACCCCCACTTCATCACATCTCTGCCCCCTTCGCATCTGAACTGAGAGGTGTCACTTAGCCAGCGCTCTGGGAAACTCCAGGGCTCCCCACCCGGTGATAGCATTGGCATTCCCCCTCACATGGACCACCTCCATGTCATAACCCTGGAGGAGCAGGCTCCATGTCAGCAGCTTGGCATTAGCCCCTTTCATTTGGCGCAGCCACGTCAGGGGCGAATGGTCAGTGTACACAGTGAAGCACCCCCCAGATAGATCTGGCTGCAGGTTTTTAAGGGCCCACACCATGGCCAGGTGTTCCTTCTCTATGGCCGCATAGTGCTGCTCCCGGGGCAGCAGCTTCTTGCTCCAGTACACAGTGGGGTGTCTCTCCCCCTTAGTATCAGTTTGCTTCAGCACCGCACCCAGCCCCATGTCTGAGGCGTCGGTGAACACCAGGAAGGGTTTGTTAAAATCCGGGTTTAGCAGCACTGGGCTTTGGATGAGTGCCCCCTTCGGTGCACAGAGAGCCCTCTGGCACTGCTGGGTCCAGACCACCTTGTCCGGCTTTCCCGTCCTACAAAGCTCCGTGAGGGGAGCTGCCAGGGAGCTAAAGTGGGGCACAAACCTCCGGTAGTATCCTGCCATCCCAATGAAAGTCTGGACCTGCTTCTTACTCTGGGGAGCGGGCCAGTCCTTGATTGCCTCCACTTTGGCCGGCTCCGGCTTCAGGTGGCCGCTCCCCACCTTGTGGCCCAGATATGACATCTCTGCCATCCCCACCTTGCACTTTCCAACTTTTCCTGCATCCTGGAGGTGACCCAGCACCCCCTTCACCTGGGACACATGGTCCTCCCAGGTTTGGGTAAATACACAGATATCATCAATATACACTAGAGCAGGGGTTCTCAAACTGGGGGTCAGGATCCCTCAGGGGGGTCATAAGGTCATTACATGGGGGATCGCGAGCTGTCAACCTCCATCCCAAACCCCGCTTGCCTCCAGCATTTATAATGGTGTTAAATATATTAAAAAGTGTTTTTAATTTACAAGGGGGGGTTGCACTCAGAGGCTTGCGATGTGAAAGGGATCGCCAGTAAAAAAGTTTGAGTCCCACTGTGCTAGAACAAAGTCCTCCATCCCCCTTAGTAACTGATGTACCAGGCACTGGAAGGTGGCAGGTGCCCCCTTGAGACCAAAAGGCAGAACCAGGAACTCGAAGAGCCCTACTGGGATGGCGAAGGCAAACTTCGCCCTGGCCTCTGGGTCCAAAGTCATCTGCCAGTAGCCTTTGGTAAGATCCATGCTAGTGAGGTATTGGGCAGCCCCCAACTTATCTAGGATCTCATCAATCTTAGGCATGGTGTAGGCATCGGACATGGTGATGGCATTGAGTTTTCAGCAGTCCACACAGAACTGGATCCACCCGTCCTTCTTGGGGACCAGCACCATGGGAGAGGCCCAGGGGCTGGAGGACGGCTGGATCACCCCTAAAGCCAGCATGTCTCCAACCTGCTCTCCAGATCCTGGGTTGTTTTCCTAGTGACCCTGAATGGGGAACACCTGATGGGAAGGTTGGCTCCCGTCTCCACCCGGTGAACAGCCAGGTTAGTGAGCCCAGGCCAGTTGGAGAACAGCTGCCGGTATGAATGCAGCACCTCTCTGATCTCTGCCTGCTGGGCAGGGATTAGCTGGTCTGAGAGGAGAATTGATTCCAGCCAGGGGTCAGCCCCCACCTCAGGGAAGAGTCCCACCAGGGGATCCTCTCCCTTCTCCTCCCACTGCCCACACCCAGCCAGCCCCAACTTCTCCCTGTCCCAGTATGGCTTCATCATGTTGACATGGTGCACTCAGTGGCGGTGTGCCCAGATGGACAGTTCCACTACATATTTCACTTCATTTACCTGTCTGATGACCTTGAAGGGGCCGTCCCAGGCAGCTTGCAGCTTGTGCTTCCTCATGGGGATGAGAAGCATCCCTGGTCCCTGGTAGCATAGGAGCAGCACGTCGGTCGTACCAGACCTTCTGCTTCCTCTCTGCCCTTCCTAGGTTTCGCCTGGCCAAGCCCATGAGCTCCGCGAGCTTTTCCCAGAAGGTCAGTACATACTCCATCAGAGGAGGTCTTCCTCTCCCACTCAGCCCTTATCAAGTTGAGGGGTCCCCTCACTCTCCTCCCATACAGCAACTGGAACGGGGTGTGAAGAAGTGGGACTGTTCTTAATGTTTCCTCTGAACAGTGTGGGGGTGCCTCAGTTTCCCCTATGCAGTTCTTAAGTATCTAGGTGGTGGGGTAAGGGTGTATGATCATTGCAGAGCCCTAGGGGGCAGGTGTGTGCAGGAGTCTGGACACAGAGAATGGCCGACACCCTGTTTCCTGGCAGCTGATGGCCTGGGACCTTCCCCCCTGCAAGGTGAGAGCTAAAGGGTTGGAGAACAAAGGAATCAGGTGACCTCCTGGCCTGGGAAAGGGACAAAGCCCAGAGGAGGAGGGGCTGGAGGGAGTTTCAGTTTGGGGCTGGCTGGGACATGGAGTGAAGGGCAGGCTGTGGTTGTCTGGCTCACTGCCCCCCAAAATGGACCCAGCTGAGGGGTCCTGTTCTCTGCACCTGCAAGCTCTGTTTTAGACCATGTTCCTGTCGTCTAATAAACCTCCGTTTTACTGGCTGGCTGAGAGTCCTATCTGACTGCGAAGTTGGGGGGCAGGACCCTCTGGCTTCCCCAGAAGCCCCGCCTGAGCAGACTCGCTGTGGGAAGCGCACGGAGGGGCAGAGGATGCTGAATGCTCGGAGGTCAGACCCAGGAAGGTGGAAGCTGTGTGAGCTGTGTGTCCTGAAGACAGGCTGCTCACAGAACGGCGACTTCCCCAGAGTCCTGACTGGCTTCATGGGGAGCAGTTCCAGAGCATCGCCCAGGGACTCTGTGACATGGGGAAAACCCTGTGGATTCCTGTGGCACTTCCCTGTATGCACACAGCAGGTGGGGTAAATACTTGTCCTGTGGGTGCTGGTCCATAAATGTTTTCAGCATCATCTTTAGGGTCCCATTGAACCTGTCCACCAGCCCATTTGACTGAGGGTGACACGCCGAGGCCCAGGTGTGTGGGAGCCCCCAAAATTATCCCACAAGCACTGGAGCAGGGTTGATATGAAGTTGGACCCCTGGTCTGTAAGAACCTCCTTGGGGAACCCCACTCTGCTGAAAATGGTCAGCAGCACCTCTGCCACGGTGTCTGCCTTGATAGAGGACATGGCCTCAGGGTAGCACGTAGCAAAATCTACCACCACCAGAATGTGTTTCTTCCCCAACTGGGTTGCCCTGCTGTGGGATCCTGCACCGCTGTGGCCAGCAAGGGCCCTCAGCTTCTTTAAGGAGGGATCCTCCTGCAGCTTCATCTGCAATTCAGCTCCTGGGTTTGAGGGTACAGCCCTGGTTGGCGGTGCCTCAGTTTCCCCACCTTGGGACAGAGGCTCCAGCCCAGCCCTGTCAAGCCCTACCTTCAGTGTTTCGATCCCACGTCCCTCGCTGGCACTGGAACCAGGTAAGGACCAGGGAGCTGTGAGTGCCATCTGGCCAGGCCTCCAAGTCAGGACCCATTAGCACCTCGGTAGGCAGGTGATTGTGCACCACAACCTCTTTGGGTCCCTCCTTAGCCCCTGATTTCAGGTGTATCCTCACTACAGGCACCTTGCGGGGGGCCCAAACACTCCTCTCAGGGTCACATATGCATCGGGTGCTCACTGGTCTGGGTCCATCACCTGGGGCCATGCCAGTGTCACCTCTGTGCCCATGTCCCAGAACCCAGGACGCTCCCTCCCCTGACCTCAATGGGGATGACGTGGCAATTGTTCCCCGGGGCCTGTCCCACCCTCACCCAGTGGATTGAGTATGGGCGCTCTGGACCTGGAGCCCTGCCTTCCCTTGCTGTCCTAGCCTGGCTGTCCCCTCCCCATGGCATAACCCTATTCATTGCGGCCCCCTGGACTGGTGGTGCCCCCTCTCGGTGGGCTTCCACCCAGTTGACACCCCATGGGTTCTGATTGCCTGCCATTTCCTTCTTCTTCAGGCATTGCGTCACCTTGTGTTCTTTTTGGCCATAGTAATTACATTTCAGGTCCCTCAAGTCCCACGACAGGGGTAAGCCCACCCGGCCTTCATGGGCACCCCTGAGTTGGGCTTCCTGGAGTCCCACCCTTGAGACATCTCTGTGTGACTCCCCTTCTGAGTCCCCAATGTGGGGGATCCCCCGATCTGCTGTCCACAAACTCATCCTCCAGTGCCCCCGCACTGCGCAGATCTTTAGGCTTCTGGTCCACTAACCAGATCTTAAGGTCTGGAGGGCAGATGTCATACAGCTGCCCCAACCCTACCAGGTTACACACCTCCTCTGCGGTAGTGGCCCCTGTGCCCTTCCCCCACTTGCGGAGATATTCCCCCAGCAGATTGGTGACCTCCTTGTAGGTGACCCTTGGGGTCTTGCGTACACCCCGGAATCGTTTCCTGTATGCCTCGAGGGTCAGTTCACACTTCAACAGCAAAGCCTGTTTGAACAGGTCATAGTCCCCCCTCGGCTTTATGGCCTGGGGACCCAGCAGGAGGGTCAGAGAGTGGAGCCTGTCTGCTGGGTCAATCTGGTTCAGATCACAAGCCTTCTCAAAGGGTCCCCCTGGGCTGACTGGGGAGTCAGGTCCAGTAGACTCCCGGCTGCTACATGGACTGCCCCCACGACTACTCCCCGGCTCTCTGGGCACCCTGGGAGCCCCCCTGGGATCTGGAGCCTGTTCCTCAGACTGGTCATTCTCTACAAGCTGAGCCATCAGCTGCTCCTGAGAGACCCTCCCCATGCTCAGCCCTCTCTCCCCGCACAGACGTGCCAGGTCCCTCTTACGGAGCGGGGTATAGGCCATTCCTGCGCTGGTTCATTCAATTCCCTCGTTTTATCACTGGCAGCCACTCCCTGCAAAGTGCCTGCGCTCACAGCCAGCCGTCTACAGGGTGCATCCGCCAACCATCCTCTGCTACCACGTTGTCATGGACTCACAGGTCATGCCCACTCTTGGCCCCATGCGGTCCCTGGGGGGAACCCCCTTCAGTGGGACAGCTCTTCTCGGGGGTCCACACTCTCACGGGGATTAAGCCCCTTCGCCTCCTGGAACTGTACCTCTCTGAGCCTTAGCAGGCCTATCTCTCACCATGGGCCCCACTCTCTCTGGACCCCAGGGGCCTCCACTCCCAGAGGGAATAATGCAACCCTGTTCTCTAGACCAGCACGACTCTCAGCCAGCATAAAACAGGAGGGTTTATTGAGCGTCTGAACCCAGCACAGGAAACTCTCAGGCCTGGCCTCCCTCAGCACAGCACATCTAGGTCTGTCCCGCATGCAGGTGGGCTCTGGCGGGCTCCCTCCTCCCAGCCCGGAGATCCCTCGCTTTCCAGCTGGGCATCGATATCACCTGCCCCCAAGCTCCGCCTCTGTCCTTTGTCTTCTCTCCAGGTAAACAGGATGGCCTGGCCTCCTCTCCTCTCAGCTGTCTTTTGTTCCCCACTGGCTGGAACTGGCTGGTCAGGTCACCAGGGTCCTCTCTCCGCAGCCCATTGTCCTCCCACTGGCCAGAACCCAGCTGTGACTCCCAAGCTGGGCCTCCCGGTCACTGGGTCACCAGTCGCTGGGGTATCCGTTCTCCAGGCCATTCGCTGGCCCTCTGTAACAACAAACTCCCTCTCCCATCACCTTGTTAAACCAGTAACACCCAGGGAAACTGAGTCCCACCCCCTCTGCATGCAAACCATTGAAAAAAACCAAGAAAATCCCCCATTTCATCACAGCCTGTTAGTAAACTTGGAACGCAAGAATCTCATTCCCCTCCTCTCCCTGCCCTGTGCAATATGCAAGCCTGGGGACCCCTCTCCCCACCCTGTCAGCAGAGAACAAAGGGGTGGATGCAACTCGGAGCCTTGTGCAATCTCTTTGGGCAAGTCCAGGCCACCCATGCAGCATGGTGCAGGGACGCTGGAGCAACACACGGAGGGAGGGAGGGGGGCTAGAGGTGACTGGAAGCTCATAGGGGCTGGGGGCGCCAGGCAGCTCATGCAGATAGGAGATAGGGGTGGGCTGAGCTGGGGATGCTCTGCCAGGTTGCGTGTGTGAATCTCACTCCCCAGGCATTAGGGGACACCCAGCAACAGGGCCCCTGCCCCACAGAGGGGAGCTCCAGGGGGCATTGCGGCTGCTTCAACAGCCCCCCCGCCCCATGCATACCGTGTCATGCCCCTAACGGACCCTGAACCTGACTCACAGCAGCTGCCATCTCTGGTTGTGGAGGTGGTTCCAGACTTCAGGGGCTCTATGTGGGGGCAAGTGTCAGGCCTCGGGCGGGGGGTGGGGGGTGGGCTGGGACTGGGGGTTCCAGGCCTGGGGGCAGGCTCTGGTGGGGGTCAGGTTACAGGTCTTGGGGGCTCTGTTGGGGGGTCCAGGCCTGGGGCGCAGTTCCCTGCACTGGCAGAATGATGCACGGGGGTGTGTGGCTGGTGCAGAGGAAACAGGTCTGTGGCCCGTGCCCTAGGGGTGGCTAGGCAGGCACTGCCATCTCTTGCCAGGGGCCCAGGCATCAGCAGGCAGTGGAGAGAGCGGGCTCAGCCCCTGTTTGCTGGCTGCATGGGCCCAGAGTGAGTCCCCAGCCGGTGATGACCCCTGAGCTGCACTAGAGAGGAAGGAGGTGGGACTAGCAAAGAACTTTGGTGGGGGCTGGGAGGGGGGTCCTGAGAGGCAGCAAGGAGAGGGAGGTGATGGGGGTCCCAGCAGGATCCCCAGGGGAACGGCCCTGGCTGGGCTGAGCTTCCCGCTGGCTCAGAACCAGGTGCCATCCCTTTGGCTTCAGCCTGTTTGTGCCCGAATGGACGTTGTGCTCCCGAGGCCACCTCACAACTGACACACCCCAGCCCTGTGCCAGGCATTGTTCCTCAGGGCTGCCACCTGCCCTGCAACCCCTTGCATCAGCCTGCCTGGGGACTGGCAAATCAGGGCCATGTCTCTCTGTCAGCCTGGGGCGGTGGGGGTGCTTGGCCATGGGGCCCAGCTCTGCTCTGGTGGACCTAGGGGCCAACCTTATCCCACAGTGAGTGGGGCAGGAGCCTCTCCCCATTAATCATCAGGGCAGGAGTCCTCTTTGTGGATAAAGAGGCAGCAACGGAACAGGATCTAACTCCAGTCCTCCCTCCCCCCCCCCCGCGCTGCCCCAGTTCCCCCCCCCCCCCCCCGCACAGCCCCAACCCCCATCCCTCTGTGGCCCAGCCCTGCCATGGGTCCCATTCCCTTCCATATTTACTCTCCGTCTAGAGCTGACAGTCCCACACAAAGCAAAGGCTCGCCATGGCTCCCTGCCCCGGGGCCCATCCCCCACAGCGAGGCACTGTGGTCGGGGGAGAGGCAAGCCAGTCCACACCTCCCCCCGCCCCAGCCCTTCAGAGAGTTTGGAGTTCTAGGCAGCACATAGCCAGCTGGAGGCCCCAGGCTGAGGGCAGAGCTGTTGGTATTGCCTTGGGGTGGGTTGGACCTAGAAAAACCCAGGACCCCATTAATATCCTGTCAGGGTTCCCTCCCCACTCTGAACTCTGGGGTACAGATGTGGGGACCTGCATGAAAGACTCCCCTAAGCTTATATTCCACCAGCTTAGGTTGAAAACTTCCCCAAGGCACAACTTCCTTTCCGTCTCCTTGGACAGTATTGCTGCCACCACCAAGTGATTTACCCAAAAATTCAGGAAAGGGTCACTTGGAGTCCCTAGTCCCCCAAAATATCCCCCCAAGCTCCTTCATCCCCTTTCCTGGGGAGGCTTAAGAATAATAAATCAACCAATTGGTTTTAATGTAAGTACAGATCAGACCTTTTATCTTTAGGACACTAAAATCAATCAGGCTCTTACAAGAAGGACTTTATTATAAAGAAAAAAGTAAAAGAACCTCGGCAAAATCAGGATGGAAGGTAACTTTACAGGGAAATAAAAAGATTTAAAACGCAGAGGACTCCCCTCTGGACTTAGCTTCACAGTTTTAAAAAACAGGAATAAAACTACCTCTTAGCATAGGGAAAATTCACAAGCTAAAACAAAAGATAATTTAATGTATTTCCTTGCCCTTGCTTACAATTTTTGTAATCTTACATGAATCATTTCAGGTATGTTTCAGGAGATGTTTTACCTGCCTGGTCTCTCTCTCTGCGTTAAGAGAGAGAACAAAAAAAGAGAGCACAACCCCCCCCACCCCCGATTTGAAAGTATCTTCTTTCCTTATTGGTCCTTTTGGTCAGGTGCCAGCCAGGTTATTTGAGCTTCTTAACCCTTTACAGGTAAAGCAATTTAGTACAGCTTCCCAGGAGGGATTTTATGTTATCCTTATCTCTGTGTTCATGACATATCCCCTCCCCTTCCCATCCCCTCCCCACACTTGGTGCTTGGATACGCACATAGCCCAGACCTATGGTTGACCCCGGCCCCAGGCCTCCCCACCCCACAGCCAATGGAGGGCTTGTTCACTGGCTGGGAACAGGCAATGCAGCCAATACTAGACACACAGGGATCTGCTTATTGAGGTAGTGATAGAAAAATGACAAGGTGTAAATCAGGAACAGACAATAAATAGAGCTGGGAAGGCAGGGCCCAGCCAGCCTCCACCACCTCACCAGGCCAAGGATGGTGGGTAAAGGGACAGTCCACGCTAGCACTCTGCAAAGGCAGTGCAGAGCCCATAACTGGCGGCCCATGTGAGGCAGGGCTCAGCACCAACCTGCCCCTGCCACCCTCCTAGAGACAGGGCGGTGCTCTTGCCACCAGCAGGAGGCACTGGGGCAGGGCAAAGCTTGCATCTGGCATGAGTCTGTGCTTGGGTCCAATGTTCTCCCCTGGGGCAAGACAGGATATGGGGTCCCCCAGGGGGGCAGAGCAGCGCCAAGGCAGCTTTCTGATCTGGGGCAGCCCTGCCCCCCTGCGACCCCAGCCCTCAGAGGCACCGGAGGCGGCGCGAGATGGTGGAGATCACACGCGCGTAGGCCTCGCGGAACTGGCGGTTCATGGCGGCGTACAGCACGGGGTTGATGCAGCTGTTCAGCCAGGTCAGGTTGGCGGACACCATGTGCAACCATGTGGGCGCCCGGTTCTTGGCATCGAAGATGTTGAGGAGGAGGAAGGGGATGTAGCTGAGGACAAAGAAGAGGAAGACCACGAAGCACATGCGGGTGACCTTCCGGAACTCCTTGTTGCTGTCCTTGGGCTGGGAGGGCAGGCTTTTGAGCTTTTGAGCTGCGGGGGCAGGAGCAGGGGGAGGGGCGGGGGCAGGGGCGGGGGCAGGGGCTGGGGTGAGGGCTGGGGCTGGGCCATTTTCCGTGACCAGCGTCTTGGAGGTGTGGCCCTGCTCCGAGATGCTGGAGGGCTGGGAGACGCCCGTGTCCACGCCGCTGTCCAGCTCCACAAACTGGCCTGGAGTGGCCAAGCTGGCCCCAGCGACATAAGCCCCCTTCAGGCTGGCCTTCTTCAGCTTGTAGCGGTCCATGGCGTGGGACGCCCCCTTCACCTTGCGGTGGATGAGGAAGTAGAAGATGCCCACGCAGCTGAGGCCCACCACAAAGTAGAAGGCCATCAGGATAGTGCTGTAGGGCCGGCCCCTGATGCGGTGGAAGCTGCAGGTGCAGACCTTGGGCACCAGCACGAAGACGGGCCAGAGCGGGGCGAAGCTGGCGAAGCCGAGGACCCAGGCGCCCAGGGCCACGAGCCCCACGCCCAGGCGCGAGAAGACCCTGTTGAAGAGGGCTGGGTTGGCAATGAGCACGTAGCGGCTGACGGCGATGAGGCAGAGCGTCAGGATGGAGACTGAGTTGGAGACGAAGAGCAGCATACCAAAGACACGGCAGAAGCTGGGGCCGGCCCGCCAGTGCAGGTGCAGGTAGGAGTCCACGGAGAAGGGCTGCAGCACGGCACAGTACAGCAGGTCGGCCAGCGTCAGGTTGACGATGAGCAGGTTAAAGCGGGTCTGCACCTTGGCGTCAGCCGCAAAGGCCAGGAGGGTCAGCACGTTGCCCAGTGTGCCCACCACGGTGACCACCACGCCCCAGCTCACGGCCACGTAGCGGTACCCCACGATGGATGCCTCATAGCACGAGAAGTTATCCATGGTGATGTTCGCCATCGTCTCAGGGAGCGGGAGGACCGGGTCTCGGGGAGGGGTCAGGTCCTGGAGCACAGTCCTGGCCTAGATCCTTGGCTTCTAGGAACTGAAGTAAAAGAAAAGGGGGTCAGGCAAAGCACAGCCCCCTGCCCCAGGAGCCCCTCCCTGCAATGCCCCTGCTGAGCCAGAATCAGCCACACATTTAAAGTGTCTCCCCCATCTGGGGAGGCACAGACAGGAAGGACATCGCATAGCTGTGCCCCAGGTCACCAGGGCTGGGGGCACCAACTGGGCTGGGCCAGCTGGGAAGAGGCAGCAGGGCAGGACATCCCTGTGCTCTGTTTGCCAGCCACAGCAAAACCCAGGCCAGGGCATGAGTTAGGGTAGCCAGAAGGCTCCTGCCCCTGCACCCCAGCTGGCTGGGCCCTGGCAGCCTTGGGTCTGGGGAGGGTGAGCTGCTCAGCTCAGGTCCAGCCCAAAGGGAGCTGTAAGCAGAGAGGGCTGGGAGAGCTGGGTAAGGGGAGGGGAGGCAGAGCTGGGGTGGAGGTGAGGAGAGGCAGGACGGAGGAGTCGGGGGCAGGGAGGGCAGAGAAAGGGGGCATAGATCCTCCTATTAAAGTATCTGGGGATGGAGCCCATCCTGACTCATAAGCATCGGGCCACTAGAAACATGGAGGTCTTTCCTGGCTGCTATAAGCTGGATTGGCCTCCCCCATGGCTGGGACCCAGACCCCTCCCCAGGGCCCCACCGCCATGACATGGCTGTATAGTTAAAGAGGCAGCACATCCTATTGGGCGGCCATGGGGCTGGGACTTGGGACCAGCTCCATTTCCAGCTCTGCCACTGACCCGCTGAGTGCCCATGGACATGTCACTTTCCTGCTTTGTGCCTCAGTTTCCCCTCCCCCTTGTGTCTGTTCAGATTGTGAGCTCTGGGGGGCAGGAAGTCTCTCTCACTCCATGTCTGTTCAGCACCTGGCCAGGGAGGCTGTGATGAAGTTGGGGATTTTTGTAGTGTTTTACATGAATAGCGTGTTTGTGCCTCAGTTTCCCTGTGTGCTGCATGTTTAACAAGGTGGTGGGAGAGGGTTTGTTGTTGCAGAGGACCAGGTGTGACCTCACGTAGCAGCCGGGACCCCCCAACAATGGCCTGGAGATGGGGAACCCTAACAATTGGTGACTAAGAGGCCCACCCCAGCTTGGCAGTCAGCAGATTCTGACCAGTGGGAGGACAACGGGCTGAGGAGAGAAGACCCCGGCGACCTGACCAACCAGTTCCAGCCAGAGAGAGGGCCCCAGCGACTAATTTACTTGGGACGGAAGACAAAGGTCGGGGAGAAGCTGTTGGGGCTGGTGATATCGGATGCCTCGGCTGGAAGGAGGGGGTCTCTGCGCCAGGAGGAGGGAGCAGCCAGAGCCCACCTGCATGCGGGACAGACTTAGATGTGCTGTGCTGAGGGAGGCCAGGCCTGAGAGTTTCCTGTGCTGGGTTCAGACGCTCAATAAACCCTCCTGTGTTACGCTGGCCGAGAGTCACTCCGGTCTAGAGAACAGGGTGGCATTATTCCCTCTGTGAGTGGAGGCCCCGGGGGTCCAGAGCGAGGGGACTCCCTGAGGGGGCCCACAGCAGAGACAGGCATGCTGAGGCTCAGAGAGGTGCAGTTCCAGGAGGCGGAGGGGCTTAACCCCCGGGAAAGAGTAGACCCCTGAGCAGGGCTGTCGCACTGAAGGGGGTTCCTCCCAGGGACCGTATGGAGCCAAGAGAGCACGAGTCCTGTGAGTCCGTGACAGAGGCCCCTGTTGTGATGCACCATTTCCCCTCCAGCCACAGCCCCGGGCCCCACACTGCCCCGGGTGGGGGAAAGCAGGGAGCAGATGCTGGATCCCGGGCAGGCCTGGGCAGGACCCTGGAATAATGCACCAGTGAGCGCAGGCCCCTGGCAGCCTCCCCGCAGGGAGATCAAACACGGCCCCATTCTTTCCATCCTGGGTCTAATTGGGGCGTTTCCACGGAAACCGATGTCTCAGATGTCTGCAGAGCAGGTGAGGCCCCACCTGGCTCCGCATCCCTGGGCATGCCGGGGTGTCAGGCTACCTGGGGGGAGCCCCATCAGCCTGGACCCAAGCGCCCTGCTCACACGCTCCAGTGAATGCACAGGAATCTGCACCCCTTTCCCCGGAGGGCATCATTACACGACCCCCCCGCCCCGAGCTCACCTCGCCGGGCGCTGCACAGACGCAGCCTGAGACAGTCCCTGCCCCCAGAGCTCAGTCTGAATAGACACAGGGAAGGGGGCAGGTTCTGTGACCCTCTGGGGAGGAGACATGCTCCCCGGCCTGGGGGGATTCTGTCTCCTAGCTGACGCAGAGGACTGGCATAGTGTAGGAGACCCCAGCTGTAGTGCAGCCTACTCCAGATCTCGCTCTGGCCTTTGCTCTGCAGCCACCCCGAGACCCGGCCCGTTCGTCCCACCGGGGCCCGCTGGCTCGAGTCCAGAGAGCAAAGCCCTGGCTCTGTGGTGGTGGGGGGGGCATGGCCCCAAGAAGGATTCAGTGAGCAGCAGGGACTGGTAACAAGGCTCCTCGCTCCGTAGGAACAGCCCCACTGAGCCCAGAGCCGCGTGCGAAATGGACCAAGCATCGTACGGAGAAGCCCAGCTGGCTCTCCGGAGCAGGCTCAGCTCACACCCCAGCTCAACTAGCCTGCTTGGCAGCCAGGACTGGGGCCTGCTCCCCCCACACCAGCTCCCATCTGGGTGCGAAAGGCCAGATTCCCATCTCCTCCCTCAGTAGCCCCCTTAGCCCATGAGTCACCGCACTGGGGACGTCATGGGCCCTGGGCACCCTGAGTGCTGCCCCTTCCCCAAACCCGATGAGCCGCAAGGAGCGGAGGACTCTGGCAATCAGGCAAAAGGCCTAGGAGACCAGCCAGCCCCTCTCCCTCCCACGGACCCTGTTTCCTAGCCACCCCATAGCCTGCCATCAAACCCTCGCCACCCTCCCTCGCCCCAGGCACGGTGCCCGCTCTCGCTGCAAGAGTTCCCCCCGCAGGGCTCCCAGCACCATCAGCCAGAGCCGGTCCATGACCCAGCCCCTGCACAGATCTGATCAGCGCCAATGCTGGCTGCACACCGCCCCCTGCTGGACCACCCGGAGGCACAGGGCCTGCACTATGGTGAGCCCAGCCCCCCACGGCTAGGCGCAGACCATCCGGGAGGGTCAAAACCTTACCAAGCCGAGGGGCAGATGTGTCCAGCTGTGCTTGGAGCGATCTGCCGGCACAGCCTCGTCCGCCAGCTATTTATGGGCTTCACGCCCCGGCAGCAAGAGAGAAAAGCCCTGAGTTGCCAAAGCCGGTGAGGTAACTTCCTTCTTCCTGGGTGCTGGCGTGAGCTGCAGGGCTGCGGGCTTTGGAGAGAGGAGATTGAACACAGCAGCTGAGGTTGGGGTGGAGGCGTCAATCACAGCTGAACACACAGGGCTCCCGAGAGCACCAGGGCAAGTGCACTGTGTTGGATTGGGGGCCTGCATGGTCCCTGCCAGAAGGGGGAGCCGGGGGGCTCAGGGGGCTGGTGCTTGCAAGGGGCCCTGGCAGGGGGCAGGGCAGGGCTGGGCTGGCTACGAAGGGGTTCAGCGCTGAAGCAGCTGCCTGCGGACACCCCGTGGCTCTGCCTGACTCCTGGCTGTGGGCCTGCTCTGGCAGGGTCCCCACACGGGGTTACCCTAAGGTCTGGCCTGCCCCAGCAATCACACAAGGGCCTGGCAACGAGCCAAAGCCCCAGCCCTCCCTCCACACCCCACGCCGGGGGAAGGTGAGATGTGGCCCAGCCAGCCCTTAGCCGAGTGCCGAGCCCCCACGTTAGACTGGCCCATTACAGAGCCTGCAGGCGATTGCTCAGGGCTCTGCCCCGGAGGGGGCGGATTCTGTCTGCTGCGGGGCAAGGCTCCCCTCCTGCAGAGCCCCTTACTGGCCCCCTCCCCAGCCATGGGGCTGCATGGGAGGGGGCAGCAGGGTTGGGAGTTATTTGAAGCCCTGTCATGGAGTTGTGGGGTTGCCAGGGGGTGCCAGCTGCCCCCCAATTGCTGTCAGCAGGTCTTGTACCCCCTTAGGCCAGGGTTCAGGAGCTGCCACGTCCCGAGAGCTGACGGGCCAGGCTCCCCCAGGAGCATCTGCAATTGGCAAGAGGCTCCAAGGTGCAGACACCCCCACGTGGGAACCAGCAACCCCGGTGCTCAGAGCCAGGCTTCCCCTCAGGGGAAGAGAGACCCCATTTCTCCATCCCCACCCCCTGCCAACGAGCCCCAGCCACATGGGTGCCAGACACCACAGCGCCCATGGACCTCAGCAGTGCCACCCGCTGGCAAGCCCCAGGCAATGAGTGGCTGGGCGGGGCAGCTCCAGTGCCCTCCGCCAGCAGCTGCCATTCACACACCTTGGTGGTTAGCGCCAGCAGGGGGCAGCGCAGCCTG
The DNA here is from genome assembly GCF_965140235.1 of Caretta caretta. Classification (NCBI taxonomy): domain Eukaryota; kingdom Metazoa; phylum Chordata; order Testudines; family Cheloniidae; genus Caretta; species Caretta caretta. The sequence continues at coordinate 15,572,635 of NC_134225.1, forward strand.
CGAGCCCAACTGGTGTGAGTACAAGTTCCAGGGCGGCTGTTGGATGGTTAGAAGCAGGGATTGGCACCCAGGATGCCGGGGTTCTATTCTCTTAGAGAGAGGCAGTCAGGACTCCTGGGTTCTTTACCCCACTGACCGACCCCAGGCGAGTCTCTTCCGTCTCAGGCCCAGCTACCCAGCTGGCTCCCAGGGGCGAGACACAGCGGGCACTCTGCCACTCATGCCAGGGCTCAAAGCATGGGAGAAGTGCCAGTGAAATAACCCACTCAGCAGCAGGGGAATGGTGCCCAGAGCTGGCTCCCAGGCCTAAGCTCTAACCATTAGGCCGCCAGCACTCACAGGAAGGTCCGACAAGAGCTGTAAGAACCAGTCAGAGACCCATGGGGGAGAAGGGCGAAGCGCTGGTGTCCCTGGGAACTCCCCCAAGGGATGTGAGAGATCCCTGACAGGGAGCTGAGCACCCTCCCACCCTGCCCCCTACTTCCCTTCCCTTGTGGAGCTGAGCACTCCCTGCCCCCCACTTTCCCTTCCCCTGTAGACTGAGCACCCCTCCTCCCGACTTTCCCTTCCCTTGTGGAGCTGAGCACCCTCCACCCCCCCACTTATAGCTCAGTGGTTTGACCATTGGCCTGCTAAACCCAGGGTTGTGAGTTCAATCCTTGAGGGGGCCATTTAGGGATCGGGGGCAAAAATTGGGGATTGGTCCTGCTTTGAGCAGGGGGTTGGACTAGATGACCTCCTGAGGTCCCTTCCAACTCTGATATTCTATGATTCCCCTTCCCTTGTGGAGCTAAGCACCCCCTGTTCCCCCCCACTTCACCTTCCCCTGTAGACTGAGCACGCCCTCACTTTCTCTTCCCTTGTGGAGCTGAGCACCCTCCACCACGCCCCCCACTTCCCCTTCCCTTGTGGAGCTGAGCATCCCCCATCCTGCCCCGCCCTCCACTTCCCCTTCCCTTGTGGAGCTGAGCACCCCCTACCCCACCCCCACCGCTTCCCCTTCCCTTTTGGAACTGAGCATCCCCAATCCTGCCCCGCCCCCCACCTCCCTTTCCCTTGTGGAGCTGAGCACCCCCATCCTGCCCCCCCTCGTCTGCCCCCATTTTATTGCCCCACGGGCCATGGCTCTTAGAACAGAGCCTAGAGGGAGGTGGCACTTGGAGCTCATCCATGTGGTACAGCAGCCCTTGGCCAAAGGGGCATTGCAGCCGGAAGGGGCCCTTCTCTGCAGGGTTTGGTGCGGGTGACTGGTGATTTCCCAGCATGCACTGGGGCACTAGCCCACACTCTGCCCAATGCATGGCTCAAGCTGGGTTTGCCATAGCTGAGGGCACCCAGACCACTTCCCCCTTCAGTTGGCTGCACGGAAATCCAGCCGGCCGCATGCTCCGAGAACTTCTCCCACTGCTCTCCGCCTGCGGTTCGCTACAGGCCTGCTGAGCTCTCTTTAGAGAACTGTTTTTAACCAGCGGAAACTCTTGGGCTCCCAGATGAATTAATGCCAGTAAAGCACAGATTTACACAACACATTAACCTGCGGGACTGCCTGCCACTGGGACTCATTGAGGCCAAAGTAGCACGGTTCACGGAAGGGCTCCATGTGGATGCTGTGGACATGCACATTTACACCAGAGATTTGGATATAGCCATAAACCCTCGTGTGCCAGACCCAATTTTTCCAGGGCCCTCAATCGGCTGGGACCCCTGGGCATGGGCCCTGTTGGCCCAGTGGCTAATCCACCGCCACTGCCTGCAATGCCCACCCCACTCCACAGGCCATTGCCGGCTTCTAATATTAAATGCATGGGAGCCTGCAGTCTTCCTAATGCCACAGGGAGCCCACCCAGGGGCCCTACCATGTTCAGCGCCCACCCGGGGGCCCTGCCACATCCAGCACCTGCCACATCCAGCCCTGCCAAATCCAGCACCTGCCCGGGGGCCCTGCCACTGTCAGCGCCAGCCCAGGGGCCTGCCATGTTCAGCACCAGTCTGCACACCCTGACTTCGGGGGCTGGCATTCTACCTTGTTGCTGGTAAATGCTCAGTGGCTGCATCTTCGGCACAAGCTCTAAACCCCCATGTGGCTCCGGCCTTGATTTATGCTGTTGCTATATTCTGGTTGTCTGTAGTGAGCCTCTCTGGGGCTGGCCCATGTGAAGGATAAGCGCCTACTACTGCTGCTAGCTGCGGGAGTTACTCTGCTAGCTTATTAGGGAGCATGGTGCCCTAAGGGGCTGGTTTGGTCCCCACTAGTGACCCGAGCTGGGGGGTTTGTGTCACCAGGGTATCCCTTCACGTGGGCTTTGGGGCATTCAAGCGTCCGATTGGCTGGGGAGATCTGTAAGACTTTTCTCCAGGCTGTCCCCCGGCAGGGACGTGAGGGTCCCAGGGAGTTGGGGGCCTCCCCTGTGAGGAGTATCTGGGCCTAGGGGAGCATCCGCAGGGCCCAGCAGAGTTAGCGCTGGATCCGTTGGAGGGCCCGGCCTGTGGCTACATTGGCTTTGTTTTTATAGAATCATAGAATATCAGGGTTGGAAGGGACCACAGGAGGTCATCTAGTCCAACCCCCTGCTCAAAGCAGGATCAATCCCCAATTTTTGCCCTAGATCCCTAAATGGCCCCCTCAAGGATTGAACTCACAACCGTGGGTTTAACAGGCCAATGCTCAAACCACTGAGCTATCTCTCCCCCACCCCTTCTCCCCTTCTCTGGGGGCACCAGCCTTTGCTGACTCCCCCGCATGGGCAGAAGGTTGGTTCTTCTCCGGACTTTGCCCTTTGCAGAGGGAGCTGGCGTGGGCCTGGTGGGTCGGCCCAGAGTGCCGGGAGAGGCTCGCGTGCTGGGGGGGGGGGGGGGTCTCAGAACCTGGGGAGGCTGCATTTCTTTATTTGCCTTTGAGTTGGCGTGAGGGGGAAACGGAGTAACATAAACAAACCCAGTGCTGAAGTGTGTCTGTCCGGCCTAATCCAAACGCATTCCACAGTGTGTGCCACGTGGCACTGGGCTGAGCACAGCATGGGCCCCGCCCGAGTCCAGCTCCGAGCTCCCCTGACCCCCCAGAGCCCCCCGGGGGCCAAACACAGCACAGGCCCCGCCTGAGTTCAGCTCCTAGCCCCGCCAACCCCCCAGAGCCCCCCGCGAGGCTGAACACAGCGCGGGCCTCTCCCAAGTGCGGCTCCGAGCCCCCCTAGGCCTCCCACACGGCACTGGGCTGAGTGCAGCATGGGCCCCGCCCGAGTCCAGCTCCGAGCCCCCCGCAGGGCCGAGCACAGCACCAGCCTTGCCAACATCCTGCTCCGAACCCCTGCCCCAGCTGCCCCCCCAGTGCCACCCCATGGCTGCTCAGTGTAATAAGTGTTTTCACTCCCTTCCCCCAAACAGCTCCGGCTCCCCCAAGCTACAGCCTGGAAAAGGACAAGCTGAGATTGCTGGCAATGGTGGCAAGGCCCTTGGGGTGACCATGCAAAGGCCTGGCCAATAAGAGCAGACCCTAGCTCCCCCCACCGCCCCATCTGCCCACATGCTGTGCCCTGAGCTGCCCCTACCCCATCTCACACTGCTCCTGCCCTGCAATAACCCTCAGCCCACATGGCCCCATGCCCAGCTATGGTGGAGGGGACTTGCCCGGCCGCAGGCTGAGACATGAGGTAGGAGGCAGCCCTGGTCCCTGAGAGTGGTTCGCATCTGATGGCCACTCAGCAGCAAGGAATGGGGGAGCGGGGTGCCTCAGGCCAGTTCCAAGCCACCAGGGCATCAGGGCAGGTCCTGGGGCCTGGCTGGCAGAGATGCCAGGACTGAGTGGGCCGCCAAGGCTCTCTGGTGATGGCCCTAGTGACGGGCCGAGATGGGAATCCCGCCGTGGGTCTGTCCCAGATCAGAACCAGCAGGTTGGAGCTAGTGGAAGCGTTTGGTTTTGATACCGTCAAACCGTTAGCGCAGGAACCAGGGACCAGCCGCTCCCCGGGCAGGACGTGCTGCCCACGGAGATCAGGGATTCTTCTCACATTTCTACGGGTAACATCTCAGCTAATGAATCCGATCACCCGGCGTGTGACAGCTAGGACTCCCCAGGAGAACCGGAATGGGAACGGGGATACAAACCATTTGCACTGGGAGCATTTGGCCTGTGAGGAGCTGAGCGGGCCAGTGCTTCAGAACCGCAGGGAACAGTGTTTCCTTGTGCCCATCCCCAGCTGAGGCTGGCACATCCCCAGGGACCCTGCATGTGCCGACGTCTGCCTGTTCCCGGAGCCCTGCCGGCCGCCTGCCCTGTCCTTTCGGGGTCCCCCCCACAGTCAGAGCGTTACCCCCACATGCCAGCTGAGAGCCTGGGACCTCGGGTGGAGCCAGACTCCATGCTAGCCCAGCCCTCCAAGTGGTGTCTCTGCAGAGGGCTAGGGGTGAGCCGCACCTCACCTGGGACTGTCAGCCTCGCTCCCCCTCCGGCCTCGACCCATCAGCTGAATCTCAGGCTGTGGCCAGTGCCCCACACCCCCGAGCAGAGCTCGCAAGCCCACAGGAAGAACACTCCTGTGGTTAGAGCCGGAAATCAGGGGACCTGGGCTCTATTTCTGTTTGCGTCACATGCTTCCTGCTTGACCCCTGTCCAGCCACCTCACACCGAGAGCAACTGAGCATGAGCTCAGCCCGGTGCCCAGATGCTACAGCGATGGGCCACAGGACAGCCTACAACAAGCAGCACTCACCATCCAGCTGGGGCATTTGCCTCCAATGACAGCATGGGTGCCCCCTGCCGATGCCGCCTAGGAAAGCACCTCCAGTCCCAGCGCTGGGCCTCCCCTCTGTGCCCCCCAGCGCGGGGCTGAGACGACCCGATGCAGGCACGGTGCTGTGGTGGCTGCTAGCACCAATCTCAGCCAGTGAGGGGTGTGGCAGGGGAGGGGACAGGTTCTGGCAGAACTGGAAAAACCACCCTGTGGGCTTGCCGTGCCCAGCTCGGTTCTAGGTTTAATTGGAACCCGGGGCACCTCCCAGTTAGGAGCCCTGCAGGTGGGGCTGGGACCAGGCACTTCCCATTCTGCAGAGGGTGAGCCGGCTTTTTTGCCTCTTTATGGGACAGAGGCCACAGGTTGTGGCTTTTTTTTGCTTGGCTTTTCACCCAATAAATCTAGCTCCTTGTTTTCCCAGGACTGTCTGGGGACGGCTGGAGAACGGGTGGGGTTCTGGCCCTGGGGCAGCAGGAGCCAAGGTGGGCAGGTTTCACTCAGCATCAGCCGTTCTGCTCTGTTCAGGGGCTGCACAGTGTCGGCTGTGATTTAACTCAAACGCCCAGTGCGTAGTGGGAGAAAAGATCTCTGTGATAAAGTCACCGAAGGGTGGGGCATGCCACGGGCCTTCATCACAGGGCCCGTGGGGCCCAGGGGGCAGTCAAACCTTTAAATTGTGCTCTCTACTATCAATGTATGTGGTTTTGGGGGGCAATGCTCCTCAATCGACCCCAATTCTCCCCATGTTTTGGAGGCTGTCTTGACAGCAAACAATGTCCTCTGGTGGCCACGTTTGAGAAACACTGGCCCAGTGGCTAAAGCAATGGACTGGGGCTCAGGACACTGGGTTCTAGTCCTGGCTGTAGCACTGGCCTGCATGGGGAGCTTGAACGTCACTTCCATTCTGCGTGCCTCAGTTTCTCCAGCTGTACAGTGGGGATAATGATTGTGTGTCCCACTTGGAAAGCGTATTGAGACAAGAGCTCCAGGTTGTTATTATAATTCTGCCTCATCATGAAGCCACCCAATTGGGGCCCAAACCCCACTGCCTTTCTCTGGCAGAGCCCTTTAAATAACTGACCTGGTGACTGTCCAGCCTAGTGGCTCTGTCTGGCTGGATCGGTGGTGTTCATAGAATCATAGAATATCAGGGTTGGAAGGGACCTCAGGAGGTCATCTAGTCCAATCCCCTGCTCAAAGCAGGACCCATCCCCAACTAAATCATGCCAGCCAGGGCTTTGTCAAGCCGGGCCTTAAAAACCTCTAGGGAAAGAGATTCCACCACCTCCCTAGATAACCCATTCCAGTGCTTCACCACCCTCCTAGTGAAAAAGTTTTTCCTAGTATCCAACCTAAACCTTCCTCACTGCAACTTCAGACCATTACTCTTTTGTTCTGTCATCTGGTACCACTGAGAACAGTCTAGATCCATCCTCTTTGGAACCCCCTTTCAGGTCATTGAAAGCAGCTATCAGATCCCCCCTCATTCTTCTCTTCTGCAGACTAAACAATCCCAGTTCCCTCAGTCTCTCCTCGTAAGTCATGTGCTCCAGTCCCCTAATAATTTTTGTTGCCCTCCGCTGGACTCTCTCCAATTTTTCCACGTCCTTCTTGCAGTGTGGGGACCAAAACTGGACACAGTACTCCAGATGAGGTTTCACCAATGCCACATAGAGGGGAATGATCAGGTCCCTTGATCTGCTGACAGTGTTCCTACTTATACAGCCCAAAATGCCGTTAGCCGTCTTGGCAACAAGGGTACACTGTTGACTCATATCCAGCTTCTCGTCCACTGTAACCCCTAGGTCCTTTTCTGCAGAACTGCTGCCGAGCCATTCGGTCCCTAGTCTGTAGCGGTGCATTGGATTCTTCCATCCTAAGTGCAGGACTCTGCACTTATCCTTGTTGAACCTCATCACATTTCTTTTGGCCCAATCCTCCAACTTGTCTAGGTCCCTCTGTATCCTATCCCTACCCTCCAGCGTATCGACCTCTCCTCCCAGTTTAGTGTCATCTGCAAACTTGCTGAGGGTGCAATCCACACCTTCCTCCAGATCATTAATGAAGATACTGAACAAAACCGGCCCCAGGACCGACCCTTGGGGCACTCCGCCTGATACCGGCTGCCAACTAGACATGGAGCCATTGATCACTACCCGTTGAGCCTGACAATCTAGCCAACTTTCTACCCACCTTATAGTGCATTCATCCAGCCCATACTTCTTTAACTTGCTGGCAAGAATACTGTGGGAGACCGTGTCAAAAGCTTTGCTAAAATCCAGAAATAATACGTCCACTGCTTTCCCCTCATCCACAGAACTAGTTATCTCGTCATAGAAGGCAATTAGGTTAGTCAGGCATGACTTGCCCTTGGTGAATCCATGCTGACTGTTCCTGATCACTTTCCTCTCCTCTAAGTGCTTCAGAATTGATTCCTTGAGGACCTGCTCCATGATTTTTCCAGGGACTGAGGTGAGGCTGACTGGCCTGTAGTTCCCAGGATCCTCCTTCTTCCCTTTTTTAAAGATGGGCACTACATTAGCCTTTTTCCAGTTGTCCGGGACTTCCCCTGATCTCCATGAGTTTTCAAAGATAATGGCCAATGGCTCTGCAATCACATCCACCAACTCCTTTAGCACTCTCGGATGCAGCGCATCCGGCCCCATGGACTTGTGCTCATCCAGCTTTTCTAATAGTCCTGAAGCACTTCTTTCTCCACAGAGGGCTGGTCACCTCCTCCCCATGCTGTGCTGCCCAGTGCAGTAGTCTGGGAGCTGACCTTGTTCGTGAAGACAGAGGCAAAAAAAGCATTGAGTACATTAGCTTTTTCCACATCCTCTGCCACTAGGTTGCCTCCCTCATTCAGTAAAGGGCCCACACTTTCCTTGACCTTCTTCTTGTTGCTAACATACCTGTAGAAACCCTTCTTGTTACTCTTAACATCCCTTGCAAGCTGCAACTCCAAGGGTGATTTGGCCTTCCTGATATCACTCCGGCATCCCCGAGCAATACTTTTATACTCTTCCCTGGTCATTTGTCCAATCTTCCACTTCTTGTAAGCTGCTTTTATGGTTTAAGATCAGCAAGGATTTCACTGTTAAGCCAAGCTGGTCGCCTGCCATATTTATTATTCTTTCTACACATCAGGATGGTTTGTTCCTGCAACCTCAATAAGGATTCTTTAAAATACAGCCAGCTCTCCTGGAATCCTTTCCCCCTCATGTTATTCTCCCAGGGGATCCTGCCCATCAGTTCCCTGAGGGAGTCAAAGTCTGCTTTTCTGAAGTCCAGGGTCCATATTCTGCTGCTCTCCTTTCTTCCTTGTGTCAGGATCCTGAACTCGACCATCTCATGGTCACTGCCTCCTGTCATAGTGCCATGGCAGAGCCCCTCGTAATGCAGCCGAGCCCAGGCCCTGCCCTGTGCCACAGAGTTCGACCCAGGAAATGCAGCCAGCCCAGGCTCTGGGAGCCAGCCTTCACGCAGACTGGCCTGATTGCCACAACCTAAGTGACCAGATCTGGGTGGTGGTGTCAGGAAGAAGACAGCTGGGACACCCAGGGCAGGGACCTTCCCCCAGCGATTCCTGCTCCCAGCCCTGATCTGATGGTCGAGCTAGAGTGTGTTCTTTAGAAGGAGCTGTGCAGTCTTGAGCTGAAGACACCAGGGGCAAGAACATCTACTCCTCAGTGACCTTGGATTGGGGAATGACCCCCCAAGAGTGTCGCAAACTGTATGTTCACGGGACTTCTGCTGGAAAGCGGCTGCTTCTGGGGTGGGGGCAGCTTCTGGGATCCCTCTAATTGGAGGGCATTGCTGGGGCCTCGCTTGGCAAGAGGGATGCCTGTTCTGCTGCATTTGAGCACGTGATCTCTGAAACCGGCTGTGCAACACCTGGGGGACTGTGGGTGCTCTCCAGCCAGGCTGAATGCCAGCTCTGCTCCTCCCGCCCCGTGAGATGCTTGTGGCTTTTTGTTCCTTTGCATTGGCACAAATCGAACCCACAAGGGTTAATCGAAGGGTCGAGGGGTTGGAAAGGCAGGACCTGAGTCTGCCTCAGAGGGGCCAGGGCTCCATGGAGGCATTCCAGACGGACATCAGAGCCAGGGAGGCTAGAACAGAACCAGGCCTGGGAGGTGGGTAAATAAGCATCATTAGCTCCATTGTACCAATTGGGAAACTGAAGCACAGAGAGGGGATGGCCATACAGCTGAGATGAGAACCCAGAAATCCTGGCTTCCAGGCCCCCACTTCTCTAACCATTAGACCCACTCACTTCCCAGAACGCAGAATAGAACCCGGGTGTCCTGCTTCCTAGCTCCCCTGTTCAAACCACTAACCCCTACTCCTCCCCCCAGCTAGTGGGATGTAATTCATCTGTGTGAATGCTGGCCCTGGCATGGAAGCCCAGTGCTCCTCCAGTCCCAGGGTGAGCAGGCTGCCTGGGCATGCAGCTGAAATGAGTGATTGATGGGGCCTATAGATCCTGCGTCTCCACCAGGTGCCAGTACACACAATTTACAAAGCAAATGAGCAGGGGCAGGCTGGCTGACAGGCCCTGACCCAGCCATGGGTGGGGGAAAGGGGGGGGGAGAGAGGGGCTGGCACATGGCCCCACTGTGGCTTGGAGACACAGGGAAGGGTGTATGGGCTCCATATGCCCTGAGAGACCCACACAGCTGGCTGGAGATGAGGGGCTTTGATCACAGGGGGCAGGGGCTGAGGAGATGCTGATGCTGGGTTTGTGGGCTCAGAAACTGGAGTTGGGTGGGGGGCAGGAGCAGGCCAGGCCTCTCCCCACAGGCAGGACCAACAACAGCTGCTCCCACCTGATGCCCGCTTGGCGTGAGTCGAGTGCGAGGGCCTCAGCCTAGCTCCTGATGAGACAGGGGCCCCTCCCGGCACTAATCACCCACTGCCAAGAGGCCAAGGCCTGGCTGAGCCGGGGGTGGGACCCCCGGGTGGGTCCCGGCAGGGCAGGACAGGGCATGAGGGAAGACTGGGGCTGTTGTGCCCGCAGGCCCCAGGGCAGCCCAGTGTCACCAGGTGGCACTCATGGCCCATTGCTGGGTCCAGGCTGTGGCACATGTGTCCAGGCCCCTTCACTCCCTCTGGGGCTGGGCTGGGGAGCTGCCCCCACTCAGACCTGTTCTCCCATGACTGGGCGGGGGGGGGGGGGGGACTCAGCCCCTGGGCCCATCCCCCAGGACCGTGGTTGGAGGGGGAGCCCTGGAGGGGCCTGGCTATGAAGGTGGGGAGGGGCAGGGGACGTCTGTATGTACTGTGGGGGAAGGGGTTGGGGGCATTGTCTGTAACACTGTGAGGGGGACGGACGGACAGGGACAGTTCTGGTTCTGACCTGGGTGGGGCGAGGAGTCACACAAGCCCTGAGAGCTGGGGGGAGGGGGCTCTCTTTTCCCTACAGGCGCTGGTGCCACCTGGTTCTTGGCCTGTGTGGGAGGGCGGTTCCCCAGGGTCCTGTCCCTGCTCTGGGGCTATCATTGCAGAACTCAGGAGTCCGAGCTCACAGCCCTCCCCCCACTTCCGCCACACTCTAACCCAGTAAACTCCACTTCCGGCCCTAAGCACTGGGGAAGAACCCAGGAGTCCGGTCTCCGCCCACTGCTCTAACCACTCTTCCAGGCTCCTTCCTCCCTAGTGCGCTCACTGGGGCGACACTGCCCCTGTGCCTTGGGGTATTAGTGCCGCCCCAGGCACTGCTGTCAATGTTGTATAGGGCAGCAGCGCCACCTGCTGGAGGGGGCATGAATGCAGGGCCCGGCTTTTCGGGCAGAAGCCACCAGGTGCCCATGTCTTTGCGTGGCCCTTAGAATCAGGGCAAAGGGGCCAGCACCCGACTGGGGCATAAGTGGGAGGGAAGGGGGCATGGGGAGGTGGGCACTTCCCAAGAGACCTCCAGTGTGGGGCATCTGGTTACTCTGGCGGCAGCCTGGTGGGATCAATCCCTGCCCTGTCTTCCTGGTCTCACTCCCTGCCAGCTAGGCTCCTTGGGGGGAGGGTCTCAGGGTCAGTCCCAGCCTCCACCCCCCAGGGCTCTGCTGCCATCCTGGGCTGCTGAGCGTCGTCTGTCCCCTGAGTGCCAGGGTCATGCCCCCCCCCCCGGGAAACTGAGGAATAAATGGACGAGGGCAGCGGCTGCACATGCCCTGGGTGGGACATGGCATGGCCCCAGAGTTGGCACCAGGGCCACCCTTCTGCTGGGTGCCTCACTCCCATCACGCTCTGGGCACAGAGGAGCCCCAACAGGACACTGCCAGGCTCTCCAGCTGGGCCTCCGGCTTGTATCTCCTGGGCCCCACTGTGTGCCCCCCTGCTCCCCAACCAGCCAGTGGAGCTAGGAGGGTGCCAGGGGCCAGTGTCTCTCTGCAGCCTCTCTGGGGGGTTGTGACCAAATGCCCTAGGCACCTGCCCAGCTGCACCCCTGCCCCTAGGCACAACCCACTGTGGCCTCAGCACCCTCTAGGGCCAGGTGATCCTGCCAGGCCTGGAGTCCCATTCCTTCCCCCACAGGCAGGGTCTGGCCTTGGAGCTTAGAACGGGCGCAATGTGCCCGCATGTCTGGTGCTCAATGGATGCAGGGACCAGCCATGCCATGGGCAGGGATCTGTGTACACAAGGCAGAGCCCAGAACCAACCAGCAAGCACCATTCAGACCAGGGCACCAGCCACTCACAACCCTGCTTGTGGGAGGGGAGTGGGGGCTAGTGGTTAGAGCAGGGGAGGCTGGGAGTCAGGACTCCTGGATTCTAGCCCCAGCTCTGGGAGGGATGTGGAGCCTAGGGGGTAAAAGCAAGTGGGTGGTTGGAGGGAGAGGGGCTGGGAGCCAGGATTCCTGGGGACTGGCCCCAGCTCTGCCACTTATCCTTGGCCCAGTCTCAGGCCTGCTCCATGCTCCCTTAAGCAAGATTAAAGCTCCCACTTTACTGCCTGGGGCTGCTGTGCTTGTGGGGATGCTACAGGCCAGCTCCTCTGCTCCTTGCCTCGGGGGAATCGGGCATTGCCCCACAGAGCCAGCAAGAGCTGAACCGGGCTCAAGGCCCAGACAGGACCCCAGCGTCCTGGCCCTGCCAGGTGCAGTGCAGGCTCCTCGCTGGGGACCATGGGGCCTGGGCCAAATTTGTCCTGTGGCTCCCAGTGCATGGGTTACTCCTTCACCTCCTGTACTGGGGCTGGGGGGCTCCTGGGTTCTAGCCCTGGGTGGGTGCAGCCTGTAGAGTCCCAGGGAGCTGAGTGGGGATGGGGTGGAGTGCCGGGGGGGGGGCGCTATAGGGCACAGGGGCCAGCGCAGCGACAGACACACACAGCTAACCTGGGTATTGTGGAGTCAAACCTTGAACTTTATTGTTGTCAGGGTGCAGGGGGCTTGAGCGGAAACACATCAGTGTCACGGCGAGAATCCAGCACAGGACGGACAGAGAGACATTCGGGGTGGAGGCAAAGCCTGGGAGGGTGGTGGGGGGCGTGCAGGATCTCACCCGAGTGCCCCGCGGAGGACAGTGCTTGGCTGAGGTAATGCAGGGAGCATGTGCCCTGGACCCCACCCCACCCCAGCAGAGGCGCTCATCAGGCCTAGGGCCCCCCCCCCCCTTGTCTATTGCTTTTGCTTTATCACAGTTTTGCTGGAGGGGTTGGGAACCGCAGGTGTGAGCTCGGGGGGCTCTGATGCTGAGCTCTAAGCCGGTGGGGGCAGGGGTACAGGCAGCATGGGGGACTCAGGAGCCCTGGGCAGGAGCAGGTGTCTGGCCTGGAGCCTAACCCCAGCTCCCTGCCCCCAATTGTCCCGGGGTGCTGAGCTCTGAGGCATTCCTCCCCCGCACAAACCGTGGGCTGGGGGGGGGGGGGGGGCGTGCAGTCAGCAGTCAGCCCCATCAAGTGCCTGCCCCACAGCTAAGGAGATAGAGGGGCAGGACCCTGACCATGCAGTGCGTGGCCCAAGGGCAAGATCAGACCCCAGCCAACCCCTTGGTGGTGGAAGCTGGTTCGAGCCCCCACCCTGGGCCTGGAGCGGACGTCCCTGGCCCCACAGCTCAGATCAGCATCCCCTGCGTCAGCTGAGACCAGCGTCCCACAGGGTCAAGGGGGCCATGGAAGCTGAATCTCTCCAGACAATCAGAGGCTGTATTTGGGCAAGTGGCCTGCCGAGGTGTCATGGGCCCTGCACTGCTGGGGGCGGAGGACAATTCTCCTCCGGCAGCCACGGCTTTGGGGGCAGTGACTGTCACCCAGCGGGGGGTGCTAGCCTGTCACACAAGCCCTTTGCTGGGGGACCACCAGGCACCAAAGGGGCAACCCTGGGGACCAGGCCGGGGATAAGGATGAGGGGCTGTTTTGGTATTACCCCCCACACACCTGGCACTGCCAGCCCTGGGCATTTAAGGAGTGTCTGGGATTTAATGGCTGGGGGGCCTAGTGGGGGAGGGGAGGAGGGCTGGTTAATCTCCCGGAAATGACCTGGCCTCTCTGGCTAAGGCTCCCGCCCTGGTCAGGCTGCTGGCTCACAGCCCCCCTCTGAATGGCTTCCGGTGGCCCCATGGGGGGGTGGGGACATGCTGGGGGGCGGCCGCCATGGTAACGGCATCACAACAGCCCTGTGCAAGTCTGCGTCTGGGGCAGCAGTTTTCCAGCAGCACTTGGAGCTCCCCTGGGCACCCCCCACCCCTCTCCTGGGCACCCTATCCCCTCCCCTGCCCCCCGAGGGGCACCTCCCATCCCTACACCCTTCCCCTGCCCCCACGAGGGGCACCCCACACATCCCTTTCCCTGATGTGCCCCTGTCCCCCCATCTCCTCCTGTGGCCCGTCTGCACCCTATCCTTTCCCCTGGCACCTGATGGGCACCCCATCCCTTCCCCTGGCCCTCAAGGGGCACCCCCTATCCCCTGCACACTCTAACCCCAGCCTCTCCATCCCATGCATTTGAGCTAGGGTCTGGCCAGCAGATCCCCTAACATGGGCGGTAGGAGGGGAGGTGTCCTGGCTGGAACTCCCTGGCACAGGGACCCCCCACCCCCCTCCCTGTTGGGGTAGCAGGGGCCCCACGGCAGGGCAAAGGGTGATTCAGCTTGTGCCCATTGCCTGGGCTGAGCCCCTCAGGCCATGGGGCAGGGGGCATGGCCAAGGCCTAGCGTGGGCTGCAGCCCCAGGGAGGTGACAGCCGGGTACCCAAGCCACCCAGGCTGGGTTCCCCTGCTTCACTTGGATCAGACCCCCAGGGTCCAGCCGGGGCTCTGCCCCTGCAGCATCCGAGCAGGTGCCCCACAGCGTGCTGCTTGGGGGGACCCCCATCTAGTCCTACCCCACAGGGCGGCCAGCCCCAGCCCCCCACCCTGCCAGCTGGGAGACCCCCCTCATTCTCAGCACAGCTGATAAAATCATCCAAGCTCGGGGCTTCCCCTCAAAGGCTGCGCTCACGTCACCCACTCCTGGCCCCAAGGCAGGGGGCTCAGGCCAGGCCCAGCCAGTGGCTCTGGGGGGGAGGGCGCTACCTCTAGACACAATGCTCCTGCTCCGAAGGGCAGAGGGGCGGGTGTGGGGGCACAGTGTGGGCCGCAGGCTGCTGGCCGGGGGCCGTGGTGGGCAGTGGGAGGAAGCACGGGGGGGGGCGCTATGTACATGGGGTGGCCCAGGCCCCAACGTTATTGCAATGGTGTCCGTTCTCCTGGCGGGCCGGATGGGCCGCGAGCCCGGGGTGGACGGGCATCCCTGGGCTCCCAGCTTCGCGCCTCTCAGTGCAAGTTGACATGGCTTGTGTGTCTGGGGGGCTCCCTGCCCCCGCATGGATCCTGCTTGGGGGCTGTAGGGAGCCCCCCAGCTCTGGGAGGGACGGGGGTGCCTCCCCACAGAGAGATACAAAAGAGATTGCTTGCGATCAGTTCCCTGAGGTACAGGGGGACCTTCCCCCCAATCTGGGGTCACCCCCCAACCTGACACTCCATGGAGTCTGACGGGGGGGGCTTCTCCCTTCCCCCGTCCTTCTCCCAAGATTCAGATCCCCCTCCACCCTTGGTACTAGGGAGAAAAGAGCAATGAAGGGGGCTGTGGGGGTCCCCTCGGCCACTTCCCCGGGGGGCCCAGCACTTGTGCAGAGTTGGCTGGGTCTGGGGGGATGGAGCTGGGGGGGCAGGCGGGGGATGGGCTTGTCCCTTTTCTTCTGGGGAAAAAGGATCCGAATTCCAGTTAAAAAGCCACAAACGAAAGGCCCCAAGCCCCGCCCAGCCCCTGCCCAGCCCCGGTAGCTTGGGCGAGCACCAGGCGGGTCCAGCGGAGGTGGGCATCGAGGGGCACGGCGGTGGGCATCAGTACGGTGAGAAGAGGATGGGCCCGTGAGCAGTTCTGATGGGCCCTGGGGCCGGACGCAGCAGCGGGTGCGTCAGGGGGGGCCCTTGCAGGAGTGGGGGTGTTGGACGCAGAGTCAGGGGGGCAGAGGCCGCGGCTGCCATCGCGGCCGCCATGGCTAAGGGGCTGGGCAGGAGTCCGGCCGCCAGCGACTTCGGCAGGTCCTTGGGGAAGGCCAGGGGGCCCTGCAAGAGAGAGAGAGGCGGGCTCAGGGGGCGCCCACAGAGAGCGCCGGGTGTGGGGGGGTACAGAGAGTGCTGGGCTGAGGGGGCACCCACAGAGAGTGCCAGGCATGGGGGGGAGGGGCACCCACAAACACAACACCGGGCTGGGGAGTGCCCACAGACAGAGCAGTGGGTGGGTGGGGTGCCCACCCATGGGAGCCGGCCAGGACAGGCCAGGGCGTACAGGGGGCCATATTTTCAGCCACCCTCCAGCTGCCTGCCCACTGCATCCATCCGTCTATGGCACCCATCCGTGTCCGTGGCTTGCAGAATACCCGTCCGTCCATCCGTCCATCCATCTGTCCATGGAATCTCTACCTCTAACTACCCGCCCTTGCTGCAGTGCTCCTGCCCCCTCGGCCCCTGCACTCCTAGGAAGCTCCAGCCCCCCTCGTGACCAGCCCCAATTATCTATGCGGTTGGGCCCAGCAAGGTGAAGGGAGCACCCCCCAGCCTCTCAGCTCACCCCCACTCCCACCCCCCAGCCTCTCAGCTCTCCCCCACCCCCACCTCTCAGCTCTCCCCCACCCCCACCTCTCAGCTCTCCCCCACTGCCCTCTGCCTTTCAGCTCACCCCCACTCCCACGCCCCGCCTCTCCGCTCTCCCCCACCCCCACCTCTCAGCTCACTCCACCACTGTCCTCTGCCTCTCAGCTCACCCCCACCCCGCCTCTCCGCTCTCCCGCACCCCCACCTCTCAGCTCACCTCACCCACTTTCCCCAACCCCCGCCTCTCAGCTCACCCCCCCCACTCCCCCCCCGCCTCTCCGCTCACCCCCAGCTCGGCTGAGCTGCGCTGCTTCTTGTGCCGGCTCAGCAGGGGGTTGGGCTTCCCGGCTACCCCATCCCGGTGTCTCCGGCTGGAAATGTGCTGTGGGGGGGAGGAGAGAGTCAGAGCCCTACCTTGAGCTGCTAGACCCTGCTCCCCTCCCAGAGCTGGGCATGGAACCCAGGAGTCCTGGCCTCAGTCCCCTGCTCCAACCACTAGACCCTGCTCCCCTCCCAGAGCTGGGCATAGAACCCAGGAGTCCTGGCCCCAGCCCCCTGCTCCAACCACTAGACCCTGCTCCCTCCCAGAGCTGGGCATGGAAACCAGGAGTCCTGGCCCCAGCCCCCTGCTCCAACCACTAGACCCTGCTCCCCTCCCAGAGCTGGGTATGGAAACCAGGAGTCCTGGCCTCAGTCCCCTGCTCCAACCACGAGACCCTGTTCCCCTCCCAGAGCTGGGCATGGAAACCAGGAGTCCTGGCCCCAGCCCCCTGCTCTAACCACTAAACCCTGCTACCCTCCCAGAGCTGGGCATGGAACCCAGGAGTCCTGGCCTCAGCCCCCTGCTCCAACCACTAGACCCTGCTCCCCTCCCAGAGTTGGGCATGGAACCCAGGAGTCCTGGCCCCAGTCCTCTGCTCCAACCACTAGACCCTGCTCCTCTCCCAGAGCTGGGCATTGAACCCAGGAGTCCTGGCCCCAGCCCCTGCTCCAACCACTAGACCCTCCTCCCCTCCCAGAGCTGGGCGTGGAACCCATGAGTCCTGGCCCCAGCCCCCTGCTCCAACCACTATACCCTACTCCCCTCCCAGAGCTGGGCATGGAACCCAGGAGGCCTGGCCCCAGCCCCCTGCTCCAACCACTAGACCCTGCTCCCTGCCCAGACATGGGAGACCGGTCTGCCACCACCCCACATGCCCTGGGGGTAGGGGCTAAGGGGGAGGAGTGATGGTGGGATGGGGAGACTGGGAGGATATGGGGGTCCCCAGCAGTGCCCCACCTGTTTGAGCTGGATCTCCGAGTTGACCTTGACGTTGCAGATCTCACAGTGGAAGGTGCGCTCCTGAGCATTGGGGTCCTGGCTGCCTGGCTCCCCGCTGGCCGTGGGGCCCAGCCGTGGGTATGCCTTGATAGGCCCCAGTCCGCTGCGTGCCTCCAGGATGGTTTTGTGCTTGGTACCTGGGGGGCGGGGAGGGGAGTAAGGGGGACAGTGGTGGGAGCAACCCGACCCTATGACCAGTGCTCCCACCCCACTCCCCACAGCGCCCTCTGCTGGGAATGGCTGGGGCTGGAGGAGCCGGAAGCTCCTTGCACAGCCAGTGCTCCCGTCCTGCTCTCCACAGCGCCCCCTGCTGGAGAGGCTGGAGCCTTGATTAGTTTCACTTTGGATGGACTGAGTTTGCTGGCTCTTTGCTGGACCAATCAGAGGGCAGAAGCCCCCTCCCCCCGCCCCGTCTTGGCCCCGTGCTCAGCTCAGACACAGCCAGTGGCCCAGGCCGGGGCAAGTCCCTGGGGCTAGGGCTGCTTGGCGTAGCACGGATGCTTCCCACAGAAAGTCCCTGCTCAGGAGCCTGGCTGCCGCCCCTCGCACGCCCAGTACAGACGGGCTAAAGGCAGGGGGCACGTGGGGAATTCCCTGGGCACTGTCTGAGGGGCGGGAAGCTGGTCACAAACGTCCCCTGCCCAGCTCACTTGCCCCAATCCACAGCTCACCCCACTCTGCTGTCCCAGCCCTGGCTCCCCACACACACAGTTGTGCCAAAGCCCCCCAATCCCGACCCGCAGCCCCCTGCTACTGTAGCCCTGGCCTCCCCCACACAGCTCAGTCAATGTCGCTCAATCTCAACCCACAGAGACCCTTACTAGTTGGTGTGCCCGCAGGATAGATGGGGGCGGGGTACGGCTGTGAGGGGGCAGCTGGATGAGCTGATGTGGGGGGCTAGCTGCACAACTGGGAGGTGGCTGGATGAGCGGGGTGTGGCTGGATGAGCTGGGGGGGCTAGATGAGCTGGGGGGTAGCTGTATGAGCAGGGTGTGGCTGGAAGAGCTGAGGGCGGTGTGGGCTAGAAGAGCCGGGGGGCTGGACGAGCGGTGTGCGGCTGGATGAGCTGGGGGGGGGGGGGGGGGCTAGACGAGTTGGGGCATAGCTGGATGAGCAGGGTGTGGCTGGATGAGCTGGGGGGGGCTGGACAAGCTGTCGGGGGCTAGACGAGCCAGGGCGTAGCTGGATGAGCAGGGTGTGGCTGGAAGAGCTGGGGGTGGTGGGGGCTAGACAAGCCAGGGGGGCTGGATGAGCGGGGTGTGGCTGGATGGGGCTAAGCGAGCGGGGGGGCTGGATGAGCTTGGGAGGGGTGGCCGGAGGAGCCGGGGGGGTGGCTGGACGGGAAGCACGTTACAGCTGGGCAAGGCGGGGCCGGCTGGGCTCACTGTGGCCCTTGCTCTGTTTTTCCAGGGCTGGGAGCTGGCGCGGGGCAGGAAATGCGGGTCCCCTGGGCTTCGGGAGCTCAGGCCAGGGCCCAGGCCCGTCTCTCTGCCAGGCTCTGGAGGCCCAGCCCCGGCTGCTTCTGCAAATTAGAGGCTCCCTGGGCTGAGCCCCAGCAGCCGGGCATGCTGGGAAATTCCAAACTGGTAAAGAAGGGCTGGGGTTGCAGGACTCAGGGAGAATGCTGGGGGGGTTGGAATTGAGGGGCATTGGCAGAGCTGGGGATTGGGGGGAGCCCAGGGCTGGGCTAGCAGGGGTTGCGGGTCAGGATTGGGGGCACTGGCAGAGCTGAGGGGAGCCCAGGGTAGGGCTAGCAGGGGTTGCAGGTTTGGATTGGGGGCACTGGCAAAGCTGGGGGATGGAGCCCAGGGCTGGGCTAGCAGGGGCTGCGGGTCGGGATTGGGGGCACTGGCAGAGCTGAGGGGAGCCCAGGGTAGGGCTAGCAGGGGTTGCAGGTTTGGATTGGGGGCACTGGCAAAGCTGGGGGATGGAGCCCAGGGCTGGGCTAGCAGGGGCTGTGGGTCGGGATTGGGGGCACTGGCAGAGCTGAGGGGAGCCCAGGGCTGGGCTTGCAGGGGGCTATGGGTTGGGGTTGGGGGGGGCATTGGCAGAGCTGGGGGGGGTGGAGCCCAGGGCTGGGCTAGCAGGGGCTGCGGGTCGGGATTCGGGGCACTGGCAGAGCTGAGGGGAGCCCAGGGCTGGGCTAGCAGGGGCTGCGGGTCGGGATTGGGGGCACTGGCAGAGCTGAGGGGAGCCCAGGGCTGGGCTAGCAGGGGGCTGCGGGTTGGGGTTGGGGTTGGGGGGGCATTGGCAGAGCTGGGGGGGGGGTGGAGCCCAGGGCTGGGCTAGCAGGGGCTGCGGGTCGGGATTGGGGGCACTGGCAGAGCTGAGGGGAGCCCAGGGCTGGGCTAGCAGGGGCTGCGGGTCGGGATTGGGGGCACTGGCAGAGCTGAGGGGAGCCCAGGGCTGGGCTAGCAGGGGCTGCGGGTCGGGATTGGGGGCACTGGCAGAGCTGAGGGGAGCCCAGGGCTGGGCTAGCAGGGGGCTGCGGGTCGGGATTGGGGGCACTGGCAGAGCTGAGGGGAGCCCAGGGCTGGGCTAGCAGGGGGCTATGGGTTGGGGTTGGGGTTGGGGTTGGGGGGGGCATTGGCAGAGCTGGGGGGGGGTGGAGCCCAGGGCTGGGCTAGCAGGGGGCTGCGGGTTGCGATTAGGGCACCAGCAGAGCTGTGTGGGGAGCCATATAATTACATAGAGTCCTGCCCTAAGGCATGTGCCCCGGTGCTGCTCCTGGTCTGGGAAATGCCCAGGTTTCCCTGCTGGCCTGGTGCTGCCCTGCACCACCCTGCTCACATCCCTGCTTGTGGAACCTTGGAGCTGTTTCAGAAAGGACCTGAACTTTGCTGCGCAGCACCGTGCGGGGCCCAGCCCTGGGGCAAGGACACGGTTATTTTAGTCTCTAGAAACACGGCAGCATTGTTGGGCCTGGCAGCACCCGGCAGAGCAGCCCCCGCAGGACGAGGCGCCACATGGCCCCTGCTGGCACAGCCCAGGGTGGAGCCCCTGTTCCACAGCAGGGCTGCCCGCCCCCCAGCCCTGTACCTTTGTTGTGAGCCTCCAGCTGCGACAGGGAGTTCACGGCCACCTTGCAGAGGGCACAGTACAGCAGCTTCTTGGCCTTCTCCTCGTCTGACTTGGAGGCCGCCCCTGGCCCCACGCTGCCGTTGCTGCTGGGCACAGAGGTGTCAGCGGGCGCTGATGCCACACCCCCCTTGGCCAGCGGGCCCCTGGGCTCCTGGCTCGCTTCGGCAAAGGAGGCCTGGTAGGGCGGCATGGCCGGGACCGGTGACGCCAGGTAGGGGGGCTTGAAGGGCGAGGTGGGCGCTGAGGGCACTGTCATCCCCAGCCCGTTCTGCGGCTCGGCTGCAGGAGAGGAGAGAAAGTTCAGAGCTCGTGTGGGGTGGGGAGCCAGGCAGGACTGTAGGCACAGCTGGATCCTCGGGGTCTGTGCCCCATGGTAGAAGGGGTCAGCCCGTTGGGATGCCTGGATGCGAGATGGGGACCAGGGCAGGCTCAGCAGCTGTGCGGCAGGGAGAGGACTTGCTGCAACCTCTGCCCCCTGCATCCTGCCAATCCCTGAACACCCCACAGGTCCCCTGCCCCCCAGGTGCAGTGGAGCCACCAGCTGGCTAGCCAGGGGGAGCCCAGCCAGCTAGCAGAGGGAGGCTGCCCCCCACGGTGCCTGTGGAGGACACAATCCCGGGTCCGGACCAGCGCATGCCCTGCTGTTGCAGTGTGGGTGAGCCAGTGGCTCCGTTAGCACTTGCTGCTCATCCCCCGGGGCAGCACGGGGAGGAGCAGAGGCTGGCAGGAGATGGGCTGGCAAAGGGGCGGCCTGTAGAGGGGCACTGGGGCTGGGATTCAGGGGCCTCGGCACAGCTGTGTGTGGTGGAGCCCCAGGCTGGGGGCTGCGGGTTGGGCCTGAGGGGCATCACCTCCTCTACCCAAACCAGCCCGGCTGGGCCACCAGGTCATGCCAACTGAGCCAGGGGAATGGGCTGAACTCTGCGTGAGCACCATGGGGGAGCAGCTCCCATGGGGCCCGACAGGAGCCCAGGGCCCTCCCCCAGAGACTGCCCATGAGGGGCCAGCTGGGGTTGGGTGCAGGACAGGTTTTGGGGCACCAGGTTGGACCATACATGTCTGAGCCTGGGCTCCCGGTGCCCTCGCTGTGCCAGGCACCTTGGCTTGGAGGGAAAAAAGGGAGAAGAGACACGTACGTGCAGAGGGGCTCCAGGGCAGCCCAGCTGCTAGTCCTGTCCCCCCAGCCATGTCCTCCCCCTCCCCATTCCACAGCCCTCAGGGGCCAGCGGGGCCGTGCCTGGGCCCTGGCAAAGCAGCTGTGAGGTCTGGTGGCCAGGAATGAGCTCAGGGCAGCCATGTGGAAGAGCTGCCAGCGGTGGGGGTGGGAGGAACTTGCTCCACCACTGGGGCACAGGGCCCTGGACCCATTGCATCCATGGGGGTCTCTGCCCCCCAACTGGAACCCCTGCATGGGGGCATGCCAAGAGGAGGGGGATGAACCCTCTGCCCTCACTGGCATTCGGGGGCACCCTAGGAAGTGGGTCAGGAGCATCGTCTCTGCTCTGCAGAGGAGGAAACTGAGGCAAGGAGACGGGAAGTCAGGCAGGAGCAGAGCTAGGAACAAAACCCAGAAGTCCTGGCTCTCTTGGCTCCCCCCTGCCGCTAACCACTAGACCCCATTCCCCTCCCAGAGCCAGGGATAGAACCCCACCCCCGCCCCCATTCTAAGCACTTTCCCACTTCCCTCCAAGGGCCAGCCTGGCTCAGGGTTCCTGTACCCGGCCCCGAGGAGCTGGGACCCCAGGACCAAGCCCATGGGCCTGGCCTGGCCGGTCCCCTCCTCCCAGCAGGCTGTGTCAGTGAATCCCAGCATGCATTGCTCCATGGCGATGCCCATGCCCCCGGGCGCATTGGAGAAATGCCCAGGTTTCCCAGCTGGCACTGGGGCACACAGACATCCCACTGTTGTGCTGCCCATGGCGACAGGCCCAGCGATTGTCCGGGCGCAGAGATCAGCCCCAAAGCAAAGCCGAAGGTGACGTCCCCAGCCTAGGGGCCTGGAGGGCACAGACCCCTTGGTGCCGGGAGGAGGGGACCCCTGGGAACCCTTTACAGTGAGAGGGGACAGACATTGGGCCCAGCCACCTCTGCTCACACACGTTCCCCATGCTGGGTGCCAGGGCTGTGGGGAACAGGGCCTCCTTGGGGGTTCAGCCGCTCCTAGCCCCCTGCGACTCAGAAAGGCTGGGAGCTGCCCAGCCCGCTCCAGGCAGCGCTGCCGTGGGAGGGGGACGGGGCGGTGCTCAGCATGGCCGGGGTGGGGTGGGGGGGCCAAGAGCCATGGCGACGGCGGATCAGGTCTGGGACTGAGCGAGACAGTCAGACGCTGAACAGGAGCTGGTGCCAAGGGCAGGGCCCAGCAGCAGCAGCAGCGCAGACGTCCGCCTTCCTCGCTCCCCCACCAGGGGCTGCTGGCATCCGCCAGGGTCCAGGGGCCGACCTGCTGCCTCCAGTACAGCAGGGTCCAGCAGAGGCTGCCAGCGCTCTAGGGCTTTACCTCCCAGAGCTTCCCCCGCACTGAAATGCAGCCACCTCTGGGGTGGGGCATGGCAGCTGGCTAACAGTGCACAACAGGCTGCCAGGAAGTGAGGACGGATGCTGGCATCCACAGGGAAGTGCGGGGGGCTCGGACGAGACGGGCTGAAGAGACACTGGAATCTGGCCAAGACACGGGGGACTCTGAAGAGGGCCAGGGAATCTATTATGGCCCCGAGCAGTCAGGACACTACAGCTCATTCCAAGGATGGCGCCTTCTGCAGCCCAGCGCCCCCTAGCGCCATGCTGGGGTCAGCCCTGCCTGAGGCAGAGCGCCCCTGCTGAGCCCCTCCTCCCCGCTCCCTGCAGCCCAGCACCCCCGAGCGCTATGCTGGGGTCAGCCCTGCCTGCGAGTGGAGAGCGCCCCCTACTGAGCCCCCCACTGCTCCTTGCAGCCCCTGTAGTGTTTTGCGGTGGGCTCCCGTGCCAGCCCTGCCCCTGCTCAGCCTGGCCGCCTGCCTGCCCCACACCGCAGAGGGAGGGATCTATCACTGAACCCAGCACGGCTGGGTAATGCCATCGATCGGCTCCGCGAACAAACCTGCCCAGGCCATGGCAGAGCCCACAGCGCCTTCAGACGGGCTCTCCCGGCTCTCCTGGGCCCAGGTTGCCACAAATACAGCCCCCCCTAACAGCTAGCCTCCCCCCACAGCGTTGGCCCAGTCTCCTTCCCCCCCAGCCCAGCCCCCCCCCACTACCTAGTCTCCCCCCCACACACACACCTAGCCTCCTCCCACGCTGGCCCAGTCTCCTTTCCCCTCAGCCCAGCCCCCCGTATGACCCTCCCCATACCTAGCCTCCTCCCACGCTGGCCCAGCCCATGTCACCCTCCTTCCCCACCTCACCCAGCCACCCCATACACTCCCCGCCCAGAGCTGCCCTCCCCCCGCCCCCGAGCACAAGGCCCAGAGTGCGATTTCTGCTCTATAATTCATGGGGCCCCATTAAACTTCCCCTCCGCCCCAGTTCCACTCATGGGGAAAGTTTCCAGACCGAGGGCACGCAGGGCAGCACGGCTCCGGTAACCAACTCACATGGGGTGGGCGCTTGGAGCCGGCTGGAAGCACCCATGGGCCCACTGGGGTCCCACAACTGGGGCACTAGCAGCAGGGGGTGATCCCTCCTCCCCCCAGCCTCCCTGTCCAAGGAGCTAGGGCAGAATGGAGCGGGGGCTGGGCCCTGTCTGGGCTCCCACACCAGGTTATGGGGGGTGGGCAGAGGTTTGGGGGGAGATCTGCTAACACTTGGGTGCTGCCAGGAGGGAGGAGAGTGACTCCACAGTGGGTGCCCTCCCCTCCATCCAGGATGGCCCCAAACCAGGGCAGACATGAGAGCACTTGCCCCACAGCCCTGCCCTTCCTGCCCCGCAGCTTTGCCAGTGCCCCCCAGTCCCCTGCCATCCCAGCCCTGGTCTTCCTGCCCCCAGCTCTGCCAGTGCCCCCCAGTCCCCTGCCATCCCAGCCCTGGGCTTCCTGCCCCCAGCTCTGCCAGTGCCCCCCAACCCCCTGCCATCCCAGCCCTGGGCTTCCTGCCCCCAGCTCTGCCAGTGCCCCCCAGCCCCCTGCCATCCCAGTCCTGGCCTGGCCTTCCTGCCCCCAGCTCTGCCACTGCCCCCCAGCCCTCTGCCATCCCAGTCCTGGCCTGGCCTTTCTGCCCTCCAGCTCTGCCAGTGCCCCACAGTCCCCTGCCCCCCCCAGCTCTGCCAGTACCCCCCAGCCCCCTGCCATTGCAGCCCTGGGCTTTCTGCTCCCAGCTCTGCCAGTGCCCGCCAAACCTGATGCCCCCGGGCCCCTCTGTTGCAGCCTAGTTTGCTGTTGGCTCTAAGGATGGGATGCCGAGGGGAGAACAGGATCTGGATCCGGTCTGTCCCCTCTCTGCCGCCCCCATGAACATGGCGCCAGCTGCAGGTGCAAGCCGTGACCTCAGCCTTGGCAGTGGTGTGGGGATGGGCAGGGGTGTGGGGGGGAGGGCACGAGTTCATTATCCGATAGCACCGCAGAGCCAGGCTCTGCAGAGCCACCCGGCTTCCGCAGAGCCACCCGGCTTCCGGGCACCACACAGCTCCATTACCCGCCTGTTGCAACTGCAATCAATTTTTAATTTGATGCTATTTAATTAGCCGCCTGGCTCGGCTGACGAGCCAGCTTGGGTTTCCACTGCAGAGGGAGCTGCCCCAGAGCTGGACTTGGAGGATGGGCGGGGCTGCCCTATGTGGGGTTGGGGATGGGATGGAATTGCT
The DNA here is from genome assembly GCF_965140235.1 of Caretta caretta. Taxonomy (NCBI): domain Eukaryota; kingdom Metazoa; phylum Chordata; order Testudines; family Cheloniidae; genus Caretta; species Caretta caretta. Next base: position 15,597,606 of record NC_134225.1, read on the forward strand.
CCCTGCTCCCAGGGCACCGTTGCTGGGCACCACTGAGCTGCCGACGTCCCATCCCAGAACCAGCCGCATTCCCACCCGTCAGTGCAGGCTGGCGGCTGCCGCGCAGGGCACTGCTGGGACTGCCCCCAGCCCTGTGCCGAGAACGGGTCCTCCCTGAGGCACTACTGCTGCCTGGGGCAGGATCCCCCAGCCCCCCAACCCCAGGGATGCCCCAGGAACCCCCTCAGGCCCCAGCACAAGACCAAGGGGGTGGGGAAGGTGCTAAGGGGAGGGTGAGCACCGTGTGTGATCAGAGCTCCCATCTCCCCGCCGGCTGGTGGGGACATGGTTGCCGAGGCCCCAGGGGGGAAGTGGGAAAGGCCCGTGGGGGCGGGGGGCAGGGATCACCTGGCTTGTCCGAGTCGCTCTCACTGACGCTGGACATGGGGCTGCCCACGGGTCCCTGCTTGTCGCCCTCGCGGGGCCCCGACTCCTTCTGCCGCGTCTTGGCCGCCTCCATGCCCTTGACGCGCCGGGCATGTCGGTTCCCCTTGTAGTGCGCCTCGGCCTGGCTCTGCGGGAAGAGGGGGGTCAGGGCGCCCTGGGAAACCCCGGCAGAACGGCCCCCACCCTGCCCCCATCCTCCCTTGCCCTGCCCTCCAACCTCCCCAAGCTCCCAGGGCAGCCCCCCACATCACCCCCCAACCTGACACTTCCTCCACAGTGCGGTCCCCGCATAAACCCCTGACCCTCCCCCCACAGTGTGGCCCCCTACACCAACCCCCGACCCTCCCCCACAGCACAGCCCCCCCACATCAACCCCCGACCCTCCCTCTTACAGTGTGCCCCCCCCACACCAACCCCTGTCCCTCCCCCCACAATGTGGCCCCTCATATCAACCTCCGATTCTTCCCCCACACTGTGGCCCCCCGCATCAATCTGTGACCCGACACTTCTCCCACAGTGCGGCCCCCTACATCAATCCCCAACCTGACACTTCCCCCACAGTGCAGCCCCCCCATAAACCCCTGACCCTCCCCCCAGAGTATGGCCCCCCCACATCAACCCCCGACCCTCCCCCACAGTGTGGCCTCCCCAACACCAACCCCCGACCTGACACTTCCCCCATAGTGCGGCCCCCCCACATCAACCCCTGACCTTCCCCCCATAGCTCCCTGACCTACCCTTCCCCTCAGCAGCCCCCCAATGCTGCCTACAACACACACACACCCAGTTCCTTGGCCCCCTCACCCCCACGACGGCTGACAAGTTCTCCCCCTCCATCAACCCCCCTCCATGGAGATCAGGGGCTGGTACCACTATCACACCCCATCTCACTTCATGCACATCCTCCCAGGGGCCAGAGCGTGTGTGTGTGTGGGGGGAGGCGAGGAGTCCGGGGGGCCCTCCCTGCAGCCAGCACAGACCCTTGGGCCCCTTGGGGCAGAATGGGCCCCAAACGCCCCCAGCTGGCCACACCCCATCCTGAGCTCCAGTCAGCTCAGTGCCTAGGGCCTGGCTGCGGAGGCGCAGGGGTGTGGGGGCGTGGCCCTGGGTCAGGAACACACAGCTCTGCCCCACCCAGCCCTGAGTGTGTGTGACCCAGACGCGCCTGCCACCTCCGCCAGCTGGGCAGTGTGGAGAGGGGGGGCAGGGACCCACTGTCAGAGCTCAGACCCCCAAGGACACACAGATGGGGCGGTGCTTCCAGAGCCACAGGCCATAGGGGAGCATTGGGAGTAGCCCCCCCAAGGCTCCCGGAAAAGGGCCAGAGAATCCACACAACACATAGCTCCCCACTACCCCAGTCCTGGGCTCCCCCGCCAGTTCCATGGTGCCCCTCAATCCTGACCTGCAGCCCCCTGCTTTCCCATCCCTGGGCTCCCCCTGCCAGCTCTATGGTGCCCCTCAATCCCGACCTGCAGCCCCCCACTACCCCAGCTCAGGGTCCCTCCCCAGTAACTGGAAGCGAGGCTGGCTGGGGGGGAGGGGTACACAATTCCCTCTCCCAGTCATTGCTGGCAAGACCCTGCCATGAAGGATCCCAGCTGGGAGCTCTGACAGCCTGGGGCAGGGGAGGGTCCAGCACATTGCAGCCAGAGCGGCTCCTGCCCCCATGCAGCTCCCCACTAGGGCCTGGAGCACGCAGCAACTGGGCCAGAGGGCAGGGCCTCGGGATCTAGTGGATAGAAAGGGGGGCTGGGAGCCAGGACTCCTGGGTTCCATGCTCTGCTCTGGGAAGGTGAGGGGCCCACTGGTTAGAGCAGGGCAGTGGGAGCCAGGAGAGGGAATGACTGGGGTGCTGCTAACGCCCTGGGGTGGATGTGCTGCCTTCACAGCACCCCCACATGGCAGAGGCTCTTGCTGCAGCTACGCCCAGTTTGGATTCTCTTCTGCTTCTAACGAGTCTCGTTGTTCTGGGGCTTGCTCCCGGGGCGCCCTGGGAGATCCCCTGAACCCCACCCTGCCCAGCTGGAGAGACATGGCCCTCCCCAGCCACACTGGCTACCAGAGCTGGCAGAGGCCACCCAGGGGCAGAGATGGGACTGTCCTGGGCATGGGACAGAGAGCTGGGAGTGTGGGGTGCTGAGGAGGAGCACTGGGCTGTACGCAGCCCAAAGGGGGCACTGGGGGGGGAGCGCTGGGCTGTACACTGCTCGGAGGGGGCGCTGGGGGGGAGCGCTGGGCTGAATGCCGCCCGGAGGGGGCTCTGCGGGGCAGCACTGGGCTGTACCCTGCCCGGAGGGGGCGCTGCAGGGAAGCGCTGGGCTGTACCCTGCCCAGAGGGGTTGCTGAGGGGGGAGCGCTGGGCTGTTCCCTGCCCGGAGGGGGCGCTGCGGGGGGAGCCCTGGGCTGTTCCCTGCCCGGAGGGGGCGCTGCGGGGGGAGTGCTGGGCTGTTCCCTGCCCGGAGGGGGCGCTGCGGGGGGAGCGCTGGGCTGTTCCCTGCCCGGAGGGGGCGCTGGGGGGGGGAGCGCTGGGCTCTACCCTGCCCGGAGGGGGCGCTGCGGGGGGAGAGCTGGGCTGTTCCCTGCCTGGAGGGGGTGCTGCGGGGAAGTGCTGGGCTGTACCCTGCCTGGAGGGGGAGCTGTGGGGGGAGAGCTGGGCTGTACCCTGCCAGGAGGGGGCGCTGCGGGGGGAGAGCTGGGCTGTACCCTGCCAGGAGGGGGCGCTGCGGGGGGAGAGCTGGGCTGTACCCTGCCCGGAGGGGGAGCTGCAGGGGAAGCGCTGGGCTGTACCCTGCCTGGAGGGGGAGCTGTGGGGGGAGAGCTGGGCTGTTCCCTGCCTGGAGGGGGAGCTGAGGGGGGAGCGCTGGGCTGTACCCTGCCCGGAGGGGGCGCTGCGGGGGGGAGCGCTGGGCTGTTCCCTGCCCGGAGGGGGAGCTGCGGGGGGAGTGCTGGGCTGTACCCTGCCCGGAGGGGGCGCTGCGGGGGGGAGCGCTGGGCTGTTCCCTGCCCGGAGGGGGAGCTGCGGGGGGAGCGCTGGGCTGTACCCTGCCCGGAGGGGGCGCTGCGGGGGGGAGCGCTGGGCTGTTCCCTGCCCGGAGGGGGGGCTGCGGGGGGAGCGCTGGGCTGTTCCCTGCCCGGAGGGGGCGCTGTGGGGGGGAGCGCTGGGCTGTTCCCTGCCCGGAGGGGGGGCTGCGGGGGGAGCGCTGGGCTGTTCCCTGCCCGGAGGGGGGGCTGCGGGGGGAGCGCTGGGCTGTTCCCTGCCCGGAGGGGGCGCTGCGGGGGGAGCGCTGGGCTGTTCCCTGCCCGGAGGGGGCGCTGCGGGGGGGAGCGCTGGGCTGTTCCCTGCCCGGAGGGGGCGCTGCGGGGGGGAGCGCTGGGCTGTTCCCTGCCCGGAGGGGGAGCTGCGGGGGGAGAGCTGGGCTGTTCCCTGCCCGGAGGGGGCGCTGCGGGGGGGAGCGCTGGGCTGTTCCCTGCCCGGAGGGGGCGCTGCGGGGGGAGCGCTGGGCTCTACCCTGCCCGGAGGGGGCGCTGCGGGGGGAGAGCTGGGCTGTTCCCTGCCCGGAGGGGGGGCTGCGGGGGGAGCGCTGGGCTGTTCCCTGCCCGGAGGGGGCGCTGCGGGGGGGAGCGCTGGGCTGTTCCCTGCCCGGAGGGGGCGCTGCGGGGGAACACCCAGCTGTAGCCGCCCTGGCAGAGGCTGCTTCTGGCCGCACTCAGCCTTGTTTATTTATCCCAGGACTCAGCACCTCCACTCCACATGCGGTCACAGCCTGAGATGTGGCTGCAGGCACAGCTGGGAGACAACAACAAACCACAGCTCAGCTAATCCCCAGCCACGGGCCAAGGGCCCCAGGCGCAGCCCCCCCGCCCCCAGCATGCAGCGAGGCATGAGGACAGCGCTGCGAGTCCACAGCCCCTGGCTGCTACTGGGAGAGGGACGAACCCTGGGGCTCTGCCGGTGCCCCTCAATCCCGACCTGCAGCCCCTGCTATCTCAGCCCTGGGCTCCGCCCCCCACCCCAGCTCTGCCGGTGCCCCTCAATCCCGACCAGCAGCCCCTGCTATCTCAGCCCTGGGCTCCCGCCCCAGATCTGCCGGTGCCCTTCAATCCCGACCCGCAGCCCCTGCTATCTCAGCCCTGGGCTCCCCCAGATCTGCCGGTGCCCTGGTGCTGCTGGCAGGCCGTGGGGCTGGCCATGGGACTGGCTGTGGGGCATTGGTGCCCGTGGGGAGATGTCACCCGTTTTCGGGTCATGTTTCCGAGGGTTTAAACTTCCAGTGCCTTGTGCCAAAGGACAGCTGTGGCAGCAGCTGCCCCCATCCCCCACTGGGACTGGCACCCTTCACTCTGGTGGATACCCGCTGGCCCCACACTGCACCCCCGGGGGACGAAGGGCTCTAAGTGCATCCTGCGGGGAGGAGATCCCCCTCCCACACCTCCTCTGGAGCGGCCAGCTGGGGGCTGGGAGCAGATCCTGGCCTGGCTGCCGGAGCAGACAGGAATAACAGCTGCACTGACGCAGGACAATGCTGCGGGGGGGAGGGGGGGCGAAATCTCTCCTGCTGAACTAGCTCTGCACAGCTGGCCTGGGGCAATGCAGGTAAAGTGGTGCCCAGCCTGCAGGGGGCACTGCTAGCCCCTGGTACCCCACTCCCTGGGCTCTGCCCAAGGGGCCCAGCCTCGGACATGCCTCGCCCCAGCTGGGCCCCACCACCAACCCACTCCAGCCCAGCTCGAACCAGAGAGCAGCAAATAACCCCGCCCCCGAGACCCTGGCCCCAGGGCCAAGGGCCTGACGCAGTGGGGAGCGGAGCCGGGGCAGGGCTGAGCAACAGAACAGAGCCCAGGGGTGCTTGGAGGGGTGGGAGCTCAGCAAGGTGCGCTTTCCCCTCCCAGTCAGTGCCGACCCCGGGGTGCTGTGCTGGGGGGAGAGGGCTCGTCGGGGGCTCTCCCCTCCTGGTCAGGGCTGACCCTGGCGCTAGGGGGCACTGTGCTGGAGGGAGTGAAGGGTGGGCTCAGTCGGGGGCACTCCTCTCCCTGTCAGTGCTGACCCTGGGGCGCTGTGCTGGGGAAGGGGGCTCGTTGGGGGTCTCCCCTCCCGGTCAGTGCTGAACCCAGTGCAAGGGGGCGCTGTGCTGGGGGGAGGGGGCTCGTCGGAGGCTCTCCCCTCCTGGTCAGTGCTGACCCTGATGCTAGGGGGTGCTGTGCTGGGGGGAGGGGGCTCGTCGGGGGTCTCCCCTCCCGGTCAGTGCTGAACCCGGCGCAAGGGGGCACTATGCTGGGGGGAGTGGTGCAGGGCTCGGTCAGGGGCTCTTCCCTCCCAGTCAGTGCTGACCCCTGGGCCGCACCCTGACTGCTCCCTGCATGCACCCCCCGCACCCCCACCCCCCCACGCACACACACACTGCCTGCTGGACAGCACTTTCCGCACGGTCCCACAGTGCTCCTGGGCAGGGCAGGGTGACTGTGGATCCGTTACAGGCAGGGAACGTCAGGCCCAGCGCGGGGCTAGCACCAGCCAAGGTCACGCTGAGCCAGCGAGAGAGCTGGGAAGAGAACCCCGGTGTCCTAACCCGCGAGCTTCCACCAGCCAGCGTTCCCCTCCCAACCTCCCACCACCCTGCTGGAGTCTGAGGAGGTGGAGCTGAGTGGTTAGAGCGGGTGAGGTGAGCCAGGACTCCTGATCCTATCCTTGTTCTGTCACTGAATTCCTATGTGCTCACACACGAGCCACTCACTCTGTGACTCAGTTTACCCCCTGGAATGAAGGAGGGATCAACAGAGCCAAAGGAACAAGGATTTACAGTGAGCCCCAGGGGGAAGGTCAGTGTCAGACAGGGGCCAGGCTGTAGGGGGAGGGGAAAGGGTCTGACCCCATCCCACCCACTAGGGAACACACAGGACAGACAGACGAGCTCTCAGCAGCTCCCACGTCCATTGGTGGTCGAGAAGCCAGCCGGGTCTGAACAGTCCCCTTTCTGGCCTGGCGCAGCTTGGCCTGGCCCGCCCCTCCTGTGAGACCCAGACCAGCTCTGCCATCCCCCACCTTGGGTCACGTCCCTGGGGTCCAAGCGGAGCCGAGCCCTCATCAGCCCTGTGACCAAGCGGGAAGTTTGGGTAATATTTTTAAGAAGCTGAGCTGTGCCTCAGTTTCCCCTATGTGCAACACTGCTCCCTAGTGATGGGGGGAGGCCTGTGTGCTCTCGGGGCAGGCTAAGATGCAGGTGGGTATCACCGAGCTGTCTGGGCCTTGATCTCCACCTCAGGGCAAACCCAATTGCCGTGACATGGCCACCTAGCAACCAAGGCCCCAGAGAGAGACGGACTCCCGCCTCTGCAGAGGGGGCTGAGGCTGGGACTAAGTGCTGGCTGCTGCAGGAGTGGGGGGGTTCAGGGGGTTCAGAGGGGCTTGGGCTGCCCATGATGGACTCTGCTAGCCAAGGACCCCGGTCCAAGTGAGCCAAGAACCCTGCCTGTGTGGCTGCACCGGCCGGGCATCCCTGTGGTGCTGGCCCACAGGGTGAAGGCCCTGAGGTCCGCAGTGAAGCCGTGTGGCTTGCCCTGGGAGAAGAGTGACACCCTAGGGGTCTGGGTCACTGAAGGGGGCCTCCCGGAGACTGGTCCAAAGCTGGGGCCACAGCACCCAGCTGTGGATCTGCGATAGGTTCTGGGTCCAGCTGCCTTGGGGCTGGCGATCCCGGCTCATGGGGCAGGGGGCCTTTGCCAGGAGCTGATGCAGCAGGGGACTCACCTCTGAGTTGAAGCGGATCTGGCAGACGTTGCAGGAGATGACGGGGCGCCGGGCCTTGCTGAGGGGTGCACCGAAGGTGTGGTTAATCACCGCCTTCTGCACTGGATCCATCTGTGGGGAGAGTGATGCTGTGAGGAGCCACGGGAGCCATGGGGAGCTGGGCACCCACAGAGCCCTGGGCACAACTTTGGGGGCTCTGCCTGCCCCACCCTGGAGGGTCTCCTCCTGCAGTAACTAGGGGAACTGCTCCCAGGGAAGCTGGACTAAACTCCCATGGGTGGGTCTCTCTCTCCAACAAGAAATATCACCAACTGGGGCCCTGCTGACCATTCATAGAGGGAGCTCAGTGACCAACCCCAGCTACCCCTGGCCCCACCATTCATAGAGGGAGCTCAGTGATCCACCCCAGATACCCCTGGCCCCACCTCCCAGCTCTGCCAGTGTCCATGGGGCAGGGTGGTAGTGGAGCAGGGGATGCAGCCAGCAGGCCAATGCATGGAGGGAATGGACCCCCGGCCCCTCCCACCACATGAGCTCCAGGGGTCGCCCCATTAGCTGGCAGAAGCAGTAGGCTGTTACCTGCCTAAACATTAGAAGACATTCAGCCAGCCGGTCCATTCATCATCTGCAGACAGACTGCTCCCTCCCCTGCCCATGTTGGGCTCCCCTGCCCCCTGAGCAGCGTACAGCCCAGCGCTCCCCCGACAGGGATGCACGGAGTCTCTGTAATGGGCCAGCCCAGCCCCTAGATCCAAACAGCTCCGCCGCGACCCAGCTCCACCTTGGGCCCCTCCCTCGCTCCTGGGGGAGCTGGCAGTTCACCCTCCCTCCAACCACAGCCCCCGCTGGCTGCTCCCCTGGTACACATGCTGGCTCGCTCGCAGCTTCCCCTTCCCCCAGCCACTGCCCCCTTGCCCCAATACACATTGGCAGCTGCCCCTCCCCCCCAGCCACAGTCCCCCTGCCCTCCCCCAATACACACGCTGGTAGCTCCCCCTCCCCACAACCATGGCTCTCCTGCCTCCGATACACACTCTGAGGGCTCCTCCTTCCCACCCAGATACACACCCTAGCACCCTGCCCTCCCCAAAGCCTCCAACCTAGCACATTGCCCGCCTCAGCACCCCCAAGGGCCCAGCTCTGCCCCTGCTGATCCCCAGTGCCACCAGCCCTGCCACCTGCGCTTCCCCCAGCCCCACCACTTTCCATTTGCTGCAGTAACTGGCACATATTAAAATTCCAGCTGCAAACACATCCTATGATTGCAGGGAGCAGGGGCGGGCGCCAGTTGCGGGTGCCGGGAATGGGGATGTGCCAGAACCGGGGGGCTGGCTGCCGAGATATAGGCCCCTGCAGGGACCCCGCTATCTCACCCCCACCCCAGGGCAGCCTGCAGCTTCTGATGCTGAAGTCCGGGAAGGGAGCTCAGGAGAAGGCCTCGGTTGGCTCAGTCCCCTCTGGGAAGCAGGGTCGCCGGGCAGGGAATGGGCAGGGAACATGCAGCCGCCCCAGCCCTGGAGGAGCTGGTAGGGGCTGGATCCAGCTCCGGGCTGTGTCTGATGGGAGGCCGGACTTGCAGGGTGTCCCCACAGATCCTGCGGGCCACTTCCCTCGCTCCAGCATCCCAGGCAGGCTCACCTGCTCTAGGGCCCATCACTGCCCTAGTCCCTCATCACCCACGTTAGTCCCTCCTCACCTGCCCTCGTCCCCCATCACCTGCCCCAGGGCCCATCACCTGCCCTAGTCCCCCAACACCCGCCCTGAGGCCCCTCACCGCTCCAGGGCCCATCACCATCCCTAGTCCCCCATCACCCGCCATGGGGGCTCCTCACCTGCCCTCGTCCCCCATCACCCACCCCATGGCCCATCACCTGCCCTCGTCCCCCACCACCTGCCCCTGGGCCCCTCACCCCCCAAGTCTCCCATCACCCACCCTGAGGCCCCTCACCCACCCTAGTCCCCCATCACTTGCCCCTGGGCCCCTCACCTGCCCTAGTCCCCCATCACCTGCCCCGGGGCCCATCACTGCCCTAGTCCCCCACTGCCACCCCAGGATGTGCTGCCACCCAGGGGTCTGGGCCCTGCTTGCAGGTCAGACTCCTCCCAACACACTCTGTTGGGTGCCACGATACCGGCTGCCCCAGAGGGAGGATGGGTCGCACAGTCGGTCAGAGGTACAACTAGGAATAGAACCCAGGCATCCTGCCCCCCCCATCCTCTGCTCTGACCATTAAACCCCACTCCCCTCCCAGAGCTGGGATAGATCCCAGCAATCCTGACTCCCAGCCCTCTGCTCTGTCCACTAGGCCTCCCTCCCTCCTAGGGCAATGCCTCAGTCCTGGGAGCACCCCGAGACCCATTGCTTCAGCCCCACACATCGCCGTGCACTGAACGCGCCACTTTCCCATTGGCCGTATTTTGTTTATTCCAGCTTTTACCCCGAATGATTAGCGAACGCAGCGCTCTGGGTGGTGACAAAGCCGTGCGACGCTGACTGGCTGGCCAAGCCCCCCCCGAGCCCAGCGCTACCACCCCTACAGAGCCTGGTCCTACCACCCCCCACGCCAGAGCCCGGTGCTACCATCCCACCCCCCCAGAGCTCGGCCCTACCATCCCACCCCCCCCCGAGCCCAGCGCTATTACCCCTACAGAGCCTGGTCCTACCACCCCCCCATCCCAGAGCCCGGTGCTACCATCCCACCCCCCCAAAGCTCGGCCCTACCACCCCATCCCCCCCAGAGCCCAGCGCTACCACCCCTACAGAGCCCGGTGCTACCACCCCCCCATCCCAGAGCCCAGCACTACCATCCCCCACCCCAGAGCCTGGCGCTACCAACCCCCCCCCTCCCTGAGCCCAGCGTTACCATCACACCCCCCCAGAGCCCGGCCCCACCATCCCCCCCACCCCGAGCCTGGCACTACCACCCCCACGGAGCCCAGCTCTGACACCCCCACGGAGTCGGGGGTGGGGGGCACCTTGTGCTACAGGTAGATATTCTGGAGGGGAGGGATAGGATACAGAGGGACCTAGACAAATTGGAGGATTGGGCCAAAAGAAATCTGATGAGGTTCAATAAGGATAAGTGCAGAGTCCTGCACTTAGGATGGAAGAACCCAATGCACCGCTACAGACTAGGGGCCGAATGGCTCGGCAACAGTTCTGCAGAAAAGGACCTAGGGGTGACAGTGGACGAGAAGCTGGATATGAGTCAGCAGTGTGCCCTTATTGACAAGAAGGCCAATGGCATTTTGGGATGTATAAGTAGGGGCATAGCGAGCAGATCGAGGGACGTGATCGTTCCCCTCTATTCAACATTGGTGAGGCCTCATCTGGAGTACTGTGTCCAGTTTTGGGCCCCACACTACAAGAAGGATGTGGAAAGAGTCCAGCGAAGGGCAACAAAAATGGTTAGGGGATTGGAACACATGACTTATGAGGAGAGGCTGAGGGAACTGGGATGTTTAGTCTGAGGAAGAGAAGAATGAGGGGGGATGTGATAGCTGCTTTCAACTACCTGAAAGGGGGTTCCAAAGAGGATGGATCTAGACTGTTCTCATTGGTAGCAGATGACAGGACAAGGAGTAATGGTCTCAAGTTGCAGTGGGGGAGATTTAGGTTGGATATTAGGAAAAACTTTTTCACTAGGAGGGTGGTGAAACACTGGAACGCGTTACCTAGGGAGGTGGTGGAATCTCCTTCCTTAGAAGTTTTTAAGGTCAGGCTTGACAAAGCCCTGGCTGGGATGATTTAATTGGGGATCGGTCCTGCTTTTGAGCAGGGGGTTGGACTAGATGAGCTTCTGGGGTCCCTTCCAACCCTGATATTCTATGATTCTATTATTCTATGATTCTACACCTCCAGCCGTCTCCAGCACTACCATCCAGCATTCTGTGCCAGGGACCCTCAACCCCCTGGGGGCCAGAGGTTACATCCCCTCCCAGCATGACTAGGCCAGCCCCCCAACCCTCCTTCCTGCACACATAGCCCTGTCCCTCCCACTTCTGAGCACACACAGGCCTATCTTCCCCCACCCCCCTGCAGGCATGGACCTGTCCTGCCCACATAAACCTCCTCTGTCCAGCACACCCCAGCCTGCCTCTCCCCCAGCCTACACCACAGCTTTCGCCCCACGGCTCTCACCCAGCATTTCTGACCCACCCCAGCCTGTTCCTTGCTCCCCCTCTGCTCCTCACCTTCTCAACTGCCTGCTTACCCCCCTCCTGTGCCTGACTCTCCCTGATCCACTCCCTGGGGAAGGAGGGGTCCCTCTACATACACCCCCCGAATTGATTTTAATGGACTTCCACAGTACTAGCTACCTCAACGCCCCCTTAACCCCATGCTGAAATGCATCTGTTTCAGGGGTGGGGCACAGCCAGCGTGAACCGCAAACAGCATCGCTGCACAACAGACTAGGGCAGGACATGAAGGATAGTGACGTACCTAACTGAAAACACAGGGGGAGATGGGATGTACCCACCCAGCTTGTTCGGGAACACACAGGGGATCTGCAATGGCCAGAGGTGACTGGTGCCCCGCTTTGACAACTCATTTGACAAATAGCAGCCCTGAGCCCCATACTGGGACACTGGGTTCAGCCCCGACTGTGAGGGCACAGCGCCCCCTGCTGAGCCCCTGCCCTGCTGCCTGCAGCCCAGCGCCCCCTGCTGAGCCCCCTACGCATTGCCTGCAGCACAGCGGCCATAGAGCTGTGCAAGGTTCAGAACTGACTACAATGGGAGAGCGCCCCCCTGCTGAGCCCCCACCACACTCCATGCAGCACAGCGCCCCCCAAAACTATACTGGGTTCAGCCCTGATTGGGAGGTGAGAGCGCCCCCTGCTGAGCCCCTGTCCGGACCTCTTCAGCACAGCGCCCCCTGCTGAGGCCCCATCCAGCCCCGTGCAGCACAGCGCCCCCTAGCACCTCACCATGTTCAGCTCTGAGTGAGGGGAGAGCGCCCCCTGCTGAGCCCCCAGCAGATGGGTTTTCCTAGCTCTCCCATGCAGGCAGGGATGCCAGGTGCCCTGCTTAGCTCATGAGCTGCCCGTGGAGACTGAGTGGCCCCAGGAGCTGGAGGGGCTGGGGCAGGCGATGCACTCGGCTCCCTGCAGTCTCAATCTCCCCCATGCTGAGCGCTGGAAGGTCACCAGGGCAGCTGAGCCATCGCGCTCCCAGCCAAGCCCGGCAGCTGTTCCAGCATTCGCTAGCGCGAGAGGAATTTCCCTCCTTGGCCCTGTCCTGCCCTTCCCAGCAGCCCGGGAGGAGAGGGGCTGCTCTGTGCTCACGTGTGGCGAGGGCTGGAACTCAGGGCCAGCCCCGGCTTTCGGGACAGAGCCGCGGCCGGCCTGGCTCCTCTCCTCCCCAGCCCCTGGGAGCTCGACTCGCTTCACAGGGCAGCTGTTCAAACAGCTCCCAACAGCGCCCCCACCCACTTTAGGACAGGAAGTGAAGAGGTTCCCGAGCCAGCCGGGAGGATGGGGGTGGAGTGCTGCTCTCCGAGCTGGAGTCCAGCCTCTCCCCGGGGTTCACACCCCAGCACTGGGGAGGGGGAGCAGCAGCATCCATGTCTGCACAACCAGAGCTGGGGATTTAAGCCTCAGCTGCAGCCCCAAGTGGTGGGCTGGGGTTGGCCTGGCTGGGTCACCAGCACCCCTCTGAGCTCCCGCTCAGCCCCCAGATCTGGTCATGAACCCGGGGATCCAGCCTCAGGAAAAGGTGCAGACAAAGGGGAATGGGGGAAGGCTGGCCCAGTGGTTAGAGGGCTTGCCTGGGCTGTGGGACAACGGGTTCAACTTCCTGATCTGCCACCGACTGCCCTGGTGGCCCTGGAGACTCAGGCAGCCCCTCTGGGCCCCAGCTCCCCTCTGGGACATGGGGATGACAGCCCTGGCCAGCGTAGCCCAGTCCTATCCTGCCCTGCCCAGCTCAGGTCCTGCCCAGCCCAACCTCACAGGAGAGTTTGGGGATAAAGCCTGTGATGCATCCAGATGCCACAGTGACAGGGGCCATAAGTAAGACAGAACTGAACAAAGCACGATTCTGTACTGTATGGAGGACAATGCCCCCGGCCCCAACCCACGCTGGGCACACCCTCATGCTCACACCCCACCCCACGCTGGGACCCTCGCAGCCCAGATCCTCCCCGACACATCCCACCAGCCCCACCCATGTCCCTTGTAACCAGATAAGCAGCTGTGACCCAGAGACCTATTAACTAGGGCAGGGAGGCGGGCAAGGAGCCAGGACCCTGGGTTCTATTCCATGCCCAGCAGGGGAGGGAGCGCAGCTTTGTTGTTAGAGCAGGGATGAGTCAGGACTCCTGGGTTCCCTTCTTGCCACTGCCCTGTTGTGTGACCCTGGGTGCTGGCTGCAGGGCCCCATGGGGCGGCTGACTCTGGAAAGGAGCAACGGGTCGGATTTGGCCAAACTCAAAGAGAACGTCTGTGGCAAACCCAGGTCTCCTAAACGGACAGAGGAGCGCGCTAGACACAAGGCCACCCTTCCTCTCCGAGGGGAGCACAAGGGGAGCTGCAGGGCAGCCTCCACAAGCCCCCACAACAAAGCCTGGGTATGGGCCTGGCACTCTCTGCGCCAGGACCCAGAGGCCGTCTCGCTGCAGGCTCCTGCTGTCCTGAGCCGAGGGCGCTGCCTACGGGCACGTCTCCCTCCCAGCTCCATGCAGCCCTGGGCGATAATTTGCACATGCCCCCTTGGCTCCCTGGCCACCTGTCTCCTAGTATTTAATTCCCCCCACCCCTCCTCAGGTCCTGCTGACGGGCAGAGCCAGGAGCACTGAGGGTTAACCACGGCAGGCAGATTTCCACTCAGCTAATCCGGCACGGGGCTCCCACAGCAGACTAGGGGGCGCTGAGCCATGGGGCACAGGGCCAGAGCGAACATCTGCACGCTCCCTCCCAGGGGATTAGGGGGTTTATCTGGTCAGAGGCCACACCCAGCCCACCCTCCCCGACACAGCCAGCTCCCCATGGATCGCCCCTCCCAGCACCCCCACTACAGGGTGCTAGTTGGGGTGGGGGGCAGAGACCAGAGATTTCTGCCTCCACCTCATCTAGCCTTGAGTTGAGCCAACCAAGCGCCCCCTGTGCCCCCACCCACCAAACTGGCCCCCGTCCCCCCCCAGCCAGCCACAGCCCAGGCTAAAACAGAGAGAGCTGCGGGGGGGCAGGGCAGCAGCCACAGTAATGAGCCTTGTATGTTCCCTGCAATGGATCTTTAGCTCCGCTCCGCTGCACCCCACAGAGCCCCAGCTCCGCTCCCCCTGCCCCACGGAACCCAGACCTGCTCCCCCCCACCCCGCCGAGCCCTGGATCTGTTTCCCCCACCTACCCTGCCTTGTGGAGCCCCAGCTTTGTTCCCCCCACCCCAGGAGCACTAAGGCCTCTGCCAGAGTCACCTGCACTGGAGGAGGGAGGTGCACTGTCAGTCCGGTGCAGCCTGGAAAGGTGACTTTGGGAGCCTGCAGATCCAGCCCCTGCAGTGGGGCCGCTCGGGGGTGAAAGGATCTGGCCCTGGGGGAGGGATGCCCGCTGGCTGCTGAGGGAGAAGGATGCATGTGTGGCAGCAAAGCCTGGAGGCCCCAGACCTGCAATGCAGGGAAGGGAGCAAGCTCTGGGGCTGCCAGGGCCCTTTCACACCGACTGCAGCCTCTGGGTGGGGATCCCTGCTAGCCCACACCCTCAGGGCCAAGCTCCCCACACAGCTTTTGGCCCCTCGGCTGCACCAAGCCCAGCACCAGCTCCCTCCACTGGGGGCCCTGGCCCTGCTGCTCCCAGACCAACATCCCCTTCGGCCAGGGTGAGGGAACCCTGGTAAGAGGGGACCATGCCCATGTCCTCCACGTTCCAGTCCAAGCACAGACCAGGGTCACACAAAGCCAGTGGCAGAGACAGGAAAGAGTCCTGACATGGCCCCTGTCCTCACCACCAGCCCAAACTGGAACAGAACTGGGTCCAGGAGCCTTGGCACCTCGCCAGCCTGGCCAGCAGCGCGGGGACACGCTGTTCCCGCTGTGCCCCTTCCCAGGGCCGAGGCCAGCCAAGGGGTGCCGAGCTCCCATCCACCCTGGGAAGGCTCAGCCGCTCTTCCTGGTCCATCCCGCAGCATGGAACTAATCCCCGCCCCGTTGTCAGTTCTGCCCTAAGCCACTGGGTCACAGCCCCCTCCCCTGGGCAGACGAGGGGCTTACCGAGAGTCTCAGCCCCCCTTGATCTATAACTGTCCTGCATGCTCCAGGCCCCACCCAGGCATTACCAGCCCCAAGCTGGGACTAGAACCCAAGCCCTCCAGCTCCACAACACAGCAGCAGTAGCAGGCCCAGCCTCTAGGGGGCAGCACATCTCCTACATACACAAGCTGGGATATCACAAGGACCCTACCACTGGGTCCTGCACAGACCCACCAGGGCTGGGCTGCTCCCATCATTGGCAGGATGTGTCAATGGCCCAGCCGGGGGCAGTCCCCTGGATGCTAGTATCACAGGGGCAGCCAGCTCCCATAGCCCTGCCCGTCTTTCCACCCACCCTTAGGAAAGGAGCCATGTCCTTCCGTGACAGTGAAATCCAGCCTAGGGCTCAGAGGGTCTTTCCTCTCTCTAGCCACGGCGGCCCAGTCCTGGACTCGCTCCCATGGGAAAGCCTCCTGCCATGTCTCGATTAGCAGCCAAACACTTTCAAACCTCACTGGATGGGCACAAGAGCTGGCGCCCGTGCCATCATGCCGGCCTTGCTGTCCCCCCATCTCCCCGCCCAGCCTAGCAGCATGGCCCAAGTCCCGCACACAGCCCTAGGGCTGGGCTCAAACCCCCTCCCCGCCTGGCCCAGAGCGCCAAGGGGGAATTTTCAATAATGTTTTTAGAAAGCCCCTGTGTGCCTCAGTTTCCCCTGTATTTCACATGGCTACTGAGTGGGGAAGGGACTGTTTGCTCTCAGGGCAGGCGGGGAGACCAATGTCACTGGCGGCCTGAGTTGGGATGGGTCATTAAAAAGGACTGGCCGAGGCGACCCCTCATCAATGATGAATCTGTGAAGACAATGGCAAAGCCAAACACCAGGACGCTGACTCCCAGCACCCCAGGGAAATGGATTCCCCCCCTCACCCCAGGGAAGCTGGGCACAGACCCAGCAGAGAACAAAGGACAGCGAAGGTGTGTGGATAAGAGTTGGCTGCTGGAAGGAGTTGAGGCTCTCACCAAGGAGGGCAGACTGACAGACAGAGCCTGACCTACAGCTTGGCGGGGCCCCTGGCTGAGGACTACAGTGCTGGGCTCCAGGGGACACAGCTGGGCTGGGGGAGGTGATGGAGGGGCGTCCAGCCCTGAGGTGGGGACCCTGCTGCACCAGGAGCTTGGCTCAGGTGGAGTCTCTGAGCAGAGCTCAGAGGGCAGGAGGGCTAGAGCCCTGACAATCCATCTCAGGAGGCTGGAAGGCCCTATGGCTGCCCTGGAGGAAGTGAGATGTCCAGGGCATCAAAGGGGTCCCTCCAAAGGCCTATCCCAAAGCTGGGGTGTAGCACTGATCCTGGGATCCGGGACAGGCCCTCACAGCACTTTGCAAATGGGGAAGCAAAGCCCTGTACTCTGACGCCAGGAGGCTCCATTACCCTCTTGGGACAGATGAGGAAACTGAGGCACATGAAGGGATGAGCGCATGGTCACAGCATGAGCCAGGAACAGGCCCCAGGAATCCTGACTCCCAGCCCCTGCTCTAACCACTAGACCCCACCCTCCTCCCAGAGCTGGCGATAGAACCCAGGAGTCCTGACTCCCAGTCCGGTGCTCTAGCCATCTAGCCACTTCCTGGGCAGTGGGAAGAGACAGGCTGGCATGGGAGGGAGGGCTGGGTTCACTTGCTTTAAAGGAGCGAGGCTGAGCTAAGAGCTCCCCAGGGGTAATATTTGAATGCGCTATCATTGGCTAGTTTCCCCCACATGGCCAGGCCTGTCTTTCTTGGTCAGTGCCTGGTGTGGGCACCCCGAGTGGATTAGCAAAACACAATTCCACACGGTGGCACAGGCTGGTAGAATCATGGCACGCCTGGGAGGCCCCCTTTGAATCCTGCCCCTGCCTGCTCTCCCAGAGGCTCCCCCTCTCCTCGCTGCTGCCTGCAGAGCTCCACCCCAGAGGTGGCTGCATTTCACTGGGGCGCAAAGAGCCACGAGACCCTTGGGCTCTGGCGAGATTTCACAGGCACATTAAACCAGCCCATCTCATTATTGGCAGCCCTTGGGCTTCCACAGCTCGGCAAGATCCACAGGGTCCTGGAAGCGTGTGACAATTCCCCTCCTCCCACACTCCCACCCAGCAGAAAGCCAGCCCTGGGAATGGGGGCAGCAGAATGGAGGCCAGTGGCATCTGCAGGCATCACACAGCCTATAAAGCATGGTGCTGGCCCACCAGGAAGGGGATGTAGCTACATCTTGTCACCGACAGCCAGCAAGCAACTCCCCAGGGCTAGTACATAATGGCTTGGAATAAACCCAGAGTCAGGAATAGCTCCCCTGGCGCTGACCCGTCTCCCAGACCAGAACGGGGCAGCTCCTTTCATGTTCCTGGCCACGATTAGATGTGCTAATGGCTCTGCCCGAGTCATCCCCTGCCCCTGTTCCAAAGAAACCAGCCCAAGGACTTGGCACTGCTGCACTCTGCCTTCTCTGTCTGCTTCTGTCCCCAGCCCCTCTCGGCGCAAGAGCATCCTCCACTGCAGCTCCGGAGCTGCGGCTCTGCATCGCTCTGCCTCCTCACCTCTTCCCCTGGCTGTCTGTTCAGGCATATCCTAACAGCACTGCCTGGACAGGAGCCTGGGTAACAGGCAGCGTGAAACCACAGTGCGGGAGCAGCGAGAGGCGGAGCTGGGAGCCCGGACTCCTGGGTTCTTTTCCTGGCCAGTCCCTTCCCCTCTCTCTGCTTTAGTTCACCCCACCTCTAAAAGCTGGCGCAGCAACGAGGAGCCAGCAGGCTGAAGCATTGGAGCTCAATTACCAGTCATGCAGCGTTCCGGTTCTCAGGAGCCAGAGTCGGGGGAATTGCTGCCAGCAAGCAGGGACTAGGCCCTAGCTGGACGGGGCAAAAGAGAAAGGGCTGGTTTATAATGGCTCCTTCACGGGGTGTGTGGAGCTGGGGGGGGTCTGCTGAGTTCCCCACACAGCCCCCGGCTGAGGGGCATGAGCCATCCCCTCTGGGGGTGGGGAGGGGAATTACCTCCAGAGCTGCCAACTCTCAAGAGCTTTAGCAGAGACACCCGGCTAGCAGAGGGCTCTTTGCCCAGATAGGCTCGCATGGCTGCCTGGGAAAGGCCCCTCTTGGCAAGTGCTCCCCACAAGACCCCTGCGGTTCCGCTTTCACACACAGTCCTCCCCCCCCCCCCAGCACGTTCCTCACGCACTCGCCTTCGAGAGCTTCTGTCACTGTACGGAGCAGGAGGCTGGGAGCCAGGATGCCTGGGTTCTAGTTTCACGTATGGGAAGGGGAGTGGGGTCTAGTGGTGGGGGAAGGAACTGGGAGTCAAGACTCCTGGGTTCTGTTCCCAGCTCTGAGAGAGGAGTGGGGTTCAGTAGCTAGGACAGGGGATCACTATGCTCAGGGGGTCCCAGGGATGGATTTCCAGAGAGGTTGAGCCCCCTTGTAGCTGGGATCTTGTGGGCTCAGCATCCCTGACAAGCCAGTATCAGCTGAGTGATCTCGGGTGAGTCCATCTCTGTGCCTCAGTTTCCCTAGCTGTAAAACAGGGGCAATTCTCCATCTGCCTGGGGGCTGCAAAGCAAAGCCAGTCACCACATGTTTCCAAATCTCCCACAGCCCCTGGCAGGCAGTGAAAACCCACAGAGGGCACTGCAAAGAAAGTGGAACAGGAGAGCACCCCCTGGGGCTTCCTGGGAGTCAAAGGTACCTCCCACCACCCAGCCACCCGCCTTTGGCTGAGCAGACACCAAACCGCTGGGCTGGTCCCAGATACAGCTAGGGACCAGCTGCTGGATGCTGTGATGGGAGCTGGGGTGGCTCAGCCACGGGGGAATCCCTACCTCTCTGTGGGAGTGGGGCGCTCCGCTCAGGGTAGTCTGCAGCGCTGGTGCAGGAGGGCCTGCCTGGCGCTTGGAGGTCCCCATGGAGGGAGCCCCAGCAGGGTGTGGGGCGGTGACACCCCCGGGGACCCAAGCACAGAGGAGACGGGAAACACGTTCTGCGTCTCAAAAATACATTAGCAAAATCACCATCAGGAAAGGGGGGGGGGCTGCGGGAGCCAGGGAAGGGGGTGCAGGGGGGCTGCGGGGAGCCAGGGGGCGCTGCAGCGAGGCAGGCGGAGTGCAGTGTGCTGCGGGGAGGGGGACTGGGGGGCTGCGGGACGCGGAAAGGACTGCAGGTGGATGCGGGGAGCCGAGGAGGACGGAGCGGGGGCCGGAGAAGGGCGCGGGGGTCCGACCGTCCGGCCTTGCGGGGCTGGGCAGGGACCCTGGGGGATGAACGCACAGTGGGGGGGATCGGGAGCCGGACGGTCCGCACCCCCCGTCCGAGACACCTGCCGCCCCCCGGGGCAGCCTCCGGCGAGGCGGTCCCGCAACGCGTCGCGCCCCCTTACCCCGCCCGGCGGGGGCGACGCCACGCTCCCCCAGCCCCGGCGCTGATCCCGGCCGAGTCCCCGGCGCAGCCCGGCAGCGGGCGGAGCCGCCGGCCCGGGGCGGAGCGAGCAAGAGGCGCCCACCCCGGCGCGCCGCCAAGCTCCGCTCCGCCCGTGGAGCCGGCCCGGGCCGTGCGCTCAGCCCGGGGGGCACCTGGGGGCAGGGCGGTGAGCGCTCAGCCCGGTACAGCCCCAGGGGCACAATCCGGCGGGGCCGGGCGCTTCCATCCGCCCCCCGGAGCTGCGCTGGCTGGGGAGGCAAATGACCCAACTGCCCCGGCCGCATTTGAACCGGCCCCTGGTCTCTCTGCACCGCTGGGGGCCTGAGAGCCGCAACGCCCCTGGCCCTGGCCCTGCCCCAGATGGCGGCTGGGTCCTACCTGCCAGGCGGGACTTGGGTTAACTGTGGGGACGGGGGTCGGGACTGGTGCCCATGGCAGCAGGGTCCTAGATGGCTCAACCCATTTCCCTGAACACTTTGCCTCTGGCCTTCGCCCAGCCTGGGCAGCGCCAGCCCCCAAGGGCCTCGTTCCTTCAGGCTGGAAGAGCCTAAGTTCCTGTTCCCTACTCTCTCCCCTCCACCGCTGACCCACAGGGGGACCCCCCTGCCATGCAGCAGCCAGAGACAGCAGGGGACCCGGAGCTCCCCCCAGCACGCTAGAACAGGACGGGCCTGAGGCCCCTCTGCTGCGTGGTGCAGGCCACTCCTGCTGGGGTGCATGGAACGGGGGAGCCCAGGTGTAGCTAGCGCAGCTGGGCGGGGAGCCGGCTGGGTGCCATAATGATCTAATCAGGCCCTTGTGGAAGCCAGGCGTCTGCTCCACCAACAGGTCATATATTATTGTAATCTATACATAACCGCTAATGTAATGGGCCTCTGATCTACAGCAACAGCAGTCCCTCCTGTGGGCTGAGGCCTGATGAACACATGCTTCTCCCAGCCCTCCCTGTGAAGGGCTGGCTGGTTCCCCACACCGAGCCAGGGGCTCCCAGGCCCCAGCGCAAGTGAGAGACAGGAAGGGTCCTCGCTGCCTAAAGCTGCCGAGCTGAGCTGCCCCATCCCCAGCTGAGTCAGGAACTCGGCAGCACCCTGCTACCTGGCAGACCACTGACGCTGTGGGGATAGGGGAGTTAGCAACAGGCAGGTCCTGCTCTCAGATGGCTGAGCCATCCCCAGGGCCGTCTAATGGGCACCAAGGTCCCCCCTCTCCCCCCACACATACATGCTGGCTGACCAGCAGGGAATCCAGTTTTCCATGATAAAAAAACCCCAAAATTCTCCCATTAAAAAACCTCATAAAAATCTGTGTTTTTCTGCAATTAAAATGAAACACGGAACTTTGCTTTCCCTACCACAATATGGGGAGGGACCAGTGGAATCCCATGAACCACATTTGTCTGATCTAAGGGGACAGGGTCCAGATCGGATAATCAAAAATTTGGATGATCCGGAGAACTTCAGCCCTGGGCCACGGGGCTCCTGCTGTCAGCCTTGCGTGGCAGGGCTCGGGCTTCACCTGACAGCCACAGCCCAAACCGAGCTGCCCATGGCCCAAACCCTGCCACCCAGGGCTGTCGGCCCAAGTCCTGTTGCCCAGAGTCGGGCTGTGAGCGCCAGTTCAGTGAATACAGGAAGCCAGCTGATGGAGACTCGTTAAACAGCGTTCAGAGGTTTCTCTTTTTTCACAAACTGTAAAAAGCCTAATTCAGCATTTTCCCATGGCACTCAGCTGTCAAGGCTCCCTGCTGGTCAGCCACAGCCCAGCAGCGCTCATGACACTCGTGCATCAGTGAAGGGCTGTTGTGCAGGCCCAGTGAAGTGCTTATAGATGGAGAGTCCTTCTCTGCACCAGGGCCGTAGCCACGGGTGGGCCTGGGTGGGCCGTGGCCCACTCACTTAGCATCCAGGCCCACTCAAAACAGGACAAAAGCCCCCCCGAATCCACAGACTGTGGGGGAGGGAGTCGTCCCAGGTGGGGGGGTGCCTCATCAGGGTGGGTCTGGGCAGGGATAGTGCTGGGGCCGTAGACCAGAGCAGCAGCGCACGGTGCTGGCAAGAGAGGGATGCGGCCAGCTGGGCAGACGAACACCGAGCCAGGGTCAGGAGGAGTGGCTGGAGCTCAAACCCCGGTGGGTGCGCCCCGCAGCCTGTGCGCCCGGGGCAGCCTCATCTTCTGGTGCCTGCTAGTGGTAAGGACCTGCTAGAGGGGATGTGGGGAGGCAAGCCCCCCATCCCTCCTGCTCCCCTTCATTGCCTACCCACCTGAAAGTCAAGGCCCACCCAGGTTTCCTGTCCTAGCTACACCGCTGCTCCACACAGCCCCTAGCCTGGAGCAGAGCAGCCAACTCCCAGCCCTTCTACAGACTGTGCTCGAGTCTTCTCCACCCTTCACCACCAAGGCCCCAGAGCCCCCCTCTGCGACGGAGGCAGCTTGCTCCCCCAAGACAGCTGAGGGGCTGGACAAGGTAACTTCAGGCAAAGCTGGGAGAGAGCCCAGCACTCTAAAACAGCTGCACCCACTTTGCCACGCTGCCTTTCAGGGACAGCTGCCATATTATGTGCTTGTCTACCCCACGTGACGACAGATGGATTTCCGTCCCTTTCAACTGGCCAGATCGCATGGGGAGGTTTAGGAATCTGCCGCTGGGAGTTGTCCTTTAAGTTGAGTGGCAGTGGCTTGAGCTTTAAGTGCCAGAGAGCCCAGGCTCGTGCCTTGCAGAGGACCCAGTCCCATTGTTACACTCGGCTATGGAGCCTTTAACCAGTAGGCTGCACCCTGCTGCCAAAGCCGGGCAGCCTCGGCCCCAGCCTGGTCACAAATACCTGTGTGCAGCTGGGGTGCTGTGTGGTTTGCCGCCTTCTCTAGGATGATCCTCCTCTCTGATCCCAGCACCCAGCTGTCTGCAGCGATTCTCCTCCAGAAGGTGGCAGCCCACGGGGCTGGGCCAGGGAAGGGTGCCCATTCAGGGGAGACAGATGTAAGAACGGTGCCTGTGCTTTGGGGAGGGTTGTGTTCAGAGGTGAGGTCACTGTTTGTTTTACTGGTGTATTCTGAATGTTTTGGTTAATGGGCGCCAACTCGTTCAGAAGAGGGAGGGGCCCCTCCTGAACTGTTTGCTGGGAGGAGACGGGGATCAGAGAGCCCGGCCTGGGCCAGCTCCCCAGAGAGCAGAACCAGGTTTAATAAATGTGTCTTCCCTGAGAGCCAGCTCTGTGCATGGGGGAGGTCAGCACTGTGGGGGACCAGCTGCCTTGGGGCGTTGCTAGTAAGCCACAGAGCCCCAGGCCTGCTGGTCACCGCCTGGATCAGCCCAGCGCAGCAGGGATTATCGAGGGACATTTGGCAGCAAGGTGGGCTTGGGGAGGGTCTCAGCTCCAGCTCCTACATCATAAACGCCCCCCAATGCTTTGAACTAACGGACCAGCTCAGCCGGGAGCTGCTGGGGTCATCAGGGAGGCAGAACTGCCCCAGACCTGGTCCCCTGCAGGAGACGTTCCCCATTTATGCCCATATGCAAGTTAGGTGCAAATATACAAACGTTCTTCTTACATAAAATGTTGCCCAGGGAGCTGCCCTAAGCTTGGCAGCCAGGGACAGCAGGACGCTCCTGTCCCCAGCTGCAGGAGTCCCAGTGGCCCCTCCCCGTGCTGCAGTCCTGTGGCAGGGGCTCCTGTGCCTAGTGGAGCAGCAGCTGCTGCATGGTTATGGTGTCAGCAGTGGGCTTGGGTGCGCTCCGCTCTCTGCGCTAACCCTATGGGCAGACGACCAGCAGCCTCCGATCCTGGGCCTTGGCCACCCGACACAGCCACCTCACATCCCCGCTCTGAAGCTGGGCCATGTCACAGATCCACAGCTCGGTGTTTGCCTGGGGCCCAGGCTCCCTTCTGCCTTCCCACTTACCTGGGGTTCCAAATGGATGCCAGACCCACCATTTGTGTCTGTTGAACATTGCCTGTGCCACACTCACCCCAGAGGTGGCTGCATTTCAGTGGCGGCTGGATGTAAGCTATGGAAAGGCCAGCAGAGTCCAAAGGGAAAGGGACAGACCTGAACTGGTCGCTTTGGGAACTGCCTTTAAAACTTTTAAAACCAAACCCAAATGACCCCAGAACACAGACAAACACTTCAAGACCCACCCCAAGCAGCCCCCCAAAAAGGAGAGACAGACCCAGTAAGGTGCCCTAGCTGCTGCTGATCCGTATGGTGTGGAAGAAAGATGCCCAGAGACAAGGGTGATGGGCAACAGCAGGCCCAAGCCCTCAGGCTGAGTAAGTTCTGCAGCCAGTTTGGAGAGCATGGCAGGGCCTTCTGCTTCGTGGGGACCCTAGGAACAGATCCAGCACAATGTCCCCAGCCCTGCCAGTGCCCCTCACTCCTGAACCGCAGCCCCCACCTCAACTATTCCAGTCCTGGCTGGAGCCCTCAAGGGAACTGGGCTTTGTGAAATACTCAGCAGTGGATGTTCTGCCCCAGTGCCAAGCAGGGCTCTGCACACACTGAGCCAGACACTGCCCCAGGTGCACTAAGCTGGGAGCCAGATGGCCTCAGTTCTGGTCTCACCTCTACTGACTCCTAGGGATTCTTCTGCACAGTTCTCAATATTCACCAGCACCTTCTCCCCCAAATATTAGACCCCCATTTTACAGAGATGCTCATAGTGAAGTTACACAAGGTGAGTTTAAGCCAACTGGTGACCGAATCTGAGTCTCTTATTACAGCAGACACAAGTCTTATCCACTCAGCCCCATAACCTTTCAGATTAACTGTGCCAAACATACCTGCTTCAGTTATCCCACCTCTAATCAGTAAAGCACTCTACTCTTCCAGAGCAAGGGATAGAACCCAGGAGTCCTGGCTCCCAGCCCCCCCTGCTCTAACCTACTAGACTCGACTGCTCTCCCAGAGCCACAGATTGAACCCAGGAGTCCTGGCTCCCAGACACCCCCACCCTGTTTTAACCCACACTCCCTGCCCAGAGCCAGGAAAAGGACCTAGGAGTGCTAATGCCAAGCCCCCCTGCTCTAACCCACTAGTCCCCACTCCCTGCCCACAGATAGAACCAAGTTGTCCTACTCTCCAGTGCTCTCCAGCTGTCTAACAAACAGGTGTTGGATATTTTTTGCCCATCTTCAAACAGGGTATTTGAAGGGGAAGCGAGATTGCCAAAATCCCTTCTCCCTGAGTTGCCCATCACCACAGCATCTGGGCCCTCATGTCTCTAAGGAGCTAATTTCCAGATGGCGGGCATGATAGAAAGTGCCAGCGCTCCCCGAAAGGAGAATGCTTGTTTGGGGTCCCATGGCTGACACTGCGCCTCCTGGGACCACCTTGCCCCACAGACCTGGACCAGGCTGGGGGGCAAGGGCATCCTGGGGCTGGCAGAGAGAGAGCTGTGAGGTCAACCCCAGCCCCAAGCTACTCTAGGACAGAGGGGTGAGGCCAGCCAGGTATGGTGGGCACACAGCCCTAGCCCCGCTGCTCCGAAGGGCACTCATCTCCCCAGCACCGACACAGACAGTTAGACAGACAGACACTGGCTGCCTCCTGTGGCTATAAAATTCCAGGGTGGCTAGTGGGCCCTGGCCATGGCTTCCCAGGCCCTTCAGGGTTCTAGGCCAGCGTTATCCCAGGGAGGGGACCTTTCCCTGCTGTCAGCTGCCCCCTCCCCGTGGGGCGGAGCCTGGGGACAACAGCGCTGTGGGGAGCCTGGCTCCAGTTAATGGGTGTCATGAGCGGAGCGTGACCCAGCGATTTCCCATCAGCCCAGCACTGGGTATGTGCCACTGCAAAGCTCTGGGGGCCTGGGTGAGGGGCCCTACCCCAAGCCCAGCCCAGGGCATGTGGTGCCAGCAGCACCTTCCCCACAGCTGGAGTCTGGGGGCCTGGGTGAGTCTCTGCTAAGGGGGTGCAGCTGGGCCCCCAGCTGAGGCCAGGTCTATGGGCCAAGCCTGGCTGGGCTGTGAGGACAGGGCTCCCCGCAGAGCAGGCCGGTGAGATGAATGCTCATAACCATCCCAGTCATGGGAAAGGCTGAACAAGGGCGACCGCGACGCGGATTGAACTCCAGGGCGTGTGAAGATCCCGCCTGGGACCCGGAGTCGCGTGGCCTGGAAACCAGCTCCGCAGCACTGGCGTGTCGGAAATTAGGCCTAAGTGGTGGACAAATGAATGGGAGCACCAGTGAGTCCCCCCGCCACTCCCTAGTGTTAGGCTCCTTAAAGGAAGAGTCTTTGGAGGCCAGGGGTGGGGCCAGAGGAGCAGTCGGATGGACGTGACCGCACCAAGAGCTGGCTGAAAGGAGGGGAAGGGGCGAGCAGTGCCATCCTGGCTGCCAAGGGACCCACCAGCACCCTGCCAACCCTGACAGACGCCCCCAGCAGCCCTGCTCTCGTGTGCGCTAAACACAGGCGGGCGGACAGTGGGCGGGCGGCACTTCAGGCTCCTGAGCCCTCCCAGCCAGTGAGTATGAGCTCGGGTGGCTGGCCTGAGTCTCTGTCCACCCTGCTCGTTCACACGCCAGCGCAGGTGGGTCTTCCTGGGCCGGGGGCTCGTGGACACACCCAGAGAGGGATCCACTGCCTGTCTGCCAGGCCCAGGGGCTCATGGACACGCTCAGAAGGGGACCCATTGCCTGTCTGTCAAGGCCGGGGGCTCATGAACACACCCAGAGGGGGAGCCCCTGCCTGTCTGCTTGGGCCGGGGGCTCGTGGACACGCCCAGAGAGGGACCCCCTGCCTGTCTGCCCGGGGCCGGGGGCTCATGGACACGCCCAGAGGGGACCCCACTGCCTGTCTGCCTGGGCCAGGGCTCATGGACCTGCCCAGAGGGGGACCCACTGCTATCAACACCTCCAGCTAAATCCCAAACACCACATGGGACATGAGACTTTGTGTCTCCCCGCCCACCGCCCCCCGCACACCCCACTGCCATGTTTCTCTTTCCCTTCCCCATTATACTGCTTCTCTTTTCTCACCTCCCTGTTTACTGTCTGGCTCATCAGAGTCTGGCTTTGCTGCCAAGACGCTATATTTTGCAACACGGCTGCAAGCCTGAGCCCAGGGGAAGAGAAGAGCAATGTCCCAAGTTTGACGGGTCTCGGCCTGGCTCATCAGCCCGTGGGCCAGGGCGTAACACTGCAAAGGAGAGAGACGCTGCTGGTCTCCTTTCCCTCTGTGGGCGTTTGTTTTGTTTTGTCTGCAGGGAAACGGGATGGACTTTAACAACAGCATCAGCAGCTCCAGCCCAGCTCAGCCAGCGGCTCCATCCATCCCCCCAGCTTCCCCTCCAAGGCCAGTTACTCCCATGGCTGGTCCATCCAGGAGCCTGCCAGTCAGACATGGGTTTTCTTGTCACCGCCTCGCTGAAGGGCCGGGGCCGGGCATCAAGGGGCACTGGTCTGAGAAAAGCCTTTAATACCTTACAGCTCAAAGGCTTTCACTGGCTTTTCTTCTTCCCCTGGGTTTTCATACAGACTTCCCGGGCTGTTCTGGGGGCGTTTGCCATGGCACTGCCCAGCTAAGAGCTCTGATAACCAAACCCCAAACCGTGTCTGATGTTGGACACAGACTGGGGCATGGTGACCCCTTGCACTCATTGAACCCATATATTCCATTTAAAGTAATACAACAGCACCCCCTGGGGGGCAGGGGATGTCAAGGTATGGGCACCCCGATGCAGGGGATGTACAGGGTATGGCACCCCTGGGGCAGAGGACATGTGGGGCATGAACACTCTGATGGGGGAGGGGTTGTGTGGGGTATGGGCACCACCTGGGGGGGGATGCATGGGGCATGGGCACCTAAAGCCCTTGGTAAATCCATCCCTGTCTGTCCGTGAGGCCTGGGCAGGGTTTGGCGGGGATCTATGCTCTAACACTCCCCCCAGCTGTAACTCTCAGAGCCCCCAGCCCTGCCCCGGGTCAGGATCCTTGCAGGGGCACCCTGTTCCTCCCCGCTCCCCCTAGGTGCATCCCCATCTCCCCTGCTGTCAGGGGTTCCCCCAGCCCTTGCCTACCCGGACAGGGGGAGGGGAAAGTGGAGAAGTGAGGCAGAGTCCTACCCGAGCCTGCAGGGCAGGGCATGGTGGCAGCCAGGGCCTTACCGTGCTGAATCCCGGGAACAGGCCCACGGCTGGCTGCGCCTCCATGGGGAAGGGCAAGAAGTGCTTGATGTCCAGTGGTGGCTGGATCATGGCTGGGGGCGCGCGCAGCATGGTGGGGAGCGGGGCTGCCCGGCTCAGGCTCCCTAGACAAGAGACAAGGAGAGAGCGTTAGGAGCAGCATGGGGGGGCCCAGCGGGAGCCACGTCTGCAGTGTTTGTGTGTGGGGGGGATTCCCATCATCCGCAGGGATCCAACGTTCAGCTCCCAAACCACAGGCCTTTGGAGCAGCAGCTGCAACCTGCAGCTGGACACCAGGGGGTGCCAGGCTCCCACACATGCTAAACAGCCTGGGGCACAAGCTCACCCTGGGGTGATGGCCTGGCCCATAGGTGCTGGAACTGGGGGGAAGGGGGGTGGCCACACACCAGGCTCAAAGTGGTTTCCATCCTAGCCAGGGTTTATGGTTTGGTTCAATGGTTCGCAGCCCCCCTGGCCTGACCCGCTTGCGGAGGGAGCCCCCAGGACGGGGCAAGGGACTCTGGCCTGGTTGACCCAGGCAGGATCCAGGCCTGAGCACCGCGGGCCAGCCTCCAGCCTCCTGGGCCAGTCTGTGCCAGGCCTGGGAGCGGCTCCCTGATTGCAGCACCCAGGTGCATTGGCCACAGGGCTGGGGCCAGCCCTCTGGGTGCAGGCCCGTGCTCCTCACTCCCCCACCAGCGGGCAGAGCCTGGCCCAGCCCTGAAGGGACTCAGAGACCAAGAGGGAGTTAACCCCGAACATGCTGGGCTTTCACAGCAAGCCAAACAGGCTGTGAGTCGGGACTGAGGGGCACCGGCAGAGCTGGGTGTGGGGGACCCCAGGGCTGGGATAACAGGGGACTATGGGAAGGGGCTGAGCAGCACTCGGGGGACAGTGCACACACGTGTGTAAGCGTGCATATTTTTCCACTTGCAGGTGAACATGAGTGGGGGTTCCATGTTAGCATGTGTGGCGGGGGACAGGTGCCCATCTGAGTGCAGCACAGTCTGGGAGGGCCAGGGCAAGTGGCACTCGTCGGGGTGTGGCTGGTTGAGAGGCGCCCGTCTGGACAGGGCCGGGTGAGAGGCCTGTCTGGGTCCGTCCGGGTCTCTTCATCTCCAGAAAGGCCCCGTGGAGCCAAGCTCTTTAATCCCCTCCCCTACTCTACACAGACACCGCAAGGCTCTAGGCTCCCATCCCCACTTCCTGTCTTGGTGGCGTGGTGCCCCCTGGTGGTGGGACGGGGCAGTGCAGCCCTACTCATGCCTGCTGATAAGGGCAGGGGCTGCTCTGGCTGAGGCTGTGCTGGGAGTCTGGTAGGGCAGAGAGCGAGGGACCTGCACCTCAGGCCACGGGCCAGTGGAATGATCTCCCAGAATGTACTGCAGCAGGCCAGCCACGCTGTACACATGCTCCCACATGCATGGCCATGCACCCCGACACACGACGGGCCCGCCTTGCACACGTGACGCTCGACGGCCCCCCCTCACAACTGTGTGCTCTGGCACACACACTGTGACGTTGCATTCTATATGATTTTATGAAAGTATGCTGTGAGTGTGAATATGATATACACTGTTCTCAGTGGTAGCTGATGACAGAACAAGGAGTAATGGTCTCAAGTTGCAGTGGGGGAGGTTTAGGCTGGGTACTAGGAAAAACTTTTTCACTAGGAGGGTGGTGAAGCACTGGAATGGATTACCTAGGGAGGTGGTGGAATCTCTTTCCTTAGGAATTTTTAAGGTCAGGCTTGACAAAGCCCTGGCTGGGATGATTTAGTTGGGGATTGGTCCTGCTTTGAGAAGCGGGTTGGACTAGATGAGCTCCTGAGGTCCCTTCCAACCCTGATATTCTATGATTCTATGAAAAAAGAAAAGGAGTACTTGTGGCACCTTAGAGACTAACCAATTTATCTGAGCATGAGCTTTCGTGAGCTACAGCTCACTTCATCGGATGCATCTGATGAAGTGAGCTGTAGCTCATGAAAGCTTATGCTCAAATAAATTGGTTGGTCTCTAAGGTGCCACAAGTACTCCTTTTCTTTTTGCAAATACAGACTAACACGGCTGTTACTCTGAAACCTATGATTCTATGATGTAACTAAAATATGCTTCATGCAAAAGGTCTCTTGTAAGGTATCATTACAAAGCTTACAATCCACTGAGTCTGGGCATCCTATTTGTATAAATGTATCACTCTTGTATCTGAAATTAGAAATATGAAATATAACTCTGAGGGCCTATTGTAATTATGCAAAGAGTGAGCCATTAATGGTGGTTTGGAATCTTGATGGCTCCCATCAGCCAGGACAATTGACTGTGGATGCCTCTGTTTGCAGGACGGCCTTCCTGTGAGTCAGGCTGGGAGGAATGATGGCTTGGGATCATGTCACCTGAACTGGAATCCATCTTTAACCTGGTGTTTTTTCATTGAGAAGGAGGGGTGGGAACCCAGAGGGACAAAGGATTCCTGCCTTGTGCCAAAGATGTATAAGGGGGTGGAACAGAACAAAGGGGGCTGCAATCATGAGAAATCCCCTAGCTACCACCTGAGCTGGAACAAGGGCTGTACCAGGGGAAAGGATTGTGCCCAGACTAGGAAGGCGTCCAGTCTGTGAAAGAAACTTATTGGAACATCTCTGAGGGTGACGTTTTTATCTGTATTCAGTTTGATTAGACATAGATTTGCGGGTTTTATTTTATTTTGCTTGGTAATTTACTTTGTTCTGTCTATTACTACTTAGAACCACTTAAATCCTACTTTCTGTATTTAATAAAATGACTTTTTACTTATTAATTAACCCAGGGTGTGTATTAATACTTGGGGGGAAGGGTAAACAGCTGTGCGTATCTCTTGATCAGTCTTATAGAGGGCAAACAATTTCTGAGTTTACCCTGTATAAGCTTTATACAGGGTAAAACGGATTTATTTGGGGTTTGGACCCCATTGGGAGTTGGGCATCTGAGTGTCAAAGACAGGAACGCTTCTGTAAGCTGCTTTCAGTTAAGCCTACAGCTGTTAGGGGACGTGGCTCAGACCTGGGTCTGGGTTTGCAGCAGGCTAGCGGGGCTGGCTCTGACCAGGCAGGGCACTACCAGGGCAGGAAAGCAGGGGCAGAAGTAGTCTTGGTACATCAGTTGGCAACCCCCAGGGTGTTTCTGTGATCCAGCCCGTCACAGGCACCACACCCCAGCAGCAGCCCCATGCAGCAGAGGGGCCTGGTGGAGGGGAGGTAGCTGCCCTACAGCTCTGCAGGTGCTCTGCACTTTGGCTCAGTCGCACCTGTGCACCTTGGGAGGGCAGCTGGGCCTGCCCCTGAGCGCAGCCCCAGAGGGTATCTCTGAGCTTGTCTTACCAGTTACCTGGCAGAGAACGGGGGCACCAAGGCAGAGAGGCTGCAGGGCCTCCTGGCATTGCCAACCCCTGTGGGCAGGTCCTGGTGGCAGGCCAAAGGGTCCTGCAGCGATTACTGATGGGAGCCCAGGCCCTGGGGGGCAGAGGAGTGGCTGGCAGTGCCCCTGGCAGCACAGCTAGCTAAATGTGTCTGGGGAGGTGGGATGGGGGTGGGCAGCCCCCTTGGTCCGGGCTGGGTCGAGCGGGCTGTGCTGCACAGGCAGCCGCCGTGCAGGGGAAATGCCTGCCTCAGTGCAGCGAGATTAGAGCTGCAAAGCCCTTTGCAACTCTCCCCCGGCTCCCACCCCGGAGTCCCAGGCTCAGGGTGGTGTCTCTGTCTCGGGGGCATCCCCTCCCCTCCTAGACCCTAGCATCACCAGAGAGCCCCCCATCCCCTGGCAAGGCCTGGGATCTGCCAGCAAGAGTCAAACCATCACGGTCAGTTTTGCTTCCCTTCCCTGGACAGTTGCAGCTGGCGCTGGGCTCCCAGCACCATGGGGGGCTCCGGGACCATGTTTCCTCTGGTCAGAACCGCCCGGACGAGCAGCGCAGGTGCGGCCCCACCGCAACCCCAAGCGTCACATGGCCCTGAGCAGCACGAGGCTGATCTGAGGGGCAGGGCCAGGCTGCCCTATGACATGGGGCTGGAGGGACGGGTCCCACTGTGCCGGGGGAAGCACCCCCACAGGGCTAGCCCAGCACCCCTAGGGGAGCCCCCAGGAGTCCTGCACGAGGGTCTGCCCACCCTCCCCCCCCGACAGACTCAGGCCAGCTGCTGGGCCCTGCCCCACATCATAGCTCCCATGGCTCCCTACAAGGGGTAGGGGGAAGGAGCATTATTACCCCCATTGTTCTACTGGGACACTCAGGTGGGGGCAGCATCTCACACAGCAGAGAACCCAGGAGTCCTGCCCCCAGCCCGGCACCTTACCCATGTGAGCGCCAGCCCCATCAGAGCAGATGGGAAATCCCCTGGCCCACCTGTTGTCAGTAGAGGGCCATGGGGGCAGCATGGCCTGGCTAACAGCCCCGGCCAATCCTGACCGGCAGGGAGGGGTCGGGGACACAAGCGGGGAACCCAGCGCAGCCGAGGAAAAGGCGGCAGAGGATGGGCTGGAGCTGGAGCTCATGGGGTGCAGAGCATGGTGCCTTGAGCCCCATGTCCCCCTGCCCCTCAAATCAAACCCAGGGGCTCATTTAGCCCACTAGCCCCCTCCTCCCCCACCCAACCATACCCCACCAGCCCCATGGGCCCAATAGCTCAGTATTTCCCTTCCACCACTAATGCCACAGATCAGATCCTTCTCCCTGAGTACCCACTGCTCCCCTGCCTGCCATGCCCATGCTAGCAATGGGCCCATCTAACCTGGAGTCCTCCCCTCCCCTGCGCCCTGCCCCTCTCCACTCGAGCACAGCCCCATCGAATCCATGCTGGCTCCGGTACAGGGTGCAATCCCCCCTGCCCCGCCCCAGTTCAGTCACGGAGCCAGACAACGACCTGGTTTCTGATCCCCCATCTCGGGGGCACTGGAGTCAGCAGAGACCCAAGGGACTGAGCACGAGAGCCTAGGGGTGGAGGTTAGGAGAAAAGTCCCCGAGACAATAGGGGTCGGGAGAAAGTCCCCAACGTTGGGGGGGAGGGGCGGGAGGGAGAAAGGCCCCAAGGCTGATCTGAATTCCCACCCCAGCACTCTCGCCCCCTGTCCCTGCAAACCCCTCCCTGTCCCCCGGGGTTCAGCCGCGAGACTGATGGGTTGTGAAACGTGACGGGGCTGGGAGTGACCTGGCCCGGACTGAACATGCTGCAGACCCAGGCACCGAGGTCCCTGCAGCAAACCCTGCTGGGGTCTGTGAGTGGGCGCCTGTGCCGGGCGCTGCACGTCCACACCACCGCTAGCCGGCCTGGGGGAACAGACACTCCTGGCACCCTCTGCAGGTAAAGTGGAGGCGGCGTGCGCCCATGCGCCTACCTGCTGGCCAGCTAATCTGCATATGCTGCTCTCTGGCTCCCCTATAGGTAAATGGGGACACTGAATGGCTCCCTGTATTTGCATCCAGGTCATCGTGTCATAAAGCGCCCCGATCTACCTGAGTGCCACGCTGACCCTATGCTGCTGGGTAGGGGGGCGGGTACGAGAACATCCTGCAGGTTAACCCAAAGGGAAGTGGCCACCCTATGCTGGGAGGCCGCGGGGGGAGGCAGAGTGCCAAGCCTAAGGCAGTTTCCTGATGTGGCGGGGTGCTGCAGAGTGGGCAGCTGCGAGCTCCCTCGCGGGGTGGGGGGCATGAAGCATCCCACAGCCAGGCGCTAAGAGCAGCAGCCCCTCCAGGAACAGGGGCTCCAGCCCCCGGCTCTGTGGTAGCACCACAGAGTGCGACGGGATGGCCAGGTCTGGGATTGGAGAGAAGCGGGTGTGCAGGGAGGAGGCCACGCAGCGGAGCTGGGTGATGGCAGTTAATGGCAAAGCCCTCATAATCCCGCACATTGCTGGGCTGGGCTGGGGGTGAAATCGGGGCTGGGAAGCTGCTGGAGCCTCCAGCCAGCTGGCGTGGCTGCTGCTTTAACTCCGAGCCGGCTGAACCTGACCAGGGGCCTAAGTGTTAAGTTTTGAGAACTCTGGATCTGAAAATCGGGGTGGGAGGGGGGAGGGGAATTGAGCCACCTGTTATTGGAGGGGCTGCTGCTGCTATTAGCACCTGGCTGCAGTGTGCCCCCTTCCCCGCCGACAATCCCACCCACTGAGCTCAGGGTCTGGATAGACAAGATGAACAAAGGAACATCTTTCTCCCTAATTCCCCCCCATGGCAGCCAGGGAGCTCTGTGCCCCCCTCCCCATGCGGCTCTTCGGCTGCGTCTCCAGTGTGGGGAGGTCGGCCAAGCCCAGTGGACCGGGGGTGGGTTTTCACTGGGAGCTTGGCCGAGGTAACCTTTCAGTGCAAACCAAGCCCTAGAGAGATTCAGTGACTTCCTGGACCCAGTCCCCCGGAGCCCAGCACAAGCCCAACCTGCCTCTCTCATCCGCACTGTTTTCATCCTGCGAAATCTCACTGGCTGGTTACCCCACAACAAGTTTGTAAAATCTCCTCCTTCAGTGGCTTGGCCAAGCAAAGATAACAACCTACTGCCGCTGCTGCCAGCTAGCAGAGCCACTCCTGCAGCTCCAACAACAGAGCCCTTGCTTCTAGCCCAGCACCCAGATTCAAGCGCAGCCAATGACAGCAGGTTACACTCACCCTGGGCATCACAGCCACCCCAACGGCCAGCCACATGACTCCCCTGAGCACTCGCTTCTCAGCCCCAACAGCAAACGCCAGAGCCCATATAACCTCCCAGCCCCTGGGCTGGGCACAGCAGGGTTGGATCCGCTTTTGCAGGCCCGAGAGATGCTGCTTCCCTCCAGCTCCTACTCACAGCTCAGCTCCTGCTGCCCACAAAGGGGAACTGACTCCCCCCGGCCCCCGCCTCTGCACAGCACCTCCCAATGAGCACAGCGGTGGGGGCTGAGCTGTGCTCATGGGTGGCCCCCTCGATGTGCAGCCAGGGCATACACAGAGCAGGGGGCTCCCTCCCTCATCAATGGGCGCTAATTAGTCCCTGTCCTTAAGGTAACAACCTTTCTCCACCCCAAAGCACATTCCACTCAGGGATCTGCACTATTCTGCAGCCCCCTCTGGGGTGGAGCATGACAGCCACTGATCCATCCGCAGCAACACCCTGCAGGGACAGAGCCAGGGGTGCAATAGCCAGAGATGGAATCTGCACCAGCTGCTTCCCTTTGAAGGCACCTCATGAGAGCGGGCAGGGGCCAGGACTCGGAGCCCCGAGCCTGAGGGGGTTGCCCATCCCCCATAGATGCAGCTCCTGCGGCAGTAGTGTGGGAGTGTGCGGTGGCCATCACGGTGCAGAGTTCCTTAGCCCAGGCTAGGTGCTGGCACACGGTGCAGACGCAACACCAAAGCTTCGTTTGCTGGGGGCAGGGGGAGCAGCTCCCTCCCACCCCACACAGAGCCACCCCACCCTGTGCTGTCGGGATCCATGCACAGTGCAAGTCACCCTTGGCCTCAATGGCTGAGCATGAGAGGCAGAGACATGGGGGACGTTCTTCTACCCTGAACCAGGAGCCCTCCCTGGCAGGGCACTTCGAACGTGGCTGGGCACAGGAACAGCTGCTCTCAGGAGGACCTGGTGCTCTGGCATCACCACAACTGGGGAACACGGCCCTTGGGTATCTCTTAGGAGAACTGATCCCTGCTGATCCCCGACCCCACTCTGTACAGCACAGCGCCCCCTGCTGACACCCGCCCTGCGCCCTGCAGCACCATGCCCTCTACGGAGCCCCCGCCCCACTCCCCGCAGCACAGCGCCCCCTGCTGAGCCCCCTACTGGCTGTGCCCCTTACAGTCTGCTGGGTCAATCCAGTGTTTGTTGGGCTCTGGCCGGGGGAGCTGCCAAAGGGGCAGCACAGCCCCCTCCTCGATCAGGTTGGGTGCCAGCAGCTGCCATGGCTCAGAGCAGCTCTGCGGCTGCTGGGGGTGGCACGTTGGCGAGATGCCTGGGGGACTGAGGGCCTGGGACACAGCTGGGGAGGGGAGCAGATACTGATCCAGGGCCCCCTCTGAGACACAGCTCTCAGCCCCCCCAGCCCCCCCAAGCGCCCCCTACCCAGCTCAGAGCCCTGCACCAGCACAGGGCCCAAAGGCAGCTGTGGCTCTGCCCCACAGTGCCACTCGGGGAGGCAGGAGGGGGCTGGCACATGAGCCCTGTCCAGACCCCCAGGCAAAGCCCCCTCCACCAATGGTTCCCCTCTGGGGGTGGGACAGCTAATGAGACCAGCTCCCCTAAAGAGGCGGCTCGATGCGTTAATAAAAAATGACACCACAATTCCCACGGGGGCGGGGGTGGGGGGTGGCAGCTCTGACAGGGTCTCGGAGGTGAGGGAGCAAGGCTGGGGCTTGGGACGGGTCTCCAGGCTGTTAGCTCCCCAGAAGGTGAGGGTGGGTGTGATGGGCAGGGCTGTCCCCAAGTCCCAAGGATGGGCAGAGAGTGAAGGGGTGGGTGGGACTCCTGGGTTCTATCCCCAGCTCTGGGAGGGGAGTGGGGTCTAGTGGCTAGAGCAGGGGTGCTGAGAGTCAGGACTCCTGGGTTTCGTCCCCAGCTGTAAAATGTGCTAGGCACATCCCTGCCCCTCCCTGTGCCTCAATTTCCCCTCTGTTGCAATGGCCCAGCTGGAAGATGCTGGGAAGGGCCCCATTGTTGCTGTTCACTGCTTCTTCTCCCACCGCTGGCACCAAGTGCCCCTTGCAAAAGGGGCTGAAACCATCTCCCGCCTCCCCGGGCAGAGACCCCGTCACGCCGACACATGCATCCGCTGCACCAGCACCAGTTCCCCACACACTGGGTACCACCCAAGCCTGTGAACCTGACAGTGCCAGATACCTGAGTGCAGGGGGCACAATCTGTGACCCCCAGTCTGCATCGGAGACAAGTCTGCAGAACCCGACCTGCAGCCCCCTGCCATCCCAGCCCTGCCCTCCAGCTCTGCCATTGCCCCTCAATCCCGACCTGCAACCCCCTGCCATCCCAACTCTGTCCCCCCAGCTCTGCCAATGCCTCTCAGGCTAAGCCACAAGTGCCCCAGCATCTCCAGGCCCGTGTCTAAGCTGGGTCATCCCCACCCCTGGGGGTCACTCCCCTTGGATCAGTGACGAGGCTCCAGGCTGGCGCTGCCCCCGCCCTGGGTATCGAGGAGCCATTCATCAGTTCTCCTAGCAAGACTCAGTTGCAGGGACTCGGCCCTACCCGGATGCCGGGGTCCCTGGCACTGGTCACCAGGGAGCTGTCACTGAGGCACGTCTATGCCCCAATGCCCTGTAACCCCTGCAACCAGGTGACCCCCAGCTGGGCCAAGACCCTGGGACCGGCTGCCCCACACCCCCCAGCCAGGAGACGCGCTTCCCCAGGGCCCTGGCCCCCTGCATGGGCCCTACCACTAGAGGGTGACAGGGGTCCCTTCTCCCATGCTCAGTGCCAGCGTGTTACCCTAGGGCGCACTGTGGAGACCAGGCTCCCCTCCCTCCACAGCCCAGACACTGTAAACAGCCCCCCAGCCACCAGGGAGGGGTCAAAGAGCAACATGGGGGTAGGAGAGACCTGATCACCCCTCCCCCACAGCACCTCCCCTCCCTCCTGCCCAGAGCTCCGACTGCTCAAGCTAGAGCCCTGCCCCCGGCCAGCGCCCTGGGGTGACCTCCGCCTCCCAGCCCCCGCCCTGCCTGCCCCTCCAATCATCCTTGTGACGGCTCCAAGCAAAGCAGTGCTGTGGGGCGGCCAGGCTGGGGGGGTCAGCCTAGGTCCAGCTACCAAGCGTGGCGGGTGCTGAGCTGAGCAACCCTGACAGGCATGACAGGAGACTCCAGACGCCCATTGTCCAGCTAATCTGCCCACTCCCGGGCCAGGCACCGAGCGCTTACCTGCGCAGGCCGGGTCCCTGCTGCTGCCCCCGGCGCTGGGTCTGGACAGGGCTCGGCTGGGGACAGAACCCGGTGTCCCCTTCTCCCGCCCGCCCGCAGCCGCCCCTCCTCCCCGGTCGCTAACGGGCTTTGGGAACAGCAGCCAATTAAAGGCGCTCAAAAGTGGGGCAGGCGCGCGGCGGGGGGGTGGGGGGGGGCGGGGAGCCCGGCTTAGGAGAGGCGTGACGGGAGATGACAGCTCGGTTCCCTGGCCCCACAGCTGCCCGCGTGCCGGCTCCCACGGCCCAGCGGGCAGCCTGGCATGGACACGCGGTGGTGGGGGGCACTGATTCCATTGCTGCCCAAGCCCCACACAGCACGGACATTGAGGGGATCAACTGCAGAGCCAGGGGCAGAGTCGGGGGCTGGGAGCCAGGACTCCTGGGCTCTCTCCCTGGCTCTGATTGGGAAGTGGGGTCTAGTGGTTACAGCGGGGGGTTGGGACAGGAGCCAGGACTCCTGGGTTCTCTCCACAGCTCCTGCTCTGCATCTCCGTGGTTGATATTCCGGAGAGGCCACACCAGTGTGTGGGAAGCAAGTTCAGTTCATGACCTTTTGCAGAGCCTGCCCCTCCCCCACCCCAGAGGCCTCCCTTCTCCTGCTCCTGCCCCACTCAGGCAGGGCGGTGGGGGGACACTTGCGGTTGCTCAGGGCAGACAGAGCTTGCAGGGGCAAGGGATGGGAGCGATCCCCGTCCAGCCAGCTGCTCGAACCTCCTGAATCTGCGCGGTGCTGACCCTGGGACCAAACTTCCCGGAGTGGAGGGAGGGGCAGGGGAATTGCGAAGTCAGGCCAGAGCCCAGGGGTCCCAGCTCCTGGCAGGAACGGCCATAGATCCTGTAGGGCTGAACAAGCCCCATCCACACAGCACAGCCCCCTTGCCAGAGTCCTAATGCTAGGGGAGAGCGCCGGGGAGAGCGCTCCCTGCTGATCCCACTCCCTGCAGCACAGCCCCCAAGTGCCCCACTGACTGCCAGGGGAGAGCGCCCCCTGCGGAGCCCCCAACCCTGCTCCCTGCAGCACAGCGCCCCCTAGTGCCCCACTGACTGCCAGGGGAGAGCGCCCCCTGCGGAGCCCCCAACCCTGCTCCCTGCAGCACAGCGCCCCCTAGTGCCCCACTGACTGCCAGGGGAGAGCGCCCCCTGCGGAACCCCCAACCCTGCTCCCTGCAGCACAGCGCCCCCTAGTGCCCCACTGACTGCCAGGGGAGAGCGCCCCCTGCGGAGCCCCCAACCCTGCTCCCTGCAGCACAGCGCCCCCTAGTGCCCCACTGACTGCCAGGGGAGAGCGCCCCCTGCTGAGCCCTCACCCTGCTCTGTGCAGTGGCCAGCTTTGCCCTGGGAGTCTCTACTCCGAGCTCTGTGGCCCGTCCAGGCTCACACCCAGCTCCTATCAGCCCCTCCCCCGTGCGGCTCTCTGCAGATTGTGGGCCTGAAGGACTCTGGTTCTTGGGTTTCTCTAAGTACCCGTTTTGTGGGAATCTGTGCCCCCCACCCCTCCCC
Source organism: Caretta caretta (assembly GCF_965140235.1). Lineage (NCBI taxonomy): Eukaryota > Metazoa > Chordata > Testudines > Cheloniidae > Caretta > Caretta caretta. The sequence goes on from NC_134225.1 coordinate 15,636,937, forward strand.
GCTTCCCCCATGGCCCCCCACATCCCCCCCCCCCCACGGCGGGGCTGTGCACTTGCTACGTTCTTCAATTGCATTTTGTGGCCAAACATGGTGTACTCCAATTCCTGGCTACAGTACAGCTCTACAGGCACTCCTCAATCCCGACCAGCAGCCCCCCATTATCCCAGCCCTGGGCTCCCCCCTCAGCTCTGCCAGAGCTCCTCATTCCCTACCTGCAGCCCCTCAGTACCCCAGCCGTGAGCTCCCCCCCAGCTCTGCCAACACTCCTCAATTCAGACCCACAGCCCCCCTTAGTTCACTGCATTCTCTCCGCCCTGTCCAGTCCTAAGCAGCTGTTCAGAGATGTTGTGAACATTAAATTGCTGCTCTATATCACCCCAGAGGTGGCTGCAGTTTGCCAGTGTGTTTGTGCCTTATCCAGTAAGTGCTTTGGGACCCTTTGGGGGCAAGGAAATGGGACCACCTGTAATACATGCAGGCTCATTCGGGCCCTCACGTTTGTACCTTATGCCACCCACCGCACCTCGGAGCTTCCCGGTGACAGGCGGGTCAGAGCCAGGATCCTCCTGCTCCCACAGACCAGGTGACAGAGGAATCCCCATTGCTACTGGGTGTACAGGGCCTATGACACGCAGCAGATGTGAATCCCGCCAGCAGGGGGCAGTGGAGCTCCCGGACACACCCTGGTTGTGATTTTACTTCCAAGGGTGGGGAACATCTTAGGGAATCGTAACCATGGCGACCTGCATGGCCTTGCCCAGAGGAGCCTGTGAAGGTGCCCCCCAGCTGACCTACAGCCCTACCCCCGCAGCCACCTCCCCCAGCTCACCCCAGTTCTGCCCCCCAAGCCCTGCCCCCCAGCTCACCCATGATCTGCATGTCTCTGGGTGGGGCAGCTGGTGGGGATGCAGGGTGCGCCCAGGGTGGGGTGAGGAGGACGCAGGCACCAGGCCAGGCTGCCGGGTATGACGCCTGCTGGAACGCAGGGCCTGGGGGTGAGGATGGACGAGGAGCTGGGGTGGCGAATGGCTCCTGCACTGCTCAGCTTTGCCCTCAGTCACAACCCACAGTCCCCAGGGCTCCCCCCAGCTCTGCCAATGCCCCTCAATCCAGACTCACAGCCCCCAGGGCTCCCCCCAGCTCTGCCAATGCCCCTCAATGCTGACCCACAGCCCCATGGGCTCCCCCCAGCTCTGCCAATGCCCCTCAATCCCGACTCACAGCCCCCAGGGCTCCACCCAGCCCTGCCAATGCCCCTCAATCCCAACTCACAGCCCCCAGAGCTCCCCCAGCTCTGCCAATGCCCCTCAATCCCGACCCACAGCCCCATGGGCTCCCCCCAGCTCTGCCAATGCCCCTCAATCCCGACTCACAGCACCCAGGGCTCCCCCCAGCTCTGCGAATGCCCTCAATCCTGACCCACAGGCCCCAGGGCACCCCCACCACTCCTCTGCCAATGCCCCCAGGACACAAGGACACACTGAGCGCAGGACCCTGGCTCTGGGTGGGGGGTGAATGGGCCTTTTTCCCTGCTGTGGAGCCCCCTGCCTTTCATCTCCGCCTCACTGCCCCCATAGCAGGGTCTGCGCAGTCCCCCTCCACCCACTCCAGGGCGCATGAAGCATGGGGGGCAAACACAGGAGACCTGACGCCGCAACTGCTCAGAGGGACTGTGGGGGGATCATTGGGGAAAAGGCCACAGGTTCCCCCCTGAAAGCAGGTTCTACTCCTCTGCCAATGCCCCTCAATCCAGACCCGCAGCCCCCAGGGCTCCCCCCAGCTCCCAATGCCCCTCAATCCCGACTCACAGGCCCATGGTCTCCCCCCACCACCCCTCCCTGGGAGGCACCCCTCCTGAGTCCCCAGCTTCCCCTGGCCCTGCTCCAGAGCTGGCAGGACTCCCCAGCCTGTGTGGTGCTGCCCTGACTATGGGAGAACCCCCGACCCTGCCTGTGCCAGACCCCGCTCACCAACCAGGCCAGCGCAGTCTGGGCCCAGTGCCCTCTCGCCTCCCTGTGGTGCCGCGACCCACCACAGGGCCCAGCCTGGGGTGCGCACAGCCCTGTCTGCGCCTGAAACAGCTCTGGTCGGAGAGGTGCCAGCCCGGACATAGGGCGTGGGACCTGACTCCCAGGGGCAGAGCCCGCCAGACCGGGGCAACAGCTGGAGCCCCCCTCAGCTGGGACCAGAGGCTCCTAGCCCAAGGGTCCTGCTGGCAGAGGCCCCAGGGCTGCCCCCAGGGGATTCCTGCTGCACCCACAGCAGATCTTAGAAAAAAAATATCCCGGCTACACAGGAGCATGGCCAGCACCAGCGACTCCTTCACAGCCCAGGGGAAATTCCCCTCCCTGGAGGAAACTCACACGTCAGTTCCTGTCTGATCAACTTTCAGCCACTGGAGCTTAGGAAGAACCCAGGCGTCCTGGCTCCCAGCCCCCTGCTCTAACCACTAGACTCTGCTCCCCTCCCAGGGTCAGAACCCAGGTGTCCTGGCTCCCAGCCCCCTGCTTTAACCCCAGACTATCACATTCCCCTTTTTGCTGCTCTCCCCCAAGACCCTCCCCATGGCAGTGCAGCCGTGTGCACCAGTCACACGCTAAGGCTGGCAGTGCCACTTCGCTCCCCTACCACCTGGTCTCTCCCTGGCTGGCAAAAGGTGCTGAGTGAAGGGCCAGTGCCTGTGGTTCTCCCCCGCTCCCCAACCACAACCCCCATGATGGGGGGAGGGGCTGTCAGGGCCCCACTGCCAGTCAGAAACAGAAGTCCCAGGATGCAATGGGGCACCATGCATATTAAGAGCGAGGGGAGAAGCCGGAGGGCTGTGGAGTCACCGGAGAGGCCCAGAAGAAATCCCTGGGTCCAGCCCCCCTCTCCCATTAGTTCCGATCGGATCTCTGGGCCTGACCCACTGCACCCCTATGAGCCAGGCAGGTGGGGAGGAGGGGTCTCAGCACCCCCCCAGCACATGCCCCGGCCTTGGGCGCATCACTGCATTTAGGGATGGGTGAACAGCCCTGTGGCTGGCCGATGGGCACAGGAGGCGTGGGGGGAGGACCAGGAACCGTCCCCCCGGAGCCAGCCCAGGCACTTGGTGGTGCACAGTGGAGGGTGGGAACTGGTGCCCAGTGTGGTGGGGTGGAGTGAGGACCGTCCTGGCCCTGCCGCCCCTTATGTGCGAGCCCAAGGCCAGCCCTGCTGCCCACCCGCGATGCCCCCTCCCCTAAACCGCAGCCTCTGGGCATGCACGAGGCTGGGATGGGGGGCTGGGAGTGGGACTCCTACCACTGCGGTCTGGGGATGCCCAGTCTGGATTGAGTGATGTGCGGCAGGGCCCAGGCCCCAGGGCTGCCTGGCTGGGCATGATGTCCACAGGGTGTGGGGTACACAGCACTTTGGGGGATGCTGTGCAGCAGCCAGCCCCAGCTCACTCATGCCCCCTTCCTCCCCAGCATGCCAGCAGATTTGGCCCTGGCTCAGTGAACCCCTGGCCCTTCCACAGAGCAGGGTGCGCTCTGGTGCGAGCTCTGGTGCATGCCCCCCCACATCCCCTCACCCTGGTGCGCTGGCCGCCGAGAGCCTGCTGGCCCCCCTTGCCCATCCGGCTAGGCCCGTCTCTGCGCAGCCTGGGAGCAGCCGGGCGGAAAAGACCCTGATTGTTCCTGACAAACTGGCCCCATTTCTCCGCTGCCAGCACGGCAGCTGGCAGGGGCTGGGAGCGTGGCTGAGAGGAGCAGGAGCGGCTCCGTCACCATGGGGGGCTGAGTGGGCACCCAGCGGGCAGCGGGATGGGGTGGGGGAGCCGCTCAAATCGGAGACTCCCCCAGATAAACCTGTTGCCCAGCCCCCCATGTGAGCCCCCCAACTTCTCCCGGAGGAGCCCTCTCCTTGGCATCAGTCCCCCCACCCCGTCTGAACGTCAGCATTGGGGCAACCCCCTCAGCCAGGCTCTTCCATGGGGTCTCGTAGGCCCTGAGTGAGGGGGCGTGTGCCATGGTGGGGCTGAAGGCTGCGGGGGTTAGCAGGCATCAGCCTGGTTCCGGCACTGGGCCCAGAGCGAATGCCTCCCCAGGTCGGCAATGACGGCTCCCCACACCCAGACCGAGCCCCGGTTATACCCTGGGGACACAAGGCTGGCCCTGAAGTCCGTAATGCTGCCCCCTCCCTGGCCTGCTCCGCCCAGGGCATGGCTCGCTGGCACTGCAAGGCCTCATTACCCGCCCACCCCACCACTCGGGTGCCATTGCCCCCTCAGGCCCACACAACCAGAGAGACCTGCGATCTGCCAGGAGACTTGGACCCCAGGCAACACCCAGGGGATACTGAACCCAGGAGTCCTGACTACTGCTCCTCTCCCCAAGCCAGCAAGGGGACACCGGAATCCTGCTCCCAGCACAAATCCCCATCAGGGGCAGTCCCAGGAGTGGCAACCCCAGCTCTGTCCCCCCTTGGGGCAGGAGGCAGAATCCCCCCCAAGCCCAACCAGGGCTCTGCTTGCTGTCCAGACCCCGGGGAGGGGGAACTGGGAGAGCAGGCCCCTGGCTATCTATCCTGGGGGGCTCTGTCTCATCCCTTCTCTCACACGACAGACAGGCCTGAGGCCTGGCAAACTCATTTCACAGTCACCTGCTGGAGTCTGACCACCCTTGTGCCCCAGGGAGCTGCGGGGCTATCCCAGGGATCAGCCCTAGGTTCTATCCCCAGCTCTGCAAGGGGTGGGGTTTAGTGGTCAGAGCAGGGGGGCTGGGTGTCAGGACTCCTGGGTTCTATTTATGGCTCTGTGAACTTGGGTGCATTCTTCCCCTCTCTGTGCCTCAGTTTCTCTTCTCGTCTGTGGGGTGATATCCAGCTGCCCCTTGGGGGCTGTTGATATCCCTGCCTGTGAACGGCTGGGTGTTCCTCAGGGGAAGGTGCCAGGGGACCCCCAAGTTTTGAATTGCCCCCGGCCAGTGTCCAGGACAATGTGGCCCTGGCAGATGGGTGTCCGACCCTGCAGCAATGCAGCTGGGAGCAGTTGCTGCTGTGGGGGCTGAGGGCAGCAGAGCCATGACAGGGCGGGGTCTCCCTGTCCCTAATGCCCTGGTGTGATACCGGAGCCCTGGAAGCCGACTGCCCTGCCCCAGCAAGCCCTGAGCCTGCGTCTCTGCCACAGGGCCACGGGTCTCCCCCGCCCACAGTCAGGCACAGCCACCGGCAGCTGGGCAACTTCCCAGATCTGATGCCTGCCCAGCCAGGGCCGGAGCCCCCAGGGCCCGATGAGAGACTCACTCGCTGGGGCATCTGGCACTGCCCGCTGGGGGGAGGGGGAGAGCAACGTGGTGCAGGAGATCCTGCAAAAGAAAAAGTTCCCAGCTAAGTTCCTGCAACTTCCTCAGGCCCTGAGCCAGGCTGGGGGTGGAGGGCAGGGGCTGGGGCTCTTGGGGGCCTGGTGTGGGAGCCATTGGGGGGATGGAGTCCTTGGGGGGCTGGGGCTCTTGAGGGCTGTGTGTGTAGGATAAGGGGTCTGTTCTGATTTCCTCAGGATCCCAGCAGGGCCACAATTCCAGGGCAGGTGTTTGGCCAGTGCTTGAGCCCTAATCCCCTCTTGGACCCTCCACACAGCGAGGCCCAGAGGGAAAATCCAGCTGAGCCAGGTGCTAATTGGGAAGGTCTCAGAAGGGTTGCCAAGGCAGCAGATGATGCCAAGTGCCTGGAGGAAGGTGACCCTCACCCGGCTGGGCCTGCTCAGTACCCCCAGGCTGGCACCGCTACTGGCTGCGCCATCAGCCTGCCTGGAACTGTGTCCTGCAGCGCCAGTGTGGGGTGAGCGCTGGGCACCCCATCCTGTGGGGCTGGAATGGGGATCCTGCCCTAGGACAATGCACATCCCCCCACTCCAGAACTCAGCCTCCTCCAACACCCCACCTTCCCCCACCAGCTCCAGTACAGCCATGTCCCCTCCAATCCCTGTGCCCCCCAGGTTCCCAGCACCCCTGCCAATGCCCCAACATCTCCAGTGCCCTCTGGCACCCCTACAGATGCCAGCATAACTCTCTAGCAAACCATGTGCCACCTCTCTTCTGACCCACTAGACGATAACTGCCCGCTGCTTCTGCCAGCCAATGGAGTTTCTCCTGTAGCCTGAGGGGCGGCGCAGGAGGCTGGGGGGCAGCAGGTTCATTTCCCCCGTGGTGCAGGTGCCCGGCAGCGGCTTGGGGACGCACCAGAGCTTGGCCTCTGTCCAGCCAGGATCCCTGGAATGGTGCCAATGGCCCAGGCAGAGGCACCAAGAGGAGTCAGCAGGGCCCATCCGGCAGAGCTGCCCCGGGGCCGGGCCTAGTGCCCACTACTGCCCTGGTGTTGCTGGAGGCAGAGCTGCTTCCCTGCCCCACGGCCAGGCACCCACCAGAAGAAGCAGGATTAACCAGTTCCCCTCCCCCCTGCCCAGAAGACCCCCAATGACTCTGTGACGAAGCGGGACTGTTCTTAATGTTTCATCTGAATATTGTGGGGGTGCCTCAGTTTCCCCTATGCAGTTCTTAAATATCTAGGTGGTGGGATAAGGGTGTATGATCCTTGCAGAGCCCTAGAGGGCAGGTGTGTGCAGGGGTCTGGACACAGAGAATGGCCGACACCCTGTTTCCTGGCAACTGATGGCCTGGGCCCTTCCCCCCTGCAAGGTGAGAGCTAAAGGGTTGGAGAACAAAGGAATCAGGTGACATCCTGGCCAGGGAAAGAGACAAAGCCCAGAGGAGGAGGGGCTGGAAAGAGTTTTCAATTTGGGGCTGGCTGGTGACAAGGAGTGAAGTGCAGATGTGGTTGTCTGGCTCACTGCCCCCCAAAATGGACCCAGCTGAGGGGTCCTGTTCTCTGCACCTACAAGCTCTGTGTTAGACCACGTTCCTGTCATCTAATAAACCTCTGTTTTACTGGCTGGCTGAGAGTCATGTCTGACTGCGGAGTTGGGGTGCAGGGCCCTCTGGCTTCCCCAGGACCCCGCCTGGGTGGACTCGCTGTGGGAAGTGCACGGAGGGGCAGAGAGGATGCTGAATGCTCCGAGGTCAGACCCAGGAAGGTGGAAGTTGTGTGAGCTGTGTGTCCTGCAGATAATCAGCTCACAGAAAGGAGACTTCCCCAGAGTCCTGACTGGCTTCATAGGGAGCAGTTCCAGAGCATCGCCCGGGGACTCTGTGACAACTGGTGGCAGAGGTGGGATCTACTGCACACCGCGGATGGCGCTTCCTGCAGTAAGTGACTGGGGAGCAGTAAAACGAAGGGGGAATGACAAGAACCAGGCATGCTGAAGGCTCAGAGAGGAGCAGTTTCAGGGGGCGGTTAACCCCTGTGAGTGTGTGACCAGCGAGAAGGACTGTGCAGTAATGGGGTCCCCCTGGGGACTGCGGTGAGCAGTCTCAGGGGCGGAGGAGCCTGCGACTTGGCCCTGGGAGAGAGAAGGACTTTAGTAGTAATAGGGTTCCCCTGGGGATTGCAGCGAGCGGTCCCAGGGGTGGAGTCTGCAGCTCGACCCTGGCAAAGAGGTGGTGACCTCGAGAAGGGCTGGCACACTAGAGGTTCTCCCTGGAAACCATGGGGAGCTGAGAGCACACAGACCTGTGAATCCACAACAACTTGGGAAGAGCAGAGTGATGGCCTATCACCATCTCCTTAAGAAGGATATTGCAACCCTGTGCAAAAAGAGAGGGTTGCACATTGGAAAGTTCACCAAAGCACAGTTAATTGTGCAGCTGGAGGAGGATGACCACCCTAAGGAACAGATTCCTGACCCCAGTGGGGCTATAGCAGGATCTGGGAGCAGCTGGAGTGGGAGCCAGGCATCCCCGAGACTCCTGTCCCTGACCAGACGAGGGTCTTCATGATCGGGTGCCCCATCGGGGCATCGGAGACGGACTGGATTGGAGCTGAGTCTGAGAGAGCAAGAGGACTGTGAGAGTCAGCGAGAGTCCAAGAAAGAGCTGCAGAAGCAGCAGCAGCATGAACTGGCGGTGGGGGAGCGGAGAGGCATAGGGGACCTCCCAGGGGTGAGTGGGAACAGACCCCGGGGTGCCAGTTCTGCAGGGAACCTCGAGACTAAATTGCTGCCCCTGGTTAAGGGGGGGGGGGATGTGGATGCCCACCTCACTGCCTTTGAGCAGGCTGGAGATTTGAACCAGGGGGACCCTGTGGAAAAGCCCCGGTGTCTAGCTCCCTTGCTGTGTCCCAAGGCCATAGACTCTGTCAGCCAGATGGGTGGGGAGGTGGACAGGCTCCCTCTCCTGGTCCCAACCTATATGTCTGTGTGGAGTTTCCTGGGGCCAGGCCCCTGAGACTCCCAGTGGGAGCAGAAGGTGATGGTCAATGGGGAGACATTCCTGGGGTGGCGAGATCCTGGGACAGAGAGAACTGTTGTCAGGCCCTGGGTGGTGCAGCCTCAGATGCTGAGGGGCTGTGTGAGCATCCCAGGGATGAAGCCCCTCGTCCTCCCTATGGTCCAGATCCCTGTGCAGACCCAGGAGGGGTGGGGCTGGCTGGTCGTTGGGGTTCTCCAGGAGACCAGCTGTTGTGGGGTGACTGTCTCTCTTTGGGACAGGATCCAGACCCTGCTCCTGTAACTGCACAGGGTTTGAATTTGTATCCAGGGAACCAATCGGTGGAGAGGGAAATGGTCAGTGAAAATGCAGATGACCTGGCTGGCAGGGGGGAGGAGCCGCTACGCTCAGGGTACCTGCCTGCTTGTGACCAGGCCCCTGGGGCTGGGTGGGACAGAGAGATGCTCCCCGCCCCCTTGCACACCAGAGAGGGGGCTCATGCTGGCTCTGATGCAGTGAGGAAAGCAGCGAGATCACTGCCTACCCCCACTGGGACAGCAAGGGCAGTGCTGAGCACAGTGGGAGCTGAGACCCCAGCTGAGGGAGGGGAGACACAGGCAGGGCAGGGGATCTGTTGGGAGTGGCAAGGTGCTTGGTAAGGAAAGTCTGGATGAGTCTAGGCAGCCTTGTGAGCTGATGGCTTTGTCTAGTCAGCAGTGTGGGAAGGCGAGGAGAGTGGAAGATGAGTGTCCCTGTACCTTACCTTGTTAAGGTTCTTGTTAAACCCTGGATTTGTGCTGGAAATGGCCCACCTTGATTATCATACACATTGTAAGGAGAGTGATCACTTTAGATAAGCTATTACCAGCAGGAGAGTGGGGTGGGGGGAGAGAAAACCTTTTGTAGTGGTAAACACCCATTTTTTCATGGTTTGTGTGTATAAAAAGATCTTCTGTACTTTCCACAGTATGCATCCGATGAAGTGAGCTGTAGCTCACGAAAGCTCATGCTCAAATAAATTGGTTAGTCTCTAAGGTGCCGCAAGTACTCCTTTTCTTTTTGCGAATACAAACTAACACGGCTGTTACTCTGAAACCTGTATCTTACCTGTTAGCTGGGTGGAGAATTGTGACAGTGAAGGAAATGTGCCTGTGTCTGTCAGGGGTATTGACTTGCCTATGGAGGGAGCTACCCCGGTCTCCAAGCAGTTGTCTGTGAACAGCCTTGTGTGCTGGGACCAGGGGAATGAGATCCCAAGCTGTGTCTGGTAAAGGAGATCGTGTCTCCGGCTCTTTGTCTGTGGAGCAGACAGAAGGAGCCTTTCAGCCTGTGATGGTTGAGGATAGTACAGTTGTCTCAGAGTTGGTTCTGGATTCAGCTAAAGCCCAGGAAGGGAATGGTCTTAAGTTTGTGTCTGCTCGGGAGAATGGCCCTGCAGCTAGGTCGCATCCAATTAGTGTCTATGTAAACTCCCAGAGACCAGACAATTCTGGTGCTTGTATTTTGCCTCTTGCTAGTGTGTTGTTGGGAAAGGGTGTAGCAACCCTGTCTAATCAGGGTGAGATCCTAGCCAGGGCACAAGGAGAGCATAAAGGTGATGTGATTGTGTTACCTACTGAGGGTGTGGAAACCTTTGACAAGAAGGAAAAGATTCCTGAACTTGTGTGTAGCAAAGGGAAGGAGAATGCTTCTAACCTTTTATCTAGGGAGTCTGTCAGTTTGCCTGAAAGGGGATTGTGTAGGAATCCGCCGGATGGGCCAGAGGTAATTCTGGATGTAAGGGAGACCCAGAAAGAGTCTGTTGTTGCTCAGGAAAGTGTTCCTCTAGAGGAAGCCCTAGGTGAAGAGGGTAAGAGCAGAATTTCTGTGAAGAGTGAATTGTTGCATAGAAAAGCCCCTAGGGAAAGGAATCCTCATGGTAGTCTTTGCAAGCAGTTTACTGCAACTGAAGGGTGTGAAAGGGATTTAATCAAGAAAGTTTCAGTTCCTAACAGCCAGAAATTTTCTGTTGTGACTGAAGCCACTGACTTCCCTGTTGAAAGATCCAGTGTGGATAGCTTTGAGAAGGTCTCAGATGGAGTGAAAGCTGTTAAGAAAGTTAAACAGTCCTATAACCAAGTGGCTGTGTTTGGCCAGCTCGTTGGGGAGACAAGGTTGTTGAGAAAGGGATGTCTCCATGCTAGTTCTGTAAGTGAACAGTATGTGGCCCAGGTCAAGATGGGGGCTCTTAAGCAAGAGAGCCCGAATTGCAGGCCTCCAGACAGGAGCGCTGGGAGAAGACCCGATCCCAGTTTGACCCCCGGGGGTTTTGGGGTGGCAAAAGGGCACGGGCCGCATAAACCTTCCCACATACAGCATGCGAGTGCTATCGACCACCCCCAACCTAAGGGAGGGCGTGAAACTGGAAGGGCCTGGTGTAACTCTCACCAAGGAACAGGAGAGATGCTGGGGCATCCATGGGAACGTTGGTGGCTTCGAACTTCCCCAGGTCACCGGCTAAAGTGACCCTGCTCAGTTTAGTTTTGAAGGGGGGAGAGATGTGACGAAGCGGGACTGTTCTTAATGTTGCCTCTGAATATTGTGGGGATGCCTCAGTTTCCCCTATGCAGTTCTTAAGTATCTAGGTGGTGGGATAAGGGTGTATGAGCCCTAGAGGGCAGGTGTGTGCAGGGGTCTGGACACAGAGAATGGCCAACACCCTGTTTCCTGGCAGCTGATGGCCTGGCCTTTCCCCCCTGCAAGGTGAGAGCTAAAGGGTTGGAGAACAAAGGAATCAGGTGACCTCCTGGCCCGGGAAAGGGACAAAGCCCAGAGGAGGGGCTGGAGAGAGTTTTCAGTTTGGGGCTGGCTGGTGACAAGGAGTGAAGTGCAGATGGGGTTGTCTGGCTCACTGCCCCCCAAAATGGACCCAGCTGAGGGGTCCTGTTCTCTGCACCTACAAGCTTTGTTTTAGACCATGTTCCTGTCGTCTAATAAACCTCTGTTTTACTGGCTGGCTGAGAGTCACGTCTGACTGCGGAGTTGGGGGGCAGGACCCTCTGGCTTCCCAGGAGCCCGCCTGGGTGGACTCGCTGTGGGAAGCGCACGGAGGGGAGAGAGGATGCTGAATGCTCCGAGGTCAGACCCAGGAAGGTGGAAGCTGTGTGAGCTGTGTGTCCTGAAGACAGTCTGCTCACAGAAAGGAGACTTCCCCAGAGTCCTGACTGGCTACGTAGGGAGCAGTTCCAGAGCATCACCTGGGGACTCCGTGACAGATTCCCACTCCCACCCTCCCCCAGCCGCTCCCAGAGACCCCCCCAACCCTCTGCAGATCTCAGCACCTCCCTTCCCCAGCCATTCCCCCACTGCCCGCACAACCCCCATCATAGAATCATAGAATATCAGGGTTGGAAGGGACCCCTGAAGGTCATCTAGTCCAACCCCCCGCTCGAAGCAGGACCAATTCCCAGTTAAATCATCCCAGCCAGGGCTTTGTCAAGCCTGACCTTAAAAACCTCTAAGGAAGGAGATTCTACCACCTCCCTAGGTAACGCATTCCAGTGTTTCACCACCCTCTTAGTGAAAAAGTTTTTCCTAATATCCAATCTAAACCTCCCCCACTGCAACTTGAGACCATTACTCCTCGTTCTGTCATCTGCTACCATTGAGAACAGTCTAGAGCCATCCTCTTTGGAACCCCCTTTCAGGCAGTTGAAAGCAGCTATCAAATCCCCCCTCATTCTTCTCTTCTGCAGGCTAAACAATCCCAGCTCCCTCAGCCTCTCCTCATAAGTCATGTGTTCTAGACCCCTAATCATTTTTGTTGCCCTTCGCTGGACCCTCTCCAATTTATCCACATCCTTCTTGTAGTGTGGGGCCCAAAACTGGACACAGTACTCCAGATGAGGCCTCACCAATGTTGAATAGAGGGGAACGATCACGTCCCTCGATCTGCTTGCTATGCCCCTACTTATACATCCCCATCCCTCCCACCCCCTCCGGATCACTGCACAGCCATGCGGTCCCAAGGCACACAATCCCTCAGCAGTTCCACTCCCCAGATCAGCCCCCCGCCCACACAAACACACATACCTGGCCCAGGGAAGGCCCTGCCTCGCCTGCCACCCAAACCAGCCCCTCACCACAAAGGCCCCACTCTGGGATGGGGAGTCAGCACCCACCAGATGGCAGCACCATGCCCCAGGGGCGGAGGGGGCAAGAGCAGGGGTGGGGTGAGAGGAAGCAGCAACTGGGGTTGGGAGCCAGGACTCCTGGGTTCTATCCCAAGCCCAGCTCACTGTGTGCCCGGGAAGACTCCTGCCACCGTGTGACTCAGTTTCTCCCTTTGTGCCATAAGGGTTAGTGATGCTGACACACTTGCGAATCTCAGGTGGGTAACAAGCAGCACCATGTATCCCCTGCAGGAGGCACTCTCCTGCCCAGATCACAAGCAGCCTTCCCAGGTGGCCTTGCATGGAGCTGTGCCAACCACCTTGTGGGGGGCCTGGTGCCCTGACCCATCATGTCCCCAGCCCTCCTGTGCCCCAATGCCATGGCCCCTGCACCAGAGAGACAAGCTCCCAGCTCTCCCCATGGGAGAGGGGCTGCCCCTTCCGGCTCCAGACAGGCAGTGCTGTGTGACCTGGCTAAGGAGCATGGTGCCCCCCGATGGGCCATGGCTGAGCTACAGCCCACAAAGCTGGGGCAAAACTGAGCCAGGGGCCCCCTTGCTGCGGGCCGTGTCTCACTGGTGGCCTCTGGCGAACGGCTCCGGTGCGGGGGCAGCTGGTGGCTCCTGGCCCTCCAGCTTCAGGCCCCGCAGACACCAGCAGGGGCCATTCATTCAGATTCACGCCCCTACTTGGGCAGGCGAGGCTGAATGGCCCAGTCCAGCGTGGACCCTGGGGCATGGCCCCACGGATTCAGGCCCTGAGCCGCTGCCTGCAGGGAAATGACACTCCCTTCTCCTTCGTCAGCTCCTCCCTGCCAGCGCTTTCTCTGGCATTGTCTGTGATGAGCCAGGGCACCCCCGAGAGACAAGCTGGGTCACCCTGGCGGTGAGGGACTTGGGGGCAGCGAGCCATTGAGGCCATTAACAGCAGCTAGGAATCTGTGGTGCAGGGCGGGTCCTGAGCGCGGGGGGCTGGCACCCAGGGATGGGAGCCTCCATGCTGGCTGCTCCCCAGGCCCAGCCACACGGGGAGGTGGGATCTGGGGTTCAGTGCCATCCCTTCTGGAAGTGGCAGAGCTGGCCCGGCCCCAGAGCCGCAGGCATTGTGGCAAAGGGGCAGCCGTGCTGCAGGGTGAACTGCCAGGCTCAAAGTCACAGCCCTGGCACGGCACGGATGATTTGGTGCAAGTGACGACGGGAGGGCACCACAGTCAGCCACCGGGAACCAAGCTCTCCCCAAGTACCCAGGTGGGCCTAGCTCAGCCCAGCCAGGCTGGCCTTCTGGCTGCTGACAGTGGAGGAAGGAACTGAAAAGGGAACCCATCAGCACGACTCTGCTCAGAGATAAAAATAACCCCTTAAGCCACTACAACCTGCTTATATAAAGGCCGGCGGGTGTCGCGGTACAGCCAAGAGCAACCGGCCTCCAGTCGGGGGTGGGAAGAAGGGGGAGGGGACAGACTCAACAACCAAGCCAAGGTCCCTCGGTTCCCACTCCCCACAGCACTGCTTACCGACTTCAAAGCCACATCAAATATCTAGCAACCCTGCAATAACATTGCAGTGCACACGGCCCACTGAGCACCCTACCAAAACTATCCAGTGAGTGACGCCCACGCAGCACCCTACAATAAGAATCTAGTGTGAGACACCCACTGAGAACCCTATCGTAACAATCCAGTGTGTGATACCCACAGAACACCCTACCAAAACAATCCAGGGTGTGACACCCTGTAGCGGGGCGGTCATCCGCTCCGGCCTTAAAACAGCCCAGGAGAGGGCTATGGCTGGGAGCAAGCAGTTCCCAGGCTGACTGGGGGAAGCAGGCTCAGCTGTGGCCACACCCCAGTCAGGCCTCAGCTGGCCCTTATAAGAGGGCCGTGGGCCAGGAGCAGAGAGTCTCCTCTAGCTGTTGAGTGAGATGGGCCTGGCTGCTGGGGAGTGGACCAGGGTATCTGAGGTGAAGCAGGGCTGGGGAAGGCCAGAGGAGCTGGGAGGCTCCAGACTGGAAAACCTGCAGGCCTGGCAGATGGCCTAAGATAGGTACCGGGGTTGCAACAGGGCAGCCCATGGGTAGGCTGAGGCAGCAGGTCCAAACCCCCTTGCCTGTGATGACTGGCTTACACACTGCAGTCCACCCCCATGTGCGGGGGCTCAGTGGTGACTGGCAGTAGCCAAAGACTGAAGCGAGGTGGGGATAGTGGGTGGGGGTTCTGTGGGGAGGGGAGACCCAGAGACTGTGGGGGTACTGCCAAGGGGCAGCACCCTGGGAAAAAGGGGCACCGGGGTCTGGGAGGGACATGGGGGCCAGCGACAAGTGGAACACCAGCCTGCAGAAGGTACTCTGGAGGCTGGAGGAGCTAATTCCCTGAGAGACCAGCAGGAGGCGCCGCAGGGGTGAGTCTCACCCCATGACACACCCACTGAGCACCTCGCCGAGACAATCCAGTGTGTGACACCCACTGAGCATCCTACCAAAACAAACCTAGGTTGTGACAGCCACTTAAGTGCCCAGTGAGTATAGCCTAGATCAGGCTTGCCTGCCACGCGGAGCCTGGAGTGGGGGCTGCAGCCCTGGGCCGGGCCAAGTACACGTAGTACAGCGCAGCCCGGCAGGGAGATTTCACTGTGAAGGGAACAAAACGAGTTTGTTGGGAGGTTGCAAACCCCAAGTGCCCCTGTAATGCCCCAGGGTCACGAAACCGTGGAACCGCAGAGATGGGAAAATGGGCAGAGTCAAGGTAACCAGGCACAGCTCCCTCCAGTTCTCCGATCCACGGCCCCCTGCCAGCACAGCCCAGGGCTCTCCCTTTCCCCATCACAGAGCTCTGCCCGTGTCCCTCAGTTCCCACCTGCCGCCGCCTGCTAGCCCAGCTGTGGGCTTCCTCCCGCTCCTGCACAGAGCTCTGCCGGTGCCCCTCAGTCCTGACCCACAGCCCCCCTAATGTGCCAGTTCTGGGCCTCCCCAAAGTGGCTCTGCTAAGGCCACCCACTTACTAACTCATGGTCCCCACACCACATAGTTCCACTGAAGTGCCCCCGTCTTGCCCTGCAGCACCCCCTGCGGGACCCTTGGAGCAGAGACGTGCCCCCGGGACGCTGAACCCAATAGGCTTGGGTCTGTTTACAGTGACTGGAGGTGGGCACACAGCCAAGGCCTTTAGTCCCCAAAACCAGCCCAGGGCCCGTCTCCCTCCGCCCACGTGCCCTGTACTCCCCTCTTCCGCTCTGCCCACTCAGCACTGAAGCGACCATGACACCTGCTGAGCGAGGGGTCCCGTGGTCCCTGCCTGGCTGACACCACAATGGGCAATGGCTGGCAGCCAGGGGAGGCACTCATGTGGGGCGGTGCAGTGTTTGGTGCAGGTCCCCACCCTCCCCCAGGGGTGTCCTCCCCCACCATGTCCCAGCCCCAGCACTCCACAGGGAGCTCTCCGCACCCTGCTCCTGCCGCCAACGCCCCCAGGCAGGCAGGAAAGAGCATGGCTGTTTGTTCTTGTTCTAACCTGCTGGGGTTCCCAGCCTGCTGCCCCCCATGGCTTTGTTTGGTCTCACCCCAATACGCTACATCTCCCCAAATTCACCCCTCCTGCGCACCCCCCTGCCAACAATGTACCAGTTCTGCCCCCCTCTCCCTCCTGCTAGCCAAGCTGGCCCCGCCGTGGGGGGGACCCTGCTCATACACATGAACATAGACAGACACTCACACACACACAGACATGTTGATACACTGACACATACACATGCTGACACGCACACACACGCACACACACTCTGCTAATTCACACCGAGTTCTTCCACACCAACTGACATATTTGATACCCTGTGCTGGACAATCTAATACGGCCTCAATCCTGACCATCAGCCCCCTGCTTGCCCAGCCCTGGGCTTCCCCCATCCCCCCCCAGGTCTGCCAGTGCCCCTCAATCCCGACCCTGCCGTGCCCAGCTCCTCCTGCCTGGCTCAGCCGCTGTTCTCTGCCCAGCTGAGTGTCTGCATGCGGGTAATTCCTTGGGTAGCTCCCCTTGCCCCATGCTACCAATCCCAGATGCTGATGAGATGAACACGGCCCTGCGAGCCTTGGGCTCCCTCCCCATTATGGGGCCCTGGGGATGGGTGCTGGTCTGCAGAGTTGGGGGAGGGTGTTATGGTGCAGCCAGGGCAGCATGGCCGGGGAATTGGGCTGGGATCCCTCAGACCCTGGGGCAGGCGGGGTCTCAGGGTTAGCAGGGGCAGTCCCCCCCTCAGCCTGCTCAGCAGAGGGAGCCGGGGGGGGAGGGGGTGCCACTCCATGACTTGCTGCATGCCCAGCTCCTCGTCCGGGGCCCAGCACTCCCATTGGTTGTGGGAGGGGCCCTGCCATGTGCTGGGGGGGGGTGGTCTCCCACCCTGGCACAGGGCAGCTGAAGGACGGGGCACTGGTCCTTCTTCCAGCTCCCGCAGGCTCCAGCCCTGGTTCTGTTACCACGCTCGGCCTCAGACAGAGACACCTCCCCAAAGCCTGCCAACAGGAGCGATTCTCTAGGCTTCCCTAGCGAGCACGCTTGGGGCTGAAACCGGGTTGCCCACCACGGTCAGCACCCACCATGGGGGACGCTGCTGGGCCCCTGCAGTTACACACGCCTGCCCCGGGGCGGGCGGTACAGTGAGCCCAACGCAGCGGTTTAGCGTGGTCCCATGTCCAACAGCAGAAAGGCTGGCATGGCAGGGGGCGGAACGCTCCTGGGACAGGCCAGGACACGCCAGGAACGCCAGCTCTGGGCAAGGCGCTGTGGGAGCAGCACGGGCCACGGACGCCCAAGTTTCACATCTCATCAGAAAGCTGGTTCTCTCACCAGGCCCCCTGCTGTGCCCCCGCCCTGATCCCTGCAGCATGAGGCCCCCACCATGCCCCTATCCTAGGGTGACCAGATGTCCCGATTTTATAGGGACAGTCCCAATATTTGGGGCTTTGTCTTATATAGCCGCCTATTACCCCCTACCCCCATCCTGATTTTTCACACTTGCTGTCTGGTCACCCTACCTTATCCTGACAGCATGATGCCCCTGCCACCCCCACCCTGGTCCCTGCAGCACGAGTCCCCCACCAGGGCCATGTCTCCATCCCCACAGCATGGTGCCCCTGCAACCCCCCCACCCTGGTCCCTGCAGTATTATGCCCCCTGGCACCATGCTGGAACCTTGGTGTCAGCTGGGCAGGACCTGGGGGTTCCCTGGGTCTGCCCCTGGAGCAAGGCCTGCAACAGAGTCACAGGCAGGAGCAGGAAGTGGGGTGGGACTGGGGGGATCCCCTCACTGCAGCCCCACAGCCATGCCAGAGCTGAGCCCTTCTCCTCGGGCTTTGTGCACCTGCCTAGACTGATGGGGAAGAGGGCTGGGAAAGATCATAGTCCAAACCCTGCCGGGCACCGCCAGCGAGAGTCGCCCCGTGGTGGGACTCCCTGCACTGCCACCGAGCACTGCCCTGCAATGGGACCCCCTGGCACAGAACACCACCCGGCAACGAGACCCACCGACACAGCCACCAAGCATCGCCCCCCAACAGTACCCCTCACACAGCCACCAAGCGCCGCCCCACGACGGGACCCCCCCGGCACTGCCACCAATCGCTGCCCTGCAACAGGATGCCCTGGTGCTGACACCATCACCACCCCACGACGGGACCCCCCACCAGAGCCACTGAGCACCACCCTGCGATGAGACCTCCTGGTGCTGCCGCAGAGTGCCGGCCCATGGCAGGACCCCCCAGGCGCTGCCGCTGAGCACCATCCCGCTACGGGACAACCCGGGCGCTGCCGCCGAGCGCAGGCCCGCCACGGGAGCCCCCGGGCGCTATCGCCGAGCACCGCCCCGCCACGGGAGCCCCCGGGCGCTATCGCCGAGCACCGCCCCGCCACGGGAGCCCCCGGGCGCTATCGCCGAGCACCGCCCCGCCACGGGAGCCCCCGGGCGCTATCGCCGAGCACCGCCCCGCCACGGGAGCCCCCGGGCGCTATCGCCGAGCGCCGCCCCGCCACGGGAGCCCCCGGGCGCTATCGCCGAGCCCCGCCCCAACACGGGACCCCCGGGCGCTATCGCCAAGCGCCGCCCCGCCACGGGACCCCCCGGGTGCTGCCGCTGAGTTCCTCCCTGCCACAGGACTCCCCAGGTGCTGCCGCCGAGCACCTCCCTGCCACGGGACCCCCCGAGCGCTATCACCAAGCGCCATCCCGCCACAGGACCCCCCGGGCGCTGTCGCCGAGCACTGCCCTGCCACGGGACTCCCCCGGGCGCTGCCACCAAACAGGATCCTGGGAGTGTCTCTGGCATCTACCTGGGAAATATCTGGGGCTCTGCCTGAGTCCATGTCACACGCACAAGGGAGTCAGAGGTATGAGACCAAGCACTAAAAGAGAGGGAGGGTGACAGGAGGTGGGAGAGAGCGAGCAAGCAAGAGATGAGCCCAGACAGACAGCCCCAGGCACAGGGACAGCCCCGGGCATACCCAGTCCCAGCCCAAGTCCTACTGCAGGGCTCTCGGAGCGAGCTGAGAGAAGTCTCGGCCCAGGGATCCACCTCAGCTGAATCAGGCGCTGTGGCCCTCCCCCACCTCCATGTTGGGGGTCCTGATCCCCTCCCCACCGCAGTCTTTCTGGGCTGGTTCCAGCCAAGACCAGAGCTGCCAACAGGGCATTTCTCCTGGCATGGCCACCCCAGCCATCCAGAGCAGGGGACCCCACTGACACCATTAGAGCCGAGGGGAAGATGGGGGAGGTTGGGGCCCAATAGAGCCATGGGTCGGGGAGCTGACCTAAGAGTCTTTGGGAGCCTGGGGGGGCCCATCCCCCCACCCGGGCTCCTCACAAATAACAGCTTTTGACACAGCCAGGGCAGGGGTGAACACAGACTCAGCAGCGAGGGCAGCGCCGGCTTCCGGGGGTGGAGGTTACAGACTCCCTGAACGCCCCCTTCCAGCAGCCCCCATAACCTCTACAGACCAGTAAGCCAACCCCCGCAAAGGTCTCGGGGGGGCTTTGTCATCCGCAAGGGCCACTTCCACCCCCTCCCAAACCTCCCTGCAACTGACGTGAGATGCAGCGGGACTGAGGGGCACTGTCTGAGCTCAGGGGATGGGGGGAACCCAGGGCTGGGATAACAGGGGGCTGCAGGTTGGGACTGAGGGGCACCAGCAGAGCTGGGTGGGTGGGTGATGCTGGTTTATCACCTGCCTGCTCTGGCCCTCGTTCTGACTGAGCTTATGGGGAGAGGGGGATGATGGGGGGCAGAGGGACAGGATGGGGGCAGAGGGATGGGACGTATTGGGGGGAGAGGGACGGGATGGGGCACGGGGATGGCACAGGGGTGTCAGGGGACAGAGGGACAGAGCAGGGGCAGAGCGATGGGGTGCCGGAGGGCAGAGGGATGGGATGGTAGGTGCTGGGGGGAGAGGGATGGGACGGGGGCAGAGAGATGGGACAGGGGCAGAGGGATGTAACAGGAAATGCTGGGGGGCAGAGGGACATGACAGGGGGAAGACGGACGGGACAGGACAGGGCAGAGGGACATGACAGGGGGCAGAGGAATGGGGGTACCGGGGGATGGGATGGGGGTACTGGGGTAGGGGGATGGGATGGGTGCAGAGGAATGCGACAGGGAGTGCCGGGGGGCAGAGGGATGGGGGTACTGGGGAGCATGGGGACGGGACGGAGTCAGCGGCTCCACACTTCAGCGGCTCCTTTGCTTCTCACTCCTGACTGCTGTGAACTTCATCTGGGGCGCTGCTTCTGCAGGCCAAGCTCCAGGCCTGCCCTCCCCCCCCCCCGCTCCCAGGACTAGGGAGTGATGGAGCCTGTAGCCCAGCCACCCACAAGGCTGGAGAAGAGCATCTTCCACCCCTCCCCCACTTCTGCCTCCCTCCAGAGGTGACAGCATCTCTGGGTGGAGGCTGCTTTGGGGACCCCGATCTTGAGGTCAGGGGGAGGAGGGCTGTGCAGGGACAGGGAGGATGGAGCCAGGATCTAGGTCAGAGATGATGCTTCAAGCTTCAGCCATGAGGGGCACAATCCGCCGAGCACCCCCCCTCCCCCGCAGAACCAGCAGCCCCCGGCGGGTCAGGGCAGCCAAGGGACCCCCACCCGGCACAGCTGCCAGAGCCTGGCCCGGGGGGGCGAGGGGGAAAGGCAGGATCGTGCTAAGTAATAGCCTTGGAGATCAGATAGGTCTGACCGCCCCCATCCCCTTGTGCCCCGCCCACACTCCCCACTCCTCCAGTGCCGTCTCTCCAGCCCCGATATCCCGCCCCCCCCCCCCCCCGTCACAGACACACACTGGAAGCAGAACTGATCTGAAATGACAAAAAGTTCCATATTGTGCCCCGGAGGGCTAAGGCGGGGGTGGGGGATGAGATAGGAGGCCGGGGGGGGGGAAGGAGGGAGCAAGGGGAGGGGTATGGAGCAGGGGAGATGGGGTAGGTGGTAGAGTGGGAGTCCGGGGGAGGCGGGGTTTAGACTGGGGGCAGAGGAGGGGGCAGGCAGTGGGGTAGGGGAAGGAGTGAGCGTCCGGGCGAATTCCGCACAACTGTCCCCCCCCACGCCCCCCAGCTCTGTGTAAACTGCCCCCCTCCCAGGGAAGTTTCAGGCCCGTCCGATCAGCACCATCCCGGGGGCGATACTGCCCCCCTCCCCCAGCACAGCGGTCCGACAGGCGCCGCGGGTCCAACCCCCAGGCTGGGGAGTCACGAATCGGGCCGGATCAGAGAGCTGGGGAGGGGGTCGCCGGCACACGGACGGACGGACAGAACATCCACTCACCCAGAATCATCCCGCGGCCTCCGGGCGCAGCCCCAGCGATCCAGGTGTGTGTGTGGCGGGGGGTCAGGCAGCCCCAGCGATCCAGGTGTGTGTGTGGCGGGGGGTCAGGCAGCCCCAGCGATCCAGGTGTGTAGGGGGGGCTCAGGCAGCCCCAGCGATCCAGGTGTGTGTGTGGCGGGGGGTCAGGCAGCCCCAGCGATCCAGGTGTGTGTGTGGCGGGGGGTCAGGCAGCCCCAGCGATCCAGGTGTGTGTGTGTGTGGCGGGGGGTCAGGCAGCCCCAGCGATCCAGGTGTGTGTAGGGGGGGCTCAGGCAGCCCCAGCGATCCAGGTGTGTGTGTGTAGGGGGGTCAGGCAGCCACAGCGATCCAGGTGTGTGTGTGGGGGGGGTCAGGCAGCCCCAGCGATCCAGGTGTATGGGGGGGGTCGGCCAGCCCCAGCGATCCAGAGGAGCGGGGCGGGCAGCCCAGCGATCCGGGGTGGGGGTCAGGCAGCCCCAGCGGTCGGGGGGGCGGTGAGGGGCTCCCCGGGCCGGGCCGGGCCGGGCCGGGCGCGGATATGGGCAGCGGGGTCCGTGCACAGAGAAGCCGAAGCCGCAGCACCAACAATGTGAGCCCCGAGCAGGCAGCGCGGCTCCTGGGCAGGGACCCCCGGGGCGACTCGCCTGCCCGGCCCGCGATTGGCTGCGCTGCCAACTCCAGAGCCAATGGCAGCGGCCAGAGCGAAAGGAGCAGCCAGCGAGCGGCGGGGGCCGGGCCGCCCAGGGCTGCGTTACCCGGCAGGGCCCAGGTGAGCGAGCGCACCTTGCCGTGCCGGGCCGGGCCGGCGGAGACCTGCCCCCCGCCAGCCGACTGACACCCACTGCGGGACAGACAGACACACACACATACACACACTGTGTGACAGATACACACCCACTGCGGGACAGACAGCCACACACTGAGAGACAGCCAAACGCACACTGCAGGACAGACACACACACTGCAGGACAGTCACACACACTCTGAGAGACAGTCACACACGCACACACACATTCAAAGACAACCTCCCCCCCCACACACACACACACTGTGGGACGTCCAACTATACACACACACACTGAGAGACAGCCCCCCCCCCCACACACACAGTTATGTTGAGACAGATAAACACACACACTGACACACACGCTGTCTGTCAGGCTCCCCAGTTTGCCACCCCCTTTCAGGCACACACAAAAAGCTTCATGCTTTGTTTGCCCCCATCTGACCCATCCCCAGGTCAGGCCAGAGTCCCCGGATACCCAGGATGTATTGAGGGAATCTCAAGTCCCTGAGCTGGAGTGTCTGGAGTATTCAGTGGGATGGTGTATGGGCGCGGAGAATGTATGGGGGGGTTGGTGTGTCGGGTGGAGGATGAGGGATGAGGTGAAGTTGGAGGGTTGGTGTGTTGGGGATTTGGGGTATGAGGAGTGGGGGAGGGTTGGGGTATGAGGCGTGGGTGTGTGTGTTGGGGGTTGCGATATGAGGAGCAGGTTGGGGGGTTGATGGGTTGGGTTGGGGTATGAGGAGTGAGGGGTGTGTGTTGGGGTTTGTGGTATGAGGAGCAGGTTGGGGGGGTTGGTGTGCTGGGGTTGCAGTATGAGGAGCGGGTTGGTGGGTTGGGGTATGGGGGTGGGGGGTTGGGGTACGCAGCGCAGGTTGGGGAGTTGGGGTCTGAGGAGTGGGGTGGTGGGTTGGGGTATGAGGAGGGTGTGTGTTGGGGGCTGGGGTATGAGAGTGGGTTGGGGTGTGTGTGTTGGGGGTGGGGGTATGAATAGCGGGGGAGGTTTGGGGTACACAGAGTGGAGGGGATTTGGGGGAATAAGGAGTAGAAGGGGGTTGGGGTGTGAGAAGTGTGAGGTGTTGGGGTATGCGGAGCAAGGGTGTGTGTTTTGGGGTTGGGGTACGAGGAGTGGGGGAGGGTTGGGGTTCACAGAGCGGTTTGGGGGTGGGGTTGGGGTTGCGGTACGAGGAGCAGGTTGGGGTTTGGGTGTGTTGGGGTATGCAGAGCGGGGGGATGCATGTTGGGGTATGGGGAGCAGGGGAGAGTTGGGGTATGAGGAGTGGGGGTGTATGTGTGGGTGGTTGGGGGTTCGGGTCTGAGGCGTGCAGGGGGTTGGAGTACGAGGAGTGTGTGTGTGTGTGAGAGAGAGAGAGAGGTTGGGGTATGAGGAGTGCAGGGGGTTGGGGTATGAGGAGTGTGTGTGTGGGGGTTGGGGTATGAGGAGTGCGGGGGGTTGGGGTATGAGGAGTGTGTGTGTGTGTGTGTGTTGGGGTCGGAGTATGAGGAATGCAGAGGTTGGGGTATGAGGAGTGTGTGTGTGTGTGTGTGAGGGGTTGGGGTATGAGGAGTGTGTGTGTCGGGGGTCGGGGCACGAGGAGTGCGGGGGGTTGGGGTATGAGGAGTGGGGGAGGTTGGGGTATGAGGAGTGTGTGGGGGGGGTTGGGGTATGAGGAGTGCGGGGGGTTGGGGTATGAGGAGTGTGTGTGTGTCTGAGGGGTTGGGGTATGAGAAGTGGGGGAGGTTGGGGGTATGAGGAGCGTGTGTGTGTGAGGGGTCGGGGTATGAGGAGTGGGGGAGGTTGGGGTATGAGGAGCGTGTGTGTTGGGGGTCGGGGCATGAGGAGTATGGGGGGTTGGGGTATGAGGAGTGTGTGTGTGTCTGAGGGGTTGGGGTATGGGAAGTGGGGGAGGTTGGGGTATGAGGAGCGTGTGTGTGTGAGGGGTTGGGGTATGAGGAGCGTGTGTGTTGGGGGTCGGGGCATGAGGAGTATGGGGGGTTGGGGTATGAGGAGTGTGTGTGTGTCTGAGGGGTTGGGGTATGGGAAGTGGGGGAGGTTGGGGTATGAGGAGCGTATGTGTGTGAGGGGTTGGGGTATGAGGAGCGTGTGTGTGTGAGGGGTTGGGGTATGAGGAGTGGAGGAGGTTGGGGTATGAGGAGCGTGTGTGTGTGAGGGGTTGGGGTATGAGGAGTGGGGGAGGTTGGGGTATGAGGAGCGTGTGTGTTGGGGGTCGGGGCATGAGGAGTATGGGGGGTTGGGGTATGAGGAGTGTGTGTGTGTCTGGGGGGTTGGGGTATGGGAAGTGGGGGAGGTTGGGGTATGAGGAGCGTGTGTGTGTGAGGGGTTGGGGTATGAGGAGTGGGGGAGGTTGGGGTATGAGGAGCGTGTGTGTGTGAGGGGTTGGGGTATGAGGAGCGTGTGTGTTGGGGGTCGGGGCATGAGGAGGGGGGTTGGGGTATGAGGAGTGTGTGTGTGTCTGGGGGGTTGGGGTATGGGAAGTGGGGGAGGTTGGGGTATGAGGAGTGTGTGTGTGTGAGGGGTTGGGGTATGAGGAGTGGGGGAGGTTGGGGTATGAGGAGCGTGTGTGTTGGGGGTCGGGGCATGAGGAGTATGGGGGGTTGGGGTATGAGGAGTGTGTGTGTGTCTGGGGGGTTGGGGTATGGGAAGTGGGGGAGGTTGGGGTATGAGGAGTGTGTGTGTGTGAGGGGTTGGGGTATGACGAGTGGGGGAGGTTGGGGTATGAGGAGCGTGTGTGTCGGGGGTCGAGGCATGAGGAGTGCGGGGGGTTGGGGTACGCAGAGAGAGGGTGACCTGGGCTGTCCTCCCCCATAGCAGGGCCTTCCCTCCAGACCCGAGCCAGTGATGAGTGCCTGGAATACTAACAGCAGCCGCCAGCTCTGATCTGTCTCAGCACATTGGAGGCGAGGGAGCTTCATGCGGCAGCTGTCCTGGGAAATCAATAACGGCCCCAGGAGAGGCGCGGGGCAGGGCCTTGGGGGGGGCCGCAGCCTCTGGCAGGGCTGGGCTGGGGGCGCACTGGGGTCATGGAGAGGTAAGGGTGTGTGTGTGCAGGATGTGTGTCTGTATACATTTGTGTGCATGGCTAGAGACCGTGTGTGCAGATGTGTCAATGCCTGTGTGTGCACATAGGTGTTCATGTTGTCCTGTGTTTAGGAAGCACTCTGTATGTGTGTCATAGCAGTGTGTTGTGTTTGTATGGTTGGGTTGGTGTGTATGTGTGCGTGTACAGTTGCATGTTTATAGTCGTGACTGTAACTGTGTTAAAACACGAGTGGGTGTGAGCGTGCACACCTGTATGTGTCTCAGTGGTTCTCAATTAACGGGGTACAGTCAGACAAGTGTGTGTGCACCTGTATGCAGACGGCTGTGTGATTCTTTCGATGCCTGTTTAAGGGTGTGTGTGTACATGCAGGGCAGGGGGTTGCAAATGGTTGTGTAGATGTAACCGTGTGTGCACGTATACCTGTTTGTGTATGGGGGGACTGTGTGAATGTGACTGTGTGTGTGTGTGTGTGTGTGCGTGTGTGGCAGCTCACCTCCTTCCCTCTTTATAAAGTAGCTGCTGGGTCCAGCACTCACTGAGTCATTCCACCTTCCCTTCCCGCCCCCCCCCCCCCCGCCCGCCACCTGCCCATTGTTCCCTCCCCCGCCCTTCCCCCCCTTTGCACTTCCCGGCCAGATTTGATTTAGGTTTCTTTGTTTGGTTTGTTTTTTTAATATTAGCACTGGGAGAAGGCGCTATATTCCACACACACACACCCCAAGTCTCAGCCCATCACAACCCCTGGAGACTCAGCCCCCCCAATCCTCCCAAGAGTCAGTCCCACACTTCCAAACACACACCCCTCTCCAGCCACATAGCCACATTTACCCAGTCACTAAGGAGCCATCCTGGTATCTCTGGGTCCCTGCAGGTTTGGGGGGGACAGTCTGTGCTAACCTCCTCCCCCCCCACATCTCTTAGCACTAAGGAGTAAATAGAACAAAATGCAGGTCCTGAGAGAGGAGAGACACTCGGAGAACCTCCCCCACCGTAAGCACCAGGAGCGAAGCCTGAGGTTTAATATCCCTTCCCACATTTTTGCTAGGATCAGCTAGTCCAACTTTGAGAGACAAGGTGGGGGAGGTAATATCTACCCCTGGACCAGCTTCTGTTGGTGAGAGAGACCAGCTTTCGAGCTACACAGAGCTCGTCTTCCAACTCTGTACAGTCGTATCCACAGAAAAGGCCAGCCCCGCCTTGAATCTTGCTCAGTTCTTGACCTCTGAGTCTCCCTGTGGCAGTGAGTTCCACAGATTAATCCCACCTTGGGAGGAAAGTTTTCCCCTGGATCAGTTCTTTATGTTTCATCATGTGTGCTCTCCTTCTCATGCTGGGAGTCAGGGAGGACAGAAGCTCCCCTCCCTCGGCCTGTCATTACTGCCTGCACTCCAGCCCCTCTTCTTTCTTTCCCCGCTGGGGGAGAATAGTCCCAGCCTTCTCAATCTCTCGCCACATGGGAGCTTTTTCAGGCCTCAGCTCATTCTCCTCGCCTGTCTCAGAGCCCCTGCAGCAGGGCACGTCCTCACTAGTGATGTGGACATGAGACCTACCAAACTCATCTCACCTTGGCGCCCATCTCCTGGAGCGGGGTGGGCTGCGCAGCAAACAGCACAAGTCACTCACGGCGGCAGCTGCTGCTCCTCCTGCCACATGCAACATCACTGGGGAAAAGGGAAAATGTGCTGGCATATTCAGGTCACCTCGGGCCCCGATCCCACAAAGACTGAGGCACGTGCTTCATGTGACAAACAAAGGCAAGGGGGCGGGGTGCGTGCTTAGAGTCAAGCGGGCGTGCGAGGGACAGCAGGCTCGGGCTAGGCCGGCCTCTAGACTGGCCGTGTCGCCAGGTCTCTCCACCGGGCTGACAGGGCTCAGTCTGGAACCGCACAGGAGGCAGCTGCTTGCCATTGACTTCTGGGGATGTGGGGCCGGGCCCTAGCCCATCCAAAGCCATACCCAGCGGAGAGAGGAGGGAAAGCTTTTGCCAGCTCCTGGCATGTTCATCTGAGCATGGCGGAATGTTGTCGGGGGTCGGAGGGCGGGTTGTGAGGCAAGGGGGTGCAGTGAGTAGGACCCTGGCCTGACACCTCGACTCTAGTCCTGGCCCTTTGGCTTTCCCACTCTCTGCATCTGTCTGCTCCATTCCTGCTGGGGGACCTGCATATCGCCCAGCACAGGTGAGGCCTCGGGGGAGGGGGTGCTACTGTGCCAAAAGCACCAATTAATCCTGCCATTGACCAGTGTATGGTAATGCCCAGGGGGCAGGGCCAAGGTAGGGCAGATCCTGGCTTATTTCAACAATAATGATCCAGACTCTGATGGTTATGGGTGATGCAGGGCAGGCAGGATAGGATCCATCTCACTCCCACACAGCTGGGCCAGTCACTGCAGAGCTACTGTGGGTAGTCTGTGCCCCACTTAAAGATGCCCTGTCTCAGAGGGGCGCCGCATGGCAGGAAGGGACCACGTGAGCCGTGCCACGTGTCTCTCGGCACCTTGAATGGCAGCAGAGCTGAGCGAGGACAGGTCCGTTCCCGGAAGCTCTCTGCTGCTTTGTAGACGGGCGCTTTACATGCAGGACCTGTTGGCATCCCATGGATGAGTAACAGGCGGTGAGTCATCCCAGCTGTGAGCCGTGCTTGCCCCATGCCCCCCACCCTGCTGTATAGTAGCACGTGCAGGGGGCGGAGTGTCCCTGCAGCCATTCAGCACAAGATATTCAAGGATCTCAGTTAACTTTACAGGCTAATGAATCCTCCCAGCTCCTGGGAGTTAGGTCTGGATCTGGATTTCTGAGGGGAGGGGAAACTGAGGCAAACAGACTCAAGGTCACACAGCCAATCTGCGACAGAGCAAGGAATAGAACCCAGGAGTCCTGCCTCCCATTCCCTGTTCTAATCAGTAAACAACACTTTCCTCCTAGGGCCCGGAATCCTGACGGTTCTCCCCCACCCAACCTACGAGACCCCACTTCCCTACCAGAGACAGGGTAGAACCCAGGAGTCCTGACTCCCAGCCTCCCCCTGTCCTGCTGCCTTATCCCACTCCCTCATTTCCAATAACTGGGACTGGGGTTAGAGATTAATTCCCTCCTCTGCCGGCACCAGGCTCCAGCCCTCACCAGCGCACAGGCCGGACACACACTGCATGTGTCACTAATCTGCTGACAGCAGGGCCTGAGCTAGTCTGGTCCTTCACGTGGGTTATCATGGCTGCCGTGGGTACCTGTCCCAGGCCGCCATGCTGCAGGGATCCCTCCCAGGCCTGCCAGCTGGGGGCTGAGATTGACAGGCTGCGGCACAGCCCGGAGCCAACCTGCCAGCTCACGGGGCGGGTGGAACATTGCAGGGCCTTGTCATTGCTGTGCCCCATGTCCTCTATCCCCTCCTCCCCAGCTTTGGCCTGAGCTCTGGCGCCCAGTGAGGAAGGGGCGCAGTGGCACCTGGGGGCTGCAGCAGAGGCTGGGTTGTTACTGCTGGGAGCCCCCAGGTGGGAGCAGATGGAGGATTCATAAAGCACCTGGTGCCAGACAGTCTCCTCTCCGGAGCCTCTTCCCGCCCCAAACGCGCCCCGACCTGCCCGAGCCAGGGAAAGGGTGGGGGGAGGGGATCCTGGCCAGCTGTGCTGCTGAGGCCTCCTTCCACGGAGGGTCCCCTCCACCTGCCCCGGGCTGGGTTGTGGGGCGGGGGGGGGTGTCTCAATCTTGTTTTAGGAAAGCTGAGCCGCCTGCCCCCCGCCAGGCCTGTGAGACTCATGAGACAGGCAGGGAGTGTCTGAGGGGAAGTGCCAGGGACATGAGCCAACAGGCTGTGCCCCCCCACCCCTCGGAGGTCAGGATCCCATTCTGTGGCAATGGGGGGCACACAGTGGAGGAGGCACTTCCTCAAGGCCACACAGTGAGTTAGTATCAGGACCAGAACCCAGGTGTCCTGGCTTCGAGCCCGGGACTAACCCCCCGAGGCTGCTCCCCAAACCCTGTACCTAGTGTCGGGCAGTTACCCCAAGCAAAGTGGGTGTGAAACTCCCAGGACCTGCTCCGGAGCCTGGTGTCCTAGGTGGCACTCTGAGCCTGCTACAGACAGGCTAGGAGGGACAGCGCCCTGGGTATTCTGGGCAGTTGTGATGGGCCCCTGATGTCTCCCCACATCCTTCGGGGCCAGCAATCCTGTGGGGAGAGGCTCCAGCCCATCTGATGTTGGTCTGGGGTCCAGCCGCCTGGCTGCAGCATTATCCTGTCCCTGAAGCAACTAAGCTGCAGGGTGTCTAGGCCTGAGCTGTGTCTGGTAACATGCCAGTAGCATGTAACCAGCTGCCCTGCCATGACCGCATAGTGCAGACCAGAGCACAGGAGCACCGGGAGGTGGGGGGAGGGCACACCAGGCTGGGTGCTGGCCTGGGACTCAAGTGAGCCAGCTTCAGTTCCCTGCTCTGCCACAGGCTCCCTGGATGACCCACGGTGTGTCATGTGGCAGTGCTGGGCCCCTGCTCCTGTCTGCCCCCTGGGGTAACAGCCCTGCCCCTCTCCTGGTGAATGCATTAGAGGGTGCAAGGCTCAGGTGCTAGGCACATGGGGGCTGGAGAAGAACCAGAGGGTCTGGCTGAGGCTCAGCAAAGAGCCCCTGGGCAACTTGACCTGCCCTCCCCATTCCCTGCGGCAACTGCTGCTTGGGGGGAGCGGCACTTTCCAGGCATAGCCCTGCCCTTGCCTGAATCCTTCCTTGCTGTCAACAGGGCGATGCCCTGGGTAGCACACCCGGGACTGGCTCTCTGGGGTCTCTGGACCCTGCCAGCCCTTCTACTCTTCATTGGTTTTCTTTCCTGTGAAATCCCCAGTGTGTCTTGTGACTTTGAGGCACCTTCCCTCCCACTGCAGCGGGAGGTTCGGTTACAGCTGTGGATTCGGTTACAGACCCAGGCAGACGGCAGGGGGAAGCTGCTGCAGGGTCTGCTCCTCGGCCCCAAGCGCCAGGGCGGAGAATGGGAGCTGGTGTTCAGGCTCCCCAGGGGCTGCGTGCATTGCCCCATGGAGCCAATAGGCGCCCCATGCCTGGGCTCCTGGCGGGATGACACTGTCCCAGCTCCATGCACAGGGCCAGCTCCTCCGGCAGCGTGGGCCCAGGCTGGGATTCCTGCAGACCCCAGCCTGAGGGGCACCAAAGCAGGGATCTACTGGCCCCGCCTCTGCCTTTGTACAAGGCTGTTCCATGTGACAATGGGGGTCTCAGGCAAGGGGGTGGGCTCTGGATGTGCCCCTCGTGAGCATGAGAAGTCACCCCCTACCTGGGCTGTGGCCCGCTAGAGGCTACAGACATTGCAGCCTCCCAGAGCCAGTGGCCCCCTGGCTTGGGGGCAGATTTTTTGCCAATCACCTAGTGCCCTCCAGCCCTACTGGGCATCCTGTGCTGCCCTGCTGAGGCTAGGAGGTTTGCAGTGAACAGATACAGAAGGGTGGGCAAGGCACATATGCCCAGGCTGCAACCAGCATTGGGGATCCAGCTATGTTATGGGGCAGACACAGGATTCTTAGCCCATCAGCCAAGGTCCAGATATGTTTGATTCTGCAGCACCTGGAGGGAGGGGAGGGGAATGGAGCACCAGCTGATCATTAAAATCCTGTCTCCCGAGCGGCCCCTGCTGAACCCCTGCCTGGGGTTCTGAAGCAAACCCACCCTCACATCAAGGCTTGAGCACAGTCCCTGCCCCGCCCCACCTGTAAATCCTCCCTGCCCCCGCCCCAGTACATAAATAGCCCGGCTCCAGCATTTGTCCCTATTGATCGGCTAAAAGAGAACTCGGTTTCCGGCTGCCAGAGCCAGCAGTGGCTGCAGCTGGCAAGGCTTGCACAACGGGCTGCTGAGAGCTCCTGCCAGAGGCCAGGAACACAACAACGGACACTGCACAACCTGGGGCACTCAGCGAAACTCCTCACTTCGTGCTAGCTGGGAGGGCTGTAACCCTGGAATACGGACCACGCCAGGGCACCAGGTGACCCCAACCTGGTGCCTGAGAGCCCCCCTCAGAAATCCACCCCACATGGCACCTGGGCACCCCCCTCAGAAATCCACCCAATCTGGCGCCTGATCGCCCCCCTGTAACGAGGCTGGTTCTGGCAGGACCCAACTGAGAGTGTTAATTCAGGATAAATTGCTTAAAGCAGGGCAGTTACAGCCCAAGGCTGGGGTTTCTGTGCACACCAAGGCAAACCAAACCAAACCAGCCAAACAGAGAAGACTTCGGTTTTACCTCACTGGCTAACCACAAGTCACACAAGCAATTCCCTTAGACACTCCAGTTTCCCAGTATCCCCACCAGTGCCACTCGTTATGGGGACAACTGGTTATGAAAACCAATACCCCAGAAAAAGAAAAAAGGTTCTCTAGATCCCAAAGGACCAAGCCCCAGACCCAGGTATACAAATCATATCTTACCCACAAATCACGCTGTTGCCAGTCCTTTAGAATCTAATATCTAAAGGTTTATTCATAAAAGGAAAAAGAGATAGACGAGAGCCAGAATTGGTTAAATGGAATCCATTACATCCAGTCATGGCAAAGTTCTTGGTTCAGGCTTGCAGCAGTGATGGAATAAACTGCAGGTTCAAATCAAGTCTCTGGAGCATATCCACAGCTGGGATGGGTCTTTCAGTCCTTGGTTCAAAGCTTCAGTGTAGCAAAGTCCCTCCAGAGGTCAGAAGCAGGACTGAAGACAAGATGGAGGACCTGTAGCAGCTTTTTATAGTCTCTTGCCATGTGGTCTCTTTCTTTCTTTGTCCCAAAGACAAGCTGTCCATCACATGGCCTGGGAAGACCTCGGAGTTCTGTCCATAGGCAGGTCCCTGCATGCCTTGCTGAGTCCCAAGGCGTGTCTGCCTTCTCTCAATGGGTCAATTGTATAGCTGATGGTCCTTAATGGGCCATCAAGCAGGCTAGGCAGAGCTGTCACCAACTTGTCTGGGGTGTCACCCAGAAGCATAGCACAAGTTTGGAATACAGAC
The DNA here is from genome assembly GCF_965140235.1 of Caretta caretta. Taxonomy (NCBI): domain Eukaryota; kingdom Metazoa; phylum Chordata; order Testudines; family Cheloniidae; genus Caretta; species Caretta caretta. The sequence continues at coordinate 15,669,016 of NC_134225.1, forward strand.
AGTATAGAGCCAATACTTATATCTTTAAATACAAAAATGATACATGCAAACAGACAGCATAATCCTAACCAGCAAACCATAACCTTGTCTTAGATACCTTATTTGACCCCCTTTATACAAGATTTGGTGCCACTGCAGGACCTTGGTTGCAACAATGTTCTATACGGTCCCAGTTCAAGTCAATAACGTCACGCCCCCTCAGAAATCCACCCAATCTGGCGCCTGGTGCCCCCCTCAGAAATCCACCCCTCATGGCATCTGGGTGTCCCCCTGCTCAGAAATCCATCCAAGCTGGTGCCTGGGAGCCCCACCCCCCTCAGAAATTCACCCCACCTGGTACCTAGGAAACCCCCCCCCCCCGAAAAATACACCCAATCTGGTGCCTGGGAGCCCCCCACTCAGAAATCCACCTGAGTGCCCCCCCCCCAAATCCATCCAAAAGGATGTTTGGACACCCCCTCCCCCGAAATCTGCCTCATGTGGTTCTTGCCTCAGTGCCTCAGTGCTTTGTGAAGCACCCCAGCTAGGTTACCAGTTACCACCCGGCTGGTATGTGACCGGCCTGGTTTTTTATGGAGTTGCCAGTTGCCAGACAAATAATTTAATCTGCCAGTTTTTTCACATGGGTCTAAAGATTCACATTGTTCTCACCATACACTGAGCTAGCTAACAGTAAAAGTGTCTGTGTCCAGCTCAAGATGCTGCAGTGTTCCCATCCCACCTCTGCAGTTTAAGCGATAACAGATCTAAACCCAGCAGCTGTCTGGCCACCGCCAAACCTGGGGCTGGCCAGAGGAATTGCCTACGCATTGAAGTCGTCAAAAGTGAGCTCTGCATGAGCTGCCACCTCAGCTACTCCTGTCTGGAATGCACACTGTTGCTGTCAAGAATAAGGAATTGTTGGGAAAGGCAAAATCAAACGGCAAATGCAAAGTCAAGGAAGAGACTTGATGGATTTTCTTTACGGATAAAGTTCCAAAACGTCCCCATGCGAGGATATAGTTAAAACATAGGGTCAAGGCAGTTTGGGAAGAAATCATCTCAGTGAAGTCGGACACAAACAAAGCAGCTTGGAGCAACAGGACCAAGGTAAGAGAATGATGCTATTAATCTTCTCTGTGCCTGTTATCTCTCAAGATACTGTAAGTGGCTGCTGAAGCGAGTGGCTTGGTGGGGTTGTCTTGTGGTTGGGGTTGCTGTGGGCTTGCCTTGTGGGGCGGGGGGGGCAGGTTTTCTTGCATTTCAAAGGGGGTAGTCCTACCCCCAGCCTGGCATGAAGGTGCCAGCTAGCCCTGAGTGCCTTCCCTCCTCCTGTTGTTGAAAGTCAGAGCCATTTGTTTATGGAGCGGGCACGAGGGCGGCACAGCCCAGGGCCCGCAGTGGAGGGAGCTGGTGTAATTAGCTGATTATAGTCCACCCCTGCCAGCCCTGGCATGGCCCAACCACAGGGAGCAGCCACTGTTTACACTGCTCATAACCAGCTCTGCCAACAGGCCGTGGCGAGCGGCAGGGCCGAGCTGGCCCTTGGTGGCGCTGGTCCCTGAGGATCCACACAGGGATTTGGCCCTCCTCCCCCTGCCGCCACTTCAGGCGCCTCGCTCCAAAACATAGATCCCTCAAAGCCCCGCTCAGCTGGCAATGGACCCTGCAGGTGCCTGAATTCCCTAGTTGCCGCCAGTAACATCCCTTGGGCGCCTACATCTCTGCCACGTGCAGGCACAGAATGGCCCAAAGTCCTGGTGCTGAGCTCACACCCACGCCCGATGGGAATCTCCATCTCAGCATTCTGCTCAGAGGCGCTGGAGGAGAAGGTGCTCCCTTCTCCCAAGAGCCCATGGCTGGAGCATATACCCAGCATGTGGGAGACCTCAGGGACACAGCAGGGATTCGAACCCAGGTCCCTGCTTGGCTCAGGGTGGAGCACTGGGCTGGGGCCTGGCTGTGCTGTCACTCATACCGGGATGCCCCATTCGGCCTGTAGGAGTGACTCCCACCCCATGTCACAGGGTCAGGCCCAGGTACTCTGGGCCAGCAGGAGCCACAGTGTCTGACTTTACGGGCCAGGCCCGGCCTCCCACATGAAACCCCCCGATTTCCGAGTCAAACTGGGGACACGCGTCAAGGCCCTGGGGCTGGCCTGGTCCGGGGGCCGGGCGCTGGCTCCTGACCTTGGAGGGTGATGTGATCCCCAGCGGGCGCAGGCTCATCTTACTTATTAGCCAGTGGGTATTAATAATGCAGGCTGGGCTGTGTCGTGCTCTGTGGCTTTCTGCTAATTTGCTGTTCTCACCCTTTGTGTGTGGGGCGAACAGGACTTTAATGGATGTAAGGATGAGAGGAGGAAACCTGAGAGCCAGCTGCGCGGCTCAGCCTCCCCCCGCAGCCCTATCAGAGCTGCCATCAGGGCTGCCTTGGGTTTCCACGGGATCAGGGAAATTTGAGGACCCCATCCCCCCGGCCCCGCTCTCTCTTCACACCCTCCCTGCTCTGTTCCTGTCCCTCCCACGGGCGCTTTGTGCTGATGCCAGGTGGAGGAGAGACCATGGCTCTGAGGGGCTGTGGCTGCATTTGACTATCTCCGTGCACGCGTGTGCTAGCTCCAATGTGTGCATCTGCATGTTTGTGCGTGTGCGTTTCCACATGCAGGGTTGGGGGAGCTGCCCCCTTACCCAGGAGTCCAGAACTGGAGAGACTCAGACCTAGAATGAGGCCGATGGGCAGCCACTGCTGCTGGGCTCAGGGGTCAGGATCACACTGAGCATGTCCTGCCTGATACCTGGTTCCCCCTGCTACTGCTGCAGATCGGTGGATGTCAGAGCTGGTAACTGGAGAGCCCTGAGGGGCTGGGAGGGGAAGTGGGACAGGGTCTGGCCCAGCCTTCCACCTCCCCTCGCTGGTGGTTCCTGCACAGCCCAGGACTCCAGGCTCTTGTTGTCACTGTTGGCACTGTGTGGCCTAAGGGATCCCAGTCTGAGAGGGCAGGGAAGCCCCGCAGTCCCTCTGAGCCACCCAAGGGGCCCTGAATCCGAGCTGGAAACCTGTATCCAAACTGGCACAAACTTCCCAGCCCACAGCTCTGGCCTAGCTCCAATAATGATATTGAAGGCCCTATTGTAAATAGAGTGACATGTAGCTCCTAGGGGTGTTCCATAGAAATGGGACACAGGTGAGCTTTATATACAGACTCCACCAATAAGGGGAGGGGCTATAATATTCTACAGGTTCTGTCCACAATGGGAGGAGATTCAGACCCCGCCTATGAAGAGGTGGGGCTATCGTGCCATTTAAAGGACCTCACTTTATTTTTCTGCCCCGGGTTCTTTATGGAAAACCATTGTTTTTTTGTTAGAAAAATGGGATGAAAAGGGGGCAAGGCAGCCAGAGGTGCTGCTGGATTAACCCTTTCCTGAGCTGCCCTGGCTGGTACCAGCCCCTCAGTCTGTATGCCCCAGGGCTAGAGCAGTTCCCGTCTCATTAGCTGGACTATGAGAAGTCATAAGACCATAAGAACTGCCCTACTGGGTCAGACCAAAGGTCCCTCTAGCCCAGTATCCCGTCTTCCAACAGCGGCCAATGCCAGGTGCCCCAGAGGGAGTGAACAGAACAGGCAATCACCAAGTGATCCATCCTCTGTCACCCATTCCCAGCTTCTGGCAAACTGAGGCTTAGGGACACCATCTCTGCCCATCCTGGCTCATAGCCATGGATGGACCTATCCTCCATAAATTTATCTAGTTCTTTTTTGAACCCTGTTATGGTTTTGGCCTTCACAACATCCTCTGGCAAGGAGTTCCACAGGTTGACTGTCGCTGTGTGAACAAATACTTCCTTTTGCTTGGTTTAAACCTGCTGCCCAGTCATTTCATTTGGTGGCCCCTAGTTCTTCTGTTAAGTCCAGTTTGGCTCTGGATCCTGTTGCCCCACCACTTAGGGAACTGGCTCTGGAGTTTGGGCTCAGCCCAGGGACAGGTGAGACTGGCATGTTGCGTTCCTGATGCCAAGGGGCAGTGTCTGCCAAGCGCGCCCGTCCAGGGCTTTCTCCTCCCCATTTCCGGGCGTTTGGGTTTTGCCCCATCAGGAAACAAAAGAAAAACCCGGATGTGGCTCCTTCCCCATTTACCTTGTGGTGCCCGCCAGGGCTGGGGGGCTGAGAGACCCCATCGCCCCCCTCAGAGCACTTACGTCATGACAGCATCGTGCACTGTCAGTGGGGCGATGCAGGGGACATCACTCTGCCAGGGCCTGAGCCCCCTGCTCCCAGCAGGGTGACTCAGCAATTTACCTGGGGTGGGTGCCCCTGAGCTTGTGACACCTTAGGCACCGATGATTGGTCTTTGTTTATTCCACCTCTTGCTGGGATTCCTATTTCCCTCCTGCTCCTTCCACTCCACGCCTGTCTGGGACCTGCGAGACCTGGCTGCTCCTGTGAGATTTTACCCACCTGAGGTTGGTCTGTGAGTTGCTGAGTGATCAAACTGTGGAATAGCTCCCAAAAGTACATGCCGGGAGTCCTGGTGCCCCGTCCCCTCTGCTCTAACCAGGAGCTGACACTCCCAGCAGCCAAGAGTCCTGGCTGCCAGGCCCCTGCTCTAACCACTAACAATACTGTCTCCTGGAGCAGGGAAAGAAACTCAGGAGTCCTGGCTCCCAGCCCCAGCTCTAACATTTCTCCTGCCCTCCTGCATTATTATTCATATAAAAATATGTCAACTTATTAAAAATACAACAAAACATTACATAAGAAATGCAGCGATAACATGGATAAATAAAAACAAAGATACTTACCCAGGCATAGCAAGGAAGAGAGAATTAACAAAGGGGTAAAGGGTCAACATAAGAAAAATTTTGATGGAATTAAAATATTACAAAATATCATAGCGTCATAGACTCTTGCGTCTATGACATCACACTCAGCTGCCATGGTATTGTCTGGGACATCACAAACCTGGGTCCATGACCTCCGCCAGGCAGTAAACAATCAGAGCCAACAAAGCTGCGGGCTCCAGCCCCATCCCTGCACATTCACCGATCGGGGCCGGAAAGGACGGGGACGTGGCAGCTTTGCCAGAGGCATTAGTGGCTCTTTGGTGAGGATGCTGCAGAGACATCCTGGGATGTGTCCTCCAGGCTGCTGGAAGGGCTCAGGGAGGTGGGGCTGGGCAGAGGGGGCAGCACAGCCCCAGCCTATGTGCCTGGCTCCTGGATGAGGAGCAGCTGGGGCCCAGCCCTCAGATCACCAGGGACTGCCCCTGTCCCATCAGGCCTGGAGCTAGCTGTGGGGGTCCCAGCTCAATCCCTGCCCATCCTCTCCGTACAGCCCTCCCCCAGCTCCCCACTCCCCCCAGTATAGAGCCCAGCTCAGGGCCCTCCTGGCCAAGTCCCCCTGCTCCCGACCTTTCCTGCTGCAGCCATGGCCCAATGCTCCACCAGAGCTAAGGAGCCATCCAACCCCAGAGGACAGTAGAGAGCGCAGGAGACAGAACTGTCCTGGGAGCTGGGCCCAGACTGTGGAACTCCATGCCACTGGAGAGCAGGCAGTGTCTCTGCACCCAGGGCAAATGGCGAACCTTAGCTCAGTGAGCTTCATGAGTTCATCACAGGCACAAAGCACACAACACACCTCATACACAACACATCCATGTACACACATGCACAGAAACACCCCCCCACACACACACTACACAGACAGACCCTCAGAAAATACATCCCACACATCTATGTAAACACACACACACAGCACAGACCCACACAGCCAATATGACAACAGCCACACAACCCATCTACTCACCCAGGCACAGCCCACACAACGCACACAGCCAGCAAACAATACCCACACAACACATTCACTTACACATCCAGGCACAGAGACAAACACAAAACCATCAAACCAACAAGGACAAATTATGCGGCACACCTTGCAGGGGCCGGGAAGGCAGGGAGGTCACGGCACCAATTGTTGCTATTCTTGTTTGTTAAACACCTGGGAGGTGCCAGGTGCTCCAGTGATGGTTGTTGACCTCAGACTCTAGACTGATGGGAAAGTGCAAGAATCACGCGTCACCCCCCAAAATCATGAGATTTAAAAAAAATTAAAATGATTTGATTTGATTGTATTTTTCAGCTCTTGCTAAGGGGCCTGCACAAGCTTGGGGCCCCATTGTGCCGGGGACTGCACAGATACAAGGCAAGACAGGCTTGGCCCCACAGGGCTCCATCAAGTGCAAAGCACGGGGTGAGTTTGAAAGGTAGGAGCTGGACCTGAGACCACCCAACTCAGCTCACAGTGAAGCCAGAAAACCCCCTTGACAGGCATGGTTTATAATCCCTGCTGAGCTGGGCTGAGTCAGTGACATACGGGCCAGGGGCTCGTTAGCCACACAAGGCAGTCAGTCCCGTCAATGCTGATGTTCCATCTTCACAATTCTGGCTTTCAGGAAAGATGTGTTTATTAAACTCAGTTCTGCCCATCACGGCACGTACGTAGGCCGGGCCTCCCCTTTCTGCTCACATGGGCACCAGCTCTCAGTCTCCAAAAAACGCTCTCAGTCAGCCACACCCTGTTTTTAAAGCAACAACCCTAGGAACAGAGCGTGGTGGTTCCAGAGAGCCCAGCCCAATATAACGATACCCCTATATGGGTCGCCAGTTGTGACTGCATCTGAGACCTTTGAATGGTGCTGCTGGGCCCTCGACCATTGAGATAAGAACCAGAATGGAGTCTAGATAAAGGCACAGAGCAAGCTCTCCCAAGAAACCACAGCCGCAATCTAGCAATGCAGCATTTCTCCAAGCACTGAAAACTTGCTCGCACACTTAAGAAAAGGCACTTGGAACACCACATGTCACGGTGCCACCTGGAGACGCTGCTTTAATAACAGCCAGCCCCAAGGAAACCTGGACTCATAAAAGGGTTGTAGAGGATACGGCTGGGCGGGCCTGGAACTCATGGCCTATCTTACATGTGTCTTCGTCCCCAACATCATCCCACGGCTGGTGTTTCTGCCTCCTTGTGAGGCCTTGCTGAAACCGTGGCAAATCTGCAGTGCTGCAGATTATGTCAAGTGGCTCCTGTGGCCAGACGGACAGAGTGCGCCCATGGTCCTGCCCCTCCCCTCTGCAGAGTGCCACAGATCCCTCCCCATCCAGGAGCCTCTCTGTGCCCTAGGCTCCCTACCCCCCAAAGCCACCGCTAGCCCTGCCGAGCAGAAAGCATTCTCTCCCCTGAAGGGGGCGGGTGGGGGTATCCCCCATCTGGGCCAGAGACATCGGGGTGGGAGGAGACAAAGACAGGGCAGCTCTGACCTTAGCCAGGGGTTAGGCCAACCCCCTACCACACCAGGGACACGCACTCACTGCCCCCACCCAGTCCCGAAGCCAACCGGTGATATGGTCCCCATGGAAACAGCCTCACCCTGTGGGGCGGTGCCTGCTCCTGCCCCAGAAGAACCTGCCTGCTCGTGCTCCAGGCCCAGTGGGGAACTGGCAAGGAGCCCTGTGCAGCTGGCTGAGGGTGGGGTGGGAGGAGGTGATGGAAAAGCAAGGAGACATCGGTGCAGAGTGTGCTGCCAAGTCCCCCTGTCCCCCACCCAAAGCTGGGAATAGAACCCAAGAGACCTCACTCCCAACCCCAGGCAGCGCTCCACTCTAGCCACTAGGCCCCACGCCCCTCCCGGAGCCAGAGATAGAACCCAGGAGTCCGGACTCCCAGACCTCCCACTCTAACCCCTAGCCCTCACCCCACTCCCCGAGTCAGAGATAGAACCCAGGAGTCCAGCCACTGTGTCCCCAGTGCCACTAACCATAGGACAGCTTTGGCTGCAAAGAGAACCCAGGAGCCCTGGCTTCCAGCCCTGGTCCTTAACCACAACAGCAACCGCCCTCAGAGCAGTGACTGCTCCCCAGCGGGCTCAGGCCGGCTTCCAAGCCTGCCTCTCCGTAGGCGCCAGGGAGAGCAGCAAACCAGCGAGCGGGCGGACACAGAGATGGGCGGAGGGGAGTGCTGCTTGCTTTGCCCACAAGTGCCAGGGATGCTCAGCAGATACTAACACTGTGCTCGGCCCACAAGCACCTCGTCCAGCACTGCCAGCCCCTCATGCAAGGGGGCACAGCTCTCCCAGGAGCCCCCAGTGCCGCGTCAGCCCCATGTCCCTGCATCCAGCCAGCCAGTCAGCTATTTGGTTCCATGCTAGCTCCCGTTCCGATATCTGGCTTCTCTTTTCATGAGCCAAGAAGGGTTTGTGTGAGGGGAAGGGGCTTGCCTGGCAGCCCTGGCACATGGTGTCCTGCACCTGGCAAGCAGGTGAGCCCCCAAAATGCATGCCCCCTGCCCAGGAGGACCCCCCCTTCCCCAGTGGGAGAGAGTGTAACATAGACGCTGCAGCTGGACAAACATCTCATCGGTGCTCTCAAGCCAGGTAGGGTAGAGGGGCAGTAGGGGGCATGCACCCCACACAACCAGTGCTCACCCCAATGCCCCATCGTGATGCTAGGGGGTGCTGTGCTGCGGACAGCGGGGCGGGGGCTCAGAAGGGGGCTCAGTAGGGGACACTGTGCTGCAGAAGCGGGGAGATCAGTAGGGGCGCTGTGCTGCAGGGAGTGGGGCAGTGGCTCAGTAGGGGGTGATCTCATCCTTGGTGCTCTCAGCTGAGATTCCCTTTGGGTTATAAATCATGCCCTCCCACAACTCAGCCAGCTCCCTCCTCATTCCTCCCCAAAGGAGTGGCACAGCCCGCCCACCAGCCCAAACCCACTGAGCTGCCCCAGGCTCTGCCCCCACCCCTGGCAGAGCTACACCCACAGCAGTGGTGTTCCCAGGTGCCTGGAGCTGCCCCAGGGGCCGTGGGACAGGCAGGTTTTGTCTGGGCCTTTCTCAGTGGGGTTAGTAATTTGGAGGAGGAGGCCACTGATTGCACCTGAGGTGGGGGTCATGGGCAGCAGGAGAGGCCCCTCCTTCCCCCCCGGCCAATCTCCCTGTGCTTTTTAAGTCACAGTACCTGCTTCCCCCACGGCCAGCGATTCCTGGCTGCTCCAGGCTGGGCCGCACCAGAGAACATGCCTGACCCCAACCCTCACTTGGCTGCTCCCCCACCCCCACGTGCAGCTCAGCCCCCAGGCTAGTCCCTGCTCCCTGGCCTTTCACCCCTGCTTGGGGCCTCTGGGCAGCCAGGGCTGTGCTGCTCGGCTCTGGGAGAGGGATGGGGGGGTTTCCAGGAGGGGATGCCCTGGGGAGGAGGGGGAACCCTCGACAGCTAGCCAGGAGGAATGTTTCCCCAACGCCCGCGCCGATTGCAGCCCCAGGGCAGTACAGGGTGGCAGGGGTTCTGTGTTTCGGGGGGGGGGGGGAAGCTGGGGGCTATGGGGTGGGGGGTTCTGGCCCTCCAGAAGGTGGGTCTGAGTTCGAGATGCCCCCTCCCCCAGTGGCAGAATGCTCATGGAGAGCAGCCCTGCTGGGGCTTGTGTCCCCCCAAGCTGGTTGAGGTTTAAGCCCCAATATACCTGGCTGGTTCCAGAAGAAACAGAGAAGCGGGGGTTGGGGTGTCCCTGGCTGAACCTCCAGGCTCCAGCAGCTGAAGGTTCTGGCTGGTCCTGAGTCCCTGTCCGCAACTCACCATCTGGGGCAGCACAGGAAGGGTTAACACTGCTTGGGGGGAGAGCAGCCCCCCATCCCGGGAATGTCCCTGCCAATCCTGCAGGGGTGCGGGAGCAGGGAATGTAGGGGTGGGGCAGAGGGAAGGGAACAGGCAGGAGGGGATATGGGCAAAGGGGAGGCCAGGAGAATGTGGGAGGAAGCAGGGTGATATCGGGGCAGGGTGGGCATGGGGGTGGACAGGGTGGTATGAGGGCAGGATGGGTGCAGGGGGCAGCATGGGTGCAGGGTGATATGGGGGCAGGGTAGACACTGGGTGATAATGGGGCAGGGTGAGAGCAGGGGGATAGGGGGATATCAGGGTAGGGTGGGTACGGTGGGGCAGGATGGTAGGCATGGGGGCAGGGAGCTACAGGGCAGGGTCAGCACAGAGTGGTATGGGGCCAGCTGGGCACAAGGGAAAGGGAGCGCAGGGTGTGATGGGGGTAGTTCTCTCTCAGGACCCCGCTCCACAAGGATCCTGGCGTGAGAGCTCAGAACTTGCGTTCCACAAGGATCTGGGTGCAAGAGCTCAGAACTCGTGTTCCACTAGAATCCGGTTTCAGAGTAACAGCCGTGTTAGTCTGTCTTTGCAAAAAGAAAAGGAGTACTTGTGGCACCTTAGAGACTTGAGCTCACTTTGAGCTGTAGCTCACGAAAGCTCATGCTCAAATAAATTGGTTAGTCTCTAAGGTGCCACAAGTACTCCTTTTCTTTTCACTAGAATCCGGGCATCTTCCTTTGATCTGAGAGCGAGCGCTTCCCCTCCTCCCTCCGGAACTCCCTGACACTTGAAATGAGGGATCTTCGGCAGCTCTGACGCCTTTGAAGTTCAGATGAGACAGCTGCTGCCTGGCATTCGTCTGCCGCTCTGCCTCTTGATCGCTGTGTTGCCGAGTTTCTTGCAGCTAGTGAATGATGGCAGTGAAACCTTCCTCCTGCGCCAGCACCTGTCAAGGGGGGCACCCAGCTCCTCAGTGAAATGGGGTCAACTCCACCACGGAGATGCCCTGGGGCACCGTGCCGGGGGTGGTTCAGCGAGGCACACTGGGGCAGGGCAGGCGGCCCAGCAGGGGACCACATGGCAAGGCGGGTGGCTCAGCCCCCTGCATGGGATGGACACCCAAGGCCAGAGTCTTGACAATGCCCTTCCCAAGAGGAGCCCCCAACCAGTAAGTGGGGTGGGGTGAATTCCATGGGAGTGAGTCCGTCACTGCCCCCAGCTCCCCCCTTCCTGCTGCCCCGGGGTCATGTCACACGGTGCCTGGTGCTGCAGCCTCCACCCCCAGAGCATTCCCTGCGCTGCTCTGAAATAATGGGGTTCTCCTGACCAGTGCTCCTCCCCCACATGCACAGACCAACCCCCGCAATGACCAGTCCTCTTCCCCCACACAGACCAACTCCCCTCCCCTCCCAGCGGTCCCCCAGGCAGCGCTGTCCCCCCATCCCCGCAGAAGGCCTGAGGTGCTGCTCCCCCAGCAGAGCCCCGCAGGGGAGTCCCTCACAGCCCTGTGGGACATTCCACACCAGGGAGCCTCTGTCTGTCCGCGGTTCCCCCCATCCTCACCCTGGTGCCAGATTCCTGCCAAGCAGCCCAGAGCCCAGCTGCATCATGCTCCGGGGAGGTGAACTGGCCCAGTGGAGAGGGGGCAGCCGCAGCGCCCCACTTACAGCATCGGGGTAGGGCTGGGGAAGGGTGGCACAGCCAGTGTGGGGGAAGGGCAGAGGGACACTGTCACTTCTGGGCACAAACCCTCGGCCCTGTTAGATGGCAGCAAACTCTAGGGCCTGCCCAACGGGCTCTGCACAGCCCCACACAGCCACGCTGACCTGTGGGCAGAGATCCCAGAGACCCCAACGCCAGAGCTGCAGCGAATCCCCCAGCTGCTTGCAGTGCAGGGCTTTCATCCACCCTGCTGGTTGCAAACACCGCCATGGCCAGCTGAGACATAGCAGTCCCTTCCCACCTCAACAGCACCCCAGTGATGACGACTCCCACCTACCACCGTGTTGCAGCCACCTCTGGGGCAGGGCACAGCTGTGTGTAACACTCACAAAGCCGTGTGATGAAGGGCTCAATCAGCCAGCACTGAGCTGCAGCCATTGCCCGGGCAGGGTGAACAGCAACACGACACAAAGGTTCAGGACAGGAAGTGCAGGAAAAACCCAGTCTCTGGTTGGACGTGCAGGGGGGCAACAAAGAAAGAGGCGTGTCATCGCCCGCCCGCTGCCACGTGGGGTCAGAGGTCACTCGGCACTGCAGCCATGCCCAGGTCACAGGGGGCATGGCCTGTAGGCTGGTGTGGCTTTGATGTGCCCGCCAGGTCTCGCTCTCCTGGGGGAGGGAGGACAGGGGGGTGATTGATCCTGGTGAATGCAGCCTGTGGGTGAGCCCAGGGCCTAGTGAGCAAGAATGGGGGGGGGGTGGACAGCAGCCACTGGGCTTTTTTGCATGGAGGTCCTGCCCTACGGGCTGTGGTGGTGCGGGGCGGTGTCTCTGTTTGGGGAATGTCTCTCCCTTCTGAGCCAGAACATCGGGGTCCGCAGTGGGGCTGGCAGCTGGGGGATTTGGCGGGGGAAGCTGCCGGGCAGGTGGTGGTAGCTTCCACCTGCTGGGCCAGGAGCCACCTCTCAGCAGCTCCCCTAGGCATGGGGCAGGAGTCTGGCCCGTTGTGGGGGGGAGGTCAAACTGGGGGCAGGGGGGAACCCGCTGCCCCTGGCCAGGAGGATCAGAGACCCTGGTGCACTGAGGCAGGGACCCTCTCCTGCAGGGCTCCTAAGGCTGGGCTAGCAGGGGGCTGCGGGTCGGGATGGAGGGGCACGGGCTGTGCTGGGGGGGGGCGGGGCCGGGCTAGCAGGGGGCTGCGGGTCGGGACGGAGGGGCACGGGCAGAGCTGGGGGGGGGGCGGGGCCGGGCTAGCAGGGGGCTGCGGGTCGGGATGGAGGGGCACGGGCTGTGCTGGGGGGGGCGGGGCCGGGCTAGCAGGGGGCTGCGGGTCGGGATGGAGGGGCACGGGCAGAGCTGGGGGGGGGGCGGGGCCGGGCTAGCAGGGGGCTGCGGGTCGGGATGGAGGGGCACGGGCAGAGCTGGGGGGGGCGGGGCCGGGCTAGCAGGGGGCTGCGGGTCGGGATGGAGGGGCACGGGCTGTGCTGGGGGGGGCGGGGCCGGGCTAGCAGGGGGCTGCGGGTCGGGATGGAGGGGCACGGGCTGTGCTGGGGGGGGCGGGGCCGGGCTAGCAGGGGGCTGCGGGTCGGGATGGAGGGGCACGGGCAGAGCTGGGGGGCGGGGCCGGGCTAGCAGGGGGCTGCGGGTCGGGACGGAGGGGCACGGGCTGTGCTGGGGGGGGCGGGGCCGGGCTAGCAGGGGGCTGCGGGTCGGGATGGAGGGGCACGGGCTGTGCTGGGGGGGGCGGGGCCGGGCTAGCAGGGGGCTGCGGGTCGGGATGGAGGGGCACGGGCTGTGCTGGGGGGGGCGGGGCCGGGCTAGCAGGGGGCTGCGGGTCGGGATGGAGGGGCACGGGCTGTGCTGGGGGGGGCGGGGCCGGGCTAGCAGGGGGCTGCGGGTCGGGATGGAGGGGCACGGGCAGAGCTGGGGGGCGGGGCCGGGCTAGCAGGGGGCTGCGGGTCGGGATGGAGGGGCACCGTCGTGCACCTTGGCTGAGGGAGGCAGGGGTCGAACGTCCCCCGGAGCAGAGGATCCTCCCGCCCCCGCGTTTCCCTGCGGGCGGGGCTCGGGGCTCGCTGTGTATTTGTGATGACGTGGCGCCCACTGGTGGCTCCGTCCTGCTACAGCCACCAAGTCTGTGCTGGGCGCTTTGAGCCACCCCAGGGTTTACCCCTGCCCGAGCTGGACCTCTGGATCCTGGTGGGGCGGGATGCATGGGGCAGAGCTTCCCAGGCCGCAGCATAGGGGGACGGGGGTCAGATGCCAGGCTCTGCTCACATCAGGCCCCCTAGACACATGGCAGGAGATCCATGCGGTGCCACATCCATGCCCACCCCTCTCGAGAGACCTTGGGCCACAGGACACCTGGGTTTCCCATCCCTGCCCCGGCCATCACTGGGAGCAGCTGGGGGAAGCTTCTGTTCAGTGAGCCAGAGGAGCCTGGCTGCAGCAGGCCCAGGGGCAGTGAGAATGAGCCTGGGTGTGATGCTGCCATCACAGGAATTGCTGGGATGTGGCACACATGGAGATGTGACCCCCCTGCAGGGCAGTGACATGCTGCACAAGCCTCGTGCAGGATTCTGAAAGGGGCCAGCGGGACCCTGGGGGGCAGACACTGGCCACAAGCCTCCTGGTGCCCAAAGTGGCGACTCAGCCCCATGGGACCAGAGGAAGCAGCTAAAAGGTCTGGGCTCTACGGAGCTCATCATAGAAGCGCCAGGGTGTTCCCTAGTCATGGGCCCAATGCTGGTGATCCCTGGGACAGGTCCAAGGCACAGCCATGGGGAATGGGCCCAGTGCTGCTGATCCCTGGCAGGGGCGCACGGCATGGCCATGGGGAATGGGCCCAGTGCTGGTGATCCCTGGCAGGGGCCCACGGCACGGCCATGGGAAACGGTACCAGCCCCGGTGATCCCTGGGAGGGGCATACAGCACAGTGATGGGGAACGGTCCCAGCGCCAGTGATCCCTGGGAGGAGCCTGCGGCACGGCCATGGGGAATTGATCCAGCACAGGTGATCCCTGGCTGGGACCAGCGGCTTGGCCAAGGGGAAGCGATCCCTGGCAGGGGCCCATGGCCTGGCCAGGGAGAATGGGCCTGCGACACGGCCATGAGAATTGGGCCCAGCGCTGGTGATCCCTGGCATAGGCCTGTGGCACGGCCATGGAAAATGGGACCAGTCCAGGTGATCCCTGGTATAAGCCCGCGGCACAGCCATGAGGAACAGGTCCAGCACTGGCAATCCCTGGCAGAGGCCTGTGGCAAGGCCATGGGGAATGGGCCCAGTGCCGGTGATCCCTGCCAGGGGCCCACGGTATGGCCATCAGGAATGAGCCCAGCACTGGCGATCCCTGGTAGGAGTCTGCAGCATGGCCATGGGGAACGGGCCCAGTGCTGGTGATCCCTGGCAGAGACCAACAGCATGGACATTGAAAACGGGACCAGACCCGGTGATCCCTGGGAGGGGCCTGCAGCTCAGCCATAGGGAATGGGCCCAGCACCAGTGATCCTTGGCATGGGCCAATGGCATGGCCATGGGGAAGGGGCCCAGTGCTGACGATGCCTGGCAGGGGCCCACGGCATAGCCATGGGGAATGGGCCTAGCGCTGGCGATCCCTGGCGAAGTGCAGCTCGGCCATGGGGAATGGGCGCTGCGCCTGTGATTCCTGGCAGGGGCCTGCAGCATGGCCATGGGGAACAGGCTCAACGTTGGTGATCCCTGGCACAGGTCCTTGGCCTGGCCATGGGGAACGGGCCCAGTGCTGGCGATCCCTTGCAGGGGCCCGCAGCACAGGGGCCCAACTCTGGTGATACCTGGCCCTATTGGAAATCCTGGGAGATGCATGCAATATTTTTAAATTCTGCTGAATTCTGCATATTTTATTTGTCAAAATAACAATATAATCATGCCCGTTTTAATAATTTTGGTCAATTTATTTCAAAATACCTGTCAGCCAGTATGTCTATAACAATACAGAACAAAAAAGATTCTGGTAAAAGCCTCTCCCATTCAGTTAGGCACATCTGCCCCATCCCCCACCCCCATGTGTCCCTGCAGCCCCTCTCCCCTGTCCCTAGGCTCAGTGCTGTCACCCCACTATCCCCTGAGCTTGCACTCCAGTCTATCCCCCACCACTAGCCACTCTGAAGCCGTCCGTGATTCCCCCAGAGGCCTGCTCAGTCCAAACCCGACTCCGCAGGCAGGGTGCTGTGATGAACTTCTACTCCTGGGGGAATTCTGCAGCTGGGCATGCACAGAATCCCACCCCCTGCGAGAGAATACATTCTGCCCCAGAAGAGCTGCAGTTCCATATTTTTCCCACCAGAGGCCACTGTGGTGCCAGAACAGCTGGCTGCTTCCTGCTGCTGGCTGTTCTCACACCACAGTGCCTCTGGTGGGCGAAAGGTGGAACTGCAGCACTTCGTGGGCAGAAAAGTCTTTTCTGTGGGAGGAAACAAATCCTGTGGGACACGTGAATTATGCATGTCTGCAGTGGTGCAGAATTTCCCCAGGAGCAAAAGTACTTCACTTAGGAAGGAAAACTCATGCACATCTACCCACTAGGGAACAGCGGGCTTGGTGGCGGTACTGCTGCAATGGGCCTGCGGGTTAGTGTGGATCACAAGTTGAATAGGAGTCAGCACCGCTATGTAGTTGTGAAAAAGCTAATATCTTCTGGGGCAGATTAACAGAAGTGTTGTATGTAAGACACAGAAGGTGACTGTCCCGCTCTGCTCGAGCTGGTGAGGTCTCAGCTGGAGTCCTGTGTCCAGTTCTGGGTGCTGCACTTCAGAAAAGAGGCAAACAGGAAAGTCCAGAGCAGAGTAACAAAAAGGATCGAAGGTTTAGAAAGGAAAGATCTAGACTCCCGTGGTACTGCCTTAGCTGGGCGCTTCTCTAGCTAGCAGCTCAAGGCCCTTCCAGCTCTACATTTGTAGGAGATCTAAGCTTTAGCCCAGTGTACACACCTGTGCTGTAGGAGACCCCCTCGGCCTGAGAAGGGATTTGAACAGGGACATCCCACTGCCCAGGGGGGTGCCCTGGGCAGTAGGTGGGCTATAGAGTGGGGAGGAGATTGAGAGCACCTGAACACCCCATAGCCCAGGACTCTCACCTGGGTGATGGGGAGAAGGAATGGGACCAGGGTCCCTGTCAGAGAGGGGAATTGAACCAGGGTTTCCCACATCCAGGGTGAATGTGCAAAGCCCTGGGGCTGAGGGTTAAAAGCTGGAGTGATGCAGGTGCTCCTGCTGTTCATGCAAGACCCGACTTGGGGCTGGACTCCAGGAGAGGGGCTCTGGGCAGTGGCCAGCAGAGAAAGGCGGCCCCTGCAGCCTGGATCTGGGCACCTGAGAGGACCCCCCAGCCCTCGCTGGTCTCTGCTATTGACTGGCTTAGCTGGCTGGCGTTTGGGGAGCTCATTCTTAGGCTCCTCTCTCCCCACGCGGATTGTACAGGGAGCCGGGGCACCCTACACAGGCTTTGGGGATGCTGCTGAGTGGCTGGTGCACACGGAGTCCCAGGTCCCACCCTCTCCCGCAGGGGGAGCAGCGCATGCAGCCGCACACATAGGTCCCATCCTGTTTAGCAGGCTGCAGTGGCACACACCAGCCCCATGTGCTCCAGCAGGGTGCACTGGTGCATATGCACACACAGGTCCCATCCTGACCAGCAGGGGGCAGCAGCACACATGGTCCCATCCTGACCAGCAGGGGGCAGCAGCACACATGGTCCCATCCTGACCAGCAGGGGGCAGCAGCACACATGGTCCCATCCTGACCAGCAGGGGGCAGCAGCACACATGCACACGCACACAGACACACACAGGTCCCATCCTCTCTCTCTCTCCCCAGTGCTGCTCGCACCCACTAATCATGCCCGAGGGTGACCAAGGCAGAGCCATCAATGACCAGGCGAGGAAGGGTCTTTAGAACACATTTAATAATAAAACAACAATAGAGAGTGAGCGCCTCCCTGAGGCAGGAAGCTGGATCCCCCCCCAACCAATTAGTGACAACAGCCCCCCCCCCCCCCCGCTCACTTTCCTTCGAGAGGAGGGTGGGGAACCTGTTTTTTTTTCCCCCATTCACCAAAAATTTCCAACCCTTCCCCCACTTCTCTCAAACCAACAGTAAATCAACACAGAACAGAGAGGGGAGAGTGTCCGCCATGGGGAGGGCCCCAGTCCCAGGGACCGTCCCCCCAGTACACAGCACCAAGGGACACCAGGGCTCTGGCCTCCTGAGCTGGGATCTGCCCCCACGGAGGGCAGAGGGTGCTGGGGGGCTGTTTGGAACAGCCAATATAAAGTGGAAGGATAAATACCAAGAAGAGGATCCCCCACCCGGGCTGGCAGGGGCTGCAAGCTGTAGTGCAATTTTGACTCTCGGCTGCTGCACCTGCCCTGGCAGTGGCTGCAGAGATCCGCAGGGCTGGCGTTTCTGATGAGCCCTGATCCCAGTGGGCCACGTTCCAGTGAGAATCCAGCAGCTGCCAGAGCCCCACCCCCAGCCACGGGACCCCGCCCTCGATCCCCTGCCCATGGCCTGCGGGAGAGAGGAATGAAGACTTGGACCCCAATTTGCCTGAGGCACTGACGGCCTGGACCCCCAGAACGGCCCTGGGAGCACGAGTTACAATCTCATCTGAGCCCCCCTGGCCCCGGGAGAGGGAGGGTCAGGATCCAGGGCTCTGGCTCAGCCTGGCAGAGCGAGGAGTTCCCGGCCCTGAGAAGGGTGTGCTACCTGGGATCCCAGTGAGAGGATGGGGGCTCTAGGCCAGGGTCTGGCTGCACAGTAGCTCCAGTCCTGGCCCTTCCAGCAGCCTGGCTGTCTTGTTTGCTGGCACCGGCAGTGCTGGTATCTGGACTGGGCCACTAGGGCAAGAGCTGCCCTTTCCACATAGTGCCCACCTGGAGCCCAGAGCCCCCTCAGACACCCCTCCTGCCGGAATGGCTGGGGTCAGTTCAACAGCAAGTGCTGTCTGGGAGTGAGACCAGGTACCTGGCCGCGAGACTAGGCACCAGCGCGTGGCTCAGGGGGCGATGGGGCAGAGCCCGCGGAGTAGGCTGCTCTGGCATCCCTCTCTAGGGCAGAGTCTGCCCAGACTGGGGACAGCTGCACAGGAAAGCCAGGCAAAACCCAGCGCTCTCCATGGGGGTCCTGCCAGGCTATGCCATCCCTGAGGGCCAGCATCGGAGGGCAGTGCAGGGCCAGCTCGGGGCCACCCCCGGATTTCAGACAGGAGACATAACATAATAATTTAGAGATGCTGCAAGCAGGCTGGAGGGGAAGGGGAATGGGGCTGGGGAGGGGGCTGGCCCTACAACGTGGGGTCAGTGCAAAGCGGGGAGCACCTGGGCCAGACCTCCAACCACATGAGAAAATTCCTGATCATAATTAAGAAGATTAATACTGACGTCGAAGGGTTTATTGCACTTGGAGAGACTTTAAATTAGAGCCCAGAATCCTGGCCGCAGCCCCTTGCCGGGCTGCGAGCTCAGGGCTGGTGCAGGCACAGCTGGCGGGCCATGGCTTCGGCTTCCTATGCTGCAATCTTTGGCATCGCTGAGAGTGGCCCCGAGGACCCCTGACTGGAAGTGTCCATCATGTCCTCGGGGGAGCTGCCTCAGACAGGAAGTGGGCTGGGGAAGGCAGGAAGTCCTGCCCAGCTCCATGGCGGTGGCTGCATGGGGTGATTGTGCTTGTCCAGCCTAGCTCCGGCAAGTCTGAGTGGACGGGCAGCTTGTAAACTGTCCAGTTCAGACTCCATGACCCTGTGCCAACACCAGCCGGTCGGACAGAGGGACGGCATTTCACGCTGGGCCGCGGGAGGAGTCCACGGCTCCGCAGAGCCCAGCAGGGCCTCCCGGCAGCCTTCAAGTATTGCCCATGGCTGGAGAGCGCAGCCCTCAGCATCTGACCCGCCGGGGCGCCCGCAGAGGGCAGTGGGTGGCTGCCGGGCTCTGGCGCCGAGGGGAGGCAGAGATGCCACCCCATAGGCACAGAGCGGGCAGGGCGCTCTCCAGTTGCTGCTGCAGTCCTGGGGGCTCACCTCATGGCCCCCCACGGTGGGGCTTCCTTGGGTCTGTCTCTGCCCCATTGGCAAGCTTGCTGGGTGCAGCCCGTTCTTGCTGTGCCAGGCCGCGCCGCCCCTCCCCGATGCTGCTCTGCGGCGGCCGCACCAGAAAAAGCAAACAAGACAGACAGACAAACAGAGCCCAGATGCGCAGAGCAGCCGGGCGGCCCTGGCCCCGCTATGCCTCTGAGGCCGCCTGTGGCTTGAGCTGAGCCTTCTCCATGGCCGTGCCGTAGGGCAGGGAGCGTTTGAAAAACCCCAGCTGCAGAGACAAGAGGCAGAGAAGCCGGGCAGCGAGCGCACAAGGCAGTACTGGAACCCCAGCACGCCCCAGCGGCCCCGAGAACGCCTGCCCCATCTCCCAGGCCCCCTGCTCCCGTCACCTGCCCCACTTCCGACCCCAGAGCTGGGCATAGAACCCAGGAATCCCAGCCCCTCCCCCTACTGATCCCCAAGCTCCAGAGCTGTAACTCCAGTCCTGGGTGGAGTTCTTTCTGGGAGACCCTCGCCTGCCCTTTCCCTGCTGGCAGAGCCCCACCCTGGCACTGCTCTATCCCAGCCTGCGGAGAGCTCCCTCCTCCACTGGAGCCTGGTGGATGTTCACAGGTGTTGAGACCCCAGCCCACTGGCTCAGGACCTGCATGGTGCTGGTGCCTGTTCCCTGCCTGGGGAGGGAGGGATGCCCATGGGCAGCGAGAAGTGCTTGCTTCCCAGCTGCACGCCCGGGGAAGCTGGCACCGATTGCCCAGTGGTGCGGCGAGCCTTGCTGAGCTGAGTGACGCCTGCCAGCCCCGGTGCAGTGTGCCCGCAGGAGGACAGCCAGGCCTCTGCTCCCAGGGCTGGTTCTGGAGGCTGCTGGCCACCCCCCCGCACCCTAGCCCAGGCACTCTGCAGCTCCAGCCGGCCGCTCCCAGCCCCGTGCACTCACCTTGTACAGCACGTAGATGAGCAGTGCCAGCAGCAGCAGCCCGAGCAGGATGGCCAGGATGATGATCCAGAGCGGGACCCCGTGGCTGCTCTCCAGTTTCGCCCACTGAATCGCCGTGGACACCTGCCGACGCCGTGAGATGGGGAGGGTGAGACAGCAGCTGGGGCCTGGGCTCCCCTCAGAGCCTCCTGCTTCCCCGGCCTGTAGCAGGCTGCTCTCCTGAACCCCATGTGGGCCCAGACCTTGTTCCCACGCTCTGAGCTCCCAGAGCTGAGCTGTCAGGCCCAGACAGCTGACCAGCCTGGAACGGCAGGTTAAGGTCCTCTCCTACACACGCACTCAGCTGGTCACTGGGCCTGGGGTGGGGGTGGTGGGGACCAGCCACAGGCTCCTCTCACCTGGGACTGGGCTGGGCTTTGACTCTGCCCCAGGCACCCCCCATTATGTCCCCCTCTGCCCCACCCACTCTGCATGGCCCATGGGCAGCCACTGACCTTTAAGGCCTCGCTGGGGTAATCCTGGGGCTGGATCTTGTAGGGCATCCTGTGGACCTGGTACACGGCCTCGCACTGCAGGGCCTGAGGCTGGTTCTCTTTCTGCAGGGAAACCCGGAAGGGCAGGTTGGCAACATACAGCAACAGGATCTGGAGGGTAGCGGGTGCCCCGGCGCAGCTGGGCAATGGCCGCGGGGAGAGGGTGGGCTCAGGACAGGGCTGGGCACTGCCAGCAATCAGCCCTTGGAGCTCATGCATGGCCCAGATGTCAGGGCAATTTGCTTCTGTCGGCCTCAGGTCCAGGAAGCCATGGGTGCTGGTAACACAGGGGTCAGCTAACAGCCCTGGAGGGGCTTTGCAAGATACAGCTGCCTTTGGGGTGGGGAGATGACCCACGCACAGAGCAGGGCACCACCAGAAGGGCCAGGACCCTGGTTTTACACCTTCCCTCCACTACCCTTTGAGCAGCACAGTCAGCCCTTCACCCCTGGCACCCAACTTGCCCCCCGCAGCACAGCCATTCTCACCCTGGGGGCACCCACACTGCAGCATAACACCCCCTTATGCTGCATTGGGGTCAGGACTGAGTAAGGGGAGAGCATCCCACAATGCTTCCTGCACACCCTGGGTGCTCTTTGCTGGTCTCCCATCTCAGCATTGACCAGGGCTGACCCTGCTTAGCTGGAAAGGCCCAACAGGCACAAAGAGCAGCATGCAACAGCTCCAGCTCAGCTCTAAGCTACCAGCTGTGGGGCTGCCATAACAGCAGGGCTGACGCCGCACCGGAAAAAGCTGCGATGGGTGACCCCAGATACAGTTGCAGCGAAGGGATCCTGGCTGGGGTTAGGAGAAGGGAAAGGACGAGCTGACCAGGCTGCAATCAGGGGACACTGGGCTCTGTCCTGGGCAAATTTCGTTAATGATCTGGAGGATGGCGTGGATTGCACCCTCAGCAGGTTTGCAGATGACGCTGAACTGGGAGGAGTGGTAGATACGCTGGAGGGCAGGGATAGGATACAGAGGGACCTAGACAAATTGGAGGATTGGGCCAAAAGAAATCTGATGAGATTCAACAAGGACAAGTGCAGAGCCCTGCACTTAGGATGGAAGAATCCCATGCACTGCTACAGACTAGGGACCGAATGGCTAGGGAGCAGTTCTGCAGAAAGGGACCCGGGAATTACAGTGGACGAGAAGCTGGATATGAGTCAACAGTGTGCCCTTGTTGCCAAGAAGGCTAACGGCATTTTGGGCTGTATAAGTAGGAGCATTGTTAGCGGATCGAGGGAAGTGATCATTCCCATATATTCAGCATTGGTGAGGCCTCATCTGGAGTATCAAGTGGAGTGCCCCAAGAATCAGTCCTGCGGCCAGTTTTGTTCAATATCTTCATAAATGATCTGGAGGATGGTGTGGATTGCACTCTCAGCAAATTTGCGGATGATACTAAACTGGGAGGACTGGTAGATACGCTGGAGGGGAGGGATAGGATACAGAAGGACCTAGACAAATTGGAGGATTGGGCCAAAAGAAATCTGATGAGGTTCAATAAGGATAAGTGCAGGGTCCTTATTGATGGATGGAAGAATCCAATGCACCGCTACAGACTAGGGACCGAATAGCTAGGCAGCAGTTCTGCGGAAAAGGACCTAGGGGTGACAGTGGACGAGGTGAGGCCTCATCTGGAGTACTGTGTCCAGTTTTGGGCCCCACACTACAAGAAGGATGTGGATAAATTGGAGAGAGTCCAGCGAAGGGCAACAAAAATGATTAGGGGTCTGGAACACATGAGTTATGAGGAGAGGCTGAGGGAGCTGGGATTGTTTAGCCTGCAGAAGAGAAGAATGAGGGGGGATTTGATAGCTGCTTTCAACTACCTGAAAGGGGGTTCCAAAGAGGATGGCTCTAGACTGTTCTCAATGGTAGCAGATGACAGAACGAGGAGTAATGGTCTCAAGTTGCAGTGGGGGAGGTTTAGATTGGATATTAGGAAAAACTTTTTCACTAAGAGGGTGGTGAAACACTGGAATGCGTTACCTAGGGAGGTGGTAGAATCTCCTTCCTTAGAGGTTTTTAAGGTCAGGCTTGACAAAGCCCTGGCTGGGATGATTTAACTGGGAATTGGTCCTGCTTCGAGCAGGGGGTTGGACTAGATGACCTTCTGGGGTCCCTTCCAACCCTGATATTCTATGATTCTATGTTCTTATTGGTAGCAGATGACAGAACAAGGAGAAATGGTCTCAAGTTGCAGTGGGGGAGGTCTAGGTTGGATATTAGGAAAAACTTTTTCACTAGGAGGGTGGTGAAGCACTGGAATGGGTTACCTAGGGAGGTGGTGGAATCTCCTTCCTTAGATATTTTTAAGATCAGGCTTGAGAAAGCCCTGGCTGGGATGATTTAGTTGGGGATTGGTCCTGCTTTGAGCAGGAGGTTGGACTAGATGACCTCCTGAGGTCCCTTCCTACCCTGATATTCTATGATTCTATGAAACAGATGTGAATTTGTGGTTGCAACAAGCAATGGAGCTGGGAGAGTGCAGGGGTTGGGATGGCCACCAGGTGCTGTTATCACTTCACATCTGGACACAGGCTGGCAGACAGGAGCCCAGCTAACCCTTGCTGTGGGGCTGAGCAGGCAGGTGCATTGCTGCAGGCCTGGGAGATGGCTGAGCAGGCAGGTGCATTGCTGGGGGCTTGGGCAGGCAGGTGCATTGCTGGGGATTGCTTGGGGGCTGGGCAGGCTGGTGCTGTGTGCCACCCACACATTGCAGCAATCCTTGGAAGCAGCTGACACCGCCCAGGGTGATTCTCGTGAGTTGGTCTGGAGGAGTGGAGGGGGGGCGAGACCCCGTTTACCCCTTCCCAGGTAGGATGGGTCTGAGCAAAGAGCCTGGTTGGGAGGGAGCAACAGGTGCCCTGGGATGCTGTGGAGACTCAGGGAGCTCATCCGTGTCACAGCTCCCCTGGTGTGGGGATGTGTGTGTGTGGGGGGGAGAGTTCCTACAGAGACCCCAGGGCAGGGCTGAGTGAGTGGGAGCTGCAATGTGGGGCCTCCATGCAGACAGACAGATGGCAGAGCCAGCCTGCCCAGAGCAGGGAAAGGGGAGCCCCACCCCCAGCCTGCCAAACACACTGGCAAATGGAAGGAGCCACGCAGACACCCAGGGCTGGAGGGGACTGAGGCACTAAAGAAAAGCTGACAGCCCTGGGGGACAGACAGCGACTCAGGAGGCCCCTGCTGACAGGAAAGCTGAGGCCCCAGGCTAGGCCCACATGGGGAGCATGTGTGGGGGGCTCCCAGACATGGCTGCCCTGGGGGTGGGGGTGGGAGGGGACAGAGCAGCACTCACCTGCTGGAAAGTTTTGGCCCATATCCGGAAGTAGAGCTTCAGGCTGACCCGCTGCTGCCTCTGCAGCAACCCCACCTGGCAGGTCAGCTGGAAGCACTCAGCCTCGGGGCACTTCTGTGGGGAGAGGCCATTGGACAGAGGGTCAGGGACACAGCAAGGGTTGGGGCCCAGCAGAATAGAAGTGACCATCTCCAACATTAGACCTTGGGACACCTGTGGCTGCTGGCAAGCAGCCCCAGGAATGGGGGCTCGGTGGAGACAGCCCGGGCTGAGAGCCCAGTGACTGGGATTAGCTTCGGCATTCTGAAAGGCAGAGCAACCATCACTGGCGCCAGGCTCTGCATGGAAAAGGAGGCTGGTAGCAGTGGCAGAACCAGAATGCAGCCACCTCTGGTGCAGGACAGTACACAGCAGTGCTGCGTGGGAGTGGGAGGAGAATCTGAATCCACGTGCAATGGCAGGAGGCTGGATGCACCAAACACTCCTGAATTAGAACAGGGCAAGGACATGGGCAACACTCTGCTCATGCGTGCCAGGCCCATCGGCCTTGGGGAGTGGGTGTCATGACTCTCCACTCCAGGGCTGGGTGGAGACTCATTTTTGTGCACTGTTCCCCTAGCAGTCACAGGGCACCCTGGGCGCAGCTGCACACAGAAATCAACGACCCCTGGCCTGGGGTGTGCAGAGTTCAGAGAAGCACTGACCAGGGTGTGAGGGCTCCCGGAGGCCCCACTGCTCCGCGCCGCGTCTCGTCTCTGCAGGTAATGCTGCTCCGAGGTGGGAGAGGCGGTGGGTCTCTGCTCCAGCTGCAAACACATTCCAAGGAGAGTGAGTCACCTTCGTTTGGCCCCCCACATGCCCTGTGCAAGGGAAGGGCAGGGTGGGGATGCCAGGCCTGCAAGGCCCCTGCTAGATCCCACCCCCACTGGTAAAGGCAAGCACTTCTGACCTGTCCCACAGCTGCCAACCCCTCTGACTGCAATCCAGCTGTGACCCTTGCAAGAGAGATGCCAGCTCTTGCCCAGGCTTTAGGCACTAGCTAAGAACTGACGGCTTTGTAGCTGGAGACCAGACCAGGTCACCTGTACATTAGCTTTGCTCAAAATGGATATTAGTCTTATAAAAATGTTTTTAGTGTCTAGACTCTATGGAATGCTTGTACATTGCTGTGTGTATTACTTCTGGGTCAATTCTGCACCACTGCACATGCGCAGAATTCATGTGCCGTGCAGACTTTTTTTCTCAGCAGAAAATACGTTCGGCTGAGACGTGCTGCAGCTACACCTTTCACCCACCAGAGGCTGCTGTGGCGCCAGAACAGAGCCGCCACTCCCAGGCAGGAGCAGCGCCAGCTGCAGATAGGGAAGAGAAGAGGCTGCATTCCTCTAGCGCCCTGCCTGTGGGACCAGGTCAGGAAGCTTGGGCTCTGGGGCGGATGGACAGCGTGTGGCACATGGGGCTTCTGGGTGGGGCCCACAGACTGGGATTCAGAAGGGCTAGTGGGAGGGAAGACTGGAGCCGTGGCTGAATGGGAGTGGGGGGTGGCTGAGTGAGGGCGCAGGGGCACATGTGGACAAGGGGTGCAGGGACATATGGGGGAGGGGGTCAGCCAGTGTCCGCATTGTGAAGGCTCCCTAACAATCCCCCTTCTCCCCTGAAAAAAACCCTGTTCCATACTTTTCCCACCCACACCCAACAATCCTCCAAGTTCACATCCAGGCTTCTTCCCAGCAATTACTTCCCTCTCCCTCAGCTCCTATGTTACCCTGATTCCACCCAGCCTTTGCACTGCTTCTGAGGAGGGCAGGAAATATGGTTCTGTATTGTAGTTTAAATGAATTATTACTCAAAGTTCTGTATTAATATGCCTAGTAAGGCATCTATTTGTCAATAAACATTCAGGAAATGTTTTTTGTTGTTTGTATTGTTACAGACAGACTTGCTGACAGGTATTTTGGAATAAATTACCAAAATATTGGAACTAATCTGATTATACTGTGTTATTTTGATAAATAAAATTTGCAGAATTTTAAAATATTGTGTGCAGAATTTTTATTTTTTTGGCACAGAATTCCCCCAGGAGTAATGTATTCATTTCACTGATAATGTCTGGGTCCCATGGTATAAGGTCAGATTTCAGTGTCTGCTCTGTAATGTGAAAGTGTTTGCTTTGAAACTGCCAATAGAACCAGACAAACCACTGGGGAATGTCAGAGGACAAAAGACCCTCCACCCAAGAAGAGGAGACATCCCATGGACTCATCCCATCATCCTGAACTCTGGGGGAAGGGAATAAAATTTTCTCACAAGAAGAAACAGCATCTTTTTGGCTGTTTGAACTCTGAAGGGCCAGAGACTCAAAACTGAGGCCAGAGATCCCCAGGGAATTCAAAGACACTTGAAAAAGACAGATCACTACAATGCTTTCCCTCTTAGGACTGAGATGGTAACTCATGGTGTGTGTACATTTGCTTGCTTTAACCTGTAAATAACTCCCTTATTGCTTTTTCTTAGTTAATAAACCTTTAAACAGTTAAGTAAAGAACTGGCTACAGCTTTAAACAGTTAAGTAAAGAACTGGGTCTTTGGAGTAGGATCTAGAGCATCAGTTGATCTGGGGTAAGTGACTGGTCTCTTGGATGTGGTGTGATTTTTGGTGTGTGTGACCATTTATCATTAAGTCCAGTGGCAAAACAGACTGGAGAGTCTGAGGGGAGGGTCTGTGACTCCATGGTAAGGCTGGTACAGCGATCCAGGAGTTCACACTTGTTACTGGCTTAGTGAAATCGAATTACAGAACATACCACCCGCTTGGGGCATCTACCCTGCTTCTGACAGTCTGCCTGACTCGGCACTCAAGGTCCTGAGCCGCTCCAGGCAACGCGACATCGGCAACAGGAGCCAAGAAGGGGCATGGGATGGCATCCCCCGCACAGAAACACACGATACAATTCAATGCCATCGGTCATTGCTAGAGCAGGGGCTGCGGGTGGCAATGAGGAGCATGGGGGGCAGGGCAAGAGTAGCAGGAGCTTTAGATCAGGACTGGGGCATTAGCAGGTTTCCCAGAAGCTCTCACCTCCTCTGTGCTTGTCCCTCCCAATTCACTAATTTTTGCGATTCCTGAAACAAACTCCAACCCCCACCCAACTGCCAGCCCCTGGAAGCCCTGACTCAGCATGTGGCTGGCCCAACCTGAGCCCCTGCTGCCCTGCCCCAGGCCCCTGTGCAGACAGTGTGGTTAGGGGACTGCCCCCTAGTGGAGAGCCCCAGCCCATCGCAGCACACAAAAGCTCGCCCTGCCTGGGGCCAACCCTGCGTTCCAGTTACCTGCAGCTTCAACGGGTTGACAGGCTGGCTGGAGGTGCAGTTGGCCGGCACCAAGTAGCTGGTCACGTACATCACCGGTTTCCCCTGGAAGCTCACAGGGCAGCTCAGCTCCAGGACCCCATGGCTGATGGTGCTGGGACCCTCATTCACCAGCTGCAAGGGGAGAGAGGGAGTGAGAGGGTCTGTGCCAGGCAGCAGTGTCCCGCGGGGTGCCGGGCTCACCGAGAATGGGGCAGCCCACCTGGCTGTGCCGTGGCCTCCCGGGGCCCACGACCCCCAGGCAAGAGGAGAGGAGAAAGCAGGGAGTGGGACATTCCAGCTGGCCTGGACGGAGTGCCCCGGTGGAGTGTGCACCCCCCCCAAACATTCCCTCTCAGTATGGGCCCCCAGGGCCTCCCGATCAGATGAGCTCCACAGGCAGCCCCTCTCCTCCCATACTGGCCCCACAGAACCTCCCTCCCCAACCTGTCTTGGCCCCGCAGCCCCCCCCGCTATCCCCCGGCAGAGAGGCTGGAAGATTGGACTGCTTCCACCCAGCCTGCAGGGGGTATGGCGCTGCTCCCTGCCCCGATGCTGCCAGCCAGGGGAGCTGTGCTGCGAATGACACCCACCTCATACACATGCTGCACCTCGGGGCCCACATCCTGCTCCTTCTCTGGATTTCTGCCAGGCTTCCAGCCCAAGACGGGGAAGGACACGGCCTCAGGCTTGGAGACCCTGCAGGGCAGGCGCAGGTGGTCACTGGCTGCTGGCCCTGGGGATCTGTCTCCGCAGCCCAGTCAGCCTCTGCAGCGTGGAGCCACTGGCGATCTGCGCTGAGAGCTGCTGAACTCGTGTCATGCAGGGGCCACAGAACAGCCACAGCTGGGCCAGGACTTCCCTGCCCGCCTGGGCAGGATGTGAATTAGTGACTGGGGGAGGGGGCTATTTTCTGGAGGGGCGCTGGGGGGCTACAAAGGAGCAGCTAGCAGGAACTGGACTCAGTGCTGGCCACCCCAAGGCCAGGCCCCCTTGGCTCAAGGCTGGGCACACTCACCCGTGGGAGGAGACCCTGGCGGAGGCCTCGACGCGGAGTGGGAACGCCACCACCTCGCTGCGGGAGTTGTTCTCGTTCTTGCTGTGGAGAGAGCAGAGCGTGTCACGGAGCAGCCCGCTCCCCCGCATGGCTCCCTGCTGCGCCCCGCATGGCTCCTTGCTCCCCTGCATGGGACGGCCCACTCCCTCCGTGGGGACAGCTCTGGCACCGCCGGGCCTGGCCAGTCAGAGCCCCGGCACCTCTGGACTTGCCACATTTGTTAAGAATGTAAAAAAACTGCTTGAGCCCCGACACCTCTTTCATTACAAATTAAGCTGGGGGACTAACTTGAAGGGGAAAGGAGTCCATGAGAGCTGGCTGTATTTCAAGGAATCCCTGTTGAGGTTACAGGGACAAACCATCCCGATGAGTCGAAAGAATAGTAAATATGGCAGGCGACCAGCTTGGCTTAATGGTGAAATCCTAGCGGATCTTAAACATAAAAAAGAGGCTTACAAGAAGTGGAAGGTTGGACATATGACCAGGGAAGAGTATAAAAATATTGCTCGGGCATGTAGGAATGATATCAGGAGGGCCAAATCGCACCTGGAGCTGCAGCTAGCCAGAGATGTCAAGAGTAACAAGAAGGGTTTCTTCAGGTATGTTGGCAACAAGAAGAAAGCCAAGGAAAGTGTGGGCCCCTTACTGAATGAGGGAGGCAACCTAGTGACAGAGGATGTGGAAAAAGCTAATGTACTCAATGCTTTTTTTGCCTCTGTTTTCACTAACAAGGTCAGCTCCCAGACTGCTGCGCTGGGCATCGCAAAATGGGGAAGAGATGGCCAGCCCTCTGTGGAGATAGAGGTGGTTAGGGACTATTTAGAAAAGCTGGACGTGCACAAGTCCATGGGGCCGGACGAGTTGCATCCGAGAATGCTGAAGGAATTGGCGGCTGTGATTGCAGAGCCATTGGCCATTATCTTTGAAAACTCGTGGCGAACCGGGGAAGTCCCGGATGACTGGAAAAAGGCTAATGTAGTGCCAATCTTTAAAAAAGGGAAGAAGGAGGATCCTGGGAACTACAGGCCAGTCAGCCTCACCTCAGTCCCTGGAAAAATCATGGAGCAGGTCCTCAAAGAATCAATCCTGAAGCACTTGCATGAGAGGAAAGTGATCAGGAACAGCCAGCATGGATTCACCAAGGGAAGGTCATGCCTGACTAATCTAATCGCCTTTTATGATGAGATTACTGGTTCTGTGGATGAAGGGAAAGCAGTGGATGTATTGTTTCTTGACTTTAGCAAAGCTTTTGACACGGTCTCCCACAGTATTCTTGTCAGCAAGTTAAGGAAGTATAGGCTGGAAGAATGCACTATAAGGTGGGTAGAAAGCTGGCTAGATTGTCGGGCTCAACGGGTAGTGATCAATGGCTCCATGTCTAGTTGGCAGCCGGTATCAAGTGGAGTGCCCCAAGGGTCGGTCCTGGGGCCGGTTTTGTTCAATATCTTCATAAATGATCTGGAGGATGGTGTGGATTGCACTCTCAGCAAATTTGCGGATGATACTAAACTGGGAGGAGTGGTAGATACGCTGGAGGGGAGGGATAGGATACAGAAGGACCTAGACAAATTGGAGGATTGGGCCAAAAGAAATCTGATGAGGTTCAATAAGGATAAGTGCAGGGTCCTGCACTTAGGACGGAAGAACCCAATGCACAGCTACAGACTAGGGACCGAATGGCTAGGCAGCAGTTCTGCGGAAAAGGACCTAGGGGTGACAGTGGACGAGAAGCTGGATATGAGTCAGCAGTGTGCCCTTGTTGCCAAGAAGGCCAATGGCATTTTGGGATGTATAAGTAGGGGCATAGCGAGCAGATCGAGGGACGTGATCGTTCCCCTCTATTCGACATTGGTGAGGCCTCATCTGGAGTACTGTGTCCAGTTTTGGGCCCCACGCTACAAGAAGGATGTGGATAAATTGGAGAGAGTCCAGCGAAGGGCAACAAAAATGATTAGGGGTCTGGAACACATGAGTTATGAGGAGAGGCTGAGGGAGCTGGGATTGTTTAGCCTGCAGAAGAGAAGAATGAGGGGGGATTTGATAGCTGCTTTCAACTACCTGAAAGGGGGTTCCAAAGAGGATGGCTCTAGACTGTTCTCAATGGTAGCAGATGACAGAACGAGGAGTAATGGTCTCAAGCTGCAGTGGGGGAGGTTTAGATTGGATATTAGGAAAAACTTTTTCACTAAGAGGGTGGTGAAACACTGGAATGCGTTACCTAGGGAGGTGGTAGAATCTCCTTCCTTAGAGGTTTTTAAGGTCAGGCTTGACAAAGCCCTGGCTGGGATGATTTAACTGGGAATTGGTCCTGCTTCGAGCAGGGGGTTGGACTAGATGACCTTCTGGGGTCCCTTCCAACCCTTATATTCTATGTTTCTATGATTCTATGATAAGCCCTGGGTGCATCTGGGCTCCTGCATGGGAGTGCCCCAGCCTGGGATCCTCCCTAAGGGAGCAATAGGGCTATGGGAGTGGGGAGCCCTGACCCCAACCCATACCTGGGGAGGGCGGGTCCCAGAGTGGGGGTGGGCGGGGGGGAGAAAAGGATGCCTGGCATTACCTCCGGATCTGGAACTCGAACTGGATGGTCTTCTTGTTATCACGAAGATGGGGGACGGTGAAGCGCAGGCCCCCCCAGAGCTGGGGGACAGAGGAGAGTTAATGGCTCCATTCTCCCAGCTCCCTGGAAGGACCTAGCTCCCCACCCGCCCCTGATGTGCCCATTGTCCCGTGACAGCCCAGCTCCCCATCTGCCCCCAATGTGTCCCCCGGCCCCTGACAGCCCAGCTCCCTGTCCTCCCCTCTCCCCCGAACTGCCCCCGGCCCCTCACAGCCCAGCTCCCTGCCCTCCCCTCTCCCCCAAACTGCCCCCAGCCTCTCACAGCACAGCTCCCTGCCCACCCCCTCCCCCGATCTGCCCCCAGCTCCCTGCCCGCCCCTGACGTGCTCCCGGCCCCTGGGCTCATCCGTAGGAGAGCTGGGCCCTCGGCAACACATGCCAGCAGCTCCCAGCAGCAGGTTTCCTGGGAACAAAGGGAAAAATTCCCTGCCTGCCCCACCCCCACTCCCCAGCTCCCCAATGCCCAGCTGTCCCAGCACCCCACATACCGCAGCATGCAGCCACCCTTGTGCCCCACTGGCCTTGCCCTTCCCAATGCCCACCTGCCCTAGCACCCAACCACCCCCACACCCGGAGCCTCACCAGGCCAGGCACCCCAAAACCCCACCCTCCCCAATGCCCACTGGAAATGGCCAGACACCTCAGTGCCATGGCACCCAGCTGTCCTGCCTGGCCTCTCAGTTGGGTGACCATTCCCAGGGGGCAGAGGGCACTGCCCAGTGAGGACTGCCCGGGGCAGCTCTCCAGGGTGCTCCAGCTGTGGGACAGCTACTCACACTGGTGCCCGACTTCATGGGGTTGCCGAGGTCACAGATCACCATGCGGGTCCGGTTCACTGACTCGTAGGCGCAGCTCAGGTTGGTGAAGTTCTGAGCAGGAGGGGAAGGAAGCTGGGATCAGAGCAGGGCTGCAGGGGAAGGGGGTCTGCAGAGGACGGGGAATGGAGGGGAGAGGAGATACCGGGCCCTCTGCCCGTACCCACCCTGCTGTGGGGAGCAGAGGCACACCTGAGCTCCCCTGCAGGAGTCCCGTCCCCAGGGGTCCCCTTACAGCAGGCAGCACATGCCAGGCCACCCTGTTCCGGGGGCTCACATTGGCACCGAGGGGCCCATGCCAAGGAGCTGCAGCCCCGAGCCAGGGCCATGGGCCCCATGGCACTGCGAGGGAGCAGCCGGGAGCAATGTCCCTGGAGCCTGCATCACTCCCAGAGCAGAGGGCTTTGCCCAGCTGTGACCCAGCTGCGGCATGGCTTGCGGGGTGCTCTGATCCCCGGGTGTCTCTGCCACCTACCCCATGGTTGCGGATCACCCCAGAGTAGTCAGCCTCAGCGGGCAGGATGACGTAGAGCTCGGCTTCGTAGGCGCCACCCTCCCCGCGGTTGCGGGCGTTGAAGGTCAGGTTCAGGGCATTCTTGTCACCCAGGTACACCACGCTGTGCTCCCTGCAGGGCACAACGGGCATGAGAACCAGCGGGCACATCCTGGCCTTGGCCCTGCCACAGGCAGAGACACGGCCCCTCCCGCCCCGGCACGGCATGACCAGTCTACCTGCTGCCTGCACAGCGCCTGCCAGCCAGAACCCCCATTCAGCAGCTAGTGGGGGGGGACCCTGCTGTTCACACAGCTGTGCCCACGCTGCCTGCGCTCCGCCCAGCTCCGCTTACACTCAGCGCCAGGCTAAGGGCTTCCAGATGTGGGCACAGCTGCTTTGCGTTAGGCCACGTGTGTGGGGGAGGGGGAGTCACGTCGCCCACGCAGCTGGGGTACCGCAGCGGGCCTCCTCCAGGCCGGGCTCAGAGCTCTGCGAGGGAGGGGGCTGAGCTCCTGCCCTCCTCTCACCACATCGGGGCCTTGCCAGGAGGATGAGCACCACACCAGACCCAGCCGCCTCAGGCCCATGGGGTCGGGAGAAACTGGAGCAGGTCCAGAGCAGAGGGGGACACTCTGGGCAGCGTCCCCGGGCTCCCATCCAGCACCAGACAGAGGCGATCCCCACCCCACCCCACTGACCTGGGGCCTCCGGGGACTGCCCAGCCCCACACCCAGGGGGCAGCTCTCCTCTCACACCCCATGATCCAGAGAGCAGGGCACCATCAGCCACTGGGCACCCTGGGCAGCAGGAGAGGGAGGGAGGGAGGTGGAAGAAAAGGAAGCTGATGGGGGGGGGGGGCGGAAGCTGGCACCCTGCTGTAGGGTACCTGAGCCATGACCCCCAGACACCACTCCTGCGCTGTCCCAGCCAGATCTGGGCAGACCTGCCCCAAAGCCCAAGGCAGCAGGTGCCCTGAGGAACAGCCCCACCTCGTGGTGAGGTAAAAACACTCCCCAGGGTCTCTGCCACACGCAAGCACCCAGAAAAGATGGGGCTGCAGCCCGGAAACCCAGCCTGGGGGAGCAGCATCACTCATAGCCCCCTCCCTGCCCCACCCCCAGCGCTAACTGCCCCTCCCTAGCCTTAACTGTGCCCTCTCCCTGCTCCGCCCCGCTGGCAACTCATGCACAATGCCCTGCTCTCATCCACCTGGGCAGCTGGCCTTGATCTTTGCTCCCAGCCCTCTGCACCCTCAGCCTGACGGGGGTTGCGGGGGGTTGCCCTATGCCCGGGCTTCCCAGAGCATCCTCAGCGCTGGTCCCAGCATGGACCCTTCACTGAGACGTGGGCAGGGTGCTGGAGGCTAGGGATGTAACTCAGGAGTCCTAGCTCCCAGCCTGTAGAGGTGATGCATGGGGGGGCCCCACTTGGGGTCATGCCCCCCGGCAATTTCTTCCAGGGTTTGCTGGCCAGGTCCCTTCCCTGTGAGGCAGCTCCTGGTGCTGGCAAGCTGCGGCCGTGGGGAGAGGGAGCAGCAAACAGCTGGGAGCTGCAGGGAAGGGCCGCTAGGGTTGGGGGGAGGCGTGACTCAAGTTGTTTGGGGGGGAACCTTTAAATTGTGGCCCCCCCCGCTATCATCAGGCACCAGTCGTCTCTGCCAGCCAGCACCGCTAGACCACATCCCCCCACAGGGCGGGGCTGCTCCCCCTGGGAAGACTGCTGCCCACAGCTCACCCCACGCTCTGAGCTGGTCACTGCAGATGCCCCCCGGCATTGCCCCTGCCCGAAGTGCCTCCTGCCAGCCTTACCCAAAGACGTCAAGCTGCAGGTCGGGGACGCAGATATTGTCCTCGCCACAGTCCAGCTGGATCTGGGCCTGGAGGTCAGAGAGAAGGGGTGCGGGTCTGTGTGAGCAGCCCTGCAACCTGTGTCCCTTGGTCATGGGGTAGCCCCTCCCCTGCTGTCTCTACAGTGACAGCAGCCTCCTTGCCCCACAACTGGCCCCCCCAAGGCGGCTCTCCTGAGCCTGGTGCAGACCACGGAGCTGCCCAGCTTAGCACTCAAGGCCCTGCCCCAGCGCTCTGCCCCTCAGCTCCTGGGGCACGACGGGAGAGGGATGGGCACAGCACAGTCAGCCAGGGCCCCATAGAGAGCTGGGGGACCACACAGCCGAGACCCGTGGAGCACACACATGGGGAGCCACCCGGCCCCATGGTGCCCTCCTGGGCCCCATCTCTTCCACTGGTGCATCAGGGGTTGGGGATAGCAGTGCTGGGGGGGTGGGGGTGAGTGTTTTATTTCTGCCTGCCCTACCTTTCAATTACCTGAAGGGGGGTTCCAAAGAGGATGGATCTAGACCGTTCTCAGTGGTAGCTGATGACAGAACGAGGAGTAATGGTCTCAAGTTGCAGTGGGGGAGGTTTAGATTGGATATTAGGAAAAACTTTTTCACTAAGAGGGTGGTGAAACACTGGAATGCGTTACCTAGGGAGGTGGTGGAATCTCCTTCTTTAGATATTTTTAAGGTCAGGCTTGACAAAGCCCTGGCTGGGATGATTTAGTTGGGAATTGGTCCTGCTTCGAGCAGGGGGTTGGACTAGGTGACCTCCTGAGGTCCCTTCCTACCCTGATATTCTATGATTCTATGACTCGCCCGTGCCAGGGCCAGCCGGAAACAGAACAGGGCGGGAAGCAGCTGGGAGCTGGTATGCAGGCTCCACGGGGGGGTGCTAAGGAGCCTGCGGCCTGGGGAGAGGCACCTTCTCGTGGCGAGACTGGATCTAGGGGACCTCCCGGGGGCACAGCAGGCAGGAAAGCCCCTGGGAAATGGCCCTGGGCGCCCGATTTGATCCCTCCCTCCCAGGGCCTGGCCCTGCTGACAAAGCTGGGCTGGCAACCCCCCCAACTCTGAGATCCAAGCTGGGGCTCCCCTACCCCGGCCAGGTCCTGCCACCAGAACAGAGCCGGGAGCCTGTAGCCCTCAGCACCCGCTACAGAGGAGCCCGGGCAGCGTGGCGCCAGTCCCCCTGGGAGTTGGCAGCAGGTCTCCACCCCTCTCTCCCCTCGCACCTTCCGCTCGATGTAGCTCCTGGTGAGGTAGTTGAGGATGGGCTGCAGCCCGTGGGCGTCTGCCGGGGCCTGTGGGTCCAGGACGAAGCTCAGTGCCACGTGGATGGAGGACAGCTTGTCGCGGAACTCCGACTCGTTCTGGGGAGAGAGGAGTGCTCAGGGCAGCACAGACCCGGCTCTGGCCCAGGGCTGGCGCAGGCCAGGACTCCCGGGGCACTCCACTGCCATGGCAGCCTGGCCAGCGCAGACCTTCCGTGGCCGTGAGAGCTCAGGTGCACTGGGCAACGTGCGCTGGGGAGCTAGAGAGAACCACAGGTCTGGCAGCCTCCCCAATGAGCCTCCTATACCCTCCTCACAGGCGAGGGCTGGCTCTGAGCCCCCTGGGGAATCAGGTGGGTTACCCCAGTGCAGGGCTGTGGCTCTCGGCTGGGCTGACCCCACTTACTCGGAGGTAGATTTTCATCTCCCTGCACTCCTCCAGGGCGCCATTGTGCACCTTGATGGTCTGCGCCAGGTGAGGCTGGCGGGAGTGCAGGAACAGCGCCCGCTTGATGGCCCCCTTCTGCTTCAGGTGGTCCAGGTGCAGCTCCACAGTGAACCCTGTCGAGGGAAGGAGAGGCCAGGGTGACTGGAAAGCTCAGGGGCCAGGGCAGTTCTGCAGTCACAGCTCTGGGACTCAGCAGCACCCCACTAACTCCCCACCTGTCTTCACAAAGGCACCAGCTGGCCTCAGAAGGGAGCCCTTCATCTACCACTGACATGCAGCCACCTCTGGGGTGGGGCTCAGCAGCTGTTTAACAGCACACAGTAACCTTACAAAGCAGTTTAGGAAGTAAAGATAAATTCCTGTGTCCCACTGGAATTAAGGGGAATTTAGAGGCAGAAAGAAATTACCCAAGTCTGAACTGAATGAGGACACAGGTCACCAAACAGGTCACCCCAACCGCGGGAAAATGTTAATGTTCCCTCTAATTTTTGACAGGCTGTGTGTGCAAAAAATTTCTTCTGTGCAAATTTTTGTGTGCGCGGGGTTTAGGATCTGTGTGTGCGCACACACAAACGCACAGCTTAGAGGGAACAGTGATCAGAGCATCTTTAATACCCACGAATAGCCAGGACCTCAGTGTTACATCTCATCTGAAACACAGCAGTGTCCCCAAGTGCTGGAGTCAGCATCGACTGCGTGGGGAGAGTGCCCTCTGCTGAGCCCTCACCCCACTCCCTGCAGCACAGTGCCCCATCACCGTGCTGGGATACTGGTTCAAAAATCAATCAGGTAATAAATGACTGAGAGCGAGTTACCAGCACTTCATGAACAGCGACAAACTGAGGGAAAGTGGGTAAATGACTTGCCCCAAGGGAGCAGCACAACTGAGTGTAGGACCCAGGAGTCCTGGCTCCCAGATCAGTGCCTCAACCATGAAACCACCTTTCCTTAGGGGGACAAGCACCCCCTACTGACTCACCAACACCAGTATGCGCTGCCCCCTTTGTTCCCACACAAGCCCTGACCTTGCTTCACTCACCTACCCCGCACTAAAATGGACACGCCCCCACTGGCTGCCTGGTTTCCCAGTGCCCCAGGACAGTGAGACTCCCCAGACCAGGGGATTCTGGGAAGATCTGGGGCAGCACTGGGCTCCTGGCTGCTCTGACCGGCGCCCAAGCTCATTACTCACCGATGGAGTCGGGCACGTGCTTCCCCGAGGCGTTGAGGCAGAAGCTCAGGTTTATGCTGCCGAGGGGGGAGAGAGAGAGAGAGAGACATGCAATGAGCCTGGGGCAGGACAACACCTGGCAGAGCCTGCCAGGGCCCTGCCAGAAACAGCACAGGGGCAGAACTTACCCACCGAAGGGACAATGGCTCGGGAGCCCTGCACAGACCCGGCAACCCATGTCGGTGCAGATGGTCAGTGGCAGAGCCAGGAGCAGGACGTAGGAGTGCTGACCCCAAGTCCCGGGCTCTGCCCTCCCCTTAGTTACCCACTCCTCTGGGAAGGTGGATGGAGAGAGACGCCCTCCTCATGGTGCAACAGGGAAACTGAGGCACAGAGCAGGGAACTGATCCGGCCAGAGTCACTGGCAGGGCTGGGAATGGGCACGGGGCCCCTGGTCTCCTACCAGACCTGGGCTGCCCCAAGGCTGGGCGACAGCTAGACCCAAGGAGGAGAGCCCTGGAGCCCTGAACCCAGATCCCAGGATCTTCAGTTACCCCAGAGCCAGTGACAGCTCCAGGGCTGCCGCCTCCCCACTTTCAAATAGCCCTTAGATTGCTGCCCCCCCAATTCCGGAGTTACGGACCTATCCCTATCTCGCACCCTGTCCTTGGTGCAGCTGTGAGCTGGCTACCAGGAACCCCTGGTTAATCGTTAACCCCGAAGGCAAACAAACCACTGGAGGTGGGAGCAAGATCATAATCAGAGCGAGGGGATTCTTCAGGTCAAATCCTTCCCAGGGTGAAGGGTGCGGAGGGCTGCTACAGCACATAGGGGCATCAGGAGCAGCACGTGACTGGCCCCTTGAGGCATTCCTGCCGCCCTACCCCCTGTAATGCTGATCCTGCCAATCCTTCCCACCACCACTGCCGATACCCCTCCCCACCCTCTTCCCCCTTCTAATGCTGATCCCCCATCTGCCCCCACTCCAGGGCTGAAGCTGCCTCCCCCTAGCTGCCCCGCCCGCAGCCCCACGGTCCAGGCCGGACAGCCAGCGCCCCAGCTCCCTTCAGCTGGCTGCAAGTGCCTCACGATCGCTCATTCATGGAAGGGGAGGGCAGGCTGCCAGCAGCCCCTGTTGCTGAGCAACGGATAAATAGCTTGCGATAAACAAACCCCCAGCAGGCCCGGGGGACATTAACCCCCCACGCCTCCCTGGAGCGAGACCAACGAGCCGCAGGGGGCAATTCACACATGCCATATGCAGCTACGCGAGGTTACACCCAGGGGGCTGTTGGGGGGGTCCCCCCCAGAGCGGAGTTCATTGGCAGTGTTTCAGTGAGGCCAGCCCCAGCACTGGAGTTCATAACAAAAGCTAAAAGGAGACGCTATTTGCCCGACACCCGCTTAGTCCTGCTGACGGGGCTGGGGCCGTCTGCCTTGCCGGGTCCTCATGCACACTATGCACGGGGTGCGCTCCCCACCACCCCACACTGCAGTGCAGCCACCTCTGGGGTGGGATGCAACAGCTGTTTAACCACAGATGCGGCAGTGCAGGGCAAGAAGCGAAGGAGAACCCAACAGCCAGTCACCTCAGCCGAGACTCTCAGACAGGCAAGCTGCGTCAGAAGAAGTCGATGGAAGCAGCGCCTGTCTGGAGGGAGGCCCTGAGCCCCGCCCCGTGCTCTCCACCCCCTGCCGGCAGGGCACATCTCGAAGGGGGTGTGTTACCTACCAGGCCACGTGGGCGTTGGTGCCCTCCAGCGTGCAGGATCGCTCTTCAGGGTTGAACATGGCGGGGAAGATGTTGAGGGAGGCGCTGGCGTAGACGATGGGGCGGCCTCTGTGTGGGGGGGCGGGGGGGCCAGGAATGACAGGGAAGATGGTCACATGCTATATTCACAGCCTGAAGGGACTAAAGGAGGGTTGGGACTGGGCTGACCCTGAAGGGGTGATGGGAAATGGGGCCAGACAGCTCGGACGCTGTCTCTTCTGCCTGCAGAGGGGCTGGCTCCCCGGCTGGTGTCAATCAGCCCCATGCTTCTCTAGGGCTGGGCCATTCACACCAGAGAGGATCTGACTCCAGATTGAGCCAGTTGGGCCAGGAATCCCCGGAGCAGCTGTTTCCCCTCCCCGCCATGCCCAAAGCGATGCCAGCCAGGAGCCGGGGATGCCCATGGCTCAGGCTGGCTCCCATGCCATCCCCCAGTGTTGCCAACACCCTAGGAAACGAGTTCCAAGCTGGCTGGAGAGGACCACCGCTTGGGTAACCTCCAGCTGGGGGCAGCCAGCATAGGGCGGGGGCAGACGGTCAGGTGGGCACAAGGACCCGGTGTACAGAAACACCATGGTGGGCTGGGGCAGCGTTGTCTTTAGATTCCCACAGCCCATGGCTGAGGTCAGGCCTGGCGTTGCTGACCCACACAGTGTGGGCTCCTGGAACCAGCCCCCAAATCCCCAGGAAAGAGCCCAAGAGAGGAACAGCACCTACCGGTACACCACGGCCGTGTCCACTCCGAATGCACCCACAATCAGGTCTGCAGGGCAAACACACACACACAGATCAGCTGGATCCCGTGGCAGGACAGCATCCCTAGCAGCCAGAGCCCACAGAGAAGGGGAAGCAGCATACGGGCAGGGCTCCATCAGTGCTGTGCGTCCCCTGTGCTGGGGAGCGAGCAGGGAGCTCATCGCCAGGGGGACGGTAGATGTGCACCAGAGGGGAGATAGCAGGGAGCTCGCTGCCAGGGGGACAGGGCAGGGTCTGTGCCAGAGGGGAGCGAGCAGGGAGCTCGCTGCCAGGGGGACAGGGCAGGGTCTGCGCCAGAGGGGAGCGAGCAGGGAGCTCGCTGCCAGGGGGACAGGGCAGGGTCTGCGCCAGAGGGGAGCGAGCAGGGAGCTCGCTGCCAGGGGGATGGGAGGAAGGTGGGCAGGCGAGTGGCAGGTTATCCCATGGCACTCAGCACCGTTCCAACTGGCACTAAGCTATCCGCAGCACCTCAGCCTGGCCCAG
Source organism: Caretta caretta (assembly GCF_965140235.1). Taxonomy (NCBI): domain Eukaryota; kingdom Metazoa; phylum Chordata; order Testudines; family Cheloniidae; genus Caretta; species Caretta caretta. Next base: position 15,709,228 of record NC_134225.1, read on the forward strand.
GGACCCACCCAGGCTGCGCTAGCCCAGCAGCTGTCAAGTGTAGTCTCCCCCTGGGGAGAGCCGGGCACTGCATCCCAGCAGGAGGCGCTAGAAGCAGCACTTGTCCCAGATGCACATTGCTAGAACTGGGGGAGGGGAGGGTGCAGGAGGCAAGAACGGGGAGCCCAGAGCCAACCAGGGATGGAGACACGGACAGGCAGGCAAGGGAATGGAGCCTGCCAGGAACAGCGCCTCCTCTTGGAGACAGAGAGCAGTGCAGCCTCCAAATAGCCAGTTCAGGCACCGGGCACGATCTGTGCTCAGAGTCATGATGCTGGCTGCTTCTCCCGGGGACCAGGTGGCTGACACCCCACCCCCCATGGGGACTTAGAGGACCAGGCAGTCACAGGGGGCAGAGCCAAGTCTCCCCTGCGCCAGCCCTCACCTGGGTAGCCGTTTCCGTCCAGGTCCTTGGCTCCGCGGAGGGCAAACCCAAAGAAGTCAGGCGAGCGGCTGGGCAGCCAGTGCCCCTTCAGGACCTGGGAAGGCTGGGTGTTCACCCCACCTGCCTGTCCATTGTAAACGTACACCACGCCCTGCTGCGCATCCCCGCCGAACGGCGCCCCGATGCCAATGTCTGGAGGGGAGACAAACACCAAGGTCAACAGAGGAGTGTGAAGCACCCTGAAAGAGCCAGATCCCGCTCCCATCCGTCGCCCCCAGCACAGGCAGCAGGGAAACGGACCTAGGGGTTACGGCTGGGAAAGACGGCCAGCCACCAGGAGCCAAGCTCATCCATGGAGCCATCCCTTTCAATGCCAGGCAGCGAGGGCTGCAGGGACTGACCCTTCCCCTGGTTGCTATCTCACACTCCTGCCCTCCGAGGTAGGCGAGGGCCGCTGGGTCTCCACAGTTGGTAATTCCACCCGGCAGGGGGCTCCAGCACCAGGCCCCTGACACGCGGCAGGGAGTGGTCAAACTACACCGGCGCACACGCCTAGCTTAAATCCCGTGTCAGCTGCAGCCAGCAGGGGGCGACAATCACACGCGCGCATGTGCGCTAACCATTATAGCCATCCTGATCCAGGTCTCCCAGTGGGACGACGGTGCTCCCAAAGCGGCCGAACTCCTGGTGCCCGGTCAGCACCATGGAGGCATTGGGCTCCATGCCGCGGGGCTGCTGCAGGTAGATGTAGACTCTGCCCACCTCCTGCACCCGCCCGTCCTCGGTCTTCTCCATGAACAGCGGGGCACTCACCAGCAGGTCGTCCAGGCTTCGGGGTGGAGGGGAGAGAGAAAGAGAGAGCAGGGGCTTCGAATCTGTGCTCATGCTAGAGCAGCCGACAGACCCAGAGGGGCACTGCGGGCTGCCGAGCCGGTGGGTAACTCGTCCTTCCACCACATGTTCAGCAGGGGGTGACATTCACAGCACACTGTTGCTTGGTGGTGCTGCTCCAGCAGCCAGGTCATCCGCAGCCCTGTTCCTGGCCCTGGGCAGAGAGGAGCCTGGGGTGTGCGTGGGTGTTTGGAGAGTGAGCCCGCCTCACATTCACCCCACGACGGGGGCTCCTGCCCAAAAGGCTGAGCCTGGCTCCCCCTCTGGGCCTCGCAACCTGCTGGAGGGGTGGCCAGGCCAGACCCAAATGATGCTGCAACCCCGCATGCTGGAGCAGGGAGCCAAGCCCAGCCCCATGGGAGAGGAGCCGCCACTGTGGGGTGCACTCACTCTCCAACAATCCCTCCCCCACAGTGCCTCCTCTCCACTCCGGGCCCACAAGCCACCTAGAACCGCCCCCGCCACAACTCACCACGTGTCAGGCGTGACGGGGCCCTGACTAGAACCCAGGAGTCCTGACACTCCACGAGACCCCTGCTCCAAACCACTGTACCCCACTCCCTCCCAGAGCTGAGACCAGAACCCTGGAGTCCTGATTTCCCAGTGCCCACTTGGGGTCCTGGGGCTTGCCACCAACATGCTGCAGAACCCGAACAGCCATTTGCTATAAAGCGTCTCGCCCTGACAGCTGGGAAGAAAGCTTTTTTTTAAAAAAACCATTTGTGTCGTGTTAACTCTGAAACCTAAGGACAGCCACTTCATGTGAGTTTTTAAAGCTCTTCCACAGCCAGTTAACACCTGCAGGAGAGGACAGAGAGGGCAGCTGCATGGCAACAGCTGCACTTGTGTCTCATGCTGGCATGTGTGGGTACAGCTGTGTTGTGGTGGGAGCTCAGACATCCTCTTTGCCATCCCAGCCCCTGCTGGAGGTACCACGCAGTCGCCCGGCCTGAACCTTGAGAAGGCAGCTGGATTGGGGCCACCCGCACCTGCCCGTGGCAGATGAAACACCTCCAGCCTTGGGAGCCAAGTCCCTTTATGGGGCTGGGGCACAGAGCAGGGTCACCTGGCCCCACAGGGTACGTCTACACAGCAATTACACACTCGTGGCGGGCCTGTGCCAGCTGGCTCAGGCTAAGGGGCTGTTTCATTGCGGGTTAGACCCTGGGGCCCGGGCTGGGGCCCTGTGCAGTGGGAGGGTCCCAGAGCTAGTGAAACAGGCCCTTCGCTGGAGACAGCGGCAGGGGCAGGTATCTGACTGCAGTGCAGACACACCCAGTCATTGCCGGGAGGCCCAGGGGTGAACCCAGGGTGCAGCCCAGTGGGGAGATGTCCGCATCCCCAACCCCTGACCCATGCGGTGCTAACCAGGTCCCTGCTGGCAGCCTTGGCCACGCAGCCCTGGCTGAGCAACCCGCTCCCCCATGGGGCTGGGGAGAAGCCGACCCCCTGGCTCCAGCACTGCCACCGGGCTCCATCCCCTTCACCTAGTGAGACCCAGAGGCTAGGACCCTCTGGGGTTCCTGTAGCCCTGTGAGTGTGTGCACGGGAGGGTGGGGGTGGGGTGTGTGCATGCGCACACCGGGGGATGAGTTGGGTGCGTGTGGGAGGGAGGGCGGGCACGAGCAGGGGGATGAGTTGTGTGCGTGTGGGAGGGAGGGCGGGCACGAGCAGGGGGATGAGTTGTGTGCGTGTGGGAGGGTGGGCACGAGCAGGGGGATGAGTTGTGTGCGTGTGGGAGGGAGGGCACGAGCAGGGGGATGAGTTGGGTGCGTGTGGGAGGGTGGGCACGAGCAGGGGGATGAGTTGGGTGCGTGTGGGAGGGTGGGCACGAGCAGGGGGATGAGTTGTGTGCGTGTGGGAGGGTGGGCACGAGCAGGGGGATGAGTTGGGTGCGTGTGGGAGGGTGGGCACGAGCAGGGGGTGTGTGTTCAAATCAGATCTGGGCCTGCTGCAGGAGGCGCCAGGAGCCAAGGGCTGAGGGGAGAGGAGCTGCCACTCCCACTCCCACTCCCACCCCCACCCCCCGGCCCCCACTTCCGCCCTCCCTGGAGCCCGCTCCTGCCCACACACCCCTGGCCCCTGCTCCCGCACACACCCCCCCTGGCTCCGCTCCCACCCACACACCCCCTGGCCCCTGCTCCCATGCAGCCCCCCGGACCCCGCCCCCTCCCACACACCACTCCAGGCCCTGCTCCCGCCTACCCCACTCCCACACTCGACCCTGCTCCTGCTCCACGCAACCAAGGCCATGGTGGGGGCAGGGTGAGGATGTCTCTCAGCAGGCCATATCTTGCAATGAAGCAAAAGGGTTTTGGGGGTAGAGGGGGTTCTCCCAGTGTGTGACCCAGCACTTGGGAGCGGGGGGAACTGGGGTCAGGGATGCTGCTCTGTCCCATCCCCTACAACAGGGGATGCTACTGGGTCAGTGGGCTCCAAGCCCTGCCCCCCCCCCCTGCACTACACAGGCCCCCATGTGCTTCCCCTCCCCCACACACTGCTATGCCTCCGATGCCGAACCCCCTTCCCCCACAACACAGCCCAGCCCTTTTCTGCTTGACCCAACTGCCCCCCTTAATCCGTCAACCCCCAGTAATGGCACAGACAGACCCCGGCTAGCAGGGCCCCTCCTCACCCATCGCTGTTCACGTCAGCAGCAGCCACCGCGTAGCCAAAGTAGGCCGCCATCTAGGGCAGGAGAAAGGGAGAGCTGGGTTCATCAATTAGGCTGCAGATTCCCCATGGATTCTGCCCCCACCACTCCCCCATCCTGCCACAAGTGAGGAAACCTCCCAGGGCGGGGCCCACATGAAAGGCTGAGGGCCAGGGGCTCCCTCCAGTTCGGCCAAGCCATGGGCTGGTCCCGGCTCTGCAGCAGGTGGGGTGAAGCAGGGGCTCCGGGCCGACTCCCCGTGGTGAGCAGGGGGCTGGTGCATCCAATCCCTGGCCTGAGACAGGGATGCTGCCAGGATGACAAAGGGATTTTCAAAGCTCCCCTTTCTAGACGTCACCGCCCCCCGTGCTGGTGCAGATACCCTGAGCCTGTGAGGAACCAACACCACACGGCACCAGCTCCCCATCTCATCCCCAGCTGCTAAATGCCATGCGAAGGGACAGGGCCCAGCCGCTCTGGACAGTGGCACTGCCCTGGGCTCTGCCCCTTTGCAGCCAGGGATGCAGCCAAAGTCACCTCTCTACAGAGGCAGCTGCTGCTGTTGGGGCCATGGGGCCACCAGCCTGGGGAGAGCGCTCAAGAGACGATCTTTCTATAAACATGCCACCCACGCGCCAAAACAGTGACAGGCCCCTTGCCCGCTGGCTTGGGTGGTATGTCTGCTGTTTCTCGTGCCCTGGCACAAATGCTGGGAAGGGGGCTTTTTCCCATGCTGCAGGAGATAATTCACCCTTCTCCCCTCACAGACAGGGTTATTTCCAACAAGGGAAGCACTTCTAGCCCCATGCACCCCTATGGTGCTACCCAGGGGCCCTCTGGGTCAGTAACACATGATCTGGGTAAGGGCCATGCCCCTCTCCCTGGGAAGAGCTGGCAGCTCCTACCCAGCAAGGGGTCTAGCATGCATTGCCTGCCACCCATTGCCCATGGGGCTCGTTCGATCCCTCGGGGTGGCCTCATTCCAAAGCCCTGCTCAGACGACAGAAGAGCCCCTGCCATGCACATGGGCCTGGCTCATGTGGCCAGCGCATCCTGCTCACCTGCTCTCCAGAGAAGTTATACAGGGACTTCATGTCCGATCCATTCAGGACAGTGACCTGGCAAGAGAAGACCCAGGTCACAGCTCGGTCGCCAAGTCCCCATCCCAAGCCCGCAGGGCAGAACCACTCTGACCGGGACTCACTCCCATCCCAGCCCCCAGGTGGTTTCTATTCTCCTCCTCTGGACGGTTCTGGCCCCGGCAGCCCCTGCTCACTCCACTGCTCTGCTGACCCAGAGCGCAGGCCGAGGATCTCACCTGGTGTTTGCAACTTTGTCAGGTAGAAAATCCAATTCCCACTTCTCTGGCGCCTCACCTCTGAGGGGCTCTACTGGTGACGCCCACAGCAGCTAAGCGCCCTCCCCACGTAAAAGATGGGAAACCACACCAGAGAGGAGTCATGAGCCCTCATCCCCACCCCCGCTCTAACCACTAGACCCCACTCCTGCCAAAGCAGAGAGCAGAATCCTGGGGTCCTGAGTCCTAGCACCTCTCCTCCCCCACTCTAACCTGTAGACCCCACTCCCACCAAAGGAGAGAGCAGAATCCTGGGGTCCTGAGTCCTAGCACCTCCCTGCCCCCACTCGAACCTCTAGATCCCACTCCCGCCAAAGGAGAGAGCAGAATCCAGGGGTCCTGAGTCCTAGCATACCCCCCACCCCGCGCTCTAACCACTAGACCCCACTCCCCCAAGAGCAGAGAGCAGAATCCAGGGGTCCTGAGACCTAGCTCCTCCCTGCTCCCACTCCAACCTCTGGCCCCACTCCTGCCAGATCTGAGAGCAGAACCAAGGGTGCTAAGTCCCATCTCTCTTCTAAAACCTCCCCTGTCATCTTTAAGCTGTGGGAGTTTGGGGAGGGGCCTTGGCACGACTCGGGAGTTCTTGGGCAGTCACCCTGCAGCCAGCCCCCGGGCAGTGGCTCTGATGATGCCGCATAGCAGGATTCCTGAGCAGGTCACAGGAAGGGCCTGGGATGTCGACAGAGTGGGTGATGGGGTCACATGCGTTGGGGGTGACCACAAAAGCCCTGGGTGGGCTGGGCCTTCTCCACCCTCTGTTTCCACCCTCCTTCCTCCGCGCCGTCTCCACCCTCTGTTTCCTCACTCGGCCTTGGCTCAGGCTTTGGTCAGTCACAGACTGTCTAGGCTGCACCCACTGCTGCCTTGCCAGCTGACCCCAGCTTGCAGGGCTCAGGCTATGGGGCTGTTTAACTGTGGGGCAGACATCAGCAATTGGGCTGGCACCCAGGCTCTAGGACCCTGTGAGGTGGGACGGCTCAGCATCTACCCCACAATTAAAGAGCCCCTTAGTCTGAGTCAGCCAGCCTGGCCGGCTGTGGATGTTTAATCGCACTGTAGATGTGCCCTCAGCCCTGCCCGGGGAAGTGTGTTAGTTACTATGGAAACAACCAAATCAGCAGGATTGTGGGGCTTACCAAGGTCCATTCTTGGGGGTAGGGGAGCTTGTACCGGAGCTGGCAGGCAAGGCCCTGCCCTGCCCCGCACAGCTATCCTGCAAGCAACAGCTGATGACATGAGCACCGTGCCTCCCCACCCTGCTGACACCCCTGGGGTGCAAGAGCCCTATGCGGGGGCAAAGTCAAGCTAGTGAGAGCAAGAGTAGGAGAAAGGGGCCAAACCATCCACTTCTGGGGGGCGTAGCAGCACTGGGAGCAACAGCCCGAGCCAGCCTGGTGCAAGGGGCTCCCAGGGCAGATGGAAGGAGGGCCCAGTCTAGCAGAGATGTAGTTGGAAAAGGACAGACCCAGAGCATTTGGGTGCAGCCAGGTGGAGAGACAGGGGGGCTCCCTTGGCCCCCAGGGGAAGAACCCCCACCCTACTGCCCCAGCTCAGGATCTTACGTAGCCGTAGGTCAAGTTTCCCTTGGGAACGCCAGCCACAAAGTCTGCAAAGGAACAAAGAGATATGGGTCCGTTAGCTCCAGGTGGGTCCTTGTGGGCAGCTCAGCCTGTGCGATGCTGGGGTGGGATGGACAACACAGACAAAGCCAGGCCAGCTCCCCAGGAAGATGTGACCCTGGGCTGTCCAATGCCACATCCCAGGGTAAAGTAGTTCACCCACAATTTGGGGGGTAGGGCGGGGGGAGAGAATCCTAGAGCCCAAACTCCAGGGGGCTGAAGCCCTAGCCCACCCTTCACCCACTGATAGCTCACTCACTGTCTCAGTGCAGGAGGACTGGCAGATCGAACCAGAGCCCTGGACCCCAACCCACCCCAAACTCAGCTATCCGGCTATTTCTCAAGTAACACAGGGCGAGCATGTCACAGCAGCTGGCCCACCAGGGTAATGGCCTACCCAGTTGCTCTGAGGGCAGGGTGCTGGAGATGCTGGGTTTGAACCCTGCCCAGGGTGGCATGGTATGCTCATTTCTGCTATTTACGCTGAGCCCAGCCAGGCCCCACGGTGGGAGCCAGCCTGCCCTGTGCAGCTTCCTGGCCCGGCTGGCCAGACCCAGGAGCATCAGCTTGGCCTCCTCCATAGCAACTGCTTCCTCAGAGCACCTGGGCTCCAACCAGCACTTGTTCTGCCCCGGGACTGACCCTGCCACATCTATGGGGTGTTAGAAAGGGGGCAGAACTTGTGGAGGGGGCTTCAGCAATTACTCTCCCTTCCCCACCGACTCCAGAGAGCCCAGCATGGCAGTACCTTCGGTAGAATCCCCGCTGAACTCACCGACGGCCACAGAATACCCTGCATGGGGAGAGGAGCAGAGGGGTTAGGCTCCAGCACCACTCAGCCCCTGGCCCTTCTGTCCCCATTGTTTTGGTTAGACCCTATATCAACACTGGGCAGGAGGAGCTGGCTTCTCAGTGACAGGCTGATGGATTAAAAGGGAACCACACAGAAACACTCCTCACCGGCTTTGCTCTGCCCCGGAGAGGGGTTAGTTCCTGGGACAGGGCACTGGGTGACGGGATCGGGGGCTCCATGACTTTGGCAAGCTTCAGTCCCTCTCCATGCCTCACTCATCCATCTGTGCCAAGCCATAGGCTGAGTCTGCGCTGGAGGAGCTCCCTGGAGCTGTTCCCTTAGTTACTGTCTGTAACACGCCAGGGAGCAGCAGGGTCTATGGCTGGAGCGCGGGGCCTGGGAGGCAGGGACTGGTATCGAGTGGTTGAATCGGGGCGGGGCTGGGAGTCAGGACTCCTGGGTTCTATCCTCAGCTCTGGGAGAGGAGTGGTGTCTAGTGGTTGGACCAGGGTAGGGCTGGGAGTCAGGACTCCTGGGTTCTATTGCCAGTTCTGGGCAGGGAGTAGGATCTAGTGGTTGGAGCTGTGGGAGGTGCTGGGAAGCAGGACTCCTGGGTTCTATTCCTGACTTTGTTGCATGTCCTTGAGAGTAGTACAGCTTCCATTTCCCCAGCTATAAACAGGAGCACCCCCAGCCCCCCTCCCCCGAGGAGCACCCCCAGCCCCATCTCCCACAGCTCACGGCAGGTGTTGCCTTGCACCCCTCGCAGGGCAGCACTCGGCGAGCAAGACCGGCTTTGGGAACTTCTGTCTGTTTGGCACTGGGGAGCAGCACTTAAGTCTCAGCCCCTAAAGCTGGCAGGATGGCCAGGTGCAGTGCCTATACCCAGGCCTGGGGAGTAGGGACTGCCCTGGGCAAGGCCCAATTCCCCCTGTCTTTCCCGGCCGAGACTGCCCATGAACCTGCAGTGAGGAGCCTCAGTCTGTTGGGAGCTGGGCCAAGACCCCCACCTCACTTCCCACAGGCACCTAGATGGGGTAACCAGCCAAAGACTGGGGGCCCTCTACATTCAGCTATCCCCTTCCCCCACCAGCCGGGGCACTCACCCAGATAGCTGTCGTCATAGATGGGGGCGGCCTGGCGTGTCTGCAGCTGCCCCTGGGTGCCCAGGATTAAATACTCGGGGTAATAGGCCTCCTCGATCTGCTCCTGCGTGGCTGAGATCACCTGGCCTGGGGGGAGATGGGGCGGGCAGCTGAGAGTCCAGCGGGGAGGAACAGGGGGAGAAGTGGTACCCCAGGGAGGGGGTCAAACAGGGAGAAGATGGGGAGGCCAGTAGCAGGGGGTGGGGGAGGGGAAAGACGGTGTGGGAGGCCAGTAGCAGGGGGAGAGAGGAGGAGAAAGACGGTGGGGGAGGCCAGTAGCAGGGGGAGAGAGGAGGAGAAAGACGGTGGGGGAGGCCAGTAGCAGGGGGTGGGGGCACTCACCTTGCCAGAAATAGCTTCCAGGGCCTCCCAGAAGCACTCGCCCCGTCTGCAGAGCAAAGAGCCCGGTCAGAGCCACAAGGTGAGATCCTGCCTGGGAGTCGGGGGGAGGGAAGAGACTATCCCCAGCGGTGTCACTGGGTTCACCCCTCCCCCACCAAACCCCTACTGCTCCCCCCTTGGCCACAAGGGAGGCAGCTGACTGAGCAGGTTCAGTGTCCCCCCACCCCAGAGCTGGGGAGGGAGCGATCTCACAGGGGGATAGCAGAGTGGGGCAGGGCTGGTCTCTGCAGGCCCAGCTGCAACGGGCAGAGGGGGGCCCCATGCTGCCCCCGAAGGGGTCAGGGAGACACAGGAAGGGCTGCTCCTCTCTGTGTCCCCTCGGGCATAAGTGACACCGCCAGAGACCTGCCCTAGCACCCAGTGGGGGGGGGAGGGGTGAGAGCAGGCAGAGACCCACCCAGCTGGCCCAACAGGGCAATGACCTGTTTGTGGGGCACGGGGGATGTGACTGGGGTGGGCCGGAGGTACTGGGGGGCTCCTCACAAGGCCCCACTCCCAGCATCCAGCAGCTCCCAACACGCAAGGGGTTGCACATAAGAACATGCTCCCTCTAGGGGGGCGCCCACAGAGAGGATAAGGGACCTGCAACTGCTACCAGCTAGGGGAGTGCTCCCGTAGGAGGTTCCTGTTTGTGGGTCTGGGCTTGAGACGCAGCTCTGTGGGGCAGGAGGTACCAGAGCCTGCAGCCCGGGACCTAGACCCCGAGCCTCAATCAGGGGGGTCTGACTGCGGGAGGCCCCGGTGAGGAACTCAGCAATCCCCCATGCACATGCTGGGGGCAGCAGGCAGGGGGCGCTCTGCTGCTACTAGAGCTCAGGGGCGCAGCTGCATGGCATCAGGGCCTCTCACCTTGGTGAACTCAGCGCTAAAGCCACCCTGGCAGTAACCCTGCCCTTCCGCCGAGTCCAGATCTGCAGAGAGAAACACCCATGAGGGGCGAGAGGTGGGACGGGGGGCAGGAGGCTCTGACCCTGGACACCAGCACCCTGGGGTGGGATTCTGGGCTCCCAGCCCCCTGCTCCAGCCACTAGGCTCTTCTCCCTGCTTTCCCAGGTAACGCTGTCCCCACCCGCTCTGACGCCATCCCCTGGGAACATGTGCCCAGCCCAGCGCTGGGGCTGTGAGGGAGGCCTGGGATGGAAAGATTTCCTGATTACCCCTTAAAGCAGGGATTATCTGCTGCTGGGGGAGCCAAGGAGTTTGGGGGTCTCCCGCCCACTGCCCCCAGCCCAGCCCCAGGAGGGAGCACTTTCCCCCCCTTCCCTGAGCCGGTACCTGAGCGGCAGGGTGAATACTCCACGAACTTGGTGAAGTTGCTGACAGACAGGTAGCAGGTACCAACAGGGTCTCGGCCAGATTCATCCTTGAGGGTGCGCCAGCTGTACAGGGGGGCGCAGGCCTGGGCAGGGATAGAGCAGCTGGGTGAGCAGCAGTTGAGGACAGGGGAGACCGAGCGACTGAGGAGGTCCCGGTACCTGATGGCGTCCACCCACACACTAGCTACTCCAGCACAGCGTGGGGCCAGGCGGGAACCCCCTGCCCCATAGCCAGGCAGCGAATGAGCCCCAGCCCGCCACATGGCAGGCCCTACCAGCCGGGGTCCCCCGGTGCCGTTCTCAGTTCTCACCAGGATGGAGCTGCCGTGGGACCGCACTGTCGCTCCGAACCATTGCAGGGATTTGAACTCCACCTGCGTCAGCCCATCGGTGCCATTCCCGCTGAAGTCGTGTTGGCGGGACCCTGTGGGGAGAAGCGTGGTCACTGCCGGGCTCCACGACTGGCACCAGCTGCCGCCTCCGCGAGAGGCCTAGGATACATGGCTGAGCTGGGGCAGTGCTGACCCAACATGCCAGCCAGCTCACCGGCACAAACCCTGTGTGGGACAGCACGGCCCTGAGGCCCTGTCACCAGGGAGGGAGCCGCTGGCATGGGGAAGCCCCCTTGCAAACACCACAAGGGAAGGGGCAGAGTGCTCCAAGCTGTCTTGAAAGAGGGCATTTGGCCAAAGTGTCCCAGGAAGGGACAGTATCTCCTCTCCCACCCAGCCCTTGCCAGCCCCAGGCGGGTCCCACCTGCCACCCACAGCCCCCCCGCCCCCTCCTTCCTCCTGAGTGGGTCCCACATGCTGGGGCCTTCACTCAGCTTTGATTTACAGGAAAACACAAGCAGAGGTGAATTCTTGGAAAAGCAAGAACCCCCCCATCTCCCGCTACATATACCCTCCTCTACCTCCACTGCATCCCTGCCCCCACCCACAGCCCACACTGCAATCCCCACCCCCGCACTGCACCCCTGCCCCCACCCACAGCCCACGCTGCAACCCACACACTTAAACCCTGCCACCTATAGCCCACACTCCTTGCCCCGTTCCCCAGCCCCCACCTATAGCTCACACTGCAACCCTCCGCACTGCACCTTTGCCCCCACCCACAGCAACACCCTGCCCCCTCCCCTGCACCCCTACCCCCACCCACTGCCCCCCACAACTTGTGCTGCAACTCACTCTGCCCCCTCAGCCCCACACTGCCCCCCGCCTCCTATACTGTAACCCCCAGGACCCCTCCCCCACATCTGCCCTGTTGTTCCCCCTCTCATAGTCCTCCTCCCCTGCAGCGCACCCCCTGCCTTCGCCCACTGCCTCCCGCATTGCCACACTGCCTTGAGGGATTTTCCCACCCCACATGCCTCCTGCATCCTCGCTTTTTTCCCCTGGGCTCTGCCCCATCTTGGCTCTAGGGGGTGGATGAGCCCAGAGCCACCTGTGGTTCATCATTAACCACTTATCTCAGGGTGAGGGATCACGGCCCCAGAGCAAGAGGCCATGTGGCTCCAGATGCTGGCAGGGTGCCGTGAGGGGGAGCGGAGCCAGGAGATCCTCTGGAGACGGATCTGCCAGCGGGGCCGGGAGCCAGATGGGCCACGTCTGGCTGGAGCGAGAGCAACGTTTGGTGCGAGCCGCGCGGGGCGACAGCTCCCGTTGGGCTGCGTCCTGCTCTCCGGCCGTAACGCAATCGGCCCGGCCAACGAGCCAAGGAAAATCCCCTGGCTGCGAGCCAGCCAGAGCCCCATCCAAGCCGGCCCCTCCAGGGCACCAGCAGGGATGCCGGGGAAACCCCGCTCCAGGTCACCCCAGCCAGGCGCCAGCTCTGCAATCCAGCCGCAAAGCCCTCGCTTCCTTTGCAAAGCTGGGTAAATATTTGTCCTTGGCCAGAGTGAGAGACAGCCAGAGCCAGAGCCCTGCCCACGTGGGTGGGAACATGGGGTCCCCTCCCCCCTGCGCAGCCTTTAGCCTGGGATCCTAGCTCCCCCTGATGGCCCTGACTGGGGGGTGGGGGGGGGAGCTCCCCTCCTGACCCCCAACCCATGGCTCGGTCCCCCGGCCTTGCACTGATCACTGCCGAGGGACCCTGGGGGAGCGACAACGGGATGGATGTGCGCACCACCATGGCAAGACCAGGAGTTTGCACCCCACCTGTCCCCACGCAAAGCAATGCCAGGGCCGGAGCTGGGATGACCCCGTTAAAACAAGGAGGACGCTGGGAACAGGCTGGCTGCCATGGAAACGCAGTCGCCCCTGGAGTGGGGCGCGTGGGAAGTTTAATGGGGCTCGGTGACAGCAGATGGTCGTTTGGGACAGGAAGTGGCAAGGAAACACATAATGGGGGGATAAGGGGGGGGCACAGGAACCATCCAAGCTGGGAGGGGCCAGCACTCCCCCAGCACAGCCCCATCCTGGCAGTGCTGGGGGGCTGGCCTGGCCAGAGGAGCCACCTGCTGTGGCTGGGGTTACAGCTAATCTGGCCTCTCCCCGACCAGGAGCACTGACTGCCAGGCTGCTCAGCCTCCCCTGGCTAGGGGTTGGGATAGCCTGGGGCTGATGCCCTCCCCAGACCTGCCCCCCACCCCAACCTGGTCCCTACCCTGAGCTCCACCTGTAGCAGGTGCTCAGGAGGCTGGGAGCTTGGCCGGGAGGGCAACGCTCCCTCCAGGGCGGGGAGGGGGACTAGGGCAATGCTCCATGGGCACAGGGCTGTTCCCTCCCCGGGGGGCGGGGTGCTCTGGGTGGAGGCAGGCACAGTGCCCTCTGGGAGCCAGAGACCCCAGAGGGGAACATTCTTGTACAGCTACAGCAGCAGAAACATCCACTTTGGGGCCCACCGGGGGCGGGCACAGCAGGGAACAGCCAGACTGGAAGCGCCGGCTGTGGGAGGAGCTCCTGGCTCCTCCAGCAGGGGGGGCTGTGGGGGGAGCTCCCAGCCTCTCCAGCAGGGGGTGCTGTGGGGGGAGATCCCAGCCTCTCCAGCAGGGGGTGCTGTGGGGGGAGATCCCAGCCTCTCCAGCAGGGGGGGCTGTGGGGGGAGCTCCCAGCCTCTCCAGCAGGGGGTGCTGTGGGGGGAGATCCCAGCCACTCCAGCCCAGCCTCTCCAGCAGGGGGTGCTGTGAGACTGGATGGGAAAGTGTGGCAGACGACACTGGGATGGGGGCCGGGTGCCATGGCCCCAGGGTGGGGCTGCACTGCCATGTCCCTGGGCCCAGCCAGTAGAGGGGGCGGGGAGCTGGTAGCAGGTTCCCCCCAGCTCCGGTTTCTCCAAGACAGAAAATCTCTGACAGGTCCGTGAGGGTTACGGGGGCTCAGTCCCGGGTCAGCTCCGGCCGCAGTAGCGGCTTGCAGGCCGGCTCCTGGCCCCACACGGAGGTGACCGAGAGCAAGAACCACCCCTCAGCTCTCAGCTCCCGTCGTGCAGGCAGGCCAGGGCACCCAGCACAACGGGTCCTGATCCTCCTCAGCACCGCTGCTGGGCTGGATAACAACAGAAACCGCCTGGCTGGGGAGGGAGGAGACGGGCCCGGGCTGGGGAGTCTCATGTGGCAGCTGCCGAACCCAGAGGGGGCTGACCTAGGGAACAGGGCACCTTCTGCAGGAGTCAGAAGGGCACAAACCCCAAGGGGGAGGGGAATTCTCCATGCCCCAGCCCCATGTGATCCCCCGACCCTTCCTAGGGCCTCAGGATGTCACCCCTACATAGCTCATCTCATGGACAATAGAGAATCTCAATCCTGACCCACAGCCCACACAATCCCAGCCCTGGGCTCCAGCCCCCAGCTCTGCCGGTGCCCCTCAATCCCGACCCACAGCCCCCTGCTAGCCCAGCCCTGGGCTCCCCCACAGCCAGCTCTGCCAGTGCCCCTCAATCCCGACCCGCAGGCCCCTGCTCGCCCAGCCCTGGGCTCCCCCACAGCCAGCTCTGCTGATGTCCATCAGTTCTGTTTGACAGGAAGCTGCCCAAGGGGAGGAGCACATCTGACACCCGCCCCCGCACCCCCTCCCAGGGTGCTGGATTGAACCCACTTGCCCCTCCCCCCCACGAGGCAGTTGTGCCCTTTACCTGTCTGGTCAAATTCAATCGGGGTGCAGCTGCTGTTGCCCTGGTGCCAGGGACAGTAGTAGACAGCCCCGCCTTGTGTGACGTTGAGCTGGCTTGTGTTGGCCTTGGGAGCTCCAACGAGGATGCTGATACTACTGGGAAAGAGAGGAGGAAAGGGCCATGAGTCAGAAACAGCAGCTGGGCTGGGCCCCTCTCCCCCGGCCACCCCAGGGTCCCTTCCCAGTTCCCAGGCTCCCTGCAGACAGGCCATGAGCCACTGCTCCAGCACCCCCCGCATGCTCCATGGGCATGGCTGGTACAAGGGACTGTGGGAGCTGTCTGCGGAGCGCTGGTGATTGCTCTGCAGGTGAGGTCGCTGTCTGCAGGCCTGAGACCCCCTGCCCCCGGTATCCCCACTGTGAACCCCCTGGAGTCACTGCAGGAATTAGCTTAACCAAGCTGGGGGATGCCCCATCTCTTCCCCTGCTCCCCCAAGGCCTGAGGCTGCCTCGCTGAGCACCGGCTACAGACTCACTGCAGGGTCAATGTGCCATCCAGGAGGCTTGCCCCTCCCCTGGGATGCCATCCGCACACCCATCTTCCCCCCAGGAGACCGATACCGCCCTGCCCCGCCAGCCCTAGTGTATCAGCTCCAAGGGGGCCCTTCCGCACAGCTACGGCACCAGCTCCCTGGCCCCAGCACTAGGGGGGGCATCAGAGCTGCAGTGACCGAGCATTGCTGTGGGCGCTGGTCCTTGGGACACTCCCATGGGAAAGTGACGGGGTTCGTTCATTAAGGAAAAGCCAGCAGGAAGGAAACAACCAGCCACGGTCTTGGGCGAACACTGGCTGCCTGTTCCCAGTAAGGCCAGGAGGGGACAGGGCCAGAGAGCAGAAGGACCAGAGCTATTTAAAAAGGGACTTGCTCTTAAGAGAGGGCAGAGAACAGTTGGAGTGGGGGTGGGACGAGACACCAGACCAGCACAGGTACCCGCTGGGGTCTGGGAAAGCGGGTCCACTGGGGGACGGCAGCATCAACGGGGGCCAGGACTCCTGCTTTGAAACAGGGCTGAACCACTGCAATGACCAGGTGGCTGGAGGGGGAGGAGGGAAGGGCTCTTGTGAGAAGACGCCGGGATTTCCCAGGCCTGACCTCTGCTTCAACAGGGGGCAAATATACAGCACAGCATCCCCTAGCCACTGCGCTGGGGCCAGCACTGACTGTGAGGGGTGCATCACTTATAGAGCGCCCCAGCCTACTCCCTGCAGCAGAGCTCCCCCTAGTGCCACACTGAGGCCTCAAACCCACTCCTCATGCCCCCCAAACCTGCTCCTCATGACCCCCTTTCCCCAGTTCTACTGCCCTCTGCACACACCCTCCCCGTGGGGCCCCTGTGCTCAGCTGCAGGGTCTGTAGTAGACCCTTGTCAGCACCTGGGACAATGGGCCCTTGTTGTGGGCATCCAGGGGTGCACAGAGCAGCTGCGTGGCTGTGATTCACCGACCAGGGCCCAGCCAGGCCTGGGACAGAGCTGAAACCAACCCCAGCCCGCAGGCCACTGTGAGGGAGGGGGGCAGGTCACTACCCCCAGAACTTGCCCCAACCACTGCCTTCGTTGGGACAGCGACTGGCTGCCGGTCCCCACCACTTAGGCCCCCAGGCTGCAGCTGGGACCAAGGTGCCGGAATCCCTGCCCCAGAAACCCCAAAAGAGCCTGGTTCCCTGGAGTCCCAGGCCAAGGCCCTCACATTCAACAGGAGACTTCCGTCCCCCAGTACGGCCACTATTCCCGACTCGCAGGGACATGCCAGGCCTTTCCCACCTCACTTCCACATCTGGATCAGGCACCTCCGACTCCTGGGGATGGGTCTTTGCACCAATGCCATGTGCTCAGCTCCTCCCCACCCAAACACTCTCTGCAAGGCCACCTCTAAGCCAAGTGCTCCCCAAACTACACTGGCTGGGCAGCACTGCCCGCAGGTACAGAGGTGACCTCGCTCCCCATGGCTGGACCCTCTATCTTCTGTAGGGGGTGGCATGAGAGGGCTGTGGGGCCAGTATCCTCCCCACTCAGGCCCAAGTTATCCCCCAGTCCCATCAGTCTGAAGGGCCAGCTCAGGCCCTGCCCAGCACAGTGCAGAACCAGCCTCAGTGACACACTGTACCTCAAAGCAGCACCCTGGACCTCCATATTCCACATGGTGACATGACTGTGATGTGTCTGGTACAAAGTCTGCCTTGGGAGGTATCGTTTACAAAGTCTAGATCCATTTAGCATTAATAGCGTGTTGGACCCAGAAAAGGAAAATGGGGAAGGAATAGTGGGAGCACGACTGTCTCCTCACTGGTCATTTGGGAGAGGATGGCCAGGACAGAGGGGCTGATTCAGCATCTGTGCACGCAGCCTGTAACTCAGGTCCAGAGAGGGAACTGTGTAACTGACTTTACGGAGGGGAGCAGTCACACAGCTAACTTCTTGGGGACAGAGAAGGGGGTGACGGAGGGTACCCCAATCCATGCCCCAGTCTTCCTGGACCCCAGTCCTGACATGCGTGTGGAAAGTAACTGTGTCTCTTTAAGTCAAGATGCAGCTCCCACGCCTGTAACAGCCAAGAAGTTGAGTCCAGGAAGTTTCCAGGTGGTGGTTGTCTGTGAGCATGCAAAGGACCCGGCTGGCTGACGGGGTGGGTTTTCCTCTGGGCTCGTAAGACACAAAAAGCAGCTGAGGGAGAGCTGCTGCATAAAGGTGCATCTGACCAAAGAGTACAAACTTGTAACCCAGAAAGCACAGATCACAACCCTGTAAGGAAAAGGGGCAAGGAAGGTCTCAGGGCTGGGAGTGAGGAACACAGGGTAAGGCCAAGAGTGGAGATGGATTTCTTGCATCTGTACAGTCCTGGGGTTGGGAGACTTCTCCGCACAGGGCCAGCCAATATGCAGAATGCCTTACATCCTCACCTCACTAGACCCTGCAGTACCAAATCCCCAAAGGTACGATTGGCTTGAGAACCCATAGCGAAGGGAACACTGAAGAAAAAGAAAAACCAGTAACTGAACACATGTTAAGGTTCAGGAAGGAGCTGGAAGACACAAGAGGTATTGAACAAACCAGCCAGTTTAAACAGATGGGGTGGTATGACAAAGATATTTGCAAACACCCAACTGCGTATCCCCACTGCCTGCGATGAGGTGATGTACCTCAGTTTCCCCTTCCATACAGCAGACCGGGTTTATTATGGTTTCTCTGCTGTGACAAGCTTCAAGCCTGCTTGCAGGTATTAGCTGAGAAGCAGCATTACCATATGGCCTCTTAACACAGGGTGAGTTCTTATTTACCACTCCTAGCATGTGCAAGAGCTTTCCCCCAAAATCATGCATATTGCACCCTTTTCCTAGGGTTTGACATCAGGGTTAACACGAACTGGTGTTTTTATCATGAGGTTTAACAGTAGCACCGAAGATACTTGTAAACATCCTGTTCCTGTGGTTTAGTCTCAAGAGATGCCTGGGTCTGCTCAAAGGCATCGGCTAGACACCATCTCATCCCCAGTTTTCACATTGTGGTCCCACAGACATCTTTACATACGCTTAGGAAACGCGCCTGAGCAACCAGGTCAAACATTTGTTCAAAACTTTAAACACCTTTCCCCCTCACCATTTCTCATCAGATCTTTCATCCTAGGAAGTTCTGAGGTTTTGCTATGGGTATGTTGCTGAAATAAGTTGAGAGGTTGGGAACGCCCACAGCCGGCCTTTCAGTGGCAACAAAGGAGCACCTAGTGAGACAGATTTACATCAGCACCAGCCAGACATGTCAGTGGCCTGATAAGGGGAAACCACTCTCCCAATTGCCAGCCCAGAGACTCCTCAGAGAGGGCACATGCCCAGTGAGGGTTAACCCACGCCACAGCAAGGATCTTCCTAGCAGCGGGAGGAAAGTTTAAAAGAGGGATAGTGACATCATCACTTGGCCTCTCTCCTCCCCCATCTCAGCATCTGGAAGACAAAGACTTTGAACTGAGGAGACTGGTCCCCGGCTGGGAAGGGAATCCAGCCTGTGTACTGAGAACTGTCAGCTGCTGTAACATCTCTTAGGGTGAGAGACTGCTTCGTTCAGATCTTGCTTAGTCTGTTAAAGTTAGAATTTAGACCAGGGGTGGGGAACCTTTTTTCTATTGGGAGCCACTGACTCACATAAAAAATCGGTTACAGGCCACACACAGCCCTGCGGCGGGGGTGTGTGTGTGTGTGTGTGTGTGTGTGTGTGGAGGCTCGGGGCTTCTCCTAGGCTCTGGGGTGGGACCAGAAATGAGGGGTTCAGGGTGCAGGAGGGGGCTCCGGGCTGGAGCCGAGGGGTTTGGAGTGCAGGAGCAGGCTCAGGGCTGGGGCAGGGGGTTGGGGCGGGGGTGCAGGCTCTGGGAGGGGGCTCAGGACTTGGGCAGGGGGTTGGGTTGCAGGTTCCGGTGGGGCGCCGCTTATCTCAGGTGGCTCCTCGTCGGTGCCGGGGCTAAGGCAGGCTCCCCCCCGTGCCTTGGCCCCCTGCTGCTCTTGGAAGCAGCCCATGATGTGACCATGTGGCTCTGTGCTGTGTGTGCGGACAACGCCCGCAGGCACTGCCCCTGCTCCGGTTCCCGGCCAATGGGAGCTGCAGGGGCAGCGCCTGCAGGCGGTGGTAAGCGCATGCAGACTCTGAACTTTCTTGATCACCCCTGTGCTTAGCAGCTGCAGGGGCAGCCAACCGGACCAGCCTGGCACCCTCGCTTCCCCCACAGCAGGGCAAGCCGCTGCTCGCTACAGCCCCATGTGGGGCACCGAGGCTCGGGGCTTCCAGCCCATGGCGCAGATACTTGCCGTGGGCCGAATGAAATTAAGCAGGGGGCTGGATCTGGCTCGTGGGCCGGAGGTTCCCCACCCCTGGTTTAGACTGTGTTTCTACTTTTATTTCTTAAAAAGAAAAGGAGTACTTGTGGCACCTGAGAGACTAACAAATTAAAATTCATGAAGTTGATAGATTTCCACTCCATACGGCTAAATTCAGTGCCTTTCATAATGACAGGTTTCAGAGTAACAGCCGTGTTAGTCTGTATTCACAAAAAGAAAAGGAGGACTTGTGGCACCTTAGAGACTAACCAATTATTTATTTCTTAGGTAACCAACTTTGATCTCAATGCCTGCTACTTATAGTCACTTCAAGCCTGTCTCTCTGTAGTTAATAAAGCTGTTTTATATTTTACCTAAAACAGTGTAATTTTGGTTGATGTGCTTGTGGAATCTCAGCTCAGGTTAACAAGGGCTGCGGCACACCCACTACCCTGTGTCAGAGTGGCAAATGAATTAATGAGCTTGCACAGTCACTGGCATAGTAGTGTGAGAACAGTTCAGGCAGGAGTGTTAAGAGGGTACAGCAGTTCCACAGTTCCAGGTTGTACCCCAGAGATCCATTACAGCCTCCCCATATGAACTCATACCGAGAAGCTGCGGGACCCCTTGGGGCAATACCTGCCCCCTGACACTCGTGCCATCAGGCCAGATGGAGAACACTGTGCCCAGCACAGCAGGAGATGCCAGGCAACCCTCAACATCACCCAGCAGCACATCCCACCCAGCACCCAGCACCAGCTCCCCAAGGGCTCAGGTGTGGGTGGGAGGAGCTGAGCCATCGCTGGTGGGTCAGGGGATGAGGAGACAGGGGTTCAATGCCTGGTCTCCCTTTGTGACCTTGGGCACGTCACAACCTGGGCCTTGGCTTCCGTCAGTAATGCAGGAGAACCCTGCTTCCTGTCTCCACCCTACTCGTTGTCTCTGTAGACTGTGAACTGTCTGGGGCAGCGATTGTGTCTGTCCATGCAGCATCTGGCACGAAGGGGCCCCGATCTCAGTTGGGGCTGCTGGGTGCTCCCCTCAGACAAGGACCAGGGGAAAGCAGGTCCAGCTTGGCTGGGTCCATACTGGCCGCGAAAGCCCCAGTGCTGGGGGCTCTGGGCCTGTCACCACACAAACAGGGCTGGCCCTGCAGTGGGCAGTCAGCACCTCAGTGGAGCAGGGGCTGGGGGTCCAGGCACAGAGCAGCGGCAGCCACTTGTCTAATCCCAGGGGAACTCTACCAGCCAGGAAGGGCCAGCACCAATTCCTGGGGTAAATGGTTTGGTCTGTAAAAGGCAACTGACTTCCTGCTGGCGAGGGCCCCCCCGCAAACTATTTCCCCCTCCCCCACAAAGGGCACAGAAAAGGGGGTTAAAAGCAACAAGCTTCTGTCTACAGCGGAGAGTGTCGGGTCAATCCCTGTGGAGCCGGAGGGCACCCCATGGGGTGGAGGGGCAGGGCGGAGAGGTGCCATCCAGCCCTTGCAGGGCACCAGGCTCCTCCCTCACTAATGGCCACAGCCCTGGAGTAAGGGAGGGCACTTCACAAGGGAGAATCTGATTGGGCAAGACCTGAGACATGGTGAGAGTGGGGGCTACTGTTACAGAAGGAGATGAAGTCAGGACTCCTCGGTTCTAGCCCTGGCTCTGGAGGGTGGGTCTAGTAGGTTGGAGCTGTGGGGTCTAGGAGCCAGGACTCCTGGGTTCTAGCCCTGACTGACAGAGACTCTCCATAGCCTTGGGCACCTCACTGCACCTCAGTTTCTGCCCCATGAGCTGGCCCCACCTCTACTAGCCTCTAGCAGGTGACTGTGTGACTGAATTCACAGCTGGTTTGTGCTTTGGGACCCTTGGGTGCTATGTAATAATTATACTGAAAGGAAACGGACACGCAGCTCCTGGGCTTTCCGCACACAATGGGCAGCTAGAGAGTCTCAGGCCAAATGAAGCAGCCCAAGGAGACCCCGCACTGCATCTGTGGGAGTGAGAGTGCGGCGTGGGCCTCCCCTGGAAAGGTCTGCAAGAACTGGCTGCGCCCTGGAGTACAAAGCAGGCTGGCAGGGCCGAGGGCTCAGTGAGCCAGCAGATCCCGCAGATGGGGCAGGCTTAGATGGGGAAGGGCTCTAAAGGCAATGGCAAATTCAGCTGGTGTCTGGTGCAGCCAAACTAGTCCAGGATGCCACAAGTCCAGCCCAGGCACCAGCCCCACCCAGCTCTGCAGGTCCCGGAGGGAATTGGACCTGGACAGAGACCCGCCCCCCCTCGGAGTAAAACCCCCCCAAAGAGCAGCCAGGGGCCCCCAGCAGTGGCTTTGGGGCAGTTACAGAGGGCGACCCAAGGGCACCAGAACCTTTTTAGAAGCGTGTTGGGGGATGCAGCCCCTCCTGCCCCACAGTCTGCGAGGGCCTCAGCCCAGCTGTCCCAGGGTGGCTGCAGGCAGCGCAGTGGCCCTGGAACCCAGCCCAGGCAGGGGTTTGGGGAGCCTGCCCCCCCAGCTCCCCCGGCCCGGGGAGCTGGGCTGAGCCTGCCTGGCTGGGGAAGGAGGGGAAGGCCTTGGAGGCCTGGCCAAGGCAGGGAGCTCCAGCAAAGCAGAGGCTGGGCACAGCAGGGGGGCCGGGGGTCTAGGCCATTCAAGGCCCCGACTGAGCTCTCATGTCTCTGAAGGGGGAGGGGGCACCTGTTGTTTCTTTCCCTGGAGCCCCCTCCCCCACCCCCTGGGAATGAGCTAGCCTGGAGAACAAAGGCAGCCCAAGCTCCTGCTGGCTCTCCCACCCCGCTCCAGGGGCTGGTGGGAGAGGGGCAGGCCAAGGGGGTGGGGGGAATCTGCCCCAAGAGACTGGGGATGTGGGAAGGGGCAAGAGGCAGGATCCCTGGACTGTGGGGCACGGGAACCATGGGGGCAAGAGACAGAGCTTCCCCCCCAGCACCCACAGATGGAGGGGGTCAGGGGCTCAGGCCCAGATTGTGCAGCACATTTGGGTTTGGGGAGCAGAGTTCCAGGGCCTGGACCCTACAGCCAGCCCATGGGCACCAGGCTGGGCTCCCGTGCTGCAGCTTGTGGGGTGGGGGATGTTACACCCCCCATCTGGACTCTTACTCAGGCCCACTTTTCTCTGCCCGCCAGCTCATGCCCCCAGCTAACAAGTGTCATGTCCTCACCGTGGGGCTCTCTAGGGGCCCAGGGCTGCCCCATAGCCCAAACCAAAGCCCAGGATCCAGACTACAGCTGCCTGGAATGGAACCAGCCAGAACCCGGCTCTGATCATGCTGAAACATGGGGATCCCCAGCCCAACCAGACCCAGCACCCTGGGAGGTGCCCGTCACGGAGACTGAGATCCCAGCTTAAAGGTGATCCAGGACCAGAACCGTGGTTCTGCTTTGGGGCTGATCTCCCATTTGTGGGGAAGACAGAGAGGTCTGGTGGATTAGTGCAGGATGGTGGGGGTGGGTGTTAGGACTCCTGTGTTCTGATCCTGACTCTTGACACTGAATCACTCACAGCATGGGCAAGTCCCTGCCACTCTCTGCCTCAGTTTCCCTTCCGAAGTAGGGCTGATAACCTTCACCCTCCCCTTCCCTGATGGGCTGGGGGATTCCTGAGAGCTGGAAGATCACTGTGAACACAAGACACACCAGACACCCTCAGAGCATCAAAGCAACTGCACACACACCCCTGCTGTCAGGCGGCTCCCCGAGGGCTGGGGCTACTACCCCAGCTTCCCTTCCTTGCTAGACTATTTATCAGTCCTGTCCAGCTGGCCTCTCTGCCTCTTCCACTGCTCCAAGTCCTACTGCCAGCCCCTCAGCTCCTGGCTGGAGAGCCCCCGTCTCACTCCATGGACATAGAGCCCCCATAGCCAGTGCGGGCCTCTCTGCTCTCTCGCAGGCAGCTTCATATACTCTGGCATCATTCCCAGCATGCCTTGCTGCCCTGCATGGTGCCCAGCCGATGGCAGCCTGCTCCTCCCCAGCACAGTGTGCCTCCGGACAGAGGGGGTTTACCTGCTGGCCCCTGGAGATGGGGAGAGCCGGTCGGCTGCCTGCCAGCCCCCCTGGAAGAAGGGTGGGGGTTACACTCAGCTGCTAACCCACAAGGTCCCGGCTGGGGACTGGGTCAGCTGATTCAGGGCAGAGGCTGTGCGGCATCCGGGCTGGGATTCTCCTGGGAAAGCAGCACTCACTCACACATTGCTCCTGCTCCGTGGTTTAGGCCGGCTGGGAGCCAGGGCTCCGGGAACAGCCTGACTCACTGCGCGGCTTCTGCTGCCAGCCAGAGTGCGCAGAGACGGGAAAAGGGAGAGACAGACAGGAAAGGGATTGCACAGGGGAGCCATGCCATGGGTAGTCCTGGCCGCTCGGCGATTCCTGAGGGCAGCAGGGAGAGAACCAGGATCCTGCTGCTCCGAAAGCCCCAGTCCCGAGACCTGGACTAAGGGAGAATCCCAGCCTAGGCCGGAGTCAGGGTGAGCGGTGCCGTGCCAGGCGGCGGCACACATGGGCATACCCAAACACTGCAAACCAGACTTTTCCTAAATCCAGGCAAGGCCCTGATGGCTGCATCCTGGTCAGCTCTTTCCATCCCCGCATGCCATGGGAATCAGGAGGCCCATCCCTAGACGTCACAGCCTGCTCCACACAGCAAAGCCCAGCGATCACGGGTCAGGAGCCCACCCCAAGGGGTGGGGGCAGGACCTGGCAGCCACAACCCTGAGGCTGAATGAGCCAACACCAGCTCCCGATGCTGCCTCAGTCCCTGGGAAACTCAGCTCCCTGGAAGGTCTGGGGTGGGGGGTGTCAAACTGCTCAGGGAGACGTCACAGAGGAGCTCTCTGGGGTCACAAACCTCCCGGTGTTCCAGGGGGCAGGTGAGTGTGTAGGATTTGCTCTGGGGTCAGGGTGGGCGCTGTCTGGGGTCCCATTACCCAACACACTGTTCCCACGGCCCAGCTGCCCTAAGCTGCTCCACATGGGATCTAGACCCTCAGCCTGGGGCTTGGCTGGTCATTTGCCCTCTGGGGCTTCTCACCCTCTGCTGAGCTGCTGGCACCCCTGAGGACTGATAAAATTTGTTCTTCAGCAAGGTGCCAGGACTCCGAAGCCCAGCGGGGAGCAGACCTGGCCTCGGCCCCGCCACTCATGAAGCATTCTCTGGCTGCTTTCTCCCAGCTTTGTGTAGATACTTCCCCCATGCTGCTGGGGACGGGGTCCGGGCCTGGGTGTGAATGAGTTAATAGGCAGCAAGACCTGGAGCAGTGGAAGAGGCAGAGAGGCCTGCTAGACTGATAAATAGTCTAGCAAGGAGGGAAAGCCGGGGTAATAGCCCCACGCCACGGGCTGAGAGGAGGGGTGTGTGCACCACAGTTGCTGTGATGCTCTGAGGGTGTCTGGTGAGTCTTGTGTTCACAGTGATCTTCCAGCTCTCATGAATCCCCCAGCCCATCAGGGAAGGGGCGGGTGACGGTTATCAGCCCTACTTCGGAGGGGAAACTGAGGCAGAGAATGGCAGGGACTTGACACTGAATCACTCACAGCATAGGCAAGAGTCAGGATCAGAATAGGCTCTGCTGGGGGCTATGGGGGTAAATCAGGAAGCCCTCCCCTTCCCCCCACGGGAGGGGTGTGAACACCAGAGCAGAGATTAGCTGAGCTCCGGGCTGCTCTCGGTTGGAAGATCAGGGAGAGCATCCACCCAGCCTGCAGCTGGGTCCTGCACCCGCCTTGCCTGTCTGGCGCGTTCCCAGACCCTGCCACCTCCCCCACCCCGGGAGCCTGGACAAGGGCCCCTTTCTGGTGCACCTCTGGGGCCCAATAGCAAGAGGCTCTGGGAGCTCAATGTAATGAGTTTAGCAAAGAGAAGGTTCAGGGCTGACAGTCCCTATGACAATGGGCTCTGCAGCCCAGCAGAGAAAGTCTAACCCACGCCAGTGGCTGGCCGCTGAAGCCAGATCAGCTCAGACTGGCAATAAGATGTGAATGGGTAACAGGGAGGGGCGTTAACTATCAGAACAGTTTACTGAGGGTTGTGGTGGATTCTCCATCCCTGGCCATTTTAACCCCTTTGGACGAGCTCAAGCAGGAGCTAGCCCAGCGCAGTCCTGAGGCCTGTGCTGTGCCGGTCAGGCTGGATGGTCACATGGATTATGAAATCTGACTGGCATGGACTGGCCCATGGCCAGGCAGAGCTCTTGGGCAATAAGCTAATGGCTCCTGTTGTGTATTTAACCCTTTGGTGCCCAGGGCTGTGCTAAGTGGGCAGCCCCTTACTGTAGCAGGGAGCTGTGGGCTAGATCCCCCGGCATAGCCAGCTGATGCCCCCCATTCCAAGGGGGCAGGGTGCATAGCTTGCTGCCACCACCCCAGGGAACACAGGAAGGACAGCAAGGCTGGGAGGCCACAATGTGCACTGCATTATCCCCCTGAAATAGATGGGGAAACTGAGGCATGGGGGGGGTCACACAGGAGGTCATTGGCAGAGCAGGGGATAGAACCCTGGAGTTCTGCCTCCCAGCCCCACACCCAATCCAGCAGACCAACCTTGTGAAATCTGTTCCTTGCCGTCAAGAGCACTAACGTCTGCTGAAGGATAATGCACTGCATTATCCCCCTGAAATAGATGGGGAAACTGAGGCACGGGGGGGTCACACAGGAGGTCATTGGCAGAGCAGGGGATAGAACCCTGGAGTTCTGCCTCCCAGCCCCACACCCAATCCAGCAGACCAACCTTGTGAAATCTGTTCCTTGCCGTCAAGAGCACTAACGTCTGCTGAAGCCAAGCCCGACAAGGCCTCTTCCTGGGGTCCCCATGCAGAGACCCTCCCCCGGCAGAGCTGCTGGGGCCTCACAGAGCTGGTTGCTGCTTTCTGCAGCGAGCTCTGCAGTTAGAGCAGGGCGGGACTGGGAGTCAGGACTCCTGGGTTCTATTCCCAGCTCTGCCACTGCCTTGCTGTGTAACCCTGAGCGAGTCACTTCCCAGCTCTGTGATTCAGTGTCCTCTTCTATAAAGTGGGATAATTACCCAGGGCTGTGAAGCAGAAATGCTACCAGAGACATCCCCCTCTCTGGAAACCAGAGCCCTGGACAGAGCATCCCAGTGCCAATCGCTTCCAGCCCCAGACCCAGTGCCATGGGCAGCCTGTGCCAGCCCCTTCAACAGGAGGAGGGGAAAATAGCAAGCCAGGTGAAAGTTTTGCCTTCCCTGTATCAGGTGGTGCCCAGATCTGCGCTGCATGAGGGACCAGGACGTCCAGGCCAAGAGAGAGATGACATGTTGAGCGAGGAAAGGCAATCAGTGACATTTCATTACAGGATGCACTGATTTGGCTGCAAGGGGGTTGGGAAATCAGTGGCACTGCGTGTGAAGGGGGTGGAGAACTGGCGGCACTGGATATGAGACCCATCCAAATAAAACACAGAACCCTGGAATCCACAAACCAGACCTCAGGATGACAGTGTGAACCCGCTCGCCACCCAAAGCGCATCACCCAGGAGGTGGAATACAGCCTCACAATCAGCTATCCCCCTATCTCAGTCAGTACCAATAACCCCACTGCACAGAGGAGGAAAACAGATGCCCAGAAGAATGATTTACACAGTGAGTTAGGAGCTGAGCTGGGGACAGAACCCTGGCATCCTGACTCCCAGGCCCCCTGCTCTAACCTACCCACTAGATCCCACTCCCCCGAGCCAAAACCCAAACCCAAACCCAAACCCAGGCATCCTGATTCCAGCCCCCTGCTCTAACCCACTAGACCAGGGGTGGGCAAACTACAGCCTGGGGGCTGCATCCAGCCCTTCAGATGTTTTAATCTGGCTCTCGAGCTCTTGCTGGGGAGCGTGGTTGGGGGCTTGCCTTGCTCCGCGTGTGTCATGGCTCTGCGTGGCTCCCAGAAGCAGGGCATGTCCCCCCTCCAGCTCCTATGTGTAGGGGCAGCCAGAGGGCTCTACACACTGCCCCTGCCCCAAGTGCTGCCCCCGCAGATCCCATTGGCTGGGAACCATGAGTATTCATGCCGCACCATACAATTTCTATACCCTGATGTGGCCCTCAGGCCAAAAAATTTGCCTACCCCTGCACTAGACCCCACTCCCAGGCCCCCTGCTCTAACCTACCCACTAGACCCCACTCCCCCCAGACCCAGAAACAAACCCAGGAGTCCTGACTCCCAGTCCACTCTTCTTTTAGCTACCAGACCACGTGCTCCTAAGGAGCCAAGCACAAACATCTGGGAATGATCAGAGGTGGGTGTGGTTTTAGCCCCTGAGTGTTGGCTGTTTCGAAGCTGGGGTGTTGGGTTGGGCCCTCTCTCTCTGACCCCCTGAGCACACAGGGAGTTAGGTGCAGAGCAGCCTGCAGTTTCAGGTCACATCGGGGGCTGCTCTCACATCGCAGAATGCTGGGACATGGCCCAACAGGTCTATATACACTTTCCCCCAAAAAGGGACCCACCCAGCACCATTCTAATGCAGCCACCTCTGGGATAGAGCACAATAGCCAGCAAACCTGCCAGCTGGGATTTTGACTGAAGACAATGGGAGCTAGACTGCTACTCACCCCGACAGCACCCTGAGGTCTGCATCTTGTGTCCCAACATGCCACAGTAATCGCACTGTGGGTTCTAAGCAGTCTGCTTGGCAGCTGAAAGGGTTAACAACCCTGTAGAGGGGAAGTGGCTCTTACACCCCCAACCCCCGTTGCAGGGGATGAGCCCACAGGGCTGGACATGGCAGACCCTCAGGCCAATCAGCCCAGTGATACCAGGGGTTGGAGGCACTTTCCTGGCCAATAGATATGGGGGTGGGGGGAGAAGAGGAACAGGGTGGTTAGGCCAATAGGATCAATGGTAACAGCTGCCTCTTGGTTGGGCTTTACCCCCTCAGCTGCCTCTTGGCACATCCAAGGGCTGGGGCTTTAACAAGCTCAGCCTGACTGGTGCTGGGAGCAAGTAGGGACCGTGAATGGAACAGAGCACACTCATGAGGGGCATCTCCATGAGAAAGCTCACTGAGCTGGCTGCCTGCCACGGGACACAGCTCTCCCCAACTCCACCCTCCCCACTGGATCAGAGCCACCAGGCCCCACACCCACCCAGCGCTGCCAGGGCAGGGAAGAGAGGGGCTTTGATAAGTGGCATTCCCAGGAGCAGCATCTGGGAATTCTGTGTCCCCTCGGTCCCCTAGGGAGTTCGGAATCAGGACTCCTGGGTTCTATCCCCAGTTTCTGGGAGGGGAGTGGGGTCTTGGGGTTCAAGCAGCCGAGCTGTGAGGCAGGACTCCTTCTCCAGAGACAAGGATAGAACCCAAGACAGGTCTACTGGTTTGAGTGGCAGGGCTGGGAGCCAGGACTACTGGGTTCTAGTCAGAACCGACTAAGGGCTTGTCTACACTGGCAATGAGCGCTTGAACGTGCGTAGTCACAGCACAGCGCTAGGAGAGAGCTCTGAGAAAACCACCTCCACGAGGGGCGTAGCTCCCAGCACTGGGGCGCTGTCTACACTGGCATTTAACAGCGTTGAAACTTGCAGCGCTCAGGGGGGTGTTTTTTCACACCCCTGAGCGAGACAGTTGCAACACCTGTAAAGTGCCTGTGTAGACAAACCCTAACACCCTGAGCCTGGGAACACTGGGCTCCATGTCAAGACACCCAGTGTCACCCACTCCCCCGCCCCTGATTACACAGCACCATGAACCGGAGTTGCCTGAGCTCTGGAGGAGTCCTGCCCTCAACCCTGCCACGTTCACTGGCATGAGGGTCCCGATCCCTGGCACCTTCCGCCCTTGGTTGCTTCCTCTGCACCCAACCCAGCAGGACCTCGGGGGAGGCAGATTCGCCCCCATCCTGATGGGCGTGGGCCACGGGCCAGTTCAGGAGGGGGACGGGGAAATGCAAGGGCGGTTCAGCCCTGGTCCGGGAGACGCCACCTCCAGCCCCCCCATCGCTCCGTGTTAGTAGCTCGCCAGGGACTCCTGCCGCCCCCCAGTGTTCGCAGTTCCTGTGCCCCACTCGGGGCTGCCCCCTGGCGAGGCGGGGGGGCAGGAATAACCTCCCCAGCCCCGCAGCGTCCCGCCCAGCTGCCCTCTCCCAGGGAGTGCCCCCACCGGTCCCTGCGCCGCCAGGAGAAAGCGCCTCCAGCGCTGGAATTCCGCCTGCTCCGAGTTACAAGGGAAGGAGCCGATCCCCGGCTCCGATTACAGGAAACGCTCCGTTCCCAGCCTGTTCTGTGCGGGGCCGCGGGGGGGGGGGGGTCCCACCGGAGCGCGGGGCTCGGGCTGCAGCGTCGCCCGCCCACCCGGCCCCCACGCGCGTCCACCCCGCGCGGGGATCCCACGAACAGGCGCGGGCCCGGGAGCGCGAGGAATGCGGGCGGGGGGCTCCGGGGGACGGGGCCCGGCAGAACCGGGGCTCCGCGGAGCGAGCCGGGACCGGACAGGACGCGGCACGGTGCCGGAGCCGCGTGCCCAGACCGGCGGAAAGAGGCGGGGCCCCGCCAGGGGGACTGGGGGCAGAGCCCGGGAAGTCAGCGCTGGGCTAGGAGCACACGCCTCCTCCCCCGGGGGTAACAGGGGGCCGTGAACCCCCCCCCCATATTCCCCGCCCACAGGGGGCCATGAACCCCCCCACTCCCCCGGCCCCGGGCTAGCAGGGGGCCGTGAACCCCCCCCCCCGACCCTTTGATACAATTTGTTCTTCAACAAGGTGCCAAGACTCCAGAAGCCCGCGGGGGAGCGGCCCCGGCCCCGGCCCCGCCGCTCGCTCACCCACCTCTGAGGCTCCGGGAGGTAGAAATCCACGGCGAAGCCGAAGAGGCTGCCCGGGGCTCCGCGGAACAGCGCCGGCTCGGCTACGTCCAGGTTGAAGGCGCGGGCGGGCTGCAGGGCGAGCAGCAGCAGCGGCAGCAGGGTCCCGGGGGGTGGCATGGCGGAGCCCGGCGCGCTGGCTGCCCCGCTCCCGACGCGCAGGCAGGACCTTGCGGGAGCAGGGCTCCGAGACCCCTCCTGGAAGCGCCCGCAGGGTGTTTCCACCCCGCCAAAGGGAGGAGTCACCAGCCGCGGCTGCGCCCACCCCCTGCCTGCGGGGTGGATCTCGCTGCGCGGAGATGGGGCGGTTTTGGAGAACACGACACCGCTGGCACCGGCCGGGCCGGGGGCAAGCCCGGGACCCCAGCGATGGGCCAGGAAGGGTCCGGCTTTGCGCTCTTGAGTTCAACCATAGGGAGCTTCTATGCAAGTGCAAGTAGCAAAAGGGGGAGCTCACACTTTTGGGGAGCAGCAGCCCCCCCCAAATGAGCAAGATCCTGATCCCCGCGCCCCAAGGAAGTATGTCTGGGGGTGCTTCTGCAGCGAGCGGGGCCCCTCGCAGGGCTGTTCCCTGCAAAGGCCCTTTGCAGAAGGCAGGAAGAGGCTGGCAGAAGGCAGAGAGGAGGAAAAGCACTTTGATTCTATCCCTGATGGCTCCTCTGGGGTCATTATCCTATGTCACAGACAGGGAAACTGAGGCCCTGAGAGGGCCGGGCCTCAGGAGAGCGGGGCTCGATTCTCAGCTTTGCCACAGCCTCCTTGGGACCTGAGGAAGAGCCCTGGGTAGCTCAAAGGCTGGCCTCTGGCCTCAGCAGAAGTGAGTCCAACAAAAGCTATTCCATGCCCCACCTTGTCTCTCAGATCCTGGGACCAGCCCGCTACAGCAACACTGCAAACAACAGCCTCCTGTGTGCACTGGGCGGGCCATTGCATCTCTCTGGGCCTCAGTTCCCAGCTGTAGCATGGGGCTAAGGATCTGCCCCCAGTGGGTTTGGGGGGCAGTGCCCAGAGACTGCTGCAGCATGGGGGTCACATACACACGCTCCCCTGCACGTACCAGAGGCAGGGGAGAGAACAGGTCTCTTGGCTCCCCACCCACTGGCCTCTCCACTTGCCAGCCCCCTGGAATGGCCACTGGGGGGGCACATCCCAGCGGCTCCAGCCCGGCTGAGTTCATGGAAAGAGGTGACCCTGCAATGTGCAAAACATTTGCTTAGGCAAAAGCCTTGGAAATCTCCCATAGTATCCCAGTACAGGAGGCCAGGGTGAGAAACGCCCTGAGGCTAGCGCTCGCCAGGCCTCCACCACCCCACTAGCTTTCCACTGACATCCCACTCCACCCAGCCTGAGTCAGTGTGGGGCAGGGAGCCCAGCCCAGCCCTCCAGCCCCTGCCCCCCTGAGGCTCCACAGCTGGCACAAACAGCAATTAGCCCTCACAGCCAGGGAGGGAGGGTGTGAAACAGAGAAGAGAACAAAGGGGGAGACACGCAAAAGTTAATGTCAGTGATTGCTTGAATTCTCAGCACATAGAAGCTGGGAACGGAACCCAGGAGTCCTGGTGTTCTGCCCTCACTGCTGGACCCCACACCTCTCCCATAACTGGGACAAGAACCCAAGAGTCAGTTCCTGCTGTGTTATTGTTGGGTTACTTGTGCAGGCACAGGTGTGTTACTGCAGGGTTGTTTTTGTACAGATGGGTGTGTTATCACAGGGTCACTTGTACGCACACTGGTGTGTTATTGTAGGGTTGTTCGTGCCAGCTCAGTCCAGATGAATTCAGCAACTGCAGTCTGTCCTGGCCTCACTTGGTTCCCATGAACAGGGAGCAAAGGCAGGAGCCCGAAGAGCTCTCCTGGGGCTGAAGGGCAGGGAGCACCTTCTCCAGGGGCCCATGATGACCAGTGTGAGCCCCTACTGCAGGACAGCCCATCCCAGGGGGTATGGAGGGAAAGGACCCTGGGAGGGATCAGGGAGCTGGCTGGGTGAAAAATGGGCCCAAACTCGGGCTACTAGAAGCTGCTCTGACTTGCACCCACAACCCAGAGCAGGCACCCCAGGCTTTCCCAGCGCTCCCCAAAATCCCACCAAGCCAGGGAGCCAGAGGCAGCAGGGCTGAGCCATGGCTGCAGCAAAGCTGCTTTTGTGCTATTTCCTGGCCCCTCGGAAACAGGAAGTGCCAGAAATCTTGTGCTAGAAGTCATTTCCCCATGACTTCCTGGCTGGCGGGTGAGCCCCACCTCTGGGCTCCCCCAGAACAGCCAGTGGGCTGGAGTGTCTCCACTCACAGCACAGAGGTGATGTCGGGTGCAGGGAAACTCCAGGGGAATCTAGTCGGTTCTGAGTTAGAAGGAGAAGGGAAATGGCACAGGAACCCAGCCTGACACCTCCAGTTCCCACAGGCAACCCTACAATAACAGCCCAGCACGCAGGGCCCCAATCCCCACAGGCAACCCTACAATAACAACCCTACAATAACAACCCAGCACGCAGGGCCCCAGTGCACACATGTGACCCTACACTAACAAACCAGGCTGTCAGCCCCTTTGGCAAGCTGCACCAAGGGAGGTGCCATGAAAACAGTCTGGCAGTGACAGGCAGGGGGCGTTCACTGCACTATGGGCTAGGAAGGTGGGGCTAGTCAGTGCCACACCCCAGGCGGGAAGGTGGCTGGGGCAGAGGCCAAGTCCCAGACCCCGCTGGGGAGTGGTCTGGTGGGCATGGGGAGGGGAAGGGCGGTGCAATGAGAGTCTCCAGGTCGAGAATGGGGTGGGGCTGTACTGTCCCCTCCCCGCCTCATGGCCATCTGTTTCTCTTCCTAAGCCCTCCTTCCCCAGCCAGTTTCATGCACTTAGCCAACACAGGGGCATGACATCCCCACTGCATCATAAATAGCCAGGGGGCAGCCAGGGGGATGTAATGGATGGGGGTACAGGGGAGCTGGAACAATTTGTACATTGTGGGAGCTGAGAGCTATTGAACCAA
The DNA here is from genome assembly GCF_965140235.1 of Caretta caretta. Taxonomy (NCBI): domain Eukaryota; kingdom Metazoa; phylum Chordata; order Testudines; family Cheloniidae; genus Caretta; species Caretta caretta. Next base: position 15,742,522 of record NC_134225.1, read on the forward strand.
ACTGTAAATCCCGTATAGGATGGAAACCACTTCAAGCCAGGACCCCTAGTTCCAGCACCTATGTGGGGGGACGTGTTGGGGCACTGCCTGAGCCTGGCACAGGGATCCCTGCAGAATTTAGGGCCCTCACCACAAGCAGGGGACAGCTGATGAGATTTTGAACCCCCTGGCAGCAGAATCAGCCTCTTGGCCCAGTTTATTGGGGCACATCCAACCTGTAGCACAGACAGCAGGGCAAACAGGGAGGGGGCAGTGGCAGGAAGGGGGAGGGGTGGCAGTGGGCTCTCAGGTGGGGGAGGGGGCTCAAGTGGGGGGATGGGCATAGGGCTCTCAGGTGGTGGAAGGGAGGGGCAACAGGGGGCTCTCAGGTGGCGGAGGGTCATGGGGCGCTTAGTTGCAGGGCAGGCTGCCAGCTGCAGGGCTTTTCCTGTCACAGCTGGATCCTCTTTGGGATGGCCCCTGTTTGGGGGAGGGAGGATTGAACTAGAAAAGCAATTCAATTGGGAGGGGTCTGTACCCCTTCCCCCATTCACCTCCCCCCCATTCACCCCATGCTGCAGCTGCCCCAGGGGGAGGGGAGGGAACCAGCTCACCGAGAATTGGGGGCAAAGCCACCTCAAAAAGCCACTGCCCCCATCCTTGCCTCAGGGCTCCCCTCGCTTCATTCATCCTTCACCCCTCTGGTGTTGCCTCCATCCCTCCATCTCACTGCCAGCTGCCCCTCTCCTCCCCCAGCTCATCCTTTCATCATGTCTGCGTCCTGCCCATCCCACCTTCCCCTCCACCCCCAGACTGACCAGGGCTGACACAGACAAGCGGGTCTCCTCCCACCCCTACCTAGGAAGTTGCTCTGCATTACTCTGGGCCAGGGGAGATGAGTGTCCATCTGTCTGTCTGAGCAGGGGCTGGTTCCAGGGGATACGCAGCCCAGCAGGGAGCGGAGGGCTGGGAATCCCTTGGAGGGGCTGTGCTGTGTCAAGGGGCCCAAGAGGTTCCCCCTGCAGTGGCTGCCAGTGAAAATCAATCCAGCATCAGGGTGACATGGAGCCCGCCGGGCAGCAGCACCAACTTGGGGGGTGAGCGCTGGAGCAGAGAGAAACCTCCAGGCCAGGGTCCCCATCAGGAGGGACAGACCCCACCCAGTCCGTCCGTCACTCTATCTGTCTGTGTTTCGCCGTTGGGTGAAGAAGATGCTGATTCCCTTCTATCTGCCTTGCTCCCCAACAGCCTACTTTGACTGGCAGCCCAGTCAGCTGGCGCCATGCGGGAGGCGGGCGGGCTGTGGTACCCATGGGTTATGGGAGGGCAGTGCCATGGGCACAGCAGGAAACTGAGTCTCTGTTTGCACATGTATCCCTCAGCAACCAGCAATGGTGAGCAAGAGGATGTGAAAGTGTGTGTGGGGAGTGGCCTGTGTGTGTCTGTGTGTGTGTGTTGGTGCCGTCACTATTTCACAGCTAGAAATGACTCAGACTGCCACGTCTTAGGGGTCCCACCCCAGCCTTGCCAACGCCCCAGGGAGCTCAGGTCTACAGGGTGCTAGTCATGGCACATGGCACGCAGCACAATGAAGTCAAAGCAGGGCCGTGGGGCTGGTGCACAAGGGGTTAAAAGGGCTGGGGGGCCCCACTGCCTGGGCTCCCCTGTGCTGGGGTGTTACTGGGAGTTGCTATGGCAGCAGGCGCCCGCTCAGGGACACGTGGCCAGTCTCAGCCCGGTTCTGTGGGTAATAAGGACTTGGACTCAGGGCAAAGCCCAGAATTGGGCAGGGCTCAGCTCCCTGGGGGGCCAGGGGAAAAGACCCTACAATAAATAAAACTGCCCCTGTCCTGCTCCAGATGGCCCAGCCAGGGAGACTCACCCACTTGTTTTTTCTTCCTGAGGAAACAGTGGGGTGAAAGGGGCAGACCACAGCCAGCCCCTGCCCCCATCTTCCTCACATGGGAGCAACCCATGCACCGCCCTCCCCACCGGGCCTGGCTGTGGGAGGATGTCTGGGCCAGCGACCCCTGGCGACCTCGGGGCACTGACACACAGCTGCGGAGGGCGAGGGGTACTGGGGGAATTACTCACCGCTGGCTGCATTCCTGGGACACTGATGCAATGGGCTCTGTGCACACATCTGGGGGCGGGAAGGGGGAGCCCGGGCTGCAGAGCAGGGAACGCTCTGTGCCAGAGAGCAGCAGCAGCCGCGGCCCCATGACTTCATGGAACCAAAATAGCCCAGGTGAACCTCACACCGCCCTCCAGTAGCGGCAGATAGGGCCAGCCCCCACGCAGTGCTAGGGGTGCTGTTCTGGAGTGAGCTGGTGGGGGCTCAGCAGGGGGTGCTATGCTGCAGGGAGGGGGCTCAGCAGGGGGCGCTGTGCTGTGGGGAGAGAAGTGGGGATCAGTAGGGGGTGCTGCGCTTCAGGGAGTTGGTGGGGGCTCAGCAGGGGGCGCTGGGCTGCAGGGAGTTGGTGGGAGCTCAGCAGGGGGCGCTGTGCTGCAGGGAGTGGGGAGGGGGCTCAGCAGGGGGCGCTGGGCTGCAGGGAGCGGATGGCGGCTCAGTAGGGGGCGCTCTCCCCTCTCAGTCAGTGCTGACCTCAATTCCCCAGCACGGTGTTAGGGGGCGCTGTGCTGGAGGGAGTGGGGTGAGGCTCAGTACGGGGTGCTGTACTGCAGGGAGGGTGTGCGGGGGAGCATGTTGGGGCTGCACTCTGCGTCCAGGGCACTAGACGGGGCCTTGCTCACTGCCCTTGGGGCTAAAGCCCCTCGCCATGCTGCAGGGCTGCGCTGAGGGTGCTCGGCAGCCTGGGTGGGTGGGAGCGGTGCCCAGGCAGTGGCGGGGGGTGCAGGGCTTGGCAAAGCGGCAGGTCGATCAATACTGCTCGGGGGGGGGGGGGGGCTCTCAACAAAGCCCCATTGAGGGAGCAAGGAGGCAGCTCAGCCTTCCACAGCCACACGGCTCAGGAGGCCAGGAGGGGAGATCAAAGGGGGCTGGGCACCTGGCACTTAGTTCACTGGGACCATGTTAGAGTCCCCAGCGCCACCCCCACAAGCCGCACCACAGCTCAGCAGGGCTAGAGCGGGGGGTGGGGGGGGGGAGAGGACTGGGAGCCAGGACAACGGGGTGGGGGTGGGGATGTGAGCTCAGAGCATGGGAAGCTCGGGGGGGACTTTGGGGCCCCCCAACAGGAGGGATGCATTCTTTGGGCTTAATCATTAGCAACTGGCAGTGGCTCTTCCATGCTCTGGTCCCAGCAGGCCTGGGGATTCCTTGGGCAGCAGGGGCCTTATATGGACCTCGATTTATTACCCTGGCTCAGTCTAGAAGAAGGGGTGGGCAAACATTTTGGCTTGAGGGCCACATCTGGGAATAGAAATTGTATGGGAGGTCTTGAACGCTCACAAAATTGGGGTTGGGGCACGGGAGGGGGTAAGGGTTCAGGCTGGGGGTGCAGCCAGAAATGGGGGTGCAGCCGGGCCCATACACAGCACCCAGGACTCACTGCCATCCCCAGACCAGGGCTCCCCCTCTTTCCTGCCAGGGCCCTGGCTGTGGCAAGCAGGCCACCCCCTCCAGGCTGGGGGTTCCTGGCCGGGCAGCCCCAGAGCCACCCAGGCTGTGTGTTGGGGAGTTTGTGTTGCCCAGCTGAGCCTACAGGGTCCTGGTGCCACCCAGGCAGAGCAGGCTCGGACCCCTGCTCTCCGCAAGCAGTGCAGTAGTGGGGAGGGGACATCAGTCCTCGCCCCTGCCTGCTGGGGGGACAAGGCCTCCACCATGTCTCCCCCAGGAGTGGGATCTGAGCCTAGCCCCCACCACAGTTACATGCCAGCGACTACATCCTGCCCCTTCCTGGGGTAGGGCCAGAAATGAGTTCAGGGTGTGGGAGGGGGCTCTGGGCTGGGGTGGGGTAGTGGGGTGCAGGGGGGGGAGGGAGGGGGCTCCAGCTGGGGGTGCAGGCTCTGCGGTGGGGCTGGGGATAAGGAGTTTGGGGTATAGGAGGTTGCTGTGGGCTGGGACCAAGGGGTTCAGAGGCTGAGAGGGTAGGGATCAGGGGTGGGGCAGGGGGTTGGGGCACAGGGAACGGCTCAGGGGTGCAGACTCCAGGCGGCGCTTACCTCAAGCGGCTCCCAGAAGCAAAGGCATGTCCCTTCTCCAGCTCCTACACGGAGGTGCAGCCAGGTGGCTCTGTGTGTTGCCCTGTCCGCAGGCACCGCCCCTGCAGCTCCCATTGGCTGCAGTTCCCTGCCAATGGGAGCTGCAGGGGCAGCGCTTGGGGCAGGGGTAGCATGCAGAGCAGATGCCCCTGGCTGCCCCTACACCTAGGAGCCGGAGAGGGGCCATGCCACTGCTTCTGGGAGCTGTGTGGAGCGACCCCTGACCCTGCTCCCCAGCGGGAGCTCAAGGGCCGAATTAAAACGGTACCACCCTTCCCCTTCAAATGCCCCAGTCCTCCCCGTTCCCAAGCCCCCATCTCTATGCCTGCTGCCCCATCCCCACCCCTCATCTCCCGCAACCTTCCTGGCAGCCCCACTGCTAAGGGGGAGTCCAGGCCTCCACAGTGACACCCCCCCTCAGGGTCCATTCCCACGGGCTGGCCGGGTCTCCCAACCTGAAAGGGCCGGATCAGTGTCTCTGATCAGCAGGCGCCTGCTGGGTTCAAAGGCTTTTCTCACAGCCTGGGCCAGAGTTCAGCCCCAGGGTTCGTCTGGCCTGGCTCAGGGACAGAGTGAGAGCTCCCCCAGCCCAGGGCCCCCACCCCATACTGCCCCCAGGCCCCCAGCCCAGGCCCCCTGCCCCGTACTGCTCCCAGCCTCCCAGCCCAGGGCCCCCACCCCGTACTGCCCTCCTGCACCACCCCTCACTGGGCTCTGGAGAAGCTTCCGGGTGCCTTGCTGGCCCCCTGGTCTCGGGGCCTCCCCTCACCGCCCCCAGGCCTGGCCCATACACAGCACCCAGGACTCACTGCCACCCCCAGACCAGGGCTCCCCCTCTTTCCTGCCAGGGCCCTGGCTGTGGCAAGCAGGCCACCCCCTCCAGGCTGGGGGTTCCTGGCCGGGCAGCCCCAGAGCCACCCAGGCTGTGTGTTGGGGAGTTTGTGTTGCCCAGCTGAGCCTACAGGGTCCTGGTGCCACTCAGCAGAGCAGGCTCGGACTCCTGCTCTCCGCAAGCAGTGCAGTAGTGGGGAGGGGACATCAGTCCTCGCCCCTGCCTGCTGGGGGGACAAGGCCTCCACCATGTCTCCCCCAGGAGTGGGATCTGAGCCTAGCCTCCACCACAGTTACATGCCAGCGACTACATCCTGCCCCTTCCTGTTCCCCCTGCAGCCAAGTGGGAGGTGCTGTGTGTGTCACCGTGCAGCCCCCTGCTGGGCAGCATTACCATGGCCCTGCCATGTACCATAGCCCCCGTACTGCCACCACCAATGGGGATTCTCCAGCAGCTCATGGGCCAGGGCTGCAGCAACTGGAGGGGACCGGCTCTGCCTGTGATGCTCTGAGCTATTACCAGACAGGAAAGGCTGACTGTGAACAGAACAAGTTCCCGGTGGGGGAGGGGAGGATTTGGCCCACACCTCTGGGCTGTAGGGAGAGCCCTGAGTGCTCGGCTGTCTTGCAGATGTTTCCATACCACCGTGCCCTGGAGCAGTATCAATGGCGGGAAGGCGTCTCTAGTGGGAATTCTGGGGATAAGGGAGAAAGATCCCAACTTGATCAAATAATGTTGGGGGGGGTGCTGAGGGAGGAAATATGTGGGGGTTTGGGATGGGGGGTAGGAAATGGGGGTGGGGCGGGACGGAGGGGTAGGAGATTTGGGGGTTGTTGGGATGGGGTGTAGGAGACGGGGTGGGGTGGGGTAGAGGGGTAAGGGATTTGGGGGGTGTTGGGGTAGGGGTGTAGCAGATGTGTGGGGTAGGGGAGATGATGTGGGGTTGCTGGCGTGGGGGGTTTAGGATTTGGGGTGTAGGGAATGGGGATGTGGTGGTGCAGGGGTGGGGATGGGGAGATGTTTGGTAGGGGAAATGTGGGGATGTTGGGGTGGGGGTAGGAGAGATGTGGGGGGTGTAGGAGATGTGGGAGTAGGGTACGTGTAGGAGATGGGGTGTAGGGGATGGGGAAGTGTAGGTGGTAGGAGATGTGGGGGTAGGGGAGATGTGGGGTGTTGGGGTGGGGGTAGGGGAGGTGGAGGGTGAGGGGATTATGAGGTGGGGGTGGGCAGGGCTGTACAGATGCTCATCTGGTTCAGGCATGGGGCTAGGGGTCAGGAGACCTGGGTTCAGGTCCCAGCCCTGCCCCAGCCCCACCTCCTGCAGGACTGTGGGCAGGACCGCTGGGGCCAGATTGTCCAAAGGGCTCAGCTCCCCTCTTCCAGGGGGATGCATGTGTGAAGGCCTCTAGCACTTAGTAAAGGAGTGACTCCATTGGTGGGCAGCAGCAGCAGGCTGTTATCCTCTGTGTGAGCCAGAGGGGGATGTGACACACTTAGCCAGTGTGTTGCACACCTGCCCTGGGGAGCCAGGCCATCAAAAACTGGGGTCTGCTTGGCAACCCCATCTGAGGACTTGCTCCCCCTGGGGTTGTGGGGGTGATCTACGAGTACCTGATGCGGGGGGGGGGGGGAGGGGAGGGGCTGGTCAGTGGGTGGCCAGTGCCCGGATGGGAGGGGAAGAGGGAGGGGGGTGTCAGGGATATGCCCAGCCCAGGTGCAGAAGCACCAGCAGCCAGGTGAAAACAATCCTGCCTGAAATCAGCCCCTGCCTGGCAGACACCCACCCAGCTAACCCTGGGCACCTGCCCCCACTGTCGCTGTGCACCTGCTGCTGGAGGAGACTGAGGGGCAGGGGCTGCCCCCCCCTGTGTTCCCCCAGAGACAGCCACAAAGGCTCCAGCCCAGAGCTGCTGGGGCTCAGGAAGCGTCAATGCAACAAAGCGAGGGGGAAACACAGGTCAGAGACAGCTAAGCTTCCTCATAGCTCAGCGGTGCCCCTCAATCCCGACCCGCAGCCCTTGCTGTCCCAGCCCTGGGCTCCTCCCTCCCCCAGCTCTGTTGGTGCCCCTCAATCCCGACCCGCAGCCCCTGCTACCCCAGCCCTGGGCTCCTCCCTCCCCCAGCTCTGTTGGTGCCCCTCAATCCCGACCCGCAGCCCCTGCTACCCCAGCCCTGGGCTCCTCCCTCCCCCAGCTCTGTTGGTGCCCCTCAATCCCGACCCGCAGCCCCTGCCAGCCAGTGAGCCAGTCATAAAAAAGAAGTGGGTCTCCTAACCTGAACTAAAGGCCCTGCTCCCCGATGAGAAGTGGGTAAATGTGACTGCCCCAGTGCTGCGAGCCCAGCTCTGGGCTCCCCCCACCTCAGTGACTGAATTTCTCCAGGGCTGCCCTGGGGACCGCCTGCTGGCACTGGGTCCAATGGGCCCGTGCACCTGGGATGAGAGCGAATCTGGCCTCAGCCAGGTCAGCCCCTCTGGGGGGCTCCTAATGAGCCTTGTGGTTGGAAAGAATCTGGACAGCAGGAGCTGCATGGCTGGAGTGTGATGTAATGAGAGGGTGTAGTGGAGGAAGAGCGAGGGGAGCTGGGAGAGGGGGAGGAGGGAAGGGAGGGGGAGCTGGGGGAGGGCGAGCAGGGGGACCTGAAGGGGAGGAGGAGGGAGGGAAGGGGGAGCTGGGGGATGGGGAGGCAGGGCAGGGGGAGCTGGAGGAAGAGGGAGGGAGGGCAGGGGGAGCTGGGGGAAGGGGAAGAGAGGGGGAGGGGGAGGAGGAGGGAAGGGGGAGCCTCAGAGAGGTGGGCAGGGCTGATTTCTCTGCACAGCATTTCCCCTCCCTGTCTCTCTGCTCCAGCGCCCTGCATCCCTCCTCGCCCTGACACAATGGGCCCTTCCTTTGCTCCGGGGTCTGGGCTGTTCCCACTGTGAGGCTGCTGCCATCCCCTGAGTGAATTCTTCTGGGGATGCACCTTGCAGTCCCCAGTGTGGTGCAAGGGGGCGCTGTGCTGCAGGGAGCGAGGTGGGGGCTCAGCAGGGGGCGCTGTGCTGCAGGGAGTGGGGCAGGGGTGCAGTAGGGGGCGCTCTCCCCTCGCAGTCGCTGCTGACCCCAGTTTGGCACTAGGGGCATCAGATTTTCCCCTTGGCTGTAGATGCCTGGCCTGGGCCTCCCACAACACCTGGGCGTGGCAGCCTCACGTATGGTGCCACACGTGGCTGGGGTGGCGACATTCCTCCCACGTGTGCAATGCGGGTGTGCTGGGGAGGGGTTTCTCTGCTGAGCCACATGGGGAGCTGCCTCTTTGCCCACTTCCCTGCGCCCTGGCCCCTGAGCCACGTCTTCCTTCGAGCCCACCGCTGGGTGAAACAACTGGGCCTAGAAATGGCTTTCCTTCCCCCAGCTGTTGAATTGCCCTGCTCGAACTCACAGCCCTGGGACACAGCGAGGCTAGAAATGAGGGTGTTGGCCCAGCTCCCACCGGCCATGGCCCTGGCGTATGGTGCCATGTCTGTTTGCAGAGGGGCTGCAGGAACATAAACAAAACACGACCAAAACAAAGCACTCCACCTCACCCAACACCCCTAGGGGAAGAGCGACTGAGTCACACAGGGGCACTGGGCCCATGGCTACCCGGGGACCCCTACGCAGCTTGCAGCAGCTTCACTGGATCGCTCCCCAGACTGCCCAGCACTCAGGAGGGGTGCAGCATTCCCAGGAGCTGCCCTCTCTGTGCAAATGCCACAGGCAGCTGCCACCCCCAGACTTGGGCCCTGGGCAGACTGGGCCCCTGGCCTGGCTGGGGCACAGACGGCTCCGAGCTGTGTTAGACAGGGCTTCGGCAACCGGATTCCCCCTGCCCAGCAGACAATGGGAGCGTTTCCTGCAGAGCCTGGCAAGGGAAGGGATGGGGACGGGTGGAAACAATGCGCTTGCTACGGGCATTTCCTGGCTGTTAATAACAGGCTGCAAGGGACACGGGGACAGGCAGCTCCTGATGTCCCTGGCAGTGGCGGTGGCTCTCACCAGGGCTGCTGGTCCAGGATCTGGTTGTGTTGTGATCAAGTTGCCCAGTCGGGCTGTGCCCCCAGACATGACCAGGGCCCCATCTGTGGCTCACTCAGCCCCCCCACATGTCACAGGCAGCTTGTCATGGAGGAGTACGTGTTTCCCTGAGAGTCTGAGCCCAGGCTGCTGGGCTCTGGTACCAGGTCTGCAACTGCCCTGCAAGGTGAGCCAGGGGAGCCATGTGACTCAGTTTCCCCACTGGTAAATGGGGGACAGTTGCTGCCAAAGGGCTTTGAGAGACTCAGCTAAACCATGCTGCAAAGAGGAGAGGAGCCAGGAAACTGCCTGGGGTGCCTACAGGCCAGCTTGTCCGTCCATCAGTCTCTGTGTCTCTCCTGGGCTCTGTCTCCCTCTAACTGTGACAGCCCTGTCACCAGGATCAAAGCCAAGGTGCCGGCGACACAGTGACAGATGGGTCATGTCTGTGCAGGGAGGGCAGCGGGTCTGGGCTGGCCGGGTTCCATGGGGCAGGGGCATTTCACGGCATCTTTCGAGGAAGCCCCCCTGCTGGGCACAGCCCTCGCTTGGCTGGGCCCCGGCCAGAGGCTCTTTAACCTTTGTTTGATCCAGCCATACAAACAGCAGGAAGCAGCCCCCCCTCCCTCCCCGCCCCCACTGCTCCACTCCCCGCATCCCCAACCTTATCAGCCTGCCCAGCCCTGCACTAGCCCTGCAGAAACAGGTGTGGCCGGGTCCTTGTCCGCACTAGGAGTCGGCTTGTGGACCAGAGGGGTCAGATGAAGATGCTGGGGAAGGGGGCCAAGGGGTTCAGAGGGGTTGGATGCGGTGCCAGTGGGTCAAGGGATGCAGGGGGTTGGATGAGGGGACCAGGGAGCCATGGGGTGCAGGGGGTTGGATGAAGGTGCTTGGGAAGGGGCACAGCGGGATGCCAGGCAGCAGTGCTGGCTGCAGGCCATGTGGGAGCCGGGGGCCAGACACAGTGGCTGCTGCTATGCTCAGCTCTCCTATAACAGCTCCTCACAGGAATCTCAGAGCTGGGGCTGGAGCTGACCTGGTCCCGCTGCTCAGTATGACGTGGGCTGGGGGGGAGCTGCAGCCAAAGGAAACAAGCACAGGAGAACCCCCCCCCCCACAAGGAGCTCCTGCAGGCCCGGCTAATTATGGCCATATCCCTGGCCTGTGTTTACAAAGAGTTTCCTTTGAGTCATTGCAGCCGGAGCAGAGCGCGGTGGCAGGATCCAGGCCCCGGCCATGCCAATCACAGCGGCTGACTCACTGCTCCTGGCGCAGGCCCTATATAGCCATGGCGGGAAGCTGGTGGGGGGCAGCGCGGCCCCCAGATAAGGACCTCACGTCACCAGCAGCTATGACTGGAGGTGACTTGTCCTCCTGCAGCCACGCGCCGGCCGGCCAGAAGGCAGGATGTGCATAGGGTGGGGGTGGCGAGGGTGACCCAGAGGCTGGATCAGCCGGCTCCAGGGGGAGTGACATGGGAGATCTGTCTGCATGTGGCGGCCCACTGTGCTGGGAATGCCTTGAGGGCCAGGGGGGCCGAGCCCCACGGCTCCACAGGGCTGCAGAGCCTCCAGAAGCCAGGCTGTCTTTTTGTGACAGGGGCTCACGGCACTCTGTGAGGCAGAGGGTTGCACATGTAGGAGCATGTACACACTGAGCACACGCGTGTGCAGAGCATGGGCCCACCCCAGGATGCCTCTTGCAAAAATGACCCATCCCTCTCCCGAGGAAGATCTCATCCCCATTGTGCAGAGGGGGGCTGGGGCGCAGGAGGTGAAAGGACTCACCCCAGGGGACACAGGGAATTGGTGGCAGAATGGGAATAGAGCCCAGGCATCCGGGCTCCCATCCTGGCATGCTGAGCTCCTTGGCTCACCCATGAAGGGGAGCACAGGGACACACGAGCCAGCTCAGAGAGGGCAGCAGCCGATGCCAGGCCCTTGCTGGCAGTGTGGAAATGCCAGGCTTGCTGTTCTGGCCAGGCTTTTCCACTTCCGGCTTCCCCTCCCGGCTCTGGGAAGCACCATCGCCCCAGGGGAAGCCTGGTCTTACCCAATTCCCAGCCCAGGCACTGGGACCAGAGGCGGAAAGAAGACTCCAGGTGTTTGGAGACACATCTCAGGGCCAGGAGCCTGATCAGTCACTAGTATCTCTGTAATGCCCATGGCGCTTTGCCCCTCTCCCGGAAAGGCGCTTTGGGGCTGCAGGTCCCCAGCCTGGGGAGCAGAATGTTACTTTGTCACATCAAGCCCTGGCCAGGAGCTCCAAGGCTGCACCGTGCTGGTGCTCGGCTGCCGGCTCACGGGCCTGGAACAGATTCTGCTCTTGCTTTTCTTTGCCTTCTGTGCAACTGCTGGCTTTTCTACCAGCTGGCGCTGCCTTGGGGGCCCTGACTGCCGCCACATCCATTCCCGGAGTGCTGCATCTTTGCCCTGCTGTTCTGTCCCGTGCCTCAGGCCTTCCCCATCTCGCTGACCCCATCGCCACCCTGCTCCTCAGGGCAAAGTCAAGTCCGTCTCTCTCAGGGACACCTCCCTGGGGCCTGGTTAGCTGTCTGAGAGTTCAGCTGCTAATTAGCTGATCATTAACAGATCAAATCCATCCGCCTGCCCCCTGGCTTGCTCTGGGGCATCGCTATTCATTAGCTGAGCCATGGCCAAGAGCTCAGCAAGATTCCAGGGGCCTCAGTAGGTAGGTCTGGAGAATACCCATTGCTGGAGCCTTTGAGAGAGGCAGCTGGTCACTGACTGTGAGGGGTCAGGAGGAGCCCTCTGTGGGGAGCAGATCACTGCACACCTGCTGCTGTGTGGCTCTTACACTGCCGATCTGCAGCAGCTGGCGATGGGCAGCGGAGACTGTGTGGCCTAGTGGAGAAAGAACTCACCTAGAGCTCAGGAGATGTGAGTTCAAATCCTGGCTCTGCTACTAGCTTGCTGGATGATCCTGGGCAAGTCACTTCCTTGTCCTCTGACTCAGCTTCCTCATCTGTAAAACAGTGGTGACCATAGTGACATCCTGGGTAAAACAGAGATTTATTGATGAAGGGCAGAGCCCCATGGCTGTGCAACAGGACACACCAGGCAGGGAGGTCCAGGACCCCTGACCTTGTGGCACAGCTTCTGAGGGAGGCCAAGGCTTTCCCTGGGATGCTCTGCTTTGAGGCTCAGTCTGGAGGGAGTTAGAATCTGTCAAGCCCTTTCTGGCCTGTCAGGGACCCAGTCTCCCATGCCCTGGAGTCAGTTCTGGCTCTCCCCCTCACATGGGGATGATGGGGGCACACGGGGTCTGGGCCTGCAGTCTTTGGCTTTGGTGTTTGCACTGATCGTCCCTGAGATGCTAAACACACGTGCCCCACCTGTCTCAGCAGGCAGACAGGGCTGGACGAGGCCTGGGGGTGACTGTGCCACCCACTCCATTAGCAAACCGCTCAGAAGAGACCCTCCTAAGTATGGGAAACCGTCACCTCATTTATGGCGCTGGCTGGCTGAGAGAGGCAGGGGGCCTTTTCCCTCTAGGGTGCTCGCTCCGATCCGGCCCCAGGATGCGGGGACTGACTGGCCCAGGGGGGTGGGGAACGGGACACAGAACCTTCCCCTCTGGGGCACTGGTTCACACATAGCCCAAGCTGAGAGTGACTGAAAGATGTTTCCATCTGGTGGCAGGAATTAGTGGCTCCATCTAGGGCGCAGCTGGCCCACACCCACCTGCCAGGCGTGCCCCATCGGTATCTGCGACCCTGGGGAGAGAGGTCAGATCAGAATCCCTTGGCACATATGCATGTGGCAAACCCTGCTGTCCCCAAAGTTCCCAGGCACCAGAACCCCTGTGCTGGGAGCAGGGGAAGGGTCTCTGGCCACTTGGCTTTGCTGTTGTTGGTTGCTCAGAGTCCCTAGAAGTCAGATCCCTCCATATGCCCCCCCACCCCCCCACCCCCGGAGCTGCCTGCTGCCCCGTGCATCAAACACCCACTGCCTTTACCATACAAGTCCAGGAATGTGTAATTCCCTTCCCCTCCTTAGTCAGTGGAACATCCAGAGCTCAGGGCAGGAGCAGCCCAACCATTACTCAGCACTGCGTGGGGCCGGGGGAGGGAAGATTTAGCTGGCTTATCCGCACCGGCACTTCCCTTCCCCCGCTGTCCACTCCCCCCCACCAACACCCTCGTAAGGAGCCAAGACATACAGGCCACAGCACAGCTGAAGGGGCAATGCTGGGCAGCATTTCACAGCTTCCAACCACTGCACAGAGAGCACAAGGGCAGACACCAGGGTGAGGGATGCAGGCTGGGTAGAGAGACACATAGGTGATGGGTGTGAGTAGGGATAGGTAGATAGATAGATAGATAGATTAGATAATGGGTGTGTACGGGAATAGATAGATAGATAATGTGTGTTCATGGGGACAGACAGATGCCTCCTCACAACCCCTTTATAATTGGTCATTATCATTATCCCCATTTTACAGATGGGGAAACAGAGGCTCCGAGCAGGGCTGGGACTTGCCCAAGGCCACCCTGCAAGCTGGTGGCAGAGATGGATCAGCCTGGCTGCCAGTCGTGTGCTCAAACCATTTCCCCGTTTCTAGGTCAGGGGACCTGTCTCGCTGTGATAATCCTCTCTTTGTTTTCTACAGCCCGTTACCCCCCCAAGGCTCCCAAAGAAGCAGACAGGCTGTATTTACAGAGGAATCTCCTATCTCCTCCCACCTCTCACTGAAATGCTGCCACCTCTGGGGTGGGACACAGCAGCTGTTTGACAGCACACAGCAACAGCACAGTTTAGGACAGGAAATGAAGGAGCCCTGTACCCCAGGGGAGATCTGGAGGTGGAATGTGATGACCCAAGCTGGCCTGAGGTCAAGCTCCTGGTGCTCGCACCCGACATTGTCCAAAAGCCCCAGGATATTTGAATAATGCCAAGGCCAGAACCTCAGGTGGCAGCTCATGCCAGCAGCACAGCACAGCGTCCCCAGCAGTGGGCTGGAGAGGTGACTGGTTACCCAAGCAAAGGGAATTCTGTGCCAGGAATGGACTCCCCAGGGTTTCTCTGCCCAGTGCTCTTCGGAGGCCTGCACTCCATGGCCTCTGCCTGCCCCCAGGGACCGTCTGGGCACAGCCACCCCCAGGGACCGGGTCACTGTGGGCAGTTAATGACCCTGGCATCTCAGTGCTGCTCAGAGCTGGTGCCCAGCCTGTGATCAGCGCTGGGTGCATGGCTGTTATCCTCAGCACTGGCGGAGACACTGCGGGTTGCTCTGTGGCTTGTGGGGAGCCCGCAGACTCCTGCAGAGCTGCACTTAGAGTGCAGAGTGGCTTGTTTCCTAGCACCCAGCAGCCACTAGTCAGTGCTGGGGACGTCCTCCCAGAGCCAGGCAGGATCCTATTTATATTGAGGGTCCCAGGAAGCCCGACCCGGAGCGACCCAAGGAAGTTCCATGTTCCTCCAGCCCCCACAACACTTGGGCTGGGGGGCTCCAGGCCTGGACAGACCTTGGCTGCTGAGTGAGACCTTCTGGGCTGCTCTGGGGCCTGCGGCTCAAGGTGAGATCCTGGGGTTCCTGCTCCATCAAACAGCCCAGTGGTCGGGACAAGACCATCACCCCCCACTCTCCTCCCCACCCTGTACATCCCTTCCATCCCCCAAACTCACCTCACCCGGAGACCCCCAGCCACCTATCCCACCCGCCCCCTGATCTGCCCCGGTGCCCCTGTAGCTGCGGTGGGGCCAATCAGTGTCACGGAGTGTGGAGGAGTCCGGGGCCTGCACCCCTCTTCCTGGGATTCACTGTGACTCTCAGCCAGCCAGTAAAACAGAAGGTTTATTGGACAACAGGAACACAGTCTAAAACAGAGCTTGTGGATACAACCAAGACCCCTCAGTCAAGTCCTTCTAGGGGAGCAGGGAGCTTAGACCCCAGCCCTGGGGTTCCCTGCATTCCACCACCCAGCACCAAACTGAAACCAAAACCCCTCCCCAGCAGGCTGTCTCCTGCAGCCTTTTCCACATTCCAGGGCAGAGGTGTTACCTCCCCCTCCCCCTCCTGGCTCAGGTTACAGGCTCCCAGGTGTCCCATCCCCAGTGAAACTCCCCTGCCACATTCCCAGGTCAACACTCCCCCCTCCCTGCTGCGTCACACTCAGCTAGCAAAAAGAAAAGGAGTACTTGTGGCACCTTAGAGACTAACCAATTTATTTGAGCATGAGCTTTCGTGAGCCACAGCTCACTTCATCGGATGCATACCGTGGAAACTGCAGCAGACTTTATATATACACAGACCACGGTATGCATCCGATGAAGTGAGCTGTGGCTCACGAAAGCTCATGCTCAAATAAATTGGTTAGTCTCTAAGGTGCCACAAGTACTCCTTTTCTTTTTGCAAATACAGACTAACACGGCTGTTACTCTGAAACTCAGCTAGCAGCAGTGCCCACGTGGCAGGTGATGGCTGGATGTGCAGAGACTGTGGGGGCCCCAGTCCAACAGGATGGGCACCCATGGCACTGGGATGGGGTTAGAGCCCATTGTTTCCCAGTCCACATCCAGCACACTGACCCTCATCCCCAGCTGGGCTCAGCCCTGGACAGGGATGGGGGCTGAGGGCGGCCGGGGGTTGAGGAGGGGACTGGGAACAGCCCTGGGCCGGGGAAGAGGCTGAAGGTGCCCTGAGCTGTGACTGGGATCCTAGTGGGGAGCCAGCTATGGTCACTCAATTAGGGTGAACTGCAAAGAATGGGGGTAGCCAAACCCCAAAAAGCTGGTGAATATTTCAATACATAGATTTACTAAGCCAGTATAAAACAGCTTCTTTATTACCTTACTGCTTACTCAGAAGTCCAAACAGCACGGTTCCTTTAAAGTGATCCAGCCTCAGGCCTCCATCCACATACCCATGTCAGATATGATGAAAATTTCTGTAAATCTTATTTCATCATATAAAAGAAAAGGTTCTAGCAATCCCAAAGGATCGGACACATGACCTCCCAGGTTAATGAATGTTTCAGATCTTACCCAAATACATGCTACAGACAATTCTTATTCACTAAACTAAAATTTATTAAAAAATGAAAGAGAGAGAGTATGGTTAAAAGATCAATACACATACAGACATGAGTTCAATTTGTTGAGGTTCAGATTCACAGCAGAGATGGTGAGCTTTGTAGTTGCAAAGAGTTCCTTTAGAATTCAGTTAATAGGTTATAGTCCAATGTCCAAATCTCATATTCAGGGCATGCCAGCATAACTGGGACCTCAGTCTTGCGACTCAAACTTCCCCTGATGAAGTCTAAGCAGATCTGAGATGACAGAATCAAGACCCAAGGAACTTTTATACAATTTCATGTCCTCTTTGACAAGTTGGGATTTCCCAGAGAACAAAAGGTAATTAGGATGACTTTGAAGGAGGTCCATCACTGGTACTTAGCCATACAAATTAACATAAGGCCATTTGCTTTTTCCTCCACCATTCACAGTACATTTCAAAGAGAGATGAATTCCGAGATATCCCGTGTTTGCAATTCATTTAAATGCTAGGATCTTCTTTTGACCTCTGAATTATCAGAATACAGCATAGACAGGGACTGTTGATTACATTGTGGACCCTACTCATACATATGTAAATACACAAAAATACAAATATTATCTTCCCACATATCTTTTGTGGGTTATTTATTTTGTAGGATGTTTAACCCTTTCTAGCCATGTGTCACACCCCCAACGCGAGACTGGTGTGGAAGGGCGAAATTACAGCTCCCAGATACACTTTAAGGACCTTTCAACATTGATATGAGCTGTGTTTACATTGAATTCTTTGTACGGCCAAATTATTGATGCATGCTTTGGCCCCAGCCAAAAACATAGTACATAGTTTGTGAAACACTTTAGTGACTCCAGGGTTTGGTCAATGTGTTGACTTAACGTAGCCATTAATATTTTTCAAAAAGAGAACTTACTCTGGCATTCAGCCATGAAGGCTGTGAGCTGTTGTACCTCAGTTTCCCTTTGTGCACAGCAGTTCAAGCTTGCAGTGGTTTTTCTACTGTGGAAAGTTTTAGAAATGTGTCTATGCATTAGCTGTAAAACCTTAACATTATTAGGCTTCTTAATACAAAGTGTGTTTTTATTGAACCAAACAGCATTGTACATTTTTACAGTTCTTGGTATCAGCACCACAGTCACAAAAGTTAACATTTGTATTAACATTAACATTAAATTCATTGCAGTTGTACATTCACAATAATTTTTGTCATGCCACGCCTTTGGCGATAGATGGGACACATATTCCAATTCTGGCACCAGACCACCTAGTTTCCAAGTACATAAATCGGAAGGGGTATTTCTCTATGATTCTCCAGGTGCTTGTGGATCACCGTGGGCGTTTCATGGACTTCAACGTAGGCTGGTCCGGAAAGGTGCATCACGCATGCATCTTTCAGAACACAGGCCTGTCCAGGAAGCTGTCAGCTGGGACTTTCTTCCCAGACCAGAAGATCATCGTAGGGGAAGTTGAAATGCCCGTTGTGATCCTTGGAGACCCTGCTTACCCTTTAATGCCATGGCTCATGAAACCCTACACATGGAGCTTTGACAACAGCAAGGAGCGGTTCAACAACATGCTGAGTCAGTGCAGAATGACTGTTGAGTGTGCTTTTGGCCGTTTAAAGGGCTGCTGGCGCTGTCCGTATGGGAAGCTGGACCTGGCCGATGACAACATCCCTACGGTTATAGCCGCGTGCTGTACCTTCCATAACATTTGTGGAGCGAAGGGTGAAAGCTTCACTCAGGCATGGATCATGGAGGTTCAACACCTGGAGGTTGAATTAGAAAAGCCAGAGACTAGCGCTATTAGAGGGGCCAAGCGCAGGGCTGTAAGGATTTGGGATGCCTTGAGGGAGCAATTTGATGCTGAAAGCCACAAGTAATGTTTGGTGTCCTGCATGGGAGTGAAGTGCAGTGGCTCCAGTGCTAGTAGGCATCTGTGTTTGCTACATACGATGCACTGACTTGCAGTGCCTCTTGCTTTCCTGGGCTATGGTATCTTTTACTTAATGCAATAAAGAATGTTTTCAAAGCCAAAAAATTCATTTATTGAAAAGAAACACAACTGCTGGGGAAACAGAAAGGGCATGACACATCTGTACTGTGTGGGAGGAGGGAAAGGGGCGGGGTGGGGAACGGGACAATCACAGATTGGCATATGTCCTGTTATCATACTCAGCCTTCCTGTCTGGAGTGCTGCGCAATGAGTGCTGCACTTCAGACTGGCTAAAATGCATGGTGATGGGGGTTGAGTACAGTGGGTAAGGCTCGTAGTTTGCAGGGCTGGGTGGTGAAGCTACAGGTGTTGGAAGCAGCTGATGGTGGTACGAAACCACATGTTGGAGGAAGTGGGATGGTGGTGACATGGGAACACAAAGGAAAGAATTTTTGGACAAGGGCTGCAGGGGGCGGTGGGCACAGATCTGCTCTGTCTGCAGTGCTATGAGCACCTGTATCGAGTCCGCTTGGCGCTCCATAATGCTTATGAGCTGCTCCGTGCTTTGGTGCCGGCAATCTGCATTCTGTTGGTGGAGCCGCCTTTCAGTCTCCCGCCATTCCTGCGCTTTTTGATTTTCATTAAGGGACTGCTGCATGACTCCAGCCAGGGTGCAGCAAGCTTTATGCTTCTTGTGGAAGTGGATTACCACAGCTGTGGAGTCTGAGTGCTCTGCGTGCCTTGCCAATGTGGACACCTCAGGAGTTAGGGCGCCCGGGTCTGATTTAATGCACTCTAACTTGCAAGTGTAGACAAGGCCTAAGGGTGAGAGTTTGCCTGCTCTCCCCTGCATCCTGGTGAGTTCAGTTATAAAGCTGTTCTGCTCTGAAAAACCCGTAACCAAGTCTTTCCTCAGCACCTGAGTCACAGACTGCTCACTCAAAGAATCAATATGGAGACTCTCCTGTCCCAACAACATTGTCTTCCCAACCAGCCGGTCCAGCACAGCCACTTGGTCATAGGGCCATTCAAATTCCCTAACAATTTTCATTCCATCTAAAACTTCTCAAAGTGATCCACGCTGGGCCTTTCCAAAGCAAAGTTGGTGGATCTGTACACCTCAGAAAGACTCTGGCAGTTAGGAACTGAAACAAGACTCCCAAACAAACTGTTGCTTTCTCTATACAGTGATTCACCCTGAGTTGACTCAATCAAATCACTTCCACACCCATCAGTTGCAGCGAACTGCTTGCAAAAAGCACCCTGAAGATTTTCCTCTTCAGGAATCTTTCTAAGCAACAACCCATTTTTCACAGAAATTCTGCCCTTACCCTTTTCACCTACAGCTTGCTCTAAAGGAACATTTTCCTGAGCAACAACAGACTCTTCCTGGGTTTTCCTTAAATCCAGAATCACCTCTGTCCCATCAGGAGGATTTTCACAAAATCCCCTTTCAGGTAAATTGCTAGACTTCATAGTCACAAGATTAGAAGCATTCTCTTCCTTGTTACAAGTTTCCATACTGTCAGTGGGTAACATAGTCAAATTACCTTCATGCTTTCCTTGTGCCCTGGCGATGATATCATATCTTTACCCAGTCACACACTAGCAAGAGGCAAAATAGAAGCACCTGAATCACTTGGTCTCTAGGAGCTATTTATGACATTAACTGGATGCAACCTAGTTACAATGTCATCATCCCTAGCAGACACAAATTTAGGACCACTTCCTTCCTGGGCTTTAGTTGTATCCAGAATCAACTCTGGGTCAATTGATAAATTTTCAAACATCATAGGCTGACAGGCTTTTTCTGTCTGCTTTACAGACAGAAAAGAGCTGGAGAAACACTCCCCTTTAACAGACAAACAGCTTGGAATATTCTTTCCCTTGTCCCAGCACACATGGCTGTTCACGGACAATTGATTGGAGATTGGAGTAGCTCCCTTCATAGGCAAGTCATTACCCCTAACAGACACAGGAACATTTCCTTCACTGTCACAATTATTCACACTGGTAACAGGTAAGGTGTAGGGATACTCGTGTTCCACTAACCTTGCCTTCCCAAACTGCTGATTAGACAACGCCATCAGCCCAGACGTCTGCCTAGGCTCATCTAAACTTTCTTTGCCTTTCCCTCCCTTAGCAGATACACTGCTGTTTTCCACAAATAGTGTCTTATTACACCAAGCTACTTTAAGAACATCACTTTTACCTGGATGAGGTTAACCTCCCCAAGCTTTACTAACCATCAATCCATCCCTCACCGAGACTGTCCCCCTTCCTTCCTCAGTTAGGGCTTAACCTGATCACCAATTTTAATTTGCTCTAGAGAAACATGTTCCTGAGCCTTATCTAATGCCAGATTCACTTCTGAGATACCAGACAGACACTAAGAAATTTCTTCCACATATGCACTGCTTCTTTGCACAGATAAACAGCTATTTTCCTCATACAAACATTTGGGGAAACCCTCCGTAGGCAAATCCTTGTCCCTAGTAGACACAGGTTCAGGATTATTTCTTTCCTGTGACTGGTTTATATCATCAACTTGACTGAACAAAGCTTTAATATCATCCCCAATCAAAAGATCGCTAGGTAATAACTTTCTTACACCAGCTATAATATGTTTAACACCATTCCATTCAAGATGGATTCTAGCTAAAGGCACACTTAGTAAACTCATAGAGGATTACAATATTCACAGTCTTATTTGGTAAATAATCTTCCTCTTTGACAAGATCTGCTTTACAAGAGTGATGTTAGAAGCTGTACGTGACATTCTATACCTTGGGGAGCGTCCTGTAACCCCCATATTCCTCATTTTCATATATTTGTGATCTTACATATAAAGCAAGCCTTGTAAGGTTATGATCTGCTGTTATGATTCTCTATCCATAGATGTGTATCAATAATGCATATGAAGTTATGAGAATTGTGTTGTATGGTGGTCACTAAAACATGCTGCAAGTTGGGGAATCAGCCAGATATTAGCTCCCCAGAGGCAACAGCAAGGAAAGTAGCCAACGCCCTGGTGGGGTGTCAAACAACCCATCAACAGCTTTTGTCCAGCAAGGGAGCTAAAATTCAATGATTCATCTGCATGAGAACACACCAGGGGAATTGCTCAACCTTGCTTGGAGAGACTCAGCAATGCCCCCCAGACATGCCTGGACTTGTGCTCCCCAAGCACATGGACTGAGGGTATAAAACAGGCAGAGTGGACACATACTGGGCCCTTCTCCTGCCCCCACCTTCGCTTCAAGCAACTAAGACACTGAGAAGAAGACAAGACTCCAACACAGGAGACTGGCCCAGGTTTAAGGAACAAACCTGTATATGAAGGACTGCAACATCCAGTGGGGTGAGAAAAACTGCTTCTTCTAGTTGCTGCCCAATCTAATAGGGTTGAGAGTTTAGGCTGCATGCTTATATTTTATTTCTTTTGGTAACCATTCTGACTTTTTGCCTATCACTTAATATCACTTAAAATCTAACTTTGTAGTGAATAAATTTGTTTGTTTATGCTACTGAAGCAGTGTGTTTGGTTTGAAGCCTGGAACATAGCCATTTATTTGTTAAATTGGTGAACTCTTGTAAGCTTGCAGCATCCAGCGGGCATAACTGGACACGGCAAGAAGGAGGTTCCTAGGGTTGTGTCTGAGACCGGAGATATTGGCTCGTGTCATAGAATCATAGAATCATAGAATATCAGGGTTGGAAGGGACCTCAGGAGGTCATCTAGTCCAACCCCCTGCTCAAAAGGAGGACCCATACCCAATTAAATCATCCCAGCCAGGGCTTTGTCAAGCCTGACCTTAAAAACTTCTAAGGAAGGAGATTCCACCACCTCCCTAGGCAACGCATTCCAGTGTTTCACCACCCTCCTAGTGAAAAAGTTTTTCCTAATATCCAACCTAAACCTCCCCCACTGCAACTTGAGACCATTACTCCTTGTCCTGTCCTCTTCCACCACTGAGAATAGTCTAGAACCATCCTCTCTGGAACTACCTCTCAGGTAGTTGAAAGCAGCTATCAAATCCCCCCTCATTCTTCTCTTCTGCAGACTAAACAATCCCAGTTCCCTCAGCCTCTCCTCATAACTCATGTGTTCCAGATCCCTAATCATTTTTGTTGCCCTTCGCTGGACTCTCTCCAATTTATCCACATCCTTCTTGTAGTGTGGGGCCCAAAACTGGACACAGTACTCCAGATGAGGCCTCATCAATGTCGAATAGAGGGGGACGATCACGTCCCTCGATCTGCTGGCTATGCCCCTACTTATACATCCCAAAATGCCATTGGCCTTCTTGGCAACAAGGGCACACTGCTGACTCATATCCAGCTTCTCGTCCACTCTCACCCCTAGGTCCTTTTCCGCAGAACTGCTGCCTAGCCATTCGGTCCCTAGTCTGTAGCTGTGCATTGGGTTCTTCCGTCCTAAGTGCAGGACCCTGCACTTATCCTTATTGAACCTCATCAGATTTCTTTTGGCCCAATCCTCCAATTTGTCTAGGTCCCTCTGTATCCCATCCCTGCCCTCCAGCGTATTTACCACTCCTCCCAGTTTAGTATCATCCGCAAATTTGCTGAGAGTGCAATCCACACCATCCTCCAGATCATTTATGAAGATATTGAACAAAACCGGCCCCAGGACCGACCCCTGGGGCACTCCACTTGACACCGGCTGCCAACTAGACATGGAGCCATTGATAACTACCCGTTGAGCCCGACAATCTAGCCAACTTTCTATCCACCTTATGGTGCATTCATCCAGGCCATACTTCCTTAACTTGCTGACAAGAATACTGTGGGAGACCGTGTCAAAAGCTTTGCTAAAGTCAAGATACAATACATCCACTGCTTTCCCTTCATCCACAGAACCAGTAATCTCATCATAGAAGGCGATTAGATTAGTCAGGCATGACCTTCCCTTGGTGAATCCATGCTGACTGTTCCTGATCACTTTCCTCTCATGTAAGTGCTTCAGGATTGATTCTTTGAGGACCTGCTCCATGATTTTTCCGGGGACTGAAGTGAGGCTTACTGGCCTGTAGTTTCCAGGATCCTCCTTCTTCCCTTTTTTAAAGATTGGCACTACATTAGCTTTTTTCCAGTCATCCGGGACTTCCCCCGTTCGCCATGAGTTTTCAAAGATAATGGCCAATGGCTCTGCAATCACATCCGCCAGTTCCTTTAGCACTCTCGGATGCAACTCGTCCGGCCCCATGGACTTGTGCACGTCCAGTTTTTCTAAATACTCCCTAACCACCTCTTTCGCCACAGAGGGCTGGCCATTTCTTCCCCATTTTGTGATGCCCAGCACAGCAGTCTGGGAGCTGACCTTGTTCGTGGAGACAGAGGCAAAAAAAGCATTGAGTACATTAGCTTTTTCCACATCCTCCGTCACTAGGTTGCCTCCCTCATTCATTAAGTTGTCATTAGTTTGCACAATCCAAGGAGCAGCTTACATGCCAGAGGCTGTGCATGAACAGCCCCGGAGTGGGGGTTGTCACAGCAGAGCTGGGTAAGGCTGGCTCCCAGAGTCAAGGATTCATAGAATCATAGAATATCAGGGTTGGAAGGGACCTCAGGAGGTCATCTAGTCCAACTCCCTGCTCAAAGCAGGACTGATCCCTGACTAAATCATCCCAGCCAGGGCTTTGTCAAGCCTGACCTTAAAAACTTCTAGGGAAGAAGATTCCACCACCTCCCTAGGTAAAGCATTCCAGTGTTTCACCACCCTCCTAGTGAAAAAGTTTTTCCTAATATCCAACCTAAATCTCCCCCACTGCAAGTTGAGACCATTACTCCTTGTTCTGTCATCTGCTACCACTGAGAACAGTCTAGACCCATCCTCTTTGGAACCCCCTTTCAGGTAGTTGAAAGCAGCTATCAAATCCCCCCATATTCTTCTCTTCTAAAGACTAAACATCCCCAGTTCCCTCAGCCTCTCCTCATAAGTCATGTGTTCCAGACCCCTAATCATTTTTGTTGCCCCCCGCTGGTCTCTTTCCAATTTTTCCACATCCTTCTTGTAGTGTGGGGCCCAAAACTGGACACAGTACTTCAGTGAGGCCTCACCAATGTCAAATAGAGGGGAATAATCACGTCCCTCGATCTGCTGGCAATGCCCCTACTTATACATCCCAAAATGCTATTGGCCTTCTTGGCAACAAGGGCACACTGTTGACTCATATCCAGCTTCTCGTCCACTGTCACCCCTAGGTCCTTTTCTGCAGAACTGCTGCCGAGCCATTTGGTCCCTAGTCTGTAGCGGTGCATTGGATTCTTCCGTCCTAAGTGCAGGACTCTGCACTTGTCCTTGTTGAACCTCATCAGATTTCTTTTGGCCCAATCCTCCAATTTGTCTAGGTCCCTCTGTATCCTATCCCTGCCCTCCAGAGTATCTACCACTCCTCCCAGTTTAGTGTCATCTGCAAACTTGCTGAGTGTGCAATCCACACCATCCTCCAGATCATTTATGAAGATATTGAACAAAACCGGCCCCAGGACCGACCCCTGGGGCACTCCACTTGATACCGGCTGCCAACTAGACATGGAGCCATTGATCACTACCCGTTGAGCCCGACAATCTAGCCAGCCTTCTATCCACTTTATAGTCCACCTTGTAGATTGGAGTGACCTAGCAACTCACAGGTCCGTATAACAATGTTACACTGTAATTTGCCCTAAAGAGCTTTTACCATTGACTTTTACATTCTGTACACAAGTTATGGGGTTACCTTCACCCGAGCTCACAGTAAAAACATTTACATAAAGGCGGCAGTGTTGGGGTAAATTTGGTTACACACAGACAACTGCTTAGAGTCAAACAACATACCAACATTGTTACAAACTGGATAGATTCTATCCCCATTTTTGCTGTTCATTGGAGCTTGCTTTTCAGGATGATACAGTTCCTGTTGTTCTTTGTTCTCTGGAATAGGAGCTTAAGTCTGTCCACTTTTGCCATAGTTTTTAGTTCCTGCAATCGAATATATGCCATTCTTTGTTCATGTTCAAAACACAGGTGTTCTCTTTTAGCAACTTCTCCTTCCATATCAGCTATCTTTTTGCTTTTGTTCAAGTTCTAGGTGCTGGTTTCTCACCCCAAGCATTTTTGCTGGGTCTGCTTCCTTATCACTGGCAATTAACAGATTTTTCAGTTGCTGCTCTGGAGCCTTTTGCTTAAAATACAACCCTATCTGTGAGCACAATTCTTCCAGGCTTTTTCTGTCAGGATCTTGATCATGAGTCACTCACTGTAACTGATTTTTAACCCTTAAACTCTCCAATATCAAAATTAAATTTTGACAAGCGTGTGGTTCTTATCCAAAAACCCAATTAACCTCTGGTAATGTTTATCCGAGCAGGCCTGCACCACTGTGACTGGGGTCCTAGGGTGGAGCCAGCTGTGGTCACTCAATTAGGGTGAACTGCAAAGAATGGGGCAGCCAAACCCCAAAAAGCTGGTGGATATTCCAATACTTAGATTTACCAACCCAGCATAAAACAGCTTTTTTTATTACCTTACTGGTTACTCAGAAGTCCAAACAACACAGTTCCCTTAAAGTGATCCAGCCTCAGGCCTCCATCTAAGTACCCACGTCAAATATGATGAAAATTTCTGTAAATCTTATTTCATCATATAAAAGGAAAGGTTCTACCAATCCCAAAGGATTGGACACATTACCTCCCAGGTTAATGAATGTTTCAGATCTTACCCAAATACACGCTATGGACAATTCTTATCCATTAAACTAAAATTTATTAAAAAACAAAAGAGAGAAAGTCTGGTTAAAAGATCAATGCATCTGATGACGTGAGCTGTAGCTCACGAAAGCTTATGCGCAAATAAATTGGTTAGTCTCTAAGGTGCCACAAGTCCTCCTTTTCTTTTTGCAATATACATACAGACATGAGTTCAATTCATTGAGGTTCAGATTCACAGCAGAGATGGTGAGCTTTGTAGTTGCAAAGAGTTTCTTTAGAATTCAGTTCATAGGTTATAGTCCAATGTCCAAATCTCATATTCAGGGCAAAAACACAAATATTATCTCCCCACGTCTTCTGTGGGTTATTTGTTTTGCAGGATGTTTAACCCTTTCTATCCATGTGTCACGGTGGCCCTGGGCTGAGGAAGGGACTGGGAACAGCCCTGGGCTGGAGAGGAGGCTGAGGGTGCCCTGAGCTGCAGATGGGGATTAAGGGGGCCCCTGGGCCAAGAAGGGGTGTGTCCTTGGGTCAGGTAGGAGGCTGAGGGTGCACTGGCATTAGGGCTCCCTGTGCTTGGTTGTGGGGCCATTGGCTTTGCAAGGCTCAGGGACAGGCCCTGCACAGAAGCTTGCCCATAGGGGATGCTGCAGCCTGATCTTCCTGGGGCAGTTACAGCTTTGGGGTGCCCAATGCTGCCTATGGCTGTGTGGGTACCAGGGTGTCACTGCAGGGGGCAGCACAGGAGTCCCATTGTGTGCTCCGGGTGGTCCATTCCCCCCTGCCAAGGGGGCAGGCTGGGCTCTTGGTTCTTCTCCAGGATTTTGGGGTGCGGATGATGTCCTGGCTCAGCCTATTAGGGAAGGTTGGGGACAGTTGCCCAGTTGCGGTCCAGCCCTAGATCGGGAGGTGGACAGATCTGCACTGAGCCAATCTCTCTATGGAGCTGGACCCAGCAGAAGTCTGCTCTGCCCCTCAGGGAGGCTGGGCACAGTCCGGCAGCACGTTTCCTGGGGAGAGATGATTATGTGATCTGGGATGAAGCGGTGGATAATGGGACCCTCCCAGTATGCCCAGTGCCCTTTAATGCTCTCCTGTTTGGGGGGCCCTGTGGCTGTGCCTGGAGAATGCCTATGGTATTGCCTTGGCTGGGAGTAGGGAGCTTGTGGGAAAGCTCATGAGAACCCCCCAAGTGGATTTTGGGACCCATGGGGCAGCTGCGGAAGGTGTAGGTTGAGTGCAATGGGGAACCAGGCAGGCCAGGATCTGACACTGACCCCCTGGGTGGCCCTGCCTCAGTTTCCCCAAGTGAAAGATGCTCTGGGTGAGCTGTGCTATTCACACCAGTGTCTGAGCTGTGGGGCATCCAAGCATTGCCCAGGGCTGAGGAAACATGCTGGAGCAAACAGCTGACCTGGGAGCCAGGGATTCTCTCCTGAGAGGCCTGCTTGGCAGGCCCCAAGCTGCGCTCCCCCCTGGGGGGCGCTGGCTTGGAGCCCTGCTTTTGTCTCCCAGAGAACAGGGAGAACCGTTTCCAGGGGCTGCGTCCCAAAAAGGACCTGTGGCGCCTGGAGCCGTTAGAGAGAGCTGGCCCCTTGCCAGGCAGCACAGTGACTAGCACCTCACTGCCCAAAAAGGGAAGGCAGGGCTCTCCTTGGGGGCGGGGGGAGGGGGGACAGCCCCAGCACCCAGCATTGGGGATTGGAATGGCCCGTTTGTATCCCTACTGGCCCAGCCACTAGAGGGCGACATCCCACGCAAGATACACACACACACACTACTGTGTGTGCAAATACACACACACACACAGTCACACTGTGGAGGGGCCTCTCACCTCCCGTTGGCTCCCTTGTGTTGGAGACAGAGCAGCAGGAGAGGCTGCTGGACCTCCAGGGCCTTCCCCAGCTGCGTAACAGGGACTGTGCTGCTCACTCGGCAGGTGGAGGGAGTTCATCCCAGCAAAGCTATAGGGGAAATGGTGGCAAGAGGGGTCGCTGTGGGCAGGAATACCCTTTGCACCATCATCCAATGCCCATTGTCCGCTCCAAGGACTGTTGCGCCAGCTTGACTCACCGCAGTCGCTGACCTTGCGCCCGGCATCGTGGAGCGCTTGGGAGGGAAATCAGGGCCCCTCAGAGCGTTGTCACAGGGCCCCTGACACTTGAATTATCTGCTGCCGGCTCGGATTCACCCTGGCGGTTCTGGGTGACGTGCAGGCAGATCATCCTGGGCTGGGGCAGAGTGGGAGCAGAGTGCGGCTGGGATCGGTTACAGGCCGGGCTACACGCGAGGTCCCCCCAGGGCACAGCTGCCCCGTTGCAGGGACCCGCAATGCTCCCTGTAAGCACACGGGCATCAGCCACAGCCCACGCGTGTTCTCGCCGTGCATGCTCTCCATGGGCGCGGCCCCAGGGTCACCCCCACAGCCTCTGCGGCTTTGCCCAAGGAAAGCCCCAGTTCGCCAGGCAGTGGGGGTGGGGGGGGTTGAGTCGGGCCTGGCAGCTGCACTCACCAAAGGGCTCAGTAGCTCCCGACTGATACTAAAATGGGCATGAATTGAAACCGCAGAGCCAGACACGTGGGCAGGGACACCCGAGCCCTGGCCCAGAGCCACTTCCAGAGAAGGGAGGCCTGTGTCTGACCCCTCCCAAATCTGGGATGTTCCACTCGGGATGGGAACTACATGGCTGAGATTCCAAGGCCTGACATGGGGCACATCTACACAGGCTGTCTTGTCTCGCCTGTGGGGGGCAGTGTGCACCCTTCACACACACACACACACACACACACACACAGAGAGTCCCTCTCTTACCCGTAGAGGGCAGTGCAGTTTGCTAAGCTTGTTGGATGGAGCAGATGGTCTGAGCAAGCGACTCCTCACCTGGCTGAGCACGTTGTAACCCTGGCTCCCATGCTGCACTCCCACCCTTCCTCCTCCTCCTCCTGCCTGTTGGCCCAGCACCCACTGCCCCCACCCCCGTGCCTGGGCAGACTCCCCCCCCGCCTGCACTTGCCGAGCAGGCTCAGTGAGTGGCTGATTTCTTTGCTCACTCCATACAGCCACTAACAAGGGGCTATATATAGGCTGGAGGTTTGTGGTCTGGGCTCCATCTGCTAACATCCATTACCCAATTAATCTGCACTCCCACTGGGCTAGTTAAGGAGTGAAGCGCATTTAATGGCTCGCCGTTTGCATTCGCAGCCCCCGGGGACCCTGGGTGACCCAGATCTGGGATCTTTTGCCCCACAGAGCTACAGGCACCCCCAAGCATCACAGCCAGCTGCCTCTCTCCACATTACATTAGTCGGCCCAGTTTTCCACATGGCTGTGCACACTCACTGCTGATTTGCACGTGCACATCCAATAGAGCAAAGCAGGCCCCACGTGGTTGGGACAGAAGCCCCTTGCCACAGGGCAGCATCTGCATCTGAGAGGTGACTGTAGCCATTGCATAGCCTCCCTGTCCCCCGCAGGATTGATGGTCCCATTAAAGAGAGGGGGAAACTGAGGCACAGAGGTGCCATGATGTGCCTAAAGCTGCAGAGGAGTCAGCTCAGGCTGTGCAGCCTCCCCAAGCAGGCTGCGCCTGAGCCCAGGCCTGGATTAGGGCTTGGCAGGATGGCCCCTTCCCACCGTGTGGGAGGCATAAAGGCAGAGCAGTGGATAAGCTGCCGCTTGATCTCTCCCCCCAGTACATACACATGCACATACCATATTTGGGTTAGGGGGACGTAGCTAGTGATCCGCTCCTTGGGAATGGTGGAGCCACAGTGCAGGACTGGAGCCGTCACTTCCCGGCATGGGCAGACCCAGGGATCGGCCCCACAGCAATAAAAATGCCTGGCAAGAGATTTTGACAATGCACATGGGTTCCTGCCTAGTGCATCTGTCAGACCACAGCCCCGGCTGCTCCCTCTGCCCTGTCCCACAGGGCCACAGAGCTCTTGTATGTAGTGGGGGAGGGAATGGGGCGGGGGTTCCCTTCTGGTCCAGCTGGTTCAGTGAGCTCGGGGTCCCAGGTAACCCACCCAAATCAGTGCGAGCCATTCAATTGGCAGTCTCAGGAGCTGGCTGGAGCCTGGATTTGCAGGTTGGGAGCTCCCATGACCCAGCTAGCCTTTACACACCCCACCTGCTTCCCGGGGTGTCATTGCAGCTCGAGTGGAGACGCGGAGCTAGCTCGGTGCTGCGGCAGCAGGGCCAGTCTGCTGAGCCGTCACTTGGTACCAATCACTGCCCTGGTACCTGAGCTAGCTGCAATCACAGCCCGTGCTAGACGGACAGACAGACAGACGGATGGGCCATGGCCTCTAGGCACTACTGCACAAACAGGAGGGTGGTTTCCAGCACCCAGCTTCCAAGGGTGGCTCAGGGTCCTGTGCTGAATCCCAAACATAAGGGTGGGTCGCTGGGTTTCATCCACTCTGATTCAATCCTGTGTCCCACAGCGACCCTGCTGCTGGTGACTTGCCCCAGGGGTCAGTGCCATGGTGGGGGGCTGGGAAGGGACCCAGGGCCTGCACTCTGCTGCTCTATGTGGCCAGGCAGGAACGAAGGCAGGAGCCCCTGGCTCTGGGGCTAATTGGGAATCCCCCTCACAGCCACTCCCCTGGCCCCCCCATGACTCGCACCACGAGCCTTCGCTCCACCATCCTGCTCCCAGCTCCGGGCAGGGGGGACCGGGCAGGGAAGGGGAGGCCTTGCATCCGCCCTAAGAGAGGAGGGTAAACAAACACACTGGTAACCAAGATGACTTCAGGCTGGGGCAGTGGGAATTGGGGGTGGGGGTCATGGCCAGTTCAGTGCATTCCACAGGAGCTCCAGGGAGCCATAGTGTGGGGAGCAGGGGCAGAGGAAGGGTGTTCCCCCAATATCTCCCTGAACAGTGCCCCCACAGCCTCTGCACAGGCCCCCCAATCCTTCCCACATGCTCCCCCAAATCCCTCCCCACATGGTGCCCCCACACCCTCCCCACGTGCCCCCATGCTCCCCCAAATCCCTCCCACGTGGTGCCCCCAAACCTACCCCATGTGCCCCCAAA
This sequence comes from Caretta caretta, assembly GCF_965140235.1. Lineage (NCBI taxonomy): Eukaryota > Metazoa > Chordata > Testudines > Cheloniidae > Caretta > Caretta caretta. The sequence continues at coordinate 15,773,253 of NC_134225.1, forward strand.
CCCTCCCCACATGTTCCCCCAACTCCTCCACACATGCTCACCCCAAACTCTCCCTAAGCACTGATGCTAACCCTCTGCCCAAACCCCTCCCCACGTGTCATCCCAAACCCCTCCTCACATGCTGCCCCAAACCCTCCAGACGTCACTCCAACGCTTCTCCCCGCATACTCCCCCCCAAACTAACCCCACATCACCCCCAAATCCCTGGCCCCACACTCCGCCCAAGCCTCTTCCCATGTGTGTGACCAGGCAGGGGATGAGGAGAACAGACTGAAGAGCTGACCCCAGCAGGACTGAAAGGCTCAGAGGCCGGACCCCGAGGGGATTCTGGTCTGAGACCTTTAAACTAGTCCCAGGGTTGCTTGGGCCCTGCCTCCTGAGTTTGGCAGTCAGGGTGGGCGGCACTGCGCTCACCTGGTCTCCAGATCCGAGGGACCCATGGCGGGGCTGACCTGCCTGTGGATTTGAGGAGGGGAAGGGCAACACTGGAAACAGCTGCGACTGGCGGGACAGAAGCAGAGGCAGGAAGGCAGCAGAGCCCCCTGGAGAGAGGTGTCCTCACCCCTTCCTCATGGTCCTCTCCGTGTCGCAGGGCAGGAAGAGGCCTTGGGGAGATGCAGATCACCTCCTCCTTTTCCCCACTGGCAAAGGTGCTCAGGGCTACATGTGGGAAAACAGGGGGCTTCAGCTGGCCCTCCCCCATGCCCTCCTGGGTGCTCGCCCAGCTCAGGGGACAGTTCTCATTCACAGACTCCAGCTGTGAGTCACACCCGGCCTGGAGAAAATCAGGAATCTTCTCTTCCCACCATGGGCCCAGGCCTGTGGGCTGCTGGGCTCTAGGCGAGGGGAAGTGAGATCACATAACAGAACATCTGGGGAGGAGACAGCTTCCAGGGGCTGGGCTCCTCAGAAGTAGCTGCCAGCTGCGTGCTCGGTCACAGTGGAAGCTGGTTCAGTAGAGGCCCCTGTTGCAGCAAGATTCTCTAATGAGTCGAGCTGGGCAGGAAAGGGGCTTTTTCCCCCATGCAAAATTGTGATGAAAATGATCGTTTTTATCTCGCCCCTGTCCCCACCAGCCCCATCGGCTCCATGGGGGGTGGGTGGGGGGAAGGGAAGCACTTTCCCGGCTACGGAAGAACTGAGGCTCAGCGTGGATGAAGGGACTCACCCAAGGCCGCACAGGAAGCCTGTGGCAGAGCCAGATGCTGAGCCCAGCTTTCTGGAGTCCCATTCCTGTGCCTTGCCCACTAGGCCACCTTCCCCACCTGTCTGCTTGTGAGAGGCATTGGGGTTGGGTGTAATTAGTGCGTCTGCAGCTACGCAACTACTGGGAATGTGTTTTCCATGTGCTCTGCCATTTTATGAAGCCAAGTTGATGCAGTGTTACAGAGGAAGTGCATGCATCGCACACATACACACACACACACACACATGCTGAGAGACAGCATGTTACAGAACAGGTGCACAAACATACAACACACCCACTGCATTACACAGGAGATGCGCCCACCCACATGCACGCCCTGCTCGTTCTCAAGGAGACTTTGGTTTCTGTTGATTTTTTCCCCAATCTGAAAAAAATTTGTTTATACTGTGAGTCTCTTGCCGCTCCCAGTGTCTGGGCTGTGTGTGTAACCAGGCCAAGGTGTGTGGGGATGTGTAAGAGGACCAGGTTGTGTGTGTGTGTGAGAGAGAGAGAGAGACAGGTCTGGGCTGTGTCTATGCAACAGCTCTGGGCTTTGTGTGTGTGTAGCAGGTCTGGGCTCTGTGTGTGTGTGTAGCAGGTCAGCTGTGTGTGTGTGTGCCCGTGTGTGTAGCAGGTCTGGACTCTGTGTGCGTGTGTGTTGCAGGTCTGGCTCTGTGTGTGTATGTGTGTAGCAGGTCTGGCTCTGTGTGTGTGTGTGTGTGTGTCACAGGTCTGGGCTGTGTGTGTCTGCGTGCGTGTGTAGCTTCAACCTCCCTCCCACCCCAGAAGTTCAGACTCGGGGACACTTACAGCGCTGCTGCTCCAGCACTTTGTGAGGACGCTGCCTACCCCGGGGCGAGGGCTCCCCCTGTTGGCGCAGTGAACCCATTGCCCCGAGAGGTGGCAGCTATGGCGGCGGGACAGGCCCTCCTGTGGCACAGCGCTGTCTCCCCAGGAGTTAGGGCCGCTATAACGGGTTTGTCCCCACCCCTGAGTGAGGTGGTGACACCGATGCAGGTTGGCAGTGCGGACCAGGGCCCAGTCCGTGCTCTCTTGTCCAGCCCCAGGGTTACGCATGCCCTTCAGTAACAGACTGGCAGCTCTGCTCCTTTGACAGTGCAATTGAAAACCAGACGAATGCCTTTGCGGTCTGCACATGACTTGGTGCAGAGCAGAATATCGCCACTAAACTGTTTCACACAGAGTTGTAGCCCACTTACCCCACCAGCTGGGAGAAGCCGAACATGCCACTAGCAGGCTGGTGGGAGATGGGTGCCAGATATGGAGAGCAGAGAGGGACAAAGCTCAGCGAGCGGCTGCACCCTCAGGATGGGATAGTCAGATCCCGTTTTGTTTCCCTCTGGGATTGGTCTCTGCTTTAACCATGTACAATCTGTTGTGTGGCGCGAATACCCAGAGCATGCCGGGTGCGCTGTGAATGCTGGCAGGTTATCAGACAATGTGTTTGTGCAGTGCCTGGCACAGCGGGGCCTTGGTCCCTGGCTGGAGCGGCTGGGCGCTACCGTATTACAGCTAATAATGTACCGCACCCAGCACAATGGGGTCCTAGTCCAGGATTGGGGCTCCAGGGCACTACCGTAATACACCAGTAACGTACAGAGAGAAATGGATAGAAATTCCATGCTTGAATAATAACAATATAGCTGTAGGAATATACTACCGACCACTCCGGATGGTGACAGTGGCTGTGAAATGCTCAAGAAGATTAGAGAGGCTACAAAACAGAAAACCCAATAATAATGGGGGATTTCAACTACCCCCCTATTGACTAGAACATGCCATCTCAGGACTGGATGTGGAGATAAAATTTCTAGATACCATTAAAAAGAAAAGGAGGACTTGTGGCACCTTAGAGTCAAATTTATTTGAGCATAAGCTTTCGCGAGCTACAGCTCACTTCATCAGATGCAAAAATTGAAAGCTTATGCTCAAATAAATTTGTTAGTCTCTAAGGTGCCACAGGTCCTTCTTTTCTTTTTGCGGCTACAGACTAACACGGCTGCCACTCTGAAACCCATTAGATACCATTAGTGACGGCTTCCTGGAGCAGCTAGGCCTGGAACCCACAAGGGAAGAGGTGATTCTTGATTTAGTCCTAAGTGGTGCACAGGATCTGGGCCAAGAGGTGAATATAGCTGAACTGCTTTGCAATGGAGTCCATAATGTAATTAAATATAACATCCTTGTAGGGCAGAAAATACTAAAGAAACCCACCCCAGGAGCATTTCATGACATAAAGGGGAACTACACAAAACAGAGGAGGCTAGTTAAATGGAAATTAAAAGGAACAGTGAAATGCCCACAAGCTGCATGGGAACTTTAAAAAAATGCCATAATAGAGGCTCAAACTATATGTATATCCCAAATAAATTAATAATAATAAAACAGTAAAAGGAACCAAAATATGTCACTATGGCGAAACAATACAGTAAAAGAGGTGGTGAGAGACAAAAATATGTCCTTTAAAATTTGGAAATCAAATCCTACTGAGGCAAAAAGAAAGGCATATAAACTCTGGCAAGTCAAGTGTAAAAGTATAATTAGGGAGGCCAAAAAAGAGTTTGAAGAGCAACTAGCAAAAGGCATAAAAAATAACAACCATACCAAAGGCTATAAGTAAGCAGTTATGAGATAAGAGGGAAGGTCCTCTCATGGATCAGTAACTGGTTAAAAAATATGATACAAAGGGTAGAAATAAACGGTCAGTTTTCACAGTGGAGAGTAGCAGCCGTGTCAGTCTGTATTCGCAAAAAGAACAGGAGTACTTGTGGCACCTTAGAGACTAACAAATTTATTTGAGCATAAGCTTTCGTGAGCTACAGCTCCTTTTCTTTTTACAGTGGAGACGTAAATAGCAGGGTCCCTCTAGGATCTTTACTGGGACTGGAGCTGTTCAATGTATTCAAAATGACTGGAAAACGGGATAAACAGTGAGTTGGCAAAGTTTGCAGATGATACAAAATTACTCAGGATAATTATCTCCAAAGCTGACTGCGAAGAGTTGCGAAGGGATCCCACAAAACTGGGTGACTGGGCAACAAAATGGCAGATTAAATCCAGAGTTGATACATGCAAAGTAATGCACATTGGAAAACATAATCCCAACTATACATATAAAATAATGGGCTCTAATTTAGCAGCTACTATTCAAAAAAGAGATCTTGGATTCATTGTGGATAGTTCTCTAAAATATCATAATACACCTAATTGTGGCACTCTGTCCTTCAAAGCTGCACCCTGGAACCCCCTTATTCACTCCTGTCATATGATTATGACAAATTTCATACAAAGCATACAATGTAAGATTTTATATGAAAGGTCAAGATCTGCTGAAACCCATTCTTCTGTCAAAATGTGTTGATCATTAGTGTGTGTGAAGTTGTGAGATTTTGCTGTATGGTTGTTACTGAAATATGTGGTAAATTTGGGAGTTGTCCACTGTTAGTTCTCCAGTGACAAGAAAAGAGGTGATCCACTCCCAGGCAGGTTTTAAGTGACCAGTATTCAGCAGGGGAGTTGTAAACAAGGGATTTACAATGCTGTAAGTACCACACAAGGGGGATTGCTCAACTCTGTGACTCAGCAAAGCTCATCAGGACACGTCTGGGCTAGTGTCTTCCAGGCACACAGACTGAGAATATAAAATAGGGGACAGTGGCATCATGTTTTTACCTTTCTCCTCCCTCACCTATGCTGGAAGCAACAAGAACACTAGGAAGACAAAGACTTGAACTGAGGAGACTGGTCCAAGGCTTAAAGGGGAAACCTGTGTATTAAGAACTATAACCTACTTGCAACATCCAGTGGGGTGAGAAAAACTGCTTGATCCAAATACTGCCTAGTGTAATAAGGTTTAAGATTTAGATCACGCACTTACCTTTTATTGTCTTTGATAATTATCTCTGACCTTTTGTACCTACCACTTATAATCACTTAAAATCTAGCTGTCTGTCGTTAATAAATCTGTTTTATATTTTACCTAAAATAGTGTGTTTTGCTTGAAGTGCTTGGGAAATCTCAGCTCAGTTTACAAAGGCTAGTGTGTGTCTTCTCCACATCGAGGTAGGGGCAGATTAGGAGATAAACTTACAGTGTTCAGGCTTCCGACCAGGGCAAGACAATATATTCCAGGGGTGCATGGCTTGGGACATTTTCTGGTTCGTGTGATTTGTGAGTGACTCAGGAAGAATTCATGCAATCTAGCTGGGTGTGAGGCTCCACCTGCTGTTGTGCTGAGTGGTAACAGCACCTGGAGGGGTTTGCTGCTTGTCACTAGCAAAGCATTGTGAGAGACAGCCCAGGCTGGAGAGTTAAGGGGTATCCCAGTTCCAGGTTGTACCCCAGGGATCCCATCACACTAATAATGTGCAGCACACAGCACAATGGGGGCCTGGTCCATGAGTGGGGCTGCGGGGCATGACCGTGATACAGAAAATGAATAGCACTAGAAATCACAGACCACAGAGCCAGCCTTTCCCAGGTTTGGAGTCACAGACAAACAAGTGCATCATCTCTCCACTGTCTTTCAAGGGCTTCCAGAGCTCTGTGTAGAATGCTCACATGAACCTCTTACCTGCGGCTGAAATACAGCCAGTGCTAGGGAGCAGCCCAGCAGTGCTGCACAGCAGGGCAGGATAGAGAGGCAAAAGGAATCCTGTATCCAGCTGGCACTGCAATGGGAATTTGAAGGCGGAGGAACATGACAAGCAGTGTGGGCATCAGGCCAGGGCTCTGAGTTAACACCCTGGCTTCTGGGAACGGTGCCATGACATTGTTAATCGTTGTGAGTTTGCCAGGACTGTAGTTTTCCATCCCTCCCAATGGAGGCAGACCACAGCCACTGCACTGCCCCCCTTCCTGCCCCCCCCCCAGCTGAATGGGGATAGTCTGCAACTCTTCGATCACCTCTGTCTCCTGCACACTCCAGTGTGGACACCCCCAGCCCCTCCATCCCCCATTGAGGACAGCCTCATGCCTCTGGCCCCTTCCACTGGGGACAGACCCTGGCCCCTGCACCCCACATTGAGGACAGCCCCTGACTCCTGCACTCCCCGCTGGTTACAGCCCCTGACTCCTGCACCCCCCATTAGGGGCAGCCCCTGTTCCTCGTGGCCCCTCCTTTTGCCTGAAACACTATTCCAGACTCACAGAGAAATCCCTTTTTGTGAACCCAGGAGGAAATATCTTCCTGCTTCCGCTAAGCGTCTAGACAAGTTACAGATGTAACCCTTCTGCCAGGTGGAGCTGGCAGCAACCAGGGCCGGGTTCAATATCTAGTGGTTCCTTTTCAACAATACAACACAGAACCGGCTCGAGCCCCCACCCAGGAACCTGGGAAAATTACACATGGCCCCTGGGCGCCTCTGTGAAGCAATACTTCCATGCTCACATGCACAGAGTGTGAGTGTAGAAAAGAAACTTTTAATCAAAGGAGGGAAGTCACCCAACATTAATTAGGGAAAATGCCACAACCAGGATTCATAATCGTAAAACTATGAGCAGGACACCCACCCCGGAGTGGGGCAGAGTCTTCTGCCTCATGTTCTTAAGTTCTACAACCAAAAGTTCCTTTTCTGTGCCCCCCTCTACTCCCCGCCCCTCATAGTGGTTGTCCTTGGTCAGTGAGGACCCAGGGTTCAGAGGTGCACCTGTGTGAGTTCACCTTCCACCCGGGGAAGAAGGCACCTTGTTTGCTCTGCCATCTGAGCACTTGCACTGGCTGGCCACCCTGCCAGCCACTGCTCCTTGCCGCTGGCCTCCCCACCAGCTGCTCCCAACTGCTTGCTACTTTTGCCAACTTCCCATCAGTTACCTTCTGCTGCCACCTGCCTCTCTGCTATGACTTCCGCACATCAGTCTCTTAGCGATTTTTAAAACTAATCAGGCTGGGCAGAAACACTGCGGCCTCACAAGTGTTCTTATTGAGGACTTGAAGCAACAAAAGACTCCTAATGAAGCCTATTTAGCTCTATCTTTGAACAATGGGGAGAAAGAGATTAAACCAGACCAGAGACCTTTAGGGAAGAGTCCACACCTCCTACCTCAAACAGCTGTCCCTACCCTTCTTTCACAGGGCTCTGGCATTTGAGCCCCTGGCTTAATGAGGTTCTTTCAGCTGAGGGTGAACCCTTCATTTGGGACAAGTTAAGCCAGTAGTTCTCAAACTTTTGTACTGGTGACCCCTTTCAGATAGCAAATCTCTGAGTGCGACCCGCCTTATAAATTAAAAACACTTTTTTATATATTTAACACCATTATAAATGCTGGATGCAAAGAGGGGTTTGGGGTGGAGGCTGACAGCTTGCGACCCCCCAAGTAATAACCTTGCGACCTGCTGAGGGGTCCCAAACCCCAGTTTGAGAACCCCTGGGTTAAGCACAGTTCTGTTCCCCTTTATTCATACAATAAACACAACAACATTGGTAACAGCATTTCACTATCTCTGCATTCAGTACTAAAGTGATTTGTAACCCAACTCTAGCCAAAGTTGATCACTTTTGTGCAACACAGCTCCTGTCTGCTGGACACCTACGCAGAGTAGGTGTGTTCATGCAAATACAGTTTGCTCCTGAAGTCTCTCCCCCTCCCAGCTCGCTGTCAGGGGAGAGTTCATTCAAACCCTGCTTACACAGAAAGCAAAGGTGCGTCTGTGTTCGGCTTCTCGCTGTCTCTGGGAGGAGCTGCAAGTCTGCACTGCAGGACTCTGGGCATCCCCCTCCCACACCCCACTCCCCCCCTTTAATAGGGACAAACAGGGAATAGAGAGTGAGTGCTGCAGCAGGGGGAGACGTCATGGACACGCAAACACAGACCCGTCCCAGACAGCTACACACAGACACCCAGCGATACAGGTACACACACGCAGAGGTGCACACACAAAGAGGCAGATAATCACACACAAAGACATGTTCACAAACATGCCAACTAGCACACTCAGCCATACTGCACCCCCGAAGGCAGAGGGGCAGACCCACAAAGACATGGGAGCTGGGAGGCAGCAAACCTGCTTTCCTCCATGTGGCATTTCCTAAAGACCTGGTTTTGTTTGTTTCAGTCCAGCTTGGGGAGGGATTCTGGGAAGGGGAGCAAAGTTGGGGGAGCGGAGCGAGGGGTGCTGCTGAGGCAAATCTAGCATTCTCAAGGACGAGCTGCCTAAACTGTGCCTGACACAAGTGGGGAAAGTCAAAGCACAGAAACACTGGGAACTGGCCTATTGGATAATACAAGTCTGGCTGTGAGGCATGAAGGCCTCGGTTTGAGGGAGCAGGGACAAGTGACCCCAAAGGGGGGAGCAGAGGGTGAACCAGAGCCCCAAACGCATCCGCAGCCCCTTTCTTACTGACTCAGGAAAAGAAAAATCCTCCCTGCAGGGTTTTCTCATGGAACCCTGCAGCAGAGCAAGTGTCTGCAATTTGCACAGCACAAAGCCAAGCCCTGGGAAAGAGTGGCAGGTAGAAGCAGAAACATCCGGCAGGAGGATGTAATTAGTGACGTGGGTGCGGGAAATGTAGGTTGTCTGGGGCAGGCTGTTCTGGAAACATGTGAAGTGAGATTGGACGTGTTTACATTGCAGGTCAAATAAAGGCACTTCGAAGGCAATAGGCTATTTCTATGAATGACCTTGATCAGTCAGTGGTCAGCTTTTATAATGTTTTCTAAAATTCACTGAACATGAAGGTTCAATTATTTGCTGTCACAATCTTCACTTCCATTTAACAGAGTTTTTTGTCTGGGAATTTCCTGTTTTCTCTCCTGAGAAGCATTGCGCAGTCTGTAAGGGCCAGATTCCCAGGTGGTGTAAACCAGCAAAGCTTCACTGAGCAGGAAGACACAGACGGATTAGGTATTTCTGGGGGGCAGGAAAGTTTATGCTCTGAAAACAGATGGTACAAAAGGTGCACTGGGCACAAGTGTCTGTGTTGGCTGGAGTTTATATGGCAAATGCAAATGCCACATTTTTAGAGCCGTACCAAATTCAGGTCCATGAAAAATGCATCACGGACCATGAAAGTTGGTCTTTTTTGTGCTTTTACCCTAAAGTTTCCTAAACGATACAGATTTCACAGGGTAGACCAGCATTTCTCAAATTGGGGGTTCTGACCCAAAAGGCAGTTGCAGGGGGGTCACAAGGTTATTTTATGGGGGTTGAAATATTGCCACCCTCACTTCTGCAGTGCCTCCAGAGCTGGACGATTGGAGTGTGGCAGCTGTTGGCCGGGCACCCAGCTCTGAAGGCAGCGCCCCCCACCGCCAGCAGCAGTGCAGAAGGAAGGGTGGCGATACTGTACCAGGCCATCTTTACTTCTGCGCTGCTGCTGGCAGTGTCGCTGCCTTCAGAGCTGGGCGGCCGGCCAGCAGCTGCTGCTCTCCAGCCGCCCAGCTCTGAAGGCCGTGCCACCCCCACCAGCAGCGCAGAAGTAAGGGTAGCAGTACTGCATCCCTCCCTACAACAACCTGGCGACCCCCACCCCGCCAACTCCTTTGTGGGTCAGGACCCCTACCATTACACCAATGGGAAATTTCAGATTCAAATAGCTGAAATAATGAAATTTATGACTTAAAAAATCCTATGACGGTGAAATTGACCAAATGGACCGTGAATTTGGTAGGGTCCGATACATTGTGTTCCCTATGGCACCAAACTCCTAGGGATTCCCCTGGACATGTGATATTCCTGTCCCCAAGGGCTTGGGGTGGCTGAGCCCCCTGCACTTTAGAGGGGTTAGAGAGGAAGGCCAGGCTTGGGGCTAAGGGACAAGGCTGGAACTTTGCCTGGGTCTGCCAGAGTCCCTGCACGATTCTGGCAAAGGCATTTGATGCTTCAGCCCCTCATCTGTAAAATGGGGATAATCATCCTCTGTGTGGCTGTCTTGTTTAGTCAGACTGTAGCACTTTGGGGCAGGGACTCTCTCTCACTCTGTGTCTGTGCAGCACCTGGCACCAGGAGGTCATGATTCTGCTCAGGGCCTGCAGGTGCTGCTGTGTTGTAAATGGGGGCAGGGGGGCTGGAGGAAGGCCCTGCAGCTATTGGTGCCCTGCGGAGCCGGCATTTTTCGCCAGCAAGAAGCTGACTGTAAAAAGAGAGAGTGAGCGTTAATTGATTGTCTCCCTTTAAGGAAGCAAAATATGGGCAAAAGCTGCAGCACCTGGAGCCCAGCTGGGAGCCATAAGTCCTGGAGCTCTGCGTGCCCTTCTGGGAAAGGAAGGCAGCAGCTGGTGGTACGGATGGTGCTGTGGGCTGGCCCCAAGCACCCGGCTGGGAAAGCACGCTGCCGAGCTGCTCTGTTCTGGGGAGTCACGGGACGGGAGGAGAGGAGCCAAACGGCTCCGAGTGAAATTCCTGAGCTCGGCCTGCGTGCTGAGCAGAGGGAGCCGAGAAACTTTTCATTGGAGGCTTCCACATGCACATCTGCACCTTGGGCTGGGGCCATAAAGCTAAAACTCCGGGAGGGGCAGAGGAGGAGGAAGCCCCTTCGAATAGCTCCAGCTGGCCAGGCTCAGACACAGCAGCTTAGCTCGGTCTGCACTCCTCCTCTTTGGCCTGGCCCTGCACGCCACGCTGAGCATCCTGGGTAACAGCATGCAGCTCTGCCACATCTTGTGTCCAGTGGAAGAGAGGGGGAGATGGGGAGAGGGTGACAGTAGGCCTAGTAATTGGCAGGGCATCAGGCTTTGATTTTCTGATCAATCAGGAGCCTGTCCCCTTACAGTCACTTCACTGCGTGGAGTTCAGGCAGCTGCTGCACAACAGCGCCCCCTGCCCTCTGGTCCCAACACAACGCCACTGCACCGCCTCACCTCTGCCCCCCCAGGGATGCCAGCACCTGGCTGGGTTGCTGTTTTAGGGCTGGGGAGCATGGACAGATCTTTAAGGGTAGTTAGGCACCTAAAGATCCAGAAAATAGGTGCTTTTGAAAATCCTACAAGGTGCCCATCTGCATCGTTCAGTGCCTGAATATCTGAAAAGCCAGCTCCATTTGCCTAAACTTCAGGAAATTAATTGTGGGGGTCCTCTAACGCCTTGCTAGCCTGGCAAATTGGGGCTGGGCAGCTGGGAACAAGGAGATATATCTTGGTGTGTGCAGTGGGATCTATGCCAGTCAGGAACAATTAATCCCCATGCCAGTGGTATTACACAGACCCTGCTGGAGGTCCCACTGGGCCATATGGGTCAGAGCCCCGATCTAGAGTTGCAGTGGGCATGTACTCTGTGTACATGGCTTTTTTATTAGGGAGGGTGAGGGGAGATGTTCCCAGTTCCTATGGCTATCCTCGAGAGGGCAGAGTTAAGGTTTTGTGGTCGTGTTGTGTGTGACTCTAACTAGCATTTTCTGTTTGTCTGGTGTCTGAGTCTGGGGGTCCTCAGTCTCAGGTTGTGAGGGGGGATGGTTGCAGCTGAAGACCTCTGTCTGCAGCAATGACCTCAACTCCACCCTAACAAAGTTTTTTATAAATGAATTCCCCACCCCCTCCCCGTCAGGCAACTCCTCCCTTCTCCCTCCACAGGCACAGCAGCTGCCTCAGCCTTTGTAACCAGCAGGGCAGGCAGGGATGCTCAGGGAAGGCGTGTGGGGGTGGCAGGCGGGGCTGGGGGAGAGATCCAGCCCTGAACATCGGTGGATCCAGGCCCCCGAGCCCTGAATTTGCTGGAGCCCGGGCACCACGAGCCCATATATCTTGCCATCCCTGAGAAAATCCTCCCAGGAGAGCACGTTGGGAAATGATGTTCCAGTCCCACAAACACTATCGAGATTTCAGAAACGTTCCTGTTCTGCGCTGGGACAAACTGAGACCTTTGGACCTTTTGGGCAAAATAAACCAGAGAGCGAAAGCAACACTGCACAGTGGCCAGGAGATGGGCGGTGGGTATGTGGGAGGGGACTGTTGTCCCCTTACTAAAACTCAGTGGTGGGGGGGTTGGTTGCTAGCTCCCAGTCCCAAAGAAAGGGGAAGGGTCAATGGGAAATCAGGACCCTGAAACTGACAGTCTCCAGGGACAATGGGGAGAGCCCAATGCTCTAGGTCAGCCTGATTGACAGGGCAGGCAGGCTAATGAGGGAGTCAGGAGGCCAGGGGGGTCCTGTCCTCCCTGTGAGCTGGAATTGCCTGGGCCAGAGCGGGCGGAGCTAAGGAGAGAGCTGGGGGCCGAGCTGAGCTGGGAAGCAGGGGCCGCGCTGGCCAGAGAGAACCAGAGAAGTGGCCCAGGGAGCAGGTCAGTGCTGGGAGCAGAGCTGCAGCAACCAGAGCCAGAGGGGCCAGAGAAGCAGCCCAGGGTGCTGGAGGCAGAGCAGCAGCTGGAGCTGGAGCAGTCCGGGGCTGGGTGCGGTGAGCAGCTGGGGAGAGCGAGGGGGACCCTGGGCAGCGGGCCCACTGCGGGGAGATGCCTCCAGCCAGGGGGCCTTGCAGGCAAGACTTGGAGGGGGATTGTAACCCTGATGGGGGGGAGAGGGGGTGTGACGCTGGGAAGAAGGGTCCAGCTGCCTAGAGCCTGAGAGCGTGTGGCCACCGCCAGAGCAACTGTCCCTGCAGCACAGCCAGGGCCTGGGTAGGAGGCCTGAGACGTGTGAGGGACGGACTGTGAACTGCCCGGACATCCCAGAGACGCTGGTTGTGGTGTCCCCATGCCACAGAGCGGGTTGACGTGTGTGACGCAGCAGGGAGGGGGGAGTGTTGACCTGGGAATGTGGCAGGGGAGTTTCACTGGGGATGGGACACCTGAGAGCCTGTCACCTGAGCCTGTAACCTGCCTGGGAAACTGGACAGAGGCTGCAGGAGAGAGCCTGCTGGGGGGTTTTGGTTTCAGTTTGGTGCTGGAACGCAGAGAACCCCAGGGCTGGGGTCTAAGCTCCCTGCCCCCCCCAGAAGGACTTGACTGAGGGGTCCTGGTTGTACCCACAAGCTCTGTTTTAGACTGTGTTCCTATTGTCCAATAAACCTTCTGCTTTACTGGCTGGCTGAGAGTCATGGTGAATCCCAGGAAGAGGGGTACGGGGCCTGGACTCCCCCACACTCCGTGACAACGTGTTTTCCTTTCACCTTTCCCGATTTTTCCTTATCTTTTAAATTGATTGTTTAATAAACTGTATTTGTTTTGAACTGTATGTGATGATCAGTGGGTCAGGGAAGCATCCAGAGCAGAGAGAGCACCCCGGAGTGGGGACACCCTAGCCCCTGCCCTAAGTGACCACCACAAGGTTGGGGGTGGAGCCCCCCAGGAACCCCTGGCCCAGCCTTGTCAAGGTTACAAGGTCTCTGCCACAGGAGAGTGGAAGGGGAGCCCTCGAGGTCAGGCAGCTTCTGGGTAAAGGGAGTGGGAGCGCAGACTCAGACTATGCATAAGCCAGGAAAGTTCCCCGCAAATAGCGGGGAGCAATCACCTGCTTACCTAATGGGAGGCCCCGGTTCAAGTCCCTTGCCCCAGGCAGCGGAGCAGGGATTTGAAAACAGGGGGTCTGTCCCTCCCTCTGGTGTTTCTGAGATAGGTGTTCAGAGCTGTACATCCTGCAGCGTCTCCCTCCCCTTGAGGGATGGGGCTTAGGCCACACGCCTGTCCTGGGCGCTTCCTACTGGCTGGCTCCATGGGCTGGTGTCAAGGTTCCTTCCCCACTCTGAAATCTAGAGTATAGATGTGGGGACCTGCATGAAAACCTCCTAAGCTTACTTTTACCAGCTTAGGTTAAAACTTTCCCATAGTACAAACTATTTAACCCTTTGCCCTTGGATTTCCACTGCCACCACCAAACATTTATCTGGTTTATTGGGAAAACGTTGTTTGGAAACTTATTTCCCCCCAAAATCCTCCCGGCCCTTGCACCCCACTTCCTGGGGAAGGTTTGGAAAAATCCTCACCAATTTGCATAGGTGACCACAGACCCAAATCCTTGGATCTTAGAACAATGAAAAAAGCATTCAGTTCTTGAAAAGAAACATTTTAATAGAAGAAACAGTAAAAAGAATCACCTCTGTAAAATCAGGATGGTAGATACCTTACAGGGTAATTAGATTCAAAACATAGAGAATCCCTCTAGGCAAAACCTTAAGTTACAAAAAGACACACAGGGTATATCTACACTACGAAATTAGGTCGAATTTATAGAAGTCGGTTTTTTAGAAATCAGTTTTATATATTCAAGTGTGTGTGTCCCCACAGAAAATGCTCTAAGTGCATTAAGTGCATTAACTCGGCGGAGCGCTTCCACAGTACCGAGGCTAGAGTCGACTTCCGGAGCGTTGCACTGTGGGTAGCTATCCCACAGTTCCCGCAGTCTCCGCTGCCATTGGAATTCTGGGTTGAGATTCCAATACCTGATGGGGCTAAAACATTGTCGCGGGTGGTTCTGGGTACATATCGTCAGGCCCCCGTTCCCTCCCTCCCTCCGTGAAAGCAAGGGCAGACAATTGTTTTGCGCCTTTTTTCCTGAGTTACCTGTGCAGACGCCATACCACGGCAAGCATGGAGCCCGCTCAGCTCACTGTCACCGTATGTCTCCTGGGTGCTGGCAGATGCGGTACTGCATTGCTACACAGTAGCAGCAACCCATTGCCTCGTGGCAGCAGACGGTGCAATAGGACTGGTAGCTGTCATCGTCATGTCCGAGGTGCTCCTGGTCGCCTGTGTGAGGTCGATCAGGGCGCCTGGGCAGACATGGGCACAGGGACTAAATTTGGAGTGACTTGATCAAGTCATTCTCTTTAGTCCTGCAGTCAATCCTATTGAACCATCTTATGGTGAGCAGGCAGGTGATATGGATTGCTAGGAGTCCTATTGCATCATCTTCTGCCGGGCAGGCAAGAGATGAGGATGGCTAGCAGTCATATTGTACCATCTTCTGCCGAGCAACCCTGAGATGTGGATGGCATGCAGTCCTTCTGCACCGTCTGCTGCCAGCCAAAGATGTAAAAGATAGATGGAGTGTATCAAAACAAGAAATATACCAGATTTGTTTTGTACTCATTTGCTTCCCCCCCTCCCCCGTCTAGGGGACTCATTCCTCTAGGTCACACTGCAGTCACTCACAGAGAAGGTGCAGCGAGGTAAATCTAGCCATGTATCAATCAGAGGCCAGACTAACCTCCTTGTTCCACTAAGAACAATAACTTAGGTGCACCATTTCTTATTGGAACCCTCCGTGAAGTCCTGCCTGAAATACTCCTTGATGTAAAGCCACCCCCTTTGTTGATTTTAGCTCCCTGAAGCCAACCCTGTAAGCCGTGTCGTCAGTCGCCCCTGCCTCCATCAGAGCAACGGCAGACAATCGTTCCGCGCCTTTTTTCTGTGTGGACGCCATACCAAGGCAAGCATGGAGGCCGCTCAGCTCACTTTGGCAATTAGGAGCACATTAAACACCACACGCATTATCCAGCAGTATATGCA
Source organism: Caretta caretta (assembly GCF_965140235.1). Taxonomy (NCBI): domain Eukaryota; kingdom Metazoa; phylum Chordata; order Testudines; family Cheloniidae; genus Caretta; species Caretta caretta. The sequence goes on from NC_134225.1 coordinate 15,788,834, forward strand.
GCACTGGAACCTGGCAAAGCGATACCGGGCGAGGAGGCGACGTCAGCGCGGTCACGTGAATGATCAGGACATGGACACAGATTTCTCTGAAAGCATGGGCCCTGCCAATGCATGCATCATGGTGCTAATGGGGCAGGTTCATGCTGTGGAACGCCGATTCTGGGCTCGGGAAACAAGCACAGATTGGTGGGACTGCATAGTGTTGCAGGTCTGGGACGATTCCCAGTGGCTGCGAAACTTTCGCATGCGTAAGGGCACTTTCATGGAACTTTGTGACTTGCTTTCCCCTGCCCTGAAGCGCATGAATACCAAGATGAGAGCAGCCCTCACAGTTGAGAAGCGAGTGGCGATAGCCCTGTGGAAGCTTGCAACACCAGACAGCTACCGGTGAGTTGGGAATCAATTTGGAGTGGGCAAATCTACTGTGGGGGCTGCTGTGATGCAAGTAGCCCACGCAATCAAAGATCTGCTGATATCAAGGGTAGTGACCCTGGGAAATGTGCAGGTCATAGTGGATGGCTTTGCTGCAATGGGATTCCCTAACTGTGGTGGGGCCATAGACGGAACCCATATCCCTATCTTGGCACCGAAGCACCAAGCCGGCGAGGGGTACTTTTCAATAGTGCTGCAAGCTCTGGTGGATCACAAGGGACATTTCACCAACATCAACGTGGGATGGCTGGGAAAGGACATGACGCTCACATCTTCAGGAACTCTGGTCTGTTTCAAAAGCTGCAGGAAGGGACTTTATTCCCAGACCAGAAAATAACTGTTGGGGATGTTGAAATGCCTATAGTTATCCTTGGGGACCCAGCCTACCCCTTAATGCCATGGCTCATGAAGCCGTACACAGGCAGCCTGGACAGTAGTCAGGAGCTGTTCAACTATAGGCTGAGCAAGTGCAGAATGGTGGTAGAATGTGCATTTGGACGTTTAAAGGCGCGCTGGCGCAGTTTACTGACTCGCTTAGACCTCAGCAAAACCAATATTCCCACTGTTATTACTGCTTGCTGTGCGCTCCACAATATCTGTGAGAGTAAGGGGGAGACGTTTATGGCGGGGTGGGAGGTTGAGGCAAATCGCCTGGCTGCTGGTTACGTGCAGCCAGACACCAGGGCGGTTAGAAGAGCACAGGAGGGCGCGGTACGCATCAGAGAAGCTTTGAAAACCAGTTTCATGACTGGCCAGGCTACGGTGTGAAAGTTCTGTTTGTTTGTCCTTGATGAACTCCCCCGCCCCTTGATTCACTCTACTTCCCTGTGAGCTAACCACCCTCCCCTCCTCCCTTCGATCACCGCTTGCAGAGGCAATAAAGTCATTGTTGCTTCACATTCATGCATTCTTTATTCATTCATCACACAAATAGGGGGATGACTACCAAGGTAGCCCAGGAGAGGTGGTGGAGGAGGGAAGGAAAATGCCACACAGCACTTTAAAAGTTTACAACTTTAAAATTTATTGAATGACAGCCTTCTGTTTTTTGGGCAATCCTCTGTGGTGGAGTGGCTGGTTGGTCGGAGGCCCCCCCACCGCGTTCTTGGGCGTCTGGGTGTGGAGGCTATGGAACTTGGGGAGGAGGGCGGTTGGTTACACAGGGGCTGTAGCGGCAGTCTGTGCTTCAGCTGCCTTTGCTGCAGCTCAACCATACACTGGAGCATACTGGTTTGATCCTCCAGCTGCCTCAGCATTGAATCCTGCCTCCTCTCATCACGCTGCTGCCACATTTGAGCTTCAGCCCTGTCTTCCGCCCGCCACTTACTCTCTTCAGCCCACCACCTCTCCTCCCGGTCATTTTGTGCTTTCCTGCACTCTGACATTATTTGCCTCCACACATTCGTCTGTGCTCTGTTAGTGTGGGAGGACAGCATGAGCTAGAGAACATTTCATCACGAGTGCGGTTTTTTTTCTTTCTCATCTTCACTAGCCTCTGGGAAGGAGAAGATCCTGTGATCATTGAAACACATGCAGCTGGTGGAGAAAAAAAAAGGGACAGCGGTATTTAAAAAGACACATTTTATAAAACAGTGGCTACACTCTTTCAGGGTAAACCTTGCTGTTAACATTACATACATAGCACATGTGCTTTCGTTACAAGGTCGCATTTTGCCTCCCCCCACCGCGTGGCTACCCCCTCAACCCTCCCCCCTCCCCGTGGCTAACAGCAGGGGAACATTTCTGTTCAGCCATAGGCAAACAGCCCAGCAGGAACGGGCTCCTCTGAGTGTCCCCTGAAGAAAAGCACCCTATTTCAACCAGGTGACCATGAATGATATCTCACTTTCCTGAGGATAACACAGAGAGATAAAGAACGGATGTTGTTTGAACGCCAGCAAACATACACTGCAATGCTTTGTTCTACAATGATTCCTGAGTACGTGTTACTGGCCTGGAGTGGTAAAGTGTCCTACCATGGAGGACGCAGTAAGGCTGCCCTCCCCAGAAACCTTTTGCAAAGGCTTTGGGAGTACATCCAGGAGAGCCGCGAATGCCAGGGCAAATTAATCCTTTCACATGCTTGCTTTTAAACCATGTATAGTATTTTAAAAGGTACACTCACCGGAGATCCCTTCTCTGCCTGCCGGGTCCAGGAGGCAGCCCTGGGTGGGTTCGGGGGGTACTGACTCCAGGTCCAGGATGAGAAACAGTTCCTGGCTGTTGGGAAAACCGGTTTCTCCGCTTGCTTGCTGTGAGCTATCTACAACGTCCTCCTCCTCATCATCATCTTCTTCGTCCCCAAAACCTGCTTCCGTGTTGCCTCCATCTCCATTGAAGGAGTCAAACAACACGGCTGGGGTAGTGGTGGCTGAACCCCCTAAAATGGCATGCAGCTCATCATAGAAGCGGCATGTTTGGGGCTCTGACCCGGAGCGGCCGTTCGCCTCTCTGGTTTTCTGGTAGGCTTGCCTCAGCTCCTTAAGTTTCACGCGGCACTGCTTCGGGTCCCTGTTATGGCCTTGGTCCTTCATGCCCTGGGAGATTTTGACAAAGGTTTTGGCATTTCGAAAACTGGAACGGAGTTCTGATAGCACGGATTCCTCTCCCCAAACAGCGATCAGATCCCGTACCTCCCGTTCAGTCCATGCTGGAGCTCTTTTGCGATTCTGGGACTCCATCATGGTCACCTCTGCTGATGAGCTCTGCATGCACCTGCAGCTTGCCACTCTGGCCAAACAGGAAATGAGATTCAAAAGTTCGCGGTTCTTTTCCTGTCTACCTGGCCAGTGCATCTGAGTTGAGAGTGCTGTCCAGAGCGGTCACAATGGAGCACTCTGGGATAGCTCCCGGAGGCCAATACTGTCGAATTGTGTTCACAGTACCCCAAATTCGACCCGGCAAGGCCGATTTAAGCGCTAATCCACTTGTCAGGGGTGGAGTAAGGAAATCGATTTTAAGAGCCCTTAAAGTCGAAATAAAGGGCTTCATCGTGTGGACGGGTGCAGTGGGTGCAGTGAGTTTACATCGATTTAACGCTGCTAAATTTGACCTAAAGTCCTAGTGTAGACCAGGGCACAGACAGGAATATTCATTCTATTCAGCACAACTTAATTTCTCAGCCATTTAAAGAAATCATAATCTAACGCATATCTAGCTAGATTACTTAGTCAGTTCTCAGACTCCATTCCTGTTCTGTCCCCGGCAAAAGCATCACACAGACAGACACAGACCCTTTGTTTTTCTCCCTCCTCCCAGCTTTTGAAAGTATCTTGTCTCCTCATTGGTCATTTTGGTCAGGTGCCAGCGAGGTTATCCTAGCTTCTTAACCCTTTACAGATGAAAGGGTTTTTCCTCTGGCCAGGAGGGATTTTAAAGGTGTTTACCCTTCCCTTTATATTTATGACAGCTGGCTTCTGTGAGTCATTTTCTTAGGCACCTAACTCTCCTCCCTCTGCCTGCCTAGCGTGGGGTGAGGGTTCCACTGGGCACCAGGCGCCTCGGCATCAGGGTCTGCAATGCTGGAGTCCCTTTGTGGATCTCACCCTCGGTTCAAACCCAAAGAGACGATGCAGCCAGCGTCTGAGCAGTGAGTGGCACACGTGAAGCGCAGCATGTCACAGCTCCTCCTTGTGGCTCATCCACATAGAGGACACCAGTCTACTAGTGCCGCAGCTCCATGGAGTCACTTGCTTAACTGAAGTGGCCACAGTCTGTGCACTGCTGCTGAAGGTCCATGGCTCCGCACTTGCCGCGGCTGGGGTTGCTACCCCAGGGCTGCATCCCCAGAGGGTGATGGTCAGCGTCACAGCGCCTAGCAAATCACTGGGATTCACAAAGCTGGAATTTGGCATCTAGGCTCCCTGTGCAATGACGGGCCTCTGAATGGGAATCCCAAAAGCCAGCAGGCTGGGCAGCGCCTCACTAAGGTCCCTTATGTGGGGTGCTGAGCCAAGGGGCGTGCGTTAAGTCCTGCCCCTCTCCCGGGCCAGGTGTCTAAGTCCTGGCTGCAGGGAGGTGCCTCCCTCTGCTTGGCGTTCTCAGCTGTGAGCCCTCGCCTGGCGTTAGGCTTCTCTGCAGGGGCCCGATCCAGCAGGTGAGCTCTGAACCCCATGTGCCAGAGGGGCCCTGCAGGGCATGAGGCTGCAGGGCATGCACCCAGCGGCAGCACATGGGCACTTTGGGAACTCTAACTGCAGAAAGGTGGGTGCTGAGTGAGTTTAGCCACCTCCCGGGCTCAGCTGCAGCTGACCGGGGCCTTTGTGAATCCCAGTGGGGCCCGATTCTGCAGTTTAGGTGCGTAAAGTGGCAGTTGGGCACCTAAATCCCTTTGTGAATCTAGCCTGCAGAGTCTGTCACTGGAATAACAGACCTGGGCACAGCTGCAGCCGGCCGGCTCGGCTGACTCGGGCTAGGGCTGCAGGGCTAAAAGTTGCCATGCAGAAGATCGGGCTCATGCTGGAGCCCAGCTCTGGGTCCCTCCCTCCTCGCAGGGTCCCAGACCACGGGCTCCAAGCTCAGCCTGAATGTCTGCGTAGGAATTTTTAGCCCCGCAGCACAAGCCCGAGTCAGCCGAGCCGGGCCAGCCGCGGATGTTGAACCGCTGTGTGGATTTATCGTGGGTTTTCCCCTTTGGTCTGGAAGCTGGGCTGCATGCCTCACCAGATCCGGCTCTCGTCACACTGCTGCTTCTTCCTAGAAGGATCCAAGGAAGAAGCGCCTGGAATTCTGCGTGCAAGCCTGGGGTCCACACTGTAAGAAGGAGGTTGGAAAATTGGAGAAGGTTCAGAAAAGAGCTACAAGAATGATCTGAGGCCTGGAAAACCAGCCTGATGGCAGAGACTAAAGCACTTTGCCCAAGAGGTGGTGAAGAAGTGACTGGTATAAAAGCACCTGTGTGGGGGCAGATTTCTGGGAGCAGAGCGCGCTCTAATTGAGCAGTCAAAGGCAGAGCAAGATCTGATGGCTGGAAGCTGAATCTTGACAGGTCCAAACTGGGAATAAAGCCCACGTGTTTCACATCCAGGGGAACCAACCAGGAGACCAACTTCCCCAGACTCTCCACTTTGAGTCTTGGCACCAAGACTGGATCTTCCTCCAACATCTGCTCTAATTTCCCACAAGTCCCTGGGCCGGATGCAGGAATCCCTGGGGGAGGGTCTTTGGCCTGTGCAGTGCAGGAGGCCAGACTAGATGATCCGAATGGCCCGTCTAGTGTTGGCATCTCTGAGAAGAGCATCCCTTGGCCCCTGCAGTGTTTGGCCCTGGAAGGAAGCCCAGGAAGGAGAAGCAGACTCAAAAACTCTTACCAGAGGCTCTCCAGAACAGCCCTGGGGTCTGGCCATAGGCTCATATTGGTTTTGATTTGATCCAAGCCAGATCCCCCATCCCCAGCTGTCCCACCTGGACCACCCTGAGTGGGAAGCCTGTAGTGTGCTGGATTCTAAGCAAGCCCAGCTGCTGTGTGGAGGGAGTCCAAGGAACCAGCAGCTCCTGTTGGTGATGCAGAACCAGAGCAAGGAGCAGCAAGGAGCCTTCTGGCCTCACTCTATCTGCTTCTGCCTGACGCAGAGCCCAGGAAGAGGTTTTGTGGAACCCATTGACCCCATTCCTGGACCAGCTACAGCAGGAAGGGACTGTGAAGGCAGGGCCAGGCTGCTGGACAAGGCTGTGGAGCAGCAGGGGTCTGTGCCCTCCACCACTTCTGGCGACGTGCCTCTAGTAGGGGAAGGGGATGGGGGCTTGGGAAAGACATCCAGATATTCCCCATTTCACCACTGCAGGGGAAGGTGTCCTGGGGCTAATGGAGTATCACAGGAACAAAGAAAGGCAGGCAGGCAGCAGGCCCAGTGGAGGCTCCATGCTGGTTCATGGCTGTGGCTCCAACACAGATCGGCCCAAGATCAGCACCCAGAGCACTAGTAAAATGGCCGGGACAACTGGGCACTCCCTCCATTGGCCGATGCCTTCGGAACAGCCCCTTCGGGAATCCCCATCTCCAAGGGCCACTGTCAGTTCCTGGGTTTCATTTGCCCCAGCCCCAGCTGGGTTCGGCAGGCTGCTGTGGAGGACAGAACTCCATGCAGGGGGTGTGACGAAGTGGGACTGTTCTTAATGGTTCCTCTGAAGAGTGTGGGGGTGCCTCAGTTTCCCCTGTGCAGTTCTTAAGTATCTAGGTGGTGGGGTAAGGGTGTATGATCACTGCAGAGCCCTAGAGGGCAGGTGTGTGCAGGGGTCTGGACACAGAGAATGGCCGACACCCTGTTTCCTGGCAACTGATGGCCTGGGCCCTTCCCCCCTGCAAGGTGAGAGTTAAAGGCTCTGAGAACAAAGGAATCCGGTGACCTCCTGGCCTGGGAAAGGGACAAGGCCCAGAGGAGGAGGGGCTGGAGGGAGTTTCAGTTTGGGGCTGGCTGGAGACATGGAGTGAAGGGCAGACGTGGTTGTCTGGCTCACTGCCCCCCAAAATGGACCCGGTTGAGGGGTCCCGTTCTCTGCACCTGCAAGTTCTGTCTTACACCCTGTTCCTGTCGTCTAATAAACCTCTGTTTTACTGGCTGGCTGAGAGTCCCGTCTGACTGTGGAGTTGGGGGGCAGGACCCTCTGGCTTCCCCAAGACCCCGCCTAGGTGGACTTGCTGTGGGAACGGAGGGGCAGAGGATGCTGAATGCTCGGAGGTCAGACCCAGGAAGGTGGAAGCTGTGTGGGCTGTGTGTCCTGAAGGCAGGCTGCTCACAGAAAGGAGACTTCCCCAGCGTCCTGCCTGACTTCATGGGGAGGAGTTCAAGAGCATCGCTCAGGGACTCCATGACAGGGACGGGCTCTCAGACGCAGGCTGCAGGCAGGGGACGGGGGCTCGGGAGCGGGCTGCAGGGAGGGGACGGGGGCTCGGGAGCGGGCTGCAGGGAGGGGACGGGGGCTCGGGCGCGGGCTGCAGGCAGGGGACGGGGGCTCGGGCGCGGGCTGCAGGGAGGGGACGGGGGCTCGGGCGCGGGCTGCAGGGAGGGGACGGGGGCTCGGGCGCGGGCTGCAGGCAGGGGACGGGGGCTCGGGCGCGGGCTGCAGGCAGGGGACGGGGGCTCGGGCGCGGGCTGCAGGCAGGGGACGGGGGCTCGGGCGCGGGCTGCAGGCAGGGGACGGGGGCTCGGGCGCGGGCTGCAGGCAGGGGACGGGGGCTCGGGCGTGGGCTGCAGGCAGGGGACGGGGGCTCGGGCGCGGGCTGCAGGCAGGGGACTGGGGCTCGGGCGCGGGCTGCAGGCAGGGGACGGGGGCTCGGGAGCGGGCTGCAGGGAGGGGACGGGGGCTCGGGCGCGGGCTGCAGGGAGGGGACGGGGGCTCGGGAGCGGGCTGCAGGGAGGGGACGGGGGCTCGGGCGCGGGCTGCAGGGAGGGGACGGGGGCTCGGGCGCGGGCTGCAGGGAGGGGACGGGGGCTCGGGCGCGGGCTGCAGGCAGGGGACGGGGGCTCGGGCGCGGGCTGCAGGGAGGGGACGGGGGCTCGGGCGCGGGCTGCAGGCAGGGGACGGGGGCTCGGGCGCGGGCTGCAGGGAGGGGACGGGGGCTCGGGCGCGGGCTGCAGGCAGGGGACGGGGGCTCGGGCGCGGACTGCAGGCAGGGGACGGGGGCTCGGGCGCGGGCTGCAGGCAGGGGACTGGGGCTCGGGCGCGGGCTGCAGGCAGGGGACGGGGGCTCGGGAGCGGGCTGCAGGGAGGGGACGGGGGCTCGGGAGCGGGCTGCAGGGAGGGGACGGGGGCTCGGGCGCAGGCTGCAGGGAGGAGACGGGGGCTCGGGAGCGGGCTACAGGCAGGGGACGGGGGCTCGGGCGCGGGCTGCAGGGAGGGGACTGGGGCTCGGGCGCGGGCTGCAGGGAGGGGACGGGGGCTCGGGCGCGGGCTGCAGGGAGGGGACGGGGGCTCGGGCGCGGGCTGCAGGGAGGGGACGGGGGCTCGGGCGCGGGCTGCAGGGAGGGGACGGGGGCTCGGGCGCGGGCTGCAGGCAGGGGACGGGGGCTCGGGCGCGGGCTGCAGGGAGGGGACGGGGGCTCGGGCGCAGGCTGCAGGGAGGGGACGGGGGTTCGGGCGCAGGCTGCAGGGAGGGGACGGGGGCTCGGACGCGGGATGTGGTCCGAGCTGGGTTCTGCAGTGTGGGCATTGGCTCTGTAAGAGCCAGTGCTCTCGCCTGTGCGGGGTCCGGTCGTTGCTCTCCTGCACAGGAAGGCAGCACTCAGACGACTGTTGAGGCCCGGCTGTTGCTTTGCTGCCATTTCACCTCTGTTGTCTGCGCAGTGAGGATGCTTTTGTTCCAGCCTGGGGGAGGGTTCAAGAGCGAGGTGCCCCCATTGTCAGTGCTCTTCTCTGGGCACAGGAGTCGCTGTGACTGACTGTACCCCTGAGTTCACCCCTTGTGCACTATTGTCATAATCTTTGTACAAGGATGACTGGGGAAGGCTCCTCTGAAAACTCATCGTCTGCTGGTCACTGTTGTCTTGGTCAATGTGGGTGGCAACATTGTTGCCGTTATAAGATTGCACAGCATGGTGTTATTAGCCCATGTTCCAAACCACAGCCTGCACAAACAGCTGTTGGCAACCAGCTCTGTCCTTAACAAAGGTGTGACACCATCCCTCCAAAGAGCACCCTGTAACCCTCAGAGCCAGCATAGTTCTGATATTTCATACAAAGCCTGCCATGGAAGGTATGATTTGAAAAGTCATGATCTGCTGGAACCCATTGTTCTGCCCAGATATGTCTGCCATTGGGGGGTATGAGATTTTGCTGTTTGTGCAGGGAGCTGGGAGCCCCAGGGCGCCCTGTTTAACCCTGGGACTCGGTGCCTTGCCAAGAGGCCCTGCAATGAGCGTTGGGCTGAAACCCAGCCAGCTTGGTTAACATCAGGCCCACAACAGGGTCAGATGGAGCGAACGGGCCAAAGTGAAAGCAGAGCCTCTCCCCAAACCCCTGGGAAAGAGTGACCTGCCTTGCGGGGCGGGTGTGCAATTCCTAGCTTCTCCCTCCCTCCCGGCTGCTGTTAACGGGAGGCAAACAGAGACTGCAATAAACCCCTCTGGTAGGAACGAGCCTGCGCTGCTGGGGAACGGAGCCACCCGGAGCAGATTAAAAGCCCTAGTCCCAGAGCCAGGGCAAGCGCTCTCCTCTGGACAGCGGTTGGGGACGTCATACAGGGCGGCTTTCGGGCCCAGGGTTCTCATCCTGGCGCTTCAGCTGGTAGTTACCTAGGGCCTCCTTTTCTGCAGCGCTGAGTCCCACAGCTGCACTGAAGTCACTGGGGCAGATCCACTGCTCGTGTCAGTGACCACGGCTCCAGGAACGGGGCTGGAGAATGTGCTGTGCCCCTGAACAGGGCTGGGACAAACTGCCCCAGCTGAGGTCTGCCCCGGTGGGAGCTGTGGGGAGCCCAGTGTACTGGAAGCTGCTGCTGCCCCGGGGTTTGTGATGGAGAATGTGGGGTGACGGGGGGGGGGGGGGCAATTCAGCACAAACAGCTCCTTTCGATTTCCTCCCAGCCACCCCAGCATGCCTGGGGACTCCCCTCCCCAATCAATCAAAGCCCAAGACGGGGATCTGAAGCTCGACATGAAGTTACTCCTCTGCCAGCTGATGTAACCCACGCACCTTCTGGGTGTGGTGTTGTGTCCCATCGAGTGGCACCAAGACCATTCGAGAGAGAGAGAAGATGAGTCTGCTCTGCAGCCGTCGCTACCAGCCAGGGGGCTTTTAGCTCATGCGATAGAGACATGCACTAAGCTCCAGAGGCCCCAGGTTTGATCCCCACCCGCCGACGACCAGGGTCTGTGGGAGTGACGCTGGCGTGGCTGGCAAGGGGCAGCAGGAAGGGTTTCCACTGAGCGTTAAGGGAAAGGAACTTGCTGGCTGTGGCACGGTGCAGCCGGCTGGCTGGCACACCGGGAAAGGAAGATGGAGGAGAGCTCCAGCCCTGGCTGGTTCCCAGCTCTTGTCTTGGCCTTGTAAAAGGCTAACAGACGTAGTGCGAGGTTTGAAAGCGAACACACCGTGTTCTGGGCCTGGAGCAGCGGCTGGGAGGCGTTCCCAATAAAAAACCGCGCCGGGATCCCTGTAATCCGCACCAGAGTGCAGGGGGAGGGGAGGGAGCTGGAGGGCCTTTGAAAACACAGACAGCTTGATGCCAGCCTTCCCTGGCTGCATGAAGCTATCCTCCAGAACCATGCCACCAAGGACCCAGTCCTGCAGCGGGACAGCCGGAGGGTTGGTGTCGCTATCCTCCTGTTCTACAGAGGGGGAAACTGAGGCACAGAGCTGGGCCACGTCAGGGCGCGGCTGGGGATGGAGCCCGTCAGATCCTCACGAGCTGCTGTGCGGCTCTAGCCCTTGTGTCTGCGCCAGGTATAAACCCAGGCCCCGTGTGCAGGCCCAGCCGTCCGTCCCCTGGCGGGCAGCAGGGCCCATGCGGGAGCCCCCACGCAGCCCCCCACCGCCCTCAGCTGCAAAGCAGCCCCAGCCCCACGGCCGGGTTACGTTCTCCTCCCCTGCCCTGTGTTCTGGCTCCTCCAGGACCCTTCACGAGGCTGGCAGGGGAGCGCTGAGCTTGGAGCCTGGCCAGGCTGGAGCTGGCCCAAAGGAAACACCTCCACGGTCTTTCCAGGTGCCACCCAGTCCCCCGGCGCCTGCAGGAAGGTTTGGGGTAATCACACACACGCTGGGTCTCCCAGTCACCAACGCTTTGCCCGGAGCCTGGCTCGGAGGAAAGCGCAGACCCAGTCCAGCCAGCCTTGACGTCCCTCTCCGCGGAGCTGGGAACGCGCCTGGAGCTGCCAGCCCAGTCCTGTCTACTCAGCGAACGGCTTGCTGCTGCTCTTTCCCGGGACTCCTCTTTCCTCCCCAGCCCTGGAGCCAGACGAACACCCACACACAGGCCTACTGTGCCCATGGCTGTACAGCGGCTGCAGGGCTGCAGCCATCACGTCCTGGACATATTCAAGGGGAGCCCGAAGGGATTGGCCAGGCAAGGAGGGCATGAGCCCTGCCCAGCTAGGATGGGGCACCGGCCCCAGGCTGCTGCATCAAAGCAGCCCTGGCTAGGAGCGATCAGCGACACTGAACTGGCTGATAGGTGCCATGAGCTGGGTGGGTCTCATCATCCTTCTTCAGGTGCCGCTGCAGAGGCAAGCTCCTAGACCAAGGGGGGGAAACAGGCACAGGGAAGGGGAGTGACCGCACCCTCTCCTTCCGCACCCCACCCCCTGCCCCAGCCCTGAGCCCAGTCCAGCACTTCAAACCCTTTGGCCCCAGCCCATAGCCCCTGCCTGCACCCCAAACCCCTCATCCCCAGGCCCACTCCAGAGCCCACCCCCCCCCCCACAGCGGGAGCCCTCACCCCCTTCCCCAGCCTGGAGACCCCTCCCACACTACGAACCCCTCGGCCCTCTCCCCCAGCAGCAGGTCAGAGCCAGGCATAGAACCCAGGTGTCCTGACTCCCAGGCTTCTGCCTGCTAGGCTGATGTAGCTGGGCCACTCAGATGATGCTTAGCACATGGCTCCACCATGTGATGGGTGTCATCACCCCCATTTCACAGAGGGGGAAACTGAGGCACAGAGCAGGTGAGGGGCTGGCCCAGTGGGTGCCTGAGCCAGTGTTCGGTGCTCCTGGCTCCCAGACCTGTGCTGAGACAAACACCCACCCCCTTGGCACTCGCTGGGTGGGCTGGCAAAGGGGATGCAGCAGGACAGCTGCAGCCCCTAGTTTGAACAGGCTGCAACCCCAGCACCTTTCACCAGCCCCAACCCCCAAAACAAAGGCCCCTCCCAGCACCAGCAGCTCCCTCCTGGAGTGTCCAGCCTGGAGCGCCCCCCAGAAGGTCCTGGGAACAGCTCAGTAAAGAGTCCCCTGTTTGCCTTCTCTGTCTGCCCCCTGCATCAGCCCCCTACCCCAGGCCCGTCCCCCCAGCTCCAGGGAATCACACCCGTCAGCGACCTCCCTTTTTCCACCATGTGCTTTTCATTTTAGTCTGACTTGAGAAACTGGAAGAAGTGGGGGGGCAGGGTGAGGCAGTGGGATGGGGGCAGGGGGTAAGGAGGTGGGGTGGGGGACATGAGGGGTGAGGAGGGGGTGGAACTGCAGTTGTGGGTGGGGGGCATGAAGAGTAAGGGGAGAGTGGGGCTGTGGTTGGGGCAAGGAGGCATGTGGGTCAGTAGGGTGGGGCAGGGAGGAGGAGATGCGTTGGTCAGTGGGATGGGCGCAGGGAGGAAGCATGTGGGTCCAGGAGGAGGAAGCGTGTGGATCAGTACAGTGGATCAGTGGGGTGGGTGCAGGGAGGAAGCGTGTGGGTCAGTTGTTCCATGTCAGTCAGTGAATCATTCCCCCCCGCCCCTGTGTACTGCATCCCTATCGAGGACCCCCCACCCGCCAGGTGACCAGGCCATTGAACAAGCTGCAAGAGGAGCCAGTGAGTGCCCCAGCTGGCGCCAGGTGCCAGGGCGAGGGAGAAGCTCGGAGCTCTGCTCTGGCTGCATTTCTGTGCCCTCTGGCTCTGCTGGGGGTGGGGGATGTCTGTGCTGTCAGCCCTGTGCTGCGGGGAACTGGGCTGAGACCAGCTCGCCTCTGCGTCTTTTGGGCCACACCTCAGAGGCCCTCACCCCCGGAAGCTGAGTGAGTCAGCTGGGGGAGGACAGAGCTGGTGAGAGAACCCAGGAGTCCTGATGCCCAGCCCCCCTGCTCTAACCTCCAGACCCTGCTCCCCTCCCAGAGCCGGGACAGAACTAGGTTTGCCAGGTGTCCGGTTTGCAACCAGAACTCCCGGTCGAAAAGGGACCCTGGCGGCACCGGTCAGCACTGCTGACTGGGACACTAAAAGTCCGGTCAGCAGCACAGCAGGGCTAAGGCAGGCTCCCTACCTGCCCTGGCTTCGCGTGGATCCTGGGAAGCGGCCGGCATGTCCAGCTCCTAGGCACAGGGGCAGCCAAAGGGTCTCTGTGCACTGCCCCCACCCCGAGCACCAGCTCCATAGCTCCCATTGGCCGGGAATGGTGGCCAATAGGAGCTGTGGGGGCGGAGCCTGCAGCCGGGGCCAGTGCACAAAGCTGCCTGGCCACACTTCCATCTAGGAGCTGCAGGAACATGCCGGCCGCTTCCAGGAGCTGCCTGAGGTAAGCACTGCCCACACACACCCCCCGCACCCCAAACCCCTGCCCTAGCCCTATGCTGTCCTCTGAACCCCTTGGCCCCAGTCCGAGCCCCATCCTGCACCCTGAACCCCTCATCCCCAGTCCCACCCCAAAGGCTGCACCGCCAACCGGAGCCCTCACCCCTGCCCCACAACCCTCTGCCCCGGCCTGGTGAAAGTGAGTAAGAGTGGGGGAGAGCGAGTGATGGTGTCAATCAATTAAGGTGCTGGGGTATGACTAGTTAAAGAATTGTTTTCATAGAATCATAGAATATCAGGGTTGGAAGGGACCTCAGGAGGTCATCTAGTCCAACCCCCTGCTCAAAGCAGGGCCAATCCCCAATTTTTGCCCCAGATCCCTAAATGGCCCCCTCAAGGATTGAACTCACAACCCTGGGTTTAGCAGGCCAATGCTCAAACCACTGAGCTATCCCTCCCCCCCCACTGAGCTATCCCTCCCCCCAATTTTGCAATGTGCTAGGATTAGTTAGAAAATTGTTTTGTAATATTTTAGTAAAATGATGGTTAAGGTAGAGCTAAGCAAGACTCAAGTTTCACTATGTAAAGGTGGGTCCAAAAGGAAGTTCTTTGGAACCAACTCCAGGACACAGCCCCAAGGTGAGAGCTGCCAGACCTCAACACCTGCCAATCACATCGTGCGGAAGCTGGAGTCCCCCAGATGACCTGACCCTGGCTGGCAATCAAGGAAAGGTCAGCTGCCTTATTGGGAGTGGTGAGTGGTGAGCATTGTATGCGGAGCGGGTGCATTCTGTTTTGGTGACTGTCAATAAATAGAGGTTAAGGGTATTCCTGTGAAAGGCTCTTTCACTGGTAACAGACCCCACAAACCTGCAGAGTGTGAGGTTATGTCCAGAGCCCACGGAAGGGTAACGGTGGGTGCCCTAGAGCGTGAGGTTATGCCTGAGCCCTAGGAACTGGGTACAGGTTGGTGCTCCTAGAGTGTGTGAGTAACGGAGAATTGTGTGCGTAACAGTTCTTCTCACACAGAACTGGAGTCAGGATTGTCACACCCATTTAACAACAGAGGAAACTGAGGCACAGGCTAGTGAACGCTCTTAGAGCCAGCCCAGGCCTGAGCTCTGGTCCTCCACAGGGTTAGCTCTGGTCTCAGGCCAAAGAGCGCCATGCCCCTGCACCCTGCCTGTCAGGGCTGGCTGGGGCTGGGGGGACAGACCTGGTGGGGCGGGTTGACCCCTTGGCGCCAGCATGGGCAGCGTGGCCATGGGGCATGAGGCAGCCTGGACGTGGGGCACGTGGCCTGGGGGAGTGGGGAGCTGATGGGCCGGAAGCTGGAGGCCGCTGTTCTGTTTCCTCAGAGTCACTTCCACTGGCTGCAGGCTCAGGGCGTGATTCACCCTGTGACAGCCATCAGGAGCTGGCCGGGATGGGAGCAGCAGGCACGGTGCTGGGGCCCTGAGAGGCAGCCGCTGGAGATCACTGATGCTGTGTCACCCTCCAGGAGAGAGAGGTCCCTCTGCACCAGCCAGCCCCATCTGCAGGCGGGTGGGGCACAGGGTACAGCTGTGGCAGGGCTCGGTTTAGCCTGGGGAACCCTCAAGTTCATCTCCTTACTGAGGCATTGTTTGGGCCAAACATGGCTCCAGAGTCCCCCCCCCCCTCCCCCGGATTACCCCCCCTCCATGAGCTGCCCCTCCGCCCCCAGGGGTGCAGAATCCCCCCTGCCCAGGCCGCTGGCTGCTCTGGCTGGCTGCAGAGGGGATTGTTCCCCCGTGCAGTGCACAGGCCCTGCCCACAGAGCCACGTGCAGCTCCCAGGTGCTGCGCTGCCTCCTGCTGGCTGCACAGGGGTCCTGCCCATTCAGGGAGCCATGGGACTCACCTGGCCAGTGCAGATACAAGAACCTGCCCCAAAGCTTCGCTGGTGAGTCCACGGGGCAGGGAGAAACTTGTCCCTGCTGAGTTCTGTGCAGGCCCTGGGGAGCCGTGCCCTGGCACTGCCCTTCAGGCCAGGCTTCCACAGGTATGTAGGTGCTGAACTCCTGGGGTTCAGTGGGACTTTGGTGCCTAAATCCAGCCCTTAGTTTCCTGTGCCTCAGTTTCCCTCACATGATGAGGGTAGTGGCCCTGCAGTTGGGGGAGGATTGTGAGGATAAAGGCACTGAAGCCCCTGAGGGGCCCAGGCACTGGAGGTATGGGGGCCACCTTACCCAAAACTGGCAGGATGGGAGTGGTGCTGGGTTTGGGTGCGCCCTACAGCAGGGCTCAAAGAGCCACCTCTGCCTTCCTCCCCAGAGCCCACAAGCTGACTGTTGTCGCTGTGGGTTTTATCCAGTTCAATGCACCATCCTGGCATCACCGTGCAGCAAAACAACCCGCCCACTCCCTGGTGCACAGCTGAGCTAGGTGTGCTGCGGGGACCTGCCCTTTGCAGCCGGCGGGGCGTGGCCCGGTGCCAACTGCAACTTGGGGCAGCTCTGCCTGTCTGTGCTGGGGCAGCAGCGCCACTGGGCTACTGAGGCCTGAAACTGCCAGCGCAGAAAGGCCTGTGTGCCCCTTTCCTACGACAGACACCCCAGGACCCTGCGCTAGCAGGGAGCCCCGGGGTCATGGCGAGACGGGCAGAGCCACAGCCATGGGGAGAAGGAGCCGCGGCCTGTGGCCATGATAGCAGAGTGTGGGGAACGGGGTCACTCTCCGCTGGGGCAGGGTCGCCGCTGCCCTTCCCCCTGGGAAGCTGTTTGGGTCACAATCTGAATCTGGGCCTGGCGCTCTGCTCAGCTTTGAGTGACACCTCGGCCCCAGGGCACTGGGCTGGGGGGGGCAGCCCCTGGGGGGATCAGCGCCTGTGCCAGTGGGGAGGCACCTCTCTGCTCTTAAGCCACCTCCTGCACTCAGATGCCCTGTGAGTGGGGCTTGCAGGCAGGCCATGGAGGGGTCAGCCTGGGAGGGATGCTGGGGGGCTACAGAGGGTCTGGCTGGGCTGAGCTGGGAGGATGCTGGGGGGTGACGGAGGGTCTGGCTGGGCTGAGCTGGGAGGATGCTGGGGGGTGACGGAGGGTCTGGCTGGGCTGAGCTGGGAGGATGCTGGGGGGTGACGGAGGGTCTGGCTGGGCTGAGCTGGGAGGATGCTGGGGGGTAACGGAGGGTCTGGCTGGGCTGAGCTGGGAGGATGCTGGGGGGTAACGGAGGGTCTGGCTGGGCTGAGCTGGGAGGATGCTGGGGGGTGACGGAGGGTCTGGCTGGGCTAAGCTGGGAGGATGCTGGGGGGTGACGGAGGGTCTGGCTGGGCTGAGCTGGGAGGATGCTGGGAGGGTGGTGGAGGGTCAGGCTGGGAGGGATGGTGGGGGGGTGATGGAGGGTCAGACTGGGCTGAGCTGGGAGGGATGGGAGGTGACGGAGGATTGGGCTGGGCTGAAGTGGGAGGAATGGTGGGGGGGTGATGGAGGGTAGGTCTGGGCTGAGCTGGGAGGGATGCTGGGTGGGTGATGGAGGGTAGGTCTGGGCTGAGCTGGGAGGATGCTGCGAGGGTGATGGAGGGTCGGGCTGGGAGGGATGCTGGGACGGTGATGGAGGGTCGGGCTGGGCTGAGCTGGGAGGGTGATGGAGGGTCGGGCTGGGCTGAGCTGGGAGGGATGCTGGGACGGTGATGGAGGGTCGGGCTGGGCTGAGCTGGGAGGGATGCTGGGAGGGTGATGGAGGGTCGGGCTGGGCTGAGCTGGGAGGGATGCTGAGGGGTGATGAAGGGTCGGGCTGGGCTGAGCTGGGAGGGATAGTCGGGGGGTGACGGACGGTTGGGCTGAGCTGGGAGGATGCTGGGAGGGTGATGGAGGGTCGTGCTGCGGGGGATGGTGGGGGCAACAGAGGGTTGGGCTGGGCTGAGCTGGGAGGGATGCTCGGTTGTAGTAGAGCTACAAAGCTGGGGGTTGTAGTAGAGGAGAGAGGTTGTCTTCACCGTGTTGCTCAAGGATTGTCTTGTAGCCAGTTGGTGTTGTGGGCTTGTGTGGAAGAATGAGGTGGGCAGTAGAGGTGACTGGGTTGGCAGTACCAAGCTACCTGCCTCCATGGTGCTGCAACCAGCTTGGCTAGGGAAGCACAGGGCTGAACTTACAGCTGATGTCCCCAGTCCAGGCCAGGTAGGTGCATGGTGCAGTGGAACCCAATGGGTGGGGGGAGACTACCTCTCCCCCCATGGCACCCTCACAGACAGCCAATGGGCAAGGGGCAGCTGTCTATGCCCAGGGGTCTTAGTGTTTGCAGTGTAGCTGTAGCCAAGTGGGTCCCAGCATACAGGGGGGGGGGGCAGGGGGGGATCTCTTTCATTGGACCGACTTCTGCTGGAGAGAGAGAGCTTCAGAGCCACACCAAGCCCTTCTTCAGGTGTGAAGTTCTCCCAGCTCACAGCAATGGGCAAGTGCACAGATTGTTCAGCGTAAGGAGTTAGCACATGTTGTAAGTGACCATGTGAGGTGTGGTGGTGCGTTAACACCGCTGCAGGGGCAGGAGAACAAGGGGGCTGGTGGGTTACAGGTGGTTGTAATAAGTCGGAGAGCCAGTGTCTGATCAGCCCATGATTTTCAGTGTCTAGCCGTTAGGAATTGAGCCTTAACCACTAGCCCCCCCTCTTTGTCCTATGTTAACAGGCCACTTTACCTCTCCTGGCCCCTTCCACCATTTGCTAACTGTGACGGTGCACTCATATGATGTTATGAAAATATGCTAATGAGCGTGACTGTGATGTAACTGGAATATGCTTCATTCAAAAGGTCTCTTGTAAGGTATCATTACAAATCTTATAATCTACTGTGTGTGTTCATCCAATGTGTATAAATGTATCATTCTTGTATCTGAAACTAGAAATATGAAATATAACTCTGAGGTCCTATTTGTAATTACGCAAAGTGTGGGCCATTAACGGTGGCTTGGAATCTTGATGGCTCCCATTAACCAGGACAATTGGTTGTAAATGGCTCTGTTTACTTGTAAGTCTTCCTGTGTACGTGTGCTAGCAAGTGGGTAATGAAATCTTACAGTGACATGTGATCATGTCACCTGAACTGGAATCCATCTTTAACCTGGTGCTTTTCCATTTAGGACGGGTGGGAACCCAGAGAGGGACAAAGGATTCCCGCCTTGTGCAAAAGATGTATAAGGGGGTGGAACAGAACAAAGGAGGCTGCAGTCATGAGAAATCCCCTAGCTGCCACCTGAGCTGAAACAAGTACTGTACCAGGGGAAAGGATTGTGCCCAGACTAGGAAGGTGTCCAGTCTGTGAAAGAAGCTTATTGAAACATCTCTGAGGGTGAGATTTTATCTATATTCAGTTTTCTACTGTATTAGGCTTAGACTTACGTTTTATTTTATTTTGCTTGGGAATTTACTTTGTTCTGTCTGTTACTACTTGGAACCACTTAAATCCTACTTTTTTTATTTAATAGAATCACTTTTTACTTATTAACCCAGAGTAAGTATTCATACCTGGGGAGCAAACAGCTGAGCGTATCTCTCTATCAGTGTTCTAGAGGGCGAACAATTTATGAGTTTACCCTGTATAAGCTTTATACAGGGTAAAACTGATTTATTTGGGGTTTGGACCCCATTGGGAGCTGGGTGTCTGAGTGCTGGAGACAGGAGCACTTCTTAAGCGGTTTTTAGTTAAGTCTGCAGCTTGTGGGGGATGGGCTCCCACCTCATCTTTAGGGGATCAGTATAGCTGTAGTGACTGGCAGCTCCAGGGCACTGGGACAGGGACAGCCCCCTTCCCACTCCCCCCAGGAGATAGCAGCCTCCAAGCATCCTCTGGGGCAGGTGTTTATGTGACTGCTCTACCCCAGAGAAAGCCCCCAGCCCTGCCCTCCCACATGCTTCACCAAAGCCCAGCCACTGGGAGGGGGTCCCCTGGGCTGCCTGCCTCACAATGGCCCAGACCTGCAGGGCTGGGAGAGACCCTGAGCGATGCCAAGGGAACCCCCCTCTCCCTCTCCAGCAGGATGCCCAGCCCCATGGCCTGCAGCCTGGAGAAAACTCCTTAGAGCCACCCCCATCGGGAGCCAGCCGAGGACGTGGGCTCGTCCCGGAGTCACTGCTGCACTGCAGCCCCTCCACCCTGCTACTGCTACCCCCAACCCACTGCTGCCCCCTTGCACTGCCAGCCCCATTCCCTGTGCTACCCTGCCAAAGCAGGATGGCGGTGGGGGCAGAACAAGGCAGGGGCTGGGTCAGTGCAGGTCCCATTTCATCCATCTCCTCTCTGAGTCAGCCAGTTTTTCCAGCCTCTCCCAGCTGGCCTGGGTGCCATCACTTGCTGGCATGTTCCGAGGCTCCTGGCCCAGGGAGAGTTAGGT
This sequence comes from Caretta caretta, assembly GCF_965140235.1. Taxonomy (NCBI): domain Eukaryota; kingdom Metazoa; phylum Chordata; order Testudines; family Cheloniidae; genus Caretta; species Caretta caretta. The sequence goes on from NC_134225.1 coordinate 15,808,747, forward strand.
TTCCAGGCATGCCTGGCACCTGGAAATGCAGGTTCTGGTGGTGGTGGGGGGGGGCACTGGGGAATGGAGCCCCCCTGAGCCTGGCAGACAATCCCTCGGGCACCCGTTCCAGGGTGGCGGTGATGGGGTGCTCAGTGCACTCTGTAGAGCCATGTAGTTATTGATGTGGGAAGCCGTGTTCACCTCCCCAGGCAACAGAGCCAGGAAATAGAACCCAGGAGTCCTGGCTCTCAGCCCCTCCCCCTTCCTGCTGTAATCACTAGACCCCACTTCCACCCCAGAGTTGGGAACAGAGTCCTGGAGACCTGATTCGCTGTCCCTCTGCTCTAATCACTTGACCACCTGCCCTCCCACCCCTGAAGAAGGCAAGGGAGACTTGACAAAGGGATTCCCTATACCAGCTCTCCAGCGCCATCTGCTGCCCCAGCAGCCCGGTTTGTTTTACAGAGGCCCTGGCTTAAGCATTTATTTTCAAGATGAAAATTTTTTGATGAAACACAAGAACAAAATCAAAACAAGTGTTTATATTAAAACAGAAAGAAAAGGAGGACTTGTGGCACCTTAGAGACTAACCAATTTATTTGAGCATGAGCTTTCGTGAGCTACAGCTCACTTCATTGGATGCATACCGTGGAAACTGCAGCAGACTTTATATACACACAGAGAATATGAAACAATACCTCCTCCCACCCCACTGTCCTGCTGGTAATAGCTTATCTAAAGTGATCATCAGGTTGGGCCATTTCCAGCACAAATCCAGGTTTTCTCACCCTCCACCCCCCCCCCCACACACAAATTCACTCTCCTGCTGGTGATAGCCCATCCAAAGTGACAATTGTTAGTCTGTATTCGCAAAAAGATGGATGGGCTATCACCAGCAGGAGAGTGAATTTGTGTGTGGGGGGGTGGAGGGTGAGAAAACCTGGATTTGTGCTGGAAATGGCCCAACCTGATGATCACTTTAGATAAGCTATTACCAGCAGGACAGTGGGGTGGGAGGAGGTATTGTTTCATATTCTCTGTGTGTATATAAAGTCTGCTGCAGTTTCCACGGTATGCATCCGATGAAGTGAGCTGTAGCTCACGAAAGCTCATGCTCAAATAAATTGGTTAGTCTCTAAGGTGCCACAAGTACTCCTTTTCTTTTTGCGAATACAGACTAACACGGCTGTTACTCTGAAACCTGTCATATTAAAACAGAGTCATTCTGCAAAACAAATGGCATTATAACTTATTGTAGCCTTTTTTGGAGGCAAAATGTTTGAGTCTTATTTTGATGAACATCATGGAATCGTAGGACTGGAAGGGACCTTGAGAGGTCGTCTAGTCCAGTCCCCTGCACTCATGGCAGGACTAAATATTATCTAGACCATCCCTGACAGGGGTTTGTCCAACCTGCTCTTAAAAATCCCCAATGATGGAGATTCCACCACCTCCCTAGGCAATTCATTCCAGTGCTTCACCACCCTGACAGGTAGGAAGTTTTTCCTAACGTCTAACCTAAACCTCCCTTGCTGCAATTTAAGCCCATGGCTTCTTGTCCCATCCTCCGAGGTTAAGATGAACTACGCCACCATCCTCCTGGTTTCCAGAAAGGCTCAGCTGGCGCGGGGCCCTGCTACTCGGCAGAAGAGGGTGAGGGCTGGTCTACACGGGCACTTTCCAGCACGGCAACTTGCTCACTCCGGGGTGTGAAAAAACACCCCCCTGAGCACAGCAAGTGTCAGCGCTGCAAAGTGCCCGTGTAGACAAGGCCCCAGCGCTGGGAGCTGTTCCCCTCGTGGAGGTGGGTTTTTTTAGAGCGCTGGGAGCCCCACCGCTGTGCCGTGACCACACAAGCCACGTTAAAGCACTGCCACAGCAGTGCCAGTGTAGACTAGCCCTGAGACTGGGGGGGGAGGAAGAGCAGGGGGCTCTTTGTCTTCTCCCCTCCCCCCTCTCCTGGCCATGCCAGACTGCGCTGTCCTTGGGGCAAGGACCATGGCTGGTGTTAAAGGGCTGGGGTGGGACAGGCTGCACAGTGCCTGAGGCCGAGGAGCCAGGCCATTTCGTCAGGAGTCAGAGGTGCTTTGCCCTGAGGGAGGCTGCTGCGCAGGGGCACGCAGATCCCAGCTCCCCCTCACGCCCACAGGGTGGGCTGCGCTCTGCCGTGGCTGGGGAGGGGTCACTGGTGCAAGGGGCAGGCTCAAACCCTCCCTCCAGAGGTCACTCCTGTCCTGTCTCCCACAATGCCACAGGGCCATGCCTACCAGGACAGCATCTTGAGGGGTAATTGCCACCTCGCCGCCCTCCCAAGCCAAAGTGAATGGGGAGTCCCCCAGGGACCCAGAAACAAACCAGGCACTCTAAAACTCATCCTGCCATCCCCAAACCTAGTGACTCCAGCCAGCCACCCAGCCTTGGAATCTGACCTTGGCTCAGCTCACTGGGCAACATCCACCCCAGAGCTTAAACTGTTCCCCCCAGCTCGTTGTATCCGCAGTAACAGGATAAGGCCCCTAGCTTGCCCTTCTGCCATCAGCTGCAGCTTACCTCAGGAACAGGCCTGCCCTAGCGCTCGCTGATTACAGATAAAATGCCAAATTAACAGTTGGGTCGATACTTTATTTTTGCAATTAAGAAGTATACCTGCCACCCTCCCCGTACCTGCAGCCTGCAGGGCTTCGTGGGGATTATTCGCTCCACAGTGGAGTGGGTAGTGGCTAAATGCTTTTATCCTCTCAGGCTGAAACACAGACATGAGGCTGAGAAAAGCAGGTCTGCAAAGAACCCAATTTAAACAAGTCTGGAAGCAAAGCCCAGAAGGAGATTGCACAGCCAAAGCCTCAACTGCAGCCTTCCAGCCACACAGCGCCTCGGAAAGCGTGGAAAGAAAGAAAAGCAACTCTTGGCCCCATGGGGTGCCCGCCGCATGTGAGAGGAGCGAATGCAAGGGCTGCAAACGCTGCCTGCCCTTCAAAGCTCCCAGCGTTGACATTCTGAAATAAGGTTTCCATCAGGCGGTCTGTATTTCACAGCCAAACATGAAATAGACAATTTGCTGAAGCTATTGACAGAAATATGCCTCTTCTTAAGGTGCCATAAAAGGGTCAACAGTGTTTGAGATGCTTCTCCAGCCTGGTGGGATGGATGCTCAGCTTCCAGGCTGCTCTAAATGCTCCGCACATAAATAAAGGGGATTTCAAACTCCTGTCTGACAAGCACAGCTGCAGGCCTTGGAGCCATTTGTGCTTTAAAAAATGTAGTCACAGGCAGCAAAGATAAACAAGGAGTCACACACGTTATGAGAACCCCAGCTCTGCAGGGACCTGGGAGGGGTTATTTAAAAGTTTATTCCCCCACCTCCCCAAATCAGACATTTTTACCTGGATTAATTCTGGCAGGTGCTTGAAGTGTTTGTTTCCCTTTGCAATACCCAAAACACAATGTTGAAACTATTTTAAACTGATAGCTAAAAAATGTGATCAAAGCAAAGACAGCAGAGCTAATGCACCGCAGCACCAGGGAACTTAACACTTTCTTAAAGAACCTTCCCAAAGCGGAATTGTCCTAGGGACTATTCAAACTCGCTTCAGCTCAAGTTCTAAGGGCACAGCACCAAACAGCAACAGAACAAACCGATCCCAACGTAAAAGTTCTCTGCTTCTGAAAGCCAAACTCGTGTGACATGCACGGCTGACTTGTAAGCCTGCATCCTGCAAACATGTATTTAATGCTATGTGCAGAGTCCCATTCAATGGGACCACACGTGACTACAGAGAAGCACATTTAGATAAGCCTTTGCACAGCCAGGTTTAAGTTACCTTCTTTGTTAGCTCTCGGCCACAGCTGGCTGCTGACATAGATTGCCATCGCTCCAATGTAGAGTTCTGACAGTTTCCCCTAGCTGATGATGTCCTTCTGTTTTAAATTGTGTGTCACAGGCTTCAAAATTATGGGGATTTTTTTTCATTCATAAAAGATTTTAGAAATAGCTTCCAAAAGAAAAGTGTGAAGAATTACAGACAAGTGTTCAAGGAATAATCTCTGTTTAAACTAAACTGGTAACAGGTTCATATTTTCAATAACTGACTTAGGATGGTGAACTCCTTTGATTTTCACTGAGCTTAGACTCAAGTTTCTCATTCACTTTTGAAAATGGGATTTAGGTCTTGGCTATCAAGGGAATACCATGAAACTGACTGATGTGCTTTGCAGACTGCCAAGGCTGAAGATTAGGTTAGTCATTGTGATTGGTATTTTGTTTACATGTAAGGTCAGTGTCTGTGTTATTACTTTACCATAAGTTATACAAACTGAGGAAGATACTGACAGATGCAGTAGCTAGTGCACTTCCGACTCAACATCACGTTCATTAGAATTGGTAATTTGGTTCAAGCTAAGGCTCAGGGGGTGGGGTTGGTTTTGTGACAGAATAAATTAGGAGTCTTGCTGTTTTATGAGACAATGGAATTTATGTTTAAATCTTAATTTTGTATTTCCTAATATTGTTTGCATTGGAAACTGAGAAATGAGTGATGGGCATGACTGGAACTCGGGTCAATGCAGCTGTTTGGGAATAGTGATGCCAGTGGTGTAACCCCCCTGCAGGGGCACTCTTATTCCAGTAGAAGAGTGGGTTACTGGGGGTGGTTTAGCTTAAACCCCTTCCTCAATTGATATAAACCAAACCAAGGCCCTTTGGATACTGAACTCAATGTCCACGAGCATCAGACCCATGCAGCTAGAAAGTCTGAATTTTAACCATTCACTTAAACCAAAAAATATTTTCCCACACCAACAAGGCCAAAGGCTCTTAAGTAATTTAAGCACTGGAAATGTTACCTACAGCCTAAAATCTATTTGTGCTGTTCTAGGTGCCACTACTGGGGGCTCATTTTCCTCTTGCTAGACTGGATCAATTACCTCCTTAAATCAGATTTATTCTTCAATGCACCACCTTGTTAAAGGCATACACAGCTCAATCACACCAATCTCACTACAATCTAGAATTCACCAGTCGGTGCTGGAGGTAATGTAATCTACCATTCTGAGACGATGGAATTCTTGAGAGCAGACAGGGCTGCTTATAGGATTAGAGAGATGCTATACACAGGTTATTTTTCTCTTCATTTTTGTTGAAAGACAAAGGAAAAGGAAATAAAATGGCCTGCTAAAGTGGTGTAAGATGACAAGGCAGTGTGAGCAATCCAAAAAGCAGGTTTTATTGAAATACGAACAAAAGTACAGCCATGGACAGCTTTTAGGAACAGCATTTCCAAAACATGGGAAACAAAACAAAAGCTCAAACTCAGGTTATTTTCACCCCTGAGAAATCAACTAAACTCTTAACTGTGTCTCTTTTCTCTACATGCCTCATTGTTTTAGCTTTATGCAGTGTAACATTACTGCGCTGTGCAACGCGCAAACAAACGCACAGTGATGTCCCCAAAAGCACTTAAAGTGCAACCAAAGCAGCTCCTTCCACAATGCTGGTTTGACCGTGTTTGGCCAGGTTTCCCGGTAGCCTCCATTCTTCTTCAGGGGAGCTCCTGGGTAATCTTGAAAATCTGCTACCAAGTTGTGGGACCCCATTTTCAGAAGTGCATAACCAGCGCAGGAATGGTGGCCCAATGGCTATTAGCTAGTACCACTGTTGCTAATCACCCTATGTACCCATAATCAGACTAGCAAGCTGTAGGTTTTCAGCCCATCCTGAACACTTCCACAAATAAAACTATAGCTCAATGCACTTGTTTTTGTTTTTTTTTTTTCCAATAAAGGAAACCAGAGAGTAACTTTTGACAACGGGCTTCTCAAACTTCCCCTTGTTTCTAACCCTGGAGGAGCATCAAGTTGCTGGGTGGTCAGGTGAAGCTTTCTTGTAAGGAAGACCACCACTGATTTATCCTGCATACAGACATTCTGCCCCAGCTCACTGCTGTCCTGTGCCTTGAGACAGTCACTCCCACCACCGTGAAGCTGCTGCGACATGCTACCACAAGTGCAAGGGCACCAAGGAACTGGGCCCCGTCTCTCTCTGCAGGAGGCACTCTCCAAACACCAGATCTGGCTCCGATTTTGGAAAAGGGCTGTATTTCTACACAAGGTGCTGGGCAGACTCTGACAGCATAGCCCTGGTTTCCAGCTCAGGTACAAGTGCCTTTGGTGGGTCTTAACTAATCCTAACTAACCCAGGATAACTAACATGGAGAGAGGGTTGAAAAGAATCAATAGGATTGATTCCTCACAATCCAAACCCACAAATGAAAAACCTGCGGGTGTTAGAGCAGCAGAGAGCTTGTAACCTCAAGAGACAAGAGCAGCTGAGTGCAGAGTTCAGGAGCGCTTTGCCTAACTCTGCCAGAGCAGAGGGGACATCAGAGTAGGTCTCCTTTTCTCTAAGATGTCCCCTTGCAGTTGCAGTACCTTATCTGCAACCTACTAGATAAAAGGTTATAAACAGCTTGCTTCTATTTCAGTTAGGCTCCCCCAAACTGCCAGACCCCTTTTGGATATGCTTTGAAGGGGGGGTGTGTGTGTGTGTTGGTTATTTATTGCATGGGTCTTTTAGATCAAAACTCAACCCAGCTTCTGATAACAAGTTAGCTGTAAGGTCACATGTACATGTTGTTAACGCCCTACTAAGGTGGGGCAGGCAGGGTAAGGTCAGAGCTTGTCAGTATGAGTGCTGCAGGTGACAGGCTGGGACAAGACACAGCATTGACTGACAACAGGGGATTATTTCCATGATCCCATAGTGGGGGAAGGGGTACTCTGCCCTAAACCCAGCTGAGAATTTTCTTGCCCTTTAATACTGGAGAGTGGGAGTTTGAGACACATGCAGCTTTGGCCTAACTGCTCCACTGAAGCCAGCGCCTTCCACTAGTGTCACCAGGAGCAGTCAGGGTCTCTACACACGGAAGTCTCCCAGAATAGCAACATCTGTCTCAGGCCCCATGCAGTCATACTCTTCTAGAATACGAGTGCCTTTTTCTTATTTAGCTTAATCCACTTTGGAGGTGGATTAAGTTTTAAACTAAATTAGAAAACGATACTCTTATTCAGCAGTAAATGTCCACACAGGGAGTTAATCCAGAACAGCTATTTCAATAACTTTCCCACTGTAGACAAGCTTGAAGGCCAACACCAAGCCCTTTGGGAAATCCCAGAGGTAGCTCCACGCAACGCTGTTTCAATTCCTGCCCTGGTGCTGATGGGCACGCTCAGTGTCTGAGGTCTGTGCACCTTCCTGCCTCCACAAATCTTTGAGGCAATGCATCAGAATAGCTAGCCTAAAAGAAGTCCCATGACATCTGTCCTCTGGAGGTGAACATGCTGACCTAACAGCACACGCAGAATGTATTCTCTGGAGGCGCTGCAGACTGCGCCAATCTGGAGTGCGGAGGTTAGTGACATGCTGCCACTATGTACAATTGTTAGGGAGAGTTATTCTGCATACACTGGGATCTTCACAGACTAGTTTTAATGGCCAAACTAAAGATGTATAGTTTGCTTTGCTGCTAAGAAGTTGACTACTTAACTCTGCCCTCAAGAGAAATATGTTCAAGTTGCAAAGACTTAAAAAAACTACGCAACAAGTTTTATAACAGAGCTGCTGCTAATGGAGGGGAAGGTGCTACTTACCCATTTTCACAAGTTTTTAGACATTTCTCTCATCGGGTTTGCAAGTGGGACCTACTAAACCACAATGCCAGGAGTGGAACACTGAAATCCCTCCCAAGAGAGTATCTCGTGGATGCAACAATGGGTGTATGAAGAGCTCACTAACCAGAGCACATATTTATTTCTTGTCAGAATGACAGGGTGGCGAAAACGGATTTTGCTACACTTGCCTTCTGACCAAACACACTTCACTCCCTCAAAGGGCCAGCCCTATAGTTGTTTCCACGGTGACAAGCGGATGTCAAGTGCAGGATTATTCTTCCTGTACAGGATCAACCAGTGATGCTAGGCTAAGAGCAAGGAGGGGCCTTTGCTCTTTACTCAGAATATCAAATCTTCTCTTTTGTGCGGTGGAGGGAACAGGACAAGACAGGTTTGACTAGAATGTGATGGCCAGATCCTATGTCTGGCTGACATGCAGATGCTGGAGCCAGCCGGGGATAGAAATATCTTCTAGTGTAATTAATGTAAGCTAAGGACTACTTGAAACTATGCTGACTACCACAGTTCTCCCGAGACTGCTCTTTGGGCCAAGAATGGCTGGAGTGTCTGATGCTTTAGGGAGGCCCACTCCAGCACTTCTCTGCCCCAGGAGAAGGGAGCAGGTAGCATGAAACTCGTTATGCCAGCTTAATGTCAGGGAAATTCCTGGCTGCCCTCTGTTCCCTTTGCTCTGCTGGACAGACACAGATGGGACGGAGCTACAGACCAGGATCTGGCTGGATATTCTCACGCTTTAATGTTATCCAGATCACATGACACCAGGTGTTAGACTGGGGGGATGTTCCAGGATGCGTAACGTTCCTGCCACCCCAGCCCTGTCCTTACAACAATTAACGTTCCCTCACCTTCTCCATGAAGCACAAGGACACCCACACATGCCCCTGCTCAGAACTAAATGGCACTCCCTGTGACGGAGTACAAAAATCATTTGCAAGTCCCCACAGCCCAAGAGAGTCTGAGTGACACTAGAGAGGGGCACCAGGCCAGAGGTGCTCAAGCAGCAGCATGCACTGGGCATCACATATGAGAAGTGTGGTGTTAGGGCTGCCACGGTGGGAGGGCACAGTGCAACTGTTTTATTGATAAGGCAGCCACTTTTCAGCAGAATCCCACATCCCAGCTCCCTTACAGATGAACTTTTAGGCCTAATCGAAACAGCAATGAGAATATTTTGTTTTAAAGACTTTTTGCTTTGACCCCCATACACCATCTACAGTCTGAATGGCAGCTCCTTTTTCACATCTAGGTGGGTGCGCATAACAGGCAGGCCTTAGAGCTGCAGCTGATCTGACCCTGGGACACACAAACACATTTAAGGTCTCTGGAGGGAAACAGAGGGGAACCAAACATTCAGGTGCCTAACTCCCCATCGGGGAGAGATGTACCACCGAGAGCTTACCCCCAGTGTGGGCTCACATGGACCAATGGTCTGACCTGGCACAGCAATCCCTATGAGAGGGACGTACCATCAGCACCATGCAGTGGTAAACAGCTGCAACACATTTAAATCCAAAGACATGCAGGGCTTGAGCAATGATTTACGCAAACCCCCTACAGGAGGTAACTTGTAGAGCATGCTGATCCAGACAGTTTGAACTCTGCTAGCTCCTTGGCATCAGCGTGTGTGGAGTTAGTTTTTGAGGGTTTGATCTCTGATATCAAGGGTTAACAGCATTCTGTCTAATTACCTTGGTCGGGATAATTTCGGGACAGCAGCTGATACGTGAAGGACAGTTCTGCAGGAAGGTTAGGGCTGCGAGTGCTTAGCCAACACAGAGGGAATTTATAAGTCTGAGTCTCCTAACCAGCACCTCACATTTCTAAAGGAAACAGATGAGGAGCACTCAATAGCAGCCTCTTCTCTGGTCTTCAGTTACCGGCTCCTGCAATTAGATGGAAAAGCAAGAGATTTTAGATAATCAACAATAGCAGCTCTATCATCATCCCCCAGTTGTAAGCATCAGGCAAGCTGCTTTGGACTTAGTCTAGGTCCACAAGCTGCCCCCTCAGCAAAGTCAATCACTGTGTTGAAACGCAGACACTTGACTGTTCTTCCACACTCGTGCTCACAGGCAGGCAGTTTGCGGTCTCCCCAAAGCAGCGACGCAGCACTCCTCATGCTACCATCCCCAGAGCACAAGCAACACCTGTACAAGCACAGGGGAGCTAGTGTTTTGCTCCTTGGTCAGCATACCAGGGAGTAGGGGAATGGGACTGGAGGCCTGGATAAGGGCTATGGGGCCCTTTCATAAACACAGAGAAGGGGGGAGTTTATTAGACAAACTGTTCTCTGTTTACAAGCAACATGCAGGAAAAGCTCCTTAACTGGGGGAAGCAGATGTCTCACTGCTCTATATAGAGTCCCAATGTATGGTGGGATGCCGTTATTCCTGCCCCTTTGGCTGTGCTCATGCAAGATCACGACTAGTGCCCAACCTGAGCCCAGAGCTCAGCATTAGTTCCTTCCCAAAAATAGACCCAGCCTGTCTGGCTGGAGCTCCAACACCTTCAGTGGAATGAAAACCAAGCAACCGTCCTTACTGCTGTGACTTTGGGAGCCGACCCAGCAGAACAAGGCTGATCCCGTGCATCAGCCCATAGTGCAATGTTCATTAAGAAAGATCAAATATGAAGCACAGGTACATTCTGTAGGTCTCCAGGAAGCCCTGCTAGACTGGATCCTCACCACACCTTGGCTAGAAAGCTGGCTAAAGCTTTATATGACCAACTGCTCTATTTGGGCACATTAAGGGTCCTTACCACACACTTGGAGTAAGTCGTTCTGCTTTAGCTCACTCTCAACCAATCCAAATGTACACAGACACATCTGAACTCATCTCCAGTGTGTGTTTATCAATGCTGTGACCTTCAGGCACTGAGCTAAGCCATTCCCCCTTTCACCCAAGTATCCTCCTTAGAAAACCTCATCTCACAAGATTAATGTACTAGAAAATCTAATCAGATACAGGTGCACACAATTCCAAGGTGGCCTGCCCATACAGTGACAAGACTGACTGCAGGTTTTGTCTGTGAAATGTTCCAGTACCTGTCCAATGATACATGTGGACTCTCCACCTGAAATCAGGACACCTACTGTCCAGCATCTGGAAATGGTCGACTATTCCATACCACAGCCAGCCAGCCCATAGTGATGACCGTAGCAAAAGCTGATGAGCAGTCATTTTTCAAGTACCAATTTCCCATCCATGCACCTCAGCATAAAAAAAAGCAGAGGGCTGCTGACAATGCACCCTGTACTCCGTAGACACATGCACCCAGCAGATTTTATTGTGAAATTGATACAACATCCTGGGCTGCCTGGCTTTTTAATCATGGGAGGTGATAAAGCATCTGGTTGTACCTAACAGGTCTGCTTAAAAAGGAGTCCAAAAAAGGTGTTCTGAAGGCAAAATGCAAGCTTCACTGCCGCTCTAAGTACTGGAACATTTTTAAAGTTTAGTTCTGGCTTGAAAAGCGAGGATATTAGACAGTTCCCTTTACTCTGACCTGCCACTTCTGTGCATTTGTTTGTTATCTTTCTGCTTACTTTACTGACCAAACTACTTCTGCTAGCCCTGCAAAGCCAGCAAAGCTGAGAGGGAGAGCTGGCTTGTGTATAGCCAGATTAGTCAAACTGAGTTCCAGCTGCAAAATCTCTAATTCTTGGCAATGCACAAGCCAGCGTGACTTTCAGATTCTTACTTGGATTCTAAGCTCTTTGGGGAAGGGACTGTCTTTTTGTTCTCTGTTTGTACAGCCCTTAGCACCATGAGATCCTGGTTGTAACAACGATATAAATAATATCATCATGAATTTTCTGGCCTAACACCTGAGGAAAACTTGGGAATTAATCACCTCTCTCTTGTTCCCCCGCCCATGTGTTTTATGTAAGGCTGCTTTTGACAGGAGAACTGCACTTAAAGGGTAAAAAAAAATACCCTGCTTGGTACAAAGAAGGAGTCGATTAGCATGGTGTGTTACAATTTTCCGATTTTTCTTAAATCGGATTACAACCAGACTATTAGACGTTATGCTTTTGAAACGTATTCATCACTCAGCACCTCAGAGTTATAGTTACATGAATCCTGACCTACTAGCTCAAAATACAGTGATAAAAATAAACTACAGAAATAAGCTTCACACCAAGCCCCCATTTATGTGGAGTGTGTTTTGCACTGCAAATAACTGTGTCCATGATGCTGCATTCTCAGTTCATTCACACTTTCGCCTGGCAATTTACAGCAGGCGTCAAGTAACGTGTGTATTTCAATGGGGATCTCCTGCAAAAGCGGAGGCCTTTTTTTTTAAACTGGCAAATTCCTACCCAAAGTGTAAACCGTAATAATGCTATTTTGTGCTTCTCCATCACCTTTCATCTGAGGATGCTTTATAAGTTGCATGTTTATCTTCTCAGATAATTAGTAATACTTATCTTGCAGGGTAAGTATTACTATCCCTCCATTCTGTAGATGGGGAAACTGAGGCACGGGGAGCTTAAGTAACTTGCCCAAGATCAAGGAGACAGTCTCTGTAGCAAGTGGGGCTCACACTGGGAACAGATGCTCAGATCACAGAAACTCTGTCATATACTCAGAAGTAAAAGACCATAATCCTCCCTAATGTTTAAACTAATGGCTACTTCAAAGGAATTCTCTTGCAAAATCTTGCTTTCTTTCAAGCCACAGGCATCCCCGGAACAGGACAGCTTTATGGCCAGTCCGTCACGGCTACAGTTTGACAAGGGGACCAAGAAAAACGCCCAATGGGTCACACCTCCTTCCAGTTAATGCTTGTTGCTGTTTAAGGGGTACAAGATTTTCAATTAAGTATAGTGTAAGTACATGAAACTCCCTCCCTAGGATCCAAATGGCATGGAATACCACCAGGCTGTTTAATAATAGTTACCCTGAACTCAGTGCTTTGGGAATCGGGCTCTTGGGACACTGGGCAACTGAATCAGTTTTTAAAGAACAAAACCTTGTGAAAAGTCATATGTGGCAAGAGCTCGTAAGAGCTGCAATACTGGGTCAGATCATATTCCATCTTGCTCAGTATCCTGTCTCCAACAGTGGCCCCTACCAGAGCTTCAAGGGGAGTAAACACAACAGAGCAATTATGGAGTGATCCACCCCTCTCTTCCACTCCCAACTTCTAGCAGTTACAGATTGAGAGTCACCTAAAGCATGGGGTAACATCCCGTATCATCTTGGCTAATAGCTATTGATTGAGCTATCCTCCATGAACTTATCCAATTCTTGCTTAAGCCCAGTTACACTTTTGGTCACCTCAACATCCCATGTCAATGAGTTCCACAGGTTAGTTGTGCACAGTGTGAAAAAGTACTTCCTTTTGTTTGTATTAAACCTACTGCCTATTCATTTGATCAGGTGACCCCCTGGTTTTTGTATTGTGTGAAATGGTAAATAATGCTTCTCTATTCACTTTTTCTACAACAATCATGATTTTATAGGCCTCTATCACATCCCACTTAGTCATCTCTTTAGTCTCTCCTTGTATGGAAGCCATTCCAGACCCTGGGTAATTTTTGCTTCTCTTTTCTGAGCCGTTTCCAGTCCCCACAGCCTGACATCTGCGGTCAGAGATCCTCGTCCCCTCCACTAGCAGGACATGTGGTGGACAGGAAAGCACGGCAGCCATGCAACAAAGGGCTGAGACAGGGCATTCAGAGTAAGGCATGGAGCTGAAGCTCAGGATCTGACTTTGGGAGGGATAACAGCCATTTCAGCTCATCAGGGATGGATTCAGATGACTGAGAAAAAATGCCAAGTCTTGAGCCCACACTTCCCAACAACTACAATAGACTCATCCATAGACACCATTGGGAACAGACCCAGGCTTGTATATAGGGGAAAATTACCAACATTTACTCCAGGGGGAATTTTGTGCCACAACACAGTGCAGAATTTGCACATAATTTCATTCCCCCCCCACCTCCTCCCAGAGCAGAATTAGTGCTGCAAAGCTGCTGGCTGTCAGTAGCAGATGCGGGACCTAGCAGAGCCTGGCTCTCCAGCTTGCAAATACATGTCACTGCTAGGGGGAGGGGGAGCTGGACTTTTCCATGCAGGTGCAGGTCTCAGCATGTCCTGAAGGAAGGAAGTGGCATGCAGGAAACTCTGTACAAGCCTGGGACCCAGCATCAGGCTGTTTCTCCCTCTGGATCCCTGGGTTCTGGGTTGTAGGGGGTGCAGGTGTCTGGGGAACTAAGACAGCTGGACTCTGGGAAGGTACGGGGTGTGGATGTCTAAGACTGGAGGAACAGAGATTTCTCCCAAGATGGGCCCAGCTGATGTGTGTGACACACTCAGACAGGTGCCCAACAAAAGCATATCAGAGAAACAGGAACTGGGTTGTTGTAGGAGTTTCTTTGACTCTCTACTCCTGGGGGAATCTTTTTTGCGGTCTGTATTGTTACAGACATACTGGCTGACAGGTATTTTGAAATAAGATACCAAAATAATTGAAACTGGTGTGATTATATTATTATTTTGACAAATAAAATATACAGAATTTTAAAATATTGTGTAAAGAACGTTTAATTTTTTAGTGCAGAATTCCCTCAGGAATACACATTACTACACCACTATGTGGGTGACTTCCTACATGAACACTTATTCCAAACAATGGCCTTTTTAGTTTAGATTACATCCCCTTGGAAAAACCAAACCAAATGCTACAGCTGCTACACACGTGTACAGCTTCCACTGACTTCAGTAGCAGCTATACCCGAAGAGCTACAACTGTGTTGAGCTCCACTGTGCCAAACTCAGACCTGTTTGTAAGCCTCGACTTTTGTTCAACCAATAGCGGTGAATAAGTTAAATGTCAGATGCTACAGTAATGGGGGCAATACGTGGAGCCTGACAACCTTTGACACAATGCTACCTACAGCAAAATAAAACCTGGATACAGAAGACACTACAGAAATGCAGCTGCTTCTAGGGAGGATTGTGTTACAGAGCTCTCCATCTCCACTTGCTGATGGTGGTAATAAAAGCATTTCAGTTTATGGAGGAGAATGCTGACACACGGAATAAAAATACAGAGAAAAGTTATCCCGTTCCACTTTGAGCTAACATGTAGGTCCCAGCTTACAGCACGAGGAGACCACCAGCCGTTGTACTTACTGCTTTTCCAGGATAGGCTATATGGCAAGGACTTGGGTGCTCTCATGCCTGACATTAGGTTACTCTTTTGTTCCATTACCACGCTGGACCCAGGGCTGAAAGAGATCAAATACGAATTATCCTACACATGTGTACTTCTTTTAGTCAAGTACCTTTTACTATAAATATTGAAGTATTTTTCTAAAACTGAAGACAACAGAGTATGTTAATTTAAACAAATCTTCATGCAATCAGAACAGTTACTTCTCCTCGCAAAGGCTAGAGAAAAGTGAACAACATGTTGATGCCATCTACTTTGACTAAAATCCCCAGAATCAGTCATCCAGACAAGAAAGAAATAAGCTAAAGACAGCAAGAAAAACCAGAGTTAAAGCTTGATTATCAGTATTGCGCTGCCCTCAACTGTAAATGGCATCTCAGCACACATGCCCTAGTCATCTCTATACATGCAGACGTCTAACAGTGAATACCAGCGAAAATGAGATAGGGTCAGAGGCTAAAATAGGGAAAGAAAAAGTTAAAAATTACTTAGACAAGTTAGATGTCTTCAAGTCAGCAGGGCCTGGTGAAATACATCCTAAAATATTCAAGGTGCTGACTGAGGAGATATCTGAGCCATAAGCAATTATCTTTGAAAAGTCACAGAAGACAGGAGATTCCAGAGGACTGGAAAAGAGGCAAATATAGCGCCAAATCTATAAAAAGGGGAATAAGGACAACCTGGGGAATTACAGACCAGTCAGCTTAACATCAGTACCCGAGAAGATAATGGAGCAAATAATTAAGCAATCAAATTGCCGAATCCTAGAAATAGGGCAATAAGGAACAATCAGCATGGATTTGTCAAGAACAAATCGTGGCAAAACCAACCTAATAGCTTTCTTTGACAGTGTAACAAGCCTTGTGGATGGGGGAGGGTAATGGTAGATGTGGTGTATCTTAAGTTTAATAAGGCTTTTGATATGGTCTCGCATGACCTCCTCATAAACAAACTAGGGAAATACAACCTAGATGGACTCCTACAAGGTGGGTGAATAACTGGTTGGAAAATCGTTCCCAGAGAGTAGGTGGCTCACAGTCAAGCTGGAAGGGCATACTGAGTGGGGTCCCACAGGGATCAGTTCTGGGTTCGGTTCTGTTCAGTATCTTCATCAGCAATTTAGATAATGGCATAGAGAGCACATTTATAAAGTTTGCAGACAATACCAAGCTGCAAGGGGTTACAAGTACTTTGGGGGATAGGATTAAAATTCAAAATGATCTGGACAAACTGGAGAAATGGTCTGAAGTAAATAGGATGTGCAACACTCCATAGTCGTCATAGTATTATTATTAGGATGATTATGGCATAATTATGATGTTTTGTACAAGATCGGTCATGTAAGGTGTCACTGGAAAAATTATGATTTGCTGAATATGATTATCCTATTTGTATGCATGTATCATTTTTGTATCTGAAGTTATGAATATTGACTAGGTATCTGTATTTCAAAGGGGCTTACTCTGGAAAACACCCACAGCCAGCCTTTCAGGTACAACAATGAAGAAGCCAAACAGTGCTAATGGCTCATCAACAAAGACAATGGGCTGTGGAATAACTTAGCCTTCCTGTGGAAGGCCAGTCTGTAAGTTATGGCTGCTATGACTCTGCAAGGGCATGTGACCAGACCATGCTTCTGGACTCCATTTGGGGTACCTGAATTTTTCCACAAACTGGTCTGGGAACCAAGTTTGAAACAGAGCTCCTGCCATATGAAAAAGCTATATAAGGCAAGGATTGACATCGTTGGTTGTTCTTCACTTCCCCACAACTCAGAGAGAAGCTCTAAAAGAAAGAGTCTTGGAACAGGGTAGGAGATCCCAAGCTGCAAAACAAATGCAGCTTGTCCCTTAAGAATCTGCAAGCCTGACTGTATCATCAACCAGGGTGAGAATTTGTTAATTCAGATCCAATCTTTCTAGTATTTTCGGCTTATAGTTTGCAGTTCTGTTTATTTACTAGGTAATCTGCTTTGGTCTGTTTTCTACCACTTATAATCTCTCTTTTGTAGTTAAACTTTTTTGCTTTATCTAAACTGGAATGGCTGTGATCAAAGTGTCTGGGGAAAAATCTCAGCCTGGTTAACACAAGTATGCATTGTCCTCTCCACATTGAGGGAATGGCGAACTGGGTAATAAATTCATACTGATTGGGGTTTTGATCAGGGCGGGATGGTACAGCTCTGGGGTCCCAGACTGGGGGTTATTTTGGCTGTAGCCTCTCTATTGCTGGATCATGCAGTGGCTGTCCAAAGCCTGCATGAAACTGCAGCTGGGTGTGTCCCTGCCTGTGTGAATGCTGCTGGGAGTGTAGGTCTAGGAGCAGTCTATAGCCTGTGACAGCAGCACAGTGCTGAGAGGGAGCCCAGGCTGGTGAGTCAGTGGGCTCAGTGGAACCCCAGTCCCAGGTGGCACCCCTGGGGGAACCCGTCACAGGATGAAATTCAATAAGAACAAATTCAGAGTACTCCACTATCAGTTGCACACATACAAAATGGGAAATGACTTGCCTAGGATGGAGTACTGAAGAAAAGGATCTGAGGGTCAAACTGGATCACAAGCTAAATAGGAGTCATTCTGAGATGCATTAGCAGGAGTGTTGTAAGCAAGACGCGAGAAGTAATTCTACTGCTCTAGTCCATGCTGATTAAATGTCATCTGGAAAGGGGCGGGGTGGGAAAACCTGGATTTGTGCTGGAAATGGCCCAACTTGATTATCATGCACATTGTAAGGAGAGCGATCACTTTGGATAAGCTATTACCAGCAGGAGAGTGGGGTGGGAGGAGGTATTGTTTCATGGTCTCTGTGTATATAATGTCTTCTGCAGTTTCCACAGTATGCATCCGATGAAGTGAGCTGCAGCTCACGAAAGCTTATGCTCAAATAAATTGGTTAGTCTCTAAGGTGCCACAAGTACTCCTTTTCTTTTTGCGAATACAGACTAACACGGCTGTTACTCTGAAATCTGGAGGATTGTGTCCAATGATTGGTGCCACATTTCAGGAAAGATGTGGACAAATTGAAGGAAGTTCAGAGAAGAGCAACAAAACTGATTAAAGGTCTAGAAAACATGACCTATGGGGGAAGATTGAAAAAAATTGGGTTTGTTTAGCCTGGAGAAGAGAAGACTGAGGAAGGACATAATGGTTTTCAAGTAGATAAAAGGTTGCTACAAGGAAAAGGGAGAAAAACTGTTCTCTTTAACCACTGAGAATAGGACAAGAAACAATGGGCTTAAATTTCAGCAAGGGCGGTTTAGGTTTGACAGGAAGTTTTTCCTTTTGTCCAAGTGGTTGAGCACTGGAATAAATTGCTTAGGGAGGTTGCAGAATCTCCATCACTGGAGATTTTTAAGAGCAGGTTAGACAGACAGCTGTGAGGGATGGTCTAGATCAGTGGTTTTCAAACTTTTTTTCTGGTGACCCAGTTGAAAAAAATTGTTGATGCCCGTGATCCAAAGGAGCTGGGGATGAGGAGTCTGGGGTGTGGGCTGCGGCCAGGAATGAGGGGCTCAGAGTGTGGGAGGGGGTCAGGGCTCTGGGCTGGGGCTGCAGGAGGGGGCTCTGGGTTTGGGGGGTTCAGAGCTGGGGCAGGGGTGTGGTGTTACCTGGGGAGGCTCCTGGTCAGCGGTGCAGCTGGGGTGCAGAGGCAGGCTTCCTGCCTTTCCTGGCACCGCGGACAACTCTGCACCCCGGAAGCGGCCAGCAGCATGTCCGGCTCCTAGGCGCAGGGGTGCAAGCAGCTCCACATGGCTCTCGCCCACAGGCATTGCCCCACCCAGCTCCCACTGGCCGGGAACTGGCCAATGGGAGTGCAGAGCCAGTGCTCTGGGCGGGGGCAGCGCATGGAGCCCTGGGACTCACCCCCCACCTAGGAGCTGGACCTGCTTCTGGTCGCTGCCGGTCGCTGCCAGGGCACAGTGCAGTGTTGGAACAGCCTGGGACTAGCCTGCCTTAGCTGGGCAGCACCACCGACGGGACTTTTAACGGCCCGGTCAGCAGTGCTGACGAGAGCCGCCGCGGCCCAGTGCCTTTCATTCCGCAACCCAGTTCTGGGTCACAACCCGCAGTTTGAAAACCACTGGTCTAGATAATACTTAGTCCTGCCATGAGTGCATGGGACTGGACTAGAGGACCTCGAGGTCCCTTCAGTCCTACAATTCTATGTCACTGTTACAGGCTGTAGAAGTTCATATGTTGATGACCTCTGATTAGACAGGTAAGGCACAGTACAATGATTTGGGTGTTCAGGGGTGAAACAGAGATAATGACCAGACACATTATGCTTCATTTTCCAATCCTGCATTGTGATTACACAAACAACAAAATGATTATTTCTGACTCAGGTCATGAGAGATTAGATTAGCTGTCAGAAGTTTAAGCCTAAATTGCTTAACAGCTGACATCAGTCTGCATTTCTATCAAGCCCAGCAGAACAGTTTAGTGTTTAATAACCCCCCCAACAAATATAGAACCAGTGGGGATTGAACCCAGGACCATCAGCACTAATAGTACTACAGTAGAACTAGAGGAGTAACCATTATCTGGTAGCAACAGTATGTTCTTATACTCTCCTATGGATCTGCCACTGAAAGGAGACAGGAAACATTGACCCAGGGGCACAGGAATGTTGAGTCACGCCAGTGGGAACGCCCCCACCAACACCCCAAAAATAGGATTCATAAAGTAAATTGCATCTTCCCAACAACACAGCAGCATGAGTTCAAAGTAGTTTGAAAGCACATCTTTTATGGAAATCACTGTCACAAGAAATACACCTTTTGCTACCTGTTGTTTATGCCACTACTGAACGTGCCCCAAACGAAAGTAGAATTTGATTGCTCCTGTAGATCTGCCAAAAGGAAACAGACATCATTGTGGCTCAGTACCGAGTAACTTCTGCAAGCGTCATAGCAACATCAAATAAGAAATATGGCAGAGACGCTGCTAGGTTTACAAAACGGAATGAGAATTTTCTAAGGCTTGGCATAAGTGACAGCAAAGCAGACATTTAACTGAGAAATATAAAGTGTAAAGGTTATCATCAATTTCCATTTTCATCAAAGCACAGATGGTGCAACAGACTATATGGAAAATAACAGAAGTTTTGTAGAGAATAGAAGGCATGTGGAAGAGCCTGTGAAGCAGGAGAACTTCATTTGTTCAGGGACAGTACAATTGGGTGTCCCACACATGATCTGTGCAGAAGGATCTATGGGACCTCTCTCTCCTAGTCCATGTGACTTCTTCGGGGACAAGAAGAAGGGAACAGCAGGCGCTGACAGCCCATGTCATCAACCTACTTCCTTACCTCTATCCCAATCTTCGTCACATGGGGGCGGCTGCCACATGCTGACAATGTTCATCTTCTCTCCCTGGCAGTTATTTGACTGACTCACTTAAAGCAAAGAAGAGTCTTAGTGAGAAAATCTTTTTGGACAAAATAAAATCCTATTTTAGGTACATTAATCATTTTTTGACCTAGCTGCAGAATAGCTCTAGGCCTTGGCGAGGAGCAGCATACACTGGAAGCTGATCAGGTACTCCCCTAGTCTTAGGAGCAAAACTCTTGAGGCCAGGGATGGGCATCTTGAAGGTAGCAAAGGGATACAAAATCCATGAGAACCCTTTGGTGGGCCATAGAGGCTATATATTGTCTAACTCAGAAAGGTTTGCTACAACACCGAATGTTTGGCAAGCCAAATCAAATGATCTGGCAGGGTGGATGTGGCCCCCATTTGCCAATGCCTGTTTTAGGCCTTTTCTAAAGCTAAACAATTCTGCACACATTTTTCAGCAATGGTGCAACTGCTCCAACATACGAATTGGGAGAGGGTTCAGGTGTGTTTCTACTGTCATGTCACAAAAATCTTCTCAGGGTTTTTTCACTACTGTCATGCTCTAAGCCCTGTCTACATTAACATGCACATCATTGTTATCTTCCGTACAACTCTACATTTGCCAGAGAATAGGTACGTTTTCCAGTGTAGTGATAGCCATATAGATATCAGTGGGGGGAAGAACTGGAACACGACCCACATAACCAAGTGATTTAGGTGCTGGGCTGACAGACCTGGATAGTGAACTCCTCATCACAGAGCAGACAGCATGGGCAGTGGTAGGGAAGCTTCTCCATAGTCCCCTCCCCAACTTGCCCCACTCTGAACTGGAGGAACCCAACTTCTGTTGGGAAAGTTGTTCAGCCTCCCTGGCTCAATCATGGCTTTTCTGCTAAGATAGTCAAGTAGGATGTAACAGAAGTGAGGATTGTTATGGTCTAGACACTTGTCCATTAAGAACTGGACTGAGACCAATTTATTTCACATATGCCACTAGACAGGCTATAAAGATTTTTGGTCACTATCAGGTCAGATCTGCACTGGAGACCCACCCCTCTCATGGCCACTATCTGTCCTCTCTAAGCCATCCAGATTCCCAACTAGATCTCATTCAACACACACAGTTTATGGCATAATGCACAGTTCCCATTTTAATGCTAAAATCTCTGGCAGATAACACATGTAATGCAAGCCAGTTGCCTCTCAGATGCTTAGGAGAATTTGCATGGACACAGAATGAATGAAACTCAAGCCTTAAAGGATTCCTACTGCTTCAGGATCATGAAGCACTATAGGTAAAGGGTTGCTTATGGAATAATAGAGCATTAAAACAATCTAACATTAACAGCAGAAGTTACGTTAGAACTCTGTTAGCCCAAGAGTTCCCAAAGTGAGTTTACAGAGCCAAAGGAGTCTAATATTTTCTCACCAATGTCTTCCTCAATGCAGCTTTTGTCATCACAGCTTGATATATGATGGCTGATCTCAGCTCTGGGAACCTGATGGCGGGCATTAAAGGGGCATGTGGCTAGCTGCTTTGCAATTTCAGGGTGGTTCTAGAGAAACAGAAAAAGCATGCGCTATCTCACTGAATTCACCCAAACCCTTGTGTTTTCTAATCACTAGAGAAGGGTTTGTGCAATCTGCATCCTGAAATAGGTTGAAAAAATTAAAACAAGGAAAGTCAAACTTAGTTCAGGTCCTGAGCACAAAAGCAGTGGAAAAACAGCAAAGCATATGCATCCTTTATGATACAGCCTATGTTTGTTTATTTTCACATTTAAACTACGCCCTGCATTTATCTGATTGAAGATCAGCCCCAGAACAAGCACAGTGAAACACATGCTGCAGTGTCATCACTGGCATGGTTCAGTGCACAGATGAAATTGCCCTAAAAACCCTACATGGGGAGTAAGTGCTTTGAAACCCTAAATAATTCAGCCACTTTATTTTTAAATTAAGTAAGCGACAAACTAGAGAACAAGAAGAAAGTCAAGGAAAGTGTGAATGATGGAGGCAACCTAGTGACAGAGGATGTGGAAAAAGCTAATGTACTTTTTTTGCCTCCGTCTTCACGAACAAGGTCAGCTCCCAGACTACTGCACTGGGCAGCACAGCATGCGGAGGAGGTGACCAGCCCTCTGTGGAGAAAGAAGTGGTTCGGGACTATTTAGAAAAGCTGGATGAGCACAAGTCCATGGGGCCGGATGCGCTGCATCCGAGAATGCTAAAGGAGTTGGCAGATACGACTACAGAGTCATTGGCCATTATCTTTGAAAACTCATGGCGATCGGGGGAGGTCCCAGATGACTGGAAAAAGGCTAATGTAGTGCCCATCTTTAAAAAAGGAAAGGAGGAGGATCCAGGGAACTACAGGCCAGTCAGCCTCACCTCAGTCCCTGGAAAAATCATGGAGCAGGTCCTCAAGGAATCAATTCTGAAGCACTTAGAGGAGAGGAAAGTGATCAGGAACAGTCAGCATGGATTCACCAAGGGCAAGACATGCCTGACTAATCTAATTTCCTTCTATGATGAGATAACTGGTTCTGTGGATGAAGGGAAAGCAGTGGACGTGTTATTCCTTGACTTTAGCAAAGCTTTTGACATGGTCTCCCACAGTATTCTTGCCAGCAAGTTAAAGAAGTATGGGCTGGATGAATGAACTATAAGGTAGATAGAAAGCTGTTTAGATTGTCGGGCTCAACGGGTAGTGATCAATGGCTCCATGTCTAGTTAGCAGCTGGTATCAAGTGGAGTGCCCCAAGGGTCGGTCCTGGGGCTGGTTTTGTTGAGTATCTTCATTAAGGATCTGGAGGATGGTGTGGATTGCACCCTCAGCAAGTTTGCAGATGACACTAAACTGGGAGGAGAGGTAGATACACTGGAGGGTAGGGATAGGATACAGAGGGACCTAGACAAGTTGGAAGATTGTGCCAAAAGAAATCTGATGAGGTTCAACAAGGACAAGTGCAGAGTCCTGCACTTAGGACGGAAGAATCCCATGCACCGCTACAGACTAGGGACCGAATGGCTCAGCAACAGTTCTGCAGAAAAGGACCTAGGGGTGACAGTGGACGAGAAGCTGGATATGAGTCAACAGTGTGCCCTTGTTGCCAAGAAGGCCAATGACATTTTGGGATGTATAAGTAGGGGCATTGCCAGCAGAGCTAGGGACGTGATCATTCCCCTCTACTCGACATTGGTGAGGCCTCATCTGTGTCCAGTTTTGGGCCCCACTCTACAAGAAGGATGTGAAAAAAATTGGAAAACGTCCAGCGGAGGGCAACAAGAATGATTAGGGGACTGGAACACGTGACTTATGAGGAGAAACTGAGGGAACAGGGATTGTTTAGTCTGCGGCAGAGAAGGAGGAGGGGGGGATTTGATAGCTGCTTTCAACTACCTGAAAGGGGGTTCCAAAGAGGATGGATCTAGACTGTTCTCAGTGGTACCAGATGACAGAACGAGGAGTAATGGTCTCAAGTTGCAGTGGGGGAGGTTTAGGTTGGATATTAGGATTAAAAGTTATTAAAAGTTGGATAACTTTTTCACTAAGAGGGTGGTGAAGCACTGGAATGCGTTACCTAAGGTGGTGGTGGAATCTTCTTCCTTAGAAGTTTTTAAGGTCAGCCTTGACAAAGCCCTGGCTGGGATGATTTAATTGGGGATTGGTCCTGCTTTGAGCAGGGAGTTGGACTAAATGACCTCCTGAGGTCCCTTCCAACCCCGATATTCTATGATAAGTCTCTGCCTGCGCTAGAGCTTAAGTCTTTGCAGTTAATTTAACCCTTCTGAAACAGGAGGGAAGTTACTCAATGTTCCAGCTGAGGCCACATCTACATTGGGAGCATTTTGCCAGTATAGGTAAACTAGTGTGGACATAGAAGAGCACTACTGTCCCCCACTGAATGAAGAGCCTTTACCCTTAGAAAAGAGCAAGAATACAAAGAGGAAGAACCCACTGCTCAGGCTTGCTCTGCATGGCTTTTCTATCACTATAGCGATGTTGGCTAGGGGTGTGATTCCTAACCAATACAATCATACCAGGACATCATCTTAACACGTGGATGCAGTTATACCGGTATAAGTGTGCTTATACCAGTACAACTAATATACACTAGCACTGGAGAGCTTAAAATAAGATACTAGACTGAGAGGACAAAAGAAAGGAGCAGATTCTCCTCTTAAATATACAGCATTCTCGCCCAGGATAGAAGACTGAGAAGAGGGACTTGCAGACAGATGTACACTGAATAGAGTTATTAGCAATATAAAAAAAAGATGGCTTAGCAGCTCTCCTGCTCTGATTGCAAAGTAAAGAATTAACTGCAACATCAGATCACTTCTGCTTTGGCCAGCCAGAAGGCATCCATCTAACACTGGCTGCATGGCCTGAGTGGGAAGTAAATACCCTGGTCCCATGAGTGAACTGTTGGAAGAGAATAGGATCCCATCACTGAGCTAGGTATTCTGAAGAACCTGTTTCGCCTTTCTTCAGGGTAAATGCACTGATCTGAAGGGCATTACTAAATATGAACTGGATGCTTTTACGAAGTGGTAAATGGATGAGCGATGTAAATATGAAATAAAGACGGCTTCTTCCAGCCTAATAGCAAGTGAATGCATCCTTCTAGCAAAAGGCAGCACAGCGTACTGAGCTCACCATGCATTAGCATTTACAAAAATATGATTTCCCAAGTGCATTAGAGACCTTAACATCCCATCCTACCTTCCTGCACTTTATAAGATGATAGGGAAACCGACAGGCCCTGATTTGATGATAGTTATCATAGGGACATTGTATTAACCTCTCTGGATCCAAAGCATCAACTGGAAGAGAAGGAATAAAAAGACAAAAGAAAACATTCTGTAAAACAAGATCTAAGTTCACCATCAACACAATTAACAAGAGTGGAAACATACTAGGTACTGGAGCTGCCCTCTAATGGGGTTAAGCTATCAATTTTTAATAGCCAAGACAAAAATGCCAAACTGCTAAGTTGGCACTCACTGTGTGTACCCAACCAAATTCACTTCGGATTTTGGGTGAGTGGAATATTCAATTAAAAATGAGGAAAGTGCAATCAGTAGGGCAGAGTGGCCAGTACATATTAATGACTATACTTATGCAGAACAGTGAGCTGGAAATAAACATTACTATAAAAACCCTTGAAGCTACCAAATTAGCTAGTTGTACAGCAGTGACATGCTAAGGATTGGCAGAAGCACGGCATTCTGAAGTAAATCCTTTTGCATTTACCTTCAGACTCCAAGGCCATCTCTGCTGGATTAAGAAAAAAATCAAACTCAAACAAACATGTCTGGAGTTAAGGATGCAACTTGCACTACAGTGCACTTGGCCCTGTAAAGTGCAGAGGTTGGCAGGTGCTTAAGAGCCCAACACTCACTGAACATAGTGAGGGTCTAAGTCACAGGCACTTTTTGAAAATGTTCCCTCCTAGTCCATACTATGACCCAGAGACAGGCACGAGTCACCTTAATCACTTAACAGTTACACAGAAGGGACAAGGTAGGGGAGGACCAACTTCTGATAGTGAGAGACACAAGCTTTCAAGCATACATGGACCTCTTCTTCAGGATTCAGTTTGTGTCCATGCAGCAGCTTTCTTGCCATCACAAATGTGTCTCCCCTCACACCTTCCATGCTATTTATCCACGTTTGTATCAGTGTACAGAGGGCATGCACAGAAAGGAACATGGGCCAACAGACTGTGGGAGGTTTTCTAGATAGCTGGAAGTAAGGGGGATGGGCCAGATTGAAAAAACACTGATTTATGTAATCAACCTTTTTGATACCAGGGACCAGCTTAGAATCATAGAATATCAGGGTTGGAAGGGACCTCAGGAGGTCATCTAGTCCAAACCCCTGCTCAAAGCAAGACCAACACCAACTAAATAATCCAAACCAAGGCTTTGTCAAGCCAGGCCTTGAAAACCTCTAAGGATGGAGTTTCCACCATCTCCCTAGGTAACCCATTCCAGTGCTTCACCGCCCTCCTAGTGAAATAGTGTTTCCTAATATCCAACCTAAACCTCCCGCACTGCAACTTGAGACCATTGCTTCTTGTTCTGTCATCTGCCACCACTGAAAACAGCCTTGCTCTATCCTCTTTGGAACCCCCCTTCAGGTAGTTAAAGGCTGCTATCAAATTCCCCCTCACTCTTCACTTCTGCAGACTAAGTAACCCCAGTTCCCTCAGCCTCTCCTTGTAAGTCATGTGCCCCAGCTCCTTAATAATTTTCGTTGCCCTCCGCTGGACTCCCTCCAATTTGTCCACATCCCTTCTGTAGTGGGGGGACCAAAACTGGACGCAACACTCCAGGTGTGGCCTCACCAGTGCCAAATGGAGGGGAATAACCACTTCCCTCGATCTGCTGGAAATGTTCCTACTAATACAGCCCAATATACCATTGGCCTTCTTGGCAACAAGGGCACACTGCTGACTCATATCCAGCTTCTCATCCACTGTAATCCTCAGGTCCTTTTCTGCACTGTAGCAGTGCATGGGATTTCCTTCCTTCGTAAGTGAAGAACTCTGCACTTGTCCTTGTCCTGGAGTTAAGGATGCAATTTGCACTACAGTGCACTTGGCCCTGTAAAGTGCAGAGGTTGGCAGGTGCTTAAGAGCCCAACACTCACTGAACATAGTGAGGACCCATATCAGATTTCTTTTGGCCCAATCCTCCAATTTGTCTAGGTCACTCTGGACCCTTCCCTACCTTCCAGCGTATCTACTTCTCCTCCCAGTTTAGTGTCATCTGCAAACTTGCTGAGGGTGCAATTAATCCCATCATCCAGACCATTAATAAAGATGTTGAACAAAACCAGCCCCAGGACTGACCCCTGGGGCACTCCGCTTGATATCAGCTGCCAACTAGACATGGAGCCATTGATCACTACCCGTTGAGCCCAACAATCTAGCCAGCTTTCTATCCACCTTATAGTCCATTCATCCAGTCAACACTACTTTAACTTGCTGGCAATAATACTGTGGGAGACCGTATCAAAAGTTTTGCTAAAGTCAAGATATATCACATGCACTGCTTTCCCCATATCCACAGAACCAGTTATCTCATCATAGAAGGCAATCAGGTTGGTCAGGCGTCACTTGCCCTTGGTGAATCCAAAGCTTGCAGCCTTTCTAAACAGTGTCAGGGAGATCTGAGGGACAGGCCATTGAGAAAGACTGGCACAGGTACTTAGGACAAATGGCTACTTGTGACGAAGTGGAAAATGTCCTAGTGTTTGCATGAATACTGTGCGCGCCTCAGTTTTCCCTATGTGTTGCACAAGTATCTAGGTGGTGGGATAAGGGTGTGTGACCTTTGCAGATACCCTGAGAGGGAAGGTGCAAGTGCCGTCTAGCTCCCTGGGCCCAGACAATAGTTGTATCCTGGCAACTGACTGCCAGGCCAGACTCCTGGTTTTGGACTCAGGAGGAGAGACCCATGGCTCTGGGTCTCCTCAAGTTGAACTTTGCTGTAACTTCCTGCTTTCTGTGCTAACAAGATTCTGCTCTATGCTGTGTTCCAGACGACTAATAAACCCTTCTGTTTTACACCGCTGGCTGAGAGTCACTCCTGACTGCTGAAGTCGGGGGTGCATGGCCCCTTTGGAGGGCGTGTAAGGTTTCCCCAGGTGTCCTATTCAGGTGGCTCACTGCAGGCGTGAGACAGGGATGCTGAATGCTCCGAGGTCAGAGCAAGGAGGAGCTGAAGCCCAGGAGGCTTGTCCTAGTGAGAGTGTGCCCCGAGGGGTAGTCACACTGCAAGAGGGTCCTGGTCCGGGGGCTACTCTTCACCAGACTCACTGCAGCTGCGCTAATGTAGGGCAGTAGTGTAAATACACTATGAAGACCAGAGAGTGCTTTCCTGTCAGCATAATTACTCCACCTCAGTGAAAGGTGGAAGCTATGAGAGAATGAGAGTGTGTCCCACTGACTTAGTGCTGGTGCGGACAGCTCAGGGGGGTGGCTTTTTCATATCCGTGACCGACATAAGTGACAACAACTTAAGCGGAAGCGTAGACAAGCCCTGAACTTCATTCAGTGGTTCCAGAGCACCAAGCCCGTGCATCCATGATCTACTATAGGGGGAAAAAAAGTCCCCAGTGCATCAAACCAACACCATATACCTGGCTAGGCCTCTGGAGAGGGCAGCACCCTTTCCTGACCATGGTACTAATTAGGGCTGTCGATTAATCACAGTTAACTCACGCGATTAACTCAAAAAAAATTATTAAAAAAATGAATCGCAGTTACATTTCAATTGGTATTCTATTGCGTATTACACATTTGTGGACGTTTTCTACATTTTCAAATATATTGATTTCAGTTACAACACAGAATACAAAAGGTACAGTGCTCACTCTATTCTATTTATTGCAAATATTTGCACTGTAAAAATCATAAACAAAAGAAATCCCATTTTTCAATTCACCTCATACAAGTACTGAAGTGCAATCTCTTTATCATGAAAGTGCAACTTACAAATGTAGATTTTTTTGTTACATAACTGCACTCAAAAACAAACCAATGTAAAACTTTAGACCTTACAAGTCTACTCACTCCTACTTCTTGTTCAGTCAATCACTGAGAGAAACAAGTCTGTTGACATTTATGGGAGATATGCTGCCCACTTCTTATTCACAATGTCACCTGAAAGTGAGAACAGGCACTTTTGTAGCCGGCATTGCAAGGTATTTACATGCCAGAGATGCTGAACATTCGTATGCCCCTTCATGCCTCGGCCACTGTTCCAGAGGACGTGCTTCCATGCGGATGGCACTTGTTAAAAAAATAATGGGTTAAATAACGTGTGACTGAACTCCTTGGGGGAGAGCGGTGCGCCCCCTGCACTGTTTCACCGCACGCTGCCACAGATTCCCTGTTATAGCAGTCGTGGATGATGACCCAGCACATGTTGCTCATTTTAAGAACACTTTCCCTGCAGATCTGACCAAACGCAAAGAAGGTACCAATCTGAGATTTCTAAAGATAGCTCCAGTACTCGACCCAAGGTTTAAGAATCTGAAGTGCCTTCCAAAATCTGAGAGGAACGAGGTGTGGAGCATGCTTTCAGAAGTCTTAAAAGAGCAGTACTCCAATGTGGAAACTACAGAGCCAAACCACCAAAAGAGAAAATCAGCCTTCTGCTGGTGGCATCCAACTCAGATGATGAAAGTGAACATGTGTTGGGCCACACTGCTTTGGATCATTATTGAGCAGAACTCATCAGCATGGACACATTATCTCCTGCAAATGTAAACAAACTTGTTTGTCTTAGCAATTGGCTGAACAAGAAGTAAGACTGAGTGTACTTGTAGGCTCTAAAGTTTTACATTGTTTTATTTGAGAATGCAATTTTTTTGTACATAATTCTACACTTGCGAGTTCAACTTTCATGATAAAGAGATGACCTAATACAAGTAATATAATGCAAAGTGAAAAACACTATTTCTTTTGTTTTTTTGTACAGTATAAATATTTGTAATAAAAAATAAATATAAGTGAGCACTGTACACTTTGTATTCTGTGTTGTAATTGAAATAAATATATTTGAAAATGTAGAAAACATCCACAAATGTTTAAATGGTATTCTATTATTTTTAAGTGTGCGATTACATTTTTTAATTGCTTGACAGCCCTTGTACTAACAGGATATTAACCATGTTGCGTCTGTAGCAAAACGCATTTTGGAGCCAGCCACTGGTAATAAAGTCAATTATGAATTATGGCAAGGACAGGGCCTTAATAAGAACAGTCACTTCACTGGGATGATCCCCAGGAAACTGATTTAGGCCCTGGCTGCACAAGACATGACTGTAGCTTTATAACCAGTTTGTACCCCACACAGCAAATTTGATCTGCTAGTTGGATCCTCCATTTCTCCAGACCACAGACATGCTGCAGCTGGGGGACATAGTCCACTAGGTCAATGTGGGAACCCACAAACCATGATGCACACTGTGGAGGACTGCAAAATGGCAACTTCCTGGAGGTCTTCATGCCTTGAACATGACTGATAAGAACGCTGCGACTTGGCCGGATTGCATACACTAAATAAATAAAACGAACCACACACAGCTGCAGTTACGCCCCCACTCCAGCCTTCCTGGCTCACAAAGGTTGGGCCATGATGTAGAGTATCTGCACCCAATACACTGCCTAGAAGCATTTGTCTCAGAACACCCAGTCCCCGACCCAACAACTACATATTATCCAGCCAGTCTCACACCCACCTTGCAAAACCTAGGTATTGTTTCTTGCTGTGATATTGACCCACATCATCCTTTATTGCCTCTAACGTTTGTGTGGTTTTGAATTGCAAGACCACCACTGCACCTGGTTTTGGGTCCCAGAATAAAAGAAGTTGTGAACTGCTGCTCTAATACACAGAAGCATATATTCACCAAACTTAATGCCTATAGCGGAAACTTACTCCACTCCCTCCTTTAACCAAGTTTAAAATATTTTCATACTTGCAAAGATCTAAGCTGTCTCTCACTGTATCTTTGCAGGAACCATGAATAGAAATATAGAATTGTAGGACTGGAAGGGACCTCGAGAGGTCATCTAGTCCAGTTCCCTGCATGAATATTAGAAGCCAGCAAAGAAACACTTACCATAGTTGCCTTCTAAATCCATTTGACTGATGCTGAAAGAACTGAAGGTTTGTTGGAGAACGCTTTGAGCCAGTCTCTGAGTGTCACTCTCCTCCTAAAAATATCAACCCTACAGACGAAAAATGAGGAGATTCACAGATTTCTAAGGCCAGAAGAGACAATTATGATAATCTAGGAGTGGTTTTTAACCTGTCACCTGCAGACCCCTGGGGGTCCACAGACTATGTGTAGGATTTCCAAAGGGGTCCTGCACCTCCATTCAAAAATTTTTAGGAGTCCTCAAATGAAGAAAAATTGAAAACTACTGATCTAGGCTGACCTTCTGTAGAACACAAGGCATAGGACTGCCATGAATTAATTCCCATTTGACCTAGAGCAGATCCTTTTGAAATCAAAATTGGATGTCTTTGTTAGGGGGCTTATGCCTTCACCCACTTACTTCCCTGGTCCTTCTCGCATGAACAGAGAGCAACAATACCCAAAGTCCAAAGGTGCAAACAATTCAATGTTTATTGGGGTGAACTTCCAGCAAGCATGATTCCAGTTTCCTTCCTTAGTGTCCTCCTTCCCAGCTCTGACACCATAGAGCCTTACACCTGTTCCCATTCCTGCCCTTAGCAAAACATGATTCCAATTTTCTTACCCCCATTCCCTGTTCCCATCTCCCACACCCACCCGCACCCCCAGGACCAAGTCTCAGATCCAGTCTCTAAAGGTGGTCTGTTAACTCTGCTTTTGACTTTAAATCCTGTTGTGCCAAATCATCTTTCACTACCCCTAACTAATTTACAACCCTTCAGCAGCCCTTGCTGAAGCAGCACCAAACTTGAAGCAGCACCAAACTTGAAAGATTACTGGCAGCTTCCCATAATGCTGCCCTTACTTCAAACCTCTCATAAGCAGACTGAAGTGCCTCCTTTCCATGGAAGGCATTCAGTGCCCATGGGAAGGGACCTTCTTCCACTACCCATATACCAAGGAGGGTGGGCTCCTCAGCCAACCCCCATCCCTCTGGGTCCCCTAACACTTTCTCCATTTCCTTTTTAATCTCATCCCAGGTTGACCCCTGCACCTGGTATGGGTCCTGGTTCTCCCTTATCCATTTATCCAAAAAATCCTTTACCCTGGCTTGCCAGAACCCGCAACTACCATCACGAGAGTTTGCAATACTCCCTCCAAGCAGCTGCGCAGACTGTTGGGGAGGGGGACTTACAGGCTGCCACTCACCTATCCAATGCGATGTATCCAAGTGGAGAGAAAGAAGGAAAAAAAAAAAAAAAAAGGGTTTCAAAGTGCAACCTGCCTTTCCACACTCTTGTTTTTCTGAAGTTTTAATGGAGGGTACTTTGGATACTTATGTGAGATGTCAAGAAGGAAGTTTTTGTTTAACGATAAAACCCAGTTATATAAATGTAACTGTATGTGCAACTCTGTGGAGTCACATTGGATGTAAGCTTGGTAATTAAATTTTCCAAGGGGGTCAGGTAGAGTGGCTACTATCACCACTATGCTTCTGTCCCCAGAAGCCTTTACAGCTATTCTGAGGGAAAATGGGCCCTTTTCCCACAGAAATGGTATAAGGGACTGCTGCAGGCAGCAGGCAGAGAGAGAATCTGATCAAAATTATCTGACTTTTGGGTAATGTAATCAAAATCACTAAAGGATGGAAGGGGATTCTTTTGGAACTTAACTTGGCTGCCCCTGGTTGTGTCTAGTTGTACAAGATGGAAGTGTAATCGGGGTACAGTTGTGTAAAAAGTAATCACAGTGAAAGGAGGACGTTAGGCAAAAGAGAATTTTGTGTGTGTGTACAGTGCTAAAATCTGAAGCTGTGTCTCAGCTATTACCTGAGAATAAACTTAAAGCTTGGTACAGCAGAGAAACTATTGCAAACTTGGTCTGTTGTACAAGAGGGGAAACTGAGGTACACCACCTCATGAATTTCATAAATGAGCAGTGAGTGGGGTAATTCACTAGCCTGACTATAGAACAAAATAAGGACAGCCTGGAGGTAATTCTTCTGTTTTTCCTGCTATTAGCAAGGAAATTTGTAAAAGAAAGTGGTATTATTATTATTAAGCAATAATCTGTCCCTACCAGGGGGGTGGAAACTGTTTCTTTTGTTTTTCAGACACTCTACAAGCAAGCTGGCGCCAGCAGGAAAAATAACCCAGAATACCATGGATCTATGTTTTGTGTTGTTTGTCTGTGGTGTTTGTCTTGTTTCTAGCATTATTGTGTTTTAGTGAACAGAAAACCTCATGACATGGGTGGGGGATGGCTTCAAAAGGCTGACCTTGTGGGGGAAGATGTGTATGGGAATGCAAAATGCTCAACTAGGAGGCCAGCATCTGTGTAATAGCTACTGTGGTACCTGGAAATGGAATGGCAACTAAGGTGGCCCCCACAAGCCCTATGGAACTAATGAGAAGGGGAGGAGCTCACTGGGAATCAATGGAGGGGTGTGTAAAATAGTGTAAATCAATAGAAGATGTTTGGATGTGCCCCTCTCCTGTGACTATAGAGGAGCCTATGCAAGGGGTGGACAATTGGGTGTAATGTGTATAAGGTGTTTTGCTGGGAATGTACATATTACTGGGGGCACAATTACACCAGCCCATAACCAAACTACACACATCTACATGCTGCTATCTGGACTTTGGTGCACAAATGGATCTGTGAATCTTATTGCTGTGAATAATCAAACCAGGGCATACTGCCTGATTCCATACCAAGTGGTCAAGCTGGTTTGGACAATATCCCATTTCTCTGTGAACATTCAATGGACTTATGATATGGACAAAAGCATGCAAAACTTGCAGGAGCAGCTTGTTGCAACTACCAGCAACGGGACAAATAAGATCGTGACCTCGTCGAAGGAGGAGAGGCAGTGTTTTGGTGGTGTCTCGGATGTTGGATCATACTGCAGTGGTCAGGACTCAGTGTTGCTGTGGATTTTGAATTGTTACCTGTACTTGTGTTACGTTGCATAGGGAGATAACCTATAAGTAATGTAATAAGCCCTCCAAACCCTGCAGTGTACTAGACAACCCGGACCCAGCCTTCTCGGGCCCACTATAATAGGAAGTCTGGAACACTAATTGGAATAGGTGTGGTATGCCCGTATGAGAGAAGGTGCAGGGCACTATACTACACAAGGGGCAGTGGGACAAATGGAATATCGACACCTTCCACCTTGATGCCTGGCCCTATCAGGAAATGTGTCGCCATATGTCCTATGCTTTTCCAGGGATACCTGGGCAGGAGGATCCCAAAAGAAAAAAAAAAAGGGTGGAGTGTTAGGATAAAGATATTCAGGCCAGTCTGCAAACGCCTGTACTTTAAGAATTTAGGTGTATTCTTATCACTTGGCTAGTTATAGAGGTATAAAAGAAAGAATCAAAACCACTGTCTGCCAGTGTAAGGGCTCTCTCTTACTGTGACAGTCTGAGGCCCTGTTCTTAGGCTAAGGCCTTTGGCTAAGCAGCAGAGGCAGCCATAAGCTAGGAAGCGAACAGTCACATCCTCACATTCCAAACTAGTCACATTGAAATAAGGTGCTATTGGGCTGTTAGGCACTATCAGGACAGGATTGTATGCCTATCACTTCAAGAGAAAGGGAAGTGCCTAGAAAATGTAAAAGGAAACTTAGTTTGATAGCATCCTGTCTGGCAAGAACTCACTTACCAATAGCTGGGATGTGGAATCCTCACTTCTGTATTGTTTTGTCATTATAGTTCCCACTTTGCTGTTGTTTGTCTGTATAATCTCTGTCTGTGACTGTTTCTGTCTGCTGTATAATTAATTTTGCTGGGTGTAAACTAATTAAGGTGGTGGGATATAATTGGGTACATAATCATGTTACAATATGTTAGGATTGGTTAATTAAATTTCAGGAAAATGATTGGTTAAGGTGTAGCAAAGCAGAACTCAAGTTTTACTATATAGTCTGCAGTCAATCAGGAAGTAGGGGGGTGGGCGTGGGCATGCAGGTGAGGGAGATGGGAACAGGGAATGGGGGTAAGAAAATTGGAATCATGTTTTGCTAAAGGGGGAAATGGGAACAGGGAATGGGAGTAAGGAAGTTGGAATCATGTTTGGCTAAGGGTAGGAATGGGAACAGGGACCCAGGTG
Source organism: Caretta caretta (assembly GCF_965140235.1). Taxonomy (NCBI): domain Eukaryota; kingdom Metazoa; phylum Chordata; order Testudines; family Cheloniidae; genus Caretta; species Caretta caretta. Next base: position 15,843,720 of record NC_134225.1, read on the forward strand.
TAAGGCTCTGTGGTGTCAGAGCTGGGAAGGAGGATACTAAGGAAGGAAACTGGAGTCATGCTTGCTGGAAGTTCACCCCAATAAACATCGAATTGTTTGCACCTTTGGACTTCGGGTATTGTTGCTCTCTGTTCATGCGAGAAGGACCAGGGAAGTAAGTGGGTGAAGGAATAAGCCCCCTAACAGTCTTTCTAAAATTTGATGGAGAATCTACAACAGTTAGTAATTTTTCCAGTGGTTAGTTATCCTCACTGTTAAAAATAAACCTTATTTCCATTCTGCATTTTTCTAGCTTCAACTTCCAGGCACTGGAAATAACTTTAAAGTCATTTCAATTTATCCATCACAGCTATTAAGTGTCAAAGATCAACTGCACTACAGCAAGTGGTAGACTTTACATCTACGCTGTACATGCATAGGATACAAGCTTATTCTTGGGGGCCCACGTATAATGTAGGGTACCGGGAACCACGTATTCTTGTGCTCCACAGAGAAAAGGTTTCCTCCAAGATGCTAAAATCCACAGATTTTTGTCTGAAACATCCTCTTTTCCCAATACATTTAAGAGGATTCAAAGAACCAGTTCCCAAGAAAAATTAAGCCATGTATTTGGGCAGCTCAGTTATCTTTTCTTATACACATTTAAAGTAATACTCCATCCTGAGCCCCTCCACCTGCCTGAGAGGTCAACACGTTTACACCTACCTTGTGGCTCATGATCTGTATGAAGAACTTTGTTCCTGATGTTTAAGTTAAAACAAACAAAAAACGCAAAGAGTTAGATTCTCTCCTGTCTTCACTGCAATTCATACAATTTGAATGCATCGGTCATCTAAAAAAAATCCTTCCCCCCAAGATTATAAGTCTAAATAAGACAGAATTTAAAGGACTGCACAGTCTAGAGACAACCTGAATCTCAGATCTGGTTGCCCATCAGAAAATATGTTTGCTACCCCGCTGGCCCAGCCGGGGAAAGGGAAGGGCTACCCGGCCGGGGGGAGGGCGAGGGAGAAGGAGGGGATGGGGAAGGGCTACCTGGCCGGGGGGAGGGAAGAGGTTACCGCCCGGGGGAGGGGAAGGGAACCCGGCGGGAGGCGTTACCCAGCAGACTTTGCGCCGAACCGGGGGCGCGTGGTCTCAGTGCGAAGGCGGCTCCTGCAGCTCCGGAGCAGGCACCGCGAAGCTCCCGCGTCCCGCGCCGTGAGACCACAGCGAGGCTCCAACCCCCCGCCCCCCTTCAGGCACCACAGCGAGGCGCTCACCCCCCCTCCCCTCAGGCACCACAGCGAGGCGCTCACCCCTCCCTCCCCTCAGGCACCACAGCGAGGCTCCAACCCCCGCCCCCCTTCAGGCACCACAGCGAGGCTCCAACCCCCCCTCCCCTCCGGCACCCCAGCGAGGCTGCTCAAGTCAGCCCGCCCACGGAAGGGGCGGAGTGGGAGGGGCCTGAGCACTCGGCACTCGGCGCAGGGGTTAGCTGGCGCCCCCCAGGGTCGGGCTTGGATTGGAGCAGGCCGTGTTGGGAGGGCGGGGCGAATAGGGGGAGTGCGGCTAAGGGGCCATGGTGCAGGCTGGGACAGCAGTGGTGGCAGGGGATGGAGCGCAGCCTGGATGGTAGAGCAGTGCATGCTGGGAACGTGGGTCAGAGGTGGAGCAGTGCAGGCTGAGACAGCAGCTGAGGGGCAGGAGCAGTGCATGCTGGGAACGTGGGTCAGAGGTGGAGCAGTGCAGGCTGGGACAGCAGCTGAGGGGCAGGAGCAGTGCATGCTGGGAACGTGGGTCAGAGGTGGAGCAGTGCAGGCTGGGACAGCAGCTGAGGGGCAGGAGCAGTGCATGCTGGGAACGTGGGTCAGAGGTGGAGCAGTGCAGGCTGGGACAGCAGCTGAGGGGCAGGAGCAGTGCATGCTGGGAGCGTGGGTCAGAGGTGGAGCGGTGCAGGCTGGGACAGCAGCTGAGGGGCAGGAGCAGTGCATGCTGGGAGCGTGGGTCAGAGGTGGAGCGGTGCAGGCTGGGACAGCAGCTGAGGGGCAGGAGCAGTGCATGCTGGGAGCGTGGGTCAGAGGTGAAGCAGTGTGTGCTGGGACAGCAGCTGACAGGGGAGCTGTGCACTCTGGGAGTGCAGCTTGAGGGTCTGGGAGCTGTTTATGCTTAAGGTTACCAACTGTCTAATTGCACAAAAACAAACACCCTAGCCTTTCTTCTTCCCCTTCCCCCCCCTCACTACATTCCCCCTCCCTCGGTGGCTCGCTCTCCCCCACCCTCAATCATTTTCGCTAGGCTGGGGCAGGGGATTGGGGTATGGGAGGGGGTGAGGACTCTAACTGGGGGTGCAGACTCTGGGGTGGGGCCAGAAATGAGGGGTTCAGGCAGGAGGGGGCTCTGGGCTGGGGCAGGGAGTTGGAGTGCAGGAGGAGGTGAGGGTTCCAGCTGGAGTGCGGGCTCCAGGTTGGGGCTAGGGATGAGGGGTTTGGGGTGTAGGAGGGGGCTCCAGGCTGGGGGCCAAGGGATTCAGAGTGTGGGAGGAGGCTGTGGGTTCAGGCAAGGGGTTGGGGTGTGGGGGAGAGTGAGGGCTGGGGCTGGAGTCTCTGGGGTGTGGCCAGGGATGAGGGGTTTGTGGTGCAGGAGGGGGCTCCAGGCTGGGGCTGAGGAATTCAGAGTGTGGGAGGGGGCTGTGGGTTGAGGTAGGGGGTTGGGGTGCAGGAGTGGGTATGGACAAGTTAAGGAAGTATGGGCTGGATGAATGCACTATAAGGTGGGTAGAAAGTTGGCTAGATTGTCGGGCTCAACGGGTAGTGATCAATGGCTCTATGTCTAGTTGGCAGCCGGTGTCAAGTGGAGTGCCCCAGGGGTCGGTCCTGGGGCCGGTTTTGTTCAATATCTTCATAAATGATCTGGAGGATGGTGTGGATTGCACTCTCAGCAAATTTGCGGATGATACTAAACTGGGAGGAGTGGTAGGATACAGAGGGACTAGACAAATTGGAGGATTGGGCCAAAAGAAATCTGATGAGGTTCAATAAGGATAAGTGCAGGGTCCTGCACTTAGGACGGAAGAACCCAATGCACAGCTACAGACTAGGGACCGAATGACTCGGCAGCAGTTCTGCGGAAAAGGACCTAGGGGTGACAGTGGACGAGAAGCTGGATATGAGTCAGCAGTTTGCCCTTGTTGCCAAGAAGGCCAATGGCATTTTGGGATGTATAAGTAGGGGCATAGCGAGCAGATCGAGGGACGTGATCGTCCCCCTCTATTCGACATTGGTGAGGCCTCATCTGGAGTACTGTGTCCAGTTTTGGGCCCCACACTACAAGAAGGATGTGGATAAATTGGAAAGAGTTCAGCGAAGGGCAACAAAAATGATTAGGGGTCTGGAAAACATGAGTTATGAGGAGAGGCTGGGGGAGCTGGGATTGTTTAGTCTGCAGAAGAGAAGAATGAAGAGGGATTTGATAGCTGCTTTCAACTACCTGAGAGGTGGTTCCAGAGAGGATGGTTCTAGACTATTCTCAGTGGTGGTAGAGGACAGGACAAGGAGTAATGGTCTCAAGTTGCAGTGGGGGAGGTTTAGGTTGGATATTAGGAAAAACTTTTTCACTAGGAGGGTGGTGAAACACTGGAATGCGTTGCCTAGGGAGGTGGTGGAATCTCCTTCCTTAGAAGTTTTTAAGGTCAGGCTTGACAAAGCCCTGGCTGGGATGATTTAATTGGGTATGGGTCCTGCTTTTGAGCAGGGGGTTGGACTAGATGACCTCCTGAGGTCCCTTCCAACCCTGATATTCTATGATTCTATGACTCCAGCTAATGGTGCAGGCGGGAGCTCTGGGTTTGGGGGAGGGGCTCAGGGCTGGAGCAGGGGGTTGGGGCACATGCTTACCTCAGTGAGCGGGGCTAAGGCAGGCTCCCTGCCTGTCCTGGCTCTGCGCTTGACCTGGAAGTGGCCAGCAGCAGGTCCGGCTCCTAGGCTGGGGGCTCGGTGCGCTGCTCTCACCCGCAAGCACTGACACCCCCTACGCCCCCGCTCCCATTAGCTGCAGTTCCCAACCAATGGGAGTGTGGAGCTGGTGCTCGGGGTGGGGGCAGCACACAGAGCCCCATGGCTCCCGCGCCTAGGAGCTGGACCTGCTGGCCACTTCTGGGGCGCAACGCAGTGCCAGGACAGGTCGGGACTAGCCTGCCTTAGCCCTGCAGCACCGCCGACCGGACTTTTAACGGGACCCTTTCCAGGGTCCCTTTCCAACTGGGCGTTCCGGTCAAAAAACAGACACCTGGCAACCCTATGTACGCTGGGAGTGTGGTCAAGTAGGGAGGGGTGTCTGCTCATGAGCTATGGGCTGCCCTGCTTAGACTAAGCTGCCCGGCCCATGCTGGGGCCTCTGGAAGTTGTCACTTCAGTCCCATGATGTGCTTTTGCTCTGAAATGTGACTAGCTAAAAATGGCAGCTCCTTAGCTGGCCTGCTCTCTCTGTCTGTGTCTGTGTCTGTGCGCGCGCGCATCTCCTTAGCTGGCCTGCTCTGTGTGTGTGTGTGTGTGTTGGAATCAGAGCTGTGACAAAAGTGAGCAGGGGGAGGATTTGTTGCATTTTGCTCGTCTTAACTCTGCAGAGCCAGCCCAGCTACATGAGAGAGCGCTCAGGTGTAGTCTGCATCATCATCATTGTTATTTATTTGTATTAGCATAGTGCCCAGGAGCCCTAGTCATGGACAAAGATCTGTTGTGCTAGGCACTGTATAGTGATTAAACAAATGCAACATTAACAGAATTAATATATTGCCGCTATATAAATCCACACTACATCCATATCTTGAATACTGTGTGCAGATGTGGTCGCCCCATCTCAAAAAGATATATTGGAAATGGAAAAGATACAGAAAGGGGCAACAAAAATGATTAGGGGTATGGAACAGCTTCCTTATAAGGAGAGAGAAGACTGGGACTTTTCAGCTTGGAAAAGGAATGACTAAGGGGGGATATGATTGAGGTCTATAAAATCATGACTGGTGTGGAGAAACTAAATAAGGAAGTGCTATTTCTACTTCTCATAACACAAGAACTAGAGGTCACCAAATGAAATTAATAGGCAACAGGCTTAAAACAAACAAAAGGAAGTATTTCTTCACACAATGCACAGTCAACCTGTGGAACTCCTTGCCAGAGGAAGTTGTGAAGGCCAAGACTATAACAGGGTTTAAGAAAGAACTAGATAAGTTCATGAATTAGTCAGGATGAGCAGGGATGCAAAACCAAGCTCTGAAGTGTACCTAGGCTCTGTTTGCCAGAAGCTGGGAATGGGCCAACACTAGGTAAGGAGGAATTCTAGGCTACCCTGAGCTGTATGGTTATGACACTATCTGACCCCCCTGCTGGGTCCCAAGGCCATAGAGCCATTCAGCCAAATGGATGGTATTGAGATGGGGGACTATGACCTGTTCAAAGAGGCTTTGCTGCTGAAGTATGAACTGACCCCTGAGGCGTACAGGAAACGATTCCGGGGTGTACGCAAGACCCCAGGTGTCACAAGGAGGTCGCCAATCTGCTGGGGGAATATCTCCGTAGGTGTGGGAAGGGCACAGGGGCCACTACCACAGAGGAGGTGTGTAACCCGGTGGGGTTGGGGCAGCTGTATGACATCTGCCCTCCAGACCTTAAGATGTGGTTAGTGGACTGGAAGCCTAAAGATCTGCGCAGTGCAGGGGCACTAGTGGATGAGTTTGTGAACAGCAGATGGGGGCAGGAGGGAGCTCCACATCAGGAATTATGATGTGATTGGAATAACAGAGACTTGGTGGGATAACTCACATGACTGGAGTACCATCATGGATGGATATAAACTGTTCAGGAAGGACAGGCAGGGCAGAAAAGGTGGGAGAGTTGCACTGTATGTAAGATTGAAACTGCAGAAAAACCTGAGTGTCTCTGGATTAAGTTTAGAAGTGTGAGCAACAAGGGTGATGTTGTGGTGGGATAGACCACCGGACCGGGGGATGAGGCTTTCTTCCAGCAACTCACAGAAGTTACTAGATCGCAGGCCCTGGTTCTCATGGGAGACTTCAATCACCCTGATATCTGCTGGGAGAGCAATACAGCGGTGCACAGACAATCCAGGAAGTTTTTGGAAAGTGTAGGGAACAATTTCCTGGTACAAGTGCTGGAGGAACCAACTAAGGGCAGAGCTCTTCTTGACCTGCTGCTCACAAACTGGGAAGAATTAGTAGGGGAAGCTAAAGTGGATGGGAACCTGGGAGGCAGTGACCATGAGATGGTTGAGTTCAGGATCCTGACACAGGGAAGAAAGGAGAGCAGCAGAATATGGACCGTGGACTTCAGAAAAGCGGACTTTGACTCCCTCAGGGAACTGATGGGCAGGATCCCCTGGGAGAATAACATGAGGGGGAAAGGAGTCCAGGAGAGCTGGCTGTATTTTAAAGAATCCTTATTGAGGTTACAGGGACAAACCATCCCAATGTGTAGAAAGAATAGTAAATATGGCAGGCGACCAGCTTGGCTTAACTGTGAAATCCTTGCTGATCTTAAACACAAAAAAGAAGCATACAAGAAGTGGAAGACTGGACAAATGACCAGGGAAGAGTATAAAAATATTGCTCAAGCATGCAGGAGTGAAATCAGGAAGGCCAAATCACACCTGGAGTTGCAGCTAGCAAGAGATGTTAAGAGTAACAAGAAGGGTTTCTTCAGGTATGTTAGCAACAAGAAGAAAGTCAAGGAAAGTGTGGGCCCCTTACTGAATGAGGGAGGCAACCTAGTGGCAGAGGATGTGGAAAAAGCAAATGTACTCAATGCTTTTTTTGCCTCTGTCTTCACGAACAAGGTCGGCTCCCAGACTACTGCACTGGGCAGCACAGCATTGGGAGGAGGTGACCAGCGCTCTGGAGAAAGAAGTGGTTCGGGACTATTTAGAAAAGCTGGGAGAGCACAAGTCCATGGGGCCGGATGCGCTGCATCTGAGAGTGCTAAAGGAGTTGGCAGATGTGATTGCAGAGCCATTGGCCATTCTCTTTGAAAACTCATGGCGATCGGGGGAAGTCCTTGATGGCTGGAAAAAGGCTAATGTAGTGCCCATCTTTAAAAAAGGGAAGGAGGATGATCCTGGGAACTACAGGCCAGTCAGCCTCACCTTAGTCCCTGGAAAAATCATGGAGCAGGTCCTCAGGGAATCAATTCTGAAGCACTTAGAGGGCAGGAAAGTGATCAGGAACAGTCAGCATGGATTCACCAAGGGCAAGTCATGCCTGAGTAATCTAATTGCCTTCTATGACGAGATAACCGGCTCTGTGGATGAGGGGAAAGCGGTGGACATGTTGTTCCTTGACTTTAGCAAAGCTTCTGACACGGTCTCCCACAGTGTTCTTGCCAGCAAGTTAAAGAAGTATGGGCTGGATGAATGGACTATAAGGTGGATAGAAAGTTGGCTAGATTGTCGGGCTCAACGGGTAGTGATCAATGGCTCCATGTCTAGGTGGCAGCCGGTATCAAGTGGAGTGCCCCAAGGGTCGGTCCTGGGGCCGGTTTTGTTCAATGTCTTCATAAATCTGGAGGATGGTGTGGATTGCACCCTCAGCAAGTTTGCAGAGGACACTAAACTGGGAGGAGTGGTAGATACACCGGAGGGTAGGGATGGGATACAGAGGGACCTAGACAAGTTGGAGGATTGTGCCAAAAGAAATCTGATGAGGTTCAACAAGGACAAGTGCAGAGTCCTGCACTTAGGATGGAAGAATCCCATGCACCGCTACAGACTAGGGACCGAATGGCTCGGCAACAGTTCTGCAGAAAAGGACCTGGGGTGAGAGTGGACGAGAAGCTGGATATGAGTCAACAGTGTGCCTTTGTTGCCAAGAAGGCCAACGACATTTTGGGATGTATAAGTAGGGGCATTGGCAGCAGATCGAGGGACGTGATCGTTCCCCTCTATTTGACATTGGTGAGGCCTCATCTGGAGTACTGTGCCCAGTTTTGGGCCCCACATTACAAGAAGGATGTGAAAAAATTGGAAAGAGTCCAGCGGAGGGCAACAAAAATGATTAGGGGACTGGAATACATGACTTATGAGGAGAGGCTGAGGGTACTGGGATTGTTTAGTCTGCAGAAGAGGGGGGATTTGATAGCTGCTTTCAACTACCTGAAAGAGGGTTCCAAAGAGGATAGATCTAGACTGTTCTCAGTGGTGGTAGATGACAGAACGGGGAGTAATGGTCTCAAGATGCAGTGGGGGAGGTTTAGGTTGGATATAAGGAAAAACGTTTTCACTAGGAGGGTGGTGAAGCACTGGAATGCATTACCTAGGGAGGTGGTGGACTCTCCTTCCTTAGATATTTTTAAGGTCAGGCTTGACAAAGCCCTGGCTGGGATGATTTAGTTGGGGATTGGTCCTGCTTTGAGTAAGGGGTTGGACTAGATGACCTCCTGAGGTCCCTTCCAACCCTGATATTCTATGACTCAGAAGGGGGGTCACACAGAGACCTCTCCAGGGTGGGACTCCAGGAAGCCCAACTCACTGGTGCCCCTGAAGGCCGGGGCAGGCTGACCCCCCGTGGGACTTGAGGGACCTGAAATGTAATTACTGTGGCCAAAAAGGACACAAGGTGGCTCAATGACTGAAGATGGAGGAAATGGCAGCCAAGCAGAACCCGTGGGGGGTCAACCGAAGCCCACCAAGAGGGGGCACCGCGGGTCCAGGGGGCCGCAGTCGACAGGGCTATGCTGGGAGTGGGGGAGGGGACACTGAGTGAGGGTAGGGCTTGACGGTGCTGGGCCAGAGCCTCTGTCCCAAGGTGGGGAAACTGAGGCACCACCAACCAGGGCTGTACCCTCAAACCCAGCAGCCAAATTCCAGATGGAGCTTCAGGAGGATCCCTCCTTAGAGAAGCCGAGGGCCCTTGCTGGCCACAGTGGTGCAGGATCCCAGGGGGAGGACTGCCGGGAGGGATTCCTGTACCGGGAATGAGCTGTGTCAAGTTTCCTTCCCCACTCTGAACTCTAGGGTACAGATGTGGGGACCTGCATGAAAACCCTCCTAAGCTTATTTTTACCAGCTTAGGTTAAAACTTCCCCAAGGTACAAAATTATTTTACTCTTGGATTTCCACTGCCACCACCAAACTTTATCTGGGTTTACTGGGAAAACGTAGTTTGGACACGTCTTTCGCCCCAGAATCCTCCCAACCCTTGCACCCCACTTCCTGGGGAAGGTTTGGTAAAAATCCTCACCAATTTGCACAGGTGACCACAGACCCAAACCCTTGGATCTTAGAACAATGAAAAAGCATTCAGTTTTCTTACAAGAAGACTTTTAATAGAAGTAAAGGAATCACCTCTGTAAAATCAGGATGGTAAATACCTTACAGGGTAATTAGATTCAAAACATAGAGAATCCCTCTAGGAAAAACCTTAAGTTACAAAAAAGACACACAGACAGGAATAGTCATTCTATTCAGCACAGCTCTTTTCTCAGCCATTTAAAGAAATCATAATCTAACACATACCTAGCAAGATTACTTACTAAAAGTTCTAAGACTCCATTCCTGTTCTGTCCCCGGCAAAAGCAGCACACAGACAAACACAGACCATTTGTTTTACTCCCTCCTCCCAGCTTTTGAAAGTATCTTGTCTCCTCATTGGTCATTTTGGTCAGGTGCCAGCGAGGTTACCTTTAGCTTCTTAACCCTTTACAGGTGAGAGGATTTTTCCTCTGGCTAGGAGGGATTTTAAAGGGGTTTACCCTTCCCTTTATATTTATGACAGGCTGGTTCAGGGCCAACTGAACCTTGGAAAGCCAGGAGGCAATTGGTGGTCCTCCCCCAGAGATACCACCACAGACTGTTGTACTTGGCCCATAATATTCCCCTTTCAGGGAATCTGGTGCACCAGGCAGAGGCTGCTGCAGAACTTTTAGTGGCCCGGGGCCTTTGACGCCGTCCAACAGTATTGCAGGTCCTGGGACTCCTGCCAGAGGGTGGGGAAGGCCCAGGATAAGTGTAAAGCAGCTCTGAGACCTCTGCCCATCATAGAGGAGCCTTTCCAGAGGGTGGCCATGGACATAGTGGGGCCCCTCAGCAGGGCAACCCGGTCGGGGAAGAAATACATTCTGGTGGTGGTAGATTTCGCTATGCGCTACCCCGAGGCAGTGGCCATGTCGTCTATGGAGGCAGACACCGTGGCAGACGCGCTGCTCACCATTTTCAGCAGAGTGGGGTTCCCCAAGGAGGTCCTTACAGACCAGAGGTCCAACTTCATGTCAACCCTGCTCCAGTGCTTGTGGGAGAAGTGTGGGGTCCGACACACCTGGGCCTCAGCATGTCACCCTCAGTCCAATGGGCTGGGGGAGAGGTTCAATGGGACCCTAAAGATGATGCTGAAAACCTTTATGGACCAGCACCCACAGGACTGGGAGAAGTATTTACCCCACCTGCTGTTCACATACAGGGAAGTGCCCCAGGAATCCACAGGGTTTTCCCCTTTCAAGTTGTTGTATAGGAGGAGGGTGAGGGGACCCCTCGACTTGATGAGGGACGAGTGCAGGGGGAAGGCCTCCCCTGATGGAGTATATACTGACCTTTCTGGAAAAGCTCGTGGAGCTCATGGGCTTGGCCAGGGGAAACCTAGCCAGGGCACAGAGGAAGCAGAAGGTCTGGTACGACCGCTCAGCACGTGCCTGCTTCTAGGCTACCAGGGACCAGGGGATACTTCTCATCCCCATGAGGAAGCACAAGCTGCAAGCTGCCTGGGACGGCCCCTTCAAGGTCATCAGACAGGTAAATGAAGTGAAATATGTAGTGGAACTGTCCATCTGGGCACACAGCCACCAGGAGCACCATGTCAACATGATGAAGCCATACTGGGACAGGGAGAAGTTGGGGCTGGCTGGGTGTGGGCAGTGGGAGGAGAAGGGAGAGGATCCCCTGGTGGGACTCCTCCCTGAGGTGGGGGCTGACCCCTCGCTGGAATCAATTCTCCTCTCAGACCAGCTAACCCCTGCCCCGCAGGCAGAGATCAGAGAGGTGCTGCCTTCACACCGGCAGCTGTTCTCCAACTGGCCTGGGCTCACTAACCTGGCTGTTCACCGGGTGGAGACGGGAGCCAACCTTCTCATCAGGTGTTCCCCATTCAGGGTCACTGGGAAAACAGCCCAGGACCTGGAGAGAGAGGTTGGAGACATGCTGGCTTTAGGGGTGATCCAGCTGTCCTCCAGCCCCTGGGCCTCGCCCATGGTGCTGGTCCCCAAGGAGGACGGGTCAATCCGGTTCTGTGTGGATATCGGAAGTTCAATGCCATCACCGTGTCCGATGCCTACCACTGATAAAATCCTAGACAAGTTGTGGGGGCGCTATCAAATCCCCCCTCACTCTTCTCTTCTGCAGACTAAAAAACCACAGTTCCCTCAGGCTCTTCCCATAAGTCACGTGCCCCAGCTCCCTCATCATTTTCATTGCCCTCCGCTGGACTCTCTCGAATTTGTCCACATCCTTTCTGTAGTGGGGGCCCAAAACTGGACACAATACTCCAGATGAGGCCTCACCAGTGCTGAATAGAGGGGAATAATCACTTCCCTTGATCTGCGGATAATGCTCCTACTAATGCAGCCCAATATGCTATTAGCCAGTCGGTCATTCGGCACCAGCCAGGGGAAGGTCTCACACCCGGGTCATTCTGGATCAGAAGCGTGTTTGGGGAGATGGGAGCTGAACACGGACCCCTCTCCAAACTCCCAGCAGCCCCCAGGGCCTCGTCCCTGCGATCCCTCTACCACCATGGGCACAGGGACCCTCAGCCAGCCCCCCCATAGGGCCCAACAGCGGGGAACCCAGCCCCTTACCTGGCTGGTCCCTCCCACGGCCTTGACGCTGGCCCCAGTTCAGCCCCGTTCCCCCACTCTGCAGGGCTCTGGAGAAGCCTCCACTGGCAGCTTTGCCGCTGGCGCTCTGTGGCAGCTCCTGCCGAGGCCCCAGGACCCAGGCCGGGCAGCGCTGCCCTCCCAGGGGGCTCGTTAGCCAGGGCCATGCAGAAGCCTGGGGCCCAAAAGCCAACCATGGCTCGCCAGCCGGGAGCGGGTTTCCTTGACACCTGGATACCCCAGGGGGCCAGATCCTAAAGAGCAGGAGGGGAAGATGCAGAAAGAGGAGAGCTGTGCCCAGGGCCGTGGAGCGGGGGGATGGGACAGAGCGACGTTTAAACCAGAGGGGCGGAGGGCGTGCCCCATCTTCCTCAGAGCCCTGGCCCCAGGGGTGGGGGCTGGAAAGTGACTTGCCTTGCCCCAGAGTGCCAAGGCCACTGGCTGTACCGGAGAGACAGGGCAGCTGCAGGAAACCGCCCCCCCCCCTCCCCCTCCGAGCCGGGCTCTGTGGGGCCAGGATTCAGGCCTGGGGAACTTTGGGCCTTGTGGAGGGGACTCCAGCACTGGGGAAAGGGCCAGCTCGACTGCCCCAGAGCCCAAGGCTTGCATCACAACCCCATCCCCCACGCCAACGGCCCTGCCCTGAAGGGACCCATCTAGGGGCAGAGCAGAGCTCAGGCTCTAGCCCCAGCGTGCCAGTCCCACAGCCGGCAGGCAACGCGGGTGCTGTCCCAACAGGAACTGGACTGAGCCCCTCTCCACAGTCACCACCCACTGTCAGACACTGCTCCCCTGGGACAGATTCGAACCCGTGCCCCAGAGGGGAGAGACGCCCCCTACACCGCCAGCCCAGAATATTATTATTCATCTTACATAGCACTGTCCAGCAAAACACTTCCCAAAGGAGGTCAGTGTCATCATCCCCACTGTACACATGGGGAAACTGAGGCAGAGGGCAGGGAAGGGATTTGCTCAAGGTTACCCAGTGGCAGAGCCAGACATAGACCTCAAGTCTGCTGCATCCCAGTTCAGTGCTTTACCCACTAGGCCACACTGCCTCCCTTGACTCTGTGGCCATAGCTCGGGAGCGGCTTTCCCTCCACGCACTGCCAGGGGGAGCCATGAGATGTTTAGTATTGTCTGTCCCAAGTGTGGGGAGGCACGAGCCACCCCGGGTCCCACACAGGTGCCTCTGTCCAGACAGCACAAAGGCTGAGCGGTCCCATCAGCTTTGGTGCCCCTCTTGCGCCCCAACATTCAGAAGTCACTAGTCAGGCCTCAAAATCATGAGATTTGCTTAAAAAATCACAAGATTTTAATATTCATTTGCATTCTGGCACGGCTGTGTTTGGGAGGTGCGAGGTCTGGGGCTTCTCCTCCACGCCGAGGGTGGGCACTTTATCTAACGAAAGCGAAGATTCTTCGTTACTGATCCCATTCCAACTCACCCACCCACCCACTGCTGGGCTCACCATGCAATGATGGGCATTGGCAACGCTGGCCATTTAAGGGTTAAAGTGTGACGGGGTGTTGGTCTACCCTGGCACTAGAAGGGCAGCAGGAAGAGCAGCAGCCCCACAATTGAGCTGCCTTGGAAATTTGGGGGGGTGCATGGAACCCTTATGGTTTCACCCCTTGCAAAAAATTTTCAAAAGCCAAAAATATGTATGTGTGTGTGTGTGTGTGTGTGGTTTTTTTCATCCCCTCCCATCCACTTTCCAGTGGCAAATGAGAAAAGGACAAAGGGCAGAGAAATGGGGGAGGGAGGGGTAATTTTTCGAAGGCTTTTTTTAAATTGCTCATCAAAAACCTGAAATGTTTAGAAAGAAGCAAATTTTTTCTTCAACACTGTCAAGAAAAAGGCCAATTTACCAACAAAAAAGCTCAGGCTTTAGTTAAAAGAGGAGCAAAAGAAGCAGGGCTGAAATAGGTACAGAATATAATGAAAGGAGGGGGGTGCTCCTATTTGCCCCCCCTTCACCTGCCCCAGTGTTGCAAGGGCAATGGGACGCTCTGTGAAAGCAAATGTCAAGGGAAGTTACATAGTTAGCCAGGGGAACTCACTGCCACTAGATGTCACTGACATTGCGAGCCTGGCAGGATTCAGACAAGGATGGTGGGGGTGGGGGAGCAAGGGTGTCAGGACAGAATTTAGAAAACAGGGCACAAGGCCACTGCTGACTGTCAGGATGAGGGAGATATGCCCCCCTCCCCCGACTGGTTATGTCATCATTAGCCACTAGGAGGGGGTTCTTGCACCTTCCTCTGAAGTAGCTGGTGCTGGGGTGGCTGGCCCCATTGATCTGATTTGGGGAAGGAGGCAGCAGGGAGAGGGCAGGGTACTGGGCTAGATGGGTCCTGTGACGCTAGCAGACCAGGTGCCAGCTCATGCCCAGGCCTCACTAAACACTGACAAATGCAGAGCTTGACCCAGCCTGTGTGTTAGCTGTGTGAAAACAGCTGCTGATCAGCGTGTGTGGAGTGTTTCGACTTGTGGAATTGCTTGCAGGATTGATCTCTCCCATAACCTCTGTAGCCCGGGGTATAAAGTTAGAATGAATGTTTGCATCATAAACCTCTGTAACTGCTCTACACCACTGAGTTTGCAAGGCAGCTTGCGTCCACCTAACACTGCGTCTACACTAAAATTTGGCTCCCGCTGATGTAACTCACCTGCTTTGCCGACTTAATCATGCCACTTCCCCCAGTCAGCGTAGTTAGGTCAATGCAGCGTCAGTGTACATACTGCGTTGCTTACATCGACTGTCCCGCAATGCCCCACACTGACAGTACAATCGATACCACACACCACAGACACAAAGAGCCAGGTGTACACACACACAAGTGCTGTAACTACTGTGGCGGCTCCATGCAGGGCAATTTGATTTTGTAGTGTAGCCGTGGCCTGTGTAATTCCCCCAACAGGGGAGAAGCATGAATTAGTGTAAAGTGCTGGGCCTGCCCATTGAAACCAAACGAGCCATTGCGAAACATCCTTACTGATTGCCTCTGTTGTTAGATATTTCACTGCGTGTGTGTGTGTTCTCCCTGTGTGCTGCCCCAGCTCTGTGCAGACAGCCAGCACAGCAGACCTTGAGTGAACCGCCCAATGACCACAAGATCCGTTAAGGGACGAAGGCACCCGGCCAGGTTTATTGTTGACAAGGCATGCTAATAGCACCTGGCAGACTCTACGAGGATACTAAGACACGTATGCCTGTGACAATGGACGCAGCTCAGTGAATGGTGGGACTTTCCATTGCCTTCTTGGCTGGACCAACACATTCTCTCAGAGATACCCTGATACAAACAAGCTGCCCCTCTGACTTAGATACTGCCCTCTGACCTGGCTAGTTATTGTCCACTTTTTTTGTACATGTTGGTTTGATTAAAACATTTGTATTTATTACGTTGCTATTTGACCTTATCTTTTAGGAGGGCTCAGTGTGTTCCTGTTATCCTTGGGGAATGTTTTTGTGCCATTCTTGATATTGTGGTTTTTGTACCACGCTTCTGGAATGTGTTTGTGTGAGTCCTTTGTGGCGAGCACTGTCCAGGACTGCGCGTTTCTGCACGATCAGCGCTGGGCTGGCCAGATTCTGGGAACGTGCAAGTGGGCAGGGCCTGATGTTTGCTCACAGCAGGGAGAGGGGATACTGGGCTGGATAGGCCCTGTAGGAACCAGCCAGGCTGAGTTTCCTGCAGGGCAGAGGGAGGTGACTGGGCCTCGTTAGATGCAGCCTGGGGGGCTGGCTGTGGTGAGGGGGTCTTGGGCTTTGGGGGGGTTCTCTGCAACAAGCTGTCTCTGTGACTGATGCTGATCACACTACGCTGCCCCCTTCTTAAAGCCCAGCCCAGCAGCTGGAGCCCACCCAGTAATTAGGAAATGAGATTTAATTTCAGGCAACAAAATGCCACGAAAGTGGCGGGTGAGCCGGCTTTGGGCTGTGCGGTAAGATGATAAGCAGCATCACACGTGCTGGTTGGTTGCATAAGTGTGAACTTGGCTCAGGCTGGTCGCCTTCCCCACCCCCCGCCCAGCCCTGGAGGTTGGGGGCCGACTCTGGGGAGGGCTGGGGAACGAGATGCTGGGTCCCTGCCCGGGAGAAGGGGTGTGCGCTGGGCATCATTCTGGGATTGCTCAGCCCCCAGCATGGCCTGGCCCAGGGCAGGGACCCAGCAGTCCATACCCACAAGGGATGGGCAGGTTGGGGACAGGGCTAGCTCAGTTTGGGTTTGGTGAACTCTGATCTTTAGACAATATTTCCTCTAGGGCCCATTGGATGCACCCGTACTGCCTACAGGGGGCACTGCTGCTGCATGGGGGTATCACCCACCCGCACCTCCTGCCTCCCACTGCCCCACCCCAAATCACCCCGTGGCCCCTCCACCCATGCACTGTATACAGCTTGCAGATACTGTAAACCTCTCCCCCTCCCTGCTACCCCCACTGCCTCCCCTCAGCCCTGCTGTAAGCCCCCCAAGTCACCCCGCTCTGCCCCAAACAATCTCCCTCCAGCAGGGTCTGCATGCAGGTCTCTGCAGGATGAGCTCTTCTGCAAGCCTGGCGCAGCTTCACCTGTCCCTGGGTCCCAGCTCCGCCCTAGTCATGATCCCCCCAATCCAGGCCCAAAGGTCTTGGGGGCCCTGGCACAGCTGGCACTGGGAGACAGGGGCATCTTGGCACCCCATTCCCACCAGCCCCCAGGGCTGGGACCAGCAGTGATCAGCTCCCCCAGGCCCACTGCATGGGCTGATGTGTGCAGCCCTCTCCAGCTGCCCTCACCAGGGCCTGGGGCAGAGCATGGCAGAGCCAGGGCAGAGGGGTTGGGCCTGTCTGCTGGACCCACCCTCCCTCCTGGCACCGACCAGGCCCATGGCCAGCTGTCTCAGGCCTGCACCCCCCTCCTGCTTCTGGGGGCAGGCTGAGGGGTACAGCGTGTGTGGCTGGGGTGCCCCTTGCTCAAGGTGCAGGCCCGGGGTGCACACGGAGCCCCGGTGGCAGCCCAGCTGTAAGGGCAGCCATGGGGGGAGCTGGCGAGCCCACAGTCGGGCAGGTGTCTCCACCGGAGCTTTTTAATTCCGCGCCCCCAATTTGCCGCCCACCTGCTTGGCAGCCGCGCAGCAATTATCCAAATGGCTGTTAATTGCGGCTGATAATTCCCCACGGGGATCAGGGATGGAAAGCTCCGCAGCTGAGCAGATTGGGGCTGGGCCCGAGCAGCAGATCCCAGGTGCCAGGGTCTCTCACCCCGTCCACAGCAGGCACGCAGTGCTGGCCGTGCTCGTGTGCCCAGCAGGGAGACAGGAGCTGGCCCAGGGGGAGGGGAAACGGGGCCTGCTGGGCTCTATGGGACTGACCTGTGCCGGGGCACATTCCCCAGCAGGCTGCGTGTGCCATTATTAGCAGGAGTATGAGGGGAGAGAAGGATGGGCAGAGCCAGGGGGGCTGGGAGGCAGGACTCCTGGGTTCTGTGCTGAGCTCTGGGAGGGGAGTAGGGTCTAGGGGTTAGATCAGGGGCTGGGAGGCAGGACTCCTGGGTTCCATGCCCAGCTCTGCCCCCAAATCCATGTGAGTCACTCCCACTCTGGGTGCCTGTTATTGAGGTTTCGTGTCACATGGGTGCTGCTGGGCATTTTCCAAGCCCCCTGGGGGGCTGGGATCGTCTTTTGCCAAGCCTGGGGCACTCTAAGGCTGGCAGGTGCTGGGGAGCCATGGCAGGGTGAGATGGGTAGGGGCACAGGAGGGGTGCAATGCAGAGTCTGGGCTGCAGGGGGGCGCATAGGCTGAGAGTGTCTGACCTGGCAGGTCCCCTCCTGCTGCAGAGAGGAACTGCATTTTCTCCCTCTGCCTGTCTCCCACCCAGGGCAGCCCCCAGCTGGGCTGGGAAGCAGCCGCCTGCCCTCCCGTGAACCAGCCAGGGGCACTGGGCTTGAAGGGGTGCTAGCCTAACATGGCCTAGGCCAGGCCCAGATGATCACAAACAGGGCGCGCCCAGCCAGGCCATCCCTGCGCCAAACCTGGCTCAGCCCAGGCCCCAACCCATGGCTGCACGGTCAAGTCAGTGCCCTCCAGCTCCCCGCCCTCCCCAGCTGCCTGCAATAGCCGTGCTACTCCCCCCCTCCGCCCCCGCCCCCCGCCCCAACTGGCCTGGCTGGGACACCGCAGGTCAGGGCGGGAGGGGTCACAGGCAACCAGAGCAGTGACTCTGTGCATCACAAAAATCTCCCAGGACCTGGGTAAGCTGGGTTTGGTCCTTGGCACAGCACAGCTCACAGGCCTGAAGCCTCCTTCCCACCTCATGGGGTGCGCGACCATGTGTGGCTGGCTGAGTGCCCCCTGGGCACCAAGGGAGCAGGGGATGGGCTGGGAGAGGGCAGGAGGGGCCACAGCCTGCGAGCAGGTTGAGAGGAGAAGTTAGACAACCCCCAACCCTCATGAGTGATGGGTCTGATCCCCCACCACGGTCACCCCTGCTCTGGGCCCTGATCCCCCATACTCCTCCGGGACCTGGGGCAGGTCCTTGACCTGGCACTGGTCTCTCACTGTCTCCAGCTGGTGGGGGTGGGGTTGCTGAGGGCGCTAACCCCCATGCCCAGTGACTACAGAGGCAGGACGAGTCTCCGAGCTGAGCCGGGGGAGCAGGGTGCGGGAAGGGTAGGAGAATGGGGCTCTCTCACAGCCCCTCCTTGGCTCCTTTCACCCTCCAACGAGGGGGGGGGGGTTGGGGACACTGCCACTGCACCCCCAGCTGTTGGCACAGGCTAGAGGGTGCCAGAGGGGAGCCCTGGCCTGGCTGGCGGGACGAGCCTACACAGCTGCTCACACAATGCAGTTGCCAGCGCAGGAATAGGGCCCCAAGAGCTGGGGGCCAGCAGCAGCCGGGGTGGTGGGACCCTGGGGCAGCTCTAGGCACAGGAGGATGGAGGAGGTGGGGGTTGGGGCAAAGACCAAGCCCTAGAGGGGGACCAAGGAGGTAGGTGTTCTGTCCCACATCTGAGCGGGAAGCAGGGGCTAGTGGTTAGAGCAGGGGCTGGGACGCAGAGGGCTGGGTTCCAGCTCTGATTCTGGGAGGGGCAGGGGCTGGGTGGGTATGGTTCCCTGTGGGGGCCAGCGTGGGGGCTGGGCCCTGGTGCTCGCTCAGTGCCTGTCCCAACCCCACACTTGATGGGGACCCCATAGCTAGCTTGAGGGGACTCCTGAGGCTCCCTCCTGGTCCCCCTCACACACGGACCAGAGGCAGAACAAGGCACTAGGAGCAGGGGGCCACAGGGAACTATGTAGGTTCTGGGGCACGGCTGGGTGAGCCAGCACTGCACCAGCAGGGGGCGACCACAGGCCAGAGCAGAGCTGCCCCCAGGCCCTAGTCCAACAGTGAAAGGAGCAGCCACTGCCCCACCCTGCTCCCAGGTGCGGGGAGGCAGCGCTGGCCTGGTGACTCGGAGCCAGGACACCTGGGACCTGCAGCAGGGCTGGAGGGGGAGTTGGGGAGATCCCGCTCCCTGGGCCCTCAGCCACCCGCCCCGCCCTGTGCCCTCCCTTCCCCTGCCTGTGAACAGCAGCAGAGACCTCGGCCAGCCTTTGGCAATGCACTTCATTGGCCCAGGCACATGCCCAGCAGGGCAGTAGCCGGGGGCAGAGCCAGCACTGACTTTGTGATAATGGGTGGGGGGGGGCAGGGGCTCAGAGCTGCGAACAAACAAACTCTCCCCCTGCGCCCCCCACCCCCTGGAGGTCACTCCCAGTAAAGGAGGTCACTGCCTTTACCTGGGATCACTCCTGCCAGCGCTTGCCCCAGCACAGCCCGCCTGGCAGGCAAGAGGGAGAGGATCTCTAGGGCCCGTGGGATTCAGGGGGTGAGGCTTGGCTCAGGGCTTGATCAGACCCAAGGGGGCTGGAGCTGGCTGCCTCAGATGGAGCTGGGGCTCCAGGTGCCCAGGGCGTGGCTCTGATACCCAGGGAAAGGCAGTGGGGAGGTGTCTGCCACTGGGCAGGGGCATTTGATCCAGGCCCATCAGGTGGCGAGCCCGCTCTGCCCTGCTGCTAGGGTGACCAGACAGCAAGTGTGAAAAATAGGGACAAGGGGTGGGGGGTAATAAGAGCCTAGATAAGAAAAAGCTCCAAATATCAGGACTGTCCCTATAAAATCGGGACATCTGGTCACTCTACCTGCTGCTGACCAACCCTGGACGCGCCTCCTACGCAGTCCTGGCTCCACCCCCACTTACTTGGGCACTCTGACTGCAACTCCTGCTAGGACCCCTCCCCCCTTCAGGAGCCGAGGTCCCCACTGGGGGACAGGGCCAAGAGGCCAGGGTGCCAGGCTGTGATGGGAGGGGTGCAGGGAGCCAGGGCTGGGCCAGCACCTCAAGGCGGTGAATGGGGATGATATGGGGGCAGAAGGGGGGGGTCTCTTTAACTCTTTTCAGACTGGACAGACACAGCCTGGGGCTCAGTGGCTGGGTCACACCACCCCCCCCAAAGCCAGATGCTGGAAGCAGCCTCTGTGCGCCCCCCATCGCTGGCAGAGGGGTGACAGGAGGGGGAGGGAAAGGGGCTGTGCTTTGGGTCCCAGGGAGGGGAGGTAGGAATGGCTGAAGCTGGTAGATAATGGAGCCTGACTCTTCTCCTACCCAATCGGGGGCAGGGTGGCCACGGGGCACAAAGGGTAATGGCCCTAGAGGCTGTGCCAGAGGGAGGAAGCCTGGCCTGCCCCCTGCCCGAACAGCCAAGCAGCCTGGGGGTCCTCCCCCCGCCCAAGAACTGACACCGCAGCCAAGAGTAGGGGGGAAGATGCCTTGTTGAGAAGAGCAGGTGGAGCTGGGGGCAGCAAACTGTGGGGGGCAGAGTCTCTGGGGGGAGGGGGCTGCTTCTAGGCCTCCTCGGGGTCCAGCTGGTTGAGGGTTTGGATGTCATCCAGGAAGAGCTTGGGGGTCAGGATGTGACTGGAACCTGGGGGAGAGAGAGGTGGTTGGCAGTGGTGGGCACAGTGAGGCAGGTATGTGGCTGGCATCACCATCACCCCCATCCTTGCAGCTGGACCCTGCTCTAGTGCAGGGGGGGAGGGACTGTCTCCTATCCCCCTTGGCCTGGCACCGCACCCCTCGTGCCGCTGTACCCTGCACAGCCAGGCAAGAATCCATGCGCTGACAGTGTTCCTCACCCTTGGGTCTTCGAGGGGTGTGTGCAGGGGGTGAGCCATATCCCTATGGGAGTTACTGGGGGTGTCTGACTGGGGCCCCACACATGGTCCCTGGGCAATGAGAGGCCTGGGGAGACAGAGGCCAGGAGATCAGGCGGCTAGATACAGGCCATGTGGGGCAAGCACATCTGTTCCCAGGCCCCTGGGTGTGGGAGGACAGAGGGTAGCATGGGAGCCCTGTGGGTGCTGGGCAGGCAGTTCTAGGGTCTCCCCCTCCCAGGGGGTCCCAACTCTCCCTGACCTGGGCATTCCAGCCGCCCTTTCCCCCAGGACTCGCCCCACTCACCGATCACCACCTCCCACTTGCCCTTGATGGCCGGGGTCACTTCGTAGGCACAGCGCATCTCAGACATGGACACCCCACCCAGCACGTAAATGATGAGGCGCGGGCCCGTCCGGTACTCGGCCGCTGGCTTGTTCTTGTGCCAATGCCTAAAGCGGGCGCTGGGGGGAGAGAGGGGCAGTGTGGATACCAGGGGCTCGCTGAGGGAATGCCAGATGGAAGGGCAGGGCCTGGAGGAGGCTGCGGGGCAGGCCCTGCCCAAGGGAGTGGGACAGGAGTCCCAAAGCAGGCAAGAGGGAGTAGGGGAGGGTGGCACCTGCGCTGGGCTGGGGGTCTGTCTAAAGCTCGGCCAGTCCCTTTCCTCCATCCTGGGCCCTGGTGTGTTGAGGGACTGCTGGGGCGCGGGGGACATGGTAAGAGGGTTCCAGGGCTCCAGGCTCTTGGACATCCCCTCCCCCGTAGAGGGCAGGGTCCTGACCACACACTCCCAGGCACAGAGGCTCCTACACTCTGGGGTGTGTGTGTCAGGGCTCTGCCACCCACAGCCCAGCCAGGCTCAGCCTTACCTGACAGCAGCCTGGGAGCTGGTGGTAGGGACCGGGTCCGACAAAAAGGGCCACAGATTCTTGTCCAGTTTGTCCTCAATGATGTCCTGGCAGGGGGTGGGGGGGTGGGGGGAGGACAGATCAGCAGGGGCCAAGCAGCAGGAACCTTGGATCTGGTGGCCAAGCCAGGCCCCATTGGGGTGGAGGGGCTGGGACGGCTCCTCACTGAATGATTGACAGTCCCTGGGGGGAGCAGCCTGGGGCCCCCTTTCCAGGGGGGGGCATGGGGAGCCAGCAAAGAACACGCTGACTCCTCCAGTGATGCCCCCCCATCTCCCCACATCCCCCTCAGCTGCTCAGTGCCCTGCTGTGAACTCCCCACCCATCCACCGTTATGAGGAGGGCGGAGACCTCCTGCAGCCAGATCCAGGGCCCCTCATTTGGGGGGTGGAGGGAGAGAGGCAGGGGGCTGCCCTCAGTGCCCCTTTCCTGCTGCGGGCAGATCCAGGCCCTGCCTCTTGCTCCATGAGGTGTGTCCCAGGCACGCAGGGGGCCCAGGATATGATACATCCTAATGCCACATAATAGGGGCTTTTACATTAGTCTGCTGCATTGACTTGTACAGGGAAGCTTAAGGCCTGCCAAGTTGTGGCTGGCGCAGAGAGGGGGCACCCCGATTGGATTAGGTGTGGGATTGAGGCTACCGCAACTGCCTGCCCCAAAATCCCACAGGAGGAATCATCACAACACTGGAACAAGGGCCTGGGAGCCTCCCACCTGTGATCTGCCAGGGACAGGAGCTCCGGTCAGGGGGTTAATTCTTGGCCTGGAGGAGCCCCAAGCCAGTAGGTTGAAGGCAACTTAGTGTGCCCCCCCACCCTCTTGAGGAGTGCCCCACAGGACAGGGCAATGAGGGGCTCAGCCCCCTGCAAGGGTTAGGGGATGGAGTGACCATGTCACCTCTCACAAGCTAAGCAGGTTTGGGCCCAGGCAGTGCTTGGATAGGAAACCTCTAAGGAAAAGCTACTGGGTGCTGGGGGGTGCGAGTGAGTCAGCAGAGTGAGTCAGCAGAGTGACCCCAGTGCGGCGCTAGGGGACGCTGTACTGCAGGGAGCAGGCGGAGGGCTCAGCAGGGGGGCACTCTCCCCTGGCAGTCAGTGTTGACCCCAGTGCGACGCTAGGGGGCGCTGTACTGCAGAGAGCAAGCGGGGCGGGGGTCTGCAGGGGGCGAGACCAGTACTGTGCTGCAGGAGTTCATCCTTTAGATGAGCGTCAAACAGCTGCTCCTCACTGGAGGTTAGGCCAAGGACCCTGCCAGCCATTCAGATTCCAGTGCCAGTCATGACAGTGTGCTGCCTGGATCCCCTGCACTTCCAGCCCCACACACTGATCACCTCCTGCCCTAGACTCTCGGGCAGCGCTGCTGGGCGGCTGTTAAGAGCTGCCTGCCACTCCTTTGGAAGAATTCAGCTCCGGTGAGGGACCGCTGTATAAACCGCCCATGGCCCACCCCAGAGGTGGCAGCATCTCAGCACCGAGTAAGACAACTCCCCTGCACTCGTGTCTATGATTTAAGACCCCTAAGGACGGCAGCAGGAGAGGACTCTCTGATGAGCCCCTCACATGGCTACAGCCCTGCACAGATACAAAAGTGTGGATGTGCATCAGCCCGCGATCCACAAGCCGCCTTTTACCTGTATCCGCATCCTCACCGGCAGCAGCTAGCGAGGTTGGGGAAGGGGTCTCGCAGGGAAGGGGCAGCGTGGAGGGGGCGGGGTCTTGAGGAGAAGGGGCAGTGTGGGGGCAGGGTCTTGAGGAGAAGGGGCAGTTTGGAGGGGGTGGGGGCTTGGGGGAAGGGGTGTCTCATCACGTGCCCTCCTGGGGGGTCACGAGCAACAGTACACAGCAGCAGCAGAGCATGTTGCATCACAGTGGGGTGGAGGGGTGGGGCGCCGGGGCCCCACCCACTCCAATCCCAAATCCTGCTGCCCAGGAGCTGGTGGGGACACTGGTGCTGCTCGAGCTGCTGGACAGGAAGCAGCGTGGCGGAGCGAGTAGGTGCTGGACAGCCCCGACTCCGACCTGTCGCCCAGCCACTGGCTGCGGGCCAGCGGCCCCGAGCGCGCTGCGTCCCCCAGGCTGCCTGAGCCGGACGCCACGGGCCAGGCGCTGCTGGGGAGTAGAGCCCTGCACGGTTGTATCTGCAGCTGATCCACTATCCGCAGAAATGGTGCACAGATATGAAGGGCTCTACACATGGTTGACCCCAAACCAACCCCTCCCCCTTGGGCCCAGCCTGCCAATTGCAACCCCACCCCCAAGGCCAGGAAGCAGATGGCCCGGTACCTCCATGATGTCCTTAAGCATGGGGGTCCAGCGGGAGAGCTGGTAGCTGGATTCCAGCCGCACCTTCCTCTCCGGTCGCAGCTGCCCGCTCTGGGGGAGGAAGGGAGAGGGGGTGAGAGGCAGCAGGGAGGAGGTGCGGGGTGGGAACGGGGGCAGACAGGGAGAGTGCTGCCTACCTGAGTCGCGCCAGCCAGGCTGGCAGGGGAGAGGCAGAGAAAAGAACAGAATGGATCACTGAGCGAGAGAGAGAGAGAGAGAGAGAGGAGGCGAGAGAGACTGATGGGAGAACAATGCTGCTTCCCCCCATTCGCCGCATGGCCACCCCAAGCAGTGGTCACCAGTTCCAGCTCGCTGGCGATCTGAGGTCCTGACTTCCAGTATCCTCTGCAGGGGCAGAAGAAGTCACCCCAGATGGGGAGTAACTCAGGGGTCACCCTCATATGGGGAGGGCGTCACCCCACTGTACAGGGACAGAGGCCACCTCTGTGCTGGGAGTAGGTCACTGCCATAGAGGGGCACCTCCAGGATGGCCTGGGCTCCCCTGTGCAGCACAGAGCTGCCCCCTGGCATGGGTACAGCTGCTGGCCCCTGGCCCCTGGCCCCAGTCCCTTACCCCAGGCGTGAGAGAGATGCCCAGGAACTGCAAGTTGTTGATGATGTCTCTCTGCTGCTGGATGTTGGCATGCTGGATCAGCTTGGTGAGGTTCTCCTTGTCCACACCTGCAAGGGGACAGACAGGTCAGTGCTAGCACCCCGGGACGCACCCACAGCCCAGGCACATGAGTCCGTGGCCCCAGGAGTCCTAGTTCCCCGATCAAATCCTGAGATCCTGCTCTTCCCACCCCTCTCAGAGCTGGGGGTAAACCCAGGAGTCCTGGCTCCCAGCCCCCCTCTAACCCACTAGACCCCACTGCCCTCCCAGAGCTGAGGATAGAACCCAGGAATCCTGGCTCCCAGCACCATCCGCTCTAACCCACTGGACCCCACACAGTTAATGATCGAATTTAGGTTCTTGCTGCTCCTCCCTCAACAGGTTCTCTCGGGCGCTGGGGTCAGGGGTCTCTCTAGTTCCCCCTGGCAGTGCAATGGGAGCCCCCATCCCCCTGATCTGGGCTCCTCCTTCTGCGGCCAGTCAGGTGCAGAGTCAGAGCCAAGGCCTGGCTCTTAAAGGCTGTGAGGCCTTGAGCTGGAGGGAGGGCAACGTGCCCCACCCCTGCCCCCCCAAACCATTTACTGCTGCTTAGTGCAGACGGGGAGGCCTGGCAACTCCACAGCACCCCCTGCCAGGAAACTGGGCAGCCAGGCAGCCAGAGGAGCCCCATGAGGGCACCCTGGCCTGAGCAATGGGCACAGGGGCAGTGCCTGAGCAGGGTTACAGGAAGGGCCCCGGAGCAGGGCCCTGCCCCACCGAGCCAGCATGGGATAGGAACCGATGGGGGAAGAGGGACTGTGCCAAGTGTCAGGGTAAGGGAGGTTCCCCAGGCCCTGGTGAGTTTGGGGAAGGGGCTGGATGCGGCAAGAAGCAGGGAGCTGCTGCAGGGATGACACAAGGGGTGGGCAGGGGACTGGTTGCAGGAGGCTCAAAGACACAACATGGTATCTGAACAGCCTGCAGGAAGGGAGGGAAGTCCCCCCTCCCTGCAGAGAACGGGCTGGGGGGCTGCTCTGGGTGTGTGTATCCATCCTCCCTCCCTCCCTGCAGAGAACGGGCTTGGGGGAGCATGGAGGGCGGACACTGCTCGGAAGACAGTAGCAGGGAGCAAAGGCCGCCAGATCTGACCCCAGATCGGAGCATGGGCGTGGTGCACTGGCAGGCTTTCAGGCACCGAGAGGTGGGCAGAGGGAAGACAGGGCTGTAGAGCCAGGCTGGACACAGGCCCTGGGAAGCGGCTGGCCGGGGGGCGCCCTGCATAGCAGGAGGGCTTGCCAGTCTGAGCAGTGCTATTCCCCACCAGCCCCACAGGCCTGGGCCCCACCTCCAGGAGCACCCCCCTGCAGCAGCAGGCCCCGCAGTGCTCCCCCTGCAGGCCTGTGGCATTACCATTCTTCAGGAAGATGTAGATCAGGATGATGCGGATCTTGTCGTAGGCCTGCACGCTGGGGTCCAGCAGGACAGGCAAGATGATCTTCATGGGGTCCTTGATCTTCTTCCCGTCCACGTCCGTCCCCATAGCCAGGTCCTGGGGGCAGGGGGAAGGGGGCGCACACACAAGGCCCAGGTCAGGCCACTCTGCTTCCTCCCGCCCACGCAGCAGGATGGGAGATGTGACGGCCCCCTGACCCACAGCTCGCCTACCCCGTGCCAGGGCCCCCTCCTCCCTGGGGTCAGCTCCCTCTGGGGTGAGCAACTGGCCCCCAGGGAGTAACCCGAGCCCCATGTCCTCCTGCACCCCTGGTGCTGCATGGAGGGGCTGACCCTGGCTCCAGCGAGCCTGCAGCTCTGAGACCCCTCTCTCCGGGCTGAGTCCATGAGCCAGACTCTGCCCCAAGCCAGGCTCTGCCCACAGACCCACCTGCTCCAAGCTGCACAGCTTCTCCACTGTTCCTTTGAAGTGCTGCATGCAGTGTTCGGCCAGGTTCAGATGCGTGGAGTACTGCGGGGAGAGACCGGGGCACAGGGGGAGTTTACCGTATCACTGGCTGGTCCAGAGCACCTGCACCTCCCAACCCACGAGGAGGGCCCCTCGGCCAGAGGGGCAGCCTCAATTGGCTGTAGAAGCCGAGCATATAGGGATTGTTTTGCCCAGCCACCATATAGGGCTGCCACATAGGGATTGATGTGCAGCCACCTCTGGGGTGGAGCGGGGCAGCGGGAGGGGAGGACCAGAACGAGGGAGCAGCTTCCAAAACAGCCCACGGCTTCTCTATTAGTCACCATGAGGTTGGGGGCTTGGAGACCAGCAGGTGTCGGGGTACCTGTGCCAGTGGCCAGGAGCTTTCTGTTGGCACATGGCTCAGTGGCACCAGGAGTGGCTCCAATAGGCTGGTTTGGAAGCTCACCAAGGCCCTCTCCCGAGAGCTGCAGCAGCAAGGCACGGGCTTTACCCAAGGGCTGCCCTTGGTGGGGCTAACGTGGCAGCTCTGGGCACTGACAGGCAGGCTGCTGCCCATGGTGCCACACAGCACCTGGGGGGAAAATGGCTCTGCCCAACAGGACAGGTCAGCAGCTCTCATCAGGCAGTAAAGCGGAGTGCCACAGAGTGCTCTGCCCCCCAAGAGAGTCCCTACTGTCCCTCACCAGCCCCACAGAGCACCCTGCCCCTCCCATCAGCCCCACTGAATAGCCTGCCCCCTGCCCACTAAAAGCCCAGCCCCGTTACCCTGTTCAGCTCCTTCTGATACTGGGGCATCTTCTTCAGGATCTGGGACAGGTCCTCGATGTTGGCCTGGAGGGAGGCGGTGGTGAGATCCCGGCCGCTCCCAGCGCTTGGAGCCCCCTGCAGGGCAGAGGCAGCAGGGCGGGTCACTCAGGCCATGCGTGGCTGCGGCTTAGGTTAGACCTGCCCTTTCCAGGCCAGCTGGAACGAGACGGGAGCCCCGCAACCCGAGCACCCCTCAAGGTGTAAAGCAGCAGCGGGCCAGGGAGATGCCAGCGTTGGCTCCCTGCAGCTCTCCCTGCGCGGTCCCGATCCTGCTGTCTGACTCCGCCCCGTGGGCCTCTGCCCTCCCCCACTGTGGGGAGCTCCAGAGCTCTGGCTGGCGGGCAGGGGACTCCACATACACCTCTAAGCCCTTTACAGGCAAACCCTGGGAGCAATGGGACAGCCCCCCCGCCCCCGCCAACCCCTCCTGGGGCAGCAGGGAAGCCTCCCCTCCCCATCAGTGGCAGTGGGATGGGTCCCCCTGTCCCTCCGGCCTGAACTCCCCAATCGCTCCCCCCAACCCCTGCCGCACCTTGTCCGTGGTCAGCCTCTTGCTCTCATAGAAGGTGCGCAGCAGCTCCGTCACCTTCCTGCAGCAGGGAGAGGGGTCAGGACGGAGCCAGGCACTGCCTTGGAGGTAGGGGGTACCCTGTCCTATGCTACAGGGGATGGAGCCCCCGCCCCACAGGCACCAGGGTTCTCTGCCTCAAGAGCCTCAGACAGGCTGGGGGAGGCCCTCTTCCTAAGTTACCCCAAGGCAGAGTTCAGTGCACCTCTGGGGGCTCCTGGCACCCTGCTGGGGGGGCCTGGGGGCAGCGGCAGGCCCAGCAGGAGGTCGGTGAGGGACTCACTCAAGGGAGCTGTAAGGTGCATGGGGAGACCCTGGGATCGGGGGAAGACAGTGTCCAGGCGGATCACCAAGAGGAGATGTGGACAGTGGCTCTGGAAGGGAGCGCTCAGGGGTCCTTTGGGGAGAGGGGCTGGGTCCAGGGGGTCTCAGCACTCAGAGAGGAGTATGTCTGAGGGACAAGCTCCAGCACTGGGTGGGAAGGGGAGGGGGGGCCCTGGCACTGTGCAGGAAAGGGGTGTGTTGCGGGGGGTGGGTGTCCCTGCACTGGGTGGGAGAGGAGTGTATCCAAGGGGTAATGGGGTTCCAGCACTGGGTGGGAAGGAAAGGGGAGGGGTGTGTCTGAAGGGGAGGATGAGGGAAGTCCCGGCACTGGAAAAGAGGGGGAGGGGTGTGTCAACGGGGTGGGCTGTCCTGGCACTGGGTGGGAGAGGTGTGTCCAAGGGGAGAGTCCTGGCAGCGGGCGGGGAGGGGAGGGCTGTGCCAAAGTGGGGGTAGGGGGTCCCAGCATTGGGTGGGGAGGGGAGAGGTGTGCCGAAGGTGGGGGGGAGTAGCAAGACCCGGCACTAGGCAGGGCACAGAGGGGTGTGTCCAGGGGTGTCCTGGCATTGGGTGGGGCATGGAGTGGTGTGTCCGGGGGGGGGGATGGGTCCTGGCCCTGGGTGGGGCACGGGGGGGTATGTCCAGTGGATGGGCGGGGCATGGAGGGGTGCGTCAGGGGGCAGGGCCGAGCGCGCTCACTTGGAGACGTCAGCGATGTGCATGTGGCGTAGCTGCACCCAGAGTTCGTCGTCTTCGTCCAGCAGCGCCTCTTTCTCCTGCGAGTCGCTGATACCCGTCGTCTCGTACCTGCAGGGGGGAGATGGGGTCAGGCTGCGGCACCCCTCGCCCGAGCGTGGGGGCTGCGGAGCAGTGCAGGTGCCTGGGCCACATCCCCCCCAGCCCGCCTGAGGAGGGGTGCGGGGCGCCCCCTGCTGGCAGCCAGGCCCTACTTGTAGGTGTCTTTCTCGATGCTGAGCAGGTCGTAGGCCATGGCCTGGTAGGTGAGCTCGTGCAGCAGTGGGGACACCAGATCGAAGCTTCGGTCCACGATCAGCAGCTGAGAACGGGCTTTGTCGGGGCCCTGGGGCAAAGGAGAGAGAAACCCGTCACCTCCTGCTCTGGCAGAGGGTTCCTGGCCTGGCTTACATGGCACAATCCAATGGGCCCTGGTGGCCTGAAACTTCACTACCCACCCTCTCTGTGGCCCAGCCCCCAACCCCAGGGGGAAGCCAAGAGACACCCCCCAAGCTAGCTGGGACGTGCCCTGGGGTCCTGCCCTGACCAGCTGCACTGCAACGCCCCCTGCGGGGACGGGCTACCTGCCCCTCATGCAAATAGCAATGCCTCCCTCCCCCAAGCATGCTCTCTGCTCGTGCCTCTCCACCAACGGGAGCATGCCCCTTACAAGGCAGCTCCCTGACTGCCCCCTGCTCCATATGCTGTGTGGGGACGGGGGGAACTACACCAGAAGGGCCTGGCTAGTCTATCATTAACCAACACCAGGCCCAGAGACTCTTTGATACAAGGTCCCAGAGGGGGACGACAGGACATTATCCCTATGCCCCACCTTGCATCTGAGCTGGGACCCCATATGAAGCTCTAGCTCCCCAGTCCCAACCTGTGTGGCCCCCCAGCATCCAGTTGGACAGAGACCACTCAAATGGTCAGCATCTCAGACCCACATCATGGGGGGGCTGGCCCAGCACCCGCTTCCTGCCTGATCAGCATGCACTGCCCTCTTTGCGCAGCAGGTGGCGATAGGAGACCAGCCCTGCGCTCTCATGGCAGACGGCTCTGAAACCGGCTCCAGCAGCCCCAGTGGAACCCAAGCCCACCCAGGAGCACCTCGGCAAGGGGCTGCGTCTGCTCTTTGCTGGGTAGCACAGACAGTCAGGGGTGGGTGGGGTGGGGACGTACAGCCCCTGATGCTATCCCAACTGTCCCACCTCACTACGTGGCCCGATTTTCAGCCACGCTCGGGAGCAGAACGTCGGACCGGCCACCACCCATCCGCCTGGCAGGTCTCCACAGCCTCTGGGTAAATGGGTTGAGGCTGACGGGGGAGCGCCTCTCTTGGAGGAGTATCTGGCCCCCACCACTGTAGCACTATCATTGCTGCATCCTGCCCCCCCATGCACGTGGGGCTGGGCAGGGCTGTCACCCCATTGCAGAGGGGGATGGAGGCCCAGAGGGGCTGGGTGACTCACCCAAGGTCACACAGGGAGTCTGTGGCAGAGCAGGGACATGAACCCAGAGCTGGCACCATCATTCCCCTCTAGCCCTACCCAGCCTGGATGGGTTGCTATGCTCAGCCCCCGCCCCCACCCCCCACGGGACTCTGCTCACACCCTTTGCCAGTTCGGCTCTGCTGGAGGGATCCCCGAGTGCAGATGGGGGCTGGCGTAACCACCGGGTCACCCCACCCTGCCCAGAGCAGAGGGGTGGTTAGTGCACTGGTGGGTGCCACAGCACTGCCTGTCCCAGCTACCCCTCAGGGCTGGCAGCTGGGAAACATCAAAGCAAGAGGGACTAGTGCAGACAAGGCCCCAGGGTGCCGGGACTGCGGGCTGGGTGGCTTTGGAGACCAGAACAGTTGGGTTTCTTAGGCACCTGGACCCCAGCCTGGGCAGCCCAGCCCACTGAAGGTTAAAGCAAGAGGCCGTTCTGGTCAGCCCAGAGCCTGGCCGAGCTGCAGAGAAACCTGTTTTCAGCTCCGGGTCTCTCACTCGGGGCCTGTCTACATGTAAACCACTTCAGCTGCTCCGCTTCAGTGACTCCGCCTTTCCCATACCCCCAAGCGACGCAGTGGCACCGACCCAATTGCCTCGTGTAGACCAGGCCTCGGCCTGACCTTGATCAGTTCTCAGGCGAGAGCTCCCAGCTTCCCGCACTCATCCCCCAGCTCAAACCTTCCAACCCTGTGTTCTCGAGCTGGGGGCCCTGCTCCAATTCCCTGCTGGGAGCATCCAGCCAGGAGCCATTGGAGCCGGCACGGTCTTTCTGGCCCCCAGGCTGATCTGTGTTGGATTCTCTTCATTTCACCAAGACAGGGAGGTGACACCCCCCACCCCCGGCATGACTCTTACCTTCCCCAAGAATCCTTCCCCTTCACCCCCTGCCAGAGAAGCCAGGAAATATATAGGGAAACTGAGGCACGCATCAGATTCATAAAAGATATTACAAACATTCCCAGTTGGTCACAGGTGCACAGTCTCCCAGCAGCTCAGCAAAGGCTGGAAGCAAGAGCAGAGGCAACAGGAGGGAGAGATCTGGGCAGGCCTTGGATTTTACATCACTTTGCTTCTCCTAGGGGGGTAGGAGCTACTGGGTTTCCCGTGTGAGAATCCAGGGCAGGGTGGGTTTGCAGCTCCCCTCTGCTGGGGGTGGGACGGGGATGGCAGGAGCTAGGGGAAGCCCACAGGCCAGGGCTGACTTGTGGCTAAGGCTTGGGAGAGCTGGGTTCTATTCCTGCTCTGGCAGACTCCCTGTATGCCTCAGTTTCCCATCTGTAACACAGGCCACCCTGCCTCCCCTGGGAGGCTGAATTCATTAGTGAGATTCTGATACCATGGTGATGAGTGTAGGAGCACACACAGACAGGAGTGTCCAGGTGTGGAAGAGGCTCTGTGTGTGAAGCTTAGTTCTCTGACCGAACTGCCCTGTTTATAAACAGAGAGATTGTGCTGGGCACACACTTCCCCAGTTGGTGCCTCAGTTTCCCCATCTATACAGAGGGGATAAGGACACTAGCCTTTGTAGAGCACTTTGAGATCTGCCCACAGCCAGTGTTAGAGAAGGACTGGGGCCATTAGTCCAGCCACACAGGGAATGCTATTGTTCTGCCAACCCCTCAGGATCTCCAAGGGTGTCTAGACCCCACCCCTCCCCCCGCCAGGATCTCCAAGCAGGTTCTAAATCACTCCTCCTTCCTTCTACTTCTCATGTGCTCCCCCGTGGCTCTGTCCCATGGCAAGGGTGTGGCCGACACAGCTCGCTCACCTCTCCCATGCTGGGCTCGTATGCCTTGAACGCCTTGAGTTTGGCCAGCACAGCGTGCGCCAAGTGGAAGTTATCTTCATGGTCCCTGCAGCAAAGACAAACCCTGTGGGTCAGAAACAGCTCCTCCCCGAGGGGCACACGCACTTCCTGTAGGAGGTAACCAGGTACCCTCGCCCTTTGGGCACACTCACTTCCTGTAAAGGATGGCTGGGTACTTCTCCATGGCTCACTCACTTCCTATAGGGGATAGCTGGGTACCCCTTCCCCTGGGCACACTCACTTCCTGTAACAGATGGCCAGGTACCCTTCTCCCTCTGGGCACGCTCACTTCCTGTAGAGGATGGCTGGGTACTTCTCCATGGCTCACTCACTTCCTATAGGGGATAGCTGGGTACCCCTTCCCCTGGGCACACTCACTTCCTGTAGCGGATGGCTGGATACTCCTCCAGGGTTTCACACAATGTGGCAATCTGCTCTGCCAGCATCTCCAGCTGCTTGTTCTTTTGAAAAAAGCGGTGGGGGCTGAACCAGTTGTGGAAGGTCTTTGGCTTGTCCAGGGAGTACACCTTGGGGACGGGGGAGAGCAGAGATCAGACCCTGGTGCCAACTGCTTGCAGCCAGGCCAGCTGTGTCCCATACCGCGCCCCTAAGATGCGCTGTTGGATCAGGCCAGCCTGGTGTAGCTGTAGTGAGCCCCTAGTGAGGGAGAGATCCCTTTGCCAGTGCCACTCCTGTTGTGGTAGAGGGATAGCGAGCCAGAGATTCATGCACCAGCCTGGGATGAAGATGCCCCAGGTTCAGGTCCTTACTTGGCTGCAGACCCCCAGGTGCCCTCAATGTTGGGGGAGGGGGCTTGGCGACGCTTCTAGTCTGGCGAAAGCCCCAGCATAGCCACGGGCAAACCCGGCATCAAGGCGTGTCTGCCGCTGTCGCTTATTTCACTGGCCGAACAGAACGAGCCATTGGGACAAACGTGCTTGGACGCCAATAAACAGTATCGACCCATGAAGGGTTTGCTGGCGCAACGGGACAGGTGAGCCAGCAAAGCCTCCTGACGGACACTCAGCTTATACCAGCCAAAGCTTCTCTTGGCACAGCTGGCACCGGTACCCCAGATGAAATCAGCTAGAGTGGCGAAAGGACTGCTTTGCCAGCGTAGCGGCATCTACCCAGGGGCTCTGCCACCACAGCTGCATCAGTTACAGGGGGGATTTTTTCTCTCATGTCCCTGTAACAAACCCATACCAACAAAGCTTTTGTGTGTAGACCAGGCTCATGTCTCTCTGTGCCTCAGTTTCCCCATCAATGCAATGGGGCTGACACCACAGTCCTGCCCCTCGGGGCAGGAGGGGGGAAATCCACTGATGACACAAGGAGGGGATGGGGTGGTTGGGTAAAGGGCAGGCGTGTGGAGTATCGGGCTGTCTTGCAGGCCTAGTATAAACCATCAGTAAGAGCTGGTAAAGCCAGGGAGGCAGGGCCCTCCTCCCCCATACATCTACCATCCCCACCAGGTGCAAGCCAGCGATTCCACCTCTCACAGGGTGTGAGCAGCCAGCTAGTCCCTGCTGTCCTGTGCTGGCGTCAAACCCGGGGCCCTAGAAGGGAAAGATTCCCCCGCCAAGCCACATGAAACAATAAGGGTGTGGTGTTGTACGTCACCATCCGCCCCGCGGACCTGCTCCTCCAAAGCCCGGCCACCCCTCACCTGGCTCTCATAGGGCAGGAAGGCCATGTTGATCTCCTTGAGGGTTTTGATGACCTTGGTGATCCGTGACTTCCTCAGCTCCTTGAACAGAGGCTCAGGACAGGCTGCAAGGCAGAGGCAGTGGGTGGGAGTGACAGGCACAGGGCTCAGGACCCCCAGCACAGCGCCAGCCCCCACGGACGGGGCCAGGACGGGCACAGCAGGGGCAGTAGTGCTGCACGCTTGTGGGGAACCTGGGCAAGCCAGCAGGGCCACACAGGAGTCAACGATGAGTCCAGCCCCCCCGAACCAGAGTCATGCCGGGTTCTCGCCTTCTGCAGCATCAGCAGCGAGGGGGAGCCACAATCTCTCCGATGCAGCCCCTATCTCACACCCTGCCCTCAGCCCGCCCGCAGGGCTGAGTGACCGGAGTGTACAACTCAGGATGATGCACAAGGAGGAACGGGGACTTGGGTTCCCCCTGCCGCTGTAATGGGGAGAAGCAGATATGACCCTGACACACTGGGTATTCTGGTGGTGTCCCATCCCCCCACCGAGTTGGGACTGATGGAGCAATGCATGCTGGGAATGGTAGCAAGAGGCCGCCTTTCTGGGCACACGCTGCGGGTGTCTGTGAGCCGTGCTGGCTGGAGGCAGGCCCGTGGGGGAGAAGGGGGGGGAAGGGATAGGTGGGGTCATTCAGTCTGGCCTGCTGGGGCTGCATCCCCCTGCAGGAGGGCAGAGCATAATCAGGGTGCTGCGCACTGGCCTGCCGGCAGAGAGAGACCCCCCACACACAGGCTCCAGTGTGCTGCTGCCCAGGCTCCCAGCTGGGGGATCCCCGGACCCCCAATACTCACGGCTGAGGAAGAAGACGTGAGCTGCCTTGTAGTTGAAGGTGGGGGTGCCCTGGAAGTCATTGATCAAAGCCTGCACGGACTGCAAAGCGGAGAGAGGGGCGTTGTCAGCACTTGCCGAGGCCCCTCCCTGCTGCTCAAATGGCCCAGCCCATGCCCAGGCCCTGGGGACTCAGGGCCTAGCATGATGCCATCGGGAGGTGGGCTGGTTTTCACCCCCCTGGCTCTGGGCTCCCTCCCTGCCTGGAGCAGGGCTTGTGCCCATGTGCCCGGGACATCCTCAGGGCCCAGCCACATCTCTTGCTGGCACAGAAGTGTCCATGCCCGGCCACAGATGAGGCCTGGCATTGCCTTGCTGCTGAACTAAGTGGGCTCTGAGCAGTGTCCAGGGAACAGCCGGCCGAGCAGCAATCCCAGGCAACTACCATCAGGGCCCCCTCCCTCCCCGGGCGCCATGCTGGGCACCTGCAGCTTCGCCACGCCAGCTAGCCTGGCAGGGTGTTTGGAACCTGTTCAGACCCCTCGACCGGCCATTGTGACAGGTGAGAACCTGGCTGCCCTGTCCCAAGCCCCAGGCCCCAGCTCGCAGTCCTCTCCTACAGCGCTCCCTCCGCGGGCAGCCCCTGCGGGTTCTGGGCTTCAC
Organism: Caretta caretta; assembly: GCF_965140235.1. Taxonomy (NCBI): domain Eukaryota; kingdom Metazoa; phylum Chordata; order Testudines; family Cheloniidae; genus Caretta; species Caretta caretta. The sequence continues at coordinate 15,879,383 of NC_134225.1, forward strand.
CCTGCTCTGCCAGCGCCCCCTGCCCCTGGTCTCCCTCCACTCACCTCGCTGCTGCAGATGCAGGAGCCTCCTCCCCAACAGCCCCTGCTCCCTGAGCCTCTGCCTCAGCGAGTCTCCTTCGCTTTGAGTCTCAGCTGAGGTCGCCTCTCTCCACCTGCTGCACCTGCCCATCCAACCCCCACAGGACTGCACTGTGGAGAGGTCTGGGGGACAGTCTGTGCCTCACGTGGCAAAGAACATGAAGCCCAGCTCTGGGGAAGCAGCCTCTTGGGGAGCCCTGACTGGCCCCATTCCCATCCTGACGTTGTGCTGCGCATCCCCCCGGACAGCGCCACCTCCAGGCAGCACTAGGAGCTGTCCCGGGGTCTCCCCTGCTCCCCATCCAGTTGCCCCAGGCCCGAGCTCCTACCTCCTCCACTGGGCTGAGCAGGTAGACGGCCTCCAGGCTGGGGATTGGCTCCCGGCACTTGTTAATATCTTCCACAACTAGGAGAGAGCAGACACTGGGCGCGGGTCAGTGTGTCCTAGCCACCCGCCCCAGCCGCTCTCCACCAGGATGTGGGGAGGGGAAGCCAAGGGGCACAGTGATGTTCGCTGGCAGCAGGCCGGGGCGTTCCAGAGGCGACAATGCAGCAGCCGCTTCGATGTGGGGCCGTGGGCTGCGATGCTGCCACAGTATGGAGCAGGGAAGGAATGGCCCTCTGTACTGTGCTGGAGGCACCCCGCTAGAGTGCTGGCTCAGCTCTGTGCCCCTCAACCCCAAGGGCTCCTCCACCCTAAAGCAGGGAGCCAGCATTCGCCCTCCCCAGCCAGGTCCCTGCCCACAGCATTGGGGAGGAGCAGCGAGGAGTTAGCGGGAGTCTGAGAAAAGCGGTGAAGAGGCTCCACGGGCTGAAAGTGCCGGGCTAAGGGAACTAGACCTGGCTGGGAAGGTACCGATAGCAAGGAGGGCGTCTAGGGGGCTGCAAAGCGGGGAAACTAGATGCAAACGTGAATGTAGACAAGTCAACTCCCTGACTGTGAGGTGTATCCAATGGGGAGGTGAGCCCTGGCGGGGGGAGCAGACGGGAGGGAGGGGCCACTCACGTGTGATGCCTTCGTCTACGATGTCGGACATCGTGCAGCATGATGAGAGGATGCGCGTGCTGGGGTGGTCCATGATCAGCACCTGGGGTAGCGAGAGGGGAGCGCTCCACTTCGGATGAACTAGTCACTGCCCTGAGCCCAGCTGCCCACCATCATCATCCACAGCACAGCCAAGGGAGCAGAGCGACTGCTAATGGCAGAGCCCTTCCACAGCCCTTTCACAGCAGAGCAGCAGGGCCGGTACCAAGTCTGCACTTTGCTGAGCTGACCGTGCTAAGGACTGCGTGAGGAGCTACAGGGAGAGCGGCTCCGAGCAGAGTGGCTGGTACGAGATGTAGGAGACAAACCTGGGACACCCGGCCATTCAGAATGGTTCCATCCTCCTAGACTGGAGATCAGCCTCTTCGCCCAGGTGACAGGGTGAGTGCAAGAGGCAGGGACAGAACAGGAGTCCTAGCTCCCAGTCCCCTGCTCCGATCCACCAGATATCCGCTCCCCAGCCCTCGGACAGAACCAGGATCAGGGCACAGAGAAATGGAACGAGGGGAGTCTCCGTGTTCCCCTAGGAAAGCCCTGTAGGCCATTGGCCCAACATCTCCACCACCTTCCTGCCGTGCCGAATGCTCCCTCTGCCGCACCGGCCTAACCCGCTGCTCCACATCCCCCAGCCCAGTCCATGCCGGGGGCTCAATAACCTGCCTGCCCAATGGTGCATACTGCCCCCATGCTTGGCACTCTCCTGCTCCTCCTCCCACCCAGGCTGATTCACTGGTCCCAGTGGTCTGATCCGGTGTGTGTGTGTGGGGGGAGATATGGGGCTAGCTGGACAAGCTGGGTCTGATCCAGCACAGTGGGAAGGCAGACATACCCAAGCCTAGCTGGGGACGGATGATGGGCTAGACAGAGCAGGGATCTGATCCAGCCTGGAAAAGCTCAGGTTCCTAATGAATCTCAAGAGGCTGGAGGGAAGGAGCATGATATATGGATACAGCATATCCCCAGGGGGACACCAGGGCAACAGGTTAGGCCTGCTTACCTTCCATTCTCTTTCCTTCTTCACGCTGTGAAGGACAACGCTGAGGATCTCTGCGAGTGAAAGAGATGAGGATCAGTGGTGGGGCTCGGATGGGACGGCTGTGCCCTGAGCCAGGACCCACTGGCTGGTGGAAGGACCCCTCGGGGAAGTGGCTCAGAGGCTGCTTTCAGGCCAGCTAGCGATGTGCTCCTAGCCGAGCCCCCAGTCGGCGATCGTGGTGGGGTGACAGGCTAGATGGGCCATGGGTCTGATCCCCCTTCCTTTCTGCCAGGCTGGATACGAGCACAGCTGAACTAAGGATCTGGCCCCGTGCAGCAAGAGAACAGATCCTGTCCAGCACCTCTTGACTGGAGGGGATCCAGGGACCCTCTACAGTGTGTGGGGGACAACAACACAACAAAGACTTCAAATCCTGAGTCCTGCACATAGAACCCCTCCAAGGCATGCCCCGCTCAGAGAACTGCCGGCCTGTCTCCTGGGCACCTTCCACGGCCCAGCTAAGCAATTAGATAGTCAGCTCTTTGGGCCAAGCACCATCTTTTTGTTGTGCCCAGCATAATGGTACCCTGACCCATGACTGGCGCTCCTGGGCACTACCGTAATACACCTAATGAATAATGTACAACGCCTTGCAAAATGGGGCCTTGGTCCATGACTGGGGCTCCTGGGTGCTACCATAATACATCTGTTTGTTTTACCCCTACGAAGCACCTGATTCTGGCTGGCCCCGTAGGGCAATAGCCCCACGACCCTGACCTGTGCTCTCACTCTCACTCCCACTCCCGGTAGCTGGTGTGCATGAGTGCACTGCCCAACACACTATGTTTCCACCATAACTCAAGCAATGCCTCTCCCTACCCCACCTCTAGCCCATCAGGACTTGGCTGCTCGGTCCTAATGAGGCTCCAGGGGCTATTCTGCACCAGGACGCGCTGGCCTCCCTGCTGCTTTCCTGCAGTTCCTTTACACCTGTGGCATGCGGACGCCCCGTTCACCGGGGCACGTGGAGCTCTAGTGCAAGGTAAGGGGCCGGCAGCACAGCCTGGATCCAGACATGGTGAAGGCAGACATGAACCTGCTTTCTCCACGCAACTCCGCCCAGGCATTTCGACCCTGAACTGCAGTTACAGCTCCCCACGCCAGCCCTGGGCTGCCCCCACCAGCTGTGCCAGTGCCCCTCACTACTGACTGGAGCCCCTGCAATCCCAGCCCTTTCCTCCCCCCCCATTCCCAGCTCTGCCAGTGCCCCTCACTCCTGTCCGCAGCCCTCTGCTATGCCAGCCCTGGTCTGTCCCCCACCAGCTCTGCCTCACTCCTGACCCGCAGCTATTGCAGTCCTGGGTTCCCCGCCTCACGGCTCTGCAGATGCCCCTCACTCTTGTCCGCAGCCTTCTGCTATTCCAGCCCTTTGCTCCCCCCCGATTCCCAGCTCTGCCAGTGCCCCTCACTCCTGTCCGCAGCCCCCTGCTATGGCAGCCTTGGGCTACCACCCACTCCCAGCTCCGCCGGTGCTCCTCACTCCTGACCCGCAGCTATTCCAGTCCTGGGAAGTTTCGCCTAGTGCACAAAATATCCTTGCACCGGCCCTGGTGGGAGTCATCCTGATGGAAAGAGATGACGACGATGACGCCCCCCCAAAGTGCAGCTCCTATGGGAGGGGGCAGCCCTTGGGGGTGGGGCAGACAGCCTCCTCCCCTTCCTGGTGTATGACAGGCAGGCGGGGGGGAGCTCTCTGCTCCGACTGACTCCTAATCCTCCCCAAGGGTGAGACACCCCCAGGAGCGCCCCTCCCAGGGCCCCCCAACTGGGCCCTGCCCCCCCAGACCCACACCCAACCAGACCCTGCCCCCGACCGGCTCCGCACTCAGACCCCCTGGCTCCGCACTCACTCTTGCGCACCACCGCCTTCAGCCCGGACGGGGCCATTTCTGCCTCTTGCCACGTCCCCTTGAGCCCTATGGGTAGAAGTGGGACTCAGCTGTGTGCGGGGTGGGGCTGGAGTCAGGACTCCTGGGTTCTGCCCCGGCTCTGCTCCTGACTTTGGGCATGCCCTGGCCTCTCCCTGCCTTGCTCTGGGGAGTGTCTGTGACGCTGGGCGACAGCCCCTAGCGACGCTGAAATCAGTCACTGGTGGACGGGCCCGGCCCCCCCTAGTGTCACTGATGGACGGGCCCAGCCCCCCCAGTGACTGATTTCAGTATAAAGCAACTGGGGTGCTGGCGGGTCGATGTCTGCAAGGCTGAAGACGGCCGAACGCCGCAGCCCCCCACTTCTGGCGCTGCGAGGGCTGGGCCTGGGCACCAAGGGGCAGGCGACCGGTGACAGGGCCACACAGGTCCCCACTGAACCCCCACCTGGTCATGTGGGGCGCAGAGGGAGGCGGGGGCCTCGGGCAGGGTTAAAGCGAGGACTGGGTTGGGGTAGTGGGGCCTCAGCCCACTCCAGTCAGGGCCCCCCACTGAGCTGCAAGTCCCCCCTCCAACCAGTGTCCCCCCCCAGCAGTGCCCCTCGCCCCCCCTCCACGCACCTCCCCCCTCGGTCAGGCCCCTCGCCCACCTCCACCCAGCCCCCCTCAGCCAGGCCCCGTGTTGTACCCAGGAACAGGAGCAGGTCGAATGGAGCGAACGGCCTCTGCCCGTCTCGCCCCGTCGGGAATGGCGTCCTTCAGCGCTGCCGGGGGCGGGGAGGGCCGGAGGGAACGGACTGTACCACTGCTCAGCCAGTCCCGGCCCCTCCTGCACGGAGTGGCGGGAAAACATGGTACAGTCCCAGCCGGGGTGGAAACAGTCTGAGGTAAAATTGTCCTGGGAGCTGCCAATGGCGGGAAAAACCGGTTGGATCCAGTTATGACTGGGCCATGATCACCGTAAACAACAAGATGGCGGTCACAAGATGGCCGTTCAGACGCCATCTTGGATTGCTGCTCTGTCTTCACAAACTCCATATTGAATTTAATATACACATATTTTAACAGACTATAATCCTATAACAAAACACACCCAACAGTGTACAGAGCAGTATAAACAAGTCATTGTCTGTATGACATTTTAGTTTGTCCTGACTTCGCTAAAGCTTTTTGTGTAGCCTGTTGGTGTACCCCCTGGAAGTCCTCTGCGTACCCCCAGGGGCACCCGTAACCCTGGTTGAGAACCACTGGGTTAGAGAAATGTGTGTGTGTGTGTGTGTGTGTGTGTGTGTCTAGGAATCAGGACTCCTGGGGTCTATCCTGACTGCGAGCGGAGTGGGGTCTAATGGTCAGAGCAGAGAGCTGGCAGGTAGGATTCCTGGGTTCTAGTCCAGGCTATGCAATTGATTCATTCTGTGACATGGTTCGTTCTGCCTTGTCCTCCTGTGACATGTGGAGCGCAGAGACCTGCCCCAGCCCTTCCCTTCCAGCTGGGTGGTGCAGGAATTAATGGCCGTAGAGCCTGGGCTCTAAGATCCTGGAGCAAAGCGTCCTGGAGAAGGAATTTGTTCCCCAAGCTTGACTGGCTCCCTGCCCCATCCCTCCCTCCGTCAATCAGAACGAATCCCTCATGGCAGAGCTGTTGTCTGGTTACCCGCAGTGCAGACCCAATTTATTGTGTCCTGGCTGCTGTTCAGCTCAGGTTAACCTCATGGTCTGTTTCTGTGAACTCCCCCAGAGCTTTCGAATGGAAGTGAGAGTCTTCTTCACATCCTGCTCTAAACTGTGAGGAGTGTCGCTCTGTGGCTGTTCAACAGCTGCTGCATTCCTACCCCAGAGGTGGCATCATTTCAGTGCTGGGTGAGTGATCCCTGTGTAGTGTTGTTGAGTGCTGTGGCACATCTGCTATGCTCCATCCAGAGCTGTCTGCATTTCAATGCCAGGTGAGTGATCCCTGTATTGTGTTGTGGGGGGGAGGGATAGCTCAGTGGTTTGAGCATTGACCTGCTAAACCTAGGGTTGTGAGTTCAATCCTTGAGGGGGGGGTGCATTTAGGGATCTGGGGCAAAAATTGGGGATTGGCCCTGCTTTGAGCAGGGGGTTGGACTAGATGATCTCCTGAGGTCCCTTCCAACCCTCACGTTCTATGATACGCTGCTGCGCTCCACCCCAGAGGTATCTGCATTTCTGTGCTGGGCGAGCAATCCGTGTGTTGTTATGCAGGTACTATGCTCCACTCCAGAAGTGGCTGCAATTCAGTGCAGGGTGAATGAAAGTCCATGTCTCATTTTGCAAAGCATGGGTTCTCCAAGCAAGGGTGCTGTCTGTCCCATGTTCCTGCTCAATAGACTCTGGATTCTTAGCATCAGCGGAGCTACATTTTGAGCAGTGGTGGAACCAGGAGGCAGCTGGGTCATAGAATCATAGAATCATAGAATATCAGGGTTGGAAGGGACCCCTGAAGGTCATCTAGTCCAACCCCCTGCTCGAAGCAGGACCAATTCCCAGTTAAATCATCCCAGCCAGGGCTTTGTCAAGCCTGACCTTAAAAACCTCTAAGGAAGGAGATTCTACCACCTCCCTAGGTAACGCATTCCAGTGTTTCACCACCCTCTTAGTGAAAAAGTTTTTCCTAATATCCAATCTAAACCTCCCCCACTGCAACTTGAGACCATTACTCCTCGTTCTGTCATCTGCTACCATTGAGAACAGTCTAGAGCCATCCTCTTTGGAACCCCCTTTCAGGTAGTTGAAAGCAGCTATCAAATCCCCCCTCATTCTTCTCTTCTGCAGGCTAAACGATCCCAGCTCCCTCAGCCTCTCCTCATAAGTCATGTGTTCTAGACCCCTAATCATTTTTGTTGCCCTTCGCTGGACTCTCTCCAATTTATCCACATCCTTCTTGTAGTGTGGGGCCCAAAACTGGACACAGTACTCCAGATGAGGCCTCACCAATGTCGAATAGAGGGGAACGATCACGTCCCTCGATCTGCTCGCTATGCCCCTACTTATAGATCCCAAAATGCCATTGGCCTTCTTGGCAACAAGGGCACACTGCTGACTCATATCCAGCTTATATCATATCCAGTCATTGGTGGTTCCACCTTCAGTTCTACCTATTGGCTTGAAAAGGCACCACACGTATACCTAATGGCTGCTGAGGGGGGCAGTTGCCCCCCGGCCCGCTATTAGCTCTGCCACTGATTCTTTTTAAATGTTCATTGTGCTGCTTCCACCAGCCACTTTGATTTTGTTTTCTTTTACAGACCCAAGCAAAACGCAAGCGGCAACCTGGCTAGAAGCAGATCCGTGGAATTGAACAGACTCATCCAATTACTGAGCCTTCCCAGAGCCAGGTGCTGCCCTCACGATACATCAAATGTAGAGGACCTGCTAAGCTCCCATTAGATGTAGCCTAGAGCCAAACGCAGGCCAGGCAAGGTGGCTTCGCCCATGGAGTTCAGGTCCAGGGATTCAGTAGGGAGTAAATGGCCAGCACTGGATGCTTCAGGTTTTGGTGCCCACCCAGAGACGGCTGGGGGCTGATTTTCAATTACACACCTGCAGCTGGCCCAGGCCAGCTGACTCCAGCTCCCGGGACTCGGGCTAAGGGGCTGTTTAACTGCGGTGTAGCCTTTGGGGCTCAGGCTGGCGCTTCAACTCTAGGACGATGCGAGGTGGGAGGTTCCCAGAGCTCGGGCTCCAGCCAAAGCCAGAACGTCTGCACCACAAATAAACAGCTGCTCAGCTCGAGCCCTGTTAGCCGGAGTCAGCTGGCCTGGGCCAGCCGTGGGCACATAACTGCAGTGTAGACACACCCTAAGTGCCCACAAGCCCCCCTGGGAGCTGCGGGTATTTAGCACCTCTGAACTCTAGGCCCCAGGTGTCTCAACGTGGGCACCCAAAGTTAGGGGCCATTCAAAATCTTCTTGCCACTGTCTTCCCCCACCCCACACTGCTCCTCAGACGTGCCTGTTAACTGCTGGAAATGGCCCACCTTGATTATCACTACAAAAGGTTTTCTCCCCCCTCTCTCCTGCTGGTAATAGCTCATCTTAAGTGATCACTCTCCTTACAGTGTGTATGATAACACCCATTTTTTTCATGTTCTGTGTGTATATAAAACTCCTGACTGTATTTTCCACTGAATGCATCCGATGAAGTGAGCTGTAGCTCACGAAAGCTTATGCTCAAATAAATTGGTTAGTCTCTAAGGGTACGTCTACACTACAAAATTAGGTCGAATTTATAGAAGTCGGTTTTGTAGAAAGCGTTTTTATACAGTTGATTGTGTGTGTCCCCACACAAATGCTCTAAGTGCACGTAGTCGGTGGAATGTGTCCACAGTACCGAGGCAACTGTCGACTTCCGGAGCATTGCACTGTGGGTGGCTATCCCACAGTTCCCGCAGTCTCCGCCGCCCATTTGAATTCTGGGTAGAAATCCCAGTGCCTGATGGGGCTAAAATATTGTCGCGGGTGGTTCTGGGTACATATTGTCAGGCCCCCGTTCCCTCCCTCCCTCCGGGAAAGCAAGGGCAGACAATCGTTTTGCGCCTTTTTTCTTGAGTTACCTGTGCAGACGCCATACCACGGCAAGCATAGAGCCCGCTCAGATCACTTTGGCAATTAGGAGCACATTAAACACCACACGCCTTATCCAGCAGTATATGCAGCACCAGAACCTGGCAAAGCGATACCGGGCGAGTAGGCGACGTCAGCGCGGTGACGTGAGTGATGAGGACATGGACACAAACTTCTCTCAAAGTACGGGCCCTGACAATGTGGGCATCATGGTGCTAATGGGGCAGGTTCATGCGATGGAATGCCGATTCTGGGCCTGGGAAAGAAGCACAGACTGGTGGGACCGCATAGTGTTGCAGGTCTGGGACGATTCCCAGGGGTTGCGAAACTTTCGCATGCATAAGGGCACTTTCATGGAACTTTGTGACTTGCTTTCCCCTGCCCTGAGGCACAAGAATACCAAGATGAGAGCAGCCCTCACAGTTGAGAAGCAAGTGGCAATAGCCCTGTGGAAGCTTGCAATGCCATACAGCTACCAGTCAGTCGGGAATCAATTTGGAGTGGGCAAATCTACTGTGGGGGCTGCTGTGATGCAAGTAGCCAACGCAATCAAAGATCTGCTGATATCCAGGGTAGTGACCCTGGGAAATGTGCAGGTCATAGTGGATGGCTTTGCTGCAATGGGATTCCCTAACTGCGGTGGGGCCGTAGACGGAATCCGTATCCCTATCTTGGCACCAGAGCACGAAGCCGGCGAGTACATAAACCACAAGGGGTACTTTTCAATAGTGCTGCAAGCACTGGTGGATCACAAGGGACGTTTCACCAACATCAACATGGGATGGCCGGGAAAGGTACACGACACTCGCATCTTCAGGAACTCTGGTCTGTTTCAAAAGCTGCAGGAAGGGACTTTATTCCCAGACCAGAAAATAACCGTTGGGGATGTTGAAATGCCTATAGTTATCCTTGGGGACCCAGCCTACCCCTTAACGCCATGGCTCATGAAGCCGTACACAGGCAGCCTGGACAGTAGTCAGGAGCTGTTCAACTACAGGCTGAGCAAGTGCAGAATGGTGGTAGAATGTGCATTTGGACATTGAAAAGCGTGCTGGTGCGGTTTACTGACTCGGTTAGACCTCAGCAAAACCAGTATTCCCACTGTTATTACTGCTTGCTGTGCGCTCCGCAATATCTGTGAGAGTAAGGGGGAGACGTTTATGGCGGGGTGGGAGATTGAGGCAAATCGCGTGGCTGCTGGTTACGCACAGCCAGACACCAGGGCGGTTAGAAGAGCACAGGAGGGCGCGGTGCGCATCAGAGAAGCTTTGAAAACCAGTTTCATGACTGGCCAGGCTACGGTGTGAAAGTTCTGTTTGTTTCTCCCTGATGAAACCCCCCGCCCTTGGTTCACTCTACTTCCCTGTAAGCTAACCACCCGCCCCTCCTCCCTTCAATCACCACTTGCAGAGGCAATAGAGTCATCCTTGCTTCACATTCTTGCATTCTTTATTCATTCATCACACAAATAGGGGGATAACTACCAAGGTAGCCCAGGAGGGGTTGTGGAGGAGAGAAGCACCAGGAGGGGTGGTGGAGGAGGGAAGGACAAGGCTACACAGCACTTTAAAAGTTTAAAACTTTAAAACCTATTGAATGCCAGCCTTCTGTTGCTTGGGCAATCCTCTGGGGTGGAGTGGCTGGGTGGCCGGAGGCCCCCCCCACTGCCTTCTTGGGCATCTGGGTGAGGAGGCTATGGAACTTGGGGAGGAGGGCGGTTGGTTACACAGGGGCTGTAGCGGCGGTCTGTGCTCCTGCTGCCTTTCCTGTAGCTCAACCATACGCTGGAGCATATTGGTTTGATCCTCCAGCAGCCTCAGCATTGAATCCTGCCTCCTCTCATGACGCTGCCACCACCTTTCAGCTTCAGCCCTCTCTTCAGCCCGCCACTTACTCTCTTCAGCCCACCACCTCTCCTCCAGGTCATATTGTGCTTTCCTGCACTCTGACATTGTCTGCCTCCACGCATTCGTCTGTGCTTTGTCAGTGTGGGAGGATAGCATGAGCTCAGAGAACATTTCATCACGAGCGCATTTTTTTCGCCTTCTAATCTTCACTAGCCTCTGGGAAGCAGAAGATCCTGTGATCCTTGAAACACATGCAGCTGGTGGAGAAAAAAAAAAGAGACAGTGGTATTTAAAAAGACACATTTTCTACAACAATGGCTACACTCTTTCACGGTAAACCTTGCTGATAACATTACATACACAGCACATGTGCTTTCGTTCCAAGGTTGCATTTTGCCTCCCCCCACCACGTGGCTAGACCCTTCCCCCTCCCCGTGGCTAACAGCGGGGAACATTTCTGTTCAGCCATAGGCAAACAGCCCAGCAGGAACAGGCACCTCTGAATGTCCCCTTAAGAAAAGCACCCTATTTCAACCAGGTGACCATGAATGATATCACTCTCCTGAGGATAACACAGAGAGATAAAGAACGGATGTTGTTTGAATGCTAGCAAACATACACTGCAATGCTTTGTTCTACAATGATTCCTGAGTACGTGCTACTGGCCTGGTGTGGTAAAGTGTCCTACCATGGTGGAGAGAATAAGGCTGCCCTCCCCAGAAACCTTTTGCAAAGGCTTTGGGAGTACATCCAGGAGAGCCGCAAATGCCAGGGCAAATTAATCATTACACATGCTTGCTTTTAAACCATGTAGTATTTTAAAAGGTACACTCACCAGAGGTCTCTTCTCCGCCTGGTGGGTCCGGGAGGCAGCCTTGGGTGGGTTCGGGGGGTACTGGCTCCAGGTCCAGGGTGAGAAACAGTTCCTGGCTGTCGGGAAAACCGGTTTCTCCACTTGCTTGCTGTGAGCTATCTGTAACTTCATCATCATCATCTTCCTGGTCCCCAAAACCTGCTTCTGTATTGCCTCCATCTCCATTGAAGGAGTCAACAACATGGCTGGGGTAGTGGTGGCTGAACCCCCTAAAATGGCATGCAGCTCGTCATAGAAGTGGCATGTTTGGGGCTCTGAACCGGAGCAGCCGTTTGCCTCTCTGGTTTCCTGGTAGGCTTGCCTCAGCTCCTTAAGTTTCACACAGCATTGCTTCGGGTCCCTGTTATGGCCTCTGTCCTTCATGCCCTGGGAGATTTTGACAAATGGTTTGGCATTTTGAAAACTGGAATGGAGTTCTGATAGCACGGATTCCTCTCCCCATACAGCGATCAGATCCCGTACCTCCCGTTCGGTCCATGCTGGAGCTCTTTAGCTCCCTGAGGCCAATACCGTCTAATTGCGTCCATAGTACCCCAAATTCGACCCAGCAAGGCCGATTTAAGCGCTAATGCCCTTGTCGGGGGTGGAGTACGGAAATCGATTTTAAGAGCCCTTTAAGTCGAAAAAAAGGGCTTCATCATGTGGACGGGTGCAGGGTTAAATCGATTTAACGCTGCTAAATTCGACCTCAACTCCTAGTGTGGACCAGGGCCTAGTGTGGTTGCAGTTCTACATCTTTATACCAGTGGAGCTTCTTCCGCTTCTCCTCTAGGAATAGCGATCCCAGGACTAGCACTCCTACACCAGCATAACTGCCTCAACACGAGGGTGCATCACTTTCACTGTACTGGTATAGCCAGTGGCTCAACCCTTCTATTTGATGCCTTGGCTTCTGACTCTGAAAACATGGTCGTCATCTTCTGTAACCTTGACATAACTCAAGCATAGCATGTGACATTACAGCAGGACCTGCTGTTTATAAATGTAGTACCTTCCCCGCCAGTATTGTTGTCATTCCTGACTCTCTCTCTCTCTCTCTCTCTCTCTCTCTCTTGAGGCTCTCTGTGAGGCTCTTGCTATGGGAAGGAGCAGCCTGGAGAAGAGTTGAAGCTTTTAAACTTTGTCAATATTTTTAAACTTGTAGATTCCTTACCATTGGGGTGTTGGGGTGTCCAGGTGGAAGGGGTGTCAGGGTGGAAGGACTGTCTAGCCTGTGTTATACAGGAAGTCAGACTTGATGGTCCAATGTCCCATTAAATTCTGTGAAATTATGTAACTGGAAAATGGCCCTTCCTGAGACGCTGCACTGGCCTCACCCGGCATCTCGCCAAGCCCAGGCCGGCTGTATGTTCGTAGGCACGTTTCTTCCAAACCAGAAGTGGGAAACGTGATAGGCTGTGAGGCCAAGGCCAAGGGAACCATTGAGAGCTCAGCAGGGCTGGAGGATCCTCACGGCTTCGGGAAGAGAGGAAGGAGCAAACCCCTCCCTTATCAGGGAAAATGAGGGCCAGTGAAACATGCCCAGAGCTAGGGAATATAAACGCCAACTCAGGAAAGGTAAGGACACTGTGAGGCAGGGTCTGAACCTGTGCAGGGAAGAGCCCTGCTCCAAGAACACAGCCTGTCTCGGGTGAGTAGAGCAGTGCCATCAGCCTGTCCCGCAGTCAGGCAATGCCCAGCCTCCAGATATGAGCTACAGACAACTCAGAGTCCTGGCAGCAAAGCTGAGAGAGAGCATCTCTCTCAACCCCTGTCCTGCGCTGCTCTCCAGATCCCCTCAGACCTTGATGTTCCTCCTCTCCCATCTCAGCCAAATCCCAGGGGAATCTGTGCTCGGGGCCAGGCTGGGACAGAATCTGTCCTGCAACTTTTGAGTCATGGGCACAAATCCACTTTCTGCTTAAAAAAGAATTCCAACTTTTCAGTGGCTGGGGCTGAGTCCCAAAGAGCAGAGCAGAAGGGCTGTGAGTTGCAGGCAGGTGGAAATGCTGAAGGGCTGCGAGCCCCAGGCCTGGCGCAGACGCTGAAGGGCTGCGAGCCCTGGGCCCAGCCTAGAGGCTGAAGGGTTGCGAGCCCCGGGCCCAGCCTAGAGGGTGAAGGGCTGCGTGTCCCGGGCCCAGCCTAGAGGCTGAAGGGCTGCGAGCCCCGGTCCTGGCGCAGCTGTTGAAGGGCTGCGATCCTCGGGCCTATCGCAGCCAGACATCCTGGGCCCTTTCCAGTGTAACAGCTGGGGGAGAGAAGAGGGGGTGCCACCTCAGTTTGGAAGGGAATTTGTTATTCAAAAGTATCTGCTCAAGATGAAGCAGTCATCGGATTAGGGTTGTTGGCTTGAGCTGCACAGCCTCAATTCTCCCTTCCTTTCTCCATCATCCCCAGGGCTACTGGCTCCATCTTTATCTCAAAATCAGGCAAATCATAGATTCCTAGATTCCAGTGACAGAAGGGATCATCTAGTCTGGTCTTCTGTATAGCACAGGCCAGAGAGCTTCCCAAAAATAATCCCTAGAGCAGATCTTGTAGGAAAACACCCAATCTGGATTTTAAAATGGTCAGTGATGGAGAATCCATCACAATCCTTGGTAAATTATTCCAATGGTTAATTACCCTCACTGTCAATCATTTACACCTTTTTGCAGTCTGAATTTGTTTAGTTTCAACTTCCATGTTATACCAATCGCCGGTAGATTGAAGAGCCCATTATTAAATATTTGTTCCCCATGTAGGTACTTGGAGACTGTAATCAAATCACCCCTTAACCTTCTCTTTGTTAAGATAAATAGATTGAGCTCCTTGCCTGTATCACTATAAGACATGTTTTCCAGTCCTTTAATCACGCTTGTGGCTCTTTTCTGAACCCTCCAATTTATTAACATCTTTTTTGAATTGTGGATACTGCAACTGGACACAGTAGGGATCACACCGGTGCCACTATTGAGGTACAGTAACCTCTTTACTCCTACTCAAAATTCCCCTATTTATGCATCCCAGGATCACTCGAGCTATTTTGATCACTGTATCACACTTGGAGCTCATGTTCAGCTGCTTATTCACTTCCACCCCCAAATCTTTTTCAGAGTCACTGCTTCCCAGGATAGAGTCCCCCATCCTCTAACTAAGGCCTACAGGTTTTGTTCCTGGATGTATACGTTTACATTATCCATATTAAAATTAGGGCTGTCAAGCAATTAAAAAAATTAATTGCGATTAACTGCGCGATTCAAAAAATTAACCGCGCGATTCAAAAAGGAATTACGCGATTAATTGTGCTGTTAAACAACAATAGAATACCATTTCTTTTAAATATTTTTGGATGTTTACTACATTTTCAAATCTATTAATTTCAATTACAACACAGAATAAAGAGTGTACAGTGCTCACTGTATATTTATTTTGATTACAAATAATTGCACTGTAAAAAACAAACAAAAAATTATTTTTCAATTCACCTCATACAAGTACTGTAGTGCAGTCTCTTTACCATGAAAGTTGAGCTTACAAATGTAGAATTATATATATATATATATATATATATATATATATATATATATATATATAAAACTGCATTCAAAAATAAAACAATGTAAAACTTTAGAGCTTACAAGTCCACTCAGTCCTACTTCTTGGTCAGCCAATCGCTCAGACAAACAAGGTTGGTTACAATTTGCAGAAAATAATGCTGCCTGCTTCTTGTTTACAATGACACCCGAAAGTGAGAACAGGCGATCGCAGGGCACTGTTGTCGCTGGCGTTGAAAGATATTTTCGTGCCAGATATGCTAAAGATTCATATGTCCCTTCATGCTGCAATCCAGAGGACATGCTTCCATGCTGATGATGGGCTCTGCTTTTGATAACAATCCAAAGCAGCGTGGACTGACGCATGTTCATTTTCATCATCTGAGTCAGATGCCACCAGGAGGTTGATTTTCTTTTTTGGTGGTTTGGGTTCTGTAGTTTCCGTATCAGAGTGTTGCTCTTTTAAGGCTTCTAAAAGCATGCTCCATACCTTGTCCCTCTCAGATTTTGGAAGGCACTTCAGATTTTTAAACCTTGGGTCGAGTGCTATAGCTATTTTTAGAAATCTCACATCGGTACCTTCTTTGCGTTTTGTCAAATCTGCAGTGAAAATGTTCTTAAAACGAACATGTGCTGGATCATCACCCGAGACTGCTATAACATGAAATATGTGCAGAATGTGGGTAAAACAGAGTAGGAAACATACAATTCTCCTCCCAAGGAGTCCAGTCACAAATGTAATTGATGCATTATTTTTTTAATGAGCATCATCAGCATGGAAGCATGTCCTCTGGAATGGTGGCTGAAGCATGAAGGGGAATATGAATGTTTAGCATATTTAGCATGTAAATACCTTGCAACGCTGGCTACAAAAGTTCCATGCATTCTCACTTTCAGGTGACATTGTAACTAAGAAGCAAGCAGCAGTATCTCCCGTCAGTGTAAACAAACTTGTTTGTCTGAGCAATTGGCAGAATAAGAAGTAGGTTAGGTAACCAAAAAAAAATCTGCATTCGTAAGTTACACTTCGAGGTCTAGTGGGTATGAGTGGGAGGGCTGGGGGTGGGAGTCAGCACTCCTGGGTTCTATTCCTGGATCTGTGAGAGAGGGTTGTCTACTGTTTAGATCAGGAGATGGAGAGTCAGGACTCCTCCTGGCTTTGCAGCTGACTCCCTGTGTGACTGAGGGCAATTCCCCCCACCTCCCCCGTGCCTCAGTCATACGGGGATAATGACACCGACCCAGCTCCTGGGGGTTGGGGCTGGATTCATTCCAGTCTATACAGCACCTCTGAGGGAGGTGCTAGGAAAGGGCAGGACATAAGTAACCAACAGACACTAATGGGATGCACCATGTGATTCTCTTTCTGTCCCTAGCGCGTGTGACTGTGGACCCCAACACAGCCAATGCCTACCTGCTCCTGTCCCGGGATCAGCGGAGCGTGAGGGTGGGCAACAAGAGGCGGGACGTCCCCAGTAACCCCAAGCGGTTTGACACGTGCAGCTGCATCCTGGGCCGGCAGCGGTTCACAGCCGGGATGCACTACTGGGAGGTGGAAGTGGGGGACAAGCCATGTTGGACACGGGGGGGTCTGTGAGGAGTGTGTGAGCAGGCAGGGAATATTCACGGCCTCACCAGCGACTGGTTTCGGGACGGTGTGGCTGCACAATGGGGATGAGTATGCAGCGCTCACTTCCCCCCTGCCCGAGCTTATGCTGAGAGTGAAGCCTCGGCAGATTGGCATCCTCCTGGACTTTGAGGCCGGAGAGGTGTCCTTCTACAACGTGACTGGCAGCTGTCACATCTACACCTTCAGTGGCATCTTCTTGGAGCCCCTGCGGCCATACTTCTACCCGGGGGTGCGGGCAGGCAGCCTGAATGATGCCCGATTGACCCTCCAACAGGGAACACAGCAGCCATGAGCCAGTCACAGCCACCTTGGCACCTTGGGCTTTCAGGACTTACCAATGAAAGGCTTTCTTAACAACACATAATTCACCAGCGGAACTTACTGCCACAGGATATTGAGGGGGCCAAATGTCTAGTGGGATTCAAAAAAGGATGAGACATAGCTAGGGATAATCCAAATATCACCAGCTAGAGAGGGCAGGAGACACAGGACTATAAAACCATCTCCACAGGGCAGGAGCCAGCCACTGACTACAGGGGGGCACATTCCCCAAAGAGAAGGTTATTCCATAATTACACACTGCAGGGTCTCTGGTACCTTCCTTGAAGCCTGTGATTATGGAGACAGGATACCTGGCTTTTGGGCGCTGCAGTGAGCTAGCACAACAAATCCTGTGCTCTCTGGGTGCTGTTAGAGCAAGAAATTGGTCACTGAAGCTGATAATCAGCCACAGAGCAGGAGCACTGACCCACGATAAATGCCCCCACACTGCTAGACCTTCCTGCACAGCCCCAGTAGGGGAGTCTCCATCCAGCATTGCCATTCCCCAGCACTGGAATGCAGAGTCAGCAGCATCTGCAGGGAGGCCTGGGGAGCAGGAGGGGATGGGTGAGAGGACCTGAGGGCCTTGCTCAGTTTGCAAAGAATCCAGCTGCATCATCTTTAGTAGGTGGTGTGGCTGGTGGAGACCTTGGGTCTCTGGCATGTCGTGCTCCTGGCCTAGCTGCTTGGTTCAAGGTAGAGCATCGCTGCCTGTGTCCTGTAACCTCCAGCAGCCAAGCTCCTTGGGGCAGCCAAGGAAACATTGCCTTTGGCTACCCTTGTTTTAAAGGGCTCAGGGAGCATGGACACGAGGATGGAGTCGCGTGTCTGTAAAGGGTGGGGCCTGCCAACACGAGCGAGCCAGCTCCAATTGGCAATTCGCCTCTGACCTAGCCCCCCTTCTGGTGAAATACCGAAGCCTTCCTTCCGCTGGATGCTTCTGAGCCCAGCCCAGCCCGTGGGCCAGAGCTGTCCACAGCCCTGTGCGTGTGCTGTCCCTGGTCTCACTGACGGTGTGCGTCAGCACGCAAACCCAGTGCAGACTGCAAAGCCTGTTGGCCCATAAACCTCAGCTCTCTAGGTCCTTTTCTCCCACCAATAAACAATGCATTCCAATAGCCTTGTATAAGCTGGCAAAGCATCCCTTGTGATCTGAGAGCTGCTCACCCCCACCTTCTGGGGGAAGGGGGAGAGCTAGGAGATCCAGTCCAGCTGGAGCTGTGGTGCTCTCAGGACTCAGCACTCTCATGGGCCCTTCGTGTTGCATGTGTGATTCAGGGACTACTATGACTGTCTGATGGAGCTGCCCATTCCCTAGCCCTGTGTGCACCTCTCTGTGATGGGACTTCACCCCAAGAAGCCAATGTGCTGCATGCAGCTAAATATTCCAGCACCCCTCCAGCCCCGGTAATGAAGGCAGAGTGAGAGGAATTTCATACACAGAGAACCCGCTAGACTGTTCCGAAGCTAGGCAGAGAGGGTGGGACAAGGGGGTCTCTGAGGCCCTCAGGCTGGGCCTAGCTCACTGCCATGCCCCTCTCAAGGAGTGGTTTTGTCTTCTTGACATATATTCACCCTAACCCAAATAATGACAGGTTTCAGAGTAGCAGCTGTGTTAGTCTGTATTCGCAAAAAGAAAAGGAGGACTTGTGGCACCTCCGAGCCAGGCTCCGGGCAAAGCGTTGGTGACTGGGAGACCCAGCGTGTGAGTGATTACCCCAAACCTTCCTGCAGGCGCCGGGGGACTGGGTGGCACCTGGAAAGACCGTGGAGGTGTTTCCTTTGGGCCAGGCGTGGGGCTGGGGCTGCTTTGCAGCCGAGGGCGGTGGGGGGGCTGCGTGGGGGCTCCCGCATGGGCCCTGCTGCCCGCCAGGGGACGGACGGCTGGGCCTGCACACGGGGCCTGGGTTTATACCTGGCACAGACACAAGGGCTAGCGCCGCACAGCAGCTCGTGAGGATCTGACGGGCTCCATCCCCAGCCGCGCCCTGACGTGGCCCAGCTCTGTGCCTCAGTTTCCCCCTCTGTAGAACAGGAGGATAACGACACCAACCCTCCGGCTGTCCCGCTGCAGGACTGGGCCCTTGGTGGCATGGTTCTGGAGGAATAGCTTCATGCAGCCAGGGAAGGCTGGCATCAAGCTGTCTGTGTTTTCAAAGGCCCTCCAGCTCCCTCCCCTCCCCCTGCACTCTGGTGCGGATTACAGGGATCCCGGCGCAGTTTTTTATTGGGAACGCTTCCCAGCCGCTGCTCCAGGCCCAGAACACGGTGTGTTCACTTTCAAAGCTTGCACTACGTCTGTTAGCCTTTTACAAGGCCAAGACAAGAGCTGGGAACCAGCCAGGGCTGGAGCTCTCCTCCATCTTCCTTTCCCGGTGTGCCAACCAGCCGGCTGCACCGTGCCACAGCCAGCAAGTTCCTTTCCCTTAACGCTCAGTGGAAACCCTTCCTGCTGCCCCTTGCCAGCCACGCCAGCGTCACTCCCACAGACCCTGGTCGTCGGCGGGTGGGGATCAAACCTGGGGCCTCTGGAGCTTAGTGCATGACTCTATCGCATGAGCTAAAAGCCCCCTGGCTGGTAGCGACGGCTGCAGAGCAGACTCATCTTCTCTCTCTCTCGAATGGTCTTGGTGCCACTCGATGGGACACAACACCACACCCAGAAGGTGCGTGGGTTACATCAGCTGGCGGAGGAGTAACTTTATGTCGAGCTTCAGATCCCCGTCTTGGGCTTTGATTGATTGGGGAGGGGAGTCCCCAGGCATGCTGGGGTGGCTGGGAGGAAATCGAAAGGAGCTGTTTGTGCTGAATTGCCCCCCCCCCGTCACCGCACATTCTCCATCACAAACCCCAGGGCAGCAGCAGCTTCCAGTACACTGGGCTCCCCACAGCTCCCACCGGGGCAGACCTCAGCTGGGGCAGTTTGTCCCAGCCCTGTTCAGGGGCACAGCACATCTCCAGCCCCGTTCCTGGAGCCGTGGTCACTGACACGAGCAGTGGATCTGCCCCAGTGACTTCAGTGCAGCTGTGGGACTCAGCGCTGCAGAAGAGGAGGCCCTAGGTAACTAGCAGCTGAAGCGCCAGGATGAGAACCCTGGGCCCAAAAGCCGCCCTGTATGACGTCCCCAACCGCTGTCCAGAGGAGAGCACTTGCCCTGGCTCTGGGACTAGGGCTTTTAATCTGCTCCGGGTGGCTCCGTTCCCCAGCGGCGCAGGCTCGTTCCTACCAGAGGGGTTTATTGCAGTCTCTGTTTCCCTCCCGTTAACAGCAGGCAGGAGGGAGGGAGAAGCCAGGAATTGCACACCCGCCCCGCAAGGCAGGTCGGTCTTTCCCAGAGGCTTGGGGAGAGGCTCTGCTTTCACTTTGGCCCGTTCGCTCCATCTGACGCTGTTGTGGGCCGGATGTAAACCAAGCTGGCTGGGTTTCAGTCCAACACTCATTGCAGGGCCTCTTGGAGAGGCACCAAGTCCCAGGGTTAAACAGGGTGCCCTGGGGCTCCCAGCTCCCTGCACAAACAGCAAAATCTCATACCCAGTGTGACGAAGGGGGACTGTTCTTAATGTTTCCTCTGAATAGTGCATGGTTCCTCGGTTTCCCCTAGGCAGTTCTTAAGTATCTAGGTGGTGGGGTAAGGGTGTATGATCGTTGCAGATCCCTAGAGGGCAGGTGTGTGCAGGGGTCTGGACACAGAGAATGGCCGACACCCTGTTTCCTGGCAACTGATGGCCTGGGCCCTTCCCCCCTGCAAGGTGAGAGCTAAAGGGATTGGAGAAGAAAGGAATCAGGTGCCCTCCTGGCCGGGTAAAGGGACAAAGCCCAGAGGAGGAGGGGCTGGAGGGAGTTTCAGTCTGGGGCTGGCTGGGACATGGAGTGAAGGGCAGACGTGGTTGTCTGGCTCACTGCCCCCCAAAATGGACCCCCCAGCTGAAGGGTCCAGTTCTCTGCACCTACAAGCTCTGTATTAGACCATGTTCCTGTCATCTAATAAACCTTCTGTTTTACTGCGAGAAGCAGCGCGGGGCGAGGGATGTGCTGGCCACGGCTTCCTGCAGCCCCCGTTGGCCTGCAGTGGGGAACCGCGGCCAGTGGGATCCGCGGTCGGCCAAACCTGCGGACGCGGACGGTAAAGAAACTGGCCCGGCCCACCAGGGGGCTTACCCTGGGGGGCTGCGTGCCAAACGTTACCGACCCCAGTGCTACAGCAATTTCCCGTACAGCAATGGCTCTTACAAGACAGAGTAAGTTAGAACAACCCAGAGTCTAAAGCTCAGGTGTATTTGAGGATCTGGGCCAGTACTTGGCTGTTTCTATAGTAATGACCCCTGAGCAAGCAGTGTAATGTACATGCTTATCACTGAGCTTGTCCAGAGGCTGCATAGAATCATAGAATATCAGGGTTGGAAGGGACCTCAGGAGGTCATCTAGTCCAACCCCCTGCTCAAAAGCAGGACCAATCCCCAATTAAATCAGAATGACTAGATGTCCTGATGTGTAATAAAAACACTTCGAGTCATAAAAAATCAACCCAGCCTACTTTACAGGGCCTGATCCTTCTCTCCCTTACAGCATCTGAGCAGTAGGAGAATGGCTAATACGGGCCAGTATTATGGTTGTTGTATTCTATTTATAAAAGTATAATACTGGCCAGTATTATAGTTGCTGTATCGTGCTATAAAACAACAAAATAAATAGAAAAATAAAAAATACAAATGAATGTTTTGAATTAATTTGGGGAAAAGAATTTACAGCACAGTACAAGGATTTAAAACATTTAAAACATTCCTTTCTTTCTCTCCAGTATTATAGTCTCTCTTTTTCCAATTTTGGGTCACAGGAGCGAGTAGTATAAAGGCCCTACCATCAATCAAACGATAACCCCACCCCTTGACCCTGTAAGCCCTGCACACAGGTCACTGGAAGTCCCACCTCATGGGAGTATTACTTGCAGGGTCAAGGCGGACACATGTCCGGAAGCAAGGTGTGTCATGTGACCCCTGTAAGAACTCCTCCCACTGTCCTCTGCTGATCAGGATGGATTTTGCCCTGACAGGAACGACTCGAGAGAAGATTTGACCAATCAGGGGGAGTTCCGGGGTTTGTGTGACCCCTCTAAGAACTCCTCCCACTGCCCTATACCAATCAGGAAGGGTTTCAGCCACTGGGGACCACCCCGAGAGGAGATTTGTCCAATTGGGGGGAATTCTGGGGCGGGGTGACCCGTCAGGAAGTGGCTCGTGTGACCCCTCTAAGAACTCCTCCCACCACCCTCTACCAATCGCGATGGGTTTTGGCTACAGAGGACAACCCCGAAAGGAGATTCGACCAAAATAGGGTGGGTTCTGGGACGGGGTCAACCGCCCAGAAGAGGGTCGTGTGACCCGTCTAAGGACCCCTTCCAACGTCCTCTGCCAATCAGAGTGCAGCACCATCACCTCATAAGTCCCAGCGCTGGGAAGAGGAGGCCATCTCTTACCAAGAAGACGTGTTTTAGAAATTGTGGAAAGGCTGAGAGGAAACGTGGACTCCTTTACCACTCCTGTGAGACCTTCAGACTTTGTTTTAGCCCCGAGGACCTTTGGAGTTGTGTGGAGAAAGCGCTACAGCAGCGACAGTTCTGAAGAGGATGAGAGAGAAGCCAAGGGGATTCCTTTGGCCCAGCCATTGATGGATATGCCAGAATCCGACCCTGAAGCCCAACTGCTCATGAGACACCCCCATGAGCATGGTGGCCTCTCGTCATCCACCACCCTGGAGGAGGAAGGCCATCATGGTGTGGGGGAGGCACTGGCAGACAAGGTGAATGGAAAAGACGTAGCTCAGGTAAATGAATGATTAAGAAGCGACGGTCGATGATTGGGTGTAATGGGGTTAGGAACCAGGGGTTGTGTAAATCTAAAAACAAGCAGTGGGAACTTACGCTTGTTTCTTGTCTGAAAATTTCTCGACAGCTTGACGATGCCTTTCTAGAGGACCCGGAGGCCCTGGACGGCGTTGCATCAAACAGCGAAGGTGAACCAGGCCCGCCTTGTTTTTGCTCAACGCCGCTAGAAATTGTTGAAGATGACTCCGAGGAGGACGGCTATGAGGAGTTTAGGAGAGGCTTGGCATGGAACTCGCTGAGCCAGTGCCACGTCACGAGCGTAAAAATGTTATGCGGACTATTGTACGCGTTGCTGTTTATGCTGTTCTTCATCACTGTCTTGGGGAAAAGCTTTTTGAAAATGGTGAGGGCTGTGTCATAAATGCCCCAGCCCAATGGCACCATGCCTGTGTGACTTGGACTTCAATGGATAGAAACTGCAAGCTCTGGGGCCTGTGTGCTGAGCTGTGTTTGGAAAGCTTATTGAACACTATTATTGCCATAGGTTATGTTATGCAACGTCTGTGCCTAACCCAAGAACATTTAGCGCAAGCGGTGACCTTGAGAAATGCTGTGCAATTCAGTGGAGACCCTGACCGTGTTTTAAAGAAAATGTCCAAACTGGAAGATGCCTGCTTACAGCGTTACATTGACCGTCTGGTCCACACAAAAACTGACAGAACCCTGCTTAAGAAAAAGACTATTTGTAAGAAATCTAAAAGGATTAATTGAGAGAATGATGAGGGGACAAACATGCAATATCAAACTTGGTCACTGTACATTTTAAAAAATTGAATGAAAAGGGCTTTGTGATTATCTGTGTTTCTGTTAGAAGGTCTCTGGCCCTTAAGTGAGCTAAAAGTTTTAATGGAGATCTGGGTTTGTTTTCAAGAAGCTGTATGACTTTTAAATTGAAAAAAAATGGTTTGTGAGAACCTAGCTCTTGTGTCTTTGTGTAAAAGAGACCCATTTACAGCAACAAGCTGTGAAGTGGGAGGGGAACAAATCCTAAAAATGTGTTTACAGTGTAACCCTTCTGCCCATCAGAGTTGGCAACAACAGGGTCTAGGTTCAGTATCTAGGAGTTCCATTCCAGTAACACAATGCAAAACCAGGTCAAGCCCCCACCAGTGGGGCACTGAAGCTCCCCTACGACAAGTTGAAATCACTGAATACTGTGTTAAGTAGTAGGGGGCCTCAGAGCTGGGGCACCATGAACCCAAAGGGAATTCAGCTCTGCAGTCTGTAACCAAACTCCTAATAGAATTAAAATTCTCTCTGATATTACATAATGGAGAGAAGGTACAATTGGTGTTTGGGGCCCTCAGAAGGGGGCTCACAACTCTAGGCACAAACCTCCATCCTCAAACTCTCTCAATTCACTGGCTTTTGCAATCCTTGTCCCTTGCCTAGCGAGTGCTACTTAGTTGATGGTGAGTCCCTCCGTCATAAAAGGCCAAGTACAGTTCCACTGTCCTTGGTTCACATAATCAGGATAACGACACTTTATTCTTCCTGCCCCAATAACAGAGACACTGGGGATCCCACAGCAGCCAAAGTGACCGTTTGGGCTCCTGTGGGCTCACGCTAGGCGGGGTGGGTGTGCCTGTGCAAACGAGATCAGCTCCTGAAGTCCTTTTCCACAACTCACCACCAGATGTCAGGGTAGAGCTCATCCTGCCTCTGCTTACAACACGAAAACAAAACAGGGATGGTTCAGACATGTGTTTGAGTACAACAGAGTTGACTCATCCTGTTGAACTGAATGGTTTTAACCACACCCCCACTGAATAGTGAAGGTAACTGTGATTCCTTACCCTTATTGCTATAGGGATAAATTTGATGGGTGTGCACCCATAGTAAGGGAGGTGGGTGGGTGAGTTCGGATTAATATGAAATGAAATAAAACCTCAGGAATTCGCAGATGCTATTGGGCAGTTTAAATATAATCCCTGGAGTTGGCAGAACTCTACTGGACAGTTTAAAGGACCCAGGAAGTGGCAGAACTCTACTGGACAGTTTAAATATGACCCAGGAGTGGTTTTGAATGCTATGGGTCACTCTTTCTAGCAATTCAAAGCCATTAAAAGTTTAAAATACTATATTTACCAAAAAAACCCCCAAAACAACCAACCAAAAAACCCCACCACACACATTAATAATCAAGGTGGGCCATTTCCAGCACAAATCCAGGTTTCCTTACAATGTAAGTGATCACTTTAGATAAGCTATTACCAACAGGAGAGTAGGTTTGTTTTTCTTTGGGGGGGGAGAAAACCTGGATTTGTGCTGGAAATGGCCCACCTTGATTATCATACACATTGTAAGGAGAGTGATCACTTTAGACAAACTATTACCAGCAGGAGAGTAGGGTGTGGGGAGAGAAAACCCTTTGTAGTGATAAACACTCATTTTTTCATGGTTTGTGTGTATAAAAACATCTTCTGTATTTTCCACAGTATGCATCCAATGAAGTGAGCTGCAGCTCACGAAAGCTTATGCTCAAATAAATTGGTTAGTCACTAAGGTGCCACAAGTACTCCTTTTCTTTTTGTGTTTTAAACTCTCTCTCTCTCTCTCTCTCTCTCTCTCTCTCTGTGTGTGTAAAAAAAACATAGGTGGTTTTTTTTTAAAGTATATGGCTGCAAACTGATAGTAATGGTGTGTTTCAAACTAACAGGGTGTTTTTTTACTGTGCAAAATGTGTTTTAAACTGGATTTGAAAAGTTGATTTTAAAAGCAGTTTGGTTTTTATTTTGCAAAATGAGGTGTATTTAAAAAAAAATGTTTGCGGGTTTGTTGTTTTTTGTTTTAAAGTGGTAGAAATAAACTCAAAACTCCTGTTTGTTGTGCAGCCTGAAATGGATTATTTTGTTTGAAAGCTCTGACTTTTTAAATAGAAAAACACCCTAATGAATATTTTATTTTTAACTTTACAAGACAGTTTCATGTGATTTATAATAATCATCATCATCATAATAATATTGTCTGCTCCACCGTACGGTGAAAACATGAGAGACCCTTAGAGCAGAGGGTAAACAAGCTTAAAAGAAAAAGAAAAGAGACAGCTGAAAAGAAAAATTCCCCAGATGGATGGATGAAGCCCAGTAAATATACTGTGTTTGTGAGGTTATGAGGTTTTGTATTTGAAGTAAATACATCGGTGTGGGTGAGAAAGATGGTAAAGTTAAGTTTTGTAATATGTCCCTTCCCCCCTAATCGGGTATGTGCAGTTCTCCTGACAATGCTGTAGTCAAAGCTACAGGGACACCTCCACCAGACCAGCCAAAGAACCAGAAATCTGCTTTGAGACCTTTAACAACTCAAAACAGCACAAGAGTGCAGATGAAGCATCAGGGCAGTCCAAACCTCAATTACGTCAAAGCCAAGGACAAAACAAAAAACTCTGGTGAAAACCAACCACGCAAACACAACGCCAGTTCCTCAGCGGCCACCTCCACACCAAGCCCTGAGAAAACCGTGAGTGAAAACGCCCACCTACGATGCTTCGTTCAGAAGACTGAGGGACGTTGTATCCTCGGGGGTTCTAAAAGAACGGTATTCTAAAAAAGGTTTGGGGAAAATATGATGCCTCGTTCAGAATACCGGTGAATGGTGTATCTTCAGGGGGTCTAAAAGAACGGAGGGCTGGAAAGCACATCAACAAAGCAAAAGCTTTGGTGGGTGACTTTTTGAAAAATACTTCAGGATCGCTGAATACTCCAGGATCGCTGTAAAAATTTTAAAAAGAGCTAAAGAGGTAATGGGGAGGGGGGACAAAAAGAGATGCCCTCGACTGGAAGCTCTCAAACTGGCATGTCTGAAAATGGGGAGGTGGAATCAGACTCTCACACAGAGTCTGGTTTAGAAAATTCCCCAGAGGGCTCTCTAGAATGATGGGTCCCCATCTTCTCCCGATGACCCTCACGGAGGCGCCTCGGAGTCTGACTCTCAAATAGCATCTGATGTAGAAGATGCCGCTGATGGTCCCGTAGAGGAACCCCCAAGTAACCCTGAAAATGCAGAGGTGTGTATGGAGAGAGTGAGAAGTTGGCAACGTGAATTACCTAGATTTGGGGGGTCGGTGTATTGTGAGGAATTTCATTTTGTCAATCTTGAGCGAATAAATTCAGCTCAGCAGGTTGTTGAAGCCATACACAGGGGGATACAGTTAGTTCTCGATGACGTTAATGGTAAGGTAGGCCCTGATGATTATGTTCAGTTACATTTAGAGAGCTGTAATTTAACTAAGCCATTGTTTTTGGTCTGAAGAACTAGGGATGAGCTGTCTGCTGAGGATTTCTTCAATCAGACCTCAAAGCTGCCCCAGAGCAATAGAGTTGCATGTCAATGGGACATTGCACCTCGTTGTGACAGTTGTAAAAAAACAGGGGTGGTGACTGCTCATAGAGTTTTAAATTCTATCCTCAGTAGTCAAATCATCCATAAAAAAGAGAAAATGTTTAGTAGACCTGACTTACACGGGTACCCATCTGTGTTTTGCGCGTGGACTCTTGGCTGTCATGTCCGACCACAAACCTACGGACGCGGAATCGTTAGCGGAGGCGAGAAAGTTGCATGAGAAACTGGGCTGGTCAGATCAAAAAAAGATTATGCTCAGTGATGTAGCAATGTCTGAACAGCATTTAGGAGTCAACATACAGGTGGTGCTGTACGCGGTGAAAGGGGCTTTTTTAAAATGGGGGGGGGCAGTTTACCCCAAGACTTATTTCATCCTGTTGCACGATGAGCATTACTAGGGGGTTCTGGTTGTGAAAAAGTTGTTTGGAGCAAAAAATTACAGTGAGTTTTGCCCCACGGTGCACAGTCACGGCCAATCTTGCAGGTCCAGCTGCTGCCTCTGCTTGAGCATAACATGCTCAGACAGCGTGGACGTGCAGCTGAGGTCTCCTCGCTGTAGACTGTATTGTCAGTCCAGAGAGCGTTTAGACAGACACATCGACTGGGCGTCGACAGAACAAGTTGAATGCCTGTCTAAAACGTTGTGCGATAAGGGTCAGTCTTACGTGGACAAGCGGCACAGACGTAAAGGGAGGCGCTGTAAGCGGGGACAGGCTTTGATCGCTGGTGATGTAGACGGTCACCTCGGTTTTATGGACAGCCTTAGAAAGCCCGAATCCTCAGAAAAGTGTATTTGTTATGATTCTGAATACACATAGGAGACTGGGTTGCACACTCCCAATTACATTTTTGCTATGTCCCTCAAGCCGGAAAAGTCCTGGGAATTTAAGGGTGATGAGTGTCTTTCTGTGTTTGTTCAGACCTTTATTGGCAAAGAGTTCCGGGTCTACACGTTCCAGGCGCACAATTCCAAAGGTTACGATGCATACTTCATCATTAGACAGTTACTGAAGGAAAAGATGTGCCTAGAACTGATCACTCAGGGTAGTAAAGTAATGTGTGTGGAAGGTAAGGTCCTGGGCATTCGTTTTATAGACTCTTTAAACTTCTTGCCCATGAAGCTTGGTAAGCTCCCGCAGGTGATGGGGTTTGAAGGGTGCAAAGGGTATTTTCCACATTTTTTGAACACTTTAGAAAATCAAAATGACATGGGGCCTATGCCCGGTGTGGAGCACTATGGTGTAGAAAGCATGATGCCCAGGGAAAAAGCAGAGTTTCTCGACTGGTAGCAGGCCCACAGGTAGGAGACGTTACTGTCAGCAGGATGTCAAAATTTTGAGACAGCCTTGTATCCTCTACAGAAAAGAGATTATGAAAAAGATGGAGAAGGGAGATCTAGTAGAGAGATTTCAGAGGAACAGCCGTGTTAGTCTGTATTCGCAAAAAGAAAAGGAGTATTTGTGGCACCTTAGAGACTAACCAATTTATTTGAGCATGAGCTTTCGTGAGCTACAGCTCACTTCATCAGATGTTTACCGTGGAAAGTCTGCTGCAGTTTCCAGGGTAAACATCTGATGAAGTGAGCTGTAGCTCACGAAAGCTCATGCTCAAATAAATTGGTTAGTCTCTAAGGTGCCACAAGTACTCCTTTTCTAGTAGAGAGAGAACCTGGTAAATTCACCGAGATAAAACTGTGTATAGATCCATTCTGGTACATAACACTGGCATCTGTCTGCATGGCTATGTACAGGTTTATGTTTTTGGAGCCTAACACGGTAGCTCTTCTCCCTCCAGACAATGATCACAGGCAGGAAAAAGATATTCGACCCCATCTGTTCAGTGGCTGTTGTATACCTCTCACAAAGAAACTATACCAATACGGCATGCTTTACAGGGTGGGGAACTACAGGTAGGCTCCTACTCTTTAGACGGTTATGCCAGTGTTGACAGGGTACACACAGCCTTAGAGTTTAACGGGTGTTCTTTTCCACGCTTGTGCCACCTGTCATTGTGAAAAAGCACAAAACCCTATGACGGGGACAACTTTTGGGTTTCTTTATTACAAGACGCAGCTCAAGACCGACTATCTGAAACAACTTGGTTTTGTAGTGAGGACTCTTTGGGAGCAAGAGTGGGAAGTGATGAAAGAAAGAGACAGGGAGCTTGCAGGTTTTTTAAACTGAGCCCAGTTGCCCTAGCCTCTCGTGCCTAGGGATGCTCTTTTTGGGGGAAGGACAAACGCTATGCACCTGTATTACAAACTTAACTCCAGGGAAGAAATCCACTATTATGATTTTACCAGCTTCTACCCTTTTGTAAAGAAAACCAAAGAATACCCTCTCGAACACTCCGATATAGTTTATGACAAATTTGGACCCCTTGCAAATTATTTTGGAATTGCAAAAGTTAAAGTGTACCCCACACAAGGCTTCTTTTTCCCATTGTTACCTGTCAGAGTGGGTGGCAAGCTTATGTTCCCGCTACGCCGAACCTGTGTGGAAACCGAGCAGCGGGAGATGTGCATCCATACTGACGAGGAGAGGGCCATCCTGGGGACTTGGTGCACGGTGGAATTGAACGCGGCCATAGCGAAGGGGTACGCGGTGGCAAAAATATATGAAATCTGGCTTTTTAATGAAAAATCTGATGTACTCTGAAAAGACTTCATCAAATGACACCTCCACCAGAAACAAGAGGCTTCAGGGTACCCCATCTGGTGCACAGACGAAGAAAAACAAAATAAGTACATGAACGATTTCTACCAGAAAGAAGGCGTGCGTTTGTGCCAACACGAGATCAGGTTTAACCCCGCTAAATGCCAAATCGCTAAACTCTTTCTAAATTCCCTCACGAGTGAGATCCCGCCAGATCAACACATCACCGAGTTTGTGTCGGCAGGCCCGAAAACATACGGGTATAAGCTGTCGGGAGGAAAAGCCTGTATGAAAGTCAAAGGTATTACCCTGAACTTGGCAAACTGTCAATAGATCAACTTTGACAGTTTGAAAGATCTAGTCCTGGACTATTGCACGGGCCTGCGAGAAAACACCTCAAAAAAGAGAGAGGTGCAGCAGCCCTCTATCATAAGGAACAAAAATCAGTGGTAAATAGAGACCAAAACCCTTAAGAAAACACAGAAAGTCATTTACAACAAGAGGGTCCTAGGAGAAGGGTTTAAAACCCTGCCCTATGGATTTTAAAATGGATACGAGGTGGAAACACCCCTTTTCTGCAATTCTTGCGGGGCCTAGCAACTGTGGGAAAAGTTACTTTATAAAAAATGTGTTGGATAATGCCAAACAAAACATTGTCTGTTATGCCTGAGAATATTGGATAACCTGGCTATAAAAAGCATTGCAAGATACACATGTCTGGGCTTGTTGAAACACATTTTGAGCAAGGCTAGGCATGCCCAAGAATTTAAATGTATTTTTTACAAAATTCATCACCATCCGGTCGTTTTGCACTAAGTCGTTAGAATACAATTTTAAAATCCGGTCAAAAGATAAACACTTGCTCCGATGATGTAAGAAAAACACTCGGTGATAGTCGCAGGCGACAGAGCGGGGGTCTTGTAATTGTCTATTGTGAAACACAATGCCTGGGGCATTTTTGTTTAAAAATTTCATAATGCTTTTAGGAAACAACATGCTCTTCGGGGGGTGCCCGTATGAGTCTAAAAGCTCTCCACGTTACGCTCCGCCAGACACAAGGCAAGCCAGTGTTCACCAGGTTGGTTGTGTGGATGTGCAATACAAACCTAGGGGTCTCTGAGACAACTTGTCGCCAGGGAGCCAAATCACAAGGGAACACATCTAAGAAATTCTTTTTTGTGTAAGGCACCTTGATAAGACACACGAGAGCTGCACGGTGTCCATGTTCACATATAGTCAAGCAGAACGTCTCTCCTCTGATTTCTCTCTATGATGTTGTCAAAAACCCCATGCACGATCAGATTGACGGTGATGGTTAAAGCCTTCCCAAAACGTATTTCTGCTCTCAGGTTCCCGGTTTTAATCAGGGAATAGCCATCGGCGCATTCCTGGTCGGGAGACAGGTCAAAGGCAAACAAGATGTAACCCTGTGGAAACTTCTCACGGTCGATTAACAGAGAACGATCTGTCATGTGTTTACCAGCGTCTGTACCAGATTCATGTATTCTCTCACGCAGCATCCTGCCTCCAAGTCTGGTTGCAGAGGCTTGGTTGGTATCTGTTCACCATCCACATACAAGGCCACAAAATTAATATCATAATGTTTAAAATGAAAGGGATTTTTAGTGTAACTTCCACTCAAGGCATAGGACAAACCCTAGGACAAGCATTTTGGGTAACTGTCCCAAAAAACAGGTTCTCCTGGTTATTGACCCTGCTGCCCACGGGGATGCTGAACACTTTCATTCCCACACGGTCCACGGGATATTTAGCATTTGTGGTAAGCAGGGACTCCGCGTGCCCCAGACGAACGCTCAGGGCCACCCGTACTTTCTTCACAAAAAGCGATGCTGATACAATGCGCAATTTAAAGCCTTCGGCTGCACTGCCCATTAAACAGAAAGCGTCTTTACTGCGCGTCAGTTTAATTTTCACATCCACTCCGTTCAACAAATGAGACGTATCTGTTCTGATCTGTCTTTATTTCAATGGTAATGGTATCGATGTGGTGTTTTCTGACAGGAACGTGATGAGGTTTATCGTAGGTGATGGTGACAAACTCATTGTTCCTTCCTCAGACAGGGACACAGCATAACAGGGGAACAGAAAAGTCCCTCACAAACTGGTGTTCTACAATAACTGTGTGCAGATACAAGGACTTAACCCCCCGCCCCCTCCGTGATGTCTGCCCAGAAGGGGAATTTTTGGACGCTGCGCTTGGGGCCCAAACCTAGAATGTTAGCTAGCTCCCTGCTGGTAGAAAACATAAAAGTAAAATCAGTGGATTTAAGGCTAACTTTTCTACCCACAGGGTCATAGTTCATGACCACCTCAGGCGGTGGGGGAGGACGAGCCACGGTACTGTTCATATGATCCAATCATTCGGGTATGGACGAGTAATAACCTCATCGTAGGATAAAACTCTATGCCATATCTTCAAAGGTGATTTCAAATGGGGTGTTCTCGCGGATAGTGTTCCAGCTGTGCGGGTGTTGTATTTCCACTAACCCCACCTTCCAGGCACCCGGGAGACCCAAGGGCTTAATTAGCTGTATTGTAAAGTTCGAGCTGGTGTTTTGAGGAAAAACTGCAGAGCTGGCATTGCTGGGCAAAGTCATGTAACACCTGCCGTCGCTCATTTTTCTCTCCCTCAGTCTTTGCAGGAGGAATCTTTTTGTTTGTTTGTGTCTAAACGTCAGAATTGAGAAGCTTCCACCCAGCTGGTAAACTTATCGTCCCCGTCCCCCCGGCAAACCATTTCACCAGTAGCTGCTTTTTTCTCCCTTTTCCTTTCTCCGCTAGAACTTTTTCGATCCGGCAAATCCTGTCTCCTTTTAGGGGGTTTACTTTTTGTAAATCTTCAGGGTAAAAAGATCCAGTAACTGTCTCACCCTCGTAATCTTTTTAATCGGTATACAGGTCTCTGGCTCCTGGTTAAGGCTTCATCCACTATAAATATCTCATTGGTAAACGTCTGTTCACAACCTTTTTCAAAAGCTCCTTTGGTTTTAGAGAGAGTCTCACGTGGTCGCCTTTTCTAAAAGGGGCAACAACCGGTTTTATTTTAAAACCATCTCTATCAACCAGTTTCCATATCTTCAGAGAATTGGAAGGGTTAACATCAGCGGGTCTGGTACGTAGAGTTCTGTAAAAGCTCTGGTTGTAACTCTTCATAAAGTCAGGTAACAGGTCAAGGTGGCGAAAGGCATTATGGGCTGTAAAATCGCCACATCCTCCGCATCTTTTTCAAGTTCTGTTAAATCGCTCCACAACCCCTGCTTTGACTTCATTATCAGTAACAAAAAGCGTTAACGCTGTGCCGTTTCAACAATCTGCTAAAAGGTCTGTTTCAAAATTCTTTCCACCGATTAGTTTGTCATTTTTGAGGCACGCGACCTTGGCTAAAAATAGCTTCAAAGGCCTTGGATACCTCACCACTCATCTTGTCTTTTAGGCCTAAGGCCCAGGCATATTTGGATAGAACGTCTATCACTGTTAAGATGTACTTAAAACCGCTGTTGTGTTTGGAGAACCAGTGCATACGGACCAAATCTGCCTGCCATTGCGCGTCCACATCTGAAAGAACGGTCTTGGTTCTTTTAAAACGTATTCGAGCTGGTTTGTGTAAAGTGTAAGCATCCTGGTGTGAAAGCCAAGCTCCTACCTGTCTTCTATTTAAGAAGTCAAGAAACCAAAAGTTTTATGATGCTTTTTGGCCACTTAAAAAAGAAGATTGACCCCGTCAAAGCCCCCAACTTTCCTGGGGGTTTAACAGATTTTCTTTAACAGAGCCGTCTGCGGAGACATGACTCTTCCTGGGACCGTCTTTTACGAACACAAGTATGGAGGGGGACACGTTCATTCTGACACATTTAAATAAGTTTTATTAATCGCCTGGTTTAACACAATCTTTTACAGCCGCCTGAAACAAAGGACGCCATGACCCCTACCATGAGGGAGTCTGAGCTGGTTCATTCTTCCATTTTTGTCCTTTTCTGGATTTTCCTCTTGAGATCTGGGTCTCAGACAGGAGCAAAAACAGCTGATGCGCGATGGATTTACTCCCACAGGGCTACCGATGTGCAACTTCTCAAAGGCCTCTAGAAAGGCATCGTCGAGCTGTTGAGGGATTTTCAGACAAAAAACAGTGTAAGCACCCCACTGCCTGTTTTTAGATTTATGCAATGCCAGGTCGATTCCGAACCCCATTACACCCCCATGATCAACAGTCGCTTCTTAATCATTCATTTACCTGAGCGCCATCTTTCCCGTTCACCTTGTGACTCCCCCAAGCCACAATCGCCTTCCAACTTTAGGGCATGGACAATGAGAGGCTGTCACACTCACTGGGGTGCCTCACAAAGGTTTGGATTTTGGGGTCAGGTTTCGACGTAGCCATGAACGGTTGAGTCAAAGGCCCCTCCTCGGAACTGTCACTGCTGTAGCGCTTTCTCCACACAACTCCAAAGGTCCTCGGAGCGAAAACAAAATCTGAAGGTCTCACGGGGGTGGTAAAGGAGTCCATGTTTCCTCTCAGCCTTTCCACAATTTCTAAAACATGTCTTCTTGGTAAGAGATGGCTTCCTCTGCCCAGTGCTGGGACTTGTGGGGTGATGGTGCTGCACTCTGATTGGCAGAGGGCGTTGGGAGGAGTTCTTAGAGGGGTCACATGACCCTCTTCTGGATGGTTCACCCAATCCGAGAACCTGCCCCATTTTGGTCAAATCTCTTCTCGGGGCGGTCCTCTGCAGCCAAAACCCATCGCGATTGGTAGAAGGTGGTGGGAGGAGTTCTTAGAGGGGTCACACGAAGCACTTCCAGACGGGTCACCCCACCCCGGAACTCCCCTCAGTTGGTCAAATCTCCTCTCGGGGTGGTCCCCAGTGGCTGAAACCCCTCCTGATTGGTAGAGGGCGGTGGGAGGAATTCTTAGAGGGGTCACACAAACCACTTCCAGACAGATCACCCCACCCCGGAACTCCCCATGATTGGTCAAACCTCCTCTCGGGGTGGTTTCCAGTGGCTGAAACCCCTCCTGATTGGTAGAGGGCGGTGGGAGGAATTCTTAGAGGGGTCACACAAACAACTTCCAGACAGATCACCCCACCCCGGAACTCCCCATGATTGGTCAAACCTCCTCTTGGGGTGGTTTCCAGTGGCTGAAACCCCTCCTGATTGGTAGAGGGCGGTGGGAGGAATTCTTAGAGGGGTCACACGAACCACTTCCAGACAGGTCATCCTGCCCTGGAACTCCCCATGATTGGTCAAACCTCCTCTCGGGGTGGTTTCCAGTGGCTGAAACCCCTCCTGATTGGTAGAGGGTGGTGGGAGGAATTCTTAGAGGGGTCACACGAACCACTTCCAGACAGGTCATCCTGCCCCGGAACTCCCCCTGATTGGTCAAATCTTCTCTTGGGGCGTTCCTATCAGGGTGAAACCCATCCCGATTGGTAGAGGACAATGGGAGGAGTTCTTAGAGGGGTCACATGACACACCTTGCTTCCGGTCATTTGTCCGCCTTGACCCTGGAAGTAATACCTCATGGCTTGGGACTTCCAGTGACCGGTGGGCAAGGCTTACGAGGGCCAAGGGTGGGGTTAACGTTTGATTGACGGTAGGGCCCTTATACTACTGGAGCGCCTTCTTCTGTTTGTCTCCGTTCCGCTTCAGTCCCCAAGCACTCGGCCAGGACAGATGTCACTTATGACCTCCGTTGCCACCAGCTGGACAAAGGGACTTGGGTCTTTCTTGAGGACCTGGAGAGCTGAAATGACACAGGACAACATGTTAGTATACAGACTGTCAAATCACAGCTAAGCGTGATCACAGAATCTTGAAGTACCAGAGCAGAATGATCACATGGTAAAATGTGAAACTAGGCTCAGTCCTTCTATTGGGGTGGAAAATACATGAGAGATGAATATGCCTCACTTTTCATCTTGTCACCTGTGCCGGAAATAGCTGGAGACTTACTACCTCTGAATACCACGCTACAGAAGCTCTCCAATACAAAGAAAGCTTTAGCTTCCTCCATTGGCTCCCTTCCATGCTCCCAAAAAGCGGAGAGACCCTGACTCGACCAGAAAGTCATCCACTCTGCTGTAAATGGAAGAAGGTCCATTGTTTCAATAGCTTCCACTTTTAAGTTTATTTTCCATCTCTATTCAAGAGCCACTGTCTGAGCTCCAATAACCCTGGAATTGAACAGAGGCCAGGTCCAAGCTGCTTTGTGCAGGATGCAGGGCACCTACTGGAAGAAAAATTGCTGGTGGGAAATTTGGGGTAGCAGAAAGTGGCTACAATTTCTCCTCACCTGGGGAGTCCACAGAGAGCCAATAAAGCCCAAAGAGTGGATAGCACTGGCTGCGGAGGGGGCCTTGCCAGGACAACCAGGAGATGCACGGACTCACATCACACCCTCTGCAGCTTCCTCCTTCAGGGGAAATTAAAGCTGACTTTCTACTG
Organism: Caretta caretta; assembly: GCF_965140235.1. Lineage (NCBI taxonomy): Eukaryota > Metazoa > Chordata > Testudines > Cheloniidae > Caretta > Caretta caretta. The sequence goes on from NC_134225.1 coordinate 15,915,523, forward strand.
GGCAAGAGTGAATTTGTCCTTTGACGTGTGGCTGATGCACTTTGCACCAGTGCTATCGGTTACAGCTGCTTGTCAGCTAAATTCCTTTAGAACTCACGGATGAGCAGAACTTCAGCTGTATTTATTACTTACACATCAGCAGATGGTCCAGGTCCAGCCATTTCATACGCTGCCTGTCTGTGTGTTCCAGGATGATGCCTAAATACACAATGGAAAACAAACAACAACAATAAAACCTTCCCTTGTTGAGTGCAAAGTGATATTAGCAGCCCCTAGACAGGTCTTTGGCCTCTCCTACTGTGGACCTAAGGGTGAGCTGTGGGCAAGAGGATGCTAGTGCAGTTTAGAGTCCACACTGAAGAGAATGAGAAAGACTTTTTTTTTTTAAGAATGTTTACACAAAACCCATTTGCTTTAAAGAGTCTGTGTTCCTCTTGCCACTGCTGTCAGTTATTGGAGACATACTAAGCTAGTGTCTTGGTCTAGTGGTCTGAGCAAAGGACTGGGGCCAGGAATAAGTGAGTTCTAAGCAGGGATCCCACAAGGTGACTGATAGGTGAGACTTAGGGCACAACGCCTGCCTGTCTCACCTGGGTATGCTTGGGAGAAGAGGGCACAGGGCCAAAGCGGAGGAACCTTTTGCCTCCTTGACAAGGTGGTGTGGCCAGGAACCTGAAACAGCAGGCGCTGAGGGCAGGTGGGCTGCATGCCTCCCAATGATGAAGTAGTAGTGAAGAGCACTGAGCAACACTGTGGGTGGGTCTGCACTTTGAGCGAGGGAGATCACTCCCAGTTCAATGGGACAGGCCCACTCTAGCTCGGACAGCGCTTGCATGCTAAAATTAGAATGTAGCTAAAGCAGCACGAGCAGTGGGAGGAGCTAGCCACCTTGAGAATCAACTTTGGGGTTTGGATGGGATCATACTTGGGGTGCTTAAACTTCCTGCTGCTCCTGCCATCGCAGCTACTCTCTATTTTTAGCACTCAGGGCTAGTGCGGGTATGTCTCATCAAGCTGGGAATTAGACCCCCAGCTCCAAGTGTAAACATGCCCTACGAGACAGTGTCCCAGCCTTTACTACTAAATGACTGCACCATGCTTTCCCTGCAACAATCCCAAAGCACTTTATAGCAAGTCATGATTTCCTCCGACCACCACACTGGAGAGGTAGGGATATTAACATCCCCATTTATGGATGGGAAGCTGAGGCACAGAGAGATTAATGGCAGCTCAGTGCTGCACAGTGGGATTTTCTTCTCTCTCCCTCAATGGGAATACCAAAAGGGACACTGGGCATCATCTCTCACCAGCTAACTTGGCTGCAACTGCCCGCATCTCTTCCCAGCTGCTACAGAAGTACGTGATGGTGCTTTTGTACAAGTTCTCCAGCAGCTCGGCATTCTCTTTGGCCTAGAGGAAATCAGGGACACATGAGCTCTCTCTGGCTAGAAGTGCCCTTTGACTGCCAGCACATGCTTTTACGAGCCACAGGTAAATCAGAGAAAGAACAGGTGACTGGGTGGACGTGGGAAAAATGGGGATCTGTGGCAGATTTACATTTTCCATCACCCTCAGTCATATATCCCACTCTGACCGTTATTTCCATTACCCATCACACATCTCTACACCACCACACGCCACTCCAGTCAAGAATCTCAGACACTTCAACAGCTCACTCACAAGGTGTCTGCAAATGTCCACCTGGAGCTCCTCAGGCTTCAGCTCAGCTGTGCTATCAAGGTGTTCATTCACTGCAGTTTGGAGCCTCTTCAGTCCCAAAAACGGGACACAGAGGTGAAACGTAGCTCTGCATTCCTGAAAAAAAGAAAGCGTGTCACACCATTTAATTGTTCCCTACTGAGTGCTATGGTCATTCAAAGGGAACTCATCTGCTTGCCTGCTCATCTATTCCAGGATAAAAAGGGATTCATCTGGATGTAATTGGCAGAAAACATGCAGGAATGACTAATCGAGGGGAGAGCTTCCACTGCAACCTGGAGGTAGCATCAATGTCTTTTTGGAACAGATCTACCTATGAAAGCTGCTGCACCAGGTCTCTCTTCTGTTCTGGGGAGGCAGGGGCCTGGGGTGCAGAGACAGACAGGAATAGAGAGCTGTCGGGCTCAGACCCATGACCTATCCTGGATTCTGGTGAGGCAGCCATGGAGCAACCTGGCGGGAACTGACTCAGCAGGAGGGCAATGAACTAAGGGGAGAATTTGGGCCTCCACAGCAGGCAGGAATAGCAGAGCTCCCCTGGCATTGGGAGGAAGATTCCTTTGGCTTAGTAAATAAGTCACTCTCGGTCTTACCACTGAAACCCTGGGGTTCGGGTCTTGCAGGTGCAGCAGAAGTGTGACCCAGCTCTGTCTAACCTGCTCGGCGAAATAGCCCTTCCATTTTCTTTTGGTCAGGCGGGCCAGGATGCCAAATAGGACAAAGGACAATAAACGAAGAGCATCGTCCTCCTACAGCCAAGAAAGCCCCACAAGTTAGTAACTAAGGGACAATCACATCACGTACCTCACACAGCCATCTCTTCTACGCTAAAGTTGAGGGATTCCAACTACAGCTAGTCGGAAACACTTTCATGCACGAATTTTTGATTTGAATTTGCTGATTCATCAAACTATTTTAGCGACAGTTCCATTTTGATGAAATTCCTCCAGAAGCCAGGCAGGTGTCCTTAGAAACCTGCCTGCTGTCTTGACAGTGCACCCATTCAGCTCCTTGGAAGCCGATCTAGCAGGCTGACTGGGATCGTGGGCTTCCAAACCCACAGCGTCTGGGACCCTGGCTCTCAAATTTGCAACTCCCTGGCACTTCTAGCTCCCACAGTTTCCTGGGTTCCCAGCACCGAGAGCAGACTGCCCGGACCCAAGGCTTTCAATAGAGCTCGGTTGAGAATAGTAATTCTGTTTCACAAAGAGTTTTGAAGTTTGGGGAGAGGGAGTCCCACAAATAGGAACAAAACCAAAATTTGAAATCTCAAAATTCTCTGCAAAAACGGAATCATTCCAACCCTCTCACATAAAAATGGTATAGAGCAGGCCCAACACTCTCTATTGTACCTTGGAACCCCCTTTTCATGGTAATCTAGCTATCTAATCTAGTATTCAGACTTTCTTTGAGGTTCTCAGTGGCAAGAAAGAAGAACAGAAGGGGGAGACTGTGGGAGCAGGGATGTCATCCCCATCCTCCTAATGTTCTCCTCCTCCGTAAAACACCTCTCTTCCCTGGGGCCGAAACATCTCTTCACTCTGACATGAGCAATGCCCAGGGAGTAAATGGAGTCTAATCAAGATCGGTTGAACCGGGGCTGGAGAGTTCTGGTCACATACGTTGTCAAAGTAGGTCCGGATCTGTTGGGTGAGGTCTCTGAAGGAAGAACCTATGTCCTTCTCTTTCAGCTCCTTCAGGACTTTGGCCACTGCTTTCATGCTCTCGCCAGTGACTTCAGAACTGAAAGGGTCACTTAAGGCCCTGATCAGTATGACCATAAGAAACTTCTTGTGCTTTTTCACCTGGACAAAAATATGACATTAAAGAACACTGATCACTGATCACACTTCTAATACGTTTTCTTTAGCAGTTATGAAGCTGTGGGAATTTCATCTCCCCCTCCCACCCCCGGAGACCTATAGCTATATTTCAGACCAGGTTCGAGCTACAATGAGCCAAACTTGGTGCCATAATACACCTGTGTCATCCTAACATTAGATTCCTAGTTACTTAGATTCCAAGGCCAAAAGGAACCCTTGTGATTATCCGGCCTGACCTCCTGCATAACACTGAACTTCCCCGAAATAGTCTCTGTTGGAACTAGAGTGTATCTTTTAGAAAAACGTTCAATCTTGATTTTAAAATTGCTAGTGACAGAGAATCCACTACAACCCTTGGTAAATTGTTCCAATGGTTAATTAAAATTACCATTAAAAATCAATGCCTTATTACCAGTCTGAATTAGTCTAGTTTCATTTTCCCCCATTGAATCTTCTTATACTTTTGTTTGCTAATGGGAAGAACCCATTCTCAAAATGTGTTCCCCATGTGAGTAGTTCTAGACTGTCCTCAAGTCACTCCTTAACCTTCTCTTTGTAAGGCTAAATAGATTGAGCTCCTTGAGTCTATCACTAGAGGTATCTTTTCCAATCCTTTCAGAATTCTTGTGACTCTTCTCTGAATCCTCTCTAATTTATCAGCATCCTTCTTGAATTGTGGAGACCTGATCTGGACACAGCATTCCAGCAGTGCTCACATGAGCGTCATATTCAGAGGGAAAAGAACTTCTTTACTCTTAGTCAAGATTCCTCTCTTTATGCCTCTAAGGATCATTTCAGCCCTTTTGGCCACAACTTCGCATTGGGACACCTTATGTTCAACTGATTCTCTGCCATGACTCAAGTGGTTTTCAGCATCATTGCTTCTTGGGATAGAGTCTCTCATCCTGTAAGTAAGGCCTGCATTTTTTATTCCTAGATGGAGACATTTACACATGGTCATATTAAAGTGCACAGATCGTTCACTTATGCCCAGCTTAGCAAAGGATCTAGCTTGCCCTGTATTGACGGCAAAGAGGTTACTCGGGTATGTGAGAGAGCAGAATTTGGCCTAGTGCATTGTGTGCAGCCTCTGTAAACTCCGAAGAACTATTTCCCTTGGTTTCTCTAGTTATGCTGCATTCTAGTCAGTATTCTCTCTTACCTTCTCAGGTGCCCCATAGACTAAATTTCCCAGGCCTCTTACAGCCATCTGCCGGACAATGCTGTTCCTATCATGTGACCTTTCTTCCAAGATGCGTAAGACTGGCTTAAGGAACTTCTTCTCCCTGAGCATGGGATCACTCATTAGCTGAAAGAAAATCAACCTGTCCATTAGCCCCAATAGGATCATTAAGATTGGGAATAGAATTTGAGCAGACATGTCATACGCTGTCAAAAACAACAAGGAGTCCTCCTACAGCCCCAGTCTTGAGGATACAGACAAATATGGCTACCCCTCTGATACTTGGCACATAATACACTGTAACTTTAGCATTCCACACAAATGAGAAAGGTCTACAAAACATGGAGCTTTCCTTTTGGGCACTAGAATAGGGATCCACTCACCTCTTGAGAGCCTCTTAGTGGCTGGGTATGGTATCACAGTCCTTTTCTCAGCCCTGGTGCACCCTGCCAGCCGTCCTCAGTGAGCCTTCTGTGGCTCAGGCCTCTGGCTGAGTCCCAAAGTCCAAAGGAACCCCTTCTGGGGTAGTCCAGAACAATCCCATTGCCCTCACTTGGGTCTCCAGCCCCAACTCTGGGTCCTTTACATTCTGCCCTTTGTTCAAGCTCTCCATTAGCATTGTCCCCTCCATGGGGCTTATGCCACTGTTGGTGGTAGGGGAACCTGGGCCTGCCCCTAACTCTGGGTTCCAAACCATGGATCCTATAAACAGGAGCTAGGCACTGCTTGATTTCAGTTCATTGTCGCTTCTTCCTACCGGCCACTTTTAGCTTCACCCTCACCTCAGGGTTAAAGTTCTTCGGGACTCTCTTCCTGAAAACCCAGCTTAAGTAAAGGCTGCCAGAATCAAACTCTGGCTGTCCCCTGAATTTCTGTGGCCAGAGAGCAGCGCCCTTTCTTGCCCCTCCAGTTCCTGCCAGGAACTGACCTGCTAAGGCCCTTCAGATCCTTTTAGCTGAGCCTCATGGGCTCGGATTGGCTGCTTTCATGAAGCCTCTCTAGACAGACCCAGACTGGGGGCTCTTTTCCTGGGGCAGGGTGTAGTAGGACCACGGGGCCTCTTGTAAGGAGCCTCAAAGCTCAGGTACAGCCCATCACAGGCACAGAGAGGTTGTTTTTCTTAGAAGCGGATGAGCCCCGAAGATAGTTGCTTAGCATAAGTGGGAAATATGATGCAGATGTTGGAGGAAGGCTGTGGAAAGGGAGGATGCTGCGGCAGGTATCACACTAGCTTAGGACTTAGGAGACCCAGGTTCCATTTCCTGCTCCCTCAAAGACTTCCTGTGTGACCTTGGGCAAGTCACTTAGCCCTTCTGTGCATCAGTTCCCTGCCTGTAAACTAGGAAACATAGTGCTTCCCTACCTCGCAGGAGTGTGGTGGGGATACAGACATTAAAGAGTTTGGAGGTACTCAGATACTAGAGTAATGAGAACCTAAGATAGACATTAATGTAGTTGTAGGTTGCTTGGTTGGTAGTATTAGGACACTAGGTTCATTCAGAAGATCTGCTGAGCGAAACCAAAATCAGGAGCTGTTGGTTAGGATCAGCACTAGGACTTGGCAGAAGAGGTCCAGTCATCCAAACTCTGTCCGTATCTCTCTCAGCCAGCACCTGTGGTTGTGTAGCTAGTATAGGCAATGACGGCAATAAAAACCACAGAGAGAGAAGGACTCAGAAAGGTATCGTGAAGTTCCTGGTGAGGTTTCCATATAAAGGAGGACCTATTCTACTGTCTAAAATGACAATGACTCCTATGAACAGAACTGTACAACTCCCGAAAGAAAGGTTTCAGAGGAACAGCCATGTTAGTCTGTATTCGCAAAAAGAAAAGGAGTACTTGTGGCATATTCTCTGTGTGTATATAAAGTCTGCTGCAGTTTCCACGGTAAACATCTGATGAAGTGAGCTGTAGCTCACGAAAGCTCATGCTCAAATAAATTGGTTAGTCTCTAAGGTGCCACAAGTACTCCTTTTCTTTTCCCGAAAGAAAGGCAGACAACAGTCTAATGGTGAAACTACTCTTCAGAGCCCTGTGTCTTACCTGGGCAAGGAAAGCTGTGCTGGTGACTCGGTGGTTTTCTGTGGGGGAATTCACCCAGCGGAGGAGGCTCTGTATGATCTCAGGTGTTATCAGTCCAGATCTTAGGAGAAGACTGGAAGACAAAAGAAACCGCTCATGGGCTAGATTGCACACTTCAAAAAAACTCAGCTACTCTGAGCAGACAGCTCTGATATCTAGGAGTGGGAGCTGTGTGTTTCCACCCAGGACACCCCCCCCCCCCACAAAGCTATAAACAGGAGGTTCCCTCTCAGCCACTCTATTGGCTACTGATTCCCAAGGATAAAATGATGCCTCCTAGATCTCTTACCTCACCAGCAGACACACTCCCTCATGGTGAGTCTTGGGGTTTTCCAGAAGAATCCAGGTTCTCTGCTTCCTGAGCGCTCTCACCAGTCTCTCATTCCCACCCTTGAAAAGCACAGACTCGAATGCTTTGATAGAAAGCCTGGGGAAAGAGAGGCACAGAACTGCAGCAATCAGGAGGAAGGTGCAGCTTGAACAGAGAGTCAGGAAGCCCCGGTTACTTCTCAAGTCTGCTGTTCAATCGGCAGTTCATCTATTGGCAATGTCCTGGACACCAGTGTCCCTGGAAGGACTTGATGCTGGGAGGTAAGTTTCAGTCTCATACATCTCATAGGACTAGTTTTGCTAGGGACAAAATTTTGCAGTCCTTTTTCTCTTTCTGCAAGGACTATGGGCACGAGCAGAGTAAAGTGATATGGAAAAGGTACATGATCAGGACCCAGAAACAGGGGGCATCGAGTGTGGTGATCACTAATGGACATTTTGGGGTCATATCTCCAGATATGAGGTGACAGAGTGCTGAGGGTTTGCACTTGAGTCAGCACTCTGGTCACTATTCCTACTAATTCCGTTCCTCACAGAAGGCCTAATTGGAGAGAGGTGTACCTGATTACAAGGTCAGATTGGGGCTAGTGAGTCAAGGAACCAATCATTCCATTAACAGGGAAACTGTGTAAAAGGACATGGGCAGGAGCCCTTTGAGGGGAACAGACAGAGAAAGAAACTTGGGTGACCAGATGTCCTGATATTTGGGACTTTATCTTATACAGGTGCCTATTCCCTCCCCCCCGCCCCACACCCCTACCCCTGTCCTGATTTTTCACACTTGCTGTCTGGTCACCCTAAGAGAAACAGAAAGACAAAAAGCTAGGAGAGCCTGACAAAGTGTGGTCTCTGAGTGGAAACACCTTACTCCCCACCCGACTTTTGGAGAAGAGTTTAGAAAGTTGAGATACAATATAAAGGTGCTATGTATTGGTAGGGAGATTAAATAGACTATATGTTGGTGCTTAGAAGGAAAAGAGTCTCAACGCGGTCTGTATTTGTGGAAGATGTGGGGGTGCAACACCCCTCTCTGTCACAGCTGGGGGCTCATCAGGGATTTCCCTGTTATCTATGCAAATGGAGAGCCTGTTGGAGAAGCCGGTGTAGAGGTTTGGCAGTCCGGTGATGGAGGGAACACTGAAACGGGTGATGAAGCTGCAAAGAGAAGTGTGGAACAGGGGTTCTCAACCTTTCTGTTTCTGAGCCTCCCCCCACCCTCAACATGCTAGAAAGACTCCATGGCCCAGTTCCAGGCCTCTGCCCTGCCAGGCATCAGAGTTTGGGGCTCCTGGCTCCGGATTTTAACCCCACAGGGTGCAGGTCCTCGGGGCTTTAGTGCAGGTGCTGGGCCTCAGGGCTCCAGCCCGGCTGGGCTCAAAGCTTCAGCTTTCTGCCCTGAGCCCCAGCTAGTCTAAAGTCAACCTTGCTTGGCAGAACCGCTAAAACCGGCCCGGTTGAGAACTGCTGGTGTAGAACAGTGGTCTCCAAACGTTTTGGCTCACGCACCCCCAGGGTGACCTGCCGCAGACACGCCACTGATGGGAGACCTGCCGCAGGCGGGCCGCCAAAGGGGAGCACCAGCCTTGGACGTGCAGAGCTGCCGCCAAAGGAAAAAAACGGCGGAGTGCTGTCCGGCGGCGCTACTAATGCCACGCTCCCCCTGGGATCTTCCCGCGCACCCCAGTTTGGAGACCACTGGTGTAGAAGACCCGACAGACCTTCCAACAATCCCACCAGGCAGAAAAACAGCCTTTCCTTGCCTGGTAGGTTTAACAGCAAAAGAGCCATCAGGAATTTATACGGGAGCAAGCCCAGGTCTGGCAACAACTCCTCCAAAGTTTGGTGAGTCCTGTGACAGGAAATGGAAACCAGGAACAGGAGATCAGACTGTAAAAATGGGACCTGAGAACAACCCCGATGTGTTTTTGGTTACTCTTCAAGGAGCAGCAGTGAGACCTCCTAGGGACAGAACAATGTGGGCCCTTCAACTGACACCCTATTTAACCGGGGAAGCACATACAGGGCTTTTAGTGATGAGCAGGCAAGCGATTATGACATGATTAAGGCAGCCATGCTGGACGAGGTGGGGCCTGTCCACAGAAAAGTACTGCCAGAAATGTAGAGTTGAAAGATGGATTGAGGGATTATGCCTCTGTGCATTTGGACAGGAATTAAAAGATTGGGCCACTCATTGGTAAGGCCAGATACTCAGACTGTGGGGGAGATCATGGACTGCATGATTCTGGAAGTTTCTTCAGAGTCTCCCTGAGCATATCCGAGGATGGGTTCTGTGGTGCCAGCCAGTTCATCTGGACCCCACAGTTAAAGTGAGAGGAATTTACAGAGGCGGACATTCCCAGAGTGAGTCAGTGGTTTAAGGGACTAGATCTGAGAAGGACCAGAGTGCCTACAGCTGGGAAGGGCAGCAAGAAGAAGAGGGAGGAGCCTCAAGGAACTGTAGTGGGAGCTTGGCCTACAGTGTGCTTCCGACATGGACGTGAAGGACATCTAAAAAGAGACTGTCCTAAAATGGACTGTGGGTTTGCCCAGTTTTGTGGTTGGGACAAGACTCCCAGGCAGGAAAGAAAAAAGAAAGTACCTACCGTATTGGTCTGGGTAGGGAGGAGCCAGCAAAGGGACTAATGGACACAGCTTCATCCTGTTTGCTAATCAGGCAGGAGTTAGTGAAACCCCACTGGATACTTCCCAGAGGTAGGATCAAAACTGAATACCAGGTCCATGGGGACAAGAAATTCTGCCCAGTGTCCATGGGGACAATAAATTCTGCCCAATTTTAAGGACTCTGAAAATTAAGGGGAAGTTTAGGCAGAAACATGTAGCGGTAGTGGATGGATTGCCCCACTGCCTTCTACTGGGCATGGACTGGAATCCCTTTCTAACAGGGACACCAAGGCAGGTATGGAGGCCCAGGAGGGTGGAAATAAAACCTGAAGGGCCAGGTAAAGAGGAAATATATGTAAAGGGTCTGGAGAAACCTAGACACGAAAGTATAGACAAGAGGGAGGAGAAAGAAAACAAAGGTCAAGCATAAAGGTGACTTAAGATCATCCGTTGGGGTCAAACAGTCATCAGAGCCCTTACCACCAGGATCTCAGGAGCAGGCATCCCTAGAACGCTTTGGAGGGACTCGGAGCAGTCTGTGTCCATGGAAGAGGCCGGGGCACAGCCTACCACCCCGTCACATATAGGTACCTAAAATGGGCCTGCACATGGGCCAACAGCATGAGCAGAATATATACTCGTGTCTGCAGCGCCAGCAATCACATAGCTAGGTACCCATCCATCTGAACAAATTCAAGTTTTGTGGACAAAACTGAGGCACCCATCTTGAAAACCTGACCCACTGTGGCCACTACCTAAGATCAGCCTTACTGGGCCAGTCCAATGGTCCATCTAGTCCAGTACACTCTCTTCCAACAGTGGTCAATGCCAGCTTCTTCAGCAGGAATGAACAGAACAGGGCAATCATGAAATGATCCAATCCCTGTTGTCCAGTCTCAGTTTCTGGCGGCCAGAGGCCTAGGGACACCCAGAGCTTGGGGTTGCATCCCTGACCATCTTGCCTAATAGCCATTGATGGACCTGTTCTCCATGAACTTATCTAATTCTTTTTTTTAAAAAAAAGCCTGTTTTACTTTTGGCCTTCACAACATCCCTTGGCAATGAGTTCCACAGGTTGACCGTGTGTTGTGTGAAGTAGTACTTCCTTATGTTTATTTGATACCTGCTGCCCATCCATGAACAGAGCTGAGATCCTGGTTTCCTAGGAAAATTCAGAGACATTATAAAACCATGAAGTCTGTAATTTGAGCACCTTGTTGGCACGAAATAAAGAAACACAACAAGAAGAGAAACTAATCATGTTGTGAGATTGGTGGGAAATGTACATTAATGTGCTACCAGAGCTGAAGTCAACTGAGGACTCAGGAATCTTCGTGTTAACTGGCGAGGGGCACAGAGTGGGTGCCGAGGGGCCTGGTACGTACATTCTAGTTCACTAAAAGATTGCCCCATGAGTCTCAAATAAAAGCCCATGTCACCAATATCATTGTGAAACGCATGTACAGATGCTGTGTAAAGAGTCATGGATATGCACTGAAAATTACATTCTTAGGATCTGTGTCTTGGGACTAGTCACCAGGAAAGGTGACAAAATGGTTTTCTTTCAGGCAAGAAATGTTTATCCATCTGTTTGTTTACATGTGAACCCTACATGCTTAATGTACATTCAGTTGAGAAGGACTGTGAGAACTTTAAAGAAAGAAAAGTAGCAGGAAGTAGACAGGGGGTGGGGACCCAATTTTGGGGTACACATCAAAGGTTTGCTCTAGTCTATTTGGGGGACATCTTTCACTTAGGAAGTAGATGGACCGCGAGTTTGCTTCATGAAAGAGGGGTCGCGATCAGGCTTGGTTGAGAACTTTGGGTGAGAAACATCTTTAGACAGGAGGTTAACCTGTTGGTTAAGTTTAGTTTCTAGGAGCAGGTTATGATTTCATTTGAAATGGAACCATTTTTTGCTTGCATTCTTACTGACGGTCACTGGAATCTCTGTTCTTTGATAATCTCCCTTCTTGTTTTCACTAGAAATATATCTAAGTGCTGTGTGTTTTGCAGTACAGAGTCTAAGTATCGAGTACAGAGTCTAAAGTAGAAGTAATAAACGGGTGTGTACTGTTCCATTGGGAACAGCAGGCCTGACAATTCTGTGGGAGTTCAGTGGATAAAGGGCTGGACACCATACGGAATGGTCAGAGGACTCGGGGGTGGGTGTGTGCCTGTCATTAACCTGTACAAAGAGACTGAGGTCTGAGGAGGCCTGGGTGGCAGTGTTTGTTTTGCCAGAGCCTGGTAGTTTCAGGGAACTGACCCACAGCAGGCACAGACAAGACTTCCTCACTCGAAGGGCACGTGGTGGTAAGGTGCCTCGTAACCCTGGGAACTCCTGGGGAGCGTCACACAACTCTCCTGGAATTCTCTTGGTTTCTCTCCCTTCCTTCTAATTACCGGCAAGGGTTGCCCTCAGGAAGTTGTAGCCCTTTTCGGATTTCTCTCGGGCTGCTTCTCGTTGGCAAAGGCAGCTTTTGTCCAAGGGTTTGGCTGACCTGCTGCAGGAGAACAGGAAACAACTCTGGGAACAGTTCCCGCACAGCTTTGCTCGACTGCAGGGCTGACACCACCTCAAAGATGGCACATGTTGCCTGAAAGGAGAGCATGGTAAAAAAGGAGATCTCTTCCCAACACCATCACACCCTCTCTCCCCGTCTGATATCTGCTGTACGAAATTCTCCCTTCTGCCAGTAACTTGAATGACAGCGAGCAACTTGCTTAACTCGTGGCTCACTTTCCCACATCTGTACAAATGTGTATGACCTCCCAAGGCATGCTGTGAGTCCAAAGGAAGATTTGCAAAGAAACCTGCTCCAAAGACTTTCTAATGGCCAGATAGTATTAAGTAAATCAGTAACGTATCTAAAACTGCAGCAGAGGCTGGACTCAGGGAAACAGTCCATCAGTGGAGAAGTGCCCACACAGCAATATTATACCACACTTCCAGCTTTCCATCAGCAGGATTATCGCAGGGCACAGGAAAGCCTGAAAGACGTGTCTGCCATCTAACTTACTAAGAGAGGTTCAGCAGCTGCCAAATGCCTGTCAATTTCGGTCTCTGAGGTGATGCTGCCTTCTGTTCTTGTTGGAGTCTTTATCTTCTCTATTAGGGCTCGTAGGACTTGAGTGGCAAGCAAGGGGTCTCCCCCCAGAGATCTCCACTGCTCAGCGGTGTCACTGCAGTTTAACAGAAGTTACAGGTGAGCCCTGGACACTTTTGTGGCTCACCCTGAATGTGTCATATTTTAGCAAAGACCAAATGTTCTCCTTGCCTATGATGAGAGAGTTAGGAGTCCTGTCCTCCTTTAATGCTCCTCATGTTTAAATATTGAGTTTCCAGTTACAGAACTAAGTTAAGTGACCTAGTCCTCCTGCAGCCTAACCATTAATCCTAGACTTCAGAAGGACAGGACACAGAGCGCCAACCTCACTTCCTGTTTTCTCCACTTCCCAGTCAATATGGAATCATGAGCATGTGGCTCCCAAAGATCTAGGGTTTGGAAGGCAAGTGGATGAAAGAAAAGCCAGATTCCTACTAGATGGACATACAACTATGAGAACGAATGTTCTTGGCCATCCTAGGTCCCCTTCACAAATGGCGTCCCTACCATCTCTTTGCCAGAAGCTGGGACTGGGCAACAGGGGATGGATCACTTGACAATGACCTGTTGTGTTCATTTCCTCTGGGGCATGTGGCACTGGTCACGGTCGCAAGACAGACTACTGGGCTAGATGGCCTTTTGGTCTGACCCAGTATGGCTGTTCTTATGGTCTTAGATTCCAGCACTGATAACTGATACCTCAGTTAGGGATCTTGAAATGAAATGATGGATCTGCTTCCAGTCCACTTTTAAGTACCAAGGATGGCAACTCTGCTCTAGCAGCCACACCCTCACTGATACCAAGCAGAGGTCTGATGATAATATTGGCCCTAGTCTTTGCAATCAGCCAGGGATTTGCACCTGAAGCTGTCATGCTACCAGGAAACCAACAGCCACTGCTCATTTCCAGAGTGAGCTCAATTCAGGCGTCTAGAGAGGTAGATGTTTCCAACAATACACTCCAGTTATACCAGTAAAGATAGATCTTTAGGATGTCAAAGCAGCTATCCATGAATGGAAACAGAATGACACTTAATTTCTCTCCGCACCCCACCTTAACATGTTCTTGGACCTTCCTGCAGAAAGAGCCAGGCTATTAACCCTTAGGAATGATCCCAAACTGTTTGCGGCTTAAATGAAGCCCTACATCTCCTAGTACAGCTGTGGGATCCATGTTTTACCAAGATGAATGCAATAGGTAGCGGTATATACCTGTCCATCGGCAGACGTTTGCTGAGGAGGCTGGAGATCACTGCCTCTTGGTGATGGTGAGCTAGAATGGACACTGCCTCCACCAGGAACTGCCTCAAGCTGCCCTCCTGGATCGTAGGCATGTGGCGATATAGTATAGCCAGGATATCTGGCACCTGGAAGGAACAAAACCAGAAAGAAATGTCCCTTTTTCTTTCTCTCCATTCACTCTACAGAATCAAAACCTTTATTTAGCCATTTGCTGCTTTTTTAGAAATGCCTCACTTCAAGAAGCAAATGTTCAAATACGTCTGCGTAACTTGAGCCCACACAAAGTGCCCACACACGGCTGTAAAAATTAACACTGACACACACACAGACATACCAGGTAATTTAATGTGGTGGTGCCCAGCTATGCATTACATAAACCAGTTCACATGCACAAAAGGCAGCTTTGCTTGCCCAGATTTTGCAGGTGTGATTTAAGCAGCCAAATCTGACCATTTGCCTCGAAGAATGCAGAGCTCATCAACAACCACAAGCACAAAATATGCAAGTGCTTTAAAGACAGTGTGTAAATGCCTGGGACTATGAACAGGGGACTACCTCTCATATTCATTCCTAGCCCTTCACATCTTCAAAACACTGTGCAAACATGGCAGTTCTGCTGCGAGGGTTCCCTGTCCTGAGGCCTTTCACCAGCCTTGTTAGAAGATTTGTGGAGTGCTCCTTTCATCTAGCCCTAATGCACTGGGCTCCAGAATAAGGCATATAAATAGTGGATCCCAAAGACACTAGAGTTTTCTCCCTCCTTCCTTCTCTTCTTAAAGGGTAGGTCTACACAGCAAAAAAATCCCACAGCAGTGAGTGTCAGAGCTCAGGTCAACCTGGGCCTGTGGGGCTTGCACCATGGGGCTAAAAGTGGAGCTGTTCCTGCTCGGGCTGGAGGCCAGGCTCAGAAACCTGGCAAGAGGGTGGCAATAGCCCAGTGCTCTTTTTAATCCATGTAGCCCTTAGCCATAGGCCTCCTAATACCTGGAGGCCTCCAAGTGCCAGTCATTCTGTCTTCTTGTATTTTCCCTGGAGTCTGTTTTCTCAAGCCTTTCTTGGCTGAATACTGTGGCAACAAGCTAGACCAATAAAGAACCAACCATCTTCCTTTTCCCTTGGATTATCTCGGTCTACTGCTCTTGATTCTGCCATTGCCTATCTTAGGGTAGGAACAGAGATGGAATCGACTCTATGTCCGAGGGGGAGAAACAGCAAGATTTTTCTTCCTTACACATGAGGGCAAAGATCAAAAAGCCTAGAGTTTAGGCAGAAAAGCTCTCCAGTTCCCAGTTTTACCTTGTCCAGCATGGCATCTCCACGCTCCTTCAGGATGATCTTCATCCATAGTCCAGCTGCCGTGGCACAGGTGGGGCTAGCAGACAGCAGACCACCCAATGTGGCCGCAATAAAGTCTGTGGCCTGTTCGGAGGGAAAGTACTCACTAACAACCTGGGAACAAATCAAAAACAGGAGAGACCGCAATGATGTTTGGCTCCAGCACTTTTAAAAATGGAAAAAAAGATATACCTGCATCAGCAAATGGTGAATTAGCCTCCTGTCTAGCTCGCCATTTGGGATTACAATTCTCTCTCTAGTCTATAGACTACATTTTTGTATTCTACACTAATGATATCGGGTTAGAGGCAAAGACTCTGTTGCATAGTTAGCACAACATTGTACCGGATATGCAGGAGGTAAGTTTCCCTTTGTAGTCTCTTACATACACTGCATCTTTTTACAGCATATAGAAGTCAGTCAAGAGAGGCATGCACACAGATATCGGCGAAGGCAAACCCACAAGGTGACGGAATGAATCCTGGGTGGTTTCTCAGCTTGATGTTCCACTAACACAGTTTTTCTCCTGGATGGCTGGATGGCAGGGCCGGCTCCAGGCACCCGCCGAGGAAGCTCGTGCTTGGGGCGGCAGATTGCAAGGGGCGGTGTTCCGGCCAATCTCAGGGTGGCATGGGGGCTCTTTTATTTCATTATTTTTTGTGCTTCACTGCTCTGGATCAGTGAGAAAGCAAGAGCCGGCCCTGCTGGATAGGTACATGTGTGTGCATCCGCGTGCGCATTTCATGGGCGTGCAACGTTCTGTGGAATCTGGTTTTTACGTGGCATTCAGAGCACACATCTATGAAAAGCATCTTGCTGGTTACTAGCAGCCAACGCCCCGCTCGCACAGCTCGCTCCGAGTACGGAAAGGCATCATGAAAGAGCAAATGTCAAATGAACGGTGCCCGGTCACTCGCACATCCGCACAAGCTTTTTGAGTCAGTTACCCTGGCCATTTTGGAAGATGCCTGAAACAGAGCCTCGGGGTCTGGAGCTGTTAGTGCTTCACGGAGACATCTCAGCTCCTCCTCTGCTGAGCCCAGGTTTATGGACTGGCCTGGAGTGGAGAAAAGGAGAAAAAGTACTGTAACGATTAAGGAAACTGAACCCCTACTGCATGGATCTTCATACGGGAGGATCCATGTGCTATGTTGTCATCAGCATAGTGTAAAATCTTGGCCCCACTGAAGTCAATGGCAAAACTCCTGTTGACTGGAATGGCGTCGGGATTACACCCTAAAATGTCTGAACGTTAACAGTAGTGGTATGTTATTGTGAATGATCCAGGATTGAACAAGCACTGTATTCAGCTTGGAGCAGCTTTGTGTGTGTGTCTGGTTTCAGCAGTCTCTCTGCTCTCACTATTTACATCTAAGCTCCTATTCAAGTACAACTCATGCAGGTAGATCAGAGGTTCCAGTTTAGAGGTGAATCCCTCCACCAAACTCTCCTTGTAAAAGAGATGGGGATAGACAAAAAACTTTGGCAAGAAACCCAGGCTCATCATCAGTCACTTCTAAACAATGCTGGGATTACTATGTTGTACATTCAAAGGTTGGAGTCCCTTATTCTGTTTCTGAATCACCAACACTGTTTTTAGGACTGATTAAGAATCATTGGAAATAGGATGACCAGGGGTCCCGATTTTATAGGGACAGTCCCCATTTTGGGGTCTTTTTCTTAGATAGACTCCTCTTACCCCCCACCCCCTGTCCCGAGGTTTCACATTTGCTGTCTGGTCACCCTCATTGGAAATGGCCTTAAACGATAACCAAGCTCTATCCCTTAACATCTAACCATTAGGTGAAAAGAATATCCTACTCTTTGACAAAGGGGAAAAATGGTCTCTACTTACTCCAATAGCTCGGAATGCTCATGACAGAGGGCTGCTGGAAGAACTTTTTGTTTACAGAATTATTCCAGGAAACCCCTCCAATCCAGCCAGTGGCAGGGTAAAGAGAATGAAAATGTTTAGTACCAAGGGCTTGTCTCCATGGAGATATTCAAGAAAGCTAATCCCCATTCATTTTCAAAATGCATTAGTTAAACTTCATTCAACACCTGTGGGGACACACTTATTTAGAATTAAAGTGGCCTTCATTCAGGTTAGTTTCATTCATGGAATTCACTACAATTAATAAGGCCCATTTTAATTCAGAATCAGAGCATCCACACATGTGTTTAATGCCATTTACCTCATGCACTTGAAATGTACACCTTTAGTTCATTTGGATTAACTTTCCTTCCTGTCCCTGTGTAGACAAGCCCGAAGGAATTTAGCCCTTATCTACCTGTATGCAGACCATTTATTAGTTGTACAGTTCCCAAAAGTGTGCTAGGCTCTTTACACATCAGAATCTTCTCTTCTAATGAGGTATTTACAAGATGCCCACCATTCTGTTATCTAAGCAACAACAGACAGGACAGAAAGAACTAGATAGGCAGACAAATGGACATTACAACAGTGAAAGAAGGTGAAGAATTCCTTATACCTGCTAATGGTCTCCTCACCTTGTATACAGAGAAGGCAGCTGATACAGTCAACCACCCACTGACGGGACGTGGCCAGCGAATCACAGCTGTATGGTGCTATTAGTCCAATCAGAGATCCAAACTGATCAAAAGTTCCCTGAGTCTAATGAAAAAAGAACAAAGAACGAAGAATGAATGGTCTCCAGTTGGACTAGACTTCACTTGCCATCCTTATTGTTCAGACCAGTCAGCTCTGTGTTTTTGGGGAACCAGGGCACAGTATCTAGCCTGTCTGACTCATGAAAGACACCCCCCGTCCCCACCAGTCTCTGTTTGAACCAAAACCCATCAGAGAAAAGGCTTGCAGAGAACAATGAAGGGTGTTGGGAGACACACCTACACCCCTCGTGAGAAGGGTGACAAGATTAAGACATCTCCATTTGCATACAGAATGAAGAACAGAGACAACTCCCCTAGCCTCATCTGCATGAAAGATGGGATAGGAATTAGCATGAAGAATGAGGAACAGAGAACCGCACTGAACTCTGGGATCAGAAAAGCAGGGACGCATTGCATCATGGGAATCCCTGCTCCAGATGCTAATGAACCTATGCCTGCACACACCTAGCTCAGCAATTATCAGACCAATTCTAGTAATAAATCTTTATTATCCTAAAATACTGAAGCAGCCTAGTTGCCTTGTGAGCTCCCTGGAAAAAAACCAGCACCCATAGCCAAGAGTGATCAGCTCCTATTGTCTAGCCTAAAGAAAACCCTTGAAAACCCATTAGTTTACCCATAAACAAATCTAGTGTTCTCCCTTGAACCATTGTATTTTCTCTACAAAACCCCCTACCTATGCCCAAGTAAGGGTTCTGATGTATAGACCCAAACTCTGCATCAGTTCCACTGGGATTCCATCTCCTGACTGATTGTGCTGGGGGCTCTGCCTGTCTCCAGCACTCAGGACCCTGAGCTACCACCATTACCTGGAAACCCCACCCAGTTCAAGCCTCATGGAGTGGATGAGATTCCCCCCCCCTCGCCCCTCCGTTTTCTTTTCTTCCTCAGGTATTAACCTTTCAAATGTAACCATTATGTTTGTTTAGCCCTCCTTGTGTAATTATCACTATTATTCAATAAATAACTTTTATGGTTCAGCTGGTTGCTTCTCTCCCTCTCTCTCGCTCTCCAAATTTTACTCTGTATTTTCCGCTTCCCCCATTTACTCTGCAGCAACCCTTCTTTTACCTAAGCTAAAGGTCCCGGTAGCGCCCAAAAATACTGTGGGGTTTGCTCATGAAGTGGGTTACTACCAGTACAATTGTAATGTGGAAGTGGGATAGGGATGTGTTAAACTTGGGGCACATAAGAGGGGAGCAGCTGAAAGTGCTGCTTAACCCAGCCCATTGAGTACAGGGACATATGAGAGGATCAGCTGGAGAGTGCTGATTGACCTGGTCCGCTCAGACTTGCTCTGCTAGTGTGAGCGTACGTGCGTGCGTGTTCATCTAGTTCTAGGGCTGGAGGAACCCAGCCCTGGGGAACCGAGGTCCTGCAGGGTAGCTCCATTGGGAGGGCACTTGCAGAAGGAAGGAGTAGAGCTCCATATGAACACACAAGTGACATAAGCAGCACATTAATAGAATTACAGACCCCCCCCCCCAAGAACAGTAACCCTAATCAATGAGCCTACCCCAAAGTAACAGGCACATCTGGTAACATTGTGCCCCTGATTCCTGTACTGTACTGGGTAATGCACATTGGAAAACATAATCCCAATTGTACATAGAAATGGATGGGGTCTAAATTAGCTGTTATCACTCAAGAAAGAGACCTCAGAGTCA
This sequence comes from Caretta caretta, assembly GCF_965140235.1. NCBI lineage: Eukaryota > Metazoa > Chordata > Testudines > Cheloniidae > Caretta > Caretta caretta. The sequence continues at coordinate 15,935,288 of NC_134225.1, forward strand.
TTGTGTACAGTTCTCTGAAAGCATCCGCTCAACATGCAGTCAAAAAAGCTAACAACATGTTAGGAACCCTTAGGAAAGGGATCGATAAGAAGACAGCAAATATCATTATGCCACGATAGGAATCTACAGGACCCCCACACCTTGAATACTGCGTGCAGTTTTGGTCATCTCATCTCAAAAAAGATGTGTTAGAATGGGAAGAAATACGGAGAAGAGCAACAAAAATTAGGCCTATGGGATAACTTCTCACCCAAGGGAGATTAAAAAAAGAGCGACGTTTCAGCTTGGAAAAGAGACGACTCAGAGGGAATATGCTAGAGGTCTATAAAATCATGACTGGTGTAGAGAAAGTCAATAAGGAAGTGTTATTTAGCCCTTCACCTAACACAAGACCAAGGGGTCCCCCAATGAAATTAATAGGCAGCAGGTTTAAAACAAACCAAAGGAAGCATATCTTCACACAATGCAGTCAGAAGACAGGATACTGGGCCAGATGAACCATTCTTTTGCGGGAGGCAGGTTAGCCATTCTTATGTTTTATGTTCTTAGCTGGTTAAATAGAAATTTTCCTTCACCACCCTGGGAGCATAAGAACCAAGAATGCATTTGTGACACTGGCAGACCAGGCAACCTGTGTATGACCCATAATAACTTAACAAGAGGCACTTCCACTGTATCAAGACAGTTCACTTGCATGTGAATTTCAAAGAGATGGGTTAGACTAGCAATCCTCAACTCATTCAAAAATGAACAATAGATGCTAAGTCTATTTGTCTGTGTTGATCTATACGCGGTTAGAAGTTTCACAATGTAACCAAATTAGCTTGTCGATGCTCATTCCCTTTCAGGTCTTCATTATGTGTGCAAGGTGTTCAGTTAACCTTAAAATCAAAGATGTAAGATACTGCAGGAAACTAATAATTTCTACATTGTCTTCAGCTTAACTCTCTGTGTTATAATGGAAGAACGGCTAATCACCTTATGCGAATGAGTAACTAGTTTACTGTGTATGCACAGGAAATAGAAGATTAGCTTCAAAGCAAAGTACAGGAGGCGATCTGCATTGCCTAGTCTTTCTCGGGGGAAGGTCCTGCTGTAACCATTTTTGTGAGGTAGGCTTGTCAGCCTGCTAGAATAGCTAGAAAAGAGAAGGCTCGGGCCTCATCCTGTCTTCTCTAGTCTGCTGAAACTTTGAACAGGGAAAGTGTAAGCCATAGGACAGAGAGCTTCCAAATCATCATTTGAAAGAACCTGGAAAATGCATGGAAAAACTAACAGTCTTTACATCTAAGCTGCCTTTGGATTCTGATCTGTTGGGATGATTCCAGAGAGACTTGTACAAGCCAGCAGTTTATTCCATCACTGTTGTGATCCTGAACTATGAACATTGACAGTCACTTGTATGGATATTGATCTTTTCACCATTTGTAACTCTCTTCTTTCTTTTAAGAAGAAATCTTCAATTTCGTTATTAAGGATTGGCTGGCAGCATGCTATTTGGGAAAGACCTGAGAACCTGAGATTCACCTTGACCTGGGGATAAGCATCTGGTCCTTTATGATGGGTGAACCTCACATATGGTGAATCAGGTTTTCAGTAACCCCTCACTATATTAGACTGGGCTGTTTAGATGGGAGCCTAGGTCTGGAATGCCAAAAGGGGACCGTGTTTGGCATTTTGTAAACTAGGGTGGAAGCTCTTTTGCTGTTGACTTGGTGCATGTAATTCTAGAATCAGCCATCAGTTTGGGGGATTGTCTGCCCTCTACTTCTTGCAGTCTGCCCAGAGTGTGGTCACAGCATTGTTGTGTAAACCTCTCTCTTATGGAAGCAGAGGGATCTTAGTCACTTTGAGATCCCAGCTGCTGCCCTGGAAGCTTTTTTCATGCATTTGCGTTGAGTGTCAGATCGGATAGAAGCAGCTCAAGGAAGAGGAAGGCTATACTCACTGTGCTATGAACTGTCTCTTGATAGGCAGTCAGCAGCTGAATGGTGGCCTGCAAGGCCCTTTCTCTCTCCCACTCCTTCTCTGAATGGAGCCATGTCTCTAGTAACTGTTGGTAGAGCAGGGGAATGGACAGAGTTAGTACCAGAAAATCCCTCCCAAAAGTTCCTCTTAAACAGGTTTAATTGTCACTAAAATCCCTCTCCAAAGCACCCGACCTCCATGGAGCGAAGGAATTACATGTCTAATGGAAGTCCCAGGGACCAGATTCACCTCTGAGTGATTGAAGACAAAGGAGTTACATGAGAGATGAACCTGGGCCTGTGTACGTGATGTCTCCTGTAGACTGTCTGATGGGAGCTGTCTACCACATTGCATGCTGTTTGATGTCTGCTGCTGTGTTCTGTTTCCTGGGCAACTTCTCCCACGTTGAGTGGCCAAATGACAGAGAGGAGCGTTTCTTTTTATTAATTTGAAGAAGAGCAGAGAAGTCCCCGCCCCAGCCCAGCTCCTTTTAGAACTTCATTTTTATACTGAAGGTGCATCAAACTCCCCAGCTCTTCAAGATATTCTGTTCATGTCTGAGGAACAGGAAGTCTCCTCTGGATGAGTTTCCATACACAGGGCTTAACTCAATATGAATGAATTCCTCTTTGAAGAAGTGATCCGTTTCAACTGGTTCTCTTGGATTTGGCTACTGCAGTGGTGATTTTCTTGCCGGTCCAAGTAGTGTCAACTACATTGTAAGAAGTTGGTCCCAATCCAGCCCTGGCATAAAATGGCATAGCTTCTGTGGATTTCAGCAGGGCACATGCCTGCTTATCCCAGGAAGAATTTGGTGCTTTTTCCCCCGACAATTCACTCCATTGTGGAAAATTCCTCCACAACTGAAGCTTGACCCCCTAAATCTCTGACTCTTCCCTGCAGTAACACAACAACAAACAAACAAACAAACAAACAAACAATCTTCACCATGGTTCAATGGTCTACTCACTTGAAACATTTCCTGGAACCAGTGTGCGGTTGGTTCTTCCTCCAGCAAAGTCTTCATTAGCTTGCTAAGGGCTTCCAAGGACTCTACGTACAGTGACTGAAACCAGAAGAGAAGGAGTGAGGCTCAGCACAGATAATTTGTGTGTGTGTGTGTGGGGGGGGGCGACTGGGGGCTGGGGAAAGCTAACCATAACCTTGCCAGGGAGGCCATGTGTGACTGCCATCACCCAGTGCCTGCTGGGCAGAAATACAGTGGATGGTGCCTGAGGAGAATTGTTGTCACGTACCTGTATAGGCAGAGCATCCTTTGCTGTCTCACCTTCCTCTTTCATCATCTTCTCCAGGGGAGGGAGGGGAAACAAACTTTTGAAACACTGATGAAGGAGCTCACGGTTTTCCTTCAAGGTCAAAGATGGTTTGAGTTTGCTGGCAGAAGAAAGAGAGAGAGAGAAAAGTCATGCATTAGACTCAGTACCAGCTCCAAGTAAAAGAAATGGGTCCAATGACTGGAGATTGTCTCAATCTAAAACCCCAAATGCAAACAACCCTTCACTTTGCAGCTGAGCACCTCTTTGCACCTCTATTAAGTATTGGCTCATTGAGAAGAAAAGCTAAAGCTTCAAGTCCCCTTTTTAGAGAAACCCACTAGAGCTTCCTTCCCCCTGCCAGCAAGCCAGACACCTCCCTCCCCATCTGAACTCTCCTGCATTGGACTGCATGCCCCACAACCTCCAAGTTTGTGTCTTTCAAGCACAAACCTCCAAATGGACACATTCAAACCCTCAAGAACTAAAGTTCTGCTGGTGAGCAGCATGTGAGCCAAACCCGGCAGGCATCAAACTGCTCCCAACCTGGCACTCATGAACTAACAAAGACGACGTCACAGTGCCAGAAAATATGGCAGAAAATAGCCTACCTCAGATGTCTAATGGCAAGAATTGCCTTGTAGCGAACTGGAGATGCCAAAGAATCCAGTGGTTCCTTTTTAATGAAGTCCTGAAATGCACGAATAGGGAAATTAAAAAAAAATGGGAAATGGATTTGAAAGGCAGAGAGGCTTTCCTCTCACACCCTGAAACAGGGCCATATGCCAGACCTGTAATAAACAGACACCGTGCTCGGCAGGCTCTCTGCCTCAGAAATGGACCGTAGGGCCATCTGCAGGCTATACAGAGGACAGAAAGATAACTCCCCAGACACAAGCCATTCCTGCCACTTACAGCCCACAATAGGTCGGCATCCCTGCCAAGCTCAGAGTGGACCCAGCAGCATTCTGGGTGCCGTGCAGGTAGCTCATGAGACTGCAGTGGTACAGTCACAGCCAATGGATAAAACAACATCTACCTGGAAACCCAGTCTGATGACATTACAACAAACTCCTTTGTACTTCAGTCCTCAAAGCTCCTCATCACTCACCAGCATGTAGCCAAGGAGCTCCAGTTTGTAAGAGAATTCGTACTCCTGGGAGTCTCTGGTCTCCAAAATGGCACAGCTAATCTCCGTGACATTCTGGATGAGGGTTAATTTTAGGTGCATGTCCTACATAATCCAGAAGGAGAAACAAGAGGATGTGGATGAGAAACGGAGAGAAGAACCAGAGTCCAGAAGATAAAGATCAGGAATTAAATCTAGCCACAGGAGAGGAGAGAGGTGTCCACAGACCCCAGAAGGCAGAGAACCCTGGCTCTGCACCCACCTCAGAAGAAGAAAAAACCCAGGTTCATGAAAGAAATCCAGGGCCACTTACACCAGAGCAGCCAGGACTGTAGCAAGGAAATCAAGCTCTGTGCAATTTAAACAAGCAACTTGTGGATAGAAAAGGCAAGAGCTGAGGGCAGATTATTTAGAATTTACCTTGTTTGTAAGAGCGATGCCCAGCACCTGAAAAACAAAATGCAAAACAGCTATTAGCAATGTCTATAGTCCCACATAACACACATCCTCAAAATGGCCTGGCTGGTGAATATGGAGCAGAGAGAAATCATGATTGTTAAATCTTCCAAAAGGCAGGAAACGTATCCAGAGGGGGTGTTTTGCAGAGGTCAAGATCAGGGGCCATCCTATGGAATATTTGCATTTGTGAACTTCTGGAAGATATCCGTTTGGTTCAACTGTGATCAACTTTTTTGACAAAGGCTAAATGAGATTCTCACTTAGACAGGGCAGAACTGAATGGCAAAGTGACGTGGCGAGGTTGCACTGAGAGGAGAGTCAGTACCAGCAGTCAGACACCTAGGGAACAGAAATAACGAGCACACAGACAAACAAGACGACAGAGAAGAGGGAAGGGAAGTTGTGAGTCCAAGAAACAGAGTGACAGCAAAGAAACTAAATACAAGTTAGCACCATTCTCTCTTGGCTAGCAAAAGATAGAGCTAGATACACATACATATTAGGGGAGTTAGAGTGTTATTCTGAATAGCCTGAGTGTGACTCCATGTGAATTACTGTGTAGCTGTGCTCGACAGAATTTCAGAAGACTATATAAAAACTAGAGAAAACACAAAGAAGAGCAACAAAAGTGATACAACATGTGACAGCTCACACTCCATCCATTACAGTTTTAAATTTCAGTTATGTGACAAATTATTGCTCAAAGGAGAGTTTTAGAAAATACAAGCCCTCTCTCTATAAACTCAGAGACAATTCTATAACTTCAGGGTAATGCCCCTCACAGTTGTCATGCAAAGGCTCTTACCTGACAACTGGTTCTGTAATGGTGAATGATGTTCCTTGTGATGTCTGCCTCTACTCGGGAGAGAAGCTGCTCTTTTGGAGCATGGACAGCCACGTTGCTGTATGTCAGCATCAGGGTGCGGCGAGTCTTGCCTCTTGTCCCATGGTGGTAATCCTAGACAATAGGAAACATCACTAGAGACAAGTTCTTCTGATTCATTTGGCCTTGGAATGAATCAAACATTGGTGGAGCCGGGCCTCCGAGCCTTGAATACTGCTGGATCCCGGGCACCATGAGCCCATAGAACTCGCCGCCCCATCGCCATCATTCCCATTGGGTAACTCTGACCCAGAGAGCCGAAAAGGCTGAACCGACAGCAGTGGAGTACATGGGAGCTTAGTCATTGACACTGGTGGGTACAAGATCAGGCGCTAAATGTCTTGCCTAAGGCTGCACAGTGAGTAAATGGCAGAGCCAGCAATGGGAGCCCAGAGGCCTAGTCTCCTGCTCTATCCTCTAGATCAGTGGTGTTCAACCAGGGGGACTTCTGTACCCCTGAGGGTCTGCAGGGGTCTTCCAGGGGGTATATCAACTCATCTAGATATTTGCCTAGTTTTACAGCAGACGACAAAGAAAGCACTTGCAAAGTTACTAACTCAAATTTCATACAATGGCTTTTTTAGACTACTCTATATACTGCCCACTGAAATGCAGGTACAATATTTAGATTCCAGTTGATGTATTTTCTAATTCTAGGGCAAAAATGGGAAAATAAGCAGTCTTTTTTTCAGGAATAATGTGCTAGGACCCTTTTATAATTTTATGCCTGATTTTGTAAGCAAGTAGTTTTTAAGTGAGGTGAAATTTGGGGGACACAAGACAAATCAGACTCCTGAAAGGGGGACACTAATCTGGAAAGGTTGAGAACCACTGCTCTAAATCAGAGGTTCCCTAATTGTCATCCGTAGACCACTGGTGGTCTACCTAAAGCGGGTTGGTAAGCCACATGTTGCTTGCAACACCTCCTCATTTCCAGCTACTAACCTGGAATAAAAAACAGCTAAAAATACCTTCAATGCTTTTCCATGCAAGCAACTGATGTAGTTCCCACACATTGTGCATGGGAGGGGCGCTCAAGCCATGAGACATCAGACGGTAAAAATCATTTGAGAGAACCCCAGCTCCACATCGTGCTCCTGTCTGCTGAACGGCAGGCATCACGTGGAACGCATACACTGGGGGACAATGCTAGCTGACCGGAGCAGACACTACCGTGGGGCTGCTGCCCCTGCTTTAGGGGGAGAGGAAGTTTGAGAGAACCCCCTGGCTCCTTTACCTTCAGGCGGCTGACGAACCCAGAAATCTTAACCTGGCTCATTGCAGCCCCAAACTCCTGAAGTGCCTTCAAGGTGAGGTCCAAGTGGCTCGCAGCACAGACTGCGAGGATGGAGATGACTCCCTGTCACCCAAGAGAAATACAGGTTAGGATCGAACCAGGTGTCTGATAGAGCCCACGAGTCCATTCCTTTCACCCAAAGTGGTGTAAAGTGCCAATCAGGCCTGAGACACATGGGGAGCGGGCGCTGAGTGAAATAGCAATCAAGAGGCTAGGAAGCAAAATGGCATCTGTCCCAGGCCAACTCAGAGCTGAGCCCCACAGGGAGCATTCAGGGATTACTTGGTAAAATGGGGAGAGGGACAGAGGCCTCACCTGTCTCTCAGGGGCTTCCATATAATCTGCTGTCGTCAGAAGTGTATGAATCTGTGATTTAACATGGACCAGGTCCTGACAAGCTGCTAAGGACGTTCCTAGCGCCTTATACAGGAAACTCTGAAAGAAAGAGACCAGCCCTGGGATATCAGGAACACAACGTGCCTGTCAGTACAGACTCAGCTCAGCAACACTCAGGAAGGAACAAGACAGCCAAGTCCAAGCACCCATGCTGCAGAAACATCCCATCGTCTAGCCCAGCCAGAGAACCAACAATGCAGTACAGACAAGCAGCCTGTCCAAGCAAATATTGGAAGGGCAGGGGGGCAAGAGAGCAGGGAATAAGTACAAACAAATTTTATACGCAGAATAAAATATCAAATAATGAAACCTTGAGAGAAGCCTTATGCAGCCCTCCAATCAGAATTTCAGGGGAAAGTAACTAGAAACTAAACCTTAACAGAGAACAAACCTTCTCTTTGGAGGGGCTGGCATAGCCGGCCATCTGCCAGCTCAACTCAAGGGATATCTGGCTGCTCCAGGCACTGTTGTCTATCATCTCCAGAGATGTTCTTAGGAACTGCGTGTAAAACCAGAGTTAAAGCAGATGGTTAATTGCAAGAATGTGGGGGCTGTTGTGGGGTTTGGGGTTTTGTTTGGTTGGTTGGTTTTTGCTTCCTTGTTCTGTTGTAAACTTTCCAATATTCAGGTGTCCTGGGAAGATTATTTCCCTATTGAGAACTATAAACATTGACAACCCAGACTTCCTCTGCCTCTTGTTCTTGAACCTTTGCCTGAGGATTCCTCTCAGTCCCCAAACCCAGATGGACAGTGAATTGGAGAATGAGATGGAGCCAAGACATCTGACCATCGAGGAGTGATTTTCCAGTGGATGGACGATGGCTCTAGTCAACTTTGAACAAAGGGCCCTGGACTACGAAGGACCAGGCACCTTCTCTGAAGTGCTATGGACCCTTTATGACACCTCCCGAGGTACCCAGGGTTGTGAGGGACCTCACTACCACCTGCCCTTAGCATGAGGAAGCCTTCTCTGTACCTGCCAAGTGTCAGCTCCTGACTCTGCCAGTCACAGGAAACACAAGCACACCCTTCTCACCCCGTCCAGGATCCACTGTCCTTCCACAGATAAGCAATCAGTACACTCCAACCGCTCGCCCTCTGGACATCCCCAGAATGTCCAGCCCCTGTTCCACTGGACACTCACAGAATTCAGAGGTTTGCTACACACCACTTTACCAGTTTCACCTCAGCATCACCGCTCCATTTCACACACTTCAATACATTGACAGTGAAAAGAAGTAGAGTTTAATTCACCAAGATCAGAGATTTGAGAAGCAGCAAGAATAATTAATGTACACAAATGGTTACATAAAAATAAAATCCTAACACACTTCTAGAGCTTCAACTTAAAGAACCAAACAGTCCCCTGTCTCACAAGGGATAGCTCCCCCAAATCTCTCTCCCAGCAGGAAACACCCAGACCAAATGTGATCCTCCATTCATAAGACAAGCCAGTTGGAAATTTGTCCAATAGGTGAAGGATACCTGGTGCAGGATACCTCTGGACCTCCAGATATAGTTCCAAGCATCCATTGTCCGCTTGTAAACAGGGTACCCCCTATTGTTTGTTTGTTTTTCTTGTCTCGAATCTCCTCTGGAGACTTTGCAATCACTTGATTAGAATTTTGCTCTATTGATTAGCATCCACTGTGAATAATTACTCAGTCTACATACAGCCATTCAAGCAGCTAAGCATCTTCTGCCTGAAAGAAACTTCTTTATCACCTTCTGGTGACCAGCCCCAACACACAGACCTTCAAAGCATCAATTTCAGTAGACAACCATAACGCCTTAGATATTATCCATCCAGTCACTGTGCAACGATTATGAGGATTATGCAGTGTGGCACAGGCATCCAGGAAAGGCTTTACATGACACCCTTTGATGATATAGAGATCAGATCCAGGGAATCCTGGGAACCCTATGCACTCCTGTGGCCTCTGCCAGTGGGTACCCAAAGGACCCGGGGTCACACCCTCAACTCCCATTGAAGTCAGCCAGAGGTTAGGAACTCTCAGCACTTTGCTGTTTCAGGCCCGACTTTTGAACAGCAGCCAGGAAATATCAGAAACCTCACAAGAGAACCTAATCTTAGTTGATTTTTGAGCCCAAAGAATTTCAAATGAGGCTGGATCTGGAATGGGAAATTCTAGAGTGTAATCCAACCCCAAATGGAACTCCAAACCTTCTGGGGCTTCTTTGTCACTAGGTCCTTTCCTTTCATTTTCAGCCCTCGCCATAAAAATCTTCCTTGTCTGGATTTACATGAGGCTGTAAAGAGCTCTTTCTGACCACAAAGGCTTCTCCATGAGATACAGACACCAAACCTTGTCTTGTCTCTTTTCCTTTTTGGGTTTCTCAGAGCAAGTTTTCTTTTGAGTGGCAAATAGAAAAAAAAAATCCTTTAGACGTCCCCAAAGATGCATTAGCACCATTAGCAGGCTGGGTTTCTGGTTAAGTTTTGTGTTGTTCCCAGGGGTAATACAGAGGGATTTATAACTAGAGCTGGTTGAACAATAGTAAGGCCATTTCACAAAACAAGTGGAATTTTTTTGTTTTCTTGATTTTTCAGCATACAAATGAAAAGTGAAAACACAAAAATATTTTGCTTTTCAAAATCAAAGATGACCATGATTCAATTCTTTGTTTTCCCCATTTCCTTGCCTTTATCCCTCATCCCCGTGCTTTTTTCCCCCTCTTCCACTTTGTGATTGAAAAGCGGAGGGGGGCGGAGGGGGGAAGGGGGAAGGAGACAAACAGCAAAGCAACTGGAAAAAAAACATCAGCTTCAGTTTCAAAAAACTAAACATTTTCTATTTGGGTTGGGGTTATTTTGTTTTGGGGTTTTTTTGTGTGTGTGTTTAAAAAAAAAAAAAAAAGAACCCTGAAAAATTTGAAAATGTCCCATGAAAATACAAAGGCCATTTTTAATTGAACGAAAGTTGCAAATGAAATGGTTTGACCAGCTCTGCTTATAATGAATAATTTATCATTAATTTTTTCCCCAGCTGATATATTTGGAGGGGGAAGAGAGGACTGTGACAATACATCTGAAAGCCATCCTCTACCTGAAGCAGCATGTGCTCCCACCGTGCATGGTCCAGGGAATTCTCTGTGTTTCCTATAAAGCAGGAGGCAAAACAATAATGTCACCTAGATTAGCAAGAAGAGTCATCCCAGGTATCTCCTTTGCAATCAGTCCTTCTAAAACTCCTGGTCTGCCAAGCTGGAACATACCTGGGCTTTCAAGGCAAAATGGAACTGTACCTATTGGGTTCTGGGAGAGTCACCCCGCTCCTGTCCTGAGGGGCTTAAAACAGCCCTGGGCGAGGGCTGTAGGAGGGAAAGAGGTGAGAGGTTTTTCGCAGGAGTGGGTGGGTGAGATTCTGTGGCCTGCATTGTGCAGGAGGTCAGACTAGATGATTATAATGGTCCCTTCTGACCTTGATATCTATGAATCTATGAAAGGGATTAACAAGAGCTGGGCTGACAGGGAAAGCAGCTACAGCTGTAGCCAGGGTAATCAGGGCCCAGCTGGCCCTTATAAGAGGGCCGTGGGCCAGTAGGAGAAGGTCTTTCTCTCTAGTTTTGAAGGGAGTAGGGCCTGCCTGCAGAAAGGGTACTGGGAATGAGGCTGGGCTGGGCTGGGGAAAGGCCAGAGCAGCAGGGAAGCTCTAGGCTGGCAACTCCCCAGGCTATCGGGCCTGGTCCAAGGCCCATAGGGGTACTGGGTTGCAGGGAAAGGCAGCAGACCCAAACCCCCTTGCCTGTGGTGACTGGCTCTTACACTGCAACCTGCCCCAAGGTACAGGGGCCCAGACTGAGGCAAGGTGGGGATTAGAGGGTTGGGCGTTCCCCAGAGAAGGGAGACCCATAGAGACTGAGGGGGTACTGGCAGGGCGCAGCACCCTGGGTAAAAAGGGCACCGGGGTCTGAGAGGGACACGGGCCTGCAGAGGGTGCTCTGTGCTGGAAAGAGCTAATTCCCAGATGGCCAGCAGGAGGCGCTGCAGGGGTGAGTCGTTGCGCCGTCACAGGGACCTGCGCCAACGTTCTTTGTTGGACCAACAGAAAATGTCCTGTTTCAGAGTAGCAGCCGTCTCAGCCTGTATCCGCAAAAAGAAAAGGAGGACTTGTGGCACCTTAGAGACTAAGAAATTTATTGGAGCGTAAGCTTTCGTGAGCTACAGCTCACTTCGTCAGATGTTACGTACCCTGCTGGCATTTTTATTCAGGGTCCGTCAACCCACCAGGAGTGAGATGCTGAGCACTCCCAATTCCTCTTGACTTGAATGGGAGCTGAGGGTGCTGAGCACCTCACAAAACTCTTCAGCACATCAGAAGACTGGGTTTAGTAGGAATACAAACTTTTCCTGCAGAATCAGAGATTCTGGACTTGATCCGAACTGGATGTAAATCGGTGTAGCTTCACTGAAGTCAATGGAATTATACTGATTTACATCAGCTGAGAATCTGGCCCTGTTTCTGAGTGTCCAGCTCTAACCTAGCCTTCTTTAATGTCGGCACAGTGTAGTGCTGGGGACTCTGTACAGCCGCAGCAAGGAGGGAAGATACAGCTCATTTTTTAAAATCTTTTTTGGAATATCAAACCCGCTTGTCCATGGGGGGGTTCGACGTTCATGAGAAACATAGCGGGCTTGTGCTGCACCTAGGGTCTGTCCTGCTCCCCAGAGACTAGACAGGCGCAGCTACGTCACTGGAGCTCTGCTGGCATAACGCCATCGTGTAGACGCAGCCTGCGCTGACTGAAGGGTTTTTTCCATGGAGGTCAATAGAGTCATACCACTGTAAAATTGGTGAAAGACCTTATTAGGCCCACAATACCTAGATTCTCCCTAGGGCACCCACTTGGCCAACCTAGCTTTTATGGCGCAGGTTTCTTATGGGTTTTTTAATCGAATCCCCCTTGAAAGTAAACGTGGGGTTTAATTTTCAGAAAAAGTCCGTTTGCAAAATCAGACTCTATATGTAACCCCAAAATCTTTCACTAACCTCCAGCTTCATGCGTATTGACCTTCCCAAAAAATAACCTAGCAAAGGCGTGGGGGAAAGTGCTGTGACATTTCCATTCAGCTGAAACCTTCCTGGCCTGATTCTGCCCTGTTTGAATTGGCCTCAGTGGTTCACAGTTATCCAGAGGAAGGAAAAGTGTGGGCCTAGAAGCCCCATTTCAATTCCCCACTGTTCCCACGTACTGCAACAGGAATGGCACAACACACGTCAATACGAAGCTGCATTTTCTGGCTTCCGTTCTATTCTCCATGGACCACACTCCTCCTAACTAACACTTTACCTTCAATGTACTGCAGCAGAGATGGGATCTTTACTACCCACATCTCACCCACTGCTGCATGGACAGTTTGGTGCAGGGCCTTTAGTAACTGCAAGGCAGCACATCCGTGTCCTTCTCTTTCATAAGGGGATGAGGCTACTACCTGTCAATGAGAGAGAAAGAACAGGCTAAGTTTTGTCAGCACAATACCAGTTTGTTCCTGAGGGAGGGAATAGTTCAGAGACTCTCATTGTGGAGACAATCCAAGAGAGTTGTTGCTTCTACTGCAGTGCCTTCCTGAAGAAGAAAGCATTCTAGCTAGTAGGAGGATGCAGGACAGTGTGTCTCAGGAGAGGCCAGAGAGAGAGAGAGACCCAGTCATACACATTCCTCAGCCTAAGTCAAGCATCTAGCTACAAAACCAATTTGTATAGTTAACTGTCCCATTCCACAGAAAACCTATTCTCATGGTCTACTCACCAGGAGTCGCGCCAGCAGCCCCTGGGGTGTAGGGAGTTGCACTAGGGAAAGAAACAGAATAGCGTTAATTATGCCAGGCTTTGCAGAGAGTCCTGCTGATGTTCTTCACCTCTCCATTTCCAACATGCCCACCAATGTTGAATACAGCTGATAATAATTTGCATTGCCATAGTGCTTTCAGTCTGAGCATCTCAGAATGCTCTACAAACATGTATGAATTCCACCTCATAGCACCTCTGTGAGGTTGGCATGAATTACTCCTTCATTTCACAAGTGGGGAAGCTGAGAGAGAAAGATCAAGTGATTTCCCCAAGGTCACATCCGAATTTTGGTGGCGAGCTGGGAACAGAACCCACATTTCCTAGCTCCCTCCCATGGCCGTGTTGTAATCACAAGACCATCCCTCATCCATTTTAGCCTCCTGATTGCAGATGAGAGAACTGGAGCAGACTGAACCTGTTCATTTCATAGTGCCTGGAGAGAAGAAATGAAAGAGTTTCTCTTATAAACCTCGTCCACTGTAGTCGAGGCAAGCAGCTGCTTCTCCTTCCCGCTGCTTTTTCTCAGCCAGTTCCCTCAGGCATCTGCAAAGAGGCTTCAAAGTACCAGTGTACTGAGTTGGCACCACATACTCCAGCAGCCTTGGCCATAACACCTGCAGAGAAGAGCGAGACTGTTCAGTACGGAGCTCTTTCCGTTCCCCCACCTCCAGTATCCTGCTGTCTGAATCCCTCCCTGCCATGTAGCTTCTCCTTTGATTCCTCACGGACCCTTCCCTAACCTATCACCTCATCTCTCTCTCCCCATTAGCTCACTCTACCTGTCTGGTGCCCCCTCACTCTGTCTTTTAAAGACACTATCTTGTTTGGTGAGTGTTAGGATATAGATATTCAGGCCTGTCTGCAAAGGCCTGTACTTTAAGAATTTAGGTGTATTCTTATCACTTGGCTAGTTATAGAGGTATAAAAGAAAGAAAGAATCAAAATCACTGTCTGCTGGTGTAAGAGCCTTCTCTTACTGTGACAGTCTGAGGCCCTGTTCTTAGGCTAAGGCCTTTGGCTAAGCAGCAGAGGCAGCCATAAGCTAGGAAGCGAACAGTCACATCCTCACATTCCAAACTAGTCACACTGAAATCAGGTGCTATTGGGCTGTTAGGAATACAATCCTGTCCTGATCGTGCCTATCACCTCCAGAGAAAGGGAAGGGCCTAGAAGATGTAAAAGGAAACTTAGTTTGATAGCATCCTGTCTGGCAAGAACTCACTTACCAATACTGGGATGTGAAATCCTCACTTCTGTATTGTCTTGTCATTATCATAGAATCATAGAATCTCAGGGTTGGAAGAGACCTCAGGAGGTCATCTAGTCCAACCCCCTGCTCAAAGCAGGACCAATCCCCAATTTTTGGCCCAGATCCCTAAATGGCCCCCTCAAGGATTGAACTCACAACCCTGGGTTGAGCAGGCCAATGCTCAAACCACTGAGCTATCCCTCCCCCCATTATAGTTCCCACTTTGCTATTGTTTGTCTGTATAATCTCTGTCTGGTTCTGTGCTTGTTCCTGTCTGCTGTATAATTAATTTTGCTGGCTGTAAACTAATTAAGGTGGTGGGATATAATTGGTTACATAATCATGTTACAATATGTTAGGATCCTACTAAATTTCAGGAACATGATTGGTTAAGGTATAGCAAAGCAGAAGTCAAGTTTTACTATATAGTCTGCAAAAAGAAAAGGAGTACTTGTGGCACCTTAGAGACTAACCAATTTATTTGAGCATGAGCTTTCGTGAGCTACATCTGATGATGATACATCTGAGGATGATACATCTGATGAAGTGAGCTGTAGCTCACGAAAGCTTATGCTCAATTAATTTGGGTAGTCTCTAAGGTGCCACAAGTACTCCTTTTCTTTTTGCGAATACAGACTAACACGGCTGTTCCTCTGAGACCTATATAGTCTGCAGTCAATCAGGAAGTAGGGGGGTGGGGGAAATGGGAACAGGGAATGGGGGTAAGGAAATTGGAATCATGTTTGGTTAAGGGCAGGAATGGGAACAGGGACCCAGGTGTAAGGCTCTGTGGTGTCAGAGCTGGGAAGGAGGATACTAAGGAAGGAAACTGGAATCATGCTTGCTGGAAGTTCACCCCAATAAACATCGAATTGTTTGCACCTTTGGACTTCGGGTATTGTTGCTCTCTGTTCATGAGAGAAGGACCAGGGAAGTGAGTGGGTGAAGGAATAAGCCCCCTAACAGTGAGCAATTGGGCTCTCACCCAGAGATGAAGCCTCTTTCCCAGCATTAGAGCATTATGGAGATATTTAGATAGTACCATAAGCTTACTCAGAACTTGACAGACCTATATAAGGCACAGTCCCAGCCCCAATACCTCTTCAAATCCAGGATCACCAACTCTACGTTTCAGAAGTATTCATGGGGGATCTAAGGGGAAGTTGCACTCAGACAGTGGAAAGAATTAAGAGACGATCTCTGCAACATGATTCCTTCCAGTTAAGTTGCTTTATATCTTTTCTCTACTGTGAACCGCTTACTCCATGATGAAGGGGTCACATCATCCCTGACATGAATTTGACATGCTGATCCTCCATTATGCTGGCTGTGCAGAAGGCTTCCTTGTGGAGGGGTACAAGGAACGTAAGGAAGAACGTCCCTATTTCAAGAAGCAGTTGCAAGAGGTCACTTACTTGGGTCATTCCATTGACTGAGGTGTCCAGACATTGCAGGATGTCAATGCACAGGGTTTGGATCGTGCTTTCTTCCTCAACATCCTGGGTGAGAAGTGTTGTACCCTGCTGTGAGAGAGCTAGATAGAACTTATTCGCTAGTAGTAAGATACTGGCAATAGAACCAGTGTCCTTCTCTTACAAAGCCATCTTGAGCATTGACCTATGCCTGCTTTTATACTGCACTGGAAGTGCACAAACGTCTGAAGGGAAGAGAATAATAGAAACTCCGAACTGGTGGGTCAGATCCCAGGCTTAGGAAAACCCTAAAATGAAGGGAATGATTCACTGGACACAAAAGAGTTCCCCCAACAGTGTTCAATGTTTTAAAATTTGAAAAACTGTTTCATCTTTTGATCTCTGAGGAAAAACATTCCGATTCTGCCCAGGGGAAATAAATTTGCAGAACCAGGGGGATCCAATCTCTTTGTTCTGATGCCCCAACCAGCTTGGTCATTCTGTGTGTAGTGAGTGTGATTCTATCAATGGGACCAAAACTGGCCTGATGAGAAAAAGCAGCCTTCTTTGAGAGAGATGTGTGTGTGTGTATTGCCACGAGCTCCAACTTTGTAGAAAAGGGGCCAGGCAGAGCTAAGATCTTCCACAACTTACTGTCAAGTTGAACTGTTTATGTTCATACATATCACGGATTCAGTCATGGAGCACAAAGTGTCTGGGGCCCGCGGCTGTGTCCATGGATAGAAATACGGATTGAAGATATTTTTATGCAACCTGCATAACCTGAGTGTTTTGCTGATTGTTTAGGTCTGCTTTGACAGCCACAGAACGGGGCATCGTTCTGTTTTTTGGAGAGTCTATTTAAAACAAAAAGATGTGCTTCCTTGTACAGGAACATTTCACTGAAAAATGGTGTTTTCTGAATGTTCAAGGACTCATCAGAGGTTGGAGCAGCATAGATAACTCTGTTAGATGGAAATACCCAGTGTGAGATTCTGGTCTCTGTTACACTAGTATAAATCCAGAGTAACACCACTCAAGTCAGTGGAGTTACCTTGACTTTACACCAATATAACGGATCCGATTCTGGCTCTATTCATTCAGTCCAGCTGTCCTGGAGTCAAAACTCCCACTGAAGTCAAGGGGAGCAATCAGCATGCAAGAATGGTAGGACCGAGTCCTAAGTGTTAAGAACTCTCCTTACCAGTTTGCTGGTGGACACACTGAACTCGCTGAAAACATATGCTACCAGATCCCATGCTGCACAATTCTCCACACTTCCTGAACTGAGCAGCGTCCTGATGAAATGAAGAGCTGCCTTCCTCACCTGCAAGGGTAGAGATTACACACCGCACTTCTTGTTAGCCCTTCTGCCTGAAATAGGAGCTAGGATATGATATGAGAGTCCTTATGCTTTTGATTTTGTCTCCTTGGATTAGAAACATGGATACATTTAACACCGGCAGGAGAATGACATGCCTTCTCTATTCTGCAGTCTCTCATCTGGATCGGAATGAAAGCTCCACCCAGATATCCATTCATGCCATAACACTGAAAAAGTTGAAATAGTTCACTGTTCCACACACAATCTTACCGTAGCATTCTGATCACTGAGAGTGGATTTCACTGCCTTCACAATCAGAAGCTTTTTAACTCTTGTCTCAGGCACTGAAAGATAAGGAGAGGTGTACAGTGCTTCTTTGTTCCACACACACTCACTTTCCACATTGGAATTAATCCTGGATTTCAAAGGGCCCTAGTTAAGAATAGTATCAAGCTTCTCTCCTCTACAGAATCAGTGGGGAAGACATAGGACCAGATTCTGGTCTCAGTTGCACCAGTGTAAATCTAAAGTAATTCCATTTCTCTAAATAGTGCCATCCTACTACCATGATGGAAATATTATAAAGGAGTTTGATAGACTGAGGTGACTGAAGTTAATCTGTGTTTACACTGGCATAACAGGACTCAGAATCTAGTCTAGAGTGTATAACACTTAGGATTCTCGAGTCAGGAGTATTATTCTATTTTTATCTGATTATTGTTAACATGCATTAGCCCCAAGTTAACTTCTGTATTTGAAGTTGAAAAAGACCTTGACAAATATCTTGGGCTACATTCAGCACTTAGTTGAACCTGTTGATTTCTGTGTGGCCATATGGGGGTAACTTAGGGCAGCATTTGGTCCCTTAGGGGATCTCCAAACCACTGGTGACTGTGTGTTCTAGAGCCTCTGTGCCCCAGTTGCAGAGGTGATGAGTCTGCTGCAGCCCTGCCGTGCCTACACAGCCTTGGTTCTTTAGCTCAATCTCGAGTAGCTCAAGCTTTTAGCTCTGGATGTCCTCAACTCAACCCTCAGCATGTCGGCCAAGAGGGCAGCTGGCACAGTTGCTCCTGTGTTACTTACAGTCAGCCCCAACAATAGCTCTCAGGAAATCTAAAGACGCCACACGAACGGCCTCATGCTCAATCTCCAGCTGCTCATGTAGAAATGCTAGCAGATCATCAGGAGAAGAACGGGCTGCAAGGGAAGAAATCACATCTTCACTGTCTGCAGAACTCTTATTCTTACCGTACCTCACAAAGGTAAGGAAGTTACAAAGAAACCACTGTGTAACTCAGAGTCTCTTCCCCTTACCTAGCAGAAGTACACAATGGAACAGCTCTTGGTGGTTTTCTCTGCTGAGCTGCTTAGCTGGAGAACAGATCTGTGGGAAGAAGGGAAATGGTGAAAGAAAAACTAATCAGAAGCAAGGGAAAAGAAAAATGTTCAATTCATTTCTAAGCTTCCACTTCCTGCTTGTCCAACTAGAGGTCTGAACCCCAGGGAGATGGTCCTGCATGCACAGCAAGACTCCAAGACAATGACCAATACATTAGATAAGAGAAGCTAAAGTGTTTTGAGCAGCAGAGCTGACCTAATCAAGACACAGCCACAGTTTTTACTTTACAACTCTGACTCCCCCTGGTAATCGGCTTATGGTGCAATCGCTTTACAAACTGAGCTGGATAGTAGCTAAGAAAATGAGAGCGCTCCCTGCTTACTCTTGAGCCTGCAGAAATCAGTAAGGCATGAGGAGGTCCCCAGGCTCTGCACGATCATTCCATTGATTTTTTAGTGTTAATATGCTTCAGATCTGCTGTGCCTAAGCTGAAGGGATCCAAGCAAAACCACCCCTCACCTGGTTGTGCAGAGCACTGCAGATGGCTTGAAACTTCCCTTTAGGTAGAGGGATCTTATATTCAACAGAGACCTCCAAGAGCTGGCTCAGACTCTGCAACAGAGGGCGAAAGTCAGATGGTGGGCACACAAAGGAGCCATATGTAGTGACTGAAGCAGATTCAGGGGATTCCTAGATTCCAAGGCCAGACCGGATTCTTGCCATCATCTAGTCTGACCTCCGCTCGGTATGACACAGGCCATAGACCTTGCCCAGAATCATTCCCAGAGCAGAGCTTTTAGAAAAACATACCAATCCTGATTGAAAAATCATCAGAATCCGCCTCGGCCCTTGATTAAAAAATGGTGAAAATCTAATTCCTTCCTGCATCTAACACACTTTTCTCCGTTGCTGCTTGAAGCTTCCAGAATGTCTCGGATGCCATCTACATACTTTACTATGTTTACACAGTTGTGTAGTGCCCTGATGCTATCAAACAAGTCCATGATACATTGGTTCCCTCCAAATCATGGGTATTTCAACCCCCAAAGTGACCACATACTCTGTACTAGAAAGCTTCAACCAACATAGACGGTGAGTAAATATCACTACCAAGAAGTTAGAGCTGTCTCATGACTTCATTTACAACTGTGTAGCCCCACTGAAGACAGAATATGGCCCCTTACTTCTCGCTCATGTGGTACTGAGGGTGGATGAAATAGAGGGACAAGGCGAGTGAGACAATATCTTCAATTAGAATCTTCAATTAGTGAGACAATATCTTCAAATTCAATCAAACCTGGATTTGTGCTGGAAATGGCCCACCTTAATTATGCACATTGTAGGGAGAATGGTCACTTTGGATGAGCTATTACCAGCAGGATAGTGAGTTTGTGTTTGTGGTTTTTGGGAGGGGGGTGAGGGGGTGAGAGAACCTGGATTTGTGCAGGAAATGGCCCAACTTTATTATCATGCACATTGTGTAAAGAGTTGTCACTTTGGATGGGCTATCACCAGCAGGAGAGTGAATTTGTGTGGGGGGGTGGAGGGTGAGAAAACCTGGATTTGTGCTGGAAATGGCCCACCTGATGATCACTTTAGATAAGATATTACCAGCTGGACAGTGGGGTGGGAGGAGGTATTTTTTCATATTCTCTGTGTATATATAAAGTCTGCTGCAGTTTCCACGGCATGCATCCGATGAAGTGAGCTGTAGCTCACGAAAGCTCATGCTCAAATAAATTGGTTAGTCTCTAAGGTGCCACAAGTCCTCCTTTTCTTTTTTCAATTAGATTATCACACCCACCTTGTCGCTCCAATATCTTGGACCAACATGGCTACAACAGCACTGCATAGAACCGTAGATTAAACAGACAGGCAATGATTTTATATCTATCTAGTTATGCAGTGCAAAGCAATGACCCTCAAGCCTCCTTGTTATTAATTTTCAACCGTTGACAGTTGACTTGGTACCGACCAGAGACAACATATGGTAGCCCCTGCTCTGAGGAGCTTATGATCTAAAAGAGAGACACAGAGTTGACAGGATGTTTTGGGAAATCACAAGGAGAGAGTATCTTGTTGTGCAGGTGTTTTGTTTTTTTATCTCCTTCTCCTCCTCCCCAGGAAACAGAGGATGCTTTTCATCAGAGGCAGTTACCTACAAATCTTGTTGCCTGGGTCACCATGTGTATAAAGCCAGAACTTGTGTGCATATTTATTATCGAACAAGTCACTATCTAGACCAGGAAACCCCACTGGCAGCAAATTCCTCCTGCAGTTCACACATGCACACACAGAGACAGTTACCTTAATGAGTGGTACCTCACCTTGGTGACGTGAAAAACATCAATTTCCTCCTTATATTGCTCAAGGAGCCATGAGATCTCCTTAAATATCGGATTTTGTGGCTCCTTTTTGTGTAGTAGGATGCCCATCATGGGACCAAGGGCTTTGATGATGGCCTGCTTGAGCTGCATAGATGAGACACAGAATTTATGTTCCTATGAATTCATTCAATATCTTCCAATAGGCACACCTTTTCTACTTCTGATGAGTGCAATTTCCCTTGTTCCACTGTCGGAACGGTCCTATCCCAATATTTCCTGGTAAAGAACCAGGACTTGTAGGGTTGGTGTCAGGATTATATTCTAATGCACCTCACAACTAGACCAGGTAAAATATTTCCCCAGATTAATATGCATTCTAGGCCAACTCATCCCTGCTGTAACTCCACTGGGGCTGAATGGACTTAGACCAGGAATTAATTTAGCCCACTATCCCGGGTTCATCTGCACATTAGGTGCACAAGACTAGAATCCATGTACACTAGGTACAGACCGAATTTCCATGATGTGGTGACATTATAAACGTATGGGTTTTCGATGTTTTACATGACACTCTGTTCCATCCAAAAGGACCTACCATTAAATGCCATCATCACAAAGAGTGCCAGACACACAGAATGTAACATCACAATTTCCGCTAAAGGTTTAGAAAGTCAGCAATCCTCACCTCCAGCTCCTCACAGGTCAGCCAGTTGCTGGTCACATGACAATATAAGGGAAGAATTTGATTGCAGAATCGTGATTCACCCATTCTGGGGAATGAGCACTTTTCCCAGTTCATAGAATATCCATTCACTGCCCTTGAGCATTTTTCCAGAACTGCACGGAAGGAGAGAAGACAGGCAATGTGAAAAGGACATAGTAATAATGAGGAGAAGTTGCTTTCTCAGAGAAGGTACCCAGGCCTATCGTTTACTCCAATTCCATGGCAGCTCCTATCAGGACTAGATGCTGAAATCCCATATCAATTTGGAGCTATTTCTCTTTCCCCCATTCCATTTCTTGTTTCTTAAAAGGCTTTTTTCTTTGTACATCTCTCCATCTTTTTTCAATTACCATCATTTGAAGACTCGCGTCCTCTGCAGTTGTTGTTTATTCAACCCGAACACTGTATGATTTCATCTTGAGTTACAGTTTGTCTGAAAGATGTTCAGTGCCCCTAACTGCCATTGGCTTTAGTGGGATTTGAAGGTAGTGGGGAGCACTTTGCCCTAAAAGTAGGTGTATCTAGTGTCCTTGCTAAGAGGAATTAGGGCCCAATCCTGTTCTCTATGAAGTGGATGGCAAAATTCCCATTTCCCTCAAGGGCACAGGATTAACCCCTTACTGAGCATCACCTGAAAAGCAAAGGAAGAGAGAAGTGGAGAAGAAGAGAAGACAGAGAAAGAGGGTGAAAGGAGATGATGATGATGATGATGATGAAGAAACTAAGGAGAGAGAATGGGTGGAGGAGTGGGAAACAGGGGATTTTTAAATGTACAGTAATGAAATCTGCTCCCTTCACCTCCTCCCCCAGGAGCCTCCTGGCAGAGGGGCAGCTTCAGCCTTTGTGTCTGTTTATTTTAAACGATATGCATGAGTCACAAAGGGCCTGAACTTACAAATGCTCAGCACCTCCTGCAAAGTAAGGAGCATTCTCAACTTCACTGAGTGCCATGGGAGCCAAGGAACGCAGCACCTGGTGCAATCCAGGGAAGGGAGCACAGTTCAGGGCCTGTTTGCAGACTTGGTCAGTCACTTAAATCTGTACCAAGACCCCCTAAATATCCTGGCTGGGATGATTTAACTGGGAATTGGTCCTGCTTCGAGCAGGGGGTTGGACTAGATGACCTTCTGGGGTCCCTTCCAACCCTGATATTCTATTCTATGATCCATTTGGGGCACCTACAGGAAGTGCTGGCACTTACCACCACAAAATGCTTGTCTCATCCTGCTGTCCTCGACTAACTCCAACATGGAGATCATGCCATTCAGGATCATTCCCACAAAAGGGATACACTTAAGTGCTGCAGAGAAAGGCCAGAAGAGAAGGAAGACAGACAATCAGCTGCTCTCTGCCTTCTTACAACACACTTAGAAACACTGTGGGGCAGGATGCTATGGGTTCCGAGGCCATTGGCGCTGCGTAAGCAGAGCAGAATGGCTTTAAAGCAGCCATTGAAAGCCAGTGGGGGATTCACCCTGAAGAGGGGAATCCTCCACAAGTGTACAGCTGTGCCCAATGCCCAACTCACTCCCAGAGTAAGGGGAGAGAGCACTGGGGCAGGATGGGAAGTGGGGTGGAGAAGAGCTCCACTAGACCTGATCTTCCACTCATTCCCATCCTTCAGGTACTTCACTCAGGGGCATAAGTTAGAGCTTGCACCTCTGGCTGGATCGCTCATGATCTGGAGGCCAGAACTAGCAACAGCGGTTAATCTTGTGTTTCTACACACACACTCAAACAGAGCTCTGTTTAGCGGTAACATTTTTAGGTAGAGAGATAATCCCCTGTCCTTAAATGAAAAACAATCACTTTGAAAGAAAAGAGGGAAGTGACCATACCATAGGCGGATGACAGGTTGCCCAACGTAATGAAAATAAACTCCTCAGGCAGCTCCAGATGATACATCAGCTCTAACATGACATCACTGAAATAGCAGCGTGCCAGAGTCACTAAGGTGTTGCTAGCTGCCACTTTTAGTTCATTTCTTGCTTCCTAAAAACAAAAACCAAAAGAGAGAGACTGAGGTGACTGAAGCTGGTTGCACTAGCCTGAGTTGTTTACATGAGTCAAGTCCTTATTTCTGTGCACAAGTTGTGAATGAACCAACCCAACTTTCTGAGGGTAGAGTCATTCGTCATAAATATTCCTTGAGTCACTTGGCTAAACAGTTTTCAGCCTTCGAGTTGCTTGCAAGCTGCTTCGTTAGCCGATTCACTGTTAGCCACTTGTGGTGGGTGACTGGTCACCAGAGTCACATGATATTTTCCCTGCCCTTCCCTGAGGCGGTAAGTGAGACACAGACTGGGCAGCTTCAAGATATTCTGAGAGCTTTCCTGGAATAAACTGTCCCCCAAAAGGAGGCTGACTTCCTTTGGAACAAGAGAGGGATTTTTCCATGGGTTTTCCTGCTGGCAAACTATATTCTAAATCCAATGCTGCTTCTTTTGGAGATAGCTCAGATTCTGTCTGTCTTGGGGCTTTATACTGCCACTTATCGCTACAGTATCAGAGCGCCTTCCCCATAAAATCAGTATCAATAATGAAATCCTGAGTAGACTTCGAGAAAGACTTGCTCCTTAAGACACCATAGGCCTGTCTCTGGGTCTGAGATCATGTGTCTCAGGTCCTGATCCTGCAAAGCACTTCAGCACATGTGTAACTTTCAGCATGTGAGTTGTCCCATCTTATGCATGTGCACAAGTGCTGTCTAGGACCTGGGCTTTGGTCTGGAGGAAGGTGTGGGCCTCTAACAGAAGAATACATTTTCATTTCAGTATATAGTTTATCCCCCCAAAAGAGAGTTTGAATGAGTTAAAGCTTTGGATCCTTTGATTGGTATCTCGGGAGAACTAACTTACCTGAGTCTCTCTCATGTGGTTTGAGGCTAGTGTTATTATTTTCTTCAGAAGCCTTCTCTCCAGGCCCTGGGTGTCCTGCTGTAAGACTTTCTCCAGGACACAGTAAATGTCTACTCTGTTTTGCTGGGGACAAAACATACAAGAGAAGAATTGGGAAAACTCTTTCTTGCCGACCAGACAGTAATGTGGCTAATAAGCCCCTGCCCTAATTGGTGGCTTACTTGGTGTAAAACGTGCCCGGCCCTCCACAAGCACCGCATTGAGCAGCGCTTCAGAAGCAGCCAAGCAACTGACATCGTTTAATCTTCCTGGAGAGAAAAGAGCCAGAGGAAGCACCCTTCACTGCCCCCTTCTCTAGTTTCATTTATTCAGAACAAACAATAAAAATGAGCACCTTGCCCTTGCTCTAGCCACTCCAGGCAGAATTTGTAAATGTGGAATATAAAATACCCAACTCCTGCAGTAAGTCCTCAACCGCTCCCAGGGGCAATGAGCTCAGCCGTTAGATCTACACGGGAGTGGGTTTCTGAGTGGGGGTGGAGGGACACATGTGGACAGGGGGTGCCAGGACCCACGGGTGTGCAGGAACACATGGAGACAGGGGCAGATGTGCCTTACTGAATGGGAGAGGTTAGGGGTCAGACAGGGTCTGCATGGGGGGAGCTGCCTAACAATTCCTCCCCGCCCCTCCCAAAAAAACTCTTCCAGACTTTTCCCACCCATACCCAGCAACGCTCCAAGTTCACACCCAGGCTCCTTCCCAGCAATTTACTTCCCTCTCCCTCAGCTCCTCCATTACCCCTGACTCTACCAAGCCTTTGCACTGCGCCTAAGGGGTGCAAGAAATATGGTTCTGTATTGAGTTTAAATGAATTATTACTCTGCGATCTGTATTAACATGCATAGTAAGGAATCAGTTTGTCAAAAAACATTTCCTGAATCCTTTTTGTTGTCTGTATTCATACAGACATACTTGCTGACAGGTATTTTGAAATAAATAACCAAAAATAATTTTAACGGGTGTAATTATATTGTATTCTTTTGACAAACAAAATATGCAGAATTTTGCAGAACTTCTAAAATATTGTACGCATCATTTTTATTTTTTTCTTGCAGAATTCCCCCTGTAGAAAATATATAGATAAGGGTCCCTTCAATGCTATAATCTCAATAATATGTCATCATCATAAAGGAGTGTTGGCTAGGATTTAGAGCAGGGAGTCAGTTCACTTGGGTTTTATTCACATTCTTTGACTAACTTGCTAAGTGGTGTTGAGCAAGTTACTTAATTCCCTGTGACACAAGTCATCCGTAAATGAGGATAATGCTTCCCATTCTCACAAGGGTGCTGTGAGTCTTAATTCATTAGTGTTAGGGAAGTGCTTTGAGATTTTTGGATGAAGATGCGAAAGAAGGACAAAGTATTATTAGAAGAGATTACTGCTAGTCCGACGGTGTACTTTCACTGTCTACAGCCCATGTACTCCACTGTGTGTAAAAGGACAATGCTCTCTTTATAGAGCATTATATCATCCTGATCTGTAAGAACAGCATTTTGCATGATGAGTTTACGCCTGAGGACAGAAGGGCGAATACTGATTCTCCTGATGGTGCGCCAGGCCAAGTTCTACACTGAATTATCCCCGTGCAGTCCCCTGTACCCCCATGAAGTCAGGCAGAATTTGGTGTGGACACCTGGAAAGCGGATGTAATTTCATGAAACTGCCCTACCTCATCCTTTTGCAGTTTCTCGAGCAGAACTGTCAGAACGATAGCCAGCTTGGTCTCGGCTATAAAGGCAATCCTGAGGGCAATTTTGCCCTTATCTTGATCATCCATATGTGCCAGGAGGGAAACAACCTCATTATAAACACCTGAAATTAAATAAAAGGATAGCAGAAATTGGTGCTGGCCTCTTTAATTCACTATCCAGTCAAGATTCTGCAGGAGCCCCAACACTGTGAGAAGTAGACCTGGGAATCCTGGAAATCCTCTTCCTTCCTCCTCATGACCAGGTTTGTTTGCTGAACTACCCAGTGTGCTTGGGGGGAAATCATAATGAAGCAAATATGCTCCTTTCAAGTAGATCCCCCCGTAAAATAATCTTCCTTTCCCTCTTTACTGTCAATTGATGAGTTTTGATAGCATACAGAGTAATAATTTAACTCTAAGTCAAGAAATAGAGCTAAAGTTAAGCACATGCTTAAGAGTTTTGCTTAGTCAGGGCCCCATTTTCAAAAATCCTGAGCACCCAGATGTACCTATTGACTATGCTGGGAACTTTTGGGGCTCGGTATCTCTTGAAAATCAGGCCACTGTTGGAGAGCTCAGTATGAATTTAGAAGCCTAACTTTAGGCCCCTTGTTTTGAAGAAAGCCTTCAATCTTCTTTTATGGTAGTTTAAATACTTGCAGAGAAGACTCATGGAACGGAGTTCATCCAGTTCATAGAATATCAGGGTTGGAAGGGACCTCAGGAGGTCATCTAGTCCGACCCCCTGCTCAAAGCAGGACCAATCCCCAACTTTTGCCCCAGATCCCTAAATGGCCCCCTCAAGGATTGAACTCACAACCCTGGGTTTAGCAGGCCAATGTTCAAACCACTGAGTTATCCCTCCCCCTGTACAGTTGCCTGTAGAGGTCATAAAGGAATTCCCCCGCCCCCCCCACCCCCATGCACAATTGGCGAGGTGTACGCTGTGAGTGGGGTGGGGTGGGGTGGGGTGGGTCCCTCCAACCTTCATCTGAAGCGTCAGGGATTGACCATAGCAGGAGATGGGACACCTGGTAGGGTGGACCAGTGCTCTAAGATGGTTCAGAGAATCAGTTTCCTTAGCTGTCCTGCTCACATGCTCAGGGTCCAACTGATCTCCAGAGTTGTGGGTGGGAAGGAATTTCCCCCTGGTCGGATTGGCAGGGACCTTGGAGTGGGAGGATGGGGCACTGATCACCTGCTAGGATAATCTGAGTATATCTGACCTAATCAATTCTTGACCATTGCAAGGGCCTCAGGCATTGGTGGAACCTCAGTCTCTCCTGTCCTCTGCTGATGGCACACAACAGTTTTGTCTCCTAAAGACTGAAATGTTTTCGTCCAAGACAAGTTTTGGGGTTCAGGGTAGGGTTGCTAGGTGAAATTTAGTGGCCTGTGAAATACAGGAAGTCAGACTAGATGATCTAATGGTCCCTTCTGGCCTTAAACTCTAGGAAACAATGAAATAGCTGGTGTATGAAAAAAACCAGGATTTGATCTCCCATGTATCTCTTTGCTCTGGGCAGAAATTCTCCAGGAGACTTAATATTTCACAAGAAATCTGAAATGCCGTATTTATCTGTCTCCATTGTAACAGCATTCCAAGCATGAAGGAGGAACTAACAAGATTTCCCCTTCCCAGGAAAGACTGCCCATCCGTTATGCAAATTGCATCCTTCAGTTGTAACACCCAGATGCAAACGGAATCATAACTGTAACCTACACTGCCCATCCGTGTGGGATGAGGAGCACTAGTGTTGCTAAGAAATGTGACCCCATGCTTTGTACTCTTGCAGTTAAGATATTAGCAGAGCTTCATTTAGACAGCTAGAGGAGAAGTCCTTCTGCCTTTTTTGTTCTAATTTCCCCTCTCTCTGATGGAGTTGGCTCCATGGATGCAGAAGACACAAAATGAGGGCCCATAACAAACATAAAACAACTGGGAGAAAAGAAGGAAGACCTCCCCCATAACATTCCCTAGAAACTCAGATTCTCAGGAAAGTTTCCAGGTCCAGAGGCTGTAGGCCAACTCCTCAACTGGTGTAAATCAACACAGCTACAAGGAAGTCAACAGAGGGACACTGGTTTCCAGCAGCTGAGGTTCTGCTCATACAAAAGGAGAACATTACAGCTCATCTGTATGCCTATGCTTTCTAAATGTGTGTGTGAATATAGAATGGATATAGAGAATACAATGCTGACCCTTACCTCTGTCGGTTACCTCCTGCTCACTCACAAATTTATTCATGTTTTAATCTTTCCTCAACACTTCCTCCAGTCCTTTCTCCAAAGAGCTCCAGTACTGATAGGCAGCTGGCCTGTCAGGCTGTCCTGTCCTGTCCAGGATAGCCAGTTCAGATTATGCAAGCACTATTATGACATCGCTGTGACTGTGACATAGCACATAAACTGCTGCTGACCAGGTAGGTGCTGTGATGACATGGACAAGAGCCTCAAAGGTATTTAGGCTCCTAACTCGCACTGAAATCAATAGATGTGAGGAACCTAAATACATTTCAATATCTGGGCCCATCCATGTACGCAGTCCAATAGGTGGCTAAATTTGCTCCAGTGTAGAATTTCTCATTCGCTCTAAATCATTTTGAATTTTGGTTCCGTCCCTCTCTCAGTTTGCCACACTTTCCAATATTGGTTTTACTGGAAAATCTGCTCCTGGTTGAATGGATAGAAAATAAAAGCACCGAACAAAGAAAGAGAAGAAACTGCCTTGGAGAATGCACAGTGACACTTGAGTGTGGTTGGTTGGTTGGAATGCACAGTGACACTTGAGTGTGGGTGGTTGGTTTCCTTTGCTTTTTAATTCGGTTGATTAAAAAGCTTGATGAAATCTTATTGGACTGTATTACAAATATTGATTTTATATTGTTTTACAATGAATTGAAATTTATTCTTCATTTCCATGTCCCGCCAAACAAATCAACTAAATTATTTTTTGTTGTGTTTAATACAGTGTGGTGTCATATGTATGGCCATATGTAGAGGCCACACTTGATTTTGGAGATGATGTTGCCTTCAAAGCATTCAGGGTGATGACACTCTTTGCAGTAAACCATATGGAAAAAGAATTCCAATGACATGTGTCCTTTGCTATGTATAAGTGATTTTGTGCCTTACCCTTTCTGATTTTGCCCTTACACGGACATGCTATTCTTTTGTACTCCTCCTTAGTAATTCGTCCATGTTTCCCCATTTTGTAGGATTTCTTTTTGATTTTCAGGTCATTACAAAACTTCTGATGGAGCCATTGGCCTCTTACTATTCTTCCTGTCTTTCCTTTGCATTGGCAGTTGTGCCTTTAATATTGTCTCCTGGAGGTTAAACTGCCAGCTTTCCTGAACTCCTTTATGCCTTAGACTTTTTCCCCATGGGTCGCTACCTACCAATTCTCTGAGGATGTTAAAGTCTGCTTTGGCAGTCCTTCTCCTGTCATTCTCACTCCTTCCTTTCCTTAGAATCATGAAATCTATCCTTCCTGATCCCTTTCACCCAAATCACCTTCCACCTTCACATTCACCACCAGCTCCTCCCTGCTGGTCAGAATCAAGTCTAAAATGGCTGTCCCCCCGCTTACTTCCTCCATTTTCTGAAACAAAGCATTGTCCCCAGTACATTCCAGGAACTTATTGGATAATTTTGGGTTTTACCGTATTCCTTTTTCAGCAGATGTCTGGGTAGGTAAAGTCCCCCATTACGATCAGGATTTGTCTTTTGCATATTTCTGTTGTTTGTTCTAGAAATGCCTCGTCTCCCTCCTCTTCCTGATTTGGTGGTCTGTAATAGACCCCCTACCAGGACCTCACCCCTGTTTATTCCCTCTTTTATCTTTACTCAGAGACTTTCAACTGGTCTGCTTCTCACCTCCTTCTGGACCTCAGAACAGGTTTACAATGCAATATGTCCTCTCTTTTTTTCCTGCCTGTCCTTCCTCAACAAGCTATAGCCCTCTATACCAATAGTCCAGTCATGAGATTTATCCCATCAAGTATCTGTGATGCAGTTAAGCTCAGTTAAGATTCATGCACTAAAACTCCCAGTTCTTACTGCTTATTCCCCATTATTATTACTCCTTGCTTGTGTGTACAGACATCTAAGACGTTAAGCGGATGTCCCCATGGATTTCCCTCTTGTTTCTCTGGTAATTCTACTGCAATTTTCCACATCTACTTCTCCCCACACAGCTAGTTCTCTATTAAGGCCACCTTTTTTTTACCAGATGTCAGGTTCACATACTTCCATTTACCGTGACTAATCTCTTAAGCTAGCGGGGATGGCCACGCTATAAAAATATTTCTGTAGATCAGCATGTGATTATTTGTATTGCAGTACTGCCTCACAGTCCCAGTCACAGAGCAGGATCCCATTGCGCTAGGACCTGTACAAACAGAGAACAAGATGGTCCTTAACTGTCATTAATTAATTAACACATCTTAACAGCACAACAACAAGACAAGAGGGTAATAAAGCAAGCAAAGAAGCCCCCTTTGATCAGGTACCAGCAGATAACTAATATAGTGCTACCTATTTCGGGAACTTATTCCTGAGTCAGGGTCTGATGTGACTCAGCCCCTGTTCCATGCCATTGTGTAAACTGGGGACTCGTACATTTGCACAAGATGGAAAGTATCCAGTGGCACACAGTTGAGGCCTACTCCATTTTTAGTACATAAACAGCAGGCCGCTCTGCAAGAAGCTAAGGGCATGGTCAGCACAGAGAGTTTGCCTGTCTCTGTGCTGGTGTTCTGCACCCCTCACAGTCTACACCTGGCTCCATAAAGTCGGGCCTTTCAAAAATGCAGCATCAGGTAGGAGCGCAAGTAATTGTAAGAATGCTTGCTCATTGCAGCTGTTAACATCCGGGCAAGGCATCCACATATAAGTCCACTACGGATGGACCAGTGATGGGAAGAGTGTTCATGCATGTGACAAGTAACACCATGAACTATGTCATGCCACAGAACAAATTAAGATCAAGAACAGAACAAGAGTATGTGTGGCAAAACCATGACAAACACTGTGCAGGCATCAAGGAGCTCATAAATTAGCACATCATCACCCAAACACTGCCACAGCTTGACTTAGAACTTGGGCAACAGTAGACCCTCAAAAGGAGGAGGCCACAGCTTTACACCCGTGGTCACTGTGATGTTAACTGGCTGCATTTGACAAGAGCTGGATCAGAGGTTGACTTTGAGTGTATTTACAGGGGACAAGGTTTTCACAACACAAGCCTTGTGCACACACGCAAATAGTGTTCTGCAGCAGTGCAAGTTGAGCTGCAGCAATGAGCAGCGGGATCCTGCTTGGGCTCGTAATTCATACACTTCTCTCACGAATGAGGATCAACAGATTAACCCATACTGAATGCAGCTTGACAATATACCATCACTTAAAACACATTACAGTCAGAAAGGATGATAAATATTCCATTTATACACATTATGTACAAGGCCCGAAATGACTGAGGATGCAAGAAAACAAAGCTGGTAAATACAGAAAATGCATTTGTCATAAATATAAAGGGAAGGGTAAACCCCTTTAAAATCCCTCCTGGCCAGAGGAAAAATCCTCTCACCTGTAAAGGGTTTAGAAGCTCAAGGTAACCTCGTTGCCACTTGACCAAAATGACCAATGAGGGGACAAGATACTTTCAAAAGCTGGGAGGAGGGAGAAAAAACAAAGGGTCTGTGTCTGTGTCTGTCTGTCTGAAATCAGTGGAAGCTAGGAGCCTAAATACCTACTGTAGAATTTGACCCAATAACCACAATAATACTAATTTGCATTTCTAGAGAGATTTTCTTCTTCAAAGCATTTTACACACATGTTTTCTAACTCTCTGCTTCAAATAAAAGCCATTATTGACAGACAATTATATTTTTCCGTCACAGCACAGACAAATAGGAGAGTGAAGAGAACACAGTTTATTAATGGGATTTTAAGCAGGTTCTCGTATGGAAAATAATTAAAGATCCAGCACTCAAAAGATGACTCTGCTTAGCTGTGTGCCTTGTGGCTTAAAGCAGAATTCCAAGAACATTACTTCGCTTTTTGAAATGGTTTCTCAATTCATGACAACTCAAAATATCTGCTTCCGCCTAGTGGTGCGGGTTTGCATAACATGTGTTGTTTGTATTCCCTGTTTTCGATATCTTTGCCTAAAAGATAAAATACATCCGAATCTACTGAGACAATTCACACTTCTGCACAAAGCCACAACAGCACTAAGAATGTATATCTTTGTTAGCAAATAGGATCATTAGGGAGAAGGAAAAGGATAATCTCAGAAAGAGGCTCTCTCTTTCTCCTTCACTTTATTCTATCTAGGTTTTTCTACTGTTCTCATCAATGAAGTATCTGAGTATCTTCCTCTAGTACATTAATAATATGACTCACATCTGTCATGGTCATATCTTTTATTGGACTAACTTCTGTTGGTGAAAGGAGTGCACAGAGTTCTCCTTCAGGTCCTTGAAAGGTTATTTCTTTCACCAACAGAAGTTGGTCCAACAGAAGATATTACCTCAGCTAGGGTGACCAGATGTCCTAAGTTTATAGGGACAGTCCAGATATTCGGGGTTTAGGCGCCTATCAATCCCACCCCACCCCCATCACGATTTTTCATACTCACTATCTGGTCACCCTATCCCTCCCCCACCTTGTCTCTCTAATAGCCTCGGAATGACATGGGAGTTTGTTCTCCTGTCACAGACTGTCCCCTGAGAAAGCTCTATCTACTGCACAGACAAGCCTCATCCTTCTAGTAGAACACTTCATGGTGCCTGAGAAATAGGCCCTGTCAGCCACACCCCTAATCCCAGGGATTTACCTGATATTTTAGATATACGGGCCCTGGCCACTGAGCCCCTGGAAGAGAAGGACTGCGACCTGGAACCTGACTTGATGTGTTCACGTTGCAGAAGTATGTACACAGTGTCGGAAGGCAAACAACAAACAACACTTCAATGGTCACTGAATGAGGGGCCTGTGGAAAAAAATACTACCATTGTGCAATTCAAGACTGTGTCAAAATGCACGTGCACAGTACTCAGACTCCCTGAATCCTGGCATTTCCGAACTTTCCATTGCTCAGTTTTGCAAACTTACTAATTGTTATTTTCATGCAGATTTTTATGTATTTGTTGGGCGTCTAAAGATATAAAAATACAGACATCGGTTCATATCATTGTCGTGCAAACATCCCCATTTCATTGTTTGTTTTTAAAGAAAAAAGGACAGGACTAGGTTCTGGCAATTTCTGTATTGAGCTGTAAAGAAAGATATTTTTAAGGGTTTTGAACTGTCGAAACAGAGGCACAGAGATTGTCTCACACAGGGAGGAGTGGGTGATGCAGTGCACACTTTCCCAAGCCAGCAGAGCTGCTGGACCCCAAGAGATTCCCCCTCTATTCCTGAGTCAACCTTTGCCAGAAGCAAGCAGACAGAAGGACAAAAGTAGCTCTCCATTTTAATAAAGGCTCTTGTAACTTCCTGGGTAAACTGGTCCCTTCCATTCTTTAGCTGACTCTTACTCAGGCTCTTTTCTTACTGGCAAACTTGAATTTTGATTTTTCTACGTCATGGCCAGTCTTTATCGTCTCTCTTGTAAACTTGAATATGCCAATCCCTGAGACGACATACTTTCTTGTTTTTTCCTGATTCGGCAATCCTAGCTTTGGGGATTGAGCTCCCATTTAAGGTACTTTTAATGATGACCCCCAGTCCTTTATTTCATCTATCAGGATGTTCAAAGAGAGCAGCTACCCTTCACTGAACGCCACTGCTCTGACTTTGGATTCCCTTGTAGAATGTGTGGGGCTGGGGTAGTTGTCTCAGCTGGATTCTTAATCCAGAGGAAAGACGCTCTCCCCTGTTCAATCAAGATCAGAAATGGCACATAGATTTG
Source organism: Caretta caretta (assembly GCF_965140235.1). Lineage (NCBI taxonomy): Eukaryota > Metazoa > Chordata > Testudines > Cheloniidae > Caretta > Caretta caretta. The sequence continues at coordinate 15,969,413 of NC_134225.1, forward strand.
GGAGAAAAAGTACATTTTATTTTTACTCTATTTTCTTAGTTCTCAAAAGGAACAGTACAACAAAGATAAAAACATTGTGAATAATCAATATAGGTATTGATGTATCTCGTCTGAAATGGGACAGCTGCTCTTCTACTCTCGGGATGGATGCTATGTCAATAGATAAGATAAAAAGACAGGCCTAACTGAGAGACTGAACCCATATGAGGGCCAAATTCTGCTCCTCGGTTACATGAGTATGTCGCTCCCCGACTAGGGCCCAAATCTGTGTAAAGAAGAGTACATCTGGTCCCAAGGGAGTATCGAACAACTTCCAAACTGTATAAGAAGGGTGGTTGAGTCTAAACTATAAAGACAGTTCCAAATATGGACCACAGTTCAGGAAAGCAGCCTTATTCATCCCAGCATATGATGTAAGAAAATTCCGAAAATGTGGATCTTAGATCATGGTCATAATTTAAAAAAATTAATTGACACAGCAGACACCATTCACATTTGAAACATAAAGTATCTTAAAACTGTCCTAGCTTGAAGTGGTGTGAAACTGCTTCAGGAAATGTGGTCCTCTTACAAGTGTAGATGTGAGGTTGCACATATGGTAAAGCCATTTATACAGAATACATGCTGATCTTAATCCTACAAATTTCCTAAACACTATACAGAATATCTAATTGCTTATTTTTAAATCCTAATCAGAGGAAAATTAAAATGATTTGTGCAAATAATTGAATTCTAAGGATTGTGTAACAACAAACACTCTTATTTTCTAGATCTACTGAGAGCTAGCTCTGAGAGAACAAAACAGTATTTTCAGTGTTTATGGGTCTTTACTGAAGCAGGTCTATTCTTTATCGAAGAACAGGAAAAGAAAAGAATTCACAATATTGTTATCCCTTTTGACATGAGTAATTCGTGAATATTTTGGGTCTTGTGAGTTGTTTCCACTGGGGGAGAAATGGATGATGGAGTCAGGTATTTTTTTGACACAATCCTGCTTATTTACAAAGAATGTACACAAAGTTCTATTTCCCTAACGACAGCAGGAATAGTTTCTTGGCTCACAATTCCAAGCCTCTTTCTATCCAGCAGTCTACCCTAAAGCGCGCGTGCTCTCTCTCTCTCTCTCTCTCTCTCTCTCAACTTTTTCTGAGATCACACTACAAATACTTCTCTGGGGCTCCTTTGTGCTTCTGCGGTGTCACACTCCCTCTCTTCCTCCCCCCCGCCCGAACCCCATCTCCCTGCATTTGCATTCAGACCCTAGTGAAAGCCCCTTCCACTGTATGGCTCAACTCCTAGTCCAACTTTACTTGATGGTGACTTCTATTAAGTCAGCCATCTGTTCCACAAAAGAGCTTGATTGTTTTTACATTGATCCTGAATAAAGGACAACTGGTATGCCCACCAGCTTCAATAAGGCTTCCCCTTTCCCCAGCATAACTACCTGTTTTCATGTTGTTTTTATAAATCTGTATCTTGTACATGTCCGCAAAACCCACAGCATTCTTTTATTTTTACTAACCTGAAACAGGATATTGAATGCATAATTTCAGTTACACCAATGTAAATCTGTGGTAATTCATTAGAATTAGTCCATATTTATCCTGGTGGCAAAATAGGTTAGCACGTCACGAGAGAAAACATGACACTTTTTGATAATTGTTATTGTTGCCGGCACCCAGTGCCGAGAGGCTAAACAACAGCTGAGGTTGGTTCGCTACCCGCTGTGCTACACCCAATAATCACAACGGGGTGGAGAAGCAGAAAAGTTTATTTGCAGCTGCAAAAAGGTCCAGGGAGAATAGAATCTCCAATCCTGCACCCAGAGCAGGAAGTGACACAGGCTTTTATACATCCTTTTTCCCAGCATACCTATCCAATAGCAAGCTGCCCTAAGTATCCATATAGCCAGCCAATCCAGTTCCCAGCTAGTGCCCTTGTTCTCTGTATCATTTGTTAAACTATACATAAAGCTGCTTTATTCAGCATTGTTCTTCCATATCTGCCCTGTTTGGCCTTGTTTAGTTTCAGGCAGTCTGACTCTGCAACATATTGTTGCAGATCCTCAGCATAACTGCTGCGAGTGCCTCCAGGCGTGGGGGCCAAGGACACTTGGGCCTAGTATGCAGAGCTGCTGCGAGTGCTTCCAGGCGGGCAGGGGGGCAAGGGTGGGGGGAAGGACACCTGGACCTAGTGCGAGGGGGCCTCATCGACACTCGTGGTCTTCCATCCCCTCGAGTTACCTAGTGGCCGTGCCCCAGTGTCCCCACTGAACTCCCACATCTGAACTCCCAGCCAGAGCCCGTACGTGCTCCACCACTAGAGGCCCTGATGCAGCAAGCCACCCCATACAGCAAAACAAAACCACTCCCCACATGGCATTAGGATGGCAAACGATAATAGAGAAAGATAAGAACTTGCTCTAACAGGGGTTCTCCAACTTCATTGCACCACGACCCCCTTCTGACAACAAAAATTACTTCGCGACCCCAGGAGGGAGAACCAAACCCTGAGCCCGCCCAAGCCCTAGCTCCCCCGGGCCAGAAGTGGCCAAAGTCAAAACCCAAGGGCTTCAGGCCCAGGCAGGGGGCGGGGGGAGCTGTAACCTGATCCCAGGGCTGAAGCCCAAGTCTCAGCCCTGCTGCCCAGGGCTCAGGCTTGGGCTTCAGCCCTGGGCCCAGGCAAGTCTAACTCCAGCCCTGGCGACCCTATTAAAAAGGGATCCCGACCCACAGTTTGAGAACCGCTGTGCAGTAACATGCACTGATTATTGGTGATACTTGGTTTCCTCACAAAGACATGCACAAGGTTACATGGAACTCACCAGATGGTTAAACCACAAACCAGACTGAACACATGCCAGGAGACCAGGTTGTAGGCGGTCAGGCATAGTGGTCAGAGTGGGAGTCATACCTAGTGGTGAGTGTCCAAATGCCAAAAGCAGGGATTGAGACAGGGCCAAAACCAAGAAGCAGGGCCAAAGATTAGAACTAGAGTCAGAATCCAAATGCCAGAGCCAAGAATCAAGTAGGGTGACCAGACAGCAAATGTGAAAAATCGGGGTGGGGGTGGGGGGTAATAGGAACCTATATAAGAAAAAGACCCCCAGATCAGGACTGTTCCTATCAAATTGGGATATCTGGTCACTCTAGAATCAAGAGAGAGTCGGAGTCAGGAATCAGAGCCAAGGGTCAGAACCGGATCACCGGGGCCAGGGAAGAAGGGAGCAGGGCTTGTTCTGAGGAAGGAGCAAGGCTGGGTGTAGGACAGGATCTGGGCTGAAGCTGTGGAGGAGCAGAGCAAAAGCAGGGCTTGGCAAGAGCTGAGCCCAGGGAGGCAGAGAATCACTGAGCACCCAGCGAGCGACTGCTGCTGCTGAGTTTAAGAACCAGGCAGCTAACTTCTTCAGCCAATCTGGCAGGGTGGTCCAAGCAGGCTAGTGTCGGAGGATGGTGCCGTGGGGAAGGCGAGCAGAGCTTCATCATCATGGGCTTGCTTCTGGACGGCGCCGTGCCTTGTGGGGCCGGAGGTCTATCTTGCCTGGTGGGAAACTGCGGTGCCATCATAGAATCATAGAATATCAGGGTTGGAAGGGACCGCAGGAGGTATCTCGTCCAACCCCCTGCTCAAAGCAGGACCAATCCCCAATTTGTGCCCCAGATCCCTAAATGGCCCCCTCAGGGATTGAACTCACAACCCTGGGTTTAGCAGGCCAATGCTCAAACCACTGAGCTATCCCTCCCCCTAGCAATCAAGTCCCTGGCCACCTCAAACGTGTCTAGGATGGAAGGGAGCTCCTGCTCCTCCACCTGGCACTCTCTAGCAGGAGGGTCCTGCCAGAGGGTGAGGAAGGGCCAGGATAAGTGTAAAGCAGCTCTGAGACCTCTGCCCATCATAGAGGAGCCTTTCCAGAGGGTGGCCATGGACATAGTGGGGCCCCTCAGCAGGGCAACCCGGTCGGGGAAGAAATACATTCTGGTGGTGGTAGATTTCGCTATGCGCTACCCCGAGGCAGTGGCCATGTCGTCTATGGAGGCAGACACCGTGGCAGACGCGCTGCTCACCATTTTCAGCAGAGTGGGGTTCCCCAAGGAGGTCCTTACAGACCAGAGGTCCAACTTCATGTCAACCCTGCTCCAGTGCTTGTGGGAGAAGTGTGGGGTCCGACACACCTGGGCCTCGGCGTGTCACCCTCAGTCCAACGGGCTGGGGGAGAGGTTCAACGGGACCCTAAAGATGATGCTGAAAACCTTTATGGACCAGCACCCACAGGACTGGGAGAAGTATTTACCCCACCTGCTGTTCACATACAGGGAAGTGCCCCAGGAATCCACAGGGTTTTCCCCTTTCAAGTTGTTGTATAGGAGGAGGGTGAGGAGACCCTTCGACTTGATGAGGGACGAGTGCGGGGGGAAGGCCTCCCCCGATGGAGTATGTACTGACCTTTCTGGAAAAGCTCACGGAGCTCATGGACTTGGCCAGGGGAAACCTAGCCAGGGCACAGAGGAAGCAGAAGGTCTGGTACGACCGCTCAGCACGTGCCTGCTTCTAGGCTACCAGGGACCAGGGGATGCTTCTCATCCCCATGAGGAAGCACAAGCTGCAAGCTGCCTGGGACGGCCCCTTCAAGGTCATCAGACAGGTAAATGAAGTGAAATATGTAGTGGAACTGTCCATCCGGGCACAGCGCCACTGGGTGCACCATGTCAACATGATGAAGCCATACTGGGCCAGGGAGAAGTTGGGGCTGGCTGGGTGTGGGCAGTGGGAGGAGAAGGGAGAGGATCCCCTGGTGGGACTCCTCCCTGAGGTGGGGGCTGACCCCTCGCTGGAATCAATTCTCCTCTCAGACCAGCTAACCCCTGCCCCGCAGGCAGAGATCAGAGAGGTGCTGCCTTCACACCGGCAGCTGTTCTCCAGCCGGCCTGGGCTCACTAACCTGGCTGTTCACCGGGCAGAAACAGGAGCCAATCTTCCCATCAGGTGTTCCCCATTCAGGGTCACTAGGAAAACAGCCCAGGACCTGGAGAGAGAGGTTGGAGACATGCTGGCTTTAGGGGTGATCCAGCCGTCCTCCAGCCCCTGGGCCTCTCCCATGGTGCTGGTCCCCAAGAAGGACGGGTCGATCCGGTTCTGTGTGGATATGGGAAGTTCAGTGCCATCACCGTGTCCGATGCCTACCACCGATAAAATCTCTAGACAAGTTGGGGGGGCGCTGATGTGATGAAGTGGGACTGTTCTTAATGGTTCCTCTGAATAGTGTGGGGGTGCCTCAGTTTCCCTATGCAGTTCTTAAGTATCTAGGTGGTAGGATAAGGGTGTATGATCACTGCAGAGCCCTAGAGGGCAGGTGTGTGCAGGAGTCTGGACACAGAGAATGGCCGACACCCTGTTTCCTGGCCACTGATGGCCTGGGCCCTTCCCCCCTGCAGGGTGAGAGCTAAAGGGTTGGAGAACAAGGGAATCAGGTGACCTCCTGGCCCTGGAAAGGAACAAAGCCCAGAAGAGGAGGGGCTGGAGGGAGTTTCAGTTTGGGGCTGGCTGGGACATGGAGTAAAGGGCAGACGTGGTTGTCTGGCTCACTGCCCCCCAAAATGGACCCAGCTGAGGGGTCCTGTTCTCTGCACCTACAAGCTCTGTTTTAGACCATGTTCCTGTCGTTTAATAAACCTCTGTTTTACTGGCTGGCTGAGAGTCACATCTGACTGCAAAGTTGGGGTGCAGGACCCTCTGGCTTCCCCAGGAGCCCCGCCTGAGTGGACTCACTGTGGGAAGCGCACGGAGGGGCAGAGGATGCTGAATGCTCCGAGGTCAGACCCAGGAAGCTGTGTGAGCTGTGTGTCCTGCAGACAGTCTGCTCACAGACAGGAGACTTCCCCAGAGTCCTGACTGGCTTCATGGGGAGCAGTTCCAGAGCATCGTCCGGGGACTCCATGACAGCTATCAAATCCCCCCTCACTCTTCTCTTCTGCAGACAAAATAACCACAGTTCCCTCAGCCTCTCCCCATAAGTCACGTGCCCCAGCTCCCTACTCATTTTCATTGCCCTCCACTGGACTCTCTCCAATTTGTCCGCATCCTTTCTGTAGTGGGGGCCCAAAACTGGACGCAATACTCCAGATGAGGCCCTCAGCAGTGCTGAATAGAGGGGAATAATCCCTTCCCTCGATCTGTGGGCAATGCTCCTACTAATGCAGCCCAATATGCTGTTAGCCTTCTTGGCAACACGGGCACACTGCTGACTCATATCCAGCTTCTCATCTGCTGTAACCCCAGGTCCTTTTCTGCAGGTCCTTTTCACCAGTTCCTTATCCACCTTTCAATTCTCATATTAGACCCCATCTTCTCCAATTGAACTAATAATTTCCCAATTGTATCAAATGCCTCACTGACATCCAGGTAGATTAGATCATTGGTTCTCAAACTGGGGGTCACAACCCGGTTAAGTGGGGGGGTCACGAGCCCCAACCCCAGCGCGCGGCTGTAAGTTGCGAGCCCCGACCCCTGCGCCAGGCTGTCAGCTCCGACCCCTGTGTGGAGCTGCGGGGCTACGAGCCCCAACCCGGGCACACGGCTGTGGGTCCCGACCCCTGTGCTAGGCTGTGAGCCCTGACCCCGGTGAGCGGCTGTGAGTCCCGACCCCGACCCCTGCGCCGGGCTGTGAGCCACGACCCCGGTGTGCAGCTGTGAGTCCTGACCCCAACCCCTGGGCCGGGCTGTGAGCCCCGACCCCGACAGGGAATCGTGGTTGTGAGCACCGACTCCAACCCCCATACAGGGCTGCAAGCCCAGACCCCAACCCTGGGCAGGAGCGGGGCTGTGATCCCTGAGTCCGACTGCCACATGGGGTTGCAAGTCCTGACCCCAACCAGGAGTGGGGCTGTGAGCCCTGAGCTGGGGCATCCAGGACGCTGTGAGCCCCGATCCCTGTAATGGGGTTTCAGGCGGAGCCCGGCCATGCTGAGGGTTATCAGCCGAGAGCACACACAGGGTTGTCAGCCCCGAGCCCCGCCACCCTCTGCGTTTTAGTCTTAATTTAAAAGCAGTGAGTAAAGGTAAATTCATTTTAAGCCATAGGGTTTAAATTTAGTATTTAACATAGTGTTAAATATCAAAAATGTGTTTTTAATTTTTAAGGGGGGGGTCGCACTCAGAGGCTTGGTGTTCGAAAGGGGTCACCAACACAAAAAGTTTGAGAACCACTGGATTAGATCTACTGCATTTCCTTTGTCTAAAACCTCAGTTATCTTCGCAGAGAAACAGATCAGGTTGGCCTGGCAGGACCCACCGATTGTAAAACCAGGTGATATTTTATCCCAGTTACCGTTCACCTCTTTGTCCTTCATTACTTTCTCTCTCAAAATTTGTCCCAAGACCTGGCAGACAGTTGAGGTCAAATTAAAAGGCCTGTAGATACCTGGACCACGTTTTTTTCCATTTCTTAAAAATAGGAACTATATTAGCAATTCTCCACTCCCCCGCCCCGAGTTTACAGAGTCATCAGAAATCCTTGCTATTGGGCTTGCAATTCCATGTGCCAGTCCCCTTACTCTGCATGGATGGAGCTTATGGGGTGCTAGGGGCTGCAGTGAGTGGGGTGGGAGGACCCAGTAGGGGGCACTCGCCCCTTCTAGTCTGTGCCGGCCCCAGCATAGTGCTCAATTTGTGCTATTTTGGGGGTTGTAAATCTAAGCTCCTGAGCGCTTGTCCCTAAGGAGCCCATGTGCAGTGCAGCCTGGTCATAGAATCATAGAATATCAGGGTTGGAAGGGAGCTCAGGAGGTCATCTAGTCCAACCCCCTGCTCAAAGCAGGGCCAATCCCCAATTTTTGGCCCAGATCCCTAAATGGCCCCCTCAAGGATTGAACTCAAAACCTTGGGTTTAGCAGGCCAATGCTCAAACCACTGAGCTATCCCTCCCCCCTGGCTCCCTGGCCCAGCTCCCCACGCTCTGTTCAGCACAGTGCAACTAGATGTGGGATTCTTCACTTGTCCTAATCTACTGTGCTGTGTGGCTGTTAAACAGCTGCTCCGTCCCACCCCAGAGGTGGCTGCATCTCAGTGCTGGGCAAAGGATCCCTGTATAAATAGCCCCTGCGCCCCACCCCAGAGGTGGCTACATCTCAACCCCAGGGATGAACTGAGTGACTGGAATACAAGTGACTCTAGTCCTGGGAGTGACCAGGGCTGCTGGGCCTCTTGCCAGGGAGGTGGGCAAGAGATTGGGGCCCTGAGGTGGTGCAAGGCCAGGGCCGAGATTCTTCTGGCCGTGGGAGCCCAGTGACTCAGTCAGTGCCCTGCTCCCAGCCAGCCCTCCCCATTCACCGAGCCCTTCGTGCCAGCCATGTCGCTCTGAGGCGCAGTAGGTGCCACTCGATAGGTCACCTACAATCACACGGTTTCTTTTCGGTGCCTCGACTGGGCAGCGGGTAATGAGAGGTGGATAACTGATTCTCCAGGCCAGGACTACAGACCTGCTCCCCCGCTGCGCTGAGCAGAGAAATGGGGGAGGGAGGGGTAATTTTTCAAAGGCTTTTTTTAAATTGCTCATCAAAAACCTGAAATGTTTAGAAAGAAGCAAATTTTTTCTACAACACTGTCAAGAAAAAGGCCAATTTACCAACAAAAAAGCTCAGGCTTTAGTTAAAAGAGGAGCGAAAGAAGCAGGGCTGAAATAGGTACAGAATATAATGAAAGGAGGGGGGTGCTCCTATTTGCCCCCCCTTCACCTGTCCCAGTGTTACAAGAGCAATGGGACGCTCTGTGAAAGCAAATGTCAAGGGAAGTTACATAGTTAGCCAGGGGAACTCACTGCCACTAGATGTCACTGACATTGCGAGCCTGGCAGGATTCAGACAAGGATGGTGCGGGGTGGGGGAGCAAGGGTTTCAGGACAGAATTTAGAAAACAGGGCACAAGGCCACTGCTGACTGTCAGGATGAGGGAGATATGCCCCCCTTTCCCTCCTCCCCCGACTGGTTATGTCATCATTAGCCACGAGGAGGGGGTTCTTGCACCTTCCTCTGAAGTAGCTGGTGCTGGGGTGGCTGGCCCCATTGATCTGATTTGGGGAAGGAGGCAGCAGGGAGAGGGCAGGGTACTGGGCTAGATGGGTCCTGTGACGCTAGCAGACCAGGTGCCAGCTCATGCCCAGGCCTCACTGAACACTGACAAATGCAGAGCTTGACCCAGCCTGTGTGTTAGCCGTGTGACAACAGCTGCTGATCAGCGTGTGTGGAGTGTTTCGACTTGTGGAATTGCTTGCAGGATTGATCTCTCCCATAACCTCTGTAGCCCGTGGTATAAAGTTAGAATGAATGTTTGCATCGTAAACCTCTGTAACTGCTCTACACCACTGAGTTTGCAAGGCAGCTTACGTCCACCTAACACTGCGTCTACACTAAAATTTGGCTCCCGCTGATGTAACTCACCTGCTTTGCCGACTTAATCATGCCACTTCCCCCAGTCAGCGTAGTTAGGTCAATGCAGTGTCAGTGTACGTACTGCGTTGCTTACATCGACTGTCCCGCAATGCCCCACACTGACAGTACAATCGATACCACACACCACAGACACAAAGAGCCAGGTGTACACACACACAAGTGCTGTAACTACTGTGGCGGCTGCATGCAGGGCGATTTGATTTTGTAGTGTAGCCGTGGCCTGTGTAATTCCCCCAACAGGGGAGAAGCATGAATTAGTGTAAAGTGCTGGGCCTGCCCATTGAAACCAAACGAGCCATTGCGAAACATCCTTACTGATTGCCTCTGTTGTTAGATATTTCACTGCGTGTGTGTGTGTTCTCCCTGTGTGCTGCCCCAGCTCTGTGCAGACAGCCAGCACAGCAGACCTTGAGTGAACCGCCCAATGACCACAAGATCCGTTAAGGGACGAAGGCACCCGGCCAGGTTTATTGTTGACAAGGCATGCGAAAAGCACCTGGCAGATTCTACGAGGATACTAAGACACGTATGCCTGTGACAATGGACACAGCTCAGTGAATGGCGGGACTTTCCATTGCCCCCTTGGCTGGACCAACACATTCTCTCAGAGATACCCTGATACAAACAAGCTGCCCCTCTGACTTAGATACTGCCCTCTGACCTGGCTAGTTATTGTCCATTTTTTTTTTTTTGTACATGTTGGTTTGATTAAAACATTTGTATTGATTACGTTGCTATTTGTCCTGAGAGCAGGAAAGGAGTATGGATGAGAGCAGGAAAGGGGCACTGAGGGCAGCCCCCTGCCTCTCCCCCCCCACCCCCCAAATGAGGGGCCCTGGATCTGGCTGCAGGAGGTCTCCGCCCTCCTCATAACGGTGGACGGGTGGAGAGTTCACAGCAGGGCACTGAGCAGCTGAGGGGGATGTGGGGAGATGGGGGGGCATCACTGGAGGAGTCAGCGTGTTCTTTGCTGGCTCCCCATGCCCCCCCCCGGAAAGGGGGCCCCAGGCTGCTCCCCCCAGGGACTGTCAATCATTCAGTGAGGAGCCGTCCCAGCCCCTCCACCCCAATGGGGCCTGGCTTGGCCACCAGATCCAAGGTTCCTGCTGCTTGGCCCCTGCTGATCTGTCCTCCCCCCACCCCCTGCCAGGACATCATTGAGGACAAACTGGACAAGAATCTGTGGCCCTTTTTGTCGGACCCGGTCCCTACCACCAGCTCCCAGGCTGCTGTCAGATAAGGCTGAGCCTGGCTGGGCTGTGGGTGGCAGAGCCCTGACACACACACCCCAGAGTGTAGGAGCCTCTGTGCCTGGGAGTGTGTGGTCAGGACCCTGCCCTCTACGGGGGAGGGGATGTCCAAGAGCCTGGAGCCCTGGAACCCTCTTACCATGTCCCCCGCACCCCAGCAGTCCCTCAACACACCAGGGCCCAGGATGGAGGAAAGGGACTGGCCGAGCTTTAGACAGACCCCCAGCCCAGCGCAGGTGCCACCCTCCCCTACTCCCTCTTGCCTGCTTTGGGACTCCTGTCCCACTCCCTTGGGCAGGGCCTGCCCCGCAGCCTCCTCCAGGCCCTGCCCTTCCATCTGGCATTCCCTCAGCGAGCCCCTGGTATCCACACTGCCCCTCTCTCCCCCCAGCGCCCGCTTTAGGCATTGGCACAAGAACAAGCCAGCGGCCGAGTACCGGACGGGCCCGTGCCTCATCATTTACGTGCTGGGTGGGGTGTCCATGTCTGAGATGCGCTGTGCCTACGAAGTGACCCCGGCCATCAAGGGCAAGTGGGAGGTGGTGATCGGTGAGTGGGGCGAGTCCTGGGGGAAAGGGCGGCTGGAATGCCCAGGTCAGGGAGAGTTGGGACCCCCTGGGAGGGGGAGACCCTAGAACTGCCTGCCCAGCACCTACAGGGCTCCCATGCTACCCTCTGTCCTCCGACACCCAGGGGCTCACCCCCTGCACACACCCCTCGAAGACCCAAGGGTGAGGAACACTGTCAGCGCATGGATTCTTGCCTGGCTGTGCAGGGTACAGCGGCACGAGGGGTGCGGTGCCAGGCCAAGGGGGATAGGAGACAGTCCCTCCCCCCCTGCACTAGAGCAGGGTCCAGCTGCAAGGATGGGGGTGATGGTGATGCCAGCCACATACCTGCCTCACTGTGCCCACCACTGCCAACCACCTCTCTCTCCCCCAGGTTCCAGTCACATCCTGACCCCCAAGCGCTTCCTGGATGACATCCAAACCCTCAACCAGCTGGACCCCGAGGAGGCCTAGAAGCAGCCCCCTCCCCCCAGAGACTCTGCCCCCCACAGTTTGCTGCCCCCAGCTCCACCTGCTCTTCTCAACAAGGCATCCTCCCCCCTACTCTTGGCTGCGGTGTCAGTTCTTGGACGGGGGGAGGACCCCCAGGCTGCTTGGCTGTTCGGGCAGGGGGCAGGCCAGGCTTCCTCCCGTCTTTGCAAGTCTTTGCCTCCCGTTAACAGCAGCCGGGAGGGAGGGAGAAGCTAGGAATTGCACACCCGCCCCGCAAGGCAGGTCAGTCTTTCCCAGAGGCTTGGGGAGAGGCTCTGCTTTCACTTTGGCCCGTTCGCTCCATCTGACGCTGTTGTGGGCCGGATGTAAACCAAGCTGGCTGGGTTTCAGTCCAACACTCATTGCAGGGCCTCTTGGAGAGGCACCAAGTCCCAGGGTTAAACAGGGCGCCCTGGGGCTCCCAGCTCCCTGCACAAACAGCAAAATCTCATACCCAGTGTGACGAAGTGGGACTGTTCTTAATGTTTCCTCTGAATAGTGCGTAGTTCCTCGGTTTCCCCTAGGCAGTTCTTAAGTATCTAGGTGGTGGGATAAGGGTGTATGATCGTTGCAGATCCCTAGAGGGCAGGTGTGTGCAGGGGTCTGGACACAGAGAATGGCCGACACCCTGCTTCCTGGCAACTGATGGCCTGGGCCCTTCCCCCCTGCAAGGTGAGAGCTAAAGGGATTGGAGAATAAAGGAATCAGGTGCCCTCCTGGCCGGGTAAAGGGACAAAGCCCAAAGGAGGAGGGGCTGGAGGGAGTTTCAGTCTGGGGCTGGCTGGGACATGGAGTGAAGGGCAGACGTGGTTGTCTGGGTCACTGCCCCCCAAAATGGACCCCCCAGCTGAAGGGTCCAGTTCTCTGCACCTACAAGCTCTGTATTAGACCATGTTCCTGTCATCTAATAAACCTTCTGTTTTACTGCGAGAAGCAGCGTGGGGCGAGGGATGTGCTGGCCACGGCTTCCTGCAGCCCCCGTTGGCCTGCAGTGGGGAACCGCGGCCAGTGGGATCCGCGGTCGGCCAAACCTGCGGACGCGGCCGGTAAAGAAACTGGCCCAGCCCACCAGGGGGCTTACCCTGGGGGGCTGCGTGCCAAACGTTACCGACCCCGGTGCTACAGCAATCTCCTGTACAGCAATGGCTCTTACAAGACAGAGTAAGTTAGTACAACCCAGAGTCTAAAGCTCAGGTGTATTTGAGGATCTGGGCCAGTACTTGGCTGTTTCTATAGTAATGACCCCTGAGCAAGCAGTGTAATGTACATGCTTATCACTGAGCTTGTCCAGAGGCTGCAAAGAATCATAGAATATCAGGGTTGGAAGGGACCTCAGGAGGTCATCTAGTCCAACCCCCTGCTCAAAAGCAGGACCAATCCCCAATTAAATCAGAATGACTAGATGTCCTGATGTGTAATAAAAACACTTCGAATCATAAAAAATCAACCCAGCCTACTTTACAGGGCCTGATCCTTCTCTCCCTTACAGCATCTGAGCAGTAGGAGAATGGCTAATACGGGCCAGTATTATGGTTGTTGTATTCTATTTATAAAAGTATAATACTGGCCAGTATTATAGTTGCTGTGTCGTGTTATAAAACAACAAAATAAATAGAAAAATAAAAAATACAAATGAATGTTTTGAATGAATTTGGGGAAAAGAATTTACAGCACAGTACAAGGATTTAAAACATTTAAAACATTCCTTTCTTTCTCTCCAGTATTATCGTCTCTCTTGTTCCAATTTTGGGTCGCAGGAGCGAGTAGTATAAAGGCCCTACCATCAATCAAACGTTAACCCCACCCCTTGACCCTGTAAGCCCTGCACACAGGTCACTGGAAGTCCCACCTCATGGGAGTATTACTTGCAGGGTCAAGGCGGACACATGTCCAGAAGCAAGGTGTGTCATGTGACCCCTGTAAGAACTCCTCCCACTGTCCTCTGCTGATCAGGATGGATTTTGCCCTGACAGGAACGACTCGAGAGAAGATTTGACCAATCAGGGGGAGTTCCGGGGTTTGTGTGACCCCTCTAAGAACTCCTCCCACTGCCCTATACCAATCAGGAAGGGTTTCAGCCGCTGGGGACCACCCCGAGAGGAGATTTGTCCAATTGGGGGGAATTCTGGGGTGGGGTGACCCGTCAGGAAGTGGTTCGTGTGACCCCTCTAAGAACTCCTCCCACCACCCTCTACCAATCGCGATGGGTTTTGGCCACAGAGGACAACCCTGAAAGGAGATTCGATCAAAATAGGGTGGGTTCTGGGACGGGGTCAACCGCCCAGAAGAGGGTCGTGTGACCCCTCTAAGGACCCCTTCCAACGTCCTCTGCCAATCAGAGTGCAGCACCATCACCTCATAAGTCCCAGCGCTGGGAAGAGGAGGCCATCTCTTACCAAGAAGACATGTTTTAGAAATTGTGGAAAGGCTGAGAGGAAACGTGGACTCCTTTACCACTCCTGTGAGACCTTCAGACTTTGTTTTAGCCCCGAGGACCTTTGGAGTTGTGTGGAGAAAGCACTACAGCAGCGACAGTTCTGAAGAGGATGAGAGAGAAGCCAAGGGGATTCCTTTGGCCCAGCCATTGATGGATATGCCAGAATCCGACCCTGAAGCCCAACTGCTCATGAGACACCCCCATGAGCATGGTGGCCTCTCGTCATCCGCCACCCTGGAGGAGGAAGGCCATCATGGCATGGGGGAGGCACTGGCAGACAAGGTGAATGGAAAAGACGTAGCTCCGGTAAATGAATGATTAAGAAGCGACGGTCGATGATTGGATGTAATGGGGTTAGGAACCAGGGGTTGTGTAAATCTAAAAACAAGCAGTGGGAACTTACGCTTGTTTCTTGTCTGAAAATCTCTCGACAGCTTGACAATGCCTTTCTAGAGGACCCGGAGGCCCTGGACGGCGTTGCATCAAACAGCGAAGGTGAACCAGGCCCGCCTTGTTTTTGCTCAACGCCGCTAGAAATTGTTGAAGATGACTCCGAGGAGGACGGCTATGAGGAGTTTAGGAGAGGCTTGGCATGGAACTCGCTGAGCCAGTGCCACGTCACGAGCGTAAAAATGTTATGCGGACTATTGTACACGTTGCTGTTTATGCTGTTCTTCATCACTGGCTTAGGGAAAAGCTTTTTGAAAATGGTGAGGGCTGTGTCATAAATGCCCCAGCCCAATGGCACCATGCCTGTGTGACTTGGACTTCAATGGATAGAAACTGCAAGCTCTGGGGCCTGTGTGCTGAGCTGTGTTTGGAAAGCTTATTGAACACTATTATTGCCATAGGTTATGTTATGCAACGTCTGTGCCTATCCCAAGAACATTTAGCGCAAGCGGTGACCTTGAGAAATGCTGTGCAATTCAGTGGAGACCCTGACCGTGTTTTAAAGAAAATGTCCAAAATGGAAGATGCCTGCTTACAGCGTTACATTGACCGTCTGGTCCACACAAAAACTGACAGAACCCTGCTTAAGAAAAAGACTATTTGTAAGAAATCTAAAAGGATTAATTGAGAGAATGATGAGGGGACAAACATGCAATATCAAACTTGGTCACTGTACATTTTAAAAAATCGAATGAAAAGGGCTTTGTGATTATCTGTGTTTCTGTTAGAAGGTCTCTGGCCCTAAAGTGAGCGAAAAGTTTTAATGGAGATCTGGGTTTGTTTTCAAGAAGCTGTATGACTTTTAAATTGAAAAAAAATGGTTTGTGAGAACCTAGCTCTTGTGTCTTTGTGTAAAAGAGACCCATTTACAGCAACAAGCTGTGAAGTGGGAGGGGAACAAATCCTAAAAATGTGTTTACAGTGTAACCCTTCTGCCCATCAGAGTTGGCAACAACAGGGTCTAGGTTCAGTATCTAGGAGTTCCATTCCGGGAACACAATGCAAAACCAGGTCAAGCCTCCACCAGTGGGGCACTGAAGCTCCCCTACGACAAGTTGAAATCACTGAATACGGTGTTAAGTAGTAGGGGGCCTCAGAGCTGGGGCACCATGAACCCAAAGGGAATTCAGCTCTGCAGTCTGTAACCAAACTCCTAATAGAATTAAAATTCTCTCTGATATTACATAATGGAGAGAAGGTGCAATTGGTGTTTGGGGCCCTCAGAAGGGGGCTCACACCACTAGGCACAAACCTCCATCCTCAAACTCTCTCAATTCACTGGCTTTTGCAATCCTTGTCCCTTGCCTAGCGAGTGCTACTTAGTTGATCTTGATTCCCTCCGTCATAAAAGGCCAAGTACAGTTCCGCTGTCCTTGGTTCACATAATCAGGATAACGACACTTTATTCTTCCTGCCCCAATAACAGAGACACTGGGGATCCCACAGCAGCCAAAGTGACTGTTTGGGCTCCTGTGGGCTCACGCTAGGCGGGGTGGGTGTGCCTGTGCAAACGAGATCAGCTCCTGAAGTCCTTTTCCACAACTCACCACCAGATGTCAGGGTAGAGCTCATCCTGCCTCTGCTTACAACACGAAAACAAAACAGGGATGGTTCAGACATGTGTTTGAGTACAACAGAGTTGACTCATCCTGTTGAACTGAATGGTTTTAACCACACCCCCACTGAATAGTGAAGGTAACTGTGATTCCTTACCCTTATTGCTATAGGGATAAATTTGATGGGTGTGCACCCATAGTAAGGGAGGTGGGTGGGTGAGTTCGGATTAATATGAAATGAAATAAAACCTCAGGAATTCGCAGATGCTATTGGGCAGTTTAAATATAATCCCTGGAGTTGGCAGAACTCTACTGGACAGTTTAAAGGACCCAGGAACTGGCAGAACTCTACTGGACAGTTTAAATATGACCCAGGAGTGGTTTTGAATGCTATGGGTCACTCTTTCTAGCAATTCAAAGCCATTAAAAGTTTAAAATACTATATTTATCAAAAAAAACCCAAAACAACCAACCAAAAAACCCCACCACACACATTAATAATCAAGGTGGGCCATTTCCAGCACAAATCCAGGTTTCCTTACAATGTAAGTGATCACTTTAGATAAGCTATTACCAACAGGAGAGTGGGTTTGTTTTTCTTTGGGGGGGGGAGAAAACCTGGATTTGTGCTGGAAATGGCCCACCTTGATTATCATACACATTGTAAGGAGAGTGATCACTTTAGATAAGCTATTACCAGCAGGAGAGTAGGGTGTGGGGAGAGAAAACCCTTTGTAGTGATAAACACTCATTTTTTCATGGTTTGTGTGTATAAAAACATCTTCTGTATTTTCCACAGTATGCATCCGATGAAGTGAGCTGTAGCTCACGAAAGCTTATGCTCAAATAAATTGGTTAGTCGCTAAGGTGCCACAAGTACTCCTTTTCTTTTTGTGTTTTAAACTCTCTCTCTCTCTCTCTGTGTAAAAAATACATAGGTGGGTTTTTTTTAAAGTATATGGCTGCAAACTGATAGTAATGGTGTGTTTCAAACTAACAGGGTGTTTTTTTACTGTGCAAAATGTGTTTTAAACTGGATTTTAAAAGTTGATTTTAAAAGCAGTTTGGTTTTTATTTTGCAAAATGAGGTGTATTTAAAAAAAAATGTTTGCGGGTTTGTTTTTTGTTTTAAAGTGGTAGAAATAAACTCAAAACTCCTGTTTGTTGTGCAGCCTGAAATGGATTATTTTGTTTGAAAGCTCTGACTTTTTAAATAGAAAAACACCCTAATGAATATTTTATTTTTAACTTTACAAGACAGTTTCATGTGATTTATAATAATAATAATAATAATCAATCATCATCATCATCTTGTCTGCTCCACCGTATGGAGAAAACATGAGAGACCCTTAGACCAGAGGGTAAAGAAGCTTAAAAGAAAAAGAAAAGAGACAGCTGAAAAGAAAAATTCCCCAGATGGATGGATGAAGCCCAGTAAATATACTGTGTTTGTGAGGTTATGAGGTTTTGTATTTGAAGTAAATACATCGGTGTGGGTGAGAAAGATGGTAAAGTTAAGTTTTGTAATATGTCCCTTCCCCCCTAATCGGGTATGTGCAGTTCTCCTGACAATGCTGTAGTCAAAGCTACAGGGACACCTCCACCAGACCAGCCAAAGAACCAGAAATCTGCTTTGAGACCTTTAACAACTCAAAACAGCACAAGAGTGCAGATGAAGCATCAGGGCAGTCCAAACCTCAATTACGTCAAAGCCAAGGACAAAACAAAAAACTCTGGTGAAAACCAACCACGCAAACACAACGCCAGTTCCTCAGCGGCCACCTCCACACCAAGCCCTGAGAAAACCGTGAGTGAAAACGCCCACCTACGATGCTTCGTTCAGAAGACTGAGGGACGTTGTATCCTCGGGGGTTCTAAAAGAACGGTATTCTAAAAAAGGTTTGGGGAAAATATGATGCCTCGTTCAGAATACCGGTGAATGGTGTATCTTCAGGGGGTCTAAAAGAACGGAGGGCTGGAAAGCACATCAACAAAGCAAAAGCTTTGGTGGGTGACTTTTTGAAAAATACTTCAATTTTTGGCTCTGCACAGGCGTGACTAGTCATGGAAAGGGGCACCCGCAAGGATACACATCAGCTCAGGTGTAAACAAAAGGGGGGATAGCGCTTGGTGGACAAACAAATGGCTGCCAAAAAGTTCCAGGCCAGGATCACTGTAAAAATTTTAAAAAGAGCTAAAGAGGTAATGGGGAGGGGGGACAAAAAGAGATGCCCTCGACTGGAAGCTCTCAAACTGGCATGTCTGAAAATGGGGAGGTGGAATCAGACTCTCACACAGAGTCTGGTTTAGAAAATTCCCCAGAGGGCTCTCTAGAATGATGGGTCCCCATCTTCTCCCGATGACCCTCACAGAGGCGCCTCGGAGTCTGACTCTCAAATAGCATCTGATGTAGAAGATGCCGCTGATGGTCCCGTAGAGGAACCCCCAAGTAACCCTGAAAATGCAGAGGTGTGTATGGAGAGAGTGAGAAGTTGGCAACGTGAATTACCTAGATTTGGGGGGGTCGGTGTATTGTGAGGAATTTCATTTTGTCAATCTTGAGCGAATAAATTCAGCTCAGCAGGTTGTTGAAGCCATACACAGGGGGATACAGTTAGTTCTCGATGACGTTAATGGTAGGGTAGGCCCTGATGATTATGTTCAGTTACATTTAGAGAGCTGTAATTTAACTAAGCCATTGTTTTTGGTCTGAAGAACTAGGGATGAGCTGTCTGCTGAGGATTTCTTCAATCAGTCCTCAAAGCTGCCACAGAGCAATAGAGTTTCATGTCAATGGGACATTGCACCTCGTTGTGACAGTTGTAAAAAAACAGGGGTGGGGACCGCTCATAGAGTTTTAAATTCTATCCTCAGTAGTCAAATCATCCATAAAAAAGAGACAATGTTTAGTAGACCTGACTTACACGGGTACCCATCTGTGTTTTGCGCGTGGACTCTTGGCTGTCATGTCCGACCACAAACCTACGGACGCGGAATCATTAGCGGGGGCGAGAAAGTTGCATGAGAAACTGGGCTGGTCAGATCAAAAAAAGATTATGCTCAGTGACGTAGCAATGTCTGAACAGCATTTAGGAGTCAACATACAGGTGGTGCTGTATGTGGCGAAAGGGGCTTTTTTAAAATGGGGGGGGGGAAGTTTACCCCAAGACTTATTTCATCCTGTTGCACGATGAGCATTACTAGGGGGTTCTGGTTGTGAAAAAGTTGTTTGGAGCAAAAAATTATGGTGAGTTTTGCCCCACGGTGCACAGTCACGGCCACTCTTGCAGGTCCAGCTGCTGCCTCTGCTTGAGCATAACATGCTCAGACAGCGTGGACGTGCAGCTGAGGTCTCCTCGCTGTAGACTGTATTGTCAGTCCAGAGAGCGTTTAGACAGACACATCGACTGGGCGTCGACAGAACAAGTTGAATGCCTGTCTAAAACGTTGTGCGATAAGGGTCAGCCTTACGTGGACAAGCGGCACAGACGTAAAGGGAGGCGCTGTAAGCGGGGACAGGCTTTGATCGCTGGTGATGTAGACGGTCACCTCGGTTTTATGGACAGCCTTAGAAAGCCCGAATCCTCAGAAAAGTGTATTTGTTATGATTCTGAATACACATAGGAGACTGGGTTGCACACTCCCAATTACATTTTTGCTATGTCCCTCAAGCCGGAAAAGTCCTGGGAATTTAAGGGTGATGAGTGTCTTTCTGTGTTTGTTCAGACCTTTATTGGCAAAGACTTCTGGGTCTACACGTTCCAGGCGCACAATTCCAAAGGTTACGATGCATACTTCATCATTAGACAGTTACTGAAGGAAAAGATGTGCCTAGAACTGATCACTCAGGGTAGTAAAGTAATGTGTGTGGAAGGTAAGGTCCTGGGCATTCGTTTTATAGACTCTTTAAACTTCTTGCCCATGAAGCTTGGTAAGCTCCCGCAGGTGATGGGGTTTGAAGGGTGCAAAGGGTATTTTCCACATTTTTTGAACACTTTAGAAAATCAAAATGACGTGGGGCCTATGCCCGGTGTGGAGCACTATGGTGTAGAAAGCATGATGCCCAGGGAAAAAGCAGAGTTTCTCGACTGGTAGCAGGCCCACAGGTAGGAGACGTTTGACTTGCAGAAAGAGCTCGTGTATTACTGTCAGCAGGATGTCAAAATTTTGAGACAGCCTTGTATCCTCTACAGAAAAGAGATTATGAAAAAGATGGAGAAGGGAGATCTAGTAGAGAGAGAACCTGGTAAATTCACCGAGATAAAACTGTGCATAGATCCATTCTGGTACATAACACTGGCATCTGTCTGCATGGCTATGTACAGGTTTATGTTTTTGGAGCCTAACACGGTAGCTCTTCTCCCTCCAGACAATGATCACAGGCAGGAAAAAGATATTCGACCCCATCTGTTCAGTGGCTGTTGTATACCTCTCACAAAGAAACTATACAAATAGGGCATGCTTTACAGGGTGGGGAACTACAGGTAGGCTCCTACTCTTTAGAGGGTTATGCCAGTGTTGACAGGGTACACACAGCCTTAGAGTTTAACGGGTGTTCTTTTCCACGCTTGTGCCACCTGTCATTGTGAAAAAGCACAAAACCCTATGACGGGGACAACTTTTGGGTTTCTTTATTACAAGACGCAGCTCAAGACCGACTATCTGAAACAACTTGGTTTTGTAGTGAGGACTCTTTGGGAGCAAGAGTGGGAAGTGATGAAAGAAAGAGACAGGGAGCTTGCAGGTTTTTTAAACTGAGCCCAGTTGCCCTAGCCTCTCGTGCCTAGGGATGCTCTTTTTGGGGGAAGGACAAACGCTATGCACCTGTATTACAAACTTAACTCCAGGGAAGAAATCCACTATTATGATTTTACCAGCTTCTACCCTTTTGTAAAGAAAACCAAAGAATACCCTCTCGAACACTCCGATATAGTTTATGACAAATTTGGACCCCTTGCAAATTATTTTGGAATTGCAAAAGTTAAAGTGTACCCCACACAAGGCTTCTTTTTCCCATTGTTACCTGTCAGAGTGGGTGGCAAGCTTATGTTCACGCTACGCCGAACCTGTGCGGAAACCGAGCAGCGGGAGATGTGCATCCATACTGACGAGGAGAGGGCCATCCTGGGGACTTGGTGCACGGTGGAATTGAACGCGGCCATAGCGAAGGGGTACGCGGTGGCAAAAATATATGAAATCTGGCTTTTTAATGAAAAATCTGATGTACTCTGAAAAGACTTCATCAAATGACACCTCCAGCGGAAACAAGAGGCTTCAGGGTACCCCATCTGGTGCACAGACGAAGAAAAACAAAATAAGTACATGAACGATTTCTATCAGAAAGAAGGCGTGCGTTTGTGCCAACACGAGATCAGGTTTAACCCCGCTAAATGCCAAATCGCTAAACTCTTTCTAAATTCCCTCACGAGTGAGATCCCGCCAGATCAACACATCACCGAGTTTGTGTCGGCAGGCCCGAAAACATACGGGTATAAGCTGTCGGGAGGAAAAGCCTGTATGAAAGTCAAAGATCAACTTTGACAGTTTGAAAGATCTAGTCCTGGACTATTGCACGGGCCTGCGAGAAAACACCTCAAAAAAGAGAGAGGTGCAGCAGCCCTCTATCATAAGGAACAAAAATCAGTGGTAAATAGAGACCAAAACCCTTAAGAAAACACAGAAAGTCATTTACAACAAGAGGGTCCTAGGAGAAGGCTTTAAAACCCTGCCCTATGGATTTTAAAATGGATACGAGGTGGAAACACCCCTTTTCTGCAATTCTCGCGGGGCCTAGCAACTGTGGGAAAAGTTACTTTATAAAAAATGTGTTGGATAATGCCAAACAAAACATTGTCTGTTATGCCTGAGAATATTGGATAACCTGGCTATAAAAAGCATTGCAAGATACACATGTCTGGGCTTGTTGAAACACATTTTGAGCAAGGCTAGGCATGCCCAAGAATTTAAATGTATTTTTTACAAAATTCATCACCATCCGGTCGTTTTGCACTAAGTCGTTAGAATACAATTTTAAAATCCGGTCAAAAGATAAACACTTGCTCCGCTGATGTAAGAAAAACACTCGGTGATAGTCGCAGGCGACAGAGCGGGGGTCTTGTAATTGTCTATTGTGAAACACAATGCCTGTGGCATTTTTGTTTAAAAATTTCATAATGCTTTTAGGAAACAACATGCTCTTCGGGGGGTGCCCGTATGAGTCTAAAAGCTCTCCACGTTACGCTCCGCCAGACACAAGGCAAGCCAGTGTTCACCAGGTTGGTTGTGTGGATGTGCAATACAAACCTAGGGGTCTCTGAGACAGCTTGTCGCCAGGGAGCCAAATCACAAGGGAACACATCTAAGAAATTCTTTTTTGTGTAAGGCACCTTGATAAGACACACGAGAGCTGCACGGTGTCCATGTTCACATATAGTCAAGCAGAACGTCTCTCCTCTGATTTCTCTCTATGATGTTGTCAAAAACCCCATGCACGATCAGATTGACGGTGATGGTTAAAGCCTTCCCAAAACGTATTTCTGCTCTCAGGTTCCCGGTTTTAATCAGGGAATAGCCATCGGCGCATTCCTGGTCGGGAGACAGGTCAAAGGCAAACAAGATGTAACCCTGTGGAAACTTCTCACGGTCGATTAACAGAGAACGATCTGTCATGTGTTTACCAGCGTCTGTACCAGATTCATGTATTCTCTCACGCAGCATCCTGCCTCCAAGTCTGGTTGCAGAGGCTTGGTTGGTATCTGTTCACCATCCACATACAAGGCCACAAAATTAATATCATAATGTTTAAAATGAAAGGGATTTTTAGTGTAACTTCCACTCAAGGCATAGGACAAACCCTAGGACAAGCATTTTGGGTAACTGTCCCAAAAAACAGGTTCTCCTGGTTATTGACCCTGCTGCCCACGGGGATGCTGAACACTTTCATTCCCACACGGTCCACGGGATATTTAGCATTTGTGGTAAGCAGGGACTCCGCGTGCCCCAGACGAACGCTCAGGGCCACCCGTACTTTCTTCACAAAAAGCGATGCTGATACAATGCGCAATTTAAAGCCTTCGGCTGCACTACCCATTAAACAGAAAGCGTCTTTACTGCGCGTCAGTTTAATTTTCACATCCACTCCGTTCAACAAATGAGACGTATCTGTTCTGATCTGTCTTTATTTCAATGGTAATGGTATCGATGTGGTGTTTTCTGACAGGAACGTGATGAGGTTTATCGTAGGTGATGGTGACAAACTCATTGTTCCTTCCTCAGACAGGGACACAGCATAACAGGGGAACAGAAAAGTCCCTCACAAACTGGTGTTCTACAATAACTGTGTGCAGATACAAGGACTTAACCCCCCCCGTGATGTCTGCCCAGAAGGGGAATTTTTGGACGCTGCGCTTGGGGCCCAAACCTAGAATGTTAGCTAGCTCCCTGCTGGTAGAAAACATAAAAGTAAAATCAGCGGATTTAAGGCTAACTTTTCTACCCACAGGGTCATAGTTCATGACCACCTCAGGCGGTGGGGGAGGACGAGCCACGGTACTGTTCATATGATCCAATCATTCGGGTATGGACGAGTAATAACCTCGTCGTAGGATAAAACTCTATGCCATATCTTCAAAGGTGATTTCAAAAGGGGTGTTCTCGCGGATAGTGTTCCAGCTGTGCGGGTGTTGTATTTCCACTAACCTCACCTTCCAGACACCCGGGAGACCCAAGGGCTTAATTAGCTGTATTGTAAAGTTCGACCTGGTGTTTTGAGGAAAAACTGCAGAGCTGGCATTGCTGGGCAAAGTCATGTAACACCTGCCGTCGCTCATTTTTCTCTCCCTCAGTCTTTGCAGGAGGAATCTTTTTGTTTGTTTGTGTCTAAACGTCAGAATTGAGAAGCTTCCATCCAGCTGGTAAACTTATCGTCCCCGTCCCCCCGGCAAACCATTTCACCAGTAGCTGCTTTTTTCTCCCTTTTCCTTTCTCCGCTAGAACTTTTTCGATCCGGCAAATCCTGTCTCCTTTGGGGTTTTCTTTTTGTAAATCTTCAGGGTAAAAAGATCCAGTAACTGTCTCACCCTCGTAATCTTTTAATCGGTATACAGGTCTCTGGCTCCTGGTTAAGGCTTCATCCACTATAAATATCTCATTGGTAAACGTCTGTTCACAACCTTTTTCAAAAGCTCCTTTGGTTTTAGAGAGAGTCTCACGTGGTCGCCTTTTCTAAAAGGGACAACAACCGGTTTTATTTTAAAACCATCTCTATCAACCAGTTTCCATATCTTCAGAGAATTGGAAGGGTTAACATCAGCGGGTCTGGTACGTAGAGTTCTGTAAAAGCTCTGGTTGTAACTCTTCATAAAGTCAGGTAACAGGTCAAGGTGGCGAAAGGCATTATGGGCTGTAAAATCGCCACATCCTCCGCATCTTTTTCAAGTTCTGTTAAATCGCTCCACAACCCCTGCTTTGACTTCATTATCAGTAACAAAAAGCGTTAACGCTGTGCCGTTTCAACAATCTGCTAAAAGGTCTGTTTCAAAATTCTTTCCACCGATTAGTTTGTCATTTTTGAGGCACGCGACCTTGGCTAAAAATAGCTTCAAAGGCCTTGGATACTTCACCACTCATCTTGTCTTTTAGGCCTAAGGCCCAGGCATATTTGGATAGAACGTCTATCACTGTTAAGATGTACTTAAAACCGCTGTTGTGTTTGGAGAACCAGTGCATACGGACCAAATCTGCCTGCCATTGCGCGTCCACATCTGAAAGAACGGTCTTGGTTCTTTTAAAACGTATTCGAGCTGGTTTGTGTAAAGTGTAAGCATCCTGGTGTGAAAGCCAAGCTCCTACCTGTCTTCTATTTAAGAAGTCAAGAAACCAAAAGTTTTATGATGCTTTTTGGCCACTTGAAAAAGAAGATTGACCCCGTCAAAGCCCCCAACTTTCCTGGGGGTTTAACAGATTTTCTTTAACAGAGCCGTCTGCGGAGACATGACTCTTCCTGGGACCGTCTTTTACGAACACAAGTATGGAGGGGGACACGTTCATTCTGACACATTTAAATAAGTTTTATTAATCGCCTGGTTTAACACAATCTTTTACAGCCGCCTGAAACAAAGGACGCCATGACCCCTACCATGAGGGAGTCTGAGCTGGTTCATTCTTCCATTTTTGTCCTTTTCTGGATTTTCCTCTTGAGATCTGGGTCTCAGACAGGAGCAAAAACAGCTGATGCGCGATGGATTTACTCCCACAGGGCTACCGATGTGCAACTTCTCAAAGGCCTCTAGAAAGGCATCGTCGAGCTGTTGAGAGATTTTCAGACAAAAAACAGTGTAAGCACCCCACTGCCTGTTTTTAGATTTATGCAATGCCAGGTCGATTCCGAACCCCATTACACCCCCATGATCAACAGTCGCTTCTTAATCATTCATTTACCTGAGCGCCATCTTTCCCGTTCACCTTGTGACTCCCCCAAGCCACAATCGCCTTCCAACTTTAGGGCATGGACAATGAGAGGCTGTCACACTCACTGGGGTGCCTCACAAAGGTTTGGATTTTGGGGTCAGGTTCCGACGTAGCCATCAACGGTTGAGTCAAAGGGCCGTCCTCGGAACTGTCACTGCTGTAGCGCTTTCTCCACACAACTCCAAAGGTCCTCGGAGCGAAAACAAAATCTGAAGGTCTCACGGGGGTGGTAAAGGAGTCCATGTTTCCTCTCAGCCTTTCCACAATTTCTAAAACATGTCTTCTTGGTAAGAGATGGCTTCCTCTGCCCAGTGCTGGGACTTGTGGGGTGATGGTGCTGCACTCTGATTGGCAGAGGGCGTTGGGAGGAGTTCTTAGAGGGGTCACATGACCCTCTTCTGGATGGTTCACCCAATCCGAGAACCTGCCCCATTTTGGTCAAATCTCTTCTCAGGGCGGTCCTCTGCAGCCAAAACCCATCGCGATTGGTAGAAGGTGGTGGGAGGAGTTCTTAGAGGGGTCACACGAAGCACTTCCAGACGGGTCACCCCACCCCGGAACTCCCCCCAGTTGGTCAAATCTCCTCTCGGGGTGGTCCCCAGTGGCTGAAACCCCTCCTGATTGGTAGAGGGCGGTGGGAGGAATTCTTAGGGGGGTCACACAAACCACTTCCAGACAGATCACCCCACCCCGGAACTCCCCATGATTGGTCAAACCTCCTCTCGGGGTGGTTTCCAGTGGCTGAAACCCCTCCTGATTGGTAGAGGGCGGTGGGAGGAATTCTTAGAGGGTTACACAAACCACTTCCAGACAGGTCATCCTGCCCTGGAACTCCCCATGATTGGTCAAACCTCCTCTCGGGGTGGTTTCCAGTGGCTGAAACCCCTCCTGATTGGTAGAGGGTGGTGGGAGGAATTCTTAGAGGGGTCACACGAACCACTTCCAGACAGGTCATCCTGCCCCGGAACTCCCCCTGATTGGTCAAATCTTCTCTTGGGGCGTTCCTATCAGGGCGAAACCCATCCCGATTGGTAGAGGACAATGGGAGGAGTTCTTAGAGGGGTCACATGACACACCTTGCTTCCGCTCATTTGTCCGCCTTGACCCTGGAAGTAATACCTCATGGCTTGGGACTTCCAGTGACCGGTGGGCAAGGCTTACGAGGGCCAAGGGTGGGGTTAACGTTTGATTGACGGTAGGGCCCTTATACTACTGGAGCGCCTTCTTCTGTTTGTCTCCGTTCCGCTTCAGTCCCCAAGCACTCGGCCAGGACAGATGTCACTTATGACCTCCGTTGCCACCAGCTGGACAGAGGGACTTGGGTCTTTCTTGAGGACCTGGAGAGCTGAAATGACACAGGACAACATGTTAGTATACAGACTGTCAAATCACAGCTAAGCGTGATCACAGAATCTTGAAGTACCAGAGCAGAATGATCACATGGTAAAATGTGAAACTAGGCTCAGTCCTTCTATTGGGGTGGAAAATACATGAGAGATGAATATGCCTCACTTTTCATATTGTCACCTATTGTGCCGGAAATAGCTGGAGACTTACTACCTCTGAATACCACGCTACAGAAGCTCTCCAATACAAAGAAAGCTTTAGCTTCCTCCATTGGCTCCCTTCCATGCTCCCAACAAGCGGAGAGACCCTGACTCGACCAGAAAGTCATCCACTCTGCTGTAAATGGAAGAAGGTCCATTGTTTCAATAGCTTCCACTTTTAAGTTTATTTTCCATCTCTATTCAAGAGCCACTGTCTGAGCTCCAATAACCCTGGAATTGAACAGAGGCCAGGTCCAAGCTGCTTTGTGCAGGATGCAGGGCACCTACTGGAAGAAAAATTGCTGGTGGGAAATTTGGGGTAGCAGAAAGTGGCTACAATTTCTCCTCACCTGGGGAGTCCACAGAGAGCCAATAAAGCCCAAAGAGTGGATAGCACTGGCTGCGGAGGGGGCCTTGCCAGGACAACCAGGAGATGCACGGACTCACATCACACCCTCTGCAGCTTCCTCCTTCAGGGGAAATTAAAGCTGACTTTCTACTGGGCAAGAGTGAATTTGTCCTTTGACGTGTGGCTGATGCACTTTGCACCAGTGCTATCGGTTACAGCTGCTTGTCAGCTAAATTCCTTTAGAACTCACGGGTGAGCAGAACTTCAGCTGTATTTATTACTTACACATCAGCAGATGGTCCAGGTCCAGCCATTTCATACGCTGCCTGTCTGTGTGTTCCAGGATGATGCCTAAATACACAATGGAAAACAAACAACAACAATAAAACCTTCCCTTGTTGAGTGCAAAGTGATATTAGCAGCCCCTAGACAGGTCTTTGGCCTCTCCTACCGTGGACCTAAGGGTGAGCTGTGGGCAAGAGGATGCTAGTGCAGTTTAGAGTCCACACTGAAGAGAATGAGAAAGACTTTTTTTTTTAAGAATGTTTACACAAAACCCATTTGCTTTAAAGAGTCTGTGTTCCTCTTGCCACTGCTGTCAGTTATTGGAGACATACTAAGCTAGTGTCTTGGTCTAGTGGTCTGAGCAAAGGACTGGGGCCAGGAATAAGTGAGTTCTAAGCAGGGATCCCACAAGGTGACTGATAGGTGAGACTTAGGGCACAACGCCTGCCTGTCTCACCTGGGTATGCTTGGGAGAAGAGGGCACAGGGCCAAAGCGGAGGAACCTTTTGCCTCCTTGACAAGGTGGTGTGGCCAGGAACCTGAAACAGGAGGCGCTGAGGGCAGGTGGGCTGCATGCCTCCCAATGATGAAGTAGTAGTGAAGAGCACTGAGCAACACTGTGGGTGGGTCTGCACTTTGAGCGAGGGAGATCACTCCCAGTTCAATGGGACAGGCCCACTCTAGCTCGGACAGCGCTCGCATGCTAAAATTAGAATGTAGGTAAAGCAGCACGAGCAGTGGGAGGAGCTAGCCACCTTGAGAATCGACTTTGGGGTTTGGATGGGATCATACTTGGGGTGCTTAAACTTCCTGCTGCTCCTGCCATCGCAGCTACTCTCTATTTTTAGCACTCAGGGCTAGTGCGGGTATGTCTCATCAAGCTGGGAATTAGACCCCCAGCTCCAAGTGTAAACATGCCCTACGAGACAGTGTCGCAGCCTTTACTACTAAATGACTGCACCATGCTTTCCCTGCAACAATCCCAAAGCACTTTATAGCAAGTCATGATTTCCTCCGACCACCACACTGGAGAGGTAGGGATATTAACATCCCCATTTATGTATGGGAAGCTGAGGCACAGAGAGATTAATGGCAGCTCAGTGCTGCACAGTGGGATTTTCTTCTCTCTCCCTCAATGGGAATACCAAAAGGGACACTGGGCATCATCTCTCACCAGCTAACTTGGCTGCAACTGCCCGCATCTCTTCCCAGCTGCTACAGAAGTACGTGATGGTGCTTTTGTACAAGTTCTCCAGCAGCTCGGCATTCTCTTTGGCCTAGAGGAAATCAGGGACACATGAGCTCTCTCTGGCTAGAAGTGCCCTTTGACTGCCAGCACATGCTTTTACGAGCCACAGGTAAATCAGAGAAAGAACAGGTGACTGGGTGGACGTGGGAAAAATGGGGATCTGTGGCAGATTTACATTTTCCATCACCCTCAGTCATATATCCCACTCTGACCGTTATTTCCATTACCCATCACACATCTCTACACCACCACACGCCACTCCAGTCAAGAATCTCAGACACTTCAACAGCTCACTCACAAGGTGTCTGCAAATGTCCACCTGGAGCTCCTCAGGCTTCAGCTCAGCTGTGCTATCAAGGTGTTCATTCACTGCAGTTTGGAGCCTCTTCAGTCCCAAAAACGGGACACAGAGGTGAAACGTAGCTCTGCATTCCTGAAAAAAAGAAAGCGTGTCACACCATTTAATTGTTCCCTACTGAGTGCTATGGTCATTCAAAGGGAACTCATCTGCTTGCCTGCTCATCTATTCCAGGATAAAAAGGGATTCATCTGGATGTAATTGGCAGAAAACATGCAGGAATGACTAATCGAGGGGAGAGCTTCCACTGCAACCTGGAGGTAGCATCAATGTCTTTTTGGAACAGATCTACCTATGAAAGCTGCTTCACCAGGTCTCTCTTCTGTTCGGGGGAGGCAGGGGCCTGGGGTGCAGAGACAGACAGGAATAGAGAGCTGTCGGGCTCAGACCCATGACCTATCCTGGATTCTGGTGAGGCAGCCATGGAGCAACCTGGCGGGAACTGACTCAGCAGGAGGGCAATGAACTAAGGGGAGAATTTGGGCCTCCACAGCAGGCAGGAATAGCAGATCTCCCCTGGCATTGGGAGGAAGATTCCTTTGGCTTAGTAAATAAGTCACTCTCGGTCTTACCACTGAAACCCTGGGGTTCGGGTCTTGCAGGTGCAGCAGAAGTGTGACCCAGCTCTGTCTAACCTGCTCGGCGAAATAGCCCTTCCATTTTCTTTTGGTCAGGCGGGCCAGGATGCCAAATAGGACAAAGGACAATAAACGAAGAGCATCGTCCTCCTACAGCCAAGAAAGCCCCACAAGTTAGTAACTAAGGGACAATCACATCACGTACCTCACACAGCCATCTCTTCTACGCTAAAGTTGAGGGATTCCAACTACAGCTAGTCGGAAACACTTTCATGCACGAATTTTTGATTTGAATTTGCTGATTCATCAAACTATTTTAGCGACAGTTCCATTTTGATGAAATTCCTCCAGAAGCCAGGCAGGGGTCCTTAGAAACCTGCCTGCTGTCTTGACAGTGCACCCGTTCAGCTCCTTGGAAGCCGATCTAGCAGGCTGACTGGGATCGTGGGCTTCCAAACCCACAGCATCTGGGACCCTGGCTCTCAAATTTGCAACTCCCTGGCACTTCTAGCTCCCACAGTTTCCTGGGTTCCCAGCACCTGGGTTCCCAGCACCGAGAGCAGACTGCCCGGACCCAAGGCTTTCAATAGAGCTCGGTTGAGAATAGTAATTCTGTTTCACAAAGAGTTTTGAAGTTTGGGGAGAGGGAGTCCCACAAATAGGAACAAAACCCAAATTTGAAATCTCAAAATTCTCTGCAAAAACGGAATCATTCCAACCCTCTCACATAAAAATGGTATAGAGCAGGCCCAACACTCTCTATTGTACCTTGGAACCCCCTTTTCATGGTTATCTAGCTATCTAATCTAGTATTCAGACTTTCTTTGAGGTTCTCAGTGGCAAGAAAGAAGAACAGAAGGGGGAGACTGTGGGAGCAGGGATGTCATCCCCATCCTCCTCATGTTCTCCTCCTCCGTAAAACACCTCTCTTCCCTGGGGCCGAAACATCTCTTCACTCTGACATCATGAGCAATGCCCAGGGAGTAAATGGAGTCTAATCAAGATCGGTTGAACTGGGGCTGGAGAGTTCTGGTCACATACGTTGTCAAAGTAGGTCCGGATCTGTTGGGTGAGGTCTCTGAAGGAAGAACCTATGTCCTTCTCTTTCAGCTCCTTCAGGACTTTGGCCACTGCTTTCATGCTCTCGCCAATGACTTCAGAACTGAAAGGGTCACTTAAGGCCCTGATCAGTATGACCATAAGAAACTTCTTGTGCTTTTTCACCTGGACAAAAATATGACATTAAAGAACACTGATCACTGATCACACTTCTAATACGTTTTCTTTAGCAGTTATGAAGCTGTGGGAATTTCATCTCCCCCTCCCACCCTCGGAGACCTATAGCTATATTTCAGACCAGGTTCGAGCTACAATGAGCCAAACTTGGTGCCATAATACACCTGTGTCATCCTAACATTAGATTCCTAGTTACTTAGATTCCAAGGCCAAAAGGAACCCTTGTGATTATCCGGCCTGACCTCCTGCATAACACTGAACTTCCCCGAAATAGTCTCTGTTGGAACTAGAGTGTATCTTTTAGAAAAACGTTCAATCTTGATTTTAAAATTGCTAGTGACAGAGAATCCACTACAACCCTTGGTAAATTGTTCCAATGGTTAATTAAAATTACCATTAAAAATCAATGCCTTATTACCAGTCTGAATTAGTCTAGTTTCATTTTCCCCCATTGAATCTTCTTATACCTTTGTTTGCTAATGGGAAGAACCCATTCTCAAAATGTGTTCCCCATGTGAGTAGTTCTAGACTGTCCTCAAGTCACTCCTTAACCTTCTCTTTGTAAGGCTAAATAGATTGAGCTCCTTGAGTCTATCACTAGAGGTATCTTTTCCAATCCTTTCAGAATTCTTGTGACTCTTCTCTGAATCCTCTCTAATTTATCAGCATCCTTCTTGAATTGTGGAGACCTGATCTGGACACAGCATTCCAGCAGTGCTCACATGAGCGTCATATTCAGAGGGAAAAGAACTTCTTTACTCTTAGTCAAGATTCCTCTCTTTATGCCTCTAAGGATCATTTCAGCCCTTTTGGCCACAACTTCGCATTGGGACACCTTATGTTCAACTGATTCTCTGCCATGACTCAAGTGGTTTTCAGCATCATTGCTTCTTGGGATAGAGTCTCTCATCCTGTAAGTAAGGCCTGCATTTTTTATTCCTAGATGGAGACATTTACACATGGTCATATTAAAGTGCACAGATTGTTTGCTTATGCCCAGCTTAGCAAAGGATCTAGCTTGCCCTGTATTGACTGCAAAGAGGTTACTCGGGTATGTGAGAGAGCAGAATTTGGCCTAGTGCATTGTGTGCAGCCTCTGTAAACTCCGAAGAACTATTTCCCTTGGTTTCTCTAGTTATGCTGCATTCTAGTCAGTATTCTCTCTTACCTTCTCAGGTGCCCCATAGACTAAATTTCCCAGGCCTCTTACAGCCATCTGCCGGACAATGCTGTTCCTATCATGTGACCTTTCTTCCAAGATGCGTAAGACTGGCTTAAGGAACTTCTTCTCCCTGAGCATGGGATCACTCATTAGCTGAAAGAAAATCAACCTGTCCATTAGCCCCAATAGGATCATTAAGATTGGGAATAGAATTTGAGCAGACATGTCATACGCTGTCAAAAACAACAAGGAGTCCTCCTACAGCCCCAGTCTTGAGGTTACAGACAAATATGGCTACCCCTCTGATACTTGGCACATAATACACTGTAACTTTAGCATTCCACACAAATGAGAAAGGTCTACAAAACATGGAGCTTTCCTTTTGGGCACTAGAATAGGGATCCACTCACCTCTTGAGAGCCTCTTAGTGGCTGGGTATGGTATCACAGTCCTTTTCTCAGCCCTGGTGCACCCTGCCAGCCGTCCTCAGTGAGCCTTCTGTGGCTCAGGCCTCTGGCTGAGTCCCAAAGTCCAAAGGAACCCCTTCTGGGGTAGTCCAGAACAATCCCATTGCCCTCACTTGGGTCTCCAGCCCCAACTCTGGGTCCTTTACATTCTGCCCTTTGTTCAAGCTCTCCATGAGCATTGTCCCCTCCATGGGGCTTATGCCACTGTTGGTGGTAGGGGAACCTGGGCCTGCCCCTAACTCTGGGTTCCAAACCATGGATCCTATAAACAGGAGCTAGGCACTGCTTGATTTCAGTTCATTGTCGCTTCTTCCTACCGGCCACTTTTAGCTTCACCCTCACCTCAGGGTTAAAGTTCTTCGGGACTCTCTTCCTGAAAACCCAGCTTAAGTAAAGGCTGCCAGAATCAAACTCTGGCTGTCCCCTGAATTTCTGTGGCCAGAGAGCAGCGCCCTTTCTTGCCCCTCCAGTTCCTGCCAGGAACTGACCTGCTAAGGCCCTTCAGCTCCTTTTAGCCGAGCCTCATGGGCTCGGATTGGCTGCTTTCATGAAGCCTCTCTAGACAGACCCAGACTGGGGGCTCTTTTCCTGGGGCAGGGTGTAGTAGGACCGCGGGGCCTCTTGTAAGGAGCCTCAAAGCTCAGGTACAGCCCATCACAGGCACAGAGAGGTTGTTTTTCTTAGAAGCGGATGAGCCCCGAAGATAGTTGCTTAGCATAAGTGGGAAATATGATGCAGATGTTGGAGGAAGGCTGTGGAAAGGGAGGATGCTGCAGCAGGTATCACACTAGCCTAGGACTTAGGAGACCCAGGTTCCATTTCCTGCTCCCTCAAAGACTTCCTGTGTGACCTTGGGCAAGTCACTTAGCCCTTCTGTGCATCAGTTCCCTGCCTGTAAACTAGGAAACATAGTCCTTCCCTACCTCGCAGGAGTGTGGTGGGGATACAGACATTAAAGAGTTTGGAGGTACTCAGATACTAGAGTAATGAGAACCTAAGATAGACATTAATGTAGTTGTGGGTTGCTTGGTTGGTAGTATTAGGACACTAGGTTCATTCAGAAGATCTGCTGAGCGAAACCAAAATCAGGAGCTGTTGGTTAGGATCAGCACTTGGACTTGGCAGAAGAGGTCCAGTCATCCAAACTCTGTCCGTATCTCTCTCAGCCAGCACCTGTGGTTGTGTAGCTAGTATAGGCAATGACGGCAATAAAAACCACAGAGAGAGAAGGACTCAGAAAGGTATCGTGAAGTTCCTGGTGAGGTTTCCATATAAAGGAGGACCTATTCTACTGTCTAAAATGACAATGACTCCTATGAACAGAACTGTACAACTCCCGAAAGAAAGGTTTCAGAGGAACAGCCATGTTAGTCTGTATTCGCAAAAAGAAAAGGAGTACTTGTGGCATATTCTCTGTGTGTATATAAAGTCTGCTGCAGTTTCCACGGTAAACATCTGATGAAGTGAGCTGTAGCTCACGAAAGCTCATGCTCAAATAAATTGGTTAGTCTCTAAGGTGCCACAAGTACTCCTTTTCTTTTCCCGAAAGAAAGGCAGACAACAGTCTAATGGTGAAACTACTCTTCAGAGCCCTGTGTCTTACCTGGGCAAGGAAAGCTGTGCTGGTGACTCGGTGGTTTTCTGTGGGGGAATTCACCCAGCGGAGGAGGCTCTGTATGATCTCAGGTGTTATCAGTCCAGATCTTAGGAGAAGACTGGAAGACAAAAGAAACCGCTCATGGGCTAGATTGCACACTTCAAAAAAACTCAGCTACTCTGAGCAGACAGCTCTGATATCTAGGAGTGGGAGCTGTGTGTTTCCACCCAGGACACCCCCCCCCCCACCCACAAAGCTATAAACAGGAGGTTCCCTCTCAGCCACTCTATTGGCTACTGATTCCCAAGGATAAAATGATGCCTCCTAGATCTCTTACCTCACCAGCAGACACACTCCCTCATGGTGAGTCTTGGGGTTTTCCAGAAGAATCCAGGTTCTCTGCTTCCTGAGCGCTCTCACCAGTCTCTCATTCCCACCCTTGAAAAGCACAGACTCGAATGCTTTGATAGAAAGCCTGGGGAAAGAGAGGCACAGAACTGCAGCAATCAGGAGGAAGGTGCAGCTTGAACAGAGAGTCAGGAAGCCCCGGTTACTTCTCAAGTCTGCTGTTCAATCGGCAGTTCATCTATTGGCAATGTCCTGGACACCAGTGTCCCTGGAAGGACTTGATGCTGGGAGGTAAGTTTCAGTCTCATACATCTCATAGGACTAGTTTTGCTAGGGACAAAATTTTGCAGTCCTTTTTCTCTTTCTGCAAGGACTATGGGCACGAGCAGAGTAAAGTGATATGGAAAAGGTACATGATCAGGACCCAGAAACAGGGGGCATCGAGTGTGGTGATCACTAATGGACATTTTGGGGTCATATCTCCAGATATGAGGTGACAGAGTGCTGAGGGTTTGCACTTGAGTCAGCACTCTGGTCACTATTCCTACTAATTCCGTTCCTCACAGAAGGCCTAATTGGAGAGAGGTGTACCTGATTACAAGGTCAGATTGGGGCTAGTGAGTCAAGGAACCAATCATTCCATTAACAGGGAAACTGTGTAAAAGGACATGGGCAGGAGCCCTTTGAGGGGAACAGACAGAGAAAGAAACTTGGGTGACCAGATGTCCTGATATTTGGGACTTTATCTTATACAGGTGCCTATTCCCTCCCCCCCGCCCCACACCCCTACCCCTGTCCTGATTTTTCACACTTGCTGTCTGGTCACCCTAAGAGAAACAGAAAGACAAAAAGCTAGGAGAGCCTGACAAAGTGTGGTCTCTGAGTGGAAACACCTTACTCCCCACCCGACTTTTGGAGAAGAGTTTAGAAAGTTGAGATACAATATAAAGGTGCTATGTATTGGTAGGGAGATTAAATAGACTATATGTTGGTGCTTAGAAGGAAAAGAGTCTCAACGCGGTCTGTATTTGTGGAAGATGTGGGGGTGCA
This sequence comes from Caretta caretta, assembly GCF_965140235.1. Taxonomy (NCBI): domain Eukaryota; kingdom Metazoa; phylum Chordata; order Testudines; family Cheloniidae; genus Caretta; species Caretta caretta. The sequence continues at coordinate 16,005,283 of NC_134225.1, forward strand.
ACACCCCTCTCTGTCACAGCTGGGGGCTCATCAGGGATTTCCCTGTTATCTATGCAAATGGAGAGCCTGTTGGAGAAGCCGGTGTAGAGGTTTGGCAGTCCGGTGATGGAGGGAACACTGAAACGGGTGATGAAGCTGCAAAGAGAAGTGTGGAACAGGGGTTCTCAACCTTTCTGTTTCTGAGCCTCCCCCCACCCTCAACATGCTAGAAAGACTCCATGGCCCAGTTCCAGGCCTCTGCCCTGCCAGGCATCAGAGTTTGGGGCTCCTGGCTCCGGATTTTAACCCCACAGGGTGCAGGTCCTCGGGGCTTTAGTGCAGGTGCTGGGCCTCAGGGCTCCAGCCCGGCTGGGCTCAAAGCTTCAGCTTTCTGCCCTGAGCCCCAGCTAGTCTAAAGTCAACCTTGCTTGGCAGAACCGCTAAAACCGGCCCGGTTGAGAACTGCTGGTGTAGAACAGTGGTCTCCAAACGTTTTGGCTCACGCACCCCCAGGGTGACCTGCCGCAGATGCGCCACTGATGGGAGACCTGCCGCAGGCGGGCCGCCAAAGGGGAGCACCAGCCTTGGACGTGCAGAGCTGCCGCCAAAGGAAAAAAACGGCAGAGTGCTGTCCGGCGGCGCTACTAATGCCACGCTCCCCCTGGGATCTTCCCGCGCACCCCAGTTTGGAGACCACTGGTGTAGAAGACCCGACAGACCTTCCAACAATCCCACCAGGCAGAAAAACAGCCTTTCCTTGCCTGGTAGGTTTAACAGCAAAAGAGCCATCAGGAATTTATACGGGAGCAAGCCCAGGTCTGGCAACAACTCCTCCAAAGTTTGGTGAGTCCTGTGACAGGAAATGGAAACCAGGAACAGGAGATCAGACTGTAAAAATGGGACCTGAGAACAACCCCGATGTGTTTTTGGTTACTCTTCAAGGAGCAGCAGTGAGACCTCCTAGGGACAGAACAATGTGGGCCCTTCAACTGACACCCTATTTAACCGGGGAAGCACATACAGGGCTTTTAGTGATGAGCAGGCAAGCGATTATGACATGATTAAGGCAGCCATGCTGGACGAGGTGGGGCCTGTCCACAGAAAAGTACTGCCAGAAATGTAGAGTTGAAAGATGGATTGAGGGATTATGCCTCTGTGCATTTGGACAGGAATTAAAAGATTGGGCCACTCATTGGTAAGGCCAGATACTCAGACTGTGGGGGAGATCATGGACTGCATGATTCTGGAAGTTTCTTCAGAGTCTCCCTGAGCATATCCGAGGATGGGTTCTGTGGTGCCAGCCAGTTCATCTGGACCCCACAGTTAAAGTGAGAGGAATTTACAGAGGCGGACATTCCCAGAGTGAGTCAGTGGTTTAAGGGACTAGATCTGAGAAGGACCAGAGTGCCTACAGCTGGGAAGGGCAGCAAGAAGAAGAGGGAGGAGCCTCAAGGAACTGTAGTGGGAGCTTGGCCTACAGTGTGCTTCCGACATGGACGTGAAGGACATCTAAAAAGAGACTGTCCTAAAATGGACTGTGGGTTTGCCCAGTTTTGTGGTTGGGACAAGACTCCCAGGCAGGAAAGAAAAAAGAAAGTACCTACCGTATTGGTCTGGGTAGGGAGGAGCCAGCAAAGGGACTAATGGACACAGCTTCATCCTGTTTGCTAATCAGGCAGGAGTTAGTGAAACCCCACTGGATACTTCCCAGAGGTAGGATCAAAACTGAATACCAGGTCCATGGGGACAAGAAATTCTGCCCAGTGTCCATGGGGACAATAAATTCTGCCCAATTTTAAGGACTCTGAAAATTAAGGGGAAGTTTAGGCAGAAACATGTAGCGGTAGTGGATGGATTGCCCCACTGCCTTCTACTGGGCATGGACTGGAATCCCTTTCTAACAGGGACACCAAGGCAGGTATGGAGGCCCAGGAGGGTGGAAATAAAACCTGAAGGGCCAGGTAAAGAGGAAATATATGTAAAGGGTCTGGAGAAACCTAGACACGAAAGTATAGACAAGAGGGAGGAGAAAGAAAACAAAGGTCAAGCATAAAGGTGACTTAAGATCATCCGTTGGGGTCAAACAGTCATCAGAGCCCTTACCACCAGGATCTCAGGAGCAGGCATCCCTAGAACGCTTTGGAGGGACTCGGAGCAGTCTGTGTCCATGGAAGAGGCCGGGGCACAGCCTACCACCCCGTCACATATAGGTACCTAAAATGGGCCTGCACATGGGCCAACAGCATGAGCAGAATATATACTCGTGTCTGCAGCGCCAGCAATCACATAGCTAGGTACCCATCCATCTGAACAAATTCAAGTTTTGTGGACAAAACTGAGGCACCCATCTTGAAAACCTGACCCACTGTGGCCACTACCTAAGATCAGCCTTACTGGGCCAGTCCAATGGTCCATCTAGTCCAGTACACTCTCTTCCAACAGTGGTCAATGCCAGCTTCTTCAGCAGGAATGAACAGAACAGGGCAATCATGAAATGATCCAATCCCTGTTGTCCAGTCTCAGTTTCTGGCGGTCAGAGGCCTAGGGACACCCAGAGCTTGGGGTTGCATCCCTGACCATCTTGCCTAATAGCCATTGATGGACCTGTTCTCCATGAACTTATCTAATTCTTTTTTTTTAAAAAAAGCCTGTTTTACTTTTGGCCTTCACAACATCCCTTGGCAATGAGTTCCACAGGTTGACCGTGTGTTGTGTGAAGTAGTACTTCCTTATGTTTATTTGATACCTGCTGCCCATCCATGAACAGAGCTGAGATCCTGGTTTCCTAGGAAAATTCAGAGACATTATAAAACCATGAAGTCTGTAATTTGAGCACCTTGTTGGCACGAAATAAAGAAACACAACAAGAAGAGAAACTAATCATGTTGTGAGATTGGTGGGAAATGTACATTAATGTGCTACCAGAGCTGAAGTCAACTGAGGACTCAGGAATCTTCGTGTTAACTGGCGAGGGGCACAGAGTGGGTGCCGAGGGGCCTGGTACGTACATTCTAGTTCACTAAAAGATTGCCCCATGAGTCTCAAATAAAAGCCCATGTCACCAATATCATTGTGAAACGCATGTACAGATGCTGTGTAAAGAGTCATGGATATGCACTGAAAATTACATTCTTAGGATCTGTGTCTTGGGACTAGTCACCAGGAAAGGTGACAAAATGGTTTTCTTTCAGGCAAGAAATGTTTATCCATCTGTTTGTTTACATGTGAACCCTACATGCTTAATGTACATTCAGTTGAGAAGGACTGTGAGAACTTTAAAGAAAGAAAAGTAGCAGGAAGTAGACAGGGGGTGGGGACCCAATTTTGGGGTACACATCAAAGGTTTGCTCTAGTCTATTTGGGGGACATCTTTCACTTAGGAAGTAGATGGACCGCGAGTTTGCTTCATGAAAGAGGGGTCGCGATCAGGCTTGGTTGAGAACTTTGGGTGAGAAACATCTTTAGACAGGAGGTTAACCTGTTGGTTAAGTTTAGTTTCTAGGAGCAGGTTATGATTTCATTTGAAATGGAACCATTTTTTGCTTGCATTCTTACTGACGGTCACTGGAATCTCTGTTCTTTGATAATCTCCCTTCTTGTTTTCACTAGAAATATATCTAAGTGCTGTGTGTTTTGCAGTACAGAGTCTAAGTATCGAGTACAGAGTCTAAAGTAGAAGTAATAAACGGGTGTGTACTGTTCCATTGGGAACAGCAGGCCTGACAATTCTGTGGGAGTTCAGTGGATAAAGGGCTGGACACCATACGGAATGGTCAGAGGACTCGGGGGTGGGTGTGTGCCTGTCATTAACCTGTACAAAGAGACTGAGGTCTGAGGAGGCCTGGGTGGCAGTGTTTGTTTTGCCAGAGCCTGGTAGTTTCAGGGAACTGACCCACAGCAGGCACAGACAAGACTTCCTCACTCGAAGGGCACGTGGTGGTAAGGTGCCTCGTAACCCTGGGAACTCCTGGGGAGCGTCACACAACTCTCCTGGAATTCTCTTGGTTTCTCTCCCTTCCTTCTAATTACCGGCAAGGGTTGCCCTCAGGAAGTTGTAGCCCTTTTCGGATTTCTCTCGGGCTGCTTCTCGTTGGCAAAGGCAGCTTTTGTCCAAGGGTTTGGCTGACCTGCTGCAGGAGAACAGGAAACAACTCTGGGAACAGTTCCCGCACAGCTTTGCTCGACTGCAGGGCTGACACCACCTCAAAGATGGCACATGTTGCCTGAAAGGAGAGCATGGTAAAAAAGGAGATCTCTTCCCAACACCATCACACCCTCTCTCCCCGTCTGATATCTGCTGTACGAAATTCTCCCTTCTGCCAGTAACTTGAATGACAGCGAGCAACTTGCTTAACTCGTGGCTCACTTTCCCACATCTGTACAAATGTGTATGACCTCCCAAGGCATGCTGTGAGTCCAAAGGAAGATTTGCAAAGAAACCTGCTCCAAAGACTTTCTAATGGCCAGATAGTATTAAGTAAATCAGTAACGTATCTAAAACTGCAGCAGAGGCTGGACTCAGGGAAACAGTCCATCAGTGGAGAAGTGCCCACACAGCAATATTATACCACACTTCCAGCTTTCCATCAGCAGGATTATCGCAGGGCACAGGAAAGCCTGAAAGACGTGTCTGCCATCTAACTTACTAAGAGAGGTTCAGCAGCTGCCAAATGCCTGTCAATTTCGGTCTCTGAGGTGATGCTGCCTTCTGTTCTTGTTGGAGTCTTTATCTTCTCTATTAGGGCTCGTAGGACTTGAGTGGCAAGCAAGGGGTCTCCCCCCAGAGATCTCCACTGCTCAGCGGTGTCACTGCAGTTTAACAGAAGTTACAGGTGAGCCCTGGACACTTTTGTGGCTCACCCTGAATGTGTCATATTTTAGCAAAGACCAAATGTTCTCCTTGCCTATGATGAGAGAGTTAGGAGTCCTGTCCTCCTTTAATGCTCCTCATGTTTAAATATTGAGTTTCCAGTTACAGAACTAAGTTAAGTGACCTAGTCCTCCTGCAGCCTAACCATTAATCCTAGACTTCAGAAGGACAGGACACAGAGCGCCAACCTCACTTCCTGTTTTCTCCACTTCCCAGTCAATATGGAATCATGAGCATGTGGCTCCCAAAGATCTAGGGTTTGGAAGGCAAGTGGATGAAAGAAAAGCCAGATTCCTACTAGATGGACATACAACTATGAGAACGAATGTTCTTGGCCATCCTAGGTCCCCTTCACAAATGGCGTCCCTACCCTCTGTTTGCCAGAAGCTGGGACTGGGCAACAGGGGATGGATCACTTGACAATGACCTGTTGTGTTCATTTCCTCTGGGGCATGTGGCACTGGTCACGGTCGCAAGACAGACTACTGGGCTAGATGGCCTTTTGGTCTGACCCAGTATGGCTGTTCTTATGGTCTTAGATTCCAGCACTGATAACTGATACCTCAGTTAGGGATCTTGAAATGAAATGATGGATCTGCTTCCAGTCCACTTTTAAGTACCAAGGATGGCAACTCTGCTCTAGCAGCCACACCCTCACTGATACCAAGCAGAGGTCTGATGATAATATTGGCCCTAGTCTTTGCAATCAGCCAGGGATTTGCACCTGAAGCTGTCATGCTACCAGGAAACCAACAGCCACTGCTCATTTCCAGAGTGAGCTCAATTCAGGCGTCTAGAGAGGTAGATGTTTCCAACAATACACTCCAGTTATACCAGTAAAGATAGATCTTTAGGATGTCAAAGCAGCTATCCATGAATGGAAACAGAATGACACTTAATTTCTCTCCGCACCCCACCTTAACATGTTCTTGGACCTTCCTGCAGAAAGAGCCAGGCTATTAACCCTTAGGAATGATCCCAAACTGTTTGCGGCTTAAATGAAGCCCTACATCTCCTAGTACAGCTGTGGGATCCATGTTTTACCAAGATGAATGCAATAGGTAGCGGTATATACCTGTCCATCGGCAGACGTTTGCTGAGGAGGCTGGAGATCACTGCCTCTTGGTGATGGTGAGCTAGAATGGACACTGCCTCCACCAGGAACTGCCTCAAGCTGCCCTCCTGGATCGTAGGCATGTGGCGATATAGTATAGCCAGGATATCTGGCACCTGGAAGGAACAAAACCAGAAAGAAATGTCCCTTTTTCTTTCTCTCCATTCACTCTACAGAATCAAAACCTTTATTTAGCCATTTGCTGCTTTTTTAGAAATGCCTCACTTCAAGAAGCAAATGTTCAAATACGTCTGTGTAACTTGAGCCCACACAAAGTGCCCACACACGGCTGTAAAAATTAACACTGACACACACACAGACATACCAGGTAATTTAATGTGGTGGTGCCCAGCTCTGCATTACATAAACCAGTTCACATGCACAAAAGGCAGCTTTGCTTGCCCAGATTTTGCAGGTGTGATTTAAGCAGCCAAATCTGACCATTTGCCTCGAAGAATGCAGAGCTCATCAACAAACACAAGCACAAAATATGCAAGTGCTTTAAAGACAGTGTGTAAATGCCTGGGACTATGAACAGGGGACTACCTCTCATATTCATTCCTAGCCCTTCACATCTTCAAAACACTGTGCAAACATGGCAGTTCTGCTGCGAGGGTTCCCTGTCCTGGGGCCTTTCACCAGCCTTGTTAGAAGATTTGTGGAGTGCTCCTTTCATCTAGCCCTAATGCACTGGGCTCCAGAATAAGGCATATAAATAGTGGATCCCAAAGACACTAGAGTTTTCTCCCTCCTTCCTTCTCTTCTTAAAGGGTAGGTCTACACAGCAAAAAAATCCCACAGCAGTGAGTGTCAGAGCTCAGGTCAACCTGGGCCTGTGGGGCTTGCACCATGGGGCTAAAAGTGGAGCTGTTCCTGCTCGGGCTGGAGGCCAGGCTCAGAAACCTGGCAAGAGGGTGGCAATAGCCCAGTGCTCTTTTTAATCCATGTAGCCCTTAGCCATAGGCCTCCTAATACCTGGAGGCCTCCAAGTGCCAGTCATTCTGTCTTCTTGTATTTTCCCTGGAGTCTGTTTTCTCAAGCCTTTCTTGGCTGAATACTGTGGCAACAAGCTAGACCAATAAAGAACCAACCATCTTCCTTTTCCCTTGGATTATCTCGGTCTACTGCTCTTGATTCTGCCATTGCCTATCTTAGGGTAGGAACAGAGATGGAATCGACTCTATGTCCGAGGGGGAGAAACAGCAAGATTTTTCTTCCTTACACATGAGGGCAAAGATCAAAAAGCCTAGAGTTTAGGCAGAAAAGCTCTCCAGTTCCCAGTTTTACCTTGTCCAGCATGGCACCTCCACACTCCTTCAGGATGATCTTCATCCATAGTCCAGCTGCCGTGGCACAGGTGGGGCTAGCAGACAGCAGACCACCCAATGTGGCCGCAATAAAGTCTGTGGCCTGTTCGGAGGAAAAGTACTCACTAACAACCTGGGAACAAATCAAAAACAGGAGAGACCGCAATGATGTTTGGCTCCAGCACTTTTAAAAATGGAAAAAAAGATATACCTGCATCAGCAAATGGTGAATTAGCCTCCTGTCTAGCTCGCCATTTGGGATTACAATTCTCTCTCTAGTCTATAGACTACATTTTTGTATTCTATACTAATGATATCAGGTTAGAGGCAAAGACTCTGTTCCATAGTTAGCACAACATTGTACTGGATATGCAGGAGGTAAGTTTCCCTTTGTAGTCTCTTACATACACTGCATCTTTTTACAGCACATAGAAGTCAGTCAAGAGAGGCATGCACACAAATATCGGCGAAGGCAAACCCACAAGGTGACGGAATGAATCCTGGGTGGTTTCTCAGCTTGATGTTCCACTAACACAGTTTTTCTCCTGGATGGCTGGATGGCAGGGCCGGCTCCAGGCACCCGCCAAGGAAGCTCGTGCTTGGGGCGGCAGATTGCAAGGGGCGGTGTTCCGGCCAATCTTAGGGCGGCATGGGGGTTCTTTTATTTCATTATGTTTTGTGCTTCACTGCTCTGGATCAGTGAGAAAGCAAGAGCCGGCCCTGCTGGATAGGTACATGCGTGTGCATCCGCGTGCGCATTTTCATGGGCGTGCAACGTTCTGTGGAATCTGGTTTTTACGTGGCATTCAGAGCACACATCTATGAAAAGCATCTTGCTGGTTACTAGCAGCCAACGCCCCGCTCCCACAGCTCGCTCCGAGTACGGAAAGGCATCATGAAAGAGCAAATGTCAAATGAACGGTGCCCGGTCACTCACACATCCGCACAAGCTTTTTGAGTCAGTTACCCTGGCCATTTTGGAAGATGCCTGAAACAGAGCCTCGGGGTCTGGAGCTGTTAGTGCTTCACGGAGACATCTCAGCTCCTCCTCTGCTGAGCCCAGGTTTATGGACTGGCCTGGAGTGGAGAAAAGGAGAAAAAGTACTGTAACGATTAAGGAAACTGAATCCCTACTGCATGGATCTTCATACGGGAGGATTCATGTGCTATGTTGTCATCAGCATAGTGTAAAATCTTGGTCCCACTGAAGTCAATGGCAAAACTCCTGTTGACTGGAATGGAGTCGGGATTACACCCTAAAATGTCTGAACGTTAACAGTAGTGGTATGTTATTGTGAATGATCCAGGATTGAACAAGCACTGTATTCAGCTTGGAGCAGCTTTGTGTGTGTGTCTGGTTTCAGTAGTCTCTCTGCTCTCACTATTTACATCTAAGCTCCTATTCAAGTACAACTCATGCAGGTAGATCAGAGGTTCCAGTTTAGAGGTGAATCCCTCCACCAAACTCTCCTTGTAAAAGAGACGGGGATAGACAAAAAACTTTGGCAAGAAACCCAGGCTCATCATCAGTCACTTCTAAACAATGCTGGGATTACTATGTTGTACATTCAAAAGGTTGGAGTCCCTTATTCTGTTTCTGAATCACCAACACTGTTTTTAGGACTGATTAAGAATCATTGGAAATAGGATGACCAGGGGTCCCGATTTTATAGGGACAGTCCCCATTTTGGGGTCTTTTTCTTAGATAGACTCCTCTTACCCCCCACCCCCTGTCCCGAGGTTTCACATTTGCTGTCTGGTCACCCTCATTGGAAATGGCCTTAAACGATAACCAAGCTCTATCCCTTAACATCTAACCATTAGGTGAAAAGAATATCCTACTCTTTCACAAAGGGGAAAAATGGCCTCTACTTACTCCAATAGCTCGGAATGCTCATGACAGAGGGCTGCTGGAAGAACTTTTTGTTTACAGAATTATTCCAGGAAACCCCTCCAATCCAGCCAGTGGCAGGGTAAAGAGAATGAAAATGTTTAGTACCAAGGGCTTGTCTCCATGGAGATATTCAAGAAAGCTAATCCCCATTCATTTTCAAAATGCATTAGTTAAACTTCATTCAACACCTGTGGGGACACACTTATTTAGAATTAAAGTGGCCTTCATTCAGGTTAGTTTCATTCATGGAATTCACTACAATTAATAAGGCCCATTTTAATTCAGAATCAGAGCATCCACACATGTGTTTAATGCCATTTACCTCATGCACTTGAAATGTACACCTTTAGTTCATTTGGATTAACTTTCCTTACTGTCCCTGTGTAGACAAGCCCGAAGGAATTTAGCCCTTATCTACCTGTATGCAGACCATTTATTAGTTGTACAGTTCCCAAAAGTGTGCTAGGCTCTTTACACATCAGAATCTTCTCTTCTAATGAGGTATTTATAAGATGCCCACCATTCTGTTATCTAAGTGACAACAGACAGGACAGAAAGAACTAGATAGGCAGACAAATGGACATTACAACAGTGAAAGAAGGTGAAGAATTCCTTATACCTGCTAATGGTCTCCTCACCTTGTATACAGAGAAGGCAGCTGATACAGTCAACCACCCACTGACGGGACGTGGCCAGCGAATCACAGCTGTATGGTGCTATTAGTCCAATCAGAGATCCAAACTGATCAAAAGTTCCCTGAGTCTAATGAAAAAAGAACAAAGAACGAAGAATGAATGGTCTCCAGTTGGACTAGACTTCACTTGCCATCCTTATTGTTCAGACCAGTCAGCTCTGTGTTTTTTGGGGAACCAGGGCACAGTATCTAGCCTGTCTGACTCATGAAAGACACCCCCTGCCCCCACCAGTCTCTGTTTGAACCAAAACCCATCAGAGAAAAGGCTTGCAGAGAACAATGAACGGTGTTGGGAGACACACCTACACCCCTCCTGAGAAGGGTGACAAGATTAAGACATCTCCATTTGCATACAGAATGAAGAACAGAGACAACTCCCCTAGCCTCATCTGCATGAAAGATGGGATAGGAATTAGCATGAAGAATGAGGAACAGAGAACCGCACTGAACTCTGGGACCAGAAAAGCAGGGACGCATTGCATCATGGGAATCCCTGCTCCAGATGCTAATGAACCTATGCCTGCGCACACCTAGCTCAGCAATTATCAGACCAATTCTAGTAATAAATCTTTATTATCCTAAAATACTGAAGCAGCCTAGTTGCCTTGTGAGCTCCCTGGAAAAAACCACCACCCATAGCCAAGAGTGATCAGCTCTGATTGTCTAGCCTAAAGAAAACCCTTGAAAACCCATTAGTTTACCCATAAACAAATCTAGTGTTCTCCCTTGAACCATTGTATTTTCTCGACAAAACCCCCTACCTATGCCCAAGTAAGGGTTCTGATGTATAGACCCAAACTCTGCATCAGTTCCACTGGGATTCCATCTCCTGACTGATTGTGCTGGGGGCTCTGCCTGTCTCCAGCACTCAGGACCCTGAGCTACCACCATTACCTGGGAACCCCACCCAGTTCAAGCCTCATGGAGTGGGTGAGATTCCCCCCCCCCTCGCCCCTCCGTTTTCTTTTCTTCCTCAGGTATTAACCTTTCAAATGTAACCATTATGTTTGTTTAGCCCTCCTTGTGTAGTTATCACTATTATTCAATAAATAACTTTTATGGTTCAGTTGGTTGCTTCTCTCTCCCTCTCTCTCGCTCTCCAAATTTTACTCTGTATTTTCCGCTTCCCCCATTTACTCTGCAGCAACCCTTCTTTTACCTAAGCTAAAGGTCCCGGTAGCGCCCAAAAATACTGTGGGGTTTGCTCATGAAGTGGGTTACTACCAGTACAATTGTAATGTGGAAGTGGGATAGGGATGTGTTAAACTTGGGGCACATAAGAGGGGAGCAGCTGAAAGTGCTGCTTAACCCAGCCCATTGAGTACAGGGACATATGAGAGGATCAGCTGGAGAGTGCTGATTGACCTGGTCCGCTCAGACTTGCTCTGCTAGTGTGAGCGTACGTGCGTGCGTGTTCATCTAGTTCTAGGGCTGGAGGAACCCAGCCCTGGGGAACCGAGGTCCTGCAGGGTCGCTCCATTGGGAGGGCACTTGCAGAAGGAAGGAGTAGAGCTCCATATGAACACACAAGTGACATAAGCAGCACATTAATAGAATTACAGACACCCCCCCCCCCCCAAGAAGAGTAACTCAAATCAATGAGCCTACCCCAAAGTAACAGGCACATCTGGTAACATTGTGCCCCTGGTTCCTGTACTGTACTGGGTAATGCACATTGGAAAACATAATCCCAATTGTACATAGAAATGGATGGGGTCTAAATTAGCTGTTATCACTCAAGAAAGAGACCTCAGAGTCATTGTGTACAGTTCTCTGAAAGCATCCGCTCAACATGCGGTCAAAAAAGCTAACAACATGTTAGGAACCCTTAGGAAAGGGATCGATAAGAAGACAGCAAATATCATTATGCCACGATAGGAATCTACAGGACCCCCACACCTTGAATACTGCGTGCAGTTTTGGTCATCTCATCTCAAAAAAGATGTGTTAGAATGGGAAGAAATACGGAGAAGAGCAACAAAAATTAGGCCTATGGGATAACTTCTCACCCAAGGGAGATTAAAAAAAGAGCGACGTTTCAGCTTGGAAAAGAGACGACTCAGAGGGAATATGCTAGAGGTCTATAAAATCATGACTGGTGTAGAGAAAGTCAATAAGGAAGTGTTATTTAGCCCTTCACCTAACACAAGACCGAGGGGTCCCCCAATGAAATTAATAGGCAGCAGGTTTAAAACAAACCAAAGGAAGCATATCTTCACACAATGCAGTCAGAAGACAGGATACTGGGCCAGATGAACCATTCTTTTGCGGGAGGCAGGTTAGCCATTCTTATGTTTTATGTTCTTAGCTGGTTAAATAGAAATTTTCCTTTACCACCCTGGGAGCATAAGAACCAAGAATGCATTTGTGACACTGGCAGACCAGGCAACCTGTGTATGACCCATAATAACTTAACAAGAGGCACTTCCACTGTATCAAGACAGTTCACTTGCATGTGAATTTCAAAGAGATGGATTAGACTAGCAATCCTCAACTCATTCAAAAATGAACAATAGATGCTAAGTCTATTTGTCTGTGTTGATCTATACGCGGTTAGAAGTTTCACAATGTAACCAAATTAGCTTGTCGATGCTCATTCCCTTTCAGGTCTTCATTATGTGTGCAAGGTGTTCAGTTAACCTTAAAATCAAAGATGTAAGATACTGCAGGAAACTAATAATTTCTACATTGTCTTCAGCTTAACACTCTGTGTTATAATGGAGGAACGGCTAATCACCTTATGCGAATGAGTAACTAGTTTACTGTGTATGCACAGGAAATAGAAGATTAGCTTCAAAGCAAAGTACAGGAGGCGATCTGCATTGCCTAGTCTTTCTCGGGGGAAGGTCCTGCTGTAACCATTTTTGTGAGGTAGGCTTGTCAGCCTGCTAGAATAGCTAGAAAAGAGAAGGCTCGGGCCTCATCCTGTCTTCTCTAGTCTGCTGAAACTTTGAACAGGGAAAGTGTAAGCCATAAGACAGAGAGCTTCCAAATCATCATTTGAAAGAACCTGGAAAATGCATGGAAAAACTAACAGTCTTTACATCTAAGCTGCCTTTGGATTCTGATCTCTTGGGATGATTCCAGAGAGACTTGTACAAGCCAGCAGTTTATTCCATCACTGTTGTGATCCTGAACTATGAACATTGGCAGTCACTTGTATGGATATTGATCTTTTAACCATTTGTAACTCTCTTCTTTCTTTTAAGAAGAAATCTTCAATTTCGTTATTAAGGATTGGCTGGCAGCATGCTATTTGGGAAAGACCTGAGATTCACCTTGACCTGGGGATAAGCATCTGGTCCTTTATGATGGGTGAACCTCACATATGGTGAATCAGGTTTTCAGTAACCCCTCACTATATTAGACTGGGCTGTTTAGATGGGAGCCTAGGTCTGGAATGCCAAAAGGGGACCGTGTTTGGCATTTTGTTAACTAGGGTGGAAGCTCTTTTGCTGTTGACTTGTTGCATGTAATTCTAGAATAAGCCATCAGTTTGGGGGATCGTCTGCCCTCTACTTCTTGCAGTCTGCCCGGAGTGTGGTCACAGCATTGTTGTGTAAACCTCTCTCTTATGGAAGCAGAGGGATCTTAGTCACTTTGAGATCCCAGCTGCTGCCCTGGAAGCTTTTTTCATGCATTTGCGTTGAGTGTCAGATCGGATAGAAGCAGGGAAGTCAGCTCAAGAAGAGGAAGGCTATACTCACTGTGCTATGAACTGTCTCTTGATAGGCAGTCAGCAGCTGGATGGTGGCCTGCAAGGCCCTTTCTCTCTCCCACTCCTTCTCTGAATGGAGCCATGTCTCTAGTAGCTGTTGGTAGAGCAGGGGAATGGACAGAGTTAGTACCAGAAAATCCCTCCCAAAAGTTCCTCTTAAACAGGGTTAATTGTCACTAAAATCCCTCTCCAAAGCACCCGACCTCCATGGAGCGAAGGAATTACATGTCTAATGGAAGTCCCAGGGACCAGATTCACCTCTGAGTGATTGAAGACAAAGGAGTTACATGAGAGATGAACCTGGGCCTGTGTACGTGATGTCTCCTGTAGACTGTCTGATGGGAGCTGTCTACCACATTGCATGCTGTTTGATGTCTGCTGCTGTGTTCTGTTTCCTGGGCAACTTCTCCCACATTGAGTGGCCAAATGACAGAGAGGAGCGTTTCTTTTTATTAATTTGAAGAAGAGCAGAGAAGTCCCCCCCGAAGCCCAGCTCCTTTTAAAACTTCATTTTTATACTGAAGGTGCATCAAACTCCCCACCCCTCAGCTCTTCAAGATATTCTGTTCATGTCTGAGGAACAGGAAGTCTCCTCTGGATGAGTTTCCATACACAGGGCTTAACTCAATATGAATGAATTCCTCTTTGAAGAAGTGATCAGTTTCAACTGGTTCTCTTGGATTTGGCTACTGCAGTGGTGATTTTCTTGCCGGTCCAAGTAGTGTCAACTACATTGTAAGAAGTTGGTCCCAATCCAGCCCTGGCATAAAATGGCATAGCTTCTGTGGATTTCAGCGGGGCACATGCCTGCTTATCCCAGGAAGAATTTGGTGCTTTTCCCCCCGACAATTCACTCCATTGTGGAAAATTCCTCCACAACTGAAGCTTGACCCCCTAAATCTCTGACTCTTCCCTGCAGTAACACAACAAACAAACAAACAATCTTCACCATGGTTCAATGGTCTACTCACTTGAAACATTTCCTGGAACCAGTGTGCGGTTGGTTCTTCCTCCAGCAAAGTCTTCATTAGCTTGCCAAGGGCTTCTAAGGACTCTACGTACAGTGACTGAAACCAGAAGAGAAGGAGTGAGGCTCAGCACAGATAATTTGTGTGTGGGGGGGGGACGACTGGGGGCTGGGGAAAGCTAACCATAACCTTGCCAGGGAGGCCATGTGTGACTGCCATCACCCAGTGCCTGCTGGGCAGAAATACAGTGGATGGTGCCTGAGGAGAATTGTTGTCACGTACCTGTATAGGCAGAGCATCCTTTGCTGTCTCACCTTCCTCTTTCATCATCTTCTCCAGGGGAGGGAGGGGAAACAAACTTTTGAAACACTGATGAAGGAGCTCACGGTTTTCCTTCAAGGTCAAAGATGGTTTGAGTTTGCTGGCAGAAGAAAGAGAGAGAGAGAAAAGTCATGCATTAGACTCAGTACCACCTCCAAGTAAAAGAAATGGGTCCAATGACTGGAGATTGTCTCAATCTAAAACCCCAAATGCAAACAACCCTTCACTTTGCAGCTGAGCACCTCTTTGCACCTCTATTAAGTATTGGCTCATTGAAAAGTAAAGCTAAAGCTTCAAGTCCCCTTTTTAGAGAAACCCACAAGCTTCCTTCCCCCTGCCAGCAAGCCAGACACCTCCCTCCCCATCTGAACACTCCTGCATTGGACTGCATGCCCCACAACCTCCAAGTTTGTGTCTTTTAAGCACAAACCTCCAAATGGACACATTCAAACCCTCAAGAACTAAAGTTCTGCTGGTGAGCAGCATGTGAGCCAAACCCGGCAGGCATCAAACTACTCCCAACCTGGCACTCATGAACTAACAAAGACGACGTCACAGTGCCAGGAAATATGGCAGAAAATAGCCTACCTCAGATGTCTAATGGCAAGAATTGCCTTGTAGCGAACTGGAGATGCCAGGGAATCCAGTGGTTCCTTTTTAATGAAGTCCTGAAATGCACGAATAGGGAAATGAAAAAAATGGGAAATGGATTTGAAAGGCAGAGAGGCTTTCCTCTCACACCCTGAAACAGGGCCATATGCCAGGTCTGTAATAAACAGACACCGTGCTCGGCAGGCTCTCTGCCTCAGAAATGGACCGTAGGGCCATCTGCAGGCTATACGGAGGACAGAAAGGTAACTCCCCAGACACAAGCCATTCCTGCCACTTACAGCCCACAATAGGTCGGCATCCCTGCCAAGCTCAGAGTGGACCCAGCAGCATTCTGGGTGCCGTGCAGGTAGCTCATGAGACTGCAGTGGTACAGTCACAGCCAATGGATAAAACAACTTCTACCTGGAAACCCAGTCTGATGACATTACAACAAACTCCTTTGTACTTCAGTCCTCAAAGCTCCTCATCACTCACCAGCATGTAGCCAAGGAGCTCCAGTTTGTAAGAGAATTCGAACTCCTGGGAGTCTCTGGTCTCCAAAATGGCACAGCTAATCTCCGTGACATTCTGGATGAGGGTTAATTTTAGGTGCATGTCCTACATAATCCAGAAGGAGAAACAAGAGGATGTGGATGAGAAACGGAGAGAAGAACCAGAGTCCAGAAGATAAAGATCAGGAATTAAATCTAGCCACAGGAGAGGAGAGAGGTGTCCACAGACCCCAGAAGGCAGAGAACCCTGGCTCTGCACCCACCTCAGAAGAAGAGAAAACCCAGGTTCATGAAAGAAATCCAGGGCCACTTACACCAGAGCAGCCAGGACTGTAGCAAGGAAATCAAGCTCTGTGCAATTTAAACAAGCAACTTGTGGATAGAAAAGGCAAGAGCTGAGGGCAGATTATTTAGAATTTACCTTGTTTGTAAGAGCGATGCCCAGCACCTGAAAAACAAAATGCAAAACAGCTATTAGCAATGTCTATAGTCCCACATAACACACATCCTCAAAATGGCCTGGCTGGTGAATATGGAGCAGAGAGAAATCATGATTGTTAAATCTTCCAAAAGGCAGGAAACGTATGCAGAGGGGGTGTTTTGCAGAGGTCAAGATCAGGGGCCATCCTATGGAATATTTGCATTTGTGAACTTCTGGAAGATATCCGTTTGGTTCAACTGTGATCAACTTTTTTGACAAAGGCTAAATGAGATTCTCACTTAGACAGGGCAGAACTGAATGGCAAAGTGACGTGGCGAGGTTGCACTGAGAGGAGAGTCAGTACCAGCAGTCAGACACCTAGGGAACAGAAATAACGAGCACACAGACAAACAAGACGACAGAGAAGAGGGAAGGGAAGTAGTGAGTCCAAGAAACAGAGTGACAGCAAAGAAACTAAATACAAGTTAGCACCATTCTCTCTTGGCTAGCAAAAGATAGAGCTAGATACACATACATATTAGGGGAGTTAGAGTGTTATTCTGAATAGCCTGAGTGTGACTCCATGTGAATTACTGTGTAGCTGTGCTCGACAGAATTTCAGAAGACTATATAAAAACTAGAGAAAACACAAAGAAGAGCAACAAAAGTGATACAACATGTGACAGCTCACGCTCCATCCATTACAGTTTTAAATTTCAGTTATGTGACAAATTATTGCTCAAAGGAGAGTTTTAGAAAATACAAGCCCTCTCTCTATAAACTCAGAGACAATTCTATAACTTCAAGGTAATGCCCCTCACAGTTGTCATGCAAAGGCTCTTACCTGACAACTGGTTCTGTAATGGTGAATGATGTTCCTTGTGATGTCTGCCTCTACTCGGGAGAGAAGCTGCTCTTTTGGAGCATGGACAGCCACGTTGCTGTATGTCAGCATCAGGGTGCGGCGAGTCTTGCCTCTTGTCCCATGGTGGTAATCCTAGACAATAGGAAACATCACTAGAGACAAGTTCTTCTGATTCATTTGGCCTTGGAATGAATCAAACATTGGTGGAGCCGGGCCCCCGAGCCTTGAATACTGCTGGATCCCGGGCACCATGAGCCCATAGAACTCGCCGCCCCATCGCCATCATTCCCATTGGGTAACTCTGACCCAGAGAGCCGAAAAGGCTGAACCGACAGCAGTGGAGTACATGGGAGCTTAGTCATTGACACTGGTGGGTACAAGATCAGGCGCTAAATGTCTTGCCTAAGGCTGCACAGTGAGTAAATGGCAGAGCCAGCAATGGGAGCCCAGAGGCCTAGTCTCCTGCTCTATCCTCTAGATCAGTGGTGTTCAACGAGGGGGACTTCTGTACCCCTGAGGGTCTGCAAGGGTCTTCCAGGGGGTATATCAACTCATCTAGATATTTGCCTAGTTTTACAGCAGACGACAAAGAAAGCACTTGCAAAGTTACTAACTCAAATTTCATACAATGGCTTTTTTAGACTACTCTATATACTGTCCACTGAAATGCAGGTACAATATTTAGATTCCAGTTGATGTATTTTCTAATTCTAGGGCAAAAATGGGAAAATAAGCAGTCTTTTTTTCAGGAATAATGTGCTAGGACCCTTTTATAATTTTATGCCTTATTTTGTAAGCAAGTAGTTTTTAAGTGAGGTGAAATTTGGGGGACACAAGACAAATCAGACTCCTGAAAGGGGGACAGTAATCTGGAAAGGTTGAGAACCACTGCTCTAAATCAGAGGTTCCCTAATTGTCATCCGTAGACCACTGGTGGTCTACCTAAAGCGGGTTGGTAAGCCACATGTTGCTTGCAACACCTCCTCATTTCCAGCTACTAACCTGGAATAAAAAACAGCTAAAAATACCTTCAATGCTTTTCCATGCAAGCAACTGATGTAGTTCCCACACATTGTGCATGGGAGGGGCGCTCAAGCCATGAGACATCAGATGGTAAAAATCATTTGAGAGAACCCCAGCTCCACATCGTGCTCCTGTCTGCTTAACGGCAGGCATCACGTGGAACGCATACACTGGGGGACAATGCTAGCTGACCGGAGCAGACACTACCGTGGGGCTGCTGCCCCTGCTTTAGGGGGAGAGGAAGTTTGAGAGAACCCCCTGGCTCCTTTACCTTCAGGCGGCTGACGAACCCAGAAATCTTAACCTGGCTCATTGCAGCCCCAAACTCCTGAAGCGCCTTCAAGGTGAGGTCCAAGTGGCTCGCAGCACAGACTGCGAGGATGGAGACGACTCCCTGTCACCCAAGAGAAATACAGGTTAGGATCGAACCAGGTGTCTGATAGAGCCCACGAGTCCATTCCTTTCACCCAAAGTGGTGTAAAGTGCCAATCAGGCCTGAGACACATGGGGAGCGGGCGCTGAGTGAAATAGCAATCAAGAGGCTAGGAAGCAAAATGGCATCTGTCCCAGGCCAACTCAGAGCTGAGCCCCACAGGGAGCATTCAGGGATTACTTGGTAAAATGGGGAGAGGGACAGAGGCCTCACCTGTCTCTCAGGGGCTTCCATATAATCTGCTGTCGTCAGAAGTGTATGAATCTGTGATTTAACATGGACCAGGTCCTGACAAGCTGCTAAGGACGTTCCTAGCGCCTTATACAGGAAACTCTGAAAGAAAGAGACCAGCCCTGGGATATCAGGAACACAACGTGCCTGTCAGTACAGACTCAGCTCAGCAACACTCAGGAAGGAACAAGACAGCCAAGTCCAAGCACCCATGCTGCAGAAACATCCCATCGTCTAGCCCAGCCAGAGAACCAACAATGCAGTACAGACAAGCAGCCTGTCCAAGCAAATATTGGAAGGGCAGGGGGGCAAGAGAGCAGGGAATAAGTACAAACAAATTTTATACGCAGAATAAAATATCAAATAATGAAACCTTGAGAGAAGCCTTATGCAGCCCTCCAATCAGAATTTCAGGGGAAAGTAACTAGAAACTAAACCTTAACAGAGAACAAACCTTCTCTTTGGAGGGGCTGGCATAGCCGGCCATCTGCCAGCTCAACTCAAGGGATATCTGGCTGCTCCAGGCACTGTCGTCTATCATCTCCAGAGATGTTCTTAGGAACTGCGTGTAAAACCAGAGTTAAAGCAGATGGTTAATTGCAAGAATGTGGGGGCTGTTGTGGGGTTTGGGGTTTTGGGTTTTGTTTGGTTGGTTGGTTTTTGCTTCCTTGTTCTGTTGTAAACTTTCCAATATTCAGGTGTCCTGGGAAGATTATTTCCCTATTGAGAACTATAAACATTGACAACCCAGACTTCCTCTGCCTCTTGTTCTTGAACCTTTGCCTGAGGATTCCTCTCAGTCCCCAAACCCAGATGGACAGTGAATTGGAGAATGAGATGGAGCCAAGACATCTGACCATCGAGGAGTGATTTTCCAGTGGATGGACGATGGCTCTAGTCAACTTTGAACAAAGGGCCCTGGACTACGAAGGACCAGGCACCTTCTCTGAAGTGCTATGGACCCTTTATGACACCTCCCGAGGTACCCAGGGTTGTGAGGGCCCTCACTACCACCTGCCCTTAGCATGAGGAAGCCTTCTCTGTACCTGCCAAGTGTCAGCTCCTGACTCTGCCAGTCACAGGAAACACAAGCACACCCTTCTCACCCTGTCCAGGATCCACTGTCCTTCCACAGATAAGCAATCAGAACACTCCAACCGCTCGCCCTCTGGACATCCCCAGAATGTCCAGCCCCTATTCCACTGGACACTCACAGAATTCAGAGGTTTGCTACACACCACTTTACCAGTTTCACCTCAGCATCACCGCTCCATTTCACACACTTCAATACATTGACAGTGAAAAGAAGTAGAGTTTAATTCACCAAGATCAGAGATTTGAGAAGCAGCAAGAATAATTAATGTACACAAATGGTTACATAAAAATAAAATCCTAACACACTTCTAGAGCTTCAACTTAAAGAACCAAACAGTCCCCTGTCTCACAAGGGATAGCTCCCCCAAATCTCTCTCCCAGCAGGAAACACCCAGACCAAATGTGATCCTCCATTCATAAGACAAGCCAGTTGGCAATTTGTCCAATAGGTGAAGGATACCTGGTGCAGGATACCTCTGGACCTCCAGATATAGTTCCAAGCATCCATTGTCCGCTTGTAAACAGGGTACCTCCTATTGTTTGTTTGTTTTTCTTGTCTTGAATCTCCTCTGGAGACTTTGCAATCACTTGATTAGAATTTTGCTCTATTGATTAGCATCCACTGTGAATAATTACTCAGTCTACATACAGCCATTCAAGCAGCTAAGCATCTTCTGCCTGAAAGAAACTTCTTTATCACCTTCTGGTGACCAGCCCCAACACACAGACCTTCAAAGCATCAATTTCAGTAGACAACCATAACGCCTTAGATATTATCCATCCAGTCACTGTGCAACGATTATGAGGATTATGCAGTGTGGCACAGGCATCCAGGAAAGGCTTTACATGACACCCTTTGATGATATAGAGATCAGATCCAGGGAATCCTGGGAACCCTATGCACTCCTGTGGCCTCTGCCAGTGGGTACCCAAAGGACCCGGGGTCACACCCTCAACTCCCATTGAAGTCAGCCAGAGGTTAGGAACTCTCAGCACTTTGCTGTTTCAGGCCCGACTTTTGAACAGCAGCCAGGAAATATCAGAAACCTCACAAGAGAACCTAATCTTAGTTGATTTTTGAGCCCAAAGAATTTCAAATGAGGCTGGATCTGGAATGGGAAATTCTAGAGTGTAATCCAACCCCAAATGGAACTCCAAACCTTCTGGGGCTTCTTTGTCACTAGGTCCTTTCCTTTCATTTTCAGCCCTCGCCATAAAAATCTTCCTTGTCTGGATTTACATGAGGCTGTAAAGAGCTCTTTGTGACCACAAAGGCTTCTCCATGAGATACAGACACCAAACCTTGTCTTGTCTCTTTTCCTTTTTGGGTTTCTCAGAGCAAGTTTTCTTTTGAGTGGCAAATAGAAAAAAAAAAATCCTTTAGACGTCCCCCAGTGATGCATTAGCACCATTAGCAGGCTGGGTTTCTGGTTAAGTTTTGTGTTGTTCCCAGGGGTAATACAGAGGGATTTATAACTAGAGCTGGTTGAACAATAGTAAGGCCATTTCACAAAACACGTGGGATTTTGTTTTCTTGATTTTTCAACATACAAATGAAAAGTGAAAATACAAAAATATTTTGCTTTTCAAAATCAAAAATGACCATAATTCAATTCTTTGTTTTCCCCATTTCCCTGCCTTTATCCCTCATCCCCGTGCTTTTTTCCCCCTCTTCCACTTTGTGATTGAAAAGAGGAGGGAGGCGAGGGGGGAAGGGGGAAGGAGACAAATAGCAAAGCAACTGGAAAAAAAAATCAGCTGCAGTTTCAAAAAACTAAACATTTTCTAGTTGGGTTGGGGTTATTTTGTTTTGGGTTTTTTTTGTGTGTGTGTTTGAAAAAAAAAAAAAAAAACAGAACCCTGAAAAATTTGAAAATGTCCCATGAAAATACAAAGGCCATTTTTAATTGAACAAAAGTTGCAAATGAAATGGTTTGACCAGCTCTGCTTATAATGAATAATTTATCATTAATTTTTTCCCCAGCTGATATATTTGGAGGGGGAAGAGAGGACTGTGACAATACATCTGAAAGCCATCCTCTACCTGAAGCAGCATGTGCTCCCACCGTGCATGGTCCAGGGAATTCTCTGTGTTTCCTATAAAGCAGGAGGCAAAACAATAATGTCACCTAGATTAGCAAGAAGAGTCATCCCAGGTATCTCCTTTGCAATCAGTCCTTCTAAAACTCCTGGTCTGCCAAGCTGGAACATACCTGGGCTTTCAAGGCGAAATGGAACTGTACCTATTGGGTTCTGGGAGAGTCACCCTGCTCCTGTCCTGAGGGGCTTAAAACAGCCCTGGGCGAGGGCTGTAGGAGGGAAAGAGGTGAGAGGTTTTTCGCAGGAGTGGGTGGGTGAGATTCTGTGGCCTGCATTGTGCAGGAGGTCAGACTAGATGATTATAATGGTCCCTTCTGACCTTGATATCTATGAATCTATGAAAGGGATTAACAAGAGCTGGGCTGACAGGGAAAGCAGCTACAGCTGTAGCCAGGGTAATCAGGGCCCAGCTGGCCCTTATAAGAGGGCTGTGGGCCAGTAGGAGAAGGTCTTTCTCTCTAGTTTTGAAGGGAGTAGGGCCTGCCTGCAGAAAGGGTACTGGGAATGAGGCTGGGCTGGGGAGGGGAGGGGAAAGGAAAGGCAAGGCAAGGCAAGGCAAGGCCAGGCCAGAGCAGCAGGGAAGCTCTAGGCTGGCAACTCCCCAGGCTATCGGGCCTGGTCCAAGGCCCATAGGGGTACTGGGTTGCAGGGAAAGGCAGCAGACCCAAACCCCCTTGCCTGTGGTGACTGGCTCTTACACTGCAACCTGCCCCAAGGTGCAGGGGCCCAGACTGAGGCAAGGTGGGGATTAGAGGGTTGGGTGTTCCCCAGAGAAGGGAGACCCATAGAGACTGAGGGGGTTCTGCCAGGGCGCAGCACCCTGGGTAAAAAGGGCACCGGGGTCTGAGAGGGCCACGGGCCTGCAGAGGGTGCTCTGTGCTGGAAAGAGCTAATTCCCAGATGGCCAGCAGGAGGCGCTGCAGGGGTGAGTCGTTGCGCCGTCACAGGGACCTGCGCCAACGTTCTTTGTTGGACCAACAGAAAATGTCCTGTTTCAGAGTAGCAGCCGTCTCAGCCTGTATCCGCAAAAAGAAAAGGAGGACTTGTGGCACCTTAGAGACTAAGAAATTTATTGGAGCGTAAGCTTTCGTGAGCTACAGCTCACTTTGTCAGATGTTACGTACCCTGCTGGCATTTTTATTCAGGGTCCGTCAACCCACCAGGAGTGAGATGCTGAGCACTCCCAATTCCTCTTGACTTGACTCAGCTGAGGGTGCTGAGCACCTCACAAAACTCTTCAGCACATCAGAAGACTGGGTTTAGTAGGAATACAAACTTTTCCTGCAGAATCAGAGATTCTGGACTTGATCCGAACTGGATGTAAATCGGTGTAGCTTCACTGAAGTCAATGGAATTATACTGATTTACATCAGCTGAGAATCTGGCCCTGTTTCTGAGTGTCCAGCTCTAACCTAGCCTTCTTTAATGGCGGCACAGTGTAGTGCTGGGGACTCTGTACAGCCGCAGCAAGGAGGGAAGATACAGCTCATTTTTTAAAATCTTATTTGGAATATCAAACCCGCTTGTCCATGGGGGGGTTCGACGTTCATGAGAAACATAGCGGGCTTGTGCTGCACCTAGGGTCTGTCCTGCTGCACCTAGGGTCTGTCCTGCTCCCCAGAGACTAGACCGGCGCAGCTACGTCACTGGAGCTCTGCTGGCATAATGCCATCGTGTAGACGCAGCCTGCGCTGACTGAAGGGTTTTTTCCATGGAGGTCAATAGAGTCATACCACTGAAAAATTGGTGAAAGACCTTATTAGGCCCACAATACCTAGATTCTCCCTAGGGCACCCACTTGGCCAACCTAGCTTTTATGGCGCAGGTTTCTTCTGGGTTTTTTAATCGAATCCCCCTTGAAAGTAAACGTGGGGTTTAATTTTCAGAAAAAGTCCGTTTGCAAAATCAGACTCTCTATGTAACCCCAAAATCTTTCACTAACCTCCAGCTTCATGCGTATTGACCTTCCCAAAAAATAACCTAGCAAAGGTGTGGGGGAAAGTGCTGTGACATTTCCATTCAGCTGAAACCTTCCTGGCCTGATTCTGCCCTGTTTGAATTGGCCTCAGTGGTTCACAGTTATCCAGAGGAAGGAAAAGTGTGGGCCTAGAAGCCCCATTTCAATTCTCCACTGTTCCCACGTACTGCAACAGGAATGGCACAACACACGTCAATACGAAGCTGCATTTTCTGGCTTCCCTTCTATTCTCCATGGACCACACTCCTCCTAACTAACACTTTACCTTCAATGTACTGCAGCAGAGATGGGATCTTTACTACCCACATCTCACCCACTGCTGCATGGACAGTTTGGTGCAGGGCCTTTAGTAACTGCAAGGCAGCACATCCGTGTCCTTCTCTTTCATAAGGGGATGAGGCTACTACCTGTCAATGAGAGAGAAAGAACAGGCTAAGTTTTGTCAGCACAATACCAGTTTGTTCCTGAGGGAGGGAATAGTTCAGAGACTCTCATTGTGGAGACAATCCAAGAGAGTTGTTGCTTCTACTGCAGTGCCTTCCTGAAGAAGAAAGCATTCTAGCTAGTAGGAGGATGCAGGACAGTGTGTCTCAGGAGAGGCCGGAGAGAGAGAGAGACCCAGTCATACACATTCCTCAGCCTAAGTCAAGCATCTAGCTACAAAACCAATTTGTAGAGTTAACTGTCCCATTCCACAGAAAACCTATTCTCATGGTCTACTCACCAGGAGTCGCGCCAGCAGCCCCTGGGGTGTAGGGAGTTGCACTAGGGAAAGAAACAGAATAGCGTTAATTATGCCAGGCTTTGCAGAGAGTCCTGCTGATGTTCTTCACCTCTCCATTTCCAACATGCCCACCAATGTTGAATACAGCTGATAATAATTTGCATTGCCATAGTGCTTTCAGTCTGAGAATCTCAAAATGCTCTACAAACATGTATGAATTCCACCTCATAGCACCTCTGTGAGGTTGGCATGAATTACTCCTTCATTTCACAAGTGGGGAAGCTGAGAGAGAAAGATCAAGTGATTTCCCCAAGGTCACATCCGAATTTTGGTGGCGAGCTGGGAACAGAACCCACATTTCCTAGCTCCCTCCCATGGCCGTGTTGTAATCACAAGACCATCCCTCATCCATTTTAGCCTCCTGATTGCAGATGAGAGAACTGGAGCAGACTGAACCTGTTCATTTCATAGTGCCTGGAGAGAAGAAATGAAAGAGTTTCTCTTATAAACCTCGTCCACTGTAGTCGAGGCAAGCAGCTGCTTCTCCTTCCCGCTGCTTTTTCTCAGCCAGTTCCCTCAGGCATCTGCAAAGAGGCTTCAAAGTACCAGTGTACTGAGTTGGCACCACATACTCCAGCAGCCTTGGCCATAACACCTGCAGAGAAGAGCGAGACTGTTCAGTACGGAGCTCTTTCCGTTCCCCCACCTCCAGTATCCTGCTGTCTGAATCCCTCCCTGCCATGTAGCTTCTCCTTTGATTCGTCACGGACCCTTCCCTAACCTATCACCTCATCTCTCTCTCCCCATTAGCTCACTCTACCTGTCTGGTGCCCCCTCACTCTGTCTTTTAAAGACACTATCTTGTTTGGTGAGTGTTAGGATATAGATATTCAGGCATGTCTGCAAAGGCCTGTACTTTAAGAATTTAGGTGTATTCTTATCACTTGGCTAGTTATAGAGGTATAAAAGAAAGAAAGAATCAAAATCACTGTCTGCTGGTGAAAGAGCCTTCTCTTACTGTGACAGTCTGAGGCCCTGTTCTTAGGCTAAGGCCTTTGGCTAAGCAGCAGAGGCAGCCATAAGCTAGGACACGAACAGTCACATCCTCACATTCCAAACTAGTCACACTGAAATCAGGTGCTATTGGGCTGTTAGGAATACAATCCTGTCCTGATAGTGCCTATCACCTCCAGAGAAAGGGAAGGGCCTAGAAGATGTAAAAGGAAACTTAATTTGATAGCATCCTGTCTGGCAAGAACTCACTTACCAATACTGGGATGTGAAATCCTCACTTCTGTATTGTCTTGTCATTATCATCATAGAATATCAGGGTTGGAAGAGACCTCAGGAGGTCATCTAGTCCAACCCCCTGCTCAAAGCAGGACCAATCCCCAATTTTTGGCCCAGATCCCTAAATGGCCCCCTCAAGGATTGAACTCACAACCCTGGGTTTAGCAGGCCAATGCTCAAACCACTGAGCTATCCCTCCCCCCATTATAGTTCCCACTTTGCTATTGTTTGTCTGTATAATCTCTGTCTGGTTCTGTGCTTGTTCCTGTCTGCTCTATAATTAATTTTGCTGGCTGTAAACTAATTAAGGTGGTGGGATATAATTGGGTACATACACCTTACAGGTGTAAGGCTCTGTGGTGTCAGAGCTGGGAAGGAGGATACTAAGGAAGGAAACTGGAATCATGCTTGCTGGAAGTTCACCCCAATAAACATCGAATTGTTTGCACCTTTGGACTTCGGGTATTGTTGCTCTCTGTTCATGAGAGAAGGACCAGGGAAGTGAGTGGGTGAAGGAATAAGCCCCCTAACAGTGAGCAATTGGGCTCTCACCCAGAGATGAAGCCTCTTTCCCAGCATTAGAGCATTATGGAGATATTTAGATAGTACCATAAGCTTACTCAGAACTTGACAGACCTATATAAGGCACAGTCCCAGCCCCAATATCTCTTCAAATCCAGGATCACCAACTCTACGTTTCAGAAGTATTCATGGGGGATCTAAGGGGAAGTTGCACTCAGACAGTGGAAAGAATTAAGAGACGATCTCTGCAACATGATTCCTTCCAGTTAAGTTGCTTTATATCTTTTCTCTACTGTGAACCGCTTACTCCATGATGAAGGGGTCACATCATCCCTGACATGAATTTGACATGCTGATCCTCCATTATGCTGGCTGTGCAGAAGGCTTCCTTGTGGAGGGGTACAAGGAACGTAAGGAAGAACGTCCCTATTTCAAGAAGCAGTAGCAAGAGGTCACTTACTTGGGTCATTCCATTGACTGAGGTGTCCAGACATTGCAGGATGTCAATGCACAGGGTTTGGATCGTGCTTTCTTCCTCAACACCCTGGGTGAGAAGTGTTGTACCCTGCTGTGAGAGAGCTAGATAGAACTTATTCGCTAGTAGTAAGATACTGGCAATAGAACCAGTGTCCTTCTCTTACAAAGCCAACTTGAGCATTGACCTATGCCTGCTTTTATACTGCACTGGAAGTGCACAAACGTCTGAAGGGAAGAGAATAATAGAAACTCCGAACTGGTGGGTCAGATCCCAGGCTTAGGAAAACCCTAAAATGAAGGGAATGATTCACTGGACACAAAAGAGTTCCCCCAACAGTGTTCAATGTTTTAAAATTTGAAAAACTGTTTCATCTTTTGATCTCTGAGGAAAAACATTCCGATTCTGCCCAGGGGAAATAAATTTGCAGAACCAGGGGGATCCAATCTCTTTGTTCTGATGCCCCAACCAGCTTGGTCATTCTGTGTGTAGTGAGTGTGATTCTATCAATGGGACCAAAACTGGCCTGATGAGAAAAAGCAGCCTTCTTTGAGAGATGTGTGTGTGTGTGTATTGCCACGAGCTCCAACTTTGTAGAAAAGGGGCCAGGCAGAGCTAAGATCTTCCACAACTTACTGTCAAGTTGAACTGTTTATGTTCATACATATCACGGATTCAGTCATGGAGCACAAAGTGTCTGGGGCCCGCGGCTGTGTCCATGGATAGAAATACGGATTGAAGATATTTTTATGCAACCTGCATAACCTGAGTGTTTTGCTGATAGTTTAGGTCTGCTTTGACAGCCACAGAACGGGGCATCGTTCTGTTTTTTGGAGAGTCTATTTAAAACAAAAAGATGTGCTTCCTTGTACAGGAACATTTCACTGAAAAATGGTGTTTTCTGAATGTTCAAGGACTCATCAGAGGTTGGAGCAGCATAGATAACTCTGTTAGATGGAAATACCCAGTGTGAGATTCTGGTCTCTGTTACACTAGTATAAATCCAGAGTAACACCACTCAAGTCAGTGGAGTTACCTTGACTTTACACCAATATAACGGATCCGATTCTGGCTCTATTCATTCAGTCCAGCTGTCCTGGAGTCAAAACTCCCACTGAAGTCAAGGGGAGCAATCAGCATGCAAGAATGGTAGGACCGAGTCCTAAGTGTTAAGAACTCTCCTTACCAGTTTGCTGGTGGACACACTGAACTCGCTGAAAACATATGCTACCAGATCCCATGCTGCACAATTCTCCACACTTCCTGAACTGAGCAGCGTCCTGATGAAATGAAGAGCTGCCTTCCTCACCTGCAAGGGTAGAGATTACACACAGCACTTCTTGTTAGCCCTTCTGCCTGAAATAGGAGCTAGGATATGATATGAGAGTCCTTATGCTTTTGATTTTGTCTCCTTGGATTAGAAACATGGATACATTTAACACCGGCAGGAGAATGACATGCCTTCTCTATTCTGCAGTCTCTCATCTGGATCGGAATGAAAGCTCCACCCAGATATCCATTCATGCCATAACACTGAAAAAGTTGAAATAGTTCACTGTTCCACACACAATCTTACCGTAGCATTCTGATCACTGAGAGTGGATTTCACTGCCTTCACAATCAGAAGCTTTTTAACTCTTGTCTCAGGCACTGAAAGATAAGGAGAGGTGTACAGTGCTTCTTTGTTCCACACACACTCACTTTCCACATTGGAATTAATCCTGGATTTCAAAGGGCCCTAGTTAAGAAGAGTATCAAGCTTCTCTCCTCTACAGAATCAGTGGGGAAGACATAGGACCAGATTCTGGTCTCAGTTGCACCAGTGTAAATCTAAAGTAATTCCATTTCTCTAAATAGTGCCATCCTACTACCATGACGGAAATATTATAAAGGAGTTTGATAGACTGAGGTAACTGAAGTTAATCTGTGTTTACACTGGCATAACAGGACTCAGAATCTAGTCTAGAGTGTATAACACTTAGGATTCTCGAGTCAGGAGTATTATTCTATTTTTATCTGATTATTGTTAACATGCATTAGCCCCAAGTTAACTTCTGTATTTGAAGTTGAAAAAGACCTTGACAAATATCTTGGGCTACATTCAGCACTTAGTTGAAACTGTTGATTTCTGTGTGGCCATATGGGGGTAACTTAGGGCAGCATTTGGTCCCTTAGGGGATCTCCAAACCACTGGTGACTGTGTGTTCTAGAGCCTCTGTGCCCCAGTTGCAGAGGTGATGAGTCTGCTGAAGCCCTGCCGTGCCTACAAAGCCTTGGTTCTTTAGCTCAATCTCGAGTAGCTCAAGCTTTTAGCTCTGGATGTCCTCAACTCAACCCTCAGCCTGTCGGCCAAGAGGGCACCTGGCACAGTTGCTCCTGTGTTACTTACAGTCAGCACCAACAATAGCTCTCAGGAAATCTAAAGACGCCACACGAACGGCCTCATGCTCAATCTCCAGCTGCTCATGTAGAAATGCTAGCAGATCATCAGGAGAAGAACGGGCTGCAAGGGAAGAAATCACATCTTCACTGTCTGCAGAACTCTTATTCTTACCGTACCTCACAAAGGTAAGGAAGTTACAAAGAAACCACTGTGTAACTCAGAGTCTCTTCCCCTTACCTAGCAGAAGTACACAATGGAACAGCTCTTGGTGGTTTTCTCTGCTGAGCTGCTTAGCTGGAGAACAGATCTGTGGGAAGAAGGGAAATGGTGAAAGAAAAACTAATCAGAAGCAAGGGAAAAGAAAAATGTTCAATTCATTTCTAAGCTTCCACTTCCTGCTTGTCCAACTAGAGGTCTGAACCCCAGGGAGATGGTCCTGCATGCACAGCAAGACTCCAAGACAATGACCAATACATTAGATAAGAGAAGCTAAAGTGTTTTGAGCAGCAGAGCTGACCTAATCAAGACACAGCCACAGTTTTTACTTTACAACTCTGACTCCCCCTGGTAATCGGCTTATGGTGCAATCGCTTTACAAACTGAGCTGGATAGTAGCTAAGAAAATGAGAGCGCTCCCTGCTTACTCTTGAGCCTGCAGAAATCAGTAAGGCATGAGGAGGTCCCCAGGCTCTGCACGATCATTCCATTGATTTTTTAGTGTTAATATGCTTCAGATCTGCTGTGCCTAAGCTGAAGGGATCCAAGCAAAACCACCCCTCACCTGGTTGTGCAGAGCACTGCAGATGGCTTGAAACTTCCCTTTAGGTAGAGGGATCTTATATTCAACAGAGACCTCCAAGAGCTGGCTCAGACTCTGCAACAGAGGGCGAAAGTCAGATGGTGGGCACACAAAGGAGCCATATGTAGTGACTGAAGCAGATTCAGGGGATTCCTAGATTCCAAGGCCAGACCGGATTCTTGCCATCATCTAGTCTGACCTCTGCTCGGTATGACACAGGCCATAGACCTTGCCCAGAATAATTCCCAGAGCAGAGCTTTTAGAAAAACATACCAATCCTGATTGAAAAATCATCAGAATCTGCCTCGGCCCTTGATTAAAAAATGGTGAAAATCTAATTCCTTCCTGCATCTAACACACTTTTCTCCGTTGCTGCTTGAAGCTTCCAGAATGTCTCGGATGCCATCTACATACTTTACTATGTTTACACAGTTGTGTAGTGCCCTGATGCTATCAAACAAGTCCATGATACATTGGTTCCCTCCAAATCATGGGTATTTCAACCCCCAAAGTGACCACATACTCTGTACTAGAAAGCTTCAACCAACATAGACGGTGAGTAAATATCACTACCAAGAAGTTATAGCTGTCTCATGACTTCATTTACAACTGTGTAGCCCCACTGAAGACAGAAGATGGCCCCTTACTTCTCGCTCATGTGGTACTGAGGGTGGATGAAATAGAGGGACAAGGCGAGTGAGACAATATCTTCAATTAGAATCTTCAATTAGTGAGACAATATCTTCAAATTCAATCAAACCTGGATTTGTGCTGGAAATGGCCCACCTTAATTATGCACATTGTAGGGAGAATGGTCACTTTGGATGAGCTATTACCAGCAGGATAGTGAGTTTGTGTTTGTGGTTTTTGGGAGGGGGGTGAGGGGGTGAGAGAACCTGGATTTGTGCAGGAAATGGCCCAACTTTATTATCATGCACATTGTGTAAAGAGTTGTCACTTTGGATGGGCTATCACCAGCAGGAGAGTGAATTTGTGTGGAGGGGGTGGAGGGTGAGAAAACCTGGATTTGTGCTGGAAATGGCCCACCTGATGATCACTTTAGATAAGATATTACCAGCTGGACAGTGGGGTGGGAGGAGGTATTTTTTCATATTCTCTGTGTATATATAAAGTCTGCTGCAGTTTCCACGGCATGCATCCGATGAAGTGAGCTGTAGCTCACGAAAGCTCATGCTCAAATAAATTGGTTAGTCTCTAAGGTGCCACAAGTCCTCCTTTTCTTTTTTCAATCAGATTATCACACCCACCTTGTCGCTCCAATATCTTGGACCAACATGGCTACAACAGCACTGCATAGAACCGTAGATTAAACAGACAGGCAATGATTTTATATCTATCTAATTATGCAGTGCAAAGCAATGACCCTCAAGCCTCCTTGTTATTAATTTTCAACCGTTGACAGTTGACTTGGTACCGACCAGAGACAACATATGGTAGCCCCTGCTCTGAGGAGCTTATGATCTAAAAGAGAGACACAGAGTTGACAGGATGTTTTGGGAAATCACAAGGAGAGAGTATCTTGTTGTGCAGGTGTTTTGTTTTTTTATCTCCTTCTCCTCCTCCCCAGGAAACAGAGGATGCTTTTCATCAGAGGCAGTTACCTACAAATCTTGTTGCCTGGGTCACCATGTGTATAAAGCCAGAACTTGTGTGCATATTTATTATCGAACAAGTCACTATCTAGACCAGGAAACCCCACTGGTAGCAAATTCCTCCTGCAGTTCACACATGCACACACAGAGACAGTTACCTTAATGAGTGGTACCTCACCTTGGTGACGTGAAAAACATCAATTTCCTCCTTATATTGCTCAAGGAGCCATGAGATCTCCTTAAATATCGGATTTTGTGGCTCCTTTTTGTGTAGTAGGATGCCCATCATGGGACCAAGGGCTTTGATGATGGCCTGCTTGAGCTGCATAGATGAGACACAGAATTTATGTTTCTATGAATTCATTCAATATCTTCCAATAGGCACACCTTTTCTACTTCTAATGAGTGCAATTTCCCTTGTTCCACTGTCGGAACGGTCCTATCCCAATATTTCCTGGTAAAGAACCAGGACTTGTAGGGTTGGTGTCAGGATTATATTCTAATGCACCTCACAACTAGAGCAGGTAAAATATTTCCCCAGATTAATATGCATTCTAGGCCAACTCATCCCTGCTGTAACTCCACTGGGGCTGAATGGACTTAGACCAGGAATTAATTTAGCCCACTATCCCGGGTTCATCTGCACATTAGGTGCACAAGACTAGAATCCATGTACACTAGGTACAGACCGAATTTCCATGATGTGGTGACATTATAAACGTATGGGGTTTTCGATGTTTTACATGACACTCTGTTCCATCCAAAAGGACCTACCATTAAATGCCATCATCACAAAGAGTGCCAGACACACAGAATGTAACATCACAATTTCCGCTAAAGGTTTAGAAAGTCAGCAATCCTCACCTCCAGCTCCTCACAGGTCAGCCAGTTGCTGGTCACATGACAATATAAGGGAAGAATTTGATTGCAGAATCGTGATTCACCCATTCTGGGGAATGAGCACTTTTCCCAGTTCATAAAATATCCATTCACTGCCCTTGAGCATTTTTCCAGAACTGCACGGAAGGAGAGAAGACAGGCAATGTGAAAAGGACATAGTAATAATGAGGAGAAGTTGCTTTCTCAGAGAAGATACCCAGGCCTATCGTTTACTCCAATTCCATGGCAGCTCCTATCAGGACTAGATGCTGAAATCCCATATCAATTTGGAGCTATTTCTCTTTCCCCCATTCCATTTCTTGTTTCTTAAAAGGCTTTTTTCTTTGTACATCTCTCCATCTTTTTTCAATTACCATATTTTGAAGACTCGCGTCCTCTGCAGTTGTTGTTTATTCAACCCGAACACTGTATGATTTCATCTTGAGTTACAGTTTGTCTGAAAGATGTTCAGTGCCCCTAACTGCCATTGGCTTTAGTGGGATTTGAAGGTAGTGGGGAGCACTTTGCCCTAAAAGTAGGTGTATCTAGTGTCCTTGCTAAGAGGAATTAGGGCCCAATCCTGTTCTCTATGAAGTGGATGGCAAAATTCCCATTTCCCTCAAGGGCACAGGATTAACCCCTTACTGAGCATCACCTGAAAAGCAAAGGAAGAGAGAAGTGGAGAAGAAGAGAAGACAGAGAAAGAGGGTGAAAGGAGATGATGATGATGATGATGATGAAGAAACTAAGGAGAGAGAATGGGTGGAGGAGTGGGAAACAGGGGATTTTTAAATGTACAGTAATGAAATCTGCTCCCTTCACCTCCTCCCCCAGGAGCCTCCTGGCAGAGGGGCAGCTTCAGCCTTTGTGTCTGTTTATTTTAAACGATATGCATGAGTCACAAAGGGCCTGAACTTACAAATGCTCAGCACCTCCTGCAAAGTAAGGAGCATTCTCAACTTCACTGAGTGCCATGGGAGCCAAGGAACGCAGCACCTGGTGCAATCCAGGGAAGGGAGCACAGTTCAGGGCCTGTTTGCAGACTTGGTCAGTCACTTAAATCTGTACCAAGACCCCCTAAATATCCTGACTGGGACGATTTAACTGGGAATTGGTCCTGCTTCGAGCAGGGGGTTGGACTAGATGACCTTCTGGGGTCCCTTCCAACCCTGATATTCTATTCTATGATCCATTTGGGGCACCTACAGGAAGTGCTGGCACTTACCACCACAAAATGCTTGTCTCATCCTGCTGTCCTCGACTAACTCCAACATGGAGATCATGCCGTTCAGGATCATTCCCACAAAAGGGATACACTTAAGTGCTGCAGAGAAAGGCCAGAAGAGAAGGAAGACAGACAATCAGCTGCTCTTTGCCTTCTTACAACACACTTAGAAACACTGTGGGGCAGGATGCTATGGGTTCCGAGGCCATTGGCGCTGCGTAAGCAGAGCAGAATGGCTTTAAAGCAGCCATTGAAAGCCAGTGGGGGATTCACCCTGAAGAGGGGAATCCTCCACAAGTGTACAGCTGTGCCCAATGCCCAACTCACTCCCAGAGTAAGGGGAGAGAGCACTGGGGCGGGATGGGAAGTGGGGTGGAGAAGAGCTCCACTAGACCTGATCTTCCACTCATTCCCATCCTTCAGGTACTTCACTCAGGGGCATAAGTTAGAGCTTGCACCTCCGGCTGGATCGCTCATGATCTGGAGGCCAGAACTAGCAACAGCAGTTAATCTTGTGTTTCTACACACACACTCAAACAGAGCTCTGTTTAGCGGTAACATTTTTAGGTAGAGAGATAATCCCCTGTCCTTAAATGAAAAACAATCACTTTGAAAGAAAAGAGGGAAGTGACCATACCATAGGCGGATGACAGGTTGCCCAACGTAATGAAAATAAACTCCTCAGGCAGCTCCAGATGATACATCAGCTCTAACATGACATCACTGAAATAGCAGCGTGCCAGAGTCACTAAGGTGTTGCTAGCTGCCACTTTTAGTTCATTTCTTGCTTCCTAAAACCAAAAACCAAAAGAGAGAGACTGAGGTGACTGAAGCCGGTTGCACTAGCCAGAGTTGTTTACATGAGTCAAGTCCTTATTTCTGTGCACAAGTTGTGAATGAACCAACCCAACTTTCTGAGGGTAGAGTCATTCGTCATAAATATTCCTTGAGTCACTTGGCTAAACAGTTTTCAGCCTTCGAGTTGCTTGCAAGCTGCTTCGTTAGCCGATTCACTGTTAGCTACTTGTGGTGGGTGACTGGTCACCAGAGTCACATGATATTTTCCCTGCCCTTCCCTGAGGCGGTAAGTGAGACACAGACTGGGCAGCTTCAAGATATTCCGAGAGCTTTCCTGGAATAAACTGTCCCCCAAAAGGAGGCTGACTTCCTTTGGAACAAGAGAGGGATTTTTCCATGGGTTTTCCTGCTGGCAAACTATATTCTAAATCCAATGCTGCTTCTTTTGGAGATAGCTCAGATTCTGTCTGTCTTGGGGCTTTATACTGCCACTTATCGCTACAGTATCAGAGCGCCTTCCCCATAAAATCAGTATCAATAATGAAATCCTGAGTAGACTTCGGGAAAGACTTGCTCCTTAAGACACCATAGGCCTGTCTCTGGGTCTGAGATCATGTGTCTCAGGTCCTGATCCTGCAAAGCACTTCAGCACATGTGTAACTTTCAGCATGTGAGTTGTCCCATCTTATGCATGTGCACAAGTGCTGTCTAGGACCTGGGCTTTGGTCTGGAGGAAGGTGTGGGCCTCTAACAGAAGAATACATTTTCATTTCAGTATATAGTTTATCCCCCCAAAAGAGAGTTTGAATGAGTTAAAGCTTTGGATCCTTTGATTGGTATCTCGGGAGAACTAACTTACCTGAGTCTCTCTCATGTGGTTTGAGGCTAGTGTTATTATTTTCTTCAGAAGCCTTCTCTCCAGGCCCTGGGTGTCCTGCTGTAAGACTTTCTCCAGGACACAGTAAATGTCTACTCTGTTTTGCTGGGGACAAAACATACAAGAGAAGAATTGGGAAAACTCTTTCTTGCCGACCAGACAGTAATGTGGCTAATAAGCCCCTGCCCTAATTGGTGGCTTACTTGGTGTAAAACGTGCCCGGCCCTCCACAAGCACCGCATTGAGCAGCGCTTCAGAAGCAGCCAAGCAACTGACATCGTTTAATCTTCCTGGAGAGAAAAGAGCCAGAGGAAGCACCCTTCACTGCCCCCTTCTCTAGTTTCATTTATTCAGAACAAACAATAAAAATGAGCACCTTGCCCTTGCTCTAGCCACTCCAGGCAGAATTTGTAAATGTGGAATATAAAATACCCAACTCCTGCAGTAAGTCCTCAACCGCTCCCAGGGGCAATGAGCTCAGCCGTTAGATCTACACAGGAGTGGGTTTCTGAGTGGGGGTGGAGGGACACATGTGGACAGGGGGTGCCAAGACCCACGGGTGTGCAGGAACACATGGAGACAGGGGCAGATGTGCCTTACTGAATGGGAGAGGTTAGGGGTCAGACAGGGTCTGCATGGGGGGAGCTGCCTAACAATTCCTCCCCGCCCCTCCCAAAAAAACTCTTCCAGACTTTTCCCACCCATACCCAGCAACGCTCCAAGTTCACACCCAGGCTCCTTCCCAGCAATTTACTTCCCTCTCCCTCAGCTCCTCCATTACCCCTGACTCTACCAAGCCTTTGCACTGCGCCTAAGGGGTGCAAGAAATATGGTTCTGTATTGAGTTTAAATGAATTATTACTCTGCGATCTGTATTAACATGCATAGTAAGGAATCAGTTTGTCAAAAAACATTTCCTGAATCCTTTTTGTTGTCTGTATTCATACAGACATACTTGCTGACAGGTATTTTGAAATAAATAACCAAAAATAATTTTAACGGGTGTAATTATATTGTATTCTTTTGACAAACAAAATATGCAGAATTTTGCAGAACTTCTAAAATATTGTACGCATCATTTTTATTTTTTTCTTGCAGAATTCCCCCCGTAGAAAATATATAGATAAGGGTCCCTTCAATGCTATAATCTCAATAATATGTCATCATCATAAAGGAGTGTTGGCTAGGATTTAGAGCAGGGAGTCAGTTCACTTGGGTTTTATTCACATTCTTTGACTAACTTGCTAAGTGGTGTTGAGCAAGTTACTTAATTCCCTGTGACACAAGTCATCCGTAAATGAGGATAATGCTTCCCATTCTCACAAGGGTGCTGTGAGTCTTAATTCATTAGTGTTAGGGAAGTGCTTTGAGATTTTTGGATGAAGATGCGAAAGAAGGACAAAGTATTATTAGAAGAGATTACTGCTAGTCCGACGGTGTACTTTCACTGTCTACAGCCCATGTACTCCACTGTGTGTAAAAGGACAATGCTCTCTTTATAGAGCATTATATCATCCTGATCTGTAAGAACAGCATTTTGCATGATGAGTTTACGCCTGAGGACAGAAGGGCGAATACTGATTCTCCTGATGGTGCGCCAGGCCAAGTTCTACACTGAATTATCCCCGTGCAGTCCCCTGTACCCCCATGAAGTCAGGCAGAATTTGGTGTGGACACCTGGAAAGCGGATGTAATTTCATGAAACTGCCCTACCTCATCCTTTTGCAGTTTCTCGAGCAGAACTGTCAGAACGATAGCCAGCTTGGTCTCGGCTATAAAGGCAATCCTGAGGGCAATTTTGCCCTTATCTTGATCATCCATATGTGCCAGGAGGGAAACAACCTCATTATAAACACCTGAAATTAAATAAAAGGATAGCAGAAATTGGTGCTGGCCTCTTTAATTCACTATCCAGTCAAGATTCTGCAGGAGCCCCAACACTGTGAGAAGTAGACCTGGGAATCCTGGAAATCCTCTTCCTTCCTCCTCATGACCAGGTTTGTTTGCTGAACTACCCAGTGTGCTTGGGGGGAAATCATAATGAAGCAAATATGCTCCTTTCAAGTAGATCCCCCCATAAAATAATCTTCCTTTCCCTCTTTACTGTCAATTGATGAGTTTTGATAGCATACAGAGTAATAATTTAACTCTAAGTCAAGAAATAGAGCTAAAGTTAAGCACATGCTTAAGAGTTTTGCTTAGTCAGGGCCCCATTTTCAAAAATCCTGAGCACCCAGATGTACCTATTGACTATGCTGGGAACTTTTGGGGCTCGGTATCTCTTGAAAATCAGGCCACTGTTGGAGAGCTCAGTATGAATTTAGAAGCCTAACTTTAGGCCCCTTGTTTTGAAGAAAGCCTTCAATCTTCTTTTATGGTAGTTTAAATACTTGCAGAGAAGACTCATGGAACGGAGTTCATCCAGTTCATAGAATATCAGGGTTGGAAGGGACCTCAGGAGGTCATCTAGTCCGACCCCCTGCTCAAAGCAGGACCAATCCCCAACTTTTGCCCCAGATCCCTAAATGGCCCCCTCAAGGATTGAACTCACAACCCTGGGTTTAGCAGGCCAATGTTCAAACCACTGAGCTATCCCTCCCCCTGTACAGTTGCCTGTAGAGGTCATAAAGGACTTCCCCCGCCCGCCCCCCACCCCCATGCACAATTGGCGAGGTGTACGCTGTGAGTGGGGTGGGGTGGGGTGGGTCCCTCCAACCTTCATCTGAAGCGTCAGGGATTGACCATAGCAGGAGATGGGACACCTGGTAGGGTGGACCAGTGCTCTAAGATGGTTCAGAGAATCAGTTTCCTTAGCTGTCCTGCTCACATGCTCAGGGTCCAACTGATCTCCAGAGTTGTGGGTGGGAAGGAATTTCCCCCGGTCGGATTGGCAGGGACCTTTGAGTGGGAGGATGGGGCACTGATCACCTGCTAGGATAATCTGAGTATATCTGACCTAATCAATTCTTGACCATTGCAAGGGCCTCAGGCATTGGTGGAACCTCAGTCTCTCCTGTCCTCTGCTGATGGCACACAACAGTTTTGTCTCCTAAAGACTGAAATGTTTTCGTCCAAGACAAGTTTTGGGGTTCAGGGTAGGGTTGCTAGGTGAAATTTAGTGGCCTGTGAAATACAGGAAGTCAGACTAGATGATCTAATGGTCCCTTCTGGCCTTAAACTCTAGGAAACAATGAAATAGCTGGTGTATGAAAAAAACCAGGATTTGATCTCCCATGTATCTCTTCGCTCTGGGCAGAAGTTCTCCAGGAGACTTAATATTTCACAAGAAATCTGAAATGCCGTATTTATCTGTCTCCATTGTAACAGCATTCCAAGCATGAAGGAGGAACTAACAAGATTTCCCCTTCCCAGGAAAGACTGCCCATCCGTTATGCAAATTGCATCCTTCAGTTGTAACACCCAGATGCAAACGGAATCATAACTGTAACCTACACTGCCCATCCGTGTGGGATGAGGAGCACTAGTGTTGCTAAGAAATGTGACCCCATGCTTTGTACTCTTGCAGTTAAGATATTAGCAGAGCTTCATTTAGACAGCTAGAGGAGAAGTCCTTCTGCCTTTTTTGTTCTAATTTCCCCTCTCTCTGATGGAGTTGGCTCCATGGATGCAGAAGACACAAAATGAGGGCCCATAACAAACATAAAACAACTGGGAGAAAAGAAGGAAGACCTCCCCCATAACATTCCCTAGAAACTCAGATTCTCAGGAAAGTTTCCAGGTCCAGAGGCTGTAGGCCAACTCCTCAACTGGTGTAAATCAACACAGCTACAAGGAAGTCAACAGAGGGACACTGGTTTCCAGCAGCTGAGGTTCTGCTCATACAAAAGGAGAACATTACAGCTAATCTGTATGCCTATGCTTTCTAAATGTGTGTGTGAATATAGAATGGATATAGAGAATACAATGCTGACCCTTACCTCTGTCGGTTACCTCCTGCTCACTCACAAATTTATTCATGTTTTAATCTTTCCTCAACACTTCCTCCAGTCCTTTCTCCAAAGAGCTCCAGTACTGATAGGCAGCTGGCCTCTCAGGCTGTCCTGTCCTGTCCAGGATAGCCAGTTTAGATTATGCAAGCACTATTATGACATCGCTGTGACTGTGACATAGCACATAAACTGCTGCTGACCAGGTAGGTGCTGTGATGACATGGACAAGAGCCTCAAAGGTATTTAAGCTCCTAACTCGCACTGAAATCAATAGATGTGAGGAACCTAAATACATTTCAATATCTGGGCCCATCCATGTACGCAGTCCAATAGGTGGCTAAATTTGCTCCAGTGTAGAATTTCTCATTTGCTCTAAATCATTTTGAATTTTGGTTCCGTCCCTCTCTCAGTTTTCCACACTTTCCAATATTGGTTTTACTGGAAAATCTGCTCCTGGTTGAATGGATAGAAAATAAAAGCACCGAACAAAGAAAGAGAAGAAACTGCCTTGGAGAATGCACAGTGACACTTGAGTGTGGTTGGTTGGTTGGAATGCACAGTGACACTTGAGTGTGGGTGGTTGGTTTCCTTTGCTTTTTAATTCGGTTGATTAAAAAGCTTGATGAAATCTTATTGGACTGTATTACAAATATTGATTTTATATTGTTTTACAATGAATTGAAATTTATTCTTCATTTCCATGTCCCGCCAAACAAATCAACTAAATTATTTTTTGTTGTGTTTAATACAGTGTGGTGTCATATGTATGGCCATATGTAGAGGCCACACTTGATTTTGGAGATGATGTTGCCTTCAAAGCATTCAGAGTGATGACACTCTTTGCAGTAAACCATATGGAAAAAGAATTCCAATGACATGTGTCCTTTGCTATGTATAAGTGATTTTGTGCCTTACCCTTTCTGATTTTGCCCTTACACGGACATGCTATTCTTTTGTACTCCTCCTTAGTAATTCGTCCATGTTTCCCCATTTTGTAGGATTTCTTTTTGATTTTCAGGTCATTACAAAACTTCTGATGGAGCCATTGGCCTCTTACTATTCTTCCTGTCTTTCCTTTGCATTGGCACTTGTGCCTTTAATATTGTCTCCTGGAGGTTAAACTGCCAGCTTTCCTGAACTCCTTTATGCCTTAGACTTTTTCCCCATGGGTCGCTACCTACCAATTCTCTGAGGATGTTAAAGTCTGCTTTGGCAGTCCTTCTCCTGTCATTCTCACTCCTTCCTTTCCTTAGAATCATGAAATCTATCCTTCCTGATCCCTTTCACCCAAATCACCTTCCACCTTCACATTCACCACCAGCTCCTCCCTGCTGGTCAGAATCAAGTCTAAAATGGCTGTCCCCCCGCTTACTTC
Organism: Caretta caretta; assembly: GCF_965140235.1. Taxonomy (NCBI): domain Eukaryota; kingdom Metazoa; phylum Chordata; order Testudines; family Cheloniidae; genus Caretta; species Caretta caretta. The sequence goes on from NC_134225.1 coordinate 16,046,307, forward strand.
CTCCATTTTCTGAAACAAAGCATTGTCCCCAGTACATTCCAGGAACTTATTGGATAATTTTGGGTTTTACCGTATTCCTTTTTCAGCAGATGTCTGGGTAGGTAAAGTCCCCCATTACGATCAGGATTTGTCTTTTGCATATTTCTGTTGTTTGTTCTAGAAATGCCTCGTCTCCCTCCTCTTCCTGATTTGGTGGTCTGTAATAGACCCCCTACCAGGACCTCACCCCTGTTTATTCCCTCTTTTATCTTTACTCAGAGACTTTCAACTGGTCTGCTTCTCACCTCCTTCTGGACCTCAGAACAGGTTTACAATGCAATATGTCCTCTCTTTTTTTTCCTGCCTGTCCTTCCTCAACAAGCTATAGCCCTCTATACCAATAGTCCAGTCATGAGATTTATCCCATCAAGTATCTGTGATGCAGTTAAGCTCAGTTAAGATTCATGCACTAAAACTCCCAGTTCTTACTGCTTATTCCCCATTATTATTACTCCTTGCTTGTGTGTACAGACATCTAAGACGTTAAGCGGATGTCCCCATGGATTTCCCTCGTTTCTCTGGTAATTCTACTGCAATTTTCCACATCTACTTCTCCCCACACAGCTAGTTCTCTATTAAGGCCACCTTTTTTTTACCAGATGTCAGGTTCACATACTTCCATTTACCGTGACTAATCTCTTAAGCTAGCGGGGATGGCCACGCTATAAAAATATTTCTGTAGATCACCATGTGATTATTTGCATTGCAGTACTGCCTCACAGTCCCAGTCACAGAGCAGGATCCCATTGCGCTAGGACCTGTACAAACAGAGAACAAGATGGTCCTTAACTGTCATTAATTAATTAACACATCTTAACAGCACAACAAACAGACAAGAGGATAATAAAGCAAGCAAAAAAGCCCCCTTTGATCAGGTACCAGCAGATAACTAATATAGTGCTACCTATTTCGGGAACTTTCTTCCTGAGTCAGGGTCTGATGTGACTCAGCCCCTGTTCCATGCCATTGTGTAAACTGGGGACTCGTACATTTGCACAAGATGGAAAGTATCCAGTGGCACACAGTTGAGGCCTACTCCATTTTTAGTACATAAACAGCAGGCCGCTCTGCAAGAAGCTAAGGGCATGGTCAGCACAGAGAGTTTGCCTGTCTCTGTGCTGGTGTTCTGCACTCCTCACAGTCTACACCTGGCTCCATAAAGTCGGGCCTTTCAAAAATGCAGCATCAGGTAGGAGCACAAGTAATTGTAAGAATGCTTGCTCATTGCAGCTGTTAACATCCGGGCAAGGCATCCACATATCAGCCCACTACGGATGGACCAGTGATGGGAAGAGTGTTCATGCATGTGACAAGTAACACCATGAACTATGTCATGCCACAGAACAAATTAAAATCAAGAACAGAACAAGAGTATGTGTGGCAAAACCATGACAAACACTGTGCAGGCATCAAGGAGCTCATAAATTAGCACATCATCACCCAAACACTGCCACAGCTTGACTTAGAACTTGGGCAACAGTAGACCCTCAAAAGGAGGAGGCCACAGCTTTACACCCGTGGTCACTGTGATGTTAACTGGCTGCATTTGACAAGAGCTGGATCAGAGGTTGACTTTGAGTGTATTTACAGGGGGCAAGGTTTTCACAACACAAGCCTTGTGCACACACGCAAATAGTGTTCTGCAGCAGTGCAAGTTGAGCTGCAGCAATGAGCAGCGGGATCCTGCTTGGGCTCGTAATTCATACACTTCTCTCACTAATGAGGATCAACAGATTAACCCATACTGAATGCAGCTTGACAATATACCATCACTTAAAACACATTACAGTCAGAGAGGATGATAAATATTCCATTTATACACATTATGTACAAGGCCCGAAATGACTGAGGATGCAAGAAAACAAAGCTGGTAAATACAGAAAATGCATTTGTCATAAATGTAAAGGGAAGGGTAAACCCCTTTAAAATCCCTCCTGGCCAGAGGAAAAATCCTCTCACCTGTAAAGGGTTTAGAAGCTCAAGGTAACCTCGTTGCCACTTGACCAAAATGACCAATGAGGGGACAAGATACTTTCAAAAGCTGGGAGGAGGGAGAAAAAACAAAGGGTCTGTGTCTGTGTCTGTCTGTCTGAAATCAGTGGAAGCTAGGAGCCTAAATACCTACTGTAGAATTTGACCCAATAACCACAATAATACTAATTTGCATTTCTAGAGAGATTTTCTTCTTCAAAGCATTTTACACACATGTTTTCTAACTCTCTGCTTCAAATAAAAGCCATTATTGACAGACAATTATATTTTTCCGTCACAGCACAGACAAATAGGAGAGTGAAGAGAACACAGTTTATTAATGGGATTTTAAGCAGGTTCTCGTATGGAAAATAATTAAAGATCCAGCACTCAAAAGATGACTCTGCTTAGCTGCTTAGCTGTGTGCCTTGTGGCTTAAAGCAGAATTCCAAGAACATTACTTCGCTTTTTGAAATGGTTTCTCAATTCATGACAACTCAAAATATCTGCTTCCACCTAGTGGTGCGGGTTTGCATAACATGTGTTGTTTGTATTCCCTGTTTTCGATATCTTTGCCTAAAAGATAAAATACATCCGAATCTACTGAGACAATTCACACTTCTGCACAAAGCCACAACAGCACTAAGAATGTATATCTTTGTTAGCAAATAGGATCATTAGGGAGAAGGAAAAGGATAATCTCAGAAAGAGGCTCTCTCTTTCTCCTTCACTTTATTCTATCTAGGTTTTTCTACTGTTCTCATCAATGAAGTATCTGAGTAGCTTCCTCTAGTACATTAATAATATGACTCACATCTGTCATGGTAATATCTTTTATTGGACTAACTTCTGTTGGTGAAAGGAGTGCACAGAGTTCTCCTTCAGGTCCTTGAAAGGTTATTTCTTTCACCAACAGAAGTTGGTCCAACAGAAGATATTACCTCAGCTAGGGTGACCAGATGTCCTAAGTTTATAGGAACAGTCCAGATATTCGGGGTTTAGGCGCCTATCAATCCCACCCCACCCCCATCACGATTTTTCATACTCACTATCTGGTCACCCTATCCCTCCCCCACCTTGTCTCTCTAATAGCCTCGGAATGACATGGGAGTTTGTTCTCCTGTCACAGACTGTCCCCTGAGAAAGCTCTATCTATGACAAGCTCTATCTATGACAAGCCTCATCCTTCTAGTAGAACACTTCATGGTGCCTGAGAAATAGGCCCTGTCAGCCACACCCCTAATCCCAGGGATTTACCTGATATTTTAGATATACTGGGCCCTGGCCACTGAGCCCCTGGAAGAGAAGGACTGCGACCTGGAACCTGACTTGATGTGTTCACGTTGCAGAAGTATGTACACAGTGTCGGAAGGCAAACAACACTTCAATGGTCACTGAATGAGGGGCCTGTGGAAAAAAATACTACCATTGTGCAATTCAAGACTGTGTCAAAATGCACGTGCACAGTACTCAGACTCCCTGAATCCTGGCATTTCCGAACTTTCCATTGCTCAGTTTTGCAAACTTACTAATTGTTATTTTCATGCAGATTTTTATGTATTTGTTGGGCGTCTAAAGATATAAAAATACAGACATCGGTTCATATCATTGTCGTGCAAACATCCCCATTTCATTGTTTGTTTTTAAAGAAAAAAGGACAGGACTAGGTTCTGGCAATTTCTGTATTGAGCTGTAAAGAAAGATATTTTTAAGGGTTTTGAACTGTCGAAACAGAGGCACAGAGATTGTCTCACACAGGGAGGAGTGGGTGATGCAGTGCACACTTTCCCAAGCCAGCAGAGCTGCTGGACCCCAAGAGATTCCCCCTCTATTCCTGAGTCAACCTTTGCCAGAAGCAAGCAGACAGAAGGACAAAAGTAGCTCTCCATTTTAATAAAGGCTCTTGTAACTTCCTGGGTAAACTGGTCCCTTCCATTCTTTAGCTGACTCTTACTCAGGCTCTTTTCTTACTGGCAAACTTGAATTTTGATTTTTCTACATCATGGCCAGTCTTTATCGTCTCTCTTGTAAACTTGAATATGCCAATCCCTGAGACGACATACTTTCTTGTTTTTTCCTGATTCGGCAATCCTAGCTTTGGGGATTGAGCTCCCATTTAAGGTACTTTTAATGATGACCCCCAGTCCTTTATTTCATCTATCAGGATGTTCAAAGAGAGCAGCTACCCTTCACTGAACGCCACTGCTCTGACTTTGGATTCCCTTGTAGAATGTGTGGGGCTGGGGTAGTTGTCTCAGCTGGATTCTTAATCCAGAGGAAAGACGCTCTCCCCTGTTCAATCAAGATCAGAAATGGCACATAGATTTGGGAGAAAAAGTACATTTTATTTTTACTCTATTTTCTTAGTTCTCAAAAGGAACAGTACAACAAAGATAAAAACATTGTGAATAATCAATATAGGTATTGATGTATCTCGTCTGAAATGGGACAGCTGCTCTTCTACTCTCGGGATGGATGCTATGTCAATAGATAAGATAAAAAGACAGGCCTAACTGAGAGACTGAACCCATATGAGGGCCAAATTCTGCTCCTCGGTTACATGAGTATGTCGCTCCCCGACTAGGGCCCAAATCTGTGTAAAGAAGAGTAAATCTGTTCCCAAGGGAGTATCGAACAACTTCCAAACTGTATAAGAAGGGTGGTTGAGTCTAAACTATAAAGACAGTTCCAAATATGGACCGCAGTTCAGGAAAGCAGCCTTATTCATCCGAGCATATGATGTAAGAAAATTCTGAAAATGTGGATCTTAGATCATGGTCATAATTTTAAAAAATTAATTGACACAGCGGACACCATTCACATTTGAAACATAAAGTAGCTTAAAACTGTCCTAGCTTGAAATGGTGTGAAACTGCTTCAGGAAATGTGGTCCTCTTACAAGTGTAGATGTGAGGTTGCACATATGGTAAAGCCATGTATACAGAATACATGCTGATCTTAATCCTACAAATTTCCTAAACACTATACAGAATATCTAATTGCTTACTTTTAAATCCTAATCAGAGGAAAATTAAAATGATTTGTGCAAATAATTGAATTCTAAGGATTGTGTAACAACAAACACTCTTATTTTCTAGATCTACTGAGAGCTAGCTCTGAGAGAACAAAACAGTATTTTCAGTGTTTATGGGTCTTTACTGAAGCAGGTCTATTCTTTATCGAAGAACAGGAAAAGAAAAGAATTCACAATATTGTTATCCCTTTTGACATGAGTAATTCGTGAATATTTTGGGTCTTGTGAGTTGTTTCCATTGGGGGAGAAATGGATGATGGAGTCAGGTATTTTTTTGACACAATCCTGCTTATTTACAAAGAATGTACACAAAGTTCTATTTCCCTAACGACAGCAGGAATAGTTTCTTGGCTCACAATTCCAAGCCTCTTTCTATCCAGCAGTCTACCCTAAAGCGCGCGTGCTCTCTCTCTCTCTCTCTCTCTCTCTCTCTCTCAACTTTTTCTGAGATCACACTACAAATACTTCTCTGGGGCTCCTTTGTGCTTCTGCGGTGTCACACTCCCTCTCTTCCTCCCCCCCGCCCGAACCCCATCTCCCTGCATTTGCATTCAGACCCTAGTGAAAGCCCCTTCCACTGTATGGCTCAACTCCTAGTCCAACTTTACTTGATGGTGACTTCTATTAAGTCAGCCATCTGTTCCACAAAAGAGCTTGATTGTTTTTACATTGATCCTGAATAAAGGACAACTGGTATGCCCACCAGCTTCAATAAGGCTTCCCCTTTCCCCAGCATAACTACCTGTTTTCATGTTGTTTTTATAAATCTGTATCTTGTACATGTCCGCAAAACCCACAGCATTCTTTTATTTTTACTAACCTGAAACAGGATATTGAATGCATAATTTCAGTTACACCAATGTAAATCTGTGGTAATTCATTAGAATTAGTCCATATTTATCCTGGTGGCAAAATAGGTTAGCACGTCACGAGAGAAAACATGACACTTTTTGATAATTGTTATTGTTGCCGGCACCCAGTGCCGAGAGGCTAAACAACAGCTGAGGTTGGTTCGCTACCCGCTGTGCTACACCCAATAATCACAACGGGGTGGAGAAGCAGAAAAGTTTATTTGCAGCTGCAAAAAGGTCCAGGGAGAATAGAATCTCCAATCCTGCACCCAGAGCAGGAAGTGACACAGGCTTTTATACATCCTTTTTCCCAGCATACCTATCCAATAGCAAGCTGCCCTAAGTATCCATATAGCCAGCCAATCCAGTTCCCAGCTAGTGCCCTTGTCCTCTGTATCATTTGTTAAACTATACATAAAGCTGCTTTATTCAGCATTGTTCTTCCATATCTGCCCTGTTTGGCCTTGTTTAGTTTCAGGCAGTCTGACTCTGCAACATATTGTTGCAGATCCTCAGCATAACTGCTGCGAGTGCCTCCAGGCGCGGGGGCCAAGGACACTTGGGCCTAGTATGCAGAGCTGCTGCGAGTGCTTCCAGGCGGGCGGGGGGGCAAGGGGGGGGGGGAAGGACACCTGGACCTAGTGCGAGGGGGCCTCATCGACACTCGTGGTCTTCCATCCCCTCGAGTTACCTAGTGGCCATGCCCCAGTGTCCCCACTGAACTCCCACATCTGAACTCCCAGCCAGAGCCCGTACGTGCTCCACCACTAGAGGCCCTGATGCAGCAAGCCACCCCATACAGCAAAACAAAACCACTCCCCACATGGCATTAGGATGGCAAACGATAATAGAGAAAGATAAGAACTTGCTCTAACAGGGGTTCTCCAACTTCATTGCACCACGACCCCCTTCTGACAACAAAAATTACTACGCGACCCCAGGAGGGAGAACCAAACCCTGAGCCCGCCCAAGCCCTAGCTCCCCCGGGCCAGAAGGGGCCAAAGTCAAAACCCAAGGGCTTCAGGCCCAGGCAGGGGGCGGGGGGAGCTGTAACCTGATCCCAGGGCTGAAGCCCAAGTCTCAGCCCTGCTGCCCAGGGCTCAGGCTTGGGCTTCAGCCCTGGGCCCAGGCAAGTCTAACTCCAGCCCTGGCGACCCTATTAAAAAGGGATCCCGACCCACAGTTTGAGAACCGCTGTGCAGTAACATGCACTGATTATTGGTGATACTTGGTTTCCTCACAAAGACATGCACAAGGTTACATGGAACTCACCAGATGGTTAAACCACAAACCAGACTGAACACATGCCAGGAGACCAGGTTGTAGGCGGTCAGGCATAGTGGTCAGAGTGGGAGTCATACCTAGTGGTGAGTGTCCAAATGCCAAAAGCAGGGATTGAGACAGGGCCAAAACCAAGAAGCAGGTCCAAAGATTAGAACTAGAGTCAGAATCCAAATGCCAGAGCCAAGAATCAAGTAGGGTGACCAGACAGCAAATGTGAAAAATCGGGGTGGGGGTGGGGGGTAATAGGAACCTATATAAGAAAAAGACCCCCAGATCAGGACTGTTCCTATCAAATTGGGATATCTGGTCACTCTAGAATCAAGAGAGAGTCGGAGTTAGGAATCAGAGCCAAGGGTCAGAACCGGATCACCGGGGCCAGGGAAGAAGGGAGCAGGGCTTGTTCTGAGGAAGGAGCAAGGCTGGGTGTAGGACAGGATCTGGGCTGAAGCTGTGGAGGAGCAGAGCAAAAGCAGGGCTTGGCAAGAGCTGAGCCCAGGGAGGCAGAGAATCACTGAGCACCCAGCGAGCGACTGCTGCTGCTGAGTTTAAGAACCAGGCAGCTAACTTCTTCAGCCAATCTGGCAGGGTGGTCCAAGCAGGCTAGTGTCGGAGGATGGTGCCGTGGGGAAGGCGAGGAGAGCTTCATCATCATGGGCTTGCTTCTGGACGGCGCCGTGCCTTGTGGGGCCGGAGGTCTATCTTGCCTGGTGGGAAACTGCGGTGCCATCATAGAATCATAGAATATCAGGGTTGGAAGGGACCGCAGGAGGTATCTCGTCCAACCCCCTGCTCAAAGCAGGACCAATCCCCAATTTGTGCCCCAGATCCCTAAATGGCCCCCTCAGGGATTGAACTCACAACCCTGGGTTTAGCAGGCCAATGCTCAAACCACTGAGCTATCCCTCCCCCTAGCAATCAAGTCCCTGGCCACCTCAAACGTGTCTAGGATGGAAGGGAGCTCCTGCTCCTCCACCTGGCACTCTCTAGCAGGAGGGTCCTGCCAGAGGGTGGGGAAGGGCCAGGATAAGTGTAAAGCAGCTCTGAGACCTCTGCCCATCATAGAGGAGCCTTTCCAGAGGGTGGCCATGGACATAGTGGGGCCCCTCAGCAGGGCAACCCGGTCGGGGAAGAAATACATTCTGGTGGTGGTAGATTTCGCTATGCGCTACCCCGAGGCAGTGGCCATGTCGTCTATGGAGGCAGACACCGTGGCAGACGCGCTGCTCACCGTTTTCAGCAGAATGGGGTTCCCCAAGGAGGTCCTTACAGACCAGAGGTCCAACTTCATGTCAACCCTGCTCCAGTGCTTGTGGGAGAAGTGTGGGGTCTGACACACCTGGGCCTCGGCGTGTCACCCTCAGTCCAACGGGCTGGGGGAGAGGTTCAACGGGACCCTAAAGATGATGCTGAAAACCTTTATGGACCAGCACCCACAGGACTGGGAGAAGTATTTACCCCACCTGCTGTTCACATACAGGGAAGTGCCCCAGGAATCCACAGGGTTTTCCCCTTTCGAGTTGTTGTATAGGAGGAGGGTGAGGAGTCCCTTCGACTTGATGAGGGACGAGTGCGGGGGGAAGGCCTCCCCCGATGGAGTATGTACTGACCTTTCTGGAAAAGCTCACGGAGCTCATGGGCTTGGCCAGGGGAAACCTAGCCAGGGCACAGAGGAAGCAGAAGGTCTGGTACGACCGCTCAGCACGTGCCTGCTTCTAGGCTACCAGGGACCAGGGGATACTTCTCATCCCCATGAGGAAGCACAAGCTGCAAGCTGCCTGGGACGGCCCCTTCAAGGTCATCAGACAGGTAAATGAAGTGAAATATGTAGTGGAACTGTCCATCCGGGCACAGCGCCACTGGGTGCACCATGTCAACATGATGAAGCCATACTGGGCCAGGGAGAAGTTGGGGCTGGCTGGGTGTGGGCAGTGGGAGGAGAAGGGAGAGGATCCCCTGGTGGGACTCCTCCCTGAGGTGGGGGCTGACCCCTCGCTGGAATCAATTCTCCTCTCAGACCAGCTAACCCCTGCCCCGCAGGCAGAGATCAGAGAGGTGCTGCCTTCACACCGGCAGCTGTTCTCCAGCCGGCCTGGGCTCACTAACCTGGCTGTTCACCGGGCGGAAACAGGAGCCAATCTTCCCATCAGGTGTTCCCCATTCAGGGTCACTAGGAAAACAGCCCAGGACCTGGAGAGAGAGGTTGGAGACATGCTGGCTTTAGGGGTGATCCAGCCGTCCTCCAGCCCCTGGGCCTCTCCCATGGTGCTGGTCCCCAAGAAGGACGGGTCGATCCGGTTCTGTGTGGATATGGGAAGTTCAGTGCCATCACCGTGTCCGATGCCTACCACCGATAAAATCTCTAGACAAGTTGGGGGGGCGCTGATGTGATGAAGTGGGACTGTTCTTAATGGTTCCTCTGAATAGTGTGGGGGTGCCTCAGTTTCCCTATGCAGTTCTTAAGTATCTAGGTGGTGGGATAAGGGTGTATGATCACTGCAGAGCCCTAGAGGGCAGGTGTGTGCAGGAGTCTGGACACAGAGAATGGCCAACACCCTGTTTCCTAGCCACTGATGGCCTGGGCCCTTCCCCCCTGCAGAGTGAGAGCTAAAGGGTTGGAGAACAAGGGAATCAGGTGACCTCCTGGCCCCGGAAAGGAACAAAGCCCAGAAGAGGAGGGGCTGGAGGGAGTTTCAGTTTGGGGCTGGCTGGGACATGGAGTAAAGGGCAGACGTGGTTGTCTGGCTCACTGCCCCCCAAAATGGACCCAGCTGAGGGGTCCTGTTCTCTGCACCTACAAGCTCTGTTTTAGACCATGTTCCTGTTGTTTAATAAACCTCTGTTTTACTGGCTGGCTGAGAGTCACATCTGACTGCAAAGTTGGGGTGCAGGACCCTCTGGCTTCCCCAGGAGCACCACCTGAGTGGACTCACTGTGGGAAGCGCACGGAGGGGCAGAGGATGCTGAATGCTCCGAGGTCAGACCCAGGAAGCTGTGTGAGCTGTGTGTCCTGCAGACAGTCTGCTCACAGACAGGAGACTTCCCCAGAGTCCTGACTGGCTTCATGGGGAGCAGTTCCAGAGCATCGTCCGGGGACTCCATGACAGCTATCAAATCCCCCCTCACTCTTCTCTTCTGCAGACAAAATAACCACAGTTCCCTCAGCCTCTCCCCATAAGTCACGTGCCCCAGCTCCCTACTCATTTTCATTGCCCTCCACTGGACTCTCTCCAATTTGTCCGCATCCTTTCTGTAGTGGGGGCCCAAAACTGGACGCAATACTCCAGATGAGGCCCTCAGCAGTGCTGAATAGAGGGGAATAATCCCTTCCCTCGATCTGTGGGCAATGCTCCTACTAATGCAGCCCAATATGCTGTTAGCCTTCTTGGCAACACGGGCACACTGCTGACTCATATCCAGCTTCTCATCTGCTGTAACCCCAGGTCCTTTTCTGCAGGTCCTTTTCACCAGTTCCTTATCCACCTTTCAATTCTCATATTAGACCCCATCTTCTCCAATTGAACTAATAATTTCCCAATTGTATCAAATGCCTCACTGACATCCAGGTAGATTAGATCATTGGTTCTCAAACTGGGGGTCACAACCCGGTTAAGTGGGGGGGTCACGAGCCCCAACCCCAGCGCGCGGCTGTAAGTTGCGAGCCCCGACCCCTGCGCCAGGCTGTCAGCTCCGACCCCTGTGTGGAGCTGCGGGGCTACGAGCCCCAACCCGGGCACACGGCTGTGGGTCCCGACCCCTGTGCTAGGCTGTGAGCCCTGACCCCGGTGAGCGGCTGTGAGTCCCGACCCCGACCCCTGCGCCGGGCTGTGAGCCACAACCCCGGTGTGCAGCTGTGAGTCCTGACCCCAACCCCTGGGCCGGGCTGTGAGCCCCGACCCCGACAGGGAATCGTGGTTGTGAGCACCGACTCCAACCCCCATACAGGGCTGCAAGCCCAGACCCCAACCCTGGGCAGGAGCGGGGCTGTGATCCCTGAGTCCGACTGCCACATGGGGTTGCAAGTCCTGACCCCAACCAGGAGTGGGGCTGTGAGCCCTGAGCTGGGGCATCCAGGACGCTGTGAGCCCCGATCCCTGTAATGGGGTTTCAGGCGGAGCCCGGCCATGCTGAGGGTTATCAGCCGAGAGCACACACAGGGTTGTCAGCCCCGAGCCCCGCCACCCTCTGCGTTTTAGTCTTAATTTAAAAGCAGTGAGTAAAGGTAAATTCATTTTAAGCCATAGGGTTTAAATTTAGTATTTAACATAGTGTTAAATATCAAAAATGTGTTTTTAATTTTTAAGGGGGGGGTCGCACTCAGAGGCTTGGTGTTCGAAAGGGGTCACCAACACAAAAAGTTTGAGAACCACTGTCTTAGATCTACTGCATTTCCTTTGTCTAAAACCTCAGTTATCTTCGCAGAGAAACAGATCAGGTTGGCCTGGCAGGACCCACCGATTGTAAAACCAGGTGATATTTTATCCCAGTTACCGTTCACCTCTTTGTCCTTCATTACTTTCTCTCTCAAAATTTGTCCCAAGACCTGGCAGACAGTTGAGGTCAAATTAAAAGGCCTGTAGATACCTGGACCACGTTTTTTTCCATTTCTTAAAAATAGGAACTATATTAGCAATTCTCCACTCCCCCGCCCCGAGTTTACAGAGTCATCAGAAATCCTTGCTATTGGGCTTGCAATTCCATGTGCCAGTCCCCTTACTCTGCATGGATGGAGCTTATGGGGTGCTAGGGGCTGCAGTGAGTGGGGTGGGAGGACCCAGTAGGGGGCACTCACCCCTTCTAGTCTGTGCCGGCCCCAGCATAGTGCTCAATTTGTGCTATTTTGGGGGTTGTAAATCTAAGCTCCTGAGCGCTTGTCACTAAGGAGCCCATGTGCAGTGCAGCCTGGTCATAGAATCATAGAATATCAGGGTTGGAAGGGAGCTCAGGAGGTCATCTAGTCCAACCCCCTGCTCAAAGCAGGGCCAATCCCCAATTTTTGGCCCAGATCCCTAAATGGCCCCCTCAAGGATTGAACTCACAACCCTGGGTTTAGCAGGCCAATGCTCAAACCACTGAGCTATCCCTCCCCCCTGGCTCCCTGGCCCAGCTCCCCACGCTCTGTTCAGCACAGTGCAACTAGATGTGGGATTCTTCACTTGTCCTAATCTACTGTGCTGTGTGGCTGTTAAACAGCTGCTCCGTCCCACCCCAGAGGTGGCTGCATCTCAGTGCTGGGCAAAGGATCCCTGTATAAATAGCCCCTGCGCCCCACCCCAGAGGTGGCTACATCTCAACCCCAGGGATGAACTGAGTGACTGGAATACAAGTGACTCTAGTCCTGGGAGTGACCAGGGCTGCTGGGCCTCTTGCCAGGGAGGTGGGCAAGAGATTGGGGCCCTGAGGTGGTGCAAGGCCAGGGCCGAGATTCTTCTGGCCGTGGGAGCCCAGTGACTCAGTCAGTGCCCTGCTCCCAGCCAGCCCTCCCCATTCACCGAGCCCTTCGTGCCAGCCATGTCGCTCTGAGGCGCAGTAGGTGCCACTCGATAGGTCACCTACAATCACACGGTTTCTTTTCGGTGCCTCGACTGGGCAGCGGGTAATGAGAGGTGGATAACTGATTCTCCAGGCCAGGACTACAGACCTGCTCCCCCGCTGCGCTGAGCAGAGAAATGGGGGAGGGAGGGGTAATTTTTCAAAGGCTTTTTTTAAATTGCTCATCAAAAACCTGAAATGTTTAGAAAGAAGCAAATTTTTTCTACAACACTGTCAAGAAAAAGGCCAATTTACCAACAAAAAAGCTCAGGCTTTAGTTAAAAGAGGAGCGAAAGAAGCAGGGCTGAAATAGGTACAGAATATAATGAAAGGAGGGGGGGTGCTCCTATTTGCCCCCCCTTCACCTGTCCCAGTGTTACAAGAGCAATGGGACGCTCTGTGAAAGCAAACATCAAGGGAAGTTACATAGTTAGCCAGGGGAACTCACTGCCACTAGATGTCACTGACATTGCAAGCCTGGCAGGATTCAGACAAGGATGGTGCGGGGTGGGGGAGCAAGGGTTTCAGGACAGAATTTAGAAAACAGGGCACAAGGCCACTGCTGACTGTCAGGATGAGGGAGATATGCCCCCCTTTCCCTCCTCCCCCGACTGGTTATGTCATCATTAGCCACGAGGAGGGGGTTCTTGCACCTTCCTCTGAAGTAGCTGGTGCTGGGGTGGCTGGCCCCATTGATCTGATTTGGGGAAGGAGGCAGCAGGGAGAGGGCAGGGTACTGGGCTAGATGGGTCCTGTGACGCTAGCAGACCAGGTGCCAGCTCATGCCCAGGCCCTTAGGCCTCACTGAACACTGACAAATGCAGAGCTTGACCCAGCCTGTGTGTTAGCTGTGTGACAACAGCTGCTGATCAGCGTGTGTGGAGTGTTTCGACTTGTGGAATTGCTTGCAGGATTGATCTCTCCCATAACCTCTGTAGCCCGTGGTATAAAGTTAGAATGAATGTTTGCATCGTAAACCTCTGTAACTGCTCTACACCACTGAGTTTGCAAGGCAGCTTACGTCCACCTAACACTGCGTCTACACTAAAATTTGGCTCCCGCTGATGTAACTCACCTGCTTTGCCGACTTAATCATGCCACTTCCCCCAGTCAGCGTAGATAGGTCAATGCAGTGTCAGTGTACGTACTGCGTTGCTTACATCGACTGTCCCGCAATGCCCCACACTGACAGTACAATCGATACCACACACACAAAGAGCCAGGTGTACACACACACAAGCGCTGTAACTACTGTGGCGGCTGCATGCAGGGCGATTTGATTTTGTAGTGTAGCCGTGGCCTGTGTAATTCCCCCAACAGGGGAGAAGCATGAATTAGTGTAAAGTGCTGGGCCTGCCCATTGAAACCAAACGAGCCATTGCGAAACATCCTTACTGATTGCCTCTGTTGTTAGATATTTCACTGCGTGTGTGTGTGTTCTCCCTGTGTGCTGCCCCAGCTCTGTGCAGACAGCCAGCACAGCAGACCTTGAGTGAACCGCCCAATGACCACAAGATCCGTTAAGGGACGAAGGCACCCGGCCAGGTTTATTGTTGACAAGGCATGCTAATAGCACCTGGCAGATTCTACGAGGATACTAAGACACGTATGCCTGTGACAATGGACACAGCTCAGTGAATGGCGGGACTTTCCATTGCCCCTTGGCTGGACCAACACATTCTCTCAGAGATACCCTGATACAAACAAGCTGCCCCTCTGACTTAGATACTGCCCTCTGACCTGGCTAGTTATTGTCCATTTTTTTTTGTACATGTTGGTTTGATTAAAACATTTGTATTTATTACGTTGCTATTTGTCCTGAGAGCAGGAAAGGAGTATGGATGAGAGCAGGAAAGGGGCACTGAGGGCAGCCCCCTGCCTCTCCCCCCCCACCCCCCAAATGAGGGGCCCTGGATCTGGCTGCAGGAGGTCTCCGCCCTCCTCATAACGGTGGACGGGTGGAGAGTTCACAGCAGGGCACTGAGCAGCTGAGGGGGATGTGGGGAGATGGGGGGGCATCACTGGAGGAGTCAGCGTGTTCTTTGCTGGCTCCTCATGCCCCCCCCCCCCGGAAAGGGGGCCCCAGGCTGCTCCCCCCAGGGACTGTCAATCATTCAGTGAGGAGCCGTCCCAGCCCCTCCACCCCAATGGGGCCTGGCTTGGCCACCAGATCCAAGGTTCCTGCTGCTTGGCCCCTGCTGATCTGTCCTCCCCCCACCCCCCCACCCCCTGCCAGGACATCATTGAGGACAAACTGGACAAGAATCTGTGGCCCTTTTTGTCGGACCCGGTCCCTACCACCAGCTCCCAGGCTGCTGTCAGGTAAGGCTGAGCCTGGCTGGGCTGTGGGTGGCAGAGCCCTGACACACACACCCCAGAGTGTAGGAGCCTCTGTGCCTGGGAGTGTGTGGTCAGGACCCTGCCCTCTACGGGGGAGGGGATGTCCAAGAGCCTGGAGCCCTGGAACCCTCTTACCATGTCCCCCGCGCCCCAGCAGTCCCTCAACACACCAGGGCCCAGGATGGAGGAAAGGGACTGGCCGAGCTTTAGACAGACCCCCAGCCCAGCGCAGGTGCCACCCTCCCCTACTCCCTCTTGCCTGCTTTGGGACTCCTGTCCCACTCCCTTGGGCAGGGCCTGCCCCGCAGCCTCCTCCAGGCCCTGCCCTTCCATCTGGCATTCCCTCAGCGAGCCCCTGGTATCCACACTGCCCCTCTCTCCCCCCAGCGCCCGCTTTAGGCATTGGCACAAGAACAAGCCAGCGGCCGAGTACCGGACGGGCCCGCGCCTCATCATTTACGTGCTGGGTGGGGTGTCCATGTCTGAGATGCGCTGTGCCTACGAAGTGACCCCAGCCATCAAGGGCAAGTGGGAGGTGGTAATCGGTGAGTGGGGCGAGTCCTGGGGGAAAGGGCGGCTGGAATGCCCAGGTCAGGGAGAGTTGGGACCCCCTGGGAGGGGGAGACCCTAGAACTGCCTGCCCAGCACCTACAGGGCTCCCATGCTACCCTCTGTCCTCCCACACCCAGGGGCCTGGGAACAGATGTGCTTGCCCCACATGGCCTGTATCTAGCCGCCTGATCTCCTGGCCTCTGTCTCCCCAGGCCTCTCATTGCCCAGGGACCATGTGTGGGGCCCCAGTCAGACACCCCCAGTAACTCCCATAGGGATATGGCTCACCCCCTGCACACACCCCTCAAAGACCCAAGGGTGAGGAACACTGTCAGCGCATGGATTCTTGCCTGGCTGTGCAGGGTACAGCGGCACGAGGGGTGCGGTGCCAGGCCAAGGGGGATAGGAGACAGTCCCTCCCCCCCTGCACTAGAGCAGGGTCCAGCTGCAAGGATGGGGGTGATGGTGATGCCAGCCACATACCTGCCTCACTGTGCCCACCACTGCCAACCACCTCTCTCTCCCCCAGGTTCCAGTCACATCCTGACCCCCAAGCGCTTCCTGGATGACATCCAAACCCTCAACCAGCTGGACCCCGAGGAGGCCTAGAAGCAGCCCCCTCCCCCCAGAGACTCTGCCCCCCACAGTTTGCTGCCCCCAGCTCCACCTGCTCTTCTCAACAAGGCATCTTCCCCCCTACTCTTGGCTGCGGTGTCAGTTCTTGGGTGGGGGGAGGACCCCCAGGCTGCTTGGCTGTTCGGGCAGGGGGCAGGCCAGGCTTCCTCCCGTCTTTGCAAGTCTTTGCCTCCCGTTAACAGCAGCTGGGAGGGAGGGAGAAGCTAGGAATTGCACACCCGCCCCGCAAGGCAGGTCAGTCTTTCCCAGAGGCTTGGGGAGAGGCTCTGCTTTCACTTTGGCCCGTTCGCTCCATCTGACGCTGTTGTGGGCCGGATGTAAACCAAGCTGGCTGGGTTTCAGTCCAACACTCATTGCAGGGCCTCTTGGAGAGGCACCAAGTCCCAGGGTTAAACAGGGCGCCCTGGGGCTCCCAGCTCCCTGCACAAACAGCAAAATCTCATACCCAGTGTGACGAAGGGGGACTGTTCTTAATGTTTCCTCTGAATAGTGCGTAGTTCCTCGGTTTCCCCAAGGCAGTTCTTAAGTATCTAGGTGGTGGGATAAGGGTGTATGATCGTTGCAGATCCCTAGAGGGCAGGTATGTGCAGGGGTCTGGACACAGAGAATGGCCGACACCCTGTTTCCTGGCAACTGATGGCCTGGGCCCTTCCCCCCTGCAAGGTGAGAGCTAAAGGGGTTGGAGAATAAAGGAATCAGGTGCCCTCCTGGCCGGGTAAAGGGACAAAGCCCAGAGGAGGAGGGGCTGGAGGGAGTTTCAGTCTGGGGCTGGCTGGGACATGGAGTGAAGGGCAGACGTGGTTGTCTGGCTCACTGCCCCTCAAAATGGACCCCCCAGCTGAAGGGTCCAGTTCTCTGCACCTACAAGCTCTGTATTAGACCATGTTCCTGTCATCTAATAAACCTTCTGTTTTACTGCGAGAAGCAGCGCGGGGCGAGGGATGTGCTGGCCACGGCTTCCTGCAGCCCCCGTTGGCCTGCAGTGGGGAACCGCGGCCAGTGGGATCCGCGATCGGCCAAACCTGCGGACGCGGCCGGTAAAGAAACTGGCCCGGCCCACCAGGGGGCTTACCCTGGGGGGCTGCGTGCCAAACGTTACCGACCCCAGTGCTACAGCAATTTCCCGTACAGCAATGGCTCTTACAAGACAGAGTAAGTTAGAACAACCCAGAGTCTAAAGCTCAGGTGTATTTGAGGATCTGGGCCAGTACTTGGCTGGTTCTATAGTAATGACCCCTGAGCAAGCAGTGTAATGTACATGCTTATCACTGAGCTTGTCCAGAGGCTGCAAAGAATCATAGAATATCAGGGTTGGAAGGGACCTCAGGAGGTCATCTAGTCCAACCCCCTGCTCAAAAGCAGGACCAATCCCCAATTAAATCAGAATGACTAGATGTCCTGATGTGTAATAAAAACACTTCGAATCATAAAAAATCAACCCAGCCTACTTTACAGGGCCTGATCCTTCTCTCCCTTACAGCATCTGAGCAGTAGGAGAATGGCTAATACGGGCCAGTATTATGGTTGTTGTATTCTATTTATAAAAGTATAATACTGGCCAGTATTATAGTTGCTGTATCGTGTTATAAAACAACAAAATAAATAGAAAAATAAAAAATACAAATGAATGTTTTGAATGAATTTGGGGAAAAGAATTTACAGCACAGGAGAAGGATTTAAAACATTTAAAACATTCCTTTCTTTCTCTCCAGTATTATCGTCTCTCTTGTTCCAATTTTGGGTCGCAGGAGCGAGTAGTATAAAGGCCCTACCAGCAATCAAACGTTAACCCCACCCCTTGACCCTGTAAGCCCTGCACACAGGTCACTGGAAGTCCCACCTCATGGGAGTATTACTTGCAGGGTCAAGGCGGACACATGTCCAGAAGCAAGGTGTGTCATGTGACCCCTGTAAGAACTCCTCCCACTGTCCTCTGCTGATCAGGATGGATTTTGCCCTGACAGGAACGACTCGAGAGAAGATT
Source organism: Caretta caretta (assembly GCF_965140235.1). Classification (NCBI taxonomy): domain Eukaryota; kingdom Metazoa; phylum Chordata; order Testudines; family Cheloniidae; genus Caretta; species Caretta caretta. Next base: position 16,064,527 of record NC_134225.1, read on the forward strand.
TGACCAATCAGGGGGAGTTCCAGGGTTTGTGTGACCCCTCTAAGAACTCCTCCCACTGCCCTATACCAATCAGGAAGGGTTTCAGCCGCTGGGGACCACCCCGAGAGGAGATTTGTCCAATTGGGGGGAATTCTGGGGCGGGGTGACCCGTCAGGAAGTGGTTCGTGTGACCCCTCTAAGAACTCCTCCCACCACCCTCTACCAATCGCGATGGGTTTTGGCCACAGAGGACAACCCCGAAAGGAGATTCGACCAAAATAGGGTGGGTTCTGGGACGGGGTCAACCGCCCAGAAGAGGGTCGTGTGACCCCTCTAAGGACCCCTTCCAACGTCCTCTGCCAATCAGAGTGCAGCACCATCACCTCATAAGTCCCAGCGCTGGGAAGAGGAGGCCATCTCTTACCAAGAAGACATGTTTTAGAAATTGTGGAAAGGCTGAGAGGAAACGTGGACTCCTTTACCACTCCTGTGAGACCTTCAGACTTTGTTTTAGCCCCGAGGACCTTTGGAGTTGTGTGGAGAAAGCGCTACAGCAGCGACAGTTCTGAAGAGGATGAGAGAGAAGCCAAGGGGATTCCTTTGGCCCAGCCATTGATGGATATGCCAGAATCCGACCCTGAAGCCCAACTGCTCATGAGACACCCCCATGAGCATGGTGGCCTCTTGTCATCCGCCACCCTGGAGGAGGAAGGCCATCATGGCGTGGGGGAGGCACTGGCAGACAAGGTGAATGGAAAAGACGTAGCTCAGGTAAATGAATGATTAAGAAGCGACGGTCGATGATTGAGTGTAATGGGGTTAGGAACCAGGGGTTGTGTAAATCTAAAAACAAGCAGTGGGAACTTACGCTTGTTTCTTGTCTGAAAATCTCTCGACAGCTTGACGATGCCTTTCTAGAGGACCCGGAGGCCCTGGACGGCGTTGCATGAAACAGCGAAGGTGAACCAGGCCCGCCTTGTTTTTGCTCAACGCCGCTAGAAATTGTTGAAGATGACTCCGAGGAGGACGGCTATGAGGAGTTTAGGAGAGGCTTGGCATGGAACTCGCTGAGCCAGTGCCACGTCACGAGCGTAAAAATGTTATGCGGACTATTGTACGCGTTGCTGTTTATGCTGTTCTTCATCACTGGCTTAGGGAAAAGCTTTTTGAAAATGGTGAGGGCTGTGTCATAAATGCCCCAGCCCAATGGCACCATGCCTGTGTGACTTGGACTTCAATGGATAGAAACTGCAAGCTCTGGGGCCTGTGTGCTGAGCTGTGTTTGGAAAGCTTATTGAACACTATTATTGCCATAGGTTATGTTATGCAACATCTGTGCCTAACCCAAGAACATTTAGCGCAAGCGGTGATCTTGAGAAATGCTGTGCAATTCAGTGGAGACCCTGACCGTGTTTTAAAGAAAATGTCCAAAATGGAAGATGCCTGCTTACAGCGTTACATTGACCGTCTGGTCCACACAAAAACTGACAGAACCCTGCTTAAGAAAAAGACTATTTGTAAGAAATCTAAAAGGATTAATTGAGAGAATGATGAGGGGACAAACATGCAATATCAAACTTGGTCACTGTACATTTTAAAAAATCGAATGAAAAGGGCTTTGTGATTATCTGTGTTTCTGTTAGAAGGTCTCTGGCCCTAAAGTGAGCGAAAAGTTTTAATGGAGATCTGGGTTTGTTTTCAAGAAGCTGTATGACTTTTAAATTGAAAAAAAATGGTTTGTGAGAACCTAGCTCTTGTGTCTTTGTGTAAAAGAGACCCATTTACAGCAACAAGCTGTGAAGTGGGAGGGGAACAAATCCTAAAAATGTGTTTACAGTGTAACCCTTCTGCCCATCAGAGTTGGCAACAACAGGGTCTAGGTTCAGTATCTAGGAGTTCCATTCCAGTAACACAATGCAAAACCAGGTCAAGCCCCCACCAGTGGGGCACTGAAGCTCCCCTACGACAAGTTGAAATCACTGAATACGGTGTTAAGTAGTAGGGGGCCTCAGAGCTGGGGCACCATGAACCCAAAGTGAATTCAGCTCTGCAGTCTGTAACCAAACTCCTAATAGAATTAAAATTCTCTCTGATATTACATAATGGAGAGAAGGTGCAATTGGTGTTTGGGGCCCTCAGAAGGGGGCTCACACCACTAGGCACAAACCTCCATCCTCAAACTCTCTCAATTCTCTGGCTTTTGCAATCCTTGTCCCTTGCCTAGCGAGTGCTACTTAGTTGATCTTGAGTCCCTCCGTCATAAAAGGCCAAGTACAGTTCCACTGTCCTTGGTTCACATAATCAGGATAACGACACTTTATTCTTCCTGCCCCAATAACAGAGACACTGGGGATCCCACAGCAGCCAAAGTGACCGTTTGGGCTCCTGTGGGCTCATGCGAGGCGGGGTGGGTGTGCCTGTGCAAACGAGATCAGCTCCTGAAGTCCTTTTCCACAACTCACCACCAGATGTCAGGGTAGAGCTCATCCTGCCTCTGCTTACAACACGAAAACAAAACAGGGATGGTTCAGACATGTGTTTGAGTACAACAGAGTTGACTCATCCTGTTGAACTGAATGGTTTTAACCACACCCCCACTGAATAGTGAAGGTAACTGTGATTCCTTACCCTTGTTGCGATAGGGATAAATTTGATGGGTGTGCACCCATAGTAAGGGAGGTGGGTGGGTGAGTTCGGATTAATATGAAATGAAATAAAACCTCAGGAATTCGCAGATGCTATTGGGCAGTTTAAATATAATCCCTGGAGTTGGGAGAGCACTACTGGACAGTGAAAATGACCCAGGAATTGGCAGAACTCTACTGGACAGTTTAAATATGACCCAGGAGTGGTTTTGAATGCTATGGGTCACTCTTTCTAGCAATTCAAAGCCATTAAAAGTTTAAAATACTATATTTACCAAAAAAAACCCCAAAACAACCAACCAAAAAACCCCACCACACACATTAATAATCAAGGTGGGCCATTTCCAGCACAAATCCAGGTTTCCTTACAATGTAAGTGATCACTTTAGATAAGCTATTACCAACAGGAGAGTGGGTTTGTTTTTCTTTGGGGGGGGAGAAAACCTGGATTTGTGCTGGAAATGGCCCACCTTGATTATCATACACATTGTAAGGAGAGTGATCACTTTAGATAAGCTATTACCAGCAGGAGAGTAGGGTGTGGGGAGAGAAAACCTTTTGTAGTGATAAACACTCATTTTTTCATGGTTTGTGTGTATAAAAACATCTTCTGTATTTTCCACAGTATGCATCCGATGAAGTGAGCTGTAGCTCACAAAAGCTTATGCTCAAATAAATTGGTTAGTCTCTAAGGTGCCACAAGTACTCCTTTTCTTTTTGTGTTTTAAACTCTCTCTCTCTCTCTCTCTCTGTGTAAAAAAAACATAGGTGGGTTTTTTTTAAAGTATATGGCTGCAAACTGATGGTAATGGTGTGTTTCAAACTAACAGGGTGTTTTTTTACTGTGCAAAATGTGTTTTAAACTGGATTTTAAAAGTTGATTTTAAAAGCAGTTTGGTTTTTATTTTGCAAAATGAGGTGTATTTAAAAAAATGTTTGCGGGTTTGTTGTTTTTTGTTTTAAAGTGGTAGAAATAAACTCAAAACTCCTGTTTGTTGTGCAGCCTGAAATGGATTATTTTGTTTGAAAGCTCTGACTTTTTAAATAGAAAAACACCCTAATGAATATTTTATTTTTAACTTTACAAGACAGTTTCATGTGATTTATAATAATCATCATCATCATCATATTGTCTGCTCCACCGTACGGTGAAAACATGAGAGACCCTTAGACCAGAGGGTAAAGAAGCTTAAAAGAAAAAGAAAAGAGACAGCTGAAAAGAAAAATTCCCCAGATGGATGGATGAAGCCCAGTAAATATACTGTGTTTGTGAGGTTATGAGGTTTTGTATTTGAAGTAAATACATCGGTGTGGGTGAGAAAGATGGTAAAGTTAAGTTTTGTAATATGTCCCTTCCCCCCTAATCGGGTATGTGCAGTTCTCCTGACAATGCTGTAGTCAAAGCTACAGGGACACCTCCACCAGACCAGCCAAAGAACCAGAAATCTGCTTTGAGACCTTTAACAACTCAAAACAGCACAAGAGTGCAGATGAAGCATCAGGGCAGTCCAAACCTCAATTACGTCAAAGCCAAGGACAAAACAAAAAACTCTGGTGAAAACCAACCACGCAAACACAACGCCAGTTCCTCAGCGGCCACCTCCACACCAAGCCCTGAGAAAACCGTGAGTGAAAACGCCCACCTACGATGCTTCGTTCAGAAGACTGAGGGATGTTGTATCCTCGGGGGTTCTAAAAGAACGGTATTCTAAAAAAGGTTTGGGGAAAATATGATGCCTCGTTCAGAATACCGGTGAATGGTGTATCTTCAGGGGGTCTAAAAGAACGGAGGGCTGGAAAGCACATCAACAAAGCAAAAGCTTTGGTGGGAGACTTTTTGAAAAATACTTCAATTTTTGGCTCTGCGCAGGCGTGACTAGTCGTGGAAAGGGGCACCCGCAAGGATACACATCAGCTCAGGTGTAAACAAAAGGGGGGATAGCGCTTGGTGGACAAACAAATGGCTGCCAAAAAGTTCCAGGCCAGGATCGCTGTAAAAATTTTAAAAAGAGCTAAAGAGGTAATGGGGAGGGGGGACAAAAAGAGATGCCCTCGACTGGACGCTCTCAAACTGGCATGTCTGAAAATGGGGAGGTGGAATCAGACTCTCACACAGAGTCTGGTTTAGAAAATTCCCCAGAGGGCTCTCTAGAATGATGGGTCCCCATCTTCTTCCGATGACCCTCACGGAGGCGCCTCGGAGTCTGACTCTCAAATAGCATCTGATGTAGAAGATGCCGCTGATGGTCCCGTAAAGGAACCCCCAAGTAACCCTGAAAATGCAGAGGTGTGTATGGAGAGAGTGAGAAGTTGGCAACGTGAATTACCTAGATTTGGGGGGTCGGTGTATTGTGAGGAATTTCATTTTGTCAATCTTGAGCGAATAAATTCAGCTCAGCAGGTTGTTGAAGCCATACACAGGGGGATACAGTTAGTTCTCGATGACGTTAATGGTAGGGTAGGCCCTGATGATTATGTTCAGTTACATTTAGAGAGCTGTAATTTAACTAAGCCGTTGTTTTTGGTCTGAAGAACTAGGGATGAGCTGTCTGCTGAGGATTTCTTCAATCAGACCTCAAAGCTGCCACAGAGCAATAGAGTTGCATGTCAATGGGACATTGCACCTCGTTGTGACAGTTGTAAAAAAACAGGGGTGGGGACCGCTCATAGAGTTTTAAATTCTATCCTCAGTAGTCAAATCATCCATAAAAAAGAGACAATGTTTAGTAGACCTGACTTACACGGGTACCCATCTGTGTTTTGCGCGTGGACTCTTGGCTGTCATGTCCGACCACAAACCTACGGACGCGGAATCGTTAGCGGGGGTGAGAAAGTTGCATGAGAAACTGGGCTGGTCAGATCAAAAAAAGATAATGCTCAGTGACGTAGCAATGTCTGAACAGCATTTAGGAGTCAACATACAGGTGGTGCTGATGGCGGCGAAAGGGGCTTTTTTAAAATGGGGGAGGGGGGCAGTTTACCCCAAGACTTATTTCATCCTGTTGCACGATGAGCATTACTAGGGGGTTCTGGTTGTGAAAAAGTTGTTTGGAGCAAAAAATTATGGTGAGTTTTGCCCCACGGTGCACAGTCACGGCCACTCTTGCAGGTCCAGCTGCTGCCTCTGCTTGAGCATAACATGCTCAGACAGCGTGGACGTGCAGCTGAGGTCTCCTCGCTGTAGACTGTATTATCAGTCCAGAGAGCGTTTAGACAGACACATCGACTGGGTGTCGACAGAACAAGTTGAATGCCTGTCTAAAACGTTGTGCGATAAGGGTCAGTCTTACGTGGACAAGCGGCACAGGTGTAAAGGGAGGCGCTATAAGCAGGGTCAGGCTTTAATCGCTGGTGATGTAGACGGTCACCTCGGTTTTATGGACAGCCTTAGAAAGCCCGAATCCTCAGAAAAGTGTATTTGTTATGATTCTGAATACACATAGGAGACTGGGTTGCACACTCCCAATTACATTTTTGCTATGTCCCTCAAGCCGGAAAAGTCCTGGGAATTTAAGGGTGATGAGTGTCTTTCTGTGTTTGTTCAGACCTTTATTGGCAAAGAGTTCCGGGTCTACACGTTCCAGGCGCACAATTCCAAAGGTTACGATGCATACTTCATCATTAGACAGTTACTGAAGGAAAAGATGTGCCTAGAACTGATCACTCAGGGTAGTAAAGTAATGTGTGTGGAAGGTAAGGTCCTGGGCATTCGTTTTATAGACTCTTTAAACTTCTTGCCCATGAAGCTTGGTAAGCTCCCGCAGGTGATGGGGTTTGAAGGGTGCAAAGGGTATTTTCCACATTTTTTGAACACTTTAGAAAATCAAAATGACGTGGGGCCTATGCCCGGTGTGGAGCACTATGGTGTAGAAAGCATGATGCCCAGGGAAAAAGCAGAGTTTCTCGACTGGTAGCAGGCCCACAGGTAGGAGACGTTTGACTTGCAGAAAGAGCTCGCTTATTACTGTCAGCAGGATGTCAAAATTTTGAGACAGCCTTGTATCCTCTACAGAAAAGAGATTATGAAAAAGATGGAGAAGGGAGATCTAGTAGAGAGAGAACCTGGTAAATTCACCGAGATAAAACTGTGTATAGATCCATTCTGGTACATAACACTGGCATCTGTCTGCATGGCTATGTACAGGTTTATGTTTTTGGAGCCTAACACGGTAGCTCTTCTCCCTCCAGACAATGATCACAGGCAGGAAAAAGATATTCGACCCCATCTGTTCAGTGGCTGTTGTATACCTCTCACAAAGAAACTATACAAATAGGGCATGCTTTACAGGGTGGGGAACTACAGGTAGGCTCCTACTCTTTAGACGGTTATGCCAGTGTTGACAGGGTACACACAGCCTTAGAGTTTAACGGGTGTTCTTTTCCACGCTTGTGCCACCTGTCATTGTGAAAAAGCACAAAACCCTATGACGGGGACAACTTTTGGGTTTCTTTATTACAAGACGCAGCTCAAGACCGACTATCTGAAACAACTTGGTTTTGTAGTGAGGACTCTTTGGGAGCAAGAGTGGGAAGTGATGAAAGAAACAGACAGGGAGCTTGCAGGTTTTTTAAACTGAGCCCAGTTGCCCTAGCCTCTCGTGCCTAGGGATGCTCTTTTTGGGGGAAGGACAAACTCTATGCACCTATATTACAAACTTAACTCCAGGGAAGAAATCCACTATTATGATTTTACCAGCTTCTACCCTTTTGTAAAGAAAACCAAAGAATACCCTCTCGAACACTCCGATATAGTTTATGACAAATTTGGACCCCTTGCAAATTATTTTGGAATTGCAAAAGTTAAAGTGTACCCCACACAAGGCTTCTTTTTCCCATTGTTACCTGTCAGAGTGGGTGGCAAGCTTATGTTCCCGCTATGCCGAACCTGTGCGGAAACCGAGCAGCGGGAGATGTGCATCCATACTGACGAGGAGAGGGCCATCCTGGCGACTTGGTGCACGGTGGAATTGAACGCGGCCATAGCGAAGGGGTACGCGGTGGCAAAAATATATGAAATCTGGCTTTTTAATGAAAAATCTGATGTACTCTGAAAAGACTTCATCAAATGACACCTCCACCGGAAACAAGAGGCTTCAGGGTACCCCAGCTGGTGCACAGACGAAGAAAAACAAAATAAGTACATGAACGATTTCTACCAGAAAGAAGGCATGCGTTTGTGCCAACACGAGATCAGGTTTAACCCCGCTAAATGCCAAATCGCTAAACTCTTTCTAAATTCCCTCACGAGTGAGATCCCGCCAGATCAACACATCACCGAGTTTGTGTCGGCAGGCCCGAAAACATACGGGTATAAGCTGTCGGGAGGAAAAGCCTGTATGAAAGTCAAAGGTATTACCCTGAACTTGGCAAACTGTCAATAGATCAACTTTGACAGTTTGAAAGATCTAGTCCTGGACTATTGCACGGGCCTGCGAGAAAACACCTCAAAAAAGAGAGAGGTGCAGCAGCCCTCTATTATAAGGAACAAAAATCAGTGGTAAATAGAGACCAAAACCCTTAAGAAAACACAGAAAGTCATTTACAACAAGAGGGTCCTAGGAGAAGGGTTTAAAACCCTGCCCTACGGATTTTAAAATGGATACGAGGTGGAAACAGCCCTTTTCTGCAATTCTCGCGGGGCCTAGCAACTGTGGGAAAAGTTACTTTATAAAAAATGTGTTGGATAATGCCAAACAAAACATTGTCTGTTATGCCTGAGAATATTGGATAACCTGGCTATAAAAAGCATTGCAAGATACACATGTCTGGGCTTGTTGAAACACATTTTGAGCAAGGCTAGGCATGCCCAAGAATTTAAATGTATTTTTTACAAAATTCATCACCATCCGGTCGTTTTGCACTAAGTCGTTAGAATACAATTTTAAAATCCAGTCAAAAGATAAACACTTGCTCCGATGATGTAAGAAAAACACTCGGTGATAGTCGCAGGCGACAGAGCGGGGGTCTTGTAATTGTCTATTGTGAAACACAATGCCTGGGGCATTTTTGTTTAAAAATTTCATAATGCTTTTAGGAAACAACATGCTCTTCGGGGGGTGCCCGTATGAGTCTAAAAGCTCTCCACGTTACGCTCCGCCAGACACAAGGCAAGCCAGTGTTCACCAGGTTGGTTGTGTGGATGTGCAATACAAACCTAGGGGTCTCTGAGACAGCTTGTCGCCAGGGAGCCAAATCACAAGGGAACACATCTAAGAAATTCTTTTTTGTGTAAGGCACCTTGATAAGACACACGAGAGCTGCACGGTGTCCATGTTCACATATAGTCAAGCAGAACGTCTCTCCTCTGATTTCTCTCTATGATGTTGTCAAAAACCCCATGCACGATCAGATTGACGGTGATGGTTAAAGCCTTCCCAAAACGTATTTCTGCTCTCAGGTTCCCGGTTTTAATCAGGGAATAGCCATCGGCGCATTCCTGGTCGGGAGACAGGTCAAAGGCAAACAAGATGTAACTCTGTGGAAACTTCTCACGGTCGATTAACAGAGAACGATCTGTCATGTGTTTACCAGCGTCTGTACCAGATTCGTGTATTCTCTCACGCAGCATCCTGCCTCCAAGTCTGGTTGCAGAGGCTTGGTTGGTATCTGTTCACCATCCACATACAAGGCCACAAAATTAATATCATAATGTTTAAAATGAAAGGGATTTTAGTGTAACTTCCACTCAAGGCATAGGACAAACCCTAGGACAAGCATTTTGGGTAACTGTCCCAAAAAACAGGTTCTCCTGGTTATTGACCCTGCTGCCCACGGGGATGCTGAACACTTTCATTCCCACACGGTCCACGGGATATTTAGCATTTGTGGTAAGCAGGGACTCCGCGTGCCCCAGACGAACGCTCAGGGCCACCCGTACTTTCTTCACAAAAAGTGATGCTGATACAATGCGCAATTTAAAGCCTTCGGCTGCACTGCCCATTAAACAGAAAGCGTCTTGACTGCGCGTCAGTTTAATTTTCACATCCACTCCGTTCAACAAATGAGACGTATCTGTTCTGATCTGTCTTTATTTCAATGGTAATGGTATCGATGTGGTGTTTTCTGACAGGAACGTGATGAGGTTTATCGTAGGTGATGGTGACAAACTCATTGTTCCTTCCTCAGACAGGGACACAGCATAACAGGGGAACAGAAAAGTCCCTCACAAACTGGTGTTCTACAATAACTGTGTGCAGATACAAGGACTTAACCCCCCCCCCTCCGTGATGTCTGCCCAGAAGGGGAATTTTTGGACGCTGCGCTTGGGGCCCAAACCTAGAATGTTAGCTAGCTCCCTGCTGGTAGAAAACATAAAAGTAAAATCAGTGGATTTAAGGCTAACTTTTCTACCCACAGGGTCATAGTTCATGACCACCTCAGGCGGTGGGGGAGGACGAGCCACGGTACTGTTCATATGATCCAATCATTCGGGTATGGACGAGTAATAACCTCGTCGTAGGATAAAACTCTATGCCATATCTTCAAAGGTGATTTCAAAAGGGGTGTTCTCGCGGATAGTGTTCCAGCTGTGCGGGTGTTGTATTTCCACTAACCTCACCTTCCAGGCACCCGGGAGACCCAAGGGCTTAATTAGCTGTATTGTAAAGTTCGAGCTGGTGTTTTGAGGAAAAACTGCAGAGCTGGCATTGCTGGGCAAAGTCATGTAACACCTGCCGTCGCTCATTTTTCTCTCCCTCAGTCTTTGCAGGAGGAATCTTTTTGTTTGTTTGTGTCTAAACGTCAGAATTGAGAAGCTTCCACCCAGCTGGTAAACTTATCGTCCCCGTCCCCCCGGCAAACCATTTCACCAGTAGCTGCTTTTTTCTCCCTTTTCCTTTCTCCGCTAGAACTTTTTCGATCCGGCAAATCCTGTCTCCTTTGGGGTTTACTTTTTGTAAATCTTCAGGGTAAAAAGATCCAGTAACTGTCTCACCCTCGTAATCTTTTAATCGGTATACAGGTCTCTGGCTCCTGGTTAAGGCTTCATCCACTATAAATATCTCATTGGTAAACGTCTGTTCACAACCTTTTTCAAAAGCTCCTTTGGTTTTAGAGAGAGTCTCACGTGGTCGCCTTTTCTAAAAGGGGCAACAACCGGTTTTATTTTAAAACCATCTCTATCAACCAGTTTCCATATCTTCAGAGAATTGGAAGGGTTAACATCAGCGGGTCTGGTACGTAGAGTTCTGTAAAAGCTCTGGTTGTAACTCTTCATAAAGTCAGGTAACAGGTCAAGGTGGCGAAAGGCGTTATGGGCTGTAAAATATCGCCACATCCTCCGCATCTTTTTCAAGTTCTGTTAAATCGCTCCACAACCCCTGCTTTGACTTCATTATCAGTAACAAAATGCGTTAACGCTGTGCTGTTTCAACAATCTGCGAAAAGGTCTGTTTCAAAATTCTTTCCACCGATTAGTTTGTCATTTTTGAGGCACGCGACCTTGGCTAAAAATAGCTTCAAAGGCCTTGGATACCTCACCACTCATCTTGTCTTTTAGGCCTTAGGCCCAGGCATATTTGGATAGAACGTCTATCAGTGTTAAGATGTACTTAAAACCGCTGTTGTGTTTGGAGAACCAGTGCATACAGACCAAATCTGCCTGCCATTGCGCGTCCACATCTGAAAGAACGGTCTTGGTTCTTTTAAAACGTATTCGAGCTGGTTTGTGTAAAGTGTAAGCATCCTGGTGTGAAAGCCAAGCTCCTACCTGTCTTCTATTTAAGAAGTCAAGAAACCAAAAGTTTTATGATGCTTTTTGGCCACTTGAAAAAGAAGATTGACCCCGTCAAAGCCCCCAACTTTCCTGGGGGTTTAACAGATTTTCTTTAACAGAGCCGTCTGCGGAGACATGACTCTTCCTGGGACCGTCTTTTACGAACACAAGTATGGAGGGGGACACGTTCATTCTGACACATTTAAATAAGTTTTATTAATCGCCTGGTTTAACACAATCTTTTACGGCTGCCTGAAACAAAGGACGCCATGACCCCTACCATGAGGGAGTCTGAGCTGGTTCATTCTTCCATTTTTGTCCTTTTCTGGATTTTCCTCTTGAGATCTGGGTCTCAGACAGGAGCAAAAACAGCTGATGCGCGATGGATTTACTCCCACAGGGCTACCGATGTGCAACTTCTCAAAGGCCTCTAAAAAGGCATCGTCGAGCTGTTGAGAGATTTTCAGACAAAAAACAGTGTAAGCACCCCACTGCCTGTTTTTAGATTTATGCAATGCCAGGTCGATTCCGAACCCCATTACACCCCCATGATCGACAGTCGCTTCTTAATCATTCATTTACCTGAGCGCCATCTTTCCCGTTCACCTTGTGACTCCCCCAAGCCACAATCGCCTTCCAACTTTAGGGCATGGACAATGAGAGGCTGTCACACTCACTGGGGTGCCTCACAAAGGTTTGGATTTTGGGGTCAGGTTCCGACGTAGCCATCAACGGTTGAGTCAAAGGGCCCTCCTCGGAACTGTCACTGCTGTAGCGCTTTCTCCACACAACTCCAAAGGTCCTCGGAGCTAAAACAAAATCTGAAGGTCTCACGGGGGTGGTAAAGGAGTCCATGTTTCCTCTCAGCCTTTCCACAATTTCTAAAACATGTCTTCTTGGTAAGAGATGGCTTCCTCTGCCCAGTGCTGGGACTTGTGGGGTGATGGTGCTGCACTCTGATTGGCAGAGGGCGTTGGGAGGAGTTCTTAGAGGGGTCACATGACCCTCTTCTGGATGGTTCACCCAATCCGAGAACCTGCCCCATTTTGGTCAAATCTCTTCTCGGGGCGGTCCTCTGCAGCCAAAACCCATCGCGATTGGTAGAAGGTGGTGGGAGGAGTTCTTAGAGGGGTCACACGAAGCACTTCCAGACGGGTCACCCCACCCCGGAACTCCCCCCAGTTGGTCAAATCTCCTCTCGGGGTGGTCCCCAGTGGCTGAAACCCCTCCTGATTGGTAGAGGGCGGTGGGAGGAATTCTTAGAGGGGTCACACAAACCACTTCCAGACAGATCACCCCACCCCGGAACTCCCCATGATTGGTCAAACCTCCTCTCAGGGTGGTTTCCAGTGGCTGAAACCCCTCCTGATTGGTAGAGGGTGGTGGGAGGAATTCTTAGAGGGGTCACACAAACCACTTCCAGACAGATCACCCCACCCCGGAACTCCCCATGATTGGTCAAACCTCCTCTCGGGGTGGTTTCCAGTGGCTGAAACCCCTCCTGATAGTTGAGGGTGGTGGGAGGAATTCTTAGAGGGGTCACACAAACCACTTCCAGACAGGTCATCCTGCCCTGGAACTCCCCATGATTGGTCAAACCTCCTCTCGGGGTGGTTTCCAGTGGCTGAAACTCCTCCTGATTGGTAGAGGGTGGTGGGAGGAATTCTTAGAGGGGTCACACGAACCACTTCCAGACAGGTCATCCTGCCCCGGAACTCCCCCTGATTGGTCAAATCTTCTCTTGGGGCGTTCCTATCAGGGCAAAACCCATCCCGATTGGTAGAGGACAATGGGAGGAGTTCTTAGAGGGGTCACATGACACACCTTGCTTCCGGTCATTTGTCCGCCTTGACCCTGGAAGTAATACCTCATGGCTTGGGACTTCCAGTGACCGGTGGGCAAAGCTTACGAGGGCCAAGGGTGGGGTTAACGTTTGATTGACGGTAGGGCCCTTATACTACTGGAGCGCCTTCTTCTGTTTGTCTCCGTTCCGCTTCAGTCCCCAAGCACTCGGCCAGGACAGATGTCACTTATGACCTCCGTTGCCACCAGCTGGACAGAGGGACTTGGGTCTTTCTTGAGGACCTGGAGAGCTGAAATGACACAGGACAACATGTTAGTATACAGACTGTCAAATCACAGCTAAGCGTGATCACAGAATCTTGAAGTACCAGAGCAGAATGATCACATGGTAAAATGTGAAACTAGGCTCAGTCCTTCTATTGGGGTGGAAAATACATGAGAGATGAATATGCCTCACTTTTCATCTTGTCACCTGTGCCGGAAATAGCTGGAGACTTACTACCTCTGAATACCACGCTACAGAAGCTCTCCAATACAAAGAAAGCTTTAGCTTCCTCCATTGGCTCCCTTCCATGCTCCCAACAAGCGGGGAGACCCTGACTCGACCAGAAAGTCATCCACTCTGCTGTAAATGGAAGAAGGTCCATTGTTTCAATAGCTTCCACTTTTAAGTTTATTTTCCATCTCTATTCAAGAGCCACTGTCTGAGCTCCAATAACCCTGGAATTGAACAGAGGCCAGGTCCAAGCTGCTTTGTGCAGGATGCAGGGCACCTACTGGAAGAAAAATTGCTGGTGGGAAATTTGGGGTAGCAGAAAGTGGCTACAATTTCTCCTCACCTGGGGAGTCCACAGAGAGCCAATAAAGCCCAAAGAGTGGATAGCACTGGCTGCGGAGGGGGCCTTGCCAGGACAACCAGGAGATGCACGGACTCACATCACACCCTCTGCAGCTTCCTCCTTCAGGGGAAATTAAAGCTGACTTTCTACTGGGCAAGAGTGAATTTGTCCTTTGACGTGTGGCTGATGCACTTTGCACCAGTGCTATCGGTTACAGCTGCTTGTCAGCTAAATTCCTTTAGAACTCACGGATGAGCAGAACTTCAGCTGTATTTATTACTTACACATCAGCAGATGGTCCAGGTCCAGCCATTTCATACGCTGCCTGTCTGTGTGTTCCAGGATGATGCCTAAATACGCAATGGAAAACAAACAACAACAATAAAACCTTCCCTTGTTGAGTGCAAAGTGATATTAGCAGCCCCTAGACAGGTCTTTGGCCTCTCCTACTGTGGACCTAAGGGTGAGCTGTGGGCAAGAGGATGCTAGTGCAGTTTAGAGTGCACACTGAAGAGAATGAGAAAGACTTTTTTTTTTTAAGAATGTTTACACAAAACCCATTTGCTTTAAAGAGTCTGTGTTCCTCTTGCCACTGCTGTCAGTTATTGGAGACATACTAAGCTAGTGTCTTGGTCTAGTGGTCTGAGCAAAGGACTGGGGCCAGGAATAAGTGAGTTCTAAGCAGGGATCCCACAAGGTGACTGATAGGTGAGACTTAGGGCACAACGCCTGCCTGTCTCACCTGGGTATGCTTGGGAGAAGAGGGCACAGGGCCAAAGCGGAGGAACCTTTTGCCTCCTTGACAAGGTGGTGTGGCCAGGAACCTGAAACAGCAGGCGCTGAGGGCAGGTGGGCTGCATGCCTCCCAATGATGAAGTAGTAGTGAAGAGCACTGAGCAATAACTGTGGGTGGGTCTGCACTTTGAGCGAGGGAGATCACTCCCAGTTCAATGGGACAGGCCCACTCTAGCTCGGACAGCGCTCGCATGCTAAAATTAGAATGTAGCTAAAGCAGCACGAGCAGTGGGAGGAGCTAGCCACCTTGAGAATCGACTTTGGGGTTTGGATGGGATCATACTTGGGGTGCTTAAACTTCCTGCTGCTCCTGCCATCGCAGCTACTCTCTATTTTTAGCACTCAGGGCTAGTGCGGGTATGTCTCATCAAGCTGGGAATTAGACCCCCAGCTCCAAGTGTAAACATGCCCTACGAGACAGTGTCCCAGCCTTTACTACTAAATGACTGCACCATGCTTTCCCTGCAACAATCCCAAAGCACTTTATAGCAAGTCATGATTTCCTCCGACCACCACACTGGAGAGGTAGGGATATTAACATCCCCATTTATGGATGGGAAGCTGAGGCACAGAGAGATTAATGGCTGCACAGTGGGATTTTTTTCTCTCTCCCTCAATGGGAATACCAAAAGGGACACTGGGCATCATCTCTCACCAGCTAACTTGGCTGCAACTGCCCGCATCTCTTCCCAGCTGCTACAGAAGTACGTGATGGTGCTTTTGTACAAGTTCTCCAGCAGCTCGGCATTCTCTTTGGCCTAGAGGAAATCAGGGACACATGAGCTCTCTCTGGCTAGAAGTGCCCTTTGACTGCCAGCACATGCTTTTACGAGCCACAGGTAAATCAGAGAAAGAACAGGTGACTGGGTGGACGTGGGAAAAATGGGGATCTGTGGCAGATTTACATTTTCCATCACCCTCAGTCATATATCCCACTCTGACCGTTATTTCCATTACCCATCACACATCTCTACACCACCACACGCCACTCCAGTCAAGAATCTCAGACACTTCAACAGCTCACTCACAAGGTGTCTGCAAATGTCCACCTGGAGCTCCTCAGGCTTCAGCTCAGCTGTGCTATCAAGGTGTTCATTCACTGCAGTTTGGAGCCTCTTCAGTCCCAAAAACGGGACACAGAGGTGAAACGTAGCTCTGCATTCCTGAAAAAAAGAAAGCATGTCACACCATTTAATTGTTCCCTACTGAGTGCTATGGTCATTCAAAGGGAACTCATCTGCTTGCCTGCTCATCTATTCCAGGATAAAAAGGGATTCATCTGGATGTAATTGGCAGAAAACATGCAGGAATGACTAATAGAGGGGAGAGCTTCCTCTACAACCTAGAGGTAGCATCAATGTCTTTTTGGAACAGATCTACCTATGAAAGCTGCTTCACCAGGTCTCTCTTCTGTTCTGGGGAGGCAGGGGCCTGGGGTGCAGAGACAGACAGGAATAGAGAGCTGTCGGGCTCAGACCCATGACCTATCCTGGATTCTGGTGAGGCAGCCATGGAGCAACCTGGCGGGAACTGACTCAGCAGGAGGGCAATGAACTGAGGGAAGAATTTGGGCCTCCACAGCAGGCAGGAATAGCAGATCTCCCCTGGCATTGGGAGGAAGATTCCTTTGGCTTAGTAAATAAGTCACTCTCGGTCTTACCACTGAAACCCTGGGGTTCGGGTCTTGCAGGTGCAGCAGAAGTGTGACCCAGCTCTGTCTAACCTGCTCGGCGAAATAGCCCTTCCATTTTCTTTTGGTCAGGCGGGCCAGGATGCCAAATAGGACAAAGGACAATAAACGAAGAGCATCGTCCTCCTACAGCCAAGAAAGCCCCACAAGTTAGTAACTAAGGGACAATCACATCACGTACCTCACACAGTCATCTCTTCTACGCTAAAGTCGAGGGATTCCAACTACAGCTAGTCGGAAACACTTTCATGCACGAATTTTTGATTTGAATTTGCTGATTCATCAAACTATTTTAGCGACAGTTCCATTTTGATGAAATTCCTCCAGAAGCCAGGCAGGGGTCCTTAGAAACCTGCCTGCTGTCTTGACAGTGCACCCATTCAGCTCCTTGGAAGCCGATCTAGCAGGCTGACTGGGATCGTGGGCTTCCAAACCCACAGCGTCTGGGACCCTGGCTCTCAAATTTGCAACTCCCTGGCACTTCTAGCTCCCACAGTTTCCTGGGTTCCCAGCACCTGGGTTCCCAGCACCGAGAGCAGACTGCCCGGACCCAAGGCTTTCAATAGAGCTCGGTTGAGAATAGTAATTCTGTTTCACAAAGAGTTTTGAAGTTTGGGGAGAGGGAGTCCCACAAATAGGAACAAAACCAAAATTTGAAATCTCAAAATTCTCTGCAAAAACGGAATCATTCCAACCCTCTCACGTAGAAATGGTATAGAGCAGGCCCAACACTCTCTATTGTACCTTGGAACTCCCTTTTCATGGTTATCTAGCTATCTAATCTAGTATTCAGACTTTCTTTGAGGTTCTCAGTGGCAAGAAAGAAGAACAGAAGGGGGAGACTGTGGGAGCAGGGATGTCATCCCCATCCTCCTAATGTTCTCCTCCTCCGTAAAACACCTCTCTTCCCTGGGGCCGAAACATCTCTTCACTCTGACATGAGCAATGCCCAGGGAGTAAATGGAGTCTAATCAAGATCGGTTGAACTGGGGCTGGAGAGTTCTGGTCACATACGTTGTCAAAGTAGGTCCGGATCTGTTGGGTGAGGTCTCTGAAGGAAGAACCTATGTCCTTCTCTTTCAGCTCCTTCAGGACTTTGGCCACTGCTTTCATGCTCTCGCCAATGACTTCAGAACTGAAAGGGTCACTTAAGGCCCTGATCAGTATGACCATAAGAAACTTCTTGTGCTTTTTCACCTGGACAAAAATATGACATTAAAGAACACTGATCACTGATCACACTTCTAATACGTTTTCTTTAGCAGTTATGAAGCTGTGGGAATTTCATCTCCCCCTCCCACCCCCGGAGACCTATAGCTATATTTCAGACCAGGTTCGAGCTACAATGAGCCAAACTTGGTGCCATAATACACCTGTGTCATCCTAACATTAGATTCCTAGTTACTTAGATTCCAAGGCCAAAAGGAACCCTTGTGATTATCCGGCCTGACCTCCTGCATAACACTGAACTTCCCCGAAATAGTCTCTGTTGGAACTAGAGTGTATCTTTTAGAAAAACGTTCAATCTTGATTTTAAAATTGCTAGTGACAGAGAATCCACTACAACCCTTGGTAAATTGTTCCAATGGTTAATTAAAATTACCATTAAAAATCAATGCCTTATTACCAGTCTGAATTAGTCTAGTTTCATTTTCCCCCATTGAATCTTCTTATACCTTTGTTTGCTAATGGGAAGAACCCATTCTCAAAATGTGTTCCCCATGTGAGTAGTTCTAGACTGTCCTCAAGTCACTCCTTAACCTTCTCTTTGTAAGGCTAAATAGATTGAGCTCCTTGAGTCTATCACTAGAGGTATCTTTTCCAATCCTTTCAGAATTCTTGTGACTCTTCTCTGAATCCTCTCTAATTTATCAGCATCCTTCTTGAATTGTGGAGACCTGATCTGGACACAGCATTCCAGCAGTGCTCACATGAGCGTCATATTCAGAGGGAAAAGAACTTCTTTACTCTTAGTCAAGATTCCTCTCTTTATGCCTCTAAGGATCATTTCAGCCCTTTTGGCCACAACTTCGCATTGGGACACCTTATGTTCAACTGATTCTCTGCCATGACTCAAGTGGTTTTCAGCATCATTGCTTCTTGGGATAGAGTCTCTCATCCTGTAAGTAAGGCCTGCATTTTTTATTCCTAGATGGAGACATTTACACATGGTCATATTAAAGTGCACAGATCGTTCACTTATGCCCAGCTTAGCAAAGGATCTAGCTTGCCCTGTATTGACGGCAAAGAGGTTACTCGGGTATGTGAGAGAGCAGAATTTGGCCTAGTGCATTGTGTGCAGCCTCTGTAAACTCCGAAGAACTATTTCCCTTGGTTTCTCTAGTTATGCTGCATTCTAGTCAGTATTCTCTCTTACCTTCTCAGGTGCCCCATAGACTAAATTTCCCAGGCCTCTTACAGCCATCTGCCGGACAATGCTGTTCCTATCATGTGACCTTTCTTCCAAGATGCGTAAGACTGGCTTAAGGAACTTCTTCTCCCTGAGCATGGGATCACTCATTAGCTGAAAGAAAATCAACCTGTCCATTAGCCCCAATAGGATCATTAAGATTGGGAATAGAATTTGAGCAGACATGTCATACGCTGTCAAAAACAACAAGGAGTCCTCCTACAGCCCCAGTCTTGAGGATACAGACAAATATGGCTACCCCTCTGATACTTGGCACATAATACACTGTAACTTTAGCATTCCACACAAATGAGAAAGGTCTACAAAACATGGAGCTTTCCTTTTGGGCACTAGAATAGGGATCCACTCACCTCTTGAGAGCCTCTTAGTGGCTGGGTATGGTATCACAGTCCTTTTCTCAGCCCTGGTGCACCCTGCCAGCCGTCCTCAGTGAGCCTTCTGTGGCTCAGGCCTCTGGCTGAGTCCCAAAGTCCAAAGGAACCCCTTCTGGGGTAGTCCAGAACAATCCCATTGCCCTCACTTGGGTCTCCAGCCCCAACTCTGGGTCCTTTACATTCTGCCCTTTGTTCAAGCTCTCCATTAGCATTGTCCCCTCCATGGGGCTTATGCCACTGTTGGTGGTAGGGGAACCTGGGCCTGCCCCTAACTCTGGGTTCCAAACCATGGATCCTATAAACAGGAGCTAGGCACTGCTTGATTTCAGTTCATTGTCGCTTCTTCCTACCGGCCACTTTTAGCTTCACCCTCACCTCAGGGTTAAAGTTCTTCGGGACTCTCTTCCTGAAAACCCAGCTTAAGTAAAGGCTGCCAGAATCAAACTCTGGCTGTCCCCTGAATTTCTGTGGCCAGAGAGCAGCGCCCTTTCTTGCCCCTCCAGTTCCTGCCAGGAACTGACCTGCTAAGGCCCTTCAGCTCCTTTTAGCCGAGCCTCATGGGCTCGGATTGGCTGCTTTCATGAAGCCTCTCTAGACAGACCCAGACTGGGGGCTCTTTTCCTGGGGCAGGGTGTAGTAGGACCGCGGGGCCTCTTGTAAGGAGCCTCAAAGCTCAGGTACAGCCCATCACAGGCACAGAGAGGTTGTTTTTCTTAGAAGCGGATGAGCCCCGAAGATAGTTGCTTAGCATAAGTGGGAAATATGATGCAGATGTTGGAGGAAGGCTGTGGAAAGGGAGGATGCTGCAGCAGGTATCACACTAGCCTAGGACTTAGGAGACCCAGGTTCCATTTCCTGCTCCCTCAAAGACTTCCTGTGTGACCTTGGGCAAGTCACTTAGCCCTTCTGTGCATCAGTTCCCTGCCTGTAAACTAGGAAACATAGTCCTTCCCTACCTCGCAGGAGTGTGGTGGGGATACAGACATTAAAGAGTTTGGAGGTACTCAGATACTAGAGTAATGAGAACCTAAGATAGACATTAATGTAGTTGTGGGTTGCTTGGTTGGTAGTATTAGGACACTAGGTTCATTCAGAAGATCTGCTGAGCGAAACCAAAATCAGGAGCTGTTGGTTAGGATCAGCACTTGGACTTGGCAGAAGAGGTCCAGTCATCCAAACTCTGTCCGTATCTCTCTCAGCCAGCACCTGTGGTTGTGTAGCTAGTATAGGCAATGACGGCAATAAAAACCACAGAGAGAGAAGGACTCAGAAAGGTATCGTGAAGTTCCTGGTGAGGTTTCCATATAAAGGAGGACCTATTCTACTGTCTAAAATGACAATGACTCCTATGAACAGAACTGTACAACTCCCGAAAGAAAGGCAGACAACAGTCTAATGGTGAAACTACTCTTCAGAGCCCTGTGTCTTACCTGGGCAAGGAAAGCTGTGCTGGTGACTCGATGGTTTTCTGTGGGGGAATTCACCCAGCGGAGGAGGCTCTGTATGATCTCAGGTGTTATGAGTCCAGATCTTAGCAGAAGACTGGAAGACAAAAGAAACCGCTCATGGGCTAGATTGCACACTTCAAAAAAACTCAGCTACTCTGAGCAGACAGCTCTGATATCTAGGAGTGGGAGCTGTGTGTTTCCACCCAGGACACCCCACCCCCCCACCCCCCCACAAAGCTATAAACGGGAGGTTCCCTCTCAGCCACTCTATTGGCTACTGATTCCCAAGGATAAAATGATGCCTCCTAGATCTCTTACCTCACCAGCAGACACACTCCCTCATGGTGAGTCTTGGGGTTTTCCAGAAGAATCCAGGTTCTCTGCTTCCTGAGCGCTCTCACCAGTCTCTCATTCCCACCCTTGAAAAGCACAGACTCGAATGCTTTGATAGAAAGCCTGGGGAAAGAGAGGCACAGAACTGCAGCAGTCAGGAGGAAGGTGCAGCTTGAACAGAGAGTCAGGAAGCCCCGGTTACTTCTCAAGTCTGCTGTTCAATCGGCAGTTCATCCATTGGCAATGTCCTGGACACCAGTGTCCCTGGAAGGACTTGATGCTGGGAGGTAAGTTTCAGTCTCATACATCTCATAGGACTAGTTTTGCTAGGGACAAAATTTTGCAGTCCTTTTTCTCTTTCTGCAAGGACTATGGGCACGAGCAGAGTAAAGTGATATGGAAAAGGTACATGATCAGGACCCAGAAACAGGGGGCATCGAGTGTGGTGATCACTAATGGACATTTTGGGGTCATATCTCCAGATATGAGGTGACAGAGTGCTGAGGGTTTGCACTTGAGTCAGCACTCTGGTCACTATTCCTACTAATTCCGTTCCTCACAGAAGGCCTAATTGGAGAGAGGTGTACCTGATTACAAGGTCAGATTGGGGCTAGTGAGTCAAGGAACCAATCATTCCATTAACAGGGAAACTGTGTAAAAGGACATGGGCAGGAGCCCTTTGAGGGGAACAGACAGAGAAAGAAACTTGGGTGACCAGATGTCCTGATATTTGGGACTTTATCTTATACAGGTGCCTATTCCCTCCCCCCCGCCCCACACCCCTACCCCCGTCCTGATTTTTCACACTTGCTGTCTGGTCACCCTAAGAGAAACAGAAAGACAAAAAGCTAGGAGAGCCTGACAAAGTGTGGTCTCTGAGTGGAAACACCTTACTCCCCACCCGACTTTTGGAGAAGAGTTTAGAAAGTTGAGATACAATATAAAGGTGCTATGTATTGGTAGGGAGATTAAATAGACTATATGTTGGTGCTTAGAAGGAAAAGAGTCTCAACGCGGTCTGTATTTGTGGAAGATGTGGGGGTGCAACACCCCTCTCTGTCACAGCTGGGGGCTCATCAGGGATTTCCCTGTTATCTATGCAAATGGAGAGCCTGTTGGAGAAGCCGGTGTAGAGGTTTGGCAGTCCGGTGATGGAGGGAACACTGAAACCGGTGATGAAGCTGCAAAGAGAAGTGTGGAACAGGGGTTCTCAACCTTTCTGTTTCTGAGCCTCCCCCCCACCCTCAACATGCTAGAAAGACTCCATGGCCCAGTTTCAGGCCTCTGCCCTGCCAGGCATCAGAGTTTGGGGCTCCTGGCTCCGGATTTTAACCCCACAGGGTGCAGGTCCTCGGGGCTTTAGTGCAGGTGCTGGGCCTCAGGGCTCCAGCCCGGCTGGGCTCAAAGCTTCAGCTTTCTGCCCTGAGCCCCAGCTAGTCTAAAGTCAACCTTGCTTGGCAGAACCGCTAAAACCGGCCCGGTTGAGAACTGCTGGTGTAGAACAGTGGTCTCCAAACGTTTTGGCTCACGCACCCCCAGGGTGACCTGCCGCAGACGCGCCACCGATGGGAGACCTGCCGCAGGCGGGCCGCCAAAGGGGAGCACCAGCCTTGGACGTGCAGAGCTGCCGCCGAAGGAAAAAAACGGCAGAGTGCTGTCTGGCGGCGCTACTAATGCCACGCTCCCCCCGGGATCTTCCCGCGCACCCCAGTTTGGAGACCACTGGTGTAGAAGACCCGACAGACCTTCCAACAATCCCACCAGGCAGAAAAACAGCCTTTCCTTGCCTGGTAGGTTTAACAGCAAAAGAGCCGTCAGAAATTTATACGGGAGCAAGCCCAGGTCTGGCAACAACTCCTCCAAAGTTTGGTGAGTCCTGTGACAGGAAATGGAAACCAGGCACAGGAGATCAGACTGTAAAAATGGGACCTGCGAACAACCCCGATGTGTTTTTGGTTACTCTTCAAGGAGCAGCAGTGAGACCTCCTAGGGACAGAACAATGTGGGCCCTTCAACTGACACCCTATTTAACCGGGGAAGCACATACAGGGCTTTTAGTGATGAGCAGGCAAGCGATTATGACATGATTAAGGCAGCCATGCTGGACGAGGTGGGGCCTGTCCACAGAAAAGTACTGCCAGAAATGTAGAGTTGAAAGATGGATTGAGGGATTATGCCTCCGTGCATTTGGACAGGAATTAAAAGATTGGGCCACTCATTGGTAAGGCCAGATACTCAGACTGTGGGGGAGATCATGGACTGCATGATTCTGGAAGTTTCTTCAGAGTCTCCCTGAGCATATCCGAGGATGGGTTCTGTGGTGCCAGCCAGTTCATCTGGACCCCACAGTTAAAGTGAGAGGAATTTACAGAGGCGGACATTCCCAGAGTGAGTCAGTGGTTTAAGGGACTAGATCTGAGAAGGACCAGAGTGCCTACAGCTGGGAAGGGCAGCAAGAAGAAGAGGGAGGAGCCTCAAGGAACTGTAGTGGGAGCTTGGCCTACAGTGTGCTTCCGACATGGACGTGAAGGACATCTAAAAAGAGACTGTCCTAAAATGGACTGTGGGTTTGCCCAGTTTTGTGGTTGGGACAAGACTCCCAGGCAGGAAAGAAAAAAGAAAGTACCTACCGTATCGGTCTGGGTAGGGAGGAGCCAGCAAAGGGACTAATGGACACAGCTTCATCCTTTTGCTAATCAGGCAGGAGTTAGTGAAACCCCACTGGATACTTCCCAGAGGTAGGATCAAAACTGAATACCAGGTCCATGGGGACAATAAATTCTGCCCAATTTTAAGGACTCTGAAAATTAAGGGGAAGTTTAGGCAGAAACATGTAGCGGTAGTGGATGGATTGCCCCACTGCCTTCTACTGGGCATGGACTGGAATCCCTTTCTAACAGGGACACCAAGGCAGGTATGGAGGCCCAGGAGGGTGGAAATAAAACCTGAAGGGCCAGGTAAAGAGGAAATATATGTAAAGGGTCTGGAGAAACCTAGACACGAAAGTATAGACAAGAGGGAGGAGAAAGAAAACAAAGGTCAAGCATAAAGGTGACTTAAGATCATCCATTGGGGTCAAACAGTCATCAGAGCCCTTACCACCAGGATCTCAGGAGCAGGCATCCCTAGAACGCTTTGGAGGGACTCGGAGCAGTCTGTGTCCATGGAAGAGGCCGGGGCACAGCCTACCACCCCGTCACATATAGGTACCTAAAATGGGCCTGCACATGGGCCAACAGCATGAGCAGAATATATACTCGTGTCTGCAGCGCCAGCAATCACATAGCTAGGTACCCATCCATCTGAACAAATTCAAGTTTTGTGGACAAAACTGAGGCACCCATCTTGAAAACCTGACCCACTGTGGCCACTACCTAAGATCAGCCTTACTGGGCCAGTCCAATGGTCCATCTAGTCCAGTACACTCTCTTCCAACATTGGTCAATGCCAGCTTCTTCAGCAGGAATGAACAGAACAGGGCAATCATGAAATGATCCAATCCCTGTTGTCCAGTCTCAGTTTCTGGCGGCCAGAGGCCTAGGGACACCCAGAGCTTGGGGTTGCATCCCTGACCATCTTGCCTAATAGCCATTGATGGACCTGTTCTCCATGAACTTATCTAATTCTTTTTTTTTAAAAAAAGCCTGTTTTACTTTTGGCCTTCACAACATCCCTTGGCAATGAGTTCCACAGGTTGACCGTGTGTTGTGTGAAGTAGTACTTCCTTATGTTTATTTGATACCTGCTGCCCATCCATGAACAGAGCTGAGATCCTGGTTTCCTAGGAAAATTCAGAGACATTATAAAACTATGAAGTCTGTAATTTGAGCACCTTGTTGGCACGAAATAAAGAAACACAACAAGAAGAGAAACTAATCATGTTGTGAGATTGGTGGGAAATGTACATTAATGTGCTACCAGAGCTGAAGTCAACTGAGGACTCAGGAATCTTCGTGTTAACTGGCGAGGGGCACAGAGTGGGTGCCGAGGGGCCTGGTACGTACATTCTAGTTCACTAAAAGATTGCCCCATGAGTCTCAAATAAAAGCCCATGTCACCAATATCATTGTGAAACGCATGTACAGATGCTGTGTAAAGAGTCATGGATATGCACTGAAAATTACATTCTTAGGATCTGTGTCTTGGGACTAGTCACCAGGAAAGGTGACAAAATGGTTTTCTTTCAGGCAAGAAATGTTTATCCATCTGTTTGTTTACATGTGAACCCTACATGCTTAATGTACATTCAGTTGAGAAGGACTGTGAGAACTTTAAAGAAAGAAAAGTAGCAGGAAGTAGACGGGGGTGGGGACCCAATTTTGGGGTACACATCAAAGGTTTGCTCTCGTCTATTTGGGGGACATCTTTCACTTAGGAAGTAGATGGACCGCGAGTTTGCTTCATGAAAGAGGGGTCGCGATCAGGCTTGGTTGAGAACTTTGGGTGAGAAACATCTTTAGACAGGAGGTTAACCTGTTGGTTAAGTTTAGTTTCTAGGAGCAGGTTATGATTTCATTTGAAATGGAACCATTTTTTGCTTGCATTCTTACTGACGGTCACTGGAATCTCTGTTCTTTGATAATCTCCCTTCTTGTTTTCACTAGAAATATATCTAAGTGCTGTGTGTTTTGCAGTACAGAGTCTAAGTATCGAGTACAGAGTCTAAAGTAGAAGTAATAAACGGGCGTGTACTGTTCCATTGGGAACAGCAGGCCTGACAATTCTGTGGGAGTTCAGTGGATAAAGGGCTGGACACCATACGGAATGGTCAGAGGACTCGGGGGTGGGTGTGTGCCTGTCATTAACCTGTACAAAGAGACTGAGGTCTGAGGAGGCCTGGGTGGCAGTGTTTGTTTTGCCAGAGCCTGGTAGTTTCAGGGAACTGACCCATAGCAGGCACAGACAAGACTTCCTCACTCGAAGGGCACGTGGTGGTAAGGTGCCTTGTAACCCTGGGAACTCCTGGGGAGCGTCACACAACTCTCCTGGAATTCTCTTGGTTTCTCTCCCTTCCTTCTAATTACCGGCAAGGGTTGCCCTCAGGAAGTTGTAGCCCTTTTCGGATTTCTCTCGGGCTGCTTCTCGTTGGCAAAGGCAGCTTTTGTCCAAGGGTTTGGCTGACCTGCTGCAGGAGAACAGGAAACAACTCTGGGAACAGTTCCCGCACAGCTTTGCTCGACTGCAGGGCTGACACCACCTCAAAGATGGCACATGTTGCCTGAAAGGAGAGCATGGTAAAAAAGGAGATCTCTTCCCAACACCATCACACCCTCTCTCCCCGTCTGATATCTGCTGTACGAAATTCTCCCTTCTGCCAGGAACTTGAATGACAGCGAGCAACTTGCTTAACTCGTGGCTCACTTTCCCACATCTGTACAAATGTGTATGACCTCCCAAGGCATGCTGTGAGTCCAAAGGAAGATTTGCAAAGAAACCTGCTCCAAAGACTTTCTAATGGCCAGATAGTATTAAGTAAATCAGTAACGTATCTAAAACTGCAGCAGAGGCTGGACTCAGGGAAACAGTCCATCAGTGGAGAAGTGCCCACACAGCAATATTATACCACACTTCCAGCTTTCCATCAGCAGGATTATCGCAGGGCACAGGAAAGCCTGAAAGACGTGTCTGCCATCTAACTTACTAAGAGAGGTTCAGCAGCTGCCAAATGCCTGTCAATTTCGGTCTCTGAGGTGATGCTGCCTTCTGTTCTTGTTGGAGTCTTTATCTTCTCTATTAGGGCTCGTAGGACTTGAGTGGCAAGCAAGGGGTCTCCCCCCAGAGATCTCCACTGCTCAGCGGTGTCACTGCAGTTGAACAGAAGTTACAGGTGAGCCCTGGACACTTTTGTGGCTCACCCTGAATGTGTCATATTTTAGCAAAGACCAAATGTTCTCCTTGCCTATGATGAGAGAGTTAGGAGTCCTGTCCTCCTTTAATGCTCCTCATGTTTAAATATTGAGTTTCCAGTTACAGAACTAAGTTAAGTGACCTAGTCCTCCTGCAGCCTAACCATTAATCCTAGACTTCAGAAGGACAGGACACAGAGCGCCAACCTCACTTCCTGTTTTCTCCACTTCCCAGTCAATATGGAATCATGAGCATGTGGCTCCCAAAGATCTAGGGTTTGGAAGGCAAGTGGATGAAAGAAAAGCCAGATTCCTACTAGATGGACATACAACTATGAGAACGAATGTTCTTGGCCATCCTAGGTCCCCTTCACAAATGGCGTCCCTACCATCTCTTTGCCAGAAGCTGGGACTGGGCAACAGGGGATGGATCACTTGACAATGACCTGTTGTGTTCATTTCCTCTGGGGCATGTGGCACTGGTCACGGTCGCAAGACAGACTACTGGGCTAGATGGCCTTTTGGTCTGACCCAGTATGGCTGTTCTTATGGTCTTAGATTCCAGCACTGATAACTGATACCTCAGTTAGGGATCTTGAAATGAAATGATGGATCTGCTTCCAGTCCACTTTTAAGTACCAAGGATGGCAACTCTGCTCTAGCAGCCACACCCTCACTGATACCAAGCAGAGGTCTGATGATAATATTGGCCCTAGTCTTTGCAATCAGCCAGGGATTTGCACCTGAAGCTGTCATGCTACCAGGAAACCAACAGCCACTGCTCATTTCCAGAGTGAGCTCAATTCAGGCGTCTAGAGAGGTAGATGTTTCCAACAATACACTCCAGTTATACCAGTAAAGATAGATCTTTAGGATGTCAAAGCAGCTATCCATGAATGGAAACAGAATGACACTTAATTTCTCTCCGCACCCCACCTTAACATGTTCTTGGACCTTCCTGCAGAAAGAGCCAGGCTATTAACCCTTAGGAATGATCCCAAACTGTTTGCGGCTTAAATGAAGCCCTACATCTCCTAGTACAGCTGTGGGATCCATGTTTTACCAAGATGAATGCAATAGGTAGCGGTATATACCTGTCCATCGGCAGACGTTTGCTGAGGAGGCTGGAGATCACTGCCTCTTGGTGATGGTGAGCTAGAATGGACACTGCCTCCACCAGGAACTGCCTCAAGCTGCCCTCCTGGATCGTAGGCATGTGGCGATATAGTATAGCCAGGATATCTGGCACCTGGAAGGAACAAAACCAGAAAGAAATGTCCCTTTTTCTTTCTCTCCATTCACTCTACAGAATCAAAACCTTTATTTAGCCATTTGCTGCTTTTTTAGAAATGCCTCACTTCAAGAAGCAAATGTTCAAATACGTCTGCGTAACTTGAGCCCACACAAAGTGCCCACACACGGCTGTAAAAATTAACACTGACACACACACAGACATACCAGGTAATTTAATGTGGTGGTGCCCAGCTCTGCATTACATAAACCAGTTCACATGCACAAAAGGCAGCTTTGCTTGCCCAGATTTTGCAGGTGTGATTTAAGCAGCCAAATCTGACCATTTGCCTCGAAGAATGCAGAGCTCATCAACAACCACAAGCACAAAATATGCAAGTGCTTTAAAGACAGTGTGTAAATGCCTGGGACTATGAACAGGGGACTACCTCTCATATTCATTCCTAGCCCTTCACATCTTCAAAACACTGTGCAAACATGGCAGTTCTGCTGCGAGGGTTCCCTGTCCTGAGGCCTTTCACCAGCCTTGTTAGAAGATTTGTGGAGTGCTCCTTTCATCTAGCCCTAATGCACTGGGCTCCAGAATAAGGCATATAAATAGTGGATCCCAAAGACACTAGAGTTTTCTCCCTCCTTCCTTCTCTTCTTAAAGGGTAGGTCTACACAGCAAAAAAATCCCACAGCAGTGAGTGTCAGAGCTCAGGTCAACCTGGGCCTGGGGGGCTTGCACGATGGGGCTAAAAGTGGAGCTGTTCCTGCTCGGGCTGGAGGCCAGGCTCAGAAACCTGGCAAGAGGGTGGCAATAGCCCAGTGCTCTTTTTAATCCATGTAGCCCTTAGCCATAGGCCTCCTAATACCTGGAGGCCTCCAAGTGCCAGTCATTCTGTCTTCTTGTATTTTCCCTGGAGTCTGTTTTCTCAAGCCTTTCTTGGCTGAATACTGTGGCAACAAGCTAGACCAATAAAGAACCAACCATCTTCCTTTTCCCTTGGATTATCTCGGTCTACTGCTCTTGATTCTGCCATTGCCTATCTTAGGGTAGGAACAGAGATGGAATCGACTCTATGTCCGAGGGGGAGAAACAGCAAGATTTTTCTTCCTTACACATGAGGGCAAAGATCAAAAAGCCTAGAGTTTAGGCAGAAAAGCTCTCCAGTTCCCAGTTTTACCTTGTCCAGCATGGCATCTCCACGCTCCTTCAGGATGATCTTCATCCATAGTCCAGCTGCCGTGGCACAGGTGGGGCTAGCAGACAGCAGACCACCCAATGTGGCCGCAATAAAGTCTGTGGCCTGTTCGGAGGGAAAGTACTCACTAACAACCTGGGAACAAATCAAAAACAGGAGAGACCGCAATGATGTTTGGCTCCAGCACTTTTAAAAATGGAAAAAAAGATATACCTGCATCAGCAAATGGTGAATTAGCCTCCTGTCTAGCTCGCCATTTGGGATTACAATTCTCTCTCTAGTCTATAGACTACATTTTTGTATTCTACACTAATGATATCAGGTTAGAGGCAAAGACTCTGTTGCATAGTTAGCACAACATTGTACTGGATATGCAGGAGGTAAGTTTCCCTTTGTAGTCTCTTACATACACTGCATCTTTTTACAGCATATAGAAGTCAGTCAAGAGAGGCATGCACACAAATATCGGCGAAGGCAAACCCACAAGGTGACGGAATGAATCCTGGGTGGTTTCTCAGCTTGATGTTCCACTAACACAGTTTTTCTCCTGGATGGCTGGATGGCAGGGCCGGCTCCAGGCACCCGCCAAGGAAGCTCGTGCTTGGGGCGGCCGATTGCAAGGGGTGGTGTTCCGGCCAATCTTAGGGCGGCATGGGGGTTCTTTTATTTCATTATGTTTTGTGCTTCACTGCTCTGGATCAGTGAGAAAGCAAGAGCCGGCCCTGCTGGATAGGTACATGCGTGTGCATCCGCGTGCGCATTTTCATGGGCGTGCAACGTTCTGTGGAATCTGGTTTTTACGTGGCATTCAGAGCACACATCTATGAAAAGCATCTTGCTGGTTACTAGCAGCCAACGCCCCGCTCCCACAGCTCGCTCCGAGTACGGAAAGGCATCATGAAAGAGCAAATGTCAAATGAACGGTGCCCGGTCACTCGCACATCCGCACAAGCTTTTTGAGTCAGTTACCCTGGCCATTTTGGAAGATGCCTGAAACAGAGCCTCGGGGTCTGGAGCTGTTAGTGCTTCACGGAGACATCTCAGCTCCTCCTCTGCTGAGCCCAGGTTTATGGACTGGCCTGGAGTGGAGAAAAGGAGAAAAAGTACTGAAACGATTAAGGAAACTGAATCCCTACTGCATGGATCTTCATACGGGAGGATCCATGTGCTATGTTGTCATCAGCATAGTGTAAAATCTTGGTGCCACTGAAGTCAATGGCAAAACTCCTGTTGACTGGAATGGAGTCGGGATTACACCCTAAAATGTCTGAACGTTAACAGTAGTGGTATGTTATTGTGAATGATCCAGGATTGAACAAGCACTGTATTCAGCTTGGAGCAGCTTTGTGTGTGTGTCTGGTTTCAGTAGTCTCTCTGCTCTCACTATTTACATCTAAGCTCCTATTCAAGTACAACTCATGCAGGTAGATCAGAGGTTCCAGTTTAGAGGTGAATCTCTCCACCAAACTCTCCTTGTAAAAGAGACGGGGATAGACAAAAAACTTTGGCAAGAAACCCAGGCTCATCATCAGTCACTTCTAAACAATGCTGGGATTACTATGTTGTACATTCAAAGGTTGGAGTCCCTTATTCTGTTTCTGAATCACCAACACTGTTTTTAGGACTGATTAAGAATCATTGGAAATAGGATGACCAGGGGTCCCGATTTTATAGGGACAGTCCCCATTTTGGGGTCTTTTTCTTAGATAGACTCCTCTTACCCCCCACCCCCTGTCCCGAGGTTTCACATTTGCTGTCTGGTCACCCTCATTGGAAATGGCCTTAAACGATAACCAAGCTCTATCCCTTAACATCTGGTGAAAAGAAAAGAATTAGGTGAAAAGAATATCCTACTCTTTCACAAAGGGGAAAAATGGCCTCTACTTACTCCAATAGCTCGGAATGCTCATGACAGAGGGCTGCTGGAAGAACTTTTTGTCTACAGAATTATTCCAGGAAACCCCTCCAATCCAGCCAGTGGCAGGGTAAAGAGAATGAAAATGTTTAGTACCAAGGGCTTGTCTCCATGGAGATATTCAAGAAAGCTAATCCCCATTCATTTTCAAAATGCATTAGTTAAACTTCATTCAACACCTGTGGGGACACACTTATTTAGAATTAAAGTGGCCTTCATTCAGGTTAGTTTCATTCATGGAATTCACTACAATTAATAAGGCCCATTTTAATTCAGAATCAGAGCATCCACACATGTGTTTAATGCCATTTACCTCATGCACTTGATATGTACACCTTTAGTTCATTTGGATTAACTTTCCTTCCTGTCCCTGTGTAGACAAGCCCGAAGGAATTTAGCCCTTATCTACCTGTATGCAGACCATTTATTAGTTGTACAGTTCCCAAAAGTGTGCTAGGCTCTTTACACATCAGAATCTTCTCTTCTAATGAGGTATTTACAAGATGCCCACCATTCTGTTATCTAAGCGACAACAAACAGGACAGAAAGAACTAGATAGGCAGACAAATGGACATTACAACAGTGAAAGAAGGTGAAGAATTCCTTATACCTGCTAATGGTCTCCTCACCTTGTATACAGAGAAGGCAGCTGATACAGTCAACCACCCACTGACGGGACGTGGCCAGCGAATCACAGCTGTATGGTGCTATTAGTCCAATCAGAGATCCAAACTGATCAAAAGTTCCCTGAGTCTAATGAAAAAAGAACAAAGAACGAAGAATGAATGGTCTCCAGTTGGACTAGACTTCACTTGCCATCCTTATTGTTCAGACCAGTCAGCTCTGTGTTTTTTGGGGAACCAGGGCACAGTATCTAGCCTGTCTGACTCATGAAAGACACCCCCTGCCCCCACCAGTCTCTGTTTGAACCAAAACCCATCAGAGAAAAGGCTTGCAGAGAACAATGAAGGGTGTTGGGAGACACACCTAGACCCCTCCTGAGAAGGGTGACAAGATTAAGACATCTCCATTTGCATACAGAATGAAGAACAGAGACAACTCCCCTAGCCTCATCTGCATGAAAGATGGGATAGGAATTAGCATGAAGAATGAGGAACAGAGAACCACACTGAACTCTGGGACCAGAAAAGCAGGGACGCATTGCATCATGGGAATCCCTGCTCCAGATGCTAATGAACCTATGCCTGCGCACACCTAGCTCAGCAATTATCAGACCAATTCTAGTAATAAATCTTTATTATCCTAAAATACTGAAGCAGCCTAGTTGCCTTGTGAGCTCCCTGGAAAAAACCACCACCCATAGCCAAGAGTGATCAGCTCCGATTGTCTAGCCTAAAGAAAACCCTTGAAAACCCATTAGTTTACCCATAAACAAATCTAGTGTTCTCCCTTGAACCATTGTATTTTCTCTACAAAACCCCCTACCTATGCCCAAGTAAGGGTTCTGATGTATAGACCCAAACTCTGCATCAGTTCCACTGGGATTCCATCTCCTGACTGATTGTGCTGAGGGCTCTGCCTGTCTCCAGCACTCAGGACCCGGAGCTACCACCATTACCTGGGAACCCGACCCAGTTCAAGCCTCATGAAGTGGATGAGATTCCCCCCCTCGCCCCTCCGTTTTCTTTTCTTCCTCAGGTATTAACCTTTCAAATGTAACCATTATGTTTGTTTAGCCCTCCTTGTGTAGTTATCACTATTATTCAATAAATAACTTTTATGGTTCAGCTGGTTGCTTCTCTCTCCCTCTCTCTCGCTCTCCAAATTTTACTCTGTATTTTCCGCTTCCCCCATTTACTCTGCAGCAACCCTTCTTTTACCTAAGCTAAAGGTCCCGGTAGCGCCCAAAAATACTGTTTCAGAGGAACAGCCGTGTTAGTCTGTATTCGCAAAAAGAAAAGGAGTACTTGTGGCACCTTAGAGACTAACCAATTTATTTGAGCATGAGCTTTCGTGAGCCACAGCTCACTTCATCAGATGTGATGAAGTGAGCTGTGGCTCACGAAAGCTCATGCTCAAATAAATTGGTTAGTCTCTAAGGTGCCACAAGTACTCCTTTTCTTTTTGCAAAAATACTGTGGGGTTTGCTCATGAAGTGGGTTACTACCAGTACAATTGTAATGTGGAAGTGGGATAGGGATGTGTTAAACTTGGGGCACATAAGAGGGGAGCAGCTGAAAGTGCTGCTTAACCCAGCCCATTGAGTACAGGGCCATATGAGAGGATCAGCTGGAGAGTGCTGATTGACCTGGTCCGCTCAGACTTGCTCTGCTAGTGTGAGCGTACGTGCGTGCGTGTTCATCTAGTTCTAGGGCTGGAGGAACCCAGCCCTGGGGAACCTAGGTCCTGCAGGGTAGCTCCATTGGGAGGGCACTTGCAGAAGGAAGGAGTAGAGCTCCATATGAACACACAAGTGACATAAGCAGCACATTCATAGAATTACAGACCCCCCCCCCCAAGAACAGTAACCCTAATCAATGAGCCTACCCCAAAGTAACAGGCACATCTGGTAACATTGTGCCCCTGGTTCCTGTACTGTACTGGGTAATGCACATTGGAAAACATAATCCCAATTGTACATAGAAATGGATGGGGTCTAAATTAGCTGTTATCACTCAAGAAAGAGACCTCAGAGTCATTGTGTACAGTTCTCTGAAAGCATCCGCTCAACATGCGGTCAAAAAAGCTAACAACATGTTAGGAACCATTAGGAAAGGGATCGATAAGAAGACAGCAAATATCATTATGCCACGATAGGAATCTACAGGACCCCCACACCTTGAATACTGCGTGCAGTTTTGGTCATCTCATCTCAAAAAAGATGTGTTAGAATGGGAAGAAATACGGAGAAGAGCAACAAAAATTAGGCCAATGGGATAACTTCTCACCCAAGGGAGATTAACAAAAGAGCGACGTTTCAGCTTGGAAAAGAGACAACTCAGAGGGAATATGCTAGAGGTCTATAAAATCATGACTGGTGTGGAGAAAGTCAATAAGGAAGTGTTATTTAGCCCTTCACCTAACACAAGACCGAGGGGTCCCCCAATGAAATTAATAGGCAGCAGGTTTAAAACAAACCAAAGGAAGCATATCTTCACACAATGCAGTCAGAAGACAGGATACTGGGCCAGATGAACCATTCTTTTGCGGGAGGCAGGTTAGCCATTCTTATGTTTTATGTTCTTAGCTGGTTAAATAGAAATTTTCCTTTACCACCCTGGGAGCATAAGAACCAAGAATGCATTTGTGACACTGGCAGACCAGGCAACCTGTGTATGACCCATAATAACTTAACAAGAGGCACTTCCACTGTATCAAGACAGTTCACTTGCATGTGAATTTCAAAGAGATGGATTAGACTAGCAATCCTCAACTCATTCAAAAATGAACAATAGATGCTAAGTCTATTTGTCTGTGTTGATCTATACGCGGTTAGAAGTTTCACAATGTAACCAAATTAGCTTGTCGATGCTCATTCCCTTTCAGGTCTTCATTATGTGTGCAAGGTGTTCAGTTAACCTTAAAATCAAAGATGTAAGATACTGCAGGAAACTAATAATTTCTACATTGTCTTCAGCTTAACACTCTGTGTTATAATGGAAGAACGGCTAATCACCTTATGCGAATGAGTAACTAGTTTACTGTGTATGCACAGGAAATAGAAGATTAGCTTCAAAGCAAAGTACAGGAGGCAATCTGCATTGCCTAGTCTTTCTCAGGGGAAGGTCCTGCTGTAACCATTTTTGTGAGGTAGGCTTGTCAGCCTGCTAGAATAGCTAGAAAAGAGAAGGCTCGGGCCTCATCCTGTCATCTCTAGTCTGCTGAAACTTTGAACAGGGAAAGTGTAAGCCATAGGACAGAGAGCTTCCAAATCATCATTTGAAAGAACCTGGAAAATGCATGGAAAAACTAACAGTCTTTACATCTAAGCTGCCTTTGGATTCTGATCTGTTGGGATGATTCCAGAGAGACTTGTACAAGCCAGCAGTTTATTCCATCACTGTTTTGATCCTGAACTATGAACATTGACAGTCACTTGTATGGATATTGATCTTTTAACCATTTGTAACTCTCTTCTTTCTTTTAAGAAGAAATCTTCAATTTCGTTATTAAGGATTGGCTGGCAGCATGCTATTTGGGAAAGACCTGAGATTCACCTTGACCTGGGGATAAGCATCTGGTCCTTTATGATGGGTGAACCTCACATATGGTGAATCAGGTTTTCAGTAACCCCTCACTATATTAGACTGGGCTGTTTAGATGGGAGCCTAGGTCTGGAATGCCAAAAGGGGACCGTGTTTGGCATTTTGTTAACTAGGGTGGAAGCTCTTTTGCTGTTGACTTGGTGCATGTAATTCTAGAATCAGCCATCAGTTTGGGGGATCGTCTGCCCTCTACTTCTTGCAGTCTGCCCGGAGTGTGGTCACAGCATTGTTGTGTAAACCTCTCTCTTATGGAAGCAGAGGGATCTTAGTCACTTTGAGATCCCAGCTGCTGCCCTGGAAGCTTTTTTCATGCATTTGCGTTGAGTGTCAGATCGGATAGAAGCAGGGAAGTCAGCTCAAGGAAGAGGAAGGCTATACTCACTGTGCTATGAACTGTCTCTTGATAGGCAGTCAGCAGCTGGATGGTGGCCTGCAAGGCCCTTTCTCTCTCCCACTCCTTCTCTGAATGGAGCCATGTCTCTAGTAGCTGTTGGTAGAGCAGGGGAATGGACAGAGTTAGTACCAGAAAATCCCTCCCAAAAGTTCCTCTTAAACAGGTTTAATTGTCACTAAAATCCCTCTCCAAAGCACCCGACCTCCATGGAGCGAAGGAATTACATGTCTAATGGAAGTCCCAGGGACCAGATTCACCTCTGAGTGATTGAAGACAAAGGAGTTACATGAGAGATGAACCTGGGCCTGTGTACGTGATGTCTCCTGTAGACTGTCTGATGGGAGCTGTCTACCACATTGCATGCTGTTTGATGTCTGCTGCTGTGTTCTGTTTCCTGGGCAACTTCTCCCACATTGAGTGGCCAAATGAGAGAGAGGAGCGTTTCTTTTTATTAATTTGAAGAAGAGCAGAGAAGTCCCCCCCCCCAGCCCAGCTCCTTTTAGAACTTCATTTTTATACTGAAGGTGCATCAAACTCCCCACCCCTCAGCTCTTCAAGATATTCTGTTCATGTCTGAGGAACAGGAAGTCTCCTCTGGATGAGTTTCCATACACAGGGCTTAACTCAATATGAATGAATTCCTCTTTGAAGAAGTGATCAGTTTCAACTGGTTCTCTTGGATTTGGCTACTGCAGTGGTGATTTTCTTGCCGGTCCAAGTAGTGTCAACTACATTGTAAGAAGTTGGTCCCAATCCAGCCCTGGCATAAAATGGCACAGCTTCTGTGGATTTCAGCGGGGCACATGCCTGCTTATCCCAGGAAGAATTTGGTGCTTTTTCCCCCGACAATTCACTCCATTGTGGAAAATTCCTCCACAACTGAAGCTTGACCCCCTAAATCTCTGACTCTTCCCTGCAGTAACACAACAAACAAACAAACAATCTTCACCATGGTTCAATGGTCTACTCACTTGAAACATTTCCTGGAACCAGTGTGCGGTTGGTTCTTCCTCCAGCAAAGTCTTCATTAGCTTGCCAAGGGCTTCCAAGGACTCTACGTACAGTGACTGAAACCAGAAGAGAAGGAGTGAGGCTCAGCACAGATAATTTGTGTGTGGGGGGGGGACGACGACTGGGGGCTGGGGAAAGCTAACCATAACCTTGCCAGGGAGGCCATGTGTGACTGCCATCACCCAGTGCCTGCTGGGCAGAAATACAGTGGATGGTGCCTGAGGAGAATTGTTGTCACGTACCTGTATAGGCAGAGCATCCTTTGCTGTCTCACCTTCCTCTTTCATCATCTTCTCCAGGGGAGGGAGGGGAAACAAACTTTTGAAACACTGATGAAGGAGCTCACAGTTTTCCTTCAAGGTCAAAGATGGTTTGAGTTTGCTGGCAGAAGAAAGAGAGAGAGAGAAAAGTCATGCATTAGACTCAGTACCACCTCCAAGTAAAAGAAATGGGTCCAATGACTGGAGATTGTCTCAATCTAAAACCCCAAATGCAAACAACCCTTCACTTTGCAGCTGAGCACCTCTTTGCACCTCTATTAAGTATTGGCTCATTGAGAAGTAAAGCTAAAGCTTCAAGTCCCCTTTTTAGAGAAACCCACAAGCTTCCTTCCCCCTGCCAGCAAGCCAGACACCTCCCTCCCCATCTGAACTCTACTGCATTGGACTGCATGCCCCACAACCTCCAAGTTTGTGTCTTTCAAGCACAAACCTCCAAATGGACACATTCAAACCCTCAAGAACTAAAGTTCTGCTGGTGAGCAGCATGTGAGCCAAACCCGGCAGGCATCAAACTGCTCCCAACCTGGCACTCATGAACTAACAAAGACGACGTCACAGTGCCAGGAAATATGGCAGAAAATAGCCTACCTCAGATGTCTAATGGCAAGAATTGCCTTGTAGCGAACTGGAGATGCCAGGGAATCCAGTGGTTCCTTTTTAATGAAGTCGTGAAATGCACGAATAGGGAAATTAAAAAAAATGGGAAATGGATTTGAAAGGCAGAGAGGCTTTCCTCTCACACCCTGGAACAGGGCCATATGCCAGGTCTGTAATAAACAGACACCGTGCTCGGCAGGCTCTCTGCCTCAGAAATGGACCGTAGTGCCATCTGCAGGCTATACAGAGGACAGAAAGATAACTCCCCAGACACAAGCCATTCCTGCCACTTACAGCCCACAATAGGTCGGCATCCCTGCCAAGCTCAGAGTGGACCCAGCAGCATTCTGGGTGCCGTGCAGGTAGCTCATGAGACTGCAGTGGTACAGTCACAGCCAATGGATAAAACAACATCTACCTGGAAACCCAGTCTGATGACATTACAACAAACTCCTTTGTACTTCAGTCCTCAAAGCTCCTCATCACTCACCAGCATGTAGCCAAGGAGCTCCAGTTTGTAAGAGAATTCGAACTCCTGGGAGTCTCTGGTCTCCAAAATGGCACAGCTAATCTCCGTGACATTCTGGATGAGGGTTAATTTTAGGTGCATGTCCTACATAATCCAGAAGGAGAAACAAGAGGATGTGGATGAGAAACGGAGAGAAGAACCAGAGTCCAGAAGATAAAGATCAGGAATTAAATCTAGCCACAGGAGAGGAGAGAGGTGTCCACAGACCCCAGAAGGCAGAGGACCCTGGCTCTGTACCCACCTCAGAAGAAGAGAAAACCCAGGTTCATGAAAGAAATCCAGGGCCACTTACACCAGAGCAGCCAGGACTCCTGCTTGATGTAGCAAGGAAATCAAGCTCTGTGCAATTTAAACAAGCAACTTGTGGATAGAAAAGGCAAGAGCTGAGGGCAGATTATTTAGAATTTACCTTGTTTGTAAGAGCGATGCCCAGCACCTGAAAAACAAAATGCAAAACAGCTATTAGCAATGTCTATAGTCCCACATAACACACATCCTCAAAATGGCCTGGCTGGTGAATATGGAGCAGAGAGAAATCATGATTGTTAAATCTTCCAAAAGGCAGGAAACGTATCCAGAGGGGGTGTTTTTCAGAGGTCAAGATCAGGGGCCAGATCTTAGACAGGGCAGAACTGAATGGCAAAGTGACTTGGCGAGGTTGCACTGAGAGGAGAGTCAGTACCAGCAGTCAGACACCTAGGGAACAGAAATAACGAGCACACAGACAAACAAGACGACAGAGAAGAGGGAAGGGAAGTAGTGAGTCCAAGAAATAGAGTGACAGCAAAGAAACTAAATACAAGTTAGCACCATTCTCTCTTGGCTAGCAAAAGATAGAGCTAGATACACATACATATTAGGGGAGTTAGAGTGTTATTCTGAATAGCCTGAGTGTGACTCCATGTGAATTACTGTGTAGCTGTGCTCGACAGAATTTCAGAAGACTATATAAAAACTAGAGAAAACACAAAGAAGAGCAACAAAAGTGATACAACATGTGACAGCTCACGCTCCATCCATTACAGTTTTAAATTTCAGTTATGTGACAAATTATTGCTCAAAGGAGAGTTTCAGAAAATACAAGCCCTCTCTCTATAAACTCAGAGACAATTCTATAACTTCAGGGTAATGCCCCTCACAGTTGTCATGCAAAGGCTCTTACCTGACAACTGGTTCTGTAATGGTGAATGATGTTCCTTGTGATGTCTGCCTCTACTCGGGAGAGAAGCTGCTCTTTTGGAGCATGGACAGCCACGTTGCTGTATGTCAGCATCAGGGTGCGGCGAGTCTTGCCTCTTGTCCCATGGTGGTAATCCTAGACAATAGGAAACATCACTAGAGACAAGTTCTTTTGATTCATTTGGCCTTGGAATGAATCAAACATTGGTGGAGCCGGGCCCCCGAGCCTTGAATACTGCTGGATCCCGGGCACCATGAGCCCATAGAACTCGCCGCCCCATTGCCATCATTCCCACTGGGTAACTCTGACCCAGAGAGCCGAAAAGGCTGAACCGACAGCAGTGGAGTACATGGGAGCTTAGTCATTGACACTGGTGGGTACAAGATCAGGCGCTAAATGTCTTGCCTAAGGCTGCACAGTGAGTAAATGGCAGAGCCAGCAATGGGAGCCCAGAGGCCTAGTCTCCTGCTCTATCCTCTAGATCAGTGGTGTTCAACCAGGGGGACTTCTGTACCCCTGAGGGTCTGCAAGGGTCTTCCAGGGGGTATATCAACTCATCTAGATATTTGCCTAGTTTTACAGCAGACGACAAAGAAAGCACTTGCAAAGTTACTAACTCAAATTTCATACAATGGCTTTTTTAGACTACTCTATATACTGCCCACTGAAATGCAGGTACAATATTTAGATTCCAGTTGATGTATTTTCTAATTCTAGGGCAAAAATGGGAAAATAAGCAGTCTTTTTTTCAGGAATAATGTGCTAGGACCCTTTTATAATTTTATGCCTGATTTTGTAAGCAAGTAGTTTTTAAGTGAGGTGAAATTTGGGGGACACAAGACAAATCAGACTCCTGAAAGGGGGACACTAATCTGGAAAGGTTGAGAACCACTGCTCTAAATCAGAGGTTCCCTAATTGTCATCCGTAGACCACTGGTGGTCTACCTAAAGCGGGTTGGTAAGCCACATGTTGCTTGCAACACCTCCTCATTTCCAGCTACTAACCTGGAATAAAAAACAGCTAAAAATACCTTCAATGCTTTTCCATGCAAGCAACTGATGTAGTTCCCACACATTGTGCATGGGAGGGGCGCTCAAGCCATGAGACATCAGACGGTAAAAATCATTTGAGAGAACCCCAGCTCCACATCGTGCTGCTGTCTGCTTAACGGCAGGCATCACGTGGAACGCATACACTGGGGGACAATGCTAGCTGACCGGAGCAGACACTACCGTGGGGCTGCTGCCCCTGCTTTAGGGGGAGAGGAAGTTTGAGAGAACCCCCTGGCTCCTTTACCTTCAGGCGGCTGACGAACCCAGAAATCTTAACCTGGCTCATTGCAGCCCCAAACTCCTGAAGTGCCTTCAAGGTGAGGTCCAAGTGGCTCGCAGCACAGACTGCGAGGATGGAGACGACTCCCTGTCACCCAAGAGAAATACAGGTTAGGATCGAACCAGGTGTCTGATAGAGCCCATGAGTCCATTCCTTTCACCCAAAGTGGTGTAAAGTGCCAATCAGGCCTGAGACACATGGGGAGCGGGCGCTGAGTGAAATAGCAATCAAGAGGCTAGGAAGCAAAATGGCATCTGTCCCAGGCCAACTCAGAGCTGAGCCCCACAGGGAGCATTCAGGGATTACTTGGTAAAATGGGGAGAGGGACAGAGGCCTCACCTGTCTCTCAGGGGCTTCCATATAATCTGCTGTCGTCAGAAGTGTATGAATCTGTGATTTAACATGGACCAGGTCCTGACAAGCTGCTAAGGACGTTCCTAGCGCCTTATACAGGAAACTCTGAAAGAAAGAGACCAGCCCTGGGATATCAGGAACACAACGTGCCTGTCAGTACAGACCCAGCTCAGCAACACTCAGGAAGGAACAAGACAGCCAAGTCCAAGCACCCATGCTGCAGAAACATCCCATCGTCTAGCCCAGCCAGAGAACCAACAATGCAGTACAGACAAGCAGCCTGTCCAAGCAAATATTGGAAGGGCAGGGGGGCAAGAGAGCAGGGAACAAGTACAAACAAATTTTATACGCAGAATAAAATATCAAATAATGAAACCTTGAGAGAAGCCTTATGCAGCCCTCCAATCAGAATTTCAGGGGAAAGTAACTAGAAACTAAACCTTAACAGAGAACAAACCTTCTCTTTGGAGGGGCTGGCATAGCCGGCCATCTGCCAGCTCAACTCAAGGGATATCTGGCTGCTCCAGGCACTGTTGTCTATCAT
The DNA here is from genome assembly GCF_965140235.1 of Caretta caretta. Taxonomy (NCBI): domain Eukaryota; kingdom Metazoa; phylum Chordata; order Testudines; family Cheloniidae; genus Caretta; species Caretta caretta. The sequence continues at coordinate 16,106,225 of NC_134225.1, forward strand.
CTCCAGAGATGTTCTTAGGAACTGCGTGTAAAACCAGAGTTAAAGCAGATGGTTAATTGCAAGAATGTGGGGGCTGTTGTGGGGTTTGGGGTTTTGTTTGGTTGGTTGGTTTTTGCTTCCTTGTTCTGTTGTAAACTTTCCAATATTCAGGTGTCCTGGGAAGATTATTTCCCTATTGAGAACTATAAACATTGACAACCCAGACTTCCTCTGCCTCTTGTTCTTGAACCTTTGCCTGAGGATTCCTCTCAGTCCCCAAACCCAGATGGACAGTGAATTGGAGAATGAGATGGAGCCAAGACATCTGACCATCGAGGAGTGATTTTCCAGTGGATGGACGATGGCTCTAGTCAACTTTGAACAAAGGGCCCTGGACTACGAAGGACCAGGCACCTTCTCTGAAGTGCTATGGACCCTTTATGACACCTCCCGAGGTACCCAGGGTTGTGAGGGACCTCACTACCACCTGCCCTTAGCATGAGGAAGCCTTCTCTGTACCTGCCAAGTGTCAGCTCCTGACTCTGCCAGTCACAGGAAACACAAGCACACCCTTCTCACCCCGTCCAGGATCCACTGTCCTTCCACAGATAAGCAATCAGTACACTCCAACCGCTCGCCCTCTGGACATCCCCAGAATGTCCAGCCCCTGTTCCACTGGACACTCACAGAATTCAGAGATTTGCTACACACCACCTTACCAGCTTCACCTCAGCATCACCGCTCCATTTCACACACTTCAATACATTGACAGTGAAAAGAAGTAGAGTTTAATTCACCAAGATCAGAGATTTGAGAAGCAGCAAGAATAATTAATGTACACAAATGGTTACATAAAAATAAAATCCTAACACACTTCTAGAGCTTCAACTTAAAGAACCAAACAGTCCCCTGTCTCACAAGGGATAGCTCCCCCAAATCTCTCTCCCAGCAGGAAACACCCAGACCAAATGTGATCCTCCATTCATAAGACAAGCCAGTTGGCAATTTGTCCAATAGGTGAAGGATACCTGGTGCAGGATACCTCTGGACCTCCAGATATAGTTCCAAGCATCCATTGTCCGCTTGTAAACAGGGTACCCCCTATTGTTTGTTTGTTTTTCTTGTCTCAAATCTCCTCTGGAGACTTTGCAATCACTTGATTAGAATTTTGCTCTATTGATTAGCATCCACTGTGAATAATTACTCAGTCTACATACAGCCATTCAAGCAGCTAAGCATCTTCTGCCTGAAAGAAACTTCTTTATCACCTTCTGGTGACCAGCCCCAACACACAGACCTTCAAAGCATCAATTTCAGTAGACAACCATGACGCCTGAGATATTATCCATCCAGTCACTGTGCAACGATTATGAGGATTATGCAGTGTGGCACAGGCATCCAGGAAAGGCTTTACGTGACACCCTTTGATGATATAGAGATCAGATCCAGGGAATCCTGGGAACCCTATGCACTCCTGTGGCCTCTGCCAGTGGGTACCCAAAGGACCCGGGGTCACACCCTCAACTCCCATTGAAGTCAGCCAGAGGTTAGGAACTCTCAGCACTTTGCTGTTTCAGGCCCGACTTTTGAACAGCAGCCAGGAAATATCAGAAACCTCACAAGAGAACCTAATCTTAGTTGATTTTTGAGCCCAAAGAATTTCAAATGAGGCTGGATCTGGAATGGGAAATTCTAGAGTGTAATCCAACCCCAAATGGAACTCCAAACCTTCTGGAGCTTCTTTGTCACGAGGTCCTTTCCTTTCATTTTCAGCCCTTGCCATAAAAATCTTCCTTGTCTGGATTTACATGAGGCTGTAAAGAGCTCTTTCTGACCACAAAGACTTCTCCATGAGATACAGACACCAAACCTTGTCTTGTCTCTTTTCCTTTTTGGGTTTCTCAGAGCAAGTTTTCTTTTGAGTGGCAAATAGAAAAAAAAAATCCTTTAGACGTCCCCCAGTGATGCATTAGCACCATTAGCAGGCTGGGTTTCTGGTTAAGTTTTGTGTTGTTCCCAGGGGTAATACAGAGGGATTTATAACTAGAGCTGGTTGAACAATAGTAAGGCCATTTCACAAAACAAGTGGGATTTTTTTGTTTTCTTGATTTTTCAACATACAAATGAAAAGTGAAAATACAAAAATATTTTGCTTTTCAAAATCAAAAATGACCATTATTCAATTCTTTGTTTTCCCCATTTCCTTGCCTTTATCCCTCATCCCCGTGCTTTTTTCCCCCTCTTCCACTTTGTGATTGAAAAGCGGAGGGGGGCGGAGGGGGGAAGGGGGAAGGAGACAAACAGCAAAGCAACTGGAAAAAAAAATCAGCTGCAGTTTCAAAAAACTAAACATTTTCTAGTTGGGTTGGGGTTATTTTGTTTTGGGTTTTTTTTGTGTGTGTGTTTGAAAAAAAAAAAAAAAAACAGAACCCTGAAAAATTTGAAAATGTCCCATGAAAATACAAAGGCCATTTTTAATTGAACAAAAGTTGCAAATGAAATGGTTTGACCAGCTCTGCTTATAATGAATAATTTATCATTAATTTTTTCCCCAGCTGATATATTTGGAGGGGGAAGAGAGGACTGTGACAATACATCTGAAAGCCATCCTCTACCTGAAGCAGCATGTGCTCCCACCGTGCATGGTCCAGGGAATTCTCTGTGTTTCCTATAAAGCAGGAGGCAAAACAATAATGTCACCTAGATTAGCAAGAAGAGTCATCCCAGGTATCTCCTTTGCAATCAGTCCTTCTAAAACTCCTGGTCTGCCAAGCTGGAACATACCTGGGCTTTCAAGGCGAAATGGAACTGTACCTATTGGGTTCTGGGAGAGTCACCCTGCTCCTGTCCTGAGGGGCTTAAAACAGCCCTGGGCGAGGGCTGTAGGAGGGAAAGAGGTGAGAGGTTTTTCGCAGGAGTGGGTGGGTGAGATTCTGTGGCCTGCATTGTGCAGGAGGTCAGACTAGATGATTATAATGGTCCCTTCTGACCTTGATATCTATGAATCTATGAAAGGGATTAACAAGAGCTGGGCTGACAGGGAAAGCAGCTACAGCTGTAGCCAGGGTAATCAGGGCCCAGCTGGCCCTTATAAGAGGGCCGTGGGCCAGTAGGAGAAGGTCTTTCTCTCTAGTTTTGAAGGGAGTAGGGCCTGCCTGCAGAAAGGGTACTGGGAATGAGGGTGGGCTGGGGAAAGGCCAGAGCAGCAGGGAAGCTCTAGGCTGGCAACTCCCCAGGCTATCGGGCCTGGTCCAAGGCCCATAGGGGTACTGGGTTGCAGGGAAAGGCAGCAGACCCAAACCCCCTTGCCTGTGGTGACTGGCTCTTACACTGCAATCTGCCCCAAGGTGCAGGGGCCCAGACTGAGGCAAGGTGGGGATTAGAGGGTTGGGCGTTCCCCAGAGAAGGGAGACCCATAGAGACTGAGGGGGTACTGCCAGGGCGCAGCACCCTGGGTAAAAAGGGCACCGGGGTCTGAGAGGGCCACGGGCCTGCAGAGGGTGCTCTGTGCTGGAAAGAGCTAATTCCCAGATGGCCAGCAGGAGGCGCTGCAGGGGTGAGTCGTTGCGCCGTCACAGGGACCTGCGCCAACGTTCTTTGTTGGACCAACAGAAAATGTCCTGTTTCAGAGTAGCAGCCGTCTCAGCCTGTATCCGCAAAAAGAAAAGGAGGACTTGTGGCACCTTAGAGACTAAGATATTTATTGGAGCGTAAGCTTTCGTGAGCTACAGCTCACTTCGTCAGATGTTACGTACCCTGCTGGCATTTTTATTCAGGGTCCGTCAACCCACCAGGAGTGAGATGCTGAGCACTCCCAATTCCGCTTGACTTGAATGGGAGCTGAGGGTGCTGAGCACCTCACAAAACTCTTCAGCACATCAGAAGACTGGGTTTAGTAGGAATACAAACTTTTCCTGCAGAATCAGAGATTCTGGACTTGATCCGAACTGGATGTAAATCGTGCAGCTTCACTGAAGTCAATGGAATTATACTGATTTACATCAGCTGAGAATCTGGCCCTGTTTCTGAGTGTCCAGCTCTAACCTAGCCTTCTTTAATGGCGGCACGGTGTAGTGCTGGGGACTCTGTACAGCCGCAGCAAGGAGGGAAGATACAGCTCATTTTTTAAAATCTTTTTTGGAATATCAAACCCGCTTGTCCATGGGGGGGTTCGACGTTCATGAGAAACATAGCAGGCTTGTGCTGCACCTAGGGTCTGTCCTGCTCCCCAGAGACTAGACCGGCGCAGCTACGTCACTGGAGCTCTGCTGGCATAACGCCATCGTGTAGACGCAGCCTGCGCTGACTGAAGGGTTTTTTCCATGGAGGTCAATAGAGTCATACCACTGTAAAATTGGTGAAAGACCTTATTAGGCCCACAATACCTAGATTCTCCCTAGGGCACCCACCTGGCCAACCTAGCTTTTATGGCGCAGGTTTCTTATGGGTTTTTTAATCGAATCCCCCTTGAAAGTAAACGTGGGGTTTAATTTTCAGAAAAAGTCCGTTTGCAAAATCAGACTCTCTATGTAACCCCAAAATCTTTCACTAACCTCCAGCTTCATGCGTATTGACCTTCCCAAAAAATAACCTAGCAAAGGTGTGGGGGAAAGTGCTGTGAAATTTCCATTCAGCTGAAACCTTCCTGGCCTGATTCTGCCCTGTTTGAATTGGCCTCAGTGGTTCACAGTTATCCAGAGGAAGGAAAAGTGTGGGCCTAGAAGCCCCATTTCAATTCCCCACTGTTCCCACGTACTGCAACAGGAATGGCACAACACACGTCAATACGAAGCTGCATTTTCTGGCTTCCCTTCTATTCTCCATGGACCACACTCCTCCTAACTAACACTTTACCTTCAATGTACTGCAGCAGAGATGGGATCTTTACTACCCACATCTCACCCACTGCTGCATGGACAGTTTGGTGCAGGGCCTTTAGTAACTGCAAGGCAGCACATCCGTGTCCTTCTCTTTCATAAGGGGATGAGGCTACTACCTGTCAATGAGAGAGAAAGAACAGGCTAAGTTTTGTCAGCACAATACCAGTTTGTTCCTGAGGGAGGGAATAGTTCAGAGACTCTCATTGTGGAGACAATCCAAGAGAGTTGTTGCTTCTACTGCAGTGCCTTCCTGAAGAAGAAAGCATTCTAGCTAGTAGGAGGATGCAGGACAGTGTGTCTCAGGAGAGGCCGGAGAGAGAGAGAGACCCAGTCATACACATTCCTCAGCCTAAGTCAAGCATCTAGCTACAAAACCAATTTGTAGAGTTAACTGTCCCATTCCACAGAAAACCTATTCTCATGGTCTACTCACCAGGAGTCGCGCCAGCAGCCCCTGGGGTGTAGGGAGTTGCACTAGGGAAAGAAACAGAATAGCGTTAATTATCCCAGGCTTTGCAGAGAGTCCTGCTGATGTTCTTCACCTCTCCATTTCCAACATGCCCACCAATGTTGAATACAGCTGATAATAATTTGCATTGCCATAGTGCTTTCAGTCTGAGCATCTCAGAATGCTCTACAAACATGTATGAATTCCACCTCATAGCACCTCTGTGAGGTTGGCATGAATTACTCCTTCATTTCACAAGTGGGGAAGCTGAGAGAGAAAGATCAAGTGATTTCCCCAAGGTCACATCCGAATTTTGGTGGCGAGCTGGGAACAGAACCCACATTTCCTAGCTCCCTCCCATGGCCGTGTTGTAATCACAAGACCATCCCTCATCCATTTTAGCCTCCTGATTGCAGATGAGAGAACTGGAGCAGACTGAACCTGTTCATTTCATAGTGCCTGGAGAGAAGAAATGAAAGAGTTTCTCTTATAAACCTCGTCCACTGTAGTCGAGGCAAGCAGCTGCTTCTCCTTCCCGCTGCTTTTTCTCAGCCAGTTCCCTCAGGCATCTGCAAAGAGGCTTCAAAGTACCAGTGTACTGAGTTGGCACCACATACTCCAGCAGCCTTGGCCATAACACCTGCAGAGAAGAGCGAGACTGTTCAGTACGGAGCTCTTTCCGTTCCCCCACCTCCAGTATCCTGCTGTCTGAATCCCTCCCTGCCATGTAGCTTCTCCTTTGATTCGTCACGGACCCTTCCCTAACCTATCACCTCATCTCTCTCTCCCCATTAGCTCACTCTACCTGTCTGGTGCCCCCTCACTCTGTCTTTTAAAGACACTATCTTGTTTGGTGAGTGTTAGGATATAGATATTCAGGCCTGTCTGCAAAGGCCTGTACTTTAAGAATTTAGGTGTATTCTTATCACTTGGCTAGTTATAGAGGTATAAAAGAAAGAAAGAATCAAAATCACTGTCTGCTGGTGTAAGAGCCTTCTCTTACTGTGACAGTCTGAGGCCCTGTTCTTAGGCTAAAGCCTTTGGCTAAGCAGCAGAGGCAGCCATAAGCTAGGACGCGAACAGTCACATCCTCACATTCCAAACTAGTCACACTGAAATCAGGTGCTATTGGGCTGTTAGGAATACAATCCTGTCCTGATAGTGCCTATCACCTCCAGAGAAAGGGAAGGGCCTAGAAGATGTAAAAGGAAACTTAGTTTGATAGCATCCTGTCTGGCAAGAACTCACTTACCAATACTGGGATGTGAAATCCTCACTTCTGTATTGTCTTGTCATTATCATAGAATCATAGAATATCAGGGTTGGAAGAGACCTCAGGAGGTCATCTAGTCCAACCCCCTGCTCAAAGCAGGACCAATCCCCAATTTTTGGCCCAGATCCCTAAATGGCCCCCTCAAGGATTGAACTCACAACCCTGGGTTTAGCAGGCCAATGCTCAAACCACTGAGCTATCCCTCCCCCCATTATAGTTCCCACTTTGCTATTGTTTGTCTGTATAATCTCTGTCTGGTTCTGTTCTTGTTCCTGTCTGCTGTATAATTAATTTTGCTGGCTGTAAACTAATGAAGGTGGTGGGATATAATTGGTTACATAATCATGTTACAATATGTTAGGATCCTACTAAATTTCAGGAACATGATTGGTTAAGGTATAGCAAAGCAGAAGTCAAGTTTTACTATATAGTCTGCAAAAAGAAAAGGAGTACTTGTGGCACCTTAGAGACTAACCAATTTATTTGAGCATGAGCTTTCGTGAGCTACATCTGATGATGATACATCTGATGATGATACATCTGATGAAGTGAGCTGTAGCTCACGAAAGCTTATGCTCAAATAAATTGGTTAGTCTCTAAGGTGCCACAAGTACTCCTTTTCTTTTTGCGAATACAGACTAACACGGCTGTTCCTCTGAGACCTATATAGTCTGCAGTCAATCAGGAAGTAGGGGGGTGGGGGAAATGGGAACAGGGAATGGGGGTAAGGAAATTGGAATCATGTTTGGCTAAGGGCAGGAATGGGAACAGGGACACAGGTGTAAGGCTCTGTGGTGTCAGAGCTGGGAAGGAGGATACTAAGGAAGGAAACTGGAATCATGCTTGCTGGAAGTTCACCCCAATAAACATCGAATTGTTTGCACCTTTGGACTTCGGGTATTGTTGCTCTCTGTTCATGAGAGAAGGACCAGGGAAGTGAGTGGGTGAAGGAATAAGCCCCCTAACAGTGAGCAATTGGGCTCTCACCCAGAGATGAAGCCTCTTTCCCAGCATTAGAGCATTATGGAGATATTTAGATAGTACCATAAGCTTACTCAGAACTTGACAGACCTATATAAGGCACAGTCCCAGCCCCAATATCTCTTCAAATCCAGGATCACCAACTCTACGTTTCAGAAGTATTCATGGGGGATCTAAGGGGAAGTTGCACTCAGACAGTGGAAAGAATTAAGAGACGATCTCTGCAACATGATTCCTTCCAGTTAAGTTGCTTTATATCTTTTCTCTACTGTGAACCGCTTACTCCATGATGAAGGGGTCACATCATCCCTGACATGAATTTGACATGCTGATCCTCCATTATGCTGGCTGTGCAGAAGGCTTCCTTGTGGAGGGGTACAAGGAACGTAAGGAAGAACGTCCCTATTTCAAGAAGCAGTAGCAAGAGGTCACTTACTTGGGTCATTCCATTGACTGAGGTGTCCAGACATTGCAGGATGTCAATGCACAGGGTTTGGATCGTGCTTTCTTCCTCAACATCCTGGGTGAGAAGTGTTGTACCCTGCTGTGAGAGAGCTAGATAGAACTTATTCGCTAGTAGTAAGATACTGGCAATAGAACCAGTGTCCTTCTCTTACAAAGCCAACTTGAGCATTGACCTATGCCTGCTTTTATACTGCACTGGAAGTGCACAAACGTCTGAAGGGAAGAGAATAATAGAAACTCCGAACTGGTGGGTCAGATCCCAGGCTTAGGAAAACCCTAAAATGAAGGGAATGATTCACTGGACACAAAAGAGTTCCCCCAACAGTGTTCAATGTTTTAAAATTTGAAAAACTGTTTCATCTTTTGATCTCTGAGGAAAAACATTCCGATTCTGCCCAGGGGAAATAAATTTGCAGAACCAGGGGGATCCAATCTCTTTGTTCTGATGCCCCAACCAGCTTGGTCATTCTGTGTGTAGTGAGTGTGATTCTATCAATGGGACCAAAACTGGCCTGATGAGAAAAAGCAGCCTTCTTTGAGAGAGATGTGTGTGTGTGTATTGCCACGAGCTCCAACTTTGTAGAAAAGGGGCCAGGCAGAGCTAAGATCTTCCACAACTTACTGTCAAGTTGAACTGTTTATGTTCATACATATCACGGATTCAGTCATGGAGCACAAAGTGTCTGGGGCCCGCGGCTGTGTCCATGGATAGAAATACGGATTGAAGATATTTTTATGCAACCTGCATAACCTGAGTGTTTTGCTGATTGTTTAGGTCTGCTTTGACAGCCACAGAACGGGGCATCGTTCTGTTTTTTGGAGAGTCTATTTAAAACAAAAAGATGTGCTTCCTTGTACAGGAACATTTCACTGAAAAATGGTGTTTTCTGAATGTTCAAGGACTCATCAGAGGTTGGAGCAGCATAGATAACTCTGTTAGATGGAAATACCCAGTGTGAGATTCTGGTCTCTGTTACACTAGTATAAATCCAGAGTAACACCACTCAAGTCAGTGGAGTTACCTTGACTTTACACCAATATAACGGATCCGATTCTGGCTCTATTCATTCAGTCCAGCTGTCCTGGAGTCAAAACTCCCACTGAAGTCAAGGGGAGCAATCAGCATGCAAGAATGGTAGGACCGAGTCCTAAGTGTTAAGAACTCTCCTTACCAGTTTGCTGGTGGACACACTGAACTCGCTGAAAACATATGCTACCAGATCCCATGCTGCACAATTCTCCACACTTCCTGAACTGAGCAGCGTCCTGATGAAATGAAGAGCTGCCTTCCTCACCTGCAAGAGTAGAGATTACACACAGCACTTCTTGTTAGCCCTTCTGCCTGAAATAGGAGCTAGGATATGATATGAGAGTCCTTATGCTTTTGATTTTGTCTCCTTGGATTAGAAACATGGATACATTTAACACCGGCAGGAGAATGACATGCCTTCTCTATTCTGCAGTCTCTCATCTGGATCGGAATGAAAGCTCCACCCAGATATCCATTCATGCCATAACACTGAAAAAGTTGAAATAGTTCACTGTTCCACACACAATCTTACCGTAGCATTCTGATCACTGAGAGTGGATTTCACTGCCTTCACAATCAGAAGCTTTTTAACTCTTGTCTCAGGCACTGAAAGATAAGGAGAGGTGTACAGTGCTTCTTTGTTCCACACACACTCACTTTCCACATTGGAATTAATCCTGGATTTCAAAGGGCCCTAGTTAAGAAGAGTATCAAGCTTCTCTCCTCTACAGAATCAGTGGGGAAGACATAGGACCAGATTCTGGTCTCAGTTGCACCAGTGTAAATCTAAAGTAATTCCATTTCTCTAAATAGTGCCATCCTACTACCATGATGGAAATATTATCAAGGAGTTTGATAGACTGAGGTGACTGAAGTTAATCTGTGTTTACACCGGCATAACAGGACTCAGAATCTAGTCTAGAGTGTATAATACTTAGGATTCTCGAGTCAGGAGTATTATTCTATTTTTATCTGATTATTGTTAACATGCATTAGCCCCAAGTTAACTTCTGTATTTGAAGTTGAAAAAGACCTTGACAAATATCTTGGGCTACATTCAGCACTTAGTTGAACCTGTTGATTTCTGTGTGGCCATATGGGAGTAACTTAGGGCAGCATTTGGTCCCTTAGGGGATCTCCAAACCACTGGTGACTGTGTATTCTAGAGCCTCTGTGCCCCAGTTGCAGAGGTGATGAGTCTGCTGCAGCCCTGCCGTGCCTACACAGCCTTGGTTCTTTAGCTCAATCTCGAGTAGCTCAAGCTTTTAGCTCTGGATGTCCTCAACTCAACCCTCAGCATGTCGGCCAAGAGGGCAGCTGGCACAGTTGCTCCTGTGTTACTTACAGTCAGCCCCAACAATAGCCCTCAGGAAATCTAAAGACGCCTCACGAACGGCCTCATGCTCAATCTCCAGCTGCTCGTGTAGAAATGCTAGCAGATCATCAGGAGAAGAACGGGCTGCAAGGGAAGAAATCACATCCTCACTGTCTGCAGAACTCTTTTCTTACCGTACCTCACAAAGGTAAGGAAGTTACAAAGAAACCACTGTGTAACTCAGAGTCTCTTCCCCTTACCTAGCAGAAGTACACAATGGAACAGCTCTTGGTGGTTTTCTCTGCTGAGCTGCTTAGCTGGAGAACAGATCTGTGGGAAGAAGGGAAATGGTGAAAGAAAAACTAATCAGAAGCAAGGGAAAAGAAAAATGTTCAATTCATTTCTAAGCTTCCACTTCCTGCTTGTCCAACTAGAGGTCTGAACCCCAGGGAGATGGTCCTGCATGCACAGCAAGACTCCAAGACAATGACCAATACATTAGATAAGAGAAGCTAAAGTGTTTTGAGCAGCAGAGCTGACCTAATCAAGACACAGCCACAGTTTTTACTTTACAACTCTGACTCCCCCTGGTAATCGGCTTATGGTGCAATCGCTTTACAAACTGAGCTGGATAGTAGCTAAGAAAATGAGAGCGCTCCCTGCTTACTCTTGAGCCTGCAGAAATCAGTAAGGCATGAGGAGGTCCCCAGGCTCTGCACGATCATTCCATTGATTTTTTAGTGTTAATATGCTTCAGATCTGCTGTGCCTAAGCTGAAGGGATCCAAGCAAAACCACCCCTCACCTGGTTGTGCAGAGCACTGCAGATGGCTTGAAACTTCCCTTTAGGTAGAGGGATCTTATATTCAACAGAGACCTCCAAGAGCTGGCTCAGACTCTGCAACAGAGGGCGAAAGTCAGATGGTGGGCACACAAAGGAGCCATATGTAGTGACTGAAGCAGATTCAGGGGATTCCTAGATTCCAAGGCCAGACCGGATTCTTGCCATCATCTAGTCTGACCTCCGCTCGGTATGACACAGGCCATAGACCTTGCCCAGAATCATTCCCAGAGCAGAGCTTTTAGAAAAACATACCAATCCTGATTGAAAAATCGTCAGAATCCGCCTCGGCCCTTGGTAAATGGCTCTAATGGTTAATTATCTCACCATTAAAAATGTACGCCATATTTCCCGTCTGAAAGTGTCTAGCTTCAGTTTCTAGCCATTGGATCAAGTGACACCTTTCTCTGCTAGACGGAAGAGCCCATTGGATAATAGGAGTCCCTCATGTAAGATATTATAGACTGTAATTAAGTCACCCTGTCACAGGATAGGTCCACCCCGTCAGGGTGGTATCAGGTTGAGGAGGAATTGAAGTAGATCTGGGGCAGCCCAACTGGCCTAGTCTCCCTAGCCACCACAGCAGTCCGGGCTCCTAGGGCAGCATGGCCTAATGGTCGGGATCAGTGCAGCAGCCCTTGGGTGAGGGACCGCGGCCCAACAGCCTGAGTCACTTGGGCTGCCTTTCTTGGGATGGCAGTGCGGCCTAGTGGCCAAAGTCAGTAGACCCACCCTTGGCTGCAGGGCAATGCGGCCTAGTGGCCAGAGTCGATAGAACCACCTTTTGCGGCAGGGTAGTGTTGCCTAGTGGTGAGCCCTTCTCCACTGGGTCCTACCTATTCCACAGGGTCCCAGCCCAGGGCGCAGGGGTATCTGCCACCAACTAAGCGGGGATCCTTCCAAAGCATGCTGAGTCAAGCCTGCTACCTCAAGTGGATCAATGCTTCGTCCACCTAGGCTGCTTCCCACCCGTTCTTCCGCAGCTGGGAGTCTCAGGGATTCTGGGGTCTCACCTCCATCTCTGGCACTGGGTGGCTGGGGGTCAGCTGCAGCCATAGTCCGGCTGGCCTCTGAATCCTGGAGCACTGGCAGTCTCTCTGCAGGAGCCTGCAATGCGCCTCTGCTCCCTTTGGCAGCCATCCCAGCCTGAGCTGAGCGGCTCTCTTTTGTATCCTGGGTCCAGCTGAAGCATGCCGAGCAGAGATGAGGGGGCATGACCTCCTCGGCCCACAAAGCATGATTAACCCCTGCTGAACCAATGCGGGGTAGGTAAACCCCATCACACACCCTTTTACTTTCTGTGTATTAAACTAAATAGATTGACTTCCTTGATTCTCCCTCTGTAAGGCATATTTTCTAATCCTTTCCTCACTGTGGCTCTTCTGTCAATTTAGCAACACCCTTTTTGAATTGTGGGCACTAGAACTGGACACAGGATTCCAACAGTCGTCAGACAAGTGCCAGATTTAGAGGTAAAATAACCACTGTGCTCCTCCTTGAGATTCCCCTTTTGATGCATCCCAGCTGTAGCTTTTTTGGCCACAGCATGAGTTCATGTTCAGCTGATTATGCCCCATGACCCCCAAAATCTTTTTCAGAGTCACTGCTTCCCAGGACAGCATCCCCCATCATGTATGTCTGGCCTAAATCCCTTGTGCCTAGACGCATACATTTACATTCAGCCATATTTAAAGGCATATTGTTTCTTTGCGCCCCGTTTGCTAAGTGATCTAGATCACTCTGAATCCGTGAGCTGTCCTCTCCATTATTTACCACTCCCCCATTTTTATCTCATCTGCCAACTTTATCGATGATGATTTTATGTCCTCTGCCAGGTTATTGGTTAAAAAATGGTGAAAATCTAATTCCTTCCTGCATCTAACACACTTTTCTCCGTTGCTGCTTGAAGCTTCCAGAATGTCTCGGATGCCATCTACATACTTTACTATGTTTACACAGTTGTGTAGTGCCCTGATGCTATCAAACAAGTCCATGATACATTGGTTCCCTCCAAATCATGGGTATTTCAACCCCCAAAGTGACCACATACTCTGTACTAGAAAGCTTCAACCAACATAGACGGTGAGTAAATATCACTACCAAGAAGTTATAGCTGTCTCATGACTTCATTTACAACTGTGTAGCCCCACTGAAGACAGAAGATGGCCCCTTACTTCTCGCTCATGTGGTACTGAGGGTGGATGAAACAGAGAGACAAGGCGAGTGAGACAATATCTTTTTTCAATTAGATTATCACACCCACCTTGTCGCTCCAATATCTTGGACCAACATGGCTACAACAGCACTGCATAGAACGGTAGATGAAACAGACAGGCAATGATTTTATATCTATCTAGTTATGCAGTGCAAAGCAATGACCCTCAAGCCTCCTTGTTATTAATTTTCAACCGTTGACAGTTGACTTGGTACCCACCAGAGACAACATATGGTAGCCCCTGCTCTGAGGAGCTTATGATCTAAAAGAGAGACACAGAGTTGACAGGATGTTTTGGGAAATCACAAGGAGAGAGTATCTTGTTGTGCAGGTGTTTTGTTTTTTTATCTCCTTCTCCTCCTCCCCAGGAAACAGAGGATGCTTTTCATCAGAGGCAGTTACCTACAAATCTTGTTGCCTGGGTCACCATGTGTATAAAGCCAGAACTTGTGTGCATATTTATTATCTAACAAGTCACTATCTAGACCAGGAAACCCCACTGGTAGCAAATTCCTCCTGCAGTTCACACATGCACACACAGAGACAGTTACCTTAATGAGTGGTACCTCACCTTGGTGACGTGAAAAACATCAATTTCCTCCTTATATTGCTCAAGGAGCCATGAGATCTCCTTAAATATCGGATTTTGTGGCTCCTTTTTGTGTAGTAGGATGCCCATCATGGGACCAAGGGCTTTGATGATGGCCTGCTTGAGCTGCATAGATGAGACACAGAATTTATGTTCCTATGAATTCATTCAATATCTTCCAATAGGCACACCTTTTCTACTTCTAATGAGTGCAATTTCCCTTGTTCCACTGTCGGAACGGTCCTATCCCAATATTTCCTGGTAAAGAACCAGGACTCGTAGGGTTGGTGTCAGGATTATATTCTAATGCACCTCACAACTAGAGCAGGTAAAATATTTCCCCAGATTAATATGCATTCTAGGCCAACTCATCCCTGCTGTAACTCCACTGGGGCTGAATGGACTTAGACCAGGAATTAATTTAGCCCACTATCCCGGGTTCATCTGCACATTAGGTGCACAAGACTAGAATCCATGTACACTAGGTACAGACCGAATTTCCATGATGTGGTGACATTATAAACGTATGGGTTTTCGATGTTTTACATGACACTCTGTTCCATCCAAAAGGACCTACCATTAAATGCCATCATCACAAAGAGTGCCAGACACACAGAATGTAACATCACAATTTCCGCTAAAGGTTTAGAAAGTCAGCAATCCTCACCTCCAGCTCCTCACAGGTCAGCCAGTTGCTGGTCACATGACAATATAAGGGAAGAATTTGATTGCAGAATTTTGATTCACCCATTCTGGGGAATGAGCACTTTTCCCAGTTCATAAAATATCCATTCACTGCCCTTGAGCATTTTTCCAGAACTGCACGGAAGGAGAGAAGACAGGCAATGTGAAAAGGACATAGTAATAATGAGAAGTTGCTTTCTCAGAGAAGATACCCAGGCCTATCGTTTACTCCAATTCCATGGCAGCTCCTATCAGGACTAGATGCTGAAATCCCATATCAATTTGGAGCTATTTCTCTTTCCCCCATTCCATTTCTTGTTTCTTAAAAGGGTTTTTTCTTTGTACATCTCTCCATCTTTTTTCAATTACCATCATTTGAAGACTCGCGTCCTCTGCAGTTGTTGTTTATTCAACCCGAACACTGTATGATTTCATCTTGAGTTACAGTTTGTCTGAAAGATGTTCAGTGCCCCTAACTGCCATTGGCTTTAGTGGGATTTGAAGGTAGTGGGGAGCACTTTGCCCTAAAAGTAGGTGTATCTAGTGTCCTTGCTAAGACGAATTAGGGCCCAATCCTGTTCTCTATGAAGTGGATGGCAAAATTCCCATTTCCCTCAAGGGCACAGGATTAACCCCTTACTGAGCATCACCTGAAAAGCAAAGGAAGAGAGAAGTGGAGAAGAAGAGAAGACAGAGAAAGAGGGTGAAAGGAGATGATGATGATGATGAAGAAACTAAGGAGAGAGAATGGGTGGAGGAGTGGGAAACAGGGGATTTTTAAATGTACAGTAATGAAATCTGCTCCCTTCACCTCCTCCCCCAGGAGCCTCCTGGCAGAGGGGCAGCTTCAGCCTTTGTGTCTGTTTATTTTAAACGATATGCGTGAGTCACAAAGGGCCTGAACTTACAAATGCTCAGCACCTCCTGCAAAGTAAGGAGCATTCTCAACTTCACTGAGTGCCACGGGAGCCAAGGAACGCAGCACCTGGTGCAATCCAGGGAAGGGAGCACAGTTCAGGGCCTGTTTGCAGACTTGGTCAGTCACTTAAATCTGTACCAAGACCCCCTAAATATCCTGGCTGGGACGATTTAACTGGGAATTGGTCCTGCTTCGAGCAGGGGGTTGGACTAGATGACCTTCTGGGGTCCCTTCCAACCCTGATATTCTATTCTATGATCCATTTGGGGCACCTACAGGAAGTGCTGGCACTTACCACCACAAAATGCTTGTCTCATCCTGCTGTCCTCGACTAACTCCAACATGGAGATCATGCCGTTCAGGATCATTCCCACAAAAGGGATACACTTAAGTGCTGCAGAGAAAGGCCAGAAGAGAAGGAAGACAGACAATCAGCTGCTCTCTGCCTTCTTACAACACACTTAGAAACACTGTGGGGCAGGATGCTATGGGTTCCGAGGCCATTGGCGCTGCGTAAGCAGAGCAGAATGGCTTTAAAGCAGCCATTGAAAGCCAGTGGGGGATTCACCCTGAAGAGGGGAATCCTCCACAAGTGTACAGCTGTGCCCAATGCCCAACTCACTCCCAGAGTAAGGGGAGAGAGCACTGGGGCGGGATGGGAAGTGGGGTGGAGAAGAGCTCCACTAGACCTGATCTTCCACTCATTCCCATCCTTCAGGTACTTCACTCAGGGGCATAAGTTAGAGCTTGCACCTCCGGCTGGATCGCTCATGATCTGGAGGCCAGAACTAGCAACAGCAGTTAATCTTGTGTTTCTACACACACACTCAAACAGAGCTCTGTTTAGCGGTAACATTTTTAGGTAGAGAGATAATCCCCTGTCCTTAAATGAAAAACAATCACTTTGAAAGAAAAGAGGGAAGTGACCATACCATAGGCGGATGACAGGTTGCCCAACGTAATGAAAATAAACTCCTCAGGCAGCTCCAGATGATACATCAGCTCTAACATGACATCACTGAAATAGCAGCGTGCCAGAGTCACTAAGGTGTTGCTAGCTGCCACTTTTAGTTCATTTCTTGCTTCCTAAAACCAAAAACCAAAAGAGAGAGACTGAGGTGACTGAAGCCGGTTGCACTAGCCAGAGTTGTTTACATGAGTCAAGTCCTTATTTCTGTGCACAAGTTGTGAATGAACCAACCCAACTTTCTGAGGGTAGAGTCATTCGTCATAAATATTCCTTGAGTCACTTGGCTAAACAGTTTTCAGCCTTCGAGTTGCTTGCAAGCTGCTTCGTTAGCCGATTCACTGTTAGCTACTTGTGGTGGGTGACTGGTCACCAGAGTCACATGATATTTTCCCTGCCCTTCCCTGAGGCGGTAAGTGAGACACAGACTGGGCAGCTTCAAGATATTCCGAGAGCTTTCCTGGAATAAACTGTCCCCCAAAAGGAGGCTGACTTCCTTTGGAACAAGAGAGGGATTTTTCCATGGGTTTTCCTGCTGGCAAACTATATTCTAAATCCAATGCTGCTTCTTTTGGAGATAGCTCAGATTCTGTCTCTCTTGGGGCTTTATACTGCCACTTATCGCTACAGTATCAGAGCGCCTTCCCCATAAAATCAGTATCAATAATGAAATCCTGAGTAGACTTCGGGAAAGACTTGCTCCTTAAGACACCATAGGCCTGTCTCTGGGTCTGAGATCATGTGTCTCAGGTCCTGATCCTGCAAAGCACTTCAGCACATGTGTAACTTTCAGCATGTGAGTTGTCCCATCTTATGCATGTGCACAAGTGCTGTCTAGGACCTGGGCTTTGGTCTGGAGGAAGGTGTGGGCCTCTAACAGAAGAATACATTTTCATTTCAGTATATAGTTTATCCCCCCAAAAGAGAGTTTGAATGAGTTAAAGCTTTGGATCCTTTGATTGGTATCTCGGGAGAACTAACTTACCTGAGTCTCTCTCATGTGGTTTGAGGCTAGTGTTATTATTTTCTTCAGAAGCCTTCTCTCCAGGCCCTGGGTGTCCTGCTGTAAGACTTTCTCCAGGACACAGTAAATGTCTACTCTGTTTTGCTGGGGACAAAACATACAAGAGAAGAATTGGGAAAACTCTTTCTTGCCGACCAGACAGTAATGTGGCTAATAAGCCCCTGCCCTAATTGGTGGCTTACTTGGTGTAAAACGTGCCCGGCCCTCCACAAGCACCGCATTGAGCAGCGCTTCAGAAGCAGCCGAGCAACTGACATCGTTTAATCTTCCTGGAGAGAAAAGAGCCAGAGGAAGCGCCCTTCACTGCCCCCTTCTCTAGTTTCATTTATTCAGAACAAACAAACTTACAACTCCTGCAGTAAGTCCTCAACCGCTCCCAGGGGCAATGAGCTCAGCTGTTAGATCTACACGGGAGTGGGTTTCTGAGTGCGGGTGGAGGGACACATGTGGACAGGGGGTGCCAGGACCCACGGGTGTGCAGGAACACATGGAGACAGGGGCAGATGTGCCTTACTGAATGGGAGAGGTTAGGGGTCAGACAGGGTCTGTATGGGGGGAGCTGCCTAACAATTCCTCCCCGCCCCTCCCAAAAAATCTCTTCCAGACTTTTCCCACCCATACCCAGCAACGCTCCAAGTTCACACCCAGGCTCCTTCCCAGCAATTTACTTCCCTCTCCCTCAGCTCCTCCATTACCCCTGACTCTACCAAGCCTTTGCACTGCGCCTAAGGGGTGCAAGAAATATGGTTCTGTATTGAGTTTAAATGAATTATTACTCTGAGTTCTGTATTAACATGCATAGTAAGGAATCAGTTTGTCAAAAAACATTTCCTGAATCCTTTTTGTTGTCTGTATTCATACAGACATACTTGCTGACAGGTATTTTGAAATAAATAACCAAAAATAATTTTAACGGGTGTAATTATATTGTATTCTTTTGACAAACAAAATATGCAGAATTTTGCAGAACTTCTAAAATATTGTACGCATCATTTTTATTTTTTTCTTGCAGAATTCCCCCCGTAGAAAATATATAGATAAGGGTCCCTTCAATGCTATAATCTCAATAATATCTCATCATCATAAAGGAGTGTTGGCTAGGATTTAGAGCAGGGAGTCAGTTCACTTGGGTTTTATTCACATTCTTTGACTAACTTGCTAAGTGGTGTTGAGCAAGTTACTTAATTCCCTGTGACACAAGTCATCCGTAAATGAGGATAATGCTTCCCATTCTCACAAGGGTGCTGTGAGTCTTAATTCATTAGTGTTAGGGAAGTGCTTTGAGATTTTTGGACGAAGATGCTAAAGAAGGGCAAAGTATTATTAGAAGAGATTACTGCTAGTCCGACGGTGTACTTTTACTGTCTACAGCCCATGTACTCCACTGTGTGTAAAAGGACAATGCTCTCTTTATAGAGCATTATATCATCCTGATCTGTAAGAACAGCATTTTGCATGATGAGTTTACGCCTGAGGACAGAAGGGCGAATACTGATTCTCCTGATGGTGCGCCAGGCCAAGTTCTACACTGAATTATCCCCGTGCAGTCCCCTGTACCCCCATGAAGTCAGGCAGAATTTGGTGTGGACACCTGGAAAGCGGATGTAATTTCATGAAACTGCCCTACCTCATCCGTTTGCAGTTTCTCGAGCAGAACTGTCAGAACGATAGCCAGCTTGGTCTCGGCTATAAAGGCAATCCTGAGGGCAATTTTGCCCTTATCTTGATCATCCATATGTGCCAGGAGGGAAACAACCTCATTATAAACACCTGAAATTAAATAAAAGGATAGCAGAAATTGGTGCTGGCCTCTTTAATTCACTATCCAGTCAAGATTCTGCAGGAGCCCCAACACTGTGAGAAGTAGACCTGGGAATCCTGGAAATCCTCTTCCTTCCTCCTCATGACCAGGTTTGTTTGCTGAACTACCCAGTGTGCTTGGGGGGAAATCATAATGAAGCAAATATGCTCCTTTCAAGTAGATCCCCCCGTAAAATAATCTTCCTTTCCCTCTTTACTGTCAATTGATGAGTTTTGATAGCATACAGAGTAATAATTTAACTCTAAGTCAAGAAATAGAGCTAAAGTTAAGCACATGCTTAAGAGTTTTGCTTAGTCAGGGCCCCATTTTCAAAAATCCTGAGCACCCAGATGTACCTATTGACTATGCTGGGAACTTTTGGGGCTCGGTATCTCTTGAAAATCAGGCCACTGTTGGAGAGCTCAGTATGAATTTAGAAGCCTAACTTTAGGCCCCTTGTTTTGAAGAAAGCCTTCAATCTTCTTTTATGGTAGTTTAAATACTTGCAGAGAAGACTCATGGAACGGAGTTCATCCAGTTCATAGAATATCAGGGTTGGAAGGGACCTCAGGAGGTCATCTAGTCCGACCCCCTGCTCAAAGCAGGACCAATCCCCAACTTTTGCCCCAGATCCCTAAATGGCCCCCTCAAGGATTGAACTCACAACCCTGGGTTTAGCAGGCCAATGTTCAAACCACTGAGCTATCCCTCCCCCTGTACAGTTGCCTGTAGAGGTCATAAAGGAATTCCCCCCCCCCCACCCCCATGCACAATTGGCGAGGTGTACGCTGTGAGTGGGGTGGGGTGGGGTGGGTCCCTCCAACCTTCATCTGAAGCGTCAGGGATTGACCATAGCAGGAGATGGGACACCTGGTAGGGTGGACCAGTGCTCTAAGATGGTTCAGAGAATCTGTTTCCTTAGCTGTCCTGCTCACATGCTCAGGGTCCAACTGATCTCCAGAGTTGTGGGTGGGAAGGAATTTCCCCCTGGTCGGATTGGCAGGGACCTTTGAGTGGGAGGATGGGGCACTGATCACCTGCTAGGATAATCTGAGTATATCTGACCTAATCAATTCTTGACCATTGCAAGGGCCTCAGGCATTGGTGGAACCTCAGTCTCTCCTGTCCTCTGCTGATGGCACACAACAGTTTTGTCTCCTAAAGACTGAAATGTTTTCGTCCAAGACAAGTTTTGGGGTTCAGGGTAGGGTTGCTAGGTGAAATTTAGTGGCCTGTGAAATACAGGAAGTCAGACTAGATGATCTAATGGTCCCTTCTGGCCTTAAACTCTAGGAAACAATGAAATAGCTGGTGTATGAAAAAAACCAGGATTTGATCTCCCATGTATCTCTTTGCTCTGGGCAGAAATTCTCCAGGAGACTTAATATTTCACAAGAAATCTGAAATGCCGTATTTATCTGTCTCCATTGTAACAGCATTCCAAGCATGAAGGAGGAACTAACAAGATTTCCCCTTCCCAGGAAAGACTGCCCATCCGTTATGCAAATTGCATCCTTCAGTTGTAACACCCAGATGCAAACGGAATTATAACTGTAACCTACACTGCCCATCCGTGTGGGATGAGGAGCACTAGTGTTGCTAAGAAATGTGACCCCATGCTTTGTACTCTTGCATTTAAGATATTAGCAAAGCTTCATTTAGACAGCTAGAGGAGAAGTCCTTCTGCCTTTTTTGTTCTAATTTCCCCTCTCTCCGATGGAGTTGGCTCCATGGATGCAGAAGACACAAAATGAGGGCCCATAACAAACATAAAACAACTGGGAGAAAAGAAGGAAGACCTCCCCCATAACATTCCCTAGAAACTCAGATTCTCAGGAAAGTTTCCAGGTCCAGAGGCTGTAGGCCAACTCCTCAACTGGTGTAAATCAACACAGCTACAAGGAAGTCAACAGAGGGACACTGGTTTCCAGCAGCTGAGGTTCTGCTCATACAAAAGGAGAACATTACAGCTAATCTGTATGCCTATGCTTTCTAAATGTGTGTGTGAATATAGAATAGATATAGAGAATACAATGCTGACCCTTACCTCTGTCGGTTACCTCCTGCTCACTCACAAATTTATTCATGTTTTAATCTTTCCTCAACACTTCCTCCAGTCCTTTCTCCAAAGAGCTCCAGTACTGATAGGCAGCTGGCCTCTCAGGCTGTCCTGTCCTGTCCAGGATAGCCAGTTCAGATTATGCAAGCACTATTATGACATCGCTGTGACTGTGACATAGCACATAAACTGCTGCTGACCAGGTAGGTGCTGTGATGACATGGACAAGAGCCTCAAAGGTATTTAGGCTCCTAACTCGCACTGAAATCAATAGATGTGAGGAACCTAAATACATTTCAATATCTGGGCCCATCCATGTACGCAGTCCAATAGGTGGCTAAATTTGCTCCAGTGTAGAATTTCTCATTCGCTCTAAATCATTTTGAATTTTGGTTCCGTCCCTCTCTCAGTTTGCCACACTTTCCAATATTGGTTTTACTGGCAAATCTGCTCCTGGTTGAATGGATAGAAAATAAAAGCACCGAACAAAGAAAGAGAAGAAACTGCCTTGGAGAATGCACAGTGACACTTGAGTGTGGTTGGTTGGTTGGAATGCACAGTGACACTTGAGTGTGGGTGGTTGGTTTCCTTTGCTTTTTAATTCGGTTGATTAAAAAGCTTGATGAAATCTTATTGGACTGTATTACAAATATTGATTTTATATTGTTTTACAATGAATTGAAATTTATTCTTCATTTCCATGTCCCGCCAAACAAATCAACTAAATTATTTTTTGTTGTGTTTAATACAGTGTGGTGTCATATGTATGGCCATATGTAGAGGCCACACTTGATTTTGGAGATGATGTTGCCTTCAAAGCATTCAGGGTGATGACACTCTTTGCAGTAAACCATATGGAAAAAGAATTCCAATGACATGTGTCCTTTGCTATGTATAAGTGATTTTGTGCCTTACCCTTTCTGATTTTGCCCTTACACGGACATGCTATTCTTTTGTACTCCTCCTTAGTAATTCGTCCATGTTTCCCCATTTTGTAGGATTTCTTTTTGATTTTCAGGTCATTACAAAACTTCTGATGGAGCCATTGGCCTCTTACTATTCTTCCTGTCTTTCCTTTGCATTGGCAGTTGTGCCTTTAATATTGTCTCCTGGAGGTTAAACTGCCAGCTTTCCTGAACTCCTTTATGCCTTAGACTTTTTCCCCATGGGTCGCTACCTACCAATTCTCTGAGGATGTTAAAGTCTGCTTTGGCAGTCCTTCTCCTGTCATTCTCACTCCTTCCTTTCCTTAGAATCATGAAATCTATCCTTCCTGATCCCTTTCACCCAAATCACCTTTCACCTTCACATTCACCACCAGCTCCTCCCTGCTGGTCAGAATCAAGTCTAAAATGGCTGTCCCCCCGCTTACTTCCTCCATTTTCTGAAACAAAGCATTGTCCCCAGTACATTCCAGGAACTTATTGGATAATTTTGGGTTTTACCATATTCCTTTTTCAGCAGATGTCTGGGTCGGTAAAGTCCCCCATTACAATCAGGATTTGTGTTTTGCATATTTCTGTTGTTTGTTCTAGAAATGCCTCGTCTCCCTCCTCTTCCTAATTTGGTGGTCTGTAATAGACCCCCTACCAGGACCTCACCCCTGTTTATTCCCTCTTTTATCTTTACTCAGAGACTTTCAACTGGTCTGCTTCTCACCTCCTTCTGGACCTCAGAACAGGTTTACAATGCAATATGTCCTCTCTTTTTTTTCCTGCCTGTCCTTCCTCAACAAGCTATAGCCCTCTATACCAATAGTCCAGTCATGAGATTTAACCCATCAAGTATCTGTGATGCAGTTAAGCTCAGTTAAGATTCATGTACTAAAACTCCCAGTTCTTACTGCTTATTCCCCATTATTATTACTCCTTGCTTGTGTGTACAGACATCTAAGATGTTAAGCGGATGCCCCCATGGATTTCCCTCTTGTTTCTCCTGTAATTCTACTGCAATTTTCCACATCTACTTCTCCCCACACAGCTAGTTCTCTATTAAGGCCACCTTTTTTTACCTGGTGGCTTTTTTCACCTGCCCCCTCTGAACTTAGTTTTAAGCTCTTCTCCTAAGGTTGGTGAGTCAGTGCATGAAGATGTTCTTCTCCTTCTTGGTCAGACGGACCCCATCTCTTCCCAGCAAACCTCCTTCCTGCAATAGCATCCCATGGTAGAGGAAGTCAAAGCCTCCCAGAGACCCATCTTCATAACCCTATTCTGTGGGCATGCCTACCACTGAGTGTGTATTGAGCAGAAAGAACACTCAGTGCAGGAGACAAGGGGACTGAGTTAAACTGCAGATGTCAGGTTCACATACTTCCATTTACCGTGACTAATCTCTTAAGCTAGTGGGGATGGCCACGCTATAAAAATATTTCTGGAGATCAGCATGTGATTATTTGTATTGCAGTACTGCCTCACAGTCCCAGTCACAGAGCAGGATCCCATTGCGCTAGGACATGTACAAACAGAGAACAAGATGGTCCTTAACTGTCATTCATTAATTAACACATCTTAACAGCACAACAAACAGACAAGAGGATAATAAAGCAAGCAAAAAAGCCCCCTTTGACCAGGTACCAGCAGATAACTAATATAGTGCTACCTATTTCGGGAACTTTCTTCCTGAGTCAGGGTCTGATGTGACTCAGCCCCTGTTCCATGCCATTGTGTAAACTGGGGACTCGTACATTTGCACAAGATGGAAAGTATCCAGTGGCACACAGTTGAGGCCTACTCCATTTTTAGTACATAAACAGCAGGCCGCTCTGCAAGAAGCTAAGGGCATGGTCAGCACAGAGAGTTTGCCTGTCTCTGTGCTGGTGTTCTGCACCCCTCACAGTCTGCACCTGGCTCCATAAAGTCGGGCCTTTCAAAAATGCAGCATCAGGTAGGAGCACAAGTAATTGTAAGAATGCTTGCTCATTGCAGCTGTTAACATCCGGGCAAGGCATCCACATATAAGTCCACTACGGATGGACCAGTGATGGGAAGAGTGTTCATGCATGTGACAAGTAACACCATGAACTATGTCATGCCACAGAACAAATTAAGATCAAGAACAGAACAAGAGTATGTGTGGCAAAACCATGACAAACACTGTGCAGGCATCAAGGAGCTCATAAATTAGCACATCATCACCCAAACACTGCCACAGCTTGACTTAGAACTTGGGCAACAGTAGACCCTCAAAAGGAGGAGGCCACAGCTTTACACCCGTGGTCACTGTGATGTTAACTGGCTGCATTTGACAAGAGCTGGATCAGAGGCTGACTTTGAGTGTATTTACAGGGGGCAAGGTTTTCACAACACAAGCCTTGTGCACACACGCAAATAGTGTTCTGCAGCAGTGCAAGTTGAGCTGCAGCAATGAGCAGCGGGATCCTGCTTGGGCTTGTAATTCATACACTTCTCTCACGAATGAGGATCAACAGATTAACCCATACTGAATGCAGCTTGACAATATACCATCACTTAAAACACATTACAGTCAGAGAGGATGATAAATATTCCATTTATACACATTATGTACAAGGCCCGAAATGACTGAGGATGCAAGAAAACAAAGCTGGTAAATACAGAAAATGCATTTGTCATAAATATAAAGGGAAGGGTAAACCCCTTTAAAATCCCTCCTGGCCAGAGGAAAAATCCTCTCACCTGTAAAGGGTTTAGAAGCTCAAGGTAACCTCGTTGCCACTTGACCAAAATGACCAATGAGGGGACAAGATACTTTCAAAAGCTGGGAGGAGGGAGAAAAAACAAAGGGTCTGTGTCTGTGTCTGTCTGTCTGAAATCAGTGGAAGCTAGGAGCCTAAATACCTACTGTAGAATTTGACCCAATAACCACAATAATACTAATTTGCATTTCTAGAGAGATTTTCTTCTTCAAAGCATTTTACACACATGTTTTCTAACTCTCTGCTTCAAATAAAAGCCATTATTGACAGACAATTATATTTTTCCGTCACAGCACAGACAAATAGGAGAGTGAAGAGAACACAGTTTATTAATGGGATTTTAAGCAGGTTCTCGTATGGAAAATAATTAAAGATCCAGCACTCAAAAGATGACTCTGCTTAGCTGTGTGCCTTGTGGCTTAAAGCAGAATTCCAAGAACATTACTTCGCTTTTTGAAATGGTTTCTCAATTCATGACAACTCAAAATATCTGCTTCCACCTCGTGGTGCGGGTTTGCACAACATGTGTTGTTTGTATTCCCTGTTTTCGATATCTTTGCCTAAAAGATAAAATACATCCGAATCTACTGAGACAATTCACACTTCTGCACAAAGCCACAACAGCACTAAGAATGTATATCTTTGTTAGCAAATAGGATCATTAGGGAGAAGGAAAAGGATAATCTCAGAAAGAGGCTCTCTCTTTCTCCTTCACTTTATTCTATCTAGGTTTTTCTACTGTTCTCATCAATGAAGTATCTGAGTAGCTTCCTCTAGTACATTAATAATATGACTCACATCTGTCATGGTCATATCTTTTATTGGACTAACTTCTGTTGGTGAAAGGAGTGCACAGAGTTCTCCTTCAGGTCCTTGAAAGGTTATTTCTTTCACCAACAGAAGTTGGTCCAACAGAAGATATTACCTCAGTGAGCCCCTGGAAGAGAAGGACTGCGACCTGGAACCTGACTTGATGTGTTCACGTTGCAGAAGTATGTACACAGTGTCGGAAGGCAAACAACAAACAACACTTCAATGGTCACTGAATGAGGGGCCTGTGGAAAAAAATACTACCATTGTGCAATTCAAGACTGTGTCAAAATGCACGTGCACAGTACTCAGACTCCCTGAATCCTGGCATTTCCGAACTTTCCATTGCTCAGTTTTGCAAACTTACTAATTGTTATTTTCATGCAGATTTTTATGTATTTGTTGGGCGTCTAAAGATATAAAAATACAGACATCGGTTCATATCATTGTCGTGCAAACATCCCCATTTCATTGTTTGTTTTTAAAGAAAAAAGGACAGGACTAGGTACTGGCAATTTCTGTATTGAGCTGTAAAGAAAGATATTTTTAAGGGTTTTGAACTGTCGAAACAGAGGCACAGAGATTGTCTCACACAGGGAGGAGTGGGTGATGCAGTGCACACTTTCCCAAGCCAGCAGAGCTGCTGGACCCCAAGAGATTCCCCCTCTATTCCTGAGTCAACCTTTGCCAGAAGCAAGCAGACAGAAGGACAAAAGTCGCTCTCCATTTTAATAAAGGCTCTTGTAACTTCCTGGGTAAACTGGTCCCTTCCATTCTTTAGCTGACTCTTACTCAGGCTCTTTTCTTACTGGCAAACTTGAATTTTGATTTTTCTACGTCATGGCCAGTCTTTATCGTCTCTCTTGTAAACTTGAATATGCCAATCCCTGAGACGACATACTTTCTTGTTT
Source organism: Caretta caretta (assembly GCF_965140235.1). Lineage (NCBI taxonomy): Eukaryota > Metazoa > Chordata > Testudines > Cheloniidae > Caretta > Caretta caretta. The sequence continues at coordinate 16,133,088 of NC_134225.1, forward strand.
TTTCCTGATTCGGCAATCCTAGCTTTGGGGATTGAGCTCCCATTTAAGGTACTTTTAATGATGACCCCCAGTCCTTTATTTCATCTATCAGGATGTTCAAAGAGAGCAGCTACCCTTCACTGAACGCCACTGCTCTGACTTTGGATTCCCTTGTAGAATGTGTGGGGCTGGGGTAGTTGTCTCAGCTGGATTCTTAATCCAGAGGAAAGACGCTCTCCCCTGTTCAATCAAGATCAGAAATGGCACATAGATTTGGGAGAAAAAGTACATTTTATTTTTACTCTATTTTCTTATTTCTCAAAAGGAACAGTACAACAAAGATAAAAACATTGTGAATAATCAATATAGGTATTGATGTATCTCGTCTGAAATGGGACAGCTGCTCTTCTACTCTCGGGATGGATGCTATGTCAATAGATAAGATAAAAAGACAGGCCTAACTGAGAGACTGAACCCATATGAGGGCCAAATTCTGCTCCTCGGTTACATGAGTATGTCGCTCCCCGACTAGGGCCCAAATCTGTGTAAAGAAGAGTAAATCTGGTCCCAAGGGAGTATCGAACAACTTCCAAACTGTATAAGAAGGGTGGTTGAGTCTAAACTAGAAAGACAGTTCCAAATATGGACCGCAGTTCAGGAAAGCAGCCTTATTCATCCCAGCATATGATGTAAGAAAATTCCGAAAATGTGGATCTTAGATCATGGTCATAATTTAAAAAAATTAATTGACACAGCAGACACCATTCACATTTGAAACATAAAGTATCTTAAAACTGTCCTAGCTTGAAGTGGTGTGAAACTGCTTCAGGAAATGTGGTCCTCTTACATGTGTAGATGTGAGGTTGCACATGTGGTAAAGCCATTTATACAGAATACATGCTGATCTTAATCCTACAAATTTCCTAAACACTATACAGAATATCTAATTGCTTATTTTTAAATCCTAATCAGAGGAAAATTAAAATGATTTGTGCAAATAATTGAATTCTAAGGATTGTGTAACAACAAACACTCTTATTTTCTAGATCTACTGAGAGCTAGCTCTGAGAGAACAGAACAGTATTTTCAGTGTTTATGGGTCTTTACTGAAGCAGGTCTATTCTTTATCGAAGAACAGGAAAAGAAAAGAATTCACAATATTGTTATCCCTTTTGACATGAGTAATTCGTGAATATTTTGGGTCTTGTGAGTTGTTTCCATTGGGGGAGAAATGGATGATGGAGTCAGGTATTTTTTTGACACAATCCTGCTTATTTACAAAGAATGTACACAAAGTTCTATTTCCCTAACGACAGCAGGAATAGTTTCTTGGCTCACAATTCCAAGCCTCTTTCTATCCAGCAGTCTACCCTAAAGCGCGCGTGCTCTCTCTCTCTCTCTCTCTCAACTTTTTCTGAGATCACACTACAAATACTTCTCTGGGGCTCCTTTGTGCTTCTGCGGTGTCACACTCCCTCTCTTCCTCCCCCCCGCCCGAACCCCATCTCCCTGCATTTGCATTCAGACCCTAGTGAAAGCCCCTTCCACTGTATGGCTCAACTCCTAGTCCAACTTTACTTGATGGTGACTTCTATTAAGTCAGCCATCTGTTCCACAAAAGAGCTTGATTGTTTTTATATTGATCCTGAATAAAGGACAACTGGTATGCCCACCAGCTTCAATAAGGCTTCCCCTTTCCCCAGCATAACTACCTGTTTTCATGTTGTTTTTATAAATCTGTATCTTGTACATGTCTGCAAAACCCACAGCATTCTTTTATTTTTACTAACCTGAAACAGGATATTGAATGCATAATTTCAGTTACACCAATGTAAATCTGTGGTAATTCATTAGAATTAGTCCATATTTATCCTGGTGGCAAAATAGGTTAGCACGTCACTAGAGAAAACATGACACTTTTTGATAATTGTTATTGTTGCCGGCACCCAGTGCCGAGAGGCTAAACAACAGCTGAGGTTGGTTCGCTACCCGCTGTGCTACACCGAATAATCACAACGGGGTGGAGAAGCAGAAAAGTTTATTTGCAGCTGCAAAAAGGTCCAGGGAGAATAGAATCTCCAATCCTGCACCCAGAGCAGGAAGTGACACAGGCTTTTATACATCCTTTTTCCCAGCATACCTATCCAATAGCAAGCTGCCCTAAGTATCCATATAGCCAGCCAATCCAGTTCCCAGCTAGTGCCCTTGTTCTCTGTATCATTTGTTAAACTATACATAAAGCTGCTTTATTCAGCATTGTTCTTCCATATCTGCCCTGTTTGGCCTTGTTTAGTTTCAGGCAGTCTGACTCTGCAACATATTGTTGCAGATCCTCAGCATAACTGCTGCGAGTGCCTCCAGGCGCGGGGGCCAAGGACACTTGGGCCTAGTATGCAGAGCTGCTGCGAGTGCTTCCAGGCGGGCAGGGGGGCAAGGGGGGGGGAAGGACACCTGGACCTAGTGCGAGGGGGCCTCATCGACACTCGTGGTCTTCCATCCTCTCGAGTTACCTAGTGGCCATGCCCCAGTGTCCCCACTGAACTCCCACATCTGAACTCCCAGCCAGAGCCCGTACGTGCTCCACCACTAGAGGCCCTGATGCAGCAAGCCACCCCATACAGCAAAACAAAACTACTCCCCACATGGCATTAGGATGGCAAACGATAATAGAGAAAGATAAGAACTTGCTCTAACAGGGGTTCTCCAACTTCATTGCACCACGACCCCCTTCTGACAACAAAAATTACTTCGCGACCCCAGGAGGGAGAACCAAACCCTGAGCCCGCCCAAGCCCTAGCTCCCCCGGGCCAGAAGGGGCCAAAGTCAAAACCCAAGGGCTTCAGGCCCAGGCAGGGGGCGGGGGGAGCTGTAACCTGATCCCAGGGCTGAAGCCCAAGTCTCAGCCCTGCTGCCCAGGGCTCAGGCTTGGGCTTCAGCCCTGGGCCCAGGCAAGTCTAACTCCAGCCCTGGCGACCCTATTAAAAAGGGATCCCGACCCACAGTTTGAGAACCGCTGTGCAGTAACATGCACTGATTATTGGTGATACTTGGTTTCCTCACAAAGACATGCACAAGGTTACACGGAACTCACCAGATGGTTAAACCACAAACCAGACTGAACACATGCCAGGAGACCAGGTTGTAGGCGGTCAGGCATAGTGGTCAGAGTGGGAGTCATACCTAGTGGTGAGTGTCCAAATGCCAAAAGCAGGGATTGAGACAGGGCCAAAACCAAGAAGCAGGGCCAAAGATTAGAACTAGAGTCAGAATCCAAATGCCAGAGCCAAGAATCAAGTAGGGTGACCAGACAGCAAATGTGAAAAATCGGGGTGGGGGTGGGGGGTAATAGGAACCTATATAAGAAAAAGACCCCCAGATCAGGACTGTTCCTATCAAATTGGGATATCTGGTCACTCTAGAATCAAGAGAGAGTCGGAGTCAGGAATCAGAGCCAAGGGTCAGAACCGGATCACCGGGGCCAGGGAAGAAGGGAGCAGGGCTTGTTCTGAGGAAGGAGCAAGGCTGGGTGTAGGACAGGATCTGGGCTGAAGCTGTGGAGGAGCAGAGCAAAAGCAGGGCTTGGCAAGAGCTGAGCCCAGGGAGGCAGAGAATCACTGAGCACCCAGCGAGCGACTGCTGCTGCTGAGTTTAAGAACCAGGCAGCTAACTTCTTCAGCCAATCTGGCAGGGTGGTCCAAGCAGGCTAGTGTCGGAGGATGGTGCCGTGGGGAAGGCGAGCAGAGCTTCATCATCATGGGCTTGCTTCTGGACGGCGCCGTGCCTTGTGGGGCCGGAGGTCTATCTTGCCTGGTGGGAAACTGCGGTGCCATCATAGAATCATAGAATATCAGGGTTGGAAGGGACCGCAGGAGGTATCTCGTCCAAGCCCCTGCTCAAAGCAGGACCAATCCCCAGTTTGTGCCCCAGATCCCTAAATGGCCCCCTCAGGGATTGAACTCACAACCCTGGGTTTAGCAGGCCAATGCTCAAACCACTGAGCTATCCCTCCCACTAGCAATCAAGTCCCTGGCCACCTCCAACGTGTCTAGGATGGAAGGGAGCTCCTGCTCCTCCACCTGGCACTCTCTAGCAGGAGGGTCCTGCCAGAGGGTGGGGAAGGCCCAGGATAAGTGTAAATCAGCTGTGAGACCTCTGCCCATCATAGAGGAGCCTTTCCAGAGGGTGGCCATAGACATAGTGGGGCCCCTCAGCAGGGCAACCCGGTCGGGGAAGAAATACATTCTGGTGGTGGTAGATTTCGCTATGCGCTACCCCGAGGCAGTGGCCATGTCGTCTATGGAGGCAGACACCGTGGCAGACGCGCTGCTCACCGTTTTCAGCAGAGTGGGGTTCCCCAAGGAGGTCCTTACAGACCAGAGGTCCAACTTCATGTCAACCCTGCTCCAGTGCTTGTGGGAGAAGTGTGGGGTCCGACACACCTGGGCCTCGGCGTGTCACCCTCAGTCCAACGGGCTGGGGGAGAGGTTCAACGGGACCCTAAAGATGATGCTGAAAACCTTTATGGACCAGCACCCACAGGACTGGGAGAAGTATTTACCCCACCTGCTGTTCACATACAGGGAAGTGCCCCAGGAATCCACAGGGTTTTCCCCTTTCAAGTTGTTGTATAGGAGGAGGGTGAGGAGACCCTTCGACTTGATGAGGGACGAGTGCGGGGGGAAGGCCTCCCCTGATGAAGTATGTACTGACCTTTCTGGAAAAGCTCGCGGAGCTCATGGGCTTGGCCAGGGGAAACCTAGCCAGGGCACAGAGGAAGCAGAAGGTCTGGTACGACCGCTCAGCACGTGCCTGCTTCTAGGCTACCAGGGACCAGGGGATACTTCTCATCCCCATGAGGAAGCACAAGCTGCAAGCTGCCTGGGACGGCCCCTTCAAGGTCATCAGACAGGTAAATGAAGTGAAATATGTAGTGGAACTGTCCATCCGGGCACAGCGCCACTGGGTGCACCATGTCAACATGATGAAGCCATACTGGGCCAGGGAGAAGTTGGGGCTGGCTGGGTGTGGGCAGTGGGAGGAGAAGGGAGAGGATCCCCTGGTGGGACTCCTCCCTGAGGTGGGGGCTGACCCCTCGCTGGAATCAATTCTCCTCTCAGACCAGCTAACCCCTGCCCCGCAGGCAGAGATCAGAGAGGTGCTGCCTTCACACCGGCAGCTGTTCTCCAGCCGGCCTGGGCTCACTAACCTGGCTGTTCACCGGGCGGAAACAGGAGCCAATCTTCCCATCAGGTGTTCCCCATTCAGGGTCACTAGGAAAACAGCCCAGGACCTGGAGAGAGAGGTTGGAGACATGCTGGCTTTAGGGGTGATCCAGCCGTCCTCCAGCCCCTGGGCCTCTCCCATGGTGCTGGTCCCCAAGAAGGACGGGTCGATCCGGTTCTGTGTGGATATGGGAAGTTCAGTGCCATCACCGTGTCCGATGCCTACCACCGATAAAATCTCTAGACAAGTTGGGGGGGCGCTGATGTGATGAAGTGGGACTGTTCTTAATGGTTCCTCTGAATAGTGTGGGGGTGCCTCAGTTTCCCTATGCAGTTCTTAAGTATCTAGGTGGTGGGATAAGGGTGTATGATCACTGCAGAGCCCTAGAGGGCAGGTGTGTGCAGGAGTCTGGACACAGAGAATGGCCAACACCCTGTTTCCTGGCCACTGATGGCCTGGGCCCTTCCCCCCTGCAGGGTGAGAGCTAAAGGGTTGGAGAACAAGGGAATCAGGTGACCTCCTGGCCCCGGAAAGGAACAAAGCCCAGAAGAGGAGGGGCTGGAGGGAGTTTCAGTTTGGGGCTGGCTGGGACATGGAGTAAAGGGCAGACGTGGTTGTCTGGCTCACTGCCCCCCAAAATGGACCCAGCTGAGGGGTCCTGTTCTCTGCACCTACAAGCTCTGTTTTAGACCATGTTCCTGTCGTTTAATAAACCTCTGTTTTACTGGCTGGCTGAGAGTCACATCTGACTGCAAAGTTGGGGTGCAGGACCCTCTGGCTTCCCCAGGAGCCCCGCCTGAGTGGACTCACTGTGGGAAGCGCACGGAGGGGCAGAGGATGCTGAATGCTCCGAGGTCAGACCCAGGAAGCTGTGTGAGCTGTGTGTCCTGCAGACAGTCTGCTCACAGACAGGAGACTTCCCCAGAGTCCTGACTGGCTTCATGGGGAGCAGTTCCAGAGCATCGTCCAGGGACTCCATGACAGCTATCAAATCCCCCCTCACTCTTCTCTTCTGCAGACAAAATAACCACAGTTCCCTCAGCCTCTCCCCATAAGTCACGTGCCCCAGCTCCCTACTCATTTTCATTGCCCTCCACTGGACTCTCTCCAATTTGTCCGCATCCTTTCTGTAGTGGGGGCCCAAAACTGGACGCAATACTCCAGATGAGGCCCTCAGCAGTGCTGAATAGAGGGGAATAATCACTTCCCTCGATCTGTGGGCAATGCTCCTACTAATGCAGCCCAATATGCTGTTAGCCTTCTTGGCAACACGGGCACACTGCTGACTCATATCCAGCTTCTCATCTGCTGTAACCCCAGGTCCTTTTCTGCAGGTCCTTTTCACCAGTTCCTTATCCACCTTTCAATTCTCATATTAGACCCTATCTTCTCCAATTGAACTAATAATTTCCCAATTGTATCAAATGCCTCACTGACATCCAGGTAGATTAGATCACTGGTTCTCAAACTGGGGGTCACAACCTGGTTAAGTGGGGGGGTCACAAGCCCCAACCCCAGCGCGCGGCTGTAAGTTGCGAGCCCCGACCCCTGCGCCAGGCTGTCAGCTCCGACCCCTGTGTGGAGCTGCGGGGCTACGAGCCCCAACCCGGGCACACGGCTGTGGGTCCCGACCCCTGTGCTAGGCTGTGAGCCCTGACCCTGGTGAGCGGCTGTGAGTCCCGACCCCGACCCCTGCGCCGGGCTGTGAGCCACGACCCCGGTGTGCAGCTGTGAGTCCTGACCCCAACCCCTGGGCCAGGCTGTGAGCCCCGACCCCGACAGGGAATCGTGGTTGTGAGCACCGACTCCAACCCCCATACAGGGCTGCAAGCCCAGACCCCAACCCTGGGCAGGAGCGGGGCTGTGATCCCTGAGTCCGACTGCCACATGGGGTTGCAAGTCCTGACCCCAACCAGGAGTGGGGCTGTGAGCCCTGAGCTGGGGCATCCAGGACGCTGTGAGCCCCGATCCCTGTAATGGGGTTTCAGGCGGAGCCCGGCCATGCTGAGGGTTATCAGCCGAGAGCACACACAGGGTTGTCAGCCCCGAGCCCCGCCACCCTCTGCGTTTTAGTCTTAATTTAAAAGCAGTGAGTAAAGGTAAATTCATTTTAAGCCATAGGGTTTAAATTTAGTATTTAACATAGTGTTAAATATCAAAAATGTGTTTTTAATTTTTAAGGGGGGGGTCGCACTCAGAGGCTTGGTGTTCGAAAGGGGTCACCAACACAAAAAGTTTGAGAACCACTGTCTTAGATCTACTGCATTTCCTTTGTCTAAAACCTCAGTTATCTTCGCAGAGAAACAGATCAGGTTGGCCTGGCAGGACCCACCGATTGTAAAACCAGGTGATATTTTATCCCAGTTACCGTTCACCTCTTTGTCCTTCATTACTTTCTCTCTCAAAATTTGTCCCAAGACCTGGCAGACAGTTGAGGTCAAATTAAAAGGCCTGTAGATACCTGGACCACGTTTTTTTCCATTTCTTAAAAATAGGAACTATATTAGCAATTCTCCACTCCCCCGCCCCGAGTTTACAGAGTCATCAGAAATCCTTGCTATTGGGCTTGCAATTCCATGTGCCAGTCCCCTTACTCTGCATGGATGGAGCTTATGGGGTGCTAGGGGCTGCAGTGAGTGGGGTGGGAGGACCCAGTAGGGGGCACTCGCCCCTTCTAGTCTGTGCCGGCCCCAGCATAGTGCTCAATTTGTGCTATTTTGGGGGTTGTAAATCTAAGCTCCTGAGCGCTTGTCACTAAGGAGCCCATGTGCAGTGCAGCCTGGTCATAGAATCACAGAATATCAGGGTTGGAAGGGAGCTCAGGAGGTCATCTAGTCCAACCCCCTGCTCAAAGCAGGGCCAATCCCCAATTTTTGCCCCAGATCCCTCAAGGATTGAACTCACAACCCTGGGTTTAGCAGGCCAATGCTCAAACCACTGAGCTATCCCTCCCCCCTGGCTCCCTGGCCCAGCTCCCCACGCTCTGTTCAGCACAGTGCAACTAGATGTGGGATTCTTCACTTGTCCTAATCTACTGTGCTGTGTGGCTGTTAAACAGCTGCTCCGTCCCACCCCAGAGGTGGCTGCATCTCAGTGCTGGGCAAAGGATCCCTGTATAAATAGCCCCTGCGCCCCACCCCAGAGGTGGCTACATCTCAACCCCAGGGATGAACTGAGTGACTGGAATACAAGTGACTCTAGTCCTGGGAGTGACCAGGGCTGCTGGGCCTCTTGCCAGGGAGGTGGGCAAGAGATTGGGGCCCTGAGGTGGTGCAAGGCCAGGGCCGAGATTCTTCTGGCTGTGGGAGCCCAGTGACTCAGTCAGTGCCCTGCTCCCAGCCAGCCCTCCCCATTCACCGAGCCCTTCGTGCCAGCCATGTCGCTCTGAGGCGCAGTAGGTGCCACTCGATAGGTCACCTACAATCACACGGTTTCTTTTCGGTGCCTCGACTGGGCAGCGGGTAATGAGAGGTGGATAACTGATTCTCCAGGCCAGGACTACAGACCTGCTCCCCCGCTGCGCTGAGCAGAGAAATGGGCAGAGAAATGGGGGAGGGAGGGGTAATTTTTCAAAGGCTTTTTTTAAATTGCTCATCAAAAACCTGAAATGTTTAGAAAGAAGCAAATTTTTTCTACAACACTGTCAAGAAAAAGGCCAATTTACCAACAAAAAAGCTCAGGCTTTAGTTAAAAGAGGAGCGAAAGAAGCAGGGCTGAAATAGGTACAGAATATAATGAAAGTAGGGGGGGTGCTCCTATTTGCCCCCCCTTCACCTGCCCCAGTGTTACAAGAGCAATGGGACGCTCTGTGAAAGCAAATGTCAAGGGAAGTTACATAGTTAGCCAGGGGAACTCACTGCCACTAGATGTCACTGACATTGCAAGCCTGGCAGGATTCAGACAAGGATGGTGCGGGGTGGGGGAGCAAGGGTTTCAGGACAGAATTTAGAAAACAGGGCACAAGGCCACTGCTGACTGTCAGGATGAGGGAGATATGCCCCCCTTTCCCTCCTCCCCCGACTGGTTATGTCATCATTAGCCACGAGGAGGGGGTTCTTGCACCTTCCTCTAAAGTAGCTGGTGCTGGGGTGGCTGGCCCCATTGATCTGATTTGGGGAAGGAGGCAGCAGGGAGAGGGCAGGGTACTGGGCTAGATGGGTCCTGTGACGCTAGCAGACCAGGTGCCAGCTCATGCCCAGGCCCTTAGGCCTCACTGAACACTGACAAATGCAGAGCTTGACCCAGCCTGTGTGTTAGCCGTGTGACAACAGCTGCTGATCAGCGTGTGTGGAGTGTTTCGACTTGTGGAATTGCTTGCAGGATTGATCTCTCCCATAACCTCTGTAGCCCGTGGTATAAAGTTAGAATGAATGTTTGCATCGTAAACCTCTGTAACTGCTCTACACCACTGAGTTTGCAAGGCAGCTTACGTCCACCTAACACTGCGTCTACACTAAAATTTGGCTCCCGCTGATGTAACTCACCTGCTTTGCCGACTTAATCATGCCACTTCCCCCAGTCAGCGTAGTTAGGTCAATGCAGTGTCAGTGTACGTACTGCGTTGCTTACATCGACTGTCCCGCAATGCCCCACACTGACAGTACAATCGATACCACACACCACAGACACAAAGAGCCAGGTGTACACACACACAAGTGCTGTAACTACTGTGGCGGCTGCATGCAGGGCGATTTGATTTTGTAGTGTAGCCGTGGCCTGTGTAATTCCCCCAACAGGGGAGAAGCATGAATTAGTGTAAAGTGCTGGGCCTGCCCATTGAAACCAAACGAGCCATTGCGAAACATCCTTACTGATTGCCTCTGTTGTTAGATATTTCACTGCGTGTGTGTGTGTTCTCCCTGTGTGCTGCCCCAGCTCTGTGCAGACAGCCAGCACAGCAGACCTTGAGTGAACCGCCCAATGACCACAAGATCCGTTAAGGGACGAAGGCACCCGGCCAGGTTTATTGTTGACAAGGCATGCGAAAAGCACCTGGCAGATTCTACGAGGATACTAAGACACGTATGCCTGTGACAATGGACACAGCTCAGTGAATGGCGGGACTTTCCATTGCCCCTTGGCTGGACCAACACATTCTCTCAGAGATACCCTGATACAAACAAGCTGCCCCTCTGACTTAGATACTGCCCTCTGACCTGGCTAGTTATTGTCCATTTTTTTTTTTGTACATGTTGGTTTGATTAAAACATTTGTATTGATTACGTTGCTATTTGTCCTGAGAGCAGGAAAGGAGTATGGATGAGAGCAGGAAAGGGGCACTGAGGGCAGCCCCCTGCCTCTCCCCCCCCACCCCCCAAATGAGGGGCCCTGGATCTGGCTGCAGGAGGTCTCCGCCCTCCTCATAACGGTGGACGGGTGGAGAGTTCACAGCAGGGCACTGAGCAGCTGAGGGGGATGTGGGGAGATGGGGGGGCATCACTGGAGGAGTCAGCGTGTTCTTTGCTGGCTCCCCATGCCCCCCCCGGAAAGGGGGCCCCAGGCTGCTCCCCCCAGGGACTGTCAATCATTCAGTGAGGAGCCGTCCCAGCCCCTCCACCCCAATGGGGCCTGGCTTGGCCACCAGATCCAAGGTTCCTGCTGCTTGGCCCCTGCTGATCTGTCCTCCCCCCACCCCCTGCCAGGACATCATTGAGGACAAACTGGTCAAGAATCTGTGGCCCTTTTTGTCGGACCCGGTCCCTACCACCAGCTCCCAGGCTGCTGTCAGGTAAGGCTGAGCCTGGCTGGGCTGTGGGTGGCAGAGCCCTGACACACACACCCCAGAGTGTAGGAGCCTCTGTGCCTGGGAGTGTGTGGTCAGGACCCTGCCCTCTACGGGGGAGGGGATGTCCAAGAGCCTGGAGCCCTGGAACCCTCTTACCATGTACCCCGCACCCCAGCAGTCCCTCAACACACCAGGGCCCAGGATGGAGGAAAGGGACTGGCCGAGCTTTAGACAGACCCCCAGCCCAGCGCAGGTGCCACCCTCCCCTACTCCCTCTTGCCTGCTTTGGGACTCCTGTCCCACTCCCTTGGGCAGGGCCTGCCCCGCAGCCTCCTCCAGGCCCTGCCCTTCCATCTGGCATTCCCTCAGCGAGCCCCTGGTATCCACACTGCCCCTCTCTCCCCCCAGGGCCCGCTTTAGGCATTGGCACAAGAACAAGCCAGCGGCCGAGTACCGGACGGGCCCGCGCCTCATCATTTACGTGCTGGGTGGGGTGTCCATGTCTGAGATGCGCTGTGCCTACGAAGTGACCCCGGCCACCAAGGGCAAGTGGGAGGTGGTGATCGGTGAGTGGGGCGAGTCCTGGGGGAAAGGGCGGCTGGAATGCCCAGGTCAGGGAGAGTTGGGACCCCCTGGGAGGGGGAGACCCTAGAACTGCCTGCCCAGCACCCACAGGGCTCCCATGCTACCCTCTGTCCTCCCACACCCAGGGGCCTGGGAACAGATGTGCTTGCCCCACATGGCCTGTATCTAGCCGCCTGATCTCCTGGCCTCTGTCTCCCCAGGCCTCTCATTGCCCAGGGACCATGTGTGGGGCCCCAGTCAGACACCCCCAGTAACTCCCATAGGGATATGGCTCACCCCCTGCACACACCCCTCGAAGACCCAAGGGTGAGGAACACTGTCAGCGCATGGATTCTTGCCTGGCTGTGCAGGGTACAGCGGCACGAGGGGTGCGGTGCCAGGCCAAGGGGGATAGGAGACAGTCCCTCCCCCCCTGCACTAGAGCAGGGTCCAGCTGCAAGGATGGGGGTGAGGGTGATGCCAGCCACATACCTGCCTCACTGTGCCCACCACTGCCAACCACCTCTCTCTCCCCCAGGTTCCAGTCACATCCTGACCCCCAAGCGCTTCCTGGATGACATCCAAACCCTCAACCAGCTGGACCCCGAGGAGGCCTAGAAGCAGCCCCCTCCCCCCAGAGACTCTGCCCCCCACAGTTTGCTGCCCCCAGCTCCACCTGCTCTTCTCAACAAGGCATCCTCCCCCCTACTCTTGGCTGCGGTGTCAGTTCTTGGGCGGGGGGAGGACCCCCAGGCTGCTTGGCTGTTCGGGCAGGGGGCAGGCCAGGCTTCCTCCCGTCTTTGCAAGTCTTTGCCTCCCGTTAACAGCAGCTGGGAGGGAGGGAGAAGCTAGGAATTGCACACCTGCCCCGCAAGGCAGGTCACTCTTTCCCAGGGGCTTGGGGAGAGGCTCTGCTTTCACTTTGGCCCGTTCGCTCCATCTGACGCTGTTGTGGGCCAGATGTAAACCAAGCTGGCTGGGTTTCAGTCCAACACTCATTGCAGGGCCTCTTGGAGAGGCACCAAGTCCCAGGGTTAAACAGGGCGCCCTGGGGCTCCCAGCTCCCTGCACAAACAGCAAAATCTCATACCCAGTGTGACAAAGTGGGACTGTTCTTAATGTTTCCTCTGAATAGTGCGTAGTTCCTCGGTTTCCCCTAGGCAGTTCTTAAGTATCTAGGTGGTGGGGTAAGGGTGTATGATCGTTGCAGATCCCTAGAGGGCAGGTGTGTGCAGGGGTCTGGACACAGAGAATGGCCGACACCCTGCTTCCTGGCAACTGATGGCCTGGGCCCTTCCCCCCTGCAAGGTGAGAGCTAAAGGGATTGGAGAATAAAGGAATCAGGTGCCCTCCTGGCCGGGTAAAGGGACAAAGCCCAGAGGAGGAGGGGCTGGAGGGAGTTTCAGTCTGGGGCTGGCTGGGACATGGAGTGAAGGGCAGACGTGGTTGTCTGGCTCACTGCCCCCCAAAATGGACCCCCCAGCTGAAGGGTCCAGTTCTCTGCACCTACAAGCTCTGTATTAGACCATGTTCCTGTCATCTAATAAACCTTCTCTTTTACTGCGAGAAGCAGCGCGGGGCGAGGGATGTGCTGGCCACGGCTTCCTGCAGCCCCCGTTGGCCTGCAGTGGGGAACCGCGGCCAGTGGGATCCGCGGTCGGCCAAACCTGCGGACGCGGCCGGTAAAGAAACTGGCCCAGCCCACCAGGGGGCTTACCCTGGGGGGCTGCGTGCCAAACGTTACCGACCCCGGTGCTACAGCAATTTCCCGTACAGCAATGGCTCTTACAAGACAGAGTAAGTTAGAACAACCCAGAGTCTAAAGCTCAGGTGTATTTGAGGATCTGGGCCAGTACTTGGCTGGTTCTATAGTAATGACCCCTGAGCAAGCAGTGTAATGTACATGCTTATCACTGAGCTTGTCCAGAGGCTGCATAGAATCATAGAATATCAGGGTTGGAAGGGACCTCAGGAGGTCATCTAGTCCAACCCCCTGCTCAAAAGCAGGACCAATCCCCAATTAAATCAGAATGACTAGATGTCCTGATGTGTAATAAAAACACTTTGAATCATAAAAAATCAACCCAGCCTACTTTACAGGGCCTGATCCTTCTCTCCCTTACAGCATCTGAGCAGGAGGAGAATGGCTAATACGGGCCAGTATTAGGGTTGTTGTATTCTATTTATAAAAGTATAATACTGGCTAGTATTATAGTTGCTGTATCGTGTTATAAAACAACAAAATAAATAGAAAAATAAAAAATACAAATGAATGTTTTGAATTAATTTGGGGAAAAGAATTTACAGCACAGGACAAGGATTTAAAACATTTAAAACATTCCTTTCTTTCTCTCCAGTATTATCGTCTCTCTTGTTCCAATTTTGGGTCACAGGAGCGAGTAGTATAAAGGCCCTACCATCAATCAAACGTTAACCCCACCAGCTGCACACAGGTCACTGGAAGTCCCACCTCATGGGAGTATTACTTGCAGGGTCAAGGCGGACACATGTCCGGAAGCAAGGTGTGTCATGTGACCCCTGTAAGAACTCCTCGCACTGTCCTCTGCTGATCAGGATGGATTTTGCCCTGACAGGAACGACTCGAGAGAAGATTTGACCAATCAGGGGGAGTTCCGGGGTTTGTGTGACCCCTCTAAGAACTCCTCCCACTGCCCTATACCAATCAGGAAGGGTTTCAGCCGCTGGGGACCACCCCGAGAGGAGATTTGTCCAATTGGGGGGAATTCTGGGGCGGGGTGACCCGTCAGGAAGTGGTTCGTGTGACCCCTCTAAGAACTCCTCCCACCACCCTCTACCAATCGCGATGGGTTTTGGCTACAGAGGACAACCCCGAAAGGAGATTCGACCAAAATAGGGTGGGTTCTGGGACGGGGTCAACCACCCAGAAGAGGGTCGTGTGACCCCTCTAAGGACCCCTTCCAACGTCCTCTGCCAATCAGAGTGCAGCACCATCACCTCATAAGTCCCAGCGCTGGGAAGAGGAGGCCATCTCTTACCAAGAAGACGTGTTTTAGAAATTGTGGAAAGGCTGAGAGGAAACGTGGACTCCTTTACCACTCCTGTGAGACCTTCAGACTTTGTTTTAGCCCCGAGGACCTTTGGAGTTGTGTGGAGAAAGCGCTACAGCAGCGACAGTTCTGAAGAGGATGAGAGAGAAGCCAAGGGGATTCCTTTGGCCCAGCCATTGATGGATATGCCAGAATCCGACCCTGAAGCCCAACTGCTCATGAGACACCCCCATGAGCATGGTGGCCTCTCATCATCCGCCACCCTGGAGGAGGAAGGCCATCATGGCGTGGGGGAGGCACTGGCAGACAAGGTGAATGGAAAAGACGTAGCCCAGGTAAATGAATGATTAAGAAGCGACGGTCGATGATTGGGTGTAATGGGGTTAGGAACCAGGGGTTGTGTAAATCTAAAAACAAGCAGTGGGAACTTACGCTTGTTTCTTGTCTGAAAATCTCTCGACAGCTTGACGATGCCTTTCTAGAGGACCCGGAGGCCCTGGACGGCGTTGCATCAAACAGGGAAGGTGAACCAGGCCCGCCTTGGTTTTGCTCAACGCCGCTAGAAATTGTTGAAGATGACTCCGAGGAGGATGGCTATGAGGAGTTTAGGAGAGGCTTGGCATGGAACTCGCTGAGCCAGTGCCACGTCACGAGCGTAAAAATGTTATGCGGACTATTGTACGCGTTGCTGTTTATGCTGTTCTTCATCACTGTCTTAGGGAAAAGCTTTCTGAAAATGGTGAGGGCTGTGTCATAAATGCCCCAGCCCAATGGCACCATGCCTGTGTGACTTGGACTTCAATGGATAGAAACTGCAAGCTCTGGGGCCTGTGTGCTGAGCTGTGTTTGGAAAGCTTATTGAACACTATTATTGCCATAGGTTATGTTATGCAACATCTGTGCCTAACCCAAGAACATTTAGCGCAAGCGGTGACTTTGAGAAATGCTGTACAATTCAGTGGAGACCCTGACCGTGTTTTAAAGAAAATGTCCAAAATGGAAGATGCCTGCTTACAGCGTTACATTGACCGTCTGGTCCACACAAAAACTGACAGAACCCTGCTTAAGAAAAAGACTATTTGTAAGAAATCTAAAAGGATTAATTGAGAGAATGATGAGGGGACAAACATGCAATATCAAACTTGGTCACTGTACATTTTAAAAAATCGAATGAAAAGGGCTTTGTGATTATCTGTGTTTCTCTTAGAAGGTCTCTGGCCCTAAAGTGAGCTAAAAGTTTTAATGGAGATCTGGGTTTGTTTTCAAGAAGCTGTATGACTTTTAAATTGAAAAAAAAATGGTTTGTGAGAACCTAGCTCTTGTGTCTTTGTGTAAAAGAGACCCATTTACAGCAACAAGCTGTGAAGTGGGAGGGGAACAAATCCTAAAAATGTGTTTACAGTGTAACCCTTCTGCCCATCAGAGTTGGCAACAACAGGGTCTAGTTTCAGTATCTAGGAGTTCCATTCCAGTAACACAATGCAAAACCAGGTCAAGCCCCCACCAGTGGGGCACTGAAGCTCCCCTACGACAAGTTGAAATCACTGAATACTGTGTTAAGTAGTAGGGGGCCTCAGAGCTGGGGCACCATGAACCCAAAGGGAATTCAGCTCTGCAGTCTGTAACCAAACTCCTAATAGAATTAAAATTCTCTCTGATATTACATAATGGAGAGAAGGTGCAATTGGTGTTTGGGGCCCTCAGAAGGGGGCTCACACCACTAGGCACAAACCTCCATCCTCAAACTCTCTCAATTCACTGGGTTTTGCAATCCTTGTCCCTTGCCTAGCGAGTGCTACTTAGTTGATCTTGAGTCCCTCCGTCCTAAAAGGCCAAGTACAGTTCCACTGTCCTTGGTTCACATAATCAGGATAACGACACTTTAGTCTTCCTGCCCCAATAACAGAGACACTGGGGATCCCACAGCAGCCAAAGTGACCGTTTGGGCTCCTGTGGGCTCATGCTAGGCGGGGTGGGTGTGCCTGTGCAAACGAGATCAGCTCCTGAAGTCCTTTTCCACAACTCACCACCAGATGTCAGGGTAGAGCTCATCCTGCCTCTGCTTACAACACGAAAACAAAACAGGGATGGTTCAGACATGTGTTTGAGTACAACAGAGTTGACTCATCCTGTTGAACTGAATGGTTTTAACCACACCCCCACTGAATAGTGAAGGTAACTGTGATTCCTTACCCTTGTTGCTATAGGGATAAATTTGATGGGTGTGCACCCATAGTAAGGGAGGTGGGTGGGTGAGTTCGGATTAATATGAAATGAAATAAAACCTCAGGAATTCGCAGATGCTATTGGGCAGTTTAAATATAATCCCTGGAGTTGGCAGAAAAAGGACCCAGGAACTGGCAGAACTCTACTGGACAGTTTAAATATGACCCAGGAGTGGTTTTGAATGCTATGGGTCACTCTTTCTAGCAATTCAAAGCCATTAAAGGTTTAAAATACTATATTTACCAAAAAATACGCAAAACAACCAACCAAAAAACCCCACCACACACATTAATAATCAAGGTGGGCCATTTTCAGCACAAATCCAGGTTTCCTTACAATGTAAGTGATCACTTTAGATAAGCTATTACCAACAGGAGAGTGGGTTTGTTTTTCTTTGGGGGGGGAGAAAACCTGGATTTGTGCTGGAAATGGCCCACCTTGATTATCATACACATTGTAAGGAGAGTGATCACTTTAGATAAGCTATTACCAGCAGGAGAGTAGGGTGTGGGGAGAGAAAACCCTTTGTAGTGATAAACACTCATTTTTTCATGGTTTGTGTGTATAAAAACATTTTCTGTATTTTCCACAGTATGCATCCGATGAAGTGAGCTGCAGCTCACGAAAGCTTATGCTCAAATAAATTGGTTAGTCGCTAAGGTGCCACAAGTACTCCTTTTCTTTTTGTGTTTTAAACTCTCTCTCTCTCTCTGTGTAAAAAAAACATAGGTGTTTTTTTTTTTAAAGTATAGGGCTGCAAACTGATAGTAATGGTGTGTTTCAAACTAACAGGGTGTTTTTTTACTGTGCAAAATGTGTTTTAAACTGGATTTTAAAAGTTGATTTTAAAAGCAGTTTGGTTTTTATTTTGCAAAATGAGGTGTATTTAAAAAAAATGTTTGCGGGTTTGTTGTTTTTTGTTTTAAAGTGGTAGAAATAAACTCAAAACTCCTGTTTGTTGTGCAGCCTGAAATGGATTATTTTGTTTGAAAGCTCTGACTTTTTAAATAGAAAAACACCCTAATGAATATTTTATTTTTAACTTTACAAGACAGTTTCATGTGATTTATAATAATAATCATCATCATAATAATATTGTCTGCTCCACCGTACGGTGAAAACATGAGAGACCCTTAGACCAGAGCGTAAACAAGCTTAAAAGAAAAAGAAAAGAGACAGCTGAAAAGAAAAATTCCCCAGATGGATGGATGAAGCCCAGTAAATATATTGTGTTTGTGAGGTTATGAGGTTTTGTATTTTAAGTAAATACATCGGTGTGGGTGAGAAAGATGGTAAAGTTAAGTTTTGTAATATGTTCCTTCCCCCCTAATCGGGTATGTGCAGTTCTCCGGACAATGCTGTAGTCAAAGCTACAGGGACACCTCCACCAGACCAGCCAAAGAACCAGAAATCTGCTTTGAGACCTTTAACAACTCAAAACAGCACAAGAGTGCAGATGAAGCATCAGGGCAGTCCAAACCTCAATTACGTCAAAGCCAAGGACAAAACAAAAAACTCTGGTGAAAACCAACCACGCAAACACAACGCCAGTTCCTCAGCGGCCACCTCCACACCAAGCCCTGAGAAAACCGTGAGTGAAAACGCCCACCTACGATGCTTCGTTCAGAAGACTGAGGGATGTTGTATCCTCGGGGGTTCTAAAAGAACGGTATTCTAAAAAAGGTTTGGGGAAAATATGATGCTTCGTTCAGAACACCGGTGAATGGTGTATCTTCAGGGGGTCTAAAAGAAAGGAGGGCTGGAAAGCACATCAACAAAGCAAAAGCTTTGGTGGGTGACTTTTTGAAAAATACTTCAATTTTTGGCTCTGCGCAGGCGTGACTAGTCGTGGAAAGAGGCACCCGCAAGGATACACATCAGCTCAGGTGTAAACAAAAGGGGGGATAGCGCTTGGTGGACAAACAAATGGCTGCCAAAAAGTTCCAGGCCAGGATCGCTGTAAAAATTTTAAAAAGAGCTAAAGAGGTAATGGGGAGGGGGGACAAAAAGAGATGCCCTTGACTGGAAGCTCTCAAACTGGCATGTCTGAAAATGGGGAGGTGGAATCAGACTCTCACACAGAGTCTGGTTTAGAAAATTCCCCAGAGGGCTCTCTAGAATGATGGGTCCCCATCTTCTCCCGATGACCCTCACGGAGGCGCCTCGGAGTCTGACTCTCAAATAGCATCTGATGTAGAAGATGCCGCTGATGGTCCCGTAAAGGAACCCCCAAGTAACCCTGAAAATGCAGAGGTGTGTATGGAGAGAGTGAGAAGTTGGCAACGTGAATTACCTAGATTTGGGGGGTCGGTGTATTGTGAGGAATTTCATTTTGTCAATCTTGAGCGAATAAATTCAGCTCAGCAGGTTGTTGAAGCCATACACAGGGGGATACAGTTAGTTCTCAATGACGTTAATGGTAGGGTAGGCCCTGATGATTATGTTCAGTTACATTTAGAGAGCTGTAATTTAACTAAGCCGTTGTTTTTGTTCTGAAGAACTAGGGATGAGCTGTCTGCTGAGGATTTCTTCAATCAGACCTCAAAGCTGCCACAGAGCAATTGAGTTGCATGTCAATGGGACATTGCACCTCGTTGTGACAGTTGTAAAAAAACAGGGGTGGGGACCGCTCATAGAGTTTTAAATTCTATCCTCAGTAGTCAAATCATCCATAAAAAAGAGACAATGTTTAGTAGACCTGACTTACACGGGTACCCATCTGTGTTTTGCGCGTGGACTCTTGGCTGTCATGTCCGACCACAAACCTACGGACGCGGAATCGTTAGCGGGGGCGAGAAAGTTGCATGAGAAACTGGGCTGGTCAGATCAAAAAAAGATTATGCTCAGTGATGTAGCAATGTCTGAACAGCATTTAGGAGTCAACATACATAACAGGTGGTGCTGTATGCGGCGAAAGGGGCTTTTTTAAAACGGGGGGGGCAGTTTACCCCAAGACTTATTTCATCCTGTTGCACGATGAGCATTACTAGGGGGTTCTGGTTGTGAAAAAGTTGTTTGGAGCAAAAAATTATGATGAGTTTTGCCCCACGGTGCACAGTCACGGCCACTCTTGCAGGTCCAGCTGCTGCCTCTGCTTGAGCATAACATGCTCAGACAGCGTGGATGTGCAGCTGAGGTCTCCTCGCTGTAGACTGTATTGTCAGTCCAGAGAGCGTTTAGACAGACACATCGACTGGGCGTCGACAGAACAAGTTGAATGCCTGTCTAAAACGTTGTGCGATAAGGGTCAGTCTTACGTGGACAAGCGGCACAGACGTAAAGGGAGGCGCTGTAAGCGGGGACAGGCTTTGATCGCTGGTGATGTAGACGGTCACCTCGGTTTTATGGACAGCCTTAGAAAGCCCGAATCCTCAGAAAAGTGTATTTGTTATGATTCTGAATACACATAGGAGACTGGGTTGCACACTCCCAATTACATTTTTGCTATGTCCCTCAAGCCGGAAAAGTCCTGGGAATTTAAGGGTGATGAGTGTCTTTCTGTGTTTGTTCAGACCTTTATTGGCAAAGAGTTCCGGGTCTACACGTTCCAGGCGCACAATTCCAAAGGTTACGATGCATACTTCATCATTAGACAGTTACTGAAGGAAAAGATGTGCCTAGAACTGATCACTCAGGGTAGT
Organism: Caretta caretta; assembly: GCF_965140235.1. Taxonomy (NCBI): domain Eukaryota; kingdom Metazoa; phylum Chordata; order Testudines; family Cheloniidae; genus Caretta; species Caretta caretta. Next base: position 16,153,475 of record NC_134225.1, read on the forward strand.
AAAGTAATGTGTGTGGAAGGTAAGGTCCTGGGCATTCGTTTTATAGACTCTTTAAACTTCTTGCCCATGAAGCTTGGTAAGCTCCCGCAGGTGATGGGGTTTGAAGGGTGCAAAGGGTATTTTCCACATTTTTTGAACACTTTAGAAAATCAAAATGACGTGGGGCCTATGCCCGGTGTGGAGCACTATGGTGTAGAAAGCATGATGCCCAGGGAAAAAGCAGAGTTTCTCGACTGGTAGCAGGCCCACAGGTAGGAGACGTTTGACTTGCAGAAAGAGCTCGTGTATTACTGTCAGCAGGATGTCAAAATTTTGAGACAGCCTTGTATCCTCTACAGAAAAGAGATTATGAAAAAGATGGAGAAGGGAGATCTAGTAGAGAGAGAACCTGGTAAATTCACCGAGATAAAACTGTGTATAGATCCATTCTGGTACATAACACTGGCATCTGTCTGCATGGCTATGTACAGGTTTATGTTTTTGGAGCCTAACACGGTAGCTCTTCTCCCTCCAGACAATGATCACAGGCAGGAAAAAGATATTCGACCCCATCTGTTCAGTGGCTGTTGTATACCTCTCACAAAGAAACTATACAAATACGGCATGCTTTACAGGGTGGGGAACTACAGGTAGGCTCCTACTCTTCAGACGGTTATGCCAGTGTTGACAGGGTACACACAGCCTTAGAGTTTAACGGGTGTTCTTTTCCACGCTTGTGCCACCTGTCATTGTGAAAAAGCACAAAACCCTATGACGGGGACAACTTTTGGGTTTCTTTATTACAAGACGCAGCTCAAGACCGACTATCTGAAACAACTTGGTTTTGTAGTGAGGACTCTTTGGGAGCAAGAGTGGGAAGTGATGAAAGAAAGAGACAGGGAGCTTGCAGGTTTTTTAAACTGAGCTCAGTTGCCCTAGCCTCTCGTGCCTAGGGATGCTCTTTTTGGGGGAAGGACAAACGCTATGCACCTATATTACAAACTTAACTCCAGGGAAGAAATCCACTATTATGATTTTACCAGCTTCTACCCTTTTGTAAAGAAAACCAAAGAATACCCTCTCGAACACTCCGATATAGTTTATGACAAATTTGGACCCCTTGCAAATTATTTTGGAATTGCAAAAGTTAAAGTGTACCCCTCACAAGGCTTCTTTTTCCCATTGTTACCTGTCAGAGTGGGTGGCAAGCTTATGTTCCCGCTACGCCGAACCTGTGCGGAAACCGAGCAGCGGGAGATGTGCATCCATACTGACGAGGAGAGGGCCATCCTGGGGACTTGGTGCACGGTGGAATTGAACGCGGCCATAGCGAAGGGGTACGCGGTGGCAAAAATATATGAAATCTGGCTTTTTAATGAAAAATCTGATGTACTCTGAAAAGACTTCATCAAATGACACCTCCACCGGAAACAAGAGGCTTCAGGGTACCCCAGCTGGTGCACAGACGAAGAAAAACAAAATAAGTACATGAACGATTTCTACCAGAAAGAAGGCGTGCGTTTGTGCCAACACGAGATCAGGTTTAACCCCGCTAAATGCCAAATCGCTAAACTCTTTCTAAATTCCCTCACGAGTGAGATCCCGCCAGATCAACACATCACCGAGTTTGTGTCGGCAGGCCCGAAAACATACGGGTATAAGCTGTCGGGAGGAAAAGCCTGTATGAAAGTCAAAGGTATTACCCTGAACTTGGCAAACTGTCAATAGATCAACTTTGACAGTTTGAAAGATCTAGTCCTGGACTATTGCACGGGCCTGCGAGAAAACACCTCAAAAAAGAGAGAGGTGCAGCAGCCCTCTATCATAAGGAACAAAAATCAGTGGTAAATAGAGACCAAAACCCTTAAGAAAACACAGAAAGTCATTTACAACAAGAGGGTCCTAGGAGAAGGGTTTAAAACCCTGCCCTACGGATTTTAAAATGGATACGAGGTGGAAACACCCCTTTTCTGCAATTCTCGTGGGGCCTTGCAACTGTGGGAAAAGTTACTTTATAAAAAATGTGTTGGATAATGCCAAACAAAACATTGTCTGTTATGCCTGAGAATATTGGATAACCTGGCTATAAAAAGCATTGCAAGATACACATGTCTGGGCTTATTGAAACACATTTTGAGCAAGGCTAGGCATGCCCAAGAATTTAAATGTATTTTTTACAAAATTCATCACCATCCGGTCGTTTTGCACTAAGTCGTTAGAATACAATTTTAAAATCCGGTCAAAAGATAAACACTTGCTCCGCTGATGTAAGAAAAACACTCGGTGATAGTCGCAGGCGACAGAGCGGGGGTCTTGTAATTGTCTATTGTGAAACACAATGCCTGGGGCATTTTTGTTTAAAAATTTCATAATGCTTTTAGGAAACAACATGCTCTTCGGGGGGTGCCCGTATGAGTCTAAAAGCTCTCCACGTTACGCTCCGCCAGACACAAGGCAAGCCAGTGTTCACCAGGTTGGTTGTGTGGATGTGCAATACAAACCTAGGGGTCTCTGAGACAGCTTGTCGCCAGGGAGCCAAATCACAAGGGAACACATCTAAGAAATTCTTTTTTGTGTAAGGCACCTTGATAAGACACACGAGAGCTGCACGGTGTCCATGTTCACATCTAGTCAAGCAGAACGTCTCTCCTCTGATTTCTCTCTATGATCTTGTCAAAAACCCCATGCACGATCAGATTGACGGTGATGGTTAAAGCCTTCCCAAAACGTATTTCTGCTCTCAGGTTCCCGGTTTTAATCAGGGAATAGCCATCGGCGCATTCCTGGTCGGGAGACAGGTCAAAGGCAAACAAGAGGTAACTCTGTGGAAACTTCTCACGGTCGATTAACAGAGAACGATCTGTCATGTGTTTACCAGCGTCTGTACCAGATTCATGTATTCTCTCTCGCAGCATCCTGCCTCCAAGTCTGGTTGCAGAGGCTTGGTTGGTATCTGTTCACCATCCACATACAAGGCCACAAAATTAATATCATAATGTTTAAAATGAAAGGGATTTTTAGTGTAACTTCCACTCAAGGCATAGGACAAACCCTAGGACAAGCATTTTGGGTAACTGTCCCAAAAAACAGGTTCTCCTGGTTATTGACCCTGCTGCCCACGGGGATGCTGAACACTTTCATTCCCACACGGTCCACGGGATATTTAGCATTTGTGGTAAGCAGGGACTCCGCGTGCCCCAGACGAACGCTCAGGGCCACCCGTACTTTCTTCACAAAAAGCGATGCTGATACAATGCGCAATTTAAAGCCTTCGGCTGCACTGCCCATTAAACAGAAAGCGTCTTTACTGCGCGTCAGTTTAATTTTCACATCCACTCCGTTCAACAAATGAGACGTATCTGTTCTGATCTGTCTTTATTTCAATGGTAATGGTATCGATGTGGTGTTTTCTGACAGGAACGTGATGAGGTTTATCGTAGGTGATGGTGACAAACTCATTGTTCCTCCCTCAGACAGGGACACAGCATAACAGGGGAACAGAAAAGTCCCTCACAAACTGGTGTTCTACAATAACTGTGTGCAGATACAAGGACTTAACCGCCCCTGTGATGTCTGCCCAGAAGGGGAATTTTTGGACGCTGCGCTTGGGGCCCAAACCTAGAATGTTAGCTAGCTCCCTGCTGGTAGAAAACATAAAAGTAAAATCAGCGGATTTAAGGCTAACTTTTCTACCCACAGGGTCATAGTTCATGACCACCTCAGGCGGTGGGGGAGGACGAGCCACGGTACTGTTCATATGATCCAATCATTCGGGTATGGACGAGTAATAACCTCGTCGTAGGATAAAACTCTATGCCATATCTTCAAAGGTGATTTCAAAAGGGGTGTTCTCGCGGATAGTGTTCCAGCTGTGCGGGTGTTGTATTTCCACTAACCCCACCTTCCAGGCACCCGGGAGACCCAAGGGCTTAATTAGCTGTATTGTAAAGTTCGAGCTGGTGTTTTGAGGAAAAACTGCAGAGCTGGCATTGCTGGGCAAAGTCATGTAACACCTGCCGTCGCTCATTTTTCTCTCCCTCAGTCTTTGCAGGAGGAATCTTTTTGTTTGTTTGTGTCTAAACGTCAGAATTGAGAAGCTTCCACCCAGCTGGTAAACTTATCGTCCCCGTCCCCCCGGCAAACCATTTCACCAGTAGCTGCTTTTTTCTCCCTTTTCCTTTCTCCGCTAGAACTTTTTCGATCCGGCAAATCCTGTCTCCTTTGGGGTTTACTTTTTGTAAATCTTCAGGGTAAAAAGATCCAGTAACTGTCTCACCCTCGTAATCTTTTAATCGGTATACAGGTCTCTGGCTCCTGGTTAAGGCTTCATCCACTATAAATATCTCATTGGTAAACGTCTGTTCACAACCTTTTTCAAAAGCTCCTTTGGTTTTAGAGAGAGTCTCACGTGGTCGCCTTTTCTAAAAGGGGCAACAACCGGTTTTATTTTAAAACCATCTCTATCAACCAGTTTCCATATCTTCAGAGAATTGGAAGGGTTAACATCAGCGGGTCTGGTACGTAGAGTTCTGTAAAAGCTCTGGTTGTAACTCTTCATAAAGTCAGGTAACAGGTCAAGGTGGCGAAAGGCGTTATGGGCTGTAAAATATCGCCACATCCTCCGCATCTTTTTCAAGTTCTGTTAAATCGCTCCACAACCCCTGCTTTGACTTCATTATCAGTAACAAAAAGCGTTAACGCTGTGCCGTTTCAACAATCTGCTAAAAGGTCTGTTTCAAAATTCTTTCCACCGATTAGTTTGTCATTTTTGAGGCACGCGACCTTGGCTAAAAATAGCTTCAAAGGCCTTGGATGCCTCACCACTCATCTTGTCTTTTAGGCCTAAGGCCCAGGCATATTTGGATAGAACGTCTATCAGTGTTAAGATGTACTTAAAACCGCTGTTGTGTTTGGAGAACCAGTGCATACGGACCAAATCTGCCTGCCATTGCGCGTCCACATCTGAAAGAACGGTCTTGGTTCTTTTAAAACGTATTCGAGCTGGTTTGTGTAAAGTGTAAGCATCCTGGTGTGAAAGCCAAGCTCCTACCTGTCTTCTATTTAAGAAGTCAAGAAACCAAAAGTTTTATGATGCTTTTTGGCCACTTGAAAAAGAAGATTGACCCCGTCAAAGCCCCCAACTTTCCTGGGGGTTTAACAGATTTTCTTTAACAGAGCCGTCTGCGGAGACATGACTCTTCCTGGGACCGTCTTTTACGAACACAAGTATGGAGGGGGACACGTTCATTCTGACACATTTAAATAAGTTTTATTAATCTCCTGGTTTAACACAATCTTTTACAGCCGCCTGAAACAAAGGACGCCATGACCCCTACCATTAGGGAGTCTGAGCTGGTTCATTCTTCCATTTTTGTCCTTTTCTGGATTTTCCTCTTGAGATCTGGGTCTCAGACAGGAGCAAAAACAGCTGATGCGCGATGGATTTACTCCCACAGGGCTACCGATGTGCAACTTCTCAAAGGCCTCTAGAAAGGCATCGTCGAGCTGTTGAGAGATTTTCAGACAAAAAACAGTGTAAGCACCCCACTGCCTGTTTTTAGATTTATGCAATGCCAGGTCGATTCCGAACCCCATTACACCCCCATGATCAACAGTCGCTTCTTAATCATTCATTTACCTGAGCGCCATCTTTCCCGTTCACCTTGTGACTCCCCCAAGCCACAATCGCCTTCCAACTTTAGGGCATGGACAATGAGAGGCTGTCACACTCACTGGGGTGCCTCACAAAGGTTTGGATTTTGGGGTCAGGTTCCGACGTAGCCATCAACGGTTGAGTCAAAGGGCCCTCCTCGGAACTGTCACTGCTGTAGCGCTTTCTCCACACAACTCCAAAGGTCCTCGGAGCTAAAACAAAATCTGAAGGTCTCACGGGGGTGGTAAAGGAGTCCATGTTTCCTCTCAGCCTTTCCACAATTTCTAAAACATGTCTTCTTGGTAAGAGATGGCTTCCTCTGCCCAGCGCTGGGACTTGTGGGGTGATGGTGCTGCACTCTGATTGGCAGAGGGCGTTGGGAGGAGTTCTTAGAGGGGTCACATGACCCTCTTCTGGACGGTTCACCCAATCCGAGAACCTGCCCCATTTTGGTCAAATCTCTTCTCAGGGCGGTCCTCTGCAGCCAAAACCCATCGCGATTGGTAGAAGGTGGTGGGAGGAGTTCTTAGAGGGGTCACACTAAGCACTTCCAGACGGGTCACCCCACCCCGGAACTCCCCCCAGTTGGTCAAATCTCCTCTCGGGGTGGTCCCCAGTGGCTGAAACCCCTCCTGATTGGTAGAGGGCGGTGGGAGGAATTCTTAGAGGGGTCACACAAACCACTTCCAGACAGATCACCCCACCCCGGAACTCCCCATGATTGGTCAAACCTCCTCTCGGGGTGGTTTCCAGTGGCTGAAACCCCTCCTGATTGGTAGAGGGCGGTGGGAGGAATTCTTAGAGGGGTCACACAAACCACTTCCAGACAGATCACCCCACCCCGGAACTCCCCATGATTGGTCAAACCTCCTCTCGGGGTGGTTTCCAGTGGCTGAAACCCCTCCTGATTGGTAGAGGGCGGTGGGAGGAATTCTTAGAGGGGTCACACAAACCACTTCCAGACAGGTCATCCTGCCCTGGAACTCCCCATGATTGGTCAAACCTCCTCTCGGGGTGGTTTCCAGTGGCTGAAACCCCTCCTGATTGGTAGAGGGTGGTGGGAGGAATTCTTAGAGGGGTCACACGAACCACTTCCAGACAGGTCATCCTGCCCCGGAACTCCCCCTGATTGGTCAAATCTTCTCTTGGGGCGTTCCTATCAGGGCAAAACCCATCCCGATTGGTAGAGGACAATGGGAGGAGTTCTTAGAGGGGTCACATGACACACCTTGCTTCCGGTCATTTGTCCGCCTTGACCCTGGAAGTAATACCTCATGGCTTGGGACTTCCAGTGACAGGTGGGCAAGGCTTACGAGGGCCAAGGGTGGGGTTAACGTTTGATTGACGGTAGGGCCCTTATACTACTGGAGCGCCTTCTTCTGTTTGTCTCCGTTCCGCTTCAGTCCCCAAGCACTCGGCCAGGACAGATGTCACTTATGACCTCCGTTGCCACCAGCTGGACAGAGGGACTTGGGTCTTTCTTGAGGACCTGGAGAGCTGAAATGACACAGGACAACATGTTAGTATACAGACTGTCAAATCACAGCTAAGCGTGATCACAGAATCTTGAAGTACCAGAGCAGAATGATCACATGGTAAAATGTGAAACTAGGCTCAGTCCTTCTATTGGGGTGGAAAATACATGAGAGATGAATATGCCTCACTTTTCATCTTGTCACCTGTGCCGGAAATAGCTGGAGACTTACTACCTCTGAATACCACGCTACAGAAGCTCTCCAATACAAAGAAAGCTTTAGCTTCCTCCATTGGCTCCCTTCCATGCTCCCAACAAGCGGGGAGACCCTGACTCGACCAGAAAGTCATCCACTCTGCTGTAAATGGAAGAAGGTCCATTGTTTCAATAGCTTCCACTTTTAAGTTTATTTTCCATCTCTATTCAAGAGCCACTGTCTGAGCTCCAATAACCCTGGAATTGAACAGAGGCCAGGTCCAAGCTGCTTTGTGCAGGATGCAGGGCACCTACTGGAAGAAAAATTGCTGGTGGGAAATTTGGGGTAGCAGAAAGTGGCTACAATTTCTCCTCACCTGGGGAGTCCACAGAGAGCCAATAAAGCCCAAAGAGTGGATAGCACTGGCTGCGGAGGAGGCCTTGCCAGGACAACCAGGAGATGCACGGACTCACATCACACCCTCTGCAGCTTCCTCCTTCAGGGGAAATTAAAGCTGACTTTCTACTGGGCAAGAGTGAATTTGTCCTTTGACGTGTGGCTGATGCACTTTGCACCAGTGCTATCGGTTACAGCTGCTTGTCAGCTAAATTCCTTTAGAACTCACGGATGAGCAGAACTTCAGCTGTATTTATTACTTACACATCAGCAGATGGTCCAGGTCCAGCCATTTCATACGCTGCCTGTCTGTGTGTTCCAGGATGATGCCTAAATACACAATGGAAAACAAACAACAACAATAAAACCTTCCCTTGTTGAGTGCAAAGTGATATTAGCAGCCCCTAGACAGGTCTTTGGCCTCTCCTACTGTGGGCCTAAGGCTGAGCTGTGGGCAAGAGGATGCTAGTGCAGTTTAGAGTGCACACTGAAGAGAATGAGAAAGACTTTTTTTTTTTAAGAATGTTTACACAAAACCCATTTGCTTTAAAGAGTCTGTGTTCCTCTTGCCACTGCTGTCAGTTATTGGAGACATACTAAGCTAGTGTCTTGGTCTAGTGGTCTGAGCAAAGGACTGGGGCCAGGAATAAGTGAATTCTAAGCAGAGATCCCACAAGGTGACTGATAGGTGAGACTTAGGGCACAACGCCTGCCTGTCTCACCTGGGTATGCTTGGGAGAAGAGGGCACAGGGCCAAAGCGGAGGAACCTTTTGCCTCCTTGACAAGGTGGTGTGGCCAGGAACCTGAAACAGCAGGCGCTGAGGGCAGGTGGGCTGCATGCCTCCCAATGATGAAGTAGTAGTGAAGAGCACTGAGCAACACTGTGGGTGGGTCTGCACTTTGAGTGAGGGAGATCACTCCCAGTTCAATGGGACAGGCCCACTCTAGCTCGGACAGCGCTTGCATGCTAAAATTAGAATGTAGCTAAAGCAGCACGAGCAGTGGGAGGAGCTAGCCACCTTGAGAATCGACTTTGGGGTTTGGATGGGATCATACTTGGGGTGCTTAAACTTCCTGCTGCTCCTGCCATCGCAGCTACTCTCTATTTTTAGCACTCAGGGCTAGTGCGGGTATGTCTCATCAAGCTGGGAATTAGACCCCCAGCTCCAAGTGTAAACATGCCCTACGAGACAGTGTCCCAGCCTTTACTACTAAATGACTGCACCATGCTTTCCCTGCAACAATCCCAAAGCACTTTATAGCAAGTCATGATTTCCTCCGACCACCACACTGGAGAGGTAGGGATATTAACATCCCATTTATGTATGGGAAGCTGAGGCACAGAGAGATTAATGGCAGCTCAGTGCTGCACAGTGGGATTTTCTTCTCTCTCCCTCAATGGGAATACCAAAAGGGACACTGGGCATCATCTCTCACCAGCTAACTTGGCTGCAACTGCCCGCATCTCTTCCCAGCTGCTACAGAAGTACGTGATGGTGCTTTTGTACAAGTTCTCCAGCAGCTCGGCATTCTCTTTGGCCTAGAGGAAATCAGGGACACATGAGCTCTCTCTGGCTAGAAGTGCCCTTTGACTGCCAGCACATGCTTTTACGAGCCACAGGTAAATCAGAGAAAGAACAGGTGACTGGGTGGACGTGGGAAAAATGGGGATCTGTGGCAGATTTACATTTTCCATCACCCTCAGTCATATATCCCACTCTGACCGTTATTTCCATTACCCATCACACATCTCTACACCACCACACGCCACTCCAGTCAAGAATCTCAGACACTTCAACAGCTCACTCACAAGGTGTCTGCAAATGTCCACCTGGAGCTCCTCAGGCTTCAGCTCAGCTGTGCTATCAAGGTGTTCATTCACTGCAGTTTGGAGCCTCTTCAGTCCCAAAAACGGGACACAGAGGTGAAACGTAGCTCTGCATTCCTGAAAAAAAGAAAGCGTGTCACACCATTTAATTGTTCCCTACTGAGTGCTATGGTCATTCAAAGGGAACTCATCTGCTTGCCTGCTCATCTATTCCAGGATAAAAAGGGATTCATCTGGATGTAATTGGCAGAAAACATGCAGGAATGACTAATAGAGGGGAGAGCTTCCACTGCAACCTAGAGGTAGCATCAATGTCTTTTTGGAACAGATCTACCTATGAAAGCTGCTGCACCAGGTCTCTCTTCTGTTCTGGGGAGGCAGGGGCCTGGGGTGCAGAGACAGACAGGAATAGAGAGCTGTCGGGCTCAGACCCATGACCTATCTTGGATTCTGGTGAGGCAGCCATGGAGCAACCTGGCGGGAACTGACTCAGCAGGAGGGCAATGAACTGAGGGGAGAATTTGGGCCTCCACAGCAGGCAGGAATAGCAGATCTCCCCTGGCATTGGGAGGAAGATTCCTTTGGCTTAGTAAATAAGTCACTCTCGGTCTTACCACTGAAACCCTGGGGTTCGGGTCTTGCAGGTGCAGCAGAAGTGTGACCCAGCTCTGTCTAACCTGCTCGGCGAAATAGCCCTTCCATTTTCTTTTGGTCAGGCGGGCCAGGATGCCAAATAGGACAAAGGACAATAAACGAAGAGCATCGTCCTCCTACAGCCAAGAAAGCCCCACAAGTTAGTAACTAAGGGACAATCACATCACGTACCTCGCACAGCCATCTCTTCTACGCTAAAGTTGAGGGATTCCAACTACAGCTAGTCGGAAACACTTTCATGAACGAATTTTTGATTTGAATTTGCTGATTCATCAAACTATTTTAGCGACAGTTCCATTTTGATGAAATTCCTCCAGAAGCCAGGCAGGGATCCTTAGAAACCTGCGTGCTGTCTTGACAGTGCACCCATTCAGCTCCTTGGAAGCCGATCTAGCAGGCTGACTGGGATCGTGGGCTTCCAAACCCACAGCGTCTGGGACCCTGGCTCTCAAATTTGCAACTCCCTGGCACGTCTAGCTCCCACAGTTTCCTGGGTTCCCAGCACCTGGGTTCCCAGCACCGAGAGCAGACTGCCCGGACCCAAGGCTTTCAATAGAGCTCGGTTGAGAATAGTAATTCTGTTTCACAAAGAGTTTTGAAGTTTGGGGAGAGGGAGTCCCACAAATAGGAACAAAACCAAAATTTGAAATCTCAAAATTCTCTGCAAAAACGGAATCATTCCAACCCTCTCACATAAAAATGGTATAGAGCAGGCCCAACACTCTCTATTGTACCTTGGAACCCCCTTTTCATGGTTATCTAGCTATCTAATCTAGTATTCAGACTTTCTTTGAGGTTCTCAGTGGCAAGAAAGAAGAACAGAAGGGGGAGACTGTGGGAGCAGGGATGTCATCCCCATCCTCCTAATGTTCTCCTCCTCCGTAAAACACCTCTCTTCCCTGGGGCCGAAACATCTCTTCACTCTGACATGAGCAATGCCCAGGGAGTAAATGGAGTCTAATCAAGATCGGTTGAACTGGGGCTGGAGAGTTCTGGTCACATACGTTGTCAAAGTAGGTCCGGATCTGTTGGGTGAGGTCTCTGAAGGAAGAACCTATGTCCTTCTCTTTCAGCTCCTTCAGGACTTTGGCCACTGCTTTCATGCTCTCGCCAATGACTTCAGAACTGAAAGGGTCACTTAAGGCCCTGATCAGTATGACCATAAGAAACTTCTTGTGCTTTTTCACCTGGACAAAAATATGACATTAAAGAACACTGATCACTGATCACACTTCTAATACGTTTTCTTTAGCAGTTATGAAGCTGTGGGAATTTCATCTCCCCCTCCCACCCCCGGAGACCTATAGCTATATTTCAGACCAGGTTCGAGCTACAATGAGCCAAACTTGGTGCCATAATACACCTGTGTCATCCTATCATTAGATTCCTAGTTACTTAGATTCCAAGGCCAAAAGGAACCCTTGTGATTATCCGGCCTGACCTCCTGCATAACACTGAACTTCCCCGAAATAGTCTCTGTTGGAACTAGAGTGTATCTTTTAGAAAAACGTTCAATCTTGATTTTAAAATTGCTAGTGACAGAGAATCCACTACAACCCTTGGTAAATTGTTCCAATGGTTAATTAAAATTACCATTAAAAATCAATGCCTTATTACCAGTCTGAATTAGTCTAGTTTCATTTTCCCCCATTGAATCTTCTTATACCTTTGTTTGCTAATGGGAAGAACCCATTCTCAAAATGTGTTCCCCATGTGAGTAGTTCTAGACTGTCCTCAAGTCACTCCTTAACCTTCTCTGTGTAAGGCTAAATACATTGAGCTCCTTGAGTCTATCACTAGAGGTATCTTTTCCAATCCTTTGAGAATTCTTGTGACTCTTCTCTGAATCCTCTCTAATTTATCAGCATCCTTCTTGAATTGTGGAGACCTGATCTGGACACAGCATTCCAGCAGTGCTCACATGAGCGTCATATTCAGAGGGAAAAGAACTTCTTTACTCTTAGTCAAGATTCCTCTCTTTATGCCTCTAAGGATCATTTCAGCCCTTTTGGCCACAACTTCGCATTGGGACACCTTATGTTCAACTGATTCTCTGCCATGACTCAAGTGGTTTTCAGCATCATTGCTTCTTGGGATAGAGTCTCTCATCCTGTAAGTAAGGCCTGCATTTTTTATTCCTAGATGGAGACATTTACACATGGTCATATTAAAGTGCACAGATTGTTTGCTTATGCCCAGCTTAGCAAAGGATCTAGCTTGCCCTGTATTGACTGCAAAGAGGTTACTCGGGTATGTGAGAGAGCAGAATTTGGCCTAGTGCATTGTGTGCAGCCTCTGTAAACTCCGAAGAACTATTTCCCTTGGTTTCTCTAGTTATGCTGCATTCTAGTCAGTATTCTCTCTTACCTTCTCAGGTGCCCCATAGACTAAATTTCCCAGGCCTCTTACAGCCATCTGCCGGACAATGCTGTTCCTATCATGTGACCTTTCTTCCAAGATGCGTAAGACTGGCTTAAGGAACTTCTTCTCCCTGAGCATGGGATCACTCATTAGCTGAAAGAAAATCAACCTGTCCATTAGCCCCAATAGGATCATTAAGATTGGGAATAGAATTTGAGCAGACATGTCATACGCTGTCAAAAACAACAAGGAGTCCTCCTACAGCCCCAGTCTTGAGGATACAGACAAATATGGCTACCCCTCTGATACTTGGCACATAATACACTGTAACTTTAGCATTCCACACAAATGAGAAAGGTCGACAAAACATGGAGCTTTCCTTTTGGGCACTAGAATAGGGATCCACTCACCTCTTGAGAGCCTCTTAGTGGCTGGGTATGGTATCACAGTCCTTTTCTCAGCCCTGGTGCACCCTGCCAGCCGTCCTCAGTGAGCCTTCTGTGGCTCAGGCCTCTGGCTGAGTCCCAAAGTCCAAATGAACCCCTTCTGGGGTAGTCCAGAACACTCCCATTGCCCTCACTTGGGTCTCCAGCCCCAACTCTGGGTCCTTTACATTCTGCCCTTTGTTCAAGCTCTCCATTAGCATTGTCCCCTCCATGGGGCTTATGCCACTGTTGGTGGTAGGGGAACCTGGGCCTGCCCCTAACTCTGGGTTCCAAACCATGGATCCTATAAACAGGAGCTAGGCACTGCTTGATTTCAGTTCATTGTCGCTTCTTCCTACCGGCCACTTTTAGCTTCACCCTCACCTCAGGGTTAAAGTTCTTCGGGACTCTCTTCCTGAAAACCCAGCTTAAGTAAAGGCTGCCAGAATCAAACTCTGGCTGTCCCCTGAATTTCTGTGGCCAGAGAGCAGCGCCCTTTCTTGCCCCTCCAGTTCCTGCCAGGAACTGACCTGCTAAGGCCCTTCAGCTCCTTTTAGCCGAGCCTCATGGGCTCGGATTGGCTGCTTTCATGAAGCCTCTCTAGACAGACCCAGACTGGGGGCTCTTTTCCTGGGGCAGGGTGTAGTAGGACCACGGGGCCTCTTGTAAGGAGCCTCAAAGCTCAGGTACAGCCCATCACAGGCACAGAGAGGTTGTTTTTCTTAGAAGCGGATGAGCCCCGAAGATAGTTGCTTAGCATAAGTGGGAAATATGATGCAGATGTTGGAGGAAGGCTGTGGAAAGGGAGGATGCTGCGGCAGGTATCACACTAGCCTAGGACTTAGGAGACCCAGGTTCCATTTCCTGCTCCCTCAAAGACTTCCTGTGTGACCTTGGGCAAGTCACTTAGCCCTTCTGTGCATCAGTTCCCTGCCTGTAAACTAGGAAACATAGTCCTTCCCTACCTCGCAGGAGTGTGGTGGGGATACAGACATTAAAGAGTTTGGAGGTACTCAGATACTAGAGTAATGAGAACCTAAGATAGACATTAATGTAGTTGTGGGTTGCTTGGTTGGTAGTATTAGGACACTAGGTTCATTCAGAAGATCTGCTGAGCAAAACCAAAATCAGGAGCTGTTGGTTAGGATCAGCACTAGGACTTGGCAGAAGAGGTCCAGTCATCCAAACTCTGTCCGTATCTCTCTCAGCCAGCACCTGTGGTTGTGTAGCTAGTATAGGCAATGACGGCAATAAAAACCACAGAGAGAGAAGGACTCAGAAAGGTATCGTGAAGTTCCTGGTGAGGTTTCCATATAAAGGAGGACCTATTCTACTGTCTAAAATGACAATGACTCCTTTGAACAGAACTGTACAACTCCCGAAAGAAAGGCAGACAACAGTCTAATGGTGAAACTACTCTTCAGAGCCCTGTGTCTTACCTGGGCAAGGAAAGCTGTGCTGGTGACTCGGTGGTTTTCTGTGGGGGAATTCACCCACCGGAGGAGGCTCTGTATGATCTCAGGTGTTATGAGTCCAGATCTTAGCAGAAGACTGGAAGACAAAAGAAACCGCTCATGGGCTAGATTGCACACTTCAAAAAAACTCAGCTACTCTGAGCAGACAGCTCTGATATCTAGGAGTGGGAGCTGTGTGTTTCCACCCAGGACACCCCCCCCCCCACCCACCCACAAAGCTATAAACGGGAGGTTCCCTCTCAGCCACTCTATTGGCTACTGATTCCCAAGGATAAAATGATGCCTCCTAGATCTCTTACCTCACCAGCAGACACACTCCCTCATGGTGAGTCTTGGGGTTTTCCAGAAGAATCCAGGTTCTCTGCTTCCTGAGCGCTCTCACCAGTCTCTCATTCCCACCCTTGAAAAGCACAGACTCGAATGCTTTGATAGAAAGCCTGGGGAAAGAGAGGCACAGAACTTCAGGAATCAGGAGGAAGGTGCAGCTTGAACAGAGAGTCAGGAAGCCCCGGTTACTTCTCAGGTCTGCTGTTCAATCGGCAGTTCATCCATTGGCAATGTCCTGGACACCAGTGTCCCTGGAAGGACTTGATGCTGGGAGGTAAGTTTCAGTCTCATACATCTCATAGGACTAGTTTTGCTAGGGACAAAATTTTGCAGTCCTTTTTCTCTTTCTGCAAGGACTATGGGCACTAGCAGAGTAAAGTGATATGGAAAAGGTACATGATCAGGACCCAGAAACAGGGGGCATCGAGTGTGGTGATCACTAATGGACATTTTGGGGTCATATCTCCAGATATGAGGTGACAGAGTGCTGAGGGTTTGCACTTGAGTCAGCACTCTGGTCACTATTCCTACTAATTCCGTTCCTCACAGAAGGCCTAATTGGAGAGAGGTGAACCTGATTACAAGGTCAGATTGGGGCTAGTGAGTCAAGGAACCAATCATTCCATTAAAAGGGAAACTGTAAAAGGACATGGGCAGGAGCCCTTTGAGGGGAACAGACAGAGAAAGAAACTTGGGTGACCAGATGTCCTGATATTTGGGACTTTATCTTCTACAGGTGCCTATTCCCTCCCCCCCGCCCCACACCCCTACCCCCGTCCTGATTTTTCACACTTGCTGTCTGGTCACCCTAAGAGAAACAGAAAGACAAAAAGCTAGGAGAGCCTGACAAAGTGTGGTCTCTGAGTGGAAACACCTTACTCCCCACCCGACTTTTGGAGAAGAGTTTAGAAAGTTGAGATACAATATAAAGGTGCTATGTATTGGTAGGGGGATTAAATAGACTATATGTTGGTGCTTAGAAGGAAAAGAGTCTCAACGCGGTCTGTGTTTGTGGAAGATGTGGGGGTGCAACACCCCTCTCTGTCACAGCTGGGGGCTCATCAGGGATTTCCCTGTTATCTATGCAAATGGAGAGCCTGTTGGAGAAGCCGGTGTAGAGGTTTGGCAGTTCAGTGATGGAGGGAACACTGAAACGGGTGATGAAGCTGCAAAGAGAAGTGTGGAACAGGGGTTCTCAACCTTTCTGTTTCTGAGCCTCCCCCCACCCTCAACATGCTAGAAAGACTCCATGGCCCAGTTCCAGGCCTCTGCCCTGCCAGGCATCAGAGTTTGGGGCTCCTGGCTCCGGATTTTAACCCCACAGGGTGCAGGTCCTCGGGGCTTTAGTGCAGGTGCTGGGCCTCAGGGCTCCAGCCCGGCTGGGCTCAAAGCTTCAGCTTTCTGCCCTGAGCCCCAGCTAGTCTAAAGTCAACCTTGCTTGGCAGAACCGCTAAAACCGGCCCGGTTGAGAACTGCTGGTGTAGAACAGTGGTCTCCAAACGTTTTGGCTCACGCACCCCCAGGGTGACCTGCCGCAGACGCGCCTCCGATGGGAGACCTGCCGCAGGCGGGCCGCCAAAGGGGAGCACCAGCCTTGGACGTGCAGAGCTGCCGCCGAAGGAAAAAAACGGCAGAGTGCTGTCTGGCGGCGCTACTAATGCCACGCTCCCCCCGGGATCTTCCCGCGCACCCCAGTTTGGAGACCACTGGTGTAGAAGACCCGACAGACCTTCCAACAATCCCACCAGGCAGAAAAACAGCCTTTTCTTGCCTGGTAGGTTTAACAGCAAAAGAGCCGTCAGGAATTTATACGGGAGCAAGCCCAGGTCTGGCAACAACTCCTCCAAAGTTTGGTGAGTCCTGTGACAGGAAATGGAAACCAGGAACAGGAGATCAGACTGTAAAAATGGGACCTGAGAACAACCCCGATGTGTTTTTGGTTACTCTTCAAGGAGCAGCAGTGAGACCTCCTAGGGACAGAACAATGTGGGCCCTTCAACTGACACCCTATTTAACCGGGGAAGCACATACAGGGCTTTTAGTGATGAGCAGGCAAGCGATTATGACATGATTAAGGCAGCCATGCTGGACGAGGTGGGGCCTGTCCACAGAAAAGTACTGCCAGAAATGTAGAGTTGAAAGATGGATTGAGGGATTATGCCTCTGTGCATTTGGACAGGAATTAAAAGATTGGGCCACTCATTGGTAAGGCCAGATACTCAGACTGTGGGGGAGATCATGGACTGCATGATTCTGGAAGTTTCTTCAGAGTCTCCCTGAGCATATCCGAGGATGGGTTCTGTGGTGCCAGCCAGTTCATCTGGACCCCACAGTTAAAGTGAGAGGAATTTACAGAGGCGGACATTCTCAGAGTGAGTCAGTGGTTTAAGGGACTAGATCTGAGAAGGACCAGAGTGCCTACAGCTGGGAAGGGCAGCAAGAAGAAGAGGGAGGAGCCTCAAGGAACTGTAGTGGGAGCTTGGCCTACAGTGTGCTTCCGACATGGACGTGAAGGACATCTAAAAAGAGACTGTCCTAAAATGGACTGTGGGTTTGCCCAGTTTTGTGGTTGGGACAAGACTCCCAGGCAGGAAAGAAAAAAGAAAGTACCTACCGTATCGGTCTGGGTAGGGAGGAGCCAGCAAAGGGACTAATGGACACAGCTTCATCCTGTTTGCTAATCAGGCAGGAGTTAGTGAAACCCCACTGGATACTTCCCAGAGGTAGGATCAAAACTGAATACCAGGTCCATGGGGACAAGAAATTCTGCCCAGTGTCCATGGGGACAATAAATTCTGCCCAATTTTAAGGGCTCTGAAAATTAAGGGGAAGTTTAGGCAGAAACATGTAGCGGTAGTGGATGGATTGCCCCACTGCCTTCTACTGGGCATGGACTGGAATCCCTTTCTAACAGGGACACCAAGGCAGGTATGGAGGCCCAGGAGGGTGGAAATAAAACCTGAAGGGCCAGGTAAAGAGGAAATATATGTAAAGGGTCTGGAGAAACCTGGACACGGAAGTATAGACAAGAGGGAGGAGAAAGAAAACAAAGGTCAAGCGTAAAGGTGACTTAAGATCATCCGTTGGGGTCAAACAGTCATCAGAGCCCTTAGCACCAGGATCTCAGGAGCAGGCATCCCTAGAACGCTTTGGAGGGACTCGGAGCAGTCTGTGTCCATGGCAGAGGCCGGGGCACAGCCTACCACCCCGTCACATATAGGTACCTAAAATGGGCCTGCACATGGGCCAACAGCATGAGCAGAATATATACTCGTGTCTGCAGCGCCAGCAATCACATAGCTAGGTACCCATCCACCTGAACAAATTCAAGTTTTGTGGACAAAACTGAGGCACCCATCTTGAAAACCTGACCCACTGTGGCCACTACCTAAGATCAGCCTTACTGGCCCAGTCCAATGGTCCATCTAGTCCAGTACACTCTCTTCCAACAGTGGTCAATGCCAGCTTCTTCAGCAGGAATGAACAGAACAGGGCAATCATGAAATGATCCAATCCCTGTTGTCCAGTCTCAGTTTCTGGCGGCCAGAGGCCTAGGGACACCCAGAGCTTGGGGTTGCATCCCTGACCATCTTGCCTAATAGCCATTGATGGACCTGTTCTCCATGAACTTATCTAATTCTTTTTTTTAAAAAAAGCCTGTTTTACTTTTGGCCTTCACAACATCCCTTGGCAATGAGTTCCACAGGTTGACCGTGTGTTGTGTGAAGTAGTACTTCCTTATGTTTATTTGATACCTGCTGCCCATCCATGAACAGAGCTGAGATCCTGGTTTCCTAGGAATATTCAGAGACATTATAAAACCATGAAGTCTGTAATTTGAGCACCTTGTTGGCACGAAATAAAGAAACACAACAAGAAGAGAAACTAATCATGTTGTGAGATTGGTGGGAAATGTACATTAATGTGCTACCAGAGCTGAAGTCAACTGAGGACTCAGGAATCTTCGTGTTAACTGGCGAGGGGCACAGAGTGGGTGCCGAGGGGCCTGGTACGTACATTCTAGTTCACTAAAAGATTGCCCCATGAGTCTCAAATAAAAGCCCATGTCACCAATATCATTGTGAAACGCATGTACAGATGCTGTGTAAAGAGTCATGGATATGCACTGAAAATTACATTCTTAGGATCTGTGTCTTGGGACTAGTCACCAGGAAAGGTGACAAAATGGTTTTCTTTCAGGCAAGAAATGTTTATCCATCTGTTTGTTTACATGTGAACCCTACATGCTTAATGTACATTCAGTTGAGAAGGACTGTGAGAACTTTAAAGAAAGAAAAGTAGCAGGAAGTAGACAGGGGGTGGGGACCCAATTTTGGGGTACACATCAAAGGTTTGCTCTAGTCTATTTGGGGGACATCTTTCACTTAGGAAGTAGATGGACCGCGAGTTTGCTTCATGAAAGAGGGGTCGCGATCAGGATGGTTGAGAACTTTGGGTGAGAAACATCTTTAGACAGGAGGTTAACCTGTTGGTTAAGTTTAGTTTCTAGGAGCAGGTTATGATTTCATTTGAAATGGAACCATTTTTTGCTTGCATTCTTACTGACGGTCACTGGAATCTCTGTTCTTTGATAATCTCCCTTCTTGTTTTCACTAGAAATATATCTAAGTGCTGTGTGTTTTGCAGTACAGAGTCTAAGTATCGAGTACAGAGTCTAAAGTAGAAGTAATAAACGGGTGTGTACTGTTCCATTGGGAACAGCAGGCCTGACAATTCTGTGGGAGATCAGTGGATAAAGGGCTGGACACCATACGGAATGGTCAGAGGACTCGGGGGTGGGTGTGTGCCTGTCATTAACCTGTACAAAGAGACTGAGGTCTGAGGAGGCCTGGGTGGCAGTGTTTGTTTTGCCAGAGCCTGGTAGTTTCAGGGAACTGACCCACAGCAGGCACAGACAAGACTTCCTCACTCGAAGGGCACGTGGTGGTAAGGTGCCTCGTAACCCTGGGAACTCCTGGGGAGCGTCACACAACTCTCCTGGAATTCTCTTGGTTTCTCTCCCTTCCTTCTAATTACCGGCAAGGGTTGCCCTCAGGAAGTTGTAGCCCTTTTCGGATTTCTCTCGGGCTGCTTCTCGTTGGCAAAGGCAGCTTTTGTCCGAGGGTTTGGCTGACCTGCTGCAGGAGAACAGGAAACAACTCTGGGAACAGTTCCCGCACAGCTTTGCTCGACTGCAGGGCTGACACCACCTCAAAGATGGCACATGTTGCCTGAAAGGAGAGCATGGTAAAAAAGGAGATCTCTTCCCAACACCATCACATCCTCTCTCCCCGTCTGATATCTGCTGTACGAAATTCTCCCTTCTGCCAGTAACTTGAATGACAGCGAGCAACTTGCTTAACTCGTGGCTCACTTTCCCACATCTGTACAAATGTGTATGACCTCCCAAGGCATGCTGTGAGTCCAAAGGAAGATTTGCAAAGAAACCTGCTCCAAAGACTTTCTAATGGCCAGATAGTATTAAGTAAATCAGTAACGTATCTAAAACTGCAGCAGAGGCTGGACTCAGGGAAACAGTCCATCAGTGGAGAAGTGCCCACACAGCAATATTATACCACACTTCCAGCTTTCCATCAGCAGGATTATCGCAGGGCACAGGAAAGCCTGAAAGACGTGTCTGCCATCTAACTTACTAAGAGAGGTTCAGCAGCTGCCAAATGCCTGTCAATTTCGGTCTCTGAGGTGATGCTGCCTTCTGTTCTTGTTGGAGTCTTTATCTTCTCTATTAGGGCTCGTAGGACTTGAGTGGCAAGCAAGGGGTCTCCCCCCAGAGATCTCCACTGCTCAGCGGTGTCACTGCAGTTGAACAGAAGTTACAGGTGAGCCCTGGACACTTTTGTGGCTCACCCTGAATGTGTCATATTTTAGCAAAGACCAAATGTTCTCCTTGCCTATGATGAGAGAGTTAGGAGTCCTGTCCTCCTTTAATGCTCCTCATGTTTAAATATTGAGTTTCCAGTTACAGAACTAAGTTAAGTGACCTAGTCCTCCTGCAGCCTAACCATTAATCCTAGACTTCAGAAGGACAGGACACAGAGCGCCAACCTCACTTCCTGTTTTCTCCACTTCCCAGTCAATATGGAATCATGAGCATGTGGCTCCCAAAGATCTAGGGTTTGGAAGGCAAGTGGATGAAAGAAAAGCCAGATTCCTACTAGATGGACATACAACTATGAGAACGAATGTTCTTGGCCATCCTAGGTCCCCTTCACAAATGGCGTCCCTACCCTCTGTTTGCCAGAAGCTGGGACTGGGCAACAGGGGATGGATCACTTGACAATGACCTGTTGTGTTCATTTCCTCTGGGGCATGTGGCACTGGTCACGGTCGCAAGACAGACTACTGGGCTAGATGGCCTTTTGGTCTGACCCAGTATGGCTGTTCTTATGGTCTTAGATTCCAGCACTGATAACTGATACCTCAGTTAGGGATCTTGAAATGAAATGATGGATCTGCTTCCAGTCCACTTTTAAGTACCAAGGATGGCAACTCTGCTCTAGCAGCCACACCCTCACTGATACCAAGCAGAGGTCTGATGATAATATTGGCCCTAGTCTTTGCAATCAGCCAGGGATTTGCACCTGAAGCTGTCATGCTACCAGGAAACCAACAGCCACTGCTCATTTCCAGAGTGAGCTCAATTCAGGCGTCTAGAGAGGTAGATGTTTCCAACAATACACTCCAGTTATACCAGTAAAGATAGATCTTTAGGATGTCAAAGCAGCTATCCATGAATGGAAACAGAATGACACTTAATTTCTCTCCGCACCCCACCTTAACATGTTCTTGGACCTTCCTGCAGAAAGAGCCAGGCTATTAACCCTTAGGAATGATCCCAAACTGTTTGCGGCTTAAATGAAGCCCTACATCTCCTAGTACAGCTGTGGGATCCATGTTTTACCAAGATGAATGCAATAGGTAGCGGTATATACCTGTCCATCGGCAGACGTTTGCTGAGGAGGCTGGAGATCACTGCCTCTTGGTGATGGTGAGCTAGAATGGACACTGCCTCCACCAGGAACTGCCTCAAGCTGCCCTCCTGGATAGTAGGCATGTGGCGATATAGTATAGCCAGGATATCTGGCACCTGGAAGGAACAAAACCAGAAAGAAATGTCCCCTTTTCTTTCTCTCCATTCACTCTACAGAATCAAAGCCTTTATTTAGCCATTTGCTGCTTTTTTAGAAATGCCTCACTTCAAGAAGCAAATGTTCAAATACGTCTGCGTAACTTGAGCCCACACAAAGTGCCCACACACGGCTGTAAAAATTAACACTGACACACACACAGACATACCAGGTAATTTAATGTGGTGGTGCCCAGCTCTGCATTACATAAACCAGTTCACATGCACAAAAGGCAGCTTTGCTTGCCCAGATTTTGCAGGTGTGATTTAAGCAGCCAAATCTGACCATTTGCCTCGAAGAATGCAGAGCTCATCAACAACCACAAGCACGAAATATGCAAGTGCTTTAAAGACAGTGTGTAAATGCCTGGGACTATGAACAGGGGACTACCTCTCATATTCATTCCTAGCCCTTCACATCTTCAAAACACTGTGCAAACATGGCAGTTCTGCTGCGAGGGTTCCCTGTCCTGAGGCCTTTCACCAGCCTTGTTAGAAGATTTGTGGAGTGCTCCTTTCATCTAGCCCTAATGCACTGGGCTCCAGAATAAGGCATATAAATAGTGGATCCCAAAGACACTAGAGTTTTCTCCCTCCTTCCTTCTCTTCTTAAAGGGTAGGTCTACACAGCAAAAAAATCCCACAGCAGTGAGTGTCAGAGCTCAGGTCAACCTGGGCCTGTGGGGCTTGCACGATGGGGCTAAAAGTGGAGCTGTTCCTGCTCGGGCTGGAGGCCAGGCTCAGAAACCTGGCAAGAGGGTGGCAATAGCCCAGTGCTCTTTTTAATCCATGTAGCCCTTAGCCATAGGCCTCCTAATACCTGGAGGCCTCCAAGTGCCAGTCATTCTGTCTTCTTGTCTTTTCCCCAGAGTCTGTTTTCTCAAGCCTTTCTTGGCTGAATACTGTGGCAACAAGCTAGACCAATAAAGAACCAACCATCTTCCTTTTCCCTTGGATTATCTCGGTCTACTGCTCTTGATTCTGCCATTGCCTATCTTAGGGTAGGAACAGAGATGGAATCGACTCTATGTCCGAGGGGGAGAAACAGCAAGATTTTTCTTCCTTACACATGAGGGCAAAGATCAAAAAGCCTAGAGTTTAGGCAGAAAAGCTCTCCAGTTCCCAGTTTTACCTTGTCCAGCATGGCACCTCCACACTCCTTCAGGATGATCTTCATCCATAGTCCAGCTGCCGTGGCACAGGTGGGGCTAGCAGACAGCAGACCACCCAATGTGGCCGCAATAAAGTCTGTGGCCTGTTCGGAGGGAAAGTACTCACTAACAACCTGGGAACAAATCAAAAACAGGAGAGACCGCAATGATGTTTGGCTCCAGCACTTTTAAAAATGGAAAAAAAGATATACCTGCATCAGCAAATGGTGAATTAGCCTCCTGTCTAGCTCGCCATTTGGGATTACAATTCTCTCTCTAGTCTATAGACTACATTTTTGTATTCTACACTAATGATATCGGGTTAGAGGCAAAGACTCTGTTGCATAGTTAGCACAACATTGTACTGGATATGCAGGAGGTAAGTTTCCCTTTGTAGTCTCTTACATACACTGCATCTTTTTACAGCATATAGAAGTCAGTCAAGAGAGGCATGCACACAAATATCGGCGAAGGCAAACCCACAAGGTGACGGAATGAATCCTGGGTGGTTTCTCAGCTTGATGTTCCACTAACACAGTTTTTCTCCTGGATGGCTGGATGGCAGGGCCGGCTCCAGGCACCCGCCAAGGAAGCTCGTGCTTGGGGCGGCAGATTGCAAGGGGCGGTGTTCCGGCCAATCTTAGGGCGGCATGGGGGCTCTTTTATTTCATTATGTTTTGTGCTTCACTGCTCTGGATCAGTGAGAAAGCAAGAGCCGGCCCTGCTGGATAGGTACATGCGTGTGCATCCGTGTGCGCATTTTCATGGGTGTGCAACGTTCTGTGGAATCTGGTTTTTACGTGGCATTCAGAGCACACATCTATGAAAAGCATCTTGCTGGTTACTAGCAGCCAACGCCCCGCTCCCACAGCTCGCTCCGAGTACGGAAAGGCATCATGAAAGAGCAAATGTCAAATGAACGGTGCCCGGTCACTCGCACATCCGCACAAGCTTTTTGAGTCAGTTACCCTGGCCATTTTGGAAGATGCCTGAAACAGAGTCTCGGGGTCTGGAGCTGTTAGTGCTTCACGGAGACATCTCAGCTCCTCCTCTGCTGAGTCCAGGTTTATGGACTGGCCTGGAGTGGAGAAAAGGAGAAAAAGTACTGAAACGATTAAGGAAACTGAATCCCTACTGCATGGATCTTCATACGGGAGGATCCATGTGCTATGTTGTCATCAGCATAGTGTAAAATCTTGGTCCCACTGAAGTCAATGGCAAAACTCCTGTTGACTGGAATGGAGTCGGGATTACACCCTAAAATGTCTGAACGTTAACAGTAGTGGTATGTTATTGTGAATGATCCAGGATTGAACAAGCACTGTATTCAGCTTGGAGCAGCTTTGTGTGTGTGTCTGGTTTCAGTAGTCTCTCTGCTCTCACTATTTACATCTAAGCTCCTATTCAAGTACAACTCATGCAGGTAGATCAGAGGTTCCAGTTTAGAGGTGAATCCCTCCACCAAACTCTCCTTGTAAAAGAGACGGGGATAGACAAAAAACTTTGGCAAGAAACCCAGGCTCATCATCAGTCACTTCTAAACAATGCTGGGATTACTATGTTGTACATTCAAAGGTTGGAGTCCCTTATTCTGTTTCTGAATCACCAACACTGTTTTTAGGACTGATTAAGAATCATTGGAAATAGGATGACCAGGGGTCCCGATTTTATAGGGACAGTCCCCATTTTGGGGTCTTTTTCTTAGATAGACTCCTCTTATCCCCCACCCCCTGTCCCGAGGTTTCACATTTGCTGTCTGGTCACCCTCATTGGAAATGGCCTTAAACGATAACCAAGCTCTATCCCTTAACATCTGGTGAAAAGAATTAGGTGAAAAGAATATCCTACTCTTTCACAAAGGGAAAAATGGCCTCTATTTACTCCAATAGCTCGGAATGCTCATGACAGAGGGCTGCTGGAAGAACTTTTTGTCTACAGAATTATTCCAGGAAACCCCTCCAATCCAGCCAGTGGCAGGGTAAAGAGAATGAAAATGTTTAGTACCAAGGGCTTGTCTCCATGGAGATATTCAAGAAAGCTAATCCCCATTCATTTTCAAAATGCATTAGTTAAACTTCATTCAACACCTGTGGGGACACACTTATTTAGAATTAAAGTGGCCTTCCTTCAGGTTAGTTTCATTCATGGAATTCACTACAATTAATAAGGCCCATTTTAATTCAGAATCAGAGCATCCACACATGTGTTTAATGCCATTTACCTCATGCACTTGAAATGTACACCTTTAGTTCATTTGGATTAACTTTCCTTCCTGTCCCTGTGTAGACAAGCCCTAAGGAATTTAGCGCTTATCTACCTGTATGCAGACCATTTATTAGTTGTACAGTTCCCAAAAGTGTGCTAGGCTCTTTACACATCAGAATCTTCTCTTCTAATGAGGTATTTACAAGATGCCCACCATTCTGTTATCTAAGCAACAACAGACAGGACAGAAAGAACTAGATAGGCAGACAAATGGACATTACAACAGTGAAAGAAGGTGAAGAATTCCTTATACCTGCTAATGGTCTCCTCACCTTGTATACAGAGAAGGCAGCTGATACAGTCAACCACCCACTGACGGGACGTGGCCAGCGAATCACAGCTGTATGGTGCTATTAGTCCAATCAGAGATCCAAACTGATCAAAAGTTCCCTGAGTCTAATGAAAAAAGAACAAAGAACGAAGAATGAATGGTCTCCAGTTGGACTAGACTTCACTTGCCATCCTTATTGTTCAGACCAGTCAGCTCTGTGTTTTTGGGGAACCAGGGCACAGTATCTAGCCTGTCTGACTCATGAAAGACACCCCCCGTCCCCACCAGTCTCTGTTTGAACCAAAACCCATGAGAGAAAAGGCTTGCAGAGAACAATGAAGGGTGTTGGGAGACACACCTAGACCCCTCCTGAGAAGGGTGACAAGATTAAGACATCTCCATTTGCATACAGAATGAAGAACAGAGACAACTCCCCTAGCCTCATCTGCATGAAAGATGGGATAGGAATTAGCATGAAGAATGAGGAACAGAGAACCTCACTGAACTCTGGGATCAGAAAAGCAGGGACGCATTGCATCATGGGAATCCCTGCTCCAGATGCTAATGAACCTATGCCTGCACACACCTAGCTCAGCAATTATCAGACCAATTCTAGTAATAAATCTTTATTATCCAAAAATACTGAAGCAGCCTAGTTGCCTTGTGAGCTCCCTGGAAAAAACCACCACCCATAGCCAAGAGTGATCAGCTCCTATTGTCTAGCCAAAAGAAAACCCTTGAAAACCCATTAGTTTACCCATAAACAAATCTAGTGTTCTCCCTTGAACCATTGTATTTTCTCGACAAAACCCCCTACCTATGCCCAAGTAAGGGTTCTGATGTATAGACCCAAACTCTGCATCAGTTCCACTGGGATTCCATCTCCTGACTGATTGTGCTGGGGGCTCTGCCTGTCTCCAGCACTCAGGACCCTGAGCTACCACCATTACCTGGGAACCCCACCCAGTTCAAGCCTCATGGAGTGGGTGAGATTCCCCCCCTCTCGCCCCTCGGTTTTCTTTTCTTCCTCAGGTATTAACCTTTCAAATGTAACCATTATGTTTGTTTAGCCCTCCTTGTGTAGTTATCACTATTATTCAATAAATAACTTTTATGGTTCAGCTGGTTGCTTCTCTCTCCCTCTCTCTCGCTCTCCAAATTTTACTCTGTATTTTCCGCTTCCCCCATTTACTCTGCAGCAACCCTTCTTTTACCTAAGCTAAAGGTCCCGGTGGCGCCCAAAAATACTGTGGGGTTTGCTCATGAAGTGGGTTACTACCAGTACAATTGTAATGTGGAAGTGGGATAGGGATGTGTTAAACTTGGGGCACATAAGAGGGGAGCAGCTGAAAGTGCTGCTTAACCCAGCCCATTGAGTACAGGGCCATATGAGAGGATCAGCTGGAGAGTGCTGATTGACCTGGTCCGCTCAGACTTGCTCTGCTAGTGTGAGCGTACGTGCGTGCGTGTTCATCTAGTTCTAGGGCTGGAGGAACCCAGCCCTGGGGAACCGAGGTCCTGCAGGGTAGCTCCATTGGGAGGGCACTTGCAGAAGGAAGGAGTAGAGCTCCATATGAACACACAAGTGACATAAGCAGCACATTAATAGAATTACAGACACCCCCCCCCCCAAGAAGAGTAACCCTAATCAATGAGCCTACCCCAAAGTAACAGGCACATCTGGTAACATTGTGCCCCTGGTTCCTGTACTGTACTGGGTAATGCACATTGGAAAACATAATCCCAATTGTACATAGAAATGGATGGGGTCTAAATTAGCTGTTATCACTCAAGAAAGAGACCTCAGAGTCATTGTGTACAGTTCTCTGAAAGCATCCGCTCAACATGCAGTCAAAAAAGCTAAGTTAGGAGTTAGGAACCCTTAGGAAAGGGATCGATAAGAAGACAGCAAATATCATTTTGCCACGATAGGAATCTACAGGACCCCCACACCTTGAATACTGCGTGCAGTTTTGGTCATCTCATCTCAAAAAAGATGTGTTAGAATGGGAAGAAATACGGAGAAGAGAAACAAAAATTAGGCCTATGGGATAACTTCTCACCCAAGGGAGATTAACAAAAGAGCGACGTTTCAGCTTGGAAAAGAGACGACTCAGAGGGAATATGCTAGAGGTCTATAAAATCATGACTGGTGTGGAGAAAGTCAATAAGGAAGTGTTATTTAGCCCTTCACCTAACACAAGACCGAGGGGTCCCCCAATGAAATTAATAGGCAGCAGGTTTAAAACAAACCAAAGGAAGCATATCTTCACACAATGCAGTCAGAAGACAGGATACTGGGCCAGATGAACCATTCTTTTGCGGGAGGCAGGTTAGCCATTCTTATGTTTTATGTTCTTAGCTGGTTAAATAGAAATTTTCCTTTACCACCCTGGGAGCATAAGAACCAAGAATGCATTTGTGACACTGGCAGACCAGGCAACCTGTGTATGACCCATAATAACTTAACAAGAGGCACTTCCACTGTATCAAGACAGTTCACTTGCATGTGAATTTCAAAGAGATGGATTAGACTAGCAATCCTCAACTCATTCAAAAATGAACAATAGATGCTAAGTCTATTTGTCTGTGTTGATCTATACGCGGTTAGAAGTTTCACAATGTAACCAAATTAGGTTGTCGATGCTCATTCCCTTTCAGGTCTTCATTATGTATGCAAAGTCTTCAGTTAACCTTAAAATCAAAGATGTAAGATACTGCAGGAAACTAATAATTTCTACATTGTCTTCAGCTTAACTCTCTGTGTTATAATGGAAGAACGGCTAATCACCTTATGCGAATGAGTAACTAGTTTACTGTGTATGCACAGGAAATAGAAGATTAGCTTCAAAGCAAAGTACAGGAGGCGATCTGCATTGCCTAGTCTTTCTCAGGGGAAGGTCCTGCTGTAACCATTTTTGTGAGGTAGGCTTGTCAGCCTGCTAGAATAGCTAGAAAAGAGAAGGCTCGGGCCTCATCCTGTCATCTCTAGTCTGCTGAAACTTTGAACAGGGAAAGCCATAGGACAGAGAGCTTCCAAATCATCATTTGAAAGAACCTGGAAAATGCATGGAAAAACTAACAGTCTTTACATCTAAGCTGCCTTTGGATTCTGATCTGTTGGGATGATTCCAGAGAGACTTGTACAAGCCAGCAGTTTATTCCATCACTGTTGTGATCCTGAACTATGAACATTGGCAGTCACTTGTATGGATATTGATCTTTTAACCATTTGTAACTCTCTTCTTTCTTTTAAGAAGAAATCTTCAATTTCGTTATTAAGGATTGGCTGGCAGCATGCTATTTGGGAAAGACCTGAGATTCACCTTGACCTGGGGATAAGCATCTGGTCCTTTATGATGGGTGAACCTCACATATGGTGAATCAGGTTTTCAGTAACCCCTCACTATATTAGACTGGGCTGTTTAGATGGGAGCCTAGGTCTGGAATGCCAAAAGGGGACCGTGTTTGGCATTTTGTAAACTAGGGTGGAAGCTCTTTTGCTGTTGACTTGGTGCATGTAATTCTAGAATCAGCCATCAGTTTGGGGGATTGTCTGCCCTCTACTTCTTGCAGTCTGCCCGGAGTGTGGTCACAGCATTGTTGTGTAAACCTCTCTCTTATGGAAGCAGAGGGATCTTAGTCACTTTGAGATCCCAGCTGCTGCCCTGGAAGCTTTTTTCATGCATTTGCGTTGAGTGTCAGATCGGATAGAAGCAGGGAAGTCAGCTCAAGGAAGAGGAAGGCTATACTCACTGTGCTATGAACTGTCTCTTGATAGGCAGTCAGCAGCTGGATGGTGGCCTGCAAGGCCCTTTCTCTCTCCCACTCCTTCTCTGAATGGAGCCATGTCTCTAGTAGCTGTTGGTAGAGCAGGGGAATGGACAGAGTTAGTTCCAGAAAATCCCTCCCAAAAGTTCCTCTTAAACAGGTTTAATTGTCACTAAAATCCCTCTCCAAAGCACCCGACCTCCATGGAGCGAAGGAATTACATGTCTAATGGAAGTGCCAGGGACCAGATTCACCTCTGAGTGATTGAAGACAAAGGAGTTATATGAGAGATGAACCTGGGCCTGTGTACGTGATGTCTCCTGTAGACTGTCTGATGGGAGCTGTCTACCACATTGCATGCTGTTTGATGTCTGCTGCTGTGTTCTGTTTCCTGGGCAACTTCTCCCACATTGAGTGGCCAAATGACAGAGAGGAGCGTTTCTTTTTATTAATTTGAAAAAGAGCAGAGAAGTCCCCCCCGAAGCCCAGCTCCTTTTAGAACTTCATTTTTATACTGAAGGTGCATCAAACTCCCCACCCCTCAGCTCTTCAAGATATTCTGTTCATGTCTGAGGAACAGGAAGTCTCCTCTGGATGAGTTTCCATACACAGGGCTTAACTCAATATGAATGAATTCCTCTTTGAAGAAGTGATCAGTTTCAACTGGTTCTCTTGGATTTGGCTACTGCAGTGGTGATTTTCTTGCCGGTCCAAGTAGTGTCAACTACATTGTAAGAAGTTGGTCCCAATCCAGCCCTGGCATAAAATGGCATAGCTTCTGTGGATTTCAGCAGGGCACATGCCTGCTTATCCCAGGAAGAATTTGGTGCTTTTTCCCCCGACAATTCACTCCACTGTGGAAAATTCCTCCACAACTGAAGCTTGACCCCCTAAATCTCTGACTCTTCCCTGCAGTAACACAACAAACAAACAAACAATCTTCACCATGGTTCAATGGTCTACTCACTTGAAACATTTCCTGGAACCAGTGTGCGGTTGGTTCTTCCTCCAGCAAAGTCTTCATTAGCTTGCCAAGGGCTTCCAAGGACTCTACGTACAGTGACTGAAACCAGAAGAGAAGGAGTGAGGCTCAGCACAGATAATTTGTGTGTGTGTGTGGGGGGGGGACGACTGGGGGCTAGGGAAAGCGAACCATAACCTTGCTAGGGAGGCCATGTGTGACTGCCATCACCCAGTGCCTGCTGGGCAGAAATACAGTGGATGGTGCCTGAGGAGAATTGTTGTCACGTACCTGTATAGGCAGAGCATCCTTTGCTGTCTCACCTTCCTCTTTCATCATCTTCTCCAGGGGAGGGAGGGGAAACAAACTTTTGAAACACTGATGAAGGAGCTCACGGTTTTCCTTCAAGGTCAAAGATGGTTTGAGTTTGCTGGCAGAAGAAAGAGAGAGAGAGAAAAGTCATGCATTAGACTCAGTACCACCTCCAAGTGAAAGAAATGGGTCCAATGACTGGAGATTGTCTCAATCTAAAACCCCAAATGCAAACAACCCTTCACTTTGCAGCTGAGCACCTCTTTGCACCTCTATTAAGTATTGGCTCATTGAGAAGTAAAGCTAAAGCTTCAAGTCCCCTTTTTAGAGAAACCCACAAGCTTCCTTCCCCCTGCCAGCAAGCCAGACACCTCCCTCCCCATCTGAACTCTCCTGCATTGGACTGCATGCCCCACAACCTCCAAGTTTGTGTCTTTCAAGCACAAACCTCCAAATGGACACATTCAAACCCTCAAGAACTAAAGTTCTGCTGGTGAGCAGCATGTGAGCCAAATCCGGCAGGCATCAAACTGCTCCCAACCTGGCACTCATGAACTAACAAAGACGACGTCACAGTGCCAGGAAATATGGCAGAAAATAGCCTACCTCAGATGTCTAATGGCAAGAATTGCCTTGTAGCGAACTGGAGATGCCAGGGAATCCAGTGGTTCCTTTTTAATGAAGTCCTGAAATGCACGAATAGGGAAATTAAAAAAAATGTGAAATGGATTTGAAAGGCAGAGAGGCTTTCCTCTCACACCCTGAAACAGGGCCATATGCCAGGTCTGTAATAAACAGACACTGTTCTCGGCAGGCTCTCTGCCTCAGAAATGGACCGTAGGGCCATCTGCAGGCTATACAGAGGACAGAAAGATAACTCCCCAGACACAAGCCATTCCTGCCACTTACAGCCCACAATAGGTCTGCATCCCTGCCAAGCTCAGAGTGGACCCAGCAGCATTCTGGGTGCCGTGCAGGTAGCTCATGAGACTGCAGTGGTACAGTCACAGCCAATGGATAAAACAACATCTACCTGGAAACCCAGTCTGATGACATTACAACAAACTCCTTTGTACTTCAGTCCTCAAAGCTCCTCATCACTCACCAGCATGTAGCCAAGGAGCTCCAGTTTGTAAGAGAATTCGAACTCCTGGGAGTCTCTGGTCTCCAAAATGGCACAGCTAATCTCCGTGACATTCTGGATGAGGGTTAATTTTAGGTGCATGTCCTACATAATCCAGAAGGAGAAACAAGAGGATGTGGATGAGAAACGGAGAGAAGAACCAGAGTCCAGAAGATAAAGATCAGGAATTAAAGCTAGCCACAGGAGAGGAGAGAGGTGTCCACAGACCCCAGAAGGCAGAGGACCCTGGCTCTGCACCCACCTCAGAAGAAGAGAAAACCCAGGTTCATGAAAGAAATCCAGGGCCACTTACACCAGAGCAGCCAGGACTCCTGCTTGATGTAGCAAGGAAATCAAGCTCTGTGCAATTTAAACAAGCAACTTGTGGATAGAAAAGGCAAGAGCTGAGGGCAGATTATTTAGAATTTACCTTGTTTGTAAGAGCGATGCCCAGCACCTGAAAAACAAAATGCAAAACAGCTATTAGCAATGTCTATAGTCCCACATAACACACATCCTCAAAATGGCCTGGCTGGTGAATATGGAGCAGAGAGAAATCATGATTGTTAAATCTTCCAAAAGGCAGGAAATGTATCCAGAGGGGGTGTTTTGCAGAGGTCAAGATCAGGGGCCATCCTATGGAATATTTGCATTTGTGAACTTCTGGAGGATATCTGTTTGGTTCAACTGTGATCAACTTTTTTGACAAAGGCTAAATGAGATTCTCACTTAGACAGGGCAGAATTGAATGGCAAAGTGACGTGGCGAGGTTGCACTGAGAGGAGAGTCAGTACCAGCAGTCAGACACCTAGGGAACAGAAATAACGAGCACACAGACAAACAAGACGACAGAGAAGAGGGAAGGGAAGTAGTGAGTCCAAGAAACAGAGTGACAGCAAAGAAACTAAATACAAGTTAGCACCATTCTCTCTTGGCTAGCAAAAGATAGAGCTAGATACACATACATATTAGGGGAGTTAGAGTGTTATTCTGAATAGCCTGAGTGTGACTCCATGTGAATTACTGTGCAGCTGTGCTCGACAGAATTTCAGAAGACTATATAAAAACTAGAGAAAACACAAAGAAGAGCAACAAAAGTGATACAACATGTGACAGCTCACGCTTCATCCATTACAGTTTTAAATTTGAAACATTTGACAAATTATTGCTCAAAGGAGAGTTTTAGAAAATACAAGCCCTCTCTCTATAAACTCAGAGGCAATGCTATAACTTCAGGGTAATGCTCCTCACAGTTGTCACGCAAAAGCACTTACCTGACAACTGGTTCTGTAATGGTGAAGGACGTTCCCTGTGATGTCTGCCTCGACTCGGGAGAGAAGCTGCTCTTTTGGAGCATGGACAGCCACGTTGCTGTATGTCAGCATCAGGGTGCGGCGAGTCTTGCCTCTTTTCCCATGGTGGTAATCCTAGACAATAGGAAACATCACTAGAGACAAGTTCTTCTGATTCATTTGGCCTTGGAATGAATCAAACATTGGTGGAGCCGGGCCCCCGAGCCTTGAATACTGCTGGATCCCGGGCACCATGAGCCCATAGAACTCGCCGCCCCATTGCCATCATTCCCACTGGGTAACTCTGACCCAGAGAGCCGAAAAGGCTGAACCGACAGCAGTGGAGTACATGGGAGCTGAGTCATTGACACTGGTGGGGACAAGATCAGGCGCTAAATGTCTTGCCTAAGGCTGCACAGTGAGTAAATGGCAGAGCCAGCAATGGGAGCCCAGAGGCCTAGTCTCCTGCTCTATCCTCTAGATCAGTGGTGTTCAACCAGGGGGACTTCTGTACCCCTGAGGGTCTGCAGGGGTCTTCCAGGGGGTATATCAACTCATCTAGATATTTGCCTAGTTTTACAGCAGACGACAAAGAAAGCACTTGCAAAGTTACTAACTCAAATTTCATACAATGGCTTCTTTAGACTACTCTATATACTGCCCACTGAAATGCAGGTACAATATTTAGATTCCAGTTGATGTATTTTCTAATTCTAGGGCAAAAATGGGAAAATAAGCAGTCTTTTTTTCAGGAATAATGTGCTAGGACCCTTTTATAATTTTATGCCTTATTTTGTAAGCAAGTAGTTTTTAAGTGAGGTGAAATTTGGGGGACACAAGACAAATCAGTCTCCTGAAAGGGGGACAGTAATCTGGAAAGGTTGAGAACCACTGCTCTAAATCAGAGGTTCCCTAATTGTCATCCGTAGACCACTGGTGGTCTACCTAAAGCGGGTTGGTAAGCCACATGTTGCTTGCAACACCTCCTCATTTCCAGCTACTAACCTGGAATAAAAAACAGCTAAAAATACCTTCAATGCTTTTCCATGCAAGCAACTGATGTAGTTCCCACACATTGTGCATGGGAGGGGCGCTCAAGCCATGAGACATCAGACGGTAAAAATCATTTGAGAGAACCCCAGCTCCACATCGTGCTCCTGTCTGCTGAACGGCAGGCATCACGTGGAACGCATACACTGGGGGACAATGCTAGCTGACCAGAGCCGACACTACCGTGGGGCTGCTGCCCCTGCTTTAGGGGGAGAGGAAGTTTGAGAGAACCCCCTGGCTCCTTTACCTTCAGGCGGCTGACGAACCCAGAAATCTTAACCTGGCTCATTGCAGCCCCAAACTCCTGAAGTGCCTTCAAGGTGAGGTCCAAGTGGCTCGCAGCACAGACTGCGAGGATGGAGACGACTCCCTGTCACCCAAGAGAAATACAGGTTAGGATCGAACCAGGTGTCTGATAGAGCCCACGAGTCCATTCCTTTCACCCAAAGTGGTGTAAAGTGCCAATCAGGCCTGAGACACATGGGGAGACGGCGCTGAGTGAAATAGCAATCAAGAGGATAGGAAGCAAAATGGCATTTGTCCCAGGCCAACTCAGAGCTGAGCCCCACAGGGAGCATTCAGGGATTACTTGGTAAAATGGGGAGAGGGACAGAGGCCTCACCTGTCTCTCAGGGGCTTCCATATAATCTGCTGTCGTCAGAAGTGTATGAATCTGTGATTTAACATGGACCAGGTCCTGACAAGCTGCTAAGGACGTTCCTAGCGCCTTATACAGGAAACTCTGAAAGAAAGAGACCAGCCCTGGGATATCAGGAACACAACGTGCCTGTCAGTACAGACCCAGCTCAGCAACACTCAGGAAGGAACAAGACAGCCAAGTCCAAGCACCCATGCTGCAGAAACATCCCATCGTCTAGCCCAGCCAGAGAACCAACAATGCAGTACAGACAAGCAGCCTGTCCAAGCAAATATTGGAAGGGCAGGGGGGCAAGAGAGCAGGGAATAAGTACAAACAAATTTTATACGCAGAATAAAATATCAAATAATGAAACCTTGAGAGAAACCTTATGCAGCCCTCCAATCAGAATTTCAGGGGAAAGTAACTAGAAACTAAACCTTAACAAAAAGAAAAGGAGTACTTGTGGCACCTTAGAGACTAACCAATTTATTTGAGCATGAGCTTTCGTGAGCTAATGGTATACATCTGATGAAGTGAGCTGTAGCTCACGAAAGCTCATGCTCAAATAAATTGGTTAGTCTCTAAGGTGCCACAAGTACTCCTTTTCTTTTTGCGAATACAGACTAACACGGCTGTTCCTCTTAAACCTTAACAGAGAACAAACCTTCTCTTTGGAGGGACTGGCATAGCCGGCCATCTGCCAGCTCAACTCAAGGGATATCTGGCTGCTCCAGGCACTGTCGTCTATCATCTCCAGAGATGTTCTTAGGAACTGCGTGTAAAACCAGAGTTAAAGCAGATGGTTAATTGCAAGAATGTGGGGGCTGTTGTGGGGTTTGGGGTTTTGTTTGGTTGGTTGGTTTTTGCTTCCTTGTTCTGTTGTAAACTTTCCAATATTCAGGTGTCCTGGGAAGATTATTTCCCTATTGAGAACTATAAACATTGACAACCCAGACTTCCTCTGCCTCTTGTTTTTGAACCTTTGCCTGAGG
The DNA here is from genome assembly GCF_965140235.1 of Caretta caretta. Taxonomy (NCBI): domain Eukaryota; kingdom Metazoa; phylum Chordata; order Testudines; family Cheloniidae; genus Caretta; species Caretta caretta. Next base: position 16,189,219 of record NC_134225.1, read on the forward strand.
ATTCCTCTCAGTCCCCAAACCCAGATGGACAGTGAATTGGGGAATGAGATGCAGCCAAGACATCTGACTATCGAGGAGTGATTTTTCCAGTGGATGGACGATGGGTCTAGTCAACTTTGAACAAAGGGCCCTGGACTACGAAGGACCAGGCACCTTCTCTGAAGTGCTATGGACCCTTTATGACACCTCCTGAGGGTACCCAGGGTTGTGAGGGACCTCACTACCACCTGCCCTTAGCATGAGGAAGCCTTCTCTGTACCTGCCAAGTGTCAGCTCCTGACTCTGCCAGTCACAGGAAACACAAGCACACCCTTCTCACCCCGTCCAGGATCCACTGTCCTTCCACAGATAAGCAATCAGTACACTCCAACCGCTCGCCCTCTGGACATCCCCAGAATGTCCAGCCCCTGTTCCACTGGACACTCACAGAATTCAGAGGTTTGCTACACACCACTTTACCAGTTTCACCTCAGCATCACCGCTCCATTTCACACACTTCAATACATTGACAGTGAAAAGAAGTAGAGTTTAATTCACCAAGATCAGAGATTTGAGAAGCAGCAAGAATAATTAATGTACACAAATGGTTACATAAAAATAAAATCCTAACACACTTCTAGAGCTTCAACTTAAAGAACCAAACAGTCCCCTGTCTCACAAGGGATAGCTCCCCCAAATCTCTCTCCCAGCAGGAAACGCCCAGACCAAATGTGATCCTCCATTCATAAGACAAGCCAGTTGGCAATTTGTCCAATAGGTGAAGGATACCTGGTGCAGGATACCTCTGGACCTCCAGATATAGTTCCAAGCATCCATTGTCCGCTTGTAAACAGGGTACCCCCTATTGTTTGTGTGTTTTTCTTGTCTCGAATCTCCTCTGGAGACTTTGCAATCACTTGATTAGAATTTTGCTCTATTGATTAGCATCCACTGTGAATAATTACTCAGTCTACATACAGCCATTCAAGCAGCTAAGCATCTTCTGCCTGAAAGAAACTTCTTTATCACCTTCTGGTGACCAGCCCCAACACACAGACCTTCAAAGCATCAATTTCAGTAGACAACCATAACGCCTTAGATATTATCCATCCAGTCACTGTGCAATGATTATGAGGATTATGCAGTGTGGCACAGGCATCCAGGAAAGGCTTTACATGACACCCTTTGATGATATAGAGATCAGATCCAGGGAATCCTGGGAACCCTATGCACTCCTGTGGCCTCTGCCAGTGGGTACCCAAAGGACCCGGGGTCACACCCTCAACTCCCATTGAAGTCAGCCAGAGGTTAGTAACTCTCAGCACTTTGCTGTTTCAGGCCCGACTTTTGAACAGCAGCCAGGAAATATCAGAAACCTCACAAGAGAACCTAATCTTAGTTGATTTTTGAGCCCAAAGAATTTCAAATGAGGCTGGATCTGGAATGGGAAATTCTAGAGTGTAATCCAACCCCAAATGGAACTCCAAACCTTCTGGGGCTTCTTTGTCACTAGGTCCTTTCCTTTCATTTTCAGCCCTCGCCATAAAAATCTTCCTTGTCTGGATTTACATGAGGCTGTAAAGAGCTCTTTCTGACCACAAAGGCTTCTCCATGAGATACAGACACCAAACCTTGTCTTGTCTCTTTTCCTTTTTGGGTTTCTCAGAGCAAGTTTTCTTTTGAGTGGCAAATAGAAAAAAAAATCCTTTAGACGTCCCCCAGTGATGCATTAGCACCATTAGCATGCTGGGTTTCTGGTTAAGTTTTGTGTTGTTCCCAGGGGTAATACAGAGGGATTTATAACTAGAGCTGGTTGAACAATAGTAAGGCCATTTCACAAAACAAGTGGGATTTTTTTGTTTTCTTGATTTTTCAACATACAAATGAAAAGTGAAAACACAAAAATATTTTGCTTTTCAAAATCAAAAATGACCATTATTCAATTCTTTGTTTTCCCCATTTCCTTGCCTTTATCCCTCATCCCCGTGCTTTTTTCCCCCTCTTCCACTTTGTGATTGAAAAGCGGAGGGAGGCGAGGGGGGAAAGGGGAAGGAGACAAATAGCAAAGCAACTGGAAAAAAAAATCAGCTGCAGTTTCAAAAAACTAAACATTTTCTATTTGGGTTGGGGTTATTTTGTTTTGGGTTTTTTGTGTGTGTGTGTTTAAAAAAAAAAAAAAGAACCCTGAAAAATTTGAAAATGTCCCATGAAAATACAAAGGCCATTTTTAATTGAACAAAAGTTGCAAATGAAAGGGTTTGACCAGCTCTGCTTATAATGAATAATTTATCATTAATTTTTTCCCCAGCTGATATATTTGGAGGGGGAAGAGAGGACTGTGACAATACATCTGAAAGCCATCCTCTACCTGAAGCAGCATGTGCTCCCACCGTGCATGGTCCAGGGAATTCTCTGTGTTTCCTATAAAGCAGGAGGCAAAACAATAATGTCACCTAGATTAGCAAGAAGAGTCATCCCAGGTATCTCCTTTGCAATCAGTCCTTCTAAAACTCCTGGTCTGCCAAGCTGGAACATACCTGGGCTTTCAAGGCAAAATGGAACTGTACCTATTGGGTTCTGGGAGAGTCACCCTGCTCCTGTCCTGAGGGGCTTAAAACAGCCCTGGGCGAGGGCTGTAGGAGGGAAAGAGGTGAGAGGTTTTTCGCAGGAGTGGGTGGGTGAGATTCTGTGGCCTGCATTGTGCAGGAGGTCAGACTAGATGATTATAATGGTCCCTTCTGACCTTGATATCTATGAATCTATGAAAGGGATTAACAAGAGCTGGGCTGACAGGGAAAGCAGCTACAGCTGTAGCCAGGGTAATCAGGGCCCAGCTGGCCCTTATAAGAGGGCCGTGGGCCAGTAGGAGAAGGTCTTTCTCTCTAGTTTTGAAGGGAGTAGGGCCTGCCTGCAGAAAGGGTACTGGGAATGAGGCTGGGCTGGGCTGGGCTGGGCTGGGGAAAGGCCAGAGCAGCAGGGAAGCTCTAGGCTGGCAACTCCCCAGGCTATCGGGCCTGGTCCAAGGCCCATAGGGGTACTGGGTTGCAGGAAAAGGCAGCAGACCCAAACCCCCTTGCCTGTGGTGACTGGCTCTTACACTGCAACCTGCCCCAAGGTACAGGGGCCCAGACTGAGGCAAGGTGGGGATTAGAGGGTTGGGCGTTCCCCAGAGAAGGGAGACCCATAGAGACTGAGGGGGTACTGCCAGGGCGCAGCACCCTGGGTAAAAAGGGCACCGGGGTCTGAGAGGGCCACGGGCCTGCAGAGGGTGCTCTGTGCTGGAAAGAGCTAATTCCCAGATGGCCAGCAGGAGGCGCTGCAGGGGTGAGTCGTTGCGCCGTCACAGGGACCTGCGCCAACGTTCTTTGTTGGACCAACAGAAAATGTCCTGTTTCAGAGTAGCAGCCGTCTCAGCCTGTATCCGCAAAAAGAAAAGGAGGACTTGTGGCACCTTAGAGACTAAGAAATTTATTGGAGCGTAAGCTTTCGTGAGCTACAGCTCACTTCGTCAGATGTTACGTACCCTGCTGGCATTTTTATTCAGGGTCCGTCAACCCACCAGGAGTGAGATGCTGAGCACTCCCAATTCCTCTTGACTTGAATGGGAGCTGAGGGTGCTGAGCACCTCACAAAACTCTTCAGCACATCAGAAGACTGGGTTTAGTAGGAATACAAACTTTTCCTGCAGAATCAGAGATTCTGGACTTGATCCGAACTGGATGTAAATCGGTGTAGCTTCACTGAAGTCAATGGAATTATACTGATTTACATCAGCTGAGAATCTGGCCCTGTTTCTGAGTGTCCAGTTCTAACCTAGCCTTCTTTAATGGCGGCACAGTGTAGTGCTGGGGACTCTGTACAGCCGCAGCAAGGAGGGAAGATACAGCTCATTTTTTAAAATCTTTTTTGGAATATCAAACCCGCTTGTCCATGGGGGGGTTCGACGTTCATGAGAAACATAGCAGGCTTGTGCTGCACCTAGGGTCTGTCCTGCTCCCCAGAGACTAGACCGGCGCAGCTACGTCACTGGAGCTCTGCTGGCATAACGCCATCGTGTAGACGCAGCCTGCGCTGACTGAAGGGTTTTTTCCATGGAGGTCAATAGAGTCATACCACTGTAAAATTGGTGAAAGACATTATTAGGCCCACAATACCTAGATTCTCCCTAGGGCACCCACTTGGCCAACCTAGCTTTTATGGCGCAGGTTTCCTTACAGAAAGACAAACTCTGGGTTTTTTAATCGAATCCCCCTTGAAAGTAAACGTGGGGTTTAATTTTCAGAAAAAGTCCGTTTGCAAAATCAGACTCTATATGTAACCCCAAAATCTTTCACTAACCTCCAGCTTCATGCGTATTGACCTTCCCAAAAAATAACCTAGCAAAGGCGTGGGGGAAAGTGCTGTGACATTTCCATTCAGCTGAAACCTTCCTGGCCTGATTCTGCCCTGTTTGAATTGGCCTCAGTGGTTCACAGTTATCCAGAGGAAGGAAAAGTGTGGGCCTAGAAGCCCCATTTCAATTCCCCACTGTTCCCACGTACTGCAACAGGAATGGCACAACACACGTCAATACGAAGCTGCATTTTCTGGCTTCCCTTCTATTCTCTATGGACCACACTCCTCCTAACTAACACTTTACCTTCAATGTACTGCAGCAGAGATGGGATCTTTACTACCCACATCTCACCCACTGCTGCATGGACAGTTTGGTGCAGGGCCTTTAGTAACTGCAAGGCAGCACAGCCGTGTCCTTCTCTTTCATAAGGGGATGAGGCTACTACCTGTCAATGAGAGAGAAAGAACAGGCTAAGTTTTGTCAGCACAATACCAGTTTGTTCCTGAGGGAGGGAATAGTTCAGAGACTCTCATTGTGGAGACAATCCAAGAGAGTTGTTGCTTCTACTGCAGTGCCTTCCTGAAGAAGAAAGCATTCTAGCTAGTAGGAGGATGCAGGACAGTGTGTCTCAGGAGAGGCCGGAGAGAGAGAGAGACCCAGTCATACACATTCCTCAGCCTAAGTCAAGCATCTAGCTACAAAACCAATTTGTATAGTTAACTGTCCCATTCCACAGAAAACCTATTCTCATGGTCTACTCACCAGGAGTCGCGCCAGCAGCCCCTGGGGTGTAGGGAGTTGCACTAGGGAAAGAAACAGAATAGCGTTAATTATCCCAGGCTTTGCAGAGAGTCCTGCTGATGTTCTTCACCTCTCCATTTCCAACATGCCCACCAATGTTGAATACAGCTGATAATAATTTGCATTGCCATAGTGCTTTCAGTCTGAGCATCTCAGAATGCTCTACAAACATGTATGAATTCCACCTCATAGCACCTCTGTGAGGTTGGCATGAATTACTCCTTCATTTCACAAGTGGGGAAGCTGAGAGAGAAAGATCAAGTGATTTCCCCAAGGTCACATCCGAATTTTGGTGGCGAGCTGGGAACAGAACCCACATTTCCTAGCTCCCTCCCATGGCCGTGTTGTAATCACAAGACCATCCCTCATCCATTTTAGCCTCCTGATTGCAGATGAGAGAACTGGAGCAGACTGAACCTGTTCATTTCATAGTGCCTGGAGAGAAGAAATGAAAGAGTTTCTCTTATAAACCTCGTCCACTGTAGTCGAGGCAAGCAGCTGCTTCTCCTTCCCGCTGCTTTTTCTCAGCCAGTTCCCTCAGGCATCTGCAAAGAGGCTTCAAAGTACCAGTGTACTGAGTTGGCACCACATACTCCAGCAGCCTTGGCCATAACACCTGCAGAGAAGAGCGAGACTGTTCAGTACGGAGCTCTTTCCGTTCCCCCACCTCCAGTATCCTGCTGTCTGAATCCCTCCCTGCCATGTAGCTTCTCCTTTGATTCCTCACGGACCCTTCCCTAACCTATCACCTCATCTCTCTCTCCCCATTAGCTCACTCTACCTGTCTGGTGCCCCCTCACTCTGTCTTTTAAAGACACTATCTTGTTTGGTGAGTGTTAGGATATAGATATTCAGGCCTGTCTGCAAAGGCCTGTACTTTAAGAATTTAGGTGTATTCTTATCACTTGGCTAGTTATAGAGGTATAAAAGAAAGAAAGAATCAAAATCACTGTCTGCTGGTGTAAGAGCCTTCTCTTACTGTGACAGTCTGAGGCCCTGTTCTTAGGCTAAGGCCTTTGGCTAAGCAGCAGAGGCAGCCATAAGCTAGGACGCGAACAGTCACATCCTCACATTCCAAACTAGTCACACTGAAATCAGGTGCTATTGGGCTGTTAGGAATACAATCCTGTCCTGATAGTGCCTATCACCTCCAGAGAAAGGGAAGGGCCTCGAAGATGTAAAAGGAAACTTAATTTGATAGCATCCTGTCTGGCAAGAACTCACTTACCAATACTGGGATGTGAAATCCTCACTTCTGTATTGTCTTGTCATTATCATAGAATCATAGAATATCAGGGTTGGAAGAGACCTCAGGAGGTCATCTAGTCCAACCCCCTGCTCAAAGCAGGACCAATCCCCAATTTTTGGCCCAGATCTCTAAATGGCCCCCTCAAGGATTGAACTCACAACCCTGGGTTTAGCAGGCCAATGCTCAAACCACTGAGCTATCCCTCCCCCCATTATAGTTCCCACTTTGCTATTGTTTGTCTGTATAATCTCTGTCTGGTTCTGTTCTTGTTCCTGTCTGCTGTATAATTAATTTTGCTGGCTGTAAACTAATGAAGGTGGTGGGATATAATTGGTTACATAATCATGTTACAATATGTTAGGATCCTACTAAATTTCAGGAACATGATTGGTTAAGGTATAGCAAAGCAGAAGTCAAGTTTTACTATATAGTCTGCAAAAAGAAAAGGAGTACTTGTGGCACCTTAGAGACTAACCAATTTATTTGAGCATGAGCTTTCGTGAGCTACATCTGATGATGATACATCTGATGATGATACATCTGATGAAGTGAGCTGTAGCTCACGAAAGCTTATGCTCAAATAAATTGGTTAGTCTCTAAGGTGCCACAAGTACTCCTTTTCTTTTTGCGAATACAGACTAACACGGCTGTTCCTCTGAGACCTATATAGTCTGCAGTCAATCAGGAAGTAGGGGGGTGGGGGAAATGGGAACAGGGAATGGGGGTAAGGAAATTGGAATCATGTTTGGCTAAGGGCAGGAATGGGAACAGGGACACAGGTGTAAGGCTCTGTGGTGTCAGAGCTGGGAAGGAGGATACTAAGGAAGGAAACTGGAATCATGCTTGCTGGAAGTTCACCCCAATAAACATCAAATTGTTTGCACCTTTGGACTTCGGGTATTGTTGCTCTCTGTTCATGAGAGAAGGACCAGGGAAGTGAGTGGGTGAAGGAATAAGCCCCCTAACAGTGAGCAATTGGGCTCTCACCCAGAGATGAAGCCTCTTTCCCAGCATTAGAGCATTATGGAGATATTTAGATCGTACCATAAGCTTACTCAGAACTTGACAGACCTATATAAGGCACAGTCCCAGCCCCAATATCTCTTCAAATCCAGGATCACCAACTCTACGTTTCAGAAGTATTCATGGGGGATCTAAGGGGAGGTTGCACTCAGACAGTGGAAAGAATTAAGAGACGATCTCTGCAACATGATTCCTTCCAGTTAAGTTGCTTTATATCTTTTCTCTACTGTGAACCACTTACTCCATGATGAAGGGGTCACATCATCCCTGACATGAATTTGACATGCTGATCCTCCATTATGCTGGCTGTGCAGAAGGCTTCCTTGTGGAGGGGTACAAGGAACGTAAGGAAGAACGTCCCTATTTCAAGAAGCAGTAGCAAGAGGTCACTTACTTGGGTCATTCCATTGACTGAGGTGTCCAGACATTGCAGGATGTCAATGCACAGGGTTTGGATCGTGCTTTCTTCCTCAACATCCTGGGTGAGAAGTGTTGTACCCTGCTGTGAGAGAGCTAGATAGAACTTATTCCTTAGTAGTAAGATACTGGCAATAGAACCAGTGTCCTTCTCTTACAAAGCCATCTTGAGCATTGACCTATGCCTGCTTTTATACTGCACTGGAAGTGCACAAACGTCTGAAGGGAAGAGAATAATAGAAACTCCGAACTGGTGGGTCAGATCCCAGGCTTAGGAAAACCCTAAAATGAAGGGAATGATTCACTGGACACAAAAGAGTTCCCCCAACAGTGTTCAATGTTTTAAAATTTGAAAAACTGTTTCATCTTTTGATCTCTGAGGAAAAACATTCCGATTCTGCCCAGGGGAAATAAATTTGCAGAACCAGGGGGATCCAATCTCTTTGTTCTGATGCCCCAACCAGCTTGGTCATTCTGTGTGTAGTGAGTGTGATTCTATCAATGGGACCAAAACTGGCCTGATGAGAAAAAGCAGCCTTCTTTGAGAGAGATGTGTGTGTGTGTATTGCCACGAGCTCCAACTTTGTAGAAAAGGGGCCAGGCAGAGCTAAGATCTTCCACAACTTACTGTCAAGTTGAACTGTTTATGTTCATACATATCACGGATTCAGTCATGGAGCACAAAGTGTCTGGGGCCCGCGGCTGTGTCCATGGATAGAAATACGGATTGAAGATATTTTTATGCAACCTGCATAACCTGAGTGTTTTGCTGATTGTTTAGGTCTGCTTTGACAGCCACAGAACGGGGCATCGTTCTGTTTTTTGGAGAGTCTATTTAAAACAAAAAGATGTGCTTCCTTGTACAGGAACATTTCACTGAAAAATGGTGTTTTCTGAATGTTCAATGACTCATCAGAGGTTGGAGCAGCATAGATAACTCTGTTAGATGGAAATACCCAGTGTGAGATTCTGGTCTCTGTTACACTAGTATAAATCCAGAGTAACACCACTCAAGTCAGTGGAGTTACCTTGACTTTACACCAATATAACGGATCCGATTCTGGCTCTATTCATTCAGTCCAGCTGTCCTGGAGTCAAAACTCCCACTGAAGTCAAGGGGAGCAATCAGCATGCAAGAATGGTAGGACCGAGTCCTAAGCGTTAAGAACTCTCCTTACCAGTTTGCTGGTGGACACACTGAACTCGCTGAAAACATATGCTACCAGATCCCATGCTGCACAATTCTCCACACTTCCTGAACTGAGCAGCGTCCTGATGAAATGAAGAGCTGCCTTCCTCACCTGCAAGGGTAGAGATTACACACAGCACTTCTTGTTAGCCCTTCTGCCTGAAATAGGAGCTAGGATATGATATGAGAGTCCTTATGCTTTTGATTTTGTCTCCTTGGATTAGAAACATGGATACATTTAACACCGGCAGGAGAATGACATGCCTTCTCTATTCTGCAGTCTCTCATCTGGATCGGAATGAAAGCTCCACCCAGATATCCATTCATCCCATAACACTGAAAAAGTTGAAATAGTTCACTGTTCCACACACAATCTTACCGTAGCATTCTGATCACTGAGAGTGGATTTCACTGCCTTCACAATCAGAAGCTTTTTAACTCTTGTCTCAGGCACTGAAAGATAAGGAGAGGTGTACAGTGCTTCTTTGTTCCACACACACTCACTTTCCACATTGGAATTAATCCTGGATTTCAAAGGGCCCTAGTTAAGAATAGTATCAAGCTTCTCTCCTCTACAGAATCAGTGGGGAAGACATAGGACCAGATTCTGGTCTCAGTTGCACCAGTGTAAATCTAAAGTAATTCCATTTCTCTAAATAGTGCCATCCTACTACCATGACGGAAATATTATAAAGGAGTTTGATAGACTGAGGTAACTGAAGTTAATCTGTGTTTACACTGGCATAACAGGACTCAGAATCTAGTCTAGAGTGTATAACACTTAGGATTCTCGAGTCAGGAGTATTATTCTATTTTTATCTGATTATTGTTAACATGCATTAGCCCCAAGTTAACTTCTGTATTTGAAGTTGAAAAAGACCTTGACAAATATCTTGGGCTACATTCAGCACTTAGTTGAACCTGTTGATTTCTGTGTGGCCATATGGGGGTAACTTAGGGCAGCATTTGGTCCGTTAGGGGATCTCCAAACCACTGGTGACTGTGTGTTCTAGAGCCTCTGTGCCCCAGTTGCAGAGGTGATGAGTCTGCTGAAGCCCTGCCGTGCCTACAAAGCCTTGGTTCTTTAGCTCAATCTCGAGTAGCTCAAGCTTTTAGCTCTGGATGTCCTCAACTCAACCCTCAGCATGTCGGCCAAGAGGGCAGCTGGCACAGTTGCTCCTGTGTTACTTACAGTCAGCACCAACAATAGCTCTCAGGAAATCTAAAGACGCCACACGAACGGCCTCATGCTCAATCTCCAGCTGCTCATGTAGAAATGCTAGCAGATCATCAGGAGAAGAACGGGCTGCAAGGGAAGAAATCACATCTTCACTGTCTGCAGAACTCTTATTCTTACCGTACCTCACAAAGGTAAGGAAGTTACAAAGAAACCACTGTGTAACTCAGAGTCTCTTCCCCTTACCTAGCAGAAGTACACAATGGAACAGCTCTTGGTGGTTTTCTCTGCTGAGCTGCTTAGCTGGAGAACAGATCTGTGGGAAGAAGGGAAATGGTGAAAGAAAAACTAATCAGAAGCAAGGGAAAAGAAAAATGTTCAATTCATTTCTAAGCTTCCACTTCCTGCTTGTCCAACTAGAGGTCTGAACCCCAGGGAGATGGTCCTGCATGCACAGCAAGACTCCAAGACAATGACCAATACATTAGATAAGAGAAGCTAAAGTGTTTTGAGCAGCAGAGCTGACCTAATCAAGACACAGCCACAGTTTTTACTTTACAACTCTGACTCCCCCTGGTAATCGGCTTATGGTGCAATCGCTTTACAAACTGAGCTGGATAGTAGCTAAGAAAATGAGAGCGCTCCCTGCTTACTCTTGAGCCTGCAGAAATCAGTAAGGCATGAGGAGGTCCCCAGGCTCTGCACGATCATTCCATTGATTTTTTAGTGTTAATATGCTTCAGATCTGCTGTGCCTAAGCTGAAGGGATCCAAGCAAAACCACCCCTCACCTGGTTGTGCAGAGCACTGCAGATGGCTTGAAACTTCCCTTTAGGTAGAGGGATCTTATATTCAACAGAGACCTCCAAGAGCTGGCTCAGACTCTGCAACAGAGGGCGAAAGTCAGATGGTGGGCACACAAAGGAGCCATATGTAGTGACTGAAGCAGATTCAGGGGATTCCTAGATTCCAAGGCCAGACCGGATTCTTGCCATCATCTAGTCTGACCTCCGCTCGGTATGACACAGGCCATAGACCTTGCCCAGAATAATTCCCAGAGCAGAGCTTTTAGAAAAACATACCAATCCTGATTGAAAAATCATCAGAATCTGCCTCGGCCCTTGATTAAAAAATGGTGAAAACCTAATTCCTTCCTGCATCTAACACACTTTTCTCCGTTGCTGCTTGAAGCTTCCAGAATGTCTCGGATGCCATCTACATACTTTACTATGTTTATACAGTTGTGTAGTGCCCTGATGCTATCAAACAAGTCCATGATACATTCGTTCCCTCCAAATCATGGGTATTTCAACCCCCAAAGTGACCACATACTCTGTACTAGAAAGGTTCAACCAACATAGACGGTGAGTAAATATCACTACCAAGAAGTTAGAGTTGTCTCATGACTTCATTTACAACTGTGTAGCCCCACTGAAGACAGAATATGGCCCCTTACTTCTCGCTCATGTGGTACTGAGGGTGGATGAAATAGAGGGACAAGGCGAGTGAAACAATATCTTCAATTAGAATCTTCAATTAGTGAGACAATATCTTCAAATTCAATCAAACCTGGATTTGTGCTGGAAATGGCCCACCTTAATTATGCACATTGTAGGGAGAATGGTCACTTTGGATGAGCTATTACCAGCAGGATAGTGAGTTTGTGTTTGTGGTTTTTGGGAGGGGGGTGAGGGGGTGAGAGAACCTGGATTTGTGCAGGAAATGGCCCAACTTTATTATCATGCACATTGTGTAAAGAGTTGTCACTTTGGATGAGCTATCACCAGCAGGAGAGTGAATTTGTGTGGGGGGGTGGAGGGTGAGAAAACCTGGATTTGTGCTGGAAATGGCCCACCTGATGATCACTTTAGATAAGATATTACCAGCTGGACAGTGGGGTGGGAGGAGGTATTTTTTCATATTCTCTGTGTATATATAAAGTCTGCTGCAGTTTCCACGGCATGCATCCGATGAAGTGAGCTGTAGCTCACGAAAGCTCATGCTCAAATAAATTGGTTAGTCTCTAAGGTGCCACAAGTCCTCCTTTTCTTTTTTCAATTAGATTATCACACCCACCTTGTCGCTCCAATATCTTGGACCAACATGGCTACAACAGCACTGCATAGAACCGTAGATGAAACAGACAGGCAATGATTTTATATCTATCTAGTTATGCAGTGCAAAGCAATGACCCTCAAGCCTCCTTGTTATTAATTTTCAACCGTTGACAGTTGACTTGGTACCGACCAGAGACAACATATGGTAGCCCCTGCTCTGAGGAGCTTATGATCTAAAAGAGAGACACAGAGTTGACAGGATGTTTTGGGAAATCACAAGGAGAGAGTATCTTGTTGTGCAGGTGTTTTGTTTTTTTATCTCCTTCTCCTCCTCCCCAGGAAACAGAGGATGCTTTTCATCAGAGGCAGTTACCTACAAATCTTGTTGCCTGGGTCACCATGTGTATAAAGCCAGAACTTGTGTGCATATTTATTATCGAACAAGTCGCTATCTAGACCAGGAAACCCCACTGGCAGCAAATTCCTCCTGCAGTTCACACATGCACACACAGAGACAGTTACCTTAATGAGTGGTACCTCACCTTGGTGACGTGAAGAACATCAATTTCCTCCTTATATTGCTCAAGGAGCCATGAGATCTCCTTAAATATCGGATTTTGTGGCTCCTTTTTGTGTAGTAGGATGCCCATCATGGGACCAAGGGCTTTGATGATGGCCTGCTTGAGCTGCATAGATGAGACACAGAATTTATGTTCCTATGAATTCATTCAATATCTTCCAATAGGCACACCTTTTCTACTTCTAATGAGTGCAATTTCCCTTGTTCCACTGTCGGAACGGTCCTATCCCAATATTTTCTGGTAAAGAACCAGGACTTGTAGGGTTGGTGTCAGGATTATATTCTAATGCACCTCACAACTAGAGCAGGTAAAATATTTCCCCAGATTAATATGCATTCTAGGCCAACTCATCCCTGCTGTAACTCCACTGGGGCTGAATGGACTTAGACCAGGAATTAATTTAGCCCACTATCCCGGGTTCATCTGCACATTAGGTGCACAAGACTAGAATCCATGTACACTAGGTACAGACCGAATTTCCATGATGTGGTGACATTATAAACGTATGGGTTTTCGATGTTTTACATGACACTCTGTTCCATCCAAAAGGACCTACCATTAAATGCCATCATCACAAAGAGTGCCAGACACACAGAATGTAACATCACAATTTCCGCTAAAGGTTTAGAAAGTCAGCAATCCTCACCTCCAGCTCCTCACAGGTCAGCCAGTTGCTGGTCACATGACAATATAAGGGAAGAATTTGATTGCAGAATCGTGATTCACCCATTCTGGGGAATGAGCACTTTTCCCAGTTCATAAAATATCCATTCACTGCCCTTGAGCATTTTTCCAGAACTGCACGGAAGGAGAGAAGACAGGCAATGTGAAAAGGACATAGTAATAATGAGGAGAAGTTGCTTTCTCAGAGAAGATACCCAGGCCTATCGTTTACTCCAATTCCATGGCAGCTCCTATCAGGACTAGATGCTGAAATCCCATATCAATTTGGAGCTATTTCTCTTTCCCCCATTCCATTTCTTGTTTCTTAAAAGGCTTTTTTCTTTGTACATCTCTCCATCTTTTTTCAGTTACCATCATTTGAAGACTCGCGTCCTCTGCAGTTGTTGTTTATTCAACCCGAACACTGTATGATTTCATCTTGAGTTACAGTTTGTCTGAAAGATGTTCAGTGCCCCTAACTGCCATTGGCTTTAGTGGGATTTGAAGGTAGTGGGGAGCACTTTGCCCTAAAAGTAGGTGTATCTAGTGTCCTTGCTAAGAGGAATTAGGGCCCAATCCTGTTCTCTATGAAGTGGATGGCAAAATTCCCATTTCCCTCAAGGGCACAGGATTAACCCCTTACTGAGCATCACCTGAAAAGCAAAGGAAGAGAGAAGTGGAGAAGAAGAGAAGACAGAGAAAGAGGGTGAAAGGAGATGATGATGATGATGATGAAGAAACTAAGGAGAGAGAATGGGTGGAGGAGTGGGAAACAGGGGATTTTTAAATGTACAGTAATGAAATCTGCTCCCTTCACCTCCTCCCCCAGGAGCCTCCTGGCAGAGGGGCAGCTTCAGCCTTTGTGTCTGTTTATTTTAAACGATATGCGTGAGTCACAAAGGGCCTGAACTTACAAATGCTCAGCACCTCCTGCAAAGTAAGGAGCATTCTCAACTTCACTGAGTGCCATGGGAGCCAAGGAACGCAGCACCTGGTGCAATCCAGGGAAGGGAGCACAGTTCAGGGCCTGTTTGCAGACTTGGTCAGTCACTTAAATCTGTACCAAGACCCCCTAAATATCCTGGCTGGGATGATTTAACTGGGAATTGGTCCTGCTTCGAGCAGGGGGTTGGACTAGATGACCTTCTGGGGTCCCTTCCAACCCTGATATTCTATTCTATGATCCATTTGGGGCACCTACAGGAAGTGCTGGCACTTACCACCACAAAATGCTTGTCTCATCCTGCTGTCCTCGACTAACTCCAACATGGAGATCATGCCGTTCAGGATCATTCCCACAAAAGGGATACACTTAAGTGCTGCAGAGAAAGGCCAGAAGAGAAGGAAGACAGACAATCAGCTGCTCTCTGCCTTCTTACAACACACTTAGAAACACTGTGGGGCAGGATGCTATGGGTTCCGAGGCCATTGGCGCTGCGTAAGCAGAGCAGAATGGCTTTAAAGCAGCCATTGAAAGCCAGTGGGGGATTCACCCTGAAGAGGGGAATCCTCCACAAGTGTACAGCTGTGCCCAATGCCCAACTCACTCCCAGAGTAAGGGGAGAGAGCACTGGGGCGGGATGGGAAGTGGGGTGGAGAAGAGCTCCACTAGACCTGATCTTCCACTCATTCCCATCCTTCAGGTACTTCACTCAGGGGCATAAGTTAGAGCTTGCACCTCTGGCTGGATCGCTCATGATCTGGAGGCCAGAACTAGCAACAGCGGTTAATCTTGTGTTTCTACACACACACTCAAACAGAGCTCTGTTTAGCGGTAACATTTTTAGGTAGAGAGATAATCCCCTGTCCTTAAATGAAAAACAATCACTTTGAAAGAAAAGAGGGAAGTGACCATACCATAGGCGGATGACAGGTTGCCCAACGTAATGAAAATAAACTCCTCAGGCAGCTCCAGATGATACATCAGCTCTAACATGACATCACTGAAATAGCAGCGTGCCAGAGTCACTAAGGTGTTGCTAGCTGCCACTTTTAGTTCATTTCTTGCTTCCTAAAAACAAAAACCAAAAGAGAGAGACTGAGGTGACTGAAGCCGGTTGCACTAGCCTGAGTTGTTTACATGAGTCAAGTCCTTATTTCTGTGCACAAGTTGTGAATGAATCAACCCAACTTTCTGAGGGTAGAGTCATTCGTCATAAATATTCCTTGAGTCACTTGGCTAAACAGTTTTCAGCCTTCGAGTTGCTTGCAAGCTGCTTCGTTAGCCGATTCACTGTTAGCCACTTGTGGTGGGTGACTGGTCACCAGAGTCACATGATATTTTCCCTGCCCTTCCCTGAGGCGGTAAGTGAGACACAGACTGGGCAGCTTCAAGATATTCCGAGAGCTTTCCTGGAATAAACTGTCCCCCAGAAGGAGGCTGACTTCCTTTGGAATAAGAGAGGGATTTTTCCATGGGTTTTCCTGCTGGCAAACTATATTCTAAATCCAATGCTGCTTCTTTTGGAGATAGCTCAGATTCTGTCTGTCTTGGGGCTTTATACTGCCACTTATCGCTACAGTATCAGAGCGCCTTCCCCATAAAATCAGTATCAATAATGAAATCCTGAGTAGACTTCGGGAAAGACTTGCTCCTTAAGACACCATAGGCCTGTCTCTGGGTCTGAGATCATGTGTCTCAGGTCCTGATCCTGCAAAGCACTTCAGCACATGTGTAACTTTCAGCATGTGAGTTGTCCCATCTTATGCATGTGCACAAGTGCTGTCTAGGACCTGGGCTTTGGTCTGGAGGAAGGTGTGGGCCTCTAACAGAAGAATACATTTTCATTTCAGTATATAGTTTATCCCCCCAAAAGAGAGTTTGAATGAGTTAAAGCTTTGGATCCTTTGATTGGTATCTCGGGAGAACTAACTTACCTGAGTCTCTCTCATGTGGTTTGAGGCTAGTGTTGTTATTTTCTTCAGAAGCCTTCTCTCCAGGCCCTGGGTGTCCTGCTGTAAGACTTTCTCCAGGACACAGTAAATGTCTACTCTGTTTTGCTGGGGACAAAACATACAAGAGAAGAATTGGGAAAACTCTTTCTTGCCGACCAGACAGTAATGTGGCTAATAAGCCCCTGCCCTAATTGGTGGCTTAATTGGTGTAAAACGTGCCCGGCCCTCCACAAGCACCGCATTGAGCAGCGCTTCAGAAGCAGCTAAGCAACTGACATCGTTTAATCTTCCTGGAGAGAAAAGAGCCAGAGGAAGCGCCCTTCACTGCCCCCTTCTCTAGTTTCATTTGTTCAGAACAAACAATAAAAATGAGCACCTTGCCCTTGCTCTAGCCACTCCAGGCAGAATTTGTAAATATGGAATATAAAATACCCAACTCCTGCAGTAAGTCCTCAACCGCTCCCAGGGGCAATGAGCTCAGCCGTTAGATCTACATGGGAGTGGGTTTCTGAGTGGGGGTGGAGGGACACATGTGGACAGGGGGTGCCAGGACCCACGGGTGTGCAGGAACACATGGAGACAGGGGCAGATGTGCCTTACTGAATGGGAGAGGTTAGGGGTCAGACAGGGTCTGCATGGGGGGAGCTGCCTAACAATTCCTCCCTGCCCCTCCAAAAAAAACTCTTCCAGACTTTTCCCACCCATACCCAGCAACGCTCCAAGTTCACACCCAGGCTCCTTCCCAGCAATTTACTTCCCTCTCCCTCAGCTCCTCCATTACCCCTGACTCTACCAAGCCTTTGCACTGCGCCTAAGGGGTGCAAGAAATATGGTTCTGTATTGAGTTTAAATGAATTATTACTCTGAGTTCTGTATTAACATGCATAGTAAGGAATCAGTTTGTCAAAAAACATTTCCTGAATCCTTTTTGTTGTCTGTATTCATACAGACATACTTGCTGACAGGTATTTTGAAATAAATAACCAAAAATAATTTTAACGGGTGTAATTATATTGTATTCTTTTGACAAACAAAATATGCAGAATTTTGCAGAACTTCTAAAATATTGTACGCATCATTTTTATTTTTTTCTTGCAGAATTCCCCCCGTAGAAAATATATAGATAAGGGTCCCTTCAATGCTATAATCTCAATAATATCTCATCATCATAAAGGAGTGTTGGCTAGGATTTAGAGCAGGGAGTCAGTTCACTTGGGTTTTATTCACATTCTTTGACTAACTTGCTAAGTGGTGTTGAGCAAGTTACTTAATTCCCTGTGACACAAGTCATCCGTAAATGAGGATAATGCTTCCCATTCTCACAAGGGTGCTGTGAGTCTTAATTCATTAGTGTTAGGGAAGTGCTTTGAGATTTTTGGATGAAGATGCGAAAGAAGGGCAAAGTATTATTAGAAGAGATTACTGCGAGTCCGATGGTGTACTTTTACTGTCTACAGCCCATGTACTCCACTGTGTGTAAAAGGACAATGCTCTCTTTATAGAGCATTATATCATCCTGATCTGTAAGAACAGCATTTTGCATGATGAGTTTACGCCTGAGGACAGAAGGGCGAATACTGATTCTCCTGATGGTGCGCCAGGCCAAGTTCTACACTGAATTATCCCCGTGCAGTCCCCTGTACCCCCATGAAGTCAGGCAGAATTTGGTGTGGACACCTGGAAAGCGGATGTAATTTCATGAAACTGCCCTACCTCATCCGTTTGCAGTTTCTCGAGCAGAACTGTCAGAACGATAGCCAGCTTGGTCTCGGCTATAAAGGCAATCCTGAGGGCAATTTTGCCCTTATCTTGATCATCCATATGTGCCAGGAGGGAAACAACCTCATTATAAACACCTGAAATTAAATAAAAGGATAGCAGAAATTGGTGCTGGCCTCTTTAATTCACTATCCAGTCAAGATTCTGCAGGAGCCCCAACACTGTGAGAAGTAGACCTGGGAATCCTGGAAATCCTCTTCCTTCCTCCTCATGACCAGGTTTGTTTGCTGAACTACCCAGTGTGCTGGGGGGAAATCATAATGAAGCAAATATGCTCCTTTCAAGTAGATCCCCCCGTAAAATAATCTTCCTTTCCCTCTTTACTGTCAATTGATGAGTTTTGATAGCATACAGAGTAATAATTTAACTCTAAGCCAAGAAATAGAGCTAAAGTTAAGCACATGCTTAAGAGTTTTGCTTAGTCAGGGCCCCATTTTCAAAAATCCTGAGCACCCAGATGTACCTATTGGCTATGCTGGGAACTTTTGGGGCTCGGTATCTCTTGAAAATCAGGCCACTGTTGGAGAGCTCAGTATGAATTTAGAAGCCTAACTTTAGGCCCCTTGTTTTGAAGAAAGCCTTCAATCTTCTTTTATGGTAGTTTAAATACTTGCAGAGAAGACTCATGGAACGGAGTTCATCCAGTTCATAGAATATCAGGGTTGGAAGGGACCTCAGGAGGTCATCTAGTCCGACCCCCTGCTCAAAGCAGGACCAATCCCCAACTTTTGCCCCAGATCCCTAAATGGCCCCCTCAAGGATTGAACTCACAACCCTGGGTTTAGCAGGCCAATGTTCAAACCACTGAGCTATCCCTCCCCCTGTACAGTTGCCTGTAGAGGTCATAAAGGACTTCCCCCGCCCCCCCCCACCCCCATGCACAATTGGCGAGGTGTACGCTGTGAGTGGGGTGGGGTGGGGTGGGTCCCTCCAACCTTCATCTGAAGCGTCAGGGATTGACCATAGCAGGAGATGGGACACCTGGTAGGGTGGACCAGTGCTCTAAGATGGTTCAGAGAATCTGTTTCCTTAGCTGTCCTGCTCACATGCTCAGGGTCCAACTGATCTCCAGAGTTGTGGGTGGGAAGGAATTTCCCCCTGGTCGGATTGGCAGGGACCTTTGAGTGGGAGGATGGGGCACTGATCACCTGCTAGGATAATCTGAGTATATCTGACCTAATCAATTCTTGACCATTGCAAGGGCCTCAGGCATTGGTGGAACCTCAGTCTCTCCTGTCCTCTGCTGATGGCACACAACAGTTTTGTCTCCTAAAGACTGAAATGTTTTCGTCCAAGACAAGTTTTGGGGTTCAGGGTAGGGTTGCTAGGTGAAATTTAGTGGCCTGTGAAATACAGGAAGTCAGACTAGATGATCTAATGGTCCCTTCTGGCCTTAAACTCTAGGAAACAATGAAATAGCTGGTGTATGAAAAAAGCCAGGATTTGATCTCCCATGTATCTCTTCGCTCTGGGCAGAAGTTCTCCAGGAGACTTAATATTTCACAAGAAATCTGAAATGCCGTATTTATCTGTCTCCATTGTAACAGCATTCCAAGCATGAAGGAGGAACTAACAAGATTTCCCCTTCCCAGGAAAGACTGCCCATCCGTTATGCAAATTGCATCCTTCAGTTGTAACACCCAGATGCAAACGGAATCATAACTGTAACCTACACTGCCCATCCGTGTGGGATGAGGAGCACGAGTGTTGCTAAGAAATGTGACCCCCATGCTTTGTACTCTTGCAGTTAAGATATTAGCAGAGCTTCATTTAGACAGCTAGAGGAGAAGTCCTTCTGCCTTTTTTGTTCTAATTTCCCCTCTCTCTGATGGAGTTGGCTCCATGGATGCAGAAGACACAAAATGAGGGCCCATAACAAACATAAAACAACTGGGAGAAAAGAAGGAAGACCTCCCCCATAACATTCCCTAGAAACTCAGATTCTCAGGAAAGTTTCCAGGTCCAGAGGCTGTAGGCCAACTCCTCAACTGGTGTAAATCAACACAGCTACAAGGAAGTCAACAGAGGGACACTGGTTTCCAGCAGCTGAGGTTCTGCTCATACAAAAGGAGAACATTACAGCTAATCTGTATGCCTATGCTTTCTAAATGTGTGTGTGTGAATATAGAATGGATATAGAGAATACAATGCTGACCCTTACCTCTGTCGGTTACCTCCTGCTCACTCACAAATTTATTCATGTTTTAATCTTTCCTCAACACTTCCTCCAGTCCTTTCTCCAAAGAGCTCCAGTACTGATAGGCAGCTGGCCTCT
The DNA here is from genome assembly GCF_965140235.1 of Caretta caretta. NCBI lineage: Eukaryota > Metazoa > Chordata > Testudines > Cheloniidae > Caretta > Caretta caretta. The sequence continues at coordinate 16,209,639 of NC_134225.1, forward strand.
CAGGCTGTCCTGTCCTGTCCAGGATAGCCAGTTCAGATTATGCAAGCACTATTATGACATCGCTGTGACTGTGACATAGCACATAAACTGCTGCTGACCAGGTAGGTGCTGTGATGACATGGACAAGAGCCTCAAAGGTATTTAGGCTCCTAACTTGCACTGAAATCAATAGATGTGAGGAACCTAAATACATTTCAATATCTGGGCCCATCCATGTACGCAGTCCAATAGGTGGCTAAATTTGCTCCAGTGTAGAATTTCTCATTCGCTCTAAATCATTTTGAATTTTGGTTCCGTCCCTCTCTCAGTTTGCCACACTTTCCAATATTGGTTTTACTGGAAAATCTGCTCCTGGTTGAATGGATAGAAAATAAAAGCACCGAACAAAGAAAGAGAAGAAACTGCCTTGGAGAATGCACAGTGACACTTGAGTGTGGTTGGTTGGTTGGAATGCACAGTGACACTTGAGTGTGGGTGGTTGGTTTCCTTTGCTTTTTAATTCGGTTGATTAAAAAGCTTGATGAAATCTTATTGGACTGTATTACAAATATTGATTTTATATTGTTTTACAATGAATTGAAATTTATTCTTCATTTCCATGTCCCGCCAAACAAATCAACTAAATTATTTTTTGTTGTGTTTAATACAGTGTGGTGTCATATGTATGGCCATATGTAGAGGCCACACTTGATTTTGGAGATGATGTTGCCTTCAAAGCATTCAGGGTGATGACACTCTTTGCAGTAAACCATATGGAAAAAGAATTCCAATGACATGTGTCCTTTGCTATGTATAAGTGATTTTGTGCCTTACCCTTTCTGATTTTGCCCTTACACGGACATGCTATTCTTTTGTACTCCTCCTTAGTAATTCGTCCATGTTTCCCCATTTTGTAGGATTTCTTTTTGATTTTCAGGTCATTACAAAACTTCTGATGGAGCCATTGGCCTCTTACTATTCTTCCTGTCTTTCCTTTGCATTGGCACTTGTGCCTTTAATATTGTCTCCTGGAGGTTAAACTGCCAGCTTTCCTGAACTCCTTTATGCCTTAGACTTTTTCCCCATGGGTCGCTACCTACCAATTCTCTGAGGATGTTAAAGTCTGCTTTGGCAGTCCTTCTCCTGTCATTCTCACTCCTTCCTTTCCTTAGAATCATGAAATCTATCCTTCCTGATCCCTTTCACCCAAATCACCTTCCACCTTCACATTCACCACCAGCTCCTCCCTGCTGGTCAGAATCAAGTCTAAAATGGCTGTCCCCCTGCTTACTTCCTCCATTTTCTGAAACAAAGCATTGTCCCCAGTACATTCCAGGAACTTATTGGATAATTTTGGGTTTTACCGTATTCCTTTTTCAGCAGATGTCTGGGTAGGTAAAGTCCCCCATTACGATCAGGATTTGTCTTTTGCATATTTCTGTTGTTTGTTCTAGAAATGCCTCGTCTCCCTCCTCTTCCTGATTTGGTGGTCTGTAATAGACCCCCTACCAGGACCTCACCCCTGTTTATTCCCTCTTTTATCTTTACTCAGAGACTTTCAACTGGTCTGCTTCTCACCTCCTTCTGGACCTCAGAACAGGTTTACAATGCAATATGTCCTCTCTTTTTTTTCCTGCCTGTCCTTCCTCAACAAGCTATAGCCCTCTATACCAATAGTCCAGTCATGAGATTTATCCCATCAAGTATCTGTGATGCAGTTAAGCTCAGTTAAGATTCATGCACTAAAACTCCCAGTTCTTACTGCTTATTCCCCATTATTATTACTCCTTGCTTGTGTGTACAGACATCTAAGACGTTAAGCGGATGTCCCCATGGATTTCCCTCTTGTTTCTCTGGTAATTCTACTGCAATTTTCCACATCTACTTCTCCCCACACAGCTAGTTCTCTATTAAGGCCACCTTTTTTTTACCAGATGTCAGGTTCACATACTTCCATTTACCGTGACTAATCTCTTAAGCTAGCGGGGATGGCCACGCTATAAAAATATTTCTGTAGATCACCATGTGATTATTTGCATTGCAGTACTGCCTCACAGTCCCAGTCACAGAGCAGGATCCCATTGCGCTAGGACCTGTACAAACAGAGAACAAGATGGTCCTTAACTGTCATTAATTAATTAACACATCTTAACAGCACAACAAACAGACAAGAGGATAATAAAGCAAGCAGAAAAGCCCCCTTTGACCAGGTACCAGCAGATAACTAATATAGTGCTACCTATTTCGGGAACTTTCTTCCTGAGTCAGGGTCTGATGTGACTCAGCCCCTGTTCCATGCCATTGTGTAAACTGGGGACTCGTACATTTGCACAAGATGGAAAGTATCCAGTGGCACACAGTTGAGGCCTACTCCATTTTTAGTACATAAACAGCAGGCCGCTCTGCAAGAAGCTAAGGGCATGGTCAGCACAGAGAGTTTGCCTGTCTCTGTGCTGGTGTTCTGCACCCCTCACAGTCTACACCTGGCTCCATAAAGTCGGGCCTTTCAAAAATGCAGCATCAGGTAGGAGCGCAAGTAATTGTAAGAATGCTTGCTCATTGCAGCTGTTAACATCCGGGCAAGGCATCCACATATAAGTCCACTACGGATGGACCAGTGATGGGAAGAGTGTTCATGCATGTGACAAGTAACACCATGAACTATGTCATGCCACAGAACAAATTAAGATCAAGAACAGAACAAGAGTATGTGTGGCAAAACCATGACAAACACTGTGCAGGCATCAAGGAGCTCATAAATTAGCACATCATCACCCAAACACTGCCACAGCTTGACTTAGAACTTGGGCAACAGTAGACCCTCAAAAGGAGGAGGCCACAGCTTTACACCCGTGGTCACTGTGATGTTAACTGGCTGCATTTGACAAGAGCTGGATCAGAGGCTGACTTTGAGTGTATTTACAGGGGGCAAGGTTTTCACAACACAAGCCTTGTGCACACACGCAAATAGTGTTCTGCAGCAGTGCAAGTTGAGCTGCAGCAATGAGCAGCGGGATCCTGCTTGGGCTCGTAATTCATACACTTCTCTCACGAATGAGGATCAACAGCTTAACCCATACTGAATGCAGCTTGACAATATACCATCACTTAAAACACATTACAGTCAGAGAGGATGATAAATATTCCATTTATACACATTATGTACAAGGCCCGAAATGACTGAGGATGCAAGAAAACAAAGCTGGTAAATACAGAAAATGCATTTGTCATAAATATAAAGGGAAGGGTAAACCCCTTTAAAATCCCTCCTGGCCAGAGGAAAAATCCTCTCACCTGTAAAGGGTTTAGAAGCTCAAGGTAACCTCGTTGGCACTTGACCAAAATGACCAATGAGGGGACAAGATACTTTCAAAAGCTGGGAGGAGGGAGAAAAAACAAAGGGTCTGTGTCTGTGTCTGTCTGTCTGAAATCAGTGGAAGCTAGGAGCCTAAATACCTACTGTAGAATTTGACCCAATAACCACAATAATACTAATTTGCATTTCTAGAGAGATTTTCTTCTTCAAAGCATTTTACACACATGTTTTCTAACTCTCTGCTTCAAATAAAAGCCATTATTGACAGACAATTATATTTTTCCGTCACAGCACAGACAAATAGGAGAGTGAAGAGAACACAGTTTATTAATGGGATTTTAAGCAGGTTCTCGTATGGAAAATAATTAAAGATCCAGCACTCAAAAGATGACTCTGCTTAGCTGTGTGCCTTGTGGCTTAAAGCAGAATTCCAAGAACATTACTTCGCTTTTTGAAATGGTTTCTCAATTCATGACAACTCAAAATATCTGCTTCCGCCTAGTGGTGCGGGTTTGCATAACATGTGTTGTTTGTATTCCCTGTTTTCGATATCTTTGCCTAAAAGATAAAATACATCCGAATCTACTGAGACAATTCACACTTCTGCACAAAGCCACAACAGCACTAAGAATGTATATCTTTGTTAGCAAATAGGATCATTAGGGAGAAGGAAAAGGATAATCTCAGAAAGAGGCTCTCTCTTTCTCCTTCACTTTATTCTATCTAGGTTTTTCTACTGTTCTCATCAATGAAGTATCTGAGTAGCTTCCTCTAGTACATTAATAATATGACTCACATCTGTCATGGTCATATCTTTTATTGGACTAACTTCTGTTGGTGAAAGGAGTGCACAGAGTTCTCCTTCAGGCCCTTGAAAGGTTATTTCTTTCACCAACAGAAGTTGGTCCAACAGAAGATATTACCTCAGCTAGGGTGACCAGATGTCCTAAGTTTATAGGGACAGTCCAGATATTCGGGGTTTAGGCGCCTATCAATCCCACCCCACCCCCATCACGATTTTTCATACTCACTATCTGGTCACCCTATCCCTCCCCCACCTTGTCTCTCTAATAGCCTCGGAATGACATGGGAGTTTGTTCTCCTGTCACAGACTGTCCCCTGAGAAAGCTCTATCTACTGCACAGACAAGCCTCATCCTTCTAGTAGAACACTTCATGGTGCCTGAGAAATAGGCCCTGTCAGCCACACCCCTAATCCCAGGGATTTACCTGATATTTTAGATATACTGGGCCCTGGCCACTGAGCCCCTGGAAGAGAAGGACTGCGACCTGGAACCTGACTTGATGTGTTCACGTTGCAGAAGTATGTACACAGTGTCGGAAGGCAAACAACAAACAACACTTCAATGGTCACTGAATGAGGGGCCTGTGGAAAAAAATACGACCATTGTGCAATTCAAGACTGTGTCAAAATGCACGTGCACAGTACTCAGACTCCCTGAATCCTGGCATTTCCGAACTTTCCATTGCTCAGTTTTGCAAACTTACTAATTGTTATTTTCATGCAGATTTTTATGTATTTGTTGGGCGTCTAAAGATATAAAAATACAGACATCGGTTCATATCATTGTCGTGCAAACATCCCCATTTCATTGTTTGTTTTTAAAGAAAAAAGGACAGGACTAGGTTCTGGCAATTTCTGTATTGAGCTGTAAAGAAAGATATTTTAAGGGTTTTGAACTGTTGAAACAGAGGCACAGAGATTGTCTCACACAGGGAGGAGTGGGTGATGCAGTGCACACTTTCCCAAGCCAGCAGAGCTGCTGGACCCCAAGAGATTCCCCCTCTATTCCTGAGTCAACCTTTGCCAGAAGCAAGCAGACAGAAGGACAAAAGTCGCTCTCCATTTTAATAAAGGCTCTTGTAACTTCCTGGGTAAACTGGTCCCTTCCATTCTTTAGCTGACTCTTACTCAGGCTCTTTTCTTACTGGCAAACTTGAATTTTGATTTTTCTACGTCATGGCCAGTCTTTATCGTCTCTCTTGTAAACTTGAATATGCCAATCCCTGAGACGACATACTTTCTTGTTTTTTCCTGATTCGGCAATCCTAGCTTTGGGGATTGAGCTCCCATTTAAGGTACTTTTAATGATGACCCCCAGTCCTTTATTTCATCTATCAGGATGTTCAAAGAGAGCAGCTACCCTTCACTGAACGCCACTGCTCTGACTTTGGATTCCCTTGTAGAATGTGTGGGGCTGGGGTAGTTGTCTCAGCTGGATTCTTAATCCAGAGGAAAGACGCTCTCCCCTGTTCAATCAAGATCAGAAATGGCACATAGATTTGGGAGAAAAAGTACATTTTATTTTTACTCTATTTTCTTATTTCTCAAAAGGAACAGTACAACAAAGATAAAAACATTGTGAATAATCAATATAGGTATTGATGTATCTCGTCTGAAATGGGACAGCTGCTCTTCTACTCTCGGGATGGATGCTATGTCAATAGATAAGATAAAAAGACAGGCCTAACTGAGAGACTGAACCCATATGAGGGCCAAATTCTGCTCCTCGGTTACATGAGTATGTCGCTCCCCGACTAGGGCCCAAATCTGTGTAAAGAAGAGTACATCTGGTCCCAAGGGAGTATCGAACAACTTCCAAACTGTATAAGAAGGGTGGTTGAGTCTAAACTAGAAAGACAGTTCCAAATATGGACCGCAGTTCAGGAAAGCAGCCTTATTCATCCCAGCATATGATGTAAGAAAATTCCGAAAATGTGGATCTTAGATCATGGTCATAATTTAAAAAAATTAATTGACACAGCAGACACCATTCACATTTGAAACATAAAGTATCTTAAAACTGTCCTAGCTTGAAGTGGTGTGAAACTGCTTCAGGAAATGTGGTCCTCTTACATGTGTAGATGTGAGGTTGCACATGTGGTAAAGCCATTTATACAGAATACATGCTGATCTTAATCCTACAAATTTCCTAAACACTATACAGAATATCTAATTGCTTATTTTTAAATCCTAATCAGAGGAAAATTAAAATGATTTGTGCAAATAATTGAATTCTAAGGATTGTGTAACAACAAACACTCTTATTTTCTAGATCTACTGAGAGCTAGCTCTGAGAGAACAGAACAGTATTTTCAGTGTTTATGGGTCTTTACTGAAGCAGGTCTATTCTTTATCGAAGAACAGGAAAAGAAAAGAATTCACAATATTGTTATCCCTTTTGACATGAGTAATTCGTGAATATTTTGGGTCTTGTGAGTTGTTTCCATTGGGGGAGAAATGGATGATGGAGTCAGGTATTTTTTTGACACAATCCTGCTTATTTACAAAGAATGTACACAAAGTTCTATTTCCCTAACGACAGCAGGAATAGTTTCTTGGCTCACAATTCCAAGCCTCTTTCTATCCAGCAGTCTACCCTAAAGCGCGCGTGCTCTCTCTCTCTCTCTCTCTCAACTTTTTCTGAGATCACACTACAAATACTTCTCTGGGGCTCCTTTGTGCTTCTGCGGTGTCACACTCCCTCTCTTCCTCCCCCCCGCCCGAACCCCATCTCCCTGCATTTGCATTCAGACCCTAGTGAAAGCCCCTTCCACTGTATGGCTCAACTCCTAGTCCAACTTTACTTGATGGTGACTTCTATTAAGTCAGCCATCTGTTCCACAAAAGAGCTTGATTGTTTTTATATTGATCCTGAATAAAGGACAACTGGTATGCCCACCAGCTTCAATAAGGCTTCCCCTTTCCCCAGCATAACTACCTGTTTTCATGTTGTTTTTATAAATCTGTATCTTGTACATGTCTGCAAAACCCACAGCATTCTTTTATTTTTACTAACCTGAAACAGGATATTGAATGCATAATTTCAGTTACACCAATGTAAATCTGTGGTAATTCATTAGAATTAGTCCATATTTATCCTGGTGGCAAAATAGGTTAGCACGTCACTAGAGAAAACATGACACTTTTTGATAATTGTTATTGTTGCCGGCACCCAGTGCCGAGAGGCTAAACAACAGCTGAGGTTGGTTCGCTACCCGCTGTGCTACACCGAATAATCACAACGGGGTGGAGAAGCAGAAAAGTTTATTTGCAGCTGCAAAAAGGTCCAGGGAGAATAGAATCTCCAATCCTGCACCCAGAGCAGGAAGTGACACAGGCTTTTATACATCCTTTTTCCCAGCATACCTATCCAATAGCAAGCTGCCCTAAGTATCCATATAGCCAGCCAATCCAGTTCCCAGCTAGTGCCCTTGTTCTCTGTATCATTTGTTAAACTATACATAAAGCTGCTTTATTCAGCATTGTTCTTCCATATCTGCCCTGTTTGGCCTTGTTTAGTTTCAGGCAGTCTGACTCTGCAACATATTGTTGCAGATCCTCAGCATAACTGCTGCGAGTGCCTCCAGGCGCGGGGGCCAAGGACACTTGGGCCTAGTATGCAGAGCTGCTGCGAGTGCTTCCAGGCGGGCAGGGGGGCAAGGGGGGGGGAAGGACACCTGGACCTAGTGCGAGGGGGCCTCATCGACACTCGTGGTCTTCCATCCCCTCGAGTTACCTAGTGGCCATGCCCCAGTGTCCCCACTGAACTCCCACATCTGAACTCCCAGCCAGAGCCCGTACGTGCTCCACCACTAGAGGCCCTGATGCAGCAAGCCACCCCATACAGCAAAACAAAACTACTCCCCACATGGCATTAGGATGGCAAACGATAATAGAGAAAGATAAGAACTTGCTCTAACAGGGGTTCTCCAACTTCATTGCACCACGACCCCCTTCTGACAACAAAAATTACTTCGCGACCCCAGGAGGGAGAACCAAACCCTGAGCCCGCCCAAGCCCTAGCTCCCCCGGGCCAGAAGGGGCCAAAGTCAAAACCCAAGGGCTTCAGGCCCAGGCAGGGGGCGGGGGGAGCTGTAACCTGATCCCAGGGCTGAAGCCCAAGTCTCAGCCCTGCTGCCCAGGGCTCAGGCTTGGGCTTCAGCCCTGGGCCCAGGCAAGTCTAACTCCAGCCCTGGCGACCCTATTAAAAAGGGATCCCGACCCACAGTTTGAGAACCGCTGTGCAGTAACATGCACTGATTATTGGTGATACTTGGTTTCCTCACAAAGACATGCACAAGGTTACACGGAACTCACCAGATGGTTAAACCACAAACCAGACTGAACACATGCCAGGAGACCAGGTTGTAGGCGGTCAGGCATAGTGGTCAGAGTGGGAGTCATACCTAGTGGTGAGTGTCCAAATGCCAAAAGCAGGGATTGAGACAGGGCCAAAACCAAGAAGCAGGGCCAAAGATTAGAACTAGAGTCAGAATCCAAATGCCAGAGCCAAGAATCAAGTAGGGTGACCAGACAGCAAATGTGAAAAATCGGGGTGGGGGTGGGGGGTAATAGGAACCTATATAAGAAAAAGACCCCCAGATCAGGACTGTTCCTATCAAATTGGGATATCTGGTCACTCTAGAATCAAGAGAGAGTCGGAGTCAGGAATCAGAGCCAAGGGTCAGAACCGGATCACCGGGGCCAGGGAAGAAGGGAGCAGGGCTTGTTCTGAGGAAGGAGCAAGGCTGGGTGTAGGACAGGATCTGGGCTGAAGCTGTGGAGGAGCAGAGCAAAAGCAGGGCTTGGCAAGAGCTGAGCCCAGGGAGGCAGAGAATCACTGAGCACCCAGCGAGCGACTGCTGCTGCTGAGTTTAAGAACCAGGCAGCTAACTTCTTCAGCCAATCTGGCAGGGTGGTCCAAGCAGGCTAGTGTCGGAGGATGGTGCCGTGGGGAAGGCGAGGAGAGCTTCATCATCATGGGCTTGCTTCTGGACGGCGCCGTGCCTTGTGGGGCCGGAGGTCTATCTTGCCTGGTGGGAAACTGCGGTGCCATCATAGAATCATAGAATATCAGGGTTGGAAGGGACCGCAGGAGGTATCTCGTCCAACCCCCTGCTCAAAGCAGGACCAATCCCCAATTTGTGCCCCAGATCCCTAAATGGCCCCCTCAGGGATTGAACTCACAACCCTGGGTTTAGCAGGCCAATGCTCAAACCACTGAGCTATCCCTCCCCCTAGCAATCAAGTCCCTGGCCACCTCAAACGTGTCTAGGATGGAAGGGAGCTCCTGCTCCTCCACCTGGCACTCTCTAGCAGGAGGGTCCTGCCAGAGGGTGGGGAAGGGCCAGGATAAGTGTAAAGCAGCTCTGAGACCTCTGCCCATCATAGAGGAGCCTTTCCAGAGGGTGGCCATGGACATAGTGGGGCCCCTCAGCAGGGCAACCCGGTCGGGGAAGAAATACATTCTGGTGGTGGTAGATTTCGCTATGCGCTACCCCGAGGCAGTGGCCATGTCGTCTATGGAGGCAGACACCGTGGCAGACGCGCTGCTCACCGTTTTCAGCAGAGTGGGGTTCCCCAAGGAGGTCCTTACAGACCAGAGGTCCAACTTCATGTCAACCCTGCTCCAGTGCTTGTGGGAGAAGTGTGGGGTCTGACACACCTGGGCCTCGGCGTGTCACCCTCAGTCCAACGGGCTGGGGGAGAGGTTCAACGGGACCCTAAAGATGATGCTGAAAACCTTTATGGACCAGCACCCACAGGACTGGGAGAAGTATTTACCCCACCTGCTGTTCACATACAGGGAAGTGCCCCAGGAATCCACAGGGTTTTCCCCTTTCGAGTTGTTGTATAGGAGGAGGGTGAGGAGACCCTTCGACTTGATGAGGGACGAGTGCGGGGGGAAGGCCTCCCCCGATGGAGTACGTACTGACCTTTCTGGAAAAGCTCACGGAGCTCATGGGCTTGGCCAGGGGAAACCTAGCCAGGGCACAGAGGAAGCAGAAGGTCTGGTACGACCGCTCAGCACGTGCCTGCTTCTAGGCTACCAGGGACCAGGGGATACTTCTCATCCCCATGAGGAAGCACAAGCTGCAAGCTGCCTGGGACGGCCCCTTCAAGGTCATCAGACAGGTAAATGAAGTGAAATATGTAGTGGAACTGTCCATCCGGGCACAGCGCCACTGGGTGCACCATGTCAACATGATGAAGCCATACTGGGACAGGGAGAAGTTGGGGCTGGCTGGGTGTGGGCAGTGGGAGGAGAAGGGAGAGGATCCCCTGGTGGGACTCCTCCCTGAGGTGGGGGCTGACCCCTCGCTGGAATCAATTCTCCTCTCAGACCAGCTAACCCCTGCCCTGCAGGCAGAGATCAGAGAGGTGCTGCCTTCACACCGGCAGCTGTTCTCCAGCCGGCCTGGGCTCACTAACCTGGCTGTTCACCGGGCGGAAACAGGAGCCAATCTTCCCATCAGGTGTTCCCCATTCAGGGTCACTAGGAAAACAGCCCAGGACCTGGAGAGAGAGGTTGGAGACATGCTGGCTTTAGGGGTGATCCAGCCGTCCTCCAGCCCCTGGGCCTCTCCCATGGTGCTGGTCCCCAAGAAGGACGGGTCGATCCGGTTCTGTGTGGATATGGGAAGTTCAGTGCCATCACCGTGTCCGATGCCTACCACCGATAAAATCTCTAGACAAGTTGGGGGGGCGCTGATGTGATGAAGTGGGACTGTTCTTAATGGTTCCTCTGAATAGTGTGGGGGTGCCTCAGTTTCCCTATGCAGTTCTTAAGTATCTAGGTGGTGGGATAAGGGTGTATGATCACTGCAGAGCCCTAGAGGGCAGGTGTGTGCAGGAGTCTGGACACAGAGAATGGCCAACACCCTGTTTCCTAGCCACTGATGGCCTGGGCCCTTCCCCCCTGCAGAGTGAGAGCTAAAGGGTTGGAGAACAAGGGAATCAGGTGACCTCCTGGCCCCGGAAAGGAACAAAGCCCAGAAGAGGAGGGGCTGGAGGGAGTTTCAGTTTGGGGCTGGCTGGGACATGGAGTAAAGGGCAGACGTGGTTGTCTGGCTCACTGCCCCCCAAAATGGACCCAGCTGAGGGGTCCTGTTCTCTGCACCTACAAGCTCTGTTTTAGACCATGTTCCTGTTGTTTAATAAACCTCTGTTTTACTGGCTGGCTGAGAGTCACATCTGACTGCAAAGTTGGGGTGCAGGACCCTCTGGCTTCCCCAGGAGCCCCGCCTGAGTGGACTCACTGTGGGAAGCGCACGGAGGGGCAGAGGATGCTGAATGCTCCGAGGTCAGACCCAGGAAGCTGTGTGAGCTGTGTGTCCTGGAGACAGTCTGCTCACAGACAGGAGACTTCCCCAGAGTCCTGACTGGCTTCATGGGGAGCAGTTCCAGAGCATCGTCCGGGGACTCCATGACAGCTATCAAATCCCCCCTCACTCTTCTCTTCTGCAGACAAAATAACCACAGTTCCCTCAGCCTCTCCCCATAAGTCACGTGCCCCAGCTCCCTACTCATTTTCATTGCCCTCCACTGGACTCTCTCCAATTTGTCCGCATCCTTTCTGTAGTGGGGGCCCAAAACTGGACGCAATACTCCAGATGAGGCCCTCAGCAGTGCTGAATAGAGGGGAATAATCCCTTCCCTCGATCTGTGGGCAATGCTCCTACTAATGCAGCCCAATATGCTGTTAGCCTTCTTGGCAACACGGGCACACTGCTGACTCATATCCAGCTTCTCATCTGCTGTAACCCCAGGTCCTTTTCTGCAGGTCCTTTTCACCAGTTCCTTATCCACCTTTCAATTCTCATATTAGACCCCATCTTCTCCAATTGAACTAATAATTTCCCAATTGTATCAAATGCCTCACTGACATCCAGGTAGATTAGATCATTGGTTCTCAAACTGGGGGTCACAACCCGGTTAAGTGGGGGGGTCACGAGCCCCAACCCCAGCGCGCGGCTGTAAGTTGCGAGCCCCGACCCCTGCGCCAGGCTGTCAGCTCCGACCCCTGTGTGGAGCTGCGGGGCTACGAGCCCCAACCCGGGCACACGGCTGTGGGTCCCGACCCCTGTGCTAGGCTGTGAGCCCTGACCCCGGTGAGCGGCTGTGAGTCCCGACCCCGACCCCTGCGCCGGGCTGTGAGCCACGACCCCGGTGTGCAGCTGTGAGTCCTGACCCCAACCCCTGGGCCAGGCTGTGAGCCCCGACCCCGACAGGGAATCGTGGTTGTGAGCACCGACTCCAACCCCCATACAGGGCTGCAAGCCCAGACCCCAACCCTGGCCAGGAGCGGGGCTGTGATCCCTGAGTCCGACTGCCACATGGGGTTGCAAGTCCTGACCCCAACCAGGAGTGGGGCTGTGAGCCCTGAGCTGGGGCATCCAGGACGCTGTGAGCCCCGATCCCTGTAATGGGGTTTCAGGCGGAGCCCGGCCATGCTGAGGGTTATCAGCCGAGAGCACACACAGGGTTGTCAGCCCCGAGCCCCGCCACCCTCTGCGTTTTAGTCTTAATTTAAAAGCAGTGAGTAAAGGTAAATTCATTTTAAGCCATAGGGTTTAAATTTAGTATTTAACATAGTGTTAAATATCAAAAATGTGTTTTTAATTTTTAAGGGGGGGGTCGCACTCAGAGGCTTGGTGTTCGAAAGGGGTCACCAACACAAAAAGTTTGAGAACCACTGCCTTAGATCTACTGCATTTCCTTTGTCTAAAACCTCAGTTATCTTCGCAGAGAAACAGATCAGGTTGGCCTGGCAGGACCCACCGATTGTAAAACCAGGTGATATTTTATCCCAGTTACCGTTCACCTCTTTGTCCTTCATTACTTTCTCTCTCAAAATTTGTCCCAAGACCTGGCAGACAGTTGAGGTCAAATTAAAAGGCCTGTAGATACCTGGACCACGTTTTTTTCCATTTCTTAAAAATAGGAACTATATTAGCAATTCTCCACTCCCCCGCCCCGAGTTTACAGAGTCATCAGAAATCCTTGCTATTGGGCTTGCAATTCCATGTGCCAGTCCCCTTACTCTGCATGGATGGAGCTTATGGGGTGCTAGGGGCTGCAGTGAGTGGGGTGGGAGGACCCAGTAGGGGGCACTCGCCCCTTCTAGTCTGTGCCGGCCCCAGCATAGTGCTCAATTTGTGCTATTTTGGGGGTTGTAAATCTAAGCTCCTGAGCGCTTGTCCCTAAGGAGCCCATGTGCAGTGCAGCCTGGTCATACAATCATAGAATATCAGGGTTGGAAGGGAGCTCAGGAGGTCATCTAGTCCAACCCCCTGCTCAAAGCAGGGCCAATCCCCAATTTTTGCCCCAGATCCCTAAATGGCCCCCTCAAGGATTGAACTCACAACCCTGGGTTTAGCAGGCCAATGCTCAAACCACTGAGCTATCCCTCCCCCCTGGCTCCCTGGCCCAGCTCCCCACGCTCTGTTCAGCACAGTGCAACTAGATGTGGGATTCTTCACTTGTCCTAATCTACTGTGCTGTGTGGCTGTTAAACAGCTGCTCCGTCCCACCCCAGAGGTGGCTGCATCTCAGTGCTGGGCAAAGGATCCCTGTATAAATAGCCCCTGCGCCCCACCCCAGAGGTGGCTACATCTCAACCCCAGGGATGAACTGAGTGACTGGAATACAAGTGACTCTAGTCCTGGGAGTGACAAGGGCTGCTGGGCCTCTTGCCAGGGAGGTGGGCAAGAGATTGGGGCCCTGAGGTGGTGCAAGGCCAGGGCCGAGATTCTTCTGGCCGTGGGAGCCCAGTGACTCAGTTAGTGCCCTGCTCCCATCCAGCCCTCCCCATTCACCGAGCCCTTCGTGCCAGCCATGTCGCTCTGAGGCGCAGTAGGTGCCACTCGATAGGTCACCTACAATCACACGGTTTCTTTTCGGTGCCTCGACTGGGCAGCGGGTAATGAGAGGTGGATAACTGATTCTCCAGGCCAGGACTACAGACCTGCTCCCCCGCTGCGCTGAGCAGAGAAATGGGGGAGGGAGGGGTAATTTTTCAAAGGCTTTTTTTAAATTGCTCATCAAAAACCTGAAATGTTTAGAAAGAAGCAAATTTTTTCTACAACACTGTCAAGAAAAAGGCCAATTTACCAACAAAAATGCTCAGGCTTTAGTTAAAAGAGGAGCGAAAGAAGCAGGGCTGAAATAGGTACAGAATATAATGAAAGGAGGGGGGGTGCTCCTATTTGCCCCCCCTTCACCTGTCCCAGTGTTACAAGAGCAATGGGACGCTCTGTGAAAGCAAATGTCAAGGGAAGTTACATAGTTAGCCAGGGGAACTCACTGCCACTAGATGTCACTGACATTGCGAGCCTGGCAGGATTCAGACAAGGATGGTGCGGGGTGGGGGAGCAAGGGTTTCAGGACAGAATTTAGAAAACAGGGCACAAGGCCACTGCTGACTGTCAGGATGAGGGAGATATGCCCCCCTTTCCCTCCTCCCCCGACTGGTTATGTCATCATTAGCCACGAGGAGGGGGTTCTTGCACCTTCCTCTGAAGTAGCTGGTGCTGGGGTGGCTGGCCCCATTGATCTGATTTGGGGAAGGAGGCAGCAGGGAGAGGGCAGGGTACTGGGCTAGATGGGTCCTGTGACGCTAGCAGACCAGGTGCCAGCTCATGCCCAGGCCCTTAGGCCTCACTGAACACTGACAAATGCAGAGCTTGACCCAGCCTGTGTGTTAGCCGTGTGACAACAGCTGCTGATCAGCGTGTGTGGAGTGTTTCGACTTGTGGAATTGCTTGCAGGATTGATCTCTCCCATAACCTCTGTAGCCCGGGGTATAAAGTTAGAATGAATGTTTGCATCGTAAACCTCTGTAACTGCTCTACACCACTGAGTTTGCAAGGCAGCTTACGTCCACCTAACACTGCGTCTACACTAAAATTTGGCTCCCGCTGATGTAACTCACCTGCTTTGCCGACTTAATCATGCCACTTCCCCCAGTCAGCGTAGTTAGGTCAATGCAGTGTCAGTGTACATACTGCGTTGCTTACATCGACTGTCCCGCAATGCCCCACACTGACAGTACAATCGATACCACACACCACAGACACAAAGAGCCAGGTGTACACACACACAAGTGCTGTAACTACTGTGGCGGCTGCATGCAGGGCGATTTGATTTTGTAGTGTAGCCGTGGCCTGTGTAATTCCCCCAACAGGGGAGAAGCATGAATTAGTGTAAAGTGCTGGGCCTGCCCATTGAAACCAAACGAGCCATTGCGAAACATCCTTACTGATTGCCTCTGTTGTTAGATATTTCACTGCGTGTGTGTGTGTTCTCCCTGTGTGCTGCCCCAGCTCTGTGCAGACAGCCAGCACAGCAGACCTTGAGTGAACCGCCCAATGACCACAAGATCCGTTAAGGGACGAAGGCACCCGGCCAGGTTTATTGTTGACAAGGCATGCTAATAGCACCTGGCAGATTCTACGAGGATACTAAGACATGTATGCCTGTGACAATGGACACAGCTCAGTGAATGGCAGGACTTTCCATTGCCCCCTTGGCTGGACCAACACATTCTCTCAGAGATACCCTGATACAAACAAGCTGCCCCTCTGACTTAGATACTGCCCTCTGACCTGGCTAGTTATTGTCCATTTTTTTTTTGTACATGTTGGTTTGATTAAAACATTTGTATTGATTACGTTGCTATTTGTCCTGAGAGCAGGAAAGGAGTATGGATGAGAGCAGGAAAGGGGCACTGAGGGCAGCCCCCTGCCTCTCCCCCCCCACCCCCCAAATGAGGGGCCCTGGATCTGGCTGCAGGAGGTCTCCGCCCTCCTCATAACGGTGGACGGGTGGAGAGTTCACAGCAGGGCACTGAGCAGCTGAGGGGGATGTGGGGAGATGGGGGGGCATCACTGGAGGAGTCAGCGTGTTCTTTGCTGGCTCCCCATGCCCCCCCCGGAAAGGGGGCCCCAGGCTGCTCCCCCCAGGGACTGTCAATCATTCAGTGAGGAGCCGTCCCAGCCCCTCCACCCCAATGGGGCCTGGCTTGGCCACCAGATCCAAGGTTCCTGCTGCTTGGCCCCTGCTGATCTGTCCTCCCCCCACCCCCTGCCAGGACATCATTGAGGACAAACTGGACAAGAATCTGTGGCCCTTTTTGTCGGACCCGGTCCCTACCACCAGCTCCCAGGCTGCTGTCAGGTAAGGCTGAGCCTGGCTGGGCTGTGGGTGGCAGAGCCCTGACACACACACCCCAGAGTGTAGGAGCCTCTGTGCCTGGGAGTGTGTGGTCAGGACCCTGCCCTCTACGGGGGAGGGGATGTCCAAGAGCCTGGAGCCCTGGAACCCTCTTACCATGTCCCCCGCGCCCCAGCAGTCCCTCAACACACCAGGGCCCAGGATGGAGGAAAGGGACTGGCCGAGCTTTAGACAGACCCCCAGCCCAGCGCAGGTGCCACCCTCCCCTACTCCCTCTTGCCTGCTTTGGGACTCCTGTCCCACTCCCTTGGGCAGGGCCTGCCCCGCAGCCTCCTCCAGGCCCTGCCCTTCCATCTGGCATTCCCTCAGCGAGCCCCTGGTATCCACACTGCCCCTCTCTCCCCCCAGCGCCCGCTTTAGGCATTGGCACAAGAACAAGCCAGCGGCCGAGTACCGGACGGGCCCGCGCCTCATCATTTACGTGCTGGGTGGGGTGTCCATGTCTGAGATGCGCTGTGCCTACGAAGTGACCCCGGCCATCAAGGGCAAGTGGGAGGTGGTAATCGGTGAGTGGGGCGAGTCCTGGGGGAAAGGGCGGCTGGAATGCCCAGCTCAGGGAGAGTTGGGACCCCCTGGGAGGGGGAGACCCTAGAACTGCCTGCCCAGCACCTACAGGGCTCCCATGCTACCCTCTGTCCTCCCACACCCAGGGGCCTGGGAACAGATGTGCTTGCCCCACATGGCCTGTATCTAGCCGCCTGATCTCCTGGCCTCTGTCTCCCCAGGCCTCTCATTGCCCAGGGACCATGTGTGGGGCTCCAGTCAGACACCCCCAGTAACTCCCATAGGGATATGGCTCACCCCCTGCACACACCCCTCGAAGACCCAAGGGTGAGGAACACTGTCAGCGCATGGATTCTTGCCTGGCTGTGCAGGGTACAGCGGCACGAGGGGTGCGGTGCCAGGCCAAGGGGGATAGGAGACAGTCCCTCCCCCCCTGCACTAGAGCAGGGTCCAGCTGCAAGGATGGGGGTGATGGTGATGCCAGCCACATACCTGCCTCACTGTGCCCACCACTGCCAACCACCTCTCTCTCCCCCAGGTTCCAGTCACATCCTGACCCCCAAGCGCTTCCTGGATGACATCCAAACTCTCAACCAGCTGGACCCCGAGGAGGCCTAGAAGCAGCCCCCTCCCCCCAGAGACTCTGCCCCCCACAGTTTGCTGCCCCCAGCTCCACCTGCTCTTCTCAAAACGGCATCTTCCCCCCTACTCTTGGCTGCGGTGTCAGTTCTTGGGCGGGGGGAGGACCCCCAGGCTGCTTGGCTGTTCGGGCAGGGGGCAGGCCAGGCTTCCTCCCGTCTTTGCAAGTCTTTGCCTCCCGTTAACAGCAGCCGGGAGGGAGGGAGAAGCTAGGAATTGCACACCCGCCCCGCAAGGCAGGTCGGTCTTTCCCAGAGGCTTGGGGAGAGGCTCTGCTTTCACTTTGGCCCGTTCGCTCCATCTGACGCTGTTGTGGGCCGGATGTAAACCAAGCTGGCTGGGTTTCAGTCCAACACTCATCGCAGGGCCTCTTGGAGAGGCACCAAGTCCCAGGGTTAAACAGGGCGCCCTGGGGCTCCCAGCTCCCTGCACAAACAGCAAAATCTCATACCCAGTGTGACGAAGTGGGACTGTTCTTAATGTTTCCTCTGAATAGTGCGTAGTTCCTCGGTTTCCCCTAGGCAGTTCTTAAGTATCTAGGTGGTGGGATAAGGGTGTATGATCGTTGCAGATCCCTAGAGGGCAGGTGTGTGCAGGGGTCTGGACACAGAGAATGGCCGACACCCTGTTTCCTGGCAACTGATGGCCTGGGCCCTTCCCCCTGCAAGGTGAGAGCTAAAGGGGTTGGAGAACAAAGGAATCAGGTGCCCTCCTGGCCGGGTAAAGGGACAAAGCCCAGAGGAGGAGGGGCTGGAGGGAGTTTCAGTCTGGGGCTGGCTGGGACATGGAGTGAAGGGCAGACGTGGTTGTCTGGCTCACTGCCCCCCAAAATGGACCCCCCAGCTGAAGGGTCCAGTTCTCTGCACCTACAAGCTCTGTATTAGACCATGTTCCTGTCATCTAATAAACCTTCTGTTTTACTGCGAGAAGCAGTGCGGGGCGAGGGATGTGCTGGCCACGGCTTCCTGCAGCCCCCGTTGGCCTGCAGTGGGGAACCGCGGCCAGTTGGATCCGCGGTTGGCCAAACCTGCGGACGCGGCCGGTAAAGAAACTGGCCCGGCCCACCAGGGGGCTTACCCTGGGGGGCTGCGTGCCAAACGTTACCGACCCCGGTGCTACAGCAATTTCCCATACAGCAATGGCTCTTACAAAACAGAGTAAGTTAAAACAACCCAGAGTCTAAAGCTCAGGTGTATTTGAGGATCTGGGCCAGTACTTGGCTGGTTCTATAGTAATGACCCCTGAGCAAGCAGTGTAATGTACATGCTTATCACTGAGCTTGTCCAGAGGCTGCATAGAATCATAGAATATCAGGGTTGGAAGGGACCTCAGGAGGTCATCTAGTCCAACCCCCTGCTCAAAAGCAGGACCAATCCCCAATTAAATCAGAATGACTAGATGTCCTGATGTGTAATAAAAACACTTCGAATCATAAAAAATCAACCCAGCCTACTTTACAGGGCCTGATCCTTCTCTCCCTTACAGCATCTGAGCAGTAGGAGAATGGCTAATACGGGCCAGTATTATGGTTGTTGTATTCTATTTATAAAAGTATAGTACTGGCCAGTATTATAGTTGCTGTATCGTGTTATAAAACAACAAAATAAATAGAAAAATAAAAAATACAAATGAATGTTTTGAATGAATTTGGGGAAAAGAATTTACAGCACAGTACAAGGATTTAAAACATTTAAAACATTGCTTTCTTTCTCTCCAGTATTATCGTCTCTCTTGTTCCAATTTTGGGTCGCAGGAGCGAGTAGTATAAAGGCCCTACCATCAATCAAACGTTAACCCCACCCCTTGACCCTGTAAGCCCTGCACACAGGTCACTGGAAGTCCCACCTCATGGGAGTATTACTTGCAGGGTCAAGGCGGACACATGTCCGGAAGCAAGGTGTGTCATGTGACCCCTGTAAGAACTCCTCCCACTGTCCTCTGCTGATCAGGATGGATTTTGCCCTGACAGGAACGACTCGAGAGAAGATTTGACCAATCAGGGGGAGTTCCGGGGTTTGTGTGACCCCTCTAAGAACTCCTCCCACTGCCCTATACCAATCAGGAAGGATTTCAGTCACTGGGGACCACCCCGAGAGGAGATTTGTCCAATTGGGGGGAATTCTGGGGCGGGGTGACCCGTCAGGAAGTGGCTCGTGTGACCCCTCTAAGAACTCCTCCCACCACCCTCTACCAATCGCGATGGGTTTTGGCTACAGAGGACAACCCCGAAAGGAGATTCGACCAAAATAGGGTGGGTTCTGGGACGGGGTCAACCGCCCAGAAGAGGGTCGTGTGACCCCTCTAAGGACCCCTTCCAACGTCCTCTGCCAATCAGAGTGCAGCACCATCACCTCATAAGTCCCAGCGCTGGGAAGAGGAGGCCATCTCTTACCAAGAAGACATGTTTTAGAAATTGTGGAAAGGCTGAGAGGAAACGTGGACTCCTTTACCACTCCTGTGAGACCTTCAGACTTTGCTTTAGCCCCGAGGACCTTTGGAGTTGTGTGGAGAAAGCGCTACAGCAGCGACAGTTCTGAAGAGGATGAGAGAGAAGCCAAGGGGATTCCTTTGGCCCAGCCATTGATGGATATGCCAGAATCCGACCCTGAAGCCCAACTGCTCATGAGACACCCCCATGAGCATGGTGGCCTCTCGTCATCCGCCACCCTGGAGGAGGAAGGCCATCATGGCGTGGGGGAGGCACTGGCAGACAAGGTGAATGGAAAAGACGTAGCTCCGGTAAATGAATGATTAAGAAGCGACGGTCGATGATTGGGTGTAATGGGGTTAGGAACCAGGGGTTGTGTAAATCTAAAAACAAGCAGTGGGAACTTACGCTTGTTTCTTGTCTGAAAATCTCTCGACAGCTTGACGATGCCTTTCTAGAGGACCCGGAGGCCCTGGACGGCGTTGCATCAAACAGGGAAGGTGAACCAGGCCCGCCTTGGTTTTGCTCAACGCCGCTAGAAATTGTTGAAGATGACTCCGAGGAGGACGGCTATGAGGAGTTTAGGAGAGGCTTGGCATGGAACTCGCTGAGCCAGTGCCACGTCACGAGCGTAAAAATGTTATGCGGACTATTGTACGCGTTGCTGTTTATGCTGTTCTTCATCACTGTCTTAGGGAAAAGCTTTTTGAAAATGGTGAGGGCTGTGTCATAAATGCCCCAGCCCAATGGCACCATGCCTGTGTGACTTGGACTTCAATGGATAGAAACTGCAAGCTCTGGGGCCTGTGTGCTGAGCTGTGTTTGGAAAGCTTATTGAACACTATTATTGCCATAGGTTATGTTATGCAACGTCTGTGCCTAACCCAAGAACATTTAGCGCAAGCGGTGACCTTGAGAAATGCTGTGCAATTCAGTGGAGACCCTGACCGTGTTTTAAAGAAAATGTCCAAAATGGAAGATGCCTGCTTACAGCGTTACATTGACCGTCTGGTCCACACAAAAACTGACAGAACCCTGCTTAAGAAAAAGACTATTTGTAAGAAATCTAAAAGGATTAATTGAGAGAATGATGAGGGGACAAACATGCAATATCAAACTTGGTCACTGTACATTTTAAAAAATTGAATGAAAAGGGCTTTGTGATTATCTGTGTTTCTGTTAGAAGGTCTCTGGCCCTTAAGTGAGCTAAAAGTTTTAATGGAGATCTGGGTTTGTTTTCAAGAAGCTGTATGACTTTTAAATTGAAAAAAAATGGTTTGTGAGAACCTAGCTCTTGTGTCTTTGTGTAAAAGAGACCCATTTACAGCAACAAGCTGTGAATTGGGAGGGGAACAAATCCTAAAAATGTGTTTACAGTGTAACCCTTCTGCCCATCAGAGTTGGCAACAACAGGGTCTAGGTTCAGTATCTAGGAGTTCCATTCCAGGAACACAATGCAAAACCAGGTCAAGCCCCCACCAGCGGGGCACTGAAGCTCCCCTACGACAAGTTGAAATCACTGAATACTGTGTTAAGTAGTAGGGGGCCTCAGAGCTGGGGCACCATGAACCCAAAGTGAATTCAGCTCTGCAGTCTGTAACCAAACTCCTAATAGAATTAAAATTCTCTCTGATATTACATAATGGAGAGAAGGTGCAATTGGTGTTTGGGGCCCTCAGAAGGGGGCTCACACCACTAGGCACAAACCTCCAGCCTCAAACTCTCTCAATTCACTGGCTTTTGCAATCCTTGTCCCTTGCCTAGCGAGTGCTACTTAGTTGATCTTGAGTCCCTCCGTCATAAAAGGCCAAGTACAGTTCCGCTGTCCTTGGTTCACATAATCAGGATAATGACACTTTATTCTTCCTGCCCCAATAACAGAGACACTGGGGATCCCACAGCAGCCAAAGTGACCGTTTGGGCTCCTGTGGGCTCATGCGAGGCGGGGTGGGTGTGCCTGTGCAAACGAGATCAGCTCCTGAAGTCCTTTTCCACAACTCACCACCAGATGTCAGGATAGAGCTCATCCTGCCTCTGCTTACAACACGAAAACAAAACAGGGATGGTTCAGACATGTGTTTGAGTACAACAGAGTTGACTCATCCTGTTGAACTGAATGGTTTTAACCACACCCCCACTGAACAGTGAAGGTAACTGTGATTCCTTACCCTTGTTGCTATAGGGATAAATTTGATGGGTGTGCACCCATAGTAAGGGAGGTGGGTGGGTGAGTTCGGATTAATATGAAATGAAATAAAACCTCAGGAATTCGCAGATGCTATTGGGCAGTTTAAATATAATCCCTGGAGTTGGCAGAACTCTACTGGACAGTTTAAAAGGACCCAGGAGCTGGCAGAACTCTACTGGACAGTTTAAATATGACCCAGGAGTGGTTTTGAATGCTATGGGTCACTCTTTCTAGCAATTCAAAGCCATTAAAAGTTTAAAATACTATATTTACCAAAAAAAAACCCCAAAACAACCAACCAAAAAACCCCACCACACACATTAATAATCAAGGTGGGCCATTTCCAGCACAAATCCAGGTTTCCTTACAATGTAAGTGATCACTTTAGATAAGCTATTACCAACAGGAGAGTGGGTTTGTTTTTCTTTGGGGGGGGAGAAAACCTGGATTTGTGCTGGAAATGGCCCACCTTGATTATCATACACATTGTAAGGAGAGTGATCACTTTAGATAAGCTATTACCAGCAGGAGAGTAGGGTGTGGGGAGAGAAAACCTTTTGTAGTGATAAACACTCATTTTTTCATGGTTTGTGTGTATAAAAACATCTTCTGTATTTTCCACAGTATGCATCCGATGAAGTGAGCTGTAGCTCACAAAAGCTTATGCTCAAATAAATTGGTTAGTCTCTAAGGTGCCACAAGTACTCCTTTTCTTTTTGTGTTTTAAACTCTCTCTCTCTCTCTCTCTCTCTCTCTCTGTGTAAAAAATACATTGGTGGGTTTTTTTTAAAGTATATGGCTGCAAACTGATAGTAACGGTGTGTTTCAAACTAACAGGGTGTTTTTTTACTGTGCAAAATGTGTTTTAAACTGGATTTTAAAAGTTGATTTTAAAAGCAGTTTGGTTTTTATTTTGCAAAATGAGGTGTATTTAAAAAAAAATGTTTGCAGGTTTGTTGTTTTTTGTTTTAAAGTGGTAGAAATAAACTCAAAACTCCTGTTTGTTGTGCAGCCTGAAATGGATTATTTTGTTTGAAAGCTCTGACTTTTTAAATAGAAAAACACCCTAATGAATATTTTATTTTTAACTTTACAAGACAGTTTCGTGTGATTTATAATCATCATCATCATCATATTGTCTGCTCCACCGTACGGTGAAAACATGAGAGACCCTTAGACCAGAGGGTAAACAAGCTTAAAAGAAAAAGAAAAGAGACAGCTGAAAAGAAAAATTCCCCAGATGGATGGATGAAGCCCAGTAAATATATTGTGTTTGTGAGGTTATGAGGTTTTGTATTTTAAGTAAATACATCGGTGTGGGTGAGAAAGATGGTAAAGTTAAGTTTTGTAATATGTCCCTTCCCCCCTAATCGGGAATGTGCAGTTCTCCTGACAATGCTGTAGTCAAAGCTACAGGGACACCTCCACCAGACCAGCCAAAGAACCAGAAATCTGCTTTGAGACCTTTAACAACTCAAAACAGCACAAGAGTGCAGATGAAGCATCAGGGCAGTCCAAACCTCAATTACGTCAAAGCCAAGGACAAAACAAAAAACTCTGGTGAAAACCAACCACGCAAACACAACGCCAGTTCCTCAGCGGCCACCTCCACTCCAAGCCCTGAGAAAACCGTGAGTGAAAACGCCCACCTACGATGCTTCGTTCAGAAGACTGAGGGACGTTGTATCCTCGGGGGTTCTAAAAGAACGGTATTCTAAAAAAGGTTTGGGGAAAATATGATGCCTCGTTCAGAATACCGGTGAATGGTGTATCTTCAGGGGGTCTAAAAGAACGGAGGGCTGGAAAGCACATCAACAAAGCAAAAGCTTTGGTGGGTGACTTTTTGAAAAATACTTCAATTTTTGGCTCTGCGCAGGCGTGACTAGTCGTGGAAAGAGGCACCCGCAAGGATACACATCAGCTCAGGTGTAAACAAAAGGGGGGATAGCGCTTGGTGGACAAACAAATGGCTGCCAAAAAGTTCCAGGCCAGGATCGCTGTAAAAATTTTAAAAAGAGCTAAAGAGGTAATGGGGAGGGGGGACAAAAAGAGATGCCCTCGACTGGAAGCTCTCAAACTGGCATGTCTTAAAATGGGGAGGTGGAATCAGACTCTCACACAGAGTCTGGTTTAGAAAATTCCCCAGAGGGCTCTCTAGAATGATGGGTCCCCATCTTCTCCCGATGACCCTCACGGAGGCGCCTCGGAGTCTGACTCTCAAATAGCATCTGATGTAGAAGATGCCGCTGATGGTCCCGTAGAGGAACCCCCAAGTAACCCTGAAAATGCAGAGGTGTGTATGGAGAGAGTGAGAAGTTGGCAACGTGAATTACCTAGATTTGGGGGGTCGGTGTATTGTGAGGAATTTCATTTTGTCTATCTTGAGCGAATAAATTCAGCTCAGCAGGTTGTTGAAGCCATACACAGGGGGATACAGTAGGTTCTCGATGACGTTAATGGTAGGGTAGGCCCTGATGATTATGTTCAGTTACATTTAGAGAGCTGTAATTTAACTAAGCCGTTGTTTTTGGTCTGAAGAACTAGGGATGAGCTGTCTGCTGAGGATTTCTTCAATCAGACCTCAAAGCTGCCACAGAGCAATAGAGTTGCATGTCAATGGGACATTGCACCTCGTTGTGACAGTTGTAAAAAAACAGGGGTGGGGACCGCTCATAGAGTTTTAAATTCTATCCTCAGTAGTCAAATCATCCATAAAAAAGAGACAATGTTTAGTAGACCTGACTTACACGGGTACCCATCTGTGTTTTGCGCGTGGACTCTTGGCTGTCATGTCCGACCACAAACCTACGGACGCGGAATCGTTAGCGGGGGCGAGAAAGTTGCATGAGAAACTGGGCTGGTCAGATCAAAAAAAGATTATGCTCAGTGATGTAGCAATGTCTGAACAGCATTTAGGAGTCAACATACAGGTGGTGCTGTATGCAGCGAAAGGGGATTTTTTAAAACGGGGGGGGGACAGTTTACCCCAAGACTTATTTCATCCTGTTGCACGATGAGCATTACTAGGGGGTTCTGGTTGTGAAAAAGTTGTTTGGAGCAAAAAATTATGATGAGTTTTGCCCCACGGTGCACAGTCACGGCCACTCTTGCAGGTCCAGCTGCTGCCTCTGCTTGAACATAACATGCTCAGACAGCGTGGATGTGCAGCTGAGGTCTCCTCGCTGTAGACTGTATTGTCAGTCCAGAGAGCGTTTAGACAGACACATCGACTGGGCGTCGACAGAACAAGTTGAATGCCTGTCTAAAACGTTGTGCGATAAGGGTCAGTCTTACGTGGACAAGCGGCACAGGTGTAAAGGGAGGCGCTATAAGCGGGGTCAGGCTTTGATCGCTGGTGATGTAGACGGTCACCTCGGTTTTATGGACAGCCTTAGAAAGCCCGAATCCTCAGAAAAGTGTATTTGTTATGATTCTGAATACACATAGGAGACTGGGTTGCACACTCCCAATTACATTTTTGCTATGTCCCTCAAGCTGGAAAAGTCCTGGGAATTTAAGGGTGATGAGTGTCTTTCTGTGTTTGTTCAGACCTTTATTGGCAAAGAGTTCCGGGTCTACACGTTCCAGGCGCACAATTCCAAAGGTTACGATGCATACTTCATCATTAGACAGTTACTGAAGGAAAAGATGTGCCTAGAACTGATCACTCAGGGTAGTAAAGTAATGTGTGTGGAAGGTAAGGTCCTGGGCATTCGTTTTATAGACTCTTTAAACTTCTTGCCCATGAAGCTTGGTAAGCTCCCGCAGGTGATGGGGTTTGAAGGGTGCAAAGGGTATTTTCCACATTTTTTGAACACTTTAGAAAATCAAAATGACGTGGGGCCTATGCCCGGTGTGGAGCACTATGGTGTAGAAAGCATGATGCCCAGGGAAAAAGCAGAGTTTCTCGACTGGTAGCAGGCCCACAGGTAGGAGACGTTTGACTTGCAGAAAAAGCTCGTGTATTACTGTCAGCAGGATGTCAAAATTTTGAGACAGCCTTGTATCCTCTACAGAAAAGAGATTATGAAAAAGATGGAGAAGGGAGATCTAGTAGAGAGAGAACCTGGTAAATTCACCGAGATAAAACTGTGTATAGATCCATTCTGGTACATAACACTGGCATCTGTCTGCATGGCTATGTACAGGTTTATGTTTTTGGAGCCTAACACGGTAGCTCTTCTCCCTCCAGACAATGATCACAGGCAGGAAAAAGATATTCGACCCCATCTGTTCAGTGGCTGTTGTATACCTCTCACAAAGAAACTATACCAATACGGCATGCTTTACAGGGTGGGGAACTACAGGTAGGCTCCTACTCTTTAGACGGTTATGCCAGTGTTGACAGGGTACACACAGCCTTAGAGTTTAACGGGTGTTCTTTTCCACGCTTGTGCCACCTGTCATTGTGAAAAAGCACAAAACCCTATGACGGGGACAACTTTTGGGTTTCTTTATTACAAGACGCAGCTCAAGACCGACTATCTGAAACAACTTGGTTTTGTAGTGAGGACTCTTTGGGAGCAAGAGTGGGAAGTGATGAAAGAAACAGACAGGGAGCTTGCAGGTTTTTTAAACTGAGCCCAGTTGCCCTAGCCTCTCGTGCCTAGGGATGCTCTTTTTGGGGGAAGGACAAACGCTATGCACCTATATTACAAACTTAACTCCAGGGAAGAAATCCACTATTATGATTTTACCAGCTTCTACCCTTTTGTAAAGAAAACCAAAGAATACCCTCTCGAACACTCCGATATAGTTTATGACAAATTTGGACCCCTTGCAAATTATTTTGGAATTGCAAAAGTTAAAGTGTACCCCTCACAAGGCTTCTTTTTCCCATTGTTACCTGTCAGAGTGGGTGGCAAGCTTATGTTCCCGCTATGCCGAACCTGTGCGGAAACCGAGCAGCGGGAGATGTGCATCCATACTGACGAGGAGAGGGCCATCCTGGGGACTTGGTGCACGGTGGCATTGAACGCGGCCATAGCGAAGGGGTACGCGGTGGCAAAAATATATGAAATCTGGCTTTTTAATGAAAAATCTGATGTACTCTGAAAAGACTTCATCAAATGACACCTCCACCGGAAACAAGAGGCTTCAGGGTACCCCATCTGGTGCACAGACAAAGACAAACAAAATAAGTACATGAACGATTTCTACCAGAAAGAAGGCGTGCGTTTGTGCCAACACGAGATCAGGTTTAACCCCGCTAAATGCCAAATCGCTAAACTCTTTCTAAATTCCCTCACGAGTGAGATCCCGCCAGATCAACACATCACCGAGTTTGTGTCGGCAGGCCCGAAAACATACGGGTATAAGCTGTCGGGAGGAAAAGCCTGTATGAAAGTCAAAGGTATTACCCTGAACTTGGCAAACTGTCAATAGATCAACTTTGACAGTTTGAAAGATCTAGTGCTGGACTATTGCACGGGCCTGCGAGAAAACACCTCAAAAAAGAGAGAGGTGCAGCAGCCCTCTATCATAAGGAACAAAAATCAGTGGTAAATAGAGACCAAAACCCTTAAGAAAACACAGAAAGTCATTTACAACAAGAGGGTCCTAGGAGAAGGGTTTAAAACCCTGCCCTACGGATTTTAAAATGGATACGAGGTGGAAACACCCCTTTTCTGCAATTCTCGCGGGGCCTAGCAACTGTGGGAAAAGTTACTTTATAAAAAATGTGTTGGATAATGCCAAACAAAACATTGTCTGTTATGCCTGAGAATATTGGATAACCTGGCTATAAAAAGCATTGCAAGATACACATGTCTGGGCTTGTTGAAACACATTTTGAGCAAGGCTAGGCATGCCCAAGAATTTAAATGTATTTTTTACAAAATTCATCACCATCCGGTCGTTTTGCACTAAGTCATTAGAATACAATTTTAAAATCCGGTCAAAAGATAAACACTTGCTCCGCTGATGTAAGAAAAACACTCGGTGATAGTCGCAGGCGACAGAGTGGGGGTCTTGTAATTGTCTATTGTGAAACACAATGCCTGGGGCATTTTTGTTTAAAAATTTCATAATGCTTTTAGGAAACAACATGCTCTTCGGGGGGTGCCCGTATGAGTCTAAAAGCTCTCCACGTTACGCTCCGCCAGACACAAGGCAAGCCAGTGTTCACCAGGTTGGTTGTGTGGATGTGCAATACAAACCTAGGGGTCTCTGAGACAGCTTGTCGCCAGGGAGCCAAATCACAAGGGAACACATCTAAGAAATTCTTTTTTGTGTAAGGCACCTTGATAAGACACACGAGAGCTGCACGGTGTCCATGTTCACATATAGTCAAGCAGAACATCTCTCCTCTGATTTCTCTCTATGATGTTGTCAAAAACCCCATGCACGATCAGATTGACGGTGATGGTTAAAGCCTTCCCAAAACGTATTTCTGCTCTCAGGTTCCCGGTTTTAATCAGGGAATAGCCATCGGCGCATTCCTGGTCGGGAGACAGGTCAAAGGCAAACAAGATGTAACTCTGTGGAAACTTCTCACGGTCGATTAACAGAGAACGATCTGTCATGTGTTTACCAGCGTCTGTACCAGATTCGTGTATTCTCTCACGCAGCATCCTGCCTCCAAGTCTGGTTGCAGAGGCTTGGTTGGTATCTGTTCACCATCCACATACAAGGCCACAAAATTAATATCATAATGTTTAAAATGAAAGGGATTTTTAGTGTAACTTCCACTCAAGGCATAGGACAAACCCTAGGACAAGCATTTTGGGTAACTGTCCCAAAAAAACAGGTTCTCCTGGTTATTGACCCTGCTGCCCACGGGGATGCTGAACACTTTCATTCCCACACGGTCCACGGGATATTTAGCATTTGTGGTAAGCAGGGACTCCGCGTGCCCCAGACGAACGCTCAGGGCCACCCGTACTTTCTTCACAAAAAGCGATGCTGATACAATGCGCAATTTAAAGCCTTCGGCTGCACTGCCCATTAAACAGAAAGCATCTTTACTGCGCGTCAGTTTAATTTTCACATCCACTCCGTTCAATAAATGAGACGTATCTGTTCTGATCTGTCTTTATTTCAATGGTAATGGTATCGATGTGGTGTTTTCTGACAGGAACGTGATGAGGTTTATCGTAGGTGATGGTGACAAACTCCTTGTTCCTCCCTCAGACAGGGACACAGCATAACAGGGGAACAGAAAAGTCCCTCACAAACTGGTGTTCTACAATAACTGTGTGCAGATACAAGGACTTAACCGCCCCTGTGATGTCTGCTCAGAAGGGGAATTTTTGGACGCTGCGCTTGGGGCCCAAACCTAGAATGTTAGCTAGCTCCCTGCTGGTAGAAAACATAAAAGTAAAATCAGCGGATTTAAGGCTAACTTTTCTACCCACAGGGTCATAGTTCATGACCACCTCAGGCGGTGGGGGAGGACGAGCCACGGTACTGTTCATATGATCCAATCATTCGGGTATGGACGAGTAATAACCTCGTCGTAGGATAAAACTCTATGCCATATCTTCAAAGGTGATTTCAAAAGGGGTGTTCTCGCGGATAGTGTTCCAGCTGTGCGGGTGTTGTATTTCCACTAACCTCACCTTCCAGGCACCCGGGAGACCCAAGGGCTTAATTAGCTGTATTGTAAAGTTCGAGCTGGTGTTTTGAGGAAAAACTGCAGAGCTGGCATTGCTGGGCAAAGTCATGTAACACCTGCCGTCGCTCATTTTTCTCTCCCTCAGTCTTTGCAGGAGGAATCTTTTTGTTTGTTTGTGTCTAAACGTCAGAATTGAGAAGCTTCCACCCAGCTGGTAAACTTATCGTCCCCGTCCCCCCGGCAAACCATTTCACCAGTAGCTGCTTTTTTCTCCCTTTTCCTTTCTCCGCTAGAACTTTTTCGATCCGGCAAATCCTGTCTCCTTTGGGGTTTACTTTTTGTAAATCTTCAGGGTAAAAAGATCCAGTAACTGTCTCACCCTCGTAATCTTTTAATCGGTATACAGGTCTCTGGCTCCTGGTTAAGGCTTCATCCACTATAAATATCTCATTGGTAAACGTCTGTTCACAACCTTTTTCAAAAGCTCCTTTGGTTTTAGAGAGAGTCTCACGTGGTCGCCTTTTCTAAAAGGGGCAACAACCGGTTTTATTTTAAAACCATCTCTATCAACCAGTTTCCATATCTTCAGAGAATTGGAAGGGTTAACATCAGCGGGTCTGGTACGTAGAGTTCTGTAAAAGCTCTGGTTGTAACTCTTCATAAAGTCAGGTAACAGGTCAAGGTGGCGAAAGGCGTTATGGGCTGTAAAATATCGCCACATCCTCCGCATCTTTTTCAAGTTCTGTTAAATGGCTCCACAACCCCTGCTTTGACTCCATTATCAGTAACAAAATGCGTTAACGCCGTGCCGTTTCAACAATCTGCTAAAAGGTCTGTTTCAAAATTCTTTCCACCGATTAGTTTGTCATTTTTGAGGCACGCGACCTTGGCTAAAAATAGCTTTAAAGGCCTTGGAGACCTCACCACTCATCTTGTCTTTTAGGCCTAAGGCCCAGGCATATTTGGATAGAACGTCTATCACTGTTAAGATGTACTTAAAACCGCTGTTGTGTTTGGAGAACCAGTGCATACGGACCAAATCTGCCTGCCACTGCGCGTCCACATCTGAAAGAACGGTCTTGGTTCTTTTAAAACGTATTCGAGCTGGTTTGTGTAAAGTGTAAGCATCCTGGTGTGAAAGCCAAGCTCCTACCTGTCTTCTATTTAAGAAGTCAAGAAACCAAAAGTTTTATGATGCTTTTTGGCCACTTGAAAAAGAAGATTGACCCCGTCAAAGCCCCCAACTTTCCTGGGGGTTTAACAGATTTTCTTTAACAGAGCCGTCTGCGGAGACATGACTCTTCCTGGGACCGTCCTTTTACGAACACAAGTATGGAGGGGGACACGTTCATTCTGACACATTTAAATAAGTTTTATTAATCGCCTGGTTTAACACAATCTTTTACAGCCGCCTGAAACAAAGGACGCCATGACCCCTACCATGAGGGAGTCTGAGCTGGTTCATTCTTCCATTTTTGTCCTTTTCTGGATTTTCCTCTTGAGATCTGGGTCTCAGACAGGAGCAAAAACAGCTGATGCGCGATGGATTTACTCCCACAGGGCTACCGATGTGCAACTTCTCAAAGGCCTCTAGAAAGGCATCGTCGAGCTGTTGAGAGATTTTCAGACAAAAAACAGTGTAAGCACCCCACTGCCTGTTTTTAGATTTATGCAATGCCAGGTCGATTCCGAACCCCATTACACCCCCATGATCGACAGTCGCTTCTTAATCATTCATTTACCTGAGCTCCATCTTTCCCGTTCACCTTGTGACTCCCCCAAGCCACAATCGCCTTCCAACTTTAGGGCATGGACAATGAGAGGCTGTCACACTCACTGGGGTGCCTCACAAAGGTTTGGATTTTGGGGTCAGGTTCCGACGTAGCCATCAACGGTTGAGTCAAAGGGCCCTCCTCGGAACTGTCACTGCTGTAGCGCTTTCTCCACACAACTCCAAAGGTCCTCGGAGCTAAAACAAAATCTGAAGGTCTCACGGGGGTGGTAAAGGAGTCCATGTTTCCTCTCAGCCTTTCCACAATTTCTAAAACATGTCTTCTTGGTAAGAGATGGCTTCCTCTGCCCAGTGCTGGGACTTGTGGGGTGATGGTGCTGCACTCTGATTGGCAGAGGGCGTTGGGAGGAGTTCTTAGAGGGGTCACATGACCCTCTTCTGGATGGTTCACCCAATCCGAGAACCTGCCCCATTTTGGTCAAATCTCTTCTCAGGGCGGTCCTCTGCAGCCAAAACCCATCGCGATTGGTAGAAGGTGGTGGGAGGAGTTCTTAGAGGGGTCACACGAAGCACTTCCAGACGGGTCACCCCACCCCGGAACTCCCCCCAGTTGGTCAAATCTCCTCTCGGGGTGGTCCCCAGTGGCTGAAACCCCTCCTGATTGGTAGAGGGCGGTGGGAGGAATTCTTAGGGGGTCACACAAACCACTTCCAGACAGATCACCCCACCCCGGAACTCCCCATGATTGGTCAAACCTCCTCTCGGGGTGGTTTCCAGTGGCTGAAACCCCTCCTGATTGGTAGAGGGCGGTGGGAGGAATTCTTAGAGGGGTCACACAAACCACTTCCAGACAGATCACCCCACCCCGGAACTTCCCATGATTGGTCAAACCTCCTCTCGGGGTGGTTTCCAGTGGCTGAAACCCCTCCTGATAGTTGAGGGCGGTGGGAGGAATTCTTAGAGGGGTCACACAAACCACTTCCAGACAGATCACCCCACCCCGGAACTCCCCATGATTGGTCAAAGCTCCTCTCGGGGTGGTTTCCAGTGGCTGAAACCCCTCCTGATTGGTAGAGGGTGGTGGGAGGAATTCTTAGAGGGGTCACACGAACCACTTCCAGACAGGTCATCCTGCCCCGGAACTCCCCCTGATTGGTCAAATCTTCTCTTGGGGCGTTCCTATCAGGGCGAAACCCATCCCGATTGGTAGAGGACAATGGGAGGAGTTCTTAGAGGGGTCACATGACACACCTTGCTTCCGGTCATTTGTCCGCCTTGACCCTGGAAGTAATACCTCATGGCTTGGGACTTCCAGTGACCGGTGGGCAAGGCTTACGAGGGCCAAGGGTGGGGTTAACGTTTGATTGACGGTAGGGCCCTTATACTACTGGAGCGCCTTCTTCTGTTTGTCTCCGTTCCGCTTCAGTCCCCAAGCACTCGGCCAGGACAGATGTCACTTATGACCTCCGTTGCCACCAGCTGGACAGAGGGACTTGGGTCTTTCTTGAGGACCTGGAGAGCTGAAATGACACAGGACAACATGTTAGTATACAGACTGTCAAATGACAGCTAAGCGTGATCACAGAATCTTGAAGTACCAGAGCAGAATGATCACATGGTAAAATGTGAAACTAGGCTCAGTCCTTCTATTGGGGTGGAAAATACATGAGAGATGAATATGCCTCACTTTTCATCTTGTCACCTGTGCCGGAAATAGCTGGAGACTTACTACCTCTGAATACCACGCTACAGAAGCTCTCCAATACAAAGAAAGCTTTAGCTTCCTCCATTGGCTCCCTTCCATGCTCCCAACAAGCGGGGAGACCCTGACTCGACCAGAAAGTCATCCACTCTGCTGTAAATGGAAGAAGGTCCATTGTTTCAATAGCTTCCACTTTTAAGTTTATTTTCCATCTCTATTCAAGAGCCACTGTCTGAGCTCCAATAACCCTGGAATTGAACAGAGGCCAGGTCCAAGCTGCTTTGTGCAGGATGCAGGGCACCTACTGGAAGAAAAATTGCTGGTGGGAAATTTGGGGTAGCAGAAAGTGGCTACAATTTCTCCTCACCTGGGGAGTCCACAGAGAGCCAGTAAAGCCCAAAGAGTGGATAGCACTGGCTGCGGAGGGGGCCTTGCCAGGACAACCAGGAGATGCACGGACTCACATCACACCCTCTGCAGCTTCCTCCTTCAGGGGAAATTAAAGCTGACTTTCTACTGGGCAAGAGTGAATTTGTCCTTTGACGTGTGGCTGATGCACTTTGCACCAGTGCTATCGGTTACAGCTGCTTGTCAGCTAAATTCCTTTAGAACTCACGGATGAGCAGAACTTCAGCTGTATTTATTACTTACACATCAGCAGATGGTCCAGGTCCAGCCATTTCATACGCTGCCTGTCTGTGTGTTCCAGGATGATGCCTAAATACACAATGGAAAACAAACAACAACAATAAAACCTTCCCTTGTTGAGTGCAAAGTGATATTAGCAGCCCCTAGACAGGTCTTTGGCCTCTCCTACTGTGGGCCTTAGGGTGAGCTGTGGGCAAGAGGATGCTAGTGCAGTTTAGAGTCCACACTGAAGAGAATGAGAAAGACTTTTTTTTTTTTAAGAATGTTTACACAAAACCCATTTGCTTTAAAGAGTCTGTGTTCCTCTTGCCACTGCTGTCAGTTATTGGAGACATACTAAGCTAGTGTCTTGGTCTAGTGGTCTGAGCAAAGGACTGGGGCCAGGAATAAGTGAGTTCTAAGCAGGGATCCCACAAGGTGACTGATAGGTGAGACTTAGGGCACAACGCCTGCCTGTCTCACCTGGGTATGCTTGGGAGAAAAGGGCACAGGGCCAAAGCGGAGGAACCTTTTGCCTCCTTGACAAGGTGGTGTGGCCAGGAACCTGAAACAGCAGGCGCTGAGGGCAGGTGGGCTGCATGCCTCCCAATGATGAAGTAGTAGTGAAGAGCACTGAGCAACACTGTGGGTGGGTCTGCACTTTGAGCGAGGGAGATCACTCCCAGTTCAATGGGACAGGCCCACTCTAGCTCGGACAGCGCTCGCATGCTAAAATTAGAATGTAGGTAAAGCAGCACGAGCAGTGGGAGGAGCTAGCCACCTTGAGAATCGACTTTGGGGTTTGGATGGGATCATACTTGGGGTGCTTAAACTTCCTGCTGCTCCTGCCATCGCAGCTACTCTCTATTTTTAGCACTCAGGGCTAGTGCGGGTATGTCTCATCAAGCTGGGAATTAGACCCCCAGCTCCAAGTGTAAACATGCCCTACGAGACAGTGTCCCAGCCTTTACTACTAAATGACTGCACCATGCTTTCCCTGCAACAATCCCAAAGCACTTTATAGCAAGTCATGATTTCCTCCGACCACCACACTGGAGAGGTAGGGATATTAACATCCCCATTTATGTATGGGAAGCTGAGGCACAGAGAGATTAATGGCAGCTCAGTGCTGCACAGTGGGATTTTCTTCTCTCTCCCTCAATGGGAATACCAAAAGGGACACTGGGCATCATCTCTCACCAGCTAACTTGGCTGCAACTGCCCGCATCTCTTCCCAGCTGCTACAGAAGTACGTGATGGTGCTTTTGTACAAGTTCTCCAGCAGCTCGGCATTCTCTTTGGCCTAGAGGAAATCAGGGACACATGAGCTCTCTCTGGCTAGAAGTGCCCTTTGACTGCCAGCACATGCTTTTACGAGCCACAGGTAAATCAGAGAAAGAACAGGTGACTGGGTGGACGTGGGAAAAATGGGGATCTGTGGCAGATTTACATTTTCCATCACCCTCAGTCATATATCCCACTCTGACCGTTATTTCCATTACCCATCACACATCTCTACACCACCACACGCCACTCCAGTCAAGAATCTCAGACACTTCAACAGCTCACTCACAAGGTGTCTGCAAATGTCCACCTGGAGCTCCTCAGGCTTCAGCTCAGCTGTGCTATCAAGGTGTTCATTCACTGCAGTTTGGAGCCTCTTCAGTCCCAAAAACGGGACACAGAGGTGAAACGTAGCTCTGCATTCCTGAAAAAAAGAAAGCGTGTCACACCATTTAATTGTTCCCTACTGAGTGCTATGGTCATTCAAAGGGAACTCATCTGCTTGCCTGCTCATCTATTCCAGGATAAAAAGGGATTCATCTGGATGTAATTGGCAGAAAACATGCAGGAATGACTAATCGAGGGGAGAGCTTCCACTGCAACCTGGAGGTAGCATCAATGTCTTTTTGGAACAGATCTACCTATGAAAGCTGCTGCACCAGGTCTCTCTTCTGTTCTGGGGAGGCAGGGGCCTGGGGTGCAGAGACAGACAGGAATAGAGAGCTGTCGGGCTCAGACCCATGACCTATCCTGGATTCTGGTGAGGCAGCCATGGAGCAACCTGGCGGGAACTGACTCAGCAGGAGGGCAATGAACTAAGGGGAGAATTTGGGCCTCCACAGCAGGCAGGAATAGCAGAGCTCCCCTGGCATTGGGAGGAAGATTCCTTTGGCTTAGTAAATAAGTCACTCTCGGTCTTACCACTGAAACCCTGGGGTTCGGGTCTTGCAGGTGCAGCAGAAGTGTGACCCAGCTCTGTCTAACCTGCTCGGCGAAATAGCCCTTCCATTTTCTTTTGGTCAGGCGGGCCAGGATGCCAAATAGGACAAAGGACAATAAACGAAGAGCATCGTCCTCCTACAGCCAAGAAAGCCCCACAAGTTAGTAACTAAGGGACAATCACATCACGTACCTCACACAGCCATCTCTTCTACGCTAAAGTTGAGGGAT
Organism: Caretta caretta; assembly: GCF_965140235.1. Classification (NCBI taxonomy): domain Eukaryota; kingdom Metazoa; phylum Chordata; order Testudines; family Cheloniidae; genus Caretta; species Caretta caretta. The sequence goes on from NC_134225.1 coordinate 16,245,801, forward strand.
TCCAACTACAGCTAGTCGGAAACACTTTCATGCACGAATTTTTGATTTGAATTTGCTGATTCATCAAACTATTTTAGCGACAGTTCCATTTTGATGAAATTCCTCCAGAAGCCAGGCAGGGGTCCTTAGAAACCTGCCTGCTGTCTTGACAGTGCACCCATTCAGCTCCTTGGAAGCCGATCTAGCAGGCTGACTGGGATCGTGGGCTTCCAAACCCACAGCATCTGGGACCCTGGCTCTCAAATTTGCAACTCCCTGGCACTTCTAGCTCCCACAGTTTCCTGGGTTCCCAGCACCTGGGTTCCCAGCACCGAGAGCAGACTGCCCGGACCCAAGGCTTTCAATAGAGCTCGGTTGAGAATAGTAATTCTGTTTCACAAAGAGTTTTGAAGTTTGGGGAGAGGGAGTCCCACAAATAGGAACAAAACCAAAATTTGAAATCTCAAAATTCTCTGCAAAAACGGAATCATTCCAACCCTCTCACATAAAAATGGTATAGAGCAGGCCCAACACTCTCTATTGTACCTTGGAACCCCCTTTTCATGGTTATCTAGCTATCTAATCTAGTATTCAGACTTTCTTTGAGGTTCTCAGTGGCAAGAAAGAAGAACAGAAGGGGGAGACTGTGGGAGCAGGGATGTCATCCCCATCCTCCTAATGTTCTCCTCCTCCATAAAACACCTCTCTTCCCTGGGGCCGAAACATCTCTTCACTCTGACATGAGCAATGCCCAGGGAGTAAATGGAGTCTAATCAAGATCGGTTGAACTGGGGCTGGAGAGTTCTGGTCACATACGTTGTCAAAGTAGGTCCGGATCTGTTGGGTGAGGTCTCTGAAGGAAGAACCTATGTCCTTCTCTTTCAGCTCCTTCAGGACTTTGGCCACTGCTTTCATGCTCTCGCCAATGACTTCAGAACTGAAAGGGTCACTTAAGGCCCTGATCAGTATGACCATAAGAAACTTCTTGTGCTTTTTCACCTGGACAAAAATATGACATTAAAGAACACTGATCACTGATCACACTTCTAATACGTTTTCTTTAGCAGTTATGAAGCTGTGGGAATTTCATCTCCCCCTCCCACCCCCGGAGACCTATAGCTATATTTCAGACCAGGTTCGAGCTACAATGAGCCAAACTTGGTGCCATAATACACCTGTGTCATCCTATCATTAGATTCCTAGTTACTTAGATTCCAAGGCCAAAAGGAACCCTTGTGATTATCCGGCCTGACCTCCTGCATAACACTGAACTTCCCCGAAATAGTCTCTGTTGGAACTAGAGTGTATCTTTTAGAAAAACGTTCAATCTTGATTTTAAAATTGCTAGTGACAGAGAATCCACTACAACCCTTGGTAAATTGTTCCAATGGTTAATTAAAATTACCATTAAAAATCAATGCCTTATTACCAGTCTGAATTAGTCTAGTTTCATTTTCCCCCATTGAATCTTCTTATACCTTTGTTTGCTAATGGGAAGAACCCATTCTCAAAATGTGTTCCCCATGTGAGTAGTTCTAGACTGTCCTCAAGTCACTCCTTAACCTTCTCTGTGTAAGGCTAAATACATTGAGCTCCTTGAGTCTATCACTAGAGGTATCTTTTCCAATCCTTTGAGAATTCTTGTGACTCTTCTCTGAATCCTCTCTAATTTATCAGCATCCTTCTTGAATTGTGGAGACCTGATCTGGACACAGCATTCCAGCAGTGCTCACATGAGCGTCATATTCAGAGGGAAAAGAACTTCTTTACTCTTAGTCAAGATTCCTCTCTTTATGCCTCTAAGGATCATTTCAGCCCTTTTGGCCACAACTTCGCATTGGGACACCTTATGTTCAACTGATTCTCTGCCATGACTCAAGTGGTTTTCAGCATCATTGCTTCTTGGGATAGAGTCTCTCATCCTGTAAGTAAGGCCTGCATTTTTTATTCCTAGATGGAGACATTTACACATGGTCATATTAAAGTGCACAGATTGTTTGCTTATGCCCAGCTTAGCAAAGGATCTAGCTTGCCCTGTATTGACTGCAAAGAGGTTACTCGGGTATGTGAGAGAGCAGAATTTGGCCTAGTGCATTGTGTGCAGCCTCTGTAAACTCTGAAGAACTATTTCCCTTGGTTTCTCTAGTTATGCTGCATTCTAGTCAGTATTCTCTCTTACCTTCTCAGGTGCCCCATAGACTAAATTTCCCAGGCCTCTTACAGCCATCTGCCGGACAATGCTGTTCCTATCATGTGACCTTTCTTCCAAGATGCGTAAGACTGGCTTAAGGAACTTCTTCTCCCTGAGCATGGGATCACTCATTAGCTGAAAGAAAATCAACCTGTCCATTAGCCCCAATAGGATCATTAAGATTGGGAATAGAATTTGAGCAGACATGTCATACGCTGTCAAAAACAACAAGGAGTCCTCCTACAGCCCCAGTCTTGAGGATACAGACAAATATGGCTACCCCTCTGATACTTGGCACATAATACACTGTAACTTTAGTATTCCACACAAATGAGAAAGGTCTACAAAACATGGAGCTTTCCTTTGGGGCACTAGAATAGGGATCCACTCACCTCTTGAGAGCCTCTTAGTGGCTGGGTATGGTATCACAGGCCTTTTCTCACCCCTGGTGCACCCTGCCAGCCGTCCTCAGTGAGCCTTCTGTGGCTCAGGCCTCTGGCTGAGTCCCAAAGTCCAAAGGAACCCCTTCTGGGGTAGTCCAGAACAATCCCATTGCCCTCACTTGGGTCTCCAGCCCCAACTCTGGGTCCTTTACATTCTGCCCTTTGTTCAAGCTCTCCATTAGCATTGTCCCCTCCATGGGGCTTATGCCACTGTTGGTGGTAGGGGAACCTGGGCCTGCCCCTAACTCTGGGTTCCAAACCATGGATCCTATAAACAGGAGCTAGGCACTGCTTGATTTCAGTTCATTGTCGCTTCTTCCTACCGGCCACTTTTAGCTTCACCCTCACCTCAGGGTTAAAGTTCTTCGGGACTCTCTTCCTGAAAACCCAGCTTAAGTAAAGGCTGCCAGAATCAAACTCTGGCTGTCCCCTGAATTTCTGTGGCCAGAGAGCAGCGCCCTTTCTTGCCCCTCCAGTTCCTGCCAGGAACTGACCTGCTAAGGCCCTTCAGATCCTTTTAGCTGAGCCTCATGGGCTCGGATTGGCTGCTTTCATGAAGCCTCTCTAGACAGACCCAGACTGGGGGCTCTTTTCCTGGGGCAGGGTGTAGTAGGACCACGGGGCCTCTTGTAAGGAGCCTCAAAGCTCAGGTACAGCCCATCACAGGCACAGAGAGGTTGTTTTTCTTAGAAGCAGATGAGCCCCGAAGATAGTTGCTTAGCATAAGTGGGAAATATGATGCAGATGTTGGAGGAAGGCTGTGGAAAGGGAGGATGCTGCGGCAGGTATCACACTAGCCTAGGACTTAGGAGACCCAGGTTCCATTTCCTGCTCCCTCAAAGACTTCCTGTGTGACCTTGGGCAAGTCACTTAGCCCTTCTGTGCATCAGTTCCCTGCCTGTAAACTAGGAAACATAGTCCTTCCCTACCTCGCAGGAGTGTGGTGGGGATACAGACATTAAAGAGTTTGGAGGTACTCAGACACTAGAGTAATGAGAACCTAAGATAGACATTAATGTAGTTGTAGGTTGCTTGGTTGGTAGTATTAGGACACTAGGTTCATTCAGAAGATCTGCTGAGCGAAACCAAAATCAGGAGCTGTTGGTTAGGATCAGCACTAGGACTTGGCAGAAGAGGTCCAGTCATCCAAACTCTGTCCGTATCTCTCTCAGCCAGCACCTGTGGTTGTGTAGCTAGTATAGGCAATGACGGCAATAAAAACCACAGAGAGAGAAGGACTCAGAAAGGTATCGTGAAGTTCCTGGTGAGGTTTCCATATAAAGGAGGACCTATTCTACTGTCTAAAATGACAATGACTCCTATGAACAGAACTGTACAACTCCCGAAAGAAAGGCAGACAACAGTCTAATGGTGAAACTACTCTTCAGAGCCCTGTGTCTTACCTGGGCAACGAAAGCTGTGCTGGTGACTCGGTGGTTTTCTGTGGGGGAATTCACCCAGCGAAGGAGGCTCTGTATGATCTCAGGTGTTATGAGTCCAGATCTTAGCAGAAGACTGGAAGACAAAAGAAACCGCTCATGGGCTAGATTGCACACTTCAAAAAAACTCAGCTACTCTGAGCAGACAGCTCTGATATCTAGGAGTGGGAGCTGTGTGTTTCCACCCAGGACACCCCACCCCCCCTCCCACCCACAAAGCTATAAACGGGAGGTTCCCTCTCAGCCACTCTATTGGCTACTGATTCCCAAGGATAAAATGATGCCTCCTAGATCTCTTACCTCACCAGCAGACACACTCCCTCATGGTGAGTCTTGGGGTTTTCCAGAAGAATCCAGGTTCTCTGCTTCCTGAGCGCTCTCACCAGTCTCTCATTCCCACCCTTGAAAAGCACAGACTCGAATGCTTTGATAGAAAGCCTGGGGAAAGAGAGGCACAGAACTGCAGCAATCAGGAGGAAGGTGCAGCTTGAACAGAGAGTCAGGAAGCCCCGGTTACTTCTCAAGTCTGCTGTTCAATCGGCAGTTCATCCATTGGCAATGTCCTGGACACCAGTGTCCCTGGAAGGACTTGATGCTGGGAGGTAAGTTTCAGTCTCATACATCTCATAGGACTAGTTTTGCTAGGGACAAAATTTTGCAGTCCTTTTTCTCTTTCTGCAAGGACTATGGGCACGAGCAGAGTAAAGTGATATGGAAAAGGTACATGATCAGGACCCAGAAACAGGGGGCATCGAGTGTGGTGATCACTAATGGACATTTTGGGGTCATATCTCCAGATATGAGGTGACAGAGTGCTGAGGGTTTGCACTTGAGTCAGCACTCTGGTCACTATTCCTACTAATTCCGTTCCTCACAGAAGGCCTAATTGGAGAGAGGTGTACCTGATTACAAGGTCAGATTGGGGCTAGTGAGTCAAGGAACCAATCATTCCATTAACAGGGAAACTGTGTAAAAGGACATGGGCAGGAGCCCTTTGAGGGGAACAGACAGAGAAAGAAACTTGGGTGACCAGATGTCCTGATATTTGGGACTTTATCTTATACAGGTGCCTATTCCCTCCCCCCCGCCCCACACCCCTACCCCTGTCCTGATTTTTCACACTTGCTGTCTGGTCACCCTAAGAGAAACAGAAAGACAAAAAGCTAGGAGAGCCTGACAAAGTGTGGTCTCTGAGTGGAAACACCTTACTCCCCACCCGACTTTTGGAGAAGAGTTTAGAAAGTTGAGATACAATATAAAGGTGCTATGTATTGGTAGGGAGATTAAATAGACTATATGTTGGTGCTTAGAAGGAAAAGAGTCTCAACGCGGTCTGTATTTGTGGAAGATGTGGGGGTGCAACACCCCTCTCTGTCACAGCTGGGGGCTCATCAGGGATTTCCCTGTTATCTATGCAAATGGAGAGCCTGTTGGAGAAGCCGGTGTAGAGGTTTGGCAGTCCAGTGATGGAGGGAACACTGAAACGGGTGATGAAGCTGCAAAGAGAAGTGTGGAACAGGGGTTCTCAACCTTTCTGTTTCTGAGCCTCCCCCGACCCTCAACATGCTAGAAAGACTCCATGGCCCAGTTCCAGGCCTCTGCCCTGCCAGGCATCAGAGTTTGGGGCTCCTGGCTCCGGATTTTAACCCCACAGGGTGCAGGGGCTCGGGGCTTTAGTGCAGGTGCTGGGCCTCAGGGCTCCAGCCCGGCTGGGCTCAAAGCTTCAGCTTTCTGCCCTGAGCCCCAGCTAGTCTAAAGTCAACCTTGCTTGGCAGAACCGCTAAAACCGGCCCGGTTGAGAACTGCTGGTGTAGAACAGTGGTCTCCAAACGTTTTGGCTCACGCACCCCCAGGGTGACCTGCCGCAGACGCGCCTCTGATGGGAGACCTGCCGCAGGCGGGCCGCCAAAGGGGAGCACCAGCCTTGGACATGCAGAGCTGCCGCCGAAGGAAAAAAACGGCAGAGTGCTGTATGGCGGCGCTACTAATGCCACGCTCCCCCCGGGATCTTCCCGCGCACCCTAGTTTGGAGACCACTGGTGTAGAAGACCCGACAGACCTTCCAACAATCCCACCAGGCAGAAAAACAGCCTTTTCTTGCCTGGTAGGTTTAACAGCAAAAGAGCCGTCAGGAATTTATACGGGAGCAAGCCCAGGTCTGGCAACAACTCCTCCAAAGTTTGGTGAGTCCTGTGACAGGAAATGGAAACCAGGAACAGGAGATCAGACTGTAAAAATGGGACCTGAGAACAACCCCGATGTGTTTTTGGTTACTCTTCAAGGAGCAGCAGTGAGACCTCCTAGGGACAGAACAATGTGGGCCCTTCAACTGACACCCTATTTAACCGGGGAAGCACATACAGGGCTTTTAGTGATGAGCAGGCAAGCGATTATGACATGATTAAGGCAGCCATGCTGGACGAGGTGGGGCCTGTCCACAGAAAAGTACTGCCAGAAATGTAGAGTTGAAAGATGGATTGAGGGATTATGCCTCCGTGCATTTGGACAGGAATTAAAAGATTGGGCCACTCATTGGTAAGGCCAGATACTCAGACTGTGGGGGAGATCATGGACTGCATGATTCTGGAAGTTTCTTCAGAGTCTCCCTGAGCATATCCGAGGATGGGTTCTGTGGTGCCAGCCAGTTTATCTGGACCCCACAGTTAAAGTGAGAGGAATTTACAGAGGCGGACATTCCCAGAGTGAGTCAGTGGTTTAAGGGACTAGATCTGAGAAGGACCAGAGTGCCTACAGCTGGGAAGGGCAGCAAGAAGAAGAGGGAGGAGCCTCAAGGAACTGTAGTGGGAGCTTGGCCTACAGTGTGCTTCCGACATGGACGTGAAGGACATCTAAAAAGAGACTGTCCTAAAATGGACTGAGGGTTTGCCCAGTTTTGTGGTTGGGACAAGACTCCCAGGCAGGAAAGAAAAAAGAAAGTACCTACCGTATCGGTCTGGGTAGGGAGGAGCCAGCAAAGGGACTAATGGACACAGCTTCATCCTGTTTGCTAATCAGGCAGGAGTTAGTGAAACCCCACTGGATACTTCCCAGAGGTAGGATCAAAACTGAATACCAGGTCCATGGGGACAAGAAATTCTGCCCAGTGTCCATGGGGACAATAAATTCTGCCCAATTTTAAGGACTCTGAAAATTAAGGGGAAGTTTAGGCAGAAACATGTAGCGGTAGTGGATGGATTGTCCCACTGCCTTCTACTGGGCATGGACTGGAATCCCTTTCTAACAGGGACACCAAGGCAGGTATGGAGGCCCAGGAGGGTGGAAATAAAACCTGAAGGGCCAGGTAAAGAGGAAATATATGTAAAGGGTCTGGAGAAACCTAGACACGAAAGTATAGACAAGAGGGAGGAGAAAGAAAACAAAGGTCAAGCATAAAGGTGACTTAAGATCATCCGTTGGGGTCAAACAGTCCTCAGAGCCCTTACCACCAGGATCTCAGGAGCAGGCATCCCTAGAACGCTTTGGAGGGACTCGGAGCAGTCTGTGTCCATGGAAGAGGCCGGGGCACAGCCTACCACCCCGTCACATATAGGTACCTAAAATGGGCCTGCACATGGGCCAACAGCATGAGCAGAATATATACTCGTGTCTGCAGCGCCAGCAATCACATAGCTAGGTACCCATCCATCTGAACAAATTCAAGTTTTGTGGACAAAACTGAGGCACCCATCTTGAAAACCTGACCCACTGTGGCCACTACCTAAGATCAGCCTTACTGGGCCAGTCCAATGGTCCATCTAGTCCAGTACACTCTCTTCCAACATTGGTCAATGCCAGCTTCTTCAGCAGGAATGAACAGAACAGGGCAATCATGAAATGATCCAATTCCTGTTGTCCAGTCTCAGTTTCTGGCGGCCAGAGGCCTAGGGACACCCAGAGCTTGGGGTTGCATCCCTGACCATCTTGCCTAATAGCCATTGATGGACCTGTTCTCCATGAACTTATCTAATTCTTTTTTTTTAAAAAAAAGCCTGTTTTACTTTTGGCCTTCACAACATCCCTTGGCAATGAGTTCCACAGGTTGACCGTGTGTTGTGTGAAGTAGTACTTCCTTATGTTTATTTGATACCTGCTGCCCATCCATGAACAGAGCTGAGATCCTGGTTTCCTAGGAAAATTCAGAGACATTATAAAACCATGAAGTCTGTAATTTGAGCACCTTGTTGGCACGAAATAAAGAAACACAACAAGAAGAGAAACTAATCATGTTGTGAGATTGGTGGGAAATGTACATTAATGTGCTACCAGAGCTGAAGTCAACTGAGGACTCAGGAATCTTCGTGTTAACTGGCGAGGGGCACAGAGTGGGTGCCGAGGGGCCTGGTACGTACATTCTAGTTCACTAAAAGATTGCCCCATGAGTCTCAAATAAAAGCCCATGTCACCAATATCATTGTGAAACGCATGTACAGATGCTGTGTAAAGAGTCATGGATATGCACTGAAAATTACATTCTTAGGATCTGTGTCTTGGGACTAGTCACCAGGAAAGGTGACAAAATGGTTTTCTTTCAGGCAAGAAATGTTTATCCATCTGTTTGTTTACATGTGAACCCTACATGCTTAATGTACATTCAGTTGAGAAGGACTGTGAGAACTTTAAAGAAAGAAAAGTAGCAGGAAGTAGACAGGGGGTGGGGACCCAATTTTGGGGTACACATCAAAGGTTTGCTCTAGTCTATTTGGGGGACATCTTTCACTTAGGAAGTAGATGGACCGCGAGTTTGCTTCATGAAAGAGGGGTCGCGATCAGGCTTGGTTGAGAACTTTGGGTGAGAAACATCTTTAGACAGGAGGTTAACCTGTTGGTTAAGTTTAGTTTCTAGGAGCAGGTTATGATTTCATTTGAAATGGAACCATTTTTTGCTTGCATTCTTACTGACGGTCACTGGAATCTCTGTTCTTTGATAATCTCCCTTCTTGTTTTCACTAGAAATATATCTAAGTGCTGTGTGTTTTGCAGTACAGAGTCTAAGTATCGAGTACAGAGTCTAAAGTAGAAGTAATAAACGGGTGTGTACTGTTCCATTGGGAACAGCAGGCCTGACAATTCTGTGGGAGTTCAGTGGATAAAGGGCTGGACACCATACGGAATGGTCAGAGGACTCGGGGGTGGGTGTGTGCCTGTCATTAACCTGTACAAAGAGACTGAGGTCTGAGGAGGCCTGGGTGGCAGTGTTTGTTTTGCCAGAGCCTGGTAGTTTCAGGGAACTGACCCACAGCAGGCACAGACAAGACTTCCTCACTCGAAGGGCACGTGGTGGTAAGGTGCCTCGTAACCCTGGGAACGCCTGGGGAGCGTCACACAACTCTCCTGGAATTCTCTTGGTTTCTCTCCCTTCCTTCTAATTACCGGCAAGGGTTGCCCTCAGGAAGTTGTAGCCCTTTTCGGATTTCTCTCGGGCTGCTTCTCGTTGGCAAAGGCAGCTTTTGTCCAAGGGTTTGGCTGACCTGCTGCAGGAGAACAGGAAACAACTCTGGGAACAGTTCCCGCACAGCTTTGCTCGACTGCAGGGCTGACACCACCTCAAAGATGGCACATGTTGCCTGAAAGGAGAGCATGGTAAAAAAGGAGATCTCTTCCCAACACCATCACACCCTCTCTCCCCGTCTGATATCTGCTGTACGAAATTCTCCCTTCTGCCAGGAACTTGAATGACAGCGAGCAACTTGCTTAACTCGTGGCTCACTTTCCCACATCTGTACAAATGTGTATGACCTCCCAAGGCATGCTGTGAGTCCAAAGGAAGATTTGCAAAGAAACCTGCTCCAAAGACTTTCTAATGGCCAGATAGTATTCAGTAAATCAGTAACGTATCTAAAACTGCAGCAGAGGCTGGACTCAGGGAAACAGTCCATCAGTGGAGAAGTGCCCACACAGCAATATTATACCACACTTCCAGCTTTCCATCAGCAGGATTATCGCAGGGCACAGGAAAGCCTGAAAGACGTGTCTGCCATCTAACTTACTAAGAGAGGTTCAGCAGCTGCCAAATGCCTGTCAATTTCGGTCTCTGAGGTGATGCTGCCTTCTGTTCTTGTTGGAGTCTTTATCTTCTCTATTAGGGCTCGTAGGACTTGAGTGGCAAGCAAGGGGTCTCCCCCCAGAGATCTCCACTGCTCAGCGGTGTCACTGCAGTTGAACAGAAGTTACAGGTGAGCCCTGGACACTTTTGTGGCTCACCCTGAATGTGTCATATTTTAGCAAAGACCAAATGTTCTCCTTGCCTATGATGAGAGAGTTAGGAGTCCTGTCCTCCTTTAATGCTCCTCATGTTTAAATATTGAGTTTCCAGTTACAGAACTAAGTTAAGTGACCTAGTCCTCCTGCAGCCTAACCATTAATCCTAGACTTCAGAAGGACAGGACACAGAGCGCCAACCTCACTTCCTGTTTTCTCCACTTCCCAGTCAATATGGAATCATGAGCATGTGGCTCCCAAAGATCTAGGGTTTGGAAGGCAAGTGGATGAAAGAAAAGCCAGATTCCTACTAGATGGACATACAACTATGAGAACGAATGTTCTTGGCCATCCTAGGTCCCCTTCACAAATGGCGTCCCTACCATCTCTTTGCCAGAAGCTGGGACTGGGCAACAGGGGATGGATCACTTGACAATGACCTGTTGTGTTCATTTCCTCTGGGGCATGTGGCACTGGTCACGGTCGCAAGACAGACTACTGGGCTAGATGGCCTTTTGGTCTGACCCAGTATGGCTGTTCTTATGGTCTTAGATTCCAGCACTGATAACTGATACCTCAGTTAGGGATCTTGAAATGAAATGATGGATCTGCTTCCAGTCCACTTTTAAGTACCAAGGATGGCAACTCTGCTCTAGCAGCCACACCCTCACTGATACCAAGCAGAGGTCTGATGATAATATTGGCCCTAGTCTTTGCAATCAGCCAGGGATTTGCACCTGAAGCTGTCATGCTACCAGGAAACCAACAGCCACTGCTCATTTCCAGAGTGAGCTCAATTCAGGCGTCTAGAGAGGTAGATGTTTCCAACAATACACTCCAGTTATACCAGTAAAGATAGATCTTTAGGATGTCAAAGCAGCTATCCATGAATGGAAACAGAATGACACTTAATTTCTCTCCGCACCCCACCTTAACATGTTCTTGGACCTTCCTGCAGAAAGAGCCAGGCTATTAACCCTTAGGAATGATCCCAAACTGTTTGCGGCTTAAATGAAGCCCTACATCTCCTAGTACAGCTGTGGGATCCATGTTTTACCAAGATGAATGCAATAGGTAGCGGTATATACCTGTCCATCGGCAGACGTTTGCTGAGGAGGCTGGAGATCACTGCCTCTTGGTGATGGTGAGCTAGAATGGACACTGCCTCCACCAGGAACTGCCTCAAGCTGCCCTCCTGGATAGTAGGCATGTGGCGATATAGTATAGCCAGGATATCTGGCACCTGGAAGGAACAAAACCAGAAAGAAATGTCCCCTTTTCTTTCTCTCCATTCACTCTACAGAATCAAAGCCTTTATTTAGCCATTTGCTGCTTTTTTAGAAATGCCTCACTTCAAGAAGCAAATGTTCAAATACGTCTGCGTAACTTGAGCCCACACAAAGTGCCCACACACGGCTGTAAAAATTAACACTGACACACACACAGACATACCAGGTAATTTAATGTGGTGGTGCCCAGCTCTGCATTACATAAACCAGTTCACATGCACAAAAGGCAGCTTTGCTTGCCCAGATTTTGCAGGTGTGATTTAAGCAGCCAAATCTGACCATTTGCCTCGAAGAATGCAGAGCTCATCAACAATCACAAGCACAAAATATGCAAGTGCTTTAAAGACAGTGTGTAAATGCCTGGGACTATGAACAGGGGACTACCTCTCATATTCATTCCTAGCCCTTCACATCTTCAAAACACTGTGCAAACATGGCAGTTCTGCTGCGAGGGTTCCCTGTCCTGAGGCCTTTCACCAGCCTTGTTAGAAGATTTGTGGAGTGCTCCTTTCATCTAGCCCTGATGTACTGGGCTCCAGAATAAGGCATATAAATAGTGGATCCCAAAGACACTAGAGTTTTCTCCCTCCTTCCTTCTCTTCTTAAAGGGTAGGTCTACACAGCAAAAAAATCCCACAGCAGTGAGTGTCAGAGCTCAGGTCAACCTGGGCCTGGGGGGCTTGCACGATGGGGCTAAAAGTGGAGCTGTTCCTGCTCGGGCTGGAGGCCAGGCTCAGAAACCTGGCAAGAGGGTGGCAATAGCCCAGTGCTCTTTTTAATCCATGTAGCCCTTAGCCATAGGCCTCCTAATACCTGGAGGCCTCCAAGTGCCAGTCATTCTGTCTTCTTGTATTTTCCCTGGAGTCTGTTTTCTCAAGCCTTTCTTGGCTGAATACTGTGGCAACAAGCTAGACCAATAAAGAACCAACCATCTTCCTTTTCCCTTGGATTATCTCGGTCTACTGCTCTTGATTCTGCCATTGCCTATCTTAGGGTAGGAACAGAGATGGAATCGACTCTATGTCCGAGGGGGAGAAACAGCAAGATTTTTCTTCCTTACACATGAGGGCAAAGATCAAAAAGCCTAGAGTTTAGGCAGAAAAGCTCTCCAGTTCCCAGTTTTACCTTGTCCAGCATGGCATCTCCACGCTCCTTCAGGATGATCTTCATCCATAGTCCAGCTGCCGTGGCACAGGTGGGGCTAGCAGACAGCAGACCACCCAATGTGGCCGCAATAAAGTCTGTGGCCTGTTCGGAGGGAAAGTACTCACTAACAACCTGGGAACAAATCAAAAACAGGAGAGACCGCAATGATGTTTGGCTCCAGCACTTTTAAAAATGGAAAAAAAGATATACCTGCATCAGCAAATGGTGAATTAGCCTCCTGTCTAGCTCGCCATTTGGGATTACAATTCTCTCTCTAGTCTATAGACTACATTTTTGTATTCTACACTAATGATATCAGGTTAGAGGCAAAGACTCTGTTGCATAGTTAGCACAACATTGTACTGGATATGCAGGAGGTAAGTTTCCCTTTGTAGTCTCTTACATACACTGCATCTTTTTACAGCATATAGAAGTCAGTCAAGAGAGGCATGCACACAAATATCGGCGAAGGCAAACCCACAAGGTGACGGAATGAATCCTGGGTGGTTTCTCAGCTTGATGTTCCACTAACACAGTTTTTCTCCTGGATGGCTGGATGGCAGGGCCGGCTCCAGGCACCCGCCAAGGAAGCTCGTGCTTGGGGCGGCAGATTGCAAGGGGCGGTGTTCCGGCCAATCTTAGGGCGGCATGGGGGTTCTTTTATTTCATTATGTTTTGTGCTTCACTGCTCTGGATCAGTGAGAAAGCAAGAGCCGGCCCTGCTGGATAGGTACATGCGTGTGCATCCGCGTGCGCATTTTCATGGGCGTGCAACGTTCTGTGGAATCTGGTTTTTACGTGGCATTCAGAGCACACATCTATGAAAAGCATCTTGCTGGTTACTAGCAGCCAACGCCCCGCTCCCACAGCTCGCTCCGAGTACGGAAAGGCATCATGAAAGAGCAAATGTCAAATGAACGGTGCCCGGTCACTCGCACATCCGCACAAGCTTTTTGAGTCAGTTACCCTGGCCATTTTGGAAGATGCCTGAAACAGAGCCTCGGGGTCTGGAGCTGTTAGTGCTTCACGGAGACATCTCAGCTCCTCCTCTGCTGAGCCCAGGTTTATGGACTGGCCTGGAGTGGAGAAAAGGAGAAAAAGTACTGTAAGGATTAAGGAAACTGAATCCCTACTGCATGGATCTTCATACGTGAGGATCCATGTGCTATGTTGTCATCAGCATAGTGTAAAATCTTGGTCCCACTGAAGTCAATGGCAAAACTCCTGTTGACTGGAATGGAGTCGGGATTACACCCTAAAATGTCTGAACGTTAACAGTAGTGGTATGTTATTGTGAATGATCCAGGATTGAACAAGCACTGTATTCAGCTTGGAGCAGCTTTGTGTGTGTGTCTGGTTTCAGTAGTCTCTCTGCTCTCACTATTTACATCTAAGCTCCTATTCAAGTACAACTCATGCAGGTAGATCAGAGGTTCCAGTTTAGAGGTGAATCCCTCCACCAAACTCTCCTTGTAAAAGAGACGGGGATAGACAAAAAACTTTGGCAAGAAACCCAGGCTCATCATCAGTCACTTCTAAACAATGCTGGGATTACTATGTTGTACATTCAAAAGGTTGGAGTCCCTTATTCTGTTTCTGAATCACCAACACTGTTTTTAGGACTGATTAAGAATCATTGGAAATAGGATGACCAGGGGTCCCGATTTTATAGGGACAGTCCCCATTTTGGGGTCTTTTTCTTAGATAGACTCCTCTTACCCCCCACCCCCTGTCCCGAGGTTTCACATTTGCTGTCTGGTCACCCTCATTGGAAATGGCCTTAAACGATAACCAAGCTCTATCCCTTAACATCTAACCATTAGGTGAAAAGAATATCCTACTCTTTCACAAAGGGGAAAAATGGCCTCTACTTACTCCAATAGCTCAGAATGCTCATGACAGAGGGCTGCTGGAAGAACTTTTTGTTTACAGAATTATTCCAGGAAACCCCTCCAATCCAGCCAGTGGCAGGGTAAAGAGAATGAAAATGTTTAGTACCAAGGGCTTGTCTCCATGGAGATATTCAAGAAAGCTAATCCCCATTCATTTTCAAAATGCATTAGTTAAACTTCATTCAACACCTGTGGGGACACACTTATTTAGAATTAAAGTGGCCTTCATTCAGGTTAGTTTCATTCATGGAATTCACTACAATTAATAAGGCCCATTTTAATTCAGAATCAGAGCATCCACACATGTGTTTAATGCCATTTACCTCATGCACTTGAAATGTACACCTTTAGTTCACTTGGATTAACTTTCCTTCCTGTCCCTGTGTAGACAAGCCCTAAGGAATTTAGCCCTTATCTACCTGTATGCAGACCATTTATTAGTTGTACAGTTCCCAAAAGTGTGCTAGGCTCTTTACACATCAGAATCTTCTCTTCTAATGAGGTATTTACAAGATGCCCACCATTCTGTTATCTAAGCGACAACAGACAGGACAGAAAGAACTAGATAGGCAGACAAATGGACATTACAACAGTGAAAGAAGGTGAAGAATTCCTTATACCTGCTAATGGTCTCCTCACCTTGTATACAGAGAAGGCAGCTGATACAGTCAACCACCCACTGACGGGACGTGGCCAGCGAATCACAGCTGTATGGTGCTATTAGTCCAATCAGAGATCCAAACTGATCAAAAGTTCCCTGAGTCTAAAGAAAAAAGAACAAAGAACGAAGAATGAATGGTCTCCAGTTGGACTAGACTTCACTTGCCATCCTTATTGTTCAGACCAGTCAGCTCTGTGTTTTTTGGGGAACCAGGGCACAGTATCTAGCCTGTCTGACTCATGAAAGACACCCCCTGCCCCCACCAGTCTCTGTTTGAACCAAAATCCATCAGAGAAAAGGCTTGCAGAGAACAATGAAGGGTGTTGGGAGACACACCTAGACCCCTCCTGAGAAGGGTGACAAGATTAAGACATCTCCATTTGCATACAGAATGAAGAACAGAGACAACTCCCCTAGCCTCATCTGCATGAAAGATGGGATAGGAATTAGCATGAAGAATGAGGAACAGAGAACCTCACTGAACTCTGGGACCAGAAAAGCAGGGACGCATTGCATCATGGGAATCCCTGCTCCAGATGCTAATGAACCTATGCCTGCGCACACCTAGCTCAGCAATTATCAGACCAATTCTAGTAATAAATCTTTATTATCCTAAAATACTGAAGCAGCCTAGTTGCCTTGCGAGCTCCCTGGAAAAAACCACCACCCATAGCCAAGAGTGATCAGCTCCGATTGTCTAGCCTAAAGAAAACCCTTGAAAACCAATTAGTTTACCCATAAACAAATCTAGTGTTCTCCCTTGAACCATTGTATTTTCTCTACAAAACCCCCTACCTATGCCCAAGTAAGGGTTCTGATGTATAGACCCAAACTCTGCATCAGTTCCACTGGGATTCCATCTCCTGACTGATTGTGCTGGGGGCTCTGCCTGTCTCCAGCACTCAGGACCCTGAGCTACCACCATTACCTGGGAACCCCACCCAGTTCAAGCCTCATGGAGTGGGTGAGATTCCCCCCCCCCTCGCCCCTCCGTTTTCTTTTCTTCCTCAGGTATTAACCTTTCAAATGTAACCATTATGTTTGTTTAGCCCTCCTTGTGTAGTTATCACTATTATTCAATAAATAACTTTTATGGTTCAGCTGGTTGCTTCTCTCTCCCTCTCTCTCGCTCTCCAAATTTTACTCTGTATTTTCCGCTTCCCCCATTTACTCTGCAGCAACCCTTCTTTTACCTAAGCTAAAGGTCCCGGTAGCGCTCAAAAATACTGTGGGGTTTGCTCATGAAGTGGGTTACTACCAGTACAATTGCAATGTGGAAGTGGGATAGGGATGTGTTAAACTTGGGGCACATAAGAGGGGAGCAGCTGAAAGTGCTGCTTAACCCAGCCCATTGAGTACAGGGACATATGAGAGGATCAGCTGGAGAGTGCTGATTGACCTGGTCCGCTCAGACTTGCTCTGCTAGTGTGTGCGTGCGTGCGTGCGTGTTCATCTAGTTCTAGGGCTGGAGGAACCCAGCCCTGGGGAACCTAGGTCCTGCAGGGTCGCTCCATTGGGAGGGCACTTGCAGAAGGAAGGAGTAGAGCTCCATATGAACACACAAGTGACATAAGCAGCACATTAATAGAATTACAGACCCCCCCCCGCAAGAACAGTAACCCGAATCAATGAGCCTACCCCAAAGTAACAGGCACATCTGGTAACATTGTGCCCCTGGTTCCTGTACTGTACTGGGTAATGCACATTGGAAAACATAATCCCAATTGTACATAGAAATGGATGGGGTCTAAATTAGCTGTTATCACTCAAGAAAGAGACCTCAGAGTCTTTGTGTACAGTTCTCTGAAAGCATCCGCTCAACATGCGGTCAAAAAAGCTAACAACATGTTAGGAACCCTTAGGAAAGGGATCGATAAGAAGACAGCAAATATCATTATGCCACGATAGGAATCTACAGGACCCCCACACCTTGAATACTGTGTGCAGTTTTGGTCATCTCATCTCAAAAAAGATGTGTTAGAATGGGAAGAAATACGGAGAAGAGCAACAAAAATTAGGCCTATGGGATAACTTCTCATCCAAGGGAGATTAAAAAAAGAGCGACGTTTCAGCTTGGAAAAGAGACGACTCAGAGGGAATATGCTAGAGGTCTATAAAATCATGACTGGTGTAGAGAAAGTCAATAAGGAAGTGTTATTTAGCCCTTCACCTAACACAAGACCGAGGGGTCCCCCAATGAAATTAATAGGCAGCAGGTTTAAAACAAACCAAAGGAAGCATATCTTCACACAATGCAGTCAGAAGACAGGATACTGGGCCAGATGAACCATTCTTTTGCGGGAGGCAGGTTAGCCATTCTTATGTTTTATGTTCTTAGCTGGTTAAATAGAAATTTTCCTTTACCACCCTGGGAGCATAAGAACCAAGAATGCATTTGTGACACTGGCAGACCAGGCAACCTGTGTATGACCCATAATAACTTAACAAGAGGCACTTCCACTGTATCAAGACAGTTCACTTGCATGTGAATTTCAAAGAGATGGATTAGACTAGCAATCCTCAACTCATTCAAAAATGAACAATAGATGCTAAGTCTATTTGTCTGTGTTGATCTATACGCGGTTAGAAGTTTCACAATGTAACCAAATTAGCTTGTCGATGCTCATTCCCTTTCAGGTCTTCATTATGTGTGCAAGGTGTTCAGTTAACCTTAAAATCAAAGATGTAAGATACTGCAGGAAACTAATAATTTCTACTTTGTCTTCAGCTTAACACTCTGTGTTATAATGGAGGAACGGCTAATCACCTTATGCGAATGAGTAACTAGTTTACTGTGTATGCACAGGAAATAGAAGATTAGCTTCAAAGCAAAGTACAGGAGGCGATCTGCATTGCCTAGTCTTTCTCAGGGGAAGGTCCTGCTGTAACCATTTTTGTGAGGTAGGCTTGTCAGCCTGCTAGAATAGCTAGAAAAGAGAAGGCTCGGGCCTCATCCTGTCTTCTCTAGTGTGCTGAAACTTTGAACAGGGAAAGTGTAAGCCATAGGACAGAGAGCTTCCAAATCATCATTTGAAAGAACCTGGAAAATGCATGGAAAAACTAACAGTCTTTACATCTAAGCTGCCTTTGGATTCTGATCTGTTGGGATGATTCCAGAGAGACTTGTACAAGCCAGCAGTTTATTCCATCACTGTTGTGATCCTGAACTATGAACATTGACAGTCACTTGTATGGATATTGATCTTTTAACCATTTGTAACTCTCTTCTTTCTTTTAAGAAGAAATCTTCAATTTCGTTATTAAGGATTGGCTGGCAGCATGCTATTTGGGAAAGACCTGAGATTCACCTTGACCTGGGGATAAGCATCTGGTCCTTTATGATGGGTGAACCTCACATATGGTGAATCAGGTTTTCAGTAACCCCTCACTATATTAGACTGGGCTGTTTAGATGGGAGCCTAGGTCTGGAATGCCAAAAGGGGACCGTGTTTGGCATTTTGTTAACTAGGGTGGAAGCTCTTTTGCTGTTGACTTGGTGCATGTAATTCTAGAATAAGCCATCAGTTTGGGGGATCGTCTGCCCTCTACTTCTTGCAGTCTGCCCAGAGTGTGGTCACAGCATTGTTGTGTAAACCTCTCTCTTATGGAAGCAGAGGGATCTTAGTCACTTTGAGATCCCAGCTGCTGCCCTGGAAGCTTTTTTCATGCATTTGCGTTGAGTGTCAGATCGGATAGAAGCAGGGAAGTCAGCTCAAGGAAGAGGAAGGCTATACTCACTGTGCTATGAACTGTCTCTTGATAGGCAGTCAGCAGCTGGATGGTGGCCTGCAAGGCCCTTTCTCTCTCCCACTCCTTCTCTGAATGGAGCCATGTCTCTAGTAGCTGTTGGTAGAGCAGGGGAATGGACAGAGTTAGTACCAGAAAATCCCTCCCAAAAGTTCCTCTTAAACAGGTTTAATTGTCACTAAAATCCCTCTCCAAAGCACCCGACCTCCATGGAGCGAAGGAATTACATGTCTAATGGAAGTCCCAGGGACCAGATTCACCTCTGAGTGATTGAAGACAAAGGAGTTACATGAGAGATGAACCTGGGCCTGTGTACGTGATGTCTCCTGTAGACTGTCTGATGGGAGCTGTCTACCACATTGCATGCTGTTTGATGTCTGCTGCTGTGTTCTGTTTCCTGGGCAACTTCTCCCACATTGAGTGGCCAAATGACGGAGAGGAGCGTTTCTTTTTATTAATTTGAAGAAGAGCAGAGAAGTCCCCGCCCCAGCCCAGCTCCTTTTAGAACTTCATTTTTATACTGAAGGTGCATCAAACTCCCCACCCCTCAGCTCTTCAAGATATTCTGTTCATGTCTGAGGAACAGGAAGTCTCCTCTGGATGAGTTTCCATACACAGGGCTTAACTCAATATGAATGAATTCCTCTTTGAAGAAGTGATCAGTTTCAACTGGTTCTCTTGGATTTGGCTACTGCAGTGGTGATTTTCTTGCCGGTCCAAGTAGTGTCAACTACATTGTAAGAAGTTGGTCCCAATCCAGCCCTGGCATAAAATGGCATAGCTTCTGTGGATTTCAGCGGGGCACATGCCTGCTTATCCCAGGAAGAATTTGGTGCTTTTTCCCCCGACAATTCACTCCATTGTGGAAAATTCCTCCACAACTGAAGCTTGACCCCCTAAATCTCTGACTCTTCCCTGCAGTAACACAACAAACAAACAAACAATCTTCAACATGGTTCAATGGTCTACTCACTTGAAACATTTCCTGGAACCAGTGTGCGGTTGGTTCTTCCTCCAGCAAAGTCTTCATTAGCTTGCCAAGGGCTTCCAAGGACTCTACGTACAGTGACTGAAACCAGAAGAGAAGGAGTGAGGCTCAGCACAGATAATTTGTGTGTTTGTGGGGGGGGGGACGACTGGGGGCTGGGGAAAGCTAACCATAACCTTGCCAGGGAGGCCATGTGTGACTGCCATCACCCAGTGCCTGCTGGGCAGAAATACAGTGGATGGTGCCTGAGGAGAATTGTTGTCACGTACCTGTATAGGCAGAGCATCCTTTGCTGTCTCACCTTCCTCTTTCATCATCTTCTCCAGGGGAGGGAGGGGAAACAAACTTTTGAAACACTGATGAAGGAGCTCACGGTTTTCCTTCAAGGTCAAAGATGGTTTGAGTTTGCTGGCAGAAGAAAGAGAGAGAGAGAAAAGTCATGCATTAGACTCAGTACCAGCTCCAAGTAAAAGAAATGGGTCCAATGACTGGAGATTGTCTCAATCTAAAACCCCAAATGCAAACAACCCTTCACTTTGCAGCTGAGCACCTCTTTGCACCTCTATTAAGTATTGGCTCATTGAAAAGTAAAGCTAAAACTTCAAGTCCCCTTTTTAGAGAAACCCACAAGCTTCCTTCCCCCTGCCAGCAAGCCAGACACCTCCCTCCCCATCTGAACACTCCTGCATTGGACTGCATGCCCCACAACCTCCAAGTTTGTGTCTTTCAAGCACAAACCTCCAAATGGACACATTCAAACCCTCAAGAACTAAAGTTCTGCTGGTGAGCAGCATGTGAGCCAAACCCGGCAGGCATCAAACTGCTCCCAACCTGGCACTCATGAACTAACAAAGACGACGTCACAGTGCCAGGAAATATGGCAGAAAATAGCCTACCTCAGATGTCTAATGGCAAGAATTGCCTTGTAGCGAACTGGAGATGCCAGGGAATCCAGTGGTTCCTTTTTAATGAAGTCCTGAAATGCACGAATAGGGAAATGAAAAAAATGGGAAATGGATTTGAAAGGCAGAGAGGCTTTCCTCTCACACCCTGAAACAGGGCCATATGCCAGACCTGTAATAAACAGACACCGTGCTCGGCAGGCTCTCTGCCTCAGAAATGGACCGTAGGGCCATCTGCAGGCTATACAGAGGACAGAAAGATAACTCCCCAGACACAAGCCATTCCTGCCACTTACAGCCCACAATAGGTCGGCATCCCTGCCAAGCTTAGAGTGGACCCAGCAGCATTCTGGGTGCCGTGCAGGTAGCTCATGAGACTGCAGTGGTACAGTCACAGCCAATGGATAAAACAACATCTACCTGGAAACCCAGTCTGATGACATTACAACAAACTCCTTTGTACTTCAGTCCTCAAAGCTCCTCATCACTCACCAGCATGTAGCCAAGGAGCTCCAGTTTGTAAGAGAATTCGAACTCCTGGGAGTCTCTGGTCTCCAAAATGGCACAGCTAATCTCCGTGACATTCTGGATGAGGGTTAATTTTAGGTGCATGTCCTACATAATGCAGAAGGAGAAACAAGAGGATGTGGATGAGAAACGGAGAGAAGAACCAGAGTCCAGAAGATAAAGATCAGGAATTAAATCTAGCCACAGGAGAGGAGAGAGGTGTCCACAGACCCCAGAAGGCAGAGGACCCTGGCTCTGCACCCACCTCAGAAGAAGAGAAAACCCAGGTTCATGAAAGAAATCCAGGGCCACTTACACCAGAGCAGCCAGGACTCCTGCTTGATGTAGCAAGGAAATCAAGCTCTGTGCAATTTAAACAAGCAACTTGTGGACAGAAAAGGCAAGAGCTGAGGGCAGATTATTTAGAATTTACCTTGTTTGTAAGAGCGATGCCCAGCACCTGAAAAACAAAATGCAAAACAGCTATTAGCAATGTCTATAGTCCCACATAACACACATCCTCAAAATGGCCTGGCTGGTGAATATGGAGCAGAGAGAAATCATGATTGTTAAATCTTCCAAAAGGCAGGAAACGTATCCAGAGGGGGTGTTTTGCAGAGGTCAAGATCAGGGGCCATCCTATGGAATATTTGCATTTGTGAACTCCTGGAAGATATCCGTTTCGTTCAACTGTGATCAACTTTTTTGACAAAGGCTAAATGAGATTCTCACTTAGACAGGGCAGAACTGAATGGCAAAGTGACGTGGTGAGGTTGCACTGAGAGGAGAGTCAGTACCAGCAGTCAGACACCTAGGGAACAGAAATAACGAGCACACAGACAAACAAGACGACAGAGAAGAGGGAAGGGAAGTAGTGAGTCCAAGAAATAGAGTGACAGCAAAGAAACTAAATACAAGTTAGCACCATTCTCTCTTGGCTAGCAAAAGATAGAGCTAGATACACATACATATTAGGGGAGTTAGAGTGTTATTCTGAATAGCCTGAGTGTGACTCCATGTGAATTACTGTGTAGCTGTGCTCGACAGAATTTCAGAAGACTATAGAAAAACTAGAGAAAACACAAAGAAGAGCAACAAAAGTGATACAACATGTGACAGCTCACGCTCCATCCATTACAGTTTTAAATTTCAGTTATGTGACAAATTATTGCTCAAAGGAGAGTTTTAGAAAATACAAGCCCTCTCTCTATAAACTCAGAGGCAATTCTATAACTTCAGGGTAATGCCCCTCACAGTTGTCATGCAAAGGCTCTTACCTGGCAACTGGTTCTGTAATGGTGAAGGACGTTCCCTGTGATGTCTGCCTCGACTCGGGAGAGAAGCTGCTCTTTTGGAGCATGGACAGCCACGTTGCTGTATGTCAGCATCAGGGTGCGGCGAGTCTTGCCTCTTGTCCCATGGTGGTAATCCTAGACAATAGGAAACATCACTAGAGACAAGTTCTTCTGATTCATTTGGCCTTGGAATGAATCAAACATTGGTGGAGCCGGGCCCCCGAGCCTTGAATACTGCTGGAGCCCGGGCACCATGAGCCCATAGAACTCGCCGCCCCGTCGCCATCATTCCCACTGGGTAACTCTGACCCAGAGAGCCGAAAAGGCTGAACCGACAGCAGTGGAGTACACGGGAGCTTAGTCATTGACACTGGTGGGGACAAGATCAGGCGCTAAATGTCTTGCCTAAGGCTGCACAGTGAGTAAATGGCAGAGCCAGCAATGGGAGCCCAGAGGCCTAGTCTCCTGCTCTATCCTCTAGATCAGTGGTGTTCAACCAGGGGGACTTCTGTACCCCTGAGGGTCTGCAGGGGTCTTCCAGTGGGTATATCAACTCATCTAGATATTTGCCTAGTTTTACAGCAGACGACAAAGAAAGCACTTGCAAAGTTACTAACTCAAATTTCATACAATGGCTTTTTTAGACTACTCTATATACTGCCCACTGAAATGCAGGTACAATATTTAGATTCCAGTTGATGTATTTTCTAATTCTAGGGCAAAAATGGGAAAATAAGCAGTCTTTTTTTCAGGAATAATGTGCTAGGACCCTTTTATAATTTTATGCCTTATTTTGTAAGCAAGTAGTTTTTAAGTGAGGTGAAATTTGGGGGACACAAGACAAATCAGACTCCTGAAAGGGGGACACTAATCTGAAAAGGTTGAGAACCACTGCTCTAAATCAGAGGTTCCCTAATTGTCATCCGTAGACCACTGGTGGTCTACCTAAAGCGGGTTGGTAAGCCACATGTTGCTTGCAACACCTCCTCATTTCCAGCTACTAACCTGGAATAAAAAACAGCTAAAAATACCTTCAATGCTTTTCCATGCAAGCAACTGATGTAGTTCCCACACATTGTGCATGGGAGGGGCGCTCAAGCCATGAGACATCAGACGGTAAAAATCATTTGAGAGAACCCCAGCTCCACATCGTGCTCCTGTCTGCTTAACGGCAGGCATCACGTGGAACGCATACACTGGGGGACAATGCTAGCTGACCGGAGCAGACACTACCATGGGGCTGCTGCCCCTGCTTTAGGGGGAGAGGAAGTTTGAGAGAACCCCCTGGCTCCTTTACCTTCAGGCGGCTGACGAACCCAGAAATCTTAACCTGGCTCATTGCAGCCCCAAACTCCTGAAGTGCCTTCAAGGTGAGGTCCAAGTGGCTCGCAGCACAGACTGCGAGGATGGAGACGACTCCCTGTCACCCAAGAGAAATACAGGTTAGGATCGAACCAGGTGTCTGATAGAGCCCACGAGTCCATTCCTTTCACCCAAAGTGGTGTAAAGTGCCAATCAGGCCTGAGACACATGGGGAGCGGGCGCTGAGTGAAATAGCAATCAAGAGGCTAGGAAGCAAAATGGCATCTGTCCCAGGCCAACTCAGAGCTGAGCCCCACAGGGAGCATTCAGGGATTACTTGGTAAAATGGGGAGAGGGACAGAGGCCTCACCTGTCTCTCAGGGGCTTCCATATAATCTGCTGTCGTCAGAAGTGTATGAATCTGTGATTTAACATGGACCAGGTCCTGACAAGCTGCTAAGGACGTTCCTAGCGCCTTATACAGGAAACTCTGAAAGAAAGAGACCAGCCCTGGGATATCAGAAACACAACGTGCCTGTCAGTACAGACCCAGCTCAGCAACACTCAGGAAGGAACAAGACAGCCAAGTCCAAGCACCCATGCTGCAGAAACATCCCATCGTCTAGCCCAGCCAGAGAACCAACAATGCAGTACAGACAAGCAGCCTGTCCAAGCAAATATTGGAAGGGCAGGGGGGCAAGAGAGCAGGGAATAAGTACAAACAAATTTTATACGCAGAATAAAATATCAAATAATGAAACCTTGAGAGAAGCCTTATGCAGCCCTCCAATCAGAATTTCAGGGGAAAGTAACTAGAAACTAAACCTTAACAGAGAACAAACCTTCTCTTTGGAGGGGCTGGCATAGCCGGCCATCTGCCAGCTCAACTCAAGGGATATCTGGCTGCTCCAGGCACTGTCGTCTATCATCTCCAGAGATGTTCTTAGGAACTGCGTGTAAAACCAGAGTTAAAGCAGATGGTTAATTGCAAGAATGTGGGGGCTGTTGTGGGGTTTGGGGTTTTGTTTGGTTGGTTGGTTTTTGCTTCCTTGTTCTGTTGTAAACTTTCCAATATTCAGGTGTCCTGGGAAGATTATTTCCCTATTGAGAACTATAAACATTGACAACCCAGACTTCCTCTGCCTCTTGTTCTTGAACCTTTGCCTGAGGATTCCTCTCAGTCCCCAAACCCAGATGGACAGTGAATTGGAGAATGAGATGGAGCCAAGACATCTGACCATCGAGGAGTGATTTTCCAGTGGATGGACGATGGCTCTAGTCAACTTTGAACAAAGGACCCTGGACTACGAAGGACCAGGCACCTTCTCTGAAGTGCTATGGACCCTTTATGACACCTCCCGAGGTACCCAGGGTTGTGAGGGACCTCACTACCACCTGCCCTTAGCATGAGGAAGCCTTCTCTGTACCTGCCAAGTGTCAGCTCCTGACTCTGCCAGTCACAGGAAACACAAGCACACCCTTCTCACCCCGTCCAGGATCCACTGTCCTTCCACAGATAAGCAATCAGTACACTCCAACCGCTCGCCCTCTGGACATCCCCAGAATGTCCAGCCCCTGTTCCACTGGACACTCACAGAATTCAGAGATTTGCTACACACCACCTTACCAGCTTCACCTCAGCATCACCGCTCCATTTCACACACTTCAATACATTGACAGTGAAAAGAAGTAGAGTTTAATTCACCAAGATCAGAGATTTGAGAAGCAGCAAGAATAATTAATGTACACAAATGGTTACATAAAAATAAAATCCTAACACACTTCTAGAGCTTCAACTTAAAGAACCAAACAGTCCCCTGTCTCACAAGGGATAGCTCCCCCAAATCTCTCTCCCAGCAGGAAACACCCAGACCAAATGTGATCCTCCATTCATAAGACAAGCCAGTTGGCAATTTGTCCAATAGGTGAAGGATACCTGGTGCAGGATACCTCTGGACCTCCAGATATAGTTCCAAGCATCCATTGTCCGCTTGTAAACAGGGTACCCCCTATTGTTTGTTTGTTTTTATTGTCTTGAATCTCCTCTGGAGACTTTGCAATCACTTGATTAGAATTTTGCTCTATTGATTAGCATCCACTGTGAATAATTACTCAGTCTACATACAGCCATTCAAGCAGCTAAGCATCTTCTGCCTGAAAGAAACTTCTTTATCACCTTCTGGTGACCAGCCCCAACACACAGACCTTCAAAGCATTAATTTCAGTAGACAACCATAACGCCTTAGATATTATCCATCCAGTCACTGTGCAACGATTATGAGGATTATGCAGTGTGGCACAGGCATCCAGGAAAGGCTTTACATGACACCCTTTGATGATATAGAGATCAGATCCAGGGAATCCTGGGAACCCTATGCACTCCTGTGGCCTCTGCCAGTGGGTACCCAAAGGACCCGGGGTCACACCCTCAACTCCCATTGAAGTCAGCCAGAGGTTAGGAACTCTCAGCACTTTGCTGTTTCAGGCCCGACTTTTGAACAGCAGCCAGGAAATATCAGAAACCTCACAAGAGAACCTAATCTTAGTTGATTTTTGAGCCCAAAGAATTTCAAATGAGGCTGGATCTGGAATGGGAAATTCTAGAGTGTAATCCAACCCCAAATGGAACTCCAAACCTTCTGGGGCTTCTTTGTCACTAGGTCCTTTCCTTTCATTTTCAGCCCTCGCCATAAAAATCTTCCTTGTCTGGATTTACATGAGGCTGTAAAGAGCTCTTTCTGACCACAAAGGCTTCTCCATGAGATACAGACACCAAACCTTGTCTTGTGTCTTTTCCTTTTTGGGTTTCTCAGAGCAAGTTTTCTTTTGAGTGGCAAATAGAAAAAAAAAATCCTTTAGACGTCCCCAAAGATGCATTAGCACCATTAGCAGGCTGGGTTTCTGGTTAAGTTTTGTGTTGTTCCCAGGGGTAATACAGAGGGATTTATAACTAGAGCTGGTTGAACAATAGTAAGGCCATTTCACAAAACAAGTGGGATTTTTTTGTTTTCTTGATTTTTCAGCATACAAATGAAAAGTGAAAACACAAAAATATTTTGCTTTTCAAAATCAAAGATGACCATTATTCAATTCTTTGTTTTCCCCATTTCCTTGCCTTTATCCCTCATCCCCGTGCTTTTTTCCCCCCTCTTCCACTTTGTGATTGAAAAGCGGAGGGGGGCGGAGGGGGGAAGGGGGAAGGAGACAAACAGCAAAGCAACTGGAAAAAAAACATCAGCTTCAGTTTCAAAAAACTAAACATTTTCTATTTGGGTTGGGGTTATTTTGTTTTGGGGTTTTCTTGTGTGTGTGTTAAAAAAAAAAAAAAAGAACCCTGAAAAATTTGAAAATGTCCCATGAAAATACAAAGGCCATTTTTAATTGAACAAAAGTTGCAAATGAAATGGTTTGACCAGCTCTGCTTATAATGAATAATTTATCATTAATTTTTTCCCCAGCTGATATATTTGGAGGGGGAAGAGAGGACTGTGACAATACATCTGAAAGCCATCCTCTACCTGAAGCAGCATGTGCTCCCACCGTGCATGGTCCAGGGAATTCTCTGTGTTTCCTATAAAGCAGGAGGCAAAACAATAATGTCACCTAGATTAGCAAGAAGAGTCATCCCAGGTATCTCCTTTGCAATCAGTCCTTCTAAAACTCCTGGTCTGCCAAGCTGGAACATACCTGGGCTTTCAAGGCAAAATGGAACTGTACCTATTGGGTTCTGGGAGAGTCACCCCGCTCCTGTCCTGAGGGGCTTAAAACAGCCCTGGGCGAGGGCTGTAGGAGGAAAAGAGATGAGAGGTTTTTCGCAGGAGTGGGTGGGTGAGATTCTGTGGTCTGCGTTGTACAGGAGGTCAGACTAGATGATTATAATGGTCCCTTCTGACCTTGATATCTATGAATCTATGATAGGGATTAACAAGAGCTGGGCTGACGGAGAAAGCAGCCACAGCTGTAGCCAGGGTAATCAGGGCCCAGCTGGCCCTTATAAGAGGGCCGTGGGCCAGTAGGAGAAGGTCTTTCTCTCTAGTTTTGAAGGGAGTAGGGCCTGCCTGCAGAAAGGGTACTGGGAATGAGGGTGGCTGGTCTGGGCTGGGCTGGGCTGGGCTGGGCTGGGGAAAGGCCAGAGCAGCAGGGAAGCTCTAGGCTGGCAACTCCCCAGGCTATCGGGCCTGGTCCAAGGCCCATAGGGGTACTGGGTTGCAGGGAAAGGCAGCAGACCCAAACCCCCTTGCCTGTGGTGACTGGCTCTTACACTGCAACCTGCCCCAAGGTGCAGGGGCCCAGACTGAGGCAAGGTGGGGATTAGAGGGTTGGGTGTTCCCCAGAGAAGGGAGACCCATAGAGACTGAGGGGGTACTGCCAGGGCGCAGCACCCTGGGTAAAAAGGGCACCGGGGTCTGAGAGGGACACGGGCCTGCAGAGGGTGCTCTGTGCTGGAAAGAGCTAATTCCCAGATGGCCAGCAGGAGGCGCTGCAGGGGTGAGTCGTTGCGCCGTCACAGGGACCTGCGCCAACGTTCTTTGTTGGACCAACAGAAAATGTCCTGTTTCAGAGTAGCAGCCGTCTCAGCCTGTATCCGCAAAAAGAAAAGGAGGACTTGTGGCACCTTAGAGACTAAGAAATTTATTGGAGCGTAAGCTTTCGTGAGCTACAGCTCATTTCGTCAGATGTTACGTACCCTGCTGGCATTTTTATTCAGGGTCCGTCAACCCACCAGGAGTGAGATGCTAAGCACTCCCAATTCCTCTTGACTTGAATGGGAGCTGAGGGTGCTGAGCACCTCACAAAACTCTTCAGCACATCAGAAGACTGGGTTTAGTAGGAATACAAACTTTTCCTGCAGAATCAGAGATTCTGGACTTGATCCGAACTGGATGTAAATCGGTGTAGCTTCACTGAAGTCAATGGAATTATACTGATTTACATCAGCTGAGAATCTGGCCCTGTTTCTGAGTGTCCAGCTCTAACCTAGCCTTCTTTAATGTCGGCACAGTGTAGTGCTGGGGACTCTGTACAGCCGCAGCAAGGAGGGAAGATACAGCTCATTTTTTAAAATCTTTTTTGGAATATCAAACCCGCTTGTCCATTGGGGGGTTCGACATTCATGAGAAACATAGCGGGCTTGTGCTGCACCTAGGGTCTGTCCTGCTCCCCAGAGACTAGACCGGCGCAGCTACGTCACTGGAGCTCTGCTGGCATAACGCCATCGTGTAGACGCAGCCTGCGCTGACTGAAGGGTTTTTTCCATGGAGGTCAATAGAGTCATACCACTGTAAAATTGGTGAAAGACCTTATTAGGCCCACAATACCTAGATTCTCCCTAGGGCACCCACTTGGCCAACCTAGCTTTTATGGCGCAGGTTTCCTTACAGAAAGACAAACTCTGGGTTTTTTAATCGAATCCCCCTTGAAAGTAAACGTGGGGTTTAATTTTCAGAAAAAGTCCGTTTGCAAAATCAGACTCTATATGTAACCCCAAAATCTTTCACTAACCTCCAGCTTCATGCGTATTGACCTTCCCAAAAAATAACCTAGCAAAGGCGTGGGGGAAAGTGCTGTGACATTTCCATTCAGCTGAATCCTTCCTGGCCTGATTCTGCCCTGTTTGAATTGGCCTCAGTGGTTCACAGTTATCCAGAGGAAGGAAAAGTGTGGGCCTAGAAGCCCCATTTCAATTCCCCACTGTTCCCACGTACTGCAACAGGAATGGCACAACACACATCAATACGAAGCTGCATTTTCTGGCTTCCCTTCTATTCTCCATGGACCACACTCCTCCTAACTAACACTTTACCTTCAATGTACTGCAGCAGAGATGGGATCTTTACTACCCACATCTCACCCACTGCTGCATGGACAGTTTGGTGCAGGGCCTTTAGTAACTGCAAGGCAGCACATCCGTGTCCTTCT
This sequence comes from Caretta caretta, assembly GCF_965140235.1. Taxonomy (NCBI): domain Eukaryota; kingdom Metazoa; phylum Chordata; order Testudines; family Cheloniidae; genus Caretta; species Caretta caretta. The sequence goes on from NC_134225.1 coordinate 16,275,699, forward strand.
CTTTCATAAGGGGATGAGGCTACTACCTGTCAATGAGAGAGAAAGAACAGGCTAAGTTTTGTCAGCACAATACCAGTTTGTTCCTGAGGGAGGGAATAGTTCAGAGACTCTCATTGTGGAGACAATCCAAGAGAGTTGTTGCTTCTACTGCAGTGCCTTCCTGAAGAAGAAAGCATTCTAGCTAGTAGGAGGATGCAGGACAGTGTGTCTCAGGAGAGGCCGGAGAGAGAGAGAGACCCAGTCATACACATTCCTCAGCCTAAGTCAAGCATCTAGCTACAAAACCAATTTGTAGAGTTAACTGTCCCATTCCACAGAAAACCTATTCTCATGGTCTACTCACCAGGAGTCGCGCCAGCAGCCCCTGGGGTGTAGGCAGTTGCACTAGGGAAAGAAACAGAATAGCGTTAATTATGCCAGGCTTTGCAGAGAGTCCTGCTGATGTTCTTCACCTCTCCATTTCCAACATGCCCACCAATGTTGAATACAGCTGATAATAATTTGCATTGCCATAGTGCTTTCAGTCTGAGCATCTCAGAATGCTCTACAAACATGTATGAATTCCACCTCATAGCACCTCTGTGAGGTTGGCATGAATTACTCCTTCATTTCACAAGTGGGGAAGCTGAGAGAGAAAGATCAAGTGATTTCCCCAAGGTCACATCCGAATTTTGGTGGCGAGCTGGGAACAGAACCCACATTTCCTAGCTCCCTCCCATGGCCGTGTTGAAATCACAAGACCATCCCTCATTCATTTTAGCCTCCTGATTGCAGATGAGAGAACTGGAGCAGACTGAACCTGTTCATTTCATAGTGCCTGCAGAGAAGAAATGAAAGAGTTTCTCTTATAAACCTCGTCCACTGTAGTCGAGGCAAGCAGCTGCTTCTCCTTCCCGCTGCTTTTTCTCAGCCAGTTCCCTCAGGCATCTGCAAAGAGGCTTCAAAGTACCCGTGTACTGAGTTGGCACCACATACTCCAGCAGCCTTGGCCATAACACCTGCAGAGAAGAGCGAGACTGTTCAGTACGGAGCTCTTTCCGTTCCCCCACCTCCAGTATCCTGCTGTCTGAAGCCCTCCCTGCCATGTAGCTTCTCCTTTGATTCCTCACGGACCCTTCCCTAACCTATCACCTCATCTCTCTCTCCCCATTAGCTCACTCTACCTGTCTGGTGCCCCCTCACTCTGTCTTTTAAAGACACTATCTTGTTTGGTGAGTGTTAGGATATAGATATTCAGGCCTGTCTGCAAAGGCCTGTACTTTAAGAATTTAGGTGTATTCTTATCACTTGGCTAGTTATAGAGGTATAAAAGAAAGAAAGAATCAAAATCACTGTCTGCTGGTGTAAGAGCCTTCTCTTACTGTGACAGTCTGAGGCCCTGTTCTTAGGCTAAGGCCTTTGGCTAAGCAGCAGAGGCAGCCATAAGCTAGGACGCGAACAGTCACATCCTCACATTCCAAACTAGTCACACTGAAATCAGGTGCTATTGGGCTGTTAGGAATACAATCCTGTCCTGATAGTGCCTATCACCTCCAGAGAAAGGGAAGGGCCTCGAAGATGTAAAAGGAAACTTAATTTGATAGCATCCTGTCTGGCAAGAACTCACTTACCAATACTGGGATGTGAAATCCTCACTTCTGTATTGTCTTGTCATTATCATAGAATCATAGAATATCAGGGTTGGAAGAGACCTCAGGAGGTCATCTAGTCCAACCCCCTGCTCAAAGCAGGACCAATCCCCAATTTTTGGCCCAGATCCTTAAATGGCCCCTTCAAGGATTGAACTCACAACCCTGGGTTTAGCAGGCCAATGCTCAAACCACTGAGCTATCCCTCCCCCCATTATAGTTCCCACTTTGCTATTGTTTGTCTGTATAATCTCTGTCTGGTTCTGTGCTTGTTCCTGTCTGCTGTATAATTAATTTTGCTGGCTGTAAACTAATGAAGGTGGTGGGATATAATTGGTTACATAATCATGTTACAATATGTTAGGATTGGTTAGTTAAATTTCAGGAACATGATTGGTTAAGGTATAGCAAAGCGGAAGTCAAGTTTTACTATATAGTCTGCAGTCAATCAGGAAGTAGGGGGGTGGGGGAAATGGGAACAGGGAATGGGGGTAAGGAAATTGGAATCATGTTTGGCTAAGGGCAGGAATGGGAACAGGGACCCAGGTGTAAGGCTCTGTGGTGTCAGAGCTGGGAAGGAGGATACTAAGGAAGGAAACTGGAATCATGCTTGCTGGAAGTTCACCCCAATAAACATCAAATTGTTTGCACCTTTGGACTTCGGGTATTGTTGCTCTCTGTTCATGAGAGAAGGACCAGGGAAGTGAGTGGGTGAAGGAATAAGCCCCCTAACAGTGAGCAATTGGGCTCTCACCCAGAGATGAAGCCTCTTTCCCAGCATTAGAGCATTATGGAGATATTTAGATAGTACCATAAGCTTACTCAGAACTTGACAGACCTATATAAGGCACAGTCCCAGCCCCAATATCTCTTCAAATCCAGGATCACCAACTCTACGTTTCAGAAGTATTCATGGGGGATCTAAGGGGAAGTTGCACTCAGACAGTGGAAAGAATTAAGAGACGATCTCTGCAACATGATTCCTTCCAGTTAAGTTGCTTTATATCTTTTCTCTCCTGTGAACCGCTTACTCCATGATGAAGGGGTCACATCATCCCTGACATGAATTTGACATGCTGATCCTCCATTATGCTGGCTGTGCAGAAGGCTTCCTTGTGGAGGGGTACAAGGAACGTAAGGAAGAACGTCCCTATTTCAAGAAGCAGTAGCAAGGGGTCACTTACTTGGGTCATTCCATTGACTGAGGTGTCCAGACATTGCAGGATGTCAATGCACAGGGTTTGGATCGTGCTTTCTTCCTCAACATCCTGGGTGAGAAGTGTTGTACCCTGCTGTGAGAGAGCTAGATAGAACTTATTCGCTAGTAGTAAGATACTGGCAATAGAACCAGTGTCCTTCTCTTACAAAGCCAACTTGAGCATTGACCTATGCCTGCTTTTATACTGCACTGGAAGTGCACAAACGTCTGAAGGGAAGAGAATAATAGAAACTCCGAACTGGTGGGTCAGATCCCAGGCTTAGGAAAACCCTAAAATGAAGGGAATGATTCACTGGACACAAAAGAGTCCCCCCAACAGTGTTCAGTGTTTTAAAATTTGAAAAACTGTTTCATCTTTTGATCTCTGAGGAAAAACATTCCGATTCTGCCCAGGGGAAATAAATTTGCAGAACCAGGGGGATCCAATCTCTTTGTTCTGATGCCCCAACCAGCTTGGTCATTCTGTGTGCAGTGAGTGTGATTCTATCAATGGGACCAAAACTGGCCTGATGAGAAAAAGCAGCCTTCTTTGAGAGAGATGTGTGTGTGTGTATTGCCACGAGCTCCAACTTTGTAGAAAAGGGGCCAGGCAGAGCTAAGATCTTCCACAACTTACTGTCAAGTTGAACTGTTTATGTTCATACATATCACGGATTCAGTCGTGGAGCACAAAGTGTCTGGGGCCGGCGGCTGTGTCCATGGATAGAAATACGGATTGAAGATATTTTTATGCAGCCTGCATAACCTGAGTGTTTTGCTGATTGTTTAGGTCTGCTTTGACAGCCACAGAACGGGGCATCGTTCTGTTTTTTGGAGAGTCTATTTAAAACAAAAAGATGTGCTTCCTTGTACAGGAACATTTCACTGAAAAATGGTGTTTTCTGAATGTTCAAGGACTCATCAGAGGTTGGAGCAGCATAGATAACTCTGTTAGATGGAAATACCCAGTGTGAGATTCTGGTCTCTGTTACACTAGTATAAATCCAGAGTAACACCACTCAAGTCAGTGGAGTTACCTTGACTTTACACCAATATAACGGATCCGATTCTGGCTCTATTCATTCAGTCCAGCTGTCCTGGAGTCAAAACTCCCACTGAAGTCAAGGGGAGCAATCAGCATGCAAGAATGGTAGGACCGAGTCCTAAGTGTTAAGAACTCTCCTTACCAGTTTGCTGGTGGACACACTGAACTCGCTGAAAACATATGCTACCAGATCCCATGCTGCACAATTCTCCACACTTCCTGAACTGAGCAGCGTCCTGATGAAATGAAGAGCTGCCTTCCTCACCTGCAAGGGTAGAGATTACACACCGCACTTCTTGTTAGCCCTTCTGTCTGAAATAGGAGCTAGGATATGATATGAGAGTCCTTATGCTTTTGATTTTGTCTCCTTGGATTAGAAACATGGATACATTTAACACCGGCAGGAGAATGACATGCCTTCTCTATTCTGCAGTCTCTCATCTGGATCGGAATGAAAGCTCCACCCAGATATCCATTCATCCCATAACACTGAAAAAGTTGAAATAGTTCACTGTTCCACACACAATCTTACCGTAGCATTCTGATCACTGAGAGTGGATTTCACTGCCTTCACAATCAGAAGCTTTTTAACTCTTGTCTCAGGCACTGAAAGATAAGGAGAGGTGTACAGTGCTTCTTTGTTCCACACACACTCACTTTCCACATTGGAATTAATCCTGGATTTCAAAGGGCCCTAGTTAAGAAGAGTATCAAGCTTCTCTCCTCTACAGAATCAGTGGGGAAGACATAGGACCAGATTCTGGTCTCAGTTGCACCAGTGTAAATCTAAAGTAATTCCATTTCTCTAAATAGTGCCATCCTACTACCATGACGGAAATATTATAAAGGAGTTTGATAGACTGAGGTAACTGAAGTTAATCTGTGTTTACACTGGCATAACAGGACTCAGAATCTAGTCTAGAGTGTATAACACTTAGGATTCTCGAGTCAGGAGTATTATTCTATTTTTATCTGATTATTGTTAACATGCATTATCCCCAAGTTAACTTCTGTATTTGAAGTTGAAAAAGACCTTGACAAATATCTTGGGCTACATTCAGCACTTAGTTGAACCTGTTGATTTCTGTGTGGCCATATGGGGGTAACTTAGGGCACCATTTGGTCCCTTAGGGGATCTCCAAACCACTGGTGACTGTGTGTTCTAGAGCCTCTGTGCCCCAGTTGCAGAGGTGATGAGTCTGCTGCAGCCCTGCCGTGCCTACACAGCCTTGGTTCTTTAGCTCAATCTCGAGTAGCTCAAGCTTTTAGCTCTGGATGTCCTCAACTCAACCCTCAGCGTGTCGGCCAAGAGGGCAGCTGGCACAGTTGCTCCTGTGTTACTTACAGTCAGCCCCAACAATAGCTCTCAGGAAATCTAAAGACGCCACACGAACGGCCTCATGCTCAATCTCCAGCTGCTCGTGTAGAAATGCTAGCAGATCATCAGGAGAAGAACGGGCTGCAAGGGAAGAAATCACATCCTCACTGTCTGCAGAACTCTTATTCTTACCATACCTCACAAAGGTAAGGAAGTTACAAAGAAACCACTGTGTAACTCAGAGTCTCTTCCCCTTACCTAGCAGAAGTACACAATGGAACAGCTCTTGGTGGTTTTCTCTGCTGAGCTGCTTAGCTGGAGAACAGATCTGTGGGAAGAAGGGAAATGGTGAAAGAAAAACTAATCAGAAGCAAGGGAAAAGAAAAATGTTCAATTCATTTCTAAGCTTCCACTTCCTGCTTGTCCAACTAGAGGTCTGAACCCCAGGGAGATGGTCCTGCATGCACAGCAAGACTCCAAGACAATGACCAATACATTAGATAAGAGAAGCTAAAGTGTTTTGAGCAGCAGAGCTGACCTAATCAAGACACAGCCACAGTTTTTACTTTACAACTCTGACTCCCCCTGGTAATCGGCTTATGGTGAAATCGCTTTACAAACTGAGCTGGATAGTAGCTAAGAAAATGAGAGCGCTCCCTGCTTACTCTTGAGCCTGCAGAAATCAGTAAGGCATGAGGAGGTCCCCAGGCTCTGCACGATCATTCCATTGATTTTTTAGTGTTAATATGCTTCAGATCTGCTGTGCCTAAGCTGAAGGGATCCAAGCAAAACCACCCCTCACCTGGTTGTGCAGAGCACTGCAGATGGCTTGAAACTTCCCTTTAGGTAGAGGGATCTTATATTCAACAGAGACCTCCAAGAGCTGGCTCAGACTCTGCAACAGAGGGCGAAAGTCAGATGGTGGGCACACAAAGGAGCCATATGTAGTGACTGAAGCAGATTCAGGGGATTCCTAGATTCCAAGGCCAGACCGGATTCTTGCCATCATCTAGTCTGACCTCCGGTCGGTATGACACAGGCCAGAGACCTTGCCCAGAATAATTCCCAGAGCAGAGCTTTTAGAAAAACATACCAATCCTGATTGAAAAATCATCAGAATCCGCCTCGGCCCTTGATTAAAAAATGGTGAAAATCTAATTCCTTCCTGCATCTAACACACTTTTCTCCGTTGCTGCTTGAAGCTTCCAGAATGTCTCGGATGCCATCTACATACTTTACTATGTTTACACAGTTGTGTAGTGCCCTGATGCTATCAAACAAGTCCATGATACATTCGTTCCCTCCAAATCATGGGTATTTCAACCCCCAAAGTGACCACATACTCTGTACTAGAAAGCTTCAACCAACATAGACGGTGAGTAAATATCACTACCAAGAAGTTATAGCTGTCTCATGACTTCATTTACAACTGTGTAGCCCCACTGAAGACAGAATATGGCCCCTTACTTCTCACTCATGTGGTACTGAGGGTGGATGAAATAGAGGGACAAGGCGAGTGAGACAATATCTTCAATTAGAATCTTCAATTAGTGAGACAATATCTTCAAATTCAATCAAACCTGGATTTGTGCTGGAAATGGCCCACCTTAATTATGCACATTGTAGGGAGAATGGTCACTTTGGATGAGCTATTACCAGCAGGATAGTGAGTTTGTGTTTGTGGTTTTTGGGAGGGGGGTGAGGGGGTGAGAGAACCTGGATTTGTGCAGGAAATGGCCCAACTTTATTATCATGCACATTGTGTAAAGAGTTGTCACTTTGGATGGGCTATCACCAGCAGGAGAGTGAATTTGTGTGGGGCGGGGTGGAGGGTGAGAAAACCTGGATTTGTGCTGGAAATGGCCCACCTGATGATCACTTTAGATAAGATATTACCAGCTGGACAGTGGGGTGGGAGGAGGTATTTCTTCATATTCTCTGTGTATATATAAAGTCTGCTGCAGTTTCCACGGCATGCATCCGATGAAGTGAGCTGTAGCTCACGAAAGCTCATGCTCAAATAAATTGGTTAGTCTCTAAGGTGCCACAAGTCCTCCTTTTCTTTTTTCAATTAGATTATCACACCCACCTTGTCGCTCCAATATCTTGGACCAACATGGCTACAACAGCACTGCATAGAACCGTAGATTAAACAGACAGGCAATGATTTTATATCTATCTAATTATGCAGTGCAAAGCAATGACCCTCAAGCCTCCTTGTTATTAATTTTCAACCGTTGACAGTTGACTTGGTACCGACCAGAGACAACATATGGTAGCCCCTGCTCTGAGGAGCTTATGATCTAAAAGAGAGACACAGAGTTGACAGGATGTTTTGGGAAATCACAAGGAGAGAGTATCTTGTTGTGCAGGTGTTTTGTTTTTTTATCTCCTTCTCCTCCTCCCCAGGAAACAGAGGATGCTTTTCATCAGAGGCAGTTACCTACAAATCTTGTTGCCTGGGTCACCATGTGTATAAAGCCAGAACTTGTGTGCATATTTATTATCGAACAAGTCACTATCTAGACCAGGAAACCCCACTGGTAGCAAATTCCTCCTGCAGTTCACACATGCACACACAGAGACAGTTACCTTAATGAGTGGTACCTCACCTTGGTGACGTGAAAAACATCAATTTCCTCCTTATATTGCTCAAGGAGCCATGAGATCTCCTTAAATATCGGATTTTGTGGCTCCTTTTTGTGTAGTAGGATGCCCATCATGGGACCAAGGGCTTTGATGATGGCCTGCTTGAGCTGCATAGATGAGACACAGAATTTATGTTCCTATGAATTCATTCAATATCTTCCAATAGGCACACCTTTTCTACTTCTAATGAGTGCAATTTCCCTTGTTCCACTGTCGGAACGGTCCTATCCCAATATTTTCTGGTAAAGAACCAGGACTCGTAGGGTTGGTGTCAGGATTATATTCTAATGCACCTCACAACTAGAGCAGGTAAAATATTTCCCCAGATTAATATGCATTCTAGGCCAACTCATCCCTGCTGTAACTCCACTGGGGCTGAATGGACTTAGACCAGGAATTAATTTAGCCCACTATCCCGGGTTCATCTGCACATTAGGTGCACAAGACTAGAATCCATGTACACTAGGTACAGACCGAATTTCCATGATGTGGTGACATTATAAACGTATGGGGTTTTCGATGTTTTACATGACACTCTGTTCCATCCAAAAGGACCTACCATTAAATGCCATCATCACAAAGAGTGCCAGACACACAGAATGTAACATCACAATTTCCGCTAAAGGTTTAGAAAGTCAGCAATCCTCACCTCCAGCTCCTCACAGGTCAGCCAGTTGCTGGTCACATGACAATATAAGGGAAGAATTTGATTGCAGAATCGTGATTCACCCATTCTGGGGAATGAGCACTTTTCCCAGTTCATAAAATATCCATTCACTGCCCTTGAGCATTTTTCCAGAACTGCACGGAAGGAGAGAAGACAGGCAATGTGAAAAGGACATAGTAATAATGAGGAGAAGTTGCTTTCTCAGAGAAGATACCCAGGCCTATCGTTTACTCCAATTCCATGGCAGCTCCTATCAGGACTAGATGCTGAAATCCCATATCAATTTGGAGCTATTTCTCTTTCCCCCATTCCATTTCTTGTTTCTTAAAAGGCTTTTTTCTTTGTACATCTCTCCATCTTTTTTCAATTACCATCATTTGAAGACTCGCGTCCTCTGCAGTTGTTGTTTATTCAACCCGAACACTGTATGATTTCATCTTGAGTTACAGTTTGTCTGAAAGATGTTCAGTGCCCCTAACTGCCATTGGCTTTAGTGGGATTTGAAGGTAGTGGGGAGCACTTTGCCCTAAAAGTAGGTGTATCTAGTGTCCTTGCTAAGAGGAATTAGGGCCCAATCCTGTTCTCTATGAAGTGGATGGCAAAATTCCCATTTCCCTCAAGGGCACAGGATTAACCCCTTACTGAGCATCACCTGAAAAGCAAAGGAAGAGAGAAGTGGAGAAGAAGAGAAGACAGAGAAAGAGGGTGAAAGGAGATGATGATGATGATGATGAAGAAACTAAGGAGAGAGAATGGGTGGAGGAGTGGGAAACAGGGGATTTTTAAATGTACAGTAATGAAATCTGCTCCCTTCACCTCCTCCCCCAGGAGCCTCCTGGCAGAGGGGCAGCTTCAGCCTTTGTGTCTGTTTATTTTAAACGATATGCGTGAGTCACAAAGGGCCTGAACTTACAAATGCTCAGCACCTCCTGCAAAGTAAGGAGCATTCTCAACTTCACTGAGTGCCATGGGAGCCAAGGAACGCAGCACCTGGTGCAATCCAGGGAAGGGAGCACAGTTCAGGGCCTGTTTGCAGACTTGGTCAGTCACTTAAATCTGTACCAAGACCCCCTAAATATCCTGGCTGGGACGATTTAACTGGGAATTGGTCCTGCTTCGAGCAGGGGGTTGGACTAGATGACCTTCTGGGGTCCCTTCCAACCCTGATATTCTATTCTATGATCCATTTGGGGCACCTACAGGAAGTGCTGGCACTTACCACCACAAAATGCTTGTCTCATCCTGCTGTCCTCGACTAACTCCAACATGGAGATCATGCCGTTCAGGATCATTCCCACAAAAGGGATACACTTAAGTGCTGCAGAGAAAGGCCAGAAGAGAAGGAAGACAGACAATCAGCTGCTCTCTGCCTTCTTACAACACACTTAGAAACACTGTGGGGCAGGATGCTATGGGTTCCGAGGCCATTGGCGCTGCGTAAGCAGAGCAGAATGGCTTTAAAGCAGCCATTGAAAGCCAGTGGGGGATTCACCCTGAAGAGGGGAATCCTCCACAAGTGTACAGCTGTGCCCAATGCCCAACTCACTCCCAGAGTAAGGGGAGAGAGCACTGGGGCGGGATGGGAAGTGGGGTGGAGAAGAGCTCCACTAGACCTGATCTTCCACTCATTCCCATCCTTCAGGTACTTCACTCAGGGGCATAAGTTAGAGCTTGCACCTCCGGCTGGATCGCTCATGATCTGGAGGCCAGAACTAGCAACAGCAGTTAATCTTGTGTTTCTACACACACACTCAAACAGAGCTCTGTTTAGCGGTAACATTTTTAGGTAGAGAGATAATCCCCTGTCCTTAAATGAAAAACAATCACTTTGAAAGAAAAGAGGGAAGTGACCATACCATAGGCGGATGACAGGTTGCCCAACGTAATGAAAATAAACTCCTCAGGCAGCTCCAGATGATACATCAGCTCTAACATGACATCACTGAAATAGCAGCGTGCCAGAGTCACTAAGGTGTTGCTAGCTGCCACTTTTAGTTCATTTCTTGCTTCCTAAAAACAAAAACCAAAAGAGAGAGACTGAGGTGACTGAAGCCGGTTGCACTAGCCAGAGTTGTTTACATGAGTCAAGTCCTTATTTCTGTGCACAAGTTGTGAATGAACCAACCCAACTTTCTGAGGGTAGAGTCATTCGTCATAAATATTCCTTGAGTCACTTGGCTAAACAGTTTTCAGCCTTCGAGTTGCTTGCAAGCTGCTTCGTTAGCCGATTCACTGTTAGCTACTTGTGGTGGGTGACTGGTCACCAGAGTCACATGATATTTTCCCTGCCCTTCCCTGAGGCGGTAAGTGAGACACAGACTGGGCAGCTTCAAGATATTCCGAGAGCTTTCCTGGAATAAACTGTCCCCCAAAAGGAGGCTGACTTCCTTTGGAACAAGAGAGGGATTTTTCCATGGGTTTTCCTGCTGGCAAACTATATTCTAAATCCAATGCTGCTTCTTTTGGAGATAGCTCAGATTCTGTCCGTCTTGGGGCTTTATACTGCCACTTATCGCTACAGTATCAGAGCGCCTTCCCCATAAAATCAGTATCAATAATGAAATCCTGAGTAGACTTCGGGAAAGACTTGCTCCTTAAGACACCATAGGCCTGTCTCTGGGTCTGAGATCATGTGTCTCAGGTCCTGATCCTGCAAAGCACTTCAGCACATGTGTAACTTTCAGCATGTGAGTTGTCCCATCTTATGCATGTGCACAAGTGCTGTCTAGGACCTGGGCTTTGGTCTGGAGGAAGGTGTGGGCCTCTAACAGAAGAATACATTTTCATTTCAGTATATAGTTTATCCCCCCAAAAGAGAGTTTGAATGAGTTAAAGCTTTGGATCCTTTGATTGGTATCTCGGGAGAACTAACTTACCTGAGTCTCTCTCATGTGGTTTGAGGCTAGTGTTGTTATTTTCTTCAGAAGCCTTCTCTCCAGGCCCTGGGTGTCCTGCTGTAAGACTTTCTCCAGGACACAGTAAATGTCTACTCTGTTTTGCTGGGGACAAAACATACAAGAGAAGAATTGGGAAAACTCTTTCTTGCCGACCAGACAGTAATGTGGCGAATAAGCCCCTGCCCTAATTGGTGGCTTACTTGGTGTAAAACGTGCCCGGCCCTCCACAAGCACCGCATTGAGCAGCGCTTCGGAAGCAGCTGAGCAACTGACATCGTTTAATCTTCCTGGAGAGAAAAGAGCCAGAGGAAGCGCCCTTCACTGCCCCCTTCTCTAGTTTCATTTATTCAGAACAAACAATAAAAATGAGCACCTTGCCCTTGCTCTAGCCACTCCAGGCAGAATTTGTAAATATGGAATATAAAATACCCAACTCCTGCAGTAAGTCCTCAACCGCTCCCAGAGGCAATGAGCTCAGCTGTTAGATCTACATGGGAGTGGGTTTCTGAGTGGGGGTGGAGGGACACATGTGGACAGGGGGTGCCAGGACCCACGGGTGTGCAGGAACACATGGAGACAGGGGCAGATGTGCCTTACTGAATGGGAGAGGTTAGGGGTCAGACAGGGTCTGCATGGGGGGAGCTGCCTAACAATTTCTTCCCGCCCCTCCCAAAAAAACTCTTCCAGACTTTTCCCACCCATACCCAGCAACGCTCCAAGTTCACACCCAGGCTCCTTCCCAGCAATTTACTTCCCTCTCCCTCAGCTCCTCCATTACCCCTGACTCTACCAAGCCTTTGCACTGCGCCTAAGGGGTGCAAGAAATATGGTTCTGTATTGAGTTTAAATGAATTATTACTCTGAGTTCTGTATTAACATGCATAGTAAGGAATCAGTTTGTCAAAAAACATTTCCTGAATCCTTTTTGTTGTCTGTATTCATACAGACATACTTGCTGACAGGTATTTTGAAATAAATAACCAAAAATAATTTTAACGGGTGTAATTATATTGTATTCTTTTGACAAACAAAATATGCAGAATTTTGCAGAACTTCTAGAATATTGTATGCATCATTTTTATTTTTTTCTTGCAGAATTCCCCCCGTAGAAAATATATAGATAAGGGTCCCTTCAATGCTATAATCTCAATAATATGTCATCATCATAAAGGAGTGTTGGCTAGGATTTAGAGCAGGGAGTCAGTTCACTTGGGTTTTATTCACATTCTTTGACTAACTTGCTAAGTGGTGTTGAGCAAGTTACTTAATTCCCTGTGACACAAGTCATCCGTAAATGAGGATAATGCTTCCCATTCTCACAAGGGTGCTGTGAGTCTTAATTCATTAGTGTTAGGGAAGTGCTTTGAGATTTTTGGATGAAGATGCGAAAGAAGGACAAAGTATTATTAGAAGAGATTACTGCTAGTCCGATGGTGTACTTTTACTGTCTACAGCCCATGTACTCCACTGTGTGTAAAAGGACAATGCTCTCTTTATAGAGCATTATATCATCCTGATCTGTAAGAACAGCATTTTGCATGATGAGTTTACGCCTGAGGACAGAAGGGCGAATACTGATTCTCCTGATGGTGCGCCAGGCCAAGTTCTACACTGAATTATCCCCGTGCAGTCCCCTGTACCCCCATTAAGTCAGGCAGAATTTGGTGTGGACACCTGGAAAGCGGATGTAATTTCATGAAACTGCCCTACCTCATCCGTTTGCAGTTTCTCGAGCAGAACTGTCAGAACGATAGCCAGCTTGGTCTCGGCTATAAAGGCAATCCTGAGGGCAATTTTGCCCTTATCTTGATCATCCATATGTGCCAGGAGGGAGACAACCTCATTATAAACACCTGAAATTAAATAAAAGGATAGCAGAAATTGGTGCTGGCCTCTTTAATTCACTATCCAGTCAAGATTCTGCAGGAGCCCCAACACTGTGAGAAGTAGACCTGGGAATCCTGGAAATCCTCTTCCTTCCTCCTCATGACCAGGTTTATTTGCTGAACTACCCAGTGTGCTTGGGGGGAAATCATAATGAAGCAAATATGCTCCTTTCAAGTAGATCCCCCCGTAAAATAATCTTCCTTTCCCTCTTTACTGTCAATTGATGAGTTTTGATAGCATACAGAGTAATAATTTAACTCTAAGCCAAGAAATAGAGCTAAAGTTAAGCACATGCTTAAGAGTTTTGCTTAGTCAGGGTCCCATTTTCAAAAATCCTGAGCACCCAGATGTACCTATTGACTATGCTGGGAACTTTTGGGGCTCGGTATCTCTTGAAAATCAGGCCACTGTTGGAGAGCTCAGTATGAATTTAGAAGCCTAACTTTAGGCCCCTTGTTTTGAAGAAAGCCTTCAATCTTCTTTTATGGTAGTTTAAATACTTGCAGAGAAGACTCATGGAACGGAGTTCATCCAGTTCATAGAATATCAGGGTTGGAAGGGACCTCAGGAGGTCATCTAGTCCGACCCCCTGCTCAAAGCAGGACCAATCCCCAACTTTTGCCCCAGATCCCTAAATGGCCCCCTCAAGGATTGAACTCACAACCCTGGGTTTAGCAGGCCAATGTTCAAACCACTGAGCTATCCCTCCCCCTGTACAGTTGCCTGTAGAGGTCATAAAGGAATCCCCCCCTCCCCCACCCCCATGCACAATTGGCGAGGTGTACGCTGTGAGTGGGGTGGGGTGGGGTGGGTCCCTCCAACCTTCATCTGAAGCGTCAGGGATTGACCATAGCAGGAGATGGGACACCTGGTAGGGTGGACCAGTGCTCTAAGATGGTTCAGAGAATCTGTTTCCTTAGCTGTCCTGCTCACATGCTCAGGGTCCAACTGATCTCCAGAGTTGTGGGTGGGAAGGAATTTCCCCCTGGTCGGATTGGCAGGGACCTTTGAGTGGGAGGATGGGGCACTGATCACCTGCTAGGATAATCTGAGTATATCTGACCTAATCAATTCTCGACCATTGCAAGGGCCTCAGGCATTGGTGGAACCTCAGTCTCTCCTGTCCTCTGCTGATGGCACACAACAGTTTTGTCTCCTAAAGACTGAAATGTTTTCGTCCAAGACAAGTTTTGGGGTTCAGGGTAGGGTTGCTAGGTGAAATTTAGTGGCCTGTGAAATACAGGAAGTCAGACTAGATGATCTAATGGTCCCTTCTGGCCTTAAACTCTAGGAAACAATGAAATAGCTGGTGTATGAAAAAAACCAGGATTTGATCTCCCATGTATCTCTTTGCTCTGGGCAGAAATTCTCCAGGAGACTTAATATTTCACAAGAAATCTGAAATGCCGTATTTATCTGTCTCCATTGTAACAGCATTCCAAGCATGAAGGAGGAACTAACAAGATTTCCCCTTCCCAGGAAAGACTGCCCATCCGTTATGCAAATTGCATCCTTCAGTTGTAACACCCAGATGCAAACGGAATCATAACTGTAACCTACACTGCCCATCCGTGTGGGATGAGGAGCACTAGTGTTGCTAAGAAATGTGACCCCATGCTTTGTACTCTTGCATTTAAGATATTAGCAGAGCTTCATTTAGACAGCTAGAGGAGAAGTCCTTCTGCCTTTTTTGTTCTAATTTCCCCTCTCTCTGATGGAGTTGGCTCCATGGATGCAGAAGACACAAAATGAGGGCCCATAACAAACATAAAACAACTGGGAGAAAAGAAGGAAGACCTCCCCCATAACATTCCCTAGAAACTCAGATTCTCAGGAAAGTTTCCAGGTCCAGAGGCTGTAGGCCAACTCCTCAACTGGTGTAAATCAACACAGCTACAAGGAAGTCAACAGAGGGACACTGGTTTCCAGCAGCTGAGGTTCTGCTCATACAAAAGGAGAACATTACAGCTAATCTGTATGCCTATGCTTTCTAAATGTGTGTGTGAATATAGAATAGATATAGAGAATACAATGCTGACCCTTACCTCTGTCGGTTACCTCCTGCTCACTCACAAATTTATTCATGTTTTAATCTTTCCTCAACACTTCCTCCAGTCCTTTCTCCAAAGAGCTCCAGTACTGATAGGCAGCTGGCCTCTCAGGCTGTCCTGTCCTGTCCAGGATAGCCAGTTCAGATTATGCAAGCACTATTATGACATCGCTGTGACTGTGACATAGCACATAAACTGCTGCTGACCAGGTAGGTGCTGTGATGACATGGACAAGAGCCTCAAAGGTATTTAGGCTCCTAACTCACACTGAAATCAATAGATGTGAGGAACCTAAATACATTTCAATATCTGGGCCCATCCATGTACGCAGTCCAATAGGTGGCTAAATTTGCTCCAGTGTAGAATTTCTCATTCGCTCTAAATCATTTTGAATTTTGGTTCCGTCCCTCTCTCAGTTTGCCACACTTTCCAATATTGGTTTTACTGGAAAATCTGCTCCTGGTTGAATGGATAGAAAATAAAAGCACCGAACAAAGAAAGAGAAGAAACTGCCTTGGAGAATGCACAGTGACACTTGAGTGTGGTTGGTTGGTTGGAATGCACAGTGACACTTGAGTGTGGGTGGTTGGTTTCCTTTGCTTTTTAATTCGGTTGATTAAAAAGCTTGATGAAATCTTATTGGACTGTATTACAAATATTGATTTTATATTGTTTTACAATGAATTGAAATTTATTCTTCATTTCCATGTCCCGCCAAACAAATCAACTAAATTATTTTTTGTTGTGTTTAATACAGTGTGGTGTCATATGTATGGCCATATGTAGAGGCCACACTTGATTTTGGAGATGATGTTGCCTTCAAAGCATTCAGAGTGATGACACTCTTTGCAGTAAACCATATGGAAAAAGAATTCCAATGACATGTGTCCTTTGCTATGTATAAGTGATTTTGTGCCTTACCCTTTCTGATTTTGCCCTTACACGGACATGCTATTCTTTTGTACTCCTCCTTAGTAATTCGTCCATGTTTCCCCATTTTGTAGGATTTCTTTTTGATTTTCAGGTCATTACAAAACTTCTGATGGAGCCATTGGCCTCTTACTATTCTTCCTGTCTTTCCTTTGCATTGGCAGTTGTGCCTTTAATATTGTCTCCTGGAGGTTAAACTGCCAGCTTTCCTGAACTCCTTTATGCCTTAGACTTTTTCCCCATGGGTCGCTACCTACCAATTCTCTGAGGATGTTAAAGTCTGCTTTTGGCAGTCCTTCTCCTGTCATTCTCACTCCTTCCTTTCCTTAGAATCATGAAATCTATCCTTCCTGATCCCTTTCACCCAAATCACCTTCCACCTTCACATTCACCACCAGCTCCTCCCTGCTGGTCAGAATCAAGTCTAAAATGGCTGTCCCCCCGCTTACTTCCTCCATTTTCTGAAACAAAGCATTGTCCCCAGTACATTCCAGGAACTTATTGGGTAATTTTGGGTTTTACCATATTCCTTTTTCAGCAGATGTCTGGGTAGGTAAAGTCCCCCATTACGATCAGGATTTGTGTTTTGCATATTTCTGTTGTGTGTTCTAGAAATGCCTCGTCTCCCTCCTCTTCCTGATTTGGTGGTCTGTAATAGACCCCCTACCAGGACCTCACCCCTGTTTATTCCCTCTTTTATCTTTACTCAGAGACTTTCAACTGGTCTGCTTCTCACCTCCTTCTGGACCTCAGAACAGGTTTACAATGCAATATGTCCTCTCTTTTTTTTCCTGCCTGTCCTTCCTCAACAAGCTATAGCCCTCTATACCAATAGTCCAGTCATGAGATTTATCTCATCAAGTATCTGTGATGCAGTTAAGCTCAGTTAAGATTCATGTACTAAAACTCCCAGTTCTTACTGCTTATTCCCCATTATTATTACTCCTTGCTTGTGTGTACAGACATCTAAGATGTTAAGCGGATGCCCCCATGGATTTCCCTCTTGTTTCTCCTGTAATTCTACTGCAATTTTCCACATCTACTTCTCCCCACACAGCTAGTTCTCTATTAAGGCCACCTTTTTTTACCTGGTGGCTTTTTTCACCTGCCCCCTCTGAACTTAGTTTTAAGCTCTTCTCCTAAGGTTGGTGAGTCAGTGCATGAAGATGTTCTTCTCCTTCTTGGTCAGACGGACCCCATCTCTTCCCAGCAAACCTCCTTCCTGCAATAGCATCCCATGGTAGAGGAAGTCAAAGCCTCCCAGAGACCCATCTTCATAACCCTATTCTGTGGGCATGCCTACCATTGAGTGTGTATTGAGCAGAAAGAACACTCAGTGCAGGAGACAAGGGGACTGAGTTAAACTGCAGATGTCAGGTTCACATACTTCCATTTACCGTGACTAATCTCTTAAGCTAGTGGGGATGGCCACGCTATAAAAATATTTCTGGAGATCAGCATGTGATTATTTGTATTGCAGTACTGCCTCACAGTCCCAGTCACAGAGCAGGATCCCATTGCGCTAGGACCTGTACAAACAGAGAACAAGATGGTCCTTAACTGTCATTAATTAATTAACACATCTTAACAGCACAACAAACAGACAAGAGGATAATAAAGCAAGCAGAAAAGCCCCCTTTGACCAGGTACCAGCAGATAACTAATATAGTGCTACCTATTTCGGGAACTTTCTTCCTGAGTCAGGGTCTGATGTGACTCAGCCCCTGTTCCATGCCATTGTGTAAACTGGGGACTCGTACATTTGCACAAGATGGAAAGTATCCAGTGGCACACAGTTGAGGCCTACTCCATTTTTAGTACATAAACAGCAGGCCGCTCTGCAAGAAGCTAAGGGCATGGTCAGCACAGAGAGTTTGCCTGTCTCTGTGCTGGTGTTCTGCACCCCTCACAGTCTGCACCTGCCTCCATAAAGTCGGGCCTTTCAAAAATGCAGCATCAGGTAGGAGCACAAGTAATTGTAAGAATGCTTGCTCATTGCAGCTGTTAACATCCGGGCAAGGCATCCACATATAAGTCCACTACGGATGGACCAGTGATGGGAAGAGTGTTCATGCATGTGACAAGTAACACCATGAACTATGTCATGCCACAGAACAAATTAAGATCAAGAACAGAACAAGAGTATGTGTGGCAAAACCATGACAAACACTGTGCAGGCATCAAGGAGCTCATAAATTAGCACATCATCACCCAAACACTGCCACAGCTTGACTTAGAACTTGGGCAACAGTAGACCCTCAAAAGGAGGAGGCCACAGCTTTACACCCGTGGTCACTGTGATGTTAACTGGCTGCATTTGACAAGAGCTGGATCAGAGGTTGACTTTGAGTGTATTTACAGGGGGCAAGGTTTTCACAACACAAGCCTTGTGCACACACGCAAATAGTGTTCTGCAGCAGTGCAAGTTGAGCTGCAGCAATGAGCAGCGGGATCCTGCTTGGGCTCGTAATTCATACACTTCTCTCACGAATGAGGATCAACAGATTAACCCATACTGAATGCAGCTTGACAATATACCATCACTTAAAACACATTACAGTCAGAGAGGATGATAAATATTCCATTTATACACATTATGTACAAGGCCCGAAATGACTGAGGATGCAAGAAAACAAAGCTGGTAAATACAGAAAATGCATTTGTCATAAATATAAAGGGAAGGGTAAACCCCTTTAAAATCCCTCCTGGCCAGAGGAAAAATCCTCTCACCTGTAAAGGGTTTAGAAGCTCAAGGTAACCTCGTTGGCACTTGACCAAAATGACCAATGAGGGGACAAGATACTTTCAAAAGCTGGGAGGAGGGAGAAAAAACAAAGGGTCTGTGTCTGTGTCTGTCTGTCTGAAATCAGTGGAAGCTAGGAGCCTAAATACCTACTGTAGAATTTGACCCAATAACCACAATAATACTAATTTGCATTTCTAGAGAGATTTTCTTCTTCAAAGCATTTTACACACATGTTTTCTAACTCTCTGCTTCAAATAAAAGCCATTATTGACAGACAATTATATTTTTCCGTCACAGCACAGACAAATAGGAGAGTGAAGAGAACACAGTTTATTAATGGGATTTTAAGCAGGTTCTCGTATGGAAAATAATTAAAGATCCAGCACTCAAAAGATGACTCTGCTTAGCTGTGTGCCTTGTGGCTTAAAGCAGAATTCCAAGAACATTACTTCGCTTTTTGAAATGGTTTCTCAATTCATGACAACTCAAAATATCTGCTTCCGCCTAGTGGTGCGGGTTTGCATAACATGTGTTGTTTGTATTCCCTGTTTTCGATATCTTTGCCTAAAAGATAAAATACATCCGAATCTACTGAGACAATTCACACTTCTGCACAAAGCCACAACAGCACTAAGAATGTATATCTTTGTTAGCAAATAGGATCATTAGGGAGAAGGAAAAGGATAATCTCAGAAAGAGGCTCTCTCTTTCTCCTTCACTTTATTCTATCTAGGTTTTTCTACTGTTCTCATCAATGAAGTATCTGAGTAGCTTCCTCTAGTACATTAATAATATGACTCACATCTGTCATGGTCATATCTTTTATTGGACTAACTTCTGTTGGTGAAAGGAGTGCACAGAGTTCTCCTTCAGGCCCTTGAAAGGTTATTTCTTTCACCAACAGAAGTTGGTCCAACAGAAGATATTACCTCAGCTAGGGTGACCAGATGTCCTAAGTTTATAGGGACAGTCCAGATATTCGGGGTTTAGGCGCCTATCAATCCCACCCCACCCCCATCACGATTTTTCATACTCACTATCTGGTCACCCTATCCCTCCCCCACCTTGTCTCTCTAATAGCCTCGGAATGACATGGGAGTTTGTTCTCCTGTCACAGACTGTCCCCTGAGAAAGCTCTATCTACTGCACAGACAAGCCTCATCCTTCTAGTAGAACACTTCATGGTGCCTGAGAAATAGGCCCTGTCAGCCACACCCCTAATCCCAGGGATTTACCTGATATTTTAGATATACTGGGCCCTGGCCACTGAGCCCCTGGAAGAGAAGGACTGCGACCTGGAACCTGACTTGATGTGTTCACGTTGCAGAAGTATGTACACAGTGTCGGAAGGCAAACAACAAACAACACTTCAATGGTCACTGAATGAGGGGCCTGTGGAAAAAAATACGACCATTGTGCAATTCAAGACTGTGTCAAAATGCACGTGCACAGTACTCAGACTCCCTGAATCCTGGCATTTCCGAACTTTCCATTGCTCAGTTTTGCAAACTTACTAATTGTTATTTTCATGCAGATTTTTATGTATTTGTTGGGCGTCTAAAGATATAAAAATACAGACATCGGTTCATATCATTGTCGTGCAAACATCCCCATTTCATTGTTTGTTTTTAAAGAAAAAAGGACAGGACTAGGTTCTGGCAATTTCTGTATTGAGCTGTAAAGAAAGATATTTTAAGGGTTTTGAACTGTTGAAACAGAGGCACAGAGATTGTCTCACACAGGGAGGAGTGGGTGATGCAGTGCACACTTTCCCAAGCCAGCAGAGCTGCTGGACCCCAAGAGATTCCCCCTCTATTCCTGAGTCAACCTTTGCCAGAAGCAAGCAGACAGAAGGACAAAAGTCGCTCTCCATTTTAATAAAGGCTCTTGTAACTTCCTGGGTAAACTGGTCCCTTCCATTCTTTAGCTGACTCTTACTCAGGCTCTTTTCTTACTGGCAAACTTGAATTTTGATTTTTCTACGTCATGGCCAGTCTTTATCGTCTCTCTTGTAAACTTGAATATGCCAATCCCTGAGACGACATACTTTCTTGTTTTTTCCTGATTCGGCAATCCTAGCTTTGGGGATTGAGCTCCCATTTAAGGTACTTTTAATGATGACCCCCAGTCCTTTATTTCATCTATCAGGATGTTCAAAGAGAGCAGCTACCCTTCACTGAACGCCACTGCTCTGACTTTGGATTCCCTTGTAGAATGTGTGGGGCTGGGGTAGTTGTCTCAGCTGGATTCTTAATCCAGAGGAAAGACGCTCTCCCCTGTTCAATCAAGATCAGAAATGGCACATAGATTTGGGAGAAAAAGTACATTTTATTTTTACTCTATTTTCTTATTTCTCAAAAGGAACAGTACAACAAAGATAAAAACATTGTGAATAATCAATATAGGTTTTGATGTATCTCGTCTGAAATGGGACAGCTGCTCTTCTACTCTCGGGATGGATGCTATGTCAATAGATAAGATAAAAAGACAGGCCTAACTGAGAGACTGAACCCATATGAGGGCCAAATTCTGCTCCTCGGTTACATGAGTATGTCGCTCCCCGACTAGGGCCCAAATCTGTGTAAAGAAGAGTAAATCTGTTCCCAAGGGAGTATCGAACAACTTCCAAACTGTATAAGAAGGGTGGTTGAGTCTAAACTATAAAGACAGTTCCAAATATGGACCGCAGTTCAGGAAAGCAGCCTTATTCATCCCAGCATATGATGTAAGAAAATTCTGAAAATGTGGATCTTAGATCATGGTCATAATTTAAAAAAATTAATTGACACAGCAGACACCATTCACATTTGAAACATAAAGTAGCTTAAAACTGTCCTAGCTTGAAGTGGTGTGAAACTGCTTCAGGAAATGTGGTCCTCTTACAAGTGTAGATGTGAGGTTGCACATATGGTAAAGCCATGTATAC
Organism: Caretta caretta; assembly: GCF_965140235.1. Lineage (NCBI taxonomy): Eukaryota > Metazoa > Chordata > Testudines > Cheloniidae > Caretta > Caretta caretta. Next base: position 16,297,641 of record NC_134225.1, read on the forward strand.
AGAATACATGCTGATCTTAATCCTACAAATTTCCTAAACACTATACAGAATATCTAATTGCTTATTTTTAAATCCTAATCAGAGGAAAGTTAAAATGATTTGTGCAAATAATTGAATTCTAAGGATTGTGTAACAACAAACACTCTTATTTTCTAGATCTACTGAGAGCTAGCTCTGAGAGAACAAAACAGTATTTTCAGTGTTTATGGGTCTTTACTGAAGCAGGTCTATTCTTTATCGAAGAACAGGAAAAGAAAAGAATTCACAATATTGTTATCCCTTTTGACATGAGTAATTCGTGAATATTTTGGGTCTTGTGAGTTGTTTCCATTGGGGGAGAAATGGATGATGGAGTCAGGTATTTTTTTGACACAATCCTGCTTATTTACAAAGAATGTACACAAAGTTCTATTTCCCTAACGACAGCAGGAATAGTTTCTTGGCTCACAATTCCAAGCCTCTTTCTATCCAGCAGTCTACCCTAAAGCGCGCGTGCTCTCTCTCTCTCTCTCTCTCTCTCTCTCTCAACTTTTTCTGAGATCACACTACAAATACTTCTCTGGGGCTCCTTTGTGCATCTGCGGTGTCACACTCCCTCTCTTCCTCCCCCGCACCCGAACCCCATCTCCCTGCATTTGCATTCAGACCCGAGTGAAAGCCCCTTCCACTGTATGGCTCAACTCCTAGTCCAACTTTACTTGATGGTGACTTCTATTAAGTCAGCCATCTGTTCCACAAAAGAGCTTGATTGTTTTTACATTGATCCTGAATAAAGGACAACTGGTATGCCCACCAGCTTCAATAAGGCTTCCCCTTTCCCCAGCATAACTACCTGTTTTCATGTTGTTTTTATAAATCTGTATCTTGTACATGTCCGCAAAACCCACAGCATTCTTTTATTTTTACGAACCTGAAACAGGATATTGAATGCATAATTTCAGTTACACCAATGTAAATCTGTGGTAATTCATTAGAATTAGTCCATATTTATCCTGGTGGCAAAATAGGTTAGCACGTCACTAGAGAAAACATGACACTTTTTGATAATTGTTATTGTTGCCGGCACCCAGTGCCGAGAGGCTAAACAACAGCTGAGGTTGGTTCGCTACCCGCTGTGCTACACCCAATAATCACAACGGGGTAGAGAAGCAGAAAAGTTTATTTGCAGCTGCAAAAAGGTCCAGGGAGAATAGAATCTCCAATCCTGCACCCAGAGCAGGAAGTTACACAGGCTTTTATACATCCTTTTTCCCAGCATACCTATCCAATAGCAAGCTGCCCTAAGTATCCATATAGCCAGCCAATCCAGTTCCCAGCTAGTGCCCTTGTTCTCTGTATCATTTGTTAAACTATACATAAAGCTGCTTTATTCAGCATTGTTCTTCCATATCTGCCCTGTTTGGCCTTGTTTAGTTTCAGGCAGTCTGACTCTGCAACATATTGTTGCAGATCCTCAGCATAACTGCTGCGAGTGCCTCCAGGCGCGGGGGCCAAGGACACTTGGGCCTAGTATGCAGAGCTGCTGCGAGTGCTTCCAGGCGGGCGGGGGGGCAAGGGGGGGGGGAGGACACCTGGACCTAGTGCGAGGGGGCCTCATCGACACTCGTGGTCTTCCATCCTCTCGAGTTACCTAGTGGCCATGCCCCAGTGTCCCCACTGAACTCCCACATCTGAACTCCCAGCCAGAGCCCGTACGTGCTCCACCACTAGAGGCCCTGATGCAGCAAGCCACCCCATACAGCAAAACAAAACTACTCCCCACATGGCATTAGGATGGCAAACGATAATAGAGAAAGATAAGAACTTGCTCTAACAGGGGTTCTCCAACTTCATTGCACCACGACCCCCTTCTGACAACAAAAATTACTTCGCGACCCCAGGAGGGAGAACCAAACCCTGAGCCCGCCCAAGCCCTAGCTCCCCCGGGCCAGAAGGGGCCAAAGTCAAAACCCAAGGGCTTCAGGCCCAGGCAGGGGGCGGGGGGAGCTGTAACCTGATCCCAGGGCTGAAGCCCAAGTCTCAGCCCTGCTGCCCAGGGCTCAGGCTTGGGCTTCAGCCCTGGGCCCAGGCAAGTCTAACTCCAGCCCTGGCGACCCTATTAAAAAGGGATCCCGACCCACAGTTTGAGAACCGCTGTGCAGTAACATGCACTGATTATTGGTGATACTTGGTTTCCTCACAAAGACATGCACAAGGTTACACGGAACTCACCAGATGGTTAAACCACAAACCAGACTGAACACATGCCAGGAGACCAGGTTGTAGGCAGTCAGGCATAGTGGTCAGAGTGGGAGTCATACCTAGTGGTGAGTGTCCAAATGCCAAAAGCAGGGATTGAGACAGGGCCAAAACCAAGAAGCAGGGCCAAAGATTAGAACTAGAGTCAGAATCCAAATGCCAGAGCCAAGAATCAAGTAAGGTGACCAGACAGCAAATGTGAAAAATCGGGGTGGGGGTGGGGGGTAATAGGAACCTATATAAGAAAAAGACCCCCAGATCAGGACTGTTCCTATCAAATTGGGATATCTGGTCACTCTAGAATCAAGAGAGAGTCGGAGTCAGGAATCAGAGCCAAGGGTCAGAACCGGATCACCGGGGCCAGGGAAGAAGGGAGCAGGGCTTGTTCTGAGGAAGGAGCAAGGCTGGGTGTAGGACAGGATCTGGGCTGAAGCTGTGGAGGAGCAGAGCAAAAGCAGGGCTTGGCAAGAGCTGAGCCCAGGGAGGCAGAGAATCACTGAGCACCCAGCGAGCGACTGCTGCTGCTGAGTTTAAGAACCAGGCAGCTAACTTCTTCAGCCAATCTGGCAGGGTGGTCCAAGCAGGCTAGTGTCGGAGGATGGTGCCGTGGGGAAGGCGAGCAGAGCTTCATCATCATGGGCTTGCTTCTGGATGGCGCCGTGCCTTGTGGGGCTGGAGGTCTATCTTGCCTGGTGGGAAACTGCGGTGCCATCATAGAATCATAGAATATCAGGGTTGGAAGGGACCGCAGGAGGTATCTCGTCCAACCCCCTGCTCAAAGCAGGACCAATCCCCAATTTGTGCCCCAGATCCCTAAATGGCCCCCTCAGGGATTGAACTCACAACCCTGGGTTTAGCAGGCCAATGCTCAAACCACTGAGCTATCCCTCCCCCTAGCAATCAAGTCCCTGGCCACCTCAAACGTGTCTAGGATGGAAGGGAGCTCCTGCTCCTCCACCTGGCACTCTCTAGCAGGAGGGTCCTGCCAGAGGGTGGGGAAGGGCCAGGATAAGTGTAAAGCAGCTCTGAGACCTCTGCCCATCATAGAGGAGCCTTTCCAGAGGGTGGCCATAGACATAGTGGGGCCCCTCAGCAGGGCAACCCGGTCGGGGAAGAAATACATTCTGGTGGTGGTAGATTTCGCTATGCGCTACCCCGAGGCAGTGGCCATGTCGTCTATGGAGGCAGACACCGTGGCAGACGCGCTGCTCACCATTTTCAGCAGAGTGGGGTTCCCCAAGGAGGTCCTTACAGACCAGAGGTCCAACTTCATGTCAACCCTGCTCCAGTGCTTGTGGGAGAAGTGTGGGGTCCGACACACCTGGGCCTCGGCGTGTCACCCTCAGTCCAACGGGCTGGGGGAGAGGTTCAACGGGACCCTAAAGATGATGCTGAAAAGCTTTATGGACCAGCACCCACAGGACTGGGAGAAGTATTTACCCCACCTGCTGTTCACATACAGGGAAGTGCCCCAGGAATCCACAGGGTTTTCCCCTTTCGAGTTGTTGTATAGGAGGAGGGTGAGGAGACCCTTCGACTTGATGAGGGACGAGTGCGGGGGGAAGGCCTCCCCCGATGGAGTATGTACTGACCTTTCTGGAAAAGCTCGCGGAGCTCATGGGCTTGGCCAGGGGAAACCTAGCCAGGGCACAGAGGAAGCAGAAGGTCTGGTACGACCGCTCAGCACGTGCCTGCTTCTAGGCTACCAGGGACCAGGGGATACTTCTCATCCCCATGAGGAAGCACAAGCTGCAAGCTGCCTGGGACGGCCCCTTCAAGGTCATCAGACAGGTAAATGAAGTGAAATATGTAGTGGAACTGTCCATCCGGGCACAGCGCCACTGGGTGCACCATGTCAACATGATGAAGCCATACTGGGCCAGGGAGAAGTTGGGGCTGGCTGGGTGTGGGCAGTGGGAGGAGAAGGGAGAGGATCCCCTGGTGGGACTCCTCCCTGAGGTGGGGGCTGACCCCTCGCTGGAATCAATTCTCCTCTCAGACCAGCTAACCCCTGCCCCGCAGGCAGAGATCAGAGAGGTGCTGCCTTCACACCGGCAGCTGTTCTCCAGCCGGCCTGGGCTCACTAACCTGGCTGTTCACCGGGCGGAAACAGGAGCCAATCTTCCCATCAGGTGTTCCCCATTCAGGGTCACTAGGAAAACAGCCCAGGACCTGGAGAGAGAGGTTGGAGACATGCTGGCTTTAGGGGTGATCCAGCCGTCCTCCAGCCCCTGGGCCTCTCCCATGGTGCTGGTCCCCAAGAAGGACGGGTCGATCCGGTTCTGTGTGGATATGGGAAGTTCAGTGCCATCACCGTGTCCGATGCCTACCACCGATAAAATCTCTAGACAAGTTGGGGGGGCGCTGATGTGATGAAGTGGGACTGTTCTTAATGGTTCCTCTGAATAGTGTGGGGGTGCCTCAGTTTCCCTATGCAGTTCTTAAGTATCTAGGTGGTGGGATAAGGGTGTATGATCACTGCAGAGCCCTAGAGGGCAGGTGTGTGCAGGAGTCTGGACACAGAGAATGGCCAACACCCTGTTTCCTGGCCACTGATGGCCTGGGCCCTTCCCCCCTGCAGGGTGAGAGCTAAAGGGTTGGAGAACAAGGGAATCAGGTGACCTCCTGGCCCCGGAAAGGAACAAAGCCCAGAAGAGGAGGGGCTGGAGGGAGTTTCAGTTTGGGGCTGGCTGGGACATGGAGTAAAGGGCAGGCGTGGTTGTCTGGCTCACTGCCCCCCAAAATGGACCCAGCTGAGGGGTCCTGTTCTCTGCACCTACAAGCTCTGTTTTAGACCATGTTCCTGTCGTTTAATAAACCTCTGTTTTACTGGCTGGCTGAGAGTCACATCTGACTGCAAAGTTGGGGTGCAGGACCCTCTGGCTTCCCCAGGAGCCCCGCCTGAGTGGACTCACTGTGGGAAGCGCACGGAGGGGCAGAGGATGCTGAATGCTCCGAGGTCAGACCCAGGAAGCTGTGTGAGCTGTGTGTCCTGCAGACAGTCTGCTCACAGACAGGAGACTTCCCCAGAGTCCTGACTGGCTTCATGGGGAGCAGTTCCAGAGCATCGTCCGGGGACTCCATGACAGCTATCAAATCCCCCCTCACTCTTCTCTTCTGCAGACAAAATAACCACAGTTCCCTCAGCCTCTCCCCATAAGTCACGTGCCCCAGCTCCCTACTCATTTTCATTGCCCTCCACTGGACTCTCTCCAATTTGTCCGCATCCTTTCTGTAGTGGGGGCCCAAAACTGGACGCAATACTCCAGATGAGGCCCTCAGCAGTGCTGAATAGAGGGGAATAATCCCTTCCCTCGATCTGTGGGCAATGCTCCTACAAATGCAGCCCAATATGCTGTTAGCCTTCTTGGCAACACGGGCACACTGCTGACTCATATCCAGCTTCTCATCTGCTGTAACCCCAGGTCCTTTTCTGCAGGTCCTTTTCACCAGTTCCTTATCCACCTTTCAATTCTCATATTAGACCCCATCTTCTCCAATTGAACTAATAATTTCCCAATTGTATCAAATGCCTCACTGACATCCAGGTAGATTAGATCATTGGTTCTCAAACTGGGGGTCACAACCCGGTTAAGTGGGGGGGTCACGAGCCCCAACCCCAGCGCGCGGCTGTAAGTTGCGAGCCCCGACCCCTGCGCCAGGCTGTCAGCTCCGACCCCTGTGTGGAGCTGCGGGGCTACGAGCCCCAACCCGGGCACACGGCTGTGGGTCCCGACCCCTGTGCTAGGCTGTGAGCCCTGACACCGGTGAGTGGCTGTGAGTCCCGACCCCGACCCCTGCGCTGGGCTGTGAGCCACGACCCCGGTGTGCAGCTGTGAGTCCTGACCCCAACCCCTGGGCCAGGCTGTGAGCCCCGACCCCGACAGGGAATCGTGGTTGTGAGCACCGACTCCAACCCCCATACAGGGCTGCAAGCCCAGACCCCAACCCTGGGCAGGAGCGGGGCTGTGATCCCTGAGTCCGACTGCCACATGGGGTTGCAAGTCCTGACCCCAACCAGGAGTGGGGCTGTGAGCCCTGAGCTGGGGCATCCAGGACGCTGTGAGCCCCGATTCCTGTTATGGGGTTTCAGGCGGAGCCCGGCCATGCTGAGGGTTATCAGCCGAGAGCACACACAGGGTTGTCAGCCCCGAGCCCCGCCACCCTCTGCGTTTTAGTCTTAATTTAAAAGCAGTGAGTAAAGGTAAATTCATTTTAAGCCATAGGGTTTAAATTTAGTATTTAACATAGTGTTAAATATCAAAAATGTGTTTTTAATTTTTAAGGGGGGGGTCGCACTCAGAGGCTTGGTGTTCGAAAGGGGTCACCAACACAAAAAGTTTGAGAACCACTGCCTTAGATCTACTGCATTTCCTTTGTCTAAAACCTCAGTTATCTTCGCAGAGAAACAGATCAGGTTGGCCTGGCAGGACCCACCGATTGTAAAACCAGGTGATATTTTATCCCAGTTACCGTTCACCTCTTTGTCCTTCATTACTTTCTCTCTCAAAATTTGTCCCAAGACCTGGCAGACAGTTGAGGTCAAATTAAAAGGCCTGTAGATACCTGGACCACGTTTTTTTCCATTTCTTAAAAATAGGAACTATATTAACAATTCTCCACTCCCCCGCCCCGAGTTTACAGAGTCATCAGAAATCCTTGCTATTGGGCTTGCAATTCCATGTGCCAGTCCCCTTACTCTGCATGGATGGAGCTTATGGGGTGCTAGGGGCTGCAGTGAGTGGGGTGGGAGGACCCAGTAGGGGGCACTCGCCCCTTCTAGTCTGTGCCGGCCCCAGCATAGTGCTCAATTTGTGCTATTTTGGGGGTTGTAAATCTAAGCTCCTGAGCGCTTGTCACTAAGGAGCCCATGTGCAGTGCAGCCTGGTCATAGAATCATAGAATATCAGGGTTGGAAGGGAGCTCAGGAGGTCATCTAGTCCAACCCCCTGCTCAAAGCAGGGCCAATCCCCAATTTTTGGCCCAGATCCCTAAATGGCCCCCTCAAGGATTGAACTCACAACCCTGGGTTTAGCAGGCCAATGCTCAAACCACTGAGCTATCCCTCCCCCCTGGCTCCCTGGCCCAGCTCCCCACGCTCTGTGCAGCACAGTGCAACTAGATGTGGGATTCTTCACTTGTCCTAATCTACTGTGCTGTGTGGTTGTGAAACAGCTGCTCCGTCCCACCCCAGAGGTGGCTGCATCTCAGTGCTGGGCAAAGGATCCCTGTATAAATAGCCCCTGCGCCCCACCCCAGAGGTGGCTACATCTCAACCCCAGGGATGAACTGAGTGACTGGAATACAAGTGACTCTAGTCCTGGAAGTGACCAGGGCTGCTGGGCCTCTTGCCAGGGAGGTGGGCAAGAGATTGGGGCCCTGAGGTGGTGCAAGGCCAGGGCCGAGATTCTTCTGGCAGTGGGAGCCCAGTGACTCAGTCAGTGCCCTGCTCCCAGCCAGCCCTCCCCATTCACCGAGCCCTTCGTGCCAGCCATGTCGCTCTGAGTTGCACTAGGTGCCACTCGATAGGTCACCTACAATCACACGGTTTCTTTTCGGTGCCTCGACTGGGCAGCGGGTAATGAGAGGTGGATAACTGATTCTCCAGGCCAGGACTACAGACCTGCTCCCCCGCTGTGCCAGGGATGCCCCGCTGGTCCCATCTCTGCCCCAAGAGCCTCCCCCTGCAGTTCCTGGCAGGGAAGGGATTGCCCCACTGCCAGCGCCCAGCAGGCCTATGTGTGACATGAGTTTGGGGGTCTCAACCCCGTCCCTAGGGGGATGGGTCCATGCTCTGACGGGGATTAGCTGACAGCCAAGGACTGGCCAAGAGTGCCCTCCCCGCCTTCTCGGGCAGGGCAAGGGGTGGAGTACAGAGTGATCTGCTGTGGGGCCCAGGCCCTCAGTCTCTGGGGCTGGCATCACTGCCCCAGCAATGAACCTCCCCCAGGGGCAGGGAGCAGCTGCCGGGTCCAAAGCATCCCAGCAAACACTTGGCCATTCGGCACCAGCCAGGGGAAGGTCTCGCACCCAGGCCATTCTGGATCAGAAGCGTGTGTGGAGAGATGGGAGCTGAACACGGACCCCTCTCCAAACTCCCAGCAGCCCCCAGGGCCTCGTCCCTGCGATCCCTCTACCGCCATGGGCACAGGGACCCTCAGCCAGCCCCCCCATAGGGCCCAACAGTGGGGAACCCAGCCCCTTACCTGGCTGGTCCCTCCCACGGCCTTGACGCTGGCCCCAGTTCAGCCCCGTTCCCCCACTCTGCAGGGCTCTGGAGAAGCCTCCACTGGCAGCTTTGCCACTGGCGCTCTGTGGCAGCTCCTGCCGAGGCCCCAGGGCCCAGGCCGGGCAGCGCTGCCCTCCCAGGGGGCTCGTTAGCCAGGGCCATGCAGAAGCCTGGGGCCCAAAGGCCAACCATGGCTCCCCAGCCGGGAGCGGGTTTCCTTGACACCTGGGTACCCCAGGGGGCCAGATCCTAAAGAGCAGGAGGGGAAGATGCAGAAAGAGGAGAGCTGTGCCCGGGGCCGTAGAGCGGGAGGATGGGACAGAGCGACGTTTAAACCAGAGGGGCGGAGGGTGCGCCCCATCTTCCTCAGAGCCCTGGGCTGGCCTGTGCCCCCTGGCCCCAGGGGTGGGGGCTGGAAAGTGACTTGCCTTGCCCCAGAGTGCCAAGGCCACTGGCTGTACCGGAGAGACAGGGCAGCTGCAGGAAACCGCCCCCCCCTCCCCGCCCCCGAGCCGGGCTCCGTGGGGCCAGGATTCAGGCCTGGGGAGCTTTGGGCCTTGTGGAGGGGACTCCAGCACTGGGGAAAGGGCCAGCTCGACTGCCCCAGAGCCCAAGGCTTGCGTCACACCCCCATCCCCCACGCCAACGGCCCTGCCCTGAAGGGACCCATCTAGGGGCAGAGCGGAGCTCAGGTTCTGTAGCCCCAGCGTGCCAGTCCCACAGCCGGCAGGCAACGCGGGTGCTGTCCCAACAGGAACTGGACTGAGCCCCTCTCCACAGCCACCACCCACTGTCAGACACTGCTCCCCTGGGACAGATTCGAACCCGTGCCCCAGAGAGGAGAGACGCCCCCAACCCCGCCAGCCCAAAATATTATTATTCATCTTACATAGCACTGAGCAGCAAAACACTTCCCGAAGGAGGTCAGTGTCATCATCCCCACTGTACACATGGGGAAACTGAGGCAGAGGGCAGGGAAGGGATTTGCTCAAGGTCACCCAGTGGCAGAGCCAGACATAGACCTCCAGTCTGCTGCATCCCAATTCAGTGCTTTACCCACTAGGCCACACTGCCTCCCTTGAATCATAGAATCATAGAATATCAGGGTTGGAAGGGACCTCAGGAGGTCATTTAGTCCAACCCCCTGCTCAAAGCAGGACCAATCCCCAATTAAATCATCCCAGCCAGGGCTTTGTCACGCCTGACCTTAAAAACTTCTAAGGAAGGAGATTCTACCACCTCCCAAGGTAACGCATTCCAGTGTTTCACCACCCTCCTAGTGAAAAAGTTTTTCCTAATATCCAACCTAAACCTCCCCCACTGCAACTTGAGACCATTACTCCTTGTCCTGTCATCTTCTAAAAGAAGACTCTGTGGCCATAGCTCGGGAGCGGCTTTCCCTCCACGCACTGCCGGGGGAGGCATGAGATGTTTAGTATTGTCTGTCCCAAGTGTGGGGAGGCACGAGCCACCCCGGGTCCCACACAGGTGCCTCTGTCCAGATGGCATGAAGGCCGAGCGGGCCCATCAGCTTTGGTGCCCCTCTTGCCCCCCAACATTCAGAAGTCACTAGTCAGGCCTCAAAATCATGAGATTTGCTTAAAAAATCACAAGATTTTAATATTTGTTTGCATTCTGGCGTGGCTGTGTTTGGGAGGTGTGAGGTCTGGGGCTTCTCCTCCACGCCGAGGGTGGGCACTTTATCTAACGAAAGTGAAGATTCTTCGTTACTGATCCCATTCCAACTCACCCACCCACCCACTGCTGGGCTCACCATGCAATGATGGGCGTTGGAAATGTTGGCCATTTAAGGGTTAAAGTGTGACGGGTTGTTGGTCTACCCTGGCACTAGAAGGGCAGCAGAAAGAGCAGCAGCCCCACAATTGAGCTGCCTTGGAAATTTGGGGGGGTGTGTGGAACCCTTATGGTTTCACCCCTTGCAAAAAATTTTCAAAAGCCAAAAATGTATATGTGTGTGTGTGTTTGTGTGTGGTTTTTTTCATCCCCTCCCATCCACTTTCCAGTGGCAAATGAGAAAAGGACAAAGGGCAGAGAAATGGGGGAGGGAAGGGTAATTTTTCGAAGGCTTTTTTTAAATTGCTCATCAAAAACCTGAAATGTTTAGAAAGAAGCAAATTTTTTCTACAACACTGTCAAGAAAAAGGCCAATTTACCAACAAAAAAGCTCAGGCTTTAGTTAAAAGAGGAGCGAAAGAAGCAGGGCTGAAATAGGTACAGAATATAATGAAAGGAGGGGGGTGCTCCTATTTGCCTCCCCTTCACCTGCCCCAGTGTTACAAGAGCAATGGGACGCTCTGTGAAAGCAAATGTCAAGGGAAGTTACATAGTTAGCCAGGGGAACTCACTGCCACTAGATGTCACTGACATTGCGAGCCTGGCAGGATTCAGACAAGGATGGTGGGGGGTGGGGGAGCAAAGGTGTCAGGACAGAATTTAGAAAACAGGGCACAAGGCCACTGCTGACTGTCAGGATGAGAGAAATATGCCCCCCTTCCCCTCCTCCCCCGACTGGTTATGTCATCATTAGCCACGAGGAGGGGGTTCTTGCACCTTCCTCTGAAGTAGCTGGTGCTGGGGTGGCTGGCCCCATTGATCTGATTTGGGGAAGGAGGCAGCAGGGAGAGGGCAGGGTACTGGGCTAGATGGGTCCTGTGACGCTAGCAGACCAGGTGCCAGCTCATGCCCAGGCCCTTAGGCCTCACTGAACACTGACAAATGCAGAGCTTGACCCAGCCTGTGTGTTAGCCGTGTGACAACAGCTGCTGATCAGCGTGTGTGGAGTGTTTCGACTTGTGGAATTGCTTGCAGGATTGATCTCTCCCATAACCTCTGTAGCCCGTGGTATAAAGTTAGAATGAATGTTTGCATCGTAAACCTCTGTAACTGCTCTACACCACTGAGTTTGCAAGGCAGCTTACGTCCACCTAACACTGCGTCTACACTAAAATTTGGCTCCCGCTGATGTAACTCACCTGCTTTGCCGACTTAATCATGCCACTTCCCCCAGTCAGCGTAGTTAGGTCAATGCAGTGTCAGTGTACGTACTGCGTTGCTTACATCGACTGTCCCGCAATGCCCCACACTGACAGTACAATCGATACCACACACCACAGACACAAAGAGCCAGGTGTACACACACACAAGTGCTGTAACTACTGTGGCGGCTGCATGCAGGGCGATTTGATTTTGTAGTGTAGCCGTGGCCTGTGTAATTCCCCCAACAGGGGAGAAGCATGAATTAGTGTAAAGTGCTGGGCCTGCCCATTGAAACCAAACGAGCCATTGCGAAACATCCTTACTGATTGCCTCTGTTGTTAGATATTTCACTGCGTGTGTGTGTGTTCTCCCTGTGTGCTGCCCCAGCTCTGTGCAGACAGCCAGCACAGCAGACCTTGAGTGAACCGCCCAATGACCACAAGATCCGTTAAGGGACGAAGGCACCAGGCCAGGTTTATTGTTGACAAGGCATGCTAATAGCACCTGGCAGATTCTACGAGGATACTAAGACACGTATGCCTGTGACAATGGACACAGCTCAGTGAATGGCGGGACTTTCCATTGCCCCTTGGCTGGACCAACACATTCTCTCAGAGATACCCTGATACAAACAAGCTGCCCCTCTGACTTAGATACTGCCCTCTGACCTGGCTAGTTATTGTCCATTTTTTTTTGTACATGTTGGTTTGATTAAAACATTTGTATTTATTACGTTGCTATTTGTCCTGAGAGCAGGAAAGGAGTATGGATGAGAGCAGGAAAGGGGCACTGAGGGCAGCCCCCTGCCTCTCCCCCCCCACCCCCCAAATGAGGGGCCCTGGATCTGGCTGCAGGAGGTCTCCGCCCTCCTCATAACGGTGGATGGGTGGAGAGTTCACAGCAGGGCACTGAGCAGCTGAGGGGGATGTGGGGAGATGGGGGGGCATCACTGGAGGAGTCAGCGTGTTCTTTGTTGGCTCCTCATGCCCCCCCCCCCCGGAAAGGGGGCCCCAGGCTGCTCCCCCCAGGGACTGTCAATCATTCAGTGAGGAGCCGTCCCAGCCCCTCCACCCCAATGGGGCCTGGCTTGGCCACCAGATCCAAGGTTCCTGCTGCTTGGCCCCTGCTGATCTGTCCTCCCCCACCCCCCCACCCCCTGCCAGGACATCATTGAGGACAAACTGGTCAAGAATCTGTGGCCCTTTTTGTCGGACCCGGTCCCTACCACCAGCTCCCAGGCTGCTGTCAGGTAAGGCTGAGCCTGGCTGGGCTGTGGGTGGCAGAGCCCTGACACACACACCCCAGAGTGTAGGAGCCTCTGTGCCTGGGAGTGTGTGGTCAGGACCCTGCCCTCTACGGGGGAGGGGATGTCCAAGAGCCTGGAGCCCTGGAACCCTCTTACCATGTCCCCCGCGCCCCAGCAGTCCCTCAACACACCAGGGCCCAGGATGGAGGAAAGGGACTGGCCGAGCTTTAGACAGACCCCCAGCCCAGCCCAGGTGCCACCCTCCCCTACTCCCTCTTGCCTGCTTTGGGACTCCTGTCCCACTCCCTTGGGCAGGGCCTGCCCCGCAGCCTCCTCCAGGCCCTGCCCTTCCATCTGGCATTCCCTCAGCGAGCCCCTGGTATCCACACTGCCCCTCTCTCCCCCCAGCGCCCGCTTTAGGCATTGGCACAAGAACAAGCCAGCGGCCGAGTACCTGACGGGCCCGCGCCTCATCATTTACGTGCTGGGTGGGGTGTCCATGTCTGAGATGCGCTGTGCCTACGAAGTGACCCCGGCCATCAAGGGCAAGTGGGAGGTGGTGATCGGTGAGTGGGGCGAGTCCTGGGGGAAAGGGCGGCTGGAATGCCCAGGTCAGGGAGAGTTGGGACCCCCTGGGAGGGGGAGACCCTAGAACTGCCTGCCCAGCACCTACAGGGCTCCCATGCTACCCTCTGTCCTCCCACACCCAGGGGCCTGGGAACAGATGTGCTTGCCCCACATGGCCTGTATCTAGCCGCCTGATCTCCTGGCCTCTGTCTCCCCAGGCCTCTCATTGCCCAGGGACCATGTGTGGGGCCCCAGTCAGACACCCCCAGTAACTCCCATAGGGATATGGCTCACCCCCTGCACACACCCCTCGAAGACCCAAGGGTGAGGAACACTGTCAGCGCATGGATTCTTGCCTGGCTGTGCAGGGTACAGCGGCACGAGGGGTGCGGTGCCAGGCCAAGGGGGATAGGAGACAGTCCCTCCCCCCCTGCACTAGAGCAGGGTCCAGCTGCAAGGATGGGGGTGATGGTGATGCCAGCCACATACCTGCCTCACTGTGCCCACCACTGTCAACCACCTCTCTCTCCCCCAGGTTCCAGTCACATCCTGACCCCCAAGCGCTTCCTGGATGACATCCAAACCCTCAACCAGCTGGACCCCGAGGAGGCCTAGAAGCAGCCCCCTCCCCCCAGAGACTCTGCCCCCCACAGTTTGCTGCCCCCAGCTCCACCTGCTCTTCTCAACAAGGCATCTTCCCCCCTACTCTTGGCTGCGGTGTCAGTTCTTGGGCGGGGGGAGGACCCCCAGGCTGCTTGTCTGTTCGGGCAGGGGGCAGGCCAGGCTTCCTCCCGTCTTTGCAAGTCTTTGCCTCCCGTTAACAGCAGCTGGGAGGGAGGGAGAAGCTAGGAATTGCACACCCGCCCCGCAAGGCAGGTCAGTCTTTCCCAGAGGCTTGGGGAGAGGCTCTGCTTTCACTTTGGCCTGTTCGCTCCATCTGACGCTGTTGTGGGCCAGATGTAAACCAAGCTGGCTGGGTTTCAGTCCAACACTCATTGCAGGGCCTCTTGGAGAGGCACCAAGTCCCAGGGTTAAACAGGGCGCCCTGGGGCTCCCAGCTCCCTGCACAAACAGCAAAATCTCATACCCAGTGTGACGAAGGGGGACTGTTCTTAATGTTTCCTCTGAATAGTGCGTAGTTCCTCGGTTTCCCCTAGGCAGTTCTTAAGTATCTAGGTGGTGGGATAAGGGTGTATGATCGTTGCAGATCCCTAGAGGGCAGGTGTGTGCAGGGGTCTGACACAGAGAATGGCCGACACCCTGTTTCCTGGCAACTGATGGCCTGGGCCCTTCCCCCCTGCAAGGTGAGAGCTAAAGGGGTTGGAGAAGAAAGGAATCAGGTGCCCTCCTGGCCGGGTAAAGGGACAAAGCCCAGAGGAGGAGGGGCTGGAGGGAGTTTCAGTCTGGGGCTGGCTGGGACATGGAGTGAAGGGCAGACGTGGTTGTCTGGCTCACTGCCCCCCAAAATGGACCCCCCAGCTGAAGGGTCCAGTTCTCTGCACCTACAAGCTCTGTATTAGACCATGTTCCTGTCATCTAATAAACCTTCTCTTTTACTGCGAGAAGCAGCGCGGGGCGAGGGATGTGCTGGCCACGGCTTCCTGCAGCCCCCGTTGGCCTGCAGTGGGGAACCGCGGCCAGTGGGATCCGCGGTCGGCCAAACCTGCGGACGCGGCCGGTAAAGAAACTGGCCCGGCCCACCAGGGGGCTTACCCTGGGGGGCTGCGTGCCAAACGTTACCGACCCCGGTGCTACAGCAATCTCCCGTACAGCAATGGCTCTTACAAGACAGAGTAAGTTAGAACAACCCAGAGTCTAAAGCTCAGGTGTATTTGAGGATCTGGGCCAGTACTTGGCTGGTTCTATAGTAATGACCCCTGAGCAAGCAGTGTAATGTACATGCTTATCACTGAGCTTGTCCAGAGGCTGCAAAGAATCATAGAATATCAGGGTTGGAAGGGACCTCAGGAGGTCATCTAGTCCAACCCCCTGCTCAAAAGCAGGACCAATCCCCAATTAAATCAGAATGACTAGATGTCCTGATGTGTAATAAAAACACTTCGAATCATAAAAAATCAACCCAGCCTACTTTACAGGGCCTGATCCTTCTCTCCCTTACAGCATCTGAGCAGTAGGAGAATGGCTAATACGGGCCAGTATTATGGTTGTTGTATTCTATTTATAAAAGTATAATACTGGCCAGTATTATAGTTGCTGTATCGTGTTATAAAACAACAAAATAAATAGAAAAATAAAAAATACAAATGAATGTTTTGAATGAATTTGGGGAAAAGAATTTACAGCACAGGACAAGGATTTAAAACATTTAAAACATTCCTTTCTTTCTCTCCAGTATTATCGTCTCTCTTGTTCTAATTTTGGGTCGCAGGAGCGAGTAGTATAAAGGCCCTACCATCAATCAAACGTTAACCCCACCCCTTGACCCTGTAAGCCCTGCACACAGGTCACTGGAAGTCCCACCTCATGGGAGTATTACTTGCAGGGTCAAGGCGGACACATGTCCAGAAGCAAGGTGTGTCATGTGACCCCTGTAAGAACTCCTCCCACTGTCCTCTGCTGATCAGGATGGATTTTGCCCTGACAGGAACGACTCGAGAGAAGATTTGACCAATCAGGGGGAGTTCCGGGGTTTGTGTGACCCCTCTAAGAACTCCTCCCACTGCCCTATACCAATCAGGAAGGGTTTCAGCCGCTGGGGACCACCCCGAGAGGAGATTTGTCCAATTGGGGGGAATTCTGGGGCGGGGTGACCCGTCAGGAAGTGGTTCGTGTGACCCCTCTAAGAACTCCTCCCACCACCCTCTACCAATCGCGATGGGTTTTGGCCACAGAGGACAACCCCGAAAGGAGATTCGACCAAAATAGGGTGGGTTCTGGGACGGGGTCAACCGCCCAGAAGAGGGTCGTGTGACCCCTCTAAGGACCCCTTCCAACGTCCTCTGCCAATCAGAGTGCAGCACCATCACCTCATAAGTCCCAGCGCTGGGAAGAGGAGGCCATCTCTTACCAAGAAGACATGTTTTAGAAATTGTGGAAAGGCTGAGAGGAAATGTGGACTCCTTTACCACTCCTGTGAGACCTTCAGACTTTGTTTTAGCCCCGAGGACCTTTGGAGTTGTGTGGAGAAAGCGCTACAGCAGTGACAGTTCTGAAGAGGATGAGAGAGAAGCCAAGGGGATTCCTTTGGCCTAGCCATTGATGGATATGCCAGAATCCGACCCTGAAGCCCAACTGCTCATGAGACACCCCCATGAGCATGGTGGCCTCTCGTCATCCGCCACCCTGGAGGAGGAAGGCCATCATGGCGTGGGGGAGGCACTGGCAGACAAGGTGAATGGAAAAGACGTAGCTCCGGTAAATGAATGATTAAGAAGCGACGGTCGATGATTGGGTGTAATGGGGCTAGGAACCAGGGGTTGTGTAAATCTAAAAACAAGCAGTGGGAACTTACGCTTGTTTCTTGTCTGAAAATCTCTCGACAGCTTGACAATGCCTTTCTAGAGGACCCGGAGGCCCTGGACGGCGTTGCATCAAACAGCGAAGGTGAACCAGGCCCGCCTTGTTTTTGCTCAACGCCGCTAGAAATTGTTGAAGATGACTCCGAGGAGGACGGCTATGAGGAGTTTAGGAGAGGCTTGGCATGGAACTCGCTGAGCCAGTGCCACGTCACGAACGTAAAAATGTTATGCGGACTATTGTACACGTTGCTGTTTATGCTGTTCTTCATCACTGGCTTAGGGAAAAGCTTTTTGAAAATGGTGAGGGCTGTGTCATAAATGCCCCAGCCCAATGGCACCATGCCTGTGTGACTTGGACTTCAATGGATAGAAACTGCAAGCTCTGGGGCCTGTGTGCTGAGCTGTGTTTGGAAAGCTTATTGAACACTATTATTGCCATAGGTTATGTTATGCAACGTCTGTGCCTATCCCAAGAACATTTAGCGCAAGCGGTGACCTTGAGAAATGCTGTGCAATTCAGTGGAGACCCTGACCGTGTTTTAAAGAAAATGTCCAAAATGGAAGATGCCTGCTTACAGCGTTACATTGACCGTCTGGTCCACACAAAAACTGACAGAACCCTGCTTAAGAAAAAGACTATTTGTAAGAAATCTAAAAGGATTAATTGAGAGAATGATGAGGGGACAAACATGCAATATCAAACTTGGTCAC
This sequence comes from Caretta caretta, assembly GCF_965140235.1. Taxonomy (NCBI): domain Eukaryota; kingdom Metazoa; phylum Chordata; order Testudines; family Cheloniidae; genus Caretta; species Caretta caretta. Next base: position 16,315,108 of record NC_134225.1, read on the forward strand.
TGTACATTTTAAAAAATCGAATGAAAAGGGCTTTGTGATTATCTGTGTTTCTGTTAGAAGGTCTCTGGCCCTAAAGTGAGCTAAAAGTTTTAATGGAGATCTGGGTTTGTTTTCAAGAAGCTGTATGACTTTTAAATTGAAAAAAAAATGGTTTGTGAGAACCTAGCTCTTGTGTCTTTGTGTAAAAGAGACCCATTTACAGCAACAAGCTGTGAAGTGGGAGGGGAACAAATCCTAAAAATGTGTTTACAGTGTAACCCTTCTGCCCATCAGAGTTGGCAACAACAGGGTCTAGGTTCAGTATCTAGGAGTTCCATTCCAGGAACACAATGCAAAACCAGGTCAAGCCCCCACCAGTGGGGCACTGAAGCTCCCCTACGACAAGTTGAAATCACTGAATACTGTGTTAAGTAGTAGGGGGCCTCAGAGCTGGGGCACCATGAACCCAAAGGGAATTCAGCTCTGCAGTCTGTAACCAAACTCCTAATAGAATTAAAATTCTCTCTGATATTACATAATGGAGAGAAGGTGCAATTGGTGTTTGGGGCCCTCAGAAGGGGGCTCACACCACTAGGCACAAACCTCCAGCCTCAAACTCTCTCAATTCACTGGCTTTTGCAATCCTTGTCCCTTGCCTAGCGAGTGCTACTTAGTTGATCTTGATTCCCTCCGTCATAAAAGGCCAAGTACAGTTCCACTGTCCTTGGTTCACATAATCAGGATAATGACACTTTATTCTTCCTGCCCCAATAACAGAGACACTGGGGATCCCACAGCAGCCAAAGTGACCGTTTGGGCTCCTGTGGGCTCATGCGAGGCGGGGTGGGTGTGCCTGTGCAAACGAGATCAGCTCCTGAAGTCCTTTTCCACAACTCACCACCAGATGTCAGGATAGAGCTCATCCTGCCTCTGCTTACAACAGGAAAACAAAACAGGGATGGTTCAGACATGTGTTTGAGTACAACAGAGTTGACTCATCCTGTTGAACTGAATGGTTTTAACCACACCCCCACTGAACAGTGAAGGTAACTGTGATTCCTTACCCTTGTTGCTATAGGGATAAATTTGATGGGTGTGCACCCATAGTAAGGGAGGTGGGTGGGTGAGTTCGGATTAATATGAAATGAAATAAAACCTCAGGAATTCGCAGATGCTATTGGGCAGTTTAAATATAATCCCTGGAGTTGGCAGAACTCTACTGGACAGTTTAAAAGGACCCAGGAGCTGGCAGAACTCTACTGGACAGTTTAAATATGACCCAGGAGTGGTTTTGAATGCTATGGGTCACTCTTTCTAGCAATTCAAAGCCATTAAAAGTTTAAAATACTATATTTACCAAAAAAAACCCCCAAAACAACCAACCAAAAAACCCCACCACACACATTAATAATCAAGGTGGGCCATTTCCAGCACAAATCCAGGTTTCCTTACAATGTAAGTGATCACTTTAGATAAGCTATTACCAACAGGAGAGCGGGTTTGTTTTTCTTTGGGGGGGGGGAGAAAACCTGGATTTGTGCTGGAAATGGCCCACCTTGATTATCATACACATTGTAAGGAGAGTGATCACTTTAGATAAGCTATTACCAGCAGGAGAGTAGGGTGTGGGGAGAGAAAACCTTTTGTAGTGATAAACACTCATTTTTTCATGGTTTGTGTGTATAAAAACATCTTCTGTATTTTCCACAGTATGCATCCGATGAAGTGAGCTGTAGCTCACAAAAGCTTATGCTCAAATAAATTGGTTAGTCTCTAAGGTGCCACAAGTACTCCTTTTCTTTTTGTGTTTTAAACTCTCTCTCTCTCTCTCTCTGTGTAAAAAATACATTGGTGGGTTTTTTTTAAAGTATATGGCTGCAAACTGATAGTAATGGTGTGTTTCAAACTAACAGGGTGTTTTTTTACTGTGCAAAATGTGTTTTAAACTGGATTTTAAAAGTTGATTTTAAAAGCAGTTTGGTTTTTATTTTGCAAAATGAGGTGTATTTAAAAAAAATGTTTGCAGGTTTGTTGTTTTTTGTTTTAAAGTGGTAGAAATAAACTCAAAACTCCTGTTTGTTGTGCAGCCTGAAATGGATTATTTTGTTTGAAAGCTCTGACTTTTTAAATAGAAAAACACCCTAATGAATATTTTATTTTTAACTTTACAAGACAGTTTCGTGTGATTTATAATCATCATCATCATCATATTGTCTGCTCCACCGTACGGTGAAAACATGAGAGACCCTTAGACCAGAGGGTAAACAAGCTTAAAAGAAAAAGAAAAGAGACAGCTGAAAAGAAAAATTCCCCAGATGGATGGATGAAGCCCAGTAAATATATTGTGTTTGTGAGGTTATGAGGTTTTGTATTTTAAGTAAATACATCGGTGTGGGTGAGAAAGATGGTAAAGTTAAGTTTTGTAATATGTCCCTTCCCCCCTAATCGGGAATGTGCAGTTCTCCTGACAATGCTGTAGTCAAAGCTACAGGGACACCTCCACCAGACCAGCCAAAGAACCAGAAATCTGCTTTGAGACCTTTAACAACTCAAAACAGCACAAGAGTGCAGATGAAGCATCAGGGCAGTCCAAACCTCAATTACGTCAAAGCCAAGGACAAAACAAAAAACTCTGGTGAAAACCAACCACGCAAACACAACGCCAGTTCCTCAGCGGCCACCTCCACTCCAAGCCCTGAGAAAACCGTGAGTGAAAACGCCCACCTACGATGCTTCGTTCAGAAGACTGAGGGACGTTGTATCCTCGGGGGTTCTAAAAGAACGGTATTCTAAAAAAGGTTTGGGGAAAATATGATGCCTCGTTCAGAATACCGGTGAATGGTGTATCTTCAGGGGGTCTAAAAGAACGGAGGGCTGGAAAGCACATCAACAAAGCAAAAGCTTTGGTGGGTGACTTTTTGAAAAATACTTCAATTTTTGGCTCTGCGCAGGCGTGACTAGTCGTGGAAAGAGGCACCCGCAAGGATACACATCAGCTCAGGTGTAAACAAAAGGGGGGATAGCGCTTGGTGGACAAACAAATGGCTGCCAAAAAGTTCCAGGCCAGGATCGCTGTAAAAATTTTAAAAAGAGCCTAGATTTACCTAGATTTGGGGGGTCGGTGTATTGTGAGGAATTTCATTTTGTCAATCTTGAGCGAATAAATTCAGCTCAGCAGGTTGTTGAAGCCATACACAGGGGGATACAGTAGGTTCTCGATGACGTTAATGCTAGGGTAGGCCCTGATGATTATGTTCAGTTACATTTAGAGAGCTGTAATTTAACTAAGCCGTTGTTTTTGGTCTGAAGAACTAGGGATGAGCTGTCTGCTGAGGATTTCTTCAATCAGACCTCAAAGCTGCCACAGAGCAATAGAGTTGCATGTCAATGGGACATTGCACCTCGTTGTGACAGTTGTAAAAAAACAGGGGTGGGGACCGCTCATAGAGTTTTAAATTCTATCCTCAGTAGTCAAATCATCCATAAAAAAGAGACAATGTTTAGTAGACCTGACTTACACGGGTACCCATCTGTGTTTTGCGCGTGGACTCTTGGCTGTCATGTCCGACCACAAACCTACGGACGCGGAATCGTTAGCGGGGGCGAGAAAGTTGCATGAGAAACTGGGCTGGTCAGATCAAAAAAAGATTATGCTCAGTGATGTAGCAATGTCTGAACAGCATTTAGGAGTCAACATACAGGTGGTGCTGTATGCAGCGAAAGGGGATTTTTTAAAACGGGGGGGGGACAGTTTACCCCAAGACTTATTTCATCCCGTTGCACGATGAGCATTACTAGGGGGTTCTGGTTGTGAAAAAGTTGTTTGGAGCAAAAAATTATGATGAGTTTTGCCCCACGGTGCACAGTCACGGCCACTCTTGCAGGTCCAGCTGCTGCCTCTGCTTGAACATAACATGCTCAGACAGCGTGGATGTGCAGCTGAGGTCTCCTCGCTGTAGACTGTATTGTCAGTCCAGAGAGCGTTTAGACAGACACATCGACTGGGCGTCGACAGAACAAGTTGAATGCCTGTCTAAAACGTTGTGCGATAAGGGTCAGTCTTACGTGGACAAGCGGCACAGGTGTAAAGGGAGGCGCTATAAGCGGGGTCAGGCTTTGATCGCTGGTGATGTAGACGGTCACCTCGGTTTTATGGACAGCCTTAGAAAGCCCGAATCCTCAGAAAAGTGTATTTGTTATGATTCTGAATACACATAGGAGACTGGGTTGCACACTCCCAATTACATTTTTGCTATGTCCCTCAAGCTGGAAAAGTCCTGGGAATTTAAGGGTGATGAGTGTCTTTCTGTGTTTGTTCAGACCTTTATTGGCAAAGAGTTCCGGGTCTACACGTTCCAGGCGCACAATTCCAAAGGTTACGATGCATACTTCATCATTAGACAGTTAATGAAGGAAAAGATGTGCCTAGAACTGATCACTCAGGGTAGTAAAGTAATGTGTGTGGAAGGTAAGGTCCTGGGCATTCGTTTTATAGACTCTTTAAACTTCTTGCCCATGAAGCTTGGTAAGCTCCCGCAGGTGATGGGGTTTGAAGGGTGCAAAGGGTATTTTCCACATTTTTTGAACACTTTAGAAAATCAAAATGACGTGGGGCCTATGCCCGGTGTGGAGCACTATGGTGTAGAAAGCATGATGCCCAGGGAAAAAGCAGAGTTTCTCGACTGGTAGCAGGCCCACAGGTAGGAGACGTTTGACTTGCAGAAAGAGCTCGTGTATTACTGTCAGCAGGATGTCAAAATTTTGAGACAGCCTTGTATCCTCTACAGAAAAGAGATTATGAAAAAGATGGAGAAGGGAGATCTAGTAGAGAGAGAACCTGGTAAATTCACCGAGATAAAACTGTGTATAGATCCATTCTGGTACATAACACTGGCATCTGTCTGCATGGCTATGTACAGGTTTATGTTTTTGGAGCCTAACACGGTAGCTCTTCTCCCTCCAGACAATGATCACAGGCAGGAAAAAGATATTCGACCCCATCTGTTCAGTGGCTGTTGTATACCTCTCACAAAGAAACTATACAAATACGGCATGCTTTACAGGGTGGGGAACTACAGGTAGGCTCCTACTCTTTAGACGGTTATGCCAGTGTTGACAGGGTACACACAGCCTTAGAGTTTAACGGGTGTTCTTTTCCACGCTTGTGCCACCTGTCATTGTGAAAAAGCACAAAACCCTATGACGGGGACAACTTTTGGGTTTCTTTATTACAAGACGCAGCTCAAGACCGACTGTCTGAAACAACTTGGTTTTGTAGTGAGGACTCTTTGGGAGCAAGAGTGGGAAGTGATGAAAGAAAGAGACAGGGAGCTTGCAGGTTTTTTAAACTGAGCCCAGTTGCCCTAGCCTCTCGTGCCTAGGGATGCTCTTTTTGGGGGAAGGACAAACGCTATGCACCTATATTACAAACTTAACTCCAGGGAAGAAATCCACTATTATGATTTTACCAGCTTCTACCCTTTTGTAAAGAAAACCAAAGAATACCCTCTCGAACACTCCGATATAGTTTATGACAAATTTGGACCCCTTGCAAATTATTTTGGAATTGCAAAAGTTAAAGTGTACCCCACACAAGGCTTCTTTTTCCCATTGTTACCTGTCAGAGTGGGTGGCAAGCTTATGTTCCCGCTATGCCGAACCTGTGCGGAAACCGAGCAGCGGGAGATGTGCATCCATACTGACGAGGAGAGGGCCATCCTGGGGACTTGGTGCACGGTGGAATTGAACGCGGCCATAGCGAAGGGGTACGCGGTGGCAAAAATATATGAAATCTGGCTTTTTAATGAAAAATCTGATGTACTCTGAAAAGACTTCATCAAATGACACCTCCACCGGAAACAAGAGGCTTCAGGGTACCCCATCTGGTGCACAGACGAAGAAAAACAAAATAAGTACATGAACGATTTCTACCAGAAAGAAGGCGTGCGTTTGTGCCAACACGAGATCAGGTTTAACCCCGCTAAATGCCAAATCGCTAAACTCTTTCTAAATTCCCTCACGAGTGAGATCCCGCCAGATCAACACATCACCGAGTTTGTGTCGGCAGGCCCGAAAACATACGGGTATAAGCTGTCGGGAGGAAAAGCCTGTATGAAAGTCAAAGGTATTACCCTGAACTTGGCAAACTGTCAATAGATCAACTTTGACAGTTTGAAAGATCTAGTCCTGGACTATTGCACGGGCCTGCGAGAAAACACCTCAAAAAAGAGAGAGGTGCAGCAGCCCTCTATCATAAGGAACAAAAATCAGTGGAAAATAGAGACCAAAACCCTTAAGAAAACACAGACAGTCATTTACAACAAGAGGGTCCTAGGAGAAGGGTTTAAAACCCTGCCCTACGGATTTTAAAATGGATACGAGGTGGAAACACCCCTTTTCTGCAATTTTCGCGGGGCCTAGCAACTGTGGGAAAAGTTACTTTATAAAAAATGTGTTGGATAATGCCAAACAAAACATTGTCTGTTATGCCTGAGAATATTGGATAACCTGGCTATAAAAAGCATTGCAAGATACACATGTCTGGGCTTGTTGAAACACATTTTGAGCAAGGCTAGGCATGCCCAAGAATTTAAATGTATTTTTTACAAAATTCATCACCATCCGGTCGTTTTGCACTAAGTCGTTAGAATACAATTTTAAAATCCGGTCAAAAGATAAACACTTGCTCCGCTGATGTAAGAAAAACACTCGGTGATAGTCGCAGGCGACAGAGCGGGGGTCTTGTAATTGTCTATTGTGAAACACAATGCCTGTGGCATTTTTGTTTAAAAATTCCATAATGCTTTTAGGAAACAACATGCTCTTCGGGGGGTGCCCGTATGAGTCTAAAAGCTCTCCACGTTACGCTCCGCCAGACACAAGGCAAGCCAGTGTTCACCAGGTTGGTTGTGTGGATGTGCAATACAAACCTAGGGGTCTCTGAGACAGCTTGTCGCCAGGGAGCCAAATCACAAGGGAACACATCTAAGAAATTCTTTTTTGTGTAAGGCACCTTGATAAGACACACGAGAGCTGCACGGTGTCCATGTTCACATATAGTCAAGCAGAACGTCTCTCCTCTGATTTCTCTCTATGATCTTGTCAAAAACCCCATGCACGATCAGATTGACTGTGATGGTTAAAGCCTTCCCAAAACGTATTTCTGCTCTCAGGTTCCCGGTTTTAATCAGGGAATAGCCATCGGCGCATTCCTGGTCGGGAGACAGGTCAAAGGCAAACAAGATGTAACCCTGTGGAAACTTCTCACGGTCGATTAACAGAGAACGATCTGTCATGTGTTTACCAGCGTCTGTACCAGATTCATGTATTCTCTCACGCAGCATCCTGCCTCCAAGTCTGGTTGCAGAGGCTTGGTTGGTATCTGTTCACCATCCACATACAAGGCCACAAAATTAATATCATAATGTTTAAAATGAAAGGGATTTTTAGTGTAACTTCCACTCAAGGCATAGGACAAACCCTAGGACAAGCATTTTGGGTAACTGTCCCAAAAAACAGGTTCTCCTGGTTATTGACCCTGCTGCCCACGGGGATGCTGAACACTTTCATTCCCACACGGTCCACGGGATATTTAGCATTTGTGGTAAGCAGGGACTCCGCGTGCCCCAGACGAACGCTCAGGGCCACCCGTACTTTCTTCACAAAAAGCGATGCTGATACAATGCGCAATTTAAAGCCTTCGGCTGCACTGCCCATTAAACAGAAAGCGTCTTTACTGCGCGTCAGTTTAATTTTCACATCCACTCCGTTCAACAAATGAGACGTATCTGTTCTGATCTGTCTTTATTTCAATGGTAATGGTATCGATGTGGTGTTTTCTGACAGGAACGTGATGAGGTTTATCGTAGGTGATGGTGACAAACTCATTGTTCCTTCCTCAGACAGGGACACAGCATAACAGGGGAACAGAAAAGTCCCTCACAAACTGGTGTTCTACAATAACCGTGTGCAGATACAAGGACTTAACCCCCCCCGTGATGTCTGCCCAGAAGGGGAATTTTTGGACGCTGCGCTTGGGGCCCAAACCTAGAATGTTAGCTAGCTCCCTGCAGGTAGAAAACATAAAAGTAAAATCAGTGGATTTAAGGCTAACTTTTCTACCCACAGGGTCATAGTTCATGACCACCTCAGGCGGTGGGGGAGGACGAGCGACGGTACTGTTCATATGATCCAATCATTCGGGTATGGACGAGTAATAACCTCGTCGTAGGATAAAACTCTATGCCATATCTTCAAAGGTGATTTCAAAAGGGGTGTTCTCGCGGATAGTGTTCCAGCTGTGCGGGTGTTGTATTTCCACTAACCCCACCTTCCAGGCACCCGGGAGACCCAAGGGCTTAATTAGCTGTATTGTAAAGTTCGAGCTGGTGTTTTGAGGAAAAACTGCAGAGCTGGCATTGCTGGGCAAAGTCATGTAACACCTGCCGTCGCTCATTTTTCTCTCCCTCAGTCTTTGCAGGAGGAATCTTTTTGTTTGTTTGTGTCTAAACATCAGAATTGAGAAGCTTCCACCCAGCTGGTAAACTTATCGTCCCCGTCCCCCCGGCAAACCATTTCACCAGTAGCTGCTTTTTTCTCCCTTTTCCTTTCTCCGCTAGAACTTTTTCGATCCGGCAAATCCTGTCTCCTTTGGGGTTTACTTTTTGTAAATCTTCAGGGTAAAAAGATCCAGTAACTGTCTCACCCTCGTAATCTTTTAATCGGTATACAGGTCTCTGGCTCCTGGTTAAGGCTTCATCCACTATAAATATCTCATTGGTAAACGTCTGTTCACAACCTTTTTCAAAAGCTCCTTTGGTTTTAGAGAGAGTCTCACGTGGTCGCCTTTTCTAAAAGGGGCAACAACCGGTTTTATTTTAAAACCATCTCTATCAACCAGTTTCCATATCTTCAGAGAATTGGAAGGGTTAACATCAGCGGGTCTGGTACGTAGAGTTCGGTAAAAGCTCTGGTTGTAACTCTTCATAAAGTCAGGTAACAGGTCAAGGTGGCGAAAGGCGTTATGGGCTGTAAAATATCGCCACATCCTCCGCATCTTTTTCAAGTTCTGTTAAATCGCTCCACAACCCCTGCTTTGACTCCATTATCAGTAACAAAATGCGTTAACGCCGTGCCGTTTCAACAATCTGCTAAAAGGTCTGTTTCAAAATTCTTTCCACCGATTAGTTTGTCATTTTTGAGGCACGCGACCTTGGCTAAAAATAGCTTTAAAGGCCTTGGAGACCTCACCACTCATCTTGTCTTTTAGGCCTAAGGCCCAGGCATATTTGGATAGAATGTCTATCACTGTTAAGATGTACTTAAAACCGCTGTTGTGTTTGGAGAACCAGTGCATACGGACCAAATCTGCCTGCCATTGCGCGTCCACATCTGAAAGAACGGTCTTGGTTCTTTTAAAACGTATTCGAGCTGGTTTGTGTAAAGTGTAAGCATCCTGGTGTGAAAGCCAAGCTCCTACCTGTCTTCTATTTAAGAAGTCAAGAAACCAAAAGTTTTATGATGCTTTTTGGCCACTTGAAAAAGAAGATTGACCCCGTCAAAGCCCCCAACTTTCCTGGGGGTTTAACAGATTTTCTTTAACAGAGCCGTCTGCGGAGACATGACTCTTCCTGGGACCGTCTTTTACGAACACAAGTATGGAGGGGGACACGTTCATTCTGACACATTTAAATAAGTTTTATTAATCGCCTGGTTTAACACAATCTTTTACAGCCGCCTGAAACAAAGGACGCCATGACCCCTACCATGAGGGAGTCTGAGCTGGTTCATTCTTCCATTTTTGTCCTTTTCTGGATTTTCCTCTTGAGATCTGGGTCTCAGACAGGACCAAAACAGCTGATGCGCGATGGATTTACTCCCACAGGGCTACCGATGTGCAACTTCTCAAAGGCCTCTAGAAAGGCATCGTCGAGCTGTTGAGAGATTTTCAGACAAAAAACAGTGTAAGCACCCCACTGCCTGTTTTTAGATTTATGCAATGCCAGGTCGATTCCGAACCCCATTACACCCCCATGATCGACAGTCGCTTCTTCATCATTCATTTACCTGAGCGCCATCTTTCCCGTTCACCTTGTGACTCCCCCAAGCCACAATCGCCTTCCAACTTTAGGGCATGGACAATGAGAGGCTGTCACACTCACTGGGGTGCCTCACAAAGGTTTGGATTTTGGGGTCAGGTTCCGACGTAGCCATCAACGGTTGAGTCAAAGGGCCCTCCTCGGAACTGTCACTGCTGTAGCGCTTTCTCCACACAACTCCAAAGGTCCTCGGAGCTAAAACAAAATCTGAAGGTCTCACGGGGGTGGTAAAGGAGTCCATGTTTCCTCTCAGCCTTTCCACAATTTCTAAAACATGTCTTCTTGGTAAGAGATGGCTTCCTCTGCCCAGTGCTGGGACTTGTGGGGTGATGGTGCTGCACTCTGATTGGCAGAGGGCGTTGGGAGGAGTTCTTAGAGGGGTCACATGACCCTCTTCTGGACGGTTCACCCAATCCGAGAACCTGCCCCATTTTGGTCAAATCTCTTCTCGGGGCGGTCCTCTGCAGCCAAAACCCATCGCGATTGGTAGAAGGTGGTGGGAGGAGTTCTTAGAGGGGTCACACGAAGCACTTCCAGACGGGTCACCCCACCCCGGAACTCCCCCCAGTTGGTCAAATCTCCTCTCGGGGTGGTCCCCAGTGGCTGAAACCCCTCCTGATTGGTAGAGGGCGGTGGGAGGAATTCTTAGAGGGGTCACACAAACCACTTCCAGACAGATCACCCCACCCCGGAACTCCCCATGATTGGTCAAACCTCCTCTCGGGGTGGTTTCCAGTGGCTGAAACCCCTCCTGATTGGTAGAGGGCGGTGGGAGGAATTCTTAGAGGGGTCACACAAACCACTTCCAGACAGATCACCCCACCCCGGAACTTCCCATGATTGGTCAAACCTCCTCTCGGGGTGGTTTCCAGTGGCTGAAACCCCTCCTGATTGGTAGAGGGCGGTGGGAGGAATTCTTAGAGGGGTCACACAAACCACTTCCAGACAGATCACCCCACCCCGGAACTCCCCATGATTGGTCAAAGCTCCTCTCGGGGTGGTTTCCAGTGGCTGAAACCCCTCCTGATTGGTAGAGGGTGGTGGGAGGAATTCTTAGAGGGGTCACACGAACCACTTCCAGACAGGTCATCCTGCCCCGGAACTCCCCCTGATTGGTCAAATCTTCTCTTGGGGCGTTCCTATCTGGGCGAAACCCATCCCGATTGGTAGAGGACAATGGGAGGAGTTCTTAGAGGGGTCACATGACACACCTTGCTTCCGGTCATTTGTCCGCCTTGACCCTGGAAGTAATACCTCATGGCTTGGGACTTCCAGTGACCGGTGGGCAAGGCTTACGAGGGCCAAGGGTGGGGTTAACGTTTGATTGACGGTAGGGCCCTTATACTACTGGAGCGCCTTCTTCTGTTTGTCTCCGTTCCGCTTCAGTCCCCAAGCACTCGGCCAGGACAGATGTCACTTATGACCTCCGTTGCCACCAGCTGGACAGAGGGACTTGGGTCTTTCTTGAGGACCTGGAGAGCTGAAATGACACAGGACAACATGTCAGTATACAGACTGTCAAATCACAGCTAAGCGTGATCACAGAATCTTGAAGTACCAGAGCAGAATGATCACATGGTAAAATGTGAAACTAGGCTCAGTCCTTCTATTGGGGTGGAAAATACATGAGAGATGAATATGCCTCACTTTTCATCTTGTCACCTGTGCCGGAAATAGCTGGAGACTTACTACCTCTGAATACCACGCTACAGAAGCTCTCCAATACAAAGAAAGCTTTAGCTTCCTCCATTGGCTCCCTTCCATGCTCCCAACAAGCGGGGAGACCCTGACTCGACCAGAAAGTCATCCACTCTGCTGTAAATGGAAGAAGGTCCATTGTTTCAATAGCTTCCACTTTTAAGTTTATTTTCCATCTCTATTCAAGAGCCACTGTCTGAGCTCCAATAACCCTGGAATTGAACAGAGGCCAGGTCCAAGCTGCTTTGTGCAGGATGCAGGGCACCTACTGGAAGAAAAATTGCTGGTGGGAAATTTGGGGTAGCAGAAAGTGGCTACAATTTCTCCTCACCTGGGGAGTCCACAGAGAGCCAATAAAGCCCAAAGAGTGGATAGCACTGGCTGCGGAGGGGGCCTTGCCAGGACAACCAGGAGATGCACGGACTCACATCACACCCTCTGCAGCTTCCTCCTTCAGGGGAAATTAAAGCTGACTTTCTACTGGGCAAGAGTGAATTTGTCCTTTGACGTGTGGCTGATGCACTTTGCACCAGTGCTATCGGTTACAGCTGCTTGTCAGCTAAATTCCTTTAGAACTCACGGGTGAGCAGAACTTCAGCTGTATTTATTACTTACACATCAGCAGATGGTCCAGGTCCAGCCATTTCATACGCTGCCTGTCTGTGTGTTCCAGGATGATGCCTAAATACACAATGGAAAACAAACAACAACAATAAAACCTTCCCTTGTTGAGTGCAAAGTGATATTAGCAGCCCCTAGACAGGTCTTTGGCCTCTCCTACTGTGGGCCTAAGGGTGAGCTGTGGGCAAGAGGATGCTAGTGCAGTTTAGAGTGCACACTGAAGAGAATGAGAAAGACTTTTTTTTTTTTAAGAATGTTTACACAAAACCCATTTGCTTTAAAGAGTCTGTGTTCCTCTTGCCACTGCTGTCAGTTATTGGAGACATACTAAGCTAGTGTCTTGGTCTAGTGGTCTGAGCAAAGGACTGGGGCCAGGAATAAGTGAGTTCTAAGCAGGGATCCCACAAGGTGACTGATAGGTGAGACTTAGGGCACAACGCCTGCCTGTCTCACCTGGGTATGCTTGGGAGAAGAGGGCACAGGGCCAAAGCGGAGGAACCTTTTGCCTCCTTGACAAGATGGTGTGGCCAGGAACCTGAAACAGCAGGCGCTGAGGGCAGGTGGGCTGCATGCCTCCCAATGATGAAGTAGTAGTGAAGAGCACTGAGCAACACTGTGGGTGGGTCTGCACTTTGAGCGAGGGAGATCACTCCCAGTTCAATGGGACAGGCCCACTCTAGCTCGGACAGCGCTTGCATGCTAAAATTAGAATGTAGCTAAAGCAGCACGAGCAGTGGGAGGAGCTAGCCACCTTGAGAATCGACTTTGGGGTTTGGATGGGATCATACTTGGGGTGCTTAAACTTCCTGCTGCTCCTGCCATCGCAGCTACTCTCTATTTTTAGCACTCAGGGCTAGTGCGGGTATGTCTCATCAAGCTGGGAATTAGACCCCCAGCTCCAAGTGTAAACATGCCCTACGAGACAGTGTCCCAGCCTTTACTACTAAATGACTGCACCATGCTTTCCCTGCAACAATCCCAAAGCACTTTATAGCAAGTCATGATTTCCTCCGACCACCACACTGGAGAGGTAGGGATATTAACATCCCCATTTATGGATGGGAAGCTGAGGCACAGAGAGATTAATGGCAGCTCAGTGCTGCACAGTGGGATTTTCTTCTCTCTCCCTCAATGGGAATACCAAAAGGGACACTGGGCATCATCTCTCACCAGCTAACTTGGCTGCAACTGCCCGCATCTCTTCCCAGCTGCTACAGAAGTACGTGATGGTGCTTTTGTACAAGTTCTCCAGCAGCTCGGCATTCTCTTTGGCCTAGAGGAAATCAGGGACACATGAGCTCTCTCTGGCTAGAAGTGCCCTTTGACTGCCAGCACATGCTTTTACGAGCCACAGGTAAATCAGAGAAAGAACAGGTGACTGGGTGGACGTGGGAAAAATGGGGATCTGTGGCAGATTTACATTTTCCATCACCCTCAGTCATATATCCCACTCTGACCGTTATTTCCATTACCCATCACACATCTCTACACCACCACACACCACTCCAGTCAAGAATCTCAGACACTTCAACAGCTCACTCACAAGGTGTCTGCAAATGTCCACCTGGAGCTCCTCAGGCTTCAGCTCAGCTGTGCTATCAAGGTGTTCATTCACTGCAGTTTGGAGCCTCTTCAGTCCCAAAAACGGGACACAGAGGTGAAACGTAGCTCTGCATTCCTGAAAAAAAGAAAGCGTGTCACACCATTTAATTGTTCCCTACTGAGTGCTATGGTCATTCAAAGGGAACTCATCTGCTTGCCTGCTCATCTATTCCAGGATAAAAAGGGATTCATCTGGATGTAATTGGCAGAAAACATGCAGGAATGACTAATCGAGGGGAGAGCTTCCACTGCAACCTGGAGGTAGCATCAATGTCTTTTTGGAACAGATCTACCTATGAAAGCTGCTTCACCAGGTCTCTCTTCTGTTCTGGGGAGGCAGGGGCCTGGGGTGCAGAGACAGACAGGAATAGAGAGCTGTCGGGCTCAGACCCATGACCTATCCTGGATTCTGGTGAGGCAGCCATGGAGCAACCTGGCGGGAACTGACTCAGCAGGAGGGCAATGAACTAAGGGGAGAATTTGGGCCTCCACAGCAGGCAGGAATAGCAGATCTCCCCTGGCATTGGGAGGAAGATTCCTTTGGCTTAGTAAATAAGTCACTCTCGGTCTTACCACTGAAACCCTGGGGTTCGGGTCTTGCAGGTGCAGCAGAAGTGTGACCCAGCTCTGTCTAACCTGCTCGGCGAAATAGCCCTTCCATTTTCTTTTGGTCAGGCGGGCCAGGATGCCAAATAGGACAAAGGACAATAAACGAAGAGCATCGTCCTCCTACAGCCAAGAAAGCCCCACAAGTTAGTAACTAAGGGACAATCACATCACGTACCTCACACAGCCATCTCTTCTACGCTAAAGTTGAGGGATTCCAACTACAGCTAGTCGGAAACACTTTCATGCACGAATTTTTGATTTGAATTTGCTGATTCATCAAACTATTTTAGCGACAGTTCCATTTTGATGAAATTCCTCCAGAAGCCAGGCAGGGGTCCTTAGAAACCTGCCTGCTGTCTTGACAGTGCACCCATTCAGCTCCTTGGAAGCCGATCTAGCAGGCTGACTGGGATCGTGGGCTTCCAAACCCACAGCATCTGGGACCCTGGCTCTCAAATTTGCAACTCCCTGGCACTTCTAGCTCCCACAGTTTCCTGGGTTCCCAGCACCTGGGTTCCCAGCACCGAGAGCAGACTGCCCGGACCCAAGGCTTTCAATAGAGCTCGGTTGAGAATAGTAATTCTGTTTCACAAAGAGTTTTGAAGTTTGGGGAGAGGGAGTCCCACAAATAGGAACAAAACCAAAATTTGAAATCTCAAAATTCTCTGCAAAAACGGAATCATTCCAACCCTCTCACATAAAAATGGTATAGAGCAGGCCCAACACTCTCTATTGTACCTTGGAACCCCCTTTTCATGGTAATCTAGCTATCTAATCTAGTATTCAGACTTTCTTTGAGGTTCTCAGTGGCAAGAAAGAAGAACAGAAGGGGGAGACTGTGGGAGCAGGGATGTCATCCCCATCCTCCTAATGTTCTCCTCCTCCGTAAAACACCTCTCTTCCCTGGGGCCGAAACATCTCTTCACTCTGACATGAGCAATGCCCAGGGAGTAAATGGAGTCTAATCAAGATCGGTTGAACTGGGGCTGGAGAGTTCTGGTCACATACGTTGTCAAAGTAGGTCCGGATCTGTTGGGTGAGGTCTCTGAAGGAAGAACCTATGTCCTTCTCTTTCAGCTCCTTCAGGACTTTGGCCACTGCTTTCATGCTCTCGCCAATGACTTCAGAACTGAAAGGGTCACTTAAGGCCCTGATCAGTATGACCATAAGAAACTTCTTGTGCTTTTTCACCTGGACAAAAATAGGACATTAAAGAACACTGATCACTGATCACACTTCTAATACGTTTTCTGTAGCAGTTATGAAGCTGTGGGAATTTCATCTCCCCCTCCCACCCCCGGAGACCTATAGCTATATTTCAGACCAGGTTCGAGCTACAATGAGCCAAACTTGGTGCCATAATACACCTGTGTCATCCTAACATTAGATTCCTAGTTACTTAGATTCCAAGGCCAAAAGGAACCCTTGTGATTATCCGGCCTGACCTCCTGCATAACACTGAACTTCCCCGAAATAGTCTCTGTTGGAACTAGAGTGTATCTTTTAGAAAAACGTTCAATCTTGATTTTAAAATTGCTAGTGACAGAGAATCCACTACAACCCTTGGTAAATTGTTCCAATGGTTAATTAAAATTACCATTAAAAATCAATGCCTTATTACCAGTCTGAATTAGTCTAGTTTCATTTTCCCCCATTGAATCTTCTTATACCTTTGTTTGCTAATGGGAAGAACCCATTCTCAAAATGTGTTCCCCATGTGAGTAGTTCTAGACTGTCCTCAAGTCACTCCTTAACCTTCTCTTTGTAAGGCTAAATAGATTGAGCTCCTTGAGTCTATCACTAGAGGTATCTTTTCCAATCCTTTCAGAATTCTTGTGACTCTTCTCTGAATCCTCTCTAATTTATCAGCATCCTTCTTGAATTGTGGAGACCTGATCTGGACACAGCATTCCAGCAGTGCTCACATGAGCGTCATATTCAGAGGGAAAAGAACTTCTTTACTCTTAGTCAAGATTCCTCTCTTTATGCCTCTAAGGATCATTTCAGCCCTTTTGGCCACAACTTCGCATTGGGACACCTTATGTTCAACTGATTCTCTGCCATGACTCAAGTGGTTTTCAGCATTATTGCTTCTTGGGATAGAGTCTCTCATCCTGTAAGTAAGGCCTGCATTTTTTATTCCTAGATGGAGACATTTACACATGGTCATATTAAAGTGCACAGATTGTTTGCTTATGCCCAGCTTAGCAAAGGATCTAGCTTGCCCTGTATTGACTGCAAAGAGGTTACTCGGGTATGTGAGAGAGCAGAATTTGGCCTAGTGCATTGTGTGCAGCCTCTGTAAACTCTGAAGAACTATTTCCCTTGGTTTCTCTAGTTATGCTGCATTCTAGTCAGTATTCTCTCTTACCTTCTCAGGTGCCCCATAGACTAAATTTCCCAGGCCTCTTACAGCCATCTGCCGGACAATGCTGTTCCTATCATGTGACCTTTCTTCCAAGATGCGTAAGACTGGCTTAAGGAACTTCTTCTCCCTGAGCATGGGATCACTCATTAGCTGAAAGAAAATCAACCTGTCCATTAGCCCCAATAGGATCATTAAGATTGGGAATAGAATTTGAGCAGACATGTCATACGCTGTCAAAAACAACAAGGAGTCCTCCTACAGCCCCAGTCTTGAGGATACAGACAAATATGGCTACCCCTCTGATACTTGGCACATAATACACTGTAACTTTAGTATTCCACACAAATGAGAAAGGTCTACAAAACATGGAGCTTTCCTTTTGGGCACTAGAATAGGGATCCACTCACCTCTTGAGAGCCTCTTAGTGGCTGGGTATGGTATCACAGTCCTTTTCTCAGCCCTGGTGCACCCTGCCAGCCGTCCTCAGTGAGCCTTCTGTGGCTCAGGCCTCTGGCTGAGTCCCAAAGTCCAAAGGAACCCCTTCTGGGGTAGTCCAGAACAATCCCATTGCCCTCACTTGGGTCTCCAGCCCCAACTCTGGGTCCTTTACATTCTGCCCTTTGTTCAAGCTCTCCATTAGCATTGTCCCCTCCATGGGGCTTATGCCACTGTTGGTGGTAGGGGAACCTGGGCCTGCCCCTAACTCTGGGTTCCAAACCATGGATCCTATAAACAGGAGCTAGGCACTGCTTGATTTCAGTTCATTGTCGCTTCTTCCTACCGGCCACTTTTAGCTTCACCCTCACCTCAGGGTTAAAGTTCTTCGGGACTCTCTTCCTGAAAACCCAGCTTAAGTAAAGGCTGCCAGAATCAAACTCTGGCTGTCCCCTGAATTTCTGTGGCCAGAGAGCAGCGCCCTTTCTTGCCCCTCCAGTTCCTGCCAGGAACTGACCTGCTAAGGCCCTTCAGCTCCTTTTAGCCGAGCCTCATGGGCTCGGATTGGCTGCTTTCATGAAGCCTCTCTAGACAGACCCAGACTGGGGGCTCTTTTCCTGGGGCAGGGTGTAGTAGGACCACGGGGCCTCTTGTAAGGAGCCTCAAAGCTCAGGTACAGCCCATCACAGGCACAGAGAGGTTGTTTTTCTTAGAAGCAGATGAGCCCCGAAGATAGTTGCTTAGCATAAGTGGGAAATATGATGCAGATGTTGGAGGAAGGCTGTGGAAAGGGAGGATGCTGCGGCAGGTATCACACTAGCCTAGGACTTAGGAGACCCAGGTTCCATTTCCTGCTCCCTCAAAGACTTCCTGTGTGACCTTGGGCAAGTCACTTAGCCCTTCTGTGCATCAGTTCCCTGCCTGTAAACTAGGAAACATAGTCCTTCCCTACCTCGCAGGAGTGTGGTGGGGATACAGACATTAAAGAGTTTGGAGGTACTCAGATACTAGAGTAATGAGAACCTAAGATAGACATTAATGTAGTTGTAGGTTGCTTGGTTGGTAGTATTAGGACACTAGGTTCATTCAGAAGATCTGCTGAGCGAAACCAAAATCAGGAGCTGTTGGTTAGGATCAGCACTAGGACTTGGCAGAAGAGGTCCAGTCATCCAAACTCTGTCCGTATCTCTCTCAGCCAGCACCTGTGGTTGTGTAGCTAGTATAGGCAATGACGGCAATAAAAACCACAGAGAGAGAGAGAAGGACTCAGAAAGGTATCGTGAAGTTCCTGGTGAGGTTTCCATATAAAGGAGGACCTATTCTACTGTCTAAAATGACAATGACTCCTATGAACAGAACTGTACAACTCCCGAAAGAAAGGCAGACAACAGTCTAATGGTGAAACTACTCTTCAGAGCCCTGTGTCTTACCTGGGCAAGGAAAGCTGTGCTGGTGACTCGGTGGTTTTCTGTGGGGGAATTCACCCAGCGGAGGAGGCTCTGTATGATCTCAGGTGTTATGAGTCCAGATCTTAGCAGAAGACTGGAAGACAAAAGAAACCGCTCATGGGCTAGATTGCACACTTCAAAAAAACTCAGCTACTCTGAGCGGACAGCTCTGATATCTAGGAGTGGGAGCTGTGTGTTTCCACCCAGGACACCCCACCCCCCCACCCACCCACAAAGCTATAAACGGGAGGTTCCCTCTCAGCCACTCTATTGGCTACTGATTCCCAAGGATAAAATGATGCCTCCTAGATCTCTTACCTCACCAGCAGACACACTCCCTCCTGGTGAGTCTTGGGGTTTTCCAGAAGAATCCAGGTTCTCTGCTTCCTGAGCGCTCTCACCAGTCTCTCATTCCCACCCTTGAAAAGCACAGACTCGAATGCTTTGATAGAAAGCCTGGGGAAAGAGAGGCACAGAACTGCAGCAATCAGGAGGAAGGTGCAGCTTGAACAGAGAGTCAGGAAGCCCCGGTTACTTCTCAAGTCTGCTGTTCAATCGGCAGTTCATCCATTGGCAATGTCCTGGACACCAGTGTCCCTGGAAGGACTTGATGCTGGGAGGTAAGTTTCAGTCTCATACATCTCATAGGACTAGTTTTGCTAGGGACAAAATTTTGCAGTCCTTTTTCTCTTTCTGCAAGGACTATGGGCACGAGCAGAGTAAAGTGATATGGAAAAGGTACATGATCAGGACCCAGAAACAGGGGGCATCGAGTGTGGTGATCACTAATGGACATTTTGGGGTCATATCTCCAGATATGAGGTGACAGAGTGCTGAGGGTTTGCACTTGAGTCAGCACTCTGGTCACTATTCCTACTAATTCCGTTCCTCACGGAAGGCCTAATTGGAGAGAGGTGTACCTGATTACAAGGTCAGATTGGGGCTAGTGAGTCAAGGAACCAATCATTCCATTAACAGGGAAACTGTGTAAAAGGACATGGGCAGGAGCCCTTTGAGGGGAACAGACAGAGAAAGAAACTTGGGTGACCAGATGTCCTGATATTTGGGACTTTATCTTATACAGATGCCTATTCCCTCCCCCCCGCCCCACACCCTACCCCTGTCCTGATTTTTCACACTTGCTGTCTGGTCACCCTAAGAGAAACAGAAAGACAAAAAGCTAGGAGAGACTGACAAAGTGTGGTCTCTGAGTGGAAACACCTTACTCCCCACCCGACTTTTGGAGAAGAGTTTAGAAAGTTGAGATACAATATAAAGGTGCTATGTATTGGTAGGGAGATTAAATAGACTATATGTTGGTGCTTAGAAGGAAAAGAGTCTCAACGCGGTCTGTATTTGTGGAAGATGTGGGGGTGCAACACCCCTCTCTGTCACAGCTGGGGGCTCATCAGGGATTTCCCTGTTATCTATGCAAATGGAGAGCCTGTTGGAGAAGCCGGTGTAGAGGTTTGGCAGTCCGGTGATGGAGGGAACACTGAAACGGGTGATGAAGCTGGAAAGAGAAGTGTGGAACAGGGGTTCTCAACCTTTCTGTTTCTGAGCCTCCCCCCACCCTCAACATGCTAGAAAGACTCCATGGCCCAGTTCCAGGCCTCTGCCCTGCCAGGCATCAGAGTTTGGGGCTCCTGGCTCCGGATTTTAACCCCACAGGGTGCAGGTCCTCGGGGCTTTAGTGCAGGTGCTGGGCCTCAGGGCTCCAGCCCGGCTGGGCTCAAAGCTTCAGCTTTCTGCCCTGAGCCCCAGCTAGTCTAAAGTCAACCTTGCTTGGCAGAACCGCTAAAACCGGCCCGGTTGAGAACTGCTGGTGTAGAACAGTGGTCTCCAAACGTTTTGGCTCACGCACCCCCAGGGTGACCTGCCGCAGACGCGCCTCCGATGGGAGACCTGCCGCAGGCGGGCCGCCAAAGGGGAGCACCAGCCTTGGACGTGCAGAGCTGCCGCCGAAGGAAAAAAACGGCAGAGTGCTGTCTGGCGGCGCTACTAATGCCACGCTCCCCCCGGGATCTTCCCGCGCACCCCAGTTTGGAGACCACTGGTGTAGAAGACCCGACAGACCTTCCAACAATCCCACCAGGCAGAAAAACAGCCTTTTCTTGCCTGGTAGGTTTAACAGCAAAAGAGCCGTCAGGAATTTATACGGGAGCAAGCCCAGGTCTGGCAACAACTCCTCCAAAGTTTGGTGAGTCCTGTGACAGGAAATGGAAACCAGGAACAGGAGATCAGAATGGGACCTGAGAACAACCCCGATGTGTTTTTGGTTACTCTTCAAGGAGCAGCAGTGAGACCTCCTAGGGACAGAACAATGTGGGCCCTTCAACTGACACCCTATTTAACCGGGGAAGCACATACAGGGCTTTTAGTGATGAGCAGGCAAGCGATTATGACATGATTAAGGCAGCCATGCTGGACGAGGTGGGGCCTGTCCACAGAAAAGTACTGCCAGAAATGTAGAGTTGAAAGATGGATTGAGGGATTATGCCTCCGTGCATTTGGACAGGAATTAAAAGATTGGGCCACTCATTGGTAAGGCCAGATACTCAGACTGTGGGGGAGATCATGGACTGCATGATTCTGGAAGTTTCTTCAGAGTCTCCCTGAGCATATCCGAGGATGGGTTCTGTGGTGCCAGCCAGTTCATCTGGACCCCACAGTTAAAGTGAGAGGAATTTACAGAGGCGGACATTCCCAGAGTGAGTCAGTGGTTTAAGGGACTAGATCTGAGAAGGACCAGAGTGCCTACAGCTGGGAAGGGCAGCAAGAAGAAGAGGGAGGAGCCTCAAGGAACTGTAGTGGGAGCTTGGCCTACAGTGTGCTTCCGACATGGACGTGAAGGACATCTAAAAAGAGACTGTCCTAAAATGGACTGTGGGTTTGCCCAGTTTTGTGGTTGGGACAAGACTCCCAGGCAGGAAAGAAAAAAGAAAGTACCTACCGTATCGGTCTGGGTAGGGAGGAGCCAGCAAAGGGACTAATGGACACAGCTTCATCCTGTTTGCTAATCAGGCAGGAGTTAGTGAAACCCCACTGGATACTTCCCAGAGGTAGGATCAAAACTGAATACCAGGTCCATGGGGACAAGAAATTCTGCCCAGTGTCCATGGGGACAATAAATTCTGCCCAATTTTAAGGGCTCTGAAAATTAAGGGGAAGTTTAGGCAGAAACATGTAGCGGTAGTGGATGGATTGCCCCACTGCCTTCTACTGGGCATGGACTGGAATCCCTTTCTAACAGGGACACCAAGGCAGGTATGGAGGCCCAGGAGGGTGGAAATAAAACCTGAAGGGCCAGGTAAAGAGGAAATATATGTAAAGGGTCTGGAGAAACCTAAACACGAAAGTATAGACAAGAGGGAGGAGAAAGAAAACAAAGGTCAAGCATAAAGGTGACTTAAGATCATCCGTTGGGGTCAAACAGTCATCAGAGCCCTTAGCACCAGGATCTCAGGAGCAGGCATCCCTAGAACACTTTGGAGGGACTCAGAGCAGTCTGTGTCCATGGAAGAGGCCGGGGCACAGCCTACCACCCCGTCACATATAGGTACCTAAAATGGGCCTGCACATGGGCCAACAGCATGAGCAGAATATATACTCGTGTCTGCAGCGCCAGCAATCACATAGCTAGGTACCCATCCACCTGAACAAATTCAAGTTTTGTGGACAAAACTGAGGCACCCATCTTGAAAACCTGACCCACTGTGGCCACTACCTAAGATCAGCCTTACTGGCCCAGTCCAATGGTCCATCTAGTCCAGTACACTCTCTTCCAACATTGGTCAATGCCAGCTTCTTCAGCAGGAATGAACAGAACAGGGCAATCATGAAATGATCCAATCCCTGTTGTCCAGTCTCAGTTTCTGGCGGCCAGAGGCCTAGGGACACCCAGAGCTTGGGGTTGCATCCCTGACCATCTTGCCTAATAGCCATTGATGGACCTGTTCTCCATGAACTTATCTAATTCTTTTTTTTAAAAAAAGCCTGTTTTACTTTTGGCCTTCACAACATCCCTTGGCAATGAGTTCCACAGGTTGACCGTGTGTTATGTGAAGTAGTACTTCCTTATGTTTATTTGATACCTGCTGCCCATCCATGAACAGAGCTGAGATCCTGGTTTCCTAGGAAAATTCAGAGACATTATAAAACCATGAAGTCTGTAATTTGAGCACCTTGTTGGCACGAAATAAAGAAACACAACAAGAAGAGAAACTAATCATGTTGTGAGATTGGTGGGAAATGTACATTAATGTGCTACCAGAGCTGAAGTCAACTGAGGACTCAGGAATCTTCGTGTTAACTGGCGAGGGGCACAGAGTGGGTGCCGAGGGGCCTGGTACGTACATTCTAGTTCACTAAAAGATTGCCCCATGAGTCTCAAATAAAAGCCCATGTCACCAATATCATTGTGAAACGCATGTACAGATGCTGTGTAAAGAGTCATGGATATGCACTGAAAATTACATTCTTAGGATCTGTGTCTTGGGACTAGTCACCAGGAAAGGTGACAAAATGGTTTTCTTTCAGGCAAGAAATGTTTATCCATCTGTTTGTTTACATGTGAACCCTACATGCTTAATGTACATTCAGTTGAGAAGGACTGTGAGAACTTTAAAGAAAGAAAAGTAGCAGGAAGTAGACAGGGGGTGGGGACCCAATTTTGGGGTACACATCAAAGGTTTGCTCTAGTCTATTTGGGGGACATCTTTCACTTAGGAAGTAGATGGACCGCGAGTTTGCTTCATGAAAGAGGGGTCGCGATCAGGCTTGGTTGAGAACTTTGGGTGAGAAACATCTTTAGACAGGAGGTTAACCTGTTGGTTAAGTTTAGTTTCTAGGAGCAGGTTATGATTTCATTTGAAATGGAACCATTTTTTGCTTGCATTCTTACTGACGGTCACTGGAATCTCTGTTCTTTGATAATCTCCCTTCTTGTTTTCACTAGAAATATATCTAAGTGCTGTGTGTTTTGCAGTACAGAGTCTAAGTATCGAGTACAGAGTCTAAAGTAGAAGTAATAAACGGGCGTGTACTGTTCCATTGGGAACAGCAGGCCTGACAATTCTGTGGGAGTTCAGTGGATAAAGGGCTGGACACCATACGGAATGGTCAGAGGACTCGGGGGTGGGTGTGTGCCTGTCATTAACCTGTACAAAGAGACTGAGGTCTGAGGAGGCCTGGGTGGCAGTGTTTGTTTTGCCAGAGCCTGGTAGTTTCAGGGAACTGACCCACAGCAGGCACAGACAAGACTTCCTCACTCGAAGGGCACGTGGTGGTAAGGTGCCTCGTAACCCTGGGAACTCCTGGGGAGCGTCACACAACTCTCCTGGAATTCTCTTGGTTTCTCTCCCTTCCTTCTAATTACCGGCAAGGGTTGCCCTCAGGAAGTTGTAGCCCTTTTCGGATTTCTCTCGGGCTGCTTCTCGTTGGCAAAGGCAGCTTTTGTCCAAGGGTTTGGCTGACCTGCTGCAGGAGAACAGGAAACAACTCTGGGAACAGTTCCCGCACAGCTTTGCTCGACTGCAGGGCTGACACCACCTCAAAGATGGCACATGTTGCCTGAAAGGAGAGCATGGTAAAAAAGGAGATCTCTTCCCAACACCATCACACCCTCTCTCCCCGTCTGATATCTGCTGTACGAAATTCTCCCTTCTGCCAGGAACTTGAATGACAGCGAGCAACTTGCTTAACTCGTGGCTCACTTTCCCACATCTGTACAAATGTGTATGACCTCCCAAGGCATGCTGTGAGTCCAAAGGAAGATTTGCAAAGAAACCTGCTCCAAAGACTTTCTAATGGCCAGATAGTATTAAGTAAATCAGTAAGGTATCTAAAACTGCAGCAGAGGCTGGACTCAGGGAAACAGTCCATCAGTGGAGAAGTGCCCACACAGCAATATTATACCACACTTCCAGCTTTCCATCAGCAGGATTATCGCAGGGCACAGGAAAGCCTGAAAGACGTGTCTGCCATCTAACTTACTAAGAGAGGTTCAGCAGCTGCCAAATGCCTGTCAATTTCGGTCTCTGAGGTGATGCTGCCTTCTGTTCTTGTTGGAGTCTTTATCTTCTCTATTAGGGCTCGTAGGACTTGAGTGGCAAGCAAGGGGTCTCCCCCCAGAGATCTCCACTGTTCAGAGGTGTCACTGCAGTTTAACAGAAGTTACAGGTGAGCCCTGGACACTTTTGTGGCTCACCCTGAATGTGTCATATTTTAGCAAAGACCAAATGTTCTCCTTGCCTATGATGAGAGAGTTAGGAGTCCTGTCCTCCTTTAATGCTCCTCATGTTTAAATATTGAGTTTCCAGTTACAGAACTAAGTTAAGTGACCTAGTCCTCCTGCAGCCTAACCATTAATCCTAGACTTCAGAAGGACAGGACACAGAGCGCCAACCTCACTTCCTGTTTTCTCCACTTCCCAGTCAATATGGAATCATGAGCATGTGGCTCCCAAAGATCTAGGGTTTGGAAGGCAAGTGGATGAAAGAAAAGCCAGATTCCTACTAGATGGACATACAACTATGAGAACGAATGTTCTTGGCCATCCTAGGTCCCCTTCACAAATGGCGTCCCTACCCTCTCTTTGCCAGAAGCTGGGACTGGGCAACAGGGGATGGATCACTTGACAATGACCTGTTGTGTTCATTTCCTCTGGGGCATGTGGCACTGGTCACGGTCGCAAGACAGACTACTGGGCTAGATGGCCTTTTGGTCTGACCCAGTATGGCTGTTCTTATGGTCTTAGATTCCAGCACTGATAACTGATACCTCAGTTAGGGATCTTGAAATGAAATGATGGATCTGCTTCCAGTCCACTTTTAAGTACCAAGGATGGCAACTCTGCTCTAGCAGCCACACCCTCACTGATACCAAGCAGACGTCTGATGATAATATTGGCCCTAGTCTTTGCAATCAGCCAGGGATTTGCACCTGAAGCTGTCATGCTACCAGGAAACCAACAGCCACTGCTCATTTCCAGAGTGAGCTCAATTCAGGCGTCTAGAGAGGTAGATGTTTCCAACAATACACTCCAGTTATACCAGTAAAGATAGATCTTTAGGATGTCAAAGCAGCTATCCATGAATGGAAACAGAATGACACTTAATTTCTCTCCGCACCCCACCTTAACATGTTCTTGGACCTTCCTGCAGAAAGAGCCAGGCTATTAACCCTTAGGAATGATCCCAAACTGTTTGCGGCTTAAATGAAGCCCTACATCTCCTAGTACAGCTGTGGGATCCATGTTTTACCAAGATGAATGCAATAGGTAGCGGTATATACCTGTCCATCGGCAGACGTTTGCTGAGGAGGCTGGAGATCACTGCCTCTTGGTGATGGTGAGCTAGAATGGACACTGCCTCCACCAGGAACTGCCTCAAGCTGCCCTCCTGGATAGTAGGCATGTGGCGATATAGTATAGCCAGGATATCTGGCACCTGGAAGGAACAAAACCAGAAAGAAATGTCCCCTTTTCTTTCTCTCCATTCACTCTACAGAATCAAAGCCTTTATTTAGCCATTTGCTGCTTTTTTAGAAATGCCTCACTTCAAGAAGCAAATGTTCAAATACGTCTGCGTAACTTGAGCCCACACAAAGTGCCCACACACGGCTGTAAAAATTAACACTGACACACACACAGACATACCAGGTAATTTAATGTGGTGGTGCCCAGCTATGCATTACATAAACCAGTTCACATGCACAAAAGGCAGCTTTGCTTGCCCAGATTTTGCAGGTGTGATTTAAGCAGCCAAATCTGACCATTTGCCTCGAAGAATGCAGAGCTCATCAACAACCACAAGCACAAAATATGCAAGTGCTTTAAAGACAGTGTGTAAATGCCTGGGACTATGAACAGGGGACTACCTCTCATATTCATTCCTAGCCCTTCACATCTTCAAAACACTGTGCAAACATGGCAGTTCTGCTGCGAGGGTTCCCTGTCCTGAGGCCTTTCACCAGCCTTGTTAGAAGATTTGTGGAGTGCTCCTTTCATCTAGCCCTAATGCACTGGGCTCCAGAATAAGGCATATAAATAGTGGATCCCAAAGACACTAGAGTTTTCTCCCTCCTTCCTTCTCTTCTTAAAGGGTAGGTCTACACAGCAAAAAAATCCCACAGCAGTGAGTGTCAGAGCTCAGGTCAACCTGGGCCTGGGGGGCTTGCACCATGGGGCTAAAAGTGGAGCTGTTCCTGCTCGGGCTGGAGGCCAGGCTCAGAAACCTGGCAAGAGGGTGGCAATAGCCCAGTGCTCTTTTTAATCCATGTAGCCCTTAGCCATAGGCCTCCTAATACCTGGAGGCCTCCAAGTGCCAGTCATTCTGTCTTCTTGTATTTTCCCTGGAGTCTGTTTTCTCAAGCCTTTCTTGGCTGAATACTGTGGCAACAAGCTAGACCAATAAAGAACCAACCATCTTCCTTTTCCCTTGGATTATCTCGGTCTACTGCTCTTGATTCTGACATTGCCTATCTTAGGGTAGGAACAGAGATGGAATCGACTCTATGTCCGAGGGGGAGAAACAGCAAGATTTTTCTTCCTTACACATGAGGGCAAAGATCAAAAAGCCTAGAGTTTAGGCAGAAAAGCTCTCCAGTTCCCAGTTTTACCTTGTCCAGCATGGCATCTCCACGCTCCTTCAGGATGATCTTCATCCATAGTCCAGCTGCCGTGGCACAGGTGGGGCTAGCAGACAGCAGACCACCCAATGTGGCCGCAATAAAGTCTGTGGCCTGTTGGGAGGGAAAGTACTCACTAACAACCTGGGAACAAATCAAAAACAGGAGAGACCGCAATGATGTTTGGCTCCAGCACTTTTAAAAATGGAAAAAAAGATATACCTGCATCAGCAAATGGTGAATTAGCCTCCTGTCTAGCTCGCCATTTGGGATTACAATTCTCTCTCTAGTCTATAGACTACATTTTTGTATTCTACACTAATGATATCAGGTTAGAGGCAAAGACTCTGTTGCATAGTTAGCACAACATTGTACCGGATATGCAGGAGGTAAGTTTCCCTTTGTAGTCTCTTACATACACTGCATCTTTTTACAGCATATAGAAGTCAGTCAAGAGAGGCATGCACACAGATATCGGCGAAGGCAAACCCACAAGGTGACGGAATGAATCCTGGGTGGTTTCTCAGCTTGATGTTCCACTAACACAGTTTTTCTCCTGGATGGCTGGATGGCAGGGCCGGCTCCAGGCACCCGCCAAGGAAGCTCGTGCTTGGGGCGGCAGATTGCAAGGGGCGGTGTTCCGGCCAATCTTAGGGCGGCATGGGGGTTCTTTTATTTCATTATGTTTTGTGCTTCACTGCTCTGGATCAGTGAGAAAGCAAGAGCCGGCCCTGCTGGATAGGTACATGCGTGTGCATCCGCGTGCGCATTTTCATGGGCGTGCAACGTTCTGTGGAATCTGGTTTTTACGTGGCATTCAGAGCACACATCTATGAAAAGCATCTTGCTGGTTACTAGCAGCCAACGCCCCGCTCCCACAGCTCGCTCCGAGTACGGAAAGGCATCATGAAAGAGCAAATGTCAAATGAACGGTGCCCGGTCACTCGCACATCCGCACAAGCTTTTTGAGTCAGTTACCCTGGCCATTTTGGAAGATGCCTGAAACAGAGCCTCGGGGTCTGGAGCTGTTAGTGCTTCACGGAGACATCTCAGCTCCTCCTCTGCTGAGCCCAGGTTTATGGACTGGCCTGGAGTGGAGAAAAGGAGAAAAAGTACTGTAACGATTAAGGAAACTGAATCCCTACTGCATGGATCTTCATACGGGAGGATCCATGTGCTATGTTGTCATCAGCATAGTGTAAAATCTTGGTGCCACTGAAGTCAATGGCAAAACTCCTGTTGACTGGAATGGAGTCGGGATTACACCCTAAAATGTCTGAACGTTAACAGTAGTGGTATGTTATTGTGAATGATCCAGGATTGAACAAGCACTGTATTCAGCTTGGAGCAGCTTTGTGTGTGTGTCTGGTTTCAGTAGTCTCTCTGCTCTCACTATTTACATCTAAGCTCCTATTCAAGTACAACTCATGCAGGTAGATCAGAGGTTCCAGTTTAGAGGTGAATCCCTCCACCAAACTCTCCTTGTAAAAGAGACGGGGATAGACAAAAAACTTTGGCAAGAAACCCAGGCTCATCATCAGTCACTTCTAAACAATGCTGGGATTACTATGTTGTACATTCAAAAGGTTGGAGTCCCTTATTCTGTTTCTGAATCACCAACACTGTTTTTAGGACTGATTAAGAATCATTGGAAATAGGATGACCAGGGGTCCCGATTTTATAGGGACAGTCCCCATTTTGGGGTCTTTTTCTTAGATAGACTCCTCTTACCCCCCACCCCCTGTCCCGAGGTTTCACATTTGCTGTCTGGTCACCCTCATTGGAAATGGCCTTAAACGATAACCAAGCTCTATCCCTTAACATCTAACCATTAGGTGAAAAGAATATCCTACTCTTTCACAAAGGGGAAAAATGGCCTCTACTTACTCCAATAGCTCGGAATGCTCATGACAGAGGGCTGCTGGAAGAACTTTTTGTTTACAGAATTATTCCAGGAAACCCCTCCAATCCAGCCAGTGGCAGGGTAAAGAGAATGAAAATGTTTAGTACCAAGGGCTTGTCTCCATGGAGATATTCAAGAAAGCTAATCCCCATTCATTTTCAAAATGCATTAGTTAAACTTCATTCAACACCTGTGGGGACACACTTATTTAGAATTAAAGTGGCCTTCCTTCAGGTTAGTTTCATTCATGGAATTCACTACAATTAATAAGGCCCATTTTAATTCAGAATCAGAGCATCCACACATGTGTTTAATGCCATTTACCTCATGCACTTGAAATGTACACCTTTAGTTCATTTGGATTAACTTTCCTTACTGTCCCTGTGTAGACAAGCCCGAAGGAATTTAGCCCTTATCTACCTGTATGCAGACCATTTATTAGTTGTACAGTTCCCAAAAGTGTGCTAGGCTCTTTACACATCAGAATCTTCTCTTCTAATGAGGTATTTACAAGATGCCCACCATTCTGTTATCTAAGCGACAACAGACAGGACAGAAAGAACTAGATAGGCAGACAAATGGACATTACAACAGTGAAAGAAGGTGAAGAATTCCTTATACCTCCTAATGGTCTCCTCACCTTGTATACAGAGAAGGCAGCTGATACAGTCAACCACCCACTGACGGGACGTGGCCAGCGAATCACAGCTGTATGGTGCTATTAGTCCAATCAGAGATCCAAACTGATCAAAAGTTCCCTGAGTCTAATGAAAAAAGAACAAAGAACGAAGAATGAATGGTCTCCAGTTGGACTAGACTTCACTTGCCATCCTTATTGTTCAGACCAGTCAGCTCTGTGTTTTTTGGGGAACCAGGGCACAGTATCTAGCCTGTCTGACTCATGAAAGACACCCCCCGCCCCCACCAGTCTCTGTTTGAACCCAAACCCATGAGAGAAAAGGCTTGCAGAGAACAATGAAGGGTGTTGGGAGACACACCTAGACCCCTCCTGAGAAGGGTGACAAGATTAAGACATCTCCATTTGCATACAGAATGAAGAACAGAGACAACTCCCCTAGCCTCATCTGCATGAAAGATGGGATAGGAATTAGCATGAAGAATGAGGAACAGAGAACCGCACTGAACTCTGGGACCAGAAAAGCAGGGACGCATTGCATCATGGGAATCCCTGCTCCAGATGCTAATGAACCTATGCCTGCGCACACCTAGCTCAGCAATTATCAGACCAATTCTAGTAATAAATCTTTATTATCCTAAAATACTGAAGCAGACTAGTTGCCTTGCGAGCTCCCTGGAAAAAACCACCACCCATAGCCAAGAGTGATCAGCTCCGATTGTCTAGCCTAAAGAAAACCCTTGAAAACCCATTAGTTTACCCATAAACAAATCTAGTGTTCTCCCTTGAACCATTGTATTTTCTCTACAAAACCCCCTACCTATGCCCAAGTAAGGGTTCTGATGTATAGACCCAAACTCTGCATCAGTTCCACTGGGATTCCATCTCCTGACTGATTGTGCTGGGGGCTCTGCCTGTCTCCAGCACTCAGGACCCTGAGCTACCACCATTACCTGGGAACCCCACCCAGTTCAAGCCTCATGGAGTGGGTGAGATTCCCCCCCCCTCGCCCCTCCGTTTTCTTTTCTTCCTCAGGTATTAACCTTTCAAATGTAACCATTATGTTTGTTTAGCCCTCCTTGTGTAGTTATCACTATTATTCAATAAATAACTTTTATGGTTCAGCTGGTTGCTTCTCTCTCCCTCTCTCTCGCTCTCCAAATTTTACTCTGTATTTTCCGCTTCCCCCATTTACTCTGCAGCAACCCTTCTTTTACCTAAGCTAAAGGTCCCGGTAGCGCCCAAAAATACTGTGGGGTTTGCTCATGAAGTGGGTTACTACCAGTACAATTGCAATGTGGAAGTGGGATAGGGATGTGTTAAACTTGGGGCACATAAGAGGGGAGCAGCTGAAAGTGCTGCTTAACCCAGCCCATTGAGTACAGGGCCATATGAGAGGATCAGCTGGAGAGTGCTGATTGACCTGGTCCGCTCAGACTTGCTCTGCTAGTGTGAGCGTACGTGCGTGCGTGTTCATCTAGTTCTAGGGCTGGAGGAACCCAGCCCTGGGGAACCTAGGTCCTGCAGGGTCGCTCCATTGGGAGGGCACTTGCAGAAGGAAGGAGTAGAGCTCCATATGAACACACAAGTGACATAAGCAGCACATTAATAGAATTACAGACCCCCCCCGCAAGAACAGTAACCCGAATCAGTGAGCCTACCCCAAAGTAACAGGCACATCTGGTTGTGCCCCTGGTTCCTGTACTGTACTGGGTAATGCACATTGGAAAACATAATCCCAATTGTACATAGAAATGGATGGGGTCTAAATTAGCTGTTATCACTCAAGAAAGAGACCTCAGAGTCATTGTGTACAGTTCTCTGAAAGCATCCGCTCAACATGCGGTCAAAAAAGCTAACAACATGTTAGGAACCCTTAGGAAAGGGATCGATAAGAAGACAGCAAATATCATTATGCCACGATAGGAATCTACAGGACCCCCACACCTTGAATACTGTGTGCAGTTTTGGTCATCTCATCTCAAAAAAGATGTGTTAGAATGGGAAGAAATACAGAGAAGAGCAACAAAAATTAGGCCTATGGGATAACTTCTCACCCAAGGGAGATTAAAAAAAGAGCGACGTTTCAGCTTGGAAAAGAGACGACTCAGAGGGAATATGCTAGAGGTCTATAAAATCATGACTGGTGTGGAGAAAGTCAATAAGGAAGTGTTATTTAGCCCTTCACCTAACACAAGACCGAGGGGTCCCCCAATGAAATTAATAGGCAGCAGGTTTAAAACAAACCAAAGGAAGCATATCTTCACACAATGCAGTCAGAAGACAGGATACTGGGCCAGATGAACCATTCTTTTGCGGGAGGCAGGTTAGCCATTCTTATGTTTTATGTTCTTAGCTGGTTAAATAGAAATTTTCCTTTACCACCCTGGGAGCATAAGAACCAAGAATGCATTTGTGACACTGGCAGACCAGGCAACCTGTGTATGACCCATAATAACTTAACAAGAGGCACTTCCACTGTATCAAGACAGTTCACTTGCATGTGAATTTCAAAGAGATGGATTAGACTAGCAATCCTCAACTCATTCAAAAATGAACAATAGATGCTAAGTCTATTTGTCTGTGTTGATCTATACGCGGTTAGAAGTTTCACAATGTAACCAAATTAGCTTGTCGATGCTCATTCCCTTTCAGGTCTTCATTATGTGTGCAAGGTGTTCAGTTAACCTTAAAATCAAAGATGTAAGATACTGCAGGAAACTAATAATTTCTACATTGTCTTCAGCTTAACACTCTGTGTTATAATGGAAGAACGGCTAATCACCTTATGCGAATGAGTAACTAGTTTACTGTGTATGCACAGGAAATAGAAGATTAGCTTCAAAGCAAAGTACAGGAGGCGATCTGCATTGCCTAGTCTTTCTCAGGGGAAGGTCCTGCTGTAACCATTTTTGTGAGGTAGGCTTGTCAGCCTGCTAGAATAGCTAGAAAAGAGAAGGCTCGGGCCTCATCCTGTCATCTCTAGTCTGCTGAAACTTTGAACAGGGAAAGTGTAAGCCATAGGACAGAGAGCTTCCAAATCATCATTTGAAAGAACCTGGAAAATGCATGGAAAAACTAACAGTCTTTACATCTAAGCTGCCTTTGGATTCTGATCTGTTGGGATGATTCCAGAGAGACTTGTACAAGCCAGCAGTTTATTCCATCACTGTTGTGATCCTGAACTATGAACATTGACAGTCACTTGTATGGATATTGATCTTTTCACCATTTGTAACTCTCTTCTTTCTTTTAAGAAGAAATCTTCAATTTCGTTATTAAGGATTGGCTGGCAGCATGCTATTTGGGAAAGACCTGAGATTCACCTTGACCTGGGGATAAGCATCTGGTCCTTCATGATGGGTGAACCTCACATATGGTGAATCAGGTTTTCAGTAACCCCTCACTATATTAGACTGGGCTGTTTAGATGGGAGCCTAGGTCTGGAATGCCAAAAGGGGACTGTGTTTGGCATTTTGTTAACTAGGGTGGAAGCTCTTTTGCTGTTGACTTGGTGCATGTAATTCTAGAATAAGCCATCAGTTTGGGGGATCGTCTGCCCTCTACTTCTTGCAGTCTGCCCGGAGTGTGGTCACAGCATTGTTGTGTAAACCTCTCTCTTATGGAAGCAGAGGGATCTTAGTCACTTTGAGATCCCAGCTGCTGCCCTGGAAGCTTTTTTCATGCATTTGCGTTGAGTGTCAGATCGGATAGAAGCAGGGAAGTCAGCTCAAGAAGAGGAAGGCTATACTCACTGTGCTATGAACTGTCTCTTGATAGGCAGTCAGCAGCTGGATGGTGGCCTGCAAGGCCCTTTCTCTCTCCCACTCCTTCTCTGAATGGAGCCATGTCTCTAGTAGCTGTTGGTAGAGCAGGGGAATGGACAGAGTTAGTACCAGAAAATCCCTCCCAAAAGTTCCTCTTAAACAGGTTTAATTGTCACTAAAATCCCTCTCCAAAGCACCCGACCTCCATGGAGCGAAGGAATTACATGTCTAATGGAAGTCCCAGGGACCAGATTCACCTCTGAGTGATTGAAGACAAAGGAGTTACATGAGAGATGAACCTGGGCCTGTGTACGTGATGTCTCCTGTAGACTGTCTGATGGGAGCTGTCTACCACATTGCATGCTGTTTGATGTCTGCTGCTGTGTTCTGTTTCCTGGGCAACTTCTCCCACATTGAGTGGCCAAATGACAGAGAGGAGCGTTTCTTTTTATTAATTTGAAGAAGAGCAGAGAAGTCCCCCCCAGCCCAGCTCCTTTTAGAACTTCATTTTTATACTGAAGGTGCATCAAACTCCCCACCCCTCAGCTCTTCAAGATATTCTGTTCATGTCTGAGGAACAGGAAGTCTCCTCTGGATGAGTTTCCATACACAGGGCTTAACTCAATATGAATGAATTCCTCTTTGAAGAAGTGATCAGTTTCAACTGGTTCTCTTGGATTTGGCTACTGCAGTGGTGATTTTCTTGCCGGTCCAAGTAGTGTCAACTACATTGTAAGAAGTTGGTCCCAATCCAGCCCTGGCATAAAATGGCATAGCTTCTGTGGATTTCAGCGGGGCACATGCCTGCTTATCCCAGGAAGAATTTGGTGCTTTTCCCCCCGACAATTCACTCCATTGTGGAAAATTCCTCCACAACTGAAGCTTGACCCCCTAAATCTCTGACTCTTCCCTGCAGTAACACAACAAACAAACAAACAATCTTCACCATGGTTCAATGGTCTACTCACTTGAAACATTTCCTGGAACCAGTGTGCGGTTGGTTCTTCCTCCAGCAAAGTCTTCATTAGCTTGCCAAGGGCTTCTAAGGACTCTACGTACAGTGACTGAAACCAGAAGAGAAGGAGTGAGGCTCAGCACAGATAATTTGTGTGTGGGGGGGGACGACTGGGGGCTGGGGAAAGCTAACCATAACCTTGCCAGGGAGGCCATGTGTGACTGCCATCACCCAGTGCCTGCTGGGCAGAAATACAGTGGATGGTGCCTGAGGAGAATTGTTGTCACGTACCTGTATAGGCAGAGCATCCTTTGCTGTCTCACCTTCCTCTTTCATCATCTTCTCCAGGGGAGGGAGGGGAAACAAACTTTTGAAACACTGATGAAGGAGCTCACGGTTTTCCTTCAAGGTCAAAGATGGTTTGAGTTTGCTGGCAGAAGAAAGAGAGAGAGAGAAAAGTCATGCATTAGACTCAGTACCACCTCCAAGTAAAAGAAATGGGTCCAATGACTGGAGATTGTCTCAATCTAAAACCCCAAATGCAAACAACCCTTCACTTTGCAGCTGAGCACCTCTTTGCACCTCTATTAAGTATTGGCTCATTGAAAAGTAAAGCTAAAGCTTCAAGTCCCCTTTTTAGAGAAACCCACAAGCTTCCTTCCCCCTGCCAGCAAGCCAGACACCTCCCTCCCCATCTGAACACTCCTGCATTGGACTGCATGCCCCACAACCTCCAAGTTTGTGTCTTTTAAGCACAAACCTCCAAATGGACACATTCAAACCCTCAAGAACTAAAGTTCTGCTGGTGAGCAGCATGTGAGCCAAACCTGGCAGGCATCAAACTACTCCCAACCTGGCACTCATGAACTAACAAAGACGACGTCACAGTGCCAGGAAATATGGCAGAAAATAGCCTACCTCAGATGTCTAATGGCAAGAATTGCCTTGTAGCGAACTGGAGATGCCAGGGAATCCAGTGGTTCCTTTTTAATGAAGTCCTGAAATGCACGAATAGGGAAATGAAAAAAATGGGAAATGGATTTGAAAGGCAGAGAGGCTTTCCTCTCACACCCTGAAACAGGGCCATATGCCAGGTCTGTAATAAACAGACACCGTGCTCGGCAGGCTCTCTGCCTCAGAAATGGACCGTAGGGCCATCTGCAGGCTATACAGAGGACAGAAAGATAACTCCCCAGACACAAGCCATTCCTGCCACTTACAGCCCACAATAGGTCGGCATCCCTGCCAAGCTCAGAGTGGACCCAGCAGCATTCTGGGTGCCGTGCAGGTAGCTCATGAGACTGCAGTGGTACAGTCACAGCCAATGGATAAAACAACATGTACCTGGAAACCCAGTCTGATGACATTACAACAAACTCCTTTGTACTTCAGTCCTCAAAGCTCCTCATCACTCACCAGCATGTAGCCAAGGAGCTCCAGTTTGTAAGAGAATTCGAACTCCTGGGAGTCTCTGGTCTCCAAAATGGCACAGCTAATCTCCGTGACATTCTGGATGAGGGTTAATTTTAGGTGCATGTCCTACATAATCCAGAAGGAGAAACAAGAGGATGTGGATGAGAAACGGAGAGAAGAACCAGAGTCCAGAAGATAAAGATCAGGAATTAAAGCTAGCCACAGGAGAGGAGAGAGGTGTCCACAGACCCCAGAAGGCAGAGGACCCTGGCTCTGCACCCACCTCAGAAGAAGAGAAAACCCAGGTTCATGAAAGAAATCCAGGGCCACTTACACCAGAGCAGCCAGGACTCCTGCTTGATGTAGCAAGGAAATCAAGCTCTGTGCAATTTAAACAAGCAACTTGTGGACAGAAAAGGCAAGAGCTGAGGGCAGATTATTTAGAATTTACCTTGTTTGTAAGAGCGATGCCCAGCACCTGAAAAACAAAATGCAAAACAGCTATTAGCAATGTCTATAGTCCCACATAACACACATCCTCAAAATGGCCTGGCTGGTGAATATGGAGCAGAGAGAAATCATGATTGTTAAATCTTCCAAAAGGCAGGAAACGTATCCAGAGGGGGTGTTTTGCAGAGGTCAAGATCAGGGGCCATCCTATGGAATATTTGCATTTGTGAACTCCTGGAAGATATCCGTTTGGTTCAACTGTGATCAACTTTTTTGACAAAGGCTAAATGAGATTCTCACTTAGACAGGGCAGAACTGAATGGCAAAGTGACGTGGCGAGGTTGCACTGAGAGGAGAGTCAGTACCAGCAGTCAGACACCTAGGGAACAGAAATAACGAGCACACAGACAAACAAGACGACAGAGAAGAGGGAAGGGAAGTAGTGAGTCCAAGAAATAGAGTGACAGCAAAGAAACTAAATACAAGTTAGCACCATTCTCTCTTGGCTAGCAAAAGATAGAGCTAGATACACATACATATTAGGGGAGTTAGAGTGTTATTCTGAATAGCCTGAGTGTGACTCCATGTGAATTACTGTGTAGCTGTGCTCGACAGAATTTCAGAAGACTATAGAAAAACTAGAGAAAACACAAAGAAGAGCAACAAAAGTGATACAACATGTGACAGCTCACGCTCCATCCATTACAGTTTTAAATTTCAGTTATGTGACAAATTATTGCTCAAAGGAGAGTTTTAGAAAATACAAGCCCTCTCTCTATAAACTCAGAGGCAATTCTATAACTTCAGGGTAATGCCCCTCACAGTTGTCATGCAAAGGCTCTTACCTGGCAACTGGTTCTGTAATGGTGAAGGACGTTCCCTGTGATGTCTGCCTCGACTCGGGAGAGAAGCTGCTCTTTTGGAGCATGGACAGCCACGTTGCTGTATGTCAGCATCAGGGTGCGGCGAGTCTTGCCTCTTGTCCCATGGTGGTAATCCTAGACAATAGGAAACATCACTAGAGACAAGTTCTTCTGATTCATTTGGCCTTGGAATGAATCAAACATTGGTGGAGCCGGGCCCCCGAGCCTTGAATACTGCTGGAGCCCGGGCACCATGAGCCCATAAAACTCGCCGCCCCGTCGCCATCATTCCCACTGGGTAACTCTGACCCAGAGAGCCGAAAAGGCTGAACCGACAGCAGTGGAGTACATGGGAGCTGAGTCATTGACACTGGTGGGGACAAGATCAGGCGCTAAATGTCTTGCCTAAGGCTGCACAGTGAGTAAATGGCAGAGCCAGCAATGGGAGCCCAGAGGCCTAGTCTCCTGCTCTATCCTCTAGATCAGTGGTGTTCAACCAGGGGGACTACTGTACCCCTGAGGGTCTGCAGGGGTCTTCCAGTGGGTATATCAACTCATCTAGATATTTGCCTAGTTTTACAGCAGACGACAAAGAAAGCACTTGCAAAGTTACTAACTCAAATTTCATACAATGGCTTTTTTAGACTACTCTATATACTGCCCACTGAAATGCAGGTACAATATTTAGATTCCAGTTGATGTATTTTCTAATTCTAGGGCAAAAATGGGAAAATAAGCAGTCTTTTTTTCAGGAATAATGTGCTAGGACCCTTTTATAATTTTATGCCTGATTTTGTAAGCAAGTAGTTTTTAAGTGAGGTGAAATTTGGGGGACACAAGACAAATCAGACTCCTGAAAGGGGGACACTAATCTGGAAAGGTTGAGAACCACTGCTCTAAATCAGAGGTTCCCTAATTGTCATCCGTAGACCACTGGTGGTCTACCTAAAGCGGGTTGGTAAGCCACATGTTGCTTGCAACACCTCCTCATTTCCAGCTACTAACCTGGAATAAAAAACAGCTAAAAATACCTTCAATGCTTTTCCATGCAAGCAACTGATGTAGTTCCCACACATTGTGCATGGGAGGGGCGCTCAAGCCATGAGACATCAGACGGTAAAAATCATTTGAGAGAACCCCAGCTCCACATCATGCTCCTGTCTGCTTAACGGCAGGCATCACGTGGAACGCATACATTGGGGGACAATGCTAGCTGACCGGAGCAGACACTACCGTGGGGCTGCTGCCCCTGCTTTAGGGGGAGAGGAAGTTTGAGAGAACCCCCTGGCTCCTTTACCTTCAGGCGGCTGACGAACCCAGAAATCTTAACCTGGCTCATTGCAGCCCCAAACTCCTGAAGTGCCTTCAAGGTGAGGTCCAAGTGGCTCGCAGCACAGACTGCGAGGATGGAGACGACTCCCTGTCACCCAAGAGAAATAAAGGGTTAGGATCGAACCAGGTGTCTGATAGAGCCCACGAGTCCATTCCTTTCACCCAAAGTGGTGTAAAGTGCCAATCAGGCCTGAGACACATGGGGAGCGGGCGCTGAGTGAAATAGCAATCAAGAGGCTAGGAAGCAAAATGGCATCTGTCCCAGGCCAACTCAGAGCTGAGCCCCACAGGGAGCATTCAGGGATTACTTGGTAAAATGGGGAGAGGGACAGAGGCCTCACCTGTCTCTCAGGGGCTTCCATATAATCTGCTGTCGTCAGAAGTGTATGAATCTGTGATTTAACATGGACCAGGTCCTGACAAGCTGCTAAGGACGTTCCTAGCGCCTTATACAGGAAACTCTGAAAGAAAGAGACCAGCCCTGGGATATCAGAAACACAACGTGCCTGTCAGTACAGACCCAGCTCAGCAACACTCAGGAAGGAACAAGACAGCCAAGTCCAAGCACCCATGCTGCAGAAACATCCCATCGTCTAGCCCAGCCAGAGAACCAACAATGCAGTACAGACAAGCAGCCTGTCCAAGCAAATATTGGAAGGGCAGGGGGGCAAGAGAGCAGGGAATAAGTACAAACAAATTTTATACGCAGAATAAAATATCAAATAATGAAACCTTGAGAGAAGCCTTATGCAGCCCTCCAATCAGAATTTCAGGGGAAAGTAACTAGAAACTAAACCTTAACAGAGAACAAACCTTCTCTTTGGAGGGGCTGGCATAGCCGGCCATCTGCCAGCTCAACTCAAGGGATATCTGGCTGCTCCAGGCACTGTCGTCTATCATCTCCAGAGATGTTCTTAGGAACTGCGTGTAAAACCAGAGTTAAAGCAGATGGTTAATTGCAAGAATGTGGGGGCTGTTGTGGGGTTTGGGGTTTTGTTTGTTTGGTTGGTTTTTGCTTCCTTGTTCTGTTGTAAACTTTCCAATATTCAGGTGTCCTGGGAAGATTATTTCCCTATTGAGAACTATAAACATTGACAACCCAGACTTCCTCTGCCTCTTGTTCTTGAACCTTTGCCTGAGGATTCCTCTCAGTCCCCAAACCCAGATGGACAGTGAATTGGAGAATGAGATGGAGCCAAGACATCTGACCATCGAGGAGTGATTTTCCAGTGGATGGACGATGGCTCTAGTCAACTTTGAACAAAGGGCCCTGGACTACGAAGGACCAGGCACCTTCTCTGAAGTGCTATGGACCCTTTATGACACCTCCCGAGGTACCCAGGGTTGTGAGGGACCTCACTACCACCTGCCCTTAGCATGAGGAAGCCTTCTCTGTACCTGCCATGTGTCAGCTCCTGACTCTGCC
Organism: Caretta caretta; assembly: GCF_965140235.1. Taxonomy (NCBI): domain Eukaryota; kingdom Metazoa; phylum Chordata; order Testudines; family Cheloniidae; genus Caretta; species Caretta caretta. Next base: position 16,355,339 of record NC_134225.1, read on the forward strand.
AGTCACAGGAAACACAAGCACACCCTTCTCACCCCGTCCAGGATCCACTGTCCTTCCACAGATAAGCAATCAGTACACTCCAACCGCTCGCCCTCTGGACATCCCCAGAATGTCCAGCCCCTGTTCCACTGGACACTCACAGAATTCAGAGGTTTGCTACACACCACTTTACCAGTTTCACCTCAGCATCACCGCTCCATTTCACACACTTCAATACATTGACAGTGAAAAGAAGTAGAGTTTAATTCACCAAGATCAGAGATTTGAGAAGCAGCAAGAATAATTAATGTACACAAATGGTTACATAAAAATAAAATCCTAACACACTTCTAGAGCTTCAACTTAAAGAACCAAACAGTCCCCTGTCTCACAAGGGATAGCTCCCCCAAATCTCTCTCCCAGCAGGAAACACCCAGACCAAATGTGATCCTCCATTCATAAGACAAGCCAGTTGGCAATTTGTCCAATAGGTGAAGGATACCTGGTGCAGGATACCTCTGGACCTCCAGATATAGTTCCAAGCATCCATTGTCCGCTTGTAAACAGGGTACCCCCTATTGTTTGTTTGTTTTTCTTGTCTTGAATCTCCTCTGGAGACTTTGCAATCACTTGATTAGAATTTTGCTCTATTGATTAGCATCCACTGTGAATAATTACTCAGTCTACATACAGCCATTCAAGCAGCTAAGCATCTTCTGCCTGAAAGAAACTTCTTTATCACCTTCTGGTGACCAGCCCCAACACACAGACCTTCAAAGCATCAATTTCAGTAGACAACCATAACGCCTTAGATATTATCCATCCAGTCACTGTGCAACGATTATGAGGATTATGCAGTGTGGCACAGGCATCCAGGAAAGGCTTTACATGACACCCTTTGATGATATAGAGATCAGATCCAGGGAATCCTGGGAACCCTATGCACTCCTGTGGCCTCTGCCAGTGGGTACCCAAAGGACCCGGGGTCACACCCTCAACTCCCATTGAAGTCAGCCAGAGGTTAGTAACTCTCAGCACTTTGCTGTTTCAGGCCCGACTTTTGAACAGCAGCCAGGAAATATCAGAAACCTCACAAGAGAACCTAATCTTAGTTGATTTTTGAGCCCAAAGAATTTCAAATGAGGCTGGATCTGGAATGGGAAATTCTAGAGTGTAATCCAACCCCAAATGGAACTCCAAACCTTCTGGGGCTTCTTTGTCACTAGGTCCTTTCCTTTCATTTTCAGCCCTTGCCATAAAAATCTTCCTTGTCTGGATTTACATGAGGCTGTAAAGAGCTCTTTCTGACCACAAAGGCTTCTCCATGAGATACAGACACCAAACCTTGTCTTGTCTCTTTTCCTTTTTGGGTTTCTCAGAGCAAGTTTTCTTTTGAGTGGCAAATAGAAAAAAAAAATCCTTTAGACGTCCCCCAGTGATGCATTAGCACCATTAGCAGGCTGGGTTTCTGGTTAGTTTTGTGTTGTTCCCAGGGGTAATACAGAGGGATTTATAACTAGAGCTGGTTGAACAATAGTAAGGCCATTTCACAAAACAAGTGGGATTTTTTTGTTTTCTTGATTTTTCAGCATACAAATGAAAAGTGAAAACACAAAAATATTTTGCTTTTCAAAATCAAAGATGACCATTATTCAATTCTTTGTTTTCCCCATTTCCTTGCCTTTATCCCTCATCCCCGTGCTTTTTTCCCCCCTCTTCCACTTTGTGATTGAAAAGCGGAGGGGGGCGGAGGGGGGAAGGGGGAAGGAGACAAACAGCAAAGCAACTGGAAAAAAACCATCAGCTTCAGTTTCAAAAAACTAAACATTTTCTATTTGGGTTGGGGTTATTTTGTTTTGGGTTTTTTTTGTGTGTGTGTTAAAAAAAAAAAAAAAAGGAACCCTGAAAAATTTGAAAATGTCCCATGAAAATACAAAGGCCATTTTTAATTGAACAAAAGTTGCAAATGAAATGGTTTGACCAGCTCTGCTTATAATGAATAATTTATCATTAATTTTTTCCCCAGCTGATATATTTGGAGGGGGAAGAGAGGACTGTGACAATACATCTGAAAGCCATCCTCTACCTGAAGCAGCATGTGCTCCCACCGTGAATGGTCCAGGGAATTCTCTGTGTTTCCTATAAAGCAGGAGACAAAACAATAATGTCACCTAGATTAGCAAGAAGAGTCATCCCAGGTATCTCCTTTGCAATCAGTCCTTCTAAAACTCCTGGTCTGCCAAGCTGGAACATACCTGGGCTTTCAAGGCAAAATGGAACTGTACCTATTGGGTTCTGGGAGAGTCACCCCGCTCCTGTCCTGAGGGGCTTAAAACAGCCCTGGGCGAGCTGTCGGAGGGAAAGAGGTGAGAGGTTTTTCGCAGGAGTGGGTGGGTGAGATTCTGTGGCCTGCATTGTGCAGGAGGTCAGACTAGATGATTATAATGGTCCCTTCTGACCTTGATATCTATGAATCTATGAAAGGGATTAACAAGAGCTGGGCTGACAGGGAAAGCAGCTACAGCTGTAGCCAGGGTAATCAGGGCCCAGCTGGCCCTTATAAGAGGGCCGTGGGCCAGTAGGAGAAGGTCTTTCTCTCTAGTTTTGAAGGGAGTAGGGCCTGCCTGCAGAAAGGGTACTGGGAATGAGGGTGGGCTGGGCTGGGGAAAGGCCAGAGCAGCAGGGAAGCTCTAGGCTGGCAACTCCCCAGGCTATCGGGCCTGGTCCAAGGCCCATAGGGGTACTGGGTTGCAGGGAAAGGCAGCAGACCCAAACCCCCTTGCCTGTGGTGACTGGCTCTTACACTGCAACCTGCCCCAAGGTGCAGGGGCCCAGACTGAGGCAAGGTGGGGATTAGAGGGTTGGGCGTTCCCCAGAGAAGGGAGACCCATAGAGACTGAGGGGGTACTGCCAGGGTGCAGCACCCTGGGTAAAAAGGGCACCGGGGTCTGAGAGGGCCACGGGCCTGCAGAGGGTGCTCTGTGCTGGAAAGAGCTAATTCCCAGATGGCCAGCAGGAGGCGCTGCAGGGGTGAGTCGTTGCGCCGTCACAGGGACCTGCGCCAACGTTCTTTGTTGGACCAACAGAAAATGTCCTGTTTCAGAGTAGCAGCCGTCTCAGCCTGTATCCGCAAAAAGAAAAGGAGGACTTGTGGCACCTTAGAGACTAAGAAATTTATTGGAGCGTAAGCTTTCGTGAGCTACAGCTCACTTCGTCAGATGTTACGTACCCTGCTGGCATTTTTATTCAGGGTCCGTCAACCCACCAGGAGTGAGATGCTGAGCACTCCCAATTCCTCTTGACTTGAATGGGAGCTGAGGGTGCTGAGCACCTCACAAAACTCTTCAGCACATCAGAAGACTGGGTTTAGTAGGAATACAAACTTTTCCTGCAGAATCAGAGATTCTGGACTTGATCCGAACTGGATGTAAATCGGTGTAGCTTCACTGAAGTCAATGGAATTATACTGATTTACATCAGCTGAGAATCTGGCCCTGTTTCTGAGTGTCCAGCTCTAACCTAGCCTTCTTTAATGGCGGCACAGTGTAGTGCTGGGGACTCTGTACAGCCGCAGCAAGGAGGGAAGATACAGCTCATTTTTTAAAATCTTTTTTGGAATATCAAACCCGCTTGTCCATTGGGGGGTTCGACGTTCATGAGAAACATAGCGGGCTTGTGCTGCACCTAGGGTCTGTCCTGCTCCCCAGAGACTAGACCGGCGCAGCTACGTCACTGGAGCTCTGCTGGCATAACGCCATCGTGTAGACGCAGCCTGCGCTGACTGAAGGGTTTTTTCCATGGAGGTCAATAGAGTCATACCACTGTAAAATTGGTGAAAGACATTATTAGGCCCACAATACCTAGATTCTCCCTAGGGCACCCACTTGGCCAACCTAGCTTTTATGGCGCAGGTTTCCTTACAGAAAGACAAACTCTGGGTTTTTTAATCGAATCCCCCTTGAAAGTAAACGTGGGGTTTAATTTTCAGAAAAAGTCCGTTTGCAAAATCAGACTCTATATGTAACCCCAAAATCTTTCACTAACCTCCAGCTTCATGCGTATTGACCTTCCCAAAAAATAACCTAGCAAAGGCGTGGGGGAAAGTGCTGTGACATTTCCATTCAGCTGAAACCTTCCTGGCCTGATTCTGCCCTGTTTGAATTGGCCTCAGTGGTTCACAGTTATCCAGAGGAAGGAAAAGTGTGGGCCTAGAAGCCCCATTTCAATTCCCCACTGTTCCCACGTACTGCAACAGGAATGGCACAACACACGTCAATACGAAGCTGCATTTTCTGGCTTCCGTTCTATTCTCCATGGACCACACTCCTCCTAACTAACACTTTACCTTCAATGTACTGCAGCAGAGATGGGATCTTTACTACCCACATCTCACCCACTGCTGCATGGACAGTTTGGTGCAGGGCCTTTAGTAACTGCAAGGCAGCACAGCCGTGTCCTTCTCTTTCATAAGGGGATGAGGCTACTACCTGTCAATGAGAGAGAAAGAACAGGCTAAGTTTTGTCAGCACAATACCAGTTTGTTCCTGAGGGAGGGAATAGTTCAGAGACTCTCATTGTGGAGACAATCCAAGAGAGTTGTTGCTTCTACTGCAGTGCCTTCCTGAAGAAGAAAGCATTCTAGCTAGTAGGAGGATGTAGGACAGTGTGTCTCAGGAGAGGCCGGAGAGAGAGAGAGACCCAGTCATACACATTCCTCAGCCTAAGTCAAGCATCTAGCTACAAAACCAATTTGTATAGTTAACTGTCCCATTCCACAGAAAACCTATTCTCATGGTCTACTCACCAGGAGTCGCGCCAGCAGCCCCTGGGGTGTAGGGAGTTGCACTAGGGAAAGAAACAGAATAGCGTTAATTATGCCAGGCTTTGCAGAGAGTCCTGCTGATGTTCTTCACCTCTCCATTTCCAACATGCCCACCAATGTTGAATACAGCTGATAATAATTTGCATTGCCATAGTGCTTTCAGTCTGAGCATCTCAGAATGCTCTACAAACATGTATGAATTCCACCTCATAGCACCTCTGTGAGGTTGGCATGAATTACTCCTTCATTTCACAAGTGGGGAAGCTGAGAGAGAAAGATCAAGTGATTTCCCCAAGGTCACATCCGAATTTTGGTGACGAGCTGGGAACAGAACCCACATTTCCTAGCTCCCTCCCATGGCCGTGTTGAAATCACAAGACCATCCCTCATTCATTTTAGCCTCCTGATTGCAGATGAGAGAACTGGAGCAGACTGAACCTGTTCATGTCATAGTGCCTGGAGAGAAGAAATGAAAGAGTTTCTCTTATAAACCTTGTCCACTGTAGTCGAGGCAAGCAGCTGCTTCTCCTTCCCGCTGCTTTTTCTCAGCCAGTTCCCTCAGGCATCTGCAAAGAGGCTTCAAAGTACCCGTGTACTGAGTTGGCACCACATACTCCAGCAGCCTTGGCCATAACACCTGCAGAGAAGAGCGAGACTGTTCAGTACGGAGCTCTTTCCGTTCCCCCACCTCCAGTATCCTGCTGTCTGAATCCCTCCCTGCCATGTAGCTTCTCCTTTGATTCCTCACGGACCCTTCCCTAACCTATCACCTCATCTCTCTCTCCCCATTAGCTCACTCTACCTGTCTGGTGCCCCCTCACTCTGTCTTTTAAAGACACTATCTTGTTTGGTGAGTGTTAGGATATAGATATTCAGGCCTGTCTGCAAAGGCCTGTACTTTGAGAATTTAGGTGTATTCTTATCACTTGGCTAGTTATAGAGGTATAAAAGAAAGAAAGAATCAAAATCACTGTCTGCTGGTGTAAGAGCCTGGTTCTGTGCTTGTTCCTGTCTGCTGTATAATTAATTTTGCTGGCTGTAAACTAATTAAGGTGGTGGGATATAATTGGTTACATAATCATGTTACAATATGTTAGGATCCTACTAAACTTCAGGAACATGATTGGTTAAGGTATAGCAAAGCAGAAGTCAAGTTTTACTATATAGTCTGCAAAAAGAAAAGGAGTACTTGTGGCACCTTAGAGACTAACCAATTTATTTGAGCATGAGCTTTCGTGAGCTACATCTGATGATGATACATCTGATGATGATACATCTGATGAAGTGAGCTGTAGCTCACGAAAGCTTATGCTCAAATAAATTGGTTAGTCTCTAAGGTGCCACAAGTACTCCTTTTCTTTTTGCGAATACAGACTAACACGGCTGTTCCTCTGAGACCTATATAGTCTGCAGTCAATCAGGAAGTAGGGGGGTGGGGGAAATGGGAACAGGGAATGGGGGTAAGGAAATTGGAATCATGTTTGGCTAAGGGCAGGAATGGGACACAGGTGTAAGGCTCTGTGGTGTCAGAGCTGGGAAGGAGGATAATAAGGAAGGAAACTGGAATCATGCTTGCTGGAAGTTCACCCCAATAAACATCAAATTGTTTGCACCTTTGGACTTCGGGTATTGTTGCTCTCTGTTCATGAAAGAAGGACCAGGGAAGTGAGTGGGTGAAGGAATAAGCCCCCTAACAGTGAGCAATTGGGCTCTCACCCAGAGATGAAGCCTCTTTCCCAGCATTAGAGCATTATGGAGATATTTAGATCGTACCATAAGCTTACTCAGAACTTGACAGACCTATATAAGGCACAGTCCCAGCCCCAATATCTCTTCAAATCCAGGATCACCAACTCTACGTTTCAGAAGTATTCATGGGGGATCTAAGGGGAAGTTGCACTCAGACAGTGGAAAGAATTAAGAGACGATCTCTGCAACATGATTCCTTCCAGTTAAGTTGCTTTATATCTTTTCTCTACTGTGAACCGCTTACTCCATGATGAAGGGGTCACATCATCCCTGACATGAATTTGACATGCTGATCCTCCATTATGCTGGCTGTGCAGAAGGCTTCCTTGTGGAGGGGTACAAGGAACGTAAGGAAGAACGTCCCTATTTCAAGAAGCAGTAGCAAGAGGTCACTTACTTGGGTCATTCCATTGACTGAGGTGTCCAGACATTGCAGGATGTCAATGCACAGGGTTTGGATCGTGCTTTCTTCCTCAACATCCTGGGTGAGAAGTGTTGTACCCTGCTGTGAGAGAGCTAGATAGAACTTATTCGCTAGTAGTAAGATACTGGCAATAGAACCAGTGTCCTTCTCTTACAAAGCCACCTTGAGCATTGACCTATGCCTGCTTTTATACTGCACTGGAAGTGCACAAACGTCTGAAGGGAAGAGAATAATAGAAACTCCGAACTGGTGGGTCCGATCCCAGGCTTAGGAAAACCCTAAAATGAAGGGAATGATTCACTGGACACAAAAGAGTTCCCCCAACAGTGTTCAATGTTTTAAAATTTGAAAAACTGTTTCATCTTTTGATCTCTGAGGAAAAACATTCCGATTCTGCCCAGGGGAAATAAATTTGCAGAACCAGGGGGATCCAATCTCTTTGTTCTGATGCCCCAACCAGCTTGGTCATTCTGTGTGTAGTGAGTGTGATTCTATCAATGGGACCAAAACTGGCCTGATGAGAAAAAGCAGCCTTCTTTGAGAGAGATGTGTGTGTGTGTGTTGCCACGAGCTCCAACTTTGTAGAAAAGGGGCCAGGCAGAGCTAAGATCTTCCACAACTTACTGTCAAGTTGAACTGTTTATGTTCATACATATCACGGATTCAGTCATGGAGCACAAAGTGTCTGGGGCCCGCGGCTGTGTCCATGGATAGAAATACGGATTGAAGATATTTTTATGCAACCTGCATAACCTGAGTGTTTTGCTGATTGTTTAGGTCTGCTTTGACAGCCACAGAACGGGGCATCGTTCTGTTTTTTGGAGAGTCTATTTAAAACAAAAAGATGTGCTTCCTTGTACAGGAACATTTCACTGAAAAATGGTGTTTTCTGAATGTTCAAGGACTCATCAGAGGTTGGAGCAGCATAGATAACTCTGTTAGATGGAAATACCCAGTGTGAGATTCTGGTCTCTGTTACACTAGTATAAATCCAGAGTAACACCACTCAAGTCAGTGGAGTTACCTTGACTTTACACCAATATAACGGATCCGATTCTGGCTCTATTCATTCAGTCCAGCTGTCCTGGAGTCAAAACTCCCACTGAAGTCAAGGGGAGCAATCAGCATGCAAGAATGGTAGGACCGAGTCCTAAGTGTTAAGAACTCTCCTTACCAGTTTGCTGGTGGACACACTGAACTCGCTGAAAACATATGCTACCAGATCCCATGCTGCACAATTCTCCACACTTCCTGAACTGAGCAGCGTCCTGATGAAATGAAGAGCTGCCTTCCTCACCTGCAAGGGTAGAGATTACACACCGCACTTCTTGTTAGCCCTTCTGCCTGAAATAGGAGCTAGGATATGATATGAGAGTCCTTATGCTTTTGATTTTGTCTCCTTGGATTAGAAACATGGATACATTTAACACCGGCAGGAGAATGACATGCCTTCTCTATTCTGCAGTCTCTCATCTGGATCGGAATGAAAGCTCCACCCAGATATCCATTCATGCCATAACACTGAAAAAGTTGAAATAGTTCACTGTTCCACACACAATCTTACCGTAGCATTCTGATCACTGAGAGTGGATTTCACTGCCTTCACAATCAGAAGCTTTTTAACTCTTGTCTCAGGCACTGAAAGATAAGGAGAGGTGTACAGTGCTTCTTTGTTCCACACACACTCACTTTCCACATTGGAATTAATCCTGGATTTCAAAGGGCCCTAGTTAAGAATAGTATCAAGCTTCTCTCCTCTACAGAATCAGTGGGGAAGACATAGGACCAGATTCTGGTCTCAGTTGCACCAGTGTAAATCTAAAGTAATTCCATTTCTCTAAATAGTGCCATCCTACTACCATGATGGAAATATTATAAAGGAGTTTGATAGACTGAGGTGACTGAAGTTAATCTGTGTTTACACTGGCATAACAGGACTCAGAATCTAGTCTAGAGTGTATAACACTTAGGATTCTCGAGTCAGGAGTATTATTCTATTTTTATCTGATTATTGTTAACATGCATTAGCCCCAAGTTAACTTCTGTATTTGAAGTTGAAAAAGACCTTGACAAATATCTTGGGCTACATTCAGCACTTAGTTGAACCTGTTGATTTCTGTGTGGCCATATGGGGGTAACTTAGGGCAGCATTTGGTCCCTTAGGGGATCTCCAAACCACTGGTGACTGTGTGTTCTAGAGCCTCTGTGCCCCAGTTGCAGAGGTGATGAGTCTGCTGAAGCCCTGCCGTGCCTACACAGCCTTGGTTCTTTAGCTCAATCTCGAGTAGCTCAAGCTTTTAGCTCTGGATGTCCTCAACTCAACCCTCAGCATGTCGGCCAAGAGGGCAGCTGGCACAGTTGCTCCTGTGTTACTTACAGTCAGCCCCAACAATAGCTCTCAGGAAATCTAAAGACGCCACACGAACGGCCTCATGCTCAATCTCCAGCTGCTCGTGTAGAAATGCTAGCAGATCATCAGGAGAAGAACGGGCTGCAAGGGAAGAAATCACATCCTCACTGTCTGCAGAACTCTTATTCTTACCGTACCTCACAAAGGTAAGGAAGTTACAAAGAAACCACTGTGTAACTCAGAGTCTCTTCCCCTTACCTAGCAGAAGTACACAATGGAACAGCTCTTGGTGGTTTTCTCTGCTGAGCTGCTTAGCTGGAGAACAGATCTGTGGGAAGAAGGGAAATGGTGAAAGAAAAACTAATCAGAAGCAATGGAAAAGAAAAATGTTCAATTCATTTCTAAGCTTCCACTTCCTGCTTGTCCAACTAGAGGTCTGAACCCCAGGGAGATGGTCCTGCATGCACAGCAAGACTCCAAGACAATGACCAATACATTAGATAAGAGAAGCTAAAGTGTTTTGAGCAGCAGAGCTGACCTAATCAAGACACAGCCACAGTTTTTACTTTACAACTCTGACTCCCCCTGGTAATCGGCTTATGGTGAAATCGCTTTACAAACTGAGCTGGATAGTAGCTAAGAAAATGAGAGTGCTCCCTGCTTACTCTTGAGCCTCCAGAAATCAGTAAGGCATGAGGAGGTCCCCAGGCTCTGCACGATCATTCCATTGATTTTTTAGTGTTAATATGCTTCAGATCTGCTGTGCCTAAGCTGAAGGGATCCAAGCAAAACCACCCCTCACCTGGTTGTGCAGAGCACTGCAGATGGCTTGAAACTTCCCTTTAGGTAGAGGGATCTTATATTCAACAGAGACCTCCAAGAGCTGGCTCAGACTCTGCAACAGAGGGCGAAAGTCAGATGGTGGGCACACAAAGGAGCCATATGTAGTGACTGAAGCAGATTCAGGGGATTCCTAGATTCCAAGGCCAGACCGGATTCTTGCCATCATCTAGTCTGACCTCCGGTCGGTATGACACAGGCCAGAGACCTTGCCCAGAATAATTCCCAGAGCAGAGCTTTTAGAAAAACATACCAATCCTGATTGAAAAATCATCAGAATCCGCCTCGGCCCTTGATTAAAAAATGGTGAAAATCTAATTCCTTCCTGCATCTAACACACTTTTCTCCGTTGCTGCTTGAAGCTTCCAGAATGTCTCGGATGCCATCTACATACTTTACTATGTTTACACAGTTGTGTAGTGCCCTGATGCTATCAAACAAGTCCATGATACATTCGTTCCCTCCAAATCATGGGTATTTCAACCCCCAAAGTGACCACATACTCTGTACTAGAAAGGTTCAACCAACATAGACGGTGAGTAAATATCACTACCAAGAAGTTAGAGCTGTCTCATGACTTCATTTACAACTGTGTAGCCCCACTGAAGACAGAATATGGCCCCTTACTTCTCGCTCATGTGGTACTGAGGGTGGATGAAATAGAGGGACAAGGCGAGTGAGACAATATCTTCAATTAGAATCTTCAATTAGTGAGACAATATCTTCAAATTCAATCAAACCTGGATTTGTGCTGGAAATGGCCCACCTTAATTATGCACATTGTAGGGAGAATGGTCACTTTGGATGAGCTATTACCAGCAGGATAGTGAGTTTGTGTTTGTGGTTTTTGGGAGGGGGGTGAGGGGGTGAGAGAACCTGGATTTGTGCAGGAAATGGCCCAACTTTATTATCATGCACATTGTGTAAAGAGTTGTCACTTCGGATGGGCTATCACCAGCAGGAGAGTGAATTTGTGTGTGGGGGGGTGGAGGGTGAGAAAACCTGGATTTGTGCTGGAAATGGCCCACCTGATGATCACTTTAGATAAGATATTACCAGCTGGACAGTGGGGTGGGAGGAGGTATTTTTTCATATTCTCTGTGTATATATAAAGTCTGCTGCAGTTTCCACGGCATGCATCCGATGAAGTGAGCTGTAGCTCACGAAAGCTCATGCTCAAATAAATTGGTTAGTCTCTAAGGTGCCACAAGTACTCCTTTTCTTTTTTCAATTAGATTATCACACCCACCTTGTCGCTCCAATATCTTGGACCAACATGGCTACAACAGCACTGCATAGAACCGTAGATGAAACAGACAGGCAATGATTTTATATCTATCTAGTTATGCAGTGCAAAGCAATGACCCTCAAGCCTCCTTGTTATTAATTTTCAACCATTGACAGTTGACTTGGTACTGACCAGAGACAACATGTGGTAGCCCCTGCTCTGAGGAGCTTATGATCTAAAAGAGAGACACAGAGTTGACAGGATGTTTTGGGAAATCACAAGGAGAGAGTATCTTGTTGTGCAGGTGTTTTGTTTTTTTATCTCCTTCTCCTCCTCCCCAGGAAACAGAGGATGCTTTTCATCAGAGGCAGTTACCTACAAATCTTGTTGCCTGGGTCACCATGTGTATAAAGCCAGAACTTGTGTGCATATTTATTATCGAACAAGTCACTATCTAGACCAGGAAACCCCACTGGCAGCAAATTCCTCCTGCAGTTCACACATGCACACACAGAGACAGTTACCTTAATGAGTGGTACCTCACCTTGGTGACGTGAAAAACATCAATTTCCTCCTTATATTGCTCAAGGAGCCATGAGATCTCCTTAAATATCGGATTTTGTGGCTCCTTTTTGTGTAGTAGGATGCCCATCATGGGACCAAGGGCTTTGATGATGGCCTGCTTGAGCTGCATAGATGAGACACAGAATTTATGTTCCTATGAATTCATTCAATATCTTCCAATAGGCACACCTTTTCTACTTCTAATGAGTGCAATTTCCCTTGTTCCACTGTCGGAATGGTCCTATCCCAATATTTTCTGGTAAAGAACCAGGACTTGTAGGGTTGGTGTCAGGATTATATTCTAATGCACCTCACAACTAGAGCAGGTAAAATATTTCCCCAGATTAATATGCATTCTAGGCCAACTCATCCCTGCTGTAACTCCACTGGGGCTGAATGGACTTAGACCAGGAATTAATTTAGCCCACTATCCCGGGTTCATCTGCACATTAGGTGCACAAGACTAGAATCCATGTACACTAGGTACAGACCGAATTTCCATGATGTGGTGACATTATAAACGTATGGGTTTTCGATGTTTTACATGACACTCTGTTCCATCCAAAAGGACCTACCATTAAATGCCATCATCACAAAGAGTGCCAGACACACAGAATGTAACATCACAATTTCCGCTAAAGGTTTAGAAAGTCAGCAATCCTCACCTCCAGCTCCTCACAGGTCAGCCAGTTGCTGGTCACATGACAATATAAGGGAAGAATTTGATTGCAGAATCGTGATTCACCCATTCTGGGGAATGAGCACTTTTCCCAGTTCATAAAATATCCATTCACTGCCCTTGAGCATTTTTCCAGAACTGCACGGAAGGAGAGAAGACAGGCAATGTGAAAAGGACATAGTAATAATGAGGAGAAGTTGCTTTCTCAGAGAAGATACCCAGGCCTATCGTTTACTCCAATTCCATGGCAGCTCCTATCAGGACTAGATGCTGAAATCCCATATCAATTTGGAGCTATTTCTCTTTCCCCCATTCCATTTCTTGTTTCTTAAAAGGCTTTTTTCTTTGTACATCTCTCCATCTTTTTTCAGTTACCATCATTTGAAGACTCGCGTCCTCTGCAGTTGTTGTTTATTCAACCCGAACACTGTATGATTTCATCTTGAGTTACAGTTTGTCTGAAAGATGTTCAGTGCCCCTAACTGCCATTGGCTTTAGTGGGATTTGAAGGTAGTGGGGAGCACTTTGCCCTAAAAGTAGGTGTATCTAGTGTCCTTGCTAAGAGGAATTAGGGCCCAATCCTGTTCTCTATGAAGTGGATGGCAAAATTCCCATTTCCCTCAAGGGCACAGGATTAACCCCTTACTGAGCATCACCTGAAAAGCAAAGGAAGAGAGAAGTGGAGAAGAAGAGAAGACAGAGAAAGAGGGTGAAAGGAGATGATGATGATGATGATGATGATGATGAAGAAACTAAGGAGAGAGAATGGGTGGAGGAGTGGGAAACAGGGGATTTTTAAATGTACAGTAATGAAATCTGCTCCCTTCACCTCCTCCCCCAGGAGCCTCCTGGCAGAGGGGCAGCTTCAGCCTTTGTGTCTGTTTATTTTAAACGATATGCGTGAGTCACAAAGGGCCTGAACTTACAAATGCTCAGCACCTCCTGCAAAGTAAGGAGCATTCTCAACTTCACTGAGTGCCTCGGGAGCCAAGGAACGCAGCACCTGGTGCAATCCAGGGAAGGGAGCACAGTTCAGGGCCTGTTTGCAGACTTGGTCAGTCACTTAAATCTGTACCAAGACCCCCTAAATATCCTGGCTGGGACGATTTAACTGGGAATTGGTCCTGCTTCGAGCAGGGGGTTGGACTAGATGACCTTCTGGGGTCCCTTCCAACCCTGATATTCTATTCTATGATCCATTTGGGGCACCTACAGGAAGTGCTGGCACTTACCACCACAAAATGCTTGTCTCATCCTGCTGTCCTCGACTAACTCCAACATGGAGATCATGCCGTTCAGGATCATTCCCACAAAAGGGATACACTTAAGTGCTGCAGAGAAAGGCCAGAAGAGAAGGAAGACAGACAATCAGCTGCTCTCTGCCTTCTTACAACACACTTAGAAACACTGTGGGGCAGGATGCTATGGGTTCCGAGGCCATTGGCGCTGCGTAAGCAGAGCAGAATGGCTTTAAAGCAGCCATTGAAAGCCAGTGGGGGATTCACCCTGAAGAGGGGAATCCTCCACAAGTGTACAGCTGTGCCCAATGCCCAACTCACTCCCAGAGTAAGGGGAGAGAGCACTGGGGCGGGATGGGAAGTGGGGTGGAGAAGAGCTCCACTAGACCTGATCTTCCACTCATTCCCATCCTTCAGGTACTTCACTCAGGGGCATAAGTTAGAGCTTGCACCTCCGGCTGGATCGCTCATGATCTGGAGGCCAGAACTAGCAACAGCTGTTAATCTTGTGTTTCTACACACACACTCAAACAGAGCTCTGTTTAGCGGTAACATTTTTAGGTAGAGAGATAATCCCCTGTCCTTAAATGAAAAACAATCACTTTGAAAGAAAAGAGGGAAGTGACCATACCATAGGCGGATGACAGGTTGCCCAATGTAATGAAAATAAACTCCTCAGGCAGCTCCAGATGATACATCAGCTCTAACATGACATCACTGAAATAGCAGCGTGCCAGAGTCACTAAGGTGTTGCTAGCTGCCACTTTTAGTTCATTTCTTGCTTCCTAAAAACAAAAACCAAAAGAGAGAGACTGAGGTGACTGAAGCCGGTTGCACTAGCCAGAGTTGTTTACATGAGTCAAGTCCTTATTTCTGTGCACAAGTTGTGAATGAACCAACCCAACTTTCTGAGGGTAGAGTCATTCGTCATAAATATTCCTTGAGTCACTTGGCTAAACAGTTTTCAGCCTTCGAGTTGCTTGCAAGCTGCTTCGTTAGCCGATTCACTGTTAGCTACTTGTGGTGGGTGACTGGTCACCAGAGTCACATGATATTTTCCCTGCCCTTCCCTGAGGCGGTAAGTGAGACACAGACTGGGCAGCTTCAAGATATTCCGAGAGCTTTCCTGGAATAAACTGTCCCCCAAAAGGAGGCTGACTTCCTTTGGAACAAGAGAGGGATTTTTCCATGGGTTTTCCTGCTGGCAAACTATATTCTAAATCCAATGCTGCTTCTTTTGGAGATAGCTCAGATTCTGTCTGTCTTGGGGCTTTATACTGCCACTTATCGCTACAGTATCAGAGCGCCTTCCCCATAAAATCAGTATCAATAATGAAATCCTGAGTAGACTTCGGGAAAGACTTGCTCCTTAAGACACCATAGGCCTGTCTCTGGGTCTGAGATCATGTGTCTCAGGTCCTGATCCTGCAAAGCACTTCAGCACATGTGTAACTTTCAGCATGTGAGTTGTCCCATCTTATGCATGTGCACAAGTGCTGTCTAGGACCTGGGCTTTGGTCTGGAGGAAGGTGTGGGCCTCTAACAGAAGAATACATTTTCATTTCAGTATATAGTTTATCCCCCCAAAAGAGAGTTTGAATGAGTTAAAGCTTTGGATCCTTTGATTGGTATCTCGGGAGAACTAACTTACCTGAGTCTCTCTCATGTGGTTTGAGGCTAGTGTTATTATTTTCTTCAGAAGCCTTCTCTCCAGGCCCTGGGTGTCCTGCTGTAAGACTTTCTCCAGGACACAGTAAATGTCTACTCTGTTTTGCTGGGGACAAAACATACAAGAGAAGAATTGGGAAAACTCTTTCTTGCCGACCAGACAGTAATGTGGCTAATAAGCCCCTGCCCTAATTGGTGGCTTACTTGGTGTAAAACGTGCCCGGCCCTCCACAAGCACCGCATTGAGCAGCGCTTCAGAAGCAGCCGAGCAACTGACATCGTTTAATCTTTCTGGAGAGAAAAGAGCCAGAGGAAGCGCCCTTCACTGCCCCCTTCTCTAGTTTCATTTATTCAGAACAAACAATAAAAATGAGCACCTTGCCCTTGCTCTAGCCACTCCAGGCAGAATTTGTAAATGTGGAATATAAAATACCCAACTCCTGCAGTAAGTCCTCAACCGTTCCCAGGGGCAATGAGCTCAGCCGTTAGATCTACATGGGAGTGGGTTTCTGAGTGGGGGTGGAGGGACACATGTGGACAGGGGGTGCCAGGACCCACGGGTGTGCAGGAACACATGGAGACAGGGGCAGATGTGCCTTACTGAATGGGAGAGGTTAGGGGTCAGACAGGGTCTGCATGGGGGGAGCTGCCTAACAATTCCTCCCCGCCCCTCCCAAAAAAACTCTTCCAGACTTTTCCCACCCATACCCAGCAACGCTCCAAGTTCACACCCAGGCTCCTTCCCAGCAATTTACTTCCCTCTCCCTCAGCTCCTCCATTACCCCTGACTCTACCAAGCCTTTGCACTGCGCCTAAGGGGTGCAAGAAATATGGTTCTGTATTGAGTTTAAATGAATTATTACTCTGCGATCTGTATTAACATGCATAGTAAGGAATCAGTTTGTCAAAAAACATTTCCTGAATCCTTTTTGTTGTCTGTATTCATACAGACATACTTGCTGACAGGTATTTTGAAATAAATAACCAAAAATAATTTTAACGGGTGTAATTATATTGTATTCTTTTGACAAACAAAATATGCAGAATTTTGCAGAACTTCTAAAATATTGTACGCATCATTTTTATTTTTTTCTTGCAGAATTCCCCCCGTAGAAAATATATAGATAAGGGTCCCTTCAATGCTATAATCTCAATAATATGTCATCATCATAAAGGAGTGTTGGCTAGGATTTAGAGCAGGGAGTCAGTTCACTTGGGTTTTATTCACATTCTTTGACTAACTTGCTAAGTGGTGTTGAGCAAGTTACTTAATTCCCTGTGACACAAGTCATCCGTAAATGAGGATAATGCTTCCCATTCTCACAAGGGTGCTGTGAGTCTTAATTCATTAGTGTTAGGGAAGTGCTTTGAGATTTTTGGATGAAGATGCGAAAGAAGGGCAAAGTATTATTAGAAGAGATTACTGCTAGTCCGACGGTGTACTTTTACTGTCTACAGCCCATGTACTCCACTGTGTGTAAAAGGACAATGCTCTCTTTATAGAGCATTATATCATCCTGATCTGTAAGAACAGCATTTTGCATGATGAGTTTACGCCTGAGGACAGAAGGGCGAATACTGATTCTCCTGATGGTGCGCCAGGCCAAGTTCTACACTGAATTATCCCCGTGCAGTCCCCTGTACCCCCATGAAGTCAGGCAGAATTTGGTGTGGACACCTGGAAAGCGGATGTAATTTCATGAAACTGCCCTACCTCATCCTTTTGCAGTTTCTCGAGCAGAACTGTCAGAACGATAGCCAGCTTGGTCTCGGCTATAAAGGCAATCCTGAGGGCAATTTTGCCCTTATCTTGATCATCCATATGTGCCAGGAGGGAAACAACCTCATTATAAACACCTGAAATTAAATAAAAGGATAGCAGAAATTGGTGCTGGCCTCTTTAATTCACTATCCAGTCAAGATTCTGCAGGAGCCCCAACACTGTGAGAAGTAGACCTGGGAATCCTGGAAATCCTCTTCCTTCCTCCTCATGACCAGGTTTGTTTGCTGAACTACCCAGTGTGCTTGGGGGGAAATCATAATGAAGCAAATATGCTCCTTTCAAGTAGATCCCCTCGTAAAATAATCTTCCTTTCCCTCTTTACTGTCAATTGATGAGTTTTGATAGCATACAGAGTAATAATTTAACTCTAAGCCAAGAAATAGAGCTAAAGTTAAGCACATGCTTAAGAGTTTTGCTTAGTCAGGGCCCCATTTTCAAAAATCCTGAGCACCCAGATGTACCTATTGGCTATGCTGGGAACTTTTGGGGCTCGGTATCTCTTGAAAATCAGGCCACTGTTGGAGAGCTCAGTATGAATTTAGAAGCCTAACTTTAGGCCCCTTGTTTTGAAGAAAGCCTTCAATCTTCTTTTATGGTAGTTTAAATACTTGCAGAGAAGACTCATGGAACGGAGTTCATCCAGTTCATAGAATATCAGGGTTGGAAGGGACCTCAGGAGGTCATCTAGTCCGACCCCCTGCTCAAAGCAGGACCAATCCCCAACTTTTGCCCCAGATCCCTAAATGGCGCCCTCAAGGATTGAACTCACAACCCTGGGTTTAGCAGGCCAATGTTCAAACCACTGAGCTATCCCTCCCCCTGTACAGTTGCCTGTAGAGGTCATAAAGGAATTCCCCCGCCCCCACCCCCACCCCCATGCACAATTGGCGAGGTGTACGCTGTGAGTGGGGTGGGGTGGGTCCCTCCAACCTTCATCTGAAGCGTCAGGGATTGACCATAGCAGGAGATGGGACACCTGGTAGGGTGGACCAGTGCTCTAAGATGGTTCAGAGAATCTGTTTCCTTAGCTGTCCTGCTCACATGCTCAGGGTCCAACTGATCTCCAGAGTTGTGGGTGGGAAGGAATTTCCCCCTGGTCGGATTGGCAGGGACCTTTGAGTGGGAGGATGGGGCACTGATCACCTGCTAGGATAATCTGAGTATATCTGACCTAATCAATTCTTGACCATTGCAAGGGCCTCAGGCATTGGTGGAACCTCAGTCTCTCCTGTCCTCTGCTGATGGCACACAACAGTTTTGTCTCCTAAAGACTGAAATGTTTTCGTCCAAGACAAGTTTTGGGGTTCAGGGTAGGGTTGCTAGGTGAAATTTAGTGGCCTGTGAAATACAGGAAGTCAGACTAGATGATCTAATGGTCCCTTCTGGCCTTAAACTCTAGGAAACAACGAAATAGCTGGTGTATGAAAAAAACCAGGATTTGATCTCCCATGTATCTCTTTGCTCTGGGCAGAAATTCTCCAGGAGACTTAATATTTCACAAGAAATCTGAAATGCCGTATTTATCTGTCTCCATTGTAACAGCATTCCAAGCATGAAGGAGGAACTAACAAGATTTCCCCTTCCCAGGAAAGACTGCCCATCCGTTATGCAAATTGCATCCTTCAGTTGTAACACCCAGATGCAAACGGAATCATAACTGTAACCTACACTGCCCATCCGTGTGGGATGAGGAGCACGAGTGTTGCTAAGAAATGTGACCCCATGCTTTGTACTCTTGCAGTTAAGATATTAGCAGAGCTTCATTTAGACAGCTAGAGGAGAAGTCCTTCTGCCTTTTTTGTTCTAATTTCCCCTCTCTCTGATGGAGTTGGCTCCATGGATGCAGAAGACACAAAATGAGGGCCCATAACAAACATAAAACAACTGGGAGAAAAGAAGGAAGACCTCCCCCATAACATTCCCTAGAAACTCAGATTCTCAGGAAAGTTTCCAGGTCCAGAGGCTGTAGGCCAACTCCTCAACTGGTGTAAATCAACACAGCTACAAGGAAGTCAACAGAGGGACACTGGTTTCCAGCAGCTGAGGTTCTGCTCATACAAAAGGAGAACATTACAGCTAATCTGTATGCCTATGCTTTCTAAATGTGTGTGTGTGAATATAGAATGGATATAGAGAATACAATGCTGACCCTTACCTCTGTCGGTTACCTCCTGCTCACTCACAAATTTATTCATGTTTTAATCTTTCCTCAACACTTCCTCCAGTCCTTTCTCCAAAGAGCTCCAGTACTGATAGGCAGCTGGCCTCTCAGGCTGTCCTGTCCTGTCCAGGATAGCCAGTTCAGATTATGCAAGCACTATTATGACATCGCTGTGACTGTGACATAGCACATAAACTGCTGCTGACCAGGTAGGTGCTGTGATGACATGGACAAGAGCCTCAAAGGTATTTAGGCTCCTAACTCGCACTGAAATCAATAGATGTGAGGAACCTAAATACATTTCAATATCTGGGCCCATCCATGTACGCAGTCCAATAGGTGGCTAAATTTGCTCCAGTGTAGAATTTCTCATTCGCTCTAAATCATTTTGAATTTTGGTTCCGTCCCTCTCTCAGTTTGCCACACTTTCCAATATTGGTTTTACTGGAAAATCTGCTCCTGGTTGAATGGATAGAAAATAAAAGCACCGAACAAAGAAAGAGAAGAAACTGCCTTGGAGAATGCACAGTGACACTTGAGTGTGGTTGGTTGGTTGGAATGCACAGTGACACTTGAGTGTGGGTGGTTGGTTTCCTTTGCTTTTTAATTCGGTTGATTAAAAAGCTTGATGAAATCTTATTGGACTGTATTACAAATATTGATTTTATATTGTTTTACAATGAATTGAAATTTATTCTTCATTTCCATGTCCCGCCAAACAAATCAACTAAATTATTTTTTGTTGTGTTCAATACAGTGTGGTGTCATATGTATGGCCATATGTAGAGGCCACACTTGATTTTGGAGATGATGTTGCCTTCAAAGCATTCAGGGTGATGACATTCTTTGCAGTAAACCATATGGAAAAAGAATTCCAATGACATGTGTCCTTTGCTATGTATAAGTGATTTTGTGCCTTACCCTTTCTGATTTTGCCCTTACACGGACATGCTATTCTTTTGTACTCCTCCTTAGTAATTCGTCCATGTTTCCCCATTTTGTAGGATTTCTTTTTGATTTTCAGGTCATTACAAAACTTCTGATGGAGCCATTGGCCTCTTACTATTCTTCCTGTCTTTCCTTTGCATTGGCAGTTGTGCCTTTAATATTGTCTCCTGGAGGTTAAACTGCCAGCTTTCCTGAACTCCTTTATGCCTTAGACTTTTTCCCCATGGGTCGCTACCTACCAATTCTCTGAGGATGTTAAAGTCTGCTTTGGCAGTCCTTCTCCTGTCATTCTCACTCCTTCCTTTCCTTAGAATCATGAAATCTATCCTTCCTGATCCCTTTCACCCAAATCACCTTCCACCTTCACATTCACCACCAGCTCCTCCCTGCTGGTCAGAATCAAGTCTAAAATGGCTGTCCCCCCGCTTACTTCCTCCATTTTCTGAAACAAAGCATTGTCCCCAGTACATTCCAGGAACTTATTGGATAATTTTGGGTTTTACCATATTCCTTTTTCAGCAGATGTCTGGGTAGGTAAAGTCCCCCATTACAATCAGGATTTGTCTTTTGCATATTTCTGTTGTTTGTTCTAGAAATGCCTCGTCTCCCTCCTCTTCCTGATTTGGTGGTCTGTAATAGACCCCCTACCAGGACCTCACCCCTGTTTGTTCCCTCTTTTATCTTTACTCAGAGACTTTCAACTGGTCTCCTTCTCACCTCCTTCTGGACCTCAGAACAGGTTTACAATGCAATATGTCCTCTCTTTTTTTTCCTGCCTGTCCTTCCTCAACAAGCTATAGCCCTCTATACCAATAGTCCAGTCATGAGATTTATCCCATCAAGTATCTGTGATGCAGTTAAGCTCAGTTAAGATTCATGTACTAAAACTCTCAGTTCTTACTGCTTATTCCCCATTATTATTACTCCTTGCTTGTGTGTACAGACATCTAAGATGTTAAGCGGATGCCCCCATGGATTTCCCTCTTGTTTCTCCTGTAATTCTACTGCAATTTTCCACATCTACTTCTCCCCACACAGCTAGTTCTCTATTAAGGCCACCTTTTTTTACCTGGTGGCTTTTTTCACCTGCCCCCTCTGAACTTAGTTTTAAGCTCTTCTCCTAAGGTTGGTGAGTCAGTGCATGAAGATGTTCTTCTCCTTCTTGGTCAGACGGACCCCATCTCTTCCCAGCAAACCTCCTTCCTGCAATAGCATCCCATGGTAGAGGAAGTCAAAGCCTCCCAGAGACCCATCTTCATAACCCTATTCTGTGGGCATGCCTACCATTGAGTGTGTATTGAGCAGAAAGAACACTCAGTGCAGGAGACAAGGGGACTGAGTTAAACTGCAGATGTCAGGTTCACATACTTCCATTTACCGTGACTAATCTCTTAAGCTAGTGGGGATGGCCACGCTATAAAAATATTTCTGGAGATCAGCATGTGATTATTTGTATTGCAGTACTGCCTCACAGTCCCAGTCACAGAGCAGGATCCCATTGCGCTAGGACCTGTACAAACAGAGAACAAGATGGTCCTTAACTGTCATTAATTAATTAACACATCTTAACAGCACAACAAACAGACAAGAGGATAATAAAGCAAGCAGAAAAGCCCCCTTTGACCAGGTACCAGCAGATAACTAATATAGTGCTACCTATTTCGGGAACTTTCTTCCTGAGTCAGGGTCTGATGTGACTCAGCCCCTGTTCCATGCCATTGTGTAAACTGGGGACTCGTACATTTGCACAAGATGGAAAGTATCCAGTGGCACACAGTTGAGGCCTACTCCATTTTTAGTACATAAACAGCAGGCCGCTCTGCAAGAAGCTAAGGGCATGGTCAGCACAGAGAGTTTGCCTGTCTCTGTGCTGGTGTTCTGCACCCCTCACAGTCTGCACCTGCCTCCATAAAGTCGGGCCTTTCAAAAATGCAGCATCAGGTAGGAGCACAAGTAATTGTAAGAATGCTTGCTCATTGCAGCTGTTAACATCCGGGCAAGGCATCCACATATAAGTCCACTACGGATGGACCAGTGATGGGAAGAGTGTTCATGCATGTGACAAGTAACACCATGAACTATGTCATGCCACAGAACAAATTAAGATCAAGAACAGAACAAGAGTATGTGTGGCAAAACCATGACAAACACTGTGCAGGCATCAAGGAGCTCATAAATTAGCACATCATCACCCAAACACTGCCACAGCTTGACTTAGAACTTGGGCAACAGTAGACCCTCAAAAGGAGGAGGCCACAGCTTTACACCCGTGGTCACTGTGATGTTAACTGGCTGCATTTGACAAGAGCTGGATCAGAGGTTGACTTTGAGTGTATTTACAGGGGGCAAGGTTTTCACAACACAAGCCTTGTGCACACACGCAAATAGTGTTCTGCAGCAGTGCAAGTTGAGCTGCAGCAATGAGCAGCGGGATCCTGCTTGGGCTCGTAATTCATACACTTCTCTCACGAATGAGGATCAACAGATTAACCCATACTGAATGCAGCTTGACAATATACCATCACTTAAAACACATTACAGTCAGAGAGGATGATAAATATTCCATTTATACACATTATGTACAAGGCCCGAAATGACTGAGGATGCAAGAAAACAAAGCTGGTAAATACAGAAAATGCATTTGTCATAAATATAAAGGGAAGGGTAAACCCCTTTAAAATCCCTCCTGGCCAGAGGAAAAATCCTCTCACCTGTAAAGGGTTTAGAAGCTCAAGGTAACCTCGTTGGCACTTGACCAAAATGACCAATGAGGGGACAAGATACTTTCAAAAGCTGGGAGGAGGGAGAAAAAACAAAGGGTCTGTGTCTGTGTCTGTCTGTCTGAAATCAGTGGAAGCTAGGAGCCTAAATACCTACTGTAGAATTTGACCCAATAACCACAATAATACTAATTTGCATTTCTAGAGAGATTTTCTTCTTCAAAGCATTTTACACACATGTTTTCTAACTCTCTGCTTCAAATAAAAGCCATTATTGACAGACAATTATATTTTTCCGTCACAGCACAGACAAATAGGAGAGTGAAGAGAACACAGTTTATTAATGGGATTTTAAGCAGGTTCTCGTATGGAAAATAATTAAAGATCCAGCACTCAAAAGATGACTCTGCTTAGCTGTGTGCCTTGTGGCTTAAAGCAGAATTCCAAGAACATTACTTCGCTTTTTGAAATGGTTTCTCAATTCATGACAACTCAAAATATCTGCTTCCGCCTAGTGGTGCGGGTTTGCATAACATGTGTTGTTTGTATTCCCTGTTTTCGATATCTTTGCCTAAAAGATAAAATACATCCGAATCTACTGAGACAATTCACACTTCTGCACAAAGCCACAACAGCACTAAGAATGTATATCTTTGTTAGCAAATAGGATCATTAGGGAGAAGGAAAAGGATAATCTCAGAAAGAGGCTCTCTCTTTCTCCTTCACTTTATTCTATCTAGGTTTTTCTACTGTTCTCATCAATGAAGTATCTGAGTAGCTTCCTCTAGTACATTAATAATATGACTCACATCTGTCATGGTCATATCTTTTATTGGACTAACTTCTGTTGGTGAAAGGAGTGCACAGAGTTCTCCTTCAGGCCCTTGAAAGGTTATTTCTTTCACCAACAGAAGTTGGTCCAACAGAAGATATTACCTCAGCTAGGGTGACCAGATGTCCTAAGTTTATAGGGACAGTCCAGATATTCGGGGTTTAGGCGCCTATCAATCCCACCCCACCCCCATCACGATTTTTCATACTCACTATCTGGTCACCCTATCCCTCCCCCACCTTGTCTCTCTAATAGCCTCGGAATGACATGGGAGTTTGTTCTCCTGTCACAGACTGTCCCCTGAGAAAGCTCTATCTACTGCACAGACAAGCCTCATCCTTCTAGTAGAACACTTCATGGTGCCTGAGAAATAGGCCCTGTCAGCCACACCCCTAATCCCAGGGATTTACCTGATATTTTAGATATACTGGGCCCTGGCCACTGAGCCCCTGGAAGAGAAGGACTGCGACCTGGAACCTGACTTGATGTGTTCACGTTGCAGAAGTATGTACACAGTGTCGGAAGGCAAACAACAAACAACACTTCAATGGTCACTGAATGAGGGGCCTGTGGAAAAAAATACGACCATTGTGCAATTCAAGACTGTGTCAAAATGCACGTGCACAGTACTCAGACTCCCTGAATCCTGGCATTTCCGAACTTTCCATTGCTCAGTTTTGCAAACTTACTAATTGTTATTTTCATGCAGATTTTTATGTATTTGTTGGGCGTCTAAAGATATAAAAATACAGACATCGGTTCATATCATTGTCGTGCAAACATCCCCATTTCATTGTTTGTTTTTAAAGAAAAAAGGACAGGACTAGGTTCTGGCAATTTCTGTATTGAGCTGTAAAGAAAGATATTTTAAGGGTTTTGAACTGTTGAAACAGAGGCACAGAGATTGTCTCACACAGGGAGGAGTGGGTGATGCAGTGCACACTTTCCCAAGCCAGCAGAGCTGCTGGACCCCAAGAGATTCCCCCTCTATTCCTGAGTCAACCTTTGCCAGAAGCAAGCAGACAGAAGGACAAAAGTCGCTCTCCATTTTAATAAAGGCTCTTGTAACTTCCTGGGTAAACTGGTCCCTTCCATTCTTTAGCTGACTATTACTCAGGCTCTTTTCTTACTGGCAAACTTGAATTTTGATTTTTCTACGTCATGGCCAGTCTTTATCGTCTCTCTTGTAAACTTGAATATGCCAATCCCTGAGACGACATACTTTCTTGTTTTTTCCTGATTCGGCAATCCTAGCTTTGGGGATTGAGCTCCCATTTAAGGTACTTTTAATGATGACCCCCAGTCCTTTATTTCATCTATCAGGATGTTCAAAGAGAGCAGCTACCCTTCACTGAACGCCACTGCTCTGACTTTGGATTCCCTTGTAGAATGTGTGGGGCTGGGGTAGTTGTCTCAGCTGGATTCTTAATCCAGAGGAAAGACGCTCTCCCCTGTTCAATCAAGATCAGAAATGGCACATAGATTTGGGAGAAAAAGTACATTTTATTTTTACTCTATTTTCTTATTTCTCAAAAGGAACAGTACAACAAAGATAAAAACATTGTGAATAATCAATATAGGTTTTGATGTATCTCGTCTGAAATGGGACAGCTGCTCTTCTACTCTCGGGATGGATGCTATGTCAATAGATAAGATAAAAAGACAGGCCTAACTGAGAGACTGAACCCATATGAGGGCCAAATTCTGCTCCTCGGTTACATGAGTATGTCGCTCCCCGACTAGGGCCCAAATCTGTGTAAAGAAGAGTAAATCTGTTCCCAAGGGAGTATCGAACAACTTCCAAACTGTATAAGAAGGGTGGTTGAGTCTAAACTATAAAGACAGTTCCAAATATGGACCGCAGTTCAGGAAAGCAGCCTTATTCATCCCAGCATATGATGTAAGAAAATTCTGAAAATGTGGATCTTAGATCATGGTCATAATTTAAAAAAATTAATTGACACAGCAGACACCATTCACATTTGAAACATAAAGTAGCTTAAAACTGTCCTAGCTTGAAGTGGTGTGAAACTGCTTCAGGAAATGTGGTCCTCTTACAAGTGTAGATGTGAGGTTGCACATATGGTAAAGCCATTTATACAGAATACATGCTGATCTTAATCCTACAAATTTCCTAAACACTATACAGAATATCTAATTGCTTATTTTTAAATCCTAATCAGAGGAAAATTAAAATGATTTGTGCAAATAATTGAATTCTAAGGATTGTGTAACAACAAACACTCTTATTTTCTAGATCTACTGAGAGCTAGCTCTGAGAGAACAAAACAGTATTTTCAGTGTTTATGGGTCTTTACTGAAGCAGGTCTATTCTTTATCGAAGAACAGGAAAAGAAAAGAATTCACAATATTGTTATCCCTTTTGACATGAGTAATTCGTGAATATTTTGGGTCTTGTGAGTTGTTTCCATTGGGGGAGAAATGGATGATGGAGTCAGGTATTTTTTTGACACAATCCTGCTTATTTACAAAGAATGTACACAAAGTTCTATTTCCCTAACGACAGCAGGAATAGTTTCTTGGCTCACAATTCCAAGCCTCTTTCTATCCAGCAGTCTACCCTAAAGCGCGCGTGCTCTCTCTCTCTCTCTCTCTCTCTCTCAACTTTTTCTGAGATCACACTACAAATACTTCTCTGGGGCTCCTTTGTGCATCTGCGGTGTCACACTCCCTCTCTTCCTCCCCCCCACCCGAACCCCATCTCCCTGCATTTGCATTCAGACCCGAGTGAAAGCCCCTTCCACTGTATGGCTCAACTCCTAGTCCAACTTTACTTGATGGTGACTTCTATTAAGTCAGCCATCTGTTCCACAAAAGAGCTTGATTGTTTTTACATTGATCCTGAATAAAGGACAACTGGTATGCCCACCAGCTTCAATAAGGCTTCCCCTTTCCCCAGCATAACTACCTGTTTTCATGTTGTTTTTATAAATCTGTATCTTGTACATGTCTGCAAAACCCACAGCATTCTTTTATTTTTACTAACCTGAAACAGGATATTGAATGCATAATTTCAGTTACACCAATGTAAATCTGTGGTAATTCATTAGAATTAGTCCATATTTATCCTGGTGGCAAAATAGGTTAGCACGTCACTAGAGAAAACATGACACTTTTTGATAATTGTTATTGTTGCCGGCACCCAGTGCCGAGAGGCTAAACAACAGCTGAGGTTGGTTTGCTACCCGCTGTGCTACACCCAATAATCACAACGGGGTGGAGAAGCAGAAAAGTTTATTTGCAGCTGCAAAAAGGTCCAGGGAGAATAGAATCTCCAATCCTGCACCCAGAGCACCTGGACCTAGTGCGAGGGGGCCTCATCGACACTCGTGGTCTTCCATCCTCTCGAGTTACCTAGTGGCCGTGCCCCAGTGTCCCCACTGAACTCCCACATCTGAACTCCCAGCCAGAGCCCGTACGTGCTCCACCACTAGAGGCCCTGATGCAGCAAGCCACCCCATACAGCAAAACAAAACTACTCCCCACATGGCATTAGGATGGCAAACGATAATAGAGAAAGATAAGAACTTGCTCTAACAGGGGTTCTCCAACTTCATTGCACCACGACCCCCTTCTGACAACAAAAATTACTTCGCGACCCCAGGAGGGAGAACCAAACCCTGAGCCCGCCCAAGCCCTAGCTCCCCCGGGCCAGAAGGGGCCAAAGTCAAAACCCAAGGGCTTCAGGCCCAGGCAGGGGGCGGGGGGAGCTGTAACCTGATCCCAGGGCTGAAGCCCAAGTCTCAGCCCTGCTGCCCAGGGCTCAGGCTTGGGCTTCAGCCCTGGGCCCAGGCAAGTCTAACTCCAGCCCTGGCGACCCTATTAAAAAGGGATCCCGACCCACAGTTTGAGAACCGCTGTGCAGTAACATGCACTGATTATTGGTGATACTTGGTTTCCTCACAAAGACATGCACAAGGTTACACGGAACTCACCAGATGGTTAAACCACAAACCAGACTGAACACATGCCAGGAGACCAGGTTGTAGGCGGTCAGGCATAGTGGTCAGAGTGGGAGTCATACCTAGTGGTGAGTGTCCAAATGCCAAAAGCAGGGATTGAGACAGGGCCAAAACCAAGAAGCAGGGCCAAAGATTAGAACTAGAGTCAGAATCCAAATGCCAGAGCCAAGAATCAAGTAGGGTGACCAGACAGCAAATGTGAAAAATCGGGGTGGGGGTGGGGGGTAATAGGAACCTATAGAAGAAAAAGACCCCCAGATCAGGACTGTTCCTATCAAATTGGGATATCTGGTCACTCTAGAATCAAGAGAGAGTCGGAGTCAGGAATCAGAGCCAAGGGTCAGAACCGGATCACCGGGGCCAGGGAAGAAGGGAGCAGGGCTTGTTCTGAGGAAGGAGCAAGGCTGGGTGTAGGACAGGATCTGGGCTGAAGCTGTGGAGGAGCAGAGCAAAAGCAGGGCTTGGCAAGAGCTGAGCCCAGGGAGGCAGAGAATCACTGAGCACCCAGCGAGCGACTGCTGCTGCTGAGTTTAAGAACCAGGCAGCTAACTTCTTCAGCCAATCTGGCAGGGTGGTCCAAGCAGGCTAGTGTCGGAGGATGGTGCCGTGGGGAAGGCGAGCAGAGCAGAGCACGTGCCTGCTTCTAGGCTACCAGGGACCAGGGGATACTTCTCATCCCCATGAGGAAGCACAAGCTGCAAGCTGCCTGGGACGGCCCCTTCAAGGTCATCAGACAGGTAAATGAAGTGAAATATGTAGTGGAACTGTCCATCCGGGCACACCGCCACCGGGTGCACCATGTCAACATGATGAAGCCATACTGGGCCAGGGAGAAGTTGGGGCTGGCTGGGTGTGGGCAGTGGGAGGAGAAGGGAGAGGATCCCCTGGTGGGACTCCTCCCTGAGGTGGGGGCTGACCCCTCGCTGGAATCAATTCTCCTCTCAGACCAGCTAACCCCTGCCCCGCAGGCAGAGATCAGAGAGGTGCTGCCTTCACACCGGCAGCTGTTCTCCAGCCGGCCTGGGCTCACTAACCTGGCTGTTCACCGGGCAGAAACAGGAGCCAATCTTCCCATCAGGTGTTCCCCATTCAGGGTCACTAGGAAAACAGCCCAGGACCTGGAGAGAGAGGTTGGAGACATGCTGGCTTTAGGGGTGATCCAGCCGTCCTCCAGCCCCTGGGCCTCTCCCATGGTGCTGGTCCCCAAGAAGGACGGGTCGATCCGGTTCTGTGTGGATATGGGAAGTTCATTGCCATCACCGTGTCCGATGCCTACCACCGATAAAATCTCTAGACAAGTTGGGGGGGCGCTGATGTGATGAAGTGGGACTGTTCTTAATGGTTCCTCTGAATAGTGTGGGGGTGCCTCAGTTTCCCTATGCAGTTCTTAAGTATCTAGGTGGTGGGATAAGGGTGTATGATGACTGCAGAGCCCTAGAGGGCAGGTGTGTGCAGGAGTCTGGACACAGAGAATGGCCGACACCCTGTTTCCTGGCCACTGATGGCCTGGGCCCTTCCCCCCTGCAGGGTGAGAGCTAAAGGGTTGGAGAACAAGGGAATCAGGTGACCTCCTGGCCCCGGAAAGGAACAAAGCCCAGAAGAGGAGGGGCTGGAGGGAGTTTCAGTTTGGGGCTGTGGGTCCCGACCCCTGTGCTAGGCTGTGAGCCCTGACCCCGGTGAGTGGCTGTGAGTCCCGACCCCGACCCCTGCGCCGGGCTGTGAGCCCCGACCCCAACAGGGAATCGTGGTTGTGAGCACCGACTCCAACCCCCATACAGGGCTGCAAGCCCAGACCCCAACCCTGGCCAGGAGCGGGGCTGTGATCCCTGAGTCCGACTGCCACATGGGGTTGCAAGTCCTGACCCCAACCAGGAGTGGGGCTGTGAGCCCTGAGCTGGGGCATCCAGGACGCTGTGAGCCCCGATTCCTGTAATGGGGTTTCAGGCGGAGCCCGGCCATGCTGAGGGTTATCAGCCGAGAGCACACACAGGGTTGTCAGCCCCGAGCCCCGCCACCCTCTGCGTTTTAGTCTTAATTTAAAAGCAGTGAGTAAAGGTAAATTCATTTTAAGCCATAGGGTTTAAATTTAGTATTTAACATAGTGTTAAATATCAAAAATGTGTTTTTAATTTTTAAGGGGGGGGTCGCACTCAGAGGCTTGGTGTTCGAAAGGGGTCACCAACACAAAAAGTTTGAGAACCACTGCCTTAGATCTACTGCATTTCCTTTGTCTAAAACCTCAGTTATCTTCGCAGAGAAACAGATCAGGTTGGCCTGGCAGGACCCACCGATTGTAAAACCAGGTGATATTTTATCCCAGTTACCGTTCACCTCTTTGTCCTTCATTACTTTCTCTCTCAAAATTTGTCCCAAGACCTGGCAGACAGTTGAGGTCAAATTAAAAGGCCTGTAGATACCTGGACCACGTTTTTTTCCATTTCTTAAAAATAGGAACTATATTAGCAATTCTCCACTCCCCCGCCCCGAGTTTACAGAGTCATCAGAAATCCTTGCTATTGGGCTTGCAATTCCATGTGCCAGTCCCCTTACTCTGCATGGATGGAGCTTATGGGGTGCTAGGGGCTGCAGTGAGTGGGGTGGGAGGACCCAGTAGGGGGCACTCGCCCCTTCTAGTCTGTGCCGGCCCCAGCATAGTGCTCAATTTGTGCTATTTTGGGGGTTGTAAATCTAAGCTCCTGAGCGCTTGTCACTAAGGAGCCCATGTGCAGTGCAGCCTGGTCATAGAATCATAGAATATCAGGGTTGGAAGGGAGCTCAGGAGGTCATCTAGTCCAACCCCCTGCTCAAAGCAGGGCCAATCCCCAATTTTTGGCCCAGATCCCTAAATGGCCCCCTCAAGGATTGAACTCAAAACCTTGGGTTTAGCAGGCCAATGCTCAAACCACTGAGATATCCCTCCCCCCTGGCTCCCTGGCCCAGCTCCCCACGCTCTGTTCAGCACAGTGCAACTAGATGTGGGATTCTTCACTTGTCCTAATCTACTGTGCTGTGTGGCTGTTAAACAGCTGCTCCGTCCCACCCCAGAGGTGGCTGCATCTCAGTGCTGGGCAAAGGATCCCTGTATAAATAGCCCCTGCGCCCCACCCCAGAGGTGGCTACATCTCAACCCCAGGGATGAACTGAGTGACTGGAATACAAGTGACTCTAGTCCTGGGAGTGACCAGGGCTGCTGGGCCTCTTGCCAGGGAGGTGGGCAAGAGATTGGGGCCCTGAGGTGGTGCAAGGCCAGGGCCGAGATTCTTCTGGCCGTGGGAGCCCAGTGACTCAGTCAGTGCCCTGCTCCCAGCCAGCCCTCCCCATTCACCGAGCCCTTCGTGCCAGCCATGTCGCTCTGAGGCGCAGTAGGTGCCACTCGATAGGTCACCTACAATCACACGGTTTCTTTTCGGTGCCTCGACTGGGCAGCGGGTAATGAGAGGTGGATAACTGATTCTCCAGGCCAGGACTACAGACCTGCTCCCCCGCTGCGCTGAGCAGAGAAATGGGGGAGGGAGGGGTAATTTTTCAAAGGCTTTTTTTAAATTGCTCATCAAAAACCTGAAATGTTTAGAAAGAAGCAAATTTTTTCTACAACACTGTCAAGAAAAAGGCCAATTTACCAACAAAAAAGCTCAGGCTTTAGTTAAAAGAGGAGCGAAAGAAGCAGGGCTGAAATAGGTACAGAATATAATGAAAGGAGGGGGGTGCTCCTATTTGCCCCCCCTTCACCTGTCCCAGTGTTACAAGAGCAATGGGACGCTCTGTGAAAGCAAATGTCAAGGGAAGTTACATAGTTAGCCAGGGGAACTCACTGCCACTAGATGTCACTGACATTGCGAGCCTGGCAGGATTCAGACAAGGATGGTGCGGGGTGGGGGAGCAAGGGTTTCAGGACAGAATTTAGAAAACAGGGCACAAGGCCACTGCTGACTGTCAGGATGAGGGAGATATGCCCCCCTTTCCCTCCTCCCCCGACTGGTTATGTCATCATTAGCCACGAGGAGGGGGTTCTTGCACCTTCCTCTGAAGTAGCTGGTGCTGGGGTGGCTGGCCCCATTGATCTGATTTGGGGAAGGAGGCAGCAGGGAGAGGGCAGGGTACTGGGCTAGATGGGTCCTGTGACGCTAGCAGACCAGGTGCCAGCTCATGCCCAGGCCTCACTGAACACTGACAAATGCAGAGCTTGACCCAGCCTGTGTGTTAGCCGTGTGACAACAGCTGCTGATCAGCGTGTGTGGAGTGTTTCGACTTGTGGAATTGCTTGCAGGATTGATCTCTCCCATAACCTCTGTAGCCCGGGGTATAAAGTTAGAATGAATGTTTGCATCGTAAACCTCTGTAACTGCTCTACACCACTGAGTTTGCAAGGCAGCTTACGTCCACCTAACACTGCGTCTACACTAAAATTTGGCTCCCGCTGATGTAACTCACCTGCTTTGCCGACTTAATCATGCCACTTCCCCCAGTCAGCGTAGTTAGGTCAATGCAGTGTCAGTGTACGTACTGCGTTGCTTACATCAACTGTCCCGCAATGCCCCACACTGACAGTACAATCGATACCACACACCACAGACACAAAGAGCCAGGTGTACACACACACAAGTGCTGTAACTACTGTGGCGGCTGCATGCAGGGCGATTTGATTTTGTAGTGTAGCCGTGGCCTGTGTAATTCCCCCAACAGGGGAGAAGCATGAATTAGTGTAAAGTGCTGGGCCTGCCCATTGAAACCAAACGAGCCATTGCGAAACATCCTTACTGATTGCCTCTGTTGTTAGATATTTCACTGCGTGTGTGTGTGTTCTCCCTGTGTGCTGCCCCAGCTCTGTGCAGACAGACAGCACAGCAGACCTTGAGTGAACCGCCCAATGACCACAAGATCCATTAAGGGACGAAGGCACCCGGCCAGGTTTATTGTTGACAAGGCATGCTAATAGCACCTGGCAGATTCTACGAGGATACTAAGACACGTATGCCTGTGACAATGGACACAGCTCAGTGAATGGCGGGACTTTCCATTGCCCCCTTGGCTGGACCAACACATTCTCTCAGAGATACCCTGATACAAACAAGCTGCCCCTCTGACTTAGATACTGCCCTCTGACCTGGCTAGTTATTGTCCATTTTTTTTGGTACATGTTGGTTTGATTAAAACATTTGTATTGATTACGTTGCTATTTGTCCTGAGAGCAGGAAAGGAGTATGGATGAGAGCAGGAAAGGGGCACTGAGGGCAGCCCCCTGCCTCTCCCCCCCCACCCCCCAAATGAGGGGCCCTGGATCTGGCTGCAGGAGGTCTCCGCCCTCCTCATAACGGTGGACGGGTGGAGAGTTCACAGCAGGGCACTGAGCAGCTGAGGGGGATGTGGGGAGATGGGGGGGCATCACTGGAGGAGTCAGCGTGTTCTTTGCTGGCTCCCCATGCCCCCCCCGGAAAGGGGGCCCCAGGCTGCTCCCCCCAGGGACTGTCAATCATTCAGTGAGGAGCCGTCCCAGCCCCTCCACCCCAATGGGGCCTGGCTTGGCCACCAGATCCAAGGTTCCTGCTGCTTGGCCCCTGCTGATCTGTCCTCCCCCCACCCCCTGCCAGGACATCATTGAGGACAAACTGGTCAAGAATCTGTGGCCCTTTTTGTCGGACCCGGTCCCTACCACCAGCTCCCAGGCTGCTGTCAGGTAAGGCTGAGCCTGGCTGGGCTGTGGGTGGCAGAGCCCTGACACACACACCCCAGAGTGTAGGAGCCTCTGTGCCTGGGAGTGTGTGGTCAGGACCCTGCCCTCTACGGGGGAGGGGATGTCCAAGAGCCTGGAGCCCTGGAACCCTCTTACCGTGTACCCCGCACCCCAGCAGTCCCTCAACACACCAGGGCCCAGGATGGAGGAAAGGGACTGGCCGAGCTTTAGACAGACCCCCAGCCCAGCGCAGGTGCCACCCTCCCCTACTCCCTCTTGCCTGCTTTGGGACTCCTGCCCCACTCCCTTGGGCAGGGCCTGCCCCGCAGCCTCCTCCAGGCCCTGCCCTTCCATCTGGCATTCCCTCAGCGAGCCCCTGGTATCCACACTGCCCCTCTCTCCCCCCAGCGCCCGCTTTAGGCATTGGCACAAGAACAAGCCAGCGGCCGAGTACCGGACGGGCCCGCGCCTCATCATTTACGTGCTGGGTGGGGTGTCCATGTCTGAGATGCGCTGTGCCTACGAAGTGACCCCGGCCATCAAGGGCAAGTGGGAGGTGGTGATCGGTGAGTGGGGCGAGTCCTGGGGGAAAGGGCGGCTGGAATGCCCAGGTCAGGGAGAGTTGGGACCCCCTGGGAGGGGGAGACCCTAGAACTGCCTGCCCAGCACCTACAGGGCTCCCATGCTACCCTCTGTCCTCCGACACCCAGGGGCTCACCCCCTGCACACACCCCTCGAAGACCCAAGGGTGAGGAACACTGTCAGCGCATGGATTCTTGCCTGGCTGTGCAGGGTACAGCGGCACGAGGGGTGCGGTGCCAGGCCAAGGGGGATAGGAGACAGTCCCTCCCCCCCTGCACTAGAGCAGGGTCCAGCTGCAAGGATGGGGGTGATGGTGATGCCAGCCACATACCTGCCTCACTGTGCCCACCACTGCCAACCACCTCTCTCTCCCCCAGGTTCCAGTCACATCCTGACCCCCAAGCGCTTCCTGGATGACATCCAAACCCTCAACCAGCTGGACCCCGAGGAGGCCTAGAAGCAGCCCCCTCCCCCCAGAGACTCTGCCCCCCACAGTTTGCTGCCCCCAGCTCCACCTGCTCTTCTCAACAAGGCATCCTCCCCCCTACTCTTGGCTGCGGTGTCAGTTCTTGGACGGGGGGAGGACCCCCAGGCTGCTTGGCTGTTCGGGCAGGGGGCAGGCCAGGCTTCCTCCCGTCTTTGCAAGTCTTTGCCTCCCGTTAACAGCAGCCGGGAGGGAGGGAGAAGCTAGGAATTGCACACCCGCCCCGCAAGGCAGGTCAGTCTTTCCCAGAGGCTTGGGGAGAGGCTCTGCTTTCACTTTGGCCCGTTCGCTCCATCTGACGCTGTTGTGGGCCGGATGTAAACCAAGCTGGCTGGGTTTCAGTCCAACACTCATTGCAGGGCCTCTTGGAGAGGCACCAAGTCCCAGGGTTAAACAGGGCGCCCTGGGGCTCCCAGCTCCCTGCACAAACAGCAAAATCTCATACCCAGTGTGACGAAGTGGGACTGTTCTTAATGTTTCCTCTGAATAGTGCGTAGTTCCTCGGTTTCCCCTAGGCAGTTCTTAAGTATCTAGGTGGTGGGATAAGGGTGTATGATCGTTGCAGATCCCTAGAGGGCAGGTGTGTGCAGGGGTCTGGACACAGAGAATGGCCGACACCCTGCTTCCTGGCAACTGATGGCCTGGGCCCTTCCCCCCTGCAAGGTGAGAGCTAAAGGGATTGGAGAATAAAGGAATCAGGTGCCCTCCTGGCCGGGTAAAGGGACAAAGCCCAAAGGAGGAGGGGCTGGAGGGAGTTTCAGTCTGGGGCTGGCTGGGACATGGAGTGAAGGGCAGACGTGGTTGTCTGGCTCACTGCCCCCCAAAATGGACCCCCCAGCTGAAGGGTCCAGTTCTCTGCACCTACAAGCTCTGTATTAGACCATGTTCCTGTCATCTAATAAACCTTCTGTTTTACTGCGAGAAGCAGCGCGGGGCGAGGGATGTGCTGGCCACGGCTTCCTGCAGCCCCCGTTGGCCTGCAGTGGGGAACCGCGGCCAGTGGGATCCGCGGTCGGCCAAACCTGCGGACGCGGCCGGTAAAGAAACTGGCCCAGCCCACCAGGGGGCTTACCTTGGGGGGCTGCGTGCCAAACGTTACCGACCCCGGTGCTACAGCAATCTCCTGTACAGCAATGGCTCTTACAAGACAGAGTAAGTTAGTACAACCCAGAGTCTAAAGCTCAGGTGTATTTGAGGATCTGGGCCAGTACTTGGCTGTTTCTATAGTAATGACCCCTGAGCAAGCAGTGTAATGTACATGCTTATCACTGAGCTTGTCCAGAGGCTGCATAGAATCATAGAATATCAGGGTTGGAAGGGACCTCAGGAGGTCATCTAGTCCAACCCCCTGCTCAAAAGCAGGACCAATCCCCAATTAAATCAGAATGACTAGATGTCCTGATGTGTAATAAAAACACTTCGAATCATAAAAAATCAACCCAGCCTACTTTACAGGGCCTGATCCTTCTCTCCCTTACAGCATCTGAGCAGTAGGAGAATGGCTAATACGGGCCAGTATTATGGTTGTTGTATTCTATTTATAAAAGTATAGTACTGGCCAGTATTATAATTGCTGTGTCGTGTTATAAAACAACAAAATAAATAGAAAAATAAAAAATACAAATGAATGTTTTGAATGAATTTGGGGAAAAGAATTTACAGCACAGTACAAGGATTTAAAACATTTAAAACATTCCTTTCTTTCTCTCCAGTATTATCGTCTCTCTTGTTCCAATTTTGGGTCGCAGGAGCGAGTAGTATAAAGGCCCTACCATCAATCAAACGTTAACCCCACCCCTTGACCCTGTAAGCCCTGCACACAGGTCACTGGAAGTCCCACCTCATGGGAGTATTACTTGCAGGGTCAAGGCGGACACATGTCCAGAAGCAAGGTGTGTCATGTGACCCCTGTAAGAACTCCTCCCACTCTCCTCTGCTGATCAGGATGGATTTTGCCCTGACAGGAACGACTCGAGAGAAGATTTGACCAATCAGGGGGAGTTCCGGGGTTTGTGTGACCCCTCTAAGAACTCCTCCCACTGCCCTATACCAATCAGGAAGGGTTTCAGCCGCTGGGGACCACCCCGAGAGGAGATTTGTCCAATTGGGGGGAATTCTGGGGCGGGGTGACCCGTCAGGAAGTGGTTCGTGTGACCCCTCTAAGAACTCCTCCCACCACCCTCTACCAATCGCGATGGGTTTTGGCCACAGAGGACAACCCCGAAAGGAGATTCGACCAAAATAGGGTGGGTTCTGGGACGGGGTCAACCGCCCAGAAGAGGGTCGTGTGACCCCTCTAAGGACCCCTTCCAACGTCCTCTGCCAATCAGAGTGCAGCACCATCACCTCATAAGTCCCAGCGCTGGGAAGAGGAGGCCATCTCTTACCAAGAAGACATGTTTTAGAAATTGTGGAAAGGCTGAGAGGAAACGTGGACTCCTTTACCACTCCTGTGAGACCTTCAGACTTTGTTTTAGCCCCGAGGACCTTTGGAGTTGTGTGGAGAAAGCGCTACAGCAGCGACAGTTCTGAAGAGGATGAGAGAGAAGCCAAGGGGATTCCTTTGGCCCAGCCATTGATGGATATGCCAGAATCCGACCCTGAAGCCCAACTGCTCATGAGACACCCCCATGAGCATGGTGGCCTCTCGTCATCCGCCACCCTGGAGGAGGAAGGCCATCATGGCATGGGGGAGGCACTGGCAGACAAGGTGAATGGAAAAGACGTAGCTCCGGTAAATGAATGATTAAGAAGCGACGGTCGATGATTGGATGTAATGGGGTTAGGAACCAGGGGTTGTGTAAATCTAAAAACAAGCAGTGGGAACTTAGAATCATAGAATCATAGAATATAAGGGTTGGAAGGGACCCCAGAAGGTCATCTAGTCCAACCCCCTGCTCAAAGCAGGACGAATTCCCAGTTAAATCATCCCAGCCAGGGCTTTGTCAAGCCTGACCTTAAAAACCTCTAAGGAAGGAGATTCTACCACCTCCCTAGGTAACGCATTCCAGTGTTTCACCACCCTCATAGTGAAAAAGTTTTTCCTAATATCCAATCTAAACCTCCCCCACTGTAACTTGAGACCATTACTCCTCGTTCTGTCATCTGCTACCATTGAGAACAGTCTAGAGCCATCCTCTTTGGAACCCCCTTTCAGGTAGTTGAAAACAGCTATCAAATCCCCCCTCATTCTTCTCTTCTGCAGGCTAAACAATCCCAGCTCCCTCAGCCTCTCCTCATAACTCATATGTTCCAGACCCCTAATCATTTTTGTTGCCCTTTGCTGGACTCTCTCCAATTTATCCACATCCTTCTTGAAGTGTGGGGCCCAAAACTGGACACAGTACTCCAGATGAGGCCTCACCAATGTCGAATAGAGGGGAACGATCACGTCCCTCGATCTGCTCGCTATGCCCCTACTTATACATCCCAAAATGCCATTGGACTTCTTGGCAACAAGGGCACACTGCTGACTCATATCCAGCTTCTCGTCCACTGTCACCCCTAGGTCCTTTTCCGCAGAACTGCTGCCTAGCCATTCGGTCCCTAGTCTGTAGCTGTGCATTGGGTTCTTCCGTCCTAAGTGCAGGACCCTGCACTTATCCTTATTGAACCTCATCAGATTTCTTTTGGCCCAATCCTCCAATTTGTCTAGGTCCCTCTGTATCCTATCCCTCCCCTCCAGCGTATCTACCACTCCTCCCAGTTTAGTATCATCCGCAAATTTGCTGAGAGTGCAATCCACACCATCCTCCAGATCATTTATGAAGATATTGAACAAAACCGGCCCCAGGACCGACCCTTGGGGCACACCACTTGATACCGGCTGCCAACTAGACATGGAGCCATTGATCACTACCCGTTGAGCCCGACAATCTAGCCAGCTTTCTACCCACCTTGTAGTGCATTCATCCAGCCCATACTTCCTTAACTTGCTGACAAGAATACTGTGGGAGACCGTGTCAAAAGCTTTGCTAAAGTCAAGAAACAATACATCCACTGCTTTCCCTTCATCCACAGAACCAGTAATCTCATCATAGAAGGCGATTAGATTAGTCAGGCATGACCTTCCCTTGGTGAATCCATGCTGGCTGTTCCTGATCACTTTCCTCTCATGCAAGTGCTTCAGGATTGATTCTTTGAGGACCTGCTCCATGATTTTTCCAGGGACTGAAGTGAGGCTCACTGGCCTGTAGTTCCCAGGATCCTCCTTCTTCCCTTTTTTAAAGATTGGCACTACATTAGCCTTTTTCCAGTCATCCGGGACTTCCCCGGTTCGCCACGAGTTTTCAAAGATAATGGCCAATGGCTCTGCAATCACAGCCGCCAGTTCCTTCAGCACTCTCGGATGCAACTCGTCCGGCCCCATGGACTTGTGCACGTCCAGCTTTTCTAAAAAGTCCCTAACCACCTCTATCTCCACAGAGGGCTGGCCATCTCTTCCCCATTTTGTGATGCCCAGCGTAGCAGTCTGGGAGCTGACCTTGTTAGTGAAAACAGAGGCAAAAAAAGCATTGAGTACATTAGCTTTTTCCACATCCTCTGTCACTAGTTTGCCTCCCTCATTCAGTAAGGGGCCCACACATTCCTTGGCTTTCTTCTTGTTGCCAACATACCTGAAGAAACCCTTCTTGTTACTCTTGACATCTCTGGCTAGCTGCAGCTCCAGGTGCGATTTGGCCCTCCTGATAACATTCCTACATGCCCTAGCAATATTTTTATACTCTTCCCTGGTCATATGTCCAACCTTCCACTTCTTGTAAGCTTCTTTTTTATGTTTAAGATCCGCTAAGATTTCACCATTAAGCCAAGCTGGTCGCCTGCCATATTTACTATTCTTTCGACTCATCGGGATGGTTTGTCCCTGTAACCTCAACAGGGATTCCTTGAAATACAGCCAGCTCTCCTGGACTCCTTTCCCCTTCAAGTTAGTCCCCCAGGGGATCCTGGCCATCCGTTCCCTGAGGGAGTCGAAGTCTGCTTTCCTGAAGTCCAGGGTCCGTATCGTGCTGCTTACCTTTCTTCCCTGTGTCAGGATCCTGAACTCAACCAACTCATGGTCACTGCCCCCCAGATTCCCATCCACTTTTGCTTCCCCCACTAATTCTACCCGGTTTGTGAGCAGCAGGTCAAGAAAAGCGCCCCCCCTAGTTACAAACTTACGTTTGTTTCTTGTCTGAAAATCTCTCGACAGCTTGACAATGCCTTTCTAGGGGACCCGGAGGCCCTGGACGGCGTTGCATCAAACAGCGAAGGTGAACCAGGCCCGCCTTGTTTTTGCTCAACGCCGCTAGAAATTGTTGAAGATGACTCCGAGGAGGACGGCTATGAGGAGTTTAGGAGAGGCTTGGCATGGAACTCGCTGAGCCAGTGCCACGTCACGAGCGTAAAAATGTTATGCGGACTATTGTACACGTTGCTGTTTATGCTGTTCTTCATCACTGTCTTAGGGAAAAGCTTTTTGAAAATGGTGAGGGCTGTGTCATAAATGCCCCAGCCCAATGGCACCATGCCTGTGTGACTTGGACTTCAATGGATAGAAACTGCAAGCTCTGGGGCCTGTGTGCTGAGCTGTGTTTGGAAAGCTTATTGAACACTATTATTGCCATAGGTTATGTTATGCAACGTCTGTGCCTATCCCAAGAACATTTAGCGCAAGCGGTGACCTTGAGAAATGCTGTGCAATTCAGTGGAGACCCTGACCGTGTTTTAAAGAAAATGTCCAAAATGGAAGATGCCTGCTTACAGCGTTACATTGACCGTCTGGTCCACACAAAAACTGACAGAACCCTGCTTAAGAAAAAGACTATTTGTAAGAAATCTAAAAGGATTAATTGAGAGAATGATGAGGGGACAAACATGCAATATCAAACTTGGTCACTGTACATTTTAAAAAATCGAATGAAAAGGGCTTTGTGATTATCTGTGTTTCTGTTAGAAGGTCTCTGGCCCTAAAGTGAGCGAAAAGTTTTAATGGAGATCTGGGTTTGTTTTCAAGAAGCTGTATGACTTTTAAATTGAAAAAAAATGGTTTGTGAGAACCTAGCTCTTGTGTCTTTGTGTAAAAGAGACCCATTTACAGCAACAAGCTGTGAAGTGGGAGGGGAACAAATCCTAAAAATGTGTTTACAGTGTAACCCTTCTGCCCATCAGAGTTGGCAACAACAGGGTCTAGGTTCAGTATCTAGGAGTTCCATTCCGGGAACACAATGCAAAACCAGGTCAAGCCCCCACCAGTGGGGCACTGAAGCTCCCCTACGACAAGTTGAAATCACTGAATACTGTGTTAAGTAGTAGGGGGCCTCAGAGCTGGGGCACCATGAACCCAAAGGGAATTCAGCTCTGCAGTCTGTAACCAAACTCCTAATAGAATTAAAATTCTCTCTGATATTACATAATGGAGAGAAGGTGCAATTGGTGTTTGGGGCCCTCAGAAGGGGGCTCACACCACTAGGCACAAACCTCCATCCTCAAACTCTCTCAATTCACTGGCTTTTGCAATCCTTGTCCCTTGCCTAGCGAGTGCTACTTAGTTGATCTTGATTCCCTCCGTCATAAAAGGCCAAGTACAGTTCCGCTGTCCTTGGTTCACATAATCAGGATAACGACACTTTATTCTTCCTGCCCCAATAACAGAGACACTGGGGATCCCACAGCAGCCAAAGTGACCGTTTGGGCTCCTGTGGGCTCACGCTAGGCGGGGTGGGTGTGCCTGTGCAAACGAGATCAGCTCCTGAAGTCCTTTTCCACAACTCACCACCAGATGTCAGGGTAGAGCTCATCCTGCCTCTGCTTACAACACGAAAACAAAACAGGGATGGTTCAGACATGTGTTTGAGTACAACAGAGTTGACTCATCCTGTTGAACTGAATGGTTTTAACCACACCCCCACTGAATAGTGAAGGTAACTGTGATTCCTTACCCTTGTTGCTATAGGGATAAATTTGATGGGTGTGCACCCATAGTAAGGGAGGTGGGTGGGTGAGTTCGGATTAATATGAAATGAAATAAAACCTCAGGAATTCGCAGATGCTATTGGGCAGTTTAAATATAATCCCTGGAATAGGCAGAACTCTACTGGACAGTTTAAATATGACCCAGGAACTGGCAGAACTCTACTGGACAGTTTAAATATGACCCAGGAGTGGTTTTGAATGCTATGGGTCACTCTTTCTAGCAATTCAAAGCCATTAAAAGTTTAAAATACTATATTTACCAAAAAAACCCCAAAACAACCAACCAAAAAACCCCACCACACACATTAATAATCAAGGTGGGCCATTTCCAGCACAAATCCAGGTTTCCTTACAATGTAAGTGATCACTTTAGATAAGCTATTACCAACAGGAGAGTGGGTTTGTTTTTCTTTGGGGGGGGAGAAAACCTGGATTTGTGCTGGAAATGGCCCACCTTGATTATCATACACATTGTAAGGAGAGTGATCACTTTAGATAAGCTATTACCAGCAGGAGAGTAGGGTGTGGGGAGAGAAAACCCTTTGTAGTGATAAACACTCATTTTTTCATGGTTTGTGTGTATAAAAACATCTTCTGTATTTTCCACAGTATGCATCCGATGAAGTGAGCTGTAGCTCACGAAAGCTTATGCTCAAATAAATTGGTTAGTCGCTAAGGTGCCACAAGTACTCCTTTTCTTTTTGTGTTTTAAACTCTCTCTCTCTCTGTGTGTGTAAAAAAAACATAGGTGGTTTTTTTTCAAAGTATATGGCTGCAAACTGATAGTAATGGTGTGTTTCAAACTAACAGGGTGTTTTTTTACTGTGCAAAATGTGTTTTAAACTGGATTTTAAAAGTTGATTTTAAAAGCAGTTTGGTTTTTATTTTGCAAAATGAGGTGTATTTAAAAAAAAATGTTTGCGGGTTTGTTGTTTTTTGTTTTAAAGTGGTAGAAATAAACTCAAAACTCCTGTTTGTTGTGCAGCCTGAAATGGATTATTTTGTTTGAAAGCTCTGACTTTTTAAATAGAAAAACACCCTAATGAATATTTTATTTTTAACTTTACAAGACCGTTTCATGTGATTTATAATAATAATAATAATAATAATCAATCATCATCATCATCTTGTCTGCTCCACCGTATGGAGAAAACATGAGAGACCCTTAGACCAGAGGGTAAAGAAGCTTAAAAGAAAAAGAAAAGAGACAGCTGAAAAGAAAAATTCCCCAGATGGATGGATGAAGCCCAGTAAATATACTGTGTTTGTGAGGTTATGAGGTTTTGTATTTGAAGTAAATACATCGGTGTGGGTGAGAAAGATGGTAAAGTTAAGTTTTGTAATATGTCCCTTCCCCCCTAATCGGGTATGTGCAGTTCTCCTGACAATGCTGTAGTCAAAGCTACAGGGACACCTCCACCAGACCAGCCAAAGAACCAGAAATCTGCTTTGAGACCTTTAACAACTCAAAACAGCACAAGAGTGCAGATGAAGCATCAGGGCAGTCCAAACCTCAATTACGTCAAAGCCAAGGACAAAACAAAAAACTCTGGTGAAAACCAACCACGCAAACACAACGCCAGTTCCTCAGCGGCCACCTCCACACCAAGCCCTGAGAAAACCGTGAGTGAAAACGCCCACCTACGATGCTTCGTTCAGAAGACTGAGGGACGTTGTATCCTCGGGGGTTCTAAAAGAACGGTATTCTAAAAAAGGTTTGGGGAAAATATGATGCCTCGTTCAGAATACCGGTGAATGGTGTATCTTCAGGGGGTCTAAAAGAACGGAGGGCTGGAAAGCACAT
This sequence comes from Caretta caretta, assembly GCF_965140235.1. NCBI lineage: Eukaryota > Metazoa > Chordata > Testudines > Cheloniidae > Caretta > Caretta caretta. The sequence goes on from NC_134225.1 coordinate 16,398,805, forward strand.
CAACAAAGCAAAAGCTTTGGTGGGTGACTTTTTGAAAAATACTTCAATTTTTGGCTCTGCACAGGCGTGACTAGTCGTGGAAAGGGGCACCCGCAAGGATACACATCAGCTCAGGTGTAAACAAAAGGGGGGATAGCGCTTGGTGGACAAACAAATGGCTGCCAAAAAGTTCCAGGCCAGGATCACTGTAAAAATTTTAAAAAGAGCTAAAGAGGTAATGGGGAGGGGGGACAAAAAGAGATGCCCTCGACTGGAAGCTCTCAAACTGGCATGTCTGAAAATGGGGAGGTGGAATCAGACTCTCACACAGAGTCTGGTTTAGAAAATTCCCCAGAGGGCTCTCTAGAATGATGGGTCCCCATCTTCTCCCGATGACCCTCACAGAGGCTCCTCGGAGTCTGACTCTCAAATAGCATCTGATGTAGAAGATGCCGCTGATGGTCCCGTAGAGGAACCCCCAAGTAACCCTGAAAATGCAGAGGTGTGTATGGAGAGAGTGAGAAGTTGGCAACGTGAATTACCTAGATTTGGGGGGTCGGTGTATTGTGAGGAATTTCATTTTGTCAATCTTGAGCGAATAAATTCAGCTCAGCAGGTTGTTGAAGCCATACACAGGGGGATACAGTTAGTTCTCGATGACGTTAATGGTAGGGTAGGCCCTGATGATTATGTTCAGTTACATTTAGAGAGCTGTAATTTAACTAAGCCATTGTTTTTGGTCTGAAGAACTAGGGATGAGCTGTCTGCTGAGGATTTCTTCAATCAGTCCTCAAAGCTGCCACAGAGCAATAGAGTTTCATGTCAATGGGACATTGCACCTCGTTGTGACAGTTGTAAAAAAACAGGGGTGGGGACCGCTCATAGAGTTTTAAATTCTATCCTCAGTAGTCAAATCATCCATAAAAAAGAGACAATGTTTAGTAGACCTGACTTACACGGGTACCCATCTGTGTTTTGCGCGTGGACTCTTGGCTGTCATGTCCGACCACAAACCTACGGACGCGGAATCATTAGCGGGGGCGAGAAAGTTGCATGAGAAACTGGGCTGGTCAGATCAAAAAAAGATTATGCTCAGTGACGTAGCAATGTCTGAACAGCATTTAGGAGTCAACATACAGGTGGTGCTGTATGCGGCGAAAGGGGCTTTTTTAAAATGGGGGGGGGGAAGTTTACCCCAAGACTTATTTCATCCTGTTGCACGATGAGCATTACTAGGGGGTTCTGGTTGTGAAAAAGTTGTTTGGAGCAAAAAATTATGGTGAGTTTTGCCCCACGGTGCACAGTCACGGCCACTCTTGCAGGTCCAGCTGCTGCCTCTGCTTGAGCATAACATGCTCAGACAGCGTGGACGTGCAGCTGAGGTCTCCTCGTTGTAGACTGTATTGTCAGTCCAGAGAGCGTTTAGACAGACACATCGACTGGGCATCGACAGAACAAGTTGAATGCCTGTCTAAAACGTTGTGCGATAAGGGTCAGCCTTACGTGGACAAGCGGCACAGACGTAAAGGGAGGCGCTGTAAGCGGGGACAGGCTTTGATCGCTGGTGATGTAGACGGTCACCTCGGTTTTATGGACAGCCTTAGAAAGCCCGAATCCTCAGAAAAGTGTATTTGTTATGATTCTGAATACACATAGGAGACTGGGTTGCACACTCCCAATTACATTTTTGCTATGTCCCTCAAGCCGGAAAAGTCCTGGGAATTTAAGGGTGATGAGTGTCTTTCTGTGTTTGTTCAGACCTTTATTGGCAAAGACTTCCGGGTCTACACGTTCCAGGCGCACAATTCCAAAGGTTACGATGCATACTTCATCATTAGACAGTTACTGAAGGAAAAGATGTGCCTAGAACTGATCACTCAGGGTAGTAAAGTAATGTGTGTGGAAGGTAAGGTCCTGGGCATTCGTTTTATAGACTCTTTAAACTTCTTGCCCATGAAGCTTGGTAAGCTCCCGCAGGTGATGGGGTTTGAAGGGTGCAAAGGGTATTTTCCACATTTTTTGAACACTTTAGAAAATCAAAATGACGTGGGGCCTATGCCCGGTGTGGAGCACTATGGTGTAGAAAGCATGATGCCCAGGGAAAAAGCAGAGTTTCTCGACTGGTAGCAGGCCCACAGGTAGGAGACGTTTGACTTGCAGAAAGAGCTCGTGTGTTACTGTCAGCAGGATGTCAAAATTTTGAGACAGCCTTGTAACCTCTACAGAAAAGAGATTATGAAAAAGATGGAGAAGGGAGATCTAGTAGAGAGAGAACCTGGTAAATTCACCGAGATAAAACTGTGCATAGATCCATTCTGGTACATAACACTGGCATCTGTCTGCATGGCTATGTACAGGTTTATGTTTTTGGAGCCTAACACGGTAGCTCTTCTCCCTCCAGACAATGATCACAGGCAGGAAAAAGATATTCGACCCCATCTGTTCAGTGGCTGTTGTATACCTCTCACAAAGAAACTATACAAATACGGCATGCTTTACAGGGTGGGGAACTACAGGTAGGCTCCTACTCTTTAGAGGGTTATGCCAGTGTTGACAGGGTACACACAGCCTTAGAGTTTAACGGGTGTTCTTTTCCACGCTTGTGCCACCTGTCATTGTGAAAAAGCACAAAACCCTATGACGGGGACAACTTTTGGGTTTCTTTATTACAAGACGCAGCTCAAGACCGACTATCTGAAACAACTTGGTTTTGTAGTGAGGACTCTTTCGGAGCAAGAGTGGGAAGTGATGAAAGAAAGAGACAGGGAGCTTGCAGGTTTTTTAAACTGAGCCCAGTTGCCCTAGCCTCTCGTGCCTAGGGATGCTCTTTCTGGGGGAAGGACAAACGCTATGCACCTGTATTACAAACTTAAATCCAGGGAAGAAATCCACTATTATGATTTTACCAGCTTCTACCCTTTTGTAAAGAAAACCAAAGAATACCCTCTCGAACACTCCGATATAGTTTATGACAAATTTGGACCCCTTGCAAATTATTTTGGAATTGCAAAAGTTAAAGTGTACCCCACACAAGGCTTCTTTTTCCCATTGTTACCTGTCAGAGTGGGTGGCAAGCTTATGTTCCCGCTACGCCGAACCTGTGCGGAAACCGAGCAGCGGGAGATGTGCATCCATACTGACGAGGAGAGGGCCATCCTGGGGACTTGGTGCACGGTGGAATTGAACGCGGCCATAGCGAAGGGGTACGCGGTGGCAAAAATATATGAAATCTGGCTTTTTAATGAAAAATCTGATGTACTCTGAAAAGACTTCATCAAATGACACCTCCACCGGAAACAAGAGGCTTCAGGGTACCCCATCTGGTGCACAGACGAAGAAAAACAAAATAAGTACATGAACGATTTCTATCAGAAAGAAGGCGTGCGTTTGTGCCAACACGAGATCAGGTTTAACCCCGCTAAATGCCAAATCGCTAAACTCTTTCTAAATTCCCTCACGAGTGAGATCCCGCCAGATCAACACATCACCGAGTTTGTGTCGGCAGGCCCGAAAACATACGGGTATAAGCTGTCGGGAGGAAAAGCCTGTATGAAAGTCAAAGGTATTACTCTGAACTTGGCAAACTGTCAATAGATCAACTTTGACAGTTTGAAAGATCTAGTCCTGGATTATTGCACGGGCCTGCGAGAAAACACCTCAAAAAAGAGAGAGGTGCAGCAGCCCTCTATCATAAGGAACAAAAATCAGTGGTAAATAGAGACCAAAACCCTTAAGAAAACACAGAAAGTCATTTACAACAAGAGGGTCCTAGGAGAAGGGTTTAAAACCCTGCCCTACGGATTTTAAAGTGGATACGAGGTGGAAACACCCCTTTTCTGCAATTCTCGCGGGGCCTAGCAACTGTGGGAAAAGTTACTTTATAAAAAATGTGTTGGATAATGCCAAACAAAACATTGTCTGTTATGCCTGAGAATATTGGATAACCTGGCTATAAAAAGCATTGCAAGATACACATGTCTGGGCTTGTTGAAACACATTTTGAGCAAGGCTAGGCATGCCCAAGAATTTAAATGTATTTTTTACAAAATTCATCACCATCCGGTCGTTTTGCACTAAGTCGTTAGAATACAATTTTAAAATCCAGTCAAAAGATAAACACTTGCTCCGATGATGTAAGAAAAACACTCGGTGATAGTCGCAGGCGACAGAGCGGGGGTCTTGTAATTGTCTATTGTGAAACACAATGCCTGGGGCATTTTTGTTTAAAAATTTCATAATGCTTTTAGGAAACAACATGCTCTTCGGGGGGTGCCCGTATGAGTCTAAAAGCTCTCCACGTTACGCTCCGCCAGACACAAGGCAAGCCAGTGTTCACCAGGTTGGTTGTGTGGATGTGCAATACAAACCTAGGGGTCTCTGAGACAACTTGTCGCCAGGGAGCCAAATCACAAGGGAACACATCTAAGAAATTCTTTTTTGTGTAAGGCACCTTGATAAGACACACGAGAGCTGCACGGTGTCCATGTTCACATATAGTCAAGCAGAACGTCTCTCCTCTGATTTCTCTCTATGATGTTGTCAAAAACCCCATGCACGATCAGATTGACGGTGATGGTTAAAGCCTTCCCAAAACGTATTTCTGCTCTCAGGTTCCCGGTTTTAATCAGGGAATAGCCATCGGCGCATTCCTGGTTGGGAGACAGGTCAAAGGCAAACAAGATGTAACCCTGTGGAAACTTCTCACGGTCGATTAACAGAGAACGATCTGTCATGTGTTTACCAGCGTCTGTACCAGATTCATGTATTCTCTCACGCAGCATCCTGCCTCCAAGTCTGGTTGCAGAGGTTTGGTTGGTATCTGTTCACCATCCACATACAAGGCCACAAAATTAATATCATAATGTTTAAAATGAAAGGGATTTTTCGTGTAACTTCCACTCAAGGCATAGGACAAACCCTAGGACAAGCATTTTGGGTAACTGTCCCAAAAAACAGGTTCTCCTGGTTATTGACCCTGCTGCCCACGGGGATGCTGAACACTTTCATTCCCACACGGTCCACGGGATATTTAGCATTTGTGGTAAGCAGGGACTCCGCGTGCCCCAGACGAACGCTCAGGGCCACCCGTACTTTCTTCACAAAAAGCGATGCTGATACAATGCGCAATTTAAAGCCTTCGGCTGCACTACCCATTAAACAGAAAGCGTCTTTACTGCGCGTCAGTTTAATTTTCACATCCACTCCGTTCAACAAATGAGACGTATCTGTTCTGATCTGTCTTTATTTCAATGGTAATGGTATCGATGTGGTGTTTTCTGACAGGAACGTGATGAGGTTTATCGTAGGTGATGGTGACAAACTCATTGTTCCTTCCTCAGACAGGGACACAGCATAACAGGGGAACAGAAAAGTCCCTCACAAACTGGTGTTCTACAATAACTGTGTGCAGATACAAGGACTTAACCCCCCCCCCCTCCGTGATGTCTGCCCAGAAGGGGAATTTTTGGACGCTGCGCTTGGGGCCCAAACCTAGAATGTTAGCTAGCTCCCTGCTGGTAGAAAACATAAAAGTAAAGTCAGCGGATTTAAGGCTAACTTTTCTACCCACAGGGTCATAGTTCATGACCACCTCAGGCGGCGGGGGAGGACGAGCCACGGTACTGTTCATATGATCCAATCATTCGGGTATGGACGAGTAATAACCTCGTCGTAGGATAAAACTCTATGCCATATCTTCAAAGGTGATTTCAAAAGGGGTGTTCTCGCGGATAGTGTTCCAGCTGTGCGGGTGTTGTATTTCCACTAACCTCACCTTCCAGACACCCGGGAGACCCAAGGGCTTAATTAGCTGTATTGTAAAGTTCGAGCTGGTGTTTTGAGGAAAAACTGCAGAGTTGGCATTGCTGGGCAAAGTCATGTAACACCTGCCGTCGCTCATTTTTCTCTCCCTCAGTCTTTGCAGGAGGAATCTTTTTGTTTGCTTGTGTCTAAAGGTCAGAATTGAGAAGCTTCCACCCAGCTGGTAAACTTATCGTCCCCGTCCCCCCGGCAAACCATTTCACCAGTAGCTGCTTTTTTCTCCCTTTTCCTTTCTCCGCTAGAACTTTTTCGATCCGGCAAATCCTGTCTCCTTTGGGGTTTACTTTTTGTAAATCTTCAGGGTAAAAAGATCCAGTAACTGTCTCACCCTCGTAATCTTTTAATCGGTATACAGGTCTCTGGCTCCTGGTTAAGGCTTCATCCACTATAAATATCTCATTGGTAAACGTCTGTTCACAACCTTTTTCAAAAGCTCCTTTGGTTTTAGAGAGAGTCTCACGTGGTCGCCTTTTCTAAAAGGGGCAACAACCGGTTTTATTTTAAAACCATCTCTATCAACCAGTTTCCATATCTTCAGAGAATTGGAAGGGTTAACATCAGCGGTTCTGGTACGTAGAGTTCTGTAAAAGCTCTGGTTGTAACTCTTCATAAAGTCAGGTAACAGGTCAAGGTGGCGAAAGGCGTTATGGGCTGTAAAATATCGCCACATCCTCCGCATCTTTTTCAAGTTCTGTTAAATCGCTCCACAACCCCTGCTTTGACTTCATTATCAGTAACAAAAAGCGTTTACGCTGTGCCGTTTCAACAATCTGCTAAAAGGTCTGTTTCAAAATTCTTTCCACCGATTAGTTTGTCATTTTTGAGGCACGCGACCTTGGCTAAAAATAGCTTCAAAGGCCTTGGAGACCTCACCACTCATCTTGTCTTTTAGGCCTAAGGCCCAGGCATATTTGGATAGAACGTCTATCACTGTTAAGATGTACTTAAAACCGCTGTTGTGTTTGGAGAACCAGTGCATACGGACCAAATCTGCCTGCCATTGCGCGTCCACATCTGAAAGAACGGTCTTGGTTCTTTTAAAACGTATTCGAGCTGGTTTGTGTAAAGTGTAAGCATCCTGGTGTGAAAGCCAAGCTCCTACCTGTCTTCTATTTAAGAAGTCAAGAAACCAAAAGTTTTATGATGCTTTTTGGCCACTTGAAAAAGAAGATTGACCCCGTCAAAGCCCCCAACTTTCCTGGGGGTTTAACAGATTTTCTTTAACAGAGCCGTCTGCGGAGACATGACTCTTCCTGGGACCGTCTTTTACGAACACAAGTATGGAGGGGGACACGTTCATTCTGACACATTTAAACAAGTTTTATTAATCGCCTGGTTTAACACAATCTTTTACAGCCGCCTGAAACAAAGGACGCCATGACCCCTACCATGAGGGAGTCTGAGCTGGTTCATTCTTCCATTTTTGTCCTTTTCTGGATTTTCCTCTTGAGATCTGGGTCTCAGACAGGAGCAAAAACAGCTGATGCGCGATGGATTTACTCCCACAGGGCTACCGATGTGCAACTTCTCAAAGGCCTCTAGAAAGGCATCGTCGAGCTGTTGAGAGATTTTCAGACAAAAAACAGTGTAAGCACCCCACTGCCTGTTTTTAGATTTATGCAATGCCAGGTCGATTCCGAACCCCATTACACCCCCATGATCAACAGTCGCTTCTTAATCATTCATTTACCTGAGCGCCATCTTTCCCGTTCACCTTGTGACTCCCCCAAGCCACAATCGCCTTCCAACTTTAGGGCATGGACAATGAGAGGCTGTCACACTCACTGGGGTGCCTCACAAAGGTTTGGATTTTGGGGTCAGGTTCCGACGTAGCCATCAACGGTTGAGTCAAAGGGCCCTCCTTGGAACTGTCACTGCTGTAGCGCTTTCTCCACACAACTCCAAAGGTCCTCGGAGCTAAAACAAAATCTGAAGGTCTCACGGGGGTGGTAAAGGAGTCCATGTTTCCTCTCAGCCTTTCCACAATTTCTAAAACATGTCTTCTTGGTAAGAGATGGCTTCCTCTGCCCAGCGCTGGGACTTGTGGGGTGATGGTGCTGCACTCTGATTGGCAGAGGGCGTTGGGAGGAGTTCCTAGAGGGGTCACATGACCCTCTTCTGGACGGTTCACCCAATCCGAGAACCTGCCCCATTTTGGTCAAATCTCTTCTCGGGGCGGTCCTCTGCAGCCAAAACCCATCGCGATTGGTAGAAGGTGGTGGGAGGAGTTCTTAGAGGGGTCACACGAAGCACTTCCAGACGGGTCACCCCACCCCGGAACTCCCCCCAGTTGGTCAAATCTCCTCTCGGGGTGGTCCCCAGTGGCTGAAACCCCTCCTGATTGGTAGAGGGCGGTGGGAGGAATTCTTAGAGGGGTCACACAAACCACTTCCAGACAGATCACCCCACCCCGGAACTCCCCATGATTGGTCAAACCTCCTCTCGGGGTGGTCCCCAGTGGCTGAAACCCCTCCTGATTGGTAGAGGGCGGTGGGAGGAATTCTTAGAGGGGTCACACAAACCACTTCCAGACAGATCACCCCACCCCGGAACTCCCCATGATTGGTCAAACCTCCTCTCGGGGTGGTCCCCAGTGGCTGAAACCCCTCCTGATTGGTAGAGGGCGGTGGGAGGAATTCTTAGAGGGGTCACACAAACCACTTCCAGACAGATCACCCCACCCCGGAACTCCCCATGATTGGTCAAACCTCCTCTCGGGGTGGTTTCCAGTGGCTGAAACCCCTCCTGATTGGTAGAGGGTGGTGGGAGGAATTCTTAGAGGGGTCACACGAACCACTTCCAGACAGGTCATCCTGCCCCGGAACTCCCCCTGATTGGTCAAATCTTCTCTTGGGGCGTTCCTATCAGGGCGAAACCCATCCTGATTGGTAGAGGACAATGGGAGGAGTTCTTAGAGGGGTCACATGACACACCGTGCTTCCGCTCATTTGTCCGCCTTGACCCTGGAAGTAATACCTCATGGCTTGGGACTTCCAGTGACCGGTGGGCAAGGCTTACGAGGGCCAAGGGTGGGGTTAACGTTTGATTGACGGTAGGGCCCTTATACTACTGGAGCGCCTTCTTCTGTTTGTCTCCGTTCCGCTTCAGTCCCTAAGCACTCGGCCAGGACAGATGTCACTTATGACCTCCGTTGCCACCAGCTGGACAGAGGGACTTGGGTCTTTCTTGAGGACCTGGAGAGCTGAAATGACACAGGACAACATGTTAGTATACAGACTGTCAAATGACAGCTAAGCGTGATCACAGAATCTTGAAGTACCAGAGCAGAATGATCACATGGTAAAATGTGAAACTAGGCTCAGTCCTTCTATTGGGGTGGAAAATACATGAGAGATGAATATGCCTCACTTTTCATCTTGTCACCTGTGCCGGAAATAGCTGGAGACTTACTACCTCTGAATACCACGCTACAGAAGCTCTCCAATACAAAGAAAGCTTTAGCTTCCTCCATTGGCTCCCTTCCATGCTCCCAACAAGCGGGGAGACCCTGACTCGACCAGAAAGTCATCCACTCTGCTGTAAATGGAAGAAGGTCCATTGTTTCAATAGCTTCCACTTTTAAGTTTATTTTCCATCTCTATTCAAGAGCCACTGTCTGAGCTCCAATAACCCTGGAATTGAACAGAGGCCAGGTCCAAGCTGCTTTGTGCAGGATGCAGGGCACCTACTGGAAGAAAAATTGCTGGTGGGAAATTTGGGGTAGCAGAAAGTGGCTACAATTTCTCCTCACCTGGGGAGTCCACAGAGAGCCAATAAAGCCCAAAGAGTGGATAGCACTGGCTGCGGAGGGGGCCTTGCCAGGACAACCAGGAGATGCACGGACTCATATCACACCCTCTGCAGCTTCCTCCTTCAGGGGAAATTAAAGCTGACTTTCTACTGGGCAAGAGTGAATTTGTCCTTTGACGTGTGGCTGATGCACTTTGCACCAGTGCTATCGGTTACAGCTGCTTGTCAGCTAAATTCCTTTAGAACTCACGGGTGAGCAGAACTTCAGCTGTATTTATTACTTACACATCAGCAGATGGTCCAGGTCCAGCCATTTCATACGCTGCCTGTCTGTGTGTTCCAGGATGATGCCTAAATACACAATGGAAAACAAACAACAACAATAAAACCTTCCCTTGTTGAGTGCAAAGTGATATTAGCAGCCCCTAGACAGGTCTTTGGCCTCTCCTACTGTGGGCCTAAGGGTGAGCTGTGGGCAAGAGGATGCTAGTGCAGTTTAGAGTGCACACTGAAGAGAATGAGAAAGACTTTTTTTTTTTTTAAGAATGTTTACACAAAACCCATTTGCTTTAAAGAGTCTGTGTTCCTCTTGCCACTGCTGTCAGTTATTGGAGACATACTAAGCTAGTGTCTTGGTCTAGTGGTCTGAGCAAAGGACTGGGGCCAGGAATAAGTGAGTTCTAAGCAGGGATCCCACAAGGTGACTGATAGGTGAGACTTAGGGCACAACGCCTGCCTGTCTCACCTGGGTATGCTTGGGAGAAGAGGGCACAGGGCCAAAGCGGAGGAACCTTTTGCCTCCTTGACAAGGTGGTGTGGCCAGGAACCTGAAACAGCAGGCGCTGAGGGCAGGTGGGCTGCATGCCTCCCAATGATGAAGTAGTAGTGAAGAGCACTGAGCAACACTGTGGGTGGGTCTGCACTTTGAGCGAGGGAGATCACTCCCAGTTCAATGGGACAGGCCCACTCTAGCTCGGACAGCGCTTGCATGCTAAAATTAGAATGTAGCTAAAGCAGCACGAGCAGTGGGAGGAGCTAGCCACCTTGAGAATCGACTTTGGGGTTTGAATGGGATCATACTTGGGGTGCTTAAACTTCCTGCTGCTCCTGCCATCGCAGCTACTCTCTATTTTTGGCACTCAGGGCTAGTGTGGGTATGTCTCATCAAGCTGGGAATTACATCCCCAGCTCCAAGTGTAAACATGCCCTACGAGACAGTGTCCCAGCCTTTACTACTAAATGACTGCACCATGCTTTCCCTGCAACAATCCCAAAGCACTTTATAGCAAGTCATGATTTCCTCCGACCACCACACTGGAGAGGTAGGGATATTAACATCCCCATTTATGTATGGGAAGCTGAGGCACAGAGAGATTAATGGCAGCTCAGTGCTGCACAGTGGGATTTTCTTCTCTCTCCCTCAATGGGAATACCAAAAGGGACACTGGGCATCATCTCTCACCAGCTAACTTGGCTGCAACTGCTCGCATCTCTTCCCAGCTGCTACAGAAGTACGTGATGGTGCTTTTGTACAAGTTCTCCAGCAGCTCGGCATTCTCTTTGGCCTAGAGGAAATCAGGGACACATGAGCTCTCTCTGGCTAGAAGTGCCCTTTGACTGCCAGCACATGCTTTTACGAGCCACAGGTAAATCAGAGAAAGAACAGGTGACTGGGTGGACGTGGGAAAAATGGGGATCTGTGGCAGATTTACATTTTCCATCACCCTCAGTCATATATCCCACTCTGACCGTTATTTCCATTACTCATCACACATCTCTACACCACCACACGCCACTCCAGTCAAGAATCTCAGACACTTCAACAGCTCACTCACAAGGTGTCTGCAAATGTCCACCTGGAGCTCCTCAGGCTTCAGCTCAGCTGTGCTATCAAGGTGTTCATTCACTGCAGTTTGGAGCCTCTTCAGTCCCAAAAACGGGACACAGAGGTGAAACGTAGCTCTGCATTCCTGAAAAAAAGAAAGCGTGTCACACCATTTAATTGTTCCCTACTGAGTGCTATGGTCATTCAAAGGGAACTCATCTGCTTGCCTGCTCATCTATTCCAGGATAAAAAGGGATTCATCTGGATGTAATTGGCAGAAAACATGCAGGAATGACTAATAGAGGGGAGAGCTTCCACTGCAACCTGGAGGTAGCATCAATGTCTTTTTGGAACAGATCTACCTATGAAAGCTGCTTCACCAGGTCTCTCTTCTGTTCTGGGGAGGCAGGGGCCTGGGGTGCAGAGACAGACAGGAATAGAGAGCTGTCGGGCTCAGACCCATGACCTATCCTGGATTCTGGTGAGGCAGCCATGGAGCAACCTGGCGGGAACTGACTCAGCAGGAGGGCAATGAACTAAGGGGAGAATTTGGGCCTCCACAGCAGGCAGGAATAGCAGATCTCCCCTGGCATTGGGAGGAAGATTCCTTTGGCTTAGTAAATAAGTCACTCTCGGTCTTACCACTGAAACCCTGGGGTTCGGGTCTTGCAGGTGCAGCAGAAGTGTGACCCAGCTCTGTCTAACCTGCTCGGCGAAATAGCCCTTCCATTTTCTTTTGGTCAGGCGGGCCAGGATGCCAAATAGGACAAAGGACAATAAACGAAGAGCATCGTCCTCCTACAGCCAAGAAAGCCCCACAAGTTAGTAACTAAGGGACAATCACATCACGTACCTCACACAGCCATCTCTTCTACGCTAAAGTTGAGGGATTCCAACTACAGCTAGTCGGAAACACTTTCATGCACGAATTTTTGATTTGAATTTGCTGATTCATCAAACTATTTTAGCGACAGTTCCATTTTGATGAAATTCCTCCAGAAGCCAGGCAGGGGTCCTTAGAAACCTGCCTGCTGTCTTGACAGTGCACCCATTCAGCTCCTTGGAAGCCGATCTAGCAGGCTGACTGGGATCGTGGGCTTCCAAACCCACAGCATCTGGGACCCTGGCTCTCAAATTTGCAACTCCCTGGCACTTCTAGCTCCCACAGTTTCCTGGGTTCCCAGCACCTGGGTTCCCAGCACCGAGAGCAGACTGCCCGGACCCAAGGCTTTCAATAGAGCTCGGTTGAGAATAGTCATTCTGTTTCACAAAGAGTTTTGAAGTTTGGGGAGAGGGAGTCCCACAAATAGGAACAAAACCCAAATTTGAAATCTCAAAATTCTCTGCAAAAACGGAATCATTCCAACCCTCTCACATAAAAATGGTATAGAGCAGGCCCAACACTCTCTATTGTACCTTGGAACCCCCTTTTCATGGTTATCTAGCTATCTAATCTAGTATTCAGACTTTCTTTGAGGTTCTCAGTGGCAAGAAAGAAGAACAGAAGGGGGAGACTGTGGGAGCAGGGATGTCATCCCCATCCTCCTAATGTTCTCCTCCTCCGTAAAACACCTCTCTTCCCTGGGGCCGAAACATCTCTTCACTCTGACATCACGAGCAATGCCCAGGGAGTAAATGGAGTCTAATCAAGATCGGTTGAACTGGGGCTGGAGAGTTCTGGTCACATACGTTGTCAAAGTAGGTCCGGATCTGTTGGGTGAGGTCTCTGAAGGAAGAACCTATGTCCTTCTCTTTCAGCTCCTTCAGGACTTTGGCCACTGCTTTCATGCTCTCGCCAATGACTTCAGAACTGAAAGGGTCACTTAAGGCCCTGATCAGTATGACCATAAGAAACTTCTTGTGCTTTTTCACCTGGACAAAAATATGACATTAAAGAACACTGATCACTGATCACACTTCTAATACGTTTTCTTTAGCAGTTATGAAGCTGTGGGAATTTCATCTCCCCCTCCCACCCCCGGAGACCTATAGCTATATTTCAGACCAGGTTCGAGCTACAATGAGCCAAACTTGGTGCCATAATACACCTGTGTCATCCTAACATTAGATTCCTAGTTACTTAGATTCCAAGGCCAAAAGGAACCCTTGTGATTATCCGGCCTGACCTCCTGCATAACACTGAACTTCCCCGAAATAGTCTCTGTTGGAACTAGAGTGTATCTTTTAGAAAAACGTTCAATCTTGATTTTAAAATTGCTAGTGACAGAGAATCCACTACAACCCTTGGTAAATTGTTCCAATGGTTAATTAAAATTACCATTAAAAATCAATGCCTTATTACCAGTCTGAATTAGTCTAGTTTCATTTTCCCCCATTGAATCTTCTTATACCTTTGTTTGCTAATGGGAAGAACCCATTCTCAAAATGTGTTCCCCATGTGAGTAGTTCTAGACTGTCCTCAAGTCACTCCTTAACCTTCTCTTTGTAAGGCTAAATAGATTGAGCTCCTTGAGTCTATCACTAGAGGTATCTTTTCCAATCCTTTCAGAATTCTTGTGACTCTTCTCTGAATCCTCTCTAATTTATCAGCATCCTTCTTGAATTGTGGAGACCTGATCTGGACACAGCATTCCAGCAGTGCTCACATGAGCGTCATATTCAGAGGGAAAAGAACTTCTTTACTCTTAGTCAAGATTCCTCTCTTTATGCCTCTAAGGATCATTTCAGCCCTTTTGGCCACAACTTCGCATTGGGACACCTTATGTTCAACTGATTCTCTGCCATGACTCAAGTGGTTTTCAGCATCATTGCTTCTTGGGATAGAGTCTCTCATCCTGTAAGTAAGGCCTGCATTTTTTATTCCTAGATGGAGACATTTACACATGGTCATATTAAAGTGCACAGATTGTTTGCTTATGCCCAGCTTAGCAAAGGATCTAGCTTGCCCTGTATTGACTGCAAAGAGGTTACTCGGGTATGTGAGAGAGCAGAATTTGGCCTAGTGCATTGTGTGCAGCCTCTGTAAACTCCGAAGAACTATTTCCCTTGGTTTCTCTAGTTATGCTGCATTCTAGTCAGTATTCTCTCTTACCTTCTCAGGTGCCCCATAGACTAAATTTCCCAGGCCTCTTACAGCCATCTGCCGGACAATGCTGTTCCTATCATGTGACCTTTCTTCCAAGATGCGTAAGACTGGCTTAAGGAACTTCTTCTCCCTGAGCATGGGATCACTCATTAGCTGAAAGAAAATCAACCTGTCCATTAGCCCCAATAGGATCATTAAGATTGGGAATAGAATTTGAGCAGACATGTCATACGCTGTCAAAAACAACAAGGAGTCCTCCTACAGCCCCAGTCTTGAGGTTACAGACAAATATGGCTACCCCTCTGATACTTGGCACATAATACACTGTAACTTTAGCATTCCACACAAATGAGAAAGGTCTACAAAACATGGAGCTTTCCTTTTGGGCACTAGAATAGGGATCCACTCACCTCTTGAGAGCCTCTTAGTGGCTGGGTATGGTATCACAGTCCTTTTCTCAGCCCTGGTGCACCCTGCCAGCCGTCCTCAGTGAGCCTTCTGTGGCTCAGGCCTCTGGCTGAGTCCCAAAGTCCAAAGGAACCCCTTCTGGGGTAGTCCAGAACAATCCCATTGCCCTCACTTGGGTCTCCAGCCCCAACTCTGGGTCCTTTACATTCTGCCCTTTGTTCAAGCTCTCCATGAGCATTGTCCCCTCCATGGGGCTTATGCCACTGTTGGTGGTAGGGGAACCTGGGCCTGCCCCTAACTCTGGGTTCCAAACCATGGATCCTATAAACAGGAGCTAGGCACTGCTTGATTTCAGTTCATTGTCGCTTCTTCCTACCGGCCACTTTTAGCTTCACCCTCACCTCAGGGTTAAAGTTCTTCGGGACTCTCTTCCTGAAAACCCAGCTTAAGTAAAGGCTGCCAGAATCAAACTCTGGCTGTCCCCTGAATTTCTGTGGCCAGAGAGCAGCGCCCTTTCTTGCCCCTCCAGTTCCTGCCAGGAACTGACCTGCTAAGGCCCTTCAGCTCCTTTTAGCCGAGCCTCATGGGCTCGGATTGGCTGCTTTCATGAAGCCTCTCTAGACAGACCCAGACTGGGGGCTCTTTTCCTGGGGCAGGGTGTAGTAGGACCGCGGGGCCTCTTGTAAGGAGCCTCAAAGCTCAGGTACAGCCCATCACAGGCACAGAGAGGTTGTTTTTCTTAGAAGCGGATGAGCCCCGAAGATAGTTGCTTAGCATAAGTGGGAAATATGATGCAGATGTTGGAGGAAGGCTGTGGAAAGGGAGGATGCTGCAGCAGGTATCACACTAGCCTAGGACTTAGGAGACCCAGGTTCCATTTCCTGCTCCCTCAAAGACTTCCTGTGTGACCTTGGGCAAGTCACTTAGCCCTTCTGTGCATCAGTTCCCTGCCTGTAAACTAGGAAACATAGTCCTTCCCTACCTCGCAGGAGTGTGGTGGGGATACAGACATTAAAGAGTTTGGAGGTACTCAGATACTAGAGTAATGAGAACCTAAGATAGACATTAATGTAGTTGTGGGTTGCTTGGTTGGTAGTATTAGGACACTAGGTTCATTCAGAAGATCTGCTGAGCGAAACCAAAATCAGGAGCTGTTGGTTAGGATCAGCACTTGGACTTGGCAGAAGAGGTCCAGTCATCCAAACTCTGTCCGTATCTCTCTCAGCCAGCACCTGTGGTTGTGTAGCTAGTATAGGCAATGACGGCAATAAAAACCACAGAGAGAGAGAGAAGGACTCAGAAAGGTATCGTGAAGTTCCTGGTGAGGTTTCCATATAAAGGAGGACCTATTCTACTGTCTAAAATGACAATGACTCCTATGAACAGAACTGTACAACTCCCGAAAGAAAGGCAGACAACAGTCTAATGGTGAAACTACTCTTCAGAGCCCTGTGTCTTACCTGGGCAAGGAAAGCTGTGCTGGTGACTCGGTGGTTTTCTGTGGGGGAATTCACCCAGCGGAGGAGGCTCTGTATGATCTCAGGTGTTATGAGTCCAGATCTTAGCAGAAGACTGGAAGACAAAAGAAACCGCTCATGGGCTAGATTGCACACTTCAAAAAAACTCAGCTACTCTGAGCGGACAGCTCTGATATCTAGGAGTGGGAGCTGTGTGTTTCCACCCAGGACACCCCACCCCCCCACCCACCCACAAAGCTAAAACGGGAGGGTCCCTCTCAGCCACTCTATTGGCTACTGATTCCCAAGGATAAAATGATGCCTCCTAGATCTCTTACCTCACCAGCAGACACACTCCCTCATGGTGAGTCTTGGGGTTTTCCAGAAGAATCCAGGTTCTCTGCTTCCTGAGCGCTCTCACCAGTCTCTCATTCCCACCCTTGAAAAGCACAGACTCGAATGCTTTGATAGAAAGCCTGGGGAAAGAGAGGCACAGAACTGCAGCAATCAGGAGGAAGGTGCAGCTTGAACAGAGAGTCAGGAAGCCCCGGTTACTTCTCAAGTCTGCTGTTCAATCGGCAGTTCATCCATTGGCAATGTCCTGGACACCAGTGTCCCTGGAAGGACTTGAGGCTGGGAGGTAAGTTTCAGTCTCATACATCTCATAGGACTAGTTTTGCTAGGGACAAAATTTTGCAGTCCTTTTTCTCTTTCTGCAAGGACTATGGGCACGAGCAGAGTAAAGTGATATGGAAAAGGTACATGATCAGGACCCAGAAACAGGGGGCATCGAGTGTGGTGATCACTAATGGACATTTTGGGGTTATATCTCCAGATATGAGGTGACAGAGTGCTGAGGGTTTGCACTTGAGTCAGCACTCTGGTCACTATTCCTACTAATTCCGTTCCTCACAGAAGGCCTAATTGGAGAGAGGTGTACCTGATTACAAGGTCAGATTGGGGCTAGTGAGTCAAGGAACCAATCATTCCATTAACAGGGAAACTGTGTAAAAGGACATGGGCAGGAGCCCTTTGAGGGGAACAGACAGAGAAAGAAACTTGGGTGACCAGATGTCCTGATATTTGGGACTTTATCTTATACAGGTGCCTATTCCCTCCCCCCTGCCCCACACCCCTACCCCCGTCCTGATTTTTCACACTTGCTGTCTGGTCACCCTAAGAGAAACAGAAAGACAAAAAGCTAGGAGAGCCTGACAAAGTGTGGTCTCTGAGTGGAAACACCTTACTCCCCACCCGACTTTTGGAGAAGAGTTTAGAAAGTTGAGATACAATATAAAGGTGCTATGTATTGGTAGGGAGATTAAATAGACTATATGTTGGTGCTTAGAAGGAAAAGAGTCTCAACGCGGTCTGTATTTGTGGAAGATGTGGGGGTGCAACACCCCTCTCTGTCACAGCTGGGGGCTCATCAGGGATTTCCCTGTTATCTATGCAAATGGAGAGCCTGTTGGAGAAGCCGGTGTAGAGGTTTGGCAGTCCGGTGATGGAGGGAACACTGAAACCGGTGATGAAGCTGCAAAGAGAAGTGTGGAACAGGGGTTCTCAACCTTTCTGTTTCTGAGCCTCCCCCCCACCCTCAACATGCTAGAAAGACTCCATGGCCCAGTTTCAGGCCTCTGCCCTGCCAGGCATCAGAGTTTGGGGCTGCTGGCTCCGGATTTTAACCCCACAGGGTGCAGGTCCTCGGGGCTTTAGTGCAGGTGCTGGGCCTCAGGGCTCCAGCCCGGCTGGGCTCAAAGCTTCAGCTTTCTGCCCTGAGCCCCAGCTAGTCTAAAGTCAACCTTGCTTGGCAGAACCGCTAAAACCGGCCCGGTTGAGAACTGCTGGTGTAGAACAGTGGTCTCCAAACGTTTTGGCTCACGCACCCCCAGGGTGACCTGCCGCAGACGCGCCACCGATGGGAGACCTGCCGCAGGCGGGCCGCCAAAGGGGAGCACCAGCCTTGGACGTGCAGAGCTGCCGCCGAAGGAAAAAAACGGCAGAGTGCTGTCTGGCAGCGCTACTAATGCCACGCTCCGCCCGGGATCTTCCCGCGCACCCCAGTTTGGAGACCACTGGTGTAGAAGACCCGACAGACCTTCCAACAATCCCACCAGGCAGAAAAACAGCCTTTCCTTGCCTGGTAGGTTTAACAGCAAAAGAGAAATTTATACGGGAGCAAGCCCAGGTCTGGCAACAACTCCTCCAAAGTTTGGTGAGTCCTGTGACAGGAAATGGAAACCAGGCACAGGAGATCAGACTGTAAAAATGGGACCTGAGAACAACCCCGATGTGTTTTTGGTTACTCTTCAAGGAGCAGCAGTGAGACCTCCTAGGGACAGAACAATGTGGGCCCTTCAACTGATACCCTATTTAACCGGGGAAGCACATACAGGGCTTTTAGTGATGAGCAGGCAAGCGATTATGACATGATTAAGGCAGCCATGCTGGACGAGGTGGGGCCTGTCCACAGAAAAGTACTGCCAGAAATGTAGAGTTGAAAGATGGATTGAGGGATTATGCCTCTGTGCATTTGGACAGGAATTAAAAGATTGGGCCACTCATTGGTAAGGCCAGATACTCAGACTGTGGGGGAGATCATGGACTGCATGATTCTGGAAGTTTCTTCAGAGTCTCCCTGAGCATATCCGAGGATGGGTTCTGTGGTGCCAGCCAGTTCATCTGGACCCCACAGTTAAAGTGAGAGGAATTTACAGAGGCGGACATTCCCAGAGTGAGTCAGTGGTTTAAGGGACTAGATCTGAGAAGGACCAGAGTGCCTACAGCTGGGAAGGGCAGCAAGAAGAAGAGGGAGGAGCCTCAAGGAACTGTAGTGGGAGCTTGGCCTACAGTGTGCTTCCGACATGGACGTGAAGGACATCTAAAAAGAGACTGTCCTAAAATGGACTGTGGGTTTGCCCAGTTTTGTGGTTGGGACAAGACTCCCAGGCAGGAAAGAAAAAAGAAAGTACCTACCGTATCGGTCTGGGTAGGGAGGAGCCAGCAAAGGGACTAATGGACACAGCTTCATCCTTTTGCTAATCAGGCAGGAGTTAGTGAAACCCCACTGGATACTTCCCAGAGGTAGGATCAAAACTGAATACCAGGTCCATGGGGACAAGAAATTCTGCCCAGTGTCCATGGGGACAATAAATTCTGCCCAATTTTAAGGACTCTGAAAATTAAGGGGAAGTTTAGGCAGAAACATGTAGCGGTAGTGGATGGATTGCCCCACTGCCTTCTACTGGGCATGGACTGGAATCCCTTTCTAACAGGGACACCAAGGCAGGTATGGAGGCCCAGGAGGGTGGAAATAAAACCTGAAGGGCCAGGTAAAGAGGAAATATATGTAAAGGGTCTGGAGAAACCTAGACACGAAAGTATAGACAAGAGGGAGGAGAAAGAAAACAAAGGTCAAGCATAAAGGTGACTTAAGATCATCCGTTGGGGTCAAACAGTCCTCAGAGCCCTTACCACCAGGATCTCAGGAGCAGGCATCCCTAGAACGCTTTGGAGGGACTCGGAGCAGTCTGTGTCCATGGAAGAGGCCGGGGCACAGCCTACCACCCCGTCACATATAGGTACCTAAAATGGGCCTGCACATGGGCCAACAGCATGAGCAGAATATATACTCGTGTCTGCAGCGCCAGCAATCACATAGCTAGGTACCCATCCATCTGAACAAATTCAAGTTTTGTGGACAAAACTGAGGCACCCATCTTGAAAACCTGACCCACTGTGGCCACTACCTAAGATCAGCCTTACTGGGCCAGTCCAATGGTCCATCTAGTCCAGTACACTCTCTTCCAACATTGGTCAATGCCAGCTTCTTCAGCAGGAATGAACAGAACAGGGCAATCATGAAATGATCCAATCCCTGTTGTCCAGTCTCAGTTTCTGGCGGCCAGAGGCCTAGGGACACCCAGAGCTTGGGGTTGCATCCCTGACCATCTTGCCTAATAGCCATTGATGGACCTGTTCTCCATGAACTTATCTAATTCTTTTTTTTTAAAAAAAGCCTGTTTTACTTTTGGCCTTCACAACATCCCTTGGCAATGAGTTCCACAGGTTGACCGTGTGTTGTGTGAAGTAGTACTTCCTTATGTTTATTTGATACCTGCTGCCCATCCATGAACAGAGCTGAGATCCTGGTTTCCTAGGAAAATTCAGAGACATTATAAAACCATGAAGTCTGTAATTTGAGCACCTTGTTGGCACGAAATAAAGAAACACAACAAGAAGAGAAACTAATCATGTTGTGAGATTGGTGGGAAATGTACATTAATGTGCTACCAGAGCTGAAGTCAACTGAGGACTCAGGAATCTTCGTGTTAACTGGCGAGGGGCACAGAGTGGGTGCCGAGGGGCCTGGTACGTACATTCTAGTTCACTAAAAGATTGCCCCATGAGTCTCAAATAAAAGCCCATGTCACCAATATCATTGTGAAACGCATGTACAGATGCTGTGTAAAGAGTCATGGATATGCACTGAAAATTACATTCTTAGGATCTGTGTCTTGGGACTAGTCACCAGGAAAGGTGACAAAATGGTTTTCTTTCAGGCAAGAAATGTTTATCCATCTGTTTGTTTACATGTGAACCCTACATGCTTAATGTACATTCAGTTGAGAAGGACTGTGAGAACTTTAAAGAAAGAAAAGTAGCAGGAAGTAGACAGGGGGTGGGGACCCAATTTTGGGGTACACATCAAAGGTTTGCTCTAGTCTATTTGGGGGACATCTTTCACTTAGGAAGTAGATGGACCGCGAGTTTGCTTCATGAAAGAGGGGTCGCGATCAGGCTTGGTTGAGAACTTTGGGTGAGAAACATCTTTAGACAGGAGGTTAACCTGTTGGTTAAGTTTAGTTTCTAGGAGCAGGTTATGATTTCATTTGAAATGGAACCATTTTTTGCTTGCATTCTTACTGACGGTCACTGGAATCTCTGTTCTTTGATAATCTCCCTTCTTGTTTTCACTAGAAATATATCTAAGTGCTGTGTGTTTTGCAGTACAGAGTCTAAGTATCGAGTACAGAGTCTAAAGTAGAAGTAATAAACGGGTGTGTACTGTTCCATTGGGAACAGCAGGCCTGACAATTCTGTGGGAGTTCAGTGGATAAAGGGCTGGACACCATACGGAATGGTCAGAGGACTCGGGGGTGGGTGTGTGCCTGTCATTAACCTGTACAAAGAGACTGAGGTCTGAGGAGGCCTGGGTGGCAGTGTTTGTTTTGCCAGAGCCTGGTAGTTTCAGGGAACTGACCCACAGCAGGCACAGACAAGACTTCCTCACTCGAAGGGCACGTGGTGGTAAGGTGCCTCATAACCCTGGGAACTCCTGGGGAGCGTCACACAACTCTCCTGGAATTCTCTTGGTTTCTCTCCCTTCCTTCTAATTACCGGCAAGGGTTGCCCTCAGGAAGTTGTAGCCCTTTTCGGATTTCTCTCGGGCTGCTTCTCGTTGGCAAAGGCAGCTTTTGTCCAAGGGTTTGGCTGACCTGCTGCAGGAGAACAGGAAACAACTCTGGGAACAGTTCCCGCACAGCTTTGCTCGACTGCAGGGCTGACACCACCTCAAAGATGGCACATGTTGCCTGAAAGGAGAGCATGGTAAAAAAGGAGATCTCTTCCCAACACCATCACACCCTCTCTCCCCGTCTGATATCTGCTGTACGAAATTCTCCCTTCTGCCAGGAACTTGAATGACAGCGAGCAACTTGCTTAACTCGTGGCTCACTTTCCCACATCTGTACAAATGTGTATGACCTCCCAAGGCATGCTGTGAGTCCAAAGGAAGATTTGCAAAGAAACCTGCTCCAAAGACTTTCTAATGGCCAGATAGTATTCAGTAAATCAGTAACGTATCTAAAACTGCAGCAGAGGCTGGACTCAGGGAAACAGTCCATCAGTGGAGAAGTGCCCACACAGCAATATTATACCACACTTCCAGCTTTCCATCAGCAGGATTATCGCAGGGCACAGGAAAGCCTGAAAGACGTGTCTGCCATCTAACTTACTAAGAGAGGTTCAGCAGCTGCCAAATGCCTGTCAATTTCGGTCTCTGAGGTGATGCTGCCTTCTGTTCTTGTTGGAGTCTTTATCTTCTCTATTAGGGCTCGTAGGACTTGAGTGGCAAGCAAGGGGTCTCCCCCCAGAGATCTCCACTGCTCAGAGGTGTCACTGCAGTTTAACAGAAGTTACAGGTGAGCCCTGGACACTTTTGTGGCTCACCCTGAATGTGTCATATTTTAGCAAAGACCAAATGTTCTCCTTGCCTATGATGAGAGAGTTAGGAGTCCTGTCCTCCTTTAATGCTCCTCATGTTTAAATATTGAGTTTCCAGTTACAGAACTAAGTTAAGTGACCTAGTCCTCCTGCAGCCTAACCATTAATCCTAGACTTCAGAAGGACAGGACACAGAGCGCCAACCTCACTTCCTGTTTTCTCCACTTCCCAGTCAATATGGAATCATGAGCATGTGGCTCCCAAAGATCTAGGGTTTGGAAGGCAAGTGGATGAAAGAAAAGCCAGATTCCTACTCGATGGACATACAACTATGAGAACGAATGTTCTTGGCCATCCTAGGTCCCCTTCACAAATGGCGTCCCTACCCTCTCTTTGCCAGAAGCTGGGACTGGGCAACAGGGGATGGATCACTTGACAATGACCTGTTGTGTTCATTTCCTCTGGGGCATGTGGCACTGGTCACGGTCGCAAGACAGACTACTGGGCTAGATGGCCTTTTGGTCTGACCCAGTATGGCTGTTCTTATGGTCTTAGATTCCAGCACTGATAACTGATACCTCAGTTAGGGATCTTGAAATGAAATGATGGATCTGCTTCCAGTCCACTTTTAAGTACCAAGGATGGCAACTCTGCTCTAGCAGCCACACCCTCACTGATACCAAGCAGAGGTCTGATGATAATATTGGCCCTAGTCTTTGCAATCAGCCAGGGATTTGCACCTGAAGCTGTCATGCTACCAGGAAACCAACAGCCACTGCTCATTTCCAGAGTGAGCTCAATTCAGGCGTCTAGAGAGGTAGATGTTTCCAACAATACACTCCAGTTATACCAGTAAAGATAGATCTTTAGGATGTCAAAGCAGCTATCCATGAATGGAAACAGAATGACACTTAATTTCTCTCCGCACCCCACCTTAACATGTTCTTGGACCTTCCTGCAGAAAGAGCCAGGCTATTAACCCTTAGGAATGATCCCAAACTGTTTGCGGCTTAAATGAAGCCCTACATCTCCTAGTACAGCTGTGGGATCCATGTTTTACCAAGATGAATGCAATAGGTAGCGGTATATACCTGTCCATCGGCAGACGTTTGCTGAGGAGGCTGGAGATCACTGCCTCTTGGTGATGGTGAGCTAGAATGGACACTGCCTCCACCAGGAACTGCCTCAAGCTGCCCTCCTGGATCGTAGGCATGTGGCGATATAGTATAGCCAGGATATCTGGCACCTGGAAGGAACAAAACCAGAAAGAAATGTCCCTTTTTCTTTCTCTCCATTCACTCTACAGAATCAAAACCTTTATTTAGCCATTTGCTGCTTTTTTAGAAATGCCTCACTTCAAGAAGCAAATGTTCAAATACGTCTGCGTAACTTGAGCCCACACAAAGTGCCCACACACGGCTGTAAAAATTAACACTGACACACACACAGACATACCAGGTAATTTAATGTGGTGGTGCCCAGCTCTGCATTACATAAACCAGTTCACATGCACAAAAGGCAGCTTTGCTTGCCCAGATTTTGCAGGTGTGATTTAAGCAGCCAAATCTGACCATTTGCCTCGAAGAATGCAGAGCTCATCAACAACCACAAGCACAAAATATGCAAGTGCTTTAAAGACAGTGTGTAAATGCCTGGGACTATGAACAGGGGACTACCTCTCATATTCATTCCTAGCCCTTCACATCTTCAAAACACTGTGCAAACATGGCAGTTCTGCTGCGAGGGTTCCCTGTCCTGGGGCCTTTCACCAGCCTTGTTAGAAGATTTGTGGAGTGCTCCTTTCATCTAGCCCTAATGCACTGGGCTCCAGAATAAGGCATATAAATAGTGGATCCCAAAGACACTAGAGTTTTCTCCCTCCTTCCTTCTCTTCTTAAAGGGTAGGTCTACACAGCAAAAAAATCCCACAGCAGTGAGTGTCAGAGCTCAGGTCAACCTGGGCCTGTGGGGCTTGCACCATGGGGCTAAAAGTGGAGCTGTTCCTGCTCGGGCTGGAGGCCAGGCTCAGAAACCTGGCAAGAGGGTGGCAATAGCCCAGTGCTCTTTTTAATCCATGTAGCCCTTAGCCATAGGCCTCCTAATACCTGGAGGCCTCCAAGTGCCAGTCATTCTGTCTTCTTGTATTTTCCCTGGAGTCTGTTTTCTCAAGCCTTTCTTGGCTGAATACTGTGGCAACAAGCTAGACCAATAAAGAACCAACCATCTTCCTTTTCCCTTGGATTATCTCGGTCTACTGCTCTTGATTCTGCCATTGCCTATCTTAGGGTAGGAACAGAGATGGAATCGACTCTATGTCCGAGGGGGAGAAACAGCAAGATTTTTCTTCCTTACACATGAGGGCAAAGATCAAAAAGCCTAGAGTTTAGGCAGAAAAGCTCTCCAGTTCCCAGTTTTACCTTGTCCAGCATGGCACCTCCACACTCCTTCAGGATGATCTTCATCCATAGTCCAGCTGCCGTGGCACAGGTGGGGCTAGCAGACAGCAGACCACCCAATGTGGCTGCAATAAAGTCTGTGGCCTGTTCGGAGGGAAAGTACTCACTAACAACCTGGGAACAAATCAAAAACAGGAGAGACCGCAATGATGTTTGGCTCCAGCACTTTTAAAAATGGAAAAAAAGATACCTGCATCAGCAAATGGTGAATTAGCCTCCTGTCTAGCTCGCCATTTGGGATTACAATTCTCTCTCTAGTCTATAGACTACATTTTTGTATTCTACACTAATGATATCAGGTTAGAGGCAAAGACTCTGTTGCATAGTTAGCACAACATTGTACTGGATATGCAGGAGGTAAGTTTCCCTTTGTAGTCTCTTACATACACTGCATCTTTTTACAGCACATAGAAGTCAGTCAAGAGAGGCATGCACACAAATATCGGCGAAGGCAAACCCACAAGGTGACGGAATGAATCCTGGGTGGTTTCTCAGCTTGATGTTCCACTAACACAGTTTTTCTCCTGGATGGCTGGATGGCAGGGCCGGCTCCAGGCACCCGCCAAGGAAGCTCGTGCTTGGGGCGGCAGATTGCAAGGGGCGGTGTTCCGGCCAATCTTAGGGCGGCATGGGGGTTCTTTTATTTCATTATTTTTTGTGCTTCACTGCTCTGGATCAGTGAGAAAGCAAGAGCCGGCCCTGCTGGATAGGTACATGCGTGTGCATCCGCGTGCGCATTTTCATGGGCGTGCAACGTTCTGTGGAATCTGGTTTTTACGTGGCATTCAGAGCACACATCTATGAAAAGCATCTTGCTGGTTACTAGCAGCCAACGCCCCGCTCCCACAGCTCGCTCTGAGTACGGAAAGGCATCATGAAAGAGCAAATGTCAAATGAACGGTGCCCGGTCACTCGCACATCCGCACAAGCTTTTTGAGTCAGTTACCCTGGCCATTTTGGAAGATGCCTGAAACAGAGCCTCGGGGTCTGGAGCTGTTAGTGCTTCACGGAGACATCTCAGCTCCTCCTCTGCTGAGCCCAGGTTTATGGACTGGCCTGGAGTGGAGAAAAGGAGAAAAAGTACTGTAACGATTAAGGAAACTGCATCCCTACTGCATGGATCTTCATACGGGAGGATCCATGTGCTATGTTGTCATCAGCATAGTGTAAAATCTTGGTCCCACTGAAGTCAATGGCAAAACTCCTGTTGACTGGAATGGAGTCGGGATTACACCCTAAAATGTCTGAACGTTAACAGTAGTGGTATGTTATTGTGAATGATCCAGGATTGAACAAGCACTGTATTCAGCTTGGAGCAGCTTTGTGTGTGTGTCTGGTTTCAGTAGTCTCTCTGCTCTCACTATTTACATCTAAGCTCCTATTCAAGTACAACTCATGCAGGTAGATCAGAGGTTCCAGTTTAGAGGTGAATCCCTCCACCAAACTCTCCTTGTAAAAGAGACGGGGATAGACAAAAAACTTTGGCAAGAAACCCAGGCTCATCATCAGTCACTTCTAAACAATGCTGGGATTACTATGTTGTACATTCAAAAGGTTGGAGTCCCTTATTCTGTTTCTGAATCACCAACACTGTTTTTAGGACTGATTAAGAATCATTGGAAATAGGATGACCAGGGGTCCCGATTTTATAGGGACAGTCCCCATTTTGGGGTCTTTTTCTTAGATAGACTCCTCTTACCCCCCACCCCCTGTCCCGAGGTTTCACATTTGCTGTCTGGTCACCCTCATTGGAAATGGCCTTAAACGATAACCAAGCTCTATCCCTTAACATCTAACCATTAGGTGAAAAGAATATCCTACTCTTTCACAAAGGGGAAAAATGGCCTCTACTTACTCCAATAGCTTGGAATGCTCATGACAGAGGGCTGCTGGAAGAACTTTTTGTTTACAGAATTATTCCAGGAAACCCCTCCAATCCAGCCAGTGGCAGGGTAAAGAGAATGAAAATGTTTAGTACCAAGGGCTTGTCTCCATGGAGATATTCAAGAAAGCTAATCCCCATTCATTTTCAAAATGCATTAGTTAAACTTCATTCAACACCTGTGGGGACACACTTATTTAGAATTAAAGTGGCCTTCATTCAGGTTAGTTTCATTCATGGAATTCACTACAATTAATAAGGCCCATTTTAATTCAGAATCAGAGCATCCACACATGTGTTTAATGCCATTTACCTCATGCACTTGAAATGTACACCTTTAGTTCATTTGGATTAACTTTCCTTCCTGTCCCTGTGTAGACAAGCCCGAAGGAATTTAGCCCTTATCTACCTGTATGCAGACCATTTATTAGTTGTACAGTTCCCAAAAGTGTGCTAGGCTCTTTACACATCAGAATCTTCTCTTCTAATGAGGTATTTATAAGATGCCCACCATTCTGTTATCTAAGCGACAACAGACAGGACAGAAAGAACTAGATAGGCAGACAAATGGACATTACAACAGTGAAAGAAGGTGAAGAATTCCTTATACCTGCTAATGGTCTCCTCACCTTGTATACAGAGAAGGCAGCTGATACAGTCAACCACCCACTGACGGGACGTGGCCAGCGAATCACAGCTGTATGGTGCTATTAGTCCAATCAGAGATCCAAACTGATCAAAAGTTCCCTGAGTCTAATGAAAAAAGAACAAAGAACGAAGAATGAATGGTCTCCAGTTGGACTAGACTTCACTTGCCATCCTTATTGTTCAGACCAGTCAGCTCTGTGTTTTTTGGGGAACCAGGGCACAGTATCTAGCCTGTCTGACTCATGAAAGACACCCCCTGCCCCCACCAGTCTCTGTTTGAACCAAAACCCATCAGAGAAAAGGCTTGCAGAGAACAATGAAGGGTGTTGGGAGACACACCTAGACCCCTCCTGAGAAGGGTGACAAGATTAAGACATCTCCATTTGCATACAGAATGAAGAACAGAGACAACTCCCCTAGCCTCATCTGCATGAAAGATGGGATAGGAATTAGCATGAAGAATGAGGAACAGAGAACCGCACTGAACTCTGGGACCAGAAAAGCAGGGACGCATTGCATCATGGGAATCCCTGCTCCAGATGCTAATGAACCTATGCCTGCGCACACCTAGCTCAGCAATTATCAGACCAATTCTAGTAATAAATCTTTATTATCCTAAAATACTGAAGCAGCCTAGTTGCCTTGTGAGCTCCCTGGAAAAAACCACCACCCATAGCCAAGAGTGATCAGCTCCGATTGTCTAGCCTAAAGAAAACCCTTGAAAACCCATTAGTTTACCCATAAACAAATCTAGTGTTCTCCCTTGAACCATTGTATTTTCTCTACAAAACCCCCTACCTATGCCCAAGTAAGGGTTCTGATGTATAGACCCAAACTCTGCATCAGTTCCACTGGGATTCCATCTCCTGACTGATTGTGCTGGGGGCTCTGCCTGTCTCCAGCACTCAGGACCCTGAGCTACCACCATTACCTGGGAACCCCACCCAGTTCAAGCCTCATGGAGTGGGTGAGATTCCCCCCCCCTCGCCCCTCCGTTTTCTTTTCTTCCTCAGGTATTAACCTTTCAAATGTAACCATTATGTTTGTTTAGCCCTCCTTGTGTAGTTATCACTATTATTCAATAAATAACTTTTATGGTTCAGTTGGTTGCTTCTCTCTCCCTCTCTCTCGCTCTCCAAATTTTACTCTGTATTTTCCGCTTCCCCCATTTACTCTGCAGCAACCCTTCTTTTACCTAAGCTAAAGGTCCCGGTAGCGCCCAAAAATACTGTGGGGTTTGCTCATGAAGTGGGTTACTACCAGTACAATTGTAATGTGGAAGTGGGATAGGGATGTGTTAAACTTGGGGCACATAAGAGGGGAGCAGCTGAAAGTGCTGCTTAACCCAGCCCATTGAGTACAGGGCCATATGAGAGGATCAGCTGGAGAGTGCTGATTGACCTGGTCCGCTCAGACTTGCTCTGCTAGTGTGAGCGTACGTGCGTGCGTGTTCATCTAGTTCTAGGGCTGGAGGAACCCAGCCCTGGGGAACCGAGGTCCTGCAGGGTAGCTCCATTGGGAGGGCACTTGCAGAAGGAAGGAGTAGAGCTCCATATGAACACACAAGTGACATAAGCAGCACATTAATAGAATTACAGACACCCCCCCCCCCCCAAGAAGAGTAACTCAAATCAATGAGCCTACCCCAAAGTAACATGCACATCTGGTAACATTGTGCCCCTGGTTCCTGTACTGTACTGGGTAATGCACATTGGAAAACATAATCCCAATTGTACATAGAAATGGATGGGGTCTAAATTAGCTGTTATCACTCAAGAAAGAGACCTCAGAGTCATTGTGTACAGTTCTCTGAAAGCATCCGCTCAACATGTGGTCAAAAAAGCTAACAACATGTTAGGAACCCTTAGGAAAGGGATCGATAAGAAGACAGCAAATATCATTATGCCACGATAGGAATCTACAGGACCCCCACACCTTGAATACTGCGTGCAGTTTTGGTCATCTCATCTCAAAAAAGATGTGTTAGAATGGGAAGAAATACGGAGAAGAGCAACAAAAATTAGGCCTATGGGATAACTTCTCACCCAAGGGAGATTAAAAAAAGAGCGACGTTTCAGCTTGGAAAAGAGACGACTCAGAGGGAATATGCTAGAGGTCTATAAAATCATGACTGGTGTAGAGAAAGTCAATAAGGAAGTGTTATTTAGCCCTTCACCTAACACAAGACCAAGGGGTCCCCCAATGAAATTAATAGGCAGCAGGTTTAAAACAAACCAAAGGAAGCATATCTTCACACAATGCAGTCAGAAGACAGGATACTGGGCCAGATGAACCATTCTTTTGCGGGAGGCAGGTTAGCCATTCTTATGTTTTATGTTCTTAGCTGGTTAAATAGAAATTTTCCTTTACCACCCTGGGAGCATAAGAACCAAGAATGCATTTGTGACACTGGCAGACCAGGCAACCTGTGTATGACCCATAATAACTTAACAAGAGGCACTTCCACTGTATCAAGACAGTTCACTTGCATGTGAATTTCAAAGAGATGGATTAGACTAGCAATCCTCAACTCATTCAAAAATGAACAATAGATGCTAAGTCTATTTGTCTGTGTTGATCTATACGCGGTTAGAAGTTTCACAATGTAACCAAATTAGCTTGTGGATGCTCATTCCCTTTCAGGTCTTCATTATGTGTGCAAGGTGTTCAGTTAACCTTAAAATCAAAGATGTAAGATACTGCAGGAAACTAATAATTTCTACATTGTCTTCAGCTTAACACTCTGTGTTATAATGGAAGAACGGCTAATCACCTTATGCGAATGAGTAACTAGTTTACTGTGTATGCACAGGAAATAGAAGATTAGCTTCAAAGCAAAGTACAGGAGGCGATCTGCATTGCCTAGTCTTTCTCGGGGGAAGGTCCTGCTGTAACCATTTTTGTGAGGTAGGCTTGTCAGCCTGCTAGAATAGCTAGAAAAGAGAAGGCTCGGGCCTCATCCTGTCTTCTCTAGTCTGCTGAAACTTTGAACAGGGAAAGTGTAAGCCATAGGACAGAGAGCTTCCAAATCATCATTTGAAAGAACCTGGAAAATGCATGGAAAAACTAACAGTCTTTACATCTAAGCTGCCTTTGGATTCTGATCTCTTGGGATGATTCCAGAGAGACTTGTACAAGCCAGCAGTTTATTCCATCACTGTTGTGATCCTGAACTATGAACATTGACAGTCACTTGTATGGATATTGATCTTTTAACCATTTGTAACTCTCTTCTTTCTTTTAAGAAGAAATCTTCAATTTCGTTATTAAGGATTGGCTGGCAGCATGCTATTTGGGAAAGACCTGAGATTCACCTTGACCTGGGGATTAGCATCTGGTCCTTTATGATGGGTGAACCTCACATATGGTGAATCAGGTTTTCAGTAACCCCTCACTATATTAGACTGGGCTGTTTAGATGGGAGCCTAGGTCTGGAATGCCAAAAGGGGACCGTGTTTGGCATTTTGTTAACTAGGGTGGAAGCTCTTTTGCTGTTGACTTGGTGCATGTAATTCTAGAATAAGCCATCAGTTTGGGGGATCGTCTGCCCTCTACTTCTTGCAGTCTGCCCGGAGTGTGGTCACAGCATTGTTGTGTAAACCTCTCTCTTATGGAAGCAGAGGGATCTTAGTCACTTTGAGATCCCAGCTGCTGCCCTGGAAGCTTTTTTCATGCATTTGCGTTGAGTGTCAGATCGGATATAAGCAGGGAAGTCAGCTCAAGAAGAGGAAGGCTATACTCACTGTGCTATGAACTGTCTCTTGATAGGCAGTCAGCAGCTGGATGGTGGCCTGCAAGGCCCTTTCTCTCTCCCACTCCTTCTCTGAATGGAGCCATGTCTCTAGTAGCTGTTGGTAGAGCAGGGGAATGGACAGAGTTAGTACCAGAAAATCCCTCCCAAAAGGTCCTCTTAAACAGGTTTAATTGTCACTAAAATCCCTCTCCAAAGCACCCGACCTCCATGGAGCGAAGGAATTACATGTCTAATGGAAGTGCCAGGGACCAGATTCACCTCTGAGTGATTGAAGACAAAGGAGTTACATGAGAGATGAACCTGGGCCT
The DNA here is from genome assembly GCF_965140235.1 of Caretta caretta. NCBI lineage: Eukaryota > Metazoa > Chordata > Testudines > Cheloniidae > Caretta > Caretta caretta. Next base: position 16,430,363 of record NC_134225.1, read on the forward strand.
GTGTACGTGATGTCTCCTGTAGACTGTCTGATGGGAGCTGTCTACCACATTGCATGCTGTTTGATGTCTGCTGCTGTGTTCTGTTTCCTGGGCAACTTCTCCCACATTGAGTGGCCAAATGACAGAGAGGAGCGTTTCTTTTTATTAATTTGAAGAAGAGCAGAGAAGTCCCCCCCAGCCCAGCTCCTTTTAGAACTTCATTTTTATACTGAAGGTGCATCAAACTCCTCACCCCTCAGCTCTTCAAGATATTCTGTTCATGTCTGAGGAACAGGAAGTCTCCTCTGGATGAGTTTCCATACACAGGGCTTAACTCAATATGAATGAATTCCTCTTTGAAGAAGTGATCAGTTTCAACTGGTTCTCTTGGATTTGGCTACTGCAGTGGTGATTTTCTTGCCGGTCCAAGTAGTGTCAACTACATTGTAAGAAGTTGGTCCCAATCCAGCCCTGGCATAAAATGGCATAGCTTCTGTGGATTTCAGCGGGGCACATGCCTGCTTATCCCAGGAAGAATTTGGTGCTTTTCCCCCCGACAATTCACTCCATTGTGGAAAATTCCTCCACAACTGAAGCTTGACCCCCTAAATCTCTGACTCTTCCCTGCAGTAACACAACAAACAAACAAACAATCTTCACCATGGTTCAATGGTCTACTCACTTGAAACATTTCCTGGAACCAGTGTGCGGTTGGTTCTTCCTCCAGCAAAGTCTTCATTAGCTTGCCAAGGGCTTCTAAGGACTCTACGTACAGTGACTGAAACCAGAAGAGAAGGAGTGAGGCTCAGCACAGATAATTTGTGTGTGGGGGGGGACGACTGGGGGCTGGGGAAAGCTAACCATAACCTTGCCAGGGAGGCCATGTGTGACTGCCATCACCCAGTGCCTGCTGGGCAGAAATACAGTGGATGGTGCCTGAGGAGAATTGTTGTCACGTACCTGTATAGGCAGAGCATCCTTTGCTGTCTCACCTTCCTCTTTCATCATCTTCTCCAGGGGAGGGAGGGGAAACAAACTTTTGAAACACTGATGAAGGAGCTCACGGTTTTCCTTCAAGGTCAAAGATGGTTTGAGTTTGCTGGCAGAAGAAAGAGAGAGAGAGAAAAGTCATGCATTAGACTCAGTACCACCTCCAAGTAAAAGAAATGGGTCCAATGACTGGAGATTGTCTCAATCTAAAACCCCAAATGCAAACAACCCTTCACTTTGCAGCTGAGCACCTCTTTGCACCTCTATTAAGTATTGGCTCATTGAAAAGTAAAGCTAAAGCTTCAAGTCCCCTTTTTAGAGAAACCCACAAGCTTCCTTCCCCCTGCCAGCAAGCCAGACACCTCCCTCCCCATCTGAACACTCCTGCATTGGACTGCATGCCCCACAACCTCCAAGTTTGTGTCTTTTAAGCACAAACCTCCAAATGGACACATTCAAACCCTCAAGAACTAAAGTTCTGCTGGTGAGCAGCATGTGAGCCAAACCTGGCAGGCATCAAACTACTCCCAACCTGGCACTCATGAACTAACAAAGACGACGTCACAGTGCCAGGAAATATGGCAGAAAATAGCCTACCTCAGATGTCTAATGGCAAGAATTGCCTTGTAGCGAACTGGAGATGCCAGGGAATCCAGTGGTTCCTTTTTAATGAAGTCCTGAAATGCACGAATAGGGAAATGAAAAAAATGGGAAATGGATTTGAAAGGCAGAGAGGCTTTCCTCTCACACCCTGAAACAGGGCCATATGCCAGGTCTGTAATAAACAGACACCGTGCTCGGCAGGCTCTCTGCCTCAGAAATGGACCGTAGGGCCATCTGCAGGCTATACGGAGGACAGAAAGGTAACTCCCCAGACACAAGCCATTCCTGCCACTTACAGCCCACAATAGGTCGGCATCCCTGCCAAGCTCAGAGTGGACCCAGCAGCATTCTGGGTGCCGTGCAGGTAGCTCATGAGACTGCAGTGGTACAGTCACAGCCAATGGATAAAACAACTTCTACCTGGAAACCCAGTCTGATGACATTACAACAAACTCCTTTGTACTTCAGTCCTCAAAGCTCCTCATCACTCACCAGCATGTAGCCAAGGAGCTCCAGTTTGTAAGAGAATTCGTACTCCTGGGAGTCTCTGGTCTCCAAAATGGCACAGCTAATCTCCGTGACATTCTGGATGAGGGTTAATTTTAGGTGCATGTCCTACATAATCCAGAAGGAGAAACAAGAGGATGTGGATGAGAAACGGAGAGAAGAACCAGAGTCCAGAAGATAAAGATCAGGAATTAAATCTAGCCACAGGAGAGGAGAGAGGTGTCCACAGACCCCAGAAGGCAGAGAACCCTGGCTCTGCACCCACCTCAGAAGAAGAGAAAACCCAGGTTCATGAAAGAAATCCAGGGCCACTTACACCAGAGCAGCCAGGACTGTAGCAAGGAAATCAAGCTCTGTGCAATTTAAACAAGCAACTTGTGGATAGAAAAGGCAAGAGCTGAGGGCAGATTATTTAGTATTTACCTTGTTTGTAAGAGCGATGCCCAGCACCTGAAAAACAAAATGCAAAACAGCTATTAGCAATGTCTATAGTCCCACATAACACACATCCTCAAAATGGCCTGGCTGGTGAATATGGAGCAGAGAGAAATCATGATTGTTAAATCTTCCAAAAGGCAGGAAACGTATCCAGAGGGGGTGTTTTGCAGAGGTCAAGATCAGGGGCCATCCTATGGAATATTTGCATTTGTGAACTTCTGGAAGATATCCGTTTGGTTCAACTGTGATCAACTTTTTTGACAAAGGCTAAATGAGATTCTCACTTAGACAGGGCAGAACTGAATGGCAAAGTGACGTGGCGAGGTTGCACTGAGAGGAGAGTCAGTACCAGCAGTCAGACACCTAGGGAACAGAAATAACGAGCACACAGACAAACAAGACGACAGAGAAGAGGGAAGGGAAGTAGTGAGTCCAAGAAACAGAGTGACAGCAAAGAAACTAAATACAAGTTAGCACCATTCTCTCTTGGCTAGCAAAAGATAGAGCTAGATACACATACATATTAGGGGAGTTAGAGTGTTATTCTGAATAGCCTGAGTGTGACTCCATGTGAATTACTGTGTAGCTGTGCTCGACAGAATTTCAGAAGACTATATAAAAACTAGAGAAAACACAAAGAAGAGCAACAAAAGTGATACAACATGTGACAGCTCACGCTCCATCCATTACAGTTTTAAATTTCAGTTATGTGACAAATTATTGCTCAAAGGAGAGTTTTAGAAAATACAAGCCCTCTCTCTATAAACTCAGAGACAATTCTATAACTTCAAGGTAATGCCCCTCACAGTTGTCATGCAAAGGCTCTTACCTGACAACTGGTTCTGTAATGGTGAATGATGTTCCTTGTGATGTCTGCCTCTACTCGGGAGAGAAGCTGCTCTTTTGGAGCATGGACAGCCACGTTGCTGTATGTCAGCATCAGGGTGCGGCGAGTCTTGCCTCTTGTCCCATGGTGGTAATCCTAGACAATAGGAAACATCACTAGAGACAAGTTCTTCTGATTCATTTGGCCTTGGAATGAATCAAACATTGGTGGAGCCGGGCCCCCGAGCCTTGAATACTGCTGGATCCCGGGCACCATGAGCCCATAGAACTCGCCGCCCCATCGCCATCATTCCCATTGGGTAACTCTGACCCAGAGAGCCGAAAAGGCTGAACCGACAGCAGTGGAGTACATGGGAGCTTAGTCATTGACACTGGTGGGTACAAGATCAGGCGCTAAATGTCTTGCCTAAGGCTGCACAGTGAGTAAATGGCAGAGCCAGCAATGGGAGCCCAGAGGCCTAGTCTCCTGCTCTATCCTCTAGATCAGTGGTGTTCAACCAGGGGGACTTCTGTACCCCTGAGGGTCTGCAAGGGTCTTCCAGGGGGTATATCAACTCATCTAGATATTTGCCTAGTTTTACAGCAGACGACAAAGAAAGCACTTGCAAAGTTACTAACTCAAATTTCATACAATGGCTTTTTTAGACTACTCTATATACTGCCCACTGAAATGCAGGTACAATATTTAGATTCCAGTTGATGTATTTTCTAATTCTAGGGCAAAAATGGGAAAATAAGCAGTCTTTTTTTCAGGAATAATGTGCTAGGACCCTTTTATAATTTTATGCCTGATTTTGTAAGCAAGTAGTTTTTAAGTGAGGTGAAATTTGGGGGACACAAGACAAATCAGACTCCTGAAAGGGGGACACTAATCTGGAAAGGTTGAGAACCACTGCTCTAAATCAGAGGTTCCCTAATTGTCATCCGTAGACCACTGGTGGTCTACCTAAAGCGGGTTGGTAAGCCACATGTTGCTTGCAACACCTCCTCATTTCCAGCTACTAACCTGGAATAAAAAACAGCTAAAAATACCTTCAATGCTTTTCCATGCAAGCAACTGATGTAGTTCCCACACATTGTGCATGGGAGGGGCGCTCAAGCCATGAGACATCAGATGGTAAAAATCATTTGAGAGAACCCCAGCTCCACATCGTGCTCCTGTCTGCTTAACGGCAGGCATCACGTGGAACGCATACACTGGGGGACAATGCTAGCTGACCGGAGCAGACACTACCGTGGGGCTGCTGCCCCTGCTTTAGGGGGAGAGGAAGTTTGAGAGAACCCCCTGGCTCCTTTACCTTCAGGCGGCTGACGAACCCAGAAATCTTAACCTGGCTCATTGCAGCCCCAAACTCCTGAAGCGCCTTCAAGGTGAGGTCCAAGTGGCTCGCAGCACAGACTGCGAGGATGGAGACGACTCCCTGTCACCCAAGAGAAATACAGGTTAGGATCGAACCAGGTGTCTGATAGAGCCCACGAGTCCATTCCTTTCACCCAAAGTGGTGTAAAGTGCCAATCAGGCCTGAGACACATGGGGAGCGGGCGCTGAGTGAAATAGCAATCAAGAGGCTAGGAAGCAAAATGGCATCTGTCCCAGGCCAACTCAGAGCTGAGCCCCACAGGGAGCATTCAGGGATTACTTGGTAAAATGGGGAGAGGGACAGAGGCCTCACCTGTCTCTCAGGGGCTTCCATATAATCTGCTGTCGTCAGAAGTGTATGAATCTGTGATTTAACATGGACCAGGTCCTGACAAGCTGCTAAGGACGTTCCTAGCGCCTTATACAGGAAACTCTGAAAGAAAGAGACCAGCCCTGGGATATCAGGAACACAACGTGCCTGTCAGTACAGACTCAGCTCAGCAACACTCAGGAAGGAACAAGACAGCCAAGTCCAAGCACCCATGCTGCAGAAACATCCCATCGTCTAGCCCAGCCAGAGAACCAACAATGCAGTATAGACAAGCAGCCTGTCCAAGCAAATATTGGAAGGGCAGGGGGGCAAGAGAGCAGGGAATAAGTACAAACAAATTTTATACGCAGAATAAAATATCAAATAATGAAACCTTGAGAGAAGCCTTATGCAGCCCTCCAATCAGAATTTCAGGGGAAAGTAACTAGAAACTAAACCTTAACAGAGAACAAACCTTCTCTTTGGAGGGGCTGGCATAGCCGGCCATCTGCCAGCTCAACTCAAGGGATATCTGGCTGCTCCAGGCACTGTCGTCTATCATCTCCAGAGATGTTCTTAGGAACTGCGTGTAAAACCAGAGTTAAAGCAGATGGTTAATTGCAAGAATGTGGGGGCTGTTGTGGGGTTTGGGGTTTTGTTTGGTTGGTTGGTTTTTGCTTCCTTGTTCTGTTGTAAACTTTCCAATATCCAGGTGTCCTGGGAAGATTATTTCCCTATTGAGAACTATAAACATTGACAACCCAGACTTCCTCTGCCTCTTGTTCTTGAACCTTTGCCTGAGGATTCCTCTCAGTCCCCAAACCCAGATGGACAGTGAATTGGAGAATGAGATGGAGCCAAGACATCTGACCATCGAGGAGTGATTTTCCAGTGGATGGACGATGGCTCTAGTCAACTTTGAACAAAGGGCCCTGGACTACGAAGGACCAGGCACCTTCTCTGAAGTGCTATGGACCCTTTATGACACCTCCCGAGGTACCCAGGGTTGTGAGGGCCCTCACTACCACCTGCCCTTAGCATGAGGAAGCCTTCTCTGTACCTGCCAAGTGTCAGCTCCTGACTCTGCCAGTCACAGGAAACACAAGCACACCCTTCTCACCCTGTCCAGGATCCACTGTCCTTCCACAGATAAGCAATCAGAACACTCCAACCGCTCGCCCTCTGGACATCCCCAGAATGTCCAGCCCCTATTCCACTGGACACTCACAGAATTCAGAGGTTTGCTACACACCACTTTACCAGTTTCACCTCAGCATCACCGCTCCATTTCACACACTTCAATACATTGACAGTGAAAAGAAGTAGAGTTTAATTCACCAAGATCAGAGATTTGAGAAGCAGCAAGAATAATTAATGTACACAAATGGTTACATAAAAATAAAATCCTAACACACTTCTAGAGCTTCAACTTAAAGAACCAAACAGTCCCCTGTCTCACAAGGGATAGCTCCCCCAAATCTCTCTCCCAGCAGGAAACACCCAGACCAAATGTGATCCTCCATTCATAAGACAAGCCAGTTGGCAATTTGTCCAATAGGTGAAGGATACCTGGTGCAGGATACCTCTGGACCTCCAGATATAGTTCCAAGCATCCATTGTCCACTTGTAAACAGGGTACCCCCTATTGTTTGTTTGTTTTTCTTGTCTTGAATCTCCTCTGGAGACTTTGCAATCACTTGATTAGAATTTTGCTCTATTGATTAGCATCCACTGTGAATAATTACTCAGTCTACATACAGCCATTCAAGCAGCTAAGCATCTTCTGCCTGAAAGAAACTTCTTTATCACCTTCTGGTGACCAGCCCCAACACACAGACCTTCAAAGCATCAATTTCAGTAGACAACCATAACGCCTTAGTATTATCCATCCAGTCACTGTGCAACGATTATGAGGATTATGCAGTGTGGCACAGGCATCCAGGAAAGGCTTTACATGACACCCTTTGATGATATAGAGATCAGATCCAGGGAATCCTGGGAACCCTATGCACTCCTGTGGCCTCTGCCAGTGGGTACCCAAAGGACCCGGGGTCACACCCTCAACTCCCATTGAAGTCAGCCAGAGGTTAGTAACTCTCAGCACTTTGCTGTTTCAGGCCCGACTTTTGAACAGCAGCCAGGAAAGATCAGAAACCTCACAAGAGAACCTAATCTTAGTTGATTTTTGAGCCCAAAGAATTTCAAATGAGGCTGGATCTGGAATGGGAAATTCTAGAGTGTAATCCAACCCCAAATGGAACTCCAAACCTTCTGGGGCTTCTTTGTCACTAGGTCCTTTCCTTTCATTTTCAGCCCTCGCCATAAAAATCTTCCTTGTCTGGATTTACATGAGGCTGTAAAGAGCTCTTTCTGACCACAAAGGCTTCTCCATGAGATACAGACACCAAACCTTGTCTTGTCTCTTTTCCTTTTTGGGTTTCTCAGAGCAAGTTTTCTTTTGAGTGGCAAATAGAAAAAAAAAATCCTTTAGACGTCCCCCAGTGATGCATTAGCACCATTAGCATGCTGGGTTTCTGGTTAGTTTTGTGTTGTTCCCAGGGGTAATACAGAGGGATTTATAACTAGAGCTGGTTGAACAATAGTAAGGCCATTTCACAAAACAAGTGGGATTTTTTTGTTTTCTTGATTTTTCAGCATACAAATGAAAAGTGAAAACACAAAAATATTTTGCTTTTCAAAATCAAAGATGACCATTATTCAATTCTTTGTTTTCCCCATTTCCTTGCCTTTATCCCTCATCCCCGTGCTTTTTTCCCCCCTCTTCCACTTTGTGATTGAAAAGCGGAGGGGGGCGGAGGGGGGAAGGGGGAAGGAGACAAACAGCAAAGCAACTGGAAAAAAACCATCAGCTTCAGTTTCAAAAAACTAAACATTTTCTATTTGGGTTGGGGTTATTTTGTTTTGGGGTTTTTTTGTGTGTGTGTTAAAAAAAAAAAAAAAAAAGGAACCCTGAAAAATTTGAAAATGTCCCATGAAAATACAAAGGCCATTTTTAATTGAACAAAAGTTGCAAATGAAATGGTTTGACCAGCTCTGCTTATAATGAATAATTTATCATTAATTTTTTCCCCAGCTGATATATTTGGAGGGGGAAGAGAGGACTGTGACAATACATCTGAAAGCCATCCTCTACCTGAAGCAGCATGTGCTCCCACCGTGCATGGTCCAGGGAATTCTCTGTGTTTCCTATAAAGCAGGAGGCAAAACAATAATGTCACCTAGATTAGCAAGAAGAGTCATCCCAGGTATCTCCTTTGCAATCAGTCCTTCTAAAACTCCTGGTCTGCCAAGCTGGAACATACCTGGGCTTTCAAGGCAAAATGGAACTGTACCTATTGGGTTCTGGGAGAGTCACCCCGCTCCTGTCCTGAGGGGCTTAAAACAGCCCTGGGCGAGGGCTGTCGGAGGGAAAGAGGTGAGAGGTTTTTCGCAGGAGTGGGTGGGTGAGATTCTGTGGCCTGCATTGTGCAGGAGGTCAGACTAGATGATTATAATGGTCCCTTCTGACCTTGATATCTATGAATCTATGAAAGGGATTAACAAGAGCTGGGCTGACAGGGAAAGCAGCTACAGCTGTAGACAGGGTAATCAGGGCCCAGCTGGCCCTTATAAGAGGGCCGTGGGCCAGTAGGAGAAGGTCTTTCTCTCTAGTTTTGAAGGGAGTAGGGCCTGCCTGCAGAAAGGGTACTGGGAATGAGGGTGGGCTGGGGAAAGGCCAGAGGAGCAGGGAAGCTCTAGGCTGGCAACTCCCCAGGCTATCGGGCCTGATCCAAGGCCCATAGGGGTACTGGGTTGCAGGGAAAGGCAGAAGACCCAAACCCCCTTGCCTGTGGTGACTGGCTCTTACACTGCAATCTGCCCCAAGGTGCAGGGGCCCAGACTGAGGCAAGGTGGGGATTAGAGGGTTGGGCGTTCCCCAGAGAAGGGAGACCCATAGAGACTGAGGGGGTACTGCCAGGGCGCAGCACCCTGGGTAAAAAGGGCACCGGGGTCTGAGAGGGACACGGGCCTGCAGAGGGTGCTCTGTGCTGGAAAGAGCTAATTCCCAGATGGCCAGCAGGAGGCGCTGCAGGGGTGAGTCGTTGCGCCGTCACAGGGACCTGTGCCAACGTTCTTTGTTGGACCAACAGAAAATGTCCTGTTTCAGAGTAGCAGCCGTCTCAGCCTGTATCCGCAAAAAGAAAAGGAGGACTTGTGGCACCTTAGAGACTAAGAAATTTATTGGAGCGTAAGCTTTCGTGAGCTACAGCTCACTTCGTCAGATGTTACGTACCCTGCTGGCATTTTTATTCAGGGTCCGTCAACCCACCAGGAGTGAGATGCTGAGCACTCCCAATTCCTCTTGACTTGAATGGGAGCTGAGGGTGCTGAGCACCTCACAAAACTCTTCAGCACATCAGAAGACTGGGTTTAGTAGGAATACAAACTTTTCCTGCAGAATCAGAGATTCTGGACTTGATCCGAACTGGATGTAAATCGGTGTAGCTTCACTGAAGTCAATGGAATTATACTGATTTACATCAGCTGAGAATCTGGCCCTGTTTCTGAGTGTCCAGCTCTAACCTAGCCTTCTTTAATGGCGGCACAGTGTAGTGCTGGGGACTCTGTACAGCCGCAGCAAGGAGGGAAGATACAGCTCATTTTTTAAAATCTTTTTTGGAATATCAAACCCGCTTGTCCATGGGGGGGTTCGACGTTCATGAGAAACATAGCAGGCTTGTGCTGCACCTAGGGTCTGTCCTGCTCCCCAGAGACTAGACCGGCGCAGCTACGTCACTGGAGCTCTGCTGGCATAACGCCATCGTGTAGACGCAGCCTGCGCTGACTGAAGGGTTTTTTCCATGGAGGTCAATAGAGTCATACCACTGTAAAATTGGTGAAAGACCTTATTAGGCCCACAATACCTAGATTCTCCCTAGGGCACCCACTTGGCCAACCTAGCTTTTATGACAGGTTTCAGAGGAACAGCCGTGTTAGTCTGTATTCGCAAAAAGAAAAGGAGTACTTGTGGCACCTTAGAGACTAACCAATTTATTTGAGCATGAGCTTTCGTGAGCTACAGCTGATGAAATGAGCTGTAGCTCACGAAAGCTCATGCTCAAATAAATTGGTTAGTCTCTAAGGTGCCACAAGTACTCCTTTTCTTCTAGCTTTTATGGCGCAGGTTTCTTACGGGTTTTTTAATCGAATCCCCCTTGAAAGTAAACGTGGGGTTTAATTTTCAGAAAAAGTCCGTTTGCAAAATCAGACTCTCTATGTAACCCCAAAATCTTTCACTAACCTCCAGCTTCATGCGTATTGACCTTCCCAAAAAATAACCTAGCAAAGGTGTGGGGGAAAGTGCTGTGACATTTCCATTCAGCTGAAACCTTCCTGGCCTGATTCTGCCCTGTTTGAATTGGCCTCAGTGGCTCACAGTTATCCAGAGGAAGGAAAAGTGTGGGCCTAGAAGCCCCATTTCAATTCCCCACTGTTCCCACCTACTGCAACAGGAATGGCACAACACACGTCAATACGAAGCTGCATTTTCTGGCTTCCCTTCTATTCTCCATGGACCACACTCCTCCTAACTAACACTTTACCTTCAATGTACTGCAGCAGAGATGGGATCTTTACTACCCACATCTCACCCACTGCTGCATGGACAGTTTGGTGCAGGGCCTTTAGTAACTCCAAGGCAGCACATCCGTGTCCTTCTCTTTCATAAGGGGATGAGGCTACTACCTGTCAATGAGAGAGAAAGAACAGGCTAAGTTTTGTCAGCACAATACCAGTTTGTTCCTGAGGGAGGGAATAGTTCAGAGACTCTCATTGTGGAGACAATCCAAGAGAGTTGTTGCTTCTACTGCAGTGCCTTCCTGAAGAAGAAAGCATTCTAGCTAGTAGGAGGATGCAGGACAGTGTGTCTCAGGAGAGGCCGGAGAGAGAGAGAGACCCAGTCATACACATTCCTCAGCCTAAGTCAAGCATCTAGCTACAAAACCAATTTGTATAGTTAACTGTCCCATTCCACAGAAAACCTATTCTCATGGTCTACTCACCAGGAGTCGCGCCAGCAGCCCCTGGGGTGTAGGGAGTTGCACTAGGGAAAGAAACAGAATAGCGTTAATTATCCCAGGCTTTGCAGAGAGTCCTGCTGATGTTCTTCACCTCTCCATTTCCAACATGCCCACCAATGTTGAATACAGCTGATAATAATTTGCATTGCCATAGTGCTTTCAGTCTGAGCATCTCAGAATGCTCTACAAACATGTATGAATTCCACCTCATAGCACCTCTGTGAGGTTGGCATGAATTACTCCTTCATTTCACAAGTGGGGAAGCTGAGAGAGAAAGATCAAGTGATTTCCCCAAGGTCACATCTGAATTTTGGTGGCGAGCTGGGAACAGAACCCACATTTCCTAGCTCCCTCCCATGGCCGTGTTGTAATCACAAGACCATCCCTCATCCATTTTAGCCTCCTGATTGCAGATGAGAGAACTGGAGCAGACTGAACCTGTTCATTTCATAGTGCCTGGAGAGAAGAAATGAAAGAGTTTCTCTTATAAACCTCGTCCACTGTAGTCGAGGCAAGCAGCTGCTTCTCCTTCCCGCTGCTTTTTCTCAGCCAGTTCCCTCAGGCATCTGCAAAGAGGCTTCAAAGTACCAGTGTACTGAGTTGGCACCACATACTCCAGCAGCCTTGGCCATAACACCTGCAGAGAAGAGCGAGACTGTTCAATACGGAGCTCTCTCCGTTCCCCCACCTCCAGTATCCTGCTGTCTGAATCCCTCCCTGCCATGTAGCTTCTCCTTTGATTCCTCACGGACCCTTCCCTAACCTATCACCTCATCTCTCTCTCCCCATTAGCTCACTCTACCTGTCTGGTGCCCCCTCACTCTATCTTTTAAAGACACTATCTTGTTTGGTGAGTGTTAGGATATAGATATTCAGGCCTGTCTGCAAAGGCCTGTACTTTAAGAATTTAGGTGTATTCTTATCACTTGGCTAGTTATAGAGGTATAAAAGAAAGAAAGAATCAAAATCACTGTCTGCTGGTGTAAGAGCCTTCTCTTACTGTGACAGTCTGAGGCCCTCTTCTTAGGCTAAGGCCTTTGGCTAAGCAGCAGAGGCAGCCATAAGCTAGGACGCGAACAGTCACATCCTCACATTCCAAACTAGTCACACTGAAATCAGGTGCTATTGGGCTGTTAGGAATACAATCCTGTCCTGATAGTGCCTATCACCTCCAGAGAAAGGGAAGGGCCTCGAAGATGTAAAAGGAAACTTAATTTGATAGCATCCTGTCTGGCAAGAACTCACTTACCAATACTGGGATGTGAAATCCTCACTTCTGTATTGTCTTGTCATTATCATAGAATCATAGAATATCAGGGTTGGAAGAGACCTCAGGAGGTCATCTAGTCCAACCCCCTGCTCAAAGCAGGACCAATCCCCAATTTTTGGCCCAGATCCGTAAATGGCCCCCTCAAGGATTGAACTCACAACCCTGGGTTTAGCAGGCCAATGCTCAAACCACTGAGCTATCCCTCCCCCCATTATAGTTCCCACTTTGCTATTGTTTGTCTGTATAATCTCTGTCTGGTTCTGTGCTTGTTCCTGTCTGCTGTATAATTAATTTTGCTGGCTGTAAACTAATTAAGGTGGTGGGATATAATTGGTTACATAATCATGTTACAATATGTTAGGATCCTACTAAACTTCAGGAACATGATTGGTTAAGGTATAGCAAAGCAGAAGTCAAGTTTTACTATATAGTCTGCAAAAAGAAAAGGAGTACTTGTGGCACCTTAGAGACTAACCAATTTATTTGAGCATGAGCTTTCGTGAGCTACATCTGATGATGATACATCTGACGATGATACATCTGATGAAGTGAGCTGTAGCTCACGAAAGCTTATGCTCAAATAAATTGGTTACTCTCTAAGGTGCCACAAGTACTCCTTTTCTTTTTGCGAATACAGACTAACACGGCTGTTCCTCTGAGACCTATATAGTCTGCAGTCAATCAGGAAGTAGGGGGGTGGGGGAAATGGGAACAGGGAATGGGGGTAAGGAAATTGGAATCATGTTTGGCTAAGGGCAGGAATGGGAACAGGGACACAGGTGTAAGGCTCTGTGGTGTCAGAGCTGGGAAGGAGGATACTAAGGAAGGAAACTGGAATCATGCTTGCTGGAAGTTCACCCCAATAAACATCAAATTGTTTGCACCTTTGGACTTCGTGTATTGTTGCTCTCTGTTCATGAGAGAAGGACCAGGGAAGTGAGTGGGTGAAGGAATAAGCCCCCTAACAGTGAGCAATTGGGCTCTCACCCAGAGATGAAGCCTCTTTCCCAGCATTAGAGCATTATGGAGATATTTAGATAGTACCATAAGCTTACTCAGAACTTGACAGACCTATATAAGGCACAGTCCCAGCCCCAATATCTCTTCAAATCCAGGATCACCAACTCTACGTTTCAGAAGTATTCATGGGGGATCTAAGGGGAAGTTGCACTCAGACAGTGGAAAGAATTAAGAGACGATCTCTGCAACATGATTCCTTCCAGTTAAGTTGCTTTATATCTTTTCTCTACTGTGAACTGCTTACTCCATGATGAAGGGGTCACATCATCCCTGACATGAATTTGACATGCTGATCCTCCATTATGCTGGCTGTGCAGAAGGCTTCCTTGTGGAGGGGTACAAGGAACGTAAGGAAGAACGTCCCTATTTCAAGAAGCAGTAGCAAGAGGTCACTTACTTGGGTCATTCCATTGACTGAGGTGTCCAGACATTGCAGGATGTCAATGCACAGGGTTTGGATCGTGCTTTCTTCCTCAACATCCTGGGTGAGAAGTGTTGTACCCTGCTGTGAGAGAGCTAGATAGAACTTATTCGCTAGTAGTAAGATACTGGCAATAGAACCAGTGTCCTTCTCTTACAAAGCCACCTTGAGCATTGACCTATGCCTGCTTTTATACTGCACTGGAAGTGCACAAACGTCTGAAGGGAAGAGAATAATAGAAACTCCGAACTGGTGGGTCAGATCCCAGGCTTAGGAAAACCCTAAAATGAAGGGAATGATTCACTGGACACAAAAGAGTCCCCCCAACAGTGTTCAATGTTTTAAAATTTGAAAAACTGTTTCATCTTTTGATCTCTGAGGAAAAACATTCCGATTCTGCCCAGGGGAAATAAATTTGCAGAACCAGGGGGATCCAATCTCTTTGTTCTGATGCCCCAACCAGCTTGGTCATTCTGTGTGCAGTGAGTGTGATTCTATCAATGGGACCAAAACTGGCCTGATGAGAAAAAGCAGCCTTCTTTGAGAGAGATGTGTGTGTGTGTATTGCCACGAGCTCCAACTTTGTAGAAAAGGGGCCAGGCAGAGCTAAGATCTTCCACAACTTACTGTCAAGTTGAACTGTTTATGTTCATACATATCACGGATTCAGTCATGGAGCACAAAGTGTCTGGGGCCCGCGGCTGTGTCCATGGATAGAAATACGGATTGAAGATATTTTTATGCAACCTGCATAACCTGAGTGTTTTGCTGATTGTTTAGGTCTGCTTTGACAGCCACAGAACGGGGCATCGTTCTGTTTTTTGGAGAGTCTATTTAAAACAAAAAGATGTGCTTCCTTGTACAGGAACATTTCACTGAAAAATGGTGTTTTCTGAATGTTCAAGGACTCATCAGAGGTTGGAGCAGCATAGATAACTCTGTTAGATGGAAATACCCAGTGTGAGATTCTGGTCTCTGTTACACTAGTATAAATCCAGAGTAACACCACTCAAGTCAGTGGAGTTACCTTGACTTTACACCAATATAACGGATCCGATTCTGGCTCTATTCATTCAGTCCAGCTGTCCTGGAGTCAAAACTCCCACTGAAGTCAAGGGGAGCAATCAGCATGCAAGAATGGTAGGACCGAGTCCTAAGCGTTAAGAACTCTCCTTACCAGTTTGCTGGTGGACACACTGAACTCGCTGAAAACATATGCTACCAGATCCCATGCTGCACAATTCTCCACACTTCCTGAACTGAGCAGCGTCCTGATGAAATGAAGAGCTGCCTTCCTCACCTGCAAGGGTAGAGATTACACACAGCACTTCTTGTTAGCCCTTCTGCCTGAAATAGGAGCTAGGATATGATATGAGAGTCCTTATGCTTTTGATTTTGTCTCCTTGGATTAGAAACATGGATACATTTTACACCGGCAGGAGAATGACATGCCTTCTCTATTCTGCAGTCTCTCATCTGGATCGGAATGAAAGCTCCACCCAGATATCCATTCATCCCATAACACTGAAAAAGCTGAAATAGTTCACTGTTCCACACACAATCTTACCGTAGCATTCTGATCACTGAGAGTGGATTTCACTGCCTTCACAATCAGAAGCTTTTTAACTCTTGTCTCAGGCACTGAAAGATAAGGAGAGGTGTACAGTGCTTCTTTGTTCCACACACACTCACTTTCCACATTGGAATTAATCCTGGATTCCAAAGGGCCCTAGTTAAGAAGAGTATCAAGCTTCTCTCCTCTACAGAATCAGTGGGGAAGACATAGGACCAGATTCTGGTCTCAGTTGCACCAGTGTAAATCTAAAGTAATTCCATTTCTCTAAATAGTGCCATCCTACTACCATGATGGAAATATTATAAAGGAGTTTGATAGACTGAGGTGACTGAAGTTAATCTGTGTTTACACCGGCATAACAGGACTCAGAATCTAGTCTAGAGTGTATAATACTTAGGATTCTCGAGTCAGGAGTATTATTCTATTTTTATCTGATTATTGTTAACATGCATTAGCCCCAAGTTAACTTCTGTATTTGAAGTTGAAAAAGACCTTGACAAATCTCTTGGGCTACATTCAGCACTTAGTTGAACCTGTTGATTTCTGTGTGGCCATATGGGGGTAACTTAGGGCAGCATTTGGTCCCTTAGGGGATCTCCAAACCACTGGTGACTGTGTTCTAGAGCCTCTGTGCCCCAGTTGCAGAGGTGATGAGTCTGCTGAAGCCCTGCCGTGCCTACAAAGCCTTGGTTCTTTAGCTCAATCTCGAGTAGCTCAAGCTTTTAGCTCTGGATGTCCTCAACTCAACCCTCAGCGTGTCGGCCAATAGGGCAGCTGGCACAGTTGCTCCTGTGTTACTTACAGTCAGCCCCAACAATAGCTCTCAGGAAATCTAAAGACGCCACACGAACGGCCTCATGCTCAATCTCCAGCTGCTTGTGTAGAAATGCTAGCAGATCATCAGGAGAAGAACAGGCTGCAAGGGAAGAAATCACATCCTCACTGTCTGCAGAACTCTTATTCTTACCGTACCTCACAAAGGTAAGGAAGTTACAAAGAAACCACTGTGTAACTCAGAGTCTCTTCCCCTTACCTAGCAGAAGTACACAATGGAACAGCTCTTGGTGGTTTTCTCTGCTGAGCTGCTTAGCTGGAGAACAGATCTGTGGGAAGAAGGGAAATGGTGAAAGAAAAACTAATCAGAAGCAAGGGAAAAGAAAAATGTTCAATTCATTTCTAAGCTTCCACTTCCTGCTTGTCCAACTAGAGGTCTGAACCCCAGGGAGATGGTCCTGCATGCACAGCAAGACTCAAAGACAATGACCAATACATTAGATAAGAGAAGCTAAAGTGTTTTGAGCAGCAGAGCTGACCTAATCAAGACACAGCCACAGTTTTTACTTTACAACTCTGACTCCCCCTGGTAATCGGCTTATGGTGCAATCGCTTTACAAACTGAGCTGGATAGTAGCTAAGAAAATGAGAGCGCTCCCTGCTTACTCTTGAGCCTGCAGAAATCAGTAAGGCATGAGGAGGTCCCCAGGCTCTGCACGATCATTCCATTGATTTTTTAGTGTTAATATGCTTCAGATCTGCTGTGCCTAAGCTGAAGGGATCCAAGCAAAACCACCCCTCACCTGGTTGTGCAGAGCACTGCAGATGGCTTGAAACTTCCCTTTAGGTAGAGGGATCTTATATTCAACAGAGACCTCCAAGAGCTGGCTCAGACTCTGCAACAGAGGGCGAAAGTCAGATGGTGGGCACACAAAGGAGCCATATGTAGTGACTGAAGCAGATTCAGGGGATTCCTAGATTCCAAGGCCAGACCGGATTCTTGCCATCATCTAGTCTGACCTCCGCTCGGTATGACACAGGCCATAGACCTTGCCCAGAATCATTCCCAGAGCAGAGCTTTTAGAAAAACATACCAATCCTGATTGAAAAATCATCAGAATCCGCCTCGGCCCTTGATTAAAAAATGGTGAAAATCTAATTCCTTCCTGCATCTAACACACTTTTCTCCGTTGCTGCTTGAAGCTTCCAGAATGTCTCGGATGCCATCTACATACTTTACTATGTTTACACAGTTGTGTAGTGCCCTGATGCTATCAAACAAGTCCATGATACATTCGTTCCCTCCAAATCATGGGTATTTCAACCCCCAAAGTGACCACATACTCTGTACTAGAAAGCTTCAACCAACATAGACGGTGAGTAAATATCACTACCAAGAAGTTATAGCTGTCTCATGACTTCATTTACAACTGTGTAGCCCCACTGAAGACAGAATATGGCCCCTTACTTCTCGCTCATGTGGTACTGAGGGTGGATGAAATAGAGGGACAAGGCGAGTGAGACAATATCTTCAATTAGAATCTTCAATTAGTGAGACAATATCTTCAAATTCAATCAAACCTGGATTTGTGCTGGAAATGGCCCACCTTAATTATGCACATTGTAGGGAGAATGGTCACTTTGGATGAGCTATTACCAGCAGGATAGTGAGTTTGTGTTTGTGGTTTTTGGGAGGGGGATGAGGGGGTGAGAGAACCTGGATTTGTGCAGGAAATGGCCCAACTTTATTATCATGCACATTGTGTAAAGAGTTGTCACTTTGGATGGGCTATCACCAGCAGGAGAGTGAATTTGTGTGGGGGGGTGGAGGGTGAGAAAACCTGGATTTGTGCTGGAAATGGCCCACCTGATGATCACTTTAGATAAGATATTACCAGCTGGACAGTGGGGTGGGAGGAGGTATTTTTTCATATTCTCTGTGTATATATAAAGTCTGCTGCAGTTTCCACGGCATGCATCCGATGAAGTGAGCTGTAGCTCACGAAAGCTCATGCTCAAATAAATTGGTTAGTCTCTAAGGTGCCACAAGTACTCCTTTTCTTTTTTCAATTAGATTATCACACCCACCTTGTCGCTCCAATATCTTGGACCAACATGGCTACAACAGCACTGCATAGAACCGTAGATGAAACAGACAGGCAATGATTTTATATCTATCTAGTTATGCAGTGCAAAGCAATGACCCTCAAGCCTCCTTGTTATTAATTTTCAACCGTTGACAGTTGACTTGGTACCCACCAGAGACAACATATGGTAGCCCCTGCTCTGAGGAGCTTATGATCTAAAAGAGAGACACAGAGTTGACAGGATGTTTTGGGAAATCACAAGGAGAGAGTATCTTGTTGTGCAGGTGTTTTGTTTTTTTATCTCCTTCTCCTCCTCCCCAGGAAACAGAGGATGCTTTTCATCAGAGGCAGTTACCTACAAATCTTGTTGCCTGGGTCACCATGTGTATAAAGCCAGAACTTGTGTGCATATTTGTTATCGAACAAGTCACTATCTAGACCAGGAACCCCACTGGCAGCAAATTCCTCCTGCAGTTCACACATGCACACACAGAGACAGTTACCTTAATGAGTGGTACCTCACCTTGGTGACGTGAAAAACATCAATTTCCTCCTTATATTGCTCAAGGAGCCATGAGATCTCCTTAAATATCGGATTTTGTGGCTCCTTTTTGTGTAGTAGGATGCCCATCATGGGACCAAGGGCTTTGATGATGGCCTGCTTGAGCTGCATAGATGAGACACAGAATTTATGTTCCTATGAATTCATTCAATATCTTCCAATAGGCACACCTTTTCTACTTCTAATGAGTGCAATTTCCCTTGTTCCACTGTCGGAACGGTCCTATCCCAATATTTCCTGGTAAAGAACCAGGACTCGTAGGGTTGGTGTCAGGATTATATTCTAATGCACCTCACAACTAGAGCAGGTAAAATATTTCCCCAGATTAATATGCATTCTAGGCCAACTCATCCCTGCTGTAACTCCACTGGGGCTGAATGGACTTAGACCAGGAATTAATTTAGCCCACTATCCCGGGTTCATCTGCACATTAGGTGCACAAGACTAGAATCCATGTACAATAGGTACAGACCGAATTTCCATGATGTGGTGACATTATAAACGTATGGGTTTTCGATGTTTTACATGACACTCTGTTCCATCCAAAAGGACCTACCATTAAATGCCATCATCACAAAGAGTGCCAGACACACAGAATGTAACATCACAATTTCCGCTAAAGGTTTAGAAAGTCAGCAATCCTCACCTCCAGCTCCTCACAGGTCAGCCAGTTGCTGGTCACATGACAATATAAGGGAAGAATTTGATTGCAGAATCGTGATTCACCCATTCTGGGGAATGAGCACTTTTCCCAGTTCATAAAATATCCATTCACTGCCCTTGAGCATTTTTCCAGAACTGCACGGAAGGAGAGAAGACAGGCAATGTGAAAAGGACATAGTAATAATGAGGAGAAGTTGCTTTCTCAGAGAAGGTACCCAGGCCTATCGTTTACTCCAATTCCATGGCAGCTCCTATCGGGACTAGATGCTGAAATCCCATATCAATTTGGAGCTATTTCTCTTTCCCCCATTCCATTTCTTGTTTCTTAAAAGGCTTTTTTCTTTGTACATCTCTCCATCTTTTTTCAATTACCATCATTTGAAGACTCGCGTCCTCTGCAGTTGTTGTTTATTCAACCCGAACACTGTATGATTTCATCTTGAGTTACAGTTTGTCTGAAAGATGTTCAGTGCCCCTAACTGCCATTGGCTTTAGTGGGATTTGAAGGTAGTGGGGAGCACTTTGCCCTAAAAGTAGGTGTATCTAGTGTCCTTGCTAAGAGGAATTAGGGCCCAATCCTGTTCTCTATGAAGTGGATGGCAAAATTCCCATTTCCCTCAAGGGCACAGGATTAACCCCTTACTGAGCATCACCTGAAAAGCAAAGGAAGAGAGAAGTGGAGAAGAAGAGAAGACAGAGAAAGAGGGTGAAAGGAGATGATGATGATGATGATGAAGAAACTAAGGAGAGAGAATGGGTGGAGGAGTGGGAAACAGGGGATTTTTAAATGTACAGTAATGAAATCTGCTCCCTTCACCTCCTCCCCCAGGAGCCTCCTGGCAGAGGGGCAGCTTCAGCCTTTGTGTCTGTTTATTTTAAACGATATGCATGAGTCACAAAGGGCCTGAACTTACAAATGCTCAGCACCTCCTGCAAAGTAAGGAGCATTCTCAACTTCACTGAGTGCCATGGGAGCCAAGGAACGCAGCACCTGGTGCAATCCAGGGAAGGGAGCACAGTTCAGGGCCTGTTTGCAGACTTGGTCAGTCACTTAAATCTGTACCAAGACCCCCTAAATATCCTGGCTGGGACGATTTAACTGGGAATTGGTCCTGCTTCGAGCAGGGGGTTGGACTAGATGACCTTCTGGGGTCCCTTCCAACCCTGATATTCTATTCTATGATCCATTTGGGGCACCTACAGGAAGTGCTGGCACTTACCACCACAAAATGCTTGTCTCATCCTGCTGTCCTCGACTAACTCCAACATGGAGATCATGCCGTTCAGGATCATTCCCACAAAAGGGATACACTTAAGTGCTGCAGAGAAAGGCCAGAAGAGAAGGAAGACAGACAATCAGCTGCTCTCTGCCTTCTTACAACACACTTAGAAACACTGTGGGGCAGGATGCTATGGGTTCCGAGGCCATTGGCGCTGCGTAAGCAGAGCAGAATGGCTTTAAAGCAGCCATTGAAAGCCAGTGGGGGATTCACCCTGAAGAGGGGAATCCTCCACAAGTGTACAGCTGTGCCCAATGCCCAACTCACTCCCAGAGTAAGGGGAGAGAGCACTGGGGCGGGATGGGAAGTGGGGTGGAGAAGAGCTCCACTAGACCTGATCTTCCACTCATTCCCATCCTTCAGGTACTTCACTCAGGGGCATAAGTTAGAGCTTGCACCTCTGGCTGGATCGCTCATGATCTGGAGGCCAGAACTAGCAACAGCTGTTAATCTTGTGTTTCTACACACACACTCAAACAGAGCTCTGTTTAGCGGTAACATTTTTAGGTAGAGAGATAATCCCCTGTCCTTAAATGAAAAACAATCACTTTGAAAGAAAAGAGGGAAGTGACCATACCATAGGCGGATGACAGGTTGCCCAACGTAATGAAAATAAACTCCTCAGGCAGCTCCAGATGATACATCAGCTCTAACATGACATCACTGAAATAGCAGCGTGCCAGAGTCACTAAGGTGTTGCTAGCTGCCACTTTTAGTTCATTTCTTGCTTCCTAAAAACAAAAACCAAAAGAGAGAGACTGAGGTGACTGAAGCCGGTTGCACTAGCCTGAGTTGTTTACATGAGTCAAGTCCTTATTTCTGTGCACAAGTTGTGAATGAACCAACCCAACTTTCTGAGGGTAGAGTCATTCGTCATAAATATTCCTTGAGTCACTTGGCTAAACAGTTTTCAGCCTTCGAGTTGCTTGCAAGCTGCTTCGTTAGCCGATTCACTGTTAGCCACTTGTGGTGGGTGACTGGTCACCAGAGTCACATGATATTTTCCCTGCCCTTCCCTGAGGCGGTAAGTGAGACACAGACTGGGCAGCTTCAAGATATTCCGAGAGCTTTCCTGGAATAAACTGTCCCCCAAAAGGAGGCTGACTTCCTTTGGAACAAGAGAGGGATTTTTCCATGGGTTTTCCTGCTGGCAAACTATATTCTAAATCCAATGCTGCTTCTTTTGGAGATAGCTCAGATTCTGTCTGTCTTGGGGCTTTATACTGCCACTTATCGCTACAGTATCAGAGCGCCTTCCCCATAAAATCAGTATCAATAATGAAATCCTGAGTAGACTTCGGGAAAGACTTGCTCCTTAAGACACCATAGGCCTGTCTCTGGGTCTGAGATCATGTGTCTCAGGTCCTGATCCTGCAAAGCACTTCAGCACATGTGTAACTTTCAGCATGTGAGTTGTCCCATCTTATGCATGTGCACAAGTGCTGTCTAGGACCTGGGCTTTGGTCTGGAGGAAGGTGTGGGCCTCTAACAGAAGAATACATTTTCATTTCAGTATATAGTTTATCCCCCCAAAAGAGAGTTTGAATGAGTTAAAGCTTTGGATCCTTTGATTGGTATCTCGGGAGAACTAACTTACCTGAGTCTCTCTCATGTGGTTTGAGGCTAGTGTTGTTATTTTCTTCAGAAGCCTTCTCTCCAGGCCCTGGGTGTCCTGCTGTAAGACTTTCTCCAGGACACAGTAAATGTCTACTCTGTTTTGCTGGGGACAAAACATACAAGAGAAGAATTGGGAAAACTCTTTCTTGCCGACCAGACAGTAATGTGGCGAATAAGCCCCTGCCCTAATTGGTGGCTTAACTGGTGTAAAACGTGCCCGGCCCTCCACAAGCACCGCATTGAGCAGCACTTCAGAAGCAGCCAAGCAACTGACATCGTTTAATCTTCCTGGAGAGAAAAGAGCCAGAGGAAGCGCCCTTCACTGCCCCCTTCTCTAGTTTCATTTATTCAGAACAAACAATAAAAATGAGCACCTTGCCCTTGCTCTAGCCACTCCAGGCAGAATTTGTAAATGTGGAATATAAAATACCCAACTCCTGCAGTAAGTCCTCAACCGCTCCCAGGGGCAATGAGCTCAGCCGTTAGATCTACATGGGAGTGGGTTTCTGAGTGGGGGTGGAGGGACACATGTGGACAGGGGGTGCCAGGACCCACGGGTGTGCAGGAACACATGGAGACAGGGGCAGATGTGCCTTACTGAATGGGAGAGGTTAGGGGTCAGACAGGGTCTGCATGGGGGGAGCTGCCTAACAATTCCTCCCTGCCCCTCCCAAAAAAACTCTTCCAGACTTTTCCCACCCATACCCAGCAACGCTCCAAGTTCACACCCAGGCTCCTTCCCAGCAATTTACTTCCCTCTCCCTCAGCTCCTCCATTACCCCTGACTCTACCAAGCCTTTGCACTGCACCTAAGGGGTGCAAGAAATATGGTTCTGTATTGAGTTTAAATGAATTATTACTCTGAGTTCTGTATTAACATGCATAGTAAGGAATCAGTTTGTCAAAAATCATTTCCTGAATCCTTTTTGTTGTCTGTATTCATACAGACATACTTGCTGACAGGTATTTTGAAATAAATAACCAAAAATAATTTTAACGGGTGTAATTATATTGTATTCTTTTGACAAACAAAATATGCAGAATTTTGCAGAACTTCTAAAATATTGTACGCATCATTTTTATTTTTTTCTTGCAGAATTCCCCCCGTAGAAAATATATAGATAAGGGTCCCTTCAATGCTATAATCTCAATAATATGTCATCATCATAAAGGAGTGTTGGCTAGGATTTAGAGCAGGGAGTCAGTTCACTTGGGTTTTATTCACATTCTTTGACTAACTTGCTAAGTGGTGTTGAGCAAGTTACTTAATTCCCTGTGACACAAGTCATCCGTAAATGAGGATAATGCTTCCCATTCTCACAAGGGTGCTGTGAGTCTTAATTCATTAGTGTTAGGGAAGTGCTTTGAGATTTTTGGATGAAGATGCGAAAGAAGGGCAAAGTATTATTAGAAGAGATTACTGCTAGTCCGACGGTGTACTTTTACTGTCTACAGCCCATGTACTCCACTGTGTGTAAAAGGACAATGCTCGCTTTATAGAGCATTATATCATCCTGATCTGTAAGAACAGCATTTTGCATGATGAGTTTACGCCTGAGGACAGAAGGGCGAATACTGATTCTCCTGATGGTGCGCCAGGCCAAGTTCTACACTGAATTATCCCCGTGCAGTCCCCTGTACCCCCATGAAGTCAGGCAGAATTTGGTGTGGACACCTGGAAAGCGGATGTAATTTCATGAAACTGCCCTACCTCATCCTTTTGCAGTTTCTCGAGCAGAACTGTCAGAACGATAGCCAGCTTGGTCTCGGCTATAAAGGCAATCCTGAGGGCAATTTTGCCCTTATCTTGATCATCCATATGTGCCAGGAGGGAAACAACCTCATTATAAACACCTGAAATTAAATAAAAGGATAGCAGAAATTGGTGCTGGCCTCTTTAATTCACTATCCAGTCAAGATTCTGCAGGAGCCCCAACACTGTGAGAAGTAGACCTGGGAATCCTGGAAATCCTCTTCCTTCCTCCTCATGACCAGGTTTGTTTGCTGAACTACCCAGTGTGCTTGGGGGGAAATCATAATGAAGCAAATATGCTCCTTTCAAGTAGATCCCCCCGTAAAATAATCTTCCTTTCCCTCTTTACTGTCAATTGATGAGTTTTGATAGCATACAGAGTAATAATTTAACTCTAAGTCAAGAAATAGAGCTAAAGTTAAGCACATGCTTAAGAGTTTTGCTTAGTCAGGGCCCCATTTTCAAAAATCCTGAGCACCCAGATGTACCTATTGACTATGCTGGGAACTTTTGGGGCTCGGTATCTCTTGAAAATCAGGCCACTGTTGGAGAGCTCAGTATGAATTTAGAAGCCTAACTTTAGGCCCCTTGTTTTGAAGAAAGCCTTCAATCTTCTTTTATGGTAGTTTAAATACTTGCAGAGAAGACTCATGGAACGGAGTTCATCCAGTTCATAGAATATCAGGGTTGGAAGGGACCTCAGGAGGTCATCTAGTCCGACCCCCTGCTCAAAGCAGGACCAATCCCCAACTTTTGCCCCAGATCCCTAAATGGCCCCCTCAAGGATTGAACTCACAACCCTGGGTTTAGCAGGCCAATGTTCAAACCACTGAGTTATCCCTCCCCCTGTACAGTTGCCTGTAGAGGTCATAAAGGAATTCCCCCGCCCCCCCCACCCCCATGCACAATTGGCGAGGTGTACGCTGTGAGTGGGGTGGGGTGGGGTGGGTCCCTCCAACCTTCATCTGAAGCGTCAGGGATTGACCATAGCAGGAGATGGGACACCTGGTAGGGTGGACCAGTGCTCTAAGATGGTTCAGAGAATCTGTTTCCTTAGCTGTCCTGCTCACATGCTCAGGGTCCAACTGATCTCCAGAGTTGTGGGTGGGAAGGAATTTCCCCCTGGTCGGATTGGCAGGGACCTTGGAGTGGGAGGATGGGGCACTGATCACCTGCTAGGATAATCTGAGTATATCTGACCTAATCAATTCTTGACCATTGCAAGGGCCTCAGGCATTGGTGGAACCTCAGTCTCTCCTGTCCTCTGCTGATGGCACACAACAGTTTTGTCTCCTAAAGACTGAAATGTTTTCGTCCAAGACAAGTTTTGGGGTTCAGGGTAGGGTTGCTAGGTGAAATTTAGTGGCCTGTGAAATACAGGAAGTCAGACTAGATGATCTAATGGTCCCTTCTGGCCTTAAACTCTAGGAAACAATGAAATAGCTGGTGTATGAAAAAAACCAGGATTTGATCTCCCATGTATCTCTTCGCTCTGGGCAGAAGTTCTCCAGGAGACTTAATATTTCACAAGAAATCTGAAATGCCGTATTTATCTGTCTCCATTGTAACAGCATTCCAAGCATGAAGGAGGAACTAACAAGATTTCCCCTTCCCAGGAAAGACTGCCCATCCGTTATGCAAATTGCATCCTTCAGTTGTAACACCCAGATGCAAACGGAATCATAACTGTAACCTACACTGCCCATCCGTGTGGGATGAGGAGCACGAGTGTTGCTAAGAAATGTGACCCCATGCTTTGTACTCTTGCAGTTAAGATATTAGCAGAGCTTCATTTAGACAGCTAGAGGAGAAGTCCTTCTGCCTTTTTTGTTCTAATTTCCCCTCTCTCTGATGGAGTTGGCTCCATGGATGCAGAAGACACAAAATGAGGGCCCATAACAAACATAAAACAACTGGGAGAAAAGAAGGAAGACCTCCCCCATAACATTCCCTAGAAACTCAGATTCTCAGGAAAGTTTCCAGGTCCAGAGGCTGTAGGCCAACTCCTCAACTGGTGTAAATCAACACAGCTACAAGGAAGTCAACAGAGGGACACTGGTTTCCAGCAGCTGAGGTTCTGCTCATACAAAAGGAGAACATTACAGCTAATCTGTATGCCTATGCTTTCTAAATGTGTGTGTGTGAATATAGAATGGATATAGAGAATACAATGCTGACCCTTACCTCTGTCGGTTACCTCCTGCTCACTCACAAATTTATTCATGTTTTAATCTTTCCTCAACACTTCCTCCAGTCCTTTCTCCAAAGAGCTCCAGTACTGATAGGCAGCTGGCCTCTCAGGCTGTCCTGTCCTGTCCAGGATAGCCAGTTCAGATTATGCAAGCACTATTATGACATCGCTGTGACTGTGACATAGCACATAAACTGCTGCTGACCAGGTAGGTGCTGTGATGACATGGACAAGAGCCTCAAAGGTATTTAGGCTCCTAACTTGCACTGAAATCAATAGATGTGAGGAACCTAAATACATTTCAATATCTGGGCCCATCCATGTACGCAGTCCAATAGGTGGCTAAATTTGCTCCAGTGTAGAATTTCTCATTCGCTCTAAATCATTTTGAATTTTGGTTCCGTCCCTCTCTCAGTTTGCCACACTTTCCAATATTGGTTTTACTGGAAAATCTGCTCCTGGTTGAATGGATAGAAAATAAAAGCACCGAACAAAGAAAGAGAAGAAACTGCCTTGGAGAATGCACAGTGACACTTGAGTGTGGTTGGTTGGTTGGAATGCACAGTGACACTTGAGTGTGGGTGGTTGGTTTCCTTTGCTTTTTAATTCGGTTGATTAAAAAGCTTGATGAAATCTTATTGGACTGTATTACAAATATTGATTTTATATTGTTTTACAATGAATTGAAATTTATTCTTCATTTCCATGTCCCGCCAAACAAATCAACTAAATTATTTTTTGTTGTGTTTAATACAGTGTGGTGTCATATGTATGGCCATATGTAGAGGCCACACTTGATTTTGGAGATGATGTTGCCTTCAAAGCATTCAGGGTGATGACACTCTTTGCAGTAAACCATATGGAAAAAGAATTCCAATGACATGTGTCCTTTGCTATGTATAAGTGATTTTGTGCCTTACCCTTTCTGATTTTGCCCTTACACAGACATGCTATTCTTTTGTACTCCTCCTTAGTAATTCGTCCATGTTTCCCCATTTTGTAGGATTTCTTTTTGATTTTCAGGTCATTACAAAACTTCTGATGGAGCCATTGGCCTCTTACTATTCTTCCTGTCTTTCCTTTGCATTGGCACTTGTGCCTTTAATATTGTCTCCTGGAGGTTAAACTGCCAGCTTTCCTGAACTCCTTTATGCCTTAGACTTTTTCCCCATGGGTCGCTACCTACCAATTCTCTGAGGATGTTAAAGTCTGCTTTGGCAGTCCTTCTCCTGTCATTCTCACTCCTTCCTTTCCTTAGAATCATGAAATCTATCCTTCCTGATCCCTTTCACCCAAATCACCTTCCACCTTCACATTCACCACCAGCTCCTCCCTGCTGGTCAGAATCAAGTCTAAAATGGCTGTCCCCCCGCTTACTTCCTCCATTTTCTGAAACAAAGCATTGTCCCCAGTACATTCCAGGAACTTATTGGATAATTTTGGGTTTTACCGTATTCCTTTTTCAGCAGATGTCTGGGTAGGTAAAGTCCCCCATTACGATCAGGATTTGTCTTTTGCATATTTCTGTTGTTTGTTCTAGAAATGCCTCGTCTCCCTCCTCTTCCTGATTTGGTGGTCTGTAATAGACCCCCTACCAGGACCTCACCCCTGTTTATTCCCTCTTTTATCTTTACTCAGAGACTTTCAACTGGTCTGCTTCTCACCTCCTTCTGGACCTCAGAACAGGTTTACAATGCAATATGTCCTCTCTTTTTTTTCCTGCCTGTCCTTCCTCAACAAGCTATAGCCCTCTATACCAATAGTCCAGTCATGAGATTTATCCCATCAAGTATCTGTGATGCAGTTAAGCTCAGTTAAGATTCATGCACTAAAACTCCCAGTTCTTACTGCTTATTCCCCATTATTATTACTCCTTGCTTGTGTGTACAGACATCTAAGACGTTAAGCGGATGTCCCCATGGATTTCCCTCTTGTTTCTCTGGTAATTCTACTGCAATTTTCCACATCTACTTCTCCCCACACAGCTAGTTCTCTATTAAGGCCACCTTTTTTTTACCAGATGTCAGGTTCACATACTTCCATTTACCGTGACTAATCTCTTAAGCTAGCGGGGATGGCCACGCTATAAAAATATTTCTGTAGATCAGCATGTGATTATTTGTATTGCAGTACTGCCTCACAGTCCCAGTCACAGAGCAGGATCCCATTGTGCTAGGACCTGTACAAACAGAGAAGAAGATGGTCCTTAACTGTCATTAATTAATTAACACATCTTAACAGCACAACAACAAGACAAGAGGGTAATAAAGCAAGCAAAAAAGCCCCCTTTGATCAGGTACCAGCAGATAACTAATATAGTGCTACCTATTTCGGGAACTTTCTTCCTGAGTCAGGGTCTGATGTGACTCAGCCCCTGTTCCATGCCATTGTGTAAACTGGGGACTCGTACATTTGCACAAGATGGAAAGTATCCAGTGGCACACAGTTGAGGCCTACTCCATTTTTAGTACATAAACAGCAGGCCGCTCTGCAAGAAGCTAAGGGCATGGTCAGCACAGAGAGTTTGCCTGTCTCTGTGCTGGTGTTCTGCACCCCTCACAGTCTACACCTGGCTCCATAAAGTCGGGCCTTTCAAAAATGCAGCATCAGGTAGGAGCGCAAGTAATTGTAAGAATGCTTGCTCATTGCAGCTGTTAACATCCGGGCAAGGCATCCACATATAAGTCCACTACGGATGGACCAGTGATGGGAAGAGTGTTCATGCATGTGACAAGTAACACCATGAACTATGTCATGCCACAGAACAAATTAAGATCAAGAACAGAACAAGAGTATGTGTGGCAAAACCATGACAAACACTGTGCAGGCATCAAGGAGCTCATAAATTAGCACATCATCACCCAAACACTGCCACAGCTTGACTTAGAACTTGGGCAACAGTAGACCCTCAAAAGGAGGAGGCCACAGCTTTACACCCGTGGTCACTGTGATGTTAACTGGCTGCATTTGACAAGAGCTGGATCAGAGGTTGACTTTGAGTGTATTTACAGGGGGCAAGGTTTTCACAACACAAGCCTTGTGCACACACGCAAATAGTGTTCTGCAGCAGTGCAAGTTGAGCTGCAGCAATGAGCAGCGGGATCCTGCTTGGGCTCGTAATTCATACACTTCTCTCACGAATGAGGATCAACAGATTAACCCATACTGAATGCAGCTTGACAATATACCATCACTTAAAACACATTACAGTCAGAGAGGATGATAAATATTCCATTTATACACATTATGTACAAGGCCCGAAATGACTGAGGATGCAAGAAAACAAAGCTGGTAAATACAGAAAATGCATTTGTCATAAATATAAAGGGAAGGGTAAACCCCTTTAAAATCCCTCCTGGCCAGAGGAAAAATCCTCTCACCTGTAAAGGGTTTAGAAGCTCAAGGTAACCTCGTTGGCACTTGACCAAAATGACCAATGAGGGGACAAGATACTTTCAAAAGCTGGGAGGAGGGAGAAAAAACAAAGGGTCTGTGTCTGTGTCTGTCTGTCTGAAATCAGTGGAAGCTAGGAGCCTAAATACCTACTGTAGAATTTGACCCAATAACCACAATAATACTAATTTGCATTTCTAGAGAGATTTTCTTCTTCAAAGCATTTTACACACATGTTTTCTAACTCTCTGCTTCAAATAAAAGCCATTATTGACAGACAATTATATTTTTCCGTCACAGCACAGACAAATAGGAGAGTGAAGAGAACACAGTTTATTAATGGGATTTTAAGCAGGTTCTCGTATGGAAAATAATTAAAGATCCAGCACTCAAAAGATGACTCTGCTTAGCTGTGTGCCTTGTGGCTTAAAGCAGAATTCCAAGAACATTACTTCGCTTTTTGAAATGGTTTCTCAATTCATGACAACTCAAAATATCTGCTTCCACCTAGTGGTGCGGGTTTGCATAACATGTGTTGTTTGTATTCCCTGTTTTCGATATCTTTGCCTAAAAGATAAAATACATCCGAATCTACTGAGACAATTCACACTTCTGCACAAAGCCACAACAGCACTAAGAATGTATATCTTTGTTAGCAAATAGGATCATTAGGGAGAAGGAAAAGGATAATCTCAGAAAGAGGCTCTCTCTTTCTCCTTCACTTTATTCTATCTAGGTTTTTCTACTGTTCTCATCAATGAAGTATCTGAGTAGCTTCCTCTAGTACATTAATAATATGACTCACATCTGTCATGGTCATATCTTTTATTGGACTAACTTCTGTTGGTGAAAGGAGTGCACAGAGTTCTCCTTCAGGTCCTTGAAAGGTTATTTCTTTCACCAACAGAAGTTGGTCCAACAGAAGATATTACCTCAGCTAGGGTGACCAGATGTCCTAAGTTTATAGGGACAGTCCAGATATTCGGGGTTTAGGCGCCTATCAATCCCACCCCACCCCCATCACGATTTTTCATACTCACTATCTGGTCACCCTATCCCTCCCCCACCTTGTCTCTCTAATAGCCTCGGAATGACATGGGAGTTTGTTCTCCTGTCACAGGCTGTCCCCTGAGAAAGCTCTATCTACTGCACAGACAAGCCTCATCCTTCTAGTAGAACACTTCATGGTGCCTGAGAAATAGGCCCTGTCAGCCACACCCCTAATCCCAGGGATTTACCTGATATTTTAGATATACGGGCCCTGGCCACTGAGCCCCTGGAAGAGAAGGACTGCGACCTGGAACCTGACTTGATGTGTTCACGTTGCAGAAGTATGTACACAGTGTCGGAAGGCAAACAACAAACAACACTTCAATGGTCACTGAATGAGGGGCCTGTGGAAAAAAATACGACCATTGTGCAATTCAAGACTGTGTCAAAATGCACGTGCACAGTACTCAGACTCCCTGAATCCTGGCATTTCCGAACTTTCCATTGCTCAGTTTTGCAAACTTACTAATTGTTATTTTCATGCAGATTTTTATGTATTTGTTGGGCGTCTAAAGATATAAAAATACAGACATCGGTTCATATCATTGTCGTGCAAACATCCCCATTTCATTGTTTGTTTTTAAAGAAAAAAGGACAGGACTAGGTTCTGGCAATTTCTGTATTGAGCTGTAAAGAAAGATATTTTTAAGGGTTTTGAACTGTCGAAACAGAGGCACAGAGATTGTCTCACACAGGGAGGAGTGGGTGATGCAGTGCACACTTTCCCAAGCCAGCAGAGCTGCTGGACCCCAAGAGATTCCCCCTCTATTCCTGAGTCAACCTTTGCCAGAAGCAAGCAGACAGAAGGACAAAAGTAGCTCTCCATTTTAATAAAGGCTCTTGTAACTTCCTGGGTAAACTGGTCCCTTCCATTCTTTAGCTGACTATTACTCAGGCTCTTTTCTTACTGGCAAACTTGAATTTTGATTTTTCTACGTCATGGCCAGTCTTTATCGTCTCTCTTGTAAACTTGAATATGCCAATCCCTGAGACGACATACTTTCTTGTTTTTTCCTGATTCGGCAATCCTAGCTTTGGGGATTGAGCTCCCATTTAAGGTACTTTTAATGATGACCCCCAGTCCTTTATTTCATCTATCAGGATGTTCAAAGAGAGCAGCTACCCTTCACTGAACGCCACTGCTCTGACTTTGGATTCCCTTGTAGAATGTGTGGGGCTGGGGTAGTTGTCTCAGCTGGATTCTTAATCCAGAGGAAAGACGCTCTCCCCTGTTCAATCAAGATCAGAAATGGCACATAGATTTGGGAGAAAAAGTACATTTTATTTTTACTCTATTTTCTTAGTTCTCAAAAGGAACAGTACAACAAAGATAAAAACATTGTGAATAATCAATATAGGTATTGATGTATCTCGTCTGAAATGGGACAGCTGCTCTTCTACTCTCGGGATGGATGCTATGTCAATAGATAAGATAAAAAGACAGGCCTAACTGAGAGACTGAACCCATATGAGGGCCAAATTCTGCTCCTCGGTTACATGAGTATGTCGCTCCCCGACTAGGGCCCAAATCTGTGTAAAGAAGAGTACATCTGGTCCCAAGGGAGTATCGAACAACTTCCAAACTGTATAAGAAGGGTGGTTGAGTCTAAACTAGAAAGACAGTTCCAAATATGGACCGCAGTTCAGGAAAGCAGCCTTATTCATCCCAGCATATGATGTAAGAAAATTCTGAAAATGTGGATCTTAGATCATGGTCATAATTTAAAAAAATTAATTGACACAGCGGACACCATTCACATTTGAAACATAAAGTATCTTAAAACTGTCCTAGCTTGAAGTGGTGTGAAACTGCTTCAGGAAATGTGGTCCTCTTACAAGTGTAGATGTGAGGTTGCACATATGGTAAAGCCATTTATACAGAATACATGCTGATCTTAATCCTACAAATTTCCTAAACACTATACAGAATATCTAATTGCTTATTTTTAAATCCTAATCAGAGGAAAATTAAAATGATTTGTGCAAATAATTGAATTCTAAGGATTGTGTAACAACAAACACTCTTATTTTCTAGATCTACTGAGAGCTAGCTCTGAGAGAACAAAACAGTATTTTCAGTGTTTATGGGTCTTTACTGAAGCAGGTCTATTCTTTATCGAAGAACAGGAAAAGAAAAGAATTCACAATATTGTTATCCCTTTTGACATGAGTAATTCGTGAATATTTTGGGTCTTGTGAGTTGTTTCCATTGGGGGAGAAATGGATGATGGAGTCAGGTATTTTTTTGACACAATCCTGCTTATTTACAAAGAATGTACACAAAGTTCTATTTCCCTAACGACAGCAGGAATAGTTTCTTGGCTCACAATTCCAAGCCTCTTTCTATCCAGCAGTCTACCCTAAAGCGCGCGTGCTCTCTCTCTCTCTCTCTCTCTCTCTCTCTCTCTCTCAACTTTTTCTGAGATCACACTACAAATACTTCTCTGGGGCTCCTTTGTGCTTCTGCGGTGTCACACTCCCTCTCTTCCTCCCCCCCGCCCGAACCCCATCTCCCTGCATTTGCATTCAGACCCTAGTGAAAGCCCCTTCCACTGTATGGCTCAACTCCTAGTCCAACTTTACTTGATGGTGACTTCTATTAAGTCAGCCATCTGTTCCACAAAAGAGCTTGATTGTTTTTACATTGATCCTGAATAAAGGACAACTGGTATGCCCACCAGCTTCAATAAGGCTTCCCCTTTCCCCAGCATAACTACCTGTTTTCATGTTGTTTTTATAAATCTGTATCTTGTACATGTCCGCAAAACCCACAGCATTCTTTTATTTTTACTAACCTGAAACAGGATATTGAATGCATAATTTCAGTTACACCAATGTAAATCTGTGGTAATTCATTAGAATTAGTCCATATTTATCCTGGTGGCAAAATAGGTTAGCACGTCACTAGAGAAAACATGACACTTTTTGATAATTGTTATTGTTGCCGGCACCCAGTGCCGAGAGGCTAAACAACAGCTGAGGTTGGTTCGCTACCCGCTGTGCTACACCCAATAATCACAACGGGGTGGAGAAGCAGAAAAGTTTATTTGCAGCTGCAAAAAGGTCCAGGGAGAATAGAATCTCCAATCCTGCACCCAGAGCAGGAAGTGACACAGGCTTTTATACATCCTTTTTCCCAGCATACCTATCCAATAGCAAGCTGCCCTAAGTATCCATATAGCCAGCCAATCCAGTTCCCAGCTAGTGCCCTTGTTCTCTGTATCATTTGTTAAACTATACATAAAGCTGCTTTATTCAGCATTGTTCTTCCATATCTGCCCTGTTTGGCCTTGTTTAGTTTCAGGCAGTCTGACTCTGCAACATATTGTTGCAGATCCTCAGCATAACTGCTGCGAGTGCCTCCAGGCGCGGGGGCCAAGGACACTTGGGCCTAGTATGCAGAGCTGCTGCGAGTGCTTCCAGGCGGGCGGGGGGGCAAGGGGGGGGGGAGGACACCTGGACCTAGTGCGAGGGGGCCTCATCGACACTCGTGGTCTTCCATCCTCTCGAGTTACCTAGTGGCCATGCCCCAGTGTCCCCACTGAACTCCCACATCTGAACTCCCAGCCAGAGCCCGTACGTGCTCCACCACTAGAGGCCCTGATGCAGCAAGCCACCCCATACAGCAAAACAAAACTACTCCCCACATGGCATTAGGATGGCAAACGATAATAGAGAAAGATAAGAACTTGCTCTAACAGGGGTTCTCCAACTTCATTGCACCACGACCCCCTTCTGACAACAAAAATTACTTCGCGACCCCAGGAGGGAGAACCAAACCCTGAGCCCGCCCAAGCCCTAGCTCCCCCGGGCCAGAAGGGGCCAAAGTCAAAACCCAAGGGCTTCAGGCCCAGGCAGGGGGCGGGGGGAGCTGTAACCTGATCCCAGGGCTGAAGCCCAAGTCTCAGCCCTGCTGCCCAGGGCTCTCAGGCTTGGGCTTCAGCCCTGGGCCCAGGCAAGTCTAACTCCAGCCCTGGCGACCCTATTAAAAAGGGATCCCGACCCACAGTTTGAGAACCACTGTGCAGTAACATGCACTGATTATTGGTGATACTTGGTTTCCTCACAAAGACATGCACAAGGTTACATGGAACTCACCAGATGGTTAAACCACAAACCAGACTGAACACATGCCAGGAGACCAGGTTGTAGGCGGTCAGGCATAGTGGTCAGAGTGGGAGTCATACCTAGTGGTGAGTGTCCAAATGCCAAAAGCAGGGATTGAGACAGGGCCAAAACCAAGAAGCAGGTCCAAAGATTAGAACTAGAGTCAGAATCCAAATGCCAGAGCCAAGAATCAAGTAGGGTGACCAGACAGCAAATGTGAAAAATCGGGGTGGGGGTGGGGGGTAATAGGAACCTATATAAGAAAAAGACCCCCAGGTCAGGACTGTTCCTATCAAATTGGGATATCTGGTCACTCTAGAATCAAGAGAGAGTCGGAGTCAGGAATCAGAGCCAAGGGTCAGAACCGGATCACCGGGGCCAGGGAAGAAGGGAGCAGGGCTTGTTCTGAGGAAGGAGCAAGGCTGGGTGTAGGACAGGATCTGGGCTGAAGCTGTGGAGGAGCAGAGCAAAAGCAGGGCTTGGCAAGAGCTGAGCCCAGGGAGGCAGAGAATCACTGAGCACCCAGCGAGCGACTGCTGCTGCTGAGTTTAAGAACCAGGCAGCTAACTTCTTCAGCCAATCTGGCAGGGTGGTCCAAGCAGGCTAGTGTCGGAGGATGGTGCCGTGGGGAAGGCGAGCAGAGCTTCATCATCATGGGCTTGCTTCTGGACGGCGCCGTGCCTTGTGGGGCCGGAGGTCTATCTTGCCTGGTGGGAAACTGCGGTGCCATCATAGAATCATAGAATATCAGGGTTGGAAGGGACCGCAGGAGGTATCTCGTCCAAGCCCCTGCTCAAAGCAGGACCAATCCCCAATTTGTGCCCCAGATCCCTAAATGGCCCCCTCAGGGATTGAACTCACAACCCTGGGTTTAGCAGGCCAATGCTCAAACCACTGAGCTATCCCTCCCCCTAGCAATCAAGTCCCTGGCCACCTCCAACGTGTCTAGGATGGAAGGGAGCTCCTGCTCCTCCACCTGGCACTCTCTAGCAGGAGGGTCCTGCCAGAGGGTGGGGAAGGGCCAGGATAAGTGTAAAGCAGCTCTGAGACCTCTGCCCATCATAGAGGAGCCTTTCCAGAGGGTGGCCATGGACATAGTGGGGCCCCTCAGCAGGGCAACCCGGTCGGGGAAGAAATACATTCTGGTGGTGGTAGATTTCGCTATGCGCTACCCCGAGGCAGTGGCCATGTCGTCTATGGAGGCAGACACCGTGGCAGACGCGCTGCTCACCATTTTCAGCAGAGTGGGGTTCCCCAAGGAGGTCCTTACAGACCAGAGGTCCAACTTCATGTCAACCCTGCTCCAGTGCTTGTGGGAGAAGTGTGGGGTCTGACACACCTGGGCCTCGGCGTGTCACCATCAGTCCAACGGGCTGGGGGAGAGGTTCAACGGGACCCTAAAGATGATGCTGAAAACCTTTATGGACCAGCACCCACAGGACTGGGAGAAGTATTTACCCCACCTGCTGTTCACATACAGGGAAGTGCCTCAGGAATCCACAGGGTTTTCCCCTTTCGAGTTGTTGTATAGGAGGAGGGTGAGGAGACCCTTCGACTTGATGAGGGACGAGTGCGGGGGGAAGGCCTCCCCCGATGGAGTATGTACTGACCTTTCTGGAAAAGCTCACGGAGCTCATGGGCTTGGCCAGGGGAAACCTAGCCAGGGCACAGAGGAAG
The DNA here is from genome assembly GCF_965140235.1 of Caretta caretta. Taxonomy (NCBI): domain Eukaryota; kingdom Metazoa; phylum Chordata; order Testudines; family Cheloniidae; genus Caretta; species Caretta caretta. The sequence continues at coordinate 16,466,917 of NC_134225.1, forward strand.
CAGAAGGTCTGGTACGACCGCTCAGCACGTGCCTGCTTCTAGGCTACCAGGGACCAGGGGATACTTCTCATCCCCATGAGGAAGCACAAGCTGCAAGCTGCCTGGGACGGCCCCTTCAAGGTCATCAGACAGGTAAATGAAGTGAAATATGTAGTGGAACTGTCCATCCGGGCACAGCGCCACTGGGTGCACCATGTCAACATGATGAAGCCATACTGGGCCAGGGAGAAGTTGGGGCTGGCTGGGTGTGGGCAGTGGGAGGAGAAGGGAGAGGATCCCCTGGTGGGACTCCTCCCTGAGGTGGGGGCTGACCCCTCGCTGGAATCAATTCTCCTCTCAGACCAGCTAACCCCTGCCCTGCAGGCAGAGATCAGAGAGGTGCTGCCTTCACACCGGCAGCTGTTCTCCAGCCGGCCTGGGCTCACTAACCTGGCTGTTCACCGGGCGGAAACAGGAGCCAATCTTCCCATCAGGTGTTCCCCATTCAGGGTCACTAGGAAAACAGCCCAGGACCTGGAGAGAGAGGTTGGAGACATGCTGGCTTTAGGGGTGATCCAGCCGTCCTCCAGCCCCTGGGCCTCTCCCATGGTGCTGGTCCCCAAGAAGGACGGGTCGATCCGGTTCTGTGTGGATATGGGAAGTTCAGTGCCATCACCGTGTCCGATGCCTACCACCGATAAAATCTCTAGACAAGTTGGGGGGGGGGCGCTGATGTGATGAAGTGGGACTGTTCTTAATGGTTCCTCTGAATAGTGTGGGGGTGCCTCAGTTTCCCTATGCAGTTCTTAAGTATCTAGGTGGTGGGATAAGGGTGTATGATCACTGCAGAGCCCTAGAGGGCAGGTGTGTGCAGGAGTCTGGACACAGAGAATGGCCGACACCCTGTTTCCTGGCCACTGATGGCCTGGGCCCTTCCCCCCTGCAGGGTGAGAGCTAAAGGGTTGGAGAACAAGGGAATCAGGTGACCTCCTGGCCCCGGAAAGGAACAAAGCCCAGAAGAGGAGGGGCTGGAGGGAGTTTCAGTTTGGGGCTGGCTGGGACATGGAGTAAAGGGCAGACGTGGTTGTCTGGCTCACTGCCCCCCAAAATGGACCCAGCTGAGGGGTCCTGTTCTCTGCACCTACAAGCTCTGTTTTAGACCATGTTCCTGTCGTTTAATAAACCTCTGTTTTACTGGCTGGCTGAGAGTCACATCTGACTGCAAAGTTGGGGTGCAGGACCCTCTGGCTTCCCCAGGAGCCCCACCTGAGTGGACTCACTGTGGGAAGCGCACGGAGGGGCAGAGGATGCTGAATGCTCCGAGGTCAGACCCAGGAAGCTGTGTGAGCTGTGGGTCCTGCAGACAGTCTGCTCACAGACAGGAGACTTCCCCAGAGTCCTGACTGGCTTCATGGGGAGCAGTTCCAGAGCATCGTCCGGGGACTCCATGACAGCTATCAAATCCCCCCCCACTCTTCTCTTCTGCAGACAAAATAACCAAAGTTCCCGCAGCCTCTCCCCATAAGTCACGTGCCCCAGCTCCCTACTCATTTTCATTGCCCTCCACTGGACTCTCTCCAATTTGTCCGCATCCTTTCTGTAGTGGGGGCCCAAAACTGGACGCAATACTCCAGATGAGGCCCTCAGCAGTGCTGAATAGAGGGGAATAATCCCTTCCCTCGATCTGTGGGCAATGCTCCTACTAATGCAGCCCAATATGCTGTTAGCCTTCTTGGCAACACGGGCACACTGCTGACTCATATCCAGCTTCTCATCTGCTGTAACCCCAGGTCCTTTTCTGCAGGTCCTTTTCACCAGTTCCTTATCCACCTTTCAATTCTCATATTAGACCCCATCTTCTCCAATTGAACTAATAATTTCCCAATTGTATCAAATGCCTCACTGACATCCAGGTAGATTAGATCATTGGTTCTCAAACTGGGGGTCACAACCCAGTTAAGTGGGGGGGTCACGAGCCCCAACCCCAGCACGCGGCTGTAAGTTGCGAGCCCCGACCCCTGCGCCAGGCTGTCAGCTCCGACCCCTGTGTGGAGCTGCGGGGCTACGAGCCCCAACCCGGGCACACGGCTGTGGGTCCCGACCCCTGTGCTAGGCTGTGAGCCCTGACCCCGGTGAGTGGCTGTGAGTCCCGACCCCGACCCCTGCGCCGGGCTGTGAGCCACGACCCCGGTGTGCAGCTGTGAGTCCTGACCCCAACCCCTGGGCCGGGCTGTGAGCCCCGACCCCGACAGGGAATCGTGGTTGTGAGCACCGACTCCAACCCCCATACAGGGCTGCAAGCCCAGACCCCAACCCTGGGCAGGAGCGGGGCTGTGATCCCTGAGTCCGACTGCCACATGGGGTTGCAAGTCCTGACCCCAACCAGGAGTGGGGCTGTGAGCCCTGAGCTGGGGCATCCAGGACGCTGTGAGCCCCGATCCCTGTAATGGGGTTTCAGGCGGAGCCCGGCCATGCTGAGGGTTATCAGCCGAGAGCACACACAGGGTTGTCAGCCCCGAGCCCCGCCACCCTCTGCGTTTTAGTCTTAATTTAAAAGCAGTGAGTAAAGGTAAATTCATTTTAAGCCATAGGGTTTAAATTTAGTATTTAACATAGTGTTAAATATCAAAAATGTGTTTTTAATTTTTAAGGGGGGGGTCGCACTCAGAGGCTTGGTGTTCGAAAGGGGTCACCAACACAAAAAGTTTGAGAACCACTGTCTTAGATCTACTGCATTTCCTTTGTCTAAAACCTCAGTTATCTTCGCAGAGAAACAGATCAGGTTGGCCTGGCAGGACCCACCGATTGTAAAACCAGGTGATATTTTATCCCAGTTACCGTTCACCTCTTTGTCCTTCATTACTTTCTCTCTCAAAATTTGTCCCAAGACCTGGCAGACAGTTGAGGTCAAATTAAAAGGCCTGTAGATACCTGGACCACGTTTTTTTCCATTTCTTAAAAATAGGAACTATATTAGCAATTCTCCACTCCCCCGCCCCGAGTTTACAGAGTCATCAGAAATCCTTGCTATTGGGCTTGCAATTCCATGTGCCAGTCCCCTTACTCTGCATGGATGGAGCTTATGGGGTGCTAGGGGCTGCAGTGAGTGGGGTGGGAGGACCCAGTAGGGGGCACTCGCCCCTTCTAGTCTGTGCCGGCCCCAGCATAGTGCTCAATTTGTGCTATTTTGGGGGTTGTAAATCTAAGCTCCTGAGCGCTTGTCACTAAGGAGCCCATGTGCAGTGCAGCCTGGTCATAGAATCATAGAATATCAGGGTTGGAAGGGAGCTCAGGAGGTCATCTAGTCCAACCCCCTGCTCAAAGCAGGGCCAATCCCCAATTTTTGGCCCAGATCCCTAAATGGCCCCCTCAAGGATTGAACTCACAACCCTGGGTTTAGCAGGCCAATGCTCAAACCACTGAGCTATCCCTCCCCCCTGGCTCCCTGGCCCAGCTCCCCATGCTCTGTGCAGCACAGTGCAACTAGATGTGGGATTCTTCACTTGTCCTAATCTACTGTGCTGTGTGGCTGTTAAACAGCTGCTCCGTCCCACCCCAGAGGTGGCTGCATCTCAGTGCTGGGCAAAGGATCCCTGTATAAATAGCCCCTGTGCCCCACCCCAGAGGTGGCTACATCTCAACCCCAGGGATGAACTGAGTGACTGGAATACAAGTGACTCTAGTCCTGGGAGTGACCAGGGCTGCTGGGCCTCTTGCCAGGGAGGTGGGCAAGAGATTGGGGCCCTGAGGTGGTGCAAGGCCGGGGCCGAGATTCTTCTGGCCGTGGGAGCCCAGTGACTCAGTCAGTGCCCTGCTCCCAGCCAGCCCTCCCCATTCACCGAGCCCTTCGTGCCAGCCATGTCGCTCTGAGTTGCATTAGGTGCCACTTGATAGGTCACCTACAATCACACGGTTTCTTTTCGGTGCCTCGACTGGGCAGCGGGTAATGAGAGGTGGATAACTGATTCTCCAGGCCAGGACTACAGACCTGCTCCCCCGCTGCGCCAGGGATGCCTCGCTGGTCCCATCTCTGCCCCAAGAGCCTCCCCCTGCAGTCCCTGGCAGGGAAGGGATTGCCCCACTGCCAGCGCCCAGCAGGCCTATGTGTGACATGAGTTTGGGGGTCTCAACCCCGTCCCTAGGGGGATGGGTCCATGCTCTGACGGGGATTAGCTGACAGCCAAGGACTGGCCAAGAGTGCCCTCCCCGCCTTCTCGGGCAGGGCAAGGGGTGGAGTACAGAGTGATCTGCTGTGGGGCCCAGGCCCTCAGTCTCTGGGGCTGGCAGCACTGCCCCAGCGATGAACCTCCCCCAGGGGCAGGGAGCAGCTGCCGGGTCCAAAGCATCCCAGCAAACACTGGCCATTCGGCACCAGCCAGGGGAAGGTCTCGCACCCAGGCCATTCTGGATCAGAAGCGTGTGTGGAGAGATGGGAGCTGAACACGGACCCCTCTCCAAACTCCCAGCAGCCCCCAGGGCCTCGTCCCTGCGATCCCTCTACCGCCATGGGCACAGGGACCCTCAGCCAGCGCCCCCATAGGGCCCAACAGTGGGGAACCCAGCCCCTTACCTGGCTGGTCCCTCCCACGGCCTTGACGCTGGCCCCAGTTCAGCCCCGTTCCCCCACTCTGCAGGGCTCTGGAGAAGCCTCCACTGGCAGCTTTGCCGCTGGCGCTCTGTGGCAGCTCCTGCCGAGGCCCCAGGGCCCAGGCCAGGCAGCGCTGCCCTCCCAGGGGGCTCGTTAGCCAGGGCCATGCAGAAGCCTGGGGCCCAAAGGCCAACCATGGCTCCCCAGCCAGGAGCGGATTTCCTTGACACCTGGGTACCCCAGGGGGCCGGATCCTAAAGAGCAGGAGGGGAAGATGCAGAAAGAGGAGAGCTGTGCCCGGGGCCGTGGAGCGGGGGGATGGGACAGAGCGACGTTTAAACCAGAGGGGCGGAGGGCGCACCCCATCTTCCTCAGAGCCCTGGGCTGGCCTGTGCCCCCTGGCCCCAGGGGTGGGGGCTGGAAAGTGACTTGCCTTGCCCCAGAGTGCCAAGGCCACTGGCTGTACCGGAGAGACAGGGCAGCTGCAGGAAACCGCCCCCCCTCCCCGCCCCCGAGCCGGGCTCCGTGGGGCCAGGATTCAGGCCTGGGGAGCTTTGGGCCTTGTGGAGGGGACTCCAGCACTGGGGAAAGGGCCAGCTCGACTGCCCCAGAGCCCAAGGCTTGCGTCACACCCCCATCCCCCACGCCAACGGCCCTGCCCTGAAGGGACCCATCTAGGGGCAGAGCGGAGCTCAGGCTCTGTAACCCCAGCATGCTGGTCCCACAGCTGGCAGGCAACGCGGGTGCTGTCCCAACAGGAACTGGACTGAGCCCCTCTCCACAGCCCCCACCCACTGTCAGACACTGCTCCCCTGGGACAGCTTCGAACCCGTGCCCCAAAGAGGAGAGACGCCCCCTACCCCGCCAGCCCAGAATATTATTACTCATCTTACATAGCACTGTACAGCAAAGCACTTCCCAAAGGAGGTCAGTGTCATCATCCCCACTGTACACATGGGGAAACTGAGGCAGAGGGCAGGGAAAGGATTTGCTCAAGGTCACCCAGTGGCAGAGCCAGACATAGACCTCCAGTCTGCTGCATCCCAGTTCAGTGCTTTACCCACTAGGCCACACTGCCTCCCTTGAATCATAGAATCATAGAATATCAGGGTTGGAAGGGACCTCAGGAGGTCCTTTAGTCCAACCCCCTGCTCAAAGCAGGACCAATCCCCAATTAAATCATCCCAGCCAGGGCTTTGTCACGCCTGACCTTAAAAACTTCTAAGGAAGGAGATTCTACCACCTCCCTAGGTAACGTATTCCAGTGTTTCACCACCCTCCTAGTGAAAAAGTTTTTCCTAATATCCAATCTAAACCTCCTCCACTGCAACTTGAGACCATTACTCCTTGTCCTGTCATCTTCTAAAAGAAGACTCTGTGGCCATAGCTCGGGAGCAGCTTTCCTTCCACGCACTGCCAGGGGGAGGCATGAGATGTTTAGTTTTGTCTGTCCCAAGTGTGGGGAGGCACGAGCCACCCCGGGTCCCACACAGGTGCCTCTGTCCAGATGGCACGAAGGCCGAGTGGGCCCATCAGCTTTGGTGCCCCTCTTGCGCCCCAACATTCAGAAGTCACTAGTCAGGCCTCAAAATCATGAGATTTGCTTTAAAAATCACAAGATTTTAATATTTGTTTGCATTCTGGCGTGGCTGTGTTTGGGAGGTGCGAGGTCTGGGGCTTCTCCTCCACGCCGAGGGTGGGCACTTTATCTAACGAAAGCGAAGATTCTTCGTTACTGATCCCATTCCAACTCACCCACCCACCCACTGCTGGGCTCACCATGCAATGATGGGCGTTGGCAACGCTGGCCATTTAAGGGTTAAAGTGTGACAGGGTGTTGGTCTACCCTGGCACTAGAAGGGCAGCAGGAAGAGCAGCAGCCCCACAATTGAGCTGCCTTGGAAATTTGGGGGGGTGTGTGGAACCCTTATGGTTTCACCCTTGCAAAAAATTTTCAAAAGCCAAAAATGTGTATGTGTGTGTGTGTGTGTGTGTGGTTTTTTTCATTCCCTCCCATCCACTTTCCAGTGGCAAATGAGAAAAGGACAAAGGGCAGAGAAATGGGGGAGGGAGGGGTAATTTTTCAAAGGCTTTTTTTAAATTGCTCATCAAAAACCTGAAATGTTTAGAAAGAAGCAAATTTTTTCTTCAACACTGTCAAGAAAAAGGCCAATTTACCAACAAAAAAGCTCAGGCTTTAGTTAAAAAAGGAGCGAAAGAAGCAGGGCTGAAATAGGTACAGAATATAATGAAAGGAGGGGGGTGCTCCTATTTGCCCCCCTTCACCTGCCCCAGTGTTACAAGAGCAATGGGACGCTCTGTGAAAGCAAATGTCAAGGGAAGTTACATAATTAGCCAGGGGAACTCGCTGCCACTAGATGTCACTGACATTGCGAGCCTGGCAGGATTCAGACAAGGATGGTGGGGGTGGGGGAGCAAGGGTGTCAGGACAGAATTTAGAAAACAGGGCACAAGGCCACTGCTGACTGTCAGGATGAGGGAGATATGCCCCTCTTCCCCTCCTCCCCCGACTGGTTATGTCATCATTAGCCACTAGGAGGGGGTTCTTGCACCTTCCTCTGAAGTAGCTGGTGCTGGGGTGGCTGGCCCCATTGATCTGATTTGGGGAAGGAGGCAGCAGGGAGAGGGCAGGGTACTGGGCTAGATGGGTCCTGTGACGCTAGCAGACCAGGTGCCAGCTCATGCCCAGGCCTCACTAAACACTGACAAATGCAGAGCTTGACCCAGCCTGTGTGTTAGCTGTGTGAAAACAGCTGCTGATCAGCGTGTGTGGAGTGTTTCGACTTGTGGAATTGCTTGCAGGATTGATCTCTCCCATAACCTCTGTAGCCCGGGGTATAAAGTTAGAATGAATGTTTGCATCATAAACCTCTGTAACTGCTCTACACCACTGAGTTTGCAAGGCAGCTTGCGTCCACCTAACACTGCGTCTACACTAAAATTTGGCTCCCGCTGATGTAACTCACCTGCTTTGCCGACTTAATCATGCCACTTCCCCCAGTCAGCGTAGTTAGGTCAATGCAGTGTCAGTGTACATACTGCGTTGCTTACATCGACTGTCCCGCAATGCCCCACACTGACAGTACAATCGATACCACACACCACAGACACAAAGAGCCAGGTGTACACACACACAAGTGCTGTAACTACTGTGGCGGCTGCATGCAGGGCGATTTGATTTTGTAGTGCAGCCGTGGCCTGTGTAATTCCCCCAACAGGGGAGAAGCATGAATTAGTGTAAAGTGCTGGGCCTGCCCATTGAAACCAAACGAGCCATTGCGAAACATCCTTACTGATTGCCTCTGTTGTTAGATATTTCACTGCGTGTGTGTGTGTTCTCCCTGTGTGCTGCCCCAGCTCTGTGCAGACAGCCAGCACAGCAGACCTTGAGTGAACCGCCCAATGACCACAAGATCCGTTAAGGGACGAAGGCACCCGGCCAGGTTTATTGTTGACAAGGCATGCTAATAGCACCTGGCAGACTCTACGAGGATACTAAGACACGTATGCCTGTGACAATGGACGCAGCTCAGTGAATGGTGGGACTTTCCATTGCCTTCTTGGCTGGACCAACACATTCTCTCAGAGATACCCTGATACAAACAAGCTGCCCCTCTGACTTAGATACTGCCCTCTGACCTGGCTAGTTATTGTCCACTTTTTTTGTACATGTTGGTTTGATTAAAACATTTGTATTTATTACGTTGCTATTTGACCTTATCTTTTAGGAGGGCTCAGTGTGTTCCTGTTATCCTTGGGGAATGTTTTTGTGCCATTCTTGATATTGTGGTTTTTGTACCACGCTTCTGGAATGTGTTTGTGTGAGTCCTTTGTGGCGAGCACTGTCCAGGACTGCGCGTTTCTGCACGATCAGCGCTGGGCTGGCCAGATTCTGGGAACGTGCAAGTGGGCAGGGCCTGATGTTTGCTCACAGCAGGGAGAGGGGATACTGGGCTGGATAGGCCCTGTAGGAACCAGCCAGGCTGAGTTTCCTGCAGGGCAGAGGGAGGTGACTGGGCCTCGTTAGATGCAGCCTGGGGGGCTGGCTGTGGTGAGGGGGTCTTGGGCTTTGGGGGGGTTCTCTGCAACAAGCTGTCTCTGTGACTGATGCTGATCACACTACGCTGCCCCCTTCTTAAAGCCCAGCCCAGCAGCTGGAGCCCACCCAGTAATTAGGAAATGAGATTTAATTTCAGGCAACAAAATGCCACGAAAGTGGCGGGTGAGCCGGCTTTGGGCTGTGCGGTAAGATGATAAGCAGCATCACACGTGCTGGTTGGTTGCATAAGTGTGAACTTGGCTCAGGCTGGTCGCCTTCCCCACCCCCCGCCCAGCCCTGGAGGTTGGGGGCCGACTCTGGGGAGGGCTGGGGAACGAGATGCTGGGTCCCTGCCCAGGAGAAGGGGTGTGCGCTGGGCATCATTCTGGGATTGCTCAGCCCCCAGCATGGCCTGGCCCAGGGCAGGGACCCAGCAGTCCATACCCACAAGGGATGGGCAGGTTGGGGACAGGGCTAGCTCAGTTTGGGTTTGGTGAACTCTGATCTTTAGACAATATTTCCTCTAGGGCCCATTGGATGCACCCGTACTGCCTACAGGGGGCACTGCTGCTGCATGGGGGTATCACCCACCCGCACCTCCTGCCTCCCACTGCCCCACCCCAAATCACCCCGTGGCCCCTCCACCCATGCACTGTATACAGCTTGCAGATACTATAAACCTCTCCCCCTCCCTGCTACCCCCACTGCCTCCCCTCAGCCCTGCTGTAAGCCCCCCAAGTCACCCCGCTCTGCCCCAAACAATCTCCCTCCAGCAGGGTCTGCATGCAGGTCTCTGCAGGATGAGCTCTTCTGCAAGCCTGGTGCAGCTTCACCTGTCCCTGGGTCCCAGCTCCGCCCTAGTCATGATCCCCCCAATCCAGGCCCAAAGGTCTTGGGGGCCCTGGCACAGCTGGCACTGGGAGACAGGGGCATCTTGGCACCCCATTCCCACCAGCCCCCAGGGCTGGGACCAGCAGTGATCAGCTCCCCCAGGCCCACTGCATGGGCTGATGTGTGCAGCCCTCTCCAGTTGCCCTCACCAGGGCCTGGGGCAGAGCATGGCAGAGCCAGGGCAGAGGGGTTGGGCCTGTCTGCTGGACCCACCCTCCCTCCTGGCACCGACCAGGCCCATGGCCAGCTGTCTCAGGCCTGCACCCCCCTCCTGCTTCTGGGGGCAGGCTGAGGGGTACAGCGTGTGTGGCTGGGGTGCCCCTTGCTCAAGGTGCAGGCCCGGGGTGCACACGGAGCCCCGGTGGCAGCCCAGCTGTAAGGGCAGCCATGGGGGGAGCTGGCGAGCCCACAGTCGGGCAGGTGTCTCCACCGGAGCTTTTTAATTCCGCGCCCCCAATTCGCCGCCCACCTGCTTGGCAGCCGCGCAGCAATTATCCAAATGGCTGTTAATTGCGGCTGATAATTCCCCACGGGGATCAGGGATGGAAAGCTCCGCAGCTGAGCAGATTGGGGCTGGGCCCGAGCAGCAGATCCCAGGTGCCAGGGTCTCTCACCCCGTCCACAGCAGGCACGCAGTGCTGGCCGTGCTCCTGTGCCCAGCAGGGAGACAGGAGCTGGCCCAGGGGGAGGGGAAACGGGGCCTGCTGGGCTCTATGGGACTGACCTGTGCCGGGGCACATTCCCCAGCAGGCTGCGTGTGCCATTATTAGCAGGAGTATGAGGGGAGAGAAGGATGGGCAGAGCCAGGGGGGCTGGGAGGCAGGACTCCTGGGTTCTGTGCTGAGCTCTGGGAGGGGAGTAGGGTCTAGGGGTTAGATCAGGGGCTGGGAGGCAGGACTCCTGGGTTCCATGCCCAGCTCTGCCCCCAAATCCATGTGAGTCACTCCCGCTCTGGGTGCCTGTTATTGAGGTTTCATGTCACATGGGTGCTGCTGGGCATTTTCCAAGCCCCCTGGGGGGCTGGGATCGTCTTTTGCCAAGCCTGGGGCACTCTGAGGCTGGCAGGTGCTGGGGAGCCATGGCAGGGTGAGATGGGTAGGGGCACAGGAGGGGTGCAATGCAGAGTCTGGGCTGCAGGGGGGCGCATAGGCTGAGAGTGTCTGACCTGGCAGGTCCCCTCCTGCTGCGGAGAGGAACTGCATTTTCTCCCTCTGCCTGTCTCCCACCCAGGGCAGCCCCCAGCTGGGCTGGGAAGCAGCCGCCTGCCCTCCCGTGAACCAGCCAGGGGCACTGGGCTTGAAGGGGTGCTAGCCTAACATGGCCTAGGCCAGGCCCAGATGATCACAAACAGGGCGCGCCCAGCCAGGCCATCCCTGCGCCAAACCTGGCTCAGCCCAGGCCCCAACCCATGGCTGCACGGTCAAGTCAGTGCCCTCCAGCTCCCCGCCCTCCCCAGCTGCCTGCAATAGCCGTGCTACTCCCCCCCTCCGCCCCCGCCCCAACTGGCCTGGCTGGGACACCGCAGGTCAGGGCGGGAGGGGTCACAGGCAACCAGAGCAGTGACTCTGTGCATCACAAAAATCTCCCAGGACCTGGGTAAGCTGGGTTTGGTCCTTGGCACAGCACAGCTCACAGGCCTGAAGCCTCCTTCCCACCTCATGGGGTGCGCGACCATGTGTGGCTGGCTGAGTGCCCCCTGGGCACCAAGGGAGCAGGGGATGGGCTGGGAGAGGGCAGGAGGGGCCACAGCCTGCGAGCAGGTTGAGAGGAGAAGTTAGACAACCCCCAACCCTCATGAGTGATGGGTCTGATCCCCCACCACGGTCACCCCTGCTCTGGGCCCTGATCCCCCATACTCCTCCGGGACCTGGGGCAGGTCCTTGACCTGGCACTGGTCTCTCACTGTCTCCAGCTGGTGGGGGTGGGGTTGCTGAGGGCGCTAACCCCCATGCCCAGTGACTACAGAGGCAGGACGAGTCTCCGAGCTGAGCCGGGGGAGCAGGGTGCGGGAAGGGTAGGAGAATGGGGCTCTCTCACAGCCCCTCCTTGGCTCCTTTCACCCTCCAACGAGGGGGGGGTTGGGGACATTGCCACTGCACCCCCAGCTGTTGGCACAGGCTAGAGGGTGCCAGAGGGGAGCCCTGGCCTGGCTGGCGGGACGAGCCTACACAGCTGCTCACACAATGCAGTTGCCAGCGCAGGAATAGGGCCCCAAGAGCTGGGGGCCAGCAGCAGCCGGGGTGGTGGGACCCTGGGGCAGCTCTAGGCACAGGAGGATGGAGGAGGTGGGGGTTGGGGCAAAGACCAAGCCCTAGAGGGGGACCAAGGAGGCAGGTGTTCTGTCCCACATCTGAGCGGGAAGCAGGGGCTAGTGGTTAGAGCAGGGGCTGGGACGCAGAGGGCTGGGTTCCAGCTCTGATTCTGGGAGGGGCAGGGGCTGGGTGGGTATGGTTCCCTGTGGGGGTCAGCGTGGGGGCTGGGCCCTGGTGCTCGCTCAGTGCCTGTCCCAACCCCACACTTGATGGGGACCCCATAGCTAGCTTGAGGGGACTCCTGAGGCTCCCTCCTGGTCCCCCTCACACACGGACCAGAGGCAGAACAAGGCACTAGGAGCAGGGGGCCACAGGGAACTATGTAGGTTCTGGGGCACGGCTGGGTGAGCCAGCACTGCACCAGCAGGGGGCGACCACAGGCCAGAGCAGAGCTGCCCCCAGGCCCTAGTCCAACAGTGAAAGGAGCAGCCACTGCCCCACCCTGCTCCCAGGTGTGAGGAGGCAGCGCTGGCCTGGTGACTCGGAGCCAGGACACCTGGGACCTGCAGCAGGGCTGGAGGGGGAGTTGGGGAGATCCCGCTCCCTGGGCCCTCAGCCACCCGCCCCGCCCTGTGCCCTCCCTTCCCCTGCCTGTGAACAGCAGCAGAGACCTCGGCCAGCCTTTGGCAATGCACTTCATTGGCCCAGGCACATGCCCAGCAGGGCAGTAGCCAGGGGCAGGGCCAGCACTGACTTTGTGATAATGGGTGGGGGGGGCAGGGGCTCAGAGCTGCGAACAAACAAACTCTCCCCCTGCGCCCCCCACCCCCTGGAGGTCACTCCCAGTAAAGGAGGTCACTGCCTTTACCTGGGATCGCTCCTGCCAGCGCTTGCCCCAGCACAGCCCGCCTGGCAGGCAAGAGGGAGAGGATCTCTAGGGCCCGTGGGATTCAGGGGGTGAGGCTTGGCTCAGGGCTTGATCAGACCCAAGGGGGCTGGAGCTGGCTGCCTCAGATGGAGCTGGGGCTCCAGGTGCCCAGGGCGTGGCTCTGATACCCAGGGAAAGGCAGTGGGGAGGTGTCTGCCACTGGGCAGGGGCATTTGATCCAGGCCCATCAGGTGGCGAGCCCGCTCTGCCCTGCTGCTAGGGTGACCAGACAGCAAGTGTGAAAAATAGGGACAAGGGGTGGGGGGTAATAAGAGCCTAGATAAGAAAAAGCTCCAAATATCAGGACTGTCCCTATAAAATCGGGACATCTGGTCACTCTACCTGCTGCTGACCAACCCTGGACGCGCCTCCTACGCAGTCCTGGCTCCACCCCCACTTACTTGGGCACTCTGACTGCAACTCCTGCTAGGACCCCTCCCCCCTTCAGGAGCCGAGGTCCCCACTGGGGGACAGGGCCAAGAGGCCAGGGTGCCAGGCTGTGATGGGAGGGGTGCAGGGAGCCAGGGCTGGGCCAGCACCTCAAGGCGGTGAATGGGGATGATATGGGGGCAGAAGGGGGGGGGTCTCTTTAACTCTTTTCAGACTGGACAGACACAGCCTGGGGCTCAGTGGCTGGGTCACACCACCCCCCCCAAAGCCAGATGCTGGAAGCAGCCTCTGTGCGCCCCCCATCGCTGGCAGAGGGGTGACAGGAGGGGGAGGGAAAGGGGCTGTGCTTTGGGTCCCAGGGAGGGGAGGTAGGAATGGCTGAAGCTGGTAGATAATGGAGCCTGACTCTTCTCCTACCCAATCGGGGGCAGGGTGGCCACGGGGCACAAAGGGTAATGGCCCTAGAGGCTGTGCCAGAGGGAGGAAGCCTGGCCTGCCCCCTGCCCGAACAGCCAAGCAGCCTGGGGGTCCTCCCCCCGCCCAAGAACTGACACCGCAGCCAAGAGTAGGGGGGAAGATGCCTTGTTGAGAAGAGCAGGTGGAGCTGGGGGCAGCAAACTGTGGGGGGCAGAGTCTCTGGGGGGAGGGGGCTGCTTCTAGGCCTCCTCGGGGTCCAGCTGGTTGAGGGTTTGGATGTCATCCAGGAAGAGCTTGGGGGTCAGGATGTGACTGGAACCTGGGGGAGAGAGAGGTGGTTGGCAGTGGTGGGCACAGTGAGGCAGGTATGTGGCTGGCATCACCATCACCCCCATCCTTGCAGCTGGACCCTGCTCTAGTGCAGGGGGGGAGGGACTGTCTCCTATCCCCCTTGGCCTGGCACCGCACCCCTCGTGCCGCTGTACCCTGCACAGCCAGGCAAGAATCCATGCGCTGACAGTGTTCCTCACCCTTGGGTCTTCGAGGGGTGTGTGCAGGGGGTGAGCCATATCCCTATGGGAGTAACTGGGGGTGTCTGACTGGGGCCCCACACATGGTCCCTGGGCAATGAGAGGCCTGGGGAGACAGAGGCCAGGAGATCAGGCGGCTAGATACAGGCCATGTGGGGCAAGCACATCTGTTCCCAGGCCCCTGGGTGTGGGAGGACAGAGGGTAGCATGGGAGCCCTGTGGGTGCTGGGCAGGCAGTTCTAGGGTCTCCCCCTCCCAGGGGGTCCCCCAACTCTCCATTCCAGCCGCCCTTTCCCCCAGGACTCGCCCCACTCACCGATTACCACCTCCCACTTGCCCTTGATGGCCGGGGTCACTTCGTAGGCACAGCGCATCTCAGACATGGACACCCCACCCAGCACGTAAATGATGAGGCGCGGGCCCGTCCGGTACTCGGCCGCTGGCTTGTTCTTGTGCCAATGCCTAAAGCGGGCGCTGGGGGGAGAGAGGGGCAGTGTGGATACCAGGGGCTCGCTGAGGGAATGCCAGATGGAAGGGCAGGGCCTGGAGGAGGCTGCGGGGCAGGCCCTGCCCAAGGGAGTGGGGCAGGAGTCCCAAAGCAGGCAAGAGGGAGTAGGGGAGGGTGGCACCTGCGCTGGGCTGGGGGTCTGTCTAAAGCTCGGCCAGTCCCTTTCCTCCATCCTGGGCCCTGGTGTGTTGAGGGACTGCTGGGGTGCGGGGGACATGGTAAGAGGGTTCCAGGGCTCCAGGCTCTTGGACATCCCCTCCCCCGTAGAGGGCAGGGTCCTGACCACACACTCCCAGGCACAGAGGCTCCTACACTCTGGGGTGTGTGTGTCAGGGCTCTGCCACCCACAGCCCAGCCAGGCTCAGCCTTACCTGACAGCAGCCTGGGAGCTGGTGGTAGGGACCGGGTCCGACAAAAAGGGCCACAGATTCTTGTCCAGTTTGTCCTCAATGATGTCCTGGCAGGGGGTGGGGGGGTGGGGGGAGGACAGATCAGCAGGGGCCAAGCAGCAGGAACCTTGGATCTGGTGGCCAAGCCAGGCCCCATTGGGGTGGAGGGGCTGGGACGGCTCCTCACTGAATGATTGACAGTCCCTGGGGGGAGCAGCCTGGGGCCCCCTTTCCAGGGGGGGGCATGGGGAGCCAGCAAAGAACACGCTGACTCCTCCAGTGATGCCCCCCCATCTCCCCACATCCCCCTCAGCTGCTCAGTGCCCTGCTGTGAACTCCCCACCCATCCACCGTTATGAGGAGGGCGGAGACCTCCTGCAGCCAGATCCAGGGCCCCTCATTTGGGGGGTGGAGGGAGAGAGGCAGGGGGCTGCCCTCAGTGCCCCTTTCCTGCTGCGGGCAGATCCAGGCCCTGCCTCTTGCTCCATGAGGTGTGTCCCAGGCACGCAGGGGGCCCAGGATATGATACATCCTAATGCCACATAATAGGGGCTTTTACATTAGTCTGCTGCATTGACTTGTACAGGGAAGCTTAAGGCCTGCCAAGTTGTGGCTGGCGCAGAGAGGGGGCACCCCGATTGGATTAGGCGTGGGATTGAGGCTACCGCAACTGCCTGCCCCAAAATCCCACAGGAGGAACCATCACAACACTGGAACAAGGGCCTGGGAGCCTCCCACCTGTGATCTGCCAGGGACAGGAGCTCCGGTCAGGGGGTTAATTCTTGGCCTGGAGGAGCCCCAAGCCAGTAGGTTGAAGGCAACTAAGTGTGCCCCCCCACCCTCTTGAGGAGTGCCCCACAGGACAGGGCAATGAGGGGCTCAGCCCCCTGCAAGGGTTAGGGGATGGAGTGACCATGTCACCTCTCACAAGCTAAGCAGGTTTGGGCCCAGGCAGTGCTTGGATAGGAAACCTCTAAGGAAAAGCTACTGGGTGCTGGGGGTGCGAGTGAGTCAGCAGAGGGTGCTCTATGACCCCAGTGCGGCGCTAGGGGACGCTGTACTGCAGGGAGCAGGCGGAGGGCTCAGCAGGGGGCACTCTCCCCTGGCAGTCAGTGTTGACCCCAGTGCGACGCTAGGGGGCGCTGTACTGCAGAGAGCAAGCGGGGCGGGGGTCTGCAGGGGGCGAGACCAGTACTGTGCTGCAGGAGTTCATCCTTTAGATGAGCGTCAAACAGCTGCTCCTCACTGGAGGTTAGGCCAAGGACCCTGCCAGCCATTCAGATTCCAGTGCCAGTCATGACAGTGTGCTGCCTGGATCCCCTGCACTTCCAGCCCCACACACTGATCACCTCCTGCCCTAGACTCTCGGGCAGTGCTGCTGGGCGGCTGTTAAGAGCTGCCTGCCACTCCTTTGGAAGAATTCAGCTCCGGTGAGGGACCGCTGTATAAACCGCCCATGGCCCACCCCAGAGGTGGCAGCATCTCAGCACCGAGTAAGACAACTCCCCTGCACTCGTGTCTATGATTTAAGACCCCTAAGGACGGCAGCAGGAGAGGACTCTCTGATGAGCCCCTCACATGGCTACAGCCCTGCACAGATACAAAAGTGTGGATGTGCATCAGCCCGCGATCCACAAGCCGCCTTTTACCTGTATCCGCATCCTCACCGGCAGCAGCTAGCGAGGTTGGGGAAGGGGTCTTGCAGGGAAGGGGCAGCGTGGAGGGGGCGGGGTCTCGAGGAGAAGGGGCAGTGTGGGGGCGGGGTCTTGAGGAGAAGGGGCAGTGTGGGGGCGGGGTCTTGAGGAGAAGGGGCAGTTTGGAGGGGGTGGGGGCTTGGGGGAAGAGGTGTCTCATCACGTGCCCTCCTGGGGGGTCACGAGCAACAGTACACAGCAGCAGCAGAGCATGTTGCATCACAGTGGGGTGGAGGGGTGGGGCGCCGGGGCCCCACCCACTCCAATCCCAAATCCTGCTGCCCAGGAGCTGGTGGGGACACTGGTGCTGCTCGAGCTGCTGGACAGGAAGCAGCGTGGCGGAGCGAGTGGGTGCTGGACAGCCCCGACTCCGACCTGTCGCCCAGCCACTGGCTGCGGGCCAGCGGCCCCGAGCGCGCTGCGTCCCCCAGGCTGCCTGAGCCGGACGCCACGGGCCAGGCACTGCTGGGGAGTAGAGCCCTGCATGGTTGTATCTGCAGCTGATCCACTATCCGCAGAAATGGTGCACAGATATGAAGGGCTCTACACATGGTTGACCCCAAACCAACCCCTCCCCCTTGGGCCCAGCCTGCCAATTGCAACCCCACCCCCAAGGCCAGGAAGCAGATGGCCCGGTACCTCCATGATGTCCTTAAGCATGGGGGTCCAGCGGGAGAGCTGGTAGCTGGATTCCAGCCGCACCTTCCTCTCCGGTCGCAGCTGCCCGCTCTGGGGGAGGAAGGGAGAGGGGGTGAGAGGCAGCAGGGAGGAGGTGCGGGGTGGGAACGGGGGCAGACAGGGAGAGTGCTGCCTACCTGAGTCGCGCCAGCCAGGCTGGCAGGGGAGAGGCAGAGAAAAGAACAGAATGGATCACTGAGCGAGAGAGAGAGAGAGAGAGAGAGGAGGCGAGAGAGACTGATGGGAGAACAGAGCTGCTTCCCCCCATTCGCCGCATGGCCACCCCAAGCAGTGGTCACCAGTTCCAGCTCGCTGGCGATCTGAGGTCCTGACTTCCAGTATCCTCTGCAGGGGCAGAAGAAGTCACCCCAGATGGGGAGTAACTCAGGGGTCACCCTCATATGGGGAGGGCGTCACCCCACTGTACAGGGACAGAGGCCACCTCTGTGCTGGGAGTAGGTCACTGCCATAGAGGGGCACCTCCAGGATGGCCTGGGCTCCCCTGTGCAGCACAGAGCTGCCCCCTGGCATGGGTACAGCTGCTGGCCCCTGGCCCCAGTCCCTTACCCCAGGCGTGAGAGAGATGCCCAGGAACTTCAAGTTGTTGATGATGTCTCTCTGCTGCTGGATGTTGGCATGCTGGATCAGCTTGGTGAGGTTCTCCTTGTCCACACCTGCACAGGGACAGACAGGTCAGTGCTAGCACCCCGGGACGCACCCACAGCCCAGGCACATGAGTCCGTGGCCCCAGGAGTCCTAGTTCCCCGATCAAATCCTGAGATCCTGCTCTTCCCACCCCTCTCAGAGCTGAGGGTAAACCCAGGAGTCCTGGCTCCCAGCCCCCCTCTAACCCACTAGACCCCACTGCCCTCCCAGAGCTGAGGATAGAACCCAGGAATCCTGGCTCCCAGCACCATCCGCTCTAACCCACTGGACCCCACACAGTTAATGATCGAATTTAGGTTCTTGCTGCTCCTCCCTCAACAGGTTCTCTCAGGCGCTGGGGTCAGGGGTCTCTCTAGTTCCCCCTGGCAGTGCAATGGGAGCCCCCATCCCCCTGATCTGGGCTCCTCCTTCTGCGGCCAGTCAGGTGCAGAGTCAGAGCCAAGGCCTGGCTCTTAAAGGCTGTGAGGCCTTGAGCTGGAGGGAGGGCAACGTGCCCCACCCCTGCCCCCCCAAACCATTTACTGCTGCTTAGTGCAGACGGGGAGGCCTGGCAACTCCACAGCACCCCCTGCCAGGAAACTGGGCAGCCAGGCAGCCAGAGGAGCCCCATGAGGGCACCCTGGCCTGAGCAATGGGCACAGGGGCAGTGCCTGAGCAGGGTTACAGGAAGGGCCCCGGAGCAGGGCCCTGCCCCACCGAGCCAGCATGGGATAGGAACCGATGGGGGAAGAGGGACTGTGCCAAGTGTCAGGGTCAGGGAGGTTCCCCAGGCCCTGGTGAGTTTGGGGAAGGGGCTGGATGCGGCAAGAAGCAGGGAGCTGCTGCAGGGATGACACAAGGGGTGGGCAGGGGACTGGTTGCAGGAGGCTCAAAGACACAACATGGTATCTGAACAGCCTGCAGGAAGGGAGGGAAGTCCCCCCTCCCTGCAGAGAACGGGCTGGGGGGCTGCTCTGGGTGTGTGTATCCATCCTCCCTCCCTCCCTGCAGAGAACGGGCTTGGGGGAGCATGGAGGGCGGACACTGCTCGGAAGACAGTAGCAGGGAGCAAAGGCCGCCAGATCTGACCCCAGATCGGAGCATGGGCGTGGTGCACTGGCAGGCTTGCAGGCACCGAGAGGTGGGCAGAGGGAAGACAGGGCTGTAGAGCCAGGCTGGACACAGGCCCTGGGAAGCGGCTGGCCGGGGGGCGCCCTGCATAGCAGGAGGGCTTGCCAGTCTGAGCAGTGCTATTCCCCACCAGCCCCACAGGCCTGGGCCCCACCTCCAGGAGCACCCCCCTGCAGCAGCAGGCCCCGCAGTGCTCCCCCTGCAGGCCTGTGGCATTACCATTCTTCAGGAAGATGTAGATCAGGATGATGCGGATCTTGTCGTAGGCCTGCACGCTGGGGTCCAGCAGGACAGGCAAGATGATCTTCATGGGGTCCTTGATCTTCTTCCCGTCCACGTCCGTCCCCATAGCCAGGTCCTGGGGGCAGGGGGAAGGGGGCGCACACACAAGGCCCAGGTCAGGCCACTCTGCTTCCTCCCGCCCACGCAGCAGGATGGGAGATGTGACGGCCCCCTGACCCACAGCTCGCCTACCCCGTGCCAGGGCCCCCTCCTCCCTGGGGTCAGCTCCCTCTGGGGTGAGCAACTGGCCCCCAGGGAGTAACCCGAGCCCCATGTCCTCCTTCTGCACCCCTGGTGCTGCATGGAGGGGCTGACCCTGGCTCCAGCGAGCCTGCAGCTCTGAGACCCCTCTCTCCGGGCTGAGTCCATGAGCCAGACTCTGCCCCAAGCCAGGCTCTACCCACAGACCCACCTGCTCCAAGCTGCACAGCTTCTCCACTGTTCCTTTGAAGTGCTGCATGCAGTGCTCGGCCAGGTTCAGATGCGTGGAGTACTGTGGGGAGAGACCGGGGCACAGGGGGAGTTTACCGTATCACTGGCTGGTCCAGAGCACCTGCACCTCCCAACCCACAAGGAGGGCCCCTCGGCCAGAGGGGCAGCCTCAATTGGCTGTAGAAGCCGAGCATATAGGGATTGTTTTGCCCAGCCACCATATAGGGCTGCCACATAGGGATTGATGTGCAGCCACCTCTGGGGTGGAGCGGGGCAGCGGGAGGGGAGGATCAGAACGAGGGAGCAGCTTCCAAAACAGCCCACGGCTTCTCTATTAGTCACCATGAGGTTGGGGGCTTGGAGACCAGCAGGTGTCGGGGTACCTGTGCCAGTGGCCAGGAGCTTTCTGTCGGCACATGGCTCAGTGGCACCAGGAGTGGCTCCAATAGGCTGGTTTGGAAGCTCACCAAGGCCCTCTCCCGAGAGCTGCAGCAGCAAGGCACGGGCTTTACCCAAGGGCTGCCCTTGGTGGGGCTAACGTGGCAGCTCTGGGCACTGACAGGCAGGCTGCTGCCCATGGTGCCACACAGCACCTGGGGGGAAAATGGCTCTGCCCAACAGGACAGGTCAGCAGCTCTCATCAGGCAGTAAAGCGGAGTGCCACAGAGTGCTCTGCCCCCCAAGAGAGTCCCTACTGTCCCTCACCAGCCCCACAGAGCACCCTGCCCCTCCCATCAGCCCCACTGAATAGCCTGCCCCCTGCCCACTAAAAGCCCAGCCCCGTTACCCTGTTCAGCTCCTTCTGATACTGGGGCATCTTCTTCAGGATCTGGGACAGGTCCTCGATGTTGGCCTGGAGGGAGGCGGTGGTGAGATCCCGGCCGCTCCCAGCGCTTGGAGCCCCCTGCAGGGCAGAGGCAGCAGGGCGGGTCACTCAGGCCATGCGTGGCTGCGGCTTAGGTTAGACCTGCCCTTTCCAGGCCAGCTGGAACGAGACGGGAGCCCCGCAACCCGAGCACCCCTCAAGGTGTAAAGCAGCAGCGGGCCAGGGAGATGCCAGCGTTGGCTCCCTGCAGCTCTCCCTGCGCGGTCCCGATCCTGCTGTCTGACTCCGCCCCGTGGGCCTCTGCCCTCCCCCACTGTGGGGAGCTCCAGAGCTCTGGCTGGCGGGCAGGGGACTCCACATACACCTCTAAGCCCTTTACAGGCAAACCCTGGGAGCAATGGGACAGCCCCCCTGCCCCCGCCAACCCCTCCTGGGGCAGCAGGGAAGCCTCCCCTCCCCATCAGTGGCAGTGGGATGGGTCCCCCTGTCCCTCCGGCCTGAACTCCCCAATCGCTCCCCCCAACCCCTGCCGCACCTTGTCCGTGGTCAGCCTCTTGCTCTCATAGAAGGTGCGCAGCAGCTCCGTCACCTTCCTGCAGCAGGGAGAGGGGTCAGGACGGAGCCAGGCACTGCCTTGGAGGTAGGGGGTACCCTGTCCTATGCTACAGGGGATGGAGCCCCCGCCCCACAGGCACCAGGGTTCTCTGCCTCAAGAGCCTCAGACAGGCTGGGGGAGGCCCTCTTCCTAAGTTACCCCAAGGCAGAGTTCAGTGCACCTCTGGGGGCTCCTGGCGCCCTGCTGGGGGGGCCTGGGGCCAGCGGCAGGCCCAGCAGGAGGTCGGTGAGGGACTCACTCAAGGGAGCTGTAAGGTGCATGGGGAGACCCTGGGATCGGGGGAAGACAGTGTCCAGGCGGATCACCAAGAGGAGATGTGGACAGTGGCTCTGGAAGGGAGCGCTCAGGGGTCCTTTGGGGAGAGGGGCTGGGTCCAGGGGGTCTCAGCACTCAGAGAGGAGTATGTCTGAGGGACAAGCTCCAGCACTGGGTGGGAAGGGGAGGGGGGGCCCTGGCACTGTGCAGGAAAGGGGTGTGTTGCGGGGGGTGGGTGTCCCTGCACTGGGTGGGAGAGGAGTGTATCCAAGGGGTAATGGGGTTCCAGCACTGGGTGGGAAGGAAAGGGGAGGGGTGTGTCTGAAGGGGAGGATGGGGGAAGTCCCGGCACTGGAAAAGAGGGGGAGGGGTGTGTCAACGGGGTGGGCTGTCCTGGCACTGGGTGGGAGAGGTGTGTCCAAGGGGAGAGTCCTGGCAGCGGGCGGGGAGGGGAGGGCTGTGCCAAAGTGGGGGTAGGGGGTCCCAGCATTGGGTGGGGAGGGGAGAGGTGTGCCGAAGGTGGGGGGGAGTAGCAAGACCCGGCACTAGGCAGGGCACAGAGGGGTGTGTCCAGGGGTGTCCTGGCATTGGGTGGGGCATGGAGTGGTGTGTCCGGGGGGGGGATGGGTCCTGGCCCTGGGTGGGGCACGGGGGGGTATGTCCAGTGGATGGGCGGGGCATGGAGGGGTGCGTCAGGGGGCAGGGCCGAGCGCGCTCACTTGGAGACGTCAGCGATGTGCATGTGGCGTAGCTGCACCCAGAGTTCGTCGTCTTCGTCCAGCAGCGCCTCTTTCTCCTGCGAGTCGCTGATACCCGTCGTCTCGTACCTGCAGGGGGGAGATGGGGTCAGGCTGCGGCACCCCTCGCCCGAGCGTGGGGGCTGCGGAGCAGTGCAGGTGCCTGGGCCACATCCCCCCCAGCCCGCCTGAGGAGGGGTGCGGGGCGCCCCCTGCTGGCAGCCAGGCCCTACTTGTAGGTGTCTTTCTCGATGCTGAGCAGGTCGTAGGCCATGGCCTGGTAGGTGAGCTCGTGCAGCAGTGGGGACACCAGATCGAAGCTTCGGTCCACGATCAGCAGCTGAGAACGGGCTTTGTCGGGGCCCTGGGGCAAAGGAGAGAGAAACCCGTCACCTCCTGCTCTGGCAGAGGGTTCCTGGCCTGGCTTACACTGCACAATCCAATGGGCCCTGGTGGCCTGAAACTTCACTACCCACCCTCTCTGTGGCCCAGCCCCCATCCCCAGGGGGAAGCCAAGAGACACCCCCCAAGCTAGCTGGGACGTGCCCTGGGGTCCTGCCCTGACCAGCTGCACTGCAACGCCCCCTGCGGGGACGGGCTACCTGCCCCTCATGCAAATAGCAATGCCCCCCTCCCCCAAGCATGCTCTCTGCTCGTGCCTCTCCACCAACGGGAGCATGCCCCTTACAAGGCAGCTCCCTGACTGCCCCCTGCTCCATATGCTGTGTGGGGACGGGGGGAACTACACCAGAAGGGCCTGGCTAGTCTATCATTAACCAACACCAGGCCCAGAGACTCTTTGATACAAGGTCCCAGAGGGGGACGACAGGACATTATCCCTATGCCTCACCTTGCATCTGAGCTGGGACCCCATATGAAGCTCTAGCTCCCCAGTCCCAACCTGTGTGGCCCCCCAGCATCCAGTTGGACAGAGACCACTCAAATGGTCAGCATCTCAGACCCACATCATGGGGGGGCTGGCCCAGCACCCGCTTCCTGCCTGATCAGCATGCACTGCCCTCTTTGCGCAGCAGGTGGCGATAGGAGACCAGCCCTGCGCTCTCATGGCAGACGGCTCTGAAACCGGCTCCAGCAGCCCCAGTGGAACCCAAGCCCACCCAGGAGCACCTCGGCAAGGGGCTGCGTCTGCTCTTTGCTGGGTAGCACAGACAGTCAGGGGTGGGTGGGGTGGGGACGTACAGCCCCTGATGCTATCCCAACTGTCCCACCTCACTACGTGGCCCGATTTTCAGCCACGCTCGGGAGCAGAACGTCGGACCGGCCACCACCCATCCGCCTGGCAGGTCTCCACAGCCTCTGGGTAAATGGGTTGAGGCTGACGGGGGAGCGCCTCTCTTGGAGGAGTATCTGGCCCCCACCACTGTAGCACTATCATTGCTGCATCCTGCCCCCCCATGCACGTGGGGCTGGGCAGGGCTGTCACCCCATTGCAGAGGGGGATGGAGGCCCAGAGGGGCTGGGTGACTCACCCAAGGTCACACAGGGAGTCTGTGGCAGAGCAGGGACATGAACCCAGAGCTGGCACCATCATTCCCCTCTAGCCCTACCCAGCCTGGATGGGTTGCTATGCTCAGCCCCCGCCCCCACCCCCCACGGGACTCTGCTCACACCCTTTGCCAGTTCGGCTCTGCTGGAGGGATCCCCGAGTGCAGATGGGGGCTGGCGTAACCACCGGGTCACCCCACCCTGCCCAGAGCAGAGGGGTGGTTAGTGCACTGGTGGGTGCCACAGCACTGCCTGTCCCAGCTACCCCTCAGGGCTGGCAGCTGGGAAACATCAAAGCAAGAGGGACTAGTGCAGACAAGGCCCCAGGGTGCCGGGACTGCGGGCTGGGTGGCTTTGGAGACCAGAACAGTTGGGTTTCTTAGGCACCTGGACCCCAGCCTGGGCAGCCCAGCCCACTGAAGGTTAAAGCAAGAGGCCGTTCTGGTCAGCCCAGAGCCTGGCCGAGCTGCAGAGAAACCTGTTTTCAGCTCCGGGTCTCTCACTCAGGGCCTGTCTACATGTAAACCACTTCAGCTGCTCCGCTTCAGTGACTCCGCCTTTCCCATACCCCCAAGCGACGCAGTGGCACCGACCCAATTGCCTCGTGTAGACCAGGCCTCGGCCTGACCTTGATCAGTTCTCAGGCGAGAGCTCCCAGCTTCCCGCACTCATCCCCCAGCTCAAACCTTCCAACCCTGTGTTCTCGAGCTGGGGGCCCTGCTCCAATTCCCTGCTGGGAGCATCCAGCCAGGAGCCATTGGAGCCGGCACGGTCTTTCTGGCCCCCAGGCTGATCTGTGTTGGATTCTCTTCATTTCACCAAGACAGGGAGGTGACACCCCCCACCCCCGGCATGACTCTTACCTTCCCCAAGAATCCTTCCCCTTCACCCCCTGCCAGAGAAGCCAGGAAATATATAGGGAAACTGAGGCACGCATCAGATTCATAAAAGATATTACAAACATTCCCAGTTGGTCACAGGTGCACAGTCTCCCAGCAGCTCAGCAAAGGCTGGAAGCAAGAGCGGAGGCAACAGGAGGGAGAGATCTGGGCAGGCCTTGGATTTTACATCACTTTGCTTCTCCTAGGGGGGTAGGAGCTACTGGGTTTCCCGTGTGAGAATCCAGGGCAGGGTGGGTTTGCAGCTCCCCTCTGCTGGGGGTGGGACGGGGATGGCAGGAGCTAGGGGAAGCCCACAGGCCAGGGCTGACTTGTGGCTAAGGCTTGGGAGAGCTGGGTTCTATTCCTGCTCTGGCAGACTCCCTGTATGCCTCAGTTTCCCATCTGTAACACAGGCCACCCTGCCTCCCCTGGGAGGCTGAATTCATTAGTGAGATTCTGATACCATGGTGATGAGTGTAGGAGCACACACAGACAGGAGTGTCCAGGTGTGGAAGAGGCTCTGTGTGTGAAGCTTAGTTCTCTGACCGAACTGCCCTGTTTATAAACAGAGAGATTGTGCTGGGCACACACTTCCCCAGTTGGTGCCTCAGTTTCCCCATCTATACAGAGGGGATAAGGACATTAGCCTTTGTAGAGCACTTTGAGATCTGCCCACAGCCAGTGTTAGAGAAGGGCTGGGGCCATTAGTCCAGCCACACAGGGAATGCTATTGTTCTGCCAACCCCTCAGGATCTCCAAGGGTGTCTAGACCCCACCCCTCCCCCCGCCAGGATCTCCGAGCAGGTTCTAAATCACTCCTCCTTCCTTCTACTTCTCATGTGCTCCCCCGTGGCTCTGTCCCATGGCAAGGGTGTGGCCGACACAGCTCGCTCACCTCTCCCATGCTGGGCTCGTATGCCTTGAACGCCTTGAGTTTGGCCAGCACAGCGTGCGCCAAGTGGAAGTTATCTTCATGGTCCCTGCAGCAAAGACAAACCCTGTGGGTCAGAAACAGCTCCTCCCCGAGGGGCACACGCACTTCCTGTAGGAGGTAACCAGGTACCCTCGCCCTTTGGGCACACTCACTTCCTGTAAAGGATGGCTGGGTACTTCTCCATGGCTCACTCACTTCCTATAGGGGATAGCTGGGTACCCCTCCCCCTGGGCACACTCACTTCCTGTAACAGATGGCCAGGTACCCTTCTCCCTCTGGGCACGCTCACTTCCTGTAGAGGATGGCTGGGTACTTCTCCATGGCTCACTCACTTCCTATAGGGGATAGCTGGGTACCCCTTCCCCTGGGCACACTCACTTCCTGTAGCGGATGGCTGGATACTCCTCCAGGGTTTCACACAATGTGGCAATCTGCTCTGCCAGCATCTCCAGCTGCTTGTTCTTTTCAAAAAAGCTGTGGGGGCTGAACCAGTTGTGGAAGGTCTTTGGCTTGTCCAGGGAGTACACCTTGGGGACGGGGGAGAGCAGAGATCAGACCCCGGTGCCAACTGCTTGCAGCCAGGCCAGCTGTGTCCCATACCGCGCCCCTAAGATGCGCTGTTGGATCAGGCCAGCCTGGTGGAGCTGTAGTGAGCCCCTAGTGAGGGAGAGATCCCTTTGCCAGTGCCACTCCTGTTGTGGTAGAGGGATAGCGAGCCAGAGATTCATGCACCAGCCTGGGATGAAGATGCCCCAGGTTCAGGTCCTTACTTGGCTGCAGACCCCCAGGTGCCCTCAATGTTGGGGGAGGGGGCTTGGCGACGCTTCTAGTCTGGTGAAAGCCCCAGCATAGCCACGGGCAAACCCGGCATCAAGGCGCGTCTGCCGCTGTCGCTTATTTCACTGGCCGAACAGAACGAGCCATTGGGACAAACGTGCTTGGACACCAATAAACAGTATCAGCCCATGAAGGGTTTGCTGGCGCAACGGGACAGGTGAGCCAGCAAAGCCTCCTGACGGACACTCAGCTTATACCAGCCAAAGCTTCTCTTGGCACAGCTGGCACCGGTACCCCAGATGAAATCAGCTAGAGTGGCGAAAGGACTGCTTTGCCAGCGTAGCGGCATCTACCCAGGGGCTCTGCCACCACAGCTGCATCAGTTACAGGGGGGATTTTTTCTCTCATGTCCCTGTAACAAACCCATACCAACAAAGCTTTTGTGTGTAGACCAGGCTCATGTCTCTCTGTGCCTCAGTTTCCCCATCAATGCAATGGGGCTGACACCACAGTCCTGCCCCTCGGGGCAGGAGGGGGGAAATCCACTGATGACACAAGGAGGGGATGGGGTGGTTGGGTAAAGGGCAGGCGTGTGGAGTATCGGGCTGTCTTGCAGGCCTAGTATAAACCATCAGTAAGAGCTGGTAAAGCCAGGGAGGCAGGGCCCTCCTCCCCCATACATCTACCATCCCCACCAGGTGCAAGCCAGCGATTCCACCTCTCACAGGGTGTGAGCAGCCAGCTAGTCCCTGCTGTCCTGTGCTGGCGTCAAACCTGGGGCCCTAGAAGGGAAAGATTCCCCCGCCAAGCCACATGAAACAATAAGGGTGTGGTGTTGTACGTCACCATCCGCCCCGCGGACCTGCTCCTCCAAAGCCCGGCCACCCCTCACCTGGCTCTCATAGGGCAGGAAGGCCATGTTGATCTCCTTGAGGGTTTTGATGACCTTGGTGATCCGTGACTTCCTCAGCTCCTTGAACAGAGGCTCAGGACAGGCTGCAAGGCAGAGGCAGTGGGTGGGAGTGACAGGCACAGGGCTCAGGACCCCCAGCACAGCGCCAGCCCCCACGGACGGGGCCAGGACGGGCACAGCAGGGGCAGTAGTGCTGCACGCTTGTGGGGAACCTGGGCAAGCCAGCAGGGCCACACAGGAGTCAACGATGAGTCCAGCCCCCCCGAACCAGAGTCATGCCGGGTTCTCGCCTTCTGCAGCATCAGCAGCGAGGGGGAGCCACAATCTCTCCGATGCAGCCCCTATCTCACACCCTGCCCTCAGCCCGCCCGCAGGGCTGAGTGACCGGAGTGTACAACTCAGGATGATGCACAAGGAGGAACGGGGACTTGGGTTCCCCCTGCCGCTGTAATGGGGAGAAGCAGATATGACCCTGACACACTGGGTATTCTGGTGGTGTCCCATCCCCCCACCGAGTTGGGACTGATGGAGCAATGCATGCTGGGAATGGTAGCAAGAGGCCGCCTTTCTGGGCACACGCTGCGGGTGTCTGTGAGCCGTGCTGGCTGGAGGCAGGCCCGTGGGGGAGAAGGGGGGGGAAGGGATAGGTGGGGTCATTCAGTCTGGCCTGCTGGGGCTGCATCCCCCTGCAGGAGGGCAGAGCATAATCAGGGTGCTGCGCACTGGCCTGCCGGCAGAGAGAGACCCCCCACACACAGGCTCCAGTGTGCTGCTGCCCAGGCTCCCAGCTGGGGGATCCCCGGACCCCCAATACTCACGGCTGAGGAAGAAGACGTGAGCTGCCTTGTAGTTGAAGGTGGGGGTGCCCTGGAAGTCATTGATCAAAGCCTGCACGGACTACAAAGCGGAGAGAGGGGCGTTGTCAGCACTTGCCGAGGCCCCTCCCTGCTGCTCAAATGGCCCAGCCCATGCCCAGGCCCTGGGGACTCAGGGCCTAGCATGATGCCATCGGGAGGTGGGCTGGTTTTCACCCCCCTGGCTCTGGGCTCCCTCCCTGCCTGGAGCAGGGCTTGTGCCCATGTGCCCGGGACATCCTCAGGGCCCAGCCACATCTCTTGCTGGCACAGAAGTGTCCATGCCCGGCCACAGATGAGGCCTGGCATTGCCTTGCTGCTGAACTAAGTGGGCTCTGAGCAGTGTCCAGGGAACAGCCGGCCGAGCAGCAATCCCAGGCAACTACCATCAGGGCCCCCTCCCTCCCCGGGCGCCATGCTGGGCACCTGCAGCTTCGCCACGCCAGCTAGCCTGGCAGGGTGTTTGGAACCTGTTCAGACCCCTCGACCGGCCATTGTGACAGGTGAGAACCTGGCTGCCCTGTCCCAAGCCCCAGGCCCCAGCTCGCAGTCCTCTCCTACAGCGCTCCCTCCGCGGGCAGCCCCTGCGGGTTCTGGGCTTCACCCTGCTCTGCCAGCGCCCCCTGCCCCTGGTCTCCCTCCACTCACCTCGCTGCTGCAGATGCAGGAGCCTCCTCCCCAACAGCCCCTGCTCCCTGAGCCTCTGCCTCAGCGAGTCTCCTTCGCTTTGAGTCTCAGCTGAGGTCGCCTCTCTCCACCTGCTGCACCTGCCCATCCAACCCCCACAGGACTGCACTGTGGAGAGGTCTGGGGGACAGTCTGTGCCTCACGTGGCAAAGAACATGAAGCCCAGCTCTGGGGAAGCAGCCTCTTGGGGAGCCCTGACTGGCCCCATTCCCATCCTGACGTTGTGCTGCGCATCCCCCCGGACAGCGCCACCTCCAGGCAGCACTAGGAGCTGTCCCGGGGTCTCCCCTGCTCCCCATCCAGTTGCCCCAGGCCCGAGCTCCTACCTCCTCCACTGGGCTGAGCAGGTAGACGGCCTCCAGGCTGGGGATTGGCTCCCGGCACTTGTTAATATCTTCCACAACTAGGAGAGAGCAGACACTGGGCGCGGGTCAGTGTGTCCTAGCCACCCGCCCCAGCCGCTCTCCACCAGGATGTGGGGAGGGGAAGCCAAGGGGCACAGTGATGTTCGCTGGCAGCAGGCCGGGGCGTTCCAGAGGCGACAATGCAGCAGCCGCTTCGATGTGGGGCCGTGGGC
This sequence comes from Caretta caretta, assembly GCF_965140235.1. NCBI lineage: Eukaryota > Metazoa > Chordata > Testudines > Cheloniidae > Caretta > Caretta caretta. The sequence continues at coordinate 16,496,274 of NC_134225.1, forward strand.
TGCGATGCTGCCACAGTATGGAGCAGGGAAGGAATGGCCCTCTGTACTGTGCTGGAGGCACCCCGCTAGAGTGCTGGCTCAGCTCTGTGCCCCTCAACCCCAAGGGCTCCTCCACCCTAAAGCAGGGAGCCAGCATTCGCCCTCCCCAGCCAGGTCCCTGCCCACAGCATTGGGGAGGAGCAGCGAGGAGTTAGCGGGAGTCTGAGAAAAGCGGTGAAGAGGCTCCACGGGCTGAAAGTGCCGGGCTAAGGGAACTAGACCTGGCTGGGAAGGTACCGATAGCAAGGAGGGCGTCTAGGGGGCTGCAAAGCGGGGAAACTAGATGCAAACGTGAATGTAGACAAGTCAACTCCCTGACTGTGAGGTGTATCCAATGGGGAGGTGAGCCCTGGCGGGGGGAGCAGACGGGAGGGAGGGGCCACTCACGTGTGATGCCTTCGTCTACGATGTCGGACATCGTGCAGCATGATGAGAGGATGCGCGTGCTGGGGTGGTCCATGATCAGCACCTGGGGTAGCGAGAGGGGAGCGCTCCACTTCGGATGAACTAGTCACTGCCCTGAGCCCAGCTGCCCACCATCATCATCCACAGCACAGCCAAGGGAGCAGAGCGACTGCTAATGGCAGAGCCCTTCCACAGCCCTTTCACAGCAGAGCAGCAGGGCCGGTACCAAGTCTGCACTTTGCTGAGCTGACCGTGCTAAGGACTGCGTGAGGAGCTACAGGGAGAGCGGCTCCGAGCAGAGTGGCTGGTACGAGATGTAGGAGACAAACCTGGGACACCCGGCCATTCAGAATGGTTCCATCCTCCTAGACTGGAGATCAGCCTCTTCGCCCAGGTGACAGGGTGAGTGCAAGAGGCAGGGACAGAACAGGAGTCCTAGCTCCCAGTCCCCTGCTCCGATCCACCAGATATCCGCTCCCCAGCCCTCGGACAGAACCAGGATCAGGGCACAGAGAAATGGAACGAGGGGAGTCTCCGTGTTCCCCTAGGAAAGCCCTGTAGGCCATTGGCCCAACATCTCCACCACCTTCCTGCCGTGCCGAATGCTCCCTCTGCCGCACCGGCCTAACCCGCTGCTCCACATCCCCCAGCCCAGTCCATGCCGGGGGCTCAATAACCTGCCTGCCCAATGGTGCATACTGCCCCCATGCTTGGCACTCTCCTGCTCCTCCTCCCACCCAGGCTGATTCACTGGTCCCAGTGGTCTGATCCGGTGTGTGTGTGTGGGGGGAGATATGGGGCTAGCTGGACAAGCTGGGTCTGATCCAGCACAGTGGGAAGGCAGACATACCCAAGCCTAGCTGGGGACGGATGATGGGCTAGACAGAGCAGGGATCTGATCCAGCCTGGAAAAGCTCAGGTTCCTAATGAATCTCAAGAGGCTGGAGGGGAAGGAGCATGATATATGGATACAGCATATCCCCAGGGGGACACCAGGGCAACAGGTTAGGCCTGCTTACCTTCCATTCTCTTTCCTTCTTCACGCTGTGAAGGACAACGCTGAGGATCTCTGCGAGTGAAAGAGATGAGGATCAGTGGTGGGGCTCGGATGGGACGGCTGTGCCCTGAGCCAGGACCCACTGGCTGGTGGAAGGACCCCTCGGGGAAGTGGCTCAGAGGCTGCTTTCAGGCCAGCTAGCGATGTGCTCCTAGCCGAGCCCCCAGTCGGCGATCGTGGTGGGGTGACAGGCTAGATGGGCCATGGGTCTGATCCCCCTTCCTTTCTGCCAGGCTGGATACGAGCACAGCTGAACTAAGGATCTGGCCCCGTGCAGCAAGAGAACAGATCCTGTCCAGCACCTCTTGACTGGAGGGGATCCAGGGACCCTCTACAGTGTGTGGGGGACAACAACACAACAAAGACTTCAAATCCTGAGTCCTGCACATAGAACCCCTCCAAGGCATGCCCCGCTCAGAGAACTGCCGGCCTGTCTCCTGGGCACCTTCCACGGCCCAGCTAAGCAATTAGATAGTCAGCTCTTTGGGCCAAGCACCATCTTTTTGTTGTGCCCAGCATAATGGTACCCTGACCCATGACTGGCGCTCCTGGGCACTACCGTAATACACCTAATGAATAATGTACAACGCCTTGCAAAATGGGGCCTTGGTCCATGACTGGGGCTCCTGGGTGCTACCATAATACATCTGTTTGTTTTACCCCTACGAAGCACCTGATTCTGGCTGGCCCCGTAGGGCAATAGCCCCACGACCCTGACCTGTGCTCTCACTCTCACTCCCACTCCCGGTAGCTGGTGTGCATGAGTGCACTGCCCAACACACTATGTTTCCACCATAACTCAAGCAATGCCTCTCCCTACCCCACCTCTAGCCCATCAGGACTTGGCTGCTCGGTCCTAATGAGGCTCCAGGGGCTATTCTGCACCAGGACGCGCTGGCCTCCCTGCTGCTTTCCTGCAGTTCCTTTACACCTGCGGCATGCGGACGCCCCGTTCACCGGGGCACGTGGAGCTCTAGTGCAAGGTAAGGGGCCGGCAGCACAGACTGGATCCAGACATGGTGAAGGCAGACATGAACCTGCTTTCTCCACGCAACTCCGCCCAGGCATTTCGACCCTGAACTGCAGTTACAGCTCCCCACGCCAGCCCTGGGCTGCCCCCACCAGCTGTGCCAGTGCCCCTCACTACTGACTGGAGCCCCTGCAATCCCAGCCCTTTCCTCCCCCCCATTCCCAGCTCTGCCAGTGCCCCTCACTCCTGTCCGCAGCCCTCTGCTATGCCAGCCCTGGTCTGTCCCCCACCAGCTCTGCCTCACTCCTGACCCGCAGCTATTGCAGTCCTGGGTTCCCCGCCTCACGGCTCTGCAGATGCCCCTCACTCTTGTCCGCAGCCTTCTGCTATTCCAGCCCTTTGCTCCCCCCCGATTCCCAGCTCTGCCAGTGCCCCTCACTCCTGTCCGCAGCCCCCTGCTATGGCAGCCTTGGGCTACCACCCACTCCCAGCTCCGCCGGTGCTCCTCACTCCTGACCCGCAGCTATTCCAGTCCTGGGAAGTTTCGCCTAGTGCACAAAATATCCTTGCACCGGCCCTGGTGGGAGTCATCCTGATGGAAAGAGATGACGACGATGATGCCCCCCCAAAGTGCAGCTCCTATGGGAGGGGGCAGCCCTTGGGGGTGGGGCAGACAGCCTCCTCCCCTTCCTGGTGTATGACAGGCAGGCGGGGGGGAGCTCTCTGCTCCGACTGACTCCTAATCCTCCCCAAGGGTGAGACACCCCCAGGAGCGCCCCTCCCAGGGCCCCCCAACTGGGCCCTGCCCCCCCAGACCCACACCCAACCAGACCCTGCCCCCGACCGGCTCTGCACTCAGACCCCCCGGCTCCGCACTCACTCTTGCGCACCACCGCCTTCAGCCCGGACGGGGCCATTTCTGCCTCTTGCCACGTCCCCTTGAGCCCTATGGGTAGAAGTGGGACTCAGCTGTGTGCGGGGTGGGGCTGGAGTCAGGACTCCTGGGTTCTGCCCCGGCTCTGCTCCTGACTTTGGGCATGCCCTGGCCTCTCCCTGCCATGCTCTGGGGAGTGTCTGTGACGCTGGGCGACAGCCCCTAGCGACGCTGAAATCAGTCACTGGTGGACGGGCCCAGCCCCCCCTAGTGTCACTGATGGACGGGCCCAGCCCCCCCAGTGACTGATTTCAGTATAAAGCAACTGGGGTGCTGGCGGGTCGATGTCTGCAAGGCTGAAGACGGCCGAACGCCGCAGCCCCCCACTTCTGGCGCTGCGAGGGCTGGGCCTGGGCACCAAGGGGCAGGCGACCGGTGACAGGGCCACGCAGGTCCCCACTGAACCCCCACCTGGTCACGTGGGGTGCAGAGGGAGGCGGGGGCCTCGGGCAGGGTTAAAGCGAGGACTGGGTTGGGGTCGTGGGGCCTCAGCCCACTCCAGTCAGGGCCCCCCACTGAGCTGCAAGTCCCCCCTCCAACCAGCCTCCCCCCATCAGCCAGGCCCCTCGCCCCCCCTCCACCCAGCCCCCCGCAGCCAGGCCCCGTGTTGTACCCAGGAACAGGAGCAGGTCGAATGGAGCGAACGGCCTCTGCCCGTCTCGCCCCGTCGGGAATGGCGTCCTTCAGCGCTGCCGGGGGCGGGGAGGGCCGGAGGGAACGGACTGTACCACTGCTCAGCCAGTCCCGGCCCCTCCTGCACGGAGTGGCGGGAAAACATGGTACAGTCCCAGCCGGGGTGGAAACAGTCTGAGGTAAAATTGTCCTGGGAGCTGCCAATGGCGGGAAAAACCGGTTGGATCCAGTTATGACTGGGCCATGATCACCGTAAACAACAAGATGGCGGTCACAAGATGGCCGTTCAGACGCCATCTTGGATTGCTGCTCTGTCTTCACAAACTCCATATTGAATTTAATATACACATATTTTAACAGACTATAATCCTATAACAAAACACATCCAACAGTGTACAGAGCAGTATAAACAAGTCATTGTCTGTATGACATTTTAGTTTGTCCTGACTTCGCTAAAGCTTTTTGTGTAGCCTGTTGGTGTACCCCCTGGAAGTCCTCTGCGTACCCCCAGGGGCACCCGTAACCCTGGTTGAGAACCACTGGGTTAGAGAAATGTGTGTGTGTGTGTGTGTGTCTAGGAATCAGGACTCCTGGGGTCTATCCTGACTGCGAGCGGAGTGGGGTCTAATGGTTAGAGCAGAGAGCTGGCAGGTAGGATTCCTGGGTTCTAGTCCAGGCTATGCAATTGATTCATTCTGTGACATGGTTCGTTCTGCCTTGTCCTCCTGTGACATGTGGAGCGCAGAGACCTGCCCCAGCCCTTCCCTTCCGGCTGGGTGGTGCAGGAATTAATGGCCGTAGAGCCTGGGCTCTAAGATCCTGGAGCAAAGCGTCCTGGAGAAGGAATTTGTTCCCCAAGCTTGACTGGCTCCCTGCCCCATCCCTCCCTCCGTCAATCAGAACGAATCCCTCATGGCAGAGCTGTTGTCTGGTTACCCGCAGTGCAGACCCAATCTATTGTGTCCTGGCTGCTGTTCAGCTCAGGTTAACAGCATGGTCTGTTTCTGTGAACTCCCCCAGAGCTTTCGAATGGAAGTGAGAGTCTTCTTCACATCCTGCTCTAAACTGTGAGGAGTGTCGCTCTGTGGCTGTTCAACAGCTGCTGCATTCCTACCCCAGAGGTGGCATCATTTCAGTGCTGGGTGAGTGATCCCTGTGTAGTGTTGTTGAGTGCTGTGGCACATCTGCTATGCTCCATCCAGAGCTGTCTGCATTTCAATGCCAGGTGAGTGATCCCTGTATTGTGTTGTGGGGGGGAGGGATAGCTCAGTGGTTTGAGCATTGACCTGCTAAACCTAGGGTTGTGAGTTCAATCCTTGAGGGGGGGTGCATTTAGGGATCTGGGGCAAAAATTGGGGATTGGCCCTGCTTTGAGCAGGGGGTTGGACTAGATGATCTCCTGAGGTCCCTTCCAACCCTCACGTTCTATGATACGCTGCTGCGCTCCACCCCAGAGGTATCTGCATTTCTGTGCTGGGCGAGCAATCCGTGTGTTGTTATGCAGGTACTATGCTCCACTCCAGAAGTGGCTGCAATTCAGTGCAGGGTGAATGAAAGTCCATGTCTCATTTTGCAAAGCATGGGTTCTCCAAGCAAGGGTGCTGTCTGTCCCATGTTCCTGCTCAATAGACTCTGGATTCTTAGCATCAGCGGAGCTACATTTTGAGCAGTGGTGGAACCAGGAGGCAGCTGGGTCATAGAATCATAGAATCATAGAATATCAGGGTTGGAAGGGACCCCTGAAGGTCATCTAGTCCAACCCCCTGCTCGAAGCAGGACCAATTCCCAGTTAAATCATCCCAGCCAGGGCTTTGTCAAGCCTGACCTTAAAAACCTCTAAGGAAGGAGATTCTACCACCTCCCTAGGTAACGCATTCCAGTGTTTCACCACCCTCTTAGTGAAAAAGTTTTTCCTAATATCCAATCTAAACCTCCCCCACTGCAACTTGAGACCATTACTCCTCGTTCTGTCATCTGCTACCATTGAGAACAGTCTAGAGCCATCCTCTTTGGAACCCCCTTTCAGGTAGTTGAAAGCAGCTATCAAATCCCCCCTCATTCTTCTCTTCTGCAGACTAAACAATCCCAGCTCCCTCAGCCTCTCCTCATAAGTCATGTGTTCTAGACCCCTAATCATTTTTGTTGCCCTTCGCTGGACTCTCTCCAATTTATCCACATCCTTCTTGTAGTGTGGGGCCCAAAACTGGACACAGTACTCCAGATGAGGCCTCACCAATGTCGAATAGAGGGGAACGATCACGTCCCTCGATCTGCTCGCTATGCCCCTACTTATAGATCCCAAAATGCCATTGGCCTTCTTGGCAACAAGGGCACACTGCTGACTCATATCCAGCTTATATCATATCCAGTCATTGGTGGTTCCACCTTCAGTTCTACCTATTGGCTTGAAAAGGCACCACACGTATACCTAATGGCTGCTGAGGGGGGCAGTTGCCCCCCGGCCCGCTATTAGCTCTGCCACTGATTCTTTTTAAATGTTCATTGTGCTGCTTCCACCAGCCACTTTGATTTTGTTTTCTTTTACAGACCCAAGCAAAACGCAAGCGGCAACCTGGCTAGAAGCAGATCCGTGGAATTGAACAGACTCATCCAATTACTGAGCCTTCCCAGAGCCAGGTGCTGCCCTCACGATACATCAAATGTAGAGGACCTGCTAAGCTCCCATTAGATGTAGCCTAGAGCCAAACGCAGGCCAGGCAAGGTGGCTTCGCCCATGGAGTTCAGGTCCAGGGATTCAGTAGGGAGTAAATGGCCAGCACTGGATGCTTCAGGTTTTGGTGCCCACCCAGAGATGGCTGGGGGCTGATTTTCAATTACACACCTGCAGCTGGCCCAGGCCAGCTGACTCCAGCTCCCGGGACTCGGGCTAAGGGGCTGTTTAACTGCGGTGTAGCCTTTGGGGCTCAGGCTGGCGCTTCAACTCTAGGACGATGCGAGGTGGGAGGTTCCCAGAGCTCGGGCTCCAGCCAAAGCCAGAACGTCTGCACCACAAATAAACAGCTGCTCAGCTCGAGCCCTGTTAGCCGGAGTCAGCTGGCCTGGGCCAGCCGTGGGCACATAACTGCAGTGTAGACACACCCTAAGTGCCCACAAGCCCCCCTGGGAGCTGCAGGTATTTAGCACCTCTGAACTCTAGGCCCCAGGTGTCTCAACGTGGGCACCCAAAGTTAGGGGCCATTCAAAATCTTCTTGCCACTGTCTTCCCCCACCCCACACTGCTCCTCAGACGTGCCTGTTAACTGCTGGAAATGGCCCACCTTGATTATCACTACAAAAGGTTTTCTCCCCCCTCTCTCCTGCTGGTAATAGCTCATCTTAAGTGATCACTCTCCTTACAGTGTGTATGATAACACCCATTTTTTTCATGTTCTGTGTGTATATAAATCTCCTGACTGTATTTTCCACTGAATGCATCCGATGAAGTGAGCTGTAGCTCACGAAAGCTTATGCTCAAATAAATTGGTTAGTCTCTAAGGGTACGTCTACACTACAAAATTAGGTCGAATTTATAGAAGTCGGTTTTGTAGAAAGCGTTTTTATACAGTTGATTGTGTGTGTCCCCACACAAATGCTCTAAGTGCACGTAGTCGGTGGAATGTGTCCACAGTACCGAGGCAACTGTCGACTTCCGGAGCATTGCACTGTGGGTGGCTATCCCACAGTTCCCACAGTCTCCGCCGCCCATTTGAATTCTGGGTAGAAATCCCAGTGCCTGATGGGGCTAAAATATTGTCGCGGGTGGTTCTGGGTACATATCGTCAGGCCCCCGTTCCCTCCCTCCCTCCGGGAAAGCAAGGGCAGACAATCGTTTTGCGCCTTTTTTCTTGAGTTACCTGTGCAGACGCCATACCACGGCAAGCATAGAGCCCGCTCAGATCACTTTGGCAATTAGGAGCACATTAAACACCACACACCTTATCCAGCAGTATATGCAGCACCAGAACCTGGCAAAGCGATACCGGGCGAGTAGGCGACGTCAGCGCGGTGACGTGAGTGATGAGGACATGGACACAAACTTCTCTCAAAGTACGGGCCCTGACAATGTGGGCATCATGGTGCTAATGGGGCAGGTTCATGCGATGGAATGCCGATTCTGGGCCTGGGAAAGAAGCACAGACTGGTGGGACCGCATAGTGTTGCAGGTCTGGGACGATTCCCAGGGGTTGCGAAACTTTCGCATGCGTAAGGGCACTTTCATGGAACTTTGTGACTTGCTTTCCCCTGCCCTGAGGCACAAGAATACCAAGATGAGAGCAGCCCTCACAGTTGAGAAGCAAGTGGCAATAGCCCTGTGGAAGCTTGCAATGCCATACAGCTACCAGTCAGTCGGGAATCAATTTGGAGTGGGCAAATCTACTGTGAGGGCTGCTGTGATGCAAGTAGCCAACGCAATCAAAGATCTGCTGATATCCAGGGTAGTGACCCTGGGAAATGTGCAGGTCATAGTGGATGGCTTTGCTGCAATGGGATTCCCTAACTGCGGTGGGGCCGTAGACGGAATCCGTATCCCTATCTTGGCACCAGAGCACGAAGCCGGCGAGTACATAAACCACAAGGGGTACTTTTCAATAGTGCTGCAAGCACTGGTGGATCACAAGGGACGTTTCACCAACATCAACGTGGGATGGCCGGGAAAGGTACACGACACTCGCATCTTCAGGAACTCTGGTCTGTTTCAAAAGCTGCAGGAAGGGACTTTATTCCCAGACCAGAAAATAACCGTTGGGGATGTTGAAATGCCTATAGTTATCCTTGGGGACCCAGCCTACCCCTTAATGCCATGGCTCATGAAGCCATACACAGGCAGCCTGGACAGTAGTCAGGAGCTGTTCAACTACAGGCTGAGCAAGTGCAGAATGGTGGTAGAATGTGCATTTGGACATTGAAAAGCGTGCTGGCGCAGTTTACTGACTCGGTTAGACCTCAGCAAAACCAGTATTCCCACTGTTATTACTGCTTGCTGTGCGCTCCACAATCTCTGTGAGAGTAAGGGGGAGACGTTTATGGCGGGGTGGGAGATTGAGGCAAATCGCGTGGCTGCTGGTTACGCACAGCCAGACACCAGGGCGGTTAGAAGAGCACAGGAGGGCGCGGTACGCATCAGAGAAGCTTTGAAAACCAGTTTCATGACTGGCCAGGCTACGGTGTGAAAGTTCTGTTTGTTTCTCCCTGATGAAACCCCCCGCCCCTTGGTTCACTCTATTTCCCTGTAAGCTAACCACCCTCCCCTCCTCCCTTCGATCACCACTTGCAGAGGCAATAGAGTCATCCTTGCTTCACATTCTTGCATTCTTTATTCATTCATCACACAAATAGGGGGATAACTACCAAGGTAGCCCAGGAGGGGTTGTGGAGGAGAGAAGCACCAGGAGGGGTGGTGGAGGAGGGAAGGACAAGGCTACACAGCACTTTAAAAGTTTAAAACTTTAAAACCTATTGAATGCCAGCCTTCTGTTGCTTGGGCAATCCTCTGGGGTGGAGTGGCTGGGTGGCCGGAGGCCCCCCCCACTGCCTTCTTGGGCGTCTGGGTGAGGAGGCTATGGAACTTGGGGAGGAAGGCGGTTGGTTACACAGGGGCTGTAGCGGCGGTCTGTGCTCCTGCTGCCTTTCCTGTAGCTCAACCATACGCTGGAGCATATTGGTTTGATCCTCCAGCAGCCTCAGCATTGAATCCTGCCTCCTCTCATGACGCTGCCGCCACCTTTCAGCTTCAGCCCTCTCTTCAGCCCGCCACTTACTCTCTTCAGCCCACCACCTCTCCTCCAGGTCATATTGTGCTTTCCTGCACTCTGACATTGTCTGCCTCCACGCATTCGTCTGTGCTTTGTCAGTGTGGGAGGATAGCATGAGCTCAGAGAACATTTCATCACGAGTGCATTTTTTTCGCCTTCTAATCTTCACTAGCCTCTGGGAAGCAGAAGATCCTGTGATCCTTGAAACACATGCAGCTGGTGGAGAAAAAAAAAAGAGACAGTGGTATTTAAAAAGACACATTTTCTACAACAATGGCTACACTCTTTCACGGTAAACCTTGCTGTTAACATTACATACACAGCACATGTGCTTTCGTTCCAAGGTTGCATTTTGCCTCCCCCCACCACGTGGCTAGACCCTTCCCCCTCCCCGTGGCTAACAGCAGGGAACATTTCTGTTCAGCCATAGGCAAACAGCCCAGCAGGAACGGGCACCTCTGAATGTCCCCTTAAGAAAAGCACCCTATTTCAACCAGGTGACCATGAATGATATCACTCTCCTGAGGATAACACAGAGAGATAAAGAACCGATGTTGTTTGAATGCTAGCAAACATACACTGCAATGCTTTGTTCTACAATGATTCCTGAGTACGTGCTACTGGCCTGGTGTGGTAAAGTGTCCTACCATGGTGGAGAGAATAAGGCTGCCCTCCCCAGAAACCTTTTGCAAAGGCTTTGGGAGTACATCCAGGAGAGCCGCAAATGCCAGGGCAAATTAATCATTACACATGCTTGCTTTTAAACCATGTAGTATTTTAAAAGGTACACTCACCAGAGGTCTCTTCTCCGCCTGGTGGGTCCGGGAGGCAGCCTTGGGTGGGTTCGGGGGGTACTGGCTCCAGGTCCAGGGTGAGAAACAGTTCCTGGCTGTCGGGAAAACCGGTTTCTCCACTTGCTTGCTGTGAGCTATCTGTAACTTCATCATCATCATCTTCCTGGTCCCCAAAACCTGCTTCTGTATTGCCTCCATCTCCATTGAAGGAGTCAACAACATGGCTGGGGTAGTGGTGGCTGAACCCCCTAAAATGGCATGCAGCTCGTCATAGAAGTGGCATGTTTGGGGCTCTGAACCGGAGCGGCCGTTTGCCTCTCTGGTTTCCTGGTAGGCTTGCCTCAGCTCCTTAAGTTTCATGCAGCATTGCTTCGGGTCCCTGTTATGGCCTCTGTCCTTCATGCCCTGGGAGATTTTGACAAATGGTTTGGCATTTTGAAAACTGGAATGGAGTTCTGATAGCACGGATTCCTCTCCCCATACAGCGATCAGATCCCGTACCTCCCGTTCGGTCCATGCTGGAGCTCTTTAGCTCCCTGAGGCCAATACCGTCTAATTGCGTCCATAGTACCCCAAATTCGACCCAGCAAGGCCGATTTAAGCGCTAATGCCCTTGTCGGGGGTGGAGTACAGAAATCGATTTTAAGAGCCCTTTAAGTCGAAAAAAAGGGCTTCATCATGTGGACGGGTGCAGGGTTAAATCGATTTAACGCTGCTAAATTCGACCTCAACTCCTAGTGTGGACCAGGGCCTAGTGTGGTTGCAGTTCTACATCTTTATACCAGTGGAGCTTATTCCGCTTCTCCTATAGGAATAGCGATCCCAGGACTAGCACTCCTACACCAGCATAACTGCCTCAACACGAGGGTGCATCACTTTAACTGTACTGGTCTAGCCAGTGGCTCAACCCTTCTATTTGATGCCTGGGCTTCTGACTCTGAAAACATGGTCGTCATCTTCTGTAACCTTGACATAACTCAAGCATAGCATGTGACATTACAGCAGGACCTGCTGTTTATAAATGTAGTACCTTCCCCGCCAGTATTGTTGTCATTCCTGACTCTCTCTCTCTCTCTCTCTCTCTCTCTCTCTCTCTCTCTCTTTTGAGGCTCTCTGTGAGGCTCTTGCTATGGGAAGGAGCAGCCTGGAGAAGAGTTGAAGCTTTTAAACTTTGTCAATATTTTTAAACTTGTAGATTCCTTACCATTGGGGTGTTGGGGTGTCCAGGTGGAAGGGGTGTCAGGGTGGAAGGACTGTCTAGCCTGTGTTATACAGGAAGTCAGACTTGATGGTCCAATGTCCCATTAAATTCTGTGAAATTATGTAACTGGAAAATGGCCCTTCCTGAGACGCTGCACTGGCCTCACCCGGCATCTCGCCAAGCCCAGGCCGGCTGTATGTTCGCAGGCACGTTTCTTCCAAACCAGAAGTGGGAAACTTGATAAGCTGTGAGGCCAAGGCCAAGGGAACCATCGAGAGCTCAGCAGGGCTGGAGGATCCTCAGGGCTTCGGGAAGAGAGGAAGGAGCAAACCCCTCCCTTATCAGGGAAAATGAGGGCCAGTGAAACATGCCCAGAGCTAGGGAATATAAACGCCAACTCAGGAAAGGTAAGGACACTGTGAGGCAGGGTCTGAACCTGTGCAGGGAAGAGTCCTGCTCCAAGAACACAGCCTGTCTCAGGTGAGTAGAGCAGTGCCATCAGCCTGTCCCACAGTCAGGCAATGCCCAGCCTCCAGATATGAGCTACAGACAACTCAGAGTCCTGGCAGCAAAGCTGAGAGAGAGCATCTCTCTCAACCCCTGTCCTGCGCTGCTCTCCAGATCCCCTCAGACCTTGATGTTCCTCCTCTCCCATCTCAGCCAAATCTCAGGGGAATCTGTGCTCGGGGCCAGGCTGGGACAGAATCTGTCCTGCAACTTTTGAGTCATGGGCACAAATCCACTTTCTGCTTAAAAAAGAATTCCAACTTTTCAGTGGCTGGGGCTGAGTCCCAAAGAGCAGAGCAGAAGGGCTGTGAGTTGCAGGCAGGTGGAAATGCTGAAGGGCTGCGAGCCCCAGGCCTGGCGCAGACGCTGAAGGGCTGCGAGCCCTGGGCCCAGCCTAGAGGCTGAAGGGTTGCGAGCCCCGGGCCCAGCCTAGAGGGTGAAGGGCTGCGTGTCCCGGGCCCAGCCTAGAGGCTGAAGGGCTGCGAGCCCCGGTCCTGGCGCAGCTGTTGAAGGGCTGCGATCCTCGGGCCTGTCGCAGCCAGACATCCTGGGCCCTTTCCAGTGTAACAGCTGGGAGAGAGAAGAGGGGGTGCCACCTCAGTTTGGAAGGGAATTTGTTATTCAAAAGTATCTGCTCAAGATGAAGCAGTCATCGGATTAGGGTTGTTGGCTTGAGCTGCACAGCCTCAATTCTCCCTTCCTTTCTCCATCATCCCCAGGGCTACTGGCTCCATCTTTATCTCAAAATCAGGCAAATCATAGATTCCTAGATTCCAGTGACAGAAGGGATCATCTAGTCTGGCCTTCTGTATAGCACAGGCCAGAGAGCTTCCCAAAAATAATCCCTAGAGCAGATCTTGTAGGAAAACACCCAATCTGGATTTTAAAATGGTCAGTGATGGAGAATCCATCACAATCCTTGGTAAATTATTCCAATGGTTAATTACCCTCACTGTCAATCATTTACACCTTTTTGCAGTCTGAATTTGTTTAGTTTCAACTTCCATGTTATACCAATCGCCGGTAGATTGAAGAGCCCATTATTAAATATTTGTTCCCCATGTAGGTACTTGGAGACTGTAATCAAATCACCCCTTAACCTTCTCTTTGTTAAGATAAATAGATTGAGCTCCTTGCCTGTATCACTATAAGATATGTTTTCCAGTCCTTTAATCACGCTTGTGGCTCTTTTCTGAACCCTCCAATTTATTAACATCTTTTTTGAATTGTGGATACTGCAACTGGACACAGTAGGGATCACACCGGTGCCGCTATTGAGGACAGTAACCTCTTTACTCCTACTCAAAATTCCCCTATTTATGCATCCCAGGATCACTCGAGCTATTTTGATCACTGTATCACACTTGGAGCTCATGTTCAGCTGCTTATTCACTTCCACCCCCAAATCTTTTTCAGAGTCACTGCTTCCCAGGATAGAGTCCCCCATCCTCTAACTAAGGCCTACAGGTTTTGTTCCTGGATGTATACGTTTACATTATCCATATTAAAATTAGGGCTGTCAAGCAATTAAAAAAATTAATTGCGATTAACTGCGCGATTCAAAAAATTAACCGCGCGATTCAAAAAGGAATTACGCGATTAATTGTGCTGTTAAACAACAATAGAATACCATTTCTTTTAAATATTTTTGGATGTTTACTACATTTTCAAATCTATTAATTTCAATTACAACACAGAATAAAGAGTGTACAGTGCTCACTGTATATTTATTTTGATTACAAATAATTACACTGTAAAAAACAAACAAAAAATTATTTTTCAATTCACCTCATACAAGTACTGTAGTGCAGTCTCTTTACCATGAAAGTTGAGCTTACAAATGTAGAATTATATATATATATATATATATAAAACTGCATTCAAAAATAAAACAATGTAAAACTTTAGAGCTTACAAGTCCACTCAGTCCTACTTCTTGGTCAGCCAATCGCTCAGACAAACAAGGTTGGTTACAATTTGCAGAAAATAATGCTGCCTGCTTCTTGTTTACAATGACACCCGAAAGTGAGAACAGGCGATCGCAGGGCACTGTTGTCGCTGGCGTTGAAAGATATTTTCGTGCCAGATATGCTAAAGATTCATATGTCCCTTCATGCTGCAATCACCATTCCAGAGGACATGCTTCCATGCTGATGATGGGCTCTGCTTTTGATAACAATCCAAAGCAGCGTGGACTGACGCATGTTCATTTTCATCATCTGAGTCAGATGCCACCAGGAGGTTGATTTTCTTTTTTGGTGGTTTGGGTTCTGTAGTTTCCGTATCAGAGTGTTGCTCTTTTAAGGCTTCTAAAAGCATGCTCCATACCTTGTCCCTCTCAGATTTTGGAAGGCACTTCAGATTTTTAAACCTTGGGTCGAGTGCTATAGCTATTTTTAGAAATCTCACATCGGTACCTTCTTTGCGTTTTGTCAAATCTGCAGTGAAAATGTTCTTAAAACGAACATGTGCTGGATCATCACCCGAGACTGCTATAACATGAAATATGTGCAGAATGTGGGTAAAACAGAGTAGGAAACATACAATTCTCCTCCCAAGGAGTCCAGTCACAAATGTAATTGATGCATTATTTTTTTAATGAGCATCATCAGCATAGAAGCATGTCCTCTGGAATGGTGGCTGAAGCATGAAGGGGAATATGAATGTTTAGCATATTTAGCATGTAAATACCTTGCAACGCTGGCTACAAAAGTTCCATGCATTCTCACTTTCAGGTGACATTGTAACTAAGAAGCAAGCAGCAGTATCTCCCGTCAGTGTAAACGAACTTGTTTGTCTGAGCAATTGGCAGAATAAGAAGTAGGTTAGGTAACCAAAAAAAATCTGCATTCGTAAGTTACACTTCGAGGTCTAGTGGGTATGAGTGGGAGGGCTGGGGGTGGGAGTCAGCACTCCTGGGTTCTATTCCTGGATCTGTGAGAGAGGGTTGTCTACTGTTTAGATCAGGAGATGGAGAGTCAGGACTCCTCCTGGCTTTGCAGCTGACTCCCTGTGTGACTGAGGGCAATTCCCCCCACCCCCCCGTGCCTCAGTCATACGGGGATAATGACACCGACCCAGCTCCTGGGGGTTGGGGCTGGATTCATTCCAGTCTATACAGCACCTCTGAGGGAGGTGCTAGGAAAGGGCAGGACATAAGTAACCAACAGACACTAATGGGATGCACCATGTGATTCTCTTTCTGTCCCTAGCGCGTGTGACTGTGGACCCCAACACAGCCAATGCCTACCTGCTCCTGTCCCGGGATCAGCGGAGCGTGAGGGTGGGCAACAAGAGGCGGGACGTCCCCAGTAACCCCAAGCGGTTTGACACGTGCAGCTGCATCCTGGGCCGGCAGCGGTTCACAGCCGGGATGCACTACTGGGAGGTGGAAGTGGGGGACAAGCCATGTTGGACACGGGGGGTCTGTGAGGAGTGTGTGAGCAGGCAGGGAATATTCACGGCCTCACCAGCGACTGGTTTCGGGACGGTGTGGCTGCACAATGGGGATGAGTATGCAGCTCACTTCCCCCCTGCCCGAGCTTATGCTGAGAGTGAAGCCTCGGCAGATTGGCATCCTCCTGGACTTTGAGGCCGGAGAGGTGTCCTTCTACAACGTGACTGGCAGCTGTCACATCTACACCTTCAGTGGCATCTTCTTGGAGCCCCTGCGGCCATACTTCTACCCGGGGGTGCGGGCAGGCAGCCTGATTGATGCCCCATTGACCCTCCAACAGGGAACACAGCAGCCATGAGCCAGTCACAGCCACCTTGGCACCTTGGGCTTTCAGGACTTACCAATGAAAGGCTTTCTTAACAACACATAATTCACCAGCGGAACTTACTGCCACAGGATATTGAGGGGGCCAAATGTCTAGTGGGATTCAAAAAAGGATGAGACATAGCTAGGGATAATCCAAATATCACCAGCTAGAGAGGGCAGGAGACACAGGACTATAAAACCATCTCCACAGGGCAGGAGCCAGCCACTGACTACAGGGGGGCACATTCCCCAAAGAGAAGGTTATTCCATAATTACACACTGCAGGGTCTCTGGTACCTTCCTTGAAGCCTGTGATTATGGAGACAGGATACCTGGCTTTTGGGCGCTGCAGTGAGCTAGCACAACAAATCCTGTGCTCTCTGGGTGCTGTTAGAGCAAGAAATTGGTCACTGAAGCTGATAATCAGCCACAGAGCAGGAGCACTGACCCATGATAAATGCCCCCATACTGCTAGACCTTCCTGCACAGCCCCAGTAGGGGAGTCTCCATCCAGCATTGCCATTCCCCAGCACTGGAATGCAGAGTCAGCAGCATCTGCGGGGAGGCCTGGGGAGCAGGAGGGGATGGGTGAGAGGACCTGAGGGCCTTGCTCAGTTTGCAAAGAATCCAGCTGCATCATCTTTAGTAGGTGGTGTGGCTGGTGGAGACCTTGGGTCTCTGGCATGTCGTGCTACTGGCCTAGCTGCTTGGTTCAAGGTAGAGCATCGCTGCCTGTGTCCTGTAACCTCCAGCAGCCAAGCTCCTTGGGGCAGCCAAGGAAACATTGCCTTTGGCTACCCTTGTTTTAAAGGGCTCAGGGAGCATGGACACGAGGATGGAGTCGCGTGTCTGTAAAGGGTGGGGCCTGCCAACACGAGCGAGCCAGCTCCAATCGGCAATTCGCCTCTGACCTAGCCCCCCTTCTGGTGAAATACCGAAGCCTTCCTTCCGCTGGATGCTTCTGAGCCCAGCTCAGCCCGTGGGCCAGAGCTGTCCACAGCCCTGTGCGTGTGCTGTCCCTGGTCTCACTGACGGTGTGCGTCAGCACGCAAACCCAGTGCAGACTGCAAAGCCTGTTGGCCCATAAACCTCAGCTCTCTAGGTCCTTTTCTCCCACCAATAAACAATGCATTCCAATAGCCTTGTATAAGCTGGCAAAGCATCCCTTGTGATCTGAGAGCTGCTCACCCCCACCTTCTGGGGGAAGGGGGAGAGCTAGGAGATCCAGTCCAGCTGGAGCTGTGGTGCTCTCAGGACTCAGCACTCTCATGGGCCCTTCGTGTTGCATGTGTGATTCAGGGACTACTATGACTGTCTGATGGAGCTGCCCATTCCCTAGCCCTGTGTGCACCTCTCTGTGATGGGACTTCACCCCAAGAAGCCAATGTGCTGCATGCAGCTAAATATTCCAGCACCCCTCCAGCCCCGGTAATGAAGGCAGAGTGAGAGGAATTTCATACACAGAGAACCCGCTAGACTGTTCCGAAGCTAGGCAGAGAGGGTGGGACAAGGGGGTCTCTGAGGCCCTCAGGCTGGGCCTAGCTCACTGCCATGCCCCTCTCAAGGAGTGGTTTTGTCTTCTTGACATATATTCACCCTAACCCAAATAATGACAGGTTTCAGAGTAGCAGCTGTGTTAGTCTGTATTCGCAAAAAGAAAAGGAGGACTTGTGGCACCTCCGAGCCAGGCTCCGGGCAAAGCGTTGGTGACTGGGAGACCCAGCGTGTGAGTGATTACCCCAAACCTTCCTGCAGGCGCCGGGGGACTGGGTGGCACCTGGAAAGACCGTGGAGGTGTTTCCTTTGGGCCAGCCGTGGGGCTGGGGCTGCTTTGCAGCTGAGGGCAGTGGGGGGGCTGCGTGGGGGCTCCCGCATGGGCCCTGCTGCCCGCCAGGGGACGGACGGCTGGGCCTGCACACGGGGCCTGGGTTTATACCTGGCACAGACACAAGGGCTAGCGCTGCACAGCAGCTCGTGAGGATCTGACGGGCTCCATCCCCAGCCGCGCCCTGACGTGGCCCAGCTCTGTGCCTCAGTTTCCCCCTCTGTAGAACAGGAGGATAGCGACACCAACCCTCCGGCTGTCCCGCTGCAGGACTGGGCCCTTGGTGGCATGGTTCTGGAGGAATAGCTTCATGCAGCCAGGGAAGGCTGGCATCAAGCTGTCTGTGTTTTCAAAGGCCCTCCAGCTCCCTCCCCTCCCCCTGCACTCTGGTGCGGATTACAGGGATCCCGGCGCGGTTGTTGATTGGGAACGCTTCCCAGCCGCTGCTCCAGGCCCAGAACACGGTGTGTTCGCTTTCAAAGCTCGCACTACGTCTGTTAGCCTTTTACAAGGCCAAGACAAGAGCTGGGAACCAGCCAGGGCTGGAGCTCTCCTCCATCTTCCTTTCCCGGTGTGCCAACCAGCCGGCTGCACTGTGCCACAGCCAGCAAGTTCCTTTCCCTTAACGCTCAGTGGAAACCCTTCCTGCTGCCCCTTGCCAGCCACGCCAGCGTCACTCCCACAGACCCTGGTCGTCGGCGGGTGGGGATCAAACCTGGGGCCTCTGGAGCTTAGTGCATGTCTCTATCGCATGAGCTAAAAGCCCCCTGGCTGTTAGCGACGGCTGCAGAGCAGACTCATCTTATCTCTCTCTCGAATGGTCTTGGTGCCACTCGATGGGACACAACACCACACCCAGAAGGTGCGTGGGTTACATCAGCTGGCGGAGGAGTAACTTTATGTCGAGCTTCAGATCCCCGTCTTGGGCTTTGATTGATTGGGGAGGGGAGTCCCCAGGCATGCTGGGGTGGCTGGGAGGAAATCGAAAGGAGCTGTTTGTGCTGAATTGCCCCCCCCCCCGTCACCCCACATTCTCCATCACAAACCCCGGGGCAGCAGCAGCTTCCAGTACACTGGGCTCCCCACAGCTCCCACCGGGGCAGACCTCAGCTGGGGCAGTTTGTCCCAGCCCTGTTCAGGGGCACAGCACATCTCCAGCCCCGTTCCTGGAGCCGTGGTCACTGACACGAGCAGTGGATCTGCCCCAGTGACTTCAGTGCAGCTGTGGGACTCAGCGCTGCAGAAGAGGAGGCCCTAGGTAACTAGCAGCTGAAGCGCCAGGATGAGAACCCTGGGCCCAAAAGCCGCCCTGTATGACGTCCCCAACCGCTGTCCAGAGGAGAGCGCTTGCCCTGGCTCTGGGACTAGGGCTTTTAATCTGCTCCGGGTGGCTCCGTTCCCCAGCGGCGCAGGCTCGTTCCTACTAGAGGGGTTTATTGCAGTCTCTGTTTCCCTCCCGTTAACAGCAGGCAGGAGGGAGGGAGAAGCTAGGAATTGCACACCCGCCCCGCAAGGCAGGTCGGTCTTTCCCAGAGGCTTGGGGAGAGGCTCTGCTTTCACTTTGGCCCGTTCGCTCCATCTGACGCTGTTGTGGGCCGGATGTAAACCAAGCTGGCTGGGTTTCAGTCCAACACTCATTGCAGGGCCTCTTGGAGAGGCACCAAGTCCCAGGGTTAAACAGGGCGCCCTGGGGCTCCCAGCTCCCTGCACAAACAGCAAAATCTCATACCCAGTGTGACGAAGGGGGACTGTTCTTAATGTTTCCTCTGAATAGTGCGTGGTTCCTCGGTTTCCCCTAGGCAGTTCTTAAGTATCTAGGTGGTGGGGTAAGGGTGTATGATCGTTGCAGATCCCTAGAGGGCAGGTGTGTGCAGGGGTCTGGACACAGAGAATGGCCGACACCCTGTTTCCTGGCAACTGATGGCCTGGGCCCTTCCCCCCTGCAAGGTGAGAGCTAAAGGGATTGGAGAAGAAAGGAATCAGGTGCCCTCCTGGCCTGGTAAAGGGACAAAGCCCAGAGGAGGAGGGGCTGGAGGGAGTTTCAGTCTGGGGCTGGCTGGGACATGGAGTGAAGGGCAGACGTGGTTGTCTGGCTCACTGCCCCCCAAAATGGACCCCCCAGCTGAAGGGTCCAGTTCTCTGCACCTACAAGCTCTGTATTAGACCATGTTCCTGTCATCTAATAAACCTTCTGTTTTACTGCGAGAAGCAGCGCGGGGCGAGGGATGTGCTGGCCACGGCTTCCTGCAGCCCCCGTTGGCCTGCAGTGGGGAACCACGGCCAGTGGGATCCGCGGTCGGCCAAACCTGCGGACGCGGCCGGTAAAGAAACTGGCCCGGCCCACCAGGGGGCTTACCCTGGGGGGCTGCGTGCCAAACGTTACCGACCCCGGTGCTACAGCAATTTCCCGTACAGCAATGGCTCTTACAAAACAGAGTAAGTTAAAACAACCCAGAGTCTAAAGCTCAGGTGTATTTGAGGATCTGGGCCAGTACTTGGCTGTTTCTATAGTAATGACCCCTGAGCAAGCAGTGTAATGTACATGCTTATCACTGAGCTTGTCCAGAGGCTGCATAGAATCATAGAATATCAGGGTTGGAAGGGACCTCAGGAGGTCATCTAGTCCAACCCCCTGCTCAAAAGCAGGACCAATCCCCAATTAAATCAGAATGACTAGATGTCCTGATGTGTAATAAAAACACTTCGAGTCATAAAAAATCAACCCAGCCTACTTTACAGGGCCTGATCCTTCTCTCCCTTACAGCATGTGAGCAGTAGGAGAATGGCTAATACGGGCCAGTATTATGGTTGTTGTATTCTATTTATAAAAGTATAATACTGGCCAGTATTATAGTTGCTGTATCGTGCTATAAAACAACAAAATAAATAGAAAAATAAAAAATACAAATGAATGTTTTGAATTAATTTGGGGAAAAGAATTTACAGCACAGTACAAGGATTTAAAACATTTAAAACATTCCTTTCTTTCTCTCCAGTATTATAGTCTCTCTTTTTCCAATTTTGGGTCACAGGAGCGAGTAGTATAAAGGCCCTACCATCAATCAAACGTTAACCCCACCCCTTGACCCTGTAAGCCCTGCACACAGGTCACTGGAAGTCCCACCTCATGGGAGTATTACTTGCAGAGTCAAGGCGGACACATGTCCGGAAGCAAGGTGTGTCATGTGACCCCTGTAAGAACTCCTCCCACTGTCCTCTGCTGATCAGGATGGATTTTGCCCTGACAGGAACGACTCGAGAGAAGATTTGACCAATCAGGGGGAGTTCCGGGGTTTGTGTGACCCCTCTAAGAACTCCTCCCACTGCCCTATACCAATCAGGAAGGGTTTCAGCCACTGGGGACCACCCCGAGAGGAGATTTGTCCAATTGGGGGGAATTCTGGGGTGGGGTGACCCGTCAGGAAGTGGCTCGTGTGACCCCTCTAAGAACTCCTCCCACCACCCTCTACCAATCGCGATGGGTTTTGGCTACAGAGGACAACCCCGAAAGGAGATTCGACCAAAATAGGGTGGGTTCTGGGACGGGGTCAACCGCCCAGAAGAGGGTCGTGTGACCCGTCTAAGGACCCCTTCCAACGTCCTCTGCCAATCAGAGTGCAGCACCATCACCTCATAAGTCCCAGCGCTGGGAAGAGGAGGCCATCTCTTACCAAGAAGACGTGTTTTAGAAATTGTGGAAAGGCTGAGAGGAAACGTGGACTCCTTTACCACTCCTGTGAGACCTTCAGACTTTGTTTTAGCCCCGAGGACCTTTGGAGTTGTGTGGAGAAAGCGCTACAGCAGCGACAGTTCTGAAGAGGATGAGAGAGAAGCCAAGGGGATTCCTTTGGCCCAGCCATTGATGGATATGCCAGAATCCGACCCTGAAGCCCAACTGCTCATGAGACACCCCCATGAGCATGGTGGCCTCTCGTCATCCGCCACCCTGGAGGAGGAAGGCCATCATGGCGTGGGGGAGGCACTGGCAGACAAGGTGAATGGAAAAGACGTAGCTCAGGTAAATGAATGATTAAGAAGCGACGGTCGATGATTGGGTGTAATGGGGTTAGGAACCAGGGGTTGTGTAAATCTAAAAACAAGCAGTGGGAACTTACGCTTGTTTCTTGTCTGAAATCTCTCGACAGCTTGACGATGCCTTTCTAGAGGACCCGGAGGCCCTGGACGGCGTTGCATCAAACAGCGACGGTGAACCAGGCCCGCCTTGTTTTTGCTCAACGCCGCTAGAAATTGTTGAAGATGACTCCGAGGAGGACGGCTATGAGGAGTTTAGGAGAGGCTTGGCATGGAACTCGCTGAGCCAGTGCCACGTCACGAGCGTAAAAATGTTATGCGGACTATTGTACGCGTTGCTGTTTATGCTGTTCTTCATCACTGTCTTGGGGAAAAGCTTTTTGAAAATGGTGAGGGCTGTGTCATAAATGCCCCAGCCCAATGGCACCATGCCTGTGTGACTTGGACTTCAATGGATAGAAACTGCAAGCTCTGGGGCCTGTGTGCTGAGCTGTGTTTGGAAAGCTTATTGAACACTATTATTGCCATAGGTTATGTTATGCAACGTCTGTGCCTAACCCAAGAACATTTAGCGCAAGCGGTGACCTTGAGAAATGCTGTGCAATTCAGTGGAGACCCTGACCGTGTTTTAAAGAAAATGTCCAAAATGGAAGATGCCTGCTTACAGCGTTACATTGACCGTCTGGTCCACACAAAAACTGACAGAACCCTGCTTAAGAAAAAGACTATTTGTAAGAAATCTAAAAGGATTAATTGAGAGAATGATGAGGGGACAAACATGCAATATCAAACTTGGTCACTGTACATTTTAAAAAATTGAATGAAAAGGGCTTTGTGATTATCTGTGTTTCTGTTAGAAGGTCTCTGGCCCTTAAGTGAGCTAAAAGTTTTAATGGAGATCTGGGTTTGTTTTCAAGAAGCTGTATGACTTTTAAATTGAAAAAAAATGGTTTGTGAGAACCTAGCTCTTGTGTCTTTGTGTAAAAGAGACCCATTTACAGCAACAAGCTGTGAAGTGGGAGGGGAACAAATCCTAAAAATGTGTTTACAGTGTAACCCTTCTGCCCATCAGAGTTGGCAACAACAGGGTCTAGGTTCAGTATCTAGGAGTTCCATTCCAGGAACACAATGCAAAACCAGGTCAAGCCCCCACCAGTGGGGCACTGAAGCTCCCCTACGACAAGTTGAAATCACTGAATACTGTGTTAAGTAGTAGGGGGCCTCAGAGCTGGGGCACCATGAACCCAAAGGGAATTCAGCTCTGCAGTCTGTAACCAAACTCCTAATAGAATTAAAATTCTCTCTGATATTACATAATGGAGAGAAGGTGCAATTGGTGTTTGGGGCCCTCAGAAGGGGGCTCACACCACTAGGCACAAACCTCCATCCTCAAACTCTCTCAATTCACTGGCTTTTGCAATCCTTGTCCCTTGCCTAGCGAGTGCTACTTAGTTGATGGTGAGTCCCTCCGTCATAAAAGGCCAAGTACAGTTCCGCTGTCCTTGGTTCACATAATCAGGATAACGACACTTTATTCTTCCTGCCCCAATAACAGAGACACTGGGGATCCCACAGCAGCCAAAGTGACCGTTTGGGCTCCTGTGGGCTCACGCTAGGCGGGGTGGGTGTGCCTGTGCAAACGAGATCAGCTCCTGAAGTCCTTTTCCACAACTCACCACCAGATGTCAGGGTAGAGCTCATCCTGCCTCTGCTTACAACACGAAAACAAAACAGGGATGGTTCAGACATGTGTTTGAGTACAACAGAGTTGACTCATCCTGTTGAACTGAATGGTTTTAACCACACCCCCACTGAATAGTGAAGGTAACTGTGATTCCTTACCCTTGTTGCGATAGGGATAAATTTGATGGGTGTGCACCCATAGTAAGGGAGGTGGGTGGGTGAGTTCAGATTAATATGAAATGAAATAAAACCTCAGGAATTCGCAGATGCTATTGGGCAGTTTAAATATAATCCCTGGAGTTGGCAGAACTCTACTGGACAGTTTAAAGGACCCAGGAACTGGCAGAACTCTACTGGACAGTTTAAATATGACCCAGGAGTGGTTTTGAATGCTATGGGTCACTCTTTCTAGCAATTCAAAGCCATTAAAAGTTTAAAATACTATATTTACCAAAAAAAACCCAAAACAACCAACCAAAAAACCCCACCACACACATTAATAATCAAGGTGGGCCATTTCCAGCACAAATCCAGGTTTCCTTACAATGTAAGTGATCACTTTAGATAAGCTATTACCAACAGGAGAGTGGGTTTGTTTTTCTTTGGGGGGGGAGAAAACCTGGATTTGTGCTGGAAATGGCCCACCTTGATTATCATACACATTGTAAGGAGAGTGATCACTTTAGACAAACTATTACCAGCAGGAGAGTAGGGTGTGGGGAGAGAAAACCCTTTGTAGTGATAAACACTCATTTTTTCATGGTTTGTGTGTATAAAAACATCTTCTGTATTTTCCACAGTATGCATCCAATGAAGTGAGCTGCAGCTCACGAAAGCTTATGCTCAAATAAATTGGTTAGTCACTAAGGTGCCACAAGTACTCCTTTTCTTTTTGTGTTTTAAACTCTCTCTCTCTCTCTCTGTGTGTGTAAAAAAAACATAGGTGGTTTTTTTTTAAAGTATATGGCTGCAAACTGATAGTAATGGTGTGTTTCAAACTAACAGGGTGTTTTTTTACTGTGCAAAATGTGTTTTAAACTGGATTTGAAAAGTTGATTTTAAAAGCAGTTTGGTTTTTATTTTGCAAAATGAGGTGTATTTAAAAAAAAATGTTTGCGGGTTTGTTGTTTTTTGTTTTAAAGTGGTAGAAATAAACTCAAAACTCCTGTTTGTTGTGCAGCCTGAAATGGATTATTTTGTTTGAAAGCTCTAACTTTTTAAATAGAAAAACACCCTAATGAATATTTTATTTTTAACTTTACAAGACAGTTTCATGTGATTTATAATAATCATCATCATCATAATAATATTGTCTGCTCCACCGTACGGCGAAAACATGAGAGACCCTTAGACCAGAGGGTAAACAAGCTTAAAAGAAAAAGAAAAGAGACAGCTGAAAAGAAAAATTCCCCAGATGGATGGATGAAGCCCAGTAAATATACTGTGTTTGTGAGGTTATGGGGTTTTGTATTTGAAGTAAATACATCGGTGTGGGTGAGAAAGATGGTAAAGTTAAGTTTTGTAATATGTCCCTTCCCCCCTAATCGGGTATGTGCAGTTCTCCTGACAATGCTGTAGTCAAAGCTACAGGGACACCTCCCTCCACCAGACCAGCCAAAGAACCAGAAATCTGCTTTGAGACCTTTAACAACTCAAAACAGCACAAGAGTGCAGATGAAGCATCAGGGCAGTCCAAACCTCAATTACGTCAAAGCCAAGGACAAAACAAAAAACTCTGGTGAAAACCAACCACGCAAACACAACGCCAGTTCCTCAGCGGCCACCTCCACACCAAGCCCTGAGAAAACCGTGAGTGAAAACGCCCACCTACGATGCTTCGTTCAGAAGACTGAGGGACGTTGTATCCTCGGGGGTTCTAAAAGAACGGTATTCTAAAAAAGGTTTGGGGAAAATATGATGCCTCGTTCAGAATACCGGTGAATGGTGTATCTTCAGGGGGTCTAAAAGAACGGAGGGCTGGAAAGCACATCAACAAAGCAAAAGCTTTGGTGGGTGACTTTTTGAAAAATACTTCAGGATCGCTGAATACTCCAGGATCGCTGTAAAAATTTTAAAAAGAGCTAAAGAGGTAATGGGGAGGGGGGACAAAAAGAGATGCCCTCGACTGGAAGCTCTCAAACTGGCATGTCTGAAAATGGGGAGGTGGAATCAGACTCTCACACAGAGTCTGGTTTAGAAAATTCCCCAGAGGGCTCTCTAGAATGATGGGTCCCCATCTTCTCCCGATGACCCTCACGGAGGCGCCTCGGAGTCTGACTCTCAAATAGCATCTGATGTAGAAGATGCCGCTGATGGTCCCGTAGAGGAACCCCCAAGTAACCCTGAAAATGCAGAGGTGTGTATGGAGAGAGTGAGAAGTTGGCAACGTGAATTACCTAGATTTGGGGGGTCGGTGTATTGTGAGGAATTTCATTTTGTCAATCTTGAGCGAATAAATTCAGCTCAGCAGGTTGTTGAAGCCAAACACAGGGGGATACAGTTAGTTCTCGATGACGTTAATGGTAGGGTAGGCCCTGATGATTATGTTCAGTTACATTTAGAGAGCTGTAATTTAACTAAGCCGTTGTTTTTGGTCTGAAGAACTAGGGATGAGCTGTCTGCTGAGGATTTCTTCAATCAGACCTCAAAGCTGCCACAGAGCAATAGAGTTGCATGTCAATGGGACATTGCACCTCATTGTGACAGTTGTAAAAAAACAGGGGTGGTGACTGCTCATAGAGTTTTAAATTCTATCCTCAGTAGTCAAATCATCCATAAAAAAGAGACAATGTTTAGTAGACCTGACTTACACGGGTACCCATCTGTGTTTTGCGCGTGGACTCTTGGCTGTCATGTCCGACCACAAACCTACGGACGCGGAATCGTTAGCGGAGGCGAGAAAGTTGCATGAGAAACTGGGCTGGTCAGATCAAAAAAAGATTATGCTCAGTGATGTAGCAATGTCTGAACAGCATTTAGGAGTCAACATACAGGTGGTGCTGTACGCGGTGAAAGGGGCTTTTTTAAAATGGGGGGGGGCAGTTTACCCCAAGACTTATTTCATCCTGTTGCACAATGAGCATTACTAGGGGGTTCTGGTTGTGAAAAAGTTGTTTGGAGCAAAAAATTACGGTGAGTTTTGCCCCACGGTGCACAGTCACGGCCAATCTTGCAGGTCCAGCTGCTGCCTCTGCTTGAGCATAACATGCTCAGACAGCGTGGATGTGCAGCTGAGGTCTCCTCGCTGTAGACTGTATTGTCAGTCCAGAGAGCGTTTAGACAGACACATCGACTGGGCGTTGACAGAACAAGTTGAATGCCTGTCTAAAACGTTGTGCGATAAGGGTCAGTCTTACGTGGAGAAGCGGCACAGACGTAAAGGGAGGCGCTGTAAGCGGGGACAGGCTTTGATTGCTGGTGATGTAGACGGTCACCTCAGTTTTATGGACAGCCTTAGAAAGCCCGAATCCTCAGAAAAGTGTATTTGTTATGATTCTGAATACACATAGGAGACTGGGTTGCACACTCCCAATTACATTTTTGCTATGTCCCTCAAGCCGGAAAAGTCCTGGGAATTTAAGGGTGATGAGTGTCTTTCTGTGTTTGTTCAGACCTTTATTGGCAAAGAGTTCCGGGTCTACACGTTCCAGGCGCACAATTCCAAAGGTTACGATGCATACTTCATCATTAGACAGTTACTGAAGGAAAAGATGTGCCTAGAACTGATCACTCAGGGTAGTAAAGTAATGTGTGTGGAAGGTAAGGTCCTGGGCATTCGTTTTATAGACTCTTTAAACTTCTTGCCCATGAAGCTTGGTAAGCTCCCGCAGGTGATGCGGTTTGAAGGGTGCAAAGGGTATTTTCCACATTTTTTGAACACTTTAGAAAATCAAAATGACGTGGGGCCTATGCCTGGTGTGGAGCACTATGGTGTAGAAAGCATGATGCCCAGGGAAAAAGCAGAGTTTCTCGACTGGTAGCAGGCCCACAGGTAGGAGACGTTTGACTTGCAGAAAGAGCTCGTGTATTACTGTCAGCAGGATGTCAAAATTTTGAGACAGCCTTGTATCCTCTACAGAAAAGAGATTATGAAAAAGATGGAGAAGGGAGATCTAGTAGAGAGAGAACCTGGTAAATTCACCGAGATAAAACTGTGTATAGATCCATTCTGGTACATAACACTGGCATCTGTCTGCATGGCTATGTACAGGTTTATGTTTTTGGAGCCTAACACGGTAGCTCTTCTCCCTCCAGACAATGATCACAGGCAGGAAAAAGATATTCGACCCCATCTGTTCAGTGGCTGTTGTATACCTCTCACAAAGAAACTATACAAATACGGCATGCTTTACAGGGTGGGGAACTACAGGTAGGCTCCTACTCTTTAGACGGTTATGCCAGTGTTGACAGGGTACACACAGCCTTAGAGTTTAACGGGTGTTCTTTTCCACGCTTGTGCCACCTGTCATTGTGAAAAAGCACAAAACCCTATGACGGGGACAACTTTTGGGTTTCTTTATTACAAGACGCAGCTCAAGACCGACTATCTGAAACAACTTGGTTTTGTAGTGAGGACTCTTTGGGAGCAAGAGTGGGAAGTGATGAAAGAAACAGACAGGGAGCTTGCAGGTTTTTTAAACTGAGCCCAGTTGCCCTAGCCTCTCGTGCCTAGGGATGCTCTTTTTGGGGGAAGGACAAACGCTATGCACCTATATTACAAACTTAACTCCAGGGAAGAAATCCACTATTATGATTTTACCAGCTTCTACCCTTTTGTAAAGAAAACCAAAGAATACCCTCTCGAACACTCCGATATAGTTTATGACAAATTTGGACCCCTTGCAAATTATTTTGGAATTGCAAAAGTTAAAGTGTACCCCACACAAGGCTTCTTTTTCCCATTGTTACCTGTCAGAGTGGGTGGCAAGCTTATGTTCCCGCTACGCCGAACCTGTGCGGAAACCGAGCCGCGGGAGATGTGCATCCATACTGACGAGGAGAGGGCCATCCTGGGGACTTGGTGCACGGTGGAATTGAACGCGGCCATAGCGACGGGGTACGCGGTGGCAAAAATATATGAAATCTGGCTTTTTAATGAAAAATCTGATGTACTCTGAAAAGACTTCATCAAATGACACCTCCACCGGAAACAAGAGGCTTCAGGGTACCCCATCTGGTGCACAGACGAAGAAAAACAAAATAAGTACATGAACGATTTCTACCAGAAAGAAGGCGTGCGTTTGTGCCAACACGAGATCAGGTTTAACCCCGCTAAATGCCAAATCGCTAAACTCTTTCTAAATTCCCTCACGAGTGAGATCCCGCCAGATCAACACATCACCGAGTTTGTGTCGGCAGGCCCGAAAACATACGGGTATAAGCTGTCGGGAGGAAAAGCCTGTATGAAAGTCAAAGGTATTACCCTGAACTTGGCAAACTGTCAATAGATCAACTTTGACAGTTTGAAAGATCTAGTCCTGGACTATTGCACGGGCCTGCGAGAAAACACCTCAAAAAAGAGAGAGGTGCAGCAGCCCTCTATCATAAGGAACAAAAATCAGTGGTAAATAGAGACCAAAACCCTTAAGAAAACACAGAAAGTCATTTACAACAAGAGGGTCCTAGGAGAAGGGTTTAAAACCCTGCCCTACGGATTTTAAAGTGGATACGAGGTGGAAACACCCCTTTTCTGCAATTCTCGCGGGGCCTAGCAACTGTGGGAAAAGTTACTTTATAAAAAATGTGTTGGATAATGCCAAACAAAACATTGTCTGTTATGCCTGAGAATATTGGATAACCTGGCTATAAAAAGCATTGCAAGATACACATGTCTGGGCTTGTTGAAACACATTTTGAGCAAGGCTAGGCATGCCCAAGAATTTAAATGTATTTTTTACAAAATTCATCACCATCCGGTCGTTTTGCACTAAGTCGTTAGAATACAATTTTAAAATCCGGTCAAAAGATAAACACTTGCTCCGATGATGTAAGAAAAACACTCGGTGATAGTTGCAGGCGACAGAGCGGGGGTCTTGTAATTGTCTATTGTGAAACACAATGCCTGTGGCATTTTTGTTTAAAAATTTCATAATGCTTTTAGGAAACAACATGCTCTTCGGGGGGTGCCCGTATGAGTCTAAAAGCTCTCCACGTTACGCTCCGCCAGACACAAGGCAAGCCAGTGTTCACCAGGTTGGTTGTGTGGATGTGCAATACAAACCTAGGGGTCTCTGAGACAGCTTGTCGCCAGGGAGCCAAATCACAAGGGAACACATCTAAGAAATTCTTTTTTGCGTAAGGCACCTTGATAAGACACACGAGAGCTGCACGGTGTCCATGTTCACATATAGTCAAGCAGAACGTCTCTCCTCTGATTTCTCTCTATGATCTTGTCAAAAACCCCATGCACGATCAGATTGACGGTGATGGTTAAAGCCTTCCCAAAACGTATTTCTGCTCTCAGGTTCCCGGTTTTAATCAGGGAATAGCCATCGGCGCATTCCTGGTCGGGAGACAGGTCAAAGGCAAACAAGATGTAACTCTGTGGAAACTTCTCACGGTCGATTAACAGAGAACGATCTGTCATGTGTTTACCAGCGTCTGTACCAGATTCATGTATTCTCTCACGCAGCATCCTGCCTCCAAGTCTGGTTGCAGAGGCTTGGTTGGTATCTGTTCACCATCCACATACAAGGCCACAAAATTAATATCATAATGTTTAAAATGAAAGGGATTTTTAGTGTAACTTCCACTCAAGGCATAGGACAAACCCTAGGACAAGCATTTTGGGTAACTGTCCCAAAAAACAGGTTCTCCTGGTTATTGACCCTGCTGCCCACGGGGATGCTGAACACTTTCATTCCCACACGGTCCACGGGATATTTAGCATTTGTGGTAAGCAGGGACTCCGCGTGCCCCAGACGAACGCTCAGGGCCACCCGTACTTTCTTCACAAAAAGCGATGCTGATACAATGCGCAATTTAAAGCCTTCGGCTGCACTGCCCATTAAACAGAAAGCGTCTTTACTGCGCGTCAGTTTAAATTTCACATCCACTCCGTTCAACAAATGAGACGTATCTGTTCTGATCTGTCTTTATTTCAATGGTAATGGTATCGATGTGGTGTTTTCTGACAGGAACGTGATGAGGTTTATCGTAGGTGATGGTGACAAACTCATTGTTCCTTCCTCAGACAGGGACACAGCATAACAGGGGAACAGAAAAGTCCCTCACAAACTGGTGTTCTACAATAACTGTGTGCAGATACAAGGACTTAACCCCCCCTGTGATGTCTGCCCAGAAGGGGAATTTTTGGACGCTGCGCTTGGGGCCCAAACCTAGAATGTTAGCTAGCTCCCTGCTGGTAGAAAACATAAAAGTAAAATCAGCGGATTTAAGGCTAACTTTTCTACCCACAGGGTCATAGTTCATGACCACCTCAGGCGGCGGGGGAGGACGAGCCACGGTACTGTTCATATGATCCAATCATTCGGGTATGGACGAGTAATAACCTCGTCGTAGGATAAAACTCTATGCCATATCTTCAAAGGTGATTTCAAAAGGGGTGTTCTCGCGGATAGTGTTCCAGCTGTGCGGGTGTTGTATTTCCACTAACTTCACCTTCCAGGCACCCGGGAGACCCAAGGGCTTAATTAGCTGTATTGTAAAGTTCGAGCTGGTGTTTTGAGGAAAAACTGCAGAGCTGGCATTGCTGGGCAAAGTCATGTAACACCTGCCGTCGCTCATTTTTCTCTCCCTCAGTCTTTGCAGGAGGAATCTTTTTGTTTGTTTGTGTCTAAACGTCAGAATTGAGAAGCTTCCACCCAGCTGGTAAACTTATCGTCCCCGTCCCCCCGGCAAACCATTTCACCAGTAGCTGCTTTTTTCTCCCTTTTCCTTTCTCCTCTAGAACTTTTTCGATCCGGCAAATCCTGTCTCCTTTTAGGGGGTTTACTTTTTGTAAATCTTCAGGGTAAAAAGATCCAGTCACTGTCTCACCCTCGTAATCTTTTAATCGGTATACAGGTCTCTGGCTCCTGGTTAAGGCTTCATCCACTATAAATATCTCATTGGTAAACGTCTGTTCACAACCTTTTTCAAAAGCTCCTTTGGTTTTAGAGAGAATCTCACGTGGTCGCCTTTTCTAAAAGGGGCAACAACCGGTTTTATTTTAAAACCATCTCTATCAACCAGTTTCCATATCTTCAGAGAATTGGAAGGGTTAACATCAGCGGGTCTGGTACGTAGAGTTCTGTAAAAGCTCTGGTTGTAACTCTTCATAAAGTCAGGTAACAGGTCAAGGTGGTGAAAGGCATTATGGGCTGTAAAATCGCCACATCCTCCGCATCTTTTTCAAGTTCTGTTAAATCGCTCCACAACCCCTGCTTTGACTTCATTATCAGTAACAAAAAGCGTTAACGCTGTGCCGTTTCAACAATCTGCTAAAAGGTCTGTTTCAAAATTCTTTCCACCGATTAGTTTGTCATTTTTGAGGCACGCGACCTTGGCTAAAAATAGCTTCAAAGGCCTTGGATACCTCACCACTCATCTTGTCTTTTAGGCCTAAGGCCCAGGCATATTTGGATAGAACGTCTATCACTGTTAAGATGTACTTAAAACCGCTGTTGTGTTTGGAGAACCAGTGCATACGGACCAAATCTGCCTGCCATTGCGCGTCCACATCTGAAAGAACGGTCTTGGTTCTTTTAAAACGTATTCGAGCTGGTTTGTGTAAAGTGTAAGCATCCTGGTGTGAAAGCCAAGCTCCTACCTGTCTTCTATTTAAAGTTTTATGATGCTTTTTGGCCACTTGAAAAAGAAGATTGACCCCGTCAAAGCCCCCAACTTTCCTGGGGGTTTAACAGATTTTCTTTAACAGAGCCGTCTGCGGAGACATGACTCTTCCTGGGACCGTCTTTTACGAACACAAGTATGGAGGGGGACACGTTCATTCTGACACATTTAAATAAGTTTTATTAATCGCCTGGTTTAACACAATCTTTTACAGCCGCCTGAAACAAAGGACGCCATGACCACTACCATGAGGGAGTCTGAGCTGGTTCATTCTTCCATTTTTGTCCTTTTCTGGATTTTCCTCTTGAGATCTGGGTCTCAGACAGGAGCAAAAACAGCTGATGCGCGATGGATTTACTCCCACAGGGCTACCGATGTGCAACTTCTCAAAGGCCTCTAGAAAGGCATCGTCGAGCTGTTGAGAGATTTTCAGACAAAAAACAGTGTAAGCACCCCACTGCCTGTTTTTAGATTTATGCAATGCCAGGTCGATTCCGAACCCCATTACACCCCCATGATCAACAGTCGCTTCTTAATCATTCATTTACCTGAGCGCCATCTTTCCCGTTCACCTTGTGACTCCCCCAAGCCACAATCACCTTCCAACTTTAGGGCATGGACAATGAGAGGCTGTCACACTCACTGGGGTGCCTCACAAAGGTTTGGATTTTGGGGTCAGGTTCCGACGTAGCCATCAACGGTTGAGTCAAAGGGCCCTCCTCGGAACTGTCACTGCTGTAGCGCTTTCTCCACACAACTCCAAAGGTCCTCGGAGCTAAAACAAAATCTGAAGGTCTCACGGGGGTGGTAAAGGAGTCCATGTTTCCTCTCAGCCTTTCCACAATTTCTAAAACATGTCTTCTTGGTAAGAGATGGCTTCCTCTGCCCAGTGCTGGGACTTGTGGGGTGATGGTGCTGCACTCTGATTGGCAGAGGGCGTTGGGAGGAGTTCTTAGAGGGGTCACATGACCCTCTTCTGGATGGTTCACCCAATCCGAGAACCTGCCCCATTTTGGTCAAATCTCTTCTCAGGGCGGTCCTCTGCAGCCAAAACCCATCGCGATTGGTAGAAGGTGGTGGGAGGAGTTCTTAGAGGGGTCACACGAAGCACTTCCAGACGGGTCACCCCACCCCGGAACTCCCCCCAGTTGGTCAAATCTCCTCTCGGGGTGGTCCCCAGTGGCTGAAACCCCTCCTGATTGGTAGAGGGCGGTGGGAGGAATTCTTAGGGGGGTCACACAAACCACTTCCAGACAGATCACCCCACCCCGGAACTCCCCATGATTGGTCAAACCTCCTCTCGGGGTGGTTTCCAGTGGCTGAAACCCCTCCTGATTGGTAGAGGGCGGTGGGAGGAATTCTTAGAGGGGTCACACAAACCACTTCCAGACAGGTCATCCTGCCCTGGAACTCCCCATGATTGGTCAAACCTCCTCTCGGGGTGGTTTCCAGTGGCTGAAACGCCTCCTGATTGGTAGAGGGTGGTGGGAGGAATTCTTAGAGGGGTCACACGAACCACTTCCAGACAGGTCATCCTGCCCCGGAACTCCCCCTGATTGGTCAAATCTTCTCTTGGGGCGTTCCTATCAGGGCGAAACCCATCCCGATTGGTAGAGGACAATGGGAGGAGTTCTTAGAGGGGTCACATGACACACCTTGCTTCCGGTCATTTGTCCGCCTTGACCCTGGAAGTAATACCTCATGGCTTGGGACTTCCAGTGACCGGTGGGCAAGGCTTACGAGGGCCAAGGGTGGGGTTATCGTTTGATTGACGGTAGGGCCCTTATACTACTGGAGCGCCTTCTTCTGTTTGTCTCCGTTCCGCTTCAGTCCCCAAGCACTCGGCCAGGACAGATGTCACTTATGACCTCCGTTGCCACCAGCTGGACAGAGGGACTTGGGTCTTTCTTGAGGACCTGGAGAGCTGAAATGACACAGGACAACATGTTCGTATACAGACTGTCAAATGACAGCTAAGCGTGATCACAGAATCTTGAAGTACCAGAGCAGAATGATCACATGGTAAAATGTGAAACTAGGCTCAGTCCTTCTATTGGGGTGGAAAATACATGAGAGATGAATATGCCTCACTTTTCATCTTGTCACCTGTGCCGGAAATAGCTGGAGACTTACTACCTCTGAATACCACGCTACAGAAGCTCTCCAATACAAAGAAAGCTTTAGCTTCCTCCATTGGCTCCCTTCCATGCTCCCAACAAGCGGGGAGACCCTGACTCGACCAGAAAGTCATCCACTCTGCTGTAAATGGAAGAAGGTCCATTGTTTCAATAGCTTCCACTTTTAAGTTTATTTTCCATCTCTATTCAAGAGCCACTGTCTGAGCTCCAATAACCCTGGAATTGAACAGAGGCCAGGTCCAAGCTGCTTTGTGCAGGATGCAGGGCACCTACTGGAAGAAAAATTGCTGGTGGGAAATTTGGGGTAGCAGAAAGTGGCTACAATTTCTCCTCACCTGGGGAGTCCACAGAGAGCCAATAAAGCCCAAAGAGTGGATAGCACTGGCTGCGGAGGGGGCCTTGCCAGGACAACCAGGAGATGCACGGACTCACATCACACCCTCTGCAGCTTCCTCCTTCAGGGGAAATTAAAGCTGACTTTCTACTGGGCAAGAGTGAATTTGTCCTTTGACGTGTGGCTGATGCACTTTGCACCAGTGCTATCGGTTACAGCTGCTTGTCAGCTAAATTCCTTTAGAACTCACGGATGAGCAGAACTTCAGCTGTATTTATTACTTACACATCAGCAGATGGTCCAGGTCCAGCCATTTCATACGCTGCCTGTCTGTGTGTTCCAGGATGATGCCTAAATACACAATGGAAAACAAACAACAACAATAAAACCTTCCCTTGTTGAGTGCAAAGTGATATTAGCAGCCCCTAGACAGGTCTTTGGCCTCTCCTACTGTGGACCTAAGGGTGAGCTGTGGGCAAGAGGATGCTAGTGCAGTTTAGAGTGCACACTGAAGAGAATGAGAAAGACTTTTTTTTTTTTTAAGAATGTTTACACAAAACCCATTTGCTTTAAAGAGTCTGTGTTCCTCTTGCCACTGCTGTCAGTTATTGGAGACATACTAAGCTAGTGTCTTGGTCTAGTGGTCTGAGCAAAGGACTGGGGCCAGGAATAAGTGAGTTCTAAGCAGGGATCCCACAAGGTGACTGATAGGTGAGACTTAGGGCACAACGCCTGCCTGTCTCACCTGGGTATGCTTGGGAGAAGAGGGCACAGGGCCAAAGCGGAGGAACCTTTTGCCTCCTTGACAAGGTGGTGTGGCCAGGAACCTGAAACAGCAGGCGCTGAGGGCAGGTGGGCTGCATGCCTCCCAATGATGAAGTAGTAGTGAAGAGCACTGAGCAACACTGTGGGTGGGTCTGCACTTTGAGCGAGGGAGATCACTCCCAGTTCAATGGGACAGGCCCACTCTAGCTCGGACAGCGCTCGCATGCTAAAATTAGAATGTAGCTAAAGCAGCACGAGCAGTGGGAGGAGCTAGCCACCTTGAGAATCGACTTTGGGGTTTGGATGGGATCATACTTGGGGTGCTTAAACTTCCTGCTGCTCCTGCCATCGCAGCTACTCTCTATTTTTGGCACTCAGGGCTAGTGCGGGTATGTCTCATCAAGCTGGGAATTAGACCCCCAGCTCCAAGTGTAAACATGCCCTACGAGACAGTGTCCCAGCCTTTACTTCTAAATGACTGCACCATGCTTTCCCTGCAACAATCCCAAAGCACTTTATAGCAAGTCATGATTTCCTCCGACCACCACACTGGAGAGGTAGGGATATTAACATCCCCATTTATGGATGGGAAGCTGAGGCACAGAGAGATTAATGGCTGCACAGTGGGATTTTCTTCTCTCTCCCTCAATGGGAATACCAAAAGGGACACTGGGCATCATCTCTCACCAGCTAACTTGGCTGCAACTGCCCGCATCTCTTCCCAGCTGCTACAGAAGTACGTGATGGTGCTTTTGTACAAGTTCTCCAGCAGCTCGGCATTCTCTTTGGCCTAGAGGAAATCAGGGACACATGAGCTCTCTCTGGCTAGAAGTGCCCTTTGACTGCCAGCACATGCTTTTACGAGCCACAGGTAAATCAGAGAAAGAACAGGTGACTGGGTGGATGTGGGAAAAATGGGGATCTGTGGCAGATTTACATTTTCCATCACCCTCAGTCATATATCCCACTCTGACCGTTATTTCCATTACCCATCACACATCTCCCGCACACCTCTACACCACCACACGCCACTCCAGTCAAGAATCTCAGACACTTCAACAGCTCACTCACAAGGTGTCTGCAAATGTCCACCTGGAGCTCCTCAGGCTTCAGCTCAGCTGTGCTATCAAGGTGTTCATTCACTGCAGTTTGGAGCCTCTTCAGTCCCAAAAACGGGACACAGAGGTGAAACGTAGCTCTGCATTCCTGAAAAAAAGAAAGCGTGTCACACCATTTAATTGTTCCCTACTGAGTGCTATGGTCATTCAAAGGGAACTCATCTGATTGCCTGCTCATCTATTCCAGGATAAAAAGGGATTCATCTAGATGTAATTGGCAGAAAACATGCAGGAATGACTAATAGAGGGGAGAGCTTCCACTGCAACCTAGAGGTAGCATCAATGTCTTTTTGGAACAGATCTACCTATGAAAGCTGCTGCACCAGGTCTCTCTTCTGTTCTGGGGAGGCAGGGGCCTGGGGTGCAGAGACAGACAGGAATAGAGAGCTGTCGGGCTCAGACCCATGACCTATCTTGGATTCTGGTGAGGCAGCCATGGAGCAACCTGGCGGGAACTGACTCAGCAGGAGGGCAATGAACTGAGGGGAGAATTTGGGCCTCCACAGCAGGCAGGAATAGCAGATCTCCCCTGGCATTGGGAGGAAGATTCCTTTGGCTTAGTAAATAAGTCACTCTCGGTCTTACCACTGAAACCCTGGGGTTCGGGTCTTGCAGGTGCAGCAGAAGTGTGACCCAGCTCTGTCTAACCTGCTCGGCGAAATAGCCCTTCCATTTTCTTTTGGTCAGGCGGGCCAGGATGCCAAATAGGACAAAGGACAATAAACGAAGAGCATCGTCCTCCTACAGCCAAGAAAGCCCCACAAGTTAGTAACTAAGGGACAATCACATCACGTACCTCGCACAGCCATCTCTTCTACGCTAAAGTTGAGGGATTCCAACTACAGCTCTTCGGAAACACTTTCATGAACGAATTTTTGATTTGAATTTGCTGATTCATCAAACTATTTTAGCGACAGTTCCATTTTGATGAAATTCCTCCAGAAGCCAGGCAGGGATCCTTAGAAACCTGCCTGCTGTCTTGACAGTGCACCCATTCAGCTCCTTGGAAGCCGATCTAGCAGGCTGACTGGGATCGTGGGCTTCCAAACCCACAGCGTCTGGGACCCTGGCTCTCAAATTTGCAACTCCCTGGCACGTCTAGCTCCCACAGTTTCCTGGGTTCCCAGCACCTGGGTTCCCAGCACCGAGAGCAGACTGCCCGGACCCAAGGCTTTCAATAGAGCTCGGTTGAGAATAGTAATTCTGTTTCACAAAGAGTTTTGAAGTTTGGGGAGAGGGAGTCCCACAAATAGGAACAAAACCAAAATTTGAAATCTCAAAATTCTCTGCAAAAACGGAATCATTCCAACCCTCTCACATAAAAATGATATAGAGCAGGCCCAACACTCTCTATTGTACCTTGGAACCCCCTTTTCATGGTTATCTAGCTATCTAATCTAGTATTCAGACTTTCGTTGAGGTTCTCAGTGGCAAGAAAGAAGAACAGAAGGGGGAGACTGTGGGAGCAGGGATGTCATCCCCATCCTCCTAATGTTCTCCTCCTCCGTAAAACACCTCTCTTCCCTGGGGCCGAAACATCTCTTCACTCTGACATGAGCAATGCCCAGGGAGTAAATGGAGTCTAATCAAGATCGGTTGAACTGGGGCTGGAGAGTTCTGGTCACATACGTTGTCAAAGTAGGTCCGGATCTGTTGGGTGAGGTCTCTGAAGGAAGAACCTATGTCCTTCTCTTTCAGCTCCTTCAGGACTTTGGCCACTGCTTTCATGCTCTCGCCAATGACTTCAGAACTGAAAGGGTCACTTAAGGCCCTGATCAGTATGACCATAAGAAACTTCTTGTGCTTTTTCACCTGGACAAAAATATGACATTAAAGAACACTGATCACACTTCTAATACGTTTTCTTTAGCAGTTATGAAGCTGTGGGAATTTCATCTCCCCCTCCCACCCCCGGAGACCTATAGCTATATTTCAGACCAGGTTCGAGCTACAATGAGCCAAACTTGGTGCCATAATACACCTGTGTCATCCTATCATTAGATTCCTAGTTACTTAGATTCCAAGGCCAAAAGGAACCCTTGTGATTATCCGGCCTGACCTCCTGCATAACACTGAACTTCCCCGAAATAGTCTCTGTTGGAACTAGAGTGTATCTTTTAGAAAAACGTTCAATCTTGATTTTAAAATTGCTAGTGACAGAGAATCCACTACAACCCTTGGTAAATTGTTCCAATGGTTAATTAAAATTACCATTAAAAATCAATGCCTTATTACCAGTCTGAATTAGTCTAGTTTCATTTTCCCCCATTGAATCTTCTTATACCTTTGTTTGCTAATGGGAAGAACCCATTCTCAAAATGTGTTCCCCATGTGAGTAGTTCTAGACTGTCCTCAAGTCACTCCTTAACCTTCTCTTTGTAAGGCTAAATAGATTGAGCTCCTTGAGTCTATCACTAGAGGTATCTTTTCCAATCCTTTCAGAATTCTTGTGACTCTTCTCTGAATCCTCTCTAATTTATCAGCATCCTTCTTGAATTGTGGAGACCTGATCTGGACACAGCATTCCAGCAGTGCTCACATGAGCGTCATATTCAGAGGGAAAAGAACTTCTTTACTCTTAGTCAAGATTCCTCTCTTTATGCCTCTAAGGATCATTTCAGCCCTTTTGGCCACAACTTCGCATTGGGACACCTTATGTTCAACTGATTCTCTGCCATGACTCAAGTGGTTTTCAGCATCATTGCTTCTTGGGATAGAGTCTCTCATCCTGTAAGTAAGGCCTGCATTTTTTATTCCTAGATGGAGACATTTACACATGGTCATATTAAAGTGCACAGATTGTTTGCTTATGCCCAGCTTAGCAAAGGATCTAGCTTGCCCTGTATTGACTGCAAAGAGGTTACTCGGGTATGTGAGAGAGCAGAATTTGGCCTAGTGCATTGTGTGCAGCCTCTGTAAACTCCGAAGAACTATTTCCCTTGGTTTCTCTAGTTATGCTGCATTCTAGTCAGTATTCTCTCTTACCTTCTCAGGTGCCCCATAGACTAAATTTCCCAGGCCTCTTACAGCCATCTGCCGGACAATGCTGTTCCTATCATGTGACCTTTCTTCCAAGATGCGTAAGACTGGCTTAAGGAACTTCTTCTCCCTGAGCATGGGATCACTCATTAGCTGAAAGAAAATCAACCTGTCCATTAGCCCCAATAGGATCATTAAGATTGGGAATAGAATTTGAGCAGACATGTCATACGCTGTCAAAAACAACAAGGAGTCCTCCTACAGCCCCAGTCTTGAGGATACAGACAAATATGGCTACCCCTCTGATACTTGCCACATAATACACTGTAACTTTAGCATTCCACACAAATGAGAAAGGTCGACAAAACATGGAGCTTTCCTTTTGGGCACTAGAATAGGGATCCACTCACCTCTTGAGAGCCTCTTAGTGGCTGGGTATGGTATCACAGGCCTTTTCTCACCCCTGGTGCACCCTGCCAGCCGTCCTCAGTGAGCCTTCTGTGGCTCAGGCCTCTGGCTGAGTCCCAAAGTCCAAAGGAACCCCTTCTGGGGTAGTCCAGAACAATCCCATTGCCCTCACTTGGGTCTCCAGCCCCAACTCTGGGTCCTTTACATTCTGCCCTTTGTTCAAGCTCTCCATTAGCATTGTCCCCTCCATGGGGCTTATGCCACTGTTGGTGGTAGGGGAACCTGGGCCTGCCCCTAACTCTGGGTTCCAAACCATGGATCCTATAAACAGGAGCTAGGCACTGCTTGATTTCAGTTCATTGTCGCTTCTTCCTACCGGCCACTTTTAGCTTCACCCTCACCTCAGGGTTAAAGTTCTTCGGGACTCTCTTCCTGAAAACCCAGCTTAAGTAAAGGCTGCCAGAATCAAACTCTGGCTGTCCCCTGAATTTCTGTGGCCAGAGAGCAGCGCCCTTTCTTGCCCCTCCAGTTCCTGCCAGGAACTGACCTGCTAAGGCCCTTCAGCTCCTTTTAGCTGAGCCTCATGGGCTCGGATTGGCTGCTTTCATGAAGCCTCTCTAGACAGACCCAGACTGGGGGCTCTTTTCCTGGGGCAGGGTGTAGTAGGACCACGGGGCCTCTTGTAAGGAGCCTCAAAGCTCAGGTACAGCCCATCACAGGCACAGAGAGGTTGTTTTTCTTAGAAGCAGATGAGCCCCGAAGATAGTTGCTTAGCATAAGTGGGAAATATGATGCAGATGTTGGAGGAAGGCTGTGGAAAGGGAGGATGCTGCGGCAGGTATCACACTAGCCTAGGACTTAGGAGACCCAGGTTCCATTTCCTGCTCCCTCAAAGACTTCCTGTGTGACCTTGGGCAAGTCACTTAGCCCTTCTGTGCATCAGTTCCCTGCCTGTAAACTAGGAAACATAGTCCTTCCCTACCTCGCAGGAGTGTGGTGGGGATACAGACATTAAAGAGTTTGGAGGTACTCAGATACTAGAGTAATGAGAACCTAAGATAGACATTAATGTAGTTGTAGGTTGCTTGGTTGGTAGTATTAGGACACTAGGTTCATTCAGAAGATCTGCTGAGCGAAACCAAAATCAGGAGCTGTTGGTTAGGATCAGCACTAGGACTTGGCAGAAGAGGTCCAGTCATCCAAACTCTGTCCGTATCTCTCTCAGCCAGCACCTGTGGTTGTGTAGCTAGTATAGGCAATGACGGCAATAAAA
Source organism: Caretta caretta (assembly GCF_965140235.1). NCBI lineage: Eukaryota > Metazoa > Chordata > Testudines > Cheloniidae > Caretta > Caretta caretta. The sequence goes on from NC_134225.1 coordinate 16,537,678, forward strand.
ACCACAGAGAGAGAGAGAAGGACTCAGAAAGGTATCGTGAAGTTCCTGGTGAGGTTTCCATATAAAGGAGGACCTATTCTACTGTCTAAAATGACAATGACTCCTATGAACAGAACTGTACAACTCCCGAAAGAAAGGCAGACAACAGTCTAATGGTGAAACTACTCTTCAGAGCCCTGTGTCTTACCTGGGCAAGGAAAGCTGTGCTGGTGACTCGGTGGTTTTCTGTGGGGGAATTCACCCAGCGGAGGAGGCTCTGTATGATCTCAGGTGTTATGAGTCCAGATCTTAGCAGAAGACTGGAAGACAAAAGAAACCGCTCATGGGCTAGATTGCACACTTCAAAAAAACTCAGCTACTCTGAGCGGACAGCTCTGATATCTAGGAGTGGGAGCTGTGTGTTTCCACCCAGGACACCCCACCCCCCCACCCACCCACAAAGCTATAAACGGGAGGTTCCCTCTCAGCCACTCTATTGGCTACTGATTCCCAAGGATAAAATGATGCCTCCTAGATCTCTTACCTCACCAGCAGACACACTCCCTCATGGTGAGTCTTGGGGTTTTCCAGAAGAATCCAGGTTCTCTGCTTCCTGAGCGCTCTCACCAGTCTCTCATTCCCACCCTTGAAAAGCACAGACTCGAATGCTTTGATAGAAAGCCTGGGGAAAGAGAGGCACAGAACTGCAGCAATCAGGAGGAAGGTGCAGCTTGAACAGAGAGTCAGGAAGCCCCGGTTACTTCTCAAGTCTGCTGTTCAATCGGCAGTTCATCCATTGGCAATGTCCTGGACACCAGTGTCCCTGGAAGGACTTGATGCTGGGAGGTAAGTTTCAGTCTCATACATCTCATAGGACTAGTTTTGCTAGGGACAAAATTTTGCAGTCCTTTTTCTCTTTCTGCAAGGATTATGGGCACGAGCAGAGTAAAGTGATATGGAAAAGGTACATGATCAGGACCCAGAAACAGGGGGCATCGAGTGTGGTGATCACTAATGGACATTTTGGGGTCATATCTCCAGATATGAGGTGACAGAGTGCTGAGGGTTTGCACTTGAGTCAGCACTCTGGTCACTATTCCTACTAATTCCGTTCCTCACAGAAGGCCTAATTGGAGAGAGGTGTACCTGATTACAAGGTCAGATTGGGGCTAGTGAGTCAAGGAACCAATCATTCCATTAACAGGGAAACTGTGTAAAAGGACATGGGCAGGAGCCCTTTGAGGGGAACAGACAGAGAAAGAAACTTGGGTGAGCAGATGTCCTGATATTTGGGACTTTATCTTATACAGGTGCCTATTCCCTCCCCCCCCGCCCCACACCCCTACCCCTGTCCTGATTTTTCACACTTGCTGTCTGGTCACCCTAAGAGAAACAGAAAGACAAAAAGCTAGGAGAGCCTGACAAAGTGTGGTCTCTGAGTGGAAACACCTTACTCCCCACCCGACTTTTGGAGAAGAGTTTAGAAAGTTGAGATACAATATAAAGGTGCTATGTATTGGTAGGGAGATTAAATAGACTATATGTTGGTGCTTAGAAGGAAAAGAGTCTCAACGCGGTCTGTATTTGTGGAAGATGTGGGGGTGCAACACCCCTCTCTGTCACAGCTGGGGGCTCATCAGGGATTTCCCTGTTATCTATGCAAATGGAGAGCCTGTTGGAGAAGCCGGTGTAGAGGTTTGGCAGTCCGGTGATAGAGGGAACACTGAAACCGGTGATGAAGCTGCAAAGAGAAGTGTGGAACAGGGGTTCTCAACCTTTCTGTTTCTGAGCCTCCCCCCCCACCCTCAACATGCTAGAAAGACTCCATGGCCCAGTTTCAGGCCTCTGCCCTGCCAGGCATCAGAGTTTGGGGCTCCTGGCTCCGGATTTTAACCCCACAGGGTGCAGGTCCTCGGGGCTTTAGTGCAGGTGCTGGGCCTCAGGGCTCCAGCCCGGCTGGGCTCAAAGCTTCAGCTTTCTGCCCTGAGCCCCAGCTAGTCTAAAGTCAACCTTGCTTGGCAGAACCGCTAAAACCGGCCCGGTTGAGAACTGCTGGTGTAGAACAGTGGTCTCCAAACGTTTTGGCTCACGCACCCCCAGGGTGACCTGCCGCAGACGCGCCACCGATGGGAGACCTGCCGCAGGCGGGCCGCCAAAGGGGAGCACCAGCCTTGGACGTGCAGAGCTGCCGCCGAAGGAAAAAAACGGCAGAGTGCTGTCTGGCGGCGCTACTAATGCCACGCTCCCCCCGGGATCTTCCCGCGCACCCCAGTTTGGAGACCACTGGTGTAGAAGACCCGACAGACCTTCCAACAATCCCACCAGGCAGAAAAACAGCCTTTTCTTGCCTGGTAGGTTTAACAGCAAAAGAGCCGTCAGAAATTTATACGGGAGCAAGCCCAGGTCTGGCAACAACTCCTCCAAAGTTTGGTGAGTCCTGTGACAGGAAATGGAAACCAGGAACAGGAGATCAGACTGTAAAAATGGGACCTGAGAACAACCCCGATGTGTTTTTGGTTACTCTTCAAGGAGCAGCAGTGAGACCTCCTAGGGACAGAACAATGTGGGCCCTTCAACTGACACCCTATTTAACCGGGGAAGCACATACAGGGCTTTTAGTGATGAGCAGGCAAGCGATTATGACATGATTAAGGCAGCCATGCTGGATGAGGTGGGGCCTGTCCACAGAAAAGTACTGCCAGAAATGTAGAGTTGAAAGATGGATTGAGGGATTATGCCTCTGTGCATTTGGACAGGAATTAAAAGATTGGGCCACTCATTGGTAAGGGCAGATACTCAGACTGTGGGGGAGATCATGGACTGCATGATTCTGGAAGTTTCTTCAGAGTCTCCCTGAGCATATCCGAGGATGGGTTCTGTGGTGCCAGCCAGTTCATCTGGACCCCACAGTTAAAGTGAGAGGAATTTACAGAGGCGGACATTCCCAGAGTGAGTCAGTGGTTTAAGGGACTAGATCTGAGAAGGACCAGAGTGCCTACAGCTGGGAAGGGCAGCAAGAAGAAGAGGGAGGAGCCTCAAGGAACTGTAGTGGGAGCTTGGCCTACAGTGTGCTTCCGACATGGACGTGAAGGACATCTAAAAAGAGACTGTCCTAAAATGGACTGTGGGTTTGCCCAGTTTTGTGGTTGGGACAAGACTCCCAGGCAGGAAAGAAAAAAGAAAGTACCTACCGTATTGGTCTGGGTAGGGAGGAGCCAGCAAAGGGACTAATGGACACAGCTTCATCCTGTTTGCTAATCAGGCAGGAGTTAGTGAAACCCCACTGGATACTTCCCAGAGGTAGGATCAAAACTGAATACCAGGTCCATGGGGACAAGAAATTCTGCCCAGTGTCCATGGGGACAATAAATTCTGCCCAATTTTAAGGACTCTGAAAATTAAGGGGAAGTTTAGGCAGAAACATGTAGCGGTAGTGGATGGATTGCCCCACTGCCTTCTACTGGGCATGGACTGGAATCCCTTTCTAACAGGGACACCAAGGCAGGTATGGAGGCCCAGGAGGGTGGAAATAAAACCTGAAGGGCCAGGTAAAGAGGAAATATATGGAAAGGGTCTGGAGAAACCTAGACACGAAAGTATAGACAAGAGGGAGGAGAAAGAAAACAAAGGTCAAGCATAAAGGTGACTTAAGATCATCCGTTGGGGTCAAACAGTCATCAGAGCCCTTACCACCAGGATCTCAGGAGCAGGCATCCCTAGAACGCTTTGGAGGGACTCGGAGCAGTCTGTGTCCATGGAAGAGGCCGGGGCACAGCCTACCACCCCGTCACATATAGGTACCTAAAATGGGCCTGCACATGGGCCAACAGCATGAGCAGAATATATACTCGTGTCTGCAGCGCCAGCAATCACATAGCTAGGTACCCATCCATCTGAACAAATTCAAGTTTTGTGGACAAAACTGAGGCACCCATCTTGAAAACCTGACCCACTGTGGCCACTACCTAAGATCAGCCTTACTGGGCCAGTCCAATGGTCCATCTAGTCCAGTACACTCTCTTCCAACATTGGTCAATGCCAGCTTCTTCAGCAGGAATGAACAGAACAGGGCAATCATGAAATGATCCAATCCCTGTTGTCCAGTCTCAGTTTCTGGCGGCCAGAGGCCTAGGGACACCCAGAGCTTGGGGTTGCATCCCTGACCATGTTGCCTAATAGCCATTGATGGACCTGTTCTCCATGAACTTATCTAATTCTTTTTTTAAAAAAAAAGCCTGTTTTACTTTTGGCCTTCACAACATCCCTTGGCAATGAGTTCCACAGGTTGACCGTGTGTTATGTGAAGTAGTACTTCCTTATGTTTATTTGATACCTGCTGCCCATCCATGAACAGAGCTGAGATCCTGGTTTCCTAGGAAAATTCAGAGACATTATAAAACCAAGAAGTCTGTAATTTGAGCACCTTGTTGGCACGAAATAAAGAAACACAACAAGAAGAAAAACTAAACATGTTGTGAGATTGGTGGGAAATGTACATTAATGTGCTACCAGAGCTGAAGTCAACTGAGGACTCAGGAATCTTCGTGTTAACTGGCGAGGGGCACAGAGTGGGTGCCGAGGAGCTTGGTACGTACATTCTAGTTCACTAAAAGATTGCCCCATGAGTCTCAAATAAAAGCCCATGTCACCAATATCATTGTGAAACGCATGTACAGATGCTGTGTAAAGAGTCATGGATATGCACTGAAAATTACATTCTTAGGATCTGTGTCTTGGGACTAGTCACCAGGAAAGGTGACAAAATGGTTTTCTTTCAGGCAAGAAATGTTTATCCATCTGTTTGTTTACATGTGAACCCTACATGCTTCATGTACATTCAGTTGAGAAGGACTGTGAGAACTTTAAAGAAAGAAAAGTAGCAGGAAGTAGACAGGGGGTGGGGACCCAATTTTGGGGTACACATCAAAGGTTTGCTCTCGTCTATTTGGGGGACATCTTTCACTTAGGAAGTAGATGGACCGCGAGTTTGCTTCATGAAAGAGGGGTCGCGATCAGGCTTGGTTGAGAACTTTGGGTGAGAAACATCTTTAGACAGGAGGTTAACCTGTTGGTTAAGTTTAGTTTCTAGGAGCAGGTTATGATTTCATTTGAAATGGAACCATTTTTTGCTTGCATTCTTACTGACGGTCACTGGAATCTCTGTTCTTTGATAATCTCCCTTCTTGTTTTCACTAGAAATATATCTAAGTGCTGTGTGTTTTGCAGTACAGAGTCTAAGTATCGAGTACAGAGTCTAAAGTAGAAGTAATAAACGGGCGTGTACTGTTCCATTGGGAACAGCAGGCCTGACAATTCTGTGGGAGTTCAGTGGATAAAGGGCTGGACACCATACGGAATGGTCAGAGGACTCGGGGGTGGGTGTGTGCCTGTCATTAACCTGTACAAAGAGACTGAGGTCTGAGGAGGCCTGGGTGGCAGTGTTTGTTTTGCCAGAGCCTGGTAGTTTCAGGGAACTGACCCACAGCAGGCACAGACAAGACTTCCTCACTCGAAGGGCACGTGGTGGTAAGGTGCCTCGTAACCCTGGGAACTCCTGGGGAGCGTCACACAACTCTCCTGGAATTCTCTTGGTTTCTCTCCCTTCCTTCTAATTACCGGCAAGGGTTGCCCTCAGGAAGTTGTAGCCCTTTTCGGATTTCTCTCGGGCTGCTTCTCGTTGGCAAAGGCAGCTTTTGTCCAAGGGTTTGGCTGACCTGCTGCAGGAGAACAGGAAACAACTCTGGGAACAGTTCCCGCACAGCTTTGCTCGACTGCAGGGCTGACACCACCTCAAAGATGGCACATGTTGCCTGAAAGGAGAGCATGGTAAAAAAGGAGATCTCTTCCCAACACCATCACACCCTCTCTCCCCGTCTGATATCTGCTGTACGAAATTCTCCCTTCTGCCAGTAACTTGAATGACAGCGAGCAACTTGCTTAACTCGTGGCTCACTTTCCCACATCTGTACAAATGTGTATGACCTCCCAAGGCATGCTGTGAGTCCAAAGGAAGATTTGCAAAGAAACCTGCTCCAAAGACTTTCTAATGGCCAGATAGTATTAAGTAAATCAGTAACGTATCTAAAACTGCAGCAGAGGCTGGACTCAGGGAAACAGTCCATCAGTGGAGAAGTGCCCACACAGCAATATTATACCACACTTCCAGCTTTCCATCAGCAGGATTATCGCAGGGCACAGGAAAGCCTGAAAGACGTGTCTGCCATCTAACTTACTAAGAGAGGTTCAGCAGCTGCCAAATGCCTGTCAATTTCGGTCTCTGAGGTGATGCTGCCTTCTGTTCTTGTTGGAGTCTTTATCTTCTCTATTAGGGCTCGTAGGACTTGAGTGGCAAGCAAGGGGTCTCCCCCCAGAGATCTCCACTGCTCAGAGGTGTCACTGCAGTTTAACAGAAGTTACAGGTGAGCCCTGGACACTTTTGTGGCTCACCCTGAATGTGTCATATTTTAGCAAAGACCAAATGTTCTCCTTGCCTATGATGAGAGAGTTAGGAGTCCTGTCCTCCTTTAATGCTCCTTGTGTTTAAATATTGAGTTTCCAGTTACAGAACTAAGTGAAGTGACCTAGTCCTCCTGCAGCCTAACCATTAATCCTAGACTTCAGAAGGACAGGACACAGAGTGCCAACCTCACTTCCTGTTTTCTCCACTTCCCAGTCAATATGGAATCATGAGCATGTGGCTCCCAAAGATCTAGGGTTTGGAAGGCAAGTGGATGAAAGAAAAGCCAGATTCCTACTAGATGGACATACAACTATGAGAACGAATGTTCTTGGCCATCCTAGGTCCCCTTCACAAATGGCGTCCCTACCCTCTGTTTGCCAGAAGCTGGGACTGGGCAACAGGGGATGGATCACTTGACAATGACCTGTTGTGTTCATTTCCTCTGGGGCATGTGGCACTGGTCACGGTCGCAAGACAGACTACTGGGCTAAATGGCCTTTTGGTCTGACCCAGTATGGCTGTTCTTATGGTCTTAGATTCCAGCACTGATAACTGATACCTCAGTTAGGGATCTTGAAATGAAATGATGGATCTGCTTCCAGTCCACTTTTAAGTACCAAGGATGGCAACTCTGCTCTAGCAGCCACACCCTCACTGATACCAAGCAGAGGTCTGATGATAATATTGGCCCTAGTCTTTGCAATCAGCCAGGGATTTGCACCTGAAGCTGTCATGCTACCAGGAAACCAACAGCCACTGCTCATTTCCAGAGTGAGCTCAATTCAGGCGTCTAGAGAGGTAGATGTTTCCAACAATACACTCCAGTTATACCAGTAAAGATAGATCTTTAGGATGTCAAAGCAGCTATCCATGAATGGAAACAGAATGACACTTAATTTCTCTCCGCACCCCACCTTAACATGTTCTTGGACCTTCCTGCAGAAAGAGCCAGGCTATTAACCCTTAGGAATGATCCCAAACTGTTTGCGGCTTAAATGAAGCCCTACATCTCCTAGTACAGCTGTGGGATCCATGTTTTACCAAGATGAATGCAATAGGTAGCGGTATATACCTGTCCATCGGCAGACGTTTGCTGAGGAGGCTGGAGATCACTGCCTCTTGGTGATGGTGAGCTAGAATGGACACTGCCTCCACCAGGAACTGCCTCAAGCTGCCCTCCTGGATAGTAGGCATGTGGCGATATAGTATAGCCAGGATATCTGGCACCTGGAAGGAACAAAACCAGAAAGAAATGTCCCCTTTTCTTTCTCTCCATTCACTCTACAGAATCAAAGCCTTTATTTAGCCATTTGCTGCTTTTTTAGAAATGCCTCACTTCAAGAAGCAAATGTTCAAATACGTCTGCGTAACTTGAGCCCACACAAAGTGCCCACACACGGCTGTAAAAATTAACACTGACACACACACAGACATACCAGGTAATTTAATGTGGTGGTGCCCAGCTATGCATTACATAAACCAGTTCACATGCACAAAAGGCAGCTTTGCTTGCCCAGATTTTGCAGGTGTGATTTAAGCAGCCAAATCTGACCATTTGCCTCGAAGAATGCAGAGCTCATCAACAACCACAAGCACAAAATATGCAAGTGCTTTAAAGACAGTGTGTAAATGCCTGGGACTATGAACAGGGGACTACCTCTCATATTCATTCCTAGCCCTTCACATCTTCAAAACACTGTGCAAACATGGCAGTTCTGCTGCGAGGGTTCCCTGTCCTGAGGCCTTTCACCAGCCTTGTTAGAAGATTTGTGGAGTGCTCCTTTCATCTAGCCCTAATGCACTGGGCTCCAGAATAAGGCATATAAATAGTGGATCCCAAAGACACTAGAGTTTTCTCCCTCCTTCCTTCTCTTCTTAAAGGGTAGGTCTACACAGCAAAAAAATCCCACAGCAGTGAGTGTCAGAGCTCAGGTCAACCTGGGCCTGTGGGGCTTGCACCATGGGGCTAAAAGTGGAGCTGTTCCTGCTCGGGCTGGAGGCCAGGCTCAGAAACCTGGCAAGAGGGTGGCAATAGCCCAGTGCTCTTTTTAATCCATGTAGCCCTTAGCCATAGGCCTCCTAATACCTGGAGGCCTCCAAGTGCCAGTCATTCTGTCTTCTTGTATTTTCCCTAGAGTCTGTTTTCTCAAGCCTTTCTTGGCTGAATACTGTGGCAACAAGCTAGACCAATAAAGAACCAACCATCTTCCTTTTCCCTTGGATTATCTCGGTCTACTGCTCTTGATTCTGCCATTGCCTATCTTAGGGTAGGAACAGAGATGGAATCGACTCTATGTCCGAGGGGGAGAAACAGCAAGATTTTTCTTCCTTACACATGAGGGCAAAGATCAAAAAGCCTAGAGTTTAGGCAGAAAAGCTCTCCAGTTCCCAGTTTTACCTTGTCCAGCATGGCACCTCCACACTCCTTCAGGATGATCTTCATCCATAGTCCAGCTGCCGTGGCACAGGTGGGGCTATCAGACAGCAGACCACCCAATGTGGCCGCAATAAAGTCTGTGGCCTGTTCGGAGGGAAAGTACTCACTAACAACCTGGGAACAAATCAAAAACAGGAGAGACCGCAATGATGTTTGGCTCCAGCACTTTTAAAAATGGAAAAAAAGATATACCTGCATCAGCAAATGGTGAATTAGCCTCCTGTCTAGCTCGCCATTTGGGATTACAATTCTCTCTCTAGTCTATAGACTACATTTTTGTATTCTACACTAATGATATCAGGTTAGAGGCAAAGACTCTGTTGCATAGTTAGCACAACATTGTACTGGATATGCAGGAGGTAAGTTTCCCTTTGTAGTCTCTTACATACACTGCATCTTTTTACAGCATATAGAAGTCAGTCAAGAGAGGCATGCACACAAATATCGGCGAAGGCAAACCCACAAGGTGACGGAATGAATCCTGGGTGGTTTCTCAGCTTGATGTTCCACTAACACAGTTTTTCTCCTGGATGGCAGGGCCGGCTCCAGGCACCCGCCAAGGAAGCTCGTGCTTGGGGCGGCCGATTGCAAGGGGTGGTGTTCCGGCCAATCTTAGGGCGGCATGGGGGTTCTTTTATTTCATTATGTTTTGTGCTTCACTGCTCTGGATCAGTGAGAAAGCAAGAGCCGGCCCTGCTGGATAGGTACATGCGTGTGCATCCGCGTGCGCATTTTCATGGGCGTGCAACGTTCTGTGGAATCTGGTTTTTACGTGGCATTCAGAGCACACATCTATGAAAAGCATCTTGCTGGTTACTAGCAGCCAACGCCCCGCTCCCACAGCTCGCTCCGAGTACGGAAAGGCATCATGAAAGAGCAAATGTCAAATGAACGGTGCCCGGTCACTCGCACATCCGCACAAGCTTTTTGAGTCAGTTACCCTGGCCATTTTGGAAGATGCCTGAAACAGAGCCTCGGGGTCTGGAGCTGTTAGTGCTTCACGGAGACATCTCAGCTCCTCCTCTGCTGAGCCCAGGTTTATGGACTGGCCTGGAGTGGAGAAAAGGAGAAAAAGTACTGAAACGATTAAGGAAACTGAATCCCTACTGCATGGATCTTCATACGGGAGGATCCATGTGCTATGTTGTCATCAGCATAGTGTAAAATCTTGGTGCCACTGAAGTCAATGGCAAAACTCCTGTTGACTGGAATGGAGTCGGGATTACACCCTAAAATGTCTGAACGTTAACAGTAGTGGTATGTTATTGTGAATGATCCAGGATTGAACAAGCACTGTATTCAGCTTGGAGCAGCTTTGTGTGTGTGTCTGGTTTCAGTAGTCTCTCTGCTCTCACTATTTACATCTAAGCTCCTATTCAAGTACAACTCATGCAGGTAGATCAGAGGTTCCAGTTTAGAGGTGAATCTCTCCACCAAACTCTCCTTGTAAAAGAGACGGGGATAGACAAAAAACTTTGGCAAGAAACCCAGGCTCATCATCAGTCACTTCTAAACAATGCTGGGATTACTATGTTGTACATTCAAAGGTTGGAGTCCCTTATTCTGTTTCTGAATCACCAACACTGTTTTTAGGACTGATTAAGAATCATTGGAAATAGGATGACCAGGGGTCCCGATTTTATAGGGACAGTCCCCATTTTGGGGTCTTTTTCTTAGATAGACTCCTCTTACCCCCCACCCCCTGTCCCGAGGTTTCACATTTGCTGTCTGGTCACCCTCATTGGAAATGGCCTTAAACGATAACCAAGCTCTATCCCTTAACATCTAACCATTAGGTGAAAAGAATATCCTACTCTTTCACAAAGGGGAAAAATGGCCTCTACTTACTCCAATAGCTCAGAATGCTCATGACAGAGGGCTGCTGGAAGAACTTTTTGTTTACAGAATTATTCCAGGAAACCCCTCCAATCCAGCCAGTGGCAGGGTAAAGAGAATGAAAATGTTTAGTACCAAGGGCTTGTCTCCATGGAGATATTCAAGAAAGCTAATCCCCATTCATTTTCAAAATGCATTAGTTAAACTTCATTCAACACCTGTGGGGACACACTTATTTAGAATTAAAGTGGCCTTCATTCAGGTTAGTTTCATTCATGGAATTCACTACAATTAATAAGGCCCATTTTAATTCAGAATCAGAGCATCCACACATGTGTTTAATGCCATTTACCTCATGCACTTGAAATGTACACCTTTAGTTCATTTGGATTAACTTTCCTTCCTGTCCCTGTGTAGACAAGCCCGAAGGAATTTAGCCCTTATCTACCTGTATGCAGACCATTTATTAGTTGTACAGTTCCCAAAAGTGTGCTAGGCTCTTTACACATCAGAATCTTCTCTTCTAATGAGGTATTTACAAGATGCCCACCATTCTGTTATCTAAGCGACAACAAACAGGACAGAAAGAACTAGATAGGCAGACAAATGGACATTACAACAGTGAAAGAAGGTGAAGAATTCCTTATACCTGCTAATGGTCTCCTCACCTTGTATACAGAGAAGGCAGCTGATACAGTCAACCACCCACTGACGGGACGTGGCCAGCGAATCACAGCTGTATGGTGCTATTAGTCCAATCAGAGATCCAAACTGATCAAAAGTTCCCTGAGTCTAATGAAAAAAGAACAAAGAACGAAGAATGAATGGTCTCCAGTTGGACTAGACTTCACTTGCCATCCTTATTGTTCAGACCAGTCAGCTCTGTGTTTTTTGGGGAACCAGGGCAAAGTATCTAGCCTGTCTGACTCATGAAAGACACCCCCTGCCCCCACCAGTCTCTGTTTGAACCAAAACCCATCAGAGTAAAGGCTTGCAGAGAACAATGAAGGGTGTTGGGAGACACACCTAGACCCCTCCTGAGAAGGGTGACAAGATTAAGACATCTCCATTTGCATACAGAATGAAGAACAGAGACAACTCTCCTAGCCTCATCTGCATGAAAGATGGGATAGCAATTAGCATGAAGAATGAGGAACAGAGAACCGCACTGAACTCTGGGACCAGAAAAGCAGGGACGCATTGCATCATGGGAATCCCTGCTCCAGATGCTAATGAACCTATGCCTGCACACACCTAGCTCAGCAATTATCAGACCAATTCTAGTAATAAATCTTTATTATCCTAAAATACTGAAGCAGCCTAGTTGCCTTGTGAGCTCCCTGGAAAAAACCACCACCCATAGCCAAGAGTGATCAGCTCCTATTGTCTAGCCTAAAGAAAACCCTTGAAAACCCATTAGTTTACCCATAAACAAATCTAGTGTTCTCCCTTGAACCATTGTATTTTCTCTACAAAACCCCCTGCCTATGCCCAAGTAAGGGTTCTGATGTATAGACCCAAACTCTGCATCAGTTCCACTGGGATTCCATCTCCTGACTGATTGTGCTGAGGGCTCTGCCTGTCTCCAGCACTCAGGACCCTGAGCTACCACCATTACCTGGGAACCCCACCCAGTTCAAGCCTCATGGAGTGGGTGAGATTCCCCCCCCCCTCGCCCCTCCGTTTTCTTTTCTTCCTCAGGTATTAACCTTTCAAATGTAACCATTATGTTTGTTTAGCCCTCCTTGTGTAGTTATCACTATTATTCAATAAATAACTTTTATGGTTCAGCTGGTTGCTTCTCTCTCCCTCTCTCTCGCTCTCCAAATTTTACTCTGTATTTTCCGCTTCCCCCATTTACTCTGCAGCAACCCTTCTTTTACCTAAGCTAAAGGTCCCGGTAGCGCCCAAAAATACTGTGGGGTTTGCTCATGAAGTGGGTTACTACCAGTACAATTGTAATGTGGAAGTGGGATAGGGATGTGTTAAACTTGGGGCACATAAGAGGGGAGCAGCTGAAAGTGCTGCTTAACCCAGCCCATTGAGTACAGGGCCATATGAGAGGATCAGCTGGAGAGTGCTGATTGACCTGGTCCGCTCAGACTTGCTCTGCTAGTGTGAGCGTACGTGCGTGCGTGTTCATCTAGTTCTAGGGCTGGAGGAACCCAGCCCTGGGGAACCGAGGTCCTGCAGGGTAGCTCCATTGGGAGGGCACTTGCAGAAGGAAGGAGTAGAGCTCCATATGAACACACAAGTGACATAAGCAGCACATTCATAGAATTACAGACCCCCCCCCCCCCCAAGAACAGTAACCCTAATCAATGAGCCTACCCCAAAGTAACAGGCACATCTGGTAACATTGTGCCCCTGGTTCCTGTACTGTACTGGGTAATGCACATTGGAAAACATAATCCCAATTGTACATAGAAATGGATGGGGTCTAAATTAGCTGGTATCACTCAAGAAAGAGACCTCAGAGTCATTGTGTACAGTTCTCTGAAAGCATCCGCTCAACATGCGGTCAAAAAAGCTAACAACATGTTAGGAACCCTTAGGAAAGGGATCGATAAGAAGACAGCAAATATCATTATGCCACGATAGGAATCTACAGGACCCCCACACCTTGAATACTGCGTGCAGTTTTGGTCATCTCATCTCAAAAAAGATGTGTTAGAATGGGAAGAAATACGGAGAAGAGCAACAAAAATTAGGCCAATGGGATAACTTCTCACCCAAGGGAGATTAACAAAAGAGCGACGTTTCAGCTTGGAAAAGAGACGACTCAGAGGGAATATGCTAGAGGTCTATAAAATCATGACTGGTGTAGAGAAAGTCAATAAGGAAGTGTTATTTAGCCCTTCACCTAACACAAGACCGAGGGGTCCCCCAATGAAATTAATAGGCAGCAGGTTTAAAACAAACCAAAGGAAGCATATCTTCACACAATGCAGTCAGAAGACAGGATACTGGGCCAGATGAACCATTCTTTTGCGGGAGGCAGGTTAGCCATTCTTATGTTTTATGTTCTTAGCTGGTTAAATAGAAATTTTCCTTTACCACCCTGGGAGCATAAGAACCAAGAATGCATTTGTGACACTGGCAGACCAGGCAACCTGTGTATGACCCATAATAACTTAACAAGAGGCACTTCCACTGTATCAAGACAGTTCACTTGCATGTGAATTTCAAAGAGATGGATTAGACTAGCAATCCTCAACTCATTCAAAAATGAACAATAGATGCTAAGTCTATTTGTCTGTGTTGATCTATACGCGGTTAGAAGTTTCACAATGTAACCAAATTAGCTTGTCGATGCTCATTCCCTTTCAGGTCTTCATTATGTGTGCAAGGTGTTCAGTTAACCTTAAAATCAAAGATGTAAGATACTGCAGGAAACTAATAATTTCTACATTGTCTTCAGCTTAACACTCTGTGTTATAATGGAAGAACGGCTAATCACCTTATGCGAATGAGTAACTAGTTTACTGTGTATGCACAGGAAATAGAAGATTAGCTTCAAAGCAAAGTACAGGAGGCAATCTGCATTGCCTAGTCTTTCTCAGGGGAAGGTCCTGCTGTAACCATTTTTGTGAGGTAGGCTTGTCAGCCTGCTAGAATAGCTAGAAAAGAGAAGGCTCGGGCCTCATCCTGTCATCTCTAGTCTGCTGAAACTTTGAACAGGGAAAGTGTAAGCCATAGGACAGAGAGCTTCCAAATCATCATTTGAAAGAACCTGGAAAATGCATGGAAAAACTAACAGTCTTTACATCTAAGCTGCCTTTGGATTCTGATCTGTTGGGATGATTCCAGAGAGACTTGTACAAGCCAGCAGTTTATTCCATCACTGTTTTGATCCTGAACTATGAACATTGACAGTCACTTGTATGGATATTGATCTTTTAACCATTTGTAACTCTCTTCTTTCTTTTAAGAAGAAATCTTCAATTTCGTTATTAAGGATTGGCTGGCAGCATGCTATTTGGGAAAGACCTGAGATTCACCTTGACCTGGGGATAAGCATCTGGTCCTTTATGATGGGTGAACCTCACATATGGTGAATCAGGTTTTCAGTAACCCCTCACTATATTAGACTGGGCTGTTTAGATGGGAGCCTAGGTCTGGAATGCCAAAAGGGGACCGTGTTTGGCATTTTGTTAACTAGGGTGGAAGCTCTTTTGCTGTTGACTTGGTGCATGTAATTCTAGAATAAGCCATCAGTTTGGGGGATCGTCTGCCTTCTACTTCTTGCAGTCTGCCCGGAGTGTGGTCAGAGCATTGTTGTGTAAACCTCTCTCTTATGGAAGCAGAGGGATCTTAGTCACTTTGAGATCCCAGCTGCTGCCCTGGAAGCTTTTTTCATGCATTTGCGTTGAGTGTCAGATCGGATAGAAGCAGGGAAGTCAGCTCAAGGAAGAGGAAGGCTATACTCACTGTGCTATGAACTGTCTCTTGATAGGCAGTCAGCAGCTGGATGGTGGCCTGCAAGGCCCTTTCTCTCTCCCACTCCTTCTCTGAATGGAGCCATGTCTCTAGTAGCTGTTGGTAGAGCAGGGGAATGGACAGAGTTAGTACCAGAAAATCCCTCCCAAAAGTTCCTCTTAAACAGGTTTAATTGTCACTAAAATCCCTCTCCAAAGCACCCGACCTCCATGGAGCGAAGGAATTACATGTCTAATGGAAGTGCCAGGGACCAGATTCACCTCTGAGTGATTGAAGACAAAGGAGTTACATGAGAGATGAACCTGGGCCTGTGTACGTGATGTCTCCTGTAGACTGTCTGATGGGAGCTGTCTACCACATTGCATGCTGTTTGATGTCTGCTGCTGTGTTCTGTTTCCTGGGCAACTTCTCCCACATTGAGTGGCCAAATGAGAGAGAGGAGCGTTTCTTTTTATTAATTTGAAGAAGAGCAGAGAAGTCCCCCCCCCAGCCCAGCTCCTTTTAGAACTTCATTTTTATACTGAAGGTGCATCAAACTCCCCACCCCTCAGCTCTTCAAGATATTCTGTTCATGTCTGAGGAACAGGAAGTCTCCTCTGGATGAGTTTCCATACACAGGGCTTAACTCAATATGAATGAATTCCTCTTTGAAGAAGTGATCAGTTTCAACTGGTTCTCTTGGATTTGGCTACTGCAGTGGTGATTTTCTTGCCGGTCCAAGTAGTGTCAACTACATTGTAAGAAGTTGGTCCCAATCCAGCCCTGGCATAAAATGGCATAGCTTCTGTGGATTTCAGCAGGGCACATGCCTGCTTATCCCAGGAAGAATTTGGTGCTTTTTCCCCCGACAATTCACTCCACTGTGGAAAATTCCTCCACAACTGAAGCTTGACCCCCTAAATCTCTGACTCTTCCCTGCAGTAACACAACAAACAAACAAACAATCTTCAACATGGTTCAATGGTCTACTCACTTGAAACATTTCCTGGAACCAGTGTGCGGTTGGTTCTTCCTCCAGCAAAGTCTTCATTAGCTTGCCAAGGGCTTCCAAGGACTCTACGTACAGTGACTGAAACCAGAAGAGAAGGAGTGAGGCTCAGCACAGATAATTTGTGTGTGTGGGGGGGGGGGGGGGGGGGGACGACTGGGGGCTAGGGAAAGCGAACCATAACCTTGCTAGGGAGGCCATGTGTGACTGCCATCACCCAGTGCCTGCTGGGCAGAAATACAGTGGATGGTGCCTGAGGAGAATTGTTGTCACGTACCTGTATAGGCAGAGCATCCTTTGCTGTCTCACCTTCCTCTTTCATCATCTTCTCCAGGGGAGGGAGGGGAAACAAACTTTTGAAACACTGATGAAGGAGCTCACGGTTTTCCTTCAAGGTCAAAGATGGTTTGAGTTTGCTGGCAGAAGAAAGAGAGAGAGAGAAAAGTCATGCATTAGACTCAGTACCACCTCCAAGTGAAAGAAATGGGTCCAATGACTGGAGATTGTCTCAATCTAAAACCCCAAATGCAAACAACCCTTCACTTTGCAGCTGAGCACCTCTTTGCACCTCTATTAAGTATTGGCTCATTGAGAAGTAAAGCTAAAGCTTCAAGTCCCCTTTTTAGAGAAACCCACAAGCTTCCTTCCCCCTGCCAGCAAGCCAGACACCTCCCTCCCCATCTGAACTCTCCTGCATTGGACTGCATGCCCCACAACCTCCAAGTTTGTGTCTTTCAAGCACAAACCTCCAAATGGACACATTCAAACCCTCAAGAACTAAAGTTCTGCTGGTGAGCAGCATGTGAGCCAAATCCGGCAGGCATCAAACTGCTCCCAACCTGGCACTCATGAACTAACAAAGACGACGTCACAGTGCCAGGAAATATGGCAGAAAATAGCCTACCTCAGATGTCTAATGGCAAGAATTGCCTTGTAGCGAACTGGAGATGCCAGGGAATCCAGTGGTTCCTTTTTAATGAAGTCCTGAAATGCACGAATAGGGAAATTAAAAAAAATGGGAAATGGATTTGAAAGGCAGAGAGGCTTTCCTCTCACACCCTGAAACAGGGCCATATGCCAGGTCTGTAATAAACAGACACTGTTCTCGGCAGGCTCTCTGCCTCAGAAATGGACCGTAGGGCCATCTGCAGGCTATACAGAGGACAGAAAGATAACTCCCCAGACACAAGCCATTCCTGCCACTTACAGCCCACAATAGGTCTGCATCCCTGCCAAGCTCAGAGTGGACCCAGCAGCATTCTGGGTGCCGTGCAGGTAGCTCATGAGACTGCAGTGGTACAGTCACAGCCAATGGATAAAACAACATCTACCTGGAAACCCAGTCTGATGACATTACAACAAACTCCTTTGTACTTCAGTCCTCAAAGCTCCTCATCACTCACCAGCATGTAGCCAAGGAGCTCCAGTTTGTAAGAGAATTCGAACTCCTGGGAGTCTCTGGTCTCCAAAATGGCACAGCTAATCTCCGTGACATTCTGGATGAGGGTTAATTTTAGGTGCATGTCCTACATAATCCAGAAGGAGAAACAAGAGGATGTGGATGAGAAACGGAGAGAAGAACCAGAGTCCAGAAGATAAAGATCAGGAATTAAAGCTAGCCACAGGAGAGGAGAGAGGTGTCCACAGACCCCAGAAGGCAGAGGACCCTGGCTCTGCACCCACCTCAGAAGAAGAGAAAACCCAGGTTCATGAAAGAAATCCAGGGCCACTTACACCAGAGCAGCCAGGACTCCTGCTTGATGTAGCAAGGAAATCAAGCTCTGTGCAATTTAAACAAGCAACTTGTGGATAGAAAA
This sequence comes from Caretta caretta, assembly GCF_965140235.1. Lineage (NCBI taxonomy): Eukaryota > Metazoa > Chordata > Testudines > Cheloniidae > Caretta > Caretta caretta. The sequence goes on from NC_134225.1 coordinate 16,555,635, forward strand.
GGCAAGAGCTGAGGGCAGATTATTTAGAATTTACCTTGTTTGTAAGAGCGATGCCCAGCACCTGAAAAACAAAATGCAAAACAGCTATTAGCAATGTCTATAGTCCCACATAACACACATCCTCAAAATGGCCTGGCTGGTGAATATGGAGCAGAGAGAAATCATGATTGTTAAATCTTCCAAAAGGCAGGAAATGTATCCAGAGGGGGTGTTTTGCAGAGGTCAAGATCAGGGGCCATCCTATGGAATATTTGCATTTGTGAACTTCTGGAGGATATCTGTTTGGTTCAACTGTGATCAACTTTTTTGACAAAGGCTAAATGAGATTCTCACTTAGACAGGGCAGAATTGAATGGCAAAGTGACGTGGCGAGGTTGCACTGAGAGGAGAGTCAGTACCAGCAGTCAGACACCTAGGGAACAGAAATAACGAGCACACAGACAAACAAGACGACAGAGAAGAGGGAAGGGAAGTAGTGAGTCCAAGAAACAAGAGTGACAGCAAAGAAACTAAATACAAGTTAGCACCATTCTCTCTTGGCTAGCAAAAGATAGAGCTAGATACACATACATATTAGGGGAGTTAGAGTGTTATTCTGAATAGCCTGAGTGTGACTCCATGTGAATTACTGTGCAGCTGTGCTCGACAGAATTTCAGAAGAATATATAAAAACTAGAGAAAACACAAAGAAGAGCAACAAAAGTGATACAACATGTGACAGCTCACGCTCCATCCATTACAGTTTTAAATTTGAAACATTTGACAAATTATTGCTCAAAGGAGAGTTTTAGAAAATACAAGCCCTCTCTCTATAAACTCAGAGGCAATGCTATAACTTCAGGGTAATGCTCCTCACAGTTGTCACGCAAAAGCACTTACCTGACAACTGGTTCTGTAATGGTGAAGGACGTTCCCTGTGATGTCTGCCTCGACTCGGGAGAGAAGCTGCTCTTTTGGAGCATGGACAGCCACGTTGCTGTATGTCAGCATCAGGGTGCGGCGAGTCTTGCCTCTTTTCCCATGGTGGTAATCCTAGACAATAGGAAACATCACTAGAGACAAGTTCTTCTGATTCATTTGGCCTTGGAATGAATCAAACATTGGTGGAGCCGGGCCCCCGAGCCTTGAATACTGCTGGATCCCGGGCACCATGAGCCCATAGAACTCGCCGCCCCATTGCCATCATTCCCACTGGGTAACTCTGACCCAGAGAGCCGAAAAGGCTGAACCGACAGCAGTGGAGTACATGGGAGCTGAGTCATTGACACTGGTGGGGACAAGATCAGGCGCTAAATGTCTTGCCTAAGGCTGCACAGTGAGTAAATGGCAGAGCCAGCAATGGGAGCCCAGAGGCCTAGTCTCCTGCTCTATCCTCTAGATCAGTGGTGTTCAACCAGGGGGACTTCTGTACCCCTGAGGGTCTGCAGGGGTCTTCCAGGGGGTATATCAACTCATCTAGATATTTGCCTAGTTTTACAGCAGATGACAAAGAAAGCACTTGCAAAGTTACTAACTCAAATTTCATACAATGGCTTCTTTAGACTACTCTATATACTGCCCACTGAAATGCAGGTACAATATTTAGATTCCAGTTGATGTATTTTCTAATTCTAGGGCAAAAATGGGAAAATAAGCAGTCTTTTTTTCAGGAATAATGTGCTAGGACCCTTTTATAATTTTATGCCTTATTTTGTAAGCAAGTAGTTTTTAAGTGAGGTGAAATTTGGGGGACACAAGACAAATCAGTCTCCTGAAAGGGGGACAGTAATCTGGAAAGGTTGAGAACCACTGCTCTAAATCAGAGGTTCCCTAATTGTCATCCGTAGACCACTGGTGGTCTACCTAAAGCGGGTTGGTAAGCCACATGTTGCTTGCAACACCTCCTCATTTCCAGCTACTAACCTGGAATAAAAAACAGCTAAAAATACCTTCAATGCTTTTCCATGCAAGCAACTGATGTAGTTCCCACACATTGTGCATGGGAGGGGCGCTCAAGCCATGAGACATCAGACGGTAAAAATCATTTGAGAGAACCCCAGCTCCACATCGTGCTCCTGTCTGCTGAACGGCAGGCATCACGTGGAACGCATACACTGGGGGACAATGCTAGCTGACCAGAGCCGACACTACCGTGGGGCTGCTCCCCCTGCTTTAGGGGGAGAGGAAGTTTGAGAGAACCCCCTGGCTCCTTTACCTTCAGGCGGCTGACGAACCCAGAAATCTTAACCTGGCTCATTGCAGCCCCAAACTCCTGAAGTGCCTTCAAGGTGAGGTCCAAGTGGCTCGCAGCACAGACTGCGAGGATGGAGACGACTCCCTGTCACCCAAGAGAAATACAGGTTAGGATCGAACCAGGTGTCTGATAGAGCCCACGAGTCCATTCCTTTCACCCAAAGTGGTGTAAAGTGCCAATCAGGCCTGAGACACATGGGGAGTCGGCGCTGAGTGAAATAGCAATCAAGAGGATAGGAAGCAAAATGGCATTTGTCCCAGGCCAACTCAGAGCTGAGCCCCACAGGGAGCATTCAGGGATTACTTGGTAAAATGGGGAGAGGGACAGAGGCCTCACCTGTCTCTCAGGGGCTTCCATATAATCTGCTGTCGTCAGAAGTGTATGAATCTGTGATTTAACATGGACCAGGTCCTGACAAGCTGCTAAGGACGTTCCTAGCGCCTTATACAGGAAACTCTGAAAGAAAGAGACCAGCCCTGGGATATCAGGAACACAACGTGCCTGTCAGTACAGACCCAGCTCAGCAACACTCAGGAAGGAACAAGACAGCCAAGTCCAAGCACGCATGCTGCAGAAACATCCCATCGTCTAGCCCAGCCAGAGAACCAACAATGCAGTACAGACAAGCAGCCTGTCCAAGCAAATATTGGAAGGGCAGGGGGGCAAGAGAGCAGGGAATAAGTACAAACAAATTTTATACGCAGAATAAAATATCAAATAATGAAACCTTGAGAGAAACCTTATGCAGCCCTCCAATCAGAATTTCAGGGGAAAGTAACTAGAAACTAAACCTTAACAAAAAGAAAAGGAGTACTTGTGGCACCTTAGAGACTAACCAATTTATTTGAGCATGAGCTTTCGTGAGCTAATGGTATACATCTGATGAAGTGAGCTGTAGCTCACGAAAGCTCATGCTCAAATAAATTGGTTAGTCTCTAAGGTGCCACAAGTACTCCTTTTCTTTTTGCGAATACAGACTAACACGGCTGTTCCTCTTAAACCTTAACAGAGAACAAACCTTCTCTTTGGAGGGACTGGCATAGCCGGCCATCTGCCAGCTCAACTCAAGGGATATCTGGCTGCTCCAGGCACTGTCGTCTATCATCTCCAGAGATGTTCTTAGGAACTGCGTGTAAAACCAGAGTTAAAGCAGATGGTTAATTGCAAGAATGTGGGGGCTGTTGTGGGGTTTGGGGTTTTGTTTGGTTGGTTGGTTTTTGCTTCCTTGTTCTGTTGTAAACTTTCCAATATTCAGGTGTCCTGGGAAGATTATTTCCCTATTGAGAACTATAAACATTGACAACCCAGACTTCCTCTGCCTCTTGTTTTTGAACCTTTGCCTGAGGATTCCTCTCAGTCCCCAAACCCAGATGGACAGTGAATTGGGGAATGAGATGGAGCCAAGACATCTGACTATCGAGGAGTGATTATTCCAGTGGATGGACGATGGGTCTAGTCAACTTTGAACAAAGGGCCCTGGACTACGAAGGACCAGGCACCTTCTCTGAAGTGCTATGGACCCTTTATGACACCTCCTGAGGGTACCCAGGGTTGTGAGGGACCTCACTACCACCTGCCCTTAGCATGAGGAAGCCTTCTCTGTACCTGCCAAGTGTCAGCTCCTGACTCTGCCAGTCACAGGAAACACAAGCACACCCTTCTCACCCCGTCCAGGATCCACTGTCCTTCCACAGATAAGCAATCAGTACACTCCAACCGCTCGCCCTCTGGACATCCCCAGAATGTCCAGCCCCTGTTCCACTGGACACTCACAGAATTCAGAGGTTTGCTACACACCACTTTACCAGTTTCACCTCAGCATCACCGCTCCATTTCACACACTTCAATACATTGACAGTGAAAAGAAGTAGAGTTTAATTCACCAAGATCAGAGATTTGAGAAGCAGCAAGAATAATTAATGTACACAAATGGTTACATAAAAATAAAATCCTAACACACTTCTAGAGCTTCAACTTAAAGAACCAAACAGTCCCCTGTCTCACAAGGGATAGCTCCCCCAAATCTCTCTCCCAGCAGGAAACGCCCAGACCAAATGTGATCCTCCATTCATAAGACAAGCCAGTTGGCAATTTGTCCAATAGGTGAAGGATACCTGGTGCAGGATACCTCTGGACCTCCAGATATAGTTCCAAGCATCCATTGTCCGCTTGTAAACAGGGTACCCCCTATTGTTTGTGTGTTTTTCTTGTCTCGAATCTCCTCTGGAGACTTTGCAATCACTTGATTAGAATTTTGCTCTATTGATTAGCATCCACTGTGAATAATTACTCAGTCTACATACAGCCATTCAAGCAGCTAAGCATCTTCTGCCTGAAAGAAACTTCTTTATCACCTTCTGGTGACCAGCCCCAACACACAGACCTTCAAAGCATCAATTTCAGTAGACAACCATAACGCCTTAGATATTATCCATCCAGTCACTGTGCAATGATTATGAGGATTATGCAGTGTGGCACAGGCATCCAGGAAAGGCTTTACATGACACCCTTTGATGATATAGAGATCAGATCCAGGGAATCCTGGGAACCCTATGCACTCCTGTGGCCTCTGCCAGTGGGTACCCAAAGGACCCGGGGTCACACCCTCAACTCCCATTGAAGTCAGCCAGAGGTTAGGAACTCTCAGCACTTTGCTGTTTCAGGCCCGACTTTTGAACAGCAGCCAGGAAATATCAGAAACCTCACAAGAGAACCTAATCTTAGTTGATTTTTGAGCCCAAAGAATTTCAAATGAGGCTGGATCTGGAATGGGAAATTCTAGAGTGTAATCCAACCCCAAATGGAACTCCAAACCTTCTGGGGCTTCTTTGTCACTAGGTCCTTTCCTTTCATTTTCAGCCCTCGCCATAAAAATCTTCCTTGTCTGGATTTACATGAGGCTGTAAAGAGCTCTTTCTGACCACAAAGGCTTCTCCATGAGATACAGACACCAAACCTTGTCTTGTCTCTTTTCCTTTTTGGGTTTCTCAGAGCAAGTTTTCTTTTGAGTGGCAAATAGAAAAAAAAATCCTTTAGACGTCCCCCAGTGATGCATTAGCACCATTAGCATGCTGGGTTTCTGGTTAAGTTTTGTGTTGTTCCCAGGGGTAATACAGAGGGATTTATAACTAGAGCTGGTTGAACAATAGTAAGGCCATTTCACAAAACAAGTGGGATTTTTTTGTTTTCTTGATTTTTCAACATACAAATGAAAAGTGAAAACACAAAAATATTTTGCTTTTCAAAATCAAAAATGACCATTATTCAATTCTTTGTTTTCCCCATTTCCTTGCCTTTATCCCTCATCCCCGTGCTTTTTTCCCCCTCTTCCACTTTGTGATTGAAAAGCGGAGGGAGGCGAGGGGGGAAAGGGGAAGGAGACAAATAGCAAAGCAACTGGAAAAAAAAATCAGCTGCAGTTTCAAAAAACTAAACATTTTCTATTTGGGTTGGGGTTATTTTGTTTTGGGTTTTTTGTGTGTGTGTGTTTAAAAAAAAAAAAAAGAACCCTGAAAAATTTGAAAATGTCCCATGAAAATACAAAGGCCATTTTTAATTGAACAAAAGTTGCAAATGAAAGGGTTTGACCAGCTCTGCTTATAATGAATAATTTATCATTAATTTTTTCCCCAGCTGATATATTTGGAGGGGGAAGAGAGGACTGTGACAATACATCTGAAAGCCATCCTCTACCTGAAGCAGCATGTGCTCCCACCGTGCATGGTCCAGGGAATTCTCTGTGTTTCCTATAAAGCAGGAGGCAAAACAATAATGTCACCTAGATTAGCAAGAAGAGTCATCCCAGGTATCTCCTTTGCAATCAGTCCTTCTAAAACTCCTGGTCTGCCAAGCTGGAACATACCTGGGCTTTCAAGGCAAAATGGAACTGTACCTATTGGGTTCTGGGAGAGTCACCCTGCTCCTGTCCTGAGGGGCTTAAAACAGCCCTGGGCGAGGGCTGTAGGAGGGAAAGAGGTGAGAGGTTTTTCGCAGGAGTGGGTGGGTGAGATTCTGTGGCCTGCATTGTGCAGGAGGTCAGACTAGATGATTATAATGGTCCCTTCTGACCTTGATATCTATGAATCTATGAAAGGGATTAACAAGAGCTGGGCTGACAGGGAAAGCAGCTACAGCTGTAGCCAGGGTAATCAGGGCCCAGCTGGCCCTTATAAGAGGGCCGTGGGCCAGTAGGAGAAGGTCTTTCTCTCTAGTTTTGAAGGGAGTAGGGCCTGCCTGCAGAAAGGGTACTGGGAATGAGGGTGGGTTGGGCTGGGCTGGGGAAAGGCCAGAGCAGCAGGGAAGCTCTAGGCTGGCAACTCCCCAGGCTATCGGGCCTGGTCCAAGGCCCATAGGGGTACTGGGTTGCAGGAAAAGGCAGCAGACCCAAACCCCCTTGCCTGTGGTGACTGGCTCTTACACTGCAACCTGCCCCAAGGTACAGGGGCCCAGACTGAGGCAAGGTGGGGATTAGAGGGTTGGGCGTTCCCCAGAGAAGGGAGACCCATAGAGACTGAGGGGGTACTGGCAGGGCGCAGCACCCTGGGTAAAAAGGGCACCGGGGTCTGAGAGGGACACGGGCCTGCAGAGGGTGCTCTGTGCTGGAAAGAGCTAATTCCCAGATGGCCAGCAGGAGGCGCTGCAGGGGTGAGTCGTTGCGCCGTCACAGGGACCTGCGCCAACGTTCTTTGTTGGACCAACAGAAAATGTCCTGTTTCAGAGTAGCAGCCGTCTCAGCCTGTATCCGCAAAAAGAAAAGGAGGACTTGTGGCACCTTAGAGACTAAGAAATTTATTGGAGCGTAAGCTTTCGTGAGCTACAGCTCACTTCGTCAGATGTTACGTACCCTGCTGGCATTTTTATTCAGGGTCCGTCAACCCACCAGGAGTGAGATGCTGAGCACTCCCAATTCCTCTTGACTTGAATGGGAGCTGAGGGTGCTGAGCACCTCACAAAACTCTTCAGCACATCAGAAGACTGGGTTTAGTAGGAATACAAACTTTTCCTGCAGAATCAGAGATTCTGGACTTGATCCGAACTGGATGTAAATCGGTGTAGCTTCACTGAAGTCAATGGAATTATACTGATTTACATCAGCTGAGAATCTGGCCCTGTTTCTGAGTGTCCAGCTCTAACCTAGCCTTCTTTAATGGCGGCACAGTGTAGTGCTGGGGACTCTGTACAGCCGCAGCAAGGAGGGAAGATACAGCTCATTTTTTAAAATCTTTTTTGGAATATCAAACCCGCTTGTCCATGGGGGGGTTCGACGTTCATGAGAAACATAGCAGGCTTGTGCTGCACCTAGGGTCTGTCCTGCTCCCCAGAGACTAGACCGGCGCAGCTACGTCACTGGAGCTCTGCTGGCATAACGCCATCGTGTAGACGCAGCCTGCGCTGACTGAAGGGTTTTTTCCATGGAGGTCAATAGAGTCATACCACTGTAAAATTGGTGAAAGACATTATTAGGCCCACAATACCTAGATTCTCCCTAGGGCACCCACTTGGCCAACCTAGCTTTTATGGCGCAGGTTTCCTTACAAAAAGACAAACTCTGGGTTTTTTAATCGAATCCCCCTTGAAAGTAAACGTGGGGTTTAATTTTCAGAAAAAGTCAGTTTGCAAAATCAGACTCTATATGTAACCCCAAAATCTTTCACTAACCTCCAGCTTCATGCGTATTGACCTTCCCAAAAAATAACCTAGCAAAGGCGTGGGGGAAAGTGCTGTGACATTTCCATTCAGCTGAAACCTTCCTGGCCTGATTCTGCCCTGTTTGAATTGGCCTCAGTGGTTCACAGTTATCCAGAGGAAGGAAAAGTGTGGGCCTAGAAGCCCCATTTCAATTCCCCACTGTTCCCACGTACTGCAACAGGAATGGCACAACACACGTCAATACGAAGCTGCATTTTCTGGCTTCCCTTCTATTCTCTATGGACCACACTCCTCCGAACTAACACTTTACCTTCAATGTACTGCAGCAGAGATGGGATCTTTACTACCCACATCTCACCCACTGCTGCATGGACAGTTTGGTGCAGGGCCTTTAGTAACTGCAAGGCAGCACAGCCGTGTCCTTCTCTTTCATAAGGGGATGAGGCTACTACCTGTCAATGAGAGAGAAAGAACAGGCTAAGTTTTGTCAGCACAATACCAGTTTGTTCCTGAGGGAGGGAATAGTTCAGAGACTCTCATTGTGGAGACAATCCAAGAGAGTTGTTGCTTCTACTGCAGTGCCTTCCTGAAGAAGAAAGCATTCTAGCTAGTAGGAGGATGCAGGACAGTGTGTCTCAGGAGAGGCCGGAGAGAGAGAGAGACCCAGTCATACACATTCCTCAGCCTAAGTCAAGCATCTAGCTACAAAACCAATTTGTAGAGTTAACTGTCCCATTCCACAGAAAACCTATTCTCATGGTCTACTCACCAGGAGTCGCGCCAGCAGCCCCTGGGGTGTAGGGAGTTGCACTAGGGAAAGAAACAGAATAGCGTTAATTATGCCAGGCTTTGCAGAGAGTCCTGCTGATGTTCTTCACCTCTCCATTTCCAACATGCCCACCAATGTTGAATACAGCTGATAATAATTTGCATTGCCATAGTGCTTTCAGTCTGAGCATCTCAGAATGCTCTACAAACATGTATGAATTCCACCTCATAGCACCTCTGTGAGGTTGGCATGAATTACTCCTTCATTTCACAAGTGGGGAAGCTGAGAGAGAAAGATCAAGTGATTTCCCCAAGGTCACATCCGAATTTTGGTGGCGAGCTGGGAACAGAACCCACATTTCCTAGCTCCCTCCCATGGCCGTGTTGTAATCACAAGACCATCCCTCATCCATTTTAGCCTCCTGATTGCAGATGAGAGAACTGGAGCAGACTGAACCTGTTCATTTCATAGTGCCTGGAGAGAAGAAATGAAAGAGTTTCTCTTATAAACCTCGTCCACTGTAGTCGAGGCAAGCAGCTGCTTCTCCTTCCCGCTGCTTTTTCTCAGCCAGTTCCCTCAGGCATCTGCAAAGAGGCTTCAAAGTACCAGTGTACTGAGTTGGCACCACATACTCCAGCAGCCTTGGCCATAACACCTGCAGAGAAGAGCGAGACTGTTCAGTACGGAGCTCTTTCCGTTCCCCCACCTCCAGTATCCTGCTGTCTGAATCCCTCCCTGCCATGTAGCTTCTCCTTTGATTCCTCACGGACCCTTCCCTAACCTATCACCTCATCTCTCTCTCCCCATTAGCTCACTCTACCTGTCTGGTGCCCCCTCACTCTGTCTTTTAAAGACACTATCTTGTTTGGTGAGTGTTAGGATATAGATATTCAGGCCTGTCTGCAAAGGCCTGTACTTTAAGAATTTAGGTGTATTCTTATCACTTGGCTAGTTATAGAGGTATAAAAGAAAGAAAGAATCAAAATCACTGTCTGCTGGTGTAAGAGCCTTCTCTTACTGTGACAGTCTGAGGCCCTGTTCTTAGGCTAAGGCCTTTGGCTAAGCAGCAGAGGCAGCCATAAGCTAGGACGCGAACAGTCACATCCTCACATTCCAAACTAGTCACACTGAAATCAGGTGCTATTGGGCTGTTAGGAATACAATCCTGTCCTGATAGTGCCTATCACCTCCAGAGAAAGGGAAGGGCCTCGAAGATGTAAAAGGAAACTTAATTTGATAGCATCCTGTCTGGCAAGAACTCACTTACCAATACTGGGATGTGAAATCCTCACTTCTGTATTGTCTTGTCATTATCATAGAATCATAGAATATCAGGGTTGGAAGAGACCTCAGGAGGTCATCTAGTCCAACCCCCTGCTCAAAGCAGGACCAATCCCCAATTTTTGGCCCAGATCTCTAAATGGCCCCCTCAAGGATTGAACTCACAACCCTGGGTTTAGCAGGCCAATGCTCAAACCACTGAGCTATCCCTCCCCCCATTATAGTTCCCACTTTGCTATTGTTTGTCTGTATAATCTCTGTCTGGTTCTGTTCTTGTTCCTGTCTGCTGTATAATTAATTTTGCTGGCTGTAAACTAATGAAGGTGGTGGGATATAATTGGTTACATAATCATGTTACAATATGTTAGGATCCTACTAAATTTCAGGAACATGATTGGTTAAGGTATAGCAAAGCAGAAGTCAAGTTTTACTATATAGTCTGCAAAAAGAAAAGGAGTACTTGTGGCACCTTAGAGACTAACCAATTTATTTGAGCATGAGCTTTCGTGAGCTACATCTGATGATGATACATCTGATGATGATACATCTGATGAAGTGAGCTGTAGCTCACGAAAGCTTATGCTCAAATAAATTGGTTAGTCTCTAAGGTGCCACAAGTACTCCTTTTCTTTTTGCGAATACAGACTAACACGGCTGTTCCTCTGAGACCTATATAGTCTGCAGTCAATCAGGAAGTAGGGGGGTGGGGGAAATGGGAACAGGGAATGGGGGTAAGGAAATTGGAATCATGTTTGGCTAAGGGCAGGAATGGGAACAGGGACACAGGTGTAAGGCTCTGTGGTGTCAGAGCTGGGAAGGAGGATACTAAGGAAGGAAACTGGAATCATGCTTGCTGGAAGTTCACCCCAATAAACATCGAATTGTTTGCACCTTTGGACTTCGGGTATTGTTGCTCTCTGTTCATGAGAGAAGGACCAGGGAAGTGAGTGGGTGAAGGAATAAGCCCCCTAACAGTGAGCAATTGGGCTCTCACCCAGAGATGAAGCCTCTTTCCCAGCATTAGAGCATTATGGAGATATTTAGATCGTACCATAAGCTTACTCAGAACTTGACAGACCTATATAAGGCACAGTCCCAGCCCCAATATCTCTTCAAATCCAGGATCACCAACTCTACGTTTCAGAAGTATTCATGGGGGATCTAAGGGGAGGTTGCACTCAGACAGTGGAAAGAATTAAGAGACGATCTCTGCAACATGATTCCTTCCAGTTAAGTTGCTTTATATCTTTTCTCTACTGTGAACCACTTACTCCATGATGAAGGGGTCACATCATCCCTGACATGAATTTGACATGCTGATCCTCCATTATGCTGGCTGTGCAGAAGGCTTCCTTGTGGAGGGGTACAAGGAACGTAAGGAAGAACGTCCCTATTTCAAGAAGCAGTAGCAAGAGGTCACTTACTTGGGTCATTCCATTGACTGAGGTGTCCAGACATTGCAGGATGTCAATGCACAGGGTTTGGATCGTGCTTTCTTCCTCAACACCCTGGGTGAGAAGTGTTGTACCCTGCTGTGAGAGAGCTAGATAGAACTTATTCGCTAGTAGTAAGATACTGGCAATAGAACCAGTGTCCTTCTCTTACAAAGCCACCTTGAGCATTGACCTATGCCTGCTTTTATACTGCACTGGAAGTGCACAAACGTCTGAAGGGAAGAGAATAATAGAAACTCCGAACTGGTGGGTCAGATCCCAGGCTTAGGAAAACCCTAAAATGAAGGGAATGATTCACTGGACACAAAAGAGTTCCCCCAACAGTGTTCAATGTTTTAAAATTTGAAAAACTGTTTCATCTTTTGATCTCTGAGGAAAAACATTCCGATTCTGCCCAGGGGAAATCAATTTGCAGAACCAGGGGGATCCAATCTCTTTGTTCTGATGCCCCAACCAGCTTGGTCATTCTGTGTGTAGTGAGTGTGATTCTATCAATGGGACCAAAACTGGCCTGATGAGAAAAAGCAGCCTTCTTTGAGAGAGATGTGTGTGTGTGTATTGCCACGAGCTCCAACTTTGTAGAAAAGGGGCCAGGCAGAGCTAAGATCTTCCACAACTTACTGTCAAGTTGAACTGTTTATGTTCATACATATCACGGATTCAGTCATGGAGCACAAAGTGTCTGGGGCCCGCGGCTGTGTCCATGGATAGAAATACGGATTGAAGATATTTTTATGCAACCTGCATAACCTGAGTGTTTTGCTGATTGTTTAGGTCTGCTTTGACAGCCACAGAACGGGGCATCGTTCTGTTTTTTGGAGAGTCTATTTAAAACAAAAAGATGTGCTTCCTTGTACAGGAACATTTCACTGAAAAATGGTGTTTTCTGAATGTTCAAGGACTCATCAGAGGTTGGAGCAGCATAGATAACTCTGTTAGATGGAAATACCCAGTGTGAGATTCTGGTCTCTGTTACACTAGTATAAATCCAGAGTAACACCACTCAAGTCAGTGGAGTTACCTTGACTTTACACCAATATAACGGATCCGATTCTGGCTCTATTCATTCAGTCCAGCTGTCCTGGAGTCAAAACTCCCGCTGAAGTCAAGGGGAGCAATCAGCATGCAAGAATGGTAGGACCGAGTCCTAAGTGTTAAGAACTCTCCTTACCAGTTTGCTGGTGGACACACTGAACTCGCTGAAAACATATGCTACCAGATCCCATGCTGCACAATTCTCCACACTTCCTGAACTGAGCAGCGTCCTGATGAAATGAAGAGCTGCCTTCCTCACCTGCAAGGGTAGAGATTACACACAGCACTTCTTGTTAGCCCTTCTGCCTGAAATAGGAGCTAGGATATGATATGAGAGTCCTTATGCTTTTGATTTTGTCTCCTTGGATTAGAAACATGGATACATTTAACACCGGCAGGAGAATGACATGCCTTCTCTATTCTGCAGTCTCTCATCTGGATCGGAATGAAAGCTCCACCCAGATATCCATTCATGCCATAACACTGAAAAAGTTGAAATAGTTCACTGTTCCACACACAATCTTACCGTAGCATTCTGATCACTGAGAGTGGATTTCACTGCCTTCACAATCAGAAGCTTTTTAACTCTTGTCTCAGGCACTGAAAGATAAGGAGAGGTGTACAGTGCTTCTTTGTTCCACACACACTCACTTTCCACATTGGAATTAATCCTGGATTTCAAAGGGCCCTAGTTAAGAATAGTATCAAGCTTCTCTCCTCTACAGAATCAGTGGGGAAGACATAGGACCAGATTCTGGTCTCAGTTGCACCAGTGTAAATCTAAAGTAATTCCATTTCTCTAAATAGTGCCATCCTACTACCATGATGGAAATATTATAAAGGAGTTTGATAGACTGAGGTGACTGAAGTTAATCTGTGTTTACACTGGCATAACAGGACTCAGAATCTAGTCTAGAGTGTATAACACTTAGGATTCTCGAGTCAGGAGTATTATTCTATTTTTATCTGATTATTGTTAACATGCATTAGCCCCAAGTTAACTTCTGTATTTGAAGTTGAAAAAGACCTTGACAAATATCTTGGGCTACATTCAGCACTTAGTTGAACCTGTTGATTTCTGTGTGGCCATATGGGGGTAACTTAGGGCAGCATTTGGTCCCTTAGGGGATCTCCAAACCACTGGTGACTGTGTGTTCTAGAGCCTCTGTGCCCCAGTTGCAGAGGTGATGAGTCTGCTGCAGCCCTGCCGTGCCTACACAGCCTTGGTTCTTTAGCTCAATCTCGAGTAGCTCAAGCTTTTAGCTCTGGATGTCCTCAACTCAACCCTCAGCGTGTCGGCCAAGAGGGCAGCTGGCACAGTTGCTCCTGTGTTACTTACAGTCAGCCCCAACAATAGCTCTCAGGAAATCTAAAGACGCCACACGAACGGCCTCATGCTCAATCTCCAGCTGCTCGTGTAGAAATGCTAGCAGATCATCAGGAGAAGAACGGGCTGCAAGGGAAGAAATCACATCCTCACTGTCTGCAGAACTCTTATTCTTACCGTACCTCACAAAGGTAAGGAAGTTACAAAGAAACCACTGTGTAACTCAGAGTCTCTTCCCCTTACCTAGCAGAAGTACACAATGGAACAGCTCTTGGTGGTTTTCTCTGCTGAGCTGCTTAGCTGGAGAACAGATCTGTGGGAAGAAGGGAAATGGTGAAAGAAAAACTAATCAGAAGCAAGGGAAAAGAAAAATGTTCAATTCATTTCTAAGCTTCCACTTCCTGCTTGTCCAACTAGAGGTCTGAACCCCAGGGAGATGGTCCTGCATGCACAGCAAGACTCCAAGACAATGACCAATACATTAGATAAGAGAAGCTAAAGTGTTTTGAGCAGCAGAGCTGACCTAATCAAGACACAGCCACAGTTTTTACTTTACAACTCTGACTCCCCCTGGTAATCGGCTTATGGTGAAATCGCTTTACAAACTGAGCTGGATAGTAGCTAAGAAAATGAGAGCGCTCCCTGCTTACTCTTGAGCCTGCAGAAATCAGTAAGGCATGAGGAGGTCTCCAGGCTCTGCACGATCATTCCATTGATTTTTTAGTGTTAATATGCTTCAGATCTGCTGTGCCTAAGCTGAAGGGATCCAAGCAAAACCACCCCTCACCTGGTTGTGCAGAGCACTGCAGATGGCTTGAAACTTCTCTTTAGGTAGAGGGATCTTATATTCAACAGAGACCTCCAAGAGCTGGCTCAGACTCTGCAACAGAGGGCGAAAGTCAGATGGTGGGCACACAAAGGAGCCATATGTAGTGACTGAAGCAGATTCAGGGGATTCCTAGATTCCAAGGCCAGACCGGATTCTTGCCATCATCTAGTCTGACCTCCGGTCGGTATGACACAGGCCAGAGACCTTGCCCAGAATAATTCCCAGAGCAGAGCTTTTAGAAAAACATACCAATCCTGATTGAAAAATCATCAGAATCCGCCTCGGCCCTTGATTAAAAAATGGTGAAAATCTAATTCCTTCCTGCATCTAACACACTTTTCTCCGTTGCTGCTTGAAGCTTCCAGAATGTCTCGGATGCCATCTACATACTTTACTATGTTTACACAGTTGTGTAGTGCCCTGATGCTATCAAACAAGTCCATGATACATTGGTTCCCTCCAAATCATGGGTATTTCAACCCCCAAAGTGACCACATACTCTGTACTAGAAAGCTTCAACCAACATAGACGGTGAGTAAATATCACTACCAAGAAGTTATAGCTGTCTCATGACTTCATTTACAACTGTGTAGCCCCACTGAAGACAGAATATGGCCCCTTACTTCTCGCTCATGTGGTACTGAGGGTGGATGAAATAGAGGGACAAGGCGAGTGAGACAATATCTTCAATTAGAATCTTCAATTAGTGAGACAATATCTTCAAATTCAATCAAACCTGGATTTGTGCTGGAAATGGCCCACCTTAATTATGCACATTGTAGGGAGAATGGTCACTTTGGATGAGCTATTACCAGCAGGATAGTGAGTTTGTGTTTGTGGTTTTTGGGAGGGGGGTGAGGGGGTGAGAGAACCTGGATTTGTGCAGGAAATGGCCCAACTTTATTATCATGCACATTGTGTAAAGAGTTGTCACTTCGGATGGGCTATCACCAGCAGGAGAGTGAATTTGTGTGTGGGGGGGTGGAGGGTGAGAAAACCTGGATTTGTGCTGGAAATGGCCCACCTGATGATCACTTTAGATAAGATATTACCAGCTGGACAGTGGGGTGGGAGGAGGTATTTTTTCATATTCTCTGTGTATATATAAAGTCTGCTGCAGTTTCCACGGCATGCATCCGATGAAGTGAGCTGTAGCTCACGAAAGCTCATGCTCAAATAAATTGGTTAGTCTCTAAGGTGCCACAAGTACTCCTTTTCTTTTTTCAATTAGATTATCACACCCACCTTGTCGCTCCAATATCTTGGACCAACATGGCTACAACAGCACTGCATAGAACCGTAGATGAAACAGACAGGCAATGATTTTATATCTATCTAGTTATGCAGTGCAAAGCAATGACCCTCAAGCCTCCTTGTTATTAATTTTCAACCATTGACAGTTGACTTGGTACTGACCAGAGACAACATGTGGTAGCCCCTGCTCTGAGGAGCTTATGATCTAAAAGAGAGACACAGAGTTGACAGGATGTTTTGGGAAATCACAAGGAGAGAGTATCTTGTTGTGCAGGTGTTTTGTTTTTTTATCTCCTTCTCCTCCTCCCCAGGAAACAGAGGATGCTTTTCATCAGAGGCAGTTACCTACAAATCTTGTTGCCTGGGTCACCATGTGTATAAAGCCAGAACTTGTGTGCATATTTATTATCGAACAAGTCACTATCTAGACCAGGAAACCCCACTGGCAGCAAATTCCTCCTGCAGTTCACACATGCACACACAGAGACAGTTACCTTAATGAGTGGTACCTCACCTTGGTGACGTGAAAAACATCAATTTCCTCCTTATATTGCTCAAGGAGCCATGAGATCTCCTTAAATATCGGATTTTGTGGCTCCTTTTTGTGTAGTAGGATGCCCATCATGGGACCAAGGGCTTTGATGATGGCCTGCTTGAGCTGCATAGATGAGACACAGAATTTATGTTCCTATGAATTCATTCAATATCTTCCAATAGGCACACCTTTTCTACTTCTAATGAGTGCAATTTCCCTTGTTCCACTGTCGGAACGGTCCTATCCCAATATTTTCTGGTAAAGAACCAGGACTTGTAGGGTTGGTGTCAGGATTATATTCTAATGCACCTCACAACTAGAGCAGGTAAAATATTTCCCCAGATTAATATGCATTCTAGGCCAACTCATCCCTGCTGTAACTCCACTGGGGCTGAATGGACTTAGACCAGGAATTAATTTAGCCCACTATCCCGGGTTCATCTGCACATTAGGTGCACAAGACTAGAATCCATGTACACTAGGTACAGACCGAATTTCCATGATGTGGTGACATTATAAACGTATGGGTTTTCGATGTTTTACATGACACTCTGTTCCATCCAAAAGGACCTACCATTAAATGCCATCATCACAAAGAGTGCCAGACACACAGAATGTAACATCACAATTTCCGCTAAAGGTTTAGAAAGTCAGCAATCCTCACCTCCAGCTCCTCACAGGTCAGCCAGTTGCTGGTCACATGACAATATAAGGGAAGAATTTGATTGCAGAATCGTGATTCACCCATTCTGGGGAATGAGCACTTTTCCCAGTTCATAAAATATCCATTCACTGCCCTTGAGCATTTTTCCAGAACTGCACGGAAGGAGAGAAGACAGGCAATGTGAAAAGGACATAGTAATAATGAGGAGAAGTTGCTTTCTCAGAGAAGATACCCAGGCCTATCGTTTACTCCAATTCCATGGCAGCTCCTATCAGGACTAGATGCTGAAATCCCATATCAATTTGGAGCTATTTCTCTTTCCCCCATTCCATTTCTTGTTTCTTAAAAGGCTTTTTTCTTTGTACATCTCTCCATCTTTTTTCAATTACCATCATTTGAAGACTCGCGTCCTCTGCAGTTGTTGTTTATTCAACCCGAACACTGTATGATTTCATCTTGAGTTACAGTTTGTCTGAAAGATGTTCAGTGCCCCTAACTGCCATTGGCTTTAGTGGGATTTGAAGGTAGTGGGGAGCACTTTGCCCTAAAAGTAGGTGTATCTAGTGTCCTTGCTAAGAGGAATTAGGGCCCAATCCTGTTCTCTATGAAGTGGATGGCAAAATTCCCATTTCCCTCAAGGGCACAGGATTAACCCCTTACTGAGCATCACCTGAAAAGCAAAGGAAGAGAGAAGTGGAGAAGAAGAGAAGACAGAGAAAGAGGGTGAAAGGAGATGATGATGATGATGATGAAGAAACTAAGGAGAGAGAATGGGTGGAGGAGTGGGAAACAGGGGATTTTTAAATGTACAGTAATGAAATCTGCTCCCTTCACCTCCTCCCCCAGGAGCCTCCTGGCAGAGGGGCAGCTTCAGCCTTTGTGTCTGTTTATTTTAAACGATATGCGTGAGTCACAAAGGGCCTGAACTTACAAATGCTCAGCACCTCCTGCAAAGTAAGGAGCATTCTCAACTTCACTGAGTGCCACGGGAGCCAAGGAACGCAGCACCTGGTGCAATCCAGGGAAGGGAGCACAGTTCAGGGCCTGTTTGCAGACTTGGTCAGTCACTTAAATCTGTACCAAGACCCCCTAAATATCCTGGCTGGGACGATTTAACTGGGAATTGGTCCTGCTTCGAGCAGGGGGTTGGACTAGATGACCTTCTGGGGTCCCTTCCAACCCTGATATTCTATTCTATGATCCATTTGGGGCACCTACAGGAAGTGCTGGCACTTACCACCACAAAATGCTTGTCTCATCCTGCTGTCCTCGACTAACTCCAACATGGAGATCATGCCGTTCAGGATCATTCCCACAAAAGGGATACACTTAAGTGCTGCAGAGAAAGGCCAGAAGAGAAGGAAGACAGACAATCAGCTGCTCTCTGCCTTCTTACAACACACTTAGAAACACTGTGGGGCAGGATGCTATGGGTTCCGAGGCCATTGGCGCTGCGTAAGCAGAGCAGAATGGCTTTAAAGCAGCCATTGAAAGCCAGTGGGGGATTCACCCTGAAGAGGGGAATCCTCCACAAGTGTACAGCTGTGCCCAATGCCCAACTCACTCCCAGAGTAAGGGGAGAGAGCACTGGGGCGGGATGGGAAGTGGGGTGGAGAAGAGCTCCACTAGACCTGATCTTCCACTCATTCCCATCCTTCAGGTACTTCACTCAGGGGCATAAGTTAGAGCTTGCACCTCCGGCTGGATCGCTCATGATCTGGAGGCCAGAACTAGCAACAGCAGTTAATCTTGTGTTTCTACACACACACTCAAACAGAGCTCTGTTTAGCGGTAACATTTTTAGGTAGAGAGATAATCCCCTGTCCTTAAATGAAAAACAATCACTTTGAAAGAAAAGAGGGAAGTGACCATACCATAGGCGGATGACAGGTTGCCCAACGTAATGAAAATAAACTCCTCAGGCAGCTCCAGATGATACATCAGCTCTAACATGACATCACTGAAATAGCAGCGTGCCAGAGTCACTAAGGTGTTGCTAGCTGCCACTTTTAGTTCATTTCTTGCTTCCTAAAAACAAAAACCAAAAGAGAGAGACTGAGGTGACTGAAGCCGGTTGCACTAGCCAGAGTTGTTTACATGAGTCAAGTCCTTATTTCTGTGCACAAGTTGTGAATGAACCAACCCAACTTTCTGAGGGTAGAGTCATTCGTCATAAATATTCCTTGAGTCACTTGGCTAAACAGTTTTCAGCCTTCGAGTTGCTTGCAAGCTGCTTCGTTAGCCGATTCACTGTTAGCTACTTGTGGTGGGTGACTGGTCACCAGAGTCACATGATATTTTCCCTGCCCTTCCCTGAGGCGGTAAGTGAGACACAGACTGGGCAGCTTCAAGATATTCCGAGAGCTTTCCTGGAATAAACTGTCCCCCAAAAGGAGGCTGACTTCCTTTGGAACAAGAGAGGGATTTTTCCATGGGTTTTCCTGCTGGCAAACTATATTCTAAATCCAATGCTGCTTCTTTTGGAGATAGCTCAGATTCTGTCTGTCTTGGGGCTTTATACTGCCACTTATCGCTACAGTATCAGAGCGCCTTCCCCATAAAATCAGTATCAATAATGAAATCCTGAGTAGACTTCGGGAAAGACTTGCTCCTTAAGACACCATAGGCCTGTCTCTGGGTCTGAGATCATGTGTCTCAGGTCCTGATCCTGCAAAGCACTTCAGCACATGTGTAACTTTCAGCATGTGAGTTGTCCCATCTTATGCATGTGCACAAGTGCTGTCTAGGACCTGGGCTTTGGTCTGGAGGAAGGTGTGGGCCTCTAACAGAAGAATACATTTTCATTTCAGTATATAGTTTATCCCCCCAAAAGAGAGTTTGAATGAGTTAAAGCTTTGGATCCTTTGATTGGTATCTCGGGAGAACTAACTTACCTGAGTCTCTCTCATGTGGTTTGAGGCTAGTGTTATTATTTTCTTCAGAAGCCTTCTCTCCAGGCCCTGGGTGTCCTGCTGTAAGACTTTCTCCAGGACACAGTAAATGTCTACTCTGTTTTGCTGGGGACAAAACATACAAGAGAAGAATTGGGAAAACTCTTTCTTGCCGACCAGACAGTAATGTGGCTAATAAGCCCCTGCCCTAATTGGTGGCTTACTTGGTGTAACACGTGCCCGGCCCTCCACAAGCACCGCATTGAGCAGCGCTTCAGAAGCAGCCGAGCAACTGACATCGTTTAATCTTTCTGGAGAGAAAAGAGCCAGAGGAAGCGCCCTTCACTGCCCCCTTCTCTAGTTTCATTTATTCAGAACAAACAATAAAAATGAGCACCTTGCCCTTGCTCTAGCCACTCCAGGCAGAATTTGTAAATGTGGAATATAAAATACCCAACTCCTGCAGTAAGTCCTCAACCGCTCCCAGGGGCAATGAGCTCAGCCGTTAGATCTACATGGGAGTGGGTTTCTGAGTGGGGGTGGAGGGACACATGTGGACAGGGGGTGCCAGGACCCACGGGTGTGCAGGAACACATGGAGACAGGGGCAGATGTGCCTTACTGAATGGGAGAGGTTAGGGGTCAGACAGGGTCTGCATGGGGGGAGCTGCCTAACAATTCCTCCCCGCCCCTCCCAAAAAAACTCTTCCAGACTTTTCCCACCCATACCCAGCAACGCTCCAAGTTCACACCCAGGCTCCTTCCCAGCAATTTACTTCCCTCTCCCTCAGCTCCTCCATTACCCCTGACTCTACCAAGCCTTTGCACTGCGCCTAAGGGGTGCAAGAAATATGGTTCTGTATTGAGTTTAAATGAATTATTACTCTGCGATCTGTATTAACATGCATAGTAAGGAATCAGTTTGTCAAAAAACATTTCCTGAATCCTTTTTGTTGTCTGTATTCATACAGACATACTTGCTGACAGGTATTTTGAAATAAATAACCAAAAATAATTTTAACGGGTGTAATTATATTGTATTCTTTTGACAAACAAAATATGCAGAATTTTGCAGAACTTCTAAAATATTGTACGCATCATTTTTATTTTTTTCTTGCAGAATTCCCCCCGTAGAAAATATATAGATAAGGGTCCCTTCAATGCTATAATCTCAATAATATGTCATCATCATAAAGGAGTGTTGGCTAGGATTTAGAGCAGGGAGTCAGTTCACTTGGGTTTTATTCACATTCTTTGACTAACTTGCTAAGTGGTGTTGAGCAAGTTACTTAATTCCCTGTGACACAAGTCATCCGTAAATGAGGATAATGCTTCCCATTCTCACAAGGGTGCTGTGAGTCTTAATTCATTAGTGTTAGGGAAGTGCTTTGAGATTTTTGGATGAAGATGCGAAAGAAGGGCAAAGTATTATTAGAAGAGATTACTGCTAGTCCGACGGTGTACTTTTACTGTCTACAGCCCATGTACTCCACTGTGTGTAAAAGGACAATGCTCTCTTTATAGAGCATTATATCATCCTGATCTGTAAGAACAGCATTTTGCATGATGAGTTTACGCCTGAGGACAGAAGGGCGAATACTGATTCTCCTGATGGTGCGCCAGGCCAAGTTCTACACTGAATTATCCCCGTGCAGTCCCCTGTACCCCCATGAAGTCAGGCAGAATTTGGTGTGGACACCTGGAAAGCGGATGTAATTTCATGAAACTGCCCTACCTCATCCTTTTGCAGTTTCTCGAGCAGAACTGTCAGAACGATAGCCAGCTTGGTCTCGGCTATAAAGGCAATCCTGAGGGCAATTTTGCCCTTATCTTGATCATCCATATGTGCCAGGAGGGAAACAACCTCATTATAAACACCTGAAATTAAATAAAAGGATAGCAGAAATTGGTGCTGGCCTCTTTAATTCACTATCCAGTCAAGATTCTGCAGGAGCCCCAACACTGTGAGAAGTAGACCTGGGAATCCTGGAAATCCTCTTCCTTCCTCCTCATGACCAGGTTTGTTTGCTGAACTACCCAGTGTGCTTGGGGGGAAATCATAATGAAGCAAATATGCTCCTTTCAAGTAGATCCCCCCGTAAAATAATCTTCCTTTCCCTCTTTACTGTCAATTGATGAGTTTTGATAGCATACAGAGTAATAATTTAACTCTAAGTCAAGAAATAGAGCTAAAGTTAAGCACATGCTTAAGAGTTTTGCTTAGTCAGGGCCCCATTTTCAAAAATCCTGAGCACCCAGATGTACCTATTGACTATGCTGGGAACTTTTGGGGCTCGGTATCTCTTGAAAATCAGGCCACTGTTGGAGAGCTCAGTATGAATTTAGAAGCCTAACTTTAGGCCCCTTGTTTTGAAGAAAGCCTTCAATCTTCTTTTATGGTAGTTTAAATACTTGCAGAGAAGACTCATGGAACGGAGTTCATCCAGTTCATAGAATATCAGGGTTGGAAGGGACCTCAGGAGGTCATCTAGTCCGACCCCCTGCTCAAAGCAGGACCAATCCCCAACTTTTGCCCCAGATCCCTAAATGGCCCCCTCAAGGATTGAACTCACAACCCTGGGTTTAGCAGGCCAATGTTCAAACCACTGAGTTATCCCTCCCCCTGTACAGTTGCCTGTAGAGGTCATAAAGGAATTCCCCCGCCCCCCCCCACCCCCATGCACAATTGGCGAGGTGTACGCTGTGAGTGGGGTGGGGTGGGGTGGGGTGGGTCCCTCCAACCTTCATCTGAAGCGTCAGGGATTGACCATAGCAGGAGATGGGACACCTGGTAGGGTGGACCAGTGCTCTAAGATGGTTCAGAGAATCTGTTTCCTTAGCTGTCCTGCTCACATGCTCAGGGTCCAACTGATCTCCAGAGTTGTGGGTGGGAAGGAATTTCCCCCTGGTCGGATTGGCAGGGACCTTGGAGTGGGAGGATGGGGCACTGATCACCTGCTAGGATAATCTGAGTATATCTGACCTAATCAATTCTTGACCATTGCAAGGGCCTCAGGCATTGGTGGAACCTCAGTCTCTCCTGTCCTCTGCTGATGGCACACAACAGTTTTGTCTCCTAAAGACTGAAATGTTTTCGTCCAAGACAAGTTTTGGGGTTCAGGGTAGGGTTGCTAGGTGAAATTTAGTGGCCTGTGAAATACAGGAAGTCAGACTAGATGATCTAATGGCCCCTTCTGGCCTTAAACTCTAGGAAACAATGAAATAGCTGGTGTATGAAAAAAACCAGGATTTGATCTCCCATGTATCTCTTCGCTCTGGGCAGAAATTCTCCAGGAGACTTAATATTTCACAAGAAATCTGAAATGCCGAATTTATCTGTCTCCATTGTAACAGCATTCCAAGCATGAAGGAGGAACTAACAAGATTTCCCCTTCCCAGGAAAGACTGCCCATCCGTTATGCAAATTGCATCCTTCAGTTGTAACACCCAGATGCAAACGGAATCATAACTGTAACCTACACTGCCCATCCGTGTGGGATGAGGAGCACGAGTGTTGCTAAGAAATGTGACCCCATGCTTTGTACTCTTGCAGTTAAGATATTAGCAGAGCTTCATTTAGACAGCTAGAGGAGAAGTCCTTCTGCCTTTTTTGTTCTAATTTCCCCTCTCTCTGATGGAGTTGGCTCCATGGATGCAGAAGACACAAAATGAGGGCCCATAACAAACATAAAACAACTGGGAGAAAAGAAGGAAGACCTCCCCCATAACATTCCCTAGAAACTCAGATTCTCAGGAAAGTTTCCAGGTCCAGAGGCTGTAGGCCAACTCCTCAACTGGTGTAAATCAACACAGCTACAAGGAAGTCAACAGAGGGACACTGGTTTCCAGCAGCTGAGGTTCTGCTCATACAAAAGGAGAACATTACAGCTAATCTGTATGCCTACGCTTTCTAAATGTGTGTGTGAATATAGAATAGATATAGAGAATACAATGCTGACCCTTACCTCTGTCGGTTACCTCCTGCTCACTCACAAATTTATTCATGTTTTAATCTTTCCTCAACACTTCCTCCAGTCCTTTCTCCAAAGAGCTCCAGTACTGATAGGCAGCTGGCCTCTCAGGCTGTCCTGTCCTGTCCAGGATAGCCAGTTCAGATTATGCAAGCACTATTATGACATCGCTGTGACTGTGACATAGCACATAAACTGCTGCTGACCAGGTAGGTGCTGTGATGACATGGACAAGAGCCTCAAAGGTATTTAGGCTCCTAACTCGCACTGAAATCAATAGATGTGAGGAACCTAAATACATTTCAATATCTGGGCCCATCCATGTACGCAGTCCAATAGGTGGCTAAATTTGCTCCAGTGTAGAATTTCTCATTCGCTCTAAATCATTTTGAATTTTGGTTCCGTCCCTCTCTCAGTTTGCCACACTTTCCAATATTGGTTTTACTGGAAAATCTGCTCCTGGTTGAATGGATAGAAAATAAAAGCACCGAACAAAGAAAGAGAAGAAACTGCCTTGGAGAATGCACAGTGACACTTGAGTGTGGTTGGTTGGTTGGAATGCACAGTGACACTTGAGTGTGGGTGGTTGGTTTCCTTTGCTTTTTAATTCGGTTGATTAAAAAGCTTGATGAAATCTTATTGGACTGTATTACAAATATTGATTTTATATTGTTTTACAATGAATTGAAATTTATTCTTCATTTCCATGTCCCGCCAAACAAATCAACTAAATTATTTTTTGTTGTGTTTAATACAGTGTGGTGTCATATGTATGGCCATATGTAGAGGCCACACTTGATTTTGGAGATGATGTTGCCTTCAAAGCATTCAGAGTGATGACACTCTTTGCAGTAAACCATATGGAAAAAGAATTCCAATGACATGTGTCCTTTGCTATGTATAAGTGATTTTGTGCCTTACCCTTTCTGATTTTGCCCTTACACGGACATGCTATTCTTTTGTACTCCTCCTTAGTAATTCGTCCATGTTTCCCCATTTTGTAGGATTTCTTTTTGATTTTCAGGTCATTACAAAACTTCTGATGGAGCCATTGGCCTCTTACTATTCTTCCTGTCTTTCCTTTGCATTGGCAGTTGTGCCTTTAATATTGTCTCCTGGAGGTTAAACTGCCAGCTTTCCTGAACTCCTTTATGCCTTAGACTTTTTCCCCATGGGTCGCTACCTACCAATTCTCTGAGGATGTTAAAGTCTGCTTTGGCAGTCCTTCTCCTGTCATTCTCACTCCTTCCTTTCCTTAGAATCATGAAATCTATCCTTCCTGATCCCTTTCACCCAAATCACCTTCCACCTTCACATTCACCACCAGCTCCTCCCTGCTGGTCAGAATCAAGTCTAAAATGGCTGTCCCCCCGCTTACTTCCTCCATTTTCTGAAACAAAGCATTGTCCCCAGTACATTCCAGGAACTTATTGGATAATTTTGGGTTTTACCGTATTCCTTTTTCAGCAGATGTCTGGGTAGGTAAAGTCCCCCATTACGATCAGGATTTGTCTTTTGCATATTTCTGTTGTTTGTTCTAGAAATGCCTCGTCTCCCTCCTCTTCCTGATTTGGTGGTCTGTAATAGACCCCCTACCAGGACCTCACCCCTGTTTATTCCCTCTTTTATCTTTACTCAGAGACTTTCAACTGGTCTGCTTCTCACCTCCTTCTGGACCTCAGAACAGGTTTACAATGCAATATGTCCTCTCTTTTTTTTCCTGCCTGTCCTTCCTCAACAAGCTATAGCCCTCTATACCATTAGTCCAGTCATGAGATTTATCCCATCAAGTATCTGTGATGCAGTTAAGCTCAGTTAAGATTCATGTACTAAAACTCCCAGTTCTTACTGCTTATTCCCCATTATTATTACTCCTTGCTTGTGTGTACAGACATCTAAGACGTTAAGCGGATGTCCCCATGGATTTCCCTCTTGTTTCTCTGGTAATTCTACTGCAATTTTCCACATCTACTTCTCCCCACACAGCTAGTTCTCTATTAAGGCCACCTTTTTTTTACCAGATGTCAGGTTCACATACTTCCATTTACCGTGACTAATCTCTTAAGCTAGCGGGGATGGCCACGCTATAAAAATATTTCTGTAGATCAGCATGTGATTATTTGTATTGCAGTACTGCCTCACAGTCCCAGTCACAGAGCAGGATCCCATTGCGCTAGGACCTGTACAAACAGAGAACAAGATGGTCCTTAACTGTCATTAATTAATTAACACATCTTAACAGCACAACAACAAGACAAGAGGGTAATAAAGCAAGCAAAAAAGCCCCCTTTGATCAGGTACCAGCAGATAACTAATATAGTGCTACCTATTTCGGGAACTTTCTTCCTGAGTCAGGGTCTGATGTGACTCAGCCCCTGTTCCATGCCATTGTGTAAACTGGGGACTCGTACATTTGCACAAGATGGAAAGTATCCAGTGGCACACAGTTGAGGCCTACTCCATTTTTAGTACATAAACAGCAGGCCGCTCTGCAAGAAGCTAAGGGCATGGTCAGCACAGAGAGTTTGCCTGTCTCTGTGCTGGTGTTCTGCACCCCTCACAGTCTACACCTGGCTCCATAAAGTCGGGCCTTTCAAAAATGCAGCATCAGGTAGGAGCGCAAGTAATTGTAAGAATGCTTGCTCATTGCAGCTGTTAACATCCGGGCAAGGCATCCACATATAAGTCCACTACGGATGGACCAGTGATGGGAAGAGTGTTCATGCATGTGACAAGTAACACCATGAACTATGTCATGCCACAGAACAAATTAAGATCAAGAACAGAACAAGAGTATGTGTGGCAAAACCATGACAAACACTGTGCAGGCATCAAGGAGCTCATAAATTAGCACATCATCACCCAAACACTGCCACAGCTTGACTTAGAACTTGGGCAACAGTAGACCCTCAAAAGGAGGAGGCCACAGCTTTACACCCGTGGTCACTGTGATGTTAACTGGCTGCATTTGACAAGAGCTGGATCAGAGGCTGACTTTGAGTGTATTTACAGGGGGCAAGGTTTTCACAACACAAGCCTTGTGCACACACGCAAATAGTGTTCTGCAGCAGTGCAAGTTGAGCTGCAGCAATGAGCAGCGCGATCCTGCTTGGGCTCGTAATTCATACACTTCTCTCACTAATGAGGATCAACAGATTAACCCATACTGAATGCAGCTTGACAATATACCATCACTTAAAACACATTACAGTCAGAAAGGATGATAAATATTCCATTTATACACATTATGTACAAGGCCCGAAATGACTGAGGATGCAAGAAAACAAAGCTGGTAAATACAGAAAATGCATTTGTCATAAATATAAAGGGAAGGGTAAACCCCTTTAAAATCCCTCCTGGCCAGAGGAAAAATCCTCTCACCTGTAAAGGGTTTAGAAGCTCAAGGTAACCTCGTTGGCACTTGACCAAAATGACCAATGAGGGGACAAGATACTTTCAAAAGCTGGGAGGAGGGAGAAAAAACAAAGGGTCTGTGTCTGTGTCTGTCTGTCTGAAATCAGTGGAAGCTAGGAGCCTAAATACCTACTGTAGAATTTGACCCAATAACCACAATAATACTAATTTGCATTTCTAGAGAGATTTTCTTCTTCAAAGCATTTTACACATATTTTCTAACTCTCTGCTTCAAATAATAGCCATTATTGACAGACAATTATATTTTTCCGTCACAGCACAGACAAATAGGAGAGTGAAGAGAACACAGTTTATTAATGGGATTTTAAGCAGGTTCTCGTATGGAAAATAATT
Source organism: Caretta caretta (assembly GCF_965140235.1). Taxonomy (NCBI): domain Eukaryota; kingdom Metazoa; phylum Chordata; order Testudines; family Cheloniidae; genus Caretta; species Caretta caretta. Next base: position 16,583,294 of record NC_134225.1, read on the forward strand.
AAAGATCCAGCACTCAAAAGATGACTCTGCTTAGCTGTGTGCCTTGTGGCTTAAAGCAGAATTCCAAGAACATTACTTCGCTTTTTGAAATGGTTTCTCAATTCATGACAACTCAAAATATCTGCTTCCACCTAGTGGTGCGGGTTTGCATAACATGTGTTGTTTGTATTCCCTGTTTTCGATATCTTTGCCTAAAAGATAAAATACATCCGAATCTACTGAGACAATTCACACTTCTGCACAAAGCCACAACAGCACTAAGAATGTATATCTTTGTTAGCAAATAGGATCATTAGGGAGAAGGAAAAGGATAATCTCAGAAAGAGGCTCTCTCTTTCTCCTTCACTTTATTCTATCTAGGTTTTTCTACTGTTCTCATCAATGAAGTATCTGAGTAGCTTCCTCTAGTACATTAATAATATGACTCACATCTGTCATGGTCATATCTTTTATTGGACTAACTTCTGTTGGTGAAAGGAGTGCACAGAGTTCTCCTTCAGGTCCTTGAAAGGTTATTTCTTTCACCAACAGAAGTTGGTCCAACAGAAGATATTACCTCAGCTAGGGTGACCAGATGTCCTAAGTTTATAGGGACAGTCCAGATATTCGGGGTTTAGGCGCCTATCAATCCCACCCCACCCCCATCACGATTTTTCATACTCACTATCTGGTCACCCTATCCCTCCCCCACCTTGTCTCTCTAATAGCCTCGGAATGACATGGGAGTTTGTTCTCCTGTCACAGGCTGTCCCCTGAGAAAGCTCTATCTACTGCACAGACAAGCCTCATCCTTCTAGTAGAACACTTCATGGTGCCTGAGAAATAGGCCCTGTCAGCCACACCCCTAATCCCAGGGATTTGCCTGATATTTTAGATATACTGGGCCCTGGCCACTGAGCCCCTGGAAGAGAAGGACTGCGACCTGGAACCTGACTTGATGTGTTCACGTTGCAGAAGTATGTACACAGTGTCGGAAGGCAAACAACAAACAACACTTCAATGGTCACTGAATGAGGGGCCTGTGGAAAAAAATACTACCATTGTGCAATTCAAGACTGTGTCAAAATGCACGTGCACAGTACTCAGACTCCCTGAATCCTGGCATTTCCGAACTTTCCATTGCTCAGTTTTGCAAACTTACTAATTGTTATTTTCATGCAGATTTTTATGTATTTGTTGGGCGTCTAAAGATATAAAAATACAGACATCGGTTCATATCATTGTCGTGCAAACATCCCCATTTCATTGTTTGTTTTTAAAGAAAAAAGTACAGGACTAGGTTCTGGCAATTTCTGTATTGAGCTGTAAAGAAAGATATTTTTAAGGGTTTTGAACTGTCGAAACAGAGGCACAGAGATTGTCTCACACAGGGAGGAGTGGGTGATGCAGTGCACACTTTCCCAAGCCAGCAGAGCTGCTGGACCCCAAGAGATTCCCCCTCTATTCCTGAGTCAACCTTTGCCAGAAGCAAGCAGACAGAAGGACAAAAGTAGCTCTCCATTTTAATAAAGGCTCTTGTAACTTCCTGGGTAAACTGGTCCCTTCCATTCTTTAGCTGACTCTTACTCAGGCTCTTTTCTTACTGGCAAACTTGAATTTTGATTTTTCTACGTCATGGCCAGTCTTTATCGTCTCTCTTGTAAACTTGAATATGCCAATCCCTGAGACGACATACTTTCTTGTTTTTTCCTGATTCGGCAATCCTAGCTTTGGGGATTGAGCTCCCATTTAAGGTACTTTTAATGATGACCCCCAGTCCTTTATTTCATCTATCAGGATGTTCAAAGAGAGCAGCTACCCTTCACTGAACGCCACTGCTCTGACTTTGGATTCCCTTGTAGAATGTGTGGGGCTGGGGTAGTTGTCTCAGCTGGATTCTTAATCCAGAGGAAAGACGCTCTCCCCTGTTCAATCAAGATCAGAAATGGCACATAGATTTGGGAGAAAAAGTACATTTTATTTTTACTCTATTTTCTTATTTCTCAAAAGGAACAGTACAACAAAGATAAAAACATTGTGAATAATCAATATAGGTATTGATGTATCTCGTCTGAAATGGGACAGCTGCTCTTCTACTCTCGGGATGGATGCTATGTCAATAGATAAGATAAAAAGACAGGCCTAACTGAGAGACTGAACCCATATGAGGGCCAAATTCTGCTCCTCGGTTACATGAGTATGTCGCTCCCCGACTAGGGCCCAAATCTGTGTAAAGAAGAGTACATCTGGTCCCAAGGGAGTATCGAACAACTTCCAAACTGTATAAGAAGGGTGGTTGAGTCTAAACTAGAAAGACAGTTCCAAATATGGACCGCAGTTCAGGAAAGCAGCCTTATTCATCCCAGCATATGATGTAAGAAAATTCTGAAAATGTGGATCTTAGATCATGGTCATAATTTAAAAAAATTAATTGACACAGCAGACACCATTCACATTTGAAACATAAAGTAGCTTAAAACTGTCCTAGCTTGAAGTGGTGTGAAACTGCTTCAGGAAATGTGGTCCTCTTACAAGTATAGATGTGAGGTTGCACATATGGTAAAGCCATTTATACAGAATACATGCTGATCTTAATCCTACAAATTTCCTAAACACTATACAGAATATCTAATTGCTTATTTTTAAATCCTAATCAGAGGAAAATTAAAATGATTTGTGCAAATAATTGAATTCTAAGGATTGTGTAACAACAAACACTCTTATTTTCTAGATCTACTGAGAGCTAGCTCTGAGAGAACAAAATAGTATTTTCAGTGTTTATGGGTCTTTACTGAAGCAGGTCTATTCTTTATCGAAGAACAGGAAAAGAAAAGAATTCACAATATTGTTATCCCTTTTGACATGAGTAATTCGTGAATATTTTGGGTCTTGTGAGTTGTTTCCACTGGGGGAGAAATGGATGATGGAGTCAGGTATTTTTTTGACACAATCCTGCTTATTTACAAAGAATGTACACAAAGTTCTATTTCCCTAACGACAGCAGGAATAGTTTCTTGGCTCACAATTCCAAGCCTCTTTCTATCCAGCAGTCTACCCTAAAGCGCGCGTGCTCTCTCTCTCTCTCTCTCTCTCTCTCTCTCTCAACTTTTTCTGAGATCACACTACAAATACTTCTCTGGGGCTCCTTTGTGCTTCTGCGGTGTCACACTCCCTCTCTTCCTCCCCCCCGCCCGAACCCCATCTCCCTGCATTTGCATTCAGACCCTAGTGAAAGCCCCTTCCGCTGTATGGCTCAACTCCTAGTCCAACTTTACTTGATGGTGACTTCTATTAAGTCAGCCATCTGTTCCACAAAAGAGCTTGATTGTTTTTACATTGATCCTGAATAAAGGACAACTGGTATGCCCACCAGCTTCAATAAGGCTTCCCCTTTCCCCAGCATAACTACCTGTTTTCATGTTGTTTTTATAAATCTGTATCTTGTACATGTCCGCAAAACCCACAGCATTCTTTTATTTTTACTAACCTGAAACAGGATATTGAATGCATAATTTCAGTTACACCAATGTAAATCTGTGGTAATTCATTAGAATTAGTCCATATTTATCCTGGTGGCAAAATAGGTTAGCACGTCACTAGAGAAAACATGACACTTTTTGATAATTGTTATTGTTGCCGGCACCCAGTGCCGAGAGGCTAAACAACAGCTGAGGTTGGTTCGCTACCCGCTGTGCTACACCCAATAATCACAACGGGGTAGAGAAGCAGAAAAGTTTATTTGCAGCTGCAAAAAGGTCCAGGGAGAATAGAATCTCCAATCCTGCACCCAGAGCAGGAAGTGACACAGGCTTTTATACATCCTTTTTCCCAGCATACCTATCCAATAGCAAGCTGCCCTAAGTATCCATATAGCCAGCCAATCCAGTTCCCAGCTAGTGCCCTTGTTCTCTGTATCATTTGTTAAACTATACATAAAGCTGCTTTATTCAGCATTGTTCTTCCATATCTGCCCTGTTTGGCCTTGTTTAGTTTCAGGCAGTCTGACTCTGCAACATATTGTTGCAGATCCTCAGCATAACTGCTGCGAGTGCCTCCAGGCGCGGGGGCCAAGGACACTTGGGCCTAGTATGCAGAGCTGCTGCGAGTGCTTCCAGGCGGGCGGGGGGGCAAGGGCGGGGGAAGGACACCTGGACCTAGTGCGAGGGGGCCTCATCGACACTCGTGGTCTTCCATCCCCTCGAGTTACCTAGTGGCCGTGCCCCAGTGTCCCCACTGAACTCCCACATCTGAACTCCCAGCCAGAGCCCGTACGTGCTCCACCACTAGAGGCCCTGATGCAGCAAGCCACCCCATACAGCAAAACAAAACTACTCCCCACATGGCATTAGGATGGCAAACGATAATAGAGAAAGATAAGAACTTGCTCTAACAGGGGTTCTCCAACTTCATTGCACCACGACCCCCTTCTGACAACAAAAATTACTTCGCGACCCCAGGAGGGAGAACCAAACCCTGAGCCCGCCCAAGCCCTAGCTCCCCCGGGCCAGAAGGGGCCAAAGTCAAAACCCAAGGGCTTCAGGCCCAGGCAGGGGGCGGGGGGAGCTGTAACCTGATCCCAGGGCTGAAGCCCAAGTCTCAGCCCTGCTGCCCAGGGCTCAGGCTTGGGCTTCAGCCCTGGGCCCAGGCAAGTCTAACTCCAGCCCTGGCGACCCTATTAAAAAGGGATCCCGACCCACAGTTTGAGAACCGCTGTGCAGTAACATGCACTGATTATTGGTGATACTTGGTTTCCTCACAAAGACATGCACAAGGTTACATGGAACTCACCAGATGGTTAAACCACAAACCAGACTGAACACATGCCAGGAGACCAGGTTGTAGGCGGTCAGGCATAGTGGTCAGAGTGGGAGTCATACCTAGTGGTGAGTGTCCAAATGCCAAAAGCAGGGATTGAGACAGGGCCAAAACCAAGAAGCAGGTCCAAAGATTAGAACTAGAGTCAGAATCCAAATGCCAGAGCCAAGAATCAAGTAGGGTGACCAGACAGCAAATGTGAAAAATCGGGGTGGGGGTGGGGGGTAATAGGAACCTATAGAAGAAAAAGACCCCCAGATCAGGACTGTTCCTATCAAATTGGGATATCTGGTCACTCTAGAATCAAGAGAGAGTCGGAGTCAGGAATCAGAGCCAAGGGTCAGAACCGGATCACCGGGGCCAGGGAAGAAGGGAGCAGGGCTTGTTCTGAGGAAGGAGCAAGGCTGGGTGTAGGACAGGATCTGGGCTGAAGCTGTGGAGGAGCAGAGCAAAAGCAGGGCTTGGCAAGAGCTGAGCCCAGGGAGGCAGAGAATCACTGAGCACCCAGCGAGCGACTGCTGCTGCTGAGTTTAAGAACCAGGCAGCTAACTTCTTCAGCCAATCTGGCAGGGTGGTCCAAGCAGGCTAGTGTCGGAGGATGGTGCCGTGGGGAAGGCGAGCAGAGCTTCATCATCATGGGCTTGCTTCTGGACGGCGCCGTGCCTTGTGGGGCCGGAGGTCTATCTTGCCTGGTGGGAAACTGCGGTGCCATCATAGAATCATAGAATATCAGGGTTGGAAGGGACCGCAGGAGGTATCTCGTCCAAGCCCCTGCTCAAAGCAGGACCAATCCCCAATTTGTGCCCCAGATCCCTAAATGGCCCCCTCAGGGATTGAACTCACAACCCTGGGTTTAGCAGGCCAATGCTCAAACCACTGAGCTATCCCTCCCCCTAGCAATCAAGTCCCTGGCCACCTCCAACGTGTCTAGGATGGAAGGGAGCTCCTGCTCCTCCACCTGGCACTCTCTAGCAGGAGGGTCCTGCCAGAGGGTGGGGAAGGGCCAGGATAAGTGTAAAGCAGCTCTGAGACCTCTGCCCATCATAGAGGAGCCTTTCCAGAGGGTGGCCATGGACATAGTGGGGCCCCTCAGCAGGGCAACCCGGTCGGGGAAGAAATACATTCTGGTGGTGGTAGATTTCGCTATGCGCTACCCCGAGGCAGTGGCCATGTCGTCTATGGAGGCAGACACCGTGGCAGATGCGCTGCTCACCGTTTTCAGCAGAGTGGGGTTCCCCAAGGAGGTCCTTACAGACCAGAGGTCCAACTTCATGTCAACCCCGCTCCAGTGCTTGTGGGAGAAGTGTGGGGTCCGACACACCTGGGCCTCGGCGTGTCACCCTCAGTCCAACGGGCTGGGGGAGAGGTTCAACGGGACCCTAAAGATGATGCTGAAAAGCTTGATGGACCAGCACCCACAGGACTGGGAGAAGTATTTACCCCACCTGCTGTTCACATACAGGGAAGTGCCCCAGGAATCCACAGGGTTTTCCCCTTTCAAGTTGTTGTATAGGAGGAGGGTGAGGAGACCCTTCGACTTGATGAGGGACGAGTGCGGGGGGAAGGCCTCCCCCGATGGAGTATGTACTGACCTTTCTGGAAAAGCTCACGGAGCTCATGGGCTTGGCCAGGGGAAACCTAGCCAGGGCACAGAGGAAGCAGAAGGTCTGGTACGACCGCTCAGCACGTGCCTGCTTCTAGGCTACCAGGGACCAGGGGATACTTCTCATCCCCATGAGGAAGCACAAGCTGCAAGCTGCCTGGGACGGCCCCTTCAAGGTCATCAGACAGGTAAATGAAGTGAAATATGTAGTGGAACTGTCCATCCGGGCACACCGCCACCGGGTGCACCATGTCAACATGATGAAGCCATACTGGGACAGGGAGAAGTTGGGGCTGGCTGGGTGTGGGCAGTGGGAGGAGAAGGGAGAGGATCCCCTGGTGGGACTCCTCCCTGAGGTGGGGGCTGACCCCTCGCTGGAATCAATTCTCCTCTCAGACCAGCTAACCCCTGCCCCGCAGGCAGAGATCAGAGAGGTGCTGCCTTCACACCGGCAGCTGTTCTCCAGCCGGCCTGGGCTCACTAACCTGGCTGTTCACCGGGCGGAAACAGGAGCCAATCTTCCCATCAGGTGTTCCCCATTCAGGGTCACTAGGAAAACAGCCCAGGACCTGGAGAGAGAGGTTGGAGACATGCTGGCTTTAGGGGTGATCCAGCCGTCCTCCAGCCCCTGGGCCTCTCCCATGGTGCTGGTCCCCAAGAAGGACGGGTCGATCCGGTTCTGTGTGGATATGGGAAGTTCATTGCCATCACCGTGTCCGATGCCTACCACCGATAAAATCTCTAGACAAGTTGGGGGGGCGCTGATGTGATGAAGTGGGACTGTTCTTAATGGTTCCTCTGAATAGTGTGGGGGTGCCTCAGTTTCCCTATGCAGTTCTTAAGTATCTAGGTGGTGGGATAAGGGTGTATGATGACTGCAGAGCCCTAGAGGGCAGGTGTGTGCAGGAGTCTGGACACAGAGAATGGCCGACACCCTGTTTCCTGGCCACTGATGGCCTGGGCCCTTCCCCCCTGCAGGGTGAGAGCTAAAGGGTTGGAGAACAAGGGAATCAGGTGACCTCCTGGCCCCGGAAAGGAACAAAGCCCAGAAGAGGAGGGGCTGGAGGGAGTTTCAGTTTGGGGCTGGCTGGGACATGGAGTAAAGGGCAGACGTGGTTGTCTGGCTCACTGCCCCCCAAAATGGACCCAGCTGAGGGGTCCTGTTCTCTGCACCTACAAGCTCTGTTTTAGACCATGTTCCTGTCGTTTAATAAACCTCTGTTTTACTGGCTGGCTGAGAGTCACATCTGACTGCAAAGTTGGGGTGCAGGACCCTCTGGCTTCCCCAGGAGCCCCGCCTGAGTGGACTCACTGTGGGAAGCGCACGGAGGGGCAGAGGATGCTGAATGCTCCGAGGTCAGACCCAGGAAGCTGTGTGAGCTGTGTGTCCTGCAGACAGTCTGCTCACAGACAGGAGACTTCCCCAGAGTCCTGACTGGCTTCATGGGGAGCAGTTCCAGAGCATCGTCCGGGGACTCCATGACAGCTATCAAATCCCCCCTCACTCTTCTCTTCTGCAGACAAAATAACCACAGTTCCCTCAGCCTCTCCCCATAAGTCACGTGCCCCAGCTCCCTACTCATTTTCATTGCCCTCCACTGGACTCTCTTCAATTTGTCCGCATCCTTTCTGTAGTGGGGGCCCAAAACTGGACGCAATACTCCAGATGAGGCCCTCAGCAGTGCTGAATAGAGGGGAATAATCCCTTCCCTCGATCTGTGGGCAATGCTCCTACAAATGCAGCCCAATATGCTGTTAGCCTTCTTGGCAACACGGGCACACTGCTGACTCATATCCAGCTTCTCATCTGCTGTAACCCCAGGTCCTTTTCTGCAGGTCCTTTTCACCAGTTCCTTATCCACCTTTCAATTCTCATATTAGACCCCATCTTCTCCAATTGAACTAATAATTTCCCAATTGTATCAAATGCCTCACTGACATCCAGGTAGATTAGATCATTGGTTCTCAAACTGGGGGTCACAACCCAGTTAAGTGGGGGGGTCACGAGCCCCAACCCCAGCGCGCGGCTGTAAGTTGCGAGCCCCGACCCCTGCGCCAGGCTGTCAGCTCCGACCCCTGTGTGGAGCTGCGGGGCTACGAGCCCCAACCCGGGCACACGGCTGTGGGTCCCGACCCCTGTGCTAGGCTGTGAGCCCTGACCCCGGTGAGCGGCTGTGAGTCCCGACCCCGACCCCTGCGCTGGGCTGTGAGCCACGACCCCGGTGTGCAGCTGTGAGTCCTGACCCCAACCCCTGGGCCGGGCTGTGAGCCCCGACCCCGACAGGGAATCGTGGTTGTGAGCACCGACTCCAACCCCCATACAGGGCTGCAAGCCCAGACCCCAACCCTGGCCAGGAGCGGGGCTGTGATCCCTGAGTCCGACTGCCACATGGGGTTGCAAGTCCTGACCCCAACCAGGAGTGGGGCTGTGAGCCCTGAGCTGGGGCATCCAGGACGCTGTGAGCCCCAATCCCTGTAATGGGGTTTCAGGCGGAGCCCGGCCATGCTGAGGGTTATCAGCCGAGAGCACACACAGGGTTGTCAGCCCCGAGCCCCGCCACCCTCTGCGTTTTAGTCTTAATTTAAAAGCAGTGAGTAAAGGTAAATTCATTTTAAGCCATAGGGTTTAAATTTAGTATTTAACATAGTGTTAAATATCAAAAATGTGTTTTTAATTTTTAAGGGGGGGGTCGCACTCAGAGGCTTGGTGTTCGAAAGGGGTCACCAACACAAAAAGTTTGAGAACCACTGGATTAGATCTACTGCATTTCCTTTGTCTAAAACCTCAGTTATCTTCACAGAGAAACAGATCAGGTTGGCCTGGCAGGACCCACCGATTGTAAAACCAGGTGATATTTTATCCCAGTTACCGTTCACCTCTTTGTCCTTCATTACTTTCTCTCTCAAAATTTGTCCCAAGACCTGGCAGACAGTTGAGGTCAAATTAAAAGGCCTGTAGATACCTGGACCACGTTTTTTTCCATTTCTTAAAAATAGGAACTATATTAGCAATTCTCCACTCCCCCGCCCCGAGTTTACAGAGTCATCAGAAATCCTTGCTATTGGGCTTGCAATTCCATGTGCCAGTCCCCTTACTCTGCATGGATGGAGCTTATGGGGTGCTAGGGGCTGCAGTGAGTGGGGTGGGGGGACCCAGTAGGGGGCACTCGCCCCTTCTAGTCTGTGCCGGCCCCAGCATAGTGCTCAATTTGTGCTATTTTGGGGGTTGTAGATCTAAGCTCCTGAGCGCTTGTCACTAAGGAGCCCATGTGCAGTGCAGCCTGGTCATACAATCATAGAATATCAGGGTTGGAAGGGAGCTCAGGAGGTCATCTAGTCCAACCCCCTGCTCAAAGCAGGGCCAATCCCCAATTTTTGGCCCAGATCCCTAAATGGCCCCCTCAAGGATTGAACTCACAACCCTGGGTTTAGCAGGCCAATGCTCAAACCACTGAGCTATCCCTCCCCCCTGGCTCCCTGGCCCAGCTCCCCACGCTCTGTTCAGCACAGTGCAACTAGATGTGGGATTCTTCACTTGTCCTAATCTACTGTGCTGTGTGGCTGTTAAACAGCTGCTCCGTCCCACCCCAGAGGTGGCTGCATCTCAGTGCTGGGCAAAGGATCCCTGTATAAATAGCCCCTGCACCCCACCCCAGAGGTGGCTACATCTCAACCCCAGGGATGAACTGAGTGACTGGAATACAAGTGACTCTAGTCCTGGGAGTGACCAGGGCTGCTGGGCCTCTTGCCAGGGAGGTGGGCAAGAGATTGGGGCCCTGAGGTGGTGCAAGGCCAGGGCCGAGATTCTTCTGGCCGTGGGAGCCCAGTGACTCAGTCAGTGCCCTGCTCCCAGCCAGCCCTCCCCATTCACCGAGCCCTTCGTGCCAGCCATGTCGCTCTGAGGCGCAGTAGGTGCCACTCGATAGGTCACCTACAATCACACGGTTTCTTTTCGGTGCCTCGACTGGGCAGCGGGTAATGAGAGGTGGATAACTGATTCTCCAGGCCAGGACTACAGACCTGCTCCCCCGCTGCGCTGAGCAGAGAAATGGGCAGAGAAATGGGGGAGGGAGGGGTAATTTTTCAAAGGCTTTTTTTAAATTGCTCATCAAAAACCTGAAATGTTTAGAAAGAAGCAAATTTTTTCTACAACACTGTCAAGAAAAAGGCCAATTTACCAACAAAAAAGCTCAGGCTTTAGTTAAAAGAGGAGCGAAAGAAGCCGGGCTGAAATAGGTACAGAATATAATGAAAGGAGGGGGGGTGCTCCTATTTGCCCCCCCTTCACCTGTCCCAGTGTTACAAGAGCAATGGGACGCTCTGTGAAAGCAAATGTCAAGGGAAGTTACATAGTTAGCCAGGGGAACTCACTGCCACTAGATGTCACTGACATTGCGAGCCTGGCAGGATTCAGACAAGGATGGTGCGGGGTGGGGGAGCAAGGGTTTCAGGACAGAATTTAGAAAACAGGGCACAAGGCCACTGCTGACTGTCAGGATGAGGGAGATATGCCCCCCTTTCCCTCCTCCCCCGACTGGTTATGTCATCATTAGCCACGAGGAGGGGGTTCTTGCACCTTCCTCTGAAGTAGCTGGTGCTGGGGTGGCTGGCCCCATTGATCTGATTTGGGGAAGGAGGCAGCAGGGAGAGGGCAGGGTACTGGGCTAGATGGGTCCTGTGACGCTAGCAGACCAGGTGCCAGCTCATGCCCAGGGCCTTAGGCCTCACTGAACACTGACAAATGCAGAGCTTGACCCAGCCTGTGTGTTAGCCGTGTGACAACAGCTGCTGATCAGCGTGTGTGGAGTGTTTCGACTTGTGGAATTGCTTGCAGGATTGATCTCTCCCATAACCTCTGTAGCCCGTGGTATAAAGTTAGAATGAATGTTTGCATCATAAACCTCTGTAACTGCTCTACACCACTGAGTTTGCAAGGCAGCTTACGTCCACCTAACACTGCGTCTACACTAAAATTTGGCTCCCGCTGATGTAACTCACCTGCTTTGCCGACTTAATCATGCCACTTCCCCCAGTCAGCGTAGTTAGGTCAATGCAGTGTCAGTGTACGTACTGCATTGCTTACATCGACTGTCCCGCAATGCCCCACACTGGCAGTACAATCGATACCACACACCACAGACACAAAGAGCCAGGTGTAAACACACACAAGTGCTGTAACTACTGTGGCGGCTGCATGCAGGGCGATTTGATTTTGTAGTGTAGCCGTGGCCTGTGCAATTCCCCCAACAGGGGAGAAGCATGAATTAGTGTAAAGTGCTGGGCCTGCCCATTGAAACCAAACGAGCCATTGCGAAACATCCTTACTGATTGCCTCTGTTGTTAGATATTTCACTGCGTGTGTGTGTGTTCTCCCTGTGTGCTGCCCCAGCTCTGTGCAGACAGCCAGCACAGCAGACCTTGAGTGAACCGCCCAATGACCACAAGATCCGTTAAGGGACGAAGGCACCCGGCCAGGTTTATTGTTGACAAGGCATGCTAATAGCACCTGGCAGATTCTACGAGGATACTAAGACACGTATGCCTGTGACAATGGACACAGCTCAGTGAATGGCGGGACTTTCCATTGCCCCCTTGGCTGGACCAACACATTCTCTCAGAGATACCCTGATACAAACAAGCTGCCCCTCTGACTTAGATACTGCCCTCTGACCTGGCTAGTTATTGTCCATTTTTTTTGGTACATGTTGGTTTGATTAAAACATTTGTATTTATTACGTTGCTATTTGTCCTGAGAGCAGGAAAGGAGTATGGATGAGAGCAGGAAAGGGGCACTGAGGGCAGCCCCCTGCCTCTCCCCCCCCACCCCCCAAATGAGGGGCCCTGGATCTGGCTGCAGGAGGTCTCCGCCCTCCTCATAACGGTGGACGGGTGGAGAGTTCACAGCAGGGCACTGAGCAGCTGAGGGGGATGTGGGGAGATGGGGGGGCATCACTGGAGGAGTCAGCGTGTTCTTTGCTGGCTCCCCATGCCCCCCCCGGAAAGGGGACCCCAGGCTGCTCCCCCCAGGGACTGTCAATCATTCAGTGAGGAGCCGTCCCAGCCCCTCCACCCCAATGGGGCCTGGCTTGGCCACCAGATCCAAGGTTCCTGCTGCTTGGCCCCTGCTGATCTGTCCTCCCCCCACCCCCTGCCAGGACATCATTGAGGACAAACTGGTCAAGAATCTGTGGCCCTTTTTGTCGGACCCGGTCCCTACCACCAGCTCCCAGGCTGCTGTCAGGTAAGGCTGAGCCTGGCTGGGCTGTGGGTGGCAGAGCCCTGACACACACACCCCAGAGTGTAGGAGCCTCTGTGCCTGGGAGTGTGTGGTCAGGACCCTGCCCTCTACGGGGGAGGGGATGTCCAAGAGCCTGGAGCCCTGGAACCCTCTTACCATGTCCCCCGCACCCCAGCAGTCCCTCAACACACCAGGGCCCAGGATGGAGGAAAGGGACTGGCTGAGCTTTAGACAGACCCCCAGCCCAGCGCAGGTGCCACCCTCCCCTACTCCCTCTTGCCTGCTTTGGGACTCCTGTCCCACTCCCTTGGGCAGGGCCTGCCCCGCAGCCTCCTCCAGGCCCTGCCCTTCCATCTGGCATTCCCTCAGCGAGCCCCTGGTATCCACACTGCCCCTCTCTCCCCCCAGCGCCCGCTTTAGGCATTGGCACAAGAACAAGCCAGCGGCCGAGTACCGGACGGGCCCGCGCCTCATCATTTACGTGCTGGGTGGGGTGTCCATGTCTGAGATGCGCTGTGCCTACGAAGTGACCCCAGCCATCAAGGGCAAGTGGGAGGTGGTAATCGGTGAGTGGGGCGAGTCCTGGGGGAAAGGGCGGCTGGAATGCCCAGGTCAGGGAGAGTTGGGACCCCCTGGGAGGGGGAGACCCTAGAACTGCCTGCCCAGCACCTACAGGGCTCCCATGCTACCCTCTGTCCTCCGACACCCAGAGGCTCACCCCCTGCACACACCCCTCGAAGACCCAAGGGTGAGGAACACTGTCAGCGCATGGATTCTTGCCTGGCTGTGCAGGGTACAGCGGCACGAGGGGTGCGGTGCCAGGCCAAGGGGGATAGGAGACAGTCCCTCCCCCCCTGCACTAGAGCAGGGTCCAGCTGCAAGGATGGGGGTGATGGTGATGCCAGCCACATACCTGCCTCACTGTGCCCACCACTGCCAACCACCTCTCTCTCCCCCAGGTTCCAGTCACATCCTGACCCCCAAGCGCTTCCTGGATGACATCCAAACCCTCAACCAGCTGGACCCCGAGGAGGCCTAGAAGCAGCCCCCTCCCCCCAGAGACTCTGCCCCCCACAGTTTGCTGCCCCCAGCTCCACCTGCTCTTCTCAACAAGGCATCCTCCCCCCTACTCTTGGCTGCGGTGTCAGTTCTTGGGCGGGGGGAGGACCCCCAGGCTGCTTGGCTGTTCGGGCAGGGGGCAGGCCAGGCTTCCTCCCGTCTTTGCAAGTCTTTGCCTCCCGTTAACAGCAGCTGGGAGGGAGGGAGAAGCTAGGAATTGCACACCCGCCCCGCAAGGCAGGTCGGTCTTTCCCAGAGGCTTGGGGAGAGGCTCTGCTTTCACTTTGGCCCGTTCGCTCCATCTGACGCTGTTGTGGGCCGGATGTAAACCAAGCTGGCTGGGTTTCAGTCCAACACTCATTGCAGGGCCTCTTGGAGAGGCACCAAGTCCCAGGGTTAAACAGGGCGCCCTGGGGCTCCCAGCTCCCTGCACAAACAGCAAAATCTCATACCCAGTGTGACGAAGTGGGACTGTTCTTAATGTTTCCTCTGAATAGTGCGTAGTTCCTCGGTTTCCCCTAGGCAGTTCTTAAGTATCTAGGTGGTGGGATAAGGGTGTATGATCGTTGCAGATCCCTAGAGGGCAGGTGTGTGCAGGGGTCTGTACACAGAGAATGGCCGATACCCTGTTTCCTGGCAACTGATGGCCTGGGCCCTTCCCCCCTGCAAGGTGAGAGCTAAAGGGGTTGGAGAAGAAAGGAATCAGGTGCCCTCCTGGCCGGGTAAAGGGACAAAGCCCAGAGGAGGAGGGGCTGGAGGGAGTTTCAGTCTGGGGCTGGCTGGGACATGGAGTGAAGGGCAGACGTGGTTGTCTGGCTCACTGCCCCCCAAAATGGACCCCCCAGCTGAAGGGTCCAGTTCTCTGCACCTACAAGCTCTGTATTAGACCATGTTCCTGTCATCTAATAAACCTTCTGTTTTACTGCGAGAAGCAGCGCGGGGCGAGGGATGTGCTGGCCACGGCTTCCTGCAGCCCCCGTTGGCCTGCAGTGGGGAACCGCGGCCAGTGGGATCCGCGGTCGGCCAAACCTGCGGACGCGGCCGGTAAAGAAACTGGCCCGGCCCACCAGGGGGCTTACCCTGGGGGGCTGCGTGCCAAACGTTACCGACCCCGGTGCTACAGCAATTTCCCGTACAGCAATGGCTCTTACAAGACAGAGTAAGTTAGAACAACCCAGAGTCTAAAGCTCAGGTGTATTTGAGGATCTGGGCCAGTACTTGGCTGGTTCTATAGTAATGACCCCTGAGCAAGCAGTGTAATGTACATGCTTATCACTGAGCTTGTCCAGAGGCTGCATAGAATCATAGAATATCAGGGTTGGAAGGGACCTCAGGAGGTCATCTAGTCCAACCCCCTGCTCAAAAGCAGGACCAATCCCCAATTAAATCAGAATGACTAGATGTCCTGATGTGTAATAAAAACACTTTGAATCATAAAAAATCAACCCAGCCTACTTTACAGGGCCTGATCCTTCTCTCCCTTACAGCATGTGAGCAGTAGGAGAATGGCTAATACGGGCCAGTATTAGGGTTGTTGTATTCTATTTATAAAAGTATAATACTGGCCAGTATTATAGTTGCTGTATCGTGTTATAAAACAACAAAATAAATAGAAAAATAAAAAATACAAATGAATGTTTTGAATGAATTTGGGGAAAAGAATTTACAGCACAGTACAAGGATTTAAAACATTTAAAACATTCCTTTCTTTCTCTCCAGTATTATCGTCTCTCTTGTTCCAATTTTGGGTCACAGGAGCGAGTAGTATAAAGGCCCTACCATCAATCAAACGTTAACCCCACTCCTTGACCCTGTAAGCCCTGCACACAGGTCACTGGAAGTCCCACCTCATGGGAGTATTACTTGCAGGGTCAAGGCGGACACATGTCCGGAAGCAAGGTGTGTCATGTGACCCCTGTAAGAACTCCTCCCACTGTCCTCTGCTGATCAGGATGGATTTTGCCCTGACAGGAACGACTCGAGAGAAGATTTGACCACTCAGGGGGAGTTCCGGGGTTTGTGTGACCCCTCTAAGAACTCCTCCCACTGCCCTATACCAATCAGGAAGGGTTTCAGCCGCTGGGGACCACCCCGAGAGGAGATTTGTCCAATTGGGGGGAATTCTGGGGCGGGGTGACCCGTCAGGAAGTGGCTCGTGTGACCCCTCTAAGAACTCCTCCCACCACCCTCTACCAATCGTGATGGGTTTTGGCCACAGAGGACAGCCCCGAAAGGAGATTCGACCAAAATAGGGTGGGTTCTGGGACGGGGTCAACCGCCCAGAAGAGGGTCGTGTGACCCCTCTAAGGACCCCTTCCAACGTCCTCTGCCAATCAGAGTGCAGCACCATCACCTCATAAGTCCCAGCGCTGGGAAGAGGAGGCCATCTCTTACCAAGAAGACATGTTTTAGAAATTGTGGAAAGGCTGAGAGGAAACGTGGACTCCTTTACCACTCCTGTGAGACCTTCAGACTTTGTTTTAGCCCCGAGGACCTTTGGAGTTGTGTGGAGAAAGCGCTACAGCAGCGACAGTTCTGAAGAGGATGAGAGAGAAGCCAAGGGGATTCCTTTGGCCCAGCCATTGATGGATATGCCAGAATCCGACCCTGAAGCCCAACTGCTCATGAGACACCCCCATGAGCATGGTGGCCTCTCGTCATCCGCCACCCTGGAGGAGGAAGGCCATCATGGCGTGGGGGAGGCACTGGCAGACAAGGTGAATGGAAAAGACGTAGCTCCGGTAAATGAATGATTAAGAAGCGACGGTCGATGATTGGATGTAATGGGGTTAGGAACCAGGGGTTGTGTAAATCTAAAAACAAGCAGTGGGAACTTACGCTTGTTTCTTGTCTGAAAATCTCTCGACAGCTTGACGATGCCTTTCTAGAGGACCCGGAGGCCCTGGACGGCGTTGCATCAAACAGCGAAGGTGAACCAGGCCCGCCTTGTTTTTGCTCAACGCCGCTAGAAATTGTTGAAGATGACTCCGAGGAGGACGGCTATGAGGAGTTTAGGAGAGGCTTGGCATGGAACTCGCTGAGCCAGTGCCACGTCACGAGCGTAAAAATGTTATGCGGACTATTGTACGCATTGCTGTTTATGCTGTTCTTCATCACTGTCTTGGGGAAAAGCTTTTTGAAAATGGTGAGGGCTGTGTCATAAATGCCCCAGCCCAATGGCACCATGCATGTGTGACTTGGACTTCAATGGATAGAAACTGCAAGCTCTGGGGCCTGTGTGCTGAGCTGTGTTTGGAAAGCTTATTGAACACTATTATTGCCATAGGTTATGTTATGCAACGTCTGTGCCTAACCCAAGAACATTTAGCGCAAGCGGTGACCTTGAGAAATGCTGTGCAATTCAGTGGAGACCCTGACCGTGTTTTAAAGAAAATGTCCAAAATGGAAGATGCCTGCTTACAGCGTTACATTGACCGTCTGGTCCACACAAAAACTGACAGAACCCTGCTTAAGAAAAAGACTATTTGTAAGAAATCTAAAAGGATTAATTGAGAGAATGATGAGGGGACAAACATGCAATATCAAACTTGATCACTGTACATTTTAAAAAATTGAATGAAAAGGGCTTTGTGATTATCTGTGTTTCTGTTAGAAGGTCTCTGGCCCTTAAGTGAGCTAAAAGTTTTAATGGAGATCTGGGTTTGTTTTCAAGAAGCTGTATGACTTTTAAATTGAAAAAAAATGGTTTGTGAGAACCTAGCTCTTGTGTCTTTGTGTAAAAGAGACCCATTTACAGCAACAAGCTGTGAAGTGGGAGGGGAACAAATCCTAAAAATGTGTTTACAGTGTAACCTTTCTGCCCATCAGAGTTGGCAACAACAGGGTCTAGGTTCAGTATCTAGGAGTTCCATTCCAGTAACACAATGCAAAACCAGGTCAAGCCCCCACCAGTGGGGCACTGAAGCTCCCCTACGACAAGTTGAAATCACTGAATACTGTGTTAAGTAGTAGGGGGCCTCAGAGCTGGGGCACCATGAACCCAAAGGGAATTCAGCTCTGCAGTCTGTAACCAAACTCCTAATAGAATTAAAATTCTCTCTGATATTACATAATGGAGAGAAGGTGCAATTGGTGTTTGGGGCCCTCAGAAGGGGGCTCACACCACTAGGCACAAACCTCCATCCTCAAACTCTCTCAATTCACTGGCTTTTGCAATCCTTGTCCCTTGCCTAGCGAGTGCTACTTAGTTGATCTTGATTCCCTCCGTCATAAAAGGCCAAGTACAGTTCCGCTGTCCTTGGTTCACATAATCAGGATAACGACACTTTATTCTTCCTGCCCCAATAACAGAGACACTGGGGATCCCACAGCAGCCAAAGTGACCGTTTGGGCTCCTGTGGGCTCACGCTAGGCGGGGTGGGTGTGACTGTGCAAACGAGATCAGCTCCTGAAGTCCTTTTCCACAACTCACCACCAGATGTCAGGGTAGAGCTCATCCTGCCTCTGCTTACAACACGAAAACAAAACAGGGATGGTTCAGACATGTGTTTGAGTACAACAGAGTTGACTCATCCTGTTGAACTGAATGGTTTTAACCACACCCCCACTGAATAGTGAAGGTAACTGTGATTCCTTACCCTTGTTGCTATAGGGATAAATTTGATGGGTGTGCACCCATAGTAAGGGAGGTGGGTGGGTGAGTTCGGATTAATATGAAATGAAATAAAACCTCAGGAATTCGCAGATGCTATTGGGCAGTTTAAATATAATCCCTGGAATAGGCAGAACTCTACTGGACAGTTTAAATATGACCCAGGAACTGGCAGAACTCTACTGGACAGTTTAAATATGACCCAGGAGTGGTTTTGAATGCTATGGGTCACTCTTTCTAGCAATTCAAAGCCATTAAAAGTTTAAAATACTATATTTACCAAAAAAACCCCAAAACAACCAACCAAAAAACCCCACCACACACATTAATAATCAAGGTGGGCCATTTCCAGCACAAATCCAGGTTTCCTTACAATGTAAGTGATCACTTTAGATAAGCTATTACCAACAGGAGAGTGGGTTTGTTTTTCTTTGGGGGGGGAGAAAACCTGGATTTGTGCTGGAAATGGCCCACCTTGATTATCATACACATTGTAAGGAGAGTGATCACTTTAGATAAGCTATTACCAGCAGGAGAGTAGGGTGTGGGGAGAGAAAACCCTTTGTAGTGATAAACACTCATTTTTTCATGGTTTGTGTGTATAAAAACATCTTCTGTATTTTCCACAGTATGCATCCGATGAAGTGAGCTGTAGCTCACGAAAGCTTATGCTCAAATAAATTGGTTAGTCGCTAAGGTGCCACAAGTACTCCTTTTCTTTTTGTGTTTTAAACTCTCTCTCTCTCTGTGTGTGTAAAAAAAACATAGGTGGTTTTTTTTTAAAGTATATGGCTGCAAACTGATAGTAATGGTGTGTTTCAAACTAACAGGGTGTTTTTTTACTGTGCAAAATGTGTTTTAAACTGGATTTTAAAAGTTGATTTTAAAAGCAGTTTGGTTTTTATTTTGCAAAATGAGGTGTATTTAAAAAAAAATGTTTGCGGGTTTGTTGTTTTTTGTTTTAAAGTGGTAGAAATAAACTCAAAACTCCTGTTTGTTGTGCAGCCTGAAATGGATTATTTTGTTTGAAAGCTCTGACTTTTTAAATAGAAAAACACCCTAATGAATATTTTATTTTTAACTTTACAAGACAGTTTCATGTGATTTATAATAATAATAATAATAATCAATCATCATCATCATCTTGTCTGCTCCACCGTATGGAGAAAACATGAGAGACCCTTAGACCAGAGGGTAAAGAAGCTTAAAAGAAAAAGAAAAGAGACAGCTGAAAAGAAAAATTCCCCAGATGGATGGATGAAGCCCAGTAAATATACTGTGTTTGTGAGGTTATGAGGTTTTGTATTTGAAGTAAATACATCGGTGTGGGTGAGAAAGATGGTAAAGTTAAGTTTTGTAATATGTCCCTTCCCCCCTAATCGGGTATGTGCAGTTCTCCTGACAATGCTGTAGTCAAAGCTACAGGGACACCTCCCTCCACCAGACCAGCCAAAGAACCAGAAATCTGCTTTGAGACCTTTAACAACTCAAAACAGCACAAGAGTGCAGATGAAGCATCAGGGCAGTCCAAACCTCAATTACGTCAAAGCCAAGGACAAAACAAAAAACTCTGGTGAAAACCAACCACGCAAACACAACGCCAGTTCCTCAGCGGCCACCTCCACACCAAGCCCTGAGAAAACCGTGAGTGAAAACGCCCACCTACGATGCTTCGTTCAGAAGACTGAGGGACGTTGTATCCTCGGGGGTTCTAAAAGAACGGTATTCTAAAAAAGGTTTGGGGAAAATATGATGCCTCGTTCAGAATACCGGTGAATGGTGTATCTTCAGGGGGTCTAAAAGAACGGAGGGCTGGAAAGCACATCAACAAAGCAAAAGCTTTGGTGGGTGATATTTGAAAAATACTTCAATTTTTGGCTCTGCACAGGCGTGACTAGTCGTGGAAAGGGGCACCCGCAAGGATACACATCAGCTCAGGTGTAAACAAAAGGGGGGATAGCGCTTGGTGGACAAACAAATGGCTGCCAAAAAGTTCCAGGCCAGGATCACTGTAAAAATTTTAAAAAGAGCTAAAGAGGTAATGGGGAGGGGGGACAAAAAGAGATGCCCTCGACTGGAAGCTCTCAAACTGGCATGTCTGAAAATGGGGAGGTGGAATCAGACTCTCACACAGAGTCTGGTTTCGAAAATTCCCCAGAGGGCTCTCTAGAATGATGGGTCCCCATCTTCTCCCGATGACCCTCACAGAGGCGCCTCGGAGTCTGACTCTCAAATAGCATCTGATGTAGAAGATGCCGCTGATGGTCCCATAGAGGAACCCCCAAGTAACCCTGAAAATGCAGAGGTGTGTATGGAGAGAGTGAGAAGTTGGCAACGTGAATTACCTAGATTTGGGGGGTCGGTGTATTGTGAGGAATTTCATTTTGTCAATCTTGAGCGAATAAATTCAGCTCAGCAGGTTGTTGAAGCCATACACAGGGGGATACAGTTAGTTCTCGATGACGTTAATGGTAGGGTAGGCCCTGATGATTATGTTCAGTTACATTTAGAGAGCTGTAATTTAACTAAGCCATTGTTTTTGGTCTGAAGAACTAGGGATGAGCTGTCTGCTGAGGATTTCTTCAATCAGTCCTCAAAGCTGCCACAGAGCAATAGAGTTTCATGTCAATGGGACATTGCACCTCGTTGTGACAGTTGTAAAAAAACAGGGGTGGGGACCGCTCATAGAGTTTTAAATTCTATCCTCAGTAGTCAAATCATCCATAAAAAAGAGACAATGTTTAGTAGACCTGACTTACACGGGTACCCATCTGTGTTTTGCGCGTGGACTCTTGGCTGTCATGTCCGACCACAAACCTACGGACGCGGAATCATTAGCAGGGGCGAGAAAGTTGCATGAGAAACTGGGCTGGTCAGATCAAAAAAAGATTATGCTCAGTGACGTAGCAATGTCTGAACAGCATTTAGGAGTCAACATACAGGTGGTGCTGTATGCGGCGAAAGGGGCTTTTTTAAAATGGGGGGGGGGAAGTTTACCCCAAGACTTATTTCATCCTGTTGCACGATGAGCATTACTAGGGGGTTCTGGTTGTGAAAAAGTTGTTTGGAGCAAAAAATTATGGTGAGTTTTGCCCCACGGTGCACAGTCACGGCCACTCTTTCAGGTCCAGCTGCTGCCTCTGCTTGAGCATAACATGCTCAGACAGCGTGGACGTGCAGCTGAGGTCTCCTCGCTGTAGACTGTATTGTCAGTCCAGAGAGCGTTTAGACAGACACATCGACTGGGCGTCGACAGAACAAGTTGAATGCCTGTCTAAAACGTTGTGCGATAAGGGTCAGCCTTACGTGGACAAGCGGCACAGACGTAAAGGGAGGCGCTGTAAGCGGGGACAGGCTTTGATCGCTGGTGATGTAGACGGTCACCTCGGTTTTATGGACAGCCTTAGAAAGCCCGAATCCTCAGAAAAGTGTATTTGTTATGATTCTGAATACACATAGGAGACTGGGTTGCACACTCCCAATTACATTTTTGCTATGTCCCTCAAGCCGGAAAAGTCCTGGGAATTTAAGGGTGATGAGTGTCTTTCTGTGTTTGTTCAGACCTTTATTGGCAAAGAGTTCCGGGTCTACACGTTCCAGGCGCACAATTCCAAAGGTTACGATGCATACTTCATCATTAGACAGTTACTGAAGGAAAAGATGTGCCTAGAACTGATCACTCAGGGTAGTAAAGTAATGTGTGTGGAAGGTAAGGTCCTGGGCATTCGTTTTATAGACTCTTTAAACTTCTTGCCCATGAAGCTTGGTAAGCTCCCGCAGGTGATGGGGTTTGAAGGGTGCAAAGGGTATTTTCCACATTTTTTGAACACTTTAGAAAATCAAAATGACGTGGGGCCTATGCCCGGTGTGGAGCACTATGGTGTAGAAAGCATGATGCCCAGGGAAAAAGCAGAGTTTCTCGACTGGTAGCAGGCCCACAGGTAGGAGACGTTTGACTTGCAGAAAGAGCTCGTGTATTACTGTCAGCAGGATGTCAAAATTTTGAGACAGCCTTGTATCCTCTACAGAAAAGAGATTATGAAAAAGATGGAGAAGGGAGATCTAGTAGAGAGAGAACCTGGTAAATTCACCGAGATAAAACTGTGCATAGATCCATTCTGGTACATAACACTGGCATCTGTCTGCATGGCTATGTACAGGTTTATGTTTTTGGAGCCTAACACGGTAGCTCTTCTCCCTCCAGACAATGATCACAGGCAGGAAAAAGATATTCGACCCCATCTGTTCAGTGGCTGTTGTATACCTCTCACAAAGAAACTATACAAATACGGCATGCTTTACAGGGTGGGGAACTACAGGTAGGCTCCTACTCTTTAGAGGGTTATGCCAGTGTTGACAGGGTACACACAGCCTTAGAGTTTAACGGGTGTTCTTTTCCACGCTTGTGCCACCTGTCATTGTGAAAAAGCACAAAACCCTATGACGGGGACAACTTTTGGGTTTCTTTATTACAAGACGCAGCTCAAGACCGACTATCTGAAACAACTTGGTTTTGTAGTGAGGACTCTTTCGGAGCAAGAGTGGGAAGTGATGAAAGAAAGAGACAGGGAGCTTGCAGGTTTTTTAAACTGAGCCCAGTTGCCCTAGCCTCTCGTGCCTAGGGATGCTCTTTTTGGGGGAAGGACAAACGCTATGCACCTGTATTACAAACTTAAATCCAGGGAAGAAATCCACTATTATGATTTTACCAGCTTCTACCCTTTTGTAAAGAAAACCAAAGAATACCCTCTCGAACACTCCGATATAGTTTATGACAAATTTGGACCCCTTGCAAATTATTTTGGAATTGCAAAAGTTAAAGTGTACCCCACACAAGGCTTCTTTTTCCCATTGTTACCTGTCAGAGTGGGTGGCAAGCTTATGTTCCCGCTACGCCGAACCTGTGCGGAAACCGAGCAGCGGGAGATGTGCATCCATACTGACGAGGAGAGGGCCATCCTGGGGACTTGGTGCACGGTGGAATTGAACGCGGCCATAGCGAAGGGGTACGTGGTGGCAAAAATATATGAAATCTGGCTTTTTAATGAAAAATCTGATGTACTCTGAAAAGACTTCATCAAATGACACCTCCACCGGAAACAAGAGGCTTCAGGGTACCCCAGCTGGTGCACAGACGAAGAAAAACAAAATAAGTACATGAACGATTTCTATCAGAAAGAAGGCGTGCGTTTGTGCCAACACGAGATCAGGTTTAACCCCGCTAAATGCCAAATCGCTAAACTCTTTCTAAATTCCCTCACGAGTGAGATCCCGCCAGATCAACACATCACCGAGTTTGTGTCGGCAGGCCCGAAAACATACGGGTATAAGCTGTCGGGAGGAAAAGCCTGTATGAAAGTCAAAGGTATTACCCTGAACTTGGCAAACTGTCAATAGATCAACTTTGACAGTTTGAAAGATCTAGTCCTGGATTATTGCACGGGCCTGCGAGAAAACACCTCAAAAAAGAGAGAGGTGCAGCAGCCCTCTATCATAAGGAACAAAAATCAGTGGTAAATAGAGACCAAAACCCTTAAGAAAACACAGAAAGTCATTTACAACAAGAGGGTCCTAGGAGAAGGGTTTAAAACCCTGCCCTACGGATTTTAAAGTGGATACGAGGTGGAAACACCCCTTTTCTGCAATTCTCGCGGGGCCTAGCAACTGTGGGAAAAGTTACTTTATAAAAAATGTGTTGGATAATGCCAAACAAAACATTGTCTGTTATGCCTGAGAATATTGGATAACCTGGCTATAAAAAGCATTGCAAGATACACATGTCTGGGCTTGTTGAAACACATTTTGAGCAAGGCTAGGCATGCCCAAGAATTTAAATGTATTTTTTACAAAATTCATCACCATCCGGTCGTTTTGCACTAAGTCGTTAGAATACAATTTTAAAATCCGGTCAAAAGATAAACACTTGCTCCGCTGATGTAAGAAAAACACTCGGTGATAGTCGCAGGCGACAGAGCGGGGGTCTTGTAATTGTCTATTGTGAAACACAATGCCTGGGGCATTTTTGTTTAAAAATTTCATAATGCTTTTAGGAAACAACATGCTCTTCGGGGGGTGCCCGTATGAGTCTAAAAGCTCTCCACGTTACGCTCCGCCAGACACAAGGCAAGCCAGTGTTCACCAGGTTGGTTGTGTGGATGTGCAATACAAACCTAGGGGTCTCTGAGACAGCTTGTCGCCAGGGAGCCAAATCACAAGGGAACACATCTAAGAAATTCTTTTTTGTGTAAGGCACCTTGATAAGACACACGAGAGCTGCACGGTGTCCATGTTCACATATAGTCAAGCAGAACGTCTCTCCTCTGATTTCTCTCTATGATGTTGTCAAAAACCCCATGCACGATCAGATTGACGGTGATGGTTAAAGCCTTCCCAAAACGTATTTCTGCTCTCAGGTTCCCGGTTTTAATCAGGGAATAGCCATCGGCGCATTCCTGGTTGGGAGACAGGTCAAAGGCAAACAAGATGTAACTCTGTGGAAACTTCTCACCGTCGATTAACAGAGAACGATCTGTCATGTGTTTACCAGCGTCTGTACCAGATTCATGTATTCTCTCACGCAGCATCCTGCCTCCAAGTCTGGTTGCAGAGGTTTGGTTGGTATCTGTTCACCATCCACATACAAGGCCACAAAATTAATATCATAATGTTTAAAATGAAAGGGATTTTTCGTGTAACTTCCACTCAAGGCATAGGACAAACCCTAGGACAAGCATTTTGGGTAACTGTCCCAAAAAACAGGTTCTCCTGGTTATTGACCCTGCTGCCCACGGGGATGCTGAACACTTTCATTCCCACACGGTCCACGGGATATTTAGCATTTGTGGTAAGCAGGGACTCCGCGTGCCCCAGACGAACGCTCAGGGCCACCCGTACTTTCTTCACAAAAAGCGATGCTGATACAATGCGCAATTTAAAGCCTTCGGCTGCACTACCCATTAAACAGAAAGCGTCTTTACTGCGCGTCAGTTTAATTTTCACATCCACTCCGTTCAACAAATGAGACGTATCTGTTCTGATCTGTCTTTATTTCAATGGTTATGGT
Organism: Caretta caretta; assembly: GCF_965140235.1. Taxonomy (NCBI): domain Eukaryota; kingdom Metazoa; phylum Chordata; order Testudines; family Cheloniidae; genus Caretta; species Caretta caretta. The sequence goes on from NC_134225.1 coordinate 16,608,663, forward strand.
ATCGATGTGGTGTTTTCTGACAGGAACGTGATGAGGTTTATCGTAGGTGATGGTGACAAACTCATTGTTCCTTCCTCAGACAGGGACACAGCATAACAGGGGAACAGAAAAGTCCCTCACAAACTGGTGTTCTACAATAACTGTGTGCAGATACAAGGACTTAACCCCCCCCCCCCGTGATGTCTGCCCAGAAGGGGAATTTTTGGACGCTGCGCTTGGGGCCCAAACCTAGAATGTTAGCTTGCTCCCTGCAGGTAGAAAACATAAAAGTAAAATCAGCGGATTTAAGGCTAACTTTTCTACCCACAGGGTCATAGTTCATGACCACCTCAGGCGGCGGGGGAGGACGAGCCACGGTACTGTTCATATGATCCAATCATTCGGGTATGGACGAGTAATAACCTCGTCGTAGGATAAAACTCTATGCCATATCTTCAAAGGTGATTTCAAAAGGGGTGTTCTCGCGGATAGTGTTCCAGCTGTGCGGGTGTTGTATTTCCACTAACCTCACCTTCCAGACACCCGGGAGACCCAAGGGCTTAATTAGCTGTATTGTAAAGTTCGAGCTGGTGTTTTGAGGAAAAACTGCAGAGCTGGCATTGCTGGGCAAAGTCATGTAACACCTGCCGTCGCTCATTTTTCTCTCCCTCAGTCTTTGCAGGAGGAATCTTTTTGTTTGTTTGTGTCTAAACGTCAGAATTGAGAAGCTTCCATCCAGCTGGTAAACTTATCGTCCCCGTCCCCCCGGCAAACCATTTCACCAGTAGCTGCTTTTTTCTCCCTTTTCCTTTCTCCGCTAGAACTTTTTCGATCCGGCAAATCCTGTCTCCTTTGGGGTTTACTTTTTGTAAATCTTCAGGGTAAAAAGATCCAGTAACTGTCTCACCCTCGTAATCTTTTAATCGGTATACAGGTCTCTGGCTCCTGGTTAAGGCTTCATCCACTATAAATATCTCATTGGTAAACGTCTGTTCACAACCTTTTTCAAAAGCTCCTTTGGTTTTAGAGAGAGTCTCACGTGGTCGCCTTTTCTAAAAGGGACAACAACCGGTTTTATTTTAAAACCATCTCTATCAACCAGTTTCCATATCTTCAGAGAATTGGAAGGGTTAACATCAGCGGGTCTGGTACGTAGAGTTCTGTAAAAGCTCTGGTTGTAACTCTTCATAAAGTCAGGTAACAGGTCAAGGTGGCGAAAGGCATTATGGGCTGTAAAATCGCCACATCCTCCGCATCTTTTTCAAGTTCTGTTAAATCGCTCCACAACCCCTGCTTTGACTTCATTATCAGTAACAAAAAGCGTTAACGCTGTGCCGTTTCAACAATCTGCTAAAAGGTCTGTTTCAAAATTCTTTCCACCGATTAGTTTGTCATTTTTGAGGCACGCGACCTTGGCTAAAAATAGCTTCAAAGGCCTTGGATACTTCACCACTCATCTTGTCTTTTAGGCCTAAGGCCCAGGCATATTTGGATAGAACGTCTATCACTGTTAAGATGTACTTAAAACCGCTGTTGTGTTTGGAGAACCAGTGCATACGGACCAAATCTGCCTGCCATTGCGCGTCCACATCTGAAAGAACGGTCTTGGTTCTTTTAAAACGTATTCGAGCTGGTTTGTGTAAAGTGTAAGCATCCTGGTGTGAAAGCCAAGCTCCTACCTGTCTTCTATTTAAGAAGTCAAGAAACCAAAAGTTTTATGATGCTTTTTGGCCACTTGAAAAAGAAGATTGACCCCGTCAAAGCCCCCAACTTTCCTGGGGGTTTAACAGATTTTCTTTAACAGAGCCGTCTGCGGAGACATGACTCTTCCTGGGACCGTCTTTTACGAACACAAGTATGGAGGGGGACACGTTCATTCTGACACATTTAAATAAGTTTTATTAATCGCCTGGTTTAACACAATCTTTTACAGCCGCCTGAAACAAAGGACGCCATGACCCCTACCATGAGGGAGTCTGAGCTGGTTCATTCTTCCATTTTTGTCCTTTTCTGGATTTTCCTCTTGAGATCTGGGTCTCAGACAGGAGCAAAAACAGCTGATGCGCGATGGATTTACTCCCACAGGGCTACCGATGTGCAACTTCTCAAAGGCCTCTAGAAAGGCATCGTCGAGCTGTTGAGAGATTTTCAGACAAAAAACAGTGTAAGCACCCCACTGCCTGTTTTTAGATTTATGCAATGCCAGGTCGATTCCGAACCCCATTACACCCCCATGATCAACAGTCGCTTCTTAATCATTCATTTACCTGAGCGCCATCTTTCCCGTTCACCTTGTGACTCCCCCAAGCCACAATCGCCTTCCAACTTTAGGGCATGGACAATGAGAGGCTGTCACACTCACTGGGGTGCCTCACAAAGGTTTGGATTTTGGGGTCAGGTTCCGACGTAGCCATCAACGGTTGAGTCAAAGGGCCGTCCTCGGAACTGTCACTGCTGTAGCGCTTTCTCCACACAACTCCAAAGGTCCTCGGAGCAAAAACAAAATCTGAAGGTCTCACGGGGGTGGTAAAGGAGTCCATGTTTCCTCTCAGCCTTTCCACAATTTCTAAAACATGTCTTCTTGGTAAGAGATGGCTTCCTCTGCCCAGTGCTGGGACTTGTGGGGTGATGGTGCTGCACTCTGATTGGCAGAGGGCGTTGGGAGGAGTTCTTAGAGGGGTCACATGACCCTCTTCTGGATGGTTCACCCAATCCGAGAACCTGCCCCATTTTGGTCAAATCTCTTCTCAGGGCGGTCCTCTGCAGCCAAAACCCATCGCGATTGGTAGAAGGTGGTGGGAGGAGTTCTTAGAGGGGTCACACGAAGCACTTCCAGACGGGTCACCCCACCCCGGAACTCCCCCCAGTTGGTCAAATCTCCTCTCGGGGTGGTCCCCAGTGGCTGAAACCCCTCCTGATTGGTAGAGGGCGGTGGGAGGAATTCTTAGGGGGGTCACACAAACCACTTCCAGACAGATCACCCCACCCCGGAACTCCCCATGATTGGTCAAACCTCCTCTCGGGGTGGTTTCCAGTGGCTGAAACCCCTCCTGATTGGTAGAGGGCGGTGGGAGGAATTCTTAGAGGGGTCACACAAACCACTTCCAGACAGATCACCCCACCCCGGAACTCCCCATGATTGGTCAAACCTCCTCTCGGGGTGGTTTCCAGTGGCTGAAACCCCTCCTGATTGGTAGAGGGCGGTGGGAGGAATTCTTAGAGGGGTCACACAAACCACTTCCAGACAGATCACCCCACCCCGGAACTCCCCATGATTGGTCAAACCTCCTCTCGGGGTGGTTTCCAGTGGCTGAAACCCCTCCTGATTGGTAGAGGGTGGTGGGAGGAATTCTTAGAGGGGTCACACGAACCACTTCCAGACAGGTCATCCTGCCCCGGAACTCCCCCTGATTGGTCAAATCTTCTCTTGGGGCGTTCCTATCAGGGCGAAACCCATCCCGATTGGTAGAGGACAATGGGAGGAGTTCTTAGAGGGGTCACATGACACACCTTGCTTCCGGTCATTTGTCCGCCTTGACCCTGGAAGTAATACCTCATGGCTTGGGACTTCCAGTGACCGGTGGGCAAGGCTTACGAGGGCCAAGGGTGGGGTTAACGTTTGATTGACGGTAGGGCCCTTATACTACTGGAGCGCCTTCTTCTGTTTGTCTCCGTTCCGCTTCAGTCCCCAAGCACTCGGCCAGGACAGATGTCACTTATGACCTCCGTTGCCACCAGCTGGACAGAGGGACTTGGGTCTTTCTTCAGGACCTGGAGAGCTGAAATGACACAGGACAACATGTTAGTATACAGACTGTCAAATGACAGCTAAGCGTGATCACAGAATCTTGAAGTACCAGAGCAGAATGATCACATGGTAAAATGTGAAACTAGGCTCAGTCCTTCTATTGGGGTGGAAAATACATGAGAGATGAATATGCCTCACTTTTCATCTTGTCACCTGTGCCGGAAATAGCTGGAGACTTACTACCTCTGAATACCACGCTACAGAAGCTCTCCAATACAAAGAAAGCTTTAGCTTCCTCCATTGGCTCCCTTCCATGCTCCCAACAAGCGGGGAGACCCTGACTCGACCAGAAAGTCATCCACTCTGCTGTAAATGGAAGAAGGTCCATTGTTTCAATAGCTTCCACTTTTAAGTTTATTTTCCATCTCTATTCAAGAGCCACTGTCTGAGCTCCAATAACCCTGGAATTGAACAGAGGCCAGGTCCAAGCTGCTTTGTGCAGGATGCAGGGCACCTACTGGAAGAAAAATTGCTGGTGGGAAATTTGGGGTAGCAGAAAGTGGCTACAATTTCTCCTCACCTGGGGAGTCCACAGAGAGCCAATAAAGCCCAAAGAGTGGATAGCACTGGCTGCGGAGGGGGCCTTGCCAGGACAACCAGGAGATGCACGGACTCACATCACACCCTCTGCAGCTTCCTCCTTCAGGGGAAATTAAAGCTGACTTTCTACTGGGCAAGAGTGAATTTGTCCTTTGACGTGTGGCTGATGCACTTTGCACCAGTGCTATCGGTTACAGCTGCTTGTCAGCTAAATTCCTTTAGAACTCACGGGTGAGCAGAACTTCAGCTGTATTTATTACTTACACATCAGCAGATGTTCCAGGTCCAGCCATTTCATACGCTGCCTGTCTGTGTGTTCCAGGATGATGCCTAAATACACAATGGAAAACAAACAACAACAATAAAACCTTCCCTTGTTGAGTGCAAAGTGATATTAGCAGCCCCTAGACAGGTCTTTGGCCTCTCCTACCGTGGACCTAAGGGTGAGCTGTGGGCAAGAGGATGCTAGTGCAGTTTAGAGTGCACACTGAAGAGAATGAGAAAGACTTTTTTTTTTTTTAAGAATGTTTCCACAAAACCCATTTGCTTTAAAGAGTCTGTGTTCCTCTTGCCACTGCTGTCAGTTATTGGAGACATACTAAGCTAGTGTCTTGGTCTAGTGGTCTGAGCAAAGGACTGGGGCCAGGAATAAGTGAGTTCTAAGCAGGGATCCCACAAGGTGACTGATAGGTGAGACTTAGGGCACAACGCCTGCCTGTCTCACCTGGGTATGCTTGGGAGAAGAGGGCACAGGGCCAAAGCGGAGGAACCTTTTGCCTCCTTGACAAGGTGGTGTGGCCAGGAACCTGAAACAGCAGGCGCTGAGGGCAGGTGGGCTGCATGCCTCCCAATGATGAAGTAGTAGTGAAGAGCACTGAGCAACACTGTGGGTGGGTCTGCACTTTGAGCGAGGGAGATCACTCCCAGTTCAATGGGACAGGCCCACTCTAGCTCGGACAGCGCTCGCATGCTAAAATTAGAATGTAGCTAAAGCAGCACGAGCAGTGGGAGGAGCTACCACCTTGAGAATCGACTTTGGGGTTTGGATGGGATCATACTTGGGGTGCTTAAACTTCCTGCTGCTCCTGCCATCGCAGCTACTCTCTATTTTTAGCACTCAGGGCTAGTGCGGGTATGTCTCATCAAGCTGGGAATTAGACCCCCAGCTCCAAGTGTAAACATGCCCTACGAGACAGTGTCCCAGCCTTTACTACTAAATGACTGCACCATGCTTTCCCTGCAACAATCCCAAAGCACTTTATAGCAAGTCATGATTTCCTCCGACCACCACACTGGAGAGGTAGGGATATTAACATCCCCATTTATGGATGGGAAGCTGAGGCACAGAGAGATTAATGGCTGCACAGTGGGATTTTTTTCTCTCTCCCTCAATGGGAATACCAAAAGGGACACTGGGCATCATCTCTCACCAGCTAACTTGGCTGCAACTGCCCGCATCTCTTCCCAGCTGCTACAGAAGTACGTGATGGTGCTTTTGTACAAGTTCTCCAGCAGCTCGGCATTCTCTTTGGCCTAGAGGAAATCAGGGACACATGAGCTCTCTCTGGCTAGAAGTGCCCTTTGACTGCCAGCACATGCTTTTACGAGCCACAGGTAAATCAGAGAAAGAACAGGTGACTGGGTGGACGTGGGAAAAATGGGGATCTGTGGCAGATTTACATTTTCCATCACCCTCAGTCATATATCCCACTCTGACCGTTATTTCCATTACCCATCACACATCTCTACACCACCACACGCCACTCCAGTCAAGAATCTCAGACACTTCAACAGCTCACTCACAAGGTGTCTGCAAATGTCCACCTGGAGCTCCTCAGGCTTCAGCTCAGCTGTGCTATCAAGGTGTTCATTCACTGCAGTTTGGAGCCTCTTCAGTCCCAAAAACGGGACACAGAGGTGAAACGTAGCTCTGCATTCCTGAAAAAAAGAAAGCATGTCACACCATTTAATTGTTCCCTACTGAGTGCTATGGTCATTCAAAGGGAACTCATCTGCTTGCCTGCTCATCTATTCCAGGATAAAAAGGGATTCATCTGGATGTAATTGGCAGAAAACATGCAGGAATGACTAATAGAGGGGAGAGCTTCCTCTACAACCTAGAGGTAGCATCAATGTCTTTTTGGAACAGATCTACCTATGAAAGCTGCTTCACCAGGTCTCTCTTCTGTTCTGGGGAGGCAGGGGCCTGGGGTGCAGAGACAGACAGGAATAGAGAGCTGTCGGGCTCAGACCCATGACCTATCCTGGATTCTGGTGAGGCAGCCATGGAGCAACCTGGCGGGAACTGACTCAGCAGGAGGGCAATGAACTGAGGGAAGAATTTGGGCCTCCACAGCAGGCAGGAATAGCAGAGCTCCCCTGGCATTGGGAGGAAGATTCCTTTGGCTTAGTAAATAAGTCACTCTCGGTCTTACCACTGAAACCCTGGGGTTCGGGTCTTGCAGGTGCAGCAGAAGTGTGACCCAGCTCTGTCTAACCTGCTCGGCGAAATAGCCCTTCCATTTTCTTTTGGTCAGGCGGGCCAGGATGCCAAATAGGACAAAGGACAATAAACGAAGAGCATCGTCCTCCTACAGCCAAGAAAGCCCCACAAGTTAGTAACTAAGGGACAATCACATCACGTACCTCACACAGTCATCTCTTCTACGCTAAAGTCGAGGGATTCCAACTACAGCTAGTCGGAAACACTTTCATGCACGAATTTTTGATTTGAATTTGCTGATTCATCAAACTATTTTAGCGACAGTTCCATTTTGATGAAATTCCTCCAGAAGCCAGGCAGGGGTCCTTAGAAACCTGCCTGCTGTCTTGACAGTGCACCCATTCAGCTCCTTGGAAGCCGATCTAGCAGGCTGACTGGGATCGTGGGCTTCCAAACCCACAGCGTCTGGGACCCTGGCTCTCAAATTTGCAACTCCCTGGCACTTCTAGCTCCCACAGTTTCCTGGGTTCCCAGCACCTGGGTTCCCAGCACCGAGAGCAGACTGCCCGGACCCAAGGCTTTCAATAGAGCTCGGTTGAGAATAGTAATTCTGTTTCACAAAGAGTTTTGAAGTTTGGGGAGAGGGAGTCCCACAAATAGGAACAAAACCAAAATTTGAAATCTCAAAATTCTCTGCAAAAACGGAATCATTCCAACCCTCTCACGTAGAAATGGTATAGAGCAGGCCCAACACTCTCTATTGTACCTTGGAACTCCCTTTTCATGGTTATCTAGCTATCTAATCTAGTATTCAGACTTTCTTTGAGGTTCTCAGTGGCAAGAAAGAAGAACAGAAGGGGGAGACTGTGGGAGCAGGGATGTCATCCCCATCCTCCTCATGTTCTCCTCCTCCGTAAAACACCTCTCTTCCCTGGGGCCGAAACATCTCTTCACTCTGACATGAGCAATGCCCAGGGAGTAAATGGAGTCTAATCAAGATCGGTTGAACTGGGGCTGGAGAGTTCTGGTCACATACGTTGTCAAAGTAGGTCCGGATCTGTTGGGTGAGGTCTCTGAAGGAAGAACCTATGTCCTTCTCTTTCAGCTCCTTCAGGACTTTGGCCACTGCTTTCATGCTCTCGCCAATGACTTCAGAACTGAAAGGGTCACTTAAGGCCCTGATCAGTATGACCATAAGAAACTTCTTGTGCTTTTTCACCTGGACAAAAATATGACATTAAAGAACACTGATCACTGATCACACTTCTAATACGTTTTCTTTAGCAGTTATGAAGCTGTGGGAATTTCATCTCCCCCTCCCACCCCCGGAGACCTATAGCTATATTTCAGACCAGGTTCGAGCTACAATGAGCCAAACTTGGTGCCATAATACACCTGTGTCATCCTAACATTAGATTCCTAGTTACTTAGATTCCAAGGCCAAAAGGAACCCTTGTGATTATCCAGTCTGACCTCCTGCATAACATTGAACTTCCCCGAAATAGTCTCTGTTGGAACTAGAGTGTATCTTTTAGAAAAACGTTCAATCTTGATTTTAAAATTGCTAGTGACACAGAATCCACTACAACCCTTGGTAAATTGTTCCAATGGTTAATTAAAATTACCATTAAAAATCAATGCCTTATTACCAGTCTGAATTAGTCTAGTTTCATTTTCCCCCATTGAATCTTCTTATACCTTTGTTTGCTAATGGGAAGAACCCATTCTCAAAATGTGTTCCCCATGTGAGTAGTTCTAGACTGTCCTCAAGTCACTCCTTAACCTTCTCTTTGTAAGGCTAAATAGATTGAGCTCCTTGAGTCTATCACTAGAGGTATCTTTTCCAATCCTTTCAGAATTCTTGTGACTCTTCTCTGAATCCTCTCTAATTTATCAGCATCCTTCTTGAATTGTGGAGACCTGATCTGGACACAGCATTCCAGCAGTGCTCACATGAGCGTCATATTCAGAGGGAAAAGAACTTCTTTACTCTTAGTCAAGATTCCTCTCTTTATGCCTCTAAGGATCATTTCAGCCCTTTTGGCCACAACTTCGCATTGGGACACCTTATGTTCAACTGATTCTCTGCCATGACTCAAGTGGTTTTCAGCATCATTGCTTCTTGGGATAGAGTCTCTCATCCTGTAAGTAAGGCCTGCATTTTTTATTCCTAGATGGAGACATTTACACATGGTCATATTAAAGTGCACAGATCGTTCACTTATGCCCAGCTTAGCAAAGGATCTAGCTTGCCCTGTATTGACGGCAAAGAGGTTACTCGGGTATGTGAGAGAGCAGAATTTGGCCTAGTGCATTGTGTGCAGCCTCTGTAAACTCCGAAGAACTATTTCCCTTGGTTTCTCTAGTTATGCTGCATTCTAGTCAGTATTCTCTCTTACCTTCTCAGGTGCCCCATAGACTAAATTTCCCAGGCCTCTTACAGCCATCTGCCGGACAATGCTGTTCCTATCATGTGACCTTTCTTCCAAGATGCGTAAGACTGGCTTAAGGAACTTCTTCTCCCTGAGCATGGGATCACTCATTAGCTGAAAGAAAATCAACCTGTCCATTAGCCCCAATAGGATCATTAAGATTGGGAATAGAATTTGAGCAGACATGTCATACGCTGTCAAAAACAACAAGGAGTCCTCCTACAGCCCCAGTCTTGAGGATACAGACAAATATGGCTACCCCTCTGATACTTGCCACATAATACACTGTAACTTTAGCATTCCACACAAATGAGAAAGGTCGACAAAACATGGAGCTTTCCTTTTGGGCACTAGAATAGGGATCCACTCACCTCTTGAGAGCCTCTTAGTGGCTGGGTATGGTATCACAGTCCTTTTCTCACCCCTGGTGCACCCTGCCAGCCGTCCTCAGTGAGCCTTCTGTGGCTCAGGCCTCTGGCTGAGTCCCAAAGTCCAAAGGAACCCCTTCTGGGGTAGTCCAGAACACTCCCATTGCCCTCACTTGGGTCTCCAGCCCCAACTCTGGGTCCTTTACATTCTGCCCTTTGTTCAAGCTCTCCATTAGCATTGTCCCCTCCATGGGGCTTATGCCACTGTTGGTGGTAGGGGAACCTGGGCCTGCCCCTAACTCTGGGTTCCAAACCATGGATCCTATAAACAGGAGCTAGGCACTGCTTGATTTCAGTTCATTGTCGCTTCTTCCTACCGGCCACTTTTAGCTTCACCCTCACCTCAGGGTTAAAGTTCTTCGGGACTCTCTTCCTGAAAACCCAGCTTAAGTAAAGGCTGCCAGAATCAAACTCTGGCTGTCCCCTGAATTTCTGTGGCCAGAGAGCAGCGCCCTTTCTTGCCCCTCCAGTTCCTGCCAGGAACTGACCTGCTAAGGCCCTTCAGCTCCTTTTAGCCGAGCCTCATGGGCTCGGATTGGCTGCTTTCATGAAGCCTCTCTAGACAGACCCAGACTGGGGGCTCTTTTCCTGGGGCAGGGTGTAGTAGGACCGCGGGGCCTCTTGTAAGGAGCCTCAAAGCTCAGGTACAGCCCATCACAGGCACAGAGAGGTTGTTTTTCTTAGAAGCGGATGAGCCCCGAAGATAGTTGCTTAGCATAAGTGGGAAATATGATGCAGATGTTGGAGGAAGGCTGTGGAAAGGGAGGATGCTGCAGCAGGTATCACACTAGCCTAGGACTTAGGAGACCCAGGTTCCATTTCCTGCTCCCTCAAAGACTTCCTGTGTGACCTTGGGCAAGTCACTTAGCCCTTCTGTGCATCAGTTCCCTGCCTGTAAACTAGGAAACATAGTCCTTCCCTACCTCGCAGGAGTGTGGTGGGGATACAGACATTAAAGAGTTTGGAGGTACTCAGATACTAGAGTAATGAGAACCTAAGATAGACATTAATGTAGTTGTGGGTTGCTTGGTTGGTAGTATTAGGACACTAGGTTCATTCAGAAGATCTGCTGAGCGAAACCAAAATCAGGAGCTGTTGGTTAGGATCAGCACTTGGACTTGGCAGAAGAGGTCCAGTCATCCAAACTCTGTCCGTATCTCTCTCAGCCAGCACCTGTGGTTGTGTAGCTAGTATAGGCAATGACGGCAATAAAAACCACAGAGAGAGAGAGAAGGACTCAGAAAGGTATCGTGAAGTTCCTGGTGAGGTTTCCATATAAAGGAGGACCTATTCTACTGTCTAAAATGACAATGACTCCTATGAACAGAACTGTACAACTCCCGAAAGAAAGGCAGACAACAGTCTAATGGTGAAACTACTCTTCAGAGCCCTGTGTCTTACCTGGGCAAGGAAAGCTGTGCTGGTGACTCGGTGGTTTTCTGTGGGGGAATTCACCCAGCGGAGGAGGCTCTGTATGATCTCAGGTGTTATGAGTCCAGATCTTAGCAGAAGACTGGAAGACAAAAGAAACCGCTCATGGGCTAGATTGCACACTTCAAAAAAACTCAGCTACTCTGAGCAGACAGCTCTGATATCTAGGAGTGGGAGCTGTGTGTTTCCACCCAGGACACCCCCCCCCCCACCCACCCACAAAGCTATAAACGGGAGGTTCCCTCTCAGCCACTCTATTGGCTACTGATTCCCAAGGATAAAATGATGCCTCCTAGATCTCTTACCTCACCAGCAGACACACTCCCTCATGGTGAGTCTTGGGGTTTTCCAGAAGAATCCAGGTTCTCTGCTTCCTGAGCGCTCTCACCAGTCTCTCATTCCCACCCTTGAAAAGCACAGACTCGAATGCTTTGATAGAAAGCCTGGGGAAAGAGAGGCACAGAACTGCAGCAGTCAGGAGGAAGGTGCAGCTTGAACAGAGAGTCAGGAAGCCCCGGTTACTTCTCAAGTCTGCTGTTCAATCGGCAGTTCATCCATTGGCAATGTCCTGGACACCAGTGTCCCTGGAAGGACTTGATGCTGGGAGGTAAGTTTCAGTCTCATACATCTCATAGGACTAGTTTTGCTAGGGACAAAATTTTGCAGTCCTTTTTCTCTTTCTGCAAGGACTATGGGCACGAGCAGAGTAAAGTGATATGGAAAAGGTACATGATCAGGACCCAGAAACAGGGGGCATCGAGTGTGGTGATCACTAATGGACATTTTGGGGTCATATCTCCAGATATGAGGTGACAGAGTGCTGAGGGTTTGCACTTGAGTCAGCACTCTGGTCACTATTCCTACTAATTCCGTTCCTCACAGAAGGCCTAATTGGAGAGAGGTGTACCTGATTACAAGGTCAGATTGGGGCTAGTGAGTCAAGGAACCAATCATTCCATTAACAGGGAAACTGTGTAAAAGGACATGGGCAGGAGCCCTTTGAGGGGAACAGACAGAGAAAGAAACTTGGGTGACCAGATGTCCTGATATTTGGGACTTTATCTTATACAGGTGCCTATTCCCTCCCCCCCGCCCCACACCCCTACCCCCGTCCTGATTTTTCACACTTGCTGTCTGGTCACCCTAAGAGAAACAGAAAGACAAAAAGCTAGGAGAGCCTGACAAAGTGTGGTCTCTGAGTGGAAACACCTTACTCCCCACCCGACTTTTGGAGAAGAGTTTAGAAAGTTGAGATACAATATAAAGGTGCTATGTATTGGTAGGGAGATTAAATAGACTATATGTTGGTGCTTAGAAGGAAAAGAGTCTCAACGCGGTCTGTATTTGTGGAAGATGTGGGGGTGCAACACCCCTCTCTGTCACAGCTGGGGGCTCATCAGGGATTTCCCTGTTATCTATGCAAATGGAGAGCCTGTTGGAGAAGCCGGTGTAGAGGTTTGGCAGTCCGGTGATGGAGGGAACACTGAAACCGGTGATGAAGCTGCAAAGAGAAGTGTGGAACAGGGGTTCTCAACCTTTCTGTTTCTGAGCCTCCCCCCCACCCTCAACATGCTAGAAAGACTCCATGGCCCAGTTTCAGGCCTCTGCCCTGCCAGGCATCAGAGTTTGGGGCTCCTGGCTCCGGATTTTAACCCCACAGGGTGCAGGTCCTCGGGGCTTTAGTGCAGGTGCTGGGCCTCAGGGCTCCAGCCCGGCTGGGCTCAAAGCTTCAGCTTTCTGCCCTGAGCCCCAGCTAGTCTAAAGTCAACCTTGCTTGGCAGAACCGCTAAAACCGGCCCGGTTGAGAACTGCTGGTGTAGAACAGTGGTCTCCAAACGTTTTGGCTCACGCACCCCCAGGGTGACCTGCCGCAGACGCGCCACCGATGGGAGACCTGCCGCAGGCGGGCCGCCAAAGGGGAGCACCAGCCTTGGACGTGCAGAGCTGCCGCCGAAGGAAAAAAACGGCAGAGTGCTGTCTGGCGGCGCTACTAATGCCACGCTCCCCCCGGGATCTTCCCGCGCACCCCAGTTTGGAGACCACTGGTGTAGAAGACCCGACAGACCTTCCAACAATCCCACCAGGCAGAAAAACAGCCTTTCCTTGCCTGGTAGGTTTAACAGCAAAAGAGCCGTCAGAAATTTATACGGGAGCAAGCCCAGGTCTGGCAACAACTCCTCCAAAGTTTGGTGAGTCCTGTGACAGGAAATGGAAACCAGGCACAGGAGATCAGACTGTAAAAATGGGACCTGAGAACAACCCCGATGTGTTTTTGGTTACTCTTCAAGGAGCAGCAGTGAGACCTCCTAGGGACAGAACAATGTGGGCCCTTCAACTGACACCCTATTTAACCGGGGAAGCACATACAGGGCTTTTAGTGATGAGCAGGCAAGCGATTATGACATGATTAAGGCAGCCATGCTGGACGAGGTGGGGCCTGTCCACAGAAAAGTACTGCCAGAAATGTAGAGTTGAAAGATGGATTGAGGGATTATGCCTCCGTGCATTTGGACAGGAATTAAAAGATTGGGCCACTCATTGGTAAGGCCAGATACTCAGACTGTGGGGGAGATCATGGACTGCATGATTCTGGAAGTTTCTTCAGAGTCTCCCTGAGCATATCCGAGGATGGGTTCTGTGGTGCCAGCCAGTTCATCTGGACCCCACAGTTAAAGTGAGAGGAATTTACAGAGGCGGACATTCCCAGAGTGAGTCAGTGGTTTAAGGGACTAGATCTGAGAAGGACCAGAGTGCCTACAGCTGGGAAGGGCAGCAAGAAGAAGAGGGAGGAGCCTCAAGGAACTGTAGTGGGAGCTTGGCCTACAGTGTGCTTCCGACATGGACGTGAAGGACATCTAAAAAGAGACTGTCCTAAAATGGACTGTGGGTTTGCCCAGTTTTGTGGTTGGGACAAGACTCCCAGGCAGGAAAGAAAAAAGAAAGTACCTACCGTATCGGTCTGGGTAGGGAGGAGCCAGCAAAGGGACTAATGGACACAGCTTCATCCTGTTTGCTAATCAGGCAGGAGTTAGTGAAACCCCACTGGATACTTCCCAGAGGTAGGATCAAAACTGAATACCAGGTCCATGGGGACAATAAATTCTGCCCAATTTTAAGGACTCTGAAAATTAAGGGGAAGTTTAGGCAGAAACATGTAGCGGTAGTGGATGGATTGCCCCACTGCCTTCTACTGGGCATGGACTGGAATCCCTTTCTAACAGGGACACCAAGGCAGGTATGGAGGCCCAGGAAGGTGGAAATAAAACCTGAAGGGCCAGGTAAAGAGGAAATATATGTAAAGGGTCTGGAGAAACCTAGACACGAAAGTATAGACAAGAGGGAGGAGAAAGAAAACAAAGGTCAAGCATAAAGGTGACTTAAGATCATCCATTGGGGTCAAACAGTCCTCAGAGCCCTTACCACCAGGATCTCAGGAGCAGGCATCCCTAGAACGCTTTGGAGGGACTCGGAGCAGTCTGTGTCCATGGAAGAGGCCGGGGCACAGCCTACCACCCCGTCACATATAGGTACCTAAAATGGGCCTGCACATGGGCCAACAGCATGAGCAGAATATATACTCGTGTCTGCAGCGCCAGCAATCACATAGCTAGGTACCCATCCATCTGAACAAATTCAAGTTTTGTGGACAAAACTGAGGCACCCATCTTGAAAACCTGACCCACTGTGGCCACTACCTAAGATCAGCCTTACTGGGCCAGTCCAATGGTCCATCTAGTCCAGTACACTCTCTTCCAACATTGGTCAATGCCAGCTTCTTCAGCAGGAATGAACAGAACAGGGCAATCATGAAATGATCCAATCCCTGTTGTCCAGTCTCAGTTTCTGGCGGCCAGAGGCCTAGGGACACCCAGAGCTTGGGGTTGCATCCCTGACCATCTTGCCTAATAGCCATTGATGGACCTGTTCTCCATGAACTTATCTAATTCTTTTTTTTTAAAAAAAGCCTGTTTTACTTTTGGCCTTCACAACATCCCTTGGCAATGAGTTCCACAGGTTGACCGTGTGTTGTGTGAAGTAGTACTTCCTTATGTTTATTTGATACCTGCTGCCCATCCATGAACAGAGCTGAGATCCTGGTTTCCTAGGAAAATTCAGAGACATTATAAAACCATGAAGTCTGTAATTTGAGCACCTTGTTGGCACGAAATAAAGAAACACAACAAGAAGAGAAACTAATCATGTTGTGAGATTGGTGGGAAATGTACATTAATGTGCTACCAGAGCTGAAGTCAACTGAGGACTCAGGAATCTTCGTGTTAACTGGCGAGGGGCACAGAGTGGGTGCCGAGGGGCCTGGTACGTACATTCTAGTTCACTAAAAGATTGCCCCATGAGTCTCAAATAAAAGCCCATGTCACCAATATCATTGTGAAACGCATGTACAGATGCTGTGTAAAGAGTCATGGATATGCACTGAAAATTACATTCTTAGGATCTGTGTCTTGGGACTAGTCACCAGGAAAGGTGACAAAATGGTTTTCTTTCAGGCAAGAAATGTTTATCCATCTGTTTGTTTACATGTGAACCCTACATGCTTAATGTACATTCAGTTGAGAAGGACTGTGAGAACTTTAAAGAAAGAAAAGTAGCAGGAAGTAGACAGGGGGTGGGGACCCGATTTTGGGGTACACATCAAAGGTTTGCTCTCGTCTATTTGGGGGACATCTTTCACTTAGGAAGAAGATGGACCGCGAGTTTGCTTCATGAAAGAGGGGTCGCGATCAGGCTTGGTTGAGAACTTTGGGTGAGAAACATCTTTAGACAGGAGGTTAACCTGTTGGTTAAGTTTAGTTTCTAGGAGCAGGTTATGATTTCATTTGAAATGGAACCATTTTTTGCTTGCATTCTTACTGACGGTCACTGGAATCTCTGTTCTTTGATAATCTCCCTTCTTGTTTTCACTATAAATATATCTAAGTGCTGTGTGTTTTGCAGTACAGAGTCTAAGTATCGAGTACAGAGTCTAAAGTAGAAGTAATAAACGGGCGTGTACTGTTCCATTGGGAACAGCAGGCCTGACAATTCTGTGGGAGTTCAGTGGATAAAGGGCTGGACACCATACGGAATGGTCAGAGGACTCGGGGGTGGGTGTGTGCCTGTCATTAACCTGTACAAAGAGACTGAGGTCTGAGGAGGCCTGGGTGGCAGTGTTTGTTTTGCCAGAGCCTGGTAGTTTCAGGGAACTGACCCACAGCAGGCACAGACAAGACTTCCTCACTCGAAGGGCACGTGGTGGTAAGGTGCCTCGTAACCCTGGGAACTCCTGGGGAGCGTCACACAACTCTCCTGGAATTCTCTTGGTTTCTCTCCCTTCCTTCTAATTACCGGCAAGGGTTGCCCTCAGGAAGTTGTAGCCCTTTTCGGATTTCTCTCGGGCTGCTTCTCGTTGGCAAAGGCAGCTTTTGTCCAAGGGTTTGGCTGACCTGCTGCAGGAGAACAGGAAACAACTCTGGGAACAGTTCCCGCACAGCTTTGCTCGACTGCAGGGCTGACACCACCTCAAAGATGGCACATGTTGCCTGAAAGGAGAGCATGGTAAAAAAGGAGATCTCTTCCCAACACCATCACACCCTCTCTCCCCGTCTGATATCTGCTGTACGAAATTCTCCCTTCTGCCAGGAACTTGAATGACAGCGAGCAACTTGCTTAACTCGTGGCTCACTTTCCCACATCTGTACAAATGTGTATGACCTCCCAAGGCATGCTGTGAGTCCAAAGGAAGATTTGCAAAGAAACCTGCTCCAAAGACTTTCTAATGGCCAGATAGTATTAAGTAAATCAGTAACGTATCTAAAACTGCAGCAGAGGCTGGACTCAGGGAAACAGTCCATCAGTGGAGAAGTGCCCACACAGCAATATTATACCACACTTCCAGCTTTCCATCAGCAGGATTATCGCAGGGCACAGGAAAGCCTGAAAGACGTGTCTGCCATCTAACTTACTAAGAGAGGTTCAGCAGCTGCCAAATGCCTGTCAATTTCGGTCTCTGAGGTGATGCTGCCTTCTGTTCTTGTTGGAGTCTTTATCTTCTCTATTAGGGCTCGTAGGACTTGAGTGGCAAGCAAGGGGTCTCCCCCCAGAGATCTCCACTGCTCAGAGGTGTCACTGCAGTTTAACAGAAGTTACAGGTGAGCCCTGGACACTTTTGTGGCTCACCCTGAATGTGTCATATTTTAGCAAAGACCAAATGTTCTCCTTGCCTATGATGAGAGAGTTAGGAGTCCTGTCCTCCTTTAATGCTCCTCATGTTTAAATATTGAGTTTCCAGTTACAGAACTAAGTTAAGTGACCTAGTCCTCCTGCAGCCTAACCATTAATCCTAGACTTCAGAAGGACAGGACACAGAGCGCCAACCTCACTTCCTGTTTTCTCCACTTCCCAGTCAATATGGAATCATGAGCATGTGGCTCCCAAAGATCTAGGGTTTGGAAGGCAAGTGGATGAAAGAAAAGCCAGATTCCTACTAGATGGACATACAACTATGAGAACGAATGTTCTTGGCCATCCTAGGTCCCCTTCACAAATGGCGTCCCTACCATCTCTTTGCCAGAAGCTGGGACTGGGCAACAGGGGATGGATCACTTGACAATGACCTGTTGTGTTCATTTCCTCTGGGGCATGTGGCACTGGTCACGGTCGCAAGACAGACTACTGGGCTAGATGGCCTTTTGGTCTGACCCAGTATGGCTGTTCTTATGGTCTTAGATTCCAGCACTGATAACTGATACCTCAGTTAGGGATCTTGAAATGAAATGATGGATCTGCTTCCAGTCCACTTTTAAGTACCAAGGATGGCAACTCTGCTCTAGCAGCCACACCCTCACTGATACCAAGCAGAGGTCTGATGATAATATTGGCCCTAGTCTTTGCAATCAGCCAGGGATTTGCACCTGAAGCTGTCATGCTACCAGGAAACCAACAGCCACTGCTCATTTCCAGAGTGAGCTCAATTCAGGCGTCTAGAGAGGTAGATGTTTCCAACAATACACTCCAGTTATACCAGTAAAGATAGATCTTTAGGATGTCAAAGCAGCTATCCATGAATGGAAACAGAATGACACTTAATTTCTCTCCGCACCCCACCTTAACATGTTCTTGGACCTTCCTGCAGAAAGAGCCAGGCTATTAACCCTTAGGAATGATCCCAAACTGTTTGCGGCTTAAATGAAGCCCTACATCTCCTAGTACAGCTGTGGGATCCATGTTTTACCAAGATGAATGCAATAGGTAGCGGTATATACCTGTCCATCGGCAGACGTTTGCTGAGGAGGCTGGAGATCACTGCCTCTTGGTGATGGTGAGCTAGAATGGACACTGCCTCCACCAGGAACTGCCTCAAGCTGCCCTCCTGGATCGTAGGCATGTGGCGATATAGTATAGCCAGGATATCTGGCACCTGGAAGGAACAAAACCAGAAAGAAATGTCCCTTTTTCTTTCTCTCCATTCACTCTACAGAATCAAAACCTTTATTTAGCCATTTGCTGCTTTTTTAGAAATGCCTCACTTCAAGAAGCAAATGTTCAAATACGTCTGCGTAACTTGAGCCCACACAAAGTGCCCACACACGGCTGTAAAAATTAACACTGACACACACACAGACATACCAGGTAATTTAATGTGGTGGTGCCCAGCTATGCATTACATAAACCAGTTCACATGCACAAAAGGCAGCTTTGCTTGCCCAGATTTTGCAGGTGTGATTTAAGCAGCCAAATCTGACCATTTGCCTCGAAGAATGCAGAGCTCATCAACAACCACAAGCACAAAATATGCAAGTGCTTTAAAGACAGTGTGTAAATGCCTGGGACTATGAACAGGGGACTACCTCTCATATTCATTCCTAGCCCTTCACATCTTCAAAACACTGTGCAAACATGGCAGTTCTGCTGCGAGGGTTCCCTGTCCTGAGGCCTTTCACCAGCCTTGTTAGAAGATTTGTGGAGTGCTCCTTTCATCTAGCCCTGATGTACTGGGCTCCAGAATAAGGCATATAAATAGTGGATCCCAAAGACACTAGAGTTTTCTCCCTCCTTCCTTCTCTTCTTAAAGGGTAGGTCTACACAGCAAAAAAATCCCACAGCACTGAGTGTCAGAGCTCAGGTCAACCTGGGCCTGGGGGGCTTGCACGATGGGGCTAAAAGTGGAGCTGTTCCTGCTCGGGCTGGAGGCCAGGCTCAGAAACCTGGCAAGAGGGTG
Organism: Caretta caretta; assembly: GCF_965140235.1. Classification (NCBI taxonomy): domain Eukaryota; kingdom Metazoa; phylum Chordata; order Testudines; family Cheloniidae; genus Caretta; species Caretta caretta. Next base: position 16,627,942 of record NC_134225.1, read on the forward strand.
GCAATAGCCCAGTGCTCTTTTTAATCCATGTAGCCCTTAGCCATAGGCCTCCTAATACCTGGAGGCCTCCAAGTGCCAGTCATTCTGTCTTCTTGTATTTTCCCTAGAGTCTGTTTTCTCAAGCCTTTCTTGGCTGAATACTGTGGCAACAAGTTAGACCAATAAAGAACCAACCATCTTCCTTTTCCCTTGGATTATCTCGGTCTACTGCTCTTGATTCTGCCATTGCCTATCTTAGGGTAGGAACAGAGATGGAATCGACTCTATGTCCGAGGGGGAGAAACAGCAAGATTTTTCTTCCTTACACATGAGGGCAAAGATCAAAAAGCCTAGAGTTTAGGCAGAAAAGCTCTCCAGTTCCCAGTTTTACCTTGTCCAGCATGGCATCTCCACACTCCTTCAGGATGATCTTCATCCATAGTCCAGCTGCCGTGGCACAGGTGGGGCTAGCAGACAGCAGACCACCCAATGTGGCCGCAATAAAGTCTGTGGCCTGTTCGGAGGGAAAGTACTCACTAACAACCTGGGAACAAATCAAAAACAGGAGAGACCGCAATGATGTTTGGCTCCAGCACTTTTAAAAATGGAAAAAAAGATACCTGCATCAGCAAATGGTGAATTAGCCTCCTGTCTAGCTCGCCATTTGGGATTACAATTCTCTCTCTAGTTTATAGACTACATTTTTGTATTCTACACTAATGATATCAGGTTAGAGGCAAAGACTCTGTTGCATAGTTAGCACAACATTGTACTGGATATGCAGGAGGTAAGTTTCCCTTTGTAGTCTCTTACATACACTGCATCTTTTTACAGCATATAGAAGTCAGTCAAGAGAGGCATGCACACAAATATCGGCGAAGGCAAACCCACAAGGTGACGGAATGAATCCTGGGTGGTTTCTCAGCTTGATGTTCCACTAACACAGTTTTTCTCCTGGATGGCTGGATGGCAGGGCCGGCTCCAGGCACCCGCCAAGGAAGCTCGTGCTTGGGGCGGCCGATTGCAAGGGGTGGTGTTCCGGCCAATCTTAGGGCGGCATGGGGGTTCTTTTATTTCATTATGTTTTGTGCTTCACTGCTCTGGATCAGTGAGAAAGCAAGAGCCGGCCCTGCTGGATAGGTACATGCGTGTGCATCCGCGTGCGCATTTTCATGGGCGTGCAACGTTCTGTGGAATCTGGTTTTTACGTGGCATTCAGAGCACACATCTATGAAAAGCATCTTGCTGGTTACTAGCAGCCAACGCCCCGCTCCCACAGCTCGCTCCGAGTACGGAAAGGCATCATGAAAGAGCAAATGTCAAATGAACGGTGCCCGGTCACTCGCACATCCGCACAAGCTTTTTGAGTCAGTTACCCTGGCCATTTTGGAAGATGCCTGAAACAGAGCCTCGGGGTCTGGAGCTGTTAGTGCTTCACGGAGACATCTCAGCTCCTCCTCTGCTGAGCCCAGGTTTATGGACTGGCCTGGAGTGGAGAAAAGGAGAAAAAGTACTGAAACGATTTAGGAAACTGAATCCCTACTGCATGGATCTTCATACGGGAGGATCCATGTGCTATGTTGTCATCAGCATAGTGTAAAATCTTGGTGCCACTGAAGTCAATGGCAAAACTCCTGTTGACTGGAATGGAGTCGGGATTACACCCTAAAATGTCTGAACGTTAACAGTAGTGGTATGTTATTGTGAATGATCCAGGATTGAACAAGCACTGTATTCAGCTTGGAGCAGCTTTGTGTGTGTGTCTGGTTTCAGTAGTCTCTCTGCTCTCACTATTTACATCTAAGCTCCTATTCAAGTACAACTCATGCAGGTAGATCAGAGGTTCCAGTTTAGAGGTGAATCTCTCCACCAAACTCTCCTTGTAAAAGAGACGGGGATAGACAAAAAACTTTGGCAAGAAACCCAGGCTCATCATCAGTCACTTCTAAACAATGCTGGGATTACTATGTTGTACATTCAAAGGTTGGAGTCCCTTATTCTGTTTCTGAATCACCAACACTGTTTTTAGGACTGATTAAGAATCATTGGAAATAGGATGACCAGGGGTCCCGATTTTATAGGGACAGTCCCCATTTTGGGGTCTTTTTCTTAGATAGACTCCTCTTACCCCCCACCCCCTGTCCCGAGGTTTCACATTTGCTGTCTGGTCACCCTCATTGGAAATGGCCTTAAACGATAACCAAGCTCTATCCCTTAACATCTGGTGAAAAGAAAAGAATTAGGTGAAAAGAATATCCTACTCTTTCACAAAGGGGAAAAATGGCCTCTACTTACTCCAATAGCTCGGAATGCTCATGACAGAGGGCTGCTGGAAGAACTTTTTGTCTACAGAATTATTCCAGGAAACCCCTCCAATCCAGCCAGTGGCAGGGTAAAGAGAATGAAAATGTTTAGTACCAAGGGCTTGTCTCCATGGAGATATTCAAGAAAGCTAATCCCCATTCATTTTCAAAATGCATTAGTTAAACTTCATTCAACACCTGTGGGGACACACTTATTTAGAATTAAAGTGGCCTTCATTCAGGTTAGTTTCATTCATGGAATTCACTACAATTAATAAGGCCCATTTTAATTCAGAATCAGAGCATCCACACATGTGTTTAATGCCATTTACCTCATGCACTTGATATGTACACCTTTAGTTCATTTGGATTAACTTTCCTTCCTGTCCCTGTGTAGACAAGCCCGAAGGAATTTAGCCCTTATCTACCTGTATGCAGACCATTTATTAGTTGTACAGTTCCCAAAAGTGTGCTAGGCTCTTTACACATCAGAATCTTCTCTTCTAATGAGGTATTTACAAGATGCCCACCATTCTGTTATCTAAGCGACAACAAACAGGACAGAAAGAACTAGATAGGCAGACAAATGGACATTACAACAGTGAAAGAAGGTGAAGAATTCCTTATACCTGCTAATGGTCTCCTCACCTTGTATACAGAGAAGGCAGCTGATACAGTCAACCACCCACTGACGGGACGTGGCCAGCGAATCACAGCTGTATGGTGCTATTAGTCCAATCAGAGATCCAAACTGATCAAAAGTTCCCTGAGTCTAATGAAAAAAGAACAAAGAACGAAGAATGAATGGTCTCCAGTTGGACTAGACTTCACTTGCCATCCTTATTGTTCAGACCAGTCAGCTCTGTGTTTTTTGGGGAACCAGGGCACAGTATCTAGCCTGTCTGACTCATGAAAGACACCCCCTGCCCCCACCAGTCTCTGTTTGAACCAAAACCCATCAGAGAAAAGGCTTGCAGAGAACAATGAAGGGTGTTGGGAGACACACCTAGACCCCTCCTGAGAAGGGTGACAAGATTAAGACATCTCCATTTGCATACAGAATGAAGAACAGAGACAACTCCCCTAGCCTCATCTGCATGAAAGATGGGATAGGAATTAGCATGAAGAATGAGGAACAGAGAACCACACTGAACTCTGGGACCAGAAAAGCAGGGACGCATTGCATCATGGGAATCCCTGCTCCAGATGCTAATGAACCTATGCCTGCACACACCTAGCTCAGCAATTATCAGACCAATTCTAGTAATAAATCTTTATTATCCTAAAATACTGAAGCAGCCTAGTTGCCTTGTGAGCTCCCTGGAAAAAACCACCACCCATAGCCAAGAGTGATCAGCTCCGATTGTCTAGCCTAAAGAAAACCCTTGAAAACCCATTAGTTTACCCATAAACAAATCTAGTGTTCTCCCTTGAACCATTGTATTTTCTCTACAAAACCCCCTACCTATGCCCAAGTAAGGGTTCTGATGTATAGACCCAAACTCTGCATCAGTTCCACTGGGATTCCATCTCCTGACTGATTGTGCTGAGGGCTCTGCCTGTCTCCAGCACTCAGGACCCGGAGCTACCACCATTACCTGGGAACCCGACCCAGTTCAAGCCTCATGAAGTGGATGAGATTCCCCCCCCTCGCCCCTCCGTTTTCTTTTCTTCCTCAGGTATTAACCTTTCAAATGTAACCATTATGTTTGTTTAGCCCTCCTTGTGTAGTTATCACTATTATTCAATAAATAACTTTTATGGTTCAGCTGGTTGCTTCTCTCTCCCTCTCTCTCGCTCTCCAAATTTTACTCTGTATTTTCCGCTTCCCCCATTTACTCTGCAGCAACCCTTCTTTTACCTAAGCTAAAGGTCCCGGTAGCGCCCAAAAATACTGTTTCAGAGGAACAGCCGTGTTAGTCTGTATTCGCAAAAAGAAAAGGAGTACTTGTGGCACCTTAGAGACTAACCAATTTATTTGAGCATGAGCTTTCGTGAGCCACAGCTCACTTCATCAGATGTGATGAAGTGAGCTGTGGCTCACGAAAGCTCATGCTCAAATAAATTGGTTAGTCTCTAAGGTGCCACAAGTACTCCTTTTCTTTTTGCAAAAATACTGTGGGGTTTGCTCATGAAGTGGGTTACTACCAGTACAATTGTAATGTGGAAGTGGGATAGGGATGTGTTAAACTTGGGGCACATAAGAGGGGAGCAGCTGAAAGTGCTGCTTAACCCAGCCCATTGAGTACAGGGCCATATGAGAGGATCAGCTGGAGAGTGCTGATTGACCTGGTCCGCTCAGACTTGCTCTGCTAGTGTGAGCGTACGTGCGTGCGTGTTCATCTAGTTCTAGGGCTGGAGGAACCCAGCCCTGGGGAACCTAGGTCCTGCAGGGTAGCTCCATTGGGAGGGCACTTGCAGAAGGAAGGAGTAGAGCTCCATATGAACACACAAGTGACATAAGCAGCACATTCATAGAATTACAGACCCCCCCCCCCCAAGAACAGTAACCCTAATCAATGAGCCTACCCCAAAGTAACAGGCACATCTGGTAACATTGTGCCCCTGGTTCCTGTACTGTACTGGGTAATGCACATTGGAAAACATAATCCCAATTGTACATAGAAATGGATGGGGTCTAAATTAGCTGTTATCACTCAAGAAAGAGACCTCAGAGTCATTGTGTACAGTTCTCTGAAAGCATCCGCTCAACATGCGGTCAAAAAAGCTAACAACATGTTAGGAACCATTAGGAAAGGGATCGATAAGAAGACAGCAAATATCATTATGCCACGATAGGAATCTACAGGACCCCCACACCTTGAATACTGCGTGCAGTTTTGGTCATCTCATCTCAAAAAAGATGTGTTAGAATGGGAAGAAATACGGAGAAGAGCAACAAAAATTAGGCCAATGGGATAACTTCTCACCCAAGGGAGATTAACAAAAGAGCGACGTTTCAGCTTGGAAAAGAGACAACTCAGAGGGAATATGCTAGAGGTCTATAAAATCATGACTGGTGTGGAGAAAGTCAATAAGGAAGTGTTATTTAGCCCTTCACCTAACACAAGACCGAGGGGTCCCCCAATGAAATTAATAGGCAGCAGGTTTAAAACAAACCAAAGGAAGCATATCTTCACACAATGCAGTCAGAAGACAGGATACTGGGCCAGATGAACCATTCTTTTGCGGGAGGCAGGTTAGCCATTCTTATGTTTTATGTTCTTAGCTGGTTAAATAGAAATTTTCCTTTACCACCCTGGGAGCATAAGAACCAAGAATGCATTTGTGACACTGGCAGACCAGGCAACCTGTGTATGACCCATAATAACTTAACAAGAGGCACTTCCACTGTATCAAGACAGTTCACTTGCATGTGAATTTCAAAGAGATGGATTAGACTAGCAATCCTCAACTCATTCAAAAATGAACAATAGATGCTAAGTCTATTTGTCTGTGTTGATCTATACGCGGTTAGAAGTTTCACAATGTAACCAAATTAGCTTGTCGATGCTCATTCCCTTTCAGGTCTTCATTATGTGTGCAAGGTGTTCAGTTAACCTTAAAATCAAAGATGTAAGATACTGCAGGAAACTAATAATTTCTACATTGTCTTCAGCTTAACACTCTGTGTTATAATGGAAGAACGGCTAATCACCTTATGCGAATGAGTAACTAGTTTACTGTGTATGCACAGGAAATAGAAGATTAGCTTCAAAGCAAAGTACAGGAGGCAATCTGCATTGCCTAGTCTTTCTCAGGGGAAGGTCCTGCTGTAACCATTTTTGTGAGGTAGGCTTGTCAGCCTGCTAGAATAGCTAGAAAAGAGAAGGCTCGGGCCTCATCCTGTCATCTCTAGTCTGCTGAAACTTTGAACAGGGAAAGTGTAAGCCATAGGACAGAGAGCTTCCAAATCATCATTTGAAAGAACCTGGAAAATGCATGGAAAAACTAACAGTCTTTACATCTAAGCTGCCTTTGGATTCTGATCTGTTGGGATGATTCCAGAGAGACTTGTACAAGCCAGCAGTTTATTCCATCACTGTTTTGATCCTGAACTATGAACATTGACAGTCACTTGTATGGATATTGATCTTTTAACCATTTGTAACTCTCTTCTTTCTTTTAAGAAGAAATCTTCAATTTCGTTATTAAGGATTGGCTGGCAGCATGCTATTTGGGAAAGACCTGAGATTCACCTTGACCTGGGGATAAGCATCTGGTCCTTTATGATGGGTGAACCTCACATATGGTGAATCAGGTTTTCAGTAACCCCTCACTATATTAGACTGGGCTGTTTAGATGGGAGCCTAGGTCTGGAATGCCAAAAGGGGACCATGTTTGGCATTTTGTTAACTAGGGTGGAAGCTCTTTTGCTGTTGACTTGGTGCATGTAATTCTAGAATAAGCCAACAGTTTGGGGGATCGTCTGCCCTCTACTTCTTGCAGTCTGCCCGGAGTGTGGTCACAGCATTGTTGTGTAAACCTCTCTCTTATGGAAGCAGAGGGATCTTAGTCACTTTGAGATCCCAGCTGCTGCCCTGGAAGCTTTTTTCATGCATTTGCGTTGAGTGTCAGATCGGATAGAAGCAGGGAAGTCAGCTCAAGGAAGAGGAAGGCTATACTCACTGTGCTATGAACTGTCTCTTGATAGGCAGTCAGCAGCTGGATGGTGGCCTGCAAGGCCCTTTCTCTCTCCCACTCCTTCTCTGAATGGAGCCATGTCTCTAGTAGCTGTTGGTAGAGCAGGGGAATGGACAGAGTTAGTACCAGAAAATCCCTCCCAAAAGTTCCTCTTAAACAGGTTTAATTGTCACTAAAATCCCTCTCCAAAGCACCCGACCTCCATGGAGCGAAGGAATTACATGTCTAATGGAAGTGCCAGGGACCAGATTCACCTCTGAGTGATTGAAGACAAAGGAGTTACATGAGAGATGAACCTGGGCCTGTGTACGTGATGTCTCCTGTAGACTGTCTGATGGGAGCTGTCTACCACATTGCATGCTGTTTGATGTCTGCTGCTGTGTTCTGTTTCCTGGGCAACTTCTCCCACATTGAGTGGCCAAATGAGAGAGAGGAGCGTTTCTTTTTATTAATTTGAAGAAGAGCAGAGAAGTCCCCCCCCCCAGCCCAGCTCCTTTTAGAACTTCATTTTTATACTGAAGGTGCATCAAACTCCCCACCCCTCAGCTCTTCAAGATATTCTGTTCATGTCTGAGGAACAGGAAGTCTCCTCTGGATGAGTTTCCATACACAGGGCTTAACTCAATATGAATGAATTCCTCTTTGAAGAAGTGATCAGTTTCAACTGGTTCTCTTGGATTTGGCTACTGCAGTGGTGATTTTCTTGCCGGTCCAAGTAGTGTCAACTACATTGTAAGAAGTTGGTCCCAATCCAGCCCTGGCATAAAATGGCACAGCTTCTGTGGATTTCAGCGGGGCACATGCCTGCTTATCCCAGGAAGAATTTGGTGCTTTTTCCCCCGACAATTCACTCCATTGTGGAAAATTCCTCCACAACTGAAGCTTGACCCCCTAAATCTCTGACTCTTCCCTGCAGTAACACAACAAACAAACAAACAATCTTCACCATGGTTCAATGGTCTACTCACTTGAAACATTTCCTGGAACCAGTGTGCGGTTGGTTCTTCCTCCAGCAAAGTCTTCATTAGCTTGCCAAGGGCTTCCAAGGACTCTACGTACAGTGACTGAAACCAGAAGAGAAGGAGTGAGGCTCAGCACAGATAATTTGTGTGTGTGGGGGGGGACGACGACTGGGGGCTGGGGAAAGCTAACCATAACCTTGCCAGGGAGGCCATGTGTGACTGCCATCACCCAGTGCCTGCTGGGCAGAAATACAGTGGATGGTGCCTGAGGAGAATTGTTGTCACGTACCTGTATAGGCAGAGCATCCTTTGCTGTCTCACCTTCCTCTTTCATCATCTTCTCCAGGGGAGGGAGGGGAAACAAACTTTTGAAACACTGATGAAGGAGCTCACGGTTTTCCTTCAAGGTCAAAGATGGTTTGAGTTTGCTGGCAGAAGAAAGAGAGAGAGAGAAAAGTCATGCATTAGACTCAGTACCACCTCCAAGTAAAAGAAATGGGTCCAATGACTGGAGATTGTCTCAATCTAAAACCCCAAATGCAAACAACCCTTCACTTTGCAGCTGAGCACCTCTTTGCACCTCTATTAAGTATTGGCTCATTGAGAAGTAAAGCTAAAGCTTCAAGTCCCCTTTTTAGAGAAACCCACAAGCTTCCTTCCCCCTGCCAGCAAGCCAGACACCTCCCTCCCCATCTGAACTCTACTGCATTGGACTGCATGCCCCACAACCTCCAAGTTTGTGTCTTTCAAGCACAAACCTCCAAATGGACACATTCAAACCCTCAAGAACTAAAGTTCTGCTGGTGAGCAGCATGTGAGCCAAACCCGGCAGGCATCAAACTGCTCCCAACCTGGCACTCATGAACTAACAAAGACGACGTCACAGTGCCAGGAAATATGGCAGAAAATAGCCTACCTCAGGTGTCTAATGGCAAGAATTGCCTTGTAGCGAACTGGAGATGCCAGGGAATCCAGTGGTTCCTTTTTAATGAAGTCCTGAAATGCACGAATAGGGAAATTAAAAAAAATGGGAAATGGATTTGAAAGGCAGAGAGGCTTTCCTCTCACACCCTGGAACAGGGCCATATGCCAGGTCTGTAATAAACAGACACCGTGCTCGGCAGGCTCTCTGCCTCAGAAATGGACCGTAGGGCCATCTGCAGGCTATACAGAGGACAGAAAGATAACTCCCCAGACACAAGCCATTCCTGCCACTTACAGCCCACAATAGGTCGGCATCCCTGCCAAGCTCAGAGTGGACCCAGCAGCATTCTGGGTGCCGTGCAGGTAGCTCATGAGACTGCAGTGGTACAGTCACAGCCAATGGATAAAACAACATCTACCTGGAAACCCAGTCTGATGACATTACAACAAACTCCTTTGTACTTCAGTCCTCAAAGCTCCTCATCACTCACCAGCATGTAGCCAAGGAGCTCCAGTTTGTAAGAGAATTCGAACTCCTGGGAGTCTCTGGTCTCCAAAATGGCACAGCTAATCTCCGTGACATTCTGGATGAGGGTTAATTTTAGGTGCATGTCCTACATAATCCAGAAGGAGAAACAAGAGGATGTGGATGAGAAACGGAGAGAAGAACCAGAGTCCAGAAGATAAAGATCAGGAATTAAATCTAGCCACAGGAGAGGAGAGAGGTGTCCACAGACCCCAGAAGGCAGAGGACCCTGGCTCTGTACCCACCTCAGAAGAAGAGAAAACCCAGGTTCATGAAAGAAATCCAGGGCCACTTACACCAGAGCAGCCAGGACTCCTGCTTGATGTAGCAAGGAAATCAAGCTCTGTGCAATTTAAACAAGCAACTTGTGGATAGAAAAGGCAAGAGCTGAGGGCAGATTATTTAGAATTTACCTTGTTTGTAAGAGCGATGCCCAGCACCTGAAAAACAAAATGCAAAACAGCTATTAGCAATGTCTATAGTCCCACATAACACACATCCTCAAAATGGCCTGGCTGGTGAATATGGAGCAGAGAGAAATCATGATTGTTAAATCTTCCAAAAGGCAGGAAACGTATCCAGAGGGGGTGTTTTTCAGAGGTCAAGATCAGGGGCCAGATCTTAGACAGGGCAGAACTGAATGGCAAAGTGACTTGGCGAGGTTGCACTGAGAGGAGAGTCAGTACCAGCAGTCAGACACCTAGGGAACAGAAATAACGAGCACACAGACAAACAAGACGACAGAGAAGAGGGAAGGGAAGTAGTGAGTCCAAGAAATAGAGTGACAGCAAAGAAACTAAATACAAGTTAGCACCATTCTCTCTTGGCTAGCAAAAGATAGAGCTAGATACACATACATATTAGGGGAGTTAGAGTGTTATTCTGAATAGCCTGAGTGTGACTCCATGTGAATTACTGTGTAGCTGTGCTCGACAGAATTTCAGAAGACTATAGAAAAACTAGAGAAAACACAAAGAAGAGCAACAAAAGTGATACAACATGTGACAGCTCACGCTCCATCCATTACAGTTTTAAATTTCAGTTATGTGACAAATTATTGCTCAAAGGAGAGTTTTAGAAAATACAAGCCCTCTCTCTATAAACTCAGAGACAATTCTATAACTTCAGGGTAATGCCCCTCACAGTTGTCATGCAAAGGCTCTTACCTGACAACTGGTTCTGTAATGGTGAATGATGTTCCTTGTGATGTCTGCCTCTACTCGGGAGAGAAGCTGCTCTTTTGGAGCATGGACAGCCACGTTGCTGTATGTCAGCATCAGGGTGCGGCGAGTCTTGCCTCTTGTCCCATGGTGGTAATCCTAGACAATAGGAAACATCACTAGAGACAAGTTCTTTTGATTCATTTGGCCTTGGAATGAATCAAACATTGGTGGAGCCGGGCCCCCGAGCCTTGAATACTGCTGGATCCCGGGCACCATGAGCCCATAGAACTCGCCGCCCCATTGCCATCATTCCCACTGGGTAACTCTGACCCAGAGAGCCGAAAAGGCTGAACCGACAGCAGTGGAGTACATGGGAGCTTAGTCATTGACACTGGTGGGTACAAGATCAGGCGCTAAATGTCTTGCCTAAGGCTGCACAGTGAGTAAATGGCAGAGCCAGCAATGGGAGCCCAGAGGCCTAGTCTCCTGCTCTATCCTCTAGATCAGTGGTGTTCAACCAGGGGGACTTCTGTACCCCTGAGGGTCTGCAAGGGTCTTCCAGGGGGTATATCAACTCATCTAGATATTTGCCTAGTTTTACAGCAGACGACAAAGAAAGCACTTGCAAAGTTACTAACTCAAATTTCATACAATGGCTTTTTTAGACTACTCTATATACTGCCCACTGAAATGCAGGTACAATATTTAGATTCCAGTTGATGTATTTTCTAATTCTAGGGCAAAAATGGGAAAATAAGCAGTCTTTTTTTCAGGAATAATGTGCTAGGACCCTTTTATAATTTTATGCCTGATTTTGAAAGCAAGTAGTTTTTAAGTGAGGTGAAATTTGGGGGACACAAGACAAATCAGACTCCTGAAAGGGGGACACTAATCTGGAAAGGTTGAGAACCACTGCTCTAAATCAGAGGTTCCCTAATTGTCATCCGTAGACCACTGGTGGTCTACCTAAAGCGGGTTGGTAAGCCACATGTTGCTTGCAACACCTCCTCATTTCCAGCTACTAACCTGGAATAAAAAACAGCTAAAAATACCTTCAATGCTTTTCCATGCAAGCAACTGATGTAGTTCCCACACATTGTGCATGGGAGGGGCGCTCAAGCCATGAGACATCAGACGGTAAAAATCATTTGAGAGAACCCCAGCTCCACATCGTGCTGCTGTCTGCTTAACGGCAGGCATCACGTGGAACGCATACACTGGGGGACAATGCTAGCTGACCGGAGCAGACACTACCGTGGGGCTGCTGCCCCTGCTTTAGGGGGAGAGGAAGTTTGAGAGAACCCCCTGGCTCCTTTACCTTCAGGCGGCTGACGAACCCAGAAATCTTAACCTGGCTCATTGCAGCCCCAAACTCCTGAAGTGCCTTCAAGGTGAGGTCCAAGTGGCTCGCAGCACAGACTGCGAGGATGGAGACGACTCCCTGTCACCCAAGAGAAATACAGGTTAGGATCGAACCAGGTGTCTGATAGAGCCCATGAGTCCATTCCTTTCACCCAAAGTGGTGTAAAGTGCCAATCAGGCCTGAGACACATGGGGAGCGGGCGCTGAGTGAAATAGCAATCAAGAGGCTAGGAAGCAAAATGGCATCTGTCCCAGGCCAACTCAGAGCTGAGCCCCACAGGGAGCATTCAGGGATTACTTGGTAAAATGGGGAGAGGGACAGAGGCCTCACCTGTCTCTCAGGGGCTTCCATATAATCTGCTGTCGTCAGAAGTGTATGAATCTGTGATTTAACATGGACCAGGTCCTGACAAGCTGCTAAGGACGTTCCTAGCGCCTTATACAGGAAACTCTGAAAGAAAGAGACCAGCCCTGGGATATCAGGAACACAACGTGCCTGTCAGTACAGACCCAGCTCAGCAACACTCAGGAAGGAACAAGACAGCCAAGTCCAAGCACCCATGCTGCAGAAACATCCCATCGTCTAGCCCAGCCAGAGAACCAACAATGCAGTACAGACAAGCAGCCTGTCCAAGCAAATATTGGAAGGGCAGGGGGGCAAGAGAGCAGGGAACAAGTACAAACAAATTTTATACGCAGAATAAAATATCAAATAATGAAACCTTGAGAGAAGCCTTATGCAGCCCTCCAATCAGAATTTCAGGGGAAAGTAACTAGAAACTAAACCTTAACAGAGAACAAACCTTCTCTTTGGAGGGGCTGGCATAGCCGGCCATCTGCCAGCTCAACTCAAGGGATATCTGGCTGCTCCAGGCACTGTTGTCTATCATCTCCAGAGATGTTCTTAGGAACTGCGTGTAAAACCAGAGTTAAAGCAGATGGTTAATTGCAAGAATGTGGGGGCTGTTGTGGGGTTTGGGGTTTTGGTTGGTTGGTTGGTTTTTGCTTCCTTGTTCTGTTGTAAACTTTCCAATATTCAGGTGTCCTGGGAAGATTATTTCCCTATTGAGAACTATAAACATTGACAACCCAGACTTCCTCTGCCTCTTGTTCTTGAACCTTTGCCTGAGGATTCCTCTCAGTCCCCAAACCCAGATGGACAGTGAATTGGAGAATGAGATGGAGCCAAGACATCTGACCATCGAGGAGTGATTTTCCAGTGGATGGACGATGGCTCTAGTCAACTTTGAACAAAGGACCCTGGACTACGAAGGACCAGGCACCTTCTCTGAAGTGCTATGGACCCTTTATGACACCTCCCGAGGTACCCAGGGTTGTGAGGGACCTCACTACCACCTGCCCTTAGCATGAGGAAGCCTTCTCTGTACCTGCCAAGTGTCAGCTCCTGACTCTGCCAGTCACAGAAAACACAAGCACACCCTTCTCACCCCGTCCAGGATCCACTGTCCTTCCACAGATAAGCAATCAGTACACTCCAACCGCTCGCCCTCTGGACATCCCCAGAATGTCCAGCCCCTGTTCCACTGGACACTCACAGAATTCAGAGATTTGCTACACACCACCTTACCAGCTTCACCTCAGCATCACCGCTCCATTTCACACACTTCAATACATTGACAGTGAAAAGAAGTAGAGTTTAATTCACCAAGATCAGAGATTTGAGAAGCAGCAAGAATAATTAATGTACACAAATGGTTACATAAAAATAAAATCCTAACACACTTCTAGAGCTTCAACTTAAAGAACCAAACAGTCCCCTGTCTCACAAGGGATAGCTCCCCCAAATCTCTCTCCCAGCAGGAAACACCCAGACCAAATGTGATCCTCCATTCATAAGACAAGCCAGTTGGCAATTTGTCCAATAGGTGAAGGATACCTGGTGCAGGATACCTCTGGACCTCCAGATATAGTTCCAAGCATCCATTGTCCGCTTGTAAACAGGGTACCCCCTATTGTTTGTTTGTTTTTATTGTCTTGAATCTCCTCTGGAGACTTTGCAATCACTTGATTAGAATTTTGCTCTATTGATTAGCATCCACTGTGAATAATTACTCAGTCTACATACAGCCATTCAAGCAGCTAAGCATCTTCTGCCTGAAAGAAACTTCTTTATCACCTTCTGGTGACCAGCCCCAACACACAGACCTTCAAAGCATCAATTTCAGTAGACAACCATAACGCCTTAGATATTATCCATCCAGTCACTGTGCAACGATTATGAGGATTATGCAGTGTGGCACAGGCATCCAGGAAAGGCTTTACATGACACCCTTTGATGATATAGAGATCAGATCCAGGGAATCCTGGGAACCCTATGCACTCCTGTGGCCTCTGCCAGTGGGTACCCAAAGGACCCGGGGTCACACCCTCAACTCCCATTGAAGTCAGCCAGAGGTTAGGAACTCTCAGCACTTTGCTGTTTCAGGCCCGACTTTTGAACAGCAGCCAGGAAATATCAGAAACCTCACAAGAGAACCTAATCTTAGTTGATTTTTGAGCCCAAAGAATTTCAAATGAGGCTGGATCTGGAATGGGAAATTCTAGAGTGTAATCCAACCCCAAATGGAACTCCAAACCTTCTGGGGCTTCTTTGTCACTAGGTCCTTTCCTTTCATTTTCAGCCCTTGCCATAAAAATCTTCCTTGTCTGGATTTACATGAGGCTGTAAAGAGCTCTTTCTGACCACAAAGGCTTCTCCATGAGATACAGACACCAAACCTTGTCTTGTCTCTTTTCCTTTTTGGGTTTCTCAGAGCAAGTTTTCTTTTGAGTGGCAAATAGAAAAAAAAAATCCTTTAGACGTCCCCCAGTGATGCATTAGCACCATTAGCAGGCTGGGTTTCTGGTTAAGTTTTGTGTTGTTCCCAGGGGTAATACAGAGGGATTTATAACTAGAGCTGGTTGAACAATAGTAAGGCCATTTCACAAAACAAGTGGGATTTTTTTGTTTTCTTGATTTTTCAACATACAAATGAAAAGTGAAAATACAAAAATATTTTGCTTTTCAAAATCAAAAATGACCATTATTCAATTCTTTGTTTTCCCCATTTCCTTGCCTTTATCCCTCATCCCCGTGCTTTTTTCCCCCTCTTCCACTTTGTGATTGAAAAGCGGAGGGGGGAGGAGGGGGGAAGGGGGAAGGAGACAAACAGCAAAGCAACTGGAAAAAAAAATCAGCTGCAGTTTCAAAAAACTAAACATTTTCTAGTTGGGTTGGGGTTATTTTGTTTTGGGTTTTTTTTGTGTGTGTGTTTGAAAAAAAAAAAAAAAACAGAACCCTGAAAAATTTGAAAATGTCCCATGAAAATACAAAGGCCATTTTTAATTGAACAAAAGTTGCAAATGAAATGGTTTGACCAGCTCTGCTTATAATGAATAATTTATCATTAATTTTTTCCCCAGCTGATATATTTGGAGGGGGAAGAGAGGACTGTGACAATACATCTGAAAGCCATCCTCTACCTGAAGCAGCATGTGCTCCCACCGTGCATGGTCCAGGGAATTCTCTGTGTTTCCTATAAAGCAGGAGGCAAAACAATAATGTCACCTAGATTAGCAAGAAGAGTCATCCCAGGTATCTCCTTTGCAATCAGTCCTTCTAAAACTCCTGGTCTGCCAAGCTGGAACATACCTGGGCTTTCAAGGCGAAATGGAACTGTACCTATTGGGTTCTGGGAGAGTCACCCTGCTCCTGTCCTGAGGGGCTTAAAACAGTCCTGGGCGAGGGCTGTAGGAGGGAAAGAGGTGAGAGGTTTTTCGCAGGAGTGGGTGGGTGAGATTCTGTGGCCTGCATTGTGCAGGAGGTCAGACTAGATGATTATAATGGTCCCTTCTGACCTTGATATCTATGAATCTATGAAAGGGATTAACAAGAGCTGGGCTGACAGGGAAAGCAGCTACAGCTGTAGCCAGGGTAATCAGGGCCCAGCTGGCCCTTATAAGAGGGCCGTGGGCCAGTAGGAGAAGGTCTTTCTCTCTAGTTTTGAAGGGAGTAGGGCCTGCCTGCAGAAAGGGTACTGGGAATGAGGGTGGGCTGGGGAAAGGCCAGAGCAGCAGGGAAGCTCTAGGCTGGCAACTCCCCAGGCTATCGGGCCTGGTCCAAGGCCCATAGGGGTACTGGGTTGCAGGGAAAGGCAGCAGACCCAAACCCCCTTGCCTGTGGTGACTGGCTCTTACACTGCAATCTGCCCCAAGGTGCAGGGGCCCAGACTGAGGCAAGGTGGGGATTAGAGGGTTGGGCGTTCCCCAGAGAAGGGAGACCCATAGAGACTGAGGGGGTACTGCCAGGGCGCAGCACCCTGGGTAAAAAGGGCACCGGGGTCTGAGAGGGCCACGGGCCTGCAGAGGGTGCTCTGTGCTGGAAAGAGCTAATTCCCAGATGGCCAGCAGGAGGCGCTGCAGGGGTGAGTCGTTGCGCCGTCACAGGGACCTGCGCCAACGTTCTTTGTTGGACCAACAGAAAATGTCCTGTTTCAGAGTAGCAGCCGTCTCAGCCTGTATCCGCAAAAAGAAAAGGAGGACTTGTGGCACCTTAGAGACTAAGAAATTTATTGGAGCGTAAGCTTTCGTGAGCTACAGCTCACTTCGTCAGATGTTACGTACCCTGCTGGCATTTTTATTCAGGGTCCGTCAACCCACCAGGAGTGAGATGCTGAGCACTCCCAATTCCGCTTGACTTGAATGGGAGCTGAGGGTGCTGAGCACCTCACAAAACTCTTCAGCACATCAGAAGACTGGGTTTAGTAGGAATACAAACTTTTCCTGCAGAATCAGAGATTCTGGACTTGATCCGAACTGGATGTAAATCGTGTAGCTTCACTGAAGTCAATGGAATTATACTGATTTACATCACCTGAGAATCTGGCCCTGTTTCTGAGTGTCCAGCTCTAACCTAGCCTTCTTTAATGGCGGCACGGTGTAGTGCTGGGGACTCTGTACAGCCGCAGCAAGGAGGGAAGATACAGCTCATTTTTTAAAATCTTTTTTGGAATATCAAACCCGCTTGTCCATGGGGGGGTTCGACGTTCATGAGAAACATAGCAGGCTTGTGCTGCACCTAGGGTCTGTCCTGCTCCCCAGAGACTAGACCGGCGCAGCTACGTCACTGGAGCTCTGCTGGCATAACGCCATCGTGTAGACGCAGCCTGCGCTGACTGAAGGGTTTTTTCCATGGAGGTCAATAGAGTCATACCACTGTAAAATTGGTGAAAGACCTTATTAGGCCCACAATACCTAGATTCTCCCTAGGGCACCCACCTGGCCAACCTAGCTTTTATGGCGCAGGTTTCTTATGGGTTTTTTAATCGAATCCCCCTTGAAAGTAAACGTGGGGTTTAATTTTCAGAAAAAGTCCGTTTGCAAAATCAGACTCTCTATGTAACCCCAAAATCTTTCACTAACCTCCAGCTTCATGCGTATTGACCTTCCCAAAAAATAACCTAGCAAAGGTGTGGGGGAAAGTGCTGTGACATTTCCATTCAGCTGAAACCTTCCTGGCCTGATTCTGCCCTGTTTGAATTGGCCTCAGTGGTTCACAGTTATCCAGAGGAAGGAAAAGTGTGGGCCTAGAAGCCCCATTTCAATTCCCCACTGTTCCCACGTACTGCAACAGGAATGGCACAACACACGTCAATACGAAGCTGCATTTTCTGGCTTCCCTTCTATTCTCCATGGACCACACTCCTCCTAACTAACACTTTACCTTCAATGTACTGCAGCAGAGATGGGATCTTTACTACCCACATCTCACCCACTGCTGCATGGACAGTTTGGTGCAGGGCCTTTAGTAACTGCAAGGCAGCACATCCGTGTCCTTCTCTTTCATAAGGGGATGAGGCCACTACCTGTCAATGAGAGAGAAAGAACAGGCTAAGTTTTGTCAGCACAATACCAGTTTGTTCCTGAGGGAGGGAATAGTTCAGAGACTCTCATTGTGGAGACAATCCAAGAGAGTTGTTGCTTCTACTGCAGTGCCTTCCTGAAGAAGAAAGCATTCTAGCTAGTAGGAGGATGCAGGACAGTGTGTCTCAGGAGAGGCCGGAGAGAGAGAGAGACCCAGTCATACACATTCCTCAGCCTAAGTCAAGCATCTAGCTACAAAACCAATTTGTATAGTTAACTGTCCCATTCCACAGAAAACCTATTCTCATGGTCTACTCACCAGGAGTCGCGCCAGCAGCCCCTGGGGTGTAGGGAGTTGCACTAGGGAAAGAAACAGAATAGCGTTAATTATCCCAGGCTTTGCAGAGAGTCCTGCTGATGTTCTTCACCTCTCCATTTCCAACATGCCCACCAATGTTGAATACAGCTGATAATAATTTGCATTGCCATAGTGCTTTCAGTCTGAGCATCTCAGAATGCTCTACAAACATGTATGAATTCCACCTCATAGCACCTCTGTGAGGTTGGCATGAATTACTCCTTCATTTCACAAGTGGGGAAGCTGAGAGAGAAAGATCAAGTGATTTCCCCAAGGTCACATCCGAATTTTGGTGGCGAGCTGGGAACAGAACCCACATTTCCTAGCTCCCTCCCATGGCCGTGTTGTAATCACAAGACCATCCCTCATCCATTTTAGCCTCCTGATTGCAGATGAGAGAACTGGAGCAGACTGAACCTGTTCATTTCATAGTGCCTGGAGAGAAGAAATGAAAGAGTTTCTCTTATAAACCTCGTCCACTGTAGTCGAGGCAAGCAGCTGCTTCTCCTTCCCGCTGCTTTTTCTCAGCCAGTTCCCTCAGGCATCTGCAAAGAGGCTTCAAAGTACCAGTGTACTGAGTTGGCACCACATACTCCAGCAGCCTTGGCCATAACACCTGCAGAGAAGAGCGAGACTGTTCAGTACGGAGCTCTTTCCGTTCCCCCACCTCCAGTATCCTGCTGTCTGAATCCCTCCCTGCCATGTAGCTTCTCCTTTGATTCCTCACGGACCCTTCCCTAACCTATCACCTCATCTCTCTCTCCCCATTAGCTCACTCTACCTGTCTGGTGCCCCCTCACTCTGTCTTTTAAAGACACTATCTTGTTTGGTGAGTGTTAGGATATAGATATTCAGGCCTGTCTGCAAAGGCCTGTACTTTAAGAATTTAGGTGTATTCTTATCACTTGGCTAGTTATAGAGGTATAAAAGAAAGAAAGAGAATCAAAATCACTGTCTGCTGGTGTAAGAGCCTTCTCTTACTGTGACAGTCTGAGGCCCTGTTCTTAGGCTAAAGCCTTTGGCTAAGCAGCAGAGGCAGCCATAAGCTAGGACGCGAACAGTCACATCCTCACATTCCAAACTAGTCACACTGAAATCAGGTGCTATTGGGCTGTTAGGAATACAATCCTGTCCTGATAGTGCCTATCACCTCCAGAGAAAGGGAAGGGCCTAGAAGATGTAAAAGGAAACTTAGTTTGATAGCATCCTGTCTGGCAAGAACTCACTTACCAATACTGGGATGTGAAATCCTCACTTCTGTATTGTCTTGTCATTATCATAGAATCATAGAATATCAGGGTTGGAAGAGACCTCAGGAGGTCATCTAGTCCAACCCCCTGCTCAAAGCAGGACCAATCCCCAATTTTTGGCCCAGATCCCTAAATGGCCCCCTCAAGGATTGAACTCACAACCCTGGGTTTAGCAGGCCAATGCTCAAACCACTGAGCTATCCCTCCCCCCATTATAGTTCCCACTTTGCTATTGTTTGTCTGTATAATCTCTGTCTGGTTCTGTTCTTGTTCCTGTCTGCTGTATAATTAATTTTGCTGGCTGTAAACTAATTAAGGTGGTGGGATATAATTGGTTACATAATCATGTTACAATATGTTAGGATCCTACTAAATTTCAGGAACATGATTGGTTAAGGTATAGCAAAGCAGAAGTCAAGTTTTACTATATAGTCTGCAAAAAGAAAAGGAGTACTTGTGGCACCTTAGAGACTAACCAATTTATTTGAGCATGAGCTTTCGTGAGCTACATCTGATGATGATACATCTGATGAAGTGAGCTGTAGCTCACGAAAGCTTATGCTCAAATAAATTGGTTAGTCTCTAAGGTGCCACAAGTACTCCTTTTCTTTTTGCGAATACAGACTAACACGGCTGTTCCTCTGAGACCTATATAGTCTGCAGTCAATCAGGAAGTAGGGGGGTGGGGGAAATGGGAACAGGGAATGGGGGTAAGGAAATTGGAATCATGTTTGGCTAAGGGCAGGAATGGGAACAGGGACACAGGTGTAAGGCTCTGTGGTGTCAGAGCTGGGAAGGAGGATACTAAGGAAGGAAACTGGAATCATGCTTGCTGGAAGTTCACCCCAATAAACATCGAATTGTTTGCACCTTTGGACTTCGGGTATTGTTGCTCTCTGTTCATGAGAGAAGGACCAGGGAAGTGAGTGGGTGAAGGAATAAGCCCCCTAACAGTGAGCAATTGGGCTCTCACCCAGAGATGAAGCCTCTTTCCCAGCATTAGAGCATTATGGAGATATTTAGATCGTACCATAAGCTTACTCAGAACTTGACAGACCTATATAAGGCACAGTCCCAGCCCCAATATCTCTTCAAATCCAGGATCACCAACTCTACGTTTCAGAAGTATTCATGGGGGATCTAAGGGGAAGTTGCACTCAGACAGTGGAAAGAATTAAGAGACGATCTCTGCAACATGATTCCTTCCAGTTAAGTTGCTTTATATCTTTCCTCTACTGTGAACCGCTTACTCCATGATGAAGGGGTCACATCATCCCTGACATGAATTTGACATGCTGATCCTCCATTATGCTGGCTGTGCAGAAGGCTTCCTTGTGGAGGGGTACAAGGAACGTAAGGAAGAACGTCCCTATTTCAAGAAGCAGTAGCAAGAGGTCACTTACTTGGGTCATTCCATTGACTGAGGTGTCCAGACATTGCAGGATGTCAATGCACAGGGTTTGGATCGTGCTTTCTTCCTCAACATCCTGGGTGAGAAGTGTTGTACCCTGCTGTGAGAGAGCTAGATAGAACTTATTCGCTAGTAGTAAGATACTGGCAATAGAACCAGTGTCCTTCTCTTACAAAGCCACCTTGAGCATTGACCTATGCCTGCTTTTATACTGCACTGGAAGTGCACAAACGTCTGAAGGGAAGAGAATAATAGAAACTCCGAACTGGTGGGTCCGATCCCAGGCTTAGGAAAACCCTAAAATGAAGGGAATGATTCACTGAACACAAAAGAGTTCTCCCAACAGTGTTCAATGTTTTAAAATTTGAAAAACTGTTTCATCTTTTGATCTCTGAGGAAAAACATTCCGATTCTGCCCAGGGGAAATCAATTTGCAGAACCAGGGGGATCCAATCTCTTTGTTCTGATGCCCCAACCAGCTTGGTCATTCTGTGTGTAGTGAGTGTGATTCTATCAATGGGACCAAAACTGGCCTGATGAGAAAAAGCAGCCTTCTTTGAGAGAGATGTGTGTGTGTGTATTGCCACGAGCTCCAACTTTGTAGAAAAGGGGCCAGGCAGAGCTAAGATCTTCCACAACTTACTGTCAAGTTGAACTGTTTATGTTCATACATATCACGGATTCAGTCATGGAGCACAAAGTGTCTGGGGCCCGCGGCTGTGTCCATGGATAGAAATACGGATTGAAGATATTTTTATGCAACCTGCATAACCTGAGTGTTTTGCTGATTGTTTAGGTCTGCTTTGACAGCCACAGAACGGGGCATCGTTCTGTTTTTTGGAGAGTCTATTTAAAACAAAAAGATGTGCTTCCTTGTACAGGAACATTTCACTGAAAAATGGTGTTTTCTGAATGTTCAAGGACTCATCAGAGGTTGGAGCAGCATAGATAACTCTGTTAGATGGAAATACCCAGTGTGAGATTCTGGTCTCTGTTACACTAGTATAAATCCAGAGTAACACCACTCAAGTCAGTGGAGTTACCTTGACTTTACACCAATATAACGGATCCGATTCTGGCTCTATTCATTCAGTCCAGCTGTCCTGGAGTCAAAACTCCCACTGAAGTCAAGGGGAGCAATCAGCATGCAAGAATGGTAGGACCGAGTCCTAAGTGTTAAGAACTCTCCTTACCAGTTTGCTGGTGGACACACTGAACTCGCTGAAAACATATGCTACCAGATCCCATGCTGCACAATTCTCCACACTTCCTGAACTGAGCAGCGTCCTGATGAAATGAAGAGCTGCCTTCCTCACCTGCAAGGGTAGAGATTACACACAGCACTTCTTGTTAGCCCTTCTGCCTGAAATAGGAGCTAGGATATGATATGAGAGTCCTTATGCTTTTGATTTTGTCTCCTTGGATTAGAAACATGGATACATTTAACACCGGCAGGAGAATGACATGCCTTCTCTATTCTGCAGTCTCTCATCTGGATCGGAATGAAAGCTCCACCCAGATATCCATTCATGCCATAACACTGAAAAAGTTGAAATAGTTCACTGTTCCACACACAATCTTACCGTAGCATTCTGATCACTGAGAGTGGATTTCACTGCCTTCACAATCAGAAGCTTTTTAACTCTTGTCTCAGGCACTGAAAGATAAGGAGAGGTGTACAGTGCTTCTTTGTTCCACACACACTCACTTTCCACATTGGAATTAATCCTGGATTTCAAAGGGCCCTAGTTAAGAATAGTATCAAGCTTCTCTCCTCTACAGAATCAGTGGGGAAGACATAGGACCAGATTCTGGTCTCAGTTGCACCAGTGTAAATCTAAAGTAATTCCATTTCTCTAAATAGTGCCATCCTACTACCATGATGGAAATATTATAAAGGAGTTTGATAGACTGAGGTGACTGAAGTTAATCTGTGTTTACACTGGCATAACAGGACTCAGAATCTAGTCTAGAGTGTATAACACTTAGGATTCTCGAGTCAGGAGTATTATTCTATTTTTATCTGATTATTGTTAACATGCATTAGCCCCAAGTTAACTTCTGTATTTGAAGTTGAAAAAGACCTTGACAAATATCTTGGGCTACATTCAGCACTTAGTTGAACCTGTTGATTTCTGTGTGGCCATATGGGGGTAACTTAGGGCAGCATTTGGTCCCTTAGGGGATCTCCAAACCACTGGTGACTGTGTGTTCTAGAGCCTCTGTGCCCCAGTTGCAGAGGTGATGAGTCTGCTGCAGCCCTGCCGTGCCTACACAGCCTTGGTTCTTTAGCTCAATCTCGAGTAGCTCAAGCTTTTAGCTCTGGATGTCCTCAACTCAACCCTCAGCATGTCGGCCAAGAGGGCAGCTGGCACAGTTGCTCCTGTGTTACTTACAGTCAGCCCCAACAATAGCTCTCAGGAAATCTAAAGACGCCACACGAATGGCCTCATGCTCAATCTCCAGCTGCTCATGTAGAAATGCTAGCAGATCATCAGGAGAAGAACGGGCTGCAAGGGAAGAAATCACATCTTCACTGTCTGCAGAACTCTTATTCTTACCGTACCTCACAAAGGTAAGGAAGTTACAAAGAAACCACTGTGTAACTCAGAGTCTCTTCCCCTTACCTAGCAGAAGTACACAATGGAACAGCTCTTGGTGGTTTTCTCTGCTGAGCTGCTTAGCTGGAGAACAGATCTGTGGGAAGAAGGGAAATGGTGAAAGAAAAACTAATCAGAAGCAAGGGAAAAGAAAAATGTTCAATTCATTTCTAAGCTTCCACTTCCTGCTTGTCCAACTAGAGGTCTGAACCCCAGGGAGATGGTCCTGCATGCACAGCAAGACTCCAAGACAATGACCAATACATTAGATAAGAGAAGCTAAAGTGTTTTGAGCAGCAGAGCTGACCTAATCAAGACACAGCCACAGTTTTTACTTTACAACTCTGACTCCCCCTGGTAATCGGCTTATGGTGCAATCGCTTTACAAACTGAGCTGGATAGTAGCTAAGAAAATGAGAGCGCTCCCTGCTTACTCTTGAGCCTGCAGAAATCAGTAAGGCATGAGGAGGTCCCCAGGCTCTGCACGATCATTCCATTGATTTTTTAGTGTTAATATGCTTCAGATCTGCTGTGCCTAAGCTGAAGGGATCCAAGCAAAACCACCCCTCACCTGGTTGTGCAGAGCACTGCAGATGGCTTGAAACTTCCCTTTAGGTAGAGGGATCTTATATTCAACAGAGACCTCCAAGAGCTGGCTCAGACTCTGCAACAGAGGGCGAAAGTCAGATGGTGGGCACACAAAGGAGCCATATGTAGTGACTGAAGCAGATTCAGGGGATTCCTAGATTCCAAGGCCAGACCGGATTCTTGCCATCATCTAGTCTGACCTCCGCTCGGTATGACACAGGCCAGAGACCTTGCCCAGAATCATTCCCAGAGCAGAGCTTTTAGAAAAACATACCAATCCTGATTGAAAAATCATCAGAATCCACCTCGGCCCTTGATTAAAAAATGGTGAAAATCTAATTCCTTCCTGCATCTAACACACTTTTCTCCGTTGCTGCTTGAAGCTTCCAGAATGTCTCGGATGCCATCTACATACTTTACTATGTTTACACAGTTGTGTAGTGCCCTGATGCTATCAAACAAGTCCATGATACATTGGTTCCCTCCAAATCATGGGTATTTCAACCCCCAAAGTGACCACATACTCTGTACTAGAAAGCTTCAACCAACACAGACGGTGAGTAAATATCACTACCAAGAAGTTAGAGCTGTCTCATGACTTCATTTACAACTGTGTAGCCCCACTGAAGACAGAATATGGCCCCTTACTTCTCGCTCATGTGGTACTGAGGGTGGATGAAATAGAGGGACAAGGCGAGTGAGACAATATCTTCAATTAGAATCTTCAATTAGTGAGACAATATCTTCAAATTCAATCAAACCTGGATTTGTGCTGGAAATGGCCCACCTTAATTATGCACATTGTAGGGAGAATGGTCACTTTGGATGAGCTATTACCAGCAGGATAGTGAGTTTGTGTTTGTGGTTTTTGGGAGGGGGGTGAGGGGGTGAGAGAACCTGGATTTGTGCAGGAAATGGCCCAACTTTATTATCATGCACATTGTGTAAAGAGTTGTCACTTTGGATGGGCTATCACCAGCAGGAGAGTGAATTTGTGTGGGGGGGTGGAGGGTGAGAAAACCTGGATTTGTGCTGGAAATGGCCCACCTGATGATCACTTTAGATAAGATATTACCAGCTGGACAGTGGGGTGGGAGGAGGTATTTTTTCATATTCTCTGTGTATATATAAAGTCTGCTGCAGTTTCCACGGCATGCATCCGATGAAGTGAGCTGTAGCTCACGAAAGCTCATGCTCAAATAAATTGGTTAGTCTCTAAGGTGCCACAAGTCCTCCTTTTCTTTTTTCAATTAGATTATCACACCCACCTTGTCGCTCCAATATCTTGGACCAACATGGCTACAACAGCACTGCATAGAACCGTAGATGAAACAGACAGGCAATGATTTTATATCTATCTAGTTATGCAGTGCAAAGCAATGACCCTCAAGCCTCCTTGTTATTAATTTTCAACCGTTGACAGTTGACTTGGTACCGACCAGAGACAACATATGGTAGCCCCTGCTCTGAGGAGCTTATGATCTAAAAGAGAGACACAGAGTTGACAGGATGTTTTGGGAAATCACAAGGAGAGAGTATCTTGTTGTGCAGGTGTTTTGTTTTTTTATCTCCTTCTCCTCCTCCCCAGGAAACAGAGGATGCTTTTCATCAGAGGCAGTTACCTACAAATCTTGTTGCCTGGGTCACCATGTGTATAAAGCCAGAACTTGTGTGCATATTTATTATCGAACAAGTCACTATCTAGACCAGGAAACCCCACTGGCAGCAAATTCCTCCTGCAGTTCACACATGCACACACAGAGACAGTTACCTTAATGAGTGGTACCTCACCTTGGTGACGTGAAAAACATCAATTTCCTCCTTATATTGCTCAAGGAGCCATGAGATCTCCTTAAATATCGGATTTTGTGGCTCCTTTTTGTGTAGTAGGATGCCCATCATGGGACCAAGGGCTTTGATGATGGCCTGCTTGAGCTGCATAGATGAGACACAGAATTTATGTTCCTATGAATTCATTCAATATCTTCCAATAGGCACACCTTTTCTACTTCTAATGAGTGCAATTTCCCTTGTTCCACTGTCGGAACGGTCCTATCCCAATATTTCCTGGTAAAGAACCAGGACTTGTAGGGTTGGTGTCAGGATTATATTCTAATGCACCTCACAACTAGAGCAGGTAAAATATTTCCCCAGATTAATATGCATTCTAGGCCAACTCATCCCTGCTGTAACTCCACTGGGGCTGAATGGACTTAGACCAGGAATTAATTTAGCCCACTATCCCGGGTTCATCTGCACATTAGGTGCACAAGACTAGAATCCATGTACACTAGGTACAGACCGAATTTCCATGATGTGGTGACATTATAAACGTATGGGGTTTTCGAT
Source organism: Caretta caretta (assembly GCF_965140235.1). NCBI lineage: Eukaryota > Metazoa > Chordata > Testudines > Cheloniidae > Caretta > Caretta caretta. Next base: position 16,654,223 of record NC_134225.1, read on the forward strand.
GTTTTACATGACACTCTGTTCCATCCAAAAGGACCTACCATTAAATGCCATCATCACAAAGAGTGCCAGACACACAGAATGTAACATCACAATTTCCGCTAAAGGTTTAGAAAGTCAGCAATCCTCACCTCCAGCTCCTCACAGGTCAGCCAGTTGCTGGTCACATGACAATATAAGGGAAGAATTTGATTGCAGAATCGTGATTCACCCATTCTGGGGAATGAGCACTTTTCCCAGTTCATAAAATATCCATTCACTGCCCTTGAGCATTTTTCCAGAACTGCACGGAAGGAGAGAAGACAGGCAATGTGAAAAGGACATAGTAATAATGAGGAGAAGTTGCTTTCTCAGAGAAGGTACCCAGGCCTATCGTTTACTCCAATTCCATGGCAGCTCCTATCAGGACTAGATGCTGAAATCCCATATCAATTTGGAGCTATTTCTCTTTCCCCCATTCCATTTCTTGTTTCTTAAAAGGCTTTTTTCTTTGTACATCTCTCCATCTTTTTTCAATTACCATCATTTGAAGACTCGCGTCCTCTGCAGTTGTTGTTTATTCAACCCGAACACTGTATGATTTCATCTTGAGTTACAGTTTGTCTGAAAGATGTTCAGTGCCCCTAACTGCCATTGGCTTTAGTGGGATTTGAAGGTAGTGGGGAGCACTTTGCCCTAAAAGTAGGTGTATCTAGTGTCCTTGCTAAGAGGAATTAGGGCCCAATCCTGTTCTCTATGAAGTGGATGGCAAAATTCCCATTTCCCTCAAGGGCACAGGATTAACCCCTTACTGAGCATCACCTGAAAAGCAAAGGAAGAGAGAAGTGGAGAAGAAGAGAAGACAGAGAAAGAGGGTGAAAGGAGATGATGATGATGATGATGAAGAAACTAAGGAGAGAGAATGGGTGGAGGAGTGGGAAACAGGGGATTTTTAAATGTACAGTAATGAAATCTGCTCCCTTCACCTCCTCCCCCAGGAGCCTCCTGGCAGAGGGGCAGCTTCAGCCTTTGTGTCTGTTTATTTTAAACGATATGCATGAGTCACAAAGGGCCTGAACTTACAAATGCTCAGCACCTCCTGCAAAGTAAGGAGCATTCTCAACTTCACTGAGTGCCATGGGAGCCAAGGAACGCAGCACCTGGTGCAATCCAGGGAAGGGAGCACAGTTCAGGGCCTGTTTGCAGACTTGGTCAGTCACTTAAATCTGTACCAAGACCCCCTAAATATCCTGGCTGGGATGATTTAACTGGGAATTGGTCCTGCTTCGAGCAGGGGGTTGGACTAGATGACCTTCTGGGGTCCCTTCCAACCCTGATATTCTATTCTATGATCCATTTGGGGCACCTACAGGAAGTGCTGGCACTTACCACCACAAAATGCTTGTCTCATCCTGCTGTCCTCGACTAACTCCAACATGGAGATCATGCCGTTCAGGATCATTCCCACAAAAGGGATACACTTAAGTGCTGCAGAGAAAGGCCAGAAGAGAAGGAAGACAGACAATCAGCTGCTCTCTGCCTTCTTACAACACACTTAGAAACACTGTGGGGCAGGATGCTATGGGTTCCGAGGCCATTGGCGCTGCGTAAGCAGAGCAGAATGGCTTTAAAGCAGCCATTGAAAGCCAGTGGGGGATTCACCCTGAAGAGGGGAATCCTCCACAAGTGTACAGCTGTGCCCAATGCCCAACTCACTCCCAGAGTAAGGGGAGAGAGCACTGGGGCGGGATGGGAAGTGGGGTGGAGAAGAGCTCCACTAGACCTGATCTTCCACTCATTCCCATCCTTCAGGTACTTCACTCAGGGGCATAAGTTAGAGCTTGCACCTCTGGCTGGATCGCTCATGATCTGGAGGCCAGAACTAGCAACAGCGGTTAATCTTGTGTTTCTACACACACACTCAAACAGAGCTCTGTTTAGCGGTAACATTTTTAGGTAGAGAGATAATCCCCTGTCCTTAAATGAAAAACAATCACTTTGAAAGAAAAGAGGGAAGTGACCATACCATAGGCGGATGACAGGTTGCCCAACGTAATGAAAATAAACTCCTCAGGCAGCTCCAGATGATACATCAGCTCTAACATGACATCACTGAAATAGCAGCGTGCCAGAGTCACTAAGGTGTTGCTAGCTGCCACTTTTAGTTCATTTCTTGCTTCCTAAAAACAAAAACCAAAAGAGAGAGACTGAGGTGACTGAAGCCGGTTGCACTAGCCTGAGTTGTTTACATGAGTCAAGTCCTTATTTCTGTGCACAAGTTGTGAATGAATCAACCCAACTTTCTGAGGGTAGAGTCATTCGTCATAAATATTCCTTGAGTCACTTGGCTAAACAGTTTTCAGCCTTCGAGTTGCTTGCAAGCTGCTTCGTTAGCCGATTCACTGTTAGCCACTTGTGGTGGGTGACTGGTCACCAGAGTCACATGATATTTTCCCTGCCCTTCCCTGAGGCGGTAAGTGAGACACAGACTGGGCAGCTTCAAGATATTCCGAGAGCTTTCCTGGAATAAACTGTCCCCCAGAAGGAGGCTGACTTCCTTTGGAATAAGAGAGGGATTTTTCCATGGGTTTTCCTGCTGGCAAACTATATTCTAAATCCAATGCTGCTTCTTTTGGAGATAGCTCAGATTCTGTCTGTCTTGGGGCTTTATACTGCCACTTATCGCTACAGTATCAGAGCGCCTTCCCCATAAAATCAGTATCAATAATGAAATCCTGAGTAGACTTCGGGAAAGACTTGCTCCTTAAGACACCATAGGCCTGTCTCTGGGTCTGAGATCATGTGTCTCAGGTCCTGATCCTGCAAAGCACTTCAGCACATGTGTAACTTTCAGCATGTGAGTTGTCCCATCTTATGCATGTGCACAAGTGCTGTCTAGGACCTGGGCTTTGGTCTGGAGGAAGGTGTGGGCCTCTAACAGAAGAATACATTTTCATTTCAGTATATAGTTTATCCCCCCAAAAGAGAGTTTGAATGAGTTAAAGCTTTGGATCCTTTGATTGGTATCTCGGGAGAACTAACTTACCTGAGTCTCTCTCATGTGGTTTGAGGCTAGTGTTGTTATTTTCTTCAGAAGCCTTCTCTCCAGGCCCTGGGTGTCCTGCTGTAAGACTTTCTCCAGGACACAGTAAATGTCTACTCTGTTTTGCTGGGGACAAAACATACAAGAGAAGAATTGGGAAAACTCTTTCTTGCCGACCAGACAGTAATGTGGCTAATAAGCCCCTGCCCTAATTGGTGGCTTAATTGGTGTAAAACGTGCCCGGCCCTCCACAAGCACCGCATTGAGCAGCGCTTCGGAAGCAGCCGAGCAACTGACATCGTTTAATCTTCCTGGAGAGAAAAGAGCCAGAGGAAGCGCCCTTCACTGCCCCCTTCTCTAGTTTCATTTATTCAGAACAAACAATAAAAATGAGCACCTTGCCCTTGCTCTAGCCACTCCAGGCAGAATTTGTAAATATGGAATATAAAATACCCAACTCCTGCAGTAAGTCCTCAACCGCTTCCAGGGGCAATGAGCTCAGCCGTTAGATCTACATGGGAGTGGGTTTCTGAGTGGGGGTGGAGGGACACATGTGGACAGGGGGTGCCAGGACCCACGGGTGTGCAGGAACACATGGAGACAGGGGCAGATGTGCCTTACTGAATGGGAGAGGTTAGGGGTCAGACAGGGTCTGCATGGGGGGAGCTGCCTAACAATTCCTCCCTGCCCCTCCAAAAAAAACTCTTCCAGACTTTTCCCACCCATACCCAGCAACGCTCCAAGTTCACACCCAGGCTCCTTCCCAGCAATTTACTTCCCTCTCCCTCAGCTCCTCCATTACCCCTGACTCTACCAAGCCTTTGCACTGCGCCTAAGGGGTGCAAGAAATATGGTTCTGTATTGAGTTTAAATGAATTATTACTCTGAGTTCTGTATTAACATGCATAGTAAGGAATCAGTTTGTCAAAAAACATTTCCTGAATCCTTTTTGTTGTCTGTATTCATACAGACATACTTGCTGACAGGTATTTTGAAATAAATAACCAAAAATAATTTTAACGGGTGTAATTATATTGTATTCTTTTGACAAACAAAATATGCAGAATTTTGCAGAACTTCTAAAATATTGTACGCATCATTTTTATTTTTTTCTTGCAGAATTCCCCCCGTAGAAAATATATAGATAAGGGTCCCTTCAATGCTATAATCTCAATAATATGTCATCATCATAAAGGAGTGTTGGCTAGGATTTAGAGCAGGGAGTCAGTTCACTTGGGTTTTATTCACATTCTTTGACTAACTTGCTAAGTGGTGTTGAGCAAGTTACTTAATTCCCTGTGACACAAGTCATCCGTAAATGAGGATAATGCTTCCCATTCTCACAAGGGTGCTGTGAGTCTTAATTCATTAGTGTTAGGGAAGTGCTTTGAGATTTTTGGACGAAGATGCTAAAGAAGGGCAAAGTATTATTAGAAGAGATTACTGCTAGTCCGACGGTGTACTTTTACTGTCTACAGCCCATGTACTCCACTGTGTGTAAAAGGACAATGCTCTCTTTATAGAGCATTATATCATCCTGATCTGTAAGAACAGCATTTTGCATGATGAGTTTACGCCTGAGGACAGAAGGGCGAATACTGATTCTCCTGATGGTGCGCCAGGCCAAGTTCTACACTGAATTATCCCCGTGCAGTCCCCTGTACCCCCATGAAGTCAGGCAGAATTTGGTGTGGACACCTGGAAAGCGGATGTAATTTCATGAAACTGCCCTACCTCATCCGTTTGCAGTTTCTCGAGCAGAACTGTCAGAACGATAGCCAGCTTGGTCTCGGCTATAAAGGCAATCCTGAGGGCAATTTTGCCCTTATCTTGATCATCCATATGTGCCAGGAGGGAAACAACCTCATTATAAACACCTGAAATTAAATAAAAGGATAGCAGAAATTGGTGCTGGCCTCTTTAATTCACTATCCAGTCAAGATTCTGCAGGAGCCCCAACACTGTGAGAAGTAGACCTGGGAATCCTGGAAATCCTCTTCCTTCCTCCTCATGACCAGGTTTGTTTGCTGAACTACCCAGTGTGCTGGGGGGAAATCATAATGAAGCAAATATGCTCCTTTCAAGTAGATCCCCCCGTAAAATAATCTTCCTTTCCCTCTTTACTGTCAATTGATGAGTTTTGATAGCATACAGAGTAATAATTTAACTCTAAGCCAAGAAATAGAGCTAAAGTTAAGCACATGCTTAAGAGTTTTGCTTAGTCAGGGCCCCATTTTCAAAAATCCTGAGCACCCAGATGTACCTATTGGCTATGCTGGGAACTTTTGGGGCTCGGTATCTCTTGAAAATCAGGCCACTGTTGGAGAGCTCAGTATGAATTTAGAAGCCTAACTTTAGGCCCCTTGTTTTGAAGAAAGCCTTCAATCTTCTTTTATGGTAGTTTAAATACTTGCAGAGAAGACTCATGGAACGGAGTTCATCCAGTTCATAGAATATCAGGGTTGGAAGGGACCTCAGGAGGTCATCTAGTCCGACCCCCTGCTCAAAGCAGGACCAATCCCCAACTTTTGCCCCAGATCCCTAAATGGCCCCCTCAAGGATTGAACTCACAACCCTGGGTTTAGCAGGCCAATGTTCAAACCACTGAGCTATCCCTCCCCCTGTACAGTTGCCTGTAGAGGTCATAAAGGACTTCCCCCGCCCCCCCCCACCCCCATGCACAATTGGCGAGGTGTACGCTGTGAGTGGGGTGGGGTGGGGTGGGTCCCTCCAACCTTCATCTGAAGCGTCAGGGATTGACCATAGCAGGAGATGGGACACCTGGTAGGGTGGACCAGTGCTCTAAGATGGTTCAGAGAATCTGTTTCCTTAGCTGTCCTGCTCACATGCTCAGGGTCCAACTGATCTCCAGAGTTGTGGGTGGGAAGGAATTTCCCCCTGGTCGGATTGGCAGGGACCTTTGAGTGGGAGGATGGGGCACTGATCACCTGCTAGGATAATCTGAGTATATCTGACCTAATCAATTCTTGACCATTGCAAGGGCCTCAGGCATTGGTGGAACCTCAGTCTCTCCTGTCCTCTGCTGATGGCACACAACAGTTTTGTCTCCTAAAGACTGAAATGTTTTCGTCCAAGACAAGTTTTGGGGTTCAGGGTAGGGTTGCTAGGTGAAATTTAGTGGCCTGTGAAATACAGGAAGTCAGACTAGATGATCTAATGGTCCCTTCTGGCCTTAAACTCTAGGAAACAATGAAATAGCTGGTGTATGAAAAAAACCAGGATTTGATCTCCCATGTATCTCTTCGCTCTGGGCAGAAGTTCTCCAGGAGACTTAATATTTCACAAGAAATCTGAAATGCCGTATTTATCTGTCTCCATTGTAACAGCATTCCAAGCATGAAGGAGGAACTAACAAGATTTCCCCTTCCCAGGAAAGACTGCCCATCCGTTATGCAAATTGCATCCTTCAGTTGTAACACCCAGATGCAAACGGAATCATAACTGTAACCTACACTGCCCATCCGTGTGGGATGAGGAGCACGAGTGTTGCTAAGAAATGTGACCCCATGCTTTGTACTCTTGCAGTTAAGATATTAGCAGAGCTTCATTTAGACAGCTAGAGGAGAAGTCCTTCTGCCTTTTTTGTTCTAATTTCCCCTCTCTCTGATGGAGTTGGCTCCATGGATGCAGAAGACACAAAATGAGGGCCCATAACAAACATAAAACAACTGGGAGAAAAGAAGGAAGACCTCCCCCATAACATTCCCTAGAAACTCAGATTCTCAGGAAAGTTTCCAGGTCCAGAGGCTGTAGGCCAACTCCTCAACTGGTGTAAATCAACACAGCTACAAGGAAGTCAACAGAGGGACACTGGTTTCCAGCAGCTGAGGTTCTGCTCATACAAAAGGAGAACATTACAGCTAATCTGTATGCCTATGCTTTCTAAATGTGTGTGTGTGAATATAGAATGGATATAGAGAATACAATGCTGACCCTTACCTCTGTCGGTTACCTCCTGCTCACTCACAAATTTATTCATGTTTTAATCTTTCCTCAACACTTCCTCCAGTCCTTTCTCCAAAGAGCTCCAGTACTGATAGGCAGCTGGCCTCTCAGGCTGTCCTGTCCTGTCCAGGATAGCCAGTTCAGATTATGCAAGCACTATTATGACATCGCTGTGACTGTGACATAGCACATAAACTGCTGCTGACCAGGTAGGTGCTGTGATGACATGGACAAGAGCCTCAAAGGTATTTAGGCTCCTAACTTGCACTGAAATCAATAGATGTGAGGAACCTAAATACATTTCAATATCTGGGCCCATCCATGTACGCAGTCCAATAGGTGGCTAAATTTGCTCCAGTGTAGAATTTCTCATTCGCTCTAAATCATTTTGAATTTTGGTTCCGTCCCTCTCTCAGTTTGCCACACTTTCCAATATTGGTTTTACTGGCAAATCTGCTCCTGGTTGAATGGATAGAAAATAAAAGCACCGAACAAAGAAAGAGAAGAAACTGCCTTGGAGAATGCACAGTGACACTTGAGTGTGGTTGGTTGGTTGGAATGCACAGTGACACTTGAGTGTGGGTGGTTGGTTTCCTTTGCTTTTTAATTCGGTTGATTAAAAAGCTTGATGAAATCTTATTGGACTGTATTACAAATATTGATTTTATATTGTTTTACAATGAATTGAAATTTATTCTTCATTTCCATGTCCCGCCAAACAAATCAACTAAATTATTTTTTGTTGTGTTTAATACAGTGTGGTGTCATATGTATGGCCATATGTAGAGGCCACACTTGATTTTGGAGATGATGTTGCCTTCAAAGCATTCAGGGTGATGACACTCTTTGCAGTAAACCATATGGAAAAAGAATTCCAATGACATGTGTCCTTTGCTATGTATAAGTGATTTTGTGCCTTACCCTTTCTGATTTTGCCCTTACACGGACATGCTATTCTTTTGTACTCCTCCTTAGTAATTCGTCCATGTTTCCCCATTTTGTAGGATTTCTTTTTGATTTTCAGGTCATTACAAAACTTCTGATGGAGCCATTGGCCTCTTACTATTCTTCCTGTCTTTCCTTTGCATTGGCACTTGTGCCTTTAATATTGTCTCCTGGAGGTTAAACTGCCAGCTTTCCTGAACTCCTTTATGCCTTAGACTTTTTCCCCATGGGTCGCTACCTACCAATTCTCTGAGGATGTTAAAGTCTGCTTTGGCAGTCCTTCTCCTGTCATTCTCACTCCTTCCTTTCCTTAGAATCATGAAATCTATCCTTCCTGATCCCTTTCACCCAAATCACCTTCCACCTTCACATTCACCACCAGCTCCTCCCTGCTGGTCAGAATCAAGTCTAAAATGGCTGTCCCCCTGCTTACTTCCTCCATTTTCTGAAACAAAGCATTGTCCCCAGTACATTCCAGGAACTTATTGGATAATTTTGGGTTTTACCGTATTCCTTTTTCAGCAGATGTCTGGGTAGGTAAAGTCCCCCATTACGATCAGGATTTGTCTTTTGCATATTTCTGTTGTTTGTTCTAGAAATGCCTCGTCTCCCTCCTCTTCCTGATTTGGTGGTCTGTAATAGACCCCCTACCAGGACCTCACCCCTGTTTATTCCCTCTTTTATCTTTACTCAGAGACTTTCAACTGGTCTGCTTCTCACCTCCTTCTGGACCTCAGAACAGGTTTACAATGCAATATGTCCTCTCTTTTTTTTCCTGCCTGTCCTTCCTCAACAAGCTATAGCCCTCTATACCAATAGTCCAGTCATGAGATTTATCCCATCAAGTATCTGTGATGCAGTTAAGCTCAGTTAAGATTCATGCACTAAAACTCCCAGTTCTTACTGCTTATTCCCCATTATTATTACTCCTTGCTTGTGTGTACAGACATCTAAGACGTTAAGCGGATGTCCCCATGGATTTCCCTCTTGTTTCTCTGGTAATTCTACTGCAATTTTCCACATCTACTTCTCCCCACACAGCTAGTTCTCTATTAAGGCCACCTTTTTTTTACCAGATGTCAGGTTCACATACTTCCATTTACCGTGACTAATCTCTTAAGCTAGCGGGGATGGCCACGCTATAAAAATATTTCTGTAGATCACCATGTGATTATTTGCATTGCAGTACTGCCTCACAGTCCCAGTCACAGAGCAGGATCCCATTGCGCTAGGACCTGTACAAACAGAGAACAAGATGGTCCTTAACTGTCATTAATTAATTAACACATCTTAACAGCACAACAAACAGACAAGAGGATAATAAAGCAAGCAGAAAAGCCCCCTTTGACCAGGTACCAGCAGATAACTAATATAGTGCTACCTATTTCGGGAACTTTCTTCCTGAGTCAGGGTCTGATGTGACTCAGCCCCTGTTCCATGCCATTGTGTAAACTGGGGACTCGTACATTTGCACAAGATGGAAAGTATCCAGTGGCACACAGTTGAGGCCTACTCCATTTTTAGTACATAAACAGCAGGCCGCTCTGCAAGAAGCTAAGGGCATGGTCAGCACAGAGAGTTTGCCTGTCTCTGTGCTGGTGTTCTGCACCCCTCACAGTCTACACCTGGCTCCATAAAGTCGGGCCTTTCAAAAATGCAGCATCAGGTAGGAGCGCAAGTAATTGTAAGAATGCTTGCTCATTGCAGCTGTTAACATCCGGGCAAGGCATCCACATATAAGTCCACTACGGATGGACCAGTGATGGGAAGAGTGTTCATGCATGTGACAAGTAACACCATGAACTATGTCATGCCACAGAACAAATTAAGATCAAGAACAGAACAAGAGTATGTGTGGCAAAACCATGACAAACACTGTGCAGGCATCAAGGAGCTCATAAATTAGCACATCATCACCCAAACACTGCCACAGCTTGACTTAGAACTTGGGCAACAGTAGACCCTCAAAAGGAGGAGGCCACAGCTTTACACCCGTGGTCACTGTGATGTTAACTGGCTGCATTTGACAAGAGCTGGATCAGAGGCTGACTTTGAGTGTATTTACAGGGGGCAAGGTTTTCACAACACAAGCCTTGTGCACACACGCAAATAGTGTTCTGCAGCAGTGCAAGTTGAGCTGCAGCAATGAGCAGCGGGATCCTGCTTGGGCTCGTAATTCATACACTTCTCTCACGAATGAGGATCAACAGATTAACCCATACTGAATGCAGCTTGACAATATACCATCACTTAAAACACATTACAGTCAGAGAGGATGATAAATATTCCATTTATACACATTATGTACAAGGCCCGAAATGACTGAGGATGCAAGAAAACAAAGCTGGTAAATACAGAAAATGCATTTGTCATAAATATAAAGGGAAGGGTAAACCCCTTTAAAATCCCTCCTGGCCAGAGGAAAAATCCTCTCACCTGTAAAGGGTTTAGAAGCTCAAGGTAACCTCGTTGGCACTTGACCAAAATGACCAATGAGGGGACAAGATACTTTCAAAAGCTGGGAGGAGGGAGAAAAAACAAAGGGTCTGTGTCTGTGTCTGTCTGTCTGAAATCAGTGGAAGCTAGGAGCCTAAATACCTACTGTAGAATTTGACCCAATAACCACAATAATACTAATTTGCATTTCTAGAGAGATTTTCTTCTTCAAAGCATTTTACACACATGTTTTCTAACTCTCTGCTTCAAATAAAAGCCATTATTGACAGACAATTATATTTTCCCGTCACAGCACAGACAAATAGGAGAGTGAAGAGAACACAGTTTATTAATGGGATTTTAAGCAGGTTCTCGTATGGAAAATAATTAAAGATCCAGCACTCAAAAGATGACTCTGCTTAGCTGTGTGCCTTGTGGCTTAAAGCAGAATTCCAAGAACATTACTTCGCTTTTTGAAATGGTTTCTCAATTCATGACAACTCAAAATATCTGCTTCCGCCTAGTGGTGCGGGTTTGCATAACATGTGTTGTTTGTATTCCCTGTTTTCGATATCTTTGCCTAAAAGATAAAATACATCCGAATCTACTGAGACAATTCACACTTCTGCACAAAGCCACAACAGCACTAAGAATGTATATCTTTGTTAGCAAATAGGATCATTAGGGAGAAGGAAAAGGATAATCTCAGAAAGAGGCTCTCTCTTTCTCCTTCACTTTATTCTATCTAGGTTTTTCTACTGTTCTCATCAATGAAGTATCTGAGTAGCTTCCTCTAGTACATTAATAATATGACTCACATCTGTCATGGTCATATCTTTTATTGGACTAACTTCTGTTGGTGAAAGGAGTGCACAGAGTTCTCCTTCAGGTCCTTGAAAGGTTATTTCTTTCACCAACAGAAGTTGGTCCAACAGAAGATATTACCTCAGCTAGGGTGACCAGATGTCCTAAGTTTATAGGGACAGTCCAGATATTCGGGGTTTAGGCGCCTATCAATCCCACCCCACCCCCATCACGATTTTTCATACTCACTATCTGGTCACCCTATCCCTCCCCCACCTTGTCTCTCTAATAGCCTCGGAATGACATGGGAGTTTGTTCTCCTGTCACAGGCTGTCCCCTGAGAAAGCTCTATCTACTGCACAGACAAGCCTCATCCTTCTAGTAGAACACTTCATGGTGCCTGAGAAATAGGCCCTGTCAGCCACACCCCTAATCCCAGGGATTTACCTGATATTTTAGATATACTGGGCCCTGGCCACTGAGCCCCTGGAAGAGAAGGACTGCGACCTGGAACCTGACTTGATGTGTTCACGTTGCAGAAGTATGTACACAGTGTCGGAAGGCAAACAACAAACAACACTTCAATGGTCACTGAATGAGGGGCCTGTGGAAAAAAATACTACCATTGTGCAATTCAAGACTGTGTCAAAATGCACGTGCACAGTACTCAGACTCCCTGAATCCTGGCATTTCCGAACTTTCCATTGCTCAGTTTTGCAAACTTACTAATTGTTATTTTCATGCAGATTTTTATGTATTTGTTGGGCGTCTAAAGATATAAAAATACAGACATCGGTTCATATCATTGTCGTGCAAACATCCCCATTTCATTGTTTGTTTTTAAAGAAAAAAGTACAGGACTAGGTTCTGGCAATTTCTGTATTGAGCTGTAAAGAAAGATATTTTTAAGGGTTTTGAACTGTCGAAACAGAGGCACAGAGATTGTCTCACACAGGGAGGAGTGGGTGATGCAGTGCACACTTTCCCAAGCCAGCAGAGCTGCTGGACCCCAAGAGATTCCCCCTCTATTCCTGAGTCAACCTTTGCCAGAAGCAAGCAGACAGAAGGACAAAAGTAGCTCTCCATTTTAATAAAGGCTCTTGTAACTTCCTGGGTAAACTGGTCCCTTCCATTCTTTAGCTGACTATTACTCAGGCTCTTTTCTTACTGGCAAACTTGAATTTTGATTTTTCTACGTCATGGCCAGTCTTTATCATCTCTCTTGTAAACTTGAATATGCCAATCCCTGAGACGACATACTTTCTTGTTTTTTCCTGATTTGGCAATCCTAGCTTTGGGGATTGAGCTCCCATTTAAGGTACTTTTAATGATGACCCCCAGTCCTTTATTTCATCTATCAGGATGTTCAAAGAGAGCAGCTACCCTTCACTGAACGCCACTGCTCTGACTTTGGATTCCCTTGTAGAATGTGTGGGGCTGGGGTAGTTGTCTCAGCTGGATTCTTAATCCAGAGGAAAGACGCTCTCCCCTGTTCAATCAAGATCAGAAATGGCACATAGATTTGGGAGAAAAAGTACATTTTATTTTTACTCTATTTTCTTAGTTCTCAAAAGGAACAGTACAACAAAGATAAAAACATTGTGAATAATCAATATAGGTATTGATGTATCTCGTCTGAAATGGGACAGCTGCTCTTCTACTCTCGGGATGGATGCTATGTCAATAGATAAGATAAAAAGACAGGCCTAACTGAGAGACTGAACCCATATGAGGGCCAAATTCTGCTCCTCGGTTACATGAGTATGTCGCTCCCCGACTAGGGCCCAAATCTGTGTAAAGAAGAGTACATCTGGTCCCAAGGGAGTATCGAACAACTTCCAAACTGTATAAGAAGGGTGGTTGAGTCTAAACTAGAAAGACAGTTCCAAATATGGACCGCAGTTCAGGAAAGCAGCCTTATTCATCCCAGCATATGATGTAAGAAAATTCTGAAAATGTGGATCTAAGATCATGGTCATAATTTAAAAAAATTAATTGACACAGCAGACACCATTCACATTTGAAACATAAAGTAGCTTAAAACTGTCCTAGCTTGAAGTGGTGTGAAACTGCTTCAGGAAATGTGGTCCTCTTACAAGTGTAGATGTGAGGTTGCACATATGGTAAAGCCATGTATACAGAATACATGCTGATCTTAATCCTACAAATTTCCTAAACACTATACAGAATATCTAATTGCTTATTTTTAAATCCTAATCAGAGGAAAATTAAAATGATTTGTGCAAATAATTGAATTCTAAGGATTGTGTAACAACAAACACTCTTATTTTCTAGATCTACTGAGAGCTAGCTCTGAGAGAACAAAACAGTATTTTCAGTGTTTATGGGTCTTTACTGAAGCAGGTCTATTCTTTATCGAAGAACAGGAAAAGAAAAGAATTCACAATATTGTTATCCCTTTTGACATGAGTAATTCGTGAATATTTTGGGTCTTGTGAGTTGTCTCCACTGGGGGAGAAATGGATGATGGAGTCAGGTATTTTTTTGACACAATCCTGCTTATTTACAAAGAATGTACACAAAGTTCTATTTCCCTAACGACAGCAGGAATAGTTTCTTGGCTCACAATTCCAAGCCTCTTTCTATCCAGCAGTCTACCCTAAAGCGCGCGTGCTCTCTCTCTCTCTCTCTCTCTCAACTTTTTCTGAGATCACACTACAAATACTTCTCTGGGGCTCCTTTGTGCTTCTGCGGTGTCACACTCCCTCTCTTCCTCCCCCCCGCCCGAACCCCATCTCCCTGCATTTGCATTCAGACCCTAGTGAAAGCCCCTTCCACTGTATGGCTCAACTCCTAGTCCAACTTTACTTGATGGTGACTTCTATTAAGTCAGCCATCTGTTCCACAAAAGAGCTTGATTGTTTTTACATTGATCCTGAATAAAGGACAACTGGTAAGCCCACCAGCTTCAATAAGGCTTCCCCTTTCCCCAGCATAACTACCTGTTTTCATGTTGTTTTTATAAATCTGTATCTTGTACATGTCCGCAAAACCCACAGCATTCTTTTATTTTTACGAACCTGAAACAGGATATTGAATGCATAATTTCAGTTACACCAATGTAAATCTGTGGTAATTCATTAGAATTAGTCCATATTTATCCTGGTGGCAAAATAGGTTAGCACGTCACTAGAGAAAACATGACACTTTTTGATAATTGTTATTGTTGCCGGCACCCAGTGCCGAGAGGCTAAACAACAGCTGAGGTTGGTTTGCTACCCGCTGTGCTACACCCAATAATCACAACGGGGTGGAGAAGCAGAAAAGTTTATTTGCAGCTGCAAAAAGGTCCAGGGAGAATAGAATCTCCAATCCTGCACCCAGAGCAGGAAGTTACACAGGCTTTTATACATCCTTTTTCCCAGCATACCTATCCAATAGCAAGCTGCCCTAAGTATCCATATAGCCAGCCAATCCAGTTCCCAGCTAGTGCCCTTGTCCTCTGTATCATTTGTTAAACTATACATAAAGCTGCTTTATTCAGCATTGTTCTTCCATATCTGCCCTGTTTGGCCTTGTTTAGTTTCAGGCAGTCTGACTCTGCAACATATTGTTGCAGATCCTCAGCATAACTGCTGCGAGTGCCTCCAGACGCGGGGGCCAAGGACACTTGGGCCTAGTATGCAGAGCTGCTGCGAGTGCTTCCAGGCGGGCAGGGGGGCAAGGGCGGGGGAAGTACACCTGGACCTAGTGCGAGGGGGCCTCATCGACACTCGTGGTCTTCCATCCCCTCGAGTTACCTAGTGGCCATGCCCCAGTGTCCCCACTGAACTCCCACATCTGAACTCCCAGCCAGAGCCCGTACGTGCTCCACCACTAGAGGCCCTGATGCAGCAAGCCACCCCATACAGCAAAACAAAACTACTCCCCACATGGCATTAGGATGGCAAACGATAATAGAGAAAGATAAGAACTTGCTCTAACAGGGGTTCTCCAACTTCATTGCACCACGACCCCCTTCTGACAACAAAAATTACTTCGCGACCCCAGGAGGGAGAACCAAACCCTGAGCCCGCCCAAGCCCTAGCTCCCCCGGGCCAGAAGGGGCCAAAGTCAAAACCCAAGGGCTTCAGGCCCAGGCAGGGGGCGGGGGGAGCTGTAACCTGATCCCAGGGCTGAAGCCCAAGTCTCAGCCCTGCTGCCCAGGGCTCAGGCTTGGGCTTCAGCCCTGGGCCCAGGCAAGTCTAACTCCAGCCCTGGCGACCCTATTAAAAAGGGATCCCGACCCACAGTTTGAGAACCGCTGTGCAGTAACATGCACTGATTATTGGTGATACTTGGTTTCCTCACAAAGACATGCACAAGGTTACATGGAACTCACCAGATGGTTAAACCACAAACCAGACTGAACACATGCCAGGAGACCAGGTTGTAGGCGGTCAGGCATAGTGGTCAGAGTGGGAGTCATACCTAGTGGTGAGTGTCCAAATGCCAAAAGCAGGGATTGAGACAGGGCCAAAACCAAGAAGCAGGGCCAAAGATTAGAACTAGAGTCAGAATCCAAATGCCAGAGCCAAGAATCAAGTAGGGTGACCAGACAGCAAATGTGAAAAATCGGGGTGGGGGTGGGGGGTAATAGGAACCTATATAAGAAAAAGACCCCCAGATCAGGACTGTTCCTATCAAATTGGGATATCTGGTCACTCTAGAATCAAGAGAGAGTCGGAGTCAGGAATCAGAGCCAAGGGTCAGAACCGGATCACCGGGGCCAGGGAAGAAGGGAGCAGGGCTTGTTCTGAGGAAGGAGCAAGGCTGGGTGTAGGACAGGATCTGGGCTGAAGCTGTGGAGGAGCAGAGCAAAAGCAGGGCTTGGCAAGAGCTGAGCCCAGGGAGGCAGAGAATCACTGAGCACCCAGCGAGCGACTGCTGCTGCTGAGTTTAAGAACCAGGCAGCTAACT
Source organism: Caretta caretta (assembly GCF_965140235.1). Taxonomy (NCBI): domain Eukaryota; kingdom Metazoa; phylum Chordata; order Testudines; family Cheloniidae; genus Caretta; species Caretta caretta. The sequence goes on from NC_134225.1 coordinate 16,670,313, forward strand.
TCTTCAGCCAATCTGGCAGGGTGGTCCAAGCAGGCTAGTGTCGGAGGATGGTGCCGTGGGGAAGGCGAGCAGAGCTTCATCATCATGGGCTTGCTTCTGGACGGCGCCGTGCCTTGTGGGGCCGGAGGTCTATCTTGCCTGGTGGGAAACTGCGGTGCCATCATAGAATCATAGAATATCAGGGTTGGAAGGGACCGCAGGAGGTATCTCGTCCAACCCCCTGCTCAAAGCAGGACCAATCCCCAATTTGTGCCCCAGATCCCTAAATGGCCCCCTCAGGGATTGAACTCACAACCCTGGGTTTAGCAGGCCAATGCTCAAACCACTGAGCTATCCCTCCCCCTAGCAATCAAGTCCCTGGCCACCTCCAACGTGTCTAGGATGGAAGGGAGCTCCTGCTCCTCCACCTGGCACTCTCTAGCAGGAGGGTCCTGCCAGAGGGTGGGGAAGGGCCAGGATAAGTGTAAAGCAGCTCTGAGACCTCTGCCCATCATAGAGGAGCCTTTCCAGAGGGTGGCCATGGACATAGTGGGGCCCCTCAGCAGGGCAACCCGGTCGGGGAAGAAATACATTCTGGTGGTGGTAGATTTCGCTATGCGCTACCCCAAGGCAGTGGCCATGTCGTCTATGGAGGCAGACACCGTGGCAGACGCGCTGCTCTCCGTTTTCAGCAGAGTGGGGTTCCCCAAGGAGGTCCTTACAGACCAGAGGTCCAACTTCATGTCAACCCTGCTCCAGTGCTTGTGGGAGAAGTGTGGGGTCCGACACACCTGGGCCTCGGCGTGTCACCCTCAGTCCAAAGGGCTGGGGGAGAGGTTCAACGGGACCCTAAAGATGATGCTGAAAACCTTTATGGACCAGCACCCACAGGACTGGGAGAAGTATTTACCCCACCTGCTGTTCACATACAGGGAAGTGCCCCAGGAATCCACAGGGTTTTCCCCTTTCAAGTTGTTGTATAGGAGGAGGGTGAGGGGACCCTTCGACTTGATGAGGGACGAGTGCGGGGGGAAGGCCTCCCCCGATGGAGTATGTACTGACCTTTCTGGAAAAGCTCGCGGAGCTCATGGGCTTGGCCAGGGGAAACCTAGCCAGGGCACAGAGGAAGCAGAAGGTCTGGTACGACCGCTCAGCACGTGCCTGCTTCTAGGCTACCAGGGACCAGGGGATACTTCTCATCCCCATGAGGAAGCACAAGCTGCAAGCTGCCTGGGACGGCCCCTTCAAGGTCATCAGACAGGTAAATGAAGTGAAATATGTAGTGGAACTGTCCATCTGGGCACACAGCCACCAGGAGCACCATGTCAACATGATGAAGCCATACTGGGACAGGGAGAAGTGGGGGCTGGCTGGGTGTGGGCAGTGGGAGGAGAAGGGAGAGGATCCCCTGGTGGGACTCCTCCCTGAGGTGGGGGCTGACCCCTCGCTGGAATCAATTCTTCTCTCAGACCAGCTAACCCCTGCCCCGCAGGCAGAGATCAGAGAGGTGCTGCCTTCACACCGGCAGCTGTTCTCCAGCCGGCCTGGGCTCACTAACCTGGCTGTTCACCGGGCAGAAACAGGAGCCAATCTTCCCATCAGGTGTTCCCCATTCAGGGTCACTAGGAAAACAGCCCAGGACCTGGAGAGAGAGGTTGGAGACATGCTGGCTTTAGGGGTGATCCAGCCGTCCTCCAGCCCCTGGGCCTCTCCCATGGTGCTGGTCCTCAAGAAGGACGGGTCGATCCGGTTCTGTGTGGATATGGGAAGTTCAGTGCCATCACCGTGTCCGATGCCTACCACCGATAAAATCTCTAGACAAGTTGGGGGGGCGCTGATGTGATGAAGTGGGACTGTTCTTAATGGTTCCTCTGAATAGTGTGGGGGTGCCTCAGTTTCCGTATGCAGTTCTTAAGTATCTAGGTGGTGGGATAAGGGTGTATGATGACTGCAGAGCCCTAGAGGGCAGGTGTGTGCAGGAGTCTGGACACAGAGAATGGCCAACACCCTGTTTCCTGGCCACTGATGGCCTGGGCCCTTCCCCCCTGCAGGGTGAGAGCTAAAGGGTTGGAGAACAAGGGAATCAGGTGACCTCCTGGCTCCGGAAAGGAACAAAGCCCAGAGGAGGAGGGGCTGGAGGGAGTTTCAGTTTGGGGCTGGCTGGGACATGGAGTAAAGGGCAGACGTGGTTGTCTGGCTCACTGCCCCCCAAAATGGACCCAGCTGAGGGGTCCTGTTCTCTGCACCTACAAGCTCTGTTTTAGACCATGTTCCTGTCGTTTAATAAACCTCTGTTTTACTGGCTGGCTGAGAGTCACATCTGACTGCGAAGTTGGGGTGCAGGACCCTCTGGCTTCCCCAGGAGCCCCGCCTGAGTGGACTCACTGTGGGAAGCGCACGGAGGGGCAGAGGATGCTGAATGCTCCGAGGTCAGACCCAGGAAGCTGTGTGAGCTGTGTGTCCTGCAGACAGTCTGCTCACAGACAGGAGACTTCCCCAGAGTCCTGACTGGCTTCATGGGGAGCAGTTCCAGAGCATCGTCCGGGGACTCCATGACAGCTATCAAATCCCCCCTCACTCTTCTCTTCTGCAGACAAAATAACCACAGTTCCCTCAGCCTCTCCCCATAAGTCACGTGCCCCAGCTCCCTACTCATTTTCATTGCCCTCCACTGGACTCTCTCCAATTTGTCCGCATCCTTTCTGTAGTGGGGGCCCAAAACTGGACGCAATACTCCAGATGAGGCCCTCACCAGTGCTGAATAGAGGGGAATAATCACTTCCCTCGATCTGTGGGCAATGCTCCTACTAATGCAGCCCAATATGCTGTTAGCCTTCTTGGCAACACGGGCACACTGCTGACTCATATCCAGCTTCTCATCTGCTGTAACCCCAGGTCCTTTTCTGCAGGTCCTTTTCACCAGTTCCTTATCCACCTTTCAATTCTCATATTAGACCCCATCTTCTCCAATTGAACTAATAATTTCCCAATTGTATCAAATGCCTCACTGACATCCAGGTAGATTAGATCATTGGTTCTCAAACTGGGGGTCACAACCCGGTTAAGTGGGGGGGTCACGAGCCCCAACCCCAGCGCGCGGCTGTAAGTTGCGAGCCCCGACCCCTGCGCCAGGCTGTCAGCTCCGACCCCTGTGTGGAGCTGCGGGGCTACGAGCCCCAACCCGGGCACACGGCTGTGGGTCCCGACCCCTGTGCTAGGCTGTGAGCCCTGACCCCGGTGAGCGGCTGTGAGTCCCGACCCCGACCCCTGGGCCGGGCTGTGAGCCCCGACCCCGACAGGGAATCGTGGTTGTGAGCACCGACTCCAACCCCCATACAGGGCTGCAAGCCCAGACCCCAACCCTGGCCAGGAGCGAGGCTGTGATCCCTGAGTCCGACTGCCACATGGGGTTGCAAGTCCTGACCCCAACCAGGAGTGGGGCTGTGAGCCCTGAGCTGGGGCATCCAGGACGCTGTGAGCCCCGATCCCTGTAATGGGGTTTCAGGCGGAGCCCGGCCATGCTGAGGGTTATCAGCCGAGAGCACACACAGGGTTGTCAGCCCCGAGCCCCGCCACCCTCTGCGTTTTAGTCTTAATTTAAAAGCAGTGAGTAAAGGTAAATTCATTTTAAGCCATAGGGTTTACATTTAGTATTTAACATAGTGTTAAATATCAAAAATGTGTTTTTAATTTTTAAGGGGGGGGTCGCACTCAGAGGCTTGGTGTTCGAAAGGGGTCACCAACACAAAAAGTTTGAGAACCACTGGATTAGATCTACTGCATTTCCTTTGTCTAAAACCTCAGTTATCTTCGCAGAGAAACAGATCAGGTTGGCCTGGCAGGACCCACCGATTGTAAAACCAGGTGATATTTTATCCCAGTTACCGTTCACCTCTTTGTCCTTCATTACTTTCTCTCTCATAATTTGTCCCAAGACCTGGCAGACAGTTGAGGTCAAATTAAAAGGCCTGTAGATACCTGGACCACGTTTTTTTCCATTTCTTAAAAATAGGAACTATATTAGCAATTCTCCACTCCCCCGCCCCGAGTTTACAGAGTCATCAGAAATCCTTGCTATTGGGCTTGCAATTCCATGTGCCAGTCCCCTTACTCTGCATGGATGGAGCTTATGGGGTGCTAGGGGCTGCAGTGAGTGGGGTGGGAGGACCCAGTAGGGGGCACTCGCCCCTTCTAGTCTGTGCCGGCCCCAGCATAGTGCTCAATTTGTGCTATTTTGGGGGTTGTAAATCTAAGCTCCTGAGTGCTTGTCACTAAGGAGCCCATGTGCAGCGCAGCCTGGTCATAGAATCATAGAATATCAGGGTTGGAAGGGAGCTCAGGAGGTCATCTAGTCCAACCCCCTGCTCAAAGCAGGGCCAATCCCCAATTTTTGCCCCAGATCCCTAAATGGCCCCCTCAAGGATTGAACTCACAACCCTGGGTTTAGCAGGCCAATGCTCAAACCACTGAGCTATCCCTCCCCCCTGGCTCCCTGGCCCAGCTCCCCACGCTCTGTTCAGCACAGTGCAACTAGATGTGGGATTCTTCACTTGTCCTAATCTACTGTGCTGTGTGGCTGTTAAACAGCTGCTCCGTCCCACCCCAGAGGTGGCTGCATCTCACTGCTGGGCAAAGGATCCCTGTATAAATAGCCCCTGCGCCCCACCCCAGAGGGGGCTACATCTCAACCCCAGGGATGAACTGAGTGACTGGAATACAAGTGACTCTAGTCCTGGGAGTGACCAGGGCTGCTGGGCCTCTTGCCAGGGAGGTGGGCAAGAGATTGGGGCCCTGAGGTGGTGCAAGGCCGGGGCCGAGATTCTTCTGGCCGTGGGAGCCCAGTGACTCAGTCAGTGCCCTGCTCCCAGCCAGCCCTCCCCATTCACCGAGCCCTTCGTGCCAGCCATGTCGCTCTGAGGCGCAGTAGGTGCCACTCGATAGGTCACCTACAATCACACGGTTTCTTTTCGGTGCCTCGACTGGGCAGCGGGTAATGAGAGGTGGATAACTGATTCTCCAGGCCAGGACTACAGACCTGCTCCCCCGCTGCGCCAGGGATGCCCCGCTGGTCCCATCTCTGCCCCAAGAGCCTCCCCCTGCAGTCCCTGGCAGGGAAGGGATTGCCCCACTGCCAGCGCCCAGCAGGCCTATGTGTGACATGAGTTTGGGGGTCTCAACCCCGTCCCTAGGGGGATGGGTCCATGCTCTGACGGGGATTAGCTGACAGCCAAGGACTGGCCAAGAGTGCCCTCCCCGCCTTCTCGGGCAGGGCAAGGGGTGGAGTACAGAGTGATCTGCTGTGGGGCCCAGGCCCTCAGTCTCTGGGGCTGGCATCACTGCCCCAGCAATGAACCTCCCCCAGGGGCAGGGAGCAGCTGCCGGGTCCAAAGCATCCCAGCAAACACTGGCCATTCGGCACCAGCCAGGGGAAGGTCTCGCACCCAGGCCATTCTGGATCAGAAGCGTGTGTGGAGAGATGGGAGCTGAACACGGACCCCTCTCCAAACTCCCAGCAGCCCCCAGGGCCTCATCCCTGCGATCCCTCTACCGCCATGGGCACAGGGACCCTCAGCCAGCCCCCCCATAGGGCCCAACAGTGGGGAACCCAGCCCCTTACCTGGCTGGTCCCTCCCACGGCCCTGACGCTGGCCCCAGTTCAGCCCCGTTCCTCCACTCTGCAGGGCTCTGGAGAAGCCTCCACTGGCAGCTTTGCCGCTGGCGCTCTGTGGCAGCTCCTGCCGAGGCCCCAGGGCCCAGGCCGGGCAGCGCTGCCCTCCCAGGGGGCTCGTTAGCCAGGGCCATGCAGAAGCCTGGGGCCCAAAGGCCAACCATGGCTCCCCAGCCGGGAGCAGGTTTCCTTGACACCTGGGTACCCCAGGGGGCCAGATCCTAAAGAGCAGGAGGGGAAGATGCAGAAAGAGGAGAGCTGTGCCCGGGGCCGTGGAGCGGGGGGATGGGACAGAGCGACGTTTAAACCAGAGGGGCAGAGGGCGCGCCCCATCTTCCTGAGAGCCCTGGGCTGGCCTGTGCCCCCTGGCCCCAGGGGTGGGGGCTGGAAAGTGACTTGCCTTGCCCCAGAGTGCCAAGGCCACTGGCTGTACCAGAGAGACAGGGCAGCTGCAGGAAACCGCCCCCCCCTCCCCCTCCGAGCCGGGCTCTGTGGGGCCAGGATTCAGGCCTGGGGAACTTTGGGCCTTGTGGAGGGGACTCCAGCACTGGGGAAAGGGCCAGCTCGACTGCCCCAGAGCCCAAGGCTTGCATCACAACCCCATCCCCCACGCCAACGGCCCTGCCCTGAAGGGACCCATCTAGGGGCAGAGCGGAGCTCAGGCTCTAGCCCCAGCGTGCCAGTCCCACAGCCGGCAGGCAACGCGGGTGCTGTCCCAACAGGAACTGGACTGAGCCCCTCTCCACAGTCACCACCCACTGTCAGACACTGCTCCCCTGGGACAGATTCGAACCCGTGACCCAGAGGGGAGAGACGCCCCCTACACTGCCAGCCCAGAATATTATTATTCATCTTACATAGCACTGTCCAGCAAAACACTTCCCAAAGGAGGTCAGTATCATCATCCCCACTGTACACATGGGGAAACTGAGGCAGAGGGCAGGGAAGGGATTTGCTCAAGGTCACCCAGTGGCAGAGCCAGACATAGACCTCAAGTCTGCTGCATCCCAGTTCAGTGCTTTACCCACTAGGCCACACTGCCTCCCTTGACTCTGTGGCCATAGCTCGGGAGCGGCTTTCCCTCCACGCACTGCCAGGGGGAGCCATGAGATGTTTAGTATTGTCTGTCCCAAGTGTGGGGAGGCACGAGCCACTCCGGGTCCCACACAGGTGCCTCTGTCCAGATGGCACGAAGGCCGAGCGGGCCCATCAGCTTTGGTGCCCCTCTTGCCCCCCAACATTCAGAAGTCACTAGTCAGGCCTCAAAATCATGAGATTTGCTTAAAAAATCACAAGATTTTAATATTTGTTTGCATTCTGGCGTGGCTGTGTTTGGGAGATGCGAGGTCTGGGGCTTCTCCTCCATGCCGAGGGTGGGCACTTTATCTAACGAAAGTGAAGATTCTTCGTTACTGATCCCATTCCAACTCACCCACCCACCCACTGCTGGGCTCACCATGCAATGATGGGCATTGGCAACGCTGGCCATTTAAGGGTTAAAGTGTGACAGGGTGTTGGTCTACCCTGGCACTAGAAGGGCAGCAGGAAGAGCAGCAGCCCCACAATTGAGCTGCCTTGGAAATTTGGGGGTGTGTGTGGAACCCTTATGGTTTCACCCCTTGCAAAAAATTTTCAAAAGCCAAAAATATGTATGTGTGTGTGTGTGTGTGTGTGGTTTTTTTCATCCCCTCCCATCCACTTTCCAGTGGCAAATGAGAAAAGGACAAAGGGCAGAGAAATGGGGGAGGGAGGGGTAATTTTTCGAAGGCTTTTTTTAAATTGCTCATCAAAAACCTGAAATGTTTAGAAAGAAGCAAATTTTTTCTTCAACACTGTCAAGAAAAAGGCCAATTTACCAACAAAAAAGCTCAGGCTTTAGTTAAAAGAGGAGCGAAAGAAGCAGGGCTGAAATAGGTACAGAATATAATGAAAGGAGGGGGGTGCTCCTATTTGCCCCCCCTTCACCTGCCCCAGTGTTGCAAGGGCAATGGGACGCTCTGTGAAAGCAAATGTCAAGGGAAGTTACATAGTTAGCCAGGGGAACTCACTGCCACTAGATGTCACTGACATTGCGAGCCTGGCAGGATTCAGACAAGGATGGTGGGGTAGCAAGGGTTTCAGGACAGAATTTAGAAAACAGGGCACAAGGCCACTGCTGACTGTCAGGATGAGGGAGATATGCCCCCCTCCCCCGACTGGTTATGTCATCATTAGCCACTAGGAGGGGGTTCTTGCACCTTCCTCTGAAGTAGCTGGTGCTGGGGTGGCTGGCCCCATTGATCTGATTTGGGGAAGGAGGCAGCAGGGAGAGGGCAGGGTACTGGGCTAGATGGGTCCTGTGACGCTAGCAGACCAGGTGCCAGCTCATGCCCAGGCCTCACTAAACACTGACAAATGCAGAGCTTGACCCAGCCTGTGTGTTAGCTGTGTGACAACAGCTGCTGATCAGCGTGTGTGGAGTGTTTCGACTTGTGGAATTGCTTGCAGGATTGATCTCTCCCATAACCTCTGTAGCCCGGGGTATAAAGTTAGAATGAATGTTTGCATCATAAACCTCTGTAACTGCTCTACACCACTGAGTTTGCAAGGCAGCTTGCGTCCACCTAACACTGCGTCTACACTAAAATTTGGCTCCCGCTGATGTAACTCACCTGCTTTGCCGACTTAATCATGCCACTTCCCCCAGTCAGCGTAGTTAGGTCAATGCAGCGTCAGTGTACGTACTGCGTTGCTTACATCAACTGTCCCGCAATGCCCCACACTGACAGTACAATCGATACCACACACCACAGACACAAAGAGCCAGGTGTACACACACACAAGTGCTGTAACTACTGTGGCGGCTGCATGCAGGGCAATTTGATTTTGTAGTGTAGCCGTGGCCTGTGTAACTCCCCCAACAGGGGAGAAGTATGAATTAGTGTAAAGTGCTGGGCCTGCCCATTGAAACCAAACGAGCCATTGCGAAACATCCTTACTGATTGCCTCTGTTGTTAGATATTTCACTGCGTGTGTGTGTGTTCTCCCTGTGTGCTGCCCCAGCTCTGTGCAGACAGCCAGCACAGCAGACCTTGAGTGAACCGCCCAATGACCACAAGATCCGTTAAGGGACGAAGGTACCCGGCCAGGTTTATTGTTGACAAGGCATGCTAATAGCACCTGGCAGACTCTACGAGGATACTAAGACACGTATGCCTGTGACAATGGACGCAGCTCAGTGAATGGTGGGACTTTCCATTGCCTTCTTGGCTGGACCAACACATTCTCTCAGAGATACCCTGATACAAACAAGCTGCCCCTCTGACTTAGATACTGCCCTCTGACCTGGCTAGTTATTGTCCACTTTTTTTGTACATGTTGGTTTGATTAAAACATTTGTATTTATTACGTTGCTATTTGACCTTATCTTTTAGGAGGGCTCAGTGTGTTCCTGTTATCCTTGGGGAATGTTTTTGTGCCATTCTTGATATTGTGGTTTTTGTACCATGCTTCTGGAATGTGTTTGTGTGAGTCCTTTGTGGCGAGCACTGTCCAGGACTGCGCGTTTCTGCACGATCAGCGCTGGGCTGGCCAGATTCTGGGAACGTGCAAGTGGGCAGGGCCTGATGTTTGCTCACAGCAGGGAGAGGGGATACTGGGCTGGATAGGCCCTGTAGGAACCAGCCAGGCTGAGTTTCCTGCAGGGCAGAGGGAGGTGATTGGGCCTCGTTAGATGCAGCCTGGGGGGCTGGCTGTGGTGAGGGGGTCTTGGGCTTTGGGGGGGTTCTCTGCAACAAGCTGTCTCTGTGACTGATGCTGATCACACTACGCTGCCCCCTTCTTAAAGCCCAGCCCAGCAGCTGGAGCCCACCCAGTAATTAGGAAATGAGATTTAATTTCAGGCAACAAAATGCCACGAAAGTGGCGGGTGAGCCGGCTTTGGGCTGTGCGGTAAGATGATAAGCAGCATCACACGTGCTGGTTGGTTGCATAAGTGTGAACTTGGCTCAGGCTGGTCGCCTTCCCCACCCCCCGCCCAGCCCTGGAGGTTGGGGGCCGACTCTGGGGAGGGCTGGGGAACGAGATGCTGGGTCCCTGCCCGGGAGAAGGGGTGTGCGCTGGGCATCATTCTGGGATTGCTCAGCCCCCAGCATGGCCTGGCCCAGGGCAGGGACCCAGCAGTCCATACCCACAAGGGATGGGCAGGTTGGGGACAGGGCTAGCTCAGTTTGGGTTTGGTGAACTCTGATCTTTAGACAATATTTCCTCTAGGGCCCATTGGATGCACCCGTACTGCCTACAGGGGGCACTGCTGCTGCATGGGGGTATCACCCACCCGCACCTCCTGCCTCCCACTGCCCCACCCCAAATCACCCCGTGGCCCCTCCACCCATGCACTGTATACAGCTTGCAGATACTGTAAACCTCTCCCCCTCCCTGCTACCCCCACTGCCTCCCCTCAGCCCTGCTGTAAGCCCCCCAAGTCACCCCGCTCTGCCCCAAACAATCTCCCTCCAGCAGGGTCTGCATGCAGGTCTCTGCAGGATGAGCTCTTCTGCAAGCCTGGCGCAGCTTCACCTGTCCCTGGGTCCCAGCTCCGCCCTAGTCATGATCCCCCCAATCCAGGCCCAAAGGTCTTGGGGGCCCTGGCACAGCTGGCACTGGGAGACAGGGGCATCTTGGCACCCCATTCCCACCAGCCCCCAGGGCTGGGACCAGCAGTGATCAGCTCCCCCAGGCTCACTGCATGGGCTGATGTGTGCAGCCCTCTCCAGCTGCCCTCACCAGGGCCTGGGGCAGAGCATGGCAGAGCCAGGGCAGAGGGGTTGGGCCTGTCTGCTGGACCCACCCTCCCTCCTGGCACCGACCAGGCCCATGGCCAGCTGTCTCAGGCCTGCACCCCCCTCCTGCTTCTGGGGGCAGGCTGAGGGGTACAGCGTGTGTGGCTGGGGTGCCCCTTGCTCAAGGTGCAGGCCCGGGGTGCACACGGAGCCCCGGTGGCAGCCCAGCTGTAAGGGCAGCCATGGGGGGAGCTGGCGAGCCCACAGTCGGGCAGGTGTCTCCACCGGAGCTTTTTAATTCCGCGCCCCCAATTCGCCGCCCACCTGCTTGGCAGCCGCGCAGCAATTATCCAAATGGCTGTTAATTGCGGCTGATAATTCCCCACGGGGATCAGGGATGGAAAGCTCCGCAGCTGAGCAGATTGGGGCTGGGCCCGAGCAGCAGATCCCAGGTGCCAGGGTCTCTCACCCCGTCCACAGCAGGCACGCAGTGCTGGCCGTGCTCCTGTGCCCAGCAGGGAGACAGGAGCTGGCCCAGGGGGAGGGGAAACGGGGCCTGCTGGGCTCTATGGGACTGACCTGTGCCGGGGCACATTCCCCAGCAGGCTGCGTGTGCCATTATTAGCAGGAGTATGAGGGGAGAGAAGGATGGGCAGAGCCAGGGGGGCTGGGAGGCAGGACTCCTGGGTTCTGTGCTGAGCTCTGGGAGGGGAGTAGGGTCTAGGGGTTAGATCAGGGGCTGGGAGGCAGGACTCCTGGGTTCCATGCCCAGCTCTGCCCCCAAATCCATGTGAGTCACTCCCGCTCTGGGTGCCTGTTATTGAGGTTTCATGTCACATGGGTGCTGCTGGGCATTTTCCAAGCCCCCTGGGGGGCTGGGATCGTCTTTTGCCAAGCCTGGGGCACTCTAAGGCTGGCAGGTGCTGGGGAGCCATGGCAGGGTGAGATGGGTAGGGGCACAGGAGGGGTGCAATGCAGAGTCTGGGCTGCAGGGGGGCGCATAGGCTGAGAGTGTCTGACCTGGCAGGTCCCCTCCTGCTGCGGAGAGGAACTGCATTTTCTCCCTCTGCCTGTCTCCCACCCAGGGCAGCCCCCAGCTGGGCTGGGAAGCAGCCGCCTGCCCTCCCGTGAACCAGCCAGGGGCACTGGGCTTGAAGGGGTGCTAGCCTAACATGGCCTAGGCCAGGCCCAGATGATCACAAACAGGGCGCGCCCAGCCAGGCCATCCCTGCGCCAAACCTGGCTCAGCCCAGGCCCCAACCCATGGCTGCACGGTCAAGTCAGTGCCCTCCAGCTCCCCGCCCTCCCCAGCTGCCTGCAATAGCCGTGCTACTCCCCCCCTCCGCCCCCGCCCCCCGCCCCAACTGGCCTGGCTGGGACACCGCAGGTCAGGGCGGGAGGGGTCACAGGCAACCAGAGCAGTGACTCTGTGCATCACAAAAATCTCCCAGGACCTGGGTAAGCTGGGTTTGGTCCTTGGCACAGCACAGCTCACAGGCCTGAAGCCTCCTTCCCACCTCATGGGGTGCGCGACCATGTGTGGCTGGCTGAGTGCCCCCTGGGCACCAAGGGAGCAGGGGATGGGCTGGGAGAGGGCAGGAGGGGCCACAGCCTGCGAGCAGGTTGAGAGGAGAAGTTAGACAACCCCCAACCCTCATGAGTGATGGGTCTGATCCCCCACCACGGTCACCCCTGCTCTGGGCCCTGATCCCCCATACTCCTCCGGGACCTGGGGCAGGTCCTTGACCTGGCACTGGTCTCTCACTGTCTCCAGCTGGTGGGGGTGGGGTTGCTGAGGGCGCTAACCCCCATGCCCAGTGACTACAGAGGCAGGACGAGTCTCCGAGCTGAGCCGGGGGAGCAGGGTGCGGGAAGGGTAGGAGAATGGGGCTCTCTCACAGCCCCTCCTTGGCTCCTTTCACCCTCCAATGAGGGGGGGGTTGGGGACACTGCCACTGCACCCCCAGCTGTTGGCACAGGCTAGAGGGTGCCAGAGGGGAGCCCTGGCCTGGCTGGCGGGACGAGCCTACACAGCTGCTCACACAATGCAGTTGCCAGCGCAGGAATAGGGCCCCAAGAGCTGGGGGCCAGCAGCAGCCGGGTTGGTGGGACCCTGGGGCAGCTCTAGGCACAGGAGGATGGAGGAGGTGGGGGTTGGGGCAAAGACCAAGCCCTAGAGGGGGACCAAGGAGGCAGGTGTTCTGTCCCACATCTGAGCGGGAAGCAGGGGCTAGTGGTTAGAGCAGGGGCTGGGACGCAGAGGGCTGGGTTCCAGCTCTGATTCTGGGAGGGGCAGGGGCTGGGTGGGTATGGTTCCCTGTGGGGGCCAGCGTGGGGGCTGGGCCCTGGTGCTCGCTCAGTGCCTGTCCCAACCCCACACTTGATGGGGACCCCATAGCTAGCTTGAGGGGACTCCTGAGGCTCCCTCCTGGTCCCCCTCGCACACGGACAAGAGGCAGAACAAGGCACTAGGAGCAGGGGGCCACAGGGAACTATGTAGGTTCTGGGGCACGGCTGGGTGAGCCAGCACTGCACCAGCAGGGGGCGACCACAGGCCAGAGCAGAGCTGCCCCCAGGCCCTAGTCCAACAGTGAAAGGAGCAGCCACTGCCCCACCCTGCTCCCAGGTGCGGGGAGGCAGCGCTGGCCTGGTGACTCGGAGCCAGGACACCTGGGACCTGCAGCAGGGCTGGAGGGGGAGTTGGGGAGATCCCGCTCCCTGGGCCCTCAGCCACCCGCCCCGCCCTGTGCCCTCCCTTCCCCTGCCTGTGAACAGCAGCAGAGACCTCGGCCAGTCTTTGGCAATGCACTTATAGAATCATAGAATCATAGAATATCAGGGTTGGAAGGGACCTCAGAAGGTCATCTAGTCCAACCCCCTGCTCAAAGCAGGACCAATTCCCAGTTAAATCATCCCAGCCAGGGCTTTGTCAAGCCTGACCTTAAAAACCTCTAAGGAAGGAGATTCTACCACCTCCCTAGGTAACGCATTCCAGTGTTTCACCACCCTCATAGTGAAAAAGTTTTTCCTAATATCCAACCTAAACCTCCCCCACTGCAACTGGAGACCATTACTCCTCGTTCTGTCATCTGCTACCATTGAGAACAGTCTAGAGCCATCCTCTTTGGAACCCCCTTTCAGGTAGTTGAAAACAGCTATCAAATCCCCCCTCATTCTTCTCTTCTGCAGGCTAAACAATCCCAGCTCCCTCAGCCTCTCCTCATAACTCATATGTTCCAGACCCCTAATCATTTTTGTTGCCCTTCGCTGGACTCTCTCCAATTTATCCACATCCTTCTTGAAGTGTGGGGCCCAAAACTGGACACAGTACTCCAGATGAGGCCTCACCAATGTCGAATAGAGGGGAACGATCACGTCCCTCGATCTGCTCGCTATGCCCCTACTTATACATCCCAAAATGCCATTGGCCTTCTTGGCAACAAGGGCACACTGCTGACTCATATCCAGCTTCTCGTCCACTGTCACCCCTAGGTCCTTTTCCGCAGAACTGCTGCCTAGCCATTCGGTCCCTAGTCTGTAGCTGTGCATTGGGTTCTTCCGTCCTAAATAACTTCATTGGCCCAGGCACATGCCCAGCAGGGCAGTAGCCGGGGGCAGGGCCAGCACTGACTTTGTGATAATGGGTGGGGGGGGGCAGGGGCTCAGAGCTGCGAACAAACAAACTCTCCCCCTGCGCCCCCCACCCCCTGGAGGTCACTCCCAGTAAAGGAGGTCACTGCCTTTACCTGGGATCACTCCTGCCAGCGCTTGCCCCAGCACAGCCCGCCTGGCAGGCAAGAGGGAGAGGATCTCTAGGGCCCGTGGGATTCAGGGGGTGAGGCTTGGCTCAGGGCTTGATCAGACCCAAGGGGGCTGGAGCTGGCTGCCTCAGATGGAGCTGGGGCTCCAGGTGCCCAGGGCGTGGCTCTGATACCCAGGGAAAGGCAGTGGGGAGGTGTCTGCCACTGGGCAGGGGCATTTGATCCAGGCCCATTAGGTGGCGAGCCCGCTCTGCCCTGCTGCTAGGGTGACCAGACAGCAAGTGTGAAAAATAGGGACAAGGGGTGGGGGGTAATAAGAGCCTAGATAAGAAAAAGCTCCAAATATCAGGACTGTCCCTATAAAATCGGGACATCTGGTCACTCTACCTGCTGCTGACCAACCCTGGATGCGCCTCCTACGCAGTCCTGGCTCCACCCCCACTTACTTGGGCACTCTGACTGCAACTCCTGCTAGGACCCCTCCCCCCTTCAGGAGCCGAGGTCCCCACTGGGGGACAGGGCCAAGAGGCCAGGGTGCCAGGCTGTGATGGGAGGGGTGCAGGGAGCCAGGGCTGGGCCAGCACCTCAAGGCGGTGAATGGGGATGATATGGGGGCAGAAGGGGGGGTGTCTCTTTAACTCTTTTCAGACTGGACAGACACAGCCTGGGGCTCAGTGGCTGGGTCACACCCCCCCCCCCAAAGCCAGATGCTGGAAGCAGCTTCTGTGCGCCCCCCATCGCTGGCAGAGGGGTGACAGGAGGGGGAGGGAAAGGGGCTGTGCTTTGGGTCCCAGGGAGGGGAGGTAGGAATGGCTGAAGCTGGTAGATAATGGAGCCTGACTCTTCTCCTACCCAATCGGGGGCAGGGTGGCCACGGGGCACAAAGGGTAATGGCCCTAGAGGCTGTGCCAGAGGGAGGAAGCCTGGCCTGCACCCTGCCCGAACAGCCAAGCAGCCTGGGGGTCCTCCCCCCGCCCAAGAACTGACACCGCAGCCAAGAGTAGGGGGGAAGATGCCTTGTTGAGAAGAGCAGGTGGAGCTGGGGGCAGCAAACTGTGGGGGGCAGAGTCTCTGGGGGGAGGGGGCTGCTTCTAGGCCTCCTCGGGGTCCAGCTGGTTGAGGGTTTGGATGTCATCCAGGAAGAGCTTGGGGGTCAGGATGTGACTGGAACCTGGGGGAGAGAGAGGTGGTTGGCAGTGGTGGGCACAGTGAGGCAGGTATGTGGCTGGCATCACCATCACCCCCATTCTTGCAGCTGGACCCTGCTCTAGTGCAGGGGGGGAGGGACTGTCTCCTATCCCCCTTGGCCTGGCACCGCACCCCTCGTGCCGCTGTACCCTGCACAGCCAGGCAAGAATCCATGCGCTGACAGTGTTCCTCACCCTTGGGTCTTCGAGGGGTGTGTGCAGGGGTTGAGCCATATCCCTATGGGAGTTACTGGGGGTGTCTGACTGGGGCCCCACACATGGTCCCTGGGCAATGAGAGGCCTGGGGAGACAGAGGCCAGGAGATCAGGCGGCTAGATACAGGCCATGTGGGGCAAGCACATCTGTTCCCAGGCCCCTGGGTGTGGGAGGACAGAGGGTAGCATGGGAGCCCTGTGGGTGCTGGGCAGGCAGTTCTAGGGTCTCCCCCTCCCAGGGGGTCCCAACTCTCCCTGACCTGAGCATTCCAGCCGCCCTTTCCCCCAGGACTCGCCCCACTCACCGATCACCACCTCCCACTTGCCCTTGATGGCCGGGGTCACTTCGTAGGCACAGCGCATCTCAGACATGGACACCCCACCCAGCACGTAAATGATGAGGCGCGGGCCCGTCCGGTACTCGGCCGCTGGCTTGTTCTTGTGCCAATGCCTAAAGCGGGCGCTGGGGGGAGAGAGGGGCAGTGTGGATACCAGGGGCTCGCTGAGGGAATGCCAGATGGAAGGGCAGGGCCTGGAGGAGGCTGCGGGGCAGGCCC
Source organism: Caretta caretta (assembly GCF_965140235.1). Lineage (NCBI taxonomy): Eukaryota > Metazoa > Chordata > Testudines > Cheloniidae > Caretta > Caretta caretta. The sequence goes on from NC_134225.1 coordinate 16,686,440, forward strand.
TGCCCAAGGGAGTGGGACAGGAGTCCCAAAGCAGGCAAGAGGGAGTAGGGGAGGGTGGCACCTGCGCTGGGCTGGGGGTCTGTCTAAAGCTCGGCCAGTCCCTTTCCTCCATCCTGGGCCCTGGTGTGTTGAGGGACTGCTGGGGCGCGGGGGACATGGTAAGAGGGTTCCAGGGCTCCAGGCTCTTGGACATCCCCTCCCCCGTAGAGGGCAGGGTCCTGACCACACACTCCCAGGCACAGAGGCTCCTACACTCTGGGGTGTGTGTGTCAGGGCTCTGCCACCCACAGCCCAGCCAGGCTCAGCCTTACCTGACAGCATCCTGGGAGCTGGTGGTAGGGACCGGGTCCGACAAAAAGGGCCACAGATTCTTGTCCAGTTTGTCCTCAATGATGTCCTGGCAGGGGGTGGGGGGAGGACAGATCAGCAGGGGCCAAGCAGCAGGAACCTTGGATCTGGTGGCCAAGCCAGGCCCCATTGGGGTGGAGGGGCTGGGACGGCTCCTCACTGAATGATTGACAGTCCCTGGGGGGAGCAGCCTGGGGTCCCCTTTCCAGGGGGGGGCATGGGGAGCCAGCAAAGAACACGCTGACTCCTCCAGTGATGCCCCCCCATCTCCCCACATCCCCCTCAGCTGCTCAGTGCCCTGCTGTGAACTCCCCACCCATCCACCATTATGAGGAGGGCGGAGACCTCCTGCAGCCAGATCCAGGGCCCCTCATTTGCGGGGTGGAGGGAGAGAGGCAGGGGGCTGCCCTCAGTGCCCCTTTCCTGCTGCGGGCAGATCCAGGCCCTGCCTCTTGCTCCATGAGGTGTGTCCCAGGCACGCAGGGGGCCCAGGATATGATACATCCTAATGCCACATAATAGGGGCTTTTACATTAGTCTGCTGCATTGACTTGTACAGGGAAGCTTAAGGCCTGCCAAGTTGTGGCTGGCGCAGAGAGGGGGCACCCCGATTGGATTAGGCGTGGGATTGAGGCTACCGCAACTGCCTACCCCAAAATCCCACAGGAGGAACCATCACAACACTGGAACAAGGGCCTGGGAGCCTCCCACCTGTGATCTGCCAGGGACAGGAGCTCCGGTCAGGGGGTTAATTCTTGGCCTGGAGGAGCCCCAAGCCAGTAGGTTGAAGGCAACTAAGTGTGCCCCCCCACCCTCTTGAGGAGTGCCCCACAGGACAGGGCAATGAGGGGCTCAGCCCCCTGCAAGGGTTAGGGGATGGAGTGACCATGTCACCTCTCACAAGCTAAGCAGGTTTGGGCCCAGGCAGTGCTTGGATAGGAAACCTCTAAGGAAAAGCTACTGGGTGCTGGGGGGTGCGAGTGAGTCAGCAGAGGGTGCTCTATGACCCCAGTGCGGCGCTAGGGGACGCTGTACTGCAGGGAGCAGGCGGAGGGCTCAGCAGGGGGCACTCTCCCCTGGCAGTCAGTGTTGACCCCAGTGTGACGCTAGGGGGCGCTGTACTGCAGAGAGCAAGCGGGGCGGGGGTCTGCAGGGGGTGAGACCAGTACTGTGCTGCAGGGGTTCATCCTTTAGATGAGCGTCAAACAGCTGCTCCTCACTGGAGGTTAGGCCAAGGACCCTGCCAGCCATTCAGATTCCAGTGCCAGTCATGACAGTGTGCTGCCTGGATCCCCTGCACTTCCAGCCCCACACACTGATCACCTCCTGCCCTAGACTCTCGGGCAGTGCTGCTGGGCGGCTGTTAAGAGCTGCCTGCCACTCCTTTGGAAGAATTCAGCTCCGGTGAGGGACCGCTGTATAAACCGCCCATGGCCCACCCCAGAGGTGGCAGCATCTCAGCACCGAGTAAGACAACTCCCCTGCACTCGTGTCTATGATTTAAGACCCCTAAGGACGGCAGCAGGAGAGGACTCTCTGATGAGCCCCTCACATGGCTACAGCCCTGCACAGATACAAAAGTGTGGATGTGCATCAGCCCGCGATCCACAAGCCGCCTTTTACCTGTATCCGCATCCTCACCGGCAGCAGCTAGCGAGGTTGGGGAAGGGGTCTTGCAGGGAAGGGGCAGCGTGGAGGGGGCGGGGTCTCGAGGAGAAGGGGCAGTGTGGGGGCGGGGTCTTGAGGAGAAGGGGCAGTGTGGGGGCGGGGTCTTGAGGAGAAGGGGCAGTTTGGAGGGGGTGGGGGCTTGGGGGAAGGGGTGTCTCATCACGTGCCCTCCTGGGGGGTCACGAGCAACAGTACACAGCAGCAGCAGAGCATGTTGCATCACAGTGGGGTGGAGGGGTGGGGCGCCGGGGCCCCACCCACTCCAATCCCAAATCCTGCTGCCCAGGAGCTGGTGGGGACACTGGTGCTGCTCGAGCTGCTGGACAGGAAGCAGCGTGGCGGCGCGAGTGGGTGCTGGACAGCCCCGACTCCGACCTGTCGCCCAGCCACTGGCTGCGGGCCAGCGGCCCCGAGCGCGCTGCGTCCCCCAGGCTGCCTGAGCCGGACGCCACGGGCCAGGCGCTGCTGGGGAGTAGAGCCCTGCATGGTTGTATCTGCAGCTGATCCACTATCCGCAGAAATGGTGCACAGATATGAAGGGCTCTACACATGGTTGACCCCAAACCAACCCCTCCCCCTTGGGCCCAGCCTGCCAATTGCAACCCCACCCCCAAGGCCAGGAAGCAGATGGCCCGGTACCTCCATGATGTCCTTAAGCATGGGGGTCCAGCGGGAGAGCTGGTAGCTGGATTCCAGCCGCACCTTCCTCTCCGGTCGCAGCTGCCCGCTCTGGGGGAGGAAGGGAGAGGGGGTGAGAGGCAGCAGGGAGGAGGTGCGGGGTGGGAACGGGGGCAGACAGGGAGAGCGCTGCCTACCTGAGTCGCGCCAGCCAGGCTGGCAGGGGAGAGGCAGAGAAAAGAACAGAATGGATCACTGAGCGAGAGAGAGAGAGAGAGAGAGAGGAGGCGAGAGAGACTGATGGGAGAACAGAGCTGCTTCCCCCCATTCGCCGCATGGCCACCCCAAGCAGTGGTCACCAGTTCCAGCTCGCTGGCGATCTGAGGTCCTGACTTCCAGTATCCTCTGCAGGGGCAGAAGAAGTCACCCCAGATGGGGAGTAACTCAGGGGTCACCCTCATATGGGGAGGGCGTCACCCCACTGTACAGGGACAGAGGCCACCTCTGTGCTGGGAGTAGGTCACTGCCATAGAGGGGCACCTCCAGGATGGCCTGGGCTCCCCTGTGCAGCACAGAGCTGCCCCCTGGCATGGGTACAGCTGCTGGCCCCTGGCCCCAGTCCCTTACCCCAGGCGTGAGAGAGATGCCCAGGAACTTCAAGTTGTTGATGATGTCTCTCTGCTGCTGGATGTTGGCATGCTGGATCAGCTTGGTGAGGTTCTCCTTGTCCACACCTGCACAGGGACAGACAGGTCAGTGCTAGCACCCTGGGACGCACCCACAGCCCAGGCACATGAGACCGTGGCCCCAGGAGTCCTAGTTCCCCGATCAAATCCTGAGATCCTGCTCTTCCCACCCCTCTCAGAGCTGGGGGTAAACCCAGGAGTCCTGGCTCCCAGCCCCCCTCTAACCCACTAGACCCCACTGCCCTCCCAGAGCTGAGGATAGAACCCAGGAATCCTGGCTCCCAGCACCATCCGCTCTAACCCACTGGACCCCACACAGTTAATGATCGAATTTAGGTTCTTGCTGCTCCTCCCTCAACAGGTTCTCTCGGGCGCTGGGGTCAGGGGTCTCTCTAGTTCCCCCTGGCAGTGCAATGGGAGCCCCCATCCCCCTGATCTGGGCTCCTCCTTCTGCGGCCAGTCAGGTGCAGAGTCAGAGCCAAGGCCTGGCTCTTAAAGGCTGTGAGGCCTTGAGCTGGAGGGAGGGCAACGTGCCCCACCCCTGCCCCCCCAAACCATTTACTGCTGCTTAGTGCAGACGGGGAGGCCTGGCAACTCCACAGCACCCCCTGCCAGGAAACTGGGCAGCCAGGCAGCCAGAGGAGCCCCATGAGGGCACCCTGGCCTGAGCAATGGGCACAAGGGCAGTGCCTGAGCAGGGTTACAGGAAGGGCCCCGGAGCAGGGCCCTGCCCCACCGAGCCAGCATGGGATAGGAACCGATGGGGGAAGAGGGACTGTGCCAAGTGTCAGGGTCAGGGAGGTTCCCCAGGCCCTGGTGAGTTTGGGGAAGGGGCTGGATGCGGCAAGAAGCAGGGAGCTGCTGCAGGGATGACACAAGGGGTGGGCAGGGGACTGGTTGCAGGAGGCTCAAAGACACAACATGGTATCTGAACAGCCTGCAGGAAGGGAGGGAAGTCCCCCCTCCCTGCAGAGAACGGGCTGGGGGGCTGCTCTGGGTGTGTGTATCCATCCTCCCTCCCTCCCTGCAGAGAACGGGCTTGGGGGAGCATGGAGGGTGGACACTGCTCGGAAGACAGTAGCAGGGAGCAAAGGCCGCCAGATCTGACCCCAGATCGGAGCATGGGCGTGGTGCACTGGCAGGCTTGCAGGCACCGAGAGGTGGGCAGAGGGAAGACAGGGCTGTAGAGCCAGGCTGGACACAGGCCCTGGGAAGCGGCTGGCCGGGGGGCGCCCTGCATAGCAGGAGGGCTTGCCAGTCTGAGCAGTGCTATTCCCCACCAGCCCCACAGGCCTGGGCCCCACCTTCAGGAGCACCCCCCTGCAGCAGCAGGCCCCGCAGTGCTCCCCCTGCAGGCCTGTGGCATTACCATTCTTCAGGAAGATGTAGATCAGGATGATGCGGATCTTGTCGTAGGCCTGCACGCTGGGGTCCAGCAGGACAGGCAAGATGATCTTCATGGGGTCCTTGATCTTCTTCCCGTCCACGTCCGTCCCCATAGCCAGGTCCTGGGGGCAGGGGGAAGGGGGCGCACACACAAGGCCCAGGTCAGGCCACTCTGCTTCCTCCCGCCCACGCAGCAGGATGGGAGATGTGACGGCCCCCTGACCCACAGCTCGCCTACCCCGTGCCAGGGCCCCCTCCTCCCTGGGGTCAGCTCCCTCTGGGGTGAGCAACTGGCCCCCAGGGAGTAACCCGAGCCCCATGTCCTCCTTCTGCACCCCTGGTGCTGCATGGAGGGGCTGACCCTGGCTCCAGCGAGCCTGCAGCTCTGAGACCCCTCTCTCCGGGCTGAGTCCATGAGCCAGACTCTGCCCCAAGCCAGGCTCTACCCACAGACCCACCTGCTCCAAGCTGCACAGCTTCTCCACTGTTCCTTTGAAGTGCTGCATGCAGTGCTCGGCCAGGTTCAGATGCGTGGAGTACTGTGGGGAGAGACCGGGGCACAGGGGGAGTTTACCGTATCACTGGCTGGTCCAGAGCACCTGCACCTCCCAACCCACAAGGAGGGCCCCTCGGCCAGAGGGGCAGCCTCAATTGGCTGTAGAAGCCGAGCATATAGGGATTGTTTTGCCCAGCCACCATATAGGGCTGCCACATAGGGATTGATGTGCAGCCACCTCTGGGGTGGAGCGGGGCAGCGGGAGGGGAGGATCAGAACGAGGGAGCAGCTTCCAAAACAGCCCATGGCTTCTCTATTAGTCACCATGAGGTTGGGGGCTTGGAGACCAGCAGGTGTCGGGGTACCTGTGCCAGTGGCCAGGAGCTTTCTGTCGGCACATGGCTCAGTGGCACCAGGAGTGGCTCCAATAGGCTGGTTTGGAAGCTCACCAAGGCCCTCTCCCGAGAGCTGCAGCAGCAAGGCACGGGCTTTACCCAAGGGCTGCCCTTGGTGGGGCTAACGTGGCAGCTCTGGGCACTGACAGGCAGGCTGCTGCCCATGGTGCCACACAGCACCTGGGGGGAAAATGGCTCTGCCCAACAGGACAGGTCAGCAGCTCTCATCAGGCAGTAAAGCGGAGTGCCACAGAGTGCTCTGCCCCCCAAGAGAGTCCCTACTGTCCCTCACCAGCCCCACAGAGCACCCTGCCCCTCCCATCAGCCCCACTGAATGGCCTGCCCCCTGCCCACTAAAAGCCCAGCCCCGTTACCCTGTTCAGCTCCTTCTGATACTGGGGCATCTTCTTCAGGATCTGGGACAGGTCCTCGATGTTGGCCTGGAGGGAGGCGGTGGTGAGATCCCGGCCGCTCCCAGCGCTTGGAGCCCCCTGCAGGGCAGAGGCAGCAGGGCGGGTCACTCAGGCCATGCGTGGCTGCGGCTTAGGTTAGACCTGCCCTTTCCAGGCCAGCTGGAACGAGACGGGAGCCCCGCAACCCGAGCACCCCTCAAGGTGTAAAGCAGCAGCGGGCCAGGGAGATGCCAGCGTTGGCTCCCTGCAGCTCTCCCTGCGCGGTCCCGATCCTGCTGTCTGACTCCGCCCCGTGGGCCTCTGCCCTCCCCCACTGTGGGGAGCTCCAGAGCTCTGGCTGGCGGGCAGGGGACTCCACATACACCTCTAAGCCCTTTACAGGCAAACCCTGGGAGCAATGGGACAGCCCCCCTGCCCCCGCCAACCCCTCCTGGGGCAGCAGGGAAGCCTCCCCTCCCCATCAGTGGCAGTGGGATGGGTCCCCCTGTCCCTCCGGCCTGAACTCCCCAATCGCTCCCCCCAACCCCTGCCGCACCTTGTCCGTGGTCAGCCTCTTGCTCTCATAGAAGGTGCGCAGCAGCTCCGTCACCTTCCTGCAGCAGGGAGAGGGGTCAGGACGGAGCCAGGCACTGCCTTGGAGGTAGGGGGTACCCTGTCCTATGCTACAGGGGATGGAGCCCCCGCCCCACAGGCACCAGGGTTCTCTGCCTCAAGAGCCTCAGACAGGCTGGGGGAGGCCCTCTTCCTAAGTTACCCCAAGGCAGAGTTCAGTGCACCTCTGGGGGCTCCTGGCGCCCTGCTGGGGGGGCCTGGGGGCAGCGGCAGGCCCAGCAGGAGGTCGGTGAGGGACTCACTCAAGGGAGCTGTAAGGTGCATGGGGAGACCCTGGGATCGGGGGAAGACAGTGTCCAGGCGGATCACCAAGAGGAGATGTGGACAGTGGCTCTGGAAGGGAGCGCTCAGGGGTCCTTTGGGGAGAGGGGCTGGGTCCAGGGGGTCTCAGCACTCAGAGAGGAGTATGTCTGAGGGACAAGCTCCAGCACTGGGTGGGAAGGGGAGGGGGGGCCCTGGCACTGTGCAGGAAAGGGGTGTGTTGCGGGGGGTGGGTGTCCCTGCACTGGGTGGGAGAGGAGTGTATCCAAGGGGTAATGGGGTTCCAGCACTGGGTGGGAAGGAAAGGGGAGGGGTGTGTCTGAAGGGGAGGATGGGGGAAGTCCCGGCACTGGAAAAGAGGGGGAGGGGTGTGTCAACGGGGTGGGCTGTCCTGGCACTGGGTGGGAGAGGTGTGTCCAAGGGGAGAGTCCTGGCAGCGGGCGGGGAGGGGAGGGCTGTGCCAAAGTGGGGGTAGGGGGTCCCAGCATTGGGTGGGGAGGGGAGAGGTGTGCCGAAGGTGGGGGGGAGTAGCAAGACCCGGCACTAGGCAGGGCACAGAGGGGTGTGTCCAGGGGTGTCCTGGCATTGGGTGGGGCATGGAGTGGTGTGTCCGGGGGGGGGATGGGTCCTGGCCCTGGGTGGGGCACGGGGGGGTATGTCCAGTGGATGGGCGGGGCATGGAGGGGTGCGTCAGGGGGCAGGGCCGAGCGCGCTCACTTGGAGACGTCAGCGATGTGCATGTGGCGTAGCTGCACCCAGAGTTCGTCGTCTTCGTCCAGCAGCGCCTCTTTCTCCTGCGAGTCGCTGATACCCGTCGTCTCGTACCTGCAGGGGGGAGATGGGGTCAGGCTGCGGCACCCCTCGCCCGAGCGTGGGGGCTGCGGAGCAGTGCAGGTGCCTGGGCCACATCCCCCCCAGCCCGCCTGAGGAGGGGTGCGGGGCGCCCCCTGCTGGCAGCCAGGCCCTACTTGTAGGTGTCTTTCTCGATGCTGAGCAGGTCGTAGGCCATGGCCTGGTAGGTGAGCTCGTGCAGCAGTGGGGACACCAGATCGAAGCTTCGGTCCACGATCAGCAGCTGAGAACGGGCTTTGTCGGGGCCCTGGGGCAAAGGAGAGAGAAACCCGTCACCTCCTGCTCTGGCAGAGGGTTCCTGGCCTGGCTTACACGGCACAATCCAATGGGCCCTGGTGGCCTGAAACTTCACTACCCACCCTCTCTGTGGCCCAGCCCCCAACCCCAGGGGGAAGCCAAGAGACACCCCCCAAGCTAGCTGGGACGTGCCCTGGGGTCCTGCCCTGACCAGCTGCACTGCAACGCCCCCTGCGGGGACGGGCTACCTGCCCCTCATGCAAATAGCAATGCCCCCCTCCCCCAAGCATGCTCTCTGCTCGTGCCTCTCCACCAACGGGAGCATGCCCCTTACAAGGCAGCTCCCTGACTGCCCCCTGCTCCATATGCTGTGTGGGGACGGGGGGAACTACACCAGAAGGGCCTGGCTAGTCTATCATTAACCAACACCAGGCCCAGAGACTCTTTGATACAAGGTCCCAGAGGGGGACGACAGGACATTATCCCTATGCCCCACCTTGCATCTGAGCTGGGACCCCATATGAAGCTCTAGCTCCCCAGTCCCAACCTGTGTGGCCCCCCAGCATCCAGTTGGACAGAGACCACTCAAATGGTCAGCATCTCAGACCCACATCATGGGGGGGCTGGCCCAGCACCCGCTTCCTGCCTGATCAGCATGCACTGCCCTCTTTGCGCAGCAGGTGGCGATAGGAGACCAGCCCTGCGCTCTCATGGCAGACGGCTCTGAAACCGGCTCCAGCAGCCCCAGTGGAACCCAAGCCCACCCAGGAGCACCTCGGCAAGGGGCTGCGTCTGCTCTTTGCTGGGTAGCACAGACAGTCAGGGGTGGGTGGGGTGGGGACGTACAGCCCCTGATGCTATCCCAACTGTCCCACCTCACTACGTGGCCCGATTTTCAGCCACGCTCGGGAGCAGAACGTCGGACCGGCCACCACCCATCCGCCTGGCAGGTCTCCACAGCCTCTGGGTAAATGGGTTGAGGCTGACGGGGGAGCGCCTCTCTTGGAGGAGTATCTGGCCCCCACCACTGTAGCACTATCATTGCTGCATCCTGCCCCCCCATGCACGTGGGGCTGGGCAGGGCTGTCACCCCATTGCAGAGGGGGATGGAGGCCCAGAGGGGCTGGGTGACTCACCCAAGGTCACACAGGGAGTCTGTGGCAGAGCAGGGACATGAACCCAGAGCTGGCACCATCATTCCCCTCTAGCCCTACCCAGCCTGGATGGGTTGCTATGCTCAGCCCCCGCCCCCACCCCCCACGGGACTCTGCTCACACCCTTTGCCAGTTCGGCTCTGCTGGAGGGATCCCCGAGTGCAGATGGGGGCTGGCGTAACCACCGGGTCACCCCACCCTGCCCAGAGCAGAGGGGTGGTTAGTGCACTGGTGGGTGCCACAGCACTGCCTGTCCCAGCTACCCCTCAGGGCTGGCAGCTGGGAAACATCAAAGCAAGAGGGACTAGTGCAGACAAGGCCCCAGGGTGCCGGGACTGCGGGCTGGGTGGCTTTGGAGACCAGAACAGTTGGGTTTCTTAGGCACCTGGACCCCAGCCTGGGCAGCCCAGCCCACTGAAGGTTAAAGCAAGAGGCCGTTCTGGTCAGCCCAGAGCCTGGCCGAGCTGCAGAGAAACCTGTTTTCAGCTCCGGGTCTCTCACTCAGGGCCTGTCTACATGTAAACCACTTCAGCTGCTCCGCTTCAGTGACTCCGCCTTTCCCATACCCCCAAGCGACGCAGTGGCACCGACCCAATTGCCTCGTGTAGACCAGGCCTCGGCCTGACCTTGATCAGTTCTCAGGCGAGAGCTCCCAGCTTCCCGCACTCATCCCCCAGCTCAAACCTTCCAACCCTGTGTTCTCGAGCTGGGGGCCCTGCTCCAATTCCCTGCTGGGAGCATCCAGCCAGGAGCCATTGGAGCCGGCACGGTCTTTCTGGCCCCCAGGCTGATCTGTGTTGGATTCTCTTCATTTCACCAAGACAGGGAGGTGACACCCCCCACCCCCGGCATGACTCTTACCTTCCCCAAGAATCCTTCCCTTTCACCCCCTGCCAGAGAAGCCAGGAAATATATAGGGAAACTGAGGCACGCATCAGATTCATAAAAGATATTACAAACATTCCCAGTTGGTCACAGGTGCACAGTCTCCCAGCAGCTCAGCAAAGGCTGGAAGCAAGAGCAGAGGCAACAGGAGGGAGAGATCTGGGCAGGCCTTGGATTTTACATCACTTTGCTTCTCCTAGGGGGGTAGGAGCTACTGGGTTTCCCGTGTGAGAATCCAGGGCAGGGTGGGTTTGCAGCTCCCCTCTGCTGGGGGTGGAACGGGGATGGCAGGAGCTAGGGGAAGCCCACAGGCCAGGGCTGACTTGTGGCTAAGGCTTGGGAGAGCTGGGTTCTATTCCTGCTCTGGCAGACTCCCTGTATGCCTCAGTTTCCCATCTGTAACACAGGCCACCCTGCCTCCCCTGGGAGGCTGAATTCATTAGTGAGATTCTGATACCATGGTGATGAGTGTAGGAGCACACACAGACAGGAGTGTCCAGGTGTGGAAGAGGCTCTGTGTGTGAAGCTTAGTTCTCTGACCGAACTGCCCTGTTTATAAACAGAGAGATTGTGCTGGGCACACACTTCCCCAGTTGGTGCCTCAGTTTCCCCATCTATACAGAGGGGATAAGGACATTAGCCTTTGTAGAGCACTTTGAGATCTGCCCACAGCCAGTGTTAGAGAAGGGCTGGGGCCATTAGTCCAGCCACACAGGGAATGCTATTGTTCTGCCAACCCCTCAGGATCTCCAAGGGTGTCTAGACCCCACCCCTCCCCCCGCCAGGATCTCCGAGCAGGTTCTAAATCACTCCTCCTTCCTTCTACTTCTCATGTGCTCCCCCGTGGCTCTGTCCCATGGCAAGGGTGTGGCCGACACAGCTCGCTCACCTCTCCCATGCTGGGCTCGTATGCCTTGAACGCCTTGAGTTTGGCCAGCACAGCGTGCGCCAAGTGGAAGTTATCTTCATGGTCCCTGCAGCAAAGACAAACCCTGTGGGTCAGAAACAGCTCCTCCCCGAGGGGCACACGCACTTCCTGTAGGAGGTAACCAGGTACCCTCGCCCTTTGGGCACACTCACTTCCTGTAAAGGATGGCTGGGTACTTCTCCATGGCTCACTCACTTCCTATAGGGGATAGCTGGGTACCCCTCCCCCTGGGCACACTCACTTCCTGTAACAGATGGCCAGGTACCCTTCTCCCTCTGGGCACGCTCACTTCCTGTAGAGGATGGCTGGGTACTTCTCCATGGCTCACTCACTTCCTATAGGGGATAGCTGGGTACCCCTTCCCCTGGGCACACTCACTTCCTGTAGCGGATGGCTGGATACTCCTCCAGGGTTTCACACAATGTGGCAATCTGCTCTGCCAGCATCTCCAGCTGCTTGTTCTTTTCAAAAAAGCGGTGGGGGCTGAACCAGTTGTGGAAGGTCTTTGGCTTGTCCAGGGAGTACACCTTGGGGACGGGGGAGAGCAGAGATCAGACCCCGGTGCCAACTGCTTGCAGCCAGGCCAGCTGTGTCCCATATCGCGCCCCTAAGATGCGCTGTTGGATCAGGCCAGCCTGGTGGAGCTGTAGTGAGCCCCTAGTGAGGGAGAGATCCCTTTGCCAGTGCCACTCCTGTTGTGGTAGAGGGATAGCGAGCCAGAGATTCATGCACCAGCCTGGGATGAAGATGCCCCAGGTTCAGGTCCTTACTTGGCTGCAGACCCCCAGGTGCCCTCAATGTTGGGGGAGGGGGCTTGGCGACGCTTCTAGTCTGGTGAAAGCCCCAGCATAGCCACGGGCAAACCCGGCATCAAGGCGCGTCTGCCGCTGTCGCTTATTTCACTGGCCGAACAGAACGAGCCATTGGGACAAACGTGCTTGGACACCAATAAACAGTATCGGCCCATGAAGGGTTTGCTGGCGCAACGGGACAGGTGAGCCAGCAAAGCCTCCTGACGGACACTCAGCTTATACCAGCCAAAGCTTCTCTTGGCACAGCTGGCACCGGTACCCCAGATGAAATCAGCTAGAGTGGCGAAAGGACTGCTTTGCCAGCGTAGCGGCATCTACCCAGGGGCTCTGCCACCACAGCTGCATCAGTTACAGGGGGGATTTTTTCTCTCATGTCCCTGTAACAAACCCATACCAACAAAGCTTTTGTGTGTAGACCAGGCTCATGTCTCTCTGTGCCTCAGTTTCCCCATCAATGCAATGGGGCTGACACCACAGTCCTGCCCCTCGGGGCAGGAGGGGGGAAATCCACTGATGACACAAGGAGGGGATGGGGTGGTTGGGTAAAGGGCAGGCGTGTGGAGTATCGGGCTGTCTTGCAGGCCTAGTATAAACCATCAGTAAGAGCTGGTAAAGCCAGGGAGGCAGGGCCCTCCTCCCCCATACATCTACCATCCCCACCAGGTGCAAGCCAGCGATTCCACCTCTCACAGGGTGTGAGCAGCCAGCTAGTCCCTGCTGTCCTGTGCTGGCGTCAAACCCGGGGCCCTAGAAGGGAAAGGTTCCCCCGCCAAGCCACATGAAACAATAAGGGTGTGGTGTTGTACGTCACCATCCGCCCCGCGGACCTGCTCCTCCAAAGCCCGGCCACCCCTCACCTGGCTCTCATAGGGCAGGAAGGCCATGTTGATCTCCTTGAGGGTTTTGATGACCTTGGTGATCCGTGACTTCCTCAGCTCCTTGAACAGAGGCTCAGGACAGGCTGCAAGGCAGAGGCAGTGGGTGGGAGTGACAGGCACAGGGCTCAGGACCCCCAGCACAGCGCCAGCCCCCACGGACGGGGCCAGGACGGGCACAGCAGGGGCAGTAGTGCTGCACGCTTGTGGGGAACCTGGGCAAGCCAGCAGGGCCACACAGGAGTCAACGATGAGTCCAGCCCCCCCGAACCAGAGTCATGCCGGGTTCTCGCCTTCTGCAGCATCAGCAGCGAGGGGGAGCCACAATCTCTCCGATGCAGCCCCTATCTCACACCCTGCCCTCAGCCCGCCCGCAGGGCTGAGTGACCGGAGTGTACAACTCAGGATGATGCACAAGGAGGAACGGGGACTTGGGTTCCCCCTGCCGCTGTAATGGGGAGAAGCAGATATGACCCTGACACACTGGGTATTCTGGTGGTGTCCCATCCCCCCACCGAGTTGGGACTGATGGAGCAATGCATGCTGGGAATGGTAGCAAGAGGCCGCCTTTCTGGGCACACGCTGCGGGTGTCTGTGAGCCGTGCTGGCTGGAGGCAGGCCCGTGGGGGAGAAGGGGGGGGAAGGGATAGGTGGGGTCATTCAGTCTGGCCTGCTGGGGCTGCATCCCCCTGCAGGAGGGCAGAGCATAATCAGGGTGCTGCGCACTGGCCTGCCAGCAGAGAGAGACCCCCCACACACAGGCTCCAGTGTGCTGCTGCCCAGGCTCCCAGCTGGGGGATCCCCGGACCCCCAATACTCACGGCTGAGGAAGAAGACGTGAGCTGCCTTGTAGTTGAAGGTGGGGGTGCCCTGGAAGTCATTGATCAAAGCCTGCACGGACTGCAAAGCGGAGAGAGGGGCGTTGTCAGCACTTGCCGAGGCCCCTCCCTGCTGCTCAAATGGCCCAGCCCATGCCCAGGCCCTGGGGACTCAGGGCCTAGCATGATGCCATCGGGAGGTGGGCTGGTTTTCACCCCCCTGGCTCTGGGCTCCCTCCCTGCCTGGAGCAGGGCTTGTGCCCATGTGCCCGGGACATCCTCAGGGCCCAGCCACATCTCTTGCTGGCACAGAAGTGTCCATGCCCGGCCACAGATGAGGCCTGGCATTGCCTTGCTGCTGAACTAAGTGGGCTCTGAGCAGTGTCCAGGGAACAGCCGGCCGAGCAGCAATCCCAGGCAACTACCATCAGGGCCCCCTCCCTCCCCGGGCGCCATGCTGGGCACCTGCAGCTTCGCCACGCCAGCTAGCCTGGCAGGGTGTTTGGAACCTGTTCAGACCCCTCGACCGGCCATTGTGACAGGTGAGAACCTGGCTGCCCTGTCCCAAGCCCCAGGCCCCAGCTCGCAGTCCTCTCCTACAGCGCTCCCTCCGCGGGCAGCCCCTGCGGGTTCTGGGCTTCACCCTGCTCTGCCAGCGCCCCCTGCCCCTGGTCTCCCTCCACTCACCTCGCTGCTGCAGATGCAGGAGCCTCCTCCCCAACAGCCCCTGCTCCCTGAGCCTCTGCCTCAGCGAGTCTCCTTCGCTTTGAGTCTCAGCTGAGGTCGCCTCTCTCCACCTGCTGCACCTGCCCATCCAACCCCCACAGGACTGCACTGTGGAGAGGTCTGGGGGACAGTCTGTGCCTCACGTGGCAAAGAACATGAAGCCCAGCTCTGGGGAAGCAGCCTCTTGGGGAGCCCTGACTGGCCCCATTCCCATCCTGACGTTGTGCTGCGCATCCCCCCGGACAGTGCCACCTCCAGGCAGCACTAGGAGCTGTCCCGGGGTCTCCCCTGCTCCCCATCCAGTTGCCCCAGGCCCGAGCTCCTACCTCCTCCACTGGGCTGAGCAGGTAGACGGCCTCCAGGCTGGGGATTGGCTCCCGGCACTTGTTAATATCTTCCACAACTAGGAGAGAGCAGACACTGGGCGCGGGTCAGTGTGTCCTAGCCACCCGCCCCAGCCGCTCTCCACCAGGATGTGGGGAGGGGAAGCCAAGGGGCACAGTGATGTTCGCTGGCAGCAGGCCGGGGCGTTCCAGAGGCGACAATGCAGCAGCCGCTTCGATGTGGGGCCGTGGGCTGCGATGCTGCCACAGTATGGAGCAGGGAAGGAATGGCCCTCTGTACTGTGCTGGGGGCACCCCGCTAGAGTGCTGGCTCAGCTCTGTGCCCCTCAACCCCAAGGGCTCCTCCACCCTAAAGCAGGGAGCCAGCATTCGCCCTCCCCAGCCAGGTCCCTGCCCACAGCATTGGGGAGGAGCAGCGAGGAGTTAGCGGGAGTCTGAGAAAAGCGGTGAAGAGGCTCCACGGGCTGAAAGTGCCGGGCTAAGGGAACTAGACCTGGCTGGGAAGGTACCGATAGCAAGGAGGGCGTCTAGGGGGCTGCAAAGCGGGGAAACTAGATGCAAACGTGAATGTAGACAAGTCAACTCCCTGACTGTGAGGTGTATCCAATGGGGAGGTGAGCCCTGGCGGGGGGAGCAGACGGGAGGGAGGGGCCACTCACGTGTGATGCCTTCGTCTACGATGTCGGACATCGTGCAGCATGATGAGAGGATGCGCGTGCTGGGGTGGTCCATGATCAGCACCTGGGGTAGCGAGAGGGGAGCGCTCCACTTCGGATGAACTAGTCACTGCCCTGAGCTCAGCTGCCCACCATCATCATCCACAGCACAGCCAAGGGAGCAGAGCGACTGCTAATGGCAGAGCCCTTCCACAGCCCTTTCACAGCAGAGCAGCAGGGCCGGTACCAAGTCTGCACTTTGCTGAGCTGACCGTGCTAAGGACTGCGTGAGGAGCTACAGGGAGAGCGGCTCCGAGCAGAGTGGCTGGTACGAGATGTAGGAGACAAACCTGGGACACCCGGCCATTCAGAATGGTTCCATCCTCCTAGACTGGAGATCAGCCTCTTCGCCCAGGTGACAGGGTGAGTGCAAGAGGCAGGGACAGAACAGGAGTCCTAGCTCCCAGTCCCCTGCTCCGATCCACCAGATATCCGCTCCCCAGCCCTCGGACAGAACCAGGATCAGGGCACAGAGAAATGGAACGAGGGGAGTCTCCGTGTTCCCCTAGGAAAGCCCTGTAGGCCATTGGCCCAACATCTCCACCACCTTCCTGCCGTGCCGAATGCTCCCTCTGCCGCACCGGCCTAACCCGCTGCTCCACATCCCCCAGCCCAGTCCATGCCGGGGGCTCAATAACCTGCCTGCCCAATGGTGCATACTGCCCCCATGCTTGGCACTCTCCTGCTCCTCCTCCCACCCAGGCTGATTCACTGGTCCCAGTGGTCTGATCCGGTGTGTGTGTGTGGGGGGAGATATGGGGCTAGCTGGACAAGCTGGGTCTGATCCAGCACAGTGGGAAGGCAGACATACCCAAGCCTAGCTGGGGACGGATGATGGGCTAGACAGAGCAGGGATCTGATCCAGCCTGGAAAAGCTCAGGTTCCTAATGAATCTCAAGAGGCTGGAGGGGAAGGAGCATGATATATGGATACAGCATATCCCCAGGGGGACACCAGGGCAACAGGTTAGGCCTGCTTACCTTCCATTCTCTTTCCTTCTTCACGCTGTGAAGGACAACGCTGAGGATCTCTGCGAGTGAAAGAGATGAGGATCAGTGGTGGGGCTCGGATGGGACGGCTGTGCCCTGAGCCAGGACCCACTGGCTGGTGGAAGGACCCCTCGGGGAAGTGGCTCAGAGGCTGCTTTCAGGCCAGCTAGCGATGTGCTCCTAGCCGAGCCCCCAGTCGGCGATCGTGGTGGGGTGACAGGCTAGATGGGCCATGGGTCTGATCCCCCTTCCTTTCTGCCAGGCTGGATACGAGCACAGCTGAACTAAGGATCTGGCCCCGTGCAGCAAGAGAACAGATCCTGTCCAGCACCTCTTGACTGGAGGGGATCCAGGGACCCTCTACAGTGTGTGGGGGACAACAACACAACAAAGACTTCAAATCCTGAGTCCTGCACATAGAACCCCTCCAAGGCATGCCCCGCTCAGAGAACTGCCGGCCTGTCTCCTGGGCACCTTCCACGGCCCAGCTAAGCAATTAGATAGTCAGCTCTTTGGGCCAAGCACCATCTTTTTGTTGTGCCCAGCATAATGGTACCCTGACCCATGACTGGCGCTCCTGGGCACTACCGTAATACACCTAATGAATAATGTACAACGCCTTGCAAAATGGGGCCTTGGTCCATGACTGGGGCTCCTGGGTGCTACCATAATACATCTGTTTGTTTTACCCCTACGAAGCACCTGATTCTGGCTGGCCCCGTAGGGCAATAGCCCCACGACCCTGACCTGTGCTCTCACTCTCACTCCCACTCCCGGTAGCTGGTGTGCATGAGTGCACTGCCCAACACACTATGTTTCCACCATAACTCAAGCAATGCCTCTCCCTACCCCACCTCTAGCCCATCAGGACTTGGCTGCTCGGTCCTAATGAGGCTCCAGGGGCTATTCTGCACCAGGACGCGCTGGCCTCCCTGCTGCTTTCCTGCAGTTCCTTTACACCTGCGGCATGCGGACGCCCCGTTCACCGGGGCACGTGGAGCTCTAGTGCAAGGTAAGGGGCCGGCAGCACAGACTGGATCCAGACATGGTGAAGGCAGACATGAACCTGCTTTCTCCACGCAACTCCGCCCAGGCATTTCGACCCTGAACTGCAGTTACAGCTCCCCACGCCAGCCCTGGGCTGCCCCCACCAGCTGTGCCAGTGCCCCTCACTACTGACTGGAGCCCCTGCAATCCCAGCCCTTTCCTCCCCCCCATTCCCAGCTCTGCCAGTGCCCCTCACTCCTGTCCGCAGCCCTCTGCTATGCCAGCCCTGGTCTGTCCCCCACCAGCTCTGCCTCACTCCTGACCCGCAGCTATTGCAGTCCTGGGTTCCCCGCCTCACGGCTCTGCAGATGCCCCTCACTCTTGTCCGCAACCTTCTGCTATTCCAGCCCTTTGCTCCCCCCCGATTCCCAGCTCTGCCAGTGCCCCTCACTCCTGTCCGCAGCCCCCTGCTATGGCAGCCTTGGGCTACCACCCACTCCCAGCTCCGCCGGTGCTCCTCACTCCTGACCCGCAGCTATTCCAGTCCTGGGAAGTTTCGCCTAGTGCACAAAATATCCTTGCACCGGCCCTGGTGGGAGTCATCCTGATGGAAAGAGATGACGACGATGATGCCCCCCCAAAGTGCAGCTCCTATGGGAGGGGGCAGCCCTTGGGGGTGGGGCAGACAGCCTCCTCCCCTTCCTGGTGTATGACAGGCAGGCGGGGGGGAGCTCTCTGCTCCGACTGACTCCTAATCCTCCCCAAGGGTGAGACACCCCCAGGAGCGCCCCTCCCAGGGCCCCCCAACTGGGCCCTGCCCCCCCAGACCCACACCCAACCAGACCCTGCCCCCGACCGGCTCTGCACTCAGACCCCCCGGCTCCGCACTCACTCTTGCGCACCACCGCCTTCAGCCCGGACGGGGCCATTTCTGCCTCTTGCCACGTCCCCTTGAGCCCTATGGGTAGAAGTGGGACTCAGCTGTGTGCGGGGTGGGGCTGGAGTCAGGACTCCTGGGTTCTGCCCCGGCTCTGCTCCTGACTTTGGGCATGCCCTGGCCTCTCCCTGCCATGCTCTGGGGAGTGTCTGTGACGCTGGGCGACAGCCCCTAGCGACGCTGAAATCAGTCACTGGTGGACGGGCCCAGCCCCCCCTAGTGTCACTGATGGACGGGCCCAGCCCCCCCAGTGACTGATTTCAGTATAAAGCAACTGGGGTGCTGGCGGGTCGATGTCTGCAAGGCTGAAGACGGCCGAACGCCGCAGCCCCCCACTTCTGGCGCTGCGAGGGCTGGGCCTGGGCACCAAGGGGCAGGCGACCGGTGACAGGGCCACACAGGTCCCCACTGAACCCCCACCTGGTCACGTGGGGCGCAGAGGGAGGCGGGGGCCTCGGGCAGGGTTAAAGCGAGGACTGGGTTGGGGTCGTGGGGCCTCAGCCCACTCCAGTCAGGGCCCCCCACTGAGCTGCAAGTCCCCCCTCCAACCAGCCTCCCCCCATCAGCCAGGCCCCTCGCCCCCCCTCCACCCAGCCCCCCGCAGCCAGGCCCCGTGTTGTACCCAGGAACAGGAGCAGGTCGAATGGAGCGAACGGCCTCTGCCCGTCTCGCCCCGTCGGGAATGGCGTCCTTCAGCGCTGCCGGGGGCGGGGAGGGCCGGAGGGAACGGACTGTACCACTGCTCAGCCAGTCCCGGCCCCTCCTGCACGGAGCGGCGGGAAAACATGGTACAGTCCCAGCCGGGGTGGAAACAGTCTGAGGTAAAATTGTCCTGGGAGCTGCCAATGGCGGGAAAAACCGGTTGGATCCAGTTATGACTGGGCCATGATCACCGTAAACAACAAGATGGCGGTCACAAGATGGCCGTTCAGACGCCATCTTGGATTGCTGCTCTGTCTTCACAAACTCCATATTGAATTTAATATACACATATTTTAACAGACTATAATCCTATAACAAAACACACCCAACAGTGTACAGAGCAGTATAAACAAGTCATTGTCTGTATGACATTTTAGTTTGTCCTGACTTCGCTAAAGCTTTTTGTGTAGCCTGTTGGTGTACCCCCTGGAAGTCCTCTGCGTACCCCCAGGGGCACCCGTAACCCTGGTTGAGAACCACTGGGTTAGAGAAACGTGTGTGTGTGTGTGTGTGTCTAGGAATCAGGACTCCTGGGGTCTATCCTGACTGCGAGCGGAGTGAGGTCTAATGGTTAGAGCAGAGAGCTGGCAGGTAGGATTCCTGGGTTCTAGTCCAGGCTATGCAATTGATTCATTCTGTGACATGGTTCGTTCTGCCTTGTCCTCCTGTGACATGTGGAGCGCAAAGACCTGCCCCAGCCCTTCCCTTCCAGCTGGGTGGTGCAGGAATTAATGGCCGTAGAGCCTGGGCTCTAAGATCCTGGAGCAAAGCGTCCTGGAGAAGGAATTTGTTCCCCAAGCTTGACTGGCTCCCTGCCCCATCCCTCCCTCCGTCAATCAGAACGAATCCCTCATGGCAGAGCTGTTGTCTGGTTACCCGCAGTGCAGACCCAATCTATTGTGTCCTGGCTGCTGTTCAGCTCAGGTTAACAGCATGGTCTGTTTCTGTGAACTCCCCCAGAGCTTTCGAATGGAAGTGAGAGTCTTCTTCACATCCTGCTCTAAACTGTGAGGAGTGTCGCTCTGTGGCTGTTCAACAGCTGCTGCATTCCTACCCCAGAGGTGGCATCATTTCAGTGCTGGGTGGGTGATCCCTGTGTAGTGTTGTTGAGTGCTGTGGCACATCTGCTATGCTCCATCCAGAGCTGTCTGCATTTCAATGCCAGGTGAGTGATCCCTGTATTGTGTTGTGCGGGGGAGGGATACCTCAGTGGTTTGAGCATTGACCTGCTAAACCTAGGGTTGTGAGTTCAATCCTTGAGGGGGGGTGCATTTAGGGATCTGGGGCAAAAATTGGGGATTGGCCCTGCTTTGAGCAGGGGGTTGGACTAGATGATCTCCTGAGGTCCCTTCCAACCCTCACGTTCTATGATACGCTGCTGCGCTCCACCCCAGAGGTATCTGCATTTCTGTGCTGGGCGAGCAATCCGTGTGTTGTTATGCAGGTACTATGCTCCACTCCAGAAGTGGCTGCAATTCAGTGCAGGGTGAATGAAAGTCCATGTCTCATTTTGCAAAGCATGGGTTCTCCAAGCAAGGGTGCTGTCTGTCCCATGTTCCTGCTCAATAGACTCTGGATTCTTAGCATCAGCGGAGCTACATTTTGAGCAGTGGTGGAACCAGGAGGCAGCTGGGTCATAGAATCATAGAATCATAGAATATCAGGGTTGGAAGGGACCCCTGAAGGTCATCTAGTCCAACCCCCTGCTCGAAGCAGGACCAATTCCCAGTTAAATCATCCCAGCCAGGGCTTTGTCAAGCCTGACCTTAAAAACCTCTAAGGAAGGAGATTCTACCACCTCCCTAGGTAACGCATTCCAGTGTTTCACCACCCTCTTAGTGAAAAAGTTTTTCCTAATATCCAATCTAAACCTCCCCCACTGCAACTTGAGACCATTACTCCTCGTTCTGTCATCTGCTACCATTGAGAACAGTCTAGAGCCATCCTCTTTGGAACCCCCTTTCAGGTAGTTGAAAGCAGCTATCAAATCCCCCCTCATTCTTCTCTTCTGCAGGCTAAACGATCCCAGCTCCCTCAGCCTCTCCTCATAAGTCATGTGTTCTAGACCCCTAATCATTTTTGTTGCCCTTCGCTGGACTCTCTCCAATTTATCCACATCCTTCTTGTAGTGTGGGGCCCAAAACTGGACACAGTACTCCAGATGAGGCCTCACCAATGTCGAATAGAGGGGAACGATCACGTCCCTCGATCTGCTCGCTATGCCCCTACTTATATATCCCAAAATGCCATTGGCCTTCTTGGCAACAAGGGCACACTGCTGACTCATATCCAGCTTATATCATATCCAGTCATTGGTGGTTCCACCTTCAGTTCTACCTATTGGCTTGAAAAGGCACCACACGTATACCTAATGGCTGCTGAGGGGGGCAGTTGCCCCCCGGCCCGCTATTAGCTCTGCCACTGATTCTTTTTAAATGTTCATTGTGCTGCTTCCACCAGCCACTTTGATTTTGTTTTCTTTTACAGACCCAAGCAAAACGCAAGCGGCAACCTGGCTAGAAGCAGATCCGTGGAATTGAACAGACTCATCCAATTACTGAGCCTTCCCAGAGCCAGGTGCTGCCCTCACGATACATCAAATGTAGAGGACCTGCTAAGCTCCCATTAGATGTAGCCTAGAGCCAAACGCAGGCCAGGCAAGGTGGCTTCGCCCATGGAGTTCAGGTCCAGGGATTCAGTAGGGAGTAAATGGCCAGCACTGGATGCTTCAGGTTTTGGTGCCCACCCAGAGACGGCTGGGGGCTGATTTTCAATTACACACCTGCAGCTGGCCCAGGCCAGCTGACTCCCGCTCCCGGGACTCGGGCTAAGGGGCTGTTTAACTGCGGTGTAGCCTTTGGGGCTCAGGCTGGCGCTTCAACTCTAGGACGATGCGAGGTGGGAGGTTCCCAGAGCTCGGGCTCCAGCCAAAGCCAGAACGTCTGCACCACAAATAAACAGCTGCTCAGCTCGAGCCCTGTTAGCCGGAGTCAGCTGGCCTGGGCCAGCCGTGGGCACATAACTGCAGTGTAGACACACCCTAAGTGCCCACAAGCCCCCCTGGGAGCTGCGGGTATTTAGCACCTCTGAACTCTAGGCCCCAGGTGTCTCAACGTGGGCACCCAAAGTTAGGGGCCATTCAAAATCTTCTTGCCACTGTCTTCCCCCACCCCACACTGCTCCTCAGACGTGCCTGTTAACTGCTGGAAATGGCCCACCTTGATTATCACTACAAAAGGTTTTCTCCCCCCTCTCTCCTGCTGGTAATAGCTCATCTTAAGTGATCACTCTCCTTACAGTGTGTATGATAACACCCATTTTTTTCATGTTCTGTGTGTATATAAAACTCCTGACTGTATTTTCCACTGAATGCATCCGATGAAGTGAGCTGTAGCTCACGAAAGCTTATGCTCAAATAAATTGGTTAGTCTCTAAGGGTACGTCTACACTACAAAATTAGGTCGAATTTATAGAAGTCGGTTTTGTAGAAAGCGTTTTTATACAGTTGATTGTGTGTGTCCCCACACAAATGCTCTAAGTGCACGTAGTCGGTGGAATGTGTCCACAGTACCGAGGCAACTGTCGACTTCCGGAGCATTGCACTGTGGGTGGCTATCCCACAGTTCCCGCAGTCTCCGCCGCCCATTTGAATTCTGGGTAGAAATCCCAGTGCCTGATGGGGCTAAAATATTGTCGCGGGTGGTTCTGGGTACATATTGTCAGGCCCCCGTTCCCTCCCTCCCTCCGGGAAAGCAAGGGCAGACAATCGTTTTGCGCCTTTTTTCTTGAGTTACCTGTGCAGACGCCATACCACGGCAAGCATAGAGCCCGCTCAGATCACTTTGGCAATTAGGAGCACATTAAACACCACACGCCTTATCCAGCAGTATATGCAGCACCAGAACCTGGCAAAGCGATACTGGGCGAGTAGGCGACGTCAGCGCGGTGACGTGAGTGATGAGGACATGGACACAAACTTCTCTCAAAGTACGGGCCCTGACAATGTGGGCATCATGGTGCTAATGGGGCAGGTTCATGCGATGGAATGCCGATTCTGGGCCTGGGAAAGAAGCACAGACTGGTGGGACCGCATAGTGTTGCAGGTCTGGGACGATTCCCAGGGGTTGCGAAACTTTCGCATGCATAAGGGCACTTTCATGGAACTTTGTGACTTGCTTTCCCCTGCCCTGAGGCACAAGAATACCAAGATGAGAGCAGCCCTCACAGTTGAGAAGCAAGTGGCAATAGCCCTGTGGAAGCTTGCAATGCCATACAGCTACCAGTCAGTCGGGAATCAATTTGGAGTGGGCAAATCTACTGTGGGGGCTGCTGTGATGCAAGTAGCCAACGCAATCAAAGATCTGCTGATATCCAGGGTAGTGACCCTGGGAAATGTGCAGGTCATAGTGGATGGCTTTGCTGCAATGGGATTCCCTAACTGCGGTGGGGCCGTAGACGGAATCCGTATCCCTATCTTGGCACCAGAGCACGAAGCCGGCGAGTACATAAACCACAAGGGGTACTTTTCAATAGTGCTGCAAGCACTGGTGGATCACAAGGGACGTTTCACCAACATCAACATGGGATGGCCGGGAAAGGTACACGACACTCGCATCTTCAGGAACTCTGGTCTGTTTCAAAAGCTGCAGGAAGGGACTTTATTCCCAGACCAGAAAATAACCGTTGGGGATGTTGAAATGCCTATAGTTATCCTTGGGGACCCAGCCTACCCCTTAACGCCATGGCTCATGAAGCCGTACACAGGCAGCCTGGACAGTTGTCAGGAGCTGTTCAACTACAGGCTGAGCAAGTGCAGAATGGTGGTAGAATGTGCATTTGGACATTGAAAAGCGTGCTGGTGCGGTTTACTGACTCGGTTAGACCTCAGCAAAACCAGTATTCCCACTGTTATTACTGCTTGCTGTGCGCTCCACAATATCTGTGAGAGTAAGGGGGAGACGTTTATGGCGGGGTGGGAGATTGAGGCAAATCGCGTGGCTGCTGGTTACGCACAGCCAGACACCAGGGCGGTTAGAAGAGCACAGGAGGGCGCGGTGCGCATCAGAGAAGCTTTGAAAACCAGTTTCATGACTGGCCAGGCTACGGTGTGAAAGTTCTGTTTGTTTCTCCCTGATGAAACCCCCCGCCCTTGGTTCACTCTACTTCCCTGTAAGCTAACCACCCTCCCCTCCTCCCTTCGATCACCACTTGCAGAGGCAATAGAGTCATCCTTGCTTCACATTCTTGCATTCTTTATTCATTCATCACACAAATAGGGGGATAACTACCAAGGTAGCCCAGGAGGGGTTGTGGAGGAGAGAAGCACCAGGAGGGGTGGTGGAGGAGGGAAGGACAAGGCTACACAGCACTTTAAAAGTTTAAAACTTTAAAACCTATTGAATGCCAGCCTTCTGTTGCTTGGGCAATCCTCTGGGGTGGAGTGGCTGGGTGGCCGGAGGCCCCCCCCACTGCCTTCTTGGGCATCTGGGTGAGGAGGCTATGGAACTTGGGGAGGAGGGCGGTTGGTTACACAGGGGCTGTAGCGGCGGTCTGTGCTCCTGCTGCCTTTCCTGTAGCTCAACCATACGCTGGAGCATATTGGTTTGATCCTCCAGCAGCCTCAGCATTGAATCCTGCCTCCTCTCATGACGCTGCCACCACCTTTCAGCTTCAGCCCTCTCTTCAGCCCGCCACTTACTCTCTTCAGCCCACCACCTCTCCTCCAGGTCATATTGTGCTTTCCTGCACTCTGACATTGTCTGCCTCCACGCATTCGTCTGTGCTTTGTCAGTGTGGGAGGATAGCATGAGCTCAGAGAACATTTCATCACGAGTGCATTTTTTTCGCCTTCTAATCTTCACTAGCCTCTGGGAAGCAGAAGATCCTGTGATCCTTGAAACACATGCAGCTGGTGGAGAAAAAAAAAAGAGACAGTGGTATTTAAAAAGACACATTTTCTACAACAATGGCTACACTCTTTCACGGTAAACCTTGCTGATAACATTACATACACAGCACATGTGCTTTCGTTCCAAGGTTGCATTTTGCCTCCCCCCACCACGTGGCTAGACCCTTCCCCCTCCCCGTGGCTAACAGCGGGGAACATTTCTGTTCAGCCATAGGCAAACAGCCCAGCAGGAACAGGCACCTCTGAATGTCCCCTTAAGAAAAGCACCCTATTTCAACCAGGTGACCATGAATGATATCACTCTCCTGAGGATAACACAGAGAGATAAAGAACGGATGTTGTTTGAATGCTAGCAAACATACACTGCAATGCTTTGTTCTACAATGATTCCTGAGTACGTGCTACTGGCCTGGTGTGGTAAAGTGTCCTACCATGGTGGAGAGAATAAGGCTGCCCTCCCCAGAAACCTTTTGCAAAGGCTTTGGGAGTACATCCAGGAGAGCCGCAAATGCCAGGGCAAATTAATCATTACACATGCTTGCTTTTAAACCATGTAGTATTTTAAAAGGTACACTCACCAGAGGTCTCTTCTCCGCCTGGTGGGTCCGGGAGGCAGCCTTGGGTGGGTTCGGGGGGTACTGGCTCCAGGTCCAGGGTGAGAAACAGTTCCTGGCTGTCGGGAAAACCGGTTTCTCCACTTGCTTGCTGTGAGCTATCTGTAACTTCATCATCATCATCTTCCTGGTCCCCAAAACCTGCTTCTGTATTGCCTCCATCTCCATTGAAGGAGTCAACAACATGGCTGGGGTAGTGGTGGCTGAACCCCCTAAAATGGCATGCAGCTCGTCATAGAAGTGGCATGTTTGGGGCTCTGAACCGGAGCGGCCGTTTGCCTCTCTGGTTTCCTGGTAGGCTTGCCTCAGCTCCTTAAGTTTCACACAGCATTGCTTCGGGTCCCTGTTATGGCCTCTGTCCTTCATGCCCTGGGAGATTTTGACAAATGGTTTGGCATTTTGAAAACTGGAATGGAGTTCTGATAGCACGGATTCCTCTCCCCATACAGCGATCAGATCCCGTACCTCCCGTTCGGTCCATGCTGGAGCTCTTTAGCTCCCTGAGGCCAATACCGTCTAATTGCGTCCATAGTACCCCAAATTCGACCCAGCAAGGCCGATTTAAGCGCTAATGCCCTTGTCGGGGGTGGAGTACGGAAATCGATTTTAAGAGCCCTTTAAGTCGAAAAAAAGGGCTTCATCATGTGGACGGGTGCAGGGTTAAATCGATTTAACGCTGCTAAATTCGACCTCAACTCCTAGTGTGGACCAGGGCCTAGTGTGGTTGCAGTTCTACATCTTTATACCAGTGGAGCTTCTTCCGCTTCTCCTCTAGGAATAGCGATCCCAGGACTAGCACTCCTACACCAGCATAACTGCCTCAACACGAGGGTGCATCACTTTCACTGTACTGGTATAGCCAGTGGCTCAACCCTTCTATTTGATGCCTTGGCTTCTGACTCTGAAAACATGGTCGTCATCTTCTGTAACCTTGACATAACTCAAGCATAGCATGTGACATTACAGCAGGACCTGCTGTTTATAAATGTAGTACCTTCCCCGCCAGTATTGTTGTCATTCCTGACTCTCTCTCTCTCTCTCTCTCTCTCTCTCTCTTGAGGCTCTCTGTGAGGCTCTTGCTATGGGAAGGAGCAGCCTGGAGAAGAGTTGAAGCTTTTAAACTTTGTCAATATTTTTAAACTTGTAGATTCCTTACCATTGGGGTGTTGGGGTGTCCAGGTGGAAGGGGTGTCAGGGTGGAAGGACTGTCTAGCCTGTGTTATACAGGAAGTCAGACTTGATGGTCCAATGTCCCATTAAATTCTGTGAAATTATGTAACTGGAAAATGGCCCTTCCTGAGACGCTGCACTGGCCTCACCCGGCATCTCGCCAAGCCCAGGCCGGCTGTATGTTCGTAGGCACGTTTCTTCCAAACCAGAAGTGGGAAACGTGATAGGCTGTGAGGCCAAGGCCAAGGGAACCATCGAGAGCTCAGCAGGGCTGGAGGATCCTCAGGGCTTCGGGAAGAGAGGAAGGAGCAAACCCCTCCCTTATCAGGGAAAATGAGGGCCAGTGAAACATGCCCAGAGCTAGGGAATATAAACGCCAACTCAGGAAAGGTAAGGACACTGTGAGGCAGGGTCTGAACCTGTGCAGGGAAGAGCCCTGCTCCAAGAACACAGCCTGTCTCGGGTGAGTAGAGCAGTGCCATCAGCCTGTCCCGCAGTCAGGTAATGCCCAGCCTCCAGATATGAGCTACAGACAACTCAGAGTCCTGGCAGCAAAGCTGAGAGAGAGCATCTCTCTCAACCCCTGTCCTGCGCTGCTCTCCAGATCCCCTCAGACCTTGATGTTCCTCCTCTCCCATCTCAGCCAAATCCCAGGGGAATCTGTGCTCGGGGCCAGGCTGGGACAGAATCTGTCCTGCAACTTTTGAGTCATGGGCACAAATCCACTTTCTGCTTAAAAAAGAATTCCAACTTTTCAGTGGCTGGGGCTGAGTCCCAAAGAGCAGAGCAGAAGGGCTGTGAGTTGCAGGCAGGTGGAAATGCTGAAGGGCTGCGAGCCCCAGGCCTGGCGCAGACGCTGAAGGGCTGCGAGCCCTGGGCCCAGCCTAGAGGCTGAAGGGTTGCGAGCCCCGGGCCCAGCCTAGAGGGTGAAGGGCTGCGTGTCCCGGGCCCAGCCTAGAGGCTGAAGGGCTGCGAGCCCCGGTCCTGGCGCAGCTGTTGAAGGGCTGCGATCCTCGGGCCTATCGCAGCCAGACATCCTGGGCCCTTTCCAGTGTAACAGCTGGGGGAGAGAAGAGGGGGTGCCACCTCAGTTTGGAAGGGAATTTGTTATTCAAAAGTATCTGCTCAAGATGAAGCAGTCATCGGATTAGGGTTGTTGGCTTGAGCTGCACAGCCTCAATTCTCCCTTCCTTTCTCCATCATCCCCAGGGCTACTGGCTCCATCTTTATCTCAAAATCAGGCAAATCATAGATTCCTAGATTCCAGTGACAGAAGGGATCATCTAGTCTGGTCTTCTGTATAGCACAGGCCAGAGAGCTTCCCAAAAATAATCCCTAGAGCAGATCTTGTAGGAAAACACCCAATCTGGATTTTAAAATGGTCAGTGATGGAGAATCCATCACAATCCTTGGTAAATTATTCCAATGGTTAATTACCCTCACTGTCAATCATTTACACCTTTTTGCAGTCTGAATTTGTTTAGTTTCAACTTCCATGTTATACCAATCGCCGGTAGATTGAAGAGCCCATTATTAAATATTTGTTCCCCATGTAGGTACTTGGAGACTGTAATCAAATCACCCCTTAACCTTCTCTTTGTTAAGATAAATAGATTGAGCTCCTTGCCTGTATCACTATAAGACATGTTTTCCAGTCCTTTAATCACGCTTGTGGCTCTTTTCTGAACCCTCCAATTTATTAACATCTTTTTTGAATTGTGGATACTGCAACTGGACACAGTAGGGATCACACCGGTGCCACTATTGAGGTACAGTAACCTCTTTACTCCTACTCAAAATTCCCCTATTTATGCATCCCAGGATCACTCGAGCTATTTTGATCACTGTATCACACTTGGAGCTCATGTTCAGCTGCTTATTCACTTCCACCCCCAAATCTTTTTCAGAGTCACTGCTTCCCAGGATAGAGTCCCCCATCCTCTAACTAAGGCCTACAGGTTTTGTTCCTGGATGTATACGTTTACATTATCCATATTAAAATTAGGGCTGTCAAGCAATTAAAAAAATTAATTGCGATTAACTGCGCGATTCAAAAAATTAACCGCGCGATTCAAAAAGGAATTACGCGATTAATTGTGCTGTTAAACAACAATAGAATACCATTTCTTTTAAATATTTTTGGATGTTTACTACATTTTCAAATCTATTAATTTCAATTACAACACAGAATAAAGAGTGTACAGTGCTCACTGTATATTTATTTTGATTACAAATAATTGCACTGTAAAAAACAAACAAAAAATTATTTTTCAATTCACCTCATACAAGTACTGTAGTGCAGTCTCTTTACCATGAAAGTTGAGCTTACAAATGTAGAATTATATATATATATATATATATATATATAAAACTGCATTCAAAAATAAAACAATGTAAAACTTTAGAGCTTACAAGTCCACTCAGTCCTACTTCTTGGTCAGCCAATCGCTCAGACAAACAAGGTTGGTTACAATTTGCAGAAAATAATGCTGCCTGCTTCTTGTTTACAATGACACCCGAAAGTGAGAACAGGCGATCGCAGGGCACTGTTGTCGCTGGCGTTGAAAGATATTTTCGTGCCAGATATGCTAAAGATTCATATGTCCCTTCATGCTGCAATCACCATTCCAGAGGACATGCTTCCATGCTGATGATGGGCTCTGCTTTTGATAACAATCCAAAGCAGCGTGGACTGACGCATGTTCATTTTCATCATCTGAGTCAGATGCCACCAGGAGGTTGATTTTCTTTTTTGGTGGTTTGGGTTCTGTAGTTTCCGTATCAGAGTGTTGCTCTTTTAAGGCTTCTAAAAGCATGCTCCATACCTTGTCCCTCTCAGATTTTGGAAGGCACTTCAGATTTTTAAACCTTGGGTCGAGTGCTATAGCTATTTTTAGAAATCTCACATCGGTACCTTCTTTGTGTTTTGTCAAATCTGCAGTGAAAATGTTCTTAAAACGAACATGTGCTGGATCATCACCCGAGACTGCTATAACATGAAATATGTGCAGAATGTGGGTAAAACAGAGTAGGAAACATACAATTCTCCTCCCAAGGAGTCCAGTCACAAATGTAATTGATGCATTATTTTTTTAATGAGCATCATCAGCATGGAAGCATGTCCTCTGGAATGGTGGCTGAAGCATGAAGGGGAATATGAATGTTTAGCATATTTAGCATGTAAATACCTTGCAACGCTGGCTACAAAAGTTCCATGCATTCTCACTTTCAGGTGACATTGTAACTAAGAAGCAAGCAGCAGTATCTCCCGTCAGTGTAAACAAACTTGTTTGTCTGAGCAATTGGCAGAATAAGAAGTAGGTTAGGTAACCAAAAAAAAATCTGCATTCATAAGTTACACTTCGAGGTCTAGTGGGTATGAGTGGGAGGGCTGGGGGTGGGAGTCAGCACTCCTGGGTTCTATTCCTGGATCTGTGAGAGAGGGTTGTCTACTGTTTAGATCAGGAGATGGAGAGTCAGGACTCCTCCTGGCTTTGCAGCTGACTCCCTGTGTGACTGAGGGCAATTCCCCCCACCTCCCCCGTGCCTCAGTCATACGGGGATAATGACACCGACCCAGCTCCTGGGGGTTGGGGCTGGATTCATTCCAGTCTATACAGCACCTCTGAGGGAGGTGCTAGGAAAGGGCAGGACATAAGTAACCAACAGACACTAATGGGATGCACCATGTGATTCTCTTTCTGTCCCTAGCGCGTGTGACTGTGGACCCCAACACAGCCAATGCCTACCTGCTCCTGTCCCGGGATCAGCGGAGCGTGAGGGTGGGCAACAAGAGGCGGGACGTCCCCAGTAACCCCAAGCGGTTTGACACGTGCAGCTGCATCCTGGGCCGGCAGAGGTTCACAGCCGGGATGCACTACTGGGAGGTGGAAGTGGGGGACAAGCCATGTTGGACACGGGGGGGTCTGTGAGGAGTGTGTGAGCAGGCAGGGAATATTCACGGCCTCACCAGCGACTGGTTTCGGGACGGTGTGGCTGCACAATGGGGATGAGTATGCAGCGCTCACTTCCCCCCTGCCCGAGCTTATGCTGAGAGTGAAGCCTCGGCAGATTGGCATCCTCCTGGACTTTGAGGCCGGAGAGGTGTCCTTCTACAACGTGACTGGCAGCTGTCACATCTACACCTTCAGTGGCATCTTCTTGGAGCCCCTGCGGCCATACTTCTACCCGGGGGTGCGGGCAGGCAGCCTGAATGATGCCCGATTGACCCTCCAACAGGGAACACAGCAGCCATGAGCCAGTCACAGCCACCTTGGCACCTTGGGCTTTCAGGACTTACCAATGAAAGGCTTTCTTAACAACACATAATTCACCAGCGGAACTTACTGCCACAGGATATTGAGGGGGCCAAATGTCTAGTGGGATTCAAAAAAGGATGAGACATAGCTAGGGATAATCCAAATATCACCAGCTAGAGAGGGCAGGAGACACAGGACTATAAAACCATCTCCACAGGGCAGGAGCCAGCCACTGACTACAGGGGGGCACATTCCCCAAAGAGAAGGTTATTCCATAATTACACACTGCAGGGTCTCTGGTACCTTCCTTGAAGCCTGTGATTATGGAGACAGGATACCTGGCTTTTGGGCGCTGCAGTGAGCTAGCACAACAAATCCTGTGCTCTCTGGGTGCTGTTAGAGCAAGAAATTGGTCACTGAAGCTGATAATCAGCCACAGAGCAGGAGCACTGACCCACGATAAATGCCCCCACACTGCTAGACCTTCCTGCACAGCCCCAGTAGGGGAGTCTCCATCCAGCATTGCCATTCCCCAGCACTGGAATGCAGAGTCAGCAGCATCTGCAGGGAGGCCTGGGGAGCAGGAGGGGATGGGTGAGAGGACCTGAGGGCCTTGCTCAGTTTGCAAAGAATCCAGCTGCATCATCTTTAGTAGGTGGTGTGGCTGGTGGAGACCTTGGGTCTCTGGCATGTCGTGCTCCTGGCCTAGCTGCTTGGTTCAAGGTAGAGCATCGCTGCCTGTGTCCTGTAACCTCCAGCAGCCAAGCTCCTTGGGGCAGCCAAGGAAACATTGCCTTTGGCTACCCTTGTTTTAAAGGGCTCAGGGAGCATGGACACGAGGATGGAGTCGCGTGTCTGTAAAGGGTGGGGCCTGCCAACACGAGCGAGCCAGCTCCAATCGGCAATTCGCCTCTGACCTAGCCCCCCTTCTGGTGAAATACCGAAGCCTTCCTTCCGCTGGATGCTTCTGAGCCCAGCTCAGCCCGTGGGCCAGAGCTGTCCACAGCCCTGTGCGTGTGCTGTCCCTGGTCTCACTGACGGTGTGCGTCAGCACGCAAACCCAGTGCAGACTGCAAAGCCTGTTGGCCCATAAACCTCAGCTCTCTAGGTCCTTTTCTCCCACCAATAAACAATGCATTCCAATAGCCTTGTATAAGCTGGCAAAGCATCCCTTGTGATCTGAGAGCTGCTCACCCCCACCTTCTGGGGGAAGGGGGAGAGCTAGGAGATCCAGTCCAGCTGGAGCTGTGGTGCTCTCAGGACTCAGCACTCTCATGGGCCCTTCGTGTTGCATGTGTGATTCAGGGACTACTATGACTGTCTGATGGAGCTGCCCATTCCCTAGCCCTGTGTGCACCTCTCTGTGATGGGACTTCACCCCAAGAAGCCAATGTGCTGCATGCAGCTAAATATTCCAGCACCCCTCCAGCCCCGGTAATGAAGGCAGAGTGAGAGGAATTTCATACACAGAGAACCCGCTAGACTGTTCCGAAGCTAGGCAGAGAGGGTGGGACAAGGGGGTCTCTGAGGCCCTCAGGCTGGGCCTAGCTCACTGCCATGCCCCTCTCAAGGAGTGGTTTTGTCTTCTTGACATATATTCACCCTAACCCAAATAATGACAGGTTTCAGAGTAGCAGCTGTGTTAGTCTGTATTCGCAAAAAGAAAAGGAGGACTTGTGGCACCTCCGAGCCAGGCTCCGGGCAAAGCGTTGGTGACTGGGAGACCCAGCGTGTGAGTGATTACCCCAAACCTTCCTGCAGGCGCCGGGGGACTGGGTGGCACCTGGAAAGACCGTGGAGGTGTTTCCTTTGGGCCAGGCGTGGGGCTGGGGCTGCTTTGCAGCCGAGGGCGGTGGGGGGGCTGCGTGGGGGCTCCCGCATGGGCCCTGCTGCCCGCCAGGGGACGGACGGCTGGGCCTGCACACGGGGCCTGGGTTTATACCTGGCACAGACACAAGGGCTAGCGCCGCACAGCAGCTCGTGAGGATCTGACGGGCTCCATCCCCAGCCGCGCCCTGACGTGGCCCAGCTCTGTGCCTCAGTTTCCCCCTCTGTAGAACAGGAGGATAGCGACACCAACCCTCCGGCTGTCCCGCTGCAGGACTGGGCCCTTGGTGGCATGGTTCTGGAGGAATAGCTTCATGCAGCCAGGGAAGGCTGGCATCAAGCTGTCTGTGTTTTCAAAGGCCCTCCAGCTCCCTCCCCTCCCCCTGCACTCTGGTGCGGATTACAGGGATCCCGGCACGGTTTTTTATTGGGAACGCTTCCCAGCCGCTGCTCCAGGCCCAGAACACGGTGTGTTCACTTTCAAAGCTTGCACTACGTCTGTTAGCCTTTTACAAGGCCAAGACAAGAGCTGGGAACCAGCCAGGGCTGGAGCTCTCCTCCATCTTCCTTTCCCGGTGTGCCAACCAGCCGGCTGCACCGTGCCACAGCCAGCAAGTTCCTTTCCCTTAACGCTCAGTGGAAACCCTTCCTGCTGCCCCTTGCCAGCCACGCCAGCGTCACTCCCACAGACCCTGGTCGTCGGCGGGTGGGGGTCAAACCTGGGGCCTCTGGAGCTTAGTGCATGACTCTATCGCATGAGCTAAAAGCCCCCTGGCTGGTAGCGACGGCTGCAGAGCAGACTCATCTTCTCTCTCTCTCGAATGGTCTTGGTGCCACTCGATGGGACACAACACCACACCCAGAAGGTGCGTGGGTTACATCAGCTGGCGGAGGAGTAACTTTATGTCGAGCTTCAGATCCCCGTCTTGGGCTTTGATTGATTGGGGAGGGGAGTCCCCAGGCATGCTGGGGTGGCTGGGAGGAAATCGAAAGGAGCTGTTTGTGCTGAATTGCCCCCCCCCCGTCACCGCACATTCTCCATCACAAACCCCGGGGCAGCAGCAGCTTCCAGTACACTGGGCTCCCCACAGCTCCCACCGGGGTAGACCTCAGCTGGGGCAGTTTGTCCCAGCCCTGTTCAGGGGCACAGCACATCTCCAGCCCCGTTCCTGGAGCCGTGGTCACTGACACGAGCAGTGGATCTGCCCCAGTGACTTCAGTGCAGCTGTGGGACTCAGCGCTGCAGAAGAGGAGGCCCTAGGTAACTAGCAGCTGAAGCGCCAGGATGAGAACCCTGGGCCCAAAAGCCGCCCTGTATGACGTCCCCAACCGCTGTCCAGAGGAGAGCACTTGCCCTGGCTCTGGGACTAGGGCTTTTAATCTGCTCCGGGTGGCTCCGTTCCCCAGCGGCGCAGGCTCGTTCCTACCAGAGGGGTTTATTGCAGTCTCTGTTTCCCTCCCGTTAACAGCAGGCAGGAGGGAGGGAGAAGCTAGGAATTGCACACCCGCCCAGCAAGGCAGGTCGGTCTTTCCCAGAGGCTTGGGGAGAGGCTCTGCTTTCACTTTGGCCCGTTCGCTCCATCTGACGCTGTTGTGGGCCGGATGTAAACCAAGCTGGCTGGGTTTCAGTCCAACACTCATTGCAGGGCCTCTTGGAGAGGCACCAAGTCCCAGGGTTAAACAGGGTGCCCTGGGGCTCCCAGCTCCCTGCACAAACAGCAAAATCTCATACCCAGTGTGACGAAGGGGGACTGTTCTTAATGTTTCCTCTGAATAGTGCATGGTTCCTCGGTTTCCCCTAGGCAGTTCTTAAGTATCTAGGTGGTGGGGTAAGGGTGTATGATCGTTGCAGATCCCTAGAGGGCAGGTGTGTGCAGGGGTCTGGACACAGAGAATGGCCGACACCCTGTTTCCTGGCAACTGATGGCCTGGGCCCTTCCCCCCTGCAAGGTGAGAGCTAAAGGGATTGGAGAAGAAAGGAATCAGGTGCCCTCCTGGCCGGGTAAAGGGACAAAGCCCAGAGGAGGAGGGGCTGGAGGGAGTTTCAGTCTGGGGCTGGCTGGGACATGGAGTGAAGGGCAGACGTGGTTGTCTGGCTCACTGCCCCCCAAAATGGACCCCCCAGCTGAAGGGTCCAGTTCTCTGCACCTACAAGCTCTGTATTAGACCATGTTCCTGTCATCTAATAAACCTTCTGTTTTACTGCGAGAAGCAGCGCGGGGCGAGGGATGTGCTGGCCACGGCTTCCTGCAGCCCCCGTTGGCCTGCAGTGGGGAACCGCGGCCAGTGGGATCCGCGGTCGGCCAAACCTGCGGACGCGGACGGTAAAGAAACTGGCCCGGCCCACCAGGGGGCTTACCCTGGGGGGCTGCGTGCCAAACGTTACCGACCCCAGTGCTACAGCAATTTCCCGTACAGCAATGGCTCTTACAAGACAGAGTAAGTTAGAACAACCCAGAGTCTAAAGCTCAGGTGTATTTGAGGATCTGGGCCAGTACTTGGCTGGTTCTATAGTAATGACCCCTGAGCAAGCAGTGTAATGTACATGCTTATCACTGAGCTTGTCCAGAGGCTGCATAGAATCATAGAATATCAGGGTTGGAAGGGACCTCAGGAGGTCATCTAGTCCAACCCCCTGCTCAAAAGCAGGACCAATCCCCAATTAAATCAGAATGACTAGATGTCCTGATGTGTAATAAAAACACTTCGAGTCATAAAAAATCAACCCAGCCTACTTTACAGGGCCTGATCCTTCTCTCCCTTACAGCATCTGAGCAGTAGGAGAATGGCTAATACGGGCCAGTATTATGGTTGTTGTATTCTATTTATAAAAGTATAATACTGGCCAGTATTATAGTTGCTGTATCGTGCTATAAAACAACAAAATAAATAGAAAAATAAAAAATACAAATGAATGTTTTGAATTAATTTGGGGAAAAGAATTTACAGCACAGTACAAGGATTTAAAACATTTAAAACATTCCTTTCTTTCTCTCCAGTATTATAGTCTCTCTTTTTCCAATTTTGGGTCACAGGAGCGAGTAGTATAAAGGCCCTACCATCAATCAAACGATAACCCCACCCCTTGACCCTGTAAGCCCTGCACACAGGTCACTGGAAGTCCCACCTCATGGGAGTATTACTTGCAGGGTCAAGGCGGACACATGTCCAGAAGCAAGGTGTGTCATGTGACCCCTGTAAGAACTCCTCCCACTGTCCTCTGCTGATCAGGATGGATTTTGCCCTGACAGGAACGACTCGAGAGAAGATTTGACCAATCAGGGGGAGTTCCGGGGTTTGTGTGACCCCTCTAAGAACTCCTCCCACTGCCCTATACCAATCAGGAAGGGTTTCAGCCACTGGGGACCACCCCCAGAGGAGATTTGTCCAATTGGGGGGAATTCTGGGGCGGGGTGACCCGTCAGGAAGTGGCTCGTGTGACCCCTCTAAGAACTCCTCCCACCACCCTCTACCAATCGCGATGGGTTTTGGCTACAGAGGACAACCCCGAAAGGAGATTCGACCAAAATAGGGTGGGTTCTGGGACGGGGTCAACCGCCCAGAAGAGGGTCGTGTGACCCGTCTAAGGACCCCTTCCAACGTCCTCTGCCAATCAGAGTGCAGCACCATCACCTCATAAGTCCCAGCGCTGGGAAGAGGAGGCCATCTCTTACCAAGAAGACGTGTTTTAGAAATTGTGGAAAGGCTGAGAGGAAACGTGGACTCCTTTACCACTCCTGTGAGACCTTCAGACTTTGTTTTAGCCCCGAGGACCTTTGGAGTTGTGTGGAGAAAGCGCTACAGCAGCGACAGTTCTGAAGAGGATGAGAGAGAAGCCAAGGGGATTCCTTTGGCCCAGCCATTGATGGATATGCCAGAATCCGACCCTGAAGCCCAACTGCTCATGAGACACCCCCATGAGCATGGTGGCCTCTCGTCATCCACCACCCTGGAGGAGGAAGGCCATCATGGTGTGGGGGAGGCACTGGCAGACAAGGTGAATGGAAAAGACGTAGCTCAGGTAAATGAATGATTAAGAAGCGACGGTCGATGATTGGGTGTAATGGGGTTAGGAACCAGGGGTTGTGTAAATCTAAAAACAAGCAGTGGGAACTTACGCTTGTTTCTTGTCTGAAAATCTCTCGACAGCTTGACGATGCCTTTCGAGAGGACCCGGAGGCCCTGGACGGCGTTGCATCAAACAGCGAAGGTGAACCAGGCCCGCCTTGGTTTTGCTCAACGCCGCTAGAAATTGTTGAAGATGACTCCGAGGAGGACGGCTATGAGGAGTTTAGGAGAGGCTTGGCATGGAACTCGCTGAGCCAGTGCCACGTCACGAGCGTAAAAATGTTATGCGGACTATTGTACGCGTTGCTGTTTATGCTGTTCTTCATCACTGTCTTGGGGAAAAGCTTTTTGAAAATGGTGAGGGCTGTGTCATAAATGCCCCAGCCCAATGGCACCATGCCTGTGTGACTTGGACTTCAATGGATAGAAACTGCAAGCTCTGGGGCCTGTGTGCTGAGCTGTGTTTGGAAAGCTTATTGAACACTATTATTGCCATAGGTTATGTTATGCAACGTCTGTGCCTAACCCAAGAACATTTAGCGCAAGCGGTGACCTTGAGAAATGCTGTGCAATTCAGTGGAGACCCTGACCGTGTTTTAAAGAAAATGTCCAAAATGGAAGATGCCTGCTTACAGCGTTACATTGACCGTCTGGTCCACACAAAAACTGACAGAACCCTGCTTAAGAAAAAGACTATTTGTAAGAAATCTAAAAGGATTAATTGAGAGAATGATGAGGGGACAAACATGCAATATCAAACTTGGTCACTGTACATTTTAAAAAATTGAATGAAAAGGGCTTTGTGATTATCTGTGTTTCTGTTAGAAGGTCTCTGGCCCTTAAGTGAGCTAAAAGTTTTAATGGAGATCTGGGTTTGTTTTCAAGAAGCTGTATGACTTTTAAATTGAAAAAAAATGGTTTGTGAGAACCTAGCTCTTGTGTCTTTGTGTAAAAGAGACCCATTTACAGCAACAAGCTGTGAAGTGGGAGGGGAACAAATCCTAAAAATGTGTTTACAGTGTAACCCTTCTGCCCATCAGAGTTGGCAACAACAGGGTCTAGGTTCAGTATCTAGGAGTTCCATTCCAGTAACACAATGCAAAACCAGGTCAAGCCCCCACCAGTGGGGCACTGAAGCTCCCCTACGACAAGTTGAAATCACTGAATACTGTGTTAAGTAGTAGGGGGCCTCAGAGCTGGGGCACCATGAACCCAAAGGGAATTCAGCTCTGCAGTCTGTAACCAAACTCCTAATAGAATTAAAATTCTCTCTGATATTACATAAAGGAGAGAAGGTACAATTGGTGTTTGGGGCCCTCAGAAGGGGGCTCACAACTCTAGGCACAAACCTCCATCCTCAAACTCTCTCAATTCACTGGCTTTTGCAATCCTTGTCCCTTGCCTAGCGAGTGCTACTTAGTTGATGGTGAGTCCCTCCGTCATAAAAGGCCAAGTACAGTTCCACTGTCCTTGGTTCACATAATCAGGATAACGACACTTTATTCTTCCTGCCCCAATAACAGAGACACTGGGGATCCCACAGCAGCCAAAGTGACCGTTTGGGCTCCTGTGGGCTCACGCTAGGCGGGGTGGGTGTGCCTGTGCAAACGAGATCAGCTCCTGAAGTCCTTTTCCACAACTCACCACCAGATGTCAGGGTAGAGCTCATCCTGCCTCTGCTTACAACACGAAAACAAAACAGGGATGGTTCAGACATGTGTTTGAGTACAACAGAGTTGACTCATCCTGTTGAACTGAATGGTTTTAACCACACCCCCACTGAATAGTGAAGGTAACTGTGATTCCTTACCCTTATTGCTATAGGGATAAATTTGATGGGTGTGCACCCATAGTAAGGGAGGTGGGTGGGTGAGTTCGGATTAATATGAAATGAAATAAAACCTCAGGAATTCGCAGATGCTATTGGGCAGTTTAAATATAATCCCTGGAGTTGGCAGAACTCTACTGGACAGTTTAAAGGACCCAGGAACTGGCAGAACTCTACTGGACAGTTTAAATATGACCCAGGAGTGGTTTTGAATGCTATGGGTCACTCTTTCTAGCAATTCAAAGCCATTAAAAGTTTAAAATACTATATTTACCAAAAAAAAAACCCAAAACAACCAACCAAAAAACCCCACCACACACATTAATAATCAAGGTGGGCCATTTCCAGCACAAATCCAGGTTTCCTTACAATGTAAGTGATCACTTTAGATAAGCTATTACCAACAGGAGAGTGGGTTTGTTTTTCTTTGGGGGGGGAGAAAACCTGGATTTGTGCTGGAAATGGCCCACCTTGATTATCATACACATTGTAAGGAGAGTGATCACTTTAGACAAACTATTACCAGCAGGAGAGTAGGGTGTGGGGAGAGAAAACCCTTTGTAGTGATAAACACTCATTTTTTCATGGTTTGTGTGTATAAAAACATCTTCTGTATTTTCCACAGTATGCATCCAATGAAGTGAGCTGCAGCTCACGAAAGCTTATGCTCAAATAAATTGGTTAGTCACTAAGGTGCCACAAGTACTCCTTTTCTTTTTGTGTTTTAAACTCTCTCTCTCTCTCTCTCTCTCTCTCTCTCTCTCTGTGTGTGTAAAAAAAACATAGGTGGTTTTTTTTTAAAGTATATGGCTGCAAACTGATAGTAATGGTGTGTTTCAAACTAACAGGGTGTTTTTTTACTGTGCAAAATGTGTTTTAAACTGGATTTGAAAAGTTGATTTTAAAAGCAGTTTGGTTTTTATTTTGCAAAATGAGGTGTATTTAAAAAAAAATGTTTGCGGGTTTGTTGTTTTTTGTTTTAAAGTGGTAGAAATAAACTCAAAACTCCTGTTTCTTGTGCAGCCTGAAATGGATTATTTTGTTTGAAAGCTCTGACTTTTTAAATAGAAAAACACCCTAATGAATATTTTATTTTTAACTTTACAAGACAGTTTCATGTGATTTATAATCATCATCATCATCATCATAATATTGTCTGCTCCACCGTACGGTGAAAACATGAGAGACCCTTAGACCAGAGGGTAAACAAGCTTAAAAGAAAAAGAAAAGAGACAGCTGAAAAGAAAAATTCCCCAGATGGATGGATGAAGCCCAGTAAATATACTGTGTTTGTGAGGTTATGAGGTTTTGTATTTTAAGTAAATACATCGGTGTGGGTGAGAAAGATGGTAAAGTTAAGTTTTGTAATATGTCCCTTCCCCCCTAATCGGGTATGTGCAGTTCTCCTGACAATGCTGTAGTCAAAGCTACAGGGACACCTCCACCAGACCAGCCAAAGAACCAGAAATCTGCTTTGAGACCTTTAACAACTCAAAACAGCACAAGAGTGCAGATGAAGCATCAGGGCAGTCCAAACCTCAATTACGTCAAAGCCAAGGACAAAACAAAAAACTCTGGTGAAAACCAACCACGCAAACACAACACCAGTTCCTCAGCGGCCACCTCCACACCAAGCCCTGAGAAAACCGTGAGTGAAAACGCCCACCTACGATGCTTCGTTCAGAAGACTGAGGGACGTTGTATCCTCGGGGGTTCTAAAAGAACGGTATTCTAAAAAAGGTTTGGGGAAAATATGATGCCTCGTTCAGAATACCGGTGAATGGTGTATCTTCAGGGGGTCTAAAAGAACGGAGGGCTGGAAAGCACATCAACAAAGCAAAAGCTTTGGTGGGTGACTTTTTGAAAAATACTTCAGGATCGCTGAATACTCCAGGATCGCTGTAAAAATTTTAAAAAGAGCTAAAGAGGTAATGGGGAGGGGGGACAAAAAGAGATGCCCTCGACTGGAAGCTCTCAAACTGGCATGTCTGAAAATGGGGAGGTGGAATCAGACTCTCACACAGAGTCTGGTTTAGAAAATTCCCCAGAGGGCTCTCTAGAATGATGGGTCCCCATCTTCTCCCGATGACCCTCACGGAGGCGCCTCGGAGTCTGACTCTCAAATAGCATCTGATGTAGAAGATGCCGCTGATGGTCCCGTAGAGGAACCCCCAAGTAACCCTGAAAATGCAGAGGTGTGTATGGAGAGAGTGAGAAGTTGGCAACGTGAATTACCTAGATTTGGGGGGTCGGTGTATTGTGAGGAATTTCATTTTGTCAATCTTGAGCGAATAAATTCAGCTCAGCAGGTTGTTGAAGCCATACACAGGGGGATACAGTTAGTTCTCGATGACGTTAATGGTAAGGTAGGCCCTGATGATTATGTTCAGTTACATTTAGAGAGCTGTAATTTAACTAAGCCATTGTTTTTGGTCTGAAGAACTAGGGATGAGCTGTCTGCTGAGGATTTCTTCAATCAGACCTCAAAGCTGCCCCAGAGCAATAGAGTTGCATGTCAATGGGACATTGCACCTCGTTGTGACAGTTGTAAAAAAACAGGGGTGGTGACTGCTCATAGAGTTTTAAATTCTATCCTCAGTAGTCAAATCATCCATAAAAAAGAGACAATGTTTAGTAGACCTGACTTACACGGGTACCCATCTGTGTTTTGCGCGTGGACTCTTGGCTGTCATGTCCGACCACAAACCTACGGACGCGGAATCGTTAGCGGAGGCGAGAAAGTTGCATGAGAAACTGGGCTGGTCAGATCAAAAAAAGATTATGCTCAGTGACGTAGCAATGTCTGAACAGCATTTAGGAGTCAACATACAGGTGGTGCTGTACGCGGTGAAAGGGGCTTTTTTAAAATGGGGGGGGGCAGTTTACCCCAAGACTTATTTCATCCTGTTGCACGATGAGCATTACTAGGGGGTTCTGGTTGTGAAAAAGTTGTTTGGAGCAAAAAATTACAGTGAGTTTTGCCCCACGGTGCACAGTCACGGCCAATCTTGCAGGTCCAGCTGCTGCCTCTGCTTGAGCATAACATGCTCAGACAGCGTGGACGTGCAGCTGAGGTCTCCTCGCTGTAGACTGTATTGTCAGTCCAGAGAGCGTTTAGACAGACACATCGACTGGGCGTCGACAGAACAAGTTGAATGCCTGTCTAAAACGTTGTGCGATAAGGGTCAGTCTTACGTGGACAAGCGGCACAGACGTAAAGGGAGGCGCTGTAAGCGGGGACAGGCTTTGATCGCTGGTGATGTAGACGGTCACCTCGGTTTTATGGACAGCCTTAGAAAGCCCGAATCCTCAGAAAAGTGTATTTGTTATGATTCTGAATACACATAGGAGACTGGGTTGCACACTCCCAATTACATTTTTGCTATGTCCCTCAAGCCGGAAAAGTCCTGGGAATTTAAGGGTGATGAGTGTCTTTCTGTGTTTGTTCAGACCTTTATTGGCAAAGAGTTCCGGGTCTACACGTTCCAGGCGCACAATTCCAAAGGTTACGATGCATACTTCATCATTAGACAGTTACTGAAGGAAAAGATGTGCCTAGAACTGATCACTCAGGGTAGTAAAGTAATGTGTGTGGAAGGTAAGGTCCTGGGCATTCGTTTTATAGACTCTTTAAACTTCTTGCCCATGAAGCTTGGTAAGCTCCCGCAGGTGATGGGGTTTGAAGGGTGCAAAGGGTATTTTCCACATTTTTTGAACACTTTAGAAAATCAAAATGACGTGGGGCCTATGCCCGGTGTGGAGCACTATGGTGTAGAAAGCATGATGCCCAGGGAAAAAGCAGAGTTTCTCGACTGGTAGCAGGCCCACAGGTAGGAGACGTTTGACTTGCAGAAAGAGCTCGTGTATTACTGTCAGCAGGATGTCAAAATTTTGAGACAGCCTTGTATCCTCTACAGAAAAGAGATTATGAAAAAGATGGAGAAGGGAGATCTAGTAGAGAGATTTCAGAGGAACAGCCGTGTTAGTCTGTATTCGCAAAAAGAAAAGGAGTATTTGTGGCACCTTAGAGACTAACCAATTTATTTGAGCATGAGCTTTCGTGAGCTACAGCTCACTTCATCAGATGTTTACCGTGGAAAGTCTGCTGCAGTTTCCAGGGTAAACATCTGATGAAGTGAGCTGTAGCTCACGAAAGCTCATGCTCAAATAAATTGGTTAGTCTCTAAGGTGCCACAAGTACTCCTTTTCTAGTAGAGAGAGAACCTGGTAAATTCACCGAGATAAAACTGTGTATAGATCCATTCTGGTACATAACACTGGCATCTGTCTGCATGGCTATGTACAGGTTTATGTTTTTGGAGCCTAACACGGTAGCTCTTCTCCCTCCAGACAATGATCACAGGCAGGAAAAAGATATTCGACCCCATCTGTTCAGTGGCTGTTGTATACCTCTCACAAAGAAACTATACCAATACGGCATGCTTTACAGGGTGGGGAACTACAGGTAGGCTCCTACTCTTTAGACGGTTATGCCAGTGTTGACAGGGTACACACAGCCTTAGAGTTTAACGGGTGTTCTTTTCCACGCTTGTGCCACCTGTCATTGTGAAAAAGCACAAAACCCTATGACGGGGACAACTTTTGGGTTTCTTTATTACAAGACGCAGCTCAAGACCGACTATCTGAAACAACTTGGTTTTGTAGTGAGGACTCTTTGGGAGCAAGAGTGGGAAGTGATGAAAGAAACAGACAGGGAGCTTGCAGGTTTTTT
The DNA here is from genome assembly GCF_965140235.1 of Caretta caretta. Classification (NCBI taxonomy): domain Eukaryota; kingdom Metazoa; phylum Chordata; order Testudines; family Cheloniidae; genus Caretta; species Caretta caretta. The sequence continues at coordinate 16,729,691 of NC_134225.1, forward strand.
AAACTGAGCCCAGTTGCCCTAGCCTCTCGTGCCTAGGGATGCTCTTTTTGGGGGAAGGACAAACGCTATGCACCTGTATTACAAACTTAACTCCAGGGAAGAAATCCACTATTATGATTTTACCAGCTTCTACCCTTTTGTAAAGAAAACCAAAGAATACCCTCTCGAACACTCCGATATAGTTTATGACAAATTTGGACCCCTTGCAAATTATTTTGGAATTGCAAAAGTTAAAGTGTACCCCACACAAGGCTTCTTTTTCCCATTGTTACCTGTCAGAGTGGGTGGCAAGCTTATGTTCCCGCTACGCCGAACCTGTGTGGAAACCGAGCAGCGGGAGATGTGCATCCATACTGACGAGGAGAGGGCCATCCTGGGGACTTGGTGCACGGTGGAATTGAACGCGGCCATAGCGAAGGGGTACGCGGTGGCAAAAATATATGAAATCTGGCTTTTTAATGAAAAATCTGATGTACTCTGAAAAGACTTCATCAAATGACACCTCCACCAGAAACAAGAGGCTTCAGGGTACCCCATCTGGTGCACAGACGAAGAAAAACAAAATAAGTACATGAACGATTTCTACCAGAAAGAAGGCGTGCGTTTGTGCCAACACGAGATCAGGTTTAACCCCGCTAAATGCCAAATCGCTAAACTCTTTCTAAATTCCCTCACGAGTGAGATCCCGCCAGATCAACACATCACTGAGTTTGTGTCGGCAGGCCCGAAAACATACGGGTATAAGCTGTCGGGAGGAAAAGCCTGTATGAAAGTCAAAGGTATTACCCTGAACTTGGCAAACTGTCAATAGATCAACTTTGACAGTTTGAAAGATCTAGTCCTGGACTATTGCACGGGCCTGCGAGAAAACACCTCAAAAAAGAGAGAGGTGCAGCAGCCCTCTATCATAAGGAACAAAAATCAGTGGTAAATAGAGACCAAAACCCTTAAGAAAACACAGAAAGTCATTTACAACAAGAGGGTCCTAGGAGAAGGGTTTAAAACCCTGCCCTATGGATTTTAAAATGGATACGAGGTGGAAACACCCCTTTTCTGCAATTCTTGCGGGGCCTAGCAACTGTGGGAAAAGTTACTTTATAAAAAATGTGTTGGATAATGCCAAACAAAACATTGTCTGTTATGCCTGAGAATATTGGATAACCTGGCTATAAAAAGCATTGCAAGATACACATGTCTGGGCTTGTTGAAACACATTTTGAGCAAGGCTAGGCATGCCCAAGAATTTAAATGTATTTTTTACAAAATTCATCACCATCCGGTCGTTTTGCACTAAGTCGTTAGAATACAATTTTAAAATCCGGTCAAAAGATAAACACTTGCTCCGATGATGTAAGAAAAACACTCGGTGATAGTCGCAGGCGACAGAGCGGGGGTCTTGTAATTGTCTATTGTGAAACACAATGCCTGGGGCATTTTTGTTTAAAAATTTCATAATGCTTTTAGGAAACAACATGCTCTTCGGGGGGTGCCCGTATGAGTCTAAAAGCTCTCCACGTTACGCTCCGCCAGACACAAGGCAAGCCAGTGTTCACCAGGTTGGTTGTGTGGATGTGCAATACAAACCTAGGGGTCTCTGAGACAACTTGTCGCCAGGGAGCCAAATCACAAGGGAACACATCTAAGAAATTCTTTTTTGTGTAAGGCACCTTGATAAGACACACGAGAGCTGCACGGTGTCCATGTTCACATATAGTCAAGCAGAACGTCTCTCCTCTGATTTCTCTCTATGATGTTGTCAAAAACCCCATGCACGATCAGATTGACGGTGATGGTTAAAGCCTTCCCAAAACGTATTTCTGCTCTCAGGTTCCCGGTTTTAATCAGGGAATAGCCATCGGCGCATTCCTGGTCGGGAGACAGGTCAAAGGCAAACAAGATGTAACCCTGTGGAAACTTCTCACGGTCGATTAACAGAGAACGATCTGTCATGTGTTTACCAGCGTCTGTACCAGATTCATGTATTCTCTCACGCAGCATCCTGCCTCCAAGTCTGGTTGCAGAGGCTTGGTTGGTATCTGTTCACCATCCACATACAAGGCCACAAAATTAATATCATAATGTTTAAAATGAAAGGGATTTTTAGTGTAACTTCCACTCAAGGCATAGGACAAACCCTAGGACAAGCATTTTGGGTAACTGTCCCAAAAAACAGGTTCTCCTGGTTATTGACCCTGCTGCCCACGGGGATGCTGAACACTTTCATTCCCACACGGTCCACGGGATATTTAGCATTTGTGGTAAGCAGGGACTCCGCGTGCCCCAGACGAACGCTCAGGGCCACCCGTACTTTCTTCACAAAAAGCGATGCTGATACAATGCGCAATTTAAAGCCTTCGGCTGCACTGCCCATTAAACAGAAAGCGTCTTTACTGCGCGTCAGTTTAATTTTCACATCCACTCCGTTCAACAAATGAGACGTATCTGTTCTGATCTGTCTTTATTTCAATGGTAATGGTATCGATGTGGTGTTTTCTGACAGGAACGTGATGAGGTTTATCGTAGGTGATGGTGACAAACTCATTGTTCCTTCCTCAGACAGGGACACAGCATAACAGGGGAACAGAAAAGTCCCTCACAAACTGGTGTTCTACAATAACTGTGTGCAGATACAAGGACTTAACCCCCCGCCCCCTCCGTGATGTCTGCCCAGAAGGGGAATTTTTGGACGCTGCGCTTGGGGCCCAAACCTAGAATGTTAGCTAGCTCCCTGCAGGTAGAAAACATAAAAGTAAAATCAGTGGATTTAAGGCTAACTTTTCTACCCACAGGGTCATAGTTCATGACCACCTCAGGCGGTGGGGGAGGACGAGCCACGGTACTATTCATATGATCCAATCATTCGGGTATGGACGAGTAATAACCTCATCGTAGGATAAAACTCTATGCCATATCTTCAAAGGTGATTTCAAATGGGGTGTTCTCGCGGATAGTGTTCCAGCTGTGCGGGTGTTGTATTTCCACTAACCTCACCTTCCAGGCACCCGGGAGACCCAAGGGCTTAATTAGCTGTATTGTAAAGTTCGAGCTGGTGTTTTGAGGAAAAACTGCAGAGCTGGCATTGCTGGGCAAAGTCATGTAACACCTGCCGTCGCTCATTTTTCTCTCCCTCAGTCTTTGCAGGAGGAATCTTTTTGTTTGTTTGTGTCTAAACGTCAGAATTGAGAAGCTTCCACCCAGCTGGTAAACTTATCGTCCCCGTCCCCCCGGCAAACCATTTCACCAGTAGCTGCTTTTTTCTCCCTTTTCCTTTCTCCTCTAGAACTTTTTCGATCCGGCAAATCCTGTCTCCTTTTAGGGGGTTTACTTTTTGTAAATCTTCAGGGTAAAAAGATCCAGTAACTGTCTCACCCTCGTAATCTTTTAATCGGTATACAGGTCTCTGGCTCCTGGTTAAGGCTTCATCCACTATAAATATCTCATTGGTAAACGTCTGTTCACAACCTTTTTCAAAAGCTCCTTTGGTTTTAGAGAGAGTCTCACGTGGTCGCCTTTTCTAAAAGGGGCAACAACCGGTTTTATTTTAAAACCATCTCTATCAACCAGTTTCCATATCTTCAGAGAATTGGAAGGGTTAACATCAGCGGGTCTGGTACGTAGAGTTCTGTAAAAGCTCTGGTTGTAACTCTTCATAAAGTCAGGTAACAGGTCAAGGTGGCGAAAGGCATTATGGGCTGTAAAATCGCCACATCCTCCGCATCTTTTTCAAGTTCTGTTAAATCGCTCCACAACCCCTGCTTTGACTTCATTATCAGTAACAAAAAGCGTTAACGCTGTGCCGTTTCAACAATCTGCTAAAAGGTCTGTTTCAAAATTCTTTCCACCGATTAGTTTGTCATTTTTGAGGCACGCGACCTTGGCTAAAAATAGCTTCAAAGGCCTTGGATACCTCACCACTCATCTTGTCTTTTAGGCCTAAGGCCCAGGCATATTTGGATAGAACGTCTATCACTGTTAAGATGTACTTAAAACCGCTGTTGTGTTTGGAGAACCAGTGCATACGGACCAAATCTGCCTGCCATTGCGCGTCCACATCTGAAAGAACGGTCTTGGTTCTTTTAAAACGTATTCGAGCTGGTTTGTGTAAAGTGTAAGCATCCTGGTGTGAAAGCCAAGCTCCTACCTGTCTTCTATTTAAGAAGTCAAGAAACCAAAAGTTTTATGATGCTTTTTGGCCACTTAAAAAAGAAGATTGACCCCGTCAAAGCCCCCAACTTTCCTGGGGGTTTAACAGATTTTCTTTAACAGAGCCGTCTGCGGAGACATGACTCTTCCTGGGACCGTCTTTTACGAACACAAGTATGGAGGGGGACACGTTCATTCTGACACATTTAAATAAGTTTTATTAATCGCCTGGTTTAACACAATCTTTTACAGCCGCCTGAAACAAAGGACGCCATGACCCCTACCATGAGGGAGTCTGAGCTGGTTCATTCTTCCATTTTTGTCCTTTTCTGGATTTTCCTCTTGAGATCTGGGTCTCAGACAGGAGCAAAAACAGCTGATGCGCGATGGATTTACTCCCACAGGGCTACCGATGTGCAACTTCTCAAAGGCCTCTAGAAAGGCATCGTCGAGCTGTTGAGAGATTTTCAGACAAAAAACAGTGTAAGCACCCCACTGCCTGTTTTTAGATTTATGCAATGCCAGGTCGATTCCGAACCCCATTACACCCCCATGATCAACAGTCGCTTCTTAATCATTCATTTACCTGAGCGCCATCTTTCCCGTTCACCTTGTGACTCCCCCAAGCCACAATCGCCTTCCAACTTTAGGGCATGGACAATGAGAGGCTGTCACACTCACTGGGGTGCCTCACAAAGGTTTGGATTTTGGGGTCAGGTTCCGACGTAGCCATGAACGGTTGAGTCAAAGGGCCCTCCTCGGAACTGTCACTGCTGTAGCGCTTTCTCCACACAACTCCAAAGGTCCTCGGAGCTAAAACAAAATCTGAAGGTCTCACGGGGGTGGTAAAGGAGTCCATGTTTCCTCTCAGCCTTTCCACAATTTCTAAAACATGTCTTCTTGGTAAGAGATGGCTTCCTCTGCCCAGTGCTGGGACTTGTGGGGTGATGGTGCTGCACTCTGATTGGCAGAGGGCGTTGGGAGGAGTTCTTAGAGGGGTCACATGACCCTCTTCTGGATGGTTCACCCAATCCGAGAACCTGCCCCATTTTGGTCAAATCTCTTCTCGGGGCGGTCCTCTGCAGCCAAAACCCATCACGATTGGTAGAAGGTGGTGGGAGGAGTTCTTAGAGGGGTCACACGAAGCACTTCCAGACGGGTCACCCCACCCCGGAACTCCCCTCAGTTGGTCAAATCTCCTCTCGGGGTGGTCCCCAGTGGCTGAAACCCCTCCTGATTGGTAGAGGGCGGTGGGAGGAATTCTTAGAGGGGTCACACAAACCACTTCCAGACAGATCACCCCACCCCGGAACTCCCCATGATTGGTCAAACCTCCTCTCGGGGTGGTTTCCAGTGGCTGAAACCCCTCCTGATTGGTAGAGGGCGGTGGGAGGAATTCTTAGAGGGGTCACACAAACAACTTCCAGACAGATCACCCCACCCCGGAACTCCCCATGATTGGTCAAACCTCCTCTTGGGGTGGTTTCCAGTGGCTGAAACCCCTCCTGATTGGTAGAGGGCGGTGGGAGGAATTCTTAGAGGGGTCACACGAACCACTTCCAGACAGGTCATCCTGCCCTGGAACTCCCCATGATTGGTCAAACCTCCTCTCGGGGTGGTTTCCAGTGGCTGAAACCCCTCCTGATTGGTAGAGGGTGGTGGGAGGAATTCTTAGAGGGGTCACACGAACCACTTCCAGACAGGTCATCCTGCCCCGGAACTCCCCCTGATTGGTCAAATCTTCTCTTGGGGCGTTCCTATCTGGGCGAAACCCATCCCGATTGGTAGAGGACAATGGGAGGAGTTCTTAGAGGGGTCACATGACACACCTTGCTTCCGGTCATTTGTCCGCCTTGACCCTGGAAGTAATACCTCATGGCTTGGGACTTCCAGTGACCGGTGGGCAAGGCTTACGAGGGCCAAGGGTGGGGTTAACGTTTGATTGACGGTAGGGCCCTTATACTACTGGAGCGCCTTCTTCTGTTTGTCTCCGTTCCGCTTCAGTCCCCAAGCACTCGGCCAGGACAGATGTCACTTATGACCTCCGTTGCCACCAGCTGGACAGAGGGACTTGGGTCTTTCTTGAGGACCTGGAGAGCTGAAATGACACAGGACAACATGTTAGTATACAGACTGTCAAATCACAGCTAAGCGTGATCACAGAATCTTGAAGTACCAGAGCAGAATGATCACATGGTAAAATGTGAAACTAGGCTCAGTCCTTCTATTGGGGTGGAAAATACATGAGAGATGAATATGCCTCACTTTTCATCTTGTCACCTGTGCCGGAAATAGCTGGAGACTTACTACCTCTGAATACCACGCTACAGAAGCTCTCCAATACAAAGAAAGCTTTAGCTTCCTCCATTGGCTCCCTTCCATGCTCCCAAAAAGCGGAGAGACCCTGACTCGACCAGAAAGTCATCCACTCTGCTGTAAATGGAAGAAGGTCCATTGTTTCAATAGCTTCCACTTTTAAGTTTATTTTCCATCTCTATTCAAGAGCCACTGTCTGAGCTCCAATAACCCTGGAATTGAACAGAGGCCAGGTCCAAGCTGCTTTGTGCAGGATGCAGGGCACCTACTGGAAGAAAAATTGCTGGTGGGAAATTTGGGGTAGCAGAAAGTGGCTACAATTTCTCCTCACCTGGGGAGTCCACAGAGAGCCAATAAAGCCCAAAGAGTGGATAGCACTGGCTGCGGAGGGGGCCTTGCCAGGACAACCAGGAGATGCACGGACTCACATCACACCCTCTGCAGCTTCCTCCTTCAGGGGAAATTAAAGCTGACTTTCTACTGGGCAAGAGTGAATTTGTCCTTTGACGTGTGGCTGATGCACTTTGCACCTGTGCTATCGGTTACAGCTGCTTGTCAGCTAAATTCCTTTAGAACTCACGGATGAGCAGAACTTCAGCTGTATTTATTACTTACACATCAGCAGATGGTCCAGGTCCAGCCATTTCATACGCTGCCTGTCTGTGTGTTCCAGGATGATGCCTAAATACACAATGGAAAACAAACAACAACAATAAAACCTTCCCTTGTTGAGTGCAAAGTGATATTAGCAGCCCCTAGACAGGTCTTTGGCCTCTCCTACTGTGGACCTAAGGGTGAGCTGTGGGCAAGAGGATGCTAGTGCAGTTTAGAGTCCACACTGAAGAGAATGAGAAAGACTTTTTTTTTTTTAAGAATGTTTCCACAAAACCCATTTGCTTTAAAGAGTCTGTGTTCCTCTTGCCACTGCTGTCAGTTATTGGAGACATACTAAGCTAGTGTCTTGGTCTAGTGGTCTGAGCAAAGGACTGGGGCCAGGAATAAGTGAGTTCTAAGCAGGGATCCCACAAGGTGACTGATAGGTGAGACTTAGGGCACAACGCCTGCCTGTCTCACCTGGGTATGCTTGGGAGAAGAGGGCACAGGGCCAAAGCGGAGGAACCTTTTGCCTCCTTGACAAGGTGGTGTGGCCAGGAACCTGAAACAGCAGGCGCTGAGGGCAGGTGGGCTGCATGCCTCCCAATGATGAAGTAGTAGTGAAGAGCACTGAGCAACACTGTGGGTGGGTCTGCACTTTGAGCGAGGGAGATCACTCCCAGTTCAATGGGACAGGCCCACTCTAGCTCGGACAGCGCTTGCATGCTAAAATTAGAATGTAGCTAAAGCAGCACGAGCAGTGGGAGGAGCTAGCCACCTTGAGAATCGACTTTGGGGTTTGGATGGGATCATACTTGGGGTGCTTAAACTTCCTGCTGCTCCTGCCATCGCAGCTACTCTCTATTTTTAGCACTCAGGGCTAGTGCGGGTATGTCTCATCAAGCTGGGAATTAGACCCCCAGCTCCAAGTGTAAACATGCCCTACGAGACAGTGTCCCAGCCTTTACTACTAAATGACTGCACCATGCTTTCCCTGCAACAATCCCAAAGCACTTTATAGCAAGTCATGATTTCCTCCGACCACCACACTGGAGAGGTAGGGATATTAACATCCCCATTTATGGATGGGAAGCTGAGGCACAGAGAGATTAATGGCAGCTCAGTGCTGCACAGTGGGATTTTCTTCTCTCTCCCTCAATGGGAATACCAAAAGGGACACTGGGCATCATCTCTCACCAGCTAACTTGGCTGCAACTGCCCGCATCTCTTCCCAGCTGCTACAGAAGTACGTGATGGTGCTTTTGTACAAGTTCTCCAGCAGCTCGGCATTCTCTTTGGCCTAGAGGAAATCAGGGACACATGAGCTCTCTCTGGCTAGAAGTGCCCTTTGACTGCCAGCACATGCTTTTACGAGCCACAGGTAAATCAGAGAAAGAACAGGTGACTGGGTGGACGTGGGAAAAATGGGGATCTGTGGCAGATTTACATTTTCCATCACCCTCAGTCATATATCCCACTCTGACCGTTATTTCCATTACCCATCACACATCTCTACACCACCACACGCCACTCCAGTCAAGAATCTCAGACACTTCAACAGCTCACTCACAAGGTGTCTGCAAATGTCCACCTGGAGCACCTCAGGCTTCAGCTCAGCTGTGCTATCAAGGTGTTCATTCACTGCAGTTTGGAGCCTCTTCAGTCCCAAAAACGGGACACAGAGGTGAAACGTAGCTCTGCATTCCTGAAAAAAAGAAAGCGTGTCACACCATTTAATTGTTCCCTACTGAGTGCTATGGTCATTCAAAGGGAACTCATCTGCTTGCCTGCTCATCTATTCCAGGATAAAAAGGGATTCATCTGGATGTAATTGGCAGAAAACATGCAGGAATGACTAATCGAGGGGAGAGCTTCCACTGCAACCTGGAGGTAGCATCAATGTCTTTTTGGAACAGATCTACCTATGAAAGCTGCTGCACCAGGTCTCTCTTCTGTTCTGGGGAGGCAGGGGCCTGGGGTGCAGAGACAGACAGGAATAGAGAGCTGTCGGGCTCAGACCCATGACCTATCCTGGATTCTGGTGAGGCAGCCATGGAGCAACCTGGCGGGAACTGACTCAGCAGGAGGGCAATGAACTGAGGGAAGAATTTGGGCCTCCACAGCAGGCAGGAATAGCAGAGCTCCCCTGGCATTGGGAGGAAGATTCCTTTGGCTTAGTAAATAAGTCACTCTCGGTCTTACCACTGAAACCCTGGGGTTCGGGTCTTGCAGGTGCAGCAGAAGTGTGACCCAGCTCTGTCTAACCTGCTCGGCGAAATAGCCCTTCCATTTTCTTTTGGTCAGGCGGGCCAGGATGCCAAATAGGACAAAGGACAATAAACGAAGAGCATCGTCCTCCTACAGCCAAGAAAGCCCCACAAGTTAGTAACTAAGGGACAATCACATCACGTACCTCACACAGTCATCTCTTCTACGCTAAAGTCGAGGGATTCCAACTACAGCTAGTCGGAAACACTTTCATGCACGAATTTTTGATTTGAATTTGCTGATTCATCAAACTATTTTAGCGACAGTTCCATTTTGATGAAATTCCTCCAGAAGCCAGGCAGGGGTCCTTAGAAACCTGCCTGCTGTCTTGACAGTGCACCCATTCAGCTCCTTGGAAGCCGATCTAGCAGGCTGACTGGGATCGTGGGCTTCCAAACCCACAGCGTCTGGGACCCTGGCTCTCAAATTTGCAACTCCCTGGCACTTCTAGCTCCCACAGTTTCCTGGGTTCCCAGCACCTGGGTTCCCAGCACCGAGAGCAGACTGCCCGGACCCAAGGCTTTCAATAGAGCTCGGTTGAGAATAGTAATTCTGTTTCACAAAGAGTTTTGAAGTTTGGGGAGAGGGAGTCCCACAAATAGGAACAAAACCAAAATTTGAAATCTCAAAATTCTCTGCAAAAACGGAATCATTCCAACCCTCTCACGTAGAAATGGTATAGAGCAGGCCCAACACTCTCTATTGTACCTTGGAACTCCCTTTTCATGGTTATCTAGCTATCTAATCTAGTATTCAGACTTTCTTTGAGGTTCTCAGTGGCAAGAAAGAAGAACAGAAGGGGGAGACTGTGGGAGCAGGGATGTCATCCCCATCCTCCTCATGTTCTCCTCCTCCGTAAAACACCTCTCTTCCCTGGGGCCGAAACATCTCTTCACTCTGACATGAGCAATGCCCAGGGAGTAAATGGAGTCTAATCAAGATCGGTTGAACTGGGGCTGGAGAGTTCTGGTCACATACGTTGTCAAAGTAGGTCCGGATCTGTTGGGTGAGGTCTCTGAAGGAAGAACCTATGTCCTTCTCTTTCAGCTCCTTCAGGACTTTGGCCACTGCTTTCATGCTCTCGCCAATGACTTCAGAACTGAAAGGGTCACTTAAGGCCCTGATCAGTATGACCATAAGAAACTTCTTGTGCTTTTTCACCTGGACAAAAATATGACATTAAAGAACACTGATCACTGATCACACTTCTAATACGTTTTCTTTAGCAGTTATGAAGCTGTGGGAATTTCATCTCCCCCTCCCACCCCCGGAGACCTATAGCTATATTTCAGACCAGGTTCGAGCTACAATGAGCCAAACTTGGTGCCATAATACACCTGTGTCATCCTAACATTAGATTCCTAGTTACTTAGATTCCAAGGCCAAAAGGAACCCTTGTGATTATCCGGCCTGACCTCCTGCATAACACTGAACTTCCCCGAAATAGTCTCTGTTGGAACTAGAGTGTATCTTTTAGAAAAACGTTCAATCTTGATTTTAAAATTGCTAGTGACAGAGAATCCACTACAACCCTTGGTAAATTGTTCCAATGGTTAATTAAAATTACCATTAAAAATCAATGCCTTATTACCAGTCTGAATTAGTCTAGTTTCATTTTCCCCCATTGAATCTTCTTATACCTTTGTTTGCTAATGGGAAGAACCCATTCTCAAAATGTGTTCCCCATGTGAGTAGTTCTAGACTGTCCTCAAGTCACTCCTTAACCTTCTCTTTGTAAGGCTAAATAGATTGAGCTCCTTGAGTCTATCACTAGAGGTATCTTTTCCAATCCTTTCAGAATTCTTGTGACTCTTCTCTGAATCCTCTCTAATTTATCAGCATCCTTCTTGAATTGTGGAGACCTGATCTGGACACAGCATTCCAGCAGTGCTCACATGAGCGTCATATTCAGAGGGAAAAGAACTTCTTTACTCTTAGTCAAGATTCCTCTCTTTATGCCTCTAAGGATCATTTCAGCCCTTTTGGCCACAACTTCGCATTGGGACACCTTATGTTCAACTGATTCTCTGCCATGACTCAAGTGGTTTTCAGCATCATTGCTTCTTGGGATAGAGTCTCTCATCCTGTAAGTAAGGCCTGCATTTTTTATTCCTAGATGGAGACATTTACACATGGTCATATTAAAGTGCACAGATCGTTCACTTATGCCCAGCTTAGCAAAGGATCTAGCTTGCCCTGTATTGACGGCAAAGAGGTTACTCGGGTATGTGAGAGAGCAGAATTTGGCCTAGTGCATTGTGTGCAGCCTCTGTAAACTCCGAAGAACTATTTCCCTTGGTTTCTCTAGTTATGCTGCATTCTAGTCAGTATTCTCTCTTACCTTCTCAGGTGCCCCATAGACTAAATTTCCCAGGCCTCTTACAGCCATCTGCCGGACAATGCTGTTCCTATCATGTGACCTTTCTTCCAAGATGCGTAAGACTGGCTTAAGGAACTTCTTCTCCCTGAGCATGGGATCACTCATTAGCTGAAAGAAAATCAACCTGTCCATTAGCCCCAATAGGATCATTAAGATTGGGAATAGAATTTGAGCAGACATGTCATACGCTGTCAAAAACAACAAGGAGTCCTCCTACAGCCCCAGTCTTGAGGATACAGACAAATATGGCTACCCCTCTGATACTTGCCACATAATACACTGTAACTTTAGCATTCCACACAAATGAGAAAGGTCTACAAAACATGGAGCTTTCCTTTTGGGCACTAGAATAGGGATCCACTCACCTCTTGAGAGCCTCTTAGTGGCTGGGTATGGTATCACAGTCCTTTTCTCACCCCTGGTGCACCCTGCCAGCCGTCCTCAGTGAGCCTTCTGTGGCTCAGGCCTCTGGCTGAGTCCCAAAGTCCAAAGGAACCCCTTCTGGGGTAGTCCAGAACAATCCCATTGCCCTCACTTGGGTCTCCAGCCCCAACTCTGGGTCCTTTACATTCTGCCCTTTGTTCAAGCTCTCCATTAGCATTGTCCCCTCCATGGGGCTTATGCCACTGTTGGTGGTAGGGGAACCTGGGCCTGCCCCTAACTCTGGGTTCCAAACCATGGATCCTATAAACAGGAGCTAGGCACTGCTTGATTTCAGTTCATTGTCGCTTCTTCCTACCGGCCACTTTTAGCTTCACCCTCACCTCAGGGTTAAAGTTCTTCGGGACTCTCTTCCTGAAAACCCAGCTTAAGTAAAGGCTGCCAGAATCAAACTCTGGCTGTCCCCTGAATTTCTGTGGCCAGAGAGCAGCGCCCTTTCTTGCCCCTCCAGTTCCTGCCAGGAACTGACCTGCTAAGGCCCTTCAGCTCCTTTTAGCCGAGCCTCATGGGCTCGGATTGGCTGCTTTCATGAAGCCTCTCTAGACAGACCCAGACTGGGGGCTCTTTTCCTGGGGCAGGGTGTAGTAGGACCGCGGGGCCTCTTGTAAGGAGCCTCAAAGCTCAGGTACAGCCCATCACAGGCACAGAGAGGTTGTTTTTCTTAGAAGCGGATGAGCCCCGAAGATAGTTGCTTAGCATAAGTGGGAAATATGATGCAGATGTTGGAGGAAGGCTGTGGAAAGGGAGGATGCTGCAGCAGGTATCACACTAGCCTAGGACTTAGGAGACCCAGGTTCCATTTCCTGCTCCCTCAAAGACTTCCTGTGTGACCTTGGGCAAGTCACTTAGCCCTTCTGTGCATCAGTTCCCTGCCTGTAAACTAGGAAACATAGTCCTTCCCTACCTCGCAGGAGTGTGGTGGGGATACAGACATTAAAGAGTTTGGAGGTACTCAGATACTAGAGTAATGAGAACCTAAGATAGACATTAATGTAGTTGTGGGTTGCTTGGTTGGTAGTATTAGGACACTAGGTTCATTCAGAAGATCTGCTGAGCGAAACCAAAATCAGGAGCTGTTGGTTAGGATCAGCACTTGGACTTGGCAGAAGAGGTCCAGTCATCCAAACTCTGTCCGTATCTCTCTCAGCCAGCACCTGTGGTTGTGTAGCTAGTATAGGCAATGACGGCAATAAAAACCACAGAGAGAGAAGGACTCAGAAAGGTATCGTGAAGTTCCTGGTGAGGTTTCCATATAAAGGAGGACCTATTCTACTGTCTAAAATGACAATGACTCCTATGAACAGAACTGTACAACTCCCGAAAGAAAGGCAGACAACAGTCTAATGGTGAAACTACTCTTCAGAGCCCTGTGTCTTACCTGGGCAAGGAAAGCTGTGCTGGTGACTCGGTGGTTTTCTGTGGGGGAATTCACCCAGCGGAGGAGGCTCTGTATGATCTCAGGTGTTATGAGTCCAGATCTTAGCAGAAGACTGGAAGACAAAAGAAACCGCTCATGGGCTAGATTGCACACTTCAAAAAAACTCAGCTACTCTGAGCAGACAGCTCTGATATCTAGGAGTGGGAGCTGTGTGTTTCCACCCAGGACACCCCACCCCCCCACCCCCCCACAAAGCTATAAACGGGAGGTTCCCTCTCAGCCACTCTATTGGCTACTGATTCCCAAGGATAAAATGATGCCTCCTAGATCTCTTACCTCACCAGCAGACACACTCCCTCATGGTGAGTCTTGGGGTTTTCCAGAAGAATCCAGGTTCTCTGCTTCCTGAGCGCTCTCACCAGTCTCTCATTCCCACCCTTGAAAAGCACAGACTCGAATGCTTTGATAGAAAGCCTGGGGAAAGAGAGGCACAGAACTGCAGCAGTCAGGAGGAAGGTGCAGCTTGAACAGAGAGTCAGGAAGCCCCGGTTACTTCTCAAGTCTGCTGTTCAATCGGCAGTTCATCCATTGGCAATGTCCTGGACACCAGTGTCCCTGGAAGGACTTGATGCTGGGAGGTAAGTTTCAGTCTCATACATCTCATAGGACTAGTTTTGCTAGGGACAAAATTTTGCAGTCCTTTTTCTCTTTCTGCAAGGACTATGGGCACGAGCAGAGTAAAGTGATATGGAAAAGGTACATGATCAGGACCCAGAAACAGGGGGCATCGAGTGTGGTGATCACTAATGGACATTTTGGGGTCATATCTCCAGATATGAGGTGACAGAGTGCTGAGGGTTTGCACTTGAGTCAGCACTCTGGTCACTATTCCTACTAATTCCGTTCCTCACAGAAGGCCTAATTGGAGAGAGGTGTACCTGATTACAAGGTCAGATTGGGGCTAGTGAGTCAAGGAACCAATCATTCCATTAACAGGGAAACTGTGTAAAAGGACATGGGCAGGAGCCCTTTGAGGGGAACAGACAGAGAAAGAAACTTGGGTGACCAGATGTCCTGATATTTGGGACTTTATCTTATACAGGTGCCTATTCCCTCCCCCCCGCCCCACACCCCTACCCCCGTCCTGATTTTTCACACTTGCTGTCTGGTCACCCTAAGAGAAACAGAAAGACAAAAAGCTAGGAGAGCCTGACAAAGTGTGGTCTCTGAGTGGAAACACCTTATTCCCCACCCGACTTTTGGAGAAGAGTTTAGAAAGTTGAGATACAATATAAAGGTGCTATGTATTGGTAGGGAGATTAAATAGACTATATGTTGGTGCTTAGAAGGAAAAGAGTCTCAACGCGGTCTGTATTTGTGGAAGATGTGGGGGTGCAACACCCCTCTCTGTCACAGCTGGGGGCTCATCAGGGATTTCCCTGTTATCTATGCAAATGGAGAGCCTGTTGGAGAAGCCGGTGTAGAGGTTTGGCAGTCCGGTGATGGAGGGAACACTGAAACCGGTGATGAAGCTGCAAAGAGAAGTGTGGAACAGGGGTTCTCAACCTTTCTGTTTCTGAGCCTCCCCCCCACCCTCAACATGCTAGAAAGACTCCATGGCCCAGTTTCAGGCCTCTGCCCTGCCAGGCATCAGAGTTTGGGGCTCCTGGCTCCGGATTTTAACCCCACAGGGTGCAGGTCCTCGGGGCTTTAGTGCAGGTGCTGGGCCTCAGGGCTCCAGCCCGGCTGGGCTCAAAGCTTCAGCTTTCTGCCCTGAGCCCCAGCTAGTCTAAAGTCAACCTTGCTTGGCAGAACCGCTAAAACCGGCCCGGTTGAGAACTGCTGGTGTAGAACAGTGGTCTCCAAACGTTTTGGCTCACGCACCCCCAGGGTGACCTGCCGCAGACGCGCCACCGATGGGAGACCTGCCGCAGGCGGGCCGCCAAAGGGGAGCACCAGCCTTGGACGTGCAGAGCTGCCGCCGAAGGAAAAAAACGGCAGAGTGCTGTCTGGCGGCGCTACTAATGCCACGCTCCCCCCGGGATCTTCCCGCGCACCCCAGTTTGGAGACCACTGGTGTAGAAGACCCGACAGACCTTCCAACAATCCCACCAGGCAGAAAAACAGCCTTTCCTTGCCTGGTAGGTTTAACAGCAAAAGAGCCGTCAGAAATTTATACGGGAGCAAGCCCAGGTCTGGCAACAACTCCTCCAAAGTTTGGTGAGTCCTGTGACAGGAAATGGAAACCAGGCACAGGAGATCAGACTGTAAAAATGGGACCTGAGAACAACCCCGATGTGTTTTTGGTTACTCTTCAAGGAGCAGCAGTGAGACCTCCTAGGGACAGAACAATGTGGGCCCTTCAACTGACACCCTATTTAACCGGGGAAGCACATACAGGGCTTTTAGTGATGAGCAGGCAAGCGATTATGACATGATTAAGGCAGCCATGCTGGACGAGGTGGGGCCTGTCCACAGAAAAGTACTGCCAGAAATGTAGAGTTGAAAGATGGATTGAGGGATTATGCCTCCGTGCATTTGGACAGGAATTAAAAGATTGGGCCACTCATTGGTAAGGCCAGATACTCAGACTGTGGGGGAGATCATGGACTGCATGATTCTGGAAGTTTCTTCAGAGTCTCCCTGAGCATATCCGAGGATGGGTTCTGTGGTGCCAGCCAGTTCATCTGGACCCCACAGTTAAAGTGAGAGGAATTTACAGAGGCGGACATTCCCAGAGTGAGTCAGTGGTTTAAGGGACTAGATCTGAGAAGGACCAGAGTGCCTACAGCTGGGAAGGGCAGCAAGAAGAAGAGGGAGGAGCCTCAAGGAACTGTAGTGGGAGCTTGGCCTACAGTGTGCTTCCGACATGGACGTGAAGGACATCTAAAAAGAGACTGTCCTAAAATGGACTGTGGGTTTGCCCAGTTTTGTGGTTGGGACAAGACTCCCAGGCAGGAAAGAAAAAAGAAAGTACCTACCGTATCGGTCTGGGTAGGGAGGAGCCAGCAAAGGGACTAATGGACACAGCTTCATCCTGTTTGCTAATCAGGCAGGAGTTAGTGAAACCCCACTGGATACTTCCCAGAGGTAGGATCAAAACTGAATACCAGGTCCATGGGGACAATAAATTCTGCCCAATTTTAAGGACTCTGAAAATTAAGGGGAAGTTTAGGCAGAAACATGTAGCGGTAGTGGATGGATTGCCCCACTGCCTTCTACTGGGCATGGACTGGAATCCCTTTCTAACAGGGACACCAAGGCAGGTATGGAGGCCCAGGAGGGTGGAAATAAAACCTGAAGGGCCAGGTAAAGAGGAAATATATGTAAAGGGTCTGGAGAAACCTAGACACGAAAGTATAGACAAGAGGGAGGAGAAAGAAAACAAAGGTCAAGCATAAAGGTGACTTAAGATCATCCATTGGGGTCAAACAGTCATCAGAGCCCTTACCACCAGGATCTCAGGAGCAGGCATCCCTAGAACGCTTTGGAGGGACTCGGAGCAGTCTGTGTCCATGGAAGAGGCCGGGGCACAGCCTACCACCCCGTCACATATAGGTACCTAAAATGGGCCTGCACATGGGCCAACAGCATGAGCAGAATATATACTCGTGTCTGCAGCGCCAGCAATCACATAGCTAGGTACCCATCCATCTGAACAAATTCAAGTTTTGTGGACAAAACTGAGGCACCCATCTTGAAAACCTGACCCACTGTGGCCACTACCTAAGATCAGCCTTACTGGGCCAGTCCAATGGTCCATCTAGTCCAGTACACTCTCTTCCAACATTGGTCAATGCCAGCTTCTTCAGCAGGAATGAACAGAACAGGGCAATCATGAAATGATCCAATCCCTGTTGTCCAGTCTCAGTTTCTGGCGGCCAGAGGCCTAGGGACACCCAGAGCTTGGGGTTGCATCCCTGACCATCTTGCCTAATAGCCATTGATGGACCTGTTCTCCATGAACTTATCTAATTCTTTTTTTTTAAAAAAAGCCTGTTTTACTTTTGGCCTTCACAACATCCCTTGGCAATGAGTTCCACAGGTTGACCGTGTGTTGTGTGAAGTAGTACTTCCTTATGTTTATTTGATACCTGCTGCCCATCCATGAACAGAGCTGAGATCCTGGTTTCCTAGGAAAATTCAGAGACATTATAAAACCATGAAGTCTGTAATTTGAGCACCTTGTTGGCACGAAATAAAGAAACACAACAAGAAGAGAAACTAATCATGTTGTGAGATTGGTGGGAAATGTACATTAATGTGCTACCAGAGCTGAAGTCAACTGAGGACTCAGGAATCTTCGTGTTAACTGGCGAGGGGCACAGAGTGGGTGCCGAGGGGCCTGGTACGTACATTCTAGTTCACTAAAAGATTGCCCCATGAGTCTCAAATAAAAGCCCATGTCACCAATATCATTGTGAAACGCATGTACAGATGCTGTGTAAAGAGTCATGGATATGCACTGAAAATTACATTCTTAGGATCTGTGTCTTGGGACTAGTCACCAGGAAAGGTGACAAAATGGTTTTCTTTCAGGCAAGAAATGTTTATCCATCTGTTTGTTTACATGTGAACCCTACATGCTTAATGTACATTCAGTTGAGAAGGACTGTGAGAACTTTAAAGAAAGAAAAGTAGCAGGAAGTAGACAGGGGGTGGGGACCCAATTTTGGGGTACACATCAAAGGTTTGCTCTCGTCTATTTGGGGGACATCTTTCACTTAGGAAGAAGATGGACCGCGAGTTTGCTTCATGAAAGAGGGGTCGCGATCAGGCTTGGTTGAGAACTTTGGGTGAGAAACATCTTTAGACAGGAGGTTAACCTGTTGGTTAAGTTTAGTTTCTAGGAGCAGGTTATGATTTCATTTGAAATGGAACCATTTTTTGCTTGCATTCTTACTGACGGTCACTGGAATCTCTGTTCTTTGATAATCTCCCTTCTTGTTTTCACTAGAAATATATCTAAGTGCTGTGTGTTTTGCAGTACAGAGTCTAAGTATCGAGTACAGAGTCTAAAGTAGAAGTAATAAACGGGCGTGTACTGTTCCATTGGGAACAGCAGGCCTGACAATTCTGTGGGAGATCAGTGGATAAAGGGCTGGACACCATACGGAATGGTCAGAGGACTCGGGGGTGGGTGTGTGCCTGTCATTAACCTGTACAAAGAGACTGAGGTCTGAGGAGGCCTGGGTGGCAGTGTTTGTTTTGCCAGAGCCTGGTAGTTTCAGGGAACTGACCCACAGCAGGCACAGACAAGACTTCCTCACTCGAAGGGCACGTGGTGGTAAGGTGCCTCGTAACCCTGGGAACTCCTGGGGAGCGTCACACAACTCTCCTGGAATTCTCTTGGTTTCTCTCCCTTCCTTCTAATTACCGGCAAGGGTTGCCCTCAGGAAGTTGTAGCCCTTTTCGGATTTCTCTCGGGCTGCTTCTCGTTGGCAAAGGCAGCTTTTGTCCAAGGGTTTGGCTGACCTGCTGCAGGAGAACAGGAAACAACTCTGGGAACAGTTCCCGCACAGCTTTGCTCGACTGCAGGGCTGACACCACCTCAAAGATGGCACATGTTGCCTGAAAGGAGAGCATGGTAAAAAAGGAGATCTCTTCCCAACACCATCACACCCTCTCTCCCCGTCTGATATCTGCTGTACGAAATTCTCCCTTCTGCCAGGAACTTGAATGACAGCGAGCAACTTGCTTAACTCGTGGCTCACTTTCCCACATCTGTACAAATGTGTATGACCTCCCAAGGCATGCTGTGAGTCCAAAGGAAGATTTGCAAAGAAACCTGCTCCAAAGACTTTCTAATGGCCAGATAGTATTCAGTAAATCAGTAACGTATCTAAAACTGCAGCAGAGGCTGGACTCAGGGAAACAGTCCATCAGTGGAGAAGTGCCCACACAGCAATATTATACCACACTTCCAGCTTTCCATCAGCAGGATTATCGCAGGGCACAGGAAAGCCTGAAAGACGTGTCTGCCATCTAACTTACTAAGAGAGGTTCAGCAGCTGCCAAATGCCTGTCAATTTCGGTCTCTGAGGTGATGCTGCCTTCTGTTCTTGTTGGAGTCTTTATCTTCTCTATTAGGGCTCGTAGGACTTGAGTGGCAAGCAAGGGGTCTCCCCCCAGAGATCTCCACTGCTCAGCGGTGTCACTGCAGTTGAACAGAAGTTACAGGTGAGCCCTGGACACTTTTGTGGCTCACCCTGAATGTGTCATATTTTAGCAAAGACCAAATGTTCTCCTTGCCTATGATGAGAGAGTTAGGAGTCCTGTCCTCCTTTAATGCTCCTCATGTTTAAATATTGAGTTTCCAGTTACAGAACTAAGTAAAGTGACCTAGTCCTCCTGCAGCCTAACCATTAATCCTAGACTTCAGAAGGACAGGACACAGAGCGCCAACCTCACTTCCTGTTTTCTCCACTTCCCAGTCAATATGGAATCATGAGCATGTGGCTCCCAAAGATCTAGGGTTTGGAAGGCAAGTGGATGAAAGAAAAGCCAGATTCCTACTAGATGGACATACAACTATGAGAACGAATGTTCTTGGCCATCCTAGGTCCCCTTCACAAATGGCGTCCCTACCATCTCTTTGCCAGAAGCTGGGACTGGGCAACAGGGGATGGATCACTTGACAATGACCTGTTGTGTTCATTTCCTCTGGGGCATGTGGCACTGGTCACGGTCGCAAGACAGACTACTGGGCTAGATGGCCTTTTGGTCTGACCCAGTATGGCTGTTCTTATGGTCTTAGATTCCAGCACTGATAACTGATACCTCAGTTAGGGATCTTGAAATGAAATGATGGATCTGCTTCCAGTCCACTTTTAAGTACCAAGGATGGCAACTCTGCTCTAGCAGCCACACCCTCACTGATACCAAGCAGAGGTCTGATGATAATATTGGCCCTAGTCTTTGCAATCAGCCAGGGATTTGCACCTGAAGCTGTCATGCTACCAGGAAACCAACAGCCACTGCTCATTTCCAGAGTGAGCTCAATTCAGGCGTCTAGAGAGGTAGATGTTTCCAACAATACACTCCAGTTATACCAGTAAAGATAGATCTTTAGGATGTCAAAGCAGCTATCCATGAATGGAAACAGAATGACACTTAATTTCTCTCCGCACCCCACCTTAACATGTTCTTGGACCTTCCTGCAGAAAGAGCCAGGCTATTAACCCTTAGGAATGATCCCAAACTGTTTGCGGCTTAAATGAAGCCCTACATCTCCTAGTAAAGCTGTGGGATCCATGTTTTACCAAGATGAATGCAATAGGTAGCGGTATATACCTGTCCATCGGCAGACGTTTGCTGAGGAGGCTGGAGATCACTGCCTCTTGGTGATGGTGAGCTAGAATGGACACTGCCTCCACCAGGAACTGCCTCAAGCTGCCCTCCTGGATCGTAGGCATGTGGCGATATAGTATAGCCAGGATATCTGGCACCTGGAAGGAACAAAACCAGAAAGAAATGTCCCTTTTTCTTTCTCTCCATTCACTCTACAGAATCAAAACCTTTATTTAGCCATTTGCTGCTTTTTTAGAAATGCCTCACTTCAAGAAGCAAATGTTCAAATACGTCTGCGTAACTTGAGCCCACACAAAGTGCCCACACACGGCTGTAAAAATTAACACTGACACACACACAGACATACCAGGTAATTTAATGTGGTGGTGCCCAGCTATGCATTACATAAACCAGTTCACATGCACAAAAGGCAGCTTTGCTTGCCCAGATTTTGCAGGTGTGATTTAAGCAGCCAAATCTGACCATTTGCCTCGAAGAATGCAGAGCTCATCAACAACCACAAGCACAAAATATGCAAGTGCTTTAAAGACAGTGTGTAAATGCCTGGGACTATGAACAGGGGACTACCTCTCATATTCATTCCTAGCCCTTCACATCTTCAAAACACTGTGCAAACATGGCAGTTCTGCTGCGAGGGTTCCCTGTCCTGAGGCCTTTCACCAGCCTTGTTAGAAGATTTGTGGAGTGCTCCTTTCATCTAGCCCTAATGCACTGGGCTCCAGAATAAGGCATATAAATAGTGGATCCCAAAGACACTAGAGTTTTCTCCCTCCTTCCTTCTCTTCTTAAAGGGTAGGTCTACACAGCAAAAAAATCCCACAGCAGTGAGTGTCAGAGCTCAGGTCAACCTGGGCCTGGGGGGCTTGCACGATGGGGCTAAAAGTGGAGCTGTTCCTGCTCGGGCTGGAGGCCAGGCTCAGAAACCTGGCAAGAGGGTGGCAATAGCCCAGTGCTCTTTTTAATCCATGTAGCCCTTAACCATAGGCCTCCTAATACCTGGAGGCCTCCAAGTGCCAGTCATTCTGTCTTCTTGTATTTTCCCTAGAGTCTGTTTTCTCAAGCCTTTCTTGGCTGAATACTGTGGCAACAAGCTAGACCAATAAAGAACCAACCATCTTCCTTTTCCCTTGGATTATCTCGGTCTACTGCTCTTGATTCTGCCATTGCCTATCTTAGGGTAGGAACAGAGATGGAATCGACTCTATGTCCGAGGGGGAGAAACAGCAAGATTTTTCTTCCTTACACATGAGGGCAAAGATCAAAAAGCCTAGAGTTTAGGCAGAAAAGCTCTCCAGTTCCCAGTTCTACCTTGTCCAGCATGGCATCTCCACACTCCTTCAGGATGATGTTCATCCATAGTCCAGCTGCCGTGGCACAGGTGGGGCTAGCAGACAGCAGACCACCCAATGTGGCCACAATAAAGTCTGTGGCCTGTTCGGAGGGAAAGTACTCACTAACAACCTGGGAACAAATCAAAAACAGGAGAGACCACAATGATGTTTGGCTCCAGCACTTTTAAAAATGGAAAAAAAGATATACCTGCATCAGCAAATGGTGAATTAGCCTCCTGTCTAGCTCGCCATTTGGGATTACAATTCTCTCTCTAGTCTATAGACTACATTTTTGTATTCTACACTAATGATATCAGGTTAGAGGCAAAGACTCTGTTGCATAGTTAGCACAACATTGTACTGGATATGCAGGAGGTAAGTTTCCCTTTGTAGTCTCTTACATACACTGCATCTTTTTACAGCATATAGAAGTCAGTCAAGAGAGGCATGCACACAAATATCGGCGAAGGCAAACCCACAAGGTGACGGAATGAATCCTGGGTGGTTTCTCAGCTTGATGTTCCACTAACACAGTTTTTCTCCTGGATGGCTGGATGGCAGGGCCGGCTCCAGGCACCCGCTAAGGAAGCTCGTGCTTGGGGCGGCCGATTGCAAGGGGTGGTGTTCCGGCCAATCTTAGGGCGGCATGGGGGTTCTTTTATTTCATTATGTTTTGTGCTTCACTGCTCTGGATCAGTGAGAAAGCAAGAGCCGGCCCTGCTGGATAGGTACATGCGTGTGCATCCGCGTGCGCATTTTCATGGGCGTGCAACGTTCTGTGGAATCTGGTTTTTACGTGGCATTCAGAGCACACATCTATGAAAAGCATCTTGCTGGTTACTAGCAGCCAACGCCCCGCTCCCACAGCTCGCTCCGAGTACGGAAAGGCATCATGAAAGAGCAAATGTCAAATGAACGGTGCCCGGTCACTCGCACATCCGCACAAGCTTTTTGAGTCAGTTACCCTGGCCATTTTGGAAGATGCCTGAAACAGAGCCTCGGGGTCTGGAGCTGTTAGTGCTTCACGGAGACATCTCAGCTCCTCCTCTGCTGAGCCCAGGTTTATGGACTGGCCTGGAGTGGAGAAAAGGAGAAAAAGTACTGAAACGATTAAGGAAACTGAATCCCTACTGCATGGATCTTCATACGGGAGGATCCATGTGCTATGTTGTCATCAGCATAGTGTAAAATCTTGGTGCCACTGAAGTCAATGGCAAAACTCCTGTTGACTGGAATGGAGTCGGGATTACACCCTAAAATGTCTGAACGTTAACAGTAGTGGTATGTTATTGTGAATGATCCAGGATTGAACAAGCACTGTATTCAGCTTGGAGCAGCTTTGTGTGTGTGTCTGGTTTCAGTAGTCTCTCTGCTCTCACTATTTACATCTAAGCTCCTATTCAAGTACAACTCATGCAGGTAGATCAGAGGTTCCAGTTTAGAGGTGAATCTCTCCACCAAACTCTCCTTGTAAAAGAGACGGGGATAGACAAAAAACTTTGGCAAGAAACCCAGGCTCATCATCAGTCACTTCTAAACAATGCTGGGATTACTATGTTGTACATTCAAAGGTTGGAGTCCCTTATTCTGTTTCTGAATCACCAACACTGTTTTTAGGACTGATTAAGAATCATTGGAAATAGGATGACCAGGGGTCCCGATTTTATAGGGACAGTCCCCATTTTGGGGTCTTTTTCTTAGATAGACTCCTCTTACCCCCCACCCCCTGTCCCGAGGTTTCACATTTGCTGTCTGGTCACCCTCATTGGAAATGGCCTTAAACGATAACCAAGCTCTATCCCTTAACATCTGGTGAAAAGAAAAGAATTAGGTGAAAAGAATATCCTACTCTTTCACAAAGGGGAAAAATGGCCTCTACTTACTCCAATAGCTCGGAATGCTCATGACAGAGGGCTGCTGGAAGAACTTTTTGTCTACAGAATTATTCCAGGAAACCCCTCCAATCCAGCCAGTGGCAGGGTAAAGAGAATGAAAATGTTTAGTACCAAGGGCTTGTCTCCATGGAGATATTCAAGAAAGCTAATCCCCATTCATTTTCAAAATGCATTAGTTAAACTTCATTCAACACCTGTGGGGACACACTTATTTAGAATTAAAGTGGCCTTCATTCAGGTTAGTTTCATTCATGGAATTCACTACAATTAATAAGGCCCATTTTAATTCAGAATCAGAGCATCCACACATGTGTTTAATGCCATTTACCTCATGCACTTGATATGTACACCTTTAGTTCATTTGGATTAACTTTCCTTCCTGTCCCTGTGTAGACAAGCCCGAAGGAATTTAGCCCTTATCTACCTGTATGCAGACCATTTATTAGTTGTACAGTTCCCAAAAGTGTGCTAGGCTCTTTACACATCAGAATCTTCTCTTCTAATGAGGTATTTACAAGATGCCCACCATTCTGTTATCTAAGCGACAACAAACAGGACAGAAAGAACTAGATAGGCAGACAAATGGACATTACAACAGTGAAAGAAGGTGAAGAATTCCTTATACCTGCTAATGGTCTCCTCACCTTGTATACAGAGAAGGCAGCTGATACAGTCAACCACCCACTGACGGGACGTGGCCAGCGAATCACAGCTGTATGGTGCTATTAGTCCAATCAGAGATCCAAACTGATCAAAAGTTCCCTGAGTCTAATGAAAAAAGAACAAAGAACGAAGAATGAATGGTCTCCAGTTGGACTAGACTTCACTTGCCATCCTTATTGTTCAGACCAGTCAGCTCTGTGTTTTTTGGGGAACCAGGGCACAGTATCTAGCCTGTCTGACTCATGAAAGACACCCCCTGCCCCCACCAGTCTCTGTTTGAACCAAAACCCATCAGAGAAAAGGCTTGCAGAGAACAATGAAGGGTGTTGGGAGACACACCTAGACCCCTCCTGAGAAGGGTGACAAGATTAAGACATCTCCATTTGCATACAGAATGAAGAACAGAGACAACTCCCCTAGCCTCATCTGCATGAAAGATGGGATAGGAATTAGCATGAAGAATGAGGAACAGAGAACCACACTGAACTCTGGGACCAGAAAAGCAGGGACGCATTGCATCATGGGAATCCCTGCTCCAGATGCTAATGAACCTATGCCTGCGCACACCTAGCTCAGCAATTATCAGACCAATTCTAGTAATAAATCTTTATTATCCTAAAATACTGAAGCAGCCTAGTTGCCTTGTGAGCTCCCTGGAAAAAACCACCACCCATAGCCAAGAGTGATCAGCTCCAATTGTCTAGCCTAAAGAAAACCCTTGAAAACCCATTAGTTTACCCATAAACAAATCTAGTGTTCTCCCTTGAACCATTGTATTTTCTCTACAAAACCCCCTACCTATGCCCAAGTAAGGGTTCTGATGTATAGACCCAAACTCTGCATCAGTTCCACTGGGATTCCATCTCCTGACTGATTGTGCTGAGGGCTCTGCCTGTCTCCAGCACTCAGGACCCGGAGCTACCACCATTACCTGGGAACCCGACCCAGTTCAAGCCTCATGAAGTGGATGAGATTCCCCCCCCTCGCCCCTCCGTTTTCTTTTCTTCCTCAGGTATTAACCTTTCAAATGTAACCATTATGTTTGTTTAGCCCTCCTTGTGTAGTTATCACTATTATTCAATAAATAACTTTTATGGTTCAGCTGGTTGCTTCTCTCTCCCTCTCTCTCGCTCTCCAAATTTTACTCTGTATTTTCCGCTTCCCCCATTTACTCTGCAGCAACCCTTCTTTTACCTAAGCTAAAGGTCCCGGTAGCGCCCAAAAATACTGTTTCAGAGGAACAGCCGTGTTAGTCTGTATTCGCAAAAAGAAAAGGAGTACTTGTGGCACCTTAGAGACTAACCAATTTATTTGAGCATGAGCTTTCGTGAGCCACAGCTCACTTCATCAGATGTGATGAAGTGAGCTGTGGCTCACGAAAGCTCATGCTCAAATAAATTGGTTAGTCTCTAAGGTGCCACAAGTACTCCTTTTCTTTTTGCAAAAATACTGTGGGGTTTGCTCATGAAGTGGGTTACTACCAGTACAATTGTAATGTGGAAGTGGGATAGGGATGTGTTAAACTTGGGGCACATAAGAGGGGAGCAGCTGAAAGTGCTGCTTAACCCAGCCCATTGAGTACAGGGCCATATGAGAGGATCAGCTGGAGAGTGCTGATTGACCTGGTCCGCTCAGACTTGCTCTGCTAGTGTGAGCGTACGTGCGTGCGTGTTCATCTAGTTCTAGGGCTGGAGGAACCCAGCCCTGGGGAACCTAGGTCCTGCAGGGTAGCTCCATTGGGAGGGCACTTGCAGAAGGAAGGAGTAGAGCTCCATATGAACACACAAGTGACATAAGCAGCACATTCATAGAATTACAGACCCCCCCCCCAAGAACAGTAACCCTAATCAATGAGCCTACCCCAAAGTAACAGGCACATCTGGTAACATTGTGCCCCTGGTTCCTGTACTGTACTGGGTAATGCACATTGGAAAACATAATCCCAATTGTACATAGAAATGGATGGGGTCTAAATTAGCTGTTATCACTCAAGAAAGAGACCTCAGAGTCATTGTGTACAGTTCTCTGAAAGCATCCGCTCAACATGCGGTCAAAAAAGCTAACAACATGTTAGGAACCATTAGGAAAGGGATCGATAAGAAGACAGCAAATATCATTATGCCACGATAGGAATCTACAGGACCCCCACACCTTGAATACTGCGTGCAGTTTTGGTCATCTCATCTCAAAAAAGATGTGTTAGAATGGGAAGAAATACGGAGAAGAGCAACAAAAATTAGGCCAATGGGATAACTTCTCACCCAAGGGAGATTAACAAAAGAGCGACGTTTCAGCTTGGAAAAGAGACAACTCAGAGGGAATATGCTAGAGGTCTATAAAATCATGACTGGTGTGGAGAAAGTCAATAAGGAAGTGTTATTTAGCCCTTCACCTAACACAAGACCGAGGGGTCCCCCAATGAAATTAATAGGCAGCAGGTTTAAAACAAACCAAAGGAAGCATATCTTCACACAATGCAGTCAGAAGACAGGATACTGGGCCAGATGAACCATTCTTTTGCGGGAGGCAGGTTAGCCATTCTTATGTTTTATGTTCTTAGCTGGTTAAATAGAAATTTTCCTTTACCACCCTGGGAGCATAAGAACCAAGAATGCATTTGTGACACTGGCAGACCAGGCAACCTGTGTATGACCCATAATAACTTAACAAGAGGCACTTCCACTGTATCAAGACAGTTCACTTGCATGTGAATTTCAAAGAGATGGATTAGACTAGCAATCCTCAACTCATTCAAAAATGAACAATAGATGCTAAGTCTATTTGTCTGTGTTGATCTATACGCGGTTAGAAGTTTCACAATGTAACCAAATTAGCTTGTGGATGCTCATTCCCTTTCAGGTCTTCATTATGTGTGCAAGGTGTTCAGTTAACCTTAAAATCAAAGATGTAAGATACTGCAGGAAACTAATAATTTCTACATTGTCTTCAGCTTAACACTCTGTGTTATAATGGAAGAACGGCTAATCACCTTATGCGAATGAGTAACTAGTTTACTGTGTATGCACAGGAAATAGAAGATTAGCTTCAAAGCAAAGTACAGGAGGCAATCTGCATTGCCTAGTCTTTCTCAGGGGAAGGTCCTGCTGTAACCATTTTTGTGAGGTAGGCTTGTCAGCCTGCTAGAATAGCTAGAAAAGAGAAGGCTCGGGCCTCATCCTGTCATCTCTAGTCTGCTGAAACTTTGAACAGGGAAAGTGTAAGCCATAGGACAGAGAGCTTCCAAATCATCATTTGAAAGAACCTGGAAAATGCATGGAAAAACTAACAGTCTTTACATCTAAGCTGCCTTTGGATTCTGATCTGTTGGGATGATTCCAGAGAGACTTGTACAAGCCAGCAGTTTATTCCATAACTGTTTTGATCCTGAACTATGAACATTGACAGTCACTTGTATGGATA
This sequence comes from Caretta caretta, assembly GCF_965140235.1. Lineage (NCBI taxonomy): Eukaryota > Metazoa > Chordata > Testudines > Cheloniidae > Caretta > Caretta caretta. The sequence goes on from NC_134225.1 coordinate 16,757,831, forward strand.
TTGATCTTTTAACCATTTGTAACTCTCTTCTTTCTTTTAAGAAGAAATCTTCAATTTCGTTATTAAGGATTGGCTGGCAGCATGCTATTTGGGAAAGACCTGAGATTCACCTTGACCTGGGGATAAGCATCTGGTCCTTTATGATGGGTGAACCTCACATATGGTGAATCAGGTTTTCAGTAACCCCTCACTATATTAGACTGGGCTGTTTAGATGGGAGCCTAGGTCTGGAATGCCAAAAGGGGACCGTGTTTGGCATTTTGTTAACTAGGGTGGAAGCTCTTTTGCTGTTGACTTGGTGCATGTAATTCTAGAATAAGCCAACAGTTTGGGGGATCGTCTGCCCTCTACTTCTTGCAGTCTGCCCGGAGTGTGGTCACAGCATTGTTGTGTAAACCTCTCTCTTATGGAAGCAGAGGGATCTTAGTCACTTTGAGATCCCAGCTGCTGCCCTGGAAGCTTTTTTCATGCATTTGCGTTGAGTGTCAGATCGGATAGAAGCAGGGAAGTCAGCTCAAGGAAGAGGAAGGCTATACTCACTGTGCTATGAACTGTCTCTTGATAGGCAGTCAGCAGCTGGATGGTGGCCTGCAAGGCCCTTTCTCTCTCCCACTCCTTCTCTGAATGGAGCCATGTCTCTAGTAGCTGTTGGTAGAGCAGGGGAATGGACAGAGTTAGTACCAGAAAATCCCTCCCAAAAGTTCCTCTTAAACAGGTTTAATTGTCACTAAAATCCCTCTCCAAAGCACCCGACCTCCATGGAGCGAAGGAATTACATGTCTAATGGAAGTGCCAGGGACCAGATTCACCTCTGAGTGATTGAAGACAAAGGAGTTACATGAGAGATGAACCTGGGCCTGTGTACGTGATGTCTCCTGTAGACTGTCTGATGGGAGCTGTCTACCACATTGCATGCTGTTTGATGTCTGCTGCTGTGTTCTGTTTCCTGGGCAACTTCTCCCACGTTGAGTGGCCAAATGAGAGAGAGGAGCGTTTCTTTTTATTAATTTGAAGAAGAGCAGAGAAGTCCCCGCCCCAGCCCAGCTCCTTTTAGAACTTCATTTTTATACTGAAGGTGCATCAAACTCCCCACCCCTCAGCTCTTCAAGATATTCTGTTCATGTCTGAGGAACAGGAAGTCTCCTCTGGATGAGTTTCCATACACAGGGCTTAACTCAATATGAATGAATTCCTCTTTGAAGAAGTGATCAGTTTCAACTGGTTCTCTTGGATTTGGCTACTGCAGTGGTGATTTTCTTGCCGGTCCAAGTAGTGTCAACTACATTGTAAGAAGTTGGTCCCAATCCAGCCCTGGCATAAAATGGCACAGCTTCTGTGGATTTCAGCGGGGCACATGCCTGCTTATCCCAGGAAGAATTTGGTGCTTTTTCCCCCGACAATTCACTCCATTGTGGAAAATTCCTCCACAACTGAAGCTTGACCCCCTAAATCTCTGACTCTTCCCTGCAGTAACACAACAAACAAACAAACAATCTTCACCATGGTTCAATGGTCTACTCACTTGAAACATTTCCTGGAACCAGTGTGCGGTTGGTTCTTCCTCCAGCAAAGTCTTCATTAGCTTGCCAAGGGCTTCCAAGGACTCTACGTACAGTGACTGAAACCAGAAGAGAAGGAGTGAGGCTCAGCACAGATAATTTGTGTGTGTGGGGGGGGACGACGACTGGGGGCTGGGGAAAGCTAACCATAACCTTGCCAGGGAGGCCATGTGTGACTGCCATCACCCAGTGCCTGCTGGGCAGAAATACAGTGGATGGTGCCTGAGGAGAATTGTTGTCACGTACCTGTATAGGCAGAGCATCCTTTGCTGTCTCACCTTCCTCTTTCATCATCTTCTCCAGGGGAGGGAGGGGAAACAAACTTTTGAAACACTGATGAAGGAGCTCACAGTTTTCCTTCAAGGTCAAAGATGGTTTGAGTTTGCTGGCAGAAGAAAGAGAGAGAGAGAAAAGTCATGCATTAGACTCAGTACCACCTCCAAGTAAAAGAAATGGGTCCAATGACTGGAGATTGTCTCAATCTAAAACCCCAAATGCAAACAACCCTTCACTTTGCAGCTGAGCACCTCTTTGCACCTCTATTAAGTATTGGCTCATTGAGAAGTAAAGCTAAAGCTTCAAGTCCCCTTTTTAGAGAAACCCACAAGCTTCCTTCCCCCTGCCAGCAAGCCAGACACCTCCCTCCCCATCTGAACTCTACTGCATTGGACTGCATGCCCCACAACCTCCAAGTTTGTGTCTTTCAAGCACAAACCTCCAAATGGACACATTCAAACCCTCAAGAACTAAAGTTCTGCTGGTGAGCAGCATGTGAGCCAAACCCGGCAGGCATCAAACTGCTCCCAACCTGGCACTCATGAACTAACAAAGACGACGTCACAGTGCCAGGAAATATGGCAGAAAATAGCCTACCTCAGATGTCTAATGGCAAGAATTGCCTTGTAGCGAACTGGAGATGCCAGGGAATCCAGTGGTTCCTTTTTAATGAAGTCCTGAAATGCACGAATAGGGAAATTAAAAAAAATGGGAAATGGATTTGAAAGGCAGAGAGGCTTTCCTCTCACACCCTGGAACAGGGCCATATGCCAGGTCTGTAATAAACAGACACCGTGCTCGGCAGGCTCTCTGCCTCAGAAATGGACCGTAGGGCCATCTGCAGGCTATACAGAGGACAGAAAGATAACTCCCCAGACACAAGCCATTCCTGCCACTTACAGCCCACAATAGGTCGGCATCCCTGCCAAGCTCAGAGTGGACCCAGCAGCATTCTGGGTGCCGTGCAGGTAGCTCATGAGACTGCAGTGGTACAGTCACAGCCAATGGATAAAACAACATCTACCTGGAAACCCAGTCTGATGACATTACAACAAACTCCTTTGTACTTCAGTCCTCAAAGCTCCTCATCACTCACCAGCATGTAGCCAAGGAGCTCCAGTTTGTAAGAGAATTCGAACTCCTGGGAGTCTCTGGTCTCCAAAATGGCACAGCTAATCTCCGTGACATTCTGGATGAGGGTTAATTTTAGGTGCATGTCCTACATAATCCAGAAGGAGAAACAAGAGGATGTGGATGAGAAACGGAGAGAAGAACCAGAGTCCAGAAGATAAAGATCAGGAATTAAATCTAGCCACAGGAGAGGAGAGAGGTGTCCACAGACCCCAGAAGGCAGAGGACCCTGGCTCTGTACCCACCTCAGAAGAAGAGAAAACCTAGGTTCATGAAAGAAATCCAGGGCCACTTACACCAGAGCAGCCAGGACTCCTGCTTGATGTAGCAAGGAAATCAAGCTCTGTGCAATTTAAACAAGCAACTTGTGGATAGAAAAGGCAAGAGCTGAGGGCAGATTATTTAGAATTTACCTTGTTTGTAAGAGCGATGCCCAGCACCTGAAAAACAAAATGCAAAACAGCTATTAGCAATGTCTATAGTCCCACATAACACACATCCTCAAAATGGCCTGGCTGGTGAATATGGAGCAGAGAGAAATCATGATTGTTAAATCTTCCAAAAGGCAGGAAACGTATCCAGAGGGGGTGTTTTTCAGAGGTCAAGATCAGGGGCCAGATCTTAGACAGGGCAGAACTGAATGGCAAAGTGACTTGGCGAGGTTGCACTGAGAGGAGAGTCAGTACCAGCAGTCAGACACCTAGGGAACAGAAATAACGAGCACACAGACAAACAAGACGACAGAGAAGAGGGAAGGGAAGTAGTGAGTCCAAGAAATAGAGTGACAGCAAAGAAACTAAATACAAGTTAGCACCATTCTCTCTTGGCTAGCAAAAGATAGAGCTAGATACACATACATATTAGGGGAGTTAGAGTGTTATTCTGAATAGCCTGAGTGTGACTCCATGTGAATTACTGTGTAGCTGTGCTCGACAGAATTTCAGAAGACTATATAAAAACTAGAGAAAACACAAAGAAGAGCAACAAAAGTGATACAACATGTGACAGCTCACGCTCCATCCATTACAGTTTTAAATTTCAGTTATGTGACAAATTATTGCTCAAAGGAGAGTTTTAGAAAATACAAGCCCTCTCTCTATAAACTCAGAGACAATTCTATAACTTCAGGGTAATGCCCCTCACAGTTGTCATGCAAAGGCTCTTACCTGACAACTGGTTCTGTAATGGTGAATGATGTTCCTTGTGATGTCTGCCTCTACTCGGGAGAGAAGCTGCTCTTTTGGAGCATGGACAGCCACGTTGCTGTATGTCAGCATCAGGGTGCGGCGAGTCTTGCCTCTTGTCCCATGGTGGTAATCCTAGACAATAGGAAACATCACTAGAGACAAGTTCTTTTGATTCATTTGGCCTTGGAATGAATCAAACATTGGTGGAGCTGGGCCCCCGAGCCTTGAATACTGCTGGATCCCGGGCACCATGAGCCCATAGAACTCGCCGCCCCATTGCCATCATTCCCACTGGGTAACTCTGACCCAGAGAGCCGAAAAGGCTGAACCGACAGCAGTGGAGTACATGGGAGCTTAGTCATTGACACTGGTGGGTACAAGATCAGGCGCTAAATGTCTTGCCTAAGGCTGCACAGTGAGTAAATGGCAGAGCCAGCAATGGGAGCCCAGAGGCCTAGTCTCCTGCTCTATCCTCTAGATCAGTGGTGTTCAACCAGGGGGACTTCTGTACCCCTGAGGGTCTGCAAGGGTCTTCCAGGGGGTATATCAACTCATCTAGATATTTGCCTAGTTTTACAGCAGACGACAAAGAAAGCACTTGCAAAGTTACTAACTCAAATTTCATACAATGGCTTTTTTAGACTACTCTATATACTGCCCACTGAAATGCAGGTACAATATTTAGATTCCAGTTGATGTATTTTCTAATTCTAGGGCAAAAATGGGAAAATAAGCAGTCTTTTTTTCAGGAATAATGTGCTAGGACCCTTTTATAATTTTATGCCTGATTTTGTAAGCAAGTAGTTTTTAAGTGAGGTGAAATTTGGGGGACACAAGACAAATCAGACTCCTGAAAGGGGGACACTAATCTGGAAAGGTTGAGAACCACTGCTCTAAATCAGAGGTTCCCTAATTGTCATCCGTAGACCACTGGTGGTCTACCTAAAGCGGGTTGGTAAGCCACATGTTGCTTGCAACACCTCCTCATTTCCAGCTACTAACCTGGAATAAAAAACAGCTAAAAATACCTTCAATGCTTTTCCATGCAAGCAACTGATGTAGTTCCCACACATTGTGCATGGGAGGGGCGCTCAAGCCATGAGACATCAGACGGTAAAAATCATTTGAGAGAACCCCAGCTCCACATCGTGCTGCTGTCTGCTTAATGGCAGGCATCACGTGGAACGCATACACTGGGGGACAATGCTAGCTGACCGGAGCAGACACTACCGTGGGGCTGCTGCCCCTGCTTTAGGGGGAGAGGAAGTTTGAGAGAACCCCCTGGCTCCTTTACCTTCAGGCGGCTGACGAACCCAGAAATCTTAACCTGGCTCATTGCAGCCCCAAACTCCTGAAGTGCCTTCAAGGTGAGGTCCAAGTGGCTCGCAGCACAGACTGCGAGGATGGAGACGACTCCCTGTCACCCAAGAGAAATACAGGTTAGGATCGAACCAGGTGTCTGATAGAGCCCATGAGTCCATTCCTTTCACCCAAAGTGGTGTAAAGTGCCAATCAGGCCTGAGACACATGGGGAGCGGGCGCTGAGTGAAATAGCAATCAAGAGGCTAGGAAGCAAAATGGCATCTGTCCCAGGCCAACTCAGAGCTGAGCCCCACAGGGAGCATTCAGGGATTACTTGGTAAAATGGGGAGAGGGACAGAGGCCTCACCTGTCTCTCAGGGGCTTCCATATAATCTGCTGTCGTCAGAAGTGTATGAATCTGTGATTTAACATGGACCAGGTCCTGACAAGCTGCTAAGGACGTTCCTAGCGCCTTATACAGGAAACTCTGAAAGAAAGAGACCAGCCCTGGGATATCAGGAACACAACGTGCCTGTCAGTACAGACCCAGCTCAGCAACACTCAGGAAGGAACAAGACAGCCAAGTCCAAGCACCCATGCTGCAGAAACATCCCATCGTCTAGCCCAGCCAGAGAACCAACAATGCAGTACAGACAAGCAGCCTGTCCAAGCAAATATTGGAAGGGCAGGGGGGCAAGAGAGCAGGGAACAAGTACAAACAAATTTTATACGCAGAATAAAATATCAAATAATGAAACCTTGAGAGAAGCCTTATGCAGCCCTCCAATCAGAATTTCAGGGGAAAGTAACTAGAAACTAAACCTTAACAGAGAACAAACCTTCTCTTTGGAGGGGCTGGCATAGCCGGCCATCTGCCAGCTCAACTCAAGGGATATCTGGCTGCTCCAGGCACTGTTGTCTATCATCTCCAGAGATGTTCTTAGGAACTGCGTGTAAAACCAGAGTTAAAGCAGATGGTTAATTGCAAGAATGTGGGGGCTGTTGTGGGGTTTGGGGTTTTGTTTGGTTGGTTGGTTTTTGCTTCCTTGTTCTGTTGTAAACTTTCCAATATTCAGGTGTCCTGGGAAGATTATTTCCCTATTGAGAACTATAAACATTGACAACCCAGACTTCCTCTGCCTCTTGTTCTTGAACCTTTGCCTGAGGATTCCTCTCAGTCCTCAAACCCAGATGGACAGTGAATTGGAGAATGAGATGGAGCCAAGACATCTGACCATCGAGGAGTGATTTTCCAGTGGATGGACGATGGCTCTAGTCAACTTTGAACAAAGGGCCCTGGACTACGAAGGACCAGGCACCTTCTCTGAAGTGCTATGGACCCTTTATGACACCTCCCGAGGTACCCAGGGTTGTGAGGGACCTCACTACCACCTGCCCTTAGCATGAGGAAGCCTTCTCTGTACCTGCCAAGTGTCAGCTCCTGACTCTGCCAGTCACAGGAAACACAAGCACACCCTTCTCACCCCGTCCAGGATCCACTGTCCTTCCACAGATAAGCAATCAGTACACTCCAACCGCTCGCCCTCTGGACATCCCCAGAATGTCCAGCCCCTGTTCCACTGGACACTCACAGAATTCAGAGATTTGCTACACACCACCTTACCAGCTTCACCTCAGCATCACCGCTCCATTTCACACACTTCAATACATTGACAGTGAAAAGAAGTAGAGTTTAATTCACCAAGATCAGAGATTTGAGAAGCAGCAAGAATAATTAATGTACACAAATGGTTACATAAAAATAAAATCCTAACACACTTCTAGAGCTTCAACTTAAAGAACCAAACAGTCCCCTGTCTCACAAGGGATAGCTCCCCCAAATCTCTCTCCCAGCAGGAAACACCCAGACCAAATGTGATCCTCCATTCATAAGACAAGCCAGTTGGCAATTTGTCCAATAGGTGAAGGATACCTGGTGCAGGATACCTCTGGACCTCCAGATATAGTTCCAAGCATCCATTGTCCGCTTGTAAACAGGGTACCCCCTATTGTTTGTTTGTTTTTCTTGTCTCAAATCTCCTCTGGAGACTTTGCAATCACTTGATTAGAATTTTGCTCTATTGATTAGCATCCACTGTGAATAATTACTCAGTCTACATACAGCCATTCAAGCAGCTAAGCATCTTCTGCCTGAAAGAAACTTCTTTATCACCTTCTGGTGACCAGCCCCAACACACAGACCTTCAAAGCATCAATTTCAGTAGACAACCATGACGCCTGAGATATTATCCATCCAGTCACTGTGCAACGATTATGAGGATTATGCAGTGTGGCACAGGCATCCAGGAAAGGCTTTACATGACACCCTTTGATGATATAGAGATCAGATCCAGGGAATCCTGGGAACCCTATGCACTCCTGTGGCCTCTGCCAGTGGGTACCCAAAGGACCCGGGGTCACACCCTCAACTCCCATTGAAGTCAGCCAGAGGTTAGGAACTCTCAGCACTTTGCTGTTTCAGGCCCGACTTTTGAACAGCAGCCAGGAAATATCAGAAACCTCACAAGAGAACCTAATCTTAGTTGATTTTTGAGCCCAAAGAATTTCAAATGAGGCTGGATCTGGAATGGGAAATTCTAGAGTGTAATCCAACCCCAAATGGAACTCCAAACCTTCTGGGGCTTCTTTGTCACGAGGTCCTTTCCTTTCATTTTCAGCCCTTGCCATAAAAATCTTCCTTGTCTGGATTTACATGAGGCTGTAAAGAGCTCTTTCTGACCACAAAGACTTCTCCATGAGATACAGACACCAAACCTTGTCTTGTCTCTTTTCCTTTTTGGGTTTCTCAGAGCAAGTTTTCTTTTGAGTGGCAAATAGAAAAAAAAAATCCTTTAGACGTCCCCCAGTGATGCATTAGCACCATTAGCAGGCTGGGTTTCTGGTTAAGTTTTGTGTTGTTCCCAGGGGTAATACAGAGGGATTTATAACTAGAGCTGGTTGAACAATAGTAAGGCCATTTCACAAAACAAGTGGGATTTTTTTGTTTTCTTGATTTTTCAACATACAAATGAAAAGTGAAAATACAAAAATATTTTGCTTTTCAAAATCAAAAATGACCATTATTCAATTCTTTGTTTTCCCCATTTCCTTGCCTTTATCCCTCATCCCCGTGCTTTTTTCCCCCTCTTCCACTTTGTGATTGAAAAGCGGAGGGGGGCGGAGGGGGGAAGGGGGAAGGAGACAAACAGCAAAGCAACTGGAAAAAAAAATCAGCTGCAGTTTCAAAAAACTAAACATTTTCTAGTTGGGTTGGGGTTATTTTGTTTTGGGTTTTTTTTGTGTGTGTGTTTGAAAAAAAAAACAAAAAACAGAACCCTGAAAAATTTGAAAATGTCCCATGAAAATACAAAGGCCATTTTTAATTGAACAAAAGTTGCAAATGAAATGGTTTGACCAGCTCTGCTTATAATGAATAATTTATCATTAATTTTTTCCCCAGCTGATATATTTGGAGGGGGAAGAGAGGACTGTGACAATACATCTGAAAGCCATCCTCTACCTGAAGCAGCATGTGCTCCCACCGTGCATGGTCCAGGGAATTCTCTGTGTTTCCTATAAAGCAGGAGGCAAAACAATAATGTCACCTAGATTAGCAAGAAGAGTCATCCCAGGTATCTCCTTTGCAATCAGTCCTTCTAAAACTCCTGGTCTGCCAAGCTGGAACATACCTGGGCTTTCAAGGCGAAATGGAACTGTACCTATTGGGTTCTGGGAGAGTCACCCTGCTCCTGTCCTGAGGGGCTTAAAACAGCCCTGGGCGAGGGCTGTAGGAGGGAAAGAGGTGAGAGGTTTTTCGCAGGAGTGGGTGGGTGAGATTCTGTGGCCTGCATTGTGCAGGAGGTCAGACTAGATGATTATAATGGTCCCTTCTGACCTTGATATCTATGAATCTATGAAAGGGATTAACAAGAGCTGGGCTGACAGGGAAAGCAGCTACAGCTGTAGCCAGGGTAATCAGGGCCCAGCTGGCCCTTATAAGAGGGCCGTGGGCCAGTAGGAGAAGGTCTTTCTCTCTAGTTTTGAAGGGAGTAGGGCCTGCCTGCAGAAAGGGTACTGGGAATGAGGGTGGGCTGGGGAAAGGCCAGAGCAGCAGGGAAGCTCTAGGCTGGCAACTCCCCAGGCTATCGGGCCTGGTCCAAGGCCCATAGGGGTACTGGGTTGCAGGGAAAGGCAGCAGACCCAAACCCCCTTGCCTGTGGTGACTGGCTCTTACACTGCAATCTGCCCCAAGGTGCAGGGGCCCAGACTGAGGCAAGGTGGGGATTAGAGGGTTGGGCGTTCCCCAGAGAAGGGAGACCCATAGAGACTGAGGGGGTACTGCCAGGGCGCAGCACCCTGGGTAAAAAGGGCACCGGGGTCTGAGAGGGCCACGGGCCTGCAGAGGGTGCTCTGTGCTGGAAAGAGCTAATTCCCAGATGGCCAGCAGGAGGCGCTGCAGGGGTGAGTCGTTGCGCCGTCACAGGGACCTGCGCCAACGTTCTTTGTTGGACCAACAGAAAATGTCCTGTTTCAGAGTAGCAGCCGTCTCAGCCTGTATCCGCAAAAAGAAAAGGAGGACTTGTGGCACCTTAGAGACTAAGAAATTTATTGGAGCGTAAGCTTTCGTGAGCTACAGCTCACTTCGTCAGATGTTACGTACCCTGCTGGCATTTTTATTCAGGGTCCGTCAACCCACCAGGAGTGAGATGCTGAGCACTCCCAATTCCGCTTGACTTGAATGGGAGCTGAGGGTGCTGAGCACCTCACAAAACTCTTCAGCACATCAGAAGACTGGGTTTAGTAGGAATACAAACTTTTCCTGCAGAATCAGAGATTCTGGACTTGATCCGAACTGGATGTAAATCGTGTAGCTTCACTGAAGTCAATGGAATTATACTGATTTACATCAGCTGAGAATCTGGCCCTGTTTCTGAGTGTCCAGCTCTAACCTAGCCTTCTTTAATGGCGGCACAGTGTAGTGCTGGGGACTCTGTACAGCTGCAGCAAGGAGGGAAGATACAGCTCATTTTTTAAAATCTTTTTTGGAATATCAAACCCGCTTGTCCATGGGGGGGTTCGACGTTCATGAGAAACATAGCGGGCTTGTGCTGCACCTAGGGTCTGTCCTGCTCCCCAGAGACTAGACCGGCGCAGCTACGTCACTGGAGCTCTGCTGGCATAACGCCATCGTGTAGACGCAGCCTGCGCTGACTGAAGGGTTTTTTCCATGGAGGTCAATAGAGTCATACCACTGTAAAATTGGTGAAAGACCTTATTAGGCCCACAATACCTAGATTCTCCCTAGGGCACCCACCTGGCCAACCTAGCTTTTATGGCGCAGGTTTCTTATGGGTTTTTTAATCGAATCCCCCTTGAAAGTAAACGTGGGGTTTAATTTTCAGAAAAAGTCCGTTTGCAAAATCAGACTCTCTATGTAACCCCAAAATCTTTCACTAACCTCCAGCTTCATGCGTATTGACCTTCCCAAAAAATAACCTAGCAAAGGTGTGGGGGAAAGTGCTGTGAAATTTCCATTCAGCTGAAACCTTCCTGGCCTGATTCTGCCCTGTTTGAATTGGCCTCAGTGGTTCACAGTTATCCAGAGGAAGGAAAAGTGTGGGCCTAGAAGCCCCATTTCAATTCCCCACTGTTCCCACGTACTGCAACAGGAATGGCACAACACACGTCAATACGAAGCTGCATTTTCTGGCTTCCCTTCTATTCTCCATGGACCACACTCCTCCTAACTAACACTTTACCTTCAATGTACTGCAGCAGAGATGGGATCTTTACTACCCACATCTCACCCACTGCTGCATGGACAGTTTGGTGCAGGGCCTTTAGTAACTGCAAGGCAGCACATCCGTGTCCTTCTCTTTCATAAGGGGATGAGGCTACTACCTGTCAATGAGAGAGAAAGAACAGGCTAAGTTTTGTCAGCACAATACCAGTTTGTTCCTGAGGGAGGGAATAGTTCAGAGACTCTCATTGTGGAGACAATCCAAGAGAGTTGTTGCTTCTACTGCAGTGCCTTCCTGAAGAAGAAAGCATTGTAGCTAGTAGGAGGATGCAGGACAGTGTGTCTCAGGAGAGGCCGGAGAGAGAGAGAGACCCAGTCATACACATTCCTCAGCCTAAGTCAAGCATCTAGCTACAAAACCAATTTGTATAGTTAACTGTCCCATTCCACAGAAAACCTATTCTCATGGTCTACTCACCAGGAGTCGCGCCAGCAGCCCCTGGGGTGTAGGGAGTTGCACTAGGGAAAGAAACAGAATAGCGTTAATTATCCCAGGCTTTGCAGAGAGTCCTGCTGATGTTCTTCACCTCTCCATTTCCAACATGCCCACCAATGTTGAATACAGCTGATAATAATTTGCATTGCCATAGTGCTTTCAGTCTGAGCATCTCAGAATGCTCTACAAACATGTATGAATTCCACCTCATAGCACCTCTGTGAGGTTGGCATGAATTACTCCTTCATTTCACAAGTGGGGAAGCTGAGAGAGAAAGATCAAGTGATTTCCCCAAGGTCACATCCGAATTTTGGTGGCGAGCTGGGAACAGAACCCACATTTCCTAGCTCCCTCCCATGGCCGTGTTGTAATCACAAGACCATCCCTCATCCATTTTAGCCTCCTGATTGCAGATGAGAGAACTGGAGCAGACTGAACCTGTTCATTTCATAGTGCCTGGAGAGAAGAAATGAAAGAGTTTCTCTTATAAACCTCGTCCACTGTAGTCGAGGCAAGCAGCTGCTTCTCCTTCCCGCTGCTTTTTCTCAGCCAGTTCCCTCAGGCATCTGCAAAGAGGCTTCAAAGTACCAGTGTACTGAGTTGGCACCACATACTCCAGCAGCCTTGGCCATAACACCTGCAGAGAAGAGCGAGACTGTTCAGTACGGAGCTCTTTCCGTTCCCCCACCTCCAGTATCCTGCTGTCTGAATCCCTCCCTGCCATGTAGCTTCTCCTTTGATTCCTCACGGACCCTTCCCTAACCTATCACCTCATCTCTCTCTCCCCATTAGCTCACTCTACCTGTCTGGTGCCCCCTCACTCTGTCTTTTAAAGACACTATCTTGTTTGGTGAGTGTTAGGATATAGATATTCAGGCCTGTCTGCAAAGGCCTGTACTTTAAGAATTTAGGTGTATTCTTATCACTTGGCTAGTTATAGAGGTATAAAAGAAAGAGAGAATCAAAATCACTGTCTGCTGGTGTAAGAGCCTTCTCTTACTGTGACAGTCTGAGGCCCTGTTCTTAGGCTAAGGCCTTTGGCTAAGCAGCAGAGGCAGCCATAAGCTAGGACGCGAACAGTCACATCCTCACATTCCAAACTAGTCACACTGAAATCAGGTGCTATTGGGCTGTTAGGAATACAATCCTGTCCTGATAGTGCCTATCACCTCCAGAGAAAGGGAAGGGCCTAGAAGATGTAAAAGGAAACTTAGTTTGATAGCATCCTGTCTGGCAAGAACTCACTTACCAATACTGGGATGTGAAATCCTCACTTCTGTATTGTCTTGTCATTATCATAGAATCATAGAATATCAGGGTTGGAAGAGACCTCAGGAGGTCATCTAGTCCAACCCCCTGCTCAAAGCAGGACCAATCCCCAATTTTTGGCCCAGATCCCTAAATGGCCCCCTCAAGGATTGAACTCACAACCCTGGGTTTAGCAGGCCAATGCTCAAACCACTGAGCTATCCCTCCCCCCATTATAGTTCCCACTTTGCTATTGTTTGTCTGTATAATCTCTGTCTGGTTCTGTTCTTGTTCCTGTCTGCTGTATAATTAATTTTGCTGGCTGTAAACTAATGAAGGTGGTGGGATATAATTGGTTACATAATCATGTTACAATATGTTAGGATCCTACTAAATTTCAGGAACATGATTGGTTAAGGTATAGCAAAGCAGAAGTCAAGTTTTACTATATAGTCTGCAAAAAGAAAAGGAGTACTTGTGGCACCTTAGAGACTAACCAATTTATTTGAGCATGAGCTTTCGTGAGCTACATCTGATGATGATACATCTGATGATGATACATCTGATGAAGTGAGCTGTAGCTCACGAAAGCTTATGCTCAAATAAATTGGTTAGTCTCTAAGGTGCCACAAGTACTCCTTTTCTTTTTGCGAATACAGACTAACACGGCTGTTCCTCTGAGACCTATATAGTCTGCAGTCAATCAGGAAGTAGGGGGGTGGGGGAAATGGGAACAGGGAATGGGGGTAAGGAAATTGGAATCATGTTTGGCTAAGGGCAGGAATGGGAACAGGGACACAGGTGTAAGGCTCTGTGGTGTCAGAGCTGGGAAGGAGGATACTAAGGAAGGAAACTGGAATCATGCTTGCTGGAAGTTCACCCCAATAAACATCAAATTGTTTGCACCTTTGGACTTCGGGTATTGTTGCTCTCTGTTCATGAGAGAAGGACCAGGGAAGTGAGTGGGTGAAGGAATAAGCCCCCTAACAGTGAGCAATTGGGCTCTCACCCAGAGATGAAGCCTCTTTCCCAGCATTAGAGCATTATGGAGATATTTAGATAGTACCATAAGCTTACTCAGAACTTGACAGACCTATATAAGGCACAGTCCCAGCCCCAATATCTCTTCAAATCCAGGATCACCAACTCTACGTTTCAGAAGTATTCATGGGGGATCTAAGGGGAAGTTGCACTCAGACAGTGGAAAGAATTAAGAGACGATCTCTGCAACATGATTCCTTCCAGTTAAGTTGCTTTATATCTTTCCTCTACTGTGAACCGCTTACTCCATGATGAAGGGGTCACATCATCCCTGACATGAATTTGACATGCTGATCCTCCATTATGCTGGCTGTGCAGAAGGCTTCCTTGTGGAGGGGTACAAGGAACGTAAGGAAGAACGTCCCTATTTCAAGAAGCAGTAGCAAGAGGTCACTTACTTGGGTCATTCCATTGACTGAGGTGTCCAGACATTGCAGGATGTCAATGCACAGGGTTTGGATCGTGCTTTCTTCCTCAACATCCTGGGTGAGAAGTGTTGTACCCTGCTGTGAGAGAGCTAGATAGAACTTATTCGCTAGTAGTAAGATACTGGCAATAGAACCAGTGTCCTTCTCTTACAAAGCCACCTTGAGCATTGACCTATGCCTGCTTTTATACTGCACTGGAAGTGCACAAACGTCTGAAGGGAAGAGAATAATAGAAACTCCGAACTGGTGGGTCAGATCCCAGGCTTAGGAAAACCCTAAAATGAAGGGAATGATTCACTGGACACAAAAGAGTTCCCCCAACAGTGTTCAATGTTTTAAAATTTGAAAAACTGTTTCATCTTTTGATCTCTGAGGAAAAACATTCCGATTCTGCCCAGGGGAAATAAATTTGCAGAACCAGGGGGATCCAATCTCTTTGTTCTGATGCCCCAACCAGCTTGGTCATTCTGTGTGTAGTGAGTGTGATTCTATCAATGGGACCAAAACTGGCCTGATGAGAAAAAGCAGCCTTCTTTGAGAGAGATGTGTGTGTGTGTGTTGCCACGAGCTCCAACTTTGTAGAAAAGGGGCCAGGCAGAGCTAAGATCTTCCACAACTTACTGTCAAGTTGAACTGTTTATGTTCATACATATCACGGATTCAGTCATGGAGCACAAAGTGTCTGGGGCCCGCGGCTGTGTCCATGGATAGAAATACGGATTGAAGATATTTTTATGCAACCTGCATAACCTGAGTGTTTTGCTGATTGTTTAGGTCTGCTTTGACAGCCACAGAACGGGGCATCGTTCTGTTTTTTGGAGAGTCTATTTAAAACAAAAAGATGTGCTTCCTTGTACAGGAACATTTCACTGAAAAATGGTGTTTTCTGAATGTTCAAGGACTCATCAGAGGTTGGAGCAGCATAGATAACTCTGTTAGATGGAAATACCCAGTGTGAGATTCTGGTCTCTGTTACACTAGTATAAATCCAGAGTAACACCACTCAAGTCAGTGGAGTTACCTTGACTTTACACCAATATAACGGATCCGATTCTGGCTCTATTCATTCAGTCCAGCTGTCCTGGAGTCAAAACTCCCACTGAAGTCAAGGGGAGCAATCAGCATGCAAGAATGGTAGGACCGAGTCCTAAGTGTTAAGAACTCTCCTTACCAGTTTGCTGGTGGACACACTGAACTCGCTGAAAACATATGCTACCAGATCCCATGCTGCACAATTCTCCACACTTCCTGAACTGAGCAGCGTCCTGATGAAATGAAGAGCTGCCTTCCTCACCTGCAAGGGTAGAGATTACACACCGCACTTCTTGTTAGCCCTTCTGCCTGAAATAGGAGCTAGGATATGATATGAGAGTCCTTATGCTTTTGATTTTGTCTCCTTGGATTAGAAACATGGATACATTTAACACCGGCAGGAGAATGACATGCCTTCTCTATTCTGCAGTCTCTCATCTGGATCGGAATGAAAGCTCCACCCAGATATCCATTCATGCCATAACACTGAAAAAGTTGAAATAGTTCACTGTTCCACACACAATCTTACCGTAGCATTCTGATCACTGAGAGTGGATTTCACTGCCTTCACAATCAGAAGCTTTTTAACTCTTGTCTCAGGCACTGAAAGATAAGGAGAGGTGTACAGTGCTTCTTTGTTCCACACACACTCACTTTCCACATTGGAATTAATCCTGGATTTCAAAGGGCCCTAGTTAAGAATAGTATCAAGCTTCTCTCCTCTACAGAATCAGTGGGGAAGACATAGGACCAGATTCTGGTCTCAGTTGCACCAGTGTAAATCTAAAGTAATTCCATTTCTCTAAATAGTGCCATCCTACTACCATGATGGAAATATTATAAAGGAGTTTGATAGACTGAGGTGACTGAAGTTAATCTGTGTTTACACTGGCATAACAGGACTCAGAATCTAGTCTAGAGTGTATAACACTTAGGATTCTCGAGTCAGGAGTATTATTCTATTTTTATCTGATTATTGTTAACATGCATTAGCCCCAAGTTAACTTCTGTATTTGAAGTTGAAAAAGACCTTGACAAATATCTTGGGCTACATTCAGCACTTAGTTGAACCTGTTGATTTCTGTGTGGCCATATGGGGGTAACTTAGGGCAGCATTTGGTCCCTTAGGGGATCTCCAAACCACTGGTGACTGTGTGTTCTAGAGCCTCTGTGCCCCAGTTGCAGAGGTGATGAGTCTGCTGAAGCCCTGCCGTGCCTACACAGCCTTGGTTCTTTAGCTCAATCTCGAGTAGCTCAAGCTTTTAGCTCTGGATGTCCTCAACTCAACCCTCAGCATGTCGGCCAAGAGGGCAGCTGGCACAGTTGCTCCTGTGTTACTTACAGTCAGCCCCAACAATAGCTCTCAGGAAATCTAAAGACGCCACACGAACGGCCTCATGCTCAATCTCCAGCTGCTCGTGTAGAAATGCTAGCAGATCATCAGGAGAAGAACGGGCTGCAAGGGAAGAAATCACATCCTCACTGTCTGCAGAACTCTTATTCTTACCGTACCTCACAAAGGTAAGGAAGTTACAAAGAAACCACTGTGTAACTCAGAGTCTCTTCCCCTTACCTAGCAGAAGTACACAATGGAACAGCTCTTGGTGGTTTTCTCTGCTGAGCTGCTTAGCTGGAGAACAGATCTGTGGGAAGAAGGGAAATGGTGAAAGAAAAACTAATCAGAAGCAATGGAAAAGAAAAATGTTCAATTCATTTCTAAGCTTCCACTTCCTGCTTGTCCAACTAGAGGTCTGAACCCCAGGGAGATGGTCCTGCATGCACAGCAAGACTCCAAGACAATGACCAATACATTAGATAAGAGAAGCTAAAGTGTTTTGAGCAGCAGAGCTGACCTAATCAAGACACAGCCACAGTTTTTACTTTACAACTCTGACTCCCCCTGGTAATCGGCTTATGGTGAAATCGCTTTACAAACTGAGCTGGATAGTAGCTAAGAAAATGAGAGTGCTCCCTGCTTACTCTTGAGCCTCCAGAAATCAGTAAGGCATGAGGAGGTCCCCAGGCTCTGCACGATCATTCCATTGATTTTTTAGTGTTAATATGCTTCAGATCTGCTGTGCCTAAGCTGAAGGGATCCAAGCAAAACCACCCCTCACCTGGTTGTGCAGAGCACTGCAGATGGCTTGAAACTTCCCTTTAGGTAGAGGGATCTTATATTCAACAGAGACCTCCAAGAGCTGGCTCAGACTCTGCAACAGAGGGCGAAAGTCAGATGGTGGGCACACAAAGGAGCCATATGTAGTGACTGAAGCAGATTCAGGGGATTCCTAGATTCCAAGGCCAGACCGGATTCTTGCCATCATCTAGTCTGACCTCCGGTCGGTATGACACAGGCCAGAGACCTTGCCCAGAATAATTCCCAGAGCAGAGCTTTTAGAAAAACATACCAATCCTGATTGAAAAATCATCAGAATCCGCCTCGGCCCTTGATTAAAAAATGGTGAAAATCTAATTCCTTCCTGCATCTAACACACTTTTCTCCGTTGCTGCTTGAAGCTTCCAGAATGTCTCGGATGCCATCTACATACTTTACTATGTTTACACAGTTGTGTAGTGCCCTGATGCTATCAAACAAGTCCATGATACATTCGTTCCCTCCAAATCATGGGTATTTCAACCCCCAAAGTGACCACATACTCTGTACTAGAAAGGTTCAACCAACATAGACGGTGAGTAAATATCACTACCAAGAAGTTAGAGCTGTCTCATGACTTCATTTACAACTGTGTAGCCCCACTGAAGACAGAATATGGCCCCTTACTTCTCGCTCATGTGGTACTGAGGGTGGATGAAATAGAGGGACAAGGCGAGTGAGACAATATCTTCAATTAGAATCTTCAATTAGTGAGACAATATCTTCAAATTCAATCAAACCTGGATTTGTGCTGGAAATGGCCCACCTTAATTATGCACATTGTAGGGAGAATGGTCACTTTGGATGAGCTATTACCAGCAGGATAGTGAGTTTGTGTTTGTGGTTTTTGGGAGGGGGGTGAGGGGGTGAGAGAACCTGGATTTGTGCAGGAAATGGCCCAACTTTATTATCATGCACATTGTGTAAAGAGTTGTCACTTCGGATGGGCTATCACCAGCAGGAGAGTGAATTTGTGTGTGGGGGGGTGGAGGGTGAGAAAACCTGGATTTGTGCTGGAAATGGCCCACCTGATGATCACTTTAGATAAGATATTACCAGCTGGACAGTGGGGTGGGAGGAGGTATTTTTTCATATTCTCTGTGTATATATAAAGTCTGCTGCAGTTTCCACGGCATGCATCCGATGAAGTGAGCTGTAGCTCACGAAAGCTCATGCTCAAATAAATTGGTTAGTCTCTAAGGTGCCACAAGTCCTCCTTTTCTTTTTTCAATTAGATTATCACACCCACCTTGTCGCTCCAATATCTTGGACCAACATGGCTACAACAGCACTGCATAGAACCGTAGATGAAACAGACAGGCAATGATTTTATATCTATCTAGTTATGCAGTGCAAAGCAATGACCCTCAAGCCTCCTTGTTATTAATTTTCAACCATTGACAGTTGACTTGGTACTGACCAGAGACAACATGTGGTAGCCCCTGCTCTGAGGAGCTTATGATCTAAAAGAGAGACACAGAGTTGACAGGATGTTTTGGGAAATCACAAGGAGAGAGTATCTTGTTGTGCAGGTGTTTTGTTTTTTTATCTCCTTCTCCTCCTCCCCAGGAAACAGAGGATGCTTTTCATCAGAGGCAGTTACCTACAAATCTTGTTGCCTGGGTCACCATGTGTATAAAGCCAGAACTTGTGTGCATATTTATTATCGAACAAGTCACTATCTAGACCAGGAAACCCCACTGGCAGCAAATTCCTCCTGCAGTTCACACATGCACACACAGAGACAGTTACCTTAATGAGTGGTACCTCACCTTGGTGACGTGAAAAACATCAATTTCCTCCTTATATTGCTCAAGGAGCCATGAGATCTCCTTAAATATCGGATTTTGTGGCTCCTTTTTGTGTAGTAGGATGCCCATCATGGGACCAAGGGCTTTGATGATGGCCTGCTTGAGCTGCATAGATGAGACACAGAATTTATGTTCCTATGAATTCATTCAATATCTTCCAATAGGCACACCTTTTCTACTTCTAATGAGTGCAATTTCCCTTGTTCCACTGTCGGAATGGTCCTATCCCAATATTTTCTGGTAAAGAACCAGGACTTGTAGGGTTGGTGTCAGGATTATATTCTAATGCACCTCACAACTAGAGCAGGTAAAATATTTCCCCAGATTAATATGCATTCTAGGCCAACTCATCCCTGCTGTAACTCCACTGGGGCTGAATGGACTTAGACCAGGAATTAATTTAGCCCACTATCCCGGGTTCATCTGCACATTAGGTGCACAAGACTAGAATCCATGTACACTAGGTACAGACCGAATTTCCATGATGTGGTGACATTATAAACGTATGGGTTTTCGATGTTTTACATGACACTCTGTTCCATCCAAAAGGACCTACCATTAAATGCCATCATCACAAAGAGTGCCAGACACACAGAATGTAACATCACAATTTCCGCTAAAGGTTTAGAAAGTCAGCAATCCTCACCTCCAGCTCCTCACAGGTCAGCCAGTTGCTGGTCACATGACAATATAAGGGAAGAATTTGATTGCAGAATCGTGATTCACCCATTCTGGGGAATGAGCACTTTTCCCAGTTCATAAAATATCCATTCACTGCCCTTGAGCATTTTTCCAGAACTGCACGGAAGGAGAGAAGACAGGCAATGTGAAAAGGACATAGTAATAATGAGGAGAAGTTGCTTTCTCAGAGAAGATACCCAGGCCTATCGTTTACTCCAATTCCATGGCAGCTCCTATCAGGACTAGATGCTGAAATCCCATATCAATTTGGAGCTATTTCTCTTTCCCCCATTCCATTTCTTGTTTCTTAAAAGGCTTTTTTCTTTGTACATCTCTCCATCTTTTTTCAGTTACCATCATTTGAAGACTCGCGTCCTCTGCAGTTGTTGTTTATTCAACCCGAACACTGTATGATTTCATCTTGAGTTACAGTTTGTCTGAAAGATGTTCAGTGCCCCTAACTGCCATTGGCTTTAGTGGGATTTGAAGGTAGTGGGGAGCACTTTGCCCTAAAAGTAGGTGTATCTAGTGTCCTTGCTAAGAGGAATTAGGGCCCAATCCTGTTCTCTATGAAGTGGATGGCAAAATTCCCATTTCCCTCAAGGGCACAGGATTAACCCCTTACTGAGCATCACCTGAAAAGCAAAGGAAGAGAGAAGTGGAGAAGAAGAGAAGACAGAGAAAGAGGGTGAAAGGAGATGATGATGATGATGATGATGATGAAGAAACTAAGGAGAGAGAATGGGTGGAGGAGTGGGAAACAGGGGATTTTTAAATGTACAGTAATGAAATCTGCTCCCTTCACCTCCTCCCCCAGGAGCCTCCTGGCAGAGGGGCAGCTTCAGCCTTTGTGTCTGTTTATTTTAAACGATATGCGTGAGTCACAAAGGGCCTGAACTTACAAATGCTCAGCACCTCCTGCAAAGTAAGGAGCATTCTCAACTTCACTGAGTGCCTCGGGAGCCAAGGAACGCAGCACCTGGTGCAATCCAGGGAAGGGAGCACAGTTCAGGGCCTGTTTGCAGACTTGGTCAGTCACTTAAATCTGTACCAAGACCCCCTAAATATCCTGGCTGGGACGATTTAACTGGGAATTGGTCCTGCTTCGAGCAGGGGGTTGGACTAGATGACCTTCTGGGGTCCCTTCCAACCCTGATATTCTATTCTATGATCCATTTGGGGCACCTACAGGAAGTGCTGGCACTTACCACCACAAAATGCTTGTCTCATCCTGCTGTCCTCGACTAACTCCAACATGGAGATCATGCCGTTCAGGATCATTCCCACAAAAGGGATACACTTAAGTGCTGCAGAGAAAGGCCAGAAGAGAAGGAAGACAGACAATCAGCTGCTCTCTGCCTTCTTACAACACACTTAGAAACACTGTGGGGCAGGATGCTATGGGTTCCGAGGCCATTGGCGCTGCGTAAGCAGAGCAGAATGGCTTTAAAGCAGCCATTGAAAGCCAGTGGGGGATTCACCCTGAAGAGGGGAATCCTCCACAAGTGTACAGCTGTGCCCAATGCCCAACTCACTCCCAGAGTAAGGGGAGAGAGCACTGGGGCGGGATGGGAAGTGGGGTGGAGAAGAGCTCCACTAGACCTGATCTTCCACTCATTCCCATCCTTCAGGTACTTCACTCAGGGGCATAAGTTAGAGCTTGCACCTCCGGCTGGATCGCTCATGATCTGGAGGCCAGAACTAGCAACAGCTGTTAATCTTGTGTTTCTACACACACACTCAAACAGAGCTCTGTTTAGCGGTAACATTTTTAGGTAGAGAGATAATCCCCTGTCCTTAAATGAAAAACAATCACTTTGAAAGAAAAGAGGGAAGTGACCATACCATAGGCGGATGACAGGTTGCCCAATGTAATGAAAATAAACTCCTCAGGCAGCTCCAGATGATACATCAGCTCTAACATGACATCACTGAAATAGCAGCGTGCCAGAGTCACTAAGGTGTTGCTAGCTGCCACTTTTAGTTCATTTCTTGCTTCCTAAAAACAAAAACCAAAAGAGAGAGACTGAGGTGACTGAAGCCGGTTGCACTAGCCAGAGTTGTTTACATGAGTCAAGTCCTTATTTCTGTGCACAAGTTGTGAATGAACCAACCCAACTTTCTGAGGGTAGAGTCATTCGTCATAAATATTCCTTGAGTCACTTGGCTAAACAGTTTTCAGCCTTCGAGTTGCTTGCAAGCTGCTTCGTTAGCCGATTCACTGTTAGCTACTTGTGGTGGGTGACTGGTCACCAGAGTCACATGATATTTTCCCTGCCCTTCCCTGAGGCGGTAAGTGAGACACAGACTGGGCAGCTTCAAGATATTCCGAGAGCTTTCCTGGAATAAACTGTCCCCCAAAAGGAGGCTGACTTCCTTTGGAACAAGAGAGGGATTTTTCCATGGGTTTTCCTGCTGGCAAACTATATTCTAAATCCAATGCTGCTTCTTTTGGAGATAGCTCAGATTCTGTCTGTCTTGGGGCTTTATACTGCCACTTATCGCTACAGTATCAGAGCGCCTTCCCCATAAAATCAGTATCAATAATGAAATCCTGAGTAGACTTCGGGAAAGACTTGCTCCTTAAGACACCATAGGCCTGTCTCTGGGTCTGAGATCATGTGTCTCAGGTCCTGATCCTGCAAAGCACTTCAGCACATGTGTAACTTTCAGCATGTGAGTTGTCCCATCTTATGCATGTGCACAAGTGCTGTCTAGGACCTGGGCTTTGGTCTGGAGGAAGGTGTGGGCCTCTAACAGAAGAATACATTTTCATTTCAGTATATAGTTTATCCCCCCAAAAGAGAGTTTGAATGAGTTAAAGCTTTGGATCCTTTGATTGGTATCTCGGGAGAACTAACTTACCTGAGTCTCTCTCATGTGGTTTGAGGCTAGTGTTATTATTTTCTTCAGAAGCCTTCTCTCCAGGCCCTGGGTGTCCTGCTGTAAGACTTTCTCCAGGACACAGTAAATGTCTACTCTGTTTTGCTGGGGACAAAACATACAAGAGAAGAATTGGGAAAACTCTTTCTTGCCGACCAGACAGTAATGTGGCTAATAAGCCCCTGCCCTAATTGGTGGCTTACTTGGTGTAAAACGTGCCCGGCCCTCCACAAGCACCGCATTGAGCAGCGCTTCAGAAGCAGCCGAGCAACTGACATCGTTTAATCTTTCTGGAGAGAAAAGAGCCAGAGGAAGCGCCCTTCACTGCCCCCTTCTCTAGTTTCATTTATTCAGAACAAACAATAAAAATGAGCACCTTGCCCTTGCTCTAGCCACTCCAGGCAGAATTTGTAAATGTGGAATATAAAATACCCAACTCCTGCAGTAAGTCCTCAACCGTTCCCAGGGGCAATGAGCTCAGCCGTTAGATCTACATGGGAGTGGGTTTCTGAGTGGGGGTGGAGGGACACATGTGGACAGGGGGTGCCAGGACCCACGGGTGTGCAGGAACACATGGAGACAGGGGCAGATGTGCCTTACTGAATGGGAGAGGTTAGGGGTCAGACAGGGTCTGCATGGGGGGAGCTGCCTAACAATTCCTCCCCGCCCCTCCCAAAAAAACTCTTCCAGACTTTTCCCACCCATACCCAGCAACGCTCCAAGTTCACACCCAGGCTCCTTCCCAGCAATTTACTTCCCTCTCCCTCAGCTCCTCCATTACCCCTGACTCTACCAAGCCTTTGCACTGCGCCTAAGGGGTGCAAGAAATATGGTTCTGTATTGAGTTTAAATGAATTATTACTCTGCGATCTGTATTAACATGCATAGTAAGGAATCAGTTTGTCAAAAAACATTTCCTGAATCCTTTTTGTTGTCTGTATTCATACAGACATACTTGCTGACAGGTATTTTGAAATAAATAACCAAAAATAATTTTAACGGGTGTAATTATATTGTATTCTTTTGACAAACAAAATATGCAGAATTTTGCAGAACTTCTAAAATATTGTACGCATCATTTTTATTTTTTTCTTGCAGAATTCCCCCCGTAGAAAATATATAGATAAGGGTCCCTTCAATGCTATAATCTCAATAATATGTCATCATCATAAAGGAGTGTTGGCTAGGATTTAGAGCAGGGAGTCAGTTCACTTGGGTTTTATTCACATTCTTTGACTAACTTGCTAAGTGGTGTTGAGCAAGTTACTTAATTCCCTGTGACACAAGTCATCCGTAAATGAGGATAATGCTTCCCATTCTCACAAGGGTGCTGTGAGTCTTAATTCATTAGTGTTAGGGAAGTGCTTTGAGATTTTTGGATGAAGATGCGAAAGAAGGGCAAAGTATTATTAGAAGAGATTACTGCTAGTCCGACGGTGTACTTTTACTGTCTACAGCCCATGTACTCCACTGTGTGTAAAAGGACAATGCTCTCTTTATAGAGCATTATATCATCCTGATCTGTAAGAACAGCATTTTGCATGATGAGTTTACGCCTGAGGACAGAAGGGCGAATACTGATTCTCCTGATGGTGCGCCAGGCCAAGTTCTACACTGAATTATCCCCGTGCAGTCCCCTGTACCCCCATGAAGTCAGGCAGAATTTGGTGTGGACACCTGGAAAGCGGATGTAATTTCATGAAACTGCCCTACCTCATCCTTTTGCAGTTTCTCGAGCAGAACTGTCAGAACGATAGCCAGCTTGGTCTCGGCTATAAAGGCAATCCTGAGGGCAATTTTGCCCTTATCTTGATCATCCATATGTGCCAGGAGGGAAACAACCTCATTATAAACACCTGAAATTAAATAAAAGGATAGCAGAAATTGGTGCTGGCCTCTTTAATTCACTATCCAGTCAAGATTCTGCAGGAGCCCCAACACTGTGAGAAGTAGACCTGGGAATCCTGGAAATCCTCTTCCTTCCTCCTCATGACCAGGTTTGTTTGCTGAACTACCCAGTGTGCTTGGGGGGAAATCATAATGAAGCAAATATGCTCCTTTCAAGTAGATCCCCTCGTAAAATAATCTTCCTTTCCCTCTTTACTGTCAATTGATGAGTTTTGATAGCATACAGAGTAATAATTTAACTCTAAGCCAAGAAATAGAGCTAAAGTTAAGCACATGCTTAAGAGTTTTGCTTAGTCAGGGCCCCATTTTCAAAAATCCTGAGCACCCAGATGTACCTATTGGCTATGCTGGGAACTTTTGGGGCTCGGTATCTCTTGAAAATCAGGCCACTGTTGGAGAGCTCAGTATGAATTTAGAAGCCTAACTTTAGGCCCCTTGTTTTGAAGAAAGCCTTCAATCTTCTTTTATGGTAGTTTAAATACTTGCAGAGAAGACTCATGGAACGGAGTTCATCCAGTTCATAGAATATCAGGGTTGGAAGGGACCTCAGGAGGTCATCTAGTCCGACCCCCTGCTCAAAGCAGGACCAATCCCCAACTTTTGCCCCAGATCCCTAAATGGCGCCCTCAAGGATTGAACTCACAACCCTGGGTTTAGCAGGCCAATGTTCAAACCACTGAGCTATCCCTCCCCCTGTACAGTTGCCTGTAGAGGTCATAAAGGAATTCCCCCCCCCCCACCCCCACCCCCATGCACAATTGGCGAGGTGTACGCTGTGAGTGGGGTGGGGTGGGTCCCTCCAACCTTCATCTGAAGCGTCAGGGATTGACCATAGCAGGAGATGGGACACCTGGTAGGGTGGACCAGTGCTCTAAGATGGTTCAGAGAATCTGTTTCCTTAGCTGTCCTGCTCACATGCTCAGGGTCCAACTGATCTCCAGAGTTGTGGGTGGGAAGGAATTTCCCCCTGGTCGGATTGGCAGGGACCTTTGAGTGGGAGGATGGGGCACTGATCACCTGCTAGGATAATCTGAGTATATCTGACCTAATCAATTCTTGACCATTGCAAGGGCCTCAGGCATTGGTGGAACCTCAGTCTCTCCTGTCCTCTGCTGATGGCACACAACAGTTTTGTCTCCTAAAGACTGAAATGTTTTCGTCCAAGACAAGTTTTGGGGTTCAGGGTAGGGTTGCTAGGTGAAATTTAGTGGCCTGTGAAATACAGGAAGTCAGACTAGATGATCTAATGGTCCCTTCTGGCCTTAAACTCTAGGAAACAACGAAATAGCTGGTGTATGAAAAAAACCAGGATTTGATCTCCCATGTATCTCTTTGCTCTGGGCAGAAATTCTCCAGGAGACTTAATATTTCACAAGAAATCTGAAATGCCGTATTTATCTGTCTCCATTGTAACAGCATTCCAAGCATGAAGGAGGAACTAACAAGATTTCCCCTTCCCAGGAAAGACTGCCCATCCGTTATGCAAATTGCATCCTTCAGTTGTAACACCCAGATGCAAACGGAATCATAACTGTAACCTACACTGCCCATCCGTGTGGGATGAGGAGCACGAGTGTTGCTAAGAAATGTGACCCCATGCTTTGTACTCTTGCAGTTAAGATATTAGCAGAGCTTCATTTAGACAGCTAGAGGAGAAGTCCTTCTGCCTTTTTTGTTCTAATTTCCCCTCTCTCTGATGGAGTTGGCTCCATGGATGCAGAAGACACAAAATGAGGGCCCATAACAAACATAAAACAACTGGGAGAAAAGAAGGAAGACCTCCCCCATAACATTCCCTAGAAACTCAGATTCTCAGGAAAGTTTCCAGGTCCAGAGGCTGTAGGCCAACTCCTCAACTGGTGTAAATCAACACAGCTACAAGGAAGTCAACAGAGGGACACTGGTTTCCAGCAGCTGAGGTTCTGCTCATACAAAAGGAGAACATTACAGCTAATCTGTATGCCTATGCTTTCTAAATGTGTGTGTGTGAATATAGAATGGATATAGAGAATACAATGCTGACCCTTACCTCTGTCGGTTACCTCCTGCTCACTCACAAATTTATTCATGTTTTAATCTTTCCTCAACACTTCCTCCAGTCCTTTCTCCAAAGAGCTCCAGTACTGATAGGCAGCTGGCCTCTCAGGCTGTCCTGTCCTGTCCAGGATAGCCAGTTCAGATTATGCAAGCACTATTATGACATCGCTGTGACTGTGACATAGCACATAAACTGCTGCTGACCAGGTAGGTGCTGTGATGACATGGACAAGAGCCTCAAAGGTATTTAGGCTCCTAACTCGCACTGAAATCAATAGATGTGAGGAACCTAAATACATTTCAATATCTGGGCCCATCCATGTACGCAGTCCAATAGGTGGCTAAATTTGCTCCAGTGTAGAATTTCTCATTCGCTCTAAATCATTTTGAATTTTGGTTCCGTCCCTCTCTCAGTTTGCCACACTTTCCAATATTGGTTTTACTGGAAAATCTGCTCCTGGTTGAATGGATAGAAAATAAAAGCACCGAACAAAGAAAGAGAAGAAACTGCCTTGGAGAATGCACAGTGACACTTGAGTGTGGTTGGTTGGTTGGAATGCACAGTGACACTTGAGTGTGGGTGGTTGGTTTCCTTTGCTTTTTAATTCGGTTGATTAAAAAGCTTGATGAAATCTTATTGGACTGTATTACAAATATTGATTTTATATTGTTTTACAATGAATTGAAATTTATTCTTCATTTCCATGTCCCGCCAAACAAATCAACTAAATTATTTTTTGTTGTGTTCAATACAGTGTGGTGTCATATGTATGGCCATATGTAGAGGCCACACTTGATTTTGGAGATGATGTTGCCTTCAAAGCATTCAGGGTGATGACATTCTTTGCAGTAAACCATATGGAAAAAGAATTCCAATGACATGTGTCCTTTGCTATGTATAAGTGATTTTGTGCCTTACCCTTTCTGATTTTGCCCTTACACGGACATGCTATTCTTTTGTACTCCTCCTTAGTAATTCGTCCATGTTTCCCCATTTTGTAGGATTTCTTTTTGATTTTCAGGTCATTACAAAACTTCTGATGGAGCCATTGGCCTCTTACTATTCTTCCTGTCTTTCCTTTGCATTGGCAGTTGTGCCTTTAATATTGTCTCCTGGAGGTTAAACTGCCAGCTTTCCTGAACTCCTTTATGCCTTAGACTTTTTCCCCATGGGTCGCTACCTACCAATTCTCTGAGGATGTTAAAGTCTGCTTTGGCAGTCCTTCTCCTGTCATTCTCACTCCTTCCTTTCCTTAGAATCATGAAATCTATCCTTCCTGATCCCTTTCACCCAAATCACCTTCCACCTTCACATTCACCACCAGCTCCTCCCTGCTGGTCAGAATCAAGTCTAAAATGGCTGTCCCCCCGCTTACTTCCTCCATTTTCTGAAACAAAGCATTGTCCCCAGTACATTCCAGGAACTTATTGGATAATTTTGGGTTTTACCATATTCCTTTTTCAGCAGATGTCTGGGTAGGTAAAGTCCCCCATTACAATCAGGATTTGTCTTTTGCATATTTCTGTTGTTTGTTCTAGAAATGCCTCGTCTCCCTCCTCTTCCTGATTTGGTGGTCTGTAATAGACCCCCTACCAGGACCTCACCCCTGTTTGTTCCCTCTTTTATCTTTACTCAGAGACTTTCAACTGGTCTCCTTCTCACCTCCTTCTGGACCTCAGAACAGGTTTACAATGCAATATGTCCTCTCTTTTTTTTCCTGCCTGTCCTTCCTCAACAAGCTATAGCCCTCTATACCAATAGTCCAGTCATGAGATTTATCCCATCAAGTATCTGTGATGCAGTTAAGCTCAGTTAAGATTCATGTACTAAAACTCTCAGTTCTTACTGCTTATTCCCCATTATTATTACTCCTTGCTTGTGTGTACAGACATCTAAGATGTTAAGCGGATGCCCCCATGGATTTCCCTCTTGTTTCTCCTGTAATTCTACTGCAATTTTCCACATCTACTTCTCCCCACACAGCTAGTTCTCTATTAAGGCCACCTTTTTTTACCTGGTGGCTTTTTTCACCTGCCCCCTCTGAACTTAGTTTTAAGCTCTTCTCCTAAGGTTGGTGAGTCAGTGCATGAAGATGTTCTTCTCCTTCTTGGTCAGACGGACCCCATCTCTTCCCAGCAAACCTCCTTCCTGCAATAGCATCCCATGGTAGAGGAAGTCAAAGCCTCCCAGAGACCCATCTTCATAACCCTATTCTGTGGGCATGCCTACCATTGAGTGTGTATTGAGCAGAAAGAACACTCAGTGCAGGAGACAAGGGGACTGAGTTAAACTGCAGATGTCAGGTTCACATACTTCCATTTACCGTGACTAATCTCTTAAGCTAGTGGGGATGGCCACGCTATAAAAATATTTCTGGAGATCAGCATGTGATTATTTGTATTGCAGTACTGCCTCACAGTCCCAGTCACAGAGCAGGATCCCATTGCGCTAGGACCTGTACAAACAGAGAACAAGATGGTCCTTAACTGTCATTAATTAATTAACACATCTTAACAGCACAACAAACAGACAAGAGGATAATAAAGCAAGCAGAAAAGCCCCCTTTGACCAGGTACCAGCAGATAACTAATATAGTGCTACCTATTTCGGGAACTTTCTTCCTGAGTCAGGGTCTGATGTGACTCAGCCCCTGTTCCATGCCATTGTGTAAACTGGGGACTCGTACATTTGCACAAGATGGAAAGTATCCAGTGGCACACAGTTGAGGCCTACTCCATTTTTAGTACATAAACAGCAGGCCGCTCTGCAAGAAGCTAAGGGCATGGTCAGCACAGAGAGTTTGCCTGTCTCTGTGCTGGTGTTCTGCACCCCTCACAGTCTGCACCTGCCTCCATAAAGTCGGGCCTTTCAAAAATGCAGCATCAGGTAGGAGCACAAGTAATTGTAAGAATGCTTGCTCATTGCAGCTGTTAACATCCGGGCAAGGCATCCACATATAAGTCCACTACGGATGGACCAGTGATGGGAAGAGTGTTCATGCATGTGACAAGTAACACCATGAACTATGTCATGCCACAGAACAAATTAAGATCAAGAACAGAACAAGAGTATGTGTGGCAAAACCATGACAAACACTGTGCAGGCATCAAGGAGCTCATAAATTAGCACATCATCACCCAAACACTGCCACAGCTTGACTTAGAACTTGGGCAACAGTAGACCCTCAAAAGGAGGAGGCCACAGCTTTACACCCGTGGTCACTGTGATGTTAACTGGCTGCATTTGACAAGAGCTGGATCAGAGGTTGACTTTGAGTGTATTTACAGGGGGCAAGGTTTTCACAACACAAGCCTTGTGCACACACGCAAATAGTGTTCTGCAGCAGTGCAAGTTGAGCTGCAGCAATGAGCAGCGGGATCCTGCTTGGGCTCGTAATTCATACACTTCTCTCACGAATGAGGATCAACAGATTAACCCATACTGAATGCAGCTTGACAATATACCATCACTTAAAACACATTACAGTCAGAGAGGATGATAAATATTCCATTTATACACATTATGTACAAGGCCCGAAATGACTGAGGATGCAAGAAAACAAAGCTGGTAAATACAGAAAATGCATTTGTCATAAATATAAAGGGAAGGGTAAACCCCTTTAAAATCCCTCCTGGCCAGAGGAAAAATCCTCTCACCTGTAAAGGGTTTAGAAGCTCAAGGTAACCTCGTTGGCACTTGACCAAAATGACCAATGAGGGGACAAGATACTTTCAAAAGCTGGGAGGAGGGAGAAAAAACAAAGGGTCTGTGTCTGTGTCTGTCTGTCTGAAATCAGTGGAAGCTAGGAGCCTAAATACCTACTGTAGAATTTGACCCAATAACCACAATAATACTAATTTGCATTTCTAGAGAGATTTTCTTCTTCAAAGCATTTTACACACATGTTTTCTAACTCTCTGCTTCAAATAAAAGCCATTATTGACAGACAATTATATTTTTCCGTCACAGCACAGACAAATAGGAGAGTGAAGAGAACACAGTTTATTAATGGGATTTTAAGCAGGTTCTCGTATGGAAAATAATTAAAGATCCAGCACTCAAAAGATGACTCTGCTTAGCTGTGTGCCTTGTGGCTTAAAGCAGAATTCCAAGAACATTACTTCGCTTTTTGAAATGGTTTCTCAATTCATGACAACTCAAAATATCTGCTTCCACCTAGTGGTGCGGGTTTGCATAACATGTGTTGTTTGTATTCCCTGTTTTCGATATCTTTGCCTAAAAGATAAAATACATCCGAATCTACTGAGACAATTCACACTTCTGCACAAAGCCACAACAGCACTAAGAATGTATATCTTTGTTAGCAAATAGGATCATTAGGGAGAAGGAAAAGGATAATCTCAGAAAGAGGCTCTCTCTTTCTCCTTCACTTTATTCTATCTAGGTTTTTCTACTGTTCTCATCAATGAAGTATCTGAGTAGCTTCCTCTAGTACATTAATAATATGACTCACATCTGTCATGGTCATATCTTTTATTGGACTAACTTCTGTTGGTGAAAGGAGTGCACAGAGTTCTCCTTCAGGCCCTTGAAAGGTTATTTCTTTCACCAACAGAAGTTGGTCCAACAGAAGATATTACCTCAGCTAGGGTGACCAGATGTCCTAAGTTTATAGGGACAGTCCAGA
This sequence comes from Caretta caretta, assembly GCF_965140235.1. Lineage (NCBI taxonomy): Eukaryota > Metazoa > Chordata > Testudines > Cheloniidae > Caretta > Caretta caretta. Next base: position 16,789,395 of record NC_134225.1, read on the forward strand.
TATTCGGGGTTTAGGCGCCTATCAATCCCACCCCACCCCCATCACGATTTTTCATACTCACTATCTGGTCACCCTATCCCTCCCCCACCTTGTCTCTCTAATAGCCTCGGAATGACATGGGAGTTTGTTCTCCTGTCACAGACTGTCCCCTGAGAAAGCTCTATCTACTGCACAGACAAGCCTCATCCTTCTAGTAGAACACTTCATGGTGCCTGAGAAATAGGCCCTGTCAGCCACACCCCTAATCCCAGGGATTTACCTGATATTTTAGATATACTGGGCCCTGGCCACTGAGCCCCTGGAAGAGAAGGACTGCGACCTGGAACCTGACTTGATGTGTTCACGTTGCAGAAGTATGTACACAGTGTCGGAAGGCAAACAACAAACAACACTTCAATGGTCACTGAATGAGGGGCCTGTGGAAAAAAATACGACCATTGTGCAATTCAAGACTGTGTCAAAATGCACGTGCACAGTACTCAGACTCCCTGAATCCTGGCATTTCCGAACTTTCCATTGCTCAGTTTTGCAAACTTACTAATTGTTATTTTCATGCAGATTTTTATGTATTTGTTGGGCGTCTAAAGATATAAAAATACAGACATCGGTTCATATCATTGTCGTGCAAACATCCCCATTTCATTGTTTGTTTTTAAAGAAAAAAGGACAGGACTAGGTTCTGGCAATTTCTGTATTGAGCTGTAAAGAAAGATATTTTAAGGGTTTTGAACTGTTGAAACAGAGGCACAGAGATTGTCTCACACAGGGAGGAGTGGGTGATGCAGTGCACACTTTCCCAAGCCAGCAGAGCTGCTGGACCCCAAGAGATTCCCCCTCTATTCCTGAGTCAACCTTTGCCAGAAGCAAGCAGACAGAAGGACAAAAGTCGCTCTCCATTTTAATAAAGGCTCTTGTAACTTCCTGGGTAAACTGGTCCCTTCCATTCTTTAGCTGACTCTTACTCAGGCTCTTTTCTTACTGGCAAACTTGAATTTTGATTTTTCTACGTCATGGCCAGTCTTTATCGTCTCTCTTGTAAACTTGAATATGCCAATCCCTGAGACGACATACTTTCTTGTTTTTTCCTGATTCGGCAATCCTAGCTTTGGGGATTGAGCTCCCATTTAAGGTACTTTTAATGATGACCCCCAGTCCTTTATTTCATCTATCAGGATGTTCAAAGAGAGCAGCTACCCTTCACTGAACGCCACTGCTCTGACTTTGGATTCCCTTGTAGAATGTGTGGGGCTGGGGTAGTTGTCTCAGCTGGATTCTTAATCCAGAGGAAAGACGCTCTCCCCTGTTCAATCAAGATCAGAAATGGCACATAGATTTGGGAGAAAAAGTACATTTTATTTTTACTCTATTTTCTTATTTCTCAAAAGGAACAGTACAACAAAGATAAAAACATTGTGAATAATCAATATAGGTTTTGATGTATCTCGTCTGAAATGGGACAGCTGCTCTTCTACTCTCGGGATGGATGCTATGTCAATAGATAAGATAAAAAGACAGGCCTAACTGAGAGACTGAACCCATATGAGGGCCAAATTCTGCTCCTCGGTTACATGAGTATGTCGCTCCCCGACTAGGGCCCAAATCTGTGTAAAGAAGAGTAAATCTGTTCCCAAGGGAGTATCGAACAACTTCCAAACTGTATAAGAAGGGTGGTTGAGTCTAAACTATAAAGACAGTTCCAAATATGGACCGCAGTTCAGGAAAGCAGCCTTATTCATCCCAGCATATGATGTAAGAAAATTCTGAAAATGTGGATCTTAGATCATGGTCATAATTTAAAAAAATTAATTGACACAGCAGACACCATTCACATTTGAAACATAAAGTAGCTTAAAACTGTCCTAGCTTGAAGTGGTGTGAAACTGCTTCAGGAAATGTGGTCCTCTTACAAGTGTAGATGTGAGGTTGCACATATGGTAAAGCCATGTATACAGAATACATGCTGATCTTAATCCTACAAATTTCCTAAACACTATACAGAATATCTAATTGCTTATTTTTAAATCCTAATCAGAGGAAAGTTAAAATGATTTGTGCAAATAATTGAATTCTAAGGATTGTGTAACAACAAACACTCTTATTTTCTAGATCTACTGAGAGCTAGCTCTGAGAGAACAAAACAGTATTTTCAGTGTTTATGGGTCTTTACTGAAGCAGGTCTATTCTTTATCGAAGAACAGGAAAAGAAAAGAATTCACAATATTGTTATCCCTTTTGACATGAGTAATTCGTGAATATTTTGGGTCTTGTGAGTTGTTTCCATTGGGGGAGAAATGGATGATGGAGTCAGGTATTTTTTTGACACAATCCTGCTTATTTACAAAGAATGTACACAAAGTTCTATTTCCCTAACGACAGCAGGAATAGTTTCTTGGCTCACAATTCCAAGCCTCTTTCTATCCAGCAGTCTACCCTAAAGCGCGCGTGCTCTCTCTCTCTCTCTCTCTCTCTCTCTCTCAACTTTTTCTGAGATCACACTACAAATACTTCTCTGGGGCTCCTTTGTGCATCTGCGGTGTCACACTCCCTCTCTTCCTCCCCCGCACCCGAACCCCATCTCCCTGCATTTGCATTCAGACCCGAGTGAAAGCCCCTTCCACTGTATGGCTCAACTCCTAGTCCAACTTTACTTGATGGTGACTTCTATTAAGTCAGCCATCTGTTCCACAAAAGAGCTTGATTGTTTTTACATTGATCCTGAATAAAGGACAACTGGTATGCCCACCAGCTTCAATAAGGCTTCCCCTTTCCCCAGCATAACTACCTGTTTTCATGTTGTTTTTATAAATCTGTATCTTGTACATGTCCGCAAAACCCACAGCATTCTTTTATTTTTACGAACCTGAAACAGGATATTGAATGCATAATTTCAGTTACACCAATGTAAATCTGTGGTAATTCATTAGAATTAGTCCATATTTATCCTGGTGGCAAAATAGGTTAGCACGTCACTAGAGAAAACATGACACTTTTTGATAATTGTTATTGTTGCCGGCACCCAGTGCCGAGAGGCTAAACAACAGCTGAGGTTGGTTCGCTACCCGCTGTGCTACACCCAATAATCACAACGGGGTAGAGAAGCAGAAAAGTTTATTTGCAGCTGCAAAAAGGTCCAGGGAGAATAGAATCTCCAATCCTGCACCCAGAGCAGGAAGTTACACAGGCTTTTATACATCCTTTTTCCCAGCATACCTATCCAATAGCAAGCTGCCCTAAGTATCCATATAGCCAGCCAATCCAGTTCCCAGCTAGTGCCCTTGTTCTCTGTATCATTTGTTAAACTATACATAAAGCTGCTTTATTCAGCATTGTTCTTCCATATCTGCCCTGTTTGGCCTTGTTTAGTTTCAGGCAGTCTGACTCTGCAACATATTGTTGCAGATCCTCAGCATAACTGCTGCGAGTGCCTCCAGGCGCGGGGGCCAAGGACACTTGGGCCTAGTATGCAGAGCTGCTGCGAGTGCTTCCAGGCGGGCGGGGGGGCAAGGGGGGGGGGAGGACACCTGGACCTAGTGCGAGGGGGCCTCATCGACACTCGTGGTCTTCCATCCTCTCGAGTTACCTAGTGGCCATGCCCCAGTGTCCCCACTGAACTCCCACATCTGAACTCCCAGCCAGAGCCCGTACGTGCTCCACCACTAGAGGCCCTGATGCAGCAAGCCACCCCATACAGCAAAACAAAACCACTCCCCACATGGCATTAGGATGGCAAACGATAATAGAGAAAGATAAGAACTTGCTCTAACAGGGGTTCTCCAACTTCATTGCACCACGACCCCCTTCTGACAACAAAAATTACTTCGCGACCCCAGGAGGGAGAACCAAACCCTGAGCCCGCCCAAGCCCTAGCTCCCCCGGGCCAGAAGGGGCCAAAGTCAAAACCCAAGGGCTTCAGGCCCAGGCAGGGGGCGGGGGGAGCTGTAACCTGATCCCAGGGCTGAAGCCCAAGTCTCAGCCCTGCTGCCCAGGGCTCAGGCTTGGGCTTCAGCCCTGGGCCCAGGCAAGTCTAACTCCAGCCCTGGCGACCCTATTAAAAAGGGATCCCGACCCACAGTTTGAGAACCGCTGTGCAGTAACATGCACTGATTATTGGTGATACTTGGTTTCCTCACAAAGACATGCACAAGGTTACACGGAACTCACCAGATGGTTAAACCACAAACCAGACTGAACACATGCCAGGAGACCAGGTTGTAGGCAGTCAGGCATAGTGGTCAGAGTGGGAGTCATACCTAGTGGTGAGTGTCCAAATGCCAAAAGCAGGGATTGAGACAGGGCCAAAACCAAGAAGCAGGGCCAAAGATTAGAACTAGAGTCAGAATCCAAATGCCAGAGCCAAGAATCAAGTAAGGTGACCAGACAGCAAATGTGAAAAATCGGGGTGGGGGTGGGGGGTAATAGGAACCTATATAAGAAAAAGACCCCCAGATCAGGACTGTTCCTATCAAATTGGGATATCTGGTCACTCTAGAATCAAGAGAGAGTCGGAGTCAGGAATCAGAGCCAAGGGTCAGAACCGGATCACCGGGGCCAGGGAAGAAGGGAGCAGGGCTTGTTCTGAGGAAGGAGCAAGGCTGGGTGTAGGACAGGATCTGGGCTGAAGCTGTGGAGGAGCAGAGCAAAAGCAGGGCTTGGCAAGAGCTGAGCCCAGGGAGGCAGAGAATCACTGAGCACCCAGCGAGCGACTGCTGCTGCTGAGTTTAAGAACCAGGCAGCTAACTTCTTCAGCCAATCTGGCAGGGTGGTCCAAGCAGGCTAGTGTCGGAGGATGGTGCCGTGGGGAAGGCGAGCAGAGCTTCATCATCATGGGCTTGCTTCTGGATGGCGCCGTGCCTTGTGGGGCTGGAGGTCTATCTTGCCTGGTGGGAAACTGCGGTGCCATCATAGAATCATAGAATATCAGGGTTGGAAGGGACCGCAGGAGGTATCTCGTCCAACCCCCTGCTCAAAGCAGGACCAATCCCCAATTTGTGCCCCAGATCCCTAAATGGCCCCCTCAGGGATTGAACTCACAACCCTGGGTTTAGCAGGCCAATGCTCAAACCACTGAGCTATCCCTCCCCCTAGCAATCAAGTCCCTGGCCACCTCAAACGTGTCTAGGATGGAAGGGAGCTCCTGCTCCTCCACCTGGCACTCTCTAGCAGGAGGGTCCTGCCAGAGGGTGGGGAAGGGCCAGGATAAGTGTAAAGCAGCTCTGAGACCTCTGCCCATCATAGAGGAGCCTTTCCAGAGGGTGGCCATAGACATAGTGGGGCCCCTCAGCAGGGCAACCCGGTCGGGGAAGAAATACATTCTGGTGGTGGTAGATTTCGCTATGCGCTACCCCGAGGCAGTGGCCATGTCGTCTATGGAGGCAGACACCGTGGCAGACGCGCTGCTCACCATTTTCAGCAGAGTGGGGTTCCCCAAGGAGGTCCTTACAGACCAGAGGTCCAACTTCATGTCAACCCTGCTCCAGTGCTTGTGGGAGAAGTGTGGGGTCCGACACACCTGGGCCTCGGCGTGTCACCCTCAGTCCAACGGGCTGGGGGAGAGGTTCAACGGGACCCTAAAGATGATGCTGAAAAGCTTTATGGACCAGCACCCACAGGACTGGGAGAAGTATTTACCCCACCTGCTGTTCACATACAGGGAAGTGCCCCAGGAATCCACAGGGTTTTCCCCTTTCAAGTTGTTGTATAGGAGGAGGGTGAGGAGACCCTTCGACTTGATGAGGGACGAGTGCGGGGGGAAGGCCTCCCCCGATGGAGTATGTACTGACCTTTCTGGAAAAGCTCGCGGAGCTCATGGGCTTGGCCAGGGGAAACCTAGCCAGGGCACAGAGGAAGCAGAAGGTCTGGTACGACCGCTCAGCACGTGCCTGCTTCTAGGCTACCAGGGACCAGGGGATACTTCTCATCCCCATGAGGAAGCACAAGCTGCAAGCTGCCTGGGACGGCCCCTTCAAGGTCATCAGACAGGTAAATGAAGTGAAATATGTAGTGGAACTGTCCATCCGGGCACAGCGCCACTGGGTGCACCATGTCAACATGATGAAGCCATACTGGGCCAGGGAGAAGTTGGGGCTGGCTGGGTGTGGGCAGTGGGAGGAGAAGGGAGAGGATCCCCTGGTGGGACTCCTCCCTGAGGTGGGGGCTGACCCCTCGCTGGAATCAATTCTCCTCTCAGACCAGCTAACCCCTGCCCCGCAGGCAGAGATCAGAGAGGTGCTGCCTTCACACCGGCAGCTGTTCTCCAGCCGGCCTGGGCTCACTAACCTGGCTGTTCACCGGGCGGAAACAGGAGCCAATCTTCCCATCAGGTGTTCCCCATTCAGGGTCACTAGGAAAACAGCCCAGGACCTGGAGAGAGAGGTTGGAGACATGCTGGCTTTAGGGGTGATCCAGCCGTCCTCCAGCCCCTGGGCCTCTCCCATGGTGCTGGTCCCCAAGAAGGACGGGTCGATCCGGTTCTGTGTGGATATGGGAAGTTCAGTGCCATCACCGTGTCCGATGCCTACCACCGATAAAATCTCTAGACAAGTTGGGGGGGCGCTGATGTGATGAAGTGGGACTGTTCTTAATGGTTCCTCTGAATAGTGTGGGGGTGCCTCAGTTTCCCTATGCAGTTCTTAAGTATCTAGGTGGTGGGATAAGGGTGTATGATCACTGCAGAGCCCTAGAGGGCAGGTGTGTGCAGGAGTCTGGACACAGAGAATGGCCAACACCCTGTTTCCTGGCCACTGATGGCCTGGGCCCTTCCCCCCTGCAGGGTGAGAGCTAAAGGGTTGGAGAACAAGGGAATCAGGTGACCTCCTGGCCCCGGAAAGGAACAAAGCCCAGAAGAGGAGGGGCTGGAGGGAGTTTCAGTTTGGGGCTGGCTGGGACATGGAGTAAAGGGCAGGCGTGGTTGTCTGGCTCACTGCCCCCCAAAATGGACCCAGCTGAGGGGTCCTGTTCTCTGCACCTACAAGCTCTGTTTTAGACCATGTTCCTGTCGTTTAATAAACCTCTGTTTTACTGGCTGGCTGAGAGTCACATCTGACTGCAAAGTTGGGGTGCAGGACCCTCTGGCTTCCCCAGGAGCCCCGCCTGAGTGGACTCACTGTGGGAAGCGCACGGAGGGGCAGAGGATGCTGAATGCTCCGAGGTCAGACCCAGGAAGCTGTGTGAGCTGTGTGTCCTGCAGACAGTCTGCTCACAGACAGGAGACTTCCCCAGAGTCCTGACTGGCTTCATGGGGAGCAGTTCCAGAGCATCGTCCGGGGACTCCATGACAGCTATCAAATCCCCCCTCACTCTTCTCTTCTGCAGACAAAATAACCACAGTTCCCTCAGCCTCTCCCCATAAGTCACGTGCCCCAGCTCCCTACTCATTTTCATTGCCCTCCACTGGACTCTCTCCAATTTGTCCGCATCCTTTCTGTAGTGGGGGCCCAAAACTGGACGCAATACTCCAGATGAGGCCCTCAGCAGTGCTGAATAGAGGGGAATAATCCCTTCCCTCGATCTGTGGGCAATGCTCCTACAAATGCAGCCCAATATGCTGTTAGCCTTCTTGGCAACACGGGCACACTGCTGACTCATATCCAGCTTCTCATCTGCTGTAACCCCAGGTCCTTTTCTGCAGGTCCTTTTCACCAGTTCCTTATCCACCTTTCAATTCTCATATTAGACCCCATCTTCTCCAATTGAACTAATAATTTCCCAATTGTATCAAATGCCTCACTGACATCCAGGTAGATTAGATCATTGGTTCTCAAACTGGGGGTCACAACCCGGTTAAGTGGGGGGGTCACGAGCCCCAACCCCAGCGCGCGGCTGTAAGTTGCGAGCCCCGACCCCTGCGCCAGGCTGTCAGCTCCGACCCCTGTGTGGAGCTGCGGGGCTACGAGCCCCAACCCGGGCACACGGCTGTGGGTCCCGACCCCTGTGCTAGGCTGTGAGCCCTGACACCGGTGAGTGGCTGTGAGTCCCGACCCCGACCCCTGCGCTGGGCTGTGAGCCACGACCCCGGTGTGCAGCTGTGAGTCCTGACCCCAACCCCTGGGCCGGGCTGTGAGCCCCGACCCCGACAGGGAATCGTGGTTGTGAGCACCGACTCCAACCCCCATACAGGGCTGCAAGCCCAGACCCCAACCCTGGGCAGGAGCGGGGCTGTGATCCCTGAGTCCGACTGCCACATGGGGTTGCAAGTCCTGACCCCAACCAGGAGTGGGGCTGTGAGCCCTGAGCTGGGGCATCCAGGACGCTGTGAGCCCCGATTCCTGTTATGGGGTTTCAGGCGGAGCCCGGCCATGCTGAGGGTTATCAGCCGAGAGCACACACAGGGTTGTCAGCCCCGAGCCCCGCCACCCTCTGCGTTTTAGTCTTAATTTAAAAGCAGTGAGTAAAGGTAAATTCATTTTAAGCCATAGGGTTTAAATTTAGTATTTAACATAGTGTTAAATATCAAAAATGTGTTTTTAATTTTTAAGGGGGGGGTCGCACTCAGAGGCTTGGTGTTCGAAAGGGGTCACCAACACAAAAAGTTTGAGAACCACTGCCTTAGATCTACTGCATTTCCTTTGTCTAAAACCTCAGTTATCTTCGCAGAGAAACAGATCAGGTTGGCCTGGCAGGACCCACCGATTGTAAAACCAGGTGATATTTTATCCCAGTTACCGTTCACCTCTTTGTCCTTCATTACTTTCTCTCTCAAAATTTGTCCCAAGACCTGGCAGACAGTTGAGGTCAAATTAAAAGGCCTGTAGATACCTGGACCACGTTTTTTTCCATTTCTTAAAAATAGGAACTATATTAACAATTCTCCACTCCCCCGCCCCGAGTTTACAGAGTCATCAGAAATCCTTGCTATTGGGCTTGCAATTCCATGTGCCAGTCCCCTTACTCTGCATGGATGGAGCTTATGGGGTGCTAGGGGCTGCAGTGAGTGGGGTGGGAGGACCCAGTAGGGGGCACTCGCCCCTTCTAGTCTGTGCCGGCCCCAGCATAGTGCTCAATTTGTGCTATTTTGGGGGTTGTAAATCTAAGCTCCTGAGCGCTTGTCACTAAGGAGCCCATGTGCAGTGCAGCCTGGTCATAGAATCATAGAATATCAGGGTTGGAAGGGAGCTCAGGAGGTCATCTAGTCCAACCCCCTGCTCAAAGCAGGGCCAATCCCCAATTTTTGGCCCAGATCCCTAAATGGCCCCCTCAAGGATTGAACTCACAACCCTGGGTTTAGCAGGCCAATGCTCAAACCACTGAGCTATCCCTCCCCCCTGGCTCCCTGGCCCAGCTCCCCACGCTCTGTGCAGCACAGTGCAACTAGATGTGGGATTCTTCACTTGTCCTAATCTACTGTGCTGTGTGGTTGTGAAACAGCTGCTCCGTCCCACCCCAGAGGTGGCTGCATCTCAGTGCTGGGCAAAGGATCCCTGTATAAATAGCCCCTGCGCCCCACCCCAGAGGTGGCTACATCTCAACCCCAGGGATGAACTGAGTGACTGGAATACAAGTGACTCTAGTCCTGGGAGTGACCAGGGCTGCTGGGCCTCTTGCCAGGGAGGTGGGCAAGAGATTGGGGCCCTGAGGTGGTGCAAGGCCAGGGCCGAGATTCTTCTGGCCGTGGGAGCCCAGTGACTCAGTCAGTGCCCTGCTCCCAGCCAGCCCTCCCCATTCACCGAGCCCTTCGTGCCAGCCATGTCGCTCTGAGTTGCATTAGGTGCCACTCGATAGGTCACCTACAATCACACGGTTTCTTTTCGGTGCCTCGACTGGGCAGCGGGTAATGAGAGGTGGATAACTGATTCTCCAGGCCAGGACTACAGACCTGCTCCCCCGCTGTGCCAGGGATGCCCCGCTGGTCCCATCTCTGCCCCAAGAGCCTCCCCCTGCAGTTCCTGGCAGGGAAGGGATTGCCCCACTGCCAGCGCCCAGCAGGCCTATGTGTGACATGAGTTTGGGGGTCTCAACCCCGTCCCTAGGGGGATGGGTCCATGCTCTGACGGGGATTAGCTGACAGCCAAGGACTGGCCAAGAGTGCCCTCCCCGCCTTCTCGGGCAGGGCAAGGGGTGGAGTACAGAGTGATCTGCTGTGGGGCCCAGGCCCTCAGTCTCTGGGGCTGGCAGCACTGCCCCAGCGATGAACCTCCCCCAGGGGCAGGGAGCAGCTGCCGGGTCCAAAGCATCCCAGCAAACACTGGCCATTCGGCACCAGCCAGGGGAAGGTCTCGCACCCAGGCCATTCTGGATCAGAAGCGTGTGTGGAGAGATGGGAGCTGAACACGGACCCCTCTCCAAACTCCCAGCAGCCCCCAGGGCCTCGTCCCTGCGATCCCTCTACCGCCATGGGCACAGGGACCCTCAGCCAGCCCCCCCATAGGGCCCAACAGTGGGGAACCCAGCCCCTTACCTGGCTGGTCCCTCCCACGGCCTTGACGCTGGCCCCAGTTCAGCCCCGTTCCCCCACTCTGCAGGGCTCTGGAGAAGCCTCCACTGGCAGCTTTGCCGCTGGCGCTCTGTGGCAGCTCCTGCCGAGGCCCCAGGGCCCAGGCCGGGCAGCGCTGCCCTCCCAGGGGGCTCGTTAGCCAGGGCCATGCAGAAGCCTGGGGCCCAAAGGCCAACCATGGCTCCCCAGCCGGGAGCGGATTTCCTTGACACCTGGGTACCCCAGGGGGCCAGATCCTAAAGAGCAGGAGGGGAAGATGCAGAAAGAGGAGAGCTGTGCCCGGGGCCGTAGAGCGGGAGGATGGGACAGAGCGACGTTTAAACCAGAGGGGCGGAGGGCGTGCCCCATCTTCCTCAGAGCCCTGGGCTGGCCTGTGCCCCCTGGCCCCAGGGGTGGGGGCTGGAAAGTGACTTGCCTTGCCCCAGAGTGCCAAGGCCTGCCCGGAGAGACAGGGCAGCTGCAGGAAACCGCCCCCCCCTCCCCGCCCCCGAGCCGGGCTCCGTGGGGCCAGGATTCAGGCCTGGGGAGCTTTGGGCCTTGTGGAGGGGACTCCAGCACTGGGGAAAGGGCCAGCTCGACTGCCCCAGAGCCCAAGGCTTGCGTCACACCCCCATCCCCCACGCCAACGGCCCTGCCCTGAAGGGACCCATCTAGGGGCAGAGCGGAGCTCAGGTTCTGTAGCCCCAGCGTGCCAGTCCCACAGCCGGCAGGCAACGCGGGTGCTGTCCCAACAGGAACTGGACTGAGCCCCTCTCCACAGCCACCACCCACTGTCAGACACTGCTCCCCTGGGACAGATTCGAACCCGTGCCCCAGAGAGGAGAGACGCCCCCAACCCCGCCAGCCCAGAATATTATTATTCATCTTACATAGCACTGAGCAGCAAAACACTTCCCAAAGGAGGTCAGTGTCATCATTCCCACTGTACACATGGGGAAACTGAGGCAGAGGGCAGGGAAGGGATTTGCTCAAGGTCACCCAGTGGCAGAGCCAGACATAGACCTCCAGTCTGCTGCATCCCAATTCAGTGCTTTACCCACTAGGCCACACTGCCTCCCTTGAATCATAGAATCATAGAATATCAGGGTTGGAAGGGACCTCAGGAGGTCATTTAGTCCAACCCCCTGCTCAAAGCAGGACCAATCCCCAATTAAATCATCCCAGCCAGGGCTTTGTCACGCCTGACCTTAAAAACTTCTAAGGAAGGAGATTCTACCACCTCCCAAGGTAACGCATTCTAGTGTTTCACCACCCTCCTAGTGAAAAAGTTTTTCCTAATATCCAACCTAAACCTCCCCCACTGCAACTTGAGACCATTACTCCTTGTCCTGTCATCTTCTAAAAGAAGACTCTGTGGCCATAGCTCGGGAGCGGCTTTCCCTCCACGCACTGCCGGGGGAGGCATGAGATGTTTAGTATTGTCTGTCCCAAGTGTGGGGAGGCACGAGCCACCCCGGGTCCCACACAGGTGCCTCTGTCCAGATGGCATGAAGGCCGAGCGGGCCCATCAGCTTTGGTGCCCCTCTTGCCCCCCAACATTCAGAAGTCACTAGTCAGGCCTCAAAATCATGAGATTTGCTTAAAAAATCACAAGATTTTAATATTTGTTTGCATTCTGGCGTGGCTGTGTTTGGGAGGTGTGAGGTCTGGGGCTTCTCCTCCACGCCGAGGGTGGGCACTTTATCTAACGAAAGTGAAGATTCTTCGTTACTGATCCCATTCCAACTCACCCACCCACCCACTGCTGGGCTCACCATGCAATGATGGGCGTTGGAAATGTTGGCCATTTAAGGGTTAAAGTGTGACGGGTTGTTGGTCTACCCTGGCACTAGAAGGGCAGCAGGAAGAGCAGCAGCCCCACAATTGAGCTGCCTTGGAAATTTGGGGGGGTGTGTGGAACCCTTATGGTTTCACCCCTTGCAAAAAATTTTCAAAAGCCAAAAATGTATATGTGTGTGTGTGTGTGTGTGTGTTTGTGTGTGGTTTTTTTCATCCCCTCCCATCCACTTTCCAGTGGCAAATGAGAAAAGGACAAAGGGCAGAGAAATGGGGGAGGGAAGGGTAATTTTTCGAAGGCTTTTTTTAAATTGCTCATCAAAAACCTGAAATGTTTAGAAAGAAGCAAATTTTTTCTACAACACTGTCAAGAAAAAGGCCAATTTACCAACAAAAAAGCTCAGGCTTTAGTTAAAAGAGGAGCGAAAGAAGCAGGGCTGAAATAGGTACAGAATATAATGAAAGGAGGGGGGTGCTCCTATTTGCCTCCCCTTCACCTGCCCCAGTGTTACAAGAGCAATGGGACGCTCTGTGAAAGCAAATGTCAAGGGAAGTTACATAGTTAGCCAGGGGAACTCACTGCCACTAGATGTCACTGACATTGCGAGCCTGTCAGGATTCAGACAAGGATGGTGGGGGGTGGGGGAGCAAAGGTGTCAGGACAGAATTTAGAAAACAGGGCACAAGGCCACTGCTGACTGTCAGGATGAGGGAGATATGCCCCCCTTCCCCTCCTCCCCCGACTGGTTATGTCATCATTAGCCACGAGGAGGGGGTTCTTGCACCTTCCTCTGAAGTAGCTGGTGCTGGGGTGGCTGGCCCCATTGATCTGATTTGGGGAAGGAGGCAGCAGGGAGAGGGCAGGGTACTGGGCTAGATGGGTCCTGTGACGCTAGCAGACCAGGTGCCAGCTCATGCCCAGGCCCTTAGGCCTCACTGAACACTGACAAATGCAGAGCTTGACCCAGCCTGTGTGTTAGCTGTGTGACAACAGCTGCTGATCAGCGTGTGTGGAGTGTTTCGACTTGTGGAATTGCTTGCAGGATTGATCTCTCCCATAACCTCTGTAGCCCGTGGTATAAAGTTAGAATGAATGTTTGCATCGTAAACCTCTGTAACTGCTCTACACCACTGAGTTTGCAAGGCAGCTTACGTCCACCTAACACTGCGTCTACACTAAAATTTGGCTCCCGCTGATGTAACTCACCTGCTTTGCCGACTTAATCATGCCACTTCCCCCAGTCAGCGTAGTTAGGTCAATGCAGTGTCAGTGTACGTACTGCGTTGCTTACATCGACTGTCCCGCAATGCCCCACACTGACAGTACAATCGATACCACACACCACAGACACAAAGAGCCAGGTGTACACACACACAAGCGCTGTAACTACTGTGGCGGCTGCATGCAGGGCGATTTGATTTTGTAGTGTAGCCGTGGCCTGTGTAATTCCCCCAACAGGGGAGAAGCATGAATTAGTGTAAAGTGCTGGGCCTGCCCATTGAAACCAAACGAGCCATTGCGAAACATCCTTACTGATTGCCTCTGTTGTTAGATATTTCACTGCGTGTGTGTGTGTTCTCCCTGTGTGCTGCCCCAGCTCTGTGCAGACAGCCAGCACAGCAGACCTTGAGTGAACCGCCCAATGACCACAAGATCCGTTAAGGGACGAAGGCACCCGGCCAGGTTTATTGTTGACAAGGCATGCTAATAGCACCTGGCAGATTCTACGAGGATACTAAGACACGTATGCCTGTGACAATGGACACAGCTCAGTGAATGGCGGGACTTTCCATTGCCCCTTGGCTGGACCAACACATTCTCTCAGAGATACCCTGATACAAACAAGCTGCCCCTCTGACTTAGATACTGCCCTCTGACCTGGCTAGTTATTGTCCATTTTTTTTTGTACATGTTGGTTTGATTAAAACATTTGTATTTATTACATTGCTATTTGTCCTGAGAGCAGGAAAGGAGTATGGATGAGAGCAGGAAAGGGGCACTGAGGGCAGCCCCCTGCCTCTCCCCCCCCACCCCCCAAATGAGGGGCCCTGGATCTGGCTGCAGGAGGTCTCCGCCCTCCTCATAACGGTGGACGGGTGGAGAGTTCACAGCAGGGCACTGAGCAGCTGAGGGGGATGTGGGGAGATGGGGGGGGCATCACTGGAGGAGTCAGCGTGTTCTTTGCTGGCTCCTCATGCCCCCCCCCCGGAAAGGGGGCCCCAGGCTGCTCCCCCCAGGGACTGTCAATCATTCAGTGAGGAGCCGTCCCAGCCCCTCCACCCCAATGGGGCCTGGCTTGGCCACCAGATCCAAGGTTCCTGCTGCTTGGCCCCTGCTGATCTGTCCTCCCCCCACCCCCTGCCAGGACATCATTGAGGACAAACTGGACAAGAATCTGTGGCCCTTTTTGTCGGACCCGGTCCCTACCACCAGCTCCCAGGCTGCTGTCAGGTAAGGCTGAGCCTGGCTGGGCTGTGGGTGGCAGAGCCCTGACACACACACCCCAGAGTGTAGGAGCCTCTGTGCCTGGGAGTGTGTGGTCAGGACCCTGCCCTCTACGGGGGAGGGGATGTCCAAGAGCCTGGAGCCCTGGAACCCTCTTACCGTGTACCCCGCACCCCAGCAGTCCCTCAACACACCAGGGCCCAGGATGGAGGAAAGGGACTGGCCGAGCTTTAGACAGACCCCCAGCCCAGCGCAGGTGCCACCCTCCCCTACTCCCTCTTGCCTGCTTTGGGACTCCTGTCCCACTCCCTTGGGCAGGGCCTGCCCCGCAGCCTCCTCCAGGCCCTGCCCTTCCATCTGGCATTCCCTCAGCGAGCCCCTGGTATCCACACTGCCCCTCTCTCCCCCCAGCGCCCGCTTTAGGCATTGGCACAAGAACAAGCCAGCGGCCGAGTACCGGACGGGCCCGCGCCTCATCATTTACGTGCTGGGTGGGGTGTCCATGTCTGAGATGCGCTGTGCCTACGAAGTGACCCCAGCCATCAAGGGCAAGTGGGAGGTGGTAATCGGTGAGTGGGGCGAGTCCTGGGGGAAAGGGCGGCTGGAATGCCCAGGTCAGGGAGAGTTGGGACCCCCTGGGAGGGGGAGACCCTAGAACTGCCTGCCCAGCACCTACAGGGCTCCCATGCTACCCTCTGTCCTCCCACACCCAGGGGCCTGGGAACAGATGTGCTTGCCCCACATGGCCTGTATCTAGCCGCCTGATCTCCTGGCCTCTGTCTCCCCAGGCCTCTCATTGCCCAGGGACCATGTGTGGGGCCCCAGTCAGACACCCCCAGTAACTCCCATAGGGATATGGCTCACCCCCTGCACACACCCCTCAAAGACCCAAGGGTGAGGAACACTGTCAGCGCATGGATTCTTGCCTGGCTGTGCAGGGTACAGCGGCACGAGGGGTGCGGTGCCAGGCCAAGGGGGATAGGAGACAGTCCCTCCCCCCCTGCACTAGAGCAGGGTCCAGCTGCAAGGATGGGGGTGATGGTGATGCCAGCCACATACCTGCCTCACTGTGCCCACCACTGCCAACCACCTCTCTCTCCCCCAGGTTCCAGTCACATCCTGACCCCCAAGCGCTTCCTGGATGACATCCAAACCCTCAACCAGCTGGACCCTGAGGAGGCCTAGAAGCAGCCCCCTCCCCCCAGAGACTCTGCCCCCCACAGTTTGCTGCCCCCAGCTCCACCTGCTCTTCTCAACAAGGCATCTTCCCCCCTACTCTTGGCTGCGGTGTCAGTTCTTGGGCGGGGGGAGGACCCCCAGGCTGCTTGGCTGTTCGGGCAGGGGGCAGGCCAGGCTTCCTCCCGTCTTTGCAAGTCTTTGCCTCCCGTTAACAGCAGCTGGGAGGGAGGGAGAAGCTAGGAATTGCACACCCGCCCCGCAAGGCAGGTCAGTCTTTCCCAGAGGCTTGGGGAGAGGCTCTGCTTTCACTTTGGCCCGTTCGCTCCATCTGACGCTGTTGTGGGCCGGATGTAAACCAAGCTGGCTGGGTTTCAGTCCAACACTCATTGCAGGGCCTCTTGGAGAGGCACCAAGTCCCAGGGTTAAACAGGGCGCCCTAGGGCTCCCAGCTCCCTGCACAAACAGCAAAATCTCATACCCAGTGTGACGAAGGGGGACTGTTCTTAATGTTTCCTCTGAATAGTGCGTAGTTCCTCGGTTTCCCCAAGGCAGTTCTTAAGTATCTAGGTGGTGGGATAAGGGTGTATGATCATTGCAGATCCCTAGAGGGCAGGTATGTGCAGGGGTCTGGACACAGAGAATGGCCGACACCCTGTTTCCTGGCAACTGATGGCCTGGGCCCTTCCCCCCTGCAAGGTGAGAGCTAAAGGGGTTGGAGAATAAAGGAATCAGGTGCCCTCCTGGCCGGGTAAAGGGACAAAGCCCAGAGGAGGAGGGGCTGGAGGGAGTTTCAGTCTGGGGCTGGCTGGGACATGGAGTGAAGGGCAGACGTGGTTGTCTGGCTCACTGCCCCTCAAAATGGACCCCCCAGCTGAAGGGTCCAGTTCTCTGCACCTACAAGCTCTGTATTAGACCATGTTCCTGTCATCTAATAAACCTTCTGTTTTACTGCGAGAAGCAGCGCGGGGCGAGGGATGTGCTGGCCACGGCTTCCTGCAGCCCCCGTTGGCCTGCAGTGGGGAACCGCGGCCAGTGGGATCCGCGATCGGCCAAACCTGCGGACGCGGCCGGTAAAGAAACTGGCCCGGCCCACCAGGGGGCTTACCCTGGGGGGCTGCGTGCCAAACGTTACCGACCCCAGTGCTACAGCAATTTCCCGTACAGCAATGGCTCTTACAAGACAGAGTAAGTTAGAACAACCCAGAGTCTAAAGCTCAGGTGTATTTGAGGATCTGGGCCAGTACTTGGCTGGTTCTATAGTAATGACCCCTGAGCAAGCAGTGTAATGTACATGCTTATCACTGAGCTTGTCCAGAGGCTGCAAAGAATCATAGAATATCAGGGTTGGAAGGGACCTCAGGAGGTCATCTAGTCCAACCCCCTGCTCAAAAGCAGGACCAATCCCCAATTAAATCAGAATGACTAGATGTCCTGATGTGTAATAAAAACACTTCGAATCATAAAAAATCAACCCAGCCTACTTTACAGGGCCTGATCCTTCTCTCCCTTACAGCATCTGAGCAGTAGGAGAATGGCTAATACGGGCCAGTATTATGGTTGTTGTATTCTATTTATAAAAGTATAATACTGGCCAGTATTATAGTTGCTGTATCGTGTTATAAAACAACAAAATAAATAGAAAAATAAAAAATACAAATGAATGTTTTGAATGAATTTGGGGAAAAGAATTTACAGCACAGGAGAAGGATTTAAAACATTTAAAACATTCCTTTCTTTCTCTCCAGTATTATCGTCTCTCTTGTTCCAATTTTGGGTCGCAGGAGCGAGTAGTATAAAGGCCCTACCAGCAATCAAACATTAACCCCACCCCTTGACCCTGTAAGCCCTGCACACAGGTCACTGGAAGTCCCACCTCATGGGAGTATTACTTGCAGGGTCAAGGCGGACACATGTCCAGAAGCAAGGTGTGTCATGTGACCCCTGTAAGAACTCCTCCCACTGTCCTCTGCTGATCAGGATGGATTTTGCCCTGACAGGAACGACTCGAGAGAAGATTTGACCAATCAGGGGGAGTTCCAGGGTTTGTGTGACCCCTCTAAGAACTCCTCCCACTGCCCTATACCAATCAGGAAGGGTTTCAGCCGCTGGGGACCACCCCGAGAGGAGATTTGTCCAATTGGGGGGAATTCCGGGGCGGGGTGACCCGTCAGGAAGTGGTTCGTGTGACCCCTCTAAGAACTCCTCCCACCACCCTCTACCAATCGCGATGGGTTTTGGCCACAGAGGACAACCCCGAAAGGAGATTCGACCAAAATAGGGTGGGTTCTGGGACGGGGTCAACCGCCCAGAAGAGGGTCGTGTGACCCGTCTAAGGACCCCTTCCAACGTCCTCTGCCAATCAGAGTGCAGCACCATCACCTCATAAGTCCCAGCGCTGGGAAGAGGAGGCCATCTCTTACCAAGAAGACATGTTTTAGAAATTGTGGAAAGGCTGAGAGGAAACGTGGACTCCTTTACCACTCCTGTGAGACCTTCAGACTTTGTTTTAGCCCCGAGGACCTTTGGAGTTGTGTGGAGAAAGCGCTACAGCAGCGACAGTTCTGAAGAGGATGAGAGAGAAGCCAAGGGGATTCCTTTGGCCCAGCCATTGATGGATATGCCAGTATCCGACCCTGAAGCCCAACGGCTCATGAGACACCCCCATGAGCATGGTGGCCTCTTGTCATCCGCCACCCTGGAGGAGGAAGGCCATCATGGCGTGGGGGAGGCACTGGCAGACAAGGTGAATGGAAAAGACGTAGCTCAGGTAAATGAATGATTAAGAAGCGACGGTCGATGATTGAGTGTAATGGGGTTAGGAACCAGGGGTTGTGTAAATCTAAAAACAAGCAGTGGGAACTTACGCTTGTTTCTTGTCTGAAAATCTCTCGACAGCTTGACGATGCCTTTCTAGAGGACCCGGAGGCCCTGGACGGCGTTGCATGAAACAGCGAAGGTGAACCAGGCCCGCCTTGTTTTTGCTCAACGCCGCTAGAAATTGTTGAAGATGACTCCGAGGAGGACGGCTATGAGGAGTTTAGGAGAGGCTTGGCATGGAACTCGCTGAGCCAGTGCCACGTCACGAGCGTAAAAATGTTATGCGGACTATTGTACGCGTTGCTGTTTATGCTGTTCTTCATCACTGGCTTAGGGAAAAGCTTTTTGAAAATGGTGAGGGCTGTGTCATAAATGCCCCAGCCCAATGGCACCATGCCTGTGTGACTTGGACTTCAATGGATAGAAACTGCAAGCTCTGGGGCCTGTGTGCTGAGCTGTGTTTGGAAAGCTTATTGAACACTATTATTGCCATAGGTTATGTTATGCAACATCTGTGCCTAACCCAAGAACATTTAGCGCAAGCGGTGATCTTGAGAAATGCTGTGCAATTCAGTGGAGACCCTGACCGTGTTTTAAAGAAAATGTCCAAAATGGAAGATGCCTGCTTACAGCGTTACATTGACCGTCTGGTCCACACAAAAACTGACAGAACCCTGCTTAAGAAAAAGACTATTTGTAAGAAATCTAAAAGGATTAATTGAGAGAATGATGAGGGGACAAACATGCAATATCAAACTTGGTCACTGTACATTTTAAAAAATCGAATGAAAAGGGCTTTGTGATTATCTGTGTTTCTGTTAGAAGGTCTCTGGCCCTAAAGTGAGCGAAAAGTTTTAATGGAGATCTGGGTTTGTTTTCAAGAAGCTGTATGACTTTTAAATTGAAAAAAAATGGTTTGTGAGAACCTAGCTCTTGTGTCTTTGTGTAAAAGAGACCCATTTACAGCAACAAGCTGTGAAGTGGGAGGGGAACAAATCCTAAAAATGTGTTTACAGTGTAACCCTTCTGCCCATCAGAGTTGGCAACAACAGGGTCTAGGTTCAGTATCTAGGAGTTCCATTCCAGTAACACAATGCAAAACCAGGTCAAGCCCCCACCAGTGGGGCACTGAAGCTCCCCTACGACAAGTTGAAATCACTGAATACGGTGTTAAGTAGTAGGGGGCCTCAGAGCTGGGGCACCATGAACCCAAAGTGAATTCAGCTCTGCAGTCTGTAACCAAACTCCTAATAGAATTAAAATTCTCTCTGATATTACATAATGGAGAGAAGGTGCAATTGGTGTTTGGGGCCCTCAGAAGGGGGCTCACACCACTAGGCACAAACCTCCATCCTCAAACTCTCTCAATTCACTGGCTTTTGCAATCCTTGTCCCTTGCCTAGCGAGTGCTACTTAGTTGATCTTGAGTCCCTCCGTCATAAAAGGCCAAGTACAGTTCCACTGTCCTTGGTTCACATAATCAGGATAACGACACTTTATTCTTCCTGCCCCAATAACAGAGACACTGGGGATCCCACAGCAGCCAAAGTGACCGTTTGGGCTCCTGTGGGCTCATGCGAGGCGGGGTGGGTGTGCCTGTGCAAACGAGATCAGCTCCTGAAGTCCTTTTCCACAACTCACCACCAGATGTCAGGGTAGAGCTCATCCTGCCTCTGCTTACAACACGAAAACAAAACAGGGATGGTTCATCATGTGTTTGAGTACAACAGAGTTGACTCATCCTGTTGAACTGAATGGTTTTAACCACACCCCCACTGAATAGTGAAGGTAACTGTTATTCCTTACCCTTGTTGCGATAGGGATAAATTTGATGGGTGTGCACCCATAGTAAGGGAGGTGGGTGGGTGAGTTCGGATTAATATGAAATGAAATAAAACCTCAGGAATTCGCAGATGCTATTGGGCAGTTTAAATATAATCCCTGGAGTTGGGAGAGCACTACTGGACAGTGAAAATGACCCAGGAATTGGCAGAACTCTACTGGACAGTTTAAATATGACCCAGGAGTGGTTTTGAATGCTATGGGTCACTCTTTCTAGCAATTCAAAGCCATTAAAAGTTTAAAATACTATATTTACCAAAAAAAACCCCAAAACAACCAACCAAAAAACCCCACCACACACATTAATAATCAAGGTGGGCCATTTCCAGCACAAATCCAGGTTTCCTTACAATGTAAGTGATCACTTTAGATAAGCTATTACCAACAGGAGAGTGGGTTTGTTTTTCTTTGGGGGGGGAGAAAACCTGGATTTGTGCTGGAAATGGCCCACCTTGATTATCATACACATTGTAAGGAGAGTGATCACTTTAGATAAGCTATTACCAGCAGGAGAGTAGGGTGTGGGGAGAGAAAACCTTTTGTAGTGATAAACACTCATTTTTTCATGGTTTGTGTGTATAAAAACATCTTCTGTATTTTCCACAGTATGCATCCGATGAAGTGAGCTGTAGCTCACAAAAGCTTATGCTCAAATAAATTGGTTAGTCTCTAAGGTGCCACAAGTACTCCTTTTCTTTTTGTGTTTTAAACTCTCTCTCTCTCTGTGTGTGTAAAAAAAACATAGGTGGGTTTTTTTTAAAGTATATGGCTGCAAACTGATGGTAATGGTGTGTTTCAAACTAACAGGGTGTTTTTTTACTGTGCAAAATGTGTTTTAAACTGGATTTTAAAAGTTGATTTTAAAAGCAGTTTGGTTTTTATTTTGCAAAATGAGGTGTATTTAAAAAAAAATGTTTGCGGGTTTGTTGTTTTTTGTTTTAAAGTGGTAGAAATAAACTCAAAACTCCTGTTTGTTGTGCAGCCTGAAATGGATTATTTTGTTTGAAAGCTCTGACTTTTTAAATAGAAAAACACCCTAATGAATATTTTATTTTTAACTTTACAAGACAGTTTCATGTGATTTATAATAATCATCATCATCATCATATTGTCTGCTCCACCGTACGGTGAAAACATGAGAGACCCTTAGACCAGAGGGTAAACAAGCTTAAAAGAAAAAGAAAAGAGACAGCTGAAAAGAAAAATTCCCCAGATGGATGGATGAAGCCCAGTAAATATACTGTGTTTGTGAGGTTATGAGGTTTTGTATTTGAAGTAAATACATCGGTGTGGGTGAGAAAGATGGTAAAGTTAAGTTTTGTAATATGTCCCTTCCCCCCTAATCGGGTATGTGCAGTTCTCCTGACAATGCTGTAGTCAAAGCTACAGGGACACCTCCACCAGACCAGCCAAAGAACCAGAAATCTGCTTTGAGACCTTTAACAACTCAAAACAGCACAAGAGTGCAGATGAAGCATCAGGGCAGTCCAAACCTCAATTACGTCAAAGCCAAGGACAAAACAAAAAACTCTGGTGAAAACCAACCACGCAAACACAACGCCAGTTCCTCAGCGGCCACCTCCACACCAAGCCCTGAGAAAACCGTGAGTGAAAACGCCCACCTACGATGCTTCGTTCAGAAGACTGAGGGATGTTGTATCCTCGGGGGTTCTAAAAGAACGGTATTCTAAAAAAGGTTTGGGGAAAATATGATGCCTCGTTCAGAATACCGGTGAATGGTGTATCTTCAGGGGGTCTAAAAGAACGGAGGGCTGGAAAGCACATCAACAAAGCAAAAGCTTTGGTGGGAGACTTTTTGAAAAATACTTCAATTTTTGGCTCTGCGCAGGCGTGACTAGTCGTGGAAAGGGGCACCCGCAAGGATACACATCAGCTCAGGTGTAAACAAAAGGGGGGATAGCGCTTGGTGGACAAACAAATGGCTGCCAAAAAGTTCCAGGCCAGGATCGCTGTAAAAATTTTAAAAAGAGCTAAAGAGGTAATGGGGAGGGGGGACAAAAAGAGATGCCCTCGACTGGACGCTCTCAAACTGGCATGTCTGAAAATGGGGAGGTGGAATCAGACTCTCACACAGAGTCTGGTTTAGAAAATTCCCCAGAGGGCTCTCTAGAATGATGGGTCCCCATCTTCTTCCGATGACCCTCACGGAGGCGCCTCGGAGTCTGACTCTCAAATAGCATCTGATGTAGAAGATGCCGCTGATGGTCCCGTAAAGGAACCCCCAAGTAACCCTGAAAATGCAGAGGTGTGTATGGAGAGAGTGAGAAGTTGGCAACGTGAATTACCTAGATTTGGGGGGTCGGTGTATTGTGAGGAATTTCATTTTGTCAATCTTGAGCGAATAAATTCAGCTCAGCAGGTTGTTGAAGCCATACACAGGGGGATACAGTTAGTTCTCGATGACGTTAATGGTAGGGTAGGCCCTGATGATTATGTTCAGTTACATTTAGAGAGCTGTAATTTAACTAAGCCGTTGTTTTTGGTCTGAAGAACTAGGGATGAGCTGTCTGCTGAGGATTTCTTCAATCAGACCTCAAAGCTGCCACAGAGCAATAGAGTTGCATGTCAATGGGACATTGCACCTCGTTGTGACAGTTGTAAAAAAACAGGGGTGGGGACCGCTCATAGAGTTTTAAATTCTATCCTCAGTAGTCAAATCATCCATAAAAAAGAGACAATGTTTAGTAGACCTGACTTACACGGGTACCCATCTGTGTTTTGCGCGTGGACTCTTGGCTGTCATGTCCGACCACAAACCTACGGACGCGGAATCGTTAGCGGGGGTGAGAAAGTTGCATGAGAAACTGGGCTGGTCAGATCAAAAAAAGATAATGCTCAGTGACGTAGCAATGTCTGAACAGCATTTAGGAGTCAACATACAGGTGGTGCTGACGGCGGCGAAAGGGGCTTTTTTAAAATGGGGGAGGGGGGCAGTTTACCCCAAGACTTATTTCATCCTGTTGCACGATGAGCATTACTAGGGGGTTCTGGTTGTGAAAAAGTTGTTTGGAGCAAAAAATTATGGTGAGTTTTGCCCCACAGTGCACAGTCACGGCCACTCTTGCAGGTCCAGCTGCTGCCTCTGCTTGAGCATAACATGCTCAGACAGCGTGGACGTGCAGCTGAGGTCTCCTCGCTGTAGACTGTATTATCAGTCCAGAGAGCGTTTAGACAGACACATCGACTGGGTGTCGACAGAACAAGTTGAATGCCTGTCTAAAACGTTGTGCGATAAGGGTCAGTCTTACGTGGACAAGCGGCACAGGTGTAAAGGGAGGCGCTATAAGCAGGGTCAGGCTTTAATCGCTGGTGATGTAGACGGTCACCTCGGTTTTATGGACAGCCTTAGAAAGCCCGAATCCTCAGAAAAGTGTATTTGTTATGATTCTGAATACACATAGGAGACTGGGTTGCACACTCCCAATTACATTTTTGCTATGTCCCTCAAGCCGGAAAAGTCCTGGGAATTTAAGGGTGATGAGTGTCTTTCTGTGTTTGTTCAGACCTTTATTGGCAAAGAGTTCCGGGTCTACACGTTCCAGGCGCACAATTCCAAAGGTTACGATGCATACTTCATCATTAGACAGTTACTGAAGGAAAAGATGTGCCTAGAACTGATCACTCAGGGTAGTAAAGTAATGTGTGTGGAAGGTAAGGTCCTGGGCATTCGTTTTATAGACTCTTTAAACTTCTTGCCCATGAAGCTTGGTAAGCTCCCGCAGGTGATGGGGTTTGAAGGGTGCAAAGGGTATTTTCCACATTTTTTGAACACTTTAGAAAATCAAAATGACGTGGGGCCTATGCCCGGTGTGGAGCACTATGGTGTAGAAAGCATGATGCCCAGGGAAAAAGCAGAGTTTCTCGACTGGTAGCAGGCCCACAGGTAGGAGACGTTTGACTTGCAGAAAGAGCTCGCTTATTACTGTCAGCAGGATGTCAAAATTTTGAGACAGCCTTGTATCCTCTACAGAAAAGAGATTATGAAAAAGATGGAGAAGGGAGATCTAGTAGAGAGAGAACCTGGTAAATTCACCGAGATAAAACTGTGTATAGATCCATTCTGGTACATAACACTGGCATCTGTCTGCATGGCTATGTACAGGTTTATGTTTTTGGAGCCTAACACGGTAGCTCTTCTCCCTCCAGACAATGATCACAGGCAGGAAAAAGATATTCGACCCCATCTGTTCAGTGGCTGTTGTATACCTCTCACAAAGAAACTATACAAATAGGGCATGCTTTACAGGGTGGGGAACTACAGGTAGGCTCCTACTCTTTAGACGGTTATGCCAGTGTTGACAGGGTACACACAGCCTTAGAGTTTAACGGGTGTTCTTTTCCACGCTTGTGCCACCTGTCATTGTGAAAAAGCACAAAACCCTATGACGGGGACAACTTTTGGGTTTCTTTATTACAAGACGCAGCTCAAGACCGACTATCTGAAACAACTTGGTTTTGTAGTGAGGACTCTTTGGGAGCAAGAGTGGGAAGTGATGAAAGAAACAGACAGGGAGCTTGCAGGTTTTTTAAACTGAGCCCAGTTGCCCTAGCCTCTCGTGCCTAGGGATGCTCTTTTTGGGGGAAGGACAAACTCTATGCACCTATATTACAAACTTAACTCCAGGGAAGAAATCCACTATTATGATTTTACCAGCTTCTACCCTTTTGTAAAGAAAACCAAAGAATACCCTCTCGAACACTCCGATATAGTTTATGACAAATTTGGACCCCTTGCAAATTATTTTGGAATTGCAAAAGTTAAAGTGTACCCCACACAAGGCTTCTTTTTCCCATTGTTACCTGTCAGAGTGGGTGGCAAGCTTATGTTCCCGCTATGCCGAACCTGTGCGGAAACCGAGCAGCGGGAGATGTGCATCCATACTGACGAGGAGAGGGCCATCCTGGCGACTTGGTGCACGGTGGAATTGAACGCGGCCATAGCGAAGGGGTACGCGGTGGCAAAAATATATGAAATCTGGCTTTTTAATGAAAAATCTGATGTACTCTGAAAAGACTTCATCAAATGACACCTCCACCGGAAACAAGAGGCTTCAGGGTACCCCAGCTGGTGCACAGACGAAGAAAAACAAAATAAGTACATGAACGATTTCTACCAGAAAGAAGGCGTGCGTTTGTGCCAACACGAGATCAGGTTTAACCCCGCTAAATGCCAAATCGCTAAACTCTTTCTAAATTCCCTCACGAGTGAGATCCCGCCAGATCAACACATCACCGAGTTTGTGTCGGCAGGCCCGAAAACATACGGGTATAAGCTGTCGGGAGGAAAAGCCTGTATGAAAGTCAAAGGTATTACCCTGAACTTGGCAAACTGTCAATAGATCAACTTTGACAGTTTGAAAGATCTAGTCCTGGACTATTGCACGGGCCTGCGAGAAAACACCTCAAAAAAGAGAGAGGTGCAGCAGCCCTCTATCATAAGGAACAAAAATCAGTGGTAAATAGAGACCAAAACCCTTAAGAAAACACAGAAAGTCATTTACAACAAGAGGGTCCTAGGAGAAGGGTTTAAAACCCTGCCCTACGGATTTTAAAATGGATACGAGGTGGAAACAGCCCTTTTCTGCAATTCTCGCGGGGCCTAGCAACTGTGGGAAAAGTTACTTTATAAAAAATGTGTTGGATAATGCCAAACAAAACATTGTCTGTTATGCCTGAGAATATTGGATAACCTGGCTATAAAAAGCATTGCAAGATACACATGTCTGGGCTTGTTGAAACACATTTTGAGCAAGGCTAGGCATGCCCAAGAATTTAAATGTATTTTTTACAAAATTCATCACCATCCGGTCGTTTTGCACTAAGTCGTTAGAATACAATTTTAAAATCCAGTCAAAAGATAAACACTTGCTCCGCTGATGTAAGAAAAACACTCGGTGATAGTCGCAGGCGACAGAGCGGGGGTCTTGTAATTGTCTATTGTGAAACACAATGCCTGTGGCATTTTTGTTTAAAAATTTCATAATGCTTTTAGGAAACAACATGCTCTTCGGGGGGTGCCCGTATGAGTCTAAAAGCTCTCCACGTTACGCTCCGCCAGACACAAGGCAAGCCAGTGTTCACCAGGTTGGTTGTGTGGATGTGCAATACAAACCTAGGGGTCTCTGAGACAGCTTGTCGCCAGGGAGCCAAATCACAAGGGAACACATCTAAGAAATTCTTTTTTGTGTAAGGCACCTTGATAAGACACACGAGAGCTGCACGGTGTCCATGTTCACATATAGTCAAGCAGAACGTCTCTCCTCTGATTTCTCTCTATGATGTTGTCAAAAACCCCATGCACGATCAGATTGACGGTGATGGTTAAAGCCTTCCCAAAACGTATTTCTGCTCTCAGGTTCCCGGTTTTAATCAGGGAATAGCCATCGGCGCATTCCTGGTCGGGAGACAGGTCAAAGGCAAACAAGATGTAACTCTGTGGAAACTTCTCACGGTCGATTAACAGAGAACGATCTGTCATGTGTTTACCAGCGTCTGTACCAGATTCGTGTATTCTCTCACGCAGCATCCTGCCTCCAAGTCTGGTTGCAGAGGCTTGGTTGGTATCTGTTCACCATCCACATACAAGGCCACAAAATTAATATCATAATGTTTAAAATGAAAGGGATTTTAGTGTAACTTCCACTCAAGGCATAGGACAAACCCTAGGACAAGCATTTTGGGTAACTGTCCCAAAAAACAGGTTCTCCTGGTTATTGACCCTGCTGCCCACGGGGATGCTGAACACTTTCATTCCCACACGGTCCACGGGATATTTAGCATTTGTGGTAAGCAGGGACTCCGCGTGCCCCAGACGAACGCTCAGGGCCACCCGTACTTTCTTCACAAAAAGTGATGCTGATACAATGCGCAATTTAAAGCCTTCGGCTGCACTGCCCATTAAACAGAAAGCGTCTTGACTGCGCGTCAGTTTAATTTTCACATCCACTCCGTTCAACAAATGAGACGTATCTGTTCTGATCTGTCTTTATTTCAATGGTAATGGTATCGATGTGGTGTTTTCTGACAGGAACGTGATGAGGTTTATCGTAGGTGATGGTGACAAACTCATTGTTCCTTCCTCAGACAGGGACACAGCATAACAGGGGAACAGAAAAGTCCCTCACAAACTGGTGTTCTACAATAACTGTGTGCAGATACAAGGACTTAACCCCCCCCCCTCCGTGATGTCTGCCCAGAAGGGGAATTTTTGGACGCTGCGCTTGGGGCCCAAACCTAGAATGTTAGCTAGCTCCCTGCTGGTAGAAAACATAAAAGTAAAATCAGTGGATTTAAGGCTAACTTTTCTACCCACAGGGTCATAGTTCATGACCACCTCAGGCGGTGGGGGAGGACGAGCCACGGTACTGTTCATATGATCCAATCATTCGGGTATGGACGAGTAATAACCTCGTCGTAGGATAAAACTCTATGCCATATCTTCAAAGGTGATTTCAAAAGGGGTGTTCTCGCAGATAGTGTTCCAGCTGTGCGGGTGTTGTATTTCCACTAACCTCACCTTCCAGGCACCCGGGAGACCCAAGGGCTTAATTAGCTGTATTGTAAAGTTCGAGCTGGTGTTTTGAGGAAAAACTGCAGAGCTGGCATTGCTGGGCAAAGTCATGTAACACCTGCCGTCGCTCATTTTTCTCTCCCTCAGTCTTTGCAGGAGGAATCTTTTTGTTTGTTTGTGTCTAAACGTCAGAATTGAGAAGCTTCCACCCAGCTGGTAAACTTATCGTCCCCGTCCCCCCGGCAAACCATTTCACCAGTAGCTGCTTTTTTCTCCCTTTTCCTTTCTCCGCTAGAACTTTTTCGATCCGGCAAATCCTGTCTCCTTTGGGGTTTACTTTTTGTAAATCTTCAGGGTAAAAAGATCCAGTAACTGTCTCACCCTCGTAATCTTTTAATCGGTATACAGGTCTCTGGCTCCTGGTTAAGGCTTCATCCACTATAAATATCTCATTGGTAAACGTCTGTTCACAACCTTTTTCAAAAGCTCCTTTGGTTTTAGAGAGAGTCTCACGTGGTCGCCTTTTCTAAAAGGGGCAACAACCGGTTTTATTTTAAAACCATCTCTATCAACCAGTTTCCATATCTTCAGAGAATTGGAAGGGTTAACATCAGCGGGTCTGGTACGTAGAGTTCTGTAAAAGCTCTGGTTGTAACTCTTCATAAAGTCAGGTAACAGGTCAAGGTGGCGAAAGGCGTTATGGGCTGTAAAATATCGCCACATCCTCCGCATCTTTTTCAAGTTCTGTTAAATCGCTCCACAACCCCTGCTTTGACTTCATTATCAGTAACAAAATGCGTTAACGCTGTGCTGTTTCAACAATCTGCGAAAAGGTCTGTTTCAAAATTCTTTCCACCGATTAGTTTGTCATTTTTGAGGCACGCGACCTTGGCTAAAAATAGCTTCAAAGGCCTTGGATACCTCACCACTCATCTTGTCTTTTAGGCCTTAGGCCCAGGCATATTTGGATAGAACGTCTATCAGTGTTAAGATGTACTTAAAACCGCTGTTGTGTTTGGAGAACCAGTGCATACAGACCAAATCTGCCTGCCATTGCGCGTCCACATCTGAAAGAACGGTCTTGGTTCTTTTAAAACGTATTCGAGCTGGTTTGTGTAAAGTGTAAGCATCCTGGTGTGAAAGCCAAGCTCCTACCTGTCTTCTATTTAAGAAGTCAAGAAACCAAAAGTTTTATGATGCTTTTTGGCCACTTGAAAAAGAAGATTGACCCCGTCAAAGCCCCCAACTTTCCTGGGGGTTTAACAGATTTTCTTTAACAGAGCCGTCTGCGGAGACATGACTCTTCCTGGGACCGTCTTTTACGAACACAAGTATGGAGGGGGACACGTTCATTCTGACACATTTAAATAAGTTTTATTAATCGCCTGGTTTAACACAATCTTTTACGGCTGCCTGAAACAAAGGACGCCATGACCCCTACCATGAGGGAGTCTGAGCTGGTTCATTCTTCCATTTTTGTCCTTTTCTGGATTTTCCTCTTGAGATCTGGGTCTCAGACAGGAGCAAAAACAGCTGATGCGCGATGGATTTACTCCCACAGGGCTACCGATGTGCAACTTCTCAAAGGCCTCTAAAAAGGCATCGTCGAGCTGTTGAGAGATTTTCAGACAAAAAACAGTGTAAGCACCCCACTGCCTGTTTTTAGATTTATGCAATGCCAGGTCGATTCCGAACCCCATTACACCCCCATGATCGACAGTCGCTTCTTAATCATTCATTTACCTGAGCGCCATCTTTCCCGTTCACCTTGTGACTCCCCCAAGCCACAATCGCCTTCCAACTTTAGGGCATGGACAATGAGAGGCTGTCACACTCACTGGGGTGCCTCACAAAGGTTTGGATTTTGGGGTCAGGTTCCGACGTAGCCATCAACGGTTGAGTCAAAGGGCCCTCCTCGGAACTGTCACTGCTGTAGCGCTTTCTCCACACAACTCCAAAGGTCCTCGGAGCTAAAACAAAATCTGAAGGTCTCACGGGGGTGGTAAAGGAGTCCATGTTTCCTCTCAGCCTTTCCACAATTTCTAAAACATGTCTTCTTGGTAAGAGATGGCTTCCTCTGCCCAGTGCTGGGACTTGTGGGGTGATGGTGCTGCACTCTGATTGGCAGAGGGCGTTGGGAGGAGTTCTTAGAGGGGTCACATGACCCTCTTCTGGATGGTTCACCCAATCCGAGAACCTGCCCCATTTTGGTCAAATCTCTTCTCGGGGCGGTCCTCTGCAGCCAAAACCCATCGCGATTGGTAGAAGGTGGTGGGAGGAGTTCTTAGAGGGGTCACACGAAGCACTTCCAGACGGGTCACCCCACCCCGGAACTCCCCCCAGTTGGTCAAATCTCCTCTCGGGGTGGTCCCCAGTGGCTGAAACCCCTCCTGATTGGTAGAGGGCGGTGGGAGGAATTCTTAGAGGGGTCACACAAACCACTTCCAGACAGATCACCCCACCCCGGAACTCCCCATGATTGGTCAAACCTCCTCTCAGGGTGGTTTCCAGTGGCTGAAACCCCTCCTGATTGGTAGAGGGTGGTGGGAGGAATTCTTAGAGGGGTCACACAAACCACTTCCAGACAGATCACCCCACCCCGGAACTCCCCATGATTGGTCAAACCTCCTCTCGGGGTGGTTTCCAGTGGCTGAAACCCCTCCTGATAGTTGAGGGTGGTGGGAGGAATTCTTAGAGGGGTCACACAAACCACTTCCAGACAGGTCATCCTGCCCTGGAACTCCCCATGATTGGTCAAACCTCCTCTCGGGGTGGTTTCCAGTGGCTGAAACTCCTCCTGATTGGTAGAGGGTGGTGGGAGGAATTCTTAGAGGGGTCACACGAACCACTTCCAGACAGGTCATCCTGCCCCGGAACTCCCCCTGATTGGTCAAATCTTCTCTTGGGGCGTTCCTATCAGGGCAAAACCCATCCCGATTGGTAGAGGACAATGGGAGGAGTTCTTAGAGGGGTCACATGACACACCTTGCTTCCGGTCATTTGTCCGCCTTGACCCTGGAAGTAATACCTCATGGCTTGGGACTTCCAGTGACCGGTGGGCAAAGCTTACGAGGGCCAAGGGTGGGGTTAACGTTTGATTGACGGTAGGGCCCTTATACTACTGGAGCGCCTTCTTCTGTTTGTCTCCGTTCCGCTTCAGTCCCCAAGCACTCGGCCAGGACAGATGTCACTTATGACCTCCGTTGCCACCAGCTGGACAGAGGGACTTGGGTCTTTCTTGAGGACCTGGAGAGCTGAAATGACACAGGACAACATGTTAGTATACAGACTGTCAAATCACAGCTAAGCGTGATCACAGAATCTTGAAGTACCAGAGCAGAATGATCACATGGTAAAATGTGAAACTAGGCTCAGTCCTTCTATTGGGGTGGAAAATACATGAGAGATGAATATGCCTCACTTTTCATCTTGTCACCTGTGCCGGAAATAGCTGGAGACTTACTACCTCTGAATACCACGCTACAGAAGCTCTCCAATACAAAGAAAGCTTTAGCTTCCTCCATTGGCTCCCTTCCATGCTCCCAACAAGCGGGGAGACCCTGACTCGACCAGAAAGTCATCCACTCTGCTGTAAATGGAAGAAGGTCCATTGTTTCAATAGCTTCCACTTTTAAGTTTATTTTCCATCTCTATTCAAGAGCCACTGTCTGAGCTCCAATAACCCTGGAATTGAACAGAGGCCAGGTCCAAGCTGCTTTGTGCAGGATGCAGGGCACCTACTGGAAGAAAAATTGCTGGTGGGAAATTTGGGGTAGCAGAAAGTGGCTACAATTTCTCCTCACCTGGGGAGTCCACAGAGAGCCAATAAAGCCCAAAGAGTGGATAGCACTGGCTGCGGAGGGGGCCTTGCCAGGACAACCAGGAGATGCACGGACTCACATCACACCCTCTGCAGCTTCCTCCTTCAGGGGAAATTAAAGCTGACTTTCTACTGGGCAAGAGTGAATTTGTCCTTTGACGTGTGGCTGATGCACTTTGCACCAGTGCTATCGGTTACAGCTGCTTGTCAGCTAAATTCCTTTAGAACTCACGGATGAGCAGAACTTCAGCTGTATTTATTACTTACACATCAGCAGATGGTCCAGGTCCAGCCATTTCATACGCTGCCTGTCTGTGTGTTCCAGGATGATGCCTAAATACGCAATGGAAAACAAACAACAACAATAAAACCTTCCCTTGTTGAGTGCAAAGTGATATTAGCAGCCCCTAGACAGGTCTTTGGCCTCTCCTACTGTGGACCTAAGGGTGAGCTGTGGGCAAGAGGATGCTAGTGCAGTTTAGAGTCCACACTGAAGAGAATGAAAAAGACTTTTTTTTTTTAAGAATGTTTCCACAAAACCCATTTGCTTTAAAGAGTCTGTGTTCCTCTTGCCACTGCTGTCAGTTATTGGAGACATACTAAGCTAGTGTCTTGGTCTAGTGGTCTGAGCAAAGGACTGGGGCCAGGAATAAGTGAGTTCTAAGCAGGGATCCCACAAGGTGACTGATAGGTGAGACTTAGGGCACAACGCCTGCCTGTCTCACCTGGGTATGCTTGGGAGAAGAGGGCACAGGGCCAAAGCGGAGGAACCTTTTGCCTCCTTGACAAGGTGGTGTGGCCAGGAACCTGAAACAGCAGGCGCTGAGGGCAGGTGGGCTGCATGCCTCCCAATGATGAAGTAGTAGTGAAGAGCACTGAGCAACACTGTGGGTGGGTCTGCACTTTGAGCGAGGGAGATCACTCCCAGTTCAATGGGACAGGCCCACTCTAGCTCGGACAGCGCTCGCATGCTAAAATTAGAATGTAGGTAAAGCAGCACGAGCAGTGGGAGGAGCTACCACCTTGAGAATCGACTTTGGGGTTTGGATGGGATCATACTTGGGGTGCTTAAACTTCCTGCTGCTCCTGCCATCGCAGCTACTCTCTATTTTTAGCACTCAGGGCTAGTGCGGGTATGTCTCATCAAGCTGGGAATTAGACCCCCAGCTCCAAGTGTAAACATGCCCTACGAGACAGTGTCCCAGCCTTTACTACTAAATGACTGCACCATGCTTTCCCTGCAACAATCCCAAAGCACTTTATAGCAAGTCATGATTTCCTCCGACCACCACACTGGAGAGGTAGGGATATTAACATCCCCATTTATGGATGGGAAGCTGAGGCACAGAGAGATTAATGGCTGCACAGTGGGATTTTTTTCTCTCTCCCTCAATGGGAATACCAAAAGGGACACTGGGCATCATCTCTCACCAGCTAACTTGGCTGCAACTGCCCGCATCTCTTCCCAGCTGCTACAGAAGTACGTGATGGTGCTTTTGTACAAGTTCTCCAGCAGCTCGGCATTCTCTTTGGCCTAGAGGAAATCAGGGACACATGAGCTCTCTCTGGCTAGAAGTGCCCTTTGACTGCCAGCACATGCTTTTACGAGCCACAGGTAAATCAGAGAAAGAACAGGTGACTGGGTGGACGTGGGAAAAATGGGGATCTGTGGCAGATTTACATTTTCCATCACCCTCAGTCATATATCCCACTCTGACCGTTATTTCCATTACCCATCACACATCTCTACACCACCACACGCCACTCCAGTCAAGAATCTCAGACACTTCAACAGCTCACTCACAAGGTGTCTGCAAATGTCCACCTGGAGCTCCTCAGGCTTCAGCTCAGCTGTGCTATCAAGGTGTTCATTCACTGCAGTTTGGAGCCTCTTCAGTCCCAAAAACGGGACACAGAGGTGAAACGTAGCTCTGCATTCCTGAAAAAAAGAAAGCATGTCACACCATTTAATTGTTCCCTACTGAGTGCTATGGTCATTCAAAGGGAACTCATCTGCTTGCCTGCTCATCTATTCCAGGATAAAAAGGGATTCATCTGGATGTAATTGGCAGAAAACATGCAGGAATGACTAATAGAGGGGAGAGCTTCCTCTACAACCTAGAGGTAGCATCAATGTCTTTTTGGAACAGATCTACCTATGAAAGCTGCTTCACCAGGTCTCTCTTCTGTTCTGGGGAGGCAGGGGCCTGGGGTGCAGAGACAGACAGGAATAGAGAGCTGTCGGGCTCAGACCCATGACCTATCCTGGATTCTGGTGAGGCAGCCATGGAGCAACCTGGCGGGAACTGACTCAGCAGGAGGGCAATGAACTGAGGGAAGAATTTGGGCCTCCACAGCAGGCAGGAATAGCAGAGCTCCCCTGGCATTGGGAGGAAGATTCCTTTGGCTTAGTAAATAAGTCACTCTCGGTCTTACCACTGAAACCCTGGGGTTCGGGTCTTGCAGGTGCAGCAGAAGTGTGACCCAGCTCTGTCTAACCTGCTCGGCGAAATAGCCCTTCCATTTTCTTTTGGTCAGGCGGGCCAGGATGCCAAATAGGACAAAGGACAATAAACGAAGAGCATCGTCCTCCTACAGCCAAGAAAGCCCCACAAGTTAGTAACTAAGGGACAATCACATCACGTACCTCACACAGTCATCTCTTCTACGCTAAAGTCGAGGGATTCCAACTACAGCTAGTCGGAAACACTTTCATGCACGAATTTTTGATTTGAATTTGCTGATTCATCAAACTATTTTAGCGACAGTTCCATTTTGATGAAATTCCTCCAGAAGCCAGGCAGGGGTCCTTAGAAACCTGCCTGCTGTCTTGACAGTGCACCCATTCAGCTCCTTGGAAGCCGATCTAGCAGGCTGACTGGGATCGTGGGCTTCCAAACCCACAGCGTCTGGGACCCTGGCTCTCAAATTTGCAACTCCCTGGCACTTCTAGCTCCCACAGTTTCCTGGGTTCCCAGCACCTGGGTTCCCAGCACCGAGAGCAGACTGCCCGGACCCAAGGCTTTCAATAGAGCTCGGTTGAGAATAGTAATTCTGTTTCACAAAGAGTTTTGAAGTTTGGGGAGAGGGAGTCCCACAAATAGGAACAAAACCAAAATTTGAAATCTCAAAATTCTCTGCAAAAACGGAATCATTCCAACCCTCTCACGTAGAAATGGTATAGAGCAGGCCCAACACTCTCTATTGTACCTTGGAACTCCCTTTTCATGGTTATCTAGCTATCTAATCTAGTATTCAGACTTTCTTTGAGGTTCTCAGTGGCAAGAAAGAAGAACAGAAGGGGGAGACTGTGGGAGCAGGGATGTCATCCCCATCCTCCTCATGTTCTCCTCCTCCGTAAAACACCTCTCTTCCCTGGGGCCGAAACATCTCTTCACTCTGACATGAGCAATGCCCAGGGAGTAAATGGAGTCTAATCAAGATCGGTTGAACTGGGGCTGGAGAGTTCTGGTCACATACGTTGTCAAAGTAGGTCCGGATCTGTTGGGTGAGGTCTCTGAAGGAAGAACCTATGTCCTTCTCTTTCAGCTCCTTCAGGACTTTGGCCACTGCTTTCATGCTCTCGCCAATGACTTCAGAACTGAAAGGGTCACTTAAGGCCCTGATCAGTATGACCATAAGAAACTTCTTGTGCTTTTTCACCTGGACAAAAATATGACATTAAAGAACACTGATCACTGATCACACTTCTAATACGTTTTCTTTAGCAGTTATGAAGCTGTGGGAATTTCATCTCCCCCTCCCACCCCCGGAGACCTATAGCTATATTTCAGACCAGGTTCGAGCTACAATGAGCCAAACTTGGTGCCATAATACACCTGTGTCATCCTAACATTAGATTCCTAGTTACTTAGATTCCAAGGCCAAAAGGAACCCTTGTGATTATCCAGTCTGACCTCCTGCATAACATTGAACTTCCCCGAAATAGTCTCTGTTGGAACTAGAGTGTATCTTTTAGAAAAACGTTCAATCTTGATTTTAAAATTGCTAGTGACACAGAATCCACTACAACCCTTGGTAAATTGTTCCAATGGTTAATTAAAATTACCATTAAAAATCAATGCCTTATTACCAGTCTGAATTAGTCTAGTTTCATTTTCCCCCATTGAATCTTCTTATACCTTTGTTTGCTAATGGGAAGAACCCATTCTCAAAATGTGTTCCCCATGTGAGTAGTTCTAGACTGTCCTCAAGTCACTCCTTAACCTTCTCTTTGTAAGGCTAAATAGATTGAGCTCCTTGAGTCTATCACTAGAGGTATCTTTTCCAATCCTTTCAGAATTCTTGTGACTCTTCTCTGAATCCTCTCTAATTTATCAGCATCCTTCTTGAATTGTGGAGACCTGATCTGGACACAGCATTCCAGCAGTGCTCACATGAGCGTCATATTCAGAGGGAAAAGAACTTCTTTACTCTTAGTCAAGATTCCTCTCTTTATGCCTCTAAGGATCATTTCAGCCCTTTTGGCCACAACTTCGCATTGGGACACCTTATGTTCAACTGATTCTCTGCCATGACTCAAGTGGTTTTCAGCATCATTGCTTCTTGGGATAGAGTCTCTCATCCTGTAAGTAAGGCCTGCATTTTTTATTCCTAGATGGAGACATTTACACATGGTCATATTAAAGTGCACAGATCGTTCACTTATGCCCAGCTTAGCAAAGGATCTAGCTTGCCCTGTATTGACGGCAAAGAGGTTACTCGGGTATGTGAGAGAGCAGAATTTGGCCTAGTGCATTGTGTGCAGCCTCTGTAAACTCCGAAGAACTATTTCCCTTGGTTTCTCTAGTTATGCTGCATTCTAGTCAGTATTCTCTCTTACCTTCTCAGGTGCCCCATAGACTAAATTTCCCAGGCCTCTTACAGCCATCTGCCGGACAATGCTGTTCCTATCATGTGACCTTTCTTCCAAGATGCGTAAGACTGGCTTAAGGAACTTCTTCTCCCTGAGCATGGGATCACTCATTAGCTGAAAGAAAATCAACCTGTCCATTAGCCCCAATAGGATCATTAAGATTGGGAATAGAATTTGAGCAGACATGTCATACGCTGTCAAAAACAACAAGGAGTCCTCCTACAGCCCCAGTCTTGAGGATACAGACAAATATGGCTACCCCTCTGATACTTGCCACATAATACACTGTAACTTTAGCATTCCACACAAATGAGAAAGGTCGACAAAACATGGAGCTTTCCTTTTGGGCACTAGAATAGGGATCCACTCACCTCTTGAGAGCCTCTTAGTGGCTGGGTATGGTATCACAGTCCTTTTCTCACCCCTGGTGCACCCTGCCAGCCGTCCTCAGTGAGCCTTCTGTGGCTCAGGCCTCTGGCTGAGTCCCAAAGTCCAAAGGAACCCCTTCTGGGGTAGTCCAGAACACTCCCATTGCCCTCACTTGGGTCTCCAGCCCCAACTCTGGGTCCTTTACATTCTGCCCTTTGTTCAAGCTCTCCATTAGCATTGTCCCCTCCATGGGGCTTAT
Organism: Caretta caretta; assembly: GCF_965140235.1. NCBI lineage: Eukaryota > Metazoa > Chordata > Testudines > Cheloniidae > Caretta > Caretta caretta. Next base: position 16,826,739 of record NC_134225.1, read on the forward strand.
GCCACTGTTGGTGGTAGGGGAACCTGGGCCTGCCCCTAACTCTGGGTTCCAAACCATGGATCCTATAAACAGGAGCTAGGCACTGCTTGATTTCAGTTCATTGTCGCTTCTTCCTACCGGCCACTTTTAGCTTCACCCTCACCTCAGGGTTAAAGTTCTTCGGGACTCTCTTCCTGAAAACCCAGCTTAAGTAAAGGCTGCCAGAATCAAACTCTGGCTGTCCCCTGAATTTCTGTGGCCAGAGAGCAGCGCCCTTTCTTGCCCCTCCAGTTCCTGCCAGGAACTGACCTGCTAAGGCCCTTCAGCTCCTTTTAGCCGAGCCTCATGGGCTCGGATTGGCTGCTTTCATGAAGCCTCTCTAGACAGACCCAGACTGGGGGCTCTTTTCCTGGGGCAGGGTGTAGTAGGACCGCGGGGCCTCTTGTAAGGAGCCTCAAAGCTCAGGTACAGCCCATCACAGGCACAGAGAGGTTGTTTTTCTTAGAAGCGGATGAGCCCCGAAGATAGTTGCTTAGCATAAGTGGGAAATATGATGCAGATGTTGGAGGAAGGCTGTGGAAAGGGAGGATGCTGCAGCAGGTATCACACTAGCCTAGGACTTAGGAGACCCAGGTTCCATTTCCTGCTCCCTCAAAGACTTCCTGTGTGACCTTGGGCAAGTCACTTAGCCCTTCTGTGCATCAGTTCCCTGCCTGTAAACTAGGAAACATAGTCCTTCCCTACCTCGCAGGAGTGTGGTGGGGATACAGACATTAAAGAGTTTGGAGGTACTCAGATACTAGAGTAATGAGAACCTAAGATAGACATTAATGTAGTTGTGGGTTGCTTGGTTGGTAGTATTAGGACACTAGGTTCATTCAGAAGATCTGCTGAGCGAAACCAAAATCAGGAGCTGTTGGTTAGGATCAGCACTTGGACTTGGCAGAAGAGGTCCAGTCATCCAAACTCTGTCCGTATCTCTCTCAGCCAGCACCTGTGGTTGTGTAGCTAGTATAGGCAATGACGGCAATAAAAACCACAGAGAGAGAAGGACTCAGAAAGGTATCGTGAAGTTCCTGGTGAGGTTTCCATATAAAGGAGGACCTATTCTACTGTCTAAAATGACAATGACTCCTATGAACAGAACTGTACAACTCCCGAAAGAAAGGCAGACAACAGTCTAATGGTGAAACTACTCTTCAGAGCCCTGTGTCTTACCTGGGCAAGGAACGCTGTGCTGGTGACTCGGTGGTTTTCTGTGGGGGAATTCACCCAGCGGAGGAGGCTCTGTATGATCTCAGGTGTTATGAGTCCAGATCTTAGCAGAAGACTGGAAGACAAAAGAAACCGCTCATGGGCTAGATTGCACACTTCAAAAAAACTCAGCTACTCTGAGCAGACAGCTCTGATATCTAGGAGTGGGAGCTGTGTGTTTCCACCCAGGACACCCCCCCCCCCACCCACCCACAAAGCTATAAACGGGAGGTTCCCTCTCAGCCACTCTATTGGCTACTGATTCCCAAGGATAAAATGATGCCTCCTAGATCTCTTACCTCACCAGCAGACACACTCCCTCATGGTGAGTCTTGGGGTTTTCCAGAAGAATCCAGGTTCTCTGCTTCCTGAGCGCTCTCACCAGTCTCTCATTCCCACCCTTGAAAAGCACAGACTCGAATGCTTTGATAGAAAGCCTGGGGAAAGAGAGGCACAGAACTGCAGCAGTCAGGAGGAAGGTGCAGCTTGAACAGAGAGTCAGGAAGCCCCGGTTACTTCTCAAGTCTGCTGTTCAATCGGCAGTTCATCCATTGGCAATGTCCTGGACACCAGTGTCCCTGGAAGGACTTGAGGCTGGGAGGTAAGTTTCAGTCTCATACATCTCATAGGACTAGTTTTGCTAGGGACAAAATTTTGCAGTCCTTTTTCTCTTTCTGCAAGGACTATGGGCACGAGCAGAGTAAAGTGATATGGAAAAGGTACATGATCAGGACCCAGAAACAGGGGGCATCGAGTGTGGTGATCACTAATGGACATTTTGGGGTCATATCTCCAGATATGAGGTGACAGAGTGCTGAGGGTTTGCACTTGAGTCAGCACTCTGGTCACTATTCCTACTAATTCCGTTCCTCACAGAAGGCCTAATTGGAGAGAGGTGTACCTGATTACAAGGTCAGATTGGGGCTAGTGAGTCAAGGAACCAATCATTCCATTAACAGGGAAACTGTGTAAAAGGACATGGGCAGGAGCCCTTTGAGGGGAACAGACAGAGAAAGAAACTTGGGTGACCAGATGTCCTGATATTTGGGACTTTATCTTATACAGGTGCCTATTCCCTCCCCCCCGCCCCACACCCCTACCCCCGTCCTGATTTTTCACACTTGCTGTCTGGTCACCCAAAGAGAAACAGAAAGACAAAAAGCTAGGAGAGCCTGACAAAGTGTGGTCTCTGAGTGGAAACACCTTACTCCCCACCCGACTTTTGGAGAAGAGTTTAGAAAGTTGAGATACAATATAAAGGTGCTATGTATTGGTAGGGAGATTAAATAGACTATATGTTGCTGCTTAGAAGGAAAAGAGTCTCAACGCGGTCTGTATTTGTGGAAGATGTGGGGGTGCAACACCCCTCTCTGTCACAGCTGGGGGCTCATCAGGGATTTCCCTGTTATCTATGCAAATGGAGAGCCTGTTGGAGAAGCCGGTGTAGAGGTTTGGCAGTCCGGTGATGGAGGGAACACTGAAACCGGTGATGAAGCTGCAAAGAGAAGTGTGGAACAGGGGTTCTCAACCTTTCTGTTTCTGAGCCTCCCCCCCACCCTCAACATGCTAGAAAGACTCCATGGCCCAGTTTCAGGCCTCTGCCCTGCCAGGCATCAGAGTTTGGGGCTCCTGGCTCCGGATTTTAACCCCACAGGGTGCAGGTCCTCGGGGCTTTAGTGCAGGTGCTGGGCCTCAGGGCTCCAGCCCGGCTGGGCTCAAAGCTTCAGCTTTCTGCCCTGAGCCCCAGCTAGTCTAAAGTCAACCTTGCTTGGCAGAACCGCTAAAACCGGCCCGGTTGAGAACTGCTGGTGTAGAACAGTGGTCTCCAAACGTTTTGGCTCACGCACCCCCAGGGTGACCTGCCGCAGACGCGCCACCGATGGGAGACCTGCCGCAGGCGGGCCGCCAAAGGGGAGCACCAGCCTTGGACGTGCAGAGCTGCCGCCGAAGGAAAAAAACGGCAGAGTGCTGTCTGGCGGCGCTACTAATGCCACGCTCCCCCCGGGATCTTCCCGCGCACCCCAGTTTGGAGACCACTGGTGTAGAAGACCCGACAGACCTTCCAACAATCCCACCAGGCAGAAAAACAGCCTTTCCTTGCCTGGTAGGTTTAACAGCAAAAGAGCCGTCAGAAATTTATACGGGAGCAAGCCCAGGTCTGGCAACAACTCCTCCAAAGTTTGGTGAGTCCTGTGACAGGAAATGGAAACCAGGCACAGGAGATCAGACTGTAAAAATGGGACCTGCGAACAACCCCGATGTGTTTTGGTTACTCTTCAAGGAGCAGCAGTGAGACCTCCTAGGGACAGAACAATGTGGGCCCTTCAACTGACACCCTATTTAACCGGGGAAGCACATACAGGGCTTTTAGTGATGAGCAGGCAAGCGATTATGACATGATTAAGGCAGCCATGCTGGACGAGGTGGGGCCTGTCCACAGAAAAGTACTGCCAGAAATGTAGAGTTGAAAGATGGATTGAGGGATTATGCCTCCGTGCATTTGGACAGGAATTAAAAGATTGGGCCACTCATTGGTAAGGCCAGATACTCAGACTGTGGGGGAGATCATGGACTGCATGATTCTGGAAGTTTCTTCAGAGTCTCCCTGAGCATATCCGAGGATGGGTTCTGTGGTGCCAGCCAGTTCATCTGGACCCCACAGTTAAAGTGAGAGGAATTTACAGAGGCGGACATTCCCAGAGTGAGTCAGTGGTTTAAGGGACTAGATCTGAGAAGGACCAGAGTGCCTACAGCTGGGAAGGGCAGCAAGAAGAAGAGGGAGGAGCCTCAAGGAACTGTAGTGGGAGCTTGGCCTACAGTGTGCTTCCGACATGGACGTGAAGGACATCTAAAAAGAGACTGTCCTAAAATGGACTGTGGGTTTGCCCAGTTTTGTGGTTGGGACAAGACTCCCAGGCAGGAAAGAAAAAAGAAAGTACCTACCGTATCGGTCTGGGTAGGGAGGAGCCAGCAAAGGGACTAATGGACACAGCTTCATCCTGTTTGCTAATCAGGCAGGAGTTAGTGAAACCCCACTGGATACTTCCCAGAGGTAGGATCAAAACTGAATACCAGGTCCATGGGGACAATAAATTCTGCCCAATTTTAAGGACTCTGAAAATTAAGGGGAAGTTTAGGCAGAAACATGTAGCGGTAGTGGATGGATTGCCCCACTGCCTTCTACTGGGCATGGACTGGAATCCCTTTCTAACAGGGACACCAAGGCAGGTATGGAGGCCCAGGAGGGTGGAAATAAAACCTGAAGGGCCAGGTAAAGAGGAAATATATGTAAAGGGTCTGGAGAAACCTAGACACGAAAGTATAGACAAGAGGGAGGAGAAAGAAAACAAAGGTCAAGCATAAAGGTGACTTAAGATCATCCATTGGGGTCAAACAGTCCTCAGAGCCCTTACCACCAGGATCTCAGGAGCAGGCATCCCTAGAACGCTTTGGAGGGACTCGGAGCAGTCTGTGTCCATGGAAGAGGCCGGGGCACAGCCTACCACCCCGTCACATATAGGTACCTAAAATGGGCCTGCACATGGGCCAACAGCATGAGCAGAATATATACTCGTGTCTGCAGCGCCAGCAATCACATAGCTAGGTACCCATCCATCTGAACAAATTCAAGTTTTGTGGACAAAACTGAGGCACCCATCTTGAAAACCTGACCCACTGTGGCCACTACCTAAGATCAGCCTTACTGGGCCAGTCCAATGGTCCATCTAGTCCAGTACACTCTCTTCCAACATTGGTCAATGCCAGCTTCTTCAGCAGGAATGAACAGAACAGGGCAATCATGAAATGATCCAATTCCTGTTGTCCAGTCTCAGTTTCTGGCGGCCAGAGGCCTAGGGACACCCAGAGCTTGGGGTTGCATCCCTGACCATCTTGCCTAATAGCCATTGATGGACCTGTTCTCCATGAACTTATCTAATTCTTTTTTTTTAAAAAAAGCCTGTTTTACTTTTGGCCTTCACAACATCCCTTGGCAATGAGTTCCACAGGTTGACCGTGTGTTGTGTGAAGTAGTACTTCCTTATGTTTATTTGATACCTGCTGCCCATCCATGAACAGAGCTGAGATCCTGGTTTCCTAGGAAAATTCAGAGACATTATAAAACCATGAAGTCTGTAATTTGAGCACCTTGTTGGCACGAAATAAAGAAACACAACAAGAAGAGAAACTAATCATGTTGTGAGATTGGTGGGAAATGTACATTAATGTGCTACCAGAGCTGAAGTCAACTGAGGACTCAGGAATCTTCGTGTTAACTGGCGAGGGGCACAGAGTGGGTGCCGAGGGGCCTGGTACGTACATTCTAGTTCACTAAAAGATTGCCCCATGAGTCTCAAATAAAAGCCCATGTCACCAATATCATTGTGAAACGCATGTACAGATGCTGTGTAAAGAGTCATGGATATGCACTGAAAATTACATTCTTAGGATCTGTGTCTTGGGACTAGTCACCAGGAAAGGTGACAAAATGGTTTTCTTTCAGGCAAGAAATGTTTATCCATCTGTTTGTTTACATGTGAACCCTACATGCTTAATGTACATTCAGTTGAGAAGGACTGTGAGAACTTTAAAGAAAGAAAAGTAGCAGGAAGTAGACAGGGGGTGGGGACCCAATTTTGGGGTACACATCAAAGGTTTGCTCTCGTCTATTTGGGGGACATCTTTCACTTAGGAAGAAGATGGACCGCGAGTTTGCTTCATGAAAGAGGGGTCGCGATCAGGCTTGGTTGAGAACTTTGGGTGAGAAACATCTTTAGACAGGAGGTTAACCTGTTGGTTAAGTTTAGTTTCTAGGAGCAGGTTATGATTTCATTTGAAATGGAACCATTTTTTGCTTGCATTCTTACTGACGGTCACTGGAATCTCTGTTCTTTGATAATCTCCCTTCTTGTTTTCACTAGAAATATATCTAAGTGCTGTGTGTTTTGCAGTACAGAGTCTAAGTATCGAGTACAGAGTCTAAAGTAGAAGTAATAAACGGGCGTGTACTGTTCCATTGGGAACAGCAGGCCTGACAATTCTGTGGGAGTTCAGTGGATAAAGGGCTGGACACCATACGGAATGGTCAGAGGACTCGGGGGTGGGTGTGTGCCTGTCATTAACCTGTACAAAGAGACTGAGGTCTGAGGAGGCCTGGGTGGCAGTGTTTGTTTTGCCAGAGCCTGGTAGTTTCAGGGAACTGACCCACAGCAGGCACAGACAAGACTTCCTCACTCGAAGGGCACGTGGTGGTAAGATGCCTCGTAACCCTGGGAACTCCTGGGGAGCGTCACACAACTCTCCTGGAATTCTCTTGGTTTCTCTCCCTTCCTTCTAATTACCGGCAAGGGTTGCCCTCAGGAAGTTGTAGCCCTTTTCGGATTTCTCTCGGGCTGCTTCTCGTTGGCAAAGGCAGCTTTTGTCCAAGGGTTTGGCTGACCTGCTGCAGGAGAACAGGAAACAACTCTGGGAACAGTTCCCGCACAGCTTTGCTCGACTGCAGGGCTGACACCACCTCAAAGATGGCACATGTTGCCTGAAAGGAGAGCATGGTAAAAAAGGAGATCTCTTCCCAACACCATCACACCCTCTCTCCCCGTCTGATATCTGCTGTACGAAATTCTCCCTTCTGCCAGGAACTTGAATGACAGCGAGCAACTTGCTTAACTCGTGGCTCACTTTCCCACATCTGTACAAATGTGTATGACCTCCCAAGGCATGCTGTGACTCCAAAGGAAGATTTGCAAAGAAACCTGCTCCAAAGACTTTCTAATGGCCAGATAGTATTAAGTAAATCAGTAACGTATCTAAAACTGCAGCAGAGGCTGGACTCAGGGAAACAGTCCATCAGTGGAGAAGTGCCCACACAGCAATATTATACCACACTTCCAGCTTTCCATCAGCAGGATTATCGCAGGGCACAGGAAAGCCTGAAAGACGTGTCTGCCATCTAACTTACTAAGAGAGGTTCAGCAGCTGCCAAATGCCTGTCAATTTCGGTCTCTGAGGTGATGCTGCCTTCTGTTCTTGTTGGAGTCTTTATCTTCTCTATTAGGGCTCGTAGGACTTGAGTGGCAAGCAAGGGGTCTCCCCCCAGAGATCTCCACTGCTCAGAGGTGTCACTGCAGTTTAACAGAAGTTACAGGTGAGCCCTGGACACTTTTGTGGCTCACCCTGAATGTGTCATATTTTAGCAAAGACCAAATGTTCTCCTTGCCTATGATGAGAGAGTTAGGAGTCCTGTCCTCCTTTAATGCTCCTCATGTTTAAATATTGAGTTTCCAGTTACAGAACTAAGTTAAGTGACCTAGTCCTCCTGCAGCCTAACCATTAATCCTAGACTTCAGAAGGACAGGACACAGAGCGCCAACCTCACTTCCTGTTTTCTCCACTTCCCAGTCAATATGGAATCATGAGCATGTGGCTCCCAAAGATCTAGGGTTTGGAAGGCAAGTGGATGAAAGAAAAGCCAGATTCCTACTAGATGGACATACAACTATGAGAACGAATGTTCTTGGCCATCCTAGGTCCCCTTCACAAATGGCGTCCCTACCCTCTCTTTGCCAGAAGCTGGGACTGGGCAACAGGGGATGGATCACTTGACAATGACCTGTTGTGTTCATTTCCTCTGGGGCATGTGGCACTGGTCACGGTCGCAAGACAGACTACTGGGCTAGATGGCCTTTTGGTCTGACCCAGTATGGCTGTTCTTATGGTCTTAGATTCCAGCACTGATAACTGATACCTCAGTTAGGGATCTTGAAATGAAATGATGGATCTGCTTCCAGTCCACTTTTAAGTACCAAGGATGGCAACTCTGCTCTAGCAGCCACACCCTCACTGATACCAAGCAGACGTCTGATGATAATATTGGCCCTAGTCTTTGCAATCAGCCAGGGATTTGCACCTGAAGCTGTCATGCTACCAGGAAACCAACAGCCACTGCTCATTTCCAGAGTGAGCTCAATTCAGGCGTCTAGAGAGGTAGATGTTTCCAACAATACACTCCAGTTATACCAGTAAAGATAGATCTTTAGGATGTCAAAGCAGCTATCCATGAATGGAAACAGAATGACACTTAATTTCTCTCCGCACCCCACCTTAACATGTTCTTGGACCTTCCTGCAGAAAGAGCCAGGCTATTAACCCTTAGGAATGATCCCAAACTGTTTGCGGCTTAAATGAAGCCCTACATCTCCTAGTACAGCTGTGGGATCCATGTTTTACCAAGATGAATGCAATAGGTAGCGGTATATACCTGTCCATCGGCAGACGTTTGCTGAGGAGGCTGGAGATCACTGCCTCTTGGTGATGGTGAGCTAGAATGGACACTGCCTCCACCAGGAACTGCCTCAAGCTGCCCTCCTGGATAGTAGGCATGTGGCGATATAGTATAGCCAGGATATCTGGCACCTGGAAGGAACAAAACCAGAAAGAAATGTCCCTTTTTCTTTCTCTCCATTCACTCTACAGAATCAAAACCTTTATTTAGCCATTTGCTGCTTTTTTAGAAATGCCTCACTTCAAGAAGCAAATGTTCAAATACGTCTGCGTAACTTGAGCCCACACAAAGTGCCCACACACGGCTGTAAAAATTAACACTGACACACACACAGACATACCAGGTAATTTAATGTGGTGGTGCCCAGCTATGCATTACATAAACCAGTTCACATGCACAAAAGGCAGCTTTGCTTGCCCAGATTTTGCAGGTGTGATTTAAGCAGCCAAATCTGACCATTTGCCTCGAAGAATGCAGAGCTCATCAACAACCACAAGCACAAAATATGCAAGTGCTTTAAAGACAGTGTGTAAATGCCTGGGACTATGAACAGGGGACTACCTCTCATATTCATTCCTAGCCCTTCACATCTTCAAAACACTGTGCAAACATGGCAGTTCTGCTGCGAGGGTTCCCTGTCCTGAGGCCTTTCACCAGCCTTGTTAGAAGATTTGTGGAGTGCTCCTTTCATCTAGCCCTAATGCACTGGGCTCCAGAATAAGGCATATAAATAGTGGATCCCAAAGACACTAGAGTTTTCTCCCTCCTTCCTTCTCTTCTTAAAGGGTAGGTCTACACAGCAAAAAAATCCCACAGCAGTGAGTGTCAGAGCTCAGGTCAACCTGGGCCTGGGGGGCTTGCACGATGGGGCTAAAAGTGGAGCTGTTCCTGCTCGGGCTGGAGGCCAGGCTCAGAAACCTGGCAAGAGGGTGGCAATAGCCCAGTGCTCTTTTTAATCCATGTAGCCCTTAACCATAGGCCTCCTAATACCTGGAGGCCTCCAAGTGCCAGTCATTCTGTCTTCTTGTATTTTCCCTAGAGTCTGTTTTCTCAAGCCTTTCTTGGCTGAATACTGTGGCAACAAGCTAGACCAATAAAGAACCAACCATCTTCCTTTTCCCTTGGATTATCTCAGTCTACTGCTCTTGATTCTGCCATTGCCTATCTTAGGGTAGGAACAGAGATGGAATCGACTCTATGTCCGAGGGGGAGAAACAGCAAGATTTTTCTTCCTTACACATGAGGGCAAAGATCAAAAAGCCTAGAGTTTAGGCAGAAAAGCTCTCCAGTTCCCAGTTCTACCTTGTCCAGCATGGCATCTCCACACTCCTTCAGGATGATGTTCATCCATAGTCCAGCTGCCGTGGCACAGGTGGGGCTAGCAGACAGCAGACCACCCAATGTGGCCACAATAAAGTCTGTGGCCTGTTCGGAGGGAAAGTACTCACTAACAACCTGGGAACAAATCAAAAACAGGAGAGACCACAATGATGTTTGGCTCCAGCACTTTTAAAAATGGAAAAAAAGATATACCTGCATCAGCAAATGGTGAATTAGCCTCCTGTCTAGCTCGCCATTTGGGATTACAATTCTCTCTCTAGTCTATAGACTACATTTTTGTATTCTACACTAATGATATCAGGTTAGAGGCAAAGACTCTGTTGCATAGTTAGCACAACATTGTACTGGATATGCAGGAGGTAAGTTTCCCTTTGTAGTCTCTTACATACACTGCATCTTTTTACAGCATATAGAAGTCAGTCAAGAGAGGCATGCACACAAATATCGGCGAAGGCAAACCCACAAGGTGACGGAATGAATCCTGGGTGGTTTCTCAGCTTGATGTTCCACTAACACAGTTTTTCTCCTGGATGGCTGGATGGCAGGGCCGGCTCCAGGCACCCGCCAAGGAAGCTCGTGCTTGGGGCGGCCGATTGCAAGGGGTGGTGTTCCGGCCAATCTTAGGGCGGCATGGGGGTTCTTTTATTTCATTATGTTTTGTGCTTCACTGCTCTGGATCAGTGAGAAAGCAAGAGCCGGCCCTGCTGGATAGGTACATGCGTGTGCATCCGCGTGCGCATTTTCATGGGCGTGCAACGTTCTGTGGAATCTGGTTTTTACGTGGCATTCAGAGCACACATCTATGAAAAGCATCTTGCTGGTTACTAGCAGCCAACGCCCCGCTCCCACAGCTCGCTCCGAGTACGGAAAGGCATCATGAAAGAGCAAATGTCAAATGAACGGTGCCCGGTCACTCGCACATCCGCACAAGCTTTTTGAGTCAGTTACCCTGGCCATTTTGGAAGATGCCTGAAACAGAGCCTCGGGGTCTGGAGCTGTTAGTGCTTCACGGAGACATCTCAGCTCCTCCTCTGCTGAGCCCAGGTTTATGGACTGGCCTGGAGTGGAGAAAAGGAGAAAAAGTACTGAAACGATTTAGGAAACTGAATCCCTACTGCATGGATCTTCATACGGGAGGATCCATGTGCTATGTTGTCATCAGCATAGTGTAAAATCTTGGTGCCACTGAAGTCAATGGCAAAACTCCTGTTGACTGGAATGGAGTCGGGATTACACCCTAAAATGTCTGAACGTTAACAGTAGTGGTATGTTATTGTGAATGATCCAGGATTGAACAAGCACTGTATTCAGCTTGGAGCAGCTTTGTGTGTGTGTCTGGTTTCAGTAGTCTCTCTGCTCTCACTATTTACATCTAAGCTCCTATTCAAGTACAACTCATGCAGGTAGATCAGAGGTTCCAGTTTAGAGGTGAATCTCTCCACCAAACTCTCCTTGTAAAAGAGACGGGGATAGACAAAAAACTTTGGCAAGAAACCCAGGCTCATCATCAGTCACTTCTAAACAATGCTGGGATTACTATGTTGTACATTCAAAGGTTGGAGTCCCTTATTCTGTTTCTGAATCACCAACACTGTTTTTAGGACTGATTAAGAATCATTGGAAATAGGATGACCAAGGGTCCCGATTTTATAGGGACAGTCCCCATTTTGGGGTCTTTTTCTTAGATAGACTCCTCTTATCCCCCACCCCCTGTCCCGAGGTTTCACATTTGCTGTCTGGTCACCCTCATTGGAAATGGCCTTAAACGATAACCAAGCTCTATCCCTTAACATCTAACCATTAGGTGAAAAGAATATCCTACTCTTTCACAAAGGGGAAAAATGGCCTCTACTTACTCCAATAGCTCGGAATGCTCATGACAGAGGGCTGCTGGAAGAACTTTTTGTCTACAGAATTATTCCAGGAAACCCCTCCAATCCAGCCAGTGGCAGGGTAAAGAGAATGAAAATGTTTAGTACCAAGGGCTTGTCTCCATGGAGATATTCAAGAAAGCTAATCCCCATTCATTTTCAAAATGCATTAGTTAAACTTCATTCAACACCTGTGGGGACACACTTATTTAGAATTAAAGTGGCCTTCATTCAGGTTAGTTTCATTCATGGAATTCACTACAATTAATAAGGCCCATTTTAATTCAGAATCAGAGCATCCACACATGTGTTTAATGCCATTTACCTCATGCACTTGATATGTACACCTTTAGTTCATTTGGATTAACTTTCCTTCCTGTCCCTGTGTAGACAAGCCCGAAGGAATTTAGCCCTTATCTACCTGTATGCAGACCATTTATTAGTTGTACAGTTCCCAAAAGTGTGCTAGGCTCTTTACACATCAGAATCTTCTCTTCTAATGAGGTATTTACAAGATGCCCACCATTCTGTTATCTAAGCGACAACAAACAGGACAGAAAGAACTAGATAGGCAGACAAATGGACATTACAACAGTGAAAGAAGGTGAAGAATTCCTTATACCTGCTAATGGTCTCCTCACCTTGTATACAGAGAAGGCAGCTGATACAGTCAACCACCCACTGACGGGACGTGGCCAGCGAATCACAGCTGTATGGTGCTATTAGTCCAATCAGAGATCCAAACTGATCAAAAGTTCCCTGAGTCTAATGAAAAAAGAACAAAGAACGAAGAATGAATGGTCTCCAGTTGGACTAGACTTCACTTGCCATCCTTATTGTTCAGACCAGTCAGCTCTGTGTTTTTTGGGGAACCAGGGCACAGTATCTAGCCTGTCTGACTCATGAAAGACACCCCCTGCCCCCACCAGTCTCTGTTTGAACCAAAACCCATCAGAGAAAAGGCTTGCAGAGAACAATGAAGGGTGTTGGGAGACACACCTAGACCCCTCCTGAGAAGGGTGACAAGATTAAGACATCTCCATTTGCATACAGAATGAAGAACAGAGACAACTCCCCTAGCCTCATCTGCATGAAAGATGGGATAGGAATTAGCATGAAGAATGAGGAACAGAGAACCACACTGAACTCTGGGACCAGAAAAGCAGGGACGCATTGCATCATGGGAATCCCTGCTCCAGATGCTAATGAACCTATGCCTGCGCACACCTAGCTCAGCAATTATCAGACCAATTCTAGTAATAAATCTTTATTATCCTAAAATACTGAAGCAGCCTAGTTGCCTTGTGAGCTCCCTGGAAAAAACCACCACCCATAGCCAAGAGTGATCAGCTCCGATTGTCTAGCCTAAAGAAAACCCTTGAAAACCCATTAGTTTACCCATAAACAAATCTAGTGTTCTCCCTTGAACCATTGTATTTTCTCTACAAAACCCCCTACCTATGCCCAAGTAAGGGTTCTGATGTATAGACCCAAACTCTGCATCAGTTCCACTGGGATTCCATCTCCTGACTGATTGTGCTGAGGGCTCTGCCTGTCTCCAGCACTCAGGACCCGGAGCTACCACCATTACCTGGGAACCCGACCCAGTTCAAGCCTCATGAAGTGGATGAGATTCCCCCCCCTCGCCCCTCCGTTTTCTTTTCTTCCTCAGGTATTAACCTTTCAAATGTAACCATTATGTTTGTTTAGCCCTCCTTGTGTAGTTATCACTATTATTCAATAAATAACTTTTATGGTTCAGCTGGTTGCTTCTCTCTCCCTCTCTCTCGCTCTCCAAATTTTACTCTGTATTTTCCGCTTCCCCCATTTACTCTGCAGCAACCCTTCTTTTACCTAAGCTAAAGGTCCCGGTAGCGCCCAAAAATACTGTTTCAGAGGAACAGCCGTGTTAGTCTGTATTCGCAAAAAGAAAAGGAGTACTTGTGGCACCTTAGAGACTAACCAATTTATTTGAGCATGAGCTTTCGTGAGCCACAGCTCACTTCATCAGATGTGATGAAGTGAGCTGTGGCTCACGAAAGCTCATGCTCAAATAAATTGGTTAGTCTCTAAGGTGCCACAAGTACTCCTTTTCTTTTTGCAAAAATACTGTGGGGTTTGCTCATGAAGTGGGTTACTACCAGTACAATTGTAATGTGGAAGTGGGATAGGGATGTGTTAAACTTGGGGCACATAAGAGGGGAGCAGCTGAAAGTGCTGCTTAACCCAGCCCATTGAGTACAGGGCCATATGAGAGGATCAGCTGGAGAGTGCTGATTGACCTGGTCCGCTCAGACTTGCTCTGCTAGTGTGAGCGTACGTGCGTGCGTGTTCATCTAGTTCTAGGGCTGGAGGAACCCAGCCCTGGGGAACCTAGGTCCTGCAGGGTAGCTCCATTGGGAGGGCACTTGCAGAAGGAAGGAGTAGAGCTCCATATGAACACACAAGTGACATAAGCAGCACATTCATAGAATTACAGACCCCCCCCCCCCAAGAACAGTAACCCTAATCAATGAGCCTACCCCAAAGTAACAGGCACATCTGGTAACATTGTGCCCCTGGTTCCTGTACTGTACTGGGTAATGCACATTGGAAAACATAATCCCAATTGTACATAGAAATGGATGGGGTCTAAATTAGCTGTTATCACTCAAGAAAGAGACCTCAGAGTCATTGTGTACAGTTCTCTGAAAGCATCCGCTCAACATGCGGTCAAAAAAGCTAACAACATGTTAGGAACCATTAGGAAAGGGATCGATAAGAAGACAGCAAATATCATTATGCCACGATAGGAATCTACAGGACCCCCACACCTTGAATACTGCGTGCAGTTTTGGTCATCTCATCTCAAAAAAGATGTGTTAGAATGGGAAGAAATACGGAGAAGAGCAACAAAAATTAGGCCAATGGGATAACTTCTCACCCAAGGGAGATTAACAAAAGAGCGACGTTTCAGCTTGGAAAAGAGACAACTCAGAGGGAATATGCTAGAGGTCTATAAAATCATGACTGGTGTGGAGAAAGTCAATAAGGAAGTGTTATTTAGCCCTTCACCTAACACAAGACCGAGGGGTCCCCCAATGAAATTAATAGGCAGCAGGTTTAAAACAAACCAAAGGAAGCATATCTTCACACAATGCAGTCAGAAGACAGGATACTGGGCCAGATGAACCATTCTTTTGCGGGAGGCAGGTTAGCCATTCTTATGTTTTATGTTCTTAGCTGGTTAAATAGAAATTTTCCTTTACCACCCTGGGAGCATAAGAACCAAGAATGCATTTGTGACACTGGCAGACCAGGCAACCTGTGTATGACCCATAATAACTTAACAAGAGGCACTTCCACTGTATCAAGACAGTTCACTTGCATGTGAATTTCAAAGAGATGGATTAGACTAGCAATCCTCAACTCATTCAAAAATGAACAATAGATGCTAAGTCTATTTGTCTGTGTTGATCTATACGCGGTTAGAAGTTTCACAATGTAACCAAATTAGCTTGTCGATGCTCATTCCCTTTCAGGTCTTCATTATGTATGCAAAGTCTTCAGTTAACCTTAAAATCAAAGATGTAAGATACTGCAGGAAACTCATAATTTCTACATTGTCTTCAGCTTAACTCTCTGTGTTATAATGGAAGAACGGCTAATCACCTTATGCGAATGAGTAACTAGTTTACTGTGTATGCACAGGAAATAGTAGATTAGCTTCAAAGCAAAGTACAGGAGGCGATCTGCATTGCCTAGTCTTTCTCAGGGGAAGGTCCTGCTGTAACCATTTTTGTGAGGTAGGCTTGTCAGCCTGCTAGAATAGCTAGAAAAGAGAAGGCTCGGGCCTCATCCTGTCATCTCTAGTCTGCTGAAACTTTGAACAGGGAAAGTGTAAGCCATAGGACAGAGAGCTTCCAAATCATCATTTGAAAGAACCTGGAAAATGCATGGAAAAACTAACAGTCTTTACATCTAAGCTGCCTTTGGATTCTGATCTGTTGGGATGATTCCAGAGAGACTTGTACAAGCCAGCAGTTTATTCCATCACTGTTGTGATCCTGAACTATGAACATTGACAGTCACTTGTATGGATATTGATCTTTTAACCATTTGTAACTCTCTTCTTTCTTTTAAGAAGAAATCTTCAATTTCGTTATTAAGGATTGGCTGGCAGCATGCTATTTGGGAAAGACCTGAGATTCACCTTGACCTGGGGATAAGCATCTGGTCCTTTATGATGGGTGAACCTCACATATGGTGAATCAGGTTTTCAGTAACCCCTCACTATATTAGACTGGGCTGTTTAGATGGGAGCCTAGGTCTGGAATGCCAAAAGGGGACCGTGTTTGGCATTTTGTTAACTAGGGTGGAAGCTCTTTTGCTGTTGACTTGGTGCATGTAATTCTAGAATCAGCCATCAGTTTGGGGGATCGTCTGCCCTCTACTTCTTGCAGTCTGCCCGGAGTGTGGTCACAGCATTGTTGTGTAAACCTCTCTCTTATGGAAGCAGAGGGATCTTAGTCACTTTGAGATCCCAGCTGCTGCCCTGGAAGCTTTTTTCATGCATTTGCGTTGAGTGTCAGATCGGATAGAAGCAGGGAAGTCAGCTCAAGAAGAGGAAGGCTATACTCACTGTGCTATGAACTGTCTCTTGATAGGCAGTCAGCAGCTGGATGGTGGCCTGCAAGGCCCTTTCTCTCTCCCACTCCTTCTCTGAATGGAGCCATGTCTCTAGTAGCTGTTGGTAGAGCAGGGGAATGGACAGAGTTAGTACCAGAAAATCCCTCCCAAAAGTTCCTCTTAAACAGGTTTAATTGTCACTAAAATCCCTCTCCAAAGCACCCGACCTCCATGGAGCGAAGGAATTACATGTCTAATGGAAGTGCCAGGGACCAGATTCACCTCTGAGTGATTGAAGACAAAGGAGTTACATGAGAGATGAACCTGGGCCTGTGTACGTGATGTCTCCTGTAGACTGTCTGATGGGAGCTGTCTACCACATTGCATGCTGTTTGATGTCTGCTGCTGTGTTCTGTTTCCTGGGCAACTTCTCCCACGTTGAGTGGCCAAATGAGAGAGAGGAGCGTTTCTTTTTATTAATTTGAAGAAGAGCAGAGAAGTACCCCCCCCCAGCCCAGCTCCTTTTAGAACTTCATTTTTATACTGAAGGTGCATCAAACTCCCCACCCCTCAGCTCTTCAAGATATTCTGTTCATGTCTGAGGAACAGGAAGTCTCCTCTGGATGAGTTTCCATACACAGGGCTTAACTCAATATGAATGAATTCCTCTTTGAAGAAGTGATCAGTTTCAACTGGTTCTCTTGGATTTGGCTACTGCAGTGGTGATTTTCTTGCCGGTCCAAGTAGTGTCAACTACATTGTAAGAAGTTGGTCCCAATCCAGCCCTGGCATAAAATGGCACAGCTTCTGTGGATTTCAGCGGGGCACATGCCTGCTTATCCCAGGAAGAATTTGGTGCTTTTTCCCCCGACAATTCACTCCATTGTGGAAAATTCCTCCACAACTGAAGCTTGACCCCCTAAATCTCTGACTCTTCCCTGCAGTAACACAACAAACAAACAAACAATCTTCACCATGGTTCAATGGTCTACTCACTTGAAACATTTCCTGGAACCAGTGTGCGGTTGGTTCTTCCTCCAGCAAAGTCTTCATTAGCTTGCCAAGGGCTTCCAAGGACTCTACGTACAGTGACTGAAACCAGAAGAGAAGGAGTGAGGCTCAGCACAGATAATTTGTGTGTGGGGGGGGGGACGACGACTGGGGGCTGGGGAAAGCTAACCATAACCTTGCCAGGGAGGCCATGTGTGACTGCCATCACCCAGTGCCTGCTGGGCAGAAATACAGTGGATGGTGCCTGAGGAGAATTGTTGTCACGTACCTGTATAGGCAGAGCATCCTTTGCTGTCTCACCTTCCTCTTTCATCATCTTCTCCAGGGGAGGGAGGGGAAACAAACTTTTGAAACACTGATGAAGGAGCTCACAGTTTTCCTTCAAGGTCAAAGATGGTTTGAGTTTGCTGGCAGAAGAAAGAGAGAGAGAGAAAAGTCATGCATTAGACTCAGTACCACCTCCAAGTAAAAGAAATGGGTCCAATGACTGGAGATTGTCTCAATCTAAAACCCCAAATGCAAACAACCCTTCACTTTGCAGCTGAGCACCTCTTTGCACCTCTATTAAGTATTGGCTCATTGAGAAGTAAAGCTAAAGCTTCAAGTCCCCTTTTTAGAGAAACCCACAAGCTTCCTTCCCCCTGCCAGCAAGCCAGACACCTCCCTCCCCATCTGAACTCTACTGCATTGGACTGCATGCCCCACAACCTCCAAGTTTGTGTCTTTCAAGCACAAACCTCCAAATGGACACATTCAAACCCTCAAGAACTAAAGTTCTGCTGGTGAGCAGCATGTGAGCCAAACCCGGCAGGCATCAAACTGCTCCCAACCTGGCACTCATGAACTAACAAAGACGACGTCACAGTGCCAGGAAATATGGCAGAAAATAGCCTACCTCAGATGTCTAATGGCAAGAATTGCCTTGTAGCGAACTGGAGATGCCAGGGAATCCAGTGGTTCCTTTTTAATGAAGTCCTGAAATGCACGAATAGGGAAATTAAAAAAAATGGGAAATGGATTTGAAAGGCAGAGAGGCTTTCCTCTCACACCCTGGAACAGGGCCATATGCCAGGTCTGTAATAAACAGACACCGTGCTCGGCAGGCTCTCTGCCTCAGAAATGGACCGTAGGGCCATCTGCAGGCTATACAGAGGACAGAAAGATAACTCCCCAGACACAAGCCATTCCTGCCACTTACAGCCCACAATAGGTCGGCATCCCTGCCAAGCTCAGAGTGGACCCAGCAGCATTCTGGGTGCCGTGCAGGTAGCTCATGAGACTGCAGTGGTACAGTCACAGCCAATGGATAAAACAACATCTACCTGGAAACCCAGTCTGATGACATTACAACAAACTCCTTTGTACTTCAGTCCTCAAAGCTCCTCATCACTCACCAGCATGTAGCCAAGGAGCTCCAGTTTGTAAGAGAATTCGAACTCCTGGGAGTCTCTGGTCTCCAAAATGGCACAGCTAATCTCCGTGACATTCTGGATGAGGGTTAATTTTAGGTGCATGTCCTACATAATCCAGAAGGAGAAACAAGAGGATGTGGATGAGAAACGGAGAGAAGAACCAGAGTCCAGAAGATAAAGATCAGGAATTAAATCTAGCCACAGGAGAGGAGAGAGGTGTCCACAGACCCCAGAAGGCAGAGGACCCTGGCTCTGTACCCACCTCAGAAGAAGAGAAAACCTAGGTTCATGAAAGAAATCCAGGGCCACTTACACCAGAGCAGCCAGGACTCCTGCTTGATGTAGCAAGGAAATCAAGCTCTGTGCAATTTAAACAAGCAACTTGTGGATAGAAAAGGCAAGAGCTGAGGGCAGATTATTTAGAATTTACCTTGTTTGTAAGAGCGATGCCCAGCACCTGAAAAACAAAATGCAAAACAGCTATTAGCAATGTCTATAGTCCCACATAACACACATCCTCAAAATGGCCTGGCTGGTGAATATGGAGCAGAGAGAAATCATGATTGTTAAATCTTCCAAAAGGCAGGAAACGTATCCAGAGGGGGTGTTTTTCAGAGGTCAAGATCAGGGGCCAGATCTTAGACAGGGCAGAACTGAATGGCAAAGTGACTTGGCGAGGTTGCACTGAGAGGAGAGTCAGTACCAGCAGTCAGACACCTAGGGAACAGAAATAACGAGCACACAGACAAACAAGACGACAGAGAAGAGGGAAGGGAAGTAGTGAGTCCAAGAAATAGAGTGACAGCAAAGAAACTAAATACAAGTTAGCACCATTCTCTCTTGGCTAGCAAAAGATAGAGCTAGATACACATACATATTAGGGGAGTTAGAGTGTTATTCTGAATAGCCTGAGTGTGACTCCATGTGAATTACTGTGTAGCTGTGCTCGACAGAATTTCAGAAGACTATATAAAAACTAGAGAAAACACAAAGAAGAGCAACAAAAGTGATACAACATGTGACAGCTCACGCTCCATCCATTACAGTTTTAAATTTCAGTTATGTGACAAATTATTGCTCAAAGGAGAGTTTTAGAAAATACAAGCCCTCTCTCTATAAACTCAGAGACAATTCTATAACTTCAGGGTAATGCCCCTCACAGTTGTCATGCAAAGGCTCTTACCTGACAACTGGTTCTGTAATGGTGAATGATGTTCCTTGTGATGTCTGCCTCTACTCGGGAGAGAAGCTGCTCTTTTGGAGCATGGACAGCCACGTTGCTGTATGTCAGCATCAGGGTGCGGCGAGTCTTGCCTCTTGTCCCATGGTGGTAATCCTAGACAATAGGAAACATCACTAGAGACAAGTTCTTTTGATTCATTTGGCCTTGGAATGAATCAAACATTGGTGGAGCTGGGCCCCCGAGCCTTGAATACTGCTGGATCCCGGGCACCATGAGCCCATAGAACTCGCCGCCCCATTGCCATCATTCCCACTGGGTAACTCTGACCCAGAGAGCCGAAAAGGCTGAACCGACAGCAGTGGAGTACATGGGAGCTTAGTCATTGACACTGGTGGGTACAAGATCAGGCGCTAAATGTCTTGCCTAAGGCTGCACAGTGAGTAAATGGCAGAGCCAGCAATGGGAGCCCAGAGGCCTAGTCTCCTGCTCTATCCTCTAGATCAGTGGTGTTCAACCAGGGGGACTTCTGTACCCCTGAGGGTCTGCAAGGGTCTTCCAGGGGGTATATCAACTCATCTAGATATTTGCCTAGTTTTACAGCAGACGACAAAGAAAGCACTTGCAAAGTTACTAACTCAAATTTCATACAATGGCTTTTTTAGACTACTCTATATACTGCCCACTGAAATGCAGGTACAATATTTAGATTCCAGTTGATGTATTTTCTAATTCTAGGGCAAAAATGGGAAAATAAGCAGTCTTTTTTTCAGGAATAATGTGCTAGGACCCTTTTATAATTTTATGCCTGATTTTGTAAGCAAGTAGTTTTTAAGTGAGGTGAAATTTGGGGGACACAAGACAAATCAGACTCCTGAAAGGGGGACACTAATCTGGAAAGGTTGAGAACCACTGCTCTAAATCAGAGGTTCCCTAATTGTCATCCGTAGACCACTGGTGGTCTACCTAAAGCGGGTTGGTAAGCCACATGTTGCTTGCAACACCTCCTCATTTCCAGCTACTAACCTGGAATAAAAAACAGCTAAAAATACCTTCAATGCTTTTCCATGCAAGCAACTGATGTAGTTCCCACACATTGTGCATGGGAGGGGCGCTCAAGCCATGAGACATCAGACGGTAAAAATCATTTGAGAGAACCCCAGCTCCACATCGTGCTGCTGTCTGCTTAATGGCAGGCATCACGTGGAACGCATACACTGGGGGACAATGCTAGCTGACCGGAGCAGACACTACCGTGGGGCTGCTGCCCCTGCTTTAGGGGGAGAGGAAGTTTGAGAGAACCCCCTGGCTCCTTTACCTTCAGGCGGCTGACGAACCCAGAAATCTTAACCTGGCTCATTGCAGCCCCAAACTCCTGAAGTGCCTTCAAGGTGAGGTCCAAGTGGCTCGCAGCACAGACTGCGAGGATGGAGACGACTCCCTGTCACCCAAGAGAAATACAGGTTAGGATCGAACCAGGTGTCTGATAGAGCCCATGAGTCCATTCCTTTCACCCAAAGTGGTGTAAAGTGCCAATCAGGCCTGAGACACATGGGGAGCGGGCGCTGAGTGAAATAGCAATCAAGAGGCTAGGAAGCAAAATGGCATCTGTCCCAGGCCAACTCAGAGCTGAGCCCCACAGGGAGCATTCAGGGATTACTTGGTAAAATGGGGAGAGGGACAGAGGCCTCACCTGTCTCTCAGGGGCTTCCATATAATCTGCTGTCGTCAGAAGTGTATGAATCTGTGATTTAACATGGACCAGGTCCTGACAAGCTGCTAAGGACGTTCCTAGCGCCTTATACAGGAAACTCTGAAAGAAAGAGACCAGCCCTGGGATATCAGGAACACAACGTGCCTGTCAGTACAGACCCAGCTCAGCAACACTCAGGAAGGAACAAGACAGCCAAGTCCAAGCACCCATGCTGCAGAAACATCCCATCGTCTAGCCCAGCCAGAGAACCAACAATGCAGTACAGACAAGCAGCCTGTCCAAGCAAATATTGGAAGGGCAGGGGGGCAAGAGAGCAGGGAACAAGTACAAACAAATTTTATACGCAGAATAAAATATCAAATAATGAAACCTTGAGAGAAGCCTTATGCAGCCCTCCAATCAGAATTTCAGGGGAAAGTAACTAGAAACTAAACCTTAACAGAGAACAAACCTTCTCTTTGGAGGGGCTGGCATAGCCGGCCATCTGCCAGCTCAACTCAAGGGATATCTGGCTGCTCCAGGCACTGTTGTCTATCATCTCCAGAGATGTTCTTAGGAACTGCGTGTAAAACCAGAGTTAAAGCAGATGGTTAATTGCAAGAATGTGGGGGCTGTTGTGGGGTTTGGGGTTTTGGTTGGTTGGTTGGTTTTTGCTTCCTTGTTCTGTTGTAAACTTTCCAATATTCAGGTGTCCTGGGAAGATTATTTCCCTATTGAGAACTATAAACATTGACAACCCAGACTTCCTCTGCCTCTTGTTCTTGAACCTTTGCCTGAGGATTCCTCTCAGTCCCCAAACCCAGATGGACAGTGAATTGGAGAATGAGATGGAGCCAAGACATCTGACCATCGAGGAGTGATTTTCCAGTGGATGGACGATGGCTCTAGTCAACTTTGAACAAAGGGCCCTGGACTACGAAGGACCAGGCACCTTCTCTGAAGTGCTATGGACCCTTTATGACACCTCCCGAGGTACCCAGGGTTGTGAGGGACCTCACTACCACCTGCCCTTAGCATGAGGAAGCCTTCTCTGTACTTGCCAAGTGTCAGCTCCTGACTCTGCCAGTCACAGGAAACACAAGCACACCCTTCTCACCCCGTCCAGGATCCACTGTCCTTCCACAGATAAGCAATCAGTACACTCCAACCGCTCGCCCTCTGGACATCCCCAGAATGTCCAGCCCCTGTTCCACTGGACACTCACAGAATTCAGAGATTTGCTACACACCACCTTACCAGCTTCACCTCAGCATCACCGCTCCATTTCACACACTTCAATACATTGACAGTGAAAAGAAGTAGAGTTTAATTCACCAAGATCAGAGATTTGAGAAGCAGCAAGAATAATTAATGTACACAAATGGTTACATAAAAATAAAATCCTAACACACTTCTAGAGCTTCAACTTAAAGAACCAAACAGTCCCCTGTCTCACAAGGGATAGCTCCCCCAAATCTCTCTCCCAGCAGGAAACACCCAGACCAAATGTGATCCTCCATTCATAAGACAAGCCAGTTGGCAATTTGTCCAATAGGTGAAGGATACCTGGTGCAGGATACCTCTGGACCTCCAGATATAGTTCCAAGCATCCATTGTCCGCTTGTAAACAGGGTACCCCCTATTGTTTGTTTGTTTTTCTTGTCTCAAATCTCCTCTGGAGACTTTGCAATCACTTGATTAGAATTTTGCTCTATTGATTAGCATCCACTGTGAATAATTACTCAGTCTACATACAGCCATTCAAGCAGCTAAGCATCTTCTGCCTGAAAGAAACTTCTTTATCACCTTCTGGTGACCAGCCCCAACACACAGACCTTCAAAGCATCAATTTCAGTAGACAACCATGACGCCTGAGATATTATCCATCCAGTCACTGTGCAACGATTATGAGGATTATGCAGTGTGGCACAGGCATCCAGGAAAGGCTTTACATGACACCCTTTGATGATATAGAGATCAGATCCAGGGAATCCTGGGAACCCTATGCACTCCTGTGGCCTCTGCCAGTGGGTACCCAAAGGACCCGGGGTCACACCCTCAACTCCCATTGAAGTCAGCCAGAGGTTAGGAACTCTCAGCACTTTGCTGTTTCAGGCCCGACTTTTGAACAGCAGCCAGGAAATATCAGAAACCTCACAAGAGAACCTAATCTTAGTTGATTTTTGAGCCCAAAGAATTTCAAATGAGGCTGGATCTGGAATGGGAAATTCTAGAGTGTAATCCAACCCCAAATGGAACTCCAAACCTTCTGGGGCTTCTTTGTCACGAGGTCCTTTCCTTTCATTTTCAGCCCTTGCCATAAAAATCTTCCTTGTCTGGATTTACATGAGGCTGTAAAGAGCTCTTTCTGACCACAAAGACTTCTCCATGAGATACAGACACCAAACCTTGTCTTGTCTCTTTTCCTTTTTGGGTTTCTCAGAGCAAGTTTTCTTTTGAGTGGCAAATAGAAAAAAAAAATCCTTTAGACGTCCCCCAGTGATGCATTAGCACCATTAGCAGGCTGGGTTTCTGGTTAAGTTTTGTGTTGTTCCCAGGGGTAATACAGAGGGATTTATAACTAGAGCTGGTTGAACAATAGTAAGGCCATTTCACAAAACAAGTGGGATTTTTTTGTTTTCTTGATTTTTCAACATACAAATGAAAAGTGAAAATACAAAAATATTTTGCTTTTCAAAATCAAAAATGACCATTATTCAATTCTTTGTTTTCCCCATTTCCTTGCCTTTATCCCTCATCCCCGTGCTTTTTTCCCCCTCTTCCACTTTGTGATTGAAAAGCGGAGGGGGGCGGAGGGGGGAAGGGGGAAGGAGACAAACAGCAAAGCAACTGGAAAAAAAAATCAGCTGCAGTTTCAAAAAACTAAACATTTTCTAGTTGGGTTGGGGTTATTTTGTTTTGGGTTTTTTTTGTGTGTGTGTTTGAAAAAAAAAACAAAAAACAGAACCCTGAAAAATTTGAAAATGTCCCATGAAAATACAAAGGCCATTTTTAATTGAACAAAAGTTGCAAATGAAATGGTTTGACCAGCTCTGCTTATAATGAATAATTTATCATTAATTTTTTCCCCAGCTGATATATTTGGAGGGGGAAGAGAGGACTGTGACAATACATCTGAAAGCCATCCTCTACCTGAAGCAGCATGTGCTCCCACCGTGCATGGTCCAGGGAATTCTCTGTGTTTCCTATAAAGCAGGAGGCAAAACAATAATGTCACCTAGATTAGCAAGAAGAGTCATCCCAGGTATCTCCTTTGCAATCAGTCCTTCTAAAACTCCTGGTCTGCCAAGCTGGAACATACCTGGGCTTTCAAGGCGAAATGGAACTGTACCTATTGGGTTCTGGGAGAGTCACCCTGCTCCTGTCCTGAGGGGCTTAAAACAGCCCTGGGCGAGGGCTGTAGGAGGGAAAGAGGTGAGAGGTTTTTCGCAGGAGTGGGTGGGTGAGATTCTGTGGCCTGCATTGTGCAGGAGGTCAGACTAGATGATTATAATGGTCCCTTCTGACCTTGATATCTATGAATCTATGAAAGGGATTAACAAGAGCTGGGCTGACAGGGAAAGCAGCTACAGCTGTAGCCAGGGTAATCAGGGCCCAGCTGGCCCTTATAAGAGGGCCGTGGGCCAGTAGGAGAAGGTCTTTCTCTCTAGTTTTGAAGGGAGTAGGGCCTGCCTGCAGAAAGGGTACTGGGAATGAGGGTGGGCTGGGGAAAGGCCAGAGCAGCAGGGAAGCTCTAGGCTGGCAACTCCCCAGGCTATCGGGCCTGGTCCAAGGCCCATAGGGGTACTGGGTTGCAGGGAAAGGCAGCAGACCCAAACCCCCTTGCCTGTGGTGACTGGCTCTTACACTGCAATCTGCCCCAAGGTGCAGGGGCCCAGACTGAGGCAAGGTGGGGATTAGAGGGTTGGGCGTTCCCCAGAGAAGGGAGACCCATAGAGACTGAGGGGGTACTGCCAGGGCGCAGCACCCTGGGTAAAAAGGGCACCGGGGTCTGAGAGGGCCACGGGCCTGCAGAGGGTGCTCTGTGCTGGAAAGAGCTAATTCCCAGATGGCCAGCAGGAGGCGCTGCAGGGGTGAGTCGTTGCGCCGTCACAGGGACCTGCGCCAACGTTCTTTGTTGGACCAACAGAAAATGTCCTGTTTCAGAGTAGCAGCCGTCTCAGCCTGTATCCGCAAAAAGAAAAGGAGGACTTGTGGCACCTTAGAGACTAAGAAATTTATTGGAGCGTAAGCTTTCGTGAGCTACAGCTCACTTCGTCAGATGTTACGTACCCTGCTGGCATTTTTATTCAGGGTCCGTCAACCCACCAGGAGTGAGATGCTGAGCACTCCCAATTCCGCTTGACTTGAATGGGAGCTGAGGGTGCTGAGCACCTCACAAAACTCTTCTAAACATCAGAAGACTGGGTTTAGTAGGAATACAAACTTTTCCTGCAGAATCAGAGATTCTGGACTTGATCCGAACTGGATGTAAATCGTGTAGCTTCACTGAAGTCAATGGAATTATACTGATTTACATCAGCTGAGAATCTGGCCCTGTTTCTGAGTGTCCAGCTCTAACCTAGCCTTCTTTAATGGTGGCACGGTGTAGTGCTGGGGACTCTGTACAGCCGCAGCAAGGAGGGAAGATACAGCTCATTTTTTAAAATCTTTTTTGGAATATCAAACCCGCTTGTCCATGGGGGGGTTCGACGTTCATGAGAAACATAGCGGGCTTGTGCTGCACCTAGGGTCTGTCCTGCTCCCCAGAGACTAGACCGGCGCAGCTACGTCACTGGAGCTCTGCTGGCATAACGCCATCGTGTAGACGCAGCCTGCGCTGACTGAAGGGTTTTTTCCATGGAGGTCAATAGAGTCATACCACTGTAAAATTGGTGAAAGACCTTATTAGGCCCACAATACCTAGATTCTCCCTAGGGCACCCACCTGGCCAACCTAGCTTTTATGGCGCAGGTTTCTTATGGGTTTTTTAATCGAATCCCCCTTGAAAGTAAACGTGGGGTTTAATTTTCAGAAAAAGTCCGTTTGCAAAATCAGACTCTCTATGTAACCCCAAAATCTTTCACTAACCTCCAGCTTCATGCGTATTGACCTTCCCAAAAAATAACCTAGCAAAGGTGTGGGGGAAAGTGCTGTGAAATTTCCATTCAGCTGAAACCTTCCTGGCCTGATTCTGCCCTGTTTGAATTGGCCTCAGTGGTTCACAGTTATCCAGAGGAAGGAAAAGTGTGGGCCTAGAAGCCCCATTTCAATTCCCCACTGTTCCCACGTACTGCAACAGGAATGGCACAACACACGTCAATACGAAGCTGCATTTTCTGGCTTCCCTTCTATTCTCCATGGACCACACTCCTCCTAACTAACACTTTACCTTCAATGTACTGCAGCAGAGATGGGATCTTTACTACCCACATCTCACCCACTGCTGCATGGACAGTTTGGTGCAGGGCCTTTAGTAACTGCAAGGCAGCACATCCGTGTCCTTCTCTTTCATAAGGGGATGAGGCTACTACCTGTCAATGAGAGAGAAAGAACAGGCTAAGTTTTGTCAGCACAATACCAGTTTGTTCCTGAGGGAGGGAATAGTTCAGAGACTCTCATTGTGGAGACAATCCAAGAGAGTTTTTGCTTCTACTGCAGTGCCTTCCTGAAGAAGAAAGCATTGTAGCTAGTAGGAGGATGCAGGACAGTGTGTCTCAGGAGAGGCCGGAGAGAGAGAGAGACCCAGTCATACACATTCCTCAGCCTAAGTCAAGCATCTAGCTACAAAACCAATTTGTATAGTTAACTGTCCCATTCCACAGAAAACCTATTCTCATGGTCTACTCACCAGGAGTCGCGCCAGCAGCCCCTGGGGTGTAGGGAGTTGCACTAGGGAAAGAAACAGAATAGCGTTAATTATCCCAGGCTTTGCAGAGAGTCCTGCTGATGTTCTTCACCTCTCCATTTCCAACATGCCCACCAATGTTGAATACAGCTGATAATAATTTGCATTGCCATAGTGCTTTCAGTCTGAGCATCTCAGAATGCTCTACAAACATGTATGAATTCCACCTCATAGCACCTCTGTGAGGTTGGCATGAATTACTCCTTCATTTCACAAGTGGGGAAGCTGAGAGAGAAAGATCAAGTGATTTCCCCAAGGTCACATCCGAATTTTGGTGGCGAGCTGGGAACAGAACCCACATTTCCTAGCTCCCTCCCATGGCCGTGTTGTAATCACAAGACCATCCCTCATCCATTTTAGCCTCCTGATTGCAGATGAGAGAACTGGAGCAGACTGAACCTGTTCATTTCATAGTGCCTGGAGAGAAGAAATGAAAGAGTTTCTCTTATAAACCTCGTCCACTGTAGTCGAGGCAAGCAGCTGCTTCTCCTTCCCGCTGCTTTTTCTCAGCCAGTTCCCTCAGGCATCTGCAAAGAGGCTTCAAAGTACCAGTGTACTGAGTTGGCACCACATACTCCAGCAGCCTTGGCCATAACACCTGCAGAGAAGAGCGAGACTGTTCAGTACGGAGCTCTTTCCGTTCCCCCACCTCCAGTATCCTGCTGTCTGAATCCCTCCCTGCCATGTAGCTTCTCCTTTGATTCGTCACGGACCCTTCCCTAACCTATCACCTCATCTCTCTCTCCCCATTAGCTCACTCTACCTGTCTGGTGCCCCCTCACTCTGTCTTTTAAAGACACTATCTTGTTTGGTGAGTGTTAGGATATAGATATTCAGGCCTGTCTGCAAAGGCCTGTACTTTAAGAATTTAGGTGTATTCTTATCACTTGGCTAGTTATAGAGGTATAAAAGAAAGAAAGAATCAAAATCACTGTCTGCTGGTGTAAGAGCCTTCTCTTACTGTGACAGTCTGAGGCCCTGTTCTTAGGCTAAGGCCTTTGGCTAAGCAGCAGAGGCAGCCATAAGCTAGGACGCGAACAGTCACATCCTCACATTCCAAACTAGTCACACTGAAATCAGGTGCTATTGGGCTGTTAGGAATACAATCCTGTCCTGATAGTGCCTATCACCTCCAGAGAAAGGGAAGGGCCTAGAAGATGTAAAAGGAAACTTAGTTTGATAGCATCCTGTCTGGCAAGAACTCACTTACCAATACTGGGATGTGAAATCCTCACTTCTGTATTGTCTTGTCATTATCATAGAATCATAGAATATCAGGGTTGGAAGAGACCTCAGGAGGTCATCTAGTCCAACCCCCTGCTCAAAGCAGGACCAATCCCCAATTTTTGGCCCAGATCCCTAAATGGCCCCCTCAAGGATTGAACTCACAACCCTGGGTTTAGCAGGCCAATGCTCAAACCACTGAGCTATCCCTCCCCCCATTATAGTTCCCACTTTGCTATTGTTTGTCTGTATAATCTCTGTCTGGTTCTGTTCTTGTTCCTGTCTGCTGTATAATTAATTTTGCTGGCTGTAAACTAATGAAGGTGGTGGGATATAATTGGTTACATAATCATGTTACAATATGTTAGGATCCTACTAAATTTCAGGAACATGATTGGTTAAGGTATAGCAAAGCAGAAGTCAAGTTTTACTATATAGTCTGCAAAAAGAAAAGGAGTACTTGTGGCACCTTAGAGACTAACCAATTTATTTGAGCATGAGCTTTCGTGAGCTACATCTGATGATGATACATCTGATGATGATACATCTGATGAAGTGAGCTGTAGCTCACGAAAGCTTATGCTCAAATAAATTGGTTAGTCTCTAAGGTGCCACAAGTACTCCTTTTCTTTTTGCGAATACAGACTAACACGGCTGTTCCTCTGAGACCTATATAGTCTGCAGTCAATCAGGAAGTAGGGGGGTGGGGGAAATGGGAACAGGGAATGGGGGTAAGGAAATTGGAATCATGTTTGGCTAAGGGCAGGAATGGGAACAGGGACACAGGTGTAAGGCTCTGTGGTGTCAGAGCTGGGAAGGAGGATACTAAGGAAGGAAACTGGAATCATGCTTGCTGGAAGTTCACCCCAATAAACATCAAATTGTTTGCACCTTTGGACTTCGGGTATTGTTGCTCTCTGTTCATGAGAGAAGGACCAGGGAAGTG
Source organism: Caretta caretta (assembly GCF_965140235.1). Taxonomy (NCBI): domain Eukaryota; kingdom Metazoa; phylum Chordata; order Testudines; family Cheloniidae; genus Caretta; species Caretta caretta. The sequence goes on from NC_134225.1 coordinate 16,856,445, forward strand.
AGTGGGTGAAGGAATAAGCCCCCTAACAGTGAGCAATTGGGCTCTCACCCAGAGATGAAGCCTCTTTCCCAGCATTAGAGCATTATGGAGATATTTAGATAGTACCATAAGCTTACTCAGAACTTGACAGACCTATATAAGGCACAGTCCCAGCCCCAATATCTCTTCAAATCCAGGATCACCAACTCTACGTTTCAGAAGTATTCATGGGGGATCTAAGGGGAAGTTGCACTCAGACAGTGGAAAGAATTAAGAGACGATCTCTGCAACATGATTCCTTCCAGTTAAGTTGCTTTATATCTTTCCTCTACTGTGAACCGCTTACTCCATGATGAAGGGGTCACATCATCCCTGACATGAATTTGACATGCTGATCCTCCATTATGCTGGCTGTGCAGAAGGCTTCCTTGTGGAGGGGTACAAGGAACGTAAGGAAGAACGTCCCTATTTCAAGAAGCAGTAGCAAGAGGTCACTTACTTGGGTCATTCCATTGACTGAGGTGTCCAGACATTGCAGGATGTCAATGCACAGGGTTTGGATCGTGCTTTCTTCCTCAACATCCTGGGTGAGAAGTGTTGTACCCTGCTGTGAGAGAGCTAGATAGAACTTATTCGCTAGTAGTAAGATACTGGCAATAGAACCAGTGTCCTTCTCTTACAAAGCCACCTTGAGCATTGACCTATGCCTGCTTTTATACTGCACTGGAAGTGCACAAACGTCTGAAGGGAAGAGAATAATAGAAACTCCGAACTGGTGGGTCCGATCCCAGGCTTAGGAAAACCCTAAAATGAAGGGAATGATTCACTGGACACAAAAGAGTTCCCCCAACAGTGTTCAATGTTTTAAAATTTGAAAAACTGTTTCATCTTTTGATCTCTGAGGAAAAACATTCCGATTCTGCCCAGGGGAAATAAATTTGCAGAACCAGGGGGATCCAATCTCTTTGTTCTGATGCCCCAACCAGCTTGGTCATTCTGTGTGTAGTGAGTGTGATTCTATCAATGGGACCAAAACTGGCCTGATGAGAAAAAGCAGCCTTCTTTGAGAGATGTGTGTGTGTGTATTGCCACGAGCTCCAACTTTGTAGAAAAGGGGCCAGGCAGAGCTAAGATCTTCCACAACTTACTGTCAAGTTGAACTGTTTATGTTCATACATATCACGGATTCAGTCATGGAGCACAAAGTGTCTGGGGCCCGCGGCTGTGTCCATGGATAGAAATACGGATTGAAGATATTTTTATGCAGCCTGCATAACCTGAGTGTTTTGCTGATTGTTTAGGTCTGCTTTGACAGCCACAGAACGGGGCATCGTTCTGTTTTTTGGAGAGTCTATTTAAAACAAAAAGATGTGCTTCCTTGTACAGGAACATTTCACTGAAAAATGGTGTTTTCTGAATGTTCAAGGACTCATCAGAGGTTGGAGCAGCATAGATAACTCTGTTAGATGGAAATACCCAGTGTGAGATTCTGGTCTCTGTTACACTAGTATAAATCCAGAGTAACACCACTCAAGTCAGTGGAGTTACCTTGACTTTACACCAATATAACGGATCCGATTCTGGCTCTATTCATTCAGTCCAGCTGTCCTGGAGTCAAAACTCCCACTGAAGTCAAGGGGAGCAATCAGCATGCAAGAATGGTAGGACCGAGTCCTAAGCGTTAAGAACTCTCCTTACCAGTTTGCTGGTGGACACACTGAACTCGCTGAAAACATATGCTACCAGATCCCATGCTGCACAATTCTCCACACTTCCTGAACTGAGCAGCGTCCTGATGAAATGAAGAGCTGCCTTCCTCACCTGCAAGGGTAGAGATTACACACCGCACTTCTTGTTAGCCCTTCTGCCTGAAATAGGAGCTAGGATATGATATGAGAGTCCTTATGCTTTTGATTTTGTCTCCTTGGATTAGAAACATGGATACATTTTACACCGGCAGGAGAATGACATGCCTTCTCTATTCTGCAGTCTCTCATCTGGATCGGAATGAAAGCTCCACCCAGATATCCATTCATCCCATAACACTGAAAAAGTTGAAATAGTTCACTGTTCCACACACAATCTTACCGTAGCATTCTGATCACTGAGAGTGGATTTCACTGCCTTCACAATCAGAAGCTTTTTAACTCTTGTCTCAGGCACTGAAAGATAAGGAGAGGTGTACAGTGCTTCTTTGTTCCACACACACTCACTTTCCACATTGGAATTAATCCTGGATTCCAAAGGGCCCTAGTTAAGAAGAGTATCAAGCTTCTCTCCTCTACAGAATCAGTGGGGAAGACATAGGACCAGATTCTGGTCTCAGTTGCACCAGTGTAAATCTAAAGTAATTCCATTTCTCTAAATAGTGCCATCCTACTACCATGATGGAAATATTATAAAGGAGTTTGATAGACTGAGGTGACTGAAGTTAATCTGTGTTTACACCGGCATAACAGGACTCAGAATCTAGTCTAGAGTGTATAATACTTAGGATTCTCGAGTCAGGAGTATTATTCTATTTTTATCTGATTATTGTTAACATGCATTAGCCCCAAGTTAACTTCTGTATTTGAAGTTGAAAAAGACCTTGACAAATATCTTGGGCTACATTCAGCACTTAGTTGAACCTGTTGATTTCTGTGTGGCCATATGGGGGTAACTTAGGGCAGCATTTGGTCCCTTAGGGGATCTCCAAACCACTGGTGACTGTGTTCTAGAGACTCTGTGCCCCAGTTGCAGAGGTGATGAGTCTGCTGAAGCCCTGCCGTGCCTACAAAGCCTTGGTTCTTTAGCTCAATCTCGAGTAGCTCAAGCTTTTAGCTCTGGATGTCCTCAACTCAACCCTCAGCGTGTCGGCCAAGAGGGCAGCTGGCACAGTTGCTCCTGTGTTACTTACAGTCAGCCCCAACAATAGCTCTCAGGAAATCTAAAGACGCCACACGAACGGCCTCATGCTCAATCTCCAGCTGCTCGTGTAGAAATGCTAGCAGATCATCAGGAGAAGAACGGGCTGCAAGGGAAGAAATCACATCCTCACTGTCTGCAGAACTCTTATTCTTACCGTACCTCACAAAGGTGAGGAAGTTACAAAGAAACCACTGTGTAACTCAGAGTCTCTTCCCCTTACCTAGCAGAAGTACACAATGGAACAGCTCTTGGTGGTTTTCTCTGCTGAGCTGCTTAGCTGGAGAACAGATCTGTGGGAAGAAGGGAAATGGTGAAAGAAAAACTAATCAGAAGCAAGGGAAAAGAAAAATGTTCAATTCATTTCTAAGCTTCCACTTCCTGCTTGTCCAACTAGAGGTCTGAACCCCAGGGAGATGGTCCTGCATGCACAGCAAGACTCAAAGACAATGACCAATACATTAGATAAGAGAAGCTAAAGTGTTTTGAGCAGCAGAGCTGACCTAATCAAGACACAGCCACAGTTTTTACTTTACAACTCTGACTCCCCCTGGTAATCGGCTTATGGTGCAATCGCTTTACAAACTGAGCTGGATAGTAGCTAAGAAAATGAGAGCGCTCCCTGCTTACTCTTGAGCCTGCAGAAATCAGTAAGGCATGAGGAGGTCCCCAGGCTCTGCACGATCATTCCATTGATTTTTTAGTGTTAATATGCTTCAGATCTGCTGTGCCTAAGCTGAAGGGATCCAAGCAAAACCACCCCTCACCTGGTTGTGCAGAGCACTGCAGATGGCTTGAAACTTCCCTTTAGGTAGAGGGATCTTATATTCAACAGAGACCTCCAAGAGCTGGCTCAGACTCTGCAACAGAGGGCGAAAGTCAGATGGTGGGCACACAAAGGAGCCATATGTAGTGACTGAAGCAGATTCAGGGGATTCCTAGATTCCAAGGCCAGACCGGATTCTTGCCATCATCTAGTCTGACCTCCGCTCGGTATGACACAGGCCATAGACCTTGCCCAGAATCATTCCCAGAGCAGAGCTTTTAGAAAAACATACCAATCCTGATTGAAAAATCATCAGAATCCGCCTCGGCCCTTGATTAAAAAATGGTGAAAATCTAATTCCTTCCTGCATCTAACACACTTTTCTCCGTTGCTGCTTGAAGCTTCCAGAATGTCTCGGATGCCATCTACATACTTTACTATGTTTACACAGTTGTGTAGTGCCCTGATGCTATCAAACAAGTCCATGATACATTGGTTCCCTCCAAATCATGGGTATTTCAACCCCCAAAGTGACCACATACTCTGTACTAGAAAGCTTCAACCAACATAGACGGTGAGTAAATATCACTACCAAGAAGTTATAGCTGTCTCATGACTTCATTTACAACTGTGTAGCCCCACTGAAGACAGAATATGGCCCCTTACTTCTCGCTCATGTGGTACTGAGGGTGGATGAAATAGAGGGACAAGGCGAGTGAGACAATATCTTCAATTAGAATCTTCAATTAGTGAGACAATATCTTCAAATTCAATCAAACCTGGATTTGTGCTGGAAATGGCCCACCTTAATTATGCACATTGTAGGGAGAATGGTCACTTTGGATGAGCTATTACCAGCAGGATAGTGAGTTTGTGTTTGTGGTTTTTGGGAGGGGGATGAGGGGGTGAGAGAACCTGGATTTGTGCAGGAAATGGCCCAACTTTATTATCATGCACATTGTGTAAAGAGTTGTCACTTTGGATGGGCTATCACCAGCAGGAGAGTGAATTTGTGTGGGGGGGTGGAGGGTGAGAAAACCTGGATTTGTGCTGGAAATGGCCCACCTGATGATCACTTTAGATAAGATATTACCAGCTGGACAGTGGGGTGGGAGGAGGTATTTTTTCATATTCTCTGTGTATATATAAAGTCTGCTGCAGTTTCCACGGCATGCATCCGATGAAGTGAGCTGTAGCTCACGAAAGCTCATGCTCAAATAAATTGGTTAGTCTCTAAGGTGCCACAAGTCCTCCTTTTCTTTTTTCAATTAGATTATCACACCCACCTTGTCGCTCCAATATCTTGGACCAACATGGCTACAACAGCACTGCATAGAACCGTAGATGAAACAGACAGGCAATGATTTTATATCTATCTAGTTATGCAGTGCAAAGCAATGACCCTCAAGCCTCCTTGTTATTAATTTTCAACCGTTGACAGTTGACTTGGTACCCACCAGAGACAACATATGGTAGCCCCTGCTCTGAGGAGCTTATGATCTAAAAGAGAGACACAGAGTTGACAGGATGTTTTGGGAAATCACAAGGAGAGAGTATCTTGTTGTGCAGGTGTTTTGTTTTTTTATCTCCTTCTCCTCCTCCCCAGGAAACAGAGGATGCTTTTCATCAGAGGCAGTTACCTACAAATCTTGTTGCCTGGGTCACCATGTGTATAAAGCCAGAACTTGTGTGCATATTTATTATCTAACAAGTCACTATCTAGACCAGGAAACCCCACTGGTAGCAAATTCCTCCTGCAGTTCACACATGCACACACAGAGACAGTTACCTTAATGAGTGGTACCTCACCTTGGTGACGTGAAAAACATCAATTTCCTCCTTATATTGCTCAAGGAGCCATGAGATCTCCTTAAATATCGGATTTTGTGGCTCCTTTTTGTGTAGTAGGATGCCCATCATGGGACCAAGGGCTTTGATGATGGCCTGCTTGAGCTGCATAGATGAGACACAGAATTTATGTTCCTATGAATTCATTCAATATCTTCCAATAGGCACACCTTTTCTACTTCTAATGAGTGCAATTTCCCTTGTTCCACTGTCGGAACGGTCCTATCCCAATATTTCCTGGTAAAGAACCAGGACTCGTAGGGTTGGTGTCAGGATTATATTCTAATGCACCTCACAACTAGAGCAGGTAAAATATTTCCCCAGATTAATATGCATTCTAGGCCAACTCATCCCTGCTGTAACTCCACTGGGGCTGAATGGACTTAGACCAGGAATTAATTTAGCCCACTATCCCGGGTTCATCTGCACATTAGGTGCACAAGACTAGAATCCATGTACACTAGGTACAGACCGAATTTCCATGATGTGGTGACATTATAAACGTATGGGTTTTCGATGTTTTACATGACACTCTGTTCCATCCAAAAGGACCTACCATTAAATGCCATCATCACAAAGAGTGCCAGACACACAGAATGTAACATCACAATTTCCGCTAAAGGTTTAGAAAGTCAGCAATCCTCACCTCCAGCTCCTCACAGGTCAGCCAGTTGCTGGTCACATGACAATATAAGGGAAGAATTTGATTGCAGAATCGTGATTCACCCATTCTGGGGAATGAGCACTTTTCCCAGTTCATAAAATATCCATTCACTGCCCTTGAGCATTTTTCCAGAACTGCACGGAAGGAGAGAAGACAGGCAATGTGAAAAGGACATAGTAATAATGAGGAGAAGTTGCTTTCTCAGAGAAGGTACCCAGGCCTATCGTTTACTCCAATTCCATGGCAGCTCCTATCAGGACTAGATGCTGAAATCCCATATCAATTTGGAGCTATTTCTCTTTCCCCCATTCCATTTCTTGTTTCTTAAAAGGCTTTTTTCTTTGTACATCTCTCCATCTTTTTTCAATTACCATCATTTGAAGACTCGCGTCCTCTGCAGTTGTTGTTTATTCAACCCGAACACTGTATGATTTCATCTTGAGTTACAGTTTGTCTGAAAGATGTTCAGTGCCCCTAACTGCCATTGGCTTTAGTGGGATTTGAAGGTAGTGGGGAGCACTTTGCCCTAAAAGTAGGTGTATCTAGTGTCCTTGCTAAGAGGAATTAGGGCCCAATCCTGTTCTCTATGAAGTGGATGGCAAAATTCCCATTTCCCTCAAGGGCACAGGATTAACCCCTTACTGAGCATCACCTGAAAAGCAAAGGAAGAGAGAAGTGGAGAAGAAGAGAAGACAGAGAAAGAGGGTGAAAGGAGATGATGATGATGATGATGAAGAAACTAAGGAGAGAGAATGGGTGGAGGAGTGGGAAACAGGGGATTTTTAAATGTACAGTAATGAAATCTGCTCCCTTCACCTCCTCCCCCAGGAGCCTCCTGGCAGAGGGGCAGCTTCAGCCTTTGTGTCTGTTTATTTTAAACGATATGCATGAGTCACAAAGGGCCTGAACTTACAAATGCTCAGCACCTCCTGCAAAGTAAGGAGCATTCTCAACTTCACTGAGTGCCATGGGAGCCAAGGAACGCAGCACCTGGTGCAATCCAGGGAAGGGAGCACAGTTCAGGGCCTGTTTGCAGACTTGGTCAGTCACTTAAATCTGTACCAAGACCCCCTAAATATCCTGGCTCGGACGATTTAACTGGGAATTGGTCCTGCTTCGAGCAGGGGGTTGGACTAGATGACCTTCTGGGGTCCCTTCCAACCCTGATATTCTATTCTATGATCCATTTGGGGCACCTACAGGAAGTGCTGGCACTTACCACCACAAAATGCTTGTCTCATCCTGCTGTCCTCGACTAACTCCAACATGGAGATCATGCCGTTCAGGATCATTCCCACAAAAGGGATACACTTAAGTGCTGCAGAGAAAGGCCAGAAGAGAAGGAAGACAGACAATCAGCTGCTCTCTGCCTTCTTACAACACACTTAGAAACACTGTGGGGCAGGATGCTATGGGTTCCGAGGCCATTGGCGCTGCGTAAGCAGAGCAGAATGGCTTTAAAGCAGCCATTGAAAGCCAGTGGGGGATTCACCCTGAAGAGGGGAATCCTCCACAAGTGTACAGCTGTGCCCAATGCCCAACTCACTCCCAGAGTAAGGGGAGAGAGCACTGGGGCGGGATGGGAAGTGGGGTGGAGAAGAGCTCCACTAGACCTGATCTTCCACTCATTCCCATCCTTCAGGTACTTCACTCAGGGGCATAAGTTAGAGCTTGCACCTCTGGCTGGATCGCTCATGATCTGGAGGCCAGAACTAGCAACAGCGGTTAATCTTGTGTTTCTACACACACACTCAAACAGAGCTCTGTTTAGCGGTAACATTTTTAGGTAGAGAGATAATCCCCTGTCCTTAAATGAAAAACAATCACTTTGAAAGAAAAGAGGGAAGTGACCATACCATAGGCGGATGACAGGTTGCCCAACGTAATGAAAATAAACTCCTCAGGCAGCTCCAGATGATACATCAGCTCTAACATGACATCACTGAAATAGCAGCGTGCCAGAGTCACTAAGGTGTTGCTAGCTGCCACTTTTAGTTCATTTCTTGCTTCCTAAAAACAAAAACCAAAAGAGAGAGACTGAGGTGACTGAAGCCGGTTGCACTAGCCTGAGTTGTTTACATGAGTCAAGTCCTTATTTCTGTGCACAAGTTGTGAATGAACCAACCCAACTTTCTGAGGGTAGAGTCATTCGTCATAAATATTCCTTGAGTCACTTGGCTAAACAGTTTTCAGCCTTCGAGTTGCTTGCAAGCTGCTTCGTTAGCCGATTCACTGTTAGCCACTTGTGGTGGGTGACTGGTCACCAGAGTCACATGATATTTTCCCTGCCCTTCCCTGAGGCGGTAAGTGAGACACAGACTGGGCAGCTTCAAGATATTCCGAGAGCTTTCCTGGAATAAACTGTCCCCCAAAAGGAGGCTGACTTCCTTTGGAACAAGAGAGGGATTTTTCCATGGGTTTTCCTGCTGGCAAACTATATTCTAAATCCAATGCTGCTTCTTTTGGAGATAGCTCAGATTCTGTCTGTCTTGGGGCTTTATACTGCCACTTATCGCTACAGTATCAGAGCGCCTTCCCCATAAAATCAGTATCAATAATGAAATCCTGAGTAGACTTCGGGAAAGACTTGCTCCTTAAGACACCATAGGCCTGTCTCTGGGTCTGAGATCATGTGTCTCAGGTCCTGATCCTGCAAAGCACTTCAGCACATGTGTAACTTTCAGCATGTGAGTTGTCCCATCTTATGCATGTGCACAAGTGCTGTCTAGGACCTGGGCTTTGGTCTGGAGGAAGGTGTGGGCCTCTAACAGAAGAATACATTTTCATTTCAGTATATAGTTTATCCCCCCAAAAGAGAGTTTGAATGAGTTAAAGCTTTGGATCCTTTGATTGGTATCTCGGGAGAACTAACTTACCTGAGTCTCTCTCATGTGGTTTGAGGCTAGTGTTGTTATTTTCTTCAGAAGCCTTCTCTCCAGGCCCTGGGTGTCCTGCTGTAAGACTTTCTCCAGGACACAGTAAATGTCTACTCTGTTTTGCTGGGGACAAAACATACAAGAGAAGAATTGGGAAAACTCTTTCTTGCCGACCAGACAGTAATGTGGCGAATAAGCCCCTGCCCTAATTGGTGGCTTAACTGGTGTAAAACGTGCCCGGCCCTCCACAAGCACCGCATTGAGCAGCACTTCAGAAGCAGCCAAGCAACTGACATCGTTTAATCTTCCTGGAGAGAAAAGAGCCAGAGGAAGCGCCCTTCACTGCCCCCTTCTCTTGTTTCATTTATTCAGAACAAACAATAAAAATGAGCACCTTGCCCTTGCTCTAGCCACTCCAGGCAGAATTTGTAAATGTGGAATATAAAATACCCAACTCCTGCAGTAAGTCCTCAACCGCTCCCAGGGGCAATGAGCTCAGCCGTTAGATCTACATGGGAGTGGGTTTCTGAGTGGGGGTGGAGGGACACATGTGGACAGGGGGTGCCAGGACCCACGGGTGTGCAGGAACACATGGAGACAGGGGCAGATGTGCCTTACTGAATGGGAGAGGTTAGGGGTCAGACAGGGTCTGCATGGGGGGAGCTGCCTAACAATTCCTCCCTGCCCCTCCCAAAAAAACTCTTCCAGACTTTTCCCACCCATACCCAGCAACGCTCCAAGTTCACACCCAGGCTCCTTCCCAGCAATTTACTTCCCTCTCCCTCAGCTCCTCCATTACCCCTGACTCTACCAAGCCTTTGCACTGCACCTAAGGGGTGCAAGAAATATGGTTCTGTATTGAGTTTAAATGAATTATTACTCTGAGTTCTGTATTAACATGCATAGTAAGGAATCAGTTTGTCAAAAATCATTTCCTGAATCCTTTTTGTTGTCTGTATTCATACAGACATACTTGCTGACAGGTATTTTGAAATAAATAACCAAAAATAATTTTAACGGGTGTAATTATATTGTATTCTTTTGACAAACAAAATATGCAGAATTTTGCAGAACTTCTAAAATATTGTACGCATCATTTTTATTTTTTTCTTGCAGAATTCCCCCCGTAGAAAATATATAGATAAGGGTCCCTTCAATGCTATAATCTCAATAATATGTCATCATCATAAAGGAGTGTTGGCTAGGATTTAGAGCAGGGAGTCAGTTCACTTGGGTTTTATTCACATTCTTTGACTAACTTGCTAAGTGGTGTTGAGCAAGTTACTTAATTCCCTGTGACACAAGTCATCCGTAAATGAGGATAATGCTTCCCATTCTCACAAGGGTGCTGTGAGTCTTAATTCATTAGTGTTAGGGAAGTGCTTTGAGATTTTTGGATGAAGATGCGAAAGAAGGGCAAAGTATTATTAGAAGAGATTACTGCTAGTCCGATGGTGTACTTTTACTGTCTACAGCCCATGTACTCCACTGTGTGTAAAAGGACAATGCTCTCTTTATAGAGCATTATATCATCCTGATCTGTAAGAACAGCATTTTGCATGATGAGTTTACGCCTGAGGACAGAAGGGCGAATACTGATTCTCCTGATGGTGCGCCAGGCCAAGTTCTACACTGAATTATCCCCGTGCAGTCCCCTGTACCCCCATGAAGTCAGGCAGAATTTGGAGTGGACACCTGGAAAGCGGATGTAATTTCATGAAACTGCCCTACCTCATCCGTTTGCAGTTTCTCGAGCAGAACTGTCAGAACGATAGCCAGCTTGGTCTCGGCTATAAAGGCAATCCTGAGGGCAATTTTGCCCTTATCTTGATCATCCATATGTGCCAGGAGGGAAACAACCTCATTATAAACACCTGAAATTAAATAAAAGGATAGCAGAAATTGGTGCTGGCCTCTTTAATTCACTATCCAGTCAAGATTCTGCAGGAGCCCCAACACTGTGAGAAGTAGACCTGGGAATCCTGGAAATCCTCTTCCTTCCTCCTCATGACCAGGTTTGTTTGCTGAACTACCCAGTGTGCTTGGGGGGAAATCATAATGAAGCAAATATGCTCCTTTCAAGTAGATCCCCCCGTAAAATAATCTTCCTTTCCCTCTTTACTGTCAATTGATGAGTTTTGATAGCATACAGAGTAATAATTTAACTCTAAGTCAAGAAATAGAGCTAAAGTTAAGCACATGCTTAAGAGTTTTGCTTAGTCAGGGCCCCATTTTCAAAAATCCTGAGCACCCAGATGTACCTATTGACTATGCTGGGAACTTTTGGGGCTCGGTATCTCTTGAAAATCAGGCCACTGTTGGAGAGCTCAGTATGAATTTAGAAGCCTAACTTTAGGCCCCTTGTTTTGAAGAAAGCCTTCAATCTTCTTTTATGGTAGTTTAAATACTTGCAGAGAAGACTCATGGAACGGAGTTCATCCAGTTCATAGAATATCAGGGTTGGAAGGGACCTCAGGAGGTCATCTAGTCCGACCCCCTGCTCAAAGCAGGACCAATCCCCAACTTTTGCCCCAGATCCCTAAATGGCCCCCTCAAGGATTGAACTCACAACCCTGGGTTTAGCAGGCCAATGTTCAAACCACTGAGTTATCCCTCCCCCTGTACAGTTGCCTGTAGAGGTCATAAAGGAATTCCCCCGCCCCCCCCACCCCCATGCACAATTGGCGAGGTGTACGCTGTGAGTGGGGTGGGGTGGGGTGGGGTGGGTCCCTCCAACCTTCATCTGAAGCGTCAGGGATTGACCATAGCAGGAGATGGGACACCTGGTAGGGTGGACCAGTACTCTAAGATGGTTCAGAGAATCTGTTTCCTTAGCTGTCCTGCTCACATGCTCAGGGTCCAACTGATCTCCAGAGTTGTGGGTGGGAAGGAATTTCCCCCTGGTCGGATTGGCAGGGACCTTTGAGTGGGAGGATGGGGCACTGATCACCTGCTAGGATAATCTGAGTATATCTGACCTAATCAATTCTTGACCATTGCAAGGGCCTCAGGCATTGGTGGAACCTCAGTCTCTCCTGTCCTCTGCTGATGGCACACAACAGTTTTGTCTCCTAAAGACTGAAATGTTTTCGTCCAAGACAAGTTTTGGGGTTCAGGGTAGGGTTGCTAGGTGAAATTTAGTGGCCTGTGAAATACAGGAAGTCAGACTAGATGATCTAATGGCCCCTTCTGGCCTTAAACTCTAGGAAACAATGAAATAGCTGGTGTATGAAAAAAAACAGGATTTGATCTCCCATGTATCTCTTCGCTCTGGGCAGAAATTCTCCAGGAGACTTAATATTTCACAAGAAATCTGAAATGCCGTATTTATCTGTCTCCATTGTAACAGCATTCCAAGCATGAAGGAGGAACTAACAAGATTTCCCCTTCCCAGGAAAGACTGCCCATCCGTTATGCAAATTGCATCCTTCAGTTGTAACACCCAGATGCAAACGGAATCATAACTGTAACCTACACTGCCCATCCGTGTGGGATGAGGAGCACTAGTGTTGCTAAGAAATGTGACCCCATGCTTTGTACTCTTGCAGTTAAGATATTAGCAGAGCTTCATTTAGACAGCTAGAGGAGAAGTCCTTCTGCCTTTTTTGTTCTAATTTCCCCTCTCTCTGATGGAGTTGGCTCCATGGATGCAGAAGACACAAAATGAGGGCCCATAACAAACATAAAACAACTGGGAGAAAAGAAGGAAGACCTCCCCCATAACATTCCCTAGAAACTCAGATTCTCAGGAAAGTTTCCAGGTCCAGAGGCTGTAGGCCAACTCCTCAACTGGTGTAAATCAACACAGCTACAAGGAAGTCAACAGAGGGACACTGGTTTCCAGCAGCTGAGGTTCTGCTCATACAAAAGGAGAACATTACAGCTAATCTGTATGCCTACGCTTTCTAAATGTGTGTGTGAATATAGAATAGATATAGAGAATACAATGCTGACCCTTACCTCTGTCGGTTACCTCCTGCTCACTCACAAATTTATTCATGTTTTAATCTTTCCTCAACACTTCCTCCAGTCCTTTCTCCAAAGAGCTCCAGTACTGATAGGCAGCTGGCCTGTCAGGCTGTCCTGTCCTGTCCAGGATAGCCAGTTCAGATTATGCAAGCACTATTATGACATCGCTGTGACTGTGACATAGCACATAAACTGCTGCTGACCAGGTAGGTGCTGTGATGACATGGACAAGAGCCTCAAAGGTATTTAGGCTCCTAACTCGCACTGAAATCAATAGATGTGAGGAACCTAAATACATTTCAATATCTGGGCCCATCCATGTACGCAGTCCAATAGGTGGCTAAATTTGCTCCAGTGTAGAATTTCTCATTCGCTCTAAATCATTTTGAATTTTGGTTCCGTCCCTCTCTCAGTTTGCCACACTTTCTAATATTGGTTTTACTGGAAAATCTGCTCCTGGTTGAATGGATAGAAAATAAAAGCACCGAACAAAGAAAGAGAAGAAACTGCCTTGGAGAATGCACAGTGACACTTGAGTGTGGTTGGTTGGTTGGAATGCACAGTGACACTTGAGTGTGGGTGGTTGGTTTCCTTTGCTTTTTAATTCGGTTGATTAAAAAGCTTGATGAAATCTTATTGGACTGTATTACAAATATTGATTTTATATTGTTTTACAATGAATTGAAATTTATTCTTCATTTCCATGTCCCGCCAAACAAATCAACTAAATTATTTTTTGTTGTGTTTAATACAGTGTGGTGTCATATGTATGGCCATATGTAGAGGCCACACTTGATTTTGGAGATGATGTTGCCTTCAAAGCATTCAGAGTGATGACACTCTTTGCAGTAAACCATATGGAAAAAGAATTCCAATGACATGTGTCCTTTGCTATGTATAAGTGATTTTGTGCCTTACCCTTTCTGATTTTGCCCTTACACGGACATGCTATTCTTTTGTACTCCTCCTTAGTAATTCGTCCATGTTTCCCCATTTTGTAGGATTTCTTTTTGATTTTCAGGTCATTACAAAACTTCTGATGGAGCCATTGGCCTCTTACTATTCTTCCTGTCTTTCCTTTGCATTGGCAGTTGTGCCTTTAATATTGTCTCCTGGAGGTTAAACTGCCAGCTTTCCTGAACTCCTTTATGCCTTAGACTTTTTCCCCATGGGTCGCTACCTACCAATTCTCTGAGGATGTTAAAGTCTGCTTTGGCAGTCCTTCTCCTGTCATTCTCACTCCTTCCTTTCCTTAGAATCATGAAATCTATCCTTCCTGATCCCTTTCACCCAAATCACCTTCCACCTTCACATTCACCACCAGCTCCTCCCTGCTGGTCAGAATCAAGTCTAAAATGGCTGTCCCCCCGCTTACTTCCTCCATTTTCTGAAACAAAGCATTGTCCCCAGTACATTCCAGGAACTTATTGGATAATTTTGGGTTTTACCGTATTCCTTTTTCAGCAGATGTCTGGGTAGGTAAAGTCCCCCATTACGATCAGGATTTGTCTTTTGCATATTTCTGTTGTTTGTTCTAGAAATGCCTCGTCTCCCTCCTCTTCCTGATTTGGTGGTCTGTAATAGACCCCCTACCAGGACCTCACCCCTGTTTATTCCCTCTTTTATCTTTACTCAGAGACTTTCAACTGGTCTGCTTCTCACCTCCTTCTGGACCTCAGAACAGGTTTACAATGCAATATGTCCTCTCTTTTTTTTCCTGCCTGTCCTTCCTCAACAAGCTATAGCCCTCTATACCATTAGTCCAGTCATGAGATTTATCCCATCAAGTATCTGTGATGCAGTTAAGCTCAGTTAAGATTCATGTACTAAAACTCCCAGTTCTTACTGCTTATTCCCCATTATTATTACTCCTTGCTTGTGTGTACAGACATCTAAGACGTTAAGCGGATGTCCCCATGGATTTCCCTCTTGTTTCTCTGGTAATTCTACTGCAATTTTCCACATCTACTTCTCCCCACACAGCTAGTTCTCTATTAAGGCCACCTTTTTTTTACCAGATGTCAGGTTCACATACTTCCATTTACCGTGACTAATCTCTTAAGCTAGCGGGGATGGCCACGCTATAAAAATATTTCTGTAGATCAGCATGTGATTATTTGTATTGCAGTACTGCCTCACAGTCCCAGTCACAGAGCAGGATCCCATTGCGCTAGGACCTGTACAAACAGAGAACAAGATGGTCCTTAACTGTCATTAATTAATTAACACATCTTAACAGCACAACAACAAGACAAGAGGGTAATAAAGCAAGCAAAAAAGCCCCCTTTGATCAGGTACCAGCAGATAACTAATATAGTGCTACCTATTTCGGGAACTTTCTTCCTGAGTCAGGGTCTGATGTGACTCAGCCCCTGTTCCATGCCATTGTGTAAACTGGGGACTCGTACATTTGCACAAGATGGAAAGTATCCAGTGGCACACAGTTGAGGCCTACTCCATTTTTAGTACATAAACAGCAGGCCGCTCTGCAAGAAGCTAAGGGCATGGTCAGCACAGAGAGTTTGCCTGTCTCTGTGCTGGTGTTCTGCACCCCTCACAGTCTACACCTGGCTCCATAAAGTCGGGCCTTTCAAAAATGCAGCATCAGGTAGGAGCGCAAGTAATTGTAAGAATGCTTGCTCATTGCAGCTGTTAACATCCGGGCAAGGCATCCACATATAAGTCCACTACGGATGGACCAGTGATGGGAAGAGTGTTCATGCATGTGACAAGTAACACCATGAACTATGTCATGCCACAGAACAAATTAAGATCAAGAACAGAACAAGAGTATGTGTGGCAAAACCATGACAAACACTGTGCAGGCATCAAGGAGCTCATAAATTAGCACATCATCACCCAAACACTGCCACAGCTTGACTTAGAACTTGGGCAACAGTAGACCCTCAAAAGGAGGAGGCCACAGCTTTACACCCGTGGTCACTGTGATGTTAACTGGCTGCATTTGACAAGAGCTGGATCAGAGGCTGACTTTGAGTGTATTTACAGGGGGCAAGGTTTTCACAACACAAGCCTTGTGCACACACGCAAATAGTGTTCTGCAGCAGTGCAAGTTGAGCTGCAGCAATGAGCAGCGCGATCCTGCTTGGGCTCGTAATTCATACACTTCTCTCACTAATGAGGATCAACAGATTAACCCATACTGAATGCAGCTTGACAATATACCATCACTTAAAACACATTACAGTCAGAAAGGATGATAAATATTCCATTTATACACATTATGTACAAGGCCCGAAATGACTGAGGATGCAAGAAAACAAAGCTGGTAAATACAGAAAATGCATTTGTCATAAATATAAAGGGAAGGGTAAACCCCTTTAAAATCCCTCCTGGCCAGAGGAAAAATCCTCTCACCTGTAAAGGGTTTAGAAGCTCAAGGTAACCTCGTTGGCACTTGACCAAAATGACCAATGAGGGGACAAGATACTTTCAAAAGCTGGGAGGAGGGAGAAAAAACAAAGGGTCTGTGTCTGTGTCTGTCTGTCTGAAATCAGTGGAAGCTAGGAGCCTAAATACCTACTGTAGAATTTGACCCAATAACCACAATAATACTAATTTGCATTTCTAGAGAGATTTTCTTCTTCAAAGCATTTTACACATATTTTCTAACTCTCTGCTTCAAATAATAGCCATTATTGACAGACAATTATATTTTTCCGTCACAGCACAGACAAATAGGAGAGTGAAGAGAACACAGTTTATTAATGGGATTTTAAGCAGGTTCTCGTATGGAAAATAATTAAAGATCCAGCACTCAAAAGATGACTCTGCTTAGCTGTGTGCCTTGTGGCTTAAAGCAGAATTCCAAGAACATTACTTCGCTTTTTGAAATGGTTTCTCAATTCATGACAACTCAAAATATCTGCTTCCACCTAGTGGTGCGGGTTTGCATAACATGTGTTGTTTGTATTCCCTGTTTTCGATATCTTTGCCTAAAAGATAAAATACATCCGAATCTACTGAGACAATTCACACTTCTGCACAAAGCCACAACAGCACTAAGAATGTATATCTTTGTTAGCAAATAGGATCATTAGGGAGAAGGAAAAGGATAATCTCAGAAAGAGGCTCTCTCTTTCTCCTTCACTTTATTCTATCTAGGTTTTTCTACTGTTCTCATCAATGAAGTATCTGAGTAGCTTCCTCTAGTACATTAATAATATGACTCACATCTGTCATGGTCATATCTTTTATTGGACTAACTTCTGTTGGTGAAAGGAGTGCACAGAGTTCTCCTTCAGGTCCTTGAAAGGTTATTTCTTTCACCAACAGAAGTTGGTCCAACAGAAGATATTACCTCAGCTAGGGTGACCAGATGTCCTAAGTTTATAGGGACAGTCCAGATATTCGGGGTTTAGGCGCCTATCAATCCCACCCCACCCCCATCACGATTTTTCATACTCACTATCTGGTCACCCTATCCCTCCCCCACCTTGTCTCTCTAATAGCCTCGGAATGACATGGGAGTTTGTTCTCCTGTCACAGGCTGTCCCCTGAGAAAGCTCTATCTACTGCACAGACAAGCCTCATCCTTCTAGTAGAACACTTCATGGTGCCTGAGAAATAGGCCCTGTCAGCCACACCCCTAATCCCAGGGATTTGCCTGATATTTTAGATATACTGGGCCCTGGCCACTGAGCCCCTGGAAGAGAAGGACTGCGACCTGGAACCTGACTTGATGTGTTCACGTTGCAGAAGTATGTACACAGTGTCGGAAGGCAAACAACAAACAACACTTCAATGGTCACTGAATGAGGGGCCTGTGGAAAAAAATACTGCCATTGTGCAATTCAAGACTGTGTCAAAATGCACGTGCACAGTACTCAGACTCCCTGAATCCTGGCATTTCCGAACTTTCCATTGCTCAGTTTTGCAAACTTACTAATTGTTATTTTCATGCAGATTTTTATGTATTTGTTGGGCGTCTAAAGATATAAAAATACAGACATCGGTTCATATCATTGTCGTGCAAACATCCCCATTTCATTGTTTGTTTTTAAAGAAAAAAGTACAGGACTAGGTTCTGGCAATTTCTGTATTGAGCTGTAAAGAAAGATATTTTTAAGGGTTTTGAACTGTCGAAACAGAGGCACAGAGATTGTCTCACACAGGGAGGAGTGGGTGATGCAGTGCACACTTTCCCAAGCCAGCAGAGCTGCTGGACCCCAAGAGATTCCCCCTCTATTCCTGAGTCAACCTTTGCCAGAAGCAAGCAGACAGAAGGACAAAAGTAGCTCTCCATTTTAATAAAGGCTCTTGTAACTTCCTGGGTAAACTGGTCCCTTCCATTCTTTAGCTGACTCTTACTCAGGCTCTTTTCTTACTGGCAAACTTGAATTTTGATTTTTCTACGTCATGGCCAGTCTTTATCGTCTCTCTTGTAAACTTGAATATGCCAATCCCTGAGACGACATACTTTCTTGTTTTTTCCTGATTCGGCAATCCTAGCTTTGGGGATTGAGCTCCCATTTAAGGTACTTTTAATGATGACCCCCAGTCCTTTATTTCATCTATCAGGATGTTCAAAGAGAGCAGCTACCCTTCACTGAACGCCACTGCTCTGACTTTGGATTCCCTTGTAGAATGTGTGGGGCTGGGGTAGTTGTCTCAGCTGGATTCTTAATCCAGAGGAAAGACGCTCTCCCCTGTTCAATCAAGATCAGAAATGGCACATAGATTTGGGAGAAAAAGTACATTTTATTTTTACTCTATTTTCTTATTTCTCAAAAGGAACAGTACAACAAAGATAAAAACATTGTGAATAATCAATATAGGTATTGATGTATCTCGTCTGAAATGGGACAGCTGCTCTTCTACTCTCGGGATGGATGCTATGTCAATAGATAAGATAAAAAGACAGGCCTAACTGAGAGACTGAACCCATATGAGGGCCAAATTCTGCTCCTCGGTTACATGAGTATGTCGCTCCCCGACTAGGGCCCAAATCTGTGTAAAGAAGAGTACATCTGGTCCCAAGGGAGTATCGAACAACTTCCAAACTGTATAAGAAGGGTGGTTGAGTCTAAACTAGAAAGACAGTTCCAAATATGGACCGCAGTTCAGGAAAGCAGCCTTATTCATCCGAGCATATGATGTAAGAAAATTCTGAAAATGTGGATCTTAGATCATGGTCATAATTTAAAAAAATTAATTGACACAGCAGACACCATTCACATTTGAAACATAAAGTAGCTTAAAACTGTCCTAGCTTGAAGTGGTGTGAAACTGCTTCAGGAAATGTGGTCCTCTTACAAGTATAGATGTGAGGTTGCACATATGGTAAAGCCATTTATACAGAATACATGCTGATCTTAATCCTACAAATTTCCTAAACACTATACAGAATATCTAATTGCTTATTTTTAAATCCTAATCAGAGGAAAATTAAAATGATTTGTGCAAATAATTGAATTCTAAGGATTGTGTAACAACAAACACTCTTATTTTCTAGATCTACTGAGAGCTAGCTCTGAGAGAACAAAATAGTATTTTCAGTGTTTATGGGTCTTTACTGAAGCAGGTCTATTCTTTATCGAAGAACAGGAAAAGAAAAGAATTCACAATATTGTTATCCCTTTTGACATGAGTAATTCGTGAATATTTTGGGTCTTGTGAGTTGTTTCCACTGGGGGAGAAATGGATGATGGAGTCAGGTATTTTTTTGACACAATCCTGCTTATTTACAAAGAATGTACACAAAGTTCTATTTCCCTAACGACAGCAGGAATAGTTTCTTGGCTCACAATTCCAAGCCTCTTTCTATCCAGCAGTCTACCCTAAAGCGCGCGTGCTCTCTCTCTCTCTCTCTCTCTCTCTCTCAACTTTTTCTGAGATCACACTACAAATACTTCTCTGGGGCTCCTTTGTGCTTCTGCGGTGTCACACTCCCTCTCTTCCTCCCCCCCGCCCGAACCCCATCTCCCTGCATTTGCATTCAGACCCTAGTGAAAGCCCCTTCCGCTGTATGGCTCAACTCCTAGTCCAACTTTACTTGATGGTGACTTCTATTAAGTCAGCCATCTGTTCCACAAAAGAGCTTGATTGTTTTTACATTGATCCTGAATAAAGGACAACTGGTATGCCCACCAGCTTCAATAAGGCTTCCCCTTTCCCCAGCATAACTACCTGTTTTCATGTTGTTTTTATAAATCTGTATCTTGTACATGTCCGCAAAACCCACAGCATTCTTTTATTTTTACTAACCTGAAACAGGATATTGAATGCATAATTTCAGTTACACCAATGTAAATCTGTGGTAATTCATTAGAATTAGTCCATATTTATCCTGGTGGCAAAATAGGTTAGCACGTCACTAGAGAAAACATGACACTTTTTGATAATTGTTATTGTTGCCGGCACCCAGTGCCGAGAGGCTAAACAACAGCTGAGGTTGGTTCGCTACCCGCTGTGCTACACCCAATAATCACAACGGGGTGGAGAAGCAGAAAAGTTTATTTGCAGCTGCAAAAAGGTCCAGGGAGAATAGAATCTCCAATCCTGCACCCAGAGCAGGAAGTGACACAGGCTTTTATACATCCTTTTTCCCAGCATACCTATCCAATAGCAAGCTGCCCTAAGTATCCATATAGCCAGCCAATCCAGTTCCCAGCTAGTGCCCTTGTTCTCTGTA
The DNA here is from genome assembly GCF_965140235.1 of Caretta caretta. Taxonomy (NCBI): domain Eukaryota; kingdom Metazoa; phylum Chordata; order Testudines; family Cheloniidae; genus Caretta; species Caretta caretta. Next base: position 16,877,108 of record NC_134225.1, read on the forward strand.
TCATTTGTTAAACTATACATAAAGCTGCTTTATTCAGCATTGTTCTTCCATATCTGCCCTGTTTGGCCTTGTTTAGTTTCAGGCAGTCTGACTCTGCAACATATTGTTGCAGATCCTCAGCATAACTGCTGCGAGTGCCTCCAGACGCGGGGGCCAAGGACACTTGGGCCTAGTATGCAGAGCTGCTGCGAGTGCTTCCAGGCGGGCAGGGGGGCAAGGGTGGGGGGAAGGACACCTGGACCTAGTGCGAGGGGGCCTCATCGACACTCGTGGTCTTCCATCCCCTCGAGTTACCTAGTGGCCGTGCCCCAGTGTCCCCACTGAACTCCCACATCTGAACTCCCAGCCAGAGCCCGTACGTGCTCCACCACTAGAGGCCCTGATGCAGCAAGCCACCCCATACAGCAAAACAAAACTACTCCCCACATGGCATTAGGATGGCAAACGATAATAGAGAAAGATAAGAACTTGCTCTAACAGGGGTTCTCCAACTTCATTGCACCACGACCCCCTTCTGACAACAAAAATTACTTCGCGACCCCAGGAGGGAGAACCAAACCCTGAGCCCGCCCAAGCCCTAGCTCCCCCGGGCCAGAAGGGGCCAAAGTCAAAACCCAAGGGCTTCAGGCCCAGGCAGGGGGCGGGGGGAGCTGTAACCTGATCCCAGGGCTGAAGCCCAAGTCTCAGCCCTGCTGCCCAGGGCTCAGGCTTGGGCTTCAGCCCTGGGCCCAGGCAAGTCTAACTCCAGCCCTGGCGACCCTATTAAAAAGGGATCCCGACCCACAGTTTGAGAACCGCTGTGCAGTAACATGCACTGATTATTGGTGATACTTGGTTTCCTCACAAAGACATGCACAAGGTTACATGGAACTCACCAGATGGTTAAACCACAAACCAGACTGAACACATGCCAGGAGACCAGGTTGTAGGCGGTCAGGCGTAGTGGTCAGAGTGGGAGTCATACCTAGTGGTGAGTGTCCAAATGCCAAAAGCAGGGATTGAGACAGGGCCAAAACCAAGAAGCAGGTCCAAAGATTAGAACTAGAGTCAGAATCCAAATGCCAGAGCCAAGAATCAAGTAGGGTGACCAGACAGCAAATGTGAAAAATCGGGGTGGGGGTGGGGGGTAATAGGAACCTATATAAGAAAAAGACCCCCAGATCAGGACTGTTCCTATCAAATTGGGATATCTGGTCACTCTAGAATCAAGAGAGAGTCGGAGTCAGGAATCAGAGCCAAGGGTCAGAACCGGATCACCGGGGCCAGGGAAGAAGGGAGCAGGGCTTGTTCTGAGGAAGGAGCAAGGCTGGGTGTAGGACAGGATCTGGGCTGAAGCTGTGGAGGAGCAGAGCAAAAGCAGGGCTTGGCAAGAGCTGAGCCCAGGGAGGCAGAGAATCACTGAGCACCCAGCGAGCGACTGCTGCTGCTGAGTTTAAGAACCAGGCAGCTAACTTCTTCAGCCAATCTGGCAGGGTGGTCCAAGCAGGCTAGTGTCGGAGGATGGTGCCGTGGGGAAGGCGAGCAGAGCTTCATCATCATGGGCTTGCTTCTGGACGGCGCCGTGCCTTGTGGGGCCGGAGGTCTATCTTGCCTGGTGGGAAACTGCGGTGCCATCATAGAATCATAGAATATCAGGGTTGGAAGGGACCGCAGGAGGTATCTCGTCCAAGCCCCTGCTCAAAGCAGGACCAATCCCCAATTTGTGCCCCAGATCCCTAAATGGCCCCCTCAGGGATTGAACTCACAACCCTGGGTTTAGCAGGCCAATGCTCAAACCACTGAGCTATCCCTCCCCCTAGCAATCAAGTCCCTGGCCACCTCCAACGTGTCTAGGATGGAAGGGAGCTCCTGCTCCTCCACCTGGCACTCTCTAGCAGGAGGGTCCTGCCAGAGGGTGGGGAAGGGCCAGGATAAGTGTAAAGCAGCTCTGAGACCTCTGCCCATCATAGAGGAGCCTTTCCAGAGGGTGGCCATGGACATAGTGGGGCCCCTCAGCAGGGCAACCCGGTCGGGGAAGAAATACATTCTGGTGGTGGTAGATTTCGCTATGCGCTACCCCGAGGCAGTGGCCATGTCGTCTATGGAGGCAGACACCGTGGCAGACGCGCTGCTCACCGTTTTCAGCAGAGTGGGGTTCCCCAAGGAGGTCCTTACAGACCAGAGGTCCAACTTCATGTCAACCCTGCTCCAGTGCTTGTGGGAGAAGTGTGGGGTCCGAAACACCTGGGCCTCGGCGTGTCACCCTCAGTCCAACGGGCTGGGGGAGAGGTTCAACGGGACCCTAAAGATGATGCTGAAAACCTTGATGGACCAGCACCCACAGGACTGGGAGAAGTATTTACCCCACCTGCTGTTCACATACAGGGAAGTGCCCCAGGAATCCACAGGGTTTTCCCCTTTCAAGTTGTTGTATAGGAGGAGGGTGAGGAGACCCTTCGACTTGATGAGGGACGAGTGCGGGGGGAAGGCCTCCCCCGATGGAGTATGTACTGACCTTTCTGGAAAAGCTCACGGAGCTCATGGGCTTGGCCAGGGGAAACCTAGCCAGGGCACAGAGGAAGCAGAAGGTCTGGTACGACCGCTCAGCATGTGCCTGCTTCTTGGCTACCAGGGACCAGGGGATGCTTCTCATCCCCATGAGGAAGCACAAGCTGCAAGCTGCCTGGGACGGCCCCTTCAAGGTCATCAGACAGGTAAATGAAGTGAAATATGTAGTGGAACTGTCCATCCGGGCACAGCGCCACTGGGTGCACCATGTCAACATGATGAAGCCATACTGGGCCAGGGAGAAGTTGGGGCTGGCTGGGTGTGGGCAGTGGGAGGAGAAGGGAGAGGATCCCCTGGTGGGACTCCTCCCTGAGGTGGGGGCTGACCCCTCGCTGGAATCAATTCTCCTCTCAGACCAGCTAACCCCTGCCCCGCAGGCAGAGATCAGAGAGGTGCTGCCTTCACACCGGCAGCTGTTCTCCAGCCGGCCTGGGCTCACTAACTTGGCTGTTCACCGGGCAGAAACAGGAGCCAATCTTCCCATCAGGTGTTCCCCATTCAGGGTCACTAGGAAAACAGCCCAGGACCTGGAGAGAGAGGTTGGAGACATGCTGGCTTTAGGGGTGATCCAGCCGTCCTCCAGCCCCTGGGCCTCTCCCATGGTGCTGGTCCCCAAGAAGGACGGGTCGATCCGGTTCTGTGTGGATATGGGAAGTTCAGTGCCATCACCGTGTCCGATGCCTACCACCGATAAAATCTCTAGACAAGTTGGGGGGGCGCTGATGTGATGAAGTGGGACTGTTCTTAATGGTTCCTCTGAATAGTGTGGGGGTGCCTCAGTTTCCCTATGCAGTTCTTAAGTATCTAGGTGGTGGGATAAGGGTGTATGATGACTGCAGAGCCCTAGAGGGCAGGTGTGTGCAGGAGTCTGGACACAGAGAATGGCCGACACCCTGTTTCCTGGCCACTGATGGCCTGGGCCCTTCCCCCCTGCAGGGTGAGAGCTAAAGGGTTGGAGAACAAGGGAATCAGGTGACCTCCTGGCCCCGGAAAGGAACAAAGCCCAGAAGAGGAGGGGCTGGAGGGAGTTTCAGTTTGGGGCTGGCTGGGACATGGAGTAAAGGGCAGACGTGGTTGTCTGGCTCACTGCCCCCCAAAATGGACCCAGCTGAGGGGTCCTGTTCTCTGCACCTACAAGCTCTGTTTTAGACCATGTTCCTGTCGTTTAATAAACCTCTGTTTTACTGGCTGGCTGAGAGTCACATCTGACTGCAAAGTTGGGGTGCAGGACCCTCTGGCTTCCCCAGGAGCCCCGCCTGAGTGGACTCACTGTGGGAAGCGCACGGAGGGGCAGAGGATGCTGAATGCTCCGAGGTCAGACCCAGGAAGCTGTGTGAGCTGTGTGTCCTGCAGACAGTCTGCTCACAGACAGGAGACTTCCCCAGAGTCCTGACTGGCTTCATGGGGAGCAGTTCCAGAGCATCGTCCGGGGACTCCATGACAGCTATCAAATCCCCCCTCACTCTTCTCTTCTGCAGACAAAATAACCACAGTTCCCTCAGCCTCTCCCCATAAGTCACGTGCCCCAGCTCCCTACTCATTTTCATTGCCCTCCACTGGACTCTCTTCAATTTGTCCGCATCCTTTCTGTAGTGGGGGCCCAAAACTGGACGCAATACTCCAGATGAGGCCCTCAGCAGTGCTGAATAGAGGGGAATAATCCCTTCCCTCGATCTGTGGGCAATGCTCCTACTAATGCAGCCCAATATGCTGTTAGCCTTCTTGGCAACACGGGCACACTGCTGACTCATATCCAGCTTCTCATCTGCTGTAACCTTTTCTGCAGGTCCTTTTCACCAGTTCCTTATCCACCTTTCAATTCTCATATTAGACCCCATCTTCTCCAATTGAACTAATAATTTCCCAATTGTATCAAATGCCTCACTGACATCCAGGTAGATTAGATCATTGGTTCTCAAACTGGGGGTCACAACCCGGTTAAGTGCGGGGGTCACGAGCCCCAACCCCAGCGCGCGGCTGTAAGTTGCGAGCCCCGACCCCTGCGCCAGGCTGTCAGCTCCGACCCCTGTGTGGAGCTGCGGGGCTACGAGCCCCAACCCGGGCACACGGCTGTGGGTCCCGACCCCTGTGCTAGGCTGTGAGCCCTGACCCCGGTGAGCGGCTGTGAGTCCCGACCCCGACCCCTGCACCGGGCTGTGAGCCACGACCCCGACAGGGAATCGTGGTTGTGAGCACCGACTCCAACCCCCATACAGGGCTGCAAGCCCAGACCCCAACCCTGGCTAGGAGCGGGGCTGTGATCCCTGAGTCCGACTGCCACATGGGGTTGCAAGTCCTGACCCCAACCAGGAGTGGGGCTGTGAGCCCTGAGCTGGGGCATCCAGGACGCTGTGAGCCCCGATCCCTGTAATGGGGTTTCAGGCGGAGCCCGGCCATGCTGAGGGTTATCAGCCGAGAGCACACACAGGGTTGTCAGCCCCGAGCCCCGCCACCCTCTGCGTTTTAGTCTTAATTTAAAAGCAGTGAGTAAAGGTAAATTCATTTTAAGCCATAGGGTTTAAATTTAGTATTTAACATAGTGTTAAATATCAAAAATGTGTTTTTAATTTTTAAGGGGGGGGGTCGCACTCAGAGGCTTGGTGTTCGAAAGGGGTCACCAACACAAAAAGTTTGAGAACCACTGCCTTAGATCTACTGCATTTCCTTTGTCTAAAACCTCAGTTATCTTCGCAGAGAAACAGATCAGGTTGGCCTGGCAGGACCCACCGATTGTAAAACCAGGTGATATTTTATCCCAGTTACCGTTCACCTCTTTGTCCTTCATTACTTTCTCTCTCAAAATTTGTCCCAAGACCTGGCAGACAGTTGAGGTCAAATTAAAAGGCCTGTAGATACCTGGACCACGTTTTTTTCCATTTCTTAAAAATAGGAACTATATTAGCAATTCTCCACTCCCCCGCCCCGAGTTTACAGAGTCATCAGAAATCCTTGCTATTGGGCTTGCAATTCCATGTGCCAGTCCCCTTACTCTGCATGGATGGAGCTTATGGGGTGCTAGGGGCTGCAGTGAGTGGGGTGGGAGGACCCAGTAGGGGGCACTCGCCCCTTCTAGTCTGTGCCGGCCCCAGCATAGTGCTCAATTTGTGCTATTTTGGGGGTTGTAAATCTAAGCTCCTGAGCGCTTGTCACTAAGGAGCCCATGTGCAGTGCAGCCTGGTCATAGAATCATAGAATATCAGGGTTGGAAGGGAGCTCAGGAGGTCATCTAGTCCAACCCCCTGCTCAAAGCAGGGCCAATCCCCAATTTTTGGCCCAGATCCCTAAATGGCCCCCTCAAGGATTGAACTCACAACCCTGGGTTTAGCAGGCCAATGCTCAAACCACTGAGCTATCCCTCCCCCCTGGCTCCCTGGCCCAGCTCCCCACGCTCTGTGCAGCACAGTGCAACTAGATGTGGGATTCTTCACTTGTCCTAATCTACTGTGCTGTGTGGCTGTTAAACAGCTGCTCCGTCCCACCCCAGAGGTGGCTGCATCTCAGTGCTGGGCAAAGGATCCCTGTATAAATAGCCCCTGCGCCCCACCCCAGAGGTGGCTACATCTCAACCCCAGGGATGAACTGAGTGACTGGAATACAAGTGACTCTAGTCCTGGGAGTGACCAGGGCTGCTGGGCCTCTTGCCAGGGAGGTGGGCAAGAGATTGGGGCCCTGAGGTGGTGCAAGGCCAGGGCCGAGATTCTTCTGGCCGTGGGAGCCCAGTGACTCAGTCAGTGCCCTGCTCCCAGCCAGCCCTCCCCATTCACCGAGCCCTTCGTGCCAGCCATGTCGCTCTGAGGCGCAGTAGGTGCCACTCGATAGGTCACCTACAATCACACGGTTTCTTTTCGGTGCCTCGACTGGGCAGCGGGTAATGAGAGGTGGATAACTGATTCTCCAGGCCAGGACTACAGACCTACTCCCCCGCTGCGCTGAGCAGAGAAATGGGCAGAGAAATGGGGGAGGGAGGGGTAATTTTTCAAAGGCTTTTTTTAAATTGCTCATCAAAAACCTGAAATGTTTAGAAAGAAGCAAATTTTTTCTACAACACTGTCAAGAAAAAGGCCAATTTACCAACAAAAAAGCTCAGGCTTTAGTTAAAAGAGGAGCGAAAGAAGCAGGGCTGAAATAGGTACAGAATATAATGAAAGGAGGGGGGGTGCTCCTATTTGCCCCCCCTTCACCTGTCCCTGTGTTACAAGAGCAATGGGACGCTCTGTGAAAGCAAATGTCAAGGGAAGTTACATAGTTAGCCAGGGGAACTCACTGCCACTAGATGTCACTGACATTGCGAGCCTGGCAGGATTCAGACAAGGATGGTGCGGGGTGGGGGAGCAAGGGTTTCAGGACAGAATTTAGAAAACAGGGCACAAGGCCACTGCTGACTGTCAGGATGAGGGAGATATGCCCCCCTTTCCCTCCTCCCCCGACTGGTTATGTCATCATTAGCCACGAGGAGGGGGTTCTTGCACCTTCCTCTGAAGTAGCTGGTGCTGGGGTGGCTGGCCCCATTGATCTGATTTGGGGAAGGAGGCAGCAGGGAGAGGGCAGGGTACTGGGCTAGATGGGTCCTGTGACGCTAGCAGACCAGGTGCCAGCTCATGCCCAGGCCCTTAGGCCTCACTGAACACTGACAAATGCAGAGCTTGACCCAGCCTGTGTGTTAGCCGTGTGACAACAGCTGCTGATCAGCGTGTGTGGAGTGTTTCAACTTGTGGAATGGCTTGCAGGATTGATCTCTCCCATAACCTCTGTAGCCCGGGGTATAAAGTTAGAATGAATGTTTGCATCGTAAACCTCTGTAACTGCTCTACACCACTGAGTTTGCAAGGCAGCTTACGTCCACCTAACACTGTGTCTACACTAAAATTTGGCTCCCGCTGATGTAACTCACCTGCTTTGCCGACTTAATCATGCCACTTCCCCCAGTCAGCGTAGTTAGGTCAATGCAGTGTCAGTGTACGTACTGCGTTGCTTACATCGACTGTCCCGCAATGCCCCACACTGACAGTACAATCGATACCACACACCACAGACACAAAGAGCCAGGTGTACACACACACAAGTGCTGTAACTACTGTGGCGGCTGCATGCAGGGCGATTTGATTTTGTAGTGTAGCCGTGGCCTGTGTAATTCCCCCAACAGGGGAGAAGCATGAATTAGTGTAAAGTGCTGGGCCTGCCCATTGAAACCAAACGAGCCATTGCGAAACATCCTTACTGATTGCCTCTGTTGTTAGATATTTCACTGCGTGTGTGTGTGTTCTCCCTGTGTGCTGCCCCAGCTCTGTGCAGACAGCCAGCACAGCAGACCTTGAGTGAACCGCCCAATGACCACAAGATCCGTTAAGGGACGAAGGCAGCCGGCCAGGTTTATTGTTGACAAGGCATGCTAATAGCACCTGGCAGATTCTACGAGGATACTAAGACACGTATGCCTGTGACAATGGACACAGCTCAGTGAATGGCGGGACTTTCCATTGCCCCCTTGGCTGGACCAACACATTCTCTCAGAGATACCCTGATACAAACAAGCTGCCCCTCTGACTTAGATACTGCCCTCTGACCTGGCTAGTTATTGTCCATTTTTTTTTGTACATGTTGGTTTGATTAAAACATTTGTATTTATTACGTTGCTCTTTGTCCTGAGAGCAGGAAAGGAGTATGGATGAGAGCAGGAAAGGGGCACTGAGGGCAGCCCCCTGCCTCTCCCCCCCCCCACCCCCCAAATGAGGGGCCCTGGATCTGGCTGCAGGAGGTCTCCGCCCTCCTCATAACGGTGGACAGGTGGAGAGTTCACAGCAGGGCACTGAGCAGCTGAGGGGGATGTGGGGAGATGGGGGGCATCACTGGAGGAGTCAGCGTGTTCTTTGCTGGCTCCCCATGCCCCCCCCCCGGAAAGGGGGCCCCAGGCTGCTCCCCCCAGGGACTGTCAATCATTCAGTGAGGAGCCGTCCCAGCCCCTCCACCCCAATGGGGCCTGGCTTGGCCACCAGATCCAAGGTTCCTGCTGCTTGGCCCCTGCTGATCTGTCCTCCCCCACCCCCCCACCCCCTGCCAGGACATCATTGAGGACAAACTGGTCAAGAATCTGTGGCCCTTTTTGTCGGACCCGGTCCCTACCACCAGCTCCCAGGCTGCTGTCAGGTAAGGCTGAGCCTGGCTGGGCTGTGGGTGGCAGAGCCCTGACACACACACCCCAGAGTGTAGGAGCCTCTGTGCCTGGGAGTGTGTGGTCAGGACCCTGCCCTCTACGGGGGAGGGGATGTCCAAGAGCCTGGAGCCCTGGAACCCTCTTACCATGTCCCCCGCACCCCAGCAGTCCCTCAACACACCAGGGCCCAGGATGGAGGAAAGGGACTGGCCGAGCTTTAGACAGACCCCCAGCCCAGCGCAGGTGCCACCCTCCCCTACTCCCTCTTGCCTGCTTTGGGACTCCTGTCCCACTCCCTTGGGCAGGGCCTGCCCCGCAGCCTCCTCCAGGCCCTGCCCTTCCATCTGGCATTCCCTCAGCGAGCCCCTGGTATCCACACTGCCCCTCTCTCCCCCCAGCGCCCGCTTTAGGCATTGGCACAAGAACAAGCCAGCGGCCGAGTACCTGACGGGCCCGCGCCTCATCATTTACGTGCTGGGTGGGGTGTCCATGTCTGAGATGCGCTGTGCCTACGAAGTGACCCCGGCCATCAAGGGCAAGTGGGAGGTGGTGATCGGTGAGTGGGGCGAGTCCTGGGGGAAAGGGCGGCTGGAATGCCCAGGTCAGGGAGAGTTGGGACCCCCTGGGAGGGGGAGACCCTAGAACTGCCTGCCCAGCACCTACAGGGCTCCCATGCTACCCTCTGTCCTCCCACACCCAGGGGCCTGGGAACAGATGTGCTTGCCCCACATGGCCTGTATCTAGCCGCCTGATCTCCTGGCCTCTGTCTCCCCAGGCCTCTCATTGCCCAGGGACCATGTGTGGGGCCCCAGTCAGACACCCCCAGTAACTCCCATAGGGATATGGCTCACCCCCTGCACACACCCCTCGAAGACCCAAGGGTGAGGAACACTGTCAGCGCATGGATTCTTGCCTGGCTGTGCAGGGTACAGCGGCACGAGGGGTGCGGTGCCAGGCCAAGGGGGATAGGAGACAGTCCCTCCCCCCCTGCACTAGAGCAGGGTCCAGCTGCAAGGATGGGGGTGATGGTGATGCCAGCCACATACCTGCCTCACTGTGCCCACCACTGTCAACCACCTCTCTCTCCCCCAGGTTCCAGTCACATCCTGACCCCCAAGCGCTTCCTGGATGACATCCAAACCCTCAACCAGCTGGACCCCGAGGAGGCCTAGAAGCAGCCCCCTCCCCCCAGAGACTCTGCCCCCCACAGTTTGCTGCCCCCAGCTCCACCTGCTCTTCTCAACAAGGCATCTTCCCCCCTACTCTTGGCTGCGGTGTCAGTTCTTGGGCGGGGGGAGGACCCCCAGGCTGCTTGTCTGTTCGGGCAGGGGGCAGGCCAGGCTTCCTCCCGTCTTTGCAAGTCTTTGCCTCCCGTTAACAGCAGCTGGGAGGGAGGGAGAAGCTAGGAATTGCACACCCGCCCCGCAAGGCAGGTCAGTCTTTCCCAGAGGCTTGGGGAGAGGCTCTGCTTTCACTTTGGCCTGTTCGCTCCATCTGACGCTGTTGTGGGCCAGATGTAAACCAAGCTGGCTGGGTTTCAGTCCAACACTCATTGCAGGGCCTCTTGGAGAGGCACCAAGTCCCAGGGTTAAACAGGGCGCCCTGGGGCTCCCAGCTCCCTGCACAAACAGCAAAATCTCATACCCAGTGTGACGAAGGGGGACTGTTCTTAATGTTTCCTCTGAATAGTGCGTAGTTCCTCGGTTTCCCCAAGGCAGTTCTTAAGTATCTAGGTGGTGGGATAAGGGTGTATGATCGTTGCAGATCCCTAGAGGGCAGGTGTGTGCAGGGGTCTGACACAGAGAATGGCCGACACCCTGTTTCCTGGCAACTGATGGCCTGGGCCCTTCCCCCCTGCAAGGTGAGAGCTAAAGGGGTTGGAGAAGAAAGGAATCAGGTGCCCTCCTGGCCGGGTAAAGGGACAAAGCCCAGAGGAGGAGGGGCTGGAGGGAGTTTCAGTCTGGGGCTGGCTGGGACATGGAGTGAAGGGCAGACGTGGTTGTCTGGCTCACTGCCCCCCAAAATGGACCCCCCAGCTGAAGGGTCCAGTTCTCTGCACCTACAAGCTCTGTATTAGACCATGTTCCTGTCATCTAATAAACCTTCTCTTTTACTGCGAGAAGCAGCGCGGGGCGAGGGATGTGCTGGCCACGGCTTCCTGCAGCCCCCGTTGGCCTGCAGTGGGGAACCGCGGCCAGTGGGATCCGCGGTCGGCCAAACCTGCGGACGCGGCCGGTAAAGAAACTGGCCCGGCCCACCAGGGGGCTTACCCTGGGGGGCTGCGTGCCAAACGTTACCGACCCCGGTGCTACAGCAATCTCCCGTACAGCAATGGCTCTTACAAGACAGAGTAAGTTAGAACAACCCAGAGTCTAAAGCTCAGGTGTATTTGAGGATCTGGGCCAGTACTTGGCTGGTTCTATAGTAATGACCCCTGAGCAAGCAGTGTAATGTACATGCTTATCACTGAGCTTGTCCAGAGGCTGCAAAGAATCATAGAATATCAGGGTTGGAAGGGACCTCAGGAGGTCATCTAGTCCAACCCCCTGCTCAAAAGCAGGACCAATCCCCAATTAAATCAGAATGACTAGATGTCCTGATGTGTAATAAAAACACTTCGAATCATAAAAAATCAACCCAGCCTACTTTACAGGGCCTGATCCTTCTCTCCCTTACAGCATCTGAGCAGTAGGAGAATGGCTAATACGGGCCAGTATTATGGTTGTTGTATTCTATTTATAAAAGTATAATACTGGCCAGTATTATAGTTGCTGTATCGTGTTATAAAACAACAAAATAAATAGAAAAATAAAAAATACAAATGAATGTTTTGAATGAATTTGGGGAAAAGAATTTACAGCACAGGACAAGGATTTAAAACATTTAAAACATTCCTTTCTTTCTCTCCAGTATTATCGTCTCTCTTGTTCTAATTTTGGGTCGCAGGAGCGAGTAGTATAAAGGCCCTACCATCAATCAAACGTTAACCCCACCCCTTGACCCTGTAAGCCCTGCACACAGGTCACTGGAAGTCCCACCTCATGGGAGTATTACTTGCAGGGTCAAGGCGGACACATGTCCAGAAGCAAGGTGTGTCATGTGACCCCTGTAAGAACTCCTCCCACTGTCCTCTGCTGATCAGGATGGATTTTGCCCTGACAGGAACGACTCGAGAGAAGATTTGACCAATCAGGGGGAGTTCCGGGGTTTGTGTGACCCCTCTAAGAACTCCTCCCACTGCCCTATACCAATCAGGAAGGGTTTCAGCCGCTGGGGACCACCCCGAGAGGAGATTTGTCCAATTGGGGGGAATTCTGGGGCGGGGTGACCCGTCAGGAAGTGGTTCGTGTGACCCCTCTAAGAACTCCTCCCACCACCCTCTACCAATCGCGATGGGTTTTGGCCACAGAGGACAACCCCGAAAGGAGATTCGACCAAAATAGGGTGGGTTCTGGGACGGGGTCAACCGCCCAGAAGAGGGTCGTGTGACCCCTCTAAGGACCCCTTCCAACGTCCTCTGCCAATCAGAGTGCAGCACCATCACCTCATAAGTCCCAGCGCTGGGAAGAGGAGGCCATCTCTTACCAAGAAGACATGTTTTAGAAATTGTGGAAAGGCTGAGAGGAAACGTGGACTCCTTTACCACTCCTGTGAGACCTTCAGACTTTGTTTTAGCCCCGAGGACCTTTGGAGTTGTGTGGAGAAAGCGCTACAGCAGTGACAGTTCTGAAGAGGATGAGAGAGAAGCCAAGGGGATTCCTTTGGCCTAGCCATTGATGGATATGCCAGAATCCGACCCTGAAGCCCAACTGCTCATGAGACACCCCCATGAGCATGGTGGCCTCTCGTCATCCGCCACCCTGGAGGAGGAAGGCCATCATGGCGTGGGGGAGGCACTGGCAGACAAGGTGAATGGAAAAGACGTAGCTCCGGTAAATGAATGATTAAGAAGCGACGGTCGATGATTGGGTGTAATGGGGCTAGGAACCAGGGGTTGTGTAAATCTAAAAACAAGCAGTGGGAACTTACGCTTGTTTCTTGTCTGAAAATCTCTCGACAGCTTGACAATGCCTTTCTAGAGGACCCGGAGGCCCTGGACGGCGTTGCATCAAACAGCGAAGGTGAACCAGGCCCGCCTTGTTTTTGCTCAACGCCGCTAGAAATTGTTGAAGATGACTCCGAGGAGGACGGCTATGAGGAGTTTAGGAGAGGCTTGGCATGGAACTCGCTGAGCCAGTGCCACGTCACGAACGTAAAAATGTTATGCGGACTATTGTACACGTTGCTGTTTATGCTGTTCTTCATCACTGGCTTAGGGAAAAGCTTTTTGAAAATGGTGAGGGCTGTGTCATAAATGCCCCAGCCCAATGGCACCATGCCTGTGTGACTTGGACTTCAATGGATAGAAACTGCAAGCTCTGGGGCCTGTGTGCTGAGCTGTGTTTGGAAAGCTTATTGAACACTATTATTGCCATAGGTTATGTTATGCAACGTCTGTGCCTATCCCAAGAACATTTAGCGCAAGCGGTGACCTTGAGAAATGCTGTGCAATTCAGTGGAGACCCTGACCGTGTTTTAAAGAAAATGTCCAAAATGGAAGATGCCTGCTTACAGCGTTACATTGACCGTCTGGTCCACACAAAAACTGACAGAACCCTGCTTAAGAAAAAGACTATTTGTAAGAAATCTAAAAGGATTAATTGAGAGAATGATGAGGGGACAAACATGCAATATCAAACTTGGTCACTGTACATTTTAAAAAATCGAATGAAAAGGGCTTTGTGATTATCTGTGTTTCTGTTAGAAGGTCTCTGGCCCTAAAGTGAGCTAAAAGTTTTAATGGAGATCTGGGTTTGTTTTCAAGAAGCTGTATGACTTTTAAATTGAAAAAAAAATGGTTTGTGAGAACCTAGCTCTTGTGTCTTTGTGTAAAAGAGACCCATTTACAGCAACAAGCTGTGAAGTGGGAGGGGAACAAATCCTAAAAATGTGTTTACAGTGTAACCCTTCTGCCCATCAGAGTTGGCAACAACAGGGTCTAGGTTCAGTATCTAGGAGTTCCATTCCAGGAACACAATGCAAAACCAGGTCAAGCCCCCACCAGTGGGGCACTGAAGCTCCCCTACGACAAGTTGAAATCACTGAATACTGTGTTAAGTAGTAGGGGGCCTCAGAGCTGGGGCACCATGAACCCAAAGGGAATTCAGCTCTGCAGTCTGTAACCAAACTCCTAATAGAATTAAAATTCTCTCTGATATTACATAATGGAGAGAAGGTGCAATTGGTGTTTGGGGCCCTCAGAAGGGGGCTCACACCACTAGGCACAAACCTCCATCCTCAAACTCTCTCAATTCACTGGCTTTTGCAATCCTTGTCCCTTGCCTAGCGAGTGCTACTTAGTTGATCTTGATTCCCTCCGTCATAAAAGGCCAAGTACAGTTCCACTGTCCTTGGTTCACATAATCAGGATAATGACACTTTATTCTTCCTGCCCCAATAACAGAGACACTGGGGATCCCACAGCAGCCAAAGTGACCGTTTGGGCTCCTGTGGGCTCATGCGAGGCGGGGTGGGTGTGCCTGTGCAAACGAGATCAGCTCCTGAAGTCCTTTTCCACAACTCACCACCAGATGTCAGGATAGAGCTCATCCTGCCTCTGCTTACAACAGGAAAACAAAACAGGGATGGTTCAGACATGTGTTTGAGTACAACAGAGTTGACTCATCCTGTTGAACTGAATGGTTTTAACCACACCCCCACTGAACAGTGAAGGTAACTGTGATTCCTTACCCTTGTTGCTATAGGGATAAATTTGATGGGTGTGCACCCATAGTAAGGGAGGTGGGTGGGTGAGTTCGGATTAATATGAAATGAAATAAAACCTCAGGAATTCGCAGATGCTATTGGGCAGTTTAAATATAATCCCTGGAGTTGGCAGAACTCTACTGGACAGTTTAAAAGGACCCAGGAGCTGGCAGAACTCTACTGGACAGTTTAAATATGACCCAGGAGTGGTTTTGAATGCTATGGGTCACTCTTTCTAGCAATTCAAAGCCATTAAAAGTTTAAAATACTATATTTACCAAAAAAAACCCCCAAAACAACCAACCAAAAAACCCCACCACACACATTAATAATCAAGGTGGGCCATTTCCAGCACAAATCCAGGTTTCCTTACAATGTAAGTGATCACTTTAGATAAGCTATTACCAACAGGAGAGCGGGTTTGTTTTTCTTTGGGGGGGGGAGAAAACCTGGATTTGTGCTGGAAATGGCCCACCTTGATTATCATACACATTGTAAGGAGAGTGATCACTTTAGATAAGCTATTACCAGCAGGAGAGTAGGGTGTGGGGAGAGAAAACCTTTTGTAGTGATAAACACTCATTTTTTCATGGTTTGTGTGTATAAAAACATCTTCTGTATTTTCCACAGTATGCATCCGATGAAGTGAGCTGTAGCTCACAAAAGCTTATGCTCAAATAAATTGGTTAGTCTCTAAGGTGCCACAAGTACTCCTTTTCTTTTTGTGTTTTAAACTCTCTCTCTCTCTCTCTCTGTGTAAAAAATACATTGGTGGGTTTTTTTTAAAGTATATGGCTGCAAACTGATAGTAATGGTGTGTTTCAAACTAACAGGGTGTTTTTTTACTGTGCAAAATGTGTTTTAAACTGGATTTTAAAAGTTGATTTTAAAAGCAGTTTGGTTTTTATTTTGCAAAATGAGGTGTATTTAAAAAAAATGTTTGCAGGTTTGTTGTTTTTTGTTTTAAAGTGGTAGAAATAAACTCAAAACTCCTGTTTGTTGTGCAGCCTGAAATGGATTATTTTGTTTGAAAGCTCTGACTTTTTAAATAGAAAAACACCCTAATGAATATTTTATTTTTAACTTTACAAGACAGTTTCGTGTGATTTATAATCATCATCATCATCATATTGTCTGCTCCACCGTACGGTGAAAACATGAGAGACCCTTAGACCAGAGGGTAAACAAGCTTAAAAGAAAAAGAAAAGAGACAGCTGAAAAGAAAAATTCCCCAGATGGATGGATGAAGCCCAGTAAATATATTGTGTTTGTGAGGTTATGAGGTTTTGTATTTTAAGTAAATACATCGGTGTGGGTGAGAAAGATGGTAAAGTTAAGTTTTGTAATATGTCCCTTCCCCCCTAATCGGGAATGTGCAGTTCTCCTGACAATGCTGTAGTCAAAGCTACAGGGACACCTCCACCAGACCAGCCAAAGAACCAGAAATCTGCTTTGAGACCTTTAACAACTCAAAACAGCACAAGAGTGCAGATGAAGCATCAGGGCAGTCCAAACCTCAATTACGTCAAAGCCAAGGACAAAACAAAAAACTCTGGTGAAAACCAACCACGCAAACACAACGCCAGTTCCTCAGCGGCCACCTCCACTCCAAGCCCTGAGAAAACCGTGAGTGAAAACGCCCACCTACGATGCTTCGTTCAGAAGACTGAGGGACGTTGTATCCTCGGGGGTTCTAAAAGAACGGTATTCTAAAAAAGGTTTGGGGAAAATATGATGCCTCGTTCAGAATACCGGTGAATGGTGTATCTTCAGGGGGTCTAAAAGAACGGAGGGCTGGAAAGCACATCAACAAAGCAAAAGCTTTGGTGGGTGACTTTTTGAAAAATACTTCAATTTTTGGCTCTGCGCAGGCGTGACTAGTCGTGGAAAGAGGCACCCGCAAGGATACACATCAGCTCAGGTGTAAACAAAAGGGGGGATAGCGCTTGGTGGACAAACAAATGGCTGCCAAAAAGTTCCAGGCCAGGATCGCTGTAAAAATTTTAAAAAGAGCTAAAGAGGTAATGGGGAGGGGGGACAAAAAGAGATGCCCTCGACTGGACGCTCTCAAACTGGCATGTCTTAAAATGGGGAGGTGGAATCAGACTCTCACACAGAGTCTGGTTTAGAAAATTCCCCAGAGGGCTCTCTAGAATGATGGGTCCCCATCTTCTCCCGATGACCCTCACGGAGGCGCCTCGGAGTCTGACTCTCAAATAGCATCTGATGTAGAAGATGCCGCTGATGGTCCCGTAAAGGAACCCCCAAGTAACCCTGAAAATGCAGAGGTGTGTATGGAGAGAGTGAGAAGTTGGCAACGTGAATTACCTAGATTTGGGGGGTCGGTGTATTGTGAGGAATTTCATTTTGTCAATCTTGAGCGAATAAATTCAGCTCAGCAGGTTGTTGAAGCCATACACAGGGGGATACAGTAGGTTCTCGATGACGTTAAAGCTAGGGTAGGCCCTGATGATTATGTTCAGTTACATTTAGAGAGCTGTAATTTAACTAAGCCATTGTTTTTGGTCTGAAGAACTAGGGATGAGCTGTCTGCTGAGGATTTCTTCAATCAGACCTCAAAGCTGCCACAGAGCAATAGAGTTGCATGTCAATGGGACATTGCACCTCGTTGTGACAGTTGTAAAAAAACAGGGGTGGGGACCGCTCATAGAGTTTTAAATTCTATCCTCAGTAGTCAAATCATCCATAAAAAAGAGACAATGTTTAGTAGACCTGACTTACACGGGTACCCATCTGTGTTTTGCGCGTGGACTCTTGGCTGTCATGTCCGACCACAAACCTACGGACGCGGAATCGTTAGCGGGGGCGAGAAAGTTGCATGAGAAACTGGGCTGGTCAGATCAAAAAAAGATTATGCTCAGTGACGTAGCAATGTCTGAACAGCATTTAGGAGTCAACATACAGGTGGTGCTGTATGCGGCGAAAGGGGCTTTTTTAAAATGGGGGGGGGGGAAGTTTACCCCAAGACTTATTTCATCCTGTTGCACGATGAGCATTACTAGGGGGTTCTGGTTGTGAAAAAGTTGTTTGGAGCAAAAAATTATGGTGAGTTTTGCCCCACGGTGCACAGTCACGGCCACTCTTGCAGGTCCAGCTGCTGCCTCTGCTTGAGCATAACATGCTCAGACAGCGTGGACGTGCAGCTGAGGTCTCCTCGCTGTAGACTGTATTGTCAGTCCAGAGAGCGTTTAGACAGACACATCGACTGGGCGTCGACAGAACAAGTTGAATGCCTGTCTAAAACGTTGTGCGATAAGGGTCAGCCTTACGTGGACAAGCGGCACAGACGTAAAGGGAGGCGCTGTAAGCGGGGACAGGCTTTGATCGCTGGTGATGTAGACGGTCACCTCGGTTTTATGGACAGCCTTAGAAAGCCCGAATCCTCAGAAAAGTGTATTTGTTATGATTCTGAATACACATAGGAGACTGGGTTGCACACTCCCAATTACATTTTTGCTATGTCCCTCAAGCCGGAAAAGTCCTGGGAATTTAAGGGTGATGAGTGTCTTTCTGTGTTTGTTCAGACCTTTATTGGCAAAGACTTCCGGGTCTACACGTTCCAGGCGCACAATTCCAAAGGTTACGATGCATACTTCATCATTAGACAGTTACTGAAGGAAAAGATGTGCCTAGAACTGATCACTCAGGGTAGTAAAGTAATGTGTGTGGAAGGTAAGGTCCTGGGCATTCGTTTTATAGACTCTTTAAACTTCTTGCCCATGAAGCTTGGTAAGCTCCCGCAGGTGATGGGGTTTGAAGGGTGCAAAGGGTATTTTCCACATTTTTTGAACACTTTAGAAAATCAAAATGACGTGGGGCCTATGCCCGGTGTGGAGCACTATGGTGTAGAAAGCATGATGCCCAGGGAAAAAGCAGAGTTTCTCGACTGGTAGCAGGCCCACAGGTAGGAGACGTTTGACTTGCAGAAAGAGCTCGTGTGTTACTGTCAGCAGGATGTCAAAATTTTGAGACAGCCTTGTAACCTCTACAGAAAAGAGATTATGAAAAAGATGGAGAAGGGAGATCTAGTAGAGAGAGAACCTGGTAAATTCACCGAGATAAAACTGTGCATAGATCCATTCTGGTACATAACACTGGCATCTGTCTGCATGGCTATGTACAGGTTTATGTTTTTGGAGCCTAACACGGTAGCTCTTCTCCCTCCAGACAATGATCACAGGCAGGAAAAAGATATTCGACCCCATCTGTTCAGTGGCTGTTGTATACCTCTCACAAAGAAACTATACAAATACGGCATGCTTTACAGGGTGGGGAACTACAGGTAGGCTCCTACTCTTTAGAGGGTTATGCCAGTGTTGACAGGGTACACACAGCCTTAGAGTTTAACGGGTGTTCTTTTCCACGCTTGTGCCACCTGTCATTGTGAAAAAGCACAAAACCCTATGACGGGGACAACTTTTGGGTTTCTTTATTACAAGACGCAGCTCAAGACCGACTATCTGAAACAACTTGGTTTTGTAGTGAGGACTCTTTCGGAGCAAGAGTGGGAAGTGATGAAAGAAAGAGACAGGGAGCTTGCAGGTTTTTTAAACTGAGCCCAGTTGCCCTAGCCTCTCGTGCCTAGGGATGCTCTTTTTGGGGGAAGGACAAACGCTATGCACCTGTATTACAAACTTAAATCCAGGGAAGAAATCCACTATTATGATTTTACCAGCTTCTACCCTTTTGTAAAGAAAACCAAAGAATACCCTCTCGAACACTCCGATATAGTTTATGACAAATTTGGACCCCTTGCAAATTATTTTGGAATTGCAAAAGTTAAAGTGTACCCCACACAAGGCTTCTTTTTCCCATTGTTACCTGTCAGAGTGGGTGGCAAGCTTATGTTCCCGCTACGCCGAACCTGTGCGGAAACCGAGCAGCGGGAGATGTGCATCCATACTGACGAGGAGAGGGCCATCCTGGGGACTTGGTGCACGGTGGAATTGAACGCGGCCATAGCGAAGGGGTACGCGGTGGCAAAAATATATGAAATCTGGCTTTTTAATGAAAAATCTGATGTACTCTGAAAAGACTTCATCAAATGACACCTCCACCGGAAACAAGAGGCTTCAGGGTACCCCATCTGGTGCACAGACGAAGAAAAACAAAATAAGTACATGAACGATTTCTATCAGAAAGAAGGCGTGCGTTTGTGCCAACACGAGATCAGGTTTAACCCCGCTAAATGCCAAATCGCTAAACTCTTTCTAAATTCCCTCACGAGTGAGATCCCGCCAGATCAACACATCACCGAGTTTGTGTCGGCAGGCCCGAAAACATACGGGTATAAGCTGTCGGGAGGAAAAGCCTGTATGAAAGTCAAAGGTATTACTCTGAACTTGGCAAACTGTCAATAGATCAACTTTGACAGTTTGAAAGATCTAGTCCTGGATTATTGCACGGGCCTGCGAGAAAACACCTCAAAAAAGAGAGAGGTGCAGCAGCCCTCTATCATAAGGAACAAAAATCAGTGGTAAATAGAGACCAAAACCCTTAAGAAAACACAGAAAGTCATTTACAACAAGAGGGTCCTAGGAGAAGGGTTTAAAACCCTGCCCTACGGATTTTAAAGTGGATACGAGGTGGAAACACCCCTTTTCTGCAATTCTCGCGGGGCCTAGCAACTGTGGGAAAAGTTACTTTATAAAAAATGTGTTGGATAATGCCAAACAAAACATTGTCTGTTATGCCTGAGAATATTGGATAACCTGGCTATAAAAAGCATTGCAAGATACACATGTCTGGGCTTGTTGAAACACATTTTGAGCAAGGCTAGGCATGCCCAAGAATTTAAATGTATTTTTTACAAAATTCATCACCATCCGGTCGTTTTGCACTAAGTCGTTAGAATACAATTTTAAAATCCGGTCAAAAGATAAACACTTGCTCCGCTGATGTAAGAAAAACACTCGGTGATAGTCGCAGGCGACAGAGCGGGGGTCTTGTAATTGTCTATTGTGAAACACAATGCCTGTGGCATTTTTGTTTAAAAATTTCATAATGCTTTTAGGAAACAACATGCTCTTCGGGGGGTGCCCGTATGAGTCTAAAAGCTCTCCACGTTACGCTCCGCCAGACACAAGGCAAGCCAGTGTTCACCAGGTTGGTTGTGTGGATGTGCAATACAAACCTAGGGGTCTCTGAGACAACTTGTCGCCAGGGAGCCAAATCACAAGGGAACACATCTAAGAAATTCTTTTTTGTGTAAGGCACCTTGATAAGACACATGAGAGCTGCACGGTGTCCATGTTCACATATAGTCAAGCAGAACGTCTCTCCTCTGATTTCTCTCTATGATGTTGTCAAAAACCCCATGCACGATCAGATTGACGGTGATGGTTAAAGCCTTCCCAAAACGTATTTCTGCTCTCAGGTTCCCGGTTTTAATCAGGGAATAGCCATCGGCGCATTCCTGGTTGGGAGACAGGTCAAAGGCAAACAAGATGTAACCCTGTGGAAACTTCTCACGGTCGATTAACAGAGAACGATCTGTCATGTGTTTACCAGCGTCTGTACCAGATTCATGTATTCTCTCACGCAGCATCCTGCCTCCAAGTCTGGTTGCAGAGGTTTGGTTGGTATCTGTTCACCATCCACATACAAGGCCACAAAATTAATATCATAATGTTTAAAATGAAAGGGATTTTTCGTGTAACTTCCACTCAAGGCATAGGACAAACCCTAGGACAAGCATTTTGGGTAACTGTCCCAAAAAACAGGTTCTCCTGGTTATTGACCCTGCTGCCCACGGGGATGCTGAACACTTTCATTCCCACACGGTCCACGGGATATTTAGCATTTGTGGTAAGCAGGGACTCCGCGTGCCCCAGACGAACGCTCAGGGCCACCCGTACTTTCTTCACAAAAAGCGATGCTGATACAATGCGCAATTTAAAGCCTTCGGCTGCACTACCCATTAAACAGAAAGCGTCTTTACTGCGCGTCAGTTTAATTTTCACATCCACTCCGTTCAACAAATGAGACGTATCTGTTCTGATCTGTCTTTATTTCAATGGTAATGGTATCGATGTGGTGTTTTCTGACAGGAACGTGATGAGGTTTATCGTAGGTGATGGTGACAAACTCATTGTTCCTTCCTCAGACAGGGACACAGCATAACAGGGGAACAGAAAAGTCCCTCACAAACTGGTGTTCTACAATAACTGTGTGCAGATACAAGGACTTAACCCCCCGCCCCCTCCGTGATGTCTGCCCAGAAGGGGAATTTTTGGACGCTGCGCTTGGGGCCCAAACCTAGAATGTTAGCTAGCTCCCTGCTGGTAGAAAACATAAAAGTAAAGTCAGCGGATTTAAGGCTAACTTTTCTACCCACAGGGTCATAGTTCATGACCACCTCAGGCGGTGGGGGAGGACGAGCCACGGTACTGTTCATATGATCCAATCATTCGGGTATGGACGAGTAATAACCTCGTCGTAGGATAAAACTCTATGCCATATCTTCAAAGGTGATTTCAAAAGGGGTGTTCTCGCGGATAGTGTTCCAGCTGTGCGGGTGTTGTATTTCCACTAACCTCACCTTCCAGACACCCGGGAGACCCAAGGGCTTAATTAGCTGTATTGTAAAGTTCGAGCTGGTGTTTTGAGGAAAAACTGCAGAGTTGGCATTGCTGGGCAAAGTCATGTAACACCTGCCGTCGCTCATTTTTCTCTCCCTCAGTCTTTGCAGGAGGAATCTTTTTGTTTGCTTGTGTCTAAACGTCAGAATTGAGAAGCTTCCACCCAGCTGGTAAACTTATCGTCCCCGTCCCCCCGGCAAACCATTTCACCAGTAGCTGCTTTTTTCTCCCTTTTCCTTTCTCCGCTAGAACTTTTTCGATCCGGCAAATCCTGTCTCCTTTGGGGTTTACTTTTTGTAAATCTTCAGGGTAAAAAGATCCAGTAACTGTCTCACCCTCGTAATCTTTTAATCGGTATACAGGTCTCTGGCTCCTGGTTAAGGCTTCATCCACTATAAATATCTCATTGGTAAACGTCTGTTCACAACCTTTTTCAAAAGCTCCTTTGGTTTTAGAGAGAGTCTCACGTGGTCGCCTTTTCTAAAAGGGGCAACAACCGGTTTTATTTTAAAACCATCTCTATCAACCAGTTTCCATATCTTCAGAGAATTGGAAGGGTTAACATCAGCGGTTCTGGTACGTAGAGTTCTGTAAAAGCTCTGGTTGTAACTCTTCATAAAGTCAGGTAACAGGTCAAGGTGGCGAAAGGCGTTATGGGCTGTAAAATATCGCCACATCCTCCGCATCTTTTTCAAGTTCTGTTAAATCGCTCCACAACCCCTGCTTTGACTTCATTATCAGTAACAAAAAGCGTTAACGCTGTGCCGTTTCAACAATCTGCTAAAAGGTCTGTTTCAAAATTCTTTCCACCGATTAGTTTGTCATTTTTGAGGCACGCGACCTTGGCTAAAAATAGCTTCAAAGGCCTTGGATACCTCACCACTCATCTTGTCTTTTAGGCCTAAGGCCCAGGCATATTTGGATAGAACGTCTATCACTGTTAAGATGTACTTAAAACCGCTGTTGTGTTTGGAGAACCAGTGCATACGGACCAAATCTGCCTGCCATTGCGCGTCCACATCTGAAAGAACGGTCTTGGTTCTTTTAAAACGTATTCGAGCTGGTTTGTGTAAAGTGTAAGCATCCTGGTGTGAAAGCCAAGCTCCTACCTGTCTTCTATTTAAGAAGTCAAGAAACCAAAAGTTTTATGATGCTTTTTGGCCACTTGAAAAAGAAGATTGACCCCGTCAAAGCCCCCAACTTTCCTGGGGGTTTAACAGATTTTCTTTAACAGAGCCGTCTGCGGAGACATGACTCTTCCTGGGACCGTCTTTTACGAACACAAGTATGGAGGGGGACACGTTCATTCTGACACATTTAAACAAGTTTTATTAATCGCCTGGTTTAACACAATCTTTTACAGCCGCCTGAAACAAAGGACGCCATGACCCCTACCATGAGGGAGTCTGAGCTGGTTCATTCTTCCATTTTTGTCCTTTTCTGGATTTTCCTCTTGAGATCTGGGTCTCAGACAGGAGCAAAAACAGCTGATGCGCGATGGATTTACTCCCACAGGGCTACCGATGTGCAACTTCTCAAAGGCCTCTAGAAAGGCATCGTCGAGCTGTTGAGAGATTTTCAGACAAAAAACAGTGTAAGCACCCCACTGCCTGTTTTTAGATTTATGCAATGCCAGGTCGATTCCGAACCCCATTACACCCCCATGATCAACAGTCGCTTCTTAATCATTCATTTACCTGAGCGCCATCTTTCCCGTTCACCTTGTGACTCCCCCAAGCCACAATCGCCTTCCAACTTTAGGGCATGGACAATGAGAGGCTGTCACACTCACTGGGGTGCCTCACAAAGGTTTGGATTTTGGGGTCAGGTTCCGACGTAGCCATCAACGGTTGAGTCAAAGGGCCCTCCTTGGAACTGTCACTGCTGTAGTGCTTTCTCCACACAACTCCAAAGGTCCTCGGAGCTAAAACAAAATCTGAAGGTCTCACGGGGGTGGTAAAGGAGTCCATGTTTCCTCTCAGCCTTTCCACAATTTCTAAAACATGTCTTCTTGGTAAGAGATGGCTTCCTCTGCCCAGCGCTGGGACTTGTGGGGTGATGGTGCTGCACTCTGATTGGCAGAGGGCGTTGGGAGGAGTTCCTAGAGGGGTCACATGACCCTCTTCTGGACGGTTCACCCAATCCGAGAACCTGCCCCATTTTGGTCAAATCTCTTCTCGGGGCGGTCCTCTGCAGCCAAAACCCATCGCGATTGGTAGAAGGTGGTGGGAGGAGTTCTTAGAGGGGTCACACGAAGCACTTCCAGACGGGTCACCCCACCCCGGAACTCCCCCCAGTTGGTCAAATCTCCTCTCGGGGTGGTCCCCAGTGGCTGAAACCCCTCCTGATTGGTAGAGGGCGGTGGGAGGAATTCTTAGAGGGGTCACACAAACCACTTCCAGACAGATCACCCCACCCCGGAACTCCCCATGATTGGTCAAACCTCCTCTCGGGGTGGTCCCCAGTGGCTGAAACCCCTCCTGATTGGTAGAGGGCGGTGGGAGGAATTCTTAGAGGGGTCACACAAACCACTTCCAGACAGATCACCCCACCCCGGAACTCCCCATGATTGGTCAAACCTCCTCTCGGGGTGGTCCCCAGTGGCTGAAACCCCTCCTGATTGGTAGAGGGCGGTGGGAGGAATTCTTAGAGGGGTCACACAAACCACTTCCAGACAGATCACCCCACCCCGGAACTCCCCATGATTGGTCAAACCTCCTCTCGGGGTGGTTTCCAGTGGCTGAAACCCCTCCTGATTGGTAGAGGGTGGTGGGAGGAATTCTTAGAGGGGTCACACGAACCACTTCCAGACAGGTCATCCTGCCCCGGAACTCCCCCTGATTGGTCAAATCTTCTCTTGGGGCGTTCCTATCAGGGCGAAACCCATCCTGATTGGTAGAGGACAATGGGAGGAGTTCTTAGAGGGGTCACATGACACACCGTGCTTCCGCTCATTTGTCCGCCTTGACCCTGGAAGTAATACCTCATGGCTTGGGACTTCCAGTGACCGGTGGGCAAGGCTTACGAGGGCCAAGGGTGGGGTTAACGTTTGATTGACGGTAGGGCCCTTATACTACTGGAGCGCCTTCTTCTGTTTGTCTCCGTTCCGCTTCAGTCCCTAAGCACTCGGCCAGGACAGATGTCACTTATGACCTCCGTTGCCACCAGCTGGACAGAGGGACTTGGGTCTTTCTTGAGGACCTGGAGAGCTGAAATGACACAGGACAACATGTTAGTATACAGACTGTCAAATGACAGCTAAGCGTGATCACAGAATCTTGAAGTACCAGAGCAGAATGATCACATGGTAAAATGTGAAACTAGGCTCAGTCCTTCTATTGGGGTGGAAAATACATGAGAGATGAATATGCCTCACTTTTCATCTTGTCACCTGTGCCGGAAATAGCTGGAGACTTACTACCTCTGAATACCACGCTACAGAAGCTCTCCAATACAAAGAAAGCTTTAGCTTCCTCCATTGGCTCCCTTCCATGCTCCCAACAAGCGGGGAGACCCTGACTCGACCAGAAAGTCATCCACTCTGCTGTAAATGGAAGAAGGTCCATTGTTTCAATAGCTTCCACTTTTAAGTTTATTTTCCATCTCTATTCAAGAGCCACTGTCTGAGCTCCAATAACCCTGGAATTGAACAGAGGCCAGGTCCAAGCTGCTTTGTGCAGGATGCAGGGCACCTACTGGAAGAAAAATTGCTGGTGGGAAATTTGGGGTAGCAGAAAGTGGCTACAATTTCTCCTCACCTGGGGAGTCCACAGAGAGCCAATAAAGCCCAAAGAGTGGATAGCACTGGCTGCGGAGGGGGCCTTGCCAGGACAACCAGGAGATGCACGGACTCATATCACACCCTCTGCAGCTTCCTCCTTCAGGGGAAATTAAAGCTGACTTTCTACTGGGCAAGAGTGAATTTGTCCTTTGACGTGTGGCTGATGCACTTTGCACCAGTGCTATCGGTTACAGCTGCTTGTCAGCTAAATTCCTTTAGAACTCACGGGTGAGCAGAACTTCAGCTGTATTTATTACTTACACATCAGCAGATGGTCCAGGTCCAGCCATTTCATACGCTGCCTGTCTGTGTGTTCCAGGATGATGCCTAAATACACAATGGAAAACAAACAACAACAATAAAACCTTCCCTTGTTGAGTGCAAAGTGATATTAGCAGCCCCTAGACAGGTCTTTGGCCTCTCCTACTGTGGGCCTAAGGGTGAGCTGTGGGCAAGAGGATGCTAGTGCAGTTTAGAGTGCACACTGAAGAGAATGAGAAAGACTTTTTTTTTTTTAAGAATGTTTACACAAAACCCATTTGCTTTAAAGAGTCTGTGTTCCTCTTGCCACTGCTGTCAGTTATTGGAGACATACTAAGCTAGTGTCTTGGTCTAGTGGTCTGAGCAAAGGACTGGGGCCAGGAATAAGTGAGTTCTAAGCAGGGATCCCACAAGGTGACTGATAGGTGAGACTTAGGGCACAACGCCTGCCTGTCTCACCTGGGTATGCTTGGGAGAAGAGGGCACAGGGCCAAAGCGGAGGAACCTTTTGCCTCCTTGACAAGGTGGTGTGGCCAGGAACCTGAAACAGCAGGCGCTGAGGGCAGGTGGGCTGCATGCCTCCCAATGATGAAGTAGTAGTGAAGAGCACTGAGCAACACTGTGGGTGGGTCTGCACTTTGAGCGAGGGAGATCACTCCCAGTTCAATGGGACAGGCCCACTCTAGCTCGGACAGCGCTTGCATGCTAAAATTAGAATGTAGCTAAAGCAGCACGAGCAGTGGGAGGAGCTAGCCACCTTGAGAATCGACTTTGGGGTTTGAATGGGATCATACTTGGGGTGCTTAAACTTCCTGCTGCTCCTGCCATCGCAGCTACTCTCTATTTTTGGCACTCAGGGCTAGTGTGGGTATGTCTCATCAAGCTGGGAATTACATCCCCAGCTCCAAGTGTAAACATGCCCTACGAGACAGTGTCCCAGCCTTTACTACTAAATGACTGCACCATGCTTTCCCTGCAACAATCCCAAAGCACTTTATAGCAAGTCATGATTTCCTCCGACCACCACACTGGAGAGGTAGGGATATTAACATCCCCATTTATGTATGGGAAGCTGAGGCACAGAGAGATTAATGGCAGCTCAGTGCTGCACAGTGGGATTTTCTTCTCTCTCCCTCAATGGGAATACCAAAAGGGACACTGGGCATCATCTCTCACCAGCTAACTTGGCTGCAACTGCTCGCATCTCTTCCCAGCTGCTACAGAAGTACGTGATGGTGCTTTTGTACAAGTTCTCCAGCAGCTCGGCATTCTCTTTGGCCTAGAGGAAATCAGGGACACATGAGCTCTCTCTGGCTAGAAGTGCCCTTTGACTGCCAGCACATGCTTTTACGAGCCACAGGTAAATCAGAGAAAGAACAGGTGACTGGGTGGACGTGGGAAAAATGGGGATCTGTGGCAGATTTACATTTTCCATCACCCTCAGTCATATATCCCACTCTGACCGTTATTTCCATTACTCATCACACATCTCTACACCACCACACGCCACTCCAGTCAAGAATCTCAGACACTTCAACAGCTCACTCACAAGGTGTCTGCAAATGTCCACCTGGAGCTCCTCAGGCTTCAGCTCAGCTGTGCTATCAAGGTGTTCATTCACTGCAGTTTGGAGCCTCTTCAGTCCCAAAAACGGGACACAGAGGTGAAACGTAGCTCTGCATTCCTGAAAAAAAGAAAGCGTGTCACACCATTTAATTGTTCCCTACTGAGTGCTATGGTCATTCAAAGGGAACTCATCTGCTTGCCTGCTCATCTATTCCAGGATAAAAAGGGATTCATCTGGATGTAATTGGCAGAAAACATGCAGGAATGACTAATAGAGGGGAGAGCTTCCACTGCAACCTGGAGGTAGCATCAATGTCTTTTTGGAACAGATCTACCTATGAAAGCTGCTTCACCAGGTCTCTCTTCTGTTCTGGGGAGGCAGGGGCCTGGGGTGCAGAGACAGACAGGAATAGAGAGCTGTCGGGCTCAGACCCATGACCTATCCTGGATTCTGGTGAGGCAGCCATGGAGCAACCTGGCGGGAACTGACTCAGCAGGAGGGCAATGAACTAAGGGGAGAATTTGGGCCTCCACAGCAGGCAGGAATAGCAGATCTCCCCTGGCATTGGGAGGAAGATTCCTTTGGCTTAGTAAATAAGTCACTCTCGGTCTTACCACTGAAACCCTGGGGTTCGGGTCTTGCAGGTGCAGCAGAAGTGTGACCCAGCTCTGTCTAACCTGCTCGGCGAAATAGCCCTTCCATTTTCTTTTGGTCAGGCGGGCCAGGATGCCAAATAGGACAAAGGACAATAAACGAAGAGCATCGTCCTCCTACAGCCAAGAAAGCCCCACAAGTTAGTAACTAAGGGACAATCACATCACGTACCTCACACAGCCATCTCTTCTACGCTAAAGTTGAGGGATTCCAACTACAGCTAGTCGGAAACACTTTCATGCACGAATTTTTGATTTGAATTTGCTGATTCATCAAACTATTTTAGCGACAGTTCCATTTTGATGAAATTCCTCCAGAAGCCAGGCAGGGGTCCTTAGAAACCTGCCTGCTGTCTTGACAGTGCACCCATTCAGCTCCTTGGAAGCCGATCTAGCAGGCTGACTGGGATCGTGGGCTTCCAAACCCACAGCATCTGGGACCCTGGCTCTCAAATTTGCAACTCCCTGGCACTTCTAGCTCCCACAGTTTCCTGGGTTCCCAGCACCTGGGTTCCCAGCACCGAGAGCAGACTGCCCGGACCCAAGGCTTTCAATAGAGCTCGGTTGAGAATAGTCATTCTGTTTCACAAAGAGTTTTGAAGTTTGGGGAGAGGGAGTCCCACAAATAGGAACAAAACCCAAATTTGAAATCTCAAAATTCTCTGCAAAAACGGAATCATTCCAACCCTCTCACATAAAAATGGTATAGAGCAGGCCCAACACTCTCTATTGTACCTTGGAACCCCCTTTTCATGGTTATCTAGCTATCTAATCTAGTATTCAGACTTTCTTTGAGGTTCTCAGTGGCAAGAAAGAAGAACAGAAGGGGGAGACTGTGGGAGCAGGGATGTCATCCCCATCCTCCTAATGTTCTCCTCCTCCGTAAAACACCTCTCTTCCCTGGGGCCGAAACATCTCTTCACTCTGACATCACGAGCAATGCCCAGGGAGTAAATGGAGTCTAATCAAGATCGGTTGAACTGGGGCTGGAGAGTTCTGGTCACATACGTTGTCAAAGTAGGTCCGGATCTGTTGGGTGAGGTCTCTGAAGGAAGAACCTATGTCCTTCTCTTTCAGCTCCTTCAGGACTTTGGCCACTGCTTTCATGCTCTCGCCAATGACTTCAGAACTGAAAGGGTCACTTAAGGCCCTGATCAGTATGACCATAAGAAACTTCTTGTGCTTTTTCACCTGGACAAAAATATGACATTAAAGAACACTGATCACTGATCACACTTCTAATACGTTTTCTTTAGCAGTTATGAAGCTGTGGGAATTTCATCTCCCCCTCCCACCCCCGGAGACCTATAGCTATATTTCAGACCAGGTTCGAGCTACAATGAGCCAAACTTGGTGCCATAATACACCTGTGTCATCCTAACATTAGATTCCTAGTTACTTAGATTCCAAGGCCAAAAGGAACCCTTGTGATTATCCGGCCTGACCTCCTGCATAACACTGAACTTCCCCGAAATAGTCTCTGTTGGAACTAGAGTGTATCTTTTAGAAAAACGTTCAATCTTGATTTTAAAATTGCTAGTGACAGAGAATCCACTACAACCCTTGGTAAATTGTTCCAATGGTTAATTAAAATTACCATTAAAAATCAATGCCTTATTACCAGTCTGAATTAGTCTAGTTTCATTTTCCCCCATTGAATCTTCTTATACCTTTGTTTGCTAATGGGAAGAACCCATTCTCAAAATGTGTTCCCCATGTGAGTAGTTCTAGACTGTCCTCAAGTCACTCCTTAACCTTCTCTTTGTAAGGCTAAATAGATTGAGCTCCTTGAGTCTATCACTAGAGGTATCTTTTCCAATCCTTTCAGAATTCTTGTGACTCTTCTCTGAATCCTCTCTAATTTATCAGCATCCTTCTTGAATTGTGGAGACCTGATCTGGACACAGCATTCCAGCAGTGCTCACATGAGCGTCATATTCAGAGGGAAAAGAACTTCTTTACTCTTAGTCAAGATTCCTCTCTTTATGCCTCTAAGGATCATTTCAGCCCTTTTGGCCACAACTTCGCATTGGGACACCTTATGTTCAACTGATTCTCTGCCATGACTCAAGTGGTTTTCAGCATCATTGCTTCTTGGGATAGAGTCTCTCATCCTGTAAGTAAGGCCTGCATTTTTTATTCCTAGATGGAGACATTTACACATGGTCATATTAAAGTGCACAGATTGTTTGCTTATGCCCAGCTTAGCAAAGGATCTAGCTTGCCCTGTATTGACTGCAAAGAGGTTACTCGGGTATGTGAGAGAGCAGAATTTGGCCTAGTGCATTGTGTGCAGCCTCTGTAAACTCCGAAGAACTATTTCCCTTGGTTTCTCTAGTTATGCTGCATTCTAGTCAGTATTCTCTCTTACCTTCTCAGGTGCCCCATAGACTAAATTTCCCAGGCCTCTTACAGCCATCTGCCGGACAATGCTGTTCCTATCATGTGACCTTTCTTCCAAGATGCGTAAGACTGGCTTAAGGAACTTCTTCTCCCTGAGCATGGGATCACTCATTAGCTGAAAGAAAATCAACCTGTCCATTAGCCCCAATAGGATCATTAAGATTGGGAATAGAATTTGAGCAGACATGTCATACGCTGTCAAAAACAACAAGGAGTCCTCCTACAGCCCCAGTCTTGAGGTTACAGACAAATATGGCTACCCCTCTGATACTTGGCACATAATACACTGTAACTTTAGCATTCCACACAAATGAGAAAGGTCTACAAAACATGGAGCTTTCCTTTTGGGCACTAGAATAGGGATCCACTCACCTCTTGAGAGCCTCTTAGTGGCTGGGTATGGTATCACAGTCCTTTTCTCAGCCCTGGTGCACCCTGCCAGCCGTCCTCAGTGAGCCTTCTGTGGCTCAGGCCTCTGGCTGAGTCCCAAAGTCCAAAGGAACCCCTTCTGGGGTAGTCCAGAACAATCCCATTGCCCTCACTTGGGTCTCCAGCCCCAACTCTGGGTCCTTTACATTCTGCCCTTTGTTCAAGCTCTCCATGAGCATTGTCCCCTCCATGGGGCTTATGCCACTGTTGGTGGTAGGGGAACCTGGGCCTGCCCCTAACTCTGGGTTCCAAACCATGGATCCTATAAACAGGAGCTAGGCACTGCTTGATTTCAGTTCATTGTCGCTTCTTCCTACCGGCCACTTTTAGCTTCACCCTCACCTCAGGGTTAAAGTTCTTCGGGACTCTCTTCCTGAAAACCCAGCTTAAGTAAAGGCTGCCAGAATCAAACTCTGGCTGTCCCCTGAATTTCTGTGGCCAGAGAGCAGCGCCCTTTCTTGCCCCTCCAGTTCCTGCCAGGAACTGACCTGCTAAGGCCCTTCAGCTCCTTTTAGCCGAGCCTCATGGGCTCAGATTGGCTGCTTTCATGAAGCCTCTCTAGACAGACCCAGACTGGGGGCTCTTTTCCTGGGGCAGGGTGTAGTAGGACCGCGGGGCCTCTTGTAAGGAGCCTCAAAGCTCAGGTACAGCCCATCACAGGCACAGAGAGGTTGTTTTTCTTAGAAGCGGATGAGCCCCGAAGATAGTTGCTTAGCATAAGTGGGAAATATGATGCAGATGTTGGAGGAAGGCTGTGGAAAGGGAGGATGCTGCAGCAGGTATCACACTAGCCTAGGACTTAGGAGACCCAGGTTCCATTTCCTGCTCCCTCAAAGACTTCCTGTGTGACCTTGGGCAAGTCACTTAGCCCTTCTGTGCATCAGTTCCCTGCCTGTAAACTAGGAAACATAGTCCTTCCCTACCTCGCAGGAGTGTGGTGGGGATACAGACATTAAAGAGTTTGGAGGTACTCAGATACTAGAGTAATGAGAACCTAAGATAGACATTAATGTAGTTGTGGGTTGCTTGGTTGGTAGTATTAGGACACTAGGTTCATTCAGAAGATCTGCTGAGCGAAACCAAAATCAGGAGCTGTTGGTTAGGATCAGCACTTGGACTTGGCAGAAGAGGTCCAGTCATCCAAACTCTGTCCGTATCTCTCTCAGCCAGCACCTGTGGTTGTGTAGCTAGTATAGGCAATGACGGCAATAAAAACCACAGAGAGAGAAGGACTCAGAAAGGTATCGTGAAGTTCCTGGTGAGGTTTCCATATAAAGGAGGACCTATTCTACTGTCTAAAATGACAATGACTCCTATGAACAGAACTGTACAACTCCCGAAAGAAAGGCAGACAACAGTCTAATGGTGAAACTACTCTTCAGAGCCCTGTGTCTTACCTGGGCAAGGAAAGCTGTGCTGGTGACTCGGTGGTTTTCTGTGGGGGAATTCACCCAGCGGAGGAGGCTCTGTATGATCTCAGGTGTTATGAGTCCAGATCTTAGCAGAAGACTGGAAGACAAAAGAAACCGCTCATGGGCTAGATTGCACACTTCAAAAAAACTCAGCTACTCTGAGCGGACAGCTCTGATATCTAGGAGTGGGAGCTGTGTGTTTCCACCCAGGACACCCCACCCCCCCACCCACCCACAAAGCTAAAATGGGAGGGTCCCTCTCAGCCACTCTATTGGCTACTGATTCCCAAGGATAAAATGATGCCTCCTAGATCTCTTACCTCACCAGCAGACACACTCCCTCCTGGTGAGTCTTGGGGTTTTCCAGAAGAATCCAGGTTCTCTGCTTCCTGAGCGCTCTCACCAGTCTCTCATTCCCACCCTTGAAAAGCACAGACTCGAATGCTTTGATAGAAAGCCTGGGGAAAGAGAGGCACAGAACTGCAGCAATCAGGAGGAAGGTGCAGCTTGAACAGAGAGTCAGGAAGCCCCGGTTACTTCTCAAGTCTGCTGTTCAATCGGCAGTTCATCCATTGGCAATGTCCTGGACACCAGTGTCCCTGGAAGGACTTGAGGCTGGGAGGTAAGTTTCAGTCTCATACATCTCATAGGACTAGTTTTGCTAGGGACAAAATTTTGCAGTCCTTTTTCTCTTTCTGCAAGGACTATGGGCACGAGCAGAGTAAAGTGATATGGAAAAGGTACATGATCAGGACCCAGAAACAGGGGGCATCGAGTGTGGTGATCACTAATGGACATTTTGGGGTCATATCTCCAGATATGAGGTGACAGAGTGCTGAGGGTTTGCACTTGAGTCAGCACTCTGGTCACTATTCCTACTAATTCCGTTCCTCACAGAAGGCCTAATTGGAGAGAGGTGTACCTGATTACAAGGTCAGATTGGGGCTAGTGAGTCAAGGAACCAATCATTCCATTAACAGGGAAACTGTGTAAAAGGACATGGGCAGGAGCCCTTTGAGGGGAACAGACAGAGAAAGAAACTTGGGTGACCAGATGTCCTGATATTTGGGACTTTATCTTATACAGGTGCCTATTCCCTCCCCCCTGCCCCACACCCCTACCCCCGTCCTGATTTTTCACACTTGCTGTCTGGTCACCCTAAGAGAAACAGAAAGACAAAAAGCTAGGAGAGCCTGACAAAGTGTGGTCTCTGAGTGGAAACACCTTACTCCCCACCCGACTTTTGGAGAAGAGTTTAGAAAGTTGAGATACAATATAAAGGTGCTATGTATTGGTAGGGAGATTAAATAGACTATATGTTGGTGCTTAGAAGGAAAAGAGTCTCAACGCGGTCTGTATTTGTGGAAGATGTGGGGGTGCAACACCCCTCTCTGTCACAGCTGGGGGCTCATCAGGGATTTCCCTGTTATCTATGCAAATGGAGAGCCTGTTGGAGAAGCCGGTGTAGAGGTTTGGCAGTCCGGTGATGGAGGGAACACTGAAACCGGTGATGAAGCTGCAAAGAGAAGTGTGGAACAGGGGTTCTCAACCTTTCTGTTTCTGAGCCTCCCCCCCACCCTCAACATGCTAGAAAGACTCCATGGCCCAGTTTCAGGCCTCTGCCCTGCCAGGCATCAGAGTTTGGGGCTGCTGGCTCCGGATTTTAACCCCACAGGGTGCAGGTCCTCGGGGCTTTAGTGCAGGTGCTGGGCCTCAGGGCTCCAGCCCGGCTGGGCTCAAAGCTTCAGCTTTCTGCCCTGAGCCCCAGCTAGTCTAAAGTCAACCTTGCTTGGCAGAACCGCTAAAACCGGCCCGGTTGAGAACTGCTGGTGTAGAACAGTGGTCTCCAAACGTTTTGGCTCACGCACCCCCAGGGTGACCTGCCGCAGACGCGCCACCGATGGGAGACCTGCCGCAGGCGGGCCGCCAAAGGGGAGCACCAGCCTTGGACGTGCAGAGCTGCCGCCGAAGGAAAAAAACGGCAGAGTGCTGTCTGGCAGCGCTACTAATGCCACGCTCCGCCCGGGATCTTCCCGCGCACCCCAGTTTGGAGACCACTGGTGTAGAAGACCCGACAGACCTTCCAACAATCCCACCAGGCAGAAAAACAGCCTTTCCTTGCCTGGTAGGTTTAACAGCAAAAGAGAAATTTATACGGGAGCAAGCCCAGGTCTGGCAACAACTCCTCCAAAGTTTGGTGAGTCCTGTGACAGGAAATGGAAACCAGGCACAGGAGATCAGACTGTAAAAATGGGACCTGAGAACAACCCCGATGTGTTTTTGGTTACTCTTCAAGGAGCAGCAGTGAGACCTCCTAGGGACAGAACAATGTGGGCCCTTCAACTGATACCCTATTTAACCGGGGAAGCACATACAGGGCTTTTAGTGATGAGCAGGCAAGCGATTATGACATGATTAAGGCAGCCATGCTGGACGAGGTGGGGCCTGTCCACAGAAAAGTACTGCCAGAAATGTAGAGTTGAAAGATGGATTGAGGGATTATGCCTCTGTGCATTTGGACAGGAATTAAAAGATTGGGCCACTCATTGGTAAGGCCAGATACTCAGACTGTGGGGGAGATCATGGACTGCATGATTCTGGAAGTTTCTTCAGAGTCTCCCTGAGCATATCCGAGGATGGGTTCTGTGGTGCCAGCCAGTTCATCTGGACCCCACAGTTAAAGTGAGAGGAATTTACAGAGGCGGACATTCCCAGAGTGAGTCAGTGGTTTAAGGGACTAGATCTGAGAAGGACCAGAGTGCCTACAGCTGGGAAGGGCAGCAAGAAGAAGAGGGAGGAGCCTCAAGGAACTGTAGTGGGAGCTTGGCCTACAGTGTGCTTCCGACATGGACGTGAAGGACATCTAAAAAGAGACTGTCCTAAAATGGACTGTGGGTTTGCCCAGTTTTGTGGTTGGGACAAGACTCCCAGGCAGGAAAGAAAAAAGAAAGTACCTACCGTATCGGTCTGGGTAGGGAGGAGCCAGCAAAGGGACTAATGGACACAGCTTCATCCTTTTGCTAATCAGGCAGGAGTTAGTGAAACCCCACTGGATACTTCCCAGAGGTAGGATCAAAACTGAATACCAGGTCCATGGGGACAAGAAATTCTGCCCAGTGTCCATGGGGACAATAAATTCTGCCCAATTTTAAGGACTCTGAAAATTAAGGGGAAGTTTAGGCAGAAACATGTAGCGGTAGTGGATGGATTGCCCCACTGCCTTCTACTGGGCATGGACTGGAATCCCTTTCTAACAGGGACACCAAGGCAGGTATGGAGGCCCAGGAGGGTGGAAATAAAACCTGAAGGGCCAGGTAAAGAGGAAATATATGTAAAGGGTCTGGAGAAACCTAGACACGAAAGTATAGACAAGAGGGAGGAGAAAGAAAACAAAGGTCAAGCATAAAGGTGACTTAAGATCATCCGTTGGGGTCAAACAGTCATCAGAGCCCTTACCACCAGGATCTCAGGAGCAGGCATCCCTAGAACGCTTTGGAGGGACTCGGAGCAGTCTGTGTCCATGGAAGAGGCCGGGGCACAGCCTACCACCCCGTCACATATAGGTACCTAAAATGGGCCTGCACATGGGCCAACAGCATGAGCAGAATATATACTCGTGTCTGCAGCGCCAGCAATCACATAGCTAGGTACCCATCCATCTGAACAAATTCAAGTTTTGTGGACAAAACTGAGGCACCCATCTTGAAAACCTGACCCACTGTGGCCACTACCTAAGATCAGCCTTACTGGGCCAGTCCAATGGTCCATCTAGTCCAGTACACTCTCTTCCAACATTGGTCAATGCCAGCTTCTTCAGCAGGAATGAACAGAACAGGGCAATCATGAAATGATCCAATCCCTGTTGTCCAGTCTCAGTTTCTGGCGGCCAGAGGCCTAGGGACACCCAGAGCTTGGGGTTGCATCCCTGACCATCTTGCCTAATAGCCATTGATGGACCTGTTCTCCATGAACTTATCTAATTCTTTTTTTTTAAAAAAAGCCTGTTTTACTTTTGGCCTTCACAACATCCCTTGGCAATGAGTTCCACAGGTTGACCGTGTGTTGTGTGAAGTAGTACTTCCTTATGTTTATTTGATACCTGCTGCCCATCCATGAACAGAGCTGAGATCCTGGTTTCCTAGGAAAATTCAGAGACATTATAAAACCATGAAGTCTGTAATTTGAGCACCTTGTTGGCACGAAATAAAGAAACACAACAAGAAGAGAAACTAATCATGTTGTGAGATTGGTGGGAAATGTACATTAATGTGCTACCAGAGCTGAAGTCAACTGAGGACTCAGGAATCTTCGTGTTAACTGGCGAGGGGCACAGAGTGGGTGCCGAGGGGCCTGGTACGTACATTCTAGTTCACTAAAAGATTGCCCCATGAGTCTCAAATAAAAGCCCATGTCACCAATATCATTGTGAAACGCATGTACAGATGCTGTGTAAAGAGTCATGGATATGCACTGAAAATTACATTCTTAGGATCTGTGTCTTGGGACTAGTCACCAGGAAAGGTGACAAAATGGTTTTCTTTCAGGCAAGAAATGTTTATCCATCTGTTTGTTTACATGTGAACCCTACATGCTTAATGTACATTCAGTTGAGAAGGACTGTGAGAACTTTAAAGAAAGAAAAGTAGCAGGAAGTAGACAGGGGGTGGGGACCCAATTTTGGGGTACACATCAAAGGTTTGCTCTAGTCTATTTGGGGGACATCTTTCACTTAGGAAGTAGATGGACCGCGAGTTTGCTTCATGAAAGAGGGGTCGCGATCAGGCTTGGTTGAGAACTTTGGGTGAGAAACATCTTTAGACAGGAGGTTAACCTGTTGGTTAAGTTTAGTTTCTAGGAGCAGGTTATGATTTCATTTGAAATGGAACCATTTTTTGCTTGCATTCTTACTGACGGTCACTGGAATCTCTGTTCTTTGATAATCTCCCTTCTTGTTTTCACTAGAAATATATCTAAGTGCTGTGTGTTTTGCAGTACAGAGTCTAAGTATCGAGTACAGAGTCTAAAGTAGAAGTAATAAACGGGCGTGTACTGTTCCATTGGGAACAGCAGGCCTGACAATTCTGTGGGAGTTCAGTGGATAAAGGGCTGGACACCATACGGAATGGTCAGAGGACTCGGGGGTGGGTGTGTGCCTGTCATTAACCTGTACAAAGAGACTGAGGTCTGAGGAGGCCTGGGTGGCAGTGTTTGTTTTGCCAGAGCCTGGTAGTTTCAGGGAACTGACCCACAGCAGGCACAGACAAGACTTCCTCACTCGAAGGGCACGTGGTGGTAAGGTGCCTCGTAACCCTGGGAACTCCTGGGGAGCGTCACACAACTCTCCTGGAATTCTCTTGGTTTCTCTCCCTTCCTTCTAATTACCGGAAAGGGTTGCCCTCAGGAAGTTGTAGCCCTTTTCGGATTTCTCTCGGGCTGCTTCTCGTTGGCAAAGGCAGCTTTTGTCCAAGGGTTTGGCTGACCTGCTGCAGGAGAACAGGAAACAACTCTGGGAACAGTTCCCGCACAGCTTTGCTCGACTGCAGGGCTGACACCACCTCAAAGATGGCACATGTTGCCTGAAAGGAGAGCATGGTAAAAAAGGAGATCTCTTCCCAACACCATCACACCCTCTCTCCCCGTCTGATATCTGCTGTACGAAATTCTCCCTTCTGCCAGTAACTTGAATGACAGCGAGCAACTTGCTTAACTCGTGGCTCACTTTCCCACATCTGTACAAATGTGTATGACCTCCCAAGGCATGCTGTGAGTCCAAAGGAAGATTTGCAAAGAAACCTGCTCCAAAGACTTTCTAATGGCCAGATAGTATTAAGTAAATCAGTAACGTATCTAAAACTGCAGCAGAGGCTGGACTCAGGGAAACAGTCCATCAGTGGAGAAGTGCCCACACAGCAATATTATACCACACTTCCAGCTTTCCATCAGCAGGATTATCGCAGGGCACAGGAAAGCCTGAAAGACGTGTCTGCCATCTAACTTACTAAGAGAGGTTCAGCAGCTGCCAAATGCCTGTCAATTTCGGTCTCTGAGGTGATGCTGCCTTCTGTTCTTGTTGGAGTCTTTATCTTCTCTATTAGGGCTCGTAGGACTTGAGTGGCAAGCAAGGGGTCTCCCCCCAGAGATCTCCACTGCTCAGAGGTGTCACTGCAGTTTAACAGAAGTTACAGGTGAGCCCTGGACACTTTTGTGGCTCACCCTGAATGTGTCATATTTTAGCAAAGACCAAATGTTCTCCTTGCCTATGATGAGAGAGTTAGGAGTCCTGTCCTCCTTTAATGCTCCTCATGTTTAAATATTGAGTTTCCAGTTACAGAACTAAGTTAAGTGACCTAGTCCTCCTGCAGCCTAACCATTAATCCTAGACTTCAGAAGGACAGGACACAGAGCGCCAACCTCACTTCCTGTTTTCTCCACTTCCCAGTCAATATGGAATCATGAGCATGTGGCTCCCAAAGATCTAGGGTTTGGAAGGCAAGTGGATGAAAGAAAAGCCAGATTCCTACTCGATGGACATACAACTATGAGAACGAATGTTCTTGGCCATCCTAGGTCCCCTTCACAAATGGCGTCCCTACCCTCTGTTTGCCAGAAGCTGGGACTGGGCAACAGGGGATGGATCACTTGACAATGACCTGTTGTGTTCATTTCCTCTGGGGCATGTGGCACTGGTCACGGTCGCAAGACAGACTACTGGGCTAGATGGCCTTTTGGTCTGACCCAGTATGGCTGTTCTTATGGTCTTAGATTCCAGCACTGATAACTGATACCTCAGTTAGGGATCTTGAAATGAAATGATGGATCTGCTTCCAGTCCACTTTTAAGTACCAAGGATGGCAACTCTGCTCTAGCAGCCACACCCTCACTGATACCAAGCAGAGGTCTGATGATAATATTGGCCCTAGTCTTTGCAATCAGCCAGGGATTTGCACCTGAAGCTGTCATGCTACCAGGAAACCAACAGCCACTGCTCATTTCCAGAGTGAGCTCAATTCAGGCGTCTAGAGAGGTAGATGTTTCCAACAATACACTCCAGTTATACCAGTAAAGATAGATCTTTAGGATGTCAAAGCAGCTATCCATGAATGGAAACAGAATGACACTTAATTTCTCTCCGCACCCCACCTTAACATGTTCTTGGACCTTCCTGCAGAAAGAGCCAGGCTATTAACCCTTAGGAATGATCCCAAACTGTTTGCGGCTTAAATGAAGCCCTACATCTCCTAGTACAGCTGTGGGATCCATGTTTTACCAAGATGAATGCAATAGGTAGCGGTATATACCTGTCCATCGGCAGACGTTTGCTGAGGAGGCTGGAGATCACTGCCTCTTGGTGATGGTGAGCTAGAATGGACACTGCCTCCACCAGGAACTGCCTCAAGCTGCCCTCCTGGATCGTAGGCATGTGGCGATATAGTATAGCCAGGATATCTGGCACCTGGAAGGAACAAAACCAGAAAGAAATGTCCCTTTTTCTTTCTCTCCATTCACTCTACAGAATCAAAACCTTTATTTAGCCATTTGCTGCTTTTTTAGAAATGCCTCACTTCAAGAAGCAAATGTTCAAATACGTCTGCGTAACTTGAGCCCACACAAAGTGCCCACACACGGCTGTAAAAATTAACACTGACACACACACAGACATACCAGGTAATTTAATGTGGTGGTGCCCAGCTCTGCATTACATAAACCAGTTCACATGCACAAAAGGCAGCTTTGCTTGCCCAGATTTTGCAGGTGTGATTTAAGCAGCCAAATCTGACCATTTGCCTCGAAGAATGCAGAGCTCATCAACAACCACAAGCACAAAATATGCAAGTGCTTTAAAGACAGTGTGTAAATGCCTGGGACTATGAACAGGGGACTACCTCTCATATTCATTCCTAGCCCTTCACATCTTCAAAACACTGTGCAAACATGGCAGTTCTGCTGCGAGGGTTCCCTGTCCTGGGGCCTTTCACCAGCCTTGTTAGAAGATTTGTGGAGTGCTCCTTTCATCTAGCCCTAATGCACTGGGCTCCAGAATAAGGCATATAAATAGTGGATCCCAAAGACACTAGAGTTTTCTCCCTCCTTCCTTCTCTTCTTAAAGGGTAGGTCTACACAGCAAAAAAATCCCACAGCAGTGAGTGTCAGAGCTCAGGTCAACCTGGGCCTGTGGGGCTTGCACCATGGGGCTAAAAGTGGAGCTGTTCCTGCTCGGGCTGGAGGCCAGGCTCAGAAACCTGGCAAGAGGGTGGCAATAGCCCAGTGCTCTTTTTAATCCATGTAGCCCTTAGCCATAGGCCTCCTAATACCTGGAGGCCTCCAAGTGCCAGTCATTCTGTCTTCTTGTATTTTCCCTGGAGTCTGTTTTCTCAAGCCTTTCTTGGCTGAATACTGTGGCAACAAGCTAGACCAATAAAGAACCAACCATCTTCCTTTTCCCTTGGATTATCTCGGTCTACTGCTCTTGATTCTGCCATTGCCTATCTTAGGGTAGGAACAGAGATGGAATCGACTCTATGTCCGAGGGGGAGAAACAGCAAGATTTTTCTTCCTTACACATGAGGGCAAAGATCAAAAAGCCTAGAGTTTAGGCAGAAAAGCTCTCCAGTTCCCAGTTTTACCTTGTCCAGCATGGCACCTCCACACTCCTTCAGGATGATCTTCATCCATAGTCCAGCTGCCGTGGCACAGGTGGGGCTAGCAGACAGCAGACCACCCAATGTGGCTGCAATAAAGTCTGTGGCCTGTTCGGAGGGAAAGTACTCACTAACAACCTGGGAACAAATCAAAAACAGGAGAGACCGCAATGATGTTTGGCTCCAGCACTTTTAAAAATGGAAAAAAAGATACCTGCATCAGCAAATGGTGAATTAGCCTCCTGTCTAGCTCGCCATTTGGGATTACAATTCTCTCTCTAGTCTATAGACTACATTTTTGTATTCTACACTAATGATATCAGGTTAGAGGCAAAGACTCTGTTGCATAGTTAGCACAACATTGTACTGGATATGCAGGAGGTAAGTTTCCCTTTGTAGTCTCTTACATACACTGCATCTTTTTACAGCACATAGAAGTCAGTCAAGAGAGGCATGCACACAAATATCGGCGAAGGCAAACCCACAAGGTGACGGAATGAATCCTGGGTGGTTTCTCAGCTTGATGTTCCACTAACACAGTTTTTCTCCTGGATGGCTGGATGGCAGGGCCGGCTCCAGGCACCCGCCAAGGAAGCTCGTGCTTGGGGCGGCAGATTGCAAGGGGCGGTGTTCCGGCCAATCTTAGGGCGGCATGGGGGTTCTTTTATTTCATTATTTTTTGTGCTTCACTGCTCTGGATCAGTGAGAAAGCAAGAGCCGGCCCTGCTGGATAGGTACATGCGTGTGCATCCGCGTGCGCATTTTCATGGGCGTGCAACGTTCTGTGGAATCTGGTTTTTACGTGGCATTCAGAGCACACATCTATGAAAAGCATCTTGCTGGTTACTAGCAGCCAACGCCCCGCTCCCACAGCTCGCTCTGAGTACGGAAAGGCATCATGAAAGAGCAAATGTCAAATGAACGGTGCCCGGTCACTCGCACATCCGCACAAGCTTTTTGAGTCAGTTACCCTGGCCATTTTGGAAGATGCCTGAAACAGAGCCTCGGGGTCTGGAGCTGTTAGTGCTT
Source organism: Caretta caretta (assembly GCF_965140235.1). Taxonomy (NCBI): domain Eukaryota; kingdom Metazoa; phylum Chordata; order Testudines; family Cheloniidae; genus Caretta; species Caretta caretta. The sequence goes on from NC_134225.1 coordinate 16,919,386, forward strand.
CACGGAGACATCTCAGCTCCTCCTCTGCTGAGCCCAGGTTTATGGACTGGCCTGGAGTGGAGAAAAGGAGAAAAAGTACTGTAACGATTAAGGAAACTGCATCCCTACTGCATGGATCTTCATACGGGAGGATCCATGTGCTATGTTGTCATCAGCATAGTGTAAAATCTTGGTCCCACTGAAGTCAATGGCAAAACTCCTGTTGACTGGAATGGAGTCGGGATTACACCCTAAAATGTCTGAACGTTAACAGTAGTGGTATGTTATTGTGAATGATCCAGGATTGAACAAGCACTGTATTCAGCTTGGAGCAGCTTTGTGTGTGTGTCTGGTTTCAGTAGTCTCTCTGCTCTCACTATTTACATCTAAGCTCCTATTCAAGTACAACTCATGCAGGTAGATCAGAGGTTCCAGTTTAGAGGTGAATCCCTCCACCAAACTCTCCTTGTAAAAGAGACGGGGATAGACAAAAAACTTTGGCAAGAAACCCAGGCTCATCATCAGTCACTTCTAAACAATGCTGGGATTACTATGTTGTACATTCAAAAGGTTGGAGTCCCTTATTCTGTTTCTGAATCACCAACACTGTTTTTAGGACTGATTAAGAATCATTGGAAATAGGATGACCAGGGGTCCCGATTTTATAGGGACAGTCCCCATTTTGGGGTCTTTTTCTTAGATAGACTCCTCTTACCCCCCACCCCCTGTCCCGAGGTTTCACATTTGCTGTCTGGTCACCCTCATTGGAAATGGCCTTAAACGATAACCAAGCTCTATCCCTTAACATCTAACCATTAGGTGAAAAGAATATCCTACTCTTTCACAAAGGGGAAAAATGGCCTCTACTTACTCCAATAGCTTGGAATGCTCATGACAGAGGGCTGCTGGAAGAACTTTTTGTTTACAGAATTATTCCAGGAAACCCCTCCAATCCAGCCAGTGGCAGGGTAAAGAGAATGAAAATGTTTAGTACCAAGGGCTTGTCTCCATGGAGATATTCAAGAAAGCTAATCCCCATTCATTTTCAAAATGCATTAGTTAAACTTCATTCAACACCTGTGGGGACACACTTATTTAGAATTAAAGTGGCCTTCATTCAGGTTAGTTTCATTCATGGAATTCACTACAATTAATAAGGCCCATTTTAATTCAGAATCAGAGCATCCACACATGTGTTTAATGCCATTTACCTCATGCACTTGAAATGTACACCTTTAGTTCATTTGGATTAACTTTCCTTCCTGTCCCTGTGTAGACAAGCCCGAAGGAATTTAGCCCTTATCTACCTGTATGCAGACCATTTATTAGTTGTACAGTTCCCAAAAGTGTGCTAGGCTCTTTACACATCAGAATCTTCTCTTCTAATGAGGTATTTATAAGATGCCCACCATTCTGTTATCTAAGCGACAACAGACAGGACAGAAAGAACTAGATAGGCAGACAAATGGACATTACAACAGTGAAAGAAGGTGAAGAATTCCTTATACCTGCTAATGGTCTCCTCACCTTGTATACAGAGAAGGCAGCTGATACAGTCAACCACCCACTGACGGGACGTGGCCAGCGAATCACAGCTGTATGGTGCTATTAGTCCAATCAGAGATCCAAACTGATCAAAAGTTCCCTGAGTCTAATGAAAAAAGAACAAAGAACGAAGAATGAATGGTCTCCAGTTGGACTAGACTTCACTTGCCATCCTTATTGTTCAGACCAGTCAGCTCTGTGTTTTTTGGGGAACCAGGGCACAGTATCTAGCCTGTCTGACTCATGAAAGACACCCCCTGCCCCCACCAGTCTCTGTTTGAACCAAAACCCATCAGAGAAAAGGCTTGCAGAGAACAATGAAGGGTGTTGGGAGACACACCTAGACCCCTCCTGAGAAGGGTGACAAGATTAAGACATCTCCATTTGCATACAGAATGAAGAACAGAGACAACTCCCCTAGCCTCATCTGCATGAAAGATGGGATAGGAATTAGCATGAAGAATGAGGAACAGAGAACCGCACTGAACTCTGGGACCAGAAAAGCAGGGACGCATTGCATCATGGGAATCCCTGCTCCAGATGCTAATGAACCTATGCCTGCGCACACCTAGCTCAGCAATTATCAGACCAATTCTAGTAATAAATCTTTATTATCCTAAAATACTGAAGCAGCCTAGTTGCCTTGTGAGCTCCCTGGAAAAAACCACCACCCATAGCCAAGAGTGATCAGCTCCGATTGTCTAGCCTAAAGAAAACCCTTGAAAACCCATTAGTTTACCCATAAACAAATCTAGTGTTCTCCCTTGAACCATTGTATTTTCTCTACAAAACCCCCTACCTATGCCCAAGTAAGGGTTCTGATGTATAGACCCAAACTCTGCATCAGTTCCACTGGGATTCCATCTCCTGACTGATTGTGCTGGGGGCTCTGCCTGTCTCCAGCACTCAGGACCCTGAGCTACCACCATTACCTGGGAACCCCACCCAGTTCAAGCCTCATGGAGTGGGTGAGATTCCCCCCCCCTCGCCCCTCCGTTTTCTTTTCTTCCTCAGGTATTAACCTTTCAAATGTAACCATTATGTTTGTTTAGCCCTCCTTGTGTAGTTATCACTATTATTCAATAAATAACTTTTATGGTTCAGTTGGTTGCTTCTCTCTCCCTCTCTCTCGCTCTCCAAATTTTACTCTGTATTTTCCGCTTCCCCCATTTACTCTGCAGCAACCCTTCTTTTACCTAAGCTAAAGGTCCCGGTAGCGCCCAAAAATACTGTGGGGTTTGCTCATGAAGTGGGTTACTACCAGTACAATTGTAATGTGGAAGTGGGATAGGGATGTGTTAAACTTGGGGCACATAAGAGGGGAGCAGCTGAAAGTGCTGCTTAACCCAGCCCATTGAGTACAGGGCCATATGAGAGGATCAGCTGGAGAGTGCTGATTGACCTGGTCCGCTCAGACTTGCTCTGCTAGTGTGAGCGTACGTGCGTGCGTGTTCATCTAGTTCTAGGGCTGGAGGAACCCAGCCCTGGGGAACCGAGGTCCTGCAGGGTAGCTCCATTGGGAGGGCACTTGCAGAAGGAAGGAGTAGAGCTCCATATGAACACACAAGTGACATAAGCAGCACATTAATAGAATTACAGACACCCCCCCCCCCCCAAGAAGAGTAACTCAAATCAATGAGCCTACCCCAAAGTAACATGCACATCTGGTAACATTGTGCCCCTGGTTCCTGTACTGTACTGGGTAATGCACATTGGAAAACATAATCCCAATTGTACATAGAAATGGATGGGGTCTAAATTAGCTGTTATCACTCAAGAAAGAGACCTCAGAGTCATTGTGTACAGTTCTCTGAAAGCATCCGCTCAACATGTGGTCAAAAAAGCTAACAACATGTTAGGAACCCTTAGGAAAGGGATCGATAAGAAGACAGCAAATATCATTATGCCACGATAGGAATCTACAGGACCCCCACACCTTGAATACTGCGTGCAGTTTTGGTCATCTCATCTCAAAAAAGATGTGTTAGAATGGGAAGAAATACGGAGAAGAGCAACAAAAATTAGGCCTATGGGATAACTTCTCACCCAAGGGAGATTAAAAAAAGAGCGACGTTTCAGCTTGGAAAAGAGACGACTCAGAGGGAATATGCTAGAGGTCTATAAAATCATGACTGGTGTAGAGAAAGTCAATAAGGAAGTGTTATTTAGCCCTTCACCTAACACAAGACCAAGGGGTCCCCCAATGAAATTAATAGGCAGCAGGTTTAAAACAAACCAAAGGAAGCATATCTTCACACAATGCAGTCAGAAGACAGGATACTGGGCCAGATGAACCATTCTTTTGCGGGAGGCAGGTTAGCCATTCTTATGTTTTATGTTCTTAGCTGGTTAAATAGAAATTTTCCTTTACCACCCTGGGAGCATAAGAACCAAGAATGCATTTGTGACACTGGCAGACCAGGCAACCTGTGTATGACCCATAATAACTTAACAAGAGGCACTTCCACTGTATCAAGACAGTTCACTTGCATGTGAATTTCAAAGAGATGGATTAGACTAGCAATCCTCAACTCATTCAAAAATGAACAATAGATGCTAAGTCTATTTGTCTGTGTTGATCTATACGCGGTTAGAAGTTTCACAATGTAACCAAATTAGCTTGTGGATGCTCATTCCCTTTCAGGTCTTCATTATGTGTGCAAGGTGTTCAGTTAACCTTAAAATCAAAGATGTAAGATACTGCAGGAAACTAATAATTTCTACATTGTCTTCAGCTTAACACTCTGTGTTATAATGGAAGAACGGCTAATCACCTTATGCGAATGAGTAACTAGTTTACTGTGTATGCACAGGAAATAGAAGATTAGCTTCAAAGCAAAGTACAGGAGGCGATCTGCATTGCCTAGTCTTTCTCGGGGGAAGGTCCTGCTGTAACCATTTTTGTGAGGTAGGCTTGTCAGCCTGCTAGAATAGCTAGAAAAGAGAAGGCTCGGGCCTCATCCTGTCTTCTCTAGTCTGCTGAAACTTTGAACAGGGAAAGTGTAAGCCATAGGACAGAGAGCTTCCAAATCATCATTTGAAAGAACCTGGAAAATGCATGGAAAAACTAACAGTCTTTACATCTAAGCTGCCTTTGGATTCTGATCTCTTGGGATGATTCCAGAGAGACTTGTACAAGCCAGCAGTTTATTCCATCACTGTTGTGATCCTGAACTATGAACATTGACAGTCACTTGTATGGATATTGATCTTTTAACCATTTGTAACTCTCTTCTTTCTTTTAAGAAGAAATCTTCAATTTCGTTATTAAGGATTGGCTGGCAGCATGCTATTTGGGAAAGACCTGAGATTCACCTTGACCTGGGGATTAGCATCTGGTCCTTTATGATGGGTGAACCTCACATATGGTGAATCAGGTTTTCAGTAACCCCTCACTATATTAGACTGGGCTGTTTAGATGGGAGCCTAGGTCTGGAATGCCAAAAGGGGACCGTGTTTGGCATTTTGTTAACTAGGGTGGAAGCTCTTTTGCTGTTGACTTGGTGCATGTAATTCTAGAATAAGCCATCAGTTTGGGGGATCGTCTGCCCTCTACTTCTTGCAGTCTGCCCGGAGTGTGGTCACAGCATTGTTGTGTAAACCTCTCTCTTATGGAAGCAGAGGGATCTTAGTCACTTTGAGATCCCAGCTGCTGCCCTGGAAGCTTTTTTCATGCATTTGCGTTGAGTGTCAGATCGGATAGAAGCAGGGAAGTCAGCTCAAGAAGAGGAAGGCTATACTCACTGTGCTATGAACTGTCTCTTGATAGGCAGTCAGCAGCTGGATGGTGGCCTGCAAGGCCCTTTCTCTCTCCCACTCCTTCTCTGAATGGAGCCATGTCTCTAGTAGCTGTTGGTAGAGCAGGGGAATGGACAGAGTTAGTACCAGAAAATCCCTCCCAAAAGGTCCTCTTAAACAGGTTTAATTGTCACTAAAATCCCTCTCCAAAGCACCCGACCTCCATGGAGCGAAGGAATTACATGTCTAATGGAAGTGCCAGGGACCAGATTCACCTCTGAGTGATTGAAGACAAAGGAGTTACATGAGAGATGAACCTGGGCCTGTGTACGTGATGTCTCCTGTAGACTGTCTGATGGGAGCTGTCTACCACATTGCATGCTGTTTGATGTCTGCTGCTGTGTTCTGTTTCCTGGGCAACTTCTCCCACATTGAGTGGCCAAATGACAGAGAGGAGCGTTTCTTTTTATTAATTTGAAGAAGAGCAGAGAAGTCCCCCCCAGCCCAGCTCCTTTTAGAACTTCATTTTTATACTGAAGGTGCATCAAACTCCCCACCCCTCAGCTCTTCAAGATATTCTGTTCATGTCTGAGGAACAGGAAGTCTCCTCTGGATGAGTTTCCATACACAGGGCTTAACTCAATATGAATGAATTCCTCTTTGAAGAAGTGATCAGTTTCAACTGGTTCTCTTGGATTTGGCTACTGCAGTGGTGATTTTCTTGCCGGTCCAAGTAGTGTCAACTACATTGTAAGAAGTTGGTCCCAATCCAGCCCTGGCATAAAATGGCATAGCTTCTGTGGATTTCAGCGGGGCACATGCCTGCTTATCCCAGGAAGAATTTGGTGCTTTTCCCCCCGACAATTCACTCCATTGTGGAAAATTCCTCCACAACTGAAGCTTGACCCCCTAAATCTCTGACTCTTCCCTGCAGTAACACAACAAACAAACAAACAATCTTCACCATGGTTCAATGGTCTACTCACTTGAAACATTTCCTGGAACCAGTGTGCGGTTGGTTCTTCCTCCAGCAAAGTCTTCATTAGCTTGCTAAGGGCTTCCAAGGACTCTACGTACAGTGACTGAAACCAGAAGAGAAGGAGTGAGGCTCAGCACAGATAATTTGTGTGTGTGTGTGTGGGGGGGGGCGACTGGGGGCTGGGGAAAGCTAACCATAACCTTGCCAGGGAGGCCATGTGTGACTGCCATCACCCAGTGCCTGCTGGGCAGAAATACAGTGGATGGTGCCTGAGGAGAATTGTTGTCACGTACCTGTATAGGCAGAGCATCCTTTGCTGTCTCACCTTCCTCTTTCATCATCTTCTCCAGGGGAGGGAGGGGAAACAAACTTTTGAAACACTGATGAAGGAGCTCACGGTTTTCCTTCAAGGTCAAAGATGGTTTGAGTTTGCTGGCAGAAGAAAGAGAGAGAGAGAAAAGTCATGCATTAGACTCAGTACCACCTCCAAGTAAAAGAAATGGGTCCAATGACTGGAGATTGTCTCAATCTAAAACCCCAAATGCAAACAACCCTTCACTTTGCAGCTGAGCACCTCTTTGCACCTCTATTAAGTATTGGCTCATTGAAAAGTAAAGCTAAAGCTTCAAGTCCCCTTTTTAGAGAAACCCACAAGCTTCCTTCCCCCTGCCAGCAAGCCAGACACCTCCCTCCCCATCTGAACACTCCTGCATTGGACTGCATGCCCCACAACCTCCAAGTTTGTGTCTTTTAAGCACAAACCTCCAAATGGACACATTCAAACCCTCAAGAACTAAAGTTCTGCTGGTGAGCAGCATGTGAGCCAAACCTGGCAGGCATCAAACTACTCCCAACCTGGCACTCATGAACTAACAAAGACGACGTCACAGTGCCAGGAAATATGGCAGAAAATAGCCTACCTCAGATGTCTAATGGCAAGAATTGCCTTGTAGCGAACTGGAGATGCCAGGGAATCCAGTGGTTCCTTTTTAATGAAGTCCTGAAATGCACGAATAGGGAAATGAAAAAAATGGGAAATGGATTTGAAAGGCAGAGAGGCTTTCCTCTCACACCCTGAAACAGGGCCATATGCCAGGTCTGTAATAAACAGACACCGTGCTCGGCAGGCTCTCTGCCTCAGAAATGGACCGTAGGGCCATCTGCAGGCTATACGGAGGACAGAAAGGTAACTCCCCAGACACAAGCCATTCCTGCCACTTACAGCCCACAATAGGTCGGCATCCCTGCCAAGCTCAGAGTGGACCCAGCAGCATTCTGGGTGCCGTGCAGGTAGCTCATGAGACTGCAGTGGTACAGTCACAGCCAATGGATAAAACAACTTCTACCTGGAAACCCAGTCTGATGACATTACAACAAACTCCTTTGTACTTCAGTCCTCAAAGCTCCTCATCACTCACCAGCATGTAGCCAAGGAGCTCCAGTTTGTAAGAGAATTCGTACTCCTGGGAGTCTCTGGTCTCCAAAATGGCACAGCTAATCTCCGTGACATTCTGGATGAGGGTTAATTTTAGGTGCATGTCCTACATAATCCAGAAGGAGAAACAAGAGGATGTGGATGAGAAACGGAGAGAAGAACCAGAGTCCAGAAGATAAAGATCAGGAATTAAATCTAGCCACAGGAGAGGAGAGAGGTGTCCACAGACCCCAGAAGGCAGAGAACCCTGGCTCTGCACCCACCTCAGAAGAAGAGAAAACCCAGGTTCATGAAAGAAATCCAGGGCCACTTACACCAGAGCAGCCAGGACTGTAGCAAGGAAATCAAGCTCTGTGCAATTTAAACAAGCAACTTGTGGATAGAAAAGGCAAGAGCTGAGGGCAGATTATTTAGTATTTACCTTGTTTGTAAGAGCGATGCCCAGCACCTGAAAAACAAAATGCAAAACAGCTATTAGCAATGTCTATAGTCCCACATAACACACATCCTCAAAATGGCCTGGCTGGTGAATATGGAGCAGAGAGAAATCATGATTGTTAAATCTTCCAAAAGGCAGGAAACGTATCCAGAGGGGGTGTTTTGCAGAGGTCAAGATCAGGGGCCATCCTATGGAATATTTGCATTTGTGAACTTCTGGAAGATATCCGTTTGGTTCAACTGTGATCAACTTTTTTGACAAAGGCTAAATGAGATTCTCACTTAGACAGGGCAGAACTGAATGGCAAAGTGACGTGGCGAGGTTGCACTGAGAGGAGAGTCAGTACCAGCAGTCAGACACCTAGGGAACAGAAATAACGAGCACACAGACAAACAAGACGACAGAGAAGAGGGAAGGGAAGTAGTGAGTCCAAGAAACAGAGTGACAGCAAAGAAACTAAATACAAGTTAGCACCATTCTCTCTTGGCTAGCAAAAGATAGAGCTAGATACACATACATATTAGGGGAGTTAGAGTGTTATTCTGAATAGCCTGAGTGTGACTCCATGTGAATTACTGTGTAGCTGTGCTCGACAGAATTTCAGAAGACTATATAAAAACTAGAGAAAACACAAAGAAGAGCAACAAAAGTGATACAACATGTGACAGCTCACGCTCCATCCATTACAGTTTTAAATTTCAGTTATGTGACAAATTATTGCTCAAAGGAGAGTTTTAGAAAATACAAGCCCTCTCTCTATAAACTCAGAGACAATTCTATAACTTCAAGGTAATGCCCCTCACAGTTGTCATGCAAAGGCTCTTACCTGACAACTGGTTCTGTAATGGTGAATGATGTTCCTTGTGATGTCTGCCTCTACTCGGGAGAGAAGCTGCTCTTTTGGAGCATGGACAGCCACGTTGCTGTATGTCAGCATCAGGGTGCGGCGAGTCTTGCCTCTTGTCCCATGGTGGTAATCCTAGACAATAGGAAACATCACTAGAGACAAGTTCTTCTGATTCATTTGGCCTTGGAATGAATCAAACATTGGTGGAGCCGGGCCCCCGAGCCTTGAATACTGCTGGATCCCGGGCACCATGAGCCCATAGAACTCGCCGCCCCATCGCCATCATTCCCATTGGGTAACTCTGACCCAGAGAGCCGAAAAGGCTGAACCGACAGCAGTGGAGTACATGGGAGCTTAGTCATTGACACTGGTGGGTACAAGATCAGGCGCTAAATGTCTTGCCTAAGGCTGCACAGTGAGTAAATGGCAGAGCCAGCAATGGGAGCCCAGAGGCCTAGTCTCCTGCTCTATCCTCTAGATCAGTGGTGTTCAACCAGGGGGACTTCTGTACCCCTGAGGGTCTGCAAGGGTCTTCCAGGGGGTATATCAACTCATCTAGATATTTGCCTAGTTTTACAGCAGACGACAAAGAAAGCACTTGCAAAGTTACTAACTCAAATTTCATACAATGGCTTTTTTAGACTACTCTATATACTGCCCACTGAAATGCAGGTACAATATTTAGATTCCAGTTGATGTATTTTCTAATTCTAGGGCAAAAATGGGAAAATAAGCAGTCTTTTTTTCAGGAATAATGTGCTAGGACCCTTTTATAATTTTATGCCTGATTTTGTAAGCAAGTAGTTTTTAAGTGAGGTGAAATTTGGGGGACACAAGACAAATCAGACTCCTGAAAGGGGGACACTAATCTGGAAAGGTTGAGAACCACTGCTCTAAATCAGAGGTTCCCTAATTGTCATCCGTAGACCACTGGTGGTCTACCTAAAGCGGGTTGGTAAGCCACATGTTGCTTGCAACACCTCCTCATTTCCAGCTACTAACCTGGAATAAAAAACAGCTAAAAATACCTTCAATGCTTTTCCATGCAAGCAACTGATGTAGTTCCCACACATTGTGCATGGGAGGGGCGCTCAAGCCATGAGACATCAGATGGTAAAAATCATTTGAGAGAACCCCAGCTCCACATCGTGCTCCTGTCTGCTTAACGGCAGGCATCACGTGGAACGCATACACTGGGGGACAATGCTAGCTGACCGGAGCAGACACTACCGTGGGGCTGCTGCCCCTGCTTTAGGGGGAGAGGAAGTTTGAGAGAACCCCCTGGCTCCTTTACCTTCAGGCGGCTGACGAACCCAGAAATCTTAACCTGGCTCATTGCAGCCCCAAACTCCTGAAGCGCCTTCAAGGTGAGGTCCAAGTGGCTCGCAGCACAGACTGCGAGGATGGAGACGACTCCCTGTCACCCAAGAGAAATACAGGTTAGGATCGAACCAGGTGTCTGATAGAGCCCATGAGTCCATTCCTTTCACCCAAAGTGGTGTAAAGTGCCAATCAGGCCTGAGACACATGGGGAGCGGGCGCTGAGTGAAATAGCAATCAAGAGGCTAGGAAGCAAAATGGCATCTGTCCCAGGCCAACTCAGAGCTGAGCCCCACAGGGAGCATTCAGGGATTACTTGGTAAAATGGGGAGAGGGACAGAGGCCTCACCTGTCTCTCAGGGGCTTCCATATAATCTGCTGTCGTCAGAAGTGTATGAATCTGTGATTTAACATGGACCAGGTCCTGACAAGCTGCTAAGGACGTTCCTAGCGCCTTATACAGGAAACTCTGAAAGAAAGAGACCAGCCCTGGGATATCAGGAACACAACGTGCCTGTCAGTACAGACTCAGCTCAGCAACACTCAGGAAGGAACAAGACAGCCAAGTCCAAGCACCCATGCTGCAGAAACATCCCATCGTCTAGCCCAGCCAGAGAACCAACAATGCAGTATAGACAAGCAGCCTGTCCAAGCAAATATTGGAAGGGCAGGGGGGCAAGGGAGCAGGGAAGAAGTACAAACAAATTTTATACGCAGAATAAAATATCAAATAATGAAACCTTGAGAGAAGCCTTATGCAGCCCTCCAATCAGAATTTCAGGGGAAAGTAACTAGAAACTAAACCTTAACAGAGAACAAACCTTCTCTTTGGAGGGGCTGGCATAGCCGGCCATCTGCCAGCTCAACTCAAGGGATATCTGGCTGCTCCAGGCACTGTCGTCTATCATCTCCAGAGATGTTCTTAGGAACTGCGTGTAAAACCAGAGTTAAAGCAGATGGTTAATTGCAAGAATGTGGGGGCTGTTGTGGGGTTTGGGGTTTTGTTTGTTTGGTTGGTTTTTGCTTCCTTGTTCTGTTGTAAACTTTCCAATATCCAGGTGTCCTGGGAAGATTATTTCCCTATTGAGAACTATAAACATTGACAACCCAGACTTCCTCTGCCTCTTGTTCTTGAACCTTTGCCTGAGGATTCCTCTCAGTCCCCAAACCCAGATGGACAGTGAATTGGAGAATGAGATGGAGCCAAGACATCTGACCATCGAGGAGTGATTTTCCAGTGGATGGACGATGGCTCTAGTCAACTTTGAACAAAGGGCCCTGGACTACGAAGGACCAGGCACCTTCTCTGAAGTGCTATGGACCCTTTATGACACCTCCCGAGGTACCCAGGGTTGTGAGGGCCCTCACTACCACCTGCCCTTAGCATGAGGAAGCCTTCTCTGTACCTGCCAAGTGTCAGCTCCTGACTCTGCCAGTCACAGGAAACACAAGCACACCCTTCTCACCCTGTCCAGGATCCACTGTCCTTCCACAGATAAGCAATCAGAACACTCCAACCGCTCGCCCTCTGGACATCCCCAGAATGTCCAGCCCCTATTCCACTGGACACTCACAGAATTCAGAGGTTTGCTACACACCACTTTACCAGTTTCACCTCAGCATCACCGCTCCATTTCACACACTTCAATACATTGACAGTGAAAAGAAGTAGAGTTTAATTCACCAAGATCAGAGATTTGAGAAGCAGCAAGAATAATTAATGTACACAAATGGTTACATAAAAATAAAATCCTAACACACTTCTAGAGCTTCAACTTAAAGAACCAAACAGTCCCCTGTCTCACAAGGGATAGCTCCCCCAAATCTCTCTCCCAGCAGGAAACACCCAGACCAAATGTGATCCTCCATTCATAAGACAAGCCAGTTGGCAATTTGTCCAATAGGTGAAGGATACCTGGTGCAGGATACCTCTGGACCTCCAGATATAGTTCCAAGCATCCATTGTCCGCTTGTAAACAGGGTACCCCCTATTGTTTGTTTGTTTTTCTTGTCTTGAATCTCCTCTGGAGACTTTGCAATCACTTGATTAGAATTTTGCTCTATTGATTAGCATCCACTGTGAATAATTACTCAGTCTACATACAGCCATTCAAGCAGCTAAGCATCTTCTGCCTGAAAGAAACTTCTTTATCACCTTCTGGTGACCAGCCCCAACACACAGACCTTCAAAGCATCAATTTCAGTAGACAACCATAACGCCTTAGTATTATCCATCCAGTCACTGTGCAACGATTATGAGGATTATGCAGTGTGGCACAGGCATCCAGGAAAGGCTTTACATGACACCCTTTGATGATATAGAGATCAGATCCAGGGAATCCTGGGAACCCTATGCACTCCTGTGGCCTCTGCCAGTGGGTACCCAAAGGACCCGGGGTCACACCCTCAACTCCCATTGAAGTCAGCCAGAGGTTAGTAACTCTCAGCACTTTGCTGTTTCAGGCCCGACTTTTGAACAGCAGCCAGGAAAGATCAGAAACCTCACAAGAGAACCTAATCTTAGTTGATTTTTGAGCCCAAAGAATTTCAAATGAGGCTGGATCTGGAATGGGAAATTCTAGAGTGTAATCCAACCCCAAATGGAACTCCAAACCTTCTGGGGCTTCTTTGTCACTAGGTCCTTTCCTTTCATTTTCAGCCCTCGCCATAAAAATCTTCCTTGTCTGGATTTACATGAGGCTGTAAAGAGCTCTTTCTGACCACAAAGGCTTCTCCATGAGATACAGACACCAAACCTTGTCTTGTCTCTTTTCCTTTTTGGGTTTCTCAGAGCAAGTTTTCTTTTGAGTGGCAAATAGAAAAAAAAAATCCTTTAGACGTCCCCCAGTGATGCATTAGCACCATTAGCATGCTGGGTTTCTGGTTAGTTTTGTGTTGTTCCCAGGGGTAATACAGAGGGATTTATAACTAGAGCTGGTTGAACAATAGTAAGGCCATTTCACAAAACAAGTGGGATTTTTTTGTTTTCTTGATTTTTCAGCATACAAATGAAAAGTGAAAACACAAAAATATTTTGCTTTTCAAAATCAAAGATGACCATTATTCAATTCTTTGTTTTCCCCATTTCCTTGCCTTTATCCCTCATCCCCGTGCTTTTTTCCCCCCTCTTCCACTTTGTGATTGAAAAGCGGAGGGGGGCGGAGGGGGGAAGGGGGAAGGAGACAAACAGCAAAGCAACTGGAAAAAAAACATCAGCTTCAGTTTCAAAAAACTAAACATTTTCTATTTGGGTTGGGGTTATTTTGTTTTGGGGTTTTTTTGTGTGTGTGTTAAAAAAAAAAAAAAAAAAGGAACCCTGAAAAATTTGAAAATGTCCCATGAAAATACAAAGGCCATTTTTAATTGAACAAAAGTTGCAAATGAAATGGTTTGACCAGCTCTGCTTATAATGAATAATTTATCATTAATTTTTTCCCCAGCTGATATATTTGGAGGGGGAAGAGAGGACTGTGACAATACATCTGAAAGCCATCCTCTACCTGAAGCAGCATGTGCTCCCACCGTGCATGGTCCAGGGAATTCTCTGTGTTTCCTATAAAGCAGGAGGCAAAACAATAATGTCACCTAGATTAGCAAGAAGAGTCATCCCAGGTATCTCCTTTGCAATCAGTCCTTCTAAAACTCCTGGTCTGCCAAGCTGGAACATACCTGGGCTTTCAAGGCAAAATGGAACTGTACCTATTGGGTTCTGGGAGAGTCACCCCGCTCCTGTCCTGAGGGGCTTAAAACAGCCCTGGGCGAGGGCTGTCGGAGGGAAAGAGGTGAGAGGTTTTTCGCAGGAGTGGGTGGGTGAGATTCTGTGGCCTGCATTGTGCAGGAGGTCAGACTAGATGATTATAATGGTCCCTTCTGACCTTGATATCTATGAATCTATGAAAGGGATTAACAAGAGCTGGGCTGACAGGGAAAGCAGCTACAGCTGTAGACAGGGTAATCAGGGCCCAGCTGGCCCTTATAAGAGGGCCGTGGGCCAGTAGGAGAAGGTCTTTCTCTCTAGTTTTGAAGGGAGTAGGGCCTGCCTGCAGAAAGGGTACTGGGAATGAGGGTGGGCTGGGGAAAGGCCAGAGGAGCAGGGAAGCTCTAGGCTGGCAACTCCCCAGGCTATCGGGCCTGATCCAAGGCCCATAGGGGTACTGGGTTGCAGGGAAAGGCAGAAGACCCAAACCCCCTTGCCTGTGGTGACTGGCTCTTACACTGCAATCTGCCCCAAGGTGCAGGGGCCCAGACTGAGGCAAGGTGGGGATTAGAGGGTTGGGCGTTCCCCAGAGAAGGGAGACCCATAGAGACTGAGGGGGTACTGCCAGGGCGCAGCACCCTGGGTAAAAAGGGCACCGGGGTCTGAGAGGGACACGGGCCTGCAGAGGGTGCTCTGTGCTGGAAAGAGCTAATTCCCAGATGGCCAGCAGGAGGCGCTGCAGGGGTGAGTCGTTGCGCCGTCACAGGGACCTGTGCCAACGTTCTTTGTTGGACCAACAGAAAATGTCCTGTTTCAGAGTAGCAGCCGTCTCAGCCTGTATCCGCAAAAAGAAAAGGAGGACTTGTGGCACCTTAGAGACTAAGAAATTTATTGGAGCGTAAGCTTTCGTGAGCTACAGCTCACTTCGTCAGATGTTACGTACCCTGCTGGCATTTTTATTCAGGGTCCGTCAACCCACCAGGAGTGAGATGCTGAGCACTCCCAATTCCTCTTGACTTGAATGGGAGCTGAGGGTGCTGAGCACCTCACAAAACTCTTCAGCACATCAGAAGACTGGGTTTAGTAGGAATACAAACTTTTCCTGCAGAATCAGAGATTCTGGACTTGATCCGAACTGGATGTAAATCGGTGTAGCTTCACTGAAGTCAATGGAATTATACTGATTTACATCAGCTGAGAATCTGGCCCTGTTTCTGAGTGTCCAGCTCTAACCTAGCCTTCTTTAATGGCGGCACAGTGTAGTGCTGGGGACTCTGTACAGCCGCAGCAAGGAGGGAAGATACAGCTCATTTTTTAAAATCTTTTTTGGAATATCAAACCCGCTTGTCCATGGGGGGGTTCGACGTTCATGAGAAACATAGCAGGCTTGTGCTGCACCTAGGGTCTGTCCTGCTCCCCAGAGACTAGACAGGCGCAGCTACGTCACTGGAGCTCTGCTGGCATAACGCCATCGTGTAGACGCAGCCTGCGCTGACTGAAGGGTTTTTTCCATGGAGGTCAATAGAGTCATACCACTGTAAAATTGGTGAAAGACCTTATTAGGCCCACAATACCTAGATTCTCCCTAGGGCACCCACTTGGCCAACCTAGCTTTTATGACAGGTTTCAGAGGAACAGCCGTGTTAGTCTGTATTCGCAAAAAGAAAAGGAGTACTTGTGGCACCTTAGAGACTAACCAATTTATTTGAGCATGAGCTTTCGTGAGCTACAGCTGATGAAATGAGCTGTAGCTCACGAAAGCTCATGCTCAAATAAATTGGTTAGTCTCTAAGGTGCCACAAGTACTCCTTTTCTTCTAGCTTTTATGGCGCAGGTTTCTTACGGGTTTTTTAATCGAATCCCCCTTGAAAGTAAACGTGGGGTTTAATTTTCAGAAAAAGTCCGTTTGCAAAATCAGACTCTCTATGTAACCCCAAAATCTTTCACTAACCTCCAGCTTCATGCGTATTGACCTTCCCAAAAAATAACCTAGCAAAGGTGTGGGGGAAAGTGCTGTGACATTTCCATTCAGCTGAAACCTTCCTGGCCTGATTCTGCCCTGTTTGAATTGGCCTCAGTGGCTCACAGTTATCCAGAGGAAGGAAAAGTGTGGGCCTAGAAGCCCCATTTCAATTCCCCACTGTTCCCACCTACTGCAACAGGAATGGCACAACACACGTCAATACGAAGCTGCATTTTCTGGCTTCCCTTCTATTCTCCATGGACCACACTCCTCCTAACTAACACTTTACCTTCAATGTACTGCAGCAGAGATGGGATCTTTACTACCCACATCTCACCCACTGCTGCATGGACAGTTTGGTGCAGGGCCTTTAGTAACTCCAAGGCAGCACATCCGTGTCCTTCTCTTTCATAAGGGGATGAGGCTACTACCTGTCAATGAGAGAGAAAGAACAGGCTAAGTTTTGTCAGCACAATACCAGTTTGTTCCTGAGGGAGGGAATAGTTCAGAGACTCTCATTGTGGAGACAATCCAAGAGAGTTGTTGCTTCTACTGCAGTGCCTTCCTGAAGAAGAAAGCATTCTAGCTAGTAGGAGGATGCAGGACAGTGTGTCTCAGGAGAGGCCGGAGAGAGAGAGAGACCCAGTCATACACATTCCTCAGCCTAAGTCAAGCATCTAGCTACAAAACCAATTTGTATAGTTAACTGTCCCATTCCACAGAAAACCTATTCTCATGGTCTACTCACCAGGAGTCGCGCCAGCAGCCCCTGGGGTGTAGGGAGTTGCACTAGGGAAAGAAACAGAATAGCGTTAATTATCCCAGGCTTTGCAGAGAGTCCTGCTGATGTTCTTCACCTCTCCATTTCCAACATGCCCACCAATGTTGAATACAGCTGATAATAATTTGCATTGCCATAGTGCTTTCAGTCTGAGCATCTCAGAATGCTCTACAAACATGTATGAATTCCACCTCATAGCACCTCTGTGAGGTTGGCATGAATTACTCCTTCATTTCACAAGTGGGGAAGCTGAGAGAGAAAGATCAAGTGATTTCCCCAAGGTCACATCTGAATTTTGGTGGCGAGCTGGGAACAGAACCCACATTTCCTAGCTCCCTCCCATGGCCGTGTTGTAATCACAAGACCATCCCTCATCCATTTTAGCCTCCTGATTGCAGATGAGAGAACTGGAGCAGACTGAACCTGTTCATTTCATAGTGCCTGGAGAGAAGAAATGAAAGAGTTTCTCTTATAAACCTCGTCCACTGTAGTCGAGGCAAGCAGCTGCTTCTCCTTCCCGCTGCTTTTTCTCAGCCAGTTCCCTCAGGCATCTGCAAAGAGGCTTCAAAGTACCAGTGTACTGAGTTGGCACCACATACTCCAGCAGCCTTGGCCATAACACCTGCAGAGAAGAGCGAGACTGTTCAATACGGAGCTCTCTCCGTTCCCCCACCTCCAGTATCCTGCTGTCTGAATCCCTCCCTGCCATGTAGCTTCTCCTTTGATTCGTCACGGACCCTTCCCTAACCTATCACCTCATCTCTCTCTCCCCATTAGCTCACTCTACCTGTCTGGTGCCCCCTCACTCTATCTTTTAAAGACACTATCTTGTTTGGTGAGTGTTAGGATATAGATATTCAGGCCTGTCTGCAAAGGCCTGTACTTTAAGAATTTAGGTGTATTCTTATCACTTGGCTAGTTATAGAGGTATAAAAGAAAGAAAGAATCAAAATCACTGTCTGCTGGTGTAAGAGCCTTCTCTTACTGTGACAGTCTGAGGCCCTCTTCTTAGGCTAAGGCCTTTGGCTAAGCAGCAGAGGCAGCCATAAGCTAGGACGCGAACAGTCACATCCTCACATTCCAAACTAGTCACACTGAAATCAGGTGCTATTGGGCTGTTAGGAATACAATCCTGTCCTGATAGTGCCTATCACCTCCAGAGAAAGGGAAGGGCCTAGAAGATGTAAAAGGAAACTTAATTTGATAGCATCCTGTCTGGCAAGAACTCACTTACCAATACTGGGATGTGAAATCCTCACTTCTGTATTGTCTTGTCATTATCATAGAATCATAGAATATCAGGGTTGGAAGAGACCTCAGGAGGTCATCTAGTCCAACCCCCTGCTCAAAGCAGGACCAATCCCCAATTTTTGGCCCAGATCCGTAAATGGCCCCCTCAAGGATTGAACTCACAACCCTGGGTTTAGCAGGCCAATGCTCAAACCACTGAGCTATCCCTCCCCCCATTATAGTTCCCACTTTGCTATTGTTTGTCTGTATAATCTCTGTCTGGTTCTGTGCTTGTTCCTGTCTGCTGTATAATTAATTTTGCTGGCTGTAAACTAATTAAGGTGGTGGGATATAATTGGTTACATAATCATGTTACAATATGTTAGGATCCTACTAAACTTCAGGAACATGATTGGTTAAGGTATAGCAAAGCAGAAGTCAAGTTTTACTATATAGTCTGCAAAAAGAAAAGGAGTACTTGTGGCACCTTAGAGACTAACCAATTTATTTGAGCATGAGCTTTCGTGAGCTACATCTGATGATGATACATCTGACGATGATACATCTGATGAAGTGAGCTGTAGCTCACGAAAGCTTATGCTCAAATAAATTGGTTACTCTCTAAGGTGCCACAAGTACTCCTTTTCTTTTTGCGAATACAGACTAACACGGCTGTTCCTCTGAGACCTATATAGTCTGCAGTCAATCAGGAAGTAGGGGGGTGGGGGAAATGGGAACAGGGAATGGGGGTAAGGAAATTGGAATCATGTTTGGCTAAGGGCAGGAATGGGAACAGGGACACAGGTGTAAGGCTCTGTGGTGTCAGAGCTGGGAAGGAGGATACTAAGGAAGGAAACTGGAATCATGCTTGCTGGAAGTTCACCCCAATAAACATCAAATTGTTTGCACCTTTGGACTTCGTGTATTGTTGCTCTCTGTTCATGAGAGAAGGACCAGGGAAGTGAGTGGGTGAAGGAATAAGCCCCCTAACAGTGAGCAATTGGGCTCTCACCCAGAGATGAAGCCTCTTTCCCAGCATTAGAGCATTATGGAGATATTTAGATAGTACCATAAGCTTACTCAGAACTTGACAGACCTATATAAGGCACAGTCCCAGCCCCAATATCTCTTCAAATCCAGGATCACCAACTCTACGTTTCAGAAGTATTCATGGGGGATCTAAGGGGAAGTTGCACTCAGACAGTGGAAAGAATTAAGAGACGATCTCTGCAACATGATTCCTTCCAGTTAAGTTGCTTTATATCTTTTCTCTACTGTGAACTGCTTACTCCATGATGAAGGGGTCACATCATCCCTGACATGAATTTGACATGCTGATCCTCCATTATGCTGGCTGTGCAGAAGGCTTCCTTGTGGAGGGGTACAAGGAACGTAAGGAAGAACGTCCCTATTTCAAGAAGCAGTAGCAAGAGGTCACTTACTTGGGTCATTCCATTGACTGAGGTGTCCAGACATTGCAGGATGTCAATGCACAGGGTTTGGATCGTGCTTTCTTCCTCAACACCCTGGGTGAGAAGTGTTGTACCCTGCTGTGAGAGAGCTAGATAGAACTTATTCGCTCGTAGTAAGACACTGGCAATAGAACCAGTGTCCTTCTCTTACAAAGCCACCTTGAGCATTGACCTATGCCTGCTTTTATACTGCACTGGAAGTGCACAAACGTCTGAAGGGAAGAGAATAATAGAAACTCCGAACTGGTGGGTCAGATCCCAGGCTTAGGAAAACCCTAAAATGAAGGGAATGATTCACTGGACACAAAAGAGTTCCCCCAACAGTGTTCAATGTTTTAAAATTTGAAAAACTGTTTCATCTTTTGATCTCTGAGGAAAAACATTCCGATTCTGCCCAGGGGAAATAAATTTGCAGAACCAGGGGGATCCAATCTCTTTGTTCTGATGCCCCAACCAGCTTGGTCATTCTGTGTGTAGTGAGTGTGATTCTATCAATGGGACCAAAACTGGCCTGATGAGAAAAAGCAGCCTTCTTTGAGAGAGATGTGTGTGTGTGTATTGCCACGAGCTCCAACTTTGTAGAAAAGGGGCCAGGCAGAGCTAAGATCTTCCACAACTTACTGTCAAGTTGAACTGTTTATGTTCATACATATCACGGATTCAGTCATGGAGCACAAAGTGTCTGGGGCCCGCGGCTGTGTCCATGGATAGAAATACGGATTGAAGATATTTTTATGCAACCTGCATAACCTGAGTGTTTTGCTGATAGTTTAGGTCTGCTTTGACAGCCACAGAACGGGGCATCGTTCTGTTTTTTGGAGAGTCTATTTAAAACAAAAAGATGTGCTTCCTTGTACAGGAACATTTCACTGAAAAATGGTGTTTTCTGAATGTTCAAGGACTCATCAGAGGTTGGAGCAGCATAGATAACTCTGTTAGATGGAAATACCCAGTGTGAGATTCTGGTCTCTGTTACACTAGTATAAATCCAGAGTAACACCACTCAAGTCAGTGGAGTTACC
The DNA here is from genome assembly GCF_965140235.1 of Caretta caretta. Classification (NCBI taxonomy): domain Eukaryota; kingdom Metazoa; phylum Chordata; order Testudines; family Cheloniidae; genus Caretta; species Caretta caretta. The sequence continues at coordinate 16,939,833 of NC_134225.1, forward strand.
TTGACTTTACACCAATATAACGGATCCGATTCTGGCTCTATTCATTCAGTCCAGCTGTCCTGGAGTCAAAACTCCCACTGAAGTCAAGGGGAGCAATCAGCATGCAAGAATGGTAGGACCGAGTCCTAAGCGTTAAGAACTCTCCTTACCAGTTTGCTGGTGGACACACTGAACTCGCTGAAAACATATGCTACCAGATCCCATGCTGCACAATTCTCCACACTTCCTGAACTGAGCAGCGTCCTGATGAAATGAAGAGCTGCCTTCCTCACCTGCAAGGGTAGAGATTACACACAGCACTTCTTGTTAGCCCTTCTGCCTGAAATAGGAGCTAGGATATGATATGAGAGTCCTTATGCTTTTGATTTTGTCTCCTTGGATTAGAAACATGGATACATTTTACACCGGCAGGAGAATGACATGCCTTCTCTATTCTGCAGTCTCTCATCTGGATCGGAATGAAAGCTCCACCCAGATATCCATTCATCCCATAACACTGAAAAAGCTGAAATAGTTCACTGTTCCACACACAATCTTACCGTAGCATTCTGATCACTGAGAGTGGATTTCACTGCCTTCACAATCAGAAGCTTTTTAACTCTTGTCTCAGGCACTGAAAGATAAGGAGAGGTGTACAGTGCTTCTTTGTTCCACACACACTCACTTTCCACATTGGAATTAATCCTGGATTCCAAAGGGCCCTAGTTAAGAAGAGTATCAAGCTTCTCTCCTCTACAGAATCAGTGGGGAAGACATAGGACCAGATTCTGGTCTCAGTTGCACCAGTGTAAATCTAAAGTAATTCCATTTCTCTAAATAGTGCCATCCTACTACCATGATGGAAATATTATAAAGGAGTTTGATAGACTGAGGTGACTGAAGTTAATCTGTGTTTACACCGGCATAACAGGACTCAGAATCTAGTCTAGAGTGTATAATACTTAGGATTCTCGAGTCAGGAGTATTATTCTATTTTTATCTGATTATTGTTAACATGCATTAGCCCCAAGTTAACTTCTGTATTTGAAGTTGAAAAAGACCTTGACAAATATCTTGGGCTACATTCAGCACTTAGTTGAACCTGTTGATTTCTGTGTGGCCATATGGGGGTAACTTAGGGCAGCATTTGGTCCCTTAGGGGATCTCCAAACCACTGGTGACTGTGTGTTCTAGAGCCTCTGTGCCCCAGTTGCAGAGGTGATGAGTCTGCTGAAGCCCTGCCGTGCCTACAAAGCCTTGGTTCTTTAGCTCAATCTCGAGTAGCTCAAGCTTTTAGCTCTGGATGTCCTCAACTCAACCCTCAGCGTGTCGGCCAATAGGGCAGCTGGCACAGTTGCTCCTGTGTTACTTACAGTCAGCCCCAACAATAGCTCTCAGGAAATCTAAAGACGCCACACGAACGGCCTCATGCTCAATCTCCAGCTGCTCGTGTAGAAATGCTAGCAGATCATCAGGAGAAGAACAGGCTGCAAGGGAAGAAATCACATCCTCACTGTCTGCAGAACTCTTATTCTTACCGTACCTCACAAAGGTAAGGAAGTTACAAAGAAACCACTGTGTAACTCAGAGTCTCTTCCCCTTACCTAGCAGAAGTACACAATGGAACAGCTCTTGGTGGTTTTCTCTGCTGAGCTGCTTAGCTGGAGAACAGATCTGTGGGAAGAAGGGAAATGGTGAAAGAAAAACTAATCAGAAGCAAGGGAAAAGAAAAATGTTCAATTCATTTCTAAGCTTCCACTTCCTGCTTGTCCAACTAGAGGTCTGAACCCCAGGGAGATGGTCCTGCATGCACAGCAAGACTCCAAGACAATGACCAATACATTAGATAAGAGAAGCTAAAGTGTTTTGAGCAGCAGAGCTGACCTAATCAAGACACAGCCACAGTTTTTACTTTACAACTCTGACTCCCCCTGGTAATCGGCTTATGGTGCAATCGCTTTACAAACTGAGCTGGATAGTAGCTAAGAAAATGAGAGCGCTCCCTGCTTACTCTTGAGCCTGCAGAAATCAGTAAGGCATGAGGAGGTCCCCAGGCTCTGCACGATCATTCCATTGATTTTTTAGTGTTAATATGCTTCAGATCTGCTGTGCCTAAGCTGAAGGGATCCAAGCAAAACCACCCCTCACCTGGTTGTGCAGAGCACTGCAGATGGCTTGAAACTTCCCTTTAGGTAGAGGGATCTTATATTCAACAGAGACCTCCAAGAGCTGGCTCAGACTCTGCAACAGAGGGCGAAAGTCAGATGGTGGGCACACAAAGGAGCCATATGTAGTGACTGAAGCAGATTCAGGGGATTCCTAGATTCCAAGGCCAGACCGGATTCTTGCCATCATCTAGTCTGACCTCCGCTCGGTATGACACAGGCCATAGACCTTGCCCAGAATCATTCCCAGAGCAGAGCTTTTAGAAAAACATACCAATCCTGATTGAAAAATCATCAGAATCCGCCTCGGCCCTTGATTAAAAAATGGTGAAAATCTAATTCCTTCCTGCATCTAACACACTTTTCTCCGTTGCTGCTTGAAGCTTCCAGAATGTCTCGGATGCCATCTACATACTTTACTATGTTTACACAGTTGTGTAGTGCCCTGATGCTATCAAACAAGTCCATGATACATTGGTTCCCTCCAAATCATGGGTATTTCAACCCCCAAAGTGACCACATACTCTGTACTAGAAAGCTTCAACCAACATAGACGGTGAGTAAATATCACTACCAAGAAGTTATAGCTGTCTCATGACTTCATTTACAACTGTGTAGCCCCACTGAAGACAGAATATGGCCCCTTACTTCTCGCTCATGTGGTACTGAGGGTGGATGAAATAGAGGGACAAGGCGAGTGAGACAATATCTTCAATTAGAATCTTCAATTAGTGAGACAATATCTTCAAATTCAATCAAACCTGGATTTGTGCTGGAAATGGCCCACCTTAATTATGCACATTGTAGGGAGAATGGTCACTTTGGATGAGCTATTACCAGCAGGATAGAGAGTTTGTGTTTGTGGTTTTTGGGAGGGGGATGAGGGGGTGAGAGAACCTGGATTTGTGCAGGAAATGGCCCAACTTTATTATCATGCACATTGTGTAAAGAGTTGTCACTTTGGATGGGCTATCACCAGCAGGAGAGTGAATTTGTGTGGGGGGGTGGAGGGTGAGAAAACCTGGATTTGTGCTGGAAATGGCCCACCTGATGATCACTTTAGATAAGATATTACCAGCTGGACAGTGGGGTGGGAGGAGGTATTTTTTCATATTCTCTGTGTATATATAAAGTCTGCTGCAGTTTCCACGGCATGCATCCGATGAAGTGAGCTGTAGCTCACGAAAGCTCATGCTCAAATAAATTGGTTAGTCTCTAAGGTGCCACAAGTCCTCCTTTTCTTTTTTCAATTAGATTATCACACCCACCTTGTCGCTCCAATATCTTGGACCAACATGGCTACAACAGCACTGCATAGAACCGTAGATGAAACAGACAGGCAATGATTTTATATCTATCTAGTTATGCAGTGCAAAGCAATGACCCTCAAGCCTCCTTGTTATTAATTTTCAACCGTTGACAGTTGACTTGGTACCCACCAGAGACAACATATGGTAGCCCCTGCTCTGAGGAGCTTATGATCTAAAAGAGAGACACAGAGTTGACAGGATGTTTTGGGAAATCACAAGGAGAGAGTATCTTGTTGTGCAGGTGTTTTGTTTTTTTATCTCCTCCTCCTCCTCCCCAGGAAACAGAGGATGCTTTTCATCAGAGGCAGTTACCTACAAATCTTGTTGCCTGGGTCACCATGTGTATAAAGCCAGAACTTGTGTGCATATTTGTTATCGAACAAGTCACTATCTAGACCAGGAACCCCACTGGCAGCAAATTCCTCCTGCAGTTCACACATGCACACACAGAGACAGTTACCTTAATGAGTGGTACCTCACCTTGGTGACGTGAAAAACATCAATTTCCTCCTTATATTGCTCAAGGAGCCATGAGATCTCCTTAAATATCGGATTTTGTGGCTCCTTTTTGTGTAGTAGGATGCCCATCATGGGACCAAGGGCTTTGATGATGGCCTGCTTGAGCTGCATAGATGAGACACAGAATTTATGTTCCTATGAATTCATTCAATATCTTCCAATAGGCACACCTTTTCTACTTCTAATGAGTGCAATTTCCCTTGTTCCACTGTCGGAACGGTCCTATCCCAATATTTCCTGGTAAAGAACCAGGACTCGTAGGGTTGGTGTCAGGATTATATTCTAATGCACCTCACAACTAGAGCAGGTAAAATATTTCCCCAGATTAATATGCATTCTAGGCCAACTCATCCCTGCTGTAACTCCACTGGGGCTGAATGGACTTAGACCAGGAATTAATTTAGCCCACTATCCCGGGTTCATCTGCACATTAGGTGCACAAGACTAGAATCCATGTACACTAGGTACAGACCGAATTTCCATGATGTGGTGACATTATAAACGTATGGGTTTTCGATGTTTTACATGACACTCTGTTCCATCCAAAAGGACCTACCATTAAATGCCATCATCACAAAGAGTGCCAGACACACAGAATGTAACATCACAATTTCCGCTAAAGGTTTAGAAAGTCAGCAATCCTCACCTCCAGCTCCTCACAGGTCAGCCAGTTGCTGGTCACATGACAATATAAGGGAAGAATTTGATTGCAGAATCGTGATTCACCCATTCTGGGGAATGAGCACTTTTCCCAGTTCATAAAATATCCATTCACTGCCCTTGAGCATTTTTCCAGAACTGCACGGAAGGAGAGAAGACAGGCAATGTGAAAAGGACATAGTAATAATGAGGAGAAGTTGCTTTCTCAGAGAAGGTACCCAGGCCTATCGTTTACTCCAATTCCATGGCAGCTCCTATCGGGACTAGATGCTGAAATCCCATATCAATTTGGAGCTATTTCTCTTTCCCCCATTCCATTTCTTGTTTCTTAAAAGGCTTTTTTCTTTGTACATCTCTCCATCTTTTTTCAATTACCATCATTTGAAGACTCGCGTCCTCTGCAGTTGTTGTTTATTCAACCCGAACACTGTATGATTTCATCTTGAGTTACAGTTTGTCTGAAAGATGTTCAGTGCCCCTAACTGCCATTGGCTTTAGTGGGATTTGAAGGTAGTGGGGAGCACTTTGCCCTAAAAGTAGGTGTATCTAGTGTCCTTGCTAAGAGGAATTAGGGCCCAATCCTGTTCTCTATGAAGTGGATGGCAAAATTCCCATTTCCCTCAAGGGCACAGGATTAACCCCTTACTGAGCATCACCTGAAAAGCAAAGGAAGAGAGAAGTGGAGAAGAAGAGAAGACAGAGAAAGAGGGTGAAAGGAGATGATGATGATGATGATGATGATGAAGAAACTAAGGAGAGAGAATGGGTGGAGGAGTGGGAAACAGGGGATTTTTAAATGTACAGTAATGAAATCTGCTCCCTTCACCTCCTCCCCCAGGAGCCTCCTGGCAGAGGGGCAGCTTCAGCCTTTGTGTCTGTTTATTTTAAACGATATGCATGAGTCACAAAGGGCCTGAACTTACAAATGCTCAGCACCTCCTGCAAAGTAAGGAGCATTCTCAACTTCACTGAGTGCCATGGGAGCCAAGGAACGCAGCACCTGGTGCAATCCAGGGAAGGGAGCACAGTTCAGGGCCTGTTTGCAGACTTGGTCAGTCACTTAAATCTGTACCAAGACCCCCTAAATATCCTGGCTGGGACGATTTAACTGGGAATTGGTCCTGCTTCGAGCAGGGGGTTGGACTAGATGACCTTCTGGGGTCCCTTCCAACCCTGATATTCTATTCTATGATCCATTTGGGGCACCTACAGGAAGTGCTGGCACTTACCACCACAAAATGCTTGTCTCATCCTGCTGTCCTCGACTAACTCCAACATGGAGATCATGCCGTTCAGGATCATTCCCACAAAAGGGATACACTTAAGTGCTGCAGAGAAAGGCCAGAAGAGAAGGAAGACAGACAATCAGCTGCTCTCTGCCTTCTTACAACACACTTAGAAACACTGTGGGGCAGGATGCTATGGGTTCCGAGGCCATTGGCGCTGCGTAAGCAGAGCAGAATGGCTTTAAAGCAGCCATTGAAAGCCAGTGGGGGATTCACCCTGAAGAGGGGAATCCTCCACAAGTGTACAGCTGTGCCCAATGCCCAACTCACTCCCAGAGTAAGGGGAGAGAGCACTGGGGCGGGATGGGAAGTGGGGTGGAGAAGAGCTCCACTAGACCTGATCTTCCACTCATTCCCATCCTTCAGGTACTTCACTCAGGGGCATAAGTTAGAGCTTGCACCTCTGGCTGGATCGCTCATGATCTGGAGGCCAGAACTAGCAACAGCTGTTAATCTTGTGTTTCTACACACACACTCAAACAGAGCTCTGTTTAGCGGTAACATTTTTAGGTAGAGAGATAATCCCCTGTCCTTAAATGAAAAACAATCACTTTGAAAGAAAAGAGGGAAGTGACCATACCATAGGCGGATGACAGGTTGCCCAACGTAATGAAAATAAACTCCTCAGGCAGCTCCAGATGATACATCAGCTCTAACATGACATCACTGAAATAGCAGCGTGCCAGAGTCACTAAGGTGTTGCTAGCTGCCACTTTTAGTTCATTTCTTGCTTCCTAAAAACAAAAACCAAAAGAGAGAGACTGAGGTGACTGAAGCCGGTTGCACTAGCCTGAGTTGTTTACATGAGTCAAGTCCTTATTTCTGTGCACAAGTTGTGAATGAACCAACCCAACTTTCTGAGGGTAGAGTCATTCGTCATAAATATTCCTTGAGTCACTTGGCTAAACAGTTTTCAGCCTTCGAGTTGCTTGCAAGCTGCTTCGTTAGCCGATTCACTGTTAGCCACTTGTGGTGGGTGACTGGTCACCAGAGTCACATGATATTTTCCCTGCCCTTCCCTGAGGCGGTAAGTGAGACACAGACTGGGCAGCTTCAAGATATTCCGAGAGCTTTCCTGGAATAAACTGTCCCCCAAAAGGAGGCTGACTTCCTTTGGAACAAGAGAGGGATTTTTCCATGGGTTTTCCTGCTGGCAAACTATATTCTAAATCCAATGCTGCTTCTTTTGGAGATAGCTCAGATTCTGTCTGTCTTGGGGCTTTATACTGCCACTTATCGCTACAGTATCAGAGCGCCTTCCCCATAAAATCAGTATCAATAATGAAATCCTGAGTAGACTTCGGGAAAGACTTGCTCCTTAAGACACCATAGGCCTGTCTCTGGGTCTGAGATCATGTGTCTCAGGTCCTGATCCTGCAAAGCACTTCAGCACATGTGTAACTTTCAGCATGTGAGTTGTCCCATCTTATGCATGTGCACAAGTGCTGTCTAGGACCTGGGCTTTGGTCTGGAGGAAGGTGTGGGCCTCTAACAGAAGAATACATTTTCATTTCAGTATATAGTTTATCCCCCCAAAAGAGAGTTTGAATGAGTTAAAGCTTTGGATCCTTTGATTGGTATCTCGGGAGAACTAACTTACCTGAGTCTCTCTCATGTGGTTTGAGGCTAGTGTTGTTATTTTCTTCAGAAGCCTTCTCTCCAGGCCCTGGGTGTCCTGCTGTAAGACTTTCTCCAGGACACAGTAAATGTCTACTCTGTTTTGCTGGGGACAAAACATACAAGAGAAGAATTGGGAAAACTCTTTCTTGCCGACCAGACAGTAATGTGGCGAATAAGCCCCTGCCCTAATTGGTGGCTTAACTGGTGTAAAACGTGCCCGGCCCTCCACAAGCACCGCATTGAGCAGCACTTCAGAAGCAGCCAAGCAACTGACATCGTTTAATCTTCCTGGAGAGAAAAGAGCCAGAGGAAGCGCCCTTCACTGCCCCCTTCTCTTGTTTCATTTATTCAGAACAAACAATAAAAATGAGCACCTTGCCCTTGCTCTAGCCACTCCAGGCAGAATTTGTAAATGTGGAATATAAAATACCCAACTCCTGCAGTAAGTCCTCAACCGCTCCCAGGGGCAATGAGCTCAGCCGTTAGATCTACATGGGAGTGGGTTTCTGAGTGGGGGTGGAGGGACACATGTGGACAGGGGGTGCCAGGACCCACGGGTGTGCAGGAACACATGGAGACAGGGGCAGATGTGCCTTACTGAATGGGAGAGGTTAGGGGTCAGACAGGGTCTGCATGGGGGGAGCTGCCTAACAATTCCTCCCTGCCCCTCCCAAAAAAACTCTTCCAGACTTTTCCCACCCATACCCAGCAACGCTCCAAGTTCACACCCAGGCTCCTTCCCAGCAATTTACTTCCCTCTCCCTCAGCTCCTCCATTACCCCTGACTCTACCAAGCCTTTGCACTGCACCTAAGGGGTGCAAGAAATATGGTTCTGTATTGAGTTTAAATGAATTATTACTCTGAGTTCTGTATTAACATGCATAGTAAGGAATCAGTTTGTCAAAAATCATTTCCTGAATCCTTTTTGTTGTCTGTATTCATACAGACATACTTGCTGACAGGTATTTTGAAATAAATAACCAAAAATAATTTTAACGGGTGTAATTATATTGTATTCTTTTGACAAACAAAATATGCAGAATTTTGCAGAACTTCTAAAATATTGTACGCATCATTTTTATTTTTTTCTTGCAGAATTCCCCCCGTAGAAAATATATAGATAAGGGTCCCTTCAATGCTATAATCTCAATAATATGTCATCATCATAAAGGAGTGTTGGCTAGGATTTAGAGCAGGGAGTCAGTTCACTTGGGTTTTATTCACATTCTTTGACTAACTTGCTAAGTGGTGTTGAGCAAGTTACTTAATTCCCTGTGACACAAGTCATCCGTAAATGAGGATAATGCTTCCCATTCTCACAAGGGTGCTGTGAGTCTTAATTCATTAGTGTTAGGGAAGTGCTTTGAGATTTTTGGATGAAGATGCGAAAGAAGGGCAAAGTATTATTAGAAGAGATTACTGCTAGTCCGACGGTGTACTTTTACTGTCTACAGCCCATGTACTCCACTGTGTGTAAAAGGACAATGCTCTCTTTATAGAGCATTATATCATCCTGATCTGTAAGAACAGCATTTTGCATGATGAGTTTACGCCTGAGGACAGAAGGGCGAATACTGATTCTCCTGATGGTGCGCCAGGCCAAGTTCTACACTGAATTATCCCCGTGCAGTCCCCTGTACCCCCATGAAGTCAGGCAGAATTTGGTGTGGACACCTGGAAAGCGGATGTAATTTCATGAAACTGCCCTACCTCATCCTTTTGCAGTTTCTCGAGCAGAACTGTCAGAACGATAGCCAGCTTGGTCTCGGCTATAAAGGCAATCCTGAGGGCAATTTTGCCCTTATCTTGATCATCCATATGTGCCAGGAGGGAAACAACCTCATTATAAACACCTGAAATTAAATAAAAGGATAGCAGAAATTGGTGCTGGCCTCTTTAATTCACTATCCAGTCAAGATTCTGCAGGAGCCCCAACACTGTGAGAAGTAGACCTGGGAATCCTGGAAATCCTCTTCCTTCCTCCTCATGACCAGGTTTGTTTGCTGAACTACCCAGTGTGCTTGGGGGGAAATCATAATGAAGCAAATATGCTCCTTTCAAGTAGATCCCCCCGTAAAATAATCTTCCTTTCCCTCTTTACTGTCAATTGATGAGTTTTGATAGCATACAGAGTAATAATTTAACTCTAAGTCAAGAAATAGAGCTAAAGTTAAGCACATGCTTAAGAGTTTTGCTTAGTCAGGGCCCCATTTTCAAAAATCCTGAGCACCCAGATGTACCTATTGACTATGCTGGGAACTTTTGGGGCTCGGTATCTCTTGAAAATCAGGCCACTGTTGGAGAGCTCAGTATGAATTTAGAAGCCTAACTTTAGGCCCCTTGTTTTGAAGAAAGCCTTCAATCTTCTTTTATGGTAGTTTAAATACTTGCAGAGAAGACTCATGGAACGGAGTTCATCCAGTTCATAGAATATCAGGGTTGGAAGGGACCTCAGGAGGTCATCTAGTCCGACCCCCTGCTCAAAGCAGGACCAATCCCCAACTTTTGCCCCAGATCCCTAAATGGCCCCCTCAAGGATTGAACTCACAACCCTGGGTTTAGCAGGCCAATGTTCAAACCACTGAGTTATCCCTCCCCCTGTACAGTTGCCTGTAGAGGTCATAAAGGAATTCCCCCGCCCCCCCCACCCCCATGCACAATTGGCGAGGTGTACGCTGTGAGTGGGGTGGGGTGGGGTGGGGTGGGTCCCTCCAACCTTCATCTGAAGCGTCAGGGATTGACCATAGCAGGAGATGGGACACCTGGTAGGGTGGACCAGTGCTCTAAGATGGTTCAGAGAATCTGTTTCCTTAGCTGTCCTGCTCACATGCTCAGGGTCCAACTGATCTCCAGAGTTGTGGGTGGGAAGGAATTTCCCCCTGGTCGGATTGGCAGGGACCTTGGAGTGGGAGGATGGGGCACTGATCACCTGCTAGGATAATCTGAGTATATCTGACCTAATCAATTCTTGACCATTGCAAGGGCCTCAGGCATTGGTGGAACCTCAGTCTCTCCTGTCCTCTGCTGATGGCACACAACAGTTTTGTCTCCTAAAGACTGAAATGTTTTCGTCCAAGACAAGTTTTGGGGTTCAGGGTAGGGTTGCTAGGTGAAATTTAGTGGCCTGTGAAATACAGGAAGTCAGACTAGATGATCTAATGGTCCCTTCTGGCCTTAAACTCTAGGAAACAATGAAATAGCTGGTGTATGAAAAAAACCAGGATTTGATCTCCCATGTATCTCTTCGCTCTGGGCAGAAGTTCTCCAGGAGACTTAATATTTCACAAGAAATCTGAAATGCCGTATTTATCTGTCTCCATTGTAACAGCATTCCAAGCATGAAGGAGGAACTAACAAGATTTCCCCTTCCCAGGAAAGACTGCCCATCCGTTATGCAAATTGCATCCTTCAGTTGTAACACCCAGATGCAAACGGAATCATAACTGTAACCTACACTGCCCATCCGTGTGGGATGAGGAGCACGAGTGTTGCTAAGAAATGTGACCCCATGCTTTGTACTCTTGCAGTTAAGATATTAGCAGAGCTTCATTTAGACAGCTAGAGGAGAAGTCCTTCTGCCTTTTTTGTTCTAATTTCCCCTCTCTCTGATGGAGTTGGCTCCATGGATGCAGAAGACACAAAATGAGGGCCCATAACAAACATAAAACAACTGGGAGAAAAGAAGGAAGACCTCCCCCATAACATTCCCTAGAAACTCAGATTCTCAGGAAAGTTTCCAGGTCCAGAGGCTGTAGGCCAACTCCTCAACTGGTGTAAATCAACACAGCTACAAGGAAGTCAACAGAGGGACACTGGTTTCCAGCAGCTGAGGTTCTGCTCATACAAAAGGAGAACATTACAGCTAATCTGTATGCCTATGCTTTCTAAATGTGTGTGTGTGAATATAGAATGGATATAGAGAATACAATGCTGACCCTTACCTCTGTCGGTTACCTCCTGCTCACTCACAAATTTATTCATGTTTTAATCTTTCCTCAACACTTCCTCCAGTCCTTTCTCCAAAGAGCTCCAGTACTGATAGGCAGCTGGCCTCTCAGGCTGTCCTGTCCTGTCCAGGATAGCCAGTTCAGATTATGCAAGCACTATTATGACATCGCTGTGACTGTGACATAGCACATAAACTGCTGCTGACCAGGTAGGTGCTGTGATGACATGGACAAGAGCCTCAAAGGTATTTAGGCTCCTAACTTGCACTGAAATCAATAGATGTGAGGAACCTAAATACATTTCAATATCTGGGCCCATCCATGTACGCAGTCCAATAGGTGGCTAAATTTGCTCCAGTGTAGAATTTCTCATTCGCTCTAAATCATTTTGAATTTTGGTTCCGTCCCTCTCTCAGTTTGCCACACTTTCCAATATTGGTTTTACTGGAAAATCTGCTCCTGGTTGAATGGATAGAAAATAAAAGCACCGAACAAAGAAAGAGAAGAAACTGCCTTGGAGAATGCACAGTGACACTTGAGTGTGGTTGGTTGGTTGGAATGCACAGTGACACTTGAGTGTGGGTGGTTGGTTTCCTTTGCTTTTTAATTCGGTTGATTAAAAAGCTTGATGAAATCTTATTGGACTGTATTACAAATATTGATTTTATATTGTTTTACAATGAATTGAAATTTATTCTTCATTTCCATGTCCCGCCAAACAAATCAACTAAATTATTTTTTGTTGTGTTTAATACAGTGTGGTGTCATATGTATGGCCATATGTAGAGGCCACACTTGATTTTGGAGATGATGTTGCCTTCAAAGCATTCAGGGTGATGACACTCTTTGCAGTAAACCATATGGAAAAAGAATTCCAATGACATGTGTCCTTTGCTATGTATAAGTGATTTTGTGCCTTACCCTTTCTGATTTTGCCCTTACACGGACATGCTATTCTTTTGTACTCCTCCTTAGTAATTCGTCCATGTTTCCCCATTTTGTAGGATTTCTTTTTGATTTTCAGGTCATTACAAAACTTCTGATGGAGCCATTGGCCTCTTACTATTCTTCCTGTCTTTCCTTTGCATTGGCACTTGTGCCTTTAATATTGTCTCCTGGAGGTTAAACTGCCAGCTTTCCTGAACTCCTTTATGCCTTAGACTTTTTCCCCATGGGTCGCTACCTACCAATTCTCTGAGGATGTTAAAGTCTGCTTTGGCAGTCCTTCTCCTGTCATTCTCACTCCTTCCTTTCCTTAGAATCATGAAATCTATCCTTCCTGATCCCTTTCACCCAAATCACCTTCCACCTTCACATTCACCACCAGCTCCTCCCTGCTGGTCAGAATCAAGTCTAAAATGGCTGTCCCCCCGCTTACTTCCTCCATTTTCTGAAACAAAGCATTGTCCCCAGTACATTCCAGGAACTTATTGGATAATTTTGGGTTTTACCGTATTCCTTTTTCAGCAGATGTCTGGGTAGGTAAAGTCCCCCATTACGATCAGGATTTGTCTTTTGCATATTTCTGTTGTTTGTTCTAGAAATGCCTCGTCTCCCTCCTCTTCCTGATTTGGTGGTCTGTAATAGACCCCCTACCAGGACCTCACCCCTGTTTATTCCCTCTTTTATCTTTACTCAGAGACTTTCAACTGGTCTGCTTCTCACCTCCTTCTGGACCTCAGAACAGGTTTACAATGCAATATGTCCTCTCTTTTTTTTCCTGCCTGTCCTTCCTCAACAAGCTATAGCCCTCTATACCAATAGTCCAGTCATGAGATTTATCCCATCAAGTATCTGTGATGCAGTTAAGCTCAGTTAAGATTCATGCACTAAAACTCCCAGTTCTTACTGCTTATTCCCCATTATTATTACTCCTTGCTTGTGTGTACAGACATCTAAGACGTTAAGCGGATGTCCCCATGGATTTCCCTCTTGTTTCTCTGGTAATTCTACTGCAATTTTCCACATCTACTTCTCCCCACACAGCTAGTTCTCTATTAAGGCCACCTTTTTTTTACCAGATGTCAGGTTCACATACTTCCATTTACCGTGACTAATCTCTTAAGCTAGCGGGGATGGCCACGCTATAAAAATATTTCTGTAGATCAGCATGTGATTATTTGTATTGCAGTACTGCCTCACAGTCCCAGTCACAGAGCAGGATCCCATTGTGCTAGGACCTGTACAAACAGAGAACAAGATGGTCCTTAACTGTCATTAATTAATTAACACATCTTAACAGCACAACAACAAGACAAGAGGGTAATAAAGCAAGCAAAAAAGCCCCCTTTGATCAGGTACCAGCAGATAACTAATATAGTGCTACCTATTTCGGGAACTTTCTTCCTGAGTCAGGGTCTGATGTGACTCAGCCCCTGTTCCATGCCATTGTGTAAACTGGGGACTCGTACATTTGCACAAGATGGAAAGTATCCAGTGGCACACAGTTGAGGCCTACTCCATTTTTAGTACATAAACAGCAGGCCGCTCTGCAAGAAGCTAAGGGCATGGTCAGCACAGAGAGTTTGCCTGTCTCTGTGCTGGTGTTCTGCACCCCTCACAGTCTACACCTGGCTCCATAAAGTCGGGCCTTTCAAAAATGCAGCATCAGGTAGGAGCGCAAGTAATTGTAAGAATGCTTGCTCATTGCAGCTGTTAACATCCGGGCAAGGCATCCACATATAAGTCCACTACGGATGGACCAGTGATGGGAAGAGTGTTCATGCATGTGACAAGTAACACCATGAACTATGTCATGCCACAGAACAAATTAAGATCAAGAACAGAACAAGAGTATGTGTGGCAAAACCATGACAAACACTGTGCAGGCATCAAGGAGCTCATAAATTAGCACATCATCACCCAAACACTGCCACAGCTTGACTTAGAACTTGGGCAACAGTAGACCCTCAAAAGGAGGAGGCCACAGCTTTACACCCGTGGTCACTGTGATGTTAACTGGCTGCATTTGACAAGAGCTGGATCAGAGGTTGACTTTGAGTGTATTTACAGGGGGCAAGGTTTTCACAACACAAGCCTTGTGCACACACGCAAATAGTGTTCTGCAGCAGTGCAAGTTGAGCTGCAGCAATGAGCAGCGGGATCCTGCTTGGGCTCGTAATTCATACACTTCTCTCACGAATGAGGATCAACAGATTAACCCATACTGAATGCAGCTTGACAATATACCATCACTTAAAACACATTACAGTCAGAGAGGATGATAAATATTCCATTTATACACATTATGTACAAGGCCCGAAATGACTGAGGATGCAAGAAAACAAAGCTGGTAAATACAGAAAATGCATTTGTCATAAATATAAAGGGAAGGGTAAACCCCTTTAAAATCCCTCCTGGCCAGAGGAAAAATCCTCTCACCTGTAAAGGGTTTAGAAGCTCAAGGTAACCTCGTTGGCACTTGACCAAAATGACCAATGAGGGGACAAGATACTTTCAAAAGCTGGGAGGAGGGAGAAAAAACAAAGGGTCTGTGTCTGTGTCTGTCTGTCTGAAATCAGTGGAAGCTAGGAGCCTAAATACCTACTGTAGAATTTGACCCAATAACCACAATAATACTAATTTGCATTTCTAGAGAGATTTTCTTCTTCAAAGCATTTTACACACATGTTTTCTAACTCTCTGCTTCAAATAAAAGCCATTATTGACAGACAATTATATTTTTCCGTCACAGCACAGACAAATAGGAGAGTGAAGAGAACACAGTTTATTAATGGGATTTTAAGCAGGTTCTCGTATGGAAAATAATTAAAGATCCAGCACTCAAAAGATGACTCTGCTTAGCTGTGTGCCTTGTGGCTTAAAGCAGAATTCCAAGAACATTACTTCGCTTTTTGAAATGGTTTCTCAATTCATGACAACTCAAAATATCTGCTTCCACCTAGTGGTGCGGGTTTGCATAACATGTGTTGTTTGTATTCCCTGTTTTCGATATCTTTGCCTAAAAGATAAAATACATCCGAATCTACTGAGACAATTCACACTTCTGCACAAAGCCACAACAGCACTAAGAATGTATATCTTTGTTAGCAAATAGGATCATTAGGGAGAAGGAAAAGGATAATCTCAGAAAGAGGCTCTCTCTTTCTCCTTCACTTTATTCTATCTAGGTTTTTCTACTGTTCTCATCAATGAAGTATCTGAGTAGCTTCCTCTAGTACATTAATAATATGACTCACATCTGTCATGGTCATATCTTTTATTGGACTAACTTCTGTTGGTGAAAGGAGTGCACAGAGTTCTCCTTCAGGTCCTTGAAAGGTTATTTCTTTCACCAACAGAAGTTGGTCCAACAGAAGATATTACCTCAGCTAGGGTGACCAGATGTCCTAAGTTTATAGGGACAGTCCAGATATTCGGGGTTTAGGCGCCTATCAATCCCACCCCACCCCCATCACGATTTTTCATACTCACTATCTGGTCACCCTATCCCTCCCCCACCTTGTCTCTCTAATAGCCTCGGAATGACATGGGAGTTTGTTCTCCTGTCACAGGCTGTCCCCTGAGAAAGCTCTATCTACTGCACAGACAAGCCTCATCCTTCTAGTAGAACACTTCATGGTGCCTGAGAAATAGGCCCTGTCAGCCACACCCCTAATCCCAGGGATTTGCCTGATATTTTAGATATACTGGGCCCTGGCCACTGAGCCCCTGGAAGAGAAGGACTGCGACCTGGAACCTGACTTGATGTGTTCACGTTGCAGAAGTATGTACACAGTGTCGGAAGGCAAACAACAAACAACACTTCAATGGTCACTGAATGAGGGGCCTGTGGAAAAAAATACGACCATTGTGCAATTCAAGACTGTGTCAAAATGCACGTGCACAGTACTCAGACTCCCTGAATCCTGGCATTTCCGAACTTTCCATTGCTCAGTTTTGCAAACTTACTAATTGTTATTTTCATGCAGATTTTTATGTATTTGTTGGGCGTCTAAAGATATAAAAATACAGACATCGGTTCATATCATTGTCGTGCAAACATCCCCATTTCATTGTTTGTTTTTAAAGAAAAAAGGACAGGACTAGGTTCTGGCAATTTCTGTATTGAGCTGTAAAGAAAGATATTTTTAAGGGTTTTGAACTGTCGAAACAGAGGCACAGAGATTGTCTCACACAGGGAGGAGTGGGTGATGCAGTGCACACTTTCCCAAGCCAGCAGAGCTGCTGGACCCCAAGAGATTCCCCCTCTATTCCTGAGTCAACCTTTGCCAGAAGCAAGCAGACAGAAGGACAAAAGTAGCTCTCCATTTTAATAAAGGCTCTTGTAACTTCCTGGGTAAACTGGTCCCTTCCATTCTTTAGCTGACTATTACTCAGGCTCTTTTCTTACTGGCAAACTTGAATTTTGATTTTTCTACGTCATGGCCAGTCTTTATCGTCTCTCTTGTAAACTTGAATATGCCAATCCCTGAGACGACATACTTTCTTGTTTTTTCCTGATTCGGCAATCCTAGCTTTGGGGATTGAGCTCCCATTTAAGGTACTTTTAATGATGACCCCCAGTCCTTTATTTCATCTATCAGGATGTTCAAAGAGAGCAGCTACCCTTCACTGAACGCCACTGCTCTGACTTTGGATTCCCTTGTAGAATGTGTGGGGCTGGGGTAGTTGTCTCAGCTGGATTCTTAATCCAGAGGAAAGACGCTCTCCCCTGTTCAATCAAGATCAGAAATGGCACATAGATTTGGGAGAAAAAGTACATTTTATTTTTACTCTATTTTCTTATTTCTCAAAAGGAACAGTACAACAAAGATAAAAACATTGTGAATAATCAATATAGGTATTGATGTATCTCGTCTGAAATGGGACAGCTGCTCTTCTACTCTCGGGATGGATGCTATGTCAATAGATAAGATAAAAAGACAGGCCTAACTGAGAGACTGAACCCATATGAGGGCCAAATTCTGCTCCTCGGTTACATGAGTATGTCGCTCCCCGACTAGGGCCCAAATCTGTGTAAAGAAGAGTACATCTGGTCCCAAGGGAGTATCGAACAACTTCCAAACTGTATAAGAAGGGTGGTTGAGTCTAAACTAGAAAGACAGTTCCAAATATGGACCGCAGTTCAGGAAAGCAGCCTTATTCATCCCAGCATATGATGTAAGAAAATTCTGAAAATGTGGATCTTAGATCATGGTCATAATTTAAAAAAATTAATTGACACAGCGGACACCATTCACATTTGAAACATAAAGTATCTTAAAACTGTCCTAGCTTGAAGTGGTGTGAAACTGCTTCAGGAAATGTGGTCCTCTTACAAGTGTAGATGTGAGGTTGCACATATGGTAAAGCCATTTATACAGAATACATGCTGATCTTAATCCTACAAATTTCCTAAACACTATACAGAATATCTAATTGCTTATTTTTAAATCCTAATCAGAGGAAAATTAAAATGATTTGTGCAAATAATTGAATTCTAAGGATTGTGTAACAACAAACACTCTTATTTTCTAGATCTACTGAGAGCTAGCTCTGAGAGAACAAAACAGTATTTTCAGTGTTTATGGGTCTTTACTGAAGCAGGTCTATTCTTTATCGAAGAACAGGAAAAGAAAAGAATTCACAATATTGTTATCCCTTTTGACATGAGTAATTCGTGAATATTTTGGGTCTTGTGAGTTGTTTCCATTGGGGGAGAAATGGATGATGGAGTCAGGTATTTTTTTGACACAATCCTGCTTATTTACAAAGAATGTACACAAAGTTCTATTTCCCTAACGACAGCAGGAATAGTTTCTTGGCTCACAATTCCAAGCCTCTTTCTATCCAGCAGTCTACCCTAAAGCGCGCGTGCTCTCTCTCTCTCTCTCTCTCTCTCTCTCTCTCTCTCTCAACTTTTTCTGAGATCACACTACAAATACTTCTCTGGGGCTCCTTTGTGCTTCTGCGGTGTCACACTCCCTCTCTTCCTCCCCCCCGCCCGAACCCCATCTCCCTGCATTTGCATTCAGACCCTAGTGAAAGCCCCTTCCACTGTATGGCTCAACTCCTAGTCCAACTTTACTTGATGGTGACTTCTATTAAGTCAGCCATCTGTTCCACAAAAGAGCTTGATTGTTTTTACATTGATCCTGAATAAAGGACAACTGGTATGCCCACCAGCTTCAATAAGGCTTCCCCTTTCCCCAGCATAACTACCTGTTTTCATGTTGTTTTTATAAATCTGTATCTTGTACATGTCCGCAAAACCCACAGCATTCTTTTATTTTTACTAACCTGAAACAGGATATTGAATGCATAATTTCAGTTACACCAATGTAAATCTGTGGTAATTCATTAGAATTAGTCCATATTTATCCTGGTGGCAAAATAGGTTAGCACGTCACTAGAGAAAACATGACACTTTTTGATAATTGTTATTGTTGCCGGCACCCAGTGCCGAGAGGCTAAACAACAGCTGAGGTTGGTTCGCTACCCGCTGTGCTACACCCAATAATCACAACGGGGTGGAGAAGCAGAAAAGTTTATTTGCAGCTGCAAAAAGGTCCAGGGAGAATAGAATCTCCAATCCTGCACCCAGAGCAGGAAGTTACACAGGCTTTTATACATCCTTTTTCCCAGCATACCTATCCAATAGCAAGCTGCCCTAAGTATCCATATAGCCAGCCAATCCAGTTCCCAGCTAGTGCCCTTGTTCTCTGTATCATTTGTTAAACTATACATAAAGCTGCTTTATTCAGCATTGTTCTTCCATATCTGCCCTGTTTGGCCTTGTTTAGTTTCAGGCAGTCTGACTCTGCAACATATTGTTGCAGATCCTCAGCATAACTGCTGCGAGTGCCTCCAGGCGCGGGGGCCAAGGACACTTGGGCCTAGTATGCAGAGCTGCTGCGAGTGCTTCCAGGCGGGCGGGGGGGCAAGGGTGGGGGGAAGGACACCTGGACCTAGTGCGAGGGGGCCTCATCGACACTCGTGGTCTTCCATCCCCTCGAGTTACCTAGTGGCCATGCCCCAGTGTCCCCACTGAACTCCCACATCTGAACTCCCAGCCAGAGCCCGTACGTGCTCCACCACTAGAGGCCCTGATGCAGCAAGCCACCCCATACAGCAAAACAAAACTACTCCCCACATGGCATTAGGATGGCAAACGATAATAGAGAAAGATAAGAACTTGCTCTAACAGGGGTTCTCCAACTTCATTGCACCACGACCCCCTTCTGACAACAAAAATTACTTCGCGACCCCAGGAGGGAGAACCAAACCCTGAGCCCGCCCAAGCCCTAGCTCCCCCGGGCCAGAAGGGGCCAAAGTCAAAACCCAAGGGCTTCAGGCCCAGGCAGAGGGCGGGGGGAACTGTAACCTGATCCCAGGGCTGAAGCCCAAGTCTCAGCCCTGCTGCCCAGGGCTCTCAGGCTTGGGCTTCAGCCCTGGGCCCAGGCAAGTCTAACTCCAGCCCTGGCGACCCTATTAAAAAGGGATCCCGACCCACAGTTTGAGAACCACTGTGCAGTAACATGCACTGATTATTGGTGATACTTGGTTTCCTCACAAAGACATGCACAAGGTTACATGGAACTCACCAGATGGTTAAACCACAAACCAGACTGAACACATGCCAGGAGACCAGGTTGTAGGCGGTCAGGCATAGTGGTCAGAGTGGGAGTCATACCTAGTGGTGAGTGTCCAAATGCCAAAAGCAGGGATTGAGACAGGGCCAAAACCAAGAAGCAGGTCCAAAGATTAGAACTAGAGTCAGAATCCAAATGCCAGAGCCAAGAATCAAGTAGGGTGACCAGACAGCAAATGTGAAAAATCGGGGTGGGGGTGGGGGGTAATAGGAACCTATATAAGAAAAAGACCCCCAGGTCAGGACTGTTCCTATCAAATTGGGATATCTGGTCACTCTAGAATCAAGAGAGAGTCGGAGTCAGGAATCAGAGCCAAGGGTCAGAACCGGATCACCGGGGCCAGGGAAGAAGGGAGCAGGGCTTGTTCTGAGGAAGGAGCAAGGCTGGGTGTAGGACAGGATCTGGGCTGAAGCTGTGGAGGAGCAGAGCAAAAGCAGGGCTTGGCAAGAGCTGAGCCCAGGGAGGCAGAGAATCACTGAGCACCCAGCGAGCGACTGCTGCTGCTGAGTTTAAGAACCAGGCAGCTAACTTCTTCAGCCAATCTGGCAGGGTGGTCCAAGCAGGCTAGTGTCGGAGGATGGTGCCGTGGGGAAGGCGAGCAGAGCTTCATCATCATGGGCTTGCTTCTGGACGGCGCCGTGCCTTGTGGGGCCGGAGGTCTATCTTGCCTGGTGGGAAACTGCGGTGCCATCATAGAATCATAGAATATCAGGGTTGGAAGGGACCGCAGGAGGTATCTCGTCCAACCCCCTGCTCAAAGCAGGACCAATCCCCAATTTGTGCCCCAGATCCCTAAATGGCCCCCTCAGGGATTGAACTCACAACCCTGGGTTTAGCAGGCCAATGCTCAAACCACTGAGCTATCCCTCCCCCTAGCAATCAAGTCCCTGGCTACCTCAAACATGTCTAGGATGGAAGGGAGCTCCTGCTCCTCCACCTGGCACTCTCTAGCAGGAGGGTCCTGCCAGAGGGTGGGGAAGGGCCAGGATAAGTGTAAAGCAGCTCTGAGACCTCTGCCCATCATAGAGGAGCCTTTCCAGAGGGTGGCCATGGACATAGTGGGGCCCCTCAGCAGGGCAACCCGGTCGGGGAAGAAATACATTCTGGTGGTGGTAGATTTCGCTATGCGCTACCCCGAGGCAGTGGCCATGTCGTCTATGGAGGCAGACACCGTGGCAGACGCGCTGCTCACCATTTTCAGCAGAGTGGGGTTCCCCAAGGAGGTCCTTACAGACCAGAGGTCCAACTTCATGTCAACCCTGCTCCAGTGCTTGTGGGAGAAGTGTGGGGTCTGACACACCTGGGCCTCGGCGTGTCACCATCAGTCCAACGGGCTGGGGGAGAGGTTCAACGGGACCCTAAAGATGATGCTGAAAACCTTTATGGACCAGCACCCACAGGACTGGGAGAAGTATTTACCCCACCTGCTGTTCACATACAGGGAAGTGCCTCAGGAATCCACAGGGTTTTCCCCTTTCGAGTTGTTGTATAGGAGGAGGGTGAGGAGACCCTTCGACTTGATGAGGGACGAGTGCGGGGGGAAGGCCTCCCCCGATGGAGTATGTACTGACCTTTCTGGAAAAGCTCACGGAGCTCATGGGCTTGGCCAGGGGAAACCTAGCCAGGGCACAGAGGAAGCAGAAGGTCTGGTACGACCGCTCAGCACGTGCCTGCTTCTAGGCTACCAGGGACCAGGGGATACTTCTCATCCCCATGAGGAAGCACAAGCTGCAAGCTGCCTGGGACGGCCCCTTCAAGGTCATCAGACAGGTAAATGAAGTGAAATATGTAGTGGAACTGTCCATCCGGGCACAGCGCCACTGGGTGCACCATGTCAACATGATGAAGCCATACTGGGCCAGGGAGAAGTTGGGGCTGGCTGGGTGTGGGCAGTGGGAGGAGAAGGGAGAGGATCCCCTGGTGGGACTCCTCCCTGAGGTGGGGGCTGACCCCTCGCTGGAATCAATTCTCCTCTCAGACCAGCTAACCCCTGCCCTGCAGGCAGAGATCAGAGAGGTGCTGCCTTCACACCGGCAGCTGTTCTCCAGCCGGCCTGGGCTCACTAACCTGGCTGTTCACCGGGCGGAAACAGGAGCCAATCTTCCCATCAGGTGTTCCCCATTCAGGGTCACTAGGAAAACAGCCCAGGACCTGGAGAGAGAGGTTGGAGACATGCTGGCTTTAGGGGTGATCCAGCCGTCCTCCAGCCCCTGGGCCTCTCCCATGGTGCTGGTCCCCAAGAAGGACGGGTCGATCCGGTTCTGTGTGGATATGGGAAGTTCAGTGCCATCACCGTGTCCGATGCCTACCACCGATAAAATCTCTAGACAAGTTGGGGGGGGGGCGCTGATGTGATGAAGTGGGACTGTTCTTAATGGTTCCTCTGAATAGTGTGGGGGTGCCTCAGTTTCCCTATGCAGTTCTTAAGTATCTAGGTGGTGGGATAAGGGTGTATGATCACTGCAGAGCCCTAGAGGGCAGGTGTGTGCAGGAGTCTGGACACAGAGAATGGCCGACACCCTGTTTCCTGGCCACTGATGGCCTGGGCCCTTCCCCCCTGCAGGGTGAGAGCTAAAGGGTTGGAGAACAAGGGAATCAGGTGACCTCCTGGCCCCGGAAAGGAACAAAGCCCAGAAGAGGAGGGGCTGGAGGGAGTTTCAGTTTGGGGCTGGCTGGGACATGGAGTAAAGGGCAGACGTGGTTGTCTGGCTCACTGCCCCCCAAAATGGACCCAGCTGAGGGGTCCTGTTCTCTGCACCTACAAGCTCTGTTTTAGACCATGTTCCTGTCGTTTAATAAACCTCTGTTTTACTGGCTGGCTGAGAGTCACATCTGACTGCAAAGTTGGGGTGCAGGACCCTCTGGCTTCCCCAGGAGCCCCACCTGAGTGGACTCACTGTGGGAAGCGCACGGAGGGGCAGAGGATGCTGAATGCTCCGAGGTCAGACCCAGGAAGCTGTGTGAGCTGTGGGTCCTGCAGACAGTCTGCTCACAGACAGGAGACTTCCCCAGAGTCCTGACTGGCTTCATGGGGAGCAGTTCCAGAGCATCGTCCGGGGACTCCATGACAGCTATCAAATCCCCCCCCACTCTTCTCTTCTGCAGACAAAATAACCAAAGTTCCCGCAGCCTCTCCCCATAAGTCACGTGCCCCAGCTCCCTACTCATTTTCATTGCCCTCCACTGGACTCTCTCCAATTTGTCCGCATCCTTTCTGTAGTGGGGGCCCAAAACTGGACGCAATACTCCAGATGAGGCCCTCAGCAGTGCTGAATAGAGGGGAATAATCCCTTCCCTCGATCTGTGGGCAATGCTCCTACTAATGCAGCCCAATATGCTGTTAGCCTTCTTGGCAACACGGGCACACTGCTGACTCATATCCAGCTTCTCATCTGCTGTAACCCCAGGTCCTTTTCTGCAGGTCCTTTTCACCAGTTCCTTATCCACCTTTCAATTCTCATATTAGACCCCATCTTCTCCAATTGAACTAATAATTTCCCAATTGTATCAAATGCCTCACTGACATCCAGGTAGATTAGATCATTGGTTCTCAAACTGGGGGTCACAACCCGGTTAAGTGGGGGGGTCACGAGCCCCAACCCCAGCGCGCGGCTGTAAGTTGCGAGCCCCGACCCCTGCGCCAGGCTGTCAGCTCCGACCCCTGTGTGGAGCTGCGGGGCTACGAGCCCCAACCCGGGCACACGGCTGTGGGTCCCGACCCCTGTGCTAGGCTGTGAGCCCTGACCCCGGTGAGCGGCTGTGAGTCCCGACCCCGACCCCTGCACCGGGCTGTGAGCCACGACCCCGGTGTGCAGCTGTGAGTCCTGACCCCAACCCCTGGGCCAGGCTGTGAGCCCCGACCCCGACAGGGAATCGTGGTTGTGAGCACCGACTCCAACCCCCATACAGGGCTGCAAGCCCAGACCCCAACCCTGGCCAGGAGCGGGGCTGTGATCCCTGAGTCCGACTGCCACATGGGGTTGCAAGTCCTGACCCCAACCAGGAGTGGGGCTGTGAGCCCTGAGCTGGGGCATCCAGGACGCTGTGAGCCCCGATCCCTGTAATGGGGTTTCAGGCGGAGCCTGGCCATGCTGAGGGTTATCAGCCGAGAGCACACACAGGGTTGTCAGCCCCGTGCCCCGCCACCCTCTGCGTTTTAGTCTTAATTTAAAAGCAGTGAGTAAAGGTAAATTCATTTTAAGCCATAGGGTTTAAATTTAGTATTTAACATAGTGTTAAATATCAAAAATGTGTTTTTAATTTTTAAGGGGGGGGTCGCACTCAGAGGCTTGGTGTTCGAAAGGGGTCACCAACACAAAAAGTTTGAGAACCACTGTCTTAGATCTACTGCATTTCCTTTGTCTAAAACCTCAGTTATCTTCGCAGAGAAACAGATCAGGTTGGCCTGGCAGGACCCACCGATTGTAAAACCAGGTGATATTTTATCCCAGTTACCGTTCACCTCTTTGTCCTTCATTACTTTCTCTCTCAAAATTTGTCCCAAGACCTGGCAGACAGTTGAGGTCAAATTAAAAGGCCTGTAGATACCTGGACCACGTTTTTTTCCATTTCTTAAAAATAGGAACTATATTAGCAATTCTCCACTCCCCCGCCCCGAGTTTACAGAGTCATCAGAAATCCTTGCTATTGGGCTTGCAATTCCATGTGCCAGTCCCCTTACTCTGCATGGATGGAGCTTATGGGGTGCTAGGGGCTGCAGTGAGTGGGGTGGGAGGACCCAGTAGGGGGCACTCGCCCCTTCTAGTCTGTGCCGGCCCCAGCATAGTGCTCAATTTGTGCTATTTTGGGGGTTGTAAATCTAAGCTCCTGAGCGCTTGTCACTAAGGAGCCCATGTGCAGTGCAGCCTGGTCATAGAATCATAGAATATCAGGGTTGGAAGGGAGCTCAGGAGCTCATCTAGTCCAACCCTCTGCTCAAAGCAGGGCCAAACCCCAATTTTTGCCCCAGATCCCTAAATGGCCCCCTCAAGGATTGAACTCACAACCCTGGGTTTAGCAGGCCAATGCTCAAACCACTGAGCTATCCCTCCCCCCTGGCTCCCTGGCCCAGCTCCCCACGCTCTGTGCAGCACAGTGCAACTAGATGTGGGATTCTTCACTTGTCCTAATCTACTGTGCTGTGTGGCTGTGAAACAGCTGCTCCGTCCCACCCCAGAGGTGGCTGCATCTCAGTGCTGGGCAAAGGATCCCTGTATAAATAGCCCCTGCGCCCCACCCCAGAGGTGGCTACATCTCAACCCCAGGGATGAACTGAGTGACTGGAATACAAGTGACTCTAGTCCTGGGAGTGACCAGGGCTGCTGGGCCTCTTGCCAGGGAGGTGGGCAAGAGATTGGGGCCCTGAGGTGGTGCAAGGCCAGGGCCGAGATTCTTCTGGCAGTGGGAGCCCAGTGACTCAGTCAGTGCCCTGCTCCCAGCCAGCCCTCCCCATTCACCGAGCCCTTCGTGCCAGCCATGTCGCTCTGAGTTGCACTAGGTGCCACTCGATAGGTCACCTACAATCACACGGTTTCTTTTCGGTGCCTCGACTGGGCAGCGGGTAATGAGAGGTGGATAACTGATTCTCCAGGCCAGGACTACAGACCTGCTCCCCCGCTGTGCCAGGGATGCCCCGCTGGTCCCATCTCTGCCCCAAGAGCCTCCCCCTGCAGTTCCTGGCAGGGAAGGGATTGCCCCACTGCCAGCGCCCAGCAGGCCTATGTGTGACATGAGTTTGGGGGTCTCAACCCCGTCCCTAGGGGGATGGGTCCATGCTCTGACGGGGATTAGCTGACAGCCAAGGACTGGCCAAGAGTGCCCTCCCCGCCTTCTCGGGCAGGGCAAGGGGTGGAGTACAGAGTGATCTGCTGTGGGGCCCAGGCCCTCAGTCTCTGGGGCTGGCAGCACTGCCCCAGCGATGAACCTCCCCCAGGGGCAGGGAGCAGCTGCCGGGTCCAAAGCATCCCAGCAAACACTGGCCATTCGGCACCAGCCAGGGGAAGGTCTCGCACCCAGGCCATTCTGGATCAGAAGCGTGTGTGGAGAGATGGGAGCTGAACACGGACCCCTCTCCAAACTCCCAGCAGCCCCCAGGGCCTCGTCCCTGCGATCCCTCTACCGCCATGGGCACAGGGACCCTCAGCCAGCCCCCCCATAGGGCCCAACAGTGGGGAACCCAGCCCCTTACCTGGCTGGTCCCTCCCACGGCCTTGACGCTGGCCCCAGTTCAGCCCCGTTCCCCCACTCTGCAGGGCTCTGGAGAAGCCTCCACTGGCAGCTTTGCCACTGGCGCTCTGTGGCAGCTCCTGCCGAGGCCCCAGGGCCCAGGCCGGGCAGCGCTGCCCTCCCAGGGGGCTCGTTAGCCAGGGCCATGCAGAAGCCTGGGGCCCAAAGGCCAACCATGGCTCCCCAGCCGGGAGCGGATTTCCTTGACACCTGGGTACCCCAGGGGGCCAGATCCTAAAGAGCAGGAGGGGAAGATGCAGAAAGAGGAGAGCTGTGCCCGGGGCCGTAGAGCGGGAGGATGGGACAGAGCGACGTTTAAACCAGAGGGGCGGAGGGCGTGCCCCATCTTCCTCAGAGCCCTGGGCTGGCCTGTGCCCCCTGGCCCCAGGGGTGGGGGCTGGAAAGTGACTTGCCTTGCCCCAGAGTGCCAAGGCCTGCCCGGAGAGACAGGGCAGCTGCAGGAAACCGCCCCCCCCTCCCCGCCCCCGAGCCGGGCTCCGTGGGGCCAGGATTCAGGCCTGGGGAGCTTTGGGCCTTGTGGAGGGGACTCCAGCACTGGGGAAAGGGCCAGCTCGACTGCCCCAGAGCCCAAGGCTTGCGTCACACCCCCATCCCCCACGCCAACGGCCCTGCCCTGAAGGGACCCATCTAGGGGCAGAGCGGAGCTCAGGTTCTGTAGCCCCAGCGTGCCAGTCCCACAGCCGGCAGGCAACGCGGGTGCTGTCCCAACAGGAACTGGACTGAGCCCCTCTCCACAGCCACCACCCACTGTCAGACACTGCTCCCCTGGGACAGATTCGAACCCGTGCCCCAGAGAGGAGAGACGCCCCCAACCCCGCCAGCCCAGAATATTATTATTCATCTTACATAGCACTGAGCAGCAAAACACTTCCCAAAGGAGGTCAGTGTCATCATCCACACTGTACACATGGGGAAACTGAGGCAGAGGGCAGGGAAGGGATTTGCTCAAGGTCACCCAGTGGCAGAGCCAGACATAGACCTCCAGTCTGCTGCATCCCAATTCAGTGCTTTACCCACTAGGCCACACTGCCTCCCTTGAATCATAGAATCATAGAATATCAGGGTTGGAAGGGACCTCAGGAGGTCATTTAGTCCAACCCCCTGCTCAAAGCAGGACCAATCCCCAATTAAATCATCCCAGCCAGGGCTTTGTCACGCCTGACCTTAAAAACTTCTAAGGAAGGAGATTCTACCACCTCCCAAGGTAACGCATTCTAGTGTTTCACCACCCTCCTAGTGAAAAAGTTTTTCCTAATATCCAACCTAAACCTCCCCCACTGCAACTTGAGACCATTACTCCTTGTCCTGTCATCTTCTAAAAGAAGACTCTGTGGCCATAGCTCGGGAGCGGCTTTCCCTCCACGCACTGCCGGGGGAGGCATGAGATGTTTAGTATTGTCTGTCCCAAGTGTGGGGAGGCACGAGCCACCCCGGGTCCCACACAGGTGCCTCTGTCCAGATGGCATGAAGGCCGAGCGGGCCCATCAGCTTTGGTGCCCCTCTTGCCCCCCAACATTCAGAAGTCACTAGTCAGGCCTCAAAATCATGAGATTTGCTTAAAAAATTACAAGATTTTAATATTTGTTTGCATTCTGGCGTGGCTGTGTTTGGGAGGTGTGAGGTCTGGGGCTTCTCCTCCACGCCGAGGGTGGGCACTTTATCTAACGAAAGTGAAGATTCTTCGTTACTGATCCCATTCCAACTCACCCACCCACCCACTGCTGGGCTCACCATGCAATGATGGGCATTGGCAACGCTGGCCATTTAAGGGTTAAAGTGTGACGGGTTGTTGGTCTACCCTGGCACTAGAAGGGCAGCAGGAAGAGCAGCAGCCCCACAATTGAGCTGCCTTGGAAATTTGGGGGTGTGTGTGGAACCCTTATGGTTTCACCCCTTGCAAAAAATTTTCAAAAGCCAAAAATGTATATGTGTGTGTGTGTGTGTGTGTGTGTTTGTGTGTGGTTTTTTTCATCCCCTCCCATCCACTTTCCAGTGGCAAATGAGAAAAGGACAAAGGGCAGAGAAATGGGGGAGGGAAGGGTAATTTTTCGAAGGCTTTTTTTAAATTGCTCATCAAAAACCTGAAATGTTTAGAAAGAAGCAAATTTTTTCTACAACACTGTCAAGAAAAAGGCCAATTTACCAACAAAAAAGCTCAGGCTTTAGTTAAAAGAGGAGCGAAAGAAGCAGGGCTGAAATAGGTACAGAATATAATGAAAGGAGGGGGGTGCTCCTATTTGCCTCCCCTTCACCTGCCCCAGTGTTACAAGAGCAATGGGACGCTCTGTGAAAGCAAATGTCAAGGGAAGTTACATAGTTAGCCAGGGGAACTCACTGCCACTAGATGTCACTGACATTGCGAGCCTGGCAGGATTCAGACAAGGATGGTGGGGGGTGGGGGAGCAAAGGTGTCAGGACAGAATTTAGAAAACAGGGCACAAGGCCACTGCTGACTGTCAGGATGAGGGAGATATGCCCCCCTTCCCCTCCTCCCCCGACTGGTTATGTCATCATTAGCCACGAGGAGGGGGTTCTTGCACCTTCCTCTGAAGTAGCTGGTGCTGGGGTGGCTGGCCCAATTGATCTGATTTGGGGAAGGAGGCAGCAGGGAGAGGGCAGGGTACTGGGCTAGATGGGTCCTGTGACGCTAGCAGACCAGGTGCCAGCTCATGCCCAGGCCCTTAGGCCTCACTGAACACTGACAAATGCAGAGCTTGACCCAGCCTGTGTGTTAGCTGTGTGACAACAGCTGCTGATCAGCGTGTGTGGAGTGTTTCGACTTGTGGAATTGCTTGCAGGATTGATCTCTCCCATAACCTCTGTAGCCCGTGGTATAAAGTTAGAATGAATGTTTGCATCGTAAACCTCTGTAACTGCTCTACACCACTGAGTTTGCAAGGCAGCTTACGTCCACCTAACACTGCGTCTACACTAAAATTTGGCTCCCGCTGATGTAACTCACCTGCTTTGCCGACTTAATCATGCCACTTCCCCCAGTCAGCGTAGTTAGGTCAATGCAGTGTCAGTGTACGTACTGCGTTGCTTACATCGACTGTCCCGCAATGCCCCACACTGACAGTACAATCGATACCACACACCACAGACACAAAGAGCCAGGTGTACACACACACAAGCGCTGTAACTACTGTGGCGGCTGCATGCAGGGCGATTTGATTTTGTAGTGTAGCCGTGGCCTGTGTAATTCCCCCAACAGGGGAGAAGCATGAATTAGTGTAAAGTGCTGGGCCTGCCCATTGAAACCAAACGAGCCATTGCGAAACATCCTTACTGATTGCCTCTGTTGTTAGATATTTCACTGCGTGTGTGTGTGTTCTCCCTGTGTGCTGCCCCAGCTCTGTGCAGACAGCCAGCACAGCAGACCTTGAGTGAACCGCCCAATGACCACAAGATCCGTTAAGGGACGAAGGCACCCGGCCAGGTTTATTGTTGACAAGGCATGCTAATAGCACCTGGCAGATTCTACGAGGATACTAAGACACGTATGCCTGTGACAATGGACACAGCTCAGTGAATGGCGGGACTTTCCATTGCCCCTTGGCTGGACCAACACATTCTCTCAGAGATACCCTGATACAAACAAGCTGCCCCTCTGACTTAGATACTGCCCTCTGACCTGGCTAGTTATTGTCCATTTTTTTTTGTACATGTTGGTTTGATTAAAACATTTGTATTGATTACGTTGCTATTTGTCCTGAGAGCAGGAAAGGAGTATGGATGAGAGCAGGAAAGGGGCACTGAGGGCAGCCCCCTGCCTCTCCCCCCCCCCCCCAAATGAGGGGCCCTGGATCTGGCTGCAGGAGGTCTCCGCCCTCCTCATAACGGTGGACGGGTGGAGAGTTCACAGCAGGGCACTGAGCAGCTGAGGGGGATGTGGGGAGATGGGGGGGGCATCACTGGAGGAGTCAGCGTGTTCTTTGCTGGCTCCTCATGCCCCCCCCCCCGGAAAGGGGGCCCCAGGCTGCTCCCCCCAGGGACTGTCAATCATTCAGTGAGGAGCCGTCCCAGCCCCTCCACCCCAATGGGGCCTGGCTTGGCCACCAGATCCAAGGTTCCTGCTGCTTGGCCCCTGCTGATCTGTCCTCCCCCCACCCCCCCACCCCCTGCCAGGACATCATTGAGGACAAACTGGACAAGAATCTGTGGCCCTTTTTGTCGGACCCGGTCCCTACCACCAGCTCCCAGGCTGCTGTCAGGTAAGGCTGAGCCTGGCTGGGCTGTGGGTGGCAGAGCCCTGACACACACACCCCAGAGTGTAGGAGCCTCTGTGCCTGGGAGTGTGTGGTCAGGACCCTGCCCTCTACGGGGGAGGGGATGTCCAAGAGCCTGGAGCCCTGGAACCCTCTTACCATGTCCCCCGCACCCCAGCAGTCCCTCAACACACCAGGGCCCAGGATGGAGGAAAGGGACTGGCCGAGCTTTAGACAGACCCCCAGCCCAGCGCAGGTGCCACCCTCCCCTACTCCCTCTTGCCTGCTTTGGGACTCCTGTCCCACTCCCTTGGGCAGGGCCTGCCCCGCAGCCTCCTCCAGGCCCTGCCCTTCCATCTGGCATTCCCTCAGCGAGCCCCTGGTATCCACACTGCCCCTCTCTCCCCCCAGCGCCCGCTTTAGGCATTGGCACAAGAACAAGCCAGCGGCCGAGTACCGGACGGGCCCGCGCCTCATCATTTACGTGCTGGGTGGGGTGTCCATGTCTGAGATGCGCTGTGCCTACGAAGTGACCCCAGCCATCAAGGGCAAGTGGGAGGTGGTAATCGGTGAGTGGGGCGAGTCCTGGGGGAAAGGGCGGCTGGAATGCCCAGGTCAGGGAGAGTTGGGACCCCCTGGGAGGGGGAGACCCTAGAACTGCCTGCCCAGCACCTACAGGGCTCCCATGCTACCCTCTGTCCTCCCACACCCAGGGGCCTGGGAACAGATGTGCTTGCCCCACATGGCCTGTATCTAGCCGCCTGATCTCCTGGCCTCTGTCTCCCCAGGCCTCTCATTGCCCAGGGACCATGTGTGGGGCCCCAGTCAGACACCCCCAGTAACTCCCATAGGGATATGGCTCACCCCCTGCACACACCCCTCAAAGACCCAAGGGTGAGGAACACTGTCAGCGCATGGATTCTTGCCTGGCTGTGCAGGGTACAGCGGCACGAGGGGTGCGGTGCCAGGCCAAGGGGGATAGGAGACAGTCCCTCCCCCCCTGCACTAGAGCAGGGTCCAGCTGCAAGGATGGGGGTGATGGTGATGCCAGCCACATACCTGCCTCACTGTGCCCACCACTGCCAACCACCTCTCTCTCCCCCAGGTTCCAGTCACATCCTGACCCCCAAGCGCTTCCTGGATGACATCCAAACCCTCAACCAGCTGGACCCCGAGGAGGCCTAGAAGCAGCCCCCTCCCCCCAGAGACTCTGCCCCCCACAGTTTGCTGCCCCCAGCTCCACCTGCTCTTCTCAACAAGGCATCTTCCCCCCTACTCTTGGCTGCGGTGTCAGTTCTTGGGTGGGGGGAGGACCCCCAGGCTGCTTGTCTGTTCGGGCAGGGGGCAGGCCAGGCTTCCTCCCGTCTTTGCAAGTCTTTGCCTCCCGTTAACAGCAGCTGGGAGGGAGGGAGAAGCTAGGAATTGCACACCCGCCCCGCAAGGCAGGTCAGTCTTTCCCAGAGGCTTGGGGAGAGGCTCTGCTTTCACTTTGGCCCGTTCGCTCCATCTGACGCTGTTGTGGGCCGGATGTAAACCAAGCTGGCTGGGTTTCAGTCCAACACTCATTGCAGGGCCTCTTGGAGAGGCACCAAGTCCCAGGGTTAAACAGGGCGCCCTAGGGCTCCCAGCTCCCTGCACAAACAGCAAAATCTCATACCCAGTGTGACGAAGGGGGACTGTTCTTAATGTTTCCTCTGAATAGTGCGTAGTTCCTCGGTTTCCCCAAGGCAGTTCTTAAGTATCTAGGTGGTGGGATAAGGGTGTATGATCGTTGCAGATCCCTAGAGGGCAGGTATGTGCAGGGGTCTGGACACAGAGAATGGCCGACACCCTGTTTCCTGGCAACTGATGGCCTGGGCCCTTCCCCCCTGCAAGGTGAGAGCTAAAGGGGTTGGAGAAGAAAGGAATCAGGTGCCCTCCTGGCCGGGTAAAGGGACAAAGCCCAGAGGAGGAGGGGCTGGAGGGAGTTTCAGTCTGGGGCTGGCTGGGACATGGAGTGAAGGGCAGACGTGGTTGTCTGGCTCACTGCCCCTCAAAATGGACCCCCCAGCTGAAGGGTCCAGTTCTCTGCACCTACAAGCTCTGTATTAGACCATGTTCCTGTCATCTAATAAACCTTCTGTTTTACTGCGAGAAGCAGCGCGGGGCGAGGGATGTGCTGGCCACGGCTTCCTGCAGCCCCCGTTGGCCTGCAGTGGGGAACCGCGGCCAGTGGGATCCGCGATCGGCCAAACCTGCGGACGCGGCCGGTAAAGAAACTGGCCCGGCCCACCAGGGGGCTTACCCTGGGGGGCTGCGTGCCAAACGTTACCGACCCCAGTGCTACAGCAATTTCCCGTACAGCAATGGCTCTTACAAGACAGAGTAAGTTAGAACAACCCAGAGTCTAAAGCTCAGGTGTATTTGAGGATCTGGGCCAGTACTTGGCTGGTTCTATAGTAATGACCCCTGAGCAAGCAGTGTAATGTACATGCTTATCACTGAGCTTGTCCAGAGGCTGCAAAGAATCATAGAATATCAGGGTTGGAAGGGACCTCAGGAGGTCATCTAGTCCAACCCCCTGCTCAAAAGCAGGACCAATCCCCAATTAAATCAGAATGACTAGATGTCCTGATGTGTAATAAAAACACTTCGAATCATAAAAAATCAACCCAGCCTACTTTACAGGGCCTGATCCTTCTCTCCCTTACAGCATCTGAGCAGTAGGAGAATGGCTAATACGGGCCAGTATTATGGTTGTTGTATTCTATTTATAAAAGTATAATACTGGCCAGTATTATAGTTGCTGTATCGTGTTATAAAACAACAAAATAAATAGAAAAATAAAAAATACAAATGAATGTTTTGAATGAATTTGGGGAAAAGAATTTACAGCACAGGAGAAGGATTTAAAACATTTAAAACATTCCTTTCTTTCTCTCCAGTATTATCGTCTCTCTTGTTCCAATTTTGGGTCGCAGGAGCGAGTAGTATAAAGGCCCTACCAGCAATCAAACATTAACCCCACCCCTTGACCCTGTAAGCCCTGCACACAGGTCACTGGAAGTCCCACCTCATGGGAGTATTACTTGCAGGGTCAAGGCGGACACATGTCCAGAAGCAAGGTGTGTCATGTGACCCCTGTAAGAACTCCTCCCACTGTCCTCTGCTGATCAGGATGGATTTTGCCCTGACAGGAACGACTCGAGAGAAGATTTGACCAATCAGGGGGAGTTCCAGGGTTTGTGTGACCCCTCTAAGAACTCCTCCCACTGCCCTATACCAATCAGGAAGGGTTTCAGCCGCTGGGGACCACCCCGAGAGGAGATTTGTCCAATTGGGGGGAATTCTGGGGCGGGGTGACCCGTCAGGAAGTGGTTCGTGTGACCCCTCTAAGAACTCCTCCCACCACCCTCTACCAATCGCGATGGGTTTTGGCCACAGAGGACAACCCCGAAAGGAGATTCGACCAAAATAGGGTGGGTTCTGGGACGGGGTCAACCGCCCAGAAGAGGGTCGTGTGACCCCTCTAAGGACCCCTTCCAACGTCCTCTGCCAATCAGAGTGCAGCACCATCACCTCATAAGTCCCAGCGCTGGGAAGAGGAGGCCATCTCTTACCAAGAAGACATGTTTTAGAAATTGTGGAAAGGCTGAGAGGAAACGTGGACTCCTTTACCACTCCTGTGAGACCTTCAGACTTTGTTTTAGCCCCGAGGACCTTTGGAGTTGTGTGGAGAAAGCGCTACAGCAGCGACAGTTCTGAAGAGGATGAGAGAGAAGCCAAGGGGATTCCTTTGGCCCAGCCATTGATGGATATGCCAGTATCCGACCCTGAAGCCCAACGGCTCATGAGACACCCCCATGAGCATGGTGGCCTCTTGTCATCCGCCACCCTGGAGGAGGAAGGCCATCATGGCGTGGGGGAGGCACTGGCAGACAAGGTGAATGGAAAAGACGTAGCTCAGGTAAATGAATGATTAAGAAGCGACGGTCGATGATTGAGTGTAATGGGGTTAGGAACCAGGGGTTGTGTAAATCTAAAAACAAGCAGTGGGAACTTACGCTTGTTTCTTGTCTGAAAATCTCTCGACAGCTTGACGATGCCTTTCTAGAGGACCCGGAGGCCCTGGACGGCGTTGCATGAAACAGCGAAGGTGAACCAGGCCCGCCTTGTTTTTGCTCAACGCCGCTAGAAATTGTTGAAGATGACTCCGAGGAGGACGGCTATGAGGAATTTAGGAGAGGCTTGGCATGGAACTCGCTGAGCCAGTGCCACGTCACGAGCGTAAAAATGTTATGCGGACTATTGTACGCGTTGCTGTTTATGCTGTTCTTCATCACTGGCTTAGGGAAAAGCTTTTTGAAAATGGTGAGGGCTGTGTCATAAATGCCCCAGCCCAATGGCACCATGCCTGTGTGACTTGGACTTCAATGGATAGAAACTGCAAGCTCTGGGGCCTGTGTGCTGAGCTGTGTTTGGAAAGCTTATTGAACACTATTATTGCCATAGGTTATGTTATGCAACATCTGTGCCTAACCCAAGAACATTTAGCGCAAGCGGTGATCTTGAGAAATGCTGTGCAATTCAGTGGAGACCCTGACCGTGTTTTAAAGAAAATGTCCAAAATGGAAGATGCCTGCTTACAGCGTTACATTGACCGTCTGGTCCACACAAAAACTGACAGAACCCTGCTTAAGAAAAAGACTATTTGTAAGAAATCTAAAAGGATTAATTGAGAGAATGATGAGGGGACAAACATGCAATATCAAACTTGGTCACTGTACATTTTAAAAAATCGAATGAAAAGGGCTTTGTGATTATCTGTGTTTCTGTTAGAAGGTCTCTGGCCCTAAAGTGAGCGAAAAGTTTTAATGGAGATCTGGGTTTGTTTTCAAGAAGCTGTATGACTTTTAAATTGAAAAAAAATGGTTTGTGAGAACCTAGCTCTTGTGTCTTTGTGTAAAAGAGACCCATTTACAGCAACAAGCTGTGAAGTGGGAGGGGAACAAATCCTAAAAATGTGTTTACAGTGTAACCCTTCTGCCCATCAGAGTTGGCAACAACAGGGTCTAGGTTCAGTATCTAGGAGTTCCATTCCAGTAACACAATGCAAAACCAGGTCAAGCCCCCACCAGTGGGGCACTGAAGCTCCCCTACGACAAGTTGAAATCACTGAATACGGTGTTAAGTAGTAGGGGGCCTCAGAGCTGGGGCACCATGAACCCAAAGTGAATTCAGCTCTGCAGTCTGTAACCAAACTCCTAATAGAATTAAAATTCTCTCTGATATTACATAATGGAGAGAAGGTGCAATTGGTGTTTGGGGCCCTCAGAAGGGGGCTCACACCACTAGGCACAAACCTCCATCCTCAAACTCTCTCAATTCACTGGCTTTTGCAATCCTTGTCCCTTGCCTAGCGAGTGCTACTTAGTTGATCTTGATTCCCTCCGTCATAAAAGGCCAAGTACAGTTCCGCTGTCCTTGGTTCACATAATCAGGATAACGACACTTTATTCTTCCTGCCCCAATAACAGAGACACTGGGGATCCCACAGCAGCCAAAGTGACCGTTTGGGCTCCTGTGGGCTCACGCTAGGCGGGGTGGGTGTGCCTGTGCAAACGAGATCAGCTCCTGAAGTCCTTTTCCACAACTCACCACCAGATGTCAGGGTAGAGCTCATCCTGCCTCTGCTTACAACAGGAAAACAAAACAGGGATGGTTCAGACATGTGTTTGAGTACAACAGAGTTGACTCATCCTGTTGAACTGAATGGTTTTAACCACACCCCCACTGAATAGTGAAGGTAACTGTGATTCCTTACCCTTATTGCTATAGGGATAAATTTGATGGGTGTGCACCCATAGTAAGGGAGGTGGGTGGGTGAGTTCGGATTAATATGAAATGAAATAAAACCTCAGGAATTCGCAGATGCTATTGGGCAGTTTAAATATAATCCCTGGAGTTGGCAGAACTCTACTGGACAGTTTAAAGGACCCAGGAAGTGGCAGAACTCTACTGGACAGTTTAAATATGACCCAGGAGTGGTTTTGAATGCTATGGGTCACTCTTTCTAGCAATTCAAAGCCATTAAAAGTTTAAAATACTATATTTACCAAAAAAACCCCCAAAACAACCAACCAAAAAACCCCACCACACACATTAATAATCAAGGTGGGCCATTTCCAGCACAAATCCAGGTTTCCTTACAATGTAAGTGATCACTTTAGATAAGCTATTACCAACAGGAGAGTGGGTTTGTTTTTCTTTGGGGGGGGAGAAAACCTGGATTTGTGCTGGAAATGGCCCACCTTGATTATCATACACATTGTAAGGAGAGTGATCACTTTAGATAAGCTATTACCAGCAGGAGAGTAGGGTGTGGGGAGAGAAAACCTTTTGTAGTGATAAACACTCATTTTTTCATGGTTTGTGTGTATAAAAACATCTTCTGTATTTTCCACAGTATGCATCCGATGAAGTGAGCTGTAGCTCACAAAAGCTTATGCTCAAATAAATTGGTTAGTCTCTAAGGTGCCACAAGTACTCCTTTTCTTTTTGTGTTTTAAACTCTCTCTCTCTCTCTCTGTGTGTGTAAAAAAAACATAGGTGGGTTTTTTTTAAAGTATATGGCTGCAAACTGATGGTAATGGTGTGTTTCAAACTAACAGGGTGTTTTTTTACTGTGCAAAATGTGTTTTAAACTGGATTTTAAAAGTTGATTTTAAAAGCAGTTTGGTTTTTATTTTGCAAAATGAGGTGTATTTAAAAAAATGTTTGCGGGTTTGTTGTTTTTTGTTTTAAAGTGGTAGAAATAAACTCAAAACTCCTGTTTGTTGTGCAGCCTGAAATGGATTATTTTGTTTGAAAGCTCTGACTTTTTAAATAGAAAAACACCCTAATGAATATTTTATTTTTAACTTTACAAGACAGTTTCATGTGATTTATAATAATAATCATCATCATCATATTGTCTGCTCCACCGTACGGTGAAAACATGAGAGACCCTTAGACCAGAGGGTAAACAAGCTTAAAAGAAAAAGAAAAGAGACAGCTGAAAAGAAAAATTCCCCAGATGGATGGATGAAGCCCAGTAAATATACTGTGTTTGTGAGGTTATGAGGTTTTGTATTTGAAGTAAATACATCGGTGTGGGTGAGAAAGATGGTAAAGTTAAGTTTTGTAATATGTCCCTTCCCCCCTAATCGGGTATGTGCAGTTCTCCTGACAATGCTGTAGTCAAAGCTACAGGGACACCTCCACCAGACCAGCCAAAGAACCAGAAATCTGCTTTGAGACCTTTAACAACTCAAAACAGCACAAGAGTGCAGATGAAGCATCAGGGCAGTCCAAACCTCAATTACGTCAAAGCCAAGGACAAAACAAAAAACTCT
Organism: Caretta caretta; assembly: GCF_965140235.1. Lineage (NCBI taxonomy): Eukaryota > Metazoa > Chordata > Testudines > Cheloniidae > Caretta > Caretta caretta. The sequence goes on from NC_134225.1 coordinate 16,977,741, forward strand.
GGTGAAAACCAACCACGCAAACACAACGCCAGTTCCTCAGCGGCCACCTCCACACCAAGCCCTGAGAAAACCGTGAGTGAAAACGCCCACCTACGATGCTTCGTTCAGAAGACTGAGGGATGTTGTATCCTCGGGGGTTCTAAAAGAACGGTATTCTAAAAAAGGTTTGGGGAAAATATGATGCCTCGTTCAGAATACCGGTGAATGGTGTATCTTCAGGGGGTCTAAAAGAACGGAGGGCTGGAAAGCACATCAACAAAGCAAAAGCTTTGGTGGGAGACTTTTTGAAAAATACTTCAATTTTTGGCTCTGCGCAGGCGTGACTAGTCGTGGAAAGGGGCACCCGCAAGGATACACATCAGCTCAGGTGTAAACAAAAGGGGGGATAGCGCTTGGTGGACAAACAAATGGCTGCCAAAAAGTTCCAGGCCAGGATCGCTGTAAAAATTTTAAAAAGAGCTAAAGAGGTAATGGGGAGGGGGGACAAAAAGAGATGCCCTCGACTGGACGCTCTCAAACTGGCATGTCTGAAAATGGGGAGGTGGAATCAGACTCTCACACAGAGTCTGGTTTAGAAAATTCCCCAGAGGGCTCTCTAGAATGATGGGTCCCCATCTTCTTCCGATGACCCTCACGGAGGCGCCTCGGAGTCTGACTCTCAAATAGCATCTGATGTAGAAGATGCCGCTGATGGTCCCGTAAAGGAACCCCCAAGTAACCCTGAAAATGCAGAGGTGTGTATGGAGAGAGTGAGAAGTTGGCAACGTGAATTACCTAGATTTGGGGGGTCGGTGTATTGTGAGGAATTTCATTTTGTCAATCTTGAGCGAATAAATTCAGCTCAGCAGGTTGCTGAAGCCATACACAGGGGGATACAGTTAGTTCTCGATGACGTTAATGGTAGGGTAGGCCCTGATGATTATGTTCAGTTACATTTAGAGAGCTGTAATTTAACTAAGCCGTTGTTTTTGGTCTGAAGAACTAGGGATGAGCTGTCTGCTGAGGATTTCTTCAATCAGACCTCAAAGCTGCCACAGAGCAATAGAGTTGCATGTCAATGGGACATTGCACCTCGTTGTGACAGTTGTAAAAAAACAGGGGTGGGGACCGCTCATAGAGTTTTAAATTCTATCCTCAGTAGTCAAATCATCCATAAAAAAGAGACAATGTTTAGTAGACCTGACTTACACGGGTACCCATCTGTGTTTTGCGCGTGGACTCTTGGCTGTCATGTCCGACCACAAACCTACGGACGTGGAATCGTTAGCGGGGGTGAGAAAGTTGCATGAGAAACTGGGCTGGTCAGATCAAAAAAAGATAATGCTCAGTGACGTAGCAATGTCTGAACAGCATTTAGGAGTCAACATACAGGTGGTGCTGACGGCGGCGAAAGGGGCTTTTTTAAAATGGGGGAGGGGGGCAGTTTACCCCAAGACTTATTTCATCCTGTTGCACGATGAGCATTACTAGGGGGTTCTGGTTGTGAAAAAGTTGTTTGGAGCAAAAAATTATGGTGAGTTTTGCCCCACGGTGCACAGTCACGGCCACTCTTGCAGGTCCAGCTGCTGCCTCTGCTTGAGCATAACATGCTCAGACAGCGTGGACGTGCAGCTGAGGTCTCCTCGCTGTAGACTGTATTATCAGTCCAGAGAGCGTTTAGACAGACACATCGACTGGGTGTCGACAGAACAAGTTGAATGCCTGTCTAAAACGTTGTGCGATAAGGGTCAGTCTTACGTGGACAAGCGGCACAGGTGTAAAGGGAGGCGCTATAAGCAGGGTCAGGCTTTAATCGCTGGTGATGTAGACGGTCACCTCGGTTTTATGGACAGCCTTAGAAAGCCCGAATCCTCAGAAAAGTGTATTTGTTATGATTCTGAATACACATAGGAGACTGGGTTGCACACTCCCAATTACATTTTTGCTATGTCCCTCAAGCCGGAAAAGTCCTGGGAATTTAAGGGTGATGAGTGTCTTTCTGTGTTTGTTCAGACCTTTATTGGCAAAGAGTTCCGGGTCTACACGTTCCAGGCGCACAATTCCAAAGGTTACGATGCATACTTCATCATTAGACAGTTACTGAAGGAAAAGATGTGCCTAGAACTGATCACTCAGGGTAGTAAAGTAATGTGTGTGGAAGGTAAGGTCCTGGGCATTCGTTTTATAGACTCTTTAAACTTCTTGCCCATGAAGCTTGGTAAGCTCCCGCAGGTGATGGGGTTTGAAGGGTGCAAAGGGTATTTTCCACATTTTTTGAACACTTTAGAAAATCAAAATGACGTGGGGCCTATGCCCGGTGTGGAGCACTATGGTGTAGAAAGCATGATGCCCAGGGAAAAAGCAGAGTTTCTCGACTGGTAGCAGGCCCACAGGTAGGAGACGTTTGACTTGCAGAAAGAGCTCGCTTATTACTGTCAGCAGGATGTCAAAATTTTGAGACAGCCTTGTATCCTCTACAGAAAAGAGATTATGAAAAAGATGGAGAAGGGAGATCTAGTAGAGAGAGAACCTGGTAAATTCACCGAGATAAAACTGTGTATAGATCCATTCTGGTACATAACACTGGCATCTGTCTGCATGGCTATGTACAGGTTTATGTTTTTGGAGCCTAACACGGTAGCTCTTCTCCCTCCAGACAATGATCACAGGCAGGAAAAAGATATTCGACCCCATCTGTTCAGTGGCTGTTGTATACCTCTCACAAAGAAACTATACAAATAGGGCATGCTTTACAGGGTGGGGAACTACAGGTAGGCTCCTACTCTTTAGACGGTTATGCCAGTGTTGACAGGGTACACACAGCCTTAGAGTTTAACGGGTGTTCTTTTCCACGCTTGTGCCACCTGTCATTGTGAAAAAGCACAAAACCCTATGACGGGGACAACTTTTGGGTTTCTTTATTACAAGACGCAGCTCAAGACCGACTATCTGAAACAACTTGGTTTTGTAGTGAGGACTCTTTGGGAGCAAGAGTGGGAAGTGATGAAAGAAACAGACAGGGAGCTTGCAGGTTTTTTAAACTGAGCCCAGTTGCCCTAGCCTCTCGTGCCTAGGGATGCTCTTTTTGGGGGAAGGACAAACTCTATGCACCTATATTACAAACTTAACTCCAGGGAAGAAATCCACTATTATGATTTTACCAGCTTCTACCCTTTTGTAAAGAAAACCAAAGAATACCCTCTCGAACACTCCGATATAGTTTATGACAAATTTGGACCCCTTGCAAATTATTTTGGAATTGCAAAAGTTAAAGTGTACCCCACACAAGGCTTCTTTTTCCCATTGTTACCTGTCAGAGTGGGTGGCAAGCTTATGTTCCCGCTATGCCGAACCTGTGCGGAAACCGAGCAGCGGGAGATGTGCATCCATACTGACGAGGAGAGGGCCATCCTGGCGACTTGGTGCACGGTGGAATTGAACGCGGCCATAGCGAAGGGGTACGCGGTGGCAAAAATATATGAAATCTGGCTTTTTAATGAAAAATCTGATGTACTCTGAAAAGACTTCATCAAATGACACCTCCACCGGAAACAAGAGGCTTCAGGGTACCCCAGCTGGTGCACAGACGAAGAAAAACAAAATAAGTACATGAACGATTTCTACCAGAAAGAAGGCGTGCGTTTGTGCCAACACGAGATCAGGTTTAACCCCGCTAAATGCCAAATCGCTAAACTCTTTCTAAATTCCCTCACGAGTGAGATCCCGCCAGATCAACACATCACCGAGTTTGTGTCGGCAGGCCCGAAAACATACGGGTATAAGCTGTCGGGAGGAAAAGCCTGTATGAAAGTCAAAGGTATTACCCTGAACTTGGCAAACTGTCAATAGATCAACTTTGACAGTTTGAAAGATCTAGTCCTGGACTATTGCACGGGCCTGCGAGAAAACACCTCAAAAAAGAGAGAGGTGCAGCAGCCCTCTATCATAAGGAACAAAAATCAGTGGTAAATAGAGACCAAAACCCTTAAGAAAACACAGAAAGTCATTTACAACAAGAGGGTCCTAGGAGAAGGGTTTAAAACCCTGCCCTACGGATTTTAAAATGGATACGAGGTGGAAACACCCCTTTTCTGCAATTCTCGCGGGGCCTAGCAACTGTGGGAAAAGTTACTTTATAAAAAATGTGTTGGATAATGCCAAACAAAACATTGTCTGTTATGCCTGAGAATATTGGATAACCTGGCTATAAAAAGCATTGCAAGATACACATGTCTGGGCTTGTTGAAACACATTTTGAGCAAGGCTAGGCATGCCCAAGAATTTAAATGTATTTTTTACAAAATTCATCACCATCCGGTCGTTTTGCACTAAGTCGTTAGAATACAATTTTAAAATCCGGTCAAAAGATAAACACTTGCTCCGCTGATGTAAGAAAAACACTCGGTGATAGTCGCAGGCGACAGAGCGGGGGTCTTGTAATTGTCTATTGTGAAACACAATGCCTGTGGCATTTTTGTTTAAAAATTTCATAATGCTTTTAGGAAACAACATGCTCTTCGGGGGGTGCCCGTATGAGTCTAAAAGCTCTCCACGTTACGCTCCGCCAGACACAAGGCAAGCCAGTGTTCACCAGGTTGGTTGTGTGGATGTGCAATACAAACCTAGGGGTCTCTGAGACAGCTTGTCGCCAGGGAGCCAAATCACAAGGGAACACATCTAAGAAATTCTTTTTTGTGTAAGGCACCTTGATAAGACACACGAGAGCTGCACGGTGTCCATGTTCACATATAGTCAAGCAGAACGTCTCTCCTCTGATTTCTCTCTATGATGTTGTCAAAAACCCCATGCACGATCAGATTGACGGTGATGGTTAAAGCCTTCCCAAAACGTATTTCTGCTCTCAGGTTCCCGGTTTTAATCAGGGAATAGCCATCGGCGCATTCCTGGTCGGGAGACAGGTCAAAGGCAAACAAGATGTAACTCTGTGGAAACTTCTCACGGTCGATTAACAGAGAACGATCTGTCATGTGTTTACCAGCGTCTGTACCAGATTCGTGTATTCTCTCACGCAGCATCCTGCCTCCAAGTCTGGTTGCAGAGGCTTGGTTGGTATCTGTTCACCATCCACATACAAGGCCACAAAATTAATATCATAATGTTTAAAATGAAAGGGATTTTAGTGTAACTTCCACTCAAGGCATAGGACAAACCCTAGGACAAGCATTTTGGGTAACTGTCCCAAAAAACAGGTTCTCCTGGTTATTGACCCTGCTGCCCACGGGGATGCTGAACACTTTCATTCCCACACGGTCCACGGGATATTTAGCATTTGTGGTAAGCAGGGACTCCGCGTGCCCCAGACGAACGCTCAGGGCCACCCGTACTTTCTTCACAAAAAGTGATGCTGATACAATGCGCAATTTAAAGCCTTCGGCTGCACTGCCCATTAAACAGAAAGCGTCTTGACTGCGCGTCAGTTTAATTTTCACATCCACTCCGTTCAACAAATGAGACGTATCTGTTCTGATCTGTCTTTATTTCAATGGTAATGGTATCGATGTGGTGTTTTCTGACAGGAACGTGATGAGGTTTATCGTAGGTGATGGTGACAAACTCATTGTTCCTTCCTCAGACAGGGACACAGCATAACAGGGGAACAGAAAAGTCCCTCACAAACTGGTGTTCTACAATAACTGTGTGCAGATACAAGGACTTAACCCCCCCCCCTCCGTGATGTCTGCCCAGAAGGGGAATTTTTGGACGCTGCGCTTGGGGCCCAAACCTAGAATGTTAGCTAGCTCCCTGCTGGTAGAAAACATAAAAGTAAAATCAGTGGATTTAAGGCTAACTTTTCTACCCACAGGGTCATAGTTCATGACCACCTCAGGCGGTGGGGGAGGACGAGCCACGGTACTGTTCATATGATCCAATCATTCGGGTATGGACGAGTAATAACCTCGTCGTAGGATAAAACTCTATGCCATATCTTCAAAGGTGATTTCAAAAGGGGTGTTCTCGCGGATAGTGTTCCAGCTGTGCGGGTGTTGTATTTCCACTAACCTCACCTTCCAGGCACCCGGGAGACCCAAGGGCTTAATTAGCTGTATTGTAAAGTTCGACCTGGTGTTTTGAGGAAAAACTGCAGAGCTGGCATTGCTGGGCAAAGTCATGTAACACCTGCCGTCGCTCATTTTTCTCTCCCTCAGTCTTTGCAGGAGGAATCTTTTTGTTTGTTTGTGTCTAAACGTCAGAATTGAGAAGCTTCCACCCAGCTGGTAAACTTATCGTCCCCGTCCCCCCGGCAAACCATTTCACCAGTAGCTGCTTTTTTCTCCCTTTTCCTTTCTCCGCTAGAACTTTTTCGATCCGGCAAATCCTGTCTCCTTTGGGGTTTACTTTTTGTAAATCTTCAGGGTAAAAAGATCCAGTAACTGTCTCACCCTCGTAATCTTTTAATCGGTATACAGGTCTCTGGCTCCTGGTTAAGGCTTCATCCACTATAAATATCTCATTGGTAAACGTCTGTTCACAACCTTTTTCAAAAGCTCCTTTGGTTTTAGAGAGAGTCTCACGTGGTCGCCTTTTCTAAAAGGGGCAACAACCGGTTTTATTTTAAAACCATCTCTATCAACCAGTTTCCATATCTTCAGAGAATTGGAAGGGTTAACATCAGCGGGTCTGGTACGTAGAGTTCTGTAAAAGCTCTGGTTGTAACTCTTCATAAAGTCAGGTAACAGGTCAAGGTGGCGAAAGGCGTTATGGGCTGTAAAATATCGCCACATCCTCCGCATCTTTTTCAAGTTCTGTTAAATCGCTCCACAACCCCTGCTTTGACTTCATTATCAGTAACAAAATGCGTTAACGCTGTGCTGTTTCAACAATCTGCGAAAAGGTCTGTTTCAAAATTCTTTCCACCGATTAGTTTGTCATTTTTGAGGCACGCGACCTTGGCTAAAAATAGCTTCAAAGGCCTTGGATACCTCACCACTCATCTTGTCTTTTAGGCCTTAGGCCCAGGCATATTTGGATAGAACGTCTATCAGTGTTAAGATGTACTTAAAACCGCTGTTGTGTTTGGAGAACCAGTGCATACAGACCAAATCTGCCTGCCATTGCGCGTCCACATCTGAAAGAACGGTCTTGGTTCTTTTAAAACGTATTCGAGCTGGTTTGTGTAAAGTGTAAGCATCCTGGTGTGAAAGCCAAGCTCCTACCTGTCTTCTATTTAAGAAGTCAAGAAACCAAAAGTTTTATGATGCTTTTTGGCCACTTGAAAAAGAAGATTGACCCCGTCAAAGCCCCCAACTTTCCTGGGGGTTTAACAGATTTTCTTTAACAGAGCCGTCTGCGGAGACATGACTCTTCCTGGGACCGTCTTTTACGAACACAAGTATGGAGGGGGACACGTTCATTCTGACACATTTAAATAAGTTTTATTAATCGCCTGGTTTAACACAATCTTTTACGGCTGCCTGAAACAAAGGACGCCATGACCCCTACCATGAGGGAGTCTGAGCTGGTTCATTCTTCCATTTTTGTCCTTTTCTGGATTTTCCTCTTGAGATCTGGGTCTCAGACAGGAGCAAAAACAGCTGATGCGCGATGGATTTACTCCCACAGGGCTACCGATGTGCAACTTCTCAAAGGCCTCTAAAAAGGCATCGTCGAGCTGTTGAGAGATTTTCAGACAAAAAACAGTGTAAGCACCCCACTGCCTGTTTTTAGATTTATGCAATGCCAGGTCGATTCCGAACCCCATTACACCCCCATGATCGACAGTCGCTTCTTAATCATTCATTTACCTGAGCGCCATCTTTCCCGTTCACCTTGTGACTCCCCCAAGCCACAATCGCCTTCCAACTTTAGGGCATGGACAATGAGAGGCTGTCACACTCACTGGGGTGCCTCACAAAGGTTTGGATTTTGGGGTCAGGTTCCGACGTAGCCATCAACGGTTGAGTCAAAGGGCCCTCCTCGGAACTGTCACTGCTGTAGCGCTTTCTCCACACAACTCCAAAGGTCCTCGGAGCTAAAACAAAATCTGAAGGTCTCACGGGGGTGGTAAAGGAGTCCATGTTTCCTCTCAGCCTTTCCACAATTTCTAAAACATGTCTTCTTGGTAAGAGATGGCTTCCTCTGCCCAGTGCTGGGACTTGTGGGGTGATGGTGCTGCACTCTGATTGGCAGAGGGCGTTGGGAGGAGTTCTTAGAGGGGTCACATGACCCTCTTCTGGATGGTTCACCCAATCCGAGAACCTGCCCCATTTTGGTCAAATCTCTTCTCGGGGCGGTCCTCTGCAGCCAAAACCCATCGCGATTGGTAGAAGGTGGTGGGAGGAGTTCTTAGAGGGGTCACACGAAGCACTTCCAGACGGGTCACCCCACCCCGGAACTCCCCCCAGTTGGTCAAATCTCCTCTCGGGGTGGTCCCCAGTGGCTGAAACCCCTCCTGATTGGTAGAGGGCGGTGGGAGGAATTCTTAGAGGGGTCACACAAACCACTTCCAGACAGATCACCCCACCCCGGAACTCCCCATGATTGGTCAAACCTCCTCTCAGGGTGGTTTCCAGTGGCTGAAACCCCTCCTGATTGGTAGAGGGTGGTGGGAGGAATTCTTAGAGGGGTCACACAAACCACTTCCAGACAGATCACCCCACCCCGGAACTCCCCATGATTGGTCAAACCTCCTCTCGGGGTGGTTTCCAGTGGCTGAAACCCCTCCTGATAGTTGAGGGTGGTGGGAGGAATTCTTAGAGGGGTCACACAAACCACTTCCAGACAGGTCATCCTGCCCTGGAACTCCCCATGATTGGTCAAACCTCCTCTCGGGGTGGTTTCCAGTGGCTGAAACTCCTCCTGATTGGTAGAGGGTGGTGGGAGGAATTCTTAGAGGGGTCACACGAACCACTTCCAGACAGGTCATCCTGCCCCGGAACTCCCCCTGATTGGTCAAATCTTCTCTTGGGGCGTTCCTATCAGGGCAAAACCCATCCCGATTGGTAGAGGACAATGGGAGGAGTTCTTAGAGGGGTCACATGACACACCTTGCTTCCGGTCATTTGTCCGCCTTGACCCTGGAAGTAATACCTCATGGCTTGGGACTTCCAGTGACCGGTGGGCAAAGCTTACGAGGGCCAAGGGTGGGGTTAACGTTTGATTGACGGTAGGGCCCTTATACTACTGGAGCGCCTTCTTCTGTTTGTCTCCGTTCCGCTTCAGTCCCCAAGCACTCGGCCAGGACAGATGTCACTTATGACCTCCGTTGCCACCAGCTGGACAGAGGGACTTGGGTCTTTCTTGAGGACCTGGAGAGCTGAAATGACACAGGACAACATGTTAGTATACAGACTGTCAAATCACAGCTAAGCGTGATCACAGAATCTTGAAGTACCAGAGCAGAATGATCACATGGTAAAATGTGAAACTAGGCTCAGTCATTCTATTGGGGTGGAAAATACATGAGAGATGAATATGCCTCACTTTTCATCTTGTCACCTGTGCCGGAAATAGCTGGAGACTTACTACCTCTGAATACCACGCTACAGAAGCTCTCCAATACAAAGAAAGCTTTAGCTTCCTCCATTGGCTCCCTTCCATGCTCCCAACAAGCGGGGAGACCCTGACTCGACCAGAAAGTCATCCACTCTGCTGTAAATGGAAGAAGGTCCATTGTTTCAATAGCTTCCACTTTTAAGTTTATTTTCCATCTCTATTCAAGAGCCACTGTCTGAGCTCCAATAACCCTGGAATTGAACAGAGGCCAGGTCCAAGCTGCTTTGTGCAGGATGCAGGGCACCTACTGGAAGAAAAATTGCTGGTGGGAAATTTGGGGTAGCAGAAAGTGGCTACAATTTCTCCTCACCTGGGGAGTCCACAGAGAGCCAATAAAGCCCAAAGAGTGGATAGCACTGGCTGCGGAGGGGGCCTTGCCAGGACAACCAGGAGATGCACGGACTCACATCACACCCTCTGCAGCTTCCTCCTTCAGGGGAAATTAAAGCTGACTTTCTACTGGGCAAGAGTGAATTTGTCCTTTGACGTGTGGCTGATGCACTTTGCACCAGTGCTATCGGTTACAGCTGCTTGTCAGCTAAATTCCTTTAGAACTCACGGATGAGCAGAACTTCAGCTGTATTTATTACTTACACATCAGCAGATGGTCCAGGTCCAGCCATTTCATACGCTGCCTGTCTGTGTGTTCCAGGATGATGCCTAAATACGCAATGGAAAACAAACAACAACAATAAAACCTTCCCTTGTTGAGTGCAAAGTGATATTAGCAGCCCCTAGACAGGTCTTTGGCCTCTCCTACTGTGGACCTAAGGGTGAGCTGTGGGCAAGAGGATGCTAGTGCAGTTTAGAGTCCACACTGAAGAGAATGAGAAAGACTTTTTTTTTTTAAGAATGTTTCCACAAAACCCATTTGCTTTAAAGAGTCTGTGTTCCTCTTGCCACTGCTGTCAGTTATTGGAGACATACTAAGCTAGTGTCTTGGTCTAGTGGTCTGAGCAAAGGACTGGGGCCAGGAATAAGTGAGTTCTAAGCAGGGATCCCACAAGGTGACTGATAGGTGAGACTTAGGGCACAACGCCTGCCTGTCTCACCTGGGTATGCTTGGGAGAAGAGGGCACAGGGCCAAAGCGGAGGAACCTTTTGCCTCCTTGACAAGGTGGTGTGGCCAGGAACCTGAAACAGCAGGCGCTGAGGGCAGGTGGGCTGCATGCCTCCCAATGATGAAGTAGTAGTGAAGAGCACTGAGCAACACTGTGGGTGGGTCTGCACTTTGAGCGAGGGAGATCACTCCCAGTTCAATGGGACAGGCCCACTCTAGCTCGGACAGCGCTCGCATGCTAAAATTAGAATGTAGCTAAAGCAGCACGAGCAGTGGGAGGAGCTACCACCTTGAGAATCGACTTTGGGGTTTGGATGGGATCATACTTGGGGTGCTTAAACTTCCTGCTGCTCCTGCCATCGCAGCTACTCTCTATTTTTAGCACTCAGGGCTAGTGCGGGTATGTCTCATCAAGCTGGGAATTAGACCCCCAGCTCCAAGTGTAAACATGCCCTACGAGACAGTGTCCCAGCCTTTACTACTAAATGACTGCACCATGCTTTCCCTGCAACAATCCCAAAGCACTTTATAGCAAGTCATGATTTCCTCCGACCACCACACTGGAGAGGTAGGGATATTAACATCCCCATTTATGGATGGGAAGCTGAGGCACAGAGAGATTAATGGCTGCACAGTGGGATTTTTTTCTCTCTCCCTCAATGGGAATACCAAAAGGGACACTGGGCATCATCTCTCACCAGCTAACTTGGCTGCAACTGCCCGCATCTCTTCCCAGCTGCTACAGAAGTACGTGATGGTGCTTTTGTACAAGTTCTCCAGCAGCTCGGCATTCTCTTTGGCCTAGAGGAAATCAGGGACACATGAGCTCTCTCTGGCTAGAAGTGCCCTTTGACTGCCAGCACATGCTTTTACGAGCCACAGGTAAATCAGAGAAAGAACAGGTGACTGGGTGGACGTGGGAAAAATGGGGATCTGTGGCAGATTTACATTTTCCATCACCCTCAGTCATATATCCCACTCTGACCGTTATTTCCATTACCCATCACACATCTCTACACCACCACACGCCACTCCAGTCAAGAATCTCAGACACTTCAACAGCTCACTCACAAGGTGTCTGCAAATGTCCACCTGGAGCTCCTCAGGCTTCAGCTCAGCTGTGCTATCAAGGTGTTCATTCACTGCAGTTTGGAGCCTCTTCAGTCCCAAAAACGGGACACAGAGGTGAAACGTAGCTCTGCATTCCTGAAAAAAAGAAAGCGTGTCACACCATTTAATTGTTCCCTACTGAGTGCTATGGTCATTCAAAGGGAACTCATCTGCTTGCCTGCTCATCTATTCCAGGATAAAAAGGGATTCATCTGGATGTAATTGGCAGAAAACATGCAGGAATGACTAATCGAGGGGAGAGCTTCCACTGCAACCTGGAGGTAGCATCAATGTCTTTTTGGAACAGATCTACCTATGAAAGCTGCTGCACCAGGTCTCTCTTCTGTTCTGGGGAGGCAGGGGCCTGGGGTGCAGAGACAGACAGGAATAGAGAGCTGTCGGGCTCAGACCCATGACCTATCCTGGATTCTGGTGAGGCAGCCATGGAGCAACCTGGCGGGAACTGACTCAGCAGGAGGGCAATGAACTGAGGGAAGAATTTGGGCCTCCACAGCAGGCAGGAATAGCAGAGCTCCCCTGGCATTGGGAGGAAGATTCCTTTGGCTTAGTAAATAAGTCACTCTCGGTCTTACCACTGAAACCCTGGGGTTCGGGTCTTGCAGGTGCAGCAGAAGTGTGACCCAGCTCTGTCTAACCTGCTCGGCGAAATAGCCCTTCCATTTTCTTTTGGTCAGGCGGGCCAGGATGCCAAATAGGACAAAGGACAATAAACGAAGAGCATCGTCCTCCTACAGCCAAGAAAGCCCCACAAGTTAGTAACTAAGGGACAATCACATCACGTACCTCACACAGTCATCTCTTCTACGCTAAAGTCGAGGGATTCCAACTACAGCTAGTCGGAAACACTTTCATGCACGAATTTTTGATTTGAATTTGCTGATTCATCAAACTATTTTAGCGACAGTTCCATTTTGATGAAATTCCTCCAGAAGCCAGGCAGGGGTCCTTAGAAACCTGCCTGCTGTCTTGACAGTGCACCCATTCAGCTCCTTGGAAGCCGATCTAGCAGGCTGACTGGGATCGTGGGCTTCCAAACCCACAGCGTCTGGGACCCTGGCTCTCAAATTTGCAACTCCCTGGCACTTCTAGCTCCCACAGTTTCCTGGGTTCCCAGCACCTGGGTTCCCAGCACCGAGAGCAGACTGCCCGGACCCAAGGCTTTCAATAGAGCTCGGTTGAGAATAGTAATTCTGTTTCACAAAGAGTTTTGAAGTTTGGGGAGAGGGAGTCCCACAAATAGGAACAAAACCAAAATTTGAAATCTCAAAATTCTCTGCAAAAACGGAATCATTCCAACCCTCTCACGTAGAAATGGTATAGAGCAGGCCCAACACTCTCTATTGTACCTTGGAACTCCCTTTTCATGGTTATCTAGCTATCTAATCTAGTATTCAGACTTTCTTTGAGGTTCTCAGTGGCAAGAAAGAAGAACAGAAGGGGGAGACTGTGGGAGCAGGGATGTCATCCCCATCCTCCTAATGTTCTCCTCCTCCGTAAAACACCTCTCTTCCCTGGGGCCGAAACATCTCTTCACTCTGACATGAGCAATGCCCAGGGAGTAAATGGAGTCTAATCAAGATCGGTTGAACTGGGGCTGGAGAGTTCTGGTCACATACGTTGTCAAAGTAGGTCCGGATCTGTTGGGTGAGGTCTCTGAAGGAAGAACCTATGTCCTTCTCTTTCAGCTCCTTCAGGACTTTGGCCACTGCTTTCATGCTCTCGCCAATGACTTCAGAACTGAAAGGGTCACTTAAGGCCCTGATCAGTATGACCATAAGAAACTTCTTGTGCTTTTTCACCTGGACAAAAATATGACATTAAAGAACACTGATCACTGATCACACTTCTAATACGTTTTCTTTAGCAGTTATGAAGCTGTGGGAATTTCATCTCCCCCTCCCACCCCCGGAGACCTATAGCTATATTTCAGACCAGGTTCGAGCTACAATGAGCCAAACTTGGTGCCATAATACACCTGTGTCATCCTAACATTAGATTCCTAGTTACTTAGATTCCAAGGCCAAAAGGAACCCTTGTGATTATCCAGTCTGACCTCCTGCATAACATTGAACTTCCCCGAAATAGTCTCTGTTGGAACTAGAGTGTATCTTTTAGAAAAACGTTCAATCTTGATTTTAAAATTGCTAGTGACACAGAATCCACTACAACCCTTGGTAAATTGTTCCAATGGTTAATTAAAATTACCATTAAAAATCAATGCCTTATTACCAGTCTGAATTAGTCTAGTTTCATTTTCCCCCATTGAATCTTCTTATACCTTTGTTTGCTAATGGGAAGAACCCATTCTCAAAATGTGTTCCCCATGTGAGTAGTTCTAGACTGTCCTCAAGTCACTCCTTAACCTTCTCTTTGTAAGGCTAAATAGATTGAGCTCCTTGAGTCTATCACTAGAGGTATCTTTTCCAATCCTTTCAGAATTCTTGTGACTCTTCTCTGAATCCTCTCTAATTTATCAGCATCCTTCTTGAATTGTGGAGACCTGATCTGGACACAGCATTCCAGCAGTGCTCACATGAGCGTCATATTCAGAGGGAAAAGAACTTCTTTACTCTTAGTCAAGATTCCTCTCTTTATGCCTCTAAGGATCATTTCAGCCCTTTTGGCCACAACTTCGCATTGGGACACCTTATGTTCAACTGATTCTCTGCCATGACTCAAGTGGTTTTCAGCATCATTGCTTCTTGGGATAGAGTCTCTCATCCTGTAAGTAAGGCCTGCATTTTTTATTCCTAGATGGAGACATTTACACATGGTCATATTAAAGTGCACAGATCGTTCACTTATGCCCAGCTTAGCAAAGGATCTAGCTTGCCCTGTATTGACGGCAAAGAGGTTACTCGGGTATGTGAGAGAGCAGAATTTGGCCTAGTGCATTGTGTGCAGCCTCTGTAAACTCCGAAGAACTATTTCCCTTGGTTTCTCTAGTTATGCTGCATTCTAGTCAGTATTCTCTCTTACCTTCTCAGGTGCCCCATAGACTAAATTTCCCAGGCCTCTTACAGCCATCTGCCGGACAATGCTGTTCCTATCATGTGACCTTTCTTCCAAGATGCGTAAGACTGGCTTAAGGAACTTCTTCTCCCTGAGCATGGGATCACTCATTAGCTGAAAGAAAATCAACCTGTCCATTAGCCCCAATAGGATCATTAAGATTGGGAATAGAATTTGAGCAGACATGTCATACGCTGTCAAAAACAACAAGGAGTCCTCCTACAGCCCCAGTCTTGAGGATACAGACAAATATGGCTACCCCTCTGATACTTGCCACATAATACACTGTAACTTTAGCATTCCACACAAATGAGAAAGGTCGACAAAACATGGAGCTTTCCTTTTGGGCACTAGAATAGGGATCCACTCACCTCTTGAGAGCCTCTTAGTGGCTGGGTATGGTATCACAGTCCTTTTCTCACCCCTGGTGCACCCTGCCAGCCGTCCTCAGTGAGCCTTCTGTGGCTCAGGCCTCTGGCTGAGTCCCAAAGTCCAAAGGAACCCCTTCTGGGGTAGTCCAGAACAATCCCATTGCCCTCACTTGGGTCTCCAGCCCCAACTCTGGGTCCTTTACATTCTGCCCTTTGTTCAAGCTCTCCATGAGCATTGTCCCCTCCATGGGGCTTATGCCACTGTTGGTGGTAGGGGAACCTGGGCCTGCCCCTAACTCTGGGTTCCAAACCATGGATCCTATAAACAGGAGCTAGGCACTGCTTGATTTCAGTTCATTGTCGCTTCTTCCTACCGGCCACTTTTAGCTTCACCCTCACCTCAGGGTTAAAGTTCTTCGGGACTCTCTTCCTGAAAACCCAGCTTAAGTAAAGGCTGCCAGAATCAAACTCTGGCTGTCCCCTGAATTTCTGTGGCCAGAGAGCAGCGCCCTTTCTTGCCCCTCCAGTTCCTGCCAGGAACTGACCTGCTAAGGCCCTTCAGCTCCTTTTAGCCGAGCCTCATGGGCTCAGATTGGCTGCTTTCATGAAGCCTCTCTAGACAGACCCAGACTGGGGGCTCTTTTCCTGGGGCAGGGTGTAGTAGGACCGCGGGGCCTCTTGTAAGGAGCCTCAAAGCTCAGGTACAGCCCATCACAGGCACAGAGAGGTTGTTTTTCTTAGAAGCGGATGAGCCCCGAAGATAGTTGCTTAGCATAAGTGGGAAATATGATGCAGATGTTGGAGGAAGGCTGTGGAAAGGGAGGATGCTGCAGCAGGTATCACACTAGCCTAGGACTTAGGAGACCCAGGTTCCATTTCCTGCTCCCTCAAAGACTTCCTGTGTGACCTTGGGCAAGTCACTTAGCCCTTCTGTGCATCAGTTCCCTGCCTGTAAACTAGGAAACATAGTCCTTCCCTACCTCGCAGGAGTGTGGTGGGGATACAGACATTAAAGAGTTTGGAGGTACTCAGATACTAGAGTAATGAGAACCTAAGATAGACATTAATGTAGTTGTGGGTTGCTTGGTTGGTAGTATTAGGACACTAGGTTCATTCAGAAGATCTGCTGAGCGAAACCAAAATCAGGAGCTGTTGGTTAGGATCAGCACTTGGACTTGGCAGAAGAGGTCCAGTCATCCAAACTCTGTCCGTATCTCTCTCAGCCAGCACCTGTGGTTGTGTAGCTAGTATAGGCAATGACGGCAATAAAAACCACAGAGAGAGAAGGACTCAGAAAGGTATCGTGAAGTTCCTGGTGAGGTTTCCATATAAAGGAGGACCTATTCTACTGTCTAAAATGACAATGACTCCTATGAACAGAACTGTACAACTCCCGAAAGAAAGGCAGACAACAGTCTAATGGTGAAACTACTCTTCAGAGCCCTGTGTCTTACCTGGGCAAGGAAAGCTGTGCTGGTGACTCGGTGGTTTTCTGTGGGGGAATTCACCCAGCGGAGGAGGCTCTGTATGATCTCAGGTGTTATGAGTCCAGATCTTAGCAGAAGACTGGAAGACAAAAGAAACCGCTCATGGGCTAGATTGCACACTTCAAAAAAACTCAGCTACTCTGAGCAGACAGCTCTGATATCTAGGAGTGGGAGCTGTGTGTTTCCACCCAGGACACCCCCCCCCCCCACCCACCCACAAAGCTATAAACGGGAGGTTCCCTCTCAGCCACTCTATTGGCTACTGATTCCCAAGGATAAAATGATGCCTCCTAGATCTCTTACCTCACCAGCAGACACACTCCCTCATGGTGAGTCTTGGGGTTTTCCAGAAGAATCCAGGTTCTCTGCTTCCTGAGCGCTCTCACCAGTCTCTCATTCCCACCCTTGAAAAGCACAGACTCGAATGCTTTGATAGAAAGCCTGGGGAAAGAGAGGCACAGAACTGCAGCAGTCAGGAGGAAGGTGCAGCTTGAACAGAGAGTCAGGAAGCCCCGGTTACTTCTCAAGTCTGCTGTTCAATCGGCAGTTCATCCATTGGCAATGTCCTGGACACCAGTGTCCCTGGAAGGACTTGAGGCTGGGAGGTAAGTTTCAGTCTCATACATCTCATAGGACTAGTTTTGCTAGGGACAAAATTTTGCAGTCCTTTTTCTCTTTCTGCAAGGACTATGGGCACGAGCAGAGTAAAGTGATATGGAAAAGGTACATGATCAGGACCCAGAAACAGGGGGCATCGAGTGTGGTGATCACTAATGGACATTTTGGGGTCATATCTCCAGATATGAGGTGACAGAGTGCTGAGGGTTTGCACTTGAGTCAGCACTCTGGTCACTATTCCTACTAATTCCGTTCCTCACAGAAGGCCTAATTGGAGAGAGGTGTACCTGATTACAAGGTCAGATTGGGGCTAGTGAGTCAAGGAACCAATCATTCCATTAACAGGGAAACTGTGTAAAAGGACATGGGCAGGAGCCCTTTGAGGGGAACAGACAGAGAAAGAAACTTGGGTGACCAGATGTCCTGATATTTGGGACTTTATCTTATACAGGTGCCTATTCCCTCCCCCCCGCCCCACACCCCTACCCCCGTCCTGATTTTTCACACTTGCTGTCTGGTCACCCTAAGAGAAACAGAAAGACAAAAAGCTAGGAGAGCCTGACAAAGTGTGGTCTCTGAGTGGAAACACCTTACTCCCCACCCGACTTTTGGAGAAGAGTTTAGAAAGTTGAGATACAATATAAAGGTGCTATGTATTGGTAGGGAGATTAAATAGACTATATGTTGGTGCTTAGAAGGAAAAGAGTCTCAACGCGGTCTGTATTTGTGGAAGATGTGGGGGTGCAACACCCCTCTCTGTCACAGCTGGGGGCTCATCAGGGATTTCCCTGTTATCTATGCAAATGGAGAGCCTGTTGGAGAAGCCGGTGTAGAGGTTTGGCAGTCCGGTGATGGAGGGAACACTGAAACCGGTGATGAAGCTGCAAAGAGAAGTGTGGAACAGGGGTTCTCAACCTTTCTGTTTCTGAGCCTCCCCCCCACCCTCAACATGCTAGAAAGACTCCATGGCCCAGTTTCAGGCCTCTGCCCTGCCAGGCATCAGAGTTTGGGGCTCCTGGCTCCGGATTTTAACCCCACAGGGTGCAGGTCCTCGGGGCTTTAGTGCAGGTGCTGGGCCTCAGGGCTCCAGCCCGGCTGGGCTCAAAGCTTCAGCTTTCTGCCCTGAGCCCCAGCTAGTCTAAAGTCAACCTTGCTTGGCAGAACCGCTAAAACCGGCCCGGTTGAGAACTGCTGGTGTAGAACAGTGGTCTCCAAACGTTTTGGCTCACGCACCCCCAGGGTGACCTGCCGCAGACGCGCCACCGATGGGAGACCTGCCGCAGGCGGGCCGCCAAAGGGGAGCACCAGCCTTGGACGTGCAGAGCTGCCGCCGAAGGAAAAAAACGGCAGAGTGCTGTCTGGCGGCGCTACTAATGCCACGCTCCCCCCGGGATCTTCCCGCGCACCCCAGTTTGGAGACCACTGGTGTAGAAGACCCGACAGACCTTCCAACAATCCCACCAGGCAGAAAAACAGCCTTTCCTTGCCTGGTAGGTTTAACAGCAAAAGAGCCGTCAGAAATTTATACGGGAGCAAGCCCAGGTCTGGCAACAACTCCTCCAAAGTTTGGTGAGTCCTGTGACAGGAAATGGAAACCAGGCACAGGAGATCAGACTGTAAAAATGGGACCTGAGAACAACCCCGATGTGTTTTTGGTTACTCTTCAAGGAGCAGCAGTGAGACCTCCTAGGGACAGAACAATGTGGGCCCTTCAACTGACACCCTATTTAACCGGGGAAGCACATACAGGGCTTTTAGTGATGAGCAGGCAAGCGATTATGACATGATTAAGGCAGCCATGCTGGACGAGGTGGGGCCTGTCCACAGAAAAGTACTGCCAGAAATGTAGAGTTGAAAGATGGATTGAGGGATTATGCCTCCGTGCATTTGGACAGGAATTAAAAGATTGGGCCACTCATTGGTAAGGCCAGATACTCAGACTGTGGGGGAGATCATGGACTGCATGATTCTGGAAGTTTCTTCAGAGTCTCCCTGAGCATATCCGAGGATGGGTTCTGTGGTGCCAGCCAGTTCATCTGGACCCCACAGTTAAAGTGAGAGGAATTTACAGAGGCGGACATTCCCAGAGTGAGTCAGTGGTTTAAGGGACTAGATCTGAGAAGGACCAGAGTGCCTACAGCTGGGAAGGGCAGCAAGAAGAAGAGGGAGGAGCCTCAAGGAACTGTAGTGGGAGCTTGGCCTACAGTGTGCTTCCGACATGGACGTGAAGGACATCTAAAAAGAGACTGTCCTAAAATGGACTGTGGGTTTGCCCAGTTTTGTGGTTGGGACAAGACTCCCAGGCAGGAAAGAAAAAAGAAAGTACCTACCGTATCGGTCTGGGTAGGGAGGAGCCAGCAAAGGGACTAATGGACACAGCTTCATCCTGTTTGCTAATCAGGCAGGAGTTAGTGAAACCCCACTGGATACTTCCCAGAGGTAGGATCAAAACTGAATACCAGGTCCATGGGGACAATAAATTCTGCCCAATTTTAAGGACTCTGAAAATTAAGGGGAAGTTTAGGCAGAAACATGTAGCGGTAGTGGATGGATTGCCCCACTGCCTTCTACTGGGCATGGACTGGAATCCCTTTCTAACAGGGACACCAAGGCAGGTATGGAGGCCCAGGAGGGTGGAAATAAAACCTGAAGGGCCAGGTAAAGAGGAAATATATGTAAAGGGTCTGGAGAAACCTAGACACGAAAGTATAGACAAGAGGGAGGAGAAAGAAAACAAAGGTCAAGCATAAAGGTGACTTAAGATCATCCATTGGGGTCAAACAGTCCTCAGAGCCCTTACCACCAGGATCTCAGGAGCAGGCATCCCTAGAACGCTTTGGAGGGACTCGGAGCAGTCTGTGTCCATGGAAGAGGCCGGGGCACAGCCTACCACCCCGTCACATATAGGTACCTAAAATGGGCCTGCACATGGGCCAACAGCATGAGCAGAATATATACTCGTGTCTGCAGCGCCAGCAATCACATAGCTAGGTACCCATCCATCTGAACAAATTCAAGTTTTGTGGACAAAACTGAGGCACCCATCTTGAAAACCTGACCCACTGTGGCCACTACCTAAGATCAGCCTTACTGGGCCAGTCCAATGGTCCATCTAGTCCAGTACACTCTCTTCCAACATTGGTCAATGCCAGCTTCTTCAGCAGGAATGAACAGAACAGGGCAATCATGAAATGATCCAATCCCTGTTGTCCAGTCTCAGTTTCTGGCGGCCAGAGGCCTAGGGACACCCAGAGCTTGGGGTTGCATCCCTGACCATCTTGCCTAATAGCCATTGATGGACCTGTTCTCCATGAACTTATCTAATTCTTTTTTTTTAAAAAAAGCCTGTTTTACTTTTGGCCTTCACAACATCCCTTGGCAATGAGTTCCACAGGTTGACCGTGTGTTGTGTGAAGTAGTACTTCCTTATGTTTATTTGATACCTGCTGCCCATCCATGAACAGAGCTGAGATCCTGGTTTCCTAGGAAAATTCAGAGACATTATAAAACCATGAAGTCTGTAATTTGAGCACCTTGTTGGCACGAAATAAAGAAACACAACAAGAAGAGAAACTAATCATGTTGTGAGATTGGTGGGAAATGTACATTAATGTGCTACCAGAGCTGAAGTCAACTGAGGACTCAGGAATCTTCGTGTTAACTGGCGAGGGGCACAGAGTGGGTGCCGAGGGGCCTGGTACGTACATTCTAGTTCACTAAAAGATTGCCCCATGAGTCTCAAATAAAAGCCCATGTCACCAATATCATTGTGAAACGCATGTACAGATGCTGTGTAAAGAGTCATGGATATGCACTGAAAATTACATTCTTAGGATCTGTGTCTTGGGACTAGTCACCAGGAAAGGTGACAAAATGGTTTTCTTTCAGGCAAGAAATGTTTATCCATCTGTTTGTTTACATGTGAACCCTACATGCTTAATGTACATTCAGTTGAGAAGGACTGTGAGAACTTTAAAGAAAGAAAAGTAGCAGGAAGTAGACAGGGGGTGGGGACCCAATTTTGGGGTACACATCAAAGGTTTGCTCTCGTCTATTTGGGGGACATCTTTCACTTAGGAAGAAGATGGACCGCGAGTTTGCTTCATGAAAGAGGGGTCGCGATCAGGCTTGGTTGAGAACTTTGGGTGAGAAACATCTTTAGACAGGAGGTTAACCTGTTGGTTAAGTTTAGTTTCTAGGAGCAGGTTATGATTTCATTTGAAATGGAACCATTTTTTGCTTGCATTCTTACTGACGGTCACTGGAATCTCTGTTCTTTGATAATCTCCCTTCTTGTTTTCACTAGAAATATATCTAAGTGCTGTGTGTTTTGCAGTACAGAGTCTAAGTATCGAGTACAGAGTCTAAAGTAGAAGTAATAAACGGGCGTGTACTGTTCCATTGGGAACAGCAGGCCTGACAATTCTGTGGGAGTTCAGTGGATAAAGGGCTGGACACCATACGGAATGGTCAGAGGACTCGGGGGTGGGTGTGTGCCTGTCATTAACCTGTACAAAGAGACTGAGGTCTGAGGAGGCCTGGGTGGCAGTGTTTGTTTTGCCAGAGCCTGGTAGTTTCAGGGAACTGACCCACAGCAGGCACAGACAAGACTTCCTCACTCGAAGGGCACGTGGTGGTAAGGTGCCTCGTAACCCTGGGAACTCCTGGGGAGCGTCACACAACTCTCCTGGAATTCTCTTGGTTTCTCTCCCTTCCTTCTAATTACCGGCAAGGGTTGCCCTCAGGAAGTTGTAGCCCTTTTCGGATTTCTCTCGGGCTGCTTCTCGTTGGCAAAGGCAGCTTTTGTCCAAGGGTTTGGCTGACCTGCTGCAGGAGAACAGGAAACAACTCTGGGAACAGTTCCCGCACAGCTTTGCTCGACTGCAGGGCTGACACCACCTCAAAGATGGCACATGTTGCCTGAAAGGAGAGCATGGTAAAAAAGGAGATCTCTTCCCAACACCATCACACCCTCTCTCCCCGTCTGATATCTGCTGTACGAAATTCTCCCTTCTGCCAGGAACTTGAATGACAGCGAGCAACTTGCTTAACTCGTGGCTCACTTTCCCACATCTGTACAAATGTGTATGACCTCCCAAGGCATGCTGTGAGTCCAAAGGAAGATTTGCAAAGAAACCTGCTCCAAAGACTTTCTAATGGCCAGATAGTATTAAGTAAATCAGTAACGTATCTAAAACTGCAGCAGAGGCTGGACTCAGGGAAACAGTCCATCAGTGGAGAAGTGCCCACACAGCAATATTATACCACACTTCCAGCTTTCCATCAGCAGGATTATCGCAGGGCACAGGAAAGCCTGAAAGACGTGTCTGCCATCTAACTTACTAAGAGAGGTTCAGCAGCTGCCAAATGCCTGTCAATTTCGGTCTCTGAGGTGATGCTGCCTTCTGTTCTTGTTGGAGTCTTTATCTTCTCTATTAGGGCTCGTAGGACTTGAGTGGCAAGCAAGGGGTCTCCCCCCAGAGATCTCCACTGCTCAGAGGTGTCACTACAGTTTAACAGAAGTTACAGGTGAGCCCTGGACACTTTTGTGGCTCACCCTGAATGTGTCATATTTTAGCAAAGACCAAATGTTCTCCTTGCCTATGATGAGAGAGTTAGGAGTCCTGTCCTCCTTTAATGCTCCTCATGTTTAAATATTGAGTTTCCAGTTACAGAACTAAGTTAAGTGACCTAGTCCTCCTGCAGCCTAACCATTAATCCTAGACTTCAGAAGGACAGGACACAGAGCGCCAACCTCACTTCCTGTTTTCTCCACTTCCCAGTCAATATGGAATCATGAGCATGTGGCTCCCAAAGATCTAGGGTTTGGAAGGCAAGTGGATGAAAGAAAAGCCAGATTCCTACTCGATGGACATACAACTATGAGAACGAATGTTCTTGGCCATCCTAGGTCCCCTTCACAAATGGCGTCCCTACCATCTCTTTGCCAGAAGCTGGGACTGGGCAACAGGGGATGGATCACTTGACAATGACCTGTTGTGTTCATTTCCTCTGGGGCATGTGGCACTGGTCACGGTCGCAAGACAGACTACTGGGCTAGATGGCCTTTTGGTCTGACCCAGTATGGCTGTTCTTATGGTCTTAGATTCCAGCACTGATAACTGATACCTCAGTTAGGGATCTTGAAATGAAATGATGGATCTGCTTCCAGTCCACTTTTAAGTACCAAGGATGGCAACTCTGCTCTAGCAGCCACACCCTCACTGATACCAAGCAGAGGTCTGATGATAATATTGGCCCTAGTCTTTGCAATCAGCCAGGGATTTGCACCTGAAGCTGTCATGCTACCAGGAAACCAACAGCCACTGCTCATTTCCAGAGTGAGCTCAATTCAGGCGTCTAGAGAGGTAGATGTTTCCAACAATACACTCCAGTTATACCAGTAAAGATAGATCTTTAGGATGTCAAAGCAGCTATCCATGAATGGAAACAGAATGACACTTAATTTCTCTCCGCACCCCACCTTAACATGTTCTTGGACCTTCCTGCAGAAAGAGCCAGGCTATTAACCCTTAGGAATGATCCCAAACTGTTTGCGGCTTAAATGAAGCCCTACATCTCCTAGTACAGCTGTGGGATCCATGTTTTACCAAGATGAATGCAATAGGTAGCGGTATATACCTGTCCATCGGCAGACGTTTGCTGAGGAGGCTGGAGATCACTGCCTCTTGGTGATGGTGAGCTAGAATGGACACTGCCTCCACCAGGAACTGCCTCAAGCTGCCCTCCTGGATCGTAGGCATGTGGCGATATAGTATAGCCAGGATATCTGGCACCTGGAAGGAACAAAACCAGAAAGAAATGTCCCTTTTTCTTTCTCTCCATTCACTCTACAGAATCAAAACCTTTATTTAGCCATTTGCTGCTTTTTTAGAAATGCCTCACTTCAAGAAGCAAATGTTCAAATACGTCTGCGTAACTTGAGCCCACACAAAGTGCCCACACACGGCTGTAAAAATTAACACTGACACACACACAGACATACCAGGTAATTTAATGTGGTGGTGCCCAGCTATGCATTACATAAACCAGTTCACATGCACAAAAGGCAGCTTTGCTTGCCCAGATTTTGCAGGTGTGATTTAAGCAGCCAAATCTGACCATTTGCCTCGAAGAATGCAGAGCTCATCAACAACCACAAGCACAAAATATGCAAGTGCTTTAAAGACAGTGTGTAAATGCCTGGGACTATGAACAGGGGACTACCTCTCATATTCATTCCTAGCCCTTCACATCTTCAAAACACTGTGCAAACATGGCAGTTCTGCTGCGAGGGTTCCCTGTCCTGAGGCCTTTCACCAGCCTTGTTAGAAGATTTGTGGAGTGCTCCTTTCATCTAGCCCTGATGTACTGGGCTCCAGAATAAGGCATATAAATAGTGGATCCCAAAGACACTAGAGTTTTCTCCCTCCTTCCTTCTCTTCTTAAAGGGTAGGTCTACACAGCAAAAAAATCCCACAGCACTGAGTGTCAGAGCTCAGGTCAACCTGGGCCTGGGGGGCTTGCACGATGGGGCTAAAAGTGGAGCTGTTCCTGCTCGGGCTGGAGGCCAGGCTCAGAAACCTGGCAAGAGGGTGGCAATAGCCCAGTGCTCTTTTTAATCCATGTAGCCCTTAGCCATAGGCCTCCTAATACCTGGAGGCCTCCAAGTGCCAGTCATTCTGTCTTCTTGTATTTTCCCTAGAGTCTGTTTTCTCAAGCCTTTCTTGGCTGAATACTGTGGCAACAAGTTAGACCAATAAAGAACCAACCATCTTCCTTTTCCCTTGGATTATCTCGGTCTACTGCTCTTGATTCTGCCATTGCCTATCTTAGGGTAGGAACAGAGATGGAATCGACTCTATGTCCGAGGGGGAGAAACAGCAAGATTTTTCTTCCTTACACATGAGGGCAAAGATCAAAAAGCCTAGAGTTTAGGCAGAAAAGCTCTCCAGTTCCCAGTTTTACCTTGTCCAGCATGGCATCTCCACACTCCTTCAGGATGATCTTCATCCATAGTCCAGCTGCCGTGGCACAGGTGGGGCTAGCAGACAGCAGACCACCCAATGTGGCCGCAATAAAGTCTGTGGCCTGTTCGGAGGGAAAGTACTCACTAACAACCTGGGAACAAATCAAAAACAGGAGAGACCGCAATGATGTTTGGCTCCAGCACTTTTAAAAATGGAAAAAAAGATACCTGCATCAGCAAATGGTGAATTAGCCTCCTGTCTAGCTCGCCATTTGGGATTACAATTCTCTCTCTAGTTTATAGACTACATTTTTGTATTCTACACTAATGATATCAGGTTAGAGGCAAAGACTCTGTTGCATAGTTAGCACAACATTGTACTGGATATGCAGGAGGTAAGTTTCCCTTTGTAGTCTCTTACATACACTGCATCTTTTTACAGCATATAGAAGTCAGTCAAGAGAGGCATGCACACAAATATCGGCGAAGGCAAACCCACAAGGTGACGGAATGAATCCTGGGTGGTTTCTCAGCTTGATGTTCCACTAACACAGTTTTTCTCCTGGATGGCTGGATGGCAGGGCCGGCTCCAGGCACCCGCCAAGGAAGCTCGTGCTTGGGGCGGCCGATTGCAAGGGGTGGTGTTCCGGCCAATCTTAGGGCGGCATGGGGGTTCTTTTATTTCATTATGTTTTGTGCTTCACTGCTCTGGATCAGTGAGAAAGCAAGAGCCGGCCCTGCTGGATAGGTACATGCGTGTGCATCCGCGTGCGCATTTTCATGGGCGTGCAACGTTCTGTGGAATCTGGTTTTTACGTGGCATTCAGAGCACACATCTATGAAAAGCATCTTGCTGGTTACTAGCAGCCAACGCCCCGCTCCCACAGCTCGCTCCGAGTACGGAAAGGCATCATGAAAGAGCAAATGTCAAATGAACGGTGCCCGGTCACTCGCACATCCGCACAAGCTTTTTGAGTCAGTTACCCTGGCCATTTTGGAAGATGCCTGAAACAGAGCCTCGGGGTCTGGAGCTGTTAGTGCTTCACGGAGACATCTCAGCTCCTCCTCTGCTGAGCCCAGGTTTATGGACTGGCCTGGAGTGGAGAAAAGGAGAAAAAGTACTGAAACGATTTAGGAAACTGAATCCCTACTGCATGGATCTTCATACGGGAGGATCCATGTGCTATGTTGTCATCAGCATAGTGTAAAATCTTGGTGCCACTGAAGTCAATGGCAAAACTCCTGTTGACTGGAATGGAGTCGGGATTACACCCTAAAATGTCTGAACGTTAACAGTAGTGGTATGTTATTGTGAATGATCCAGGATTGAACAAGCACTGTATTCAGCTTGGAGCAGCTTTGTGTGTGTGTCTGGTTTCAGTAGTCTCTCTGCTCTCACTATTTACATCTAAGCTCCTATTCAAGTACAACTCATGCAGGTAGATCAGAGGTTCCAGTTTAGAGGTGAATCTCTCCACCAAACTCTCCTTGTAAAAGAGACGGGGATAGACAAAAAACTTTGGCAAGAAACCCAGGCTCATCATCAGTCACTTCTAAACAATGCTGGGATTACTATGTTGTACATTCAAAGGTTGGAGTCCCTTATTCTGTTTCTGAATCACCAACACTGTTTTTAGGACTGATTAAGAATCATTGGAAATAGGATGACCAAGGGTCCCGATTTTATAGGGACAGTCCCCATTTTGGGGTCTTTTTCTTAGATAGACTCCTCTTATCCCCCACCCCCTGTCCCGAGGTTTCACATTTGCTGTCTGGTCACCCTCATTGGAAATGGCCTTAAACGATAACCAAGCTCTATCCCTTAACATCTAACCATTAGGTGAAAAGAATATCCTACTCTTTCACAAAGGGGAAAAATGGCCTCTACTTACTCCAATAGCTCGGAATGCTCATGACAGAGGGCTGCTGGAAGAACTTTTTGTCTACAGAATTATTCCAGGAAACCCCTCCAATCCAGCCAGTGGCAGGGTAAAGAGAATGAAAATGTTTAGTACCAAGGGCTTGTCTCCATGGAGATATTCAAGAAAGCTAATCCCCATTCATTTTCAAAATGCATTAGTTAAACTTCATTCAACACCTGTGGGGACACACTTATTTAGAATTAAAGTGGCCTTCATTCAGGTTAGTTTCATTCATGGAATTCACTACAATTAATAAGGCCCATTTTAATTCAGAATCAGAGCATCCACACATGTGTTTAATGCCATTTACCTCATGCACTTGATATGTACACCTTTAGTTCATTTGGATTAACTTTCCTTCCTGTCCCTGTGTAGACAAGCCCGAAGGAATTTAGCCCTTATCTACCTGTATGCAGACCATTTATTAGTTGTACAGTTCCCAAAAGTGTGCTAGGCTCTTTACACATCAGAATCTTCTCTTCTAATGAGGTATTTACAAGATGCCCACCATTCTGTTATCTAAGCGACAACAAACAGGACAGAAAGAACTAGATAGGCAGACAAATGGACATTACAACAGTGAAAGAAGGTGAAGAATTCCTTATACCTGCTAATGGTCTCCTCACCTTGTATACAGAGAAGGCAGCTGATACAGTCAACCACCCACTGACGGGACGTGGCCAGCGAATCACAGCTGTATGGTGCTATTAGTCCAATCAGAGATCCAAACTGATCAAAAGTTCCCTGAGTCTAATGAAAAAAGAACAAAGAACGAAGAATGAATGGTCTCCAGTTGGACTAGACTTCACTTGCCATCCTTATTGTTCAGACCAGTCAGCTCTGTGTTTTTTGGGGAACCAGGGCACAGTATCTAGCCTGTCTGACTCATGAAAGACACCCCCTGCCCCCACCAGTCTCTGTTTGAACCAAAACCCATCAGAGAAAAGGCTTGCAGAGAACAATGAAGGGTGTTGGGAGACACACCTAGACCCCTCCTGAGAAGGGTGACAAGATTAAGACATCTCCATTTGCATACAGAATGAAGAACAGAGACAACTCCCCTAGCCTCATCTGCATGAAAGATGGGATAGGAATTAGCATGAAGAATGAGGAACAGAGAACCACACTGAACTCTGGGACCAGAAAAGCAGGGACGCATTGCATCATGGGAATCCCTGCTCCAGATGCTAATGAACCTATGCCTGCGCACACCTAGCTCAGCAATTATCAGACCAATTCTAGTAATAAATCTTTATTATCCTAAAATACTGAAGCAGCCTAGTTGCCTTGTGAGCTCCCTGGAAAAAACCACCACCCATAGCCAAGAGTGATCAGCTCCGATTGTCTAGCCTAAAGAAAACCCTTGAAAACCCATTAGTTTACCCATAAACAAATCTAGTGTTCTCCCTTGAACCATTGTATTTTCTCTACAAAACCCCCTACCTATGCCCAAGTAAGGGTTCTGATGTATAGACCCAAACTCTGCATCAGTTCCACTGGGATTCCATCTCCTGACTGATTGTGCTGAGGGCTCTGCCTGTCTCCAGCACTCAGGACCCGGAGCTACCACCATTACCTGGGAACCCGACCCAGTTCAAGCCTCATGAAGTGGATGAGATTCCCCCCCCTCGCCCCTCCGTTTTCTTTTCTTCCTCAGGTATTAACCTTTCAAATGTAACCATTATGTTTGTTTAGCCCTCCTTGTGTAGTTATCACTATTATTCAATAAATAACTTTTATGGTTCAGCTGGTTGCTTCTCTCTCCCTCTCTCTCGCTCTCCAAATTTTACTCTGTATTTTCCGCTTCCCCCATTTACTCTGCAGCAACCCTTCTTTTACCTAAGCTAAAGGTCCCGGTAGCGCCCAAAAATACTGTTTCAGAGGAACAGCCGTGTTAGTCTGTATTCGCAAAAAGAAAAGGAGTACTTGTGGCACCTTAGAGACTAACCAATTTATTTGAGCATGAGCTTTCGTGAGCCACAGCTCACTTCATCAGATGTGATGAAGTGAGCTGTGGCTCACGAAAGCTCATGCTCAAATAAATTGGTTAGTCTCTAAGGTGCCACAAGTACTCCTTTTCTTTTTGCAAAAATACTGTGGGGTTTGCTCATGAAGTGGGTTACTACCAGTACAATTGTAATGTGGAAGTGGGATAGGGATGTGTTAAACTTGGGGCACATAAGAGGGGAGCAGCTGAAAGTGCTGCTTAACCCAGCCCATTGAGTACAGGGCCATATGAGAGGATCAGCTGGAGAGTGCTGATTGACCTGGTCCGCTCAGACTTGCTCTGCTAGTGTGAGCGTACGTGCGTGCGTGTTCATCTAGTTCTAGGGCTGGAGGAACCCAGCCCTGGGGAACCTAGGTCCTGCAGGGTAGCTCCATTGGGAGGGCACTTGCAGAAGGAAGGAGTAGAGCTCCATATGAACACACAAGTGACATAAGCAGCACATTCATAGAATTACAGACCCCCCCCCCCAAGAACAGTAACCCTAATCAATGAGCCTACCCCAAAGTAACAGGCACATCTGGTAACATTGTGCCCCTGGTTCCTGTACTGTACTGGGTAATGCACATTGGAAAACATAATCCCAATTGTACATAGAAATGGATGGGGTCTAAATTAGCTGTTATCACTCAAGAAAGAGACCTCAGAGTCATTGTGTACAGTTCTCTGAAAGCATCCGCTCAACATGCGGTCAAAAAAGCTAACAACATGTTAGGAACCATTAGGAAAGGGATCGATAAGAAGACAGCAAATATCATTATGCCACGATAGGAATCTACAGGACCCCCACACCTTGAATACTGCGTGCAGTTTTGGTCATCTCATCTCAAAAAAGATGTGTTAGAATGGGAAGAAATACGGAGAAGAGCAACAAAAATTAGGCCAATGGGATAACTTCTCACCCAAGGGAGATTAACAAAAGAGCGACGTTTCAGCTTGGAAAAGAGACAACTCAGAGGGAATATGCTAGAGGTCTATAAAATCATGACTGGTGTGGAGAAAGTCAATAAGGAAGTGTTATTTAGCCCTTCACCTAACACAAGACCGAGGGGTCCCCCAATGAAATTAATAGGCAGCAGGTTTAAAACAAACCAAAGGAAGCATATCTTCACACAATGCAGTCAGAAGACAGGATACTGGGCCAGATGAACCATTCTTTTGCGGGAGGCAGGTTAGCCATTCTTATGTTTTATGTTCTTAGCTGGTTAAATAGAAATTTTCCTTTACCACCCTGGGAGCATAAGAACCAAGAATGCATTTGTGACACTGGCAGACCAGGCAACCTGTGTATGACCCATAATAACTTAACAAGAGGCACTTCCACTGTATCAAGACAGTTCACTTGCATGTGAATTTCAAAGAGATGGATTAGACTAGCAATCCTCAACTCATTCAAAAATGAACAATAGATGCTAAGTCTATTTGTCTGTGTTGATCTATACGCGGTTAGAAGTTTCACAATGTAACCAAATTAGCTTGTCGATGCTCATTCCCTTTCAGGTCTTCATTATGTGTGCAAGGTGTTCAGTTAACCTTAAAATCAAAGATGTAAGATACTGCAGGAAACTAATAATTTCTACATTGTCTTCAGCTTAACACTCTGTGTTATAATGGAAGAACGGCTAATCACCTTATGCGAATGAGTAACTAGTTTACTGTGTATGCACAGGAAATAGAAGATTAGCTTCAAAGCAAAGTACAGGAGGCAATCTGCATTGCCTAGTCTTTCTCAGGGGAAGGTCCTGCTGTAACCATTTTTGTGAGGTAGGCTTGTCAGTCTGCTAGAATAGCTAGAAAAGAGAAGGCTCGGGCCTCATCCTGTCATCTCTAGTCTGCTGAAACTTTGAACAGGGAAAGTGTAAGCCATAGGACAGAGAGCTTCCAAATCATCATTTGAAAGAACCTGGAAAATGCATGGAAAAACTAACAGTCTTTACATCTAAGCTGCCTTTGGATTCTGATCTGTTGGGATGATTCCAGAGAGACTTGTACAAGCCAGCAGTTTATTCCATCACTGTTTTGATCCTGAACTATGAACATTGACAGTCACTTGTATGGATATTGATCTTTTAACCATTTGTAACTCTCTTCTTTCTTTTAAGAAGAAATCTTCAATTTCGTTATTAAGGATTGGCTGGCAGCATGCTATTTGGGAAAGACCTGAGATTCACCTTGACCTGGGGATAAGCATCTGGTCCTTTATGATGGGTGAACCTCACATATGGTGAATCAGGTTTTCAGTAACCCCTCACTATATTAGACTGGGCTGTTTAGATGGGAGCCTAGGTCTGGAATGCCAAAAGGGGACCGTGTTTGGCATTTTGTTAACTAGGGTGGAAGCTCTTTTGCTGTTGACTTGGTGCATGTAATTCTAGAATAAGCCAACAGTTTGGGGGATCGTCTGCCCTCTACTTCTTGCAGTCTGCCCGGAGTGTGGTCACAGCATTGTTGTGTAAACCTCTCTCTTATGGAAGCAGAGGGATCTTAGTCACTTTGAGATCCCAGCTGCTGCCCTGGAAGCTTTTTTCATGCATTTGCGTTGAGTGTCAGATCGGATAGAAGCAGGGAAGTCAGCTCAAGGAAGAGGAAGGCTATACTCACTGTGCTATGAACTGTCTCTTGATAGGCAGTCAGCAGCTGGATGGTGGCCTGCAAGGCCCTTTCTCTCTCCCACTCCTTCTCTGAATGGAGCCATGTCTCTAGTAGCTGTTGGTAGAGCAGGGGAATGGACAGAGTTAGTACCAGAAAATCCCTCCCAAAAGTTCCTCTTAAACAGGTTTAATTGTCACTAAAATCCCTCTCCAAAGCACCCGACCTCCATGGAGCGAAGGAATTACATGTCTAATGGAAGTGCCAGGGACCAGATTCACCTCTGAGTGATTGAAGACAAAGGAGTTACATGAGAGATGAACCTGGGCCTGTGTACGTGATGTCTCCTGTAGACTGTCTGATGGGAGCTGTCTACCACATTGCATGCTGTTTGATGTCTGCTGCTGTGTTCTGTTTCCTGGGCAACTTCTCCCACGTTGAGTGGCCAAATGAGAGAGAGGAGCGTTTCTTTTTATTAATTTGAAGAAGAGCAGAGAAGTCCCCGCCCCAGCCCAGCTCCTTTTAGAACTTCATTTTTATACTGAAGGTGCATCAAACTCCCCACCCCTCAGCTCTTCAAGATATTCTGTTCATGTCTGAGGAACAGGAAGTCTCCTCTGGATGAGTTTCCATACACAGGGCTTAACTCAATATGAATGAATTCCTCTTTGAAGAAGTGATCAGTTTCAACTGGTTCTCTTGGATTTGGCTACTGCAGTGGTGATTTTCTTGCCGGTCCAAGTAGTGTCAACTACATTGTAAGAAGTTGGTCCCAATCCAGCCCTGGCATAAAATGGCACAGCTTCTGTGGATTTCAGCGGGGCACATGCCTGCTTATCCCAGGAAGAATTTGGTGCTTTTTCCCCCGACAATTCACTCCATTGTGGAAAATTCCTCCACAACTGAAGCTTGACCCCCTAAATCTCTGACTCTTCCCTGCAGTAACACAACAAACAAACAAACAATCTTCACCATGGTTCAATGGTCTACTCACTTGAAACATTTCCTGGAACCAGTGTGCGGTTGGTTCTTCCTCCAGCAAAGTCTTCATTAGCTTGCCAAGGGCTTCCAAGGACTCTACGTACAGTGACTGAAACCAGAAGAGAAGGAGTGAGGCTCAGCACAGATAATTTGTGTGTGTGGGGGGGGACGACGACTGGGGGCTGGGGAAAGCTAACCATAACCTTGCCAGGGAGGCCATGTGTGACTGCCATCACCCAGTGCCTGCTGGGCAGAAATACAGTGGATGGTGCCTGAGGAGAATTGTTGTCACGTACCTGTATAGGCAGAGCATCCTTTGCTGTCTCACCTTCCTCTTTCATCATCTTCTCCAGGGGAGGGAGGGGAAACAAACTTTTGAAACACTGATGAAGGAGCTCACAGTTTTCCTTCAAGGTCAAAGATGGTTTGAGTTTGCTGGCAGAAGAAAGAGAGAGAGAGAAAAGTCATGCATTAGACTCAGTACCACCTCCAAGTAAAAGAAATGGGTCCAATGACTGGAGATTGTCTCAATCTAAAACCCCAAATGCAAACAACCCTTCACTTTGCAGCTGAGCACCTCTTTGCACCTCTATTAAGTATTGGCTCATTGAGAAGTAAAGCTAAAGCTTCAAGTCCCCTTTTTAGAGAAACCCACAAGCTTCCTTCCCCCTGCCAGCAAGCCAGACACCTCCCTCCCCATCTGAACTCTACTGCATTGGACTGCATGCCCCACAACCTCCAAGTTTGTGTCTTTCAAGCACAAACCTCCAAATGGACACATTCAAACCCTCAAGAACTAAAGTTCTGCTGGTGAGCAGCATGTGAGCCAAACCCGGCAGGCATCAAACTGCTCCCAACCTGGCACTCATGAACTAACAAAGACGACGTCACAGTGCCAGGAAATATGGCAGAAAATAGCCTACCTCAGGTGTCTAATGGCAAGAATTGCCTTGTAGCGAACTGGAGATGCCAGGGAATCCAGTGGTTCCTTTTTAATGAAGTCCTGAAATGCACGAATAGGGAAATTAAAAAAAATGGGAAATGGATTTGAAAGGCAGAGAGGCTTTCCTCTCACACCCTGGAACAGGGCCATATGCCAGGTCTGTAATAAACAGACACCGTGCTCGGCAGGCTCTCTGCCTCAGAAATGGACCGTAGGGCCATCTGCAGGCTATACAGAGGACAGAAAGATAACTCCCCAGACACAAGCCATTCCTGCCACTTACAGCCCACAATAGGTCGGCATCCCTGCCAAGCTCAGAGTGGACCCAGCAGCATTCTGGGTGCCGTGCAGGTAGCTCATGAGACTGCAGTGGTACAGTCACAGCCAATGGATAAAACAACATCTACCTGGAAACCCAGTCTGATGACATTACAACAAACTCCTTTGTACTTCAGTCCTCAAAGCTCCTCATCACTCACCAGCATGTAGCCAAGGAGCTCCAGTTTGTAAGAGAATTCGAACTCCTGGGAGTCTCTGGTCTCCAAAATGGCACAGCTAATCTCCGTGACATTCTGGATGAGGGTTAATTTTAGGTGCATGTCCTACATAATCCAGAAGGAGAAACAAGAGGATGTGGATGAGAAACGGAGAGAAGAACCAGAGTCCAGAAGATAAAGATCAGGAATTAAATCTAGCCACAGGAGAGGAGAGAGGTGTCCACAGACCCCAGAAGGCAGAGGACCCTGGCTCTGTACCCACCTCAGAAGAAGAGAAAACCCAGGTTCATGAAAGAAATCCAGGGCCACTTACACCAGAGCAGCCAGGACTCCTGCTTGATGTAGCAAGGAAATCAAGCTCTGTGCAATTTAAACAAGCAACTTGTGGATAGAAAAGGCAAGAGCTGAGGGCAGATTATTTAGAATTTACCTTGTTTGTAAGAGCGATGCCCAGCACCTGAAAAACAAAATGCAAAACAGCTATTAGCAATGTCTATAGTCCCACATAACACACATCCTCAAAATGGCCTGGCTGGTGAATATGGAGCAGAGAGAAATCATGATTGTTAAATCTTCCAAAAGGCAGGAAACGTATCCAGAGGGGGTGTTTTTCAGAGGTCAAGATCAGGGGCCAGATCTTAGACAGGGCAGAACTGAATGGCAAAGTGACTTGGCGAGGTTGCACTGAGAGGAGAGTCAGTACCAGCAGTCAGACACCTAGGGAACAGAAATAACGAGCACACAGACAAACAAGACGACAGAGAAGAGGGAAGGGAAGTAGTGAGTCCAAGAAATAGAGTGACAGCAAAGAAACTAAATACAAGTTAGCACCATTCTCTCTTGGCTAGCAAAAGATAGAGCTAGATACACATACATATTAGGGGAGTTAGAGTGTTATTCTGAATAGCCTGAGTGTGACTCCATGTGAATTACTGTGTAGCTGTGCTCGACAGAATTTCAGAAGACTATAGAAAAACTAGAGAAAACACAAAGAAGAGCAACAAAAGTGATACAACATGTGACAGCTCACGCTCCATCCATTACAGTTTTAAATTTCAGTTATGTGACAAATTATTGCTCAAAGGAGAGTTTTAGAAAATACAAGCCCTCTCTCTATAAACTCAGAGACAATTCTATAACTTCAGGGTAATGCCCCTCACAGTTGTCATGCAAAGGCTCTTACCTGACAACTGGTTCTGTAATGGTGAATGATGTTCCTTGTGATGTCTGCCTCTACTCGGGAGAGAAGCTGCTCTTTTGGAGCATGGACAGCCACGTTGCTGTATGTCAGCATCAGGGTGCGGCGAGTCTTGCCTCTTGTCCCATGGTGGTAATCCTAGACAATAGGAAACATCACTAGAGACAAGTTCTTTTGATTCATTTGGCCTTGGAATGAATCAAACATTGGTGGAGCCGGGCCCCCGAGCCTTGAATACTGCTGGATCCCGGGCACCATGAGCCCATAGAACTCGCCGCCCCATTGCCATCATTCCCACTGGGTAACTCTGACCCAGAGAGCCGAAAAGGCTGAACCGACAGCAGTGGAGTACATGGGAGCTTAGTCATTGACACTGGTGGGTACAAGATCAGGCGCTAAATGTCTTGCCTAAGGCTGCACAGTGAGTAAATGGCAGAGCCAGCAATGGGAGCCCAGAGGCCTAGTCTCCTGCTCTATCCTCTAGATCAGTGGTGTTCAACCAGGGGGACTTCTGTACCCCTGAGGGTCTGCAAGGGTCTTCCAGGGGGTATATCAACTCATCTAGATATTTGCCTAGTTTTACAGCAGACGACAAAGAAAGCACTTGCAAAGTTACTAACTCAAATTTCATACAATGGCTTTTTTAGACTACTCTATATACTGCCCACTGAAATGCAGGTACAATATTTAGATTCCAGTTGATGTATTTTCTAATTCTAGGGCAAAAATGGGAAAATAAGCAGTCTTTTTTTCAGGAATAATGTGCTAGGACCCTTTTATAATTTTATGCCTGATTTTGAAAGCAAGTAGTTTTTAAGTGAGGTGAAATTTGGGGGACACAAGACAAATCAGACTCCTGAAAGGGGGACACTAATCTGGAAAGGTTGAGAACCACTGCTCTAAATCAGAGGTTCCCTAATTGTCATCCGTAGACCACTGGTGGTCTACCTAAAGCGGGTTGGTAAGCCACATGTTGCTTGCAACACCTCCTCATTTCCAGCTACTAACCTGGAATAAAAAACAGCTAAAAATACCTTCAATGCTTTTCCATGCAAGCAACTGATGTAGTTCCCACACATTGTGCATGGGAGGGGCGCTCAAGCCATGAGACATCAGACGGTAAAAATCATTTGAGAGAACCCCAGCTCCACATCGTGCTGCTGTCTGCTTAACGGCAGGCATCACGTGGAACGCATACACTGGGGGACAATGCTAGCTGACCGGAGCAGACACTACCGTGGGGCTGCTGCCCCTGCTTTAGGGGGAGAGGAAGTTTGAGAGAACCCCCTGGCTCCTTTACCTTCAGGCGGCTGACGAACCCAGAAATCTTAACCTGGCTCATTGCAGCCCCAAACTCCTGAAGTGCCTTCAAGGTGAGGTCCAAGTGGCTCGCAGCACAGACTGCGAGGATGGAGACGACTCCCTGTCACCCAAGAGAAATACAGGTTAGGATCGAACCAGGTGTCTGATAGAGCCCATGAGTCCATTCCTTTCACCCAAAGTGGTGTAAAGTGCCAATCAGGCCTGAGACACATGGGGAGCGGGCGCTGAGTGAAATAGCAATCAAGAGGCTAGGAAGCAAAATGGCATCTGTCCCAGGCCAACTCAGAGCTGAGCCCCACAGGGAGCATTCAGGGATTACTTGGTAAAATGGGGAGAGGGACAGAGGCCTCACCTGTCTCTCAGGGGCTTCCATATAATCTGCTGTCGTCAGAAGTGTATGAATCTGTGATTTAACATGGACCAGGTCCTGACAAGCTGCTAAGGACGTTCCTAGCGCCTTATACAGGAAACTCTGAAAGAAAGAGACCAGCCCTGGGATATCAGGAACACAACGTGCCTGTCAGTACAGACCCAGCTCAGCAACACTCAGGAAGGAACAAGACAGCCAAGTCCAAGCACCCATGCTGCAGAAACATCCCATCGTCTAGCCCAGCCAGAGAACCAACAATGCAGTACAGACAAGCAGCCTGTCCAAGCAAATATTGGAAGGGCAGGGGGGCAAGAGAGCAGGGAACAAGTACAAACAAATTTTATACGCAGAATAAAATATCAAATAATGAAACCTTGAGAGAAGCCTTATGCAGCCCTCCAATCAGAATTTCAGGGGAAAGTAACTAGAAACTAAACCTTAACAGAGAACAAACCTTCTCTTTGGAGGGGCTGGCATAGCCGGCCATCTGCCAGCTCAACTCAAGGGATATCTGGCTGCTCCAGGCACTGTTGTCTATCATCTCCAGAGATGTTCTTAGGAACTGCGTGTAAAACCAGAGTTAAAGCAGATGGTTAATTGCAAGAATGTGGGGGCTGTTGTGGGGTTTGGGGTTTTGGTTGGTTGGTTGGTTTTTGCTTCCTTGTTCTGTTGTAAACTTTCCAATATTCAGGTGTCCTGGGAAGATTATTTCCCTATTGAGAACTATAAACATTGACAACCCAGACTTCCTCTGCCTCTTGTTCTTGAACCTTTGCCTGAGGATTCCTCTCAGTCCCCAAACCCAGATGGACAGTGAATTGGAGAATGAGATGGAGCCAAGACATCTGACCATCGAGGAGTGATTTTCCAGTGGATGGACGATGGCTCTAGTCAACTTTGAACAAAGGACCCTGGACTACGAAGGACCAGGCACCTTCTCTGAAGTGCTATGGACCCTTTATGACACCTCCCGAGGTACCCAGGGTTGTGAGGGACCTCACTACCACCTGCCCTTAGCATGAGGAAGCCTTCTCTGTACCTGCCAAGTGTCAGCTCCTGACTCTGCCAGTCACAGAAAACACAAGCACACCCTTCTCACCCCGTCCAGGATCCACTGTCCTTCCACAGATAAGCAATCAGTACACTCCAACCGCTCGCCCTCTGGACATCCCCAGAATGTCCAGCCCCTGTTCCACTGGACACTCACAGAATTCAGAGATTTGCTACACACCACCTTACCAGCTTCACCTCAGCATCACCGCTCCATTTCACACACTTCAATACATTGACAGTGAAAAGAAGTAGAGTTTAATTCACCAAGATCAGAGATTTGAGAAGCAGCAAGAATAATTAATGTACACAAATGGTTACATAAAAATAAAATCCTAACACACTTCTAGAGCTTCAACTTAAAGAACCAAACAGTCCCCTGTCTCACAAGGGATAGCTCCCCCAAATCTCTCTCCCAGCAGGAAACACCCAGACCAAATGTGATCCTCCATTCATAAGACAAGCCAGTTGGCAATTTGTCCAATAGGTGAAGGATACCTGGTGCAGGATACCTCTGGACCTCCAGATATAGTTCCAAGCATCCATTGTCCGCTTGTAAACAGGGTACCCCCTATTGTTTGTTTGTTTTTATTGTCTTGAATCTCCTCTGGAGACTTTGCAATCACTTGATTAGAATTTTGCTCTATTGATTAGCATCCACTGTGAATAATTACTCAGTCTACATACAGCCATTCAAGCAGCTAAGCATCTTCTGCCTGAAAGAAACTTCTTTATCACCTTCTGGTGACCAGCCCCAACACACAGACCTTCAAAGCATCAATTTCAGTAGACAACCATAACGCCTTAGATATTATCCATCCAGTCACTGTGCAACGATTATGAGGATTATGCAGTGTGGCACAGGCATCCAGGAAAGGCTTTACATGACACCCTTTGATGATATAGAGATCAGATCCAGGGAATCCTGGGAACCCTATGCACTCCTGTGGCCTCTGCCAGTGGGTACCCAAAGGACCCGGGGTCACACCCTCAACTCCCATTGAAGTCAGCCAGAGGTTAGGAACTCTCAGCACTTTGCTGTTTCAGGCCCGACTTTTGAACAGCAGCCAGGAAATATCAGAAACCTCACAAGAGAACCTAATCTTAGTTGATTTTTGAGCCCAAAGAATTTCAAATGAGGCTGGATCTGGAATGGGAAATTCTAGAGTGTAATCCAACCCCAAATGGAACTCCAAACCTTCTGGGGCTTCTTTGTCACTAGGTCCTTTCCTTTCATTTTCAGCCCTTGCCATAAAAATCTTCCTTGTCTGGATTTACATGAGGCTGTAAAGAGCTCTTTCTGACCACAAAGGCTTCTCCATGAGATACAGACACCAAACCTTGTCTTGTCTCTTTTCCTTTTTGGGTTTCTCAGAGCAAGTTTTCTTTTGAGTGGCAAATAGAAAAAAAAAATCCTTTAGACGTCCCCCAGTGATGCATTAGCACCATTAGCAGGCTGGGTTTCTGGTTAAGTTTTGTGTTGTTCCCAGGGGTAATACAGAGGGATTTATAACTAGAGCTGGTTGAACAATAGTAAGGCCATTTCACAAAACAAGTGGGATTTTTTTGTTTTCTTGATTTTTCAACATACAAATGAAAAGTGAAAATACAAAAATATTTTGCTTTTCAAAATCAAAAATGACCATTATTCAATTCTTTGTTTTCCCCATTTCCTTGCCTTTATCCCTCATCCCCGTGCTTTTTTCCCCCTCTTCCACTTTGTGATTGAAAAGCGGAGGGGGGCGGAGGGGGGAAGGGGGAAGGAGACAAACAGCAAAGCAACTGGAAAAAAAAATCAGCTGCAGTTTCAAAAAACTAAACATTTTCTAGTTGGGTTGGGGTTATTTTGTTTTGGGTTTTTTTTGTGTGTGTGTTTGAAAAAAAAAAAAAAAAACAGAACCCTGAAAAATTTGAAAATGTCCCATGAAAATACAAAGGCCATTTTTAATTGAACAAAAGTTGCAAATGAAATGGTTTGACCAGCTCTGCTTATAATGAATAATTTATCATTAATTTTTTCCCCAGCTGATATATTTGGAGGGGGAAGAGAGGACTGTGACAATACATCTGAAAGCCATCCTCTACCTGAAGCAGCATGTGCTCCCACCGTGCATGGTCCAGGGAATTCTCTGTGTTTCCTATAAAGCAGGAGGCAAAACAATAATGTCACCTAGATTAGCAAGAAGAGTCATCCCAGGTATCTCCTTTGCAATCAGTCCTTCTAAAACTCCTGGTCTGCCAAGCTGGAACATACCTGGGCTTTCAAGGCGAAATGGAACTGTACCTATTGGGTTCTGGGAGAGTCACCCTGCTCCTGTCCTGAGGGGCTTAAAACAGTCCTGGGCGAGGGCTGTAGGAGGGAAAGAGGTGAGAGGTTTTTCGCAGGAGTGGGTGGGTGAGATTCTGTGGCCTGCATTGTGCAGGAGGTCAGACTAGATGATTATAATGGTCCCTTCTGACCTTGATATCTATGAATCTATGAAAGGGATTAACAAGAGCTGGGCTGACAGGGAAAGCAGCTACAGCTGTAGCCAGGGTAATCAGGGCCCAGCTGGCCCTTATAAGAGGGCCGTGGGCCAGTAGGAGAAGGTCTTTCTCTCTAGTTTTGAAGGGAGTAGGGCCTGCCTGCAGAAAGGGTACTGGGAATGAGGGTGGGCTGGGGAAAGGCCAGAGCAGCAGGGAAGCTCTAGGCTGGCAACTCTCCAGGCTATCGGGCCTGGTCCAAGGCCCATAGGGGTACTGGGTTGCAGGGAAAGGCAGCAGACCCAAACCCCCTTGCCTGTGGTGACTGGCTCTTACACTGCAATCTGCCCCAAGGTGCAGGGGCCCAGACTGAGGCAAGGTGGGGATTAGAGGGTTGGGCGTTCCCCAGAGAAGGGAGACCCATAGAGACTGAGGGGGTACTGCCAGGGCGCAGCACCCTGGGTAAAAAGGGCACCGGGGTCTGAGAGGGCCACGGGCCTGCAGAGGGTGCTCTGTGCTGGAAAGAGCTAATTCCCAGATGGCCAGCAGGAGGCGCTGCAGGGGTGAGTCGTTGCGCCGTCACAGGGACCTGCGCCAACGTTCTTTGTTGGACCAACAGAAAATGTCCTGTTTCAGAGTAGCAGCCGTCTCAGCCTGTATCCGCAAAAAGAAAAGGAGGACTTGTGGCACCTTAGAGACTAAGAAATTTATTGGAGCGTAAGCTTTCGTGAGCTACAGCTCACTTCGTCAGATGTTACGTACCCTGCTGGCATTTTTATTCAGGGTCCGTCAACCCACCAGGAGTGAGATGCTGAGCACTCCCAATTCCGCTTGACTTGAATGGGAGCTGAGGGTGCTGAGCACCTCACAAAACTCTTCAGCACATCAGAAGACTGGGTTTAGTAGGAATACAAACTTTTCCTGCAGAATCAGAGATTCTGGACTTGATCCGAACTGGATGTAAATCGTGTAGCTTCACTGAAGTCAATGGAATTATACTGATTTACATCACCTGAGAATCTGGCCCTGTTTCTGAGTGTCCAGCTCTAACCTAGCCTTCTTTAATGGCGGCACGGTGTAGTGCTGGGGACTCTGTACAGCCGCAGCAAGGAGGGAAGATACAGCTCATTTTTTAAAATCTTTTTTGGAATATCAAACCCGCTTGTCCATGGGGGGGTTCGACGTTCATGAGAAACATAGCAGGCTTGTGCTGCACCTAGGGTCTGTCCTGCTCCCCAGAGACTAGACCGGCGCAGCTACGTCACTGGAGCTCTGCTGGCATAACGCCATCGTGTAGACGCAGCCTGCGCTGACTGAAGGGTTTTTTCCATGGAGGTCAATAGAGTCATACCACTGTAAAATTGGTGAAAGACCTTATTAGGCCCACAATACCTAGATTCTCCCTAGGGCACCCACCTGGCCAACCTAGCTTTTATGGCGCAGGTTTCTTCTGGGTTTTTTAATCGAATCCCCCTTGAAAGTAAACGTGGGGTTTAATTTTCAGAAAAAGTCCGTTTGCAAAATCAGACTCTCTATGTAACCCCAAAATCTTTCACTAACCTCCAGCTTCATGCGTATTGACCTTCCCAAAAAATAACCTAGCAAAGGTGTGGGGGAAAGTGCTGTGACATTTCCATTCAGCTGAAACCTTCCTGGCCTGATTCTGCCCTGTTTGAATTGGCCTCAGTGGTTCACAGTTATCCAGAGGAAGGAAAAGTGTGGGCCTAGAAGCCCCATTTCAATTCCCCACTGTTCCCACGTACTGCAACAGGAATGGCACAACACACGTCAATACGAAGCTGCATTTTCTGGCTTCCCTTCTATTCTCCATGGACCACACTCCTCCTAACTAACACTTTACCTTCAATGTACTGCAGCAGAGATGGGATCTTTACTACCCACATCTCACCCACTGCTGCATGGACAGTTTGGTGCAGGGCCTTTAGTAACTGCAAGGCAGCACATCCGTGTCCTTCTCTTTCATAAGGGGATGAGGCTACTACCTGTCAATGAGAGAGAAAGAACAGGCTAAGTTTTGTCAGCACAATACCAGTTTGTTCCTGAGGGAGGGAATAGTTCAGAGACTCTCATTGTGGAGACAATCCAAGAGAGTTGTTGCTTCTACTGCAGTGCCTTCCTGAAGAAGAAAGCATTCTAGCTAGTAGGAGGATGCAGGACAGTGTGTCTCAGGAGAGGCCGGAGAGAGAGAGAGACCCAGTCATACACATTCCTCAGCCTAAGTCAAGCATCTAGCTACAAAACCAATTTGTATAGTTAACTGTCCCATTCCACAGAAAACCTATTCTCATGGTCTACTCACCAGGAGTCGCGCCAGCAGCCCCTGGGGTGTAGGGAGTTGCACTAGGGAAAGAAACAGAATAGCGTTAATTATGCCAGGCTTTGCAGAGAGTCCTGCTGATGTTCTTCACCTCTCCATTTCCAACATGCCCACCAATGTTGAATACAGCTGATAATAATTTGCATTGCCATAGTGCTTTCAGTCTGAGCATCTCAGAATGCTCTACAAACATGTATGAATTCCACCTCATAGCACCTCTGTGAGGTTGGCATGAATTACTCCTTCATTTCACAAGTGGGGAAGCTGAGAGAGAAAGATCAAGTGATTTCCCCAAGGTCACATCCGAATTTTGGTGGCGAGCTGGGAACAGAACCCACATTTCCTAGCTCCCTCCCATGGCCGTGTTGTAATCACAAGACCATCCCTCATCCATTTTAGCCTCCTGATTGCAGATGAGAGAACTGGAGCAGACTGAACCTGTTCATTTCATAGTGCCTGGAGAGAAGAAATGAAAGAGTTTCTCTTATAAACCTCGTCCACTGTAGTCGAGGCAAGCAGCTGCTTCTCCTTCCCGCTGCTTTTTCTCAGCCAGTTCCCTCAGGCATCTGCAAAGAGGCTTCAAAGTACCAGTGTACTGAGTTGGCACCACATACTCCAGCAGCCTTGGCCATAACACCTGCAGAGAAGAGCGAGACTGTTCAGTACGGAGCTCTTTCCGTTCCCCCACCTCCAGTATCCTGCTGTCTGAATCCCTCCCTGCCATGTAGCTTCTCCTTTGATTCGTCACGGACCCTTCCCTAACCTATCACCTCATCTCTCTCTCCCCATTAGCTCACTCTACCTG
Source organism: Caretta caretta (assembly GCF_965140235.1). Lineage (NCBI taxonomy): Eukaryota > Metazoa > Chordata > Testudines > Cheloniidae > Caretta > Caretta caretta. The sequence continues at coordinate 17,021,365 of NC_134225.1, forward strand.
TCTGGTGCCCCCTCACTCTGTCTTTTAAAGACACTATCTTGTTTGGTGAGTGTTAGGATATAGATATTCAGGCCTGTCTGCAAAGGCCTGTACTTTAAGAATTTAGGTGTATTCTTATCACTTGGCTAGTTATAGAGGTATAAAAGAAAGAAAGAATCAAAATCACTGTCTGCTGGTGTAAGAGCCTTCTCTTACTGTGACAGTCTGAGGCCCTCTTCTTAGGCTAAGGCCTTTGGCTAAGCAGCAGAGGCAGCCATAAGCTAGGACGCGAACAGTCACATCCTCACATTCCAAACTAGTCACACTGAAATCAGGTGCTATTGGGCTGTTAGGAATACAATCCTGTCCTGATAGTGCCTATCACCTCCAGAGAAAGGGAAGGGCCTCGAAGATGTAAAAGGAAACTTAGTTTGATAGCATCCTGTCTGGCAAGAACTCACTTACCAATACTGGGATGTGAAATCCTCACTTCTGTATTGTCTTGTCATTATCATAGAATCATAGAATATCAGGGTTGGAAGAGACCTCAGGAGGTCATCTAGTCCAACCCCCTGCTCAAAGCAGGACCAATCCCCAATTTTTGGCCCAGATCCCTAAATGGCCCCCTCAAGGATTGAACTCACAACCCTGGGTTTAGCAGGCCAATGCTCAAACCACTGAGCTATCCCTCCCCCCATTATAGTTCCCACTTTGCTATTGTTTGTCTGTATAATCTCTGTCTGGTTCTGTTCTTGTTCCTGTCTGCTGTATAATTAATTTTGCTGGCTGTAAACTAATGAAGGTGGTGGGATATAATTGGTTACATAATCATGTTACAATATGTTAGGATCCTACTAAATTTCAGGAACATGATTGGTTAAGGTATAGCAAAGCAGAAGTCAAGTTTTACTATATAGTCTGCAAAAAGAAAAGGAGTACTTGTGGCACCTTAGAGACTAACCAATTTATTTGAGCATGAGCTTTCGTGAGCTACATCTGATGATGATACATCTGATGATGATACATCTGATGAAGTGAGCTGTAGCTCACGAAAGCTTATGCTCAAATAAATTGGTTAGTCTCTAAGGTGCCACAAGTACTCCTTTTCTTTTTGCGAATACAGACTAACACGGCTGTTCCTCTGAGACCTATATAGTCTGCAGTCAATCAGGAAGTAGGGGGGTGGGGGAAATGGGAACAGGGAATGGGGGTAAGGAAATTGGAATCATGTTTGGCTAAGGGCAGGAATGGGAACAGGGACACAGGTGTAAGGCTCTGTGGTGTCAGAGCTGGGAAGGAGGATACTAAGGAAGGAAACTGGAATCATGCTTGCTGGAAGTTCACCCCAATAAACATCGAATTGTTTGCACCTTTGGACTTCGGGTATTGTTGCTCTCTGTTCATGAGAGAAGGACCAGGGAAGTGAGTGGGTGAAGGAATAAGCCCCCTAACAGTGAGCAATTGGGCTCTCACCCAGAGATGAAGCCTCTTTCCCAGCATTAGAGCATTATGGAGATATTTAGATCGTACCATAAGCTTACTCAGAACTTGACAGACCTATATAAGGCACAGTCCCAGCCCCAATATCTCTTCAAATCCAGGATCACCAACTCTACGTTTCAGAAGTATTCATGGGGGATCTAAGGGGAGGTTGCACTCAGACAGTGGAAAGAATTAAGAGACGATCTCTGCAACATGATTCCTTCCAGTTAAGTTGCTTTATATCTTTTCTCTACTGTGAACCACTTACTCCATGATGAAGGGGTCACATCATCCCTGACATGAATTTGACATGCTGATCCTCCATTATGCTGGCTGTGCAGAAGGCTTCCTTGTGGAGGGGTACAAGGAACGTAAGGAAGAACGTCCCTATTTCAAGAAGCAGTAGCAAGAGGTCACTTACTTGGGTCATTCCATTGACTGAGGTGTCCAGACATTGCAGGATGTCAATGCACAGGGTTTGGATCGTGCTTTCTTCCTCAACATCCTGGGTGAGAAGTGTTGTACCCTGCTGTGAGAGAGCTAGATAGAACTTATTCGCTAGTAGTAAGATACTGGCAATAGAACCAGTGTCCTTCTCTTACAAAGCCATCTTGAGCATTGACCTATGCCTGCTTTTATACTGCACTGGAAGTGCACAAACGTCTGAAGGGAAGAGAATAATAGAAACTCCGAACTGGTGGGTCAGATCCCAGGCTTAGGAAAACCCTAAAATGAAGGGAATGATTCACTGGACACAAAAGAGTTCCCCCAACAGTGTTCAATGTTTTAAAATTTGAAAAACTGTTTCATCTTTTGATCTCTGAGGAAAAACATTCCGATTCTGCCCAGGGGAAATAAATTTGCAGAACCAGGGGGATCCAATCTCTTTGTTCTGATGCCCCAACCAGCTTGGTCATTCTGTGTGTAGTGAGTGTGATTCTATCAATGGGACCAAAACTGGCCTGATGAGAAAAAGCAGCCTTCTTTGAGAGAGATGTGTGTGTGTGTATTGCCACGAGCTCCAACTTTGTAGAAAAGGGGCCAGGCAGAGCTAAGATCTTCCACAACTTACTGTCAAGTTGAACTGTTTATGTTCATACATATCACGGATTCAGTCATGGAGCACAAAGTGTCTGGGGCCCGCGGCTGTGTCCATGGATAGAAATACGGATTGAAGATATTTTTATGCAACCTGCATAACCTGAGTGTTTTGCTGATAGTTTAGGTCTGCTTTGACAGCCACAGAACGGGGCATCGTTCTGTTTTTTGGAGAGTCTATTTAAAACAAAAAGATGTGCTTCCTTGTACAGGAACATTTCACTGAAAAATGGTGTTTTCTGAATGTTCAAGGACTCATCAGAGGTTGGAGCAGCATAGATAACTCTGTTAGATGGAAATACCCAGTGTGAGATTCTGGTCTCTGTTACACTAGTATAAATCCAGAGTAACACCACTCAAGTCAGTGGAGTTACCTTGACTTTACACCAATATAACGGATCCGATTCTGGCTCTATTCATTCAGTCCAGCTGTCCTGGAGTCAAAACTCCCGCTGAAGTCAAGGGGAGCAATCAGCATGCAAGAATGGTAGGACCGAGTCCTAAGTGTTAAGAACTCTCCTTACCAGTTTGCTGGTGGACACACTGAACTCGCTGAAAACATATGCTACCAGATCCCATGCTGCACAATTCTCCACACTTCCTGAACTGAGCAGCGTCCTGATGAAATGAAGAGCTGCCTTCCTCACCTGCAAGGGTAGAGATTACACACAGCACTTCTTGTAGGCCCTTCTGCCTGAAATAGGAGCTAGGATATGATATGAGAGTCCTTATGCTTTTGATTTTGTCTCCTTGGATTAGAAACATGGATACATTTAACACCGGCAGGAGAATGACATGCCTTCTCTATTCTGCAGTCTCTCATCTGGATCGGAATGAAAGCTCCACCCAGATATCCATTCATGCCATAACACTGAAAAAGTTGAAATAGTTCACTGTTCCACACACAATCTTACCGTAGCATTCTGATCACTGAGAGTGGATTTCACTGCCTTCACAATCAGAAGCTTTTTAACTCTTGTCTCAGGCACTGAAAGATAAGGAGAGGTGTACAGTGCTTCTTTGTTCCACACACACTCACTTTCCACATTGGAATTAATCCTGGATTTCAAAGGGCCCTAGTTAAGAATAGTATCAAGCTTCTCTCCTCTACAGAATCAGTGGGGAAGACATAGGACCAGATTCTGGTCTCAGTTGCACCAGTGTAAATCTAAAGTAATTCCATTTCTCTAAATAGTGCCATCCTACTACCATGATGGAAATATTATAAAGGAGTTTGATAGACTGAGGTGACTGAAGTTAATCTGTGTTTACACTGGCATAACAGGACTCAGAATCTAGTCTAGAGTGTATAACACTTAGGATTCTCGAGTCAGGAGTATTATTCTATTTTTATCTGATTATTGTTAACATGCATTAGCCCCAAGTTAACTTCTGTATTTGAAGTTGAAAAAGACCTTGACAAATATCTTGGGCTACATTCAGCACTTAGTTGAACCTGTTGATTTCTGTGTGGCCATATGGGGGTAACTTAGGGCAGCATTTGGTCCCTTAGGGGATCTCCAAACCACTGGTGACTGTGTGTTCTAGAGCCTCTGTGCCCCAGTTGCAGAGGTGATGAGTCTGCTGCAGCCCTGCCGTGCCTACACAGCCTTGGTTCTTTAGCTCAATCTCGAGTAGCTCAAGCTTTTAGCTCTGGATGTCCTCAACTCAACCCTCAGCGTGTCGGCCAAGAGGGCAGCTGGCACAGTTGCTCCTGTGTTACTTACAGTCAGCCCCAACAATAGCTCTCAGGAAATCTAAAGACGCCACACGAACGGCCTCATGCTCAATCTCCAGCTGCTCGTGTAGAAATGCTAGCAGATCATCAGGAGAAGAACGGGCTGCAAGGGAAGAAATCACATCCTCACTGTCTGCAGAACTCTTATTCTTACCGTACCTCACAAAGGTAAGGAAGTTACAAAGAAACCACTGTGTAACTCAGAGTCTCTTCCCCTTACCTAGCAGAAGTACACAATGGAACAGCTCTTGGTGGTTTTCTCTGCTGAGCTGCTTAGCTGGAGAACAGATCTGTGGGAAGAAGGGAAATGGTGAAAGAAAAACTAATCAGAAGCAAGGGAAAAGAAAAATGTTCAATTCATTTCTAAGCTTCCACTTCCTGCTTGTCCAACTAGAGGTCTGAACCCCAGGGAGATGGTCCTGCATGCACAGCAAGACTCCAAGACAATGACCAATACATTAGATAAGAGAAGCTAAAGTGTTTTGAGCAGCAGAGCTGACCTAATCAAGACACAGCCACAGTTTTTACTTTACAACTCTGACTCCCCCTGGTAATCGGCTTATGGTGAAATCGCTTTACAAACTGAGCTGGATAGTAGCTAAGAAAATGAGAGCGCTCCCTGCTTACTCTTGAGCCTGCAGAAATCAGTAAGGCATGAGGAGGTCCCCAGGCTCTGCACGATCATTCCATTGATTTTTTAGTGTTAATATGCTTCAGATCTGCTGTGCCTAAGCTGAAGGGATCCAAGCAAAACCACCCCTCACCTGGTTGTGCAGAGCACTGCAGATGGCTTGAAACTTCCCTTTAGGTAGAGGGATCTTATATTCAACAGAGACCTCCAAGAGCTGGCTCAGACTCTGCAACAGAGGGCGAAAGTCAGATGGTGGGCACACAAAGGAGCCATATGTAGTGACTGAAGCAGATTCAGGGGATTCCTAGATTCCAAGGCCAGACCGGATTCTTGCCATCATCTAGTCTGACCTCCGGTCGGTATGACACAGGCCAGAGACCTTGCCCAGAATAATTCCCAGAGCAGAGCTTTTAGAAAAACATACCAATCCTGATTGAAAAATCATCAGAATCCGCCTCGGCCCTTGATTAAAAAATGGTGAAAATCTAATTCCTTCCTGCATCTAACACACTTTTCTCCGTTGCTGCTTGAAGCTTCCAGAATGTCTCGGATGCCATCTACATACTTTACTATGTTTACACAGTTGTGTAGTGCCCTGATGCTATCAAACAAGTCCATGATACATTCGTTCCCTCCAAATCATGGGTATTTCAACCCCCAAAGTGACCACATACTCTGTACTAGAAAGCTTCAACCAACATAGACGGTGAGTAAATATCACTACCAAGAAGTTATAGCTGTCTCATGACTTCATTTACAACTGTGTAGCCCCACTGAAGACAGAATATGGCCCCTTACTTCTCGCTCATGTGGTACTGAGGGTGGATGAAATAGAGGGACAAGGCGAGTGAGACAATATCTTCAATTAGAATCTTCAATTAGTGAGACAATATCTTCAAATTCAATCAAACCTGGATTTGTGCTGGAAATGGCCCACCTTAATTATGCACATTGTAGGGAGAATGGTCACTTTGGATGAGCTATTACCAGCAGGATAGTGAGTTTGTGTTTGTGGTTTTTGGGAGGGGGGTGAGGGGGTGAGAGAACCTGGATTTGTGCAGGAAATGGCCCAACTTTATTATCATGCACATTGTGTAAAGAGTTGTCACTTCGGATGGGCTATCACCAGCAGGAGAGTGAATTTGTGTGTGGGGGGGTGGAGGGTGAGAAAACCTGGATTTGTGCTGGAAATGGCCCACCTGATGATCACTTTAGATAAGATATTACCAGCTGGACAGTGGGGTGGGAGGAGGTATTTTTTCATATTCTCTGTGTATATATAAAGTCTGCTGCAGTTTCCACGGCATGCATCCGATGAAGTGAGCTGTAGCTCACGAAAGCTCATGCTCAAATAAATTGGTTAGTCTCTAAGGTGCCACAAGTACTCCTTTTCTTTTTTCAATTAGATTATCACACCCACCTTGTCGCTCCAATATCTTGGACCAACATGGCTACAACAGCACTGCATAGAACCGTAGATGAAACAGACAGGCAATGATTTTATATCTATCTAGTTATGCAGTGCAAAGCAATGACCCTCAAGCCTCCTTGTTATTAATTTTCAACCATTGACAGTTGACTTGGTACTGACCAGAGACAACATGTGGTAGCCCCTGCTCTGAGGAGCTTATGATCTAAAAGAGAGACACAGAGTTGACAGGATGTTTTGGGAAATCACAAGGAGAGAGTATCTTGTTGTGCAGGTGTTTTGTTTTTTTATCTCCTTCTCCTCCTCCCCAGGAAACAGAGGATGCTTTTCATCAGAGGCAGTTACCTACAAATCTTGTTGCCTGGGTCACCATGTGTATAAAGCCAGAACTTGTGTGCATATTTATTATCGAACAAGTCACTATCTAGACCAGGAAACCCCACTGGCAGCAAATTCCTCCTGCAGTTCACACATGCACACACAGAGACAGTTACCTTAATGAGTGGTACCTCACCTTGGTGACGTGAAGAACATCAATTTCCTCCTTATATTGCTCAAGGAGCCATGAGATCTCCTTAAATATCGGATTTTGTGGCTCCTTTTTGTGTAGTAGGATGCCCATCATGGGACCAAGGGCTTTGATGATGGCCTGCTTGAGCTGCATAGATGAGACACAGAATTTATGTTCCTATGAATTCATTCAATATCTTCCAATAGGCACACCTTTTCTACTTCTAATGAGTGCAATTTCCCTTGTTCCACTGTCGGAACGGTCCTATCCCAATATTTTCTGGTAAAGAACCAGGACTTGTAGGGTTGGTGTCAGGATTATATTCTAATGCACCTCACAACTAGAGCAGGTAAAATATTTCCCCAGATTAATATGCATTCTAGGCCAACTCATCCCTGCTGTAACTCCACTGGGGCTGAATGGACTTAGACCAGGAATTAATTTAGCCCACTATCCCGGGTTCATCTGCACATTAGGTGCACAAGACTAGAATCCATGTACACTAGGTACAGACCGAATTTCCATGATGTGGTGACATTATAAACGTATGGGTTTTCGATGTTTTACATGACACTCTGTTCCATCCAAAAGGACCTACCATTAAATGCCATCATCACAAAGAGTGCCAGACACACAGAATGTAACATCACAATTTCCGCTAAAGGTTTAGAAAGTCAGCAATCCTCACCTCCAGCTCCTCACAGGTCAGCCAGTTGCTGGTCACATGACAATATAAGGGAAGAATTTGATTGCAGAATCGTGATTCACCCATTCTGGGGAATGAGCACTTTTCCCAGTTCATAAAATATCCATTCACTGCCCTTGAGCATTTTTCCAGAACTGCACGGAAGGAGAGAAGACAGGCAATGTGAAAAGGACATAGTAATAATGAGGAGAAGTTGCTTTCTCAGAGAAGATACCCAGGCCTATCGTTTACTCCAATTCCATGGCAGCTCCTATCAGGACTAGATGCTGAAATCCCATATCAATTTGGAGCTATTTCTCTTTCCCCCATTCCATTTCTTGTTTCTTAAAAGGCTTTTTTCTTTGTACATCTCTCCATCTTTTTTCAGTTACCATCATTTGAAGACTCGCGTCCTCTGCAGTTGTTGTTTATTCAACCCGAACACTGTATGATTTCATCTTGAGTTACAGTTTGTCTGAAAGATGTTCAGTGCCCCTAACTGCCATTGGCTTTAGTGGGATTTGAAGGTAGTGGGGAGCACTTTGCCCTAAAAGTAGGTGTATCTAGTGTCCTTGCTAAGAGGAATTAGGGCCCAATCCTGTTCTCTATGAAGTGGATGGCAAAATTCCCATTTCCCTCAAGGGCACAGGATTAACCCCTTACTGAGCATCACCTGAAAAGCAAAGGAAGAGAGAAGTGGAGAAGAAGAGAAGACAGAGAAAGAGGGTGAAAGGAGATGATGATGATGATGATGAAGAAACTAAGGAGAGAGAATGGGTGGAGGAGTGGGAAACAGGGGATTTTTAAATGTACAGTAATGAAATCTGCTCCCTTCACCTCCTCCCCCAGGAGCCTCCTGGCAGAGGGGCAGCTTCAGCCTTTGTGTCTGTTTATTTTAAACGATATGCGTGAGTCACAAAGGGCCTGAACTTACAAATGCTCAGCACCTCCTGCAAAGTAAGGAGCATTCTCAACTTCACTGAGTGCCACGGGAGCCAAGGAACGCAGCACCTGGTGCAATCCAGGGAAGGGAGCACAGTTCAGGGCCTGTTTGCAGACTTGGTCAGTCACTTAAATCTGTACCAAGACCCCCTAAATATCCTGGCTGGGACGATTTAACTGGGAATTGGTCCTGCTTCGAGCAGGGGGTTGGACTAGATGACCTTCTGGGGTCCCTTCCAACCCTGATATTCTATTCTATGATCCATTTGGGGCACCTACAGGAAGTGCTGGCACTTACCACCACAAAATGCTTGTCTCATCCTGCTGTCCTCGACTAACTCCAACATGGAGATCATGCCGTTCAGGATCATTCCCACAAAAGGGATACACTTAAGTGCTGCAGAGAAAGGCCAGAAGAGAAGGAAGACAGACAATCAGCTGCTCTCTGCCTTCTTACAACACACTTAGAAACACTGTGGGGCAGGATGCTATGGGTTCCGAGGCCATTGGCGCTGCGTAAGCAGAGCAGAATGGCTTTAAAGCAGCCATTGAAAGCCAGTGGGGGATTCACCCTGAAGAGGGGAATCCTCCACAAGTGTACAGCTGTGCCCAATGCCCAACTCACTCCCAGAGTAAGGGGAGAGAGCACTGGGGCGGGATGGGAAGTGGGGTGGAGAAGAGCTCCACTAGACCTGATCTTCCACTCATTCCCATCCTTCAGGTACTTCACTCAGGGGCATAAGTTAGAGCTTGCACCTCCGGCTGGATCGCTCATGATCTGGAGGCCAGAACTAGCAACAGCTGTTAATCTTGTGTTTCTACACACACACTCAAACAGAGCTCTGTTTAGCGGTAACATTTTTAGGTAGAGAGATAATCCCCTGTCCTTAAATGAAAAACAATCACTTTGAAAGAAAAGAGGGAAGTGACCATACCATAGGCGGATGACAGGTTGCCCAACGTAATGAAAATAAACTCCTCAGGCAGCTCCAGATGATACATCAGCTCTAACATGACATCACTGAAATAGCAGCGTGCCAGAGTCACTAAGGTGTTGCTAGCTGCCACTTTTAGTTCATTTCTTGCTTCCTAAAAACAAAAACCAAAAGAGAGAGACTGAGGTGACTGAAGCCGGTTGCACTAGCCAGAGTTGTTTACATGAGTCAAGTCCTTATTTCTGTGCACAAGTTGTGAATGAACCAACCCAACTTTCTGAGGGTAGAGTCATTCGTCATAAATATTCCTTGAGTCACTTGGCTAAACAGTTTTCAGCCTTCGAGTTGCTTGCAAGCTGCTTCGTTAGCCGATTCACTGTTAGCTACTTGTGGTGGGTGACTGGTCACCAGAGTCACATGATATTTTCCCTGCCCTTCCCTGAGGCGGTAAGTGAGACACAGACTGGGCAGCTTCAAGATATTCCGAGAGCTTTCCTGGAATAAACTGTCCCCCAAAAGGAGGCTGACTTCCTTTGGAACAAGAGAGGGATTTTTCCATGGGTTTTCCTGCTGGCAAACTATGTTCTAAATCCAATGCTGCTTCTTTTGGAGATAGCTCAGATTCTGTCTGTCTTGGGGCTTTATACTGCCACTTATCGCTACAGTATCAGAGCGCCTTCCCCATAAAATCAGTATCAATAATGAAATCCTGAGTAGACTTCGGGAAAGACTTGCTCCTTAAGACACCATAGGCCTGTCTCTGGGTCTGAGATCATGTGTCTCAGGTCCTGATCCTGCAAAGCACTTCAGCACATGTGTAACTTTCAGCATGTGAGTTGTCCCATCTTATGCATGTGCACAAGTGCTGTCTAGGACCTGGGCTTTGGTCTGGAGGAAGGTGTGGGCCTCTAACAGAAGAATACATTTTCATTTCAGTATATAGTTTATCCCCCCAAAAGAGAGTTTGAATGAGTTAAAGCTTTGGATCCTTTGATTGGTATCTCGGGAGAACTAACTTACCTGAGTCTCTCTCATGTGGTTTGAGGCTAGTGTTATTATTTTCTTCAGAAGCCTTCTCTCCAGGCCCTGGGTGTCCTGCTGTAAGACTTTCTCCAGGACACAGTAAATGTCTACTCTGTTTTGCTGGGGACAAAACATACAAGAGAAGAATTGGGAAAACTCTTTCTTGCCGACCAGACAGTAATGTGGCGAATAAGCCCCTGCCCTAATTGGTGGCTTACTTGGTGTAAAACGTGCCCGGCCCTCCACAAGCACCGCATTGAGCAGCGCTTCAGAAGCAGCCGAGCAACTGACATCGTTTAATCTTTCTGGAGAGAAAAGAGCCAGAGGAAGCGCCCTTCACTGCCCCCTTCTCTAGTTTCATTTATTCAGAACAAACAATAAAAATGAGCACCTTGCCCTTGCTCTAGCCACTCCAGGCAGAATTTGTAAATGTGGAATATAAAATACCCAACTCCTGCAGTAAGTCCTCAACCGCTCCCAGGGGCAATGAGCTCAGCCGTTAGATCTACATGGGAGTGGGTTTCTGAGTGGGGGTGGAGGGACACATGTGGACAGGGGGTGCCAGGACCCACGGGTGTGCAGGAACACATGGAGACAGGGGCAGATGTGCCTTACTGAATGGGAGAGGTTAGGGGTCAGACAGGGTCTGCATGGGGGGAGCTGCCTAACAATTCCTCCCCGCCCCTCCCAAAAAAACTCTTCCAGACTTTTCCCACCCATACCCAGCAACGCTCCAAGTTCACACCCAGGCTCCTTCCCAGCAATTTACTTCCCTCTCCCTCAGCTCCTCCATTACCCCTGACTCTACCAAGCCTTTGCACTGCGCCTAAGGGGTGCAAGAAATATGGTTCTGTATTGAGTTTAAATGAATTATTACTCTGCGATCTGTATTAACATGCATAGTAAGGAATCAGTTTGTCAAAAAACATTTCCTGAATCCTTTTTGTTGTCTGTATTCATACAGACATACTTGCTGACAGGTATTTTGAAATAAATAACCAAAAATAATTTTAACGGGTGTAATTATATTGTATTCTTTTGACAAACAAAATATGCAGAATTTTGCAGAACTTCTAAAATATTGTACGCATCATTTTTATTTTTTTCTTGCAGAATTCCCCCCGTAGAAAATATATAGATAAGGGTCCCTTCAATGCTATAATCTCAATAATATGTCATCATCATAAAGGAGTGTTGGCTAGGATTTAGAGCAGGGAGTCAGTTCACTTGGGTTTTATTCACATTCTTTGACTAACTTGCTAAGTGGTGTTGAGCAAGTTACTTAATTCCCTGTGACACAAGTCATCCGTAAATGAGGATAATGCTTCCCATTCTCACAAGGGTGCTGTGAGTCTTAATTCATTAGTGTTAGGGAAGTGCTTTGAGATTTTTGGATGAAGATGCGAAAGAAGGGCAAAGTATTATTAGAAGAGATTACTGCTAGTCCGACGGTGTACTTTTACTGTCTACAGCCCATGTACTCCACTGTGTGTAAAAGGACAATGCTCTCTTTATAGAGCATTATATCATCCTGATCTGTAAGAACAGCATTTTGCATGATGAGTTTACGCCTGAGGACAGAAGGGCGAATACTGATTCTCCTGATGGTGCGCCAGGCCAAGTTCTACACTGAATTATCCCCGTGCAGTCCCCTGTACCCCCATGAAGTCAGGCAGAATTTGGTGTGGACACCTGGAAAGCGGATGTAATTTCATGAAACTGCCCTACCTCATCCTTTTGCAGTTTCTCGAGCAGAACTGTCAGAACGATAGCCAGCTTGGTCTCGGCTATAAAGGCAATCCTGAGGGCAATTTTGCCCTTATCTTGATCATCCATATGTGCCAGGAGGGAAACAACCTCATTATAAACACCTGAAATTAAATAAAAGGATAGCAGAAATTGGTGCTGGCCTCTTTAATTCACTATCCAGTCAAGATTCTGCAGGAGCCCCAACACTGTGAGAAGTAGACCTGGGAATCCTGGAAATCCTCTTCCTTCCTCCTCATGACCAGGTTTGTTTGCTGAACTACCCAGTGTGCTTGGGGGGAAATCATAATGAAGCAAATATGCTCCTTTCAAGTAGATCCCCCCGTAAAATAATCTTCCTTTCCCTCTTTACTGTCAATTGATGAGTTTTGATAGCATACAGAGTAATAATTTAACTCTAAGTCAAGAAATAGAGCTAAAGTTAAGCACATGCTTAAGAGTTTTGCTTAGTCAGGGCCCCATTTTCAAAAATCCTGAGCACCCAGATGTACCTATTGACTATGCTGGGAACTTTTGGGGCTCGCTATCTCTTGAAAATCAGGCCACTGTTGGAGAGCTCAGTATGAATTTAGAAGCCTAACTTTAGGCCCCTTGTTTTGAAGAAAGCCTTCAATCTTCTTTTATGGTAGTTTAAATACTTGCAGAGAAGACTCATGGAACGGAGTTCATCCAGTTCATAGAATATCAGGGTTGGAAGGGACCTCAGGAGGTCATCTAGTCCGACCCCCTGCTCAAAGCAGGACCAATCCCCAACTTTTGCCCCAGATCCCTAAATGGCCCCCTCAAGGATTGAACTCACAACCCTGGGTTTAGCAGGCCAATGTTCAAACCACTGAGTTATCCCTCCCCCTGTACAGTTGCCTGTAGAGGTCATAAAGGAATTCCCCCGCCCCCCCCCACCCCCATGCACAATTGGCGAGGTGTACGCTGTGAGTGGGGTGGGGTGGGGTGGGGTGGGTCCCTCCAACCTTCATCTGAAGCGTCAGGGATTGACCATAGCAGGAGATGGGACACCTGGTAGGGTGGACCAGTGCTCTAAGATGGTTCAGAGAATCTGTTTCCTTAGCTGTCCTGCTCACATGCTCAGGGTCCAACTGATCTCCAGAGTTGTGGGTGGGAAGGAATTTCCCCCTGGTCGGATTGGCAGGGACCTTGGAGTGGGAGGATGGGGCACTGATCACCTGCTAGGATAATCTGAGTATATCTGACCTAATCAATTCTTGACCATTGCAAGGGCCTCAGGCATTGGTGGAACCTCAGTCTCTCCTGTCCTCTGCTGATGGCACACAACAGTTTTGTCTCCTAAAGACTGAAATGTTTTCGTCCAAGACAAGTTTTGGGGTTCAGGGTAGGGTTGCTAGGTGAAATTTAGTGGCCTGTGAAATACAGGAAGTCAGACTAGATGATCTAATGGCCCCTTCTGGCCTTAAACTCTAGGAAACAATGAAATAGCTGGTGTATGAAAAAAACCAGGATTTGATCTCCCATGTATCTCTTCGCTCTGGGCAGAAATTCTCCAGGAGACTTAATATTTCACAAGAAATCTGAAATGCCGAATGTATCTGTCTCCATTGTAACAGCATTCCAAGCATGAAGGAGGAACTAACAAGATTTCCCCTTCCCAGGAAAGACTGCCCATCCGTTATGCAAATTGCATCCTTCAGTTGTAACACCCAGATGCAAACGGAATCATAACTGTAACCTACACTGCCCATCCGTGTGGGATGAGGAGCACGAGTGTTGCTAAGAAATGTGACCCCATGCTTTGTACTCTTGCAGTTAAGATATTAGCAGAGCTTCATTTAGACAGCTAGAGGAGAAGTCCTTCTGCCTTTTTTGTTCTAATTTCCCCTCTCTCTGATGGAGTTGGCTCCATGGATGCAGAAGACACAAAATGAGGGCCCATAACAAACATAAAACAACTGGGAGAAAAGAAGGAAGACCTCCCCCATAACATTCCCTAGAAACTCAGATTCTCAGGAAAGTTTCCAGGTCCAGAGGCTGTAGGCCAACTCCTCAACTGGTGTAAATCAACACAGCTACAAGGAAGTCAACAGAGGGACACTGGTTTCCAGCAGCTGAGGTTCTGCTCATACAAAAGGAGAACATTACAGCTAATCTGTATGCCTACGCTTTCTAAATGTGTGTGTGAATATAGAATAGATATAGAGAATACAATGCTGACCCTTACCTCTGTCGGTTACCTCCTGCTCACTCACAAATTTATTCATGTTTTAATCTTTCCTCAACACTTCCTCCAGTCCTTTCTCCAAAGAGCTCCAGTACTGATAGGCAGCTGGCCTCTCAGGCTGTCCTGTCCTGTCCAGGATAGCCAGTTCAGATTATGCAAGCACTATTATGACATCGCTGTGACTGTGACATAGCACATAAACTGCTGCTGACCAGGTAGGTGCTGTGATGACATGGACAAGAGCCTCAAAGGTATTTAGGCTCCTAACTCGCACTGAAATCAATAGATGTGAGGAACCTAAATACATTTCAATATCTGGGCCCATCCATGTACGCAGTCCAATAGGTGGCTAAATTTGCTCCAGTGTAGAATTTCTCATTCGCTCTAAATCATTTTGAATTTTGGTTCCGTCCCTCTCTCAGTTTGCCACACTTTCCAATATTGGTTTTACTGGAAAATCTGCTCCTGGTTGAATGGATAGAAAATAAAAGCACCGAACAAAGAAAGAGAAGAAACTGCCTTGGAGAATGCACAGTGACACTTGAGTGTGGTTGGTTGGTTGGAATGCACAGTGACACTTGAGTGTGGGTGGTTGGTTTCCTTTGCTTTTTAATTCGGTTGATTAAAAAGCTTGATGAAATCTTATTGGACTGTATTACAAATATTGATTTTATATTGTTTTACAATGAATTGAAATTTATTCTTCATTTCCATGTCCCGCCAAACAAATCAACTAAATTATTTTTTGTTGTGTTTAATACAGTGTGGTGTCATATGTATGGCCATATGTAGAGGCCACACTTGATTTTGGAGATGATGTTGCCTTCAAAGCATTCAGAGTGATGACACTCTTTGCAGTAAACCATATGGAAAAAGAATTCCAATGACATGTGTCCTTTGCTATGTATAAGTGATTTTGTGCCTTACCCTTTCTGATTTTGCCCTTACACGGACATGCTATTCTTTTGTACTCCTCCTTAGTAATTCGTCCATGTTTCCCCATTTTGTAGGATTTCTTTTTGATTTTCAGGTCATTACAAAACTTCTGATGGAGCCATTGGCCTCTTACTATTCTTCCTGTCTTTCCTTTGCATTGGCACTTGTGCCTTTAATATTGTCTCCTGGAGGTTAAACTGCCAGCTTTCCTGAACTCCTTTATGCCTTAGACTTTTTCCCCATGGGTCGCTACCTACCAATTCTCTGAGGATGTTAAAGTCTGCTTTGGCAGTCCTTCTCCTGTCATTCTCACTCCTTCCTTTCCTTAGAATCATGAAATCTATCCTTCCTGATCCCTTTCACCCAAATCACCTTCCACCTTCACATTCACCACCAGCTCCTCCCTGCTGGTCAGAATCAAGTCTAAAATGGCTGTCCCCCCGCTTACTTCCTCCATTTTCTGAAACAAAGCATTGTCCCCAGTACATTCCAGGAACTTATTGGATAATTTTGGGTTTTACCGTATTCCTTTTTCAGCAGATGTCTGGGTAGGTAAAGTCCCCCATTACGATCAGGATTTGTCTTTTGCATATTTCTGTTGTTTGTTCTAGAAATGCCTCGTCTCCCTCCTCTTCCTGATTTGGTGGTCTGTAATAGACCCCCTACCAGGACCTCACCCCTGTTTATTCCCTCTTTTATCTTTACTCAGAGACTTTCAACTGGTCTGCT
The DNA here is from genome assembly GCF_965140235.1 of Caretta caretta. NCBI lineage: Eukaryota > Metazoa > Chordata > Testudines > Cheloniidae > Caretta > Caretta caretta. Next base: position 17,037,441 of record NC_134225.1, read on the forward strand.
TCTCACCTCCTTCTGGACCTCAGAACAGGTTTACAATGCAATATGTCCTCTCTTTTTTTTCCTGCCTGTCCTTCCTCAACAAGCTATAGCCCTCTATACCATTAGTCCAGTCATGAGATTTATCCCATCAAGTATCTGTGATGCAGTTAAGCTCAGTTAAGATTCATGTACTAAAACTCCCAGTTCTTACTGCTTATTCCCCATTATTATTACTCCTTGCTTGTGTGTACAGACATCTAAGACGTTAAGCGGATGTCCCCATGGATTTCCCTCTTGTTTCTCTGGTAATTCTACTGCAATTTTCCACATCTACTTCTCCCCACACAGCTAGTTCTCTATTAAGGCCACCTTTTTTTTACCAGATGTCAGGTTCACATACTTCCATTTACCGTGACTAATCTCTTAAGCTAGCGGGGATGGCCACGCTATAAAAATATTTCTGTAGATCAGCATGTGATTATTTGTATTGCAGTACTGCCTCACAGTCCCAGTCACAGAGCAGGATCCCATTGCGCTAGGACCTGTACAAACAGAGAACAAGATGGTCCTTAACTGTCATTAATTAATTAACACATCTTAACAGCACAACAACAAGACAAGAGGGTAATAAAGCAAGCAAAAAAGCCCCCTTTGATCAGGTACCAGCAGATAACTAATATAGTGCTACCTATTTCGGGAACTTTCTTCCTGAGTCAGGGTCTGATGTGACTCAGCCCCTGTTCCATGCCATTGTGTAAACTGGGGACTCGTACATTTGCACAAGATGGAAAGTATCCAGTGGCACACAGTTGAGGCCTACTCCATTTTTAGTACATAAACAGCAGGCCGCTCTGCAAGAAGCTAAGGGCATGGTCAGCACAGAGAGTTTGCCTGTCTCTGTGCTGGTGTTCTGCACCCCTCACAGTCTACACCTGGCTCCATAAAGTCGGGCCTTTCAAAAATGCAGCATCAGGTAGGAGCGCAAGTAATTGTAAGAATGCTTGCTCATTGCAGCTGTTAACATCCGGGCAAGGCATCCACATATAAGTCCACTACGGATGGACCAGTGATGGGAAGAGTGTTCATGCATGTGACAAGTAACACCATGAACTATGTCATGCCACAGAACAAATTAAGATCAAGAACAGAACAAGAGTATGTGTGGCAAAACCATGACAAACACTGTGCAGGCATCAAGGAGCTCATAAATTAGCACATCATCACCCAAACACTGCCACAGCTTGACTTAGAACTTGGGCAACAGTAGACCCTCAAAAGGAGGAGGCCACAGCTTTACACCCGTGGTCACTGTGATGTTAACTGGCTGCATTTGACAAGAGCTGGATCAGAGGTTGACTTTGAGTGTATTTACAGGGGGCAAGGTTTTCACAACACAAGCCTTGTGCACACACGCAAATAGTGTTCTGCAGCAGTGCAAGTTGAGCTGCAGCAATGAGCAGCGGGATCCTGCTTGGGCTCGTAATTCATACACTTCTCTCACGAATGAGGATCAACAGATTAACCCATACTGAATGCAGCTTGACAATATACCATCACTTAAAACACATTACAGTCAGAGAGGATGATAAATATTCCATTTATACACATTATGTACAAGGCCCGAAATGACTGAGGATGCAAGAAAACAAAGCTGGTAAATACAGAAAATGCATTTGTCATAAATATAAAGGGAAGGGTAAACCCCTTTAAAATCCCTCCTGGCCAGAGGAAAAATCCTCTCACCTGTAAAGGGTTTAGAAGCTCAAGGTAACCTCGTTGGCACTTGACCAAAATGACCAATGAGGGGACAAGATACTTTCAAAAGCTGGGAGGAGGGAGAAAAAACAAAGGGTCTGTGTCTGTGTCTGTCTGTCTGAAATCAGTGGAAGCTAGGAGCCTAAATACCTACTGTAGAATTTGACCCAATAACCACAATAATACTAATTTGCATTTCTAGAGAGATTTTCTTCTTCAAAGCATTTTACACACATGTTTTCTAACTCTCTGCTTCAAATAAAAGCCATTATTGACAGACAATTATATTTTTCCGTCACAGCACAGACAAATAGGAGAGTGAAGAGAACACAGTTTATTAATGGGATTTTAAGCAGGTTCTCGTATGGAAAATAATTAAAGATCCAGCACTCAAAAGATGACTCTGCTTAGCTGTGTGCCTTGTGGCTTAAAGCAGAATTCCAAGAACATTACTTCGCTTTTTGAAATGGTTTCTCAATTCATGACAACTCAAAATATCTGCTTCCACCTAGTGGTGCGGGTTTGCATAACATGTGTTGTTTGTATTCCCTGTTTTCGATATCTTTGCCTAAAAGATAAAATACATCCGAATCTACTGAGACAATTCACACTTCTGCACAAAGCCACAACAGCACTAAGAATGTATATCTTTGTTAGCAAATAGGATCATTAGGGAGAAGGAAAAGGATAATCTCAGAAAGAGGCTCTCTCTTTCTCCTTCACTTTATTCTATCTAGGTTTTTCTACTGTTCTCATCAATGAAGTATCTGAGTAGCTTCCTCTAGTACATTAATAATATGACTCACATCTGTCATGGTCATATCTTTTATTGGACTAACTTCTGTTGGTGAAAGGAGTGCACAGAGTTCTCCTTCAGGTCCTTGAAAGGTTATTTCTTTCACCAACAGAAGTTGGTCCAACAGAAGATATTACCTCAGCTAGGGTGACCAGATGTCCTAAGTTTATAGGGACAGTCCAGATATTCGGGGTTTAGGCGCCTATCAATCCCACCCCACCCCCATCACGATTTTTCATACTCACTATCTGGTCACCCTATCCCTCCCCCACCTTGTCTCTCTAATAGCCTCGGAATGACATGGGAGTTTGTTCTCCTGTCACAGGCTGTCCCCTGAGAAAGCTCTATCTACTGCACAGACAAGCCTCATCCTTCTAGTAGAACACTTCATGGTGCCTGAGAAATAGGCCCTGTCAGCCACACCCCTAATCCCAGGGATTTACCTGATATTTTAGATATACGGGCCCTGGCCACTGAGCCCCTGGAAGAGAAGGACTGCGACCTGGAACCTGACTTGATGTGTTCACGTTGCAGAAGTATGTACACAGTGTCGGAAGGCAAACAACAAACAACACTTCAATGGTCACTGAATGAGGGGCCTGTGGAAAAAAATACGACCATTGTGCAATTCAAGACTGTGTCAAAATGCACGTGCACAGTACTCAGACTCCCTGAATCCTGGCATTTCCGAACTTTCCATTGCTCAGTTTTGCAAACTTACTAATTGTTATTTTCATGCAGATTTTTATGTATTTGTTGGGCGTCTAAAGATATAAAAATACAGACATCGGTTCATATCATTGTCGTGCAAACATCCCCATTTCATTGTTTGTTTTTAAAGAAAAAAGTACAGGACTAGGTTCTGGCAATTTCTGTATTGAGCTGTAAAGAAAGATATTTTTAAGGGTTTTGAACTGTCGAAACAGAGGCACAGAGATTGTCTCACACAGGGAGGAGTGGGTGATGCAGTGCACACTTTCCCAAGCCAGCAGAGCTGCTGGACCCCAAGAGATTCCCCCTCTATTCCTGAGTCAACCTTTGCCAGAAGCAAGCAGACAGAAGGACAAAAGTAGCTCTCCATTTTAATAAAGGCTCTTGTAACTTCCTGGGTAAACTGGTCCCTTCCATTCTTTAGCTGACTCTTACTCAGGCTCTTTTCTTACTGGCAAACTTGAATTTTGATTTTTCTACGTCATGGCCAGTCTTTATCGTCTCTCTTGTAAACTTGAATATGCCAATCCCTGAGACGACATACTTTCTTGTTTTTTCCTGATTCGGCAATCCTAGCTTTGGGGATTGAGCTCCCATTTAAGGTACTTTTAATGATGACCCCCAGTCCTTTATTTCATCTATCAGGATGTTCAAAGAGAGCAGCTACCCTTCACTGAACGCCACTGCTCTGACTTTGGATTCCCTTGTAGAATGTGTGGGGCTGGGGTAGTTGTCTCAGCTGGATTCTTAATCCAGAGGAAAGACGCTCTCCCCTGTTCAATCAAGATCAGAAATGGCACATAGATTTGGGAGAAAAAGTACATTTTATTTTTACTCTATTTTCTTATTTCTCAAAAGGAACAGTACAACAAAGATAAAAACATTGTGAATAATCAATATAGGTATTGATGTATCTCGTCTGAAATGGGACAGCTGCTCTTCTACTCTCGGGATGGATGCTATGTCAATAGATAAGATAAAAAGACAGGCCTAACTGAGAGACTGAACCCATATGAGGGCCAAATTCTGCTCCTCGGTTACATGAGTATGTCGCTCCCCGACTAGGGCCCAAATCTGTGTAAAGAAGAGTACATCTGGTCCCAAGGGAGTATCGAACAACTTCCAAACTGTATAAGAAGGGTGGTTGAGTCTAAACTAGAAAGACAGTTCCAAATATGGACCGCAGTTCAGGAAAGCAGCCTTATTCATCCCAGCATATGATGTAAGAAAATTCTGAAAATGTGGATCTTAGATCATGGTCATAATTTAAAAAAATTAATTGACACAGCAGACACCATTCACATTTGAAACATAAAGTAGCTTAAAACTGTCCTAGCTTGAAGTGGTGTGAAACTGCTTCAGGAAATGTGGTCCTCTTACAAGTATAGATGTGAGGTTGCACATATGGTAAAGCCATTTATACAGAATACATGCTGATCTTAATCCTACAAATTTCCTAAACACTATACAGAATATCTAATTGCTTATTTTTAAATCCTAATCAGAGGAAAATTAAAATGATTTGTGCAAATAATTGAATTCTAAGGATTGTGTAACAACAAACACTCTTATTTTCTAGATCTACTGAGAGCTAGCTCTGAGAGAACAAAATAGTATTTTCAGTGTTTATGGGTCTTTACTGAAGCAGGTCTATTCTTTATCGAAGAACAGGAAAAGAAAAGAATTCACAATATTGTTATCCCTTTTGACATGAGTAATTCGTGAATATTTTGGGTCTTGTGAGTTGTTTCCACTGGGGGAGAAATGGATGATGGAGTCAGGTATTTTTTTGACACAATCCTGCTTATTTACAAAGAATGTACACAAAGTTCTATTTCCCTAACGACAGCAGGAATAGTTTCTTGGCTCACAATTCCAAGCCTCTTTCTATCCAGCAGTCTACCCTAAAGCGCGCGTGCTCTCTCTCTCTCTCTCTCTCTCTCTCTCTCTCTCTCAACTTTTTCTGAGATCACACTACAAATACTTCTCTGGGGCTCCTTTGTGCTTCTGCGGTGTCACACTCCCTCTCTTCCTCCCCCCCGCCCGAACCCCATCTCCCTGCATTTGCATTCAGACCCTAGTGAAAGCCCCTTCCGCTGTATGGCTCAACTCCTAGTCCAACTTTACTTGATGGTGACTTCTATTAAGTCAGCCATCTGTTCCACAAAAGAGCTTGATTGTTTTTACATTGATCCTGAATAAAGGACAACTGGTATGCCCACCAGCTTCAATAAGGCTTCCCCTTTCCCCAGCATAACTACCTGTTTTCATGTTGTTTTTATAAATCTGTATCTTGTACATGTCCGCAAAACCCACAGCATTCTTTTATTTTTACTAACCTGAAACAGGATATTGAATGCATAATTTCAGTTACACCAATGTAAATCTGTGGTAATTCATTAGAATTAGTCCATATTTATCCTGGTGGCAAAATAGGTTAGCACGTCACTAGAGAAAACATGACACTTTTTGATAATTGTTATTGTTGCCGGCACCCAGTGCCGAGAGGCTAAACAACAGCTGAGGTTGGTTCGCTACCCGCTGTGCTACACCCAATAATCACAACGGGGTAGAGAAGCAGAAAAGTTTATTTGCAGCTGCAAAAAGGTCCAGGGAGAATAGAATCTCCAATCCTGCACCCAGAGCAGGAAGTGACACAGGCTTTTATACATCCTTTTTCCCAGCATACCTATCCAATAGCAAGCTGCCCTAAGTATCCATATAGCCAGCCAATCCAGTTCCCAGCTAGTGCCCTTGTTCTCTGTATCATTTGTTAAACTATACATAAAGCTGCTTTATTCAGCATTGTTCTTCCATATCTGCCCTGTTTGGCCTTGTTTAGTTTCAGGCAGTCTGACTCTGCAACATATTGTTGCAGATCCTCAGCATAACTGCTGCGAGTGCCTCCAGGCGCGGGGGCCAAGGACACTTGGGCCTAGTATGCAGAGCTGCTGCGAGTGCTTCCAGGCGGGCAGGGGGGCAAGGGTGGGGGGAAGGACACCTGGACCTAGTGCGAGGGGGCCTCATCGACACTCGTGGTCTTCCATCCCCTCGAGTTACCTAGTGGCCGTGCCCCAGTGTCCCCACTGAACTCCCACATCTGAACTCCCAGCCAGAGCCCGTACGTGCTCCACCACTAGAGGCCCTGATGCAGCAAGCCACCCCATACAGCAAAACAAAACCACTCCCCACATGGCATTAGGATGGCAAACGATAATAGAGAAAGATAAGAACTTGCTCTAACAGGGGTTCTCCAACTTCATTGCACCACGACCCCCTTCTGACAACAAAAATTACTTCGCGACCCCAGGAGGGAGAACCAAACCCTGAGCCCGCCCAAGCCCTAGCTCCCCCGGGCCAGAAGGGGCCAAAGTCAAAACCCAAGGGCTTCAGGCCCAGGCAGGGGGCGGGGGGAGCTGTAACCTGATCCCAGGGCTGAAGCCCAAGTCTCAGCCCTGCTGCCCAGGGCTCAGGCTTGGGCTTCAGCCCTGGGCCCAGGCAAGTCTAACTCCAGCCCTGGCGACCCTATTAAAAAGGGATCCCGACCCACAGTTTGAGAACCGCTGTGCAGTAACATGCACTGATTATTGGTGATACTTGGTTTCCTCACAAAGACATGCACAAGGTTACATGGAACTCACCAGATGGTTAAACCACAAACCAGACTGAACACATGCCAGGAGACCAGGTTGTAGGCGGTCAGGCGTAGTGGTCAGAGTGGGAGTCATACCTAGTGGTGAGTGTCCAAATGCCAAAAGCAGGGATTGAGACAGGGCCAAAACCAAGAAGCAGGTCCAAAGATTAGAACTAGAGTCAGAATCCAAATGCCAGAGCCAAGAATCAAGTAGGGTGACCAGACAGCAAATGTGAAAAATCGGGGTGGGGGTGGGGGGTAATAGGAACCTATATAAGAAAAAGACCCCCAGATCAGGACTGTTCCTATCAAATTGGGATATCTGGTCACTCTAGAATCAAGAGAGAGTCAGAGTCAGGAATCAGAGCCAAGGGTCAGAACCGGATCACCGGGGCCAGGGAAGAAGGGAGCAGGGCTTGTTCTGAGGAAGGAGCAAGGCTGGGTGTAGGACAGGATCTGGGCTGAAGCTGTGGAGGAGCAGAGCAAAAGCAGGGCTTGGCAAGAGCTGAGCCCAGGGAGGCAGAGAATCACTGAGCACCCAGCGAGCGACTGCTGCTGCTGAGTTTAAGAACCAGGCAGCTAACTTCTTCAGCCAATCTGGCAGGGTGGTCCAAGCAGGCTAGTGTCGGAGGATGGTGCCGTGGGGAAGGCAAGCAGAGCTTCATCATCATGGGCTTGCTTCTGGACGGCGCCGTGCCTTGTGGGGCCGGAGGTCTATCTTGCCTGGTGGGAAACTGCGGTGCCATCATAGAATCATAGAATATCAGGGTTGGAAGGGACCGCAGGAGGTATCTCGTCCAAGCCCCTGCTCAAAGCAGGACCAATCCCCAATTTGTGCCCCAGATCCCTAAATGGCCCCCTCAGGGATTGAACTCACAACCCTGGGTTTAGCAGGCCAATGCTCAAACCACTGAGCTATCCCTCCCCCTAGCAATCAAGTCCCTGGCCACCTCCAACGTGTCTAGGATGGAAGGGAGCTCCTGCTCCTCCACCTGGCACTCTCTAGCAGGAGGGTCCTGCCAGAGGGTGGGGAAGGGCCAGGATAAGTGTAAAGCAGCTCTGAGACCTCTGCCCATCATAGAGGAGCCTTTCCAGAGGGTGGCCATGGACATAGTGGGGCCCCTCAGCAGGGCAACCTGGTCGGGGAAGAAATACATTCTGGTGGTGGTAGATTTCGCTATGCGCTACCCCGAGGCAGTGGCCATGTCGTCTATGGAGGCAGACACCGTGGCAGACGCGCTGCTCACCGTTTTCAGCAGAGTGGGGTTCCCCAAGGAGGTCCTTACAGACCAGAGGTCCAACTTCATGTCAACCCTGCTCCAGTGCTTGTGGGAGAAGTGTGGGGTCCGAAACACCTGGGCCTCGGCGTGTCACCCTCAGTCCAACGGGCTGGGGGAGAGGTTCAACGGGACCCTAAAGATGATGCTGAAAACCTTGATGGACCAGCACCCACAGGACTGGGAGAAGTATTTACCCCACCTGCTGTTCACATACAGGGAAGTGCCCCAGGAATCCACAGGGTTTTCCCCTTTCAAGTTGTTGTATAGGAGGAGGGTGAGGAGACCCTTCGACTTGATGAGGGACGAGTGCGGGGGGAAGGCCTCCCCCGATGGAGTATGTACTGACCTTTCTGGAAAAGCTCACGGAGCTCATGGGCTTGGCCAGGGGAAACCTAGCCAGGGCACAGAGGAAGCAGAAGGTCTGGTACGACCGCTCAGCATGTGCCTGCTTCTAGGCTACCAGGGACCAGGGGATGCTTCTCATCCCCATGAGGAAGCACAAGCTGCAAGCTGCCTGGGACGGCCCCTTCAAGGTCATCAGACAGGTAAATGAAGTGAAATATGTAGTGGAACTGTCCATCCGGGCACAGCGCCACTGGGTGCACCATGTCAACATGATGAAGCCATGCTGGGACAGGGAGAAGTTGGGGCTGGCTGGGTGTGGGCAGTGGGAGGCGAAGGGAGAGGATCCCCTGGTGGGACTCCTCCCTGAGGTGGGGGCTGACCCCTCGCTGGAATCAATTCTCCTCTCAGACCAGCTAACCCCTGCCCCGCAGGCAGAGATCAGAGAGGTGCTGCCTTCACACCGGCAGCTGTTCTCCAGCCGGCCTGGGCTCACTAACTTGGCTGTTCACCGGGCAGAAACAGGAGCCAATCTTCCCATCAGGTGTTCCCCATTCAGGGTCACTAGGAAAACAGCCCAGGACCTGGAGAGAGAGGTTGGAGACATGCTGGCTTTAGGGGTGATCCAGCCGTCCTCCAGCCCCTGGGCCTCTCCCATGGTGCTGGTCCCCAAGAAGGACGGGTCGATCCGGTTCTGTGTGGATATGGGAAGTTCAGTGCCATCACCGTGTCCGATGCCTACCACCGATAAAATCTCTAGACAAGTTGGGGGGGCGCTGATGTGATGAAGTGGGACTGTTCTTAATGGTTCCTCTGAATAGTGTGGGGGTGCCTCAGTTTCCCTATGCAGTTCTTAAGTATCTAGGTGGTGGGATAAGGGTGTATGATGACTGCAGAGCCCTAGAGGGCAGGTGTGTGCAGGAGTCTGGACACAGAGAATGGCCAACACCCTGTTTCCTGGCCACTGATGGCCTGGGCCCTTCCCCCCTGCAGGGTGAGAGCTAAAGGGTTGGAGAACAAGGGAATCAGGTGACCTCCTGGCCCCGGAAAGGAACAAAGCCCAGAGGAGGAGGGGCTGGAGGGAGTTTCAGTTTGGGGCTGGCTGGGACATGGAGTAAAGGGCAGACGTGGTTGTCTGGCTCACTGCCCCCCAAAATGGACCCAGCTGAGGGGTCCTGTTCTCTGCACCTACAAGCTCTGTTTTAGACCATGTTCCTGTCGTTTAATAAACCTCTGTTTTACTGGCTGGCTGAGAGTCACATCTGACTGCAAAGTTGGGGTGCAGGACCCTCTGGCTTCCCCAGGAGCCCCGCCTGAGTGGACTCACTGTGGGAAGCGCACGGAGGGGCAGAGGATGCTGAATGCTCCGAGGTCAGACCCAGGAAGCTGTGTGAGCTGTGTGTCCTGCAGACAGTCTGCTCACAGACAGGAGACTTCCCCAGAGTCCTGACTGGCTTCATGGGGAGCAGTTCCAGAGCATCGTCCGGGGACTCCATGACAGCTATCAAATCCCCCCTCACTCTTCTCTTCTGCAGACAAAATAACCACAGTTCCCTCAGCCTCTCCCCATAAGTCACGTGCCCCAGCTCCCTACTCATTTTCATTGCCCTCCACTGGACTCTCTCCAATTTGTTCGCATCCTTTCTGTAGTGGGGGCCCAAAACTGGACGCAATACTCCAGATGAGGCCCTCACCAGTGCTGAATAGAGGGGAATAATCCCTTCCCTCGATCTGTGGGCAATGCTCCTACTAATGCAGCCCAATATGCTGTTAGCCTTCTTGGCAACACGGGCACACTGCTGACTCATATCCAGCTTCTCATCTGCTGTAACCCCAGGTCCTTTTCTGCAGGTCCTTTTCACCAGTTCCTTATCCACCTTTCAATTCTCATATTAGACCCCATCTTCTCCAATTGAACTAATAATTTCCCAATTGTATCAAATGCCTCACTGACATCCAGGTAGATTAGATCATTGGTTCTCAAACTGGGGGTCACAACCCGGTTAAGTGGGGGGGTCACGAGCCCCAACCCCAGCGCGCGGCTGTAAGTTGCGAGCCCCGACCCCTGCGCCAGGCTGTCAGCTCCGACCCCTGTGTGGAGCTGCGGGGCTACGAGCCCCAACCCGGGCACACGGCTGTGGGTCCCGACCCCTGTGCTAGGCTGTGAGCCCTGACCCCGGTGAGTGGCTGTGAGTCCCGACCCCGACCCCTGCGCCGGGCTGTGAGCCACGACCCCGACAGGGAATCGTGGTTGTGAGCACCGACTCCAACCCCCATACAGGGCTGCAAGCCCAGACCCCAACCCTGGCCAGGAGCGGGGCTGTGATCCCTGAGTCCGACTGCCACATGGGGTTGCAAGTCCTGACCCCAACCAGGAGTGGGGCTGTGAGCCCTGAGCTGGGGCATCCAGGACGCTGTGAGCCCCGATCCCTGTAATGGGGTTTCAGGCGGAGCCCGGCCATGCTGAGGGTTATCAGCCGAGAGCACACACAGGGTTGTCAGCCCCGAGCCCCGCCACCCTCTGCGTTTTAGTCTTAATTTAAAAGCAGTGAGTAAAGGTAAATTCATTTTAAGCCATAGGGTTTAAATTTAGTATTTAACATAGTGTTAAATATCAAAAATGTGTTTTTAATTTTTAAGGGGGGGGTCGCACTCAGAGGCTTGGTGTTCGAAAGGGGTCACCAACACAAAAAGTTTGAGAACCACTGGATTAGATCTACTGCATTTCCTCTGTCTAAAACCTCAGTTATCTTCACAGAGAAACAGATCAGGTTGGCCTGGCAGGACCCACCGATTGTAAAACCAGGTGATATTTTATCCCAGTTACCGTTCACCTCTTTGTCCTTCATTACTTTCTCTCTCAAAATTTGTCCCAAGACCTGGCAGACAGTTGAGGTCAAATTAAAAGGCCTGTAGATACCTGGACCACGTTTTTTTCCATTTCTTAAAAATAGGAACTATATTAGCAATTCTCCACTCCCCCGCCCCGAGTTTACAGAGTCATCAGAAATCCTTGCTATTGGGCTTGCAATTCCATGTGCCAGTCCCCTTACTCTGCATGGATGGAGCTTATGGGGTGCTAGGGGCTGCAGTGAGTGGGGTGGGAGGACCCAGTAGGGGGCACTCGCCCCTTCTAGTCTGTGCCGGCCCCAGCATAGTGCTCAATTTGTGCTATTTTGGGGGTTGTAAATCTAAGCTCCTGAGCGCTTGTCACTAAGGAGCCCATGTGCAGTGCAGCCTGGTCATAGAATCATAGAATATCAGGGTTGGAAGGGAGCTCAGGAGGTCATCTAGTCCAACCCCCTGCTCAAAGCAGGGCCAATCCCCAATTTTTGGCCCAGATCCCTAAATGGCCCCCTCAAGGATTGAACTCACAACCCTGGGTTTAGCAGGCCAATGCTCAAACCACTGAGCTATCCCTCCCCCCTGGCTCCTTGGCCCAGCTCCCCACGCTCTGTGCAGCACAGTGCAACTAGATGTGGGATTCTTCACTTGTCCTAATCTACTGTGCTGTGTGGCTGTTAAACAGCTGCTCCGTCCCACCCCAGAGGTGGCTGCATCTCAGTGCTGGGCAAAGGATCCCTGTATAAATAGCCCCTGCGCCCCACCCCAGAGGTGGCTACATCTCAACCCCAGGGATGAACTGAGTGACTGGAATACAAGTGACTCTAGTCCTGGGAGTGACCAGGGCTGCTGGGCCTCTTGCCAGGGAGGTGGGCAAGAGATTGGGGCCCTGAGGTGGTGCAAGGCCAGGGCCGAGATTCTTCTGGCCGTGGGAGCCCAGTGACTCAGTCAGTGCCCTGCTCCCAGCCAGCCCTCCCCATTCACCGAGCCCTTCGTGCCAGCCATGTCGCTCTGAGGCGCAGTAGGTGCCACTCGATAGGTCACCTACAATCACACGGTTTCTTTTCGGTGCCTCGACTGGGCAGCGGGTAATGAGAGGTGGATAACTGATTCTCCAGGCCAGGACTACAGACCTACTCCCCCGCTGCGCTGAGCAGAGAAATGGGCAGAGAAATGGGGGAGGGAGGGGTAATTTTTCAAAGGCTTTTTTTAAATTGCTCATCAAAAACCTGAAATGTTTAGAAAGAAGCAAATTTTTTCTACAACACTGTCAAGAAAAAGGCCAATTTACCAACAAAAAAGCTCAGGCTTTAGTTAAAAGAGGAGCGAAAGAAGCAGGGCTGAAATAGGTACAGAATATAATGAAAGGAGGGGGGGTGCTCCTATTTGCCCCCCCTTCACCTGTCCCTGTGTTACAAGAGCAATGGGACGCTCTGTGAAAGCAAATGTCAAGGGAAGTTACATAGTTAGCCAGGGGAACTCACTGCCACTAGATGTCACTGACATTGCGAGCCTGGCAGGATTCAGACAAGGATGGTGCGGGGTGGGGGAGCAAGGGTTTCAGGACAGAATTTAGAAAACAGGGCACAAGGCCACTGCTGACTGTCAGGATGAGGGAGATATGCCCCCCTTTCCCTCCTCCCCCGACTGGTTATGTCATCATTAGCCACGAGGAGGGGGTTCTTGCACCTTCCTCTGAAGTAGCTGGTGCTGGGGTGGCTGGCCCCATTGATCTGATTTGGGGAAGGAGGCAGCAGGGAGAGGGCAGGGTACTGGGCTAGATGGGTCCTGTGACGCTAGCAGACCAGGTGCCAGCTCATGCCCAGGCCCTTAGGCCTCACTGAACACTGACAAATGCAGAGCTTGACCCAGCCTGTGTGTTAGCCGTGTGACAACAGCTGCTGATCAGCGTGTGTGGAGTGTTTCAACTTGTGGAATGGCTTGCAGGATTGATCTCTCCCATAACCTCTGTAGCCCGGGGTATAAAGTTAGAATGAATGTTTGCATCGTAAACCTCTGTAACTGCTCTACACCACTGAGTTTGCAAGGCAGCTTACGTCCACCTAACACTGTGTCTACACTAAAATTTGGCTCCCGCTGATGTAACTCACCTGCTTTGCCGACTTAATCATGCCACTTCCCCCAGTCAGCGTAGTTAGGTCAATGCAGTGTCAGTGTACGTACTGCGTTGCTTACATCGACTGTCCCGCAATGCCCCACACTGACAGTACAATCGATACCACACACCACAGACACAAAGAGCCAGGTGTACACACACACAAGTGCTGTAACTACTGTGGCGGCTGCATGCAGGGCGATTTGATTTTGTAGTGTAGCCGTGGCCTGTGTAATTCCCCCAACAGGGGAGAAGCATGAATTAGTGTAAAGTGCTGGGCCTGCCCATTGAAACCAAACGAGCCATTGCGAAACATCCTTACTGATTGCCTCTGTTGTTAGATATTTCACTGCGTGTGTGTGTGTTCTCCCTGTGTGCTGCCCCAGCTCTGTGCAGACAGCCAGCACAGCAGACCTTGAGTGAACCGCCCAATGACCACAAGATCCGTTAAGGGACGAAGGCAGCCGGCCAGGTTTATTGTTGACAAGGCATGCTAATAGCACCTGGCAGATTCTACGAGGATACTAAGACACGTATGCCTGTGACAATGGACACAGCTCAGTGAATGGCGGGACTTTCCATTGCCCCCTTGGCTGGACCAACACATTCTCTCAGAGATACCCTGATACAAACAAGCTGCCCCTCTGACTTAGATACTGCCCTCTGACCTGGCTAGTTATTGTCCATTTTTTTTTGTACATGTTGGTTTGATTAAAACATTTGTATTTATTACGTTGCTCTTTGTCCTGAGAGCAGGAAAGGAGTATGGATGAGAGCAGGAAAGGGGCACTGAGGGCAGCCCCCTGCCTCTCCCCCCCCCACCCCCCAAATGAGGGGCCCTGGATCTGGCTGCAGGAGGTCTCCGCCCTCCTCATAACGGTGGACAGGTGGAGAGTTCACAGCAGGGCACTGAGCAGCTGAGGGGGATGTGGGGAGATGGGGGGCATCACTGGAGGAGTCAGCGTGTTCTTTGCTGGCTCCCCATGCCCCCCCCCGGAAAGGGGGCCCCAGGCTGCTCCCCCCAGGGACTGTCAATCATTCAGTGAGGAGCCGTCCCAGCCCCTCCACCCCAATGGGGCCTGGCTTGGCCACCAGATCCAAGGTTCCTGCTGCTTGGCCCCTGCTGATCTGTCCTCCCCCACCCCCCCCACCCCCTGCCAGGACATCATTGAGGACAAACTGGTCAAGAATCTGTGGCCCTTTTTGTCGGACCCGGTCCCTACCACCAGCTCCCAGGCTGCTGTCAGGTAAGGCTGAGCCTGGCTGGGCTGTGGGTGGCAGAGCCCTGACACACACACCCCAGAGTGTAGGAGCCTCTATGCCTGGGAGTGTGTGGTCAGGACCCTGCCCTCTACGGGGGAGGGGATGTCCAAGAGCCTGGAGCCCTGGAACCCTCTTACCATGTCCCCCGCGCCCCAGCAGTCCCTCAACACACCAGGGCCCAGGATGGAGGAAAGGGACTGGCCGAGCTTTAGACAGACCCCCAGCCCAGCGCAGGTGCCACCCTCCCCTACTCCCTCTTGCCTGCTTTGGGACTCCTGTCCCACTCCCTTGGGCAGGGCCTGCCCCGCAGCCTCCTCCAGGCCCTGCCCTTCCATCTGGCATTCCCTCAGCGAGCCCCTGGTATCCACACTGCCCCTCTCTCCCCCCAGCGCCCGCTTTAGGCATTGGCACAAGAACAAGCCAGCGGCCGAGTACCGGACGGGCCCGCGCCTCATCATTTACGTGCTGGGTGGGGTGTCCATGTCTGAGATGCGCTGTGCCTACGAAGTGACCCCGGCCATCAAGGGCAAGTGGGAGGTGGTGATCGGTGAGTGGGGCGAGTCCTGGGGGAAAGGGCGGCTGGAATGCCCAGCTCAGGGAGAGTTGGGACCCCCTGGGAGGGGGAGACCCTAGAACTGCCTGCCCAGCACCTACAGGGCTCCCATGCTACCCTCTGTCCTCCCACACCCAGGGGCCTGGGAACAGATGTGCTTGCCCCACATGGCCTGTATCTAGCCGCCTGATCTCCTGGCCTCTGTCTCCCCAGGCCTCTCATTGCCCAGGGACCATGTGTGGGGCCCCAGTCAGACACCCCCAGTAACTCCCATAGGGATATGGCTCACCCCCTGCACACACCCCTCGAAGACCCAAGGGTGAGGAACACTGTCAGCGCATGGATTCTTGCCTGGCTGTGCAGGGTACAGCGGCACGAGGGGTGCGGTGCCAGGCCAAGGGGGATAGGAGACAGTCCCTCCCCCCCTGCACTAGAGCAGGGTCCAGCTGCAAGGATGGGGGTGATGGTGATGCCAGCCACATACCTGCCTCACTGTGCCCACCACTGTCAACCACCTCTCTCTCCCCCAGGTTCCAGTCACATCCTGACCCCCAAGCGCTTCCTGGATGACATCCAAACCCTCAACCAGCTGGACCCCGAGGAGGCCTAGAAGCAGCCCCCTCCCCCCAGAGACTCTGCCCCCCACAGTTTGCTGCCCCCAGCTCCACCTGCTCTTCTCAACAAGGCATCTTCCCCCCTACTCTTGGCTGCGGTGTCAGTTCTTGGGCGGGGGGAGGACCCCCAGGCTGCTTGGCTGTTCGGGCAGGGGGCAGGCCAGGCTTCCTCCCGTCTTTGCAAGTCTTTGCCTCCCGTTAACAGCAGCTGGGAGGGAGGGAGAAGCTAGGAATTGCACACCCGCCCCGCAAGGCAGGTCAGTCTTTCCCAGAGGCTTGGGGAGAGGCTCTGCTTTCACTTTGGCCTGTTCGCTCCATCTGACGCTGTTGTGGGCCAGATGTAAACCAAGCTGGCTGGGTTTCAGTCCAACACTCATTGCAGGGCCTCTTGGAGAGGCACCAAGTCCCAGGGTTAAACAGGGCGCCCTGGGGCTCCCAGCTCCCTGCACAAACAGCAAAATCTCATACCCAGTGTGACGAAGGGGGACTGTTCTTAATGTTTCCTCTGAATAGTGCGTAGTTCCTCGGTTTCCCCTAGGCAGTTCTTAAGTATCTAGGTGGTGGGATAAGGGTGTATGATCGTTGCAGATCCCTAGAGGGCAGGTGTGTGCAGGGGTCTGACACAGAGAATGGCCGACACCCTGTTTCCTGGCAACTGATGGCCTGGGCCCTTCCCCCCTGCAAGGTGAGAGCTAAAGGGGTTGGAGAAGAAAGGAATCAGGTGCCCTCCTGGCCGGGTAAAGGGACAAAGCCCAGAGGAGGAGGGGCTGGAGGGAGTTTCAGTCTGGGGCTGGCTGGGACATGGAGTGAAGGGCAGACGTGGTTGTCTGGCTCACTGCCCCCCAAAATGGACCCCCCAGCTGAAGGGTCCAGTTCTCTGCACCTACAAGCTCTGTATTAGACCATGTTCCTGTCATCTAATAAACCTTCTGTTTTACTGCGAGAAGCAGCGCGGGGCGAGGGATGTGCTGGCCACGGCTTCCTGCAGCCCCCGTTGGCCTGCAGTGGGGAACCGCGGCCAGTGGGATCCGCGGTCGGCCAAACCTGCGGACGCGGCCGGTAAAGAAACTGGCCCGGCCCACCAGGGGGCTTACCCTGGGGGGCTGCGTGCCAAACGTTACCGACCCCGGTGCTACAGCAATCTCCCGTACAGCAATGGCTCTTACAAGACAGAGTAAGTTAGAACAACCCAGAGTCTAAAGCTCAGGTGTATTTGAGGATCTGGGCCAGTACTTGGCTGGTTCTATAGTAATGACCCCTGAGCAAGCAGTGTAATGTACATGCTTATCACTGAGCTTGTCCAGAGGCTGCAAAGAATCATAGAATATCAGGGTTGGAAGGGACCTCAGGAGGTCATCTAGTCCAACCCCCTGCTCAAAAGCAGGACCAATCCCCAATTAAATCAGAATGACTAGATGTCCTGATGTGTAATAAAAACACTTCGAATCATAAAAAATCAACCCAGCCTACTTTACAGGGCCTGATCCTTCTCTCCCTTACAGCATCTGAGCAGTAGGAGAATGGCTAATACGGGCCAGTATTATGGTTGTTGTATTCTATTTATAAAAGTATAATACTGGCCAGTATTATAGTTGCTGTATCGTGTTATAAAACAACAAAATAAATAGAAAAATAAAAAATACAAATGAATGTTTTGAATGAATTTGGGGAAAAGAATTTACAGCACAGGACAAGGATTTAAAACATTTAAAACATTCCTTTCTTTCTCTCCAGTATTATCGTCTCTCTTGTTCTAATTTTGGGTCGCAGGAGCGAGTAGTATAAAGGCCCTACCATCAATCAAACGTTAACCCCACCCCTTGACCCTGTAAGCCCTGCACACAGGTCACTGGAAGTCCCACCTCATGGGAGTATTACTTGCAGGGTCAAGGCGGACACATGTCCAGAAGCAAGGTGTGTCATGTGACCCCTGTAAGAACTCCTCCCACTCTCCTCTGCTGATCAGGATGGATTTTGCCCTGACAGGAACGACTCGAGAGAAGATTTGACCAATCAGGGGGAGTTCCGGGGTTTGTGTGACCCCTCTAAGAACTCCTCCCACTGCCCTATACCAATCAGGAAGGGTTTCAGCCGCTGGGGACCACCCCGAGAGGAGATTTGTCCAATTGGGGGGAATTCTGGGGCGGGGTGACCCGTCAGGAAGTGGTTCGTGTGACCCCTCTAAGAACTCCTCCCACCACCCTCTACCAATCGCGATGGGTTTTGGCCACAGAGGACAACCCCGAAAGGAGATTCGACCAAAATAGGGTGGGTTCTGGGACGGGGTCAACCGCCCAGAAGAGGGTCGTGTGACCCCTCTAAGGACCCCTTCCAACGTCCTCTGCCAATCAGAGTGCAGCACCATCACCTCATAAGTCCCAGCGCTGGGAAGAGGAGGCCATCTCTTACCAAGAAGACATGTTTTAGAAATTGTGGAAAGGCTGAGAGGAAACGTGGACTCCTTTACCACTCCTGTGAGACCTTCAGACTTTGTTTTAGCCCCGAGGACCTTTGGAGTTGTGTGGAGAAAGCGCTACAGCAGTGACAGTTCTGAAGAGGATGAGAGAGAAGCCAAGGGGATTCCTTTGGCCTAGCCATTGATGGATATGCCAGAATCCGACCCTGAAGCCCAACTGCTCATGAGACACCCCCATGAGCATGGTGGCCTCT
This sequence comes from Caretta caretta, assembly GCF_965140235.1. Taxonomy (NCBI): domain Eukaryota; kingdom Metazoa; phylum Chordata; order Testudines; family Cheloniidae; genus Caretta; species Caretta caretta. The sequence continues at coordinate 17,055,998 of NC_134225.1, forward strand.
CGTCATCCGCCACCCTGGAGGAGGAAGGCCATCATGGCGTGGGGGAGGCACTGGCAGACAAGGTGAATGGAAAAGACGTAGCTCCGGTAAATGAATGATTAAGAAGCGACGGTCGATGATTGGGTGTAATGGGGCTAGGAACCAGGGGTTGTGTAAATCTAAAAACAAGCAGTGGGAACTTACGCTTGTTTCTTGTCTGAAAATCTCTCGACAGCTTGACAATGCCTTTCTAGAGGACCCGGAGGCCCTGGACGGCGTTGCATCAAACAGCGAAGGTGAACCAGGCCCGCCTTGTTTTTGCTCAACGCCGCTAGAAATTGTTGAAGATGACTCCGAGGAGGACGGCTATGAGGAGTTTAGGAGAGGCTTGGCATGGAACTCGCTGAGCCAGTGCCACGTCACGAACGTAAAAATGTTATGCGGACTATTGTACACGTTGCTGTTTATGCTGTTCTTCATCACTGGCTTAGGGAAAAGCTTTTTGAAAATGGTGAGGGCTGTGTCATAAATGCCCCAGCCCAATGGCACCATGCCTGTGTGACTTGGACTTCAATGGATAGAAACTGCAAGCTCTGGGGCCTGTGTGCTGAGCTGTGTTTGGAAAGCTTATTGAACACTATTATTGCCATAGGTTATGTTATGCAACGTCTGTGCCTATCCCAAGAACATTTAGCGCAAGCGGTGACCTTGAGAAATGCTGTGCAATTCAGTGGAGACCCTGACCGTGTTTTAAAGAAAATGTCCAAAATGGAAGATGCCTGCTTACAGCGTTACATTGACCGTCTGGTCCACACAAAAACTGACAGAACCCTGCTTAAGAAAAAGACTATTTGTAAGAAATCTAAAAGGATTAATTGAGAGAATGATGAGGGGACAAACATGCAATATCAAACTTGGTCACTGTACATTTTAAAAAATCGAATGAAAAGGGCTTTGTGATTATCTGTGTTTCTGTTAGAAGGTCTCTGGCCCTAAAGTGAGCTAAAAGTTTTAATGGAGATCTGGGTTTGTTTTCAAGAAGCTGTATGACTTTTAAATTGAAAAAAAAATGGTTTGTGAGAACCTAGCTCTTGTGTCTTTGTGTAAAAGAGACCCATTTACAGCAACAAGCTGTGAAGTGGGAGGGGAACAAATCCTAAAAATGTGTTTACAGTGTAACCCTTCTGCCCATCAGAGTTGGCAACAACAGGGTCTAGGTTCAGTATCTAGGAGTTCCATTCCAGTAACACAATGCAAAACCAGGTCAAGCCCCCACCAGTGGGGCACTGAAGCTCCCCTACGACAAGTTGAAATCACTGAATACTGTGTTAAGTAGTAGGGGGCCTCAGAGCTGGGGCACCATGAACCCAAAGGGAATTCAGCTCTGCAGTCTGTAACCAAACTCCTAATAGAATTAAAATTCTCTCTGATATTACATAATGGAGAGAAGGTGCAATTGGTGTTTGGGGCCCTCAGAAGGGGGCTCACACCACTAGGCACAAACCTCCAGCCTCAAACTCTCTCAATTCACTGGCTTTTGCAATCCTTGTCCCTTGCCTAGCGAGTGCTACTTAGTTGATCTTGATTCCCTCCGTCATAAAAGGCCAAGTACAGTTCCACTGTCCTTGGTTCACATAATCAGGATAATGACACTTTATTCTTCCTGCCCCAATAACAGAGACACTGGGGATCCCACAGCAGCCAAAGTGACCGTTTGGGCTCCTGTGGGCTCATGCGAGGCGGGGTGGGTGTGCCTGTGCAAACGAGATCAGCTCCTGAAGTCCTTTTCCACAACTCACCACCAGATGTCAGGATAGAGCTCATCCTGCCTCTGCTTACAACAGGAAAACAAAACAGGGATGGTTCAGACATGTGTTTGAGTACAACAGAGTTGACTCATCCTGTTGAACTGAATGGTTTTAACCACACCCCCACTGAATAGTGAAGGTAACTGTGATTCCTTACCCTTGTTGCTATAGGGATAAATTTGATGGGTGTGCACCCATAGTAAGGGAGGTGGGTGGGTGAGTTCGGATTAATATGAAATGAAATAAAACCTCAGGAATTCGCAGATGCTATTGGGCAGTTTAAATATAATCCCTGGAGTTGGCAGAACTCTACTGGACAGTTTAAAAGGACCCAGGAGCTGGCAGAACTCTACTGGACAGTTTAAATATGACCCAGGAGTGGTTTTGAATGCTATGGGTCACTCTTTCTAGCAATTCAAAGCCATTAAAAGTTTAAAATACTATATTTACCAAAAAAAACCCCCAAAACAACCAACCAAAAAACCCCACCACACACATTAATAATCAAGGTGGGCCATTTCCAGCACAAATCCAGGTTTCCTTACAATGTAAGTGATCACTTTAGATAAGCTATTACCAACAGGAGAGCGGGTTTGTTTTTCTTTGGGGGGGGGAGAAAACCTGGATTTGTGCTGGAAATGGCCCACCTTGATTATCATACACATTGTAAGGAGAGTGATCACTTTAGATAAGCTATTACCAGCAGGAGAGTAGGGTGTGGGGAGAGAAAACCTTTTGTAGTGATAAACACTCATTTTTTCATGGTTTGTGTGTATAAAAACATCTTCTGTATTTTCCACAGTATGCATCCGATGAAGTGAGCTGTAGCTCACAAAAGCTTATGCTCAAATAAATTGGTTAGTCTCTAAGGTGCCACAAGTACTCCTTTTCTTTTTGTGTTTTAAACTCTCTCTCTCTCTCTCTCTCTCTCTCTCTCTGTAAAAAATACATTGGTGGGTTTTTTTTAAAGTATATGGCTGCAAACTGATAGTAATGGTGTGTTTCAAACTAACAGGGTGTTTTTTTACTGTGCAAAATGTGTTTTAAACTGGATTTTAAAAGTTGATTTTAAAAGCAGTTTGGTTTTTATTTTGCAAAATGAGGTGTATTTAAAAAAAATGTTTGCAGGTTTGTTGTTTTTTGTTTTAAAGTGGTAGAAATAAACTCAAAACTCCTGTTTGTTGTGCAGCCTGAAATGGATTATTTTGTTTGAAAGCTCTGACTTTTTAAATAGAAAAACACCCTAATGAATATTTTATTTTTAACTTTACAAGACAGTTTCGTGTGATTTATAATCATCATCATCATCATATTGTCTGCTCCACCGTACGGTGAAAACATGAGAGACCCTTAGACCAGAGGGTAAACAAGCTTAAAAGAAAAAGAAAAGAGATAGCTGAAAAGAAAAATTCCCCAGATGGATGGATGAAGCCCAGTAAATATATTGTGTTTGTGAGGTTATGAGGTTTTGTATTTTAAGTAAATACATCGGTGTGGGTGAGAAAGATGGTAAAGTTAAGTTTTGTAATATGTCCCTTCCCCCCTAATCGGGAATGTGCAGTTCTCCTGACAATGCTGTAGTCAAAGCTACAGGGACACCTCCACCAGACCAGCCAAAGAACCAGAAATCTGCTTTGAGACCTTTAACAACTCAAAACAGCACAAGAGTGCAGATGAAGCATCAGGGCAGTCCAAACCTCAATTACGTCAAAGCCAAGGACAAAACAAAAAACTCTGGTGAAAACCAACCACGCAAACACAACGCCAGTTCCTCAGCGGCCACCTCCACTCCAAGCCCTGAGAAAACCGTGAGTGAAAACGCCCACCTACGATGCTTCGTTCAGAAGACTGAGGGACGTTGTATCCTCGGGGGTTCTAAAAGAACGGTATTCTAAAAAAGGTTTGGGGAAAATATGATGCCTCGTTCAGAATACCGGTGAATGGTGTATCTTCAGGGGGTCTAAAAGAACGGAGGGCTGGAAAGCACATCAACAAAGCAAAAGCTTTGGTGGGTGACTTTTTGAAAAATACTTCAATTTTTGGCTCTGCGCAGGCGTGACTAGTCGTGGAAAGAGGCACCCGCAAGGATACACATCAGCTCAGGTGTAAACAAAAGGGGGGATAGCGCTTGGTGGACAAACAAATGGCTGCCAAAAAGTTCCAGGCCAGGATCGCTGTAAAAATTTTAAAAAGAGCTAAAGAGGTAATGGGGAGGGGGGACAAAAAGAGATGCCCTCGACTGGACGCTCTCAAACTGGCATGTCTTAAAATGGGGAGGTGGAATCAGACTCTCACACAGAGTCTGGTTTAGAAAATTCCCCAGAGGGCTCTCTAGAATGATGGGTCCCCATCTTCTCCCGATGACCCTCACGGAGGCGCCTCGGAGTCTGACTCTCAAATAGCATCTGATGTAGAAGATGCCGCTGATGGTCCCGTAAAGGAACCCCCAAGTAACCCTGAAAATGCAGAGGTGTGTATGGAGAGAGTGAGAAGTTGGCAACGTGAATTACCTAGATTTGGGGGGTCGGTGTATTGTGAGGAATTTCATTTTGTCTATCTTGAGCGAATAAATTCAGCTCAGCAGGTTGTTGAAGCCATACACAGGGGGATACAGTAGGTTCTCGATGACGTTAATGCTAGGGTAGGCCCTGATGATTATGTTCAGTTACATTTAGAGAGCTGTAATTTAACTAAGCCGTTGTTTTTGGTCTGAAGAACTAGGGATGAGCTGTCTGCTGAGGATTTCTTCAATCAGACCTCAAAGCTGCCACAGAGCAATAGAGTTGCATGTCAATGGGACATTGCACCTCGTTGTGACAGTTGTAAAAAAACAGGGGTGGGGACCGCTCATAGAGTTTTAAATTCTATCCTCAGTAGTCAAATCATCCATAAAAAAGAGACAATGTTTAGTAGACCTGACTTACACGGGTACCCATCTGTGTTTTGCGCGTGGACTCTTGGCTGTCATGTCCGACCACAAACCTACGGACGCGGAATCGTTAGCGGGGGCGAGAAAGTTGCATGAGAAACTGGGCTGGTCAGATCAAAAAAAGATTATGCTCAGTGATGTAGCAATGTCTGAACAGCATTTAGGAGTCAACATACAGGTGGTGCTGTATGCAGCGAAAGGGGATTTTTTAAAACGGGGGGGGGACAGTTTACCCCAAGACTTATTTCATCCCGTTGCACGATGAGCATTACTAGGGGGTTCTGGTTGTGAAAAAGTTGTTTGGAGCAAAAAATTATGATGAGTTTTGCCCCACGGTGCACAGTCACGGCCACTCTTGCAGGTCCAGCTGCTGCCTCTGCTTGAACATAACATGCTCAGACAGCGTGGATGTGCAGCTGAGGTCTCCTCGCTGTAGACTGTATTGTCAGTCCAGAGAGCGTTTAGACAGACACATCGACTGGGCGTCGACAGAACAAGTTGAATGCCTGTCTAAAACGTTGTGCGATAAGGGTCAGTCTTACGTGGACAAGCGGCACAGGTGTAAAGGGAGGCGCTATAAGCGGGGTCAGGCTTTGATCGCTGGTGATGTAGACGGTCACCTCGGTTTTATGGACAGCCTTAGAAAGCCCGAATCCTCAGAAAAGTGTATTTGTTATGATTCTGAATACACATAGGAGACTGGGTTGCACACTCCCAATTACATTTTTGCTATGTCCCTCAAGCTGGAAAAGTCCTGGGAATTTAAGGGTGATGAGTGTCTTTCTGTGTTTGTTCAGACCTTTATTGGCAAAGAGTTCCGGGTCTACACGTTCCAGGCGCACAATTCCAAAGGTTACGATGCATACTTCATCATTAGACAGTTAATGAAGGAAAAGATGTGCCTAGAACTGATCACTCAGGGTAGTAAAGTAATGTGTGTGGAAGGTAAGGTCCTGGGCATTCGTTTTATAGACTCTTTAAACTTCTTGCCCATGAAGCTTGGTAAGCTCCCGCAGGTGATGGGGTTTGAAGGGTGCAAAGGGTATTTTCCACATTTTTTGAACACTTTAGAAAATCAAAATGACGTGGGGCCTATGCCCGGTGTGGAGCACTATGGTGTAGAAAGCATGATGCCCAGGGAAAAAGCAGAGTTTCTCGACTGGTAGCAGGCCCACAGGTAGGAGACGTTTGACTTGCAGAAAGAGCTCGTGTATTACTGTCAGCAGGATGTCAAAATTTTGAGACAGCCTTGTATCCTCTACAGAAAAGAGATTATGAAAAAGATGGAGAAGGGAGATCTAGTAGAGAGAGAACCTGGTAAATTCACCGAGATAAAACTGTGTATAGATCCATTCTGGTACATAACACTGGCATCTGTCTGCATGGCTATGTACAGGTTTATGTTTTTGGAGCCTAACACGGTAGCTCTTCTCCCTCCAGACAATGATCACAGGCAGGAAAAAGATATTCGACCCCATCTGTTCAGTGGCTGTTGTATACCTCTCACAAAGAAACTATACAAATACGGCATGCTTTACAGGGTGGGGAACTACAGGTAGGCTCCTACTCTTTAGACGGTTATGCCAGTGTTGACAGGGTACACACAGCCTTAGAGTTTAACGGGTGTTCTTTTCCACGCTTGTGCCACCTGTCATTGTGAAAAAGCACAAAACCCTATGACGGGGACAACTTTTGGGTTTCTTTATTACAAGACGCAGCTCAAGACCGACTGTCTGAAACAACTTGGTTTTGTAGTGAGGACTCTTTGGGAGCAAGAGTGGGAAGTGATGAAAGAAAGAGACAGGGAGCTTGCAGGTTTTTTAAACTGAGCCCAGTTGCCCTAGCCTCTCGTGCCTAGGGATGCTCTTTTTGGGGGAAGGACAAACGCTATGCACCTATATTACAAACTTAACTCCAGGGAAGAAATCCACTATTATGATTTTACCAGCTTCTACCCTTTTGTAAAGAAAACCAAAGAATACCCTCTCGAACACTCCGATATAGTTTATGACAAATTTGGACCCCTTGCAAATTATTTTGGAATTGCAAAAGTTAAAGTGTACCCCACACAAGGCTTCTTTTTCCCATTGTTACCTGTCAGAGTGGGTGGCAAGCTTATGTTCCCGCTATGCCGAACCTGTGCGGAAACCGAGCAGCGGGAGATGTGCATCCATACTGACGAGGAGAGGGCCATCCTGGGGACTTGGTGCACGGTGGAATTGAACGCGGCCATAGCGAAGGGGTACGCGGTGGCAAAAATATATGAAATCTGGCTTTTTAATGAAAAATCTGATGTACTCTGAAAAGACTTCATCAAATGACACCTCCACCGGAAACAAGAGGCTTCAGGGTACCCCATCTGGTGCACAGACGAAGAAAAACAAAATAAGTACATGAACGATTTCTACCAGAAAGAAGGCGTGCGTTTGTGCCAACACGAGATCAGGTTTAACCCCGCTAAATGCCAAATCGCTAAACTCTTTCTAAATTCCCTCACGAGTGAGATCCCGCCAGATCAACACATCACCGAGTTTGTGTCGGCAGGCCCGAAAACATACGGGTATAAGCTGTCGGGAGGAAAAGCCTGTATGAAAGTCAAAGGTATTACCCTGAACTTGGCAAACTGTCAATAGATCAACTTTGACAGTTTGAAAGATCTAGTCCTGGACTATTGCACGGGCCTGCGAGAAAACACCTCAAAAAAGAGAGAGGTGCAGCAGCCCTCTATCATAAGGAACAAAAATCAGTGGTAAATAGAGACCAAAACCCTTAAGAAAACACAGAAAGTCATTTACAACAAGAGGGTCCTAGGAGAAGGGTTTAAAACCCTGCCCTACGGATTTTAAAATGGATACGAGGTGGAAACACCCCTTTTCTGCAATTCTCGCGGGGCCTAGCAACTGTGGGAAAAGTTACTTTATAAAAAATGTGTTGGATAATGCCAAACAAAACATTGTCTGTTATGCCTGAGAATATTGGATAACCTGGCTATAAAAAGCATTGCAAGATACACATGTCTGGGCTTGTTGAAACACATTTTGAGCAAGGCTAGGCATGCCCAAGAATTTAAATGTATTTTTTACAAAATTCATCACCATCCGGTCGTTTTGCACTAAGTCGTTAGAATACAATTTTAAAATCCGGTCAAAAGATAAACACTTGCTCCGCTGATGTAAGAAAAACACTCGGTGATAGTCGCAGGCGACAGAGCGGGGGTCTTGTAATTGTCTATTGTGAAACACAATGCCTGTGGCATTTTTGTTTAAAAATTCCATAATGCTTTTAGGAAACAACATGCTCTTCGGGGGGTGCCCGTATGAGTCTAAAAGCTCTCCACGTTACGCTCCGCCAGACACAAGGCAAGCCAGTGTTCACCAGGTTGGTTGTGTGGATGTGCAATACAAACCTAGGGGTCTCTGAGACAGCTTGTCGCCAGGGAGCCAAATCACAAGGGAACACATCTAAGAAATTCTTTTTTGTGTAAGGCACCTTGATAAGACACACGAGAGCTGCACGGTGTCCATGTTCACATATAGTCAAGCAGAACGTCTCTCCTCTGATTTCTCTCTATGATCTTGTCAAAAACCCCATGCACGATCAGATTGACTGTGATGGTTAAAGCCTTCCCAAAACGTATTTCTGCTCTCAGGTTCCCGGTTTTAATCAGGGAATAGCCATCGGCGCATTCCTGGTCGGGAGACAGGTCAAAGGCAAACAAGATGTAACCCTGTGGAAACTTCTCACGGTCGATTAACAGAGAACGATCTGTCATGTGTTTACCAGCGTCTGTACCAGATTCATGTATTCTCTCACGCAGCATCCTGCCTCCAAGTCTGGTTGCAGAGGCTTGGTTGGTATCTGTTCACCATCCACATACAAGGCCACAAAATTAATATCATAATGTTTAAAATGAAAGGGATTTTTAGTGTAACTTCCACTCAAGGCATAGGACAAACCCTAGGACAAGCATTTTGGGTAACTGTCCCAAAAAACAGGTTCTCCTGGTTATTGACCCTGCTGCCCACGGGGATGCTGAACACTTTCATTCCCACACGGTCCACGGGATATTTAGCATTTGTGGTAAGCAGGGACTCCGCGTGCCCCAGACGAACGCTCAGGGCCACCCGTACTTTCTTCACAAAAAGCGATGCTGATACAATGCGCAATTTAAAGCCTTCGGCTGCACTGCCCATTAAACAGAAAGCGTCTTTACTGCGCGTCAGTTTAATTTTCACATCCACTCCGTTCAACAAATGAGACGTATCTGTTCTGATCTGTCTTTATTTCAATGGTAATGGTATCGATGTGGTGTTTTCTGACAGGAACGTGATGAGGTTTATCGTAGGTGATGGTGACAAACTCATTGTTCCTTCCTCAGACAGGGACACAGCATAACAGGGGAACAGAAAAGTCCCTCACAAACTGGTGTTCTACAATAACTGTGTGCAGATACAAGGACTTAACCCCCCCCCCCCCGTGATGTCTGCCCAGAAGGGGAATTTTTGGACGCTGCGCTTGGGGCCCAAACCTAGAATGTTAGCTAGCTCCCTGCAGGTAGAAAACATAAAAGTAAAATCAGCGGATTTAAGGCTAACTTTTCTACCCACAGGGTCATAGTTCATGACCACCTCAGGCGGTGGGGGAGGACGAGCGACGGTACTGTTCATATGATCCAATCATTCGGGTATGGACGAGTAATAACCTCGTCGTAGGATAAAACTCTATGCCATATCTTCAAAGGTGATTTCAAAAGGGGTGTTCTCGCGGATAGTGTTCCAGCTGTGCGGGTGTTGTATTTCCACTAACCCCACCTTCCAGGCACCCGGGAGACCCAAGGGCTTAATTAGCTGTATTGTAAAGTTCGAGCTGGTGTTTTGAGGAAAAACTGCAGAGCTGGCATTGCTGGGCAAAGTCATGTAACACCTGCCGTCGCTCATTTTTCTCTCCCTCAGTCTTTGCAGGAGGAATCTTTTTGTTTGTTTGTGTCTAAACGTCAGAATTGAGAAGCTTCCACCCAGCTGGTAAACTTATCGTCCCCGTCCCCCCGGCAAACCATTTCACCAGTAGCTGCTTTTTTCTCCCTTTTCCTTTCTCCGCTAGAACTTTTTCGATCCGGCAAATCCTGTCTCCTTTGGGGTTTACTTTTTGTAAATCTTCAGGGTAAAAAGATCCAGTAACTGTCTCACCCTCGTAATCTTTTAATCGGTATACAGGTCTCTGGCTCCTGGTTAAGGCTTCATCCACTATAAATATCTCATTGGTAAACGTCTGTTCACAACCTTTTTCAAAAGCTCCTTTGGTTTTAGAGAGAGTCTCACGTGGTCGCCTTTTCTAAAAGGGGCAACAACCGGTTTTATTTTAAAACCATCTCTATCAACCAGTTTCCATATCTTCAGAGAATTGGAAGGGTTAACATCAGCGGGTCTGGTACGTAGAGTTCGGTAAAAGCTCTGGTTGTAACTCTTCATAAAGTCAGGTAACAGGTCAAGGTGGCGAAAGGCGTTATGGGCTGTAAAATATCGCCACATCCTCCGCATCTTTTTCAAGTTCTGTTAAATCGCTCCACAACCCCTGCTTTGACTCCATTATCAGTAACAAAATGCATTAACGCCGTGCCGTTTCAACAATCTGCTAAAAGGTCTGTTTCAAAATTCTTTCCACCGATTAGTTTGTCATTTTTGAGGCACGCGACCTTGGCTAAAAATAGCTTTAAAGGCCTTGGAGACCTCACCACTCATCTTGTCTTTTAGGCCTAAGGCCCAGGCATATTTGGATAGAATGTCTATCACTGTTAAGATGTACTTAAAACCGCTGTTGTGTTTGGAGAACCAGTGCATACGGACCAAATCTGCCTGCCATTGCGCGTCCACATCTGAAAGAACGGTCTTGGTTCTTTTAAAACGTATTCGAGCTGGTTTGTGTAAAGTGTAAGCATCCTGGTGTGAAAGCCAAGCTCCTACCTGTCTTCTATTTAAGAAGTCAAGAAACCAAAAGTTTTATGATGCTTTTTGGCCACTTGAAAAAGAAGATTGACCCCGTCAAAGCCCCCAACTTTCCTGGGGGTTTAACAGATTTTCTTTAACAGAGCCGTCTGCGGAGACATGACTCTTCCTGGGACCGTCTTTTACGAACACAAGTATGGAGGGGGACACGTTCATTCTGACACATTTAAATAAGTTTTATTAATCGCCTGGTTTAACACAATCTTTTACAGCCGCCTGAAACAAAGGACGCCATGACCCCTACCATGAGGGAGTCTGAGCTGGTTCATTCTTCCATTTTTGTCCTTTTCTGGATTTTCCTCTTGAGATCTGGGTCTCAGACAGGAGCAAAAACAGCTGATGCGCGATGGATTTACTCCCACAGGGCTACCGATGTGCAACTTCTCAAAGGCCTCTAGAAAGGCATCGTCGAGCTGTTGAGAGATTTTCAGACAAAAAACAGTGTAAGCACCCCACTGCCTGTTTTTAGATTTATGCAATGCCAGGTCGATTCCGAACCCCATTACACCCCCATGATCGACAGTCGCTTCTTCATCATTCATTTACCTGAGCGCCATCTTTCCCGTTCACCTTGTGACTCCCCCAAGCCACAATCGCCTTCCAACTTTAGGGCATGGACAATGAGAGGCTGTCACACTCACTGGGGTGCCTCACAAAGGTTTGGATTTTGGGGTCAGGTTCCGACGTAGCCATCAACGGTTGAGTCAAAGGGCCCTCCTCGGAACTGTCACTGCTGTAGCGCTTTCTCCACACAACTCCAAAGGTCCTCGGAGCTAAAACAAAATCTGAAGGTCTCACGGGGGTGGTAAAGGAGTCCATGTTTCCTCTCAGCCTTTCCACAATTTCTAAAACATGTCTTCTTGGTAAGAGATGGCTTCCTCTGCCCAGTGCTGGGACTTGTGGGGTGATGGTGCTGCACTCTGATTGGCAGAGGGCGTTGGGAGGAGTTCTTAGAGGGGTCACATGACCCTCTTCTGGACGGTTCACCCAATCCGAGAACCTGCCCCATTTTGGTCAAATCTCTTCTCGGGGCGGTCCTCTGCAGCCAAAACCCATCGCGATTGGTAGAAGGTGGTGGGAGGAGTTCTTAGAGGGGTCACACGAAGCACTTCCAGACGGGTCACCCCACCCCGGAACTCCCCCCAGTTGGTCAAATCTCCTCTCGGGGTGGTCCCCAGTGGCTGAAACCCCTCCTGATTGGTAGAGGGCGGTGGGAGGAATTCTTAGAGGGGTCACACAAACCACTTCCAGACAGATCACCCCACCCCGGAACTCCCCATGATTGGTCAAACCTCCTCTCGGGGTGGTTTCCAGTGGCTGAAACCCCTCCTGATTGGTAGAGGGCGGTGGGAGGAATTCTTAGAGGGGTCACACAAACCACTTCCAGACAGATCACCCCACCCCGGAACTTCCCATGATTGGTCAAACCTCCTCTCGGGGTGGTTTCCAGTGGCTGAAACCCCTCCTGATTGGTAGAGGGCGGTGGGAGAAATTCTTAGAGGGGTCACACAAACCACTTCCAGACAGATCACCCCACCCCGGAACTCCCCATGATTGGTCAAACCTCCTCTCGGGGTGGTTTCCAGTGGCTGAAACCCCTCCTGATTGGTAGAGGGTGGTGGGAGGAATTCTTAGAGGGGTCACACGAACCACTTCCAGACAGGTCATCCTGCCCCGGAACTCCCCCTGATTGGTCAAATCTTCTCTTGGGGCGTTCCTATCTGGGCGAAACCCATCCCGATTGGTAGAGGACAATGGGAGGAGTTCTTAGAGGGGTCACATGACACACCTTGCTTCCGGTCATTTGTCCGCCTTGACCCTGGAAGTAATACCTCATGGCTTGGGACTTCCAGTGACCGGTGGGCAAGGCTTACGAGGGCCAAGGGTGGGGTTAACGTTTGATTGACGGTAGGGCCCTTATACTACTGGAGCGCCTTCTTCTGTTTGTCTCCGTTCCGCTTCAGTCCCCAAGCACTCGGCCAGGACAGATGTCACTTATGACCTCCGTTGCCACCAGCTGGACAGAGGGACTTGGGTCTTTCTTGAGGACCTGGAGAGCTGAAATGACACAGGACAACATGTCAGTATACAGACTGTCAAATCACAGCTAAGCGTGATCACAGAATCTTGAAGTACCAGAGCAGAATGATCACATGGTAAAATGTGAAACTAGGCTCAGTCCTTCTATTGGGGTGGAAAATACATGAGAGATGAATATGCCTCACTTTTCATCTTGTCACCTGTGCCGGAAATAGCTGGAGACTTACTACCTCTGAATACCACGCTACAGAAGCTCTCCAATACAAAGAAAGCTTTAGCTTCCTCCATTGGCTCCCTTCCATGCTCCCAACAAGCGGGGAGACCCTGACTCGACCAGAAAGTCATCCACTCTGCTGTAAATGGAAGAAGGTCCATTGTTTCAATAGCTTCCACTTTTAAGTTTATTTTCCATCTCTATTCAAGAGCCACTGTCTGAGCTCCAATAACCCTGGAATTGAACAGAGGCCAGGTCCAAGCTGCTTTGTGCAGGATGCAGGGCACCTACTGGAAGAAAAATTGCTGGTGGGAAATTTGGGGTAGCAGAAAGTGGCTACAATTTCTCCTCACCTGGGGAGTCCACAGAGAGCCAATAAAGCCCAAAGAGTGGATAGCACTGGCTGCGGAGGGGGCCTTGCCAGGACAACCAGGAGATGCACGGACTCACATCACACCCTCTGCAGCTTCCTCCTTCAGGGGAAATTAAAGCTGACTTTCTACTGGGCAAGAGTGAATTTGTCCTTTGACGTGTGGCTGATGCACTTTGCACCAGTGCTATCGGTTACAGCTGCTTGTCAGCTAAATTCCTTTAGAACTCACGGATGAGCAGAACTTCAGCTGTATTTATTACTTACACATCAGCAGATGGTCCAGGTCCAGCCATTTCATACGCTGCCTGTCTGTGTGTTCCAGGATGATGCCTAAATACACAATGGAAAACAAACAACAACAATAAAACCTTCCCTTGTTGAGTGCAAAGTGATATTAGCAGCCCCTAGACAGGTCTTTGGCCTCTCCTACTGTGGGCCTAAGGGTGAGCTGTGGGCAAGAGGATGCTAGTGCAGTTTAGAGTGCACACTGAAGAGAATGAGAAAGACTTTTTTTTTTTTTAAGAATGTTTACACAAAACCCATTTGCTTTAAAGAGTCTGTGTTCCTCTTGCCACTGCTGTCAGTTATTGGAGACATACTAAGCTAGTGTCTTGGTCTAGTGGTCTGAGCAAAGGACTGGGGCCAGGAATAAGTGAGTTCTAAGCAGGGATCCCACAAGGTGACTGATAGGTGAGACTTAGGGCACAACGCCTGCCTGTCTCACCTGGGTATGCTTGGGAGAAGAGGGCACAGGGCCAAAGCGGAGGAACCTTTTGCCTCCTTGACAAGATGGTGTGGCCAGGAACCTGAAACAGCAGGCGCTGAGGGCAGGTGGGCTGCATGCCTCCCAATGATGAAGTAGTAGTGAAGAGCACTGAGCAACACTGTGGGTGGGTCTGCACTTTGAGCGAGGGAGATCACTCCCAGTTCAATGGGACAGGCCCACTCTAGCTCGGACAGCGCTTGCATGCTAAAATTAGAATGTAGCTAAAGCAGCACAAGCAGTGGGAGGAGCTAGCCACCTTGAGAATCGACTTTGGGGTTTGGATGGGATCATACTTGGGGTGCTTAAACTTCCTGCTGCTCCTGCCATCGCAGCTACTCTCTATTTTTAGCACTCAGGGCTAGTGCGGGTATGTCTCATCAAGCTGGGAATTAGACCCCCAGCTCCAAGTGTAAACATGCCCTACGAGACAGTGTCCCAGCCTTTACTACTAAATGACTGCACCATGCTTTCCCTGCAACAATCCCAAAGCACTTTATAGCAAGTCATGATTTCCTCCGACCACCACACTGGAGAGGTAGGGATATTAACATCCCCATTTATGTATGGGAAGCTGAGGCACAGAGAGATTAATGGCAGCTCAGTGCTGCACAGTGGGATTTTCTTCTCTCTCCCTCAATGGGAATACCAAAAGGGACACTGGGCATCATCTCTCACCAGCTAACTTGGCTGCAACTGCCCGCATCTCTTCCCAGCTGCTACAGAAGTACGTGATGGTGCTTTTGTACAAGTTCTCCAGCAGCTCGGCATTCTCTTTGGCCTAGAGGAAATCAGGGACACATGAGCTCTCTCTGGCTAGAAGTGCCCTTTGACTGCCAGCACATGCTTTTACGAGCCACAGGTAAATCAGAGAAAGAACAGGTGACTGGGTGGACGTGGGAAAAATGGGGATCTGTGGCAGATTTACATTTTCCATCACCCTCAGTCATATATCCCACTCTGACCGTTATTTCCATTACCCATCACACATCTCTACACCACCACACACCACTCCAGTCAAGAATCTCAGACACTTCAACAGCTCACTCACAAGGTGTCTGCAAATGTCCACCTGGAGCTCCTCAGGCTTCAGCTCAGCTGTGCTATCAAGGTGTTCATTCACTGCAGTTTGGAGCCTCTTCAGTCCCAAAAACGGGACACAGAGGTGAAACGTAGCTCTGCATTCCTGAAAAAAAGAAAGCGTGTCACACCATTTAATTGTTCCCTACTGAGTGCTATGGTCATTCAAAGGGAACTCATCTGCTTGCCTGCTCATCTATTCCAGGATAAAAAGGGATTCATCTGGATGTAATTGGCAGAAAACATGCAGGAATGACTAATCGAGGGGAGAGCTTCCACTGCAACCTGGAGGTAGCATCAATGTCTTTTTGGAACAGATCTACCTATGAAAGCTGCTTCACCAGGTCTCTCTTCTGTTCTGGGGAGGCAGGGGCCTGGGGTGCAGAGACAGACAGGAATAGAGAGCTGTCGGGCTCAGACCCATGACCTATCCTGGATTCTGGTGAGGCAGCCATGGAGCAACCTGGCGGGAACTGACTCAGCAGGAGGGCAATGAACTAAGGGGAGAATTTGGGCCTCCACAGCAGGCAGGAATAGCAGATCTCCCCTGGCATTGGGAGGAAGATTCCTTTGGCTTAGTAAATAAGTCACTCTCGGTCTTACCACTGAAACCCTGGGGTTCGGGTCTTGCAGGTGCAGCAGAAGTGTGACCCAGCTCTGTCTAACCTGCTCGGCGAAATAGCCCTTCCATTTTCTTTTGGTCAGGCGGGCCAGGATGCCAAATAGGACAAAGGACAATAAACGAAGAGCATCGTCCTCCTACAGCCAAGAAAGCCCCACAAGTTAGTAACTAAGGGACAATCACATCACGTACCTCACACAGCCATCTCTTCTACGCTAAAGTTGAGGGATTCCAACTACAGCTAGTCGGAAACACTTTCATGCACGAATTTTTGATTTGAATTTGCTGATTCATCAAACTATTTTAGCGACAGTTCCATTTTGATGAAATTCCTCCAGAAGCCAGGCAGGGGTCCTTAGAAACCTGCCTGCTGTCTTGACAGTGCACCCATTCAGCTCCTTGGAAGCCGATCTAGCAGGCTGACTGGGATCGTGGGCTTCCAAACCCACAGCATCTGGGACCCTGGCTCTCAAATTTGCAACTCCCTGGCACTTCTAGCTCCCACAGTTTCCTGGGTTCCCAGCACCTGGGTTCCCAGCACCGAGAGCAGACTGCCCGGACCCAAGGCTTTCAATAGAGCTCGGTTGAGAATAGTAATTCTATTTCACAAAGAGTTTTGAAGTTTGGGGAGAGGGAGTCCCACAAATAGGAACAAAACCAAAATTTGAAATCTCAAAATTCTCTGCAAAAACGGAATCATTCCAACCCTCTCACATAAAAATGGTATAGAGCAGGCCCAACACTCTCTATTGTACCTTGGAACCCCCTTTTCATGGTAATCTAGCTATCTAATCTAGTATTCAGACTTTCTTTGAGGTTCTCAGTGGCAAGAAAGAAGAACAGAAGGGGGAGACTGTGGGAGCAGGGATGTCATCCCCATCCTCCTAATGTTCTCCTCCTCCGTAAAACACCTCTCTTCCCTGGGGCCGAAACATCTCTTCACTCTGACATGAGCAATGCCCAGGGAGTAAATGGAGTCTAATCAAGATCGGTTGAACTGGGGCTGGAGAGTTCTGGTCACATACGTTGTCAAAGTAGGTCCGGATCTGTTGGGTGAGGTCTCTGAAGGAAGAACCTATGTCCTTCTCTTTCAGCTCCTTCAGGACTTTGGCCACTGCTTTCATGCTCTCGCCAATGACTTCAGAACTGAAAGGGTCACTTAAGGCCCTGATCAGTATGACCATAAGAAACTTCTTGTGCTTTTTCACCTGGACAAAAATAGGACATTAAAGAACACTGATCACTGATCACACTTCTAATACGTTTTCTGTAGCAGTTATGAAGCTGTGGGAATTTCATCTCCCCCTCCCACCCCCGGAGACCTATAGCTATATTTCAGACCAGGTTCGAGCTACAATGAGCCAAACTTGGTGCCATAATACACCTGTGTCATCCTAACATTAGATTCCTAGTTACTTAGATTCCAAGGCCAAAAGGAACCCTTGTGATTATCCGGCCTGACCTCCTGCATAACACTGAACTTCCCCGAAATAGTCTCTGTTGGAACTAGAGTGTATCTTTTAGAAAAACGTTCAATCTTGATTTTAAAATTGCTAGTGACAGAGAATCCACTACAACCCTTGGTAAATTGTTCCAATGGTTAATTAAAATTACCATTAAAAATCAATGCCTTATTACCAGTCTGAATTAGTCTAGTTTCATTTTCCCCCATTGAATCTTCTTATACCTTTGTTTGCTAATGGGAAGAACCCATTCTCAAAATGTGTTCCCCATGTGAGTAGTTCTCGACTGTCCTCAAGTCACTCCTTAACCTTCTCTTTGTAAGGCTAAATAGATTGAGCTCCTTGAGTCTATCACTAGAGGTATCTTTTCCAATCCTTTCAGAATTCTTGTGACTCTTCTCTGAATCCTCTCTAATTTATCAGCATCCTTCTTGAATTGTGGAGACCTGATCTGGACACAGCATTCCAGCAGTGCTCACATGAGCGTCATATTCAGAGGGAAAAGAACTTCTTTACTCTTAGTCAAGATTCCTCTCTTTATGCCTCTAAGGATCATTTCAGCCCTTTTGGCCACAACTTCGCATTGGGACACCTTATGTTCAACTGATTCTCTGCCATGACTCAAGTGGTTTTCAGCATTATTGCTTCTTGGGATAGAGTCTCTCATCCTGTAAGTGAGGCCTGCATTTTTTATTCCTAGATGGAGACATTTACACATGGTCATATTAAAGTGCACAGATTGTTTGCTTATGCCCAGCTTAGCAAAGGATCTAGCTTGCCCTGTATTGACTGCAAAGAGGTTACTCGGGTATGTGAGAGAGCAGAATTTGGCCTAGTGCATTGTGTGCAGCCTCTGTAAACTCCGAAGAACTATTTCCCTTGGTTTCTCTAGTTATGCTGCATTCTAGTCAGTATTCTCTCTTACCTTCTCAGGTGCCCCATAGACTAAATTTCCCAGGCCTCTTACAGCCATCTGCCGGACAATGCTGTTCCTATCATGTGACCTTTCTTCCAAGATGCGTAAGACTGGCTTAAGGAACTTCTTCTCCCTGAGCATGGGATCACTCATTAGCTGAAAGAAAATCAACCTGTCCATTAGCCCCAATAGGATCATTAAGATTGGGAATAGAATTTGAGCAGACATGTCATACGCTGTCAAAAACAACAAGGAGTCCTCCTACAGCCCCAGTCTTGAGGATACAGACAAATATGGCTACCCCTCTGATACTTGGCACATAATACACTGTAACTTTAGCATTCCACACAAATGAGAAAGGTCGACAAAACATGGAGCTTTCCTTTTGGGCACTAGAATAGGGATCCACTCACCTCTTGAGAGCCTCTTAGTGGCTGGGTATGGTATCACAGTCCTTTTCTCAGCCCTGGTGCACCCTGCCAGCCATCCTCAGTGAGCCTTCTGTGGCTCAGGCCTCTGGCTGAGTCCCAAAGTCCAAAGGAACCCTTTCTGGGGTAGTCCAGAACAATCCCATTGCCCTCACTTGGGTCTCCAGCCCCAACTCTGGGTCCTTTACATTCTGCCCTTTGTTCAAGCTCTCCATTAGCATTGTCCCCTCCATGGGGCTTATGCCACTGTTGGTGGTAGGGGAACCTGGGCCTGCCCCTAACTCTGGGTTCCAAACCATGGATCCTATAAACAGGAGCTAGGCACTGCTTGATTTCAGTTCATTGTCGCTTCTTCCTACCGGCCACTTTTAGCTTCACCCTCACCTCAGGGTTAAAGTTCTTCGGGACTCTCTTCCTGAAAACCCAGCTTAAGTAAAGGCTGCCAGAATCAAACTCTGGCTGTCCCCTGAATTTCTGTGGCCAGAGAGCAGCGCCCTTTCTTGCCCCTCCAGTTCCTGCCAGGAACTGACCTGCTAAGGCCCTTCAGCTCCTTTTAGCTGAGCCTCATGGGCTCGGATTGGCTGCTTTCATGAAGCCTCTCTAGACAGACCCAGACTGGGGGCTCTTTTCCTGGGGCAGGGTGTAGTAGGACCACGGGGCCTCTTGTAAGGAGCCTCAAAGCTCAGGTACAGCCCATCACAGGCACAGAGAGGTTGTTTTTCTTAGAAGCAGATGAGCCCCGAAGATAGTTGCTTAGCATAAGTGGGAAATATGATGCAGATGTTGGAGGAAGGCTGTGGAAAGGGAGGATGCTGCGGCAGGTATCACACTAGCCTAGGACTTAGGAGACCCAGGTTCCATTTCCTGCTCCCTCAAAGACTTCCTGTGTGACCTTGGGCAAGTCACTTAGCCCTTCTGTGCATCAGTTCCCTGCCTGTAAACTAGGAAACATAGTCCTTCCCTACCTCGCAGGAGTGTGGTGGGGATACAGACATTAAAGAGTTTGGAGGTACTCAGATACTAGAGTAATGAGAACCTAAGATAGACATTAATGTAGTTGTAGGTTGCTTGGTTGGTAGTATTAGGACACTAGGTTCATTCAGAAGATCTGCTGAGCGAAACCAAAATCAGGAGCTGTTGGTTAGGATCAGCACTAGGACTTGGCAGAAGAGGTCCAGTCATCCAAACTCTGTCCGTATCTCTCTCAGCCAGCACCTGTGGTTGTGTAGCTAGTATAGTCAATGACGGCAATAAAAACCACAGAGAGAGAAGGACTCAGAAAGGTATCGTGAAGTTCCTGGTGAGGTTTCCATATAAAGGAGGACCTATTCTACTGTCTAAAATGACAATGACTCCTATGAACAGAACTGTACAACTCCCGAAAGAAAGGCAGACAACAGTCTAATGGTGAAACTACTCTTCAGAGCCCTGTGTCTTACCTGGGCAAGGAAAGCTGTGCTGGTGACTCGGTGGTTTTCTGTGGGGGAATTCACCCAGCGGAGGAGGCTCTGTATGATCTCAGGTGTTATGAGTCCAGATCTTAGCAGAAGACTGGAAGACAAAAGAAACCGCTCATGGGCTAGATTGCACACTTCAAAAAAACTCAGCTACTCTGAGCAGACAGCTCTGATATCTAGGAGTGGGAGCTGTGTGTTTCCACCCAGGACACCCCACCCCCCCCCCCACCCACAAAGCTATAAACGGGAGGTTCCCTCTCAGCCACTCTATTGGCTACTGATTCCCAAGGATAAAATGATGCCTCCTAGATCTCTTACCTCACCAGCAGACACACTCCCTCATGGTGAGTCTTGGGGTTTTCCAGAAGAATCCAGGTTCTCTGCTTCCTGAGCGCTCTCACCAGTCTCTCATTCCCACCCTTGAAAAGCACAGACTCGAATGCTTTGATAGAAAGCCTGGGGAAAGAGAGGCACAGAACTGCAGCAATCAGGAGGAAGGTGCAGCTTGAACAGAGAGTCAGGAAGCCCCGGTTACTTCTCAAGTCTGCTGTTCAATCGGCAGTTCATCCATTGGCAATGTCCTGGACACCAGTGTCCCTGGAAGGACTTGATGCTGGGAGGTAAGTTTCAGTCTCATACATCTCATAGGACTAGTTTTGCTAGGGACAAAATTTTGCAGTCCTTTTTCTCTTTCTGCAAGGACTATGGGCACTAGCAGAGTAAAGTGATATGGAAAAGGTACATGATCAGGACCCAGAAACAGGGGGCATCGAGTGTGGTGATCACTAATGGACATTCTGGGGTCATATCTCCAGATATGAGGTGACAGAGTGCTGAGGGTTTGCACTTGAGTCAGCACTCTGGTCACTATTCCTACTAATTCCGTTCCTCACAGAAGGCCTAATTGGAGAGAGGTGTACCTGATTACAAGGTCAGATTGGGGCTAGTGAGTCAAGGAACCAATCATTCCATTAACAGGGAAACTGTGTAAAAGGACATGGGCAGGAGCCCTTTGAGGGGAACAGACAGAGAAAGAAACTTGGGTGACCAGATGTCCTAATATTTGGGACTTTATCTTATACAGGTGCCTATTCCCTCCCCCCCGTCCTGATTTTTCACACTTGCTGTCTGGTCACCCTAAGAGAAACAGAAAGACAAAAAGCTAGGAGAGCCTGACAAAGTGTGGTCTCTGAGTGGAAACACCTTACTCCCCACCCGACTTTTGGAGAAGAGTTTAGAAAGTTGAGATACAATATAAAGGTGCTATGTATTGGTAGGGAGATTAAATAGACTATATGTTGGTGCTTAGAAGGAAAAGAGTCTCAACGCGGTCTGTATTTGTGGAAGATGTGGGGGTGCAACACCCCTCTCTGTCACAGCTGGGGGCTCATCAGGGATTTCCCTGTTATCTATGCAAATGGAGAGCCTGTTGGAGAAGCCGGTGTAGAGGTTTGGCAGTCCGGTGATGGAGGGAACACTGAAACGGGTGATGAAGCTGCAAAGAGAAGTGTGGAACAGGGGTTCTCAACCTTTCTGTTTCTGAGCCTCCCCCCACCCTCAAGATGCTAGAAATACTCCATGGCCCAGTTCCAGGCCTCTGCCCTGCCAGGCATCAGAGTTTGGGGCTCCTGGGTCCGGATTTTAACCCCACAGGGTGCAGGGGCTCGGGGCTTTAGTGCAGGTGCTGGGCCTCAGGGCTCCAGCCCGGCTGGGCTCAAAGCTTCAGCTTTCTGCCCTGAGCCCCAGCTAGTCTAAAGTCAACCTTGCTTGGCAGAACCGCTAAAACCAGCCCGGTTGAGAACTGCTGGTGTAGAACAGTGGTCTCCAAACGTTTTGGCTCACGCACCCCCAGGGTGACCTGCCGCAGACGCGCCACCGATGGGAGACCTGCCGCAGGCGGGCCGCCAAAGGGGAGCACCAGCCTTGGACGTGCAGAGCTGCCGCCGAAGGAAAAAAACGGCAGAGTGCTGTCCGGCGGCCCTACTAATGCCACGCTCCCCCCGGGATCATCCCGCGCACCCCAGTTTGGAGACCACTGGTGTAGAAGACCCGACAGACCTTCCAACAATCCCACCAGGCAGAAAAACAGCCTTTCCTTGCCTGGTAGGTTTAACAGCAAAAGAGCCATCAGGAATTTATACGGGAGCAAGCCCAGGTCTGGCAACAACTCCTCCAAAGTTTGGTGAGTCCTGTGACAGGAAATGGAAACCAGGCACAGGAGATCAGACTGTAAAAATGGGACCTGAGAACAACCCCGATGTGTTTTTGGTTACTCTTCAAGGAGCAGCAGTGAGACCTCCTAGGGACAGAACAATGTGGGCCCTTCAACTGACACCCTATTTAACCGGGGAAGCACATACAGGGCTTTTAGTGATGAGCAGGCAAGCGATTATGACATGATTAAGGCAGCCATGCTGGACGAGGTGGGGCCTGTCCACAGAAAAGTACTGCCAGAAATGTAGAGTTGAAAGATGGATTGAGGGATTATGCCTCTGTGCATTTGGACAGGAATTAAAAGATTGGGCCACTCATTGGTAAGGGCAGATACTCAGACTGTGGGGGAGATCATGGACTGCATGATTCTGGAAGTTTCTTCAGAGTCTCCCTGAGCATATCCGAGGATGGGTTCTGTGGCGCCAGCCAGTTCATCTGGACCCCACAGTTAAAGTGAGAGGAATTTACAGAGGCGGACATTCCCAGAGTGAGTCAGTGGTTTAAGGGACTAGATCTGAAAAGGACCAGAGTGCCTACAGCTGGGAAGGGCAGCAAGAAGAAGAGGGAGGAGCCTCAAGGAACTGTAGTGGGAGCTTGGCCTACAGTGTGCTTCCGACATGGACGTGAAGGACATCTAAAAAGAGACTGTCCTAAAATGGACTGTGGGTTTGCCCAGTTTTGTGGTTGGGACAAGACTCCCAGGCAGGGAAGAAAAAAGAAAGTACCTACCGTATTGGTCTGGGTAGGGAGGAGCCAGCAAAGGGACTAATGGACACAGCTTCATCCTGTTTGCTAATCAGGCAGGAGTTAGTGAAACCCCACTGGATACTTCCCAGAGGTAGGATCAAAACTGAATACTAGGTCCATGGGGACAAGAAATTCTGCCCAGTGTCCATGGGGACAATAAATTCTGCCCAATTTTAAGGACTCTGAAAATTAAGGGGAAGTTTAGGCAGAAACATGTAGCGGTAGTGGATGGATTGCCCCACTGCCTTCTACTGGGCATGGACTGGAATCCCTTTCTAACAGGGACACCAAGGCAGGTATGGAGGCCCAGGAGGGTGGAAATAAAACCTGAAGGGCCAGGTAAAGAGGAAATATATGTAAAGGGTCTGGAGAAACCTAGACACGAAAGTATAGACAAGAGGGAGGAGAAAGAAAACAAAGGTCAAGCATAAAGGTGACTTAAGATCATCCGTTGGGGTCAAACAGTCATCAGAGCTCTTACCACCAGGATCTCAGGAGCAGGCATCCCTAGAACGCTTTGGAGGGACTCGGAGCAGTCTGTGTCCATGGAAGAGGCCGGGGCACAGCCTACCACCCCGTCACATATAGGTACCTAAAATGGGCCTGCACATGGGCCAACAGCATGAGCAGAATATATACTCGTGTCTGCAGCGCCAGCAATCACATAGCTAGGTACCCATCCATCTGAACAAATTCAAGTTTTGTGGACAAAACTGAGGCACCCATCTTGAAAACCTGACCCACTGTGGCCACTACCTAAGATCAGCCTTACTGGCCCAGTCCAATGGTCCATCTAGTCCAGTACACTCTCTTCCAACATTGGTCAATGCCAGCTCCTTCAGCAGGAATGAACAGAACAGGGCAATCATGAAATGATCCAATCCCTGTTGTCCAGTCTCAGTTTCTGGCGGCCAGAGGCCTAGGGACACCCAGAGCTTGGGGTTGCATCCCTGACCATCTTGCCTAATAGCCATTGATGGACCTGTTCTCCATGAACTTATCTAATTCTTTTTTTTAAAAAAAACCCTGTTTTACTTTTGGCCTTCACAACATCCCTTGGCAATGAGTTCCACAGGTTGACCGTGTGTTGTGTGAAGTAGTACTTCCTTATGTTTATTTGATACCTGCTGCCCATCCATGAACAGAGCTGAGATCCTGGTTTCCTAGGAAAATTCAGAGACATTATAAAACCATGAAGTCTGTAATTTGAGCACCTTGTTGGCACGAAATAAAGAAACACAACAAGAAGAGAAACTAATCATGTTGTGAGATTGGTGGGAAATGTACATTAATGTGCTACCAGAGCTCAAGTCAACTGAGGACTCAGGAATCTTCGTGTTAACTGGCGAGGGGCACAGAGTGGGTGCCGAGGGGCCTGGTACGTACATTCTAGTTCACTAAAAGATTGCCCCATGAGTCTCAAATAAAAGCCCATGTCACCAATATCATTGTGAAACGCATGTACAGATGCTGTGTAAAGAGTCATGGATATGCACTGAAAATTACATTCTTAGGATCTGTGTCTTGGGACTAGTCACCAGGAAAGGTGACAAAATGGTTTTCTTTCAGGCAAGAAATGTTTATCCATCTGTTTGTTTACATGTGAACCCTACATGCTTAATGTACATTCAGTTGAGAAGGACTGTGAGAACTTTAAAGAAAGAAAAGTAGCAGGAAGTAGACGGGGGTGGGGACCCAATTTTGGGGTACACATCAAAGGTTTGCTCTCGTCTATTTGGGGGACATCTTTCACTTAGGAAGTAGATGGACCGCGAGTTTGCTTCATGAAAGAGGGGTCGCGATCAGGCTTGGTTGAGAACTTTGGGTGAGAAACATCTTTAGACAGGAGGTTAACCTGTTGGTTAAGTTTAGTTTCTAGGAGCAGGTTATGATTTCATTTGAAATGGAACCATTTTTTGCTTGCATTCTTACTGACGGTCACTGGAATCTCTGTTCTTTGATAATCTCCCTTCTTGTTTTCACTAGAAATATATCTAAGTGCTGTGTGTTTTGCAGTACAGAGTCTAAGTATCGAGTACAGAGTCTAAAGTAGAAGTAATAAACGGGCGTGTACTGTTCCATTGGGAACAGCAGGCCTGACAATTCTGTGGGAGATCAGTGGATAAAGGGCTGGACACCATACGGAATGGTCAGAGGACTCGGGGGTGGGTGTGTGCCTGTCATTAACCTGTACAAAGAGACTGAGGTCTGAGGAGGCCTGGGTGGCAGTGTTTGTTTTGCCAGAGCCTGGTAGTTTCAGGGAACTGACCCACAGCAGGCACAGACAAGACTTCCTCACTCGAAGGGCACGTGGTGGTAAGGTGCCTCGTAACCCTGGGAACTCCTGGGGAGCGTCACACAACTCTCCTGGAATTCTCTTGGTTTCTCTCCCTTCCTTCTAATTACCGGCAAGGGTTGCCCTCAGGAAGTTGTAGCCCTTTTCGGATTTCTCTCGGGCTGCTTCTCGTTGGCAAAGGCAGCTTTTGTCCGAGGGTTTGGCTGACCTGCTGCAGGAGAACAGGAAACAACTCTGGGAACAGTTCCCGCACAGCTTTGCTCGACTGCAGGGCTGACACCACCTCAAAGATGGCACATGTTGCCTGAAAGGAGAGCATGGTAAAAAAGGAGATCTCTTCCCAACACCATCACACCCTCTCTCCCCGTCTGATATCTGCTGTACGAAATTCTCCCTTCTGCCAGTAACTTGAATGACAGCGAGCAACTTGCTTAACTCGTGGCTCACTTTCCCACATCTGTACAAATGTGTATGACCTCCCAAGGCATGCTGTGAGTCCAAAGGAAGATTTGCAAAGAAACCTGCTCCAAAGACATTCTAATGGCCAGATAGTATTCAGTAAATCAGTAACGTATCTAAAACTGCAGCAGAGGCTGGACTCAGGGAAACAGTCCATCAGTGGAGAAGTGCCCACACAGCAATATTATACCACACTTCCAGCTTTCCATCAGCAGGATTATCGCAGGGCACAGGAAAGCCTGAAAGACGTGTCTGCCATCTAACTTACTAAGAGAGGTTCAGCAGCTGCCAAATGCCTGTCAATTTCGGTCTCTGAGGTGATGCTGCCTTCTGTTCTTGTTGGAGTCTTTATCTTCTCTATTAGGGCTCGTAGGACTTGAGTGGCAAGCAAGGGGTCTCCCCCCAGAGATCTCCACTGCTCAGCGGTGTCACTGCAGTTGAACAGAAGTTACAGGTGAGCCCTGGACACTTTTGTGGCTCACCCTGAATGTGTCATATTTTAGCAAAGACCAAATGTTCTCCTTGCCTATGATGAGAGAGTTAGGAGTCCTGTCCTCCTTTAATGCTCCTCATGTTTAAATATTGAGTTTCCAGGTACAGAACTAAGTTAAGTGACCTAGTCCTCCTGCAGCCTAACCATTAATCCTAGACTTCAGAAGGACAGGACACAGAGCGCCAACCTCACTTCCTGTTTTCTCCACTTCCCAGTCAATATGGAATCATGAGCATGTGGCTCCCAAAGATCTAGGGTTTGGAAGGCAAGTGGATGAAAGAAAAGCCAGATTCCTACTAGATGGACATACAACTATGAGAACGAATGTTCTTGGCCATCCTAGGTCCCCTTCACAAATGGCGTCCCTACCATCTCTTTGCCAGAAGCTGGGACTGGGCAACAGGGGATGGATCACTTGACAATGACCTGTTGTGTTCATTTCCTCTGGGGCATGTGGCACTGGTCACGGTCGCAAGACAGACTACTGGGCTAGATGGCCTTTTGGTCTGACCCAGTATGGCTGTTCTTATGGTCTTAGATTCCAGCACTGATAACTGATACCTCAGTTAGGGATCTTGAAATGAAATGATGGATCTGCTTCCAGTCCACTTTTAAGTACCAAGGATGGCAACTCTGCTCTAGCAGCCACACCCTCACTGATACCAAGCAGAGGTCTGATGATAATATTGGCCCTAGTCTTTGCAATCAGCCAGGGATTTGCACCTGAAGCTGTCATGCTACCAGGAAACCAACAGCCACTGCTCATTTCCAGAGTGAGCTCAATTCAGGCGTCTAGAGAGGTAGATGTTTCCAACAATACACTCCAGTTATACCAGTAAAGATAGATCTTTAGGATGTCAAAGCAGCTATCCATGAATGGAAACAGAATGACACTAAATTTCTCTCCGCACCCCACCTTAACATGTTCTTGGACCTTCCTGCAGAAAGAGCCAGGCTATTAACCCTTAGGAATGATCCCAAACTGTTTGCGGCTTAAATGAAGCCCTACATCTCCTAGTACAGCTGTGGGATCCATGTTTTACCAAGATGAATGCAATAGGTAGCGGTATATACCTGTCCATCGGCAGACGTTTGCTGAGGAGGCTGGAGATCACTGCCTCTTGGTGATGGTGAGCTAGAATGGACACTGCCTCCACCAGGAACTGCCTCAAGCTGCCCTCCTGGATCGTAGGCATGTGGCGATATAGTATAGCCAGGATATCTGGCACCTGGAAGGAACAAAACCAGAAAGAAATGTCCCTTTTTCTTTCTCTCCATTCACTCTACAGAATCAAAACCTTTATTTAGCCATTTGCTGCTTTTTTAGAAATGCCTCACTTCAAGAAGCAAATGTTCAAATACGTCTGCGTAACTTGAGCCCACACAAAGTGCCCACACACGGCTGTAAAAATTAACACTGACACACACACAGACATACCAGGTAATTTAATGTGGTGGTGCCCAGCTCTGCATTACATAAACCAGTTCACATGCACAAAAGGCAGCTTTGCTTGCCCAGATTTTGCAGGTGTGATTTAAGCAGCCAAATCTGACCATTTGCCTCGAAGAATGCAGAGCTCATCAACAAACACAAGCACAAAATATGCAAGTGCTTTAAAGACAGTGTGTAAATGCCTGGGACTATGAACAGGGGACTACCTCTCATATTCATTCCTAGCCCTTCACATCTTCAAAACACTGTGCAAACATGGCAGTTCTGCTGCGAGGGTTCCCTGTCCTGGGGCCTTTCACCAGCCTTGTTAGAAGATTTGTGGAGTGCTCCTTTCATCTAGCCCTAATGCACTGGGCTCCAGAATAAGGCATATAAATAGTGGATCCCAAAGACACTAGAGTTTTCTCCCTCCTTCCTTCTCTTCTTAAAGGGTAGGTCTACACAGCAAAAAAATCCCACAGCAGTGAGTGTCAGAGCTCAGGTCAACCTGGGCCTGTGGGGCTTGCACCATGGGGCTAAAAGTGGAGCTGTTCCTGCTCGGGCTGGAGGCCAGGCTCAGAAACCTGGCAAGAGGGTGGCAATAGCCCAGTGCTCTTTTTAATCCATGTAGCCCTTAGCCATAGGCCTCCTAATACCTGGAGGCCTCCAAGTGCCAGTCATTCTGTCTTCTTGTATTTTCCCTGGAGTCTGTTTTCTCAAGCCTTTCTTGGCTGAATACTGTGGCAACAAGCTAGACCAATAAAGAACCAACCATCTTCCTTTTCCCTTGGATTATCTCGGTCTACTGCTCTTGATTCTGCCATTGCCTATCTTAGGGTAGGAACAGAGATGGAATCGACTCTATGTCCGAGGGGGAGAAACAGCAAGATTTTTCTTCCTTACACATGAGGGCAAAGATCAAAAAGCCTAGAGTTTAGGCAGAAAAGCTCTCCAGTTCCCAGTTTTACCTTGTCCAGCATGGCACCTCCACACTCCTTCAGGATGATCTTCATCCATAGTCCAGCTGCCGTGGCACAGGTGGGGCTAGCAGACAGCAGACCACCCAATGTGGCCGCAATAAAGTCTGTGGCCTGTTCGGAGGGAAAGTACTCACTAACAACCTGGGAACAAATCAAAAACAGGAGAGACCGCAATGATGTTTGGCTCCAGCACTTTTAAAAATGGAAAAAAAGATACCTGCATCAGCAAATGGTGAATTAGCCTCCTGTCTAGCTCGCCATTTGGGATTACAATTCTCTCTCTAGTCTATAGACTACATTTTTGTATTCTACACTAATGATATCAGGTTAGAGGCAAAGAATCTGTTGCATAGTTAGCACAACATTGTACTGGATATGCAGGAGGTAAGTTTCCCTTTGTAGTCTCTTACATACACTGCATCTTTTTACAGCACATAGAAGTCAGTCAAGAGAGGCATGCACACAAATATCGGCGAAGGCAAACCCACAAGGTGACGGAATGAATCCTGGGTGGTTTCTCAGCTTGATGTTCCACTAACACAGTTTTTCTCCTGGATGGCTGGATGGCAGGGCCGGCTCCAGGCACCCGCCAAGGAAGCTCGTGCTTGGGGCGGCAGATTGCAAGGGGCGGTGTTCCGGCCAATCTTAGGGCGGCATGGGGGTTCTTTTATTTCATTATTTTTTGTGCTTCACTGCTCTGGATCAGTGAGAAAGCAAGAGCCGGCCCTGCTGGATAGGTACATGCGTGTGCATCTGCGTGCGCATTTTCATGGGCGTGCAACGTTCTGTGGAATCTGGTTTTTACGTGGCATTCAGAGCACACATCTATGAAAAGCATCTTGCTGGTTACTAGCAGCCAACGCCCCGCTCCCACAGCTCGCTCTGAGTACGGAAAGGCATCATGAAAGAGCAAATGTCAAATGAACGGTGCCCGGTCACTCGCACATCCGCACAAGCTTTTTGAGTCAGTTACCCTGGCCATTTTGGAAGATGCCTGAAACAGAGCCTCGGGGTCTGGAGCTGTTAGTGCTTCACGGAGACATCTCAGCTCCTCCTCTGCTGAGCCCAGGTTTATGGACTGGCCTGGAGTGGAGAAAAGGAGAAAAAGTACTGTAACGATTAAGGAAACTGCATCCCTACTGCATGGATCTTCATACGGGAGGATCCATGTGCTATGTTGTCATCAGCATAGTGTAAAATCTTGGTCCCACTGAAGTCAATGGCAAAACTCCTGTTGACTGGAATGGAGTCGGGATTACACCCTAAAATGTCTGAACGTTAACAGTAGTGGTATGTTATTGTGAATGATCCAGGATTGAACAAGCACTGTATTCAGCTTGGAGCAGCTTTGTGTGTGTGTCTGGTTTCAGTAGTCTCTCTGCTCTCACTATTTACATCTAAGCTCCTATTCAAGTACAACTCATGCAGGTAGATCAGAGGTTCCAGTTTAGAGGTGAATCCCTCCACCAAACTCTCCTTGTAAAAGAGACGGGGATAGACAAAAAACTTTGGCAAGAAACCCAGGCTCATCATCAGTCACTTCTAAACAATGCTGGGATTACTATGTTGTACATTCAAAAGGTTGGAGTCCCTTATTCTGTTTCTGAATCACCAACACTGTTTTTAGGACTGATTAAGAATCATTGGAAATAGGATGACCAGGGGTCCCGATTTTATAGGGACAGTCCCCATTTTGGGGTCTTTTTCTTAGATAGACTCCTCTTACCCCCCACCCCCTGTCCCGAGGTTTCACATTTGCTGTCTGGTCACCCTCATTGGAAATGGCCTTAAACGATAACCAAGCTCTATCCCTTAACATCTAACCATTAGGTGAAAAGAATATCCTACTCTTTCACAAAGGGGAAAAATGGCCTCTACTTATTCCAATAGCTTGGAATGCTCATGACAGAGGGGCTGCTGGAAGAACTTTTTGTTTACAGAATTATTCCAGGAAACCCCTCCAATCCAGCCAGTGGCAGGGTAAAGAGAATGAAAATGTTTAGTACCAAGGGCTTGTCTCCATGGAGATATTCAAGAAAGCTAATCCCCATTCATTTTCAAAATGCATTAGTTAAACTTCATTCAACACCTGTGGGGACACACTTATTTAGAATTAAAGTGGCCTTCATTCAGGTTAGTTTCATTCATGGAATTCACTACAATTAATAAGGCCCATTTTAATTCAGAATCAGAGCATCCACACATGTGTTTAATGCCATTTACCTCATGCACTTGAAATGTACACCTTTAGTTCATTTGGATTAACTTTCCTTACTGTCCCTGTGTAGACAAGCCCGAAGGAATTTAGCCCTTATCTACCTGTATGCAGACCATTTATTAGTTGTACAGTTCCCAAAAGTGTGCTAGGCTCTTTACACATCAGAATCTTCTCTTCTAATGAGGTATTTACAAGATGCCCACCATTCTGTTATCTAAGCGACAACAGACAGGACAGAAAGAACTAGATAGGCAGACAAATGGACATTACAACAGTGAAAGAAGCTGAAGAATTCCTTATACCTGCTAATGGTCTCCTCACCTTGTATACAGAGAAGGCAGCTGATACAGTCAACCACCCACTGACGGGACGTGGCCAGCGAATCACAGCTGTATGGTGCTATTAGTCCAATCAGAGATCCAAACTGATCAAAAGTTCCCTGAGTCTAATGAAAAAAGAACAAAGAACGAAGAATGAATGGTCTCCAGTTGGACTAGACTTCACTTGCCATCCTTATTGTTCAGACCAGTCAGCTCTGTGTTTTTTGGGGAACCAGGGCACAGTATCTAGCCTGTCTGACTCATGAAAGACACCCCCTGCCCCCACCAGTCTCTGTTTGAACCAAAACCCATCAGAGAAAAGGCTTGCAGAGAACAATGAAGGGTGTTGGGAGACACACCTAGACCCCTCCTGAGAAGGGTGACAAGATTAAGACATCTCCATTTGCATACAGAATGAAGAACAGAGACAACTCCCCTAGCCTCATCTGCATGAAAGATGGGATAGGAATTAGCATGAAGAATGAGGAACAGAGAACCGCACTGAACTCTGGGACCAGAAAAGCAGGGACGCATTGCATCATGGGAATCCCTGCTCCAGATGCTAATGAACCTATGCCTGCGCACACCTAGCTCAGCAATTATCAGACCAATTCTAGTAATAAATCTTTATTATCCTAAAATACTGAAGCAGCCTAGTTGCCTTGTGAGCTCCCTGGAAAAAACCACCACCCATAGCCAAGAGTGATCAGCTCCGATTGTCTAGCCTAAAGAAAACCCTTGAAAACCCATTAGTTTACCCATAAACAAATCTAGTGTTCTCCCTTGAACCATTGTATTTTCTCTACAAAACCCCCTACCTATGCCCAAGTAAGGGTTCTGATGTATAGACCCAAACTCTGCATCAGTTCCACTGGGATTCCATCTCCTGACTGATTGTGCTGGGGGCTCTGCCTGTCTCCAGCACTCAGGACCCTGAGCTACCACCATTACCTGGGAACCCCACCCAGTTCAAGCCTCATGGAGTGGGTGAGATTCCCCCCCCCTCGCCCCTCCGTTTTCTTTTCTTCCTCAGGTATTAACCTTTCAAATGTAACCATTATGTTTGTTTAGCCCTCCTTGTGTAGTTATCACTATTATTCAATAAATAACTTTTATGGTTCAGTTGGTTGCTTCTCTCTCCCTCTCTCTCGCTCTCCAAATTTTACTCTGTATTTTCCGCTTCCCCCATTTACTCTGCAGCAACCCTTCTTTTACCTAAGCTAAAGGTCCCGGTAGCGCCCAAAAATACTGTGGGGTTTGCTCATGAAGTGGGTTACTACCAGTACAATTGTAATGTGGAAGTGGGATAGGGATGTGTTAAACTTGGGGCACATAAGAGGGGAGCAGCTGAAAGTGCTGCTTAACCCAGCCCATTGAGTACAGGGCCATATGAGAGGATCAGCTGGAGAGTGCTGATTGACCTGGTCCGCTCAGACTTGCTCTGCTAGTGTGAGCGTACGTGCGTGCGTGTTCATCTAGTTCTAGGGCTGGAGGAACCCAGCCCTGGGGAACCGAGGTCCTGCAGGGTAGCTCCATTGGGAGGGCACTTGCAGAAGGAAGGAGTAGAGCTCCATATGAACACACAAGTGACATAAGCAGCACATTAATAGAATTACAGACACCCCCCCCCCCAAGAAGAGTAACTCAAATCAATGAGCCTACCCCAAAGTAACATGCACATCTGGTAACATTGTGCCCCTGGTTCCTGTACTGTACTGGGTAATGCACATTGGAAAACATAATCCCAATTGTACATAGAAATGGATGGGGTCTAAATTAGCTGTTATCACTCAAGAAAGAGACCTCAGAGTCATTGTGTACAGTTCTCTGAAAGCATCCGCTCAACATGTGGTCAAAAAAGCTAACAACATGTTAGGAACCCTTAGGAAAGGAATCGATAAGAAGACAGCAAATATCATTATGCCACGATAGGAATCTACAGGACCCCCACACCTTGAATACTGCGTGCAGTTTTGGTCATCTCATCTCAAAAAAGATGTGTTAGAATGGGAAGAAATACGGAGAAGAGCAACAAAAATTAGGCCTATGGGATAACTTCTCACCCAAGGGAGATTAAAAAAAGAGCGACGTTTCAGCTTGGAAAAGAGACGACTCAGAGGGAATATGCTAGAGGTCTATAAAATCATGACTGGTGTAGAGAAAGTCAATAAGGAAGTGTTATTTAGCCCTTCACCTAACACAAGACCGAGGGGTCCCCCAATGAAATTAATAGGCAGCAGGTTTAAAACAAACCAAAGGAAGCATATCTTCACACAATGCAGTCAGAAGACAGGATACTGGGCCAGATGAACCATTCTTTTGCGGGAGGCAGGTTAGCCATTCTTATGTTTTATGTTCTTAGCTGGTTAAATAGAAATTTTCCTTTACCACCCTGGGAGCATAAGAACCAAGAATGCATTTGTGACACTGGCAGACCAGGCAACCTGTGTGACCCATAATAACTTAACAAGAGGCACTTCCACTGTATCAAGACAGTTCACTTGCATGTGAATTTCAAAGAGATGGATTAGACTAGCAATCCTCAACTCATTCAAAAATGAACAATAGATGCTAAGTCTATTTGTCTGTGTTGATCTATACGCGGTTAGAAGTTTCACAATGTAACCAAATTAGCTTGTCGATGCTCATTCCCTTTCAGGTCTTCATTATGTGTGCAAGGTGTTCAGTTAACCTTAAAATCAAAGATGTAAGATACTGCAGGAAACTAATAATTTCTACATTGTCTTCAGCTTAACACTCTGTGTTATAATGGAAGAACGGCTAATCACCTTATGCGAATGAGTAACTAGTTTACTGTGTATGCACAGGAAATAGAAGAAAAGGAGTACTTGTGGCACCTTAGAGACTAACCAATTTATTTGAGCATGAGCTTTCGTGAGCTACAGCTCACTTCATGATGAAGTGAGCTGTAGCTCACGAAAGCTCATGCTCAAATAAATTGGTTAGTCTCTAAGGTGCCACAAGTACTCCTTTTCTTTTTGCGAATACAGACTAACACGGCTGTTCCTCTGAAACAGGAAATAGAAGATTAGCTTCAAAGCAAAGTACAGGAGGCGATCTGCATTGCCTAGTCTTTCTCGGGGGAAGGTCCTGCTGTAACCATTTTTGTGAGGTAGGCTTGTCAGCCTGCTAGAATAGCTAGAAAAGAGAAGGCTCGGGCCTCATCCTGTCTTCTCTAGTCTGCTGAAACTTTGAACAGGGAAAGTGTAAGCCATAGGACAGAGAGCTTCCAAATCATCATTTGAAAGAACCTGGAAAATGCATGGAAAAACTAACAGTCTTTACATCTAAGCTGCCTTTGGATTCTGATCTCTTGGGATGATTCCAGAGAGACTTGTACAAGCCAGCAGTTTATTCCATCACTGTTGTGATCCTGAACTATGAACATTGACAGTCACTTGTATGGATATTGATCTTTTCACCATTTGTAACTCTCTTCTTTCTTTTAAGAAGAAATCTTCAATTTCGTTATTAAGGATTGGCTGGCAGCATGCTATTTGGGAAAGACCTGAGATTCACCTTGACCTGGGGATTAGCATCTGGTCCTTTATGATGGGTGAACCTCACATATGGTGAATCAGGTTTTCAGTAACCCCTCACTATATTAGACTGGGCTGTTTAGATGGGAGCCTAGGTCTGGAATGCCAAAAGGGGACCGTGTTTGGCATTTTGTTAACTAGGGTGGAAGCTCTTTTGCTGTTGACTTGGTGCATGTAATTCTAGAATAAGCCATCAGTTTGGGGGATCGTCTGCCCTCTACTTCTTGCAGTCTGCCCGGAGTGTGGTCACAGCATTGTTGTGTAAACCTCTCTCTTATGGAAGCAGAGGGATCTTAGTCACTTTGAGATCCCAGCTGCTGCCCTGGAAGCTTTTTTCATGCATTTGCGTTGAGTGTCAGATCGGATATAAGCAGGGAAGTCAGCTCAAGAAGAGGAAGGCTATACTCACTGTGCTATGAACTGTCTCTTGATAGGCAGTCAGCAGCTGGATGGTGGCCTGCAAGGCCCTTTCTCTCTCCCACTCCTTCTCTGAATGGAGCCATGTCTCTAGTAGCTGTTGGTAGAGCAGGGGAATGGACAGAGTTAGTACCAGAAAATCCCTCCCAAAAGTTCCTCTTAAACAGGTTTAATTGTCACTAAAATCCCTCTCCAAAGCACCCGACCTCCATGGAGCGAAGGAATTACATGTCTAATGGAAGTGCCAGGGACCAGATTCACCTCTGAGTGATTGAAGACAAAGGAGTTACATGAGAGATGAACCTGGGCCTGTGTACGTGATGTCTCCTGTAGACTGTCTGATGGGAGCTGTCTACCACATTGCATGCTGTTTGATGTCTGCTGCTGTGTTCTGTTTCCTGGGCAACTTCTCCCACATTGAGTGGCCAAATGAGAGAGAGGAGCGTTTCTTTTTATTAATTTGAAGAAGAGCAGAGAAGTCCCCCCCCCCAGCCCAGCTCCTTTTAGAACTTCATTTTTATACTGAAGGTGCATCAAACTCCCCACCCCTCAGCTCTTCAAGATATTCTGTTCATGTCTGAGGAACAGGAAGTCTCCTCTGGATGAGTTTCCATACACAGGGCTTAACTCAATATGAATGAATTCCTCTTTGAAGAAGTGATCAGTTTCAACTGGTTCTCTTGGATTTGGCTACTGCAGTGGTGATTTTCTTGCCGGTCCAAGTAGTGTCAACTACATTGTAAGAAGTTGGTCCCAATCCAGCCCTGGCATAAAATGGCATAGCTTCTGTGGATTTCAGCGGGGCACATGCCTGCTTATCCCAGGAAGAATTTGGTGCTTTTCCCCCCGACAATTCACTCCATTGTGGAAAATTCCTCCACAACTGAAGCTTGACCCCCTAAATCTCTGACTCTTCCCTGCAGTAACACAACAAACAAACAAACAATCTTCACCATGGTTCAATGGTCTACTCACTTGAAACATTTCCTGGAACCAGTGTGCGGTTGGTTCTTCCTCCAGCAAAGTCTTCATTAGCTTGCCAAGGGCTTCTAAGGACTCTACGTACAGTGACTGAAACCAGAAGAGAAGGAGTGAGGCTCAGCACAGATAATTTGTGTGTGGGGGGGGACGACTGGGGGCTGGGGAAAGCTAACCATAACCTTGCCAGGGAGGCCATGTGTGACTGCCATCACCCAGTGCCTGCTGGGCAGAAATACAGTGGATGGTGCCTGAGGAGAATTGTTGTCACGTACCTGTATAGGCAGAGCATCCTTTGCTGTCTCACCTTCCTCTTTCATCATCTTCTCCAGGGGAGGGAGGGGAAACAAACTTTTGAAACACTGATGAAGGAGCTCACGGTTTTCCTTCAAGGTCAAAGATGGTTTGAGTTTGCTGGCAGAAGAAAGAGAGAGAGAGAAAAGTCATGCATTAGACTCAGTACCACCTCCAAGTAAAAGAAATGGGTCCAATGACTGGAGATTGTCTCAATCTAAAACCCCAAATGCAAACAACCCTTCACTTTGCAGCTGAGCACCTCTTTGCACCTCTATTAAGTATTGGCTCATTGAAAACTAAAGCTAAAGCTTCAAGTCCCCTTTTTAGAGAAACCCACAAGCTTCCTTCCCCCTGCCAGCAAGCCAGACACCTCCCTCCCCATCTGAACACTCCTGCATTGGACTGCATGCCCCACAACCTCCAAGTTTGTGTCTTTTAAGCACAAACCTCCAAATGGACACATTCAAACCCTCAAGAACTAAAGTTCTGCTGGTGAGCAGCATGTGAGCCAAACCTGGCAGGCATCAAACTACTCCCAACCTGGCACTCATGAACTAACAAAGACGACGTCACAGTGCCAGGAAATATGGCAGAAAATAGCCTACCTCAGATGTCTAATGGCAAGAATTGCCTTGTAGCGAACTGGAGATGCCAGGGAATCCAGTGGTTCCTTTTTAATGAAGTCCTGAAATGCACGAATAGGGAAATGAAAAAAATGGGAAATGGATTTGAAAGGCAGAGAGGCTTTCCTCTCACACCCTGAAACAGGGCCATATGCCAGGTCTGTAATAAACAGACACCGTGCTCGGCAGGCTCTCTGCCTCAGAAATGGACCGTAGGGCCATCTGCAGGCTATACGGAGGACAGAAAGGTAACTCCCCAGACACAAGCCATTCCTGCCACTTACAGCCCACAATAGGTCGGCATCCCTGCCAAGCTCAGAGTGGACCCAGCAGCATTCTGGGTGCCGTGCAGGTAGCTCATGAGACTGCAGTGGTACAGTCACAGCCAATGGATAAAACAACTTCTACCTGGAAACCCAGTCTGATGACATTACAACAAACTCCTTTGTACTTCAGTCCTCAAAGCTCCTCATCACTCACCAGCATGTAGCCAAGGAGCTCCAGTTTGTAAGAGAATTCGTACTCCTGGGAGTCTCTGGTCTCCAAAATGGCACAGCTAATCTCCGTGACATTCTGGATGAGGGTTAATTTTAGGTGCATGTCCTACATAATCCAGAAGGAGAAACAAGAGGATGTGGATGAGAAACGGAGAGAAGAACCAGAGTCCAGAAGATAAAGATCAGGAATTAAATCTAGCCACAGGAGAGGAGAGAGGTGTCCACAGACCCCAGAAGGCAGAGAACCCTGGCTCTGCACCCACCTCAGAAGAAGAGAAAACCCAGGTTCATGAAAGAAATCCAGGGCCACTTACACCAGAGCAGCCAGGACTGTAGCAAGGAAATCAAGCTCTGTGCAATTTAAACAAGCAACTTGTGGATAGAAAAGGCAAGAGCTGAGGGCAGATTATTTAGAATTTACCTTGTTTGTAAGAGCGATGCCCAGCACCTGAAAAACAAAATGCAAAACAGCTATTAGCAATGTCTATAGTCCCACATAACACACATCCTCAAAATGGCCTGGCTGGTGAATATGGAGCAGAGAGAAATCATGATTGTTAAATCTTCCAAAAGGCAGGAAACGTATCCAGAGGGGGTGTTTTGCAGAGGTCAAGATCAGGGGCCATCCTATGGAATATTTGCATTTGTGAACTTCTGGAAGATATCCGTTTGGTTCAACTGTGATCAACTTTTTTGACAAAGGCTAAATGAGATTCTCACTTAGACAGGGCAGAACTGAATGGCAAAGTGACGTGGCGAGGTTGCACTGAGAGGAGAGTCAGTACCAGCAGTCAGACACCTAGGGAACAGAAATAACGAGCACACAGACAAACAAGACGACAGAGAAGAGGGAAGGGAAGTAGTGAGTCCAAGAAACAGAGTGACAGCAAAGAAACTAAATACAAGTTAGCACCATTCTCTCTTGGCTAGCAAAAGATAGAGCTAGATACACATACATATTAGGGGAGTTAGAGTGTTATTCTGAATAGCCTGAGTGTGACTCCATGTGAATTACTGTGTAGCTGTGCTCGACAGAATTTCAGAAGACTATAGAAAAACTAGAGAAAACACAAAGAAGAGCAACAAAAGTGATACAACATGTGACAGCTCACGCTCCATCCATTACAGTTTTAAATTTCAGTTATGTGACAAATTATTGCTCAAAGGAGAGTTTTAGAAAATACAAGCCCTCTCTCTATAAACTCAGAGACAATTCTATAACTTCAAGGTAATGCCCCTCACAGTTGTCATGCAAAGGCTCTTACCTGACAACTGGTTCTGTAATGGTGAATGATGTTCCTTGTGATGTCTGCCTCTACTCGGGAGAGAAGCTGCTCTTTTGGAGCATGGACAGCCACGTTGCTGTATGTCAGCATCAGGGTGCGGCGAGTCTTGCCTCTTGTCCCATGGTGGTAATCCTAGACAATAGGAAACATCACTAGAGACAAGTTCTTCTGATTCATTTGGCCTTGGAATGAATCAAACATTGGTGGAGCCGGGCCCCCGAGCCTTGAATACTGCTGGATCCCGGGCACCATGAGCCCATAGAACTCGCCGCCCCATCGCCATCATTCCCATTGGGTAACTCTGACCCAGAGAGCCGAAAAGGCTGAACCGACAGCAGTGGAGTACATGGGAGCTTAGTCATTGACACTGGTGGGTACAAGATCAGGCGCTAAATGTCTTGCCTAAGGCTGCACAGTGAGTAAATGGCAGAGCCAGCAATGGGAGCCCAGAGGCCTAGTCTCCTGCTCTATCCTCTAGATCAGTGGTGTTCAACGAGGGGGACTTCTGTACCCCTGAGGGTCTGCAAGGGTCTTCCAGGGGGTATATCAACTCATCTAGATATTTGCCTAGTTTTACAGCAGACGACAAAGAAAGCACTTGCAAAGTTACTAACTCAAATTTCATACAATGGCTTTTTTAGACTACTCTATATACTGCCCACTGAAATGCAGGTACAATATTTAGATTCCAGTTGATGTATTTTCTAATTCTAGGGCAAAAATGGGAAAATAAGCAGTC
The DNA here is from genome assembly GCF_965140235.1 of Caretta caretta. Classification (NCBI taxonomy): domain Eukaryota; kingdom Metazoa; phylum Chordata; order Testudines; family Cheloniidae; genus Caretta; species Caretta caretta. Next base: position 17,095,628 of record NC_134225.1, read on the forward strand.
TTTTTTTCAGGAATAATGTGCTAGGACCCTTTTATAATTTTATGCCTGATTTTGTAAGCAAGTAGTTTTTAAGTGAGGTGAAATTTGGGGGACACAAGACAAATCAGACTCCTGAAAGGGGGACAGTAATCTGGAAAGGTTGAGAACCACTGCTCTAAATCAGAGGTTCCCTAATTGTCATCCGTAGACCACTGGTGGTCTACCTAAAGCGGGTTGGTAAGCCACATGTTGCTTGCAACACCTCCTCATTTCCAGCTACTAACCTGGAATAAAAAACAGCTAAAAATACCTTCAATGCTTTTCCATGCAAGCAACTGATGTAGTTCCCACACATTGTGCATGGGAGGGGCGCTCAAGCCATGAGACATCAGATGGTAAAAATCATTTGAGAGAACCCCAGCTCCACATCGTGCTCCTGTCTGCTTAACGGCAGGCATCACGTGGAACGCATACACTGGGGGACAATGCTAGCTGACCGGAGCAGACACTACCGTGGGGCTGCTGCCCCTGCTTTAGGGGGAGAGGAAGTTTGAGAGAACCCCCTGGCTCCTTTACCTTCAGGCGGCTGACGAACCCAGAAATCTTAACCTGGCTCATTGCAGCCCCAAACTCCTGAAGCGCCTTCAAGGTGAGGTCCAAGTGGCTCGCAGCACAGACTGCGAGGATGGAGACGACTCCCTGTCACCCAAGAGAAATACAGGTTAGGATCGAACCAGGTGTCTGATAGAGCCCACGAGTCCATTCCTTTCACCCAAAGTGGTGTAAAGTGCCAATCAGGCCTGAGACACATGGGGAGCGGGCGCTGAGTGAAATAGCAATCAAGAGGCTAGGAAGCAAAATGGCATCTGTCCCAGGCCAACTCAGAGCTGAGCCCCACAGGGAGCATTCAGGGATTACTTGGTAAAATGGGGAGAGGGACAGAGGCCTCACCTGTCTCTCAGGGGCTTCCATATAATCTGCTGTCGTCAGAAGTGTATGAATCTGTGATTTAACATGGACCAGGTCCTGACAAGCTGCTAAGGACGTTCCTAGCGCCTTATACAGGAAACTCTGAAAGAAAGAGACCAGCCCTGGGATATCAGGAACACAACGTGCCTGTCAGTACAGACTCAGCTCAGCAACACTCAGGAAGGAACAAGACAGCCAAGTCCAAGCACCCATGCTGCAGAAACATCCCATCGTCTAGCCCAGCCAGAGAACCAACAATGCAGTACAGACAAGCAGCCTGTCCAAGCAAATATTGGAAGGGCAGGGGGGCAAGAGAGCAGGGAATAAGTACAAACAAATTTTATACGCAGAATAAAATATCAAATAATGAAACCTTGAGAGAAGCCTTATGCAGCCCTCCAATCAGAATTTCAGGGGAAAGTAACTAGAAACTAAACCTTAACAGAGAACAAACCTTCTCTTTGGAGGGGCTGGCATAGCCGGCCATCTGCCAGCTCAACTCAAGGGATATCTGGCTGCTCCAGGCACTGTCGTCTATCATCTCCAGAGATGTTCTTAGGAACTGCGTGTAAAACCAGAGTTAAAGCAGATGGTTAATTGCAAGAATGTGGGGGCTGTTGTGGGGTTTGGGGTTTTGTTTGGTTGGTTGGTTTTTGCTTCCTTGTTCTGTTGTAAACTTTCCAATATTCAGGTGTCCTGGGAAGATTATTTCCCTATTGAGAACTATAAACATTGACAACCCAGACTTCCTCTGCCTCTTGTTCTTGAACCTTTGCCTGAGGATTCCTCTCAGTCCCCAAACCCAGATGGACAGTGAATTGGAGAATGAGATGAAGCCAAGACATCTGACCATCGAGGAGTGATTTTCCAGTGGATGGACGATGGCTCTAGTCAACTTTGAACAAAGGGCCCTGGACTACGAAGGACCAGGCACCTTCTCTGAAGTGCTATGGACCCTTTATGACACCTCCCGAGGTACCCAGGGTTGTGAGGGCCCTCACTACCACCTGCCCTTAGCATGAGGAAGCCTTCTCTGTACCTGCCAAGTGTCAGCTCCTGACTCTGCCAGTCACAGGAAACACAAGCACACCCTTCTCACCCTGTCCAGGATCCACTGTCCTTCCACAGATAAGCAATCAGAACACTCCAACCGCTCGCCCTCTGGACATCCCCAGAATGTCCAGCCCCTATTCCACTGGACACTCACAGAATTCAGAGGTTTGCTACACACCACTTTACCAGTTTCACCTCAGCATCACCGCTCCATTTCACACACTTCAATACATTGACAGTGAAAAGAAGTAGAGTTTAATTCACCAAGATCAGAGATTTGAGAAGCAGCAAGAATAATTAATGTACACAAATGGTTACATAAAAATAAAATCCTAACACACTTCTAGAGCTTCAACTTAAAGAACCAAACAGTCCCCTGTCTCACAAGGGATAGCTCCCCCAAATCTCTCTCCCAGCAGGAAACACCCAGACCAAATGTGATCCTCCATTCATAAGACAAGCCAGTTGGCAATTTGTCCAATAGGTGAAGGATACCTGGTGCAGGATACCTCTGGACCTCCAGATATAGTTCCAAGCATCCATTGTCCGCTTGTAAACAGGGTACCCCCTATTGTTTGTTTGTTTTTATTGTCTTGAATCTCCTCTGGAGACTTTGCAATCACTTGATTAGAATTTTGCTCTATTGATTAGCATCCACTGTGAATAATTACTCAGTCTACATACAGCCATTCAAGCAGCTAAGCATCTTCTGCCTGAAAGAAACTTCTTTATCACCTTCTGGTGACCAGCCCCAACACACAGACCTTCAAAGCATCAATTTCAGTAGACAACCATAACGCCTTAGTATTATCCATCCAGTCACTGTGCAACGATTATGAGGATTATGCAGTGTGGCACAGGCATCCAGGAAAGGCTTTACATGACACCCTTTGATGATATAGAGATCAGATCCAGGGAATCCTGGGAACCCTATGCACTCCTGTGGCCTCTGCCAGTGGGTACCCAAAGGACCCGGGGTCACACCCTCAACTCCCATTGAAGTCAGCCAGAGGTTAGGAACTCTCAGCACTTTGCTGTTTCAGGCCCGACTTTTGAACAGCAGCCAGGAAAGATCAGAAACCTCACAAGAGAACCTAATCTTAGTTGATTTTTGAGCCCAAAGAATTTCAAATGAGGCTGGATCTGGAATGGGAAATTCTAGAGTGTAATCCAACCCCAAATGGAACTCCAAACCTTCTGGGGCTTCTTTGTCACTAGGTCCTTTCCTTTCATTTTCAGCCCTCGCCATAAAAATCTTCCTTGTCTGGATTTACATGAGGCTGTAAAGAGCTCTTTCTGACCACAAAGGCTTCTCCATGAGATACAGACACCAAACCTTGTCTTGTCTCTTTTCCTTTTTGGGTTTCTCAGAGCAAGTTTTCTTTTGAGTGGCAAATAGAAAAAAAAAATCCTTTAGACGTCCCCCAGTGATGCATTAGCACCATTAGCATGCTGGGTTTCTGGTTAGTTTTGTGTTGTTCCCAGGGGTAATACAGAGGGATTTATAACTAGAGCTGGTTGAACAATAGTAAGGCCATTTCACAAAACAAGTGGGATTTTTTTGTTTTCTTGATTTTTCAGCATACAAATGAAAAGTGAAAACACAAAAATATTTTGCTTTTCAAAATCAAAGATGACCATTATTCAATTCTTTGTTTTCCCCATTTCCTTGCCTTTATCCCTCATCCCCGTGCTTTTTTCCCCCCTCTTCCACTTTGTGATTGAAAAGCGGAGGGGGGCGGAGGGGGGAAGGGGGAAGGAGACAAACAGCAAAGCAACTGGAAAAAAAACATCAGCTTCAGTTTCAAAAAACTAAACATTTTCTATTTGGGTTGGGGTTATTTTGTTTTGGGGTTTTTTTGTGTGTGTGTTAAAAAAAAAAAAAAAAAGGAACCCTGAAAAATTTGAAAATGTCCCATGAAAATACAAAGGCCATTTTTAATTGAACAAAAGTTGCAAATGAAATGGTTTGACCAGCTCTGCTTATAATGAATAATTTATCATTAATTTTTTCCCCAGCTGATATATTTGGAGGGGGAAGAGAGGACTGTGACAATACATCTGAAAGCCATCCTCTACCTGAAGCAGCATGTGCTCCCACCGTGCATGGTCCAGGGAATTCTCTGTGTTTCCTATAAAGCAGGAGGCAAAACAATAATGTCACCTAGATTAGCAAGAAGAGTCATCCCAGATATCTCCTTTGCAATCAGTCCTTCTAAAACTCCTGGTCTGCCAAGCTGGAACATACCTGGGCTTTCAAGGCAAAATGGAACTGTACCTATTGGGTTCTGGGAGAGTCACCCCGCTCCTGTCCTGAAGGGCTTAAAACAGCCCTGGGCGAGGGCTGTCGGAGGGAAAGAGGTGAGAGGTTTTTCGCAGGAGTGGGTGGGTGAGATTCTGTGGCCTGCATTGTGCAGGAGGTCAGACTAGATGATTATAATGGTCCCTTCTGACCTTGATATCTATGAATCTATGAAAGGGATTAACAAGAGCTGGGCTGACAGGGAAAGCAGCTACAGCTGTAGACAGGGTAATCAGGGCCCAGCTGGCCCTTATAAGAGGGCCGTGGGCCAGTAGGAGAAGGTCTTTCTCTCTAGTTTTGAAGGGAGTAGGGCCTGCCTGCAGAAAGGGTACTGGGAATGAGGGTGGGCTGGGGAAAGGCCAGAGCAGCAGGGAAGCTCTAGGCTGGCAACTCCCCAGGCTATCGGGCCTGATCCAAGGCCCATAGGGGTACTGGGTTGCAGGGAAAGGCAGAAGACCCAAACCCCCTTGCCTGTGGTGACTGGCTCTTACACTGCAATCTGCCCCAAGGTGCAGGGGCCCAGACTGAGGCAAGGTGGGGATTAGAGGGTTGGGCGTTCCCCAGAGAAGGGAGACCCATAGAGACTGAGGGGGTACTGCCAGGGCGCAGCACCCTGGGTAAAAAGGGCACCGGGGTCTGAGAGGGACACGGGCCTGCAGAGGGTGCTCTGTGCTGGAAAGAGCTAATTCCCAGATGGCCAGCAGGAGGCGCTGCAGGGGTGAGTCGTTGCGCCGTCACAGGGACCTGCGCCAACGTTCTTTGTTGGACCAACAGAAAATGTCCTGTTTCAGAGTAGCAGCCGTCTCAGCCTGTATCCGCAAAAAGAAAAGGAGGACTTGTGGCACCTTAGAGACTAAGAAATTTATTGGAGCGTAAGCTTTCGTGAGCTACAGCTCACTTCGTCAGATGTTACGTACCCTGCTGGCATTTTTATTCAGGGTCCGTCAACCCACCAGGAGTGAGATGCTGAGCACTCCCAATTCCTCTTGACTTGAATGGGAGCTGAGGGTGCTGAGCACCTCACAAAACTCTTCAGCACATCAGAAGACTGGGTTTAGTAGGAATACAAACTTTTCCTGCAGAATCAGAGATTCTGGACTTGATCCGAACTGGATGTAAATCGGTGTAGCTTCACTGAAGTCAATGGAATTATACTGATTTACATCAGCTGAGAATCTGGCCCTGTTTCTGAGTGTCCAGCTCTAACCTAGCCTTCTTTAATGGCGGCACAGTGTAGTGCTGGGGACTCTGTACAGCCGCAGCAAGGAGGGAAGATACAGCTCATTTTTTAAAATCTTTTTTGGAATATCAAACCCGCTTGTCCATGGGGGGGTTCGACGTTCATGAGAAACATAGCAGGCTTGTGCTGCACCTAGGGTCTGTCCTGCTCCCCAGAGACTAGACAGGCGCAGCTACGTCACTGGAGCTCTGCTGGCATAACGCCATCGTGTAGACGCAGCCTGCGCTGACTGAAGGGTTTTTTCCATGGAGGTCAATAGAGTCATACCACTGTAAAATTGGTGAAAGACCTTATTAGGCCCACAATACCTAGATTCTCCCTAGGGCACCCACTTGGCCAACCTAGCTTTTATGACAGGTTTCAGAGGAACAGCCGTGTTAGTCTGTATTCGCAAAAAGAAAAGGAGTACTTGTGGCACCTTAGAGACTAACCAATTTATTTGAGCATGAGCTTTCGTGAGCTACAGCTGATGAAATGAGCTGTAGCTCACGAAAGCTCATGCTCAAATAAATTGGTTAGTCTCTAAGGTGCCACAAGTACTCCTTTTCTTCTAGCTTCTATGGCGCAGGTTTCTTACGGGTTTTTTAATCGAATCCCCCTTGAAAGTAAACGTGGGGTTTAATTTTCAGAAAAAGTCCGTTTGCAAAATCAGACTCTCTATGTAACCCCAAAATCTTTCACTAACCTCCAGCTTCATGCGTATTGACCTTCCCAAAAATAACCTAGCAAAGGTGTGGGGGAAAGTGCTGTGACATTTCCATTCAGCTGAAACCTTCCTGGCCTGATTCTGCCCTGTTTGAATTGGCCTCAGTGGTTCACAGTTATCCAGAGGAAGGAAAAGTGTGGGCCTAGAAGCCCCATTTCAATTCCCCACTGTTCCCACCTACTGCAACAGGAATGGCACAACACACGTCAATACGAAGCTGCATTTTCTGGCTTCCCTTCTATTCTCCATGGACCACACTCCTCCTAACTAACACTTTACCTTCAATGTACTGCAGCAGAGATGGGATCTTTACTACCCACATCTCACCCACTGCTGCATGGACAGTTTGGTGCAGGGCCTTTAGTAACTGCAAGGCAGCACATCCGTGTCCTTCTCTTTCATAAGGGGATGAGGCTACTACCTGTCAATGAGAGAGAAAGAACCGGCTAAGTTTTGTCAGCACAATACCAGTTTGTTCCTGAGGGAGGGAATAGTTCAGAGACTCTCATTGTGGAGACAATCCAAGAGAGTTGTTGCTTCTACTGCAGTGCCTTCCTGAAGAAGAAAGCATTCTAGCTAGTAGGAGGATGCAGGACAGTGTGTCTCAGGAGAGGCCGGAGAGAGAGAGAGACCCAGTCATACACATTCCTCATCCTAAGTCAAGCATCTAGCTACAAAACCAATTTGTATAGTTAACTGTCCCATTCCACAGAAAACCTATTCTCATGGTCTACTCACCAGGAGTCGCGCCAGCAGCCCCTGGGGTGTAGGGAGTTGCACTAGGGAAAGAAACAGAATAGCGTTAATTATCCCAGGCTTTGCAGAGAGTCCTGCTGATGTTCTTCACCTCTCCATTTCCAACATGCCCACCAATGTTGAATACAGCTGATAATAATTTGCATTGCCATAGTGCTTTCAGTCTGAGCATCTCAGAATGCTCTACAAACATGTATGAATTCCACCTCATAGCACCTCTGTGAGGTTGGCATGAATTACTCCTTCATTTCACAAGTGGGGAAGCTGAGAGAGAAAGATCAAGTGATTTCCCCAAGGTCACATCTGAATTTTGGTGGCGAGCTGGGAACAGAACCCACATTTCCTAGCTCCCTCCCATGGCCGTGTTGTAATCACAAGACCATCCCTCATCCATTTTAGCCTCCTGATTGCAGATGAGAGAACTGGAGCAGACTGAACCTGTTCATTTCATAGTGCCTGGAGAGAAGAAATGAAAGAGTTTCTCTTATAAACCTCGTCCACTGTAGTCGAGGCAAGCAGCTGCTTCTCCTTCCCGCTGCTTTTTCTCAGCCAGTTCCCTCAGGCATCTGCAAAGAGGCTTCAAAGTACCAGTGTACTGAGTTGGCACCACATACTCCAGCAGCCTTGGCCATAACACCTGCAGAGAAGAGCGAGACTGTTCAATACGGAGCTCTCTCCGTTCCCCCACCTCCAGTATCCTGCCGTCTGAATCCCTCCCTGCCATGTAGCTTCTCCTTTGATTCCTCACGGACCCTTCCCTAACCTATCACCTCATCTCTCTCTCCCCATTAGCTCACTCTACCTGTCTGGTGCCCCCTCACTCTGTCTTTTAAAGACACTATCTTGTTTGGTGAGTGTTAGGATATAGATATTCAGGCCTGTCTGCAAAGGCCTGTACTTTAAGAATTTAGGTGTATTCTTATCACTTGGCTAGTTATAGAGGTATAAAAGAAAGAAAGAATCAAAATCACTGTCTGCTGGTGTAAGAGCCTTCTCTTACTGTGACAGTCTGAGGCCCTCTTCTTAGGCTAAGGCCTTTGGCTAAGCAGCAGAGGCAGCCATAAGCTAGGACGCGAACAGTCACATCCTCACATTCCAAACTAGTCACACTGAAATCAGGTGCTATTGGGCTGTTAGGAATACAATCCTGTCCTGATAGTGCCTATCACCTCCAGAGAAAGGGAAGGGCCTCGAAGATGTAAAAGGAAACTTAATTTGATAGCATCCTGTCTGGCAAGAACTCACTTACCAATACTGGGATGTGAAATCCTCACTTCTGTATTGTCTTGTCATTATCATAGAATCATAGAATATCAGGGTTGGAAGAGACCTCAGGAGGTCATCTAGTCCAACCCCCTGCTCAAAGCAGGACCAATCCCCAATTTTTGGCCCAGATCCCTAAATGGCCCCCTCAAGGATTGAACTCACAACCCTGGGTTTAGCAGGCCAATGCTCAAACCACTGAGCTATCCCTCCCCCCATTATAGTTCCCACTTTGCTATTGTTTGTCTGTATAATCTCTGTCTGGTTCTGTGCTTGTTCCTGTCTGCTGTATAATTAATTTTGCTGGCTGTAAACTAATTAAGGTGGTGGGATATAATTGGTTACATAATCATGTTACAATATGTTAGGATTGGTTAGTTAAATTTCAGGAACATGATTGGTTAAGGTATAGCAAAGCAGAAGTCAAGTTTTACTATATAGTCTGCAAAAAGAAAAGGAGTACTTGTGGCACCTTAGAGACTAACCAATTTATTTGAGCATGAGCTTTCGTGAGCTACATCTGATGATGATACATCTGATGATGATACATCTGATGAAGTGAGCTGTAGCTCACGAAAGCTTATGCTCAAATAAATTGGTTACTCTCTAAGGTGCCACAAGTACTCCTTTTCTTTTTGCGAATACAGACTAACACGGCTGTTCCTCTGAGACCTATATAGTCTGCAGTCAATCAGGAAGTAGGGGGGTGGGGGAAATGGGAACAGGGAATGGGGGTAAGGAAATTGGAATCATGTTTGGCTAAGGGCAGGAATGGGAACAGGGACACAGGTGTAAGGCTCTGTGGTGTCAGAGCTGGGAAGGAGGATACTAAGGAAGGAAACTGGAATCATGCTTGCTGGAAGTTCACCCCAATAAACATCAAATTGTTTGCACCTTTGGACTTCGTGTATTGTTGCTCTCTGTTCATGAGAGAAGGACCAGGGAAGTGAGTGGGTGAAGGAATAAGCCCCCTAACAGTGAGCAATTGGGCTCTCACCCAGAGATGAAGCCTCTTTCCCAGCATTAGAGCATTATGGAGATATTTAGATAGTACCATAAGCTTACTCAGAACTTGACAGACCTATATAAGGCACAGTCCCAGCCCCAATATCTCTTCAAATCCAGGATCACCAACTCTATGTTTCAGAAGTATTCATGGGGGATCTAAGGGGAAGTTGCACTCAGACAGTGGAAAGAATTAAGAGACGATCTCTGCAACATGATTCCTTCCAGTTAAGTTGCTTTATATCTTTTCTCTACTGTGAACTGCTTACTCCATGATGAAGGGGTCACATCATCCCTGACATGAATTTGACATGCTGATCCTCCATTATGCTGGCTGTGCAGAAGGCTTCCTTGTGGAGGGGTACAAGGAACGTAAGGAAGAACGTCCCTATTTCAAGAAGCAGTAGCAAGAGGTCACTTACTTGGGTCATTCCATTGACTGAGGTGTCCAGACATTGCAGGATGTCAATGCACAGGGTTTGGATCGTGCTTTCTTCCTCAACACCCTGGGTGAGAAGTGTTGTACCCTGCTGTGAGAGAGCTAGATAGAACTTATTCGCTCGTAGTAAGACACTGGCAATAGAACCAGTGTCCTTCTCTTACAAAGCCACCTTGAGCATTGACCTATGCCTGCTTTTATACTGCACTGGAAGTGCACAAACGTCTGAAGGGAAGAGAATAATAGAAACTCCGAACTGGTGGGTCCGATCCCAGGCTTAGGAAAACCCTAAAATGAAGGGAATGATTCACTGGACACAAAAGAGTTCCCCCAACAGTGTTCAATGTTTTAAAATTTGAAAAACTGTTTCATCTTTTGATCTCTGAGGAAAAACATTCCGATTCTGCCCAGGGGAAATCAATTTGCAGAACCAGGGGGATCCAATCTCTTTGTTCTGATGCCCCAACCAGCTTGGTCATTCTGTGTGTAGTGAGTGTGATTCTATCAATGGGACCAAAACTGGCCTGATGAGAAAAAGCAGCCTTCTTTGAGAGAGATGTGTGTGTGTGTATTGCCACGAGCTCCAACTTTGTAGAAAAGGGGCCAGGCAGAGCTAAGATCTTCCACAACTTACTGTCAAGTTGAACTGTTTATGTTCATACATATCACGGATTCAGTCATGGAGCACAAAGTGTCTGGGGCCCGCGGCTGTGTCCATGGATAGAAATACGGATTGAAGATATTTTTATGCAACCTGCATAACCTGAGTGTTTTGCTGATTGTTTAGGTCTGCTTTGACAGCCACAGAACGGGGCATCGTTCTGTTTTTTGGAGAGTCTATTTAAAACAAAAAGATGTGCTTCCTTGTACAGGAACATTTCACTGAAAAATGGTGTTTTCTGAATGTTCAATGACTCATCAGAGGTTGGAGCAGCATAGATAACTCTGTTAGATGGAAATACCCAGTGTGAGATTCTGGTCTCTGTTACACTAGTATAAATCCAGAGTAACACCACTCAAGTCAGTGGAGTTACCTTGACTTTACACCAATATAACGGATCCGATTCTGGCTCTATTCATTCAGTCCAGCTGTCCTGGAGTCAAAACTCCCACTGAAGTCAAGGGGAGCAATCAGCATGCAAGAATGGTAGGACCGAGTCCTAAGTGTTAAGAACTCTCCTTACCAGTTTGCTGGTGGACACACTGAACTCGCTGAAAACATATGCTACCAGATCCCATGCTGCACAATTCTCCACACTTCCTGAACTGAGCAGCGTCCTGATGAAATGAAGAGCTGCCTTCCTCACCTGCAAGGGTAGAGATTACACACAGCACTTCTTGTTAGCCCTTCTGCCTGAAATAGGAGCTAGGATATGATATGAGAGTCCTTATGCTTTTGATTTTGTCTCCTTGGATTAGAAACATGGATACATTTAACACCGGCAGGAGAATGACATGCCTTCTCTATTCTGCAGTCTCTCATCTGGATCGGAATGAAAGCTCCACCCAGATATCCATTCATCCCATAACACTGAAAAAGTTGAAATAGTTCACTGTTCCACACACAATCTTACCGTAGCATTCTGATCACTGAGAGTGGATTTCACTGCCTTCACAATCAGAAGCTTTTTAACTCTTGTCTCAGGCACTGAAAGATAAGGAGAGGTGTACAGTGCTTCTTTGTTCCACACACACTCACTTTCCACATTGGAATTAATCCTGGATTTCAAAGGGCCCTAGTTAAGAAGAGTATCAAGCTTCTCTCCTCTACAGAATCAGTGGGGAAGACATAGGACCAGATTCTGGTCTCAGTTGCACCAGTGTAAATCTAAAGTAATTCCATTTCTCTAAATAGTGCCATCCTACTACCATGATGGAAATATTATAAAGGAGTTTGATAGACTGAGGTGACTGAAGTTAATCTGTGTTTACACTGGCATAACAGGACTCAGAATCTAGTCTAGAGTGTATAACACTTAGGATTCTCGAGTCAGGAGTATTATTCTATTTTTATCTGATTATTGTTAACATGCATTAGCCCCAAGTTAACTTCTGTATTTGAAGTTGAAAAAGACCTTGACAAATATCTTGGGCTACATTCAGCACTTAGTTGAACCTGTTGATTTCTGTGTGGCCATATGGGGGTAACTTAGGGCAGCATTTGGTCCCTTAGGGGATCTCCAAACCACTGGTGACTGTGTGTTCTAGAGCCTCTGTGCCCCAGTTGCAGAGGTGATGAGTCTGCTGCAGCCCTGCCGTGCCTACACAGCCTTGGTTCTTTAGCTCAATCTCGAGTAGCTCAAGCTTTTAGCTCTGGATGTCCTCAACTCAACCCTCAGCGTGTCGGCCAAGAGGGCAGCTGGCACAGTTGCTCCTGTGTTACTTACAGTCAGCCCCAACAATAGCTCTCAGGAAATCTAAAGACGCCACACGAACGGCCTCATGCTCAATCTCCAGCTGCTCGTGTAGAAATGCTAGCAGATCATCAGGAGAAGAACGGGCTGCAAGGGAAGAAATCACATCCTCACTGTCTGCAGAACTCTTATTCTTACCGTACCTCACAAAGGTAAGGAAGTTACAAAGAAACCACTGTGTAACTCAGAGTCTCTTCCCCTTACCTAGCAGAAGTACACAATGGAACAGCTCTTGGTGGTTTTCTCTGCTGAGCTGCTTAGCTGGAGAACAGATCTGTGGGAAGAAGGGAAATGGTGAAAGAAAAACTAATCAGAAGCAAGGGAAAAGAAAAATGTTCAATTCATTTCTAAGCTTCCACTTCCTGCTTGTCCAACTAGAGGTCTGAACCCCAGGGAGATGGTCCTGCATGCACAGCAAGACTCCAAGACAATGACCAATACATTAGATAAGAGAAGCTAAAGTGTTTTGAGCAGCAGAGCTGACCTAATCAAGACACAGCCACAGTTTTTACTTTACAACTCTGACTCCCCCTGGTAATCGGCTTATGGTGAAATCGCTTTACAAACTGAGCTGGATAGTAGCTAAGAAAATGAGAGCGCTCCCTGCTTACTCTTGAGCCTGCAGAAATCAGTAAGGCATGAGGAGGTCCCCAGGCTCTGCACGATCATTCCATTGATTTTTTAGTGTTAATATGCTTCAGATCTGCTGTGCCTAAGCTGAAGGGATCCAAGCAAAACCACCCCTCACCTGGTTGTGCAGAGCACTGCAGATGGCTTGAAACTTCCCTTTAGGTAGAGGGATCTTATATTCAACAGAGACCTCCAAGAGCTGGCTCAGACTCTGCAACAGAGGGCGAAAGTCAGATGGTGGGCACACAAAGGAGCCATATGTAGTGACTGAAGCAGATTCAGGGGATTCCTAGATTCCAAGGCCAGACCGGATTCTTGCCATCATCTAGTCTGACCTCCGGTCGGTATGACACAGGCCAGAGACCTTGCCCAGAATAATTCCCAGAGCAGAGCTTTTAGAAAAACATACCAATCCTGATTGAAAAATCATCAGAATCCGCCTCGGCCCTTGATTAAAAAATGGTGAAAATCTAATTCCTTCCTGCATCTAACACACTTTTCTCCGTTGCTGCTTGAAGCTTCCAGAATGTCTCGGATGCCATCTACATACTTTACTATGTTTACACAGTTGTGTAGTGCCCTGATGCTATCAAACAAGTCCATGATACATTCGTTCCCTCCAAATCATGGGTATTTCAACCCCCAAAGTGACCACATACTCTGTACTAGAAAGCTTCAACCAACATAGACGGTGAGTAAATATCACTACCAAGAAGTTATAGCTGTCTCATGACTTCATTTACAACTGTGTAGCCCCACTGAAGACAGAATATGGCCCCTTACTTCTCGCTCATGTGGTACTGAGGGTGGATGAAATAGAGGGACAAGGCGAGTGAGACAATATCTTCAATTAGAATCTTCAATTAGTGAGACAATATCTTCAAATTCAATCAAACCTGGATTTGTGCTGGAAATGGCCCACCTTAATTATGCACATTGTAGGGAGAATGGTCACTTTGGATGAGCTATTACCAGCAGGATAGTGAGTTTGTGTTTGTGGTTTTTGGGAGGGGGGTGAGGGGGTGAGAGAACCTGGATTTGTGCAGGAAATGGCCCAACTTTATTATCATGCACATTGTGTAAAGAGTTGTCACTTCGGATGGGCTATCACCAGCAGGAGAGTGAATTTGTGTGTGGGGGGGTGGAGGGTGAGAAAACCTGGATTTGTGCTGGAAATGGCCCACCTGATGATCACTTTAGATAAGATATTACCAGCTGGACAGTGGGGTGGGAGGAGGTATTTTTTCATATTCTCTGTGTATATATAAAGTCTGCTGCAGTTTCCACGGCATGCATCCGATGAAGTGAGCTGTAGCTCACGAAAGCTCATGCTCAAATAAATTGGTTAGTCTCTAAGGTGCCACAAGTACTCCTTTTCTTTTTTCAATTAGATTATCACACCCACCTTGTCGCTCCAATATCTTGGACCAACATGGCTACAACAGCACTGCATAGAACCGTAGATGAAACAGACAGGCAATGATTTTATATCTATCTAGTTATGCAGTGCAAAGCAATGACCCTCAAGCCTCCTTGTTATTAATTTTCAACCATTGACAGTTGACTTGGTACTGACCAGAGACAACATGTGGTAGCCCCTGCTCTGAGGAGCTTATGATCTAAAAGAGAGACACAGAGTTGACAGGATGTTTTGGGAAATCACAAGGAGAGAGTATCTTGTTGTGCAGGTGTTTTGTTTTTTTATCTCCTTCTCCTCCTCCCCAGGAAACAGAGGATGCTTTTCATCAGAGGCAGTTACCTACAAATCTTGTTGCCTGGGTCACCATGTGTATAAAGCCAGAACTTGTGTGCATATTTATTATCGAACAAGTCACTATCTAGACCAGGAAACCCCACTGGCAGCAAATTCCTCCTGCAGTTCACACATGCACACACAGAGACAGTTACCTTAATGAGTGGTACCTCACCTTGGTGACGTGAAGAACATCAATTTCCTCCTTATATTGCTCAAGGAGCCATGAGATCTCCTTAAATATCGGATTTTGTGGCTCCTTTTTGTGTAGTAGGATGCCCATCATGGGACCAAGGGCTTTGATGATGGCCTGCTTGAGCTGCATAGATGAGACACAGAATTTATGTTCCTATGAATTCATTCAATATCTTCCAATAGGCACACCTTTTCTACTTCTAATGAGTGCAATTTCCCTTGTTCCACTGTCGGAACGGTCCTATCCCAATATTTTCTGGTAAAGAACCAGGACTTGTAGGGTTGGTGTCAGGATTATATTCTAATGCACCTCACAACTAGAGCAGGTAAAATATTTCCCCAGATTAATATGCATTCTAGGCCAACTCATCCCTGCTGTAACTCCACTGGGGCTGAATGGACTTAGACCAGGAATTAATTTAGCCCACTATCCCGGGTTCATCTGCACATTAGGTGCACAAGACTAGAATCCATGTACACTAGGTACAGACCGAATTTCCATGATGTGGTGACATTATAAACGTATGGGTTTTCGATGTTTTACATGACACTCTGTTCCATCCAAAAGGACCTACCATTAAATGCCATCATCACAAAGAGTGCCAGACACACAGAATGTAACATCACAATTTCCGCTAAAGGTTTAGAAAGTCAGCAATCCTCACCTCCAGCTCCTCACAGGTCAGCCAGTTGCTGGTCACATGACAATATAAGGGAAGAATTTGATTGCAGAATCGTGATTCACCCATTCTGGGGAATGAGCACTTTTCCCAGTTCATAAAATATCCATTCACTGCCCTTGAGCATTTTTCCAGAACTGCACGGAAGGAGAGAAGACAGGCAATGTGAAAAGGACATAGTAATAATGAGGAGAAGTTGCTTTCTCAGAGAAGATACCCAGGCCTATCGTTTACTCCAATTCCATGGCAGCTCCTATCAGGACTAGATGCTGAAATCCCATATCAATTTGGAGCTATTTCTCTTTCCCCCATTCCATTTCTTGTTTCTTAAAAGGCTTTTTTCTTTGTACATCTCTCCATCTTTTTTCAATTACCATCATTTGAAGACTCGCGTCCTCTGCAGTTGTTGTTTATTCAACCCGAACACTGTATGATTTCATCTTGAGTTACAGTTTGTCTGAAAGATGTTCAGTGCCCCTAACTGCCATTGGCTTTAGTGGGATTTGAAGGTAGTGGGGAGCACTTTGCCCTAAAAGTAGGTGTATCTAGTGTCCTTGCTAAGAGGAATTAGGGCCCAATCCTGTTCTCTATGAAGTGGATGGCAAAATTCCCATTTCCCTCAAGGGCACAGGATTAACCCCTTACTGAGCATCACCTGAAAAGCAAAGGAAGAGAGAAGTGGAGAAGAAGAGAAGACAGAGAAAGAGGGTGAAAGGAGATGATGATGATGATGAAGAAACTAAGGAGAGAGAATGGGTGGAGGAGTGGGAAACAGGGGATTTTTAAATGTACAGTAATGAAATCTGCTCCCTTCACCTCCTCCCCCAGGAGCCTCCTGGCAGAGGGGCAGCTTCAGCCTTTGTGTCTGTTTATTTTAAACGATATGCGTGAGTCACAAAGGGCCTGAACTTACAAATGCTCAGCACCTCCTGCAAAGTAAGGAGCATTCTCAACTTCACTGAGTGCCACGGGAGCCAAGGAACGCAGCACCTGGTGCAATCCAGGGAAGGGAGCACAGTTCAGGGCCTGTTTGCAGACTTGGTCAGTCACTTAAATCTGTACCAAGACCCCCTAAATATCCTGGCTGGGACGATTTAACTGGGAATTGGTCCTGCTTCGAGCAGGGGGTTGGACTAGATGACCTTCTGGGGTCCCTTCCAACCCTGATATTCTATTCTATGATCCATTTGGGGCACCTACAGGAAGTGCTGGCACTTACCACCACAAAATGCTTGTCTCATCCTGCTGTCCTCGACTAACTCCAACATGGAGATCATGCCGTTCAGGATCATTCCCACAAAAGGGATACACTTAAGTGCTGCAGAGAAAGGCCAGAAGAGAAGGAAGACAGACAATCAGCTGCTCTCTGCCTTCTTACAACACACTTAGAAACACTGTGGGGCAGGATGCTATGGGTTCCGAGGCCATTGGCGCTGCGTAAGCAGAGCAGAATGGCTTTAAAGCAGCCATTGAAAGCCAGTGGGGGATTCACCCTGAAGAGGGGAATCCTCCACAAGTGTACAGCTGTGCCCAATGCCCAACTCACTCCCAGAGTAAGGGGAGAGAGCACTGGGGCGGGATGGGAAGTGGGGTGGAGAAGAGCTCCACTAGACCTGATCTTCCACTCATTCCCATCCTTCAGGTACTTCACTCAGGGGCATAAGTTAGAGCTTGCACCTCCGGCTGGATCGCTCATGATCTGGAGGCCAGAACTAGCAACAGCTGTTAATCTTGTGTTTCTACACACACACTCAAACAGAGCTCTGTTTAGCGGTAACATTTTTAGGTAGAGAGATAATCCCCTGTCCTTAAATGAAAAACAATCACTTTGAAAGAAAAGAGGGAAGTGACCATACCATAGGCGGATGACAGGTTGCCCAACGTAATGAAAATAAACTCCTCAGGCAGCTCCAGATGATACATCAGCTCTAACATGACATCACTGAAATAGCAGCGTGCCAGAGTCACTAAGGTGTTGCTAGCTGCCACTTTTAGTTCATTTCTTGCTTCCTAAAAACAAAAACCAAAAGAGAGAGACTGAGGTGACTGAAGCCGGTTGCACTAGCCAGAGTTGTTTACATGAGTCAAGTCCTTATTTCTGTGCACAAGTTGTGAATGAACCAACCCAACTTTCTGAGGGTAGAGTCATTCGTCATAAATATTCCTTGAGTCACTTGGCTAAACAGTTTTCAGCCTTCGAGTTGCTTGCAAGCTGCTTCGTTAGCCGATTCACTGTTAGCTACTTGTGGTGGGTGACTGGTCACCAGAGTCACATGATATTTTCCCTGCCCTTCCCTGAGGCGGTAAGTGAGACACAGACTGGGCAGCTTCAAGATATTCCGAGAGCTTTCCTGGAATAAACTGTCCCCCAAAAGGAGGCTGACTTCCTTTGGAACAAGAGAGGGATTTTTCCATGGGTTTTCCTGCTGGCAAACTATATTCTAAATCCAATGCTGCTTCTTTTGGAGATAGCTCAGATTCTGTCTGTCTTGGGGCTTTATACTGCCACTTATCGCTACAGTATCAGAGCGCCTTCCCCATAAAATCAGTATCAATAATGAAATCCTGAGTAGACTTCGGGAAAGACTTGCTCCTTAAGACACCATAGGCCTGTCTCTGGGTCTGAGATCATGTGTCTCAGGTCCTGATCCTGCAAAGCACTTCAGCACATGTGTAACTTTCAGCATGTGAGTTGTCCCATCTTATGCATGTGCACAAGTGCTGTCTAGGACCTGGGCTTTGGTCTGGAGGAAGGTGTGGGCCTCTAACAGAAGAATACATTTTCATTTCAGTATATAGTTTATCCCCCCAAAAGAGAGTTTGAATGAGTTAAAGCTTTGGATCCTTTGATTGGTATCTCGGGAGAACTAACTTACCTGAGTCTCTCTCATGTGGTTTGAGGCTAGTGTTATTATTTTCTTCAGAAGCCTTCTCTCCAGGCCCTGGGTGTCCTGCTGTAAGACTTTCTCCAGGACACAGTAAATGTCTACTCTGTTTTGCTGGGGACAAAACATACAAGAGAAGAATTGGGAAAACTCTTTCTTGCCGACCAGACAGTAATGTGGCGAATAAGCCCCTGCCCTAATTGGTGGCTTACTTGGTGTAAAACGTGCCCGGCCCTCCACAAGCACCGCATTGAGCAGCGCTTCAGAAGCAGCCGAGCAACTGACATCGTTTAATCTTTCTGGAGAGAAAAGAGCCAGAGGAAGCGCCCTTCACTGCCCCCTTCTCTAGTTTCATTTATTCAGAACAAACAATAAAAATGAGCACCTTGCCCTTGCTCTAGCCACTCCAGGCAGAATTTGTAAATGTGGAATATAAAATACCCAACTCCTGCAGTAAGTCCTCAACCGCTCCCAGGGGCAATGAGCTCAGCCGTTAGATCTACATGGGAGTGGGTTTCTGAGTGGGGGTGGAGGGACACATGTGGACAGGGGGTGCCAGGACCCACGGGTGTGCAGGAACACATGGAGACAGGGGCAGATGTGCCTTACTGAATGGGAGAGGTTAGGGGTCAGACAGGGTCTGCATGGGGGGAGCTGCCTAACAATTCCTCCCCGCCCCTCCCAAAAAAACTCTTCCAGACTTTTCCCACCCATACCCAGCAACGCTCCAAGTTCACACCCAGGCTCCTTCCCAGCAATTTACTTCCCTCTCCCTCAGCTCCTCCATTACCCCTGACTCTACCAAGCCTTTGCACTGCGCCTAAGGGGTGCAAGAAATATGGTTCTGTATTGAGTTTAAATGAATTATTACTCTGCGATCTGTATTAACATGCATAGTAAGGAATCAGTTTGTCAAAAAACATTTCCTGAATCCTTTTTGTTGTCTGTATTCATACAGACATACTTGCTGACAGGTATTTTGAAATAAATAACCAAAAATAATTTTAACGGGTGTAATTATATTGTATTCTTTTGACAAACAAAATATGCAGAATTTTGCAGAACTTCTAAAATATTGTACGCATCATTTTTATTTTTTTCTTGCAGAATTCCCCCCGTAGAAAATATATAGATAAGGGTCCCTTCAATGCTATAATCTCAATAATATGTCATCATCATAAAGGAGTGTTGGCTAGGATTTAGAGCAGGGAGTCAGTTCACTTGGGTTTTATTCACATTCTTTGACTAACTTGCTAAGTGGTGTTGAGCAAGTTACTTAATTCCCTGTGACACAAGTCATCCGTAAATGAGGATAATGCTTCCCATTCTCACAAGGGTGCTGTGAGTCTTAATTCATTAGTGTTAGGGAAGTGCTTTGAGATTTTTGGATGAAGATGCGAAAGAAGGGCAAAGTATTATTAGAAGAGATTACTGCTAGTCCGACGGTGTACTTTTACTGTCTACAGCCCATGTACTCCACTGTGTGTAAAAGGACAATGCTCTCTTTATAGAGCATTATATCATCCTGATCTGTAAGAACAGCATTTTGCATGATGAGTTTACGCCTGAGGACAGAAGGGCGAATACTGATTCTCCTGATGGTGCGCCAGGCCAAGTTCTACACTGAATTATCCCCGTGCAGTCCCCTGTACCCCCATGAAGTCAGGCAGAATTTGGTGTGGACACCTGGAAAGCGGATGTAATTTCATGAAACTGCCCTACCTCATCCGTTTGCAGTTTCTCGAGCAGAACTGTCAGAACGATAGCCAGCTTGGTCTCGGCTATAAAGGCAATCCTGAGGGCAATTTTGCCCTTATCTTGATCATCCATATGTGCCAGGAGGGAAACAACCTCATTATAAACACCTGAAATTAAATAAAAGGATAGCAGAAATTGGTGCTGGCCTCTTTAATTCACTATCCAGTCAAGATTCTGCAGGAGCCCCAACACTGTGAGAAGTAGACCTGGGAATCCTGGAAATCCTCTTCCTTCCTCCTCATGACCAGGTTTGTTTGCTGAACTACCCAGTGTGCTTGGGGGGAAATCATAATGAAGCAAATATGCTCCTTTCAAGTAGATCCCCTCGTAAAATAATCTTCCTTTCCCTCTTTACTGTCAATTGATGAGTTTTGATAGCATACAGAGTAATAATTTAACTCTAAGCCAAGAAATAGAGCTAAAGTTAAGCACATGCTTAAGAGTTTTGCTTAGTCAGGGCCCCATTTTCAAAAATCCTGAGCACCCAGATGTACCTATTGGCTATGCTGGGAACTTTTGGGGCTCGGTATCTCTTGAAAATCAGGCCACTGTTGGAGAGCTCAGTATGAATTTAGAAGCCTAACTTTAGGCCCCTTGTTTTGAAGAAAGCCTTCAATCTTCTTTTATGGTAGTTTAAATACTTGCAGAGAAGACTCATGGAACGGAGTTCATCCAGTTCATAGAATATCAGGGTTGGAAGGGACCTCAGGAGGTCATCTAGTCCGACCCCCTGCTCAAAGCAGGACCAATCCCCAACTTTTGCCCCAGATCCCTAAATGGCGCCCTCAAGGATTGAACTCACAACCCTGGGTTTAGCAGGCCAATGTTCAAACCACTGAGCTATCCCTCCCCCTGTACAGTTGCCTGTAGAGGTCATAAAGGAATTCCCCCGCCCCCACCCCCACCCCCATGCACAATTGGCGAGGTGTACGCTGTGAGTGGGGTGGGGTGGGGTGGGGTGGGTCCCTCCAACCTTCATCTGAAGCGTCAGGGATTGACCATAGCAGGAGATGGGACACCTGGTAGGGTGGACCAGTACTCTAAGATGGTTCAGAGAATCTGTTTCCTTAGCTGTCCTGCTCACATGCTCAGGGTCCAACTGATCTCCAGAGTTGTGGGTGGGAAGGAATTTCCCCCTGGTCGGATTGGCAGGGACCTTTGAGTGGGAGGATGGGGCACTGATCACCTGCTAGGATAATCTGAGTATATCTGACCTAATCAATTCTTGACCATTGCAAGGGCCTCAGGCATTGGTGGAACCTCAGTCTCTCCTGTCCTCTGCTGATGGCACACAACAGTTTTGTCTCCTAAAGACTGAAATGTTTTCGTCCAAGACAAGTTTTGGGGTTCAGGGTAGGGTTGCTAGGTGAAATTTAGTGGCCTGTGAAATACAGGAAGTCAGACTAGATGATCTAATGGTCCCTTCTGGCCTTAAACTCTAGGAAACAACGAAATAGCTGGTGTATGAAAAAAACCAGGATTTGATCTCCCATGTATCTCTTTGCTCTGGGCAGAAATTCTCCAGGAGACTTAATATTTCACAAGAAATCTGAAATGCCGTATTTATCTGTCTCCATTGTAACAGCATTCCAAGCATGAAGGAGGAACTAACAAGATTTCCCCTTCCCAGGAAAGACTGCCCATCCGTTATGCAAATTGCATCCTTCAGTTGTAACACCCAGATGCAAACGGAATCATAACTGTAACCTACACTGCCCATCCGTGTGGGATGAGGAGCACGAGTGTTGCTAAGAAATGTGACCCCATGCTTTGTACTCTTGCAGTTAAGATATTAGCAGAGCTTCATTTAGACAGCTAGAGGAGAAGTCCTTCTGCCTTTTTTGTTCTAATTTCCCCTCTCTCTGATGGAGTTGGCTCCATGGATGCAGAAGACACAAAATGAGGGCCCATAACAAACATAAAACAACTGGGAGAAAAGAAGGAAGACCTCCCCCATAACATTCCCTAGAAACTCAGATTCTCAGGAAAGTTTCCAGGTCCAGAGGCTGTAGGCCAACTCCTCAACTGGTGTAAATCAACACAGCTACAAGGAAGTCAACAGAGGGACACTGGTTTCCAGCAGCTGAGGTTCTGCTCATACAAAAGGAGAACATTACAGCTAATCTGTATGCCTATGCTTTCTAAATGTGTGTGTGTGAATATAGAATGGATATAGAGAATACAATGCTGACCCTTACCTCTGTCGGTTACCTCCTGCTCACTCACAAATTTATTCATGTTTTAATCTTTCCTCAACACTTCCTCCAGTCCTTTCTCCAAAGAGCTCCAGTACTGATAGGCAGCTGGCCTCTCAGGCTGTCCTGTCCTGTCCAGGATAGCCAGTTCAGATTATGCAAGCACTATTATGACATCGCTGTGACTGTGACATAGCACATAAACTGCTGCTGACCAGGTAGGTGCTGTGATGACATGGACAAGAGCCTCAAAGGTATTTAGGCTCCTAACTTGCACTGAAATCAATAGATGTGAGGAACCTAAATACATTTCAATATCTGGGCCCATCCATGTACGCAGTCCAATAGGTGGCTAAATTTGCTCCAGTGTAGAATTTCTCATTTGCTCTAAATCATTTTGAATTTTGGTTCCGTCCCTCTCTCAGTTTGCCACACTTTCCAATATTGGTTTTACTGGAAAATCTGCTCCTGGTTGAATGGATAGAAAATAAAAGCACCGAACAAAGAAAGAGAAGAAACTGCCTTGGAGAATGCACAGTGACACTTGAGTGTGGTTGGTTGGTTGGAATGCACAGTGACACTTGAGTGTGGGTGGTTGGTTTCCTTTGCTTTTTAATTCGGTTGATTAAAAAGCTTGATGAAATCTTATTGGACTGTATTACAAATATTGATTTTATATTGTTTTACAATGAATTGAAATTTATTCTTCATTTCCATGTCCCGCCAAACAAATCAACTAAATTATTTTTTGTTGTGTTTAATACAGTGTGGTGTCATATGTATGGCCATATGTAGAGGCCACACTTGATTTTGGAGATGATGTTGCCTTCAAAGCATTCAGGGTGATGACATTCTTTGCAGTAAACCATATGGAAAAAGAATTCCAATGACATGTGTCCTTTGCTATGTATAAGTGATTTTGTGCCTTACCCTTTCTGATTTTGCCCTTACACGGACATGCTATTCTTTTGTACTCCTCCTTAGTAATTCGTCCATGTTTCCCCATTTTGTAGGATTTCTTTTTGATTTTCAGGTCATTACAAAACTTCTGATGGAGCCATTGGCCTCTTACTATTCTTCCTGTCTTTCCTTTGCATTGGCAGTTGTGCCTTTAATATTGTCTCCTGGAGGTTAAACTGCCAGCTTTCCTGAACTCCTTTATGCCTTAGACTTTTTCCCCATGGGTCGCTACCTACCAATTCTCTGAGGATGTTAAAGTCTGCTTTGGCAGTCCTTCTCCTGTCATTCTCACTCCTTCCTTTCCTTAGAATCATGAAATCTATCCTTCCTGATCCCTTTCACCCAAATCACCTTCCACCTTCACATTCACCACCAGCTCCTCCCTGCTGGTCAGAATCAAGTCTAAAATGGCTGTCCCCCCGCTTACTTCCTCCATTTTCTGAAACAAAGCATTGTCCCCAGTACATTCCAGGAACTTATTGGATAATTTTGGGTTTTACCATATTCCTTTTTCAGCAGATGTCTGGGTAGGTAAAGTCCCCCATTACAATCAGGATTTGTCTTTTGCATATTTCTGTTGTTTGTTCTAGAAATGCCTCGTCTCCCTCCTCTTCCTGATTTGGTGGTCTGTAATAGACCCCCTACCAGGACCTCACCCCTGTTTGTTCCCTCTTTTATCTTTACTCAGAGACTTTCAACTGGTCTCCTTCTCACCTCCTTCTGGACCTCAGAACAGGTTTACAATGCAATATGTCCTCTCTTTTTTTTCCTGCCTGTCCTTCCTCAACAAGCTATAGCCCTCTATACCAATAGTCCAGTCATGAGATTTATCCCATCAAGTATCTGTGATGCAGTTAAGCTCAGTTAAGATTCATGTACTAAAACTCTCAGTTCTTACTGCTTATTCCCCATTATTATTACTCCTTGCTTGTGTGTACAGACATCTAAGATGTTAAGCGGATGCCCCCATGGATTTCCCTCTTGTTTCTCCTGTAATTCTACTGCAATTTTCCACATCTACTTCTCCCCACACAGCTAGTTCTCTATTAAGGCCACCTTTTTTTACCTGGTGGCTTTTTTCACCTGCCCCCTCTGAACTTAGTTTTAAGCTCTTCTCCTAAGGTTGGTGAGTCAGTGCATGAAGATGTTCTTCTCCTTCTTGGTCAGACGGACCCCATCTCTTCCCAGCAAACCTCCTTCCTGCAATAGCATCCCATGGTAGAGGAAGTCAAAGCCTCCCAGAGACCCATCTTCATAACCCTATTCTGTGGGCATGCCTACCATTGAGTGTGTATTGAGCAGAAAGAACACTCAGTGCAGGAGACAAGGGGACTGAGTTAAACTGCAGATGTCAGGTTCACATACTTCCATTTACCGTGACTAATCTCTTAAGCTAGTGGGGATGGCCACGCTATAAAAATATTTCTGGAGATCAGCATGTGATTATTTG
Organism: Caretta caretta; assembly: GCF_965140235.1. NCBI lineage: Eukaryota > Metazoa > Chordata > Testudines > Cheloniidae > Caretta > Caretta caretta. The sequence continues at coordinate 17,120,260 of NC_134225.1, forward strand.
TATTGCAGTACTGCCTCACAGTCCCAGTCACAGAGCAGGATCCCATTGCGCTAGGACCTGTACAAACAGAGAACAAGATGGTCCTTAACTGTCATTAATTAATTAACACATCTTAACAGCACAACAAACAGACAAGAGGATAATAAAGCAAGCAGAAAAGCCCCCTTTGACCAGGTACCAGCAGATAACTAATATAGTGCTACCTATTTCGGGAACTTTCTTCCTGAGTCAGGGTCTGATGTGACTCAGCCCCTGTTCCATGCCATTGTGTAAACTGGGGACTCGTACATTTGCACAAGATGGAAAGTATCCAGTGGCACACAGTTGAGGCCTACTCCATTTTTAGTACATAAACAGCAGGCCGCTCTGCAAGAAGCTAAGGGCATGGTCAGCACAGAGAGTTTGCCTGTCTCTGTGCTGGTGTTCTGCACCCCTCACAGTCTGCACCTGCCTCCATAAAGTCGGGCCTTTCAAAAATGCAGCATCAGGTAGGAGCACAAGTAATTGTAAGAATGCTTGCTCATTGCAGCTGTTAACATCCGGGCAAGGCATCCACATATAAGTCCACTACGGATGGACCAGTGATGGGAAGAGTGTTCATGCATGTGACAAGTAACACCATGAACTATGTCATGCCACAGAACAAATTAAGATCAAGAACAGAACAAGAGTATGTGTGGCAAAACCATGACAAACACTGTGCAGGCATCAAGGAGCTCATAAATTAGCACATCATCACCCAAACACTGCCACAGCTTGACTTAGAACTTGGGCAACAGTAGACCCTCAAAAGGAGGAGGCCACAGCTTTACACCCGTGGTCACTGTGATGTTAACTGGCTGCATTTGACAAGAGCTGGATCAGAGGCTGACTTTGAGTGTATTTACAGGGGGCAAGGTTTTCACAACACAAGCCTTGTGCACACACGCAAATAGTGTTCTGCAGCAGTGCAAGTTGAGCTGCAGCAATGAGCAGCGGGATCCTGCTTGGGCTCGTAATTCATACACTTCTCTCACGAATGAGGATCAACAGCTTAACCCATACTGAATGCAGCTTGACAATATACCATCACTTAAAACACATTACAGTCAGAGAGGATGATAAATATTCCATTTATACACATTATGTACAAGGCCCGAAATGACTGAGGATGCAAGAAAACAAAGCTGGTAAATACAGAAAATGCATTTGTCATAAATATAAAGGGAAGGGTAAACCCCTTTAAAATCCCTCCTGGCCAGAGGAAAAATCCTCTCACCTGTAAAGGGTTTAGAAGCTCAAGGTAACCTCGTTGGCACTTGACCAAAATGACCAATGAGGGGACAAGATACTTTCAAAAGCTGGGAGGAGGGAGAAAAAACAAAGGGTCTGTGTCTGTGTCTGTCTGTCTGAAATCAGTGGAAGCTAGGAGCCTAAATACCTACTGTAGAATTTGACCCAATAACCACAATAATACTAATTTGCATTTCTAGAGAGATTTTCTTCTTCAAAGCATTTTACACACATGTTTTCTAACTCTCTGCTTCAAATAAAAGCCATTATTGACAGACAATTATATTTTTCCGTCACAGCACAGACAAATAGGAGAGTGAAGAGAACACAGTTTATTAATGGGATTTTAAGCAGGTTCTCGTATGGAAAATAATTAAAGATCCAGCACTCAAAAGATGACTCTGCTTAGCTGTGTGCCTTGTGGCTTAAAGCAGAATTCCAAGAACATTACTTCGCTTTTTGAAATGGTTTCTCAATTCATGACAACTCAAAATATCTGCTTCCGCCTAGTGGTGCGGGTTTGCATAACATGTGTTGTTTGTATTCCCTGTTTTCGATATCTTTGCCTAAAAGATAAAATACATCCGAATCTACTGAGACAATTCACACTTCTGCACAAAGCCACAACAGCACTAAGAATGTATATCTTTGTTAGCAAATAGGATCATTAGGGAGAAGGAAAAGGATAATCTCAGAAAGAGGCTCTCTCTTTCTCCTTCACTTTATTCTATCTAGGTTTTTCTACTGTTCTCATCAATGAAGTATCTGAGTAGCTTCCTCTAGTACATTAATAATATGACTCACATCTGTCATGGTCATATCTTTTATTGGACTAACTTCTGTTGGTGAAAGGAGTGCACAGAGTTCTCCTTCAGGTCCTTGAAAGGTTATTTCTTTCACCAACAGAAGTTGGTCCAACAGAAGATATTACCTCAGCTAGGGTGACCAGATGTCCTAAGTTTATAGGGACAGTCCAGATATTCGGGGTTTAGGCGCCTATCAATCCCACCCCACCCCCATCACGATTTTTCATACTCACTATCTGGTCACCCTATCCCTCCCCCACCTTGTCTCTCTAATAGCCTCGGAATGACATGGGAGTTTGTTCTCCTGTCACAGACTGTCCCCTGAGAAAGCTCTATCTACTGCACAGACAAGCCTCATCCTTCTAGTAGAACACTTCATGGTGCCTGAGAAATAGGCCCTGTCAGCCACACCCCTAATCCCAGGGATTTACCTGATATTTTAGATATACTGGGCCCTGGCCACTGAGCCCCTGGAAGAGAAGGACTGCGACCTGGAACCTGACTTGATGTGTTCACGTTGCAGAAGTATGTACACAGTGTCGGAAGGCAAACAACAAACAACACTTCAATGGTCACTGAATGAGGGGCCTGTGGAAAAAAATACGACCATTGTGCAATTCAAGACTGTGTCAAAATGCACGTGCACAGTACTCAGACTCCCTGAATCCTGGCATTTCCGAACTTTCCATTGCTCAGTTTTGCAAACTTACTAATTGTTATTTTCATGCAGATTTTTATGTATTTGTTGGGCGTCTAAAGATATAAAAATACAGACATCGGTTCATATCATTGTCGTGCAAACATCCCCATTTCATTGTTTGTTTTTAAAGAAAAAAGTACAGGACTAGGTTCTGGCAATTTCTGTATTGAGCTGTAAAGAAAGATATTTTAAGGGTTTTGAACTGTTGAAACAGAGGCACAGAGATTGTCTCACACAGGGAGGAGTGGGTGATGCAGTGCACACTTTCCCAAGCCAGCAGAGCTGCTGGACCCCAAGAGATTCCCCCTCTATTCCTGAGTCAACCTTTGCCAGAAGCAAGCAGACAGAAGGACAAAAGTCGCTCTCCATTTTAATAAAGGCTCTTGTAACTTCCTGGGTAAACTGGTCCCTTCCATTCTTTAGCTGACTCTTACTCAGGCTCTTTTCTTACTGGCAAACTTGAATTTTGATTTTTCTACGTCATGGCCAGTCTTTATCGTCTCTCTTTTAAACTTGAATATGCCAATCCCTGAGACGACATACTTTCTTGTTTTTTCCTGATTCGGCAATCCTAGCTTTGGGGATTGAGCTCCCATTTAAGGTACTTTTAATGATGACCCCCAGTCCTTTATTTCATCTATCAGGATGTTCAAAGAGAGCAGCTACCCTTCACTGAACGCCACTGCTCTGACTTTGGATTCCCTTGTAGAATGTGTGGGGCTGGGGTAGTTGTCTCAGCTGGATTCTTAATCCAGAGGAAAGACGCTCTCCCCTGTTCAATCAAGATCAGAAATGGCACATAGATTTGGGAGAAAAAGTACATTTTATTTTTACTCTTTTTTCTTATTTCTCAAAAGGAACAGTACAACAAAGATAAAAACATTGTGAATAATCAATATAGGTTTTGATGTATCTCGTCTGAAATGGGACAGCTGCTCTTCTACTCTCGGGATGGATGCTATGTCAATAGATAAGATAAAAAGACAGGCCTAACTGAGAGACTGAACCCATATGAGGGCCAAATTCTGCTCCTCGGTTACATGAGTATGTCGCTCCCCGACTAGGGCCCAAATCTGTGTAAAGAAGAGTAAATCTGTTCCCAAGGGAGTATCGAACAACTTCCAAACTGCATAAGAAGGGTGGTTGAGTCTAAACTATAAAGACAGTTCCAAATATGGACCGCAGTTCAGGAAAGCAGCCTTATTCATCCCAGCATATGATGTAAGAAAATTCTGAAAATGTGGATCTTAGATCATGGTCATAATTTAAAAAAATTAATTGACACAGCAGACACCATTCACATTTGAAACATAAAGTAGCTTAAAACTGTCCTAGCTTGAAGTGGTGTGAAACTGCTTCAGGAAATGTGGTCCTCTTACAAGTGTAGATGTGAGGTTGCACATATGGTAAAGCCATGTATACAGAATACATGCTGATCTTAATCCTACAAATTTCCTAAACACTATACAGAATATCTAATTGCTTATTTTTAAATCCTAATCAGAGGAAAATTAAAATGATTTGTGCAAATAATTGAATTCTAAGGATTGTGTAACAACAAACACTCTTATTTTCTAGATCTACTGAGAGCTAGCTCTGAGAGAACAAAACAGTATTTTCAGTGTTTATGGGTCTTTACTGAAGCAGGTCTATTCTTTATCGAAGAACAGGAAAAGAAAAGAATTCACAATATTGTTATCCCTTTTGACATGAGTAATTCGTGAATATTTTGGGTCTTGTGAGTTGTTTCCATTGGGGGAGAAATGGATGATGGAGTCAGGTATTTTTTTGACACAATCCTGCTTATTTACAAAGAATGTACACAAAGTTCTATTTCCCTAACGACAGCAGGAATAGTTTCTTGGCTCACAATTCCAAGCCTCTTTCTATCCAGCAGTCTACCCTAAAGCGCGCGTGCTCTCTCTCTCTCTCTCTCTCTCTCTCAACTTTTTCTGAGATCACACTACAAATACTTCTCTGGGGCTCCTTTGTGCATCTGCGGTGTCACACTCCCTCTCTTCCTCCCCCCCACCCGAACCCCATCTCCCTGCATTTGCATTCAGACCCGAGTGAAAGCCCCTTCCACTGTATGGCTCAACTCCTAGTCCAACTTTACTTGATGGTGACTTCTATTAAGTCAGCCATCTGTTCCACAAAAGAGCTTGATTGTTTTTACATTGATCCTGAATAAAGGACAACTGGTATGCCCACCAGCTTCAATAAGGCTTCCCCTTTCCCCAGCATAACTACCTGTTTTCATGTTGTTTTTATAAATCTGTATCTTGTACATGTCCGCAAAACCCACAGCATTCTTTTATTTTTACGAACCTGAAACAGGATATTGAATGCATAATTTCAGTTACACCAATGTAAATCTGTGGTAATTCATTAGAATTAGTCCATATTTATCCTGGTGGCAAAATAGGTTAGCACGTCACTAGAGAAAACATGACACTTTTTGATAATTGTTATTGTTGCCGGCACCCAGTGCCGAGAGGCTAAACAACAGCTGAGGTTGGTTCGCTACCCGCTGTGCTACACCCAATAATCACAACGGGGTGGAGAAGCAGAAAAGTTTATTTGCAGCTGCAAAAAGGTCCAGGGAGAATAGAATCTCCAATCCTGCACCCAGAGCAGGAAGTTACACAGGCTTTTATACATCCTTTTTCCCAGCATACCTATCCAATAGCAAGCTGCCCTAAGTATCCATATAGCCAGCCAATCCAGTTCCCAGCTAGTGCCCTTGTTCTCTGTATCATTTGTTAAACTATACATAAAGCTGCTTTATTCAGCATTGTTCTTCCATATCTGCCCTGTTTGGCCTTGTTTAGTTTCAGGCAGTCTGACTCTGCAACATATTGTTGCAGATCCTCAGCATAACTGCTGCGAGTGCCTCCAGGCGCGGGGGCCAAGGACACTTGGGCCTAGTATGCAGAGCTGCTGCGAGTGCTTCCAGGCGGGCGGGGGGGCAAGGGTGGGGGGAAGGACACCTGGACCTAGTGCGAGGGGGCCTCATCGACACTCGTGGTCTTCCATCCCCTCGAGTTACCTAGTGGCCATGCCCCAGTGTCCCCACTGAACTCCCACATCTGAACTCCCAGCCAGAGCCCGTACGTGCTCCACCACTAGAGGCCCTGATGCAGCAAGCCACCCCATACAGCAAAACAAAACCACTCCCCACATGGCATTAGGATGGCAAACGATAATAGAGAAAGATAAGAACTTGCTCTAACAGGGGTTCTCCAACTTCATTGCACCACGACCCCCTTCTGACAACAAAAATTACTTCGCGACCCCAGGAGGGAGAACCAAACCCTGAGCCCGCCCAAGCCCTAGCTCCCCCGGGCCAGAAGGGGCCAAAGTCAAAACCCAAGGGCTTCAGGCCCAGGCAGGGGGCGGGGGGAGCTGTAACCTGATCCCAGGGCTGAAGCCCAAGTCTCAGCCCTGCTGCCCAGGGATCAGGCTTGGGCTTCAGCCCTGGGCCCAGGCAAGTCTAACTCCAGCCCTGGCGACCCTATTAAAAAGGGATCCCGACCCACAGTTTGAGAACCGCTGTGCAGTAACATGCACTGATTATTGGTGATACTTGGTTTCCTCACAAAGACATGCACAAGGTTACATGGAACTCACCAGATGGTTAAACCACAAACCAGACTGAACACATGCCAGGAGACCAGGTTGTAGGCGGTCAGGCATAGTGGTCAGAGTGGGAGTCATACCTAGTGGTGAGTGTCCAAATGCCAAAAGCAGGGATTGAGACAGGGCCAAAACCAAGAAGCAGGTCCAAAGATTAGAACTAGAGTCAGAATCCAAATGCCAGAGCCAAGAATCAAGTAGGGTGACCAGACAGCAAATGTGAAAAATCGGGGTGGGGGTGGGGGGTAATAGGAACCTATATAAGAAAAAGACCCCCAGATCAGGACTGTTCCTATCAAATTGGGATATCTGGTCACTCTAGAATCAAGAGAGAGTCGGAGTCAGGAATCAGAGCCAAGGGTCAGAACCGGATCACCGGGGCCAGGGAAGAAGGGAGCAGGGCTTGTTCTGAGGAAGGAGCAAGGCTGGGTGTAGGACAGGATCTGGGCTGAAGCTGTGGAGGAGCAGAGCAAAAGCAGGGCTTGGCAAGAGCTGAGCCCAGGGAGGCAGAGAATCACTGAGCACCCAGCGAGCGACTGCTGCTGCTGAGTTTAAGAACCAGGCAGCTAACTTCTTCAGCCAATCTGGCAGGGTGGTCCAAGCAGGCTAGTGTCGGAGGATGGTGCCGTGGGGAAGGCGAGCAGAGCTTCATCATCATGGGCTTGCTTCTGGACGGCGCCGTGCCTTGTGGGGCCGGAGGTCTATCTTGCCTGGTGGGAAACTGCGGTGCCATCATAGAATCATAGAATATCAGGGTTGGAAGGGACCGCAGGAGGTATCTCGTCCAAGCCCCTGCTCAAAGCAGGACCAATCCCCAATTTGTGCCCCAGATCCCTAAATGGCCCCCTCAGGGATTGAACTCACAACCCTGGGTTTAGCAGGCCAATGCTCAAACCACTGAGCTATCCCTCCCCCTAGCAATCAAGTCCCTGGCCACCTCCAACGTGTCTAGGATGGAAGGGAGCTCCTGCTCCTCCACCTGGCACTCTCTAGCAGGAGGGTCCTGCCAGAGGGTGGGGAAGGGCCAGGATAAGTGTAAAGCAGCTCTGAGACCTCTGCCCATCATAGAGGAGCCTTTCCAGAGGGTGGCCATGGACATAGTGGGGCCCCTCAGCAGGGCAACCCGGTCGGGGAAGAAATACATTCTGGTGGTGGTAGATTTCGCTATGCGCTACCCCGAGGCAGTGGCCATGTCGTCTATGGAGGCAGACACCGTGGCAGATGCGCTGCTCACCGTTTTCAGCAGAGTGGGGTTCCCCAAGGAGGTCCTTACAGACCAGAGGTCCAACTTCATGTCAACCCCGCTCCAGTGCTTGTGGGAGAAGTGTGGGGTCCGACACACCTGGGCCTCGGCGTGTCACCCTCAGTCCAACGGGCTGGGGGAGAGGTTCAACGGGACCCTAAAGATGATGCTGAAAACCTTGATGGACCAGCACCCACAGGACTGGGAGAAGTATTTACCCCACCTGCTGTTCACATACAGGGAAGTGCCCCAGGAATCCACAGGGTTTTCCCCTTTCAAGTTGTTGTATAGGAGGAGGGTGAGGAGACCCTTCGACTTGATGAGGGACGAGTGCGGGGGGAAGGCCTCCCCCGATGGAGTATGTACTGACCTTTCTGGAAAAGCTCACGGAGCTCATGGGCTTGGCCAGGGGAAACCTAGCCAGGGCACAGAGGAAGCAGAAGGTCTGGTACGACCGCTCAGCACGTGCCTGCTTCTAGGCTACCAGGGACCAGGGGATACTTCTCATCCCCATGAGGAAGCACAAGCTGCAAGCTGCCTGGGACGGCCCCTTCAAGGTCATCAGACAGGTAAATGAAGTGAAATATGTAGTGGAACTGTCCATCCGGGCACACCGCCACCGGGTGCACCATGTCAACATGATGAAGCCATACTGGGACAGGGAGAAGTTGGGGCTGGCTGGGTGTGGGCAGTGGGAGGAGAAGGGAGAGGATCCCCTGGTGGGACTCCTCCCTGAGGTGGGGGCTGACCCCTCGCTGGAATCAATTCTCCTCTCAGACCAGCTAACCCCTGCCCCGCAGGCAGAGATCAGAGAGGTGCTGCCTTCACACCGGCAGCTGTTCTCCAGCCGGCCTGGGCTCACTAACCTGGCTGTTCACCGGGCGGAAACAGGAGCCAATCTTCCCATCAGGTGTTCCCCATTCAGGGTCACTAGGAAAACAGCCCAGGACCTGGAGAGAGAGGTTGGAGACATGCTGGCTTTAGGGGTGATCCAGCCGTCCTCCAGCCCCTGGGCCTCTCCCATGGTGCTGGTCCCCAAGAAGGACGGGTCGATCCGGTTCTGTGTGGATATGGGAAGTTCATTGCCATCACCGTGTCCGATGCCTACCACCGATAAAATCTCTAGACAAGTTGGGGGGGCGCTGATGTGATGAAGTGGGACTGTTCTTAATGGTTCCTCTGAATAGTGTGGGGGTGCCTCAGTTTCCCTATGCAGTTCTTAAGTATCTAGGTGGTGGGATAAGGGTGTATGATGACTGCAGAGCCCTAGAGGGCAGGTGTGTGCAGGAGTCTGGACACAGAGAATGGCCGACACCCTGTTTCCTGGCCACTGATGGCCTGGGCCCTTCCCCCCTGCAGGGTGAGAGCTAAAGGGTTGGAGAACAAGGGAATCAGGTGACCTCCTGGCCCCGGAAAGGAACAAAGCCCAGAAGAGGAGGGGCTGGAGGGAGTTTCAGTTTGGGGCTGGCTGGGACATGGAGTAAAGGGCAGACGTGGTTGTCTGGCTCACTGCCCCCCAAAATGGACCCAGCTGAGGGGTCCTGTTCTCTGCACCTACAAGCTCTGTTTTAGACCATGTTCCTGTCGTTTAATAAACCTCTGTTTTACTGGCTGGCTGAGAGTCACATCTGACTGCAAAGTTGGGGTGCAGGACCCTCTGGCTTCCCCAGGAGCCCCGCCTGAGTGGACTCACTGTGGGAAGCGCACGGAGGGGCAGAGGATGCTGAATGCTCCGAGGTCAGACCCAGGAAGCTGTGTGAGCTGTGTGTCCTGCAGACAGTCTGCTCACAGACAGGAGACTTCCCCAGAGTCCTGACTGGCTTCATGGGGAGCAGTTCCAGAGCATCGTCCGGGGACTCCATGACAGCTATCAAATCCCCCCTCACTCTTCTCTTCTGCAGACAAAATAACCACAGTTCCCTCAGCCTCTCCCCATAAGTCACGTGCCCCAGCTCCCTACTCATTTTCATTGCCCTCCACTGGACTCTCTTCAATTTGTCCGCATCCTTTCTGTAGTGGGGGCCCAAAACTGGACGCAATACTCCAGATGAGGCCCTCACCAGTGCTGAATAGAGGGGAATAATCCCTTCCCTCGATCTGTGGGCAATGCTCCTACAAATGCAGCCCAATATGCTGTTAGCCTTCTTGGCAACACGGGCACACTGCTGACTCATATCCAGCTTCTCATCTGCTGTAACCCCAGGTCCTTTTCTGCAGGTCCTTTTCACCAGTTCCTTATCCACCTTTCAATTCTCATATTAGACCCCATCTTCTCCAATTGAACTAATAATTTCCCAATTGTATCAAATGCCTCACTGACATCCAGGTAGATTAGATCATTGGTTCTCAAACTGGGGGTCACAACCCAGTTAAGTGGGGGGGTCACGAGCCCCAACCCCAGCGCGCGGCTGTAAGTTGCGAGCCCCGACCCCTGCGCCAGGCTGTCAGCTCCGACCCCTGTGTGGAGCTGCGGGGCTACGAGCCCCAACCCGGGCACACGGCTGTGGGTCCCGACCCCTGTGCTAGGCTGTGAGCCCTGACCCCGGTGAGCGGCTGTGAGTCCCGACCCCGACCCCTGCGCTGGGCTGTGAGCCACGACCCCGGTGTGCAGCTGTGAGTCCTGACCCCAACCCCTGGGCCGGGCTGTGAGCCCCGACCCCGACAGGGAATCGTGGTTGTGAGCACCGACTCCAACCCCCATACAGGGCTGCAAGCCCAGACCCCAACCCTGGCCAGGAGCGGGGCTGTGATCCCTGAGTCCGACTGCCACATGGGGTTGCAAGTCCTGACCCCAACCAGGAGTGGGGCTGTGAGCCCTGAGCTGGGGCATCCAGGACGCTGTGAGCCCCAATCCCTGTAATGGGGTTTCAGGCGGAGCCCGGCCATGCTGAGGGTTATCAGCCGAGAGCACACACAGGGTTGTCAGCCCCGAGCCCCGCCACCCTCTGCGTTTTAGTCTTAATTTAAAAGCAGTGAGTAAAGGTAAATTCATTTTAAGCCATAGGGTTTAAATTTAGTATTTAACATAGTGTTAAATATCAAAAATGTGTTTTTAATTTTTAAGGGGGGGGTCGCACTCAGAGGCTTGGTGTTCGAAAGGGGTCACCAACACAAAAAGTTTGAGAACCACTGGATTAGATCTACTGCATTTCCTCTGTCTAAAACCTCAGTTATCTTCACAGAGAAACAGATCAGGTTGGCCTGGCAGGACCCACCGATTGTAAAACCAGGTGATATTTTATCCCAGTTACCGTTCACCTCTTTGTCCTTCATTACTTTCTCTCTCAAAATTTGTCCCAAGACCTGGCAGACAGTTGAGGTCAAATTAAAAGGCCTGTAGATACCTGGACCACGTTTTTTTCCATTTCTTAAAAATAGGAACTATATTAGCAATTCTCCACTCCCCCGCCCCGAGTTTACAGAGTCATCAGAAATCCTTGCTATTGGGCTTGCAATTCCATGTGCCAGTCCCCTTACTCTGCATGGATGGAGCTTATGGGGTGCTAGGGGCTGCAGTGAGTGGGGTGGGGGGACCCAGTAGGGGGCACTCGCCCCTTCTAGTCTGTGCCGGCCCCAGCATAGTGCTCAATTTGTGCTATTTTGGGGGTTGTAGATCTAAGCTCCTGAGCGCTTGTCACTAAGGAGCCCATGTGCAGTGCAGCCTGGTCATACAATCATAGAATATCAGGGTTGGAAGGGAGCTCAGGAGGTCATCTAGTCCAACCCCCTGCTCAAAGCAGGGCCAATCCCCAATTTTTGGCCCAGATCCCTAAATGGCCCCCTCAAGGATTGAACTCACAACCCTGGGTTTAGCAGGCCAATGCTCAAACCACTGAGCTATCCCTCCCCCCTGGCTCCCTGGCCCAGCTCCCCACGCTCTGTTCAGCACAGTGCAACTAGATGTGGGATTCTTCACTTGTCCTAATCTACTGTGCTGTGTGGCTGTTAAACAGCTGCTCCGTCCCACCCCAGAGGTGGCTGCATCTCAGTGCTGGGCAAAGGATCCCTGTATAAATAGCCCCTGCACCCCACCCCAGAGGTGGCTACATCTCAACCCCAGGGATGAACTGAGTGACTGGAATACAAGTGACTCTAGTCCTGGGAGTGACCAGGGCTGCTGGGCCTCTTGCCAGGGAGGTGGGCAAGAGATTGGGGCCCTGAGGTGGTGCAAGGCCAGGGCCGAGATTCTTCTGGCCGTGGGAGCCCAGTGACTCAGTCAGTGCCCTGCTCCCAGCCAGCCCTCCCCATTCACCGAGCCCTTCGTGCCAGCCATGTCGCTCTGAGGCGCAGTAGGTGCCACTCGATAGGTCACCTACAATCACACGGTTTCTTTTCGGTGCCTCGACTGGGCAGCGGGTAATGAGAGGTGGATAACTGATTCTCCAGGCCAGGACTACAGACCTGCTCCCCCGCTGCGCTGAGCAGAGAAATGGGCAGAGAAATGGGGGAGGGAGGGGTAATTTTTCAAAGGCTTTTTTTAAATTGCTCATCAAAAACCTGAAATGTTTAGAAAGAAGCAAATTTTTTCTACAACACTGTCAAGAAAAAGGCCAATTTACCAACAAAAAAGCTCAGGCTTTAGTTAAAAGAGGAGCGAAAGAAGCCGGGCTGAAATAGGTACAGAATATAATGAAAGGAGGGGGGGTGCTCCTATTTGCCCCCCCTTCACCTGTCCCAGTGTTACAAGAGCAATGGGACGCTCTGTGAAAGCAAATGTCAAGGGAAGTTACATAGTTAGCCAGGGGAACTCACTGCCACTAGATGTCACTGACATTGCGAGCCTGGCAGGATTCAGACAAGGATGGTGCGGGGTGGGGGAGCAAGGGTTTCAGGACAGAATTTAGAAAACAGGGCACAAGGCCACTGCTGACTGTCAGGATGAGGGAGATATGCCCCCCTTTCCCTCCTCCCCCGACTGGTTATGTCATCATTAGCCACGAGGAGGGGGTTCTTGCACCTTCCTCTGAAGTAGCTGGTGCTGGGGTGGCTGGCCCCATTGATCTGATTTGGGGAAGGAGGCAGCAGGGAGAGGGCAGGGTACTGGGCTAGATGGGTCCTGTGACGCTAGCAGACCAGGTGCCAGCTCATGCCCAGGGCCTTAGGCATCACTGAACACTGACAAATGCAGAGCTTGACCCAGCCTGTGTGTTAGCCGTGTGACAACAGCTGCTGATCAGCGTGTGTGGAGTGTTTCGACTTGTGGAATTGCTTGCAGGATTGATCTCTCCCATAACCTCTGTAGCCCGTGGTATAAAGTTAGAATGAATGTTTGCATCATAAACCTCTGTAACTGCTCTACACCACTGAGTTTGCAAGGCAGCTTACGTCCACCTAACACTGCGTCTACACTAAAATTTGGCTCCCGCTGATGTAACTCACCTGCTTTGCCGACTTAATCATGCCACTTCCCCCAGTCAGCGTAGTTAGGTCAATGCAGTGTCAGTGTACGTACTGCATTGCTTACATCGACTGTCCCGCAATGCCCCACACTGGCAGTACAATCGATACCACACACCACAGACACAAAGAGCCAGGTGTAAACACACACAAGTGCTGTAACTACTGTGGCGGCTGCATGCAGGGCGATTTGATTTTGTAGTGTAGCCGTGGCCTGTGCAATTCCCCCAACAGGGGAGAAGCATGAATTAGTGTAAAGTGCTGGGCCTGCCCATTGAAACCAAACGAGCCATTGCGAAACATCCTTACTGATTGCCTCTGTTGTTAGATATTTCACTGCGTGTGTGTGTGTTCTCCCTGTGTGCTGCCCCAGCTCTGTGCAGACAGCCAGCACAGCAGACCTTGAGTGAACCGCCCAATGACCACAAGATCCGTTAAGGGACGAAGGCACCCGGCCAGGTTTATTGTTGACAAGGCATGCTAATAGCACCTGGCAGATTCTACGAGGATACTAAGACACGTATGCCTGTGACAATGGACACAGCTCAGTGAATGGCGGGACTTTCCATTGCCCCCTTGGCTGGACCAACACATTCTCTCAGAGATACCCTGATACAAACAAGCTGCCCCTCTGACTTAGATACTGCCCTCTGACCTGGCTAGTTATTGTCCATTTTTTTTGGTACATGTTGGTTTGATTAAAACATTTGTATTGATTACGTTGCTATTTGTCCTGAGAGCAGGAAAGGAGTATGGATGAGAGCAGGAAAGGGGCACTGAGGGCAGCCCCCTGCCTCTCCCCCCCCACCCCCCAAATGAGGGGCCCTGGATCTGGCTGCAGGAGGTCTCCGCCCTCCTCATAACGGTGGACGGGTGGAGAGTTCACAGCAGGGCACTGAGCAGCTGAGGGGGATGTGGGGAGATGGGGGGGCATCACTGGAGGAGTCAGCGTGTTCTTTGCTGGCTCCCCATGCCCCCCCCGGAAAGGGGACCCCAGGCTGCTCCCCCCAGGGACTGTCAATCATTCAGTGAGGAGCCGTCCCAGCCCCTCCACCCCAATGGGGCCTGGCTTGGCCACCAGATCCAAGGTTCCTGCTGCTTGGCCCCTGCTGATCTGTCCTCCCCCCACCCCCTGCCAGGACATCATTGAGGACAAACTGGTCAAGAATCTGTGGCCCTTTTTGTCGGACCCGGTCCCTACCACCAGCTCCCAGGCTGCTGTCAGGTAAGGCTGAGCCTGGCTGGGCTGTGGGTGGCAGAGCCCTGACACACACACCCCAGAGTGTAGGAGCCTCTGTGCCTGGGAGTGTGTGGTCAGGACCCTGCCCTCTACGGGGGAGGGGATGTCCAAGAGCCTGGAGCCCTGGAACCCTCTTACCATGTCCCCCGCGCCCCAGCAGTCCCTCAACACACCAGGGCCCAGGATGGAGGAAAGGGACTGGCTGAGCTTTAGACAGACCCCCAGCCCAGCGCAGGTGCCACCCTCCCCTACTCCCTCTTGCCTGCTTTGGGACTCCTGTCCCACTCCCTTGGGCAGGGCCTGCCCCGCAGCCTCCTCCAGGCCCTGCCCTTCCATCTGGCATTCCCTCAGCGAGCCCCTGGTATCCACACTGCCCCTCTCTCCCCCCAGCGCCCGCTTTAGGCATTGGCACAAGAACAAGCCAGCGGCCGAGTACCGGACGGGCCCGCGCCTCATCATTTACGTGCTGGGTGGGGTGTCCATGTCTGAGATGCGCTGTGCCTACGAAGTGACCCCAGCCATCAAGGGCAAGTGGGAGGTGGTAATCGGTGAGTGGGGCGAGTCCTGGGGGAAAGGGCGGCTGGAATGCCCAGGTCAGGGAGAGTTGGGACCCCCTGGGAGGGGGAGACCCTAGAACTGCCTGCCCAGCACCTACAGGGCTCCCATGCTACCCTCTGTCCTCCGACACCCAGAGGCTCACCCCCTGCACACACCCCTCGAAGACCCAAGGGTGAGGAACACTGTCAGCGCATGGATTCTTGCCTGGCTGTGCAGGGTACAGCGGCACGAGGGGTGCGGTGCCAGGCCAAGGGGGATAGGAGACAGTCCCTCCCCCCCTGCACTAGAGCAGGGTCCAGCTGCAAGGATGGGGGTGATGGTGATGCCAGCCACATACCTGCCTCACTGTGCCCACCACTGCCAACCACCTCTCTCTCCCCCAGGTTCCAGTCACATCCTGACCCCCAAGCGCTTCCTGGATGACATCCAAACCCTCAACCAGCTGGACCCCGAGGAGGCCTAGAAGCAGCCCCCTCCCCCCAGAGACTCTGCCCCCCACAGTTTGCTGCCCCCAGCTCCACCTGCTCTTCTCAACAAGGCATCCTCCCCCCTACTCTTGGCTGCGGTGTCAGTTCTTGGGCGGGGGGAGGACCCCCAGGCTGCTTGGCTGTTCGGGCAGGGGGCAGGCCAGGCTTCCTCCCGTCTTTGCAAGTCTTTGCCTCCCGTTAACAGCAGCTGGGAGGGAGGGAGAAGCTAGGAATTGCACACCCGCCCCGCAAGGCAGGTCGGTCTTTCCCAGAGGCTTGGGGAGAGGCTCTGCTTTCACTTTGGCCCGTTCGCTCCATCTGACGCTGTTGTGGGCCGGATGTAAACCAAGCTGGCTGGGTTTCAGTCCAACACTCATTGCAGGGCCTCTTGGAGAGGCACCAAGTCCCAGGGTTAAACAGGGCGCCCTGGGGCTCCCAGCTCCCTGCACAAACAGCAAAATCTCATACCCAGTGTGACGAAGGGGGACTGTTCTTAATGTTTCCTCTGAATAGTGCGTAGTTCCTCGGTTTCCCCTAGGCAGTTCTTAAGTATCTAGGTGGTGGGATAAGGGTGTATGATCGTTGCAGATCCCTAGAGGGCAGGTGTGTGCAGGGGTCTGTACACAGAGAATGGCCGATACCCTGTTTCCTGGCAACTGATGGCCTGGGCCCTTCCCCCCTGCAAGGTGAGAGCTAAAGGGGTTGGAGAAGAAAGGAATCAGGTGCCCTCCTGGCCGGGTAAAGGGACAAAGCCCAGAGGAGGAGGGGCTGGAGGGAGTTTCAGTCTGGGGCTGGCTGGGACATGGAGTGAAGGGCAGACGTGGTTGTCTGGCTCACTGCCCCCCAAAATGGACCCCCCAGCTGAAGGGTCCAGTTCTCTGCACCTACAAGCTCTGTATTAGACCATGTTCCTGTCATCTAATAAACCTTCTGTTTTACTGCGAGAAGCAGCGCGGGGCGAGGGATGTGCTGGCCACGGCTTCCTGCAGCCCCCGTTGGCCTGCAGTGGGGAACCGCGGCCAGTGGGATCCGCGGTCGGCCAAACCTGCGGACGCGGCCGGTAAAGAAACTGGCCCGGCCCACCAGGGGGCTTACCCTGGGGGGCTGCGTGCCAAACGTTACCGACCCCGGTGCTACAGCAATTTCCCGTACAGCAATGGCTCTTACAAGACAGAGTAAGTTAGAACAACCCAGAGTCTAAAGCTCAGGTGTATTTGAGGATCTGGGCCAGTACTTGGCTGGTTCTATAGTAATGACCCCTGAGCAAGCAGTGTAATGTACATGCTTATCACTGAGCTTGTCCAGAGGCTGCATAGAATCATAGAATATCAGGGTTGGAAGGGACCTCAGGAGGTCATCTAGTCCAACCCCCTGCTCAAAAGCAGGACCAATCCCCAATTAAATCAGAATGACTAGATGTCCTGATGTGTAATAAAAACACTTTGAATCATAAAAAATCAACCCAGCCTACTTTACAGGGCCTGATCCTTCTCTCCCTTACAGCATGTGAGCAGTAGGAGAATGGCTAATACGGGCCAGTATTAGGGTTGTTGTATTCTATTTATAAAAGTATAATACTGGCCAGTATTATAGTTGCTGTATCGTGTTATAAAACAACAAAATAAATAGAAAAATAAAAAATACAAATGAATGTTTTGAATGAATTTGGGGAAAAGAATTTACAGCACAGTACAAGGATTTAAAACATTTAAAACATTCCTTTCTTTCTCTCCAGTATTATCGTCTCTCTTGTTCCAATTTTGGGTCACAGGAGCGAGTAGTATAAAGGCCCTACCATCAATCAAACGTTAACCCCACCCCTTGACCCTGTAAGCCCTGCACACAGGTCACTGGAAGTCCCACCTCATGGGAGTATTACTTGCAGGGTCAAGGCGGACACATGTCCGGAAGCAAGGTGTGTCATGTGACCCCTGTAAGAACTCCTCCCACTGTCCTCTGCTGATCAGGATGGATTTTGCCCTGACAGGAACGACTCGAGAGAAGATTTGACCACTCAGGGGGAGTTCCGGGGTTTGTGTGACCCCTCTAAGAACTCCTCCCACTGCCCTATACCAATCAGGAAGGGTTTCAGCCGCTGGGGACCACCCCGAGAGGAGATTTGTCCAATTGGGGGGAATTCTGGGGCGGGGTGACCCGTCAGGAAGTGGCTCGTGTGACCCCTCTAAGAACTCCTCCCACCACCCTCTACCAATCGTGATGGGTTTTGGCCACAGAGGACAGCCCCGAAAGGAGATTCGACCAAAATAGGGTGGGTTCTGGGACGGGGTCAACCGCCCAGAAGAGGGTCGTGTGACCCCTCTAAGGACCCCTTCCAACGTCCTCTGCCAATCAGAGTGCAGCACCATCACCTCATAAGTCCCAGCGCTGGGAAGAGGAGGCCATCTCTTACCAAGAAGACATGTTTTAGAAATTGTGGAAAGGCTGAGAGGAAACGTGGACTCCTTTACCACTCCTGTGAGACCTTCAGACTTTGTTTTAGCCCCGAGGACCTTTGGAGTTGTGTGGAGAAAGCGCTACAGCAGCGACAGTTCTGAAGAGGATGAGAGAGAAGCCAAGGGGATTCCTTTGGCCCAGCCATTGATGGATATGCCAGAATCCGACCCTGAAGCCCAACTGCTCATGAGACACCCCCATGAGCATGGTGGCCTCTCGTCATCCGCCACCCTGGAGGAGGAAGGCCATCATGGCGTGGGGGAGGCACTGGCAGACAAGGTGAATGGAAAAGACGTAGCTCCGGTAAATGAATGATTAAGAAGCGACGGTCGATGATTGGATGTAATGGGGTTAGGAACCAGGGGTTGTGTAAATCTAAAAACAAGCAGTGGGAACTTACGCTTGTTTCTTGTCTGAAAATCTCTCGACAGCTTGACGATGCCTTTCTAGAGGACCCGGAGGCCCTGGACGGCGTTGCATCAAACAGCGAAGGTGAACCAGGCCCGCCTTGTTTTTGCTCAACGCCGCTAGAAATTGTTGAAGATGACTCCGAGGAGGACGGCTATGAGGAGTTTAGGAGAGGCTTGGCATGGAACTCGCTGAGCCAGTGCCACGTCACGAGCGTAAAAATGTTATGCGGACTATTGTACGCATTGCTGTTTATGCTGTTCTTCATCACTGTCTTGGGGAAAAGCTTTTTGAAAATGGTGAGGGCTGTGTCATAAATGCCCCAGCCCAATGGCACCATGCATGTGTGACTTGGACTTCAATGGATAGAAACTGCAAGCTCTGGGGCCTGTGTGCTGAGCTGTGTTTGGAAAGCTTATTGAACACTATTATTGCCATAGGTTATGTTATGCAACGTCTGTGCCTAACCCAAGAACATTTAGCGCAAGCGGTGACCTTGAGAAATGCTGTGCAATTCAGTGGAGACCGTGACCGTGTTTTAAAGAAAATGTCCAAAATGGAAGATGCCTGCTTACAGCGTTACATTGACCGTCTGGTCCACACAAAAACTGACAGAACCCTGCTTAAGAAAAAGACTATTTGTAAGAAATCTAAAAGGATTAATTGAGAGAATGATGAGGGGACAAACATGCAATATCAAACTTGATCACTGTACATTTTAAAAAATTGAATGAAAAGGGCTTTGTGATTATCTGTGTTTCTGTTAGAAGGTCTCTGGCCCTTAAGTGAGCTAAAAGTTTTAATGGAGATCTGGGTTTGTTTTCAAGAAGCTGTATGACTTTTAAATTGAAAAAAAATGGTTTGTGAGAACCTAGCTCTTGTGTCTTTGTGTAAAAGAGACCCATTTACAGCAACAAGCTGTGAAGTGGGAGGGGAACAAATCCTAAAAATGTGTTTACAGTGTAACCTTTCTGCCCATCAGAGTTGGCAACAACAGGGTCTAGGTTCAGTATCTAGGAGTTCCATTCCAGTAACACAATGCAAAACCAGGTCAAGCCCCCACCAGTGGGGCACTGAAGCTCCCCTACGACAAGTTGAAATCACTGAATACTGTGTTAAGTAGTAGGGGGCCTCAGAGCTGGGGCACCATGAACCCAAAGGGAATTCAGCTCTGCAGTCTGTAACCAAACTCCTAATAGAATTAAAATTCTCTCTGATATTACATAATGGAGAGAAGGTGCAATTGGTGTTTGGGGCCCTCAGAAGGGGGCTCACACCACTAGGCACAAACCTCCATCCTCAAACTCTCTCAATTCACTGGCTTTTGCAATCCTTGTCCCTTGCCTAGCGAGTGCTACTTAGTTGATCTTGATTCCCTCCGTCATAAAAGGCCAAGTACAGTTCCGCTGTCCTTGGTTCACATAATCAGGATAACGACACTTTATTCTTCCTGCCCCAATAACAGAGACACTGGGGATCCCACAGCAGCCAAAGTGACCGTTTGGGCTCCTGTGGGCTCACGCTAGGCGGGGTGGGTGTGACTGTGCAAACGAGATCAGCTCCTGAAGTCCTTTTCCACAACTCACCACCAGATGTCAGGGTAGAGCTCATCCTGCCTCTGCTTACAACACGAAAACAAAACAGGGATGGTTCAGACATGTGTTTGAGTACAACAGAGTTGACTCATCCTGTTGAACTGAATGGTTTTAACCACACCCCCACTGAATAGTGAAGGTAACTGTGATTCCTTACCCTTGTTGCTATAGGGATAAATTTGATGGGTGTGCACCCATAGTAAGGGAGGTGGGTGGGTGAGTTCGGATTAATATGAAATGAAATAAAACCTCAGGAATTCGCAGATGCTATTGGGCAGTTTAAATATAATCCCTGGAATTGGCAGAACTCTACTGGACAGTTTAAATATGACCCAGGAACTGGCAGAACTCTACTGGACAGTTTAAAAGGACCCAGGAGCTGGCAGAACTCTACTGGACAGTTTAAATATGACCCAGGAGTGGTTTTGAATGCTATGGGTCACTCTTTCTAGCAATTCAAAGCCATTAAAAGTTTAAAATACTATATTTACCAAAAAAACCCCAAAACAACCAACCAAAAAACCCCACCACACACATTAATAATCAAGGTGGGCCATTTCCAGCACAAATCCAGGTTTCCTTACAATGTAAGTGATCACTTTAGATAAGCTATTACCAACAGGAGAGTGGGTTTGTTTTTCTTTGGGGGGGGAGAAAACCTGGATTTGTGCTGGAAATGGCCCACCTTGATTATCATACACATTGTAAGGAGAGTGATCACTTTAGATAAGCTATTACCAGCAGGAGAGTAGGGTGTGGGGAGAGAAAACCCTTTGTAGTGATAAACACTCATTTTTTCATGGTTTGTGTGTATAAAAACATCTTCTGTATTTTCCACAGTATGCATCCGATGAAGTGAGCTGTAGCTCACGAAAGCTTATGCTCAAATAAATTGGTTAGTCGCTAAGGTGCCACAAGTACTCCTTTTCTTTTTGTGTTTTAAACTCTCTCTCTCTCTGTGTGTGTAAAAAAAACATAGGTGGTTTTTTTTTAAAGTATATGGCTGCAAACTGATAGTAATGGTGTGTTTCAAACTAACAGGGTGTTTTTTTACTGTGCAAAATGTGTTTTAAACTGGATTTTAAAAGTTGATTTTAAAAGCAGTTTGGTTTTTATTTTGCAAAATGAGGTGTATTTAAAAAAAAATGTTTGCGGGTTTGTTGTTTTTTGTTTTAAAGTGGTAGAAATAAACTCAAAACTCCTGTTTGTTGTGCAGCCTGAAATGGATTATTTTGTTTGAAAGCTCTGACTTTTTAAATAGAAAAACACCCTAATGAATATTTTATTTTTAACTTTACAAGACAGTTTCATGTGATTTATAATAATAATAATAATAATCAATCATCATCATCATCTTGTCTGCTCCACCGTATGGAGAAAACATGAGAGACCCTTAGACCAGAGGGTAAAGAAGCTTAAAAGAAAAAGAAAAGAGACAGCTGAAAAGAAAAATTCCCCAGATGGATGGATGAAGCCCAGTAAATATACTGTGTTTGTGAGGTTATGAGGTTTTGTATTTGAAGTAAATACATCGGTGTGGGTGAGAA
This sequence comes from Caretta caretta, assembly GCF_965140235.1. Lineage (NCBI taxonomy): Eukaryota > Metazoa > Chordata > Testudines > Cheloniidae > Caretta > Caretta caretta. Next base: position 17,141,583 of record NC_134225.1, read on the forward strand.
AGATGGTAAAGTTAAGTTTTGTAATATGTCCCTTCCCCCCTAATCGGGTATGTGCAGTTCTCCTGACAATGCTGTAGTCAAAGCTACAGGGACACCTCCCTCCACCAGACCAGCCAAAGAACCAGAAATCTGCTTTGAGACCTTTAACAACTCAAAACAGCACAAGAGTGCAGATGAAGCATCAGGGCAGTCCAAACCTCAATTACGTCAAAGCCAAGGACAAAACAAAAAACTCTGGTGAAAACCAACCACGCAAACACAACGCCAGTTCCTCAGCGGCCACCTCCACACCAAGCCCTGAGAAAACCGTGAGTGAAAACGCCCACCTACGATGCTTCGTTCAGAAGACTGAGGGACGTTGTATCCTCGGGGGTTCTAAAAGAACGGTATTCTAAAAAAGGTTTGGGGAAAATATGATGCCTCGTTCAGAATACCGGTGAATGGTGTATCTTCAGGGGGTCTAAAAGAACGGAGGGCTGGAAAGCACATCAACAAAGCAAAAGCTTTGGTGGGTGACTTTTTGAAAAATACTTCAATTTTTGGCTCTGCACAGGCGTGACTAGTCGTGGAAAGGGGCACCCGCAAGGATACACATCAGCTCAGGTGTAAACAAAAGGGGGGATAGCGCTTGGTGGACAAACAAATGGCTGCCAAAAAGTTCCAGGCCAGGATCACTGTAAAAATTTTAAAAAGAGCTAAAGAGGTAATGGGGAGGGGGGACAAAAAGAGATGCCCTCGACTGGAAGCTCTCAAACTGGCATGTCTGAAAATGGGGAGGTGGAATCAGACTCTCACACAGAGTCTGGTTTAGAAAATTCCCCAGAGGGCTCTCTAGAATGATGGGTCCCCATCTTCTCCCGATGACCCTCACAGAGGCGCCTCGGAGTCTGACTCTCAAATAGCATCTGATGTAGAAGATGCCGCTGATGGTCCCGTAGAGGAACCCCCAAGTAACCCTGAAAATGCAGAGGTGTGTATGGAGAGAGTGAGAAGTTGGCAACGTGAATTACCTAGATTTGGGGGGTCGGTGTATTGTGAGGAATTTCATTTTGTCAATCTTGAGCGAATAAATTCAGCTCAGCAGGTTGTTGAAGCCATACACAGGGGGATACAGTTAGTTCTCGATGACGTTAATGGTAGGGTAGGCCCTGATGATTATGTTCAGTTACATTTAGAGAGCTGTAATTTAACTAAGCCATTGTTTTTGGTCTGAAGAACTAGGGATGAGCTGTCTGCTGAGGATTTCTTCAATCAGTCCTCAAAGCTGCCACAGAGCAATAGAGTTTCATGTCAATGGGACATTGCACCTCGTTGTGACAGTTGTAAAAAAACAGGGGTGGGGACCGCTCATAGAGTTTTAAATTCTATCCTCAGTAGTCAAATCATCCATAAAAAAGAGACAATGTTTAGTAGACCTGACTTACACGGGTACCCATCTGTGTTTTGCGCGTGGACTCTTGGCTGTCATGTCCGACCACAAACCTACGGACGCGGAATCATTAGCAGGGGCGAGAAAGTTGCATGAGAAACTGGGCTGGTCAGATCAAAAAAAGATTATGCTCAGTGACGTAGCAATGTCTGAACAGCATTTAGGAGTCAACATACAGGTGGTGCTGTATGCGGCGAAAGGGGCTTTTTTAAAATGGGGGGGGGGAAGTTTACCCCAAGACTTATTTCATCCTGTTGCACGATGAGCATTACTAGGGGGTTCTGGTTGTGAAAAAGTTGTTTGGAGCAAAAAATTATGGTGAGTTTTGCCCCACGGTGCACAGTCACGGCCACTCTTTCAGGTCCAGCTGCTGCCTCTGCTTGAGCATAACATGCTCAGACAGCGTGGACGTGCAGCTGAGGTCTCCTCGCTGTAGACTGTATTGTCAGTCCAGAGAGCGTTTAGACAGACACATCGACTGGGCGTCGACAGAACAAGTTGAATGCCTGTCTAAAACGTTGTGCGATAAGGGTCAGCCTTACGTGGACAAGCGGCACAGACGTAAAGGGAGGCGCTGTAAGCGGGGACAGGCTTTGATCGCTGGTGATGTAGACGGTCACCTCGGTTTTATGGACAGCCTTAGAAAGCCCGAATCCTCAGAAAAGTGTATTTGTTATGATTCTGAATACACATAGGAGACTGGGTTGCACACTCCCAATTACATTTTTGCTATGTCCCTCAAGCCGGAAAAGTCCTGGGAATTTAAGGGTGATGAGTGTCTTTCTGTGTTTGTTCAGACCTTTATTGGCAAAGAGTTCCGGGTCTACACGTTCCAGGCGCACAATTCCAAAGGTTACGATGCATACTTCATCATTAGACAGTTACTGAAGGAAAAGATGTGCCTAGAACTGATCACTCAGGGTAGTAAAGTAATGTGTGTGGAAGGTAAGGTCCTGGGCATTCGTTTTATAGACTCTTTAAACTTCTTGCCCATGAAGCTTGGTAAGCTCCCGCAGGTGATGGGGTTTGAAGGGTGCAAAGGGTATTTTCCACATTTTTTGAACACTTTAGAAAATCAAAATGACGTGGGGCCTATGCCCGGTGTGGAGCACTATGGTGTAGAAAGCATGATGCCCAGGGAAAAAGCAGAGTTTCTCGACTGGTAGCAGGCCCACAGGTAGGAGACGTTTGACTTGCAGAAAGAGCTCGTGTATTACTGTCAGCAGGATGTCAAAATTTTGAGACAGCCTTGTATCCTCTACAGAAAAGAGATTATGAAAAAGATGGAGAAGGGAGATCTAGTAGAGAGAGAACCTGGTAAATTCACCGAGATAAAACTGTGCATAGATCCATTCTGGTACATAACACTGGCATCTGTCTGCATGGCTATGTACAGGTTTATGTTTTTGGAGCCTAACACGGTAGCTCTTCTCCCTCCAGACAATGATCACAGGCAGGAAAAAGATATTCGACCCCATCTGTTCAGTGGCTGTTGTATACCTCTCACAAAGAAACTATACAAATACGGCATGCTTTACAGGGTGGGGAACTACAGGTAGGCTCCTACTCTTTAGAGGGTTATGCCAGTGTTGACAGGGTACACACAGCCTTAGAGTTTAACGGGTGTTCTTTTCCACGCTTGTGCCACCTGTCATTGTGAAAAAGCACAAAACCCTATGACGGGGACAACTTTTGGGTTTCTTTATTACAAGACGCAGCTCAAGACCGACTATCTGAAACAACTTGGTTTTGTAGTGAGGACTCTTTCGGAGCAAGAGTGGGAAGTGATGAAAGAAAGAGACAGGGAGCTTGCAGGTTTTTTAAACTGAGCCCAGTTGCCCTAGCCTCTCGTGCCTAGGGATGCTCTTTTTGGGGGAAGGACAAACGCTATGCACCTGTATTACAAACTTAAATCCAGGGAAGAAATCCACTATTATGATTTTACCAGCTTCTACCCTTTTGTAAAGAAAACCAAAGAATACCCTCTCGAACACTCCGATATAGTTTATGACAAATTTGGACCCCTTGCAAATTATTTTGGAATTGCAAAAGTTAAAGTGTACCCCACACAAGGCTTCTTTTTCCCATTGTTACCTGTCAGAGTGGGTGGCAAGCTTATGTTCCCGCTACGCCGAACCTGTGCGGAAACCGAGCAGCGGGAGATGTGCATCCATACTGACGAGGAGAGGGCCATCCTGGGGACTTGGTGCACGGTGGAATTGAACGCGGCCATAGCGAAGGGGTACGTGGTGGCAAAAATATATGAAATCTGGCTTTTTAATGAAAAATCTGATGTACTCTGAAAAGACTTCATCAAATGACACCTCCACCGGAAACAAGAGGCTTCAGGGTACCCCAGCTGGTGCACAGACGAAGAAAAACAAAATAAGTACATGAACGATTTCTATCAGAAAGAAGGCGTGCGTTTGTGCCAACACGAGATCAGGTTTAACCCCGCTAAATGCCAAATCGCTAAACTCTTTCTAAATTCCCTCACGAGTGAGATCCCGCCAGATCAACACATCACCGAGTTTGTGTCGGCAGGCCCGAAAACATACGGGTATAAGCTGTCGGGAGGAAAAGCCTGTATGAAAGTCAAAGGTATTACCCTGAACTTGGCAAACTGTCAATAGATCAACTTTGACAGTTTGAAAGATCTAGTCCTGGATTATTGCACGGGCCTGCGAGAAAACACCTCAAAAAAGAGAGAGGTGCAGCAGCCCTCTATCATAAGGAACAAAAATCAGTGGTAAATAGAGACCAAAACCCTTAAGAAAACACAGAAAGTCATTTACAACAAGAGGGTCCTAGGAGAAGGGTTTAAAACCCTGCCCTACGGATTTTAAAGTGGATACGAGGTGGAAACACCCCTTTTCTGCAATTCTCGCGGGGCCTAGCAACTGTGGGAAAAGTTACTTTATAAAAAATGTGTTGGATAATGCCAAACAAAACATTGTCTGTTATGCCTGAGAATATTGGATAACCTGGCTATAAAAAGCATTGCAAGATACACATGTCTGGGCTTGTTGAAACACATTTTGAGCAAGGCTAGGCATGCCCAAGAATTTAAATGTATTTTTTACAAAATTCATCACCATCCGGTCGTTTTGCACTAAGTCGTTAGAATACAATTTTAAAATCCGGTCAAAAGATAAACACTTGCTCCGCTGATGTAAGAAAAACACTCGGTGATAGTCGCAGGCGACAGAGCGGGGGTCTTGTAATTGTCTATTGTGAAACACAATGCCTGGGGCATTTTTGTTTAAAAATTTCATAATGCTTTTAGGAAACAACATGCTCTTCGGGGGGTGCCCGTATGAGTCTAAAAGCTCTCCACGTTACGCTCCGCCAGACACAAGGCAAGCCAGTGTTCACCAGGTTGGTTGTGTGGATGTGCAATACAAACCTAGGGGTCTCTGAGACAGCTTGTCGCCAGGGAGCCAAATCACAAGGGAACACATCTAAGAAATTCTTTTTTGTGTAAGGCACCTTGATAAGACACACGAGAGCTGCACGGTGTCCATGTTCACATATAGTCAAGCAGAACGTCTCTCCTCTGATTTCTCTCTATGATGTTGTCAAAAACCCCATGCACGATCAGATTGACGGTGATGGTTAAAGCCTTCCCAAAACGTATTTCTGCTCTCAGGTTCCCGGTTTTAATCAGGGAATAGCCATCGGCGCATTCCTGGTTGGGAGACAGGTCAAAGGCAAACAAGATGTAACTCTGTGGAAACTTCTCACCGTCGATTAACAGAGAACGATCTGTCATGTGTTTACCAGCGTCTGTACCAGATTCATGTATTCTCTCACGCAGCATCCTGCCTCCAAGTCTGGTTGCAGAGGTTTGGTTGGTATCTGTTCACCATCCACATACAAGGCCACAAAATTAATATCATAATGTTTAAAATGAAAGGGATTTTTCGTGTAACTTCCACTCAAGGCATAGGACAAACCCTAGGACAAGCATTTTGGGTAACTGTCCCAAAAAACAGGTTCTCCTGGTTATTGACCCTGCTGCCCACGGGGATGCTGAACACTTTCATTCCCACACGGTCCACGGGATATTTAGCATTTGTGGTAAGCAGGGACTCCGCGTGCCCCAGACGAACGCTCAGGGCCACCCGTACTTTCTTCACAAAAAGCGATGCTGATACAATGCGCAATTTAAAGCCTTCGGCTGCACTACCCATTAAACAGAAAGCGTCTTTACTGCGCGTCAGTTTAATTTTCACATCCACTCCGTTCAACAAATGAGACGTATCTGTTCTGATCTGTCTTTATTTCAATGGTTACGGTATCGATGTGGTGTTTTCTGACAGGAACGTGATGAGGTTTATCGTAGGTGATGGTGACAAACTCATTGTTCCTTCCTCAGACAGGGACACAGCATAACAGGGGAACAGAAAAGTCCCTCACAAACTGGTGTTCTACAATAACTGTGTGCAGATACAAGGACTTAACCCCCCCCCCCCCGTGATGTCTGCCCAGAAGGGGAATTTTTGGACGCTGCGCTTGGGGCCCAAACCTAGAATGTTAGCTTGCTCCCTGCAGGTAGAAAACATAAAAGTAAAATCAGCGGATTTAAGGCTAACTTTTCTACCCACAGGGTCATAGTTCATGACCACCTCAGGCGGCGGGGGAGGACGAGCCACGGTACTGTTCATATGATCCAATCATTCGGGTATGGACGAGTAATAACCTCGTCGTAGGATAAAACTCTATGCCATATCTTCAAAGGTGATTTCAAAAGGGGTGTTCTCGCGGATAGTGTTCCAGCTGTGCGGGTGTTGTATTTCCACTAACCTCACCTTCCAGACACCCGGGAGACCCAAGGGCTTAATTAGCTGTATTGTAAAGTTCGAGCTGGTGTTTTGAGGAAAAACTGCAGAGCTGGCATTGCTGGGCAAAGTCATGTAACACCTGCCGTCGCTCATTTTTCTCTCCCTCAGTCTTTGCAGGAGGAATCTTTTTGTTTGTTTGTGTCTAAACGTCAGAATTGAGAAGCTTCCATCCAGCTGGTAAACTTATCGTCCCCGTCCCCCCGGCAAACCATTTCACCAGTAGCTGCTTTTTTCTCCCTTTTCCTTTCTCCGCTAGAACTTTTTCGATCCGGCAAATCCTGTCTCCTTTGGGGTTTACTTTTTGTAAATCTTCAGGGTAAAAAGATCCAGTAACTGTCTCACCCTCGTAATCTTTTAATCGGTATACAGGTCTCTGGCTCCTGGTTAAGGCTTCATCCACTATAAATATCTCATTGGTAAACGTCTGTTCACAACCTTTTTCAAAAGCTCCTTTGGTTTTAGAGAGAGTCTCACGTGGTCGCCTTTTCTAAAAGGGACAACAACCGGTTTTATTTTAAAACCATCTCTATCAACCAGTTTCCATATCTTCAGAGAATTGGAAGGGTTAACATCAGCGGGTCTGGTACGTAGAGTTCTGTAAAAGCTCTGGTTGTAACTCTTCATAAAGTCAGGTAACAGGTCAAGGTGGCGAAAGGCATTATGGGCTGTAAAATCGCCACATCCTCCGCATCTTTTTCAAGTTCTGTTAAATCGCTCCACAACCCCTGCTTTGACTTCATTATCAGTAACAAAAAGCGTTAACGCTGTGCCGTTTCAACAATCTGCTAAAAGGTCTGTTTCAAAATTCTTTCCACCGATTAGTTTGTCATTTTTGAGGCACGCGACCTTGGCTAAAAATAGCTTCAAAGGCCTTGGATACTTCACCACTCATCTTGTCTTTTAGGCCTAAGGCCCAGGCATATTTGGATAGAACGTCTATCACTGTTAAGATGTACTTAAAACCGCTGTTGTGTTTGGAGAACCAGTGCATACGGACCAAATCTGCCTGCCATTGCGCGTCCACATCTGAAAGAACGGTCTTGGTTCTTTTAAAACGTATTCGAGCTGGTTTGTGTAAAGTGTAAGCATCCTGGTGTGAAAGCCAAGCTCCTACCTGTCTTCTATTTAAGAAGTCAAGAAACCAAAAGTTTTATGATGCTTTTTGGCCACTTGAAAAAGAAGATTGACCCCGTCAAAGCCCCCAACTTTCCTGGGGGTTTAACAGATTTTCTTTAACAGAGCCGTCTGCGGAGACATGACTCTTCCTGGGACCGTCTTTTACGAACACAAGTATGGAGGGGGACACGTTCATTCTGACACATTTAAATAAGTTTTATTAATCGCCTGGTTTAACACAATCTTTTACAGCCGCCTGAAACAAAGGACGCCATGACCCCTACCATGAGGGAGTCTGAGCTGGTTCATTCTTCCATTTTTGTCCTTTTCTGGATTTTCCTCTTGAGATCTGGGTCTCAGACAGGAGCAAAAACAGCTGATGCGCGATGGATTTACTCCCACAGGGCTACCGATGTGCAACTTCTCAAAGGCCTCTAGAAAGGCATCGTCGAGCTGTTGAGAGATTTTCAGACAAAAAACAGTGTAAGCACCCCACTGCCTGTTTTTAGATTTATGCAATGCCAGGTCGATTCCGAACCCCATTACACCCCCATGATCAACAGTCGCTTCTTAATCATTCATTTACCTGAGCGCCATCTTTCCCGTTCACCTTGTGACTCCCCCAAGCCACAATCGCCTTCCAACTTTAGGGCATGGACAATGAGAGGCTGTCACACTCACTGGGGTGCCTCACAAAGGTTTGGATTTTGGGGTCAGGTTCCGACGTAGCCATCAACGGTTGAGTCAAAGGGCCGTCCTCGGAACTGTCACTGCTGTAGCGCTTTCTCCACACAACTCCAAAGGTCCTCGGAGCAAAAACAAAATCTGAAGGTCTCACGGGGGTGGTAAAGGAGTCCATGTTTCCTCTCAGCCTTTCCACAATTTCTAAAACATGTCTTCTTGGTAAGAGATGGCTTCCTCTGCCCAGTGCTGGGACTTGTGGGGTGATGGTGCTGCACTCTGATTGGCAGAGGGCGTTGGGAGGAGTTCTTAGAGGGGTCACATGACCCTCTTCTGGATGGTTCACCCAATCCGAGAACCTGCCCCATTTTGGTCAAATCTCTTCTCAGGGCGGTCCTCTGCAGCCAAAACCCATCGCGATTGGTAGAAGGTGGTGGGAGGAGTTCTTAGAGGGGTCACACGAAGCACTTCCAGACGGGTCACCCCACCCCGGAACTCCCCCCAGTTGGTCAAATCTCCTCTCGGGGTGGTCCCCAGTGGCTGAAACCCCTCCTGATTGGTAGAGGGCGGTGGGAGGAATTCTTAGGGGGGTCACACAAACCACTTCCAGACAGATCACCCCACCCCGGAACTCCCCATGATTGGTCAAACCTCCTCTCGGGGTGGTTTCCAGTGGCTGAAACCCCTCCTGATTGGTAGAGGGCGGTGGGAGGAATTCTTAGAGGGGTCACACAAACCACTTCCAGACAGATCACCCCACCCCGGAACTCCCCATGATTGGTCAAACCTCCTCTCGGGGTGGTTTCCAGTGGCTGAAACCCCTCCTGATTGGTAGAGGGCGGTGGGAGGAATTCTTAGAGGGGTCACACAAACCACTTCCAGACAGATCACCCCACCCCGGAACTCCCCATGATTGGTCAAACCTCCTCTCGGGGTGGTTTCCAGTGGCTGAAACCCCTCCTGATTGGTAGAGGGTGGTGGGAGGAATTCTTAGAGGGGTCACACGAACCACTTCCAGACAGGTCATCCTGCCCCGGAACTCCCCCTGATTGGTCAAATCTTCTCTTGGGGCGTTCCTATCAGGGCGAAACCCATCCCGATTGGTAGAGGACAATGGGAGGAGTTCTTAGAGGGGTCACATGACACACCTTGCTTCCGCTCATTTGTCCGCCTTGACCCTGGAAGTAATACCTCATGGCTTGGGACTTCCAGTGACCGGTGGGCAAGGCTTACGAGGGCCAAGGGTGGGGTTAACGTTTGATTGACGGTAGGGCCCTTATACTACTGGAGCGCCTTCTTCTGTTTGTCTCCGTTCCGCTTCAGTCCCCAAGCACTCGGCCAGGACAGATGTCACTTATGACCTCCGTTGCCACCAGCTGGACAGAGGGACTTGGGTCTTTCTTCAGGACCTGGAGAGCTGAAATGACACAGGACAACATGTTAGTATACAGACTGTCAAATGACAGCTAAGCGTGATCACAGAATCTTGAAGTACCAGAGCAGAATGATCACATGGTAAAATGTGAAACTAGGCTCAGTCCTTCTATTGGGGTGGAAAATACATGAGAGATGAATATGCCTCACTTTTCATCTTGTCACCTGTGCCGGAAATAGCTGGAGACTTACTACCTCTGAATACCACGCTACAGAAGCTCTCCAATACAAAGAAAGCTTTAGCTTCCTCCATTGGCTCCCTTCCATGCTCCCAACAAGCGGGGAGACCCTGACTCGACCAGAAAGTCATCCACTCTGCTGTAAATGGAAGAAGGTCCATTGTTTCAATAGCTTCCACTTTTAAGTTTATTTTCCATCTCTATTCAAGAGCCACTGTCTGAGCTCCAATAACCCTGGAATTGAACAGAGGCCAGGTCCAAGCTGCTTTGTGCAGGATGCAGGGCACCTACTGGAAGAAAAATTGCTGGTGGGAAATTTGGGGTAGCAGAAAGTGGCTACAATTTCTCCTCACCTGGGGAGTCCACAGAGAGCCAATAAAGCCCAAAGAGTGGATAGCACTGGCTGCGGAGGGGGCCTTGCCAGGACAACCAGGAGATGCACGGACTCACATCACACCCTCTGCAGCTTCCTCCTTCAGGGGAAATTAAAGCTGACTTTCTACTGGGCAAGAGTGAATTTGTCCTTTGACGTGTGGCTGATGCACTTTGCACCAGTGCTATCGGTTACAGCTGCTTGTCAGCTAAATTCCTTTAGAACTCACGGGTGAGCAGAACTTCAGCTGTATTTATTACTTACACATCAGCAGATGTTCCAGGTCCAGCCATTTCATACGCTGCCTGTCTGTGTGTTCCAGGATGATGCCTAAATACACAATGGAAAACAAACAACAACAATAAAACCTTCCCTTGTTGAGTGCAAAGTGATATTAGCAGCCCCTAGACAGGTCTTTGGCCTCTCCTACCGTGGACCTAAGGGTGAGCTGTGGGCAAGAGGATGCTAGTGCAGTTTAGAGTGCACACTGAAGAGAATGAGAAAGACTTTTTTTTTTTTTAAGAATGTTTCCACAAAACCCATTTGCTTTAAAGAGTCTGTGTTCCTCTTGCCACTGCTGTCAGTTATTGGAGACATACTAAGCTAGTGTCTTGGTCTAGTGGTCTGAGCAAAGGACTGGGGCCAGGAATAAGTGAGTTCTAAGCAGGGATCCCACAAGGTGACTGATAGGTGAGACTTAGGGCACAACGCCTGCCTGTCTCACCTGGGTATGCTTGGGAGAAGAGGGCACAGGGCCAAAGCGGAGGAACCTTTTGCCTCCTTGACAAGGTGGTGTGGCCAGGAACCTGAAACAGCAGGCGCTGAGGGCAGGTGGGCTGCATGCCTCCCAATGATGAAGTAGTAGTGAAGAGCACTGAGCAACACTGTGGGTGGGTCTGCACTTTGAGCGAGGGAGATCACTCCCAGTTCAATGGGACAGGCCCACTCTAGCTCGGACAGCGCTCGCATGCTAAAATTAGAATGTAGCTAAAGCAGCACGAGCAGTGGGAGGAGCTACCACCTTGAGAATCGACTTTGGGGTTTGGATGGGATCATACTTGGGGTGCTTAAACTTCCTGCTGCTCCTGCCATCGCAGCTACTCTCTATTTTTAGCACTCAGGGCTAGTGCGGGTATGTCTCATCAAGCTGGGAATTAGACCCCCAGCTCCAAGTGTAAACATGCCCTACGAGACAGTGTCCCAGCCTTTACTACTAAATGACTGCACCATGCTTTCCCTGCAACAATCCCAAAGCACTTTATAGCAAGTCATGATTTCCTCCGACCACCACACTGGAGAGGTAGGGATATTAACATCCCCATTTATGGATGGGAAGCTGAGGCACAGAGAGATTAATGGCTGCACAGTGGGATTTTTTTCTCTCTCCCTCAATGGGAATACCAAAAGGGACACTGGGCATCATCTCTCACCAGCTAACTTGGCTGCAACTGCCCGCATCTCTTCCCAGCTGCTACAGAAGTACGTGATGGTGCTTTTGTACAAGTTCTCCAGCAGCTCGGCATTCTCTTTGGCCTAGAGGAAATCAGGGACACATGAGCTCTCTCTGGCTAGAAGTGCCCTTTGACTGCCAGCACATGCTTTTACGAGCCACAGGTAAATCAGAGAAAGAACAGGTGACTGGGTGGACGTGGGAAAAATGGGGATCTGTGGCAGATTTACATTTTCCATCACCCTCAGTCATATATCCCACTCTGACCGTTATTTCCATTACCCATCACACATCTCTACACCACCACACGCCACTCCAGTCAAGAATCTCAGACACTTCAACAGCTCACTCACAAGGTGTCTGCAAATGTCCACCTGGAGCTCCTCAGGCTTCAGCTCAGCTGTGCTATCAAGGTGTTCATTCACTGCAGTTTGGAGCCTCTTCAGTCCCAAAAACGGGACACAGAGGTGAAACGTAGCTCTGCATTCCTGAAAAAAAGAAAGCATGTCACACCATTTAATTGTTCCCTACTGAGTGCTATGGTCATTCAAAGGGAACTCATCTGCTTGCCTGCTCATCTATTCCAGGATAAAAAGGGATTCATCTGGATGTAATTGGCAGAAAACATGCAGGAATGACTAATAGAGGGGAGAGCTTCCTCTACAACCTAGAGGTAGCATCAATGTCTTTTTGGAACAGATCTACCTATGAAAGCTGCTTCACCAGGTCTCTCTTCTGTTCTGGGGAGGCAGGGGCCTGGGGTGCAGAGACAGACAGGAATAGAGAGCTGTCGGGCTCAGACCCATGACCTATCCTGGATTCTGGTGAGGCAGCCATGGAGCAACCTGGCGGGAACTGACTCAGCAGGAGGGCAATGAACTGAGGGAAGAATTTGGGCCTCCACAGCAGGCAGGAATAGCAGAGCTCCCCTGGCATTGGGAGGAAGATTCCTTTGGCTTAGTAAATAAGTCACTCTCGGTCTTACCACTGAAACCCTGGGGTTCGGGTCTTGCAGGTGCAGCAGAAGTGTGACCCAGCTCTGTCTAACCTGCTCGGCGAAATAGCCCTTCCATTTTCTTTTGGTCAGGCGGGCCAGGATGCCAAATAGGACAAAGGACAATAAACGAAGAGCATCGTCCTCCTACAGCCAAGAAAGCCCCACAAGTTAGTAACTAAGGGACAATCACATCACGTACCTCACACAGTCATCTCTTCTACGCTAAAGTCGAGGGATTCCAACTACAGCTAGTCGGAAACACTTTCATGCACGAATTTTTGATTTGAATTTGCTGATTCATCAAACTATTTTAGCGACAGTTCCATTTTGATGAAATTCCTCCAGAAGCCAGGCAGGGGTCCTTAGAAACCTGCCTGCTGTCTTGACAGTGCACCCATTCAGCTCCTTGGAAGCCGATCTAGCAGGCTGACTGGGATCGTGGGCTTCCAAACCCACAGCGTCTGGGACCCTGGCTCTCAAATTTGCAACTCCCTGGCACTTCTAGCTCCCACAGTTTCCTGGGTTCCCAGCACCTGGGTTCCCAGCACCGAGAGCAGACTGCCCGGACCCAAGGCTTTCAATAGAGCTCGGTTGAGAATAGTAATTCTGTTTCACAAAGAGTTTTGAAGTTTGGGGAGAGGGAGTCCCACAAATAGGAACAAAACCAAAATTTGAAATCTCAAAATTCTCTGCAAAAACGGAATCATTCCAACCCTCTCACGTAGAAATGGTATAGAGCAGGCCCAACACTCTCTATTGTACCTTGGAACTCCCTTTTCATGGTTATCTAGCTATCTAATCTAGTATTCAGACTTTCTTTGAGGTTCTCAGTGGCAAGAAAGAAGAACAGAAGGGGGAGACTGTGGGAGCAGGGATGTCATCCCCATCCTCCTCATGTTCTCCTCCTCCGTAAAACACCTCTCTTCCCTGGGGCCGAAACATCTCTTCACTCTGACATGAGCAATGCCCAGGGAGTAAATGGAGTCTAATCAAGATCGGTTGAACTGGGGCTGGAGAGTTCTGGTCACATACGTTGTCAAAGTAGGTCCGGATCTGTTGGGTGAGGTCTCTGAAGGAAGAACCTATGTCCTTCTCTTTCAGCTCCTTCAGGACTTTGGCCACTGCTTTCATGCTCTCGCCAATGACTTCAGAACTGAAAGGGTCACTTAAGGCCCTGATCAGTATGACCATAAGAAACTTCTTGTGCTTTTTCACCTGGACAAAAATATGACATTAAAGAACACTGATCACTGATCACACTTCTAATACGTTTTCTTTAGCAGTTATGAAGCTGTGGGAATTTCATCTCCCCCTCCCACCCCCGGAGACCTATAGCTATATTTCAGACCAGGTTCGAGCTACAATGAGCCAAACTTGGTGCCATAATACACCTGTGTCATCCTAACATTAGATTCCTAGTTACTTAGATTCCAAGGCCAAAAGGAACCCTTGTGATTATCCAGTCTGACCTCCTGCATAACATTGAACTTCCCCGAAATAGTCTCTGTTGGAACTAGAGTGTATCTTTTAGAAAAACGTTCAATCTTGATTTTAAAATTGCTAGTGACACAGAATCCACTACAACCCTTGGTAAATTGTTCCAATGGTTAATTAAAATTACCATTAAAAATCAATGCCTTATTACCAGTCTGAATTAGTCTAGTTTCATTTTCCCCCATTGAATCTTCTTATACCTTTGTTTGCTAATGGGAAGAACCCATTCTCAAAATGTGTTCCCCATGTGAGTAGTTCTAGACTGTCCTCAAGTCACTCCTTAACCTTCTCTTTGTAAGGCTAAATAGATTGAGCTCCTTGAGTCTATCACTAGAGGTATCTTTTCCAATCCTTTCAGAATTCTTGTGACTCTTCTCTGAATCCTCTCTAATTTATCAGCATCCTTCTTGAATTGTGGAGACCTGATCTGGACACAGCATTCCAGCAGTGCTCACATGAGCGTCATATTCAGAGGGAAAAGAACTTCTTTACTCTTAGTCAAGATTCCTCTCTTTATGCCTCTAAGGATCATTTCAGCCCTTTTGGCCACAACTTCGCATTGGGACACCTTATGTTCAACTGATTCTCTGCCATGACTCAAGTGGTTTTCAGCATCATTGCTTCTTGGGATAGAGTCTCTCATCCTGTAAGTAAGGCCTGCATTTTTTATTCCTAGATGGAGACATTTACACATGGTCATATTAAAGTGCACAGATCGTTCACTTATGCCCAGCTTAGCAAAGGATCTAGCTTGCCCTGTATTGACGGCAAAGAGGTTACTCGGGTATGTGAGAGAGCAGAATTTGGCCTAGTGCATTGTGTGCAGCCTCTGTAAACTCCGAAGAACTATTTCCCTTGGTTTCTCTAGTTATGCTGCATTCTAGTCAGTATTCTCTCTTACCTTCTCAGGTGCCCCATAGACTAAATTTCCCAGGCCTCTTACAGCCATCTGCCGGACAATGCTGTTCCTATCATGTGACCTTTCTTCCAAGATGCGTAAGACTGGCTTAAGGAACTTCTTCTCCCTGAGCATGGGATCACTCATTAGCTGAAAGAAAATCAACCTGTCCATTAGCCCCAATAGGATCATTAAGATTGGGAATAGAATTTGAGCAGACATGTCATACGCTGTCAAAAACAACAAGGAGTCCTCCTACAGCCCCAGTCTTGAGGATACAGACAAATATGGCTACCCCTCTGATACTTGCCACATAATACACTGTAACTTTAGCATTCCACACAAATGAGAAAGGTCGACAAAACATGGAGCTTTCCTTTTGGGCACTAGAATAGGGATCCACTCACCTCTTGAGAGCCTCTTAGTGGCTGGGTATGGTATCACAGTCCTTTTCTCACCCCTGGTGCACCCTGCCAGCCGTCCTCAGTGAGCCTTCTGTGGCTCAGGCCTCTGGCTGAGTCCCAAAGTCCAAAGGAACCCCTTCTGGGGTAGTCCAGAACACTCCCATTGCCCTCACTTGGGTCTCCAGCCCCAACTCTGGGTCCTTTACATTCTGCCCTTTGTTCAAGCTCTCCATTAGCATTGTCCCCTCCATGGGGCTTATGCCACTGTTGGTGGTAGGGGAACCTGGGCCTGCCCCTAACTCTGGGTTCCAAACCATGGATCCTATAAACAGGAGCTAGGCACTGCTTGATTTCAGTTCATTGTCGCTTCTTCCTACCGGCCACTTTTAGCTTCACCCTCACCTCAGGGTTAAAGTTCTTCGGGACTCTCTTCCTGAAAACCCAGCTTAAGTAAAGGCTGCCAGAATCAAACTCTGGCTGTCCCCTGAATTTCTGTGGCCAGAGAGCAGCGCCCTTTCTTGCCCCTCCAGTTCCTGCCAGGAACTGACCTGCTAAGGCCCTTCAGCTCCTTTTAGCCGAGCCTCATGGGCTCGGATTGGCTGCTTTCATGAAGCCTCTCTAGACAGACCCAGACTGGGGGCTCTTTTCCTGGGGCAGGGTGTAGTAGGACCGCGGGGCCTCTTGTAAGGAGCCTCAAAGCTCAGGTACAGCCCATCACAGGCACAGAGAGGTTGTTTTTCTTAGAAGCGGATGAGCCCCGAAGATAGTTGCTTAGCATAAGTGGGAAATATGATGCAGATGTTGGAGGAAGGCTGTGGAAAGGGAGGATGCTGCAGCAGGTATCACACTAGCCTAGGACTTAGGAGACCCAGGTTCCATTTCCTGCTCCCTCAAAGACTTCCTGTGTGACCTTGGGCAAGTCACTTAGCCCTTCTGTGCATCAGTTCCCTGCCTGTAAACTAGGAAACATAGTCCTTCCCTACCTCGCAGGAGTGTGGTGGGGATACAGACATTAAAGAGTTTGGAGGTACTCAGATACTAGAGTAATGAGAACCTAAGATAGACATTAATGTAGTTGTGGGTTGCTTGGTTGGTAGTATTAGGACACTAGGTTCATTCAGAAGATCTGCTGAGCGAAACCAAAATCAGGAGCTGTTGGTTAGGATCAGCACTTGGACTTGGCAGAAGAGGTCCAGTCATCCAAACTCTGTCCGTATCTCTCTCAGCCAGCACCTGTGGTTGTGTAGCTAGTATAGGCAATGACGGCAATAAAAACCACAGAGAGAGAAGGACTCAGAAAGGTATCGTGAAGTTCCTGGTGAGGTTTCCATATAAAGGAGGACCTATTCTACTGTCTAAAATGACAATGACTCCTATGAACAGAACTGTACAACTCCCGAAAGAAAGGCAGACAACAGTCTAATGGTGAAACTACTCTTCAGAGCCCTGTGTCTTACCTGGGCAAGGAAAGCTGTGCTGGTGACTCGGTGGTTTTCTGTGGGGGAATTCACCCAGCGGAGGAGGCTCTGTATGATCTCAGGTGTTATGAGTCCAGATCTTAGCAGAAGACTGGAAGACAAAAGAAACCGCTCATGGGCTAGATTGCACACTTCAAAAAAACTCAGCTACTCTGAGCAGACAGCTCTGATATCTAGGAGTGGGAGCTGTGTGTTTCCACCCAGGACACCCCCCCCCCACCCACCCACAAAGCTATAAACGGGAGGTTCCCTCTCAGCCACTCTATTGGCTACTGATTCCCAAGGATAAAATGATGCCTCCTAGATCTCTTACCTCACCAGCAGACACACTCCCTCATGGTGAGTCTTGGGGTTTTCCAGAAGAATCCAGGTTCTCTGCTTCCTGAGCGCTCTCACCAGTCTCTCATTCCCACCCTTGAAAAGCACAGACTCGAATGCTTTGATAGAAAGCCTGGGGAAAGAGAGGCACAGAACTGCAGCAGTCAGGAGGAAGGTGCAGCTTGAACAGAGAGTCAGGAAGCCCCGGTTACTTCTCAAGTCTGCTGTTCAATCGGCAGTTCATCCATTGGCAATGTCCTGGACACCAGTGTCCCTGGAAGGACTTGAGGCTGGGAGGTAAGTTTCAGTCTCATACATCTCATAGGACTAGTTTTGCTAGGGACAAAATTTTGCAGTCCTTTTTCTCTTTCTGCAAGGACTATGGGCACGAGCAGAGTAAAGTGATATGGAAAAGGTACATGATCAGGACCCAGAAACAGGGGGCATCGAGTGTGGTGATCACTAATGGACATTTTGGGGTCATATCTCCAGATATGAGGTGACAGAGTGCTGAGGGTTTGCACTTGAGTCAGCACTCTGGTCACTATTCCTACTAATTCCGTTCCTCACAGAAGGCCTAATTGGAGAGAGGTGTACCTGATTACAAGGTCAGATTGGGGCTAGTGAGTCAAGGAACCAATCATTCCATTAACAGGGAAACTGTGTAAAAGGACATGGGCAGGAGCCCTTTGAGGGGAACAGACAGAGAAAGAAACTTGGGTGACCAGATGTCCTGATATTTGGGACTTTATCTTATACAGGTGCCTATTCCCTCCCCCCCGCCCCACACCCCTACCCCCGTCCTGATTTTTCACACTTGCTGTCTGGTCACCCTAAGAGAAACAGAAAGACAAAAAGCTAGGAGAGCCTGACAAAGTGTGGTCTCTGAGTGGAAACACCTTACTCCCCACCCGACTTTTGGAGAAGAGTTTAGAAAGTTGAGATACAATATAAAGGTGCTATGTATTGGTAGGGAGATTAAATAGACTATATGTTGGTGCTTAGAAGGAAAAGAGTCTCAACGCGGTCTGTATTTGTGGAAGATGTGGGGGTGCAACACCCCTCTCTGTCACAGCTGGGGGCTCATCAGGGATTTCCCTGTTATCTATGCAAATGGAGAGCCTGTTGGAGAAGCCGGTGTAGAGGTTTGGCAGTCCGGTGATGGAGGGAACACTGAAACCGGTGATGAAGCTGCAAAGAGAAGTGTGGAACAGGGGTTCTCAACCTTTCTGTTTCTGAGCCTCCCCCCCACCCTCAACATGCTAGAAAGACTCCATGGCCCAGTTTCAGGCCTCTGCCCTGCCAGGCATCAGAGTTTGGGGCTCCTGGCTCCGGATTTTAACCCCACAGGGTGCAGGTCCTCGGGGCTTTAGTGCAGGTGCTGGGCCTCAGGGCTCCAGCCCGGCTGGGCTCAAAGCTTCAGCTTTCTGCCCTGAGCCCCAGCTAGTCTAAAGTCAACCTTGCTTGGCAGAACCGCTAAAACCGGCCCGGTTGAGAACTGCTGGTGTAGAACAGTGGTCTCCAAACGTTTTGGCTCACGCACCCCCAGGGTGACCTGCCGCAGACGCGCCACCGATGGGAGACCTGCCGCAGGCGGGCCGCCAAAGGGGAGCACCAGCCTTGGACGTGCAGAGCTGCCGCCGAAGGAAAAAAACGGCAGAGTGCTGTCTGGCGGCGCTACTAATGCCACGCTCCCCCCGGGATCTTCCCGCGCACCCCAGTTTGGAGACCACTGGTGTAGAAGACCCGACAGACCTTCCAACAATCCCACCAGGCAGAAAAACAGCCTTTCCTTGCCTGGTAGGTTTAACAGCAAAAGAGCCGTCAGAAATTTATACGGGAGCAAGCCCAGGTCTGGCAACAACTCCTCCAAAGTTTGGTGAGTCCTGTGACAGGAAATGGAAACCAGGCACAGGAGATCAGACTGTAAAAATGGGACCTGAGAACAACCCCGATGTGTTTTTGGTTACTCTTCAAGGAGCAGCAGTGAGACCTCCTAGGGACAGAACAATGTGGGCCCTTCAACTGACACCCTATTTAACCGGGGAAGCACATACAGGGCTTTTAGTGATGAGCAGGCAAGCGATTATGACATGATTAAGGCAGCCATGCTGGACGAGGTGGGGCCTGTCCACAGAAAAGTACTGCCAGAAATGTAGAGTTGAAAGATGGATTGAGGGATTATGCCTCCGTGCATTTGGACAGGAATTAAAAGATTGGGCCACTCATTGGTAAGGCCAGATACTCAGACTGTGGGGGAGATCATGGACTGCATGATTCTGGAAGTTTCTTCAGAGTCTCCCTGAGCATATCCGAGGATGGGTTCTGTGGTGCCAGCCAGTTCATCTGGACCCCACAGTTAAAGTGAGAGGAATTTACAGAGGCGGACATTCCCAGAGTGAGTCAGTGGTTTAAGGGACTAGATCTGAGAAGGACCAGAGTGCCTACAGCTGGGAAGGGCAGCAAGAAGAAGAGGGAGGAGCCTCAAGGAACTGTAGTGGGAGCTTGGCCTACAGTGTGCTTCCGACATGGACGTGAAGGACATCTAAAAAGAGACTGTCCTAAAATGGACTGTGGGTTTGCCCAGTTTTGTGGTTGGGACAAGACTCCCAGGCAGGAAAGAAAAAAGAAAGTACCTACCGTATCGGTCTGGGTAGGGAGGAGCCAGCAAAGGGACTAATGGACACAGCTTCATCCTGTTTGCTAATCAGGCAGGAGTTAGTGAAACCCCACTGGATACTTCCCAGAGGTAGGATCAAAACTGAATACCAGGTCCATGGGGACAATAAATTCTGCCCAATTTTAAGGACTCTGAAAATTAAGGGGAAGTTTAGGCAGAAACATGTAGCGGTAGTGGATGGATTGCCCCACTGCCTTCTACTGGGCATGGACTGGAATCCCTTTCTAACAGGGACACCAAGGCAGGTATGGAGGCCCAGGAAGGTGGAAATAAAACCTGAAGGGCCAGGTAAAGAGGAAATATATGTAAAGGGTCTGGAGAAACCTAGACACGAAAGTATAGACAAGAGGGAGGAGAAAGAAAACAAAGGTCAAGCATAAAGGTGACTTAAGATCATCCATTGGGGTCAAACAGTCCTCAGAGCCCTTACCACCAGGATCTCAGGAGCAGGCATCCCTAGAACGCTTTGGAGGGACTCGGAGCAGTCTGTGTCCATGGAAGAGGCCGGGGCACAGCCTACCACCCCGTCACATATAGGTACCTAAAATGGGCCTGCACATGGGCCAACAGCATGAGCAGAATATATACTCGTGTCTGCAGCGCCAGCAATCACATAGCTAGGTACCCATCCATCTGAACAAATTCAAGTTTTGTGGACAAAACTGAGGCACCCATCTTGAAAACCTGACCCACTGTGGCCACTACCTAAGATCAGCCTTACTGGGCCAGTCCAATGGTCCATCTAGTCCAGTACACTCTCTTCCAACATTGGTCAATGCCAGCTTCTTCAGCAGGAATGAACAGAACAGGGCAATCATGAAATGATCCAATCCCTGTTGTCCAGTCTCAGTTTCTGGCGGCCAGAGGCCTAGGGACACCCAGAGCTTGGGGTTGCATCCCTGACCATCTTGCCTAATAGCCATTGATGGACCTGTTCTCCATGAACTTATCTAATTCTTTTTTTTTAAAAAAAGCCTGTTTTACTTTTGGCCTTCACAACATCCCTTGGCAATGAGTTCCACAGGTTGACCGTGTGTTGTGTGAAGTAGTACTTCCTTATGTTTATTTGATACCTGCTGCCCATCCATGAACAGAGCTGAGATCCTGGTTTCCTAGGAAAATTCAGAGACATTATAAAACCATGAAGTCTGTAATTTGAGCACCTTGTTGGCACGAAATAAAGAAACACAACAAGAAGAGAAACTAATCATGTTGTGAGATTGGTGGGAAATGTACATTAATGTGCTACCAGAGCTGAAGTCAACTGAGGACTCAGGAATCTTCGTGTTAACTGGCGAGGGGCACAGAGTGGGTGCCGAGGGGCCTGGTACGTACATTCTAGTTCACTAAAAGATTGCCCCATGAGTCTCAAATAAAAGCCCATGTCACCAATATCATTGTGAAACGCATGTACAGATGCTGTGTAAAGAGTCATGGATATGCACTGAAAATTACATTCTTAGGATCTGTGTCTTGGGACTAGTCACCAGGAAAGGTGACAAAATGGTTTTCTTTCAGGCAAGAAATGTTTATCCATCTGTTTGTTTACATGTGAACCCTACATGCTTAATGTACATTCAGTTGAGAAGGACTGTGAGAACTTTAAAGAAAGAAAAGTAGCAGGAAGTAGACAGGGGGTGGGGACCCGATTTTGGGGTACACATCAAAGGTTTGCTCTCGTCTATTTGGGGGACATCTTTCACTTAGGAAGAAGATGGACCGCGAGTTTGCTTCATGAAAGAGGGGTCGCGATCAGGCTTGGTTGAGAACTTTGGGTGAGAAACATCTTTAGACAGGAGGTTAACCTGTTGGTTAAGTTTAGTTTCTAGGAGCAGGTTATGATTTCATTTGAAATGGAACCATTTTTTGCTTGCATTCTTACTGACGGTCACTGGAATCTCTGTTCTTTGATAATCTCCCTTCTTGTTTTCACTAGAAATATATCTAAGTGCTGTGTGTTTTGCAGTACAGAGTCTAAGTATCGAGTACAGAGTCTAAAGTAGAAGTAATAAACGGGCGTGTACTGTTCCATTGGGAACAGCAGGCCTGACAATTCTGTGGGAGTTCAGTGGATAAAGGGCTGGACACCATACGGAATGGTCAGAGGACTCGGGGGTGGGTGTGTGCCTGTCATTAACCTGTACAAAGAGACTGAGGTCTGAGGAGGCCTGGGTGGCAGTGTTTGTTTTGCCAGAGCCTGGTAGTTTCAGGGAACTGACCCACAGCAGGCACAGACAAGACTTCCTCACTCGAAGGGCACGTGGTGGTAAGGTGCCTCGTAACCCTGGGAACTCCTGGGGAGCGTCACACAACTCTCCTGGAATTCTCTTGGTTTCTCTCCCTTCCTTCTAATTACCGGCAAGGGTTGCCCTCAGGAAGTTGTAGCCCTTTTCGGATTTCTCTCGGGCTGCTTCTCGTTGGCAAAGGCAGCTTTTGTCCAAGGGTTTGGCTGACCTGCTGCAGGAGAACAGGAAACAACTCTGGGAACAGTTCCCGCACAGCTTTGCTCGACTGCAGGGCTGACACCACCTCAAAGATGGCACATGTTGCCTGAAAGGAGAGCATGGTAAAAAAGGAGATCTCTTCCCAACACCATC
The DNA here is from genome assembly GCF_965140235.1 of Caretta caretta. NCBI lineage: Eukaryota > Metazoa > Chordata > Testudines > Cheloniidae > Caretta > Caretta caretta. The sequence goes on from NC_134225.1 coordinate 17,163,955, forward strand.
ACACCCTCTCTCCCCGTCTGATATCTGCTGTACGAAATTCTCCCTTCTGCCAGGAACTTGAATGACAGCGAGCAACTTGCTTAACTCGTGGCTCACTTTCCCACATCTGTACAAATGTGTATGACCTCCCAAGGCATGCTGTGAGTCCAAAGGAAGATTTGCAAAGAAACCTGCTCCAAAGACTTTCTAATGGCCAGATAGTATTAAGTAAATCAGTAACGTATCTAAAACTGCAGCAGAGGCTGGACTCAGGGAAACAGTCCATCAGTGGAGAAGTGCCCACACAGCAATATTATACCACACTTCCAGCTTTCCATCAGCAGGATTATCGCAGGGCACAGGAAAGCCTGAAAGACGTGTCTGCCATCTAACTTACTAAGAGAGGTTCAGCAGCTGCCAAATGCCTGTCAATTTCGGTCTCTGAGGTGATGCTGCCTTCTGTTCTTGTTGGAGTCTTTATCTTCTCTATTAGGGCTCGTAGGACTTGAGTGGCAAGCAAGGGGTCTCCCCCCAGAGATCTCCACTGCTCAGAGGTGTCACTGCAGTTTAACAGAAGTTACAGGTGAGCCCTGGACACTTTTGTGGCTCACCCTGAATGTGTCATATTTTAGCAAAGACCAAATGTTCTCCTTGCCTATGATGAGAGAGTTAGGAGTCCTGTCCTCCTTTAATGCTCCTCATGTTTAAATATTGAGTTTCCAGTTACAGAACTAAGTTAAGTGACCTAGTCCTCCTGCAGCCTAACCATTAATCCTAGACTTCAGAAGGACAGGACACAGAGCGCCAACCTCACTTCCTGTTTTCTCCACTTCCCAGTCAATATGGAATCATGAGCATGTGGCTCCCAAAGATCTAGGGTTTGGAAGGCAAGTGGATGAAAGAAAAGCCAGATTCCTACTAGATGGACATACAACTATGAGAACGAATGTTCTTGGCCATCCTAGGTCCCCTTCACAAATGGCGTCCCTACCATCTCTTTGCCAGAAGCTGGGACTGGGCAACAGGGGATGGATCACTTGACAATGACCTGTTGTGTTCATTTCCTCTGGGGCATGTGGCACTGGTCACGGTCGCAAGACAGACTACTGGGCTAGATGGCCTTTTGGTCTGACCCAGTATGGCTGTTCTTATGGTCTTAGATTCCAGCACTGATAACTGATACCTCAGTTAGGGATCTTGAAATGAAATGATGGATCTGCTTCCAGTCCACTTTTAAGTACCAAGGATGGCAACTCTGCTCTAGCAGCCACACCCTCACTGATACCAAGCAGAGGTCTGATGATAATATTGGCCCTAGTCTTTGCAATCAGCCAGGGATTTGCACCTGAAGCTGTCATGCTACCAGGAAACCAACAGCCACTGCTCATTTCCAGAGTGAGCTCAATTCAGGCGTCTAGAGAGGTAGATGTTTCCAACAATACACTCCAGTTATACCAGTAAAGATAGATCTTTAGGATGTCAAAGCAGCTATCCATGAATGGAAACAGAATGACACTTAATTTCTCTCCGCACCCCACCTTAACATGTTCTTGGACCTTCCTGCAGAAAGAGCCAGGCTATTAACCCTTAGGAATGATCCCAAACTGTTTGCGGCTTAAATGAAGCCCTACATCTCCTAGTACAGCTGTGGGATCCATGTTTTACCAAGATGAATGCAATAGGTAGCGGTATATACCTGTCCATCGGCAGACGTTTGCTGAGGAGGCTGGAGATCACTGCCTCTTGGTGATGGTGAGCTAGAATGGACACTGCCTCCACCAGGAACTGCCTCAAGCTGCCCTCCTGGATCGTAGGCATGTGGCGATATAGTATAGCCAGGATATCTGGCACCTGGAAGGAACAAAACCAGAAAGAAATGTCCCTTTTTCTTTCTCTCCATTCACTCTACAGAATCAAAACCTTTATTTAGCCATTTGCTGCTTTTTTAGAAATGCCTCACTTCAAGAAGCAAATGTTCAAATACGTCTGCGTAACTTGAGCCCACACAAAGTGCCCACACACGGCTGTAAAAATTAACACTGACACACACACAGACATACCAGGTAATTTAATGTGGTGGTGCCCAGCTATGCATTACATAAACCAGTTCACATGCACAAAAGGCAGCTTTGCTTGCCCAGATTTTGCAGGTGTGATTTAAGCAGCCAAATCTGACCATTTGCCTCGAAGAATGCAGAGCTCATCAACAACCACAAGCACAAAATATGCAAGTGCTTTAAAGACAGTGTGTAAATGCCTGGGACTATGAACAGGGGACTACCTCTCATATTCATTCCTAGCCCTTCACATCTTCAAAACACTGTGCAAACATGGCAGTTCTGCTGCGAGGGTTCCCTGTCCTGAGGCCTTTCACCAGCCTTGTTAGAAGATTTGTGGAGTGCTCCTTTCATCTAGCCCTGATGTACTGGGCTCCAGAATAAGGCATATAAATAGTGGATCCCAAAGACACTAGAGTTTTCTCCCTCCTTCCTTCTCTTCTTAAAGGGTAGGTCTACACAGCAAAAAAATCCCACAGCACTGAGTGTCAGAGCTCAGGTCAACCTGGGCCTGGGGGGCTTGCACGATGGGGCTAAAAGTGGAGCTGTTCCTGCTCGGGCTGGAGGCCAGGCTCAGAAACCTGGCAAGAGGGTGGCAATAGCCCAGTGCTCTTTTTAATCCATGTAGCCCTTAGCCATAGGCCTCCTAATACCTGGAGGCCTCCAAGTGCCAGTCATTCTGTCTTCTTGTATTTTCCCTAGAGTCTGTTTTCTCAAGCCTTTCTTGGCTGAATACTGTGGCAACAAGTTAGACCAATAAAGAACCAACCATCTTCCTTTTCCCTTGGATTATCTCGGTCTACTGCTCTTGATTCTGCCATTGCCTATCTTAGGGTAGGAACAGAGATGGAATCGACTCTATGTCCGAGGGGGAGAAACAGCAAGATTTTTCTTCCTTACACATGAGGGCAAAGATCAAAAAGCCTAGAGTTTAGGCAGAAAAGCTCTCCAGTTCCCAGTTTTACCTTGTCCAGCATGGCATCTCCACACTCCTTCAGGATGATCTTCATCCATAGTCCAGCTGCCGTGGCACAGGTGGGGCTAGCAGACAGCAGACCACCCAATGTGGCCGCAATAAAGTCTGTGGCCTGTTCGGAGGGAAAGTACTCACTAACAACCTGGGAACAAATCAAAAACAGGAGAGACCGCAATGATGTTTGGCTCCAGCACTTTTAAAAATGGAAAAAAAGATACCTGCATCAGCAAATGGTGAATTAGCCTCCTGTCTAGCTCGCCATTTGGGATTACAATTCTCTCTCTAGTTTATAGACTACATTTTTGTATTCTACACTAATGATATCAGGTTAGAGGCAAAGACTCTGTTGCATAGTTAGCACAACATTGTACTGGATATGCAGGAGGTAAGTTTCCCTTTGTAGTCTCTTACATACACTGCATCTTTTTACAGCATATAGAAGTCAGTCAAGAGAGGCATGCACACAAATATCGGCGAAGGCAAACCCACAAGGTGACGGAATGAATCCTGGGTGGTTTCTCAGCTTGATGTTCCACTAACACAGTTTTTCTCCTGGATGGCTGGATGGCAGGGCCGGCTCCAGGCACCCGCCAAGGAAGCTCGTGCTTGGGGCGGCCGATTGCAAGGGGTGGTGTTCCGGCCAATCTTAGGGCGGCATGGGGGTTCTTTTATTTCATTATGTTTTGTGCTTCACTGCTCTGGATCAGTGAGAAAGCAAGAGCCGGCCCTGCTGGATAGGTACATGCGTGTGCATCCGCGTGCGCATTTTCATGGGCGTGCAACGTTCTGTGGAATCTGGTTTTTACGTGGCATTCAGAGCACACATCTATGAAAAGCATCTTGCTGGTTACTAGCAGCCAACGCCCCGCTCCCACAGCTCGCTCCGAGTACGGAAAGGCATCATGAAAGAGCAAATGTCAAATGAACGGTGCCCGGTCACTCGCACATCCGCACAAGCTTTTTGAGTCAGTTACCCTGGCCATTTTGGAAGATGCCTGAAACAGAGCCTCGGGGTCTGGAGCTGTTAGTGCTTCACGGAGACATCTCAGCTCCTCCTCTGCTGAGCCCAGGTTTATGGACTGGCCTGGAGTGGAGAAAAGGAGAAAAAGTACTGAAACGATTTAGGAAACTGAATCCCTACTGCATGGATCTTCATACGGGAGGATCCATGTGCTATGTTGTCATCAGCATAGTGTAAAATCTTGGTGCCACTGAAGTCAATGGCAAAACTCCTGTTGACTGGAATGGAGTCGGGATTACACCCTAAAATGTCTGAACGTTAACAGTAGTGGTATGTTATTGTGAATGATCCAGGATTGAACAAGCACTGTATTCAGCTTGGAGCAGCTTTGTGTGTGTGTCTGGTTTCAGTAGTCTCTCTGCTCTCACTATTTACATCTAAGCTCCTATTCAAGTACAACTCATGCAGGTAGATCAGAGGTTCCAGTTTAGAGGTGAATCTCTCCACCAAACTCTCCTTGTAAAAGAGACGGGGATAGACAAAAAACTTTGGCAAGAAACCCAGGCTCATCATCAGTCACTTCTAAACAATGCTGGGATTACTATGTTGTACATTCAAAGGTTGGAGTCCCTTATTCTGTTTCTGAATCACCAACACTGTTTTTAGGACTGATTAAGAATCATTGGAAATAGGATGACCAGGGGTCCCGATTTTATAGGGACAGTCCCCATTTTGGGGTCTTTTTCTTAGATAGACTCCTCTTACCCCCCACCCCCTGTCCCGAGGTTTCACATTTGCTGTCTGGTCACCCTCATTGGAAATGGCCTTAAACGATAACCAAGCTCTATCCCTTAACATCTGGTGAAAAGAAAAGAATTAGGTGAAAAGAATATCCTACTCTTTCACAAAGGGGAAAAATGGCCTCTACTTACTCCAATAGCTCGGAATGCTCATGACAGAGGGCTGCTGGAAGAACTTTTTGTCTACAGAATTATTCCAGGAAACCCCTCCAATCCAGCCAGTGGCAGGGTAAAGAGAATGAAAATGTTTAGTACCAAGGGCTTGTCTCCATGGAGATATTCAAGAAAGCTAATCCCCATTCATTTTCAAAATGCATTAGTTAAACTTCATTCAACACCTGTGGGGACACACTTATTTAGAATTAAAGTGGCCTTCATTCAGGTTAGTTTCATTCATGGAATTCACTACAATTAATAAGGCCCATTTTAATTCAGAATCAGAGCATCCACACATGTGTTTAATGCCATTTACCTCATGCACTTGATATGTACACCTTTAGTTCATTTGGATTAACTTTCCTTCCTGTCCCTGTGTAGACAAGCCCGAAGGAATTTAGCCCTTATCTACCTGTATGCAGACCATTTATTAGTTGTACAGTTCCCAAAAGTGTGCTAGGCTCTTTACACATCAGAATCTTCTCTTCTAATGAGGTATTTACAAGATGCCCACCATTCTGTTATCTAAGCGACAACAAACAGGACAGAAAGAACTAGATAGGCAGACAAATGGACATTACAACAGTGAAAGAAGGTGAAGAATTCCTTATACCTGCTAATGGTCTCCTCACCTTGTATACAGAGAAGGCAGCTGATACAGTCAACCACCCACTGACGGGACGTGGCCAGCGAATCACAGCTGTATGGTGCTATTAGTCCAATCAGAGATCCAAACTGATCAAAAGTTCCCTGAGTCTAATGAAAAAAGAACAAAGAACGAAGAATGAATGGTCTCCAGTTGGACTAGACTTCACTTGCCATCCTTATTGTTCAGACCAGTCAGCTCTGTGTTTTTTGGGGAACCAGGGCACAGTATCTAGCCTGTCTGACTCATGAAAGACACCCCCTGCCCCCACCAGTCTCTGTTTGAACCAAAACCCATCAGAGAAAAGGCTTGCAGAGAACAATGAAGGGTGTTGGGAGACACACCTAGACCCCTCCTGAGAAGGGTGACAAGATTAAGACATCTCCATTTGCATACAGAATGAAGAACAGAGACAACTCCCCTAGCCTCATCTGCATGAAAGATGGGATAGGAATTAGCATGAAGAATGAGGAACAGAGAACCACACTGAACTCTGGGACCAGAAAAGCAGGGACGCATTGCATCATGGGAATCCCTGCTCCAGATGCTAATGAACCTATGCCTGCGCACACCTAGCTCAGCAATTATCAGACCAATTCTAGTAATAAATCTTTATTATCCTAAAATACTGAAGCAGCCTAGTTGCCTTGTGAGCTCCCTGGAAAAAACCACCACCCATAGCCAAGAGTGATCAGCTCCGATTGTCTAGCCTAAAGAAAACCCTTGAAAACCCATTAGTTTACCCATAAACAAATCTAGTGTTCTCCCTTGAACCATTGTATTTTCTCTACAAAACCCCCTACCTATGCCCAAGTAAGGGTTCTGATGTATAGACCCAAACTCTGCATCAGTTCCACTGGGATTCCATCTCCTGACTGATTGTGCTGAGGGCTCTGCCTGTCTCCAGCACTCAGGACCCGGAGCTACCACCATTACCTGGGAACCCGACCCAGTTCAAGCCTCATGAAGTGGATGAGATTCCCCCCCCTCGCCCCTCCGTTTTCTTTTCTTCCTCAGGTATTAACCTTTCAAATGTAACCATTATGTTTGTTTAGCCCTCCTTGTGTAGTTATCACTATTATTCAATAAATAACTTTTATGGTTCAGCTGGTTGCTTCTCTCTCCCTCTCTCTCGCTCTCCAAATTTTACTCTGTATTTTCCGCTTCCCCCATTTACTCTGCAGCAACCCTTCTTTTACCTAAGCTAAAGGTCCCGGTAGCGCCCAAAAATACTGTTTCAGAGGAACAGCCGTGTTAGTCTGTATTCGCAAAAAGAAAAGGAGTACTTGTGGCACCTTAGAGACTAACCAATTTATTTGAGCATGAGCTTTCGTGAGCCACAGCTCACTTCATCAGATGTGATGAAGTGAGCTGTGGCTCACGAAAGCTCATGCTCAAATAAATTGGTTAGTCTCTAAGGTGCCACAAGTACTCCTTTTCTTTTTGCAAAAATACTGTGGGGTTTGCTCATGAAGTGGGTTACTACCAGTACAATTGTAATGTGGAAGTGGGATAGGGATGTGTTAAACTTGGGGCACATAAGAGGGGAGCAGCTGAAAGTGCTGCTTAACCCAGCCCATTGAGTACAGGGCCATATGAGAGGATCAGCTGGAGAGTGCTGATTGACCTGGTCCGCTCAGACTTGCTCTGCTAGTGTGAGCGTACGTGCGTGCGTGTTCATCTAGTTCTAGGGCTGGAGGAACCCAGCCCTGGGGAACCTAGGTCCTGCAGGGTAGCTCCATTGGGAGGGCACTTGCAGAAGGAAGGAGTAGAGCTCCATATGAACACACAAGTGACATAAGCAGCACATTCATAGAATTACAGACCCCCCCCCCAAGAACAGTAACCCTAATCAATGAGCCTACCCCAAAGTAACAGGCACATCTGGTAACATTGTGCCCCTGGTTCCTGTACTGTACTGGGTAATGCACATTGGAAAACATAATCCCAATTGTACATAGAAATGGATGGGGTCTAAATTAGCTGTTATCACTCAAGAAAGAGACCTCAGAGTCATTGTGTACAGTTCTCTGAAAGCATCCGCTCAACATGCGGTCAAAAAAGCTAACAACATGTTAGGAACCATTAGGAAAGGGATCGATAAGAAGACAGCAAATATCATTATGCCACGATAGGAATCTACAGGACCCCCACACCTTGAATACTGCGTGCAGTTTTGGTCATCTCATCTCAAAAAAGATGTGTTAGAATGGGAAGAAATACGGAGAAGAGCAACAAAAATTAGGCCAATGGGATAACTTCTCACCCAAGGGAGATTAACAAAAGAGCGACGTTTCAGCTTGGAAAAGAGACAACTCAGAGGGAATATGCTAGAGGTCTATAAAATCATGACTGGTGTGGAGAAAGTCAATAAGGAAGTGTTATTTAGCCCTTCACCTAACACAAGACCGAGGGGTCCCCCAATGAAATTAATAGGCAGCAGGTTTAAAACAAACCAAAGGAAGCATATCTTCACACAATGCAGTCAGAAGACAGGATACTGGGCCAGATGAACCATTCTTTTGCGGGAGGCAGGTTAGCCATTCTTATGTTTTATGTTCTTAGCTGGTTAAATAGAAATTTTCCTTTACCACCCTGGGAGCATAAGAACCAAGAATGCATTTGTGACACTGGCAGACCAGGCAACCTGTGTATGACCCATAATAACTTAACAAGAGGCACTTCCACTGTATCAAGACAGTTCACTTGCATGTGAATTTCAAAGAGATGGATTAGACTAGCAATCCTCAACTCATTCAAAAATGAACAATAGATGCTAAGTCTATTTGTCTGTGTTGATCTATACGCGGTTAGAAGTTTCACAATGTAACCAAATTAGCTTGTCGATGCTCATTCCCTTTCAGGTCTTCATTATGTGTGCAAGGTGTTCAGTTAACCTTAAAATCAAAGATGTAAGATACTGCAGGAAACTAATAATTTCTACATTGTCTTCAGCTTAACACTCTGTGTTATAATGGAAGAACGGCTAATCACCTTATGCGAATGAGTAACTAGTTTACTGTGTATGCACAGGAAATAGAAGATTAGCTTCAAAGCAAAGTACAGGAGGCAATCTGCATTGCCTAGTCTTTCTCAGGGGAAGGTCCTGCTGTAACCATTTTTGTGAGGTAGGCTTGTCAGCCTGCTAGAATAGCTAGAAAAGAGAAGGCTCGGGCCTCATCCTGTCATCTCTAGTCTGCTGAAACTTTGAACAGGGAAAGTGTAAGCCATAGGACAGAGAGCTTCCAAATCATCATTTGAAAGAACCTGGAAAATGCATGGAAAAACTAACAGTCTTTACATCTAAGCTGCCTTTGGATTCTGATCTGTTGGGATGATTCCAGAGAGACTTGTACAAGCCAGCAGTTTATTCCATCACTGTTTTGATCCTGAACTATGAACATTGACAGTCACTTGTATGGATATTGATCTTTTAACCATTTGTAACTCTCTTCTTTCTTTTAAGAAGAAATCTTCAATTTCGTTATTAAGGATTGGCTGGCAGCATGCTATTTGGGAAAGACCTGAGATTCACCTTGACCTGGGGATAAGCATCTGGTCCTTTATGATGGGTGAACCTCACATATGGTGAATCAGGTTTTCAGTAACCCCTCACTATATTAGACTGGGCTGTTTAGATGGGAGCCTAGGTCTGGAATGCCAAAAGGGGACCATGTTTGGCATTTTGTTAACTAGGGTGGAAGCTCTTTTGCTGTTGACTTGGTGCATGTAATTCTAGAATAAGCCAACAGTTTGGGGGATCGTCTGCCCTCTACTTCTTGCAGTCTGCCCGGAGTGTGGTCACAGCATTGTTGTGTAAACCTCTCTCTTATGGAAGCAGAGGGATCTTAGTCACTTTGAGATCCCAGCTGCTGCCCTGGAAGCTTTTTTCATGCATTTGCGTTGAGTGTCAGATCGGATAGAAGCAGGGAAGTCAGCTCAAGGAAGAGGAAGGCTATACTCACTGTGCTATGAACTGTCTCTTGATAGGCAGTCAGCAGCTGGATGGTGGCCTGCAAGGCCCTTTCTCTCTCCCACTCCTTCTCTGAATGGAGCCATGTCTCTAGTAGCTGTTGGTAGAGCAGGGGAATGGACAGAGTTAGTACCAGAAAATCCCTCCCAAAAGTTCCTCTTAAACAGGTTTAATTGTCACTAAAATCCCTCTCCAAAGCACCCGACCTCCATGGAGCGAAGGAATTACATGTCTAATGGAAGTGCCAGGGACCAGATTCACCTCTGAGTGATTGAAGACAAAGGAGTTACATGAGAGATGAACCTGGGCCTGTGTACGTGATGTCTCCTGTAGACTGTCTGATGGGAGCTGTCTACCACATTGCATGCTGTTTGATGTCTGCTGCTGTGTTCTGTTTCCTGGGCAACTTCTCCCACATTGAGTGGCCAAATGAGAGAGAGGAGCGTTTCTTTTTATTAATTTGAAGAAGAGCAGAGAAGTACCCCCCCCAGCCCAGCTCCTTTTAGAACTTCATTTTTATACTGAAGGTGCATCAAACTCCCCACCCCTCAGCTCTTCAAGATATTCTGTTCATGTCTGAGGAACAGGAAGTCTCCTCTGGATGAGTTTCCATACACAGGGCTTAACTCAATATGAATGAATTCCTCTTTGAAGAAGTGATCAGTTTCAACTGGTTCTCTTGGATTTGGCTACTGCAGTGGTGATTTTCTTGCCGGTCCAAGTAGTGTCAACTACATTGTAAGAAGTTGGTCCCAATCCAGCCCTGGCATAAAATGGCACAGCTTCTGTGGATTTCAGCGGGGCACATGCCTGCTTATCCCAGGAAGAATTTGGTGCTTTTTCCCCCGACAATTCACTCCATTGTGGAAAATTCCTCCACAACTGAAGCTTGACCCCCTAAATCTCTGACTCTTCCCTGCAGTAACACAACAAACAAACAAACAATCTTCACCATGGTTCAATGGTCTACTCACTTGAAACATTTCCTGGAACCAGTGTGCGGTTGGTTCTTCCTCCAGCAAAGTCTTCATTAGCTTGCCAAGGGCTTCCAAGGACTCTACGTACAGTGACTGAAACCAGAAGAGAAGGAGTGAGGCTCAGCACAGATAATTTGTGTGTGTGGGGGGGGACGACGACTGGGGGCTGGGGAAAGCTAACCATAACCTTGCCAGGGAGGCCATGTGTGACTGCCATCACCCAGTGCCTGCTGGGCAGAAATACAGTGGATGGTGCCTGAGGAGAATTGTTGTCACGTACCTGTATAGGCAGAGCATCCTTTGCTGTCTCACCTTCCTCTTTCATCATCTTCTCCAGGGGAGGGAGGGGAAACAAACTTTTGAAACACTGATGAAGGAGCTCACGGTTTTCCTTCAAGGTCAAAGATGGTTTGAGTTTGCTGGCAGAAGAAAGAGAGAGAGAGAAAAGTCATGCATTAGACTCAGTACCACCTCCAAGTAAAAGAAATGGGTCCAATGACTGGAGATTGTCTCAATCTAAAACCCCAAATGCAAACAACCCTTCACTTTGCAGCTGAGCACCTCTTTGCACCTCTATTAAGTATTGGCTCATTGAGAAGTAAAGCTAAAGCTTCAAGTCCCCTTTTTAGAGAAACCCACAAGCTTCCTTCCCCCTGCCAGCAAGCCAGACACCTCCCTCCCCATCTGAACTCTACTGCATTGGACTGCATGCCCCACAACCTCCAAGTTTGTGTCTTTCAAGCACAAACCTCCAAATGGACACATTCAAACCCTCAAGAACTAAAGTTCTGCTGGTGAGCAGCATGTGAGCCAAACCCGGCAGGCATCAAACTGCTCCCAACCTGGCACTCATGAACTAACAAAGACGACGTCACAGTGCCAGGAAATATGGCAGAAAATAGCCTACCTCAGGTGTCTAATGGCAAGAATTGCCTTGTAGCGAACTGGAGATGCCAGGGAATCCAGTGGTTCCTTTTTAATGAAGTCCTGAAATGCACGAATAGGGAAATTAAAAAAAATGGGAAATGGATTTGAAAGGCAGAGAGGCTTTCCTCTCACACCCTGGAACAGGGCCATATGCCAGGTCTGTAATAAACAGACACCGTGCTCGGCAGGCTCTCTGCCTCAGAAATGGACCGTAGGGCCATCTGCAGGCTATACAGAGGACAGAAAGATAACTCCCCAGACACAAGCCATTCCTGCCACTTACAGCCCACAATAGGTCGGCATCCCTGCCAAGCTCAGAGTGGACCCAGCAGCATTCTGGGTGCCGTGCAGGTAGCTCATGAGACTGCAGTGGTACAGTCACAGCCAATGGATAAAACAACATCTACCTGGAAACCCAGTCTGATGACATTACAACAAACTCCTTTGTACTTCAGTCCTCAAAGCTCCTCATCACTCACCAGCATGTAGCCAAGGAGCTCCAGTTTGTAAGAGAATTCGAACTCCTGGGAGTCTCTGGTCTCCAAAATGGCACAGCTAATCTCCGTGACATTCTGGATGAGGGTTAATTTTAGGTGCATGTCCTACATAATCCAGAAGGAGAAACAAGAGGATGTGGATGAGAAACGGAGAGAAGAACCAGAGTCCAGAAGATAAAGATCAGGAATTAAATCTAGCCACAGGAGAGGAGAGAGGTGTCCACAGACCCCAGAAGGCAGAGGACCCTGGCTCTGTACCCACCTCAGAAGAAGAGAAAACCCAGGTTCATGAAAGAAATCCAGGGCCACTTACACCAGAGCAGCCAGGACTCCTGCTTGATGTAGCAAGGAAATCAAGCTCTGTGCAATTTAAACAAGCAACTTGTGGATAGAAAAGGCAAGAGCTGAGGGCAGATTATTTAGAATTTACCTTGTTTGTAAGAGCGATGCCCAGCACCTGAAAAACAAAATGCAAAACAGCTATTAGCAATGTCTATAGTCCCACATAACACACATCCTCAAAATGGCCTGGCTGGTGAATATGGAGCAGAGAGAAATCATGATTGTTAAATCTTCCAAAAGGCAGGAAACGTATCCAGAGGGGGTGTTTTTCAGAGGTCAAGATCAGGGGCCAGATCTTAGACAGGGCAGAACTGAATGGCAAAGTGACTTGGCGAGGTTGCACTGAGAGGAGAGTCAGTACCAGCAGTCAGACACCTAGGGAACAGAAATAACGAGCACACAGACAAACAAGACGACAGAGAAGAGGGAAGGGAAGTAGTGAGTCCAAGAAATAGAGTGACAGCAAAGAAACTAAATACAAGTTAGCACCATTCTCTCTTGGCTAGCAAAAGATAGAGCTAGATACACATACATATTAGGGGAGTTAGAGTGTTATTCTGAATAGCCTGAGTGTGACTCCATGTGAATTACTGTGTAGCTGTGCTCGACAGAATTTCAGAAGACTATAGAAAAACTAGAGAAAACACAAAGAAGAGCAACAAAAGTGATACAACATGTGACAGCTCACGCTCCATCCATTACAGTTTTAAATTTCAGTTATGTGACAAATTATTGCTCAAAGGAGAGTTTTAGAAAATACAAGCCCTCTCTCTATAAACTCAGAGACAATTCTATAACTTCAGGGTAATGCCCCTCACAGTTGTCATGCAAAGGCTCTTACCTGACAACTGGTTCTGTAATGGTGAATGATGTTCCTTGTGATGTCTGCCTCTACTCGGGAGAGAAGCTGCTCTTTTGGAGCATGGACAGCCACGTTGCTGTATGTCAGCATCAGGGTGCGGCGAGTCTTGCCTCTTGTCCCATGGTGGTAATCCTAGACAATAGGAAACATCACTAGAGACAAGTTCTTTTGATTCATTTGGCCTTGGAATGAATCAAACATTGGTGGAGCCGGGCCCCCGAGCCTTGAATACTGCTGGATCCCGGGCACCATGAGCCCATAGAACTCGCCGCCCCATTGCCATCATTCCCACTGGGTAACTCTGACCCAGAGAGCCGAAAAGGCTGAACCGACAGCAGTGGAGTACATGGGAGCTTAGTCATTGACACTGGTGGGTACAAGATCAGGCGCTAAATGTCTTGCCTAAGGCTGCACAGTGAGTAAATGGCAGAGCCAGCAATGGGAGCCCAGAGGCCTAGTCTCCTGCTCTATCCTCTAGATCAGTGGTGTTCAACCAGGGGGACTTCTGTACCCCTGAGGGTCTGCAAGGGTCTTCCAGGGGGTATATCAACTCATCTAGATATTTGCCTAGTTTTACAGCAGACGACAAAGAAAGCACTTGCAAAGTTACTAACTCAAATTTCATACAATGGCTTTTTTAGACTACTCTATATACTGCCCACTGAAATGCAGGTACAATATTTAGATTCCAGTTGATGTATTTTCTAATTCTAGGGCAAAAATGGGAAAATAAGCAGTCTTTTTTTCAGGAATAATGTGCTAGGACCCTTTTATAATTTTTTGCCTGATTTTGAAAGCAAGTAGTTTTTAAGTGAGGTGAAATTTGGGGGACACAAGACAAATCAGACTCCTGAAAGGGGGACACTAATCTGGAAAGGTTGAGAACCACTGCTCTAAATCAGAGGTTCCCTAATTGTCATCCGTAGACCACTGGTGGTCTACCTAAAGCGGGTTGGTAAGCCACATGTTGCTTGCAACACCTCCTCATTTCCAGCTACTAACCTGGAATAAAAAACAGCTAAAAATACCTTCAATGCTTTTCCATGCAAGCAACTGATGTAGTTCCCACACATTGTGCATGGGAGGGGCGCTCAAGCCATGAGACATCAGACGGTAAAAATCATTTGAGAGAACCCCAGCTCCACATCGTGCTGCTGTCTGCTTAACGGCAGGCATCACGTGGAACGCATACACTGGGGGACAATGCTAGCTGACCGGAGCAGACACTACCGTGGGGCTGCTGCCCCTGCTTTAGGGGGAGAGGAAGTTTGAGAGAACCCCCTGGCTCCTTTACCTTCAGGCGGCTGACGAACCCAGAAATCTTAACCTGGCTCATTGCAGCCCCAAACTCCTGAAGTGCCTTCAAGGTGAGGTCCAAGTGGCTCGCAGCACAGACTGCGAGGATGGAGACGACTCCCTGTCACCCAAGAGGAATACAGGTTAGGATCGAACCAGGTGTCTGATAGAGCCCATGAGTCCATTCCTTTCACCCAAAGTGGTGTAAAGTGCCAATCAGGCCTGAGACACATGGGGAGCGGGCGCTGAGTGAAATAGCAATCAAGAGGCTAGGAAGCAAAATGGCATCTGTCCCAGGCCAACTCAGAGCTGAGCCCCACAGGGAGCATTCAGGGATTACTTGGTAAAATGGGGAGAGGGACAGAGGCCTCACCTGTCTCTCAGGGGCTTCCATATAATCTGCTGTCGTCAGAAGTGTATGAATCTGTGATTTAACATGGACCAGGTCCTGACAAGCTGCTAAGGACGTTCCTAGCGCCTTATACAGGAAACTCTGAAAGAAAGAGACCAGCCCTGGGATATCAGGAACACAACGTGCCTGTCAGTACAGACCCAGCTCAGCAACACTCAGGAAGGAACAAGACAGCCAAGTCCAAGCACCCATGCTGCAGAAACATCCCATCGTCTAGCCCAGCCAGAGAACCAACAATGCAGTACAGACAAGCAGCCTGTCCAAGCAAATATTGGAAGGGCAGGGGGGCAAGAGAGCAGGGAACAAGTACAAACAAATTTTATACGCAGAATAAAATATCAAATAATGAAACCTTGAGAGAAGCCTTATGCAGCCCTCCAATCAGAATTTCAGGGGAAAGTAACTAGAAACTAAACCTTAACAGAGAACAAACCTTCTCTTTGGAGGGGCTGGCATAGCCGGCCATCTGCCAGCTCAACTCAAGGGATATCTGGCTGCTCCAGGCACTGTTGTCTATCATCTCCAGAGATGTTCTTAGGAACTGCGTGTAAAACCAGAGTTAAAGCAGATGGTTAATTGCAAGAATGTGGGGGCTGTTGTGGGGTTTGGGGTTTTGGTTGGTTGGTTGGTTTTTGCTTCCTTGTTCTGTTGTAAACTTTCCAATATTCAGGTGTCCTGGGAAGATTATTTCCCTATTGAGAACTATAAACATTGACAACCCAGACTTCCTCTGCCTCTTGTTCTTGAACCTTTGCCTGAGGATTCCTCTCAGTCCCCAAACCCAGATGGACAGTGAATTGGAGAATGAGATGGAGCCAAGACATCTGACCATCGAGGAGTGATTTTCCAGTGGATGGACGATGGCTCTAGTCAACTTTGAACAAAGGACCCTGGACTACGAAGGACCAGGCACCTTCTCTGAAGTGCTATGGACCCTTTATGACACCTCCCGAGGTACCCAGGGTTGTGAGGGACCTCACTACCACCTGCCCTTAGCATGAGGAAGCCTTCTCTGTACCTGCCAAGTGTCAGCTCCTGACTCTGCCAGTCACAGAAAACACAAGCACACCCTTCTCACCCCGTCCAGGATCCACTGTCCTTCCACAGATAAGCAATCAGTACACTCCAACCGCTCGCCCTCTGGACATCCCCAGAATGTCCAGCCCCTGTTCCACTGGACACTCACAGAATTCAGAGATTTGCTACACACCACCTTACCAGCTTCACCTCAGCATCACCGCTCCATTTCACACACTTCAATACATTGACAGTGAAAAGAAGTAGAGTTTAATTCACCAAGATCAGAGATTTGAGAAGCAGCAAGAATAATTAATGTACACAAATGGTTACATAAAAATAAAATCCTAACACACTTCTAGAGCTTCAACTTAAAGAACCAAACAGTCCCCTGTCTCACAAGGGATAGCTCCCCCAAATCTCTCTCCCAGCAGGAAACACCCAGACCAAATGTGATCCTCCATTCATAAGACAAGCCAGTTGGCAATTTGTCCAATAGGTGAAGGATACCTGGTGCAGGATACCTCTGGACCTCCAGATATAGTTCCAAGCATCCATTGTCCGCTTGTAAACAGGGTACCCCCTATTGTTTGTTTGTTTTTATTGTCTTGAATCTCCTCTGGAGACTTTGCAATCACTTGATTAGAATTTTGCTCTATTGATTAGCATCCACTGTGAATAATTACTCAGTCTACATACAGCCATTCAAGCAGCTAAGCATCTTCTGCCTGAAAGAAACTTCTTTATCACCTTCTGGTGACCAGCCCCAACACACAGACCTTCAAAGCATCAATTTCAGTAGACAACCATAACGCCTTAGATATTATCCATCCAGTCACTGTGCAACGATTATGAGGATTATGCAGTGTGGCACAGGCATCCAGGAAAGGCTTTACATGACACCCTTTGATGATATAGAGATCAGATCCAGGGAATCCTGGGAACCCTATGCACTCCTGTGGCCTCTGCCAGTGGGTACCCAAAGGACCCGGGGTCACACCCTCAACTCCCATTGAAGTCAGCCAGAGGTTAGGAACTCTCAGCACTTTGCTGTTTCAGGCCCGACTTTTGAACAGCAGCCAGGAAATATCAGAAACCTCACAAGAGAACCTAATCTTAGTTGATTTTTGAGCCCAAAGAATTTCAAATGAGGCTGGATCTGGAATGGGAAATTCTAGAGTGTAATCCAACCCCAAATGGAACTCCAAACCTTCTGGGGCTTCTTTGTCACTAGGTCCTTTCCTTTCATTTTCAGCCCTTGCCATAAAAATCTTCCTTGTCTGGATTTACATGAGGCTGTAAAGAGCTCTTTCTGACCACAAAGGCTTCTCCATGAGATACAGACACCAAACCTTGTCTTGTCTCTTTTCCTTTTTGGGTTTCTCAGAGCAAGTTTTCTTTTGAGTGGCAAATAGAAAAAAAAAATCCTTTAGACGTCCCCCAGTGATGCATTAGCACCATTAGCAGGCTGGGTTTCTGGTTAAGTTTTGTGTTGTTCCCAGGGGTAATACAGAGGGATTTATAACTAGAGCTGGTTGAACAATAGTAAGGCCATTTCACAAAACAAGTGGGATTTTTTTGTTTTCTTGATTTTTCAACATACAAATGAAAAGTGAAAATACAAAAATATTTTGCTTTTCAAAATCAAAAATGACCATTATTCAATTCTTTGTTTTCCCCATTTCCTTGCCTTTATCCCTCATCCCCGTGCTTTTTTCCCCCTCTTCCACTTTGTGATTGAAAAGCGGAGGGGGGCGGAGGGGGGAAGGGGGAAGGAGACAAACAGCAAAGCAACTGGAAAAAAAAATCAGCTGCAGTTTCAAAAAACTAAACATTTTCTAGTTGGGTTGGGGTTATTTTGTTTTGGGTTTTTTTTGTGTGTGTGTTTGAAAAAAAAAAAAAAAACAGAACCCTGAAAAATTTGAAAATGTCCCATGAAAATACAAAGGCCATTTTTAATTGAACAAAAGTTGCAAATGAAATGGTTTGACCAGCTCTGCTTATAATGAATAATTTATCATTAATTTTTTCCCCAGCTGATATATTTGGAGGGGGAAGAGAGGACTGTGACAATACATCTGAAAGCCATCCTCTACCTGAAGCAGCATGTGCTCCCACCGTGCATGGTCCAGGGAATTCTCTGTGTTTCCTATAAAGCAGGAGGCAAAACAATAATGTCACCTAGATTAGCAAGAAGAGTCATCCCAGGTATCTCCTTTGCAATCAGTCCTTCTAAAACTCCTGGTCTGCCAAGCTGGAACATACCTGGGCTTTCAAGGCGAAATGGAACTGTACCTATTGGGTTCTGGGAGAGTCACCCTGCTCCTGTCCTGAGGGGCTTAAAACAGTCCTGGGCGAGGGCTGTAGGAGGGAAAGAGGTGAGAGGTTTTTCGCAGGAGTGGGTGGGTGAGATTCTGTGGCCTGCATTGTGCAGGAGGTCAGACTAGATGATTATAATGGTCCCTTCTGACCTTGATATCTATGAATCTATGAAAGGGATTAACAAGAGCTGGGCTGACAGGGAAAGCAGCTACAGCTGTAGCCAGGGTAATCAGGGCCCAGCTGGCCCTTATAAGAGGGCCGTGGGCCAGTAGGAGAAGGTCTTTCTCTCTAGTTTTGAAGGGAGTAGGGCCTGCCTGCAGAAAGGGTACTGGGAATGAGGGTGGGCTGGGGAAAGGCCAGAGCAGCAGGGAAGCTCTAGGCTGGCAACTCCCCAGGCTATCGGGCCTGGTCCAAGGCCCATAGGGGTACTGGGTTGCAGGGAAAGGCAGCAGACCCAAACCCCCTTGCCTGTGGTGACTGGCTCTTACACTGCAATCTGCCCCAAGGTGCAGGGGCCCAGACTGAGGCAAGGTGGGGATTAGAGGGTTGGGCGTTCCCCAGAGAAGGGAGACCCATAGAGACTGAGGGGGTACTGCCAGGGCGCAGCACCCTGGGTAAAAAGGGCACCGGGGTCTGAGAGGGCCACGGGCCTGCAGAGGGTGCTCTGTGCTGGAAAGAGCTAATTCCCAGATGGCCAGCAGGAGGCGCTGCAGGGGTGAGTCGTTGCGCCGTCACAGGGACCTGCGCCAACGTTCTTTGTTGGACCAACAGAAAATGTCCTGTTTCAGAGTAGCAGCCGTCTCAGCCTGTATCCGCAAAAAGAAAAGGAGGACTTGTGGCACCTTAGAGACTAAGAAATTTATTGGAGCGTAAGCTTTCGTGAGCTACAGCTCACTTCGTCAGATGTTACGTACCCTGCTGGCATTTTTATTCAGGGTCCGTCAACCCACCAGGAGTGAGATGCTGAGCACTCCCAATTCCGCTTGAC
This sequence comes from Caretta caretta, assembly GCF_965140235.1. Classification (NCBI taxonomy): domain Eukaryota; kingdom Metazoa; phylum Chordata; order Testudines; family Cheloniidae; genus Caretta; species Caretta caretta. Next base: position 17,183,143 of record NC_134225.1, read on the forward strand.
TTGAATGGGAGCTGAGGGTGCTGAGCACCTCACAAAACTCTTCAGCACATCAGAAGACTGGGTTTAGTAGGAATACAAACTTTTCCTGCAGAATCAGAGATTCTGGACTTGATCCGAACTGGATGTAAATCGTGTAGCTTCACTGAAGTCAATGGAATTATACTGATTTACATCACCTGAGAATCTGGCCCTGTTTCTGAGTGTCCAGCTCTAACCTAGCCTTCTTTAATGGCGGCACGGTGTAGTGCTGGGGACTCTGTACAGCCGCAGCAAGGAGGGAAGATACAGCTCATTTTTTAAAATCTTTTTTGGAATATCAAACCCGCTTGTCCATGGGGGGGTTCGACGTTCATGAGAAACATAGCAGGCTTGTGCTGCACCTAGGGTCTGTCCTGCTCCCCAGAGACTAGACCGGCGCAGCTACGTCACTGGAGCTCTGCTGGCATAACGCCATCGTGTAGACGCAGCCTGCGCTGACTGAAGGGTTTTTTCCATGGAGGTCAATAGAGTCATACCACTGTAAAATTGGTGAAAGACCTTATTAGGCCCACAATACCTAGATTCTCCCTAGGGCACCCACCTGGCCAACCTAGCTTTTATGGCGCAGGTTTCTTATGGGTTTTTTAATCGAATCCCCCTTGAAAGTAAACGTGGGGTTTAATTTTCAGAAAAAGTCCGTTTGCAAAATCAGACTCTCTATGTAACCCCAAAATCTTTCACTAACCTCCAGCTTCATGCGTATTGACCTTCCCAAAAAATAACCTAGCAAAGGTGTGGGGGAAAGTGCTGTGACATTTCCATTCAGCTGAAACCTTCCTGGCCTGATTCTGCCCTGTTTGAATTGGCCTCAGTGGTTCACAGTTATCCAGAGGAAGGAAAAGTGTGGGCCTAGAAGCCCCATTTCAATTCCCCACTGTTCCCACGTACTGCAACAGGAATGGCACAACACACGTCAATACGAAGCTGCATTTTCTGGCTTCCCTTCTATTCTCCATGGACCACACTCCTCCTAACTAACACTTTACCTTCAATGTACTGCAGCAGAGATGGGATCTTTACTACCCACATCTCACCCACTGCTGCATGGACAGTTTGGTGCAGGGCCTTTAGTAACTGCAAGGCAGCACATCCGTGTCCTTCTCTTTCATAAGGGGATGAGGCTACTACCTGTCAATGAGAGAGAAAGAACAGGCTAAGTTTTGTCAGCACAATACCAGTTTGTTCCTGAGGGAGGGAATAGTTCAGAGACTCTCATTGTGGAGACAATCCAAGAGAGTTGTTGCTTCTACTGCAGTGCCTTCCTGAAGAAGAAAGCATTCTAGCTAGTAGGAGGATGCAGGACAGTGTGTCTCAGGAGAGGCCGGAGAGAGAGAGAGACCCAGTCATACACATTCCTCAGCCTAAGTCAAGCATCTAGCTACAAAACCAATTTGTATAGTTAACTGTCCCATTCCACAGAAAACCTATTCTCATGGTCTACTCACCAGGAGTCGCGCCAGCAGCCCCTGGGGTGTAGGGAGTTGCACTAGGGAAAGAAACAGAATAGCGTTAATTATCCCAGGCTTTGCAGAGAGTCCTGCTGATGTTCTTCACCTCTCCATTTCCAACATGCCCACCAATGTTGAATACAGCTGATAATAATTTGCATTGCCATAGTGCTTTCAGTCTGAGCATCTCAGAATGCTCTACAAACATGTATGAATTCCACCTCATAGCACCTCTGTGAGGTTGGCATGAATTACTCCTTCATTTCACAAGTGGGGAAGCTGAGAGAGAAAGATCAAGTGATTTCCCCAAGGTCACATCCGAATTTTGGTGGCGAGCTGGGAACAGAACCCACATTTCCTAGCTCCCTCCCATGGCCGTGTTGTAATCACAAGACCATCCCTCATCCATTTTAGCCTCCTGATTGCAGATGAGAGAACTGGAGCAGACTGAACCTGTTCATTTCATAGTGCCTGGAGAGAAGAAATGAAAGAGTTTCTCTTATAAACCTCGTCCACTGTAGTCGAGGCAAGCAGCTGCTTCTCCTTCCCGCTGCTTTTTCTCAGCCAGTTCCCTCAGGCATCTGCAAAGAGGCTTCAAAGTACCAGTGTACTGAGTTGGCACCACATACTCCAGCAGCCTTGGCCATAACACCTGCAGAGAAGAGCGAGACTGTTCAGTACGGAGCTCTTTCCGTTCCCCCACCTCCAGTATCCTGCTGTCTGAATCCCTCCCTGCCATGTAGCTTCTCCTTTGATTCGTCACGGACCCTTCCCTAACCTATCACCTCATCTCTCTCTCCCCATTAGCTCACTCTACCTGTCTGGTGCCCCCTCACTCTGTCTTTTAAAGACACTATCTTGTTTGGTGAGTGTTAGGATATAGATATTCAGGCCTGTCTGCAAAGGCCTGTACTTTAAGAATTTAGGTGTATTCTTATCACTTGGCTAGTTATAGAGGTATAAAAGAAAGAAAGAATCAAAATCACTGTCTGCTGGTGTAAGAGCCTTCTCTTACTGTGACAGTCTGAGGCCCTCTTCTTAGGCTAAGGCCTTTGGCTAAGCAGCAGAGGCAGCCATAAGCTAGGACGCGAACAGTCACATCCTCACATTCCAAACTAGTCACACTGAAATCAGGTGCTATTGGGCTGTTAGGAATACAATCCTGTCCTGATAGTGCCTATCACCTCCAGAGAAAGGGAAGGGCCTAGAAGATGTAAAAGGAAACTTAGTTTGATAGCATCCTGTCTGGCAAGAACTCACTTACCAATACTGGGATGTGAAATCCTCACTTCTGTATTGTCTTGTCATTATCATAGAATCATAGAATATCAGGGTTGGAAGAGACCTCAGGAGGTCATCTAGTCCAACCCCCTGCTCAAAGCAGGACCAATCCCCAATTTTTGGCCCAGATCCCTAAATGGCCCCCTCAAGGATTGAACTCACAACCCTGGGTTTAGCAGGCCAATGCTCAAACCACTGAGCTATCCCTCCCCCCATTATAGTTCCCACTTTGCTATTGTTTGTCTGTATAATCTCTGTCTGGTTCTGTTCTTGTTCCTGTCTGCTGTATAATTAATTTTGCTGGCTGTAAACTAATGAAGGTGGTGGGATATAATTGGTTACATAATCATGTTACAATATGTTAGGATCCTACTAAATTTCAGGAACATGATTGGTTAAGGTATAGCAAAGCAGAAGTCAAGTTTTACTATATAGTCTGCAAAAAGAAAAGGAGTACTTGTGGCACCTTAGAGACTAACCAATTTATTTGAGCATGAGCTTTCGTGAGCTACATCTGATGATGATACATCTGATGAAGTGAGCTGTAGCTCACGAAAGCTTATGCTCAAATAAATTGGTTAGTCTCTAAGGTGCCACAAGTACTCCTTTTCTTTTTGCGAATACAGACTAACACGGCTGTTCCTCTGAGACCTATATAGTCTGCAGTCAATCAGGAAGTAGGGGGGTGGGGGAAATGGGAACAGGGAATGGGGGTAAGGAAATTGGAATCATGTTTGGCTAAGGGCAGGAATGGGAACAGGGACACAGGTGTAAGGCTCTGTGGTGTCAGAGCTGGGAAGGAGGATACTAAGGAAGGAAACTGGAATCATGCTTGCTGGAAGTTCACCCCAATAAACATCAAATTGTTTGCACCTTTGGACTTCGGGTATTGTTGCTCTCTGTTCATGAGAGAAGGACCAGGGAAGTGAGTGGGTGAAGGAATAAGCCCCCTAACAGTGAGCAATTGGGCTCTCACCCAGAGATGAAGCCTCTTTCCCAGCATTAGAGCATTATGGAGATATTTAGATCGTACCATAAGCTTACTCAGAACTTGACAGACCTATATAAGGCACAGTCCCAGCCCCAATATCTCTTCAAATCCAGGATCACCAACTCTACGTTTCAGAAGTATTCATGGGGGATCTAAGGGGAAGTTGCACTCAGACAGTGGAAAGAATTAAGAGACGATCTCTGCAACATGATTCCTTCCAGTTAAGTTGCTTTATATCTTTCCTCTACTGTGAACCGCTTACTCCATGATGAAGGGGTCACATCATCCCTGACATGAATTTGACATGCTGATCCTCCATTATGCTGGCTGTGCAGAAGGCTTCCTTGTGGAGGGGTACAAGGAACGTAAGGAAGAACGTCCCTATTTCAAGAAGCAGTAGCAAGAGGTCACTTACTTGGGTCATTCCATTGACTGAGGTGTCCAGACATTGCAGGATGTCAATGCACAGGGTTTGGATCGTGCTTTCTTCCTCAACATCCTGGGTGAGAAGTGTTGTACCCTGCTGTGAGAGAGCTAGATAGAACTTATTCGCTAGTAGTAAGATACTGGCAATAGAACCAGTGTCCTTCTCTTACAAAGCCACCTTGAGCATTGACCTATGCCTGCTTTTATACTGCACTGGAAGTGCACAAACGTCTGAAGGGAAGAGAATAATAGAAACTCCGAACTGGTGGGTCCGATCCCAGGCTTAGGAAAACCCTAAAATGAAGGGAATGATTCACTGAACACAAAAGAGTTCTCCCAACAGTGTTCAATGTTTTAAAATTTGAAAAACTGTTTCATCTTTTGATCTCTGAGGAAAAACATTCCGATTCTGCCCAGGGGAAATCAATTTGCAGAACCAGGGGGATCCAATCTCTTTGTTCTGATGCCCCAACCAGCTTGGTCATTCTGTGTGTAGTGAGTGTGATTCTATCAATGGGACCAAAACTGGCCTGATGAGAAAAAGCAGCCTTCTTTGAGAGAGATGTGTGTGTGTGTATTGCCACGAGCTCCAACTTTGTAGAAAAGGGGCCAGGCAGAGCTAAGATCTTCCACAACTTACTGTCAAGTTGAACTGTTTATGTTCATACATATCACGGATTCAGTCATGGAGCACAAAGTGTCTGGGGCCCGCGGCTGTGTCCATGGATAGAAATACGGATTGAAGATATTTTTATGCAACCTGCATAACCTGAGTGTTTTGCTGATTGTTTAGGTCTGCTTTGACAGCCACAGAACGGGGCATCGTTCTGTTTTTTGGAGAGTCTATTTAAAACAAAAAGATGTGCTTCCTTGTACAGGAACATTTCACTGAAAAATGGTGTTTTCTGAATGTTCAATGACTCATCAGAGGTTGGAGCAGCATAGATAACTCTGTTAGATGGAAATACCCAGTGTGAGATTCTGGTCTCTGTTACACTAGTATAAATCCAGAGTAACACCACTCAAGTCAGTGGAGTTACCTTGACTTTACACCAATATAACGGATCCGATTCTGGCTCTATTCATTCAGTCCAGCTGTCCTGGAGTCAAAACTCCCACTGAAGTCAAGGGGAGCAATCAGCATGCAAGAATGGTAGGACCGAGTCCTAAGTGTTAAGAACTCTCCTTACCAGTTTGCTGGTGGACACACTGAACTCGCTGAAAACATATGCTACCAGATCCCATGCTGCACAATTCTCCACACTTCCTGAACTGAGCAGCGTCCTGATGAAATGAAGAGCTGCCTTCCTCACCTGCAAGGGTAGAGATTACACACAGCACTTCTTGTTAGCCCTTCTGCCTGAAATAGGAGCTAGGATATGATATGAGAGTCCTTATGCTTTTGATTTTGTCTCCTTGGATTAGAAACATGGATACATTTAACACCGGCAGGAGAATGACATGCCTTCTCTATTCTGCAGTCTCTCATCTGGATCGGAATGAAAGCTCCACCCAGATATCCATTCATGCCATAACACTGAAAAAGTTGAAATAGTTCACTGTTCCACACACAATCTTACCGTAGCATTCTGATCACTGAGAGTGGATTTCACTGCCTTCACAATCAGAAGCTTTTTAACTCTTGTCTCAGGCACTGAAAGATAAGGAGAGGTGTACAGTGCTTCTTTGTTCCACACACACTCACTTTCCACATTGGAATTAATCCTGGATTTCAAAGGGCCCTAGTTAAGAATAGTATCAAGCTTCTCTCCTCTACAGAATCAGTGGGGAAGACATAGGACCAGATTCTGGTCTCAGTTGCACCAGTGTAAATCTAAAGTAATTCCATTTCTCTAAATAGTGCCATCCTACTACCATGATGGAAATATTATAAAGGAGTTTGATAGACTGAGGTGACTGAAGTTAATCTGTGTTTACACTGGCATAACAGGACTCAGAATCTAGTCTAGAGTGTATAACACTTAGGATTCTCGAGTCAGGAGTATTATTCTATTTTTATCTGATTATTGTTAACATGCATTAGCCCCAAGTTAACTTCTGTATTTGAAGTTGAAAAAGACCTTGACAAATATCTTGGGCTACATTCAGCACTTAGTTGAACCTGTTGATTTCTGTGTGGCCATATGGGGGTAACTTAGGGCAGCATTTGGTCCCTTAGGGGATCTCCAAACCACTGGTGACTGTGTGTTCTAGAGCCTCTGTGCCCCAGTTGCAGAGGTGATGAGTCTGCTGCAGCCCTGCCGTGCCTACACAGCCTTGGTTCTTTAGCTCAATCTCGAGTAGCTCAAGCTTTTAGCTCTGGATGTCCTCAACTCAACCCTCAGCATGTCGGCCAAGAGGGCAGCTGGCACAGTTGCTCCTGTGTTACTTACAGTCAGCCCCAACAATAGCTCTCAGGAAATCTAAAGACGCCACACGAACGGCTTCATGCTCAATCTCCAGCTGCTCATGTAGAAATGCTAGCAGATCATCAGGAGAAGAACGGGCTGCAAGGGAAGAAATCACATCTTCACTGTCTGCAGAACTCTTATTCTTACCGTACCTCACAAAGGTAAGGAAGTTACAAAGAAACCACTGTGTAACTCAGAGTCTCTTCCCCTTACGTAGCAGAAGTACACAATGGAACAGCTCTTGGTGGTTTTCTCTGCTGAGCTGCTTAGCTGGAGAACAGATCTGTGGGAAGAAGGGAAATGGTGAAAGAAAAACTAATCAGAAGCAAGGGAAAAGAAAAATGTTCAATTCATTTCTAAGCTTCCACTTCCTGCTTGTCCAACTAGAGGTCTGAACCCCAGGGAGATGGTCCTGCATGCACAGCAAGACTCCAAGACAATGACCAATACATTAGATAAGAGAAGCTAAAGTGTTTTGAGCAGCAGAGCTGACCTAATCAAGACACAGCCACAGTTTTTACTTTACAACTCTGACTCCCCCTGGTAATCGGCTTATGGTGCAATCGCTTTACAAACTGAGCTGGATAGTAGCTAAGAAAATGAGAGCGCTCCCTGCTTACTCTTGAGCCTGCAGAAATCAGTAAGGCATGAGGAGGTCCCCAGGCTCTGCACGATCATTCCATTGATTTTTTAGTGTTAATATGCTTCAGATCTGCTGTGCCTAAGCTGAAGGGATCCAAGCAAAACCACCCCTCACCTGGTTGTGCAGAGCACTGCAGATGGCTTGAAACTTCCCTTTAGGTAGAGGGATCTTATATTCAACAGAGACCTCCAAGAGCTGGCTCAGACTCTGCAACAGAGGGCGAAAGTCAGATGGTGGGCACACAAAGGAGCCATATGTAGTGACTGAAGCAGATTCAGGGGATTCCTAGATTCCAAGGCCAGACCGGATTCTTGCCATCATCTAGTCTGACCTCCGCTCGGTATGACACAGGCCAGAGACCTTGCCCAGAATCATTCCCAGAGCAGAGCTTTTAGAAAAACATACCAATCCTGATTGAAAAATCATCAGAATCCACCTCGGCCCTTGATTAAAAAATGGTGAAAATCTAATTCCTTCCTGCATCTAACACACTTTTCTCCGTTGCTGCTTGAAGCTTCCAGAATGTCTCGGATGCCATCTACATACTTTACTATGTTTACACAGTTGTGTAGTGCCCTGATGCTATCAAACAAGTCCATGATACATTGGTTCCCTCCAAATCATGGGTATTTCAACCCCCAAAGTGACCACATACTCTGTACTAGAAAGCTTCAACCAACACAGACGGTGAGTAAATATCACTACCAAGAAGTTAGAGCTGTCTCATGACTTCATTTACAACTGTGTAGCCCCACTGAAGACAGAATATGGCCCCTTACTTCTCGCTCATGTGGTACTGAGGGTGGATGAAATAGAGGGACAAGGCGAGTGAGACAATATCTTCAATTAGAATCTTCAATTAGTGAGACAATATCTTCAAATTCAATCAAACCTGGATTTGTGCTGGAAATGGCCCACCTTAATTATGCACATTGTAGGGAGAATGGTCACTTTGGATGAGCTATTACCAGCAGGATAGTGAGTTTGTGTTTGTGGTTTTTGGGAGGGGGGTGAGGGGGTGAGAGAACCTGGATTTGTGCAGGAAATGGCCCAACTTTATTATCATGCACATTGTGTAAAGAGTTGTCACTTTGGATGGGCTATCACCAGCAGGAGAGTGAATTTGTGTGGGGGGGTGGAGGGTGAGAAAACCTGGATTTGTGCTGGAAATGGCCCACCTGATGATCACTTTAGATAAGATATTACCAGCTGGACAGTGGGGTGGGAGGAGGTATTTTTTCATATTCTCTGTGTATATATAAAGTCTGCTGCAGTTTCCACGGCATGCATCCGATGAAGTGAGCTGTAGCTCACGAAAGCTCATGCTCAAATAAATTGGTTAGTCTCTAAGGTGCCACAAGTCCTCCTTTTCTTTTTTCAATTAGATTATCACACCCACCTTGTCGCTCCAATATCTTGGACCAACATGGCTACAACAGCACTGCATAGAACCGTAGATTAAACAGACAGGCAATGATTTTATATCTATCTAGTTATGCAGTGCAAAGCAATGACCCTCAAGCCTCCTTGTTATTAATTTTCAACCGTTGACAGTTGACTTGGTACCCACCAGAGACAACATATGGTAGCCCCTGCTCTGAGGAGCTTATGATCTAAAAGAGAGACACAGAGTTGACAGGATGTTTTGGGAAATCACAAGGAGAGAGTATCTTGTTGTGCAGGTGTTTTGTTTTTTTATCTCCTTCTCCTCCTCCCCAGGAAACAGAGGATGCTTTTCATCAGAGGCAGTTACCTACAAATCTTGTTGCCTGGGTCACCATGTGTATAAAGCCAGAACTTGTGTGCATATTTATTATCGAACAAGTCACTATCTAGACCAGGAAACCCCACTGGCAGCAAATTCCTCCTGCAGTTCACACATGCACACACAGAGACAGTTACCTTAATGAGTGGTACCTCACCTTGGTGACGTGAAAAACATCAATTTCCTCCTTATATTGCTCAAGGAGCCATGAGATCTCCTTAAATATCGGATTTTGTGGCTCCTTTTTGTGTAGTAGGATGCCCATCATGGGACCAAGGGCTTTGATGATGGCCTGCTTGAGCTGCATAGATGAGACACAGAATTTATGTTCCTATGAATTCATTCAATATCTTCCAATAGGCACACCTTTTCTACTTCTAATGAGTGCAATTTCCCTTGTTCCACTGTTGGAACGGTCCTATCCCAATATTTCCTGGTAAAGAACCAGGACTTGTAGGGTTGGTGTCAGGATTATATTCTAATGCACCTCACAACTAGACCAGGTAAAATATTTCCCCAGATTAATATGCATTCTAGGCCAACTCATCCCTGCTGTAACTCCACTGGGGCTGAATGGACTTAGACCAGGAATTAATTTAGCCCACTATCCCGGGTTCATCTGCACATTAGGTGCACAAGACTAGAATCCATGTACACTAGGTACAGACCGAATTTCCATGATGTGGTGACATTATAAACGTATGGGGTTTTCGATGTTTTACATGACACTCTGTTCCATCCAAAAGGACCTACCATTAAATGCCATCATCACAAAGAGTGCCAGACACACAGAATGTAACATCACAATTTCCGCTAAAGGTTTAGAAAGTCAGCAATCCTCACCTCCAGCTCCTCACAGGTCAGCCAGTTGCTGGTCACATGACAATATAAGGGAAGAATTTGATTGCAGAATCGTGATTCACCCATTCTGGGGAATGAGCACTTTTCCCAGTTCATAAAATATCCATTCACTGCCCTTGAGCATTTTTCCAGAACTGCACGGAAGGAGAGAAGACAGGCAATGTGAAAAGGACATAGTAATAATGAGGAGAAGTTGCTTTCTCAGAGAAGGTACCCAGGCCTATCGTTTACTCCAATTCCATGGCAGCTCCTATCAGGACTAGATGCTGAAATCCCATATCAATTTGGAGCTATTTCTCTTTCCCCCATTCCATTTCTTGTTTCTTAAAAGGCTTTTTTCTTTGTACATCTCTCCATCTTTTTTCAATTACCATCATTTGAAGACTCGCGTCCTCTGCAGTTGTTGTTTATTCAACCCGAACACTGTATGATTTCATCTTGAGTTACAGTTTGTCTGAAAGATGTTCAGTGCCCCTAACTGCCATTGGCTTTAGTGGGATTTGAAGGTAGTGGGGAGCACTTTGCCCTAAAAGTAGGTGTATCTAGTGTCCTTGCTAAGAGGAATTAGGGCCCAATCCTGTTCTCTATGAAGTGGATGGCAAAATTCCCATTTCCCTCAAGGGCACAGGATTAACCCCTTACTGAGCATCACCTGAAAAGCAAAGGAAGAGAGAAGTGGAGAAGAAGAGAAGACAGAGAAAGAGGGTGAAAGGAGATGATGATGATGATGATGAAGAAACTAAGGAGAGAGAATGGGTGGAGGAGTGGGAAACAGGGGATTTTTAAATGTACAGTAATGAAATCTGCTCCCTTCACCTCCTCCCCCAGGAGCCTCCTGGCAGAGGGGCAGCTTCAGCCTTTGTGTCTGTTTATTTTAAACGATATGCGTGATTCACAAAGGGCCTGAACTTACAAATGCTCAGCACCTCCTGCAAAGTAAGGAGCATTCTCAACTTCACTGAGTGCCATGGGAGCCAAGGAACGCAGCACCTGGTGCAATCCAGGGAAGGGAGCACAGTTCAGGGCCTGTTTGCAGACTTGGTCAGTCACTTAAATCTGTACCAAGACCCCCTAAATATCCTGGCTGGGATGATTTAACTGGGAATTGGTCCTGCTTCGAGCAGGGGGTTGGACTAGATGACCTTCTGGGGTCCCTTCCAACCCTGATATTCTATTCTATGATCCATTTGGGGCACCTACAGGAAGTGCTGGCACTTACCACCACAAAATGCTTGTCTCATCCTGCTGTCCTCGACTAACTCCAACATGGAGATCATGCCGTTCAGGATCATTCCCACAAAAGGGATACACTTAAGTGCTGCAGAGAAAGGCCAGAAGAGAAGGAAGACAGACAATCAGCTGCTCTCTGCCTTCTTACAACACACTTAGAAACACTGTGGGGCAGGATGCTATGGGTTCCGAGGCCATTGGCGCTGCGTAAGCAGAGCAGAATGGCTTTAAAGCAGCCATTGAAAGCCAGTGGGGGATTCACCCTGAAGAGGGGAATCCTCCACAAGTGTACAGCTGTGCCCAATGCCCAACTCACTCCCAGAGTAAGGGGAGAGAGCACTGGGGCGGGATGGGAAGTGGGGTGGAGAAGAGCTCCACTAGACCTGATCTTCCACTCATTCCCATCCTTCAGGTACTTCACTCAGGGGCATAAGTTAGAGCTTGCACCTCTGGCTGGATCGCTCATGATCTGGAGGCCAGAACTAGCAACAGCGGTTAATCTTGTGTTTCTACACACACACTCAAACAGAGCTCTGTTTAGCGGTAACATTTTTAGGTAGAGAGATAATCCCCTGTCCTTAAATGAAAAACAATCACTTTGAAAGAAAAGAGGGAAGTGACCATACCATAGGCGGATGACAGGTTGCCCAACGTAATGAAAATAAACTCCTCAGGCAGCTCCAGATGATACATCAGCTCTAACATGACATCACTGAAATAGCAGCGTGCCAGAGTCACTAAGGTGTTGCTAGCTGCCACTTTTAGTTCATTTCTTGCTTCCTAAAAACAAAAACCAAAAGAGAGAGACTGAGGTGACTGAAGCTGGTTGCACTAGCCTGAGTTGTTTACATGAGTCAAGTCCTTATTTCTGTGCACAAGTTGTGAATGAACCAACCCAACTTTCTGAGGGTAGAGTCATTCGTCATAAATATTCCTTGAGTCACTTGGCTAAACAGTTTTCAGCCTTCGAGTTGCTTGCAAGCTGCTTCGTTAGCCGATTCACTGTTAGCCACTTGTGGTGGGTGACTGGTCACCAGAGTCACATGATATTTTCCCTGCCCTTCCCTGAGGCGGTAAGTGAGACACAGACTGGGCAGCTTCAAGATATTCTGAGAGCTTTCCTGGAATAAACTGTCCCCCAAAAGGAGGCTGACTTCCTTTGGAACAAGAGAGGGATTTTTCCATGGGTTTTCCTGCTGGCAAACTATATTCTAAATCCAATGCTGCTTCTTTTGGAGATAGCTCAGATTCTGTCTGTCTTGGGGCTTTATACTGCCACTTATCGCTACAGTATCAGAGCGCCTTCCCCATAAAATCAGTATCAATAATGAAATCCTGAGTAGACTTCGAGAAAGACTTGCTCCTTAAGACACCATAGGCCTGTCTCTGGGTCTGAGATCATGTGTCTCAGGTCCTGATCCTGCAAAGCACTTCAGCACATGTGTAACTTTCAGCATGTGAGTTGTCCCATCTTATGCATGTGCACAAGTGCTGTCTAGGACCTGGGCTTTGGTCTGGAGGAAGGTGTGGGCCTCTAACAGAAGAATACATTTTCATTTCAGTATATAGTTTATCCCCCCAAAAGAGAGTTTGAATGAGTTAAAGCTTTGGATCCTTTGATTGGTATCTCGGGAGAACTAACTTACCTGAGTCTCTCTCATGTGGTTTGAGGCTAGTGTTGTTATTTTCTTCAGAAGCCTTCTCTCCAGGCCCTGGGTGTCCTGCTGTAAGACTTTCTCCAGGACACAGTAAATGTCTACTCTGTTTTGCTGGGGACAAAACATACAAGAGAAGAATTGGGAAAACTCTTTCTTGCCGACCAGACAGTAATGTGGCGAATAAGCCCCTGCCCTAATTGGTGGCTTAATTGGTGTAAAACGTGCCCGGCCCTCCACAAGCACCGCATTGAGCAGCGCTTCAGAAGCAGCCAAGCAACTGACATCGTTTAATCTTCCTGGAGAGAAAAGAGCCAGAGGAAGCGCCCTTCACTGCCCCCTTCTCTAGTTTCATTTATTCAGAACAAACAATAAAAATGAGCACCTTGCCCTTGCTCTAGCCACTCCAGGCAGAATTTGTAAATATGGAATATAAAATACCCAACTCCTGCAGTAAGTCCTCAACCGCTTCCAGGGGCAATGAGCTCAGCCGTTAGATCTACATGGGAGTGGGTTTCTGAGTGGGGGTGGAGGGACACATGTGGACAGGGGGTGCCAGGACCCACGGGTGTGCAGGAACACATGGAGACAGGGGCAGATGTGCCTTACTGAATGGGAGAGGTTAGGGGTCAGACAGGGTCTGCATGGGGGGAGCTGCCTAACAATTCCTCCCTGCCCCTCCAAAAAAAACTCTTCCAGACTTTTCCCACCCATACCCAGCAACGCTCCAAGTTCACACCCAGGCTCCTTCCCAGCAATTTACTTCCCTCTCCCTCAGCTCCTCCATTACCCCTGACTCTACCAAGCCTTTGCACTGCGCCTAAGGGGTGCAAGAAATATGGTTCTGTATTGAGTTTAAATGAATTATTACTCTGAGTTCTGTATTAACATGCATAGTAAGGAATCAGTTTGTCAAAAAACATTTCCTGAATCCTTTTTGTTGTCTGTATTCATACAGACATACTTGCTGACAGGTATTTTGAAATAAATAACCAAAAATAATTTTAACGGGTGTAATTATATTGTATTCTTTTGACAAACAAAATATGCAGAATTTTGCAGAACTTCTAAAATATTGTACGCATCATTTTTATTTTTTTCTTGCAGAATTCCCCCCGTAGAAAATATATAGATAAGGGTCCCTTCAATGCTATAATCTCAATAATATGTCATCATCATAAAGGAGTGTTGGCTAGGATTTAGAGCAGGGAGTCAGTTCACTTGGGTTTTATTCACATTCTTTGACTAACTTGCTAAGTGGTGTTGAGCAAGTTACTTAATTCCCTGTGACACAAGTCATCCGTAAATGAGGATAATGCTTCCCATTCTCACAAGGGTGCTGTGAGTCTTAATTCATTAGTGTTAGGGAAGTGCTTTGAGATTTTTGGACGAAGATGCTAAAGAAGGGCAAAGTATTATTAGAAGAGATTACTGCTAGTCCGACGGTGTACTTTTACTGTCTACAGCCCATGTACTCCACTGTGTGTAAAAGGACAATGCTCTCTTTATAGAGCATTATATCATCCTGATCTGTAAGAACAGCATTTTGCATGATGAGTTTACGCCTGAGGACAGAAGGGCGAATACTGATTCTCCTGATGGTGCGCCAGGCCAAGTTCTACACTGAATTATCCCCGTGCAGTCCCCTGTACCCCCATGAAGTCAGGCAGAATTTGGTGTGGACACCTGGAAAGCGGATGTAATTTCATGAAACTGCCCTACCTCATCCTTTTGCAGTTTCTCGAGCAGAACTGTCAGAACGATAGCCAGCTTGGTCTCGGCTATAAAGGCAATCCTGAGGGCAATTTTGCCCTTATCTTGATCATCCATATGTGCCAGGAGGGAAACAACCTCATTATAAACACCTGAAATTAAATAAAAGGATAGCAGAAATTGGTGCTGGCCTCTTTAATTCACTATCCAGTCAAGATTCTGCAGGAGCCCCAACACTGTGAGAAGTAGACCTGGGAATCCTGGAAATCCTCTTCCTTCCTCCTCATGACCAGGTTTGTTTGCTGAACTACCCAGTGTGCTTGGGGGGAAATCATAATGAAGCAAATATGCTCCTTTCAAGTAGATCCCCCCGTAAAATAATCTTCCTTTCCCTCTTTACTGTCAATTGATGAGTTTTGATAGCATACAGAGTAATAATTTAACTCTAAGTCAAGAAATAGAGCTAAAGTTAAGCACATGCTTAAGAGTTTTGCTTAGTCAGGGCCCCATTTTCAAAAATCCTGAGCACCCAGATGTACCTATTGACTATGCTGGGAACTTTTGGGGCTCGGTATCTCTTGAAAATCAGGCCACTGTTGGAGAGCTCAGTATGAATTTAGAAGCCTAACTTTAGGCCCCTTGTTTTGAAGAAAGCCTTCAATCTTCTTTTATGGTAGTTTAAATACTTGCAGAGAAGACTCATGGAACGGAGTTCATCCAGTTCATAGAATATCAGGGTTGGAAGGGACCTCAGGAGGTCATCTAGTCCGACCCCCTGCTCAAAGCAGGACCAATCCCCAACTTTTGCCCCAGATCCCTAAATGGCCCCCTCAAGGATTGAACTCACAACCCTGGGTTTAGCAGGCCAATGTTCAAACCACTGAGTTATCCCTCCCCCTGTACAGTTGCCTGTAGAGGTCATAAAGGAATTCCCCCGCCCCCCCCACCCCCATGCACAATTGGCGAGGTGTACGCTGTGAGTGGGGTGGGGTGGGGTGGGGTGGGTCCCTCCAACCTTCATCTGAAGCGTCAGGGATTGACCATAGCAGGAGATGGGACACCTGGTAGGGTGGACCAGTGCTCTAAGATGGTTCAGAGAATCTGTTTCCTTAGCTGTCCTGCTCACATGCTCAGGGTCCAACTGATCTCCAGAGTTGTGGGTGGGAAGGAATTTCCCCCTGGTCGGATTGGCAGGGACCTTTGAGTGGGAGGATGGGGCACTGATCACCTGCTAGGATAATCTGAGTATATCTGACCTAATCAATTCTTGACCATTGCAAGGGCCTCAGGCATTGGTGGAACCTCAGTCTCTCCTGTCCTCTGCTGATGGCACACAACAGTTTTGTCTCCTAAAGACTGAAATGTTTTCGTCCAAGACAAGTTTTGGGGTTCAGGGTAGGGTTGCTAGGTGAAATTTAGTGGCCTGTGAAATACAGGAAGTCAGACTAGATGATCTAATGGTCCCTTCTGGCCTTAAACTCTAGGAAACAATGAAATAGCTGGTGTATGAAAAAAACCAGGATTTGATCTCCCATGTATCTCTTTGCTCTGGGCAGAAATTCTCCAGGAGACTTAATATTTCACAAGAAATCTGAAATGCCGTATTTATCTGTCTCCATTGTAACAGCATTCCAAGCATGAAGGAGGAACTAACAAGATTTCCCCTTCCCAGGAAAGACTGCCCATCCGTTATGCAAATTGCATCCTTCAGTTGTAACACCCAGATGCAAACGGAATCATAACTGTAACCTACACTGCCCATCCGTGTGGGATGAGGAGCATGAGTGTTGCTAAGAAATGTGACCCCATGCTTTGTACTCTTGCAGTTAAGATATTAGCAGAGCTTCATTTAGACAGCTAGAGGAGAAGTCCTTCTGCCTTTTTTGTTCTAATTTCCCCTCTCTCTGATGGAGTTGGCTCCATGGATGCAGAAGACACAAAATGAGGGCCCATAACAAACATAAAACAACTGGGAGAAAAGAAGGAAGACCTCCCCCATAACATTCCCTAGAAACTCAGATTCTCAGGAAAGTTTCCAGGTCCAGAGGCTGTAGGCCAACTCCTCAACTGGTGTAAATCAACACAGCTACAAGGAAGTCAACAGAGGGACACTGGTTTCCAGCAGCTGAGGTTCTGCTCATACAAAAGGAGAACATTACAGCTCATCTGTATGCCTATGCTTTCTAAATGTGTGTGTGAATATAGAATGGATATAGAGAATACAATGCTGACCCTTACCTCTGTCGGTTACCTCCTGCTCACTCACAAATTTATTCATGTTTTAATCTTTCCTCAACACTTCCTCCAGTCCTTTCTCCAAAGAGCTCCAGTACTGATAGGCAGCTGGCCTCTCAGGCTGTCCTGTCCTGTCCAGGATAGCCAGTTCAGATTATGCAAGCACTATTATGACATCGCTGTGACTGTGACATAGCACATAAACTGCTGCTGACCAGGTAGGTGCTGTGATGACATGGACAAGAGCCTCAAAGGTATTTAGGCTCCTAACTTGCACTGAAATCAATAGATGTGAGGAACCTAAATACATTTCAATATCTGGGCCCATCCATGTACGCAGTCCAATAGGTGGCTAAATTTGCTCCAGTGTAGAATTTCTCATTCGCTCTAAATCATTTTGAATTTTGGTTCCGTCCCTCTCTCAGTTTGCCACACTTTCCAATATTGGTTTTACTGGCAAATCTGCTCCTGGTTGAATGGATAGAAAATAAAAGCACCGAACAAAGAAAGAGAAGAAACTGCCTTGGAGAATGCACAGTGACACTTGAGTGTGGTTGGTTGGTTGGAATGCACAGTGACACTTGAGTGTGGGTGGTTGGTTTCCTTTGCTTTTTAATTCGGTTGATTAAAAAGCTTGATGAAATCTTATTGGACTGTATTACAAATATTGATTTTATATTGTTTTACAATGAATTGAAATTTATTCTTCATTTCCATGTCCCGCCAAACAAATCAACTAAATTATTTTTTGTTGTGTTTAATACAGTGTGGTGTCATATGTATGGCCATATGTAGAGGCCACACTTGATTTTGGAGATGATGTTGCCTTCAAAGCATTCAGGGTGATGACACTCTTTGCAGTAAACCATATGGAAAAAGAATTCCAATGACATGTGTCCTTTGCTATGTATAAGTGATTTTGTGCCTTACCCTTTCTGATTTTGCCCTTACACGGACATGCTATTCTTTTGTACTCCTCCTTAGTAATTCGTCCATGTTTCCCCATTTTGTAGGATTTCTTTTTGATTTTCAGGTCATTACAAAACTTCTGATGGAGCCATTGGCCTCTTACTATTCTTCCTGTCTTTCCTTTGCATTGGCACTTGTGCCTTTAATATTGTCTCCTGGAGGTTAAACTGCCAGCTTTCCTGAACTCCTTTATGCCTTAGACTTTTTCCCCATGGGTCGCTACCTACCAATTCTCTGAGGATGTTAAAGTCTGCTTTGGCAGTCCTTCTCCTGTCATTCTCACTCCTTCCTTTCCTTAGAATCATGAAATCTATCCTTCCTGATCCCTTTCACCCAAATCACCTTCCACCTTCACATTCACCACCAGCTCCTCCCTGCTGGTCAGAATCAAGTCTAAAATGGCTGTCCCCCCGCTTACTTCCTCCATTTTCTGAAACAAAGCATTGTCCCCAGTACATTCCAGGAACTTATTGGATAATTTTGGGTTTTACCGTATTCCTTTTTCAGCAGATGTCTGGGTAGGTAAAGTCCCCCATTACGATCAGGATTTGTCTTTTGCATATTTCTGTTGTTTGTTCTAGAAATGCCTCGTCTCCCTCCTCTTCCTGATTTGGTGGTCTGTAATAGACCCCCTACCAGGACCTCACCCCTGTTTATTCCCTCTTTTATCTTTACTCAGAGACTTTCAACTGGTCTGCTTCTCACCTCCTTCTGGACCTCAGAACAGGTTTACAATGCAATATGTCCTCTCTTTTTTTCCTGCCTGTCCTTCCTCAACAAGCTATAGCCCTCTATACCAATAGTCCAGTCATGAGATTTATCCCATCAAGTATCTGTGATGCAGTTAAGCTCAGTTAAGATTCATGCACTAAAACTCCCAGTTCTTACTGCTTATTCCCCATTATTATTACTCCTTGCTTGTGTGTACAGACATCTAAGACGTTAAGCGGATGTCCCCATGGATTTCCCTCTTGTTTCTCTGGTAATTCTACTGCAATTTTCCACATCTACTTCTCCCCACACAGCTAGTTCTCTATTAAGGCCACCTTTTTTTTACCAGATGTCAGGTTCACATACTTCCATTTACCGTGACTAATCTCTTAAGCTAGCGGGGATGGCCACGCTATAAAAATATTTCTGTAGATCAGCATGTGATTATTTGTATTGCAGTACTGCCTCACAGTCCCAGTCACAGAGCAGGATCCCATTGCGCTAGGACCTGTACAAACAGAGAACAAGATGGTCCTTAACTGTCATTAATTAATTAACACATCTTAACAGCACAACAACAAGACAAGAGGGTAATAAAGCAAGCAAAAAAGCCCCCTTTGATCAGGTACCAGCAGATAACTAATATAGTGCTACCTATTTCGGGAACTTATTCCTGAGTCAGGGTCTGATGTGACTCAGCCCCTGTTCCATGCCATTGTGTAAACTGGGGACTCGTACATTTGCACAAGATGGAAAGTATCCAGTGGCACACAGTTGAGGCCTACTCCATTTTTAGTACATAAACAGCAGGCCGCTCTGCAAGAAGCTAAGGGCATGGTCAGCACAGAGAGTTTGCCTGTCTCTGTGCTGGTGTTCTGCACCCCTCACAGTCTACACCTGGCTCCATAAAGTCGGGCCTTTCAAAAATGCAGCATCAGGTAGGAGCGCAAGTAATTGTAAGAATGCTTGCTCATTGCAGCTGTTAACATCCGGGCAAGGCATCCACATATAAGTCCACTACGGATGGACCAGTGATGGGAAGAGTGTTCATGCATGTGACAAGTAACACCATGAACTATGTCATGCCACAGAACAAATTAAGATCAAGAACAGAACAAGAGTATGTGTGGCAAAACCATGACAAACACTGTGCAGGCATCAAGGAGCTCATAAATTAGCACATCATCACCCAAACACTGCCACAGCTTGACTTAGAACTTGGGCAACAGTAGACCCTCAAAAGGAGGAGGCCACAGCTTTACACCCGTGGTCACTGTGATGTTAACTGGCTGCATTTGACAAGAGCTGGATCAGAGGTTGACTTTGAGTGTATTTACAGGGGGCAAGGTTTTCACAACACAAGCCTTGTGCACACACGCAAATAGTGTTCTGCAGCAGTGCAAGTTGAGCTGCAGCAATGAGCAGCGGGATCCTGCTTGGGCTCGTAATTCATACACTTCTCTCACTAATGAGGATCAACAGATTAACCCATACTGAATGCAGCTTGACAATATACCATCACTTAAAACACATTACAGTCAGAAAGGATGATAAATATTCCATTTATACACATTATGTACAAGGCCCGAAATGACTGAGGATGCAAGAAAACAAAGCTGGTAAATACAGAAAATGCATTTGTCATAAATATAAAGGGAAGGGTAAACCCCTTTAAAATCCCTCCTGGCCAGAGGAAAAATCCTCTCACCTGTAAAGGGTTTAGAAGCTCAAGGTAACCTCGTTGCCACTTGACCAAAATGACCAATGAGGGGACAAGATACTTTCAAAAGCTGGGAGGAGGGAGAAAAAACAAAGGGTCTGTGTCTGTGTCTGTCTGTCTGAAATCAGTGGAAGCTAGGAGCCTAAATACCTACTGTAGAATTTGACCCAATAACCACAATAATACTAATTTGCATTTCTAGAGAGATTTTCTTCTTCAAAGCATTTTACACACATGTTTTCTAACTCTCTGCTTCAAATAAAAGCCATTATTGACAGACAATTATATTTTTCCGTCACAGCACAGACAAATAGGAGAGTGAAGAGAACACAGTTTATTAATGGGATTTTAAGCAGGTTCTCGTATGGAAAATAATTAAAGATCCAGCACTCAAAAGATGACTCTGCTTAGCTGTGTGCCTTGTGGCTTAAAGCAGAATTCCAAGAACATTACTTCGCTTTTTGAAATGGTTTCTCAATTCATGACAACTCAAAATATCTGCTTCCGCCTAGTGGTGCGGGTTTGCATAACATGTGTTGTTTGTATTCCCTGTTTTCGATATCTTTGCCTAAAAGATAAAATACATCCGAATCTACTGAGACAATTCACACTTCTGCACAAAGCCACAACAGCACTAAGAATGTATATCTTTGTTAGCAAATAGGATCATTAGGGAGAAGGAAAAGGATAATCTCAGAAAGAGGCTCTCTCTTTCTCCTTCACTTTATTCTATCTAGGTTTTTCTACTGTTCTCATCAATGAAGTATCTGAGTATCTTCCTCTAGTACATTAATAATATGACTCACATCTGTCATGGTCATATCTTTTATTGGACTAACTTCTGTTGGTGAAAGGAGTGCACAGAGTTCTCCTTCAGGTCCTTGAAAGGTTATTTCTTTCACCAACAGAAGTTGGTCCAACAGAAGATATTACCTCAGCTAGGGTGACCAGATGTCCTAAGTTTATAGGGACAGTCCAGTTATTCGGGGTTTAGGCGCCTATCAATCCCACCCCACCCCCATCACGATTTTTCATACTCACTATCTGGTCACCCTATCCCTCCCCCACCTTGTCTCTCTAATAGCCTCGGAATGACATGGGAGTTTGTTCTCCTGTCACAGGCTGTCCCCTGAGAAAGCTCTATCTACTGCACAGACAAGCCTCATCCTTCTAGTAGAACACTTCATGGTGCCTGAGAAATAGGCCCTGTCAGCCACACCCCTAATCCCAGGGATTTACCTGATATTTTAGATATACGGGCCCTGGCCACTGAGCCCCTGGAAGAGAAGGACTGCGACCTGGAACCTGACTTGATGTGTTCACGTTGCAGAAGTATGTACACAGTGTCGGAAGGCAAACAACAAACAACACTTCAATGGTCACTGAATGAGGGGCCTGTGGAAAAAAATACTACCATTGTGCAATTCAAGACTGTGTCAAAATGCACGTGCACAGTACTCAGACTCCCTGAATCCTGGCATTTCCGAACTTTCCATTGCTCAGTTTTGCAAACTTACTAATTGTTATTTTCATGCAGATTTTTATGTATTTGTTGGGCGTCTAAAGATATAAAAATACAGACATCGGTTCATATCATTGTCGTGCAAACATCCCCATTTCATTGTTTGTTTTTAAAGAAAAAAGGACAGGACTAGGTTCTGGCAATTTCTGTATTGAGCTGTAAAGAAAGATATTTTTAAGGGTTTTGAACTGTCGAAACAGAGGCACAGAGATTGTCTCACACAGGGAGGAGTGGGTGATGCAGTGCACACTTTCCCAAGCCAGCAGAGCTGCTGGACCCCAAGAGATTCCCCCTCTATTCCTGAGTCAACCTTTGCCAGAAGCAAGCAGACAGAAGGACAAAAGTAGCTCTCCATTTTAATAAAGGCTCTTGTAACTTCCTGGGTAAACTGGTCCCTTCCATTCTTTAGCTGACTCTTACTCAGGCTCTTTTCTTACTGGCAAACTTGAATTTTGATTTTTCTACGTCATGGCCAGTCTTTATCGTCTCTCTTGTAAACTTGAATATGCCAATCCCTGAGACGACATACTTTCTTGTTTTTTCCTGATTCGGCAATCCTAGCTTTGGGGATTGAGCTCCCATTTAAGGTACTTTTAATGATGACCCCCAGTCCTTTATTTCATCTATCAGGATGTTCAAAGAGAGCAGCTACCCTTCACTGAACGCCACTGCTCTGACTTTGGATTCCCTTGTAGAATGTGTGGGGCTGGGGTAGTTGTCTCAGCTGGATTCTTAATCCAGAGGAAAGACGCTCTCCCCTGTTCAATCAAGATCAGAAATGGCACATAGATTTGGGAGAAAAAGTACATTTTATTTTTACTCTATTTTCTTAGTTCTCAAAAGGAACAGTACAACAAAGATAAAAACATTGTGAATAATCAATATAGGTATCGATGTATCTCGTCTGAAATGGGACAGCTGCTCTTCTACTCTCGGGATGGATGCTATGTCAATAGATAAGATAAAAAGACAGGCCTAACTGAGAGACTGAACCCATATGAGGGCCAAATTCTGCTCCTCGGTTACATGAGTATGTCGCTCCCCGACTAGGGCCCAAATCTGTGTAAAGAAGAGTACATCTGGTCCCAAGGGAGTATCGAACAACTTCCAAACTGTATAAGAAGGGTGGTTGAGTCTAAACTATAAAGACAGTTCCAAATATGGACCACAGTTCAGGAAAGCAGCCTTATTCATCCCAGCATATGATGTAAGAAAATTCCGAAAATGTGGATCTTAGATCATGGTCATAATTTAAAAAAATTAATTGACACAGCAGACACCATTCACATTTGAAACATAAAGTAGCTTAAAACTGTCCTAGCTTGAAGTGGTGTGAAACTGCTTCAGGAAATGTGGTCCTCTTACAAGTGTAGATGTGAGGTTGCACATATGGTAAAGCCATTTATACAGAATACATGCTGATCTTAATCCTACAAATTTCCTAAACACTATACAGAATATCTAATTGCTTATTTTTAAATCCTAATCAGAGGAAAATTAAAATGATTTGTGCAAATAATTGAATTCTAAGGATTGTGTAACAACAAACACTCTTATTTTCTAGATCTACTGAGAGCTAGCTCTGAGAGAACAAAACAGTATTTTCAGTGTTTATGGCGCTTTACTGAAGCAGGTCTATTCTTTATCGAAGAACAGGAAAAGAAAAGAATTCACAATATTGTTATCCCTTTTGACATGAGTAATTCGTGAATATTTTGGGTCTTGTGAGTTGTTTCCACTGGGGGAGAAATGGATGATGGAGTCAGGTATTTTTTTGACACAATCCTGCTTATTTACAAAGAATGTACACAAAGTTCTATTTCCCTAACGACAGCAGGAATAGTTTCTTGGCTCACAATTCCAAGCCTCTTTCTATCCAGCAGTCTACCCTAAAGCGCGCGTGCTCTCTCTCTCTCTCTCAACTTTTTCTGAGATCACACTACAAATACTTCTCTGGGGCTCCTTTGTGCTTCTGCGGTGTCACACTCCCTCTCTTCCTCCCCCCCGCCCGAACCCCATCTCCCTGCATTTGCATTCAGACCCTAGTGAAAGCCCCTTCCACTGTATGGCTCAACTCCTAGTCCAACTTTACTTGATGGTGACTTCTATTAAGTCAGCCATCTGTTCCACAAAAGAGCTTGATTGTTTTTACATTGATCCTGAATAAAGGACAACTGGTATGCCCACCAGCTTCAATAAGGCTTCCCCTTTCCCCAGCATAACTACCTGTTTTCATGTTGTTTTTATAAATCTGTATCTTGTACATGTCCGCAAAACCCACAGCATTCTTTTATTTTTACGAACCTGAAACAGGATATTGAATGCATAATTTCAGTTACACCAATGTAAATCTGTGGTAATTCATTAGAATTAGTCCATATTTATCCTGGTGGCAAAATAGGTTAGCACGTCACGAGAGAAAACATGACACTTTTTGATAATTGTTATTGTTGCCGGCACCCAGTGCCGAGAGGCTAAACAACAGCTGAGGTTGGTTCGCTACCCGCTGTGCTACACCCAATAATCACAACGGGGTGGAGAAGCAGAAAAGTTTATTTGCAGCTGCAAAAAGGTCCAGGGAGAATAGAATCTCCAATCCTGCACCCAGAGCAGGAAGTGACACAGGCTTTTATACATCCTTTTTCCCAGCATACCTATCCAATAGCAAGCTGCCCTAAGTATCCATATAGCCAGCCAATCCAGTTCCCAGCTAGTGCCCTTGTTCTCTGTATCATTTGTTAAACTATACATAAAGCTGCTTTATTCAGCATTGTTCTTCCATATCTGCCCTGTTTGGCCTTGTTTAGTTTCAGGCAGTCTGACTCTGCAACATATTGTTGCAGATCCTCAGCATAACTGCTGCGAGTGCCTCCAGGCGCGGGGGCCAAGGACACTTGGGCCTAGTATGCAGAGCTGCTGCGAGTGCTTCCAGGCGGGCAGGGGGGCAAGGGTGGGGGGAAGGACACCTGGACCTAGTGCGAGGGGGCCTCATCGACACTCGTGGTCTTCCATCCTCTCGAGTTACCTAGTGGCCATGCCCCAGTGTCCCCACTGAACTCCCACATCTGAACTCCCAGCCAGAGCCCGTACGTGCTCCACCACTAGAGGCCCTGATGCAGCAAGCCACCCCATACAGCAAAACAAAACTACTCCCCACATGGCATTAGGATGGCAAACGATAATAGAGAAAGATAAGAACTTGCTCTAACAGGGGTTCTCCAACTTCATTGCACCACGACCCCCTTCTGACAACAAAAATTACTTCGCGACCCCAGGAGGGAGAACCAAACCCTGAGCCCGCCCAAGCCCTAGCTCCCCCGGGCCAGAAGGGGCCAAAGTCAAAACCCAAGGGCTTCAGGCCCAGGCAGGGGGCGGGGGGAGCTGTAACCTGATCCCAGGGCTGAAGCCCAAGTCTCAGCCCTGCTGCCCAGGGCTCAGGCTTGGGCTTCAGCCCTGGGCCCAGCCAAGTCTAACTCCAGCCCTGGCGACCCTATTAAAAAGGGATCCCGACCCACAGTTTGAGAACCGCTGTGCAGTAACATGCACTGATTATTGGTGATACTTGGTTTCCTCACAAAGACATGCACAAGGTTACATGGAACTCACCAGATGGTTAAACCACAAACCAGACTGAACACATGCCAGGAGACCAGGTTGTAGGCGGTCAGGCATAGTGGTCAGAGTGGGAGTCATACCTAGTGGTGAGTGTCCAAATGCCAAAAGCAGGGATTGAGACAGGGCCAAAACCAAGAAGCAGGGCCAAAGATTAGAACTAGAGTCAGAATCCAAATGCCAGAGCCAAGAATCAAGTAGGGTGACCAGACAGCAAATGTGAAAAATCGGGGTGGGGGTGGGGGGTAATAGGAACCTATAGAAGAAAAAGACCCCCAGATCAGGACTGTTCCTATCAAATTGGGATATCTGGTCACTCTAGAATCAAGAGAGAGTCGGAGTCAGGAATCAGAGCCAAGGGTCAGAACCGGATCACCGGGGCCAGGGAAGAAGGGAGCAGGGCTTGTTCTGAGGAAGGAGCAAGGCTGGGTGTAGGACAGGATCTGGGCTGAAGCTGTGGAGGAGCAGAGCAAAAGCAGGGCTTGGCAAGAGCTGAGCCCAGGGAGGCAGAGAATCACTGAGCACCCAGCGAGCGACTGCTGCTGCTGAGTTTAAGAACCAGGCAGCTAACTTCTTCAGCCAATCTGGCAGGGTGGTCCAAGCAGGCTAGTGTCGGAGGATGGTGCCGTGGGGAAGGCGAGCAGAGCTTCATCATCATGGGCTTGCTTCTGGACGGCGCCGTGCCTTGTGGGGCCGGAGGTCTATCTTGCCTGGTGGGAAACTGCGGTGCCATCATAGAATCATAGAATATCAGGGTTGGAAGGGACCGCAGGAGGTATCTCGTCCAACCCCCTGCTCAAAGCAGGACCAATCCCCAATTTGTGCCCCAGATCCCTAAATGGCCCCCTCAGGGATTGAACTCACAACCCTGGGTTTAGCAGGCCAATGCTCAAACCACTGAGCTATCCCTCCCCCTAGCAATCAAGTCCCTGGCCACCTCAAACGTGTCTAGGATGGAAGGGAGCTCCTGCTCCTCCACCTGGCACTCTCTAGCAGGAGGGTCCTGCCAGAGGGTGAGGAAGGGCCAGGATAAGTGTAAAGCAGCTCTGAGACCTCTGCCCATCATAGAGGAGCCTTTCCAGAGGGTGGCCATGGACATAGTGGGGCCCCTCAGCAGGGCAACCCGGTCGGGGAAGAAATACATTCTGGTGGTGGTAGATTTCGCTATGCGCTACCCCGAGGCAGTGGCCATGTCGTCTATGGAGGCAGACACCGTGGCAGACGCGCTGCTCACCATTTTCAGCAGAGTGGGGTTCCCCAAGGAGGTCCTTACAGACCAGAGGTCCAACTTCATGTCAACCCTGCTCCAGTGCTTGTGGGAGAAGTGTGGGGTCCGACACACCTGGGCCTCGGCGTGTCACCCTCAGTCCAACGGGCTGGGGGAGAGGTTCAACGGGACCCTAAAGATGATGCTGAAAACCTTGATGGACCAGCACCCACAGGACTGGGAGAAGTATTTACCCCACCTGCTGTTCACATACAGGGAAGTGCCCCAGGAATCCACAGGGTTTTCCCCTTTCAAGTTGTTGTATAGGAGGAGGGTGAGGAGACCCTTCGACTTGATGAGGGACGAGTGCGGGGGGAAGGCCTCCCCCGATGGAGTATGTACTGACCTTTCTGGAAAAGCTCACGGAGCTCATGGACTTGGCCAGGGGAAACCTAGCCAGGGCACAGAGGAAGCAGAAGGTCTGGTACGACCGCTCAGCACGTGCCTGCTTCTAGGCTACCAGGGACCAGGGGATGCTTCTCATCCCCATGAGGAAGCACAAGCTGCAAGCTGCCTGGGACGGCCCCTTCAAGGTCATCAGACAGGTAAATGAAGTGAAATATGTAGTGGAACTGTCCATCCGGGCACAGCGCCACTGGGTGCACCATGTCAACATGATGAAGCCATACTGGGCCAGGGAGAAGTTGGGGCTGGCTGGGTGTGGGCAGTGGGAGGAGAAGGGAGAGGATCCCCTGGTGGGACTCCTCCCTGAGGTGGGGGCTGACCCCTCGCTGGAATCAATTCTCCTCTCAGACCAGCTAACCCCTGCCCCGCAGGCAGAGATCAGAGAGGTGCTGCCTTCACACCGGCAGCTGTTCTCCAGCCGGCCTGGGCTCACTAACCTGGCTGTTCACCGGGCAGAAACAGGAGCCAATCTTCCCATCAGGTGTTCCCCATTCAGGGTCACTAGGAAAACAGCCCAGGACCTGGAGAGAGAGGTTGGAGACATGCTGGCTTTAGGGGTGATCCAGCCGTCCTCCAGCCCCTGGGCCTCTCCCATGGTGCTGGTCCCCAAGAAGGACGGGTCGATCCGGTTCTGTGTGGATATGGGAAGTTCAGTGCCATCACCGTGTCCGATGCCTACCACCGATAAAATCTCTAGACAAGTTGGGGGGGCGCTGATGTGATGAAGTGGGACTGTTCTTAATGGTTCCTCTGAATAGTGTGGGGGTGCCTCAGTTTCCCTATGCAGTTCTTAAGTATCTAGGTGGTAGGATAAGGGTGTATGATCACTGCAGAGCCCTAGAGGGCAGGTGTGTGCAGGAGTCTGGACACAGAGAATGGCCGACACCCTGTTTCCTGGCCACTGATGGCCTGGGCCCTTCCCCCCTGCAGGGTGAGAGCTAAAGGGTTGGAGAACAAGGGAATCAGGTGACCTCCTGGCCCTGGAAAGGAACAAAGCCCAGAAGAGGAGGGGCTGGAGGGAGTTTCAGTTTGGGGCTGGCTGGGACATGGAGTAAAGGGCAGACGTGGTTGTCTGGCTCACTGCCCCCCAAAATGGACCCAGCTGAGGGGTCCTGTTCTCTGCACCTACAAGCTCTGTTTTAGACCATGTTCCTGTCGTTTAATAAACCTCTGTTTTACTGGCTGGCTGAGAGTCACATCTGACTGCAAAGTTGGGGTGCAGGACCCTCTGGCTTCCCCAGGAGCCCCGCCTGAGTGGACTCACTGTGGGAAGCGCACGGAGGGGCAGAGGATGCTGAATGCTCCGAGGTCAGACCCAGGAAGCTGTGTGAGCTGTGTGTCCTGCAGACAGTCTGCTCACAGACAGGAGACTTCCCCAGAGTCCTGACTGGCTTCATGGGGAGCAGTTCCAGAGCATCGTCCGGGGACTCCATGACAGCTATCAAATCCCCCCTCACTCTTCTCTTCTGCAGACAAAATAACCACAGTTCCCTCAGCCTCTCCCCATAAGTCACGTGCCCCAGCTCCCTACTCATTTTCATTGCCCTCCACTGGACTCTCTCCAATTTGTCCGCATCCTTTCTGTAGTGGGGGCCCAAAACTGGACGCAATACTCCAGATGAGGCCCTCAGCAGTGCTGAATAGAGGGGAATAATCCCTTCCCTCGATCTGTGGGCAATGCTCCTACTAATGCAGCCCAATATGCTGTTAGCCTTCTTGGCAACACGGGCACACTGCTGACTCATATCCAGCTTCTCATCTGCTGTAACCCCAGGTCCTTTTCTGCAGGTCCTTTTCACCAGTTCCTTATCCACCTTTCAATTCTCATATTAGACCCCATCTTCTCCAATTGAACTAATAATTTCCCAATTGTATCAAATGCCTCACTGACATCCAGCTAGATTAGATCATTGGTTCTCAAACTGGGGGTCACAACCCGGTTAAGTGGGGGGGTCACGAGCCCCAACCCCAGCGCGCGGCTGTAAGTTGCGAGCTCCGACCCCTGCGCCAGGCTGTCAGCTCCGACCCCTGTGTGGAGCTGCGGGGCTACGAGCCCCAACCCGGGCACACGGCTGTGGGTCCCGACCCCTGTGCTAGGCTGTGAGCCCTGACCCCGGTGAGCGGCTGTGAGTCCCGACCCCGACCCCTGGGCCGGGCTGTGAGCCCCGACCCCGACAGGGAATCGTGGTTGTGAGCACCGACTCCAACCCCCATACAGGGCTGCAAGCCCAGACCCCAACCCTGGCCAGGAGCGGGGCTGTGATCCCTGAGTCCGACTGCCACATGGGGTTGCAAGTCCTGACCCCAACCAGGAGTGGGGCTGTGAGCCCTGAGCTGGGGCATCCAGGACGCTGTGAGCCCCGATCCCTGTAATGGGGTTTCAGGCGGAGCCCGGCCATGCTGAGGGTTATCAGCCGAGAGCACACACAGGGTTGTCAGCCCCGAGCCCCGCCACCCTCTGCGTTTTAGTCTTAATTTAAAAGCAGTGAGTAAAGGTAAATTCATTTTAAGCCATAGGGTTTACATTTAGTATTTAACATAGTGTTAAATATCAAAAATGTGTTTTTAATTTTTAAGGGGGGGGTCGCACTCAGAGGCTTGGTGTTCGAAAGGGGTCACCAACACAAAAAGTTTGAGAACCACTGCCTTAGATCTACTGCATTTCCTTTGTCTAAAACCTCAGTTATCTTCGCAGAGAAACAGATCAGGTTGGCCTGGCAGGACCCACCGATTGTAAAACCAGGTGATATTTTATCCCAGTTACCATTCACCTCTTTGTCCTTCATTACTTTCTCTCTCAAAATTTGTCCCAAGACCTGGCAGACAGTTGAGGTCAAATTAAAAGGCCTGTAGATACCTGGACCACGTTTTTTTCCATTTCTTAAAAATAGGAACTATATTAGCAATTCTCCACTCCCCCGCCCCGAGTTTACAGAGTCATCAGAAATCCTTGCTATTGGGCTTGCAATTCCATGTGCCAGTCCCCTTACTCTGCATGGATGGAGCTTATGGGGTGCTAGGGGCTGCAGTGAGTGGGGTGGGAGGACCCAGTAGGGGGCACTCGCCCCTTCTAGTCTGTGCTGGCCCCAGCATAGTGCTCAATTTGTGCTATTTTGGGGGTTGTAAATCTAAGCTCCTGAGCGCTTGTCACTAAGGAGCCCATGTGCAGTGCAGCCTGGTCATAGAATCATAGAATATCAGGGTTGGAAGGGAGCTCAGGAGGTCATCTAGTCCAACCCCCTGCTCAAAGCAGGGCCAATCCCCAATTTTTGGCCCAGATCCCTAAATGGCCCCCTCAAGGATTGAACTCAAAACCTTGGGTTTAGCAGGCCAATGCTCAAACCACTGAGCTATCCCTCCCCCCTGGCTCCCTGGCCCAGCTCCCCACGCTCTGTTCAGCACAGTGCAACTAGATGTGGGATTCTTCACTTGTCCTAATCTACTGTGCTGTGTGGCTGTTAAACAGCTGCTCCGTCCCACCCCAGAGGTGGCTGCATCTCAGTGCTGGGCAAAGGATCCCTGTATAAATAGCCCCTGCGCCCCACCCCAGAGGTGGCTACATCTCAACCCCAGGGATGAACTGAGTGACTGGAATACAAGTGACTCTAGTCCTGGGAGTGACCAGGGCTGCTGGGCCTCTTGCCAGGGAGGTGGGCAAGAGATTGGGGCCCTGAGGTGGTGCAAGGCCAGGGCCGAGATTCTTCTGGCCGTGGGAGCCCAGTGACTCAATCAGTGCCCTGCTCCCAGCCAGCCCTCCCCATTCACCGAGCCCTTCGTGCCAGCCATGTCGCTCTGAGGCGCAGTAGGTGCCACTCGATAGGTCACCTACAATCACACGGTTTCTTTTCGGTGCCTCGACTGGGCAGCGGGTAATGAGAGGTGGATAACTGATTCTCCAGGCCAGGACTACAGACCTGCTCCCCCGCTGCGCTGAGCAGAGAAATGGGGGAGGGAGGGGTAATTTTTCAAAGGCTTTTTTTAAATTGCTCATCAAAAACCTGAAATGTTTAGAAAGAAGCAAATTTTTTCTACAACACTGTCAAGAAAAAGGCCAATTTACCAACAAAAAAGCTCAGGCTTTAGTTAAAAGAGGAGCGAAAGAAGCCGGGCTGAAATAGGTACAGAATATAATGAAAGGAGGGGGGTGCTCCTATTTGCCCCCCCTTCACCTGTCCCAGTGTTACAAGAGCAATGGGACGCTCTGTGAAAGCAAATGTCAAGGGAAGTTACATAGTTAGCCAGGGGAACTCACTGCCACTAGATGTCACTGACATTGCGAGCCTGGCAGGATTCAGACAAGGATGGTGCGGGGTGGGGGAGCAAGGGTTTCAGGACAGAATTTAGAAAACAGGGCACAAGGCCACTGCTGACTGTCAGGATGAGGGAGATATGCCCCCCTTTCCCTCCTCCCCCGACTGGTTATGTCATCATTAGCCACGAGGAGGGGGTTCTTGCACCTTCCTCTGAAGTAGCTGGTGCTGGGGTGGCTGGCCCCATTGATCTGATTTGGGGAAGGAGGCAGCAGGGAGAGGGCAGGGTACTGGGCTAGATGGGTCCTGTGACGCTAGCAGACCAGGTGCCAGCTCATGCCCAGGCCTCACTGAACACTGACAAATGCAGAGCTTGACCCAGCCTGTGTGTTAGCCGTGTGACAACAGCTGCTGATCAGCGTGTGTGGAGTGTTTCGACTTGTGGAATTGCTTGCAGGATTGATCTCTCCCATAACCTCTGTAGCCCGTGGTATAAAGTTAGAATGAATGTTTGCATCGTAAACCTCTGTAACTGCTCTACACCACTGAGTTTGCAAGGCAGCTTACGTCCACCTAACACTGCGTCTACACTAAAATTTGGCTCCCGCTGATGTAACTCACCTGCTTTGCCGACTTAATCATGCCACTTCCCCCAGTCAGCGTAGTTAGGTCAATGCAGTGTCAGTGTACGTACTGCGTTGCTTACATCGACTGTCCCGCAATGCCCCACACTGACAGTACAATCGATACCACACACCACAGACACAAAGAGCCAGGTGTACACACACACAAGTGCTGTAACTACTGTGGCGGCTGCATGCAGGGCGATTTGATTTTGTAGTGTAGCCGTGGCCTGTGTAATTCCCCCAACAGGGGAGAAGCATGAATTAGTGTAAAGTGCTGGGCCTGCCCATTGAAACCAAACGAGCCATTGCGAAACATCCTTACTGATTGCCTCTGTTGTTAGATATTTCACTGTGTGTGTGTGTGTTCTCCCTGTGTGCTGCCCCAGCTCTGTGCAGACAGCCAGCACAGCAGACCTTGAGTGAACCGCCCAATGACCACAAGATCCGTTAAGGGACGAAGGCACCCGGCCAGGTTTATTGTTGACAAGGCATGCGAAAAGCACCTGGCAGATTCTACGAGGATACTAAGACACGTATGCCTGTGACAATGGACACAGCTCAGTGAATGGCGGGACTTTCCATTGCCCCCTTGGCTGGACCAACACATTCTCTCAGAGATACCCTGATACAAACAAGCTGCCCCTCTGACTTAGATACTGCCCTCTGAACTGGCTAGTTATTGTCCATTTTTTTTTTTTTGTACATGTTGGTTTGATTAAAACATTTGTATTGATTACGTTGCTATTTGTCCTGAGAGCAGGAAAGGAGTATGGATGAGAGCAGGAAAGGGGCACTGAGGGCAGCCCCCTGCCTCTCCCCCCCCACCCCCCAAATGAGGGGCCCTGGATCTGGCTGCAGGAGGTCTCCGCCCTCCTCATAACGGTGGACGGGTGGAGAGTTCACAGCAGGGCACTGAGCAGCTGAGGGGGATGTGGGGAGATGGGGGGGCATCACTGGAGGAGTCAGCGTGTTCTTTGCTGGCTCCCCATGCCCCCCCCCGGAAAGGGGGCCCCAGGCTGCTCCCCCCAGGGACTGTCAATCATTCAGTGAGGAGCCGTCCCAGCCCCTCCACCCCAATGGGGCCTGGCTTGGCCACCAGATCCAAGGTTCCTGCTGCTTGGCCCCTGCTGATCTGTCCTCCCCCCACCCCCCCACCCCCTGCCAGGACATCATTGAGGACAAACTGGACAAGAATCTGTGGCCCTTTTTGTCGGACCCGGTCCCTACCACCAGCTCCCAGGCTGCTGTCAGGTAAGGCTGAGCCTGGCTGGGCTGTGGGTGGCAGAGCCCTGACACACACACCCCAGAGTGTAGGAGCCTCTGTGCCTGGGAGTGTGTGG
The DNA here is from genome assembly GCF_965140235.1 of Caretta caretta. NCBI lineage: Eukaryota > Metazoa > Chordata > Testudines > Cheloniidae > Caretta > Caretta caretta. The sequence goes on from NC_134225.1 coordinate 17,216,263, forward strand.
TCAGGACCCTGCCCTCTACGGGGGAGGGGATGTCCAAGAGCCTGGAGCCCTGGAACCCTCTTACCGTGTACCCCGCACCCCAGCAGTCCCTCAACACACCAGGGCCCAGGATGGAGGAAAGGGACTGGCCGAGCTTTAGACAGACCCCCAGCCCAGCGCAGGTGCCACCCTCCCCTACTCCCTCTTGCCTGCTTTGGGACTCCTGTCCCACTCCCTTGGGCAGGGCCTGCCCCGCAGCCTCCTCCAGGCCCTGCCCTTCCATCTGGCATTCCCTCAGCGAGCCCCTGGTATCCACACTGCCCCTCTCTCCCCCCAGCGCCCGCTTTAGGCATTGGCACAAGAACAAGCCAGCGGCCGAGTACCGGACGGGCCCGTGCCTCATCATTTACGTGCTGGGTGGGGTGTCCATGTCTGAGATGCGCTGTGCCTACGAAGTGACCCCGGCCATCAAGGGCAAGTGGGAGGTGGTGATCGGTGAGTGGGGCGAGTCCTGGGGGAAAGGGCGGCTGGAATGCCCAGGTCAGGGAGAGTTGGGACCCCCTGGGAGGGGGAGACCCTAGAACTGCCTGCCCAGCACCTACAGGGCTCCCATGCTACCCTCTGTCCTCCGACACCCAGGGGCTCACCCCCTGCACACACCCCTCGAAGACCCAAGGGTGAGGAACACTGTCAGCGCATGGATTCTTGCCTGGCTGTGCAGGGTACAGCGGCACGAGGGGTGCGGTGCCAGGCCAAGGGGGATAGGAGACAGTCCCTCCCCCCCTGCACTAGAGCAGGGTCCAGCTGCAAGGATGGGGGTGATGGTGATGCCAGCCACATACCTGCCTCACTGTGCCCACCACTGCCAACCACCTCTCTCTCCCCCAGGTTCCAGTCACATCCTGACCCCCAAGCGCTTCCTGGATGACATCCAAACCCTCAACCAGCTGGACCCCGAGGAGGCCTAGAAGCAGCCCCCTCCCCCCAGAGACTCTGCCCCCCACAGTTTGCTGCCCCCAGCTCCACCTGCTCTTCTCAACAAGGCATCCTCCCCCCTACTCTTGGCTGCGGTGTCAGTTCTTGGGCGGGGGGAGGACCCCCAGGCTGCTTGGCTGTTCGGGCAGGGGGCAGGCCAGGCTTCCTCCCGTCTTTGCAAGTCTTTGCCTCCCGTTAACAGCAGCCGGGAGGGAGGGAGAAGCTAGGAATTGCACACCCGCCCCGCAAGGCAGGTCAGTCTTTCCCAGAGGCTTGGGGAGAGGCTCTGCTTTCACTTTGGCCCGTTCGCTCCATCTGACGCTGTTGTGGGCCGGATGTAAACCAAGCTGGCTGGGTTTCAGTCCAACACTCATTGCAGGGCCTCTTGGAGAGGCACCAAGTCCCAGGGTTAAACAGGGCGCCCTGGGGCTCCCAGCTCCCTGCACAAACAGCAAAATCTCATACCCAGTGTGACGAAGTGGGACTGTTCTTAATGTTTCCTCTGAATAGTGCGTAGTTCCTCGGTTTCCCCTAGGCAGTTCTTAAGTATCTAGGTGGTGGGATAAGGGTGTATGATCGTTGCAGATCCCTAGAGGGCAGGTGTGTGCAGGGGTCTGGACACAGAGAATGGCCGACACCCTGCTTCCTGGCAACTGATGGCCTGGGCCCTTCCCCCCTGCAAGGTGAGAGCTAAAGGGATTGGAGAATAAAGGAATCAGGTGCCCTCCTGGCCGGGTAAAGGGACAAAGCCCAAAGGAGGAGGGGCTGGAGGGAGTTTCAGTCTGGGGCTGGCTGGGACATGGAGTGAAGGGCAGACGTGGTTGTCTGGCTCACTGCCCCCCAAAATGGACCCCCCAGCTGAAGGGTCCAGTTCTCTGCACCTACAAGCTCTGTATTAGACCATGTTCCTGTCATCTAATAAACCTTCTGTTTTACTGCGAGAAGCAGCGCGGGGCGAGGGATGTGCTGGCCACGGCTTCCTGCAGCCCCCGTTGGCCTGCAGTGGGGAACCGCGGCCAGTGGGATCCGCGGTCGGCCAAACCTGCGGACGCGGCCGGTAAAGAAACTGGCCCAGCCCACCAGGGGGCTTACCCTGTGGGGCTGCGTGCCAAACGTTACCGACCCCGGTGCTACAGCAATCTCCTGTACAGCAATGGCTCTTACAAGACAGAGTAAGTTAGTACAACCCAGAGTCTAAAGCTCAGGTGTATTTGAGGATCTGGGCCAGTACTTGGCTGTTTCTATAGTAATGACCCCTGAGCAAGCAGTGTAATGTACATGCTTATCACTGAGCTTGTCCAGAGGCTGCAAAGAATCATAGAATATCAGGGTTGGAAGGGACCTCAGGAGGTCATCTAGTCCAACCCCCTGCTCAAAAGCAGGACCAATCCCCAATTAAATCAGAATGACTAGATGTCCTGATGTGTAATAAAAACACTTCGAATCATAAAAAATCAACCCAGCCTACTTTACAGGGCCTGATCCTTCTCTCCCTTACAGCATCTGAGCAGTAGGAGAATGGCTAATACGGGCCAGTATTATGGTTGTTGTATTCTATTTATAAAAGTATAATACTGGCCAGTATTATAGTTGCTGTGTCGTGTTATAAAACAACAAAATAAATAGAAAAATAAAAAATACAAATGAATGTTTTGAATGAATTTGGGGAAAAGAATTTACAGCACAGTACAAGGATTTAAAACATTTAAAACATTCCTTTCTTTCTCTCCAGTATTATCGTCTCTCTTGTTCCAATTTTGGGTCGCAGGAGCGAGTAGTATAAAGGCCCTACCATCAATCAAACGTTAACCCCACCCCTTGACCCTGTAAGCCCTGCACACAGGTCACTGGAAGTCCCACCTCATGGGAGTATTACTTGCAGGGTCAAGGCGGACACATGTCCAGAAGCAAGGTGTGTCATGTGACCCCTGTAAGAACTCCTCCCACTGTCCTCTGCTGATCAGGATGGATTTTGCCCTGACAGGAACGACTCGAGAGAAGATTTGACCAATCAGGGGGAGTTCCGGGGTTTGTGTGACCCCTCTAAGAACTCCTCCCACTGCCCTATACCAATCAGGAAGGGTTTCAGCCGCTGGGGACCACCCCGAGAGGAGATTTGTCCAATTGGGGGGAATTCTGGGGCGGGGTGACCCGTCAGGAAGTGGTTCGTGTGACCCCTCTAAGAACTCCTCCCACCACCCTCTACCAATCGCGATGGGTTTTGGCCACAGAGGACAACCCCGAAAGGAGATTCGATCAAAATAGGGTGGGTTCTGGGACGGGGTCAACCGCCCAGAAGAGGGTCGTGTGACCCCTCTAAGGACCCCTTCCAACGTCCTCTGCCAATCAGAGTGCAGCACCATCACCTCATAAGTCCCAGCGCTGGGAAGAGGAGGCCATCTCTTACCAAGAAGACATGTTTTAGAAATTGTGGAAAGGCTGAGAGGAAACGTGGACTCCTTTACCACTCCTGTGAGACCTTCAGACTTTGTTTTAGCCCCGAGGACCTTTGGAGTTGTGTGGAGAAAGCACTACAGCAGCGACAGTTCTGAAGAGGATGAGAGAGAAGCCAAGGGGATTCCTTTGGCCCAGCCATTGATGGATATGCCAGAATCCGACCCTGAAGCCCAACTGCTCATGAGACACCCCCATGAGCATGGTGGCCTCTCGTCATCCGCCACCCTGGAGGAGGAAGGCCATCATGGCATGGGGGAGGCACTAGCAGACAAGGTGAATGGAAAAGACGTAGCTCCGGTAAATGAATGATTAAGAAGCGACGGTCGATGATTGGATGTAATGGGGTTAGGAACCAGGGGTTGTGTAAATCTAAAAACAAGCAGTGGGAACTTACGCTTGTTTCTTGTCTGAAAATCTCTCGACAGCTTGACAATGCCTTTCTAGAGGACCCGGAGGCCCTGGACGGCGTTGCATCAAACAGCGAAGGTGAACCAGGCCCGCCTTGTTTTTGCTCAACGCCGCTAGAAATTGTTGAAGATGACTCCGAGGAGGACGGCTATGAGGAGTTTAGGAGAGGCTTGGCATGGAACTCGCTGAGCCAGTGCCACGTCACGAGCGTAAAAATGTTATGCGGACTATTGTACACGTTGCTGTTTATGCTGTTCTTCATCACTGGCTTAGGGAAAAGCTTTTTGAAAATGGTGAGGGCTGTGTCATAAATGCCCCAGCCCAATGGCACCATGCCTGTGTGACTTGGACTTCAATGGATAGAAACTGCAAGCTCTGGGGCCTGTGTGCTGAGCTGTGTTTGGAAAGCTTATTGAACACTATTATTGCCATAGGTTATGTTATGCAACGTCTGTGCCTATCCCAAGAACATTTAGCGCAAGCGGTGACCTTGAGAAATGCTGTGCAATTCAGTGGAGACCCTGACCGTGTTTTAAAGAAAATGTCCAAAATGGAAGATGCCTGCTTACAGCGTTACATTGACCGTCTGGTCCACACAAAAACTGACAGAACCCTGCTTAAGAAAAAGACTATTTGTAAGAAATCTAAAAGGATTAATTGAGAGAATGATGAGGGGACAAACATGCAATATCAAACTTGGTCACTGTACATTTTAAAAAATCGAATGAAAAGGGCTTTGTGATTATCTGTGTTTCTGTTAGAAGGTCTCTGGCCCTAAAGTGAGCGAAAAGTTTTAATGGAGATCTGGGTTTGTTTTCAAGAAGCTGTATGACTTTTAAATTGAAAAAAAATGGTTTGTGAGAACCTAGCTCTTGTGTCTTTGTGTAAAAGAGACCCATTTACAGCAACAAGCTGTGAAGTGGGAGGGGAACAAATCCTAAAAATGTGTTTACAGTGTAACCCTTCTGCCCATCAGAGTTGGCAACAACAGGGTCTAGGTTCAGTATCTAGGAGTTCCATTCCGGGAACACAATGCAAAACCAGGTCAAGCCCCCACCAGTGGGGCACTGAAGCTCCCCTACGACAAGTTGAAATCACTGAATACTGTGTTAAGTAGTAGGGGGCCTCAGAGCTGGGGCACCATGAACCCAAAGGGAATTCAGCTCTGCAGTCTGTAACCAAACTCCTAATAGAATTAAAATTCTCTCTGATATTACATAATGGAGAGAAGGTGCAATTGGTGTTTGGGGCCCTCAGAAGGGGGCTCACACCACTAGGCACAAACCTCCATCCTCAAACTCTCTCAATTCACTGGCTTTTGCAATCCTTGTCCCTTGCCTAGCGAGTGCTACTTAGTTGATCTTGATTCCCTCCGTCATAAAAGGCCAAGTACAGTTCCGCTGTCCTTGGTTCACATAATCAGGATAACGACACTTTATTCTTCCTGCCCCAATAACAGAGACACTGGGGATCCCACAGCAGCCAAAGTGACCGTTTGGGCTCCTGTGGGCTCACGCTAGGCGGGGTGGGTGTGCCTGTGCAAACGAGATCAGCTCCTGAAGTCCTTTTCCACAACTCACCACCAGATGTCAGGGTAGAGCTCATCCTGCCTCTGCTTACAACAGGAAAACAAAACAGGGATGGTTCAGACATGTGTTTGAGTACAACAGAGTTGACTCATCCTGTTGAACTGAATGGTTTTAACCACACCCCCACTGAATAGTGAAGGTAACTGTGATTCCTTACCCTTATTGCTATAGGGATAAATTTGATGGGTGTGCACCCATAGTAAGGGAGGTGGGTGGGTGAGTTCGGATTAATATGAAATGAAATAAAACCTCAGGAATTCGCAGATGCTATTGGGCAGTTTAAATATAATCCCTGGAGTTGGCAGAACTCTACTGGACAGTTTAAAGGACCCAGGAAGTGGCAGAACTCTACTGGACAGTTTAAATATGACCCAGGAGTGGTTTTGAATGCTATGGGTCACTCTTTCTAGCAATTCAAAGCCATTAAAAGTTTAAAATACTATATTTATCAAAAAAAACCCAAAACAACCAACCAAAAAACCCCACCACACACATTAATAATCAAGGTGGGCCATTTCCAGCACAAATCCAGGTTTCCTTACAATGTAAGTGATCACTTTAGATAAGCTATTACCAACAGGAGAGTGGGTTTGTTTTTCTTTGGGGGGGGAGAAAACCTGGATTTGTGCTGGAAATGGCCCACCTTGATTATCATACACATTGTAAGGAGAGTGATCACTTTAGATAAGCTATTACCAGCAGGAGAGTAGGGTGTGGGGAGAGAAAACCCTTTGTAGTGATAAACACTCATTTTTTCATGGTTTGTGTGTATAAAAACATCTTCTGTATTTTCCACAGTATGCATCCGATGAAGTGAGCTGTAGCTCACGAAAGCTTATGCTCAAATAAATTGGTTAGTCGCTAAGGTGCCACAAGTACTCCTTTTCTTTTTGTGTTTTAAACTCTCTCTCTCTCTCTCTGTGTAAAAAATACATAGGTGGGTTTTTTTTAAAGTATATGGCTGCAAACTGATAGTAATGGTGTGTTTCAAACTAACAGGGTGTTTTTTTACTGTGCAAAATGTGTTTTAAACTGGATTTTAAAAGTTGATTTTAAAAGCAGTTTGGTTTTTATTTTGCAAAATGAGGTGTATTTAAAAAAAAATGTTTGCGGGTTTGTTGTTTTTTGTTTTAAAGTGGTAGAAATAAACTCAAAACTCCTGTTTGTTGTGCAGCCTGAAATGGATTATTTTGTTTGAAAGCTCTGACTTTTTAAATAGAAAAACACCCTAATGAATATTTTATTTTTAACTTTACAAGACAGTTTCATGTGATTTATAATAATAATAATAATAATCAATCATCATCATCATCTTGTCTGCTCCACCGTATGGAGAAAACATGAGAGACCCTTAGACCAGAGGGTAAAGAAGCTTAAAAGAAAAAGAAAAGAGACAGCTGAAAAGAAAAATTCCCCAGATGGATGGATGAAGCCCAGTAAATATACTGTGTTTGTGAGGTTATGAGGTTTTGTATTTGAAGTAAATACATCGGTGTGGGTGAGAAAGATGGTAAAGTTAAGTTTTGTAATATGTCCCTTCCCCCCTAATCGGGTATGTGCAGTTCTCCTGACAATGCTGTAGTCAAAGCTACAGGGACACCTCCCTCCACCAGACCAGCCAAAGAACCAGAAATCTGCTTTGAGACCTTTAACAACTCAAAACAGCACAAGAGTGCAGATGAAGCATCAGGGCAGTCCAAACCTCAATTACGTCAAAGCCAAGGACAAAACAAAAAACTCTGGTGAAAACCAACCACGCAAACACAACGCCAGTTCCTCAGCGGCCACCTCCACACCAAGCCCTGAGAAAACCGTGAGTGAAAACGCCCACCTACGATGCTTCGTTCAGAAGACTGAGGGACGTTGTATCCTCGGGGGTTCTAAAAGAACGGTATTCTAAAAAAGGTTTGGGGAAAATATGATGCCTCGTTCAGAATACCGGTGAATGGTGTATCTTCAGGGGGTCTAAAAGAACGGAGGGCTGGAAAGCACATCAACAAAGCAAAAGCTTTGGTGGGTGACTTTTTGAAAAATACTTCAATTTTTGGCTCTGCACAGGCGTGACTAGTCGTGGAAAGGGGCACCCGCAAGGATACACATCAGCTCAGGTGTAAACAAAAGGGGGGATAGCGCTTGGTGGACAAACAAATGGCTGCCAAAAAGTTCCAGGCCAGGATCACTGTAAAAATTTTAAAAAGAGCTAAAGAGGTAATGGGGAGGGGGGACAAAAAGAGATGCCCTCGACTGGAAGCTCTCAAACTGGCATGTCTGAAAATGGGGAGGTGGAATCAGACTCTCACACAGAGTCTGGTTTAGAAAATTCCCCAGAGGGCTCTCTAGAATGATGGGTCCCCATCTTCTCCCGATGACCCTCACAGAGGCGCCTCGGAGTCTGACTCTCAAATAGCATCTGATGTAGAAGATGCCGCTGATGGTCCCGTAGAGGAACCCCCAAGTAACCCTGAAAATGCAGAGGTGTGTATGGAGAGAGTGAGAAGTTGGCAACGTGAATTACCTAGATTTGGGGGGTCGGTGTATTGTGAGGAATTTCATTTTGTCAATCTTGAGCGAATAAATTCAGCTCAGCAGGTTGTTGAAGCCATACACAGGGGGATACAGTTAGTTCTCGATGACGTTAATGGTAGGGTAGGCCCTGATGATTATGTTCAGTTACATTTAGAGAGCTGTAATTTAACTAAGCCATTGTTTTTGGTCTGAAGAACTAGGGATGAGCTGTCTGCTGAGGATTTCTTCAATCAGTCCTCAAAGCTGCCACAGAGCAATAGAGTTTCATGTCAATGGGACATTGCACCTCGTTGTGACAGTTGTAAAAAAACAGGGGTGGGGACCGCTCATAGAGTTTTAAATTCTATCCTCAGTAGTCAAATCATCCATAAAAAAGAGACAATGTTTAGTAGACCTGACTTACACGGGTACCCATCTGTGTTTTGCGCGTGGACTCTTGGCTGTCATGTCCGACCACAAACCTACGGACGCGGAATCATTAGCGGGGGCGAGAAAGTTGCATGAGAAACTGGGCTGGTCAGATCAAAAAAAGATTATGCTCAGTGACGTAGCAATGTCTGAACAGCATTTAGGAGTCAACATACAGGTGGTGCTGTATGTGGCGAAAGGGGCTTTTTTAAAATGGGGGGGGGGAAGTTTACCCCAAGACTTATTTCATCCTGTTGCACGATGAGCATTACTAGGGGGTTCTGGTTGTGAAAAAGTTGTTTGGAGCAAAAAATTATGGTGAGTTTTGCCCCACGGTGCACAGTCACGGCCACTCTTGCAGGTCCAGCTGCTGCCTCTGCTTGAGCATAACATGCTCAGACAGCGTGGACGTGCAGCTGAGGTCTCCTCGCTGTAGACTGTATTGTCAGTCCAGAGAGCGTTTAGACAGACACATCGACTGGGCGTCGACAGAACAAGTTGAATGCCTGTCTAAAACGTTGTGCGATAAGGGTCAGCCTTACGTGGACAAGCGGCACAGACGTAAAGGGAGGCGCTGTAAGCGGGGACAGGCTTTGATCGCTGGTGATGTAGACGGTCACCTCGGTTTTATGGACAGCCTTAGAAAGCCCGAATCCTCAGAAAAGTGTATTTGTTATGATTCTGAATACACATAGGAGACTGGGTTGCACACTCCCAATTACATTTTTGCTATGTCCCTCAAGCCGGAAAAGTCCTGGGAATTTAAGGGTGATGAGTGTCTTTCTGTGTTTGTTCAGACCTTTATTGGCAAAGACTTCTGGGTCTACACGTTCCAGGCGCACAATTCCAAAGGTTACGATGCATACTTCATCATTAGACAGTTACTGAAGGAAAAGATGTGCCTAGAACTGATCACTCAGGGTAGTAAAGTAATGTGTGTGGAAGGTAAGGTCCTGGGCATTCGTTTTATAGACTCTTTAAACTTCTTGCCCATGAAGCTTGGTAAGCTCCCGCAGGTGATGGGGTTTGAAGGGTGCAAAGGGTATTTTCCACATTTTTTGAACACTTTAGAAAATCAAAATGACGTGGGGCCTATGCCCGGTGTGGAGCACTATGGTGTAGAAAGCATGATGCCCAGGGAAAAAGCAGAGTTTCTCGACTGGTAGCAGGCCCACAGGTAGGAGACGTTTGACTTGCAGAAAGAGCTCGTGTATTACTGTCAGCAGGATGTCAAAATTTTGAGACAGCCTTGTATCCTCTACAGAAAAGAGATTATGAAAAAGATGGAGAAGGGAGATCTAGTAGAGAGAGAACCTGGTAAATTCACCGAGATAAAACTGTGCATAGATCCATTCTGGTACATAACACTGGCATCTGTCTGCATGGCTATGTACAGGTTTATGTTTTTGGAGCCTAACACGGTAGCTCTTCTCCCTCCAGACAATGATCACAGGCAGGAAAAAGATATTCGACCCCATCTGTTCAGTGGCTGTTGTATACCTCTCACAAAGAAACTATACAAATACGGCATGCTTTACAGGGTGGGGAACTACAGGTAGGCTCCTACTCTTTAGAGGGTTATGCCAGTGTTGACAGGGTACACACAGCCTTAGAGTTTAACGGGTGTTCTTTTCCACGCTTGTGCCACCTGTCATTGTGAAAAAGCACAAAACCCTATGACGGGGACAACTTTTGGGTTTCTTTATTACAAGACGCAGCTCAAGACCGACTATCTGAAACAACTTGGTTTTGTAGTGAGGACTCTTTCGGAGCAAGAGTGGGAAGTGATGAAAGAAAGAGACAGGGAGCTTGCAGGTTTTTTAAACTGAGCCCAGTTGCCCTAGCCTCTCGTGCCTAGGGATGCTCTTTTTGGGGGAAGGACAAACGCTATGCACCTGTATTACAAACTTAACTCCAGGGAAGAAATCCACTATTATGATTTTACCAGCTTCTACCCTTTTGTAAAGAAAACCAAAGAATACCCTCTCGAACACTCCGATATAGTTTATGACAAATTTGGACCCCTTGCAAATTATTTTGGAATTGCAAAAGTTAAAGTGTACCCCACACAAGGCTTCTTTTTCCCATTGTTACCTGTCAGAGTGGGTGGCAAGCTTATGTTCCCGCTACGCCGAACCTGTGCGGAAACCGAGCAGCGGGAGATGTGCATCCATACTGACGAGGAGAGGGCCATCCTGGGGACTTGGTGCACGGTGGAATTGAACGCGGCCATAGCGAAGGGGTACGCGGTGGCAAAAATATATGAAATCTGGCTTTTTAATGAAAAATCTGATGTACTCTGAAAAGACTTCATCAAATGACACCTCCAGCGGAAACAAGAGGCTTCAGGGTACCCCATCTGGTGCACAGACGAAGAAAAACAAAATAAGTACATGAACGATTTCTATCAGAAAGAAGGCGTGCGTTTGTGCCAACACGAGATCAGGTTTAACCCCGCTAAATGCCAAATCGCTAAACTCTTTCTAAATTCCCTCACGAGTGAGATCCCGCCAGATCAACACATCACCGAGTTTGTGTCGGCAGGCCCGAAAACATACGGGTATAAGCTGTCGGGAGGAAAAGCCTGTATGAAAGTCAAAGATCAACTTTGACAGTTTGAAAGATCTAGTCCTGGACTATTGCACGGGCCTGCGAGAAAACACCTCAAAAAAGAGAGAGGTGCAGCAGCCCTCTATCATAAGGAACAAAAATCAGTGGTAAATAGAGACCAAAACCCTTAAGAAAACACAGAAAGTCATTTACAACAAGAGGGTCCTAGGAGAAGGCTTTAAAACCCTGCCCTATGGATTTTAAAATGGATACGAGGTGGAAACACCCCTTTTCTGCAATTCTCGCGGGGCCTAGCAACTGTGGGAAAAGTTACTTTATAAAAAATGTGTTGGATAATGCCAAACAAAACATTGTCTGTTATGCCTGAGAATATTGGATAACCTGGCTATAAAAAGCATTGCAAGATACACATGTCTGGGCTTGTTGAAACACATTTTGAGCAAGGCTAGGCATGCCCAAGAATTTAAATGTATTTTTTACAAAATTCATCACCATCCGGTCGTTTTGCACTAAGTCGTTAGAATACAATTTTAAAATCCGGTCAAAAGATAAACACTTGCTCCGCTGATGTAAGAAAAACACTCGGTGATAGTCGCAGGCGACAGAGCGGGGGTCTTGTAATTGTCTATTGTGAAACACAATGCCTGTGGCATTTTTGTTTAAAAATTTCATAATGCTTTTAGGAAACAACATGCTCTTCGGGGGGTGCCCGTATGAGTCTAAAAGCTCTCCACGTTACGCTCCGCCAGACACAAGGCAAGCCAGTGTTCACCAGGTTGGTTGTGTGGATGTGCAATACAAACCTAGGGGTCTCTGAGACAGCTTGTCGCCAGGGAGCCAAATCACAAGGGAACACATCTAAGAAATTCTTTTTTGTGTAAGGCACCTTGATAAGACACACGAGAGCTGCACGGTGTCCATGTTCACATATAGTCAAGCAGAACGTCTCTCCTCTGATTTCTCTCTATGATGTTGTCAAAAACCCCATGCACGATCAGATTGACGGTGATGGTTAAAGCCTTCCCAAAACGTATTTCTGCTCTCAGGTTCCCGGTTTTAATCAGGGAATAGCCATCGGCGCATTCCTGGTCGGGAGACAGGTCAAAGGCAAACAAGATGTAACCCTGTGGAAACTTCTCACGGTCGATTAACAGAGAACGATCTGTCATGTGTTTACCAGCGTCTGTACCAGATTCATGTATTCTCTCACGCAGCATCCTGCCTCCAAGTCTGGTTGCAGAGGCTTGGTTGGTATCTGTTCACCATCCACATACAAGGCCACAAAATTAATATCATAATGTTTAAAATGAAAGGGATTTTTAGTGTAACTTCCACTCAAGGCATAGGACAAACCCTAGGACAAGCATTTTGGGTAACTGTCCCAAAAAACAGGTTCTCCTGGTTATTGACCCTGCTGCCCACGGGGATGCTGAACACTTTCATTCCCACACGGTCCACGGGATATTTAGCATTTGTGGTAAGCAGGGACTCCGCGTGCCCCAGACGAACGCTCAGGGCCACCCGTACTTTCTTCACAAAAAGCGATGCTGATACAATGCGCAATTTAAAGCCTTCGGCTGCACTACCCATTAAACAGAAAGCGTCTTTACTGCGCGTCAGTTTAATTTTCACATCCACTCCGTTCAACAAATGAGACGTATCTGTTCTGATCTGTCTTTATTTCAATGGTAATGGTATCGATGTGGTGTTTTCTGACAGGAACGTGATGAGGTTTATCGTAGGTGATGGTGACAAACTCATTGTTCCTTCCTCAGACAGGGACACAGCATAACAGGGGAACAGAAAAGTCCCTCACAAACTGGTGTTCTACAATAACTGTGTGCAGATACAAGGACTTAACCCCCCCCGTGATGTCTGCCCAGAAGGGGAATTTTTGGACGCTGCGCTTGGGGCCCAAACCTAGAATGTTAGCTAGCTCCCTGCTGGTAGAAAACATAAAAGTAAAATCAGCGGATTTAAGGCTAACTTTTCTACCCACAGGGTCATAGTTCATGACCACCTCAGGCGGTGGGGGAGGACGAGCCACGGTACTGTTCATATGATCCAATCATTCGGGTATGGACGAGTAATAACCTCGTCGTAGGATAAAACTCTATGCCATATCTTCAAAGGTGATTTCAAAAGGGGTGTTCTCGCGGATAGTGTTCCAGCTGTGCGGGTGTTGTATTTCCACTAACCTCACCTTCCAGACACCCGGGAGACCCAAGGGCTTAATTAGCTGTATTGTAAAGTTCGACCTGGTGTTTTGAGGAAAAACTGCAGAGCTGGCATTGCTGGGCAAAGTCATGTAACACCTGCCGTCGCTCATTTTTCTCTCCCTCAGTCTTTGCAGGAGGAATCTTTTTGTTTGTTTGTGTCTAAACGTCAGAATTGAGAAGCTTCCATCCAGCTGGTAAACTTATCGTCCCCGTCCCCCCGGCAAACCATTTCACCAGTAGCTGCTTTTTTCTCCCTTTTCCTTTCTCCGCTAGAACTTTTTCGATCCGGCAAATCCTGTCTCCTTTGGGGTTTACTTTTTGTAAATCTTCAGGGTAAAAAGATCCAGTAACTGTCTCACCCTCGTAATCTTTTAATCGGTATACAGGTCTCTGGCTCCTGGTTAAGGCTTCATCCACTATAAATATCTCATTGGTAAACGTCTGTTCACAACCTTTTTCAAAAGCTCCTTTGGTTTTAGAGAGAGTCTCACGTGGTCGCCTTTTCTAAAAGGGACAACAACCGGTTTTATTTTAAAACCATCTCTATCAACCAGTTTCCATATCTTCAGAGAATTGGAAGGGTTAACATCAGCGGGTCTGGTACGTAGAGTTCTGTAAAAGCTCTGGTTGTAACTCTTCATAAAGTCAGGTAACAGGTCAAGGTGGCGAAAGGCATTATGGGCTGTAAAATCGCCACATCCTCCGCATCTTTTTCAAGTTCTGTTAAATCGCTCCACAACCCCTGCTTTGACTTCATTATCAGTAACAAAAAGCGTTAACGCTGTGCCGTTTCAACAATCTGCTAAAAGGTCTGTTTCAAAATTCTTTCCACCGATTAGTTTGTCATTTTTGAGGCACGCGACCTTGGCTAAAAATAGCTTCAAAGGCCTTGGATACTTCACCACTCATCTTGTCTTTTAGGCCTAAGGCCCAGGCATATTTGGATAGAACGTCTATCACTGTTAAGATGTACTTAAAACCGCTGTTGTGTTTGGAGAACCAGTGCATACGGACCAAATCTGCCTGCCATTGCGCGTCCACATCTGAAAGAACGGTCTTGGTTCTTTTAAAACGTATTCGAGCTGGTTTGTGTAAAGTGTAAGCATCCTGGTGTGAAAGCCAAGCTCCTACCTGTCTTCTATTTAAGAAGTCAAGAAACCAAAAGTTTTATGATGCTTTTTGGCCACTTGAAAAAGAAGATTGACCCCGTCAAAGCCCCCAACTTTCCTGGGGGTTTAACAGATTTTCTTTAACAGAGCCGTCTGCGGAGACATGACTCTTCCTGGGACCGTCTTTTACGAACACAAGTATGGAGGGGGACACGTTCATTCTGACACATTTAAATAAGTTTTATTAATCGCCTGGTTTAACACAATCTTTTACAGCCGCCTGAAACAAAGGACGCCATGACCCCTACCATGAGGGAGTCTGAGCTGGTTCATTCTTCCATTTTTGTCCTTTTCTGGATTTTCCTCTTGAGATCTGGGTCTCAGACAGGAGCAAAAACAGCTGATGCGCGATGGATTTACTCCCACAGGGCTACCGATGTGCAACTTCTCAAAGGCCTCTAGAAAGGCATCGTCGAGCTGTTGAGAGATTTTCAGACAAAAAACAGTGTAAGCACCCCACTGCCTGTTTTTAGATTTATGCAATGCCAGGTCGATTCCGAACCCCATTACACCCCCATGATCAACAGTCGCTTCTTAATCATTCATTTACCTGAGCGCCATCTTTCCCGTTCACCTTGTGACTCCCCCAAGCCACAATCGCCTTCCAACTTTAGGGCATGGACAATGAGAGGCTGTCACACTCACTGGGGTGCCTCACAAAGGTTTGGATTTTGGGGTCAGGTTCCGACGTAGCCATCAACGGTTGAGTCAAAGGGCCGTCCTCGGAACTGTCACTGCTGTAGCGCTTTCTCCACACAACTCCAAAGGTCCTCGGAGCGAAAACAAAATCTGAAGGTCTCACGGGGGTGGTAAAGGAGTCCATGTTTCCTCTCAGCCTTTCCACAATTTCTAAAACATGTCTTCTTGGTAAGAGATGGCTTCCTCTGCCCAGTGCTGGGACTTGTGGGGTGATGGTGCTGCACTCTGATTGGCAGAGGGCGTTGGGAGGAGTTCTTAGAGGGGTCACATGACCCTCTTCTGGATGGTTCACCCAATCCGAGAACCTGCCCCATTTTGGTCAAATCTCTTCTCAGGGCGGTCCTCTGCAGCCAAAACCCATCGCGATTGGTAGAAGGTGGTGGGAGGAGTTCTTAGAGGGGTCACACGAAGCACTTCCAGACGGGTCACCCCACCCCGGAACTCCCCCCAGTTGGTCAAATCTCCTCTCGGGGTGGTCCCCAGTGGCTGAAACCCCTCCTGATTGGTAGAGGGCGGTGGGAGGAATTCTTAGGGGGGTCACACAAACCACTTCCAGACAGATCACCCCACCCCGGAACTCCCCATGATTGGTCAAACCTCCTCTCGGGGTGGTTTCCAGTGGCTGAAACCCCTCCTGATTGGTAGAGGGCGGTGGGAGGAATTCTTAGAGGGTTACACAAACCACTTCCAGACAGGTCATCCTGCCCTGGAACTCCCCATGATTGGTCAAACCTCCTCTCGGGGTGGTTTCCAGTGGCTGAAACCCCTCCTGATTGGTAGAGGGTGGTGGGAGGAATTCTTAGAGGGGTCACACGAACCACTTCCAGACAGGTCATCCTGCCCCGGAACTCCCCCTGATTGGTCAAATCTTCTCTTGGGGCGTTCCTATCAGGGCGAAACCCATCCCGATTGGTAGAGGACAATGGGAGGAGTTCTTAGAGGGGTCACATGACACACCTTGCTTCCGCTCATTTGTCCGCCTTGACCCTGGAAGTAATACCTCATGGCTTGGGACTTCCAGTGACCGGTGGGCAAGGCTTACGAGGGCCAAGGGTGGGGTTAACGTTTGATTGACGGTAGGGCCCTTATACTACTGGAGCGCCTTCTTCTGTTTGTCTCCGTTCCGCTTCAGTCCCCAAGCACTCGGCCAGGACAGATGTCACTTATGACCTCCGTTGCCACCAGCTGGACAGAGGGACTTGGGTCTTTCTTGAGGACCTGGAGAGCTGAAATGACACAGGACAACATGTTAGTATACAGACTGTCAAATCACAGCTAAGCGTGATCACAGAATCTTGAAGTACCAGAGCAGAATGATCACATGGTAAAATGTGAAACTAGGCTCAGTCCTTCTATTGGGGTGGAAAATACATGAGAGATGAATATGCCTCACTTTTCATCTTGTCACCTATTGTGCCGGAAATAGCTGGAGACTTACTACCTCTGAATACCACGCTACAGAAGCTCTCCAATACAAAGAAAGCTTTAGCTTCCTCCATTGGCTCCCTTCCATGCTCCCAACAAGCGGAGAGACCCTGACTCGACCAGAAAGTCATCCACTCTGCTGTAAATGGAAGAAGGTCCATTGTTTCAATAGCTTCCACTTTTAAGTTTATTTTCCATCTCTATTCAAGAGCCACTGTCTGAGCTCCAATAACCCTGGAATTGAACAGAGGCCAGGTCCAAGCTGCTTTGTGCAGGATGCAGGGCACCTACTGGAAGAAAAATTGCTGGTGGGAAATTTGGGGTAGCAGAAAGTGGCTACAATTTCTCCTCACCTGGGGAGTCCACAGAGAGCCAATAAAGCCCAAAGAGTGGATAGCACTGGCTGCGGAGGGGGCCTTGCCAGGACAACCAGGAGATGCACGGACTCACATCACACCCTCTGCAGCTTCCTCCTTCAGGGGAAATTAAAGCTGACTTTCTACTGGGCAAGAGTGAATTTGTCCTTTGACGTGTGGCTGATGCACTTTGCACCAGTGCTATCGGTTACAGCTGCTTGTCAGCTAAATTCCTTTAGAACTCACGGGTGAGCAGAACTTCAGCTGTATTTATTACTTACACATCAGCAGATGTTCCAGGTCCAGCCATTTCATACGCTGCCTGTCTGTGTGTTCCAGGATGATGCCTAAATACACAATGGAAAACAAACAACAACAATAAAACCTTCCCTTGTTGAGTGCAAAGTGATATTAGCAGCCCCTAGACAGGTCTTTGGCCTCTCCTACCGTGGACCTAAGGGTGAGCTGTGGGCAAGAGGATGCTAGTGCAGTTTAGAGTCCACACTGAAGAGAATGAGAAAGACTTTTTTTTTTTAAGAATGTTTACACAAAACCCATTTGCTTTAAAGAGTCTGTGTTCCTCTTGCCACTGCTGTCAGTTATTGGAGACATACTAAGCTAGTGTCTTGGTCTAGTGGTCTGAGCAAAGGACTGGGGCCAGGAATAAGTGAGTTCTAAGCAGGGATCCCACAAGGTGACTGATAGGTGAGACTTAGGGCACAACGCCTGCCTGTCTCACCTGGGTATGCTTGGGAGAAGAGGGCACAGGGCCAAAGCGGAGGAACCTTTTGCCTCCTTGACAAGGTGGTGTGGCCAGGAACCTGAAACAGCAGGCGCTGAGGGCAGGTGGGCTGCATGCCTCCCAATGATGAAGTAGTAGTGAAGAGCACTGAGCAACACTGTGGGTGGGTCTGCACTTTGAGCGAGGGAGATCACTCCCAGTTCAATGGGACAGGCCCACTCTAGCTCGGACAGCGCTCGCATGCTAAAATTAGAATGTAGGTAAAGCAGCACGAGCAGTGGGAGGAGCTAGCCACCTTGAGAATCGACTTTGGGGTTTGGATGGGATCATACTTGGGGTGCTTAAACTTCCTGCTGCTCCTGCCATCGCAGCTACTCTCTATTTTTAGCACTCAGGGCTAGTGCGGGTATGTCTCATCAAGCTGGGAATTAGACCCCCAGCTCCAAGTGTAAACATGCCCTACGAGACAGTGTCGCAGCCTTTACTACTAAATGACTGCACCATGCTTTCCCTGCAACAATCCCAAAGCACTTTATAGCAAGTCATGATTTCCTCCGACCACCACACTGGAGAGGTAGGGATATTAACATCCCCATTTATGTATGGGAAGCTGAGGCACAGAGAGATTAATGGCAGCTCAGTGCTGCACAGTGGGATTTTCTTCTCTCTCCCTCAATGGGAATACCAAAAGGGACACTGGGCATCATCTCTCACCAGCTAACTTGGCTGCAACTGCCCGCATCTCTTCCCAGCTGCTACAGAAGTACGTGATGGTGCTTTTGTACAAGTTCTCCAGCAGCTCGGCATTCTCTTTGGCCTAGAGGAAATCAGGGACACATGAGCTCTCTCTGGCTAGAAGTGCCCTTTGACTGCCAGCACATGCTTTTACGAGCCACAGGTAAATCAGAGAAAGAACAGGTGACTGGGTGGACGTGGGAAAAATGGGGATCTGTGGCAGATTTACATTTTCCATCACCCTCAGTCATATATCCCACTCTGACCGTTATTTCCATTACCCATCACACATCTCTACACCACCACACGCCACTCCAGTCAAGAATCTCAGACACTTCAACAGCTCACTCACAAGGTGTCTGCAAATGTCCACCTGGAGCTCCTCAGGCTTCAGCTCAGCTGTGCTATCAAGGTGTTCATTCACTGCAGTTTGGAGCCTCTTCAGTCCCAAAAACGGGACACAGAGGTGAAACGTAGCTCTGCATTCCTGAAAAAAAGAAAGCGTGTCACACCATTTAATTGTTCCCTACTGAGTGCTATGGTCATTCAAAGGGAACTCATCTGCTTGCCTGCTCATCTATTCCAGGATAAAAAGGGATTCATCTGGATGTAATTGGCAGAAAACATGCAGGAATGACTAATCGAGGGGAGAGCTTCCACTGCAACCTGGAGGTAGCATCAATGTCTTTTTGGAACAGATCTACCTATGAAAGCTGCTTCACCAGGTCTCTCTTCTGTTCTGGGGAGGCAGGGGCCTGGGGTGCAGAGACAGACAGGAATAGAGAGCTGTCGGGCTCAGACCCATGACCTATCCTGGATTCTGGTGAGGCAGCCATGGAGCAACCTGGCGGGAACTGACTCAGCAGGAGGGCAATGAACTAAGGGGAGAATTTGGGCCTCCACAGCAGGCAGGAATAGCAGATCTCCCCTGGCATTGGGAGGAAGATTCCTTTGGCTTAGTAAATAAGTCACTCTCGGTCTTACCACTGAAACCCTGGGGTTCGGGTCTTGCAGGTGCAGCAGAAGTGTGACCCAGCTCTGTCTAACCTGCTCGGCGAAATAGCCCTTCAATTTTCTTTTGGTCAGGCGGGCCAGGATGCCAAATAGGACAAAGGACAATAAACGAAGAGCATCGTCCTCCTACAGCCAAGAAAGCCCCACAAGTTAGTAACT
Organism: Caretta caretta; assembly: GCF_965140235.1. NCBI lineage: Eukaryota > Metazoa > Chordata > Testudines > Cheloniidae > Caretta > Caretta caretta. The sequence continues at coordinate 17,235,694 of NC_134225.1, forward strand.
AAGGGACAATCACATCACGTACCTCACACAGCCATCTCTTCTACGCTAAAGTTGAGGGATTCCAACTACAGCTAGTCGGAAACACTTTCATGCACGAATTTTTGATTTGAATTTGCTGATTCATCAAACTATTTTAGCGACAGTTCCATTTTGATGAAATTCCTCCAGAAGCCAGGCAGGGGTCCTTAGAAACCTGCCTGCTGTCTTGACAGTGCACCCATTCAGCTCCTTGGAAGCCGATCTAGCAGGCTGACTGGGATCGTGGGCTTCCAAACCCACAGCATCTGGGACCCTGGCTCTCAAATTTGCAACTCCCTGGCACTTCTAGCTCCCACAGTTTCCTGGGTTCCCAGCACCTGGGTTCCCAGCACCGAGAGCAGACTGCCCGGACCCAAGGCTTTCAATAGAGCTCGGTTGAGAATAGTCATTCTGTTTCACAAAGAGTTTTGAAGTTTGGGGAGAGGGAGTCCCACAAATAGGAACAAAACCCAAATTTGAAATCTCAAAATTCTCTGCAAAAACGGAATCATTCCAACCCTCTCACATAAAAATGGTATAGAGCAGGCCCAACACTCTCTATTGTACCTTGGAACCCCCTTTTCATGGTTATCTAGCTATCTAATCTAGTATTCAGACTTTCTTTGAGGTTCTCAGTGGCAAGAAAGAAGAACAGAAGGGGGAGACTGTGGGAGCAGGGATGTCATCCCCATCCTCCTCATGTTCTCCTCCTCCGTAAAACACCTCTCTTCCCTGGGGCCGAAACATCTCTTCACTCTGACATCATGAGCAATGCCCAGGGAGTAAATGGAGTCTAATCAAGATCGGTTGAACTGGGGCTGGAGAGTTCTGGTCACATACGTTGTCAAAGTAGGTCCGGATCTGTTGGGTGAGGTCTCTGAAGGAAGAACCTATGTCCTTCTCTTTCAGCTCCTTCAGGACTTTGGCCACTGCTTTCATGCTCTCGCCAATGACTTCAGAACTGAAAGGGTCACTTAAGGCCCTGATCAGTATGACCATAAGAAACTTCTTGTGCTTTTTCACCTGGACAAAAATATGACATTAAAGAACACTGATCACTGATCACACTTCTAATACGTTTTCTTTAGCAGTTATGAAGCTGTGGGAATTTCATCTCCCCCTCCCACCCCCGGAGACCTATAGCTATATTTCAGACCAGGTTCGAGCTACAATGAGCCAAACTTGGTGCCATAATACACCTGTGTCATCCTAACATTAGATTCCTAGTTACTTAGATTCCAAGGCCAAAAGGAACCCTTGTGATTATCCGGCCTGACCTCCTGCATAACACTGAACTTCCCCGAAATAGTCTCTGTTGGAACTAGAGTGTATCTTTTAGAAAAACGTTCAATCTTGATTTTAAAATTGCTAGTGACACAGAATCCACTACAACCCTTGGTAAATTGTTCCAATGGTTAATTAAAATTACCATTAAAAATCAATGCCTTATTACCAGTCTGAATTAGTCTAGTTTCATTTTCCCCCATTGAATCTTCTTATACCTTTGTTTGCTAATGGGAAGAACCCATTCTCAAAATGTGTTCCCCATGTGAGTAGTTCTAGACTGTCCTCAAGTCACTCCTTAACCTTCTCTTTGTAAGGCTAAATACATTGAGCTCCTTGAGTCTATCACTAGAGGTATCTTTTCCAATCCTTTCAGAATTCTTGTGACTCTTCTCTGAATCCTCTCTAATTTATCAGCATCCTTCTTGAATTGTGGAGACCTGATCTGGACACAGCATTCCAGCAGTGCTCACATGAGCGTCATATTCAGAGGGAAAAGAACTTCTTTACTCTTAGTCAAGATTCCTCTCTTTATGCCTCTAAGGATCATTTCAGCCCTTTTGGCCACAACTTCGCATTGGGACACCTTATGTTCAACTGATTCTCTGCCATGACTCAAGTGGTTTTCAGCATCATTGCTTCTTGGGATAGAGTCTCTCATCCTGTAAGTAAGGCCTGCATTTTTTATTCCTAGATGGAGACATTTACACATGGTCATATTAAAGTGCACAGATTGTTTGCTTATGCCCAGCTTAGCAAAGGATCTAGCTTGCCCTGTATTGACTGCAAAGAGGTTACTCGGGTATGTGAGAGAGCAGAATTTGGCCTAGTGCATTGTGTGCAGCCTCTGTAAACTCCGAAGAACTATTTCCCTTGGTTTCTCTAGTTATGCTGCATTCTAGTCAGTATTCTCTCTTACCTTCTCAGGTGCCCCATAGACTAAATTTCCCAGGCCTCTTACAGCCATCTGCCGGACAATGCTGTTCCTATCATGTGACCTTTCTTCCAAGATGCGTAAGACTGGCTTAAGGAACTTCTTCTCCCTGAGCATGGGATCACTCATTAGCTGAAAGAAAATCAACCTGTCCATTAGCCCCAATAGGATCATTAAGATTGGGAATAGAATTTGAGCAGACATGTCATACGCTGTCAAAAACAACAAGGAGTCCTCCTACAGCCCCAGTCTTGAGGTTACAGACAAATATGGCTACCCCTCTGATACTTGGCACATAATACACTGTAACTTTAGCATTCCACACAAATGAGAAAGGTCTACAAAACATGGAGCTTTCCTTTTGGGCACTAGAATAGGGATCCACTCACCTCTTGAGAGCCTCTTAGTGGCTGGGTATGGTATCACAGTCCTTTTCTCAGCCCTGGTGCACCCTGCCAGCCGTCCTCAGTGAGCCTTCTGTGGCTCAGGCCTCTGGCTGAGTCCCAAAGTCCAAAGGAACCCCTTCTGGGGTAGTCCAGAACAATCCCATTGCCCTCACTTGGGTCTCCAGCCCCAACTCTGGGTCCTTTACATTCTGCCCTTTGTTCAAGCTCTCCATGAGCATTGTCCCCTCCATGGGGCTTATGCCACTGTTGGTGGTAGGGGAACCTGGGCCTGCCCCTAACTCTGGGTTCCAAACCATGGATCCTATAAACAGGAGCTAGGCACTGCTTGATTTCAGTTCATTGTCGCTTCTTCCTACCGGCCACTTTTAGCTTCACCCTCACCTCAGGGTTAAAGTTCTTCGGGACTCTCTTCCTGAAAACCCAGCTTAAGTAAAGGCTGCCAGAATCAAACTCTGGCTGTCCCCTGAATTTCTGTGGCCAGAGAGCAGCGCCCTTTCTTGCCCCTCCAGTTCCTGCCAGGAACTGACCTGCTAAGGCCCTTCAGCTCCTTTTAGCCGAGCCTCATGGGCTCGGATTGGCTGCTTTCATGAAGCCTCTCTAGACAGACCCAGACTGGGGGCTCTTTTCCTGGGGCAGGGTGTAGTAGGACCGCGGGGCCTCTTGTAAGGAGCCTCAAAGCTCAGGTACAGCCCATCACAGGCACAGAGAGGTTGTTTTTCTTAGAAGCGGATGAGCCCCGAAGATAGTTGCTTAGCATAAGTGGGAAATATGATGCAGATGTTGGAGGAAGGCTGTGGAAAGGGAGGATGCTGCAGCAGGTATCACACTAGCCTAGGACTTAGGAGACCCAGGTTCCATTTCCTGCTCCCTCAAAGACTTCCTGTGTGACCTTGGGCAAGTCACTTAGCCCTTCTGTGCATCAGTTCCCTGCCTGTAAACTAGGAAACATAGTCCTTCCCTACCTCGCAGGAGTGTGGTGGGGATACAGACATTAAAGAGTTTGGAGGTACTCAGATTCTAGAGTAATGAGAACCTAAGATAGACATTAATGTAGTTGTGGGTTGCTTGGTTGGTAGTATTAGGACACTAGGTTCATTCAGAAGATCTGCTGAGCGAAACCAAAATCAGGAGCTGTTGGTTAGGATCAGCACTTGGACTTGGCAGAAGAGGTCCAGTCATCCAAACTCTGTCCGTATCTCTCTCAGCCAGCACCTGTGGTTGTGTAGCTAGTATAGGCAATGACGGCAATAAAAACCACAGAGAGAGAAGGACTCAGAAAGGTATCGTGAAGTTCCTGGTGAGGTTTCCATATAAAGGAGGACCTATTCTACTGTCTAAAATGACAATGACTCCTATGAACAGAACTGTACAACTCCCGAAAGAAAGGCAGACAACAGTCTAATGGTGAAACTACTCTTCAGAGCCCTGTGTCTTACCTGGGCAAGGAAAGCTGTGCTGGTGACTCGGTGGTTTTCTGTGGGGGAATTCACCCAGCGGAGGAGGCTCTGTATGATCTCAGGTGTTATGAGTCCAGATCTTAGCAGAAGACTGGAAGACAAAAGAAACCGCTCATGGGCTAGATTGCACACTTCAAAAAAACTCAGCTACTCTGAGCGGACAGCTCTGATATCTAGGAGTGGGAGCTGTGTGTTTCCACCCAGGACACCCCACCCCCCCACCCACCCACAAAGCTATAAACAGGAGGTTCCCTCTCAGCCACTCTATTGGCTACTGATTCCCAAGGATAAAATGATGCCTCCTAGATCTCTTACCTCACCAGCAGACACACTCCCTCATGGTGAGTCTTGGGGTTTTCCAGAAGAATCCAGGTTCTCTGCTTCCTGAGCGCTCTCACCAGTCTCTCATTCCCACCCTTGAAAAGCACAGACTCGAATGCTTTGATAGAAAGCCTGGGGAAAGAGAGGCACAGAACTGCAGCAATCAGGAGGAAGGTGCAGCTTGAACAGAGAGTCAGGAAGCCCCGGTTACTTCTCAAGTCTGCTGTTCAATCGGCAGTTCATCCATTGGCAATGTCCTGGACACCAGTGTCCCTGGAAGGACTTGAGGCTGGGAGGTAAGTTTCAGTCTCATACATCTCATAGGACTAGTTTTGCTAGGGACAAAATTTTGCAGTCCTTTTTCTCTTTCTGCAAGGACTATGGGCACGAGCAGAGTAAAGTGATATGGAAAAGGTACATGATCAGGACCCAGAAACAGGGGGCATCGAGTGTGGTGATCACTAATGGACATTTTGGGGTCATATCTCCAGATATGAGGTGACAGAGTGCTGAGGGTTTGCACTTGAGTCAGCACTCTGGTCACTATTCCTACTAATTCCGTTCCTCACAGAAGGCCTAATTGGAGAGAGGTGTACCTGATTACAAGGTCAGATTGGGGCTAGTGAGTCAAGGAACCAATCATTCCATTAACAGGGAAACTGTGTAAAAGGACATGGGCAGGATCCCTTTGAGGGGAACAGACAGAGAAAGAAACTTGGGTGACCAGATGTCCTGATATTTGGGACTTTATCTTATACAGGTGCCTATTCCCTCCCCCCCGCCCCACACCCCTACCCCCGTCCTGATTTTTCACACTTGCTGTCTGGTCACCCTAAGAGAAACAGAAAGACAAAAAGCTAGGAGAGCCTGACAAAGTGTGGTCTCTGAGTGGAAACACCTTACTCCCCACCCGACTTTTGGAGAAGAGTTTAGAAAGTTGAGATACAATATAAAGGTGCTATGTATTGGTAGGGAGATTAAATAGACTATATGTTGGTGCTTAGAAGGAAAAGAGTCTCAACGCGGTCTGTATTTGTGGAAGATGTGGGGGTGCAACACCCCTCTCTGTCACAGCTGGGGGCTCATCAGGGATTTCCCTGTTATCTATGCAAATGGAGAGCCTGTTGGAGAAGCCGGTGTAGAGGTTTGGCAGTCCGGTGATGGAGGGAACACTGAAACCGGTGATGAAGCTGCAAAGAGAAGTGTGGAACAGGGGTTCTCAACCTTTCTGTTTCTGAGCCTCCCCCCCACCCTCAACATGCTAGAAAGACTCCATGGCCCAGTTTCAGGCCTCTGCCCTGCCAGGCATCAGAGTTTGGGGCTCCTGGCTCCGGATTTTAACCCCACAGGGTGCAGGTCCTCGGGGCTTTAGTGCAGGTGCTGGGCCTCAGGGCTCCAGCCCGGCTGGGCTCAAAGCTTCAGCTTTCTGCCCTGAGCCCCAGCTAGTCTAAAGTCAACCTTGCTTGGCAGAACCACTAAAACCGGCCCGGTTGAGAACTGCTGGTGTAGAACAGTGGTCTCCAAACGTTTTGGCTCACGCACCCCCAGGGTGACCTGCCGCAGACGCGCCACCGATGGGAGACCTGCCGCAGGCGGGCCGCCAAAGGGGAGCACCAGCCTTGGACGTGCAGAGCTGCCGCCGAAGGAAAAAAACGGCAGAGTGCTGTCTGGCGGCGCTACTAATGCCACGCTCCCCCCGGGATCTTCCCGCGCACCCCAGTTTGGAGACCACTGGTGTAGAAGACCCGACAGACCTTCCAACAATCCCACCAGGCAGAAAAACAGCCTTTCCTTGCCTGGTAGGTTTAACAGCAAAAGAGCCGTCAGAAATTTATACGGGAGCAAGCCCAGGTCTGGCAACAACTCCTCCAAAGTTTGGTGAGTCCTGTGACAGGAAATGGAAACCAGGAACAGGAGATCAGACTGTAAAAATGGGACCTGAGAACAACCCCGATGTGTTTTTGGTTACTCTTCAAGGAGCAGCAGTGAGACCTCCTAGGGACAGAACAATGTGGGCCCTTCAACTGACACCCTATTTAACCGGGGAAGCACATACAGGGCTTTTAGTGATGAGCAGGCAAGCGATTATGACATGATTAAGGCAGCCATGCTGGACGAGGTGGGGCCTGTCCACAGAAAAGTACTGCCAGAAATGTAGAGTTGAAAGATGGATTGAGGGATTATGCCTCTGTGCATTTGGACAGGAATTAAAAGATTGGGCCACTCATTGGTAAGGCCAGATACTCAGACTGTGGGGGAGATCATGGACTGCATGATTCTGGAAGTTTCTTCAGAGTCTCCCTGAGCATATCCGAGGATGGATTCTGTGGTGCCAGCCAGTTCATCTGGACCCCACAGTTAAAGTGAGAGGAATTTACAGAGGCGGACATTCCCAGAGTGAGTCAGTGGTTTAAGGGACTAGATCTGAGAAGGACCAGAGTGCCTACAGCTGGGAAGGGCAGCAAGAAGAAGAGGGAGGAGCCTCAAGGAACTGTAGTGGGAGCTTGGCCTACAGTGTGCTTCCGACATGGACGTGAAGGACATCTAAAAAGAGACTGTCCTAAAATGGACTGTGGGTTTGCCCAGTTTTGTGGTTGGGACAAGACTCCCAGGCAGGAAAGAAAAAAGAAAGTACCTACCGTATTGGTCTGGGTAGGGAGGAGCCAGCAAAGGGACTAATGGACACAGCTTCATCCTGTTTGCTAATCAGGCAGGAGTTAGTGAAACCCCACTGGATACTTCCCAGAGGTAGGATCAAAACTGAATACCAGGTCCATGGGGACAAGAAATTCTGCCCAGTGTCCATGGGGACAATAAATTCTGCCCAATTTTAAGGACTCTGAAAATTAAGGGGAAGTTTAGGCAGAAACATGTAGCGGTAGTGGATGGATTGCCCCACTGCCTTCTACTGGGCATGGACTGGAATCCCTTTCTAACAGGGACACCAAGGCAGGTATGGAGGCCCAGGAGGGTGGAAATAAAACCTGAAGGGCCAGGTAAAGAGGAAATATATGTAAAGGGTCTGGAGAAACCTAGACACGAAAGTATAGACAAGAGGGAGGAGAAAGAAAACAAAGGTCAAGCATAAAGGTGACTTAAGATCATCCGTTGGGGTCAAACAGTCATCAGAGCCCTTACCACCAGGATCTCAGGAGCAGGCATCCCTAGAACGCTTTGGAGGGACTCGGAGCAGTCTGTGTCCATGGAAGAGGCCGGGGCACAGCCTACCACCCCGTCACATATAGGTACCTAAAATGGGCCTGCACATGGGCCAACAGCATGAGCAGAATATATACTCGTGTCTGCAGCGCCAGCAATCACATAGCTAGGTACCCATCCATCTGAACAAATTCAAGTTTTGTGGACAAAACTGAGGCACCCATCTTGAAAACCTGACCCACTGTGGCCACTACCTAAGATCAGCCTTATTGGGCCAGTCCAATGGTCCATCTAGTCCAGTACACTCTCTTCCAACAGTGGTCAATGCCAGCTTCAGCAGGAATGAACAGAACAGGGCAATCATGAAATGATCCAATCCCTGTTGTCCAGTCTCAGTTTCTGGCGGCCAGAGGCCTAGGGACACCCAGAGCTTGGGGTTGCATCCCTGACCATCTTGCCTAATAGCCATTGATGGACCTGTTCTCCATGAACTTATCTAATTCTTTTTTTTTAAAAAAAGCCTGTTTTACTTTTGGCCTTCACAACATCCCTTGGCAATGAGTTCCACAGGTTGACCGTGTGTTGTGTGAAGTAGTACTTCCTTATGTTTATTTGATACCTGCTGCCCATCCATGAACAGAGCTGAGATCCTGGTTTCCTAGGAAAATTCAGAGACATTATAAAACCATGAAGTCTGTAATTTGAGCACCTTGTTGGCACGAAATAAAGAAACACAACAAGAAGAGAAACTAATCATGTTGTGAGATTGGTGGGAAATGTACATTAATGTGCTACCAGAGCTGAAGTCAACTGAGGACTCAGGAATCTTCGTGTTAACTGGCGAGGGGCACAGAGTGGGTGCCGAGGGGCCTGGTACGTACATTCTAGTTCACTAAAAGATTGCCCCATGAGTCTCAAATAAAAGCCCATGTCACCAATATCATTGTGAAACGCATGTACAGATGCTGTGTAAAGAGTCATGGATATGCACTGAAAATTACATTCTTAGGATCTGTGTCTTGGGACTAGTCACCAGGAAAGGTGACAAAATGGTTTTCTTTCAGGCAAGAAATGTTTATCCATCTGTTTGTTTACATGTGAACCCTACATGCTTAATGTACATTCAGTTGAGAAGGACTGTGAGAACTTTAAAGAAAGAAAAGTAGCAGGAAGTAGACAGGGGGTGGGGACCCAATTTTGGGGTACACATCAAAGGTTTGCTCTCGTCTATTTGGGGGACATCTTTCACTTAGGAAGAAGATGGACCGCGAGTTTGCTTCATGAAAGAGGGGTCGCGATCAGGCTTGGTTGAGAACTTTGGGTGAGAAACATCTTTAGACAGGAGGTTAACCTGTTGGTTAAGTTTAGTTTCTAGAAGCAGGTTATGATTTCATTTGAAATGGAACCATTTTTTGCTTGCATTCTTACTGACGGTCACTGGAATCTCTGTTCTTTGATAATCTCCCTTCTTGTTTTCACTAGAAATATATCTAAGTGCTGTGTGTTTTGCAGTACAGAGTCTAAGTATCGAGTACAGAGTCTAAAGTAGAAGTAATAAACGGGCGTGTACTGTTCCATTGGGAACAGCAGGCCTGACAATTCTGTGGGAGTTCAGTGGATAAAGGGCTGGACACCATACGGAATGGTCAGAGGACTCGGGGGTGGGTGTGTGCCTGTCATTAACCTGTACAAAGAGACTGAGGTCTGAGGAGGCCTGGGTGGCAGTGTTTGTTTTGCCAGAGCCTGGTAGTTTCAGGGAACTGACCCACAGCAGGCACAGACAAGACTTCCTCACTCGAAGGGCACGTGGTGGTAAGGTGCCTCGTAACCCTGGGAACTCCTGGGGAGCGTCACACAACTCTCCTGGAATTCTCTTGGTTTCTCTCCCTTCCTTCTAATTACCGGCAAGGGTTGCCCTCAGGAAGTTGTAGCCCTTTTCGGATTTCTCTCGGGCTGCTTCTCGTTGGCAAAGGCAGCTTTTGTCCAAGGGTTTGGCTGACCTGCTGCAGGAGAACAGGAAACAACTCTGGGAACAGTTCCCGCACAGCTTTGCTCGACTGCAGGGCTGACACCACCTCAAAGATGGCACATGTTGCCTGAAAGGAGAGCATGGTAAAAAAGGAGATCTCTTCCCAACACCATCACACCCTCTCTCCCCGTCTGATATCTGCTGTACGAAATTCTCCCTTCTGCCAGGAACTTGAATGACAGCGAGCAACTTGCTTAACTCGTGGCTCACTTTCCCACATCTGTACAAATGTGTATGACCTCCCAAGGCATGCTGTGAGTCCAAAGGAAGATTTGCAAAGAAACCTGCTCCAAAGACTTTCTAATGGCCAGATAGTATTAAGTAAATCAGTAACGTATCTAAAACTGCAGCAGAGGCTGGACTCAGGGAAACAGTCCATCAGTGGAGAAGTGCCCACACAGCAATATTATACCACACTTCCAGCTTTCCATCAGCAGGATTATCGCAGGGCACAGGAAAGCCTGAAAGACGTGTCTGCCATCTAACTTACTAAGAGAGGTTCAGCAGCTGCCAAATGCCTGTCAATTTCGGTCTCTGAGGTGATGCTGCCTTCTGTTCTTGTTGGAGTCTTTATCTTCTCTATTAGGGCTCGTAGGACTTGAGTGGCAAGCAAGGGGTCTCCCCCCAGAGATCTCCACTGCTCAGAGGTGTCACTGCAGTTTAACAGAAGTTACAGGTGAGCCCTGGACACTTTTGTGGCTCACCCTGAATGTGTCATATTTTAGCAAAGACCAAATGTTCTCCTTGCCTATGATGAGAGAGTTAGGAGTCCTGTCCTCCTTTAATGCTCCTCATGTTTAAATATTGAGTTTCCAGTTACAGAACTAAGTTAAGTGACCTAGTCCTCCTGCAGCCTAACCATTAATCCTAGACTTCAGAAGGACAGGACACAGAGCGCCAACCTCACTTCCTGTTTTCTCCACTTCCCAGTCAATATGGAATCATGAGCATGTGGCTCCCAAAGATCTAGGGTTTGGAAGGCAAGTGGATGAAAGAAAAGCCAGATTCCTACTAGATGGACATACAACTATGAGAACGAATGTTCTTGGCCATCCTAGGTCCCCTTCACAAATGGCGTCCCTACCCTCTCTTTGCCAGAAGCTGGGACTGGGCAACAGGGGATGGATCACTTGACAATGACCTGTTGTGTTCATTTCCTCTGGGGCATGTGGCACTGGTCACGGTCGCAAGACAGACTACTGGGCTAGATGGCCTTTTGGTCTGACCCAGTATGGCTGTTCTTATGGTCTTAGATTCCAGCACTGATAACTGATACCTCAGTTAGGGATCTTGAAATGAAATGATGGATCTGCTTCCAGTCCACTTTTAAGTACCAAGGATGGCAACTCTGCTCTAGCAGCCACACCCTCACTGATACCAAGCAGAGGTCTGATGATAATATTGGCCCTAGTCTTTGCAATCAGCCAGGGATTTGCACCTGAAGCTGTCATGCTACCAGGAAACCAACAGCCACTGCTCATTTCCAGAGTGAGCTCAATTCAGGCGTCTAGAGAGGTAGATGTTTCCAACAATACACTCCAGTTATACCAGTAAAGATAGATCTTTAGGATGTCAAAGCAGCTATCCATGAATGGAAACAGAATGACACTTAATTTCTCTCCGCACCCCACCTTAACATGTTCTTGGACCTTCCTGCAGAAAGAGCCAGGCTATTAACCCTTAGGAATGATCCCAAACTGTTTGCGGCTTAAATGAAGCCCTACATCTCCTAGTACAGCTGTGGGATCCATGTTTTACCAAGATGAATGCAATAGGTAGCGGTATATACCTGTCCATCGGCAGACGTTTGCTGAGGAGGCTGGAGATCACTGCCTCTTGGTGATGGTGAGCTAGAATGGACACTGCCTCCACCAGGAACTGCCTCAAGCTGCCCTCCTGGATCGTAGGCATGTGGCGATATAGTATAGCCAGGATATCTGGCACCTGGAAGGAACAAAACCAGAAAGAAATGTCCCTTTTTCTTTCTCTCCATTCACTCTACAGAATCAAAACCTTTATTTAGCCATTTGCTGCTTTTTTAGAAATGCCTCACTTCAAGAAGCAAATGTTCAAATACGTCTGCGTAACTTGAGCCCACACAAAGTGCCCACACACGGCTGTAAAAATTAACACTGACACACACACAGACATACCAGGTAATTTAATGTGGTGGTGCCCAGCTATGCATTACATAAACCAGTTCACATGCACAAAAGGCAGCTTTGCTTGCCCAGATTTTTTCAGGTGTGATTTAAGCAGCCAAATCTGACCATTTGCCTCAAAGAATGCAGAGCTCATCAACAACCACAAGCACAAAATATGCAAGTGCTTTAAAGACAGTGTGTAAATGCCTGGGACTATGAACAGGGGACTACCTCTCATATTCATTCCTAGCCCTTCACATCTTCAAAACACTGTGCAAACACGGCAGTTCTGCTGCGAGGGTTCCCTGTCCTGGGGCCTTTCACCAGCCTTGTTAGAAGATTTGTGGAGTGCTCCTTTCATCTAGCCCTAATGCACTGGGCTCCAGAATAAGGCATATAAATAGTGGATCCCAAAGACACTAGAGTTTTCTCCCTCCTTCCTTCTCTTCTTAAAGGGTAGGTCTACACAGCAAAAAAATCCCACAGCAGTGAGTGTCAGAGCTCAGGTCAACCTGGGCCTGGGGGGCTTGCACGATGGGGCTAAAAGTGGAGCTGTTCCTGCTCGGGCTGGAGGCCAGGCTCAGAAACCTGGCAAGAGGGTGGCAATAGCCCAGTGCTCTTTTTAATCCATGTAGCCCTTAACCATAGGCCTCCTAATACCTGGAGGCCTCCAAGTGCCAGTCATTCTGTCTTCTTGTATTTTCCCTAGAGTCTGTTTTCTCAAGCCTTTCTTGGCTGAATACTGTGGCAACAAGCTAGACCAATAAAGAACCAACCATCTTCCTTTTCCCTTGGATTATCTCGGTCTACTGCTCTTGATTCTGCCATTGCCTATCTTAGGGTAGGAACAGAGATGGAATCGACTCTATGTCCGAGGGGGAGAAACAGCAAGATTTTTCTTCCTTACACATGAGGGCAAAGATCAAAAAGCCTAGAGTTTAGGCAGAAAAGCTCTCCAGTTCCCAGTTTTACCTTGTCCAGCATGGCATCTCCACGCTCCTTCAGGATGATCTTCATCCATAGTCCAGCTGCCGTGGCACAGGTGGGGCTAGCAGACAGCAGACCACCCAATGTGGCCGCAATAAAGTCTGTGGCCTGTTCGGAGGGAAAGTACTCACTAACAACCTGGGAACAAATCAAAAACAGGAGAGACCGCAATGATGTTTGGCTCCAGCACTTATAAAAATGGAAAAAAAGATATACCTGCATCAGCAAATGGTGAATTAGCCTCCTGTCTAGCTCGCCATTTGGGATTACAATTCTCTCTCTAGTCTATAGACTACATTTTTGTATTCTACATTAATGATATCAGGTTAGAGGCAAAGACTGTTGCATAGTTAGCACAACATTGTACCGGATATGCAGGAGGTAAGTTTCCCTTTGTAGTCTCTTACATACACTGCATCTTTTTACAGCATATAGAAGTCAGTCAAGAGAGGCATGCACACAAATATCGGCGAAGGCAAACCCACAAGGTGACGGAATGAATCCTGGGTGTTTTCTCAGCTTGATGTTCCACTAACACAGTGGATGGATTTTCTCATGGATGGCAGGGCCGGCTCCAGGCACCCGCCGAGGAAGCTCGTGCTTGGGGTGGCAGATTGCAAGGGGCGGTGTTCCGGCCAATCTTAGGGCGGCATGGGGGTTCTTTTATTTCATTATGTTTTGTGCTTCACTGCTCTGGATCAGTGAGAAAGCAAGAGCCGGCCCTGCTGGATAGGTACATGCGTGTGCATCCGCGTGCGCATTTTCATGGGCGTGCAACGTTCTGTGGAATCTGGTTTTTACGTGGCATTCAGAGCACACATCTATGAAAAGCATCTTGCTGGTTACTAGCAGCCAACGCCCCGCTCCCACAGCTCGCTCCGAGTACGGAAAGGCATCATGAAAGAGCAAATGTCAAATGAACGGTGCCCGGTCACTCGCACATCCGCACAAGCTTTTTGAGTCAGTTACCCTGGCCATTTTGGAAGATGCCTGAAACAGAGCCTCGGGGTCTGGAGCTGTTAGTGCTTCACGGAGACATCTCAGCTCCTCCTCTGCTGAGCCCAGGTTTATGGACTGGCCTGGAGTGGAGAAAAGGAGAAAAAGTACTGTAACGATTAAGGAAACTGAATCCCTACTGCATGGATCTTCATACGGGAGGATCCATGTGCTATGTTGTCATCAGCATAGTGTAAAATCTTGGTCTCACTGAAGTCAATGGCAAAACTCCTGTTGACTGGAATGGAGTCGGGATTACACCCTAAAATGTCTGAACGTTAACAGTAGTGGTATGTTATTGTGAATGATCCAGGATTGAACAAGCACTGTATTCAGCTTGGAGCAGCTTTGTGTGTGTGTCTGGTTTCAGTAGTCTCTCTGCTCTCACTATTTACATCTAAGCTCCTATTCAAGTACAACTCATGCAGGTAGATCAGAGGTTCCAGTTTAGAGGTGAATCTCTCCACCAAACTCTCCTTGTAAAAGAGACGGGGATAGACAAAAAACTTTGGCAAGAAACCCAGGCTCATCATCAGTCACTTCTAAACAATGCTGGGATTACTATGTTGTACATTCAAAGGTTGGAGTCCCTTATTCTGTTTCTGAATCACCAACACTGTTTTTAGGACTGATTAAGAATCATTGGAAATAGGATGACCAAGGGTCCCGATTTTATAGGGACAGTCCCCATTTTGGGGTCTTTTTCTTAGATAGACTCCTCTTATCCCCCACCCCCTGTCCCGAGGTTTCACATTTGCTGTCTGGTCACCCTCATTGGAAATGGCCTTAAACGATAACCAAGCTCTATCCCTTAACATCTAACCATTAGGTGAAAAGAATATCCTACTCTTTCACAAAGGGGAAAAATGGCCTCTACTTACTCCAATAGCTCAGAATGCTCATGACAGAGGGCTGCTGGAAGAACTTTTTGTCTACAGAATTATTCCAGGAAACCCCTCCAATCCAGCCAGTGGCAGGGTAAAGAGAATGAAAATGTTTAGTACCAAGGGCTTGTCTCCATGGAGATATTCAAGAAAGCTAATCCCCATTCATTTTCAAAATGCATTAGTTAAACTTCATTCAACACCTGTGGGGACACACTTATTTAGAATTAAAGTGGCCTTCATTCAGGTTAGTTTCATTCATGGAATTCACTACAATTAATAAGGCCCATTTTAATTCAGAATCAGAGCATCCACACATGTGTTTAATGCCATTTACCTCATGCACTTGAAATGTACACCTTTAGTTCATTTGGATTAACTTTCCTTACTGTCCCTGTGTAGACAAGCCCGAAGGAATTTAGCCCTTATCTACCTGTATGCAGACCATTTATTAGCTGTACAGTTCCCAAAAGTGTGCTAGGCTCTTTACACATCAGAATCTTCTCTTCTAATGAGGTATTTACAAGATGCCCACCATTCTGTTATCTAAGCGACAACAGACAGGACAGAAAGAACTAGATAGGCAGACAAATGGACATTACAACAGTGAAAGAAGGTGAAGAATTCCTTATACCTGCTAATGGTCTCCTCACCTTGTATACAGAGAAGGCAGCTGATACAGTCAACCACCCACTGACGGGACGTGGCCAGCGAATCACAGCTGTATGGTGCTATTAGTCCAATCAGAGATCCAAACTGATCAAAAGTTCCCTGAGTCTAATGAAAAAAGAACAAAGAACGAAGAATGAATGGTCTCCAGTTGGACTAGACTTCACTTGCCATTCTTATTGTTCAGACCAGTCAGCTCTGTGTTTTTTGGGGAACCAGGGCACAGTATCTAGCCTGTCTGACTCATGAAAGACACCCCCTGCCCCCACCAGTCTCTGTTTGAACCAAAACCCATCAGAGAAAAGGCTTGCAGAGAACAGTGAAGGGTGTTGGGAGACACACCTACACCCCTTCTGAGAAGGGTGACAAGATTAAGACATCTCCATTTGCATACAGAATGAAGAACAGAGACAACTCCCCTAGCCTCATCTGCATGAAAGATGGGATAGGAATTAGCATGAAGAATGAGGAACAGAGAACCGCACTGAACTCTGGGACCAGAAAAGCAGGGACGCATTGCATCATGGGAATCCCTGCTCCAGATGCTAATGAACCTATGCCTGCGCACACCTAGCTCAGCAATTATCAGACCAATTCTAGTAATAAATCTTTATTATCCAAAAATACTGAAGCAGCCTAGTTGCCTTGTGAGCTCCCTGGAAAAAACCACCACCCATAGCCAAGAGTGATCAGCTCCGATTGTCTAGCCTAAAGAAAACCCTTGAAAACCCATTAGTTTACCCATAAACAAATCTAGTGTTCTCCCTTGAACCATTGTATTTTCTCTACAAAACCCCCTACCTATGCCCAAGTAAGGGTTCTGATGTATAGACCCAAACTCTGCATCAGTTCCACTGGGATTCCATCTCCTGACTGATTGTGCTGGGGGCTCTGCCTGTCTCCAGCACTCAGGACCCTGAGCTACCACCATTACCTGGGAACCCCACCCAGTTCAAGCCTCATGGAGTGGGTGAGATTCCCCCCCCCCCCTCGCCCCTCCGTTTTCTTTTCTTCCTCAGGTATTAACCTTTCAAATGTAACCATTATGTTTGTTTAGCCCTCCTTGTGTAGTTATCACTATTATTCAATAAATAACTTTTATGGTTCAGCTGGTTGCTTCTCTCTCCCTCTCTCTCGCTCTCCAAATTTTACTCTGTATTTTCCGCTTCCCCCATTTACTCTGCAGCAACCCTTCTTTTACCTAAGCTAAAGGTCCCGGTAGCGCCCAAAAATACTGTGGGGTTTGCTCATGAAGTGGGTTACTACCAGTACAATTGTAATGTGGAAGTGGGATAGGGATGTGTTAAACTTGGGGCACATAAGAGGGGAGCAGCTGAAAGTGCTGCTTAACCCAGCCCATTGAGTACAGGGCCATATGAGAGGATCAGCTGGAGAGTGCTGATTGACCTGGTCCGCTCAGACTTGCTCTGCTAGTGTGAGCGTACGTGCGTGCATGTTCATCTAGTTCTAGGGCTGGAGGGACCCAGCCCTGGGGAACCGAGGTCCTGCAGGGTCGCTCCATTGGGAGGGCACTTGCAGAAGGAAGGAGTAGAGCTCCATATGAACACACAAGTGACATAAGCAGCACATTAATAGAATTACAGACCCCCCCCGCAAGAACAGTAACCCGAATCAGTGAGCCTACCCCAAAGTAACAGGCACATCTGGTTGTGCCCCTGGTTCCTGTACTGTACTGGGTAATGCACATTGGAAAACATAATCCCAATTGTACATAGAAATGGATGGGGTCTAAATTAGCTGTTATCACTCAAGAAAGAGACCTCAGAGTCATTGTGTACAGTTCTCTGAAAGCATCCGCTCAACATGCGGTCAAAAAAGCTAACAACATGTTAGGAACCCTTAGGAAAGGGATCGATAAGAAGACAGCAAATATCATTTTGCCACGATAGGAATCTACAGGACCCCCACACCTTGAATACTGCGTGCAGTTTTGGTCATCTCATCTCAAAAAAGATGTGTTAGAATGGGAAGAAATACGGAGAAGAGAAACAAAAATTAGGCCTATGGGATAACTTCTCACCCAAGGGAGATTAACAAAAGAGCGACGTTTCAGCTTGGAAAAGAGACGACTCAGAGGGAATATGCTAGAGGTCTATA
This sequence comes from Caretta caretta, assembly GCF_965140235.1. Taxonomy (NCBI): domain Eukaryota; kingdom Metazoa; phylum Chordata; order Testudines; family Cheloniidae; genus Caretta; species Caretta caretta. The sequence goes on from NC_134225.1 coordinate 17,253,101, forward strand.
AAATCATGACTGGTGTGGAGAAAGTCAATAAGGAAGTGTTATTTAGCCCTTCACCTAACACAAGACCGAGGGGTCCCCCAATGAAATTAATAGGCAGCAGGTTTAAAACAAACCAAAGGAAGCATATCTTCACACAATGCAGTCAGAAGACAGGATACTGGGCCAGATGAACCATTCTTTTGCGGGAGGCAGGTTAGCCATTCTTATGTTTTATGTTCTTAGCTGGTTAAATAGAAATTTTCCTTTACCACCCTGGGAGCATAAGAACCAAGAATGCATTTGTGACACTGGCAGACCAGGCAACCTGTGTATGACCCATAATAACTTAACAAGAGGCACTTCCACTGTATCAAGACCGTTCACTTGCATGTGAATTTCAAAGAGATGGATTAGACTAGCAATCCTCAACTCATTCAAAAATGAACAATAGATGCTAAGTCTATTTGTCTGTGTTGATCTATACGCGGTTAGAAGTTTCACAATGTAACCAAATTAGCTTGTCGATGCTCATTCCCTTTCAGGTCTTCATTATGTATGCAAAGTCTTCAGTTAACCTTAAAATCAAAGATGTAAGATACTGCAGGAAACTCATAATTTCTACATTGTCTTCAGCTTAACTCTCTGTGTTATAATGGAAGAACGGCTAATCACCTTATGCGAATGAGTAACTAGTTTACTGTGTATGCACAGGAAATAGTAGATTAGCTTCAAAGCAAAGTACAGGAGGCGATCTGCATTGCCTAGTCTTTCTCAGGGGAAGGTCCTGCTGTAACCATTTTTGTGAGGTAGGCTTGTCAGCCTGCTAGAATAGCTAGAAAAGAGAAGGCTCGGGCCTCATCCTGTCATCTCTAGTCTGCTGAAACTTTGAACAGGGAAAGTGTAAGCCATAGGACAGAGAGCTTCCAAATCATCATTTGAAAGAACCTGGAAAATGCATGGAAAAACTAACAGTCTTTACATCTAAGCTGCCTTTGGATTCTGATCTGTTGGGATGATTCCAGAGAGACTTGTACAAGCCAGCAGTTTATTCCATCACTGTTGTGATCCTGAACTATGAACATTGACAGTGACTTGTATGGATATTGATCTTTTAACCATTTGTAACTCTCTTCTTTCTTTTAAGAAGAAATCTTCAATTTCGTTATTAAGGATTGGCTGGCAGCATGCTATTTGGGAAAGACCTGAGATTCACCTTGACCTGGGGATAAGCATCTGGTCCTTTATGATGGGTGAACCTCACATATGGTGAATCAGGTTTTCAGTAACCCCTCACTATATTAGACTGGGCTGTTTAGATGGGAGCCTAGGTCTGGAATGCCAAAAGGGGACCGTGTTTGGCATTTTGTTAACTAGGGTGGAAGCTCTTTTGCTGTTGACTTGGTGCATGTAATTCTAGAATCAGCCAACAGTTTGGGGGATCGTCTGCCCTCTACTTCTTGCAGTCTGCCCGGAGTGTGGTCACAGCATTGTTGTGTAAACCTCTCTCTTATGGAAGCAGAGGGATCTTAGTCACTTTGAGATCCCAGCTGCTGCCCTGGAAGCTTTTTTCATGCATTTGCGTTGAGTGTCAGATCGGATAGAAGCAGGGAAGTCAGCTCAAGAAGAGGAAGGCTATACTCACTGTGCTATGAACTGTCTCTTGATAGGCAGTCAGCAGCTGGATGGTGGCCTGCAAGGCCCTTTCTCTCTCCCACTCCTTCTCTGAATGGAGCCATGTCTCTAGTAGCTGTTGGTAGAGCAGGGGAATGGACAGAGTTAGTACCAGAAAATCCCTCCCAAAAGTTCCTCTTAAACAGGTTTAATTGTCACTAAAATCCCTCTCCAAAGCACCCGACCTCCATGGAGCGAAGGAATTACATGTCTAATGGAAGTGCCAGGGACCAGATTCACCTCTGAGTGATTGAAGACAAAGGAGTTACATGAGAGATGAACCTGGGCCTGTGTACGTGATGTCTCCTGTAGACTGTCTGATGGGAGCTGTCTACCACATTGCATGCTGTTTGATGTCTGCTGCTGTGTTCTGTTTCCTGGGCAACTTCTCCCACATTGAGTGGCCAAATGACAGAGAGGAGCGTTTCTTTTTATTAATTTGAAGAAGAGCAGAGAAGTCCCCCCCAGCCCAGCTCCTTTTAGAACTTCATTTTTATACTGAAGGTGCATCAAACTCCCCACCCCTCAGCTCTTCAAGATATTCTGTTCATGTCTGAGGAACAGGAAGTCTCCTCTGGATGAGTTTCCATACACAGGGCTTAACTCAATATGAATGAATTCCTCTTTGAAGAAGTGATCAGTTTCAACTGGTTCTCTTGGATTTGGCTACTGCAGTGGTGATTTTCTTGCCGGTCCAAGTAGTGTCAACTACATTGTAAGAAGTTGGTCCCAATCCAGCCCTGGCATAAAATGGCATAGCTTCTGTGGATTTCAGCGGGGCACATGCCTGCTTATCCCAGGAAGAATTTGGTGCTTTTTCCCCCGACAATTCACTCCATTGTGGAAAATTCCTCCACAACTGAAGCTTGACCCCCTAAATCTCTGACTCTTCCCTGCAGTAACACAACAAACAAACAAACAATCTTCACCATGGTTCAATGGTCTACTCACTTGAAACATTTCCTGGAACCAGTGTGCGGTTGGTTCTTCCTCCAGCAAAGTCTTCATTAGCTTGCCAAGGGCTTCCAAGGACTCTACGTACAGTGACTGAAACCAGAAGAGAAGGAGTGAGGCTCAGCACAGATAATTTGTGTGTGGGGGGGGGGACGACGACTGGGGGCTGGGGAAAGCTAACCATAACCTTGCCAGGGAGGCCATGTGTGACTGCCATCACCCAGTGCCTGCTGGGCAGAAATACAGTGGATGGTGCCTGAGGAGAATTGTTGTCACGTACCTGTATAGGCAGAGCATCCTTTGCTGTCTCACCTTCCTCTTTCATCATCTTCTCCAGGGGAGGGAGGGGAAACAAACTTTTGAAACACTGATGAAGGAGCTCACGGTTTTCCTTCAAGGTCAAAGATGGTTTGAGTTTGCTGGCAGAAGAAAGAGAGAGAGAGAAAAGTCATGCATTAGACTCAGTACCACCTCCAAGTAAAAGAAATGGGTCCAATGACTGGAGATTGTCTCAATCTAAAACCCCAAATGCAAACAACCCTTCACTTTGCAGCTGAGCACCTCTTTGCACCTCTATTAAGTATTGGCTCATTGAGAAGTAAAGCTAAAGCTTCAAGTCCCCTTTTTAGAGAAACCCACAAGCTTCCTTCCCCCTGCCAGCAAGCCAGACACCTCCCTCCCCATCTGAACTCTACTGCATTGGACTGCATGCCCCACAACCTCCAAGTTTGTGTCTTTCAAGCACAAACCTCCAAATGGACACATTCAAACCCTCAAGAACTAAAGTTCTGCTGGTGAGCAGCATGTGAGCCAAACCCGGCAGGCATCAAACTGCTCCCAACCTGGCACTCATGAACTAACAAAGACGACGTCACAGTGCCAGGAAATATGGCAGAAAATAGCCTACCTCAGATGTCTAATGGCAAGAATTGCCTTGTAGCGAACTGGAGATGCCAGGGAATCCAGTGGTTCCTTTTTAATGAAGTCCTGAAATGCACGAATAGGGAAATTAAAAAAAATGGGAAATGGATTTGAAAGGCAGAGAGGCTTTCCTCTCACACCCTGGAACAGGGCCATATGCCAGGTCTGTAATAAACAGACACCGTGCTCGGCAGGCTCTCTGCCTCAGAAATGGACCGTAGGGCCATCTGCAGGCTATACAGAGGACAGAAAGATAACTCCCCAGACACAAGCCATTCCTGCCACTTACAGCCCACAATAGGTCGGCATCCCTGCCAAGCTCAGAGTGGACCCAGCAGCATTCTGGGTGCCGTGCAGGTAGCTCATGAGACTGCAGTGGTACAGTCACAGCCAATGGATAAAACAACATCTACCTGGAAACCCAGTCTGATGACATTACAACAAACTCCTTTGTACTTCAGTCTTCAAAGCTCCTCATCACTCACCAGCATGTAGCCAAGGAGCTCCAGTTTGTAAGAGAATTCGAACTCCTGGGAGTCTCTGGTCTCCAAAATGGCACAGCTAATCTCCGTGACATTCTGGATGAGGGTTAATTTTAGGTGCATGTCCTACATAATCCAGAAGGAGAAACAAGAGGATGTGGATGAGAAACGGAGAGAAGAACCAGAGTCCAGAAGATAAAGATCAGGAATTAAATCTAGCCACAGGAGAGGAGAGAGGTGTCCACAGACCCCAGAAGGCAGAGGACCCTGGCTCTGTACCCACCTCAGAAGAAGAGAAAACCCAGGTTCATGAAAGAAATCCAGGGCCACTTACACCAGAGCAGCCAGGACTCCTGCTTGATGTAGCAAGGAAATCAAGCTCTGTGCAATTTAAACAAGCAACTTGTGGATAGAAAAGGCAAGAGCTGAGGGCAGATTATTTAGAATTTACCTTGTTTGTAAGAGCGATGCCCAGCACCTGAAAAACAAAATGCAAAACAGCTATTAGCAATGTCTATAGTCCCACATAACACACATCCTCAAAATGGCCTGGCTGGTGAATATGGAGCAGAGAGAAATCATGATTGTTAAATCTTCCAAAAGGCAGGAAACGTATCCAGAGGGGGTGTTTTGCAGAGGTCAAGATCAGGGGCCATCCTATGGAATATTTGCATTTGTGAACTTCTGGAAGATATCCGTTTGGTTCAACTGTGATCAACTTTTTTGACAAAGGCTAAATGAGATTCTCACTTAGACAGGGCAGAACTGAATGGCAAAGTGACGTGGCGAGGTTGCACTGAGAGGAGAGTCAGTACCAGCAGTCAGACACCTAGGGAACAGAAATAACGAGCACACAGACAAACAAGGCGACAGAGAAGAGGGAAGGGAAGTAGTGAGTCCAAGAAATAGAGTGACAGCAAAGAAACTAAATACAAGTTAGCACCATTCTCTCTTGGCTAGCAAAAGATAGAGCTAGATACACATACATATTAGGGGAGTTAGAGTGTTATTCTGAATAGCCTGAGTGTGACTCCATGTGAATTACTGTGTAGCTGTGCTCGACAGAATTTCAGAAGACTATATAAAAACTAGAGAAAACACAAAGAAGAGCAACAAAAGTGATACAACATGTGACAGCTCACGCTCCATCCATTACAGTTTTAAATTTCAGTTATGTGACAAATTATTGCTCAAAGGAGAGTTTTAGAAAATACAAGCCCTCTCTCTATAAACTCAGAGACAATTCTATAACTTCAGGGTAATGCCCCTCACAGTTGTCATGCAAAGGCTCTTACCTGACAACTGGTTCTGTAATGGTGAATGATGTTCCTTGTGATGTCTGCCTCTACTCGGGAGAGAAGCTGCTCTTTTGGAGCATGGACAGCCACGTTGCTGTATGTCAGCATCAGGGTGCGGCGAGTCTTGCCTCTTGTCCCATGGTGGTAATCCTAGACAATAGGAAACATCACTAGAGACAAGTTCTTCTGATTCATTTGGCCTTGGAATGAATCAAACATTGGTGGAGCCGGGCCCCCGAGCCTTGAATACTGCTGGATCCCGGGCACCATGAGCCCATAGAACTCGCCGCCCCATTGCCATCATTCCCACTGGGTAACTCTGACCCAGAGAGCCGAAAAGGCTGAACCGACAGCAGTGGAGTACATGGGAGCTTAGTCATTGACACTGGTGGGTACAAGATCAGGCGCTAAATGTCTTGCCTAAGGCTGCACAGTGAGTAAATGGCAGAGCCAGCAATGGGAGCCCAGAGGCCTAGTCTCCTGCTCTATCCTCTAGATCAGTGGTGTTCAACGAGGGGGACTTCTGTACCCCTGAGGGTCTGCAGGGGTCTTCCAGGGGGTATATCAACTCATCTAGATATTTGCCTAGTTTTACAGCAGACGACAAAGAAAGCACTTGCAAAGTTACTAACTCAAATTTCATACAATGGCTTTTTTAGACTACTCTATATACTGCCCACTGAAATGCAGGTACAATATTTAGATTCCAGTTGATGTATTTTCTAATTCTAGGGCAAAAATGGGAAAATAAGCAGTCTTTTTTTCAGGAATAATGTGCTAGGACCCTTTTATAATTTTATGCCTTATTTTGTAAGCAAGTAGTTTTTAAGTGAGGTGAAATTTGGGGGACACAAGACAAATCAGACTCCTGAAAGGGGGACACTAATCTGGAAAGGTTGAGAACCACTGCTCTAAATCAGAGGTTCCCTAATTGTCATCCGTAGACCACTGGTGGTCTACCTAAAGCGGGTTGGTAAGCCACATGTTGCTTGCAACACCTCCTCATTTCCAGCTACTAACCTGGAATAAAAAACAGCTAAAAATACCTTCAATGCTTTTCCATGCAAGCAACTGATGTAGTTCCCACACATTGTGCATGGGAGGGGCGCTCAAGCCATGAGACATCAGATGGTAAAAATCATTTGAGAGAACCCCAGCTCCACATCGTGCTCCTGTCTGCTTAACGGCAGGCATCACGTGGAACGCATACACTGGGGGACAATGCTAGCTGACCGGAGCAGACACTACCGTGGGGCTGCTGCCCCTGCTTTAGGGGGAGAGGAAGTTTGAGAGAACCCCCTGGCTCCTTTACCTTCAGACGGCTGACGAACCCAGAAATCTTAACCTGGCTCATTGCAGCCCCAAACTCCTGAAGTGCCTTCAAGGTGAGGTCCAAGTGGCTCGCAGCACAGACTGCGAGGATGGAGACGACTCCCTGTCACCCAAGAGGAATACAGGTTAGGATCGAACCAGGTGTCTGATAGAGCCCACGAGTCCATTCCTTTCACCCAAAGTGGTGTAAAGTGCCAATCAGGCCTGAGACACATGGGGAGCGGGCGCTGAGTGAAATAGCAATCAAGAGGCTAGGAAGCAAAATGGCATCTGTCCCAGGCCAACTCAGAGCTGAGCCCCACAGGGAGCATTCAGGGATTACTTGGTAAAATGGGGAGAGGGACAGAGGCCTCACCTGTCTCTCAGGGGCTTCCATATAATCTGCTGTCGTCAGAAGTGTATGAATCTGTGATTTAACATGGACCAGGTCCTGACAAGCTGCTAAGGACGTTCCTAGCGCCTTATACAGGAAACTCTGAAAGAAAGAGACCAGCCCTGGGATATCAGGAACACAACGTGCCTGTCAGTACAGACCCAGCTCAGCAACACTCAGGAAGGAACAAGACAGCCAAGTCCAAGCACCCATGCTGCAGAAACATCCCATTGTCTAGCCCAGCCAGAGAACCAACAATGCAGTACAGACAAGCAGCCTGTCCAAGCAAATATTGGAAGGGCAGGGGGGCAAGAGAGCAGGGAATAAGTACAAACAAATTTTATACGCAGAATAAAATATCAAATAATGAAACCTTGAGAGAAGCCTTATGCAGCCCTCCAATCAGAATTTCAGGGGAAAGTAACTAGAAACTAAACCTTAACAGAGAACAAACCTTCTCTTTGGAGGGGCTGGCATAGCCGGCCATCTGCCAGCTCAACTCAAGGGATATCTGGCTGCTCCAGGCACTGTCGTCTATCATCTCCAGAGATGTTCTTAGGAACTGCGTGTAAAACCAGAGTTAAAGCAGATGGTTAATTGCAAGAATGTGGGGGCTGTTGTGGGGTTTGGGGTTTTGTTTGGTTGGTTGGTTTTTGCTTCCTTGTTCTGTTGTAAACTTTCCAATATTCAGGTGTCCTGGGAAGATTATTTCCCTATTGAGAACTATAAACATTGACAACCCAGACTTCCTCTGCCTCTTGTTCTTGAACCTTTGCCTGAGGATTCCTCTCAGTCCCCAAACCCAGATGGACAGTGAATTGGAGAATGAGATGGAGCCAAGACATCTGACCATCGAGGAGTGATTTTCCAGTGGATGGACGATGGCTCTAGTCAACTTTGAACAAAGGGCCCTGGACTACGAAGGACCAGGCACCTTCTCTGAAGTGCTATGGACCCTTTATGACACCTCCCGAGGTACCCAGGGTTGTGAGGGACCTCACTACCACCTGCCCTTAGCATGAGGAAGCCTTCTCTGTACCTGCCAAGTGTCAGCTCCTGACTCTGCCAGTCACAGGAAACACAAGCACACCCTTCTCACCCCGTCCAGGATCCACTGTCCTTCCACAGATAAGCAATCAGTACACTCCAACCGCTCGCCCTCTGGACATCCCCAGAATGTCCAGCCCCTATTCCACTGGACACTCACAGAATTCAGAGGTTTGCTACACACCACCTTACCAGCTTCACCTCAGCATCACCGCTCCATTTCACACACTTCAATACATTGACAGTGAAAAGAAGTAGAGTTTAATTCACCAAGATCAGAGATTTGAGAAGCAGCAAGAATAATTAATGTACACAAATGGTTCCATAAAAATAAAATCCTAACACACTTCTAGAGCTTCAACTTAAAGAACCAAACAGTCCCCTGTCTCACAAGGGATAGCTCCCCCAAATCTCTCTCCCAGCAGGAAACACCCAGACCAAATGTGATCCTCCATTCATAAGACAAGCCAGTTGGCAATTTGTCCAATAGGTGAAGGATACCTGGTGCAGGATACCTCTGGACCTCCAGATATAGTTCCAAGCATCCATTGTCCGCTTGTAAAAAGGGTACCCCCCTATTGTTTGTTTGTTTTTATTGTCTTGAATCTCCTCTGGAGACTTTGCAATCACTTGATTAGAATTTTGCTCTATTGATTAGCATCCACTGTGAATAATTACTCAGTCTACATACAGCCATTCAAGCAGCTAAGCATCTTCTGCCTGAAAGAAACTTCTTTATCACCTTCTGGTGACCAGCCCCAACACACAGACCTTCAAAGCATCAATTTCAGTAGACAACCATAACGCCTTAGATATTATCCATCCAGTCACTGTGCAACGATTATGAGGATTATGCAGTGTGGCACAGGCATCCAGGAGAGGCTTTACATGACACCCTTTGATGATATAGAGATCAGATCCAGGGAATCCTGGGAACCCTATGCACTCCTGTGGCCTCTGCCAGTGGGTACCCAAAGGACCCGGGGTCACACCCTCAACTCCCATTGAAGTCAGCCAGAGGTTAGGAACTCTCAGCACTTTGCTGTTTCAGGCCCGACTTTTGAACAGCAGCCAGGAAATATCAGAAACCTCACAAGAGAACCTAATCTTAGTTGATTTTTGAGCCCAAAGAATTTCAAATGAGGCTGGATCTGGAATGGGAAATTCTAGAGTGTAATCCAACCCCAAATGGAACTCCAAACCTTCTGGGGCTTCTTTGTCACGAGGTCCTTTCCTTTCATTTTCAGCCCTTGCCATAAAAATCTTCCTTGTCTGGATTTACATGAGGCTGTAAAGAGCTCTTTCTGACCACAAAGACTTCTCCATGAGATACAGACACCAAACCTTGTCTTGTCTCTTTTCCTTTTTGGGTTTCTCAGAGCAAGTTTTCTTTTGAGTGGCAAATAGAAAAAAAAAATCCTTTAGACGTCCCCCAGTGATGCATTAGCACCATTAGCATGCTGGGTTTCTAGTTAAGTTTTGTGTTGTTCCCAGGGGTAATACAGAGGGATTTATAACTAGAGCTGGTTGAACAATAGTAAGGCCATTTCACAAAACAAGTGGGATTTTTTTGTTTTCTTGATTTTTCAACATACAAATGAAAAGTGAAAATACAAAAATATTTTGCTTTTCAAAATCAAAAATGACCATTATTCAATTCTTTGTTTTCCCCATTTCCTTGCCTTTATCCCTCATCCCCGTGCTTTTTTCCCCCTCTTCCACTTTGTGATTGAAAAGCGGAGGGGGGCGGAGGGGGGAAGGAGACAAACAGCAAAGCAATTGGAAAAAAAAATCAGCTGCAGTTTCAAAAAACTAAACATTTTGTTTTGGGGTTTTCTTGTGTGTGTGTTAAAAAAAAAAAAAAAAAGAACCCTGAAAATTTGAAAATGTCCCATGAAAATACAAAGGCCATTTTTAATTGAACAAAAGTTGCAAATGAAATGGTTTGACCAGCTCTGCTTATAATGAATAATTTATCATTAATTTTTTCCCCAGCTGATATATTTGGAGGGGGAAGAGAGGACTGTGACAATACATCTGAAAGCCATCCTCTACCTGAAGCAGCATGTGCTCCCACCGTGCATGGTCCAGGGAATTCTCTGTGTTTCCTATAAAGCAGGAGGCAAAACAATAATGTCACCTAGATTAGCAAGAAGAGTCATCCCAGGTATCTCCTTTGCAATCAGTCCTTCTAAAACTCCTGGTCTGCCAAGCTGGAACATACCTGGGCTTTCAAGGCGAAATGGAACTGTACCTATTGGGTTCTGGGAGAGTCACCCTGCTCCTGTCCTGAGGGGCTTAAAACAGCCCTGGGCGAGGGCTGTAGGAGGGAAAGAGGTGAGAGGTTTTTCGCAGGAGTGGGTGGGTGAGAGTCTGTGGCCTGCATTGTGCAGGAGGTCAGACTAGATGATTATAATGGTCCCTTCTGACCTTGATATCTATGAATCTATGAAAGGGATTAACAAGAGCTGGGCTGACAGGGAAAGCAGCTACAGCTGTAGCCAGGGTAATCAGGGCCCAGCTGGCCCTTATAAGAGGGCCGTGGGCCAGTAGGAGAAGGTCTTTCTCTCTAGTTTTGAAGGGAGTAGGGCCTGCCTGCAGAAAGGGTACTGGGAATGAGGGTGGGCTGGGGAAAGGCCAGAGCAGCAGGGAAGCTCTAGGCTGGCAACTCCCCAGGCTATCGGGCCTGGTCCAAGGCCCATAGGGGTACTGGGTTGCAGGGAAAGGCAGCAGACCCAAACCCCCTTGCCTGTGGTGACTGGCTCTTACACTGCAATCTGCCCCAAGGTGCAGGGGCCCAGACTGAGGCAAGGTGGGGATTAGAGGGTTGGGCGTTCCCCAGAGAAGGGAGACCCATAGAGACTGAGGGGGTACTGCCAGGGCGCAGCACCCTGGGTAAAAAGGGCACCGGGGTCTGAGAGGGCCACGGGCCTGCAGAGGGTGCTCTGTGCTGGAAAGAGCTAATTCCCAGATGGCCAGCAGGAGGCGCTGCAGGGGTGAGTCGTTGCGCCGTCACAGGGACCTGCGCCAACGTTCTTTGTTGGACCAACAGAAAATGTCCTGTTTCAGAGTAGCAGCCGTCTCAGCCTGTATCCGCAAAAAGAAAAGGAGGACTTGTGGCACCTTAGAGACTAAGAAATTTATTGGAGCGTAAGCTTTCGTGAGCTACAGCTCACTTCGTCAGATGTTACGTACCCTGCTGGCATTTTTATTCAGGGTCCGTCAACCCACCAGGAGTGAGATGCTGAGCACTCCCAATTCCTCTTGACTTGAATGGGAGCTGAGGGTGCTGAGCACCTCACAAAACTCTTCAGCACATCAGAAGACTGGGTTTAGTAGGAATACAAACTTTTCCTGCAGAATCAGAGATTCTGGACTTGATCCGAACTGGATGTAAATCGGTGTAGCTTCACTGAAGTCAATGGAATTATACTGATTTACATCAGCTGAGAATCTGGCCCTGTTTCTGAGTGTCCAGCTCTAACCTAGCCTTCTTTAATGGCGGCACAGTGTAGTGCTGGGGACTCTGTACAGCTGCAGCAAGGAGGGAAGATACAGCTCATTTTTTAAAATCTTTTTTGGAATATCAAACCCGCTTGTCCATGGGGGGGTTCGACGTTCATGAGAAACATAGCGGGCTTGTGCTGCACCTAGGGTCTGTCCTGCTCCCCAGAGACTAGACCGGCGCAGCTACGTCACTGGAGCTCTGCTGGCATAACGCCATCGTGTAGACGCAGCCTGCGCTGACTGAAGGGTTTTTTCCATGGAGGTCAATAGAGTCATACCACTGTAAAATTGGTGAAAGACCTTATTAGGCCCACAATACCTAGATTCTCCCTAGGGCACCCACTTGGCCAACCTAGCTTTTATGGCGCAGGTTTCTTATGGGTTTTTTAATCGAATCCCCCTTGAAAGTAAACGTGGGGTTTAATTTTCATAAAAAGTCCGTTTGCAAAATCAGACTCTCTATGTAACCCCAAAATCTTTCACTAACCTCCAGCTTCATGCGTATTGACCTTCCCAAAAAATAACCTAGCAAAGGTGTGGGGGAAAGTGCTGTGAAATTTCCATTCAGCTGAAACCTTCCTGGCCTGATTCTGCCCTGTTTGAATTGGCCTCAGTGGCTCACAGTTATCCAGAGGAAGGAAAAGTGTGGGCCTAGAAGCCCCATTTCAATTCCCCACTGTTCCCACGTACTGCAACAGGAATGGCACAACACACATCAATACGAAGCTGCATTTTCTGGCTTCCCTTCTATTCTCCATGGACCACGCTCCTCCTAACTAACACTTTACCTTCAATGTACTGCAGCAGAGATGGGATCTTTACTACCCACATCTCACCCACTGCTGCATGGACAGTTTGGTGCAGGGCCTTTAGTAACTGCAAGGCAGCACATCCGTGTCCTTCTCTTTCATAAGGGGATGAGGCTACTACCTGTCAATGAGAGAGAAAGAACAGGCTAAGTTTTGTCAGCACAATACCAGTTTGTTCCTGAGGGAGGGAATAGTTCAGAGACTCTCATTGTGGAGACAATCCAAGAGAGTTGTTGCTTCTACTGCAGTGCCTTCCTGAAGAAGAAAGCATTCTAGCTAGTAGGAGGATGCAGGACAGTGTGTCTCAGGAGAGGCCGGAGAGAGAGAGAGACCCAGTCATACACATTCCTCAGCCTAAGTCAAGCATCTAGCTACAAAACCAATTTGTATAGTTAACTGTCCCATTCCACAGAAAACCTATTCTCATGGTCTACTCACCAGGAGTCGCGCCAGCAGCCCCTGGGGTGTAGGGAGTTGCACTAGGGAAAGAAACAGAATAGCGTTAATTATGCCAGGCTTTGCAGAGAGTCCTGCTGATGTTCTTCACCTCTACATTTCCAACATGCCCACCAATGTTGAATACAGCTGATAATAATTTGCATTGCCATAGTGCTTTCAGTCTGAGCATCTCAAAATGCTCTACAAACATGTATGAATTCCACCTCATAGCACCTCTGTGAGGTTGGCATGAATTACTCCTTCATTTCACAAGTGGGGAAGCTGAGAGAGAAAGATCAAGTGATTTCCCCAAGGTCACATCCGAATTTTGGTGGCGAGCTGGGAACAGAACCCACATTTCCTAGCTCCCTCCCATGGCCGTGTTGTAATCACAAGACCATCCCTCATCCATTTTAGCCTCCTGATTGCAGATGAGAGAACTGGAGCAGACTGAACCTGTTCATTTCATAGTGCCTGGAGAGAAGAAATGAAAGAGTTTCTCTTATAAACCTCGTCCACTGTAGTCGAGGCAAGCAGCTGCTTCTCCTTCCCGCTGCTTTTTCTCAGCCAGTTCCCTCAGGCATCTGCAAAGAGGCTTCAAAGTACCCGTGTACTGAGTTGGCACCACATACTCCAGCAGCCTTGGCCATAACACCTGCAGAGAAGAGCGAGACTGTTCAATACGGAGCTCTTTCCGTTCCCCCACCTCCAGTATCCTGCTGTCTGAATCCCTCCCTGCCATGTAGCTTCTCCTTTGATTCGTCACGGACCCTTCCCTAACCTATCACCTCATCTCTCTCTCCCCATTAGCTCACTCTACCTGTCTGGTGCCCCCTCACTCTGTCTTTTAAAGACACTATCTTGTTTGGTGAGTGTTAGGATATAGATATTCAGGCCTGTCTGCAAAGGCCTGTACTTTAAGAATTTAGGTGTATTCTTATCACTTGGCTAGTTATAGAGGTATAAAAGAAAGAATCAAAATCTCTGTCTGCTGGTGTTAGAGCCTTCTCTTACTGTGACAGTCTGAGGCCCTGTTCTTAGGCTAAGGCCTTTGGCTAAGCAGCAGAGGCAGCCATAAGCTAGGACGCGAACAGTCACATCCTCACATTCCAAACTAGTCACACTGAAATCAGGTGCTATTGGGCTGTTAGGAATACAATCCTGTCCTGATAGTGCCTATCACCTCCAGAGAAAGGGAAGGGCCTAGAAGATGTAAAAGGAAACTTAGTTTGATAGCATCCTGTCTGGCAAGAACTCACTTACCAATACTGGGATGTGAAATCCTCACTTCTGTATTGTCTTGTCATTATCATAGAATCATAGAATATCAGGGTTGGAAGAGACCTCAGGAGGTCATCTAGTCCAACCCCCTGCTCAAAGCAGGACCAATCCCCAATTTTTGGCCCAGATCCCTAAATGGCCCCCTCAAGGATTGAACTCACAACCCTGGGTTTAGCAGGCCAATGCTCAAACCACTGAGCTATCCCTCCCCCCATTATAGTTCCCACTTTGCTATTGTTTGTCTGTATAATCTCTGTCTGGTTCTGTGCTTGTTCCTGTCTGCTGTATAATTAATTTTGCTGGCTGTAAACTAATTAAGGTGGTGGGATATAATTGGTTACATAATCATGTTACAATATGTTAGGATTGGTTAGTTAAATTTCAGGAACATGATTGGTTAAGGTATAGCAAAGCAGAAGTCAAGTTTTACTATATAGTCTGCAAAAAGAAAAGGAGTACTTGTGGCACCTTAGAGACTAACCAATTTATTTGAGCATGAGCTTTCGTGAGCTACATCTGATGATGATACATCTGATGATGATACATCTGATGAAGTGAGCTGTAGCTCACGAAAGCTTATGCTCAAATAAATTGGTTAGTCTCTAAGGTGCCACAAGTACTCCTTTTCTTTTTGTGAATACAGACTAACACGGCTGTTCCTCTGAGACCTATATAGTCTGCAGTCAATCAGGAAGTAGGGGGGTGGGGGAAATGGGAACAGGGAATGGGGGTAAGGAAATTGGAATCATGTTTGGCTAAGGGCAGGAATGGGAACAGGGACACAGGTGTAAGGCTCTGTGGTGTCAGAGCTGGGAAGGAGGATACTAAGGAAGGAAACTGGAATCATGTTTGCTGGAAGTTCACCCCAATAAACATCGAATTGTTTGCACCTTTGGACTTCGGGTATTGTTGCTCTCTGTTCATGAGAGAAGGACCAGGGAAGTGAGTGGGTGAAGGAATAAGCCCCCTAACAGTGAGCAATTGGGCTCTCACCCAGAGATGAAGCCTATTTCCCAGCATTAGAGCATTATGGAGATATTTAGATAGTACCATAAGCTTACTCAGAACTTGACAGACCTATATAAGGCACAGTCCCAGCCCCAATACCTCTTCAAATCCAGGATCACCAACTCTACGTTTCAGAAGTATTCATGGGGGATCTAAGGGGAAGTTGCACTCAGACAGTGGAAAGAATTAAGAGACGATCTCTGCAACATGATTCCTTCCAGTTAAGTTGCTTTATATCTTTCCTCTACTGTGAACCGCTTACTCCATGATGAAGGGGTCACATCATCCCTGACATGAATTTGACATGCTGATCCTCCATTATGCTGGCTGTGCAGAAGGCTTCCTTGTGGAGGGGTACAAGGAACGTAAGGAAGAACGTCCCTATTTCAAGAAGCAGTAGCAAGAGGTCACTTACTTGGGTCATTCCATTGACTGAGGTGTCCAGACATTGCAGGATGTCAATGCACAGGGTTTGGATCGTGCTTTCTTCCTCAACATCCTGGGTGAGAAGTGTTGTACCCTGCTGTGAGAGAGCTAGATAGAACTTATTCGCTAGTAGTAAGATACTGGCAATAGAACCAGTGTCCTTCTCTTACAAAGCCACCTTGAGCATTGACCTATGCCTGCTTTTATACTGCACTGGAAGTGCACAAACGTCTGAAGGGAAGAGAATAATAGAAACTCCGAACTGGTGGGTCCGATCCCAGGCTTAGGAAAACCCTAAAATGAAGGGAATGATTCACTGGACACAAAAGAGTTCTCCCAACAGTGTTCAATGTTTTAAAATTTGAAAAACTGTTTCATCTTTTGATCTCTGAGGAAAAACATTCCGATTCTGCCCAGGGGAAATAAATTTGCAGAACCAGGGGGATCCAATCTCTTTGTTCTGATGCCCCAACCAGCTTGGTCATTCTGTGTGTAGTGAGTGTGATTCTATCAATGGGACCAAAACTGGCCTGATGAGAAAAAGCAGCCTTCTTTGAGAGATGTGTGTGTGTGTATTGCCACGAGCTCCAACTTTGTAGAAAAGGGGCCAGGCAGAGCTAAGATCTTCCACAACTTACTGTCAAGTTGAACTGTTTATGTTCATACATATCACGGATTCAGTCATGGAGCACAAAGTGTCTGGGGCCCGCGGCTGTGTCCATGGATAGAAATACGGATTGAAGATATTTTTATGCAACCTGCATAACCTGAGTGTTTTGCTGATAGTTTAGGTCTGCTTTGACAGCCACAGAACGGGGCATCGTTCTGTTTTTTGGAGAGTCTATTTAAAACAAAAAGATGTGCTTCCTTGTACAGGAACATTTCACTGAAAAATGGTGTTTTCTGAATGTTCAGTGACTCATCAGAGGTTGGAGCAGCATAGATAACTCTGTTAGATGGAAATACCCAGTGTGAGATTCTGGTCTCTGTTACACTAGTATAAATCCAGAGTAACACCACTCAAGTCAGTGGAGTTACCTTGACTTTACACCAATATAACGGATCCGATTCTGGCTCTATTCATTCAGTCCAGCTGTCCTGGAGTCAAAACTCCCACTGAAGTCAAGGGGAGCAATCAGCATGCAAGAATGGTAGGACTGAGTCCTAAGTGTTAAGAACTCTCCTTACCAGTTTGCTGGTGGACACACTGAACTCGCTGAAAACATATGCTACCAGATCCCATGCTGCACAATTCTCCACACTTCCTGAACTGAGCAGCGTCCTGATGAAATGAAGAGCTGCCTTCCTCACCTGCAAGGGTAGAGATTACACACAGCACTTCTTGTTAGCCCTTCTGCCTGAAATAGGAGCTAGGATATGATATGAGAGTCCTTATGCTTTTGATTTTGTCTCCTTGGATTAGAAACATGGATACATTTAACACCGGCAGGAGAATGACATGCCTTCTCTATTCTGCAGTCTCTCATCTGGATCGGAATGAAAGCTCCACCCAGATATCCATTCATCCCATAACACTGAAAAAGTTGAAATAGTTCACTGTTCCACACACAATCTTACCGTAGCATTCTGATCACTGAGAGTGGATTTCACTGCCTTCACAATCAGAAGCTTTTTAACTCTTGTCTCAGGCACTGAAAGATAAGGAGAGGTGTACAGTGCTTCTTTGTTCCACACACACTCACTTTCCACATTGGAATTAATCCTGGATTTCAAAGGGCCCTAGTTAAGAAGAGTACCAAGCTTCTCTCCTCTACAGAATCAGTGGGGAAGACATAGGACCAGATTCTGGTCTCAGTTGCACCAGTGTAAATCTAAAGTAATTCCATTTCTCTAAATAGTGCCATCCTACTACCATGATGGAAATATTATCAAGGAGTTTGATAGACTGAGGTGACTGAAGTTAATCTGTGTTTACACCGGCATAACAGGACTCAGAATCTAGTCTAGAGTGTATAATACTTAGGATTCTCGAGTCAGGAGTATTATTCTATTTTTATCTGATTATTGTTAACATGCATTAGCCCCAAGTTAACTTCTGTATTTGAAGTTGAAAAAGACCTTGACAAATATCTTGGGCTACATTCAGCACTTAGTTGAACCTGTTGATTTCTGTGTGGCCATATGGGGGTAACTTAGGGCAGCATTTGGTCCCTTAGGGGATCTCCAAACCACTGGTGACTGTGTGTTCTAGAGCCTCTGTGCCCCAGTTGCAGAGGTGATGAGTCTGCTGCAGCCCTGCCGTGCCTACAAAGCCTTGGTTCTTTAGCTCAATCTCGAGTAGCTCAAGCTTTTAGCTCTGGATGTCCTCAACTCAACCCTCAGCGTGTCGGCCAAGAGGGCAGCTGGCACAGTTGCTCCTGTGTTACTTACAGTCAGCCCCAACAATAGCTCTCAGGAAATCTAAAGACGCCACACGAACGGCTTCATGCTCAATCTCCAGCTGCTCATGTAGAAATGCTAGCAGATCATCAGGAGAAGAACGGGCTGCAAGGGAAGAAATCACATCTTCACTGTCTGCAGAACTCTTATTCTTACCGTACCTCACAAAGGTAAGGAAGTTACAAAGAAACCACTGTGTAACTCAGAGTCTCTTCCCCTTACCTAGCAGAAGTACACAATGGAACAGCTCTTGGTGGTTTTCTCTGCTGAGCTGCTTAGCTGGAGAACAGATCTGTGGGAAGAAGGGAAATGGTGAAAGAAAAACTAATCAGAAGCAATGGAAAAGAAAAATGTTCAATTCATTTCTAAGCTTCCACTTCCTGCTTGTCCAACTAGAGGTCTGAACCCCAGGGAGATGGTCCTGCATGCACAGCAAGACTCCAAGACAATGACCAATACATTAGATAAGGGAAGCTAAAGTGTTTTGAGCAGCAGAGCTGACCTAATCAAGACACAGCCACAGTTTTTACTTTACAACTCTGACTCCCCCTGGTAATCGGCTTATGGTGAAATCGCTTTACAAACTGAGCTGGATAGTAGCTAAGAAAATGAGACCGCTCCCTGCTTACTCTTGAGCCTGCAGAAATCAGTAAGGCTTGAGGAGGTCCCCAGGCTCTGCACGATCATTCCATTGATTTTTTAGTGTTAATATGCTTCAGATCTGCTGTGCCTAAGCTGAAGGGATCCAAGCAAAACCACCCCTCACCTGGTTGTGCAGAGCACTGCAGATGGCTTGAAACTTCCCTTTAGGTAGAGGGATCTTATATTCAACAGAGACCTCCAAGAGCTGGCTCAGACTCTGCAACAGAGGGCGAAAGTCAGATGGTGGGCACACAAAGGAGCCATATGTAGTGACTGAAGCAGATTCAGGGGATTCCTAGATTCCAAGGCCAGACCGGATTCTTGCCATCATCTAGTCTGACCTCCGCTCGGTATAACACAGGCCATAGACCTTGCCCAGAATCATTCCCAGAGCAGAGCTTTTAGAAAAACATACCAATCCTGATTGAAAAATCATCAGAATCCGCCTCGGCCCTTGATTAAAAAATGGTGAAAATCTAATTCCTTCCTGCATCTAACACACTTTTCTCTGTTGCTGCTTGAAGCTTCCAGAATGTCTCGGATGCCATCTACATACTTTACTATGTTTACACAGTTGTGTAGTGCCCTGATGCTATCAAACAAGTCCATGATACATTGGTTCCCTCCAAATCATGGGTATTTCAACCCCCAAAGTGACCACATACTCTGTACTAGAAAGGTTCAACCAACATAGACGGTGAGTAAATATCACTACCAAGAAGTTAGAGCTGTCTCATGACTTCATTTACAACTGTGTAGCCCCACTGAAGACAGAATATGGCCCCTTACTTCTCGCTCATGTGGTACTGAGGGTGGATGAAATAGAGGGACAAGGCGAGTGAGACAATATCTTCAATTAGAATCTTCAATTAGTGAGACAATATCTTCAAATTCAATCAAACCTGGATTTGTGCTGGAAATGGCCCACCTTAATTATGCACATTGTAGGGAGAATGGTCACTTTGGATGAGCTATTACCAGCAGGATAGTGAGTTTGTGTTTGTGGTTTTTGGGAGGGGGGTGAGGGGGTGAGAGAACCTGGATTTGTGCAGGAAATGGCCCAACTTTATTATCATGCACATTGTGTAAAGAGTTGTCACTTTGGATGGGCTATCACCAGCAGGAGAGTGAATTTGTGTGGGGGGGTGGAGGGTGAGAAAACCTGGATTTGTGCTGGAAATGGCCCACCTGATGATCACTTTAGATAAGATATTACCAGCTGGACAGTGGGGTGGGAGGAGGTATTTTTTCATATTCTCTGTGTATATATAAAGTCTGCTGCAGTTTCCACGGCATGCATCCGATGAAGTGAGCTGTAGCTCACGAAAGCTCATGCTCAAATAAATTGGTTAGTCTCTAAGGTGCCACAAGTCCTCCTTTTCTTTTTTCAATTAGATTATCACACCCACCTTGTCGCTCCAATATCTTGGACCAACATGGCTACAACAGCACTGCATAGAACCGTAGATGAAACAGACAGGCAATGATTTTATATCTATCTAGTTATGCAGTGCAAAGCAATGACCCTCAAGCCTCCTTGTTATTAATTTTCAACCGTTGACAGTTGACTTGGTACCCACCAGAGACAACATATGGTAGCCCCTGCTCTGAGGAGCTTATGATCTAAAAGAGAGACACAGAGTTGACAGGATGTTTTGGGAAATCACAAGGAGAGAGTATCTTGTTGTGCAGGTGTTTTGTTTTTTTATCTCCTTCTCCTCCTCCCCAGGAAACAGAGGATGCTTTTCATCAGAGGCAGTTACCTACAAATCTTGTTGCCTGGGTCACCATGTGTATAAAGCCAGAACTTGTGTGCATATTTATTATCGAACAAGTCACTATCTAGACCAGGAAACCCCACTGGCAGCAAATTCCTCCTGCAGTTCACACATGCACACACAGAGACAGTTACCTTAATGAGTGGTACCTCACCTTGGTGACGTGAAGAACATCAATTTCCTCCTTATATTGCTCAAGGAGCCATGAGATCTCCTTAAATATCGGATTTTGTGGCTCCTTTTTGTGTAGTAGGATGCCCATCATGGGACCAAGGGCTTTGATGATGGCCTGCTTGAGCTGCATAGATGAGACACAGAATTTATGTTCCTATGAATTCATTCAATATCTTCCAATAGGCACACCTTTTCTACTTCTAATGAGTGCAATTTCCCTTGTTCCACTGTCGGAACGGTCCTATCCCAATATTTTCTGGTAAAGAACCAGGACTTGTAGGGTTGGTGTCAGGATTATATTCTAATGCACCTCACAACTAGAGCAGGTAAAATATTTCCCCAGATTAATATGCATTCTAGGCCAACTCATCCCTGCTGTAACTCCACTGGGGCTGAATGGACTTAGACCAGGAATTAATTTAGCCCACTATCCCGGGTTCATCTGCACATTAGGTGCACAAGACTAGAATCCATGTACACTAGGTACAGACCGAATTTCCATGATGTGGTGACATTATAAACGTATGGGTTTTCGATGTTTTACATGACACTCTGTTCCATCCAAAAGGACCTACCATTAAATGCCATCATCACAAAGAGTGCCAGACACACAGAATGTAACATCACAATTTCCGCTAAAGGTTTAGAAAGTCAGCAATCCTCACCTCCAGCTCCTCACAGGTCAGCCAGTTGCTGGTCACATGACAATATAAGGGAAGAATTTGATTGCAGAATCGTGATTCACCCATTCTGGGGAATGAGCACTTTTCCCAGTTCATAAAATATCCATTCACTGCCCTTGAGCATTTTTCCAGAACTGCACGGAAGGAGAGAAGACAGGCAATGTGAAAAGGACATAGTAATAATGAGGAGAAGTTGCTTTCTCAGAGAAGATACCCAGGCCTATCGTTTACTCCAATTCCATGGCAGCTCCTATCAGGACTAGATGCTGAAATCCCATATCAATTTGGAGCTATTTCTCTTTCCCCCATTCCATTTCTTGTTTCTTAAAAGGCTTTTTTCTTTGTACATCTCTCCATCTTTTTTCAGTTACCATCATTTGAAGACTCGCGTCCTCTGCAGTTGTTGTTTATTCAACCCGAACACTGTATGATTTCATCTTGAGTTACAGTTTGTCTGAAAGATGTTCAGTGCCCCTAACTGCCATTGGCTTTAGTGGGATTTGAAGGTAGTGGGGAGCACTTTGCCCTAAAAGTAGGTGTATCTAGTGTCCTTGCTAAGAGGAATTAGGGCCCAATCCTGTTCTCTATGAAGTGGATGGCAAAATTCCCATTTCCCTCAAGGGCACAGGATTAACCCCTTACTGAGCATCACCTGAAAAGCAAAGGAAGAGAGAAGTGGAGAAGAAGAGAAGACAGAGAAAGAGGGTGAAAGGAGATGATGATGATGATGATGAAGAAACTAAGGAGAGAGAATGGGTGGAGGAGTGGGAAACAGGGGATTTTTAAATGTACAGTAATGAAATCTGCTCCCTTCACCTCCTCCCCCAGGAGCCTCCTGGCAGAGGGGCAGCTTCAGCCTTTGTGTCTGTTTATTTTAAACGATATGCGTGATTCACAAAGGGCCTGAACTTACAAATGCTCAGCACCTCCTGCAAAGTAAGGAGCATTCTCAACTTCACTGAGTGCCATGGGAGCCAAGGAACGCAGCACCTGGTGCAATCCAGGGAAGGGAGCACAGTTCAGGGCCTGTTTGCAGACTTGGTCAGTCACTTAAATCTGTACCAAGACCCCCTAAATATCCTGGCTGGGATGATTTAACTGGGAATTGGTCCTGCTTCGAGCAGGGGGTTGGACTAGATGACCTTCTGGGGTCCCTTCCAACCCTGATATTCTATTCTATGATCCATTTGGGGCACCTACAGGAAGTGCTGGCACTTACCACCACAAAATGCTTGTCTCATCCTGCTGTCCTCGACTAACTCCAACATGGAGATCATGCCGTTCAGGATCATTCCCACAAAAGGGATACACTTAAGTGCTGCAGAGAAAGGCCAGAAGAGAAGGAAGACAGACAATCAGCTGCTCTCTGCCTTCTTACAACACACTTAGAAACACTGTGGGGCAGGATGCTATGGGTTCCGAGGCCATTGGCGCTGCGTAAGCAGAGCAGAATGGCTTTAAAGCAGCCATTGAAAGCCAGTGGGGGATTCACCCTGAAGAGGGGAATCCTCCACAAGTGTACAGCTGTGCCCAATGCCCAACTCACTCCCAGAGTAAGGGGAGAGAGCACTGGGGCGGGATGGGAAGTGGGGTGGAGAAGAGCTCCACTAGACCTGATCTTCCACTCATTCCCATCCTTCAGGTACTTCACTCAGGGGCATAAGTTAGAGCTTGCACCTCTGGCTGGATCGCTCATGATCTGGAGGCCAGAACTAGCAACAGCGGTTAATCTTGTGTTTCTACACACACACTCAAACAGAGCTCTGTTTAGCGGTAACATTTTTAGGTAGAGAGATAATCCCCTGTCCTTAAATGAAAAACAATCACTTTGAAAGAAAAGAGGGAAGTGACCATACCATAGGCGGATGACAGGTTGCCCAACGTAATGAAAATAAACTCCTCAGGCAGCTCCAGATGATACATCAGCTCTAACATGACATCACTGAAATAGCAGCGTGCCAGAGTCACTAAGGTGTTGCTAGCTGCCACTTTTAGTTCATTTCTTGCTTCCTAAAAACAAAAACCAAAAGAGAGAGACTGAGGTGACTGAAGCCGGTTGCACTAGCCTGAGTTGTTTACATGAGTCAAGTCCTTATTTCTGTGCACAAGTTGTGAATGAATCAACCCAACTTTCTGAGGGTAGAGTCATTCGTCATAAATATTCCTTGAGTCACTTGGCTAAACAGTTTTCAGCCTTCGAGTTGCTTGCAAGCTGCTTCGTTAGCCGATTCACTGTTAGCCACTTGTGGTGGGTGACTGGTCACCAGAGTCACATGATATTTTCCCTGCCCTTCCCTGAGGCGGTAAGTGAGACACAGACTGGGCAGCTTCAAGATATTCCGAGAGCTTTCCTGGAATAAACTGTCCCCCAGAAGGAGGCTGACTTCCTTTGGAATAAGAGAGGGATTTTTCCATGGGTTTTCCTGCTGGCAAACTATATTCTAAATCCAATGCTGCTTCTTTTGGAGATAGCTCAGATTCTGTCTGTCTTGGGGCTTTATACTGCCACTTATCGCTACAGTATCAGAGCGCCTTCCCCATAAAATCAGTATCAATAATGAAATCCTGAGTAGACTTCGGGAAAGACTTGCTCCTTAAGACACCATAGGCCTGTCTCTGGGTCTGAGATCATGTGTCTCAGGTCCTGATCCTGCAAAGCACTTCAGCACATGTGTAACTTTCAGCATGTGAGTTGTCCCATCTTATGCATGTGCACAAGTGCTGTCTAGGACCTGGGCTTTGGTCTGGAGGAAGGTGTGGGCCTCTAACAGAAGAATACATTTTCATTTCAGTATATAGTTTATCCCCCCAAAAGAGAGTTTGAATGAGTTAAAGCTTTGGATCCTTTGATTGGTATCTCGGGAGAACTAACTTACCTGAGTCTCTCTCATGTGGTTTGAGGCTAGTGTTGTTATTTTCTTCAGAAGCCTTCTCTCCAGGCCCTGGGTGTCCTGCTGTAAGACTTTCTCCAGGACACAGTAAATGTCTACTCTGTTTTGCTGGGGACAAAACATACAAGAGAAGAATTGGGAAAACTCTTTCTTGCCGACCAGACAGTAATGTGGCTAATAAGCCCCTGCCCTAATTGGTGGCTTAATTGGTGTAAAACGTGCCCGGCCCTCCACAAGCACCGCATTGAGCAGCACTTCAGAAGCAGCCGAGCAACTGACATCGTTTAATCTTCCTGGAGAGAAAAGAGCCAGAGGAAGCGCCCTTCACTGCCCCCTTCTCTAGTTTCATTTATTCAGAACAAACAATAAAAATGAGCACCTTGCCCTTGCTCTAGCCACTCCAGGCAGAATTTGTAAATATGGAATATAAAATACCCAACTCCTGCAGTAAGTCCTCAACCGCTTCCAGGGGCAATGAGCTCAGCCGTTAGATCTACATGGGAGTGGGTTTCTGAGTGGGGGTGGAGGGACACATGTGGACAGGGGGTGCCAGGACCCACGGGTGTGCAGGAACACATGGAGACAGGGGCAGATGTGCCTTACTGAATGGGAGAGGTTAGGGGTCAGACAGGGTCTGCATGGGGGGAGCTGCCTAACAATTCCTCCCTGCCCCTCCAAAAAAAACTCTTCCAGACTTTTCCCACCCATACCCAGCAACGCTCCAAGTTCACACCCAGGCTCCTTCCCAGCAATTTACTTCCCTCTCCCTCAGCTCCTCCATTACCCCTGACTCTACCAAGCCTTTGCACTGCGCCTAAGGGGTGCAAGAAATATGGTTCTGTATTGAGTTTAAATGAATTATTACTCTGAGTTCTGTATTAACATGCATAGTAAGGAATCAGTTTGTCAAAAAACATTTCCTGAATCCTTTTTGTTGTCTGTATTCATACAGACATACTTGCTGACAGGTATTTTGAAATAAATAACCAAAAATAATTTTAACGGGTGTAATTATATTGTATTCTTTTGACAAACAAAATATGCAGAATTTTGCAGAACTTCTAAAATATTGTACGCATCATTTTTATTTTTTTCTTGCAGAATTCCCCCCGTAGAAAATATATAGATAAGGGTCCCTTCAATGCTATAATCTCAATAATATGTCATCATCATAAAGGAGTGTTGGCTAGGATTTAGAGCAGGGAGTCAGTTCACTTGGGTTTTATTCACATTCTTTGACTAACTTGCTAAGTGGTGTTGAGCAAGTTACTTAATTCCCTGTGACACAAGTCATCCGTAAATGAGGATAATGCTTCCCATTCTCACAAGGGTGCTGTGAGTCTTAATTCATTAGTGTTAGGGAAGTGCTTTGAGATTTTTGGACGAAGATGCTAAAGAAGGGCAAAGTATTATTAGAAGAGATTACTGCTAGTCCGACGGTGTACTTTTACTGTCTACAGCCCATGTACTCCACTGTGTGTAAAAGGACAATGCTCTCTTTATAGAGCATTATATCATCCTGATCTGTAAGAACAGCATTTTGCATGATGAGTTTACGCCTGAGGACAGAAGGGCGAATACTGATTCTCCTGATGGTGCGCCAGGCCAAGTTCTACACTGAATTATCCCCGTGCAGTCCCCTGTACCCCCATGAAGTCAGGCAGAATTTGGTGTGGACACCTGGAAAGCGGATGTAATTTCATGAAACTGCCCTACCTCATCCGTTTGCAGTTTCTCGAGCAGAACTGTCAGAACGATAGCCAGCTTGGTCTCGGCTATAAAGGCAATCCTGAGGGCAATTTTGCCCTTATCTTGATCATCCATATGTGCCAGGAGGGAAACAACCTCATTATAAACACCTGAAATTAAATAAAAGGATAGCAGAAATTGGTGCTGGCCTCTTTAATTCACTATCCAGTCAAGATTCTGCAGGAGCCCCAACACTGTGAGAAGTAGACCTGGGAATCCTGGAAATCCTCTTCCTTCCTCCTCATGACCAGGTTTGTTTGCTGAACTACCCAGTGTGCTGGGGGGAAATCATAATGAAGCAAATATGCTCCTTTCAAGTAGATCCCCCCGTAAAATAATCTTCCTTTCCCTCTTTACTGTCAATTGATGAGTTTTGATAGCATACAGAGTAATAATTTAACTCTAAGCCAAGAAATAGAGCTAAAGTTAAGCACATGCTTAAGAGTTTTGCTTAGTCAGGGCCCCATTTTCAAAAATCCTGAGCACCCAGATGTACCTATTGGCTATGCTGGGAACTTTTGGGGCTCGGTATCTCTTGAAAATCAGGCCACTGTTGGAGAGCTCAGTATGAATTTAGAAGCCTAACTTTAGGCCCCTTGTTTTGAAGAAAGCCTTCAATCTTCTTTTATGGTAGTTTAAATACTTGCAGAGAAGACTCATGGAACGGAGTTCATCCAGTTCATAGAATATCAGGGTTGGAAGGGACCTCAGGAGGTCATCTAGTCCGACCCCCTGCTCAAAGCAGGACCAATCCCCAACTTTTGCCCCAGATCCCTAAATGGCCCCCTCAAGGATTGAACTCACAACCCTGGGTTTAGCAGGCCAATGTTCAAACCACTGAGCTATCCCTCCCCCTGTACAGTTGCCTGTAGAGGTCATAAAGGACTTCCCCCGCCCCCCCCCACCCCCATGCACAATTGGCGAGGTGTACGCTGTGAGTGGGGTGGGGTGGGGTGGGTCCCTCCAACCTTCATCTGAAGCGTCAGGGATTGACCATAGCAGGAGATGGGACACCTGGTAGGGTGGACCAGTGCTCTAAGATGGTTCAGAGAATCTGTTTCCTTAGCTGTCCTGCTCACATGCTCAGGGTCCAACTGATCTCCAGAGTTGTGGGTGGGAAGGAATTTCCCCCTGGTCGGATTGGCAGGGACCTTTGAGTGGGAGGATGGGGCACTGATCACCTGCTAGGATAATCTGAGTATATCTGACCTAATCAATTCTTGACCATTGCAAGGGCCTCAGGCATTGGTGGAACCTCAGTCTCTCCTGTCCTCTGCTGATGGCACACAACAGTTTTGTCTCCTAAAGACTGAAATGTTTTCGTCCAAGACAAGTTTTGGGGTTCAGGGTAGGGTTGCTAGGTGAAATTTAGTGGCCTGTGAAATACAGGAAGTCAGACTAGATGATCTAATGGTCCCTTCTGGCCTTAAACTCTAGGAAACAATGAAATAGCTGGTGTATGAAAAAAACCAGGATTTGATCTCCCATGTATCTCTTCGCTCTGGGCAGAAGTTCTCCAGGAGACTTAATATTTCACAAGAAATCTGAAATGCCGTATTTATCTGTCTCCATTGTAACAGCATTCCAAGCATGAAGGAGGAACTAACAAGATTTCCCCTTCCCAGGAAAGACTGCCCATCCGTTATGCAAATTGCATCCTTCAGTTGTAACACCCAGATGCAAACGGAATCATAACTGTAACCTACACTGCCCATCCGTGTGGGATGAGGAGCACGAGTGTTGCTAAGAAATGTGACCCCATGCTTTGTACTCTTGCAGTTAAGATATTAGCAGAGCTTCATTTAGACAGCTAGAGGAGAAGTCCTTCTGCCTTTTTTGTTCTAATTTCCCCTCTCTCTGATGGAGTTGGCTCCATGGATGCAGAAGACACAAAATGAGGGCCCATAACAAACATAAAACAACTGGGAGAAAAGAAGGAAGACCTCCCCCATAACATTCCCTAGAAACTCAGATTCTCAGGAAAGTTTCCAGGTCCAGAGGCTGTAGGCCAACTCCTCAACTGGTGTAAATCAACACAGCTACAAGGAAGTCAACAGAGGGACACTGGTTTCCAGCAGCTGAGGTTCTGCTCATACAAAAGGAGAACATTACAGCTAATCTGTATGCCTATGCTTTCTAAATGTGTGTGTGTGAATATAGAATGGATATAGAGAATACAATGCTGACCCTTACCTCTGTCGGTTACCTCCTGCTCACTCACAAATTTATTCATGTTTTAATCTTTCCTCAACACTTCCTCCAGTCCTTTCTCCAAAGAGCTCCAGTACTGATAGGCAGCTGGCCTCTCAGGCTGTCCTGTCCTGTCCAGGATAGCCAGTTCAGATTATGCAAGCACTATTATGACATCGCTGTGACTGTGACATAGCACATAAACTGCTGCTGACCAGGTAGGTGCTGTGATGACATGGACAAGAGCCTCAAAGGTATTTAGGCTCCTAACTTGCACTGAAATCAATAGATGTGAGGAACCTAAATACATTTCAATATCTGGGCCCATCCATGTACGCAGTCCAATAGGTGGCTAAATTTGCTCCAGTGTAGAATTTCTCATTCGCTCTAAATCATTTTGAATTTTGGTTCCGTCCCTCTCTCAGTTTGCCACACTTTCCAATATTGGTTTTACTGGCAAATCTGCTCCTGGTTGAATGGATAGAAAATAAAAGCACCGAACAAAGAAAGAGAAGAAACTGCCTTGGAGAATGCACAGTGACACTTGAGTGTGGTTGGTTGGTTGGAATGCACAGTGACACTTGAGTGTGGGTGGTTGGTTTCCTTTGCTTTTTAATTCGGTTGATTAAAAAGCTTGATGAAATCTTATTGGACTGTATTACAAATATTGATTTTATATTGTTTTACAATGAATTGAAATTTATTCTTCATTTCCATGTCCCGCCAAACAAATCAACTAAATTATTTTTTGTTGTGTTTAATACAGTGTGGTGTCATATGTATGGCCATATGTAGAGGCCACACTTGATTTTGGAGATGATGTTGCCTTCAAAGCATTCAGGGTGATGACACTCTTTGCAGTAAACCATATGGAAAAAGAATTCCAATGACATGTGTCCTTTGCTATGTATAAGTGATTTTGTGCCTTACCCTTTCTGATTTTGCCCTTACACGGACATGCTATTCTTTTGTACTCCTCCTTAGTAATTCGTCCATGTTTCCCCATTTTGTAGGATTTCTTTTTGATTTTCAGGTCATTACAAAACTTCTGATGGAGCCATTGGCCTCTTACTATTCTTCCTGTCTTTCCTTTGCATTGGCACTTGTGCCTTTAATATTGTCTCCTGGAGGTTAAACTGCCAGCTTTCCTGAACTCCTTTATGCCTTAGACTTTTTCCCCATGGGTCGCTACCTACCAATTCTCTGAGGATGTTAAAGTCTGCTTTGGCAGTCCTTCTCCTGTCATTCTCACTCCTTCCTTTCCTTAGAATCATGAAATCTATCCTTCCTGATCCCTTTCACCCAAATCACCTTCCACCTTCACATTCACCACCAGCTCCTCCCTGCTGGTCAGAATCAAGTCTAAAATGGCTGTCCCCCTGCTTACTTCCTCCATTTTCTGAAACAAAGCATTGTCCCCAGTACATTCCAGGAACTTATTGGATAATTTTGGGTTTTACCGTATTCCTTTTTCAGCAGATGTCTGGGTAGGTAAAGTCCCCCATTACGATCAGGATTTGTCTTTTGCATATTTCTGTTGTTTGTTCTAGAAATGCCTCGTCTCCCTCCTCTTCCTGATTTGGTGGTCTGTAATAGACCCCCTACCAGGACCTCACCCCTGTTTATTCCCTCTTTTATCTTTACTCAGAGACTTTCAACTGGTCTGCTTCTCACCTCCTTCTGGACCTCAGAACAGGTTTACAATGCAATATGTCCTCTCTTTTTTTTCCTGCCTGTCCTTCCTCAACAAGCTATAGCCCTCTATACCAATAGTCCAGTCATGAGATTTATCCCATCAAGTATCTGTGATGCAGTTAAGCTCAGTTAAGATTCATGCACTAAAACTCCCAGTTCTTACTGCTTATTCCCCATTATTATTACTCCTTGCTTGTGTGTACAGACATCTAAGACGTTAAGCGGATGTCCCCATGGATTTCCCTCTTGTTTCTCTGGTAATTCTACTGCAATTTTCCACATCTACTTCTCCCCACACAGCTAGTTCTCTATTAAGGCCACCTTTTTTTTACCAGATGTCAGGTTCACATACTTCCATTTACCGTGACTAATCTCTTAAGCTAGCGGGGATGGCCACGCTATAAAAATATTTCTGTAGATCACCATGTGATTATTTGCATTGCAGTACTGCCTCACAGTCCCAGTCACAGAGCAGGATCCCATTGCGCTAGGACCTGTACAAACAGAGAACAAGATGGTCCTTAACTGTCATTAATTAATTAACACATCTTAACAGCACAACAAACAGACAAGAGGATAATAAAGCAAGCAGAAAAGCCCCCTTTGACCAGGTACCAGCAGATAACTAATATAGTGCTACCTATTTCGGGAACTTTCTTCCTGAGTCAGGGTCTGATGTGACTCAGCCCCTGTTCCATGCCATTGTGTAAACTGGGGACTCGTACATTTGCACAAGATGGAAAGTATCCAGTGGCACACAGTTGAGGCCTACTCCATTTTTAGTACATAAACAGCAGGCCGCTCTGCAAGAAGCTAAGGGCATGGTCAGCACAGAGAGTTTGCCTGTCTCTGTGCTGGTGTTCTGCACCCCTCACAGTCTACACCTGGCTCCATAAAGTCGGGCCTTTCAAAAATGCAGCATCAGGTAGGAGCGCAAGTAATTGTAAGAATGCTTGCTCATTGCAGCTGTTAACATCCGGGCAAGGCATCCACATATAAGTCCACTACGGATGGACCAGTGATGGGAAGAGTGTTCATGCATGTGACAAGTAACACCATGAACTATGTCATGCCACAGAACAAATTAAGATCAAGAACAGAACAAGAGTATGTGTGGCAAAACCATGACAAACACTGTGCAGGCATCAAGGAGCTCATAAATTAGCACATCATCACCCAAACACTGCCACAGCTTGACTTAGAACTTGGGCAACAGTAGACCCTCAAAAGGAGGAGGCCACAGCTTTACACCCGTGGTCACTGTGATGTTAACTGGCTGCATTTGACAAGAGCTGGATCAGAGGCTGACTTTGAGTGTATTTACAGGGGGCAAGGTTTTCACAACACAAGCCTTGTGCACACACGCAAATAGTGTTCTGCAGCAGTGCAAGTTGAGCTGCAGCAATGAGCAGCGGGATCCTGCTTGGGCTCGTAATTCATACACTTCTCTCACGAATGAGGATCAACAGATTAACCCATACTGAATGCAGCTTGACAATATACCATCACTTAAAACACATTACAGTCAGAGAGGATGATAAATATTCCATTTATACACATTATGTACAAGGCCCGAAATGACTGAGGATGCAAGAAAACAAAGCTGGTAAATACAGAAAATGCATTTGTCATAAATATAAAGGGAAGGGTAAACCCCTTTAAAATCCCTCCTGGCCAGAGGAAAAATCCTCTCACCTGTAAAGGGTTTAGAAGCTCAAGGTAACCTCGTTGGCACTTGACCAAAATGACCAATGAGGGGACAAGATACTTTCAAAAGCTGGGAGGAGGGAGAAAAAACAAAGGGTCTGTGTCTGTGTCTGTCTGTCTGAAATCAGTGGAAGCTAGGAGCCTAAATACCTACTGTAGAATTTGACCCAATAACCACAATAATACTAATTTGCATTTCTAGAGAGATTTTCTTCTTCAAAGCATTTTACACACATGTTTTCTAACTCTCTGCTTCAAATAAAAGCCATTATTGACAGACAATTATATTTTCCCGTCACAGCACAGACAAATAGGAGAGTGAAGAGAACACAGTTTATTAATGGGATTTTAAGCAGGTTCTCGTATGGAAAATAATTAAAGATCCAGCACTCAAAAGATGACTCTGCTTAGCTGTGTGCCTTGTGGCTTAAAGCAGAATTCCAAGAACATTACTTCGCTTTTTGAAATGGTTTCTCAATTCATGACAACTCAAAATATCTGCTTCCGCCTAGTGGTGCGGGTTTGCATAACATGTGTTGTTTGTATTCCCTGTTTTCGATATCTTTGCCTAAAAGATAAAATACATCCGAATCTACTGAGACAATTCACACTTCTGCACAAAGCCACAACAGCACTAAGAATGTATATCTTTGTTAGCAAATAGGATCATTAGGGAGAAGGAAAAGGATAATCTCAGAAAGAGGCTCTCTCTTTCTCCTTCACTTTATTCTATCTAGGTTTTTCTACTGTTCTCATCAATGAAGTATCTGAGTAGCTTCCTCTAGTACATTAATAATATGACTCACATCTGTCATGGTCATATCTTTTATTGGACTAACTTCTGTTGGTGAAAGGAGTGCACAGAGTTCTCCTTCAGGTCCTTGAAAGGTTATTTCTTTCACCAACAGAAGTTGGTCCAACAGAAGATATTACCTCAGCTAGGGTGACCAGATGTCCTAAGTTTATAGGGACAGTCCAGATATTCGGGGTTTAGGCGCCTATCAATCCCACCCCACCCCCATCACGATTTTTCATACTCACTATCTGGTCACCCTATCCCTCCCCCACCTTGTCTCTCTAATAGCCTCGGAATGACATGGGAGTTTGTTCTCCTGTCACAGGCTGTCCCCTGAGAAAGCTCTATCTACTGCACAGACAAGCCTCATCCTTCTAGTAGAACACTTCATGGTGCCTGAGAAATAGGCCCTGTCAGCCACACCCCTAATCCCAGGGATTTACCTGATATTTTAGATATACTGGGCCCTGGCCACTGAGCCCCTGGAAGAGAAGGACTGCGACCTGGAACCTGACTTGATGTGTTCACGTTGCAGAAGTATGTACACAGTGTCGGAAGGCAAACAACAAACAACACTTCAATGGTCACTGAATGAGGGGCCTGTGGAAAAAAATACTACCATTGTGCAATTCAAGACTGTGTCAAAATGCACGTGCACAGTACTCAGACTCCCTGAATCCTGGCATTTCCGAACTTTCCATTGCTCAGTTTTGCAAACTTACTAATTGTTATTTTCATGCAGATTTTTATGTATTTGTTGGGCGTCTAAAGATATAAAAATACAGACATCGGTTCATATCATTGTCGTGCAAACATCCCCATTTCATTGTTTGTTTTTAAAGAAAAAAGGACAGGACTAGGTTCTGGCAATTTCTGTATTGAGCTGTAAAGAAAGATATTTTTAAGGGTTTTGAACTGTCGAAACAGAGGCACAGAGATTGTCTCACACAGGGAGGAGTGGGTGATGCAGTGCACACTTTCCCAAGCCAGCAGAGCTGCTGGACCCCAAGAGATTCCCCCTCTATTCCTGAGTCAACCTTTGCCAGAAGCAAGCAGACAGAAGGACAAAAGTCGCTCTCCATTTTAATAAAGGCTCTTGTAACTTCCTGGGTAAACTGGTCCCTTCCATTCTTTAGCTGACTATTACTCAGGCTCTTTTCTTACTGGCAAACTTGAATTTTGATTTTTCTACGTCATGGCCAGTCTTTATCATCTCTCTTGTAAACTTGAATATGCCAATCCCTGAGACGACATACTTTCTTGTTTTTTCCTGATTTGGCAATCCTAGCTTTGGGGATTGAGCTCCCATTTAAGGTACTTTTAATGATGACCCCCAGTCCTTTATTTCATCTATCAGGATGTTCAAAGAGAGCAGCTACCCTTCACTGAACGCCACTGCTCTGACTTTGGATTCCCTTGTAGAATGTGTGGGGCTGGGGTAGTTGTCTCAGCTGGATTCTTAATCCAGAGGAAAGACGCTCTCCCCTGTTCAATCAAGATCAGAAATGGCACATAGATTTGGGAGAAAAAGTACATTTTATTTTTACTCTATTTTCTTATTTCTCAAAAGGAACAGTACAACAAAGATAAAAACATTGTGAATAATCAATATAGGTATTGATGTATCTCGTCTGAAATGGGACAGCTGCTCTTCTACTCTCGGGATGGATGCTATGTCAATAGATAAGATAAAAAGACAGGCCTAACTGAGAGACTGAACCCATATGAGGGCCAAATTCTGCTCCTCGGTTACATGAGTATGTCGCTCCCCGACTAGGGCCCA
Organism: Caretta caretta; assembly: GCF_965140235.1. Taxonomy (NCBI): domain Eukaryota; kingdom Metazoa; phylum Chordata; order Testudines; family Cheloniidae; genus Caretta; species Caretta caretta. The sequence continues at coordinate 17,287,115 of NC_134225.1, forward strand.
AATCTGTGTAAAGAAGAGTACATCTGGTCCCAAGGGAGTATCGAACAACTTCCAAACTGTATAAGAAGGGTGGTTGAGTCTAAACTAGAAAGACAGTTCCAAATATGGACCGCAGTTCAGGAAAGCAGCCTTATTCATCCCAGCATATGATGTAAGAAAATTCTGAAAATGTGGATCTAAGATCATGGTCATAATTTAAAAAAATTAATTGACACAGCAGACACCATTCACATTTGAAACATAAAGTAGCTTAAAACTGTCCTAGCTTGAAGTGGTGTGAAACTGCTTCAGGAAATGTGGTCCTCTTACAAGTGTAGATGTGAGGTTGCACATATGGTAAAGCCATGTATACAGAATACATGCTGATCTTAATCCTACAAATTTCCTAAACACTATACAGAATATCTAATTGCTTATTTTTAAATCCTAATCAGAGGAAAATTAAAATGATTTGTGCAAATAATTGAATTCTAAGGATTGTGTAACAACAAACACTCTTATTTTCTAGATCTACTGAGAGCTAGCTCTGAGAGAACAAAACAGTATTTTCAGTGTTTATGGGTCTTTACTGAAGCAGGTCTATTCTTTATCGAAGAACAGGAAAAGAAAAGAATTCACAATATTGTTATCCCTTTTGACATGAGTAATTCGTGAATATTTTGGGTCTTGTGAGTTGTTTCCACTGGGGGAGAAATGGATGATGGAGTCAGGTATTTTTTTGACACAATCCTGCTTATTTACAAAGAATGTACACAAAGTTCTATTTCCCTAACGACAGCAGGAATAGTTTCTTGGCTCACAATTCCAAGCCTCTTTCTATCCAGCAGTCTACCCTAAAGCGCGCGTGCTCTCTCTCTCTCTCTCTCTCTCAACTTTTTCTGAGATCACACTACAAATACTTCTCTGGGGCTCCTTTGTGCTTCTGCGGTGTCACACTCCCTCTCTTCCTCCCCCCCGCCCGAACCCCATCTCCCTGCATTTGCATTCAGACCCTAGTGAAAGCCCCTTCCACTGTATGGCTCAACTCCTAGTCCAACTTTACTTGATGGTGACTTCTATTAAGTCAGCCATCTGTTCCACAAAAGAGCTTGATTGTTTTTACATTGATCCTGAATAAAGGACAACTGGTAAGCCCACCAGCTTCAATAAGGCTTCCCCTTTCCCCAGCATAACTACCTGTTTTCATGTTGTTTTTATAAATCTGTATCTTGTACATGTCCGCAAAACCCACAGCATTCTTTTATTTTTACGAACCTGAAACAGGATATTGAATGCATAATTTCAGTTACACCAATGTAAATCTGTGGTAATTCATTAGAATTAGTCCATATTTATCCTGGTGGCAAAATAGGTTAGCACGTCACTAGAGAAAACATGACACTTTTTGATAATTGTTATTGTTGCCGGCACCCAGTGCCGAGAGGCTAAACAACAGCTGAGGTTGGTTTGCTACCCGCTGTGCTACACCCAATAATCACAACGGGGTGGAGAAGCAGAAAAGTTTATTTGCAGCTGCAAAAAGGTCCAGGGAGAATAGAATCTCCAATCCTGCACCCAGAGCAGGAAGTTACACAGGCTTTTATACATCCTTTTTCCCAGCATACCTATCCAATAGCAAGCTGCCCTAAGTATCCATATAGCCAGCCAATCCAGTTCCCAGCTAGTGCCCTTGTCCTCTGTATCATTTGTTAAACTATACATAAAGCTGCTTTATTCAGCATTGTTCTTCCATATCTGCCCTGTTTGGCCTTGTTTAGTTTCAGGCAGTCTGACTCTGCAACATATTGTTGCAGATCCTCAGCATAACTGCTGCGAGTGCCTCCAGACGCGGGGGCCAAGGACACTTGGGCCTAGTATGCAGAGCTGCTGCGAGTGCTTCCAGGCGGGCGGGGGGGCAAGGGCGGGGGAAGTACACCTGGACCTAGTGCGAGGGGGCCTCATCGACACTCGTGGTCTTCCATCCTCTCGAGTTACCTAGTGGCCATGCCCCAGTGTCCCCACTGAACTCCCACATCTGAACTCCCAGCCAGAGCCCGTACGTGCTCCACCACTAGAGGCCCTGATGCAGCAAGCCACCCCATACAGCAAAACAAAACTACTCCCCACATGGCATTAGGATGGCAAACGATAATAGAGAAAGATAAGAACTTGCTCTAACAGGGGTTCTCCAACTTCATTGCACCACGACCCCCTTCTGACAACAAAAATTACTTCGCGACCCCAGGAGGGAGAACCAAACCCTGAGCCCGCCCAAGCCCTAGCTCCCCCGGGCCAGAAGGGGCCAAAGTCAAAACCCAAGGGCTTCAGGCCCAGGCAGGGGGCGGGGGGAGCTGTAACCTGATCCCAGGGCTGAAGCCCAAGTCTCAGCCCTGCTGCCCAGGGCTCAGGCTTGGGCTTCAGCCCTGGGCCCAGCCAAGTCTAACTCCAGCCCTGGCGACCCTATTAAAAAGGGATCCCGACCCACAGTTTGAGAACCGCTGTGCAGTAACATGCACTGATTATTGGTGATACTTGGTTTCCTCACAAAGACACGCACAAGGTTACATGGAACTCACCAGATGGTTAAACCACAAACCAGACTGAACACATGCCAGGAGACCAGGTTGTAGGCGGTCAGGCATAGTGGTCAGAGTGGGAGTCATACCTAGTGGTGAGTGTCCAAATGCCAAAAGCAGGGATTGAGACAGGGCCAAAACCAAGAAGCAGGGCCAAAGATTAGAACTAGAGTCAGAATCCAAATGCCAGAGCCAAGAATCAAGTAGGGTGACCAGACAGCAAATGTGAAAAATCGGGGTGGGGGTGGGGGGTAATAGGAACCTATATAAGAAAAAGACCCCCAGATCAGGACTGTTCCTATCAAATTGGGATATCTGGTCACTCTAGAATCAAGAGAGAGTCGGAGTCAGGAATCAGAGCCAAGGGTCAGAACCGGATCACCGGGGCCAGGGAAGAAGGGAGCAGGGCTTGTTCTGAGGAAGGAGCAAGGCTGGGTGTAGGACAGGATCTGGGCTGAAGCTGTGGAGGAGCAGAGCAAAAGCAGGGCTTGGCAAGAGCTGAGCCCAGGGAGGCAGAGAATCACTGAGCACCCAGCGAGCGACTGCTGCTGCTGAGTTTAAGAACCAGGCAGCTAACTTCTTCAGCCAATCTGGCAGGGTGGTCCAAGCAGGCTAGTGTCGGAGGATGGTGCCGTGGGGAAGGCGAGCAGAGCTTCATCATCATGGGCTTGCTTCTGGACGGCGCCGTGCCTTGTGGGGCCGGAGGTCTATCTTGCCTGGTGGGAAACTGCGGTGCCATCATAGAATCATAGAATATCAGGGTTGGAAGGGACCGCAGGAGGTATCTCGTCCAACCCCCTGCTCAAAGCAGGACCAATCCCCAATTTGTGCCCCAGATCCCTAAATGGCCCCCTCAGGGATTGAACTCACAACCCTGGGTTTAGCAGGCCAATGCTCAAACCACTGAGCTATCCCTCCCCCTAGCAATCAAGTCCCTGGCCACCTCCAACGTGTCTAGGATGGAAGGGAGCTCCTGCTCCTCCACCTGGCACTCTCTAGCAGGAGGGTCCTGCCAGAGGGTGGGGAAGGGCCAGGATAAGTGTAAAGCAGCTCTGAGACCTCTGCCCATCATAGAGGAGCCTTTCCAGAGGGTGGCCATGGACATAGTGGGGCCCCTCAGCAGGGCAACCCGGTCGGGGAAGAAATACATTCTGGTGGTGGTAGATTTCGCTATGCGCTACCCCAAGGCAGTGGCCATGTCGTCTATGGAGGCAGACACCGTGGCAGACGCGCTGCTCTCCGTTTTCAGCAGAGTGGGGTTCCCCAAGGAGGTCCTTACAGACCAGAGGTCCAACTTCATGTCAACCCTGCTCCAGTGCTTGTGGGAGAAGTGTGGGGTCCGACACACCTGGGCCTCGGCGTGTCACCCTCAGTCCAAAGGGCTGGGGGAGAGGTTCAACGGGACCCTAAAGATGATGCTGAAAACCTTGATGGACCAGCACCCACAGGACTGGGAGAAGTATTTACCCCACCTGCTGTTCACATACAGGGAAGTGCCCCAGGAATCCACAGGGTTTTCCCCTTTCAAGTTGTTGTATAGGAGGAGGGTGAGGGGACCCTTCGACTTGATGAGGGACGAGTGCGGGGGGAAGGCCTCCCCCGATGGAGTATGTACTGACCTTTCTGGAAAAGCTCGCGGAGCTCATGGGCTTGGCCAGGGGAAACCTAGCCAGGGCACAGAGGAAGCAGAAGGTCTGGTACGACCGCTCAGCACGTGCCTGCTTCTAGGCTACCAGGGACCAGGGGATACTTCTCATCCCCATGAGGAAGCACAAGCTGCAAGCTGCCTGGGACGGCCCCTTCAAGGTCATCAGACAGGTAAATGAAGTGAAATATGTAGTGGAACTGTCCATCTGGGCACACAGCCACCAGGAGCACCATGTCAACATGATGAAGCCATACTGGGACAGGGAGAAGTGGGGGCTGGCTGGGTGTGGGCAGTGGGAGGAGAAGGGAGAGGATCCCCTGGTGGGACTCCTCCCTGAGGTGGGGGCTGACCCCTCGCTGGAATCAATTCTTCTCTCAGACCAGCTAACCCCTGCCCCGCAGGCAGAGATCAGAGAGGTGCTGCCTTCACACCGGCAGCTGTTCTCCAGCCGGCCTGGGCTCACTAACCTGGCTGTTCACCGGGCAGAAACAGGAGCCAATCTTCCCATCAGGTGTTCCCCATTCAGGGTCACTAGGAAAACAGCCCAGGACCTGGAGAGAGAGGTTGGAGACATGCTGGCTTTAGGGGTGATCCAGCCGTCCTCCAGCCCCTGGGCCTCTCCCATGGTGCTGGTCCTCAAGAAGGACGGGTCGATCCGGTTCTGTGTGGATATGGGAAGTTCAGTGCCATCACCGTGTCCGATGCCTACCACCGATAAAATCTCTAGACAAGTTGGGGGGGCGCTGATGTGATGAAGTGGGACTGTTCTTAATGGTTCCTCTGAATAGTGTGGGGGTGCCTCAGTTTCCGTATGCAGTTCTTAAGTATCTAGGTGGTGGGATAAGGGTGTATGATGACTGCAGAGCCCTAGAGGGCAGGTGTGTGCAGGAGTCTGGACACAGAGAATGGCCAACACCCTGTTTCCTGGCCACTGATGGCCTGGGCCCTTCCCCCCTGCAGGGTGAGAGCTAAAGGGTTGGAGAACAAGGGAATCAGGTGACCTCCTGGCTCCGGAAAGGAACAAAGCCCAGAGGAGGAGGGGCTGGAGGGAGTTTCAGTTTGGGGCTGGCTGGGACATGGAGTAAAGGGCAGACGTGGTTGTCTGGCTCACTGCCCCCCAAAATGGACCCAGCTGAGGGGTCCTGTTCTCTGCACCTACAAGCTCTGTTTTAGACCATGTTCCTGTCGTTTAATAAACCTCTGTTTTACTGGCTGGCTGAGAGTCACATCTGACTGCGAAGTTGGGGTGCAGGACCCTCTGGCTTCCCCAGGAGCCCCGCCTGAGTGGACTCACTGTGGGAAGCGCACGGAGGGGCAGAGGATGCTGAATGCTCCGAGGTCAGACCCAGGAAGCTGTGTGAGCTGTGTGTCCTGCAGACAGTCTGCTCACAGACAGGAGACTTCCCCAGAGTCCTGACTGGCTTCATGGGGAGCAGTTCCAGAGCATCGTCCGGGGACTCCATGACAGCTATCAAATCCCCCCTCACTCTTCTCTTCTGCAGACAAAATAACCACAGTTCCCTCAGCCTCTCCCCATAAGTCACGTGCCCCAGCTCCCTACTCATTTTCATTGCCCTCCACTGGACTCTCTCCAATTTGTCCGCATCCTTTCTGTAGTGGGGGCCCAAAACTGGACGCAATACTCCAGATGAGGCCCTCACCAGTGCTGAATAGAGGGGAATAATCCCTTCCCTCGATCTGTGGGCAATGCTCCTACTAATGCAGCCCAATATGCTGTTAGCCTTCTTGGCAACACGGGCACACTGCTGACTCATATCCAGCTTCTCATCTGCTGTAACCCCAGGTCCTTTTCTGCAGGTCCTTTTCACCAGTTCCTTATCCACCTTTCAATTCTCATATTAGACCCCATCTTCTCCAATTGAACTAATAATTTCCCAATTGTATCAAATGCCTCACTGACATCCAGGTAGATTAGATCATTGGTTCTCAAACTGGGGGTCACAACCCGGTTAAGTGGGGGGGTCACGAGCCCCAACCCCAGCGCGCGGCTGTAAGTTGCGAGCCCCGACCCCTGCGCCAGGCTGTCAGCTCCGACCCCTGTGTGGAGCTGCGGGGCTACGAGCCCCAACCCGGGCACACGGCTGTGGGTCCCGACCCCTGTGCTAGGCTGTGAGCCCTGACCCCGGTGAGCGGCTGTGAGTCCCGACCCCGACCCCTGGGCCGGGCTGTGAGCCCCGACCCCGACAGGGAATCGTGGTTGTGAGCACCGACTCCAACCCCCATACAGGGCTGCAAGCCCAGACCCCAACCCTGGCCAGGAGCGAGGCTGTGATCCCTGAGTCCGACTGCCACATGGGGTTGCAAGTCCTGACCCCAACCAGGAGTGGGGCTGTGAGCCCTGAGCTGGGGCATCCAGGACGCTGTGAGCCCCGATCCCTGTAATGGGGTTTCAGGCGGAGCCCGGCCATGCTGAGGGTTATCAGCCGAGAGCACACACAGGGTTGTCAGCCCCGAGCCCCGCCACCCTCTGCGTTTTAGTCTTAATTTAAAAGCAGTGAGTAAAGGTAAATTCATTTTAAGCCATAGGGTTTACATTTAGTATTTAACATAGTGTTAAATATCAAAAATGTGTTTTTAATTTTTAAGGGGGGGGTCGCACTCAGAGGCTTGGTGTTCGAAAGGGGTCACCAACACAAAAAGTTTGAGAACCACTGGATTAGATCTACTGCATTTCCTTTGTCTAAAACCTCAGTTATCTTCGCAGAGAAACAGATCAGGTTGGCCTGGCAGGACCCACCGATTGTAAAACCAGGTGATATTTTATCCCAGTTACCGTTCACCTCTTTGTCCTTCATTACTTTCTCTCTCATAATTTGTCCCAAGACCTGGCAGACAGTTGAGGTCAAATTAAAAGGCCTGTAGATACCTGGACCACGTTTTTTTCCATTTCTTAAAAATAGGAACTATATTAGCAATTCTCCACTCCCCCGCCCCGAGTTTACAGAGTCATCAGAAATCCTTGCTATTGGGCTTGCAATTCCATGTGCCAGTCCCCTTACTCTGCATGGATGGAGCTTATGGGGTGCTAGGGGCTGCAGTGAGTGGGGTGGGAGGACCCAGTAGGGGGCACTCGCCCCTTCTAGTCTGTGCCGGCCCCAGCATAGTGCTCAATTTGTGCTATTTTGGGGGTTGTAAATCTAAGCTCCTGAGTGCTTGTCACTAAGGAGCCCATGTGCAGCGCAGCCTGGTCATAGAATCATAGAATATCAGGGTTGGAAGGGAGCTCAGGAGGTCATCTAGTCCAACCCCCTGCTCAAAGCAGGGCCAATCCCCAATTTTTGCCCCAGATCCCTAAATGGCCCCCTCAAGGATTGAACTCACAACCCTGGGTTTAGCAGGCCAATGCTCAAACCACTGAGCTATCCCTCCCCCCTGGCTCCCTGGCCCAGCTCCCCACGCTCTGTTCAGCACAGTGCAACTAGATGTGGGATTCTTCACTTGTCCTAATCTACTGTGCTGTGTGGCTGTTAAACAGCTGCTCCGTCCCACCCCAGAGGTGGCTGCATCTCACTGCTGGGCAAAGGATCCCTGTATAAATAGCCCCTGCGCCCCACCCCAGAGGGGGCTACATCTCAACCCCAGGGATGAACTGAGTGACTGGAATACAAGTGACTCTAGTCCTGGGAGTGACCAGGGCTGCTGGGCCTCTTGCCAGGGAGGTGGGCAAGAGATTGGGGCCCTGAGGTGGTGCAAGGCCGGGGCCGAGATTCTTCTGGCCGTGGGAGCCCAGTGACTCAGTCAGTGCCCTGCTCCCAGCCAGCCCTCCCCATTCACCGAGCCCTTCGTGCCAGCCATGTCGCTCTGAGGCGCAGTAGGTGCCACTCGATAGGTCACCTACAATCACACGGTTTCTTTTCGGTGCCTCGACTGGGCAGCGGGTAATGAGAGGTGGATAACTGATTCTCCAGGCCAGGACTACAGACCTGCTCCCCCGCTGCGCCAGGGATGCCCCGCTGGTCCCATCTCTGCCCCAAGAGCCTCCCCCTGCAGTCCCTGGCAGGGAAGGGATTGCCCCACTGCCAGCGCCCAGCAGGCCTATGTGTGACATGAGTTTGGGGGTCTCAACCCCGTCCCTAGGGGGATGGGTCCATGCTCTGACGGGGATTAGCTGACAGCCAAGGACTGGCCAAGAGTGCCCTCCCCGCCTTCTCGGGCAGGGCAAGGGGTGGAGTACAGAGTGATCTGCTGTGGGGCCCAGGCCCTCAGTCTCTGGGGCTGGCATCACTGCCCCAGCAATGAACCTCCCCCAGGGGCAGGGAGCAGCTGCCGGGTCCAAAGCATCCCAGCAAACACTGGCCATTCGGCACCAGCCAGGGGAAGGTCTCGCACCCAGGCCATTCTGGATCAGAAGCGTGTGTGGAGAGATGGGAGCTGAACACGGACCCCTCTCCAAACTCCCAGCAGCCCCCAGGGCCTCATCCCTGCGATCCCTCTACCGCCATGGGCACAGGGACCCTCAGCCAGCCCCCCCATAGGGCCCAACAGTGGGGAACCCAGCCCCTTACCTGGCTGGTCCCTCCCACGGCCCTGACGCTGGCCCCAGTTCAGCCCCGTTCCTCCACTCTGCAGGGCTCTGGAGAAGCCTCCACTGGCAGCTTTGCCGCTGGCGCTCTGTGGCAGCTCCTGCCGAGGCCCCAGGGCCCAGGCCGGGCAGCGCTGCCCTCCCAGGGGGCTCGTTAGCCAGGGCCATGCAGAAGCCTGGGGCCCAAAGGCCAACCATGGCTCCCCAGCCGGGAGCAGGTTTCCTTGACACCTGGGTACCCCAGGGGGCCAGATCCTAAAGAGCAGGAGGGGAAGATGCAGAAAGAGGAGAGCTGTGCCCGGGGCCGTGGAGCGGGGGGATGGGACAGAGCGACGTTTAAACCAGAGGGGCAGAGGGCGCGCCCCATCTTCCTGAGAGCCCTGGGCTGGCCTGTGCCCCCTGGCCCCAGGGGTGGGGGCTGGAAAGTGACTTGCCTTGCCCCAGAGTGCCAAGGCCACTGGCTGTACCAGAGAGACAGGGCAGCTGCAGGAAACCGCCCCCCCCTCCCCCTCCGAGCCGGGCTCTGTGGGGCCAGGATTCAGGCCTGGGGAACTTTGGGCCTTGTGGAGGGGACTCCAGCACTGGGGAAAGGGCCAGCTCGACTGCCCCAGAGCCCAAGGCTTGCATCACAACCCCATCCCCCACGCCAACGGCCCTGCCCTGAAGGGACCCATCTAGGGGCAGAGCGGAGCTCAGGCTCTAGCCCCAGCGTGCCAGTCCCACAGCCGGCAGGCAACGCGGGTGCTGTCCCAACAGGAACTGGACTGAGCCCCTCTCCACAGTCACCACCCACTGTCAGACACTGCTCCCCTGGGACAGATTCGAACCCGTGACCCAGAGGGGAGAGACGCCCCCTACACTGCCAGCCCAGAATATTATTATTCATCTTACATAGCACTGTCCAGCAAAACACTTCCCAAAGGAGGTCAGTATCATCATCCCCACTGTACACATGGGGAAACTGAGGCAGAGGGCAGGGAAGGGATTTGCTCAAGGTCACCCAGTGGCAGAGCCAGACATAGACCTCAAGTCTGCTGCATCCCAGTTCAGTGCTTTACCCACTAGGCCACACTGCCTCCCTTGACTCTGTGGCCATAGCTCGGGAGCGGCTTTCCCTCCACGCACTGCCAGGGGGAGCCATGAGATGTTTAGTATTGTCTGTCCCAAGTGTGGGGAGGCACGAGCCACTCCGGGTCCCACACAGGTGCCTCTGTCCAGATGGCACGAAGGCCGAGCGGGCCCATCAGCTTTGGTGCCCCTCTTGCCCCCCAACATTCAGAAGTCACTAGTCAGGCCTCAAAATCATGAGATTTGCTTAAAAAATCACAAGATTTTAATATTTGTTTGCATTCTGGCGTGGCTGTGTTTGGGAGATGCGAGGTCTGGGGCTTCTCCTCCATGCCGAGGGTGGGCACTTTATCTAACGAAAGTGAAGATTCTTCGTTACTGATCCCATTCCAACTCACCCACCCACCCACTGCTGGGCTCACCATGCAATGATGGGCATTGGCAACGCTGGCCATTTAAGGGTTAAAGTGTGACAGGGTGTTGGTCTACCCTGGCACTAGAAGGGCAGCAGGAAGAGCAGCAGCCCCACAATTGAGCTGCCTTGGAAATTTGGGGGTGTGTGTGGAACCCTTATGGTTTCACCCCTTGCAAAAAATTTTCAAAAGCCAAAAATATGTATGTGTGTGTGTGTGTGTGTGTGGTTTTTTTCATCCCCTCCCATCCACTTTCCAGTGGCAAATGAGAAAAGGACAAAGGGCAGAGAAATGGGGGAGGGAGGGGTAATTTTTCGAAGGCTTTTTTTAAATTGCTCATCAAAAACCTGAAATGTTTAGAAAGAAGCAAATTTTTTCTTCAACACTGTCAAGAAAAAGGCCAATTTACCAACAAAAAAGCTCAGGCTTTAGTTAAAAGAGGAGCGAAAGAAGCAGGGCTGAAATAGGTACAGAATATAATGAAAGGAGGGGGGTGCTCCTATTTGCCCCCCCTTCACCTGCCCCAGTGTTGCAAGGGCAATGGGACGCTCTGTGAAAGCAAATGTCAAGGGAAGTTACATAGTTAGCCAGGGGAACTCACTGCCACTAGATGTCACTGACATTGCGAGCCTGGCAGGATTCAGACAAGGATGGTGGGGTAGCAAGGGTTTCAGGACAGAATTTAGAAAACAGGGCACAAGGCCACTGCTGACTGTCAGGATGAGGGAGATATGCCCCCCTCCCCCGACTGGTTATGTCATCATTAGCCACTAGGAGGGGGTTCTTGCACCTTCCTCTGAAGTAGCTGGTGCTGGGGTGGCTGGCCCCATTGATCTGATTTGGGGAAGGAGGCAGCAGGGAGAGGGCAGGGTACTGGGCTAGATGGGTCCTGTGACGCTAGCAGACCAGGTGCCAGCTCATGCCCAGGCCTCACTAAACACTGACAAATGCAGAGCTTGACCCAGCCTGTGTGTTAGCTGTGTGACAACAGCTGCTGATCAGCGTGTGTGGAGTGTTTCGACTTGTGGAATTGCTTGCAGGATTGATCTCTCCCATAACCTCTGTAGCCCGGGGTATAAAGTTAGAATGAATGTTTGCATCATAAACCTCTGTAACTGCTCTACACCACTGAGTTTGCAAGGCAGCTTGCGTCCACCTAACACTGCGTCTACACTAAAATTTGGCTCCCGCTGATGTAACTCACCTGCTTTGCCGACTTAATCATGCCACTTCCCCCAGTCAGCGTAGTTAGGTCAATGCAGCGTCAGTGTACGTACTGCGTTGCTTACATCGACTGTCCCGCAATGCCCCACACTGACAGTACAATCGATACCACACACCACAGACACAAAGAGCCAGGTGTACACACACACAAGTGCTGTAACTACTGTGGCGGCTGCATGCAGGGCAATTTGATTTTGTAGTGTAGCCGTGGCCTGTGTAACTCCCCCAACAGGGGAGAAGTATGAATTAGTGTAAAGTGCTGGGCCTGCCCATTGAAACCAAACGAGCCATTGCGAAACATCCTTACTGATTGCCTCTGTTGTTAGATATTTCACTGCGTGTGTGTGTGTTCTCCCTGTGTGCTGCCCCAGCTCTGTGCAGACAGCCAGCACAGCAGACCTTGAGTGAACCGCCCAATGACCACAAGATCCGTTAAGGGACGAAGGTACCCGGCCAGGTTTATTGTTGACAAGGCATGCTAATAGCACCTGGCAGACTCTACGAGGATACTAAGACACGTATGCCTGTGACAATGGACGCAGCTCAGTGAATGGTGGGACTTTCCATTGCCTTCTTGGCTGGACCAACACATTCTCTCAGAGATACCCTGATACAAACAAGCTGCCCCTCTGACTTAGATACTGCCCTCTGACCTGGCTAGTTATTGTCCACTTTTTTTGTACATGTTGGTTTGATTAAAACATTTGTATTTATTACGTTGCTCTTTGACCTTATCTTTTAGGAGGGCTCAGTGTGTTCCTGTTATCCTTGGGGAATGTTTTTGTGCCATTCTTGATATTGTGGTTTTTGTACCATGCTTCTGGAATGTGTTTGTGTGAGTCCTTTGTGGCGAGCACTGTCCAGGACTGCGCGTTTCTGCACGATCAGCGCTGGGCTGGCCAGATTCTGGGAACGTGCAAGTGGGCAGGGCCTGATGTTTGCTCACAGCAGGGAGAGGGGATACTGGGCTGGATAGGCCCTGTAGGAACCAGCCAGGCTGAGTTTCCTGCAGGGCAGAGGGAGGTGATTGGGCCTCGTTAGATGCAGCCTGGGGGGCTGGCTGTGGTGAGGGGGTCTTGGGCTTTGGGGGGGTTCTCTGCAACAAGCTGTCTCTGTGACTGATGCTGATCACACTACGCTGCCCCCTTCTTAAAGCCCAGCCCAGCAGCTGGAGCCCACCCAGTAATTAGGAAATGAGATTTAATTTCAGGCAACAAAATGCCACGAAAGTGGCGGGTGAGCCGGCTTTGGGCTGTGCGGTAAGATGATAAGCAGCATCACACGTGCTGGTTGGTTGCATAAGTGTGAACTTGGCTCAGGCTGGTCGCCTTCCCCACCCCCCGCCCAGCCCTGGAGGTTGGGGGCCGACTCTGGGGAGGGCTGGGGAACGAGATGCTGGGTCCCTGCCCGGGAGAAGGGGTGTGCGCTGGGCATCATTCTGGGATTGCTCAGCCCCCAGCATGGCCTGGCCCAGGGCAGGGACCCAGCAGTCCATACCCACAAGGGATGGGCAGGTTGGGGACAGGGCTAGCTCAGTTTGGGTTTGGTGAACTCTGATCTTTAGACAATATTTCCTCTAGGGCCCATTGGATGCACCCGTACTGCCTACAGGGGGCACTGCTGCTGCATGGGGGTATCACCCACCCGCACCTCCTGCCTCCCACTGCCCCACCCCAAATCACCCCGTGGCCCCTCCACCCATGCACTGTATACAGCTTGCAGATACTGTAAACCTCTCCCCCTCCCTGCTACCCCCACTGCCTCCCCTCAGCCCTGCTGTAAGCCCCCCAAGTCACCCCGCTCTGCCCCAAACAATCTCCCTCCAGCAGGGTCTGCATGCAGGTCTCTGCAGGATGAGCTCTTCTGCAAGCCTGGCGCAGCTTCACCTGTCCCTGGGTCCCAGCTCCGCCCTAGTCATGATCCCCCCAATCCAGGCCCAAAGGTCTTGGGGGCCCTGGCACAGCTGGCACTGGGAGACAGGGGCATCTTGGCACCCCATTCCCACCAGCCCCCAGGGCTGGGACCAGCAGTGATCAGCTCCCCCAGGCTCACTGCATGGGCTGATGTGTGCAGCCCTCTCCAGCTGCCCTCACCAGGGCCTGGGGCAGAGCATGGCAGAGCCAGGGCAGAGGGGTTGGGCCTGTCTGCTGGACCCACCCTCCCTCCTGGCACCGACCAGGCCCATGGCCAGCTGTCTCAGGCCTGCACCCCCCTCCTGCTTCTGGGGGCAGGCTGAGGGGTACAGCGTGTGTGGCTGGGGTGCCCCTTGCTCAAGGTGCAGGCCCGGGGTGCACACGGAGCCCCGGTGGCAGCCCAGCTGTAAGGGCAGCCATGGGGGGAGCTGGCGAGCCCACAGTCGGGCAGGTGTCTCCACCGGAGCTTTTTAATTCCGCGCCCCCAATTCGCCGCCCACCTGCTTGGCAGCCGCGCAGCAATTATCCAAATGGCTGTTAATTGCGGCTGATAATTCCCCACGGGGATCAGGGATGGAAAGCTCCGCAGCTGAGCAGATTGGGGCTGGGCCCGAGCAGCAGATCCCAGGTGCCAGGGTCTCTCACCCCGTCCACAGCAGGCACGCAGTGCTGGCCGTGCTCCTGTGCCCAGCAGGGAGACAGGAGCTGGCCCAGGGGGAGGGGAAACGGGGCCTGCTGGGCTCTATGGGACTGACCTGTGCCGGGGCACATTCCCCAGCAGGCTGCGTGTGCCATTATTAGCAGGAGTATGAGGGGAGAGAAGGATGGGCAGAGCCAGGGGGGCTGGGAGGCAGGACTCCTGGGTTCTGTGCTGAGCTCTGGGAGGGGAGTAGGGTCTAGGGGTTAGATCAGGGGCTGGGAGGCAGGACTCCTGGGTTCCATGCCCAGCTCTGCCCCCAAATCCATGTGAGTCACTCCCGCTCTGGGTGCCTGTTATTGAGGTTTCATGTCACATGGGTGCTGCTGGGCATTTTCCAAGCCCCCTGGGGGGCTGGGATCGTCTTTTGCCAAGCCTGGGGCACTCTAAGGCTGGCAGGTGCTGGGGAGCCATGGCAGGGTGAGATGGGTAGGGGCACAGGAGGGGTGCAATGCAGAGTCTGGGCTGCAGGGGGGCGCATAGGCTGAGAGTGTCTGACCTGGCAGGTCCCCTCCTGCTGCGGAGAGGAACTGCATTTTCTCCCTCTGCCTGTCTCCCACCCAGGGCAGCCCCCAGCTGGGCTGGGAAGCAGCCGCCTGCCCTCCCGTGAACCAGCCAGGGGCACTGGGCTTGAAGGGGTGCTAGCCTAACATGGCCTAGGCCAGGCCCAGATGATCACAAACAGGGCGCGCCCAGCCAGGCCATCCCTGCGCCAAACCTGGCTCAGCCCAGGCCCCAACCCATGGCTGCACGGTCAAGTCAGTGCCCTCCAGCTCCCCGCCCTCCCCAGCTGCCTGCAATAGCCGTGCTACTCCCCCCCTCCGCCCCCGCCCCCCGCCCCAACTGGCCTGGCTGGGACACCGCAGGTCAGGGCGGGAGGGGTCACAGGCAACCAGAGCAGTGACTCTGTGCATCACAAAAATCTCCCAGGACCTGGGTAAGCTGGGTTTGGTCCTTGGCACAGCACAGCTCACAGGCCTGAAGCCTCCTTCCCACCTCATGGGGTGCGCGACCATGTGTGGCTGGCTGAGTGCCCCCTGGGCACCAAGGGAGCAGGGGATGGGCTGGGAGAGGGCAGGAGGGGCCACAGCCTGCGAGCAGGTTGAGAGGAGAAGTTAGACAACCCCCAACCCTCATGAGTGATGGGTCTGATCCCCCACCACGGTCACCCCTGCTCTGGGCCCTGATCCCCCATACTCCTCCGGGACCTGGGGCAGGTCCTTGACCTGGCACTGGTCTCTCACTGTCTCCAGCTGGTGGGGGTGGGGTTGCTGAGGGCGCTAACCCCCATGCCCAGTGACTACAGAGGCAGGACGAGTCTCCGAGCTGAGCCGGGGGAGCAGGGTGCGGGAAGGGTAGGAGAATGGGGCTCTCTCACAGCCCCTCCTTGGCTCCTTTCACCCTCCAATGAGGGGGGGGTTGGGGACACTGCCACTGCACCCCCAGCTGTTGGCACAGGCTAGAGGGTGCCAGAGGGGAGCCCTGGCCTGGCTGGCGGGACGAGCCTACACAGCTGCTCACACAATGCAGTTGCCAGCGCAGGAATAGGGCCCCAAGAGCTGGGGGCCAGCAGCAGCCGGGTTGGTGGGACCCTGGGGCAGCTCTAGGCACAGGAGGATGGAGGAGGTGGGGGTTGGGGCAAAGACCAAGCCCTAGAGGGGGACCAAGGAGGCAGGTGTTCTGTCCCACATCTGAGCGGGAAGCAGGGGCTAGTGGTTAGAGCAGGGGCTGGGACGCAGAGGGCTGGGTTCCAGCTCTGATTCTGGGAGGGGCAGGGGCTGGGTGGGTATGGTTCCCTGTGGGGGCCAGCGTGGGGGCTGGGCCCTGGTGCTCGCTCAGTGCCTGTCCCAACCCCACACTTGATGGGGACCCCATAGCTAGCTTGAGGGGACTCCTGAGGCTCCCTCCTGGTCCCCCTCGCACACGGACAAGAGGCAGAACAAGGCACTAGGAGCAGGGGGCCACAGGGAACTATGTAGGTTCTGGGGCACGGCTGGGTGAGCCAGCACTGCACCAGCAGGGGGCGACCACAGGCCAGAGCAGAGCTGCCCCCAGGCCCTAGTCCAACAGTGAAAGGAGCAGCCACTGCCCCACCCTGCTCCCAGGTGCGGGGAGGCAGCGCTGGCCTGGTGACTCGGAGCCAGGACACCTGGGACCTGCAGCAGGGCTGGAGGGGGAGTTGGGGAGATCCCGCTCCCTGGGCCCTCAGCCACCCGCCCCGCCCTGTGCCCTCCCTTCCCCTGCCTGTGAACAGCAGCAGAGACCTCGGCCAGTCTTTGGCAATGCACTTATAGAATCATAGAATCATAGAATATCAGGGTTGGAAGGGACCTCAGAAGGTCATCTAGTCCAACCCCCTGCTCAAAGCAGGACCAATTCCCAGTTAAATCATCCCAGCCAGGGCTTTGTCAAGCCTGACCTTAAAAACCTCTAAGGAAGGAGATTCTACCACCTCCCTAGGTAACGCATTCCAGTGTTTCACCACCCTCATAGTGAAAAAGTTTTTCCTAATATCCAACCTAAACCTCCCCCACTGCAACTGGAGACCATTACTCCTCGTTCTGTCATCTGCTACCATTGAGAACAGTCTAGAGCCATCCTCTTTGGAACCCCCTTTCAGGTAGTTGAAAACAGCTATCAAATCCCCCCTCATTCTTCTCTTCTGCAGGCTAAACAATCCCAGCTCCCTCAGCCTCTCCTCATAACTCATATGTTCCAGACCCCTAATCATTTTTGTTGCCCTTCGCTGGACTCTCTCCAATTTATCCACATCCTTCTTGAAGTGTGGGGCCCAAAACTGGACACAGTACTCCAGATGAGGCCTCACCAATGTCGAATAGAGGGGAACGATCACGTCCCTCGATCTGCTCGCTATGCCCCTACTTATACATCCCAAAATGCCATTGGCCTTCTTGGCAACAAGGGCACACTGCTGACTCATATCCAGCTTCTCGTCCACTGTCACCCCTAGGTCCTTTTCCGCAGAACTGCTGCCTAGCCATTCGGTCCCTAGTCTGTAGCTGTGCATTGGGTTCTTCCGTCCTAAATAACTTCATTGGCCCAGGCACATGCCCAGCAGGGCAGTAGCCGGGGGCAGGGCCAGCACTGACTTTGTGATAATGGGTGGGGGGGGGCAGGGGCTCAGAGCTGCGAACAAACAAACTCTCCCCCTGCGCCCCCCACCCCCTGGAGGTCACTCCCAGTAAAGGAGGTCACTGCCTTTACCTGGGATCACTCCTGCCAGCGCTTGCCCCAGCACAGCCCGCCTGGCAGGCAAGAGGGAGAGGATCTCTAGGGCCCGTGGGATTCAGGGGGTGAGGCTTGGCTCAGGGCTTGATCAGACCCAAGGGGGCTGGAGCTGGCTGCCTCAGATGGAGCTGGGGCTCCAGGTGCCCAGGGCGTGGCTCTGATACCCAGGGAAAGGCAGTGGGGAGGTGTCTGCCACTGGGCAGGGGCATTTGATCCAGGCCCATTAGGTGGCGAGCCCGCTCTGCCCTGCTGCTAGGGTGACCAGACAGCAAGTGTGAAAAATAGGGACAAGGGGTGGGGGGTAATAAGAGCCTAGATAAGAAAAAGCTCCAAATATCAGGACTGTCCCTATAAAATCGGGACATCTGGTCACTCTACCTGCTGCTGACCAACCCTGGATGCGCCTCCTACGCAGTCCTGGCTCCACCCCCACTTACTTGGGCACTCTGACTGCAACTCCTGCTAGGACCCCTCCCCCCTTCAGGAGCCGAGGTCCCCACTGGGGGACAGGGCCAAGAGGCCAGGGTGCCAGGCTGTGATGGGAGGGGTGCAGGGAGCCAGGGCTGGGCCAGCACCTCAAGGCGGTGAATGGGGATGATATGGGGGCAGAAGGGGGGGTGTCTCTTTAACTCTTTTCAGACTGGACAGACACAGCCTGGGGCTCAGTGGCTGGGTCACACCCCCCCCCCCAAAGCCAGATGCTGGAAGCAGCTTCTGTGCGCCCCCCATCGCTGGCAGAGGGGTGACAGGAGGGGGAGGGAAAGGGGCTGTGCTTTGGGTCCCAGGGAGGGGAGGTAGGAATGGCTGAAGCTGGTAGATAATGGAGCCTGACTCTTCTCCTACCCAATCGGGGGCAGGGTGGCCACGGGGCACAAAGGGTAATGGCCCTAGAGGCTGTGCCAGAGGGAGGAAGCCTGGCCTGCACCCTGCCCGAACAGCCAAGCAGCCTGGGGGTCCTCCCCCCGCCCAAGAACTGACACCGCAGCCAAGAGTAGGGGGGAAGATGCCTTGTTGAGAAGAGCAGGTGGAGCTGGGGGCAGCAAACTGTGGGGGGCAGAGTCTCTGGGGGGAGGGGGCTGCTTCTAGGCCTCCTCGGGGTCCAGCTGGTTGAGGGTTTGGATGTCATCCAGGAAGAGCTTGGGGGTCAGGATGTGACTGGAACCTGGGGGAGAGGGAGGTGGTTGGCAGTGGTGGGCACAGTGAGGCAGGTATGTGGCTGGCATCACCATCACCCCCATTCTTGCAGCTGGACCCTGCTCTAGTGCAGGGGGGGAGGGACTGTCTCCTATCCCCCTTGGCCTGGCACCGCACCCCTCGTGCCGCTGTACCCTGCACAGCCAGGCAAGAATCCATGCGCTGACAGTGTTCCTCACCCTTGGGTCTTCGAGGGGTGTGTGCAGGGGTTGAGCCATATCCCTATGGGAGTTACTGGGGGTGTCTGACTGGGGCCCCACACATGGTCCCTGGGCAATGAGAGGCCTGGGGAGACAGAGGCCAGGAGATCAGGCGGCTAGATACAGGCCATGTGGGGCAAGCACATCTGTTCCCAGGCCCCTGGGTGTGGGAGGACAGAGGGTAGCATGGGAGCCCTGTGGGTGCTGGGCAGGCAGTTCTAGGGTCTCCCCCTCCCAGGGGGTCCCAACTCTCCCTGACCTGAGCATTCCAGCCGCCCTTTCCCCCAGGACTCGCCCCACTCACCGATCACCACCTCCCACTTGCCCTTGATGGCCGGGGTCACTTCGTAGGCACAGCGCATCTCAGACATGGACACCCCACCCAGCACGTAAATGATGAGGCGCGGGCCCGTCCGGTACTCGGCCGCTGGCTTGTTCTTGTGCCAATGCCTAAAGCGGGCGCTGGGGGGAGAGAGGGGCAGTGTGGATACCAGGGGCTCGCTGAGGGAATGCCAGATGGAAGGGCAGGGCCTGGAGGAGGCTGCGGGGCAGGCCCTGCCCAAGGGAGTGGGACAGGAGTCCCAAAGCAGGCAAGAGGGAGTAGGGGAGGGTGGCACCTGCGCTGGGCTGGGGGTCTGTCTAAAGCTCGGCCAGTCCCTTTCCTCCATCCTGGGCCCTGGTGTGTTGAGGGACTGCTGGGGCGCGGGGGACATGGTAAGAGGGTTCCAGGGCTCCAGGCTCTTGGACATCCCCTCCCCCGTAGAGGGCAGGGTCCTGACCACACACTCCCAGGCACAGAGGCTCCTACACTCTGGGGTGTGTGTGTCAGGGCTCTGCCACCCACAGCCCAGCCAGGCTCAGCCTTACCTGACAGCAGCCTGGGAGCTGGTGGTAGGGACCGGGTCCGACAAAAAGGGCCACAGATTCTTGTCCAGTTTGTCCTCAATGATGTCCTGGCAGGGGGTGGGGGGAGGACAGATCAGCAGGGGCCAAGCAGCAGGAACCTTGGATCTGGTGGCCAAGCCAGGCCCCATTGGGGTGGAGGGGCTGGGACGGCTCCTCACTGAATGATTGACAGTCCCTGGGGGGAGCAGCCTGGGGCCCCCTTTCCAGGGGGGGGCATGGGGAGCCAGCAAAGAACACGCTGACTCCTCCAGTGATGCCCCCCCATCTCCCCACATCCCCCTCAGCTGCTCAGTGCCCTGCTGTGAACTCCCCACCCATCCACCATTATGAGGAGGGCGGAGACCTCCTGCAGCCAGATCCAGGGCCCCTCATTTGCGGGGTGGAGGGAGAGAGGCAGGGGGCTGCCCTCAGTGCCCCTTTCCTGCTGCGGGCAGATCCAGGCCCTGCCTCTTGCTCCATGAGGTGTGTCCCAGGCATGCAGGGGGCCCAGGATATGATACATCCTAATGCCACATAATAGGGGCTTTTACATTAGTCTGCTGCATTGACTTGTACAGGGAAGCTTAAGGCCTGCCAAGTTGTGGCTGGCGCAGAGAGGGGGCACCCCGATTGGATTAGGCGTGGGATTGAGGCTACCGCAACTGCCTACCCCAAAATCCCACAGGAGGAACCATCACAACACTGGAACAAGGGCCTGGGAGCCTCCCACCTGTGATCTGCCAGGGACAGGAGCTCCGGTCAGGGGGTTAATTCTTGGCCTGGAGGAGCCCCAAGCCAGTAGGTTGAAGGCAACTAAGTGTGCCCCCCCACCCTCTTGAGGAGTGCCCCACAGGACAGGGCAATGAGGGGCTCAGCCCCCTGCAAGGGTTAGGGGATGGAGTGACCATGTCACCTCTCACAAGCTAAGCAGGTTTGGGCCCAGGCAGTGCTTGGATAGGAAACCTCTAAGGAAAAGCTACTGGGTGCTGGGGGGTGCGAGTGAGTCAGCAGAGGGTGCTCTATGACCCCAGTGCGGCGCTAGGGGACGCTGTACTGCAGGGAGCAGGCGGAGGGCTCAGCAGGGGGCACTCTCCCCTGGCAGTCAGTGTTGACCCCAGTGTGACGCTAGGGGGCGCTGTACTGCAGAGAGCAAGCGGGGCGGGGGTCTGCAGGGGGTGAGACCAGTACTGTGCTGCAGGGGTTCATCCTTTAGATGAGCGTCAAACAGCTGCTCCTCACTGGAGGTTAGGCCAAGGACCCTGCCAGCCATTCAGATTCCAGTGCCAGTCATGACAGTGTGCTGCCTGGATCCCCTGCACTTCCAGCCCCACACACTGATCACCTCCTGCCCTAGACTCTCGGGCAGTGCTGCTGGGCGGCTGTTAAGAGCTGCCTGCCACTCCTTTGGAAGAATTCAGCTCCGGTGAGGGACCGCTGTATAAACCGCCCATGGCCCACCCCAGAGGTGGCAGCATCTCAGCACCGAGTAAGACAACTCCCCTGCACTCGTGTCTATGATTTAAGACCCCTAAGGACGGCAGCAGGAGAGGACTCTCTGATGAGCCCCTCACATGGCTACAGCCCTGCACAGATACAAAAGTGTGGATGTGCATCAGCCCGCGATCCACAAGCCGCCTTTTACCTGTATCCGCATCCTCACCGGCAGCAGCTAGCGAGGTTGGGGAAGGGGTCTTGCAGGGAAGGGGCAGCGTGGAGGGGGCGGGGTCTCGAGGAGAAGGGGCAGTGTGGGGGCGGGGTCTTGAGGAGAAGGGGCAGTGTGGGGGCGGGGTCTTGAGGAGAAGGGGCAGTTTGGAGGGGGTGGGGGCTTGGGGGAAGGGGTGTCTCATCACGTGCCCTCCTGGGGGGTCACGAGCAACAGTACACAGCAGCAGCAGAGCATGTTGCATCACAGTGGGGTGGAGGGGTGGGGCGCCGGGGCCCCACCCACTCCAATCCCAAATCCTGCTGCCCAGGAGCTGGTGGGGACACTGGTGCTGCTCGAGCTGCTGGACAGGAAGCAGCGTGGCGGCGCGAGTGGGTGCTGGACAGCCCCGACTCCGACCTGTCGCCCAGCCACTGGCTGCGGGCCAGCGGCCCCGAGCGCGCTGCGTCCCCCAGGCTGCCTGAGCCGGACGCCACGGGCCAGGCGCTGCTGGGGAGTAGAGCCCTGCATGGTTGTATCTGCAGCTGATCCACTATCCGCAGAAATGGTGCACAGATATGAAGGGCTCTACACATGGTTGACCCCAAACCAACCCCTCCCCCTTGGGCCCAGCCTGCCAATTGCAACCCCACCCCCAAGGCCAGGAAGCAGATGGCCCGGTACCTCCATGATGTCCTTAAGCATGGGGGTCCAGCGGGAGAGCTGGTAGCTGGATTCCAGCCGCACCTTCCTCTCCGGTCGCAGCTGCCCGCTCTGGGGGAGGAAGGGAGAGGGGGTGAGAGGCAGCAGGGAGGAGGTGCGGGGTGGGAACGGGGGCAGACAGGGAGAGCGCTGCCTACCTGAGTCGCGCCAGCCAGGCTGGCAGGGGAGAGGCAGAGAAAAGAACAGAATGGATCACTGAGCGAGAGAGAGAGAGAGAGAGAGAGGAGGCGAGAGAGACTGATGGGAGAACAGAGCTGCTTCCCCCCATTCGCCGCATGGCCACCCCAAGCAGTGGTCACCAGTTCCAGCTCGCTGGCGATCTGAGGTCCTGACTTCCAGTATCCTCTGCAGGGGCAGAAGAAGTCACCCCAGATGGGGAGTAACTCAGGGGTCACCCTCATATGGGGAGGGCGTCACCCCACTGTACAGGGACAGAGGCCACCTCTGTGCTGGGAGTAGGTCACTGCCATAGAGGGGCACCTCCAGGATGGCCTGGGCTCCCCTGTGCAGCACAGAGCTGCCCCCTGGCATGGGTACAGCTGCTGGCCCCTGGCCCCAGTCCCTTACCCCAGGCGTGAGAGAGATGCCCAGGAACTTCAAGTTGTTGATGATGTCTCTCTGCTGCTGGATGTTGGCATGCTGGATCAGCTTGGTGAGGTTCTCCTTGTCCACACCTGCACAGGGACAGACAGGTCAGTGCTAGCACCCCGGGACGCACCCACAGCCCAGGCACATGAGACCGTGGCCCCAGGAGTCCTAGTTCCCCGATCAAATCCTGAGATCCTGCTCTTCCCACCCCTCTCAGAGCTGGGGGTAAACCCAGGAGTCCTGGCTCCCAGCCCCCCTCTAACCCACTAGACCCCACTGCCCTCCCAGAGCTGAGGATAGAACCCAGGAATCCTGGCTCCCAGCACCATCCGCTCTAACCCACTGGACCCCACACAGTTAATGATCGAATTTAGGTTCTTGCTGCTCCTCCCTCAACAGGTTCTCTCGGGCGCTGGGGTCAGGGGTCTCTCTAGTTCCCCCTGGCAGTGCAATGGGAGCCCCCATCCCCCTGATCTGGGCTCCTCCTTCTGCGGCCAGTCAGGTGCAGAGTCAGAGCCAAGGCCTGGCTCTTAAAGGCTGTGAGGCCTTGAGCTGGAGGGAGGGCAACGTGCCCCACCCCTGCCCCCCCAAACCATTTACTGCTGCTTAGTGCAGACGGGGAGGCCTGGCAACTCCACAGCACCCCCTGCCAGGAAACTGGGCAGCCAGGCAGCCAGAGGAGCCCCATGAGGGCACCCTGGCCTGAGCAATGGGCACAAGGGCAGTGCCTGAGCAGGGTTACAGGAAGGGCCCCGGAGCAGGGCCCTGCCCCACCGAGCCAGCATGGGATAGGAACCGATGGGGGAAGAGGGACTGTGCCAAGTGTCAGGGTCAGGGAGGTTCCCCAGGCCCTGGTGAGTTTGGGGAAGGGGCTGGATGCGGCAAGAAGCAGGGAGCTGCTGCAGGGATGACACAAGGGGTGGGCAGGGGACTGGTTGCAGGAGGCTCAAAGACACAACATGGTATCTGAACAGCCTGCAGGAAGGGAGGGAAGTCCCCCCTCCCTGCAGAGAACGGGCTGGGGGGCTGCTCTGGGTGTGTGTATCCATCCTCCCTCCCTCCCTGCAGAGAACGGGCTTGGGGGAGCATGGAGGGTGGACACTGCTCGGAAGACAGTAGCAGGGAGCAAAGGCCGCCAGATCTGACCCCAGATCGGAGCATGGGCGTGGTGCACTGGCAGGCTTGCAGGCACCGAGAGGTGGGCAGAGGGAAGACAGGGCTGTAGAGCCAGGCTGGACACAGGCCCTGGGAAGCGGCTGGCCGGGGGGCGCCCTGCATAGCAGGAGGGCTTGCCAGTCTGAGCAGTGCTATTCCCCACCAGCCCCACAGGCCTGGGCCCCACCTTCAGGAGCACCCCCCTGCAGCAGCAGGCCCCGCAGTGCTCCCCCTGCAGGCCTGTGGCATTACCATTCTTCAGGAAGATGTAGATCAGGATGATGCGGATCTTGTCGTAGGCCTGCACGCTGGGGTCCAGCAGGACAGGCAAGATGATCTTCATGGGGTCCTTGATCTTCTTCCCGTCCACGTCCGTCCCCATAGCCAGGTCCTGGGGGCAGGGGGAAGGGGGCGCACACACAAGGCCCAGGTCAGGCCACTCTGCTTCCTCCCGCCCACGCAGCAGGATGGGAGATGTGACGGCCCCCTGACCCACAGCTCGCCTACCCCGTGCCAGGGCCCCCTCCTCCCTGGGGTCAGCTCCCTCTGGGGTGAGCAACTGGCCCCCAGGGAGTAACCCGAGCCCCATGTCCTCCTTCTGCACCCCTGGTGCTGCATGGAGGGGCTGACCCTGGCTCCAGCGAGCCTGCAGCTCTGAGACCCCTCTCTCCGGGCTGAGTCCATGAGCCAGACTCTGCCCCAAGCCAGGCTCTACCCACAGACCCACCTGCTCCAAGCTGCACAGCTTCTCCACTGTTCCTTTGAAGTGCTGCATGCAGTGCTCGGCCAGGTTCAGATGCGTGGAGTACTGTGGGGAGAGACCGGGGCACAGGGGGAGTTTACCGTATCACTGGCTGGTCCAGAGCACCTGCACCTCCCAACCCACAAGGAGGGCCCCTCGGCCAGAGGGGCAGCCTCAATTGGCTGTAGAAGCCGAGCATATAGGGATTGTTTTGCCCAGCCACCATATAGGGCTGCCACATAGGGATTGATGTGCAGCCACCTCTGGGGTGGAGCGGGGCAGCGGGAGGGGAGGATCAGAACGAGGGAGCAGCTTCCAAAACAGCCCATGGCTTCTCTATTAGTCACCATGAGGTTGGGGGCTTGGAGACCAGCAGGTGTCGGGGTACCTGTGCCAGTGGCCAGGAGCTTTCTGTCGGCACATGGCTCAGTGGCACCAGGAGTGGCTCCAATAGGCTGGTTTGGAAGCTCACCAAGGCCCTCTCCCGAGAGCTGCAGCAGCAAGGCACGGGCTTTACCCAAGGGCTGCCCTTGGTGGGGCTAACGTGGCAGCTCTGGGCACTGACAGGCAGGCTGCTGCCCATGGTGCCACACAGCACCTGGGGGGAAAATGGCTCTGCCCAACAGGACAGGTCAGCAGCTCTCATCAGGCAGTAAAGCGGAGTGCCACAGAGTGCTCTGCCCCCCAAGAGAGTCCCTACTGTCCCTCACCAGCCCCACAGAGCACCCTGCCCCTCCCATCAGCCCCACTGAATGGCCTGCCCCCTGCCCACTAAAAGCCCAGCCCCGTTACCCTGTTCAGCTCCTTCTGATACTGGGGCATCTTCTTCAGGATCTGGGACAGGTCCTCGATGTTGGCCTGGAGGGAGGCGGTGGTGAGATCCCGGCCGCTCCCAGCGCTTGGAGCCCCCTGCAGGGCAGAGGCAGCAGGGCGGGTCACTCAGGCCATGCGTGGCTGCGGCTTAGGTTAGACCTGCCCTTTCCAGGCCAGCTGGAACGAGACGGGAGCCCCGCAACCCGAGCACCCCTCAAGGTGTAAAGCAGCAGCGGGCCAGGGAGATGCCAGCGTTGGCTCCCTGCAGCTCTCCCTGCGCGGTCCCGATCCTGCTGTCTGACTCCGCCCCGTGGGCCTCTGCCCTCCCCCACTGTGGGGAGCTCCAGAGCTCTGGCTGGCGGGCAGGGGACTCCACATACACCTCTAAGCCCTTTACAGGCAAACCCTGGGAGCAATGGGACAGCCCCCCTGCCCCCGCCAACCCCTCCTGGGGCAGCAGGGAAGCCTCCCCTCCCCATCAGTGGCAGTGGGATGGGTCCCCCTGTCCCTCCGGCCTGAACTCCCCAATCGCTCCCCCCAACCCCTGCCGCACCTTGTCCGTGGTCAGCCTCTTGCTCTCATAGAAGGTGCGCAGCAGCTCCGTCACCTTCCTGCAGCAGGGAGAGGGGTCAGGACGGAGCCAGGCACTGCCTTGGAGGTAGGGGGTACCCTGTCCTATGCTACAGGGGATGGAGCCCCCGCCCCACAGGCACCAGGGTTCTCTGCCTCAAGAGCCTCAGACAGGCTGGGGGAGGCCCTCTTCCTAAGTTACCCCAAGGCAGAGTTCAGTGCACCTCTGGGGGCTCCTGGCGCCCTGCTGGGGGGGCCTGGGGGCAGCGGCAGGCCCAGCAGGAGGTCGGTGAGGGACTCACTCAAGGGAGCTGTAAGGTGCATGGGGAGACCCTGGGATCGGGGGAAGACAGTGTCCAGGCGGATCACCAAGAGGAGATGTGGACAGTGGCTCTGGAAGGGAGCGCTCAGGGGTCCTTTGGGGAGAGGGGCTGGGTCCAGGGGGTCTCAGCACTCAGAGAGGAGTATGTCTGAGGGACAAGCTCCAGCACTGGGTGGGAAGGGGAGGGGGGGCCCTGGCACTGTGCAGGAAAGGGGTGTGTTGCGGGGGGTGGGTGTCCCTGCACTGGGTGGGAGAGGAGTGTATCCAAGGGGTAATGGGGTTCCAGCACTGGGTGGGAAGGAAAGGGGAGGGGTGTGTCTGAAGGGGAGGATGGGGGAAGTCCCGGCACTGGAAAAGAGGGGGAGGGGTGTGTCAACGGGGTGGGCTGTCCTGGCACTGGGTGGGAGAGGTGTGTCCAAGGGGAGAGTCCTGGCAGCGGGCGGGGAGGGGAGGGCTGTGCCAAAGTGGGGGTAGGGGGTCCCAGCATTGGGTGGGGAGGGGAGAGGTGTGCCGAAGGTGGGGGGGAGTAGCAAGACCCGGCACTAGGCAGGGCACAGAGGGGTGTGTCCAGGGGTGTCCTGGCATTGGGTGGGGCATGGAGTGGTGTGTCCGGGGGGGGGATGGGTCCTGGCCCTGGGTGGGGCACGGGGGGGTATGTCCAGTGGATGGGCGGGGCATGGAGGGGTGCGTCAGGGGGCAGGGCCGAGCGCGCTCACTTGGAGACGTCAGCGATGTGCATGTGGCGTAGCTGCACCCAGAGTTCGTCGTCTTCGTCCAGCAGCGCCTCTTTCTCCTGCGAGTCGCTGATACCCGTCGTCTCGTACCTGCAGGGGGGAGATGGGGTCAGGCTGCGGCACCCCTCGCCCGAGCGTGGGGGCTGCGGAGCAGTGCAGGTGCCTGGGCCACATCCCCCCCAGCCCGCCTGAGGAGGGGTGCGGGGCGCCCCCTGCTGGCAGCCAGGCCCTACTTGTAGGTGTCTTTCTCGATGCTGAGCAGGTCGTAGGCCATGGCCTGGTAGGTGAGCTCGTGCAGCAGTGGGGACACCAGATCGAAGCTTCGGTCCACGATCAGCAGCTGAGAACGGGCTTTGTCGGGGCCCTGGGGCAAAGGAGAGAGAAACCCGTCACCTCCTGCTCTGGCAGAGGGTTCCTGGCCTGGCTTACACGGCACAATCCAATGGGCCCTGGTGGCCTGAAACTTCACTACCCACCCTCTCTGTGGCCCAGCCCCCAACCCCAGGGGGAAGCCAAGAGACACCCCCCAAGCTAGCTGGGACGTGCCCTGGGGTCCTGCCCTGACCAGCTGCACTGCAACGCCCCCTGCGGGGACGGGCTACCTGCCCCTCATGCAAATAGCAATGCCCCCCTCCCCCAAGCATGCTCTCTGCTCGTGCCTCTCCACCAACGGGAGCATGCCCCTTACAAGGCAGCTCCCTGACTGCCCCCTGCTCCATATGCTGTGTGGGGACGGGGGGAACTACACCAGAAGGGCCTGGCTAGTCTATCATTAACCAACACCAGGCCCAGAGACTCTTTGATACAAGGTCCCAGAGGGGGACGACAGGACATTATCCCTATGCCCCACCTTGCATCTGAGCTGGGACCCCATATGAAGCTCTAGCTCCCCAGTCCCAACCTGTGTGGCCCCCCAGCATCCAGTTGGACAGAGACCACTCAAATGGTCAGCATCTCAGACCCACATCATGGGGGGGCTGGCCCAGCACCCGCTTCCTGCCTGATCAGCATGCACTGCCCTCTTTGCGCAGCAGGTGGCGATAGGAGACCAGCCCTGCGCTCTCATGGCAGACGGCTCTGAAACCGGCTCCAGCAGCCCCAGTGGAACCCAAGCCCACCCAGGAGCACCTCGGCAAGGGGCTGCGTCTGCTCTTTGCTGGGTAGCACAGACAGTCAGGGGTGGGTGGGGTGGGGACGTACAGCCCCTGATGCTATCCCAACTGTCCCACCTCACTACGTGGCCCGATTTTCAGCCACGCTCGGGAGCAGAACGTCGGACCGGCCACCACCCATCCGCCTGGCAGGTCTCCACAGCCTCTGGGTAAATGGGTTGAGGCTGACGGGGGAGCGCCTCTCTTGGAGGAGTATCTGGCCCCCACCACTGTAGCACTATCATTGCTGCATCCTGCCCCCCCATGCACGTGGGGCTGGGCAGGGCTGTCACCCCATTGCAGAGGGGGATGGAGGCCCAGAGGGGCTGGGTGACTCACCCAAGGTCACACAGGGAGTCTGTGGCAGAGCAGGGACATGAACCCAGAGCTGGCACCATCATTCCCCTCTAGCCCTACCCAGCCTGGATGGGTTGCTATGCTCAGCCCCCGCCCCCACCCCCCACGGGACTCTGCTCACACCCTTTGCCAGTTCGGCTCTGCTGGAGGGATCCCCGAGTGCAGATGGGGGCTGGCGTAACCACCGGGTCACCCCACCCTGCCCAGAGCAGAGGGGTGGTTAGTGCACTGGTGGGTGCCACAGCACTGCCTGTCCCAGCTACCCCTCAGGGCTGGCAGCTGGGAAACATCAAAGCAAGAGGGACTAGTGCAGACAAGGCCCCAGGGTGCCGGGACTGCGGGCTGGGTGGCTTTGGAGACCAGAACAGTTGGGTTTCTTAGGCACCTGGACCCCAGCCTGGGCAGCCCAGCCCACTGAAGGTTAAAGCAAGAGGCCGTTCTGGTCAGCCCAGAGCCTGGCCGAGCTGCAGAGAAACCTGTTTTCAGCTCCGGGTCTCTCACTCAGGGCCTGTCTACATGTAAACCACTTCAGCTGCTCCGCTTCAGTGACTCCGCCTTTCCCATACCCCCAAGCGACGCAGTGGCACCGACCCAATTGCCTCGTGTAGACCAGGCCTCGGCCTGACCTTGATCAGTTCTCAGGCGAGAGCTCCCAGCTTCCCGCACTCATCCCCCAGCTCAAACCTTCCAACCCTGTGTTCTCGAGCTGGGGGCCCTGCTCCAATTCCCTGCTGGGAGCATCCAGCCAGGAGCCATTGGAGCCGGCACGGTCTTTCTGGCCCCCAGGCTGATCTGTGTTGGATTCTCTTCATTTCACCAAGACAGGGAGGTGACACCCCCCACCCCCGGCATGACTCTTACCTTCCCCAAGAATCCTTCCCTTTCACCCCCTGCCAGAGAAGCCAGGAAATATATAGGGAAACTGAGGCACGCATCAGATTCATAAAAGATATTACAAACATTCCCAGTTGGTCACAGGTGCACAGTCTCCCAGCAGCTCAGCAAAGGCTGGAAGCAAGAGCAGAGGCAACAGGAGGGAGAGATCTGGGCAGGCCTTGGATTTTACATCACTTTGCTTCTCCTAGGGGGGTAGGAGCTACTGGGTTTCCCGTGTGAGAATCCAGGGCAGGGTGGGTTTGCAGCTCCCCTCTGCTGGGGGTGGAACGGGGATGGCAGGAGCTAGGGGAAGCCCACAGGCCAGGGCTGACTTGTGGCTAAGGCTTGGGAGAGCTGGGTTCTATTCCTGCTCTGGCAGACTCCCTGTATGCCTCAGTTTCCCATCTGTAACACAGGCCACCCTGCCTCCCCTGGGAGGCTGAATTCATTAGTGAGATTCTGATACCATGGTGATGAGTGTAGGAGCACACACAGACAGGAGTGTCCAGGTGTGGAAGAGGCTCTGTGTGTGAAGCTTAGTTCTCTGACCGAACTGCCCTGTTTATAAACAGAGAGATTGTGCTGGGCACACACTTCCCCAGTTGGTGCCTCAGTTTCCCCATCTATACAGAGGGGATAAGGACATTAGCCTTTGTAGAGCACTTTGAGATCTGCCCACAGCCAGTGTTAGAGAAGGGCTGGGGCCATTAGTCCAGCCACACAGGGAATGCTATTGTTCTGCCAACCCCTCAGGATCTCCAAGGGTGTCTAGACCCCACCCCTCCCCCCGCCAGGATCTCCGAGCAGGTTCTAAATCACTCCTCCTTCCTTCTACTTCTCATGTGCTCCCCCGTGGCTCTGTCCCATGGCAAGGGTGTGGCCGACACAGCTCGCTCACCTCTCCCATGCTGGGCTCGTATGCCTTGAACGCCTTGAGTTTGGCCAGCACAGCGTGCGCCAAGTGGAAGTTATCTTCATGGTCCCTGCAGCAAAGACAAACCCTGTGGGTCAGAAACAGCTCCTCCCCGAGGGGCACACGCACTTCCTGTAGGAGGTAACCAGGTACCCTCGCCCTTTGGGCACACTCACTTCCTGTAAAGGATGGCTGGGTACTTCTCCATGGCTCACTCACTTCCTATAGGGGATAGCTGGGTACCCCTCCCCCTGGGCACACTCACTTCCTGTAACAGATGGCCAGGTACCCTTCTCCCTCTGGGCACGCTCACTTCCTGTAGAGGATGGCTGGGTACTTCTCCATGGCTCACTCACTTCCTATAGGGGATAGCTGGGTACCCCTTCCCCTGGGCACACTCACTTCCTGTAGCGGATGGCTGGATACTCCTCCAGGGTTTCACACAATGTGGCAATCTGCTCTGCCAGCATCTCCAGCTGCTTGTTCTTTTCAAAAAAGCGGTGGGGGCTGAACCAGTTGTGGAAGGTCTTTGGCTTGTCCAGGGAGTACACCTTGGGGACGGGGGAGAGCAGAGATCAGACCCCGGTGCCAACTGCTTGCAGCCAGGCCAGCTGTGTCCCATATCGCGCCCCTAAGATGCGCTGTTGGATCAGGCCAGCCTGGTGGAGCTGTAGTGAGCCCCTAGTGAGGGAGAGATCCCTTTGCCAGTGCCACTCCTGTTGTGGTAGAGGGATAGCGAGCCAGAGATTCATGCACCAGCCTGGGATGAAGATGCCCCAGGTTCAGGTCCTTACTTGGCTGCAGACCCCCAGGTGCCCTCAATGTTGGGGGAGGGGGCTTGGCGACGCTTCTAGTCTGGTGAAAGCCCCAGCATAGCCACGGGCAAACCCGGCATCAAGGCGCGTCTGCCGCTGTCGCTTATTTCACTGGCCGAACAGAACGAGCCATTGGGACAAACGTGCTTGGACACCAATAAACAGTATCGGCCCATGAAGGGTTTGCTGGCGCAACGGGACAGGTGAGCCAGCAAAGCCTCCTGACGGACACTCAGCTTATACCAGCCAAAGCTTCTCTTGGCACAGCTGGCACCGGTACCCCAGATGAAATCAGCTAGAGTGGCGAAAGGACTGCTTTGCCAGCGTAGCGGCATCTACCCAGGGGCTCTGCCACCACAGCTGCATCAGTTACAGGGGGGATTTTTTCTCTCATGTCCCTGTAACAAACCCATACCAACAAAGCTTTTGTGTGTAGACCAGGCTCATGTCTCTCTGTGCCTCAGTTTCCCCATCAATGCAATGGGGCTGACACCACAGTCCTGCCCCTCGGGGCAGGAGGGGGGAAATCCACTGATGACACAAGGAGGGGATGGGGTGGTTGGGTAAAGGGCAGGCGTGTGGAGTATCGGGCTGTCTTGCAGGCCTAGTATAAACCATCAGTAAGAGCTGGTAAAGCCAGGGAGGCAGGGCCCTCCTCCCCCATACATCTACCATCCCCACCAGGTGCAAGCCAGCGATTCCACCTCTCACAGGGTGTGAGCAGCCAGCTAGTCCCTGCTGTCCTGTGCTGGCGTCAAACCCGGGGCCCTAGAAGGGAAAGGTTCCCCCGCCAAGCCACATGAAACAATAAGGGTGTGGTGTTGTACGTCACCATCCGCCCCGCGGACCTGCTCCTCCAAAGCCCGGCCACCCCTCACCTGGCTCTCATAGGGCAGGAAGGCCATGTTGATCTCCTTGAGGGTTTTGATGACCTTGGTGATCCGTGACTTCCTCAGCTCCTTGAACAGAGGCTCAGGACAGGCTGCAAGGCAGAGGCAGTGGGTGGGAGTGACAGGCACAGGGCTCAGGACCCCCAGCACAGCGCCAGCCCCCACGGACGGGGCCAGGACGGGCACAGCAGGGGCAGTAGTGCTGCACGCTTGTGGGGAACCTGGGCAAGCCAGCAGGGCCACACAGGAGTCAACGATGAGTCCAGCCCCCCCGAACCAGAGTCATGCCGGGTTCTCGCCTTCTGCAGCATCAGCAGCGAGGGGGAGCCACAATCTCTCCGATGCAGCCCCTATCTCACACCCTGCCCTCAGCCCGCCCGCAGGGCTGAGTGACCGGAGTGTACAACTCAGGATGATGCACAAGGAGGAACGGGGACTTGGGTTCCCCCTGCCGCTGTAATGGGGAGAAGCAGATATGACCCTGACACACTGGGTATTCTGGTGGTGTCCCATCCCCCCACCGAGTTGGGACTGATGGAGCAATGCATGCTGGGAATGGTAGCAAGAGGCCGCCTTTCTGGGCACACGCTGCGGGTGTCTGTGAGCCGTGCTGGCTGGAGGCAGGCCCGTGGGGGAGAAGGGGGGGGAAGGGATAGGTGGGGTCATTCAGTCTGGCCTGCTGGGGCTGCATCCCCCTGCAGGAGGGCAGAGCATAATCAGGGTGCTGCGCACTGGCCTGCCAGCAGAGAGAGACCCCCCACACACAGGCTCCAGTGTGCTGCTGCCCAGGCTCCCAGCTGGGGGATCCCCGGACCCCCAATACTCACGGCTGAGGAAGAAGACGTGAGCTGCCTTGTAGTTGAAGGTGGGGGTGCCCTGGAAGTCATTGATCAAAGCCTGCACGGACTGCAAAGCGGAGAGAGGGGCGTTGTCAGCACTTGCCGAGGCCCCTCCCTGCTGCTCAAATGGCCCAGCCCATGCCCAGGCCCTGGGGACTCAGGGCCTAGCATGATGCCATCGGGAGGTGGGCTGGTTTTCACCCCCCTGGCTCTGGGCTCCCTCCCTGCCTGGAGCAGGGCTTGTGCCCATGTGCCCGGGACATCCTCAGGGCCCAGCCACATCTCTTGCTGGCACAGAAGTGTCCATGCCCGGCCACAGATGAGGCCTGGCATTGCCTTGCTGCTGAACTAAGTGGGCTCTGAGCAGTGTCCAGGGAACAGCCGGCCGAGCAGCAATCCCAGGCAACTACCATCAGGGCCCCCTCCCTCCCCGGGCGCCATGCTGGGCACCTGCAGCTTCGCCACGCCAGCTAGCCTGGCAGGGTGTTTGGAACCTGTTCAGACCCCTCGACCGGCCATTGTGACAGGTGAGAACCTGGCTGCCCTGTCCCAAGCCCCAGGCCCCAGCTCGCAGTCCTCTCCTACAGCGCTCCCTCCGCGGGCAGCCCCTGCGGGTTCTGGGCTTCACCCTGCTCTGCCAGCGCCCCCTGCCCCTGGTCTCCCTCCACTCACCTCGCTGCTGCAGATGCAGGAGCCTCCTCCCCAACAGCCCCTGCTCCCTGAGCCTCTGCCTCAGCGAGTCTCCTTCGCTTTGAGTCTCAGCTGAGGTCGCCTCTCTCCACCTGCTGCACCTGCCCATCCAACCCCCACAGGACTGCACTGTGGAGAGGTCTGGGGGACAGTCTGTGCCTCACGTGGCAAAGAACATGAAGCCCAGCTCTGGGGAAGCAGCCTCTTGGGGAGCCCTGACTGGCCCCATTCCCATCCTGACGTTGTGCTGCGCATCCCCCCGGACAGTGCCACCTCCAGGCAGCACTAGGAGCTGTCCCGGGGTCTCCCCTGCTCCCCATCCAGTTGCCCCAGGCCCGAGCTCCTACCTCCTCCACTGGGCTGAGCAGGTAGACGGCCTCCAGGCTGGGGATTGGCTCCCGGCACTTGTTAATATCTTCCACAACTAGGAGAGAGCAGACACTGGGCGCGGGTCAGTGTGTCCTAGCCACCCGCCCCAGCCGCTCTCCACCAGAATGTGGGGAGGGGAAGCCAAGGGGCACAGTGATGTTCGCTGGCAGCAGGCCGGGGCGTTCCAGAGGCGACAATGCAGCAGCCGCTTCGATGTGGGGCCGTGGGCTGCGATGCTGCCACAGTATGGAGCAGGGAAGGAATGGCCCTCTGTACTGTGCTGGGGGCACCCCGCTAGAGTGCTGGCTCAGCTCTGTGCCCCTCAACCCCAAGGGCTCCTCCACCCTAAAGCAGGGAGCCAGCATTCGCCCTCCCCAGCCAGGTCCCTGCCCACAGCATTGGGGAGGAGCAGCAAGGAGTTAGCGGGAGTCTGAGAAAAGCGGTGAAGAGGCTCCACGGGCTGAAAGTGCCGGGCTAAGGGAACTAGACCTGGCTGGGAAGGTACCGATAGCAAGGAGGGCGTCTAGGGGGCTGCAAAGCGGGGAAACTAGATGCAAACGTGAATGTAGACAAGTCAACTCCCTGACTGTGAGGTGTATCCAATGGGGAGGTGAGCCCTGGCGGGGGGAGCAGACGGGAGGGAGGGGCCACTCACGTGTGATGCCTTCGTCTACGATGTCGGACATCGTGCAGCATGATGAGAGGATGCGCGTGCTGGGGTGGTCCATGATCAGCACCTGGGGTAGCGAGAGGGGAGCGCTCCACTTCGGATGAACTAGTCACTGCCCTGAGCCCAGCTGCCCACCATCATCATCCACAGCACAGCCAAGGGAGCAGAGCGACTGCTAATGGCAGAGCCCTTCCACAGCCCTTTCACAGCAGAGCAGCAGGGCCGGTACCAAGTCTGCACTTTGCTGAGCTGACCGTGCTAAGGACTGCGTGAGGAGCTACAGGGAGAGCGGCTCCGAGCAGAGTGGCTGGTACGAGATGTAGGAGACAAACCTGGGACACCCGGCCATTCAGAATGGTTCCATCCTCCTAGACTGGAGATCAGCCTCTTCGCCCAGGTGACAGGGTGAGTGCAAGAGGCAGGGACAGAACAGGAGTCCTAGCTCCCAGTCCCCTGCTCCGATCCACCAGATATCCGCTCCCCAGCCCTCGGACAGAACCAGGATCAGGGCACAGAGAAATGGAACGAGGGGAGTCTCCGTGTTCCCCTAGGAAAGCCCTGTAGGCCATTGGCCCAACATCTCCACCACCTTCCTGCCGTGCCGAATGCTCCCTCTGCCGCACCGGCCTAACCCGCTGCTCCACATCCCCCAGCCCAGTCCATGCCGGGGGCTCAATAACCTGCCTGCCCAATGGTGCATACTGCCCCCATGCTTGGCACTCTCCTGCTCCTCCTCCCACCCAGGCTGATTCACTGGTCCCAGTGGTCTGATCCGGTGTGTGTGTGTGGGGGGAGATATGGGGCTAGCTGGACAAGCTGGGTCTGATCCAGCACAGTGGGAAGGCAGACATACCCAAGCCTAGCTGGGGACGGATGATGGGCTAGACAGAGCAGGGATCTGATCCAGCCTGGAAAAGCTCAGGTTCCTAATGAATCTCAAGAGGCTGGAGGGGAAGGAGCATGATATATGGATACAGCATATCCCCAGGGGGACACCAGGGCAACAGGTTAGGCCTGCTTACCTTCCATTCTCTTTCCTTCTTCACGCTGTGAAGGACAACGCTGAGGATCTCTGCGAGTGAAAGAGATGAGGATCAGTGGTGGGGCTCGGATGGGACGGCTGTGCCCTGAGCCAGGACCCACTGGCTGGTGGAAGGACCCCTCGGGGAAGTGGCTCAGAGGCTGCTTTCAGGCCAGCTAGCGATGTGCTCCTAGCCGAGCCCCCAGTCGGCGATCGTGGTGGGGTGACAGGCTAGATGGGCCATGGGTCTGATCCCCCTTCCTTTCTGCCAGGCTGGATACGAGCACAGCTGAACTAAGGATCTGGCCCCGTGCAGCAAGAGAACAGATCCTGTCCAGCACCTCTTGACTGGAGGGGATCCAGGGACCCTCTACAGTGTGTGGGGGACAACAACACAACAAAGACTTCAAATCCTGAGTCCTGCACATAGAACCCCTCCAAGGCATGCCCCGCTCAGAGAACTGCCGGCCTGTCTCCTGGGCACCTTCCACGGCCCAGCTAAGCAATTAGATAGTCAGCTCTTTGGGCCAAGCACCATCTTTTTGTTGTGCCCAGCATAATGGTACCCTGACCCATGACTGGCGCTCCTGGGCACTACCGTAATACACCTAATGAATAATGTACAACGCCTTGCAAAATGGGGCCTTGGTCCATGACTGG
This sequence comes from Caretta caretta, assembly GCF_965140235.1. Lineage (NCBI taxonomy): Eukaryota > Metazoa > Chordata > Testudines > Cheloniidae > Caretta > Caretta caretta. Next base: position 17,323,244 of record NC_134225.1, read on the forward strand.
GGCTCCTGGGTGCTACCATAATACATCTGTTTGTTTTACCCCTACGAAGCACCTGATTCTGGCTGGCCCCGTAGGGCAATAGCCCCACGACCCTGACCTGTGCTCTCACTCTCACTCCCACTCCCGGTAGCTGGTGTGCATGAGTGCACTGCCCAACACACTATGTTTCCACCATAACTCAAGCAATGCCTCTCCCTACCCCACCTCTAGCCCATCAGGACTTGGCTGCTCGGTCCTAATGAGGCTCCAGGGGCTATTCTGCACCAGGACGCGCTGGCCTCCCTGCTGCTTTCCTGCAGTTCCTTTACACCTGCGGCATGCGGACGCCCCGTTCACCGGGGCACGTGGAGCTCTAGTGCAAGGTAAGGGGCCGGCAGCACAGACTGGATCCAGACATGGTGAAGGCAGACATGAACCTGCTTTCTCCACGCAACTCCGCCCAGGCATTTCGACCCTGAACTGCAGTTACAGCTCCCCACGCCAGCCCTGGGCTGCCCCCACCAGCTGTGCCAGTGCCCCTCACTACTGACTGGAGCCCCTGCAATCCCAGCCCTTTCCTCCCCCCCATTCCCAGCTCTGCCAGTGCCCCTCACTCCTGTCCGCAGCCCTCTGCTATGCCAGCCCTGGTCTGTCCCCCACCAGCTCTGCCTCACTCCTGACCCGCAGCTATTGCAGTCCTGGGTTCCCCGCCTCACGGCTCTGCAGATGCCCCTCACTCTTGTCCGCAACCTTCTGCTATTCCAGCCCTTTGCTCCCCCCCGATTCCCAGCTCTGCCAGTGCCCCTCACTCCTGTCCGCAGCCCCCTGCTATGGCAGCCTTGGGCTACCACCCACTCCCAGCTCCGCCGGTGCTCCTCACTCCTGACCCGCAGCTATTCCAGTCCTGGGAAGTTTCGCCTAGTGCACAAAATATCCTTGCACCGGCCCTGGTGGGAGTCATCCTGATGGAAAGAGATGACGACGATGATGCCCCCCCAAAGTGCAGCTCCTATGGGAGGGGGCAGCCCTTGGGGGTGGGGCAGACAGCCTCCTCCCCTTCCTGGTGTATGACAGGCAGGCGGGGGGGAGCTCTCTGCTCCGACTGACTCCTAATCCTCCCCAAGGGTGAGACACCCCCAGGAGCGCCCCTCCCAGGGCCCCCCAACTGGGCCCTGCCCCCCCAGACCCACACCCAACCAGACCCTGCCCCCGACCGGCTCTGCACTCAGACCCCCCGGCTCCGCACTCACTCTTGCGCACCACCGCCTTCAGCCCGGACGGGGCCATTTCTGCCTCTTGCCACGTCCCCTTGAGCCCTATGGGTAGAAGTGGGACTCAGCTGTGTGCGGGGTGGGGCTGGAGTCAGGACTCCTGGGTTCTGCCCCGGCTCTGCTCCTGACTTTGGGCATGCCCTGGCCTCTCCCTGCCATGCTCTGGGGAGTGTCTGTGACGCTGGGCGACAGCCCCTAGCGACGCTGAAATCAGTCACTGGTGGACGGGCCCAGCCCCCCCTAGTGTCACTGATGGACGGGCCCAGCCCCCCCAGTGACTGATTTCAGTATAAAGCAACTGGGGTGCTGGCGGGTCGATGTCTGCAAGGCTGAAGACGGCCGAACGCCGCAGCCCCCCACTTCTGGCGCTGCGAGGGCTGGGCCTGGGCACCAAGGGGCAGGCGACCGGTGACAGGGCCACACAGGTCCCCACTGAACCCCCACCTGGTCACGTGGGGCGCAGAGGGAGGCGGGGGCCTCGGGCAGGGTTAAAGCGAGGACTGGGTTGGGGTCGTGGGGCCTCAGCCCACTCCAGTCAGGGCCCCCCACTGAGCTGCAAGTCCCCCCTCCAACCAGCCTCCCCCCATCAGCCAGGCCCCTCGCCCCCCCTCCACCCAGCCCCCCGCAGCCAGGCCCCGTGTTGTACCCAGGAACAGGAGCAGGTCGAATGGAGCGAACGGCCTCTGCCCGTCTCGCCCCGTCGGGAATGGCGTCCTTCAGCGCTGCCGGGGGCGGGGAGGGCCGGAGGGAACGGACTGTACCACTGCTCAGCCAGTCCCGGCCCCTCCTGCACGGAGCGGCGGGAAAACATGGTACAGTCCCAGCCGGGGTGGAAACAGTCTGAGGTAAAATTGTCCTGGGAGCTGCCAATGGCGGGAAAAACCGGTTGGATCCAGTTATGACTGGGCCATGATCACCGTAAACAACAAGATGGCGGTCACAAGATGGCCGTTCAGACGCCATCTTGGATTGCTGCTCTGTCTTCACAAACTCCATATTGCATTTAATATACACATATTTTAACAGACTATAATCCTATAACAAAACACACCCAACAGTGTACAGAGCAGTATAAACAAGTCATTGTCTGTATGACATTTTAGTTTGTCCTGACTTCGCTAAAGCTTTTTGTGTAGCCTGTTGGTGTACCCCCTGGAAGTCCTCTGCGTACCCCCAGGGGCACCCGTAACCCTGGTTGAGAACCACTGGGTTAGAGAAACGTGTGTGTGTGTGTGTGTGTCTAGGAATCAGGACTCCTGGGGTCTATCCTGACTGCGAGCGGAGTGAGGTCTAATGGTTAGAGCAGAGAGCTGGCAGGTAGGATTCCTGGGTTCTAGTCCAGGCTATGCAATTGATTCATTCTGTGACATGGTTCGTTCTGCCTTGTCCTCCTGTGACATGTGGAGCGCAAAGACCTGCCCCAGCCCTTCCCTTCCAGCTGGGTGGTGCAGGAATTAATGGCCGTAGAGCCTGGGCTCTAAGATCCTGGAGCAAAGCGTCCTGGAGAAGGAATTTGTTCCCCAAGCTTGACTGGCTCCCTGCCCCATCCCTCCCTCCGTCAATCAGAACGAATCCCTCATGGCAGAGCTGTTGTCTGGTTACCCGCAGTGCAGACCCAATCTATTGTGTCCTGGCTGCTGTTCAGCTCAGGTTAACAGCATGGTCTGTTTCTGTGAACTCCCCCAGAGCTTTCGAATGGAAGTGAGAGTCTTCTTCACATCCTGCTCTAAACTGTGAGGAGTGTCGCTCTGTGGCTGTTCAACAGCTGCTGCATTCCTACCCCAGAGGTGGCATCATTTCAGTGCTGGGTGGGTGATCCCTGTGTAGTGTTGTTGAGTGCTGTGGCACATCTGCTATGCTCCATCCAGAGCTGTCTGCATTTCAATGCCAGGTGAGTGATCCCTGTATTGTGTTGTGCGGGGGAGGGATACCTCAGTGGTTTGAGCATTGACCTGCTAAACCTAGGGTTGTGAGTTCAATCCTTGAGGGGGGGTGCATTTAGGGATCTGGGGCAAAAATTGGGGATTGGCCCTGCTTTGAGCAGGGGGTTGGACTAGATGATCTCCTGAGGTCCCTTCCAACCCTCACGTTCTATGATACGCTGCTGCGCTCCACCCCAGAGGTATCTGCATTTCTGTGCTGGGCGAGCAATCCGTGTGTTGTTATGCAGGTACTATGCTCCACTCCAGAAGTGGCTGCAATTCAGTGCAGGGTGAATGAAAGTCCATGTCTCATTTTGCAAAGCATGGGTTCTCCAAGCAAGGGTGCTGTCTGTCCCATGTTCCTGCTCAATAGACTCTGGATTCTTAGCATCAGCGGAGCTACATTTTGAGCAGTGGTGGAACCAGGAGGCAGCTGGGTCATAGAATCATAGAATCATAGAATATCAGGGTTGGAAGGGACCCCTGAAGGTCATCTAGTCCAACCCCCTGCTCGAAGCAGGACCAATTCCCAGTTAAATCATCCCAGCCAGGGCTTTGTCAAGCCTGACCTTAAAAACCTCTAAGGAAGGAGATTCTACCACCTCCCTAGGTAACGCATTCCAGTGTTTCACCACCCTCTTAGTGAAAAAGTTTTTCCTAATATCCAATCTAAACCTCCCCCACTGCAACTTGAGACCATTACTCCTCGTTCTGTCATCTGCTACCATTGAGAACAGTCTAGAGCCATCCTCTTTGGAACCCCCTTTCAGGTAGTTGAAAGCAGCTATCAAATCCCCCCTCATTCTTCTCTTCTGCAGGCTAAACGATCCCAGCTCCCTCAGCCTCTCCTCATAAGTCATGTGTTCTAGACCCCTAATCATTTTTGTTGCCCTTCGCTGGACTCTCTCCAATTTATCCACATCCTTCTTGTAGTGTGGGGCCCAAAACTGGACACAGTACTCCAGATGAGGCCTCACCAATGTCGAATAGAGGGGAACGATCACGTCCCTCGATCTGCTCGCTATGCCCCTACTTATATATCCCAAAATGCCATTGGCCTTCTTGGCAACAAGGGCACACTGCTGACTCATATCCAGCTTATATCATATCCAGTCATTGGTGGTTCCACCTTCAGTTCTACCTATTGGCTTGAAAAGGCACCACACGTATACCTAATGGCTGCTGAGGGGGGCAGTTGCCCCCCGGCCCGCTATTAGCTCTGCCACTGATTCTTTTTAAATGTTCATTGTGCTGCTTCCACCAGCCACTTTGATTTTGTTTTCTTTTACAGACCCAAGCAAAACGCAAGCGGCAACCTGGCTAGAAGCAGATCCGTGGAATTGAACAGACTCATCCAATTACTGAGCCTTCCCAGAGCCAGGTGCTGCCCTCACGATACATCAAATGTAGAGGACCTGCTAAGCTCCCATTAGATGTAGCCTAGAGCCAAACGCAGGCCAGGCAAGGTGGCTTCGCCCATGGAGTTCAGGTCCAGGGATTCAGTAGGGAGTAAATGGCCAGCACTGGATGCTTCAGGTTTTGGTGCCCACCCAGAGACGGCTGGGGGCTGATTTTCAATTACACACCTGCAGCTGGCCCAGGCCAGCTGACTCCAGCTCCCGGGACTCGGGCTAAGGGGCTGTTTAACTGCGGTGTAGCCTTTGGGGCTCAGGCTGGCGCTTCAACTCTAGGACGATGCGAGGTGGGAGGTTCCCAGAGCTCGGGCTCCAGCCAAAGCCAGAACGTCTGCACCACAAATAAACAGCTGCTCAGCTCGAGCCCTGTTAGCCGGAGTCAGCTGGCCTGGGCCAGCCGTGGGCACATAACTGCAGTGTAGACACACCCTAAGTGCCCACAAGCCCCCCTGGGAGCTGCGGGTATTTAGCACCTCTGAACTCTAGGCCCCAGGTGTCTCAACGTGGGCACCCAAAGTTAGGGGCCATTCAAAATCTTCTTGCCACTGTCTTCCCCCACCCCACACTGCTCCTCAGACGTGCCTGTTAACTGCTGGAAATGGCCCACCTTGATTATCACTACAAAAGGTTTTCTCCCCCCTCTCTCCTGCTGGTAATAGCTCATCTTAAGTGATCACTCTCCTTACAGTGTGTATGATAACACCCATTTTTTTCATGTTCTGTGTGTATATAAAACTCCTGACTGTATTTTCCACTGAATGCATCCGATGAAGTGAGCTGTAGCTCACGAAAGCTTATGCTCAAATAAATTGGTTAGTCTCTAAGGGTACGTCTACACTACAAAATTAGGTCGAATTTATAGAAGTCGGTTTTGTAGAAAGCGTTTTTATACAGTTGATTGTGTGTGTCCCCACACAAATGCTCTAAGTGCACGTAGTCGGTGGAATGTGTCCACAGTACCGAGGCAACTGTCGACTTCCGGAGCATTGCACTGTGGGTGGCTATCCCACAGTTCCCGCAGTCTCCGCCGCCCATTTGAATTCTGGGTAGAAATCCCAGTGCCTGATGGGGCTAAAATATTGTCGCGGGTGGTTCTGGGTACATATTGTCAGGCCCCCGTTCCCTCCCTCCCTCCGGGAAAGCAAGGGCAGACAATCGTTTTGCGCCTTTTTTCTTGAGTTACCTGTGCAGACGCCATACCACGGCAAGCATAGAGCCCGCTCAGATCACTTTGGCAATTAGGAGCACATTAAACACCACACGCCTTATCCAGCAGTATATGCAGCACCAGAACCTGGCAAAGCGATACTGGGCGAGTAGGCGACGTCAGCGCGGTGACGTGAGTGATGAGGACATGGACACAAACTTCTCTCAAAGTACGGGCCCTGACAATGTGGGCATCATGGTGCTAATGGGGCAGGTTCATGCGATGGAATGCCGATTCTGGGCCTGGGAAAGAAGCACAGACTGGTGGGACCGCATAGTGTTGCAGGTCTGGGACGATTCCCAGGGGTTGCGAAACTTTCGCATGCATAAGGGCACTTTCATGGAACTTTGTGACTTGCTTTCCCCTGCCCTGAGGCACAAGAATACCAAGATGAGAGCAGCCCTCACAGTTGAGAAGCAAGTGGCAATAGCCCTGTGGAAGCTTGCAATGCCATACAGCTACCAGTCAGTCGGGAATCAATTTGGAGTGGGCAAATCTACTGTGGGGGCTGCTGTGATGCAAGTAGCCAACGCAATCAAAGATCTGCTGATATCCAGGGTAGTGACCCTGGGAAATGTGCAGGTCATAGTGGATGGCTTTGCTGCAATGGGATTCCCTAACTGCGGTGGGGCCGTAGACGGAATCCGTATCCCTATCTTGGCACCAGAGCACGAAGCCGGCGAGTACATAAACCACAAGGGGTACTTTTCAATAGTGCTGCAAGCACTGGTGGATCACAAGGGACGTTTCACCAACATCAACATGGGATGGCCGGGAAAGGTACACGACACTCGCATCTTCAGGAACTCTGGTCTGTTTCAAAAGCTGCAGGAAGGGACTTTATTCCCAGACCAGAAAATAACCGTTGGGGATGTTGAAATGCCTATAGTTATCCTTGGGGACCCAGCCTACCCCTTAACGCCATGGCTCATGAAGCCGTACACAGGCAGCCTGGACAGTTGTCAGGAGCTGTTCAACTACAGGCTGAGCAAGTGCAGAATGGTGGTAGAATGTGCATTTGGACATTGAAAAGCGTGCTGGTGCGGTTTACTGACTCGGTTAGACCTCAGCAAAACCAGTATTCCCACTGTTATTACTGCTTGCTGTGCGCTCCGCAATATCTGTGAGAGTAAGGGGGAGACGTTTATGGCGGGGTGGGAGATTGAGGCAAATCGCGTGGCTGCTGGTTACGCACAGCCAGACACCAGGGCGGTTAGAAGAGCACAGGAGGGCGCGGTGCGCATCAGAGAAGCTTTGAAAACCAGTTTCATGACTGGCCAGGCTACGGTGTGAAAGTTCTGTTTGTTTCTCCCTGATGAAACCCCCCGCCCTTGGTTCACTCTACTTCCCTGTAAGCTAACCACCCTCCCCTCCTCCCTTCGATCACCACTTGCAGAGGCAATAGAGTCATCCTTGCTTCACATTCTTGCATTCTTTATTCATTCATCACACAAATAGGGGGATAACTACCAAGGTAGCCCAGGAGGGGTTGTGGAGGAGAGAAGCACCAGGAGGGGTGGTGGAGGAGGGAAGGACAAGGCTACACAGCACTTTAAAAGTTTAAAACTTTAAAACCTATTGAATGCCAGCCTTCTGTTGCTTGGGCAATCCTCTGGGGTGGAGTGGCTGGGTGGCCGGAGGCCCCCCCCACTGCCTTCTTGGGCATCTGGGTGAGGAGGCTATGGAACTTGGGGAGGAGGGCGGTTGGTTACACAGGGGCTGTAGCGGCGGTCTGTGCTCCTGCTGCCTTTCCTGTAGCTCAACCATACGCTGGAGCATATTGGTTTGATCCTCCAGCAGCCTCAGCATTGAATCCTGCCTCCTCTCATGACGCTGCCACCACCTTTCAGCTTCAGCCCTCTCTTCAGCCCGCCACTTACTCTCTTCAGCCCACCACCTCTCCTCCAGGTCATATTGTGCTTTCCTGCACTCTGACATTGTCTGCCTCCACGCATTCGTCTGTGCTTTGTCAGTGTGGGAGGATAGCATGAGCTCAGAGAACATTTCATCACGAGTGCATTTTTTTCGCCTTCTAATCTTCACTAGCCTCTGGGAAGCAGAAGATCCTGTGATCCTTGAAACACATGCAGCTGGTGGAGAAAAAAAAAAGAGACAGTGGTATTTAAAAAGACACATTTTCTACAACAATGGCTACACTCTTTCACGGTAAACCTTGCTGATAACATTACATACACAGCACATGTGCTTTCGTTCCAAGGTTGCATTTTGCCTCCCCCCACCACGTGGCTAGACCCTTCCCCCTCCCCGTGGCTAACAGCGGGGAACATTTCTGTTCAGCCATAGGCAAACAGCCCAGCAGGAACAGGCACCTCTGAATGTCCCCTTAAGAAAAGCACCCTATTTCAACCAGGTGACCATGAATGATATCACTCTCCTGAGGATAACACAGAGAGATAAAGAACGGATGTTGTTTGAATGCTAGCAAACATACACTGCAATGCTTTGTTCTACAATGATTCCTGAGTACGTGCTACTGGCCTGGTGTGGTAAAGTGTCCTACCATGGTGGAGAGAATAAGGCTGCCCTCCCCAGAAACCTTTTGCAAAGGCTTTGGGAGTACATCCAGGAGAGCCGCAAATGCCAGGGCAAATTAATCATTACACATGCTTGCTTTTAAACCATGTAGTATTTTAAAAGGTACACTCACCAGAGGTCTCTTCTCCGCCTGGTGGGTCCGGGAGGCAGCCTTGGGTGGGTTCGGGGGGTACTGGCTCCAGGTCCAGGGTGAGAAACAGTTCCTGGCTGTCGGGAAAACCGGTTTCTCCACTTGCTTGCTGTGAGCTATCTGTAACTTCATCATCATCATCTTCCTGGTCCCCAAAACCTGCTTCTGTATTGCCTCCATCTCCATTGAAGGAGTCAACAACATGGCTGGGGTAGTGGTGGCTGAACCCCCTAAAATGGCATGCAGCTCGTCATAGAAGTGGCATGTTTGGGGCTCTGAACCGGAGCGGCCGTTTGCCTCTCTGGTTTCCTGGTAGGCTTGCCTCAGCTCCTTAAGTTTCACACAGCATTGCTTCGGGTCCCTGTTATGGCCTCTGTCCTTCATGCCCTGGGAGATTTTGACAAATGGTTTGGCATTTTGAAAACTGGAATGGAGTTCTGATAGCACGGATTCCTCTCCCCATACAGCGATCAGATCCCGTACCTCCCGTTCGGTCCATGCTGGAGCTCTTTAGCTCCCTGAGGCCAATACCGTCTAATTGCGTCCATAGTACCCCAAATTCGACCCAGCAAGGCCGATTTAAGCGCTAATGCCCTTGTCGGGGGTGGAGTACGGAAATCGATTTTAAGAGCCCTTTAAGTCGAAAAAAAGGGCTTCATCATGTGGACGGGTGCAGGGTTAAATCGATTTAACGCTGCTAAATTCGACCTCAACTCCTAGTGTGGACCAGGGCCTAGTGTGGTTGCAGTTCTACATCTTTATACCAGTGGAGCTTCTTCCGCTTCTCCTCTAGGAATAGCGATCCCAGGACTAGCACTCCTACACCAGCATAACTGCCTCAACACGAGGGTGCATCACTTTCACTGTACTGGTATAGCCAGTGGCTCAACCCTTCTATTTGATGCCTTGGCTTCTGACTCTGAAAACATGGTCGTCATCTTCTGTAACCTTGACATAACTCAAGCATAGCATGTGACATTACAGCAGGACCTGCTGTTTATAAATGTAGTACCTTCCCCGCCAGTATTGTTGTCATTCCTGACTCTCTCTCTCTCTCTCTCTCTCTCTCTCTCTCTCTCTCTCTCTCTCTCTCTCTTGAGGCTCTTGCTATGGGAAGGAGCAGCCTGGAGAAGAGTTGAAGCTTTTAAACTTTGTCAATATTTTTAAACTTGTAGATTCCTTACCATTGGGGTGTTGGGGTGTCCAGGTGGAAGGGGTGTCAGGGTGGAAGGACTGTCTAGCCTGTGTTATACAGGAAGTCAGACTTGATGGTCCAATGTCCCATTAAATTCTGTGAAATTATGTAACTGGAAAATGGCCCTTCCTGAGACGCTGCACTGGCCTCACCCGGCATCTCGCCAAGCCCAGGCCGGCTGTATGTTCGTAGGCACGTTTCTTCCAAACCAGAAGTGGGAAACGTGATAGGCTGTGAGGCCAAGGCCAAGGGAACCATCGAGAGCTCAGCAGGGCTGGAGGATCCTCAGGGCTTCGGGAAGAGAGGAAGGAGCAAACCCCTCCCTTATCAGGGAAAATGAGGGCCAGTGAAACATGCCCAGAGCTAGGGAATATAAACGCCAACTCAGGAAAGGTAAGGACACTGTGAGGCAGGGTCTGAACCTGTGCAGGGAAGAGCCCTGCTCCAAGAACACAGCCTGTCTCGGGTGAGTAGAGCAGTGCCATCAGCCTGTCCCGCAGTCAGGTAATGCCCAGCCTCCAGATATGAGCTACAGACAACTCAGAGTCCTGGCAGCAAAGCTGAGAGAGAGCATCTCTCTCAACCCCTGTCCTGCGCTGCTCTCCAGATCCCCTCAGACCTTGATGTTCCTCCTCTCCCATCTCAGCCAAATCCCAGGGGAATCTGTGCTCGGGGCCAGGCTGGGACAGAATCTGTCCTGCAACTTTTGAGTCATGGGCACAAATCCACTTTCTGCTTAAAAAAGAATTCCAACTTTTCAGTGGCTGGGGCTGAGTCCCAAAGAGCAGAGCAGAAGGGCTGTGAGTTGCAGGCAGGTGGAAATGCTGAAGGGCTGCGAGCCCCAGGCCTGGCGCAGACGCTGAAGGGCTGCGAGCCCTGGGCCCAGCCTAGAGGCTGAAGGGTTGCGAGCCCCGGGCCCAGCCTAGAGGGTGAAGGGCTGCGTGTCCCGGGCCCAGCCTAGAGGCTGAAGGGCTGCGAGCCCCGGTCCTGGCGCAGCTGTTGAAGGGCTGCGATCCTCGGGCCTATCGCAGCCAGACATCCTGGGCCCTTTCCAGTGTAACAGCTGGGGGAGAGAAGAGGGGGTGCCACCTCAGTTTGGAAGGGAATTTGTTATTCAAAAGTATCTGCTCAAGATGAAGCAGTCATCGGATTAGGGTTGTTGGCTTGAGCTGCACAGCCTCAATTCTCCCTTCCTTTCTCCATCATCCCCAGGGCTACTGGCTCCATCTTTATCTCAAAATCAGGCAAATCATAGATTCCTAGATTCCAGTGACAGAAGGGATCATCTAGTCTGGTCTTCTGTATAGCACAGGCCAGAGAGCTTCCCAAAAATAATCCCTAGAGCAGATCTTGTAGGAAAACACCCAATCTGGATTTTAAAATGGTCAGTGATGGAGAATCCATCACAATCCTTGGTAAATTATTCCAATGGTTAATTACCCTCACTGTCAATCATTTACACCTTTTTGCAGTCTGAATTTGTTTAGTTTCAACTTCCATGTTATACCAATCGCCGGTAGATTGAAGAGCCCATTATTAAATATTTGTTCCCCATGTAGGTACTTGGAGACTGTAATCAAATCACCCCTTAACCTTCTCTTTGTTAAGATAAATAGATTGAGCTCCTTGCCTGTATCACTATAAGACATGTTTTCCAGTCCTTTAATCACGCTTGTGGCTCTTTTCTGAACCCTCCAATTTATTAACATCTTTTTTGAATTGTGGATACTGCAACTGGACACAGTAGGGATCACACCGGTGCCACTATTGAGGTACAGTAACCTCTTTACTCCTACTCAAAATTCCCCTATTTATGCATCCCAGGATCACTCGAGCTATTTTGATCACTGTATCACACTTGGAGCTCATGTTCAGCTGCTTATTCACTTCCACCCCCAAATCTTTTTCAGAGTCACTGCTTCCCAGGATAGAGTCCCCCATCCTCTAACTAAGGCCTACAGGTTTTGTTCCTGGATGTATACGTTTACATTATCCATATTAAAATTAGGGCTGTCAAGCAATTAAAAAAATTAATTGCGATTAACTGCGCGATTCAAAAAATTAACCGCGCGATTCAAAAAGGAATTACGCGATTAATTGTGCTGTTAAACAACAATAGAATACCATTTCTTTTAAATATTTTTGGATGTTTACTACATTTTCAAATCTATTAATTTCAATTACAACACAGAATAAAGAGTGTACAGTGCTCACTGTATATTTATTTTGATTACAAATAATTGCACTGTAAAAAACAAACAAAAAATTATTTTTCAATTCACCTCATACAAGTACTGTAGTGCAGTCTCTTTACCATGAAAGTTGAGCTTACAAATGTAGAATTATATATATATATATATATATATATATAAAACTGCATTCAAAAATAAAACAATGTAAAACTTTAGAGCTTACAAGTCCACTCAGTCCTACTTCTTGGTCAGCCAATCGCTCAGACAAACAAGGTTGGTTACAATTTGCAGAAAATAATGCTGCCTGCTTCTTGTTTACAATGACACCCGAAAGTGAGAACAGGCGATCGCAGGGCACTGTTGTCGCTGGCGTTGAAAGATATTTTCGTGCCAGATATGCTAAAGATTCATATGTCCCTTCATGCTGCAATCACCATTCCAGAGGACATGCTTCCATGCTGATGATGGGCTCTGCTTTTGATAACAATCCAAAGCAGCGTGGACTGACGCATGTTCATTTTCATCATCTGAGTCAGATGCCACCAGGAGGTTGATTTTCTTTTTTGGTGGTTTGGGTTCTGTAGTTTCCGTATCAGAGTGTTGCTCTTTTAAGGCTTCTAAAAGCATGCTCCATACCTTGTCCCTCTCAGATTTTGGAAGGCACTTCAGATTTTTAAACCTTGGGTCGAGTGCTATAGCTATTTTTAGAAATCTCACATCGGTACCTTCTTTGTGTTTTGTCAAATCTGCAGTGAAAATGTTCTTAAAACGAACATGTGCTGGATCATCACCCGAGACTGCTATAACATGAAATATGTGCAGAATGTGGGTAAAACAGAGTAGGAAACATACAATTCTCCTCCCAAGGAGTCCAGTCACAAATGTAATTGATGCATTATTTTTTTAATGAGCATCATCAGCATGGAAGCATGTCCTCTGGAATGGTGGCTGAAGCATGAAGGGGAATATGAATGTTTAGCATATTTAGCATGTAAATACCTTGCAACGCTGGCTACAAAAGTTCCATGCATTCTCACTTTCAGGTGACATTGTAACTAAGAAGCAAGCAGCAGTATCTCCCGTCAGTGTAAACAAACTTGTTTGTCTGAGCAATTGGCAGAATAAGAAGTAGGTTAGGTAACCAAAAAAAAATCTGCATTCATAAGTTACACTTCGAGGTCTAGTGGGTATGAGTGGGAGGGCTGGGGGTGGGAGTCAGCACTCCTGGGTTCTATTCCTGGATCTGTGAGAGAGGGTTGTCTACTGTTTAGATCAGGAGATGGAGAGTCAGGACTCCTCCTGGCTTTGCAGCTGACTCCCTGTGTGACTGAGGGCAATTCCCCCCACCTCCCCCGTGCCTCAGTCATACGGGGATAATGACACCGACCCAGCTCCTGGGGGTTGGGGCTGGATTCATTCCAGTCTATACAGCACCTCTGAGGGAGGTGCTAGGAAAGGGCAGGACATAAGTAACCAACAGACACTAATGGGATGCACCATGTGATTCTCTTTCTGTCCCTAGCGCGTGTGACTGTGGACCCCAACACAGCCAATGCCTACCTGCTCCTGTCCCGGGATCAGCGGAGCGTGAGGGTGGGCAACAAGAGGCGGGACGTCCCCAGTAACCCCAAGCGGTTTGACACGTGCAGCTGCATCCTGGGCCGGCAGAGGTTCACAGCCGGGATGCACTACTGGGAGGTGGAAGTGGGGGACAAGCCATGTTGGACACGGGGGGGTCTGTGAGGAGTGTGTGAGCAGGCAGGGAATATTCACGGCCTCACCAGCGACTGGTTTCGGGACGGTGTGGCTGCACAATGGGGATGAGTATGCAGCGCTCACTTCCCCCCTGCCCGAGCTTATGCTGAGAGTGAAGCCTCGGCAGATTGGCATCCTCCTGGACTTTGAGGCCGGAGAGGTGTCCTTCTACAACGTGACTGGCAGCTGTCACATCTACACCTTCAGTGGCATCTTCTTGGAGCCCCTGCGGCCATACTTCTACCCGGGGGTGCGGGCAGGCAGCCTGAATGATGCCCGATTGACCCTCCAACAGGGAACACAGCAGCCATGAGCCAGTCACAGCCACCTTGGCACCTTGGGCTTTCAGGACTTACCAATGAAAGGCTTTCTTAACAACACATAATTCACCAGCGGAACTTACTGCCACAGGATATTGAGGGGGCCAAATGTCTAGTGGGATTCAAAAAAGGATGAGACATAGCTAGGGATAATCCAAATATCACCAGCTAGAGAGGGCAGGAGACACAGGACTATAAAACCATCTCCACAGGGCAGGAGCCAGCCACTGACTACAGGGGGGCACATTCCCCAAAGAGAAGGTTATTCCATAATTACACACTGCAGGGTCTCTGGTACCTTCCTTGAAGCCTGTGATTATGGAGACAGGATACCTGGCTTTTGGGCGCTGCAGTGAGCTAGCACAACAAATCCTGTGCTCTCTGGGTGCTGTTAGAGCAAGAAATTGGTCACTGAAGCTGATAATCAGCCACAGAGCAGGAGCACTGACCCACGATAAATGCCCCCACACTGCTAGACCTTCCTGCACAGCCCCAGTAGGGGAGTCTCCATCCAGCATTGCCATTCCCCAGCACTGGAATGCAGAGTCAGCAGCATCTGCAGGGAGGCCTGGGGAGCAGGAGGGGATGGGTGAGAGGACCTGAGGGCCTTGCTCAGTTTGCAAAGAATCCAGCTGCATCATCTTTAGTAGGTGGTGTGGCTGGTGGAGACCTTGGGTCTCTGGCATGTCGTGCTCCTGGCCTAGCTGCTTGGTTCAAGGTAGAGCATCGCTGCCTGTGTCCTGTAACCTCCAGCAGCCAAGCTCCTTGGGGCAGCCAAGGAAACATTGCCTTTGGCTACCCTTGTTTTAAAGGGCTCAGGGAGCATGGACACGAGGATGGAGTCGCGTGTCTGTAAAGGGTGGGGCCTGCCAACACGAGCGAGCCAGCTCCAATCGGCAATTCGCCTCTGACCTAGCCCCCCTTCTGGTGAAATACCGAAGCCTTCCTTCCGCTGGATGCTTCTGAGCCCAGCTCAGCCCGTGGGCCAGAGCTGTCCACAGCCCTGTGCGTGTGCTGTCCCTGGTCTCACTGACGGTGTGCGTCAGCACGCAAACCCAGTGCAGACTGCAAAGCCTGTTGGCCCATAAACCTCAGCTCTCTAGGTCCTTTTCTCCCACCAATAAACAATGCATTCCAATAGCCTTGTATAAGCTGGCAAAGCATCCCTTGTGATCTGAGAGCTGCTCACCCCCACCTTCTGGGGGAAGGGGGAGAGCTAGGAGATCCAGTCCAGCTGGAGCTGTGGTGCTCTCAGGACTCAGCACTCTCATGGGCCCTTCGTGTTGCATGTGTGATTCAGGGACTACTATGACTGTCTGATGGAGCTGCCCATTCCCTAGCCCTGTGTGCACCTCTCTGTGATGGGACTTCACCCCAAGAAGCCAATGTGCTGCATGCAGCTAAATATTCCAGCACCCCTCCAGCCCCGGTAATGAAGGCAGAGTGAGAGGAATTTCATACACAGAGAACCCGCTAGACTGTTCCGAAGCTAGGCAGAGAGGGTGGGACAAGGGGGTCTCTGAGGCCCTCAGGCTGGGCCTAGCTCACTGCCATGCCCCTCTCAAGGAGTGGTTTTGTCTTCTTGACATATATTCACCCTAACCCAAATAATGACAGGTTTCAGAGTAGCAGCTGTGTTAGTCTGTATTCGCAAAAAGAAAAGGAGGACTTGTGGCACCTCCGAGCCAGGCTCCGGGCAAAGCGTTGGTGACTGGGAGACCCAGCGTGTGAGTGATTACCCCAAACCTTCCTGCAGGCGCCGGGGGACTGGGTGGCACCTGGAAAGACCGTGGAGGTGTTTCCTTTGGGCCAGGTGTGGGGCTGGGGCTGCTTTGCAGCCGAGGGCGGTGGGGGGGCTGCGTGGGGGCTCCCGCATGGGCCCTGCTGCCCGCCAGGGGACGGACGGCTGGGCCTGCACACGGGGCCTGGGTTTATACCTGGCACAGACACAAGGGCTAGCGCCGCACAGCAGCTCGTGAGGATCTGACGGGCTCCATCCCCAGCCGCGCCCTGACGTGGCCCAGCTCTGTGCCTCAGTTTCCCCCTCTGTAGAACAGGAGGATAGCGACACCAACCCTCCGGCTGTCCCGCTGCAGGACTGGGCCCTTGGTGGCATGGTTCTGGAGGAATAGCTTCATGCAGCCAGGGAAGGCTGGCATCAAGCTGTCTGTGTTTTCAAAGGCCCTCCAGCTCCCTCCCCTCCCCCTGCACTCTGGTGCGGATTACAGGGATCCCGGCACGGTTTTTTATTGGGAACGCTTCCCAGCCGCTGCTCCAGGCCCAGAACACGGTGTGTTCACTTTCAAAGCTTGCACTACGTCTGTTAGCCTTTTACAAGGCCAAGACAAGAGCTGGGAACCAGCCAGGGCTGGAGCTCTCCTCCATCTTCCTTTCCCGGTGTGCCAACCAGCCGGCTGCACCGTGCCACAGCCAGCAAGTTCCTTTCCCTTAACGCTCAGTGGAAACCCTTCCTGCTGCCCCTTGCCAGCCACGCCAGCGTCACTCCCACAGACCCTGGTCGTCGGCGGGTGGGGGTCAAACCTGGGGCCTCTGGAGCTTAGTGCATGACTCTATCGCATGAGCTAAAAGCCCCCTGGCTGGTAGCGACGGCTGCAGAGCAGACTCATCTTCTCTCTCTCTCGAATGGTCTTGGTGCCACTCGATGGGACACAACACCACACCCAGAAGGTGCGTGGGTTACATCAGCTGGCGGAGGAGTAACTTTATGTCGAGCTTCAGATCCCCGTCTTGGGCTTTGATTGATTGGGGAGGGGAGTCCCCAGGCATGCTGGGGTGGCTGGGAGGAAATCGAAAGGAGCTGTTTGTGCTGAATTTCCCCCCCCCCCGTCACCGCACATTCTCCATCACAAACCCCGGGGCAGCAGCAGCTTCCAGTACACTGGGCTCCCCACAGCTCCCACCGGGGCAGACCTCAGCTGGGGCAGTTTGTCCCAGCCCTGTTCAGGGGCACAGCACATCTCCAGCCCCGTTCCTGGAGCCGTGGTCACTGACACGAGCAGTGGATCTGCCCCAGTGACTTCAGTGCAGCTGTGGGACTCAGCGCTGCAGAAGAGGAGGCCCTAGGTAACTAGCAGCTGAAGCGCCAGGATGAGAACCCTGGGCCCAAAAGCCGCCCTGTATGACGTCCCCAACCGCTGTCCAGAGGAGAGCACTTGCCCTGGCTCTGGGACTAGGGCTTTTAATCTGCTCCGGGTGGCTCCGTTCCCCAGCGGCGCAGGCTCGTTCCTACCAGAGGGGTTTATTGCAGTCTCTGTTTCCCTCCCGTTAACAGCAGGCAGGAGGGAGGGAGAAGCTAGGAATTGCACACCCGCCCAGCAAGGCAGGTCGGTCTTTCCCAGAGGCTTGGGGAGAGGCTCTGCTTTCACTTTGGCCCATTCGCTCCATCTGACGCTGTTGTGGGCCGGATGTAAACCAAGCTGGCTGGGTTTCAGTCCAACACTCATTGCAGGGCCTCTTGGAGAGGCACCAAGTCCCAGGGTTAAACAGGGTGCCCTGGGGCTCCCAGCTCCCTGCACAAACAGCAAAATCTCATACCCAGTGTGACGAAGGGGGACTGTTCTTAATGTTTCCTCTGAATAGTGCGTGGTTCCTCGGTTTCCCCTAGGCAGTTCTTAAGTATCTAGGTGGTGGGGTAAGGGTGTATGATCGTTGCAGATCCCTAGAGGGCAGGTGTGTGCAGGGGTCTGGACACAGAGAATGGCCGACACCCTGTTTCCTGGCAACTGATGGCCTGGGCCCTTCCCCCCTGCAAGGTGAGAGCTAAAGGGATTGGAGAAGAAAGGAATCAGGTGCCCTCCTGGCCGGGTAAAGGGACAAAGCCCAGAGGAGGAGGGGCTGGAGGGAGTTTCAGTCTGGGGCTGGCTGGGACATGGAGTGAAGGGCAGACGTGGTTGTCTGGCTCACTGCCCCCCAAAATGGACCCCCCAGCTGAAGGGTCCAGTTCTCTGCACCTACAAGCTCTGTATTAGACCATGTTCCTGTCATCTAATAAACCTTCTGTTTTACTGCGAGAAGCAGCGCGGGGCGAGGGATGTGCTGGCCACGGCTTCCTGCAGCCCCCGTTGGCCTGCAGTGGGGAACCGCGGCCAGTGGGATCCGCGGTCGGCCAAACCTGCGGACGCGGACGGTAAAGAAACTGGCCCGGCCCACCAGGGGGCTTACCCTGGGGGGCTGCGTGCCAAACGTTACCGACCCCAGTGCTACAGCAATTTCCCGTACAGCAATGGCTCTTACAAGACAGAGTAAGTTAGAACAACCCAGAGTCTAAAGCTCAGGTGTATTTGAGGATCTGGGCCAGTACTTGGCTGTTTCTATAGTAATGACCCCTGAGCAAGCAGTGTAATGTACATGCTTATCACTGAGCTTGTCCAGAGGCTGCATAGAATCATAGAATATCAGGGTTGGAAGGGACCTCAGGAGGTCATCTAGTCCAACCCCCTGCTCAAAAGCAGGACCAATCCCCAATTAAATCAGAATGACTAGATGTCCTGATGTGTAATAAAAACACTTCGAGTCATAAAAAATCAACCCAGCCTACTTTACAGGGCCTGATCCTTCTCTCCCTTACAGCATCTGAGCAGTAGGAGAATGGCTAATACGGGCCAGTATTATGGTTGTTGTATTCTATTTATAAAAGTATAATACTGGCCAGTATTATAGTTGCTGTATCGTGCTATAAAACAACAAAATAAATAGAAAAATAAAAAATACAAATGAATGTTTTGAATTAATTTGGGGAAAAGAATTTACAGCACAGTACAAGGATTTAAAACATTTAAAACATTCCTTTCTTTCTCTCCAGTATTATAGTCTCTCTTTTTCCAATTTTGGGTCACAGGAGCGAGTAGTATAAAGGCCCTACCATCAATCAAACGATAACCCCACCCCTTGACCCTGTAAGCCCTGCACACAGGTCACTGGAAGTCCCACCTCATGGGAGTATTACTTGCAGGGTCAAGGCGGACACATGTCCGGAAGCAAGGTGTGTCATGTGACCCCTGTAAGAACTCCTCCCACTGTCCTCTGCTGATCAGGATGGATTTTGCCCTGACAGGAACGACTCGAGAGAAGATTTGACCAATCAGGGGGAGTTCCGGGGTTTGTGTGACCCCTCTAAGAACTCCTCCCACTGCCCTATACCAATCAGGAAGGGTTTCAGCCACTGGGGACCACCCCCAGAGGAGATTTGTCCAATTGGGGGGAATTCTGGGGCGGGGTGACCCGTCAGGAAGTGGCTCGTGTGACCCCTCTAAGAACTCCTCCCACCACCCTCTACCAATCGCGATGGGTTTTGGCTACAGAGGACAACCCCGAAAGGAGATTCGACCAAAATAGGGTGGGTTCTGGGACGGGGTCAACCGCCCAGAAGAGGGTCGTGTGACCCGTCTAAGGACCCCTTCCAACGTCCTCTGCCAATCAGAGTGCAGCACCATCACCTCATAAGTCCCAGCGCTGGGAAGAGGAGGCCATCTCTTACCAAGAAGACGTGTTTTAGAAATTGTGGAAAGGCTGAGAGGAAACGTGGACTCCTTTACCACTCCTGTGAGACCTTCAGACTTTGTTTTAGCCCCGAGGACCTTTGGAGTTGTGTGGAGAAAGCGCTACAGCAGCGACAGTTCTGAAGAGGATGAGAGAGAAGCCAAGGGGATTCCTTTGGCCCAGCCATTGATGGATATGCCAGAATCCGACCCTGAAGCCCAACTGCTCATGAGACACCCCCATGAGCATGGTGGCCTCTCGTCATCCACCACCCTGGAGGAGGAAGGCCATCATGGTGTGGGGGAGGCACTGGCAGACAAGGTGAATGGAAAAGACGTAGCTCAGGTAAATGAATGATTAAGAAGCGACGGTCGATGATTGGGTGTAATGGGGTTAGGAACCAGGGGTTGTGTAAATCTAAAAACAAGCAGTGGGAACTTACGCTTGTTTCTTGTCTGAAAATCTCTCGACAGCTTGACGATGCCTTTCGAGAGGACCCGGAGGCCCTGGACGGCGTTGCATCAAACAGCGAAGGTGAACCAGGCCCGCCTTGTTTTTGCTCAACGCCGCTAGAAATTGTTGAAGATGACTCCGAGGAGGACGGCTATGAGGAGTTTAGGAGAGGCTTGGCATGGAACTCGCTGAGCCAGTGCCACGTCACGAGCGTAAAAATGTTATGCGGACTATTGTACGCGTTGCTGTTTATGCTGTTCTTCATCACTGTCTTGGGGAAAAGCTTTTTGAAAATGGTGAGGGCTGTGTCATAAATGCCCCAGCCCAATGGCACCATGCCTGTGTGACTTGGACTTCAATGGATAGAAACTGCAAGCTCTGGGGCCTGTGTGCTGAGCTGTGTTTGGAAAGCTTATTGAACACTATTATTGCCATAGGTTATGTTATGCAACGTCTGTGCCTAACCCAAGAACATTTAGCGCAAGCGGTGACCTTGAGAAATGCTGTGCAATTCAGTGGAGACCCTGACCGTGTTTTAAAGAAAATGTCCAAAATGGAAGATGCCTGCTTACAGCGTTACATTGACCGTCTGGTCCACACAAAAACTGACAGAACCCTGCTTAAGAAAAAGACTATTTGTAAGAAATCTAAAAGGATTAATTGAGAGAATGATGAGGGGACAAACATGCAATATCAAACTTGGTCACTGTACATTTTAAAAAATTGAATGAAAAGGGCTTTGTGATTATCTGTGTTTCTGTTAGAAGGTCTCTGGCCCTTAAGTGAGCTAAAAGTTTTAATGGAGATCTGGGTTTGTTTTCAAGAAGCTGTATGACTTTTAAATTGAAAAAAAATGGTTTGTGAGAACCTAGCTCTTGTGTCTTTGTGTAAAAGAGACCCATTTACAGCAACAAGCTGTGAAGTGGGAGGGGAACAAATCCTAAAAATGTGTTTACAGTGTAACCCTTCTGCCCATCAGAGTTGGCAACAACAGGGTCTAGGTTCAGTATCTAGGAGTTCCATTCCAGTAACACAATGCAAAACCAGGTCAAGCCCCCACCAGTGGGGCACTGAAGCTCCCCTACGACAAGTTGAAATCACTGAATACTGTGTTAAGTAGTAGGGGGCCTCAGAGCTGGGGCACCATGAACCCAAAGGGAATTCAGCTCTGCAGTCTGTAACCAAACTCCTAATAGAATTAAAATTCTCTCTGATATTACATAAAGGAGAGAAGGTACAATTGGTGTTTGGGGCCCTCAGAAGGGGGCTCACAACTCTAGGCACAAACCTCCATCCTCAAACTCTCTCAATTCACTGGCTTTTGCAATCCTTGTCCCTTGCCTAGCGAGTGCTACTTAGTTGATGGTGAGTCCCTCCGTCATAAAAGGCCAAGTACAGTTCCACTGTCCTTGGTTCACATAATCAGGATAACGACACTTTATTCTTCCTGCCCCAATAACAGAGACACTGGGGATCCCACAGCAGCCAAAGTGACCGTTTGGGCTCCTGTGGGCTCACGCTAGGCGGGGTGGGTGTGCCTGTGCAAACGAGATCAGCTCCTGAAGTCCTTTTCCACAACTCACCACCAGATGTCAGGGTAGAGCTCATCCTGCCTCTGCTTACAACACGAAAACAAAACAGGGATGGTTCAGACATGTGTTTGAGTACAACAGAGTTGACTCATCCTGTTGAACTGAATGGTTTTAACCACACCCCCACTGAATAGTGAAGGTAACTGTGATTCCTTACCCTTATTGCTATAGGGATAAATTTGATGGGTGTGCACCCATAGTAAGGGAGGTGGGTGGGTGAGTTCGGATTAATATGAAATGAAATAAAACCTCAGGAATTCGCAGATGCTATTGGGCAGTTTAAATATAATCCCTGGAGTTGGCAGAACTCTACTGGACAGTTTAAAGGACCCAGGAACTGGCAGAACTCTACTGGACAGTTTAAATATGACCCAGGAGTGGTTTTGAATGCTATGGGTCACTCTTTCTAGCAATTCAAAGCCATTAAAAGTTTAAAATACTATATTTACCAAAAAAAAAACCCAAAACAACCAACCAAAAAACCCCACCACACACATTAATAATCAAGGTGGGCCATTTCCAGCACAAATCCAGGTTTCCTTACAATGTAAGTGATCACTTTAGATAAGCTATTACCAACAGGAGAGTGGGTTTGTTTTTCTTTGGGGGGGGAGAAAACCTGGATTTGTGCTGGAAATGGCCCACCTTGATTATCATACACATTGTAAGGAGAGTGATCACTTTAGACAAACTATTACCAGCAGGAGAGTAGGGTGTGGGGAGAGAAAACCCTTTGTAGTGATAAACACTCATTTTTTCATGGTTTGTGTGTATAAAAACATCTTCTGTATTTTCCACAGTATGCATCCAATGAAGTGAGCTGCAGCTCACGAAAGCTTATGCTCAAATAAATTGGTTAGTCACTAAGGTGCCACAAGTACTCCTTTTCTTTTTGTGTTTTAAACTCTCTCTCTCTCTCTCTCTCTCTCTCTCTCTCTGTGTGTGTAAAAAAAACATAGGTGGTTTTTTTTTAAAGTATATGGCTGCAAACTGATAGTAATGGTGTGTTTCAAACTAACAGGGTGTTTTTTTACTGTGCAAAATGTGTTTTAAACTGGATTTGAAAAGTTGATTTTAAAAGCAGTTTGGTTTTTATTTTGCAAAATGAGGTGTATTTAAAAAAAAATGTTTGCGGGTTTGTTGTTTTTTGTTTTAAAGTGGTAGAAATAAACTCAAAACTCCTGTTTGTTGTGCAGCCTGAAATGGATTATTTTGTTTGAAAGCTCTGACTTTTTAAATAGAAAAACACCCTAATGAATATTTTATTTTTAACTTTACAAGACAGTTTCATGTGATTTATAATCATCATCATCATCATCATAATATTGTCTGCTCCACCGTACGGTGAAAACATGAGAGACCCTTAGACCAGAGGGTAAACAAGCTTAAAAGAAAAAGAAAAGAGACAGCTGAAAAGAAAAATTCCCCAGATGGATGGATGAAGCCCAGTAAATATACTGTGTTTGTGAGGTTATGAGGTTTTGTATTTTAAGTAAATACATCGGTGTGGGTGAGAAAGATGGTAAAGTTAAGTTTTGTAATATGTCCCTTCCCCCCTAATCGGGTATGTGCAGTTCTCCTGACAATGCTGTAGTCAAAGCTACAGGGACACCTCCACCAGACCAGCCAAAGAACCAGAAATCTGCTTTGAGACCTTTAACAACTCAAAACAGCACAAGAGTGCAGATGAAGCATCAGGGCAGTCCAAACCTCAATTACGTCAAAGCCAAGGACAAAACAAAAAACTCTGGTGAAAACCAACCACGCAAACACAACACCAGTTCCTCAGCGGCCACCTCCACACCAAGCCCTGAGAAAACCGTGAGTGAAAACGCCCACCTACGATGCTTCGTTCAGAAGACTGAGGGACGTTGTATCCTCGGGGGTTCTAAAAGAACGGTATTCTAAAAAAGGTTTGGGGAAAATATGATGCCTCGTTCAGAATACCGGTGAATGGTGTATCTTCAGGGGGTCTAAAAGAACGGAGGGCTGGAAAGCACATCAACAAAGCAAAAGCTTTGGTGGGTGACTTTTTGAAAAATACTTCAGGATCGCTGAATACTCCAGGATCGCTGTAAAAATTTTAAAAAGAGCTAAAGAGGTAATGGGGAGGGGGGACAAAAAGAGATGCCCTCGACTGGAAGCTCTCAAACTGGCATGTCTGAAAATGGGGAGGTGGAATCAGACTCTCACACAGAGTCTGGTTTAGAAAATTCCCCAGAGGGCTCTCTAGAATGATGGGTCCCCATCTTCTCCCGATGACCCTCACGGAGGCGCCTCGGAGTCTGACTCTCAAATAGCATCTGATGTAGAAGATGCCGCTGATGGTCCCGTAGAGGAACCCCCAAGTAACCCTGAAAATGCAGAGGTGTGTATGGAGAGAGTGAGAAGTTGGCAACGTGAATTACCTAGATTTGGGGGGTCGGTGTATTGTGAGGAATTTCATTTTGTCAATCTTGAGCGAATAAATTCAGCTCAGCAGGTTGTTGAAGCCATACACAGGGGGATACAGTTAGTTCTCGATGACGTTAATGGTAAGGTAGGCCCTGATGATTATGTTCAGTTACATTTAGAGAGCTGTAATTTAACTAAGCCATTGTTTTTGGTCTGAAGAACTAGGGATGAGCTGTCTGCTGAGGATTTCTTCAATCAGACCTCAAAGCTGCCCCAGAGCAATAGAGTTGCATGTCAATGGGACATTGCACCTCGTTGTGACAGTTGTAAAAAAACAGGGGTGGTGACTGCTCATAGAGTTTTAAATTCTATCCTCAGTAGTCAAATCATCCATAAAAAAGAGACAATGTTTAGTAGACCTGACTTACACGGGTACCCATCTGTGTTTTGCGCGTGGACTCTTGGCTGTCATGTCCGACCACAAACCTACGGACGCGGAATCGTTAGCGGAGGCGAGAAAGTTGCATGAGAAACTGGGCTGGTCAGATCAAAAAAAGATTATGCTCAGTGACGTAGCAATGTCTGAACAGCATTTAGGAGTCAACATACAGGTGGTGCTGTACGCGGTGAA
Source organism: Caretta caretta (assembly GCF_965140235.1). NCBI lineage: Eukaryota > Metazoa > Chordata > Testudines > Cheloniidae > Caretta > Caretta caretta. Next base: position 17,347,755 of record NC_134225.1, read on the forward strand.
AGGGGCTTTTTTAAAATGGGGGGGGGCAGTTTACCCCAAGACTCATTTCATCCTGTTGCACGATGAGCATTACTAGGGGGTTCTGGTTGTGAAAAAGTTGTTTGGAGCAAAAAATTACAGTGAGTTTTGCCCCACGGTGCACAGTCACGGCCAATCTTGCAGGTCCAGCTGCTGCCTCTGCTTGAGCATAACATGCTCAGACAGCGTGGACGTGCAGCTGAGGTCTCCTCGCTGTAGACTGTATTGTCAGTCCAGAGAGCGTTTAGACAGACACATCGACTGGGCGTCGACAGAACAAGTTGAATGCCTGTCTAAAACGTTGTGCGATAAGGGTCAGTCTTACGTGGACAAGCGGCACAGACGTAAAGGGAGGCGCTGTAAGCGGGGACAGGCTTTGATCGCTGGTGATGTAGACGGTCACCTCGGTTTTATGGACAGCCTTAGAAAGCCCGAATCCTCAGAAAAGTGTATTTGTTATGATTCTGAATACACATAGGAGACTGGGTTGCACACTCCCAATTACATTTTTGCTATGTCCCTCAAGCCGGAAAAGTCCTGGGAATTTAAGGGTGATGAGTGTCTTTCTGTGTTTGTTCAGACCTTTATTGGCAAAGAGTTCCGGGTCTACACGTTCCAGGCGCACAATTCCAAAGGTTACGATGCATACTTCATCATTAGACAGTTACTGAAGGAAAAGATGTGCCTAGAACTGATCACTCAGGGTAGTAAAGTAATGTGTGTGGAAGGTAAGGTCCTGGGCATTCGTTTTATAGACTCTTTAAACTTCTTGCCCATGAAGCTTGGTAAGCTCCCGCAGGTGATGGGGTTTGAAGGGTGCAAAGGGTATTTTCCACATTTTTTGAACACTTTAGAAAATCAAAATGACGTGGGGCCTATGCCCGGTGTGGAGCACTATGGTGTAGAAAGCATGATGCCCAGGGAAAAAGCAGAGTTTCTCGACTGGTAGCAGGCCCACAGGTAGGAGACGTTTGACTTGCAGAAAGAGCTCGTGTATTACTGTCAGCAGGATGTCAAAATTTTGAGACAGCCTTGTATCCTCTACAGAAAAGAGATTATGAAAAAGATGGAGAAGGGAGATCTAGTAGAGAGATTTCAGAGGAACAGCCGTGTTAGTCTGTATTCGCAAAAAGAAAAGGAGTATTTGTGGCACCTTAGAGACTAACCAATTTATTTGAGCATGAGCTTTCGTGAGCTACAGCTCACTTCATCAGATGTTTACCGTGGAAAGTCTGCTGCAGTTTCCAGGGTAAACATCTGATGAAGTGAGCTGTAGCTCACGAAAGCTCATGCTCAAATAAATTGGTTAGTCTCTAAGGTGCCACAAGTACTCCTTTTCTAGTAGAGAGAGAACCTGGTAAATTCACCAAGATAAAACTGTGTATAGATCCATTCTGGTACATAACACTGGCATCTGTCTGCATGGCTATGTACAGGTTTATGTTTTTGGAGCCTAACACGGTAGCTCTTCTCCCTCCAGACAATGATCACAGGCAGGAAAAAGATATTCGACCCCATCTGTTCAGTGGCTGTTGTATACCTCTCACAAAGAAACTATACCAATACGGCATGCTTTACAGGGTGGGGAACTACAGGTAGGCTCCTACTCTTTAGACGGTTATGCCAGTGTTGACAGGGTACACACAGCCTTAGAGTTTAACGGGTGTTCTTTTCCACGCTTGTGCCACCTGTCATTGTGAAAAAGCACAAAACCCTATGACGGGGACAACTTTTGGGTTTCTTTATTACAAGACGCAGCTCAAGACCGACTATCTGAAACAACTTGGTTTTGTAGTGAGGACTCTTTGGGAGCAAGAGTGGGAAGTGATGAAAGAAACAGACAGGGAGCTTGCAGGTTTTTTAAACTGAGCCCAGTTGCCCTAGCCTCTCGTGCCTAGGGATGCTCTTTTTGGGGGAAGGACAAACGCTATGCACCTGTATTACAAACTTAACTCCAGGGAAGAAATCCACTATTATGATTTTACCAGCTTCTACCCTTTTGTAAAGAAAACCAAAGAATACCCTCTCGAACACTCCGATATAGTTTATGACAAATTTGGACCCCTTGCAAATTATTTTGGAATTGCAAAAGTTAAAGTGTACCCCACACAAGGCTTCTTTTTCCCATTGTTACCTGTCAGAGTGGGTGGCAAGCTTATGTTCCCGCTACGCCGAACCTGTGTGGAAACCGAGCAGCGGGAGATGTGCATCCATACTGACGAGGAGAGGGCCATCCTGGGGACTTGGTGCACGGTGGAATTGAACGCGGCCATAGCGAAGGGGTACGCGGTGGCAAAAATATATGAAATCTGGCTTTTTAATGAAAAATCTGATGTACTCTGAAAAGACTTCATCAAATGACACCTCCACCAGAAACAAGAGGCTTCAGGGTACCCCATCTGGTGCACAGACGAAGAAAAACAAAATAAGTACATGAACGATTTCTACCAGAAAGAAGGCGTGCGTTTGTGCCAACACGAGATCAGGTTTAACCCCGCTAAATGCCAAATCGCTAAACTCTTTCTAAATTCCCTCACGAGTGAGATCCCGCCAGATCAACACATCACTGAGTTTGTGTCGGCAGGCCCGAAAACATACGGGTATAAGCTGTCGGGAGGAAAAGCCTGTATGAAAGTCAAAGGTATTACCCTGAACTTGGCAAACTGTCAATAGATCAACTTTGACAGTTTGAAAGATCTAGTCCTGGACTATTGCACGGGCCTGCGAGAAAACACCTCAAAAAAGAGAGAGGTGCAGCAGCCCTCTATCATAAGGAACAAAAATCAGTGGTAAATAGAGACCAAAACCCTTAAGAAAACACAGAAAGTCATTTACAACAAGAGGGTCCTAGGAGAAGGCTTTAAAACCCTGCCCTATGGATTTTAAAATGGATACGAGGTGGAAACACCCCTTTTCTGCAATTCTTGCGGGGCCTAGCAACTGTGGGAAAAGTTACTTTATAAAAAATGTGTTGGATAATGCCAAACAAAACATTGTCTGTTATGCCTGAGAATATTGGATAACCTGGCTATAAAAAGCATTGCAAGATACACATGTCTGGGCTTGTTGAAACACATTTTGAGCAAGGCTAGGCATGCCCAAGAATTTAAATGTATTTTTTACAAAATTCATCACCATCCGGTCGTTTTGCACTAAGTCGTTAGAATACAATTTTAAAATCCGGTCAAAAGATAAACACTTGCTCCGATGATGTAAGAAAAACACTCGGTGATAGTCGCAGGCGACAGAGCGGGGGTCTTGTAATTGTCTATTGTGAAACACAATGCCTGGGGCATTTTTGTTTAAAAATTTCATAATGCTTTTAGGAAACAACATGCTCTTCGGGGGGTGCCCGTATGAGTCTAAAAGCTCTCCACGTTACGCTCCGCCAGACACAAGGCAAGCCAGTGTTCACCAGGTTGGTTGTGTGGATGTGCAATACAAACCTAGGGGTCTCTGAGACAACTTGTCGCCAGGGAGCCAAATCACAAGGGAACACATCTAAGAAATTCTTTTTTGTGTAAGGCACCTTGATAAGACACACGAGAGCTGCACGGTGTCCATGTTCACATATAGTCAAGCAGAACGTCTCTCCTCTGATTTCTCTCTATGATGTTGTCAAAAACCCCATGCACGATCAGATTGACGGTGATGGTTAAAGCCTTCCCAAAACGTATTTCTGCTCTCAGGTTCCCGGTTTTAATCAGGGAATAGCCATCGGCGCATTCCTGGTCGGGAGACAGGTCAAAGGCAAACAAGATGTAACCCTGTGGAAACTTCTCACAGTCGATTAACAGAGAACGATCTGTCATGTGTTTACCAGCGTCTGTACCAGATTCATGTATTCTCTCACGCAGCATCCTGCCTCCAAGTCTGGTTGCAGAGGCTTGGTTGGTATCTGTTCACCATCCACATACAAGGCCACAAAATTAATATCATAATGTTTAAAATGAAAGGGATTTTTAGTGTAACTTCCACTCAAGGCATAGGACAAACCCTAGGACAAGCATTTTGGGTAACTGTCCCAAAAAACAGGTTCTCCTGGTTATTGACCCTGCTGCCCACGGGGATGCTGAACACTTTCATTCCCACACGGTCCACGGGATATTTAGCATTTGTGGTAAGCAGGGACTCCGCGTGCCCCAGACGAACGCTCAGGGCCACCCGTACTTTCTTCACAAAAAGCGATGCTGATACAATGCGCAATTTAAAGCCTTCGGCTGCACTGCCCATTAAACAGAAAGCGTCTTTACTGCGCGTCAGTTTAATTTTCACATCCACTCCGTTCAACAAATGAGACGTATCTGTTCTGATCTGTCTTTATTTCAATGGTAATGGTATCGATGTGGTGTTTTCTGACAGGAACGTGATGAGGTTTATCGTAGGTGATGGTGACAAACTCATTGTTCCTTCCTCAGACAGGGACACAGCATAACAGGGGAACAGAAAAGTCCCTCACAAACTGGTGTTCTACAATAACTGTGTGCAGATACAAGGACTTAACCCCCCGCCCCCTCCGTGATGTCTGCCCAGAAGGGGAATTTTTGGACGCTGCGCTTGGGGCCCAAACCTAGAATGTTAGCTAGCTCCCTGCTGGTAGAAAACATAAAAGTAAAATCAGTGGATTTAAGGCTAACTTTTCTACCCACAGGGTCATAGTTCATGACCACCTCAGGCGGTGGGGGAGGACGAGCCACGGTACTATTCATATGATCCAATCATTCGGGTATGGACGAGTAATAACCTCATCGTAGGATAAAACTCTATGCCATATCTTCAAAGGTGATTTCAAATGGGGTGTTCTCGCGGATAGTGTTCCAGCTGTGCGGGTGTTGTATTTCCACTAACCTCACCTTCCAGGCACCCGGGAGACCCAAGGGCTTAATTAGCTGTATTGTAAAGTTCGAGCTGGTGTTTTGAGGAAAAACTGCAGAGCTGGCATTGCTGGGCAAAGTCATGTAACACCTGCCGTCGCTCATTTTTCTCTCCCTCAGTCTTTGCAGGAGGAATCTTTTTGTTTGTTTGTGTCTAAACGTCAGAATTGAGAAGCTTCCACCCAGCTGGTAAACTTATCGTCCCCGTCCCCCCGGCAAACCATTTCACCAGTAGCTGCTTTTTTCTCCCTTTTCCTTTCTCCTCTAGAACTTTTTCGATCCGGCAAATCCTGTCTCCTTTTAGGGGGTTTACTTTTTGTAAATCTTCAGGGTAAAAAGATCCAGTAACTGTCTCACCCTCGTAATCTTTTAATCGGTATACAGGTCTCTGGCTCCTGGTTAAGGCTTCATCCACTATAAATATCTCATTGGTAAACGTCTGTTCACAACCTTTTTCAAAAGCTCCTTTGGTTTTAGAGAGAGTCTCACGTGGTCGCCTTTTCTAAAAGGGGCAACAACCGGTTTTATTTTAAAACCATCTCTATCAACCAGTTTCCATATCTTCAGAGAATTGGAAGGGTTAACATCAGCGGGTCTGGTACGTAGAGTTCTGTAAAAGCTCTGGTTGTAACTCTTCATAAAGTCAGGTAACAGGTCAAGGTGGCGAAAGGCATTATGGGCTGTAAAATCGCCACATCCTCCGCATCTTTTTCAAGTTCTGTTAAATCGCTCCACAACCCCTGCTTTGACTTCATTATCAGTAACAAAAAGCGTTAACGCTGTGCCGTTTCAACAATCTGCTAAAAGGTCTGTTTCAAAATTCTTTCCACCGATTAGTTTGTCATTTTTGAGGCACGCGACCTTGGCTAAAAATAGCTTCAAAGGCCTTGGATACCTCACCACTCATCTTGTCTTTTAGGCCTAAGGCCCAGGCATATTTGGATAGAACGTCTATCACTGTTAAGATGTACTTAAAACCGCTGTTGTGTTTGGAGAACCAGTGCATACGGACCAAATCTGCCTGCCATTGCGCGTCCACATCTGAAAGAACGGTCTTGGTTCTTTTAAAACGTATTCGAGCTGGTTTGTGTAAAGTGTAAGCATCCTGGTGTGAAAGCCAAGCTCCTACCTGTCTTCTATTTAAGAAGTCAAGAAACCAAAAGTTTTATGATGCTTTTTGGCCACTTAAAAAAGAAGATTGACCCCGTCAAAGCCCCCAACTTTCCTGGGGGTTTAACAGATTTTCTTTAACAGAGCCGTCTGCGGAGACATGACTCTTCCTGGGACCGTCTTTTACGAACACAAGTATGGAGGGGGACACGTTCATTCTGACACATTTAAATAAGTTTTATTAATCGCCTGGTTTAACACAATCTTTTACAGCCGCCTGAAACAAAGGACGCCATGACCCCTACCATGAGGGAGTCTGAGCTGGTTCATTCTTCCATTTTTGTCCTTTTCTGGATTTTCCTCTTGAGATCTGGGTCTCAGACAGGAGCAAAAACAGCTGATGTGCGATGGATTTACTCCCACAGGGCTACCGATGTGCAACTTCTCAAAGGCCTCTAGAAAGGCATCGTCGAGCTGTTGAGAGATTTTCAGACAAAAAACAGTGTAAGCACCCCACTGCCTGTTTTTAGATTTATGCAATGCCAGGTCGATTCCGAACCCCATTACACCCCCATGATCAACAGTCGCTTCTTAATCATTCATTTACCTGAGCGCCATCTTTCCCGTTCACCTTGTGACTCCCCCAAGCCACAATCGCCTTCCAACTTTAGGGCATGGACAATGAGAGGCTGTCACACTCACTGGGGTGCCTCACAAAGGTTTGGATTTTGGGGTCAGGTTCCGACGTAGCCATGAACGGTTGAGTCAAAGGGCCCTCCTCGGAACTGTCACTGCTGTAGCGCTTTCTCCACACAACTCCAAAGGTCCTCGGAGCTAAAACAAAATCTGAAGGTCTCACGGGGGTGGTAAAGGAGTCCATGTTTCCTCTCAGCCTTTCCACAATTTCTAAAACATGTCTTCTTGGTAAGAGATGGCTTCCTCTGCCCAGTGCTGGGACTTGTGGGGTGATGGTGCTGCACTCTGATTGGCAGAGGGCGTTGGGAGGAGTTCTTAGAGGGGTCACATGACCCTCTTCTGGATGGTTCACCCAATCCGAGAACCTGCCCCATTTTGGTCAAATCTCTTCTCGGGGCGGTCCTCTGCAGCCAAAACCCATCACGATTGGTAGAAGGTGGTGGGAGGAGTTCTTAGAGGGGTCACACGAAGCACTTCCAGACGGGTCACCCCACCCCGGAACTCCCCTCAGTTGGTCAAATCTCCTCTCGGGGTGGTCCCCAGTGGCTGAAACCCCTCCTGATTGGTAGAGGGCGGTGGGAGGAATTCTTAGAGGGGTCACACAAACCACTTCCAGACAGATCACCCCACCCCGGAACTCCCCATGATTGGTCAAACCTCCTCTCGGGGTGGTTTCCAGTGGCTGAAACCCCTCCTGATTGGTAGAGGGCGGTGGGAGGAATTCTTAGAGGGGTCACACAAACAACTTCCAGACAGATCACCCCACCCCGGAACTCCCCATGATTGGTCAAACCTCCTCTTGGGGTGGTTTCCAGTGGCTGAAACCCCTCCTGATTGGTAGAGGGCGGTGGGAGGAATTCTTAGAGGGGTCACACGAACCACTTCCAGACAGGTCATCCTGCCCTGGAACTCCCCATGATTGGTCAAACCTCCTCTCGGGGTGGTTTCCAGTGGCTGAAACCCCTCCTGATTGGTAGAGGGTGGTGGGAGGAATTCTTAGAGGGGTCACACGAACCACTTCCAGACAGGTCATCCTGCCCCGGAACTCCCCCTGATTGGTCAAATCTTCTCTTGGGGCGTTCCTATCAGGGTGAAACCCATCCCAATTGGTAGAGGACAATGGGAGGAGTTCTTAGAGGGGTCACATGACACACCTTGCTTCCGGTCATTTGTCCGCCTTGACCCTGGAAGTAATACCTCATGGCTTGGGACTTCCAGTGACCGGTGGGCAAGGCTTACGAGGGCCAAGGGTGGGGTTAACGTTTGATTGACGGTAGGGCCCTTATACTACTGGAGCGCCTTCTTCTGTTTGTCTCCGTTCCGCTTCAGTCCCCAAGCACTCGGCCAGGACAGATGTCACTTATGACCTCCGTTGCCACCAGCTGGACAGAGGGACTTGGGTCTTTCTTGAGGACCTGGAGAGCTGAAATGACACAGGACAACATGTTAGTATACAGACTGTCAAATCACAGCTAAGCGTGATCACAGAATCTTGAAGTACCAGAGCAGAATGATCACATGGTAAAATGTGAAACTAGGCTCAGTCCTTCTATTGGGGTGGAAAATACATGAGAGATGAATATGCCTCACTTTTCATCTTGTCACCTGTGCCGGAAATAGCTGGAGACTTACTACCTCTGAATACCACGCTACAGAAGCTCTCCAATACAAAGAAAGCTTTAGCTTCCTCCATTGGCTCCCTTCCATGCTCCCAAAAAGCGGAGAGACCCTGACTCGACCAGAAAGTCATCCACTCTGCTGTAAATGGAAGAAGGTCCATTGTTTCAATAGCTTCCACTTTTAAGTTTATTTTCCATCTCTATTCAAGAGCCACTGTCTGAGCTCCAATAACCCTGGAATTGAACAGAGGCCAGGTCCAAGCTGCTTTGTGCAGGATGCAGGGCACCTACTGGAAGAAAAATTGCTGGTGGGAAATTTGGGGTAGCAGAAAGTGGCTACAATTTCTCCTCACCTGGGGAGTCCACAGAGAGCCAATAAAGCCCAAAGAGTGGATAGCACTGGCTGCGGAGGGGGCCTTGCCAGGACAACCAGGAGATGCACGGACTCACATCACACCCTCTGCAGCTTCCTCCTTCAGGGGAAATTAAAGCTGACTTTCTACTGGGCAAGAGTGAATTTGTCCTTTGACGTGTGGCTGATGCACTTTGCACCTGTGCTATCGGTTACAGCTGCTTGTCAGCTAAATTCCTTTAGAACTCACGGATGAGCAGAACTTCAGCTGTATTTATTACTTACACATCAGCAGATGGTCCAGGTCCAGCCATTTCATACGCTGCCTGTCTGTGTGTTCCAGGATGATGCCTAAATACACAATGGAAAACAAACAACAACAATAAAACCTTCCCTTGTTGAGTGCAAAGTGATATTAGCAGCCCCTAGACAGGTCTTTGGCCTCTCCTACTGTGGACCTAAGGGTGAGCTGTGGGCAAGAGGATGCTAGTGCAGTTTAGAGTCCACACTGAAGAGAATGAGAAAGACTTTTTTTTTTTTAAGAATGTTTACACAAAACCCATTTGCTTTAAAGAGTCTGTGTTCCTCTTGCCACTGCTGTCAGTTATTGGAGACATACTAAGCTAGTGTCTTGGTCTAGTGGTCTGAGCAAAGGACTGGGGCCAGGAATAAGTGAGTTCTAAGCAGGGATCCCACAAGGTGACTGATAGGTGAGACTTAGGGCACAACGCCTGCCTGTCTCACCTGGGTATGCTTGGGAGAAGAGGGCACAGGGCCAAAGCGGAGGAACCTTTTGCCTCCTTGACAAGGTGGTGTGGCCAGGAACCTGAAACAGCAGGCGCTGAGGGCAGGTGGGCTGCATGCCTCCCAATGATGAAGTAGTAGTGAAGAGCACTGAGCAACACTGTGGGTGGGTCTGCACTTTGAGCGAGGGAGATCACTCCCAGTTCAATGGGACAGGCCCACTCTAGCTCGGACAGCGCTTGCATGCTAAAATTAGAATGTAGCTAAAGCAGCACGAGCAGTGGGAGGAGCTAGCCACCTTGAGAATCGACTTTGGGGTTTGGATGGGATCATACTTGGGGTGCTTAAACTTCCTGCTGCTCCTGCCATCGCAGCTACTCTCTATTTTTAGCACTCAGGGCTAGTGCGGGTATGTCTCATCAAGCTGGGAATTAGACCCCCAGCTCCAAGTGTAAACATGCCCTACGAGACAGTGTCCCAGCCTTTACTACTAAATGACTGCACCATGCTTTCCCTGCAACAATCCCAAAGCACTTTATAGCAAGTCATGATTTCCTCCGACCACCACACTGGAGAGGTAGGGATATTAACATCCCCATTTATGGATGGGAAGCTGAGGCACAGAGAGATTAATGGCAGCTCAGTGCTGCACAGTGGGATTTTCTTCTCTCTCCCTCAATGGGAATACCAAAAGGGACACTGGGCATCATCTCTCACCAGCTAACTTGGCTGCAACTGCCCGCATCTCTTCCCAGCTGCTACAGAAGTACGTGATGGTGCTTTTGTACAAGTTCTCCAGCAGCTCGGCATTCTCTTTGGCCTAGAGGAAATCAGGGACACATGAGCTCTCTCTGGCTAGAAGTGCCCTTTGACTGCCAGCACATGCTTTTACGAGCCACAGGTAAATCAGAGAAAGAACAGGTGACTGGGTGGACGTGGGAAAAATGGGGATCTGTGGCAGATTTACATTTTCCATCACCCTCAGTCATATATCCCACTCTGACCGTTATTTCCATTACCCATCACACATCTCTACACCACCACACGCCACTCCAGTCAAGAATCTCAGACACTTCAACAGCTCACTCACAAGGTGTCTGCAAATGTCCACCTGGAGCACCTCAGGCTTCAGCTCAGCTGTGCTATCAAGGTGTTCATTCACTGCAGTTTGGAGCCTCTTCAGTCCCAAAAACGGGACACAGAGGTGAAACGTAGCTCTGCATTCCTGAAAAAAAGAAAGCGTGTCACACCATTTAATTGTTCCCTACTGAGTGCTATGGTCATTCAAAGGGAACTCATCTGCTTGCCTGCTCATCTATTCCAGGATAAAAAGGGATTCATCTGGATGTAATTGGCAGAAAACATGCAGGAATGACTAATCGAGGGGAGAGCTTCCACTGCAACCTGGAGGTAGCATCAATGTCTTTTTGGAACAGATCTACCTATGAAAGCTGCTGTACCAGGTCTCTCTTCTGTTCTGGGGAGGCAGGGGCCTGGGGTGCAGAGACAGACAGGAATAGAGAGCTGTCGGGCTCAGACCCATGACCTATCCTGGATTCTGGTGAGGCAGCCATGGAGCAACCTGGCGGGAACTGACTCAGCAGGAGGGCAATGAACTGAGGGAAGAATTTGGGCCTCCACAGCAGGCAGGAATAGCAGAGCTCCCCTGGCATTGGGAGGAAGATTCCTTTGGCTTAGTAAATAAGTCACTCTCGGTCTTACCACTGAAACCCTGGGGTTCGGGTCTTGCAGGTGCAGCAGAAGTGTGACCCAGCTCTGTCTAACCTGCTCGGCGAAATAGCCCTTCCATTTTCTTTTGGTCAGGCGGGCCAGGATGCCAAATAGGACAAAGGACAATAAACGAAGAGCATCGTCCTCCTACAGCCAAGAAAGCCCCACAAGTTAGTAACTAAGGGACAATCACATCACGTACCTCACACAGTCATCTCTTCTACGCTAAAGTCGAGGGATTCCAACTACAGCTAGTCGGAAACACTTTCATGCACGAATTTTTGATTTGAATTTGCTGATTCATCAAACTATTTTAGCGACAGTTCCATTTTGATGAAATTCCTCCAGAAGCCAGGCAGGGGTCCTTAGAAACCTGCCTGCTGTCTTGACAGTGCACCCATTCAGCTCCTTGGAAGCCGATCTAGCAGGCTGACTGGGATCGTGGGCTTCCAAACCCACAGCGTCTGGGACCCTGGCTCTCAAATTTGCAACTCCCTGGCACTTCTAGCTCCCACAGTTTCCTGGGTTCCCAGCACCTGGGTTCCCAGCACCGAGAGCAGACTGCCCGGACCCAAGGCTTTCAATAGAGCTCGGTTGAGAATAGTAATTCTGTTTCACAAAGAGTTTTGAAGTTTGGGGAGAGGGAGTCCCACAAATAGGAACAAAACCAAAATTTGAAATCTCAAAATTCTCTGCAAAAACGGAATCATTCCAACCCTCTCACGTAGAAATGGTATAGAGCAGGCCCAACACTCTCTATTGTACCTTGGAACTCCCTTTTCATGGTTATCTAGCTATCTAATCTAGTATTCAGACTTTCTTTGAGGTTCTCAGTGGCAAGAAAGAAGAACAGAAGGGGGAGACTGTGGGAGCAGGGATGTCATCCCCATCCTCCTAATGTTCTCCTCCTCCGTAAAACACCTCTCTTCCCTGGGGCCGAAACATCTCTTCACTCTGACATGAGCAATGCCCAGGGAGTAAATGGAGTCTAATCAAGATCGGTTGAACTGGGGCTGGAGAGTTCTGGTCACATACGTTGTCAAAGTAGGTCCGGATCTGTTGGGTGAGGTCTCTGAAGGAAGAACCTATGTCCTTCTCTTTCAGCTCCTTCAGGACTTTGGCCACTGCTTTCATGCTCTCGCCAATGACTTCAGAACTGAAAGGGTCACTTAAGGCCCTGATCAGTATGACCATAAGAAACTTCTTGTGCTTTTTCACCTGGACAAAAATATGACATTAAAGAACACTGATCACTGATCACACTTCTAATACGTTTTCTTTAGCAGTTATGAAGCTGTGGGAATTTCATCTCCCCCTCCCACCCCCGGAGACCTATAGCTATATTTCAGACCAGGTTCGAGCTACAATGAGCCAAACTTGGTGCCATAATACACCTGTGTCATCCTAACATTAGATTCCTAGTTACTTAGATTCCAAGGCCAAAAGGAACCCTTGTGATTATCCGGCCTGACCTCCTGCATAACACTGAACTTCCCCGAAATAGTCTCTGTTGGAACTAGAGTGTATCTTTTAGAAAAACGTTCAATCTTGATTTTAAAATTGCTAGTGACAGAGAATCCACTACAACCCTTGGTAAATTGTTCCAATGGTTAATTAAAATTACCATTAAAAATCAATGCCTTATTACCAGTCTGAATTAGTCTAGTTTCATTTTCCCCCATTGAATCTTCTTATACCTTTGTTTGCTAATGGGAAGAACCCATTCTCAAAATGTGTTCCCCATGTGAGTAGTTCTAGACTGTCCTCAAGTCACTCCTTAACCTTCTCTTTGTAAGGCTAAATAGATTGAGCTCCTTGAGTCTATCACTAGAGGTATCTTTTCCAATCCTTTCAGAATTCTTGTGACTCTTCTCTGAATCCTCTCTAATTTATCAGCATCCTTCTTGAATTGTGGAGACCTGATCTGGACACAGCATTCCAGCAGTGCTCACATGAGCGTCATATTCAGAGGGAAAAGAACTTCTTTACTCTTAGTCAAGATTCCTCTCTTTATGCCTCTAAGGATCATTTCAGCCCTTTTGGCCACAACTTCGCATTGGGACACCTTATGTTCAACTGATTCTCTGCCATGACTCAAGTGGTTTTCAGCATCATTGCTTCTTGGGATAGAGTCTCTCATCCTGTAAGTAAGGCCTGCATTTTTTATTCCTAGATGGAGACATTTACACATGGTCATATTAAAGTGCACAGATCGTTCACTTATGCCCAGCTTAGCAAAGGATCTAGCTTGCCCTGTATTGACGGCAAAGAGGTTACTCGGGTATGTGAGAGAGCAGAATTTGGCCTAGTGCATTGTGTGCAGCCTCTGTAAACTCCGAAGAACTATTTCCCTTGGTTTCTCTAGTTATGCTGCATTCTAGTCAGTATTCTCTCTTACCTTCTCAGGTGCCCCATAGACTAAATTTCCCAGGCCTCTTACAGCCATCTGCCGGACAATGCTGTTCCTATCATGTGACCTTTCTTCCAAGATGCGTAAGACTGGCTTAAGGAACTTCTTCTCCCTGAGCATGGGATCACTCATTAGCTGAAAGAAAATCAACCTGTCCATTAGCCCCAATAGGATCATTAAGATTGGGAATAGAATTTGAGCAGACATGTCATACGCTGTCAAAAACAACAAGGAGTCCTCCTACAGCCCCAGTCTTGAGGATACAGACAAATATGGCTACCCCTCTGATACTTGCCACATAATACACTGTAACTTTAGCATTCCACACAAATGAGAAAGGTCTACAAAACATGGAGCTTTCCTTTTGGGCACTAGAATAGGGATCCACTCACCTCTTGAGAGCCTCTTAGTGGCTGGGTATGGTATCACAGTCCTTTTCTCACCCCTGGTGCACCCTGCCAGCCGTCCTCAGTGAGCCTTCTGTGGCTCAGGCCTCTGGCTGAGTCCCAAAGTCCAAAGGAACCCCTTCTGGGGTAGTCCAGAACAATCCCATTGCCCTCACTTGGGTCTCCAGCCCCAACTCTGGGTCCTTTACATTCTGCCCTTTGTTCAAGCTCTCCATTAGCATTGTCCCCTCCATGGGGCTTATGCCACTGTTGGTGGTAGGGGAACCTGGGCCTGCCCCTAACTCTGGGTTCCAAACCATGGATCCTATAAACAGGAGCTAGGCACTGCTTGATTTCAGTTCATTGTCGCTTCTTCCTACCGGCCACTTTTAGCTTCACCCTCACCTCAGGGTTAAAGTTCTTCGGGACTCTCTTCCTGAAAACCCAGCTTAAGTAAAGGCTGCCAGAATCAAACTCTGGCTGTCCCCTGAATTTCTGTGGCCAGAGAGCAGCGCCCTTTCTTGCCCCTCCAGTTCCTGCCAGGAACTGACCTGCTAAGGCCCTTCAGCTCCTTTTAGCCGAGCCTCATGGGCTCGGATTGGCTGCTTTCATGAAGCCTCTCTAGACAGACCCAGACTGGGGGCTCTTTTCCTGGGGCAGGGTGTAGTAGGACCGCGGGGCCTCTTGTAAGGAGCCTCAAAGCTCAGGTACAGCCCATCACAGGCACAGAGAGGTTGTTTTTCTTAGAAGCGGATGAGCCCCGAAGATAGTTGCTTAGCATAAGTGGGAAATATGATGCAGATGTTGGAGGAAGGCTGTGGAAAGGGAGGATGCTGCAGCAGGTATCACACTAGCCTAGGACTTAGGAGACCCAGGTTCCATTTCCTGCTCCCTCAAAGACTTCCTGTGTGACCTTGGGCAAGTCACTTAGCCCTTCTGTGCATCAGTTCCCTGCCTGTAAACTAGGAAACATAGTCCTTCCCTACCTCGCAGGAGTGTGGTGGGGATACAGACATTAAAGAGTTTGGAGGTACTCAGATACTAGAGTAATGAGAACCTAAGATAGACATTAATGTAGTTGTGGGTTGCTTGGTTGGTAGTATTAGGACACTAGGTTCATTCAGAAGATCTGCTGAGCGAAACCAAAATCAGGAGCTGTTGGTTAGGATCAGCACTTGGACTTGGCAGAAGAGGTCCAGTCATCCAAACTCTGTCCGTATCTCTCTCAGCCAGCACCTGTGGTTGTGTAGCTAGTATAGGCAATGACGGCAATAAAAACCACAGAGAGAGAAGGACTCAGAAAGGTATCGTGAAGTTCCTGGTGAGGTTTCCATATAAAGGAGGACCTATTCTACTGTCTAAAATGACAATGACTCCTATGAACAGAACTGTACAACTCCCGAAAGAAAGGCAGACAACAGTCTAATGGTGAAACTACTCTTCAGAGCCCTGTGTCTTACCTGGGCAAGGAAAGCTGTGCTGGTGACTCGGTGGTTTTCTGTGGGGGAATTCACCCAGCGGAGGAGGCTCTGTATGATCTCAGGTGTTATGAGTCCAGATCTTAGCAGAAGACTGGAAGACAAAAGAAACCGCTCATGGGCTAGATTGCACACTTCAAAAAAACTCAGCTACTCTGAGCAGACAGCTCTGATATCTAGGAGTGGGAGCTGTGTGTTTCCACCCAGGACACCCCACCCCCCCACCCCCCCACAAAGCTATAAACGGGAGGTTCCCTCTCAGCCACTCTATTGGCTACTGATTCCCAAGGATAAAATGATGCCTCCTAGATCTCTTACCTCACCAGCAGACACACTCCCTCATGGTGAGTCTTGGGGTTTTCCAGAAGAATCCAGGTTCTCTGCTTCCTGAGCGCTCTCACCAGTCTCTCATTCCCACCCTTGAAAAGCACAGACTCGAATGCTTTGATAGAAAGCCTGGGGAAAGAGAGGCACAGAACTGCAGCAGTCAGGAGGAAGGTGCAGCTTGAACAGAGAGTCAGGAAGCCCCGGTTACTTCTCAAGTCTGCTGTTCAATCGGCAGTTCATCCATTGGCAATGTCCTGGACACCAGTGTCCCTGGAAGGACTTGATGCTGGGAGGTAAGTTTCAGTCTCATACATCTCATAGGACTAGTTTTGCTAGGGACAAAATTTTGCAGTCCTTTTTCTCTTTCTGCAAGGACTATGGGCACGAGCAGAGTAAAGTGATATGGAAAAGGTACATGATCAGGACCCAGAAACAGGGGGCATCGAGTGTGGTGATCACTAATGGACATTTTGGGGTCATATCTCCAGATATGAGGTGACAGAGTGCTGAGGGTTTGCACTTGAGTCAGCACTCTGGTCACTATTCCTACTAATTCCGTTCCTCACAGAAGGCCTAATTGGAGAGAGGTGTACCTGATTACAAGGTCAGATTGGGGCTAGTGAGTCAAGGAACCAATCATTCCATTAACAGGGAAACTGTGTAAAAGGACATGGGCAGGAGCCCTTTGAGGGGAACAGACAGAGAAAGAAACTTGGGTGACCAGATGTCCTGATATTTGGGACTTTATCTTATACAGGTGCCTATTCCCTCCCCCCCGCCCCACACCCCTACCCCCGTCCTGATTTTTCACACTTGCTGTCTGGTCACCCTAAGAGAAACAGAAAGACAAAAAGCTAGGAGAGCCTGACAAAGTGTGGTCTCTGAGTGGAAACACCTTACTCCCCACCCGACTTTTGGAGAAGAGTTTAGAAAGTTGAGATACAATATAAAGGTGCTATGTATTGGTAGGGAGATTAAATAGACTATATGTTGGTGCTTAGAAGGAAAAGAGTCTCAACGCGGTCTGTATTTGTGGAAGATGTGGGGGTGCAACACCCCTCTCTGTCACAGCTGGGGGCTCATCAGGGATTTCCCTGTTATCTATGCAAATGGAGAGCCTGTTGGAGAAGCCGGTGTAGAGGTTTGGCAGTCCGGTGATGGAGGGAACACTGAAACCGGTGATGAAGCTGCAAAGAGAAGTGTGGAACAGGGGTTCTCAACCTTTCTGTTTCTGAGCCTCCCCCCCACCCTCAACATGCTAGAAAGACTCCATGGCCCAGTTTCAGGCCTCTGCCCTGCCAGGCATCAGAGTTTGGGGCTCCTGGCTCCGGATTTTAACCCCACAGGGTGCAGGTCCTCGGGGCTTTAGTGCAGGTGCTGGGCCTCAGGGCTCCAGCCCGGCTGGGCTCAAAGCTTCAGCTTTCTGCCCTGAGCCCCAGCTAGTCTAAAGTCAACCTTGCTTGGCAGAACCGCTAAAACCGGCCCGGTTGAGAACTGCTGGTGTAGAACAGTGGTCTCCAAACGTTTTGGCTCACGCACCCCCAGGGTGACCTGCCGCAGACGCGCCACCGATGGGAGACCTGCCGCAGGCGGGCCGCCAAAGGGGAGCACCAGCCTTGGACGTGCAGAGCTGCCGCCGAAGGAAAAAAACGGCAGAGTGCTGTCTGGCGGCGCTACTAATGCCACGCTCCCCCCGGGATCTTCCCGCGCACCCCAGTTTGGAGACCACTGGTGTAGAAGACCCGACAGACCTTCCAACAATCCCACCAGGCAGAAAAACAGCCTTTCCTTGCCTGGTAGGTTTAACAGCAAAAGAGCCGTCAGAAATTTATACGGGAGCAAGCCCAGGTCTGGCAACAACTCCTCCAAAGTTTGGTGAGTCCTGTGACAGGAAATGGAAACCAGGCACAGGAGATCAGACTGTAAAAATGGGACCTGCGAACAACCCCGATGTGTTTTTGGTTACTCTTCAAGGAGCAGCAGTGAGACCTCCTAGGGACAGAACAATGTGGGCCCTTCAACTGACACCCTATTTAACCGGGGAAGCACATACAGGGCTTTTAGTGATGAGCAGGCAAGCGATTATGACATGATTAAGGCAGCCATGCTGGACGAGGTGGGGCCTGTCCACAGAAAAGTACTGCCAGAAATGTAGAGTTGAAAGATGGATTGAGGGATTATGCCTCCATGCATTTGGACAGGAATTAAAAGATTGGGCCACTCATTGGTAAGGCCAGATACTCAGACTGTGGGGGAGATCATGGACTGCATGATTCTGGAAGTTTCTTCAGAGTCTCCCTGAGCATATCCGAGGATGGGTTCTGTGGTGCCAGCCAGTTCATCTGGACCCCACAGTTAAAGTGAGAGGAATTTACAGAGGCGGACATTCCCAGAGTGAGTCAGTGGTTTAAGGGACTAGATCTGAGAAGGACCAGAGTGCCTACAGCTGGGAAGGGCAGCAAGAAGAAGAGGGAGGAGCCTCAAGGAACTGTAGTGGGAGCTTGGCCTACAGTGTGCTTCCGACATGGACGTGAAGGACATCTAAAAAGAGACTGTCCTAAAATGGACTGTGGGTTTGCCCAGTTTTGTGGTTGGGACAAGACTCCCAGGCAGGAAAGAAAAAAGAAAGTACCTACCGTATCGGTCTGGGTAGGGAGGAGCCAGCAAAGGGACTAATGGACACAGCTTCATCCTGTTTGCTAATCAGGCAGGAGTTAGTGAAACCCCACTGGATACTTCCCAGAGGTAGGATCAAAACTGAATACCAGGTCCATGGGGACAATAAATTCTGCCCAATTTTAAGGACTCTGAAAATTAAGGGGAAGTTTAGGCAGAAACATGTAGCGGTAGTGGATGGATTGCCCCACTGCCTTCTACTGGGCATGGACTGGAATCCCTTTCTAACAGGGACACCAAGGCAGGTATGGAGGCCCAGGAGGGTGGAAATAAAACCTGAAGGGCCAGGTAAAGAGGAAATATATGTAAAGGGTCTGGAGAAACCTAGACACGAAAGTATAGACAAGAGGGAGGAGAAAGAAAACAAAGGTCAAGCATAAAGGTGACTTAAGATCATCCATTGGGGTCAAACAGTCATCAGAGCCCTTACCACCAGGATCTCAGGAGCAGGCATCCCTAGAACGCTTTGGAGGGACTCGGAGCAGTCTGTGTCCATGGAAGAGGCCGGGGCACAGCCTACCACCCCGTCACATATAGGTACCTAAAATGGGCCTGCACATGGGCCAACAGCATGAGCAGAATATATACTCGTGTCTGCAGCGCCAGCAATCACATAGCTAGGTACCCATCCATCTGAACAAATTCAAGTTTTGTGGACAAAACTGAGGCACCCATCTTGAAAACCTGACCCACTGTGGCCACTACCTAAGATCAGCCTTACTGGGCCAGTCCAATGGTCCATCTAGTCCAGTACACTCTCTTCCAACATTGGTCAATGCCAGCTTCTTCAGCAGGAATGAACAGAACAGGGCAATCATGAAATGATCCAATCCCTGTTGTCCAGTCTCAGTTTCTGGCGGCCAGAGGCCTAGGGACACCCAGAGCTTGGGGTTGCATCCCTGACCATCTTGCCTAATAGCCATTGATGGACCTGTTCTCCATGAACTTATCTAATTCTTTTTTTTTAAAAAAAGCCTGTTTTACTTTTGGCCTTCACAACATCCCTTGGCAATGAGTTCCACAGGTTGACCGTGTGTTGTGTGAAGTAGTACTTCCTTATGTTTATTTGATACCTGCTGCCCATCCATGAACAGAGCTGAGATCCTGGTTTCCTAGGAAAATTCAGAGACATTATAAAACCATGAAGTCTGTAATTTGAGCACCTTGTTGGCACGAAATAAAGAAACACAACAAGAAGAGAAACTAATCATGTTGTGAGATTGGTGGGAAATGTACATTAATGTGCTACCAGAGCTGAAGTCAACTGAGGACTCAGGAATCTTCGTGTTAACTGGCGAGGGGCACAGAGTGGGTGCCGAGGGGCCTGGTACGTACATTCTAGTTCACTAAAAGATTGCCCCATGAGTCTCAAATAAAAGCCCATGTCACCAATATCATTGTGAAACGCATGTACAGATGCTGTGTAAAGAGTCATGGATATGCACTGAAAATTACATTCTTAGGATCTGTGTCTTGGGACTAGTCACCAGGAAAGGTGACAAAATGGTTTTCTTTCAGGCAAGAAATGTTTATCCATCTGTTTGTTTACATGTGAACCCTACATGCTTAATGTACATTCAGTTGAGAAGGACTGTGAGAACTTTAAAGAAAGAAAAGTAGCAGGAAGTAGACAGGGGGTGGGGACCCAATTTTGGGGTACACATCAAAGGTTTGCTCTCGTCTATTTGGGGGACATCTTTCACTTAGGAAGAAGATGGACCGCGAGTTTGCTTCATGAAAGAGGGGTCGCGATCAGGCTTGGTTGAGAACTTTGGGTGAGAAACATCTTTAGACAGGAGGTTAACCTGTTGGTTAAGTTTAGTTTCTAGGAGCAGGTTATGATTTCATTTGAAATGGAACCATTTTTTGCTTGCATTCTTACTGACGGTCACTGGAATCTCTGTTCTTTGATAATCTCCCTTCTTGTTTTCACTAGAAATATATCTAAGTGCTGTGTGTTTTGCAGTACAGAGTCTAAGTATCGAGTACAGAGTCTAAAGTAGAAGTAATAAACGGGCGTGTACTGTTCCATTGGGAACAGCAGGCCTGACAATTCTGTGGGAGATCAGTGGATAAAGGGCTGGACACCATACGGAATGGTCAGAGGACTCGGGGGTGGGTGTGTGCCTGTCATTAACCTGTACAAAGAGACTGAGGTCTGAGGAGGCCTGGGTGGCAGTGTTTGTTTTGCCAGAGCCTGGTAGTTTCAGGGAACTGACCCACAGCAGGCACAGACAAGACTTCCTCACTCGAAGGGCACGTGGTGGTAAGGTGCCTCGTAACCCTGGGAACTCCTGGGGAGCGTCACACAACTCTCCTGGAATTCTCTTGGTTTCTCTCCCTTCCTTCTAATTACCGGCAAGGGTTGCCCTCAGGAAGTTGTAGCCCTTTTCGGATTTCTCTCGGGCTGCTTCTCGTTGGCAAAGGCAGCTTTTGTCCAAGGGTTTGGCTGACCTGCTGCAGGAGAACAGGAAACAACTCTGGGAACAGTTCCCGCACAGCTTTGCTCGACTGCAGGGCTGACACCACCTCAAAGATGGCACATGTTGCCTGAAAGGAGAGCATGGTAAAAAAGGAGATCTCTTCCCAACACCATCACACCCTCTCTCCCCGTCTGATATCTGCTGTACGAAATTCTCCCTTCTGCCAGGAACTTGAATGACAGCGAGCAACTTGCTTAACTCGTGGCTCACTTTCCCACATCTGTACAAATGTGTATGACCTCCCAAGGCATGCTGTGAGTCCAAAGGAAGATTTGCAAAGAAACCTGCTCCAAAGACTTTCTAATGGCCAGATAGTATTCAGTAAATCAGTAACGTATCTAAAACTGCAGCAGAGGCTGGACTCAGGGAAACAGTCCATCAGTGGAGAAGTGCCCACACAGCAATATTATACCACACTTCCAGCTTTCCATCAGCAGGATTATCGCAGGGCACAGGAAAGCCTGAAAGACGTGTCTGCCATCTAACTTACTAAGAGAGGTTCAGCAGCTGCCAAATGCCTGTCAATTTCGGTCTCTGAGGTGATGCTGCCTTCTGTTCTTGTTGGAGTCTTTATCTTCTCTATTAGGGCTCGTAGGACTTGAGTGGCAAGCAAGGGGTCTCCCCCCAGAGATCTCCACTGCTCAGCGGTGTCACTGCAGTTGAACAGAAGTTACAGGTGAGCCCTGGACACTTTTGTGGCTCACCCTGAATGTGTCATATTTTAGCAAAGACCAAATGTTCTCCTTGCCTATGATGAGAGAGTTAGGAGTCCTGTCCTCCTTTAATGCTCCTCATGTTTAAATATTGAGTTTCCAGTTACAGAACTAAGTTAAGTGACCTAGTCCTCCTGCAGCCTAACCATTAATCCTAGACTTCAGAAGGACAGGACACAGAGCGCCAACCTCACTTCCTGTTTTCTCCACTTCCCAGTCAATATGGAATCATGAGCATGTGGCTCCCAAAGATCTAGGGTTTGGAAGGCAAGTGGATGAAAGAAAAGCCAGATTCCTACTAGATGGACATACAACTATGAGAACGAATGTTCTTGGCCATCCTAGGTCCCCTTCACAAATGGCGTCCCTACCATCTCTTTGCCAGAAGCTGGGACTGGGCAACAGGGGATGGATCACTTGACAATGACCTGTTGTGTTCATTTCCTCTGGGGCATGTGGCACTGGTCACGGTCGCAAGACAGACTACTGGGCTAGATGGCCTTTTGGTCTGACCCAGTATGGCTGTTCTTATGGTCTTAGATTCCAGCACTGATAACTGATACCTCAGTTAGGGATCTTGAAATGAAATGATGGATCTGCTTCCAGTCCACTTTTAAGTACCAAGGATGGCAACTCTGCTCTAGCAGCCACACCCTCACTGATACCAAGCAGAGGTCTGATGATAATATTGGCCCTAGTCTTTGCAATCAGCCAGGGATTTGCACCTGAAGCTGTCATGCTACCAGGAAACCAACAGCCACTGCTCATTTCCAGAGTGAGCTCAATTCAGGCGTCTAGAGAGGTAGATGTTTCCAACAATACACTCCAGTTATACCAGTAAAGATAGATCTTTAGGATGTCAAAGCAGCTATCCATGAATGGAAACAGAATGACACTTAATTTCTCTCCGCACCCCACCTTAACATGTTCTTGGACCTTCCTGCAGAAAGAGCCAGGCTATTAACCCTTAGGAATGATCCCAAACTGTTTGCGGCTTAAATGAAGCCCTACATCTCCTAGTAAAGCTGTGGGATCCATGTTTTACCAAGATGAATGCAATAGGTAGCGGTATATACCTGTCCATCGGCAGACGTTTGCTGAGGAGGCTGGAGATCACTGCCTCTTGGTGATGGTGAGCTAGAATGGACACTGCCTCCACCAGGAACTGCCTCAAGCTGCCCTCCTGGATCGTAGGCATGTGGCGATATAGTATAGCCAGGATATCTGGCACCTGGAAGGAACAAAACCAGAAAGAAATGTCCCTTTTTCTTTCTCTCCATTCACTCTACAGAATCAAAACCTTTATTTAGCCATTTGCTGCTTTTTTAGAAATGCCTCACTTCAAGAAGCAAATGTTCAAATACGTCTGCGTAACTTGAGCCCACACAAAGTGCCCACACACGGCTGTAAAAATTAACACTGACACACACACAGACATACCAGGTAATTTAATGTGGTGGTGCCCAGCTCTGCATTACATAAACCAGTTCACATGCACAAAAGGCAGCTTTGCTTGCCCAGATTTTGCAGGTGTGATTTAAGCAGCCAAATCTGACCATTTGCCTCGAAGAATGCAGAGCTCATCAACAAACACAAGCACAAAATATGCAAGTGCTTTAAAGACAGTGTGTAAATGCCTGGGACTATGAACAGGGGACTACCTCTCATATTCATTCCTAGCCCTTCACATCTTCAAAACACTGTGCAAACATGGCAGTTCTGCTGCGAGGGTTCCCTGTCCTGGGGCCTTTCACCAGCCTTGTTAGAAGATTTGTGGAGTGCTCCTTTCATCTAGCCCTAATGCACTGGGCTCCAGAATAAGGCATATAAATAGTGGATCCCAAAGACACTAGAGTTTTCTCCCTCCTTCCTTCTCTTCTTAAAGGGTAGGTCTACACAGCAAAAAAATCCCACAGCAGTGAGTGTCAGAGCTCAGGTCAACCTGGGCCTGTGGGGCTTGCACCATGGGGCTAAAAGTGGAGCTGTTCCTGCTCGGGCTGGAGGCCAGGCTCAGAAACCTGGCAAGAGGGTGGCAATAGCCCAGTGCTCTTTTTAATCCATGTAGCCCTTAGCCATAGGCCTCCTAATACCTGGAGGCCTCCAAGTGCCAGTCATTCTGTCTTCTTGTATTTTCCCTGGAGTCTGTTTTCTCAAGCCTTTCTTGGCTGAATACTGTGGCAACAAGCTAGACCAATAAAGAACCAACCATCTTCCTTTTCCCTTGGATTATCTCGGTCTACTGCTCTTGATTCTGCCATTGCCTATCTTAGGGTAGGAACAGAGATGGAATCTACTCTATGTCCGAGGGGGAGAAACAGCAAGATTTTTCTTCCTTACACATGAGGGCAAAGATCAAAAAGCCTAGAGTTTAGGCAGAAAAGCTCTCCAGTTCCCAGTTCTACCTTGTCCAGCATGGCATCTCCACACTCCTTCAGGATGATGTTCATCCATAGTCCAGCTGCCGTGGCACAGGTGGGGCTAGCAGACAGCAGACCACCCAATGTGGCCACAATAAAGTCTGTGGCCTGTTCGGAGGGAAAGTACTCACTAACAACCTGGGAACAAATCAAAAACAGGAGAGACCACAATGATGTTTGGCTCCAGCACTTTTAAAAATGGAAAAAAAGATATACCTGCATCAGCAAATGGTGAATTAGCCTCCTGTCTAGCTCGCCATTTGGGATTACAATTCTCTCTCTAGTCTATAGACTACATTTTTGTATTCTACACTAATGATATCAGGTTAGAGGCAAAGACTCTGTTGCATAGTTAGCACAACATTGTACTGGATATGCAGGAGGTAAGTTTCCCTTTGTAGTCTCTTACATACACTGCATCTTTTTACAGCATATAGAAGTCAGTCAAGAGAGGCATGCACACAAATATCGGCGAAGGCAAACCCACAAGGTGACGGAATGAATCCTGGGTGGTTTCTCAGCTTGATGTTCCACTAACACAGTTTTTCTCCTGGATGGCTGGATGGCAGGGCCGGCTCCAGGCACCCGCTAAGGAAGCTCGTGCTTGGGGCGGCCGATTGCAAGGGGTGGTGTTCCGGCCAATCTTAGGGCGGCATGGGGGTTCTTTTATTTCATTATGTTTTGTGCTTCACTGCTCTGGATCAGTGAGAAAGCAAGAGCCGGCCCTGCTGGATAGGTACATGCGTGTGCATCCGCGTGCGCATTTTCATGGGCGTGCAACGTTCTGTGGAATCTGGTTTTTACGTGGCATTCAGAGCACACATCTATGAAAAGCATCTTGCTGGTTACTAGCAGCCAACGCCCCGCTCCCACAGCTCGCTCCGAGTACGGAAAGGCATCATGAAAGAGCAAATGTCAAATGAACGGTGCCCGGTCACTCGCACATCCGCACAAGCTTTTTGAGTCAGTTACCCTGGCCATTTTGGAAGATGCCTGAAACAGAGCCTCGGGGTCTGGAGCTGTTAGTGCTTCACGGAGACATCTCAGCTCCTCCTCTGCTGAGCCCAGGTTTATGGACTGGCCTGGAGTGGAGAAAAGGAGAAAAAGTACTGAAACGATTAAGGAAACTGAATCCCTACTGCATGGATCTTCATACGGGAGGATCCATGTGCTATGTTGTCATCAGCATAGTGTAAAATCTTGGTGCCACTGAAGTCAATGGCAAAACTCCTGTTGACTGGAATGGAGTCGGGATTACACCCTAAAATGTCTGAACGTTAACAGTAGTGGTATGTTATTGTGAATGATCCAGGATTGAACAAGCACTGTATTCAGCTTGGAGCAGCTTTGTGTGTGTGTCTGGTTTCAGTAGTCTCTCTGCTCTCACTATTTACATCTAAGCTCCTATTCAAGTACAACTCATGCAGGTAGATCAGAGGTTCCAGTTTAGAGGTGAATCTCTCCACCAAACTCTCCTTGTAAAAGAGACGGGGATAGACAAAAAACTTTGGCAAGAAACCCAGGCTCATCATCAGTCACTTCTAAACAATGCTGGGATTACTATGTTGTACATTCAAAGGTTGGAGTCCCTTATTCTGTTTCTGAATCACCAACACTGTTTTTAGGACTGATTAAGAATCATTGGAAATAGGATGACCAGGGGTCCCGATTTTATAGGGACAGTCCCCATTTTGGGGTCTTTTTCTTAGATAGACTCCTCTTACCCCCCACCCCCTGTCCCGAGGTTTCACATTTGCTGTCTGGTCACCCTCATTGGAAATGGCCTTAAACGATAACCAAGCTCTATCCCTTAACATCTGGTGAAAAGAAAAGAATTAGGTGAAAAGAATATCCTACTCTTTCACAAAGGGGAAAAATGGCCTCTACTTACTCCAATAGCTCGGAATGCTCATGACAGAGGGCTGCTGGAAGAACTTTTTGTTTACAGAATTATTCCAGGAAACCCCTCCAATCCAGCCAGTGGCAGGGTAAAGAGAATGAAAATGTTTAGTACCAAGGGCTTGTCTCCATGGAGATATTCAAGAAAGCTAATCCCCATTCATTTTCAAAATGCATTAGTTAAACTTCATTCAACACCTGTGGGGACACACTTATTTAGAATTAAAGTGGCCTTCATTCAGGTTAGTTTCATTCATGGAATTCACTACAATTAATAAGGCCCATTTTAATTCAGAATCAGAGCATCCACACATGTGTTTAATGCCATTTACCTCATGCACTTGATATGTACACCTTTAGTTCATTTGGATTAACTTTCCTTCCTGTCCCTGTGTAGACAAGCCCGAAGGAATTTAGCCCTTATCTACCTGTATGCAGACCATTTATTAGTTGTACAGTTCCCAAAAGTGTGCTAGGCTCTTTACACATCAGAATCTTCTCTTCTAATGAGGTATTTACAAGATGCCCACCATTCTGTTATCTAAGCGACAACAAACAGGACAGAAAGAACTAGATAGGCAGACAAATGGACATTACAACAGTGAAAGAAGGTGAAGAATTCCTTATACCTGCTAATGGTCTCCTCACCTTGTATACAGAGAAGGCAGCTGATACAGTCAACCACCCACTGACGGGACGTGGCCAGCGAATCACAGCTGTATGGTGCTATTAGTCCAATCAGAGATCCAAACTGATCAAAAGTTCCCTGAGTCTAATGAAAAAAGAACAAAGAACGAAGAATGAATGGTCTCCAGTTGGACTAGACTTCACTTGCCATCCTTATTGTTCAGACCAGTCAGCTCTGTGTTTTTTGGGGAACCAGGGCACAGTATCTAGCCTGTCTGACTCATGAAAGACACCCCCTGCCCCCACCAGTCTCTGTTTGAACCAAAACCCATCAGAGAAAAGGCTTGCAGAGAACAATGAAGGGTGTTGGGAGACACACCTAGACCCCTCCTGAGAAGGGTGACAAGATTAAGACATCTCCATTTGCATACAGAATGAAGAACAGAGACAACTCCCCTAGCCTCATCTGCATGAAAGATGGGATAGGAATTAGCATGAAGAATGAGGAACAGAGAACCACACTGAACTCTGGGACCAGAAAAGCAGGGACGCATTGCATCATGGGAATCCCTGCTCCAGATGCTAATGAACCTATGCCTGCGCACACCTAGCTCAGCAATTATCAGACCAATTCTAGTAATAAATCTTTATTATCCTAAAATACTGAAGCAGCCTAGTTGCCTTGTGAGCTCCCTGGAAAAAACCACCACCCATAGCCAAGAGTGATCAGCTCCGATTGTCTAGCCTAAAGAAAACCCTTGAAAACCCATTAGTTTACCCATAAACAAATCTAGTGTTCTCCCTTGAACCATTGTATTTTCTCTACAAAACCCCCTACCTATGCCCAAGTAAGGGTTCTGATGTATAGACCCAAACTCTGCATCAGTTCCACTGGGATTCCATCTCCTGACTGATTGTGCTGAGGGCTCTGCCTGTCTCCAGCACTCAGGACCCGGAGCTACCACCATTACCTGGGAACCCGACCCAGTTCAAGCCTCATGAAGTGGATGAGATTCCCCCCCCTCGCCCCTCCGTTTTCTTTTCTTCCTCAGGTATTAACCTTTCAAATGTAACCATTATGTTTGTTTAGCCCTCCTTGTGTAGTTATCACTATTATTCAATAAATAACTTTTATGGTTCAGCTGGTTGCTTCTCTCTCCCTCTCTCTCGCTCTCCAAATTTTACTCTGTATTTTCCGCTTCCCCCATTTACTCTGCAGCAACCCTTCTTTTACCTAAGCTAAAGGTCCCGGTAGCGCCCAAAAATACTGTTTCAGAGGAACAGCCGTGTTAGTCTGTATTCGCAAAAAGAAAAGGAGTACTTGTGGCACCTTAGAGACTAACCAATTTATTTGAGCATGAGCTTTCGTGAGCCACAGCTCACTTCATCAGATGTGATGAAGTGAGCTGTGGCTCACGAAAGCTCATGCTCAAATAAATTGGTTAGTCTCTAAGGTGCCACAAGTACTCCTTTTCTTTTTGCAAAAATACTGTGGGGTTTGCTCATGAAGTGGGTTACTACCAGTACAATTGTAATGTGGAAGTGGGATAGGGATGTGTTAAACTTGGGGCACATAAGAGGGGAGCAGCTGAAAGTGCTGCTTAACCCAGCCCATTGAGTACAGGGCCATATGAGAGGATCAGCTGGAGAGTGCTGATTGACCTGGTCCGCTCAGACTTGCTCTGCTAGTGTGAGCGTACGTGCGTGCGTGTTCATCTAGTTCTAGGGCTGGAGGAACCCAGCCCTGGGGAACCTAGGTCCTGCAGGGTAGCTCCATTGGGAGGGCACTTGCAGAAGGAAGGAGTAGAGCTCCATATGAACACACAAGTGACATAAGCAGCACATTCATAGAATTACAGACCCCCCCCCCAAGAACAGTAACCCTAATCAATGAGCCTACCCCAAAGTAACAGGCACATCTGGTAACATTGTGCCCCTGGTTCCTATACTGTACTGGGTAATGCACATTGGAAAACATAATCCCAATTGTACATAGAAATGGATGGGGTCTAAATTAGCTGTTATCACTCAAGAAAGAGACCTCAGAGTCATTGTGTACAGTTCTCTGAAAGCATCCGCTCAACATGCGGTCAAAAAAGCTAACAACATGTTAGGAACCATTAGGAAAGGGATCGATAAGAAGACAGCAAATATCATTATGCCACGATAGGAATCTACAGGACCCCCACACCTTGAATACTGCGTGCAGTTTTGGTCATCTCATCTCAAAAAAGATGTGTTAGAATGGGAAGAAATACGGAGAAGAGCAACAAAAATTAGGCCAATGGGATAACTTCTCACCCAAGGGAGATTAACAAAAGAGCGACGTTTCAGCTTGGAAAAGAGACAACTCAGAGGGAATATGCTAGAGGTCTATAAAATCATGACTGGTGTGGAGAAAGTCAATAAGGAAGTGTTATTTAGCCCTTCACCTAACACAAGACCGAGGGGTCCCCCAATGAAATTAATAGGCAGCAGGTTTAAAACAAACCAAAGGAAGCATATCTTCACACAATGCAGTCAGAAGACAGGATACTGGGCCAGATGAACCATTCTTTTGCGGGAGGCAGGTTAGCCATTCTTATGTTTTATGTTCTTAGCTGGTTAAATAGAAATTTTCCTTTACCACCCTGGGAGCATAAGAACCAAGAATGCATTTGTGACACTGGCAGACCAGGCAACCTGTGTATGACCCATAATAACTTAACAAGAGGCACTTCCACTGTATCAAGACAGTTCACTTGCATGTGAATTTCAAAGAGATGGATTAGACTAGCAATCCTCAACTCATTCAAAAATGAACAATAGATGCTAAGTCTATTTGTCTGTGTTGATCTATACGCGGTTAGAAGTTTCACAATGTAACCAAATTAGCTTGTCGATGCTCATTCCCTTTCAGGTCTTCATTATGTGTGCAAGGTGTTCAGTTAACCTTAAAATCAAAGATGTAAGATACTGCAGGAAACTAATAATTTCTACATTGTCTTCAGCTTAACACTCTGTGTTATAATGGAAGAACGGCTAATCACCTTATGCGAATGAGTAACTAGTTTACTGTGTATGCACAGGAAATAGAAGATTAGCTTCAAAGCAAAGTACAGGAGGCAATCTGCATTGCCTAGTCTTTCTCAGGGGAAGGTCCTGCTGTAACCATTTTTGTGAGGTAGGCTTGTCAGCCTGCTAGAATAGCTAGAAAAGAGAAGGCTCGGGCCTCATCCTGTCATCTCTAGTCTGCTGAAACTTTGAACAGGGAAAGTGTAAGCCATAGGACAGAGAGCTTCCAAATCATCATTTGAAAGAACCTGGAAAATGCATGGAAAAACTAACAGTCTTTACATCTAAGCTGCCTTTGGATTCTGATCTGTTGGGATGATTCCAGAGAGACTTGTACAAGCCAGCAGTTTATTCCATCACTGTTTTGATCCTGAACTATGAACATTGACAGTCACTTGTATGGATATTGATCTTTTAACCATTTGTAACTCTCTTCTTTCTTTTAAGAAGAAATCTTCAATTTCGTTATTAAGGATTGGCTGGCAGCATGCTATTTGGGAAAGACCTGAGATTCACCTTGACCTGGGGATAAGCATCTGGTCCTTTATGATGGGTGAACCTCACATATGGTGAATCAGGTTTTCAGTAACCCCTCACTATATTAGACTGGGCTGTTTAGATGGGAGCCTAGGTCTGGAATGCCAAAAGGGGACCGTGTTTGGCATTTTGTTAACTAGGGTGGAAGCTCTTTTGCTGTTGACTTGGTGCATGTAATTCTAGAATAAGCCAACAGTTTGGGGGATCGTCTGCCCTCTACTTCTTGCAGTCTGCCCGGAGTGTGGTCACAGCATTGTTGTGTAAACCTCTCTCTTATGGAAGCAGAGGGATCTTAGTCACTTTGAGATCCCAGCTGCTGCCCTGGAAGCTTTTTTCATGCATTTGCGTTGAGTGTCAGATCGGATAGAAGCAGGGAAGTCAGCTCAAGGAAGAGGAAGGCTATACTCACTGTGCTATGAACTGTCTCTTGATAGGCAGTCAGCAGCTGGATGGTGGCCTGCAAGGCCCTTTCTCTCTCCCACTCCTTCTCTGAATGGAGCCATGTCTCTAGTAGCTGTTGGTAGAGCAGGGGAATGGACAGAGTTAGTACCAGAAAATCCCTCCCAAAAGTTCCTCTTAAACAGGTTTAATTGTCACTAAAATCCCTCTCCAAAGCACCCGACCTCCATGGAGCGAAGGAATTACATGTCTAATGGAAGTGCCAGGGACCAGATTCACCTCTGAGTGATTGAAGACAAAGGAGTTACATGAGAGATGAACCTGGGCCTGTGTACGTGATGTCTCCTGTAGACTGTCTGATGGGAGCTGTCTACCACATTGCATGCTGTTTGATGTCTGCTGCTGTGTTCTGTTTCCTGGGCAACTTCTCCCACGTTGAGTGGCCAAATGAGAGAGAGGAGCGTTTCTTTTTATTAATTTGAAGAAGAGCAGAGAAGTCCCCGCCCCAGCCCAGCTCCTTTTAGAACTTCATTTTTATACTGAAGGTGCATCAAACTCCCCACCCCTCAGCTCTTCAAGATATTCTGTTCATGTCTGAGGAACAGGAAGTCTCCTCTGGATGAGTTTCCATACACAGGGCTTAACTCAATATGAATGAATTCCTCTTTGAAGAAGTGATCAGTTTCAACTGGTTCTCTTGGATTTGGCTACTGCAGTGGTGATTTTCTTGCCGGTCCAAGTAGTGTCAACTACATTGTAAGAAGTTGGTCCCAATCCAGCCCTGGCATAAAATGGCACAGCTTCTGTGGATTTCAGCGGGGCACATGCCTGCTTATCCCAGGAAGAATTTGGTGCTTTTTCCCCCGACAATTCACTCCATTGTGGAAAATTCCTCCACAACTGAAGCTTGACCCCCTAAATCTCTGACTCTTCCCTGCAGTAACACAACAAACAAACAAACAATCTTCACCATGGTTCAATGGTCTACTCACTTGAAACATTTCCTGGAACCAGTGTGCGGTTGGTTCTTCCTCCAGCAAAGTCTTCATTAGCTTGCCAAGGGCTTCCAAGGACTCTACGTACAGTGACTGAAACCAGAAGAGAAGGAGTGAGGCTCAGCACAGATAATTTGTGTGTGTGGGGGGGGACGACGACTGGGGGCTGGGGAAAGCTAACCATAACCTTGCCAGGGAGGCCATGTGTGACTGCCATCACCCAGTGCCTGCTGGGCAGAAATACAGTGGATGGTGCCTGAGGAGAATTGTTGTCACGTACCTGTATAGGCAGAGCATCCTTTGCTGTCTCACCTTCCTCTTTCATCATCTTCTCCAGGGGAGGGAGGGGAAACAAACTTTTGAAACACTGATGAAGGAGCTCACAGTTTTCCTTCAAGGTCAAAGATGGTTTGAGTTTGCTGGCAGAAGAAAGAGAGAGAGAGAAAAGTCATGCATTAGACTCAGTACCACCTCCAAGTAAAAGAAATGGGTCCAATGACTGGAGATTGTCTCAATCTAAAACCCCAAATGCAAACAACCCTTCACTTTGCAGCTGAGCACCTCTTTGCACCTCTATTAAGTATTGGCTCATTGAGAAGTAAAGCTAAAGCTTCAAGTCCCCTTTTTAGAGAAACCCACAAGCTTCCTTCCCCCTGCCAGCAAGCCAGACACCTCCCTCCCCATCTGAACTCTACTGCATTGGACTGCATGCCCCACAACCTCCAAGTTTGTGTCTTTCAAGCACAAACCTCCAAATGGACACATTCAAACCCTCAAGAACTAAAGTTCTGCTGGTGAGCAGCATGTGAGCCAAACCCGGCAGGCATCAAACTGCTCCCAACCTGGCACTCATGAACTAACAAAGACGACGTCACAGTGCCAGGAAATATGGCAGAAAATAGCCTACCTCAGATGTCTAATGGCAAGAATTGCCTTGTAGCGAACTGGAGATGCCAGGGAATCCAGTGGTTCCTTTTTAATGAAGTCCTGAAATGCACGAATAGGGAAATTAAAAAAAATGGGAAATGGATTTGAAAGGCAGAGAGGCTTTCCTCTCACACCCTGGAACAGGGCCATATGCCAGGTCTGTAATAAACAGACACCGTGCTTGGCAGGCTCTCTGCCTCAGAAATGGACCGTAGGGCCATCTGCAGGCTATACAGAGGACAGAAAGATAACTCCCCAGACACAAGCCATTCCTGCCACTTACAGCCCACAATAGGTCGGCATCCCTGCCAAGCTCAGAGTGGACCCAGCAGCATTCTGGGTGCCGTGCAGGTAGCTCATGAGACTGCAGTGGTACAGTCACAGCCAATGGATAAAACAACATCTACCTGGAAACCCAGTCTGATGACATTACAACAAACTCCTTTGTACTTCAGTCCTCAAAGCTCCTCATCACTCACCAGCATGTAGCCAAGGAGCTCCAGTTTGTAAGAGAATTCGAACTCCTGGGAGTCTCTGGTCTCCAAAATGGCACAGCTAATCTCCGTGACATTCTGGATGAGGGTTAATTTTAGGTGCATGTCCTACATAATCCAGAAGGAGAAACAAGAGGATGTGGATGAGAAACGGAGAGAAGAACCAGAGTCCAGAAGATAAAGATCAGGAATTAAATCTAGCCACAGGAGAGGAGAGAGGTGTCCACAGACCCCAGAAGGCAGAGGACCCTGGCTCTGTACCCACCTCAGAAGAAGAGAAAACCTAGGTTCATGAAAGAAATCCAGGGCCACTTACACCAGAGCAGCCAGGACTCCTGCTTGATGTAGCAAGGAAATCAAGCTCTGTGCAATTTAAACAAGCAACTTGTGGATAGAAAAGGCAAGAGCTGAGGGCAGATTATTTAGAATTTACCTTGTTTGTAAGAGCGATGCCCAGCACCTGAAAAACAAAATGCAAAACAGCTATTAGCAATGTCTATAGTCCCACATAACACACATCCTCAAAATGGCCTGGCTGGTGAATATGGAGCAGAGAGAAATCATGATTGTTAAATCTTCCAAAAGGCAGGAAACGTATCCAGAGGGGGTGTTTTTCAGAGGTCAAGATCAGGGGCCAGATCTTAGACAGGGCAGAACTGAATGGCAAAGTGACTTGGCGAGGTTGCACTGAGAGGAGAGTCAGTACCAGCAGTCAGACACCTAGGGAACAGAAATAACGAGCACACAGACAAACAAGACGACAGAGAAGAGGGAAGGGAAGTAGTGAGTCCAAGAAATAGAGTGACAGCAAAGAAACTAAATACAAGTTAGCACCATTCTCTCTTGGCTAGCAAAAGATAGAGCTAGATACACATACATATTAGGGGAGTTAGAGTGTTATTCTGAATAGCCTGAGTGTGACTCCATGTGAATTACTGTGTAGCTGTGCTCGACAGAATTTCAGAAGACTATAGAAAAACTAGAGAAAACACAAAGAAGAGCAACAAAAGTGATACAACATGTGACAGCTCACGCTCCATCCATTACAGTTTTAAATTTCAGTTATGTGACAAATTATTGCTCAAAGGAGAGTTTTAGAAAATACAAGCCCTCTCTCTATAAACTCAGAGACAATTCTATAACTTCAGGGTAATGCCCCTCACAGTTGTCATGCAAAGGCTCTTACCTGACAACTGGTTCTGTAATGGTGAATGATGTTCCTTGTGATGTCTGCCTCTACTCGGGAGAGAAGCTGCTCTTTTGGAGCATGGACAGCCACGTTGCTGTATGTCAGCATCAGGGTGCGGCGAGTCTTGCCTCTTGTCCCATGGTGGTAATCCTAGACAATAGGAAACATCACTAGAGACAAGTTCTTTTGATTCATTTGGCCTTGGAATGAATCAAACATTGGTGGAGCTGGGCCCCCGAGCCTTGAATACTGCTGGATCCCGGGCACCATGAGCCCATAGAACTCGCCGCCCCATTGCCATCATTCCCACTGGGTAACTCTGACCCAGAGAGCCGAAAAGGCTGAACCGACAGCAGTGGAGTACATGGGAGCTTAGTCATTGACACTGGTGGGTACAAGATCAGGCGCTAAATGTCTTGCCTAAGGCTGCACAGTGAGTAAATGGCAGAGCCAGCAATGGGAGCCCAGAGGCCTAGTCTCCTGCTCTATCCTCTAGATCAGTGGTGTTCAACCAGGGGGACTTCTGTACCCCTGAGGGTCTGCAAGGGTCTTCCAGGGGGTATATCAACTCATCTAGATATTTGCCTAGTTTTACAGCAGACGACAAAGAAAGCACTTGCAAAGTTACTAACTCAAATTTCATACAATGGCTTTTTTAGACTACTCTATATACTGCCCACTGAAATGCAGGTACAATATTTAGATTCCAGTTGATGTATTTTCTAATTCTAGGGCAAAAATGGGAAAATAAGCAGTCTTTTTTTCAGGAATAATGTGCTAGGACCCTTTTATAATTTTATGCCTGATTTTGTAAGCAAGTAGTTTTTAAGTGAGGTGAAATTTGGGGGACACAAGACAAATCAGACTCCTGAAAGGGGGACACTAATCTGGAAAGGTTGAGAACCACTGCTCTAAATCAGAGGTTCCCTAATTGTCATCCGTAGACCACTGGTGGTCTACCTAAAGCGGGTTGGTAAGCCACATGTTGCTTGCAACACCTCCTCATTTCCAGCTACTAACCTGGAATAAAAAACAGCTAAAAATACCTTCAATGCTTTTCCATGCAAGCAACTGATGTAGTTCCCACACATTGTGCATGGGAGGGGCGCTCAAGCCATGAGACATCAGACGGTAAAAATCATTTGAGAGAACCCCAGCTCCACATCGTGCTGCTGTCTGCTTAATGGCAGGCATCACGTGGAACGCATACACTGGGGGACAATGCTAGCTGACCGGAGCAGACACTACCGTGGGGCTGCTGCCCCTGCTTTAGGGGGAGAGGAAGTTTGAGAGAACCCCCTGGCTCCTTTACCTTCAGGCGGCTGACGAACCCAGAAATCTTAACCTGGCTCATTGCAGCCCCAAACTCCTGAAGTGCCTTCAAGGTGAGGTCCAAGTGGCTCGCAGCACAGACTGCGAGGATGGAGACGACTCCCTGTCACCCAAGAGAAATACAGGTTAGGATCGAACCAGGTGTCTGATAGAGCCCATGAGTCCATTCCTTTCACCCAAAGTGGTGTAAAGTGCCAATCAGGCCTGAGACACATGGGGAGCGGGCGCTGAGTGAAATAGCAATCAAGAGGCTAGGAAGCAAAATGGCATCTGTCCCAGGCCAACTCAGAGCTGAGCCCCACAGGGAGCATTCAGGGATTACTTGGTAAAATGGGGAGAGGGACAGAGGCCTCACCTGTCTCTCAGGGGCTTCCATATAATCTGCTGTCGTCAGAAGTGTATGAATCTGTGATTTAACATGGACCAGGTCCTGACAAGCTGCTAAGGACGTTCCTAGCGCCTTATACAGGAAACTCTGAAAGAAAGAGACCAGCCCTGGGATATCAGGAACACAACGTGCCTGTCAGTACAGACCCAGCTCAGCAACACTCAGGAAGGAACAAGACAGCCAAGTCCAAGCACCCATGCTGCAGAAACATCCCATCGTCTAGCCCAGCCAGAGAACCAACAATGCAGTACAGACAAGCAGCCTGTCCAAGCAAATATTGGAAGGGCAGGGGGGCAAGAGAGCAGGGAACAAGTACAAACAAATTTTATACGCAGAATAAAATATCAAATAATGAAACCTTGAGAGAAGCCTTATGCAGCCCTCCAATCAGAATTTCAGGGGAAAGTAACTAGAAACTAAACCTTAACAGAGAACAAACCTTCTCTTTGGAGGGGCTGGCATAGCCGGCCATCTGCCAGCTCAACTCAAGGGATATCTGGCTGCTCCAGGCACTGTTGTCTATCATCTCCAGAGATGTTCTTAGGAACTGCGTGTAAAACCAGAGTTAAAGCAGATGGTTAATTGCAAGAATGTGGGGGCTGTTGTGGGGTTTGGGGTTTTGTTTGGTTGGTTGGTTTTTGCTTCCTTGTTCTGTTGTAAACTTTCCAATATTCAGGTGTCCTGGGAAGATTATTTCCCTATTGAGAACTATAAACATTGACAACCCAGACTTCCTCTGCCTCTTGTTCTTGAACCTTTGCCTGAGGATTCCTCTCAGTCCCCAAACCCAGATGGACAGTGAATTGGAGAATGAGATGGAGCCAAGACATCTGACCATCGAGGAGTGATTTTCCAGTGGATGGACGATGGCTCTAGTCAACTTTGAACAAAGGGCCCTGGACTACGAAGGACCAGGCACCTTCTCTGAAGTGCTATGGACCCTTTATGACACCTCCCGAGGTACCCAGGGTTGTGAGGGACCTCACTACCACCTGCCCTTAGCATGAGGAAGCCTTCTCTGTACCTGCCAAGTGTCAGCTCCTGACTCTGCCAGTCACAGGAAACACAAGCACACCCTTCTCACCCCGTCCAGGATCCACTGTCCTTCCACAGATAAGCAATCAGTACACTCCAACCGCTCGCCCTCTGGACATCCCCAGAATGTCCAGCCCCTGTTCCACTGGACACTCACAGAATTCAGAGATTTGCTACACACCACCTTACCAGCTTCACCTCAGCATCACCGCTCCATTTCACACACTTCAATACATTGACAGTGAAAAGAAGTAGAGTTTAATTCACCAAGATCAGAGATTTGAGAAGCAGCAAGAATAATTAATGTACACAAATGGTTACATAAAAATAAAATCCTAACACACTTCTAGAGCTTCAACTTAAAGAACCAAACAGTCCCCTGTCTCACAAGGGATAGCTCCCCCAAATCTCTCTCCCAGCAGGAAACACCCAGACCAAATGTGATCCTCCATTCATAAGACAAGCCAGTTGGCAATTTGTCCAATAGGTGAAGGATACCTGGTGCAGGATACCTCTGGACCTCCAGATATAGTTCCAAGCATCCATTGTCCGCTTGTAAACAGGGTACCCCCTATTGTTTGTTTGTTTTTCTTGTCTCAAATCTCCTCTGGAGACTTTGCAATCACTTGATTAGAATTTTGCTCTATTGATTAGCATCCACTGTGAATAATTACTCAGTCTACATACAGCCATTCAAGCAGCTAAGCATCTTCTGCCTGAAAGAAACTTCTTTATCACCTTCTGGTGACCAGCCCCAACACACAGACCTTCAAAGCATCAATTTCAGTAGACAACCATGACGCCTGAGATATTATCCATCCAGTCACTGTGCAACGATTATGAGGATTATGCAGTGTGGCACAGGCATCCAGGAAAGGCTTTACATGACACCCTTTGATGATATAGAGATCAGATCCAGGGAATCCTGGGAACCCTATGCACTCCTGTGGCCTCTGCCAGTGGGTACCCAAAGGACCCGGGGTCACACCCTCAACTCCCATTGAAGTCAGCCAGAGGTTAGGAACTCTCAGCACTTTGCTGTTTCAGGCCCGACTTTTGAACAGCAGCCAGGAAATATCAGAAACCTCACAAGAGAACCTAATCTTAGTTGATTTTTGAGCCCAAAGAATTTCAAATGAGGCTGGATCTGGAATGGGAAATTCTAGAGTGTAATCCAACCCCAAATGGAACTCCAAACCTTCTGGGGCTTCTTTGTCACGAGGTCCTTTCCTTTCATTTTCAGCCCTTGCCATAAAAATCTTCCTTGTCTGGATTTACATGAGGCTGTAAAGAGCTCTTTCTGACCACAAAGACTTCTCCATGAGATACAGACACCAAACCTTGTCTTGTCTCTTTTCCTTTTTGGGTTTCTCAGAGCAAGTTTTCTTTTGAGTGGCAAATAGAAAAAAAAAATCCTTTAGACGTCCCCCAGTGATGCATTAGCACCATTAGCAGGCTGGGTTTCTGGTTAAGTTTTGTGTTGTTCCCAGGGGTAATACAGAGGGATTTATAACTAGAGCTGGTTGAACAATAGTAAGGCCATTTCACAAAACAAGTGGGATTTTTTTGTTTTCTTGATTTTTCAACATACAAATGAAAAGTGAAAATACAAAAATATTTTGCTTTTCAAAATCAAAAATGACCATTATTCAATTCTTTGTTTTCCCCATTTCCTTGCCTTTATCCCTCATCCCCGTGCTTTTTTCCCCCTCTTCCACTTTGTGATTGAAAAGCGGAGGGGGGCGGAGGGGGGAAGGGGGAAGGAGACAAACAGCAAAGCAACTGGAAAAAAAAATCAGCTGCAGTTTCAAAAAACTAAACATTTTCTAGTTGGGTTGGGGTTATTTTGTTTTGGGTTTTTTTTGTGTGTGTGTTTGAAAAAAAAAACAAAAAACAGAACCCTGAAAAATTTGAAAATGTCCCATGAAAATACAAAGGCCATTTTTAATTGAACAAAAGTTGCAAATGAAATGGTTTGACCAGCTCTGCTTATAATGAATAATTTATCATTAATTTTTTCCCCAGCTGATATATTTGGAGGGGGAAGAGAGGACTGTGACAATACATCTGAAAGCCATCCTCTACCTGAAGCAGCATGTGCTCCCACCGTGCATGGTCCAGGGAATTCTCTGTGTTTCCTATAAAGCAGGAGGCAAAACAATAATGTCACCTAGATTAGCAAGAAGAGTCATCCCAGGTATCTCCTTTGCAATCAGTCCTTCTAAAACTCCTGGTCTGCCAAGCTGGAACATACCTGGGCTTTCAAGGCGAAATGGAACTGTACCTATTGGGTTCTGGGAGAGTCACCCTGCTCCTGTCCTGAGGGGCTTAAAACAGCCCTGGGCGAGGGCTGTAGGAGGGAAAGAGGTGAGAGGTTTTTCGCAGGAGTGGGTGGGTGAGATTCTGTGGCCTGCATTGTGCAGGAGGTCAGACTAGATGATTATAATGGTCCCTTCTGACCTTGATATCTATGAATCTATGAAAGGGATTAACAAGAGCTGGGCTGACAGGGAAAGCAGCTACAGCTGTAGCCAGGGTAATCAGGGCCCAGCTGGCCCTTATAAGAGGGCCGTGGGCCAGTAGGAGAAGGTCTTTCTCTCTAGTTTTGAAGGGAGTAGGGCCTGCCTGCAGAAAGGGTACTGGGAATGAGGGTGGGCTGGGGAAAGGCCAGAGCAGCAGGGAAGCTCTAGGCTGGCAACTCCCCAGGCTATCGGGCCTGGTCCAAGGCCCATAGGGGTACTGGGTTGCAGGGAAAGGCAGCAGACCCAAACCCCCTTGCCTGTGGTGACTGGCTCTTACACTGCAATCTGCCCCAAGGTGCAGGGGCCCAGACTGAGGCAAGGTGGGGATTAGAGGGTTGGGCGTTCCCCAGAGAAGGGAGACCCATAGAGACTGAGGGGGTACTGCCAGGGCGCAGCACCCTGGGTAAAAAGGGCACCGGGGTCTGAGAGGGCCACGGGCCTGCAGAGGGTGCTCTGTGCTGGAAAGAGCTAATTCCCAGATGGCCAGCAGGAGGCGCTGC
Organism: Caretta caretta; assembly: GCF_965140235.1. Classification (NCBI taxonomy): domain Eukaryota; kingdom Metazoa; phylum Chordata; order Testudines; family Cheloniidae; genus Caretta; species Caretta caretta. The sequence goes on from NC_134225.1 coordinate 17,387,687, forward strand.
AGGGGTGAGTCGTTGCGCCGTCACAGGGACCTGCGCCAACGTTCTTTGTTGGACCAACAGAAAATGTCCTGTTTCAGAGTAGCAGCCGTCTCAGCCTGTATCCGCAAAAAGAAAAGGAGGACTTGTGGCACCTTAGAGACTAAGAAATTTATTGGAGCGTAAGCTTTCGTGAGCTACAGCTCACTTCGTCAGATGTTACGTACCCTGCTGGCATTTTTATTCAGGGTCCGTCAACCCACCAGGAGTGAGATGCTGAGCACTCCCAATTCCGCTTGACTTGAATGGGAGCTGAGGGTGCTGAGCACCTCACAAAACTCTTCTAAACATCAGAAGACTGGGTTTAGTAGGAATACAAACTTTTCCTGCAGAATCAGAGATTCTGGACTTGATCCGAACTGGATGTAAATCGTGTAGCTTCACTGAAGTCAATGGAATTATACTGATTTACATCAGCTGAGAATCTGGCCCTGTTTCTGAGTGTCCAGCTCTAACCTAGCCTTCTTTAATGGTGGCACGGTGTAGTGCTGGGGACTCTGTACAGCCGCAGCAAGGAGGGAAGATACAGCTCATTTTTTAAAATCTTTTTTGGAATATCAAACCCGCTTGTCCATGGGGGGGTTCGACGTTCATGAGAAACATAGCGGGCTTGTGCTGCACCTAGGGTCTGTCCTGCTCCCCAGAGACTAGACCGGCGCAGCTACGTCACTGGAGCTCTGCTGGCATAACGCCATCGTGTAGACGCAGCCTGCGCTGACTGAAGGGTTTTTTCCATGGAGGTCAATAGAGTCATACCACTGTAAAATTGGTGAAAGACCTTATTAGGCCCACAATACCTAGATTCTCCCTAGGGCACCCACCTGGCCAACCTAGCTTTTATGGCGCAGGTTTCTTATGGGTTTTTTAATCGAATCCCCCTTGAAAGTAAACGTGGGGTTTAATTTTCAGAAAAAGTCCGTTTGCAAAATCAGACTCTCTATGTAACCCCAAAATCTTTCACTAACCTCCAGCTTCATGCGTATTGACCTTCCCAAAAAATAACCTAGCAAAGGTGTGGGGGAAAGTGCTGTGAAATTTCCATTCAGCTGAAACCTTCCTGGCCTGATTCTGCCCTGTTTGAATTGGCCTCAGTGGTTCACAGTTATCCAGAGGAAGGAAAAGTGTGGGCCTAGAAGCCCCATTTCAATTCCCCACTGTTCCCACGTACTGCAACAGGAATGGCACAACACACGTCAATACGAAGCTGCATTTTCTGGCTTCCCTTCTATTCTCCATGGACCACACTCCTCCTAACTAACACTTTACCTTCAATGTACTGCAGCAGAGATGGGATCTTTACTACCCACATCTCACCCACTGCTGCATGGACAGTTTGGTGCAGGGCCTTTAGTAACTGCAAGGCAGCACATCCGTGTCCTTCTCTTTCATAAGGGGATGAGGCTACTACCTGTCAATGAGAGAGAAAGAACAGGCTAAGTTTTGTCAGCACAATACCAGTTTGTTCCTGAGGGAGGGAATAGTTCAGAGACTCTCATTGTGGAGACAATCCAAGAGAGTTTTTGCTTCTACTGCAGTGCCTTCCTGAAGAAGAAAGCATTGTAGCTAGTAGGAGGATGCAGGACAGTGTGTCTCAGGAGAGGCCGGAGAGAGAGAGAGACCCAGTCATACACATTCCTCAGCCTAAGTCAAGCATCTAGCTACAAAACCAATTTGTATAGTTAACTGTCCCATTCCACAGAAAACCTATTCTCATGGTCTACTCACCAGGAGTCGCGCCAGCAGCCCCTGGGGTGTAGGGAGTTGCACTAGGGAAAGAAACAGAATAGCGTTAATTATCCCAGGCTTTGCAGAGAGTCCTGCTGATGTTCTTCACCTCTCCATTTCCAACATGCCCACCAATGTTGAATACAGCTGATAATAATTTGCATTGCCATAGTGCTTTCAGTCTGAGCATCTCAGAATGCTCTACAAACATGTATGAATTCCACCTCATAGCACCTCTGTGAGGTTGGCATGAATTACTCCTTCATTTCACAAGTGGGGAAGCTGAGAGAGAAAGATCAAGTGATTTCCCCAAGGTCACATCCGAATTTTGGTGGCGAGCTGGGAACAGAACCCACATTTCCTAGCTCCCTCCCATGGCCGTGTTGTAATCACAAGACCATCCCTCATCCATTTTAGCCTCCTGATTGCAGATGAGAGAACTGGAGCAGACTGAACCTGTTCATTTCATAGTGCCTGGAGAGAAGAAATGAAAGAGTTTCTCTTATAAACCTCGTCCACTGTAGTCGAGGCAAGCAGCTGCTTCTCCTTCCCGCTGCTTTTTCTCAGCCAGTTCCCTCAGGCATCTGCAAAGAGGCTTCAAAGTACCAGTGTACTGAGTTGGCACCACATACTCCAGCAGCCTTGGCCATAACACCTGCAGAGAAGAGCGAGACTGTTCAGTACGGAGCTCTTTCCGTTCCCCCACCTCCAGTATCCTGCTGTCTGAATCCCTCCCTGCCATGTAGCTTCTCCTTTGATTCGTCACGGACCCTTCCCTAACCTATCACCTCATCTCTCTCTCCCCATTAGCTCACTCTACCTGTCTGGTGCCCCCTCACTCTGTCTTTTAAAGACACTATCTTGTTTGGTGAGTGTTAGGATATAGATATTCAGGCCTGTCTGCAAAGGCCTGTACTTTAAGAATTTAGGTGTATTCTTATCACTTGGCTAGTTATAGAGGTATAAAAGAAAGAAAGAATCAAAATCACTGTCTGCTGGTGTAAGAGCCTTCTCTTACTGTGACAGTCTGAGGCCCTGTTCTTAGGCTAAGGCCTTTGGCTAAGCAGCAGAGGCAGCCATAAGCTAGGACGCGAACAGTCACATCCTCACATTCCAAACTAGTCACACTGAAATCAGGTGCTATTGGGCTGTTAGGAATACAATCCTGTCCTGATAGTGCCTATCACCTCCAGAGAAAGGGAAGGGCCTAGAAGATGTAAAAGGAAACTTAGTTTGATAGCATCCTGTCTGGCAAGAACTCACTTACCAATACTGGGATGTGAAATCCTCACTTCTGTATTGTCTTGTCATTATCATAGAATCATAGAATATCAGGGTTGGAAGAGACCTCAGGAGGTCATCTAGTCCAACCCCCTGCTCAAAGCAGGACCAATCCCCAATTTTTGGCCCAGATCCCTAAATGGCCCCCTCAAGGATTGAACTCACAACCCTGGGTTTAGCAGGCCAATGCTCAAACCACTGAGCTATCCCTCCCCCCATTATAGTTCCCACTTTGCTATTGTTTGTCTGTATAATCTCTGTCTGGTTCTGTTCTTGTTCCTGTCTGCTGTATAATTAATTTTGCTGGCTGTAAACTAATGAAGGTGGTGGGATATAATTGGTTACATAATCATGTTACAATATGTTAGGATCCTACTAAATTTCAGGAACATGATTGGTTAATGTATAGCAAAGCAGAAGTCAAGTTTTACTATATAGTCTGCAAAAAGAAAAGGAGTACTTGTGGCACCTTAGAGACTAACCAATTTATTTGAGCATGAGCTTTCGTGAGCTACATCTGATGATGATACATCTGATGATGATACATCTGATGAAGTGAGCTGTAGCTCACGAAAGCTTATGCTCAAATAAATTGGTTAGTCTCTAAGGTGCCACAAGTACTCCTTTTCTTTTTGCGAATACAGACTAACACGGCTGTTCCTCTGAGACCTATATAGTCTGCAGTCAATCAGGAAGTAGGGGGGTGGGGGAAATGGGAACAGGGAATGGGGGTAAGGAAATTGGAATCATGTTTGGCTAAGGGCAGGAATGGGAACAGGGACACAGGTGTAAGGCTCTGTGGTGTCAGAGCTGGGAAGGAGGATACTAAGGAAGGAAACTGGAATCATGCTTGCTGGAAGTTCACCCCAATAAACATCAAATTGTTTGCACCTTTGGACTTCGGGTATTGTTGCTCTCTGTTCATGAGAGAAGGACCAGGGAAGTGAGTGGGTGAAGGAATAAGCCCCCTAACAGTGAGCAATTGGGCTCTCACCCAGAGATGAAGCCTCTTTCCCAGCATTAGAGCATTATGGAGATATTTAGATAGTACCATAAGCTTACTCAGAACTTGACAGACCTATATAAGGCACAGTCCCAGCCCCAATATCTCTTCAAATCCAGGATCACCAACTCTACGTTTCAGAAGTATTCATGGGGGATCTAAGGGGAAGTTGCACTCAGACAGTGGAAAGAATTAAGAGACGATCTCTGCAACATGATTCCTTCCAGTTAAGTTGCTTTATATCTTTCCTCTACTGTGAACCGCTTACTCCATGATGAAGGGGTCACATCATCCCTGACATGAATTTGACATGCTGATCCTCCATTATGCTGGCTGTGCAGAAGGCTTCCTTGTGGAGGGGTACAAGGAACGTAAGGAAGAACGTCCCTATTTCAAGAAGCAGTAGCAAGAGGTCACTTACTTGGGTCATTCCATTGACTGAGGTGTCCAGACATTGCAGGATGTCAATGCACAGGGTTTGGATCGTGCTTTCTTCCTCAACATCCTGGGTGAGAAGTGTTGTACCCTGCTGTGAGAGAGCTAGATAGAACTTATTCGCTAGTAGTAAGATACTGGCAATAGAACCAGTGTCCTTCTCTTACAAAGCCATCTTGAGCATTGACCTATGCCTGCTTTTATACTGCACTGGAAGTGCACAAACGTCTGAAGGGAAGAGAATAATAGAAACTCCGAACTGGTGGGTCCGATCCCAGGCTTAGGAAAACCCTAAAATGAAGGGAATGATTCACTGGACACAAAAGAGTTCCCCCAACAGTGTTCAATGTTTTAAAATTTGAAAAACTGTTTCATCTTTTGATCTCTGAGGAAAAACATTCCGATTCTGCCCGGGGGAAATAAATTTGCAGAACCAGGGGGATCCAATCTCTTTGTTCTGATGCCCCAACCAGCTTGGTCATTCTGTGTGTAGTGAGTGTGATTCTATCAATGGGACCAAAACTGGCCTGATGAGAAAAAGCAGCCTTCTTTAAGAGAGATGTGTGTGTGTGTATTGCCACGAGCTCCAACTTTGTAGAAAAGGGGCCAGGCAGAGCTAAGATCTTCCACAACTTACTGTCAAGTTGAACTGTTTATGTTCATACATATCACGGATTCAGTCATGGAGCACAAAGTGTCTGGGGCCCGCGGCTGTGTCCATGGATAGAAATACGGATTGAAGATATTTTTATGCAACCTGCATAACCTGAGTGTTTTGCTGATAGTTTAGGTCTGCTTTGACAGCCACAGAACGGGGCATCGTTCTGTTTTTTGGAGAGTCTATTTAAAACAAAAAGATGTGCTTCCTTGTACAGGAACATTTCACTGAAAAATGGTGTTTTCTGAATGTTCAGTGACTCATCAGAGGTTGGAGCAGCATAGATAACTCTGTTAGATGGAAATACCCAGTGTGAGATTCTGGTCTCTGTTACACTAGTATAAATCCAGAGTAACACCACTCAAGTCAGTGGAGTTACCTTGACTTTACACCAATATAACGGATCCGATTCTGGCTCTATTCATTCAGTCCAGCTGTCCTGGAGTCAAAACTCCCACTGAAGTCAAGGGGAGCAATCAGCATGCAAGAATGGTAGGACCGAGTCCTAAGCGTTAAGAACTCTCCTTACCAGTTTGCTGGTGGACACACTGAACTCGCTGAAAACATATGCTACCAGATCCCATGCTGCACAATTCTCCACACTTCCTGAACTGAGCAGCGTCCTGATGAAATGAAGAGCTGCCTTCCTCACCTGCAAGGGTAGAGATTACACACAGCACTTCTTGTTAGCCCTTCTGCCTGAAATAGGAGCTAGGATATGATATGAGAGTCCTTATGCTTTTGATTTTGTCTCCTTGGATTAGAAACATGGATACATTTTACACCGGCAGGAGAATGACATGCCTTCTCTATTCTGCAGTCTCTCATCTGGATCGGAATGAAAGCTCCACCCAGATATCCATTCATGCCATAACACTGAAAAAGCTGAAATAGTTCACTGTTCCACACACAATCTTACCGTAGCATTCTGATCACTGAGAGTGGATTTCACTGCCTTCACAATCAGAAGCTTTTTAACTCTTGTCTCAGGCACTGAAAGATAAGGAGAGGTGTACAGTGCTTCTTTGTTCCACACACACTCACTTTCCACATTGGAATTAATTCTGGATTCCAAAGGGCCCTAGTTAAGAAGAGTATCAAGCTTCTCTCCTCTACAGAATCAGTGGGGAAGACATAGGACCAGATTCTGGTCTCAGTTGCACCAGTGTAAATCTAAAGTAATTCCATTTCTCTAAATAGTGCCATCCTACTACCATGATGGAAATATTATAAAGGAGTTTGATAGACTGAGGTGACTGAAGTTAATCTGTGTTTACACCGGCATAACAGGACTCAGAATCTAGTCTAGAGTGTATAATACTTAGGATTCTCGAGTCAGGAGTATTATTCTATTTTTATCTGATTATTGTTAACATGCATTAGCCCCAAGTTAACTTCTGTATTTGAAGTTGAAAAAGACCTTGACAAATATCTTGGGCTACATTCAGCACTTAGTTGAACCTGTTGATTTCTGTGTGGCCATATGGGGGTAACTTAGGGCAGCATTTGGTCCCTTAGGGGATCTCCAAACCACTGGTGACTGTGTTCTAGAGCCTCTGTGCCCCAGTTGCAGAGGTGATGAGTCTGCTGAAGCCCTGCCGTGCCTACAAAGCCTTGGTTCTTTAGCTCAATCTCGAGTAGCTCAAGCTTTTAGCTCTGGATGTCCTCAACTCAACCCTCAGCGTGTCGGCCAAGAGGGCAGCTGGCACAGTTGCTCCTGTGTTACTTACAGTCAGCCCCAACAATAGCTCTCAGGAAATCTAAAGACGCCACACGAACGGCCTCATGCTCAATCTCCAGCTGCTCGTGTAGAAATGCTAGCAGATCATCAGGAGAAGAACGGGCTGCAAGGGAAGAAATCACATCCTCACTGTCTGCAGAACTCTTATTCTTACCGTACCTCACAAAGGTAAGGAAGTTACAAAGAAACCACTGTGTAACTCAGAGTCTCTTCCCCTTACCTAGCAGAAGTACACAATGGAACAGCTCTTGGTGGTTTTCTCTGCTGAGCTGCTTAGCTGGAGAACAGATCTGTGGGAAGAAGGGAAATGGTGAAAGAAAAACTAATCAGAAGCAAGGGAAAAGAAAAATGTTCAATTCATTTCTAAGCTTCCACTTCCTGCTTGTCCAACTAGAGGTCTGAACCCCAGGGAGATGGTCCTGCATGCACAGCAAGACTCAAAGACAATGACCAATACATTAGATAAGAGAAGCTAAAGTGTTTTGAGCAGCAGAGCTGACCTAATCAAGACACAGCCACAGTTTTTACTTTACAACTCTGACTCCCCCTGGTAATCGGCTTATGGTGCAATCGCTTTACAAACTGAGCTGGATAGTAGCTAAGAAAATGAGAGCGCTCCCTGCTTACTCTTGAGCCTGCAGAAATCAGTAAGGCATGAGGAGGTCCCCAGGCTCTGCACGATCATTCCATTGATTTTTTTAGTGTTAATATGCTTCAGATCTGCTGTGCCTAAGCTGAAGGGATCCAAGCAAAACCACCCCTCACCTGGTTGTGCAGAGCACTGCAGATGGCTTGAAACTTCCCTTTAGGTAGAGGGATCTTATATTCAACAGAGACCTCCAAGAGCTGGCTCAGACTCTGCAACAGAGGGCGAAAGTCAGATGGTGGGCACACAAAGGAGCCATATGTAGTGACTGAAGCAGATTCAGGGGATTCCTAGATTCCAAGGCCAGACCGGATTCTTGCCATCATCTAGTCTGACCTCCGCTCGGTATGACACAGGCCATAGACCTTGCCCAGAATCATTCCCAGAGCAGAGCTTTTAGAAAAACATACCAATCCTGATTGAAAAATCATCAGAATCCGCCTCGGCCCTTGATTAAAAAATGGTGAAAATCTAATTCCTTCCTGCATCTAACACACTTTTCTCCGTTGCTGCTTGAAGCTTCCAGAATGTCTCGGATGCCATCTACATACTTTACTATGTTTACACAGTTGTGTAGTGCCCTGATGCTATCAAACAAGTCCATGATACATTGGTTCCCTCCAAATCATGGGTATTTCAACCCCCAAAGTGACCACATACTCTGTACTAGAAAGCTTCAACCAACATAGACGGTGAGTAAATATCACTACCAAGAAGTTATAGCTGTCTCATGACTTCATTTACAACTGAGTAGCCCCACTGAAGACAGAATATGGCCCCTTACTTCTCGCTCATGTGGTACTGAGGGTGGATGAAATAGAGGGACAAGGCGAGTGAGACAATATCTTCAATTAGAATCTTCAATTAGTGAGACAATATCTTCAAATTCAATCAAACCTGGATTTGTGCTGGAAATGGCCCACCTTAATTATGCACATTGTAGGGAGAATGGTCACTTTGGATGAGCTATTACCAGCAGGATAGTGAGTTTGTGTTTGTGGTTTTTGGGAGGGGGATGAGGGGGTGAGAGAACCTGGATTTGTGCAGGAAATGGCCCAACTTTATTATCATGCACATTGTGTAAAGAGTTGTCACTTTGGATGGGCTATCACCAGCAGGAGAGTGAATTTGTGTGGGGGGGTGGAGGGTGAGAAAACCTGGATTTGTGCTGGAAATGGCCCACCTGATGATCACTTTAGATAAGATATTACCAGCTGGACAGTGGGGTGGGAGGAGGTATTTTTTCATATTCTCTGTGTATATATAAAGTCTGCTGCAGTTTCCACGGCATGCATCCGATGAAGTGAGCTGTAGCTCACGAAAGCTCATGCTCAAATAAATTGGTTAGTCTCTAAGGTGCCACAAGTCCTCCTTTTCTTTTTTCAATTAGATTATCACACCCACCTTGTCGCTCCAATATCTTGGACCAACATGGCTACAACAGCACTGCATAGAACCGTAGATGAAACAGACAGGCAATGATTTTATATCTATCTAGTTATGCAGTGCAAAGCAATGACCCTCAAGCCTCCTTGTTATTAATTTTCAACCGTTGACAGTTGACTTGGTACCCACCAGAGACAACATATGGTAGCCCCTGCTCTGAGGAGCTTATGATCTAAAAGAGAGACACAGAGTTGACAGGATGTTTTGGGAAATCACAAGGAGAGAGTATCTTGTTGTGCAGGTGTTTTGTTTTTTTATCTCCTTCTCCTCCTCCCCAGGAAACAGAGGATGCTTTTCATCAGAGGCAGTTACCTACAAATCTTGTTGCCTGGGTCACCATGTGTATAAAGCCAGAACTTGTGTGCATATTTGTTATCGAACAAGTCACTATCTAGACCAGGAACCCCACTGGCAGCAAATTCCTCCTGCAGTTCACACATGCACACACAGAGACAGTTACCTTAATGAGTGGTACCTCACCTTGGTGACGTGAAAAACATCAATTTCCTCCTTATATTGCTCAAGGAGCCATGAGATCTCCTTAAATATCGGATTTTGTGGCTCCTTTTTGTGTAGTAGGATGCCCATCATGGGACCAAGGGCTTTGATGATGGCCTGCTTGAGCTGCATAGATGAGACACAGAATTTATGTTCCTATGAATTCATTCAATATCTTCCAATAGGCACACCTTTTCTACTTCTAACGAGTGCAATTTCCCTTGTTCCACTGTCGGAACGGTCCTATCCCAATATTTCCTGGTAAAGAACCAGGACTCGTAGGGTTGGTGTCAGGATTATATTCTAATGCACCTCACAACTAGAGCAGGTAAAATATTTCCCCAGATTAATATGCATTCTAGGCCAACTCATCCCTGCTGTAACTCCACTGGGGCTGAATGGACTTAGACCAGGAATTAATTTAGCCCACTATCCCGGGTTCATCTGCACATTAGGTGCACAAGACTAGAATCCATGTACACTAGGTACAGACCGAATTTCCATGATGTGGTGACATTATAAACGTATGGGTTTTCGATGTTTTACATGACACTCTGTTCCATCCAAAAGGACCTACCATTAAATGCCATCATCACAAAGAGTGCCAGACACACAGAATGTAACATCACAATTTCCGCTAAAGGTTTAGAAAGTCAGCAATCCTCACCTCCAGCTCCTCACAGGTCAGCCAGTTGCTGGTCACATGACAATATAAGGGAAGAATTTGATTGCAGAATCGTGATTCACCCATTCTGGGGAATGAGCACTTTTCCCAGTTCATAAAATATCCATTCACTGCCCTTGAGCATTTTTCCAGAACTGCACGGAAGGAGAGAAGACAGGCAATGTGAAAAGGACATAGTAATAATGAGGAGAAGTTGCTTTCTCAGAGAAGGTACCCAGGCCTATCGTTTACTCCAATTCCATGGCAGCTCCTATCAGGACTAGATGCTGAAATCCCATATCAATTTGGAGCTATTTCTCTTTCCCCCATTCCATTTCTTGTTTCTTAAAAGGCTTTTTTCTTTGTACATCTCTCCATCTTTTTTCAATTACCATCATTTGAAGACTCGCGTCCTCTGCAGTTGTTGTTTATTCAACCCGAACACTGTATGATTTCATCTTGAGTTACAGTTTGTCTGAAAGATGTTCAGTGCCCCTAACTGCCATTGGCTTTAGTGGGATTTGAAGGTAGTGGGGAGCACTTTGCCCTAAAAGTAGGTGTATCTAGTGTCCTTGCTAAGAGGAATTAGGGCCCAATCCTGTTCTCTATGAAGTGGATGGCAAAATTCCCATTTCCCTCAAGGGCACAGGATTAACCCCTTACTGAGCATCACCTGAAAAGCAAAGGAAGAGAGAAGTGGAGAAGAAGAGAAGACAGAGAAAGAGGGTGAAAGGAGATGATGATGATGATGATGAAGAAACTAAGGAGAGAGAATGGGTGGAGGAGTGGGAAACAGGGGATTTTTAAATGTACAGTAATGAAATCTGCTCCCTTCACCTCCTCCCCCAGGAGCCTCCTGGCAGAGGGGCAGCTTCAGCCTTTGTGTCTGTTTATTTTAAACGATATGCATGAGTCACAAAGGGCCTGAACTTACAAATGCTCAGCACCTCCTGCAAAGTAAGGAGCATTCTCAACTTCACTGAGTGCCATGGGAGCCAAGGAACGCAGCACCTGGTGCAATCCAGGGAAGGGAGCACAGTTCAGGGCCTGTTTGCAGACTTGGTCAGTCACTTAAATCTGTACCAAGACCCCCTAAATATCCTGGCTCGGACGATTTAACTGGGAATTGGTCCTGCTTCGAGCAGGGGGTTGGACTAGATGACCTTCTGGGGTCCCTTCCAACCCTGATATTCTATTCTATGATCCATTTGGGGCACCTACAGGAAGTGCTGGCACTTACCACCACAAAATGCTTGTCTCATCCTGCTGTCCTCGACTAACTCCAACATGGAGATCATGCCGTTCAGGATCATTCCCACAAAAGGGATACACTTAAGTGCTGCAGAGAAAGGCCAGAAGAGAAGGAAGACAGACAATCAGCTGCTCTCTGCCTTCTTACAACACACTTAGAAACACTGTGGGGCAGGATGCTATGGGTTCCGAGGCCATTGGCGCTGCGTAAGCAGAGCAGAATGGCTTTAAAGCAGCCATTGAAAGCCAGTGGGGGATTCACCCTGAAGAGGGGAATCCTCCACAAGTGTACAGCTGTGCCCAATGCCCAACTCACTCCCAGAGTAAGGGGAGAGAGCACTGGGGCGGGATGGGAAGTGGGGTGGAGAAGAGCTCCACTAGACCTGATCTTCCACTCATTCCCATCCTTCAGGTACTTCACTCAGGGGCATAAGTTAGAGCTTGCACCTCTGGCTGGATCGCTCATGATCTGGAGGCCAGAACTAGCAACAGCGGTTAATCTTGTGTTTCTACACACACACTCAAACAGAGCTCTGTTTAGCGGTAACATTTTTAGGTAGAGAGATAATCCCCTGTCCTTAAATGAAAAACAATCACTTTGAAAGAAAAGAGGGAAGTGACCATACCATAGGCGGATGACAGGTTGCCCAACGTAATGAAAATAAACTCCTCAGGCAGCTCCAGATGATACATCAGCTCTAACATGACATCACTGAAATAGCAGCGTGCCAGAGTCACTAAGGTGTTGCTAGCTGCCACTTTTAGTTCATTTCTTGCTTCCTAAAAACAAAAACCAAAAGAGAGAGACTGAGGTGACTGAAGCTGGTTGCACTAGCCTGAGTTGTTTACATGAGTCAAGTCCTTATTTCTGTGCACAAGTTGTGAATGAACCAACCCAACTTTCTGAGGGTAGAGTCGTTCGTCATAAATATTCCTTGAGTCACTTGGCTAAACAGTTTTCAGCCTTCGAGTTGCTTGCAAGCTGCTTCGTTAGCCGATTCACTGTTAGCCACTTGTGGTGGGTGACTGGTCACCAGAGTCACATGATATTTTCCCTGCCCTTCCCTGAGGCGGTAAGTGAGACACAGACTGGGCAGCTTCAAGATATTCCGAGAGCTTTCCTGGAATAAACTGTCCCCCAAAAGGAGGCTGACTTCCTTTGGAACAAGAGAGGGATTTTTCCATGGGTTTTCCTGCTGGCAAACTATATTCTAAATCCAATGCTGCTTCTTTTGGAGATAGCTCAGATTCTGTCTGTCTTGGGGCTTTATACTGCCACTTATCGCTACAGTATCAGAGCGCCTTCCCCATAAAATCAGTATCAATAATGAAATCCTGAGTAGACTTCGGGAAAGACTTGCTCCTTAAGACACCATAGGCCTGTCTCTGGGTCTGAGATCATGTGTCTCAGGTCCTGATCCTGCAAAGCACTTCAGCACATGTGTAACTTTCAGCATGTGAGTTGTCCCATCTTATGCATGTGCACAAGTGCTGTCTAGGACCTGGGCTTTGGTCTGGAGGAAGGTGTGGGCCTCTAACAGAAGAATACATTTTCATTTCAGTATATAGTTTATCCCCCCAAAAGAGAGTTTGAATGAGTTAAAGCTTTGGATCCTTTGATTGGTATCTCGGGAGAACTAACTTACCTGAGTCTCTCTCATGTGGTTTGAGGCTAGTGTTGTTATTTTCTTCAGAAGCCTTCTCTCCAGGCCCTGGGTGTCCTGCTGTAAGACTTTCTCCAGGACACAGTAAATGTCTACTCTGTTTTGCTGGGGACAAAACATACAAGAGAAGAATTGGGAAAACTCTTTCTTGCCGACCAGACAGTAATGTGGCGAATAAGCCCCTGCCCTAATTGGTGGCTTAACTGGTGTAAAACGTGCCCGGCCCTCCACAAGCACCGCATTGAGCAGCGCTTCAGAAGCAGCCGAGCAACTGACATCGTTTAATCTTTCTGGAGAGAAAAGAGCCAGAGGAAGCGCCCTTCACTGCCCCCTTCTCTAGTTTCATTTATTCAGAACAAACAATAAAAATGAGCACCTTGCCCTTGCTCTAGCCACTCCAGGCAGAATTTGTAAATGTGGAATATAAAATACCCAACTCCTGCAGTAAGTCCTCAACCGCTCCCAGGGGCAATGAGCTCAGCCGTTAGATCTACATGGGAGTGGGTTTCTGAGTGGGGGTGGAGGGACACATGTGGACAGGGGGTGCCAGGACCCACGGGTGTGCAGGAACACATGGAGACAGGGGCAGATGTGCCTTACTGAATGGGAGAGGTTAGGGGTCAGACAGGGTCTGCATGGGGGGAGCTGCCTAACAATTCCTCCCTGCCCCTCCCAAAAAAACTCTTCCAGACTTTTCCCACCCATACCCAGCAACGCTCCAAGTTCACACCCAGGCTCCTTCCCAGCAATTTACTTCCCTCTCCCTCAGCTCCTCCATTACCCCTGACTCTACCAAGCCTTTGCACTGCACCTAAGGGGTGCAAGAAATATGGTTCTGTATTGAGTTTAAATGAATTATTACTCTGAGTTCTGTATTAACATGCATAGTAAGGAATCAGTTTGTCAAAAATCATTTCCTGAATCCTTTTTGTTGTCTGTATTCATACAGACATACTTGCTGACAGGTATTTTGAAATAAATAACCAAAAATAATTTTAACGGGTGTAATTATATTGTATTCTTTTGACAAACAAAATATGCAGAATTTTGCAGAACTTCTAAAATATTGTACGCATCATTTTTATTTTTTTCTTGCAGAATTCCCCCCGTAGAAAATATATAGATAAGGGTCCCTTCAATGCTATAATCTCAATAATATGTCATCATCATAAAGGAGTGTTGGCTAGGATTTAGAGCAGGGAGTCAGTTCACTTGGGTTTTATTCACATTCTTTGACTAACTTGCTAAGTGGTGTTGAGCAAGTTACTTAATTCCCTGTGACACAAGTCATCCGTAAATGAGGATAATGCTTCCCATTCTCACAAGGGTGCTGTGAGTCTTAATTCATTAGTGTTAGGGAAGTGCTTTGAGATTTTTGGATGAAGATGCGAAAGAAGGGCAAAGTATTATTAGAAGAGATTACTGCTAGTCCGACGGTGTACTTTTACTGTCTACAGCCCATGTACTCCACTGTGTGTAAAAGGACAATGCTCTCTTTATAGAGCATTATATCATCCTGATCTGTAAGAACAGCATTTTGCATGATGAGTTTACGCCTGAGGACAGAAGGGCGAATACTGATTCTCCTGATGGTGCGCCAGGCCAAGTTCTACACTGAATTATCCCCGTGCAGTCCCCTGTACCCCCATGAAGTCAGGCAGAATTTGGTGTGGACACCTGGAAAGCGGATGTAATTTCATGAAACTACCCTACCTCATCCTTTTGCAGTTTCTCGAGCAGAACTGTCAGAACGATAGCCAGCTTGGTCTCGGCTATAAAGGCAATCCTGAGGGCAATTTTGCCCTTATCTTGATCATCCATATGTGCCAGGAGGGAAACAACCTCATTATAAACACCTGAAATTAAATAAAAGGATAGCAGAAATTGGTGCTGGCCTCTTTAATTCACTATCCAGTCAAGATTCTGCAGGAGCCCCAACACTGTGAGAAGTAGACCTGGGAATCCTGGAAATCCTCTTCCTTCCTCCTCATGACCAGGTTTGTTTGCTGAACTACCCAGTGTGCTTGGGGGGAAATCATAATGAAGCAAATATGCTCCTTTCAAGTAGATCCCCCCGTAAAATAATCTTCCTTTCCCTCTTTACTGTCAATTGATGAGTTTTGATAGCATACAGAGTAATAATTTAACTCTAAGTCAAGAAATAGAGCTAAAGTTAAGCACATGCTTAAGAGTTTTGCTTAGTCAGGGCCCCATTTTCAAAAATCCTGAGCACCCAGATGTACCTATTGACTATGCTGGGAACTTTTGGGGCTCGGTATCTCTTGAAAATCAGGCCACTGTTGGAGAGCTCAGTATGAATTTAGAAGCCTAACTTTAGGCCCCTTGTTTTGAAGAAAGCCTTCAATCTTCTTTTATGGTAGTTTAAATACTTGCAGAGAAGACTCATGGAACGGAGTTCATCCAGTTCATAGAATATCAGGGTTGGAAGGGACCTCAGGAGGTCATCTAGTCCGACCCCCTGCTCAAAGCAGGACCAATCCCCAACTTTTGCCCCAGATCCCTAAATGGCCCCCTCAAGGATTGAACTCACAACCCTGGGTTTAGCAGGCCAATGTTCAAACCACTGAGTTATCCCTCCCCCTGTACAGTTGCCTGTAGAGGTCATAAAGGAATTCCCCCGCCCCCCCCACCCCCATGCACAATTGGCGAGGTGTACGCTGTGAGTGGGGTGGGGTGGGGTGGGGTGGGTCCCTCCAACCTTCATCTGAAGCGTCAGGGATTGACCATAGCAGGAGATGGGACACCTGGTAGGGTGGACCAGTGCTCTAAGATGGTTCAGAGAATCTGTTTCCTTAGCTGTCCTGCTCACATGCTCAGGGTCCAACTGATCTCCAGAGTTGTGGGTGGGAAGGAATTTCCCCCTGGTCGGATTGGCAGGGACCTTTGAGTGGGAGGATGGGGCACTGATCACCTGCTAGGATAATCTGAGTATATCTGACCTAATCAATTCTTGACCATTGCAAGGGCCTCAGGCATTGGTGGAACCTCAGTCTCTCCTGTCCTCTGCTGATGGCACACAACAGTTTTGTCTCCTAAAGACTGAAATGTTTTCGTCCAAGACAAGTTTTGGGGTTCAGGGTAGGGTTGCTAGGTGAAATTTAGTGGCCTGTGAAATACAGGAAGTCAGACTAGATGATCTAATGGCCCCTTCTGGCCTTAAACTCTAGGAAACAATGAAATAGCTGGTGTATGAAAAAAACCAGGATTTGATCTCCCATGTATCTCTTCGCTCTGGGCAGAAATTCTCCAGGAGACTTAATATTTCACAAGAAATCTGAAATGCCGAATTTATCTGTCTCCATTGTAACAGCATTCCAAGCATGAAGGAGGAACTAACAAGATTTCCCCTTCCCAGGAAAGACTGCCCATCCGTTATGCAAATTGCATCCTTCAGTTGTAACACCCAGATGCAAACGGAATCATAACTGTAACCTACACTGCCCATCCGTGTGGGATGAGGAGCACGAGTGTTGCTAAGAAATGTGACCCCATGCTTTGTACTCTTGCAGTTAAGATATTAGCAGAGCTTCATTTAGACAGCTAGAGGAGAAGTCCTTCTGCCTTTTTTGTTCTAATTTCCCCTCTCTCTGATGGAGTTGGCTCCATGGATGCAGAAGACACAAAATGAGGGCCCATAACAAACATAAAACAACTGGGAGAAAAGAAGGAAGACCTCCCCCATAACATTCCCTAGAAACTCAGATTCTCAGGAAAGTTTCCAGGTCCAGAGGCTGTAGGCCAACTCCTCAACTGGTGTAAATCAACACAGCTACAAGGAAGTCAACAGAGGGACACTGGTTTCCAGCAGCTGAGGTTCTGCTCATACAAAAGGAGAACATTACAGCTAATCTGTATGCCTACGCTTTCTAAATGTGTGTGTGAATATAGAATAGATATAGAGAATACAATGCTGACCCTTACCTCTGTCGGTTACCTCCTGCTCACTCACAAATTTATTCATGTTTTAATCTTTCCTCAACACTTCCTCCAGTCCTTTCTCCAAAGAGCTCCAGTACTGATAGGCAGCTGGCCTGTCAGGCTGTCCTGTCCTGTCCAGGATAGCCAGTTCAGATTATGCAAGCACTATTATGACATCGCTGTGACTGTGACATAGCACATAAACTGCTGCTGACCAGGTAGGTGCTGTGATGACATGGACAAGAGCCTCAAAGGTATTTAGGCTCCTAACTCGCACTGAAATCAATAGATGTGAGGAACCTAAATACATTTCAATATCTGGGCCCATCCATGTACGCAGTCCAATAGGTGGCTAAATTTGCTCCAGTGTAGAATTTCTCATTCGCTCTAAATCATTTTGAATTTTGGTTCCGTCCCTCTCTCAGTTTGCCACACTTTCCAATATTGGTTTTACTGGAAAATCTGCTCCTGGTTGAATGGATAGAAAATAAAAGCACCGAACAAAGAAAGAGAAGAAACTGCCTTGGAGAATGCACAGTGACACTTGAGTGTGGTTGGTTGGTTGGAATGCACAGTGACACTTGAGTGTGGGTGGTTGGTTTCCTTTGCTTTTTAATTCGGTTGATTAAAAAGCTTGATGAAATCTTATTGGACTGTATTACAAATATTGATTTTATATTGTTTTACAATGAATTGAAATTTATTCTTCATTTCCATGTCCCGCCAAACAAATCAACTAAATTATTTTTTGTTGTGTTTAATACAGTGTGGTGTCATATGTATGGCCATATGTAGAGGCCACACTTGATTTTGGAGATGATGTTGCCTTCAAAGCATTCAGAGTGATGACACTCTTTGCAGTAAACCATATGGAAAAAGAATTCCAATGACATGTGTCCTTTGCTATGTATAAGTGATTTTGTGCCTTACCCTTTCTGATTTTGCCCTTACACGGACATGCTATTCTTTTGTACTCCTCCTTAGTAATTCGTCCATGTTTCCCCATTTTGTAGGATTTCTTTTTGATTTTCAGGTCATTACAAAACTTCTGATGGAGCCATTGGCCTCTTACTATTCTTCCTGTCTTTCCTTTGCATTGGCAGTTGTGCCTTTAATATTGTCTCCTGGAGGTTAAACTGCCAGCTTTCCTGAACTCCTTTATGCCTTAGACTTTTTCCCCATGGGTCGCTACCTACCAATTCTCTGAGGATGTTAAAGTCTGCTTTGGCAGTCCTTCTCCTGTCATTCTCACTCCTTCCTTTCCTTAGAATCATGAAATCTATCCTTCCTGATCCCTTTCACCCAAATCACCTTCCACCTTCACATTCACCACCAGCTCCTCCCTGCTGGTCAGAATCAAGTCTAAAATGGCTGTCCCCCCGCTTACTTCCTCCATTTTCTGAAACAAAGCATTGTCCCCAGTACATTCCAGGAACTTATTGGATAATTTTGGGTTTTACCGTATTCCTTTTTCAGCAGATGTCTGGGTAGGTAAAGTCCCCCATTACGATCAGGATTTGTCTTTTGCATATTTCTGTTGTTTGTTCTAGAAATGCCTCGTCTCCCTCCTCTTCCTGATTTGGTGGTCTGTAATAGACCCCCTACCAGGACCTCACCCCTGTTTATTCCCTCTTTTATCTTTACTCAGAGACTTTCAACTGGTCTGCTTCTCACCTCCTTCTGGACCTCAGAACAGGTTTACAATGCAATATGTCCTCTCTTTTTTTTCCTGCCTGTCCTTCCTCAACAAGCTATAGCCCTCTATACCATTAGTCCAGTCATGAGATTTATCCCATCAAGTATCTGTGATGCAGTTAAGCTCAGTTAAGATTCATGTACTAAAACTCCCAGTTCTTACTGCTTATTCCCCATTATTATTACTCCTTGCTTGTGTGTACAGACATCTAAGACGTTAAGCGGATGTCCCCATGGATTTCCCTCTTGTTTCTCTGGTAATTCTACTGCAATTTTCCACATCTACTTCTCCCCACACAGCTAGTTCTCTATTAAGGCCACCTTTTTTTTACCAGATGTCAGGTTCACATACTTCCATTTACCGTGACTAATCTCTTAAGCTAGCGGGGATGGCCACGCTATAAAAATATTTCTGTAGATCAGCATGTGATTATTTGTATTGCAGTACTGCCTCACAGTCCCAGTCACAGAGCAGGATCCCATTGCGCTAGGACCTGTACAAACAGAGAACAAGATGGTCCTTAACTGTCATTAATTAATTAACACATCTTAACAGCACAACAACAAGACAAGAGGGTAATAAAGCAAGCAAAAAAGCCCCCTTTGATCAGGTACCAGCAGATAACTAATATAGTGCTACCTATTTCGGGAACTTTCTTCCTGAGTCAGGGTCTGATGTGACTCAGCCCCTGTTCCATGCCATTGTGTAAACTGGGGACTCGTACATTTGCACAAGATGGAAAGTATCCAGTGGCACACAGTTGAGGCCTACTCCATTTTTAGTACATAAACAGCAGGCCGCTCTGCAAGAAGCTAAGGGCATGGTCAGCACAGAGAGTTTGCCTGTCTCTGTGCTGGTGTTCTGCACCCCTCACAGTCTACACCTGGCTCCATAAAGTCGGGCCTTTCAAAAATGCAGCATCAGGTAGGAGCGCAAGTAATTGTAAGAATGCTTGCTCATTGCAGCTGTTAACATCCGGGCAAGGCATCCACATATAAGTCCACTACGGATGGACCAGTGATGGGAAGAGTGTTCATGCATGTGACAAGTAACACCATGAACTATGTCATGCCACAGAACAAATTAAGATCAAGAACAGAACAAGAGTATGTGTGGCAAAACCATGACAAACACTGTGCAGGCATCAAGGAGCTCATAAATTAGCACATCATCACCCAAACACTGCCACAGCTTGACTTAGAACTTGGGCAACAGTAGACCCTCAAAAGGAGGAGGCCACAGCTTTACACCCGTGGTCACTGTGATGTTAACTGGCTGCATTTGACAAGAGCTGGATCAGAGGCTGACTTTGAGTGTATTTACAGGGGGCAAGGTTTTCACAACACAAGCCTTGTGCACACACGCAAATAGTGTTCTGCAGCAGTGCAAGTTGAGCTGCAGCAATGAGCAGCGCGATCCTGCTTGGGCTCGTAATTCATACACTTCTCTCACTAATGAGGATCAACAGATTAACCCATACTGAATGCAGCTTGACAATATACCATCACTTAAAACACATTACAGTCAGAAAGGATGATAAATATTCCATTTATACACATTATGTACAAGGCCCGAAATGACTGAGGATGCAAGAAAACAAAGCTGGTAAATACAGAAAATGCATTTGTCATAAATATAAAGGGAAGGGTAAACCCCTTTAAAATCCCTCCTGGCCAGAGGAAAAATCCTCTCACCTGTAAAGGGTTTAGAAGCTCAAGGTAACCTCGTTGGCACTTGACCAAAATGACCAATGAGGGGACAAGATACTTTCAAAAGCTGGGAGGAGGGAGAAAAAACAAAGGGTCTGTGTCTGTGTCTGTCTGTCTGAAATCAGTGGAAGCTAGGAGCCTAAATACCTACTGTAGAATTTGACCCAATAACCACAATAATACTAATTTGCATTTCTAGAGAGATTTTCTTCTTCAAAGCATTTTACACATATTTTCTAACTCTCTGCTTCAAATAATAGCCATTATTGACAGACAATTATATTTTTCCGTCACAGCACAGACAAATAGGAGAGTGAAGAGAACACAGTTTATTAATGGGATTTTAAGCAGGTTCTCGTATGGAAAATAATTAAAGATCCAGCACTCAAAAGATGACTCTGCTTAGCTGTGTGCCTTGTGGCTTAAAGCAGAATTCCAAGAACATTACTTCGCTTTTTGAAATGGTTTCTCAATTCATGACAACTCAAAATATCTGCTTCCACCTAGTGGTGCGGGTTTGCATAACATGTGTTGTTTGTATTCCCTCTTTTCGATATCTTTGCCTAAAAGATAAAATACATCCGAATCTACTGAGACAATTCACACTTCTGCACAAAGCCACAACAGCACTAAGAATGTATATCTTTGTTAGCAAATAGGATCATTAGGGAGAAGGAAAAGGATAATCTCAGAAAGAGGCTCTCTCTTTCTCCTTCACTTTATTCTATCTAGGTTTTTCTACTGTTCTCATCAATGAAGTATCTGAGTAGCTTCCTCTAGTACATTAATAATATGACTCACATCTGTCATGGTCATATCTTTTATTGGACTAACTTCTGTTGGTGAAAGGAGTGCACAGAGTTCTCCTTCAGGTCCTTGAAAGGTTATTTCTTTCACCAACAGAAGTTGGTCCAACAGAAGATATTACCTCAGCTAGGGTGACCAGATGTCCTAAGTTTATAGGGACAGTCCAGATATTCGGGGTTTAGGCGCCTATCAATCCCACCCCACCCCCATCACGATTTTTCATACTCACTATCTGGTCACCCTATCCCTCCCCCACCTTGTCTCTCTAATAGCCTCGGAATGACATGGGAGTTTGTTCTCCTGTCACAGGCTGTCCCCTGAGAAAGCTCTATCTACTGCACAGACAAGCCTCATCCTTCTAGTAGAACACTTCATGGTGCCTGAGAAATAGGCCCTGTCAGCCACACCCCTAATCCCAGGGATTTGCCTGATATTTTAGATATACTGGGCCCTGGCCACTGAGCCCCTGGAAGAGAAGGACTGCGACCTGGAACCTGACTTGATGTGTTCACGTTGCAGAAGTATGTACACAGTGTCGGAAGGCAAACAACAAACAACACTTCAATGGTCACTGAATGAGGGGCCTGTGGAAAAAAATACTGCCATTGTGCAATTCAAGACTGTGTCAAAATGCACGTGCACAGTACTCAGACTCCCTGAATCCTGGCATTTCCGAACTTTCCATTGCTCAGTTTTGCAAACTTACTAATTGTTATTTTCATGCAGATTTTTATGTATTTGTTGGGCGTCTAAAGATATAAAAATACAGACATCGGTTCATATCATTGTCGTGCAAACATCCCCATTTCATTGTTTGTTTTTAAAGAAAAAAGGACAGGACTAGGTTCTGGCAATTTCTGTATTGAGCTGTAAAGAAAGATATTTTTAAGGGTTTTGAACTGTCGAAACAGAGGCACAGAGATTGTCTCACACAGGGAGGAGTGGGTGATGCAGTGCACACTTTCCCAAGCCAGCAGAGCTGCTGGACCCCAAGAGATTCCCCCTCTATTCCTGAGTCAACCTTTGCCAGAAGCAAGCAGACAGAAGGACAAAAGTAGCTCTCCATTTTAATAAAGGCTCTTGTAACTTCCTGGGTAAACTGGTCCCTTCCATTCTTTAGCTGACTCTTACTCAGGCTCTTTTCTTACTGGCAAACTTGAATTTTGATTTTTCTACGTCATGGCCAGTCTTTATCGTCTCTCTTGTAAACTTGAATATGCCAATCCCTGAGACGACATACTTTCTTGTTTTTTCCTGATTCGGCAATCCTAGCTTTGGGGATTGAGCTCCCATTTAAGGTACTTTTAATGATGACCCCCAGTCCTTTATTTCATCTATCAGGATGTTCAAAGAGAGCAGCTACCCTTCACTGAACGCCACTGCTCTGACTTTGGATTCCCTTGTAGAATGTGTGGGGCTGGGGTAGTTGTCTCAGCTGGATTCTTAATCCAGAGGAAAGACGCTCTCCCCTGTTCAATCAAGATCAGAAATGGCACATAGATTTGGGAGAAAAAGTACATTTTATTTTTACTCTATTTTCTTATTTCTCAAAAGGAACAGTACAACAAAGATAAAAACATTGTGAATAATCAATATAGGTATTGATGTATCTCGTCTGAAATGGGACAGCTGCTCTTCTACTCTCGGGATGGATGCTATGTCAATAGATAAGATAAAAAGACAGGCCTAACTGAGAGACTGAACCCATATGAGGGCCAAATTCTGCTCCTCGGTTACATGAGTATGTCGCTCCCCGACTAGGGCCCAAATCTGTGTAAAGAAGAGTACATCTGGTCCCAAGGGAGTATCGAACAACTTCCAAACTGTATAAGAAGGGTGGTTGAGTCTAAACTAGAAAGACAGTTCCAAATATGGACCGCAGTTCAGGAAAGCAGCCTTATTCATCCCAGCATATGATGTAAGAAAATTCTGAAAATGTGGATCTTAGATCATGGTCATAATTTAAAAAAATTAATTGACACAGCAGACACCATTCACATTTGAAACATAAAGTAGCTTAAAACTGTCCTAGCTTGAAGTGGTGTGAAACTGCTTCAGGAAATGTGGTCCTCTTACAAGTATAGATGTGAGGTTGCACATATGGTAAAGCCATTTATACAGAATACATGCTGATCTTAATCCTACAAATTTCCTAAACACTATACAGAATATCTAATTGCTTATTTTTAAATCCTAATCAGAGGAAAATTAAAATGATTTGTGCAAATAATTGAATTCTAAGGATTGTGTAACAACAAACACTCTTATTTTCTAGATCTACTGAGAGCTAGCTCTGAGAGAACAAAATAGTATTTTCAGTGTTTATGGGTCTTTACTGAAGCAGGTCTATTCTTTATCGAAGAACAGGAAAAGAAAAGAATTCACAATATTGTTATCCCTTTTGACATGAGTAATTCGTGAATATTTTGGGTCTTGTGAGTTGTTTCCACTGGGGGAGAAATGGATGATGGAGTCAGGTATTTTTTTGACACAATCCTGCTTATTTACAAAGAATGTACACAAAGTTCTATTTCCCTAACGACAGCAGGAATAGTTTCTTGGCTCACAATTCCAAGCCTCTTTCTATCCAGCAGTCTACCCTAAAGCGCGCGTGCTCTCTCTCTCTCTCTTTCTCTCTCTCTCTCAACTTTTTCTGAGATCACACTACAAATACTTCTCTGGGGCTCCTTTGTGCTTCTGCGGTGTCACACTCCCTCTCTTCCTCCCCCCCGCCCGAACCCCATCTCCCTGCATTTGCATTCAGACCCTAGTGAAAGCCCCTTCCGCTGTATGGCTCAACTCCTAGTCCAACTTTACTTGATGGTGACTTCTATTAAGTCAGCCATCTGTTCCACAAAAGAGCTTGATTGTTTTTACATTGATCCTGAATAAAGGACAACTGGTATGCCCACCAGCTTCAATAAGGCTTCCCCTTTCCCCAGCATAACTACCTGTTTTCATGTTGTTTTTATAAATCTGTATCTTGTACATGTCCGCAAAACCCACAGCATTCTTTTATTTTTACTAACCTGAAACAGGATATTGAATGCATAATTTCAGTTACACCAATGTAAATCTGTGGTAATTCATTAGAATTAGTCCATATTTATCCTGGTGGCAAAATAGGTTAGCACGTCACTAGAGAAAACATGACACTTTTTGATAATTGTTATTGTTGCCGGCACCCAGTGCCGAGAGGCTAAACAACAGCTGAGGTTGGTTCGCTACCCGCTGTGCTACACCCAATAATCACAACGGGGTGGAGAAGCAGAAAAGTTTATTTGCAGCTGCAAAAAGGTCCAGGGAGAATAGAATCTCCAATCCTGCACCCAGAGCAGGAAGTGACACAGGCTTTTATACATCCTTTTTCCCAGCATACCTATCCAATAGCAAGCTGCCCTAAGTATCCATATAGCCAGCCAATCCAGTTCCCAGCTAGTGCCCTTGTCCTCTGTATCATTTGTTAAACTATACATAAAGCTGCTTTATTCAGCATTGTTCTTCCATATCTGCCCTGTTTGGCCTTGTTTAGTTTCAGGCAGTCTGACTCTGCAACATATTGTTGCAGATCCTCAGCATAACTGCTGCGAGTGCCTCCAGGCGCGGGGGCCAAGGACACTTGGGCCTAGTATGCAGAGCTGCTGCGAGTGCTTCCAGGCGGGCAGGGGGGCAAGGGTGGGGGGAAGGACACCTGGACCTAGTGCGAGGGGGCCTCATCGACACTCGTGGTCTTCCATCCTCTCGAGTTACCTAGTGGCCATGCCCCAGTGTCCCCACTGAACTCCCACATCTGAACTCCCAGCCAGAGCCCGTACGTGCTCCACCACTAGAGGCCCTGATGCAGCAAGCCACCCCATACAGCAAAACAAAACTACTCCCCACATGGCATTAGGATGGCAAACGATAATAGAGAAAGATAAGAACTTGCTCTAACAGGGGTTCTCCAACTTCATTGCACCACGACCCCCTTCTGACAACAAAAATTACTTCGCGACCCCAGGAGGGAGAACCAAACCCTGAGCCCGCCCAAGCCCTAGCTCCCCCGGGCCAGAAGGGGCCAAAGTCAAAACCCAAGGGCTTCAGGCCCAGGCAGGGGGCGGGGGGAGCTGTAACCTGATCCCAGGGCTGAAGCCCAAGTCTCAGCCCTGCTGCCCAGGGCTCAGGCTTGGGCTTCAGCCCTGGGCCCAGGCAAGTCTAACTCCAGCCCTGGCGACCCTATTAAAAAGGGATCCCGACCCACAGTTTGAGAACCGCTGTGCAGTAACATGCACTGATTATTGGTGATACTTGGTTTCCTCACAAAGACATGCACAAGGTTACATGGAACTCACCAGATGGTTAAACCACAAACCAGACTGAACACATGCCAGGAGACCAGGTTGTAGGCGGTCAGGCGTAGTGGTCAGAGTGGGAGTCATACCTAGTGGTGAGTGTCCAAATGCCAAAAGCAGGGATTGAGACAGGGCCAAAACCAAGAAGCAGGTCCAAAGATTAGAACTAGAGTCAGAATCCAAATGCCAGAGCCAAGAATCAAGTAGGGTGACCAGACAGCAAATGTGAAAAATCGGGGTGGGGGTGGGGGGTAATAGGAACCTATAGAAGAAAAAGACCCCCAGATCAGGACTGTTCCTATCAAATTGGGATATCTGGTCACTCTAGAATCAAGAGAGAGTCGGAGTCAGGAATCAGAGCCAAGGGTCAGAACCGGATCACCGGGGCCAGGGAAGAAGGGAGCAGGGCTTGTTCTGAGGAAGGAGCAAGGCTGGGTGTAGGACAGGATCTGGGCTGAAGCTGTGGAGGAGCAGAGCAAAAGCAGGGCTTGGCAAGAGCTGAGCCCAGGGAGGCAGAGAATCACTGAGCACCCAGCGAGCGACTGCTGCTGCTGAGTTTAAGAACCAGGCAGCTAACTTCTTCAGCCAATCTGGCAGGGTGGTCCAAGCAGGCTAGTGTCGGAGGATGGTGCCGTGGGGAAGGCGAGCAGAGCTTCATCATCATGGGCTTGCTTCTGGACGGCGCCGTGCCTTGTGGGGCCGGAGGTCTATCTTGCCTGGTGGGAAACTGCGGTGCCATCATAGAATCATAGAATATCAGGGTTGGAAGGGACCGCAGGAGGTATCTCGTCCAAGCCCCTGCTCAAAGCAGGACCAATCCCCAATTTGTGCCCCAGATCCCTAAATGGCCCCCTCAGGGATTGAACTCACAACCCTGGGTTTAGCAGGCCAATGCTCAAACCACTGAGCTATCCCTCCCCCTAGCAATCAAGTCCCTGGCCACCTCCAACGTGTCTAGGATGGAAGGGAGCTCCTGCTCCTCCACCTGGCACTCTCTAGCAGGAGGGTCCTGCCAGAGGGTGGGGAAGGGCCAGGATAAGTGTAAAGCAGCTCTGAGACCTCTGCCCATCATAGAGGAGCCTTTCCAGAGGGTGGCCATGGACATAGTGGGGCCCCTCAGCAGGGCAACCTGGTCGGGGAAGAAATACATTCTGGTGGTGGTAGATTTCGCTATGCGCTACCCCGAGGCAGTGGCCATGTCGTCTATGGAGGCAGACACCGTGGCAGACGCGCTGCTCACCGTTTTCAGCAGAGTGGGGTTCCCCAAGGAGGTCCTTACAGACCAGAGGTCCAACTTCATGTCAACCCTGCTCCAGTGCTTGTGGGAGAAGTGTGGGGTCCGAAACACCTGGGCCTCGGCGTGTCACCCTCAGTCCAACGGGCTGGGGGAGAGGTTCAACGGGACCCTAAAGATGATGCTGAAAACCTTGATGGACCAGCACCCACAGGACTGGGAGAAGTATTTACCCCACCTGCTGTTCACATACAGGGAAGTGCCCCAGGAATCCACAGGGTTTTCCCCTTTCAAGTTGTTGTATAGGAGGAGGGTGAGGAGACCCTTCGACTTGATGAGGGACGAGTGCGGGGGGAAGGCCTCCCCCGATGGAGTATGTACTGACCTTTCTGGAAAAGCTCACGGAGCTCATGGGCTTGGCCAGGGGAAACCTAGCCAGGGCACAGAGGAAGCAGAAGGTCTGGTACGACCGCTCAGCATGTGCCTGCTTCTTGGCTACCAGGGACCAGGGGATGCTTCTCATCCCCATGAGGAAGCACAAGCTGCAAGCTGCCTGGGACGGCCCCTTCAAGGTCATCAGACAGGTAAATGAAGTGAAATATGTAGTGGAACTGTCCATCCGGGCACAGCGCCACTGGGTGCACCATGTCAACATGATGAAGCCATACTGGGCCAGGGAGAAGTTGGGGCTGGCTGGGTGTGGGCAGTGGGAGGAGAAGGGAGAGGATCCCCTGGTGGGACTCCTCCCTGAGGTGGGGGCTGACCCCTCGCTGGAATCAATTCTCCTCTCAGACCAGCTAACCCCTGCCCCGCAGGCAGAGATCAGAGAGGTGCTGCCTTCACACCGGCAGCTGTTCTCCAGCCGGCCTGGGCTCACTAACTTGGCTGTTCACCGGGCAGAAACAGGAGCCAATCTTCCCATCAGGTGTTCCCCATTCAGGGTCACTAGGAAAACAGCCCAGGACCTGGAGAGAGAGGTTGGAGACATGCTGGCTTTAGGGGTGATCCAGCCGTCCTCCAGCCCCTGGGCCTCTCCCATGGTGCTGGTCCCCAAGAAGGACGGGTCGATCCGGTTCTGTGTGGATATGGGAAGTTCAGTGCCATCACCGTGTCCGATGCCTACCACCGATAAAATCTCTAGACAAGTTGGGGGGGCGCTGATGTGATGAAGTGGGACTGTTCTTAATGGTTCCTCTGAATAGTGTGGGGGTGCCTCAGTTTCCCTATGCAGTTCTTAAGTATCTAGGTGGTGGGATAAGGGTGTATGATGACTGCAGAGCCCTAGAGGGCAGGTGTGTGCAGGAGTCTGGACACAGAGAATGGCCAACACCCTGTTTCCTGGCCACTGATGGCCTGGGCCCTTCCCCCCTGCAGGGTGAGAGCTAAAGGGTTGGAGAACAAGGGAATCAGGTGACCTCCTGGCCCCGGAAAGGAACAAAGCCCAGAGGAGGAGGGGCTGGAGGGAGTTTCAGTTTGGGGCTGGCTGGGACATGCAGTAAAGGGCAGACGTGGTTGTCTGGCTCACTGCCCCCCAAAATGGACCCAGCTGAGGGGTCCTGTTCTCTGCACCTACAAGCTCTGTTTTAGACCATGTTCCTGTCGTTTAATAAACCTCTGTTTTACTGGCTGGCTGAGAGTCACATCTGACTGCAAAGTTGGGGTGCAGGACCCTCTGGCTTCCCCAGGAGCCCCGCCTGAGTGGACTCACTGTGGGAAGCGCACGGAGGGGCAGAGGATGCTGAATGCTCCGAGGTCAGACCCAGGAAGCTGTGTGAGCTGTGTGTCCTGCAGACAGTCTGCTCACAGACAGGAGACTTCCCCAGAGTCCTGACTGGCTTCATGGGGAGCAGTTCCAGAGCATCGTCCGGGGACTCCATGACAGCTATCAAATCCCCCCTCACTCTTCTCTTCTGCAGACAAAATAACCACAGTTCCCTCAGCCTCTCCCCATAAGTCACGTGCCCCAGCTCCCTACTCATTTTCATTGCCCTCCACTGGACTCTCTCCAATTTGTTCGCATCCTTTCTGTAGTGGGGGCCCAAAACTGGACGCAATACTCCAGATGAGGCCCTCACCAGTGCTGAATAGAGGGGAATAATCCCTTCCCTCGATCTGTGGGCAATGCTCCTACTAATGCAGCCCAATATGCTGTTAGCCTTCTTGGCAACACGGGCACACTGCTGACTCATATCCAGCTTCTCATCTGCTGTAACCCCAGGTCCTTTTCTGCAGGTCCTTTTCACCAGTTCCTTATCCACCTTTCAATTCTCATATTAGACCCCATCTTCTCCAATTGAACTAATAATTTCCCAATTGTATCAAATGCCTCACTGACATCCAGGTAGATTAGATCATTGGTTCTCAAACTGGGGGTCACAACCCGGTTAAGTGGGGGGGTCACGAGCCCCAACCCCAGCGCGCGGCTGTAAGTTGCGAGCTCCGACCCCTGCGCCAGGCTGTCAGCTCCGACCCCTGTGTGGAGCTGCGGGGCTACGAGCCCCAACCCGGGCACACGGCTGTGGGTCCCGACCCCTGTGCTAGGCTGTGAGCCCTGACCCCGGTGAGCGGCTGTGAGTCCCGACCCCGACCCCTGCGCCGGGCTGTGAGCCACGACCCCGACAGGGAATCGTGGTTGTGAGCACCGACTCCAACCCCCATACAGGGCTGCAAGCCCAGACCCCAACCCTGGCCAGGAGCGGGGCTGTGATCCCTGAGTCCGACTGCCACATGGGGTTGCAAGTCCTGACCCCAACCAGGAGTGGGGCTGTGAGCCCTGAGCTGGGGCATCCAGGACGCTGTGAGCCCCGATCCCTGTAATGGGGTTTCAGGCGGAGCCCGGCCATGCTGAGGGTTATCAGCCGAGAGCACACACAGGGTTGTCAGCCCCGAGCCCCGCCACCCTCTGCGTTTTAGTCTTAATTTAAAAGCAGTGAGTAAAGGTAAATTCATTTTAAGCCATAGGGTTTAAATTTAGTATTTAACATAGTGTTAAATATCAAAAATGTGTTTTTAATTTTTAAGGGGGGGGGGTCGCACTCAGAGGCTTGGTGTTCGAAAGGGGTCACCAACACAAAAAGTTTGAGAACCACTGCCTTAGATCTACTGCATTTCCTTTGTCTAAAACCTCAGTTATCTTCGCAGAGAAACAGATCAGGTTGGCCTGGCAGGACCCACCGATTGTAAAACCAGGTGATATTTTATCCCAGTTACCGTTCACCTCTTTGTCCTTCATTACTTTCTCTCTCAAAATTTGTCCCAAGACCTGGCAGACAGTTGAGGTCAAATTAAAAGGCCTGTAGATACCTGGACCACGTTTTTTTCCATTTCTTAAAAATAGGAACTATATTAGCAATTCTCCACTCCCCCGCCCCGAGTTTACAGAGTCATCAGAAATCCTTGCTATTGGGCTTGCAATTCCATGTGCCAGTCCCCTTACTCTGCATGGATGGAGCTTATGGGGTGCTAGGGGCTGCAGTGAGTGGGGTGGGAGGACCCAGTAGGGGGCACTCGCCCCTTCTAGTCTGTGCCGGCCCCAGCATAGTGCTCAATTTGTGCTATTTTGGGGGTTGTAAATCTAAGCTCCTGAGCGCTTGTCACTAAGGAGCCCATGTGCAGTGCAGCCTGGTCATACAATCATAGAATATCAGGGTTGGAAGGGAGCTCAGGAGGTCATCTAGTCCAACCCCCTGCTCAAAGCAGGGCCAATCCCCAATTTTTGGCCCAGATCCCTAAATGGCCCCCTCAAGGATTGAACTCACAACCCTGGGTTTAGCAGGCCAATGCTCAAACCACTGAGCTATCCCTCCCCCCTGGCTCCCTGGCCCAGCTCCCCACGCTCTGTGCAGCACAGTGCAACTAGATGTGGGATTCTTCACTTGTCCTAATCTACTGTGCTGTGTGGCTGTTAAACAGCTGCTCCGTCCCACCCCAGAGGTGGCTGCATCTCAGTGCTGGGCAAAGGATCCCTGTATAAATAGCCCCTGCGCCCCACCCCAGAGGTGGCTACATCTCAACCCCAGGGATGAACTGAGTGACTGGAATACAAGTGACTCTAGTCCTGGGAGTGACCAGGGCTGCTGGGCCTCTTGCCAGGGAGGTGGGCAAGAGATTGGGGCCCTGAGGTGGTGCAAGGCCAGGGCCGAGATTCTTCTGGCCGTGGGAGCCCAGTGACTCAGTCAGTGCCCTGCTCCCAGCCAGCCCTCCCCATTCACCGAGCCCTTCGTGCCAGCCATGTCGCTCTGAGGCGCAGTAGGTGCCACTCGATAGGTCACCTACAATCACACGGTTTCTTTTCGGTGCCTCGACTGGGCAGCGGGTAATGAGAGGTGGATAACTGATTCTCCAGGCCAGGACTACAGACCTACTCCCCCGCTGCGCTGAGCAGAGAAATGGGCAGAGAAATGGGGGAGGGAGGGGTAATTTTTCAAAGGCTTTTTTTAAATTGCTCATCAAAAACCTGAAATGTTTAGAAAGAAGCAAATTTTTTCTACAACACTGTCAAGAAAAAGGCCAATTTACCAACAAAAAAGCTCAGGCTTTAGTTAAAAGAGGAGCGAAAGAAGCAGGGCTGAAATAGGTACAGAATATAATGAAAGGAGGGGGGGTGCTCCTATTTGCCCCCCCTTCACCTGTCCCTGTGTTACAAGAGCAATGGGACGCTCTGTGAAAGCAAATGTCAAGGGAAGTTACATAGTTAGCCAGGGGAACTCACTGCCACTAGATGTCACTGACATTGCGAGCCTGGCAGGATTCAGACAAGGATGGTGCGGGGTGGGGGAGCAAGGGTTTCAGGACAGAATTTAGAAAACAGGGCACAAGGCCACTGCTGACTGTCAGGATGAGGGAGATATGCCCCCCTTTCCCTCCTCCCCCGACTGGTTATGTCATCATTAGCCACGAGGAGGGGGTTCTTGCACCTTCCTCTGAAGTAGCTGGTGCTGGGGTGGCTGGCCCCATTGATCTGATTTGGGGAAGGAGGCAGCAGGGAGAGGGCAGGGTACTGGGCTAGATGGGTCCTGTGACGCTAGCAGACCAGGTGCCAGCTCATGCCCAGGCCCTTAGGCCTCACTGAACACTGACAAATGCAGAGCTTGACCCAGCCTGTGTGTTAGCCGTGTGACAACAGCTGCTGATCAGCGTGTGTGGAGTGTTTCAACTTGTGGAATGGCTTGCAGGATTGATCTCTCCCATAACCTCTGTAGCCCGGGGTATAAAGTTAGAATGAATGTTTGCATCGTAAACCTCTGTAACTGCTCTACACCACTGAGTTTGCAAGGCAGCTTACGTCCACCTAACACTGTGTCTACACTAAAATTTGGCTCCCGCTGATGTAACTCACCTGCTTTGCCGACTTAATCATGCCACTTCCCCCAGTCAGCGTAGTTAGGTCAATGCAGTGTCAGTGTACGTACTGCGTTGCTTACATCGACTGTCCCGCAATGCCCCACACTGACAGTACAATCGATACCACACACCACAGACACAAAGAGCCAGGTGTACACACACACAAGTGCTGTAACTACTGTGGCGGCTGCATGCAGGGCGATTTGATTTTGTAGTGTAGCCGTGGCCTGTGTAATTCCCCCAACAGGGGAGAAGCATGAATTAGTGTAAAGTGCTGGGCCTGCCCATTGAAACCAAACGAGCCATTGCGAAACATCCTTACTGATTGCCTCTGTTGTTAGATATTTCACTGCGTGTGTGTGTGTTCTCCCTGTGTGCTGCCCCAGCTCTGTGCAGACAGCCAGCACAGCAGACCTTGAGTGAACCGCCCAATGACCACAAGATCCGTTAAGGGACGAAGGCAGCCGGCCAGGTTTATTGTTGACAAGGCATGCTAATAGCACCTGGCAGATTCTACGAGGATACTAAGACACGTATGCCTGTGACAATGGACACAGCTCAGTGAATGGCGGGACTTTCCATTGCCCCCTTGGCTGGACCAACACAT
Organism: Caretta caretta; assembly: GCF_965140235.1. Taxonomy (NCBI): domain Eukaryota; kingdom Metazoa; phylum Chordata; order Testudines; family Cheloniidae; genus Caretta; species Caretta caretta. The sequence goes on from NC_134225.1 coordinate 17,420,401, forward strand.
TCTCTCAGAGATACCCTGATACAAACAAGCTGCCCCTCTGACTTAGATACTGCCCTCTGACCTGGCTAGTTATTGTCCATTTTTTTTTGTACATGTTGGTTTGATTAAAACATTTGTATTTATTACGTTGCTCTTTGTCCTGAGAGCAGGAAAGGAGTATGGATGAGAGCAGGAAAGGGGCACTGAGGGCAGCCCCCTGCCTCTCCCCCCCCCCACCCCCCAAATGAGGGGCCCTGGATCTGGCTGCAGGAGGTCTCCGCCCTCCTCATAACGGTGGACAGGTGGAGAGTTCACAGCAGGGCACTGAGCAGCTGAGGGGGATGTGGGGAGATGGGGGGCATCACTGGAGGAGTCAGCGTGTTCTTTGCTGGCTCCCCATGCCCCCCCCCCGGAAAGGGGGCCCCAGGCTGCTCCCCCCAGGGACTGTCAATCATTCAGTGAGGAGCCGTCCCAGCCCCTCCACCCCAATGGGGCCTGGCTTGGCCACCAGATCCAAGGTTCCTGCTGCTTGGCCCCTGCTGATCTGTCCTCCCCCACCCCCCCACCCCCTGCCAGGACATCATTGAGGACAAACTGGTCAAGAATCTGTGGCCCTTTTTGTCGGACCCGGTCCCTACCACCAGCTCCCAGGCTGCTGTCAGGTAAGGCTGAGCCTGGCTGGGCTGTGGGTGGCAGAGCCCTGACACACACACCCCAGAGTGTAGGAGCCTCTGTGCCTGGGAGTGTGTGGTCAGGACCCTGCCCTCTACGGGGGAGGGGATGTCCAAGAGCCTGGAGCCCTGGAACCCTCTTACCATGTACCCCGCACCCCAGCAGTCCCTCAACACACCAGGGCCCAGGATGGAGGAAAGGGACTGGCCGAGCTTTAGACAGACCCCCAGCCCAGCGCAGGTGCCACCCTCCCCTACTCCCTCTTGCCTGCTTTGGGACTCCTGTCCCACTCCCTTGGGCAGGGCCTGCCCCGCAGCCTCCTCCAGGCCCTGCCCTTCCATCTGGCATTCCCTCAGCGAGCCCCTGGTATCCACACTGCCCCTCTCTCCCCCCAGCGCCCGCTTTAGGCATTGGCACAAGAACAAGCCAGCGGCCGAGTACCTGACGGGCCCGCGCCTCATCATTTACGTGCTGGGTGGGGTGTCCATGTCTGAGATGCGCTGTGCCTACGAAGTGACCCCGGCCATCAAGGGCAAGTGGGAGGTGGTGATCGGTGAGTGGGGCGTGTCCTGGGGGAAAGGGCGGCTGGAATGCCCAGCTCAGGGAGAGTTGGGACCCCCTGGGAGGGGGAGACCCTAGAACTGCCTGCCCAGCACCTACAGGGCTCCCATGCTACCCTCTGTCCTCCCACACCCAGGGGCCTGGGAACAGATGTGCTTGCCCCACATGGCCTGTATCTAGCCGCCTGATCTCCTGGCCTCTGTCTCCCCAGGCCTCTCATTGCCCAGGGACCATGTGTGGGGCCCCAGTCAGACACCCCCAGTAACTCCCATAGGGATATGGCTCACCCCCTGCACACACCCCTCGAAGACCCAAGGGTGAGGAACACTGTCAGCGCATGGATTCTTGCCTGGCTGTGCAGGGTACAGCGGCACGAGGGGTGCGGTGCCAGGCCAAGGGGGATAGGAGACAGTCCCTCCCCCCCTGCACTAGAGCAGGGTCCAGCTGCAAGGATGGGGGTGATGGTGATGCCAGCCACATACCTGCCTCACTGTGCCCACCACTGTCAACCACCTCTCTCTCCCCCAGGTTCCAGTCACATCCTGACCCCCAAGCGCTTCCTGGATGACATCCAAACCCTCAACCAGCTGGACCCCGAGGAGGCCTAGAAGCAGCCCCCTCCCCCCAGAGACTCTGCCCCCCACAGTTTGCTGCCCCCAGCTCCACCTGCTCTTCTCAACAAGGCATCTTCCCCCCTACTCTTGGCTGCGGTGTCAGTTCTTGGGCGGGGGGAGGACCCCCAGGCTGCTTGTCTGTTCGGGCAGGGGGCAGGCCAGGCTTCCTCCCGTCTTTGCAAGTCTTTGCCTCCCGTTAACAGCAGCTGGGAGGGAGGGAGAAGCTAGGAATTGCACACCCGCCCCGCAAGGCAGGTCAGTCTTTCCCAGAGGCTTGGGGAGAGGCTCTGCTTTCACTTTGGCCTGTTCGCTCCATCTGACGCTGTTGTGGGCCAGATGTAAACCAAGCTGGCTGGGTTTCAGTCCAACACTCATTGCAGGGCCTCTTGGAGAGGCACCAAGTCCCAGGGTTAAACAGGGCGCCCTGGGGCTCCCAGCTCCCTGCACAAACAGCAAAATCTCATACCCAGTGTGACGAAGGGGGACTGTTCTTAATGTTTCCTCTGAATAGTGCGTAGTTCCTCGGTTTCCCCTAGGCAGTTCTTAAGTATCTAGGTGGTGGGATAAGGGTGTATGATCGTTGCAGATCCCTAGAGGGCAGGTGTGTGCAGGGGTCTGACACAGAGAATGGCCGACACCCTGTTTCCTGGCAACTGATGGCCTGGGCCCTTCCCCCCTGCAAGGTGAGAGCTAAAGGGGTTGGAGAAGAAAGGAATCAGGTGCCCTCCTGGCCGGGTAAAGGGACAAAGCCCAGAGGAGGAGGGGCTGGAGGGAGTTTCAGTCTGGGGCTGGCTGGGACATGGAGTGAAGGGCAGACGTGGTTGTCTGGCTCACTGCCCCCCAAAATGGACCCCCCAGCTGAAGGGTCCAGTTCTCTGCACCTACAAGCTCTGTATTAGACCATGTTCCTGTCATCTAATAAACCTTCTCTTTTACTGCGAGAAGCAGCGCGGGGCGAGGGATGTGCTGGCCACGGCTTCCTGCAGCCCCCGTTGGCCTGCAGTGGGGAACCGCGGCCAGTGGGATCCGCGGTCGGCCAAACCTGCGGACGCGGCCGGTAAAGAAACTGGCCCGGCCCACCAGGGGGCTTACCCTGGGGGGCTGCGTGCCAAACGTTACCGACCCCGGTGCTACAGCAATCTCCCGTACAGCAATGGCTCTTACAAGACAGAGTAAGTTAGAACAACCCAGAGTCTAAAGCTCAGGTGTATTTGAGGATCTGGGCCAGTACTTGGCTGGTTCTATAGTAATGACCCCTGAGCAAGCAGTGTAATGTACATGCTTATCACTGAGCTTGTCCAGAGGCTGCAAAGAATCATAGAATATCAGGGTTGGAAGGGACCTCAGGAGGTCATCTAGTCCAACCCCCTGCTCAAAAGCAGGACCAATCCCCAATTAAATCAGAATGACTAGATGTCCTGATGTGTAATAAAAACACTTTGAATCATAAAAAATCAACCCAGCCTACTTTACAGGGCCTGATCCTTCTCTCCCTTACAGCATCTGAGCAGTAGGAGAATGGCTAATACGGGCCAGTATTATGGTTGTTGTATTCTATTTATAAAAGTATAATACTGGCCAGTATTATAGTTGCTGTATCGTGTTATAAAACAACAAAATAAATAGAAAAATAAAAAATACAAATGAATGTTTTGAATGAATTTGGGGAAAAGAATTTACAGCACAGGACAAGGATTTAAAACATTTAAAACATTCCTTTCTTTCTCTCCAGTATTATCGTCTCTCTTGTTCTAATTTTGGGTCGCAGGAGCGAGTAGTATAAAGGCCCTACCATCAATCAAACGTTAACCCCACCCCTTGACCCTGTAAGCCCTGCACACAGGTCACTGGAAGTCCCACCTCATGGGAGTATTACTTGCAGGGTCAAGGCGGACACATGTCCAGAAGCAAGGTGTGTCATGTGACCCCTGTAAGAACTCCTCCCACTGTCCTCTGCTGATCAGGATGGATTTTGCCCTGACAGGAACGACTCGAGAGAAGATTTGACCAATCAGGGGGAGTTCCGGGGTTTGTGTGACCCCTCTAAGAACTCCTCCCACTGCCCTATACCAATCAGGAAGGGTTTCAGCCGCTGGGGACCACCCCGAGAGGAGATTTGTCCAATTGGGGGGAATTCTGGGGCGGGGTGACCCGTCAGGAAGTGGTTCGTGTGACCCCTCTAAGAACTCCTCCCACCACCCTCTACCAATCGCGATGGGTTTTGGCCACAGAGGACAACCCCGAAAGGAGATTCGACCAAAATAGGGTGGGTTCTGGGACGGGGTCAACCGCCCAGAAGAGGGTCGTGTGACCCCTCTAAGGACCCCTTCCAACGTCCTCTGCCAATCAGAGTGCAGCACCATCACCTCATAAGTCCCAGCGCTGGGAAGAGGAGGCCATCTCTTACCAAGAAGACATGTTTTAGAAATTGTGGAAAGGCTGAGAGGAAACGTGGACTCCTTTACCACTCCTGTGAGACCTTCAGACTTTGTTTTAGCCCCGAGGACCTTTGGAGTTGTGTGGAGAAAGCGCTACAGCAGTGACAGTTCTGAAGAGGATGAGAGAGAAGCCAAGGGGATTCCTTTGGCCTAGCCATTGATGGATATGCCAGAATCCGACCCTGAAGCCCAACTGCTCATGAGACACCCCCATGAGCATGGTGGCCTCTCGTCATCCGCCACCCTGGAGGAGGAAGGCCATCATGGCGTGGGGGAGGCACTGGCAGACAAGGTGAATGGAAAAGACGTAGCTCCGGTAAATGAATGATTAAGAAGCGACGGTCGATGATTGGGTGTAATGGGGCTAGGAACCAGGGGTTGTGTAAATCTAAAAACAAGCAGTGGGAACTTACGCTTGTTTCTTGTCTGAAAATCTCTCGACAGCTTGACAATGCCTTTCTAGAGGACCCGGAGGCCCTGGACGGCGTTGCATCAAACAGCGAAGGTGAACCAGGCCCGCCTTGTTTTTGCTCAACGCCGCTAGAAATTGTTGAAGATGACTCCGAGGAGGACGGCTATGAGGAGTTTAGGAGAGGCTTGGCATGGAACTCGCTGAGCCAGTGCCACGTCACGAACGTAAAAATGTTATGCGGACTATTGTACACGTTGCTGTTTATGCTGTTCTTCATCACTGGCTTAGGGAAAAGCTTTTTGAAAATGGTGAGGGCTGTGTCATAAATGCCCCAGCCCAATGGCACCATGCCTGTGTGACTTGGACTTCAATGGATAGAAACTGCAAGCTCTGGGGCCTGTGTGCTGAGCTGTGTTTGGAAAGCTTATTGAACACTATTATTGCCATAGGTTATGTTATGCAACGTCTGTGCCTATCCCAAGAACATTTAGCGCAAGCGGTGACCTTGAGAAATGCTGTGCAATTCAGTGGAGACCCTGACCGTGTTTTAAAGAAAATGTCCAAAATGGAAGATGCCTGCTTACAGCGTTACATTGACCGTCTGGTCCACACAAAAACTGACAGAACCCTGCTTAAGAAAAAGACTATTTGTAAGAAATCTAAAAGGATTAATTGAGAGAATGATGAGGGGACAAACATGCAATATCAAACTTGGTCACTGTACATTTTAAAAAATCGAATGAAAAGGGCTTTGTGATTATCTGTGTTTCTCTTAGAAGGTCTCTGGCCCTAAAGTGAGCTAAAAGTTTTAATGGAGATCTGGGTTTGTTTTCAAGAAGCTGTATGACTTTTAAATTGAAAAAAAAATGGTTTGTGAGAACCTAGCTCTTGTGTCTTTGTGTAAAAGAGACCCATTTACAGCAACAAGCTGTGAAGTGGGAGGGGAACAAATCCTAAAAATGTGTTTACAGTGTAACCCTTCTGCCCATCAGAGTTGGCAACAACAGGGTCTAGGTTCAGTATCTAGGAGTTCCATTCCAGGAACACAATGCAAAACCAGGTCAAGCCCCCACCAGTGGGGCACTGAAGCTCCCCTACGACAAGTTGAAATCACTGAATACTGTGTTAAGTAGTAGGGGGCCTCAGAGCTGGGGCACCATGAACCCAAAGGGAATTCAGCTCTGCAGTCTGTAACCAAACTCCTAATAGAATTAAAATTCTCTCTGATATTACATAATGGAGAGAAGGTGCAATTGGTGTTTGGGGCCCTCAGAAGGGGGCTCACACCACTAGGCACAAACCTCCAGCCTCAAACTCTCTCAATTCACTGGCTTTTGCAATCCTTGTCCCTTGCCTAGCGAGTGCTACTTAGTTGATCTTGATTCCCTCCGTCATAAAAGGCCAAGTACAGTTCCACTGTCCTTGGTTCACATAATCAGGATAATGACACTTTATTCTTCCTGCCCCAATAACAGAGACACTGGGGATCCCACAGCAGCCAAAGTGACCGTTTGGGCTCCTGTGGGCTCATGCGAGGCGGGGTGGGTGTGCCTGTGCAAACGAGATCAGCTCCTGAAGTCCTTTTCCACAACTCACCACCAGATGTCAGGGTAGAGCTCATCCTGCCTCTGCTTACAACAGGAAAACAAAACAGGGATGGTTCAGACATGTGTTTGAGTACAACAGAGTTGACTCATCCTGTTGAACTGAATGGTTTTAACCACACCCCCACTGAACAGTGAAGGTAACTGTGATTCCTTACCCTTGTTGCTATAGGGATAAATTTGATGGGTGTGCACCCATAGTAAGGGAGGTGGGTGGGTGAGTTCGGATTAATATGAAATGAAATAAAACCTCAGGAATTCGCAGATGCTATTGGGCAGTTTAAATATAATCCCTGGAGTTGGCAGAACTCTACTGGACAGTTTAAAAGGACCCAGGAGCTGGCAGAACTCTACTGGACAGTTTAAATATGACCCAGGAGTGGTTTTGAATGCTATGGGTCACTCTTTCTAGCAATTCAAAGCCATTAAAAGTTTAAAATACTATATTTACCAAAAAAAAACCCCAAAACAACCAACCAAAAAACCCCACCACACACATTAATAATCAAGGTGGGCCATTTCCAGCACAAATCCAGGTTTCCTTACAATGTAAGTGATCACTTTAGATAAGCTATTACCAACAGGAGAGCGGGTTTGTTTTTCTTTGGGGGGGGGAGAAAACCTGGATTTGTGCTGGAAATGGCCCACCTTGATTATCATACACATTGTAAGGAGAGTGATCACTTTAGATAAGCTATTACCAGCAGGAGAGTAGGGTGTGGGGAGAGAAAACCTTTTGTAGTGATAAACACTCATTTTTTCATGGTTTGTGTGTATAAAAACATCTTCTGTATTTTCCACAGTATGCATCCGATGAAGTGAGCTGTAGCTCACAAAAGCTTATGCTCAAATAAATTGGTTAGTCTCTAAGGTGCCACAAGTACTCCTTTTCTTTTTGTGTTTTAAACTCTCTCTCTCTCTCTCTCTGTGTAAAAAATACATTGGTGGGTTTTTTTTAAAGTATATGGCTGCAAACTGATAGTAATGGTGTGTTTCAAACTAACAGGGTGTTTTTTTACTGTGCAAAATGTGTTTTAAACTGGATTTTAAAAGTTGATTTTAAAAGCAGTTTGGTTTTTATTTTGCAAAATGAGGTGTATTTAAAAAAAATGTTTGCAGGTTTGTTGTTTTTTGTTTTAAAGTGGTAGAAATAAACTCAAAACTCCTGTTTGTTGTGCAGCCTGAAATGGATTATTTTGTTTGAAAGCTCTGACTTTTTAAATAGAAAAACACCCTAATGAATATTTTATTTTTAACTTTACAAGACAGTTTCGTGTGATTTATAATCATCATCATCATCATATTGTCTGCTCCACCGTACGGTGAAAACATGAGAGACCCTTAGACCAGAGGGTAAACAAGCTTAAAAGAAAAAGAAAAGAGACAGCTGAAAAGAAAAATTCCCCAGATGGATGGATGAAGCCCAGTAAATATATTGTGTTTGTGAGGTTATGAGGTTTTGTATTTTAAGTAAATACATCGGTGTGGGTGAGAAAGATGGTAAAGTTAAGTTTTGTAATATGTCCCTTCCCCCCTAATCGGGAATGTGCAGTTCTCCTGACAATGCTGTAGTCAAAGCTACAGGGACACCTCCACCAGACCAGCCAAAGAACCAGAAATCTGCTTTGAGACCTTTAACAACTCAAAACAGCACAAGAGTGCAGATGAAGCATCAGGGCAGTCCAAACCTCAATTACGTCAAAGCCAAGGACAAAACAAAAAACTCTGGTGAAAACCAACCACGCAAACACAACGCCAGTTCCTCAGCGGCCACCTCCACTCCAAGCCCTGAGAAAACCGTGAGTGAAAACGCCCACCTACGATGCTTCGTTCAGAAGACTGAGGGACGTTGTATCCTCGGGGGTTCTAAAAGAACGGTATTCTAAAAAAGGTTTGGGGAAAATATGATGCCTCGTTCAGAATACCGGTGAATGGTGTATCTTCAGGGGGTCTAAAAGAACGGAGGGCTGGAAAGCACATCAACAAAGCAAAAGCTTTGGTGGGTGACTTTTTGAAAAATACTTCAATTTTTGGCTCTGCGCAGGCGTGACTAGTCGTGGAAAGAGGCACCCGCAAGGATACACATCAGCTCAGGTGTAAACAAAAGGGGGGATAGCGCTTGGTGGACAAACAAATGGCTGCCAAAAAGTTCCAGGCCAGGATCGCTGTAAAAATTTTAAAAAGAGCTAAAGAGGTAATGGGGAGGGGGGACAAAAAGAGATGCCCTCGACTGGACGCTCTCAAACTGGCATGTCTTAAAATGGGGAGGTGGAATCAGACTCTCACACAGAGTCTGGTTTAGAAAATTCCCCAGAGGGCTCTCTAGAATGATGGGTCCCCATCTTCTCCCGATGACCCTCACGGAGGCGCCTCGGAGTCTGACTCTCAAATAGCATCTGATGTAGAAGATGCCGCTGATGGTCCCGTAAAGGAACCCCCAAGTAACCCTGAAAATGCAGAGGTGTGTATGGAGAGAGTGAGAAGTTGGCAACGTGAATTACCTAGATTTGGGGGGTCGGTGTATTGTGAGGAATTTCATTTTGTCAATCTTGAGCGAATAAATTCAGCTCAGCAGGTTGTTGAAGCCATACACAGGGGGATACAGTAGGTTCTCGATGACGTTAATGCTAGGGTAGGCCCTGATGATTATGTTCAGTTACATTTAGAGAGCTGTAATTTAACTAAGCCGTTGTTTTTGGTCTGAAGAACTAGGGATGAGCTGTCTGCTGAGGATTTCTTCAATCAGACCTCAAAGCTGCCACAGAGCAATAGAGTTGCATGTCAATGGGACATTGCACCTCGTTGTGACAGTTGTAAAAAAACAGGGGTGGGGACCGCTCATAGAGTTTTAAATTCTATCCTCAGTAGTCAAATCATCCATAAAAAAGAGACAATGTTTAGTAGACCTGACTTACACGGGTACCCATCTGTGTTTTGCGCGTGGACTCTTGGCTGTCATGTCCGACCACAAACCTACGGACGCGGAATCGTTAGCGGGGGCGAGAAAGTTGCATGAGAAACTGGGCTGGTCAGATCAAAAAAAGATTATGCTCAGTGATGTAGCAATGTCTGAACAGCATTTAGGAGTCAACATACAGGTGGTGCTGTATGCAGCGAAAGGGGATTTTTTAAAACGGGGGGGGGACAGTTTACCCCAAGACTTATTTCATCCCGTTGCACGATGAGCATTACTAGGGGGTTCTGGTTGTGAAAAAGTTGTTTGGAGCAAAAAATTATGATGAGTTTTGCCCCACGGTGCACAGTCACGGCCACTCTTGCAGGTCCAGCTGCTGCCTCTGCTTGAACATAACATGCTCAGACAGCGTGGATGTGCAGCTGAGGTCTCCTCGCTGTAGACTGTATTGTCAGTCCAGAGAGCGTTTAGACAGACACATCGACTGGGCGTCGACAGAACAAGTTGAATGCCTGTCTAAAACGTTGTGCGATAAGGGTCAGTCTTACGTGGACAAGCGGCACAGGTGTAAAGGGAGGCGCTATAAGCGGGGTCAGGCTTTGATCGCTGGTGATGTAGACGGTCACCTCGGTTTTATGGACAGCCTTAGAAAGCCCGAATCCTCAGAAAAGTGTATTTGTTATGATTCTGAATACACATAGGAGACTGGGTTGCACACTCCCAATTACATTTTTGCTATGTCCCTCAAGCTGGAAAAGTCCTGGGAATTTAAGGGTGATGAGTGTCTTTCTGTGTTTGTTCAGACCTTTATTGGCAAAGAGTTCCGGGTCTACACGTTCCAGGCGCACAATTCCAAAGGTTACGATGCATACTTCATCATTAGACAGTTAATGAAGGAAAAGATGTGCCTAGAACTGATCACTCAGGGTAGTAAAGTAATGTGTGTGGAAGGTAAGGTCCTGGGCATTCGTTTTATAGACTCTTTAAACTTCTTGCCCATGAAGCTTGGTAAGCTCCCGCAGGTGATGGGGTTTGAAGGGTGCAAAGGGTATTTTCCACATTTTTTGAACACTTTAGAAAATCAAAATGACGTGGGGCCTATGCCCGGTGTGGAGCACTATGGTGTAGAAAGCATGATGCCCAGGGAAAAAGCAGAGTTTCTCGACTGGTAGCAGGCCCACAGGTAGGAGACGTTTGACTTGCAGAAAGAGCTCGTGTATTACTGTCAGCAGGATGTCAAAATTTTGAGACAGCCTTGTATCCTCTACAGAGAAGAGATTATGAAAAAGATGGAGAAGGGAGATCTAGTAGAGAGAGAACCTGGTAAATTCACCGAGATAAAACTGTGTATAGATCCATTCTGGTACATAACACTGGCATCTGTCTGCATGGCTATGTACAGGTTTATGTTTTTGGAGCCTAACACGGTAGCTCTTCTCCCTCCAGACAATGATCACAGGCAGGAAAAAGATATTCGACCCCATCTGTTCAGTGGCTGTTGTATACCTCTCACAAAGAAACTATACAAATACGGCATGCTTTACAGGGTGGGGAACTACAGGTAGGCTCCTACTCTTTAGACGGTTATGCCAGTGTTGACAGGGTACACACAGCCTTAGAGTTTAACGGGTGTTCTTTTCCACGCTTGTGCCACCTGTCATTGTGAAAAAGCACAAAACCCTATGACGGGGACAACTTTTGGGTTTCTTTATTACAAGACGCAGCTCAAGACCGACTGTCTGAAACAACTTGGTTTTGTAGTGAGGACTCTTTGGGAGCAAGAGTGGGAAGTGATGAAAGAAAGAGACAGGGAGCTTGCAGGTTTTTTAAACTGAGCCCAGTTGCCCTAGCCTCTCGTGCCTAGGGATGCTCTTTTTGGGGGAAGGACAAACGCTATGCACCTATATTACAAACTTAACTCCAGGGAAGAAATCCACTATTATGATTTTACCAGCTTCTACCCTTTTGTAAAGAAAACCAAAGAATACCCTCTCGAACACTCCGATATAGTTTATGACAAATTTGGACCCCTTGCAAATTATTTTGGAATTGCAAAAGTTAAAGTGTACCCCACACAAGGCTTCTTTTTCCCATTGTTACCTGTCAGAGTGGGTGGCAAGCTTATGTTCCCGCTATGCCGAACCTGTGCGGAAACCGAGCAGCGGGAGATGTGCATCCATACTGACGAGGAGAGGGCCATCCTGGGGACTTGGTGCACGGTGGAATTGAACGCGGCCATAGCGAAGGGGTACGCGGTGGCAAAAATATATGAAATCTGGCTTTTTAATGAAAAATCTGATGTACTCTGAAAAGACTTCATCAAATGACACCTCCACCGGAAACAAGAGGCTTCAGGGTACCCCATCTGGTGCACAGACGAAGAAAAACAAAATAAGTACATGAACGATTTCTACCAGAAAGAAGGCGTGCGTTTGTGCCAACACGAGATCAGGTTTAACCCCGCTAAATGCCAAATCGCTAAACTCTTTCTAAATTCCCTCACGAGTGAGATCCCGCCAGATCAACACATCACCGAGTTTGTGTCGGCAGGCCCGAAAACATACGGGTATAAGCTGTCGGGAGGAAAAGCCTGTATGAAAGTCAAAGGTATTACCCTGAACTTGGCAAACTGTCAATAGATCAACTTTGACAGTTTGAAAGATCTAGTCCTGGACTATTGCACGGGCCTGCGAGAAAACACCTCAAAAAAGAGAGAGGTGCAGCAGCCCTCTATCATAAGGAACAAAAATCAGTGGTAAATAGAGACCAAAACCCTTAAGAAAACACAGAAAGTCATTTACAACAAGAGGGTCCTAGGAGAAGGGTTTAAAACCCTGCCCTACGGATTTTAAAATGGATACGAGGTGGAAACACCCCTTTTCTGCAATTTTCGCGGGGCCTAGCAACTGTGGGAAAAGTTACTTTATAAAAAATGTGTTGGATAATGCCAAACAAAACATTGTCTGTTATGCCTGAGAATATTGGATAACCTGGCTATAAAAAGCATTGCAAGATACACATGTCTGGGCTTGTTGAAACACATTTTGAGCAAGGCTAGGCATGCCCAAGAATTTAAATGTATTTTTTACAAAATTCATCACCATCCGGTCGTTTTGCACTAAGTCGTTAGAATACAATTTTAAAATCCGGTCAAAAGATAAACACTTGCTCCGCTGATGTAAGAAAAACACTCGGTGATAGTCGCAGGCGACAGAGCGGGGGTCTTGTAATTGTCTATTGTGAAACACAATGCCTGGGGCATTTTTGTTTAAAAATTCCATAATGCTTTTAGGAAACAACATGCTCTTCGGGGGGTGCCCGTATGAGTCTAAAAGCTCTCCACGTTACGCTCCGCCAGACACAAGGCAAGCCAGTGTTCACCAGGTTGGTTGTGTGGATGTGCAATACAAACCTAGGGGTCTCTGAGACAGCTTGTCGCCAGGGAGCCAAATCACAAGGGAACACATCTAAGAAATTCTTTTTTGTGTAAGGCACCTTGATAAGACACACGAGAGCTGCACGGTGTCCATGTTCACATATAGTCAAGCAGAACGTCTCTCCTCTGATTTCTCTCTATGATCTTGTCAAAAACCCCATGCACGATCAGATTGACTGTGATGGTTAAAGCCTTCCCAAAACGTATTTCTGCTCTCAGGTTCCCGGTTTTAATCAGGGAATAGCCATCGGCGCATTCCTGGTCGGGAGACAGGTCAAAGGCAAACAAGATGTAACCCTGTGGAAACTTCTCACGGTCGATTAACAGAGAACGATCTGTCATGTGTTTACCAGCGTCTGTACCAGATTCATGTATTCTCTCACGCAGCATCCTGCCTCCAAGTCTGGTTGCAGAGGCTTGGTTGGTATCTGTTCACCATCCACATACAAGGCCACAAAATTAATATCATAATGTTTAAAATGAAAGGGATTTTTAGTGTAACTTCCACTCAAGGCATAGGACAAACCCTAGGACAAGCATTTTGGGTAACTGTCCCAAAAAACAGGTTCTCCTGGTTATTGACCCTGCTGCCCACGGGGATGCTGAACACTTTCATTCCCACACGGTCCACGGGATATTTAGCATTTGTGGTAAGCAGGGACTCCGCGTGCCCCAGACGAACGCTCAGGGCCACCCGTACTTTCTTCACAAAAAGCGATGCTGATACAATGCGCAATTTAAAGCCTTCGGCTGCACTGCCCATTAAACAGAAAGCGTCTTTACTGCGCGTCAGTTTAATTTTCACATCCACTCCGTTCAACAAATGAGACGTATCTGTTCTGATCTGTCTTTATTTCAATGGTAATGGTATCGATGTGGTGTTTTCTGACAGGAACGTGATGAGGTTTATCGTAGGTGATGGTGACAAACTCATTGTTCCTTCCTCAGACAGGGACACAGCATAACAGGGGAACAGAAAAGTCCCTCACAAACTGGTGTTCTACAATAACCGTGTGCAGATACAAGGACTTAACCCCCCCCGTGATGTCTGCCCAGAAGGGGAATTTTTGGACGCTGCGCTTGGGGCCCAAACCTAGAATGTTAGCTAGCTCCCTGCAGGTAGAAAACATAAAAGTAAAATCAGTGGATTTAAGGCTAACTTTTCTACCCACAGGGTCATAGTTCATGACCACCTCAGGCGGTGGGGGAGGACGAGCGACGGTACTGTTCATATGATCCAATCATTCGGGTATGGACGAGTAATAACCTCGTCGTAGGATAAAACTCTATGCCATATCTTCAAAGGTGATTTCAAAAGGGGTGTTCTCGCGGATAGTGTTCCAGCTGTGCGGGTGTTGTATTTCCACTAACCCCACCTTCCAGGCACCCGGGAGACCCAAGGGCTTAATTAGCTGTATTGTAAAGTTCGAGCTGGTGTTTTGAGGAAAAACTGCAGAGCTGGCATTGCTGGGCAAAGTCATGTAACACCTGCCGTCGCTCATTTTTCTCTCCCTCAGTCTTTGCAGGAGGAATCTTTTTGTTTGTTTGTGTCTAAACATCAGAATTGAGAAGCTTCCACCCAGCTGGTAAACTTATCGTCCCCGTCCCCCCGGCAAACCATTTCACCAGTAGCTGCTTTTTTCTCCCTTTTCCTTTCTCCGCTAGAACTTTTTCGATCCGGCAAATCCTGTCTCCTTTGGGGTTTACTTTTTGTAAATCTTCAGGGTAAAAAGATCCAGTAACTGTCTCACCCTCGTAATCTTTTAATCGGTATACAGGTCTCTGGCTCCTGGTTAAGGCTTCATCCACTATAAATATCTCATTGGTAAACGTCTGTTCACAACCTTTTTCAAAAGCTCCTTTGGTTTTAGAGAGAGTCTCACGTGGTCGCCTTTTCTAAAAGGGGCAACAACCGGTTTTATTTTAAAACCATCTCTATCAACCAGTTTCCATATCTTCAGAGAATTGGAAGGGTTAACATCAGCGGGTCTGGTACGTAGAGTTCGGTAAAAGCTCTGGTTGTAACTCTTCATAAAGTCAGGTAACAGGTCAAGGTGGCGAAAGGCGTTATGGGCTGTAAAATATCGCCACATCCTCCGCATCTTTTTCAAGTTCTGTTAAATCGCTCCACAACCCCTGCTTTGACTCCATTATCAGTAACAAAATGCGTTAACGCCGTGCCGTTTCAACAATCTGCTAAAAGGTCTGTTTCAAAATTCTTTCCACCGATTAGTTTGTCATTTTTGAGGCACGCGACCTTGGCTAAAAATAGCTTTAAAGGCCTTGGAGACCTCACCACTCATCTTGTCTTTTAGGCCTAAGGCCCAGGCATATTTGGATAGAATGTCTATCACTGTTAAGATGTACTTAAAACCGCTGTTGTGTTTGGAGAACCAGTGCATACGGACCAAATCTGCCTGCCATTGCGCGTCCACATCTGAAAGAACGGTCTTGGTTCTTTTAAAACGTATTCGAGCTGGTTTGTGTAAAGTGTAAGCATCCTGGTGTGAAAGCCAAGCTCCTACCTGTCTTCTATTTAAGAAGTCAAGAAACCAAAAGTTTTATGATGCTTTTTGGCCACTTGAAAAAGAAGATTGACCCCGTCAAAGCCCCCAACTTTCCTGGGGGTTTAACAGATTTTCTTTAACAGAGCCGTCTGCGGAGACATGACTCTTCCTGGGACCGTCTTTTACGAACACAAGTATGGAGGGGGACACGTTCATTCTGACACATTTAAATAAGTTTTATTAATCGCCTGGTTTAACACAATCTTTTACAGCCGCCTGAAACAAAGGACGCCATGACCCCTACCATGAGGGAGTCTGAGCTGGTTCATTCTTCCATTTTTGTCCTTTTCTGGATTTTCCTCTTGAGATCTGGGTCTCAGACAGGACCAAAACAGCTGATGCGCGATGGATTTACTCCCACAGGGCTACCGATGTGCAACTTCTCAAAGGCCTCTAGAAAGGCATCGTCGAGCTGTTGAGAGATTTTCAGACAAAAAACAGTGTAAGCACCCCACTGCCTGTTTTTAGATTTATGCAATGCCAGGTCGATTCCGAACCCCATTACACCCCCATGATCGACAGTCGCTTCTTCATCATTCATTTACCTGAGCGCCATCTTTCCCGTTCACCTTGTGACTCCCCCAAGCCACAATCGCCTTCCAACTTTAGGGCATGGACAATGAGAGGCTGTCACACTCACTGGGGTGCCTCACAAAGGTTTGGATTTTGGGGTCAGGTTCCGACGTAGCCATCAACGGTTGAGTCAAAGGGCCCTCCTCGGAACTGTCACTGCTGTAGCGCTTTCTCCACACAACTCCAAAGGTCCTCGGAGCTAAAACAAAATCTGAAGGTCTCACGGGGGTGGTAAAGGAGTCCATGTTTCCTCTCAGCCTTTCCACAATTTCTAAAACATGTCTTCTTGGTAAGAGATGGCTTCCCCAGTGCTGGGACTTGTGGGGTGATGGTGCTGCACTCTGATTGGCAGAGGGCGTTGGGAGGAGTTCTTAGAGGGGTCACATGACCCCCTTCTGGACGGTTCACCCAATCCGAGAACCTGCCCCATTTTGGTCAAATCTCTTCTCGGGGCGGTCCTCTGCAGCCAAAACCCATCGCGATTGGTAGAAGGTGGTGGGAGGAGTTCTTAGAGGGGTCACACGAAGCACTTCCAGACGGGTCACCCCACCCCGGAACTCCCCCCAGTTGGTCAAATCTCCTCTCGGGGTGGTCCCCAGTGGCTGAAACCCCTCCTGATTGGTAGAGGGCGGTGGGAGGAATTCTTAGAGGGGTCACACAAACCACTTCCAGACAGATCACCCCACCCCGGAACTCCCCATGATTGGTCAAACCTCCTCTCGGGGTGGTTTCCAGTGGCTGAAACCCCTCCTGATTGGTAGAGGGCGGTGGGAGGAATTCTTAGAGGGGTCACACAAACCACTTCCAGACAGATCACCCCACCCCGGAACTTCCCATGATTGGTCAAACCTCCTCTCGGGGTGGTTTCCAGTGGCTGAAACCCCTCCTGATTGGTAGAGGGCGGTGGGAGGAATTCTTAGAGGGGTCACACAAACCACTTCCAGACAGATCACCCCACCCCGGAACTCCCCATGATTGGTCAAAGCTCCTCTCGGGGTGGTTTCCAGTGGCTGAAACCCCTCCTGATTGGTAGAGGGTGGTGGGAGGAATTCTTAGAGGGGTCACACGAACCACTTCCAGACAGGTCATCCTGCCCCGGAACTCCCCCTGATTGGTCAAATCTTCTCTTGGGGCGTTCCTATCTGGGCGAAACCCATCCCGATTGGTAGAGGACAATGGGAGGAGTTCTTAGAGGGGTCACATGACACACCTTGCTTCCGGTCATTTGTCCGCCTTGACCCTGGAAGTAATACCTCATGGCTTGGGACTTCCAGTGACCGGTGGGCAAGGCTTACGAGGGCCAAGGGTGGGGTTAACGTTTGATTGACGGTAGGGCCCTTATACTACTGGAGCGCCTTCTTCTGTTTGTCTCCGTTCCGCTTCAGTCCCCAAGCACTCGGCCAGGACAGATGTCACTTATGACCTCCGTTGCCACCAGCTGGACAGAGGGACTTGGGTCTTTCTTGAGGACCTGGAGAGCTGAAATGACACAGGACAACATGTCAGTATACAGACTGTCAAATCACAGCTAAGCGTGATCACAGAATCTTGAAGTACCAGAGCAGAATGATCACATGGTAAAATGTGAAACTAGGCTCAGTCCTTCTATTGGGGTGGAAAATACATGAGAGATGAATATGCCTCACTTTTCATCTTGTCACCTGTGCCGGAAATAGCTGGAGACTTACTACCTCTGAATACCACGCTACAGAAGCTCTCCAATACAAAGAAAGCTTTAGCTTCCTCCATTGGCTCCCTTCCATGCTCCCAACAAGCGGGGAGACCCTGACTCGACCAGAAAGTCATCCACTCTGCTGTAAATGGAAGAAGGTCCATTGTTTCAATAGCTTCCACTTTTAAGTTTATTTTCCATCTCTATTCAAGAGCCACTGTCTGAGCTCCAATAACCCTGGAATTGAACAGAGGCCAGGTCCAAGCTGCTTTGTGCAGGATGCAGGGCACCTACTGGAAGAAAAATTGCTGGTGGGAAATTTGGGGTAGCAGAAAGTGGCTACAATTTCTCCTCACCTGGGGAGTCCACAGAGAGCCAATAAAGCCCAAAGAGTGGATAGCACTGGCTGCGGAGGGGGCCTTGCCAGGACAACCAGGAGATGCACGGACTCACATCACACCCTCTGCAGCTTCCTCCTTCAGGGGAAATTAAAGCTGACTTTCTACTGGGCAAGAGTGAATTTGTCCTTTGACGTGTGGCTGATGCACTTTGCACCAGTGCTATCGGTTACAGCTGCTTGTCAGCTAAATTCCTTTAGAACTCACGGGTGAGCAGAACTTCAGCTGTATTTATTACTTACACATCAGCAGATGGTCCAGGTCCAGCCATTTCATACGCTGCCTGTCTGTGTGTTCCAGGATGATGCCTAAATACACAATGGAAAACAAACAACAACAATAAAACCTTCCCTTGTTGAGTGCAAAGTGATATTAGCAGCCCCTAGACAGGTCTTTGGCCTCTCCTACTGTGGGCCTAAGGGTGAGCTGTGGGCAAGAGGATGCTAGTGCAGTTTAGAGTGCACACTGAAGAGAATGAGAAAGACTTTTTTTTTTTTTAAGAATGTTTACACAAAACCCATTTGCTTTAAAGAGTCTGTGTTCCTCTTGCCACTGCTGTCAGTTATTGGAGACATACTAAGCTAGTGTCTTGGTCTAGTGGTCTGAGCAAAGGACTGGGGCCAGGAATAAGTGAGTTCTAAGCAGGGATCCCACAAGGTGACTGATAGGTGAGACTTAGGGCACAACGCCTGCCTGTCTCACCTGGGTATGCTTGGGAGAAGAGGGCACAGGGCCAAAGCGGAGGAACCTTTTGCCTCCTTGACAAGATGGTGTGGCCAGGAACCTGAAACAGCAGGCGCTGAGGGCAGGTGGGCTGCATGCCTCCCAACGATGAAGTAGTAGTGAAGAGCACTGAGCAACACTGTGGGTGGGTCTGCACTTTGAGCGAGGGAGATCACTCCCAGTTCAATGGGACAGGCCCACTCTAGCTCGGACAGCGCTTGCATGCTAAAATTAGAATGTAGCTAAAGCAGCACAAGCAGTGGGAGGAGCTAGCCACCTTGAGAATCGACTTTGGGGTTTGGATGGGATCATACTTGGGGTGCTTAAACTTCCTGCTGCTCCTGCCATCGCAGCTACTCTCTATTTTTAGCACTCAGGGCTAGTGCGGGTATGTCTCATCAAGCTGGGAATTAAACCCCCAGCTCCAAGTGTAAACATGCCCTACGAGACAGTGTCCCAGCCTTTACTACTAAATGACTGCACCATGCTTTCCCTGCAACAATCCCAAAGCACTTTATAGCAAGTCATGATTTCCTCCGACCACCACACTGGAGAGGTAGGGATATTAACATCCCCATTTATGTATGGGAAGCTGAGGCACAGAGAGATTAATGGCAGCTCAGTGCTGCACAGTGGGATTTTCTTCTCTCTCCCTCAATGGGAATACCAAAAGGGACACTGGGCATCATCTCTCACCAGCTAACTTGGCTGCAACTGCCCGCATCTCTTCCCAGCTGCTACAGAAGTACGTGATGGTGCTTTTGTACAAGTTCTCCAGCAGCTCGGCATTCTCTTTGGCCTAGAGGAAATCAGGGACACATGAGCTCTCTCTGGCTAGAAGTGCCCTTTGACTGCCAGCACATGCTTTTACGAGCCACAGGTAAATCAGAGAAAGAACAGGTGACTGGGTGGACGTGGGAAAAATGGGGATCTGTGGCAGATTTACATTTTCCATCACCCTCAGTCATATATCCCACTCTGACCGTTATTTCCATTACCCATCACACATCTCTACACCACCACACACCACTCCAGTCAAGAATCTCAGACACTTCAACAGCTCACTCACAAGGTGTCTGCAAATGTCCACCTGGAGCTCCTCAGGCTTCAGCTCAGCTGTGCTATCAAGGTGTTCATTCACTGCAGTTTGGAGCCTCTTCAGTCCCAAAAACGGGACACAGAGGTGAAACGTAGCTCTGCATTCCTGAAAAAAAGAAAGCGTGTCACACCATTTAATTGTTCCCTACTGAGTGCTATGGTCATTCAAAGGGAACTCATCTGCTTGCCTGCTCATCTATTCCAGGATAAAAAGGGATTCATCTGGATGTAATTGGCAGAAAACATGCAGGAATGACTAATCGAGGGGAGAGCTTCCACTGCAACCTGGAGGTAGCATCAATGTCTTTTTGGAACAGATCTACCTATGAAAGCTGCTTCACCAGGTCTCTCTTCTGTTCTGGGGAGGCAGGGGCCTGGGGTGCAGAGACAGACAGGAATAGAGAGCTGTCGGGCTCAGACCCATGACCTATCCTGGATTCTGGTGAGGCAGCCATGGAGCAACCTGGCGGGAACTGACTCAGCAGGAGGGCAATGAACTAAGGGGAGAATTTGGGCCTCCACAGCAGGCAGGAATAGCAGATCTCCCCTGGCATTGGGAGGAAGATTCCTTTGGCTTAGTAAATAAGTCACTCTCGGTCTTACCACTGAAACCCTGGGGTTCGGGTCTTGCAGGTGCAGCAGAAGTGTGACCCAGCTCTGTCTAACCTGCTCGGCGAAATAGCCCTTCCATTTTCTTTTGGTCAGGCGGGCCAGGATGCCAAATAGGACAAAGGACAATAAACGAAGAGCATCGTCCTCCTACAGCCAAGAAAGCCCCACAAGTTAGTAACTAAGGGACAATCACATCACGTACCTCACACAGCCATCTCTTCTACGCTAAAGTTGAGGGATTCCAACTACAGCTAGTCGGAAACACTTTCATGCACGAATTTTTGATTTGAATTTGCTGATTCATCAAACTATTTTAGCGACAGTTCCATTTTGATGAAATTCCTCCAGAAGCCAGGCAGGGGTCCTTAGAAACCTGCCTGCTGTCTTGACAGTGCACCCATTCAGCTCCTTGGAAGCCGATCTAGCAGGCTGACTGGGATCGTGGGCTTCCAAACCCACAGCATCTGGGACCCTGGCTCTCAAATTTGCAACTCCCTGGCACTTCTAGCTCCCACAGTTTCCTGGGTTCCCAGCACCTGGGTTCCCAGCACCGAGAGCAGACTGCCCGGACCCAAGGCTTTCAATAGAGCTCGGTTGAGAATAGTAATTCTATTTCACAAAGAGTTTTGAAGTTTGGGGAGAGGGAGTCCCACAAATAGGAACAAAACCAAAATTTGAAATCTCAAAATTCTCTGCAAAAACGGAATCATTCCAACCCTCTCACATAAAAATGGTATAGAGCAGGCCCAACACTCTCTATTGTACCTTGGAACCCCCTTTTCATGGTAATCTAGCTATCTAATCTAGTATTCAGACTTTCTTTGAGGTTCTCAGTGGCAAGAAAGAAGAACAGAAGGGGGAGACTGTGGGAGCAGGGATGTCATCCCCATCCTCCTAATGTTCTCCTCCTCCGTAAAACACCTCTCTTCCCTGGGGCCGAAACATCTCTTCACTCTGACATGAGCAATGCCCAGGGAGTAAATGGAGTCTAATCAAGATCGGTTGAACTGGGGCTGGAGAGTTCTGGTCACATACGTTGTCAAAGTAGGTCCGGATCTGTTGGGTGAGGTCTCTGAAGGAAGAACCTATGTCCTTCTCTTTCAGCTCCTTCAGGACTTTGGCCACTGCTTTCATGCTCTCGCCAATGACTTCAGAACTGAAAGGGTCACTTAAGGCCCTGATCAGTATGACCATAAGAAACTTCTTGTGCTTTTTCACCTGGACAAAAATAGGACATTAAAGAACACTGATCACTGATCACACTTCTAATACGTTTTCTGTAGCAGTTATGAAGCTGTGGGAATTTCATCTCCCCCTCCCACCCCCGGAGACCTATAGCTATATTTCAGACCAGGTTCGAGCTACAATGAGCCAAACTTGGTGCCATAATACACCTGTGTCATCCTAACATTAGATTCCTAGTTACTTAGATTCCAAGGCCAAAAGGAACCCTTGTGATTATCCGGCCTGACCTCCTGCATAACACTGAACTTCCCCGAAATAGTCTCTGTTGGAACTAGAGTGTATCTTTTAGAAAAACGTTCAATCTTGATTTTAAAATTGCTAGTGACAGAGAATCCACTACAACCCTTGGTAAATTGTTCCAATGGTTAATTAAAATTACCATTAAAAATCAATGCCTTATTACCAGTCTGAATTAGTCTAGTTTCATTTTCCCCCATTGAATCTTCTTATACCTTTGTTTGCTAATGGGAAGAACCCATTCTCAAAATGTGTTCCCCATGTGAGTAGTTCTAGACTGTCCTCAAGTCACTCCTTAACCTTCTCTTTGTAAGGCTAAATAGATTGAGCTCCTTGAGTCTATCACTAGAGGTATCTTTTCCAATCCTTTCAGAATTCTTGTGACTCTTCTCTGAATCCTCTCTAATTTATCAGCATCCTTCTTGAATTGTGGAGACCTGATCTGGACACAGCATTCCAGCAGTGCTCACATGAGCGTCATATTCAGAGGGAAAAGAACTTCTTTACTCTTAGTCAAGATTCCTCTCTTTATGCCTCTAAGGATCATTTCAGCCCTTTTGGCCACAACTTCGCATTGGGACACCTTATGTTCAACTGATTCTCTGCCATGACTCAAGTGGTTTTCAGCATTATTGCTTCTTGGGATAGAGTCTCTCATCCTGTAAGTAAGGCCTGCATTTTTTATTCCTAGATGGAGACATTTACACATGGTCATATTAAAGTGCACAGATTGTTTGCTTATGCCCAGCTTAGCAAAGGATCTAGCTTGCCCTGTATTGACTGCAAAGAGGTTACTCGGGTATCTGAGAGAGCAGAATTTGGCCTAGTGCATTGTGTGCAGCCTCTGTAAACTCCGAAGAACTATTTCCCTTGGTTTCTCTAGTTATGCTGCATTCTAGTCAGTATTCTCTCTTACCTTCTCAGGTGCCCCATAGACTAAATTTCCCAGGCCTCTTACAGCCATCTGCCGGACAATGCTGTTCCTATCATGTGACCTTTCTTCCAAGATGCGTAAGACTGGCTTAAGGAACTTCTTCTCCCTGAGCATGGGATCACTCATTAGCTGAAAGAAAATCAACCTGTCCATTAGCCCCAATAGGATCATTAAGATTGGGAATAGAATTTGAGCAGACATGTCATACGCTGTCAAAAACAACAAGGAGTCCTCCTACAGCCCCAGTCTTGAGGATACAGACAAATATGGCTACCCCTCTGATACTTGGCACATAATACACTGTAACTTTAGTATTCCACACAAATGAGAAAGGTCTACAAAACATGGAGCTTTCCTTTTGGGCACTAGAATAGGGATCCACTCACCTCTTGAGAGCCTCTTAGTGGCTGGGTATGGTATCACAGTCCTTTTCTCAGCCCTGGTGCACCCTGCCAGCCGTCCTCAGTGAGCCTTCTGTGGCTCAGGCCTCTGGCTGAGTCCCAAAGTCCAAAGGAACCCCTTCTGGGGTAGTCCAGAACAATCCCATTGCCCTCACTTGGGTCTCCAGCCCCAACTCTGGGTCCTTTACATTCTGCCCTTTGTTCAAGCTCTCCATTAGCATTGTCCCCTCCATGGGGCTTATGCCACTGTTGGTGGTAGGGGAACCTGGGCCTGCCCCTAACTCTGGGTTCCAAACCATGGATCCTATAAACAGGAGCTAGGCACTGCTTGATTTCAGTTCATTGTCGCTTCTTCCTACCGGCCACTTTTAGCTTCACCCTCACCTCAGGGTTAAAGTTCTTCGGGACTCTCTTCCTGAAAACCCAGCTTAAGTAAAGGCTGCCAGAATCAAACTCTGGCTGTCCCCTGAATTTCTGTGGCCAGAGAGCAGCGCCCTTTCTTGCCCCTCCAGTTCCTGCCAGGAACTGACCTGCTAAGGCCCTTCAGCTCCTTTTAGCCGAGCCTCATGGGCTCGGATTGGCTGCTTTCATGAAGCCTCTCTAGACAGACCCAGACTGGGGGCTCTTTTCCTGGGGCAGGGTGTAGTAGGACCACGGGGCCTCTTGTAAGGAGCCTCAAAGCTCAGGTACAGCCCATCACAGGCACAGAGAGGTTGTTTTTCTTAGAAGCAGATGAGCCCCGAAGATAGTTGCTTAGCATAAGTGGGAAATATGATGCAGATGTTGGAGGAAGGCTGTGGAAAGGGAGGATGCTGCGGCAGGTATCACACTAGCCTAGGACTTAGGAGACCCAGGTTCCATTTCCTGCTCCCTCAAAGACTTCCTGTGTGACCTTGGGCAAGTCACTTAGCCCTTCTGTGCATCAGTTCCCTGCCTGTAAACTAGGAAACATAGTCCTTCCCTACCTCGCAGGAGTGTGGTGGGGATACAGACATTAAAGAGTTTGGAGGTACTCAGATACTAGAGTAATGAGAACCTAAGATAGACATTAATGTAGTTGTAGGTTGCTTGGTTGGTAGTATTAGGACACTAGGTTCATTCAGAAGATCTGCTGAGCGAAACCAAAATCAGGAGCTGTTGGTTAGGATCAGCACTAGGACTTGGCAGAAGAGGTCCAGTCATCCAAACTCTGTCCGTATCTCTCTCAGCCAGCACCTGTGGTTGTGTAGCTAGTATAGGCAATGACGGCAATAAAAACCACAGAGAGAGAGAGAAGGACTCAGAAAGGTATCGTGAAGTTCCTGGTGAGGTTTCCATATAAAGGAGGACCTATTCTACTGTCTAAAATGACAATGACTCCTATGAACAGAACTGTACAACTCCCGAAAGAAAGGCAGACAACAGTCTAATGGTGAAACTACTCTTCAGAGCCCTGTGTCTTACCTGGGCAAGGAAAGCTGTGCTGGTGACTCGGTGGTTTTCTGTGGGGGAATTCACCCAGCGGAGGAGGCTCTGTATGATCTCAGGTGTTATGAGTCCAGATCTTAGCAGAAGACTGGAAGACAAAAGAAACCGCTCATGGGCTAGATTGCACACTTCAAAAAAACTCAGCTACTCTGAGCGGACAGCTCTGATATCTAGGAGTGGGAGCTGTGTGTTTCCACCCAGGACACCCCACCCCCCCACCCACCCACAAAGCTATAAACGGGAGGTTCCCTCTCAGCCACTCTATTGGCTACTGATTCCCAAGGATAAAATGATGCCTCCTAGATCTCTTACCTCACCAGCAGACACACTCCCTCCTGGTGAGTCTTGGGGTTTTCCAGAAGAATCCAGGTTCTCTGCTTCCTGAGCGCTCTCACCAGTCTCTCATTCCCACCCTTGAAAAGCACAGACTCGAATGCTTTGATAGAAAGCCTGGGGAAAGAGAGGCACAGAACTGCAGCAATCAGGAGGAAGGTGCAGCTTGAACAGAGAGTCAGGAAGCCCCGGTTACTTCTCAAGTCTGCTGTTCAATCGGCAGTTCATCCATTGGCAATGTCCTGGACACCAGTGTCCCTGGAAGGACTTGATGCTGGGAGGTAAGTTTCAGTCTCATACATCTCATAGGACTAGTTTTGCTAGGGACAAAATTTTGCAGTCCTTTTTCTCTTTCTGCAAGGACTATGGGCACGAGCAGAGTAAAGTGATATGGAAAAGGTACATGATCAGGACCCAGAAACAGGGGGCATCGAGTGTGGTGATCACTAATGGACATTTTGGGGTCATATCTCCAGATATGAGGTGACAGAGTGCTGAGGGTTTGCACTTGAGTCAGCACTCTGGTCACTATTCTTACTAATTCCGTTCCTCACAGAAGGCCTAATTGGAGAGAGGTGTACCTGATTACAAGGTCAGATTGGGGCTAGTGAGTCAAGGAACCAATCATTCCATTAACAGGGAAACTGTGTAAAAGGACATGGGCAGGAGCCCTTTGAGGGGAACAGACAGAGAAAGAAACTTGGGTGACCAGATGTCCTGATATTTGGGACTTTATCTTATACAGATGCCTATTCCCTCCCCCCCGCCCCACACCCTACCCCTGTCCTGATTTTTCACACTTGCTGTCTGGTCACCCTAAGAGAAACAGAAAGACAAAAAGCTAGGAGAGCCTGACAAAGTGTGGTCTCTGAGTGGAAACACCTTACTCCCCACCCGACTTTTGGAGAAGAGTTTAGAAAGTTGAGATACAATATAAAGGTGCTATGTATTGGTAGGGAGATTAAATAGACTATATGTTGGTGCTTAGAAGGAAAAGAGTCTCAACGCGGTCTGTATTTGTGGAAGATGTGGGGGTGCAACACCCCTCTCTGTCACAGCTGGGGGCTCATCAGGGATTTCCCTGTTATCTATGCAAATGGAGAGCCTGTTGGAGAAGCCGGTGTAGAGGTTTGGCAGTCCGGTGATGGAGGGAACACTGAAACGGGTGATGAAGCTGGAAAGAGAAGTGTGGAACAGGGGTTCTCAACCTTTCTGTTTCTGAGCCTCCCCCCACCCTCAACATGCTAGAAAGACTCCATGGCCCAGTTCCAGGCCTCTGCCCTGCCAGGCATCAGAGTTTGGGGCTCCTGGCTCCGGATTTTAACCCCACAGGGTGCAGGTCCTCGGGGCTTTAGTGCAGGTGCTGGGCCTCAGGGCTCCAGCCCGGCTGGGCTCAAAGCTTCAGCTTTCTGCCCTGAGCCCCAGCTAG
Source organism: Caretta caretta (assembly GCF_965140235.1). Classification (NCBI taxonomy): domain Eukaryota; kingdom Metazoa; phylum Chordata; order Testudines; family Cheloniidae; genus Caretta; species Caretta caretta. Next base: position 17,446,720 of record NC_134225.1, read on the forward strand.
TCTAAAGTCAACCTTGCTTGGCAGAACCGCTAAAACCGGCCCGGTTGAGAACTGCTGGTGTAGAACAGTGGTCTCCAAACGTTTTGGCTCACGCACCCCCAGGGTGACCTGCCGCAGACGCGCCTCCGATGGGAGACCTGCCGCAGGCGGGCCGCCAAAGGGGAGCACCAGCCTTGGACGTGCAGAGCTGCCGCCGAAGGAAAAAAACGGCAGAGTGCTGTCTGGCGGCGCTACTAATGCCACGCTCCCCCCGGGATCTTCCCGCGCACCCCAGTTTGGAGACCACTGGTGTAGAAGACCCGACAGACCTTCCAACAATCCCACCAGGCAGAAAAACAGCCTTTTCTTGCCTGGTAGGTTTAACAGCAAAAGAGCCGTCAGGAATTTATACGGGAGCAAGCCCAGGTCTGGCAACAACTCCTCCAAAGTTTGGTGAGTCCTGTGACAGGAAATGGAAACCAGGCACAGGAGATCAGACTGTAAAAATGGGACCTGAGAACAACCCCGATGTGTTTTTGGTTACTCTTCAAGGAGCAGCAGTGAGACCTCCTAGGGACAGAACAATGTGGGCCCTTCAACTGACACCCTATTTAACCGGGGAAGCACATACAGGGCTTTTAGTGATGAGCAGGCAAGCGATTATGACATGATTAAGGCAGCCATGCTGGACGAGGTGGGGCCTGTCCACAGAAAAGTACTGCCAGAAATGTAGAGTTGAAAGATGGATTGAGGGATTATGCCTCCGTGCATTTGGACAGGAATTAAAAGATTGGGCCACTCATTGGTAAGGCCAGATACTCAGACTGTGGGGGAGATCATGGACTGCATGATTCTGGAAGTTTCTTCAGAGTCTCCCTGAGCATATCCGAGGATGGGTTCTGTGGTGCCAGCCAGTTCATCTGGACCCCACAGTTAAAGTGAGAGGAATTTACAGAGGCGGACATTCCCAGAGTGAGTCAGTGGTTTAAGGGACTAGATCTGAGAAGGACCAGAGTGCCTACAGCTGGGAAGGGCAGCAAGAAGAAGAGGGAGGAGCCTCAAGGAACTGTAGTGGGAGCTTGGCCTACAGTGTGCTTCCGACATGGACGTGAAGGACATCTAAAAAGAGACTGTCCTAAAATGGACTGTGGGTTTGCCCAGTTTTGTGGTTGGGACAAGACTCCCAGGCAGGAAAGAAAAAAGAAAGTACCTACCGTATCGGTCTGGGTAGGGAGGAGCCAGCAAAGGGACTAATGGACACAGCTTCATCCTGTTTGCTAATCAGGCAGGAGTTAGTGAAACCCCACTGGATACTTCCCAGAGGTAGGATCAAAACTGAATACCAGGTCCATGGGGACAAGAAATTCTGCCCAGTGTCCATGGGGACAATAAATTCTGCCCAATTTTAAGGGCTCTGAAAATTAAGGGGAAGTTTAGGCAGAAACATGTAGCGGTAGTGGATGGATTGCCCCACTGCCTTCTACTGGGCATGGACTGGAATCCCTTTCTAACAGGGACACCAAGGCAGGTATGGAGGCCCAGGAGGGTGGAAATAAAACCTGAAGGGCCAGGTAAAGAGGAAATATATGTAAAGGGTCTGGAGAAACCTAAACACGAAAGTATAGACAAGAGGGAGGAGAAAGAAAACAAAGGTCAAGCATAAAGGTGACTTAAGATCATCCGTTGGGGTCAAACAGTCATCAGAGCCCTTAGCACCAGGATCTCAGGAGCAGGCATCCCTAGAACACTTTGGAGGGACTCAGAGCAGTCTGTGTCCATGGAAGAGGCCGGGGCACAGCCTACCACCCCGTCACATATAGGTACCTAAAATGGGCCTGCACATGGGCCAACAGCATGAGCAGAATATATACTCGTGTCTGCAGCGCCAGCAATCACATAGCTAGGTACCCATCCACCTGAACAAATTCAAGTTTTGTGGACAAAACTGAGGCACCCATCTTGAAAACCTGACCCACTGTGGCCACTACCTAAGATCAGCCTTACTGGCCCAGTCCAATGGTCCATCTAGTCCAGTACACTCTCTTCCAACATTGGTCAATGCCAGCTTCTTCAGCAGGAATGAACAGAACAGGGCAATCATGAAATGATCCAATCCCTGTTGTCCAGTCTCAGTTTCTGGCGGCCAGAGGCCTAGGGACACCCAGAGCTTGGGGTTGCATCCCTGACCATCTTGCCTAATAGCCATTGATGGACCTGTTCTCCATGAACTTATCTAATTCTTTTTTTTAAAAAAAGCCTGTTTTACTTTTGGCCTTCACAACATCCCTTGGCAATGAGTTCCACAGGTTGACCGTGTGTTATGTGAAGTAGTACTTCCTTATGTTTATTTGATACCTGCTGCCCATCCATGAACAGAGCTGAGATCCTGGTTTCCTAGGAAAATTCAGAGACATTATAAAACCATGAAGTCTGTAATTTGAGCACCTTGTTGGCACGAAATAAAGAAACACAACAAGAAGAGAAACTAATCATGTTGTGAGATTGGTGGGAAATGTACATTAATGTGCTACCAGAGCTGAAGTCAACTGAGGACTCAGGAATCTTCGTGTTAACTGGCGAGGGGCACAGAGTGGGTGCCGAGGGGCCTGGTACGTACATTCTAGTTCACTAAAAGATTGCCCCATGAGTCTCAAATAAAAGCCCATGTCACCAATATCATTGTGAAACGCATGTACAGATGCTGTGTAAAGAGTCATGGATATGCACTGAAAATTACATTCTTAGGATCTGTGTCTTGGGACTAGTCACCAGGAAAGGTGACAAAATGGTTTTCTTTCAGGCAAGAAATGTTTATCCATCTGTTTGTTTACATGTGAACCCTACATGCTTAATGTACATTCAGTTGAGAAGGACTGTGAGAACTTTAAAGAAAGAAAAGTAGCAGGAAGTAGACAGGGGGTGGGGACCCAATTTTGGGGTACACATCAAAGGTTTGCTCTAGTCTATTTGGGGGACATCTTTCACTTAGGAAGTAGATGGACCGCGAGTTTGCTTCATGAAAGAGGGGTCGCGATCAGGCTTGGTTGAGAACTTTGGGTGAGAAACATCTTTAGACAGGAGGTTAACCTGTTGGTTAAGTTTAGTTTCTAGGAGCAGGTTATGATTTCATTTGAAATGGAACCATTTTTTGCTTGCATTCTTACTGACGGTCACTGGAATCTCTGTTCTTTGATAATCTCCCTTCTTGTTTTCACTAGAAATATATCTAAGTGCTGTGTGTTTTGCAGTACAGAGTCTAAGTATCGAGTACAGAGTCTAAAGTAGAAGTAATAAACGGGCGTGTACTGTTCCATTGGGAACAGCAGGCCTGACAATTCTGTGGGAGTTCAGTGGATAAAGGGCTGGACACCATACGGAATGGTCAGAGGACTCGGGGGTGGGTGTGTGCCTGTCATTAACCTGTACAAAGAGACTGAGGTCTGAGGAGGCCTGGGTGGCAGTGTTTGTTTTGCCAGAGCCTGGTAGTTTCAGGGAACTGACCCACAGCAGGCACAGACAAGACTTCCTCACTCGAAGGGCACGTGGTGGTAAGGTGCCTCGTAACCCTGGGAACTCCTGGGGAGCGTCACACAACTCTCCTGGAATTCTCTTGGTTTCTCTCCCTTCCTTCTAATTACCGGCAAGGGTTGCCCTCAGGAAGTTGTAGCCCTTTTCGGATTTCTCTCGGGCTGCTTCTCGTTGGCAAAGGCAGCTTTTGTCCAAGGGTTTGGCTGACCTGCTGCAGGAGAACAGGAAACAACTCTGGGAACAGTTCCCGCACAGCTTTGCTCGACTGCAGGGCTGACACCACCTCAAAGATGGCACATGTTGCCTGAAAGGAGAGCATGGTAAAAAAGGAGATCTCTTCCCAACACCATCACACCCTCTCTCCCCGTCTGATATCTGCTGTACGAAATTCTCCCTTCTGCCAGGAACTTGAATGACAGCGAGCAACTTGCTTAACTCGTGGCTCACTTTCCCACATCTGTACAAATGTGTATGACCTCCCAAGGCATGCTGTGAGTCCAAAGGAAGATTTGCAAAGAAACCTGCTCCAAAGACTTTCTAATGGCCAGATAGTATTAAGTAAATCAGTAAGGTATCTAAAACTGCAGCAGAGGCTGGACTCAGGGAAACAGTCCATCAGTGGAGAAGTGCCCACACAGCAATATTATACCACACTTCCAGCTTTCCATCAGCAGGATTATCGCAGGGCACAGGAAAGCCTGAAAGACGTGTCTGCCATCTAACTTACTAAGAGAGGTTCAGCAGCTGCCAAATGCCTGTCAATTTCGGTCTCTGAGGTGATGCTGCCTTCTGTTCTTGTTGGAGTCTTTATCTTCTCTATTAGGGCTCGTAGGACTTGAGTGGCAAGCAAGGGGTCTCCCCCCAGAGATCTCCACTGTTCAGAGGTGTCACTGCAGTTTAACAGAAGTTACAGGTGAGCCCTGGACACTTTTGTGGCTCACCCTGAATGTGTCATATTTTAGCAAAGACCAAATGTTCTCCTTGCCTATGATGAGAGAGTTAGGAGTCCTGTCCTCCTTTAATGCTCCTCATGTTTAAATATTGAGTTTCCAGTTACAGAACTAAGTTAAGTGACCTAGTCCTCCTGCAGCCTAACCATTAATCCTAGACTTCAGAAGGACAGGACACAGAGCGCCAACCTCACTTCCTGTTTTCTCCACTTCCCAGTCAATATGGAATCATGAGCATGTGGCTCCCAAAGATCTAGGGTTTGGAAGGCAAGTGGATGAAAGAAAAGCCAGATTCCTACTAGATGGACATACAACTATGAGAACGAATGTTCTTGGCCATCCTAGGTCCCCTTCACAAATGGCGTCCCTACCATCTCTTTGCCAGAAGCTGGGACTGGGCAACAGGGGATGGATCACTTGACAATGACCTGTTGTGTTCATTTCCTCTGGGGCATGTGGCACTGGTCACGGTCGCAAGACAGACTACTGGGCTAGATGGCCTTTTGGTCTGACCCAGTATGGCTGTTCTTATGGTCTTAGATTCCAGCACTGATAACTGATACCTCAGTTAGGGATCTTGAAATGAAATGATGGATCTGCTTCCAGTCCACTTTTAAGTACCAAGGATGGCAACTCTGCTCTAGCAGCCACACCCTCACTGATACCAAGCAGAGGTCTGATGATAATATTGGCCCTAGTCTTTGCAATCAGCCAGGGATTTGCACCTGAAGCTGTCATGCTACCAGGAAACCAACAGCCACTGCTCATTTCCAGAGTGAGCTCAATTCAGGCGTCTAGAGAGGTAGATGTTTCCAACAATACACTCCAGTTATACCAGTAAAGATAGATCTTTAGGATGTCAAAGCAGCTATCCATGAATGGAAACAGAATGACACTTAATTTCTCTCCGCACCCCACCTTAACATGTTCTTGGACCTTCCTGCAGAAAGAGCCAGGCTATTAACCCTTAGGAATGATCCCAAACTGTTTGCGGCTTAAATGAAGCCCTACATCTCCTAGTACAGCTGTGGGATCCATGTTTTACCAAGATGAATGCAATAGGTAGCGGTATATACCTGTCCATCGGCAGACGTTTGCTGAGGAGGCTGGAGATCACTGCCTCTTGGTGATGGTGAGCTAGAATGGACACTGCCTCCACCAGGAACTGCCTCAAGCTGCCCTCCTGGATAGTAGGCATGTGGCGATATAGTATAGCCAGGATATCTGGCACCTGGAAGGAACAAAACCAGAAAGAAATGTCCCCTTTTCTTTCTCTCTATTCACTCTACAGAATCAAAGCCTTTATTTAGCCATTTGCTGCTTTTTTAGAAATGCCTCACTTCAAGAAGCAAATGTTCAAATACGTCTGCGTAACTTGAGCCCACACAAAGTGCCCACACACGGCTGTAAAAATTAACACTGACACACACACAGACATACCAGGTAATTTAATGTGGTGGTGCCCAGCTATGCATTACATAAACCAGTTCACATGCACAAAAGGCAGCTTTGCTTGCCCAGATTTTGCAGGTGTGATTTAAGCAGCCAAATCTGACCATTTGCCTCGAAGAATGCAGAGCTCATCAACAACCACAAGCACAAAATATGCAAGTGCTTTAAAGACAGTGTGTAAATGCCTGGGACTATGAACAGGGGACTACCTCTCATATTCATTCCTAGCCCTTCACATCTTCAAAACACTGTGCAAACATGGCAGTTCTGCTGCGAGGGTTCCCTGTCCTGAGGCCTTTCACCAGCCTTGTTAGAAGATTTGTGGAGTGCTCCTTTCATCTAGCCCTAATGCACTGGGCTCCAGAATAAGGCATATAAATAGTGGATCCCAAAGACACTAGAGTTTTCTCCCTCCTTCCTTCTCTTCTTAAAGGGTAGGTCTACACAGCAAAAAAATCCCACAGCAGTGAGTGTCAGAGCTCAGGTTAACCTGGGCCTGGGGGGCTTGCACCATGGGGCTAAAAGTGGAGCTGTTCCTGCTCGGGCTGGAGGCCAGGCTCAGAAACCTGGCAAGAGGGTGGCAATAGCCCAGTGCTCTTTTTAATCCATGTAGCCCTTAGCCATAGGCCTCCTAATACCTGGAGGCCTCCAAGTGCCAGTCATTCTGTCTTCTTGTATTTTCCCTGGAGTCTGTTTTCTCAAGCCTTTCTTGGCTGAATACTGTGGCAACAAGCTAGACCAATAAAGAACCAACCATCTTCCTTTTCCCTTGGATTATCTCGGTCTACTGCTCTTGATTCTGACATTGCCTATCTTAGGGTAGGAACAGAGATGGAATCGACTCTATGTCCGAGGGGGAGAAACAGCAAGATTTTTCTTCCTTACACATGAGGGCAAAGATCAAAAAGCCTAGAGTTTAGGCAGAAAAGCTCTCCAGTTCCCAGTTTTACCTTGTCCAGCATGGCATCTCCACGCTCCTTCAGGATGATCTTCATCCATAGTCCAGCTGCCGTGGCACAGGTGGGGCTAGCAGACAGCAGACCACCCAATGTGGCCGCAATAAAGTCTGTGGCCTGTTGGGAGGGAAAGTACTCACTAACAACCTGGGAACAAATCAAAAACAGGAGAGACCGCAATGATGTTTGGCTCCAGCACTTTTAAAAATGGAAAAAAAGATATACCTGCATCAGCAAATGGTGAATTAGCCTCCTGTCTAGCTCGCCATTTGGGATTACAATTCTCTCTCTAGTCTATAGACTACATTTTTGTATTCTACACTAATGATATCAGGTTAGAGGCAAAGACTCTGTTGCATAGTTAGCACAACATTGTACCGGATATGCAGGAGGTAAGTTTCCCTTTGTAGTCTCTTACATACACTGCATCTTTTTACAGCATATAGAAGTCAGTCAAGAGAGGCATGCACACAGATATCGGCGAAGGCAAACCCACAAGGTGACGGAATGAATCCTGGGTGGTTTCTCAGCTTGATGTTCCACTAACACAGTTTTTCTCCTGGATGGCTGGATGGCAGGGCCGGCTCCAGGCACCCGCCAAGGAAGCTCGTGCTTGGGGCGGCAGATTGCAAGGGGCGGTGTTCCGGCCAATCTTAGGGCGGCATGGGGGTTCTTTTATTTCATTATGTTTTGTGCTTCACTGCTCTGGATCAGTGAGAAAGCAAGAGCCGGCCCTGCTGGATAGGTACATGCGTGTGCATCCGCGTGCGCATTTTCATGGGCGTGCAACGTTCTGTGGAATCTGGTTTTTACGTGGCATTCAGAGCACACATCTATGAAAAGCATCTTGCTGGTTACTAGCAGCCAACGCCCCGCTCCCACAGCTCGCTCCGAGTACGGAAAGGCATCATGAAAGAGCAAATGTCAAATGAACGGTGCCCGGTCACTCGCACATCCGCACAAGCTTTTTGAGTCAGTTACCCTGGCCATTTTGGAAGATGCCTGAAACAGAGCCTCGGGGTCTGGAGCTGTTAGTGCTTCACGGAGACATCTCAGCTCCTCCTCTGCTGAGCCCAGGTTTATGGACTGGCCTGGAGTGGAGAAAAGGAGAAAAAGTACTGTAACGATTAAGGAAACTGAATCCCTACTGCATGGATCTTCATACGGGAGGATCCATGTGCTATGTTGTCATCAGCATAGTGTAAAATCTTGGTGCCACTGAAGTCAATGGCAAAACTCCTGTTGACTGGAATGGAGTCGGGATTACACCCTAAAATGTCTGAACGTTAACAGTAGTGGTATGTTATTGTGAATGATCCAGGATTGAACAAGCACTGTATTCAGCTTGGAGCAGCTTTGTGTGTGTGTCTGGTTTCAGTAGTCTCTCTGCTCTCACTATTTACATCTAAGCTCCTATTCAAGTACAACTCATGCAGGTAGATCAGAGGTTCCAGTTTAGAGGTGAATCCCTCCACCAAACTCTCCTTGTAAAAGAGACGGGGATAGACAAAAAACTTTGGCAAGAAACCCAGGCTCATCATCAGTCACTTCTAAACAATGCTGGGATTACTATGTTGTACATTCAAAAGGTTGGAGTCCCTTATTCTGTTTCTGAATCACCAACACTGTTTTTAGGACTGATTAAGAATCATTGGAAATAGGATGACCAGGGGTCCCGATTTTATAGGGACAGTCCCCATTTTGGGGTCTTTTTCTTAGATAGACTCCTCTTACCCCCCACCCCCTGTCCCGAGGTTTCACATTTGCTGTCTGGTCACCCTCATTGGAAATGGCCTTAAACGATAACCAAGCTCTATCCCTTAACATCTAACCATTAGGTGAAAAGAATATCCTACTCTTTCACAAAGGGGAAAAATGGCCTCTACTTACTCCAATAGCTTGGAATGCTCATGACAGAGGGGCTGCTGGAAGAACTTTTTGTTTACAGAATTATTCCAGGAAACCCCTCCAATCCAGCCAGTGGCAGGGTAAAGAGAATGAAAATGTTTAGTACCAAGGGCTTGTCTCCATGGAGATATTCAAGAAAGCTAATCCCCATTCATTTTCAAAATGCATTAGTTAAACTTCATTCAACACCTGTGGGGACACACTTATTTAGAATTAAAGTGGCCTTCCTTCAGGTTAGTTTCATTCATGGAATTCACTACAATTAATAAGGCCCATTTTAATTCAGAATCAGAGCATCCACACATGTGTTTAATGCCATTTACCTCATGCACTTGAAATGTACACCTTTAGTTCATTTGGATTAACTTTCCTTACTGTCCCTGTGTAGACAAGCCCGAAGGAATTTAGCCCTTATCTACCTGTATGCAGACCATTTATTAGTTGTACAGTTCCCAAAAGTGTGCTAGGCTCTTTACACATCAGAATCTTCTCTTCTAATGAGGTATTTACAAGATGCCCACCATTCTGTTATCTAAGCGACAACAGACAGGACAGAAAGAACTAGATAGGCAGACAAATGGACATTACAACAGTGAAAGAAGGTGAAGAATTCCTTATACCTCCTAATGGTCTCCTCACCTTGTATACAGAGAAGGCAGCTGATACAGTCAACCACCCACTGACGGGACGTGGCCAGCGAATCACAGCTGTATGGTGCTATTAGTCCAATCAGAGATCCAAACTGATCAAAAGTTCCCTGAGTCTAATGAAAAAAGAACAAAGAACGAAGAATGAATGGTCTCCAGTTGGACTAGACTTCACTTGCCATCCTTATTGTTCAGACCAGTCAGCTCTGTGTTTTTTGGGGAACCAGGGCACAGTATCTAGCCTGTCTGACTCATGAAAGACACCCCCCGCCCCCACCAGTCTCTGTTTGAACCCAAACCCATGAGAGAAAAGGCTTGCAGAGAACAATGAAGGGTGTTGGGAGACACACCTAGACCCCTCCTGAGAAGGGTGACAAGATTAAGACATCTCCATTTGCATACAGAATGAAGAACAGAGACAACTCCCCTAGCCTCATCTGCATGAAAGATGGGATAGGAATTAGCATGAAGAATGAGGAACAGAGAACCGCACTGAACTCTGGGACCAGAAAAGCAGGGACGCATTGCATCATGGGAATCCCTGCTCCAGATGCTAATGAACCTATGCCTGCGCACACCTAGCTCAGCAATTATCAGACCAATTCTAGTAATAAATCTTTATTATCCTAAAATACTGAAGCAGACTAGTTGCCTTGCGAGCTCCCTGGAAAAAACCACCACCCATAGCCAAGAGTGATCAGCTCCGATTGTCTAGCCTAAAGAAAACCCTTGAAAACCCATTAGTTTACCCATAAACAAATCTAGTGTTCTCCCTTGAACCATTGTATTTTCTCTACAAAACCCCCTACCTATGCCCAAGTAAGGGTTCTGATGTATAGACCCAAACTCTGCATCAGTTCCACTGGGATTCCATCTCCTGACTGATTGTGCTGGGGGCTCTGCCTGTCTCCAGCACTCAGGACCCTGAGCTACCACCATTACCTGGGAACCCCACCCAGTTCAAGCCTCATGGAGTGGGTGAGATTCCCCCCCCCCTCGCCCCTCCGTTTTCTTTTCTTCCTCAGGTATTAACCTTTCAAATGTAACCATTATGTTTGTTTAGCCCTCCTTGTGTAGTTATCACTATTATTCAATAAATAACTTTTATGGTTCAGCTGGTTGCTTCTCTCTCCCTCTCTCTCGCTCTCCAAATTTTACTCTGTATTTTCCGCTTCCCCCATTTACTCTGCAGCAACCCTTCTTTTACCTAAGCTAAAGGTCCCGGTAGCGCCCAAAAATACTGTGGGGTTTGCTCATGAAGTGGGTTACTACCAGTACAATTGCAATGTGGAAGTGGGATAGGGATGTGTTAAACTTGGGGCACATAAGAGGGGAGCAGCTGAAAGTGCTGCTTAACCCAGCCCATTGAGTACAGGGACATATGAGAGGATCAGCTGGAGAGTGCTGATTGACCTGGTCCGCTCAGACTTGCTCTGCTAGTGTGAGCGTACGTGCGTGCGTGTTCATCTAGTTCTAGGGCTGGAGGAACCCAGCCCTGGGGAACCTAGGTCCTGCAGGGTCGCTCCATTGGGAGGGCACTTGCAGAAGGAAGGAGTAGAGCTCCATATGAACACACAAGTGACATAAGCAGCACATTAATAGAATTACAGACCCCCCCCGCAAGAACAGTAACCCGAATCAGTGAGCCTACCCCAAAGTAACAGGCACATCTGGTTGTGCCCCTGGTTCCTGTACTGTACTGGGTAATGCACATTGGAAAACATAATCCCAATTGTACATAGAAATGGATGGGGTCTAAATTAGCTGTTATCACTCAAGAAAGAGACCTCAGAGTCATTGTGTACAGTTCTCTGAAAGCATCCGCTCAACATGCGGTCAAAAAAGCTAACAACATGTTAGGAACCCTTAGGAAAGGGATCGATAAGAAGACAGCAAATATCATTATGCCACGATAGGAATCTACAGGACCCCCACACCTTGAATACTGCGTGCAGTTTTGGTCATCTCATCTCAAAAAAGATGTGTTAGAATGGGAAGAAATACAGAGAAGAGCAACAAAAATTAGGCCTATGGGATAACTTCTCACCCAAGGGAGATTAAAAAAAGAGCGACGTTTCAGCTTGGAAAAGAGACGACTCAGAGGGAATATGCTAGAGGTCTATAAAATCATGACTGGTGTGGAGAAAGTCAATAAGGAAGTGTTATTTAGCCCTTCACCTAACACAAGACCGAGGGGTCCCCCAATGAAATTAATAGGCAGCAGGTTTAAAACAAACCAAAGGAAGCATATCTTCACACAATGCAGTCAGAAGACAGGATACTGGGCCAGATGAACCATTCTTTTGCGGGAGGCAGGTTAGCCATTCTTATGTTTTATGTTCTTAGCTGGTTAAATAGAAATTTTCCTTTACCACCCTGGGAGCATAAGAACCAAGAATGCATTTGTGACACTGGCAGACCAGGCAACCTGTGTATGACCCATAATAACTTAACAAGAGGCACTTCCACTGTATCAAGACAGTTCACTTGCATGTGAATTTCAAAGAGATGGATTAGACTAGCAATCCTCAACTCATTCAAAAATGAACAATAGATGCTAAGTCTATTTGTCTGTGTTGATCTATACGCGGTTAGAAGTTTCACAATGTAACCAAATTAGCTTGTCGATGCTCATTCCCTTTCAGGTCTTCATTATGTGTGCAAGGTGTTCAGTTAACCTTAAAATCAAAGATGTAAGATACTGCAGGAAACTAATAATTTCTACATTGTCTTCAGCTTAACACTCTGTGTTATAATGGAAGAACGGCTAATCACCTTATGCGAATGAGTAACTAGTTTACTGTGTATGCACAGGAAATAGAAGATTAGCTTCAAAGCAAAGTACAGGAGGCGATCTGCATTGCCTAGTCTTTCTCAGGGGAAGGTCCTGCTGTAACCATTTTTGTGAGGTAGGCTTGTCAGCCTGCTAGAATAGCTAGAAAAGAGAAGGCTCGGGCCTCATCCTGTCATCTCTAGTCTGCTGAAACTTTGAACAGGGAAAGTGTAAGCCATAGGACAGAGAGCTTCCAAATCATCATTTGAAAGAACCTGGAAAATGCATGGAAAAACTAACAGTCTTTACATCTAAGCTGCCTTTGGATTCTGATCTGTTGGGATGATTCCAGAGAGACTTGTACAAGCCAGCAGTTTATTCCATCACTGTTGTGATCCTGAACTATGAACATTGACAGTCACTTGTATGGATATTGATCTTTTCACCATTTGTAACTCTCTTCTTTCTTTTAAGAAGAAATCTTCAATTTCGTTATTAAGGATTGGCTGGCAGCATGCTATTTGGGAAAGACCTGAGATTCACCTTGACCTGGGGATAAGCATCTGGTCCTTTATGATGGGTGAACCTCACATATGGTGAATCAGGTTTTCAGTAACCCCTCACTATATTAGACTGGGCTGTTTAGATGGGAGCCTAGGTCTGGAATGCCAAAAGGGGACCGTGTTTGGCATTTTGTTAACTAGGGTGGAAGCTCTTTTGCTGTTGACTTGGTGCATGTAATTCTAGAATAAGCCAACAGTTTGGGGGATCGTCTGCCCTCTACTTCTTGCAGTCTGCCCGGAGTGTGGTCACAGCATTGTTGTGTAAACCTCTCTCTTATGGAAGCAGAGGGATCTTAGTCACTTTGAGATCCCAGCTGCTGCCCTGGAAGCTTTTTTCATGCATTTGCGTTGAGTGTCAGATCGGATAGAAGCAGGGAAGTCAGCTCAAGAAGAGGAAGGCTATACTCACTGTGCTATGAACTGTCTCTTGATAGGCAGTCAGCAGCTGGATGGTGGCCTGCAAGGCCCTTTCTCTCTCCCACTCCTTCTCTGAATGGAGCCATGTCTCTAGTAGCTGTTGGTAGAGCAGGGGAATGGACAGAGTTAGTACCAGAAAATCCCTCCCAAAAGTTCCTCTTAAACAGGTTTAATTGTCACTAAAATCCCTCTCCAAAGCACCCGACCTCCATGGAGCGAAGGAATTACATGTCTAATGGAAGTCCCAGGGACCAGATTCACCTCTGAGTGATTGAAGACAAAGGAGTTACATGAGAGATGAACCTGGGCCTGTGTACATGATGTCTCCTGTAGACTGTCTGATGGGAGCTGTCTACCACATTGCATGCTGTTTGATGTCTGCTGCTGTGTTCTGTTTCCTGGACAACTTCTCCCACATTGAGTGGCCAAATGAGAGAGAGGAGCGTTTCTTTTTATTAATTTGAAGAAGAGCAGAGAAGTACCCCCTCCCAGCCCAGCTCCTTTTAAAACTTCATTTTTATACTGAAGGTGCATCAAACTCCCCACCCCTCAGCTCTTTAAGATATTCTGTTCATGTCTGAGGAACAGGAAGTCTCCTCTGGATGAGTTTCCATACACAGGGCTTAACTCAATATGAATGAATTCCTCTTTGAAGAAGTGATCAGTTTCAACTGGTTCTCTTGGATTTGGCTACTGCAGTGGTGATTTTCTTGCCGGTCCAAGTAGTGTCAACTACATTGTAAGAAGTTGGTCCCAATCCAGCCCTGGCATAAAATGGCATAGCTTCTGTGGATTTCAGCGGGGCACATGCCTGCTTATCCCAGGAAGAATTTGGTGCTTTTTCCCCCGACAATTCACTCCATTGTGGAAAATTCCTCCACAACTGAAGCTTGACCCCCTAAATCTCTGACTCTTCCCTGCAGTAACACAACAAACAAACAAACAATCTTCACCATGGTTCAATGGTCTACTCACTTGAAACATTTCCTGGAACCAGTGTGCGGTTGGTTCTTCCTCCAGCAAAGTCTTCATTAGCTTGCCAAGGGCTTCCAAGGACTCTACGTACAGTGACTGAAACCAGAAGAGAAGGAGTGAGGCTCAGCACAGATAATTTGTGTGTGTGTGGGGGGGGACGACTGGGGGCTGGGGAAAGCTAACCATAACCTTGCCAGGGAGGCCATGTGTGACTGCCATCACCCAGTGCCTGCTGGGCAGAAATACAGTGGATGGTGCCTGAGGAGAATTGTTGTCACGTACCTGTATAGGCAGAGCATCCTTTGCTGTCTCACCTTCCTCTTTCATCATCTTCTCCAGGGGAGGGAGGGGAAACAAACTTTTGAAACACTGATGAAGGAGCTCACGGTTTTCCTTCAAGGTCAAAGATGGTTTGAGTTTGCTGGCAGAAGAAAGAGAGAGAGAGAAAAGTCATGCATTAGACTCAGTACCACCTCCAAGTAAAAGAAATGGGTCCAATGACTGGAGATTGTCTCAATCTAAAACCCCAAATGCAAACAACCCTTCACTTTGCAGCTGAGCACCTCTTTGCACCTCTATTAAGTATTGGCTCATTGAAAAGTAAAGCTAAAACTTCAAGTCCCCTTTTTAGAGAAACCCACAAGCTTCCTTCCCCCTGCCAGCAAGCCAGACACCTCCCTCCCCATCTGAACACTCCTGCATTGGACTGCATGCCCCACAACCTCCAAGTTTGTGTCTTTCAAGCACAAACCTCCAAATGGACACATTCAAACCCTCAAGAACTAAAGTTCAGCTGGTGAGCAGCATGTGAGCCAAACCCGGCAGGCATCAAACTGCTCCCAACCTGGCACTCATGAACTAACAAAGACGACGTCACAGTGCCAGGAAATATGGCAGAAAATAGCCTACCTCAGATGTCTAATGGCAAGAATTGCCTTGTAGCGAACTGGAGATGCCAGGGAATCCAGTGGTTCCTTTTTAATGAAGTCCTGAAATGCACGAATAGGGAAATTAAAAAAAATGGGAAATGGATTTGAAAGGCAGAGAGGCTTTCCTCTCACACCCTGGAACAGGGCCATATGCCAGACCTGTAATAAACAGACACCGTGCTCGGCAGGCTCTCTGCCTCAGAAATGGACCGTAGGGCCATCTGCAGGCTATACAGAGGACAGAAAGATAACTCCCCAGACACAAGCCATTCCTGCCACTTACAGCCCACAATAGGTCGGCATCCCTGCCAAGCTCAGAGTGGACCCAGCAGCATTCTGGGTGCCGTGCAGGTAGCTCATGAGACTGCAGTGGTACAGTCACAGCCAATGGATAAAACAACATCTACCTGGAAACCCAGTCTGATGACATTACAACAAACTCCTTTGTACTTCAGTCCTCAAAGCTCCTCATCACTCACCAGCATGTAGCCAAGGAGCTCCAGTTTGTAAGAGAATTCGAACTCCTGGGAATCTCTGGTCTCCAAAATGGCACAGCTAATCTCCGTGACATTCTGGATGAGGGTTAATTTTAGGTGCATGTCCTACATAATCCAGAAGGAGAAACAAGAGGATGTGGATGAGAAACGGAGAGAAGAACCAGAGTCCAGAAGATAAAGATCAGGAATTAAAGCTAGCCACAGGAGAGGAGAGAGGTGTCCACAGACCCCAGAAGGCAGAGGACCCTGGCTCTGCACCCACCTCAGAAGAAGAGAAAACCCAGGTTCATGAAAGAAATCCAGGGCCACTTACACCAGAGCAGCCAGGACTCCTGCTTGATGTAGCAAGGAAATCAAGCTCTGTGCAATTTAAACAAGCAACTTGTGGACAGAAAAGGCAAGAGCTGAGGGCAGATTATTTAGAATTTACCTTGTTTGTAAGAGCGATGCCCAGCACCTGAAAAACAAAATGCAAAACAGCTATTAGCAATGTCTATAGTCCCACATAACACACATCCTCAAAATGGCCTGGCTGGTGAATATGGAGCAGAGAGAAATCATGATTGTTAAATCTTCCAAAAGGCAGGAAACGTATCCAGAGGGGGTGTTTTGCAGAGGTCAAGATCAGGGGCCATCCTATGGAATATTTGCATTTGTGAACTCCTGGAAGATATCCGTTTGGTTCAACTGTGATCAACTTTTTTGACAAAGGCTAAATGAGATTCTCACTTAGACAGGGCAGAACTGAATGGCAAAGTGACGTGGCGAGGTTGCACTGAGAGGAGAGTCAGTACCAGCAGTCAGACACCTAGGGAACAGAAATAACGAGCACACAGACAAACAAGACGACAGAGAAGAGGGAAGGGAAGTAGTGAGTCCAAGAAATAGAGTGACAGCAAAGAAACTAAATACAAGTTAGCACCATTCTCTCTTGGCTAGCAAAAGATAGAGCTAGATACACATACATATTAGGGGAGTTAGAGTGTTATTCTGAATAGCCTGAGTGTGACTCCATGTGAATTACTGTGTAGCTGTGCTCGACAGAATTTCAGAAGACTATAGAAAAACTAGAGAAAACACAAAGAAGAGCAACAAAAGTGATACAACATGTGACAGCTCACGCTCCATCCATTACAGTTTTAAATTTCAGTTATGTGACAAATTATTGCTCAAAGGAGAGTTTTAGAAAATACAAGCCCTCTCTCTATAAACTCAGAGGCAATTCTATAACTTCAGGGTAATGCCCCTCACAGTTGTCATGCAAAGGCTCTTACCTGGCAACTGGTTCTGTAATGGTGAAGGACGTTCCCTGTGATGTCTGCCTCGACTCGGGAGAGAAGCTGCTCTTTTGGAGCATGGACAGCCACGTTGCTGTATGTCAGCATCAGGGTGCGGCGAGTCTTGCCTCTTGTCCCATGGTGGTAATCCTAGACAATAGGAAACATCACTAGAGACAAGTTCTTCTGATTCATTTGGCCTTGGAATGAATCAAACATTGGTGGAGCCGGGCCCCCGAGCCTTGAATACTGCTGGAGCCCGGGCACCATGAGCCCATAAAACTCGCCGCCCCGTCGCCATGATTCCCACTGGGTAACTCTGACCCAGAGAGCCGAAAAGGCTGAACCGACAGCAGTGGAGTACATGGGAGCTGAGTCATTGACACTGGTGGGGACAAGATCAGGCGCTAAATGTCTTGCCTAAGGCTGCACAGTGAGTAAATGGCAGAGCCAGCAATGGGAGCCCAGAGGCCTAGTCTCCTGCTCTATCCTCTAGATCAGTGGTGTTCAACCAGGGGGACTACTGTACCCCTGAGGGTCTGCAGGGGTCTTCCAGTGGGTATATCAACTCATCTAGATATTTGCCTAGTTTTACAGCAGACGACAAAGAAAGCACTTGCAAAGTTACTAACTCAAATTTCATACAATGGCTTTTTTAGACTACTCTATATACTGCCCACTGAAATGCAGGTACAATATTTAGATTCCAGTTGATGTATTTTCTAATTCTAGGGCAAAAATGGGAAAATAAGCAGTCTTTTTTTCAGGAATAATGTGCTAGGACCCTTTTATAATTTTATGCCTGATTTTGTAAGCAAGTAGTTTTTAAGTGAGGTGAAATTTGGGGGACACAAGACAAATCAGACTCCTGAAAGGGGGACACTAATCTGGAAAGGTTGAGAACCACTGCTCTAAATCAGAGGTTCCCTAATTGTCATCCGTAGACCACTGGTGGTCTACCTAAAGCGGGTTGGTAAGCCACATGTTGCTTGCAACACCTCCTCATTTCCAGCTACTAACCTGGAATAAAAAACAGCTAAAAATACCTTCAATGCTTTTCCATGCAAGCAACTGATGTAGTTCCCACACATTGTGCATGGGAGGGGCGCTCAAGCCATGAGACATCAGACGGTAAAAATCATTTGAGAGAACCCCAGCTCCACATCGTGCTCCTGTCTGCTTAACGGCAGGCATCACGTGGAACGCATACATTGGGGGACAATGCTAGCTGACCGGAGCAGACACTACCGTGGGGCTGCTGCCCCTGCTTTAGGGGGAGAGGAAGTTTGAGAGAACCCCCTGGCTCCTTTACCTTCAGGCGGCTGACGAACCCAGAAATCTTAACCTGGCTCATTGCAGCCCCAAACTCCTGAAGTGCCTTCAAGGTGAGGTCCAAGTGGCTCGCAGCACAGACTGCGAGGATGGAGACGACTCCCTGTCACCCAAGAGAAATAAAGGGTTAGGATCGAACCAGGTGTCTGATAGAGCCCACGAGTCCATTCCTTTCACCCAAAGTGGTGTAAAGTGCCAATCAGGCCTGAGACACATGGGGAGCGGGCGCTGAGTGAAATAGCAATCAAGAGGCTAGGAAGCAAAATGGCATCTGTCCCAGGCCAACTCAGAGCTGAGCCCCACAGGGAGCATTCAGGGATTACTTGGTAAAATGGGGAGAGGGACAGAGGCCTCACCTGTCTCTCAGGGGCTTCCATATAATCTGCTGTCGTCAGAAGTGTATGAATCTGTGATTTAACATGGACCAGGTCCTGACAAGCTGCTAAGGACGTTCCTAGTGCCTTATACAGGAAACTCTGAAAGAAAGAGACCAGCCCTGGGATATCAGAAACACAACGTGCCTGTCAGTACAGACCCAGCTCAGCAACACTCAGGAAGGAACAAGACAGCCAAGTCCAAGCACCCATGCTGCAGAAACATCCCATCGTCTAGCCCAGCCAGAGAACCAACAATGCAGTACAGACAAGCAGCCTGTCCAAGCAAATATTGGAAGGGCAGGGGGGCAAGAGAGCAGGGAATAAGTACAAACAAATTTTATACGCAGAATAAAATATCAAATAATGAAACCTTGAGAGAAGCCTTATGCAGCCCTCCAATCAGAATTTCAGGGGAAAGTAACTAGAAACTAAACCTTAACAGAGAACAAACCTTCTCTTTGGAGGGGCTGGCATAGCCGGCCATCTGCCAGCTCAACTCAAGGGATATCTGGCTGCTCCAGGCACTGTCGTCTATCATCTCCAGAGATGTTCTTAGGAACTGCGTGTAAAACCAGAGTTAAAGCAGATGGTTAATTGCAAGAATGTGGGGGCTGTTGTGGGGTTTGGGGTTTTGTTTGGTTGGTTGGTTTTTGCTTCCTTGTTCTGTTGTAAACTTTCCAATATTCAGGTGTCCTGGGAAGATTATTTCCCTATTGAGAACTATAAACATTGACAACCCAGACTTCCTCTGCCTCTTGTTCTTGAACCTTTGCCTGAGGATTCCTCTCAGTCCCCAAACCCAGATGGACAGTGAATTGGAGAATGAGATGGAGCCAAGACATCTGACCATCGAGGAGTGATTTTCCAGTGGATGGACGATGGCTCTAGTCAACTTTGAACAAAGGGCCCTGGACTACGAAGGACCAGGCACCTTCTCTGAAGTGCTATGGACCCTTTATGACACCTCCCGAGGTACCCAGGGTTGTGAGGGACCTCACTACCACCTGCCCTTAGCATGAGGAAGCCTTCTCTGTACCTGCCAAGTGTCAGCTCCTGACTCTGCCAGTCACAGGAAACACAAGCACACCCTTCTCACCCCGTCCAGGATCCACTGTCCTTCCACAGATAAGCAATCAGTACACTCCAACCGCTCGCCCTCTGGACATCCCCAGAATGTCCAGCCCCTGTTCCACTGGACACTCACAGAATTCAGAGGTTTGCTACACACCACTTTACCAGTTTCACCTCAGCATCACCGCTCCATTTCACACACTTCAATACATTGACAGTGAAAAGAAGTAGAGTTTAATTCACCAAGATCAGAGATTTGAGAAGCAGCAAGAATAATTAATGTACACAAATGGTTACATAAAAATAAAATCCTAACACACTTCTAGAGCTTCAACTTAAAGAACCAAACAGTCCCCTGTCTCACAAGGGATAGCTCCCCCAAATCTCTCTCCCAGCAGGAAACACCCAGACCAAATGTGATCCTCCATTCATAAGACAAGCCAGTTGGCAATTTGTCCAATAGGTGAAGGATACCTGGTGCAGGATACCTCTGGACCTCCAGATATAGTTCCAAGCATCCATTGTCCGCTTGTAAACAGGGTACCCCCTATTGTTTGTTTGTTTTTCTTGTCTTGAATCTCCTCTGGAGACTTTGCAATCACTTGATTAGAATTTTGCTCTATTGATTAGCATCCACTGTGAATAATTACTCAGTCTACATACAGCCATTCAAGCAGCTAAGCATCTTCTGCCTGAAAGAAACTTCTTTATCACCTTCTGGTGACCAGCCCCAACACACAGACCTTCAAAGCATCAATTTCAGTAGACAACCATAACGCCTTAGATATTATCCATCCAGTCACTGTGCAACGATTATGAGGATTATGCAGTGTGGCACAGGCATCCAGGAAAGGCTTTACATGACACCCTTTGATGATATAGAGATCAGATCCAGGGAATCCTGGGAACCCTATGCACTCCTGTGGCCTCTGCCAGTGGGTACCCAAAGGACCCGGGGTCACACCCTCAACTCCCATTGAAGTCAGCCAGAGGTTAGTAACTCTCAGCACTTTGCTGTTTCAGGCCCGACTTTTGAACAGCAGCCAGGAAATATCAGAAACCTCACAAGAGAACCTAATCTTAGTTGATTTTTGAGCCCAAAGAATTTCAAATGAGGCTGGATCTGGAATGGGAAATTCTAGAGTGTAATCCAACCCCAAATGGAACTCCAAACCTTCTGGGGCTTCTTTGTCACTAGGTCCTTTCCTTTCATTTTCAGCCCTCGCCATAAAAATCTTCCTTGTCTGGATTTACATGAGGCTGTAAAGAGCTCTTTCTGACCACAAAGGCTTCTCCATGAGATACAGACACCAAACCTTGTCTTGTCTCTTTTCCTTTTTGGGTTTCTCAGAGCAAGTTTTCTTTTGAGTGGCAAATAGAAAAAAAAAATCCTTTAGACGTCCCCCAGTGATGCATTAGCACCATTAGCAGGCTGGGTTTCTGGTTAGTTTTGTGTTGTTCCCAGGGGTAATACAGAGGGATTTATAACTAGAGCTGGTTGAACAATAGTAAGGCCATTTCACAAAACAAGTGGGATTTTTTTGTTTTCTTGATTTTTCAGCATACAAATGAAAAGTGAAAACACAAAAATATTTTGCTTTTCAAAATCAAAGATGACCATTATTCAATTCTTTGTTTTCCCCATTTCCTTGCCTTTATCCCTCATCCCCGTGCTTTTTTCCCCCCTCTTCCACTTTGTGATTGAAAAGCGGAGGGGGGCGGAGGGGGGAAGGGGGAAGGAGACAAACAGCAAAGCAACTGGAAAAAAACCATCAGCTTCAGTTTCAAAAAACTAAACATTTTCTAGTTGGGTTGGGGTTATTTTGTTTTGGGGTTTTTTTGTGTGTGTGTTAAAAAAAAAAAAAAAGGAACCCTGAAAAATTTGAAAATGTCCCATGAAAATACAAAGGCCATTTTTAATTGAACAAAAGTTGCAAATGAAATGGTTTGACCAGCTCTGCTTATAATGAATAATTTATCATTATTTTTTTCCCCAGCTGATATATTTGGAGGGGGAAGAGAGGACTGTGACAATACATCTGAAAGCCATCCTCTACCTGAAGCAGCATGTGCTCCCACCGTGAATGGTCCAGGGAATTCTCTGTGTTTCCTATAAAGCAGGAGACAAAACAATAATGTCACCTAGATTAGCAAGAAGAGTCATCCCAGGTATCTCCTTTGCAATCAGTCCTTCTAAAACTCCTGGTCTGCCAAGCTGGAACATACCTGGGCTTTCAAGGCAAAATGGAACTGTACCTATTGGGTTCTGGGAGAGTCACCCCGCTCCTGTCCTGAGGGGCTTAAAACAGCCCTGGGCGAGGGCTGTCGGAGGGAAAGAGGTGAGAGGTTTTTCGCAGGAGTGGGTGGGTGAGATTCTGTGGCCTGCATTGTGCAGGAGGTCAGACTAGATGATTATAATGGTCCCTTCTGACCTTGATATCTATGAATCTATGAAAGGGATTAACAAGAGCTGGGCTGACAGGGAAAGCAGCTACAGCTGTAGCCAGGGTAATCAGGGCCCAGCTGGCCCTTATAAGAGGGCCGTGGGCCAGTAGGAGAAGGTCTTTCTCTCTAGTTTTGAAGGGAGTAGGGCCTGCCTGCAGAAAGGGTACTGGGAATGAGGGTGGGCTGGGCTGGGGAAAGGCCAGAGCAGCAGGGAAGCTCTAGGCTGGCAACTCCCCAGGCTATCGGGCCTGGTCCAAGGCCCATAGGGGTACTGGGTTGCAGGGAAAGGCAGCAGACCCAAACCCCCTTGCCTGTGGTGACTGGCTCTTACACTGCAACCTGCCCCAAGGTGCAGGGGCCCAGACTGAGGCAAGGTGGGGATTAGAGGGTTGGGCGTTCCCCAGAGAAGGGAGACCCATAGAGACTGAGGGGGTACTGCCAGGGCGCAGCACCCTGGGTAAAAAGGGCACCGGGGTCTGAGAGGGACACGGGCCTGCAGAGGGTGCTCTGTGCTGGAAAGAGCTAATTCCCAGATGGCCAGCAGGAGGCGCTGCAGGGGTGAGTCGTTGCGCCGTCACAGGGACCTGCGCCAACGTTCTTTGTTGGACCAACAGAAAATGTCCTGTTTCAGAGTAGCAGCCGTCTCAGCCTGTATCCGCAAAAAGAAAAGGAGGACTTGTGGCACCTTAGAGACTAAGAAATTTATTGGAGCGTAAGCTTTCGTGAGCTACAGCTCACTTCGTCAGATGTTACGTACCCTGCTGGCATTTTTATTCAGGGTCCGTCAACCCACCAGGAGTGAGATGCTGAGCACTCCCAATTCCTCTTGACTTGAATGGGAGCTGAGGGTGCTGAGCACCTCACAAAACTCTTCAGCACATCAGAAGACTGGGTTTAGTAGGAATACAAACTTTTCCTGCAGAATCAGAGATTCTGGACTTGATCCGAACTGGATGTAAATCGGTGTAGCTTCACTGAAGTCAATGGAATTATACTGATTTACATCAGCTGAGAATCTGGCCCTGTTTCTGAGTGTCCAGCTCTAACCTAGCCTTCTTTAATGGCGGCACAGTGTAGTGCTGGGGACTCTGTACAGCCGCAGCAAGGAGGGAAGATACAGCTCATTTTTTAAAATCTTTTTTGGAATATCAAACCCGCTTGTCCATTGGGGGGTTCGACGTTCATGAGAAACATAGCGGGCTTGTGCTGCACCTAGGGTCTGTCCTGCTCCCCAGAGACTAGACCGGCGCAGCTACGTCACTGGAGCTCTGCTGGCATAACGCCATCGTGTAGACGCAGCCTGCGCTGACTGAAGGGTTTTTTCCATGGAGGTCAATAGAGTCATACCACTGTAAAATTGGTGAAAGACATTATTAGGCCCACAATACCTAGATTCTCCCTAGGGCACCCACTTGGCCAACCTAGCTTTTATGGCGCAGGTTTCCTTACAGAAAGACAAACTCTGGGTTTTTTAATCGAATCCCCCTTGAAAGTAAACGTGGGGTTTAATTTTCAGAAAAAGTCCGTTTGCAAAATCAGACTCTATATGTAACCCCAAAATCTTTCACTAACCTCCAGCTTCATGCGTATTGACCTTCCCAAAAAATAACCTAGCAAAGGCGTGGGGGAAAGTGCTGTGACATTTCCATTCAGCTGAAACCTTCCTGGCCTGATTCTGCCCTGTTTGAATTGGCCTCAGTGGTTCACAGTTATCCAGAGGAAGGAAAAGTGTGGGCCTAGAAGCCCCATTTCAATTCCCCACTGTTCCCACGTACTGCAACAGGAATGGCACAACACACGTCAATACGAAGCTGCATTTTCTGGCTTCCCTTCTATTCTCCATGGACCACACTCCTCCTAACTAACACTTTACCTTCAATGTACTGCAGCAGAGATGGGATCTTTACTACCCACATCTCACCCACTGCTGCATGGACAGTTTGGTGCAGGGCCTTTAGTAACTGCAAGGCAGCACAGCCGTGTCCTTCTCTTTCATAAGGGGATGAGGCTACTACCTGTCAATGAGAGAGAAAGAACAGGCTAAGTTTTGTCAGCACAATACCAGTTTGTTCCTGAGGGAGGGAATAGTTCAGAGACTCTCATTGTGGAGACAATCCAAGAGAGTTGTTGCTTCTACTGCAGTGCCTTCCTGAAGAAGAAAGCATTCTAGCTAGTAGGAGGATGTAGGACAGTGTGTCTCAGGAGAGGCCGGAGAGAGAGAGAGACCCAGTCATACACATTCCTCAGCCTAAGTCAAGCATCTAGCTACAAAACCAATTTGTAT
Source organism: Caretta caretta (assembly GCF_965140235.1). Classification (NCBI taxonomy): domain Eukaryota; kingdom Metazoa; phylum Chordata; order Testudines; family Cheloniidae; genus Caretta; species Caretta caretta. The sequence goes on from NC_134225.1 coordinate 17,471,080, forward strand.
AGTTAACTGTCCCATTCCACAGAAAACCTATTCTCATGGTCTACTCACCAGGAGTCGCGCCAGCAGCCCCTGGGGTGTAGGGAGTTGCACTAGGGAAAGAAACAGAATAGCGTTAATTATGCCAGGCTTTGCAGAGAGTCCTGCTGATGTTCTTCACCTCTCCATTTCCAACATGCCCACCAATGTTGAATACAGCTGATAATAATTTGCATTGCCATAGTGCTTTCAGTCTGAGCATCTCAGAATGCTCTACAAACATGTATGAATTCCACCTCATAGCACCTCTGTGAGGTTGGCATGAATTACTCCTTCATTTCACAAGTGGGGAAGCTGAGAGAGAAAGATCAAGTGATTTCCCCAAGGTCACATCCGAATTTTGGTGACGAGCTGGGAACAGAACCCACATTTCCTAGCTCCCTCCCATGGCCGTGTTGAAATCACAAGACCATCCCTCATTCATTTTAGCCTCCTGATTGCAGATGAGAGAACTGGAGCAGACTGAACCTGTTCATGTCATAGTGCCTGGAGAGAAGAAATGAAAGAGTTTCTCTTATAAACCTCGTCCACTGTAGTCGAGGCAAGCAGCTGCTTCTCCTTCCCGCTGCTTTTTCTCAGCCAGTTCCCTCAGGCATCTGCAAAGAGGCTTCAAAGTACCCGTGTACTGAGTTGGCACCACATACTCCAGCAGCCTTGGCCATAACACCTGCAGAGAAGAGCGAGACTGTTCAGTACGGAGCTCTTTCCGTTCCCCCACCTCCAGTATCCTGCTGTCTGAAGCCCTCCCTGCCATGTAGCTTCTCCTTTGATTCCTCACGGACCCTTCCCTAACCTATCACCTCATCTCTCTCTCCCCATTAGTTCACTCTACCTGTCTGGTGCCCCCTCACTCTGTCTTTTAAAGACACTATATTGTTTGGTGAGTGTTAGGATATAGATATTCAGGCCTGTCTGCAAAGGCCTGTACTTTGAGAATTTAGGTGTATTCTTATCACTTGGCTAGTTATAGAGGTATAAAAGAAAGAAAGAATCAAAATCACTGTCTGCTGGTGTAAGAGCCTGGTTCTGTGCTTGTTCCTGTCTGCTGTATAATTAATTTTGCTGGCTGTAAACTAATTAAGGTGGTGGGATATAATTGGTTACATAATCATGTTACAATATGTTAGGATCCTACTAAACTTCAGGAACATGATTGGTTAAGGTATAGCAAAGCAGAAGTCAAGTTTTACTATATAGTCTGCAAAAAGAAAAGGAGTACTTGTGGCACCTTAGAGACTAACCAATTTATTTGAGCATGAGCTTTTGTGAGCTACATCTGATGATGATACATCTGATGATGATACATCTGATGAAGTGAGCTGTAGCTCACGAAAGCTTATGCTCAAATAAATTGGTTAGTCTCTAAGGTGCCACAAGTACTCCTTTTCTTTTTGCGAATACAGACTAACACGGCTGTTCCTCTGAGACCTATATAGTCTGCAGTCAATCAGGAAGTAGGGGGGTGGGGGAAATGGGAACAGGGAATGGGGGTAAGGAAATTGGAATCATGTTTGGCTAAGGGCAGGAATGGGAACAGGGACACAGGTGTAAGGCTCTGTGGTGTCAGAGCTGGGAAGGAGGATAATAAGGAAGGAAACTGGAATCATGCTTGCTGGAAGTTCACCCCAATAAACATCAAATTGTTTGCACCTTTGGACTTCGGGTATTGTTGCTCTCTGTTCATGAAAGAAGGACCAGGGAAGTGAGTGGGTGAAGGAATAAGCCCCCTAACAGTGAGCAATTGGGCTCTCACGCAGAGATGAAGCCTCTTTCCCAGCATTAGAGCATTATGGAGATATTTAGATCGTACCATAAGCTTACTCAGAACTTGACAGACCTATATAAGGCACAGTCCCAGCCCCAATATCTCTTCAAATCCAGGATCACCAACTCTACGTTTCAGAAGTATTCATGGGGGATCTAAGGGGAAGTTGCACTCAGACAGTGGAAAGAATTAAGAGACGATCTCTGCAACATGATTCCTTCCAGTTAAGTTGCTTTATATCTTTTCTCTACTGTGAACCGCTTACTCCATGATGAAGGGGTCACATCATCCCTGACATGAATTTGACATGCTGATCCTCCATTATGCTGGCTGTGCAGAAGGCTTCCTTGTGGAGGGGTACAAGGAACGTAAGGAAGAACGTCCCTATTTCAAGAAGCAGTAGCAAGAGGTCACTTACTTGGGTCATTCCATTGACTGAGGTGTCCAGACATTGCAGGATGTCAATGCACAGGGTTTGGATCGTGCTTTCTTCCTCAACATCCTGGGTGAGAAGTGTTGTACCCTGCTGTGAGAGAGCTAGATAGAACTTATTCGCTAGTAGTAAGATACTGGCAATAGAACCAGTGTCCTTCTCTTACAAAGCCACCTTGAGCATTGACCTATGCCTGCTTTTATACTGCACTGGAAGTGCACAAACGTCTGAAGGGAAGAGAATAATAGAAACTCCGAACTGGTGGGTCAGATCCCAGGCTTAGGAAAACCCTAAAATGAAGGGAATGATTCACTGGACACAAAAGAGTCCCCCCAACAGTGTTCAATGTTTTAAAATTTGAAAAACTGTTTCATCTTTTGATCTCTGAGGAAAAACATTCCGATTCTGCCCAGGGGAAATAAATTTGCAGAACCAGGGGGATCCAATCTCTTTGTTCTGATGCCCCAACCAGCTTGGTCATTCTGTGTGTAGTGAGTGTGATTCTATCAATGGGACCAAAACTGGCCTGATGAGAAAAAGCAGCCTTCTTTGAGAGAGATGTGTGTGTGTGTATTGCCACGAGCTCCAACTTTGTAGAAAAGGGGCCAGGCAGAGCTAAGATCTTCCACAACTTACTGTCAAGTTGAACTGTTTATGTTCATACATATCACGGATTCAGTCATGGAGCACAAAGTGTCTGGGGCCCGCGGCTGTGTCCATGGATAGAAATACGGATTGAAGATATTTTTATGCAACCTGCATAACCTGAGTGTTTTGCTGATTGTTTAGGTCTGCTTTGACAGCCACAGAACGGGGCATCGTTCTGTTTTTTGGAGAGTCTATTTAAAACAAAAAGATGTGCTTCCTTGTACAGGAACATTTCACTGAAAAATGGTGTTTTCTGAATGTTCAATGACTCATCAGAGGTTGGAGCAGCATAGATAACTCTGTTAGATGGAAATACCCAGTGTGAGATTCTGGTCTCTGTTACACTAGTATAAATCCAGAGTAACACCACTCAAGTCAGTGGAGTTACCTTGACTTTACACCAATATAACGGATCCGATTCTGGCTCTATTCATTCAGTCCAGCTGTCCTGGAGTCAAAACTCCCACTGAAGTCAAGGGGAGCAATCAGCATGCAAGAATGGTAGGACCGAGTCCTAAGTGTTAAGAACTCTCCTTACCAGTTTGCTGGTGGACACACTGAACTCGCTGAAAACATATGCTACCAGATCCCATGCTGCACAATTCTCCACACTTCCTGAACTGAGCAGCGTCCTGATGAAATGAAGAGCTGCCTTCCTCACCTGCAAGGGTAGAGATTACACACAGCACTTCTTGTTAGCCCTTCTGCCTGAAATAGGAGCTAGGATATGATATGAGAGTCCTTATGCTTTTGATTTTGTCTCCTTGGATTAGAAACATGGATACATTTAACACCGGCAGGAGAATGACATGCCTTCTCTATTCTGCAGTCTCTCATCTGGATCGGAATGAAAGCTCCACCCAGATATCCATTCATCCCATAACACTGAAAAAGTTGAAATAGTTCACTGTTCCACACACAATCTTACCGTAGCATTCTGATCACTGAGAGTGGATTTCACTGCCTTCACAATCAGAAGCTTTTTAACTCTTGTCTCAGGCACTGAAAGATAAGGAGAGGTGTACAGTGCTTCTTTGTTCCACACACACTCACTTTCCACATTGGAATTAATCCTGGATTTCAAAGGGCCCTAGTTAAGAAGAGTACCAAGCTTCTCTCCTCTACAGAATCAGTGGGGAAAACATAGGACCAGATTCTGGTCTCAGTTGCACCAGTGTAAATCTAAAGTAATTCCATTTCTCTAAATAGTGCCATCCTACTACCATGATGGAAATATTATCAAGGAGTTTGATAGACTGAGGTGACTGAAGTTAATCTGTGTTTACACCGGCATAACAGGACTCAGAATCTAGTCTAGAGTGTATAATACTTAGGATTCTCGAGTCAGGAGTATTATTCTATTTTTATCTGATTATTGTTAACATGCATTAGCCCCAAGTTAACTTCTGTATTTGAAGTTGAAAAAGACCTTGACAAATATCTTGGGCTACATTCAGCACTTAGTTGAACCCGTTGATTTCTGTGTGGCCATATGGGGGTAACTTAGGGCAGCATTTGGTCCCTTAGGGGATCTCCAAACCACTGGTGACTGTGTGTTCTAGAGCCTCTGTGCCCCAGTTGCAGAGGTGATGAGTCTGCTGCAGCCCTGCCGTGCCTACAAAGCCTTGGTTCTTTAGCTCAATCTCTAGTAGCTCAAGCTTTTAGCTCTGGATGTCCTCAACTCAACCCTCAGCGTGTCGGCCAAGAGGGCAGCTGGCACAGTTGCTCCTGTGTTACTTACAGTCAGCACCAACAATAGCTCTCAGGAAATCTAAAGATGCCACACGAACGGCCTCATGCTCAATCTCCAGCTGCTCATGTAGAAATGCTAGCAGATCATCAGGAGAAGAACGGGCTGCAAGGGAAGAAATCACATCTTCACTGTCTGCAGAACTCTTATTCTTACCGTACCTCACAAAGGTAAGGAAGTTACAAAGAAACCACTGTGTAACTCAGAGTCTCTTCCCCTTACCTAGCAGAAGTACACAATGGAACAGCTCTTGGTGGTTTTCTCTGCTGAGCTGCTTAGCTGGAGAACAGATCTGTGGGAAGAAGGGAAATGGTGAAAGAAAAACTAATCAGAAGCAAGGGAAAAGAAAAATGTTCAATTCATTTCTAAGCTTCCACTTCCTGCTTGTCCAACTAGAGGTCTGAACCCCAGGGAGATGGTCCTGCATGCACAGCAAGACTCCAAGACAATGACCAATACATTAGATAAGAGAAGCTAAAGTGTTTTGAGCAGCAGAGCTGACCTAATCAAGACACAGCCACAGTTTTTACTTTACAACTCTGACTCCCCCTGGTAATCGGCTTATGGTGCAATCGCTTTACAAACTGAGCTGGATAGTAGCTAAGAAAATGAGAGCGCTCCCTGCTTACTCTTGAGCCTGCAGAAATCAGTAAGGCATGAGGAGGTCCCCAGGCTCTGCACGATCATTCCATTGATTTTTTAGTGTTAATATGCTTCAGATCTGCTGTGCCTAAGCTGAAGGGATCCAAGCAAAACCACCCCTCACCTGGTTGTGCAGAGCACTGCAGATGGCTTGAAACTTCCCTTTAGGTAGAGGGATCTTATATTCAACAGAGACCTCCAAGAGCTGGCTCAGACTCTGCAACAGAGGGCGAAAGTCAGATGGTGGGCACACAAAGGAGCCATATGTAGTGACTGAAGCAGATTCAGGGGATTCCTAGATTCCAAGGCCAGACCGGATTCTTGCCATCATCTAGTCTGACCTCCGGTCGGTATGACACAGGCCATAGACCTTGCCCAGAATCATTCCCAGAGCAGAGCTTTTAGAAAAACATACCAATCCTGATTGAAAAATCGTCAGAATCCGCCTCGGCCCTTGATTAAAAAATGGTGAAAATCTAATTCCTTCCTGCATCTAACACACTTTTCTCCGTTGCTGCTTGAAGCTTCCAGAATGTCTCAGATGCCATCTACATACTTTACTATGTTTACACAGTTGTGTAGTGCCCTGATGCTATCAAACAAGTCCATGATACATTGGTTCCCTCCAAATCATGGGTATTTCAACCCCCAAAGTGACCACATACTCTGTACTAGAAAGCTTCAACCAACATAGACGGTGAGTAAATATCACTACCAAGAAGTTATAGCTGTCTCATGACTTCATTTACAACTGTGTAGCCCCACTGAAGACAGAATATGGCCCCTTACTTCTCGCTCATGTGGTACTGAGGGTGGATGAAATAGAGGGACAAGGCGAGTGAGACAATATCTTCAATTAGAATCTTCAATTAGTGAGACAATATCTTCAAATTCAATCAAACCTGGATTTGTGCTGGAAATGGCCCACCTTAATTATGCACATTGTAGGGAGAATGGTCACTTTGGATGAGCTATTACCAGCAGGATAGTGAGTTTGTGTTTGTGGTTTTTGGGAGGGGGGTGAGGGGGTGAGAGAACCTGGATTTGTGCAGGAAATGGCCCAACTTTATTATCATGCACATTGTGTAAAGAGTTGTCACTTTGGATGGGCTATCACCAGCAGGAGAGTGAATTTGTGTGGGGGGGTGGAGGGTGAGAAAACCTGGATTTGTGCTGGAAATGGCCCACCTGATGATCACTTTAGATAAGATATTACCAGCTGGACAGTGGGGTGGGAGGAGGTATTTTTTCATATTCTCTGTGTATATATAAAGTCTGCTGCAGTTTCCACGGCATGCATCCGATGAAGTGAGCTGTAGCTCACGAAAGCTCATGCTCAAATAAATTGGTTAGTCTCTAAGGTGCCACAAGTCCTCCTTTTCTTTTTTCAATTAGATTATCACACCCACCTTGTCGCTCCAATATCTTGGACCAACATGGCTACAACAGCACTGCATAGAACCGTAGATGAAACAGACAGGCAATGATTTTATATCTATCTAATTATGCAGTGCAAAGCAATGACCCTCAAGCCTCCTTGTTATTAATTTTCAACCGTTGACAGTTGACTTGGTACCGACCAGAGACAACATATGGTAGCCCCTGCTCTGAGGAGCTTATGATCTAAAAGAGAGACACAGAGTTGACAGGATGTTTTGGGAAATCACAAGGAGAGAGTATCTTATTGTGCAGATGTTTTGTTTTTTTATCTCCTTCTCCTCCTCCCCAGGAAACAGAGGATGCTTTTCATCAGAGGCAGTTACCTACAAATCTTGTTGCCTGGGTCACCATGTGTATAAAGCCAGAACTTGTGTGCATATTTATTATCGAACAAGTCACTATCTAGACCAGGAAACCCCACTGGCAGCAAATTCCTCCTGCAGTTCACACATGCACACACAGAGACAGTTATCTTAATGAGTGGTACCTCACCTTGGTGACGTGAAAAACATCAATTTCCTCCTTATATTGCTCAAGGAGCCATGAGATCTCCTTAAATATCGGATTTTGTGGCTCCTTTTTGTGTAGTAGGATGCCCATCATGGGACCAAGGGCTTTGATGATGGCCTGCTTGAGCTGCATAGATGAGACACAGAATTTATGTTCCTATGAATTCATTCAATATCTTCCAATAGGCACACCTTTTCTACTTCTAATGAGTGCAATTTCCCTTGTTCCACTGTCGGAACGGTCCTATCCCAATATTTTCTGGTAAAGAACCAGGACTTGTAGGGTTGGTGTCAGGATTATATTCTAATGCACCTCACAACTAGAGCAGGTAAAATATTTCCCCAGATTAATATGCATTCTAGGCCAACTCATCCCTGCTGTAACTCCACTGGGGCTGAATGGACTTAGACCAGGAATTAATTTAGCCCACTATCCCGGGTTCATCTGCACATTAGGTGCACAAGACTAGAATCCATGTACACTAGGTACAGACCGAATTTCCATGATGTGGTGACATTATAAACGTATGGGGTTTTCGATGTTTTACATGACACTCTGTTCCATCCAAAAGGACCTACCATTAAATGCCATCATCACAAAGAGTGCCAGACACACAGAATGTAACATCACAATTTCCGCTAAAGGTTTAGAAAGTCAGCAATCCTCACCTCCAGCTCCTCACAGGTCAGCCAGTTGCTGGTCACATGACAATATAAGGGAAGAATTTGATTGCAGAATCGTGATTCACCCATTCTGGGGAATGAGCACTTTTCCCAGTTCATAAAATATCCATTCACTGCCCTTGAGCATTTTTCCAGAACTGCACGGAAGGAGAGAAGACAGGCAATGTGAAAAGGACATAGTAATAATGAGGAGAAGTTGCTTTCTCAGAGAAGATACCCAGGCCTATCGTTTACTCCAATTCCATGGCAGCTCCTATCAGGACTAGATGCTGAAATCCCATATCAATTTGGAGCTATTTCTCTTTCCCCCATTCCATTTCTTGTTTCTTAAAAGGCTTTTTTCTTTGTACATCTCTCCATCTTTTTTCAATTACCATCATTTGAAGACTCGCGTCCTCTGCAGTTGTTGTTTATTCAGCCCGAACACTGTATGATTTCATCTTGAGTTACAGTTTGTCTGAAAGATGTTCAGTGCCCCTAACTGCCATTGGCTTTAGTGGGATTTGAAGGTAGTGGGGAGCACTTTGCCCTAAAAGTAGGTGTATCTAGTGTCCTTGCTAAGAGGAATTAGGGCCCAATCCTGTTCTCTATGAAGTGGATGGCAAAATTCCCATTTCCCTCAAGGGCACAGGATTAACCCCTTACTGAGCATCACCTGAAAAGCAAAGGAAGAGAGAAGTGGAGAAGAAGAGAAGACAGAGAAAGAGGGTGAAAGGAGATGATGATGATGATGATGAAGAAGAAGAAACTAAGGAGAGAGAATGGGTGGAGGAGTGGGAAACAGGGGATTTTTAAATGTACAGTAATGAAATCTGCTCCCTTCACCTCCTCCCCCAGGAGCCTCCTGGCAGAGGGGCAGCTTCAGCCTTTGTGTCTGTTTATTTTAAACGATATGCGTGAGTCACAAAGGGCCTGAACTTACAAATGCTCAGCACCTCCTGCAAAGTAAGGAGCATTCTCAACTTCACTGAGTGCCATGGGAGCCAAGGAACGCAGCACCTGGTGCAATCCAGGGAAGGGAGCACAGTTCAGGGCCTGTTTGCAGACTTGGTCAGTCACTTAAATCTGTACCAAGACCCCCTAAATATCCTGGCTGGGATGATTTAACTGGGAATTGGTCCTGCTTCGAGCAGGGGGTTGGACTAGATGACCTTCTGGGGTCCCTTCCAACCCTGATATTCTATTCTATGATCCATTTGGGGCACCTACAGGAAGTGCTGGCACTTACCACCACAAAATGCTTGTCTCATCCTGCTGTCCTCGACTAACTCCAACATGGAGATCATGCCGTTCAGGATCATTCCCACAAAAGGGATACACTTAAATGCTGCAGAGAAAGGCCAGAAGAGAAGGAAGACAGACAATCAGCTGCTCTTTGCCTTCTTACAACACACTTAGAAACACTGTGGGGCAGGATGCTATGGGTTCCGAGGCCATTGGCGCTGCATAAGCAGAGCAGAATGGCTTTAAAGCAGCCATTGAAAGCCAGTGGGGGATTCACCCTGAAGAGGGGAATCCTCCACAAGTGTACAGCTGTGCCCAATGCCCAACTCACTCCCAGAGTAAGGGGAGAGAGCACTGGGGCGGGATGGGAAGTGGGGTGGAGAAGAGCTCCACTAGACCTGATCTTCCACTCATTCCCATCCTTCAGGTACTTCACTCAGGGGCATAAGTTAGAGCTTGCACCTCCGGCTGGATCGCTCATGATCTGGAGGCCAGAACTAGCAACAGCAGTTATTCTTGTGTTTCTACACACACACTCAAACAGAGCTCTGTTTAGCGGTAACATTTTTAGGTAGAGAGATAATCCCCTGTCCTTAAATGAAAAACAATCACTTTGAAAGAAAAGAGGGAAGTGACCATACCATAGGCGGATGACAGGTTGCCCAACGTAATGAAAATAAACTCCTCAGGCAGCTCCAGATGATACATCAGCTCTAACATGACATCACTGAAATAGCAGCGTGCCAGAGTCACTAAGGTGTTGCTAGCTGCCACTTTTAGTTCATTTCTTGCTTCCTAAAAACAAAAACCAAAAGAGAGAGACTGAGGTGACTGAAGCCGGTTGCACTAGCCAGAGTTGTTTACATGAGTCAAGTCCTTATTTCTGTGCACAAGTTGTGAATGAACCAACCCAACTTTCTGAGGGTAGAGTCATTCGTCATAAATATTCCTTGAGTCACTTGGCTAAACAGTTTTCAGCCTTCGAGTTGCTTGCAAGCTGCTTCGTTAGCCGATTCACTGTTAGCCACTTGTGGTGGGTGACTGGTCACCAGAGTCACATGATATTTTCCCTGCCCTTCCCTGAGGCGGTAAGTGAGACACAGACTGGGCAGCTTCAAGATATTCCGAGAGCTTTCCTGGAATAAACTGTCCCCCAAAAGGAGGCTGACTTCCTTTGGAACAAGAGAGGGATTTTTCCATGGGTTTTCCTGCTGGCAAACGATATTCTAAATCCAATGCTGCTTCTTTTGGAGATAGCTCAGATTCTGTCTGTCTTGGGGCTTTATACTGCCACTTATCGCTACAGTATCAGAGCGCCTTCCCCATAAAATCAGTATCAATAATGAAATCCTGAGTAGACTTCGAGAAAGACTTGCTCCTTAAGACACCATAGGCCTGTCTCTGGGTCTGAGATCATGTGTCTCAGGTCCTGATCCTGCAAAGCACTTCAGCACATGTGTAACTTTCAGCATGTGAGTTGTCCCATCTTATGCATGTGCACAAGTGCTGTCTAGGACCTGGGCTTTGGTCTGGAGGAAGGTGTGGGCCTCTAACAGAAGAATACATTTTCATTTCAGTATATAGTTTATCCCCCCAAAAGAGAGTTTGAATGAGTTAAAGCTTTGGATCCTTTGATTGGTATCTCGGGAGAACTAACTTACCTGAGTCTCTCTCATGTGGTTTGAGGCTAGTGTTGTTATTTTCTTCAGAAGCCTTCTCTCCAGGCCCTGGGTGTCCTGCTGTAAGACTTTCTCCAGGACACAGTAAATGTCTACTCTGTTTTGCTGGGGACAAAACATACAAGAGAAGAATTGGGAAAACTCTTTCTTGCCGACCAGACAGTAATGTGGCGAATAAGCCCCTGCCCTAATTGGTGGCTTAATTGGTGTAAAACGTGCCCGGCCCTCCACAAGCACCGCATTGAGCAGCGCTTCGGAAGCAGCCGAGCAACTGACATCGTTTAATCTTCCTGGAGAGAAAAGAGCCAGAGGAAGCGCCCTTCACTGCCCCCTTCTCTAGTTTCATTTATTCAGAACAAACAATAAAAATGAGCACCTTGCCCTTGCTCTAGCCACTCCAGGCAGAATTTGTAAATATGGAATATAAAATACCCAACTCCTGCAGTAAGTCCTCAACCGCTCCCAGAGGCAATGAGCTCAGCTGTTAGATCTACATGGGAGTGGGTTTCTGAGTGGGGGTGGAGGGACACATGTGGACAGGGGGTGCCAGGACCCACGGGTGTGCAGGAACACATGGAGACAGGGGCAGATGTGCCTTACTGAATGGGAGAGGTTAGGGGTCAGACAGGGTCTGCATGGGAGGAGCTGCCTAACAATTTCTTCCCGCCCCTCCCAAAAAAACTCTTCCAGACTTTTCCCACCCATACCCAGCAACGCTCCAAGTTCACACCCAGGCTCCTTCTCAGCAATTTACTTCCCTCTCCCTCAGCTCCTCCATTACCCCTGACTCTACCAAGCCTTTGCACTGCGCCTAAGGGGTGCAAGAAATATGGTTCTGTATTGAGTTTAAATGAATTATTACTCTGAGTTCTGTATTAACATGCATAGTAAGGAATCAGTTTGTCAAAAAACATTTCCTGAATCCTTTTTGTTGTCTGTATTCATACAGACATACTTGCTGACAGGTATTTTGAAATAAATAACCAAAAATAATTTTAACGGGTGTAATTATATTGTATTCTTTTGACAAACAAAATATGCAGAATTTTGCAGAACTTCTAAAATATTGTACGCATCATTTTTATTTTTTTCTTGCAGAATTCCCCCCGTAGAAAATATATAGATAAGGGTCCCTTCAATGCTATAATCTCAATAATATGTCATCATCATAAAGGAGTGTTGGCTAGGATTTAGAGCAGGGAGTCAGTTCACTTGGGTTTTATTCACATTCTTTGACTAACTTGCTAAGTGGTGTTGAGCAAGTTACTTAATTCCCTGTGACACAAGTCATCCGTAAATGAGGATAATGCTTCCCATTCTCACAAGGGTGCTGTCTTAATTCATTAGTGTTAGGGAAGTGCTTTGAGATTTTTGGATGAAGATGCGAAAGAAGGGCAAAGTATTATTAGAAGAGATTACTGCTGGTCCGATGGTGTACTTTTACTGTCTACAGCCCATGTACTCCACTGTGTGTAAAAGGACAATGCTCTCTTTATAGAGCATTATATCATCCTGATCTGTAAGAACAGCATTTTGCATGATGAGTTTACGCCTGAGGACAGAAGGGCGAATACTGATTCTCCTGATGGTGCGCCAGGCCAAGTTCTACACTGAATTATCCCCGTGCAGTCCCCTGTACCCCCATGAAGTCAGGCAGAATTTGGTGTGGACACCTGGAAAGCGGATGTAATTTCATGAAACTGCCCTACCTCATCCGTTTGCAGTTTCTCGAGCAGAACTGTCAGAACGATAGCCAGCTTGGTCTCGGCTATAAAGGCAATCCTGAGGGCAATTTTGCCCTTATCTTGATCATCCATATGTGCCAGGAGGGAGACAACCTCATTATAAACACCTGAAATTAAATAAAAGGATAGCAGAAATTGGTGCTGGCCTCTTTAATTCACTATCCAGTCAAGATTCTGCAGGAGCCCCAACACTGTGAGAAGTAGACCTGGGAATCCTGGAAATCCTCTTCCTTCCTCCTCATGACCAGGTTTGTTTGCTGAACTACCCAGTGTGCTTGGGGGGAAATCATAATGAAGCAAATATGCTCCTCTCAAGTAGATCCCCCCGTAAAATAATCTTCCTTTCCCTCTTTACTGTCAATTGATGAGTTTTGATAGCATACAGAGTAATAATTTAACTCTAAGTCAAGAAATAGAGCTAAAGTTAAGCACATGCTTAAGAGTTTTGCTTAGTCAGGGCCCCATTTTCAAAAATCCTGAGCACCCAGATGTACCTATTGGCTATGCTGGGAACTTTTGGGGCTCAGTATCTCTTGAAAATCAGGCCACTGTTGGAGAGCTCAGTATGAATTTAGAAGCCTAACTTTAGGCCCCTTGTTTTGAAGAAAGCCTTCAATCTTCTTTTATGGTAGTTTAAATACTTGCAGAGAAGACTCATGGAACGGAGTTCATCCAGTTCATAGAATATCAGGGTTGGAAGGGACCTCAGGAGGTCATCTAGTCCGACCCCCTGCTCAAAGCAGGACCAATCCCCAACTTTTGCCCCAGATCCCTAAATGGCCCCCTCAAGGATTGAACTCACAACCCTGGGTTTAGCAGGCCAATGTTCAAACCACTGAGCTATCCCTCCCCCTGTACAGTTGCCTGTAGAGGTCATAAAGGAATCCCCCCCCCCACAACCATGCACAATTGGCGAGGTGTACGCTGTGAGTGGGGTGGGGTGGGGTGGGTCCCTCCAACCTTCATCTGAAGCGTCAGGGATTGACCATAGCAGGAGATGGGACACCTGGTAGGGTGGACCAGTGCTCTAAGATGGTTCAGAGAATCTGTTTCCTTAGCTGTCCTGCTCACATGCTCAGGGTCCAACTGATCTCCAGAGTTGTGGGTGGGAAGGAATTTCCCCCTGGTCGGATTGGCAGGGACCTTGGAGTGGGAGGATGGGGCACTGATCACCTGCTAGGATAATCTGAGTATATCTGACCTAATCAATTCTCGACCATTGCAAGGGCCTCAGGCATTGGTGGAACCTCAGTCTCTCCTGTCCTCTGCTGATGGCACACAACAGTTTTGTCTCCTAAAGACTGAAATGTTTTCGTCCAAGACAAGTTTTGGGGTTCAGGGTAGGGTTGCTAGGTGAAATTTAGTGGCCTGTGAAATACAGGAAGTCAGACTAGATGATCTAATGGCCCCTTCTGGCCTTAAACTCTAGGAAACAATGAAATAGCTGGTGTATGAAAAAAACCAGGATTTGATCTCCCATGTATCTCTTCGCTCTGGGCAGAAATTCTCCAGGAGACTTAATATTTCACAAGAAATCTGAAATGCCGAATTTATCTGTCTCCATTGTAACAGCATTCCAAGCATGAAGGAGGAACTAACAAGATTTCCCCTTCCCAGGAAAGACTGCCCATCCGTTATGCAAATTGCATCCTTCAGTTGTAACACCCAGATGCAAACGGAATCATAACTGTAACCTACACTGCCCATCCGTGTGGGATGAGGAGCACTAGTGTTGCTAAGAAATGTGACCCCATGCTTTGTACTCTTGCAGTTAAGATATTAGCAGAGCTTCATTTAGACAGCTAGAGGAGAAGTCCTTCTGCCTTTTTTGTTCTAATTTCCCCTCTCTCTGATGGAGTTGGCTCCATGGATGCAGAAGACACAAAATGAGGGCCCATAACAAACATAAAACAACTGGGAGAAAAGAAGGAAGACCTCCCCCATAACATTCCCTAGAAACTCAGATTCTCAGGAAAGTTTCCAGGTCCAGAGGCTGTAGGCCAACTCCTCAACTGGTGTAAATCAACACAGCTACAAGGAAGTCAACAGAGGGACACTGGTTTCCAGCAGCTGAGGTTCTGCTCATACAAAAGGAGAACATTACAGCTAATCTGTATGCCTACGCTTTCTAAATGTGTGTGTGAATATAGAATAGATATAGAGAATACAATGCTGACCCTTACCTCTGTCGGTTACCTCCTGCTCACTCACAAATTTATTCATGTTTTAATCTTTCCTCAACACTTCCTCCAGTCCTTTCTCCAAAGAGCTCCAGTACTGATAGGCAGCTGGCCTCTCAGGCTGTCCTGTCCTGTCCAGGATAGCCAGTTCAGATTATGCAAGCACTATTATGACATCGCTGTGACTGTGACATAGCACATAAACTGCTGCTGACCAGGTAGGTGCTGTGATGACATGGACAAGAGCCTCAAAGGTATTTAGGCTCCTAACTCGCACTGAAATCAATAGATGTGAGGAACCTAAATACATTTCAATATCTGGGCCCATCCATGTACGCAGTCCAATAGGTGGCTAAATTTGCTCCAGTGTAGAATTTCTCATTCGCTCTAAATCATTTTGAATTTTGGTTCCGTCCCTCTCTCAGTTTGCCACACTTTCCAATATTGGTTTTACTGGAAAATCTGCTCCTGGTTGAATGGATAGAAAATAAAAGCACCGAACAAAGAAAGAGAAGAAACTGCCTTGGAGAATGCACAGTGACACTTGAGTGTGGTTGGTTGGTTGGAATGCACAGTGACACTTGAGTGTGGGTGGTTGGTTTCCTTTGCTTTTTAATTCGGTTGATTAAAAAGCTTGATGAAATCTTATTGGACTGTATTACAAATATTGATTTTATATTGTTTTACAATGAATTGAAATTTATTCTTCATTTCCATGTCCCGCCAAACAAATCAACTAAATTATTTTTTGTTGTGTTTAATACAGTGTGGTGTCATATGTATGGCCATATGTAGAGGCCACACTTGATTTTGGAGATGATGTTGCCTTCAAAGCATTCAGAGTGATGACACTCTTTGCAGTAAACCATATGGAAAAAGAATTCCAATGACATGTGTCCTTTGCTATGTATAAGTGATTTTGTGCCTTACCCTTTCTGATTTTGCCCTTACACGGACATGCTATTCTTTTGTACTCCTCCTTAGTAATTCGTCCATGTTTCCCCATTTTGTAGGATTTCTTTTTGATTTTCAGGTCATTACAAAACTTCTGATGGAGCCATTGGCCTCTTACTATTCTTCCTGTCTTTCCTTTGCATTGGCAGTTGTGCCTTTAATATTGTCTCCTGGAGGTTAAACTGCCAGCTTTCCTGAACTCCTTTATGCCTTAGACTTTTTCCCCATGGGTCGCTACCTACCAATTCTCTGAGGATGTTAAAGTCTGCTTTGGCAGTCCTTCTCCTGTCATTCTCACTCCTTCCTTTCCTTAGAATCATGAAATCTATCCTTCCTGATCCCTTTCACCCAAATCACCTTCCACCTTCACATTCACCACCAGCTCCTCCCTGCTGGTCAGAATCAAGTCTAAAATGGCTGTCCCCCCGCTTACTTCCTCCATTTTCTGAAACAAAGCATTGTCCCCAGTACATTCCAGGAACTTATTGGATAATTTTGGGTTTTACCGTATTCCTTTTTCAGCAGATGTCTGGGTAGGTAAAGTCCCCCATTACGATCAGGATTTGTCTTTTGCATATTTCTGTTGTTTGTTCTAGAAATGCCTCGTCTCCCTCCTCTTCCTGATTTGGTGGTCTGTAATAGACCCCCTACCAGGACCTCACCCCTGTTTATTCCCTCTTTTATCTTTACTCAGAGACTTTCAACTGGTCTGCTTCTCACCTCCTTCTGGACCTCAGAACAGGTTTACAATGCAATATGTCCTCTCTTTTTTTTCCTGCCTGTCCTTCCTCAACAAGCTATAGCCCTCTATACCAATAGTCCAGTCATGAGATTTATCCCATCAAGTATCTGTGATGCAGTTAAGCTCAGTTAAGATTCATGCACTAAAACTCCCAGTTCTTACTGCTTATTCCCCATTATTATTACTCCTTGCTTGTGTGTACAGACATCTAAGACGTTAAGCGGATGTCCCCATGGATTTCCCTCTTGTTTCTCTGGTAATTCTACTGCAATTTTCCACATCTACTTCTCCCCACACAGCTAGTTCTCTATTAAGGCCACCTTTTTTTTACCAGATGTCAGGTTCACATACTTCCATTTACCGTGACTAATCTCTTAAGCTAGCGGGGATGGCCACGCTATAAAAATATTTCTGTAGATCACCATGTGATTATTTGCATTGCAGTACTGCCTCACAGTCCCAGTCACAGAGCAGGATCCCATTGCGCTAGGACCTGTACAAACAGAGAACAAGATGGTCCTTAACTGTCATTAATTAATTAACACATCTTAACAGCACAACAACAAGACAAGAGGATAATAAAGCAAGCAAAAAAGCCCCCTTTGACCAGGTACCAGCAGATAACTAATATAGTGCTACCTATTTTGGGAACTTTCTTCCTGAGTCAGGGTCTGATGTGACTCAGCCCCTGTTCCATGCCATTGTGTAAACTGGGGACTCGTACATTTGCACAAGATGGAAAGTATCCAGTGGCACACAGTTGAGGCCTACTCCATTTTTAGTACATAAACAGCAGGCCGCTCTGCAAGAAGCTAAGGGCATGGTCAGCACAGAGAGTTTGCCTGTCTCTGTGCTGGTGTTCTGCACCCCTCACAGTCTACACCTGGCTCCATAAAGTCGGGCCTTTCAAAAATGCAGCATCAGGTAGGAGCGCAAGTAATTGTAAGAATGCTTGCTCATTGCAGCTGTTAACATCCGGGCAAGGCATCCACATATAAGTCCACTACGGATGGACCAGTGATGGGAAGAGTGTTCATGCATGTGACAAGTAACACCATGAACTATGTCATGCCACAGAACAAATTAAGATCAAGAACAGAACAAGAGTATGTGTGGCAAAACCATGACAAACACTGTGCAGGCATCAAGGAGCTCATAAATTAGCACATCATCACCCAAACACTGCCACAGCTTGACTTAGAACTAGACCCTCAAAAGGAGGAGGCCACAGCTTTACACCCGTGGTCACTGTGATGTTAACTGGCTGCATTTGACAAGAGCTGGATCAGAGGTTGACTTTGAGTGTATTTACAGGGGGCAAGGTTTTCACAACACAAGCCTTGTGCACACACGCAAATAGTGTTCTGCAGCAGTGCAAGTTGAGCTGCAGCAATGAGCAGCGGGATCCTGCTTGGGCTCGTAATTCATACACTTCTCTCACTAATGAGGATCAACAGATTAACCCATACTGAATGCAGCTTGACAATATACCATCACTTAAAACACATTACAGTCAGAGAGGATGATAAATATTCCATTTATACACATTATGTACAAGGCCCGAAATGACTGAGGATGCAAGAAAACAAAGCTGGTAAATACAGAAAATGCATTTGTCATAAATATAAAGGGAAGGGTAAACCCCTTTAAAATCCCTCCTGGCCAGAGGAAAAATCCTCTCACCTGTAAAGGGTTTAGAAGCTCAAGGTAACCTCGTTGCTACTTGACCAAAATGACCAATGAGGGGACAAGATACTTTCAAAAGCTGGGAGGAGGGAGAAAAAACAAAGGGTCTGTGTCTGTGTCTGTCTGTCTGAAATCAGTGGAAGCTAGGAGCCTAAATACCTACTGTAGAATTTGACCCAATAACCACAATAATACTAATTTGCATTTCTAGAGAGATTTTCTTCTTCAAAGCATTTTACACACATGTTTTCTAACTCTCTGCTTCAAATAAAAGCCATTATTGACAGACAATTATATTCTTCCGTCACAGCACAGACAAATAGGAGAGTGAAGAGAACACAGTTTATTAATGGGATTTTAAGCAGGTTCTCGTATGGAAAATAATTAAAGATCCAGCACTCAAAAGATGACTCTGCTTAGCTGTGTGCCTTGTGGCTTAAAGCAGAATTCCAAGAACATTACTTCCCTTTTTGAAATGGTTTCTCAATTCATGACAACTCAAAATATCTGCTTCCACCTAGTGGTGCGGGTTTGCATAACATGTGTTGTTTGTATTCCCTGTTTTCGATATCTTTGCCTAAAAGATAAAATACATCCGAATCTACTGAGACAATTCACACTTCTGCACAAAGCCACAACAGCACTAAGAATGTATATCTTTGTTAGCAAATAGGATCATTAGGGAGAAGGAAAAGGATAATCTCAGAAAGAGGCTCTCTCTTTCTCCTTCACTTTATTCTATCTAGGTTTTTCTACTGTTCTCATCAATGAAGTATCTGAGTAGCTTCCTCTAGTACATTAATAATATGACTCACATCTGTCATGGTCATATCTTTTATTGGACTAACTTCTGTTGGTGAAAGGAGTGCACAGAGTTCTCCTTCAGGTCCTTGAAAGGTTATTTCTTTCACCAACAGAAGTTGGTCCAACAGAAGATATTACCTCAGCTAGGGTGACCAGATGTCCTAAGTTTATAGGGACAGTCCAGATATTCGGGGTTTAGGCGCCTATCAATCCCACCCCACCCCCATCACGATTTTTCATACTCACTATCTGGTCACCCTATCCCTCCCCCACCTTGTCTCTCTAATAGCCTCGGAATGACATGGGAGTTTGTTCTCCTGTCACAGGCTGTCCCCTGAGAAAGCTCTATCTACTGCACAGACAAGCCTCATCCTTCTAGTAGAACACTTCATGGTGCCTGAGAAATAGGCCCTGTCAGCCACACCCCTAATCCCAGGGATTTACCTGATATTTTAGATATACTGGGCCCTGGCCACTGAGCCCCTGGAAGAGAAGGACTGCGACCTGGAACCTGACTTGATGTGTTCACGTTGCAGAAGTATTTACACGGTGTCGGAAGGCAAACAACAAACAACACTTCAATGGTCACTGAATGAGGGGCCTGTGGAAAAAAATACGACCATTGTGCAATTCAAGACTGTGTCAAAATGCACGTGCACAGTACTCAGACTCCCTGAATCCTGGCATTTCCGAACTTTCCATTGCTCAGTTTTGCAAACTTACTAATTGTTATTTTCATGCAGATTTTTATGTATTTGTTGGGCGTCTAAAGATATAAAAATACAGACATCGGTTCATATCATTGTCGTGCAAACATCCCCATTTCATTGTTTGTTTTTAAAGAAAAAAGTACAGGACTAGGTTCTGGCAATTTCTGTATTGAGCTGTAAAGAAAGATATTTTTAAGGGTTTTGAACTGTCGAAACAGAGGCACAGAGATTGTCTCACACAGGGAGGAGTGGGTGATGCAGTGCACACTTTCCCAAGCCAGCAGAGCTGCTGGACCCCAAGAGATTCCCCCTCTATTCCTGAGTCAACCTTTGCCAGAAGCAAGCAGACAGAAGGACAAAAGTAGCTCTCCATTTTAATAAAGGCTCTTGTAACTTCCTGGGTAAACTGGTCCCTTCCATTCTTTAGCTGACTATTACTCAGGCTCTTTTCTTACTGGCAAACTTGAATTTTGATTTTTCTACGTCATGGCCAGTCTTTATCGTCTCTCTTGTAAACTTGAATATGCCAATCCCTGAGACGACATACTTTCTTGTTTTTTCCTGATTCGGCAATCCTAGCTTTGGGGATTGAGCTCCCATTTAAGGTACTTTTAATGATGACCCCCAGTCCTTTATTTCATCTATCAGGATGTTCAAAGAGAGCAGCTACCCTTCACTGAACGCCACTGCTCTGACTTTGGATTCCCTTGTAGAATGTGTGGGGCTGGGGTAGTTGTCTCAGCTGGATTCTTAATCCAGAGGAAAGACGCTCTCCCCTGTTCAATCAAGATCAGAAATGGCACATAGATTTGGGAGAAAAAGTACATTTTATTTTTACTCTATTTTCTTATTTCTCAAAAGGAACAGTACAACAAAGATAAAAACATTGTGAATAATCAATATAGGTATTGATGTATCTCGTCTGAAATGGGACAGCTGCTCTTCTACTCTCGGGATGGATGCTATGTCAATAGATAAGATAAAAAGACAGGCCTAACTGAGAGACTGAACCCATATGAGGGCCAAATTCTGCTCCTCGGTTACATGAGTATGTCGCTCCCCGACTAGGGCCCAAATCTGTGTAAAGAAGAGTACATCTGGTCCCAAGGGAGTATCGAACAACTTCCAAACTGTATAAGAAGGGTGGTTGAGTCTAAACTAGAAAGACAGTTCCAAATATGGACCGCAGTTCAGGAAAGCAGCCTTATTCATCCCAGCATATGATGTAAGAAAATTCTGAAAATGTGGATCTTAGATCATGGTCATAATTTAAAAAAATTAATTGACACAGCAGACACCATTCACATTTGAAACATAAAGTAGCTTAAAACTGTCCTAGCTTGAAGTGGTGTGAAACTGCTTCAGGAAATGTGGTCCTCTTACAAGTGTAGATGTGAGGTTGCACATATGGTAAAGCCATGTATACAGAATACATGCTGATCTTAATCCTACAAATTTCCTAAACACTATACAGAATATCTAATTGCTTATTTTTAAATCCTAATCAGAGGAAAATTAAAATGATTTGTGCAAATAATTGAATTCTAAGGATTGTGTAACAACAAACACTCTTATTTTCTAGATCTACTGAGAGCTAGCTCTGAGAGAACAAAACAGTATTTTCAGTGTTTATGGGTCTTTACTGAAGCAGGTCTATTCTTTATCGAAGAACAGGAAAAGAAAAGAATTCACAATATTGTTATCCCTTTTGACATGAGTAATTCGTGAATATTTTGGGTCTTGTGAGTTGTTTCCACTGGGGGAGAAATGGATGATGGAGTCAGGTATTTTTTTGACACAATCCTGCTTATTTACAAAGAATGTACACAAAGTTCTATTTCCCTAACGACAGCAGGAATAGTTTCTTGGCTCACAATTCCAAGCCTCTTTCTATCCAGCAGTCTACCCTAAAGCGCGCGTGCTCTCTCTCTCTCTCTCTCTCTCTCAACTTTTTCTGAGATCACACTACAAATACTTCTCTGCGGCTCCTTTGTGCTTCTGCGGTGTCACACTCCCTCTCTTCCTCCCCCCCGCCCGAACCCCATCTCTCTGCATTTGCATTCAGACCCTAGTGAAAGCCCCTTCCACTGTATGGCTCAACTCCTAGTCCAACTTTACTTGATGGTGACTTCTATTAAGTCAGCCATCTGTTCCACAAAAGAGCTTGATTGTTTTTACATTGATCCTGAATAAAGGACAACTGGTATGCCCACCAGCTTCAATAAGGCTTCCCCTTTCCCCAGCATAACTACCTGTTTTCATGTTGTTTTTATAAATCTGTATCTTGTACATGTCCGCAAAACCCACAGCATTCTTTTATTTTTACGAACCTGAAACAGGATATTGAATGCATAATTTCAGTTACACCAATGTAAATCTGTGGTAATTCATTAGAATTAGTCCATATTTATCCTGGTGGCAAAATAGGTTAGCACGTCACTAGAGAAAACATGACACTTTTTGATAATTGTTATTGTTGCCGGCACCCAGTGCCAGAAGGGGCCAAAGTCAAAACCCAAGGGCTTCAGGCCCAGGCAGGGGGCGGGGGGAGCTGTAACCTGATCCCAGGGCTGAAGCCCAAGTCTCAGCCCTGGGCCCAGGCAAGTCTAACTCCAGCCCTGGCGACCCTATTAAAAAGGGATCCCGACCCACAGTTTGAGAACCGCTGTGCAGTAACGTGCACTGATTATTGGTGATACTTGGTTTCCTCACAAAGACATGCACAAGGTTACATGGAACTCACCAGATGGTTAAACCACAAACCAGACTGAACACATGCCAGGAGACCAGGTTGTAGGCGGTCAGGCATAGTGGTCAGAGTGGGAGTCATACCTAGTGGTGAGTGTCCAAATGCCAAAAGCAGGGATTGAGACAGGGCCAAAACCAAGAAGCAGGTCCAAAGATTAGAACTAGAGTCAGAATCCAAATGCCAGAGCCAAGAATCAAGTAGGGTGACCAGACAGCAAATGTGAAAAATCGGGGTGGGGGTGGGGGGTAATAGGAACCTATAGAAGAAAAAGACCCCCAGATCAGGACTGTTCCTATCAAATTGGGATATCTGGTCACTCTAGAATCAAGAGAGAGTCGGAGTCAGGAATCAGAGCCAAGGGTCAGAACCGGATCACCGGGGCCAGGGAAGAAGGGAGCAGGGCTTGTTCTGAGGAAGGAGCAAGGCTGGGTGTAGGACAGGATCTGGGCTGAAGCTGTGGAGGAGCAGAGCAAAAGCAGGGCTTGGCAAGAGCTGAGCCCAGGGAGGCAGAGAATCACTGAGCACCCAGCGAGCGACTGCTGCTGCTGAGTTTAAGAACCAGGCAGCTAACTTCTTCAGCCAATCTGGCAGGGTGGTCCAAGCAGGCTAGTGTCGGAGGATGGTGCCGTGGGGAAGGCGAGCAGAGCTTCATCATCATGGGCTTGCTTCTGGACGGCGCCGTGCCTTGTGGGGCCGGAGGTCTATCTTGCCTGGTGGGAAACTGCGGTGCCATCATAGAATCATAGAATATCAGGGTTGGAAGGGACCGCAGGAGGTATCTCGTCCAACCCCCTGCTCAAAGCAGGACCAATCCCCAATTTGTGCCCCAGATCCCTAAATGGCCCCCTCAGGGATTGAACTCACAACCCTGGGTTTAGCAGGCCAATGCTCAAACCACTGAGCTATCCCTCCCCCTAGCAATCAAGTCCCTGGCCACCTCAAACGTGTCTAGGATGGAAGGGAGCTCCTGCTCCTCCACCTGGCACTCTCTAGCAGGAGGGTCCTGCCAGAGGGTGGGGAAGGGCCAGGATAAGTGTAAAGCAGCTCTGAGACCTCTGCCCATCATAGAGGAGCCTTTCCAGAGGGTGGCCATAGACATAGTGGGGCCCCTCAGCAGGGCAACCCGGTCGGGGAAGAAATACATTCTGGTGGTGGTAGATTTCGCTATGCGCTACCCCGAGGCAGTGGCCACGTCGTCTATGGAGGCAGACACCGTGGCAGACGCGCTGCTCACCATTTTCAGCAGAGTGGGGTTCCCCAAGGAGGTCCTTACAGACCAGAGGTCCAACTTCATGTCAACCCTGCTCCAGTGCTTGTGGGAGAAGTGTGGGGTCCGACACACCTGGGCCTCGGCGTGTCACCCTCAGTCCAACGGGCTGGGGGAGAGGTTCAACGGGACCCTAAAGATGATGCTGAAAAGCTTTATGGACCAGCACCCACAGGACTGGGAGAAGTATTTACCCCACCTGCTGTTCACATACAGGGAAGTGCCCCAGGAATCCACAGGGTTTTCCCCTTTCAAGTTGTTGTATAGGAGGAGGGTGAGGGGACCCTTCGACTTGATGAGGGACGAGTGAGGGGGGAAGGCCTCCCCCGATGGAGTATGTACTGACCTTTCTGGAAAAGCTCGCGGAGCTCATGGGCTTGGCCAGGGGAAACCTAGCCAGGGCACAGAGGAAGCAGAAGGTCTGGTACGACCGCTCAGCACGTGCCTGCTTCTAGGCTACCAGGGACCAGGGGATACTTCTCATCCCCATGAGGAAGCACAAGCTGCAAGCTGCCTGGGACGGCCCCTTCAAGGTCATCAGACAGGTAAATGAAGTGAAATATGTAGTGGAACTGTCCATCCGGGCACAGCGCCACTGGGTGCACCATGTCAACATGATGAAGCCATACTGGGCCAGGGAGAAGTTGGGGCTGGCTGGGTGTGGGCAGTGGGAGGAGAAGGGAGAGGATCCCCTGGTGGGACTCCTCCCTGAGGTGGGGGCTGACCCCTCGCTGGAATCAATTCTCCTCTCAGACCAGCTAACCCCTGCCCCGCAGGCAGAGATCAGAGAGGTGCTGCCTTCACACCGGCAGCTGTTCTCCAGCCGGCCTGGGCTCACTAACCTGGCTGTTCACCGGGCGGAAACAGGAGCCAATCTTCCCATCAGGTGTTCCCCATTCAGGGTCACTAGGAAAACAGCCCAGGACCTGGAGAGAGAGGTTGGAGACATGCTGGCTTTAGGGGTGATCCAGCCGTCCTCCAGCCCCTGGGCCTCTCCCATGGTGCTGGTCCCCAAGAAGGACGGGTCGATCCGGTTCTGTGTGGATATGGGAAGTTCAGTGCCATCACCGTGTCCGATGCCTACCACCGATAAAATCTCTAGACAAGTTGGGGGGGCGCTGATGTGATGAAGTGGGACTGTTCTTAATGGTTCCTCTGAATAGTGTGGGGGTGCCTCAGTTTCCCTATGCAGTTCTTAAGTATCTAGGTGGTGGGATAAGGGTGTATGATCACTGCAGAGCCCTAGAGGGCAGGTGTGTGCAGGAGTCTGGACACAGAGAATGGCCAACACCCTGTTTCCTGGCCACTGATGGCCTGGGCCCTTCCCCCCTGCAGGGTGAGAGCTAAAGGGTTGGAGAACAAGGGAATCAGGTGACCTCCTGGCCCCGGAAAGGAACAAAGCCCAGAAGAGGAGGGGCTGGAGGGAGTTTCAGTTTGGGGCTGGCTGGGACATGGAGTAAAGGGCAGACGTGGTTGTCTGGCTCACTGCCCCCCAAAATGGACCCAGCTGAGGGTCCTGTTCTCTGCACCTACAAGCTCTGTTTTAGACCATGTTCCTGTCGTTTAATAAACCTCTGTTTTACTGGCTGGCTGAGAGTCACATCTGACTGCAAAGTTGGGGTGCAGGACCCTCTGGCTTCCCCAGGAGCCCCGCCTGAGTGGACTCACTGTGGGAAGCGCACGGAGGGGCAGAGGATGCTGAATGCTCCGAGGTCAGACCCAGGAAGCTGTGTGAGCTGTGTGTCCTGCAGACAGTCTGCTCACAGACAGGAGACTTCCCCAGAGTCCTGACTGGCTTCATGGGGAGCAGTTCCAGAGCATCGTCCGGGGACTCCATGACAGCTATCAAATCCCCCCTCACTCTTCTCTTCTGCAGACAAAATAACCACAGTTCCCTCAGCCTCTCCCCATAAGTCACGTGCCCCAGCTCCCTACTCATTTTCATTGCCCTCCACTGGACTCTCTCCAATTTGTCCGCATCCTTTCTGTAGTGGGGGCCCAAAACTGGACGCAATACTCCAGATGAGGCCCTCAGCAGTGCTGAATAGAGGGGAATAATCCCTTCCCTCGATCTGTGGGCAATGCTCCTACTAATGCAGCCCAATATGCTGTTAGCCTTCTTGGCAACACGGGCACACTGCTGACTCATATCCAGCTTCTCATCTGCTGTAACCCCAGGTCCTTTTCTGCAGGTCCTTTTCACCAGTTCCTTATCCACCTTTCAATTCTCATATTAGACCCCATCTTCTCCAATTGAACTAATAATTTCCCAATTGTATCAAATGCCTCACTGACATCCAGGTAGATTAGATCATTGGTTCTCAAACTGGGGGTCACAACCCGGTTAAGTGGGGGGGTCACGAGCCCCAACCCCAGCACGCGGCTGTAAGTTGCGAGCCCCGACCCCTGCGCCAGGCTGTCAGCTCCGACCCCTGTGTGGAGCTGCAGGGCTACGAGCCCCAACCCGGGCACACGGCTGTGGGTCCCGACCCCTGTGCTAGGCTGTGAGCCCTGACCCCGGTGAGTGGCTGTGAGTCCCGACCCCGACCCCTGCGCCGGGCTGTGAGCCACGACCCCGGTGTGCAGCTGTGAGTCCTGACCCCAACCCCTGGGCCAGGCTGTGAGCCCCGACCCCGACAGGGAATCGTGGTTGTGAGCACCGACTCCAACCCCCATACAGGGCTGCAAGCCCAGACCCCAACCCTGGGCAGGAGCGGGGCTGTGATCCCTGAGTCCGACTGCCACATGGGGTTGCAAGTCCTGACCCCAACCAGGAGTGGGGCTGTGAGCCCTGAGCTGGGGCATCCAGGACGCTGTGAGCCCCGATTCCTGTTATGGGGTTTCAGGCGGAGCCCGGCCATGCTGAGGGTTATCAGCCGAGAGCACACACAGGGTTGTCAGCCCCGAGCCCCGCCACCCTCTGCGTTTTAGTCTTAATTTAAAAGCAGTGAGTAAAGGTAAATTCATTTTAAGCCATAGGGTTTACATTTAGTATTTAACATAGTGTTAAATATCAAAAATGTGTTTTTAATTTTTAAGGGGGGGGTCGCACTCAGAGGCTTGGTGTTCGAAAGGGGTCACCAACACAAAAAGTTTGAGAACCACTGCCTTAGATCTACTGCATTTCCTTTGTCTAAAACCTCAGTTATCTTCGCAGAGAAACAGATCAGGTTGGCCTGGCAGGACCCACCGATTGTAAAACCAGGTGATATTTTATCCCAGTTACCGTTCACCTCTTTGTCCTTCATTACTTTCTCTCTCAAAATTTGTCCCAAGACCTGGCAGACAGTTGAGGTCAAATTAAAAGGCCTGTAGATACCTGGACCACGTTTTTTTCCATTTCTTAAAAATAGGAACTATATTAGCAATTCTCCACTCCCCCGCCCCGAGTTTACAGAGTCATCAGAAATCCTTGCTATTGGGCTTGCAATTCCATGTGCCAGTCCCCTTACTCTGCATGGATGGAGCTTATGGGGTGCTAGGGGCTGCAGTGAGTGGGGTGGGAGGACCCAGTAGGGGGCACTCGCCCCTTCTAGTCTGTGCCGGCCCCAGCATAGTGCTCAATTTGTGCTATTTTGGGGGTTGTAAATCTAAGCTCCTGAGCGCTTGTCACTAAGGAGCCCATGTGCAGTGCAGCCTGGTCATAGAATCATAGAATATCAGGGTTGGAAGGGAGCTCAGGAGGTCATCTAGTCCAACCCCCTGCTCAAAGCAGGGCCAATCCCCAATTTTTGGCCCAGATCCCTAAATGGCCCCCTCAAGGATTGAACTCACAACCCTGGGTTTAGCAGGCCAATGCTCAAACCACTGAGCTATCCCTCCCCCCTGGCTCCCTGGCCCAGCTCCCCACGCTCTGTGCAGCACAGTGCAACTAGATATGGGATTCTTCACTTGTCCTAATCTACTGTGCTGTGTGGTTGTGAAACAGCTGCTCCGTCCCACCCCAGAGGTGGCTGCATCTCAGTGCTGGGCAAAGGATCCCTGTATAAATAGCCCCTGCGCCCCACCCCAGAGGTGGCTACATCTCAACCCCAGGGATGAACTGAGTGACTGGAATACAAGTGACTCTAGTCCTGGGAGTGACCAGGGCTGCTGGGCCTCTTGCCAGGGAGGTGGGCAAGAGATTGGGGCCCTGAGGTGGTGCAAGGCCAGGGCCGAGATTCTTCTGGCAGTGGGAGCCCAGTGACTCAGTCAGTGCCCTGCTCCCAGCCAGCCCTCCCCATTCACCGAGCCCTTCGTGCCAGCCATGTCGCTCTGAGTTGCACTAGGTGCCACTCGATAGGTCACCTACAATCACACGGTTTCTTTTCGGTGCCTCGACTGGGCAGCGGGTAATGAGAGGTGGATAACGGATTCTCCAGGCCAGGACTACAGACCTGCTCCCCCGCTGTGCCAGGGATGCCCCGCTGGTCCCATCTCTGCCCCAAGAGCCTCCCCCTGCAGTTCCTGGCAGGGAAGGGATTGCCCCACTGCCAGCGCCCAGCAGGCCTATGTGTGACATGAGTTTGGGGGTCTCAACCCCGTCCCTAGGGGGATGGGTCCATGCTCTGACGGGGATTAGCTGACAGCCAAGGACTGGCCAAGAGTGCCCTCCCCGCCTTCTCGGGCAGGGCAAGGGGTGGAGTACAGAGTGATCTGCTGTGGGGCCCAGGCCCTCAGTCTCTGGGGCTGGCATCACTGCCCCAGCAATGAACCTCCCCCAGGGGCAGGGAGCAGCTGCCGGGTCCAAAGCATCCCAGCAAACACTTGGCCATTCGGCACCAGCCAGGGGAAGGTCTCGCACCCAGGCCATTCTGGATCAGAAGCGTGTGTGGAGAGATGGGAGCTGAACACGGACCCCTCTCCAAACTCCCAGCAGCCCCCAGGGCCTCGTCCCTGCGATCCCTCTACCGCCATGGGCACAGGGACCCTCAGCCAGCCCCCCCATAGGGCCCAACAGTGGGGAACCCAGCCCCTTACCTGGCTGGTCCCTCCCACGGCCTTGACGCTGGCCCCAGTTCAGCCCCGTTCCCCCACTCTGCAGGGCTCTGGAGAAGCCTCCACTGGCAGCTTTGCCACTGGCGCTCTGTGGCAGCTCCTGCCGAGGCCCCAGGGCCCAGGCCGGGCAGCGCTGCCCTCCCAGGGGGCTCGTTAGCCAGGGCCATGCAGAAGCCTGGGGCCCAAAGGCCAACCATGGCTCCCCAGCCGGGAGCGGATTTCCTTGACACCTGGGTACCCCAGGGGGCCAGATCCTAAAGAGCAGGAGGGGAAGATGCAGAAAGAGGAGAGCTGTGCCCGGGGCCGTAGAGCGGGAGGATGGGACAGAGCGACGTTTAAACCAGAGGGGCGGAGGGTGCGCCCCATCTTCCTCAGAGCCCTGGGCTGGCCTGTGCCCCCTGGCCCCAGGGGTGGGGGCTGGAAAGTGACTTGCCTTGCCCCAGAGTGCCAAGGCCACTGGCTGTACCGGAGAGACAGGGCAGCTGCAGGAAACCGCCCCCCCCTCCCCGCCCCCGAGCCGGGCTCCGTGGGGCCAGGATTCAGGCCTGGGGAGCTTTGGGCCTTGTGGAGGGGACTCCAGCACTGGGGAAAGGGCCAGCTCGACTGCCCCAGAGCCCAAGGCTTGCGTCACACCCCCATCCCCCACGCCAACGGCCCTGCCCTGAAGGGACCCATCTAGGGGCAGAGCGGAGCTCAGGTTCTGTAGCCCCAGCGTGCCAGTCCCACAGCCGGCAGGCAACGCGGGTGCTGTCCCAACAGGAACTGGACTGAGCCCCTCTCCACAGCCACCACCCACTGTCAGACACTGCTCCCCTGGGACAGATTCGAACCCGTGCCCCAGAGAGGAGAGACGCCCCCAACCCCGCCAGCCCAAAATATTATTATTCATCTTACATAGCACTGAGCAGCAAAACACTTCCCGAAGGAGGTCAGTGTCATCATCCCCACTGTACACATGGGGAAACTGAGGCAGAGGGCAGGGAAGGGATTTGCTCAAGGTCACCCAGTGGCAGAGCCAGACATAGACCTCCAGTCTGCTGCATCCCAATTCAGTGCTTTACCCACTAGGCCACACTGCCTCCCTTGAATCATAGAATCATAGAATATCAGGGTTGGAAGGGACCTCAGGAGGTCATTTAGTCCAACCCCCTGCTCAAAGCAGGACCAATCCCCAATTAAATCATCCCAGCCAGGGCTTTGTCACGCCTGACCTTAAAAACTTCTAAGGAAGGAGATTCTACCACCTCCCAAGGTAACGCATTCCAGTGTTTCACCACCCTCCTAGTGAAAAAGTTTTTCCTAATATCCAACCTAAACCTCCCCCACTGCAACTTGAGACCATTACTCCTTGTCCTGTCATCTTCTAAAAGAAGACTCTGTGGCCATAGCTCGGGAGCGGCTTTCCCTCCACGCACTGCCGGGGGAGGCATGAGATGTTTAGTATTGTCTGTCCCAAGTGTGGGGAGGCACGAGCCACCCCGGGTCCCACACAGGTGCCTCTGTCCAGATGGCATGAAGGCCGAGCGGGCCCATCAGCTTTGGTGCCCCTCTTGCCCCCCAACATTCAGAAGTCACTAGTCAGGCCTCAAAATCATGAGATTTGCTTAAAAAATCACAAGATTTTAATATTTGTTTGCATTCTGGCGTGGCTGTGTTTGGGAGGTGTGAGGTCTGGGGCTTCTCCTCCACGCCGAGGGTGGGCACTTTATCTAACGAAAGTGAAGATTCTTCGTTACTGATCCCATTCCAACTCACCCACCCACCCACTGCTGGGCTCACCATGCAATGATGGGCGTTGGAAATGTTGGCCATTTAAGGGTTAAAGTGTGACGGGTTGTTGGTCTACCCTGGCACTAGAAGGGCAGCAGAAAGAGCAGCAGCCCCACAATTGAGCTGCCTTGGAAATTTGGGGGGGTGTGTGGAACCCTTATGGTTTCACCCCTTGCAAAAAATTTTCAAAAGCCAAAAATGTATATGTGTGTGTGTGTGTGTGTGTGTTTGTGTGTGGTTTTTTTCATCCCCTCCCATCCACTTTCCAGTGGCAAATGAGAAAAGGACAAAGGGCAGAGAAATGGGGGAGGGAAGGGTAATTTTTCGAAGGCTTTTTTTAAATTGCTCATCAAAAACCTGAAATGTTTAGAAAGAAGCAAATTTTTTCTACAACACTGTCAAGAAAAAGGCCAATTTACCAACAAAAAAGCTCAGGCTTTAGTTAAAAGAGGAGCGAAAGAAGCAGGGCTGAAATAGGTACAGAATATAATGAAAGGAGGGGGGTGCTCCTATTTGCCTCCCCTTCACCTGCCCCAGTGTTACAAGAGCAATGGGACGCTCTGTGAAAGCAAATGTCAAGGGAAGTTACATAGTTAGCCAGGGGAACTCACTGCCACTAGATGTCACTGACATTGCGAGCCTGGCAGGATTCAGACAAGGATGGTGGGGGGTGGGGGAGCAAAGGTGTCAGGACAGAATTTAGAAAACAGGGCACAAGGCCACTGCTGACTGTCAGGATGAGAGAAATATGCCCCCCTTCCCCTCCTCCCCCGACTGGTTATGTCATCATTAGCCACGAGGAGGGGGTTCTTGCACCTTCCTCTGAAGTAGCTGGTGCTGGGGTGGCTGGCCCCATTGATCTGATTTGGGGAAGGAGGCAGCAGGGAGAGGGCAGGGTACTGGGCTAGATGGGTCCTGTGACGCTAGCAGACCAGGTGCCAGCTCATGCCCAGGCCCTTAGGCCTCACTGAACACTGACAAATGCAGAGCTTGACCCAGCCTGTGTGTTAGCCGTGTGACAACAGCTGCTGATCAGCGTGTGTGGAGTGTTTCGACTTGTGGAATTGCTTGCAGGATTGATCTCTCCCATAACCTCTGTAGCCCGTGGTATAAAGTTAGAATGAATGTTTGCATCGTAAACCTCTGTAACTGCTCTACACCACTGAGTTTGCAAGGCAGCTTACGTCCACCTAACACTGCGTCTACACTAAAATTTGGCTCCCGCTGATGTAACTCACCTGCTTTGCCGACTTAATCATGCCACTTCCCCCAGTCAGCGTAGTTAGGTCAATGCAGTGTCAGTGTACGTACTGCGTTGCTTACATCGACTGTCCCGCAATGCCCCACACTGACAGTACAATCGATACCACACACCACAGACACAAAGAGCCAGGTGTACACACACACAAGTGCTGTAACTACTGTGGCGGCTGCATGCAGGGCGATTTGATTTTGTAGTGTAGCCGTGGCCTGTGTAATTCCCCCAACAGGGGAGAAGCATGAATTAGTGTAAAGTGCTGGGCCTGCCCATTGAAACCAAACGAGCCATTGCGAAACATCCTTACTGATTGCCTCTGTTGTTAGATATTTCACTGCGTGTGTGTGTGTTCTCCCTGTGTGCTGCCCCAGCTCTGTGCAGACAGCCAGCACAGCAGACCTTGAGTGAACCGCCCAATGACCACAAGATCCGTTAAGGGACGAAGGCACCAGGCCAGGTTTATTGTTGACAAGGCATGCTAATAGCACCTGGCAGATTCTACGAGGATACTAAGACACGTATGCCTGTGACAATGGACACAGCTCAGTGAATGGCGGGACTTTCCATTGCCCCTTGGCTGGACCAACACATTCTCTCAGAGATACCCTGATACAAACAAGCTGCCCCTCTGACTTAGATACTGCCCTCTGACCTGGCTAGTTATTGTCCATTTTTTTTTGTACATGTTGGTTTGATTAAAACATTTGTATTTATTACGTTGCTATTTGTCCTGAGAGCAGGAAAGGAGTATGGATGAGAGCAGGAAAGGGGCACTGAGGGCAGCCCCCTGCCTCTCCCCCCCCACCCCCCAAATGAGGGGCCCTGGATCTGGCTGCAGGAGGTCTCCGCCCTCCTCATAACGGTGGATGGGTGGAGAGTTCACAGCAGGGCACTGAGCAGCTGAGGGGGATGTGGGGAGATGGGGGGGCATCACTGGAGGAGTCAGCGTGTTCTTTGTTGGCTCCTCATGCCCCCCCCCCGGAAAGGGGGCCCCAGGCTGCTCCCCCCAGGGACTGTCAATCATTCAGTGAGGAGCCGTCCCAGCCCCTCCACCCCAATGGGGCCTGGCTTGGCCACCAGATCCAAGGTTCCTGCTGCTTGGCCCCTGCTGATCTGTCCTCCCCCCACCCCCTGCCAGGACATCATTGAGGACAAACTGGACAAGAATCTGTGGCCCTTTTTGTCGGACCCGGTCCCTACCACCAGCTCCCAGGCTGCTGTCAGGTAAGGCTGAGCCTGGCTGGGCTGTGGGTGGCAGAGCCCTGACACACACACCCCAGAGTGTAGGAGCCTCTGTGCCTGGGAGTGTGTGGTCAGGACCCTGCCCTCTACGGTGGAGGGGATGTCCAAGAGCCTGGAGCCCTGGAACCCTCTTACCATGTCCCCCGCGCCCCAGCAGTCCCTCAACACACCAGGGCCCAGGATGGAGGAAAGGGACTGGCCGAGCTTTAGACAGACCCCCAGCCCAGCCCAGGTGCCACCCTCCCCTACTCCCTCTTGCCTGCTTTGGGACTCCTGTCCCACTCCCTTGGGCAGGGCCTGCCCCGCAGCCTCCTCCAGGCCCTGCCCTTCCATCTGGCATTCCCTCAGCGAGCCCCTGGTATCCACACTGCCCCTCTCTCCCCCCAGCGCCCGCTTTAGGCATTGGCACAAGAACAAGCCAGCGGCCGAGTACCGGACGGGCCCGCGCCTCATCATTTACGTGCTGGGTGGGGTGTCCATGTCTGAGATGCGCTGTGCCTACGAAGTGACCCCGGCCATCAAGGGCAAGTGGGAGGTGGTGATCGGTGAGTGGGGCGAGTCCTGGGGGAAAGGGCGGCTGGAATGCCCAGCTCAGGGAGAGTTGGGACCCCCCTGGGAGGGGGAGACCCTAGAACTGCCTGCCCAGCACCTACAGGGCTCCCATGCTACCCTCTGTCCTCCCACACCCAGGGGCCTGGGAACAGATGTGCTTGCCCCACATGGCCTGTATCTAGCCGCCTGATCTCCTGGCCTCTGTCTCCCCAGGCCTCTCATTGCCCAGGGACCATGTGTGGGGCCCCAGTCAGACACCCCCAGTAACTCCCATAGGGATATGGCTCACCCCCTGCACACACCCCTCGAAGACCCAAGGGTGAGGAACACTGTCAGCGCATGGATTCTTGCCTGGCTGTGCAGGGTACAGCGGCACGAGGGGTGCGGTGCCAGGCCAAGGGGGATAGGAGACAGTCCCTCCCCCCCTGCACTAGAGCAGGGTCCAGCTGCAAGGATGGGGGTGATGGTGATGCCAGCCACATACCTGCCTCACTGTGCCCACCACTGCCAACCACCTCTCTCTCCCCCAGGTTCCAGTCACATCCTGACCCCCAAGCGCTTCCTGGATGACATCCAAACCCTCAACCAGCTGGACCCCGAGGAGGCCTAGAAGCAGCCCCCTCCCCCCAGAGACTCTGCCCCCCACAGTTTGCTGCCCCCAGCTCCACCTGCTCTTCTCAACAAGGCATCTTCCCCCCTACTCTTGGCTGCGGTGTCAGTTCTTGGGTGGGGGGAGGACCCCCAGGCTGCTTGGCTGTTCGGGCAGGGGGCAGGCCAGGCTTCCTCCCGTCTTTGCAAGTCTTTGCCTCCCGTTAACAGCAGCTGGGAGGGAGGGAGAAGCTAGGAATTGCACACCCGCCCCGCAAGGCAGGTCAGTCTGTCCCAGAGGCTTGGGGAGAGGCTCTGCTTTCACTTTGGCCCGTTCGCTCCATCTGACGCTGTTGTGGGCCAGATGTAAACCAAGTTGGCTGGGTTTCAGTCCAACACTCATTGCAGGGCCTCTTGGAGAGGCACCAAGTCCCAGGGTTAAACAGGGCGCCCTGGGGCTCCCAGCTCCCTGCACAAACAGCAAAATCTCATACCCAGTGTGACGAAGGGGGACTGTTCTTAATGTTTCCTCTGAATAGTGCGTAGTTCCTCGGTTTCCCCTAGGCAGTTCTTAAGTATCTAGGTGGTGGGATAAGGGTGTATGATCGTTGCAGATCCCTAGAGGGCAGGTATGTGCAGGGGTCTGGACACAGAGAATGGCCGACACCCTGTTTCCTGGCAACTGATGGCCTGGGCCCTTCCCCCCTGCAAGGTGAGAGCTAAAGGGGTTGGAGAAGAAAGGAATCAGGTGCCCTCCTGGCCGGGTAAAGGGACAAAGCCCAGAGGAGGAGGGGCTGGAGGGAGTTTCAGTCTGGGGCTGGCTGGGACATGGAGTGAAGGGCAGACGTGGTTGTCTGGCTCACTGCCCCCCAAAATGGACCCCCCAGCTGAAGGGTCCAGTTCTCTGCACCTACAAGCTCTGTATTAGACCATGTTCCTGTCATCTAATAAACCTTCTGTTTTACTGCGAGAAGCAGCGCGGGGCGAGGGATGTGCTGGCCACGGCTTCCTGCAGCCCCCGTTGGCCTGCAGTGGGGAACCGCGGCCAGTGGGATCCGCGATCGGCCAAACCTGCGGACGCGGCCGGTAAAGAAACTGGCCCGGCCCACCAGGGGGCTTACCCTGGGGGGCTGCGTGCCAAACGTTACCGACCCCGGTGCTACAGCAATTTCCCGTACAGCAATGGCTCTTACAAGACAGAGTAAGTTAGAACAACCCAGAGTCTAAAGCTCAGGTGTATTTGAGGATCTGGGCCAGTACTTGGCTGGTTCTATAGTAATGACCCCTGAGCAAGCAGTGTAATGTACATGCTTATCACTGAGCTTGTCCAGAGGCTGCAAAGAATCATAGAATATCAGGGTTGGAAGGGACCTCAGGAGGTCATCTAGTCCAACCCCCTGCTCAAAAGCAGGACCAATCCCCAATTAAATCAGAATGACTAGATGTCCTGATGTGTAATAAAAACACTTCGAATCATAAAAAATCAACCCAGCCTACTTTACAGGGCCTGATCCTTCTCTCCCTTACAGCATCTGAGCAGTAGGAGAATGGCTAATACGGGCCAGTATTATGGTTGTTGTATTCTATTTATAAAAGTATAATACTGGCCAGTATTATAGTTGCTGTATCGTGTTATAAAACAACAAAATAAATAGAAAAATAAAAAATACAAATGAATGTTTTGAATTAATTTGGGGAAAAGAATTTACAGCACAGTACAAGGATTTAAAACATTTAAAACATTCCTTTCTTTCTCTCCAGTATTATAGTCTCTCTTGTTCCAATTTTGGGTCGCAGGAGCGAGTAGTATAAAGGCCCTACCATCAATCAAATGTTAACCCCACCCCTTGACCCTGTAAGCCCTGCACACAGGTCACTGGAAGTCCCACCTCATGGGAGTATTACTTGCAGGGTCAAGGCGGACACATGTCCAGAAGCAAGGTGTGTCATGTGACCCCTGTAAGAACTCCTCCCACTGTCCTCTGCTGATCAGGATGGATTTTGCCCTGACAGGAACGACTCGAGAGAAGATTTGACCAATCAGGGGGAGTTCCGGGGTTTGTGTGACCCCTCTAAGAACTCCTCCCACTGCCCTATACCAATCAGGAAGGGTTTCAGCCGCTGGGGACCACCCCGAGAGGAGATTTGTCCAATTGGGGGGAATTCTGGGGCGGGGTGACCCGTCAGGAAGTGGTTCGTGTGACCCCTCTAAGAACTCCTCCCACCACCCTCTACCAATCGCGATGGGTTTTGGCCACAGAGGACAACCCCGAAAGGAGATTCGACCAAAATAGGGTGGGTTCTGGGACGGGGTCAACCGCCCAGAAGAGGGTCGTGTGAC
Organism: Caretta caretta; assembly: GCF_965140235.1. NCBI lineage: Eukaryota > Metazoa > Chordata > Testudines > Cheloniidae > Caretta > Caretta caretta. The sequence continues at coordinate 17,507,455 of NC_134225.1, forward strand.
CCCTCTAAGGACCCCTTCCAACGTCCTCTGCCAATCAGAGTGCAGCACCATCACCTCATAAGTCCCAGCGCTGGGAAGAGGAGGCCATCTCTTACCAAGAAGACATGTTTTAGAAATTGTGGAAAGGCTGAGAGGAAACGTGGACTCCTTTACCACTCCTGTGAGACCTTCAGACTTTGTTTTAGCCCCGAGGACCTTTGGAGTTGTGTGGAGAAAGCGCTACAGCAGCGACAGTTCTGAAGAGGATGAGAGAGAAGCCAAGGGGATTCCTTTGGCCCAGCCATTGATGGATATGCCAGAATCCGACCCTGAAGCCCAACTGCTCATGAGACACCCCCATGAGCATGGTGGCCTCTTGTCATCCGCCACCCTGGAGGAGGAAGGCCATCATGGCGTGGGGGAGGCACTGGCAGACAAGGTGAATGGAAAAGACGTAGCTCAGGTAAATGAATGATTAAGAAGCGACGGTCGATGATTGAGTGTAATGGGGTTAGGAACCAGGGGTTGTGTAAATCTAAAAACAAGCAGTGGGAACTTACGCTTGTTTCTTGTCTGAAAATCTCTCGACAGCTTGACGATGCCTTTCTAGAGGACCCGGAGGCCCTGGACGGCGTTGCATGAAACAGCGAAGGTGAACCAGGCCCGCCTTGTTTTTGCTCAACGCCGCTAGAAATTGTTGAAGATGACTCCGAGGAGGACGGCTATGAGGAGTTTAGGAGAGGCTTGGCATGGAACTCGCTGAGCCAGTGCCACGTCACGAGCGTAAAAATGTTATGCGGACTATTGTACACGTTGCTGTTTATGCTGTTCTTCATCACTGGCTTAGGGAAAAGCTTTTTGAAAATGGTGAGGGCTGTGTCATAAATGCCCCAGCCCAATGGCACCATGCCTGTGTGACTTGGACTTCAATGGATAGAAACTGCAAGCTCTGGGGCCTGTGTGCTGAGCTGTGTTTGGAAAGCTTATTGAACACTATTATTGCCATAGGTTATGTTATGCAACATCTGTGCCTAACCCAAGAACATTTAGCGCAAGCGGTGATCTTGAGAAATGCTGTGCAATTCAGTGGAGACCCTGACCGTGTTTTAAAGAAAATGTCCAAAATGGAAGATGCCTGCTTACAGCGTTACATTGACCGTCTGGTCCACACAAAAACTGACAGAACCCTGCTTAAGAAAAAGACTATTTGTAAGAAATCTAAAAGGATTAATTGAGAGAATGATGAGGGGACAAACATGCAATATCAAACTTGGTCACTGTACATTTTAAAAAATCGAATGAAAAGGGCTTTGTGATTATCTGTGTTTCTGTTAGAAGGTCTCTGGCCCTAAAGTGAGCGAAAAGTTTTAATGGAGATCTGGGTTTGTTTTCAAGAAGCTGTATGACTTTTAAATTGAAAAAAAATGGTTTGTGAGAACCTAGCTCTTGTGTCTTTGTGTAAAAGAGACCCATTTACAGCAACAAGCTGTGAAGTGGGAGGGGAACAAATCCTAAAAATGTGTTTACAGTGTAACCCTTCTGCCCATCAGAGTTGGCAACAACAGGGTCTAGGTTCAGTATCTAGGAGTTCCATTCCAGGAACACAATGCAAAACCAGGTCAAGCCCCCACCAGTGGGGCACTGAAGCTCCCCTACGACAAGTTGAAATCACTGAATACTGTGTTAAGTAGTAGGGGGCCTCAGAGCTGGGGCACCATGAACCCAAAGTGAATTCAGCTCTGCAGTCTGTAACCAAACTCCTAATAGAATTAAAATTCTCTCTGATATTACATAATGGAGAGAAGGTGCAATTGGTGTTTGGGGCCCTCAGAAGGGGGCTCACACCACTAGGCACAAACCTCCAGCCTCAAACTCTCTCAATTCACTGGCTTTTGCAATCCTTGTCCCTTGCCTAGCGAGTGCTACTTAGTTGATCTTGAGTCCCTCCGTCATAAAAGGCCAAGTACAGTTCCACTGTCCTTGGTTCACATAATCAGGATAACGACACTTTATTCTTCCTGCCCCAATAACAGAGACACTGGGGATCCCACAGCAGCCAAAGTGACCGTTTGGGCTCCTGTGGGCTCATGCTAGGCGGGGTGGGTGTGCCTGTGCAAACGAGATCAGCTCCTGAAGTCCTTTTCCACAACTCACCACCAGATGTCAGGGTAGAGCTCATCCTGCCTCTGCTTACAACACGAAAACAAAACAGGGATGGTTCAGACATGTGTTTGAGTACAACAGAGTTGACTCATCCTGTTGAACTGAATGGTTTTAACCACACCCCCACTGAATAGTGAAGGTAACTGTGATTCCTTACCCTTGTTGCGATAGGGATAAATTTGATGGGTGTGCACCCATAGTAAGGGAGGTGGGTGGGTGAGTTCGGATTAATATGAAATGAAATAAAACCTCAGGAATTCGCAGATGCTATTGGGCAGTTTAAATATAATCCCTGGAGTTGGGAGAGCACTACTGGACAGTGAAAATGACCCAGGAATTGGCAGAACTCTACTGGACAGTTTAAATATGACCCAGGAGTGGTTTTGAATGCTATGGGTCACTCTTTCTAGCAATTCAAAGCCATTAAAAGTTTAAAATACTATATTTACCAAAAAAAAACCCAAAACAACCAACCAAAAAACCCCACCACACACATTAATAATCAAGGTGGGCCATTTCCAGCACAAATCCAGGTTTCCTTACAATGTAAGTGATCACTTTAGATAAGCTATTACCAACAGGAGAGTGGGTTTGTTTTTCTTTGGGGGGGGAGAAAACCTGGATTTGTGCTGGAAATGGCCCACCTTGATTATCATACACATTGTAAGGAGAGTGATCACTTTAGATAAGCTATTACCAGCAGGAGAGTAGGGTGTGGGGAGAGAAAACCTTTTGTAGTGATAAACACTCATTTTTTCATGGTTTGTGTGTATAAAAACATCTTCTGTATTTTCCACAGTATGCATCCGATGAAGTGAGCTGTAGCTCACAAAAGCTTATGCTCAAATAAATTGGTTAGTCTCTAAGGTGCCACAAGTACTCCTTTTCTTTTTGTGTTTTAAACTCTCTCTCTCTCTCTCTCTCTCTCTCTCTCTCTCTCTGTGTAAAAAAAAACATAGGTGGGTTTTTTTTAAAGTATATGGCTGCAAACTGATGGTAATGGTGTGTTTCAAACTAACAGGGTGTTTTTTTACTGTGCAAAATGTGTTTTAAACTGGATTTTAAAAGTTGATTTTAAAAGCAGTTTGGTTTTTATTTTGCAAAATGAGGTGTATTTAAAAAAATGTTTGCGGGTTTGTTGTTTTTTGTTTTAAAGTGGTAGAAATAAACTCAAAACTCCTGTTTGTTGTGCAGCCTGAAATGGATTATTTTGTTTGAAAGCTCTGACTTTTTAAATAGAAAAACACCCTAATGAATATTTTATTTTTAACTTTACAAGACAGTTTCATGTGATTTATAATAATCATCATCATCATCATCATATTGTCTGCTCCACCGTACGGTGAAAACATGAGAGACCCTTAGACCAGAGGGTAAAGAAGCTTAAAAGAAAAAGAAAAGAGACAGCTGAAAAGAAAAATTCCCCAGATGGATGGATGAAGCCCAGTAAATATACTGTGTTTGTGAGGTTATGAGGTTTTGTATTTTAAGTAAATACATCGGTGTGGGTGAGAAAGATGGTAAAGTTAAGTTTTGTAATATGTCCCTTCCCCCCTAATCGGGTATGTGCAGTTCTCCTGACAATGCTGTAGTCAAAGCTACAGGGACACCTCCACCAGACCAGCCAAAGAACCAGAAATCTGCTTTGAGACCTTTAACAACTCAAAACAGCACAAGAGTGCAGATGAAGCATCAGGGCAGTCCAAACCTCAATTACGTCAAAGCCAAGGACAAAACAAAAAACTCTGGTGAAAACCAACCACGCAAACACAACGCCAGTTCCTCAGCGGCCACCTCCACACCAAGCCCTGAGAAAACCGTGAGTGAAAACGCCCACCTACGATGCTTCGTTCAGAAGACTGAGGGATGTTGTATCCTCGGGGGTTCTAAAAGAACGGTATTCTAAAAAAGGTTTGGGGAAAATATGATGCCTCGTTCAGAATACCGGTGAATGGTGTATCTTCAGGGGGTCTAAAAGAACGGAGGGCTGGAAAGCACATCAACAAAGCAAAAGCTTTGGTGGGAGACTTTTTGAAAAATACTTCAATTTTTGGCTCTGCGCAGGCGTGACTAGTCGTGGAAAGGGGCACCCGCAAGGATACACATCAGCTCAGGTGTAAACAAAAGGGGGGATAGCGCTTGGTGGACAAACAAATGGCTGCCAAAAAGTTCCAGGCCAGGATCGCTGTAAAAATTTTAAAAAGAGCTAAAGAGGTAATGGGGAGGGGGGACAAAAAGAGATGCCCTCGACTGGACGCTCTCAAACTGGCATGTCTGAAAATGGGGAGGTGGAATCAGACTCTCACACAGAGTCTGGTTTAGAAAATTCCCCAGAGTGCTCTCTAGAATGATGGGTCCCCATCTTCTTCCGATGACCCTCACGGAGGCGCCTCGGAGTCTGACTCTCAAATAGCATCTGATGTAGAAGATGCCGCTGATGGTCCCGTAAAGGAACCCCCAAGTAACCCTGAAAATGCAGAGGTGTGTATGGAGAGAGTGAGAAGTTGGCAACGTGAATTACCTAGATTTGGGGGGTCGGTGTATTGTGAGGAATTTCATTTTGTCAATCTTGAGCGAATAAATTCAGCTCAGCAGGTTGTTGAAGCCATACACAGGGGGATACAGTTAGTTCTCAATGACGTTAATGGTAGGGTAGGCCCTGATGATTATGTTCAGTTACATTTAGAGAGCTGTAATTTAACTAAGCCGTTGTTTTTGGTCTGAAGAACTAGGGATGAGCTGTCTGCTGAGGATTTCTTCAATCAGACCTCAAAGCTGCCACAGAGCAATAGAGTTGCATGTCAATGGGACATTGCACCTCGTTGTGACAGTTGTAAAAAAACAGGGGTGGGGACCGCTCATAGAGTTTTAAATTCTATCCTCAGTAGTCAAATCATCCATAAAAAAGAGACAATGTTTAGTAGACCTGACTTACACGGGTACCCATCTGTGTTTTGCGCGTGGACTCTTGGCTGTCATGTCCGACCACAAACCTACGGACGCGGAATCGTTAGCGGGGGCGAGAAAGTTGCATGAGAAACTGGGCTGGTCAGATCAAAAAAAGATAATGCTCAGTGACGTAGCAATGTCTGAACAGCATTTAGGAGTCAACATACAGGTGGTGCTGACGGCGGCGAAAGGGGCTTTTTTAAAATGGGGGAGGGGGGCAGTTTACCCCAAGACTTATTTCATCCTGTTGCACGATGAGCATTACTAGGGGGTTCTGGTTGTGAAAAAGTTGTTTGGAGCAAAAAATTATGGTGAGTTTTGCCCCACGGTGCACAGTCACGGCCACTCTTGCAGGTCCAGCTGCTGCCTCTGCTTGAGCATAACATGCTCAGACAGCGTGGACGTGCAGCTGAGGTCTCCTCGCTGTAGACTGTATTATCAGTCCAGAGAGCGTTTAGACAGACACATCGACTGGGTGTCGACAGAACAAGTTGAATGCCTGTCTAAAACGTTGTGCGATAAGGGTCAGTCTTACGTGGACAAGCGGCACAGGTGTAAAGGGAGGCGCTATAAGCAGGGTCAGGCTTTAATCGCTGGTGATGTAGACGGTCACCTCGGTTTTATGGACAGCCTTAGAAAGCCCGAATCCTCAGAAAAGTGTATTTGTTATGATTCTGAATACACATAGGAGACTGGGTTGCACACTCCCAATTACATTTTTGCTATGTCCCTCAAGCCGGAAAAGTCCTGGGAATTTAAGGGTGATGAGTGTCTTTCTGTGTTTGTTCAGACCTTTATTGGCAAAGACTTCCGGGTCTACACGTTCCAGGCGCACAATTCCAAAGGTTACGATGCATACTTCATCATTAGACAGTTACTGAAGGAAAAGATGTGCCTAGAACTGATCACTCAGGGTAGTAAAGTAATGTGTGTGGAAGGTAAGGTCCTGGGCATTCGTTTTATAGACTCTTTAAACTTCTTGCCCATGAAGCTTGGTAAGCTCCCGCAGGTGATGGGGTTTGAAGGGTGCAAAGGGTATTTTCCACATTTTTTGAACACTTTAGAAAATCAAAATGACGTGGGGCCTATGCCCGGTGTGGAGCACTATGGTGTAGAAAGCATGATGCCCAGGGAAAAAGCAGAGTTTCTCGACTGGTAGCAGGCCCACAGGTAGGAGACGTTTGACTTGCAGAAAGAGCTCGTGTATTACTGTCAGCAGGATGTCAAAATTTTGAGACAGCCTTGTATCCTCTACAGAAAAGAGATTATGAAAAAGATGGAGAAGGGAGATCTAGTAGAGAGAGAACCTGGTAAATTCACCGAGATAAAACTGTGTATAGATCCATTCTGGTACATAACACTGGCATCTGTCTGCATGGCTATGTACAGGTTTATGTTTTTGGAGCCTAACACGGTAGCTCTTCTCCCTCCAGACAATGATCACAGGCAGGAAAAAGATATTCGACCCCATCTGTTCAGTGGCTGTTGTATACCTCTCACAAAGAAACTATACAAATAGGGCATGCTTTACAGGGTGGGGAACTACAGGTAGGCTCCTACTCTTTAGACGGTTATGCCAGTGTTGACAGGGTACACACAGCCTTAGAGTTTAACGGGTGTTCTTTTCCACGCTTGTGCCACCTGTCATTGTGAAAAAGCACAAAACCCTATGACGGGGACAACTTTTGGGTTTCTTTATTACAAGACGCAGCTCAAGACCGACTATCTGAAACAACTTGGTTTTGTAGTGAGGACTCTTTGGGAGCAAGAGTGGGAAGTGATGAAAGAAACAGACAGGGAGCTTGCAGGTTTTTTAAACTGAGCCCAGTTGCCCTAGCCTCTCATGCCTAGGGATGCTCTTTTTGGGGGAAGGACAAACTCTATGCACCTATATTACAAACTTAACTCCAGGGAAGAAATCCACTATTATGATTTTACCAGCTTCTACCCTTTTGTAAAGAAAACCAAAGAATACCCTCTCGAACACTCCGATATAGTTTATGACAAATTTGGACCCCTTGCAAATTATTTTGGAATTGCAAAAGTTAAAGTGTACCCCACACAAGGCTTCTTTTTCCCATTGTTACCTGTCAGAGTGGGTGGCAAGCTTATGTTCCCGCTATGCTGAACCTGTGCGGAAACCGAGCAGCGGGAGATGTGCATCCATACTGACGAGGATAGGGCCATCCTGGCGACTTGGTGCACGGTGGAATTGAACGCGGCCATAGCGAAGGGGTACGCGGTGGCAAAAATATATGAAATCTGGCTTTTTAATGAAAAATCTGATGTACTCTGAAAAGACTTCATCAAATGACACCTCCACCGGAAACAAGAGGCTTCAGGGTACCCCAGCTGGTGCACAGACGAAGAAAAACAAAATAAGTACATGAACGATTTCTACCAGAAAGAAGGCGTGCGTTTGTGCCAACACGAGATCAGGTTTAACCCCGCTAAATGCCAAATCGCTAAACTCTTTCTAAATTCCCTCACGAGTGAGATCCCGCCAGATCAACACATCACCGAGTTTGTGTCGGCAGGCCCGAAAACATACGGGTATAAGCTGTCGGGAGGAAAAGCCTGTATGAAAGTCAAAGGTATTACCCTGAACTTGGCAAACTGTCAATAGATCAACTTTGACAGTTTGAAAGATCTAGTCCTGGACTATTGCACGGGCCTGCGAGAAAACACCTCAAAAAAGAGAGAGGTGCAGCAGCCCTCTATCATAAGGAACAAAAATCAGTGGTAAATAGAGACCAAAACCCTTAAGAAAACACAGAAAGTCATTTACAACAAGAGGGTCCTAGGAGAAGGGTTTAAAACCCTGCCCTACGGATTTTAAAATGGATACGAGGTGGAAACACCCCTTTTCTGCAATTCTCGCAGGGCCTAGCAACTGTGGGAAAAGTTACTTTATAAAAAATGTGTTGGATAATGCCAAACAAAACATTGTCTGTTATGCCTGAGAATATTGGATAACCTGGCTATAAAAAGCATTGCAAGATACACATGTCTGGGCTTGTTGAAACACATTTTGAGCAAGGCTAGGCATGCCCAAGAATTTAAATGTATTTTTTACAAAATTCATCACCATCCGGTCGTTTTGCACTAAGTCGTTAGAATACAATTTTAAAATCCGGTCAAAAGATAAACACTTGCTCCGCTGATGTAAGAAAAACACTCGGTGATAGTCGCAGGCGACAGAGCGGGGGTCTTGTAATTGTCTATTGTGAAACACAATGCCTGGGGCATTTTTGTTTAAAAATTTCATAATGCTTTTAGGAAACAACATGCTCTTCGGGGGGTGCCCGTATGAGTCTAAAAGCTCTCCACGTTACGCTCCGCCAGACACAAGGCAAGCCAGTGTTCACCAGGTTGGTTGTGTGGATGTGCAATACAAACCTAGGGGTCTCTGAGACAGCTTGTCGCCAGGGAGCCAAATCACAAGGGAACACATCTAAGAAATTCTTTTTTGTGTAAGGCACCTTGATAAGACACACGAGAGCTGCACGGTGTCCATGTTCACATATAGTCAAGCAGAACGTCTCTCCTCTGATTTCTCTCTATGATGTTGTCAAAAACCCCATGCACGATCAGATTGACGGTGATGGTTAAAACCTTCCCCAAACGTATTTCTGCTCTCAGGTTCCCGGTTTTAATCAGGGAATAGCCATCGGCGCATTCCTGGTCGGGAGACAGGTCAAAGGCAAACAAGATGTAACTCTGTGGAAACTTCTCACGGTCGATTAACAGAGAACGATCTGTCATGTGTTTACCAGCGTCTGTACCAGATTCGTGTATTCTCTCACGCAGCATCCTGCCTCCAAGTCTGGTTGCAGAGGCTTGGTTGGTATCTGTTCACCATCCACATACAAGGCCACAAAATTAATATCATAATGTTTAAAATGAAAGGGATTTTTAGTGTAACTTCCACTCAAGGCATAGGACAAACCCTAGGACAAGCATTTTGGGTAACTGTCCCAAAAAACAGGTTCTCCTGGTTATTGACCCTGCTGCCCACGGGGATGCTGAACACTTTCATTCCCACACGGTCCACGGGATATTTAGCATTTGTGGTAAGCAGGGACTCCGCGTGCCCCAGACGAACGCTCAGGGCCACCCGTACTTTCTTCACAAAAAGCGATGCTGATACAATGCACAATTTAAAGCCTTCGGCTGCACTGCCCATTAAACAGAAAGCGTCTTTACTGCGCGTCAGTTTAATTTTCACATCCACTCCGTTCAACAAATGAGACGTATCTGTTCTGATCTGTCTTTATTTCAATGGTAATGGTATCGATGTGGTGTTTTCTGACAGGAACGTGATGAGGTTTATCGTAGGTGATGGTGAGAAACTCATTGTTCCTTCCTCAGACAGGGACACAGCATAACAGGGGAACAGAAAAGTCCCTCACAAACTGGTGTTCTACAATAACTGTGTGCAGATACAAGGACTTAACCCCCCCCCCCCGTGATGTCTGCCCAGAAGAGGAATTTTTGGACGCTGCGCTTGGGGCCCAAACCTAGAATGTTAGCTAGCTCCCTGCAGGTAGAAAACATAAAAGTAAAATCAGTGGATTTAAGGCTAACTTTTCTACCCACAGGGTCATAGTTCATGACCACCTCAGGCGGTGGGGGAGGACGAGCCACGGTACTGTTCATATGATCCAATCATTCGGGTATGGACGAGTAATAACCTCGTCGTAGGATAAAACTCTATGCCATATCTTCAAAGGTGATTTCAAAAGGGGTGTTCTCGCGGATAGTGTTCCAGCTGTGTGGGTGTTGTATTTCCACTAACCTCACCTCCCAGGCACCCGGGAGACCCAAGGGCTTAATTAGCTGTATTGTAAAGTTCGAGCTGGTGTTTTGAGGAAAAACTGCAGAGCTGGCATTGCTGGGCAAAGTCATGTAACACCTGCCGTCGCTCATTTTTCTCTCCCTCAGTCTTTGCAGGAGGAATCTTTTTGTTTGTTTGTGTCTAAACGTCAGAATTGAGAAGCTTCCACCCAGCTGGTAAACTTATCGTCCCCGTCCCCCCGGCAAACCATTTCACCAGTAGCTGCTTTTTTCTCCCTTTTCCTTTCTCCGCTAGAACTTTTTCGATCCGGCAAATCCTGTCTCCTTTGGGGTTTACTTTTTGTAAATCTTCAGGGTAAAAAGATCCAGTAACTGTCTCACCCTCGTAATCTTTTAATCGGTATACAGGTCTCTGGCTCCTGGTTAAGGCTTCATCCACTATAAATATCTCATTGGTAAACGTCTGTTCACAACCTTTTTCAAAAGCTCCTTTGGTTTTAGAGAGAGTCTCACGTGGTCGCCTTTTCTAAAAGGGGCAACAACCGGTTTTATTTTAAAACCATCTCTATCAACCAGTTTCCATATCTTCAGAGAATTGGAAGGGTTAACATCAGCGGGTCTGGTACGTAGAGTTCTGTAAAAGCTCTGGTTGTAACTCTTCATAAAGTCAGGTAACAGGTCAAGGTGGCGAAAGGCATTATGGGCTGTAAAATATCGCCACATCCTCCGCATCTTTTTCAAGTTCTGTTAAATCACTCCACAACCCCTGCTTTGACTTCATTATCAGTAACAAAATGCATTAACGCTGTGCCGTTTCAACAATCTGCTAAAAGGTCTGTTTCAAAATTCTTTCCACCGATTAGTTTGTCATTTTTGAGGCACGCGACCTTGGCTAAAAATAGCTTTAAAGGCCTTGGAGACCTCACCACTCATCTTGTCTTTTAGGCCTAAGGCCCAGGCATATTTGGATAGAATGTCTATCACTGTTAAGATGTACTTAAAACCGCTGTTGTGTTTGGAGAACCAGTGCATACGGACCAAATCTGCCTGCCATTGCGCGTCCACATCTGAAAGAACGGTCTTGGTTCTTTTAAAACGTATTCGAGCTGGTTTGTGTAAAGTGTAAGCATCCTGGTGTGAAAGCCAAGCTCCTACCTGTCTTCTATTTAAGAAGTCAAGAAACCAAAAGTTTTATGATGCTTTTTGGCCACTTGAAAAAGAAGATTGACCCCGTCAAAGCCCCCAACTTTCCTGGGGGTTTAACAGATTTTCTTTAACAGAGCCGTCTGCGGAGACATGACTCTTCCTGGGACCGTCTTTTACGAACACAAGTATGGAGGGGGACACGTTCATTCTGACACATTTAAATAAGTTTTATTAATCGCCTGGTTTAACACAATCTTTTACAGCCGCCTGAAACAAAGGACGCCATGACCCCTACCATGAGGGAGTCTGAGCTGGTTCATTCTTCCATTTTTGTCCTTTTCTGGATTTTCCTCTTGAGATCTGGGTCTCAGACAGGAGCAAAAACAGCTGATGCGCGATGGATTTACTCCCACAGGGCTACCGATGTGCAACTTCTCAAAGGCCTCTAGAAAGGCATCGTCGAGCTGTTGAGAGATTTTCAGACAAAAAACAGTGTAAGCACCCCACTGCCTGTTTTTAGATTTATGCAATGCCAGGTCGATTCCGAACCCCATTACACCCCCATGATCGACAGTCGCTTCTTCATCATTCATTTACCTGAGCGCCATCTTTCCCGTTCACCTTGTGACTCTCCCAAGCCACAATCGCCTTCCAACTTTAGGGCATGGACAATGAGAGGCTGTCACACTCACTGGGGTGCCTCACAAAGGTTTGGATTTTGGGGTCAGGTTCCGACGTAGCCATCAACGGTTGAGTCAAAGGGCCCTCCTCGGAACTGTCACTGCTGTAGCGCTTTCTCCACACAACTCCAAAGGTCCTCGGAGCTAAAACAAAATCTGAAGGTCTCACGGGGGTGGTAAAGGAGTCCATGTTTCCTCTCAGCCTTTCCACAATTTCTAAAACATGTCTTCTTGGTAAGAGATGGCTTCCTCTGCCCAGTGCTGGGACTTGTGGGGTGATGGTGCTGCACTCTGATTGGCAGAGGGCGTTGGGAGGAGTTCTTAGAGGGGTCACATGACCCTCTTCTGGATGGTTCACCCAATCCGAGAACCTGCCCCATTTTGGTCAAATCTCTTCTCGGGGCGGTCCTCTGCAGCCAAAACCCATCGCGATTGGTAGAAGGTGGTGGGAGGAGTTCTTAGAGGGGTCACATGAAGCACTTCCAGACGGGTCACCCCACCCCGGAACTCCCCCCAGTTGGTCAAATCTCCTCTCGGGGTGGTCCCCAGTGGCTGAAACCCCTCCTGATTGGTAGAGGGCGGTGGGAGGAATTCTTAGAGGGGTCACACAAATCACTTCCAGACAGATCATCCCACCCCGGAACTCCCCATGATTGGTCAAACCTCCTCTCGGGGTGGTTTCCAGTGGCTGAAACCCCTCCTGATTGGTAGAGGGTGGTGGGAGGAATTCTTAGAGGGGTCACACAAACCACTTCCAGACAGATCACCCCACCCCGGAACTCCCCATGATTGGTCAAACCTCCTCTCGGGGTGGTTTCCAGTGGCTGAAACCCCTCCTGATAGTTGAGGGTGGTGGGAGGAATTCTTAGAGGGGTCACACAAACCACTTCCAGACAGGTCATCCTGCCCTGGAACTCCCCATGATTGGTCAAACCTCCTCTCGGGGTGGTTTCCAGTGGCTGAAACTCCTCCTGATTGGTAGAGGGTGGTGGGAGGAATTCTTAGAGGGGTCACACGAACCACTTCCAGACAGGTCATCCTGCCCCGGAACTCCCCCTGATTGGTCAAATCTTCTCTTGGGGCGTTCCTATCAGGGCAAAACCCATCCCGATTGGTAGAGGACAATGGGAGGAGTTCTTAGAGGGGTCACATGACACACCTTGCTTCCGGTCATTTGTCCGCCTTGACCCTGGAAGTAGTACCTCATGGCTTGGGACTTCCTGTGACCGGTGGGCAAAGCTTACGAGGGCCAAGGGTGGGGTTAACGTTTGATTGACGGTAGGGCCCTTATACTACTGGAGCGCCTTCTTCTGTTTGTCTCCGTTCCGCTTCAGTCCCCAAGCACTCGGCCAGGACAGATGTCACTTATGACCTCCGTTGCCACCAGCTGGACAGAGGGACTTGGGTCTTTCTTGAGGACCTGGAGAGCTGAAATGACACAGGACAACATGTTAGTATACAGACTGTCAAATCACAGCTAAGCGTGATCACAGAATCTTGAAGTACCAGAGCAGAATGATCACATGGTAAAATGTGAAACTAGGCTCAGTCCTTCTATTGGGGTGGAAAATACATGAGAGATGAATATGCCTCACTTTTCATCTTGTCACCTGTGCCGGAAATAGCTGGAGACTTGCTACCTCTGAATACCACGCTACAGAAGCTCTCCAATACAAAGAAAGCTTTAGCTTCCTCCATTGGCTCCCTTCCATGCTCCCAACAAGCGGGGAGACCCTGACTCGACCAGAAAGTCATCCACTCTGCTGTAAATGGAAGAAGGTCCATTGTTTCAATAGCTTCCACTTTTAAGTTTATTTTCCATCTCTATTCAAGAGCCACTGTCTGAGCTCCAATAACCCTGGAATTGAACAGAGGCCAGGTCCAAGCTGCTTTGTGCAGGATGCAGGGCACCTACTGGAAGAAAAATTGCTGGTGGGAAATTTGGGGTAGCAGAAAGTGACTACAATTTCTCCTCACCTGGGGAGTCCACAGAGAGCCAATAAAGCCCAAAGAGTGGATAGCACTGGCTGCGGAGGGGGCCTTGCCAGGACAACCAGGAGATGCACGGACTCACATCACACCCTCTGCAGCTTCCTCCTTCAGGGGAAATTAAAGCTGACTTTCTACTGGGCAAGAGTGAATTTGTCCTTTGACGTGTGGCTGATGCACTTTGCACCAGTGCTATCGGTTACAGCTGCTTGTCAGCTAAATTCCTTTAGAACTCACGGATGAGCAGAACTTCAGCTGTATTTATTACTTACACATCAGCAGATGGTCCAGGTCCAGCCATTTCATACGCTGCCTGTCTGTGTGTTCCAGGATAATGCCTAAATACACAATGGAAAACAAACAACAACAATAAAACCTTCCCTTGTTGAGTGCAAAGTGATATTAGCAGCCCCTAGACAGGTCTTTGGCCTCTCCTACTGTGGACCTAAGGGTGAGCTGTGGGCAAGAGGATGCTAGTGCAGTTTAGAGTCCACACTGAAGAGAATGAGAAAGACTTTTTTTTTTTAAGAATGTTTCCACAAAACCCATTTGCTTTAAAGAGTCTGTGTTCCTCTTGCCACTGCTGTCAGTTATTGGAGACATACTAAGCTAGTGTCTTGGTCTAGTGGTCTGAGCAAAGGACTGGGGCCAGGAATAAGTGAGTTCTAAGCAGGGATCCCACAAGGTGACTGATAGGTGAGACTTAGGGCACAACGCCTGCCTGTCTCACCTGGGTATGCTTGGGAGAAGAGGGCACAGGGCCAAAGCGGAGGAACCTTTTGCCTCCTTGACAAGGTGGTGTGGCCAGGAACCTGAAACAGCAGGCGCTGAGGGCAGGTGGGCTGCATGCCTCCCAATGATGAAGTAGTAGTGAAGAGCACTGAGCAATAACTGTGGGTGGGTCTGCACTTTGAGCGAGGGAGATCACTCCCAGTTCAATGGGACAGGCCCACTCTAGCTCGGACAGCGCTCGCATGCTAAAATTAGAATGTAGCTAAAGCAGCACGAGCAGTGGGAGGAGCTAGCCACCTTGAGAATCGACTTTGGGGTTTGGATGGGATCATACTTGGGGTGCTTAAACTTCCTGCTGCTCCTGCCATCGCAGCTACTCTCTATTTTTAGCACTCAGGGCTAGTGCGGGTATGTCTCATCAAGCTGGGAATTAGACCCCCAGCTCCAAGTGTAAACATGCCCTACGAGACAGTGTCCCAGCCTTTACTACTAAATGACTGCACCATGCTTTCCCTGCAACAATCCCAAAGCACTTTATAGCAAGTCATGATTTCCTCCGACCACCACACTGGAGAGGTAGGGATATTAACATCCCCATTTATGGATGGGAAGCTGAGGCACAGAGAGATTAATGGCTGCACAGTGGGATTTTTTTCTCTCTCCCTCAATGGGAATACCAAAAGGGACACTGGGCATCATCTCTCACCAGCTAACTTGGCTGCAACTGCCCGCATCTCTTCCCAGCTGCTACAGAAGTACGTGATGGTGCTTTTGTACAAGTTCTCCAGCAGCTCGGCATTCTCTTTGGCCTAGAGGAAATCAGGGACACATGAGCTCTCTCTGGCTAGAAGTGCCCTTTGACTGCCAGCACATGCTTTTACGAGCCACAGGTAAATCAGAGAAAGAACAGGTGACTGGGTGGACGTGGGAAAAATGGGGATCTGTGGCAGATTTACATTTTCCATCACCCTCAGTCATATATCCCACTCTGACCGTTATTTCCATTACCCATCACACATCTCTACACCACCACACGCCACTCCAGTCAAGAATCTCAGACACTTCAACAGCTCACTCACAAGGTGTCTGCAAATGTCCACCTGGAGCTCCTCAGGCTTCAGCTCAGCTGTGCTATCAAGGTGTTCATTCACTGCAGTTTGGAGCCTCTTCAGTCCCAAAAACGGGACACAGAGGTGAAACGTAGCTCTGCATTCCTGAAAAAAAGAAAGCATGTCACACCATTTAATTGTACCCTACTGAGTGCTATGGTCATTCAAAGGGAACTCATCTGCTTGCCTGCTCATCTATTCCAGGATAAAAAGGGATTCTTCTGGATGTAATTGGCAGAAAACATGCAGGAATGACTAATAGAGGGGAGAGCTTCCTCTAAAACCTAGAGGTAGCATCAATGTCTTTTTGGAACAGATCTACCTATGAAAGCTGCTTCACCAGGTCTCTCTTCTGTTCTGGGGAGGCAGGGGCCTGGGGTGCAGAGACAGACAGGAATAGAGAGCTGTCGGGCTCAGACCCATGACCTATCCTGGATTCTGGTGAGGCAGCCATGGAGCAACCTGGCGGGAACTGACTCAGCAGGAGGGCAATGAACTAAGGGGAGAATTTGGGCCTCCACAGCAGGCAGGAATAGCAGATCTCCCCTGGCATTGGGAGGAAGATTCCTTTGGATTAGTAAATAAGTCACTCTCGGTCTTACCACTGAAACCCTGGGGTTCGGGTCTTGCAGGTGCAGCAGAAGCGTGACCCAGCTCTGTCTAACCTGCTCGGCGAAATAGCCCTTCCATTTTCTTTTGGTCAGGCGGGCCAGGATGCCAAATAGGACAAAGGACAATAAACGAAGAGCATCGTCCTCCTACAGCCAAGAAAGCCCCACAAGTTAGTAACTAAGGGACAATCACATCACGTACCTCACACAGCCATCTCTTCTACGCTAAAGTCGAGGGATTCCAACTACAGCTAGTCGGAAACACTTTCATGCACGAATTTTTGATTTGAATTTGCTGATTCATCAAACTATTTTAGCGACAGTTCCATTTTGATGAAATTCCTCCAGAAGCCAGGCAGGGGTCCTTAGAAACCTGCCTGCTGTCTTGACAGTGCACCCATTCAGCTCCTTGGAAGCCGATCTAGCAGGCTGACTGGGATCGTGGGCTTCCAAACCCACAGCGTCTGGGACCCTGGCTCTCAAATTTGCAACTCCCTGGCACTTCTAGCTCCCACAGTTTCCTGGGTTCCCAGCACCGAGAGCAGACTGCCCGGACCCAAGGCTTTCAATAGAGCTCGGTTGAGAATAGTAATTCTGTTTCACAAAGAGTTTTGAAGTTTGGGGAGAGGGAGTCCCACAAATAGGAACAAAACCAAAATTTGAAATCTCAAAATTCTCTGCAAAAACGGAATCATTCCAACCCTCTCACGTAGAAATGGTATAGAGCAGGCCCAACACTCTCTATTGTACCTTGGAACTCCCTTTTCATGGTTATCTAGCTATCTAATCTAGTATTCAGACTTTCTTTGAGGTTCTCAGTGGCAAGAAAGAAGAACAGAAGGGGGAGACTGTGGGAGCAGGGATGTCATCCCCATCCTCCTAATGTTCTCCTCCTCCGTAAAACACCTCTCTTCCCTGGGGCCGAAACATCTCTTCACTCTGACATGAGCAATGCCCAGGGAGTAAATGGAGTCTAATCAAGATCGGTTGAACTGGGGCTGGAGAGTTCTGGTCACATACGTTGTCAAAGTAGGTCCGGATCTGTTGGGTGAGGTCTCTGAAGGAAGAACCTATGTCCTTCTCTTTCAGCTCCTTCAGGACTTTGGCCACTGCTTTCATGCTCTCGCCAATGACTTCAGAACTGAAAGGGTCACTTAAGGCCCTGATCAGTATGACCATAAGAAACTTCTTGTGCTTTTTCACCTGGACAAAAATATGACATTAAAGAACACTGATCACTGATCACACTTCTAATACGTTTTCTTTAGCAGTTATGAAGCTGTGGGAATTTCATCTCCCCCTCCCACCCCCGGAGACCTATAGCTATATTTCAGACCAGGTTCGAGCTACAATGAGCCAAACTTGGTGCCATAATACACCTGTGTCATCCTAACATTAGATTCCTAGTTACTTAGATTCCAAGGCCAAAAGGAACCCTTGTGATTATCCGGCCTGACCTCCTGCATAACACTGAACTTCCCCGAAATAGTCTCTGTTGGAACTAGAGTGTATCTTTTAGAAAAACGTTCAATCTTGATTTTAAAATTGCTAGTGACAGAGAATCCACTACAACCCTTGGTAAATTGTTCCAATGGTTAATTAAAATTACCATTAAAAATCAATGCCTTATTACCAGTCTGAATTAGTCTAGTTTCATTTTCCCCCATTGAATCTTCTTATACCTTTGTTTGCTAATGGGAAGAACCCATTCTCAAAATGTGTTCCCCATGTGAGTAGTTCTAGACTGTCCTCAAGTCACTCCTTAACCTTCTCTTTGTAAGGCTAAATAGATTGAGCTCCTTGAGTCTATCACTAGAGGTATCTTTTCCAATCCTTTCAGAATTCTTGTGACTCTTCTCTGAATCCTCTCTAATTTATCAGCATCCTTCTTGAATTGTGGAGACCTGATCTGGACACAGCATTCCAGCAGTGCTCACATGAGCGTCATATTCAGAGGGAAAAGAACTTCTTTACTCTTAGTCAAGATTCCTCTCTTTATGCCTCTAAGGATCATTTCAGCCCTTTTGGCCACAACTTCGCATTGGGACACCTTATGTTCAACTGATTCTCTGCCATGACTCAAGTGGTTTTCAGCATCATTGCTTCTTGGGATAGAGTCTCTCATCCTGTAAGTAAGGCCTGCATTTTTTATTCCTAGATGGAGACATTTACACATGGTCATATTAAAGTGCACAGATCGTTCACTTATGCCCAGCTTAGCAAAGGATCTAGCTTGCCCTGTATTGACGGCAAAGAGGTTACTCGGGTATGTGAGAGAGCAGAATTTGGCCTAGTGCATTGTGTGCAGCCTCTGTAAACTCCGAAGAACTATTTCCCTTGGTTTCTCTAGTTATGCTGCATTCTAGTCAGTATTCTCTCTTACCTTCTCAGGTGCCCCATAGACTAAATTTCCCAGGCCTCTTACAGCCATCTGCCGGACAATGCTGTTCCTATCATGTGACCTTTCTTCCAAGATGCGTAAGACTGGCTTAAGGAACTTCTTCTCCCTGAGCATGGGATCACTCATTAGCTGAAAGAAAATCAACCTGTCCATTAGCCCCAATAGGATCATTAAGATTGGGAATAGAATTTGAGCAGACATGTCATACGCTGTCAAAAACAACAAGGAGTCCTCCTACAGCCCCAGTCTTGAGGATACAGACAAATATGGCTACCCCTCTGATACTTGCCACATAATACACTGTAACTTTAGCATTCCACACAAATGAGAAAGGTCTACAAAACATGGAGCTTTCCTTTTGGGCACTAGAATAGGGATCCACTCACCTCTTGAGAGCCTCTTAGTGGCTGGGTATGGTATCACAGTCCTTTTCTCAGCCCTGGTGCACCCTGCCAGCCGTCCTCAGTGAGCCTTCTGTGGCTCAGGCCTCTGGCTGAGTCCCAAAGTCCAAAGGAACCCCTTCTGGGGTAGTCCAGAACACTCCCAATGCCCTCACTTGGGTCTCCAGCCCCAACTCTGGGTCCTTTACATTCTGCCCTTTGTTCAAGCTCTCCATGAGCATTGTCCCCTCCATGGGGCTTATGCCACTGTTGGTGGTAGGGAAACCTGGGCCTGCCCCTAACTCTGGGTTCCAAACCATGGATCCTATAAACAGGAGCTAGGCACTGCTTGATTTCAGTTCATTGTCGCTTCTTCCTACCGGCCACTTTTAGCTTCACCCTCACCTCAGGGTTAAAGTTCTTCGGGACTCTCTTCCTGAAAACCCAGCTTAAGTAAAGGCTGCCAGAATCAAACTCTGGCTGTCCCCTGAATTTCTGTGGCCAGAGAGCAGCGCCCTTTCTTGCCCCTCCAGTTCCTGCCAGGAACTGACCTGCTAAGGCCCTTGAGCTCCTTTTAGCCGAGCCTCATGGGCTCGGATTGGCTGCTTTCATGAAGCCTCTCTAGACAGACCCAGACTGGGGGCTCTTTTCCTGGGGCAGGGTGTAGTAGGACCACGGGGCCTCTTGTAAGGAGCCTCAAAGCTCAGGTACAGCCCATCACAGGCACAGAGAGGTTGTTTTTCTTAGAAGCGGATGAGCCCCGAAGATAGTTGCTTAGCATAAGTGGGAAATATGATGCAGATGTTGGAGGAAGGCTGTGGAAAGGGAGGATGCTGCGGCAGGTATCACACTAGCCTAGGACTTAGGAGACCCAGGTTCCATTTCCTGCTCCCTCAAAGACTTCCTGTGTGACCTTGGGCAAGTCACTTAGCCCTTCTGTGCATCAGTTCCCTGCCTGTAAAATAGGAAACATAGTGCTTCCCTACCTCGCAGGAGTGTGGTGGGGATACAGACATTAAAGAGTTTGGAGGTACTCAGATACTAGAGTAATGAGAACCTAAGATAGACATTAATGTAGTTGTGGGTTGCTTGGTTGGTAGTATTAGGACACTAGGTTCATTCAGAAGATCTGCTGAGCGAAACCAAAATCAGGAGCTGTTGGTTAGGATCAGCACTAGGACTTGGCAGAAGAGGTCCAGTCATCCAAACTCTGTCCGTATCTCTCTCAGCCAGCACCTGTGATTGTGTAGCTAGTATAGGCAATGACGGCAATAAAAACCACAGAGAGAGAGAGAAGGACTCAGAAAGGTATCGTGAAGTTCCTGGTGAGGTTTCCATATAAAGGAGGACCTATTCTACTGTCTAAAATGACAATGACTCCTATGAACAGAACTGTACAACTCCCGAAAGAAAGGCAGACAACAGTCTAATGGTGAAACTACTCTTCAGAGCCCTGTGTCTTACCTGGGCAAGGAAAGCTGTGCTGGTGACTCGGTGGTTTTCTGTGGGGGAATTCACCCAGCGGAGGAGGCTCTGTATGATCTCAGGTGTTATGAGTCCAGATCTTAGCAGAAGACTGGAAGACAAAAGAAACCGCTCATGGGCTAGATTGCACACTTCAAAAAAACTCAGCTACTCTGAGCAGACAGCCCTGATATCTAGGAGTGGGAGCTGTGTGTTTCCACCCAGGACACCCCACCCCCCCACCCACCCACAAAGCTATAAACGGGAGGTTCCCTCTCAGCCACTCTGTTGGCTACTGATTCCCAAGGATAAAATGATGCCTCCTAGATCTCTTACCTCACCAGCAGACACACTCCCTCATGGTGAGTCTTGGGGTTTTCCAGAAGAATCCAGGTTCTCTGCTTCCTGAGCGCTCTCACCAGTCTCTCATTCCCACCCTTGAAAAGCACAGACTCGAATGCTTTGATAGAAAGCCTGGGGAAAGAGAGGCACAGAACTGCAGCAATCAGGAGGAAGGTGCAGCTTGAACAGAGAGTCAGGAAGCCCCGGTTACTTCTCAAGTCTGCTGTTCAATCGGCAGTTCATCCATTGGCAATGTCCTGGACACCAGTGTCCCTGGAAGGACTTGATGCTGGGAGGTAAGTTTCAGTCTCATACATCTCATAGGACTAGTTTTGCTAGGGACAAAATTTTGCAGTCCTTTTTCTCTTTCTGCAAGGACTATGGGCACGAGCAGAGTAAAGTGATATGGAAAAGGTACATGATCAGGACCCAGAAACAGGGGGCATCGAGTGTGGTGATCACTAATGGACATTTTGGGGTCATATCTCCAGATATGAGGTGACAGAGTGCTGAGGGTTTGCACTTGAGTCAGCACTCTGGTCACTATTCCTACTAATTCCGTTCCTCACAGAAGGCCTAATTGGAGAGAGGTGTACCTGATTACAAGGTCAGATTGGGGCTAGTGAGTCAAGGAACCAATCATTCCATTAACAGGGAAACTGTGTAAAAGGACATGGGCAGGAGCCCTTTGAGGGGAACAGACAGAGAAAGAAACTTGGGTGACCAGATGTCCTGATATTTGGGACTTTATCTTATACAGGTGCCTATTCCCTCCCCCCTGCCCCACACCCCTACCCCTGTCCTGATTTTTCACACTTGCTGTCTGGTCACCCTAAGAGAAACAGAAAGACAAAAAGCTAGGAGAGCCTGACAAAGTGTGGTCTCTGAGTGGAAACACCTTACTCCCCACCCGACTTTTGGAGAAGAGTTTAGAAAGTTGAGATACAATATAAAGGTGCTATGTATTGGTAGGGAGATTAAATAGACTATATGTTGGTGCTTAGAAGGAAAAGAGTCTCAACGCGGTCTGTATTTGTGGAAGATGTGGGGGTGCAACACCCCTCTCTGTCACAGCTGGGGGCTCATCAGGGATTTCCCTGTTATCTATGCAAATGGAGAGCCTGTTGGAGAAGCCGGTGTAGAGGTTTGGCAGTCCGGTGATGGAGGGAACACTGAAACGGGTGATGAAGCTGGAAAGAGAAGTGTGGAACAGGGGTTCTCAACCTTTCTGTTTCTGAGCCTCCCCCCACCCTCAACATGCTAGAAAGACTCCATGGCCCAGTTCCAGGCCTCTGCCCTGCCAGGCATCAGAGTTTGGGGCTCCTGGCTCCGGATTTTAACCCCACAGGGTGCAGGGGCTCGGGGCTTTAGTGCAGGTGCTGGGCCTCAGGGCTCCAGCCCGGCTGGGCTCAAAGCTTCAGCTTTCTGCCCTGAGCCCCAGCTAGTCTAAAGTCAACCTTGCTTGGCAGAACCGCTAAAACCAGCCCGGTTGAGAACTGCTGGTGTAGAACAGTGGTCTCCAAACGTTTTGGCTCACGCACCCCCAGGGTGACCTGCCGCAGACGCGCCACTGATGGGAGACCTGCCGCAGGCGGGCCACCAAAGGGGAGCACCAGCCTTGGACGTGCAGAGCTGCCGCCGAAGGAAAAAAATGGCAGAGTGCTGTCCGGCGGCGCTACTAATGCCACGCTCCCCCCGGGATCATCCCGCGCACCCCAGTTTGGAGACCACTGGTGTAGAAGACCCGACAGACCTTCCAACAATCCCACCAGGCAGAAAAACAGCCTTTCCTTGCCTGGTAGGTTTAACAGCAAAAGAGCCGTCAGGAATTTATACGGGAGCAAGCCCAGGTCTGGCAACAACTCCTCCAAAGTTTGGTGAGTCCTGTGACAGGAAATGGAAACCAGGAACAGGAGATCAGACTGTAAAAATGGGACCTGAGAACAACCCCGATGTGTTTTTGGTTACTCTTCAAGGAGCAGCAGTGAGACCTCCTAGGGACAGAACAATGTGGGCCCTTCAACTGACACCCTATTTAACCGGGGAAGCACATACAGGGCTTTTAGTGATGAGCAGGCAAGCGATTATGACATGATTAAGGCAGCCATGCTGGACGAGGTGGGGCCTGTCCACAGAAAAGTACTGCCAGAAATGTAGAGTTGAAAGATGGATTGAGGGATTATGCCTCTGTGCATTTGGACAGGAATTAAAAGATTGGGCCACTCATTGGTAAGGGCAGATACTCAGACTGTGGGGGAGATCATGGACTGCATGATTCTGGAAGTTTCTTCAGAGTCTCCCTGAGCATATCCGAGGATGGGTTCTGTGGCGCCAGCCAGTTCATCTGGACCCCACAGTTAAAGTGAGAGGAATTTACAGAGGCGGACATTCCCAGAGTGAGTCAGTGGTTTAAGGGACTAGATCTGAAAAGGACCAGAGTGCCTACAGCTGGGAAGGGCAGCAAGAAGAAGAGGGAGGAGCCTCAAGGAACTGTAGTGGGAGCTTGGCCTACAGTGTGCTTCCGACATGGACGTGAAGGACATCTAAAAAGAGACTGTCCTAAAATGGACTGTGGGTTTGCCCAGTTTTGTGGTTGGGACAAGACTCCCAGGCAGGAAAGAAAAAAGAAAGTACCTACCGTATCGGTCTGGGTAGGGAGGAGCCAGCAAAGGGACTAAGGGACACAGCTTCATCCTGTTTGCTAATCAGGCAGGAGTTAGTGAAACCCCACTGGATACTTCCCAGAGGTAGGATCAAAACTGAATACCAGGTCCATGGGGACAAGAAATTCTGCCCAGTGTCCATGGGGACGATAAATTCTGCCCAATTTTAAGGACTCTGAAAATTAAGGGGAAGTTTAGGCAGAAACATGTAGCGGTAGTGGATGGATTGCCCCACTGCCTTCTACTGGGCATGGACTGGAATCCCTTTCTAACAGGGACACCAAGGCAGGTATGGAGGCCCAGGAGGGTGGAAATAAAACCTGAAGGGCCAGGTAAAGAGGAAATATATGTAAAGGGTCTGGAGAAACCTAGACACGAAAGTATAGACAAGAGGGAGGAGAAAGAAAACAAAGGTCAAGCGTAAAGGTGACTTAAGATCATCCGTTGGGGTCAAACAGTCCTCAGAGCCCTTACCACCAGGATCTCAGGAGCAGGCATCCCTAGAACACTTTGGAGGGACTCGGAGCAGTCTGTGTCCATGGAAGAGGCCGGGGCACAGCCTACCACCCCGTCACATATAGGTACCTAAAATGGGCCTGCACATGGGCCAACAGCATGAGCAGAATATATACTCGTGTCTGCAGCGCCAGCAATCACATAGCTAGGTACCCATCCATCTGAACAAATTCAAGTTTTGTGGACAAAACTGAGGCACCCATCTTGAAAACCTGACCCACTGTGGCCACTACCTAAGATCAGCCTTACTGGGCCAGTCCAATGGTCCATCTAGTCCAGTACACTGTCTTCCAACAGTGGTCAATGCCAGCTTCTTCAGCAGGAATGAACAGAACAGGGCAATCATGAAATGATCCAATCCCTGTTGTCCAGTCTCAGTTTCTGGCGGTCAGAGGCCTAGGGACACCCAGAGCTTGGGGTTGCATCCCTGACCATCTTGCCTAATAGCCATTGATGGACTTGTTCTCCATGAACTTATCTAATTCTTTTTTTAAAAAAAGCCCAGTTATACTTTTGGCCTTCACAACATCCCTTGGCAATGAGTTCCACAGGTTGACCGTGTGTTGTGTGAAGTAGTACTTCCTTATGTTTATTTGATACCTGCTGCCCATCCATGAACAGAGCTGAGATCCTGGTTTCCTAGGAAAATTCAGAGACATTATAAAACCATGAAGTCTGTAATTTGAGCACCTTGTTGGCACGAAATAAAGAAACACAACAAGAAGAGAAACTAATCATGTTGTGAGATTGGTGGGAAATGTACATTAATGTGCTACCAGAGCTGAAGTCAACTGAGGACTCAGGAATCTTCGTGTTAACTGGCGAGGGGCACAGAGTGGGTGCCGAGGGACCTGGTACGGACATTCTAGTTCACTAAAAGATTGCCCCATGAGTCTCAAATAAAAGCCCATGTCACCAATATCATTGTGAAACGCATGTACAGATGCTGTGTAAAGAGTCATGGATATGCACTGAAAATTACATTCTTAGGATCTGTGTCTCGGGACTAGTCACCAGGAAAGGTGACAAAATGGTTTTCTTTCAGGCAAGAAATGTTTATCCATCTGTTTGTTTACACGTGAACCCTACATGCTTAATGTACATTCAGTTGAGAAGGACTGTGAGAACTTTAAAGAAAGAAAAGTAGCAGGAAGTAGACAGGGGGTGGGGACCCAATTTTGGGGTACACATCAAAGGTTTGCTCTCGTCTATTTGGGGGACATCTTTCACTTAGGAAGTAGATGGACCGCGAGTTTGCTTCATGAAAGAGGGGTCGCGATCAGGCTTGGTTGAGAACTTTGGGTGAGAAACATCTTTAGACAGGAGGTTAACCTGTTGGTTAAGTTTAGTTTCTAGGAGCAGGTTATGATTTCATTTGAAATGGAACCATTTTTTGCTTGCATTCTTACTGACGGTCACTGGAATCTCTGTTCTTTGATAATCTCCCTTCTTGTTTTCACTAGAAATATATCTAAGTGCTGTGTGTTTTGCAGTACAGAGTCTAAGTATCGAGTACAGAGTCTAAAGTAGAAGTAATAAACGGGTGTGTACTGTTCCATTGGGAACAGCAGGCCTGACAATTCTGTGGGAGTTCAGTGGATAAAGGGCTGGACACCATACGGAATGGTCAGAGGACTCGGGGGTGGGTGTGTGCCTGTCATTAACCTGTACAAAGAGACTGAGGTCTGAGGAGGCCTGGGTGGCAGTGTTTGTTTTGCCAGAGCCTGGTAGTTTCAGGGAACTGACCCACAGCAGGCACAGACAAGACTTTCTCACTCGAAGGGCACGTGGTGGTAAGGTGCCTCGTAACCCTGGGAACTCCTGGGGAGCGTCACACAACTCTCCTGGAATTCTCTTGGTTTCTCTCCCTTCCTTCTAATTACCGGCAAGGGTTGCCCTCAGGAAGTTGTAGCCCTTTTCGGATTTCTCTCGGGCTGCTTCTCGTTGGCAAAGGCAGCTTTTGTCCGAGGGTTTGGCTGACCTGCTGCAGGAGAACAGGAAACAACTCTGGGAACAGTTCCCGCACAGCTTTGCTCGACTGCAGGGCTGACACCACCTCAAAGATGGCACATGTTGCCTGAAAGGAGAGCATGGTAAAAAAGGAGATCTCTTCCCAACACCATCACACCCTCTCTCCCCGTCTGATATCTGCTGTACGAAATTCTCCCTTCTGCCAGGAACTTGAATGACAGCGAGCAACTTGCTTAACTCGTGGCTCACTTTCCCACATCTGTACAAATGTGTATGACCTCCCAAGGCATGCTGCGAGTCCAAAGGAAGATTTGCAAAGAAACCTGCTCCAAAGACTTTCTAATGGCCAGATAGTATTAAGTAAATCAGTAACGTATCTAAAGCTGCCATATTTGTTCCACAGGCAGCAGAGCTGGACTCAGGGAAACAGTCCATCAGAGGAGAAGTGCCCACACAGCAATATTATACCACACTTCCAGCTTTCCATTAGCAGGATTATCGCAGGGCACAGGAAAGCCTGAAAGACGTGTCTGTCATCTAACTTACTAAGAGAGGTTCAGCAGCTGCCAAATGCCTGTCAATTTCGGTCTCTGAGGTGATGCTGCCTTCTATTCTTGTTGGAGTCTTTATCTTCTCTATTAGGGCTCGTAGGACTTGAGTGGCAAGCAAGGGGTCTCCCCCCAGAGATCTCCACTGCTCAGCGGTGTCACTGCAGTTTAACAGAAGTTACAGGTGAGCCCTGGACACTTTTGTGGCTCACCCTGAATGTGTCATATTTTAGCAAAGACCAAATGTTCTCCTTGCCTATGATGAGAGAGTTAGGAGTCCTGTCCTCCTTTAATGCTCCTCATGTTTAAATATTGAGTTTCCAGTTAGAGAACTAAGTTAAGTGACCTAGTCCTCCTGCAGCCTAACCATTAATCCTAGACTTCAGAAGGACAGGACACAGAGCGCCAACCTCACTTCCTGTTTTCTCCACTTCCCAGTCAATATGGAATCATGAGCATGTGGCTCCCAAAGATCTAGGGTTTGGAAGGCAAGTGGATGAAAGAAAAGCCAGATTCCTACTAGATGGACATACAACTATGAGAACGAATGTTCTTGGCCATCCTAGGTCCCCTTCACAAATGGCGTCCCTACCCTCTCTTTGCCAGAAGCTGGGACTGGGCAACAGGGGATGGATCACTTAACAATGACCTGTTGTGTTCATTTCCTCTGGGGCATGTGGCACTGGTCACGGTCGCAAGACAGACTACTGGGCTAGATGGCCTTTTGGTCTGACCCAGTATGGCTGTTCTTATGGTCTTAGATTCCAGCACTGATAACTGATACCTCAGTTAGGGATCTTGAAATGAAATGATGGATCTGCTTCCAGTCCACTTTTAAGTACCAAGGATGGCAACTCTGCTCTAGCAGCCACACCCTCACTGATACCAAGCAGACGTCTGATGATAATATTGGCCCTAGTCTTTGCAATCAGCCAGGGATTTGCACCTGAAGCTGCCATGCTACCAGGAAACCAACAGCCACTGCTTATTTCCAGAGTGAGCTCAATTCAGGCGTCTAGAGAGGTAGATGTTTCCAACAATACACTCCAGTTATACCAGTAAAGATAGATCTTTAGGATGTCAAAGGAGCTATTCATGAATGGAAACAGAATGACACTTAATTTCTCTCCGCACCCCACCTTAACATGTTCTTGGACCTTGCTGCAGAAAGAGCCAGGCTATTAACCCTTAGGAATGATCCCAAACTGTTTGCGGCTTAAATGAAGCCCTACATCTCCTAGTAAAGCTGTGGGATCCATGTTTTACCAAGATGAATGCAATAGGTAGCGGTATATACCTGTCCATCGGCAGACGTTTGCTGAGGAGGCTGGAGATCACTGCCTCTTGGTGATGGTGAGCTAGAATGGACACTGCCTCCACCAGGAACTGCCTCAAGCTGCCCTCCTGGATCGTAGGCATGTGGCGATATAGTATAGCCAGGATATCTGGCACCTGGAAGGAACAAAACCAGAAAGAAATGTCCCTTTTTCTTTCTCTCCATTCACTCTACAGAATCAAAACCTTTATTTAGCCATTTGCTGCTTTTTTAGAAATGCCTCACTTCAAGAAGCAAATGTTCAAATACGTCTGCGTAACTTGAGCCCACACAAAGTGCCCACACACGGCTGTAAAAATTAACACTGACACACACACAGACATACCAGGTAATTTAATGTGGTGGTGCCCAGCTATGCATTACATAAACCAGTTCACATGCACAAAAGGCAGCTTTGCTTGCCCAGATTTTGCAGGTGTGATTTAAGCAGCCAAATCTGACCATTTGCCTCGAAGAATGCAGAGCTCATCAACAACCACAAGCACAAAATATGCAAGTGCTTTAAAGACAGTGTGTAAATGCCTGGGACTATGAACAGGGGACTACCTCTCATATTCATTCCTAGCCCTTCACATCTTCAAAACACTGTGCAAACATGGCAGTTCTGCTGCGAGGGTTCCCTGTCCTGAGGCCTTTCACCAGCCTTGTTAGAAGATTTGTGGAGTGCTCCTTTCATCTAGCCCTAATGCACTGGGCTCCAGAATAAGGCATATAAATAGTGGATCCCAAAGACACTAGAGTTTTCTCCCTCCTTCCTTCTCTTCTTAAAGGGTAGGTCTACACAGCAAAAAAATCCCACAGCAGTGAGTTTCAGAGCTCAGGTCAACCTGGGCCTGTGGGGCTTGCACGATGGGGCTAAAAGTGGAGCTGTTCCTGCTCGGGCTGGAGGCCAGGCTCAGAAACCTGGCAAGAGGCTAGCAATAGCCCAGTGCTCTTTTTAATCCATGTAGCCCTTAGCCATAGGCCTCCTAATACCTGGAGGCCTCCAAGTGCCAGTCATTCTGTCTTCTTGTCTTTTCCCCAGAGTCTGTTTTCTCAAGCCTTTCTTGGCTGAATACTGTGGCAACAAGCTAGACCAATAAAGAACCAACCATCTTCCTTTTCCCTTGGATTATCTCGGTCTACTGCTCTTGATTCTGCCATTGCCTATCTTAGGGTAGGAACAGAGATGGAATCGACTCTATGTCCGAGGGGGAGAAACAGCAAGATTTTTCTTCCTTACACATGAGGGCAAAGATCAAAAAGCCTAGAGTTTAGGCAGAAAAGCTCTCCAGTTCCCAGTTCTACCTTGTCCAGCATGGCATCTCCACACTCCTTCAGGATGATCTTCATCCATAGTCCAGCTGCCGTGGCACAGGTGGGGCTAGCAGACAGCAGACCACCCAATGTGGCCGCAATAAAGTCTGTGGCCTGTTCGGAGGGAAAGTACTCACTAACAACCTGGGAACAAATCAAAAACAGGAGAGACCGCAATGATGTTTGGCTCCAGCACTTTTAAAAATGGAAAAAAAGATATACCTGCATCAGCAAATGGTGAATTAGCCTCCTGTCTAGCTCGCCATTTGGGATTACAATTCTCTCTCTAGTCTATAGACTACATTTTTGTATTCTACACTAATGATATCAGGTTAGAGGCAAAGACTCTGTTGCATAGTTAGCACAACATTGTACTGGATATGCAGGAGGTAAGTTTCCCTTTGTAGTCTCTTACATACACTGCATCTTTTTACAGCATATAGAAGTCAGTCAAGAGAGGCATGCACACAGATATCGGCGAAGGCAAACCCACAAGGTGACGGAATGAATCCTGGGTGGTTTCTCAGCTTGATGTTCCACTAACACAGTTTTTCTCCTGGATGGCTGGATGGCAGGGCCGGCTCCAGGCACCCGCCGAGGAAGCTCGTGCTTGGGGCGGCAGATTGCAAGGGGTGGTGTTCCGGCCAATCTTAGGGCGGCATGGGGGCTCTTTTATTTCATTATGTTTTGTGCTTCACTGCTCTGGATCAGTGAGAAAGCAAGAGCCGGCCCTGCTGGATAGGTACATGCGTGTGCATCCGCGTGCGCATTTTCATGGGCGTGCAACGTTCTGTGGAATCTGGTTTTTACATGGCATTCAGAGCACACATCTATGAAAAGCATCTTGCTGGTTACTAGCAGCCAACGCCCCGCTCCCACAGCTCGCTCCGAGTACGGAAAGGCATCATGAAAGAGCAAATGTCAAATGAACGGTGCCCGGTCACTCGCACATCCGCACAAGCTTTTTGAGTCAGTTACCCTGGCCATTTTGGAAGATGCCTGAAACAGAGCCTCGGGGTCTGGAGCTGTTAGTGCTTCACGGAGACATCTCAGCTCCTCCTCTGCTGAGCCCAGGTTTATGGACTGGCCTGGAGTGGAGAAAAGGAGAAAAAGTACTGTAAGGATTAAGGAAACTGAACCCCTACTGCATGGATCTTCATACGGGAGGATCCATGTGCTATGTTGTCATCAGCAAAGTGTAAAATCTTGGCCCCACTGAAGTCAATGGCAAAACTCCTGTTGACTGGAATGGAGTCGGGATTACACCCTAAAATGTCTGAACGTTAACAGTAGTGGTATGTTATTGTGAATGATCCAGGATTGAACAAGCACTGTATTCAGCTTGGAGCAGCTTTGTGTGTGTGTCTGGTTTCAGTAGTCTCTCTGCTCTCACTATTTACATCTAAGCTCCTATTCAAGTACAACTCATGCAGGTAGATCAGAGGTTCCAGTTTAGAGGTGAATCCCTCCACCAAACTCTCCTTGTAAAAGAGACGGGGATAGACAAAAAACTTTGGCAAGAAACCCAGGCTCATCATCAGTCACTTCTAAACAATGCTGGGATTACTATGTTGTACATTCAAAGGTTGGAGTCCCTTATTCTGTTTCTGAATCACCAACACTGTTTTTAGGACTGATTAAGAATCATTGGAAATAGGATGACCAAGGGTCCCGATTTTATAGGGACAGTCCCCATTTTGGGGTCTTTTTCTTAGATAGACTCCTCTTATCCCCCACCCCCTGTCCCGAGGTTTCACATTTGCTGTCTGGTCACCCTCATTGGAAATGGCCTTAAACGATAACCAAGCTCTATCCCTTAACATCTAACCATTAGGTGAAAAGAATATCCTACTCTTTCACAAAGGGGAAAAATGGCCTCTACTTACTCCAATAGCTCAGAATGCTCATGACAGAGGGCTGCTGGAAGAACTTTTTGTTTACAGAATTATTCCAGGAAACCCCTCCAATCCAGCCAGTGGCAGGGTAAAGAGAATGAAAATGTTTAGTACCAAGGGCTTGTCTCCATGGAGATATTCAAGAAAGCTAATCCCCATTCATTTTCAAAATGCATTAGTTAAACTTCATTCAACACCTGTGGGGACACACTTATTTAGAATTAAAGTGGCCTTCATTCAGGTTAGTTTCATTCATGGAATTCACTACAATTAATAAGGCCCATTTTAATTCAGAATCAGAGCATCCACACATGTGTTTAATGCCATTTACCTCATGCACTTGAAATGTACACCTTTAGTTCATTTGGATTAACTTTCCTTACTGTCCCTGTGTAGACAAGCCCGAAGGAATTTAGCCCTTATCTACCTGTATGCAGACCATTTATTAGTTGTACAGTTCCCAAAAGTGTGCTAGGCTCTTTACACATCAGAATCTTCTCTTCTAATGAGGTATTTACAAGATGCCCACCATTCTGTTATCTAAGCGACAACAGACAGGACAGAAAGAACTAGATAGGCAGACAAATGGACATTACAACAGTGAAAGAAGGTGAAGAATTCCTTATACCTGCTAATGGTCTCCTCACCTTGTATACAGAGAAGGCAGCTGATACAGTCAACCACCCACTGACGGGACGTGGCCAGCGAATCACAGCTGTATGGTGCTATTAGTCCAATCAGAGATCCAAACTGATCAAAAGTTCCCTGAGTCTAATGAAAAAAGAACAAAGAACGAAGAATGAATGGTCTCCAGTTGGACTAGACTTCACTTGCCATCCTTATTGTTCAGACCAGTCAGCTCTGTGTTTTTTGGGGAACCAGGGCACAGTATCTAGCCTGTCTGACTCATGAAAGACACCCCCTGCCCCCACCAGTCTCTGTTTGAACCAAAACCCATCAGAGAAAAGGCTTGCAGAGAACAGTGAAGGGTGTTGGGAGACACACCTACACCCCTTCTGAGAAGGGCGACAAGATTAAGACATCTCCATTTGCATACAGAATGAAGAACAGAGACAACTCCCCTAGCCTCATCTGCATGAAAGATGGGATAGGAATTAGCATGAAGAATGAGGAACAGAGAACCGCACTGAACTCTGGGACCAGAAAAGCAGGGACGCATTGCATCATGGGAATCCCTGCTCCAGATGCTAATGAACCTATGCCTGCGCACACCTAGCTCAGCAATTATCAGACCAATTCTAGTAATAAATCTTTATTATCCAAAAATACTGAAGCAGCCTAGTTGCCTTGTGAGCTCCCTGGAAAAAACCACCACCCATAGCCAAGAGTGATCAGCTCCGATTGTCTAGCCTAAAGAAAACCCTTGAAAACCCATTAGTTTACCCATAAACAAATCTAGTGTTCTCCCTTGAACCATTGTATTTTCTCTACAAAACCCCCTACCTATGCCCAAGTAAGGGTTCTGATGTATAGACCCAAACTCTGCATCAGTTCCACTGGGATTCCATCTCCTGACTGATTGTGCTGGGGGCTCTGCCTGTCTCCAGCACTCAGGACCCTGAGCTACCACCATTACCTGGGAACCCCACCCAGTTCAAGCCTCATGGAGTGGGTGAGATTCCCCCCCCCCCCTCGCCCCTCCGTTTTCTTTTCTTCCTCAGGTATTAACCTTTCAAATGTAACCATTATGTTTGTTTAGCCCTCCTTGTGTAGTTATCACTATTATTCAATAAATAACTTTTATGGTTCAGCTGGTTGCTTCTCTCTCCCTCTCTCTCGCTCTCCAAATTTTACTCTGTATTTTCCGCTTCCCCCATTTACTCTGCAGCAACCCTTCTTTTACCTAAGCTAAAGGTCCCGGTAGCGCCCAAAAATACTGTGGGGTTTGCTCATGAAGTGGGTTACTACCAGTACAATTGTAATGTGGAAGTGGGATAGGGATGTGTTAAACTTGGGGCACATAAGAGGGGAGCAGCTGAAAGTGCTGCTTAACCCAGCCCATTGAGTACAGGGCCATATGAGAGGATCAGCTGGAGAGTGCTGATTGACCTGGTCCGCTCAGACTTGCTCTGCTAGTGTGAGCGTACGTGCGTGCATGTTCATCTAGTTCTAGGGCTGGAGGGACCCAGCCCTGGGGAACCGAGGTCCTGCAGGGTCGCTCCATTGGGAGGGCACTTGCAGAAGGAAGGAGTAGAGCTCCATATGAACACACAAGTGACATAAGCAGCACATTAATAGAATTACAGACCCCCCCCGCAAGAACAGTAACCCGAATCAGTGAGCCTACCCCAAAGTAACAGGCACATCTGGTTGTGCCCCTGGTTCCTGTACTGTACTGGGTAATGCACATTGGAAAACATAATCCCAATTGTACATAGAAATGGATGGGGTCTAAATTAGCTGTTATCACTCAAGAAAGAGACCTCAGAGTCATTGTGTACAGTTCTCTGAAAGCATCCGCTCAACATGCGGTCAAAAAAGCTAACAACATGTTAGGAACCCTTAGGAAAGGGATCGATAAGAAGACAGCAAATATCATTTTGCCACGATAGGAATCTACAGGACCCCCACACCTTGAATACTGCGTGCAGTTTTGGTCATCTCATCTCAAAAAAGATGTGTTAGAATGGGAAGAAATACGGAGAAGAGAAACAAAAATTAGGCCTATGGGATAACTTCTCACCCAAGGGAGATTAACAAAAGAGCGACGTTTCAGCTTGGAAAAGAGACGACTCAGAGGGAATATGCTAGAGGTCTATAAAATCATGACTGGTGTGGTGAAAGTCAATAAGGAAGTGTTATTTAGCCCTTCACCTAACACAAGACCGAGGGGTCCCCCAATGAAATTAATAGGCAGCAGGTTTAAAACAAACCAAAGGAAGCATATCTTCACACAATGCAGTCAGAAGACAGGATACTGGGCCAGATGAACCATTCTTTTGCGGGAGGCAGGTTAGCCATTCTTATGTTTTATGTTCTTAGCTGGTTAAATAGAAATTTTCCTTTACCACCCTGGGAGCATAAGAACCAAGAATGCATTTGTGACACTGGCAGACCAGGCAACCTGTGTATGACCCATAATAACTTAACAAGAGGCACTTCCACTGTATCAAGACAGTTCACTTGCATGTGAATTTCAAAGAGATGGATTAGACTAGCAATCCTCAACTCATTCAAAAATGAACAATAGATGCTAAGTCTATTTGTCTGTGTTGATCTATACGCGGTTAGAAGTTTCACAATGTAACCAAATTAGCTTGTCGATGCTCATTCCCTTTCAGGTCTTCATTATGTATGCAAAGTCTTCAGTTAACCTTAAAATCAAAGATGTAAGATACTGCAGGAAACTCATAATTTCTACATTGTCTTCAGCTTAACTCTCTGTGTTATAATGGAAGAACGGCTAATCACCTTATGCGAATGAGTAACTAGTTTACTGTGTATGCACAGGAAATAGTAGATTAGCTTCAAAGCAAAGTACAGGAGGCGATCTGCATTGCCTAGTCTTTCTCAGGGGAAGGTCCTGCTGTAACCATTTTTATGAGGTAGGCTTGTCAGCCTGCTAGAATAGCTAGAAAAGAGAAGGCTCGGGCCTCATCCTGTCATCTCTAGTCTGCTGAAACTTTGAACAGGGAAAGTGTAAGCCATAGGACAGAGAGCTTCCAAATCATCATTTGAAAGAACCTGGAAAATGCATGGAAAAACTAACAGTCTTTACATCTAAGCTGCCTTTGGATTCTGATCTGTTGGGATGATTCCAGAGAGACTTGTACAAGCCAGCAGTTTATTCCATCACTGTTGTGATCCTGAACTATGAACATTGACAGTGACTTGTATGGATATTGATCTTTTAACCATTTGTAACTCTCTTCTTTCTTTTAAGAAGAAATCTTCAATTTCGTTATTAAGGATTGGCTGGCAGCATGCTATTTGGGAAAGACCTGAGATTCACCTTGACCTGGGGATAAGCATCTGGTCCTTTATGATGGGTGAACCTCACATATGGTGAATCAGGTTTTCAGTAACCCCTCACTATATTAGACTGGGCTGTTTAGATGGGAGCCTAGGTCTGGAATGCCAAAAGGGGACCGTGTTTGGCATTTTGTTAACTAGGGTGGAAGCTCTTTTGCTGTTGACTTGGTGCATGTAATTCTAGAATAAGCCATCAGTTTGGGGGATCGTCTGCCCTCTACTTCTTGCAGTCTGCCCGGAGTGTGGTCACAGCATTGTTGTGTAAACCTCTCTCTTATGGAAGCAGAGGGATCTTAGTCACTTTGAGATCCCAGCTGCTGCCCTGGAAGCTTTTTTCATGCATTTGCGTTGAGTGTCAGATCGGATAGAAGCAGGGAAGTCAGCTCAAGGAAGAGGAAGGCTATACTCACTGTGCTATGAACTGTCTCTTGATAGGCAGTCAGCAGCTGGATGGTGGCCTGCAAGGCCCTTTCTCTCTCCCACTCCTTCTCTGAATGGAGCCATGTCTCTAGTAGCTGTTGGTAGAGCAGGGGAATGGACAGAGTTAGTACCAGAAAATCCCTCCCAAAAGTTCCTCTTAAACAGGTTTAATTGTCACTAAAATCCCTCTCCAAAGCACCCGACCTCCATGGA
Organism: Caretta caretta; assembly: GCF_965140235.1. Taxonomy (NCBI): domain Eukaryota; kingdom Metazoa; phylum Chordata; order Testudines; family Cheloniidae; genus Caretta; species Caretta caretta. The sequence goes on from NC_134225.1 coordinate 17,543,048, forward strand.
GCGAAGGAATTACATGTCTAATGGAAGTCCCAGGGACCAGATTCACCTCTGAGTGATTGAAGACAAAGGAGTTACATGAGAGATGAACCTGGGCCTGTGTACGTGATGTCTCCTGTAGACTGTCTGATGGGAGCTGTCTACCACATTGCATGCTGTTTGATGTCTGCTGCTGTGTTCTGTTTCCTGGGCAACTTCTCCCACATTGAGTGGCCAAATGACAGAGAGGAGCGTTTCTTTTTATTAATTTGAAGAAGAGCAGAGAAGTCCCCCCCCCCAGCCCAGCTCCTTTTAGAACTTCATTTTTATACTGAAGGTGCATCAAACTCCCCACCCCTCAGCTCTTCAAGATATTCTGTTCATGTCTGAGGAACAGGAAGTCTCCTCTGGATGAGTTTCCATACACAGGGCTTAACTCAATATGAATGAATTCCTCTTTGAAGAAGTGATCAGTTTCAACTGGTTCTCTTGGATTTGGCTACTGCAGTGGTGATTTTCTTGCCGGTCCAAGTAGTGTCAACTACATTGTAAGAAGTTGGTCCCAATCCAGCCCTGGCATAAAATGGCATAGCTTCTGTGGATTTCAGCGGGGCACATGCCTGCTTATCCCAGGAAGAATTTGGTGCTTTTTCCCCCGACAATTCACTCCATTGTGGAAAATTCCTCCACAACTGAAGCTTGACCCCCTAAATCTCTGACTCTTCCCTGCAGTAACACAACAAACAAACAAACAATCTTCACCATGGTTCAATGGTCTACTCACTTGAAACATTTCCTGGAACCAGTGTGCGGTTGGTTCTTCCTCCAGCAAAGTCTTCATTAGCTTGCCAAGGGCTTCCAAGGACTCTACGTACAGTGACTGAAACCAGAAGAGAAGGAGTGAGGCTCAGCACAGATAATTTGTGTGTGGGGGGGGGGACGACGACTGGGCGCTGGGGAAAGCTAACCATAACCTTGCCAGGGAGGCCATGTGTGACTGCCATCACCCAGTGCCTGCTGGGCAGAAATACAGTGGATGGTGCCTGAGGAGAATTGTTGTCACGTACCTGTATAGGCAGAGCATCCTTTGCTGTCTCACCTTCCTCTTTCATCATCTTCTCCAGGGGAGGGAGGGGAAACAAACTTTTGAAACACTGATGAAGGAGCTCACGGTTTTCCTTCAAGGTCAAAGATGGTTTGAGTTTGCTGGCAGAAGAAAGAGAGAGAGAGAAAAGTCATGCATTAGACTCAGTACCACCTCCAAGTAAAAGAAATGGGTCCAATGACTGGAGATTGTCTCAATCTAAAACCCCAAATGCAAACAACCCTTCACTTTGCAGCTGAGCACCTCTTTGCACCTCTATTAAGTATTGGCTCATTGAGAAGTAAAGCTAAAGCTTCAAGTCCCCTTTTTAGAGAAACCCACAAGCTTCCTTCCCCCTGCCAGCAAGCCAGACACCTCCCTCCCCATCTGAACTCTCCTGCATTGGACTGCATGCCCCACAACCTCCAAGTTTGTGTCTTTCAAGCACAAACCTCCAAATGGACACATTCAAACCCTCAAGAACTAAAGTTCTGCTGGTGAGCAGCATGTGAGCCAAACCCGGCAGGCATCAAACTGCTCCCAACCTGGCACTCATGAACTAACAAAGACGACGTCACAGTGCCAGGAAATATGGCAGAAAATAGCCTACCTCAGATGTCTAATGGCAAGAATTGCCTTGTAGCGAACTGGAGATGCCAGGGAATCCAGTGGTTCCTTTTTAATGAAGTCCTGAAATGCACGAATAGGGAAATTAAAAAAAATGGGAAATGGATTTGAAAGGCAGAGAGGCTTTCCTCTCACACCCTGGAACAGGGCCATATGCCAGACCTGTAATAAACAGACACCGTGCTCGGCAGGCTCTCTGCCTCAGAAATGGACCGTAGGGCCATCTGCAGGCTATACAGAGGACAGAAAGATAACTCCCCAGACACAAGCCATTCCTGCCACTTACAGCCCACAATAGGTCGGCATCCCTGCCAAGCTCAGAGTGGACCCAGCAGCATTCTGGGTGCCGTGCAGGTAGCTCATGAGACTGCAGTGGTACAGTCACAGCCAATGGATAAAACAACATCTACCTGGAAACCCAGTCTGATGACATTACAACAAACTCCTTTGTACTTCAGTCCTCAAAGCTCCTCATCACTCACCAGCATGTAGCCAAGGAGCTCCAGTTTGTAAGAGAATTCGAACTCCTGGGAGTCTCTGGTCTCCAAAATGGCACAGCTAATCTCCGTGACATTCTGGATGAGGGTTAATTTTAGGTGCATGTCCTACATAATCCAGAAGGAGAAACAAGAGGATGTGGATGAGAAACGGAGAGAAGAACCAGAGTCCAGAAGATAAAGATCAGGAATTAAATCTAGCCACAGGAGAGGAGAGAGGTGTCCACAGACCCCAGAAGGCAGAGGACCCTGGCTCTGTACCCACCTCAGAAGAAGAGAAAACCCAGGTTCATGAAAGAAATCCAGGGCCACTTACACCAGAGCAGCCAGGACTCCTGCTTGATGTAGCAAGGAAATCAAGCTCTGTGCAATTTAAACAAGCAACTTGTGGATAGAAAAGGCAAGAGCTGAGGGCAGATTATTTAGAATTTACCTTGTTTGTAAGAGCGATGCCCAGCACCTGAAAAACAAAATGCAAAACAGCTATTAGCAATGTCTATAGTCCCACATAACACACATCCTCAAAATGGCCTGGCTGGTGAATATGGAGCAGAGAGAAATCATGATTGTTAAATCTTCCAAAAGGCAGGAAACGTATCCAGAGGGGGTGTTTTGCAGAGGTCAAGATCAGGGGCCATCCTATGGAATATTTGCATTTGTGAACTTCTGGAAGATATCCGTTTGGTTCAACTGTGATCAACTTTTTTGACAAAGGCTAAATGAGATTCTCACTTAGACAGGGCAGAACTGAATGGCAAAGTGACGTGGCGAGGTTGCACTGAGAGGAGAGTCAGTACCAGCAGTCAGACACCTAGGGAACAGAAATAACGAGCACACAGACAAACAAGGCGACAGAGAAGAGGGAAGGGAAGTAGTGAGTCCAAGAAATAGAGTGACAGCAAAGAAACTAAATACAAGTTAGCACCATTCTCTCTTGGCTAGCAAAAGATAGAGCTAGATACACATACATATTAGGGGAGTTAGAGTGTTATTCTGAATAGCCTGAGTGTGACTCCATGTGAATTACTGTGTAGCTGTGCTCGACAGAATTTCAGAAGACTATAGAAAAACTAGAGAAAACACAAAGAAGAGCAACAAAAGTGATACAACATGTGACAGCTCACGCTCCATCCATTACAGTTTTAAATTTGAAACATGTGACAAATTATTGCTCAAAGGAGAGTTTTAGAAAATACAAGCCCTCTCTCTATAAACTCAGAGACAATTCTATAACTTCAGGGTAATGCCCCTCACAGTTGTCATGCAAAGGCTCTTACCTGACAACTGGTTCTGTAATGGTGAATGATGTTCCTTGTGATGTCTGCCTCTACTCGGGAGAGAAGCTGCTCTTTTGGAGCATGGACAGCCACGTTGCTGTATGTCAGCATCAGGGTGCGGCGAGTCTTGCCTCTTGTCCCATGGTGGTAATCCTAGACAATAGGAAACATCACTAGAGACAAGTTCTTCTGATTCATTTGGCCTTGGAATGAATCAAACATTGGTGGAGCCGGGCCCCCGAGCCTTGAATACTGCTGGAGCCCGGGCACCATGAGCCCATAGAACTCGCCGCCCCATTGCCATCATTCCCACTGGGTAACTCTGACCCAGAGAGCCGAAAAGGCTGAACCGACAGCAGTGGAGTACATGGGAGCTTAGTCATTGACACTGGTGGGTACAAGATCAGGCGCTAAATGTCTTGCCTAAGGCTGCACAGTGAGTAAATGGCAGAGCCAGCAATGGGAGCCCAGAGGCCTAGTCTCCTGCTCTATCCTCTAGATCAGTGGTGTTCAACGAGGGGGACTTCTGTACCCCTGAGGGTCTGCAGGGGTCTTCCAGGGGGTATATCAACTCATCTAGATATTTGCCTAGTTTTACAGCAGACGACAAAGAAAGCACTTGCAAAGTTACTAACTCAAATTTCATACAATGGCTTTTTTAGACTACTCTATATACTGCCCACTGAAATGCAGGTACAATATTTAGATTCCAGTTGATGTATTTTCTAATTCTAGGGCAAAAATGGGAAAATAAGCAGTCTTTTTTTCAGGAATAATGTGCTAGGACCCTTTTATAATTTTATGCCTGATTTTGTAAGCAAGTAGTTTTTAAGTGAGGTGAAATTTGGGGGACACAAGACAAATCAGACTCCTGAAAGGGGGACACTAATCTGGAAAGGTTGAGAACCACTGCTCTAAATCAGAGGTTCCCTAATTGTCATCCGTAGACCACTGGTGGTCTACCTAAAGCGGGTTGGTAAGCCACATGTTGCTTGCAACACCTCCTCATTTCCAGCTACTAACCTGGAATAAAAAACAGCTAAAAATACCTTCAATGCTTTTCCATGCAAGCAACTGATGTAGTTCCCACACATTGTGCATGGGAGGGGCGCTCAAGCCATGAGACATCAGACGGTAAAAATCATTTGAGAGAACCCCAGCTCCACATCGTGCTGCTGTCTGCTTAACGGCAGGCATCACGTGGAACGCATACACTGGGGGACAATGCTAGCTGACCGGAGCAGACACTACCGTGGGGCTGCTGCCCCTGCTTTAGGGGGAGAGGAAGTTTGAGAGAACCCCCTGGCTTCTTTACCTTCAGGCGGCTGACGAACCCAGAAATCTTAACCTGGCTCATTGCAGCCCCAAACTCCTGAAGTGCCTTCAAGGTGAGGTCCAAGTGGCTCGCAGCACAGACTGCGAGGATGGAGACGACTCCCTGTCACCCAAGAGAAATACAGGTTAGGATCGAACCAGGTGTCTGATAGAGCCCATGAGTCCATTCCTTTCACCCAAAGTGGTGTAAAGTGCCAATCAGGCCTGAGACACATGGGGAGCGGGCGCTGAGTGAAATAGCAATCAAGAGGCTAGGAAGCAAAATGGCATCTGTCCCAGGCCAACTCAGAGCTGAGCCCCACAGGGAGCATTCAGGGATTACTTGGTAAAATGGGGAGAGGGACAGAGGCCTCACCTGTCTCTCAGGGGCTTCCATATAATCTGCTGTCGTCAGAAGTGTATGAATCTGTGATTTAACATGGACCAGGTCCTGACAAGCTGCTAAGGACGTTCCTAGCGCCTTATACAGGAAACTCTGAAAGAAAGAGACCAGCCCTGGGATATCAGGAACACAACGTGCCTGTCAGTACAGACCCAGCTCAGCAACACTCAGGAAGGAACAAGACAGCCAAGTCCAAGCACCCATGCTGCAGAAACATCCCATTGTCTAGCCCAGCCAGAGAACCAACAATGCAGTACAGACAAGCAGCCTGTCCAAGCAAATATTGGAAGGGCAGGGGGGCAAGAGAGCAGGGAATAAGTACAAACAAATTTTATACGCAGAATAAAATATCAAATAATGAAACCTTGAGAGAAGCCTTATGCAGCCCTCCAATCAGAATTTCAGGGGAAAGTAACTAGAAACTAAACCTTAACAGAGAACAAACCTTCTCTTTGGAGGGGCTGGCATAGCCGGCCATCTGCCAGCTCAACTCAAGGGATATCTGGCTGCTCCAGGCACTGTTGTCTATCATCTCCAGAGATGTTCTTAGGAACTGCGTGTAAAACCAGAGTTAAAGCAGATGGTTAATTGCAAGAATGTGGGGGCTGTTGTGGGGTTTGGGGTTTTGGTTGGTTGGTTGGTTTTTGCTTCCTTGTTCTGTTGTAAACTTTCCAATATTCAGGTGTCCTGGGAAGATTATTTCCCTATTGAGAACTATAAACATTGACAACCCAGACTTCCTCTGCCTCTTGTTCTTGAACCTTTGCCTGAGGATTCCTCTCAGTCCCCAAACCCAGATGGACAGTGAATTGGAGAATGAGATGGAGCCAAGACATCTGACCATCGAGGAGTGATTTTCCAGTGGATGGACGATGGCTCTAGTCAACTTTGAACAAAGGGCCCTGGACTACGAAGGACCAGGCACCTTCTCTGAAGTGCTATGGACCCTTTATGACACCTCCCGAGGTACCCAGGGTTGTGAGGGACCTCACTACCACCTGCCCTTAGCATGAGGAAGCCTTCTCTGTACCTGCCAAGTGTCAGCTCCTGACTCTGCCAGTCACAGGAAACACAAGCACACCCTTCTCACTCCGTCCAGGATCCACTGTCCTTCCACAGATAAGCAATCAGTACACTCCAACCGCTCGCCCTCTGGACATCCCCAGAATGTCCAGCCCCTATTCCACTGGACACTCACAGAATTCAGAGGTTTGCTACACACCACCTTACCAGCTTCACCTCAGCATCACCGCTCCATTTCACACACTTCAATACATTGACAGTGAAAAGAAGTAGAGTTTAATTCACCAAGATCAGAGATTTGAGAAGCAGCAAGAATAATTAATGTACACAAATGGTTACATAAAAATAAAATCCTAACACACTTCTAGAGCTTCAACTTAAAGAACCAAACAGTCCCCTGTCTCACAAGGGATAGCTCCCCCAAATCTCTCTCCCAGCAGGAAACACCCAGACCAAATGTGATCCTCCATTCATAAGACAAGCCAGTTGGCAATTTGTCCAATAGGTGAAGGATACCTGGTGCAGGATACCTCTGGACCTCCAGATATAGTTCCAAGCATCCATTGTCCGCTTGTAAAAAGGGTACCCCCCTATTGTTTGTTTGTTTTTCTTGTCTTGAATCTCCTCTGGAGACTTTGCAATCACTTGATTAGAATTTTGCTCTATTGATTAGCATCCACTGTGAATAATTACTCAGTCTACATACAGCCATTCAAGCAGCTAAGCATCTTCTGCCTGAAAGAAACTTCTTTATCACCTTCTGGTGACCAGCCCCAACACACAGACCTTCAAAGCATCAATTTCAGTAGACAACCATAACGCCTTAGATATTATCCATCCAGTCACTGTGCAACGATTATGAGGATTATGCAGTGTGGCACAGGCATCCAGGAGAGGCTTTACATGACACCCTTTGATGATATAGAGATCAGATCCAGGGAATCCTGGGAACCCTATGCACTCCTGTGGCCTCTGCCAGTGGGTACCCAAAGGACCCGGGGTCACACCCTCAACTCCCATTGAAGTCAGCCAGAGGTTAGGAACTCTCAGCACTTTGCTGTTTCAGGCCCGACTTTTGAACAGCAGCCAGGAAATATCAGAAACCTCACAAGAGAACCTAATCTTAGTTGATTTTTGAGCCCAAAGAATTTCAAATGAGGCTGGATCTGGAATGGGAAATTCTAGAGTGTAATCCAACCCCAAATGGAACTCCAAACCTTCTGGGGCTTCTTTGTCACGAGGTCCTTTCCTTTCATTTTCAGCCCTTGCCATAAAAATCTTCCTTGTCTGGATTTACATGAGGCTGTAAAGAGCTCTTTCTGACCACAAAGACTTCTCCATGAGATACAGACACCAAACCTTGTCTTGTCTCTTTTCCTTTTTGGGTTTCTCAGAGCAAGTTTTCTTTTGAGTGGCAAATAGAAAAAAAAAATCCTTTAGACGTCCCCCAGTGATGCATTAGCACCATTAGCATGCTGGGTTTCTAGTTAAGTTTTGTGTTGTTCCCAGGGGTAATACAGAGGGATTTATAACTAGAGCTGGTTGAACAATAGTAAGGCCATTTCACAAAACAAGTGGGATTTTTTTGTTTTCTTGATTTTTCAACATACAAATGAAAAGTGAAAATACAAAAATATTTTGCTTTTCAAAATCAAAAATGACCATTATTCAATTCTTTGTTTTCCCCATTTCCTTGCCTTTATCCCTCATCCCCGTGCTTTTTTCCCCCTCTTCCACTTTGTGATTGAAAAGCGGAGGGGGGCGGAGGGGGGAAGGAGACAAACAGCAAAGCAACTGGAAAAAAAAATCAGCTGCAGTTTCAAAAAACTAAACATTTTGTTTTGGGGTTTTCTTGTGTGTGTGTTAAAAAAAAAAAAAAAAAGAACCCTGAAAAATTTGAAAATGTCCCATGAAAATACAAAGGCCATTTTTAATTGAACAAAAGTTGCAAATGAAATGGTTTGACCAGCTCTGCTTATAATGAATAATTTATCATTAATTTTTTCCCCAGCTGATATATATGGAGGGGGAAGAGAGGACTGTGACAATACATCTGAAAGCCATCCTCTACCTGAAGCAGCATGTGCTCCCACCGTGCATGGTCCAGGGAATTCTCTGTGTTTCCTATAAAGCAGGAGGCAAAACAATAATGTCACCTAGATTAGCAAGAAGAGTCATCCCAGGTATCTCCTTTGCAATCAGTCCTTCTAAAACTCCTGGTCTGCCAAGCTGGAACATACCTGGGCTTTCAAGGCGAAATGGAACTGTACCTATTGGGTTCTGGGAGAGTCACCCTGCTCCTGTCCTGAGGGGCTTAAAACAGCCCTGGGCGAGGGCTGTAGGAGGGAAAGAGGTGAGAGGTTTTTCGCAGGAGTGGGTGGGTGAGATTCTGTGGCCTGCATTGTGCAGGAGGTCAGACTAGATGATTATAATGGTCCCTTCTGACCTTGATATCTATGAATCTATGAAAGGGATTAACAAGAGCTGGGCTGACAGGGAAAGCAGCTACAGCTGTAGCCAGGGTAATCAGGGCCCAGCTGGCCCTTATAAGAGGGCCGTGGGCCAGTAGGAGAAGGTCTTTCTCTCTAGTTTTGAAGGGAATAGGGCCTGCCTGCAGAAAGGGTACTGGGAATGAGGGTGGGCTGGGGAAAGGCCAGAGCAGCAGGGAAGCTCTAGGCTGGCAACTCCCCAGGCTATCGGGCCTGGTCCAAGGCCCATAGGGGTACTGGGTTGCAGGGAAAGGCAGCAGACCCAAACCCCCTTGCCTGTGGTGACTGGCTCTTACACTGCAATCTGCCCCAAGGTGCAGGGGCCCAGACTGAGGCAAGGTGGGGATTAGAGGGTTGGGCGTTCCCCAGAGAAGGGAGACCCATAGAGACTGAGGGGGTACTGCCAGGGCGCAGCACCCTGGGTAAAAAGGGCACCGGGGTCTGAGAGGGACACGGGCCTGCAGAGGGTGCTCTGTGCTGGAAAGAGCTAATTCCCAGATGGCCAGCAGGAGGCGCTGCAGGGGTGAGTCGTTGCGCCGTCACAGGGACCTGCGCCAACGTTCTTTGTTGGACCAACAGAAAATGTCCTGTTTCAGAGTAGCAGCCGTCTCAGCCTGTATCCGCAAAAAGAAAAGGAGGACTTGTGGCACCTTAGAGACTAAGAAATTTATTGGAGCGTAAGCTTTCGTGAGCTACAGCTCACTTCGTCAGATGTTACGTACCCTGCTGGCATTTTTATTCAGGGTCCGTCAACCCACCAGGAGTGAGATGCTGAGCACTCCCAATTCCTCTTGACTTGAATGGGAGCTGAGGGTGCTGAGCACCTCACAAAACTCTTCAGCACATCAGAAGACTGGGTTTAGTAGGAATACAAACTTTTCCTGCAGAATCAGAGATTCTGGACTTGATCCGAACTGGATGTAAATCGGTGTAGCTTCACTGAAGTCAATGGAATTATACTGATTTACATCAGCTGAGAATCTGGCCCTGTTTCTGAGTGTCCAGCTCTAACCTAGCCTTCTTTAATGGCGGCACAGTGTAGTGCTGGGGACTCTGTACAGCTGCAGCAAGGAGGGAAGATACAGCTCATTTTTTAAAATCTTTTTTGGAATATCAAACCCGCTTGTCCATGGGGGGGTTCGACGTTCATGAGAAACATAGCGGGCTTGTGCTGCACCTAGGGTCTGTCCTGCTCCCCAGAGACTAGACCGGCGCAGCTACGTCACTGGAGCTCTGCTGGCATAACGCCATCGTGTAGACGCAGCCTGCGCTGACTGAAGGGTTTTTTCCATGGAGGTCAATAGAGTCATACCACTGTAAAATTGGTGAAAGACCTTATTAGGCCCACAATACCTAGATTCTCCCTAGGGCACCCACCTGGCCAACCTAGCTTTTATGGCGCAGGTTTCTTATGGGTTTTTTAATCGAATCCCCCTTGAAAGTAAACGTGGGGTTTAATTTTCAGAAAAAGTCCGTTTGCAAAATCAGACTCTCTATGTAACCCCAAAATCTTTCACTAACCTCCAGCTTCATGCGTATTGACCTTCCCAAAAAATAACCTAGCAAAGGTGTGGGGGAAAGTGCTGTGAAATTTCCATTCAGCTGAAACCTTCCTGGCCTGATTCTGCCCTGTTTGAATTGGCCTCAGTGGCTCACAGTTATCCAGAGGAAGGAAAAGTGTGGGCCTAGAAGCCCCATTTCAATTCCCCACTGTTCCCACGTACTGCAACAGGAATGGCACAACACACATCAATACGAAGCTGCATTTTCTGGCTTCCCTTCTATTCTCCATGGACCACACTCCTCCTAACTAACACTTTACCTTCAATGTACTGCAGCAGAGATGGGATCTTTACTACCCACATCTCACCCACTGCTGCATGGACAGTTTGGTGCAGGGCCTTTAGTAACTGCAAGGCAGCACATCCGTGTCCTTCTCTTTCATAAGGGGATGAGGCTACTACCTGTCAATGAGAGAGAAAGAACAGGCTAAGTTTTGTCAGCACAATACCAGTTTGTTCCTGAGGGAGGGAAAAGTTCAGAGACTCTCATTGTGGAGACAATCCAAGAGAGTTGTTGCTTCTACTGCAGTGCCTTCCTGAAGAAGAAAGCATTCTAGCTAGTAGGAGGATGCAGGACAGTGTGTCTCAGGAGAGGCCGTAGAGAGAGAGAGACCCAGTCATACACATTCCTCAGCCTATGTCAAGCATCTAGCTACAAAACCAATTTGTAGAGTTAACTGTCCCATTCCACAGAAAACCTATTCTCATGGTCTACTCACCAGGAGTCGCGCCAGCAGCCCCTGGGGTGTAGGGAGTTGCACTAGGGAAAGAAACAGAATAGCGTTAATTATGCCAGGCTTTGCAGAGAGTCCTGCTGATGTTCTTCACCTCTCCATTTCCAACATGCCCACCAATGTTGAATACAGCTGATAATAATTTGCATTGCCATAGTGCTTTCAGTCTGAGCATCTCAAAATGCTCTACAAACATGTATGAATTCCACCTCATAGCACCTCTGTGAGGTTGGCATGAATTACTCCTTCATTTCACAAGTGGGGAAGCTGAGAGAGAAAGATCAAGTGATTTCCCCAAGGTCACATCCAAATTTTGGTGGTGAGCTGGGAACAGAACCCACATTTCCTAGCTCCCTCCCATGGCCGTGTTGTAATCACAAGACCATCCCTCATCCATTTTAGCCTCCTGATTGCAGATGAGAGAACTGGAGCAGACTGAACCTGTTCATTTCATAGTGCCTGGAGAGAAGAAATGAAAGAGTTTCTCTTATAAACCTCGTCCACTGTAGTCGAGGCAAGCAGCTGCTTCTCCTTCCCGCTGCTTTTTCTCAGCCAGTTCCCTCAGGCATCTGCAAAGAGGCTTCAAAGTACCCGTGTACTGAGTTGGCACCACATACTCCAGCAGCCTTGGCCATAACACCTGCAGAGAAGAGCGAGACTGTTCAATACGGAGCTCTTTCCGTTCCCCCACCTCCAGTATCCTGCTGTCTGAATCCCTCCCTGCCATGTAGCTTCTCCTTTGATTCGTCACGGACCCTTCCCTAACCTATCACCTCATCTCTCTCTCCCCATTAGCTCACTCTACCTGTCTGGTGCCCCCTCACTCTGTCTTTTAAAGACACTATCTTGTTTGGTGAGTGTTAGGATATAGATATTCAGGCCTGTCTGCAAAGGCCTGTACTTTAAGAATTTAGGTGTATTCTTATCACTTGGCTAGTTATAGAGGTATAAAAGAAAGAATCAAAATCTCTGTCTGCTGGTGTTAGAGCCTTCTCTGACTGTGACAGTCTGAGGCCCTGTTCTTAGGCTAAGGCCTTTGGCTAAGCAGCAGAGGCAGCCATAAGCTAGGACGCGAACAGTCACATCCTCACATTCCAAACTAGTCACACTGAAATCAGGTGCTATTGGGCTGTTAGGAATACAATCCTGTCCTGATAGTGCCTATCACCTCCAGAGAAAGGGAAGGGCCTAGAAGATGTAAAAGGAAACTTAGTTTGATAGCATCCTGTCTGGCAAGAACTCACTTACCAATACTGGGATGTGAAATCCTCACTTCTGTATTGTCTTGTCATTATCATAGAATCATAGAATCTCAGGGTTGGAAGAGACCTCAGGAGGTCATCTAGTCCAACCCCCTGCTCAAAGCAGGACCAATCCCCAATTTTTGGCCCAGATCCCTAAATGGCCCCCTCAAGGATTGAACTCACAACCCTGGGTTTAGCAGGCCAATGCTCAAACCACTGAGCTATCCCTCCCCCCATTATAGTTCCCACTTTGCTATTGTTTGTCTGTATAATCTCTGTCTGGTTCTGTGCTTGTTCCTGTCTGCTGTATAATTAATTTTGCTGGCTGTAAACTAATTAAGGTGGTGGGATATAATTGGTTACATAATCATGTTACAATATGTTAGGATTGGTTAGTTAAATTTCAGGAACATGATTGGTTAAGGTATAGCAAAGCAGAAGTCAAGTTTTACTATATAGTCTGCAAAAAGAAAAGGAGTACTTGTGGCACCTTAGAGACTAACCAATTTATTTGAGCATGAGCTTTCGTGAGCTACATCTGATGATGATACATCTGATGAAGTGAGCTGTAGCTCACGAAAGCTTATGCTCAAATAAATTGGTTAGTCTCTAAGGTGCCACAAGTACTCCTTTTCTTTTTGTGAATACAGACTAACACGGCTGTTCCTCTGAGACCTATATAGTCTGCAGTCAATCAGGAAGTAGGGGGGTGGGGGAAATGGGAACAGGGAATGGGGGTAAGGAAATTGGAATCATGTTTGGCTAAGGGCAGGAATGGGAACAGGGACACAGGTGTAAGGCTCTGTGGTGTCAGAGCTGGGAAGGAGGATACTAAGGAAGGAAACTGGAATCATGTTTGCTGGAAGTTCACCCCAATAAACATCGAATTGTTTGCACCTTTGGACTTCAGGTATTGTTGCTCTCTGTTCATGAGAGAAGGACCAGGGAAGTGAGTGGGTGAAGGAATAAGCCCCCTAACAGTGAGCAATTGGGCTCTCACCCAGAGATGAAGCCTATTTCCCAGCATTAGAGCATTATGGAGATATTTAGATAGTACCATAAGCTTACTCAGAACTTGACAGACCTATATAAGGCACAGTCCCAGCCCCAATACCTCTTCAAATCCAGGATCACCAACTCTACGTTTCAGAAGTATTCATGGGGGATCTAAGGGGAAGTTGCACTCAGACAGTGGAAAGAATTAAGAGACGATCTCTGCAACATGATTCCTTCCAGTTAAGTTGCTTTATATCTTTCCTCTACTGTGAACCGCTTACTCCATGATGAAGGGGTCACATCATCCCTGACATGAATTTGACATGCTGATCCTCCATTATGCTGGCTGTGCAGAAGGCTTCCTTGTGGAGGGGTACAAGGAACGTAAGGAAGAACGTCCCTATTTCAAGAAGCAGTAGCAAGAGGTCACTTACTTGGGTCATTCCATTGACTGAGGTGTCCAGACATTGCAGGATGTCAATGCACAGGGTTTGGATCGTGCTTTCTTCCTCAACATCCTGGGTGAGAAGTGTTGTACCCTGCTGTGAGAGAGCTAGATAGAACTTATTCGCTAGTAGTAAGATACTGGCAATAGAACCAGTGTCCTTCTCTTACAAAGCCACCTTGAGCATTGACCTATGCCTGCTTTTATACTGCACTGGAAGTGCACAAACGTCTGAAGGGAAGAGAATAATAGAAACTCCGAACTGGTGGGTCAGATCCCAGGCTTAGGAAAACCCTAAAATGAAGGGAATGATTCACTGAACACAAAAGAGTTCTCCCAACAGTGTTCAATGTTTTAAAATTTGAAAAACTGTTTCATCTTTTGATCTCTGAGGAAAAACATTCCGATTCTGCCCAGGGGAAATAAATTTGCAGAACCAGGGGGATCCAATCTCTTTGTTCTGATGCCCCAACCAGCTTGGTCATTCTGTGTGTAGTGAGTGTGATTCTATCAATGGGACCAAAACTGGCCTGATGAGAAAAAGCAGCCTTCTTTGAGAGAGATGTGTGTGTGTGTATTGCCACGAGCTCCAACTTTGTAGAAAAGGGGCCAGGCAGAGCTAAGATCTTCCACAACTTACTGTCAAGTTGAACTGTTTATGTTCATACATATCACGGATTCAGTCATGGAGCACAAAGTGTCTGGGGCCCGCGGCTGTGTCCATGGATAGAAATACGGATTGAAGATATTTTTATGCAACCTGCATAACCTGAGTGTTTTGCTGATAGTTTAGGTCTGCTTTGACAGCCACAGAACGGGGCATCGTTCTGTTTTTTGGAGAGTCTATTTAAAACAAAAAGATGTGCTTCCTTGTACAGGAACATTTCACTGAAAAATGGTGTTTTCTGAATGTTCAGTGACTCATCAGAGGTTGGAGCAGCATAGATAACTCTGTTAGATGGAAATACCCAGTGTGAGATTCTGGTCTCTGTTACACTAGTATAAATCCAGAGTAACACCACTCAAGTCAGTGGAGTTACCTTGACTTTACACCAATATAACGGATCCGATTCTGGCTCTATTCATTCAGTCCAGCTGTCCTGGAGTCAAAACTCCCACTGAAGTCAAGGGGAGCAATCAGCATGCAAGAATGGTAGGACTGAGTCCTAAGTGTTAAGAACTCTCCTTACCAGTTTGCTGGTGGACACACTGAACTCGCTGAAAACATATGCTACCAGATCCCATGCTGCACAATTCTCCACACTTCCTGAACTGAGCAGCGTCCTGATGAAATGAAGAGCTGCCTTCCTCACCTGCAAGGGTAGAGATTACACACAGCACTTCTTGTTAGCCCTTCTGCCTGAAATAGGAGCTAGGATATGATATGAGAGTCCTTATGCTTTTGATTTTGTCTCCTTGGATTAGAAACATGGATACATTTAACACCGGCAGGAGAATGACATGCCTTCTCTATTCTGCAGTCTCTCATCTGGATCGGAATGAAAGCTCCACCCAGATATCCATTCATGCCATAACACTGAAAAAGTTGAAATAGTTCACTGTTCCACACACAATCTTACCGTAGCATTCTGATCACTGAGAGTGGATTTCACTGCCTTCACAATCAGAAGCTTTTTAACTCTTGTCTCAGGCACTGAAAGATAAGGAGAGGTGTACAGTGCTTCTTTGTTCCACACACACTCACTTTCCACATTGGAATTAATCCTGGATTTCAAAGGGCCCTAGTTAAGAAGAGTACCAAGCTTCTCTCTACAGAATCAGTGGGGAAAACATAGGACCAGATTCTGGTCTCAGTTGCACCAGTGTAAATCTAAAGTAATTCCATTTCTCTAAATAGTGCCATCCTACTACCATGATGGAAATATTATCAAGGAGTTTGATAGACTGAGGTGACTGAAGTTAATCTGTGTTTACACCGGCATAACAGGACTCAGAATCTAGTCTAGAGTGTATAATACTTAGGATTCTCGAGTCAGGAGTATTATTCTATTTTTATCTGATTATTGTTAACATGCATTAGCCCCAAGTTAACTTCTGTATTTGAAGTTGAAAAAGACCTTGACAAATATCTTGGGCTACATTCAGCACTTAGTTGAACCTGTTGATTTCTGTGTGGCCATATGGGGGTAACTTAGGGCAGCATTTGGTCCCTTAGGGGATCTCCAAACCACTGGTGACTGTGTGTTCTAGAGCCTCTGTGCCCCAGTTGCAGAGGTGATGAGTCTGCTGCAGCCCTGCCGTGCCTACAAAGCCTTGGTTCTTTAGCTCAATCTCGAGTAGCTCAAGCTTTTAGCTCTGGATGTCCTCAACTCAACCCTCAGCATGTCGGCCAAGAGGGCAGCTGGCACAGTTGCTCCTGTGTTACTTACAGTCAGCACCAACAATAGCTCTCAGGAAATCTAAAGACGCCACACGAACGGCCTCATGCTCAATCTCCAGCTGCTCGTGTAGAAATGCTAGCAGATCATCAGGAGAAGAACGGGCTGCAAGGGAAGAAATCACATCTTCACTGTCTGCAGAACTCTTATTCTTACCGTACCTCACAAAGGTAAGGAAGTTACAAAGAAACCACTGTGTAACTCAGAGTCTCTTCCCCTTACCTAGCAGAAGTACACAATGGAACAGCTCTTGGTGGTTTTCTCTGCTGAGCTGCTTAGCTGGAGAACAGATCTGTGGGAAGAAGGGAAATGGTGAAAGAAAAACTAATCAGAAGCAATGGAAAAGAAAAATGTTCAATTCATTTCTAAGCTTCCACTTCCTGCTTGTCCAACTAGAGGTCTGAACCCCAGGGAGATGGTCCTGCATGCACAGCAAGACTCCAAGACAATGACCAATACATTAGATAAGAGAAGCTAAAGTGTTTTGAGCAGCAGAGCTGACCTAATCAAGACACAGCCACAGTTTTTACTTTACAACTCTGACTCCCCCTGGTAATCGGCTTATGGTGAAATCGCTTTACAAACTGAGCTGGATAGTAGCTAAGAAAATGAGAGCGCTCCCTGCTTACTCTTGAGCCTGCAGAAATCAGTAAGGCTTGAGGAGGTCCCCAGGCTCTGCACGATCATTCCATTGATTTTTTAGTGTTAATATGCTTCAGATCTGCTGTGCCTAAGCTGAAGGGATCCAAGCAAAACCACCCCTCACCTGGTTGTGCAGAGCACTGCAGATGGCTTGAAACTTCCCTTTAGGTAGAGGGATCTTATATTCAACAGAGACCTCCAAGAGCTGGCTCAGACTCTGCAACAGAGGGCGAAAGTCAGATGGTGGGCACACAAAGGAGCCATATGTAGTGACTGAAGCAGATTCAGGGGATTCCTAGATTCCAAGGCCAGACCGGATTCTTGCCATCATCTAGTCTGACCTCCGCTCGGTATAACACAGGCCATAGACCTTGCCCAGAATCATTCCCAGAGCAGAGCTTTTAGAAAAACATACCAATCCTGATTGAAAAATCATCAGAATCCGCCTCGGCCCTTGATTAAAAAATGGTGAAAATCTAATTCCTTCCTGCATCTAACACACTTTTCTCTGTTGCTGCTTGAAGCTTCCAGAATGTCTCGGATGCCATCTACATACTTTACTATGTTTACACAGTTGTGTAGTGCCCTGATGCTATCAAACAAGTCCATGATACATTTGTTCCCTCCAAATCATGGGTATTTCAACCCCCAAAGTGACCACATACTCTGTACTAGAAAGGTTCAACCAACATAGACGGTGAGTAAATATCACTACCAAGAAGTTAGAGCTGTCTCATGACTTCATTTACAACTGTGTAGCCCCACTGAAGACAGAATATGGCCCCTTACTTCTCGCTCATGTGGTACTGAGGGTGGATGAAATAGAGGGACAAGGCGAGTGAGACAATATCTTCAATTAGAATCTTCAATTAGTGAGACAATATCTTCAAATTCAATCAAACCTGGATTTGTGCTGGAAATGGCCCACCTTAATTATGCACATTGTAGGGAGAATGGTCACTTTGGATGAGCTATTACCAGCAGGATAGTGAGTTTGTGTTTGTGGTTTTTGGGAGGGGGGTGAGGGGGTGAGAGAACCTGGATTTGTGCAGGAAATGGCCCAACTTTATTATCATGCACATTGTGTAAAGAGTTGTCACTTTGGATGGGCTATCACCAGCAGGAGAGTGAATTTGTGTGGGGGGGTGGAGGGTGAGAAAACCTGGATTTGTGCTGGAAATGGCCCACCTGATGATCACTTTAGATAAGATATTACCAGCTGGACAGTGGGGTGGGAGGAGGTATTTTTTCATATTCTCTGTGTATATATAAAGTCTGCTGCAGTTTCCACGGCATGCATCCGATGAAGTGAGCTGTAGCTCACGAAAGCTCATGCTCAAATAAATTGGTTAGTCTCTAAGGTGCCACAAGTCCTCCTTTTCTTTTTTCAATTAGATTATCACACCCACCTTGTCGCTCCAATATCTTGGACCAACATGGCTACAACAGCACTGCATAGAACCGTAGATGAAACAGACAGGCAATGATTTTATATCTATCTAGTTATGCAGTGCAAAGCAATGACCCTCAAGCCTCCTTGTTATTAATTTTCAACCGTTGACAGTTGACTTGGTACCGACCAGAGACAACATATGGTAGCCCCTGCTCTGAGGAGCTTATGATCTAAAAGAGAGACACAGAGTTGACAGGATGTTTTGGGAAATCACAAGGAGAGAGTATCTTGTTGTGCAGGTGTTTTGTTTTTTTATCTCCTTCTCCTCCTCCCCAGGAAACAGAGGATGCTTTTCATCAGAGGCAGTTACCTACAAATCTTGTTGCCTGGGTCACCATGTGTATAAAGCCAGAACTTGTGTGCATATTTATTATCGAACAAGTCACTATCTAGACCAGGAAACCCCACTGGCAGCAAATTCCTCCTGCAGTTCACACATGCACACACAGAGACAGTTACCTTAATGAGTGGTACCTCACCTTGGTGACGTGAAGAACATCAATTTCCTCCTTATATTGCTCAAGGAGCCATGAGATCTCCTTAAATATCGGATTTTGTGGCTCCTTTTTGTGTAGTAGGATGCCCATCATGGGACCAAGGGCTTTGATGATGGCCTGCTTGAGCTGCATAGATGAGACACAGAATTTATGTTCCTATGAATTCATTCAATATCTTCCAATAGGCACACCTTTTCTACTTCTAATGAGTGCAATTTCCCTTGTTCCACTGTCGGAACGGTCCTATCCCAATATTTTCTGGTAAAGAACCAGGACTTGTAGGGTTGGTGTCAGGATTATATTCTAATGCACCTCACAACTAGAGCAGGTAAAATATTTCCCCAGATTAATATGCATTCTAGGCCAACTCATCCCTGCTGTAACTCCACTGGGGCTGAATGGACTTAGACCAGGAATTAATTTAGCCCACTATCCCGGGTTCATCTGCACATTAGGTGCACAAGACTAGAATCCATGTACACTAGGTACAGACCGAATTTCCATGATGTGGTGACATTATAAACGTATGGGTTTTCGATGTTTTACATGACACTCTGTTCCATCCAAAAGGACCTACCATTAAATGCCATCATCACAAAGAGTGCCAGACACACAGAATGTAACATCACAATTTCCGCTAAAGGTTTAGAAAGTCAGCAATCCTCACCTCCAGCTCCTCACAGGTCAGCCAGTTGCTGGTCACATGACAATATAAGGGAAGAATTTGATTGCAGAATCGTGATTCACCCATTCTGGGGAATGAGCACTTTTCCCAGTTCATAAAATATCCATTCACTGCCCTTGAGCATTTTTCCAGAACTGCACGGAAGGAGAGAAGACAGGCAATGTGAAAAGGACATAGTAATAATGAGGAGAAGTTGCTTTCTCAGAGAAGATACCCAGGCCTATCGTTTACTCCAATTCCATGGCAGCTCCTATCAGGACTAGATGCTGAAATCCCATATCAATTTGGAGCTATTTCTCTTTCCCCCATTCCATTTCTTGTTTCTTAAAAGGCTTTTTTCTTTGTACATCTCTCCATCTTTTTTCAGTTACCATCATTTGAAGACTCGCGTCCTCTGCAGTTGTTGTTTATTCAACCCGAACACTGTATGATTTCATCTTGAGTTACAGTTTGTCTGAAAGATGTTCAGTGCCCCTAACTGCCATTGGCTTTAGTGGGATTTGAAGGTAGTGGGGAGCACTTTGCCCTAAAAGTAGGTGTATCTAGTGTCCTTGCTAAGAGGAATTAGGGCCCAATCCTGTTCTCTATGAAGTGGATGGCAAAATTCCCATTTCCCTCAAGGGCACAGGATTAACCCCTTACTGAGCATCACCTGAAAAGCAAAGGAAGAGAGAAGTGGAGAAGAAGAGAAGACAGAGAAAGAGGGTGAAAGGAGATGATGATGATGATGATGAAGAAACTAAGGAGAGAGAATGGGTGGAGGAGTGGGAAACAGGGGATTTTTAAATGTACAGTAATGAAATCTGCTCCCTTCACCTCCTCCCCCAGGAGCCTCCTGGCAGAGGGGCAGCTTCAGCCTTTGTGTCTGTTTATTTTAAACGATATGCGTGAGTCACAAAGGGCCTGAACTTACAAATGCTCAGCACCTCCTGCAAAGTAAGGAGCATTCTCAACTTCACTGAGTGCCATGGGAGCCAAGGAACGCAGCACCTGGTGCAATCCAGGGAAGGGAGCACAGTTCAGGGCCTGTTTGCAGACTTGGTCAGTCACTTAAATCTGTACCAAGACCCCCTAAATATCCTGGCTGGGATGATTTAACTGGGAATTGGTCCTGCTTCGAGCAGGGGGTTGGACTAGATGACCTTCTGGGGTCCCTTCCAACCCTGATATTCTATTCTATGATCCATTTGGGGCACCTACAGGAAGTGCTGGCACTTACCACCACAAAATGCTTGTCTCATCCTGCTGTCCTCGACTAACTCCAACATGGAGATCATGCCGTTCAGGATCATTCCCACAAAAGGGATACACTTAAGTGCTGCAGAGAAAGGCCAGAAGAGAAGGAAGACAGACAATCAGCTGCTCTCTGCCTTCTTACAACACACTTAGAAACACTGTGGGGCAGGATGCTATGGGTTCCGAGGCCATTGGCGCTGCGTAAGCAGAGCAGAATGGCTTTAAAGCAGCCATTGAAAGCCAGTGGGGGATTCACCCTGAAGAGGGGAATCCTCCACAAGTGTACAGCTGTGCCCAATGCCCAACTCACTCCCAGAGTAAGGGGAGAGAGCACTGGGGCGGGATGGGAAGTGGGGTGGAGAAGAGCTCCACTAGACCTGATCTTCCACTCATTCCCATCCTTCAGGTACTTCACTCAGGGGCATAAGTTAGAGCTTGCACCTCTGGCTGGATCGCTCATGATCTGGAGGCCAGAACTAGCAACAGCGGTTAATCTTGTGTTTCTACACACACACTCAAACAGAGCTCTGTTTAGCGGTAACATTTTTAGGTAGAGAGATAATCCCCTGTCCTTAAATGAAAAACAATCACTTTGAAAGAAAAGAGGGAAGTGACCATACCATAGGCGGATGACAGGTTGCCCAACGTAATGAAAATAAACTCCTCAGGCAGCTCCAGATGATACATCAGCTCTAACATGACATCACTGAAATAGCAGCGTGCCAGAGTCACTAAGGTGTTGCTAGCTGCCACTTTTAGTTCATTTCTTGCTTCCTAAAAACAAAAACCAAAAGAGAGAGACTGAGGTGACTGAAGCCGGTTGCACTAGCCTGAGTTGTTTACATGAGTCAAGTCCTTATTTCTGTGCACAAGTTGTGAATGAATCAACCCAACTTTCTGAGGGTAGAGTCATTCGTCATAAATATTCCTTGAGTCACTTGGCTAAACAGTTTTCAGCCTTCGAGTTGCTTGCAAGCTGCTTCGTTAGCCGATTCACTGTTAGCCACTTGTGGTGGGTGACTGGTCACCAGAGTCACATGATATTTTCCCTGCCCTTCCCTGAGGCGGTAAGTGAGACACAGACTGGGCAGCTTCAAGATATTCCGAGAGCTTTCCTGGAATAAACTGTCCCCCAGAAGGAGGCTGACTTCCTTTGGAATAAGAGAGGGATTTTTCCATGGGTTTTCCTGCTGGCAAACTATATTCTAAATCCAATGCTGCTTCTTTTGGAGATAGCTCAGATTCTGTCTGTCTTGGGGCTTTATACTGCCACTTATCGCTACAGTATCAGAGCGCCTTCCCCATAAAATCAGTATCAATAATGAAATCCTGAGTAGACTTCGGGAAAGACTTGCTCCTTAAGACACCATAGGCCTGTCTCTGGGTCTGAGATCATGTGTCTCAGGTCCTGATCCTGCAAAGCACTTCAGCACATGTGTAACTTTCAGCATGTGAGTTGTCCCATCTTATGCATGTGCACAAGTGCTGTCTAGGACCTGGGCTTTGGTCTGGAGGAAGGTGTGGGCCTCTAACAGAAGAATACATTTTCATTTCAGTATATAGTTTATCCCCCCAAAAGAGAGTTTGAATGAGTTAAAGCTTTGGATCCTTTGATTGGTATCTCGGGAGAACTAACTTACCTGAGTCTCTCTCATGTGGTTTGAGGCTAGTGTTGTTATTTTCTTCAGAAGCCTTCTCTCCAGGCCCTGGGTGTCCTGCTGTAAGACTTTCTCCAGGACACAGTAAATGTCTACTCTGTTTTGCTGGGGACAAAACATACAAGAGAAGAATTGGGAAAACTCTTTCTTGCCGACCAGACAGTAATGTGGCTAATAAGCCCCTGCCCTAATTGGTGGCTTAATTGGTGTAAAACGTGCCCGGCCCTCCACAAGCACCGCATTGAGCAGCGCTTCAGAAGCAGCTAAGCAACTGACATCGTTTAATCTTCCTGGAGAGAAAAGAGCCAGAGGAAGCGCCCTTCACTGCCCCCTTCTCTAGTTTCATTTGTTCAGAACAAACAATAAAAATGAGCACCTTGCCCTTGCTCTAGCCACTCCAGGCAGAATTTGTAAATATGGAATATAAAATACCCAACTCCTGCAGTAAGTCCTCAACCGCTCCCAGGGGCAATGAGCTCAGCCGTTAGATCTACATGGGAGTGGGTTTCTGAGTGGGGGTGGAGGGACACATGTGGACAGGGGGTGCCAGGACCCACGGGTGTGCAGGAACACATGGAGACAGGGGCAGATGTGCCTTACTGAATGGGAGAGGTTAGGGGTCAGACAGGGTCTGCATGGGGGGAGCTGCCTAACAATTCCTCCCTGCCCCTCCAAAAAAAACTCTTCCAGACTTTTCCCACCCATACCCAGCAACGCTCCAAGTTCACACCCAGGCTCCTTCCCAGCAATTTACTTCCCTCTCCCTCAGCTCCTCCATTACCCCTGACTCTACCAAGCCTTTGCACTGCGCCTAAGGGGTGCAAGAAATATGGTTCTGTATTGAGTTTAAATGAATTATTACTCTGAGTTCTGTATTAACATGCATAGTAAGGAATCAGTTTGTCAAAAAACATTTCCTGAATCCTTTTTGTTGTCTGTATTCATACAGACATACTTGCTGACAGGTATTTTGAAATAAATAACCAAAAATAATTTTAACGGGTGTAATTATATTGTATTCTTTTGACAAACAAAATATGCAGAATTTTGCAGAACTTCTAAAATATTGTACGCATCATTTTTATTTTTTTCTTGCAGAATTCCCCCCGTAGAAAATATATAGATAAGGGTCCCTTCAATGCTATAATCTCAATAATATGTCATCATCATAAAGGAGTGTTGGCTAGGATTTAGAGCAGGGAGTCAGTTCACTTGGGTTTTATTCACATTCTTTGACTAACTTGCTAAGTGGTGTTGAGCAAGTTACTTAATTCCCTGTGACACAAGTCATCCGTAAATGAGGATAATGCTTCCCATTCTCACAAGGGTGCTGTGAGTCTTAATTCATTAGTGTTAGGGAAGTGCTTTGAGATTTTTGGATGAAGATGCGAAAGAAGGGCAAAGTATTATTAGAAGAGATTACTGCGAGTCCGATGGTGTACTTTTACTGTCTACAGCCCATGTACTCCACTGTGTGTAAAAGGACAATGCTCTCTTTATAGAGCATTATATCATCCTGATCTGTAAGAACAGCATTTTGCATGATGAGTTTACGCCTGAGGACAGAAGGGCGAATACTGATTCTCCTGATGGTGCGCCAGGCCAAGTTCTACACTGAATTATCCCCGTGCAGTCCCCTGTACCCCCATGAAGTCAGGCAGAATTTGGTGTGGACACCTGGAAAGCGGATGTAATTTCATGAAACTGCCCTACCTCATCCGTTTGCAGTTTCTCGAGCAGAACTGTCAGAACGATAGCCAGCTTGGTCTCGGCTATAAAGGCAATCCTGAGGGCAATTTTGCCCTTATCTTGATCATCCATATGTGCCAGGAGGGAAACAACCTCATTATAAACACCTGAAATTAAATAAAAGGATAGCAGAAATTGGTGCTGGCCTCTTTAATTCACTATCCAGTCAAGATTCTGCAGGAGCCCCAACACTGTGAGAAGTAGACCTGGGAATCCTGGAAATCCTCTTCCTTCCTCCTCATGACCAGGTTTGTTTGCTGAACTACCCAGTGTGCTGGGGGGAAATCATAATGAAGCAAATATGCTCCTTTCAAGTAGATCCCCCCGTAAAATAATCTTCCTTTCCCTCTTTACTGTCAATTGATGAGTTTTGATAGCATACAGAGTAATAATTTAACTCTAAGCCAAGAAATAGAGCTAAAGTTAAGCACATGCTTAAGAGTTTTGCTTAGTCAGGGCCCCATTTTCAAAAATCCTGAGCACCCAGATGTACCTATTGGCTATGCTGGGAACTTTTGGGGCTCGGTATCTCTTGAAAATCAGGCCACTGTTGGAGAGCTCAGTATGAATTTAGAAGCCTAACTTTAGGCCCCTTGTTTTGAAGAAAGCCTTCAATCTTCTTTTATGGTAGTTTAAATACTTGCAGAGAAGACTCATGGAACGGAGTTCATCCAGTTCATAGAATATCAGGGTTGGAAGGGACCTCAGGAGGTCATCTAGTCCGACCCCCTGCTCAAAGCAGGACCAATCCCCAACTTTTGCCCCAGATCCCTAAATGGCCCCCTCAAGGATTGAACTCACAACCCTGGGTTTAGCAGGCCAATGTTCAAACCACTGAGCTATCCCTCCCCCTGTACAGTTGCCTGTAGAGGTCATAAAGGACTTCCCCCGCCCCCCCCCCCACCCCCATGCACAATAGGCGAGGTGTACGCTGTGAGTGGGGTGGGTCCCTCCAACCTTCATCTGAAGCGTCAGGGATTGACCATAGCAGGAGATGGGACACCTGGTAGGGTGGACCAGTGCTCTAAGATGGTTCAGAGAATCTGTTTCCTTAGCTGTCCTGCTCACATGCTCAGGGTCCAACTGATCTCCAGAGTTGTGGGTGGGAAGGAATTTCCCCCTGGTCGGATTGGCAGGGACCTTGGAGTGGGAGGATGGGGCACTGATCACCTGCTAGGATAATCTGAGTATATCTGACCTAATCAATTCTTGACCATTGCAAGGGCCTCAGGCATTGGTGGAACCTCAGTCTCTCCTGTCCTCTGCTGATGGCACACAACAGTTTTGTCTCCTAAAGACTGAAATGTTTTCGTCCAAGACAAGTTTTGGGGTTCAGGGTAGGGTTGCTAGGTGAAATTTAGTGGCCTGTGAAATACAGGAAGTCAGACTAGATGATCTAATGGCCCCTTCTGGCCTTAAACTCTAGGAAACAATGAAATAGCTGGTGTATGAAAAAAACCAGGATTTGATCTCCCATGTATCTCTTCGCTCTGGGCAGAAGTTCTCCAGGAGACTTAATATTTCACAAGAAATCTGAAATGCCGTATTTATCTGTCTCCATTGTAACAGCATTCCAAGCATGAAGGAGGAACTAACAAGATTTCCCCTTCCCAGGAAAGACTGCCCATCCGTTATGCAAATTGCATCCTTCAGTTGTAACACCCAGATGCAAACGGAATCATAACTGTAACCTACACTGCCCATCCGTGTGGGATGAGGAGCACGAGTGTTGCTAAGAAATGTGACCCCATGCTTTGTACTCTTGCAGTTAAGATATTAGCAGAGCTTCATTTAGACAGCTAGAGGAGAAGTCCTTCTGCCTTTTTTGTTCTAATTTCCCCTCTCTCTGATGGAGTTGGCTCCATGGATGCAGAAGACACAAAATGAGGGCCCATAACAAACATAAAACAACTGGGAGAAAAGAAGGAAGACCTCCCCCATAACATTCCCTAGAAACTCAGATTCTCAGGAAAGTTTCCAGGTCCAGAGGCTGTAGGCCAACTCCTCAACTGGTGTAAATCAACACAGCTACAAGGAAGTCAACAGAGGGACACTGGTTTCCAGCAGCTGAGGTTCTGCTCATACAAAAGGAGAACATTACAGCTAATCTGTATGCCTATGCTTTCTAAATGTGTGTGTGTGAATATAGAATGGATATAGAGAATACAATGCTGACCCTTACCTCTGTCGGTTACCTCCTGCTCACTCACAAATTTATTCATGTTTTAATCTTTCCTCAACACTTCCTCCAGTCCTTTCTCCAAAGAGCTCCAGTACTGATAGGCAGCTGGCCTCTCAGGCTGTCCTGTCCTGTCCAGGATAGCCAGTTCAGATTATGCAAGCACTATTATGACATCGCTGTGACTGTGACATAGCACATAAACTGCTGCTGACCAGGTAGGTGCTGTGATGACATGGACAAGAGCCTCAAAGGTATTTAGGCTCCTAACTTGCACTGAAATCAATAGATGTGAGGAACCTAAATACATTTCAATATCTGGGCCCATCCATGTACGCAGTCCAATAGGTGGCTAAATTTGCTCCAGTGTAGAATTTCTCATTCGCTCTAAATCATTTTGAATTTTGGTTCCGTCCCTCTCTCAGTTTGCCACACTTTCCAATATTGGTTTTACTGGAAAATCTGCTCCTGGTTGAATGGATAGAAAATAAAAGCACCGAACAAAGAAAGAGAAGAAACTGCCTTGGAGAATGCACAGTGACACTTGAGTGTGGTTGGTTGGTTGGAATGCACAGTGACACTTGAGTGTGGGTGGTTGGTTTCCTTTGCTTTTTAATTCGGTTGATTAAAAAGCTTGATGAAATCTTATTGGACTGTATTACAAATATTGATTTTATATTGTTTTACAATGAATTGAAATTTATTCTTCATTTCCATGTCCCGCCAAACAAATCAACTAAATTATTTTTTGTTGTGTTTAATACAGTGTGGTGTCATATGTATGGCCATATGTAGAGGCCACACTTGATTTTGGAGATGATGTTGCCTTCAAAGCATTCAGGGTGATGACACTCTTTGCAGTAAACCATATGGAAAAAGAATTCCAATGACATGTGTCCTTTGCTATGTATAAGTGATTTTGTGCCTTACCCTTTCTGATTTTGCCCTTACACGGACATGCTATTCTTTTGTACTCCTCCTTAGTAATTCGTCCATGTTTCCCCATTTTGTAGGATTTCTTTTTGATTTTCAGGTCATTACAAAACTTCTGATGGAGCCATTGGCCTCTTACTATTCTTCCTGTCTTTCCTTTGCATTGGCAGTTGTGCCTTTAATATTGTCTCCTGGAGGTTAAACTGCCAGCTTTCCTGAACTCCTTTATGCCTTAGACTTTTTCCCCATGGGTCGCTACCTACCAATTCTCTGAGGATGTTAAAGTCTGCTTTGGCAGTCCTTCTCCTGTCATTCTCACTCCTTCCTTTCCTTAGAATCATGAAATCTATCCTTCCTGATCCCTTTCACCCAAATCACCTTCCACCTTCACATTCACCACCAGCTCCTCCCTGCTGGTCAGAATCAAGTCTAAAATGGCTGTCCCCCTGCTTACTTCCTCCATTTTCTGAAACAAAGCATTGTCCCCAGTACATTCCAGGAACTTATTGGATAATTTTGGGTTTTACCGTATTCCTTTTTCAGCAGATGTCTGGGTAGGTAAAGTCCCCCATTACGATCAGGATTTGTCTTTTGCATATTTCTGTTGTTTGTTCTAGAAATGCCTCGTCTCCCTCCTCTTCCTGATTTGGTGGTCTGTAATAGACCCCCTACCAGGACCTCACCCCTGTTTATTCCCTCTTTTATCTTTACTCAGAGACTTTCAACTGGTCTGCTTCTCACCTCCTTCTGGACCTCAGAACAGGTTTACAATGCAATATGTCCTCTCTTTTTTTTCCTGCCTGTCCTTCCTCAACAAGCTATAGCCCTCTATACCAATAGTCCAGTCATGAGATTTATCCCATCAAGTATCTGTGATGCAGTTAAGCTCAGTTAAGATTCATGCACTAAAACTCCCAGTTCTTACTGCTTATTCCCCATTATTATTACTCCTTGCTTGTGTGTACAGACATCTAAGACGTTAAGCGGATGTCCCCATGGATTTCCCTCTTGTTTCTCTGGTAATTCTACTGCAATTTTCCACATCTACTTCTCCCCACACAGCTAGTTCTCTATTAAGGCCACCTTTTTTTTACCAGATGTCAGGTTCACATACTTCCATTTACCGTGACTAATCTCTTAAGCTAGCGGGGATGGCCACGCTATAAAAATATTTCTGTAGATCACCACGTGATTATTTGCATTGCAGTACTGCCTCACAGTCCCAGTCACAGAGCAGGATCCCATTGCGCTAGGACCTGTACAAACAGAGAACAAGATGGTCCTTAACTGTCATTAATTAATTAACACATCTTAACAGCACAACAAACAGACAAGAGGATAATAAAGCAAGCAGAAAAGCCCCCTTTGACCAGGTACCAGCAGATAACTAATATAGTGCTACCTATTTCGGGAACTTTCTTCCTGAGTCAGGGTCTGATGTGACTCAGCCCCTGTTCCATGCCATTGTGTAAACTGGGGACTCGTACATTTGCACAAGATGGAAAGTATCCAGTGGCACACAGTTGAGGCCTACTCCATTTTTAGTACATAAACAGCAGGCCGCTCTGCAAGAAGCTAAGGGCATGGTCAGCACAGAGAGTTTGCCTGTCTCTGTGCTGGTGTTCTGCACCCCTCACAGTCTACACCTGGCTCCATAAAGTCGGGCCTTTCAAAAATGCAGCATCAGGTAGGAGCGCAAGTAATTGTAAGAATGCTTGCTCATTGCAGCTGTTAACATCCGGGCAAGGCATCCACATATAAGTCCACTACGGATGGACCAGTGATGGGAAGAGTGTTCATGCATGTGACAAGTAACACCATGAACTATGTCATGCCACAGAACAAATTAAGATCAAGAACAGAACAAGAGTATGTGTGGCAAAACCATGACAAACACTGTGCAGGCATCAAGGAGCTCATAAATTAGCACATCATCACCCAAACACTGCCACAGCTTGACTTAGAACTTGGGCAACAGTAGACCCTCAAAAGGAGGAGGCCACAGCTTTACACCCGTGGTCACTGTGATGTTAACTGGCTGCATTTGACAAGAGCTGGATCAGAGGCTGACTTTGAGTGTATTTACAGGGGGCAAGGTTTTCACAACACAAGCCTTGTGCACACACGCAAATAGTGTTCTGCAGCAGTGCAAGTTGAGCTGCAGCAATGAGCAGCGGGATCCTGCTTGGGCTCGTAATTCATACACTTCTCTCACGAATGAGGATCAACAGATTAACCCATACTGAATGCAGCTTGACAATATACCATCACTTAAAACACATTACAGTCAGAGAGGATGATAAATATTCCATTTATACACATTATGTACAAGGCCCGAAATGACTGAGGATGCAAGAAAACAAAGCTGGTAAATACAGAAAATGCATTTGTCATAAATATAAAGGGAAGGGTAAACCCCTTTAAAATCCCTCCTGGCCAGAGGAAAAATCCTCTCACCTGTAAAGGGTTTAGAAGCTCAAGGTAACCTCGTTGGCACTTGACCAAAATGACCAATGAGGGGACAAGATACTTTCAAAAGCTGGGAGGAGGGAGAAAAAACAAAGGGTCTGTGTCTGTGTCTGTCTGTCTGAAATCAGTGGAAGCTAGGAGCCTAAATACCTACTGTAGAATTTGACCCAATAACCACAATAATACTAATTTGCATTTCTAGAGAGATTTTCTTCTTCAAAGCATTTTACACACATGTTTTCTAACTCTCTGCTTCAAATAAAAGCCATTATTGACAGACAATTATATTTTTCCGTCACAGCACAGACAAATAGGAGAGTGAAGAGAACACAGTTTATTAATGGGATTTTAAGCAGGTTCTCGTATGGAAAATAATTAAAGATCCAGCACTCAAAAGATGACTCTGCTTAGCTGTGTGCCTTGTGGCTTAAAGCAGAATTCCAAGAACATTACTTCGCTTTTTGAAATGGTTTCTCAATTCATGACAACTCAAAATATCTGCTTCCGCCTAGTGGTGCGGGTTTGCATAACATGTGTTGTTTGTATTCCCTGTTTTCGATATCTTTGCCTAAAAGATAAAATACATCCGAATCTACTGAGACAATTCACACTTCTGCACAAAGCCACAACAGCACTAAGAATGTATATCTTTGTTAGCAAATAGGATCATTAGGGAGAAGGAAAAGGATAATCTCAGAAAGAGGCTCTCTCTTTCTCCTTCACTTTATTCTATCTAGGTTTTTCTACTGTTCTCATCAATGAAGTATCTGAGTAGCTTCCTCTAGTACATTAATAATATGACTCACATCTGTCATGGTCATATCTTTTATTGGACTAACTTCTGTTGGTGAAAGGAGTGCACAGAGTTCTCCTTCAGGTCCTTGAAAGGTTATTTCTTTCACCAACAGAAGTTGGTCCAACAGAAGATATTACCTCAGCTAGGGTGACCAGATGTCCTAAGTTTATAGGGACAGTCCAGATATTCGGGGTTTAGGCGCCTATCAATCCCACCCCACCCCCATCACGATTTTTCATACTCACTATCTGGTCACCCTATCCCTCCCCCACCTTGTCTCTCTAATAGCCTCGGAATGACATGGGAGTTTGTTCTCCTGTCACAGGCTGTCCCCTGAGAAAGCTCTATCTACTGCACAGACAAGCCTCATCCTTCTAGTAGAACACTTCATGGTGCCTGAGAAATAGGCCCTGTCAGCCACACCCCTAATCCCAGGGATTTACCTGATATTTTAGATATACTGGGCCCTGGCCACTGAGCCCCTGGAAGAGAAGGACTGCGACCTGGAACCTGACTTGATGTGTTCACGTTGCAGAAGTATGTACACAGTGTCGGAAGGCAAA
Source organism: Caretta caretta (assembly GCF_965140235.1). NCBI lineage: Eukaryota > Metazoa > Chordata > Testudines > Cheloniidae > Caretta > Caretta caretta. The sequence goes on from NC_134225.1 coordinate 17,573,978, forward strand.
CAACAAACAACACTTCAATGGTCACTGAATGAGGGGCCTGTGGAAAAAAATACGACCATTGTGCAATTCAAGACTGTGTCAAAATGCACGTGCACAGTACTCAGACTCCCTGAATCCTGGCATTTCCGAACTTTCCATTGCTCAGTTTTGCAAACTTACTAATTGTTATTTTCATGCAGATTTTTATGTATTTGTTGGGCGTCTAAAGATATAAAAATACAGACATCGGTTCATATCATTGTCGTGCAAACATCCCCATTTCATTGTTTGTTTTTAAAGAAAAAAGTACAGGACTAGGTTCTGGCAATTTCTGTATTGAGCTGTAAAGAAAGATATTTTTAAGGGTTTTGAACTGTCGAAACAGAGGCACAGAGATTGTCTCACACAGGGAGGAGTGGGTGATGCAGTGCACACTTTCCCAAGCCAGCAGAGCTGCTGGACCCCAAGAGATTCCCCCTCTATTCCTGAGTCAACCTTTGCCAGAAGCAAGCAGACAGAAGGACAAAAGTCGCTCTCCATTTTAATAAAGGCTCTTGTAACTTCCTGGGTAAACTGGTCCCTTCCATTCTTTAGCTGACTCTTACTCAGGCTCTTTTCTTACTGGCAAACTTGAATTTTGATTTTTCTACGTCATGGCCAGTCTTTATCGTCTCTCTTGTAAACTTGAATATGCCAATCCCTGAGACGACATACTTTCTTGTTTTTTCCTGATTCGGCAATCCTAGCTTTGGGGATTGAGCTCCCATTTAAGGAACTTTTAATGATGACCCCCAGTCCTTTATTTCATCTATCAGGATGTTCAAAGAGAGCAGCCACCCTTCACTGAACGCCACTGCTCTGACTTTGGATTCCCTTGTAGAATGTGTGGGGCTGGGGTAGTTGTCTCAGCTGGATTCTTAATCCAGAGGAAAGACGCTCTCCCCTGTTCAATCAAGATCAGAAATGGCACATAGATTTGGGAGAAAAAGTACATTTTATTTTTACTCTATTTTCTTAGTTCTCAAAAGGAACAGTACAACAAAGATAAAAACATTGTGAATAATCAATATAGGTATTGATGTATCTCGTCTGAAATGGGACAGCTGCTCTTCTACTCTCGGGATGGATGCTATGTCAATAGATAAGATAAAAAGACAGGCCTAACTGAGAGACTGAACCCATATGAGGGCCAAATTCTGCTCCTCGGTTACATGAGTATGTCGCTTCGCGACTAGGGCCCAAATCTGTGTAAAGAAGAGTTCATCTGGTCCCAAGGGAGTATCGAACAACTTCCAAACTGTATAAGAAGGGTGGTTGAGTCTAAACTAGAAAGACAGTTCCAAATATGGACCGCAGTTCAGGAAAGCAGCCTTATTCATCCCAGCATATGATGTAAGAAAATTCTGAAAATGTGGATCTTAGATCATGGTCATAATTTAAAAAAATTAATTGACACAGCAGACACCATTCACATTTGAAACATAAAGTAGCTTAAAACTGTCCTAGCTTGAAGTGGTGTGAAACTGCTTCAGGAAATGTGGTCCTCTTACAAGTGTAGATGTGAGGTTGCACATATGGTAAAGCCATGTATACAGAATACATGCTGATCTTAATCCTACAAATTTCCTAAACACTATACAGAATATCTAATTGCTTATTTTTAAATCCTAATCAGAGGAAAATTAAAATGATTTGTGCAAATAATTGAATTCTAAGGATTGTGTAACAACAAACACTCTTATTTTCTAGATCTACTGAGAGCTAGCTCTGAGAGAACAAAACAGTATTTTCAGTGTTTATGGGTCTTTACTGAAGCAGGTCTATTCTTTATCGAAGAACAGGAAAAGAAAAGAATTCACAATATTGTTATCCCTTTTGACATGAGTAATTCGTGAATATTTTGGGTCTTGTGAGTTGTTTCCACTGGGGGAGAAATGGATGATGGAGTCAGGTATTTTTTTGACACAATCCTGCTTATTTACAAAGAATGTACACAAAGTTCTATTTCCCTAACGACAGCAGGAATAGTTTCTTGGCTCACAATTCCAAGCCTCTTTCTATCCAGCAGTCTACCCTAAAGCGCGCGTGCTCTCTCTCTCTCTCTCTCTCTCAACTTTTTCTGAGATCACACTACAAATACTTCTCTGGGGCTCCTTTGTGCTTCTGCGGTGTCACACTCCCTCTCTTCCTCCCCCCCGCCCGAACCCCATCTCCCTGCATTTGCATTCAGACCCTAGTGAAAGCCCCTTCCACTGTATGGCTCAACTCCTAGTCCAACTTTACTTGATGGTGACTTCTATTAAGTCAGCCATCTGTTCCACAAAAGAGCTTGATTGTTTTTACATTGATCCTGAATAAAGGACAACTGGTATGCCCACCAGCTTCAATAAGGCTTCCCCTTTCCCCAGCATAACTACCTGTTTTCATGTTGTTTTTATAAATCTGTATCTTGTACATGTCCGCAAAACCCACAGCATTCTTTTATTTTTACGAACCTGAAACAGGATATTGAATGCATAATTTCAGTTACACCAATGTAAATCTGTGGTAATTCATTAGAATTAGTCCATATTTATCCTGGTGGCAAAATAGGTTAGCACGTCACTAGAGAAAACATGACACTTTTTGATAATTGTTATTGTTGCCGGCACCCAGTGCCGAGAGGCTAAACAACAGCTGAGGTTGGTTCGCTACCCGCTGTGCTACACCCAATAATCACAACGGGGTGGAGAAGCAGAAAAGTTTATTTGCAGCTGCAAAAAGGTCCAGGGAGAATAGAATCTCCAATCCTGCACCCAGAGCAGGAAGTGACACAGGCTTTTATACATCCTTTTTCCCAGCATACCTATCCAATAGCAAGCTGCCCTAAGTATCCATATAGCCAGCCAATCCAGTTCCCAGCTAGTGCCCTTGTCCTCTGTATCATTTGTTAAACTATACATAAAGCTGCTTTATTCAGCATTGTTCTTCCATATCTGCCCTGTTTGGCCTTGTTTAGTTTCAGGCAGTCTGACTCTGCAACATATTGTTGCAGATCCTCAGCATAACTGCTGCGAGTGCCTCCAGGCGCGGGGGCCAAGGACACTTGGGCCTAGTATGCAGAGCTGCTGCGAGTGCTTCCAGGCGGGCGGGGGGGCAAGGGTGGGGGGAAGGACACCTGGACCTAGTGCGAGGGGGCCTCATCGACACTCGTGGTCTTCCATCCCCTCGAGATACCTAGTGGCCGTGCCCCAGTGTCCCCACTGAACTCCCACATCTGAACTCCCAGCCAGAGCCCGTACGTGCTCCACCACTAGAGGCCCTGATGCAGCAAGCCACCCCATACAGCAAAACAAAACTACTCCCCACATGGCATTAGGATGGCAAACGATAATAGAGAAAGATAAGAACTTGCTCTAACAGGGGTTCTCCAACTTCATTGCACCACGACCCCCTTCTGACAACAAAAATTACTTCGCGACCCCAGGAGGGAGAACCAAACCCTGAGCCCGCCCAAGCCCTAGCTCCCCCGGGCCAGAAGGGGCCAAAGTCAAAACCCAAGGGCTTCAGGCCCAGGCAGGGGGCGGGGGGAGCTGTAACCTGATCCCAGGGCTGAAGCCCAAGTCTCAGCCCTGCTGCCCAGGGATCAGGCTTGGGCTTCAGCCCTGGGCCCAGGCAAGTCTAACTCCAGCCCTGGCGACCCTATTAAAAAGGGATCCCGACCCACAGTTTGAGAACCGCTGTGCAGTAACATGCACTGATTATTGGTGATACTTGGTTTCCTCACAAAGACATGCACAAGGTTACATGGAACTCACCAGATGGTTAAACCACAAACCAGACTGAACACATGCCAGGAGACCAGGTTGTAGGCGGTCAGGCATAGTGGTCAGAGTGGGAGTCATACCTAGTGGTGAGTGTCCAAATGCCAAAAGCAGGGATTGAGACAGGGCCAAAACCAAGAAGCAGGGCCAAAGATTAGAACTAGAGTCAGAATCCAAATGCCAGAGCCAAGAATCAAGTAGGGTGACCAGACAGCAAATGTGAAAAATCGGGGTGGGGGTGGGGGGTAATAGGAACCTATATAAGAAAAAGACCCCCAGATCAGGACTGTTCCTATCAAATTGGGATATCTGGTCACTCTAGAATCAAGAGAGAGTCGGAGTCAGGAATCAGAGCCAAGGGTCAGAACCGGATCACCGGGGCCAGGGAAGAAGGGAGCAGGGCTTGTTCTGAGGAAGGAGCAAGGCTGGGTGTAGGACAGGATCTGGGCTGAAGCTGTGGAGGAGCAGAGCAAAAGCAGGGCTTGGCAAGAGCTGAGCCCAGGGAGGCAGAGAATCACTGAGCACCCAGCGAGCGACTGCTGCTGCTGAGTTTAAGAACCAGGCAGCTAACTTCTTCAGCCAATCTGGCAGGGTGGTCCAAGCAGGCTAGTGTCGGAGGATGGTGCCGTGGGGAAGGCGAGCAGAGCTTCATCATCATGGGCTTGCTTCTGGACGGCGCCGTGCCTTGTGGGGCCGGAGGTCTATCTTGCCTGGTGGGAAACTGCGGTGCCATCATAGAATCATAGAATATCAGGGTTGGAAGGGACCGCAGGAGGTATCTCGTCCAACCCCCTGCTCAAAGCAGGACCAATCCCCAATTTGTGCCCCAGATCCCTAAATGGCCCCCTCAGGGATTGAACTCACAACCCTGGGTTTAGCAGGCCAATGCTCAAACCACTGAGCTATCCCTCCCCCTAGCAATCAAGTCCCTGGCCACCTCAAACGTGTCTAGGATGGAAGGGAGCTCCTGCTCCTCCACCTGGCACTCTCTAGCAGGAGGGTCCTGCCAGAGGGTGGGGAAGGGCCAGGATAAGTGTAAAGCAGCTCTGAGACCTCTGCCCATCATAGAGGAGCCTTTCCAGAGGGTGGCCATGGACATAGTGGGGCCCCTCAGCAGGGCAACCCGGTCGGGGAAGAAATACATTCTGGTGGTGGTAGATTTCGCTATGCGCTACCCCGAGGCAGTGGCCATGTCGTCTATGGAGGCAGACACCGTGGCAGACGCGCTGCTCACCGTTTTCAGCAGAGTGGGGTTCCCCAAGGAGGTCCTTACAGACCAGAGGTCCAACTTCATGTCAACCCTGCTCCAGTGCTTGTGGGAGAAGTGTGGGGTCTGACACACCTGGGCCTCGGCGTGTCACCCTCAGTCCAACGGGCTGGGGGAGAGGTTCAACGGGACCCTAAAGATGATGCTGAAAACCTTGATGGACCAGCACCCACAGGACTGGGAGAAGTATTTACCCCACCTGCTGTTCACATACAGGGAAGTGCCCCAGGAATCCACAGGGTTTTCCCCTTTCGAGTTGTTGTATAGGAGGAGGGTGAGGAGACCCTTCGACTTGATGAGGGACGAGTGCGGGGGGAAGGCCTCCCCCGATGGAGTACGTACTGACCTTTCTGGAAAAGCTCACGGAGCTCATGGGCTTGGCCAGGGGAAACCTAGCCAGGGCACAGAGGAAGCAGAAGGTCTGGTACGACCGCTCAGCACGTGCCTGCTTCTAGGCTACCAGGGACCAGGGGATACTTCTCATCCCCATGAGGAAGCACAAGCTGCAAGCTGCCTGGGACGGCCCCTTCAAGGTCATCAGACAGGTAAATGAAGTGAAATATGTAGTGGAACTGTCCATCCGGGCACAGCGCCACTGGGTGCACCATGTCAACATGATGAAGCCATACTGGGACAGGGAGAAGTTGGGGCTGGCTGGGTGTGGGCAGTGGGAGGAGAAGGGAGAGGATCCCCTGGTGGGACTCCTCCCTGAGGTGGGGGCTGACCCCTCGCTGGAATCAATTCTCCTCTCAGACCAGCTAACCCCTGCCCTGCAGGCAGAGATCAGAGAGGTGCTGCCTTCACACCGGCAGCTGTTCTCCAGCCGGCCTGGGCTCACTAACCTGGCTGTTCACCGGGCGGAAACAGGAGCCAATCTTCCCATCAGGTGTTCCCCATTCAGGGTCACTAGGAAAACAGCCCAGGACCTGGAGAGAGAGGTTGGAGACATGCTGGCTTTAGGGGTGATCCAGCCGTCCTCCAGCCCCTGGGCCTCTCCCATGGTGCTGGTCCCCAAGAAGGACGGGTCGATCCGGTTCTGTGTGAATATGGGAAGTTCAGTGCCATCACCGTGTCCGATGCCTACCACCGATAAAATCTCTAGACAAGTTGGGGGGGCGCTGATGTGATGAAGTGGGACTGTTCTTAATGGTTCCTCTGAATAGTGTGGGGGTGCCTCAGTTTCCCTATGCAGTTCTTAAGTATCTAGGTGGTGGGATAAGGGTGTATGATCACTGCAGAGCCCTAGAGGGCAGGTGTGTGCAGGAGTCTGGACACAGAGAATGGCCAACACCCTGTTTCCTAGCCACTGATGGCCTGGGCCCTTCCCCCCTGCAGAGTGAGAGCTAAAGGGTTGGAGAACAAGGGAATCAGGTGACCTCCTGGCCCCGGAAAGGAACAAAGCCCAGAAGAGGAGGGGCTGGAGGGAGTTTCAGTTTGGGGCTGGCTGGGACATGGAGTAAAGGGCAGACGTGGTTGTCTGGCTCAATGCCCCCCAAAATGGACCCAGCTAAGGGGTCCTGTTCTCTGCACCTACAAGCTCTGTTTTAGACCATGTTCCTGTTGTTTAATAAACCTCTGTTTTACTGGCTGGCTGAGAGTCACATCTGACTGCAAAGTTGGGGTGCAGGACCCTCTGGCTTCCCCAGGAGCCCCGCCTGAGTGGACTCACTGTGGGAAGCGCACGGAGGGGCAGAGGATGCTGAATGCTCCGAGGTCAGACCCAGGAAGCTGTGTGAGCTGTGTGTCCTGGAGACAGTCTGCTCACAGACAGGAGACTTCCCCAGAGTCCTGACTGGCTTCATGGGGAGCAGTTCCAGAGCATCGTCCGGGGACTCCATGACAGCTATCAAATCCCCCCTCACTCTTCTCTTCTGCAGACAAAATAACCACAGTTCCCTCAGCCTCTCCCCATAAGTCACGTGCCCCAGCTCCCTTCTCATTTTCATTGCCCTCCACTGGACTCTCTCCAATTTGTCCGCATCCTTTCTGTAGTGGGGGCCCAAAACTGGACGCAATACTCCAGATGAGGCCCTCAGCAGTGCTGAATAGAGGGGAATAATCCCTTCCCTCGATCTGTGGGCAATGCTCCTACTAATGCAGCCCAATATGCTGTTAGCCTTCTTGGCAACACGGGCACACTGCTGACTCATATCCAGCTTCTCATCTGCTGTAACCCCAGGTCCTTTTCTGCAGGTCCTTTTCACCAGTTCCTTATCCACCTTTCAATTCTCATATTAGACCCCATCTTCTCCAATTGAACTAATAATTTCCCAATTGTATCAAATGCCTCACTGACATCCAGGTAGATTAGATCATTGGTTCTCAAACTGGGGGTCACAACCCGGTTAAGTGGGGGGGTCACGAGCCCCAACCCCAGCGCGCGGCTGTAAGTTGCGAGCCCCGACCCCTGCGCCAGGCTGTCAGCTCCGACCCCTGTGTGGAGCTGCGGGGCTACGAGCCCCAACCCGGGCACACGGCTGTGGGTCCCGACCCCTGTGCTAGGCTGTGAGCCCTGACCCCGGTGAGCGGCTGTGAGTCCCGACCCCGACCCCTGCGCTGGGCTGTGAGCCACGACCCCGGTGTGCAGCTGTGAGTCCTGACCCCAACCCCTGGGCCAGGCTGTGAGCCCCGACCCCGACAGGGAATCGTGGTTGTGAGCACCGACTCCAACCCCCATACAGGGCTGCAAGCCCAGACCCCAACCCTGGCCAGGAGCGGGGCTGTGATCCCTGAGTCCGACTGCCACATGGGGTTGCAAGTCCTGACCCCAACCAGGAGTGGGGCTGTGAGCCCTGAGCTGGGGCATCCAGGACGCTGTGAGCCCCGATCCCTGTAATGGGGTTTCAGGCGGAGCCCGGCCATGCTGAGGGTTATCAGCCGAGAGCACACACAGGGTTGTCAGCCCCGAGCCCCGCCATCCTCTGCGTTTTAGTCTTAATTTAAAAGCAGTGAGTAAAGGTAAATTCATTTTAAGCCATAGGGTTTAAATTTAGTATTTAACATAGTGTTAAATATCAAAAATGTGTTTTTAATTTTTAAGGGGGGGGTCGCACTCAGAGGCTTGGTGTTCGAAAGGGGTCACCAACACAAAAAGTTTGAGAACCACTGTCTTAGATCTACTGCATTTCCTTTGTCTAAAACCTCAGTTATCTTCGCAGAGAAACAGATCAGGTTGGCCTGGCAGGACCCACCGATTGTAAAACCAGGTGATATTTTATCCCAGTTACCGTTCACCTCTTTGTCCTTCATTACTTTCTCTCTCAAAATTTGTCCCAAGACCTGGCAGACAGTTGAGGTCAAATTAAAAGGCCTGTAGATACCTGGACCACGTTTTTTTCCATTTCTTAAAAATAGGAACTATATTAGCAATTCTCCACTCCCCCGCCCCGAGTTTACAGAGTCATCAGAAATCCTTGCTATTGGGCTTGCAATTCCATGTGCCAGTCCCCTTACTCTGCATGGATGGAGCTTATGGGGTGCTAGGGGCTGCAGTGAGTGGGGTGGGAGGACCCAGTAGGGGGCACTCGCCCCTTCTAGTCTGTGCCGGCCCCAGCATAGTGCTCAATTTGTGCTATTTTGGGGGTTGTAAATCTAAGCTCCTGAGCGCTTGTCACTAAGGAGCCCATGTGCAGTGCAGCCTGGTCATAGAATCATAGAATATCAGGGTTGGAAGGGAGCTCAGGAGGTCATCTAGTCCAACCCCCTGCTCAAAGCAGGGCCAATCCCCAATTTTTGGCCCAGATCCCTAAATGGCCCCCTCAAGGATTGAACTCACAACCCTGGGTTTAGCAGGCCAATGCTCAAACCACTGAGCTATCCCTCCCCCCTGGCTCCCTGGCCCAGCTCCCCACGCTCTGTGCAGCACAGTGCAACTAGATGTGGGATTCTTCACTTGTCCTAATCTACTGTGCTGTGTGGCTGTTAAACAGCTGCTCCGTCCCACCCCAGAGGTGGCTGCATCTCAGTGCTGGGCAAAGGATCCCTGTATAAATAGCCCCTGCGCCCCACCCCAGAGGTGGCTACATCTCAACCCCAGGGATGAACTGAGTGACTGGAATACAAGTGACTCTAGTCCTGGGAGTGACCAGGGCTGCTGGGCCTCTTGCCAGGGAGGTGGGCAAGAGATTGGGGCCCTGAGGTGGTGCAAGGCCGGGGCCGAGATTCTTCTGGCCGTGGGAGCCCAGTGACTCAGTCAGTGCCCTGCTCCCAGCCAGCCCTCCCCATTCACCGAGCCCTTCGTGCCAGCCATGTCGCTCTGAGGCGCAGTAGGTGCCACTCGATAGGTCACCTACAATCACACGGTTTCTTTTCGGTGCCTCGACTGGGCAGCGGGTAATGAGAGGTGGATAACTGATTCTCCAGGCCAGGACTACAGACCTACTCCCCCGCTGCGCTGAGCAGAGAAATGGGCAGAGAAATGGGGGAGGGAGGGGTAATTTTTCAAAGGCTTTTTTTAAATTGCTCATCAAAAACCTGAAATGTTTAGAAAGAAGCAAATTTTTTCTACAACACTGTCAAGAAAAAGGCCAATTTACCAACAAAAAAGCTCAGGCTTTAGTTAAAAGAGGAGCAAAAGAAGCAGGGCTGAAATAGGTACAGAATATAATGAAAGGAGGGGGGTGCTCCTATTTGCCCCCCTTCACCTGCCCCAGTGTTACAAGAGCAATGGGACGCTCTGTGAAAGCAAATGTCAAGGGAAGTTACATAGTTAGCCAGGGGAACTCACTGCCACTAGATGTCACTGACATTGCGAGCCTGGCAGGATTCAGACAAGGATGGTGCGGGGTGGGGGAGCAAGGGTTTCAGGACAGAATTTAGAAAACAGGGCACAAGGCCACTGCTGACTGTCAGGATGAGGGAGATATGCCCCCCTTTCCCTCCTCCCCCGACTGGTTATGTCATCATTAGCCACGAGGAGGGGGTTCTTGCACCTTCCTCTGAAGTAGCTGGTGCTGGGGTGGCTGGCCCCATTGATCTGATTTGGGGAAGGAGGCAGCAGGGAGAGGGCAGGGTACTGGGCTAGATGGGTCCTGTGACGCTAGCAGACCAGGTGCCAGCTCATGCCCAGGCCCTTAGGCCTCACTGAACACTGACAAATGCAGAGCTTGACCCAGCCTGTGTGTTAGCCGTGTGACAACAGCTGCTGATCAGCGTGTGTGGAGTGTTTCGACTTGTGGAATTGCTTGCAGGATTGATCTCTCCCATAACCTCTGTAGCCCGGGGTATAAAGTTAGAATGAATGTTTGCATCGTAAACCTCTGTAACTGCTCTACACCACTGAGTTTGCAAGGCAGCTTACGTCCACCTAACACTGCGTCTACACTAAAATTTGGCTCCCGCTGATGTAACTCACCTGCTTTGCCGACTTAATCATGCCACTTCCCCCAGTCAGCGTAGTTAGGTCAATGCAGTGTCAGTGTACATACTGCGTTGCTTACATCGACTGTCCCGCAATGCCCCACACTGACAGTACAATCGATACCACACACCACAGACACAAAGAGCCAGGTGTACACACACACAAGTGCTGTAACTACTGTGGCGGCTGCATGCAGGGCGATTTGATTTTGTAGTGTAGCCGTGGCCTGTGTAATTCCCCCAACAGGGGAGAAGCATGAATTAGTGTAAAGTGCTGGGCCTGCCCATTGAAACCAAACGAGCCATTGCGAAACATCCTTACTGATTGCCTCTGTTGTTAGATATTTCACTGCGTGTGTGTGTGTTCTCCCTGTGTGCTGCCCCAGCTCTGTGCAGACAGCCAGCACAGCAGACCTTGAGTGAACCGCCCAATGACCACAAGATCCGTTAAGGGACGAAGGCACCCGGCCAGGTTTATTGTTGACAAGGCATGCTAATAGCACCTGGCAGATTCTACGAGGATACTAAGACATGTATGCCTGTGACAATGGACACAGCTCAGTGAATGGCAGGACTTTCCATTGCCCCCTTGGCTGGACCAACACATTCTCTCAGAGATACCCTGATACAAACAAGCTGCCCCTCTGACTTAGATACTGCCCTCTGACCTGGCTAGTTATTGTCCATTTTTTTTTTTGTACATGTTGGTTTGATTAAAACATTTGTATTGATTACGTTGCTATTTGTCCTGAGAGCAGGAAAGGAGTATGGATGAGAGCAGGAAAGGGGCACTGAGGGCAGCCCCCTGCCTCTCCCCCCCCACCCCCCAAATGAGGGGCCCTGGATCTGGCTGCAGGAGGTCTCCGCCCTCCTCATAACGGTGGACGGGTGGAGAGTTCACAGCAGGGCACTGAGCAGCTGAGGGGGATGTGGGGAGATGGGGGGGCATCACTGGAGGAGTCAGCGTGTTCTTTGCTGGCTCCCCATGCCCCCCCCGGAAAGGGGGCCCCAGGCTGCTCCCCCCAGGGACTGTCAATCATTCAGTGAGGAGCCGTCCCAGCCCCTCCACCCCAATGGGGCCTGGCTTGGCCACCAGATCCAAGGTTCCTGCTGCTTGGCCCCTGCTGATCTGTCCTCCCCCCACCCCCTGCCAGGACATCATTGAGGACAAACTGGTCAAGAATCTGTGGCCCTTTTTGTCGGACCCGGTCCCTACCACCAGCTCCCAGGCTGCTGTCAGGTAAGGCTGAGCCTGGCTGGGCTGTGGGTGGCAGAGCCCTGACACACACACCCCAGAGTGCAGGAGCCTCTGTGCCTGGGAGTGTGTGGTCAGGACCCTGCCCTCTACGGGGGAGGGGATGTCCAAGAGCCTGGAGCCCTGGAACCCTCTTACCATGTCCCCCGCGCCCCAGCAGTCCCTCAACACACCAGGGCCCAGGATGGAGGAAAGGGACTGGCCGAGCTTTAGACAGACCCCCAGCCCAGCCCAGGTGCCACCCTCCCCTACTCCCTCTTGCCTGCTTTGGGACTCCTGTCCCACTCCCTTGGGCAGGGCCTGCCCCGCAGCCTCCTCCAGGCCCTGCCCTTCCATCTGGCATTCCCTCAGCGAGCCCCTGGTATCCACACTGCCCCTCTCTCCCCCCAGCGCCCGCTTTAGGCATTGGCACAAGAACAAGCCAGCGGCCGAGTACCGGACGGGCCCGCGCCTCATCATTTACGTGCTGGGTGGGGTGTCCATGTCTGAGATGCGCTGTGCCTACGAAGTGACCCCGGCCACCAAGGGCAAGTGGGAGGTGGTGATCGGTGAGTGGGGCGAGTCCTGGGGGAAAGGGCGGCTGGAATGCCCAGGTCAGGGAGAGTTGGGACCCCCTGGGAGGGGGAGACCCTAGAACTGCCTGCCCAGCACCCACAGGGCTCCCATGCTACCCTCTGTCCTCCCACACCCAGGGGCCTGGGAACAGATGTGCTTGCCCCACATGGCCTGTATCTAGCCGCCTTATCTCCTGGCCTCTGTCTCCCCAGGCCTCTCATTGCCCAGGGACCATGTGTGGGGCCCCAGTCAGACACCCCCAGTAACTCCCATAGGGATATGGCTCACCCCCTGCACACACCCCTCGAAGACCCAAGGGTGAGGAACACTGTCAGCGCATGGATTCTTGCCTGGCTGTGCAGGGTACAGCGGCACGAGGGGTGCGGTGCCAGGCCAAGGGGGATAGGAGACAGTCCCTCCCCCCCTGCACTAGAGCAGGGTCCAGCTGCAAGGATGGGGGTGAGGGTGATGCCAGCCACATACCTGCCTCACTGTGCCCACCACTGCCAACCACCTCTCTCTCCCCCAGGTTCCAGTCACATCCTGACCCCCAAGCGCTTCCTGGATGACATCCAAACCCTCAACCAGCTGGACCCCGAGGAGGCCTAGAAGCAGCCCCCTCCCCCCAGAGACTCTGCCCCCCACAGTTTGCTGCCCCCAGCTCCACCTGCTCTTCTCAACAAGGCATCCTCCCCCCTACTCTTGGCTGCGGTGTCAGTTCTTGGGCGGGGGGAGGACCCCCAGGCTGCTTGGCTGTTCGGGCAGGGGGCAGGCCAGGCTTCCTCCCGTCTTTGCAAGTCTTTGCCTCCCGTTAACAGCAGCTGGGAGGGAGGGAGAAGCTAGGAATTGCACACCTGCCCCGCAAGGCAGGTCACTCTTTCCCAGGGGCTTGGGGAGAGGCTCTGCTTTCACTTTGGCCCGTTCGCTCCATCTGACGCTGTTGTGGGCCAGATGTAAACCAAGCTGGCTGGGTTTCAGTCCAACACTCATTGCAGGGCCTCTTGGAGAGGCACCAAGTCCCAGGGTTAAACAGGGCGCCCTGGGGCTCCCAGCTCCCTGCACAAACAGCAAAATCTCATACCCAGTGTGACAAAGTGGGACTGTTCTTAATGTTTCCTCTGAATAGTGCGTAGTTCCTCGGTTTCCCCTAGGCAGTTCTTAAGTATCTAGGTGGTGGGGTAAGGGTGTATGATCGTTGCAGATCCCTAGAGGGCAGGTGTGTGCAGGGGTCTGGACACAGAGAATGGCCGACACCCTGCTTCCTGGCAACTGATGGCCTGGGCCCTTCCCCCCTGCAAGGTGAGAGCTAAAGGGATTGGAGAATAAAGGAATCAGGTGCCCTCCTGGCCGGGTAAAGGGACAAAGCCCAGAGGAGGAGGGGCTGGAGGGAGTTTCAGTCTGGGGCTGGCTGGGACATGGAGTGAAGGGCAGACGTGGTTGTCTGGCTCACTGCCCCCCAAAATGGACCCCCCAGCTGAAGGGTCCAGTTCTCTGCACCTACAAGCTCTGTATTAGACCATGTTCCTGTCATCTAATAAACCTTCTCTTTTACTGCGAGAAGCAGCGCGGGGCGAGGGATGTGCTGGCCACGGCTTCCTGCAGCCCCCGTTGGCCTGCAGTGGGGAACCGCGGCCAGTGGGATCCGCGGTCGGCCAAACCTGCGGACGCAGCCGGTAAAGAAACTGGCCCAGCCCACCAGGGGGCTTACCCTGGGGGGCTGCGTGCCAAACGTTACCGACCCCGGTGCTACAGCAATTTCCCGTACAGCAATGGCTCTTACAAGACAGAGTAAGTTAGAACAACCCAGAGTCTAAAGCTCAGGTGTATTTGAGGATCTGGGCCAGTACTTGGCTGGTTCTATAGTAATGACCCCTGAGCAAGCAGTGTAATGTACATGCTTATCACTGAGCTTGTCCAGAGGCTGCAAAGAATCATAGAATATCAGGGTTGGAAGGGACCTCAGGAGGTCATCTAGTCCAACCCCCTGCTCAAAAGCAGGACCAATCCCCAATTAAATCAGAATGACTAGATGTCCTGATGTGTAATAAAAACACTTTGAATCATAAAAAATCAACCCAGCCTACTTTACAGGGCCTGATCCTTCTCTCCCTTACAGCATCTGAGCAGGAGGAGAATGGCTAATACGGGCCAGTATTAGGGTTGTTGTATTCTATTTATAAAAGTATAATACTGGCTAGTATTATAGTTGCTGTATCGTGTTATAAAACAACAAAATAAATAGAAAAATAAAAAATACAAATGAATGTTTTGAATTAATTTGGGGAAAAGAATTTACAGCACAGGACAAGGATTTAAAACATTTAAAACATTCCTTTCTTTCTCTCCAGTATTATCGTCTCTCTTGTTCCAATTTTGGGTCACAGGAGCGAGTAGTATAAAGGCCCTACCATCAATCAAACGTTAACCCCACCCCTTGACCCTGTAAGCCCTGCACACAGGTCACTGGAAGTCCCACCTCATGGGAGTATTACTTGCAGGGTCAAGGCGGACACATGTCCGGAAGCAAGGTGTGTCATGTGACCCCTGTAAGAACTCCTCCCACTGTCCTCTGCTGATCAGGATGGATTTTGCCCTGACAGGAACGACTCGAGAGAAGATTTGACCAATCAGGGGGAGTTCCGGGGTTTGTGTGACCCCTCTAAGAACTCCTCCCACTGCCCTATACCAATCAGGAAGGGTTTCAGCCGCTGGGGACCACCCCGAGAGGAGATTTGTCCAATTGGGGGGAATTCTGGGGCGGGGTGACCCGTCAGGAAGTGGTTCGTGTGACCCCTCTAAGAACTCCTCCCACCACCCTCTACCAATCGCGATGGGTTTTGGCTACAGAGGACAACCCCGAAAGGAGATTCGACCAAAATAGGGTGGGTTCTGGGACGGGGTCAACCGCCCAGAAGAGGGTCGTGTGACCCCTCTAAGGACCCCTTCCAACGTCCTCTGCCAATCAGAGTGCAGCACCATCACCTCATAAGTCCCAGCGCTGGGAAGAGGAGGCCATCTCTTACCAAGAAGACGTGTTTTAGAAATTGTGGAAAGGCTGAGAGGAAACGTGGACTCCTTTACCACTCCTGTGAGACCTTCAGACTTTGTTTTAGCCCCGAGGACCTTTGGAGTTGTGTGGAGAAAGCGCTACAGCAGCGACAGTTCTGAAGAGGATGAGAGAGAAGCCAAGGGGATTCCTTTGGCCCAGCCATTGATGGATATGCCAGAATCCGACCCTGAAGCCCAACTGCTCATGAGACACCCCCATGAGCATGGTGGCCTCTCGTCATCCGCCACCCTGGAGGAGGAAGGCCATCATGGCGTGGGGGAGGCACTGGCAGACAAGGTGAATGGAAAAGACGTAGCCCAGGTAAATGAATGATTAAGAAGCGACGGTCGATGATTGGGTGTAATGGGGTTAGGAACCAGGGGTTGTGTAAATCTAAAAACAAGCAGTGGGAACTTACGCTTGTTTCTTGTCTGAAAATCTCTCGACAGCTTGACGATGCCTTTCTAGAGGACCCGGAGGCCCTGGACGGCGTTGCATCAAACAGGGAAGGTGAACCAGGCCCGCCTTGTTTTTGCTCAACGCCGCTAGAAATTGTTGAAGATGACTCCGAGGAGGACGGCTATGAGGAGTTTAGGAGAGGCTTGGCATGGAACTCGCTGAGCCAGTGCCACGTCACGAGCGTAAAAATGTTATGCGGACTATTGTACGCGTTGCTGTTTATGCTGTTCTTCATCACTGTCTTAGGGAAAAGCTTTCTGAAAATGGTGAGGGCTGTGTCATAAATGCCCCAGCCCAATGGCACCATGCCTGTGTGACTTGGACTTCAATGGATAGAAACTGCAAGCTCTGGGGCCTGTGTGCTGAGCTGTGTTTGGAAAGCTTATTGAACACTATTATTGCCATAGGTTATGTTATGCAACATCTGTGCCTAACCCAAGAACATTTAGCGCAAGCGGTGACCTTGAGAAATGCTGTGCAATTCAGTGGAGACCCTGACCGTGTTTTAAAGAAAATGTCCAAAATGGAAGATGCCTGCTTACAGCGTTACATTGACCGTCTGGTCCACACAAAAACTGACAGAACCCTGCTTAAGAAAAAGACTATTTGTAAGAAATCTAAAAGGATTAATTGAGAGAATGATGAGGGGACAAACATGCAATATCAAACTTGGTCACTGTACATTTTAAAAAATCGAATGAAAAGGGCTTTGTGATTATCTGTGTTTCTCTTAGAAGGTCTCTGGCCCTAAAGTGAGCTAAAAGTTTAAATGGAGATCTGGGTTTGTTTTCAAGAAGCTGTATGACTTTTAAATTGAAAAAAAAATGGTTTGTGAGAACCTAGCTCTTGTGTCTTTGTGTAAAAGAGACCCATTTACAGCAACAAGCTGTGAAGTGGGAGGGGAACAAATCCTAAAAATGTGTTTACAGTGTAACCCTTCTGCCCATCAGAGTTGGCAACAACAGGGTCTAGGTTCAGTATCTAGGAGTTCCATTCCAGTAACACAATGCAAAACCAGGTCAAGCCCCCACCAGTGGGGCACTGAAGCTCCCCTACGACAAGTTGAAATCACTGAATACTGTGTTAAGTAGTAGGGGGCCTCAGAGCTGGGGCACCATGAACCCAAAGTGAATTCAGCTCTGCAGTCTGTAACCAAACTCCTAATAGAATTAAAATTCTCTCTGATATTACATAATGGAGAGAAGGTGCAATTGGTGTTTGGGGCCCTCAGAAGGGGGCTCACACCACTAGGCACAAACCTCCATCCTCAAACTCTCTCAATTCACTGGGTTTTGCAATCCTTGTCCCTTGCCTAGCGAGTGCTACTTAGTTGATCTTGAGTCCCTCCGTCCTAAAAGGCCAAGTACAGTTCCACTGTCCTTGGTTCACATAATCAGGATAACGACACTTTAGTCTTCCTGCCCCAATAACAGAGACACTGGGGATCCCACAGCAGCCAAAGTGACCGTTTGGGCTCCTGTGGGCTCATGCTAGGCGGGGTGGGTGTGCCTGTGCAAACGAGATCAGCTCCTGAAGTCCTTTTCCACAACTCACCACCAGATGTCAGGGTAGAGCTCATCCTGCCTCTGCTTACAACACGAAAACAAAACAGGGATGGTTCAGACATGTGTTTGAGTACAACAGAGTTGACTCATCCTGTTGAACTGAATGGTTTTAACCACACCCCCACTGAATAGTGAAGGTAACTGTGATTCCTTACCCTTGTTGCTATAGGGATAAATTTGATGGGTGTGCACCCATAGTAAGGGAGGTGGGTGGGTGAGTTCGGATTAATATGAAATGAAATAAAACCTCAGGAATTCGCAGATGCTATTGGGCAGTTTAAATATAATCCCTGGAGTTGGCAGAAAAAGGACCCAGGAACTGGCAGAACTCTACTGGACAGTTTAAATATGACCCAGGAGTGGTTTTGAATGCTATGGGTCACTCTTTCTAGCAATTCAAAGCCATTAAAGGTTTAAAATACTATATTTACCAAAAAATACGCAAAACAACCAACCAAAAAACCCCACCACACACATTAATAATCAAGGTGGGCCATTTTCAGCACAAATCCAGGTTTCCTTACAATGTAAGTGATCACTTTAGATAAGCTATTACCAACAGGAGAGTGGGTTTGTTTTTCTTTGGGGGGGGAGAAAACCTGGATTTGTGCTGGAAATGGCCCACCTTGATTATCATACACATTGTAAGGAGAGTGATCACTTTAGATAAGCTATTACCAGCAGGAGAGTAGGGTGTGGGGAGAGAAAACCCTTTGTAGTGATAAACACTCATTTTTTCATGGTTTGTGTGTATAAAAACATTTTCTGTATTTTCCACAGTATGCATCCGATGAAGTGAGCTGCAGCTCACGAAAGCTTATGCTCAAATAAATTGGTTAGTCGCTAAGGTGCCACAAGTACTCCTTTTCTTTTTGTGTTTTAAACTCTCTCTCTCTCTGTGTAAAAAAAACATAGGTGTTTTTTTTTTTTAAAGTATAGGGCTGCAAACTGATAGTAATGGTGTGTTTCAAACTAACAGGGTGTTTTTTTACTGTGCAAAATGTGTTTTAAACTGGATTTTAAAAGTTGATTTTAAAAGCAGTTTGGTTTTAATTTTGCAAAATGAGGTGTATTTAAAAAAAATGTTTGCGGGTTTGTTGTTTTTTGTTTTAAAGTGGTAGAAATAAACTCAAAACTCCTGTTTGTTGTGCAGCCTGAAATGGATTATTTTGTTTGAAAGCTCTGACTTTTTAAATAGAAAAACACCCTAATGAATATTTTATTTTTAACTTTACAAGACAGTTTCATGTGATTTATAATAATAATCATCATCATAATAATATTGTCTGCTCCACCGTACGGTGAAAACATGAGAGACCCTTAGACCAGAGCGTAAACAAGCTTAAAAGAAAAAGAAAAGAGACAGCTGAAAAGAAAAATTCCCCAGATGGATGGATGAAGCCCAGTAAATATATTGTGTTTGTGAGGTTATGAGGTTTTGTATTTTAAGTAAATACATCGGTGTGGGTGAGAAAGATGGTAAAGTTAAGTTTTGTAATATGTCCCTTCCCCCCTAATCGGGTATGTGCAGTTCTCCGGACAATGCTGTAGTCAAAGCTACAGGGACACCTCCACCAGACCAGCCAAAGAACCAGAAATCTGCTTTGAGACCTTTAACAACTCAAAACAGCACAAGAGTGCAGATGAAGCATCAGGGCAGTCCAAACCTCAATTACGTCAAAGCCAAGGACAAAACAAAAAACTCTGGTGAAAACCAACCACGCAAACACAACGCCAGTTCCTCAGCGGCCACCTCCACTCCAAGCCCTGAGAAAACCGTGAGTGAAAACGCCCACCTACGATGCTTCGTTCAGAAGACTGAGGGACGTTGTATCCTCGGGGGTTCTAAAAGAACGGTATTCTAAAAAAGGTTTGGGGAAAATATGATGCCTCGTTCAGAATACCGGTGAATGGTGTATCTTCAGGGGGTCTAAAAGAACGGAGGGCTGGAAAGCACATCAACAAAGCAAAAGCTTTGGTGGGTGACTTTTTGAAAAATACTTCAATTTTTGGCTCTGCGCAGGCGTGACTAGTCGTGGAAAGAGGCACCCGCAAGGATACACATCAGCTCAGGTGTAAACAAAAGGGGGGATAGCGCTTGGTGGACAAACAAATGGCTGCCAAAAAGTTCCAGGCCAGGATCGCTGTAAAAATTTTAAAAAGAGCTAAAGAGGTAATGGGGAGGGGGGACAAAAAGAGATGCCCTCGACTGGACGCTCTCAAACTGGCATGTCTGAAAATGGGGAGGTGGAATCAGACTCTCACACAGAGTCTGGTTTAGAAAATTCCCCAGAGGGCTCTCTTGAATGATGGGTCCCCATCTTCTCCCGATGACCCTCACGGAGGCGCCTCGGAGTCTGACTCTCAAATAGCATCTGATGTAGAAGATGCCGCTGATGGTCCCGTAAAGGAACCCCCAAGTAACCCTGAAAATGCAGAGGTGTGTATGGAGAGAGTGAGAAGTTGGCAACGTGAATTACCTAGATTTGGGGGGTCGGTGTATTGTGAGGAATTTCATTTTGTCAATCTTGAGCGAATAAATTCAGCTCAGCAGGTTGTTGAAGCCATACACAGGGGGATACAGTTAGTTCTCAATGACGTTAATGGTAGGGTAGGCCCTGATGATTATGTTCAGTTACATTTAGAGAGCTGTAATTTAACTAAGCCGTTGTTTTTGTTCTGAAGAACTAGGGATGAGCTGTCTGCTGAGGATTTCTTCAATCAGACCTCAAAGCTGCCACAGAGCAATAGAGTTGCATGTCAATGGGACATTGCACCTCGTTGTGACAGTTGTAAAAAAACAGGGGTGGGGACCGCTCATAGAGTTTTAAATTCTATCCTCAGTAGTCAAATCATCCATAAAAAAGAGACAATGTTTAATAGACCTGACTTACACGGGTACCCATCTGTGTTTTGCGCGTGGACTCTTGGCTGTCATGTCCGACCACAAACCTACGGACGCGGAATCGTTAGCGGGGGCGAGAAAGTTGCATGAGAAACTGGGCTGGTCAGATCAAAAAAAGATTATGCTCAGTGATGTAGCAATGTCTGAACAGCATTTAGGAGTCAACATACAGGTGGTGCTGTATGCAGCGAAAGGGGATTTTTTAAAACGGGGGGGGGGACAGTTTACCCCAAGACTTATTTCACCCCGTTGCACGATGAGCATTACTAGGGGGTTCTGGTTGTGAAAAAGTTGTTTGGAGCAAAAAATTATGATGAGTTTTGCCCCACGGTGCACAGTCACGGCCACTCTTGCAGGTCCAGCTGCTGCCTCTGCTTGAACATAACATGCTCAGACAGCGTGGATGTGCAGCTGAGGTCTCCTCGCTGTAGACTGTATTGTCAGTCCAGAGAGCGTTTAGACAGACACATCGACTGGGCGTCGACAGAACAAGTTGAATGCCTGTCTAAAACGTTGTGCGATAAGGGTCAGTCTTACGTGGACAAGCGGCACAGGTGTAAAGGGAGGCGCTATAAGCGGGGTCAGGCTTTGATCGCTGGTGATGTAGACGGTCACCTCGGTTTTATGGACAGCCTTAGAAAGCCCGAATCCTCAGAAAAGTGTATTTGTTATGATTCTGAATACACATAGGAGACTGGGTTGCACACTCCCAATTACATTTTTGCTATGTCCCTCAAGCTGGAAAAGTCCTGGGAATTTAAGGGTGATGAGTGTCTTTCTGTGTTTGTTCAGACCTTTATTGGCAAAGAGTTCCGGGTCTACACGTTCCAGGCGCACAATTCCAAAGGTTACGATGCATACTTCATCATTAGACAGTTAATGAAGGAAAAGATGTGCCTAGAACTGATCACTCAGGGTAGTAAAGTAATGTGTGTGGAAGGTAAGGTCCTGGGCATTCGTTTTATAGACTCTTTAAACTTCTTGCCCATGAAGCTTGGTAAGCTCCCGCAGGTGATGGGGTTTGAAGGGTGCAAAGGGTATTTTCCACATTTTTTGAACACTTTAGAAAATCAAAATGACGTGGGGCCTATGCCCGGTGTGGAGCACTATGGTGTAGAAAGCATGATGCCCAGGGAAAAAGCAGAGTTTCTCGACTGGTAGCAGGCCCACAGGTAGGAGACGTTTGACTTGCAGAAAGAGCTCGTGTATTACTGTCAGCAGGATGTCAAAATTTTGAGACAGCCTTGTATCCTCTACAGAAAAGAGATTATGAAAAAGATGGAGAAGGGAGATCTAGTAGAGAGAGAACCTGGTAAATTCACCGAGATAAAACTGTGTATAGATCCATTCTGGTACATAACACTGGCATCTGTCTGCATGGCTATGTACAGGTTTATGTTTTTGGAGCCTAACACGGTAGCTCTTCTCCCTCCAGACAATGATCACAGGCAGGAAAAAGATATTCGACCCCATCTGTTCAGTGGCTGTTGTATACCTCTCACAAAGAAACTATACAAATACGGCATGCTTTACAGGGTGGGGAACTACAGGTAGGCTCCTACTCTTCAGACGGTTATGCCAGTGTTGACAGGGTACACACAGCCTTAGAGTTTAACGGGTGTTCTTTTCCACGCTTGTGCCACCTGTCATTGTGAAAAAGCACAAAACCCTATGACGGGGACAACTTTTGGGTTTCTTTATTACAAGACGCAGCTCAAGACCGACTATCTGAAACAACTTGGTTTTGTAGTGAGGACTCTTTGGGAGCAAGAGTGGGAAGTGATGAAAGAAAGAGACAGGGAGCTTGCAGGTTTTTTAAACTGAGCTCAGTTGCCCTAGCCTCTCGTGCCTAGGGATGCTCTTTTTGGGGGAAGGACAAACGCTATGCACCTATATTACAAACTTAACTCCAGGGAAGAAATCCACTATTATGATTTTACCAGCTTCTACCCTTTTGTAAAGAAAACCAAAGAATACCCTCTCGAACACTCCGATATAGTTTATGACAAATTTGGACCCCTTGCAAATTATTTTGGAATTGCAAAAGTTAAAGTGTACCCCTCACAAGGCTTCTTTTTCCCATTGTTACCTGTCAGAGTGGGTGGCAAGCTTATGTTCCCGCTACGCCGAACCTGTGCGGAAACCGAGCAGCGGGAGATGTGCATCCATACTGACGAGGAGAGGGCCATCCTGGGGACTTGGTGCACGGTGGAATTGAACGCGGCCATAGCGAAGGGGTACGCGGTGGCAAAAATATATGAAATCTGGCTTTTTAATGAAAAATCTGATGTACTCTGAAAAGACTTCATCAAATGACACCTCCACCGGAAACAAGAGGCTTCAGGGTACCCCAGCTGGTGCACAGACGAAGAAAAACAAAATAAGTACATGAACGATTTCTACCAGAAAGAAGGCGTGCGTTTGTGCCAACACGAGATCAGGTTTAACCCCGCTAAATGCCAAATCGCTAAACTCTTTCTAAATTCCCTCACGAGTGAGATCCCGCCAGATCAACACATCACCGAGTTTGTGTCGGCAGGCCCGAAAACATACGGGTATAAGCTGTCGGGAGGAAAAGCCTGTATGAAAGTCAAAGGTATTACCCTGAACTTGGCAAACTGTCAATAGATCAACTTTGACAGTTTGAAAGATCTAGTCCTGGACTATTGCACGGGCCTGCGAGAAAACACCTCAAAAAAGAGAGAGGTGCAGCAGCCCTCTATCATAAGGAACAAAAATCAGTGGTAAATAGAGACCAAAACCCTTAAGAAAACACAGAAAGTCATTTACAACAAGAGGGTCCTAGGAGAAGGGTTTAAAACCCTGCCCTACGGATTTTAAAATGGATACGAGGTGGAAACACCCCTTTTCTGCAATTCTCGTGGGGCCTTGCAACTGTGGGAAAAGTTACTTTATAAAAAATGTGTTGGATAATGCCAAACAAAACATTGTCTGTTATGCCTGAGAATATTGGATAACCTGGCTATAAAAAGCATTGCAAGATACACATGTCTGGGCTTATTGAAACACATTTTGAGCAAGGCTAGGCATGCCCAAGAATTTAAATGTATTTTTTACAAAATTCATCACCATCCGGTCGTTTTGCACTAAGTCGTTAGAATACAATTTTAAAATCCGGTCAAAAGATAAACACTTGCTCCGCTGATGTAAGAAAAACACTCGGTGATAGTCGCAGGCGACAGAGCGGGGGTCTTGTAATTGTCTATTGTGAAACACAATGCCTGGGGCATTTTTGTTTAAAAATTTCATAATGCTTTTAGGAAACAACATGCTCTTCGGGGGGTGCCCGTATGAGTCTAAAAGCTCTCCACGTTACGCTCCGCCAGACACAAGGCAAGCCAGTGTTCACCAGGTTGGTTGTGTGGATGTGCAATACAAACCTAGGGGTCTCTGAGACAGCTTGTCGCCAGGGAGCCAAATCACAAGGGAACACATCTAAGAAATTCTTTTTTGTGTAAGGCACCTTGATAAGACACACGAGAGCTGCACGGTGTCCATGTTCACATATAGTCAAGCAGAACGTCTCTCCTCTGATTTCTCTCTATGATCTTGTCAAAAACCCCATGCACGATCAGATTGACTGTGATGGTTAAAGCCTTCCCAAAACGTATTTCTGCTCTCAGGTTCCCGGTTTTAATCAGGGAATAGCCATCGGCGCATTCCTGGTCGGGAGACAGGTCAAAGGCAAACAAGATGTAACCCTGTGGAAACTTCTCACGGTCGATTAACAGAGAACGATCTGTCATGTGTTTACCAGCGTCTGTACCAGATTCATGTATTCTCTCACGCAGCATCCTGCCTCCAAGTCTGGTTGCAGAGGCTTGGTTGGTATCTGTTCACCATCCACATACAAGGCCACAAAATTAATATCATAATGTTTAAAATGAAAGGGATTTTTAGTGTAACTTCCACTCAAGGCATAGGACAAACCCTAGGACAAGCATTTTGGGTAACTGTCCCAAAAAACAGGTTCTCCTGGTTATTGACCCTGCTGCCCACGGGGATGCTGAACACTTTCATTCCCACACGGTCCACGGGATATTTAGCATTTGTGGTAAGCAGGGACTCCGCGTGCCCCAGACGAACGCTCAGGGCCACCCGTACTTTCTTCACAAAAAGCGATGCTGATACAATGCGCAATTTAAAGCCTTCGGCTGCACTGCCCATTAAACAGAAAGCGTCTTGACTGCGCGTCAGTTTAATTTTCACATCCACTCCGTTCAACAAATGAGACGTATCTGTTCTGATCTGTCTTTATTTCAATGGTAATGGTATCGATGTGGTGTTTTCTGACAGGAACGTGATGAGGTTTATCGTAGGTGATGGTGACAAACTCATTGTTCCTTCCTCAGACAGGGACACAGCATAACAGGGGAACAGAAAAGTCCCTCACAAACTGGTGTTCTACAATAACCGTGTGCAGATACAAGGACTTAACCCCCCCCGTGATGTCTGCCCAGAAGGGGAATTTTTGGACGCTGCGCTTGGGGCCCAAACCTAGAATGTTAGCTAGCTCCCTGCAGGTAGAAAACATAAAAGTAAAATCAGCGGATTTAAGGCTAACTTTTCTACCCACAGGGTCATAGTTCATGACCACCTCAGGCGGTGGGGGAGGACGAGCGACGGTACTGTTCATATGATCCAATCATTCGGGTATGGACGAGTAATAACCTCGTCGTAGGATAAAACTCTATGCCATATCTTCAAAGGTGATTTCAAAAGGGGTGTTCTCGCGGATAGTGTTCCAGCTGTGCGGGTGTTGTATTTCCACTAACCCCACCTTCCAGGCACCCGGGAGACCCAAGGGCTTAATTAGCTGTATTGTAAAGTTCGAGCTGGTGTTTTGAGGAAAAACTGCAGAGCTGGCATTGCTGGGCAAAGTCATGTAACACTTGCCGTCGCTCATTTTTCTCTCCCTCAGTCTTTGCAGGAGGAATCTTTTTGTTTGTTTGTGTCTAAACATCAGAATTGAGAAGCTTCCACCCAGCTGGTAAACTTATCGTCCCCATCCCCCCGGCAAACCATTTCACCAGTAGCTGCTTTTTTCTCCCTTTTCCTTTCTCCGCTAGAACTTTTTCGATCCGGCAAATCCTGTCTCCTTTGGGGTTTACTTTTTGTAAATCTTCAGGGTAAAAAGATCCAGTAACTGTCTCACCCTCGTAATCTTTTAATCGGTATACAGGTCTCTGGCTCCTGGTTAAGGCTTCATCCACTATAAATATCTCATTGGTAAACGTCTGTTCACAACCTTTTTCAAAAGCTCCTTTGGTTTTAGAGAGAGTCTCACGTGGTCGCCTTTTCTAAAAGGGGCAACAACCGGTTTTATTTTAAAACCATCTCTATCAACCAGTTTCCATATCTTCAGAGAATTGGAAGGGTTAACATCAGCGGGTCTGGTACGTAGAGTTCGGTAAAAGCTCTGGTTGTAACTCTTCATAAAGTCAGGTAACAGGTCAAGGTGGCGAAAGGCGTTATGGGCTGTAAAATATCGCCACATCCTCCACATCTTTTTCAAGTTCTGTTAAATCGCTCCACAACCCCTGCTTTGACTCCATTATCAGTAACAAAATGCGTTAACGCCGTGCCGTTTCAACAGTCTGCTAAAAGGTCTGTTTCAAAATTCTTTCCACCGATTAGTTTGTCATTTTTGAGGCACGCGACCTTGGCTAAAAATAGCTTTAAAGGCCTTGGAGACCTCACCACTCATCTTGTCTTTTAGGCCTAAGGCCCAGGCATATTTGGATAGAATGTCTATCACTGTTAAGATGTACTTAAAACCGCTGTTGTGTTTGGAGAACCAGTGCATACGGACCAAATCTGCCTGCCATTGCGCGTCCACATCTGAAAGAACGGTCTTGGTTCTTTTAAAACGTATTCGAGCTGGTTTGTGTAAAGTGTAAGCATCCTGGTGTGAAAGCCAAGCTCCTACCTGTCTTCTATTTAAGAAGTCAAGAAACCAAAAGTTTTATGATGCTTTTTGGCCACTTGAAAAAGAAGATTGACCCCGTCAAAGCCCCCAACTTTCCTGGGGGTTTAACAGATTTTCTTTAACAGAGCCGTCTGCGGAGACATGACTCTTCCTGGGACCGTCTTTTACGAACACAAGTATGGAGGGGGACACGTTCATTCTGACACATTTAAATAAGTTTTATTAATCGCCTGGTTTAACACAATCTTTTACAGCCGCCTGAAACAAAGGACGCCATGACCCCTACCATGAGGGAGTCTGAGCTGGTTCATTCTTCCATTTTTGTCCTTTTCTGGATTTTCCTCTTGAGATCTGGGTCTCAGACAGGAGCAAAAACAGCTGATGCGCGATGGATTTACTCCCACAGGGCTACCGATGTGCAACTTCTCAAAGGCCTCTAGAAAGGCATCGTCGAGCTGTTGAGAGATTTTCAGACAAAAAACAGTGTAAGCACCCCACTGCCTGTTTTTAGATTTATGCAATGCCAGGTCGATTCCGAACCCCATTACACCCCCATGATCGACAGTCGCTTCTTCATCATTCATTTACCTGAGCGCCATCTTTCCCGTTCACCTTGTGACTCCCCCAAGCCACAATCGCCTTCCAACTTTAGGGCATGGACAATGAGAGGCTGTCACACTCACTGGGGTGCCTCACAAAGGTTTGGATTTTGGGGTCAGGTTCCGACGTAGCCATCAACGGTTGAGTCAAAGGGCCCTCCTCGGAACTGTCACTGCTGTAGCGCTTTCTCCACACAACTCCAAAGGTCCTCGGAGCTAAAACAAAATCTGAAGGTCTCACGGGGGTGGTAAAGGAGTCCATGTTTCCTCTCAGCCTTTCCACAATTTCTAAAACATGTCTTCTTGGTAAGAGATGGCTTCCTCTGCCCAGTGCTGGGACTTGTGGGGTGATGGTGCTGCACTCTGATTGGCAGAGGGCGTTGGGAGGAGTTCTTAGAGGGGTCACATGACCCTCTTCTGGACGGTTCACCCAATCCGAGAACCTGCCCCATTTTGGTCAAATCTCTTCTCGGGGCGGTCCTCTGCAGCCAAAACCCATCGCGATTGGTAGAAGGTGGTGGGAGGAGTTCTTAGAGGGGTCACACGAAGCACTTCCAGACGGGTCACCCCACCCCGGAACTCCCCCCAGTTGGTCAAATCTCCTCTCGGGGTGGTCCCCAGTGGCTGAAACCCCTCCTGATTGGTAGAGGGCGGTGGGAGGAATTCTTAGAGGGGTCACACAAACCACTTCCAGACAGATCACCCCACCCCGGAACTCCCCATGATTGGTCAAACCTCCTCTCGGGGTGGTTTCCAGTGGCTGAAACCCCTCCTGATTGGTAGAGGGCGGTGGGAGGAATTCTTAGAGGGGTCACACAAACCACTTCCAGACAGATCACCCCACCCCGGAACTTCCCATGATTGGTCAAACCTCCTCTCGGGGTGGTTTCCAGTGGCTGAAACCCCTCCTGATTGGTAGAGGGCGGTGGGAGGAATTCTTAGAGGGGTCACACAAACCACTTCCAGACAGATCACCCCACCCCGGAACTCCCCATGATTGGTCAAACCTCCTCTCGGGGTGGTTTCCAGTGGCTGAAACCCCTCCTGATTGGTAGAGGGTGGTGGGAGGAATTCTTAGAGGGGTCACACGAACCACTTCCAGACAGGTCATCCTGCCCCGGAACTCCCCCTGATAGGTCAAATCTTCTCTTGGGGCGTTCCTATCTGGGCGAAACCCATCCCGATTGGTAGAGGACAATGGGAGGAGTTCTTAGAGGGGTCACATGACACACCTTGCTTCCGGTCATTTGTCCGCCTTGACCCTGGAAGTAATACCTCATGGCTTGGGACTTCCAGTGACCGGTGGGCAAGGCTTACGAGGGCCAAGGGTGGGGTTAACGTTTGATTGACGGTAGGGCCCTTATACTACTGGAGCGCCTTCTTCTGTTTGTCTCCGTTCCGCTTCAGTCCCCAAGCACTCGGCCAGGACAGATGTCACTTATGACCTCCGTTGCCACCAGCTGGACAGAGGGACTTGGGTCTTTCTTGAGGACCTGGAGAGCTGAAATGACACAGGACAACATGTCAGTATACAGACTGTCAAATCACAGTTAAGCGTGATCACAGAATCTTGAAGTACCAGAGCAGAATGATCACATGGTAAAATGTGAAACTAGGCTCAGTCCTTCTATTGGGGTGGAAAATACATGAGAGATGAATATGCCTCACTTTTCATCTTGTCACCTGTGCCGGAAATAGCTGGAGACTTACTACCTCTGAATACCACGCTACAGAAGCTCTCCAATACAAAGAAAGCTTTAGCTTCCTCCATTGGCTCCCTTCCATGCTCCCAACAAGCGGGGAGACCCTGACTCGACCAGAAAGTCATCCACTCTGCTGTAAATGGAAGAAGGTCCATTGTTTCAATAGCTTCCACTTTTAAGTTTATTTTCCATCTCTATTCAAGAGCCACTGTCTGAGCTCCAATAACCCTGGAATTGAACAGAGGCCAGGTCCAAGCTGCTTTGTGCAGGATGCAGGGCACCTACTGGAAGAAAAATTGCTGGTGGGAAATTTGGGGTAGCAGAAAGTGGCTACAATTTCTCCTCACCTGGGGAGTCCACAGAGAGCCAATAAAGCCCAAAGAGTGGATAGCACTGGCTGCGGAGGGGGCCTTGCCAGGACAACCAGGAGATGCACGGACTCACATCACACCCTCTGCAGCTTCCTCCTTCAGGGGAAATTAAAGCTGACTTTCTACTGGGCAAGAGTGAATTTGTCCTTTGACGTGTGGCTGATGCACTTTGCACCAGTGCTATCGGTTACAGCTGCTTGTCAGCTAAATTCCTTTAGAACTCACGGATGAGCAGAACTTCAGCTGTATTTATTACTTACACATCAGCAGATGGTCCAGGTCCAGCCATTTCATACGCTGCCTGTCTGTGTGTTCCAGGATGATGCCTAAATACACAATGGAAAACAAACAACAACAATAAAACCTTCCCTTGTTGAGTGCAAAGTGATATTAGCAGCCCCTAGACAGGTCTTTGGCCTCTCCTACTGTGGGCCTAAGGGTGAGCTGTGGGCAAGAGGATGCTAGTGCAGTTTAGAGTGCACACTGAAGAGAATGAGAAAGACTTTTTTTTTTTTAAGAATGTTTACACAAAACCCATTTGCTTTAAAGAGTCTGTGTTCCTCTTGCCACTGCTGTCAGTTATTGGAGACATACTAAGCTAGTGTCTTGGTCTAGTGGTCTGAGCAAAGGACTGGGGCCAGGAATAAGTGAGTTCTAAGCAGGGATCCCACAAGGTGACTGATAGGTGAGACTTAGGGCACAACGCCTGCCTGTCTCACCTGGGTATGCTTGGGAGAAGAGGGCACAGGGCCAAAGCGGAGGAACCTTTTGCCTCCTTGACAAGATGGTGTGGCCAGGAACCTGAAACAGCAGGCGCTGAGGGCAGGTGGGCTGCATGCCTCCCAATGATGAAGTAGTAGTGAAGAGCACTGAGCAACACTGTGGGTGGGTCTGCACTTTGAGCGAGGGAGATCACTCCCAGTTCAATGGGACAGGCCCACTCTAGCTCGGACAGCGCTTGCATGCTAAAATTAGAATGTAGCTAAAGCAGCACAAGCAGTGGGAGGAGCTAGCCACCTTGAGAATCGACTTTGGGGTTTGGATGGGATCATACTTGGGGTGCTTAAACTTCCTGCTGCTCCTGCCATCGCAGCTACTCTCTATTTTTAGCACTCAGGGCTAGTGCGGGTATGTCTCATCAAGCTGGGAATTAGACCCCCAGCTCCAAGTGTAAACATGCCCTACGAGACAGTGTCCCAGCCTTTACTACTAAATGACTGCACCATGCTTTCCCTGCAACAATCCCAAAGCACTTTATAGCAAGTCATGATTTCCTCCGACCACCACACTGGAGAGGTAGGGATATTAACATCCCCATTTATGTATGGGAAGCTGAGGCACAGAGAGATTAATGGCAGCTCAGTGCTGCACAGTGGGATTTTCTTCTCTCTCCCTCAATGGGAATACCAAAAGGGACACTGGGCATCATCTCTCACCAGCTAACTTGGCTGCAACTGCCCGCATCTCTTCCCAGCTGCTACAGAAGTACGTGATGGTGCTTTTGTACAAGTTCTCCAGCAGCTCGGCATTCTCTTTGGCCTAGAGGAAATCAGGGACACATGAGCTCTCTCTGGCTAGAAGTGCCCTTTGACTGCCAGCACATGCTTTTACGAGCCACAGGTAAATCAGAGAAAGAACAGGTGACTGGGTGGACGTGGGAAAAATGGGGATCTGTGGCAGATTTACATTTTCCATCACCCTCAGTCATATATCCCACTCTGACCGTTATTTCCATTACCCATCACACATCTCTACACCACCACACGCCACTCCAGTCAAGAATCTCAGACACTTCAACAGCTCACTCACAAGGTGTCTGCAAATGTCCACCTGGAGCTCCTCAGGCTTCAGCTCAGCTGTGCTATCAAGGTGTTCATTCACTGCAGTTTGGAGCCTCTTCAGTCCCAAAAACGGGACACAGAGGTGAAACGTAGCTCTGCATTCCTGAAAAAAAGAAAGCGTGTCACACCATTTAATTGTTCCCTACTGAGTGCTATGGTCATTCAAAGGGAACTCATCTGCTTGCCTGCTCATCTATTCCAGGATAAAAAGGGATTCATCTGGATGTAATTGGCAGAAAACATGCAGGAATGACTAATCGAGGGGAGAGCTTCCACTGCAACCTGGAGGTAGCATCAATGTCTTTTTGGAACAGATCTACCTATGAAAGCTGCTTCACCAGGTCTCTCTTCTGTTCTGGGGAGGCAGGGGCCTGGGGTGCAGAGACAGACAGGAATAGAGAGCTGTCGGGCTCAGACCCATGACCTATCCTGGATTCTGGTGAGGCAGCCATGGAGCAACCTGGCGGGAACTGACTCAGCAGGAGGGCAATGAACTAAGGGGAGAATTTGGGCCTCCACAGCAGGCAGGAATAGCAGATCTCCCCTGGCATTGGGAGGAAGATTCCTTTGGCTTAGTAAATAAGTCACTCTCGGTCTTACCACTGAAACCCTGGGGTTCGGGTCTTGCAGGTGCAGCAGAAGTGTGACCCAGCTCTGTCTAACCTGCTCGGCGAAATAGCCCTTCCATTTTCTTTTGGTCAGGCGGGCCAGGATGCCAAATAGGACAAAGGACAATAAACGAAGAGCATCGTCCTCCTACAGCCAAGAAAGCCCCACAAGTTAGTAACTAAGGGACAATCACATCACGTACCTCACACAGCCATCTCTTCTACGCTAAAGTTGAGGGATTCCAACTACAGCTAGTCGGAAACACTTTCATGCACGAATTTTTGATTTGAATTTGCTGATTCATCAAACTATTTTAGCGACAGTTCCATTTTGATGAAATTCCTCCAGAAGCCAGGCAGGGGTCCTTAGAAACCTGCCTGCTGTCTTGACAGTGCACCCATTCAGCTCCTTGGAAGCCGATCTAGCAGGCTGACTGGGATCGTGGGCTTCCAAACCCACAGCATCTGGGACCCTGGCTCTCAAATTTGCAACTCCCTGGCACTTCTAGCTCCCACAGTTTCCTGGGTTCCCAGCACCTGGGTTCCCAGCACCGAGAGCAGACTGCCCGGACCCAAGGCTTTCAATAGAGCTCGGTTGAGAATAGTAATTCTATTTCACAAAGAGTTTTGAAGTTTGGGGAGAGGGAGTCCCACAAATAGGAACAAAACCAAAATTTGAAATCTCAAAATTCTCTGCAAAAACGGAATCATTCCAACCCTCTCACATAAAAATGGTATAGAGCAGGCCCAACACTCTCTATTGTACCTTGGAACCCCCTTTTCATGGTAATCTAGCTATCTAATCTAGTATTCAGACTTTCTTTGAGGTTCTCAGTGGCAAGAAAGAAGAACAGAAGGGGGAGACTGTGGGAGCAGGGATGTCATCCCCATCCTCCTAATGTTCTCCTCCTCCGTAAAACACCTCTCTTCCCTGGGGCCGAAACATCTCTTCACTCTGACATGAGCAATGCCCAGGGAGTAAATGGAGTCTAATCAAGATCGGTTGAACTGGGGCTGGAGAGTTCTGGTCACATACGTTGTCAAAGTAGGTCCGGATCTGTTGGGTGAGGTCTCTGAAGGAAGAACCTATGTCCTTCTCTTTCAGCTCCTTCAGGACTTTGGCCACTGCTTTCATGCTCTCGCCAATGACTTCAGAACTGAAAGGGTCACTTAAGGCCCTGATCAGTATGACCATAAGAAACTTCTTGTGCTTTTTCACCTGGACAAAAATAGGACATTAAAGAACACTGATCACTGATCACACTTCTAATACGTTTTCTGTAGCAGTTATGAAGCTGTGGGAATTTCATCTCCCCCTCCCACCCCCGGAGACCTATAGCTATATTTCAGACCAGGTTCGAGCTACAATGAGCCAAACTTGGTGCCATAATACACCTGTGTCATCCTAACATTAGATTCCTAGTTACTTAGATTCCAAGGCCAAAAGGAACCCTTGTGATTATCCGGCCTGACCTCCTGCATAACACTGAACTTCCCCGAAATAGTCTCTGTTGGAACTAGAGTGTATCTTTTAGAAAAACGTTCAATCTTGATTTTAAAATTGCTAGTGACAGAGAATCCACTACAACCCTTGGTAAATTGTTCCAATGGTTAATTAAAATTACCATTAAAAATCAATGCCTTATTACCAGTCTGAATTAGTCTAGTTTCATTTTCCCCCATTGAATCTTCTTATACCTTTGTTTGCTAATGGGAAGAACCCATTCTCAAAATGTGTTCCCCATGTGAGTAGTTCTAGACTGTCCTCAAGTCACTCCTTAACCTTCTCTTTGTAAGGCTAAATAGATTGAGCTCCTTGAGTCTATCACTAGAGGTATCTTTTCCAATCCTTTCAGAATTCTTGTGACTCTTCTCTGAATCCTCTCTAATTTATCAGCATCCTTCTTGAATTGTGGAGACCTGATCTGGACACAGCATTCCAGCAGTGCTCACATGAGCGTCATATTCAGAGGGAAAAGAACTTCTTTACTCTTAGTCAAGATTCCTCTCTTTATGCCTCTAAGGATCATTTCAGCCCTTTTGGCCACAACTTCGCATTGGGACACCTTATGTTCAACTGATTCTCTGCCATGACTCAAGTGGTTTTCAGCATTATTGCTTCTTGGGATAGAGTCTCTCATCCTGTAAGTAAGGCCTGCATTTTTTATTCCTAGATGGAGACATTTACACATGGTCATATTAAAGTGCACAGATTGTTTGCTTATGCCCAGCTTAGCAAAGGATCTAGCTTGCCCTGTATTGACTGCAAAGAGGTTACTCGGGTATGTGAGAGAGCAGAATTTGGCCTAGTGCATTGTGTGCAGCCTCTGTAAACTCCGAAGAACTATTTCCCTTGGTTTCTCTAGTTATGCTGCATTCTAGTCAGTATTCTCTCTTACCTTCTCAGGTGCCCCATAGACTAAATTTCCCAGGCCTCTTACAGCCATCTGCCGGACAATGCTGTTCCTATCATGTGACCTTTCTTCCAAGATGCGTAAGACTGGCTTAAGGAACTTCTTCTCCCTGAGCATGGGATCACTCATTAGCTGAAAGAAAATCAACCTGTCCATTAGCCCCAATAGGATCATTAAGATTGGGAATAGAATTTGAGCAGACATGTCATACGCTGTCAAAAACAACAAGGAGTCCTCCTACAGCCCCAGTCTTGAGGATACAGACAAATATGGCTACCCCTCTGATACTTGGCACATAATACACTGTAACTTTAGCATTCCACACAAATGAGAAAGGTCGACAAAACATGGAGCTTTCCTTTTGGGCACTAGAATAGGGATCCACTCACCTCTTGAGAGCCTCTTAGTGGCTGGGTATGGTATCACAGTCCTTTTCTCAGCCCTGGTGCACCCTGCCAGCCATCCTCAGTGAGCCTTCTGTGGCTCAGGCCTCTGGCTGAGTCCCAAAGTCCAAAGGAACCCCTTCTGGGGTAGTCCAGAACAATCCCATTGCCCTCACTTGGGTCTCCAGCCCCAACTCTGGGTCCTTTACATTCTGCCCTTTGTTCAAGCTCTCCATTAGCATTGTCCCCTCCATGGGGCTTATGCCACTGTTGGTGGTAGGGGAACCTGGGCCTGCCCCTAACTCTGGGTTCCAAACCATGGATCCTATAAACAGGAGCTAGGCACTGCTTGATTTCAGTTCATTGTCGCTTCTTCCTACCGGCCACTTTTAGCTTCACCCTCACCTCAGGGTTAAAGTTCTTCGGGACTCTCTTCCTGAAAACCCAGCTTAAGTAAAGGCTGCCAGAATCAAACTCTGGCTGTCCCCTGAATTTCTGTGGCCAGAGAGCAGCGCCCTTTCTTGCCCCTCCAGTTTCTGCCAGGAACTGACCTGCTAAGGCCCTTCAGATCCTTTTAGCTGAGCCTCATGGGCTCGGATTGGCTGCTTTCATGAAGCCTCTCTAGACAGACCCAGACTGGGGGCTCTTTTCCTGGGGCAGGGTGTAGTAGGACCACGGGGCCTCTTGTAAGGAGCCTCAAAGCTCAGGTACAGCCCATCACAGGCACAGAGAGGTTGTTTTTCTTAGAAGCAGATGAGCCCCGAAGATAGTTGCTTAGCATAAGTGGGAAATATGATGCAGATGTTGGAGGAAGGCTGTGGAAAGGGAGGATGCTGCGGCAGGTATCACACTAGCCTAGGACTTAGGAGACCCAGGTTCCATTTCCTGCTCCCTCAAAGACTTCCTGTGTGACCTTGGGCAAGTCACTTAGCCCTTCTGTGCATCAGTTCCCTGCCTGTAAACTAGGAAACATAGTCCTTCCCTACCTCGCAGGAGTGTGGTGGGGATACAGACATTAAAGAGCTTGGAGGTACTCAGATACTAGAGTAATGAGAACCTAAGATAGACATTAATGTAGTTGTAGGTTGCTTGGTTGGTAGTATTAGGACACTAGGTTCATTCAGAAGATCTGCTGAGCGAAACCAAAATCAGGAGCTGTTGGTTAGGATCAGCACTAGGACTTGGCAGAAGAGGTCCAGTCATCCAAACTCTGTCCGTATCTCTCTCAGCCAGCACCTGTGGTTGTGTAGCTAGTATAGTCAATGACGGCAATAAAAACCACAGAGAGAGAGAGAAGGACTCAGAAAGGTATCGTGAAGTTCCTGGTGAGGTTTCCATATAAAGGAGGACCTATTCTACTGTCTAAAATGACAATGACTCCTATGAACAGAACTGTACAACTCCCGAAAGAAAGGCAGACAACAGTCTAATGGTGAAACTACTCTTCAGAGCCCTGTGTCTTACCTGGGCAAGGAAAGCTGTGCTGGTGACTCGGTGGTTTTCTGTGGGGGAATTCACCCAGCGGAGGAGGCTCTGTATGATCTCAGGTGTTATGAGTCCAGATCTTAGCAGAAGACTGGAAGACAAAAGAA
The DNA here is from genome assembly GCF_965140235.1 of Caretta caretta. Taxonomy (NCBI): domain Eukaryota; kingdom Metazoa; phylum Chordata; order Testudines; family Cheloniidae; genus Caretta; species Caretta caretta. The sequence goes on from NC_134225.1 coordinate 17,609,634, forward strand.
ACCGCTCATGGGCTAGATTGCACACTTCAAAAAAACTCAGCTACTCTGAGCAGACAGCTCTGATATCTAGGAGTGGGAGCTGTGTGTTTCCACCCAGGACACCCCACCCCCCCCCCCACCCACAAAGCTATAAACGGGAGGTTCCCTCTCAGCCACTCTATTGGCTACTGATTCCCAAGGATAAAATGATGCCTCCTAGATCTCTTACCTCACCAGCAGACACACTCCCTCATGGTGAGTCTTGGGGTTTTCCAGAAGAATCCAGGTTCTCTGCTTCCTGAGCGCTCTCACCAGTCTCTCATTCCCACCCTTGAAAAGCACAGACTCGAATGCTTTGATAGAAAGCCTGGGGAAAGAGAGGCACAGAACTGCAGCAATCAGGAGGAAGGTGCAGCTTGAACAGAGAGTCAGGAAGCCCCGGTTACTTCTCAAGTCTGCTGTTCAATCGGCAGTTCATCCATTGGCAATGTCCTGGACACCAGTGTCCCTGGAAGGACTTGATGCTGGGAGGTAAGTTTCAGTCTCATACATCTCATAGGACTAGTTTTGCTAGGGACAAAATTTTGCAGTCCTTTTTCTCTTTCTGCAAGGACTATGGGCACTAGCAGAGTAAAGTGATATGGAAAAGGTACATGATCAGGACCCAGAAACAGGGGGCATCGAGTGTGGTGATCACTAATGGACATTCTGGGGTCATATCTCCAGATATGAGGTGACAGAGTGCTGAGGGTTTGCACTTGAGTCAGCACTCTGGTCACTATTCCTACTAATTCCGTTCCTCACAGAAGGCCTAATTGGAGAGAGGTGTACCTGATTACAAGGTCAGATTGGGGCTAGTGAGTCAAGGAACCAATCATTCCATTAACAGGGAAACTGTGTAAAAGGACATGGGCAGGAGCCCTTTGAGGGGAACAGACAGAGAAAGAAACTTGGGTGACCAGATGTCCTAATATTTGGGACTTTATCTTATACAGGTGCCTATTCCCTCCCCCCCTGTCCTGATTTTTCACACTTGCTGTCTGGTCACCCTAAGAGAAACAGAAAGACAAAAAGCTAGGAGAGCCTGACAAAGTGTGGTCTCTGAGTGGAAACACCTTACTCCCCACCCGACTTTTGGAGAAGAGTTTAGAAAGTTGAGATACAATATAAAGGTGCTATGTATTGGTAGGGAGATTAAATAGACTATATGTTGGTGCTTAGAAGGAAAAGAGTCTCAACGCGGTCTGTATTTGTGGAAGATGTGGGGGTGCAACACCCCTCTCTGTCACAGCTGGGGGCTCATCAGGGATTTCCCTGTTATCTATGCAAATGGAGAGCCTGTTGGAGAAGCCGGTGTAGAGGTTTGGCAGTCCGGTGATGGAGGGAACACTGAAACGGGTGATGAAGCTGCAAAGAGAAGTGTGGAACAGGGGTTCTCAACCTTTCTGTTTCTGAGCCTCCCCCCACCCTCAAGATGCTAGAAATACTCCATGGCCCAGTTCCAGGCCTCTGCCCTGCCAGGCATCAGAGTTTGGGGCTCCTGGGTCCGGATTTTAACCCCACAGGGTGCAGGGGCTCGGGGCTTTAGTGCAGGTGCTGGGCCTCAGGGCTCCAGCCCGGCTGGGCTCAAAGCTTCAGCTTTCTGCCCTGAGCCCCAGCTAGTCTAAAGTCAACCTTGCTTGGCAGAACCGCTAAAACCAGCCCGGTTGAGAACTGCTGGTGTAGAACAGTGGTCTCCAAACGTTTTGGCTCACGCACCCCCAGGGTGACCTGCCGCAGACGCGCCACCGATGGGAGACCTGCCGCAGGCGGGCCGCCAAAGGGGAGCACCAGCCTTGGACGTGCAGAGCTGCCGCCGAAGGAAAAAAACGGCAGAGTGCTGTCCGGCGGCCCTACTAATGCCACGCTCCCCCCGGGATCATCCCGCGCACCCCAGTTTGGAGACCACTGGTGTAGAAGACCCGACAGACCTTCCAACAATCCCACCAGGCAGAAAAACAGCCTTTCCTTGCCTGGTCGGTTTAACAGCAAAAGAGCCGTCAGGAATTTATACGGGAGCAAGCCCAGGTCTGGCAACAACTCCTCCAAAGTTTGGTGAGTCCTGTGACAGGAAATGGAAACCAGGCACAGGAGATCAGACTGTAAAAATGGGACCTGAGAACAACCCCGATGTGTTTTTGGTTACTCTTCAAGGAGCAGCAGTGAGACCTCCTAGGGACAGAACAATGTGGGCCCTTCAACTGACACCCTATTTAACCGGGGAAGCACATACAGGGCTTTTAGTGATGAGCAGGCAAGCGATTATGACATGATTAAGGCAGCCATGCTGGACGAGGTGGGGCCTGTCCACAGAAAAGTACTGCCAGAAATGTAGAGTTGAAAGATGGATTGAGGGATTATGCCTCTGTGCATTTGGACAGGAATTAAAAGATTGGGCCACTCATTGGTAAGGGCAGATACTCAGACTGTGGGGGAGATCATGGACTGCATGATTCTGGAAGTTTCTTCAGAGTCTCCCTGAGCATATCCGAGGATGGGTTCTGTGGCGCCAGCCAGTTCATCTGGACCCCACAGTTAAAGTGAGAGGAATTTACAGAGGCGGACATTCCCAGAGTGAGTCAGTGGTTTAAGGGACTAGATCTGAAAAGGACCAGAGTGCCTACAGCTGGGAAGGGCAGCAAGAAGAAGAGGGAGGAGCCTCAAGGAACTGTAGTGGGAGCTTGGCCTACAGTGTGCTTCCGACATGGACGTGAAGGACATCTAAAAAGAGACTGTCCTAAAATGGACTGTGGGTTTGCCCAGTTTTGTGGTTGGGACAAGACTCCCAGGCAGGGAAGAAAAAAGAAAGTACCTACCGTATTGGTCTGGGTAGGGAGGAGCCAGCAAAGGGACTAATGGACACAGCTTCATCCTGTTTGCTAATCAGGCAGGAGTTAGTGAAACCCCACTGGATACTTCCCAGAGGTAGGATCAAAACTGAATACCAGGTCCATGGGGACAAGAAATTCTGCCCAGTGTCCATGGGGACAATAAATTCTGCCCAATTTTAAGGACTCTGAAAATTAAGGGGAAGTTTAGGCAGAAACATGTAGCGGTAGTGGATGGATTGCCCCACTGCCTTCTACTGGGCATGGACTGGAATCCCTTTCTAACAGGGACACCAAGGCAGGTATGGAGGCCCAGGAGGGTGGAAATAAAACCTGAAGGGCCAGGTAAAGAGGAAATATATGTAAAGGGTCTGGAGAAACCTAGACACGAAAGTATAGACAAGAGGGAGGAGAAAGAAAACAAAGGTCAAGCATAAAGGTGACTTAAGATCATCCGTTGGGGTCAAACAGTCATCAGAGCTCTTACCACCAGGATCTCAGGAGCAGGCATCCCTAGAATGCTTTGGAGGGACTCGGAGCAGTCTGTGTCCATGGAAGAGGCCGGGGCACAGCCTACCACCCCGTCACATATAGGTACCTAAAATGGGCCTGCACATGGGCCAACAGCATGAGCAGAATATATACTCGTGTCTGCAGCGCCAGCAATCACATAGCTAGGTACCCATCCATCTGAACAAATTCAAGTTTTGTGGACAAAACTGAGGCACCCATCTTGAAAACCTGACCCACTGTGGCCACTACCTAAGATCAGCCTTACTGGCCCAGTCCAATGGTCCATCTAGTCCAGTACACTCTCTTCCAACATTGGTCAATGCCAGCTCCTTCAGCAGGAATGAACAGAACAGGGCAATCATGAAATGATCCAATCCCTGTTGTCCAGTCTCAGTTTCTGGCGGCCAGAGGCCTAGGGACACCCAGAGCTTGGGGTTGCATCCCTGACCATCTTGCCTAATAGCCATTGATGGACCTGTTCTCCATGAACTTATCTAATTCTTTTTTTTAAAAAAAACCCTGTTTTACTTTTGGCCTTCACAACATCCCTTGGCAATGAGTTCCACAGGTTGACCGTGTGTTGTGTGAAGTAGTACTTCCTTATGTTTATTTGATACCTGCTGCCCATCCATGAACAGAGCTGAGATCCTGGTTTCCTAGGAAAATTCAGAGACATTATAAAACCATGAAGTCTGTAATTTGAGCACCTTGTTGGCACGAAATAAAGAAACACAACAAGAAGAGAAACTAATCATGTTGTGAGATTGGTGGGAAATGTACATTAATGTGCTACCAGAGCTCAAGTCAACTGAGGACTCAGGAATCTTCGTGTTAACTGGCGAGGGGCACAGAGTGGGTGCCGAGGGGCCTGGTACGTACATTCTAGTTCACTAAAAGATTGCCCCATGAGTCTCAAATAAAAGCCCATGTCACCAATATCATTGTGAAACGCATGTACAGATGCTGTGTAAAGAGTCATGGATATGCACTGAAAATTACATTCTTAGGATCTGTGTCTTGGGACTAGTCACCAGGAAAGGTGACAAAATGGTTTTCTTTCAGGCAAGAAATGTTTATCCATCTGTTTGTTTACATGTGAACCCTACATGCTTAATGTACATTCAGTTGAGAAGGACTGTGAGAACTTTAAAGAAAGAAAAGTAGCAGGAAGTAGACAGGGGGTGGGGACCCAATTTTGGGGTACACATCAAAGGTTTGCTCTAGTCTATTTGGGGGACATCTTTCACTTAGGAAGTAGATGGACCGCGAGTTTGCTTCATGAAAGAGGGGTCGCGATCAGGCTTGGTTGAGAACTTTGGGTGAGAAACATCTTTAGACAGGAGGTTAACCTGTTGGTTAAGTTTAGTTTCTAGGAGCAGGTTATGATTTCATTTGAAATGGAACCATTTTTTGCTTGCATTCTTACTGACGGTCACTGGAATCTCTGTTCTTTGATAATCTCCCTTCTTGTTTTCACTAGAAATATATCTAAGTGCTGTGTGTTTTGCAGTACAGAGTCTAAGTATCGAGTACAGAGTCTAAAGTAGAAGTAATAAACGGGCGTGTACTGTTCCATTGGGAACAGCAGGCCTGACAATTCTGTGGGAGATCAGTGGATAAAGGGCTGGACACCATACGGAATGGTCAGAGGACTCGGGGGTGGGTGTGTGCCTGTCATTAACCTGTACAAAGAGACTGAGGTCTGAGGAGGCCTGGGTGGCAGTGTTTGTTTTGCCAGAGCCTGGTAGTTTCAGGGAACTGACCCACAGCAGGCACAGACAAGACTTCCTCACTCGAAGGGCACGTGGTGGTAAGGTGCCTCGTAACCCTGGGAACTCCTGGGGAGCGTCACACAACTCTCCTGGAATTCTCTTGGTTTCTCTCCCTTCCTTCTAATTACCGGCAAGGGTTGCCCTCAGGAAGTTGTAGCCCTTTTCGGATTTCTCTCGGGCTGCTTCTCGTTGGCAAAGGCAGCTTTTGTCCGAGGGTTTGGCTGACCTGCTGCAGGAGAACAGGAAACAACTCTGGGAACAGTTCCCGCACAGCTTTGCTCGACTGCAGGGCTGACACCACCTCAAAGATGGCACATGTTGCCTGAAAGGAGAGCATGGTAAAAAAGGAGATCTCTTCCCAACACCATCACACCCTCTCTCCCCGTCTGATATCTGCTGTACGAAATTCTCCCTTCTGCCAGTAACTTGAATGACAGCGAGCAACTTGCTTAACTCGTGGCTCACTTTCCCACATCTGTACAAATGTGTATGACCTCCCAAGGCATGCTGTGAGTCCAAAGGAAGATTTGCAAAGAAACCTGCTCCAAAGACATTCTAATGGCCAGATAGTATTCAGTAAATCAGTAACGTATCTAAAACTGCAGCAGAGGCTGGACTCAGGGAAACAGTCCATCAGTGGAGAAGTGCCCACACAGCAATATTATACCACACTTCCAGCTTTCCATCAGCAGGATTATCGCAGGGCACAGGAAAGCCTGAAAGACGTGTCTGCCATCTAACTTACTAAGAGAGGTTCAGCAGCTGCCAAATGCCTGTCAATTTCGGTCTCTGAGGTGATGCTGCCTTCTGTTCTTGTTGGAGTCTTTATCTTCTCTATTAGGGCTCGTAGGACTTGAGTGGCAAGCAAGGGGTCTCCCCCCAGAGATCTCCACTGCTCAGCGGTGTCACTGCAGTTGAACAGAAGTTACAGGTGAGCCCTGGACACTTTTGTGGCTCACCCTGAATGTGTCATATTTTAGCAAAGACCAAATGTTCTCCTTGCCTATGATGAGAGAGTTAGGAGTCCTGTCCTCCTTTAATGCTCCTCATGTTTAAATATTGAGTTTCCAGGTACAGAACTAAGTTAAGTGACCTAGTCCTCCTGCAGCCTAACCATTAATCCTAGACTTCAGAAGGACAGGACACAGAGCGCCAACCTCACTTCCTGTTTTCTCCACTTCCCAGTCAATATGGAATCATGAGCATGTGGCTCCCAAAGATCTAGGGTTTGGAAGGCAAGTGGATGAAAGAAAAGCCAGATTCCTACTAGATGGACATACAACTATGAGAACGAATGTTCTTGGCCATCCTAGGTCCCCTTCACAAATGGCGTCCCTACCATCTCTTTGCCAGAAGCTGGGACTGGGCAACAGGGGATGGATCACTTGACAATGACCTGTTGTGTTCATTTCCTCTGGGGCATGTGGCACTGGTCACGGTCGCAAGACAGACTACTGGGCTAGATGGCCTTTTGGTCTGACCCAGTATGGCTGTTCTTATGGTCTTAGATTCCAGCACTGATAACTGATACCTCAGTTAGGGATCTTGAAATGAAATGATGGATCTGCTTCCAGTCCACTTTTAAGTACCAAGGATGGCAACTCTGCTCTAGCAGCCACACCCTCACTGATACCAAGCAGAGGTCTGATGATAATATTGGCCCTAGTCTTTGCAATCAGCCAGGGATTTGCACCTGAAGCTGTCATGCTACCAGGAAACCAACAGCCACTGCTCATTTCCAGAGTGAGCTCAATTCAGGCGTCTAGAGAGGTAGATGTTTCCAACAATACACTCCAGTTATACCAGTAAAGATAGATCTTTAGGATGTCAAAGCAGCTATCCATGAATGGAAACAGAATGACACTTAATTTCTCTCCGCACCCCACCTTAACATGTTCTTGGACCTTCCTGCAGAAAGAGCCAGGCTATTAACCCTTAGGAATGATCCCAAACTGTTTGCGGCTTAAATGAAGCCCTACGTCTCCTAGTAAAGCTGTGGGATCCATGTTTTACCAAGATGAATGCAATAGGTAGCGGTATATACCTGTCCATCGGCAGACGTTTGCTGAGGAGGCTGGAGATCACTGCCTCTTGGTGATGGTGAGCTAGAATGGACACTGCCTCCACCAGGAACTGCCTCAAGCTGCCCTCCTGGATAGTAGGCATGTGGCGATATAGTATAGCCAGGATATCTGGCACCTGGAAGGAACAAAACCAGAAAGAAATGTCCCTTTTTCTTTCTCTCCATTCACTCTACAGAATCAAAACCTTTATTTAGCCATTTGCTGCTTTTTTAGAAATGCCTCACTTCAAGAAGCAAATGTTCAAATACGTCTGCGTAACTTGAGCCCACACAAAGTGCCCACACACGGCTGTAAAAATTAACACTGACACACACACAGACATACCAGGTAATTTAATGTGGTGGTGCCCAGCTATGCATTACATAAACCAGTTCACATGCACAAAAGGCAGCTTTGCTTGCCCAGATTTTGCAGGTGTGATTTAAGCAGCCAAATCTGACCATTTGCCTCGAAGAATGCAGAGCTCATCAACAACCACAAGCACAAAATATGCAAGTGCTTTAAAGACAGTGTGTAAATGCCTGGGACTATGAACAGGGGACTACCTCTCATATTCATTCCTAGCCCTTCACATCTTCAAAACACTGTGCAAACATGGCAGTTCTGCTGCGAGGGTTCCCTGTCCTGAGGCCTTTCACCAGCCTTGTTAGAAGATTTGTGGAGTGCTCCTTTCATCTAGCCCTAATGCACTGGGCTCCAGAATAAGGCATATAAATAGTGGATCCCAAAGACAATAGAGTTTTCTCCCTCCTTCCTTCTCTTCTTAAAGGGTAGGTCTACACAGCAAAAAAATCCCACAGCAGTGAGTTTCAGAGCTCAGGTCAACCTGGGCCTGTGGGGCTTGCACGATGGGGCTAAAAGTGGAGCTGTTCCTGCTTGGGCTGGAGGCCAGGCTCAGAAACCTGGCAAGAGGGTGGCAATAGCCCAGTGCTCTTTTTAATCCATGTAGCCCTTAGCCATAGGCCTCCTAATACCTGGAGGCCTCCAAGTGCCAGTCATTCTGTCTTCTTGTATTTTCCCTGGAGTCTGTTTTCTCAAGCCTTTCTTGGCTGAATACTGTGGCAACAAGCTAGACCAATAAAGAACCAACCATCTTCCTTTTCCCTTGGATTATCTCGGTCTACTGCTCTTGATTCTGCCATTGCCTATCTTAGGGTAGGAACAGAGATGGAATCGACTCTATGTCCGAGGGGGAGAAACAGCAAGATTTTTCTTCCTTACACATGAGGGCAAAGATCAAAAAGCCTAGAGTTTAGGCAGAAAAGCTCTCCAGTTCCCAGTTTTACCTTGTCCAGCATGGCATCTCCACACTCCTTCAGGATGATCTTCATCCATAGTCCAGCTGCCGTGGCACAGGTGGGGCTAGCAGACAGCAGACCACCCAATGTGGCCGCAATAAAGTCTGTGGCCTGTTCGGAGGGAAAGTACTCACTAACAACCTGGGAACAAATCAAAAACAGGAGAGACCGCAATGATGTTTGGCTCCAGCACTTTTAAAAATGGAAAAAAAGATATACCTGCATCAGCAAATGGTGAATTAGCCTCCTGTCTAGCTCGCCATTTGGGATTACAATTCTCTCTCTAGTCTATAGACTACATTTTTGTATTCTACACTAATGATATCAGGTTAGAGGCAAAGACTCTGTTGCATAGTTAGCACAACATTGTACTGGATATGCAGGAGGTAAGTTTCCCTTTGTAGTCTCTTACATACACTGCATCTTTTTACAGCACATAGAAGTCAGTCAAGAGAGGCATGCACACAAATATCGGCGAAGGCAAACCAACAAGGTGACGGAATGAATCCTGGGTGGTTTCTCAGCTTGACGTTCCACTAACACAGTTTTTCTCCTGGATGGCTGGATGGCAGGGCCGGCTCCAGGCACCCGCCAAGGAAGCTCGTGCTTGGGGCGGCAGATTGCAAGGGGCGGTGTTCCGGCCAATCTTAGGGCGGCATGGGGGTTCTTTTATTTCATTATGTTTTGTGCTTCACTGCTCTGGATCAGTGAGAAAGCAAGAGCCGGCCCTGCTGGATAGGTACATGCATGTGCATCCGCGTGCGCATTTTCATGGGCGTGCAACGTTCTGTGGAATCTGGTTTTTACGTGGCATTCAGAGCACACATCTATGAAAAGCATCTTGCTGGTTACTAGCAGCCAACGCCCCGCTCCCACAGCTCGCTCCGAGTACGGAAAGGCATCACGAAAGAGCAAATGTCAAATGAACGGTGCCCGGTCACTCGCACATCCGCACAAGCTTTTTGAGTCAGTTACCCTGGCCATTTTGGAAGATGCCTGAAACAGAGCCTCGGGGTCTGGAGCTGTTAGTGCTTCACGGAGACATCTCAGCTCCTCCTCTGCTGAGCCCAGGTTTATGGACTGGCCTGGAGTGGAGAAAAGGAGAAAAAGTACTGTAAGGATTAAGGAAACTGAACCCCTACTGCATGGATCTTCATACGGGAGGATCCTTGTGCTATATTGTCATCAGCATAGTGTAAAATCTTGGCCCCACTGAAGTCAATGGCAAAACTCCTGTTGACTGGAATGGAGTCGGGATTACACCCTAAAATGTCTGAACGTTAACAGTAGTGGTATGTTATTGTGAATGATCCAGGATTGAACAAGCACTGTATTCAGCTTGGAGCAGCTTTGTGTGTGTGTCTGGTTTCAGTAGTCTCTCTGCTCTCACTATTTACATCTAAGCTCCTATTCAAGTACAACTCATGCAGGTAGATCAGAGGTTCCAGTTTAGAGGTGAATCCCTCCACCAAACTCTCCTTGTAAAAGAGACGGGGATAGACAAAAAACTTTGGCAAGAAACCCAGGCTCATCATCAGTCACTTCTAAACAATGCTGGGATTACTATGTTGTACATTCAAAAGGTTGGAGTCCCTTATTGTGTTTCTGAATCACCAACACTGTTTTTAGGACTGATTAAGAATCATTGGAAATAGGATGACCAGGGGTCCCGATTTTATAGGGACAGTCCCCATTTTGGGGTCTTTTTCTTAGATAGACTCCTCTTACCCTCCACCCCCTGTCCCGAGGTTTCACATTTGCTGTCTGGTCACCCTCATTGGAAATGGCCTTAAACGATAACCAAGCTCTATCCCTTAACATCTGGTGAAAAGAATTAGGTGAAAAGAATATCCTACTCTTTCACAAAGGGGAAAAATGGCCTCTACTTACTCCAATACCTCAGAATGCTCATGACAGAGGGCTGCTGGAAGAACTTTTTGTTTACAGAATTATTCCAGGAAACCCCTCCAATCCAGCCAGTGGCAGGGTAAAGAGAATGAAAATGTTTAGTACCAAGGGCTTGTCTCCATGGAGATATTCAAGAAAGCTAATCCCCATTCATTTTCAAAATGCATTAGTTAAACTTCATTCAACACCTGTGGGGACACACTTATTTAGAATTAAAGTGGCCTTCCTTCAGGTTAGTTTCATTCATGGAATTCACTACAATTAATAAGGCCCATTTTAATTCAGAATCAGAGCATCCACACATGTGTTTAATGCCATTTACCTCATGCACTTGAAATGTACACCTTTAGTTCATTTGGATTAACTTTCCTTCCTGTCCCTGTGTAGACAAGCCCGAAGGAATTAGGCCCTTATCTACCTGTATGCAGACCATTTATTAGTTGTACAGTTCCCAAAAGTATGCTAGGCTCTTTACACATCAGAATCTTCTCTTCTAATGAGGTATTTACAAGATGCCCACCATTCTGTTATCTAAGCGACAACAGACAGGACAGAAAGAACTAGATAGGCAGACAAATGGACATTACAACAGTGAAAGAAGGTGAAGAATTCCTTATACCTGCTAATGGTCTCCTCACCTTGTATACAGAGAAGGCAGCTGATACAGTCAACCACGCACTGACGGGACGTGACCAGCGAATCACAGCTGTATGGTGCTATTAGTCCAATCAGAGATCCAAACTGATCAAAAGTTCCCTGAGTCTAATGAAAAAAGAACAAAGAACGAAGAATGAATGGTCTCCAGTTGGACTAGACTTCACTTGCCATCCTTATTGTTCAGACCAGTCAGCTCTGTGTTTTGGGGGAACCAGGGCACAGTATCTAGCCTGTCTGACTCATGAAAGACACCCCCCGCCCCCACCAGTCTCTGTTTGAACCAAAACCCATCAGAGAAAAGGCTTGCAGAGAACAATGAACGGTGTTGGGAGACACACCTACACCCCTCCTGAGAAGGGTGACAAGATTAAGACATCTCCATTTGCATACAGAATGAAGAACAGAGACAACTCCCCTAGCCTCATCTGCATGAAAGATGGGATAGGAATTAGCATGAAGAATGAGGAACAGAGAACCGCACTGAACTCTGGGACCAGAAAAGCAGGGCCGCATTGCATCATGGGAATCCCTGCTCCAGATGCTAATGAACCTATGCCTGCACACACCTAGCTCAGCAATTATCAGACCAATTCTAGTAATAAATCTTTATTATCCTAAAATACTGAAGCAGCCTAGTTGCCTTGTGAGCTCCCTGGAAAAAACCACCACCCATAGCCAAGAGTGATCAGCTTCTATTGTCTAGCCTAAAGAAAACCCTTGAAAACCCATTAGTTTACCCATAAACAAATCTAGTGTTCTCCCTTGAACCATTGTATTTTCTCTACAAAACCCCCTACCTATGCCCAAGTAAGGGTTCTGATGTATAGACCCAAACTCTGCATCAGTTCCACTGGGATTCCATCTCCTGACTGATTGTGCTGGGGGCTCTGCCTGTCTCCAGCACTCAGGACCCAGAGCTACCACCATTACCTGGGAACCCGACCCAGTTCAAGCCTCATGGAGTGGGTGAGATTCCCCCCCCCCTCGCCCCTCCGTTTTCTTTTCTTCCTCAGTTATTAACCTTTCAAATGTAACCATTATGTTTGTTTAGCCCTCCTTGTGTAATTATCACTATTATTCAATAAATAACTTTTATGGTTCAGCTGGTTGCTTCTCTCTCCCTCTCTCTCGCTCTCCAAATTTTACTCTGTATCTTCCGCTTCCCCCATTTACTCTGCAGCAACCCTTCTTTTACCTAAGCTCAAGGTCCCGGTAGCGCCCAAAAATACTGTGGGGTTTGCTCATGAAGTGGGTTACTACCAGTACAATTGTAACGTGAAAGTGGGATAGGGATGTGTTAAACTTGGGGCACATAAGAGGGGAGCAGCTGAAAGTGCTGCTTAACCCAGCCCATTGAGTACAGGGACATATGAGAGGATCAGCTGGAGAGTGCTGATTGATCTGGTGCGCTCAGATTTGCTCTGCTAGTGTGAGTGTACGTGCGTGCGTGTTCATCTAGTTCTAGGGCTGGAGGAACCCAGCCCTGGGGAACCGAGGTCCTGCAGGGTCGCTCCATTGGGAGGGCACTTGCAGAAGGAAGGAGTAGAGCTCCATATGAACACACAAGTGACATAAGCAGCACATTCATAGAATTATAGACCCCCTCCCCTCCCCAAGAAGAGTAACCCTAATCAATGAGCCTACCCCAAAGTAACAGGCACATCTGGTAACATTGTGCCCCTGGTTCCTGTACTGTACTGGGTAATGCACATTAGAAAACATAATCCCAATTGTACATAGAAATGGATGGGGTCTAAATTAGCTGTTATCACTCAAGAAAGAGACCTCAGAGTCATTGTGTACAGTTCTCTGAAAGCATCCGCTCAACATGCGGTCAAAAAAGCTAACAACATGTTAGGAACCCTTAGGAAAGGGATCGATAAGAAGACAGCAAATATTGTTATGCCACGATAGGAATCTACAGGACCCCCACACCTTGAATACTGCGTGCAGTTTTGGTCATCTCATCTCAAAAAAGATGTGTTAGAATGGGAAGAAATACGGAGAAGAGCAACAAAAATTAGGCCTATGGGATAACTTCTCACCCAAGGGAGATTAACAAAAGAGCGACGTTTCAGCTTGGAAAAGAGACGACTCAGAGGGAATATGCTAGAGGTCTATAAAATCATGACTGGTGTAGAGAAAGTCAATAAGGAAGTGTTATTTAGCCCTTCACCTAACACAAGACCAAGGGGTCCCCCAATGAAATTAATAGGCAGCAGGTTTAAAACAAACCAAAGGAAGCATATCTTCACACAATGCAGTCAGAAGACAGGATACTGGGCCAGATGAACCATTCTTTTGCGGGAGGCAGGTTAGCCATTCTTATGTTTTATGTTCTTAGCTGGTTAAATAGAAATTTTCCTTTACCACCCTGGGAGCATAAGAACCAAGAATGCATTTGTGACACTGGCAGACCAGGCAACCTGTGTATGACCCATAATAACTTAACAAGAGGCACTTCCACTGTATCAAGACAGTTCACTTGCATGTGAATTTCAAAGAGATGGATTAGACTAGCAATCCTCAACTCATTCAAAAATGAACAATAGATGCTAAGTCTATTTGTCTGTGTTGATCTATACGCGGTTAGAAGTTTCACAATGTAACCAAATTAGCTTGTCGATGCTCATTCCCTTTCAGGTCTTCATTATGTGTGCAAGGTGTTCAGTTAACCTTAAAATCAAAGATGTAAGATACTGCAGGAAACTCATAATTTCTACATTGTCTTCAGCTTAACTCTCTGTGTTATAATGGAAGAACGGCTAATCACCTTATGCGAATGAGTAACTAGTTTACTGTGTATGCACAGGAAATAGAAGATTAGCTTCAAAGCAAAGTACAGGAGGCGATCTGCATTGCCTAGTCTTTCTCGGGGGAAGGTCCTGCTGTAACCATTTTTGTGAGGTAGGCTTGTCAGCCTGCTAGAATAGCTAGAAAAGAGAAGGCTCGGGCCTCATCCTGTCTTCTCTAGTCTGCTGAAACTTTGAACAGGGAAAGTGTAAGCCATAGGACAGAGAGCTTCCAAATCATCATTTGAAAGAACCTGGAAAATGCATGGAAAAACTAACAGTCTTTACATCTAAGCTGCCTTTGGATTCTGATCTGTTGGGATGATTCCAGAGAGACTTGTACAAGCCAGCAGTTTATTCCATCACTGTTGTGATCCTGAACTATGAACATTGACAGTCACTTGTATGGATATTGATCTTTTCACCATTTGTAACTCTCTTCTTTCTTTTAAGAAGAAATCTTCAATTTCGTTATTAAGGATTGGCTGGCAGCATGCTATTTGGGAAAGACCTGAGATTCACCTTGACCTGGGGATAAGCATCTGGTCCTTTATGATGGGTGAACCTCACATATGGTGAATCAGGTTTTCAGTATCATAGAATCATAGAATATAAGGGTTGGAAGGGACCCCAGAAGGTCATCTAGTCCAACCCCCTGCTCGAAGCAGGACCAATTCCCAGTTAAATCATCCCAGCCAGGGCTTTGTCAAGTAACCCCTCACTATATTAGACTGGGCTGTTTAGATGGGAGCCTAGGTCTGGAATGCCAAAAGGGGACCGTGTTTGGCATTTTGTTAACTAGGGTGGAAGCTCTTTTGCTGTTGACTTGGTGCATGTAATTCTAGAATAAGCCATCAGTTTGGGGGATCGTCTGCCCTCTACTTCTTGCAGTCTGCCCGGAGTGTGGTCACAGCATTGTTGTGTAAACCTCTCTCTTATGGAAGCAGAGGGATCTTAGTCACTTTGAGATCCCAGCTGCTGCCCTGGAAGCTTTTTTCATGCATTTGCGTTGAGTGTCAGATCGGATAGAAGCAGGGAAGTCAGCTCAAGGAAGAGGAAGGCTATACTCACTGTGCTATGAACTGTCTCTTGATAGGCAGTCAGCAGCTGGATGGTGGCCTGCAAGGCCCTTTCTCTCTCCCACTCCTTCTCTGAATGGAGCCATGTCTCTAGTAGCTGTTGGTAGAGCAGGGGAATGGACAGAGTTAGTACCAGAAAATCCCTCCCAAAAGTTCCTCTTAAACAGGTTTAATTGTCACTAAAATCCCTCTCCAAAGCACCCGACCTCCATGGAGCAAAGGAATTACATGTCTAATGGAAGTCCCAGGGACCAGATTCACCTCTGAGTGATTGAAGACAAAGGAGTTACATGAGAGATGAACCTGGGCCTGTGTACGTGATGTCTCCTGTAGACTGTCTGATGGGAGCTGTCTACCACATTGCATGCTGTTTGATGTCTGCTGCTGTGTTCTGTTTCCTGGGCAACTTCTCCCACATTGAGTGGCCAAATGAGAGAGAGGAGCGTTTCTTTTTATTAATTTGAAGAAGAGCAGAGAAGTCCCCGCCCCAGCCCAGCTCCTTTTAGAACTTCATTTTTATACTGAAGGTGCACCAAACTCCCCACCCCTCAGCTCTTCAAGATATTCTGTTCATGTCTGAGGAACAGGAAGTCTCCTCTGGATGAGTTTCCATACACAGGGCTTAACTCAATATGAATGAATTCCTCTTTGAAGAAGTGATCAGTTTCAACTGGTTCTCTTGGATTTGGCTACTGCAGTGGTGATTTTCTTGCCGGTCCAAGTAGTGTCAACTACATTGTAAGAAGTTGGTCCCAATCCAGCCCTGGCATAAAATGGCATAGCTTCTGTGGATTTCAGCGGGGCACATGCCTGCTTATCCCAGGAAGAATTTGTGCTTTTTCCCCCGACAATTCACTCCATTGTGGAAAATTCCTCCACAACTGAAGCTTGACCCCCTAAATCTCTGACTCTTCCCTGCAGTAACACAACAAACAAACAAACAATCTTCACCATGGTTCAATGGTCTACTCACTTGAAACATTTCCTGGAACCAGTGTGCGGTTGGTTCTTCCTCCAGCAAAGTCTTCATTAGCTTGCCAAGGGCTTCCAAGGACTCTACGTACAGTGACTGAAACCAGAAGAGAAGGAGTGAGGCTCAGCACAGATAATTTGTGTGTGTGGGGGGGGGGGACGACGACTGGGGGCTGGGGAAAGCTAACCATAACCTTGCCAGGGAGGCCATGTGTGACTGCCATCACCCAGTGCCTGCTGGGCAGAAATACAGTGGATGGTGCCTGAGGAGAATTGTTGTCACGTACCTGTATAGGCAGAGCATCCTTTGCTGTCTCACCTTCCTCTTTCATCATCTTCTCCAGGGGAGGGAGGGGAAACAAACTTTTGAAACACTGATGAAGGAGCTCACGGTTTTCCTTCAAGGTCAAAGATGGTTTGAGTTTGCTGGCAGAAGAAAGAGAGAGAGAGAAAAGTCATGCATTAGACTCAGTACCACCTCCAAGTAAAAGAAATGGGTCCAATGACTGGAGATTGTCTCAATCTAAAACCCCAAATGCAAACAACCCTTCACTTTGCAGCTGAGCACCTCTTTGCACCTCTATTAAGTATTGGCTCATTGAGAAGTAAAGCTAAAGCTTCAAGTCCCCTTTTTAGAGAAACCCACAAGCTTCCTTCCCCCTGCCAGCAAGCCAGACACCTCCCTCCCCATCTGAACTCTCCTGCATTGGACTGCATGCCCCACAACCTCCAAGTTTGTGTCTTTCAAGCACAAACCTCCAAATGGACACATTCAAACCCTCAAGAACTAAAGTTCTGCTGGTGAGCAGCATGTGAGCCAAACCCGGCAGGCATCAAACTGCTCCCAACCTGGCACTCATGAACTAACAAAGACGACGTCACAGTGCCAGGAAATATGGCAGAAAATAGCCTACCTCAGATGTCTAATGGCAAGAATTGCCTTGTAGCGAACTGGAGATGCCAGGGAATCCAGTGGTTCCTTTTTAATGAAGTCCTGAAATGCACAAATAGGGAAATTAAAAAAAAATGGGAAATGGATTTGAAAGGCAGAGAGGCTTTCCTCTCACACCCTGAAACAGGGCCATATGCCAGACCTGTAATAAACAGACACCGTGCTCGGCAGGCTCTCTGCCTCAGAAATGGACCGTAGGGCCATCTGCAGGCTATACAGAGGACAGAAAGATAACTCCCCAGACACAAGCCATTCCTGCCACTTACAGCCCACAATAGGTCGGCATCCCTGCCAAGCTCAGAGTGGACCCAGCAGCATTCTGGGTGCCGTGCAGGTAGCTCATGAGACTGCAGTGGTACAGTCACAGCCAATGGATAAAACAACATCTACCTGGAAACCCAGTCTGATGACATTACAACAAACTCCTTTGTACTTCAGTCCTCAAAGCTCCTCATCACTCACCAGCATGTAGCCAAGGAGCTCCAGTTTGTAAGAGAATTCGAACTCCTGGGAGTCTCTGGTCCCCAAAATGGCACAGCTAATCTCCGTGACATTCTGGATGAGGGTTAATTTTAGGTGCATGTCCTACATAATCCAGAAGGAGAAACAAGAGGATGTGGATGAGAAACGGAGAGAAGAACCAGAGTCCAGAAGATAAAGATCAGGAATTAAATCTAGCCACAGGAGAGGAGAGAGGTGTCCACAGACCCCAGAAGGCAGAGGACCCTGGCTCTGCACCCACCTCAGAAGAAGAGAAAACCCAGGTTCATGAAAGAAATCCAGGGCCACTTACACCAGAGCAGCCAGGACTCCTGCTTGATGTAGCAAGGAAATCAAGCTCTGTGCAATTTAAACAAGCAACTTGTGGACAGAAAAGGCAAGAGCTGAGGGCAGATTATTTAGAATTTACCTTGTTTGTAAGAGCGATGCCCAGCACCTGAAAAACAAAATGCAAAACAGCTATTAGCAATGTCTATAGTCCCACATAACACACATCCTCAAAATGGCCTGGCTGGTGAATATGGAGCAGAGAGAAATCATGATTGTTAAATCTTCCAAAAGGCAGGAAACGTATCCAGAGGGGGTGTTTTGCAGAGGTCAAGATCAGGGGCCATCCTATGGAATATTTGCATTTGTGAACTCCTGGAAGATATCCGTTTCGTTCAACTGTGATCAACTTTTTTGACAAAGGCTAAATGAGATTCTCACTTAGACAGGGCAGAATTGAATGGCAAAGTGACGTGGCGAGGTTGCACTGAGAGGAGAGTCAGTACCAGCAGTCAGACACCTAGGGAACAGAAATAACGAGCACACAGACAAACAAGACGACAGAGAAGAGGGAAGGGAAGTTGTGAGTCCAAGAAATAGAGTGACAGCAAAGAAACTAAATACAAGTTAGCACCATTCTCTCTTGGCTAGCAAAAGATAGAGCTAGATACACATACATATTTGGGGAGTTAGAGTGTTATTCTGAATAGCCTGAGTGTGACTCCATGTGAATTACTGTGTAGCTGTGCTCGACAGAATTTCAGAAGACTATAGAAAAACTAGAGAAAACACAAAGAAGAGCAACAAAAGTGATACAACATGTGACAGCTCACGCTCCATCCATTACAGTTTTAAATTTCAGTTATGTGACAAATTATTGCTCAAAGGAGAGTTTTAGAAAATACAAGCCCTCTCTCTATAAACTCAGAGGCAATTCTATAACTTCAGGGTAATGCCCCTCACAGTTGTCATGCAAAGGCTCTTACCTGGCAACTGGTTCTGTAATGGTGAAGGACGTTCCCTGTGATGTCTGCCTCGACTCGGGAGAGAAGCTGCTCTTTTGGAGCATGGACAGCCACGTTGCTGTATGTCAGCATCAGGGTGCGGCGAGTCTTGCCTCTTGTCCCATGGTGGTAATCCTAGACAATAGGAAACATCACTAGAGACAAGTTCTTCTGATTCATTTGGCCTTGGAATGAATCAAACATTGGTGGAGCCGGGCCCCCGAGCCTTGAATACTGCTGGAGCCCGGGCACCATGAGCCCATAGAACTCGCCGCCCCGTCGCCATCATTCCCACTGGGTAACTCTGACATCATTCCCACTGGGTAACATCTGTCAGCAGATGACAAAGAAAGCACTTGCAAAGTTACTAACTCAAATTTCATACAATGGCTTTTTTAGACTACTCTATATACTGCCCACTGAAATGCAGGTACAATATTTAGATTCCAGTTGATGTATTTTCTAATTCTAGGGCAAAAATGGGAAAATAAGCAGTCTTTTTTTCAGGAATAATGTGCTAGGACCCTTTTATAATTTTATGCCTGATTTTGTAAGCAAGTAGTTTTTAAGTGAGGTGAAATTTGGGGGACACAAGACAAATCAGACTCCTGAAAGGGGGACACTAATCTGGAAAGGTTGAGAACCACTGCTCTAAATCAGAGGTTCCCTAATTGTCATCCGTAGACCACTGGTGGTCTACCTAAAGCGGGTTGGTAAGCCACATGTTGCTTGCAACACCTCCTCATTTCCAGCTACTAACCTGGAATAAAAAACAGCTAAAAATACCTTCAATGCTTTTCCATGCAAGCAACTGATGTAGTTCCCACACATTGTGCATGGGAGGGGCGCTCAAGCCATGAGACATCAGACGGTAAAAATCATTTGAGAGAACCCCAGCTCCACATCGTGCTCCTGTCTGCTTAACGGCAGGCATCACGTGGAACGCATACACTGGGGGACAATGCTAGCTGACCGGAGCAGACACTACCGTGGGGCTGCTGCCCCTGCTCTAGGGGGAGAGGAAGTTTGAGAGAACCCCCTGGCTCCTTTACCTTCAGGCGGCTGACGAACCCAGAAATCTTAACCTGGCTCATTGCAGCCCCAAACTCCTGAAGTGCCTTCAAGGTGAGGTCCAAGTGGCTCGCAGCACAGACTGCGAGGATGGAGACGACTCCCTGTCACCCAAGAGAAATACAGGTTAGGATCGAACCAGGTGTCTGATAGAGCCCACGAGTCCATTCCTTTCACCCAAAGTGGTGTAAAGTGCCAATCAGGCCTGAGACACATGGGGAGCGGGCGCTGAGTGAAATAGCAATCAAGAGGCTAGGAAGCAAAATGGCATCTGTCCCAGGCCAACTCAGAGCTGAGCCCCACAGGGAGCATTCAGGGATTACTTGGTAAAATGGGGAGAGGGACAGAGGCCTCACCTGTCTCTCAGGGGCTTCCATATAATCTGCTGTCGTCAGAAGTGTATGAATCTGTGATTTAACATGGACCAGGTCCTGACAAGCTGCTAAGGACGTTCCTAGCGCCTTATACAGGAAACTCTGAAAGAAAGAGACCAGCCCTGGGATATCAGGAACACAACGTGCCTGTCAGTACAGACTCAGCTCAGCAACACTCAGGAAGGAACAAGACAGCCAAGTCCAAGCACCCATGCTGCAGAAACATCCCATCGTCTAGCCCAGCCAGAGAACCAACAATGCAGTACAGACAAGCAGCCTGTCCAAGCAAATATTGGAAGGGCAGGGGGGCAAGAGAGCAGGGAATAAGTACAAACAAATTTTATATGCAGAATAAAATATCAAATAATGAAACCTTGAGAGAAGCCTTATGCAGCCCTCCAATCAGAATTTCAGGGGAAAGTAACTAGAAACTAAACCTTAACAGAGAACAAACCTTCTCTTTGGAGGGGCTGGCATAGCCGGCCATCTGCCAGCTCAACTCAAGGGATATCTGGCTGCTCCAGGCACTGTCGTCTATCATCTCCAGAGATGTTCTTAGGAACTGCGTGTAAAACCAGAGTTAAAGCAGATGGTTAATTGCAAGAATGTGGGGGCTGTTGTGGGGTTTGGGGTTTTGGTTGGTTGGTTGGTTTTTGCTTCCTTGTTCTGTTGTAAACTTTCCAATATTCAGGTGTCCTGGGAAGATTATTTCCCCATTGAGAACTATAAACATTGACAACCCAGACTTCCTCTGCCTCTTGTTCTTGAACCTTTGCCTGAGGATTCCTCTCAGTCCCCAAACCCAGATGGACAGTGAATTGGAGAATGAGATGGAGCCAAGACATCTGACCATCGAGGAGTGATTTTCCAGTGGATGGACGATGGCTCTAGTCAACTTTGAACAAAGGGCCCTGGACTACGAAGGACCAGGCACCTTCTCTGAAGTGCTATGGACCCTTTATGACACCTCCCGAGGTACCCAGGGTTGTGAGGGACCTCACTACCACCTGCCCTTAGCATGAGGAAGCCTTCTCTGTACCTGCCAAGTGTCAGCTCCTGACTCTGCCAGTCACAGGAAACACAAGCACACCCTTCTCACCCCGTCCAGGATCCACTGTCCTTCCACAGATAAGCAATCAGTACACTCCAACCGCTCGCCCTCTGGACATCCCCAGAATGTCCAGCCCCTGTTCCACTGGACACTCACAGAATTCAGAGGTTTGCTACACACCACTTTACCAGTTTCACCTCAGCATCACCGCTCCATTTCACACACTTCAATACATTGACAGTGAAAAGAAGTAGAGTTTAATTCACCAAGATCAGAGATTTGAGAAGCAGCAAGAATAATTAATGTACACAAATGGTTACATAAAAATAAAATCCTAACACACTTCTAGAGCTTCAACTTAAAGAACCAAACAGTCCCCTGTCTCACAAGGGATAGCTCCCCCAAATCTCTCTCCCAGCAGGAAACGCCCAGACCAAATGTGATCCTCCATTCATAAGACAAGCCAGTTGGCAATTTGTCCAATAGGTGAAGGATACCTGGTGCAGGATACCTCTGGACCTCCAGATATAGTTCCAAGCATCCATTGTCCGCTTGTAAACAGGGTACCCCCTATTGTTTGTTTGTTTTTCTTGTCTTGAATCTCCTCTGGAGACTTTGCAATCACTTGATTAGAATTTTGCTCTATTGATTAGCATCCACTGTGAATAATTACTCAGTCTACATACAGCCATTCAAGCAGCTAAGCATCTTCTGCCTGAAAGAAACTTCTTTATCACCTTCTGGTGACCAGCCCCAACACACAGACCTTCAAAGCATCAATTTCAGTAGACAACCATAACGCCTGAGATATTATCCATCCAGTCACTGTGCAACGATTATGAGGATTATGCAGTGTGGCACAGGCATCCAGGAAAGGCTTTACATGACACCCTTTGATGATATAGAGATCAGATCCAGGGAATCCTGGGAACCCTATGCACTCCTGTGGCCTCTGCCAGTGGGTACCCAAAGGACCCGGGGTCACACCCTCAACTCCCATTGAAGTCAGCCAGAGGTTAGGAACTCTCAGCACTTTGCTGTTTCAGGCCCGACTTTTGAACAGCAGCCAGGAAATATCAGAAACCTCACAAGAGAACCTAATCTTAGTTGATTTTTGAGCCCAAAGAATTTCAAATGAGGCTGGATCTGGAATGGGAAATTCTAGAGTGTAATCCAACCCCAAATGGAACTCCAAACCTTCTGGGGCTTCTTTGTCCTTTCCTTTCATTTTCAGCCCTCGCCATAAAAATCTTCCTTGTCTGGATTTACATGAGGCTGTAAAGAGCTCTTTCTGACCACAAAGGCTTCTCCATGAGATACAGACACCAAACCTTGTCTTGTCTCTTTTCCTTTTTGGGTTTCTCAGAGCAAGTTTTCTTTTGAGTGGCAAATAGAAAAAAAAAATCCTTTAGACGTCCCCCAGTGATGCATTAGCACCATTAGCAGGCTGGGTTTCTGGTTAAGTTTTGTGTTGTTCCCAGGGGTAATACAGAGGGATTTATAACTAGAGCTGGTTGAACAATAGGAAGGCCATTTCACAAAACAAGTGGGATTTTTTTGTTTTCTTGATTTTTCAGCATACAAATGAAAAGTGAAAACACAAAAATATTTTGCTTTTCAAAATCAAAGATGACCATTATTCAATTCTTTGTTTTCCCCATTTCCTTGCCTTTATCCCTCATCCCCGTGCTTTTTTCCCCCTCTTCCACTTTGTGATTGAAAAGCGGAGGGGGGCGGAGGGGGGAAGGGGGAAGGAGACAAACAGCAAAGCAACTGGAAAAAAAACGTCAGCTTCAGTTTCAAAAAACTAAACATTTTCTATTTGGGTTGGGGTTATTTTGTTTTGGGGTTTTTTTGTGTGTGTGTTTAAAAAAAAAAAAAAAGAACCCTGAAAAATTTGAAAATGTCCCATGAAAATACAAAGGCCATTTTTAATTGAACAAAAGTTGCAAATGAAATGGTTTGACCAGCTCTGCTTATAATGAATAATTTATCATTAATTTTTTCCCCAGCTGATATATTTGGAGGGGGAAGAGAGGACTGTGACAATACATCTGAAAGCCATCCTCTACCTGAAGCAGCATGTGCTCCCACCGTGCATGGTCCAGGGAATTCTCTGTGTTTCCTATAAAGCAGGAGGCAAAACAATAATGTCACCTAGATTAGCAAGAAGAGTCATCCCAGGTATCTCCTTTGCAATCAGTCCTTCTAAAACTCCTGGTCTGCCAAGCTGGAACATACCTGGGCTTTCAAGGCAAAATGGAACTGTACCTATTGGGTTCTGGGAGAGTCACCCTGCTCCTGTCCTGAGGGGCTTAAAACAGCCCTGGGCGAGGGCTGTAGGAGGGAAAGAGGTGAGAGGTTTTTCGCAGGAGTGGGTGGGTGAGATTCTGTGGCCTGCATTGTGCAGGAGGTCAGACTAGATGATTATAATGGTCCCTTCTGACCTTGATATCTATGAATCTATGAAAGGGATTAACAAGAGCTGGGCTGACAGGGAAAGCAGCTACAGCTGTAGCCAGGGTAATCAGGGCCCAGCTGGCCCTTATAAGAGGGCCGTGGGCCAGTAGGAGAAGGTCTTTCTCTCTAGTTTTGAAGGGAGTAGGGCCTGCCTGCAGAAAGGGTACTGGGAATGAGGGTGGGCTGGGGAAAGGCCAGAGCAGCAGGGAAGCTCTAGGCTGGCAACTTCCCAGGCTATCGGGCCTGGTCCAAGGCCCATAGGGGTACTGGGTTGCAGGGAAAGGCAGCAGACCCAAACCCCCTTGCCTGTGGTGACTGGCTCTTACACTGCAACCTGCCCCAAGGTGCAGGGGCCCAGACTGAGGCAAGGTGGGGATTAGAGGGTTGGGTGTTCCCCAGAGAAGGGAGACCCATAGAGACTGAGGGGGTACTGCCAGGGCGCAGCACCCTGGGTAAAAAGGGCACTGGGGTCTGAGAGGGCCACGGGCCTGCAGAGGGTGCTCTGTGCTGGAAAGAGCTAATTCCCAGATGGCCAGCAGGAGGCGCTGCAGGGGTGAGTCGTTGCGCCGTCACAGGGACCTGCGCCAACGTTCTTTGTTGGACCAACAGAAAATGTCCTGTTTCAGAGTAGCAGCCGTCTCAGCCTGTATCCGCAAAAAGAAAAGGAGGACTTGTGGCACCTTAGAGACTAAGAAATTTATTGGAGCGTAAGCTTTCGTGAGCTACAGCTCACTTCGTCAGATGTTACGTACCCTGCTGGCATTTTTATTCAGGGTCCGTCAACCCACCAGGAGTGAGATGCTGAGCACTCCCAATTCCGCTTGACTTGAATGGGAGCTGAGGGTGCTGAGCACCTCACAAAACTCTTCAGCACATCAGAAGACTGGGTTTAGTAGGAATACAAACTTTTCCTGCAGAATCAGAGATTCTGGACTTGATCCGAACTGGATGTAAATCGGTGTAGCTTCACTGAAGTCAATGGAATTATACTGATTTACATCAGCTGAGAATCTGGCCCTGTTTCTGAGTGTCCAGCTCTAACCTAGCCTTCTTTAATGGCGGCACAGTGTAGTGCTGGGGACTCTGTACAGCCGCAGCAAGGAGGGAAGATACAGCTCATTTTTTAAAATCTTTTTTGGAATATCAAACCCGCTTGTCCATGGGGGGGTTCGACGTTCATGAGAAACATAGCGGGCTTGTGCTGCACCTAGGGTCTGTCCTGCTCCCCAGAGACGAGACCGGCGCAGCTACGTCACTGGAGCTCTGCTGGCATAACGCCATCGTGTAGACGCAGCCTGCGCTGACTGAAGGGTTTTTTCCATGGAGGTCAATAGAGTCATACCACTGTAAAATTGGTGAAAGACCTTATTAGGCCCACAATACCTAGATTCTCCCTAGGGCACCCACTTGGCCAACCTAGCTTTTATGGCGCAGGTTTCTTCTGGGTTTTTTAATCGAATCCCCCTTGAAAGTAAACGTGGGGTTTAATTTTCAGAAAAAGTCCGTTTGCAAAATCAGACTCTCTATGTAACCCCAAAATCTTTCACTAACCTCCAGCTTCATGCGTATTGACCTTCCCAAAAAATAACCTAGCAAAGGTGTGGGGGAAAGTGCTGTGAAATTTCCATTCAGCTGAAACCTTCCTGGCCTGATTCTGCCCTGTTTGAATTGGCCTCAGTGGTTCACAGTTATCCAGAGGAAGGAAAAGTGTGGGCCTAGAAGCCCCATTTCAATTCCCCACTGTTCCCACGTACTGCAACAGGAATGGCACAACACACGTCAATACGAAGCTGCATTTTCTGGCTTCCCTTCTATTCTCCATGGACCACACTCCTCCTAACTAACACTTTTACCTTCAATGTACTGCAGCAGAGATGGGATCTTTACTACCCACATCTCACCCACTGCTGCATGGACAGTTTGGTGCAGGGCCTTTAGTAACTGCAAGGCAGCACATCCGTGTCCTTCTCTTTCATAAGGGGATGAGGCTACTACCTGTCAATGAGAGAGAAAGAACAGGCTAAGTTTTGTCAGCACAATACCAGTTTGTTCCTGAGGGAGGGAATAGTTCAGAGACTCTCATTGTGGAGACAATCCAAGAGAGTTGTTGCTTCTACTGCAGTGCCTTCCTGAAGAAGAAAGCATTCTAGCTAGTAGGAGGATGCAGGACAGTGTGTCTCAGGAGAGGCCGGAGAGAGAGAGAGACCCAGTCATACACATTCCTCAGCCTAAGTCAAGCATCTAGCTACAAAACCAATTTGTAGAGTTAACTGTCCCATTCCACAGAAAACCTATTCTCATGGTCTACTCACCAGGAGTCGCGCCAGCAGCCCCTGGGGTGTAGGGAGTTGCACTAGGGAAAGAAACAGAATAGCGTTAATTATGCCAGGCTTTGCAGAGAGTCCTGCTGATGTTCTTCACCTCTCCATTTCCAACATGCCCACCAATGTTGAATACAGCTGATAATAATTTGCATTGCCATAGTGCTTTCAGTCTGAGCATCTCAAAATGCTCTACAAACATGTATGAATTCCACCTCATAGCACCTCTGTGAGGTTGGCATGAATTACTCCTTCATTTCACAAGTGGGGAAGCTGAGAGAGAAAGATCAAGTGATTTCCCCAAGGTCACATCCGAATTTTGGTGGCGAGCTGGGAACAGAACCCACATTTCCTAGCTCCCTCCCATGGCCGTGTTGTAATCACAAGACCATCCCTCATCCATTTTAGCCTCCTGATTGCAGATGAGAGAACTGGAGCAGACTGAACCTGTTCATTTCATAGTGCCTGGAGAGAAGAAATGAAAGAGTTTCTCTTATAAACCTCGTCCACTGTAGTCGAGGCAAGCAGCTGCTTCTCCTTCCCGCTGCTTTTTCTCAGCCAGTTCCCTCAGGCATCTGCAAAGAGGCTTCAAAGTACCCGTGTACTGAGTTGGTACCACATACTCCAGCAGCCTTGGCCATAACACCTGCAGAGAAGAGCGAGACTGTTCAATACGGAGCTCTTTCCGTTCCCCCACCTCCAGTATCCTGCTGTCTGAATCCCTCCCTGCCATGTAGCTTCTCCTTTGATTCGTCACGGACCCTTCCCTAACCTATCACCTCATCTCTCTCTCCCCATTAGCTCACTCTACCTGTCTGGTGCCCCCTCACTCTGTCTTTTAAAGACACTATCTTGTTTGGTGAGTGTTAGGATATAGATATTCAGGCCTGTCTGCAAAGGCCTGTACTTTAAGAATTTAGGTGTATTCTTATCACTTGGCTAGTTATAGAGGTATAAAAGAAAGAATCAAAATCACTGTCTGCTGGTGTTAGAGCCTTCTCTTACTGTGACAGTCTGAGGCCCTGTGCTTAGGCTAAGGCCTTTGGCTAAGCAGCAGAGGCAGCCATAAGCTAGGACGCGAACAGTCACATCCTCACATTCCAAACTAGTCACACTAAAATCAGGTGCTATTGGGCTGTTAGGAATACAATCCTGTCCTGATAGTGCCTATCACCTCCAGAGAAAGGGAAGGGCCTAGAAGATGTAAAAGGAAACTTAGTTTGATAGCATCCTGTCTGGCAAGAACTCACTTACCAATACTGGGATGTGAAATCCTCACTTCTGTATTGTCTTGTCATTATCATAGAATCATAGAATATCAGGGTTGGAAGAGACCTCAGGAGGTCATCTAGTCCAACCCCCTGCTCAAAGCAGGACCAATCCCCAATTTTTGGCCCAGATCCCTAAATGGCCCCCTCAAGGATTGAACTCACAACCCTGGGTTTAGCAGGCCAATGCTCAAACCACTGAGCTATCCCTCCCCCCATTATAGTTCCCACTTTGCTATTGTTTGTCTGTATAATCTCTGTCTGGTTCTGTGCTTGTTCCTGTCTGCTCTATAATTAATTTTGCTGGCTGTAAACTAATTAAGGTGGTGGGATATAATTGGTTACATAATCATGTTACAATATGTTAGGATCCTACTAAACTTCAGGAACATGATTGGTTAAGGTATAGCAAAGCAGAAGTCAAGTTTTACTATATAGTCTGCAAAAAGAAAAGGAGTACTTGTGGCACCTTAGAGACTAACCAATTTATTTGAGCATGAGCTTTCGTGAGCTACATCTGATGATGATACATCTGATGAAGTGAGCTGTAGCTCACGAAAGCTTATGCTCAAATAAATTGGTTAGTCTCTAAGGTGCCACAAGTACTCCTTTTCTTTTTGCGAATACAGACTAACACGGCTGTTCCTCTGAGACCTATATAGTCTGCAGTCAATCAGGAAGTAGGGGGGTGGGGGAAATGGGAACAGGGAATGGGGGTAAGGAAATTGGAATCATGTTTGGCTAAGGGCAGGAATGGGAACAGGGACCCAGGTGTAAGGCTCTGTGGTGTCAGAGCTGGGAAGGAGGATACTAAGGAAGGAAACTGGAATCATGCTTGCTGGAAGTTCACCCCAATAAACATCGAATTGTTTGCACCTTTGGACTTCGGGTATTGTTGCTCTCTGTTCATGAGAGAAGGACCAGGGAAGTGAGTGGGTGAAGGAATAAGCCCCCTAACAGTGAGCAATTGGGCTCTCACCCAGAGATGAAGCCTCTTTCCCAGCATTAGAGCATTATGGAGATATTTAGATAGTACCATAAGCTTACTCAGAACTTGACAGACCTATATAAGGCACAGTCCCAGCCCCAATATCTCTTCAAATCCAGGATCACCAACTCTACGTTTCAGAAGTATTCATGGGGGATCTAAGGGGAAGTTGCACTCAGACAGTGGAAAGAATTAAGAGACGATCTCTGCAACATGATTCCTTCCAGTTAAAAAGTTGCTTTATATCTTTTCTCTACTGTGAACCGCTTACTCCATGATGAAGGGGTCACATCATCCCTGACATGAATTTGACATGCTGATCCTCCATTATGCTGGCTGTGCAGAAGGCTTCCTTGTGGAGGGGTACAAGGAACGTAAGGAAGAACGTCCCTATTTCAAGAAGCAGTAGCAAGAGGTCACTTACTTGGGTCATTCCATTGACTGAGGTGTCCAGACATTGCAGGATGTCAATGCACAGGGTTTGGATCGTGCTTTCTTCCTCAACACCCTGGGTGAGAAGTGTTGTACCCTGCTGTGAGAGAGCTAGATAGAACTTATTCGCTAGTAGTAAGATACTGGCAATAGAACCAGTGTCCTTCTCTTACAAAGCCAACTTGAGCATTGACCTATGCCTGCTTTTATACTGCACTGGAAGTGCACAAACGTCTGAAGGGAAGAGAATAATAGAAACTCCGAACTGGTGGGTCAGATCCCAGGCTTAGGAAAACCCTAAAATGAAGGGAATGATTCACTGGACACAAAAGAGTTCCCCCAACAGTGTTCAATGTTTTAAAATTTGAAAAACTGTTTCATCTTTTGATCTCTGAGGAAAAACATTCCGATTCTGCCCAGGGGAAATCAATTTGCAGAACCAGGGGGATCCAATCTCTTTGTTCTGATGCCCCAACCAGCTTGGTCATTCTGTGTGTAGTGAGTGTGATTCTATCAATGGGACCAAAACTGGCCTGATGAGAAAAAGCAGCCTTCTTTGAGAGAGATGTGTGTGTGTGTATTGCCACGAGCTCCAACTTTGTAGAAAAGGGGCCAGGCAGAGCTAAGATCTTCCACAACTTACTGTCAAGTTGAACTGTTTATGTTCATACATATCACGGATTCAGTCATGGAGCACAAAGTGTCTGGGGCCCGCGGCTGTGTCCATGGATAGAAATACGGATTGAAGATATTTTTATGCAACCTGCATAACCTGAGTGTTTTGCTGATAGTTTAGGTCTGCTTTGACAGCCACAGAACGGGGCATCGTTCTGTTTTTTGGAGAGTCTATTTAAAACAAAAAGATGTGCTTCCTTGTACAGGAACATTTCACTGAAAAATGGTGTTTTCTGAATGTTCAGTGACTCATCAGAGGTTGGAGCAGCATAGATAACTCTGTTAGATGGAAATACCCAGTGTGAGATTCTGGTCTCTGTTACACTAGTATAAATCCAGAGTAACACCACTCAAGTCAGTGGAGTTACCTTGACTTTACACCAATATAACGGATCCGATTCTGGCTCTATTCATTCAGTCCAGCTGTCCTGGAGTCAAAACTCCCACTGAAGTCAAGGGGAGCAATCAGCATGCAAGAATGGTAGGACTGAGTCCTAAGTGTTAAGAACTCTCCTTACCAGTTTGCTGGTGGACACACTGAACTCGCTGAAAACATATGCTACCAGATCCCATGCTGCACAATTCTCCACACTTCCTGAACTGAGCAGCGTCCTGATGAAATGAAGAGCTGCCTTCCTCACCTGCAAGGGTAGAGATTACACACAGCACTTCTTGTTAGCCCTTCTGCCTGAAATAGGAGCTAGGATATGATATGAGAGTCCTTATGCTTTTGATTTTGTCTCCTTGGATTAGAAACATGGATACATTTAACACCGGCAGGAGAATGACATGCCTTCTCTATTCTGCAGTCTCTCATCTGGATCGGAATGAAAGCTCCACCCAGATATCCATTCATCCCATAACACTGAAAAAGTTGAAATAGTTCACTGTTCCACACACAATCTTACCGTAGCATTCTGATCACTGAGAGTGGATTTCACTGCCTTCACAATCAGAAGCTTTTTAACTCTTGTCTCAGGCACTGAAAGATAAGGAGAGGTGTACAGTGCTTCTTTGTTCCACACACACTCACTTTCCACATTGGAATTAATCCTGGATTTCAAAGGGCCCTAGTTAAGAAGAGTACCAAGCTTCTCTCCTCTACAGAATCAGTGGGGAAGACATAGGACCAGATTCTGGTCTCAGTTGCACCAGTGTAAATCTAAAGTAATTCCATTTCTCTAAATAGTGCCATCCTACTACCATGATGGAAATATTATCAAGGAGTTTGATAGACTGAGGTGACTGAAGTTAATCTGTGTTTACACCGGCATAACAGGACTCAGAATCTAGTCTAGAGTGTATAATACTTAGGATTCTCGAGTCAGGAGTATTATTCTATTTTTATCTGATTATTGTTAACATGCATTAGCCCCAAGTTAACTTCTGTATTTGAAGTTGAAAAAGACCTTGACAAATATCTTGGGCTACATTCAGCACTTAGTTGAACCTGTTGATTTCTGTGTGGCCATATGGGGGTAACTTAGGGCAGCATTTGGTCCCTTAGGGGATCTCCAAACCACTGGTGACTGTGTGTTCTAGAGCCTCTGTGCCCCAGTTGCAGAGGTGATGAGTCTGCTGCAGCCCTGCCGTGCCTACAAAGCCTTGGTTCTTTAGCTCAATCTCGAGTAGCTCAAGCTTTTAGCTCTGGATGTCCTCAACTCAACCCTCAGCGTGTCGGCCAAGAGGGCAGCTGGCACAGTTGCTCCTGTGTTACTTACAGTCAGCCCCAACAATAGCTCTCAGGAAATCTAAAGACGCCACACGAACGGCTTCATGCTCAATCTCCAGCTGCTCATGTAGAAATGCTAGCAGATCATCAGGAGAAGAACGGGCTGCAAGGGAAGAAATCACATCTTCACTGTCTGCAGAACTCTTATTCTTACCGTACCTCACAAAGGTAAGGAAGTTACAAAGAAACCACTGTGTAACTCAGAGTCTCTTCCCCTTACCTAGCAGAAGTACACAATGGAACAGCTCTTGGTGGTTTTCTCTGCTGAGCTGCTTAGCTGGAGAACAGATCTGTGGGAAGAAGGGAAATGGTGAAAGAAAAACTAATCAGAAGCAATGGAAAAGAAAAATGTTCAATTCATTTCTAAGCTTCCACTTCCTGCTTGTCCAACTAGAGGTCTGAACCCCAGGGAGATGGTCCTGCATGCACAGCAAGACTCCAAGACAATGACCAATACATTAGATAAGGGAAGCTAAAGTGTTTTGAGCAGCAGAGCTGACCTAATCAAGACACAGCCACAGTTTTTACTTTACAACTCTGACTCCCCCTGGTAATCGGCTTATGGTGAAATCGCTTTACAAACTGAGCTGGATAGTAGCTAAGAAAATGAGACCGCTCCCTGCTTACTCTTGAGCCTGCAGAAATCAGTAAGGCTTGAGGAGGTCCCCAGGCTCTGCACGATAATTCCATTGATTTTTTAGTGTTAATATGCTTCAGATCTGCTGTGCCTAAGCTGAAGGGATCCAAGCAAAACCACCCCTCACCTGGTTGTGCAGAGCACTGCAGATGGCTTGAAACTTCCCTTTAGGTAGAGGGATCTTATATTCAACAGAGACCTCCAAGAGCTGGCTCAGACTCTGCAACAGAGGGCGAAAGTCAGATGGTGGGCACACAAAGGAGCCATATGTAGTGACTGAAGCAGATTCAGGGGATTCCTAGATTCCAAGGCCAGACCGGATTCTTGCCATCATCTAGTCTGACCTCCGCTCGGTATAACACAGGCCATAGACCTTGCCCAGAATCATTCCCAGAGCAGAGCTTTTAGAAAAACATACCAATCCTGATTGAAAAATCATCAGAATCCGCCTCGGCCCTTGATTAAAAAATGGTGAAAATCTAATTCCTTCCTGCATCTAACACACTTTTCTCTGTTGCTGCTTGAAGCTTCCAGAATGTCTCGGATGCCATCTACATACTTTACTATGTTTACACAGTTGTGTAGTGCCCTGATGCTATCAAACAAGTCCATGATACATTGGTTCCCTCCAAATCATGGGTATTTCAACCCCCAAAGTGACCACATACTCTGTACTAGAAAGGTTCAACCAACATAGACGGTGAGTAAATATCACTACCAAGAAGTTAGAGCTGTCTCATGACTTCATTTACAACTGTGTAGCCCCACTGAAGACAGAATATGGCCCCTTACTTCTCGCTCATGTGGTACTGAGGGTGGATGAAATAGAGGGACAAGGCGAGTGAGACAATATCTTCAATTAGAATCTTCAATTAGTGAGACAATATCTTCAAATTCAATCAAACCTGGATTTGTGCTGGAAATGGCCCACCTTAATTATGCACATTGTAGGGAGAATGGTCACTTTGGATGAGCTATTACCAGCAGGATAGTGAGTTTGTGTTTGTGGTTTTTGGGAGGGGGGTGAGGGGGTGAGAGAACCTGGATTTGTGCAGGAAATGGCCCAACTTTATTATCATGCACATTGTGTAAAGAGTTGTCACTTTGGATGGGCTATCACCAGCAGGAGAGTGAATTTGTGTGGGGGGGTGGAGGGTGAGAAAACCTGGATTTGTGCTGGAAATGGCCCACCTGATGATCACTTTAGATAAGATATTACCAGCTGGACAGTGGGGTGGGAGGAGGTATTTTTTCATATTCTCTGTGTATATATAAAGTCTGCTGCAGTTTCCACGGCATGCATCCGATGAAGTGAGCTGTAGCTCACGAAAGCTCATGCTCAAATAAATTGGTTAGTCTCTAAGGTGCCACAAGTCCTCCTTTTCTTTTTTCAATTAGATTATCACACCCACCTTGTCGCTCCAATATCTTGGACCAACATGGCTACAACAGCACTGCATAGAACCGTAGATGAAACAGACAGGCAATGATTTTATATCTATCTAGTTATGCAGTGCAAAGCAATGACCCTCAAGCCTCCTTGTTATTAATTTTCAACCGTTGACAGTTGACTTGGTACCCACCAGAGACAACATATGGTAGCCCCTGCTCTGAGGAGCTTATGATCTAAAAGAGAGACACAGAGTTGACAGGATGTTTTGGGAAATCACAAGGAGAGAGTATCTTGTTGTGCAGGTGTTTTGTTTTTTTATCTCCTTCTCCTCCTCCCCAGGAAACAGAGGATGCTTTTCATCAGAGGCAGTTACCTACAAATCTTGTTGCCTGGGTCACCATGTGTATAAAGCCAGAACTTGTGTGCATATTTATTATCGAACAAGTCACTATCTAGACCAGGAAACCCCACTGGCAGCAAATTCCTCCTGCAGTTCACACATGCACACACAGAGACAGTTACCTTAATGAGTGGTACCTCACCTTGGTG
Source organism: Caretta caretta (assembly GCF_965140235.1). NCBI lineage: Eukaryota > Metazoa > Chordata > Testudines > Cheloniidae > Caretta > Caretta caretta. Next base: position 17,643,230 of record NC_134225.1, read on the forward strand.
ACGTGAAGAACATCAATTTCCTCCTTATATTGCTCAAGGAGCCATGAGATCTCCTTAAATATCGGATTTTGTGGCTCCTTTTTGTGTAGTAGGATGCCCATCATGGGACCAAGGGCTTTGATGATGGCCTGCTTGAGCTGCATAGATGAGACACAGAATTTATGTTCCTATGAATTCATTCAATATCTTCCAATAGGCACACCTTTTCTACTTCTAATGAGTGCAATTTCCCTTGTTCCACTGTCGGAACGGTCCTATCCCAATATTTTCTGGTAAAGAACCAGGACTTGTAGGGTTGGTGTCAGGATTATATTCTAATGCACCTCACAACTAGAGCAGGTAAAATATTTCCCCAGATTAATATGCATTCTAGGCCAACTCATCCCTGCTGTAACTCCACTGGGGCTGAATGGACTTAGACCAGGAATTAATTTAGCCCACTATCCCGGGTTCATCTGCACATTAGGTGCACAAGACTAGAATCCATGTACACTAGGTACAGACCGAATTTCCATGATGTGGTGACATTATAAACGTATGGGTTTTCGATGTTTTACATGACACTCTGTTCCATCCAAAAGGACCTACCATTAAATGCCATCATCACAAAGAGTGCCAGACACACAGAATGTAACATCACAATTTCCGCTAAAGGTTTAGAAAGTCAGCAATCCTCACCTCCAGCTCCTCACAGGTCAGCCAGTTGCTGGTCACATGACAATATAAGGGAAGAATTTGATTGCAGAATCGTGATTCACCCATTCTGGGGAATGAGCACTTTTCCCAGTTCATAAAATATCCATTCACTGCCCTTGAGCATTTTTCCAGAACTGCACGGAAGGAGAGAAGACAGGCAATGTGAAAAGGACATAGTAATAATGAGGAGAAGTTGCTTTCTCAGAGAAGATACCCAGGCCTATCGTTTACTCCAATTCCATGGCAGCTCCTATCAGGACTAGATGCTGAAATCCCATATCAATTTGGAGCTATTTCTCTTTCCCCCATTCCATTTCTTGTTTCTTAAAAGGCTTTTTTCTTTGTACATCTCTCCATCTTTTTTCAGTTACCATCATTTGAAGACTCGCGTCCTCTGCAGTTGTTGTTTATTCAACCCGAACACTGTATGATTTCATCTTGAGTTACAGTTTGTCTGAAAGATGTTCAGTGCCCCTAACTGCCATTGGCTTTAGTGGGATTTGAAGGTAGTGGGGAGCACTTTGCCCTAAAAGTAGGTGTATCTAGTGTCCTTGCTAAGAGGAATTAGGGCCCAATCCTGTTCTCTATGAAGTGGATGGCAAAATTCCCATTTCCCTCAAGGGCACAGGATTAACCCCTTACTGAGCATCACCTGAAAAGCAAAGGAAGAGAGAAGTGGAGAAGAAGAGAAGACAGAGAAAGAGGGTGAAAGGAGATGATGATGATGATGATGAAGAAACTAAGGAGAGAGAATGGGTGGAGGAGTGGGAAACAGGGGATTTTTAAATGTACAGTAATGAAATCTGCTCCCTTCACCTCCTCCCCCAGGAGCCTCCTGGCAGAGGGGCAGCTTCAGCCTTTGTGTCTGTTTATTTTAAACGATATGCGTGATTCACAAAGGGCCTGAACTTACAAATGCTCAGCACCTCCTGCAAAGTAAGGAGCATTCTCAACTTCACTGAGTGCCATGGGAGCCAAGGAACGCAGCACCTGGTGCAATCCAGGGAAGGGAGCACAGTTCAGGGCCTGTTTGCAGACTTGGTCAGTCACTTAAATCTGTACCAAGACCCCCTAAATATCCTGGCTGGGATGATTTAACTGGGAATTGGTCCTGCTTCGAGCAGGGGGTTGGACTAGATGACCTTCTGGGGTCCCTTCCAACCCTGATATTCTATTCTATGATCCATTTGGGGCACCTACAGGAAGTGCTGGCACTTACCACCACAAAATGCTTGTCTCATCCTGCTGTCCTCGACTAACTCCAACATGGAGATCATGCCGTTCAGGATCATTCCCACAAAAGGGATACACTTAAGTGCTGCAGAGAAAGGCCAGAAGAGAAGGAAGACAGACAATCAGCTGCTCTCTGCCTTCTTACAACACACTTAGAAACACTGTGGGGCAGGATGCTATGGGTTCCGAGGCCATTGGCGCTGCGTAAGCAGAGCAGAATGGCTTTAAAGCAGCCATTGAAAGCCAGTGGGGGATTCACCCTGAAGAGGGGAATCCTCCACAAGTGTACAGCTGTGCCCAATGCCCAACTCACTCCCAGAGTAAGGGGAGAGAGCACTGGGGCGGGATGGGAAGTGGGGTGGAGAAGAGCTCCACTAGACCTGATCTTCCACTCATTCCCATCCTTCAGGTACTTCACTCAGGGGCATAAGTTAGAGCTTGCACCTCCGGCTGGATCGCTCATGATCTGGAGGCCAGAACTAGCAACAGCGGTTAATCTTGTGTTTCTACACACACACTCAAACAGAGCTCTGTTTAGCGGTAACATTTTTAGGTAGAGAGATAATCCCCTGTCCTTAAATGAAAAACAATCACTTTGAAAGAAAAGAGGGAAGTGACCATACCATAGGCGGATGACAGGTTGCCCAACGTAATGAAAATAAACTCCTCAGGCAGCTCCAGATGATACATCAGCTCTAACATGACATCACTGAAATAGCAGCGTGCCAGAGTCACTAAGGTGTTGCTAGCTGCCACTTTTAGTTCATTTCTTGCTTCCTAAAAACAAAAACCAAAAGAGAGAGACTGAGGTGACTGAAGCCGGTTGCACTAGCCTGAGTTGTTTACATGAGTCAAGTCCTTATTTCTGTGCACAAGTTGTGAATGAATCAACCCAACTTTCTGAGGGTAGAGTCATTCGTCATAAATATTCCTTGAGTCACTTGGCTAAACAGTTTTCAGCCTTCGAGTTGCTTGCAAGCTGCTTCGTTAGCCGATTCACTGTTAGCCACTTGTGGTGGGTGACTGGTCACCAGAGTCACATGATATTTTCCCTGCCCTTCCCTGAGGCGGTAAGTGAGACACAGACTGGGCAGCTTCAAGATATTCCGAGAGCTTTCCTGGAATAAACTGTCCCCCAGAAGGAGGCTGACTTCCTTTGGAATAAGAGAGGGATTTTTCCATGGGTTTTCCTGCTGGCAAACTATATTCTAAATCCAATGCTGCTTCTTTTGGAGATAGCTCAGATTCTGTCTGTCTTGGGGCTTTATACTGCCACTTATCGCTACAGTATCAGAGCGCCTTCCCCATAAAATCAGTATCAATAATGAAATCCTGAGTAGACTTCGGGAAAGACTTGCTCCTTAAGACACCATAGGCCTGTCTCTGGGTCTGAGATCATGTGTCTCAGGTCCTGATCCTGCAAAGCACTTCAGCACATGTGTAACTTTCAGCATGTGAGTTGTCCCATCTTATGCATGTGCACAAGTGCTGTCTAGGACCTGGGCTTTGGTCTGGAGGAAGGTGTGGGCCTCTAACAGAAGAATACATTTTCATTTCAGTATATAGTTTATCCCCCCAAAAGAGAGTTTGAATGAGTTAAAGCTTTGGATCCTTTGATTGGTATCTCGGGAGAACTAACTTACCTGAGTCTCTCTCATGTGGTTTGAGGCTAGTGTTGTTATTTTCTTCAGAAGCCTTCTCTCCAGGCCCTGGGTGTCCTGCTGTAAGACTTTCTCCAGGACACAGTAAATGTCTACTCTGTTTTGCTGGGGACAAAACATACAAGAGAAGAATTGGGAAAACTCTTTCTTGCCGACCAGACAGTAATGTGGCTAATAAGCCCCTGCCCTAATTGGTGGCTTAATTGGTGTAAAACGTGCCCGGCCCTCCACAAGCACCGCATTGAGCAGCACTTCAGAAGCAGCCGAGCAACTGACATCGTTTAATCTTCCTGGAGAGAAAAGAGCCAGAGGAAGCGCCCTTCACTGCCCCCTTCTCTAGTTTCATTTATTCAGAACAAACAATAAAAATGAGCACCTTGCCCTTGCTCTAGCCACTCCAGGCAGAATTTGTAAATATGGAATATAAAATACCCAACTCCTGCAGTAAGTCCTCAACCGCTTCCAGGGGCAATGAGCTCAGCCGTTAGATCTACATGGGAGTGGGTTTCTGAGTGGGGGTGGAGGGACACATGTGGACAGGGGGTGCCAGGACCCACGGGTGTGCAGGAACACATGGAGACAGGGGCAGATGTGCCTTACTGAATGGGAGAGGTTAGGGGTCAGACAGGGTCTGCATGGGGGGAGCTGCCTAACAATTCCTCCCTGCCCCTCCAAAAAAAACTCTTCCAGACTTTTCCCACCCATACCCAGCAACGCTCCAAGTTCACACCCAGGCTCCTTCCCAGCAATTTACTTCCCTCTCCCTCAGCTCCTCCATTACCCCTGACTCTACCAAGCCTTTGCACTGCGCCTAAGGGGTGCAAGAAATATGGTTCTGTATTGAGTTTAAATGAATTATTACTCTGAGTTCTGTATTAACATGCATAGTAAGGAATCAGTTTGTCAAAAAACATTTCCTGAATCCTTTTTGTTGTCTGTATTCATACAGACATACTTGCTGACAGGTATTTTGAAATAAATAACCAAAAATAATTTTAACGGGTGTAATTATATTGTATTCTTTTGACAAACAAAATATGCAGAATTTTGCAGAACTTCTAAAATATTGTACGCATCATTTTTATTTTTTTCTTGCAGAATTCCCCCCGTAGAAAATATATAGATAAGGGTCCCTTCAATGCTATAATCTCAATAATATGTCATCATCATAAAGGAGTGTTGGCTAGGATTTAGAGCAGGGAGTCAGTTCACTTGGGTTTTATTCACATTCTTTGACTAACTTGCTAAGTGGTGTTGAGCAAGTTACTTAATTCCCTGTGACACAAGTCATCCGTAAATGAGGATAATGCTTCCCATTCTCACAAGGGTGCTGTGAGTCTTAATTCATTAGTGTTAGGGAAGTGCTTTGAGATTTTTGGACGAAGATGCTAAAGAAGGGCAAAGTATTATTAGAAGAGATTACTGCTAGTCCGACGGTGTACTTTTACTGTCTACAGCCCATGTACTCCACTGTGTGTAAAAGGACAATGCTCTCTTTATAGAGCATTATATCATCCTGATCTGTAAGAACAGCATTTTGCATGATGAGTTTACGCCTGAGGACAGAAGGGCGAATACTGATTCTCCTGATGGTGCGCCAGGCCAAGTTCTACACTGAATTATCCCCGTGCAGTCCCCTGTACCCCCATGAAGTCAGGCAGAATTTGGTGTGGACACCTGGAAAGCGGATGTAATTTCATGAAACTGCCCTACCTCATCCGTTTGCAGTTTCTCGAGCAGAACTGTCAGAACGATAGCCAGCTTGGTCTCGGCTATAAAGGCAATCCTGAGGGCAATTTTGCCCTTATCTTGATCATCCATATGTGCCAGGAGGGAAACAACCTCATTATAAACACCTGAAATTAAATAAAAGGATAGCAGAAATTGGTGCTGGCCTCTTTAATTCACTATCCAGTCAAGATTCTGCAGGAGCCCCAACACTGTGAGAAGTAGACCTGGGAATCCTGGAAATCCTCTTCCTTCCTCCTCATGACCAGGTTTGTTTGCTGAACTACCCAGTGTGCTGGGGGGAAATCATAATGAAGCAAATATGCTCCTTTCAAGTAGATCCCCCCGTAAAATAATCTTCCTTTCCCTCTTTACTGTCAATTGATGAGTTTTGATAGCATACAGAGTAATAATTTAACTCTAAGCCAAGAAATAGAGCTAAAGTTAAGCACATGCTTAAGAGTTTTGCTTAGTCAGGGCCCCATTTTCAAAAATCCTGAGCACCCAGATGTACCTATTGGCTATGCTGGGAACTTTTGGGGCTCGGTATCTCTTGAAAATCAGGCCACTGTTGGAGAGCTCAGTATGAATTTAGAAGCCTAACTTTAGGCCCCTTGTTTTGAAGAAAGCCTTCAATCTTCTTTTATGGTAGTTTAAATACTTGCAGAGAAGACTCATGGAACGGAGTTCATCCAGTTCATAGAATATCAGGGTTGGAAGGGACCTCAGGAGGTCATCTAGTCCGACCCCCTGCTCAAAGCAGGACCAATCCCCAACTTTTGCCCCAGATCCCTAAATGGCCCCCTCAAGGATTGAACTCACAACCCTGGGTTTAGCAGGCCAATGTTCAAACCACTGAGCTATCCCTCCCCCTGTACAGTTGCCTGTAGAGGTCATAAAGGACTTCCCCCGCCCCCCCCCACCCCCATGCACAATTGGCGAGGTGTACGCTGTGAGTGGGGTGGGGTGGGGTGGGTCCCTCCAACCTTCATCTGAAGCGTCAGGGATTGACCATAGCAGGAGATGGGACACCTGGTAGGGTGGACCAGTGCTCTAAGATGGTTCAGAGAATCTGTTTCCTTAGCTGTCCTGCTCACATGCTCAGGGTCCAACTGATCTCCAGAGTTGTGGGTGGGAAGGAATTTCCCCCTGGTCGGATTGGCAGGGACCTTTGAGTGGGAGGATGGGGCACTGATCACCTGCTAGGATAATCTGAGTATATCTGACCTAATCAATTCTTGACCATTGCAAGGGCCTCAGGCATTGGTGGAACCTCAGTCTCTCCTGTCCTCTGCTGATGGCACACAACAGTTTTGTCTCCTAAAGACTGAAATGTTTTCGTCCAAGACAAGTTTTGGGGTTCAGGGTAGGGTTGCTAGGTGAAATTTAGTGGCCTGTGAAATACAGGAAGTCAGACTAGATGATCTAATGGTCCCTTCTGGCCTTAAACTCTAGGAAACAATGAAATAGCTGGTGTATGAAAAAAACCAGGATTTGATCTCCCATGTATCTCTTCGCTCTGGGCAGAAGTTCTCCAGGAGACTTAATATTTCACAAGAAATCTGAAATGCCGTATTTATCTGTCTCCATTGTAACAGCATTCCAAGCATGAAGGAGGAACTAACAAGATTTCCCCTTCCCAGGAAAGACTGCCCATCCGTTATGCAAATTGCATCCTTCAGTTGTAACACCCAGATGCAAACGGAATCATAACTGTAACCTACACTGCCCATCCGTGTGGGATGAGGAGCACGAGTGTTGCTAAGAAATGTGACCCCATGCTTTGTACTCTTGCAGTTAAGATATTAGCAGAGCTTCATTTAGACAGCTAGAGGAGAAGTCCTTCTGCCTTTTTTGTTCTAATTTCCCCTCTCTCTGATGGAGTTGGCTCCATGGATGCAGAAGACACAAAATGAGGGCCCATAACAAACATAAAACAACTGGGAGAAAAGAAGGAAGACCTCCCCCATAACATTCCCTAGAAACTCAGATTCTCAGGAAAGTTTCCAGGTCCAGAGGCTGTAGGCCAACTCCTCAACTGGTGTAAATCAACACAGCTACAAGGAAGTCAACAGAGGGACACTGGTTTCCAGCAGCTGAGGTTCTGCTCATACAAAAGGAGAACATTACAGCTAATCTGTATGCCTATGCTTTCTAAATGTGTGTGTGTGAATATAGAATGGATATAGAGAATACAATGCTGACCCTTACCTCTGTCGGTTACCTCCTGCTCACTCACAAATTTATTCATGTTTTAATCTTTCCTCAACACTTCCTCCAGTCCTTTCTCCAAAGAGCTCCAGTACTGATAGGCAGCTGGCCTCTCAGGCTGTCCTGTCCTGTCCAGGATAGCCAGTTCAGATTATGCAAGCACTATTATGACATCGCTGTGACTGTGACATAGCACATAAACTGCTGCTGACCAGGTAGGTGCTGTGATGACATGGACAAGAGCCTCAAAGGTATTTAGGCTCCTAACTTGCACTGAAATCAATAGATGTGAGGAACCTAAATACATTTCAATATCTGGGCCCATCCATGTACGCAGTCCAATAGGTGGCTAAATTTGCTCCAGTGTAGAATTTCTCATTCGCTCTAAATCATTTTGAATTTTGGTTCCGTCCCTCTCTCAGTTTGCCACACTTTCCAATATTGGTTTTACTGGCAAATCTGCTCCTGGTTGAATGGATAGAAAATAAAAGCACCGAACAAAGAAAGAGAAGAAACTGCCTTGGAGAATGCACAGTGACACTTGAGTGTGGTTGGTTGGTTGGAATGCACAGTGACACTTGAGTGTGGGTGGTTGGTTTCCTTTGCTTTTTAATTCGGTTGATTAAAAAGCTTGATGAAATCTTATTGGACTGTATTACAAATATTGATTTTATATTGTTTTACAATGAATTGAAATTTATTCTTCATTTCCATGTCCCGCCAAACAAATCAACTAAATTATTTTTTGTTGTGTTTAATACAGTGTGGTGTCATATGTATGGCCATATGTAGAGGCCACACTTGATTTTGGAGATGATGTTGCCTTCAAAGCATTCAGGGTGATGACACTCTTTGCAGTAAACCATATGGAAAAAGAATTCCAATGACATGTGTCCTTTGCTATGTATAAGTGATTTTGTGCCTTACCCTTTCTGATTTTGCCCTTACACGGACATGCTATTCTTTTGTACTCCTCCTTAGTAATTCGTCCATGTTTCCCCATTTTGTAGGATTTCTTTTTGATTTTCAGGTCATTACAAAACTTCTGATGGAGCCATTGGCCTCTTACTATTCTTCCTGTCTTTCCTTTGCATTGGCACTTGTGCCTTTAATATTGTCTCCTGGAGGTTAAACTGCCAGCTTTCCTGAACTCCTTTATGCCTTAGACTTTTTCCCCATGGGTCGCTACCTACCAATTCTCTGAGGATGTTAAAGTCTGCTTTGGCAGTCCTTCTCCTGTCATTCTCACTCCTTCCTTTCCTTAGAATCATGAAATCTATCCTTCCTGATCCCTTTCACCCAAATCACCTTCCACCTTCACATTCACCACCAGCTCCTCCCTGCTGGTCAGAATCAAGTCTAAAATGGCTGTCCCCCTGCTTACTTCCTCCATTTTCTGAAACAAAGCATTGTCCCCAGTACATTCCAGGAACTTATTGGATAATTTTGGGTTTTACCGTATTCCTTTTTCAGCAGATGTCTGGGTAGGTAAAGTCCCCCATTACGATCAGGATTTGTCTTTTGCATATTTCTGTTGTTTGTTCTAGAAATGCCTCGTCTCCCTCCTCTTCCTGATTTGGTGGTCTGTAATAGACCCCCTACCAGGACCTCACCCCTGTTTATTCCCTCTTTTATCTTTACTCAGAGACTTTCAACTGGTCTGCTTCTCACCTCCTTCTGGACCTCAGAACAGGTTTACAATGCAATATGTCCTCTCTTTTTTTTCCTGCCTGTCCTTCCTCAACAAGCTATAGCCCTCTATACCAATAGTCCAGTCATGAGATTTATCCCATCAAGTATCTGTGATGCAGTTAAGCTCAGTTAAGATTCATGCACTAAAACTCCCAGTTCTTACTGCTTATTCCCCATTATTATTACTCCTTGCTTGTGTGTACAGACATCTAAGACGTTAAGCGGATGTCCCCATGGATTTCCCTCTTGTTTCTCTGGTAATTCTACTGCAATTTTCCACATCTACTTCTCCCCACACAGCTAGTTCTCTATTAAGGCCACCTTTTTTTTACCAGATGTCAGGTTCACATACTTCCATTTACCGTGACTAATCTCTTAAGCTAGCGGGGATGGCCACGCTATAAAAATATTTCTGTAGATCACCATGTGATTATTTGCATTGCAGTACTGCCTCACAGTCCCAGTCACAGAGCAGGATCCCATTGCGCTAGGACCTGTACAAACAGAGAACAAGATGGTCCTTAACTGTCATTAATTAATTAACACATCTTAACAGCACAACAAACAGACAAGAGGATAATAAAGCAAGCAGAAAAGCCCCCTTTGACCAGGTACCAGCAGATAACTAATATAGTGCTACCTATTTCGGGAACTTTCTTCCTGAGTCAGGGTCTGATGTGACTCAGCCCCTGTTCCATGCCATTGTGTAAACTGGGGACTCGTACATTTGCACAAGATGGAAAGTATCCAGTGGCACACAGTTGAGGCCTACTCCATTTTTAGTACATAAACAGCAGGCCGCTCTGCAAGAAGCTAAGGGCATGGTCAGCACAGAGAGTTTGCCTGTCTCTGTGCTGGTGTTCTGCACCCCTCACAGTCTACACCTGGCTCCATAAAGTCGGGCCTTTCAAAAATGCAGCATCAGGTAGGAGCGCAAGTAATTGTAAGAATGCTTGCTCATTGCAGCTGTTAACATCCGGGCAAGGCATCCACATATAAGTCCACTACGGATGGACCAGTGATGGGAAGAGTGTTCATGCATGTGACAAGTAACACCATGAACTATGTCATGCCACAGAACAAATTAAGATCAAGAACAGAACAAGAGTATGTGTGGCAAAACCATGACAAACACTGTGCAGGCATCAAGGAGCTCATAAATTAGCACATCATCACCCAAACACTGCCACAGCTTGACTTAGAACTTGGGCAACAGTAGACCCTCAAAAGGAGGAGGCCACAGCTTTACACCCGTGGTCACTGTGATGTTAACTGGCTGCATTTGACAAGAGCTGGATCAGAGGCTGACTTTGAGTGTATTTACAGGGGGCAAGGTTTTCACAACACAAGCCTTGTGCACACACGCAAATAGTGTTCTGCAGCAGTGCAAGTTGAGCTGCAGCAATGAGCAGCGGGATCCTGCTTGGGCTCGTAATTCATACACTTCTCTCACGAATGAGGATCAACAGATTAACCCATACTGAATGCAGCTTGACAATATACCATCACTTAAAACACATTACAGTCAGAGAGGATGATAAATATTCCATTTATACACATTATGTACAAGGCCCGAAATGACTGAGGATGCAAGAAAACAAAGCTGGTAAATACAGAAAATGCATTTGTCATAAATATAAAGGGAAGGGTAAACCCCTTTAAAATCCCTCCTGGCCAGAGGAAAAATCCTCTCACCTGTAAAGGGTTTAGAAGCTCAAGGTAACCTCGTTGGCACTTGACCAAAATGACCAATGAGGGGACAAGATACTTTCAAAAGCTGGGAGGAGGGAGAAAAAACAAAGGGTCTGTGTCTGTGTCTGTCTGTCTGAAATCAGTGGAAGCTAGGAGCCTAAATACCTACTGTAGAATTTGACCCAATAACCACAATAATACTAATTTGCATTTCTAGAGAGATTTTCTTCTTCAAAGCATTTTACACACATGTTTTCTAACTCTCTGCTTCAAATAAAAGCCATTATTGACAGACAATTATATTTTCCCGTCACAGCACAGACAAATAGGAGAGTGAAGAGAACACAGTTTATTAATGGGATTTTAAGCAGGTTCTCGTATGGAAAATAATTAAAGATCCAGCACTCAAAAGATGACTCTGCTTAGCTGTGTGCCTTGTGGCTTAAAGCAGAATTCCAAGAACATTACTTCGCTTTTTGAAATGGTTTCTCAATTCATGACAACTCAAAATATCTGCTTCCGCCTAGTGGTGCGGGTTTGCATAACATGTGTTGTTTGTATTCCCTGTTTTCGATATCTTTGCCTAAAAGATAAAATACATCCGAATCTACTGAGACAATTCACACTTCTGCACAAAGCCACAACAGCACTAAGAATGTATATCTTTGTTAGCAAATAGGATCATTAGGGAGAAGGAAAAGGATAATCTCAGAAAGAGGCTCTCTCTTTCTCCTTCACTTTATTCTATCTAGGTTTTTCTACTGTTCTCATCAATGAAGTATCTGAGTAGCTTCCTCTAGTACATTAATAATATGACTCACATCTGTCATGGTCATATCTTTTATTGGACTAACTTCTGTTGGTGAAAGGAGTGCACAGAGTTCTCCTTCAGGTCCTTGAAAGGTTATTTCTTTCACCAACAGAAGTTGGTCCAACAGAAGATATTACCTCAGCTAGGGTGACCAGATGTCCTAAGTTTATAGGGACAGTCCAGATATTCGGGGTTTAGGCGCCTATCAATCCCACCCCACCCCCATCACGATTTTTCATACTCACTATCTGGTCACCCTATCCCTCCCCCACCTTGTCTCTCTAATAGCCTCGGAATGACATGGGAGTTTGTTCTCCTGTCACAGGCTGTCCCCTGAGAAAGCTCTATCTACTGCACAGACAAGCCTCATCCTTCTAGTAGAACACTTCATGGTGCCTGAGAAATAGGCCCTGTCAGCCACACCCCTAATCCCAGGGATTTACCTGATATTTTAGATATACTGGGCCCTGGCCACTGAGCCCCTGGAAGAGAAGGACTGCGACCTGGAACCTGACTTGATGTGTTCACGTTGCAGAAGTATGTACACAGTGTCGGAAGGCAAACAACAAACAACACTTCAATGGTCACTGAATGAGGGGCCTGTGGAAAAAAATACTACCATTGTGCAATTCAAGACTGTGTCAAAATGCACGTGCACAGTACTCAGACTCCCTGAATCCTGGCATTTCCGAACTTTCCATTGCTCAGTTTTGCAAACTTACTAATTGTTATTTTCATGCAGATTTTTATGTATTTGTTGGGCGTCTAAAGATATAAAAATACAGACATCGGTTCATATCATTGTCGTGCAAACATCCCCATTTCATTGTTTGTTTTTAAAGAAAAAAGGACAGGACTAGGTTCTGGCAATTTCTGTATTGAGCTGTAAAGAAAGATATTTTTAAGGGTTTTGAACTGTCGAAACAGAGGCACAGAGATTGTCTCACACAGGGAGGAGTGGGTGATGCAGTGCACACTTTCCCAAGCCAGCAGAGCTGCTGGACCCCAAGAGATTCCCCCTCTATTCCTGAGTCAACCTTTGCCAGAAGCAAGCAGACAGAAGGACAAAAGTCGCTCTCCATTTTAATAAAGGCTCTTGTAACTTCCTGGGTAAACTGGTCCCTTCCATTCTTTAGCTGACTATTACTCAGGCTCTTTTCTTACTGGCAAACTTGAATTTTGATTTTTCTACGTCATGGCCAGTCTTTATCATCTCTCTTGTAAACTTGAATATGCCAATCCCTGAGACGACATACTTTCTTGTTTTTTCCTGATTTGGCAATCCTAGCTTTGGGGATTGAGCTCCCATTTAAGGTACTTTTAATGATGACCCCCAGTCCTTTATTTCATCTATCAGGATGTTCAAAGAGAGCAGCTACCCTTCACTGAACGCCACTGCTCTGACTTTGGATTCCCTTGTAGAATGTGTGGGGCTGGGGTAGTTGTCTCAGCTGGATTCTTAATCCAGAGGAAAGACGCTCTCCCCTGTTCAATCAAGATCAGAAATGGCACATAGATTTGGGAGAAAAAGTACATTTTATTTTTACTCTATTTTCTTATTTCTCAAAAGGAACAGTACAACAAAGATAAAAACATTGTGAATAATCAATATAGGTATTGATGTATCTCGTCTGAAATGGGACAGCTGCTCTTCTACTCTCGGGATGGATGCTATGTCAATAGATAAGATAAAAAGACAGGCCTAACTGAGAGACTGAACCCATATGAGGGCCAAATTCTGCTCCTCGGTTACATGAGTATGTCGCTCCCCGACTAGGGCCCAAATCTGTGTAAAGAAGAGTACATCTGGTCCCAAGGGAGTATCGAACAACTTCCAAACTGTATAAGAAGGGTGGTTGAGTCTAAACTAGAAAGACAGTTCCAAATATGGACCGCAGTTCAGGAAAGCAGCCTTATTCATCCCAGCATATGATGTAAGAAAATTCTGAAAATGTGGATCTAAGATCATGGTCATAATTTAAAAAAATTAATTGACACAGCAGACACCATTCACATTTGAAACATAAAGTAGCTTAAAACTGTCCTAGCTTGAAGTGGTGTGAAACTGCTTCAGGAAATGTGGTCCTCTTACAAGTGTAGATGTGAGGTTGCACATATGGTAAAGCCATGTATACAGAATACATGCTGATCTTAATCCTACAAATTTCCTAAACACTATACAGAATATCTAATTGCTTATTTTTAAATCCTAATCAGAGGAAAATTAAAATGATTTGTGCAAATAATTGAATTCTAAGGATTGTGTAACAACAAACACTCTTATTTTCTAGATCTACTGAGAGCTAGCTCTGAGAGAACAAAACAGTATTTTCAGTGTTTATGGGTCTTTACTGAAGCAGGTCTATTCTTTATCGAAGAACAGGAAAAGAAAAGAATTCACAATATTGTTATCCCTTTTGACATGAGTAATTCGTGAATATTTTGGGTCTTGTGAGTTGTTTCCACTGGGGGAGAAATGGATGATGGAGTCAGGTATTTTTTTGACACAATCCTGCTTATTTACAAAGAATGTACACAAAGTTCTATTTCCCTAACGACAGCAGGAATAGTTTCTTGGCTCACAATTCCAAGCCTCTTTCTATCCAGCAGTCTACCCTAAAGCGCGCGTGCTCTCTCTCTCTCTCTCTCTCTCAACTTTTTCTGAGATCACACTACAAATACTTCTCTGGGGCTCCTTTGTGCTTCTGCGGTGTCACACTCCCTCTCTTCCTCCCCCCCGCCCGAACCCCATCTCCCTGCATTTGCATTCAGACCCTAGTGAAAGCCCCTTCCACTGTATGGCTCAACTCCTAGTCCAACTTTACTTGATGGTGACTTCTATTAAGTCAGCCATCTGTTCCACAAAAGAGCTTGATTGTTTTTACATTGATCCTGAATAAAGGACAACTGGTAAGCCCACCAGCTTCAATAAGGCTTCCCCTTTCCCCAGCATAACTACCTGTTTTCATGTTGTTTTTATAAATCTGTATCTTGTACATGTCCGCAAAACCCACAGCATTCTTTTATTTTTACGAACCTGAAACAGGATATTGAATGCATAATTTCAGTTACACCAATGTAAATCTGTGGTAATTCATTAGAATTAGTCCATATTTATCCTGGTGGCAAAATAGGTTAGCACGTCACTAGAGAAAACATGACACTTTTTGATAATTGTTATTGTTGCCGGCACCCAGTGCCGAGAGGCTAAACAACAGCTGAGGTTGGTTTGCTACCCGCTGTGCTACACCCAATAATCACAACGGGGTGGAGAAGCAGAAAAGTTTATTTGCAGCTGCAAAAAGGTCCAGGGAGAATAGAATCTCCAATCCTGCACCCAGAGCAGGAAGTTACACAGGCTTTTATACATCCTTTTTCCCAGCATACCTATCCAATAGCAAGCTGCCCTAAGTATCCATATAGCCAGCCAATCCAGTTCCCAGCTAGTGCCCTTGTCCTCTGTATCATTTGTTAAACTATACATAAAGCTGCTTTATTCAGCATTGTTCTTCCATATCTGCCCTGTTTGGCCTTGTTTAGTTTCAGGCAGTCTGACTCTGCAACATATTGTTGCAGATCCTCAGCATAACTGCTGCGAGTGCCTCCAGACGCGGGGGCCAAGGACACTTGGGCCTAGTATGCAGAGCTGCTGCGAGTGCTTCCAGGCGGGCGGGGGGGCAAGGGCGGGGGAAGTACACCTGGACCTAGTGCGAGGGGGCCTCATCGACACTCGTGGTCTTCCATCCTCTCGAGTTACCTAGTGGCCGTGCCCCAGTGTCCCCACTGAACTCCCACATCTGAACTCCCAGCCAGAGCCCGTACGTGCTCCACCACTAGAGGCCCTGATGCAGCAAGCCACCCCATACAGCAAAACAAAACTACTCCCCACATGGCATTAGGATGGCAAACGATAATAGAGAAAGATAAGAACTTGCTCTAACAGGGGTTCTCCAACTTCATTGCACCACGACCCCCTTCTGACAACAAAAATTACTTCGCGACCCCAGGAGGGAGAACCAAACCCTGAGCCCGCCCAAGCCCTAGCTCCCCCGGGCCAGAAGGGGCCAAAGTCAAAACCCAAGGGCTTCAGGCCCAGGCAGGGGGCGGGGGGAGCTGTAACCTGATCCCAGGGCTGAAGCCCAAGTCTCAGCCCTGCTGCCCAGGGCTCAGGCTTGGGCTTCAGCCCTGGGCCCAGCCAAGTCTAACTCCAGCCCTGGCGACCCTATTAAAAAGGGATCCCGACCCACAGTTTGAGAACCGCTGTGCAGTAACATGCACTGATTATTGGTGATACTTGGTTTCCTCACAAAGACACGCACAAGGTTACATGGAACTCACCAGATGGTTAAACCACAAACCAGACTGAACACATGCCAGGAGACCAGGTTGTAGGCGGTCAGGCATAGTGGTCAGAGTGGGAGTCATACCTAGTGGTGAGTGTCCAAATGCCAAAAGCAGGGATTGAGACAGGGCCAAAACCAAGAAGCAGGGCCAAAGATTAGAACTAGAGTCAGAATCCAAATGCCAGAGCCAAGAATCAAGTAGGGTGACCAGACAGCAAATGTGAAAAATCGGGGTGGGGGTGGGGGGTAATAGGAACCTATATAAGAAAAAGACCCCCAGATCAGGACTGTTCCTATCAAATTGGGATATCTGGTCACTCTAGAATCAAGAGAGAGTCGGAGTCAGGAATCAGAGCCAAGGGTCAGAACCGGATCACCGGGGCCAGGGAAGAAGGGAGCAGGGCTTGTTCTGAGGAAGGAGCAAGGCTGGGTGTAGGACAGGATCTGGGCTGAAGCTGTGGAGGAGCAGAGCAAAAGCAGGGCTTGGCAAGAGCTGAGCCCAGGGAGGCAGAGAATCACTGAGCACCCAGCGAGCGACTGCTGCTGCTGAGTTTAAGAACCAGGCAGCTAACTTCTTCAGCCAATCTGGCAGGGTGGTCCAAGCAGGCTAGTGTCGGAGGATGGTGCCGTGGGGAAGGCGAGCAGAGCTTCATCATCATGGGCTTGCTTCTGGACGGCGCCGTGCCTTGTGGGGCCGGAGGTCTATCTTGCCTGGTGGGAAACTGCGGTGCCATCATAGAATCATAGAATATCAGGGTTGGAAGGGACCGCAGGAGGTATCTCGTCCAAGCCCCTGCTCAAAGCAGGACCAATCCCCAATTTGTGCCCCAGATCCCTAAATGGCCCCCTCAGGGATTGAACTCACAACCCTGGGTTTAGCAGGCCAATGCTCAAACCACTGAGCTATCCCTCCCCCTAGCAATCAAGTCCCTGGCCACCTCCAACGTGTCTAGGATGGAAGGGAGCTCCTGCTCCTCCACCTGGCACTCTCTAGCAGGAGGGTCCTGCCAGAGGGTGGGGAAGGGCCAGGATAAGTGTAAAGCAGCTCTGAGACCTCTGCCCATCATAGAGGAGCCTTTCCAGAGGGTGGCCATGGACATAGTGGGGCCCCTCAGCAGGGCAACCTGGTCGGGGAAGAAATACATTCTGGTGGTGGTAGATTTCGCTATGCGCTACCCCGAGGCAGTGGCCATGTCGTCTATGGAGGCAGACACCGTGGCAGACGCGCTGCTCACCGTTTTCAGCAGAGTGGGGTTCCCCAAGGAGGTCCTTACAGACCAGAGGTCCAACTTCATGTCAACCCTGCTCCAGTGCTTGTGGGAGAAGTGTGGGGTCCGAAACACCTGGGCCTCGGCGTGTCACCCTCAGTCCAACGGGCTGGGGGAGAGGTTCAACGGGACCCTAAAGATGATGCTGAAAACCTTGATGGACCAGCACCCACAGGACTGGGAGAAGTATTTACCCCACCTGCTGTTCACATACAGGGAAGTGCCCCAGGAATCCACAGGGTTTTCCCCTTTCAAGTTGTTGTATAGGAGGAGGGTGAGGAGACCCTTCGACTTGATGAGGGACGAGTGCGGGGGGAAGGCCTCCCCCGATGGAGTATGTACTGACCTTTCTGGAAAAGCTCACGGAGCTCATGGGCTTGGCCAGGGGAAACCTAGCCAGGGCACAGAGGAAGCAGAAGGTCTGGTACGACCGCTCAGCATGTGCCTGCTTCTTGGCTACCAGGGACCAGGGGATGCTTCTCATCCCCATGAGGAAGCACAAGCTGCAAGCTGCCTGGGACGGCCCCTTCAAGGTCATCAGACAGGTAAATGAAGTGAAATATGTAGTGGAACTGTCCATCCGGGCACAGCGCCACTGGGTGCACCATGTCAACATGATGAAGCCATACTGGGCCAGGGAGAAGTTGGGGCTGGCTGGGTGTGGGCAGTGGGAGGAGAAGGGAGAGGATCCCCTGGTGGGACTCCTCCCTGAGGTGGGGGCTGACCCCTCGCTGGAATCAATTCTCCTCTCAGACCAGCTAACCCCTGCCCCGCAGGCAGAGATCAGAGAGGTGCTGCCTTCACACCGGCAGCTGTTCTCCAGCCGGCCTGGGCTCACTAACTTGGCTGTTCACCGGGCAGAAACAGGAGCCAATCTTCCCATCAGGTGTTCCCCATTCAGGGTCACTAGGAAAACAGCCCAGGACCTGGAGAGAGAGGTTGGAGACATGCTGGCTTTAGGGGTGATCCAGCCGTCCTCCAGCCCCTGGGCCTCTCCCATGGTGCTGGTCCCCAAGAAGGACGGGTCGATCCGGTTCTGTGTGGATATGGGAAGTTCAGTGCCATCACCGTGTCCGATGCCTACCACTGATAAAATCTCTAGACAAGTTGGGGGGGCGCTGATGTGATGAAGTGGGACTGTTCTTAATGGTTCCTCTGAATAGTGTGGGGGTGCCTCAGTTTCCCTATGCAGTTCTTAAGTATCTAGGTGGTGGGATAAGGGTGTATGATGACTGCAGAGCCCTAGAGGGCAGGTGTGTGCAGGAGTCTGGACACAGAGAATGGCCGACACCCTGTTTCCTGGCCACTGATGGCCTGGGCCCTTCCCCCCTGCAGGGTGAGAGCTAAAGGGTTGGAGAACAAGGGAATCAGGTGACCTCCTGGCCCCGGAAAGGAACAAAGCCCAGAAGAGGAGGGGCTGGAGGGAGTTTCAGTTTGGGGCTGGCTGGGACATGGAGTAAAGGGCAGACGTGGTTGTCTGGCTCACTGCCCCCCAAAATGGACCCAGCTGAGGGGTCCTGTTCTCTGCACCTACAAGCTCTGTTTTAGACCATGTTCCTGTCGTTTAATAAACCTCTGTTTTACTGGCTGGCTGAGAGTCACATCTGACTGCAAAGTTGGGGTGCAGGACCCTCTGGCTTCCCCAGGAGCCCCGCCTGAGTGGACTCACTGTGGGAAGCGCACGGAGGGGCAGAGGATGCTGAATGCTCCGAGGTCAGACCCAGGAAGCTGTGTGAGCTGTGTGTCCTGCAGACAGTCTGCTCACAGACAGGAGACTTCCCCAGAGTCCTGACTGGCTTCATGGGGAGCAGTTCCAGAGCATCGTCCGGGGACTCCATGACAGCTATCAAATCCCCCCTCACTCTTCTCTTCTGCAGACAAAATAACCACAGTTCCCTCAGCCTCTCCCCATAAGTCACGTGCCCCAGCTCCCTACTCATTTTCATTGCCCTCCACTGGACTCTCTTCAATTTGTCCGCATCCTTTCTGTAGTGGGGGCCCAAAACTGGACGCAATACTCCAGATGAGGCCCTCACCAGTGCTGAATAGAGGGGAATAATCCCTTCCCTCGATCTGTGGGCAATGCTCCTACTAATGCAGCCCAATATGCTGTTAGCCTTCTTGGCAACACGGGCACACTGCTGACTCATATCCAGCTTCTCATCTGCTGTAACCTTTTCTGCAGGTCCTTTTCACCAGTTCCTTATCCACCTTTCAATTCTCATATTAGACCCCATCTTCTCCAATTGAACTAATAATTTCCCAATTGTATCAAATGCCTCACTGACATCCAGGTAGATTAGATCATTGGTTCTCAAACTGGGGGTCACAACCCGGTTAAGTGCGGGGGTCACGAGCCCCAACCCCAGCGCGCGGCTGTAAGTTGCGAGCCCCGACCCCTGCGCCAGGCTGTCAGCTCCGACCCCTGTGTGGAGCTGCGGGGCTACGAGCCCCAACCCGGGCACACGGCTGTGGGTCCCGACCCCTGTGCTAGGCTGTGAGCCCTGACCCCGGTGAGCGGCTGTGAGTCCCGACCCCGACCCCTGCACCGGGCTGTGAGCCACGACCCCGACAGGGAATCGTGGTTGTGAGCACCGACTCCAACCCCCATACAGGGCTGCAAGCCCAGACCCCAACCCTGGCCAGGAGCGGGGCTGTGATCCCTGAGTCCGACTGCCACATGGGGTTGCAAGTCCTGACCCCAACCAGGAGTGGGGCTGTGAGCCCTGAGCTGGGGCATCCAGGACGCTGTGAGCCCCGATCCCTGTAATGGGGTTTCAGGCGGAGCCCGGCCATGCTGAGGGTTATCAGCCGAGAGCACACACAGGGTTGTCAGCCCCGAGCCCCGCCACCCTCTGCGTTTTAGTCTTAATTTAAAAGCAGTGAGTAAAGGTAAATTCATTTTAAGCCATAGGGTTTAAATTTAGTATTTAACATAGTGTTAAATATCAAAAATGTGTTTTTAATTTTTAAGGGGGGGGGTCGCACTCAGAGGCTTGGTGTTCGAAAGGGGTCACCAACACAAAAAGTTTGAGAACCACTGCCTTAGATCTACTGCATTTCCTTTGTCTAAAACCTCAGTTATCTTCGCAGAGAAACAGATCAGGTTGGCCTGGCAGGACCCACCGATTGTAAAACCAGGTGATATTTTATCCCAGTTACCGTTCACCTCTTTGTCCTTCATTACTTTCTCTCTCAAAATTTGTCCCAAGACCTGGCAGACAGTTGAGGTCAAATTAAAAGGCCTGTAGATACCTGGACCACGTTTTTTTCCATTTCTTAAAAATAGGAACTATATTAGCAATTCTCCACTCCCCCGCCCCGAGTTTACAGAGTCATCAGAAATCCTTGCTATTGGGCTTGCAATTCCATGTGCCAGTCCCCTTACTCTGCATGGATGGAGCTTATGGGGTGCTAGGGGCTGCAGTGAGTGGGGTGGGAGGACCCAGTAGGGGGCACTCGCCCCTTCTAGTCTGTGCCGGCCCCAGCATAGTGCTCAATTTGTGCTATTTTGGGGGTTGTAAATCTAAGCTCCTGAGCGCTTGTCACTAAGGAGCCCATGTGCAGTGCAGCCTGGTCATAGAATCATAGAATATCAGGGTTGGAAGGGAGCTCAGGAGGTCATCTAGTCCAACCCCCTGCTCAAAGCAGGGCCAATCCCCAATTTTTGGCCCAGATCCCTAAATGGCCCCCTCAAGGATTGAACTCACAACCCTGGGTTTAGCAGGCCAATGCTCAAACCACTGAGCTATCCCTCCCCCCTGGCTCCCTGGCCCAGCTCCCCACGCTCTGTGCAGCACAGTGCAACTAGATGTGGGATTCTTCACTTGTCCTAATCTACTGTGCTGTGTGGCTGTTAAACAGCTGCTCCGTCCCACCCCAGAGGTGGCTGCATCTCAGTGCTGGGCAAAGGATCCCTGTATAAATAGCCCCTGCGCCCCACCCCAGAGGTGGCTACATCTCAACCCCAGGGATGAACTGAGTGACTGGAATACAAGTGACTCTAGTCCTGGGAGTGACCAGGGCTGCTGGGCCTCTTGCCAGGGAGGTGGGCAAGAGATTGGGGCCCTGAGGTGGTGCAAGGCCGGGGCCGAGATTCTTCTGGCCGTGGGAGCCCAGTGACTCAGTCAGTGCCCTGCTCCCAGCCAGCCCTCCCCATTCACCGAGCCCTTCGTGCCAGCCATGTCGCTCTGAGGCGCAGTAGGTGCCACTCGATAGGTCACCTACAATCACACGGTTTCTTTTCGGTGCCTCGACTGGGCAGCGGGTAATGAGAGGTGGATAACTGATTCTCCAGGCCAGGACTACAGACCTACTCCCCCGCTGCGCTGAGCAGAGAAATGGGCAGAGAAATGGGGGAGGGAGGGGTAATTTTTCAAAGGCTTTTTTTAAATTGCTCATCAAAAACCTGAAATGTTTAGAAAGAAGCAAATTTTTTCTACAACACTGTCAAGAAAAAGGCCAATTTACCAACAAAAAAGCTCAGGCTTTAGTTAAAAGAGGAGCGAAAGAAGCAGGGCTGAAATAGGTACAGAATATAATGAAAGGAGGGGGGGTGCTCCTATTTGCCCCCCCTTCACCTGTCCCTGTGTTACAAGAGCAATGGGACGCTCTGTGAAAGCAAATGTCAAGGGAAGTTACATAGTTAGCCAGGGGAACTCACTGCCACTAGATGTCACTGACATTGCGAGCCTGGCAGGATTCAGACAAGGATGGTGCGGGGTGGGGGAGCAAGGGTTTCAGGACAGAATTTAGAAAACAGGGCACAAGGCCACTGCTGACTGTCAGGATGAGGGAGATATGCCCCCCTTTCCCTCCTCCCCCGACTGGTTATGTCATCATTAGCCACGAGGAGGGGGTTCTTGCACCTTCCTCTGAAGTAGCTGGTGCTGGGGTGGCTGGCCCCATTGATCTGATTTGGGGAAGGAGGCAGCAGGGAGAGGGCAGGGTACTGGGCTAGATGGGTCCTGTGACGCTAGCAGACCAGGTGCCAGCTCATGCCCAGGCCCTTAGGCCTCACTGAACACTGACAAATGCAGAGCTTGACCCAGCCTGTGTGTTAGCCGTGTGACAACAGCTGCTGATCAGCGTGTGTGGAGTGTTTCAACTTGTGGAATTGCTTGCAGGATTGATCTCTCCCATAACCTCTGTAGCCCGGGGTATAAAGTTAGAATGAATGTTTGCATCGTAAACCTCTGTAACTGCTCTACACCACTGAGTTTGCAAGGCAGCTTACGTCCACCTAACACTGTGTCTACACTAAAATTTGGCTCCCGCTGATGTAACTCACCTGCTTTGCCGACTTAATCATGCCACTTCCCCCAGTCAGCGTAGTTAGGTCAATGCAGTGTCAGTGTACGTACTGCGTTGCTTACATCGACTGTCCCGCAATGCCCCACACTGACAGTACAATCGATACCACACACCACAGACACAAAGAGCCAGGTGTACACACACACAAGTGCTGTAACTACTGTGGCGGCTGCATGCAGGGCGATTTGATTTTGTAGTGTAGCCGTGGCCTGTGTAATTCCCCCAACAGGGGAGAAGCATGAATTAGTGTAAAGTGCTGGGCCTGCCCATTGAAACCAAACGAGCCATTGCGAAACATCCTTACTGATTGCCTCTGTTGTTAGATATTTCACTGCGTGTGTGTGTGTTCTCCCTGTGTGCTGCCCCAGCTCTGTGCAGACAGCCAGCACAGCAGACCTTGAGTGAACCGCCCAATGACCACAAGATCCGTTAAGGGACGAAGGCAGCCGGCCAGGTTTATTGTTGACAAGGCATGCTAATAGCACCTGGCAGATTCTACGAGGATACTAAGACACGTATGCCTGTGACAATGGACACAGCTCAGTGAATGGCGGGACTTTCCATTGCCCCCTTGGCTGGACCAACACATTCTCTCAGAGATACCCTGATACAAACAAGCTGCCCCTCTGACTTAGATACTGCCCTCTGACCTGGCTAGTTATTGTCCATTTTTTTTTGTACATGTTGGTTTGATTAAAACATTTGTATTTATTACGTTGCTCTTTGTCCTGAGAGCAGGAAAGGAGTATGGATGAGAGCAGGAAAGGGGCACTGAGGGCAGCCCCCTGCCTCTCCCCCCCCCACCCCCCAAATGAGGGGCCCTGGATCTGGCTGCAGGAGGTCTCCGCCCTCCTCATAACGGTGGACAGGTGGAGAGTTCACAGCAGGGCACTGAGCAGCTGAGGGGGATGTGGGGAGATGGGGGGCATCACTGGAGGAGTCAGCGTGTTCTTTGCTGGCTCCCCATGCCCCCCCCCCGGAAAGGGGGCCCCAGGCTGCTCCCCCCAGGGACTGTCAATCATTCAGTGAGGAGCCGTCCCAGCCCCTCCACCCCAATGGGGCCTGGCTTGGCCACCAGATCCAAGGTTCCTGCTGCTTGGCCCCTGCTGATCTGTCCTCCCCCACCCCCCCACCCCCTGCCAGGACATCATTGAGGACAAACTGGTCAAGAATCTGTGGCCCTTTTTGTCGGACCCGGTCCCTACCACCAGCTCCCAGGCTGCTGTCAGGTAAGGCTGAGCCTGGCTGGGCTGTGGGTGGCAG
Source organism: Caretta caretta (assembly GCF_965140235.1). Classification (NCBI taxonomy): domain Eukaryota; kingdom Metazoa; phylum Chordata; order Testudines; family Cheloniidae; genus Caretta; species Caretta caretta. The sequence continues at coordinate 17,667,141 of NC_134225.1, forward strand.
AGCCCTGACACACACACCCCAGAGTGTAGGAGCCTCTGTGCCTGGGAGTGTGTGGTCAGGACCCTGCCCTCTACGGGGGAGGGGATGTCCAAGAGCCTGGAGCCCTGGAACCCTCTTACCATGTCCCCCGCACCCCAGCAGTCCCTCAACACACCAGGGCCCAGGATGGAGGAAAGGGACTGGCCGAGCTTTAGACAGACCCCCAGCCCAGCGCAGGTGCCACCCTCCCCTACTCCCTCTTGCCTGCTTTGGGACTCCTGTCCCACTCCCTTGGGCAGGGCCTGCCCCGCAGCCTCCTCCAGGCCCTGCCCTTCCATCTGGCATTCCCTCAGCGAGCCCCTGGTATCCACACTGCCCCTCTCTCCCCCCAGCGCCCGCTTTAGGCATTGGCACAAGAACAAGCCAGCGGCCGAGTACCTGACGGGCCCGCGCCTCATCATTTACGTGCTGGGTGGGGTGTCCATGTCTGAGATGCGCTGTGCCTACGAAGTGACCCCGGCCATCAAGGGCAAGTGGGAGGTGGTGATCGGTGAGTGGGGCGAGTCCTGGGGGAAAGGGCGGCTGGAATGCCCAGGTCAGGGAGAGTTGGGACCCCCTGGGAGGGGGAGACCCTAGAACTGCCTGCCCAGCACCTACAGGGCTCCCATGCTACCCTCTGTCCTCCCACACCCAGGGGCCTGGGAACAGATGTGCTTGCCCCACATGGCCTGTATCTAGCCGCCTGATCTCCTGGCCTCTGTCTCCCCAGGCCTCTCATTGCCCAGGGACCATGTGTGGGGCCCCAGTCAGACACCCCCAGTAACTCCCATAGGGATATGGCTCACCCCCTGCACACACCCCTCGAAGACCCAAGGGTGAGGAACACTGTCAGCGCATGGATTCTTGCCTGGCTGTGCAGGGTACAGCGGCACGAGGGGTGCGGTGCCAGGCCAAGGGGGATAGGAGACAGTCCCTCCCCCCCTGCACTAGAGCAGGGTCCAGCTGCAAGGATGGGGGTGATGGTGATGCCAGCCACATACCTGCCTCACTGTGCCCACCACTGTCAACCACCTCTCTCTCCCCCAGGTTCCAGTCACATCCTGACCCCCAAGCGCTTCCTGGATGACATCCAAACCCTCAACCAGCTGGACCCCGAGGAGGCCTAGAAGCAGCCCCCTCCCCCCAGAGACTCTGCCCCCCACAGTTTGCTGCCCCCAGCTCCACCTGCTCTTCTCAACAAGGCATCTTCCCCCCTACTCTTGGCTGCGGTGTCAGTTCTTGGGCGGGGGGAGGACCCCCAGGCTGCTTGTCTGTTCGGGCAGGGGGCAGGCCAGGCTTCCTCCCGTCTTTGCAAGTCTTTGCCTCCCGTTAACAGCAGCTGGGAGGGAGGGAGAAGCTAGGAATTGCACACCCGCCCCGCAAGGCAGGTCAGTCTTTCCCAGAGGCTTGGGGAGAGGCTCTGCTTTCACTTTGGCCTGTTCGCTCCATCTGACGCTGTTGTGGGCCAGATGTAAACCAAGCTGGCTGGGTTTCAGTCCAACACTCATTGCAGGGCCTCTTGGAGAGGCACCAAGTCCCAGGGTTAAACAGGGCGCCCTGGGGCTCCCAGCTCCCTGCACAAACAGCAAAATCTCATACCCAGTGTGACGAAGGGGGACTGTTCTTAATGTTTCCTCTGAATAGTGCGTAGTTCCTCGGTTTCCCCTAGGCAGTTCTTAAGTATCTAGGTGGTGGGATAAGGGTGTATGATCGTTGCAGATCCCTAGAGGGCAGGTGTGTGCAGGGGTCTGACACAGAGAATGGCCGACACCCTGTTTCCTGGCAACTGATGGCCTGGGCCCTTCCCCCCTGCAAGGTGAGAGCTAAAGGGGTTGGAGAAGAAAGGAATCAGGTGCCCTCCTGGCCGGGTAAAGGGACAAAGCCCAGAGGAGGAGGGGCTGGAGGGAGTTTCAGTCTGGGGCTGGCTGGGACATGGAGTGAAGGGCAGACGTGGTTGTCTGGCTCACTGCCCCCCAAAATGGACCCCCCAGCTGAAGGGTCCAGTTCTCTGCACCTACAAGCTCTGTATTAGACCATGTTCCTGTCATCTAATAAACCTTCTCTTTTACTGCGAGAAGCAGCGCGGGGCGAGGGATGTGCTGGCCACGGCTTCCTGCAGCCCCCGTTGGCCTGCAGTGGGGAACCGCGGCCAGTGGGATCCGCGGTCGGCCAAACCTGCGGACGCGGCCGGTAAAGAAACTGGCCCGGCCCACCAGGGGGCTTACCCTGGGGGGCTGCGTGCCAAACGTTACCGACCCCGGTGCTACAGCAATCTCCCGTACAGCAATGGCTCTTACAAGACAGAGTAAGTTAGAACAACCCAGAGTCTAAAGCTCAGGTGTATTTGAGGATCTGGGCCAGTACTTGGCTGGTTCTATAGTAATGACCCCTGAGCAAGCAGTGTAATGTACATGCTTATCACTGAGCTTGTCCAGAGGCTGCAAAGAATCATAGAATATCAGGGTTGGAAGGGACCTCAGGAGGTCATCTAGTCCAACCCCCTGCTCAAAAGCAGGACCAATCCCCAATTAAATCAGAATGACTAGATGTCCTGATGTGTAATAAAAACACTTCGAATCATAAAAAATCAACCCAGCCTACTTTACAGGGCCTGATCCTTCTCTCCCTTACAGCATCTGAGCAGTAGGAGAATGGCTAATACGGGCCAGTATTATGGTTGTTGTATTCTATTTATAAAAGTATAATACTGGCCAGTATTATAGTTGCTGTATCGTGTTATAAAACAACAAAATAAATAGAAAAATAAAAAATACAAATGAATGTTTTGAATGAATTTGGGGAAAAGAATTTACAGCACAGGACAAGGATTTAAAACATTTAAAACATTCCTTTCTTTCTCTCCAGTATTATCGTCTCTCTTGTTCTAATTTTGGGTCGCAGGAGCGAGTAGTATAAAGGCCCTACCATCAATCAAACGTTAACCCCACCCCTTGACCCTGTAAGCCCTGCACACAGGTCACTGGAAGTCCCACCTCATGGGAGTATTACTTGCAGGGTCAAGGCGGACACATGTCCAGAAGCAAGGTGTGTCATGTGACCCCTGTAAGAACTCCTCCCACTGTCCTCTGCTGATCAGGATGGATTTTGCCCTGACAGGAACGACTCGAGAGAAGATTTGACCAATCAGGGGGAGTTCCGGGGTTTGTGTGACCCCTCTAAGAACTCCTCCCACTGCCCTATACCAATCAGGAAGGGTTTCAGCCGCTGGGGACCACCCCGAGAGGAGATTTGTCCAATTGGGGGGAATTCTGGGGCGGGGTGACCCGTCAGGAAGTGGTTCGTGTGACCCCTCTAAGAACTCCTCCCACCACCCTCTACCAATCGCGATGGGTTTTGGCCACAGAGGACAACCCCGAAAGGAGATTCGACCAAAATAGGGTGGGTTCTGGGACGGGGTCAACCGCCCAGAAGAGGGTCGTGTGACCCCTCTAAGGACCCCTTCCAACGTCCTCTGCCAATCAGAGTGCAGCACCATCACCTCATAAGTCCCAGCGCTGGGAAGAGGAGGCCATCTCTTACCAAGAAGACATGTTTTAGAAATTGTGGAAAGGCTGAGAGGAAACGTGGACTCCTTTACCACTCCTGTGAGACCTTCAGACTTTGTTTTAGCCCCGAGGACCTTTGGAGTTGTGTGGAGAAAGCGCTACAGCAGTGACAGTTCTGAAGAGGATGAGAGAGAAGCCAAGGGGATTCCTTTGGCCTAGCCATTGATGGATATGCCAGAATCCGACCCTGAAGCCCAACTGCTCATGAGACACCCCCATGAGCATGGTGGCCTCTCGTCATCCGCCACCCTGGAGGAGGAAGGCCATCATGGCGTGGGGGAGGCACTGGCAGACAAGGTGAATGGAAAAGACGTAGCTCCGGTAAATGAATGATTAAGAAGCGACGGTCGATGATTGGGTGTAATGGGGCTAGGAACCAGGGGTTGTGTAAATCTAAAAACAAGCAGTGGGAACTTACGCTTGTTTCTTGTCTGAAAATCTCTCGACAGCTTGACAATGCCTTTCTAGAGGACCCGGAGGCCCTGGACGGCGTTGCATCAAACAGCGAAGGTGAACCAGGCCCGCCTTGTTTTTGCTCAACGCCGCTAGAAATTGTTGAAGATGACTCCGAGGAGGACGGCTATGAGGAGTTTAGGAGAGGCTTGGCATGGAACTCGCTGAGCCAGTGCCACGTCACGAACGTAAAAATGTTATGCGGACTATTGTACACGTTGCTGTTTATGCTGTTCTTCATCACTGGCTTAGGGAAAAGCTTTTTGAAAATGGTGAGGGCTGTGTCATAAATGCCCCAGCCCAATGGCACCATGCCTGTGTGACTTGGACTTCAATGGATAGAAACTGCAAGCTCTGGGGCCTGTGTGCTGAGCTGTGTTTGGAAAGCTTATTGAACACTATTATTGCCATAGGTTATGTTATGCAACGTCTGTGCCTATCCCAAGAACATTTAGCGCAAGCGGTGACCTTGAGAAATGCTGTGCAATTCAGTGGAGACCCTGACCGTGTTTTAAAGAAAATGTCCAAAATGGAAGATGCCTGCTTACAGCGTTACATTGACCGTCTGGTCCACACAAAAACTGACAGAACCCTGCTTAAGAAAAAGACTATTTGTAAGAAATCTAAAAGGATTAATTGAGAGAATGATGAGGGGACAAACATGCAATATCAAACTTGGTCACTGTACATTTTAAAAAATCGAATGAAAAGGGCTTTGTGATTATCTGTGTTTCTGTTAGAAGGTCTCTGGCCCTAAAGTGAGCTAAAAGTTTTAATGGAGATCTGGGTTTGTTTTCAAGAAGCTGTATGACTTTTAAATTGAAAAAAAAATGGTTTGTGAGAACCTAGCTCTTGTGTCTTTGTGTAAAAGAGACCCATTTACAGCAACAAGCTGTGAAGTGGGAGGGGAACAAATCCTAAAAATGTGTTTACAGTGTAACCCTTCTGCCCATCAGAGTTGGCAACAACAGGGTCTAGGTTCAGTATCTAGGAGTTCCATTCCAGGAACACAATGCAAAACCAGGTCAAGCCCCCACCAGTGGGGCACTGAAGCTCCCCTACGACAAGTTGAAATCACTGAATACTGTGTTAAGTAGTAGGGGGCCTCAGAGCTGGGGCACCATGAACCCAAAGGGAATTCAGCTCTGCAGTCTGTAACCAAACTCCTAATAGAATTAAAATTCTCTCTGATATTACATAATGGAGAGAAGGTGCAATTGGTGTTTGGGGCCCTCAGAAGGGGGCTCACACCACTAGGCACAAACCTCCAGCCTCAAACTCTCTCAATTCACTGGCTTTTGCAATCCTTGTCCCTTGCCTAGCGAGTGCTACTTAGTTGATCTTGATTCCCTCCGTCATAAAAGGCCAAGTACAGTTCCACTGTCCTTGGTTCACATAATCAGGATAATGACACTTTATTCTTCCTGCCCCAATAACAGAGACACTGGGGATCCCACAGCAGCCAAAGTGACCGTTTGGGCTCCTGTGGGCTCATGCGAGGCGGGGTGGGTGTGCCTGTGCAAACGAGATCAGCTCCTGAAGTCCTTTTCCACAACTCACCACCAGATGTCAGGGTAGAGCTCATCCTGCCTCTGCTTACAACAGGAAAACAAAACAGGGATGGTTCAGACATGTGTTTGAGTACAACAGAGTTGACTCATCCTGTTGAACTGAATGGTTTTAACCACACCCCCACTGAACAGTGAAGGTAACTGTGATTCCTTACCCTTGTTGCTATAGGGATAAATTTGATGGGTGTGCACCCATAGTAAGGGAGGTGGGTGGGTGAGTTCGGATTAATATGAAATGAAATAAAACCTCAGGAATTCGCAGATGCTATTGGGCAGTTTAAATATAATCCCTGGAGTTGGCAGAACTCTACTGGACAGTTTAAAAGGACCCAGGAGCTGGCAGAACTCTACTGGACAGTTTAAATATGACCCAGGAGTGGTTTTGAATGCTATGGGTCACTCTTTCTAGCAATTCAAAGCCATTAAAAGTTTAAAATACTATATTTACCAAAAAAAACCCCCAAAACAACCAACCAAAAAACCCCACCACACACATTAATAATCAAGGTGGGCCATTTCCAGCACAAATCCAGGTTTCCTTACAATGTAAGTGATCACTTTAGATAAGCTATTACCAACAGGAGAGCGGGTTTGTTTTTCTTTGGGGGGGGGAGAAAACCTGGATTTGTGCTGGAAATGGCCCACCTTGATTATCATACACATTGTAAGGAGAGTGATCACTTTAGATAAGCTATTACCAGCAGGAGAGTAGGGTGTGGGGAGAGAAAACCTTTTGTAGTGATAAACACTCATTTTTTCATGGTTTGTGTGTATAAAAACATCTTCTGTATTTTCCACAGTATGCATCCGATGAAGTGAGCTGTAGCTCACAAAAGCTTATGCTCAAATAAATTGGTTAGTCTCTAAGGTGCCACAAGTACTCCTTTTCTTTTTGTGTTTTAAACTCTCTCTCTCTCTCTCTCTGTGTAAAAAATACATTGGTGGGTTTTTTTTAAAGTATATGGCTGCAAACTGATAGTAATGGTGTGTTTCAAACTAACAGGGTGTTTTTTTACTGTGCAAAATGTGTTTTAAACTGGATTTTAAAAGTTGATTTTAAAAGCAGTTTGGTTTTTATTTTGCAAAATGAGGTGTATTTAAAAAAAATGTTTGCAGGTTTGTTGTTTTTTGTTTTAAAGTGGTAGAAATAAACTCAAAACTCCTGTTTGTTGTGCAGCCTGAAATGGATTATTTTGTTTGAAAGCTCTGACTTTTTAAATAGAAAAACACCCTAATGAATATTTTATTTTTAACTTTACAAGACAGTTTCGTGTGATTTATAATCATCATCATCATCATATTGTCTGCTCCACCGTACGGTGAAAACATGAGAGACCCTTAGACCAGAGGGTAAACAAGCTTAAAAGAAAAAGAAAAGAGACAGCTGAAAAGAAAAATTCCCCAGATGGATGGATGAAGCCCAGTAAATATATTGTGTTTGTGAGGTTATGAGGTTTTGTATTTTAAGTAAATACATCGGTGTGGGTGAGAAAGATGGTAAAGTTAAGTTTTGTAATATGTCCCTTCCCCCCTAATCGGGAATGTGCAGTTCTCCTGACAATGCTGTAGTCAAAGCTACAGGGACACCTCCACCAGACCAGCCAAAGAACCAGAAATCTGCTTTGAGACCTTTAACAACTCAAAACAGCACAAGAGTGCAGATGAAGCATCAGGGCAGTCCAAACCTCAATTACGTCAAAGCCAAGGACAAAACAAAAAACTCTGGTGAAAACCAACCACGCAAACACAACGCCAGTTCCTCAGCGGCCACCTCCACTCCAAGCCCTGAGAAAACCGTGAGTGAAAACGCCCACCTACGATGCTTCGTTCAGAAGACTGAGGGACGTTGTATCCTCGGGGGTTCTAAAAGAACGGTATTCTAAAAAAGGTTTGGGGAAAATATGATGCCTCGTTCAGAATACCGGTGAATGGTGTATCTTCAGGGGGTCTAAAAGAACGGAGGGCTGGAAAGCACATCAACAAAGCAAAAGCTTTGGTGGGTGACTTTTTGAAAAATACTTCAATTTTTGGCTCTGCGCAGGCGTGACTAGTCGTGGAAAGAGGCACCCGCAAGGATACACATCAGCTCAGGTGTAAACAAAAGGGGGGATAGCGCTTGGTGGACAAACAAATGGCTGCCAAAAAGTTCCAGGCCAGGATCGCTGTAAAAATTTTAAAAAGAGCTAAAGAGGTAATGGGGAGGGGGGACAAAAAGAGATGCCCTCGACTGGACGCTCTCAAACTGGCATGTCTTAAAATGGGGAGGTGGAATCAGACTCTCACACAGAGTCTGGTTTAGAAAATTCCCCAGAGGGCTCTCTAGAATGATGGGTCCCCATCTTCTCCCGATGACCCTCACGGAGGCGCCTCGGAGTCTGACTCTCAAATAGCATCTGATGTAGAAGATGCCGCTGATGGTCCCGTAAAGGAACCCCCAAGTAACCCTGAAAATGCAGAGGTGTGTATGGAGAGAGTGAGAAGTTGGCAACGTGAATTACCTAGATTTGGGGGGTCGGTGTATTGTGAGGAATTTCATTTTGTCAATCTTGAGCGAATAAATTCAGCTCAGCAGGTTGTTGAAGCCATACACAGGGGGATACAGTAGGTTCTCGATGACGTTAAAGCTAGGGTAGGCCCTGATGATTATGTTCAGTTACATTTAGAGAGCTGTAATTTAACTAAGCCATTGTTTTTGGTCTGAAGAACTAGGGATGAGCTGTCTGCTGAGGATTTCTTCAATCAGACCTCAAAGCTGCCACAGAGCAATAGAGTTGCATGTCAATGGGACATTGCACCTCGTTGTGACAGTTGTAAAAAAACAGGGGTGGGGACCGCTCATAGAGTTTTAAATTCTATCCTCAGTAGTCAAATCATCCATAAAAAAGAGACAATGTTTAGTAGACCTGACTTACACGGGTACCCATCTGTGTTTTGCGCGTGGACTCTTGGCTGTCATGTCCGACCACAAACCTACGGACGCGGAATCGTTAGCGGGGGCGAGAAAGTTGCATGAGAAACTGGGCTGGTCAGATCAAAAAAAGATTATGCTCAGTGACGTAGCAATGTCTGAACAGCATTTAGGAGTCAACATACAGGTGGTGCTGTATGCGGCGAAAGGGGCTTTTTTAAAATGGGGGGGGGGAAGTTTACCCCAAGACTTATTTCATCCTGTTGCACGATGAGCATTACTAGGGGGTTCTGGTTGTGAAAAAGTTGTTTGGAGCAAAAAATTATGGTGAGTTTTGCCCCACGGTGCACAGTCACGGCCACTCTTGCAGGTCCAGCTGCTGCCTCTGCTTGAGCATAACATGCTCAGACAGCGTGGACGTGCAGCTGAGGTCTCCTCGCTGTAGACTGTATTGTCAGTCCAGAGAGCGTTTAGACAGACACATCGACTGGGCGTCGACAGAACAAGTTGAATGCCTGTCTAAAACGTTGTGCGATAAGGGTCAGCCTTACGTGGACAAGCGGCACAGACGTAAAGGGAGGCGCTGTAAGCGGGGACAGGCTTTGATCGCTGGTGATGTAGACGGTCACCTCGGTTTTATGGACAGCCTTAGAAAGCCCGAATCCTCAGAAAAGTGTATTTGTTATGATTCTGAATACACATAGGAGACTGGGTTGCACACTCCCAATTACATTTTTGCTATGTCCCTCAAGCCGGAAAAGTCCTGGGAATTTAAGGGTGATGAGTGTCTTTCTGTGTTTGTTCAGACCTTTATTGGCAAAGACTTCCGGGTCTACACGTTCCAGGCGCACAATTCCAAAGGTTACGATGCATACTTCATCATTAGACAGTTACTGAAGGAAAAGATGTGCCTAGAACTGATCACTCAGGGTAGTAAAGTAATGTGTGTGGAAGGTAAGGTCCTGGGCATTCGTTTTATAGACTCTTTAAACTTCTTGCCCATGAAGCTTGGTAAGCTCCCGCAGGTGATGGGGTTTGAAGGGTGCAAAGGGTATTTTCCACATTTTTTGAACACTTTAGAAAATCAAAATGACGTGGGGCCTATGCCCGGTGTGGAGCACTATGGTGTAGAAAGCATGATGCCCAGGGAAAAAGCAGAGTTTCTCGACTGGTAGCAGGCCCACAGGTAGGAGACGTTTGACTTGCAGAAAGAGCTCGTGTGTTACTGTCAGCAGGATGTCAAAATTTTGAGACAGCCTTGTAACCTCTACAGAAAAGAGATTATGAAAAAGATGGAGAAGGGAGATCTAGTAGAGAGAGAACCTGGTAAATTCACCGAGATAAAACTGTGCATAGATCCATTCTGGTACATAACACTGGCATCTGTCTGCATGGCTATGTACAGGTTTATGTTTTTGGAGCCTAACACGGTAGCTCTTCTCCCTCCAGACAATGATCACAGGCAGGAAAAAGATATTCGACCCCATCTGTTCAGTGGCTGTTGTATACCTCTCACAAAGAAACTATACAAATACGGCATGCTTTACAGGGTGGGGAACTACAGGTAGGCTCCTACTCTTTAGAGGGTTATGCCAGTGTTGACAGGGTACACACAGCCTTAGAGTTTAACGGGTGTTCTTTTCCACGCTTGTGCCACCTGTCATTGTGAAAAAGCACAAAACCCTATGACGGGGACAACTTTTGGGTTTCTTTATTACAAGACGCAGCTCAAGACCGACTATCTGAAACAACTTGGTTTTGTAGTGAGGACTCTTTCGGAGCAAGAGTGGGAAGTGATGAAAGAAAGAGACAGGGAGCTTGCAGGTTTTTTAAACTGAGCCCAGTTGCCCTAGCCTCTCGTGCCTAGGGATGCTCTTTTTGGGGGAAGGACAAACGCTATGCACCTGTATTACAAACTTAAATCCAGGGAAGAAATCCACTATTATGATTTTACCAGCTTCTACCCTTTTGTAAAGAAAACCAAAGAATACCCTCTCGAACACTCCGATATAGTTTATGACAAATTTGGACCCCTTGCAAATTATTTTGGAATTGCAAAAGTTAAAGTGTACCCCACACAAGGCTTCTTTTTCCCATTGTTACCTGTCAGAGTGGGTGGCAAGCTTATGTTCCCGCTACGCCGAACCTGTGCGGAAACCGAGCAGCGGGAGATGTGCATCCATACTGACGAGGAGAGGGCCATCCTGGGGACTTGGTGCACGGTGGAATTGAACGCGGCCATAGCGAAGGGGTACGCGGTGGCAAAAATATATGAAATCTGGCTTTTTAATGAAAAATCTGATGTACTCTGAAAAGACTTCATCAAATGACACCTCCACCGGAAACAAGAGGCTTCAGGGTACCCCATCTGGTGCACAGACGAAGAAAAACAAAATAAGTACATGAACGATTTCTATCAGAAAGAAGGCGTGCGTTTGTGCCAACACGAGATCAGGTTTAACCCCGCTAAATGCCAAATCGCTAAACTCTTTCTAAATTCCCTCACGAGTGAGATCCCGCCAGATCAACACATCACCGAGTTTGTGTCGGCAGGCCCGAAAACATACGGGTATAAGCTGTCGGGAGGAAAAGCCTGTATGAAAGTCAAAGGTATTACTCTGAACTTGGCAAACTGTCAATAGATCAACTTTGACAGTTTGAAAGATCTAGTCCTGGATTATTGCACGGGCCTGCGAGAAAACACCTCAAAAAAGAGAGAGGTGCAGCAGCCCTCTATCATAAGGAACAAAAATCAGTGGTAAATAGAGACCAAAACCCTTAAGAAAACACAGAAAGTCATTTACAACAAGAGGGTCCTAGGAGAAGGGTTTAAAACCCTGCCCTACGGATTTTAAAGTGGATACGAGGTGGAAACACCCCTTTTCTGCAATTCTCGCGGGGCCTAGCAACTGTGGGAAAAGTTACTTTATAAAAAATGTGTTGGATAATGCCAAACAAAACATTGTCTGTTATGCCTGAGAATATTGGATAACCTGGCTATAAAAAGCATTGCAAGATACACATGTCTGGGCTTGTTGAAACACATTTTGAGCAAGGCTAGGCATGCCCAAGAATTTAAATGTATTTTTTACAAAATTCATCACCATCCGGTCGTTTTGCACTAAGTCGTTAGAATACAATTTTAAAATCCGGTCAAAAGATAAACACTTGCTCCGCTGATGTAAGAAAAACACTCGGTGATAGTCGCAGGCGACAGAGCGGGGGTCTTGTAATTGTCTATTGTGAAACACAATGCCTGTGGCATTTTTGTTTAAAAATTTCATAATGCTTTTAGGAAACAACATGCTCTTCGGGGGGTGCCCGTATGAGTCTAAAAGCTCTCCACGTTACGCTCCGCCAGACACAAGGCAAGCCAGTGTTCACCAGGTTGGTTGTGTGGATGTGCAATACAAACCTAGGGGTCTCTGAGACAACTTGTCGCCAGGGAGCCAAATCACAAGGGAACACATCTAAGAAATTCTTTTTTGTGTAAGGCACCTTGATAAGACACACGAGAGCTGCACGGTGTCCATGTTCACATATAGTCAAGCAGAACGTCTCTCCTCTGATTTCTCTCTATGATGTTGTCAAAAACCCCATGCACGATCAGATTGACGGTGATGGTTAAAGCCTTCCCAAAACGTATTTCTGCTCTCAGGTTCCCGGTTTTAATCAGGGAATAGCCATCGGCGCATTCCTGGTTGGGAGACAGGTCAAAGGCAAACAAGATGTAACCCTGTGGAAACTTCTCACGGTCGATTAACAGAGAACGATCTGTCATGTGTTTACCAGCGTCTGTACCAGATTCATGTATTCTCTCACGCAGCATCCTGCCTCCAAGTCTGGTTGCAGAGGTTTGGTTGGTATCTGTTCACCATCCACATACAAGGCCACAAAATTAATATCATAATGTTTAAAATGAAAGGGATTTTTCGTGTAACTTCCACTCAAGGCATAGGACAAACCCTAGGACAAGCATTTTGGGTAACTGTCCCAAAAAACAGGTTCTCCTGGTTATTGACCCTGCTGCCCACGGGGATGCTGAACACTTTCATTCCCACACGGTCCACGGGATATTTAGCATTTGTGGTAAGCAGGGACTCCGCGTGCCCCAGACGAACGCTCAGGGCCACCCGTACTTTCTTCACAAAAAGCGATGCTGATACAATGCGCAATTTAAAGCCTTCGGCTGCACTACCCATTAAACAGAAAGCGTCTTTACTGCGCGTCAGTTTAATTTTCACATCCACTCCGTTCAACAAATGAGACGTATCTGTTCTGATCTGTCTTTATTTCAATGGTAATGGTATCGATGTGGTGTTTTCTGACAGGAACGTGATGAGGTTTATCGTAGGTGATGGTGACAAACTCATTGTTCCTTCCTCAGACAGGGACACAGCATAACAGGGGAACAGAAAAGTCCCTCACAAACTGGTGTTCTACAATAACTGTGTGCAGATACAAGGACTTAACCCCCCGCCCCCTCCGTGATGTCTGCCCAGAAGGGGAATTTTTGGACGCTGCGCTTGGGGCCCAAACCTAGAATGTTAGCTAGCTCCCTGCTGGTAGAAAACATAAAAGTAAAGTCAGCGGATTTAAGGCTAACTTTTCTACCCACAGGGTCATAGTTCATGACCACCTCAGGCGGTGGGGGAGGACGAGCCACGGTACTGTTCATATGATCCAATCATTCGGGTATGGACGAGTAATAACCTCGTCGTAGGATAAAACTCTATGCCATATCTTCAAAGGTGATTTCAAAAGGGGTGTTCTCGCGGATAGTGTTCCAGCTGTGCGGGTGTTGTATTTCCACTAACCTCACCTTCCAGACACCCGGGAGACCCAAGGGCTTAATTAGCTGTATTGTAAAGTTCGAGCTGGTGTTTTGAGGAAAAACTGCAGAGTTGGCATTGCTGGGCAAAGTCATGTAACACCTGCCGTCGCTCATTTTTCTCTCCCTCAGTCTTTGCAGGAGGAATCTTTTTGTTTGCTTGTGTCTAAACGTCAGAATTGAGAAGCTTCCACCCAGCTGGTAAACTTATCGTCCCCGTCCCCCCGGCAAACCATTTCACCAGTAGCTGCTTTTTTCTCCCTTTTCCTTTCTCCGCTAGAACTTTTTCGATCCGGCAAATCCTGTCTCCTTTGGGGTTTACTTTTTGTAAATCTTCAGGGTAAAAAGATCCAGTAACTGTCTCACCCTCGTAATCTTTTAATCGGTATACAGGTCTCTGGCTCCTGGTTAAGGCTTCATCCACTATAAATATCTCATTGGTAAACGTCTGTTCACAACCTTTTTCAAAAGCTCCTTTGGTTTTAGAGAGAGTCTCACGTGGTCGCCTTTTCTAAAAGGGGCAACAACCGGTTTTATTTTAAAACCATCTCTATCAACCAGTTTCCATATCTTCAGAGAATTGGAAGGGTTAACATCAGCGGTTCTGGTACGTAGAGTTCTGTAAAAGCTCTGGTTGTAACTCTTCATAAAGTCAGGTAACAGGTCAAGGTGGCGAAAGGCGTTATGGGCTGTAAAATATCGCCACATCCTCCGCATCTTTTTCAAGTTCTGTTAAATCGCTCCACAACCCCTGCTTTGACTTCATTATCAGTAACAAAAAGCGTTAACGCTGTGCCGTTTCAACAATCTGCTAAAAGGTCTGTTTCAAAATTCTTTCCACCGATTAGTTTGTCATTTTTGAGGCACGCGACCTTGGCTAAAAATAGCTTCAAAGGCCTTGGATACCTCACCACTCATCTTGTCTTTTAGGCCTAAGGCCCAGGCATATTTGGATAGAACGTCTATCACTGTTAAGATGTACTTAAAACCGCTGTTGTGTTTGGAGAACCAGTGCATACGGACCAAATCTGCCTGCCATTGCGCGTCCACATCTGAAAGAACGGTCTTGGTTCTTTTAAAACGTATTCGAGCTGGTTTGTGTAAAGTGTAAGCATCCTGGTGTGAAAGCCAAGCTCCTACCTGTCTTCTATTTAAGAAGTCAAGAAACCAAAAGTTTTATGATGCTTTTTGGCCACTTGAAAAAGAAGATTGACCCCGTCAAAGCCCCCAACTTTCCTGGGGGTTTAACAGATTTTCTTTAACAGAGCCGTCTGCGGAGACATGACTCTTCCTGGGACCGTCTTTTACGAACACAAGTATGGAGGGGGACACGTTCATTCTGACACATTTAAACAAGTTTTATTAATCGCCTGGTTTAACACAATCTTTTACAGCCGCCTGAAACAAAGGACGCCATGACCCCTACCATGAGGGAGTCTGAGCTGGTTCATTCTTCCATTTTTGTCCTTTTCTGGATTTTCCTCTTGAGATCTGGGTCTCAGACAGGAGCAAAAACAGCTGATGCGCGATGGATTTACTCCCACAGGGCTACCGATGTGCAACTTCTCAAAGGCCTCTAGAAAGGCATCGTCGAGCTGTTGAGAGATTTTCAGACAAAAAACAGTGTAAGCACCCCACTGCCTGTTTTTAGATTTATGCAATGCCAGGTCGATTCCGAACCCCATTACACCCCCATGATCAACAGTCGCTTCTTAATCATTCATTTACCTGAGCGCCATCTTTCCCGTTCACCTTGTGACTCCCCCAAGCCACAATCGCCTTCCAACTTTAGGGCATGGACAATGAGAGGCTGTCACACTCACTGGGGTGCCTCACAAAGGTTTGGATTTTGGGGTCAGGTTCCGACGTAGCCATCAACGGTTGAGTCAAAGGGCCCTCCTTGGAACTGTCACTGCTGTAGCGCTTTCTCCACACAACTCCAAAGGTCCTCGGAGCTAAAACAAAATCTGAAGGTCTCACGGGGGTGGTAAAGGAGTCCATGTTTCCTCTCAGCCTTTCCACAATTTCTAAAACATGTCTTCTTGGTAAGAGATGGCTTCCTCTGCCCAGCGCTGGGACTTGTGGGGTGATGGTGCTGCACTCTGATTGGCAGAGGGCGTTGGGAGGAGTTCCTAGAGGGGTCACATGACCCTCTTCTGGACGGTTCACCCAATCCGAGAACCTGCCCCATTTTGGTCAAATCTCTTCTCGGGGCGGTCCTCTGCAGCCAAAACCCATCGCGATTGGTAGAAGGTGGTGGGAGGAGTTCTTAGAGGGGTCACACGAAGCACTTCCAGACGGGTCACCCCACCCCGGAACTCCCCCCAGTTGGTCAAATCTCCTCTCGGGGTGGTCCCCAGTGGCTGAAACCCCTCCTGATTGGTAGAGGGCGGTGGGAGGAATTCTTAGAGGGGTCACACAAACCACTTCCAGACAGATCACCCCACCCCGGAACTCCCCATGATTGGTCAAACCTCCTCTCGGGGTGGTCCCCAGTGGCTGAAACCCCTCCTGATTGGTAGAGGGCGGTGGGAGGAATTCTTAGAGGGGTCACACAAACCACTTCCAGACAGATCACCCCACCCCGGAACTCCCCATGATTGGTCAAACCTCCTCTCGGGGTGGTCCCCAGTGGCTGAAACCCCTCCTGATTGGTAGAGGGCGGTGGGAGGAATTCTTAGAGGGGTCACACAAACCACTTCCAGACAGATCACCCCACCCCGGAACTCCCCATGATTGGTCAAACCTCCTCTCGGGGTGGTTTCCAGTGGCTGAAACCCCTCCTGATTGGTAGAGGGTGGTGGGAGGAATTCTTAGAGGGGTCACACGAACCACTTCCAGACAGGTCATCCTGCCCCGGAACTCCCCGATTGGTCAAATCTTCTCTTGGGGCGTTCCTATCAGGGCGAAACCCATCCTGATTGGTAGAGGACAATGGGAGGAGTTCTTAGAGGGGTCACATGACACACCGTGCTTCCGCTCATTTGTCCGCCTTGACCCTGGAAGTAATACCTCATGGCTTGGGACTTCCAGTGACCGGTGGGCAAGGCTTACGAGGGCCAAGGGTGGGGTTAACGTTTGATTGACGGTAGGGCCCTTATACTACTGGAGCGCCTTCTTCTGTTTGTCTCCGTTCCGCTTCAGTCCCTAAGCACTCGGCCAGGACAGATGTCACTTATGACCTCCGTTGCCACCAGCTGGACAGAGGGACTTGGGTCTTTCTTGAGGACCTGGAGAGCTGAAATGACACAGGACAACATGTTAGTATACAGACTGTCAAATGACAGCTAAGCGTGATCACAGAATCTTGAAGTACCAGAGCAGAATGATCACATGGTAAAATGTGAAACTAGGCTCAGTCCTTCTATTGGGGTGGAAAATACATGAGAGATGAATATGCCTCGTTTTCATCTTGTCACCTGTGCCGGAAATAGCTGGAGACTTACTACCTCTGAATACCACGCTACAGAAGCTCTCCAATACAAAGAAAGCTTTAGCTTCCTCCATTGGCTCCCTTCCATGCTCCCAACAAGCGGGGAGACCCTGACTCGACCAGAAAGTCATCCACTCTGCTGTAAATGGAAGAAGGTCCATTGTTTCAATAGCTTCCACTTTTAAGTTTATTTTCCATCTCTATTCAAGAGCCACTGTCTGAGCTCCAATAACCCTGGAATTGAACAGAGGCCAGGTCCAAGCTGCTTTGTGCAGGATGCAGGGCACCTACTGGAAGAAAAATTGCTGGTGGGAAATTTGGGGTAGCAGAAAGTGGCTACAATTTCTCCTCACCTGGGGAGTCCACAGAGAGCCAATAAAGCCCAAAGAGTGGATAGCACTGGCTGCGGAGGGGGCCTTGCCAGGACAACCAGGAGATGCACGGACTCATATCACACCCTCTGCAGCTTCCTCCTTCAGGGGAAATTAAAGCTGACTTTCTACTGGGCAAGAGTGAATTTGTCCTTTGACGTGTGGCTGATGCACTTTGCACCAGTGCTATCGGTTACAGCTGCTTGTCAGCTAAATTCCTTTAGAACTCACGGGTGAGCAGAACTTCAGCTGTATTTATTACTTACACATCAGCAGATGGTCCAGGTCCAGCCATTTCATACGCTGCCTGTCTGTGTGTTCCAGGATGATGCCTAAATACACAATGGAAAACAAACAACAACAATAAAACCTTCCCTTGTTGAGTGCAAAGTGATATTAGCAGCCCCTAGACAGGTCTTTGGCCTCTCCTACTGTGGGCCTAAGGGTGAGCTGTGGGCAAGAGGATGCTAGTGCAGTTTAGAGTGCACACTGAAGAGAATGAGAAAGACTTTTTTTTTTTTTAAGAATGTTTACACAAAACCCATTTGCTTTAAAGAGTCTGTGTTCCTCTTGCCACTGCTGTCAGTTATTGGAGACATACTAAGCTAGTGTCTTGGTCTAGTGGTCTGAGCAAAGGACTGGGGCCAGGAATAAGTGAGTTCTAAGCAGGGATCCCACAAGGTGACTGATAGGTGAGACTTAGGGCACAACGCCTGCCTGTCTCACCTGGGTATGCTTGGGAGAAGAGGGCACAGGGCCAAAGCGGAGGAACCTTTTGCCTCCTTGACAAGGTGGTGTGGCCAGGAACCTGAAACAGCAGGCGCTGAGGGCAGGTGGGCTGCATGCCTCCCAATGATGAAGTAGTAGTGAAGAGCACTGAGCAACACTGTGGGTGGGTCTGCACTTTGAGCGAGGGAGATCACTCCCAGTTCAATGGGACAGGCCCACTCTAGCTCGGACAGCGCTTGCATGCTAAAATTAGAATGTAGCTAAAGCAGCACGAGCAGTGGGAGGAGCTAGCCACCTTGAGAATCGACTTTGGGGTTTGAATGGGATCATACTTGGGGTGCTTAAACTTCCTGCTGCTCCTGCCATCGCAGCTACTCTCTATTTTTGGCACTCAGGGCTAGTGTGGGTATGTCTCATCAAGCTGGGAATTACATCCCCAGCTCCAAGTGTAAACATGCCCTACGAGACAGTGTCCCAGCCTTTACTACTAAATGACTGCACCATGCTTTCCCTGCAACAATCCCAAAGCACTTTATAGCAAGTCATGATTTCCTCCGACCACCACACTGGAGAGGTAGGGATATTAACATCCCCATTTATGTATGGGAAGCTGAGGCACAGAGAGATTAATGGCAGCTCAGTGCTGCACAGTGGGATTTTCTTCTCTCTCCCTCAATGGGAATACCAAAAGGGACACTGGGCATCATCTCTCACCAGCTAACTTGGCTGCAACTGCTCGCATCTCTTCCCAGCTGCTACAGAAGTACGTGATGGTGCTTTTGTACAAGTTCTCCAGCAGCTCGGCATTCTCTTTGGCCTAGAGGAAATCAGGGACACATGAGCTCTCTCTGGCTAGAAGTGCCCTTTGACTGCCAGCACATGCTTTTACGAGCCACAGGTAAATCAGAGAAAGAACAGGTGACTGGGTGGACGTGGGAAAAATGGGGATCTGTGGCAGATTTACATTTTCCATCACCCTCAGTCATATATCCCACTCTGACCGTTATTTCCATTACTCATCACACATCTCTACACCACCACACGCCACTCCAGTCAAGAATCTCAGACACTTCAACAGCTCACTCACAAGGTGTCTGCAAATGTCCACCTGGAGCTCCTCAGGCTTCAGCTCAGCTGTGCTATCAAGGTGTTCATTCACTGCAGTTTGGAGCCTCTTCAGTCCCAAAAACGGGACACAGAGGTGAAACGTAGCTCTGCATTCCTGAAAAAAAGAAAGCGTGTCACACCATTTAATTGTTCCCTACTGAGTGCTATGGT
Source organism: Caretta caretta (assembly GCF_965140235.1). Classification (NCBI taxonomy): domain Eukaryota; kingdom Metazoa; phylum Chordata; order Testudines; family Cheloniidae; genus Caretta; species Caretta caretta. The sequence continues at coordinate 17,686,299 of NC_134225.1, forward strand.
CATTCAAAGGGAACTCATCTGCTTGCCTGCTCATCTATTCCAGGATAAAAAGGGATTCATCTGGATGTAATTGGCAGAAAACATGCAGGAATGACTAATAGAGGGGAGAGCTTCCACTGCAACCTGGAGGTAGCATCAATGTCTTTTTGGAACAGATCTACCTATGAAAGCTGCTTCACCAGGTCTCTCTTCTGTTCTGGGGAGGCAGGGGCCTGGGGTGCAGAGACAGACAGGAATAGAGAGCTGTCGGGCTCAGACCCATGACCTATCCTGGATTCTGGTGAGGCAGCCATGGAGCAACCTGGCGGGAACTGACTCAGCAGGAGGGCAATGAACTAAGGGGAGAATTTGGGCCTCCACAGCAGGCAGGAATAGCAGATCTCCCCTGGCATTGGGAGGAAGATTCCTTTGGCTTAGTAAATAAGTCACTCTCGGTCTTACCACTGAAACCCTGGGGTTCGGGTCTTGCAGGTGCAGCAGAAGTGTGACCCAGCTCTGTCTAACCTGCTCGGCGAAATAGCCCTTCCATTTTCTTTTGGTCAGGCGGGCCAGGATGCCAAATAGGACAAAGGACAATAAACGAAGAGCATCGTCCTCCTACAGCCAAGAAAGCCCCACAAGTTAGTAACTAAGGGACAATCACATCACGTACCTCACACAGCCATCTCTTCTACGCTAAAGTTGAGGGATTCCAACTACAGCTAGTCGGAAACACTTTCATGCACGAATTTTTGATTTGAATTTGCTGATTCATCAAACTATTTTAGCGACAGTTCCATTTTGATGAAATTCCTCCAGAAGCCAGGCAGGGGTCCTTAGAAACCTGCCTGCTGTCTTGACAGTGCACCCATTCAGCTCCTTGGAAGCCGATCTAGCAGGCTGACTGGGATCGTGGGCTTCCAAACCCACAGCATCTGGGACCCTGGCTCTCAAATTTGCAACTCCCTGGCACTTCTAGCTCCCACAGTTTCCTGGGTTCCCAGCACCTGGGTTCCCAGCACCGAGAGCAGACTGCCCGGACCCAAGGCTTTCAATAGAGCTCGGTTGAGAATAGTCATTCTGTTTCACAAAGAGTTTTGAAGTTTGGGGAGAGGGAGTCCCACAAATAGGAACAAAACCCAAATTTGAAATCTCAAAATTCTCTGCAAAAACGGAATCATTCCAACCCTCTCACATAAAAATGGTATAGAGCAGGCCCAACACTCTCTATTGTACCTTGGAACCCCCTTTTCATGGTTATCTAGCTATCTAATCTAGTATTCAGACTTTCTTTGAGGTTCTCAGTGGCAAGAAAGAAGAACAGAAGGGGGAGACTGTGGGAGCAGGGATGTCATCCCCATCCTCCTAATGTTCTCCTCCTCCGTAAAACACCTCTCTTCCCTGGGGCCGAAACATCTCTTCACTCTGACATCACGAGCAATGCCCAGGGAGTAAATGGAGTCTAATCAAGATCGGTTGAACTGGGGCTGGAGAGTTCTGGTCACATACGTTGTCAAAGTAGGTCCGGATCTGTTGGGTGAGGTCTCTGAAGGAAGAACCTATGTCCTTCTCTTTCAGCTCCTTCAGGACTTTGGCCACTGCTTTCATGCTCTCGCCAATGACTTCAGAACTGAAAGGGTCACTTAAGGCCCTGATCAGTATGACCATAAGAAACTTCTTGTGCTTTTTCACCTGGACAAAAATATGACATTAAAGAACACTGATCACTGATCACACTTCTAATACGTTTTCTTTAGCAGTTATGAAGCTGTGGGAATTTCATCTCCCCCTCCCACCCCCGGAGACCTATAGCTATATTTCAGACCAGGTTCGAGCTACAATGAGCCAAACTTGGTGCCATAATACACCTGTGTCATCCTAACATTAGATTCCTAGTTACTTAGATTCCAAGGCCAAAAGGAACCCTTGTGATTATCCGGCCTGACCTCCTGCATAACACTGAACTTCCCCGAAATAGTCTCTGTTGGAACTAGAGTGTATCTTTTAGAAAAACGTTCAATCTTGATTTTAAAATTGCTAGTGACAGAGAATCCACTACAACCCTTGGTAAATTGTTCCAATGGTTAATTAAAATTACCATTAAAAATCAATGCCTTATTACCAGTCTGAATTAGTCTAGTTTCATTTTCCCCCATTGAATCTTCTTATACCTTTGTTTGCTAATGGGAAGAACCCATTCTCAAAATGTGTTCCCCATGTGAGTAGTTCTAGACTGTCCTCAAGTCACTCCTTAACCTTCTCTTTGTAAGGCTAAATAGATTGAGCTCCTTGAGTCTATCACTAGAGGTATCTTTTCCAATCCTTTCAGAATTCTTGTGACTCTTCTCTGAATCCTCTCTAATTTATCAGCATCCTTCTTGAATTGTGGAGACCTGATCTGGACACAGCATTCCAGCAGTGCTCACATGAGCGTCATATTCAGAGGGAAAAGAACTTCTTTACTCTTAGTCAAGATTCCTCTCTTTATGCCTCTAAGGATCATTTCAGCCCTTTTGGCCACAACTTCGCATTGGGACACCTTATGTTCAACTGATTCTCTGCCATGACTCAAGTGGTTTTCAGCATCATTGCTTCTTGGGATAGAGTCTCTCATCCTGTAAGTAAGGCCTGCATTTTTTATTCCTAGATGGAGACATTTACACATGGTCATATTAAAGTGCACAGATTGTTTGCTTATGCCCAGCTTAGCAAAGGATCTAGCTTGCCCTGTATTGACTGCAAAGAGGTTACTCGGGTATGTGAGAGAGCAGAATTTGGCCTAGTGCATTGTGTGCAGCCTCTGTAAACTCCGAAGAACTATTTCCCTTGGTTTCTCTAGTTATGCTGCATTCTAGTCAGTATTCTCTCTTACCTTCTCAGGTGCCCCATAGACTAAATTTCCCAGGCCTCTTACAGCCATCTGCCGGACAATGCTGTTCCTATCATGTGACCTTTCTTCCAAGATGCGTAAGACTGGCTTAAGGAACTTCTTCTCCCTGAGCATGGGATCACTCATTAGCTGAAAGAAAATCAACCTGTCCATTAGCCCCAATAGGATCATTAAGATTGGGAATAGAATTTGAGCAGACATGTCATACGCTGTCAAAAACAACAAGGAGTCCTCCTACAGCCCCAGTCTTGAGGTTACAGACAAATATGGCTACCCCTCTGATACTTGGCACATAATACACTGTAACTTTAGCATTCCACACAAATGAGAAAGGTCTACAAAACATGGAGCTTTCCTTTTGGGCACTAGAATAGGGATCCACTCACCTCTTGAGAGCCTCTTAGTGGCTGGGTATGGTATCACAGTCCTTTTCTCAGCCCTGGTGCACCCTGCCAGCCGTCCTCAGTGAGCCTTCTGTGGCTCAGGCCTCTGGCTGAGTCCCAAAGTCCAAAGGAACCCCTTCTGGGGTAGTCCAGAACAATCCCATTGCCCTCACTTGGGTCTCCAGCCCCAACTCTGGGTCCTTTACATTCTGCCCTTTGTTCAAGCTCTCCATGAGCATTGTCCCCTCCATGGGGCTTATGCCACTGTTGGTGGTAGGGGAACCTGGGCCTGCCCCTAACTCTGGGTTCCAAACCATGGATCCTATAAACAGGAGCTAGGCACTGCTTGATTTCAGTTCATTGTCGCTTCTTCCTACCGGCCACTTTTAGCTTCACCCTCACCTCAGGGTTAAAGTTCTTCGGGACTCTCTTCCTGAAAACCCAGCTTAAGTAAAGGCTGCCAGAATCAAACTCTGGCTGTCCCCTGAATTTCTGTGGCCAGAGAGCAGCGCCCTTTCTTGCCCCTCCAGTTCCTGCCAGGAACTGACCTGCTAAGGCCCTTCAGCTCCTTTTAGCCGAGCCTCATGGGCTCAGATTGGCTGCTTTCATGAAGCCTCTCTAGACAGACCCAGACTGGGGGCTCTTTTCCTGGGGCAGGGTGTAGTAGGACCGCGGGGCCTCTTGTAAGGAGCCTCAAAGCTCAGGTACAGCCCATCACAGGCACAGAGAGGTTGTTTTTCTTAGAAGCGGATGAGCCCCGAAGATAGTTGCTTAGCATAAGTGGGAAATATGATGCAGATGTTGGAGGAAGGCTGTGGAAAGGGAGGATGCTGCAGCAGGTATCACACTAGCCTAGGACTTAGGAGACCCAGGTTCCATTTCCTGCTCCCTCAAAGACTTCCTGTGTGACCTTGGGCAAGTCACTTAGCCCTTCTGTGCATCAGTTCCCTGCCTGTAAACTAGGAAACATAGTCCTTCCCTACCTCGCAGGAGTGTGGTGGGGATACAGACATTAAAGAGTTTGGAGGTACTCAGATACTAGAGTAATGAGAACCTAAGATAGACATTAATGTAGTTGTGGGTTGCTTGGTTGGTAGTATTAGGACACTAGGTTCATTCAGAAGATCTGCTGAGCGAAACCAAAATCAGGAGCTGTTGGTTAGGATCAGCACTTGGACTTGGCAGAAGAGGTCCAGTCATCCAAACTCTGTCCGTATCTCTCTCAGCCAGCACCTGTGGTTGTGTAGCTAGTATAGGCAATGACGGCAATAAAAACCACAGAGAGAGAAGGACTCAGAAAGGTATCGTGAAGTTCCTGGTGAGGTTTCCATATAAAGGAGGACCTATTCTACTGTCTAAAATGACAATGACTCCTATGAACAGAACTGTACAACTCCCGAAAGAAAGGCAGACAACAGTCTAATGGTGAAACTACTCTTCAGAGCCCTGTGTCTTACCTGGGCAAGGAAAGCTGTGCTGGTGACTCGGTGGTTTTCTGTGGGGGAATTCACCCAGCGGAGGAGGCTCTGTATGATCTCAGGTGTTATGAGTCCAGATCTTAGCAGAAGACTGGAAGACAAAAGAAACCGCTCATGGGCTAGATTGCACACTTCAAAAAAACTCAGCTGCTCTGAGCAGACAGCTCTGATATCTAGGAGTGGGAGCTGTGTGTTTCCACCCAGGACACCCCACCCCCCCACCCACCCACAAAGCTAAAATGGGAGGGTCCCTCTCAGCCACTCTATTGGCTACTGATTCCCAAGGATAAAATGATGCCTCCTAGATCTCTTACCTCACCAGCAGACACACTCCCTCATGGTGAGTCTTGGGGTTTTCCAGAAGAATCCAGGTTCTCTGCTTCCTGAGCGCTCTCACCAGTCTCTCATTCCCACCCTTGAAAAGCACAGACTCGAATGCTTTGATAGAAAGCCTGGGGAAAGAGAGGCACAGAACTGCAGCAATCAGGAGGAAGGTGCAGCTTGAACAGAGAGTCAGGAAGCCCCGGTTACTTCTCAAGTCTGCTGTTCAATCGGCAGTTCATCCATTGGCAATGTCCTGGACACCAGTGTCCCTGGAAGGACTTGAGGCTGGGAGGTAAGTTTCAGTCTCATACATCTCATAGGACTAGTTTTGCTAGGGACAAAATTTTGCAGTCCTTTTTCTCTTTCTGCAAGGACTATGGGCACGAGCAGAGTAAAGTGATATGGAAAAGGTACATGATCAGGACCCAGAAACAGGGGGCATCGAGTGTGGTGATCACTAATGGACATTTTGGGGTCATATCTCCAGATATGAGGTGACAGAGTGCTGAGGGTTTGCACTTGAGTCAGCACTCTGGTCACTATTCCTACTAATTCCGTTCCTCACAGAAGGCCTAATTGGAGAGAGGTGTACCTGATTACAAGGTCAGATTGGGGCTAGTGAGTCAAGGAACCAATCATTCCATTAACAGGGAAACTGTGTAAAAGGACATGGGCAGGAGCCCTTTGAGGGGAACAGACAGAGAAAGAAACTTGGGTGACCAGATGTCCTGATATTTGGGACTTTATCTTATACAGGTGCCTATTCCCTCCCCCCTGCCCCACACCCCTACCCCCGTCCTGATTTTTCACACTTGCTGTCTGGTCACCCTAAGAGAAACAGAAAGACAAAAAGCTAGGAGAGCCTGACAAAGTGTGGTCTCTGAGTGGAAACACCTTACTCCCCACCCGACTTTTGGAGAAGAGTTTAGAAAGTTGAGATACAATATAAAGGTGCTATGTATTGGTAGGGAGATTAAATAGACTATATGTTGGTGCTTAGAAGGAAAAGAGTCTCAACGCGGTCTGTATTTGTGGAAGATGTGGGGGTGCAACACCCCTCTCTGTCACAGCTGGGGGCTCATCAGGGATTTCCCTGTTATCTATGCAAATGGAGAGCCTGTTGGAGAAGCCGGTGTAGAGGTTTGGCAGTCCGGTGATGGAGGGAACACTGAAACCGGTGATGAAGCTGCAAAGAGAAGTGTGGAACAGGGGTTCTCAACCTTTCTGTTTCTGAGCCTCCCCCCCACCCTCAACATGCTAGAAAGACTCCATGGCCCAGTTTCAGGCCTCTGCCCTGCCAGGCATCAGAGTTTGGGGCTCCTGGCTCCGGATTTTAACCCCACAGGGTGCAGGTCCTCGGGGCTTTAGTGCAGGTGCTGGGCCTCAGGGCTCCAGCCCGGCTGGGCTCAAAGCTTCAGCTTTCTGCCCTGAGCCCCAGCTAGTCTAAAGTCAACCTTGCTTGGCAGAACCGCTAAAACCGGCCCGGTTGAGAACTGCTGGTGTAGAACAGTGGTCTCCAAACGTTTTGGCTCACGCACCCCCAGGGTGACCTGCCGCAGACGCGCCACCGATGGGAGACCTGCCGCAGGCGGGCCGCCAAAGGGGAGCACCAGCCTTGGACGTGCAGAGCTGCCGCCGAAGGAAAAAAACGGCAGAGTGCTGTCTGGCAGCGCTACTAATGCCACGCTCCGCCCGGGATCTTCCCGCGCACCCCAGTTTGGAGACCACTGGTGTAGAAGACCCGACAGACCTTCCAACAATCCCACCAGGCAGAAAAACAGCCTTTCCTTGCCTGGTAGGTTTAACAGCAAAAGAGAAATTTATACGGGAGCAAGCCCAGGTCTGGCAACAACTCCTCCAAAGTTTGGTGAGTCCTGTGACAGGAAATGGAAACCAGGCACAGGAGATCAGACTGTAAAAATGGGACCTGAGAACAACCCCGATGTGTTTTTGGTTACTCTTCAAGGAGCAGCAGTGAGACCTCCTAGGGACAGAACAATGTGGGCCCTTCAACTGATACCCTATTTAACCGGGGAAGCACATACAGGGCTTTTAGTGATGAGCAGGCAAGCGATTATGACATGATTAAGGCAGCCATGCTGGACGAGGTGGGGCCTGTCCACAGAAAAGTACTGCCAGAAATGTAGAGTTGAAAGATGGATTGAGGGATTATGCCTCTGTGCATTTGGACAGGAATTAAAAGATTGGGCCACTCATTGGTAAGGCCAGATACTCAGACTGTGGGGGAGATCATGGACTGCATGATTCTGGAAGTTTCTTCAGAGTCTCCCTGAGCATATCCGAGGATGGGTTCTGTGGTGCCAGCCAGTTCATCTGGACCCCACAGTTAAAGTGAGAGGAATTTACAGAGGCGGACATTCCCAGAGTGAGTCAGTGGTTTAAGGGACTAGATCTGAGAAGGACCAGAGTGCCTACAGCTGGGAAGGGCAGCAAGAAGAAGAGGGAGGAGCCTCAAGGAACTGTAGTGGGAGCTTGGCCTACAGTGTGCTTCCGACATGGACGTGAAGGACATCTAAAAAGAGACTGTCCTAAAATGGACTGTGGGTTTGCCCAGTTTTGTGGTTGGGACAAGACTCCCAGGCAGGAAAGAAAAAAGAAAGTACCTACCGTATCGGTCTGGGTAGGGAGGAGCCAGCAAAGGGACTAATGGACACAGCTTCATCCTTTTGCTAATCAGGCAGGAGTTAGTGAAACCCCACTGGATACTTCCCAGAGGTAGGATCAAAACTGAATACCAGGTCCATGGGGACAAGAAATTCTGCCCAGTGTCCATGGGGACAATAAATTCTGCCCAATTTTAAGGACTCTGAAAATTAAGGGGAAGTTTAGGCAGAAACATGTAGCGGTAGTGGATGGATTGCCCCACTGCCTTCTACTGGGCATGGACTGGAATCCCTTTCTAACAGGGACACCAAGGCAGGTATGGAGGCCCAGGAGGGTGGAAATAAAACCTGAAGGGCCAGGTAAAGAGGAAATATATGTAAAGGGTCTGGAGAAACCTAGACACGAAAGTATAGACAAGAGGGAGGAGAAAGAAAACAAAGGTCAAGCATAAAGGTGACTTAAGATCATCCGTTGGGGTCAAACAGTCATCAGAGCCCTTACCACCAGGATCTCAGGAGCAGGCATCCCTAGAACGCTTTGGAGGGACTCGGAGCAGTCTGTGTCCATGGAAGAGGCCGGGGCACAGCCTACCACCCCGTCACATATAGGTACCTAAAATGGGCCTGCACATGGGCCAACAGCATGAGCAGAATATATACTCGTGTCTGCAGCGCCAGCAATCACATAGCTAGGTACCCATCCATCTGAACAAATTCAAGTTTTGTGGACAAAACTGAGGCACCCATCTTGAAAACCTGACCCACTGTGGCCACTACCTAAGATCAGCCTTACTGGGCCAGTCCAATGGTCCATCTAGTCCAGTACACTCTCTTCCAACATTGGTCAATGCCAGCTTCTTCAGCAGGAATGAACAGAACAGGGCAATCATGAAATGATCCAATCCCTGTTGTCCAGTCTCAGTTTCTGGCGGCCAGAGGCCTAGGGACACCCAGAGCTTGGGGTTGCATCCCTGACCATCTTGCCTAATAGCCATTGATGGACCTGTTCTCCATGAACTTATCTAATTCTTTTTTTTTAAAAAAAGCCTGTTTTACTTTTGGCCTTCACAACATCCCTTGGCAATGAGTTCCACAGGTTGACCGTGTGTTGTGTGAAGTAGTACTTCCTTATGTTTATTTGATACCTGCTGCCCATCCATGAACAGAGCTGAGATCCTGGTTTCCTAGGAAAATTCAGAGACATTATAAAACCATGAAGTCTGTAATTTGAGCACCTTGTTGGCACGAAATAAAGAAACACAACAAGAAGAGAAACTAATCATGTTGTGAGATTGGTGGGAAATGTACATTAATGTGCTACCAGAGCTGAAGTCAACTGAGGACTCAGGAATCTTCGTGTTAACTGGCGAGGGGCACAGAGTGGGTGCCGAGGGGCCTGGTACGTACATTCTAGTTCACTAAAAGATTGCCCCATGAGTCTCAAATAAAAGCCCATGTCACCAATATCATTGTGAAACGCATGTACAGATGCTGTGTAAAGAGTCATGGATATGCACTGAAAATTACATTCTTAGGATCTGTGTCTTGGGACTAGTCACCAGGAAAGGTGACAAAATGGTTTTCTTTCAGGCAAGAAATGTTTATCCATCTGTTTGTTTACATGTGAACCCTACATGCTTAATGTACATTCAGTTGAGAAGGACTGTGAGAACTTTAAAGAAAGAAAAGTAGCAGGAAGTAGACAGGGGGTGGGGACCCAATTTTGGGGTACACATCAAAGGTTTGCTCTAGTCTATTTGGGGGACATCTTTCACTTAGGAAGTAGATGGACCGCGAGTTTGCTTCATGAAAGAGGGGTCGCGATCAGGCTTGGTTGAGAACTTTGGGTGAGAAACATCTTTAGACAGGAGGTTAACCTGTTGGTTAAGTTTAGTTTCTAGGAGCAGGTTATGATTTCATTTGAAATGGAACCATTTTTTGCTTGCATTCTTACTGACGGTCACTGGAATCTCTGTTCTTTGATAATCTCCCTTCTTGTTTTCACTAGAAATATATCTAAGTGCTGTGTGTTTTGCAGTACAGAGTCTAAGTATCGAGTACAGAGTCTAAAGTAGAAGTAATAAACGGGTGTGTACTGTTCCATTGGGAACAGCAGGCCTGACAATTCTGTGGGAGTTCAGTGGATAAAGGGCTGGACACCATACGGAATGGTCAGAGGACTCGGGGGTGGGTGTGTGCCTGTCATTAACCTGTACAAAGAGACTGAGGTCTGAGGAGGCCTGGGTGGCAGTGTTTGTTTTGCCAGAGCCTGGTAGTTTCAGGGAACTGACCCACAGCAGGCACAGACAAGACTTCCTCACTCGAAGGGCACGTGGTGGTAAGGTGCCTCATAACCCTGGGAACTCCTGGGGAGCGTCACACAACTCTCCTGGAATTCTCTTGGTTTCTCTCCCTTCCTTCTAATTACCGGCAAGGGTTGCCCTCAGGAAGTTGTAGCCCTTTTCGGATTTCTCTCGGGCTGCTTCTCGTTGGCAAAGGCAGCTTTTGTCCAAGGGTTTGGCTGACCTGCTGCAGGAGAACAGGAAACAACTCTGGGAACAGTTCCCGCACAGCTTTGCTCGACTGCAGGGCTGACACCACCTCAAAGATGGCACATGTTGCCTGAAAGGAGAGCATGGTAAAAAAGGAGATCTCTTCCCAACACCATCACACCCTCTCTCCCCGTCTGATATCTGCTGTACGAAATTCTCCCTTCTGCCAGGAACTTGAATGACAGCGAGCAACTTGCTTAACTCGTGGCTCACTTTCCCACATCTGTACAAATGTGTATGACCTCCCAAGGCATGCTGTGACTCCAAAGGAAGATTTGCAAAGAAACCTGCTCCAAAGACTTTCTAATGGCCAGATAGTATTCAGTAAATCAGTAACGTATCTAAAACTGCAGCAGAGGCTGGACTCAGGGAAACAGTCCATCAGTGGAGAAGTGCCCACACAGCAATATTATACCACACTTCCAGCTTTCCATCAGCAGGATTATCGCAGGGCACAGGAAAGCCTGAAAGACGTGTCTGCCATCTAACTTACTAAGAGAGGTTCAGCAGCTGCCAAATGCCTGTCAATTTCGGTCTCTGAGGTGATGCTGCCTTCTGTTCTTGTTGGAGTCTTTATCTTCTCTATTAGGGCTCGTAGGACTTGAGTGGCAAGCAAGGGGTCTCCCCCCAGAGATCTCCACTGCTCAGAGGTGTCACTGCAGTTTAACAGAAGTTACAGGTGAGCCCTGGACACTTTTGTGGCTCACCCTGAATGTGTCATATTTTAGCAAAGACCAAATGTTCTCCTTGCCTATGATGAGAGAGTTAGGAGTCCTGTCCTCCTTTAATGCTCCTCATGTTTAAATATTGAGTTTCCAGTTACAGAACTAAGTTAAGTGACCTAGTCCTCCTGCAGCCTAACCATTAATCCTAGACTTCAGAAGGACAGGACACAGAGCGCCAACCTCACTTCCTGTTTTCTCCACTTCCCAGTCAATATGGAATCATGAGCATGTGGCTCCCAAAGATCTAGGGTTTGGAAGGCAAGTGGATGAAAGAAAAGCCAGATTCCTACTCGATGGACATACAACTATGAGAACGAATGTTCTTGGCCATCCTAGGTCCCCTTCACAAATGGCGTCCCTACCCTCTGTTTGCCAGAAGCTGGGACTGGGCAACAGGGGATGGATCACTTGACAATGACCTGTTGTGTTCATTTCCTCTGGGGCATGTGGCACTGGTCACGGTCGCAAGACAGACTACTGGGCTAGATGGCCTTTTGGTCTGACCCAGTATGGCTGTTCTTATGGTCTTAGATTCCAGCACTGATAACTGATACCTCAGTTAGGGATCTTGAAATGAAATGATGGATCTGCTTCCAGTCCACTTTTAAGTACCAAGGATGGCAACTCTGCTCTAGCAGCCACACCCTCACTGATACCAAGCAGAGGTCTGATGATAATATTGGCCCTAGTCTTTGCAATCAGCCAGGGATTTGCACCTGAAGCTGTCATGCTACCAGGAAACCAACAGCCACTGCTCATTTCCAGAGTGAGCTCAATTCAGGCGTCTAGAGAGGTAGATGTTTCCAACAATACACTCCAGTTATACCAGTAAAGATAGATCTTTAGGATGTCAAAGCAGCTATCCATGAATGGAAACAGAATGACACTTAATTTCTCTCCGCACCCCACCTTAACATGTTCTTGGACCTTCCTGCAGAAAGAGCCAGGCTATTAACCCTTAGGAATGATCCCAAACTGTTTGCGGCTTAAATGAAGCCCTACATCTCCTAGTACAGCTGTGGGATCCATGTTTTACCAAGATGAATGCAATAGGTAGCGGTATATACCTGTCCATCGGCAGACGTTTGCTGAGGAGGCTGGAGATCACTGCCTCTTGGTGATGGTGAGCTAGAATGGACACTGCCTCCACCAGGAACTGCCTCAAGCTGCCCTCCTGGATCGTAGGCATGTGGCGATATAGTATAGCCAGGATATCTGGCACCTGGAAGGAACAAAACCAGAAAGAAATGTCCCTTTTTCTTTCTCTCCATTCACTCTACAGAATCAAAACCTTTATTTAGCCATTTGCTGCTTTTTTAGAAATGCCTCACTTCAAGAAGCAAATGTTCAAATACGTCTGCGTAACTTGAGCCCACACAAAGTGCCCACACACGGCTGTAAAAATTAACACTGACACACACACAGACATACCAGGTAATTTAATGTGGTGGTGCCCAGCTATGCATTACATAAACCAGTTCACATGCACAAAAGGCAGCTTTGCTTGCCCAGATTTTGCAGGTGTGATTTAAGCAGCCAAATCTGACCATTTGCCTCGAAGAATGCAGAGCTCATCAACAACCACAAGCACAAAATATGCAAGTGCTTTAAAGACAGTGTGTAAATGCCTGGGACTATGAACAGGGGACTACCTCTCATATTCATTCCTAGCCCTTCACATCTTCAAAACACTGTGCAAACATGGCAGTTCTGCTGCGAGGGTTCCCTGTCCTGGGGCCTTTCACCAGCCTTGTTAGAAGATTTGTGGAGTGCTCCTTTCATCTAGCCCTAATGCACTGGGCTCCAGAATAAGGCATATAAATAGTGGATCCCAAAGACACTAGAGTTTTCTCCCTCCTTCCTTCTCTTCTTAAAGGGTAGGTCTACACAGCAAAAAAATCCCACAGCAGTGAGTGTCAGAGCTCAGGTCAACCTGGGCCTGTGGGGCTTGCACCATGGGGCTAAAAGTGGAGCTGTTCCTGCTCGGGCTGGAGGCCAGGCTCAGAAACCTGGCAAGAGGGTGGCAATAGCCCAGTGCTCTTTTTAATCCATGTAGCCCTTAGCCATAGGCCTCCTAATACCTGGAGGCCTCCAAGTGCCAGTCATTCTGTCTTCTTGTATTTTCCCTGGAGTCTGTTTTCTCAAGCCTTTCTTGGCTGAATACTGTGGCAACAAGCTAGACCAATAAAGAACCAACCATCTTCCTTTTCCCTTGGATTATCTCGGTCTACTGCTCTTGATTCTGCCATTGCCTATCTTAGGGTAGGAACAGAGATGGAATCGACTCTATGTCCGAGGGGGAGAAACAGCAAGATTTTTCTTCCTTACACATGAGGGCAAAGATCAAAAAGCCTAGAGTTTAGGCAGAAAAGCTCTCCAGTTCCCAGTTTTACCTTGTCCAGCATGGCACCTCCACACTCCTTCAGGATGATCTTCATCCATAGTCCAGCTGCCGTGGCACAGGTGGGGCTAGCAGACAGCAGACCACCCAATGTGGCTGCAATAAAGTCTGTGGCCTGTTCGGAGGGAAAGTACTCACTAACAACCTGGGAACAAATCAAAAACAGGAGAGACCGCAATGATGTTTGGCTCCAGCACTTTTAAAAATGGAAAAAAAGATACCTGCATCAGCAAATGGTGAATTAGCCTCCTGTCTAGCTCGCCATTTGGGATTACAATTCTCTCTCTAGTCTATAGACTACATTTTTGTATTCTACACTAATGATATCAGGTTAGAGGCAAAGACTCTGTTGCATAGTTAGCACAACATTGTACTGGATATGCAGGAGGTAAGTTTCCCTTTGTAGTCTCTTACATACACTGCATCTTTTTACAGCACATAGAAGTCAGTCAAGAGAGGCATGCACACAAATATCGGCGAAGGCAAACCCACAAGGTGACGGAATGAATCCTGGGTGGTTTCTCAGCTTGATGTTCCACTAACACAGTTTTTCTCCTGGATGGCTGGATGGCAGGGCCGGCTCCAGGCACCCGCCAAGGAAGCTCGTGCTTGGGGCGGCAGATTGCAAGGGGCGGTGTTCCGGCCAATCTTAGGGCGGCATGGGGGCTCTTTTATTTCATTATTTTTTGTGCTTCACTGCTCTGGATCAGTGAGAAAGCAAGAGCCGGCCCTGCTGGATAGGTACATGCGTGTGCATCCGCGTGCGCATTTTCATGGGCGTGCAACGTTCTGTGGAATCTGGTTTTTACGTGGCATTCAGAGCACACATCTATGAAAAGCATCTTGCTGGTTACTAGCAGCCAACGCCCCGCTCCCACAGCTCGCTCTGAGTACGGAAAGGCATCATGAAAGAGCAAATGTCAAATGAACGGTGCCCGGTCACTCGCACATCCGCACAAGCTTTTTGAGTCAGTTACCCTGGCCATTTTGGAAGATGCCTGAAACAGAGCCTCGGGGTCTGGAGCTGTTAGTGCTTCACGGAGACATCTCAGCTCCTCCTCTGCTGAGCCCAGGTTTATGGACTGGCCTGGAGTGGAGAAAAGGAGAAAAAGTACTGTAACGATTAAGGAAACTGCATCCCTACTGCATGGATCTTCATACGGGAGGATCCATGTGCTATGTTGTCATCAGCATAGTGTAAAATCTTGGTCCCACTGAAGTCAATGGCAAAACTCCTGTTGACTGGAATGGAGTCGGGATTACACCCTAAAATGTCTGAACGTTAACAGTAGTGGTATGTTATTGTGAATGATCCAGGATTGAACAAGCACTGTATTCAGCTTGGAGCAGCTTTGTGTGTGTGTCTGGTTTCAGTAGTCTCTCTGCTCTCACTATTTACATCTAAGCTCCTATTCAAGTACAACTCATGCAGGTAGATCAGAGGTTCCAGTTTAGAGGTGAATCCCTCCACCAAACTCTCCTTGTAAAAGAGACGGGGATAGACAAAAAACTTTGGCAAGAAACCCAGGCTCATCATCAGTCACTTCTAAACAATGCTGGGATTACTATGTTGTACATTCAAAAGGTTGGAGTCCCTTATTCTGTTTCTGAATCACCAACACTGTTTTTAGGACTGATTAAGAATCATTGGAAATAGGATGACCAGGGGTCCCGATTTTATAGGGACAGTCCCCATTTTGGGGTCTTTTTCTTAGATAGACTCCTCTTACCCCCCACCCCCTGTCCCGAGGTTTCACATTTGCTGTCTGGTCACCCTCATTGGAAATGGCCTTAAACGATAACCAAGCTCTATCCCTTAACATCTAACCATTAGGTGAAAAGAATATCCTACTCTTTCACAAAGGGGAAAAATGGCCTCTACTTACTCCAATAGCTTGGAATGCTCATGACAGAGGGCTGCTGGAAGAACTTTTTGTTTACAGAATTATTCCAGGAAACCCCTCCAATCCAGCCAGTGGCAGGGTAAAGAGAATGAAAATGTTTAGTACCAAGGGCTTGTCTCCATGGAGATATTCAAGAAAGCTAATCCCCATTCATTTTCAAAATGCATTAGTTAAACTTCATTCAACACCTGTGGGGACACACTTATTTAGAATTAAAGTGGCCTTCATTCAGGTTAGTTTCATTCATGGAATTCACTACAATTAATAAGGCCCATTTTAATTCAGAATCAGAGCATCCACACATGTGTTTAATGCCATTTACCTCATGCACTTGAAATGTACACCTTTAGTTCATTTGGATTAACTTTCCTTCCTGTCCCTGTGTAGACAAGCCCGAAGGAATTTAGCCCTTATCTACCTGTATGCAGACCATTTATTAGTTGTACAGTTCCCAAAAGTGTGCTAGGCTCTTTACACATCAGAATCTTCTCTTCTAATGAGGTATTTATAAGATGCCCACCATTCTGTTATCTAAGCGACAACAGACAGGACAGAAAGAACTAGATAGGCAGACAAATGGACATTACAACAGTGAAAGAAGGTGAAGAATTCCTTATACCTGCTAATGGTCTCCTCACCTTGTATACAGAGAAGGCAGCTGATACAGTCAACCACCCACTGACGGGACGTGGCCAGCGAATCACAGCTGTATGGTGCTATTAGTCCAATCAGAGATCCAAACTGATCAAAAGTTCCCTGAGTCTAATGAAAAAAGAACAAAGAACGAAGAATGAATGGTCTCCAGTTGGACTAGACTTCACTTGCCATCCTTATTGTTCAGACCAGTCAGCTCTGTGTTTTTTGGGGAACCAGGGCACAGTATCTAGCCTGTCTGACTCATGAAAGACACCCCCTGCCCCCACCAGTCTCTGTTTGAACCAAAACCCATCAGAGAAAAGGCTTGCAGAGAACAATGAAGGGTGTTGGGAGACACACCTAGACCCCTCCTGAGAAGGGTGACAAGATTAAGACATCTCCATTTGCATACAGAATGAAGAACAGAGACAACTCCCCTAGCCTCATCTGCATGAAAGATGGGATAGGAATTAGCATGAAGAATGAGGAACAGAGAACCGCACTGAACTCTGGGACCAGAAAAGCAGGGACGCATTGCATCATGGGAATCCCTGCTCCAGATGCTAATGAACCTATGCCTGCGCACACCTAGCTCAGCAATTATCAGACCAATTCTAGTAATAAATCTTTATTATCCTAAAATACTGAAGCAGCCTAGTTGCCTTGTGAGCTCCCTGGAAAAAACCACCACCCATAGCCAAGAGTGATCAGCTCCGATTGTCTAGCCTAAAGAAAACCCTTGAAAACCCATTAGTTTACCCATAAACAAATCTAGTGTTCTCCCTTGAACCATTGTATTTTCTCTACAAAACCCCCTACCTATGCCCAAGTAAGGGTTCTGATGTATAGACCCAAACTCTGCATCAGTTCCACTGGGATTCCATCTCCTGACTGATTGTGCTGGGGGCTCTGCCTGTCTCCAGCACTCAGGACCCTGAGCTACCACCATTACCTGGGAACCCCACCCAGTTCAAGCCTCATGGAGTGGGTGAGATTCCCCCCCCCTCGCCCCTCCGTTTTCTTTTCTTCCTCAGGTATTAACCTTTCAAATGTAACCATTATGTTTGTTTAGCCCTCCTTGTGTAGTTATCACTATTATTCAATAAATAACTTTTATGGTTCAGTTGGTTGCTTCTCTCTCCCTCTCTCTCGCTCTCCAAATTTTACTCTGTATTTTCCGCTTCCCCCATTTACTCTGCAGCAACCCTTCTTTTACCTAAGCTAAAGGTCCCGGTAGCGCCCAAAAATACTGTGGGGTTTGCTCATGAAGTGGGTTACTACCAGTACAATTGTAATGTGGAAGTGGGATAGGGATGTGTTAAACTTGGGGCACATAAGAGGGGAGCAGCTGAAAGTGCTGCTTAACCCAGCCCATTGAGTACAGGGCCATATGAGAGGATCAGCTGGAGAGTGCTGATTGACCTGGTCCGCTCAGACTTGCTCTGCTAGTGTGAGCGTACGTGCGTGCGTGTTCATCTAGTTCTAGGGCTGGAGGAACCCAGCCCTGGGGAACCGAGGTCCTGCAGGGTAGCTCCATTGGGAGGGCACTTGCAGAAGGAAGGAGTAGAGCTCCATATGAACACACAAGTGACATAAGCAGCACATTAATAGAATTACAGACACACCCCCCCCCCCCCAAGAAGAGTAACTCAAATCAATGAGCCTACCCCAAAGTAACATGCACATCTGGTAACATTGTGCCCCTGGTTCCTGTACTGTACTGGGTAATGCACATTGGAAAACATAATCCCAATTGTACATAGAAATGGATGGGGTCTAAATTAGCTGTTATCACTCAAGAAAGAGACCTCAGAGTCATTGTGTACAGTTCTCTGAAAGCATCCGCTCAACATGTGGTCAAAAAAGCTAACAACATGTTAGGAACCCTTAGGAAAGGGATCGATAAGAAGACAGCAAATATCATTATGCCACGATAGGAATCTACAGGACCCCCACACCTTGAATACTGCGTGCAGTTTTGGTCATCTCATCTCAAAAAAGATGTGTTAGAATGGGAAGAAATACGGAGAAGAGCAACAAAAATTAGGCCTATGGGATAACTTCTCACCCAAGGGAGATTAAAAAAAGAGCGACGTTTCAGCTTGGAAAAGAGACGACTCAGAGGGAATATGCTAGAGGTCTATAAAATCATGACTGGTGTAGAGAAAGTCAATAAGGAAGTGTTATTTAGCCCTTCACCTAACACAAGACCAAGGGGTCCCCCAATGAAATTAATAGGCAGCAGGTTTAAAACAAACCAAAGGAAGCATATCTTCACACAATGCAGTCAGAAGACAGGATACTGGGCCAGATGAACCATTCTTTTGCGGGAGGCAGGTTAGCCATTCTTATGTTTTATGTTCTTAGCTGGTTAAATAGAAATTTTCCTTTACCACCCTGGGAGCATAAGAACCAAGAATGCATTTGTGACACTGGCAGACCAGGCAACCTGTGTATGACCCATAATAACTTAACAAGAGGCACTTCCACTGTATCAAGACAGTTCACTTGCATGTGAATTTCAAAGAGATGGATTAGACTAGCAATCCTCAACTCATTCAAAAATGAACAATAGATGCTAAGTCTATTTGTCTGTGTTGATCTATACGCGGTTAGAAGTTTC
Organism: Caretta caretta; assembly: GCF_965140235.1. NCBI lineage: Eukaryota > Metazoa > Chordata > Testudines > Cheloniidae > Caretta > Caretta caretta. The sequence goes on from NC_134225.1 coordinate 17,704,818, forward strand.
ACAATGTAACCAAATTAGCTTGTGGATGCTCATTCCCTTTCAGGTCTTCATTATGTGTGCAAGGTGTTCAGTTAACCTTAAAATCAAAGATGTAAGATACTGCAGGAAACTAATAATTTCTACATTGTCTTCAGCTTAACACTCTGTGTTATAATGGAAGAACGGCTAATCACCTTATGCGAATGAGTAACTAGTTTACTGTGTATGCACAGGAAATAGAAGATTAGCTTCAAAGCAAAGTACAGGAGGCGATCTGCATTGCCTAGTCTTTCTCGGGGGAAGGTCCTGCTGTAACCATTTTTGTGAGGTAGGCTTGTCAGCCTGCTAGAATAGCTAGAAAAGAGAAGGCTCGGGCCTCATCCTGTCTTCTCTAGTCTGCTGAAACTTTGAACAGGGAAAGTGTAAGCCATAGGACAGAGAGCTTCCAAATCATCATTTGAAAGAACCTGGAAAATGCATGGAAAAACTAACAGTCTTTACATCTAAGCTGCCTTTGGATTCTGATCTCTTGGGATGATTCCAGAGAGACTTGTACAAGCCAGCAGTTTATTCCATCACTGTTGTGATCCTGAACTATGAACATTGACAGTCACTTGTATGGATATTGATCTTTTAACCATTTGTAACTCTCTTCTTTCTTTTAAGAAGAAATCTTCAATTTCGTTATTAAGGATTGGCTGGCAGCATGCTATTTGGGAAAGACCTGAGATTCACCTTGACCTGGGGATTAGCATCTGGTCCTTTATGATGGGTGAACCTCACATATGGTGAATCAGGTTTTCAGTAACCCCTCACTATATTAGACTGGGCTGTTTAGATGGGAGCCTAGGTCTGGAATGCCAAAAGGGGACCGTGTTTGGCATTTTGTTAACTAGGGTGGAAGCTCTTTTGCTGTTGACTTGGTGCATGTAATTCTAGAATAAGCCATCAGTTTGGGGGATCGTCTGCCCTCTACTTCTTGCAGTCTGCCCGGAGTGTGGTCACAGCATTGTTGTGTAAACCTCTCTCTTATGGAAGCAGAGGGATCTTAGTCACTTTGAGATCCCAGCTGCTGCCCTGGAAGCTTTTTTCATGCATTTGCGTTGAGTGTCAGATCGGATAGAAGCAGGGAAGTCAGCTCAAGAAGAGGAAGGCTATACTCACTGTGCTATGAACTGTCTCTTGATAGGCAGTCAGCAGCTGGATGGTGGCCTGCAAGGCCCTTTCTCTCTCCCACTCCTTCTCTGAATGGAGCCATGTCTCTAGTAGCTGTTGGTAGAGCAGGGGAATGGACAGAGTTAGTACCAGAAAATCCCTCCCAAAAGTTCCTCTTAAACAGGTTTAATTGTCACTAAAATCCCTCTCCAAAGCACCCGACCTCCATGGAGCGAAGGAATTACATGTCTAATGGAAGTGCCAGGGACCAGATTCACCTCTGAGTGATTGAAGACAAAGGAGTTACATGAGAGATGAACCTGGGCCTGTGTACGTGATGTCTCCTGTAGACTGTCTGATGGGAGCTGTCTACCACATTGCATGCTGTTTGATGTCTGCTGCTGTGTTCTGTTTCCTGGGCAACTTCTCCCACATTGAGTGGCCAAATGACAGAGAGGAGCGTTTCTTTTTATTAATTTGAAGAAGAGCAGAGAAGTCCCCCCCAGCCCAGCTCCTTTTAGAACTTCATTTTTATACTGAAGGTGCATCAAACTCCCCACCCCTCAGCTCTTCAAGATATTCTGTTCATGTCTGAGGAACAGGAAGTCTCCTCTGGATGAGTTTCCATACACAGGGCTTAACTCAATATGAATGAATTCCTCTTTGAAGAAGTGATCAGTTTCAACTGGTTCTCTTGGATTTGGCTACTGCAGTGGTGATTTTCTTGCCGGTCCAAGTAGTGTCAACTACATTGTAAGAAGTTGGTCCCAATCCAGCCCTGGCATAAAATGGCATAGCTTCTGTGGATTTCAGCGGGGCACATGCCTGCTTATCCCAGGAAGAATTTGGTGCTTTTCCCCCCGACAATTCACTCCATTGTGGAAAATTCCTCCACAACTGAAGCTTGACCCCCTAAATCTCTGACTCTTCCCTGCAGTAACACAACAAACAAACAAACAATCTTCACCATGGTTCAATGGTCTACTCACTTGAAACATTTCCTGGAACCAGTGTGCGGTTGGTTCTTCCTCCAGCAAAGTCTTCATTAGCTTGCTAAGGGCTTCCAAGGACTCTACGTACAGTGACTGAAACCAGAAGAGAAGGAGTGAGGCTCAGCACAGATAATTTGTGTGTGTGTGGGGGGGGGGGGGCGACTGGGGGCTGGGGAAAGCTAACCATAACCTTGCCAGGGAGGCCATGTGTGACTGCCATCACCCAGTGCCTGCTGGGCAGAAATACAGTGGATGGTGCCTGAGGAGAATTGTTGTCACGTACCTGTATAGGCAGAGCATCCTTTGCTGTCTCACCTTCCTCTTTCATCATCTTCTCCAGGGGAGGGAGGGGAAACAAACTTTTGAAACACTGATGAAGGAGCTCACGGTTTTCCTTCAAGGTCAAAGATGGTTTGAGTTTGCTGGCAGAAGAAAGAGAGAGAGAGAAAAGTCATGCATTAGACTCAGTACCACCTCCAAGTAAAAGAAATGGGTCCAATGACTGGAGATTGTCTCAATCTAAAACCCCAAATGCAAACAACCCTTCACTTTGCAGCTGAGCACCTCTTTGCACCTCTATTAAGTATTGGCTCATTGAAAAGTAAAGCTAAAGCTTCAAGTCCCCTTTTTAGAGAAACCCACAAGCTTCCTTCCCCCTGCCAGCAAGCCAGACACCTCCCTCCCCATCTGAACACTCCTGCATTGGACTGCATGCCCCACAACCTCCAAGTTTGTGTCTTTTAAGCACAAACCTCCAAATGGACACATTCAAACCCTCAAGAACTAAAGTTCTGCTGGTGAGCAGCATGTGAGCCAAACCTGGCAGGCATCAAACTACTCCCAACCTGGCACTCATGAACTAACAAAGACGACGTCACAGTGCCAGGAAATATGGCAGAAAATAGCCTACCTCAGATGTCTAATGGCAAGAATTGCCTTGTAGCGAACTGGAGATGCCAGGGAATCCAGTGGTTCCTTTTTAATGAAGTCCTGAAATGCACGAATAGGGAAATGAAAAAAATGGGAAATGGATTTGAAAGGCAGAGAGGCTTTCCTCTCACACCCTGAAACAGGGCCATATGCCAGGTCTGTAATAAACAGACACCGTGCTCGGCAGGCTCTCTGCCTCAGAAATGGACCGTAGGGCCATCTGCAGGCTATACGGAGGACAGAAAGGTAACTCCCCAGACACAAGCCATTCCTGCCACTTACAGCCCACAATAGGTCGGCATCCCTGCCAAGCTCAGAGTGGACCCAGCAGCATTCTGGGTGCCGTGCAGGTAGCTCATGAGACTGCAGTGGTACAGTCACAGCCAATGGATAAAACAACTTCTACCTGGAAACCCAGTCTGATGACATTACAACAAACTCCTTTGTACTTCAGTCCTCAAAGCTCCTCATCACTCACCAGCATGTAGCCAAGGAGCTCCAGTTTGTAAGAGAATTCGTACTCCTGGGAGTCTCTGGTCTCCAAAATGGCACAGCTAATCTCCGTGACATTCTGGATGAGGGTTAATTTTAGGTGCATGTCCTACATAATCCAGAAGGAGAAACAAGAGGATGTGGATGAGAAACGGAGAGAAGAACCAGAGTCCAGAAGATAAAGATCAGGAATTAAATCTAGCCACAGGAGAGGAGAGAGGTGTCCACAGACCCCAGAAGGCAGAGAACCCTGGCTCTGCACCCACCTCAGAAGAAGAGAAAACCCAGGTTCATGAAAGAAATCCAGGGCCACTTACACCAGAGCAGCCAGGACTGTAGCAAGGAAATCAAGCTCTGTGCAATTTAAACAAGCAACTTGTGGATAGAAAAGGCAAGAGCTGAGGGCAGATTATTTAGTATTTACCTTGTTTGTAAGAGCGATGCCCAGCACCTGAAAAACAAAATGCAAAACAGCTATTAGCAATGTCTATAGTCCCACATAACACACATCCTCAAAATGGCCTGGCTGGTGAATATGGAGCAGAGAGAAATCATGATTGTTAAATCTTCCAAAAGGCAGGAAACGTATCCAGAGGGGGTGTTTTGCAGAGGTCAAGATCAGGGGCCATCCTATGGAATATTTGCATTTGTGAACTTCTGGAAGATATCCGTTTGGTTCAACTGTGATCAACTTTTTTGACAAAGGCTAAATGAGATTCTCACTTAGACAGGGCAGAACTGAATGGCAAAGTGACGTGGCGAGGTTGCACTGAGAGGAGAGTCAGTACCAGCAGTCAGACACCTAGGGAACAGAAATAACGAGCACACAGACAAACAAGACGACAGAGAAGAGGGAAGGGAAGTAGTGAGTCCAAGAAACAGAGTGACAGCAAAGAAACTAAATACAAGTTAGCACCATTCTCTCTTGGCTAGCAAAAGATAGAGCTAGATACACATACATATTAGGGGAGTTAGAGTGTTATTCTGAATAGCCTGAGTGTGACTCCATGTGAATTACTGTGTAGCTGTGCTCGACAGAATTTCAGAAGACTATATAAAAACTAGAGAAAACACAAAGAAGAGCAACAAAAGTGATACAACATGTGACAGCTCACGCTCCATCCATTACAGTTTTAAATTTCAGTTATGTGACAAATTATTGCTCAAAGGAGAGTTTTAGAAAATACAAGCCCTCTCTCTATAAACTCAGAGACAATTCTATAACTTCAAGGTAATGCCCCTCACAGTTGTCATGCAAAGGCTCTTACCTGACAACTGGTTCTGTAATGGTGAATGATGTTCCTTGTGATGTCTGCCTCTACTCGGGAGAGAAGCTGCTCTTTTGGAGCATGGACAGCCACGTTGCTGTATGTCAGCATCAGGGTGCGGCGAGTCTTGCCTCTTGTCCCATGGTGGTAATCCTAGACAATAGGAAACATCACTAGAGACAAGTTCTTCTGATTCATTTGGCCTTGGAATGAATCAAACATTGGTGGAGCCGGGCCCCCGAGCCTTGAATACTGCTGGATCCCGGGCACCATGAGCCCATAGAACTCGCCGCCCCATCGCCATCATTCCCATTGGGTAACTCTGACCCAGAGAGCCGAAAAGGCTGAACCGACAGCAGTGGAGTACATGGGAGCTTAGTCATTGACACTGGTGGGTACAAGATCAGGCGCTAAATGTCTTGCCTAAGGCTGCACAGTGAGTAAATGGCAGAGCCAGCAATGGGAGCCCAGAGGCCTAGTCTCCTGCTCTATCCTCTAGATCAGTGGTGTTCAACCAGGGGGACTTCTGTACCCCTGAGGGTCTGCAAGGGTCTTCCAGGGGGTATATCAACTCATCTAGATATTTGCCTAGTTTTACAGCAGACGACAAAGAAAGCACTTGCAAAGTTACTAACTCAAATTTCATACAATGGCTTTTTTAGACTACTCTATATACTGCCCACTGAAATGCAGGTACAATATTTAGATTCCAGTTGATGTATTTTCTAATTCTAGGGCAAAAATGGGAAAATAAGCAGTCTTTTTTTCAGGAATAATGTGCTAGGACCCTTTTATAATTTTATGCCTGATTTTGTAAGCAAGTAGTTTTTAAGTGAGGTGAAATTTGGGGGACACAAGACAAATCAGACTCCTGAAAGGGGGACAGTAATCTGGAAAGGTTGAGAACCACTGCTCTAAATCAGAGGTTCCCTAATTGTCATCCGTAGACCACTGGTGGTCTACCTAAAGCGGGTTGGTAAGCCACATGTTGCTTGCAACACCTCCTCATTTCCAGCTACTAACCTGGAATAAAAAACAGCTAAAAATACCTTCAATGCTTTTCCATGCAAGCAACTGATGTAGTTCCCACACATTGTGCATGGGAGGGGCGCTCAAGCCATGAGACATCAGATGGTAAAAATCATTTGAGAGAACCCCAGCTCCACATCGTGCTCCTGTCTGCTTAACGGCAGGCATCACGTGGAACGCATACACTGGGGGACAATGCTAGCTGACCGGAGCAGACACTACCGTGGGGCTGCTGCCCCTGCTTTAGGGGGAGAGGAAGTTTGAGAGAACCCCCTGGCTCCTTTACCTTCAGGCGGCTGACGAACCCAGAAATCTTAACCTGGCTCATTGCAGCCCCAAACTCCTGAAGCGCCTTCAAGGTGAGGTCCAAGTGGCTCGCAGCACAGACTGCGAGGATGGAGACGACTCCCTGTCACCCAAGAGAAATACAGGTTAGGATCGAACCAGGTGTCTGATAGAGCCCATGAGTCCATTCCTTTCACCCAAAGTGGTGTAAAGTGCCAATCAGGCCTGAGACACATGGGGAGCGGGCGCTGAGTGAAATAGCAATCAAGAGGCTAGGAAGCAAAATGGCATCTGTCCCAGGCCAACTCAGAGCTGAGCCCCACAGGGAGCATTCAGGGATTACTTGGTAAAATGGGGAGAGGGACAGAGGCCTCACCTGTCTCTCAGGGGCTTCCATATAATCTGCTGTCGTCAGAAGTGTATGAATCTGTGATTTAACATGGACCAGGTCCTGACAAGCTGCTAAGGACGTTCCTAGCGCCTTATACAGGAAACTCTGAAAGAAAGAGACCAGCCCTGGGATATCAGGAACACAACGTGCCTGTCAGTACAGACTCAGCTCAGCAACACTCAGGAAGGAACAAGACAGCCAAGTCCAAGCACCCATGCTGCAGAAACATCCCATCGTCTAGCCCAGCCAGAGAACCAACAATGCAGTATAGACAAGCAGCCTGTCCAAGCAAATATTGGAAGGGCAGGGGGGCAAGGGAGCAGGGAATAAGTACAAACAAATTTTATACGCAGAATAAAATATCAAATAATGAAACCTTGAGAGAAGCCTTATGCAGCCCTCCAATCAGAATTTCAGGGGAAAGTAACTAGAAACTAAACCTTAACAGAGAACAAACCTTCTCTTTGGAGGGGCTGGCATAGCCGGCCATCTGCCAGCTCAACTCAAGGGATATCTGGCTGCTCCAGGCACTGTCGTCTATCATCTCCAGAGATGTTCTTAGGAACTGCGTGTAAAACCAGAGTTAAAGCAGATGGTTAATTGCAAGAATGTGGGGGCTGTTGTGGGGTTTGGGGTTTTGTTTGTTTGGTTGGTTTTTGCTTCCTTGTTCTGTTGTAAACTTTCCAATATCCAGGTGTCCTGGGAAGATTATTTCCCTATTGAGAACTATAAACATTGACAACCCAGACTTCCTCTGCCTCTTGTTCTTGAACCTTTGCCTGAGGATTCCTCTCAGTCCCCAAACCCAGATGGACAGTGAATTGGAGAATGAGATGGAGCCAAGACATCTGACCATCGAGGAGTGATTTTCCAGTGGATGGACGATGGCTCTAGTCAACTTTGAACAAAGGGCCCTGGACTACGAAGGACCAGGCACCTTCTCTGAAGTGCTATGGACCCTTTATGACACCTCCCGAGGTACCCAGGGTTGTGAGGGCCCTCACTACCACCTGCCCTTAGCATGAGGAAGCCTTCTCTGTACCTGCCAAGTGTCAGCTCCTGACTCTGCCAGTCACAGGAAACACAAGCACACCCTTCTCACCCTGTCCAGGATCCACTGTCCTTCCACAGATAAGCAATCAGAACACTCCAACCGCTCGCCCTCTGGACATCCCCAGAATGTCCAGCCCCTATTCCACTGGACACTCACAGAATTCAGAGGTTTGCTACACACCACTTTACCAGTTTCACCTCAGCATCACCGCTCCATTTCACACACTTCAATACATTGACAGTGAAAAGAAGTAGAGTTTAATTCACCAAGATCAGAGATTTGAGAAGCAGCAAGAATAATTAATGTACACAAATGGTTACATAAAAATAAAATCCTAACACACTTCTAGAGCTTCAACTTAAAGAACCAAACAGTCCCCTGTCTCACAAGGGATAGCTCCCCCAAATCTCTCTCCCAGCAGGAAACACCCAGACCAAATGTGATCCTCCATTCATAAGACAAGCCAGTTGGCAATTTGTCCAATAGGTGAAGGATACCTGGTGCAGGATACCTCTGGACCTCCAGATATAGTTCCAAGCATCCATTGTCCACTTGTAAACAGGGTACCCCCTATTGTTTGTTTGTTTTTCTTGTCTTGAATCTCCTCTGGAGACTTTGCAATCACTTGATTAGAATTTTGCTCTATTGATTAGCATCCACTGTGAATAATTACTCAGTCTACATACAGCCATTCAAGCAGCTAAGCATCTTCTGCCTGAAAGAAACTTCTTTATCACCTTCTGGTGACCAGCCCCAACACACAGACCTTCAAAGCATCAATTTCAGTAGACAACCATAACGCCTTAGTATTATCCATCCAGTCACTGTGCAACGATTATGAGGATTATGCAGTGTGGCACAGGCATCCAGGAAAGGCTTTACATGACACCCTTTGATGATATAGAGATCAGATCCAGGGAATCCTGGGAACCCTATGCACTCCTGTGGCCTCTGCCAGTGGGTACCCAAAGGACCCGGGGTCACACCCTCAACTCCCATTGAAGTCAGCCAGAGGTTAGTAACTCTCAGCACTTTGCTGTTTCAGGCCCGACTTTTGAACAGCAGCCAGGAAAGATCAGAAACCTCACAAGAGAACCTAATCTTAGTTGATTTTTGAGCCCAAAGAATTTCAAATGAGGCTGGATCTGGAATGGGAAATTCTAGAGTGTAATCCAACCCCAAATGGAACTCCAAACCTTCTGGGGCTTCTTTGTCACTAGGTCCTTTCCTTTCATTTTCAGCCCTCGCCATAAAAATCTTCCTTGTCTGGATTTACATGAGGCTGTAAAGAGCTCTTTCTGACCACAAAGGCTTCTCCATGAGATACAGACACCAAACCTTGTCTTGTCTCTTTTCCTTTTTGGGTTTCTCAGAGCAAGTTTTCTTTTGAGTGGCAAATAGAAAAAAAAAATCCTTTAGACGTCCCCCAGTGATGCATTAGCACCATTAGCATGCTGGGTTTCTGGTTAGTTTTGTGTTGTTCCCAGGGGTAATACAGAGGGATTTATAACTAGAGCTGGTTGAACAATAGTAAGGCCATTTCACAAAACAAGTGGGATTTTTTTGTTTTCTTGATTTTTCAGCATACAAATGAAAAGTGAAAACACAAAAATATTTTGCTTTTCAAAATCAAAGATGACCATTATTCAATTCTTTGTTTTCCCCATTTCCTTGCCTTTATCCCTCATCCCCGTGCTTTTTTCCCCCCTCTTCCACTTTGTGATTGAAAAGCGGAGGGGGGCGGAGGGGGGAAGGGGGAAGGAGACAAACAGCAAAGCAACTGGAAAAAAAACATCAGCTTCAGTTTCAAAAAACTAAACATTTTCTATTTGGGTTGGGGTTATTTTGTTTTGGGGTTTTTTTGTGTGTGTGTTAAAAAAAAAAAAAAAAAAGGAACCCTGAAAAATTTGAAAATGTCCCATGAAAATACAAAGGCCATTTTTAATTGAACAAAAGTTGCAAATGAAATGGTTTGACCAGCTCTGCTTATAATGAATAATTTATCATTAATTTTTTCCCCAGCTGATATATTTGGAGGGGGAAGAGAGGACTGTGACAATACATCTGAAAGCCATCCTCTACCTGAAGCAGCATGTGCTCCCACCGTGCATGGTCCAGGGAATTCTCTGTGTTTCCTATAAAGCAGGAGGCAAAACAATAATGTCACCTAGATTAGCAAGAAGAGTCATCCCAGGTATCTCCTTTGCAATCAGTCCTTCTAAAACTCCTGGTCTGCCAAGCTGGAACATACCTGGGCTTTCAAGGCAAAATGGAACTGTACCTATTGGGTTCTGGGAGAGTCACCCCGCTCCTGTCCTGAGGGGCTTAAAACAGCCCTGGGCGAGGGCTGTCGGAGGGAAAGAGGTGAGAGGTTTTTCGCAGGAGTGGGTGGGTGAGATTCTGTGGCCTGCATTGTGCAGGAGGTCAGACTAGATGATTATAATGGTCCCTTCTGACCTTGATATCTATGAATCTATGAAAGGGATTAACAAGAGCTGGGCTGACAGGGAAAGCAGCTACAGCTGTAGACAGGGTAATCAGGGCCCAGCTGGCCCTTATAAGAGGGCCGTGGGCCAGTAGGAGAAGGTCTTTCTCTCTAGTTTTGAAGGGAGTAGGGCCTGCCTGCAGAAAGGGTACTGGGAATGAGGGTGGGCTGGGGAAAGGCCAGAGGAGCAGGGAAGCTCTAGGCTGGCAACTCCCCAGGCTATCGGGCCTGATCCAAGGCCCATAGGGGTACTGGGTTGCAGGGAAAGGCAGAAGACCCAAACCCCCTTGCCTGTGGTGACTGGCTCTTACACTGCAATCTGCCCCAAGGTGCAGGGGCCCAGACTGAGGCAAGGTGGGGATTAGAGGGTTGGGCGTTCCCCAGAGAAGGGAGACCCATAGAGACTGAGGGGGTACTGCCAGGGCGCAGCACCCTGGGTAAAAAGGGCACCGGGGTCTGAGAGGGACACGGGCCTGCAGAGGGTGCTCTGTGCTGGAAAGAGCTAATTCCCAGATGGCCAGCAGGAGGCGCTGCAGGGGTGAGTCGTTGCGCCGTCACAGGGACCTGTGCCAACGTTCTTTGTTGGACCAACAGAAAATGTCCTGTTTCAGAGTAGCAGCCGTCTCAGCCTGTATCCGCAAAAAGAAAAGGAGGACTTGTGGCACCTTAGAGACTAAGAAATTTATTGGAGCGTAAGCTTTCGTGAGCTACAGCTCACTTCGTCAGATGTTACGTACCCTGCTGGCATTTTTATTCAGGGTCCGTCAACCCACCAGGAGTGAGATGCTGAGCACTCCCAATTCCTCTTGACTTGAATGGGAGCTGAGGGTGCTGAGCACCTCACAAAACTCTTCAGCACATCAGAAGACTGGGTTTAGTAGGAATACAAACTTTTCCTGCAGAATCAGAGATTCTGGACTTGATCCGAACTGGATGTAAATCGGTGTAGCTTCACTGAAGTCAATGGAATTATACTGATTTACATCAGCTGAGAATCTGGCCCTGTTTCTGAGTGTCCAGCTCTAACCTAGCCTTCTTTAATGGCGGCACAGTGTAGTGCTGGGGACTCTGTACAGCCGCAGCAAGGAGGGAAGATACAGCTCATTTTTTAAAATCTTTTTTGGAATATCAAACCCGCTTGTCCATGGGGGGGTTCGACGTTCATGAGAAACATAGCAGGCTTGTGCTGCACCTAGGGTCTGTCCTGCTCCCCAGAGACTAGACAGGCGCAGCTACGTCACTGGAGCTCTGCTGGCATAACGCCATCGTGTAGACGCAGCCTGCGCTGACTGAAGGGTTTTTTCCATGGAGGTCAATAGAGTCATACCACTGTAAAATTGGTGAAAGACCTTATTAGGCCCACAATACCTAGATTCTCCCTAGGGCACCCACTTGGCCAACCTAGCTTTTATGACAGGTTTCAGAGGAACAGCCGTGTTAGTCTGTATTCGCAAAAAGAAAAGGAGTACTTGTGGCACCTTAGAGACTAACCAATTTATTTGAGCATGAGCTTTCGTGAGCTACAGCTGATGAAATGAGCTGTAGCTCACGAAAGCTCATGCTCAAATAAATTGGTTAGTCTCTAAGGTGCCACAAGTACTCCTTTTCTTCTAGCTTTTATGGCGCAGGTTTCTTACGGGTTTTTTAATCGAATCCCCCTTGAAAGTAAACGTGGGGTTTAATTTTCAGAAAAAGTCCGTTTGCAAAATCAGACTCTCTATGTAACCCCAAAATCTTTCACTAACCTCCAGCTTCATGCGTATTGACCTTCCCAAAAAATAACCTAGCAAAGGTGTGGGGGAAAGTGCTGTGACATTTCCATTCAGCTGAAACCTTCCTGGCCTGATTCTGCCCTGTTTGAATTGGCCTCAGTGGCTCACAGTTATCCAGAGGAAGGAAAAGTGTGGGCCTAGAAGCCCCATTTCAATTCCCCACTGTTCCCACCTACTGCAACAGGAATGGCACAACACACGTCAATACGAAGCTGCATTTTCTGGCTTCCCTTCTATTCTCCATGGACCACACTCCTCCTAACTAACACTTTACCTTCAATGTACTGCAGCAGAGATGGGATCTTTACTACCCACATCTCACCCACTGCTGCATGGACAGTTTGGTGCAGGGCCTTTAGTAACTCCAAGGCAGCACATCCGTGTCCTTCTCTTTCATAAGGGGATGAGGCTACTACCTGTCAATGAGAGAGAAAGAACAGGCTAAGTTTTGTCAGCACAATACCAGTTTGTTCCTGAGGGAGGGAATAGTTCAGAGACTCTCATTGTGGAGACAATCCAAGAGAGTTGTTGCTTCTACTGCAGTGCCTTCCTGAAGAAGAAAGCATTCTAGCTAGTAGGAGGATGCAGGACAGTGTGTCTCAGGAGAGGCCGGAGAGAGAGAGAGACCCAGTCATACACATTCCTCAGCCTAAGTCAAGCATCTAGCTACAAAACCAATTTGTATAGTTAACTGTCCCATTCCACAGAAAACCTATTCTCATGGTCTACTCACCAGGAGTCGCGCCAGCAGCCCCTGGGGTGTAGGGAGTTGCACTAGGGAAAGAAACAGAATAGCGTTAATTATGCCAGGCTTTGCAGAGAGTCCTGCTGATGTTCTTCACCTCTCCATTTCCAACATGCCCACCAATGTTGAATACAGCTGATAATAATTTGCATTGCCATAGTGCTTTCAGTCTGAGCATCTCAGAATGCTCTACAAACATGTATGAATTCCACCTCATAGCACCTCTGTGAGGTTGGCATGAATTACTCCTTCATTTCACAAGTGGGGAAGCTGAGAGAGAAAGATCAAGTGATTTCCCCAAGGTCACATCTGAATTTTGGTGGCGAGCTGGGAACAGAACCCACATTTCCTAGCTCCCTCCCATGGCCGTGTTGTAATCACAAGACCATCCCTCATCCATTTTAGCCTCCTGATTGCAGATGAGAGAACTGGAGCAGACTGAACCTGTTCATTTCATAGTGCCTGGAGAGAAGAAATGAAAGAGTTTCTCTTATAAACCTCGTCCACTGTAGTCGAGGCAAGCAGCTGCTTCTCCTTCCCGCTGCTTTTTCTCAGCCAGTTCCCTCAGGCATCTGCAAAGAGGCTTCAAAGTACCAGTGTACTGAGTTGGCACCACATACTCCAGCAGCCTTGGCCATAACACCTGCAGAGAAGAGCGAGACTGTTCAATACGGAGCTCTCTCCGTTCCCCCACCTCCAGTATCCTGCTGTCTGAATCCCTCCCTGCCATGTAGCTTCTCCTTTGATTCCTCACGGACCCTTCCCTAACCTATCACCTCATCTCTCTCTCCCCATTAGCTCACTCTACCTGTCTGGTGCCCCCTCACTCTATCTTTTAAAGACACTATCTTGTTTGGTGAGTGTTAGGATATAGATATTCAGGCCTGTCTGCAAAGGCCTGTACTTTAAGAATTTAGGTGTATTCTTATCACTTGGCTAGTTATAGAGGTATAAAAGAAAGAAAGAATCAAAATCACTGTCTGCTGGTGTAAGAGCCTTCTCTTACTGTGACAGTCTGAGGCCCTCTTCTTAGGCTAAGGCCTTTGGCTAAGCAGCAGAGGCAGCCATAAGCTAGGACGCGAACAGTCACATCCTCACATTCCAAACTAGTCACACTGAAATCAGGTGCTATTGGGCTGTTAGGAATACAATCCTGTCCTGATAGTGCCTATCACCTCCAGAGAAAGGGAAGGGCCTCGAAGATGTAAAAGGAAACTTAATTTGATAGCATCCTGTCTGGCAAGAACTCACTTACCAATACTGGGATGTGAAATCCTCACTTCTGTATTGTCTTGTCATTATCATAGAATCATAGAATATCAGGGTTGGAAGAGACCTCAGGAGGTCATCTAGTCCAACCCCCTGCTCAAAGCAGGACCAATCCCCAATTTTTGGCCCAGATCCGTAAATGGCCCCCTCAAGGATTGAACTCACAACCCTGGGTTTAGCAGGCCAATGCTCAAACCACTGAGCTATCCCTCCCCCCATTATAGTTCCCACTTTGCTATTGTTTGTCTGTATAATCTCTGTCTGGTTCTGTGCTTGTTCCTGTCTGCTGTATAATTAATTTTGCTGGCTGTAAACTAATTAAGGTGGTGGGATATAATTGGTTACATAATCATGTTACAATATGTTAGGATCCTACTAAACTTCAGGAACATGATTGGTTAAGGTATAGCAAAGCAGAAGTCAAGTTTTACTATATAGTCTGCAAAAAGAAAAGGAGTACTTGTGGCACCTTAGAGACTAACCAATTTATTTGAGCATGAGCTTTCGTGAGCTACATCTGATGATGATACATCTGACGATGATACATCTGATGAAGTGAGCTGTAGCTCACGAAAGCTTATGCTCAAATAAATTGGTTACTCTCTAAGGTGCCACAAGTACTCCTTTTCTTTTTGCGAATACAGACTAACACGGCTGTTCCTCTGAGACCTATATAGTCTGCAGTCAATCAGGAAGTAGGGGGGTGGGGGAAATGGGAACAGGGAATGGGGGTAAGGAAATTGGAATCATGTTTGGCTAAGGGCAGGAATGGGAACAGGGACACAGGTGTAAGGCTCTGTGGTGTCAGAGCTGGGAAGGAGGATACTAAGGAAGGAAACTGGAATCATGCTTGCTGGAAGTTCACCCCAATAAACATCAAATTGTTTGCACCTTTGGACTTCGTGTATTGTTGCTCTCTGTTCATGAGAGAAGGACCAGGGAAGTGAGTGGGTGAAGGAATAAGCCCCCTAACAGTGAGCAATTGGGCTCTCACCCAGAGATGAAGCCTCTTTCCCAGCATTAGAGCATTATGGAGATATTTAGATAGTACCATAAGCTTACTCAGAACTTGACAGACCTATATAAGGCACAGTCCCAGCCCCAATATCTCTTCAAATCCAGGATCACCAACTCTACGTTTCAGAAGTATTCATGGGGGATCTAAGGGGAAGTTGCACTCAGACAGTGGAAAGAATTAAGAGACGATCTCTGCAACATGATTCCTTCCAGTTAAGTTGCTTTATATCTTTTCTCTACTGTGAACTGCTTACTCCATGATGAAGGGGTCACATCATCCCTGACATGAATTTGACATGCTGATCCTCCATTATGCTGGCTGTGCAGAAGGCTTCCTTGTGGAGGGGTACAAGGAACGTAAGGAAGAACGTCCCTATTTCAAGAAGCAGTAGCAAGAGGTCACTTACTTGGGTCATTCCATTGACTGAGGTGTCCAGACATTGCAGGATGTCAATGCACAGGGTTTGGATCGTGCTTTCTTCCTCAACACCCTGGGTGAGAAGTGTTGTACCCTGCTGTGAGAGAGCTAGATAGAACTTATTCGCTCGTAGTAAGACACTGGCAATAGAACCAGTGTCCTTCTCTTACAAAGCCATCTTGAGCATTGACCTATGCCTGCTTTTATACTGCACTGGAAGTGCACAAACGTCTGAAGGGAAGAGAATAATAGAAACTCCGAACTGGTGGGTCCGATCCCAGGCTTAGGAAAACCCTAAAATGAAGGGAATGATTCACTGGACACAAAAGAGTTCCCCCAACAGTGTTCAATGTTTTAAAATTTGAAAAACTGTTTCATCTTTTGATCTCTGAGGAAAAACATTCCGATTCTGCCCAGGGGAAATAAATTTGCAGAACCAGGGGGATCCAATCTCTTTGTTCTGATGCCCCAACCAGCTTGGTCATTCTGTGTGTAGTGAGTGTGATTCTATCAATGGGACCAAAACTGGCCTGATGAGAAAAAGCAGCCTTCTTTGAGAGAGATGTGTGTGTGTGTATTGCCACGAGCTCCAACTTTGTAGAAAAGGGGCCAGGCAGAGCTAAGATCTTCCACAACTTACTGTCAAGTTGAACTGTTTATGTTCATACATATCACGGATTCAGTCATGGAGCACAAAGTGTCTGGGGCCCGCGGCTGTGTCCATGGATAGAAATACGGATTGAAGATATTTTTATGCAACCTGCATAACCTGAGTGTTTTGCTGATAGTTTAGGTCTGCTTTGACAGCCACAGAACGGGGCATCGTTCTGTTTTTTGGAGAGTCTATTTAAAACAAAAAGATGTGCTTCCTTGTACAGGAACATTTCACTGAAAAATGGTGTTTTCTGAATGTTCAATGACTCATCAGAGGTTGGAGCAGCATAGATAACTCTGTTAGATGGAAATACCCAGTGTGAGATTCTGGTCTCTGTTACACTAGTATAAATCCAGAGTAACACCACTCAAGTCAGTGGAGTTACCTTGACTTTACACCAATATAACGGATCCGATTCTGGCTCTATTCATTCAGTCCAGCTGTCCTGGAGTCAAAACTCCCACTGAAGTCAAGGGGAGCAATCAGCATGCAAGAATGGTAGGACCGAGTCCTAAGCGTTAAGAACTCTCCTTACCAGTTTGCTGGTGGACACACTGAACTCGCTGAAAACATATGCTACCAGATCCCATGCTGCACAATTCTCCACACTTCCTGAACTGAGCAGCGTCCTGATGAAATGAAGAGCTGCCTTCCTCACCTGCAAGGGTAGAGATTACACACAGCACTTCTTGTTAGCCCTTCTGCCTGAAATAGGAGCTAGGATATGATATGAGAGTCCTTATGCTTTTGATTTTGTCTCCTTGGATTAGAAACATGGATACATTTTACACCGGCAGGAGAATGACATGCCTTCTCTATTCTGCAGTCTCTCATCTGGATCGGAATGAAAGCTCCACCCAGATATCCATTCATCCCATAACACTGAAAAAGCTGAAATAGTTCACTGTTCCACACACAATCTTACCGTAGCATTCTGATCACTGAGAGTGGATTTCACTGCCTTCACAATCAGAAGCTTTTTAACTCTTGTCTCAGGCACTGAAAGATAAGGAGAGGTGTACAGTGCTTCTTTGTTCCACACACACTCACTTTCCACATTGGAATTAATCCTGGATTCCAAAGGGCCCTAGTTAAGAAGAGTATCAAGCTTCTCTCCTCTACAGAATCAGTGGGGAAGACATAGGACCAGATTCTGGTCTCAGTTGCACCAGTGTAAATCTAAAGTAATTCCATTTCTCTAAATAGTGCCATCCTACTACCATGATGGAAATATTATAAAGGAGTTTGATAGACTGAGGTGACTGAAGTTAATCTGTGTTTACACCGGCATAACAGGACTCAGAATCTAGTCTAGAGTGTATAATACTTAGGATTCTCGAGTCAGGAGTATTATTCTATTTTTATCTGATTATTGTTAACATGCATTAGCCCCAAGTTAACTTCTGTATTTGAAGTTGAAAAAGACCTTGACAAATATCTTGGGCTACATTCAGCACTTAGTTGAACCTGTTGATTTCTGTGTGGCCATATGGGGGTAACTTAGGGCAGCATTTGGTCCCTTAGGGGATCTCCAAACCACTGGTGACTGTGTTCTAGAGCCTCTGTGCCCCAGTTGCAGAGGTGATGAGTCTGCTGCAGCCCTGCCGTGCCTACAAAGCCTTGGTTCTTTAGCTCAATCTCGAGTAGCTCAAGCTTTTAGCTCTGGATGTCCTCAACTCAACCCTCAGCGTGTCGGCCAAGAGGGCAGCTGGCACAGTTGCTCCTGTGTTACTTACAGTCAGCCCCAACAATAGCTCTCAGGAAATCTAAAGACGCCACACGAACGGCTTCATGCTCAATCTCCAGCTGCTCATGTAGAAATGCTAGCAGATCATCAGGAGAAGAACGGGCTGCAAGGGAAGAAATCACATCCTCACTGTCTGCAGAACTCTTATTCTTACCGTACCTCACAAAGGTAAGGAAGTTACAAAGAAACCACTGTGTAACTCAGAGTCTCTTCCCCTTACCTAGCAGAAGTACACAATGGAACAGCTCTTGGTGGTTTTCTCTGCTGAGCTGCTTAGCTGGAGAACAGATCTGTGGGAAGAAGGGAAATGGTGAAAGAAAAACTAATCAGAAGCAAGGGAAAAGAAAAATGTTCAATTCATTTCTAAGCTTCCACTTCCTGCTTGTCCAACTAGAGGTCTGAACCCCAGGGAGATGGTCCTGCATGCACAGCAAGACTCAAAGACAATGACCAATACATTAGATAAGAGAAGCTAAAGTGTTTTGAGCAGCAGAGCTGACCTAATCAAGACACAGCCACAGTTTTTACTTTACAACTCTGACTCCCCCTGGTAATCGGCTTATGGTGCAATCGCTTTACAAACTGAGCTGGATAGTAGCTAAGAAAATGAGAGCGCTCCCTGCTTACTCTTGAGCCTGCAGAAATCAGTAAGGCATGAGGAGGTCCCCAGGCTCTGCACGATCATTCCATTGATTTTTTAGTGTTAATATGCTTCAGATCTGCTGTGCCTAAGCTGAAGGGATCCAAGCAAAACCACCCCTCACCTGGTTGTGCAGAGCACTGCAGATGGCTTGAAACTTCCCTTTAGGTAGAGGGATCTTATATTCAACAGAGACCTCCAAGAGCTGGCTCAGACTCTGCAACAGAGGGCGAAAGTCAGATGGTGGGCACACAAAGGAGCCATATGTAGTGACTGAAGCAGATTCAGGGGATTCCTAGATTCCAAGGCCAGACCGGATTCTTGCCATCATCTAGTCTGACCTCCGCTCGGTATGACACAGGCCATAGACCTTGCCCAGAATCATTCCCAGAGCAGAGCTTTTAGAAAAACATACCAATCCTGATTGAAAAATCATCAGAATCCGCCTCGGCCCTTGATTAAAAAATGGTGAAAATCTAATTCCTTCCTGCATCTAACACACTTTTCTCCGTTGCTGCTTGAAGCTTCCAGAATGTCTCGGATGCCATCTACATACTTTACTATGTTTACACAGTTGTGTAGTGCCCTGATGCTATCAAACAAGTCCATGATACATTCGTTCCCTCCAAATCATGGGTATTTCAACCCCCAAAGTGACCACATACTCTGTACTAGAAAGCTTCAACCAACATAGACGGTGAGTAAATATCACTACCAAGAAGTTATAGCTGTCTCATGACTTCATTTACAACTGTGTAGCCCCACTGAAGACAGAATATGGCCCCTTACTTCTCGCTCATGTGGTACTGAGGGTGGATGAAATAGAGGGACAAGGCGAGTGAGACAATATCTTCAATTAGAATCTTCAATTAGTGAGACAATATCTTCAAATTCAATCAAACCTGGATTTGTGCTGGAAATGGCCCACCTTAATTATGCACATTGTAGGGAGAATGGTCACTTTGGATGAGCTATTACCAGCAGGATAGTGAGTTTGTGTTTGTGGTTTTTGGGAGGGGGATGAGGGGGTGAGAGAACCTGGATTTGTGCAGGAAATGGCCCAACTTTATTATCATGCACATTGTGTAAAGAGTTGTCACTTTGGATGGGCTATCACCAGCAGGAGAGTGAATTTGTGTGGGGGGGTGGAGGGTGAGAAAACCTGGATTTGTGCTGGAAATGGCCCACCTGATGATCACTTTAGATAAGATATTACCAGCTGGACAGTGGGGTGGGAGGAGGTATTTTTTCATATTCTCTGTGTATATATAAAGTCTGCTGCAGTTTCCACGGCATGCATCCGATGAAGTGAGCTGTAGCTCACGAAAGCTCATGCTCAAATAAATTGGTTAGTCTCTAAGGTGCCACAAGTACTCCTTTTCTTTTTTCAATTAGATTATCACACCCACCTTGTCGCTCCAATATCTTGGACCAACATGGCTACAACAGCACTGCATAGAACCGTAGATGAAACAGACAGGCAATGATTTTATATCTATCTAGTTATGCAGTGCAAAGCAATGACCCTCAAGCCTCCTTGTTATTAATTTTCAACCGTTGACAGTTGACTTGGTACCCACCAGAGACAACATATGGTAGCCCCTGCTCTGAGGAGCTTATGATCTAAAAGAGAGACACAGAGTTGACAGGATGTTTTGGGAAATCACAAGGAGAGAGTATCTTGTTGTGCAGGTGTTTTGTTTTTTTATCTCCTTCTCCTCCTCCCCAGGAAACAGAGGATGCTTTTCATCAGAGGCAGTTACCTACAAATCTTGTTGCCTGGGTCACCATGTGTATAAAGCCAGAACTTGTGTGCATATTTGTTATCGAACAAGTCACTATCTAGACCAGGAACCCCACTGGCAGCAAATTCCTCCTGCAGTTCACACATGCACACACAGAGACAGTTACCTTAATGAGTGGTACCTCACCTTGGTGACGTGAAAAACATCAATTTCCTCCTTATATTGCTCAAGGAGCCATGAGATCTCCTTAAATATCGGATTTTGTGGCTCCTTTTTGTGTAGTAGGATGCCCATCATGGGACCAAGGGCTTTGATGATGGCCTGCTTGAGCTGCATAGATGAGACACAGAATTTATGTTCCTATGAATTCATTCAATATCTTCCAATAGGCACACCTTTTCTACTTCTAATGAGTGCAATTTCCCTTGTTCCACTGTCGGAACGGTCCTATCCCAATATTTCCTGGTAAAGAACCAGGACTCGTAGGGTTGGTGTCAGGATTATATTCTAATGCACCTCACAACTAGAGCAGGTAAAATATTTCCCCAGATTAATATGCATTCTAGGCCAACTCATCCCTGCTGTAACTCCACTGGGGCTGAATGGACTTAGACCAGGAATTAATTTAGCCCACTATCCCGGGTTCATCTGCACATTAGGTGCACAAGACTAGAATCCATGTACACTAGGTACAGACCGAATTTCCATGATGTGGTGACATTATAAACGTATGGGTTTTCGATGTTTTACATGACACTCTGTTCCATCCAAAAGGACCTACCATTAAATGCCATCATCACAAAGAGTGCCAGACACACAGAATGTAACATCACAATTTCCGCTAAAGGTTTAGAAAGTCAGCAATCCTCACCTCCAGCTCCTCACAGGTCAGCCAGTTGCTGGTCACATGACAATATAAGGGAAGAATTTGATTGCAGAATCGTGATTCACCCATTCTGGGGAATGAGCACTTTTCCCAGTTCATAAAATATCCATTCACTGCCCTTGAGCATTTTTCCAGAACTGCACGGAAGGAGAGAAGACAGGCAATGTGAAAAGGACATAGTAATAATGAGGAGAAGTTGCTTTCTCAGAGAAGGTACCCAGGCCTATCGTTTACTCCAATTCCATGGCAGCTCCTATCGGGACTAGATGCTGAAATCCCATATCAATTTGGAGCTATTTCTCTTTCCCCCATTCCATTTCTTGTTTCTTAAAAGGCTTTTTTCTTTGTACATCTCTCCATCTTTTTTCAATTACCATCATTTGAAGACTCGCGTCCTCTGCAGTTGTTGTTTATTCAACCCGAACACTGTATGATTTCATCTTGAGTTACAGTTTGTCTGAAAGATGTTCAGTGCCCCTAACTGCCATTGGCTTTAGTGGGATTTGAAGGTAGTGGGGAGCACTTTGCCCTAAAAGTAGGTGTATCTAGTGTCCTTGCTAAGAGGAATTAGGGCCCAATCCTGTTCTCTATGAAGTGGATGGCAAAATTCCCATTTCCCTCAAGGGCACAGGATTAACCCCTTACTGAGCATCACCTGAAAAGCAAAGGAAGAGAGAAGTGGAGAAGAAGAGAAGACAGAGAAAGAGGGTGAAAGGAGATGATGATGATGATGATGAAGAAACTAAGGAGAGAGAATGGGTGGAGGAGTGGGAAACAGGGGATTTTTAAATGTACAGTAATGAAATCTGCTCCCTTCACCTCCTCCCCCAGGAGCCTCCTGGCAGAGGGGCAGCTTCAGCCTTTGTGTCTGTTTATTTTAAACGATATGCATGAGTCACAAAGGGCCTGAACTTACAAATGCTCAGCACCTCCTGCAAAGTAAGGAGCATTCTCAACTTCACTGAGTGCCATGGGAGCCAAGGAACGCAGCACCTGGTGCAATCCAGGGAAGGGAGCACAGTTCAGGGCCTGTTTGCAGACTTGGTCAGTCACTTAAATCTGTACCAAGACCCCCTAAATATCCTGGCTGGGACGATTTAACTGGGAATTGGTCCTGCTTCGAGCAGGGGGTTGGACTAGATGACCTTCTGGGGTCCCTTCCAACCCTGATATTCTATTCTATGATCCATTTGGGGCACCTACAGGAAGTGCTGGCACTTACCACCACAAAATGCTTGTCTCATCCTGCTGTCCTCGACTAACTCCAACATGGAGATCATGCCGTTCAGGATCATTCCCACAAAAGGGATACACTTAAGTGCTGCAGAGAAAGGCCAGAAGAGAAGGAAGACAGACAATCAGCTGCTCTCTGCCTTCTTACAACACACTTAGAAACACTGTGGGGCAGGATGCTATGGGTTCCGAGGCCATTGGCGCTGCGTAAGCAGAGCAGAATGGCTTTAAAGCAGCCATTGAAAGCCAGTGGGGGATTCACCCTGAAGAGGGGAATCCTCCACAAGTGTACAGCTGTGCCCAATGCCCAACTCACTCCCAGAGTAAGGGGAGAGAGCACTGGGGCGGGATGGGAAGTGGGGTGGAGAAGAGCTCCACTAGACCTGATCTTCCACTCATTCCCATCCTTCAGGTACTTCACTCAGGGGCATAAGTTAGAGCTTGCACCTCTGGCTGGATCGCTCATGATCTGGAGGCCAGAACTAGCAACAGCTGTTAATCTTGTGTTTCTACACACACACTCAAACAGAGCTCTGTTTAGCGGTAACATTTTTAGGTAGAGAGATAATCCCCTGTCCTTAAATGAAAAACAATCACTTTGAAAGAAAAGAGGGAAGTGACCATACCATAGGCGGATGACAGGTTGCCCAACGTAATGAAAATAAACTCCTCAGGCAGCTCCAGATGATACATCAGCTCTAACATGACATCACTGAAATAGCAGCGTGCCAGAGTCACTAAGGTGTTGCTAGCTGCCACTTTTAGTTCATTTCTTGCTTCCTAAAACCAAAAACCAAAAGAGAGAGACTGAGGTGACTGAAGCCGGTTGCACTAGCCTGAGTTGTTTACATGAGTCAAGTCCTTATTTCTGTGCACAAGTTGTGAATGAACCAACCCAACTTTCTGAGGGTAGAGTCATTCGTCATAAATATTCCTTGAGTCACTCGGCTAAACAGTTTTCAGCCTTCGAGTTGCTTGCAAGCTGCTTCGTTAGCCGATTCACTGTTAGCCACTTGTGGTGGGTGACTGGTCACCAGAGTCACATGATATTTTCCCTGCCCTTCCCTGAGGCGGTAAGTGAGACACAGACTGGGCAGCTTCAAGATATTCCGAGAGCTTTCCTGGAATAAACTGTCCCCCAAAAGGAGGCTGACTTCCTTTGGAACAAGAGAGGGATTTTTCCATGGGTTTTCCTGCTGGCAAACTATATTCTAAATCCAATGCTGCTTCTTTTGGAGATAGCTCAGATTCTGTCTGTCTTGGGGCTTTATACTGCCACTTATCGCTACAGTATCAGAGCGCCTTCCCCATAAAATCAGTATCAATAATGAAATCCTGAGTAGACTTCGGGAAAGACTTGCTCCTTAAGACACCATAGGCCTGTCTCTGGGTCTGAGATCATGTGTCTCAGGTCCTGATCCTGCAAAGCACTTCAGCACATGTGTAACTTTCAGCATGTGAGTTGTCCCATCTTATGCATGTGCACAAGTGCTGTCTAGGACCTGGGCTTTGGTCTGGAGGAAGGTGTGGGCCTCTAACAGAAGAATACATTTTCATTTCAGTATATAGTTTATCCCCCCAAAAGAGAGTTTGAATGAGTTAAAGCTTTGGATCCTTTGATTGGTATCTCGGGAGAACTAACTTACCTGAGTCTCTCTCATGTGGTTTGAGGCTAGTGTTGTTATTTTCTTCAGAAGCCTTCTCTCCAGGCCCTGGGTGTCCTGCTGTAAGACTTTCTCCAGGACACAGTAAATGTCTACTCTGTTTTGCTGGGGACAAAACATACAAGAGAAGAATTGGGAAAACTCTTTCTTGCCGACCAGACAGTAATGTGGCGAATAAGCCCCTGCCCTAATTGGTGGCTTAACTGGTGTAAAACGTGCCCGGCCCTCCACAAGCACCGCATTGAGCAGCACTTCAGAAGCAGCCAAGCAACTGACATCGTTTAATCTTCCTGGAGAGAAAAGAGCCAGAGGAAGCGCCCTTCACTGCCCCCTTCTCTAGTTTCATTTATTCAGAACAAACAATAAAAATGAGCACCTTGCCCTTGCTCTAGCCACTCCAGGCAGAATTTGTAAATGTGGAATATAAAATACCCAACTCCTGCAGTAAGTCCTCAACCGCTCCCAGGGGCAATGAGCTCAGCCGTTAGATCTACATGGGAGTGGGTTTCTGAGTGGGGGTGGAGGGACACATGTGGACAGGGGGTGCCAGGACCCACGGGTGTGCAGGAACACATGGAGACAGGGGCAGATGTGCCTTACTGAATGGGAGAGGTTAGGGGTCAGACAGGGTCTGCATGGGGGGAGCTGCCTAACAATTCCTCCCTGCCCCTCCCAAAAAAACTCTTCCAGACTTTTCCCACCCATACCCAGCAACGCTCCAAGTTCACACCCAGGCTCCTTCCCAGCAATTTACTTCCCTCTCCCTCAGCTCCTCCATTACCCCTGACTCTACCAAGCCTTTGCACTGCACCTAAGGGGTGCAAGAAATATGGTTCTGTATTGAGTTTAAATGAATTATTACTCTGAGTTCTGTATTAACATGCATAGTAAGGAATCAGTTTGTCAAAAATCATTTCCTGAATCCTTTTTGTTGTCTGTATTCATACAGACATACTTGCTGACAGGTATTTTGAAATAAATAACCAAAAATAATTTTAACGGGTGTAATTATATTGTATTCTTTTGACAAACAAAATATGCAGAATTTTGCAGAACTTCTAAAATATTGTACGCATCATTTTTATTTTTTTCTTGCAGAATTCCCCCCGTAGAAAATATATAGATAAGGGTCCCTTCAATGCTATAATCTCAATAATATGTCATCATCATAAAGGAGTGTTGGCTAGGATTTAGAGCAGGGAGTCAGTTCACTTGGGTTTTATTCACATTCTTTGACTAACTTGCTAAGTGGTGTTGAGCAAGTTACTTAATTCCCTGTGACACAAGTCATCCGTAAATGAGGATAATGCTTCCCATTCTCACAAGGGTGCTGTGAGTCTTAATTCATTAGTGTTAGGGAAGTGCTTTGAGATTTTTGGATGAAGATGCGAAAGAAGGGCAAAGTATTATTAGAAGAGATTACTGCTAGTCCGACGGTGTACTTTTACTGTCTACAGCCCATGTACTCCACTGTGTGTAAAAGGACAATGCTCTCTTTATAGAGCATTATATCATCCTGATCTGTAAGAACAGCATTTTGCATGATGAGTTTACGCCTGAGGACAGAAGGGCGAATACTGATTCTCCTGATGGTGCGCCAGGCCAAGTTCTACACTGAATTATCCCCGTGCAGTCCCCTGTACCCCCATGAAGTCAGGCAGAATTTGGTGTGGACACCTGGAAAGCGGATGTAATTTCATGAAACTGCCCTACCTCATCCGTTTGCAGTTTCTCGAGCAGAACTGTCAGAACGATAGCCAGCTTGGTCTCGGCTATAAAGGCAATCCTGAGGGCAATTTTGCCCTTATCTTGATCATCCATATGTGCCAGGAGGGAAACAACCTCATTATAAACACCTGAAATTAAATAAAAGGATAGCAGAAATTGGTGCTGGCCTCTTTAATTCACTATCCAGTCAAGATTCTGCAGGAGCCCCAACACTGTGAGAAGTAGACCTGGGAATCCTGGAAATCCTCTTCCTTCCTCCTCATGACCAGGTTTGTTTGCTGAACTACCCAGTGTGCTTGGGGGGAAATCATAATGAAGCAAATATGCTCCTTTCAAGTAGATCCCCCCGTAAAATAATCTTCCTTTCCCTCTTTACTGTCAATTGATGAGTTTTGATAGCATACAGAGTAATAATTTAACTCTAAGTCAAGAAATAGAGCTAAAGTTAAGCACATGCTTAAGAGTTTTGCTTAGTCAGGGCCCCATTTTCAAAAATCCTGAGCACCCAGATGTACCTATTGACTATGCTGGGAACTTTTGGGGCTCGGTATCTCTTGAAAATCAGGCCACTGTTGGAGAGCTCAGTATGAATTTAGAAGCCTAACTTTAGGCCCCTTGTTTTGAAGAAAGCCTTCAATCTTCTTTTATGGTAGTTTAAATACTTGCAGAGAAGACTCATGGAACGGAGTTCATCCAGTTCATAGAATATCAGGGTTGGAAGGGACCTCAGGAGGTCATCTAGTCCGACCCCCTGCTCAAAGCAGGACCAATCCCCAACTTTTGCCCCAGATCCCTAAATGGCCCCCTCAAGGATTGAACTCACAACCCTGGGTTTAGCAGGCCAATGTTCAAACCACTGAGTTATCCCTCCCCCTGTACAGTTGCCTGTAGAGGTCATAAAGGAATTCCCCCGCCCCCCCCACCCCCATGCACAATTGGCGAGGTGTACGCTGTGAGTGGGGTGGGGTGGGGTGGGTCCCTCCAACCTTCATCTGAAGCGTCAGGGATTGACCATAGCAGGAGATGGGACACCTGGTAGGGTGGACCAGTGCTCTAAGATGGTTCAGAGAATCTGTTTCCTTAGCTGTCCTGCTCACATGCTCAGGGTCCAACTGATCTCCAGAGTTGTGGGTGGGAAGGAATTTCCCCCTGGTCGGATTGGCAGGGACCTTGGAGTGGGAGGATGGGGCACTGATCACCTGCTAGGATAATCTGAGTATATCTGACCTAATCAATTCTTGACCATTGCAAGGGCCTCAGGCATTGGTGGAACCTCAGTCTCTCCTGTCCTCTGCTGATGGCACACAACAGTTTTGTCTCCTAAAGACTGAAATGTTTTCGTCCAAGACAAGTTTTGGGGTTCAGGGTAGGGTTGCTAGGTGAAATTTAGTGGCCTGTGAAATACAGGAAGTCAGACTAGATGATCTAATGGTCCCTTCTGGCCTTAAACTCTAGGAAACAATGAAATAGCTGGTGTATGAAAAAAACCAGGATTTGATCTCCCATGTATCTCTTCGCTCTGGGCAGAAGTTCTCCAGGAGACTTAATATTTCACAAGAAATCTGAAATGCCGTATTTATCTGTCTCCATTGTAACAGCATTCCAAGCATGAAGGAGGAACTAACAATTTTCCCCTTCCCAGGAAAGACTGCCCATCCGTTATGCAAATTGCATCCTTCAGTTGTAACACCCAGATGCAAACGGAATCATAACTGTAACCTACACTGCCCATCCGTGTGGGATGAGGAGCACGAGTGTTGCTAAGAAATGTGACCCCATGCTTTGTACTCTTGCAGTTAAGATATTAGCAGAGCTTCATTTAGACAGCTAGAGGAGAAGTCCTTCTGCCTTTTTTGTTCTAATTTCCCCTCTCTCTGATGGAGTTGGCTCCATGGATGCAGAAGACACAAAATGAGGGCCCATAACAAACATAAAACAACTGGGAGAAAAGAAGGAAGACCTCCCCCATAACATTCCCTAGAAACTCAGATTCTCAGGAAAGTTTCCAGGTCCAGAGGCTGTAGGCCAACTCCTCAACTGGTGTAAATCAACACAGCTACAAGGAAGTCAACAGAGGGACACTGGTTTCCAGCAGCTGAGGTTCTGCTCATACAAAAGGAGAACATTACAGCTAATCTGTATGCCTATGCTTTCTAAATGTGTGTGTGTGAATATAGAATGGATATAGAGAATACAATGCTGACCCTTACCTCTGTCGGTTACCTCCTGCTCACTCACAAATTTATTCATGTTTTAATCTTTCCTCAACACTTCCTCCAGTCCTTTCTCCAAAGAGCTCCAGTACTGATAGGCAGCTGGCCTCTCAGGCTGTCCTGTCCTGTCCAGGATAGCCAGTTCAGATTATGCAAGCACTATTATGACATCGCTGTGACTGTGACATAGCACATAAACTGCTGCTGACCAGGTAGGTGCTGTGATGACATGGACAAGAGCCTCAAAGGTATTTAGGCTCCTAACTTGCACTGAAATCAATAGATGTGAGGAACCTAAATACATTTCAATATCTGGGCCCATCCATGTACGCAGTCCAATAGGTGGCTAAATTTGCTCCAGTGTAGAATTTCTCATTCGCTCTAAATCATTTTGAATTTTGGTTCCGTCCCTCTCTCAGTTTGCCACACTTTCCAATATTGGTTTTACTGGAAAATCTGCTCCTGGTTGAATGGATAGAAAATAAAAGCACCGAACAAAGAAAGAGAAGAAACTGCCTTGGAGAATGCACAGTGACACTTGAGTGTGGTTGGTTGGTTGGAATGCACAGTGACACTTGAGTGTGGGTGGTTGGTTTCCTTTGCTTTTTAATTCGGTTGATTAAAAAGCTTGATGAAATCTTATTGGACTGTATTACAAATATTGATTTTATATTGTTTTACAATGAATTGAAATTTATTCTTCATTTCCATGTCCCGCCAAACAAATCAACTAAATTATTTTTTGTTGTGTTTAATACAGTGTGGTGTCATATGTATGGCCATATGTAGAGGCCACACTTGATTTTGGAGATGATGTTGCCTTCAAAGCATTCAGGGTGATGACACTCTTTGCAGTAAACCATATGGAAAAAGAATTCCAATGACATGTGTCCTTTGCTATGTATAAGTGATTTTGTGCCTTACCCTTTCTGATTTTGCCCTTACACGGACATGCTATTCTTTTGTACTCCTCCTTAGTAATTCGTCCATGTTTCCCCATTTTGTAGGATTTCTTTTTGATTTTCAGGTCATTACAAAACTTCTGATGGAGCCATTGGCCTCTTACTATTCTTCCTGTCTTTCCTTTGCATTGGCACTTGTGCCTTTAATATTGTCTCCTGGAGGTTAAACTGCCAGCTTTCCTGAACTCCTTTATGCCTTAGACTTTTTCCCCATGGGTCGCTACCTACCAATTCTCTGAGGATGTTAAAGTCTGCTTTGGCAGTCCTTCTCCTGTCATTCTCACTCCTTCCTTTCCTTAGAATCATGAAATCTATCCTTCCTGATCCCTTTCACCCAAATCACCTTCCACCTTCACATTCACCACCAGCTCCTCCCTGCTGGTCAGAATCAAGTCTAAAATGGCTGTCCCCCCGCTTACTTCCTCCATTTTCTGAAACAAAGCATTGTCCCCAGTACATTCCAGGAACTTATTGGATAATTTTGGGTTTTACCGTATTCCTTTTTCAGCAGATGTCTGGGTAGGTAAAGTCCCCCATTACGATCAGGATTTGTCTTTTGCATATTTCTGTTGTTTGTTCTAGAAATGCCTCGTCTCCCTCCTCTTCCTGATTTGGTGGTCTGTAATAGACCCCCTACCAGGACCTCACCCCTGTTTATTCCCTCTTTTATCTTTACTCAGAGACTTTCAACTGGTCTGCTTCTCACCTCCTTCTGGACCTCAGAACAGGTTTACAATGCAATATGTCCTCTCTTTTTTTTCCTGCCTGTCCTTCCTCAACAAGCTATAGCCCTCTATACCAATAGTCCAGTCATGAGATTTATCCCATCAAGTATCTGTGATGCAGTTAAGCTCAGTTAAGATTCATGCACTAAAACTCCCAGTTCTTACTGCTTATTCCCCATTATTATTACTCCTTGCTTGTGTGTACAGACATCTAAGACGTTAAGCGGATGTCCCCATGGATTTCCCTCTTGTTTCTCTGGTAATTCTACTGCAATTTTCCACATCTACTTCTCCCCACACAGCTAGTTCTCTATTAAGGCCACCTTTTTTTTACCAGATGTCAGGTTCACATACTTCCATTTACCGTGACTAATCTCTTAAGCTAGCGGGGATGGCCACGCTATAAAAATATTTCTGTAGATCAGCATGTGATTATTTGTATTGCAGTACTGCCTCACAGTCCCAGTCACAGAGCAGGATCCCATTGTGCTAGGACCTGTACAAACAGAGAACAAGATGGTCCTTAACTGTCATTAATTAATTAACACATCTTAACAGCACAACAACAAGACAAGAGGGTAATAAAGCAAGCAAAAAAGCCCCCTTTGATCAGGTACCAGCAGATAACTAATATAGTGCTACCTATTTCGGGAACTTTCTTCCTGAGTCAGGGTCTGATGTGACTCAGCCCCTGTTCCATGCCATTGTGTAAACTGGGGACTCGTACATTTGCACAAGATGGAAAGTATCCAGTGGCACACAGTTGAGGCCTACTCCATTTTTAGTACATAAACAGCAGGCCGCTCTGCAAGAAGCTAAGGGCATGGTCAGCACAGAGAGTTTGCCTGTCTCTGTGCTGGTGTTCTGCACCCCTCACAGTCTACACCTGGCTCCATAAAGTCGGGCCTTTCAAAAATGCAGCATCAGGTAGGAGCGCAAGTAATTGTAAGAATGCTTGCTCATTGCAGCTGTTAACATCCGGGCAAGGCATCCACATATAAGTCCACTACGGATGGACCAGTGATGGGAAGAGTGTTCATGCATGTGACAAGTAACACCATGAACTATGTCATGCCACAGAACAAATTAAGATCAAGAACAGAACAAGAGTATGTGTGGCAAAACCATGACAAACACTGTGCAGGCATCAAGGAGCTCATAAATTAGCACATCATCACCCAAACACTGCCACAGCTTGACTTAGAACTTGGGCAACAGTAGACCCTCAAAAGGAGGAGGCCACAGCTTTACACCCGTGGTCACTGTGATGTTAACTGGCTGCATTTGACAAGAGCTGGATCAGAGGTTGACTTTGAGTGTATTTACAGGGGGCAAGGTTTTCACAACACAAGCCTTGTGCACACACGCAAATAGTGTTCTGCAGCAGTGCAAGTTGAGCTGCAGCAATGAGCAGCGGGATCCTGCTTGGGCTCGTAATTCATACACTTCTCTCACGAATGAGGATCAACAGATTAACCCATACTGAATGCAGCTTGACAATATACCATCACTTAAAACACATTACAGTCAGAGAGGATGATAAATATTCCATTTATACACATTATGTACAAGGCCCGAAATGACTGAGGATGCAAGAAAACAAAGCTGGTAAATACAGAAAATGCATTTGTCATAAATATAAAGGGAAGGGTAAACCCCTTTAAAATCCCTCCTGGCCAGAGGAAAAATCCTCTCACCTGTAAAGGGTTTAGAAGCTCAAGGTAACCTCGTTGGCACTTGACCAAAATGACCAATGAGGGGACAAGATACTTTCAAAAGCTGGGAGGAGGGAGAAAAAACAAAGGGTCTGTGTCTGTGTCTGTCTGTCTGAAATCAGTGGAAGCTAGGAGCCTAAATACCTACTGTAGAATTTGACCCAATAACCACAATAATACTAATTTGCATTTCTAGAGAGATTTTCTTCTTCAAAGCATTTTACACACATGTTTTCTAACTCTCTGCTTCAAATAAAAGCCATTATTGACAGACAATTATATTTTTCCGTCACAGCACAGACAAATAGGAGAGTGAAGAGAACACAGTTTATTAATGGGATTTTAAGCAGGTTCTCGTATGGAAAATAATTAAAGATCCAGCACTCAAAAGATGACTCTGCTTAGCTGTGTGCCTTGTGGCTTAAAGCAGAATTCCAAGAACATTACTTCGCTTTTTGAAATGGTTTCTCAATTCATGACAACTCAAAATATCTGCTTCCACCTAGTGGTGCGGGTTTGCATAACATGTGTTGTTTGTATTCCCTGTTTTCGATATCTTTGCCTAAAAGATAAAATACATCCGAATCTACTGAGACAATTCACACTTCTGCACAAAGCCACAACAGCACTAAGAATGTATATCTTTGTTAGCAAATAGGATCATTAGGGAGAAGGAAAAGGATAATCTCAGAAAGAGGCTCTCTCTTTCTCCTTCACTTTATTCTATCTAGGTTTTTCTACTGTTCTCATCAATGAAGTATCTGAGTAGCTTCCTCTAGTACATTAATAATATGACTCACATCTGTCATGGTCATATCTTTTATTGGACTAACTTCTGTTGGTGAAAGGAGTGCACAGAGTTCTCCTTCAGGTCCTTGAAAGGTTATTTCTTTCACCAACAGAAGTTGGTCCAACAGAAGATATTACCTCAGCTAGGGTGACCAGATGTCCTAAGTTTATAGGGACAGTCCAGATATTCGGGGTTTAGGCGCCTATCAATCCCACCCCACCCCCATCACGATTTTTCATACTCACTATCTGGTCACCCTATCCCTCCCCCACCTTGTCTCTCTAATAGCCTCGGAATGACATGGGAGTTTGTTCTCCTGTCACAGGCTGTCCCCTGAGAAAGCTCTATCTACTGCACAGACAAGCCTCATCCTTCTAGTAGAACACTTCATGGTGCCTGAGAAATAGGCCCTGTCAGCCACACCCCTAATCCCAGGGATTTACCTGATATTTTAGATATACGGGCCCTGGCCACTGAGCCCCTGGAAGAGAAGGACTGCGACCTGGAACCTGACTTGATGTGTTCACGTTGCAGAAGTATGTACACAGTGTCGGAAGGCAAACAACAAACAACACTTCAATGGTCACTGAATGAGGGGCCTGTGGAAAAAAATACGACCATTGTGCAATTCAAGACTGTGTCAAAATGCACGTGCACAGTACTCAGACTCCCTGAATCCTGGCATTTCCGAACTTTCCATTGCTCAGTTTTGCAAACTTACTAATTGTTATTTTCATGCAGATTTTTATGTATTTGTTGGGCGTCTAAAGATATAAAAATACAGACATCGGTTCATATCATTGTCGTGCAAACATCCCCATTTCATTGTTTGTTTTTAAAGAAAAAAGGACAGGACTAGGTTCTGGCAATTTCTGTATTGAGCTGTAAAGAAAGATATTTTTAAGGGTTTTGAACTGTCGAAACAGAGGCACAGAGATTGTCTCACACAGGGAGGAGTGGGTGATGCAGTGCACACTTTCCCAAGCCAGCAGAGCTGCTGGACCCCAAGAGATTCCCCCTCTATTCCTGAGTCAACCTTTGCCAGAAGCAAGCAGACAGAAGGACAAAAGTCGCTCTCCATTTTAATAAAGGCTCTTGTAACTTCCTGGGTAAACTGGTCCCTTCCATTCTTTAGCTGACTATTACTCAGGCTCTTTTCTTACTGGCAAACTTGAATTTTGATTTTTCTACGTCATGGCCAGTCTTTATCGTCTCTCTTGTAAACTTGAATATGCCAATCCCTGAGACGACATACTTTCTTGTTTTTTCCTGATTCGGCAATCCTAGCTTTGGGGATTGAGCTCCCATTTAAGGTACTTTTAATGATGACCCCCAGTCCTTTATTTCATCTATCAGGATGTTCAAAGAGAGCAGCTACCCTTCACTGAACGCCACTGCTCTGACTTTGGATTCCCTTGTAGAATGTGTGGGGCTGGGGTAGTTGTCTCAGCTGGATTCTTAATCCAGAGGAAAGACGCTCTCCCCTGTTCAATCAAGATCAGAAATGGCACATAGATTTGGGAGAAAAAGTACATTTTATTTTTACTCTATTTTCTTAGTTCTCAAAAGGAACAGTACAACAAAGATAAAAACATTGTGAATAATCAATATAGGTATTGATGTATCTCGTCTGAAATGGGACAGCTGCTCTTCTACTCTCGGGATGGATGCTATGTCAATAGATAAGATAAAAAGACAGGCCTAACTGAGAGACTGAACCCATATGAGGGCCAAATTCTGCTCCTCGGTTACATGAGTATGTCGCTCCCCGACTAGGGCCCAAATCTGTGTAAAGAAGAGTACATCTGGTCCCAAGGGAGTATCGAACAACTTCCAAACTGTATAAGAAGGGTGGTTGAGTCTAAACTAGAAAGACAGTTCCAAATATGGACCGCAGTTCAGGAAAGCAGCCTTATTCATCCCAGCATATGATGTAAGAAAATTCTGAAAATGTGGATCTTAGATCATGGTCATAATTTAAAAAAATTAATTGACACAGCGGACACCATTCACATTTGAAACATAAAGTATCTTAAAACTGTCCTAGCTTGAAGTGGTGTGAAACTGCTTCAGGAAATGTGGTCCTCTTACAAGTGTAGATGTGAGGTTGCACATATGGTAAAGCCATTTATACAGAATACATGCTGATCTTAATCCTACAAATTTCCTAAACACTATACAGAATATCTAATTGCTTATTTTTAAATCCTAATCAGAGGAAAATTAAAATGATTTGTGCAAATAATTGAATTCTAAGGATTGTGTAACAACAAACACTCTTATTTTCTAGATCTACTGAGAGCTAGCTCTGAGAGAACAAAACAGTATTTTCAGTGTTTATGGGTCTTTACTGAAGCAGGTCTATTCTTTATCGAAGAACAGGAAAAGAAAAGAATTCACAATATTGTTATCCCTTTTGACATGAGTAATTCGTGAATATTTTGGGTCTTGTGAGTTGTTTCCATTGGGGGAGAAATGGATGATGGAGTCAGGTATTTTTTTGACACAATCCTGCTTATTTACAAAGAATGTACACAAAGTTCTATTTCCCTAACGACAGCAGGAATAGTTTCTTGGCTCACAATTCCAAGCCTCTTTCTATCCAGCAGTCTACCCTAAAGCGCGCGTGCTCTCTCTCTCTCTCTCTCTCTCTCTCTCTCTCTCTCTCAACTTTTTCTGAGATCACACTACAAATACTTCTCTGGGGCTCCTTTGTGCTTCTGCGGTGTCACACTCCCTCTCTTCCTCCCCCCCGCCCGAACCCCATCTCCCTGCATTTGCATTCAGACCCTAGTGAAAGCCCCTTCCACTGTATGGCTCAACTCCTAGTCCAACTTTACTTGATGGTGACTTCTATTAAGTCAGCCATCTGTTCCACAAAAGAGCTTGATTGTTTTTACATTGATCCTGAATAAAGGACAACTGGTATGCCCACCAGCTTCAATAAGGCTTCCCCTTTCCCCAGCATAACTACCTGTTTTCATGTTGTTTTTATAAATCTGTATCTTGTACATGTCCGCAAAACCCACAGCATTCTTTTATTTTTACTAACCTGAAACAGGATATTGAATGCATAATTTCAGTTACACCAATGTAAATCTGTGGTAATTCATTAGAATTAGTCCATATTTATCCTGGTGGCAAAATAGGTTAGCACGTCACTAGAGAAAACATGACACTTTTTGATAATTGTTATTGTTGCCGGCACCCAGTGCCGAGAGGCTAAACAACAGCTGAGGTTGGTTCGCTACCCGCTGTGCTACACCCAATAATCACAACGGGGTGGAGAAGCAGAAAAGTTTATTTGCAGCTGCAAAAAGGTCCAGGGAGAATAGAATCTCCAATCCTGCACCCAGAGCAGGAAGTTACACAGGCTTTTATACATCCTTTTTCCCAGCATACCTATCCAATAGCAAGCTGCCCTAAGTATCCATATAGCCAGCCAATCCAGTTCCCAGCTAGTGCCCTTGTTCTCTGTATCATTTGTTAAACTATACATAAAGCTGCTTTATTCAGCATTGTTCTTCCATATCTGCCCTGTTTGGCCTTGTTTAGTTTCAGGCAGTCTGACTCTGCAACATATTGTTGCAGATCCTCAGCATAACTGCTGCGAGTGCCTCCAGGCGCGGGGGCCAAGGACACTTGGGCCTAGTATGCAGAGCTGCTGCGAGTGCTTCCAGGCGGGCGGGGGGGCAAGGGTGGGGGGAAGGACACCTGGACCTAGTGCGAGGGGGCCTCATCGACACTCGTGGTCTTCCATCCCCTCGAGTTACCTAGTGGCCGTGCCCCAGTGTCCCCACTGAACTCCCACATCTGAACTCCCAGCCAGAGCCCGTACGTGCTCCACCACTAGAGGCCCTGATGCAGCAAGCCACCCCATACAGCAAAACAAAACTACTCCCCACATGGCATTAGGATGGCAAACGATAATAGAGAAAGATAAGAACTTGCTCTAACAGGGGTTCTCCAACTTCATTGCACCACGACCCCCTTCTGACAACAAAAATTACTTCGCGACCCCAGGAGGGAGAACCAAACCCTGAGCCCGCCCAAGCCCTAGCTCCCCCGGGCCAGAAGGGGCCAAAGTCAAAACCCAAGGGCTTCAGGCCCAGGCAGGGGGCGGGGGGAGCTGTAACCTGATCCCAGGGCTGAAGCCCAAGTCTCAGCCCTGCTGCCCAGGGCTCTCAGGCTTGGGCTTCAGCCCTGGGCCCAGGCAAGTCTAACTCCAGCCCTGGCGACCCTATTAAAAAGGGATCCCGACCCACAGTTTGAGAACCACTGTGCAGTAACATGCACTGATTATTGGTGATACTTGGTTTCCTCACAAAGACATGCACAAGGTTACATGGAACTCACCAGATGGTTAAACCACAAACCAGACTGAACACATGCCAGGAGACCAGGTTGTAGGCGGTCAGGCATAGTGGTCAGAGTGGGAGTCATACCTAGTGGTGAGTGTCCAAATGCCAAAAGCAGGGATTGAGACAGGGCCAAAACCAAGAAGCAGGTCCAAAGATTAGAACTAGAGTCAGAATCCAAATGCCAGAGCCAAGAATCAAGTAGGGTGACCAGACAGCAAATGTGAAAAATCGGGGTGGGGGTGGGGGGTAATAGGAACCTATATAAGAAAAAGACCCCCAGGTCAGGACTGTTCCTATCAAATTGGGATATCTGGTCACTCTAGAATCAAGAGAGAGTCGGAGTCAGGAATCAGAGCCAAGGGTCAGAACCGGATCACCGGGGCCAGGGAAGAAGGGAGCAGGGCTTGTTCTGAGGAAGGAGCAAGGCTGGGTGTAGGACAGGATCTGGGCTGAAGCTGTGGAGGAGCAGAGCAAAAGCAGGGCTTGGCAAGAGCTGAGCCCAGGGAGGCAGAGAATCACTGAGCACCCAGCGAGCGACTGCTGCTGCTGAGTTTAAGAACCAGGCAGCTAACTTCTTCAGCCAATCTGGCAGGGTGGTCCAAGCAGGCTAGTGTCGGAGGATGGTGCCGTGGGGAAGGCGAGCAGAGCTTCATCATCATGGGCTTGCTTCTGGACGGCGCCGTGCCTTGTGGGGCCGGAGGTCTATCTTGCCTGGTGGGAAACTGCGGTGCCATCATAGAATCATAGAATATCAGGGTTGGAAGGGACCGCAGGAGGTATCTCGTCCAACCCCCTGCTCAAAGCAGGACCAATCCCCAATTTGTGCCCCAGATCCCTAAATGGCCCCCTCAGGGATTGAACTCACAACCCTGGGTTTAGCAGGCCAATGCTCAAACCACTGAGCTATCCCTCCCCCTAGCAATCAAGTCCCTGGCTACCTCAAACATGTCTATAATGGAAGGGAGCTCCTGCTCCTCCACCTGGCACTCTCTAGCAGGAGGGTCCTGCCAGAGGGTGGGGAAGGGCCAGGATAAGTGTAAAGCAGCTCTGAGACCTCTGCCCATCATAGAGGAGCCTTTCCAGAGGGTGGCCATGGACATAGTGGGGCCCCTCAGCAGGGCAACCCGGTCGGGGAAGAAATACATTCTGGTGGTGGTAGATTTCGCTATGCGCTACCCCGAGGCAGTGGCCATGTCGTCTATGGAGGCAGACACCGTGGCAGACGCGCTGCTCACCATTTTCAGCAGAGTGGGGTTCCCCAAGGAGGTCCTTACAGACCAGAGGTCCAACTTCATGTCAACCCTGCTCCAGTGCTTGTGGGAGAAGTGTGGGGTCTGACACACCTGGGCCTCGGCGTGTCACCATCAGTCCAACGGGCTGGGGGAGAGGTTCAACGGGACCCTAAAGATGATGCTGAAAACCTTTATGGACCAGCACCCACAGGACTGGGAGAAGTATTTACCCCACCTGCTGTTCACATACAGGGAAGTGCCTCAGGAATCCACAGGGTTTTCCCCTTTCGAGTTGTTGTATAGGAGGAGGGTGAGGAGACCCTTCGACTTGATGAGGGACGAGTGCGGGGGGAAGGCCTCCCCCGATGGAGTATGTACTGACCTTTCTGGAAAAGCTCACGGAGCTCATGGGCTTGGCCAGGGGAAACCTAGCCAGGGCACAGAGGAAGCAGAAGGTCTGGTACGACCGCTCAGCACGTGCCTGCTTCTAGGCTACCAGGGACCAGGGGATACTTCTCATCCCCATGAGGAAGCACAAGCTGCAAGCTGCCTGGGACGGCCCCTTCAAGGTCATCAGACAGGTAAATGAAGTGAAATATGTAGTGGAACTGTCCATCCGGGCACAGCGCCACTGGGTGCACCATGTCAACATGATGAAGCCATACTGGGCCAGGGAGAAGTTGGGGCTGGCTGGGTGTGGGCAGTGGGAGGAGAAGGGAGAGGATCCCCTGGTGGGACTCCTCCCTGAGGTGGGGGCTGACCCCTCGCTGGAATCAATTCTCCTCTCAGACCAGCTAACCCCTGCCCTGCAGGCAGAGATCAGAGAGGTGCTGCCTTCACACCGGCAGCTGTTCTCCAGCCGGCCTGGGCTCACTAACCTGGCTGTTCACCGGGCGGAAACAGGAGCCAATCTTCCCATCAGGTGTTCCCCATTCAGGGTCACTAGGAAAACAGCCCAGGACCTGGAGAGAGAGGTTGGAGACATGCTGGCTTTAGGGGTGATACAGCCGTCCTCCAGCCCCTGGGCCTCTCCCATGGTGCTGGTCCCCAAGAAGGACGGGTCGATCCGGTTCTGTGTGGATATGGGAAGTTCAGTGCCATCACCGTGTCCGATGCCTACCACCGATAAAATCTCTAGACAAGTTGGGGGGGGGGCGCTGATGTGATGAAGTGGGACTGTTCTTAATGGTTCCTCTGAATAGTGTGGGGGTGCCTCAGTTTCCCTATGCAGTTCTTAAGTATCTAGGTGGTGGGATAAGGGTGTATGATCACTGCAGAGCCCTAGAGGGCAGGTGTGTGCAGGAGTCTGGACACAGAGAATGGCCGACACCCTGTTTCCTGGCCACTGATGGCCTGGGCCCTTCCCCCCTGCAGGGTGAGAGCTAAAGGGTTGGAGAACAAGGGAATCAGGTGACCTCCTGGCCCCGGAAAGGAACAAAGCCCAGAAGAGGAGGGGCTGGAGGGAGTTTCAGTTTGGGGCTGGCTGGGACATGGAGTAAAGGGCAGACGTGGTTGTCTGGCTCACTGCCCCCCAAAATGGACCCAGCTGAGGGGTCCTGTTCTCTGCACCTACAAGCTCTGTTTTAGACCATGTTCCTGTCGTTTAATAAACCTCTGTTTTACTGGCTGGCTGAGAGTCACATCTGACTGCAAAGTTGGGGTGCAGGACCCTCTGGCTTCCCCAGGAGCCCCACCTGAGTGGACTCACTGTGGGAAGCGCACGGAGGGGCAGAGGATGCTGAATGCTCCGAGGTCAGACCCAGGAAGCTGTGTGAGCTGTGGGTCCTGCAGACAGTCTGCTCACAGACAGGAGACTTCCCCAGAGTCCTGACTGGCTTCATGGGGAGCAGTTCCAGAGCATCGTCCGGGGACTCCATGACAGCTATCAAATCCCCCCCCACTCTTCTCTTCTGCAGACAAAATAACCAAAGTTCCCGCAGCCTCTCCCCATAAGTCACGTGCCCCAGCTCCCTACTCATTTTCATTGCCCTCCACTGGACTCTCTCCAATTTGTCCGCATCCTTTCTGTAGTGGGGGCCCAAAACTGGACGCAATACTCCAGATGAGGCCCTCAGCAGTGCTGAATAGAGGGGAATAATCCCTTCCCTCGATCTGTGGGCAATGCTCCTACTAATGCAGCCCAATATGCTGTTAGCCTTCTTGGCAACACGGGCACACTGCTGACTCATATCCAGCTTCTCATCTGCTGTAACCCCAGGTCCTTTTCTGCAGGTCCTTTTCACCAGTTCCTTATCCACCTTTCAATTCTCATATTAGACCCCATCTTCTCCAATTGAACTAATAATTTCCCAATTGTATCAAATGCCTCACTGACATCCAGGTAGATTAGATCATTGGTTCTCAAACTGGGGGTCACAACCCGGTTAAGTGGGGGGGTCACGAGCCCCAACCCCAGCGCGCGGCTGTAAGTTGCGAGCCCCGACCCCTGCGCCAGGCTGTCAGCTCCGACCCCTGTGTGGAGCTGCGGGGCTACGAGCCCCAACCCGGGCACACGGCTGTGGGTCCCGACCCCTGTGCTAGGCTGTGAGCCCTGACCCCGGTGAGCGGCTGTGAGTCCCGACCCCGACCCCTGCACCGGGCTGTGAGCCACGACCCCGGTGTGCAGCTGTGAGTCCTGACCCCAACCCCTGGGCCGGGCTGTGAGCCCCGACCCCGACAGGGAATCGTGGTTGTGAGCACCGACTCCAACCCCCATACAGGGCTGCAAGCCCAGACCCCAACCCTGGGCAGGAGCGGGGCTGTGATCCCTGAGTCCGACTGCCACATGGGGTTGCAAGTCCTGACCCCAACCAGGAGTGGGGCTGTGAGCCCTGAGCTGGGGCATCCAGGACGCTGTGAGCCCCGATCCCTGTAATGGGGTTTCAGGCGGAGCCCGGCCATGCTGAGGGTTATCAGCCGAGAGCACACACAGGGTTGTCAGCCCCGAGCCCCGCCACCCTCTGCGTTTTAGTCTTAATTTAAAAGCAGTGAGTAAAGGTAAATTCATTTTAAGCCATAGGGTTTAAATTTAGTATTTAACATAGTGTTAAATATCAAAAATGTGTTTTTAATTTTTAAGGGGGGGGTCGCACTCAGAGGCTTGGTGTTCGAAAGGGGTCACCAACACAAAAAGTTTGAGAACCACTGTCTTAGATCTACTGCATTTCCTTTGTCTAAAACCTCAGTTATCTTCGCAGAGAAACAGATCAGGTTGGCCTGGCAGGACCCACCGATTGTAAAACCAGGTGATATTTTATCCCAGTTACCGTTCACCTCTTTGTCCTTCATTACTTTCTCTCTCAAAATTTGTCCCAAGACCTGGCAGACAGTTGAGGTCAAATTAAAAGGCCTGTAGATACCTGGACCACGTTTTTTTCCATTTCTTAAAAATAGGAA
Organism: Caretta caretta; assembly: GCF_965140235.1. Lineage (NCBI taxonomy): Eukaryota > Metazoa > Chordata > Testudines > Cheloniidae > Caretta > Caretta caretta. The sequence continues at coordinate 17,745,791 of NC_134225.1, forward strand.
CTATATTAGCAATTCTCCACTCCCCCGCCCCGAGTTTACAGAGTCATCAGAAATCCTTGCTATTGGGCTTGCAATTCCATGTGCCAGTCCCCTTACTCTGCATGGATGGAGCTTATGGGGTGCTAGGGGCTGCAGTGAGTGGGGTGGGAGGACCCAGTAGGGGGCACTCGCCCCTTCTAGTCTGTGCCGGCCCCAGCATAGTGCTCAATTTGTGCTATTTTGGGGGTTGTAAATCTAAGCTCCTGAGCGCTTGTCACTAAGGAGCCCATGTGCAGTGCAGCCTGGTCATAGAATCATAGAATATCAGGGTTGGAAGGGAGCTCAGGAGGTCATCTAGTCCAACCCCCTGCTCAAAGCAGGGCCAATCCCCAATTTTTGGCCCAGATCCCTAAATGGCCCCCTCAAGGATTGAACTCACAACCCTGGGTTTAGCAGGCCAATGCTCAAACCACTGAGCTATCCCTCCCCCCTGGCTCCCTGGCCCAGCTCCCCACGCTCTGTGCAGCACAGTGCAACTAGATGTGGGATTCTTCACTTGTCCTAATCTACTGTGCTGTGTGGCTGTTAAACAGCTGCTCCGTCCCACCCCAGAGGTGGCTGCATCTCAGTGCTGGGCAAAGGATCCCTGTATAAATAGCCCCTGCGCCCCACCCCAGAGGTGGCTACATCTCAACCCCAGGGATGAACTGAGTGACTGGAATACAAGTGACTCTAGTCCTGGGAGTGACCAGGGCTGCTGGGCCTCTTGCCAGGGAGGTGGGCAAGAGATTGGGGCCCTGAGGTGGTGCAAGGCCGGGGCCGAGATTCTTCTGGCCGTGGGAGCCCAGTGACTCAGTCAGTGCCCTGCTCCCAGCCAGCCCTCCCCATTCACCGAGCCCTTCGTGCCAGCCATGTCGCTCTGAGTTGCATTAGGTGCCACTTGATAGGTCACCTACAATCACACGGTTTCTTTTCGGTGCCTCGACTGGGCAGCGGGTAATGAGAGGTGGATAACTGATTCTCCAGGCCAGGACTACAGACCTGCTCCCCCGCTGCGCCAGGGATGCCCCGCTGGTCCCATCTCTGCCCCAAGAGCCTCCCCCTGCAGTCCCTGGCAGGGAAGGGATTGCCCCACTGCCAGCGCCCAGCAGGCCTATGTGTGACATGAGTTTGGGGGTCTCAACCCCGTCCCTAGGGGGATGGGTCCATGCTCTGACGGGGATTAGCTGACAGCCAAGGACTGGCCAAGAGTGCCCTCCCCGCCTTCTCGGGCAGGGCAAGGGGTGGAGTACAGAGTGATCTGCTGTGGGGCCCAGGCCCTCAGTCTCTGGGGCTGGCAGCACTGCCCCAGCGATGAACCTCCCCCAGGGGCAGGGAGCAGCTGCCGGGTCCAAAGCATCCCAGCAAACACTGGCCATTCGGCACCAGCCAGGGGAAGGTCTCGCACCCAGGCCATTCTGGATCAGAAGCGTGTGTGGAGAGATGGGAGCTGAACACGGACCCCTCTCCAAACTCCCAGCAGCCCCCAGGGCCTCGTCCCTGCGATCCCTCTACCGCCATGGGCACAGGGACCCTCAGCCAGCGCCCCCATAGGGCCCAACAGTGGGGAACCCAGCCCCTTACCTGGCTGGTCCCTCCCACGGCCTTGACGCTGGCCCCAGTTCAGCCCCGTTCCCCCACTCTGCAGGGCTCTGGAGAAGCCTCCACTGGCAGCTTTGCCGCTGGCGCTCTGTGGCAGCTCCTGCCGAGGCCCCAGGGCCCAGGCCGGGCAGCGCTGCCCTCCCAGGGGGCTCGTTAGCCAGGGCCATGCAGAAGCCTGGGGCCCAAAGGCCAACCATGGCTCCCCAGCCAGGAGCGGATTTCCTTGACACCTGGGTACCCCAGGGGGCCGGATCCTAAAGAGCAGGAGGGGAAGATGCAGAAAGAGGAGAGCTGTGCCCGGGGCCGTGGAGCGGGGGGATGGGACAGAGCGACGTTTAAACCAGAGGGGCGGAGGGCGCACCCCATCTTCCTCAGAGCCCTGGGCTGGCCTGTGCCCCCTGGCCCCAGGGGTGGGGGCTGGAAAGTGACTTGCCTTGCCCCAGAGTGCCAAGGCCACTGGCTGTACCGGAGAGACAGGGCAGCTGCAGGAAACCGCCCCCCCTCCCCGCCCCCGAGCCGGGCTCCGTGGGGCCAGGATTCAGGCCTGGGGAGCTTTGGGCCTTGTGGAGGGGACTCCAGCACTGGGGAAAGGGCCAGCTCGACTGCCCCAGAGCCCAAGGCTTGCGTCACACCCCCATCCCCCACGCCAACGGCCCTGCCCTGAAGGGACCCATCTAGGGGCAGAGCGGAGCTCAGGCTCTGTAACCCCAGCATGCTGGTCCCACAGCTGGCAGGCAACGCGGGTGCTGTCCCAACAGGAACTGGACTGAGCCCCTCTCCACAGCCCCCACCCACTGTCAGACACTGCTCCCCTGGGACAGCTTCGAACCCGTGCCCCAAAGAGGAGAGACGCCCCCTACCCCGCCAGCCCAGAATATTATTACTCATCTTACATAGCACTGTACAGCAAAGCACTTCCCAAAGGAGGTCAGTGTCATCATCCCCACTGTACACATGGGGAAACTGAGGCAGAGGGCAGGGAAAGGATTTGCTCAAGGTCACCCAGTGGCAGAGCCAGACATAGACCTCCAGTCTGCTGCATCCCAGTTCAGTGCTTTACCCACTAGGCCACACTGCCTCCCTTGAATCATAGAATCATAGAATATCAGGGTTGGAAGGGACCTCAGGAGGTCCTTTAGTCCAACCCCCTGCTCAAAGCAGGACCAATCCCCAATTAAATCATCCCAGCCAGGGCTTTGTCACGCCTGACCTTAAAAACTTCTAAGGAAGGAGATTCTACCACCTCCCTAGGTAACGTATTCCAGTGTTTCACCACCCTCCTAGTGAAAAAGTTTTTCCTAATATCCAACCTAAACCTCCTCCACTGCAACTTGAGACCATTACTCCTTGTCCTGTCATCTTCTAAAAGAAGACTCTGTGGCCATAGCTCGGGAGCAGCTTTCCTTCCACGCACTGCCAGGGGGAGGCATGAGATGTTTAGTTTTGTCTGTCCCAAGTGTGGGGAGGCACGAGCCACCCCGGGTCCCACACAGGTGCCTCTGTCCAGATGGCACGAAGGCCGAGTGGGCCCATCAGCTTTGGTGCCCCTCTTGCGCCCCAACATTCAGAAGTCACTAGTCAGGCCTCAAAATCATGAGATTTGCTTTAAAAATCACAAGATTTTAATATTTGTTTGCATTCTGGCGTGGCTGTGTTTGGGAGGTGCGAGGTCTGGGGCTTCTCCTCCACGCCGAGGGTGGGCACTTTATCTAACGAAAGCGAAGATTCTTCGTTACTGATCCCATTCCAACTCACCCACCCACCCACTGCTGGGCTCACCATGCAATGATGGGCGTTGGCAACGCTGGCCATTTAAGGGTTAAAGTGTGACAGGGTGTTGGTCTACCCTGGCACTAGAAGGGCAGCAGGAAGAGCAGCAGCCCCACAATTGAGCTGCCTTGGAAATTTGGGGGGGTGTGTGGAACCCTTATGGTTTCACCCTTGCAAAAAATTTTCAAAAGCCAAAAATGTGTATGTGTGTGTGTGTGTGTGTGTGGTTTTTTTCATTCCCTCCCATCCACTTTCCAGTGGCAAATGAGAAAAGGACAAAGGGCAGAGAAATGGGGGAGGGAGGGGTAATTTTTCAAAGGCTTTTTTTAAATTGCTCATCAAAAACCTGAAATGTTTAGAAAGAAGCAAATTTTTTCTTCAACACTGTCAAGAAAAAGGCCAATTTACCAACAAAAAAGCTCAGGCTTTAGTTAAAAAAGGAGCGAAAGAAGCAGGGCTGAAATAGGTACAGAATATAATGAAAGGAGGGGGGTGCTCCTATTTGCCCCCCTTCACCTGCCCCAGTGTTACAAGAGCAATGGGACGCTCTGTGAAAGCAAATGTCAAGGGAAGTTACATAATTAGCCAGGGGAACTCGCTGCCACTAGATGTCACTGACATTGCGAGCCTGGCAGGATTCAGACAAGGATGGTGCGGGGTGGGGGAGCAAGGGTGTCAGGACAGAATTTAGAAAACAGGGCACAAGGCCACTGCTGACTGTCAGGATGAGGGAGATATGCCCCTCTTCCCCTCCTCCCCCGACTGGTTATGTCATCATTAGCCACTAGGAGGGGGTTCTTGCACCTTCCTCTGAAGTAGCTGGTGCTGGGGTGGCTGGCCCCATTGATCTGATTTGGGGAAGGAGGCAGCAGGGAGAGGGCAGGGTACTGGGCTAGATGGGTCCTGTGACGCTAGCAGACCAGGTGCCAGCTCATGCCCAGGCCCTTAGGCCTCACTGAACACTGACAAATGCAGAGCTTGACCCAGCCTGTGTGTTAGCTGTGTGACAACAGCTGCTGATCAGCGTGTGTGGAGTGTTTCGACTTGTGGAATTGCTTGCAGGATTGATCTCTCCCATAACCTCTGTAGCCCGGGGTATAAAGTTAGAATGAATGTTTGCATCATAAACCTCTGTAACTGCTCTACACCACTGAGTTTGCAAGGCAGCTTGCGTCCACCTAACACTGCGTCTACACTAAAATTTGGCTCCCGCTGATGTAACTCACCTGCTTTGCCGACTTAATCATGCCACTTCCCCCAGTCAGCGTAGTTAGGTCAATGCAGTGTCAGTGTACATACTGCGTTGCTTACATCGACTGTCCCGCAATGCCCCACACTGACAGTACAATCGATACCACACACCACAGACACAAAGAGCCAGGTGTACACACACACAAGTGCTGTAACTACTGTGGCGGCTGCATGCAGGGCGATTTGATTTTGTAGTGTAGCCGTGGCCTGTGTAATTCCCCCAACAGGGGAGAAGCATGAATTAGTGTAAAGTGCTGGGCCTGCCCATTGAAACCAAACGAGCCATTGCGAAACATCCTTACTGATTGCCTCTGTTGTTAGATATTTCACTGCGTGTGTGTGTGTTCTCCCTGTGTGCTGCCCCAGCTCTGTGCAGACAGCCAGCACAGCAGACCTTGAGTGAACCACCCAATGACCACAAGATCCGTTAAGGGACGAAGGCACCCGGCCAGGTTTATTGTTGACAAGGCATGCTAATAGCACCTGGCAGACTCTACGAGGATACTAAGACACGTATGCCTGTGACAATGGACGCAGCTCAGTGAATGGTGGGACTTTCCATTGCCTTCTTGGCTGGACCAACACATTCTCTCAGAGATACCCTGATACAAACAAGCTGCCCCTCTGACTTAGATACTGCCCTCTGACCTGGCTAGTTATTGTCCACTTTTTTTGTACATGTTGGTTTGATTAAAACATTTGTATTTATTACGTTGCTATTTGACCTTATCTTTTAGGAGGGCTCAGTGTGTTCCTGTTATCCTTGGGGAATGTTTTTGTGCCATTCTTGATATTGTGGTTTTTGTACCACGCTTCTGGAATGTGTTTGTGTGAGTCCTTTGTGGCGAGCACTGTCCAGGACTGCGCGTTTCTGCACGATCAGCGCTGGGCTGGCCAGATTCTGGGAACGTGCAAGTGGGCAGGGCCTGATGTTTGCTCACAGCAGGGAGAGGGGATACTGGGCTGGATAGGCCCTGTAGGAACCAGCCAGGCTGAGTTTCCTGCAGGGCAGAGGGAGGTGACTGGGCCTCGTTAGATGCAGCCTGGGGGGCTGGCTGTGGTGAGGGGGTCTTGGGCTTTGGGGGGGTTCTCTGCAACAAGCTGTCTCTGTGACTGATGCTGATCACACTACGCTGCCCCCTTCTTAAAGCCCAGCCCAGCAGCTGGAGCCCACCCAGTAATTAGGAAATGAGATTTAATTTCAGGCAACAAAATGCCACGAAAGTGGCGGGTGAGCCGGCTTTGGGCTGTGCGGTAAGATGATAAGCAGCATCACACGTGCTGGTTGGTTGCATAAGTGTGAACTTGGCTCAGGCTGGTCGCCTTCCCCACCCCCCGCCCAGCCCTGGAGGTTGGGGGCCGACTCTGGGGAGGGCTGGGGAACGAGATGCTGGGTCCCTGCCCAGGAGAAGGGGTGTGCGCTGGGCATCATTCTGGGATTGCTCAGCCCCCAGCATGGCCTGGCCCAGGGCAGGGACCCAGCAGTCCATACCCACAAGGGATGGGCAGGTTGGGGACAGGGCTAGCTCAGTTTGGGTTTGGTGAACTCTGATCTTTAGACAATATTTCCTCTAGGGCCCATTGGATGCACCCGTACTGCCTACAGGGGGCACTGCTGCTGCATGGGGGTATCACCCACCCGCACCTCCTGCCTCCCACTGCCCCACCCCAAATCACCCCGTGGCCCCTCCACCCATGCACTGTATACAGCTTGCAGATACTATAAACCTCTCCCCCTCCCTGCTACCCCCACTGCCTCCCCTCAGCCCTGCTGTAAGCCCCCCAAGTCACCCCGCTCTGCCCCAAACAATCTCCCTCCAGCAGGGTCTGCATGCAGGTCTCTGCAGGATGAGCTCTTCTGCAAGCCTGGTGCAGCTTCACCTGTCCCTGGGTCCCAGCTCCGCCCTAGTCATGATCCCCCCAATCCAGGCCCAAAGGTCTTGGGGGCCCTGGCACAGCTGGCACTGGGAGACAGGGGCATCTTGGCACCCCATTCCCACCAGCCCCCAGGGCTGGGACCAGCAGTGATCAGCTCCCCCAGGCCCACTGCATGGGCTGATGTGTGCAGCCCTCTCCAGTTGCCCTCACCAGGGCCTGGGGCAGAGCATGGCAGAGCCAGGGCAGAGGGGTTGGGCCTGTCTGCTGGACCCACCCTCCCTCCTGGCACCGACCAGGCCCATGGCCAGCTGTCTCAGGCCTGCACCCCCCTCCTGCTTCTGGGGGCAGGCTGAGGGGTACAGCGTGTGTGGCTGGGGTGCCCCTTGCTCAAGGTGCAGGCCCGGGGTGCACACGGAGCCCCGGTGGCAGCCCAGCTGTAAGGGCAGCCATGGGGGGAGCTGGCGAGCCCACAGTCGGGCAGGTGTCTCCACCGGAGCTTTTTAATTCCGCGCCCCCAATTCGCCGCCCACCTGCTTGGCAGCCGCGCAGCAATTATCCAAATGGCTGTTAATTGCGGCTGATAATTCCCCACGGGGATCAGGGATGGAAAGCTCCGCAGCTGAGCAGATTGGGGCTGGGCCCGAGCAGCAGATCCCAGGTGCCAGGGTCTCTCACCCCGTCCACAGCAGGCACGCAGTGCTGGCCGTGCTCGTGTGCCCAGCAGGGAGACAGGAGCTGGCCCGGGGGAGGGGAAACGGGGCCTGCTGGGCTCTATGGGACTGACCTGTGCCGGGGCACATTCCCCAGCAGGCTGCGTGTGCCATTATTAGCAGGAGTATGAGGGGAGAGAAGGATGGGCAGAGCCAGGGGGGCTGGGAGGCAGGACTCCTGGGTTCTGTGCTGAGCTCTGGGAGGGGAGTAGGGTCTAGGGGTTAGATCAGGGGCTGGGAGGCAGGACTCCTGGGTTCCATGCCCAGCTCTGCCCCCAAATCCATGTGAGTCACTCCCGCTCTGGGTGCCTGTTATTGAGGTTTCATGTCACATGGGTGCTGCTGGGCATTTTCCAAGCCCCCTGGGGGGCTGGGATCGTCTTTTGCCAAGCCTGGGGCACTCTGAGGCTGGCAGGTGCTGGGGAGCCATGGCAGGGTGAGATGGGTAGGGGCACAGGAGGGGTGCAATGCAGAGTCTGGGCTGCAGGGGGGCGCATAGGCTGAGAGTGTCTGACCTGGCAGGTCCCCTCCTGCTGCGGAGAGGAACTGCATTTTCTCCCTCTGCCTGTCTCCCACCCAGGGCAGCCCCCAGCTGGGCTGGGAAGCAGCCGCCTGCCCTCCCGTGAACCAGCCAGGGGCACTGGGCTTGAAGGGGTGCTAGCCTAACATGGCCTAGGCCAGGCCCAGATGATCACAAACAGGGCGCGCCCAGCCAGGCCATCCCTGCGCCAAACCTGGCTCAGCCCAGGCCCCAACCCATGGCTGCACGGTCAAGTCAGTGCCCTCCAGCTCCCCGCCCTCCCCAGCTGCCTGCAATAGCCGTGCTACTCCCCCCCTCCGCCCCCGCCCCAACTGGCCTGGCTGGGACACCGCAGGTCAGGGCGGGAGGGGTCACAGGCAACCAGAGCAGTGACTCTGTGCATCACAAAAATCTCCCAGGACCTGGGTAAGCTGGGTTTGGTCCTTGGCACAGCACAGCTCACAGGCCTGAAGCCTCCTTCCCACCTCATGGGGTGCGCGACCATGTGTGGCTGGCTGAGTGCCCCCTGGGCACCAAGGGAGCAGGGGATGGGCTGGGAGAGGGCAGGAGGGGCCACAGCCTGCGAGCAGGTTGAGAGGAGAAGTTAGACAACCCCCAACCCTCATGAGTGATGGGTCTGATCCCCCACCACGGTCACCCCTGCTCTGGGCCCTGATCCCCCATACTCCTCCGGGACCTGGGGCAGGTCCTTGACCTGGCACTGGTCTCTCACTGTCTCCAGCTGGTGGGGGTGGGGTTGCTGAGGGCGCTAACCCCCATGCCCAGTGACTACAGAGGCAGGACGAGTCTCCGAGCTGAGCCGGGGGAGCAGGGTGCGGGAAGGGTAGGAGAATGGGGCTCTCTCACAGCCCCTCCTTGGCTCCTTTCACCCTCCAACGAGGGGGGGGTTGGGGACATTGCCACTGCACCCCCAGCTGTTGGCACAGGCTAGAGGGTGCCAGAGGGGAGCCCTGGCCTGGCTGGCGGGACGAGCCTACACAGCTGCTCACACAATGCAGTTGCCAGCGCAGGAATAGGGCCCCAAGAGCTGGGGGCCAGCAGCAGCCGGGGTGGTGGGACCCTGGGGCAGCTCTAGGCACAGGAGGATGGAGGAGGTGGGGGTTGGGGCAAAGACCAAGCCCTAGAGGGGGACCAAGGAGGCAGGTGTTCTGTCCCACATCTGAGCGGGAAGCAGGGGCTAGTGGTTAGAGCAGGGGCTGGGACGCAGAGGGCTGGGTTCCAGCTCTGATTCTGGGAGGGGCAGGGGCTGGGTGGGTATGGTTCCCTGTGGGGGTCAGCGTGGGGGCTGGGCCCTGGTGCTCGCTCAGTGCCTGTCCCAACCCCACACTTGATGGGGACCCCATAGCTAGCTTGAGGGGACTCCTGAGGCTCCCTCCTGGTCCCCCTCGCACACGGACCAGAGGCAGAACAAGGCACTAGGAGCAGGGGGCCACAGGGAACTATGTAGGTTCTGGGGCACGGCTGGGTGAGCCAGCACTGCACCAGCAGGGGGCGACCACAGGCCAGAGCAGAGCTGCCCCCAGGCCCTAGTCCAACAGTGAAAGGAGCAGCCACTGCCCCACCCTGCTCCCAGGTGTGGGGAGGCAGCGCTGGCCTGGTGACTCGGAGCCAGGACACCTGGGACCTGCAGCAGGGCTGGAGGGGGAGTTGGGGAGATCCCGCTCCCTGGGCCCTCAGCCACCCGCCCCGCCCTGTGCCCTCCCTTCCCCTGCCTGTGAACAGCAGCAGAGACCTCGGCCAGCCTTTGGCAATGCACTTCATTGGCCCAGGCACATGCCCAGCAGGGCAGTAGCCAGGGGCAGGGCCAGCACTGACTTTGTGATAATGGGTGGGGGGGGCAGGGGCTCAGAGCTGCGAACAAACAAACTCTCCCCCTGCGCCCCCCACCCCCTGGAGGTCACTCCCAGTAAAGGAGGTCACTGCCTTTACCTGGGATCGCTCCTGCCAGCGCTTGCCCCAGCACAGCCCGCCTGGCAGGCAAGAGGGAGAGGATCTCTAGGGCCCGTGGGATTCAGGGGGTGAGGCTTGGCTCAGGGCTTGATCAGACCCAAGGGGGCTGGAGCTGGCTGCCTCAGATGGAGCTGGGGCTCCAGGTGCCCAGGGCGTGGCTCTGATACCCAGGGAAAGGCAGTGGGGAGGTGTCTGCCACTGGGCAGGGGCATTTGATCCAGGCCCATCAGGTGGCGAGCCCGCTCTGCCCTGCTGCTAGGGTGACCAGACAGCAAGTGTGAAAAATAGGGACAAGGGGTGGGGGGTAATAAGAGCCTAGATAAGAAAAAGCTCCAAATATCAGGACTGTCCCTATAAAATCGGGACATCTGGTCACTCTACCTGCTGCTGACCAACCCTGGACGCGCCTCCTACGCAGTCCTGGCTCCACCCCCACTTACTTGGGCACTCTGACTGCAACTCCTGCTAGGACCCCTCCCCCCTTCAGGAGCCGAGGTCCCCACTGGGGGACAGGGCCAAGAGGCCAGGGTGCCAGGCTGTGATGGGAGGGGTGCAGGGAGCCAGGGCTGGGCCAGCACCTCAAGGCGGTGAATGGGGATGATATGGGGGCAGAAGGGGGGGGGTCTCTTTAACTCTTTTCAGACTGGACAGACACAGCCTGGGGCTCAGTGGCTGGGTCACACCACCCCCCCCAAAGCCAGATGCTGGAAGCAGCCTCTGTGCGCCCCCCATCGCTGGCAGAGGGGTGACAGGAGGGGGAGGGAAAGGGGCTGTGCTTTGGGTCCCAGGGAGGGGAGGTAGGAATGGCTGAAGCTGGTAGATAATGGAGCCTGACTCTTCTCCTACCCAATCGGGGGCAGGGTGGCCACGGGGCACAAAGGGTAATGGCCCTAGAGGCTGTGCCAGAGGGAGGAAGCCTGGCCTGCCCCCTGCCCGAACAGCCAAGCAGCCTGGGGGTCCTCCCCCCGCCCAAGAACTGACACCGCAGCCAAGAGTAGGGGGGAAGATGCCTTGTTGAGAAGAGCAGGTGGAGCTGGGGGCAGCAAACTGTGGGGGGCAGAGTCTCTGGGGGGAGGGGGCTGCTTCTAGGCCTCCTCGGGGTCCAGCTGGTTGAGGGTTTGGATGTCATCCAGGAAGAGCTTGGGGGTCAGGATGTGACTGGAACCTGGGGGAGAGAGAGGTGGTTGGCAGTGGTGGGCACAGTGAGGCAGGTATGTGGCTGGCATCACCATCACCCCCATCCTTGCAGCTGGACCCTGCTCTAGTGCAGGGGGGGAGGGACTGTCTCCTATCCCCCTTGGCCTGGCACCGCACCCCTCGTGCCGCTGTACCCTGCACAGCCAGGCAAGAATCCATGCGCTGACAGTGTTCCTCACCCTTGGGTCTTCGAGGGGTGTGTGCAGGGGGTGAGCCATATCCCTATGGGAGTAACTGGGGGTGTCTGACTGGGGCCCCACACATGGTCCCTGGGCAATGAGAGGCCTGGGGAGACAGAGGCCAGGAGATCAGGCGGCTAGATACAGGCCATGTGGGGCAAGCACATCTGTTCCCAGGCCCCTGGGTGTGGGAGGACAGAGGGTAGCATGGGAGCCCTGTGGGTGCTGGGCAGGCAGTTCTAGGGTCTCCCCCTCCCAGGGGGTCCCCCAACTCTCCATTCCAGCCGCCCTTTCCCCCAGGACTCGCCCCACTCACCGATTACCACCTCCCACTTGCCCTTGATGGCCGGGGTCACTTCGTAGGCACAGCGCATCTCAGACATGGACACCCCACCCAGCACGTAAATGATGAGGCGCGGGCCCGTCCGGTACTCGGCCGCTGGCTTGTTCTTGTGCCAATGCCTAAAGCGGGCGCTGGGGGGAGAGAGGGGCAGTGTGGATACCAGGGGCTCGCTGAGGGAATGCCAGATGGAAGGGCAGGGCCTGGAGGAGGCTGCGGGGCAGGCCCTGCCCAAGGGAGTGGGGCAGGAGTCCCAAAGCAGGCAAGAGGGAGTAGGGGAGGGTGGCACCTGCGCTGGGCTGGGGGTCTGTCTAAAGCTCGGCCAGTCCCTTTCCTCCATCCTGGGCCCTGGTGTGTTGAGGGACTGCTGGGGTGCGGGGGACATGGTAAGAGGGTTCCAGGGCTCCAGGCTCTTGGACATCCCCTCCCCCGTAGAGGGCAGGGTCCTGACCACACACTCCCAGGCACAGAGGCTCCTACACTCTGGGGTGTGTGTGTCAGGGCTCTGCCACCCACAGCCCAGCCAGGCTCAGCCTTACCTGACAGCAGCCTGGGAGCTGGTGGTAGGGACCGGGTCCGACAAAAAGGGCCACAGATTCTTGTCCAGTTTGTCCTCAATGATGTCCTGGCAGGGGGTGGGGGGGTGGGGGGAGGACAGATCAGCAGGGGCCAAGCAGCAGGAACCTTGGATCTGGTGGCCAAGCCAGGCCCCATTGGGGTGGAGGGGCTGGGACGGCTCCTCACTGAATGATTGACAGTCCCTGGGGGGAGCAGCCTGGGGCCCCCTTTCCAGGGGGGGGCATGGGGAGCCAGCAAAGAACACGCTGACTCCTCCAGTGATGCCCCCCCATCTCCCCACATCCCCCTCAGCTGCTCAGTGCCCTGCTGTGAACTCCCCACCCATCCACCGTTATGAGGAGGGCGGAGACCTCCTGCAGCCAGATCCAGGGCCCCTCATTTGGGGGGTGGAGGGAGAGAGGCAGGGGGCTGCCCTCAGTGCCCCTTTCCTGCTGCGGGCAGATCCAGGCCCTGCCTCTTGCTCCATGAGGTGTGTCCCAGGCACGCAGGGGGCCCAGGATATGATACATCCTAATGCCACATAATAGGGGCTTTTACATTAGTCTGCTGCATTGACTTGTACAGGGAAGCTTAAGGCCTGCCAAGTTGTGGCTGGCGCAGAGAGGGGGCACCCCGATTGGATTAGGCGTGGGATTGAGGCTACCGCAACTGCCTGCCCCAAAATCCCACAGGAGGAACCATCACAACACTGGAACAAGGGCCTGGGAGCCTCCCACCTGTGATCTGCCAGGGACAGGAGCTCCGGTCAGGGGGTTAATTCTTGGCCTGGAGGAGCCCCAAGCCAGTAGGTTGAAGGCAACTAAGTGTGCCCCCCCACCCTCTTGAGGAGTGCCCCACAGGACAGGGCAATGAGGGGCTCAGCCCCCTGCAAGGGTTAGGGGATGGAGTGACCATGTCACCTCTCACAAGCTAAGCAGGTTTGGGCCCAGGCAGTGCTTGGATAGGAAACCTCTAAGGAAAAGCTACTGGGTGCTGGGGGTGCGAGTGAGTCAGCAGAGGGTGCTCTATGACCCCAGTGCGGCGCTAGGGGACGCTGTACTGCAGGGAGCAGGCGGAGGGCTCAGCAGGGGGCACTCTCCCCTGGCAGTCAGTGTTGACCCCAGTGCGACGCTAGGGGGCGCTGTACTGCAGAGAGCAAGCGGGGCGGGGGTCTGCAGGGGGCGAGACCAGTACTGTGCTGCAGGAGTTCATCCTTTAGATGAGCGTCAAACAGCTGCTCCTCACTGGAGGTTAGGCCAAGGACCCTGCCAGCCATTCAGATTCCAGTGCCAGTCATGACAGTGTGCTGCCTGGATCCCCTGCACTTCCAGCCCCACACACTGATCACCTCCTGCCCTAGACTCTCGGGCAGTGCTGCTGGGCGGCTGTTAAGAGCTGCCTGCCACTCCTTTGGAAGAATTCAGCTCCGGTGAGGGACCGCTGTATAAACCGCCCATGGCCCACCCCAGAGGTGGCAGCATCTCAGCACCGAGTAAGACAACTCCCCTGCACTCGTGTCTATGATTTAAGACCCCTAAGGACGGCAGCAGGAGAGGACTCTCTGATGAGCCCCTCACATGGCTACAGCCCTGCACAGATACAAAAGTGTGGATGTGCATCAGCCCGCGATCCACAAGCCGCCTTTTACCTGTATCCGCATCCTCACCGGCAGCAGCTAGCGAGGTTGGGGAAGGGGTCTTGCAGGGAAGGGGCAGCGTGGAGGGGGCGGGGTCTCGAGGAGAAGGGGCAGTGTGGGGGCGGGGTCTTGAGGAGAAGGGGCAGTGTGGGGGCGGGGTCTTGAGGAGAAGGGGCAGTTTGGAGGGGGTGGGGGCTTGGGGGAAGAGGTGTCTCATCACGTGCCCTCCTGGGGGGTCACGAGCAACAGTACACAGCAGCAGCAGAGCATGTTGCATCACAGTGGGGTGGAGGGGTGGGGCGCCGGGGCCCCACCCACTCCAATCCCAAATCCTGCTGCCCAGGAGCTGGTGGGGACACTGGTGCTGCTCGAGCTGCTGGACAGGAAGCAGCGTGGCGGAGCGAGTGGGTGCTGGACAGCCCCGACTCCGACCTGTCGCCCAGCCACTGGCTGCGGGCCAGCGGCCCCGAGCGCGCTGCGTCCCCCAGGCTGCCTGAGCCGGACGCCACGGGCCAGGCACTGCTGGGGAGTAGAGCCCTGCATGGTTGTATCTGCAGCTGATCCACTATCCGCAGAAATGGTGCACAGATATGAAGGGCTCTACACATGGTTGACCCCAAACCAACCCCTCCCCCTTGGGCCCAGCCTGCCAATTGCAACCCCACCCCCAAGGCCAGGAAGCAGATGGCCCGGTACCTCCATGATGTCCTTAAGCATGGGGGTCCAGCGGGAGAGCTGGTAGCTGGATTCCAGCCGCACCTTCCTCTCCGGTCGCAGCTGCCCGCTCTGGGGGAGGAAGGGAGAGGGGGTGAGAGGCAGCAGGGAGGAGGTGCGGGGTGGGAACGGGGGCAGACAGGGAGAGTGCTGCCTACCTGAGTCGCGCCAGCCAGGCTGGCAGGGGAGAGGCAGAGAAAAGAACAGAATGGATCACTGAGCGAGAGAGAGAGAGAGAGAGAGAGGAGGCGAGAGAGACTGATGGGAGAACAGAGCTGCTTCCCCCCATTCGCCGCATGGCCACCCCAAGCAGTGGTCACCAGTTCCAGCTCGCTGGCGATCTGAGGTCCTGACTTCCAGTATCCTCTGCAGGGGCAGAAGAAGTCACCCCAGATGGGGAGTAACTCAGGGGTCACCCTCATATGGGGAGGGCGTCACCCCACTGTACAGGGACAGAGGCCACCTCTGTGCTGGGAGTAGGTCACTGCCATAGAGGGGCACCTCCAGGATGGCCTGGGCTCCCCTGTGCAGCACAGAGCTGCCCCCTGGCATGGGTACAGCTGCTGGCCCCTGGCCCCAGTCCCTTACCCCAGGCGTGAGAGAGATGCCCAGGAACTTCAAGTTGTTGATGATGTCTCTCTGCTGCTGGATGTTGGCATGCTGGATCAGCTTGGTGAGGTTCTCCTTGTCCACACCTGCACAGGGACAGACAGGTCAGTGCTAGCACCCCGGGACGCACCCACAGCCCAGGCACATGAGTCCGTGGCCCCAGGAGTCCTAGTTCCCCGATCAAATCCTGAGATCCTGCTCTTCCCACCCCTCTCAGAGCTGAGGGTAAACCCAGGAGTCCTGGCTCCCAGCCCCCCTCTAACCCACTAGACCCCACTGCCCTCCCAGAGCTGAGGATAGAACCCAGGAATCCTGGCTCCCAGCACCATCCGCTCTAACCCACTGGACCCCACACAGTTAATGATCGAATTTAGGTTCTTGCTGCTCCTCCCTCAACAGGTTCTCTCAGGCGCTGGGGTCAGGGGTCTCTCTAGTTCCCCCTGGCAGTGCAATGGGAGCCCCCATCCCCCTGATCTGGGCTCCTCCTTCTGCGGCCAGTCAGGTGCAGAGTCAGAGCCAAGGCCTGGCTCTTAAAGGCTGTGAGGCCTTGAGCTGGAGGGAGGGCAACGTGCCCCACCCCTGCCCCCCCAAACCATTTACTGCTGCTTAGTGCAGACGGGGAGGCCTGGCAACTCCACAGCACCCCCTGCCAGGAAACTGGGCAGCCAGGCAGCCAGAGGAGCCCCATGAGGGCACCCTGGCCTGAGCAATGGGCACAGGGGCAGTGCCTGAGCAGGGTTACAGGAAGGGCCCCGGAGCAGGGCCCTGCCCCACCGAGCCAGCATGGGATAGGAACCGATGGGGGAAGAGGGACTGTGCCAAGTGTCAGGGTCAGGGAGGTTCCCCAGGCCCTGGTGAGTTTGGGGAAGGGGCTGGATGCGGCAAGAAGCAGGGAGCTGCTGCAGGGATGACACAAGGGGTGGGCAGGGGACTGGTTGCAGGAGGCTCAAAGACACAACATGGTATCTGAACAGCCTGCAGGAAGGGAGGGAAGTCCCCCCTCCCTGCAGAGAACGGGCTGGGGGGCTGCTCTGGGTGTGTGTATCCATCCTCCCTCCCTCCCTGCAGAGAACGGGCTTGGGGGAGCATGGAGGGCGGACACTGCTCGGAAGACAGTAGCAGGGAGCAAAGGCCGCCAGATCTGACCCCAGATCGGAGCATGGGCGTGGTGCACTGGCAGGCTTGCAGGCACCGAGAGGTGGGCAGAGGGAAGACAGGGCTGTAGAGCCAGGCTGGACACAGGCCCTGGGAAGCGGCTGGCCGGGGGGCGCCCTGCATAGCAGGAGGGCTTGCCAGTCTGAGCAGTGCTATTCCCCACCAGCCCCACAGGCCTGGGCCCCACCTCCAGGAGCACCCCCCTGCAGCAGCAGGCCCCGCAGTGCTCCCCCTGCAGGCCTGTGGCATTACCATTCTTCAGGAAGATGTAGATCAGGATGATGCGGATCTTGTCGTAGGCCTGCACGCTGGGGTCCAGCAGGACAGGCAAGATGATCTTCATGGGGTCCTTGATCTTCTTCCCGTCCACGTCCGTCCCCATAGCCAGGTCCTGGGGGCAGGGGGAAGGGGGCGCACACACAAGGCCCAGGTCAGGCCACTCTGCTTCCTCCCGCCCACGCAGCAGGATGGGAGATGTGACGGCCCCCTGACCCACAGCTCGCCTACCCCGTGCCAGGGCCCCCTCCTCCCTGGGGTCAGCTCCCTCTGGGGTGAGCAACTGGCCCCCAGGGAGTAACCCGAGCCCCATGTCCTCCTGCACCCCTGGTGCTGCATGGAGGGGCTGACCCTGGCTCCAGCGAGCCTGCAGCTCTGAGACCCCTCTCTCCGGGCTGAGTCCATGAGCCAGACTCTGCCCCAAGCCAGGCTCTACCCACAGACCCACCTGCTCCAAGCTGCACAGCTTCTCCACTGTTCCTTTGAAGTGCTGCATGCAGTGCTCGGCCAGGTTCAGATGCGTGGAGTACTGTGGGGAGAGACCGGGGCACAGGGGGAGTTTACCGTATCACTGGCTGGTCCAGAGCACCTGCACCTCCCAACCCACAAGGAGGGCCCCTCGGCCAGAGGGGCAGCCTCAATTGGCTGTAGAAGCCGAGCATATAGGGATTGTTTTGCCCAGCCACCATATAGGGCTGCCACATAGGGATTGATGTGCAGCCACCTCTGGGGTGGAGCGGGGCAGCGGGAGGGGAGGATCAGAACGAGGGAGCAGCTTCCAAAACAGCCCACGGCTTCTCTATTAGTCACCATGAGGTTGGGGGCTTGGAGACCAGCAGGTGTCGGGGTACCTGTGCCAGTGGCCAGGAGCTTTCTGTCGGCACATGGCTCAGTGGCACCAGGAGTGGCTCCAATAGGCTGGTTTGGAAGCTCACCAAGGCCCTCTCCCGAGAGCTGCAGCAGCAAGGCACGGGCTTTACCCAAGGGCTGCCCTTGGTGGGGCTAACGTGGCAGCTCTGGGCACTGACAGGCAGGCTGCTGCCCATGGTGCCACACAGCACCTGGGGGGAAAATGGCTCTGCCCAACAGGACAGGTCAGCAGCTCTCATCAGGCAGTAAAGCGGAGTGCCACAGAGTGCTCTGCCCCCCAAGAGAGTCCCTACTGTCCCTCACCAGCCCCACAGAGCACCCTGCCCCTCCCATCAGCCCCACTGAATAGCCTGCCCCCTGCCCACTAAAAGCCCAGCCCCGTTACCCTGTTCAGCTCCTTCTGATACTGGGGCATCTTCTTCAGGATCTGGGACAGGTCCTCGATGTTGGCCTGGAGGGAGGCGGTGGTGAGATCCCGGCCGCTCCCAGCGCTTGGAGCCCCCTGCAGGGCAGAGGCAGCAGGGCGGGTCACTCAGGCCATGCGTGGCTGCGGCTTAGGTTAGACCTGCCCTTTCCAGGCCAGCTGGAACGAGACGGGAGCCCCGCAACCCGAGCACCCCTCAAGGTGTAAAGCAGCAGCGGGCCAGGGAGATGCCAGCGTTGGCTCCCTGCAGCTCTCCCTGCGCGGTCCCGATCCTGCTGTCTGACTCCGCCCCGTGGGCCTCTGCCCTCCCCCACTGTGGGGAGCTCCAGAGCTCTGGCTGGCGGGCAGGGGACTCCACATACACCTCTAAGCCCTTTACAGGCAAACCCTGGGAGCAATGGGACAGCCCCCCTGCCCCCGCCAACCCCTCCTGGGGCAGCAGGGAAGCCTCCCCTCCCCATCAGTGGCAGTGGGATGGGTCCCCCTGTCCCTCCGGCCTGAACTCCCCAATCGCTCCCCCCAACCCCTGCCGCACCTTGTCCGTGGTCAGCCTCTTGCTCTCATAGAAGGTGCGCAGCAGCTCCGTCACCTTCCTGCAGCAGGGAGAGGGGTCAGGACGGAGCCAGGCACTGCCTTGGAGGTAGGGGGTACCCTGTCCTATGCTACAGGGGATGGAGCCCCCGCCCCACAGGCACCAGGGTTCTCTGCCTCAAGAGCCTCAGACAGGCTGGGGGAGGCCCTCTTCCTAAGTTACCCCAAGGCAGAGTTCAGTGCACCTCTGGGGGCTCCTGGCGCCCTGCTGGGGGGGCCTGGGGCCAGCGGCAGGCCCAGCAGGAGGTCGGTGAGGGACTCACTCAAGGGAGCTGTAAGGTGCATGGGGAGACCCTGGGATCGGGGGAAGACAGTGTCCAGGCGGATCACCAAGAGGAGATGTGGACAGTGGCTCTGGAAGGGAGCGCTCAGGGGTCCTTTGGGGAGAGGGGCTGGGTCCAGGGGGTCTCAGCACTCAGAGAGGAGTATGTCTGAGGGACAAGCTCCAGCACTGGGTGGGAAGGGGAGGGGGGGCCCTGGCACTGTGCAGGAAAGGGGTGTGTTGCGGGGGGTGGGTGTCCCTGCACTGGGTGGGAGAGGAGTGTATCCAAGGGGTAATGGGGTTCCAGCACTGGGTGGGAAGGAAAGGGGAGGGGTGTGTCTGAAGGGGAGGATGGGGGAAGTCCCGGCACTGGAAAAGAGGGGGAGGGGTGTGTCAACGGGGTGGGCTGTCCTGGCACTGGGTGGGAGAGGTGTGTCCAAGGGGAGAGTCCTGGCAGCGGGCGGGGAGGGGAGGGCTGTGCCAAAGTGGGGGTAGGGGGTCCCAGCATTGGGTGGGGAGGGGAGAGGTGTGCCGAAGGTGGGGGGGAGTAGCAAGACCCGGCACTAGGCAGGGCACAGAGGGGTGTGTCCAGGGGTGTCCTGGCATTGGGTGGGGCATGGAGTGGTGTGTCCGGGGGGGGGATGGGTCCTGGCCCTGGGTGGGGCACGGGGGGGTATGTCCAGTGGATGGGCGGGGCATGGAGGGGTGCGTCAGGGGGCAGGGCCGAGAGCGCTCACTTGGAGACGTCAGCGATGTGCATGTGGCGTAGCTGCACCCAGAGTTCGTCGTCTTCGTCCAGCAGCGCCTCTTTCTCCTGCGAGTCGCTGATACCCGTCGTCTCGTACCTGCAGGGGGGAGATGGGGTCAGGCTGCGGCACCCCTCGCCCGAGCGTGGGGGCTGCGGAGCAGTGCAGGTGCCTGGGCCACATCCCCCCCAGCCCGCCTGAGGAGGGGTGCGGGGCGCCCCCTGCTGGCAGCCAGGCCCTACTTGTAGGTGTCTTTCTCGATGCTGAGCAGGTCGTAGGCCATGGCCTGGTAGGTGAGCTCGTGCAGCAGTGGGGACACCAGATCGAAGCTTCGGTCCACGATCAGCAGCTGAGAACGGGCTTTGTCGGGGCCCTGGGGCAAAGGAGAGAGAAACCCGTCACCTCCTGCTCTGGCAGAGGGTTCCTGGCCTGGCTTACACTGCACAATCCAATGGGCCCTGGTGGCCTGAAACTTCACTACCCACCCTCTCTGTGGCCCAGCCCCCAACCCCAGGGGGAAGCCAAGAGACACCCCCCAAGCTAGCTGGGACGTGCCCTGGGGTCCTGCCCTGACCAGCTGCACTGCAACGCCCCCTGCGGGGACGGGCTACCTGCCCCTCATGCAAATAGCAATGCCCCCCTCCCCCAAGCATGCTCTCTGCTCGTGCCTCTCCACCAACGGGAGCATGCCCCTTACAAGGCAGCTCCCTGACTGCCCCCTGCTCCATATGCTGTGTGGGGACGGGGGGAACTACACCAGAAGGGCCTGGCTAGTCTATCATTAACCAACACCAGGCCCAGAGACTCTTTGATACAAGGTCCCAGAGGGGGACGACAGGACATTATCCCTATGCCCCACCTTGCATCTGAGCTGGGACCCCATATGAAGCTCTAGCTCCCCAGTCCCAACCTGTGTGGCCCCCCAGCATCCAGTTGGACAGAGACCACTCAAATGGTCAGCATCTCAGACCCACATCATGGGGGGGCTGGCCCAGCACCCGCTTCCTGCCTGATCAGCATGCACTGCCCTCTTTGCGCAGCAGGTGGCGATAGGAGACCAGCCCTGCGCTCTCATGGCAGACGGCTCTGAAACCGGCTCCAGCAGCCCCAGTGGAACCCAAGCCCACCCAGGAGCACCTCGGCAAGGGGCTGCGTCTGCTCTTTGCTGGGTAGCACAGACAGTCAGGGGTGGGTGGGGTGGGGACGTACAGCCCCTGATGCTATCCCAACTGTCCCACCTCACTACGTGGCCCGATTTTCAGCCACGCTCGGGAGCAGAACGTCGGACCGGCCACCACCCATCCGCCTGGCAGGTCTCCACAGCCTCTGGGTAAATGGGTTGAGGCTGACGGGGGAGCGCCTCTCTTGGAGGAGTATCTGGCCCCCACCACTGTAGCACTATCATTGCTGCATCCTGCCCCCCCATGCACGTGGGGCTGGGCAGGGTTGTCACCCCATTGCAGAGGGGGATGGAGGCCCAGAGGGGCTGGGTGACTCACCCAAGGTCACACAGGGAGTCTGTGGCAGAGCAGGGACATGAACCCAGAGCTGGCACCATCATTCCCCTCTAGCCCTACCCAGCCTGGATGGGTTGCTATGCTCAGCCCCCGCCCCCACCCCCCACGGGACTCTGCTCACACCCTTTGCCAGTTCGGCTCTGCTGGAGGGATCCCCGAGTGCAGATGGGGGCTGGCGTAACCACCGGGTCACCCCACCCTGCCCAGAGCAGAGGGGTGGTTAGTGCACTGGTGGGTGCCACAGCACTGCCTGTCCCAGCTACCCCTCAGGGCTGGCAGCTGGGAAACATCAAAGCAAGAGGGACTAGTGCAGACAAGGCCCCAGGGTGCCGGGACTGCGGGCTGGGTGGCTTTGGAGACCAGAACAGTTGGGTTTCTTAGGCACCTGGACCCCAGCCTGGGCAGCCCAGCCCACTGAAAGTTAAAGCAAGAGGCCGTTCTGGTCAGCCCAGAGCCTGGCCGAGCTGCAGAGAAACCTGTTTTCAGCTCCGGGTCTCTCACTCAGGGCCTGTCTACATGTAAACCACTTCAGCTGCTCCGCTTCAGTGACTCCGCCTTTCCCATACCCCCAAGCGACGCAGTGGCACCGACCCAATTGCCTCGTGTAGACCAGGCCTCGGCCTGACCTTGATCAGTTCTCAGGCGAGAGCTCCCAGCTTCCCGCACTCATCCCCCAGCTCAAACCTTCCAACCCTGTGTTCTCGAGCTGGGGGCCCTGCTCCAATTCCCTGCTGGGAGCATCCAGCCAGGAGCCATTGGAGCCGGCACGGTCTTTCTGGCCCCCAGGCTGATCTGTGTTGGATTCTCTTCATTTCACCAAGACAGGGAGGTGACACCCCCCACCCCCGGCATGACTCTTACCTTCCCCAAGAATCCTTCCCCTTCACCCCCTGCCAGAGAAGCCAGGAAATATATAGGGAAACTGAGGCACGCATCAGATTCATAAAAGATATTACAAACATTCCCAGTTGGTCACAGGTGCACAGTCTCCCAGCAGCTCAGCAAAGGCTGGAAGCAAGAGCGGAGGCAACAGGAGGGAGAGATCTGGGCAGGCCTTGGATTTTACATCACTTTGCTTCTCCTAGGGGGGTAGGAGCTACTGGGTTTCCCGTGTGAGAATCCAGGGCAGGGTGGGTTTGCAGCTCCCCTCTGCTGGGGGTGGGACGGGGATGGCAGGAGCTAGGGGAAGCCCACAGGCCAGGGCTGACTTGTGGCTAAGGCTTGGGAGAGCTGGGTTCTATTCCTGCTCTGGCAGACTCCCTGTATGCCTCAGTTTCCCATCTGTAACACAGGCCACCCTGCCTCCCCTGGGAGGCTGAATTCATTAGTGAGATTCTGATACCATGGTGATGAGTGTAGGAGCACACACAGACAGGAGTGTCCAGGTGTGGAAGAGGCTCTGTGTGTGAAGCTTAGTTCTCTGACCGAACTGCCCTGTTTATAAACAGAGAGATTGTGCTGGGCACACACTTCCCCAGTTGGTGCCTCAGTTTCCCCATCTATACAGAGGGGATAAGGACATTAGCCTTTGTAGAGCACTTTGAGATCTGCCCACAGCCAGTGTTAGAGAAGGGCTGGGGCCATTAGTCCAGCCACACAGGGAATGCTATTGTTCTGCCAACCCCTCAGGATCTCCAAGGGTGTCTAGACCCCACCCCTCCCCCCGCCAGGATCTCCGAGCAGGTTCTAAATCACTCCTCCTTCCTTCTACTTCTCATGTGCTCCCCCGTGGCTCTGTCCCATGGCAAGGGTGTGGCCGACACAGCTCGCTCACCTCTCCCATGCTGGGCTCGTATGCCTTGAACGCCTTGAGTTTGGCCAGCACAGCGTGCGCCAAGTGGAAGTTATCTTCATGGTCCCTGCAGCAAAGACAAACCCTGTGGGTCAGAAACAGCTCCTCCCCGAGGGGCACACGCACTTCCTGTAGGAGGTAACCAGGTACCCTCGCCCTTTGGGCACACTCACTTCCTGTAAAGGATGGCTGGGTACTTCTCCATGGCTCACTCACTTCCTATAGGGGATAGCTGGGTACCCCTCCCCCTGGGCACACTCACTTCCTGTAACAGATGGCCAGGTACCCTTCTCCCTCTGGGCACGCTCACTTCCTGTAGAGGATGGCTGGGTACTTCTCCATGGCTCACTCACTTCCTATAGGGGATAGCTGGGTACCCCTTCCCCTGGGCACACTCACTTCCTGTAGCGGATGGCTGGATACTCCTCCAGGGTTTCACACAATGTGGCAATCTGCTCTGCCAGCATCTCCAGCTGCTTGTTCTTTTCAAAAAAGCTGTGGGGGCTGAACCAGTTGTGGAAGGTCTTTGGCTTGTCCAGGGAGTACACCTTGGGGACGGGGGAGAGCAGAGATCAGACCCCGGTGCCAACTGCTTGCAGCCAGGCCAGCTGTGTCCCATACCGCGCCCCTAAGATGCGCTGTTGGATCAGGCCAGCCTGGTGGAGCTGTAGTGAGCCCCTAGTGAGGGAGAGATCCCTTTGCCAGTGCCACTCCTGTTGTGGTAGAGGGATAGCGAGCCAGAGATTCATGCACCAGCCTGGGATGAAGATGCCCCAGGTTCAGGTCCTTACTTGGCTGCAGACCCCCAGGTGCCCTCAATGTTGGGGGAGGGGGCTTGGCGACGCTTCTAGTCTGGTGAAAGCCCCAGCATAGCCACGGGCAAACCCGGCATCAAGGCGCGTCTGCCGCTGTCGCTTATTTCACTGGCCGAACAGAACGAGCCATTGGGACAAACGTGCTTGGACACCAATAAACAGTATCAGCCCATGAAGGGTTTGCTGGCGCAACGGGACAGGTGAGCCAGCAAAGCCTCCTGACGGACACTCAGCTTATACCAGCCAAAGCTTCTCTTGGCACAGCTGGCACCGGTACCCCAGATGAAATCAGCTAGAGTGGCGAAAGGACTGCTTTGCCAGCGTAGCGGCATCTACCCAGGGGCTCTGCCACCACAGCTGCATCAGTTACAGGGGGGATTTTTTCTCTCATGTCCCTGTAACAAACCCATACCAACAAAGCTTTTGTGTGTAGACCAGGCTCATGTCTCTCTGTGCCTCAGTTTCCCCATCAATGCAATGGGGCTGACACCACAGTCCTGCCCCTCGGGGCAGGAGGGGGGAAATCCACTGATGACACAAGGAGGGGATGGGGTGGTTGGGTAAAGGGCAGGCGTGTGGAGTATCGGGCTGTCTTGCAGGCCTAGTATAAACCATCAGTAAGAGCTGGTAAAGCCAGGGAGGCAGGGCCCTCCTCCCCCATACATCTACCATCCCCACCAGGTGCAAGCCAGCGATTCCACCTCTCACAGGGTGTGAGCAGCCAGCTAGTCCCTGCTGTCCTGTGCTGGCGTCAAACCCGGGGCCCTAGAAGGGAAAGATTCCCCCGCCAAGCCACATGAAACAATAAGGGTGTGGTGTTGTACGTCACCATCCGCCCCGCGGACCTGCTCCTCCAAAGCCCGGCCACCCCTCACCTGGCTCTCATAGGGCAGGAAGGCCATGTTGATCTCCTTGAGGGTTTTGATGACCTTGGTGATCCGTGACTTCCTCAGCTCCTTGAACAGAGGCTCAGGACAGGCTGCAAGGCAGAGGCAGTGGGTGGGAGTGACAGGCACAGGGCTCAGGACCCCCAGCACAGCGCCAGCCCCCACGGACGGGGCCAGGACGGGCACAGCAGGGGCAGTAGTGCTGCACGCTTGTGGGGAACCTGGGCAAGCCAGCAGGGCCACACAGGAGTCAACGATGAGTCCAGCCCCCCCGAACCAGAGTCATGCCGGGTTCTCGCCTTCTGCAGCATCAGCAGCGAGGGGGAGCCACAATCTCTCCGATGCAGCCCCTATCTCACACCCTGCCCTCAGCCCGCCCGCAGGGCTGAGTGACCGGAGTGTACAACTCAGGATGATGCACAAGGAGGAACGGGGACTTGGGTTCCCCCTGCCGCTGTAATGGGGAGAAGCAGATATGACCCTGACACACTGGGTATTCTGGTGGTGTCCCATCCCCCCACCGAGTTGGGACTGATGGAGCAATGCATGCTGGGAATGGTAGCAAGAGGCCGCCTTTCTGGGCACACGCTGCGGGTGTCTGTGAGCCGTGCTGGCTGGAGGCAGGCCCGTGGGGGAGAAGGGGGGGGAAGGGATAGGTGGGGTCATTCAGTCTGGCCTGCTGGGGCTGCATCCCCCTGCAGGAGGGCAGAGCATAATCAGGGTGCTGCGCACTGGCCTGCCGGCAGAGAGAGACCCCCCACACACAGGCTCCAGTGTGCTGCTGCCCAGGCTCCCAGCTGGGGGATCCCCGGACCCCCAATACTCACGGCTGAGGAAGAAGACGTGAGCTGCCTTGTAGTTGAAGGTGGGGGTGCCCTGGAAGTCATTGATCAAAGCCTGCACGGACTGCAAAGCGGAGAGAGGGGCGTTGTCAGCACTTGCCGAGGCCCCTCCCTGCTGCTCAAATGGCCCAGCCCATGCCCAGGCCCTGGGGACTCAGGGCCTAGCATGATGCCATCGGGAGGTGGGCTGGTTTTCACCCCCCTGGCTCTGGGCTCCCTCCCTGCCTGGAGCAGGGCTTGTGCCCATGTGCCCGGGACATCCTCAGGGCCCAGCCACATCTCTTGCTGGCACAGAAGTGTCCATGCCCGGCCACAGATGAGGCCTGGCATTGCCTTGCTGCTGAACTAAGTGGGCTCTGAGCAGTGTCCAGGGAACAGCCGGCCGAGCAGCAATCCCAGGCAACTACCATCAGGGCCCCCTCCCTCCCCGGGCGCCATGCTGGGCACCTGCAGCTTCGCCACGCCAGCTAGCCTGGCAGGGTGTTTGGAACCTGTTCAGACCCCTCGACCGGCCATTGTGACAGGTGAGAACCTGGCTGCCCTGTCCCAAGCCCCAGGCCCCAGCTCGCAGTCCTCTCCTACAGCGCTCCCTCCGCGGGCAGCCCCTGCGGGTTCTGGGCTTCACCCTGCTCTGCCAGCGCCCCCTGCCCCTGGTCTCCCTCCACTCACCTCGCTGCTGCAGATGCAGGAGCCTCCTCCCCAACAGCCCCTGCTCCCTGAGCCTCTGCCTCAGCGAGTCTCCTTCGCTTTGAGTCTCAGCTGAGGTCGCCTCTCTCCACCTGCTGCACCTGCCCATCCAACCCCCACAGGACTGCACTGTGGAGAGGTCTGGGGGACAGTCTGTGCCTCACGTGGCAAAGAACATGAAGCCCAGCTCTGGGGAAGCAGCCTCTTGGGGAGCCCTGACTGGCCCCATTCCCATCCTGACGTTGTGCTGCGCATCCCCCCGGACAGCGCCACCTCCAGGCAGCACTAGGAGCTGTCCCGGGGTCTCCCCTGCTCCCCATCCAGTTGCCCCAGGCCCGAGCTCCTACCTCCTCCACTGGGCTGAGCAGGTAGACGGCCTCCAGGCTGGGGATTGGCTCCCGGCACTTGTTAATATCTTCCACAACTAGGAGAGAGCAGACACTGGGCGCGGGTCAGTGTGTCCTAGCCACCCGCCCCAGCCGCTCTCCACCAGGATGTGGGGAGGGGAAGCCAAGGGGCACAGTGATGTTCGCTGGCAGCAGGCCGGGGCGTTCCAGAGGCGACAATGCAGCAGCCGCTTCGATGTGGGGCCGTGGGCTGCGATGCTGCCACAGTATGGAGCAGGGAAGGAATGGCCCTCTGTACTGTGCTGGAGGCACCCCGCTAGAGTGCTGGCTCAGCTCTGTGCCCCTCAACCCCAAGGGCTCCTCCACCCTAAAGCAGGGAGCCAGCATTCGCCCTCCCCAGCCAGGTCCCTGCCCACAGCATTGGGGAGGAGCAGCGAGGAGTTAGCGGGAGTCTGAGAAAAGCGGTGAAGAGGCTCCACGGGCTGAAAGTGCCGGGCTAAGGGAACTAGACCTGGCTGGGAAGGTACCGATAGCAAGGAGGGCGTCTAGGGGGCTGCAAAGCGGGGAAACTAGATGCAAACGTGAATGTAGACAAGTCAACTCCCTGACTGTGAGGTGTATCCAATGGGGAGGTGAGCCCTGGCGGGGGGAGCAGACGGGAGGGAGGGGCCACTCACGTGTGATGCCTTCGTCTACGATGTCGGACATCGTGCAGCATGATGAGAGGATGCGCGTGCTGGGGTGGTCCATGATCAGCACCTGGGGTAGCGAGAGGGGAGCGCTCCACTTCGGATGAACTAGTCACTGCCCTGAGCCCAGCTGCCCACCATCATCATCCACAGCACAGCCAAGGGAGCAGAGCGACTGCTAATGGCAGAGCCCTTCCACAGCCCTTTCACAGCAGAGCAGCAGGGCCGGTACCAAGTCTGCACTTTGCTGAGCTGACCGTGCTAAGGACTGCGTGAGGAGCTACAGGGAGAGCGGCTCCGAGCAGAGTGGCTGGTACGAGATGTAGGAGACAAACCTGGGACACCCGGCCATTCAGAATGGTTCCATCCTCCTAGACTGGAGATCAGCCTCTTCGCCCAGGTGACAGGGTGAGTGCAAGAGGCAGGGACAGAACAGGAGTCCTAGCTCCCAGTCCCCTGCTCCGATCCACCAGATATCCGCTCCCCAGCCCTCGGACAGAACCAGGATCAGGGCACAGAGAAATGGAACGAGGGGAGTCTCCGTGTTCCCCTAGGAAAGCCCTGTAGGCCATTGGCCCAACATCTCCACCACCTTCCTGCCGTGCCGAATGCTCCCTCTGCCGCACCGGCCTAACCCGCTGCTCCACATCCCCCAGCCCAGTCCATGCCGGGGGCTCAATAACCTGCCTGCCCAATGGTGCATACTGCCCCCATGCTTGGCACTCTCCTGCTCCTCCTCCCACCCAGGCTGATTCACTGGTCCCAGTGGTCTGATCCGGTGTGTGTGTGTGGGGGGAGATATGGGGCTAGCTGGACAAGCTGGGTCTGATCCAGCACAGTGGGAAGGCAGACATACCCAAGCCTAGCTGGGGACGGATGATGGGCTAGACAGAGCAGGGATCTGATCCAGCCTGGAAAAGCTCAGGTTCCTAATGAATCTCAAGAGGCTGGAGGGGAAGGAGCATGATATATGGATACAGCATATCCCCAGGGGGACACCAGGGCAACAGGTTAGGCCTGCTTACCTTCCATTCTCTTTCCTTCTTCACGCTGTGAAGGACAACGCTGAGGATCTCTGCGAGTGAAAGAGATGAGGATCAGTGGTGGGGCTCGGATGGGACGGCTGTGCCCTGAGCCAGGACCCACTGGCTGGTGGAAGGACCCCTCGGGGAAGTGGCTCAGAGGCTGCTTTCAGGCCAGCTAGCGATGTGCTCCTAGCCGAGCCCCCAGTCGGCGATCGTGGTGGGGTGACAGGCTAGATGGGCCATGGGTCTGATCCCCCTTCCTTTCTGCCAGGCTGGATACGAGCACAGCTGAACTAAGGATCTGGCCCCGTGCAGCAAGAGAACAGATCCTGTCC
The DNA here is from genome assembly GCF_965140235.1 of Caretta caretta. Taxonomy (NCBI): domain Eukaryota; kingdom Metazoa; phylum Chordata; order Testudines; family Cheloniidae; genus Caretta; species Caretta caretta. Next base: position 17,774,004 of record NC_134225.1, read on the forward strand.
AGCACCTCTTGACTGGAGGGGATCCAGGGACCCTCTACAGTGTGTGGGGGACAACAACACAACAAAGACTTCAAATCCTGAGTCCTGCACATAGAACCCCTCCAAGGCATGCCCCGCTCAGAGAACTGCCGGCCTGTCTCCTGGGCACCTTCCACGGCCCAGCTAAGCAATTAGATAGTCAGCTCTTTGGGCCAAGCACCATCTTTTTGTTGTGCCCAGCATAATGGTACCCTGACCCATGACTGGCGCTCCTGGGCACTACCGTAATACACCTAATGAATAATGTACAACGCCTTGCAAAATGGGGCCTTGGTCCATGACTGGGGCTCCTGGGTGCTACCATAATACATCTGTTTGTTTTACCCCTACGAAGCACCTGATTCTGGCTGGCCCCGTAGGGCAATAGCCCCACGACCCTGACCTGTGCTCTCACTCTCACTCCCACTCCCGGTAGCTGGTGTGCATGAGTGCACTGCCCAACACACTATGTTTCCACCATAACTCAAGCAATGCCTCTCCCTACCCCACCTCTAGCCCATCAGGACTTGGCTGCTCGGTCCTAATGAGGCTCCAGGGGCTATTCTGCACCAGGACGCGCTGGCCTCCCTGCTGCTTTCCTGCAGTTCCTTTACACCTGCGGCATGCGGACGCCCCGTTCACCGGGGCACGTGGAGCTCTAGTGCAAGGTAAGGGGCCGGCAGCACAGACTGGATCCAGACATGGTGAAGGCAGACATGAACCTGCTTTCTCCACGCAACTCCGCCCAGGCATTTCGACCCTGAACTGCAGTTACAGCTCCCCACGCCAGCCCTGGGCTGCCCCCACCAGCTGTGCCAGTGCCCCTCACTACTGACTGGAGCCCCTGCAATCCCAGCCCTTTCCTCCCCCCCATTCCCAGCTCTGCCAGTGCCCCTCACTCCTGTCCGCAGCCCTCTGCTATGCCAGCCCTGGTCTGTCCCCCACCAGCTCTGCCTCACTCCTGACCCGCAGCTATTGCAGTCCTGGGTTCCCCGCCTCACGGCTCTGCAGATGCCCCTCACTCTTGTCCGCAGCCTTCTGCTATTCCAGCCCTTTGCTCCCCCCCGATTCCCAGCTCTGCCAGTGCCCCTCACTCCTGTCCGCAGCCCCCTGCTATGGCAGCCTTGGGCTACCACCCACTCCCAGCTCCGCCGGTGCTCCTCACTCCTGACCCGCAGCTATTCCAGTCCTGGGAAGTTTCGCCTAGTGCACAAAATATCCTTGCACCGGCCCTGGTGGGAGTCATCCTGATGGAAAGAGATGACGACGATGATGCCCCCCCAAAGTGCAGCTCCTATGGGAGGGGGCAGCCCTTGGGGGTGGGGCAGACAGCCTCCTCCCCTTCCTGGTGTATGACAGGCAGGCGGGGGGGAGCTCTCTGCTCCGACTGACTCCTAATCCTCCCCAAGGGTGAGACACCCCCAGGAGCGCCCCTCCCAGGGCCCCCCAACTGGGCCCTGCCCCCCCAGACCCACACCCAACCAGACCCTGCCCCCGACCGGCTCTGCACTCAGACCCCCCGGCTCCGCACTCACTCTTGCGCACCACCGCCTTCAGCCCGGACGGGGCCATTTCTGCCTCTTGCCACATCCCCTCGAGCCCTATGGGTAGAAGTGGGACTCAGCTGTGTGCGGGGTGGGGCTGGAGTCAGGACTCCTGGGTTCTGCCCCGGCTCTGCTCCTGACTTTGGGCATGCCCTGGCCTCTCCCTGCCATGCTCTGGGGAGTGTCTGTGACGCTGGGCGACAGCCCCTAGCGATGCTGAAATCAGTCACTGGTGGACGGGCCCAGCCCCCCCTAGTGTCACTGATGGACGGGCCCAGCCCCCCCAGTGACTGATTTCAGTATAAAGCAACTGGGGTGCTGGCGGGTCGATGTCTGCAAGGCTGAAGACGGCCGAACGCCGCAGCCCCCCACTTCTGGCGCTGCGAGGGCTGGGCCTGGGCACCAAGGGGCAGGCGACCGGTGACAGGGCCACGCAGGTCCCCACTGAACCCCCACCTGGTCACGTGGGGTGCAGAGGGAGGCGGGGGCCTCGGGCAGGGTTAAAGCGAGGACTGGGTTGGGGTCGTGGGGCCTCAGCCCACTCCAGTCAGGGCCCCCCACTGAGCTGCAAGTCCCCCCTCCAACCAGCCTCCCCCCATCAGCCAGGCCCCTCGCCCCCCCTCCACCCAGCCCCCCGCAGCCAGGCCCCGTGTTGTACCCAGGAACAGGAGCAGGTCGAATGGAGCGAACGGCCTCTGCCCGTCTCGCCCCGTCGGGAATGGCGTCCTTCAGCGCTGCCGGGGGCGGGGAGGGCCGGAGGGAACGGACTGTACCACTGCTCAGCCAGTCCCGGCCCCTCCTGCACGGAGCGGCGGGAAAACATGGTACAGTCCCAGCCGGGGTGGAAACAGTCTGAGGTAAAATTGTCCTGGGAGCTGCCAATGGCGGGAAAAACCGGTTGGATCCAGTTATGACTGGGCCATGATCACCGTAAACAACAAGATGGCGGTCACAAGATGGCCGTTCAGACGCCATCTTGGATTGCTGCTCTGTCTTCACAAACTCCATATTGAATTTAATATACACATATTTTAACAGACTATAATCCTATAACAAAACACATCCAACAGTGTACAGAGCAGTATAAACAAGTCATTGTCTGTATGACATTTTAGTTTGTCCTGACTTCGCTAAAGCTTTTTGTGTAGCCTGTTGGTGTACCCCCTGGAAGTCCTCTGCGTACCCCCAGGGGCACCCGTAACCCTGGTTGAGAACCACTGGGTTAGAGAAACGTGTGTGTGTGTGTGTGTGTCTAGGAATCAGGACTCCTGGGGTCTATCCTGACTGCGAGCGGAGTGGGGTCTAATGGTTAGAGCAGAGAGCTGGCAGGTAGGATTCCTGGGTTCTAGTCCAGGCTATGCAATTGATTCATTCTGTGACATGGTTCGTTCTGCCTTGTCCTCCTGTGACATGTGGAGCGCAGAGACCTGCCCCAGCCCTTCCCTTCCGGCTGGGTGGTGCAGGAATTAATGGCCGTAGAGCCTGGGCTCTAAGATCCTGGAGCAAAGCGTCCTGGAGAAGGAATTTGTTCCCCAAGCTTGACTGGCTCCCTGCCCCATCCCTCCCTCCGTCAATCAGAACGAATCCCTCATGGCAGAGCTGTTGTCTGGTTACCCGCAGTGCAGACCCAATCTATTGTGTCCTGGCTGCTGTTCAGCTCAGGTTAACAGCATGGTCTGTTTCTGTGAACTCCCCCAGAGCTTTCGAATGGAAGTGAGAGTCTTCTTCACATCCTGCTCTAAACTGTGAGGAGTGTCGCTCTGTGGCTGTTCAACAGCTGCTGCATTCCTACCCCAGAGGTGGCATCATTTCAGTGCTGGGTGAGTGATCCCTGTGTAGTGTTGTTGAGTGCTGTGGCACATCTGCTATGCTCCATCCAGAGCTGTCTGCATTTCAATGCCAGGTGAGTGATCCCTGTATTGTGTTGTGGGGGGGAGGGATAGCTCAGTGGTTTGAGCATTGACCTGCTAAACCTAGGGTTGTGAGTTCAATCCTTGAGGGGGGGTGCATTTAGGGATCTGGGGCAAAAATTGGGGATTGGCCCTGCTTTGAGCAGGGGGTTGGACTAGATGATCTCCTGAGGTCCCTTCCAACCCTCACGTTCTATGATACGCTGCTGCGCTCCACCCCAGAGGTATCTGCATTTCTGTGCTGGGCGAGCAATCCGTGTGTTGTTATGCAGGTACTATGCTCCACTCCAGAAGTGGCTGCAATTCAGTGCAGGGTGAATGAAAGTCCATGTCTCATTTTGCAAAGCATGGGTTCTCCAAGCAAGGGTGCTGTCTGTCCCATGTTCCTGCTCAATAGACTCTGGATTCTTAGCATCAGCGGAGCTACATTTTGAGCAGTGGTGGAACCAGGAGGCAGCTGGGTCATAGAATCATAGAATCATAGAATATCAGGGTTGGAAGGGACCCCTGAAGGTCATCTAGTCCAACCCCCTGCTCGAAGCAGGACCAATTCCCAGTTAAATCATCCCAGCCAGGGCTTTGTCAAGCCTGACCTTAAAAACCTCTAAGGAAGGAGATTCTACCACCTCCCTAGGTAACGCATTCCAGTGTTTCACCACCCTCTTAGTGAAAAAGTTTTTCCTAATATCCAATCTAAACCTCCCCCACTGCAACTTGAGACCATTACTCCTCGTTCTGTCATCTGCTACCATTGAGAACAGTCTAGAGCCATCCTCTTTGGAACCCCCTTTCAGGTAGTTGAAAGCAGCTATCAAATCCCCCCTCATTCTTCTCTTCTGCAGGCTAAACGATCCCAGCTCCCTCAGCCTCTCCTCATAAGTCATGTGTTCTAGACCCCTAATCATTTTTGTTGCCCTTCGCTGGACTCTCTCCAATTTATCCACATCCTTCTTGTAGTGTGGGGCCCAAAACTGGACACAGTACTCCAGATGAGGCCTCACCAATGTCGAATAGAGGGGAACGATCACGTCCCTCGATCTGCTCGCTATGCCCCTACTTATATATCCCAAAATGCCATTGGCCTTCTTGGCAACAAGGGCACACTGCTGACTCATATCCAGCTTATATCATATCCAGTCATTGGTGGTTCCACCTTCAGTTCTACCTATTGGCTTGAAAAGGCACCACACGTATACCTAATGGCTGCTGAGGGGGGCAGTTGCCCCCCGGCCCGCTATTAGCTCTGCCACTGATTCTTTTTAAATGTTCATTGTGCTGCTTCCACCAGCCACTTTGATTTTGTTTTCTTTTACAGACCCAAGCAAAACGCAAGCGGCAACCTGGCTAGAAGCAGATCCGTGGAATTGAACAGACTCATCCAATTACTGAGCCTTCCCAGAGCCAGGTGCTGCCCTCACGATACATCAAATGTAGAGGACCTGCTAAGCTCCCATTAGATGTAGCCTAGAGCCAAACGCAGGCCAGGCAAGGTGGCTTCGCCCATGGAGTTCAGGTCCAGGGATTCAGTAGGGAGTAAATGGCCAGCACTGGATGCTTCAGGTTTTGGTGCCCATCCAGAGACGGCTGGGGGCTGATTTTCAATTACACACCTGCAGCTGGCCCAGGCCAGCTGACTCCAGCTCCCGGGACTCGGGCTAAGGGGCTGTTTAACTGCGGTGTAGCCTTTGGGGCTCAGGCTGGCGCTTCAACTCTAGGACGATGCGAGGTGGGAGGTTCCCAGAGCTCGGGCTCCAGCCAAAGCCAGAACGTCTGCACCACAAATAAACAGCTGCTCAGCTCGAGCCCTGTTAGCCGGAGTCAGCTGGCCTGGGCCAGCCGTGGGCACATAACTGCAGTGTAGACACACCCTAAGTGCCCACAAGCCCCCCTGGGAGCTGCGGGTATTTAGCACCTCTGAACTCTAGGCCCCAGGTGTCTCAACGTGGGCACCCAAAGTTAGGGGCCATTCAAAATCTTCTTGCCACTGTCTTCCCCCACCCCACACTGCTCCTCAGACGTGCCTGTTAACTGCTGGAAATGGCCCACCTTGATTATCACTACAAAAGGTTTTCTCCCCCCTCTCTCCTGCTGGTAATAGCTCATCTTAAGTGATCACTCTCCTTACAGTGTGTATGATAACACCCATTTTTTTCATGTTCTGTGTGTATATAAAACTCCTGACTGTATTTTCCACTGAATGCATCCGATGAAGTGAGCTGTAGCTCACGAAAGCTTATGCTCAAATAAATTGGTTAGTCTCTAAGGGTACGTCTACACTACAAAATTAGGTCGAATTTATAGAAGTCGGTTTTGTAGAAAGCGTTTTTATACAGTTGATTGTGTGTGTCCCCACACAAATGCTCTAAGTGCACGTAGTCGGTGGAATGTGTCCACAGTACCGAGGCAACTGTCGACTTCCGGAGCATTGCACTGTGGGTGGCTATCCCACAGTTCCCGCAGTCTCCGCCGCCCATTTGAATTCTGGGTAGAAATCCCAGTGCCTGATGGGGCTAAAATATTGTCGCGGGTGGTTCTGGGTACATATTGTCAGGCCCCCGTTCCCTCCCTCCCTCCGGGAAAGCAAGGGCAGACAATCGTTTTGCGCCTTTTTTCTTGAGTTACCTGTGCAGACGCCATACCACGGCAAGCATAGAGCCCGCTCAGATCACTTTGGCAATTAGGAGCACATTAAACACCACACGCCTTATCCAGCAGTATATGCAGCACCAGAACCTGGCAAAGCGATACTGGGCGAGTAGGCGACGTCAGCGCGGTGACGTGAGTGATGAGGACATGGACACAAACTTCTCTCAAAGTACGGGCCCTGACAATGTGGGCATCATGGTGCTAATGGGGCAGGTTCATGCGATGGAATGCCGATTCTGGGCCTGGGAAAGAAGCACAGACTGGTGGGACCGCATAGTGTTGCAGGTCTGGGACGATTCCCAGGGGTTGCGAAACTTTCGCATGCATAAGGGCACTTTCATGGAACTTTGTGACTTGCTTTCCCCTGCCCTGAGGCACAAGAATACCAAGATGAGAGCAGCCCTCACAGTTGAGAAGCAAGTGGCAATAGCCCTGTGGAAGCTTGCAATGCCATACAGCTACCAGTCAGTCGGGAATCAATTTGGAGTGGGCAAATCTACTGTGGGGGCTGCTGTGATGCAAGTAGCCAACGCAATCAAAGATCTGCTGATATCCAGGGTAGTGACCCTGGGAAATGTGCAGGTCATAGTGGATGGCTTTGCTGCAATGGGATTCCCTAACTGCGGTGGGGCCGTAGACGGAATCCGTATCCCTATCTTGGCACCAGAGCACGAAGCCGGCGAGTACATAAACCACAAGGGGTACTTTTCAATAGTGCTGCAAGCACTGGTGGATCACAAGGGACGTTTCACCAACATCAACATGGGATGGCCGGGAAAGGTACACGACACTCGCATCTTCAGGAACTCTGGTCTGTTTCAAAAGCTGCAGGAAGGGACTTTATTCCCAGACCAGAAAATAACCGTTGGGGATGTTGAAATGCCTATAGTTATCCTTGGGGACCCAGCCTACCCCTTAACGCCATGGCTCATGAAGCCGTACACAGGCAGCCTGGACAGTTGTCAGGAGCTGTTCAACTACAGGCTGAGCAAGTGCAGAATGGTGGTAGAATGTGCATTTGGACATTGAAAAGCGTGCTGGTACGGTTTACTGACTCGGTTAGACCTCAGCAAAACCAGTATTCCCACTGTTATTACTGCTTGCTGTGCGCTCCACAATATCTGTGAGAGTAAGGGGGAGACGTTTATGGCGGGGTGGGAGATTGAGGCAAATCGCGTGGCTGCTGGTTACGCACAGCCAGACACCAGGGCGGTTAGAAGAGCACAGGAGGGCGCGGTGCGCATCAGAGAAGCTTTGAAAACCAGTTTCATGACTGGCCAGGCTACGGTGTGAAAGTTCTGTTTGTTTCTCCCTGATGAAACCCCCCGCCCTTGGTTCACTCTACTTCCCTGTAAGCTAACCACCCTCCCCTCCTCCCTTCGATCACCACTTGCAGAGGCAATAGAGTCATCCTTGCTTCACATTCTTGCATTCTTTATTCATTCATCACACAAATAGGGGGATAACTACCAAGGTAGCCCAGGAGGGGTTGTGGAGGAGAGAAGCACCAGGAGGGGTGGTGGAGGAGGGAAGGACAAGGCTACACAGCACTTTAAAAGTTTAAAACTTTAAAACCTATTGAATGCCAGCCTTCTGTTGCTTGGGCAATCCTCTGGGGTGGAGTGGCTGGGTGGCCGGAGGCCCCCCCCACTGCCTTCTTGGGCATCTGGGTGAGGAGGCTATGGAACTTGGGGAGGAGGGCGGTTGGTTACACAGGGGCTGTAGCGGCGGTCTGTGCTCCTGCTGCCTTTCCTGTAGCTCAACCATACGCTGGAGCATATTGGTTTGATCCTCCAGCAGCCTCAGCATTGAATCCTGCCTCCTCTCATGACGCTGCCACCACCTTTCAGCTTCAGCCCTCTCTTCAGCCCGCCACTTACTCTCTTCAGCCCACCACCTCTCCTCCAGGTCATATTGTGCTTTCCTGCACTCTGACATTGTCTGCCTCCACGCATTCGTCTGTGCTTTGTCAGTGTGGGAGGATAGCATGAGCTCAGAGAACATTTCATCACGAGTGCATTTTTTTCGCCTTCTAATCTTCACTAGCCTCTGGGAAGCAGAAGATCCTGTGATCCTTGAAACACATGCAGCTGGTGGAGAAAAAAAAAAGAGACAGTGGTATTTAAAAAGACACATTTTCTACAACAATGGCTACACTCTTTCACGGTAAACCTTGCTGATAACATTACATACACAGCACATGTGCTTTCGTTCCAAGGTTGCATTTTGCCTCCCCCCACCACGTGGCTAGACCCTTCCCCCTCCCCGTGGCTAACAGCGGGGAACATTTCTGTTCAGCCATAGGCAAACAGCCCAGCAGGAACAGGCACCTCTGAATGTCCCCTTAAGAAAAGCACCCTATTTCAACCAGGTGACCATGAATGATATCACTCTCCTGAGGATAACACAGAGAGATAAAGAACGGATGTTGTTTGAATGCTAGCAAACATACACTGCAATGCTTTGTTCTACAATGATTCCTGAGTACGTGCTACTGGCCTGGTGTGGTAAAGTGTCCTACCATGGTGGAGAGAATAAGGCTGCCCTCCCCAGAAACCTTTTGCAAAGGCTTTGGGAGTACATCCAGGAGAGCCGCAAATGCCAGGGCAAATTAATCATTACACATGCTTGCTTTTAAACCATGTAGTATTTTAAAAGGTACACTCACCAGAGGTCTCTTCTCCGCCTGGTGGGTCCGGGAGGCAGCCTTGGGTGGGTTCGGGGGGTACTGGCTCCAGGTCCAGGGTGAGAAACAGTTCCTGGCTGTCGGGAAAACCGGTTTCTCCACTTGCTTGCTGTGAGCTATCTGTAACTTCATCATCATCATCTTCCTGGTCCCCAAAACCTGCTTCTGTATTGCCTCCATCTCCATTGAAGGAGTCAACAACATGGCTGGGGTAGTGGTGGCTGAACCCCCTAAAATGGCATGCAGCTCGTCATAGAAGTGGCATGTTTGGGGCTCTGAACCGGAGCGGCCGTTTGCCTCTCTGGTTTCCTGGTAGGCTTGCCTCAGCTCCTTAAGTTTCACACAGCATTGCTTCGGGTCCCTGTTATGGCCTCTGTCCTTCATGCCCTGGGAGATTTTGACAAATGGTTTGGCATTTTGAAAACTGGAATGGAGTTCTGATAGCACGGATTCCTCTCCCCATACAGCGATCAGATCCCGTACCTCCCGTTCGGTCCATGCTGGAGCTCTTTAGCTCCCTGAGGCCAATACCGTCTAATTGCGTCCATAGTACCCCAAATTCGACCCAGCAAGGCCGATTTAAGCGCTAATGCCCTTGTCGGGGGTGGAGTACGGAAATCGATTTTAAGAGCCCTTTAAGTCGAAAAAAAGGGCTTCATCATGTGGACGGGTGCAGGGTTAAATCGATTTAACGCTGCTAAATTCGACCTCAACTCCTAGTGTGGACCAGGGCCTAGTGTGGTTGCAGTTCTACATCTTTATACCAGTGGAGCTTCTTCCGCTTCTCCTCTAGGAATAGCGATCCCAGGACTAGCACTCCTACACCAGCATAACTGCCTCAACACGAGGGTGCATCACTTTCACTGTACTGGTATAGCCAGTGGCTCAACCCTTCTATTTGATGCCTTGGCTTCTGACTCTGAAAACATGGTCGTCATCTTCTGTAACCTTGACATAACTCAAGCATAGCATGTGACATTACAGCAGGACCTGCTGTTTATAAATGTAGTACCTTCCCCGCCAGTATTGTTGTCATTCCTGACTCTCTCTCTCTCTCTCTCTCTCTCTCTCTCTCTCTCTCTTGAGGCTCTCTGTGAGGCTCTTGCTATGGGAAGGAGCAGCCTGGAGAAGAGTTGAAGCTTTTAAACTTTGTCAATATTTTTAAACTTGTAGATTCCTTACCATTGGGGTGTTGGGGTGTCCAGGTGGAAGGGGTGTCAGGGTGGAAGGACTGTCTAGCCTGTGTTATACAGGAAGTCAGACTTGATGGTCCAATGTCCCATTAAATTCTGTGAAATTATGTAACTGGAAAATGGCCCTTCCTGAGACGCTGCACTGGCCTCACCCGGCATCTCGCCAAGCCCAGGCCGGCTGTATGTTCGTAGGCACGTTTCTTCCAAACCAGAAGTGGGAAACGTGATAGGCTGTGAGGCCAAGGCCAAGGGAACCATCGAGAGCTCAGCAGGGCTGGAGGATCCTCAGGGCTTCGGGAAGAGAGGAAGGAGCAAACCCCTCCCTTATCAGGGAAAATGAGGGCCAGTGAAACATGCCCAGAGCTAGGGAATATAAACGCCAACTCAGGAAAGGTAAGGACACTGTGAGGCAGGGTCTGAACCTGTGCAGGGAAGAGCCCTGCTCCAAGAACACAGCCTGTCTCGGGTGAGTAGAGCAGTGCCATCAGCCTGTCCCGCAGTCAGGTAATGCCCAGCCTCCAGATATGAGCTACAGACAACTCAGAGTCCTGGCAGCAAAGCTGAGAGAGAGCATCTCTCTCAACCCCTGTCCTGCGCTGCTCTCCAGATCCCCTCAGACCTTGATGTTCCTCCTCTCCCATCTCAGCCAAATCCCAGGGGAATCTGTGCTCGGGGCCAGGCTGGGACAGAATCTGTCCTGCAACTTTTGAGTCATGGGCACAAATCCACTTTCTGCTTAAAAAAGAATTCCAGCTTTTCAGTGGCTGGGGCTGAGTCCCAAAGAGCAGAGCAGAAGGGCTGTGAGTTGCAGGCAGGTGGAAATGCTGAAGGGCTGCGAGCCCCAGGCCTGGCGCAGACGCTGAAGGGCTGCGAGCCCTGGGCCCAGCCTAGAGGCTGAAGGGTTGCGAGCCCCGGGCCCAGCCTAGAGGGTGAAGGGCTGCGTGTCCCAGGCCCAGCCTAGAGGCTGAAGGGCTGCGAGCCCCGGTCCTGGCGCAGCTGTTGAAGGGCTGCGATCCTCGGGCCTATCGCAGCCAGACATCCTGGGCCCTTTCCAGTGTAACAGCTGGGGGAGAGAAGAGGGGGTGCCACCTCAGTTTGGAAGGGAATTTGTTATTCAAAAGTATCTGCTCAAGATGAAGCAGTCATCGGATTAGGGTTGTTGGCTTGAGCTGCACAGCCTCAATTCTCCCTTCCTTTCTCCATCATCCCCAGGGCTACTGGCTCCATCTTTATCTCAAAATCAGGCAAATCATAGATTCCTAGATTCCAGTGACAGAAGGGATCATCTAGTCTGGTCTTCTGTATAGCACAGGCCAGAGAGCTTCCCAAAAATAATCCCTAGAGCAGATCTTGTAGGAAAACACCCAATCTGGATTTTAAAATGGTCAGTGATGGAGAATCCATCACAATCCTTGGTAAATTATTCCAATGGTTAATTACCCTCACTGTCAATCATTTACACCTTTTTGCAGTCTGAATTTGTTTAGTTTCAACTTCCATGTTATACCAATCGCCGGTAGATTGAAGAGCCCATTATTAAATATTTGTTCCCCATGTAGGTACTTGGAGACTGTAATCAAATCACCCCTTAACCTTCTCTTTGTTAAGATAAATAGATTGAGCTCCTTGCCTGTATCACTATAAGACATGTTTTCCAGTCCTTTAATCACGCTTGTGGCTCTTTTCTGAACCCTCCAATTTATTAACATCTTTTTTGAATTGTGGATACTGCAACTGGACACAGTAGGGATCACACCGGTGCCACTATTGAGGTACAGTAACCTCTTTACTCCTACTCAAAATTCCCCTATTTATGCATCCCAGGATCACTCGAGCTATTTTGATCACTGTATCACACTTGGAGCTCATGTTCAGCTGCTTATTCACTTCCACCCCCAAATCTTTTTCAGAGTCACTGCTTCCCAGGATAGAGTCCCCCATCCTCTAACTAAGGCCTACAGGTTTTGTTCCTGGATGTATACGTTTACATTATCCATATTAAAATTAGGGCTGTCAAGCAATTAAAAAAATTAATTGCGATTAACTGCGCGATTCAAAAAATTAACCGCGCGATTCAAAAAGGAATTACGCGATTAATTGTGCTGTTAAACAACAATAGAATACCATTTCTTTTAAATATTTTTGGATGTTTACTACATTTTCAAATCTATTAATTTCAATTACAACACAGAATAAAGAGTGTACAGTGCTCACTGTATATTTATTTTGATTACAAATAATTGCACTGTAAAAAACAAACAAAAAATTATTTTTCAATTCACCTCATACAAGTACTGTAGTGCAGTCTCTTTACCATGAAAGTTGAGCTTACAAATGTAGAATTATATATATATATATATATATATATATATATAAAACTGCATTCAAAAATAAAACAATGTAAAACTTTAGAGCTTACAAGTCCACTCAGTCCTACTTCTTGGTCAGCCAATCGCTCAGACAAACAAGGTTGGTTACAATTTGCAGAAAATAATGCTGCCTGCTTCTTGTTTACAATGACACCCGAAAGTGAGAACAGGCGATCGCAGGGCACTGTTGTCGCTGGCGTTGAAAGATATTTTCGTGCCAGATATGCTAAAGATTCATATGTCCCTTCATGCTGCAATCCAGAGGACATGCTTCCATGCTGATGATGGGCTCTGCTTTTGATAACAATCCAAAGCAGCGTGGACTGACGCATGTTCATTTTCATCATCTGAGTCAGATGCCACCAGGAGGTTGATTTTCTTTTTTGGTGGTTTGGGTTCTGTAGTTTCCGTATCAGAGTGTTGCTCTTTTAAGGCTTCTAAAAGCATGCTCCATACCTTGTCCCTCTCAGATTTTGGAAGGCACTTCAGATTTTTAAACCTTGGGTCGAGTGCTATAGCTATTTTTAGAAATCTCACATCGGTACCTTCTTTGTGTTTTGTCAAATCTGCAGTGAAAATGTTCTTAAAACGAACATGTGCTGGATCATCACCCGAGACTGCTATAACATGAAATATGTGCAGAATGTGGGTAAAACAGAGTAGGAAACATACAATTCTCCTCCCAAGGAGTCCAGTCACAAATGTAATTGATGCATTATTTTTTTAATGAGCATCATCAGCATGGAAGCATGTCCTCTGGAATGGTGGCTGAAGCATGAAGGGGAATATGAATGTTTAGCATATTTAGCATGTAAATACCTTGCAACGCTGGCTACAAAAGTTCCATGCATTCTCACTTTCAGGTGACATTGTAACTAAGAAGCAAGCAGCAGTATCTCCCGTCAGTGTAAACAAACTTGTTTGTCTGAGCAATTGGCAGAATAAGAAGTAGGTTAGGTAACCAAAAAAAAATCTGCATTCATAAGTTACACTTCGAGGTCTAGTGGGTATGAGTGGGAGGGCTGGGGGTGGGAGTCAGCACTCCTGGGTTCTATTCCTGGATCTGTGAGAGAGGGTTGTCTACTGTTTAGATCAGGAGATGGAGAGTCAGGACTCCTCCTGGCTTTGCAGCTGACTCCCTGTGTGACTGAGGGCAATTCCCCCCACCTCCCCCGTGCCTCAGTCATACGGGGATAATGACACCGACCCAGCTCCTGGGGGTTGGGGCTGGATTCATTCCAGTCTATACAGCACCTCTGAGGGAGGTGCTAGGAAAGGGCAGGACATAAGTAACCAACAGACACTAATGGGATGCACCATGTGATTCTCTTTCTGTCCCTAGCGCGTGTGACTGTGGACCCCAACACAGCCAATGCCTACCTGCTCCTGTCCCGGGATCAGCGGAGCGTGAGGGTGGGCAACAAGAGGCGGGACGTCCCCAGTAACCCCAAGCGGTTTGACACGTGCAGCTGCATCCTGGGCCGGCAGAGGTTCACAGCCGGGATGCACTACTGGGAGGTGGAAGTGGGGGACAAGCCATGTTGGACACGGGGGGGTCTGTGAGGAGTGTGTGAGCAGGCAGGGAATATTCACGGCCTCACCAGCGACTGGTTTCGGGACGGTGTGGCTGCACAATGGGGATGAGTATGCAGCGCTCACTTCCCCCCTGCCCGAGCTTATGCTGAGAGTGAAGCCTCGGCAGATTGGCATCCTCCTGGACTTTGAGGCCGGAGAGGTGTCCTTCTACAACGTGACTGGCAGCTGTCACATCTACACCTTCAGTGGCATCTTCTTGGAGCCCCTGCGGCCATACTTCTACCCGGGGGTGCGGGCAGGCAGCCTGAATGATGCCCGATTGACCCTCCAACAGGGAACACAGCAGCCATGAGCCAGTCACAGCCACCTTGGCACCTTGGGCTTTCAGGACTTACCAATGAAAGGCTTTCTTAACAACACATAATTCACCAGCGGAACTTACTGCCACAGGATATTGAGGGGGCCAAATGTCTAGTGGGATTCAAAAAAGGATGAGACATAGCTAGGGATAATCCAAATATCACCAGCTAGAGAGGGCAGGAGACACAGGACTATAAAACCATCTCCACAGGGCAGGAGCCAGCCACTGACTACAGGGGGGCACATTCCCCAAAGAGAAGGTTATTCCATAATTACACACTGCAGGGTCTCTGGTACCTTCCTTGAAGCCTGTGATTATGGAGACAGGATACCTGGCTTTTGGGCGCTGCAGTGAGCTAGCACAACAAATCCTGTGCTCTCTGGGTGCTGTTAGAGCAAGAAATTGGTCACTGAAGCTGATAATCAGCCACAGAGCAGGAGCACTGACCCACGATAAATGCCCCCACACTGCTAGACCTTCCTGCACAGCCCCAGTAGGGGAGTCTCCATCCAGCATTGCCATTCCCCAGCACTGGAATGCAGAGTCAGCAGCATCTGCAGGGAGGCCTGGGGAGCAGGAGGGGATGGGTGAGAGGACCTGAGGGCCTTGCTCAGTTTGCAAAGAATCCAGCTGCATCATCTTTAGTAGGTGGTGTGGCTGGTGGAGACCTTGGGTCTCTGGCATGTCGTGCTCCTGGCCTAGCTGCTTGGTTCAAGGTAGAGCATCGCTGCCTGTGTCCTGTAACCTCCAGCAGCCAAGCTCCTTGGGGCAGCCAAGGAAACATTGCCTTTGGCTACCCTTGTTTTAAAGGGCTCAGGGAGCATGGACACGAGGATGGAGTCGCGTGTCTGTAAAGGGTGGGGCCTGCCAACACGAGCGAGCCAGCTCCAATCGGCAATTCGCCTCTGACCTAGCCCCCCTTCTGGTGAAATACCGAAGCCTTCCTTCCGCTGGATGCTTCTGAGCCCAGCCCAGCCCGTGGGCCAGAGCTGTCCACAGCCCTGTGCGTGTGCTGTCCCTGGTCTCACTGACGGTGTGCGTCAGCACGCAAACCCAGTGCAGACTGCAAAGCCTGTTGGCCCATAAACCTCAGCTCTCTAGGTCCTTTTCTCCCACCAATAAACAATGCATTCCAATAGCCTTGTATAAGCTGGCAAAGCATCCCTTGTGATCTGAGAGCTGCTCACCCCCACCTTCTGGGGGAAGGGGGAGAGCTAGGAGATCCAGTCCAGCTGGAGCTGTGGTGCTCTCAGGACTCAGCACTCTCATGGGCCCTTCGTGTTGCATGTGTGATTCAGGGACTACTATGACTGTCTGATGGAGCTGCCCATTCCCTAGCCCTGTGTGCACCTCTCTGTGATGGGACTTCACCCCAAGAAGCCAATGTGCTGCATGCAGCTAAATATTCCAGCACCCCTCCAGCCCCGGTAATGAAGGCAGAGTGAGAGGAATTTCATACACAGAGAACCCGCTAGACTGTTCCGAAGCTAGGCAGAGAGGGTGGGACAAGGGGGTCTCTGAGGCCCTCAGGCTGGGCCTAGCTCACTGCCATGCCCCTCTCAAGGAGTGGTTTTGTCTTCTTGACATATATTCACCCTAACCCAAATAATGACAGGTTTCAGAGTAGCAGCTGTGTTAGTCTGTATTCGCAAAAAGAAAAGGAGGACTTGTGGCACCTCCGAGCCAGGCTCCGGGCAAAGCGTTGGTGACTGGGAGACCCAGCGTGTGAGTGATTACCCCAAACCTTCCTGCAGGCGCCGGGGGACTGGGTGGCACCTGGAAAGACCGTGGAGGTGTTTCCTTTGGGCCAGGCGTGGGGCTGGGGCTGCTTTGCAGCCGAGGGCGGTGGGGGGGCTGCGTGGGGGCTCCCGCATGGGCCCTGCTGCCCGCCAGGGGACGGACGGCTGGGCCTGCACACGGGGCCTGGGTTTATACCTGGCACAGACACAAGGGCTAGCGCCGCACAGCAGCTCGTGAGGATCTGACGGGCTCCATCCCCAGCCGCGCCCTGACGTGGCCCAGCTCTGTGCCTCAGTTTCCCCCTCTGTAGAACAGGAGGATAGCGACACCAACCCTCCGGCTGTCCCGCTGCAGGACTGGGCCCTTGGTGGCATGGTTCTGGAGGAATAGCTTCATGCAGCCAGGGAAGGCTGGCATCAAGCTGTCTGTGTTTTCAAAGGCCCTCCAGCTCCCTCCCCTCCCCCTGCACTCTGGTGCGGATTACAGGGATCCTGGCACGGTTTTTTATTGGGAACGCTTCCCAGCCGCTGCTCCAGGCCCAGAACACGGTGTGTTCACTTTCAAAGCTTGCACTACGTCTGTTAGCCTTTTACAAGGCCAAGACAAGAGCTGGGAACCAGCCAGGGCTGGAGCTCTCCTCCATCTTCCTTTCCCGGTGTGCCAACCAGCCGGCTGCACCGTGCCACAGCCAGCAAGTTCCTTTCCCTTAACGCTCAGTGGAAACCCTTCCTGCTGCCCCTTGCCAGCCACGCCAGCGTCACTCCCACAGACCCTGGTCGTCGGCGGGTGGGGATCAAACCTGGGGCCTCTGGAGCTTAGTGCATGACTCTATCGCATGAGCTAAAAGCCCCCTGGCTGGTAGCGACGGCTGCAGAGCAGACTCATCTTCTCGCTCTCTCGAATGGTCTTGGTGCCACTCGATGGGACACAACACCACACCCAGAAGGTGCGTGGGTTACATCAGCTGGCGGAGGAGTAACTTTATGTCGAGCTTCAGATCCCCGTCTTGGGCTTTGATTGATTGGGGAGGGGAGTCCCCAGGCATGCTGGGGTGGCTGGGAGGAAATCGAAAGGAGCTGTTTGTGCTGAATTGCCCCCCCCCCCCGTCACCGCACATTCTCCATCACAAACCCCGGGGCAGCAGCAGCTTCCAGTACACTGGGCTCCCCACAGCTCCCACCGGGGCAGACCTCAGCTGGGGCAGTTTGTCCCAGCCCTGTTCAGGGGCACAGCACATCTCCAGCCCCGTTCCTGGAGCCGTGGTCACTGACACGAGCAGTGGATCTGCCCCAGTGACTTCAGTGCAGCTGTGGGACTCAGCGCTGCAGAAGAGGAGGCCCTAGGTAACTAGCAGCTGAAGCGCCAGGATGAGAACCCTGGGCCCAAAAGCCGCCCTGTATGACGTCCCCAACCGCTGTCCAGAGGAGAGCACTTGCCCTGGCTCTGGGACTAGGGCTTTTAATCTGCTCCGGGTGGCTCCGTTCCCCAGCGGCGCAGGCTCGTTCCTACCAGAGGGGTTTATTGCAGTCTCTGTTTCCCTCCCGTTAACAGCAGGCAGGAGGGAGGGAGAAGCTAGGAATTGCACACCCGCCCAGCAAGGCAGGTCGGTCTTTCCCAGAGGCTTGGGGAGAGGCTCTGCTTTCACTTTGGCCCGTTCGCTCCATCTGACGCTGTTGTGGGCCGGATGTAAACCAAGCTGGCTGGGTTTCAGTCCAACACTCATTGCAGGGCCTCTTGGAGAGGCACCAAGTCCCAGGGTTAAACAGGGTGCCCTGGGGCTCCCAGCTCCCTGCACAAACAGCAAAATCTCATACCCAGTGTGACGAAGGGGGACTGTTCTTAATGTTTCCTCTGAATAGTGCATGGTTCCTCGGTTTCCCCTAGGCAGTTCTTAAGTATCTAGGTGGTGGGGTAAGGGTGTATGATCGTTGCAGATCCCTAGAGGGCAGGTGTGTGCAGGGGTCTGGACACAGAGAATGGCCGACACCCTGTTTCCTGGCAACTGATGGCCTGGGCCCTTCCCCCCTGCAAGGTGAGAGCTAAAGGGATTGGAGAAGAAAGGAATCAGGTGCCCTCCTGGCCGGGTAAAGGGACAAAGCCCAGAGGAGGAGGGGCTGGAGGGAGTTTCAGTCTGGGGCTGGCTGGGACATGGAGTGAAGGGCAGACGTGGTTGTCTGGCTCACTGCCCCCCAAAATGGACCCCCCAGCTGAAGGGTCCAGTTCTCTGCACCTACAAGCTCTGTATTAGACCATGTTCCTGTCATCTAATAAACCTTCTGTTTTACTGCGAGAAGCAGCGCGGGGCGAGGGATGTGCTGGCCACGGCTTCCTGCAGCCCCCGTTGGCCTGCAGTGGGGAACCGCGGCCAGTGGGATCCGCGGTCGGCCAAACCTGCGGACGCGGACGGTAAAGAAACTGGCCCGGCCCACCAGGGGGCTTACCCTGGGGGGCTGCGTGCCAAACGTTACCGACCCCAGTGCTACAGCAATTTCCCGTACAGCAATGGCTCTTACAAGACAGAGTAAGTTAGAACAACCCAGAGTCTAAAGCTCAGGTGTATTTGAGGATCTGGGCCAGTACTTGGCTGTTTCTATAGTAATGACCCCTGAGCAAGCAGTGTAATGTACATGCTTATCACTGAGCTTGTCCAGAGGCTGCATAGAATCATAGAATATCAGGGTTGGAAGGGACCTCAGGAGGTCATCTAGTCCAACCCCCTGCTCAAAAGCAGGACCAATCCCCAATTAAATCAGAATGACTAGATGTCCTGATGTGTAATAAAAACACTTCGAGTCATAAAAAATCAACCCAGCCTACTTTACAGGGCCTGATCCTTCTCTCCCTTACAGCATCTGAGCAGTAGGAGAATGGCTAATACGGGCCAGTATTATGGTTGTTGTATTCTATTTATAAAAGTATAATACTGGCCAGTATTATAGTTGCTGTATCGTGCTATAAAACAACAAAATAAATAGAAAAATAAAAAATACAAATGAATGTTTTGAATTAATTTGGGGAAAAGAATTTACAGCACAGTACAAGGATTTAAAACATTTAAAACATTCCTTTCTTTCTCTCCAGTATTATAGTCTCTCTTTTTCCAATTTTGGGTCACAGGAGCGAGTAGTATAAAGGCCCTACCATCAATCAAACGATAACCCCACCCCTTGACCCTGTAAGCCCTGCACACAGGTCACTGGAAGTCCCACCTCATGGGAGTATTACTTGCAGGGTCAAGGCGGACACATGTCCGGAAGCAAGGTGTGTCATGTGACCCCTGTAAGAACTCCTCCCACTGTCCTCTGCTGATCAGGATGGATTTTGCCCTGACAGGAACGACTCGAGAGAAGATTTGACCAATCAGGGGGAGTTCCGGGGTTTGTGTGACCCCTCTAAGAACTCCTCCCACTGCCCTATACCAATCAGGAAGGGTTTCAGCCACTGGGGACCACCCCGAGAGGAGATTTGTCCAATTGGGGGGAATTCTGGGGCGGGGTGACCCGTCAGGAAGTGGCTCGTGTGACCCCTCTAAGAACTCCTCCCACCACCCTCTACCAATCGCGATGGGTTTTGGCTACAGAGGACAACCCCGAAAGGAGATTCGACCAAAATAGGGTGGGTTCTGGGACGGGGTCAACCGCCCAGAAGAGGGTCGTGTGACCCGTCTAAGGACCCCTTCCAACGTCCTCTGCCAATCAGAGTGCAGCACCATCACCTCATAAGTCCCAGCGCTGAGAAGAGGAGGCCATCTCTTACCAAGAAGACGTGTTTTAGAAATTGTGGAAAGGCTGAGAGGAAACGTGGACTCCTTTACCACTCCTGTGAGACCTTCAGACTTTGTTTTAGCCCCGAGGACCTTTGGAGTTGTGTGGAGAAAGCGCTACAGCAGCGACAGTTCTGAAGAGGATGAGAGAGAAGCCAAGGGGATTCCTTTGGCCCAGCCATTGATGGATATGCCAGAATCCGACCCTGAAGCCCAACTGCTCATGAGACACCCCCATGAGCATGGTGGCCTCTCGTCATCCACCACCCTGGAGGAGGAAGGCCATCATGGTGTGGGGGAGGCACTGGCAGACAAGGTGAATGGAAAAGACGTAGCTCAGGTAAATGAATGATTAAGAAGCGACGGTCGATGATTGGGTGTAATGGGGTTAGGAACCAGGGGTTGTGTAAATCTAAAAACAAGCAGTGGGAACTTACGCTTGTTTCTTGTCTGAAAATCTCTCGACAGCTTGACGATGCCTTTCGAGAGGACCCGGAGGCCCTGGACGGCGTTGCATCAAACAGCGAAGGTGAACCAGGCCCGCCTTGTTTTTGCTCAACGCCGCTAGAAATTGTTGAAGATGACTCCGAGGAGGACGGCTATGAGGAGTTTAGGAGAGGCTTGGCATGGAACTCGCTGAGCCAGTGCCACGTCACGAGCGTAAAAATGTTATGCGGACTATTGTACGCGTTGCTGTTTATGCTGTTCTTCATCACTGTCTTGGGGAAAAGCTTTTTGAAAATGGTGAGGGCTGTGTCATAAATGCCCCAGCCCAATGGCACCATGCCTGTGTGACTTGGACTTCAATGGATAGAAACTGCAAGCTCTGGGGCCTGTGTGCTGAGCTGTGTTTGGAAAGCTTATTGAACACTATTATTGCCATAGGTTATGTTATGCAACGTCTGTGCCTAACCCAAGAACATTTAGCGCAAGCGGTGACCTTGAGAAATGCTGTGCAATTCAGTGGAGACCCTGACCGTGTTTTAAAGAAAATGTCCAAAATGGAAGATGCCTGCTTACAGCGTTACATTGACCGTCTGGTCCACACAAAAACTGACAGAACCCTGCTTAAGAAAAAGACTATTTGTAAGAAATCTAAAAGGATTAATTGAGAGAATGATGAGGGGACAAACATGCAATATCAAACTTGGTCACTGTACATTTTAAAAAATTGAATGAAAAGGGCTTTGTGATTATCTGTGTTTCTGTTAGAAGGTCTCTGGCCCTTAAGTGAGCTAAAAGTTTTAATGGAGATCTGGGTTTGTTTTCAAGAAGCTGTATGACTTTTAAATTGAAAAAAAATGGTTTGTGAGAACCTAGCTCTTGTGTCTTTGTGTAAAAGAGACCCATTTACAGCAACAAGCTGTGAAGTGGGAGGGGAACAAATCCTAAAAATGTGTTTACAGTGTAACCCTTCTGCCCATCAGAGTTGGCAACAACAGGGTCTAGGTTCAGTATCTAGGAGTTCCATTCCAGTAACACAATGCAAAACCAGGTCAAGCCCCCACCAGTGGGGCACTGAAGCTCCCCTACGACAAGTTGAAATCACTGAATACTGTGTTAAGTAGTAGGGGGCCTCAGAGCTGGGGCACCATGAACCCAAAGGGAATTCAGCTCTGCAGTCTGTAACCAAACTCCTAATAGAATTAAAATTCTCTCTGATATTACATAAAGGAGAGAAGGTACAATTGGTGTTTGGGGCCCTCAGAAGGGGGCTCACAACTCTAGGCACAAACCTCCATCCTCAAACTCTCTCAATTCACTGGCTTTTGCAATCCTTGTCCCTTGCCTAGCGAGTGCTACTTAGTTGATGGTGAGTCCCTCCGTCATAAAAGGCCAAGTACAGTTCCACTGTCCTTGGTTCACATAATCAGGATAACGACACTTTATTCTTCCTGCCCCAATAACAGAGACACTGGGGATCCCACAGCAGCCAAAGTGACCGTTTGGGCTCCTGTGGGCTCACGCTAGGCGGGGTGGGTGTGCCTGTGCAAACGAGATCAGCTCCTGAAGTCCTTTTCCACAACTCACCACCAGATGTCAGGGTAGAGCTCATCCTGCCTCTGCTTACAACACGAAAACAAAACAGGGATGGTTCAGACATGTGTTTGAGTACAACAGAGTTGACTCATCCTGTTGAACTGAATGGTTTTAACCACACCCCCACTGAATAGTGAAGGTAACTGTGATTCCTTACCCTTATTGCTATAGGGATAAATTTGATGGGTGTGCACCCATAGTAAGGGAGGTGGGTGGGTGAGTTCGGATTAATATGAAATGAAATAAAACCTCAGGAATTCGCAGATGCTATTGGGCAGTTTAAATATAATCCCTGGAGTTGGCAGAACTCTACTGGACAGTTTAAAGGACCCAGGAACTGGCAGAACTCTACTGGACAGTTTAAATATGACCCAGGAGTGGTTTTGAATGCTATGGGTCACTCTTTCTAGCAATTCAAAGCCATTAAAAGTTTAAAATACTATATTTACCAAAAAAAAAACCCAAAACAACCAACCAAAAAACCCCACCACACACATTAATAATCAAGGTGGGCCATTTCCAGCACAAATCCAGGTTTCCTTACAATGTAAGTGATCACTTTAGATAAGCTATTACCAACAGGAGAGTGGGTTTGTTTTTCTTTGGGGGGGGAGAAAACCTGGATTTGTGCTGGAAATGGCCCACCTTGATTATCATACACATTGTAAGGAGAGTGATCACTTTAGACAAACTATTACCAGCAGGAGAGTAGGGTGTGGGGAGAGAAAACCCTTTGTAGTGATAAACACTCATTTTTTCATGGTTTGTGTGTATAAAAACATCTTCTGTATTTTCCACAGTATGCATCCAATGAAGTGAGCTGCAGCTCACGAAAGCTTATGCTCAAATAAATTGGTTAGTCACTAAGGTGCCACAAGTACTCCTTTTCTTTTTGTGTTTTAAACTCTCTCTCTCTCTCTCTCTCTCTCTGTGTGTGTAAAAAAAACATAGGTGGTTTTTTTTTAAAGTATATGGCTGCAAACTGATAGTAATGGTGTGTTTCAAACTAACAGGGTGTTTTTTTACTGTGCAAAATGTGTTTTGAACTGGATTTGAAAAGTTGATTTTAAAAGCAGTTTGGTTTTTATTTTGCAAAATGAGGTGTATTTAAAAAAAAATGTTTGCGGGTTTGTTGTTTTTTGTTTTAAAGTGGTAGAAATAAACTCAAAACTCCTGTTTGTTGTGCAGCCTGAAATGGATTATTTTGTTTGAAAGCTCTGACTTTTTAAATAGAAAAACACCCTAATGAATATTTTATTTTTAACTTTACAAGACAGTTTCATGTGATTTATAATAATCATCATCATCATCATAATATTGTCTGCTCCACCGTACGGTGAAAACATGAGAGACCCTTAGACCAGAGGGTAAACAAGCTTAAAAGAAAAAGAAAAGAGACAGCTGAAAAGAAAAATTCCCCAGATGGATGGATGAAGCCCAGTAAATATACTGTGTTTGTGAGGTTATGAGGTTTTGTATTTTAAGTAAATACATCGGTGTGGGTGAGAAAGATGGTAAAGTTAAGTTTTGTAATATGTCCCTTCCCCCCTAATCGGGTATGTGCAGTTCTCCTGACAATGCTGTAGTCAAAGCTACAGGGACACCTCCACCAGACCAGCCAAAGAACCAGAAATCTGCTTTGAGACCTTTAACAACTCAAAACAGCACAAGAGTGCAGATGAAGCATCAGGGCAGTCCAAACCTCAATTACGTCAAAGCCAAGGACAAAACAAAAAACTCTGGTGAAAACCAACCACGCAAACACAACGCCAGTTCCTCAGCGGCCACCTCCACACCAAGCCCTGAGAAAACCGTGAGTGAAAACGCCCACCTACGATGCTTCGTTCAGAAGACTGAGGGACGTTGTATCCTCGGGGGTTCTAAAAGAACGGTATTCTAAAAAAGGTTTGGGGAAAATATGATGCCTCGTTCAGAATACCGGTGAATGGTGTATCTTCAGGGGGTCTAAAAGAACGGAGGGCTGGAAAGCACATCAACAAAGCAAAAGCTTTGGTGGGTGACTTTTTGAAAAATACTTCAGGATCGCTGAATACTCCAGGATCGCTGTAAAAATTTTAAAAAGAGCTAAAGAGGTAATGGGGAGGGGGGACAAAAAGAGATGCCCTCGACTGGAAGCTCTCAAACTGGCATGTCTGAAAATGGGGAGGTGGAATCAGACTCTCACACAGAGTCTGGTTTAGAAAATTCCCCAGAGGGCTCTCTAGAATGATGGGTCCCCATCTTCTCCCGATGACCCTCACGGAGGCGCCTCGGAGTCTGACTCTCAAATAGCATCTGATGTAGAAGATGCCGCTGATGGTCCCGTAGAGGAACCCCCAAGTAACCCTGAAAATGCAGAGGTGTGTATGGAGAGAGTGAGAAGTTGGCAACGTGAATTACCTAGATTTGGGGGGTCGGTGTATTGTGAGGAATTTCATTTTGTCAATCTTGAGCGAATAAATTCAGCTCAGCAGGTTGTTGAAGCCATACACAGGGGGATACAGTTAGTTCTCGATGACGTTAATGGTAAGGTAGGCCCTGATGATTATGTTCAGTTACATTTAGAGAGCTGTAATTTAACTAAGCCATTGTTTTTGGTCTGAAGAACTAGGGATGAGCTGTCTGCTGAGGATTTCTTCAATCAGACCTCAAAGCTGCCCCAGAGCAATAGAGTTGCATGTCAATGGGACATTGCACCTCGTTGTGACAGTTGTAAAAAAACAGGGGTGGTGACTGCTCATAGAGTTTTAAATTCTATCCTCAGTAGTCAAATCATCCATAAAAAAGAGACAATGTTTAGTAGACCTGACTTACACGGGTACCCATCTGTGTTTTGCGCGTGGACTCTTGGCTGTCATGTCTGACCACAAACCTACGGACGCGGAATCGTTAGCGGAGGCGAGAAAGTTGCATGAGAAACTGGGCTGGTCAGATCAAAAAAAGATTATGCTCAGTGATGTAGCAATGTCTGAACAGCATTTAGGAGTCAACATACAGGTGGTGCTGTACGCGGTGAAAGGGGCTTTTTTAAAATGGGGGGGGGCAGTTTACCCCAAGACTTATTTCATCCTGTTGCACGATGAGCATTACTAGGGGGTTCTGGTTGTGAAAAAGTTGTTTGGAGCAAAAAATTACAGTGAGTTTTGCCCCACGGTGCACAGTCACGGCCAATCTTGCAGGTCCAGCTGCTGCCTCTGCTTGAGCATAACATGCTCAGACAGCGTGGACGTGCAGCTGAGGTCTCCTCGCTGTAGACTGTATTGTCAGTCCAGAGAGCGTTTAGACAGACACATCGACTGGGCGTCGACAGAACAAGTTGAATGCCTGTCTAAAACGTTGTGCGATAAGGGTCAGTCTTACGTGGACAAGCGGCACAGACGTAAAGGGAGGCGCTGTAAGCGGGGACAGGCTTTGATCGCTGGTGATGTAGACGGTCACCTCGGTTTTATGGACAGCCTTAGAAAGCCCGAATCCTCAGAAAAGTGTATTTGTTATGATTCTGAATACACATAGGAGACTGGGTTGCACACTCCCAATTACATTTTTGCTATGTCCCTCAAGCCGGAAAAGTCCTGGGAATTTAAGGGTGATGAGTGTCTTTCTGTGTTTGTTCAGACCTTTATTGGCAAAGAGTTCCGGGTCTACACGTTCCAGGCGCACAATTCCAAAGGTTACGATGCATACTTCATCATTAGACAGTTACTGAAGGAAAAGATGTGCCTAGAACTGATCACTCAGGGTAGTAAAGTAATGTGTGTGGAAGGTAAGGTCCTGGGCATTCGTTTTATAGACTCTTTAAACTTCTTGCCCATGAAGCTTGGTAAGCTCCCGCAGGTGATGGGGTTTGAAGGGTGCAAAGGGTATTTTCCACATTTTTTGAACACTTTAGAAAATCAAAATGACGTGGGGCCTATGCCCGGTGTGGAGCACTATGGTGTAGAAAGCATGATGCCCAGGGAAAAAGCAGAGTTTCTCGACTGGTAGCAGGCCCACAGGTAGGAGACGTTACTGTCAGCAGGATGTCAAAATTTTGAGACAGCCTTGTATCCTCTACAGAAAAGAGATTATGAAAAAGATGGAGAAGGGAGATCTAGTAGAGAGATTTCAGAGGAACAGCCGTGTTAGTCTGTATTCGCAAAAAGAAAAGGAGTATTTGTGGCACCTTAGAGACTAACCAATTTATTTGAGCATGAGCTTTCGTGAGCTACAGCTCACTTCATCAGATGTTTACCGTGGAAAGTCTGCTGCAGTTTCCAGGGTAAACATCTGATGAAGTGAGCTGTAGCTCACGAAAGCTCATGCTCAAATAAATTGGTTAGTCTCTAAGGTGCCACAAGTACTCCTTTTCTAGTAGAGAGAGAACCTGGTAAATTCACCGAGATAAAACTGTGTATAGATCCATTCTGGTACATAACACTGGCATCTGTCTGCATGGCTATGTACAGGTTTATGTTTTTGGAGCCTAACACGGTAGCTCTTCTCCCTCCAGACAATGATCACAGGCAGGAAAAAGATATTCGACCCCATCTGTTCAGTGGCTGTTGTATACCTCTCACAAAGAAACTATACCAATACGGCATGCTTTACAGGGTGGGGAACTACAGGTAGGCTCCTACTCTTTAGACGGTTATGCCAGTGTTGACAGGGTACACACAGCCTTAGAGTTTAACGGGTGTTCTTTTCCACGCTTGTGCCACCTGTCATTGTGAAAAAGCACAAAACCCTATGACGGGGACAACTTTTGGGTTTCTTTATTACAAGACGCAGCTCAAGACCGACTATCTGAAACAACTTGGTTTTGTAGTGAGGACTCTTTGGGAGCAAGAGTGGGAAGTGATGAAAGAAACAGACAGGGAGCTTGCAGGTTTTTTAAACTGAGCCCAGTTGCCCTAGCCTCTCGTGCCTAGGGATGCTCTTTTTGGGGGAAGGACAAACGCTATGCACCTGTATTACAAACTTAACTCCAGGGAAGAAATCCACTATTATGATTTTACCAGCTTCTACCCTTTTGTAAAGAAAACCAAAGAATACCCTCTCGAACACTCCGATATAGTTTATGACAAATTTGGACCCCTTGCAAATTATTTTGGAATTGCAAAAGTTAAAGTGTACCCCCCACAAGGCTTCTTTTTCCCATTGTTACCTGTCAGAGTGGGTGGCAAGCTTATGTTCCCGCTACGCCGAACCTGTGTGGAAACCGAGCAGCGGGAGATGTGCATCCATACTGACGAGGAGAGGGCCATCCTGGGGACTTGGTGCACGGTGGAATTGAACGCGGCCATAGCGAAGGGGTACGCGGTGGCAAAAATATATGAAATCTGGCTTTTTAATGAAAAATCTGATGTACTCTGAAAAGACTTCATCAAATGACACCTCCACCAGAAACAAGAGGCTTCAGGGTACCCCATCTGGTGCACAGACGAAGAAAAACAAAATAAGTACATGAACGATTTCTACCAGAAAGAAGGCGTGCGTTTGTGCCAACACGAGATCAGGTTTAACCCCGCTAAATGCCAAATCGCTAAACTCTTTCTAAATTCCCTCACGAGTGAGATCCCGCCAGATCAACACATCACTGAGTTTGTGTCGGCAGGCCCGAAAACATACGGGTATAAGCTGTCGGGAGGAAAAGCCTGTATGAAAGTCAAAGGTATTACCCTGAACTTGGCAAACTGTCAATAGATCAACTTTGACAGTTTGAAAGATCTAGTCCTGGACTATTGCACGGGCCTGCGAGAAAACACCTCAAAAAAGAGAGAGGTGCAGCAGCCCTCTATCATAAGGAACAAAAATCAGTGGTAAATAGAGACCAAAACCCTTAAGAAAACACAGAAAGTCATTTACAACAAGAGGGTCCTAGGAGAAGGGTTTAAAACCCTGCCCTATGGATTTTAAAATGGATACGAGGTGGAAACACCCCTTTTCTGCAATTCTTGCGGGGCCTAGCAACTGTGGGAAAAGTTACTTTATAAAAAATGTGTTGGATAATGCCAAACAAAACATTGTCTGTTATGCCTGAGAATATTGGATAACCTGGCTATAAAAAGCATTGCAAGATACACATGTCTGGGCTTGTTGAAACACATTTTGAGCAAGGCTAGGCATGCCCAAGAATTTAAATGTATTTTTTACAAAATTCATCACCATCCGGTCGTTTTGCACTAAGTCGTTAGAATACAATTTTAAAATCCGGTCAAAAGATAAACACTTGCTCCGATGATGTAAGAAAAACACTCGGTGATAGTCGCAGGCGACAGAGCGGGGGTCTTGTAATTGTCTATTGTGAAACACAATGCCTGGGGCATTTTTGTTTAAAAATTTCATAATGCTTTTAGGAAACAACATGCTCTTCGGGGGGTGCCCGTATGAGTCTAAAAGCTCTCCACGTTACGCTCCGCCAGACACAAGGCAAGCCAGTGTTCACCAGGTTGGTTGTGTGGATGTGCAATACAAACCTAGGGGTCTCTGAGACAACTTGTCGCCAGGGAGCCAAATCACAAGGGAACACATCTAAGAAATTCTTTTTTGTGTAAGGCACCTTGATAAGACACACGAGAGCTGCACGGTGTCCATGTTCACATATAGTCAAGCAGAACGTCTCTCCTCTGATTTCTCTCTATGATGTTGTCAAAAACCCCATGCACGATCAGATTGACGGTGATGGTTAAAGCCTTCCCAAAACGTATTTCTGCTCTCAGGTTCCCGGTTTTAATCAGGGAATAGCCATCGGCGCATTCCTGGTCGGGAGACAGGTCAAAGGCAAACAAGATGTAACCCTGTGGAAACTTCTCACGGTCGATTAACAGAGAACGATCTGTCATGTGTTTACCAGCGTCTGTACCAGATTCATGTATTCTCTCACGCAGCATCCTGCCTCCAAGTCTGGTTGCAGAGGCTTGGTTGGTATCTGTTCACCATCCACATACAAGGCCACAAAATTAATATCATAATGTTTAAAATGAAAGGGATTTTTAGTGTAACTTCCACTCAAGGCATAGGACAAACCCTAGGACAAGCATTTTGGGTAACTGTCCCAAAAAACAGGTTCTCCTGGTTATTGACCCTGCTGCCCACGGGGATGCTGAACACTTTCATTCCCACACGGTCCACGGGATATTTAGCATTTGTGGTAAGCAGGGACTCCGCGTGCCCCAGACGAACGCTCAGGGCCACCCGTACTTTCTTCACAAAAAGCGATGCTGATACAATGCGCAATTTAAAGCCTTCGGCTGCACTGCCCATTAAACAGAAAGCGTCTTTACTGCGCGTCAGTTTAATTTTCACATCCACTCCGTTCAACAAATGAGACGTATCTGTTCTGATCTGTCTTTATTTCAATGGTAATGGTATCGATGTGGTGTTTTCTGACAGGAACGTGATGAGGTTTATCGTAGGTGATGGTGACAAACTCATTGTTCCTTCCTCAGACAGGGACACAGCATAACAGGGGAACAGAAAAGTCCCTCACAAACTGGTGTTCTACAATAACCGTGTGCAGATACAAGGACTTAACCCCCCGCCCCCTCCGTGATGTCTGCCCAGAAGGGGAATTTTTGGACGCTGCGCTTGGGGCCCAAACCTAGAATGTTAGCTAGCTCCCTGCAGGTAGAAAACATAAAAGTAAAATCAGTGGATTTAAGGCTAACTTTTCTACCCACAGGGTCATAGTTCATGACCACCTCAGGCGGTGGGGGAGGACGAGCCACGGTACTATTCATATGATCCAATCATTCGGGTATGGACGAGTAATAACCTCATCGTAGGATAAAACTCTATGCCATATCTTCAAAGGTGATTTCAAATGGGGTGTTCTCGCGGATAGTGTTCCAGCTGTGCGGGTGTTGTATTTCCACTAACCTCACCTTCCAGGCACCCGGGAGACCCAAGGGCTTAATTAGCTGTATTGTAAAGTTCGAGCTGGTGTTTTGAGGAAAAACTGCAGAGCTGGCATTGCTGGGCAAAGTCATGTAACACCTGCCGTCGCTCATTTTTCTCTCCCTCAGTCTTTGCAGGAGGAATCTTTTTGTTTGTTTGTGTCTAAAAGTCAGAATTGAGAAGCTTCCACCCAGCTGGTAAACTTATCGTCCCCGTCCCCCCGGCAAACCATTTCACCAGTAGCTGCTTTTTTCTCCCTTTTCCTTTCTCCTCTAGAACTTTTTCGATCCGGCAAATCCTGTCTCCTTTTAGGGGGTTTACTTTTTGTAAATCTTCAGGGTAAAAAGATCCAGTAACTGTCTCACCCTCGTAATCTTTTAATCGGTATACAGGTCTCTGGCTCCTGGTTAAGGCTTCATCCACTATAAATATCTCATTGGTAAACGTCTGTTCACAACCTTTTTCAAAAGCTCCTTTGGTTTTAGAGAGAGTCTCACGTGGTCGCCTTTTCTAAAAGGGGCAACAACCGGTTTTATTTTAAAACCATCTCTATCAACCAGTTTCCATATCTTCAGAGAATTGGAAGGGTTAACATCAGCGGGTCTGGTACGTAGAGTTCTGTAAAAGCTCTGGTTGTAACTCTTCATAAAGTCAGGTAACAGGTCAAGGTGGCGAAAGGCATTATGGGCTGTAAAATCGCCACATCCTCCGCATCTTTTTCAAGTTCTGTTAAATCGCTCCACAACCCCTGCTTTGACTTCATTATCAGTAACAAAAAGCGTTAACGCTGTGCCGTTTCAACAATCTGCTAAAAGGTCTGTTTCAAAATTCTTTCCACCGATTAGTTTGTCATTTTTGAGGCACGCGACCTTGGCTAAAAATAGCTTCAAAGGCCTTGGATACCTCACCACTCATCTTGTCTTTTAGGCCTAAGGCCCAGGCATATTTGGATAGAACGTCTATCACTGTTAAGATGTACTTAAAACCGCTGTTGTGTTTGGAGAACCAGTGCATACGGACCAAATCTGCCTGCCATTGCGCGTCCACATCTGAAAGAACGGTCTTGGTTCTTTTAAAACGTATTCGAGCTGGTTTGTGTAAAGTGTAAGCATCCTGGTGTGAAAGCCAAGCTCCTACCTGTCTTCTATTTAAGAAGTCAAGAAACCAAAAGTTTTATGATGCTTTTTGGCCACTTAAAAAAGAAGATTGACCCCGTCAAAGCCCCCAACTTTCCTGGGGGTTTAACAGATTTTCTTTAACAGAGCCGTCTGCGGAGACATGACTCTTCCTGGGACCGTCTTTTACGAACACAAGTATGGAGGGGGACACGTTCATTCTGACACATTTAAATAAGT
Organism: Caretta caretta; assembly: GCF_965140235.1. NCBI lineage: Eukaryota > Metazoa > Chordata > Testudines > Cheloniidae > Caretta > Caretta caretta. Next base: position 17,805,040 of record NC_134225.1, read on the forward strand.
TTTATTAATCGCCTGGTTTAACACAATCTTTTACAGCCGCCTGAAACAAAGGACGCCATGACCCCTACCATGAGGGAGTCTGAGCTGGTTCATTCTTCCATTTTTGTCCTTTTCTGGATTTTCCTCTTGAGATCTGGGTCTCAGACAGGAGCAAAAACAGCTGATGCGCGATGGATTTACTCCCACAGGACTACCGATGTGCAACTTCTCAAAGGCCTCTAGAAAGGCATCGTCGAGCTGTTGAGAGATTTTCAGACAAAAAACAGTGTAAGCACCCCACTGCCTGTTTTTAGATTTATGCAATGCCAGGTCGATTCCGAACCCCATTACACCCCCATGATCAACAGTCGCTTCTTAATCATTCATTTACCTGAGCGCCATCTTTCCCGTTCACCTTGTGACTCCCCCAAGCCACAATCGCCTTCCAACTTTAGGGCATGGACAATGAGAGGCTGTCACACTCACTGGGGTGCCTCACAAAGGTTTGGATTTTGGGGTCAGGTTCCGACGTAGCCATGAACGGTTGAGTCAAAGGGCCCTCCTCGGAACTGTCACTGCTGTAGCGCTTTCTCCACACAACTCCAAAGGTCCTCGGAGCTAAAACAAAATCTGAAGGTCTCACGGGGGTGGTAAAGGAGTCCATGTTTCCTCTCAGCCTTTCCACAATTTCTAAAACATGTCTTCTTGGTAAGAGATGGCTTCCTCTGCCCAGTGCTGGGACTTGTGGGGTGATGGTGCTGCACTCTGATTGGCAGAGGGCGTTGGGAGGAGTTCTTAGAGGGGTCACATGACCCTCTTCTGGATGGTTCACCCAATCCGAGAACCTGCCCCATTTTGGTCAAATCTCTTCTCGGGGCGGTCCTCTGCAGCCAAAACCCATCACGATTGGTAGAAGGTGGTGGGAGGAGTTCTTAGAGGGGTCACACGAAGCACTTCCAGACGGGTCACCCCACCCCGGAACTCCCCTCAGTTGGTCAAATCTCCTCTCGGGGTGGTCCCCAGTGGCTGAAACCCCTCCTGATTGGTAGAGGGCGGTGGGAGGAATTCTTAGAGGGGTCACACAAACCACTTCCAGACAGATCACCCCACCCCGGAACTCCCCATGATTGGTCAAACCTCCTCTCGGGGTGGTTTCCAGTGGCTGAAACCCCTCCTGATTGGTAGAGGGCGGTGGGAGGAATTCTTAGAGGGGTCACACAAACAACTTCCAGACAGATCACCCCACCCCGGAACTCCCCATGATTGGTCAAACCTCCTCTTGGGGTGGTTTCCAGTGGCTGAAACCCCTCCTGATTGGTAGAGGGCGGTGGGAGGAATTCTTAGAGGGGTCACACGAACCACTTCCAGACAGGTCATCCTGCCCTGGAACTCCCCATGATTGGTCAAACCTCCTCTCGGGGTGGTTTCCAGTGGCTGAAACCCCTCCTGATTGGTAGAGGGTGGTGGGAGGAATTCTTAGAGGGGTCACACGAACCACTTCCAGACAGGTCATCCTGCCCCGGAACTCCCCCTGATTGGTCAAATCTTCTCTTGGGGCGTTCCTATCAGGGTGAAACCCATCCCGATTGGTAGAGGACAATGGGAGGAGTTCTTAGAGGGGTCACATGACACACCTTGCTTCCGGTCATTTGTCCGCCTTGACCCTGGAAGTAATACCTCATGGCTTGGGACTTCCAGTGACCGGTGGGCAAGGCTTACGAGGGCCAAGGGTGGGGTTAACGTTTGATTGACGGTAGGGCCCTTATACTACTGGAGCGCCTTCTTCTGTTTGTCTCCGTTCCGCTTCAGTCCCCAAGCACTCGGCCAGGACAGATGTCACTTATGACCTCCGTTGCCACCAGCTGGACAGAGGGACTTGGGTCTTTCTTGAGGACCTGGAGAGCTGAAATGACACAGGACAACATGTTAGTATACAGACTGTCAAATCACAGCTAAGCGTGATCACAGAATCTTGAAGTACCAGAGCAGAATGATCACATGGTAAAATGTGAAACTAGGCTCAGTCCTTCTATTGGGGTGGAAAATACATGAGAGATGAATATGCCTCACTTTTCATCTTGTCACCTGTGCCGGAAATAGCTGGAGACTTACTACCTCTGAATACCACGCTACAGAAGCTCTCCAATACAAAGAAAGCTTTAGCTTCCTCCATTGGCTCCCTTCCATGCTCCCAAAAAGCGGAGAGACCCTGACTCGACCAGAAAGTCATCCACTCTGCTGTAAATGGAAGAAGGTCCATTGTTTCAATAGCTTCCACTTTTAAGTTTATTTTCCATCTCTATTCAAGAGCCACTGTCTGAGCTCCAATAACCCTGGAATTGAACAGAGGCCAGGTCCAAGCTGCTTTGTGCAGGATGCAGGGCACCTACTGGAAGAAAAATTGCTGGTGGGAAATTTGGGGTAGCAGAAAGTGGCTACAATTTCTCCTCACCTGGGGAGTCCACAGAGAGCCAATAAAGCCCAAAGAGTGGATAGCACTGGCTGCGGAGGGGGCCTTGCCAGGACAACCAGGAGATGCACGGACTCACATCACACCCTCTGCAGCTTCCTCCTTCAGGGGAAATTAAAGCTGACTTTCTACTGGGCAAGAGTGAATTTGTCCTTTGACGTGTGGCTGATGCACTTTGCACCTGTGCTATTGGTTACAGCTGCTTGTCAGCTAAATTCCTTTAGAACTCACGGATGAGCAGAACTTCAGCTGTATTTATTACTTACACATCAGCAGATGGTCCAGGTCCAGCCATTTCATACGCTGCCTGTCTGTGTGTTCCAGGATGATGCCTAAATACACAATGGAAAACAAACAACAACAATAAAACCTTCCCTTGTTGAGTGCAAAGTGATATTAGCAGCCCCTAGACAGGTCTTTGGCCTCTCCTACTGTGGACCTAAGGGTGAGCTGTGGGCAAGAGGATGCTAGTGCAGTTTAGAGTCCACACTGAAGAGAATGAGAAAGACTTTTTTTTTTTAAGAATGTTTCCACAAAACCCATTTGCTTTAAAGAGTCTGTGTTCCTCTTGCCACTGCTGTCAGTTATTGGAGACATACTAAGCTAGTGTCTTGGTCTAGTGGTCTGAGCAAAGGACTGGGGCCAGGAATAAGTGAGTTCTAAGCAGGGATCCCACAAGGTGACTGATAGGTGAGACTTAGGGCACAACGCCTGCCTGTCTCACCTGGGTATGCTTGGGAGAAGAGGGCACAGGGCCAAAGCGGAGGAACCTTTTGCCTCCTTGACAAGGTGGTGTGGCCAGGAACCTGAAACAGCAGGCGCTGAGGGCAGGTGGGCTGCATGCCTCCCAATGATGAAGTAGTAGTGAAGAGCACTGAGCAACACTGTGGGTGGGTCTGCACTTTGAGCGAGGGAGATCACTCCCAGTTCAATGGGACAGGCCCACTCTAGCTCGGACAGCGCTTGCATGCTAAAATTAGAATGTAGCTAAAGCAGCACGAGCAGTGGGAGGAGCTAGCCACCTTGAGAATCGACTTTGGGGTTTGGATGGGATCATACTTGGGGTGCTTAAACTTCCTGCTGCTCCTGCCATCGCAGCTACTCTCTATTTTTAGCACTCAGGGCTAGTGCGGGTATGTCTCATCAAGCTGGGAATTAGACCCCCAGCTCCAAGTGTAAACATGCCCTACGAGACAGTGTCCCAGCCTTTACTACTAAATGACTGCACCATGCTTTCCCTGCAACAATCCCAAAGCACTTTATAGCAAGTCATGATTTCCTCCGACCACCACACTGGAGAGGTAGGGATATTAACATCCCCATTTATGGATGGGAAGCTGAGGCACAGAGAGATTAATGGCAGCTCAGTGCTGCACAGTGGGATTTTCTTCTCTCTCCCTCAATGGGAATACCAAAAGGGACACTGGGCATCATCTCTCACCAGCTAACTTGGCTGCAACTGCCCGCATCTCTTCCCAGCTGCTACAGAAGTACGTGATGGTGCTTTTGTACAAGTTCTCCAGCAGCTCGGCATTCTCTTTGGCCTAGAGGAAATCAGGGACACATGAGCTCTCTCTGGCTAGAAGTGCCCTTTGACTGCCAGCACATGCTTTTACGAGCCACAGGTAAATCAGAGAAAGAACAGGTGACTGGGTGGACGTGGGAAAAATGGGGATCTGTGGCAGATTTACATTTTCCATCACCCTCAGTCATATATCCCACTCTGACCGTTATTTCCATTACCCATCACACATCTCTACACCACCACACGCCACTCCAGTCAAGAATCTCAGACACTTCAACAGCTCACTCACAAGGTGTCTGCAAATGTCCACCTGGAGCTCCTCAGGCTTCAGCTCAGCTGTGCTATCAAGGTGTTCATTCACTGCAGTTTGGAGCCTCTTCAGTCCCAAAAACGGGACACAGAGGTGAAACGTAGCTCTGCATTCCTGAAAAAAAGAAAGCGTGTCACACCATTTAATTGTTCCCTACTGAGTGCTATGGTCATTCAAAGGGAACTCATCTGCTTGCCTGCTCATCTATTCCAGGATAAAAAGGGATTCATCTGGATGTAATTGGCAGAAAACATGCAGGAATGACTAATCGAGGGGAGAGCTTCCACTGCAACCTGGAGGTAGCATCAATGTCTTTTTGGAACAGATCTACCTATGAAAGCTGCTGCACCAGGTCTCTCTTCTGTTCTGGGGAGGCAGGGGCCTGGGGTGCAGAGACAGACAGGAATAGAGAGCTGTCGGGCTCAGACCCATGACCTATCCTGGATTCTGGTGAGGCAGCCATGGAGCAACCTGGCGGGAACTGACTCAGCAGGAGGGCAATGAACTAAGGGGAGAATTTGGGCCTCCACAGCAGGCAGGAATAGCAGAGCTCCCCTGGCATTGGGAGGAAGATTCCTTTGGCTTAGTAAATAAGTCACTCTCGGTCTTACCACTGAAACCCTGGGGTTCGGGTCTTGCAGGTGCAGCAGAAGTGTGACCCAGCTCTGTCTAACCTGCTCGGCGAAATAGCCCTTCCATTTTCTTTTGGTCAGGCGGGCCAGGATGCCAAATAGGACAAAGGACAATAAACGAAGAGCATCGTCCTCCTACAGCCAAGAAAGCCCCACAAGTTAGTAACTAAGGGACAATCACATCACGTACCTCACACAGCCATCTCTTCTACGCTAAAGTCGAGGGATTCCAACTACAGCTAGTCGGAAACACTTTCATGCACGAATTTTTGATTTGAATTTGCTGATTCATCAAACTATTTTAGCGACAGTTCCATTTTGATGAAATTCCTCCAGAAGCCAGGCAGGGGTCCTTAGAAACCTGCCTGCTGTCTTGACAGTGCACCCATTCAGCTCCTTCGAAGCCGATCTAGCAGGCTGACTGGGATCGTGGGCTTCCAAACCCACAGCGTCTGGGACCCTGGCTCTCAAATTTGCAACTCCCTGGCACTTCTAGCTCCCACAGTTTCCTGGGTTCCCAGCACCTGGGTTCCCAGCACCGAGAGCAGACTGCCCGGACCCAAGGCTTTCAATAGAGCTCGGTTGAGAATAGTAATTCTGTTTCACAAAGAGTTTTGAAGTTTGGGGAGAGGGAGTCCCACAAATAGGAACAAAACCAAAATTTGAAATCTCAAAATTCTCTGCAAAAACGGAATCATTCCAACCCTCTCACATAAAAATGGTATAGAGCAGGCCCAACACTCTCTATTGTACCTTGGAACCCCCTTTTCATGGTAATCTAGCTATCTAATCTAGTATTCAGACTTTCTTTGAGGTTCTCAGTGGCAAGAAAGAAGAACAGAAGGGGGAGACTGTGGGAGCAGGGATGTCATCCCCATCCTCCTAATGTTCTCCTCCTCCGTAAAACACCTCTCTTCCCTGGGGCCGAAACATCTCTTCACTCTGACATGAGCAATGCCCAGGGAGTAAATGGAGTCTAATCAAGATCGGTTGAACTGGGGCTGGAGAGTTCTGGTCACATACGTTGTCAAAGTAGGTCCGGATCTGTTGGGTGAGGTCTCTGAAGGAAGAACCTATGTCCTTCTCTTTCAGCTCCTTCAGGACTTTGGCCACTGCTTTCATGCTCTCGCCAATGACTTCAGAACTGAAAGGGTCACTTAAGGCCCTGATCAGTATGACCATAAGAAACTTCTTGTGCTTTTTCACCTGGACAAAAATATGACATTAAAGAACACTGATCACTGATCACACTTCTAATACGTTTTCTTTAGCAGTTATGAAGCTGTGGGAATTTCATCTCCCCCTCCCACCCCCGGAGACCTATAGCTATATTTCAGACCAGGTTCGAGCTACAATGAGCCAAACTTGGTGCCATAATACACCTGTGTCATCCTAACATTAGATTCCTAGTTACTTAGATTCCAAGGCCAAAAGGAACCCTTGTGATTATCCGGCCTGACCTCCTGCATAACACTGAACTTCCCCGAAATAGTCTCTGTTGGAACTAGAGTGTATCTTTTAGAAAAACGTTCAATCTTGATTTTAAAATTGCTAGTGACAGAGAATCCACTACAACCCTTGGTAAATTGTTCCAATGGTTAATTAAAATTACCATTAAAAATCAATGCCTTATTACCAGTCTGAATTAGTCTAGTTTCATTTTCCCCCATTGAATCTTCTTATACTTTTGTTTGCTAATGGGAAGAACCCATTCTCAAAATGTGTTCCCCATGTGAGTAGTTCTAGACTGTCCTCAAGTCACTCCTTAACCTTCTCTTTGTAAGGCTAAATAGATTGAGCTCCTTGAGTCTATCACTAGAGGTATCTTTTCCAATCCTTTCAGAATTCTTGTGACTCTTCTCTGAATCCTCTCTAATTTATCAGCATCCTTCTTGAATTGTGGAGACCTGATCTGGACACAGCATTCCAGCAGTGCTCACATGAGCGTCATATTCAGAGGGAAAAGAACTTCTTTACTCTTAGTCAAGATACCTCTCTTTATGCCTCTAAGGATCATTTCAGCCCTTTTGGCCACAACTTCGCATTGGGACACCTTATGTTCAACTGATTCTCTGCCATGACTCAAGTGGTTTTCAGCATTTTTGCTTCTTGGGATAGAGTCTCTCATCCTGTAAGTAAGGCCTGCATTTTTTATTCCTAGATGGAGACATTTACACATGGTCATATTAAAGTGCACAGATTGTTTGCTTATGCCCAGCTTAGCAAAGGATCTAGCTTGCCCTGTATTGACTGCAAAGAGGTTACTCGGGTATGTGAGAGAGCAGAATTTGGCCTAGTGCATTGTGTGCAGCCTCTGTAAACTCCGAAGAACTATTTCCCTTGGTTTCTCTAGTTATGCTGCATTCTAGTCAGTATTCTCTCTTACCTTCTCAGGTGCCCCATAGACTAAATTTCCCAGGCCTCTTACAGCCATCTGCCGGACAATGCTGTTCCTATCATGTGACCTTTCTTCCAAGATGCGTAAGACTGGCTTAAGGAACTTCTTCTCCCTGAGCATGGGATCACTCATTAGCTGAAAGAAAATCAACCTGTCCATTAGCCCCAATAGGATCATTAAGATTGGGAATAGAATTTGAGCAGACATGTCATACGCTGTCAAAAACAACAAGGAGTCCTCCTACAGCCCCAGTCTTGAGGATACAGACAAATATGGCTACCCCTCTGATACTTGCCACATAATACACTGTAACTTTAGCATTCCACACAAATGAGAAAGGTCTACAAAACATGGAGCTTTCCTTTTGGGCACTAGAATAGGGATCCACTCACCTCTTGAGAGCCTCTTAGTGGCTGGGTATGGTATCACAGTCCTTTTCTCAGCCCTGGTGCACCCTGCCAGCCGTCCTCAGTGAGCCTTCTGTGGCTCAGGCCTCTGGCTGAGTCCCAAAGTCCAAAGGAACCCCTTCTGGGGTAGTCCAGAACAATCCCATTGCCCTAACTTGGGTCTCCAGCCCCAACTCTGGGTCCTTTACATTCTGCCCTTTGTTCAAGCTCTCCATTAGCATTGTCCCCTCCATGGGGCTTATGCCACTGTTGGTGGTAGGGGAACCTGGGCCTGCCCCTAACTCTGGGTTCCAAACCATGGATCCTATAAACAGGAGCTAGGCACTGCTTGATTTCAGTTCATTGTCGCTTCTTCCTACCGGCCACTTTTAGCTTCACCCTCACCTCAGGGTTAAAGTTCTTCGGGACTCTCTTCCTGAAAACCCAGCTTAAGTAAAGGCTGCCAGAATCAAACTCTGGCTGTCCCCTGAATTTCTGTGGCCAGAGAGCAGCGCCCTTTCTTGCCCCTCCAGTTCCTGCCAGGAACTGACCTGCTAAGGCCCTTCAGATCCTTTTAGCTGAGCCTCATGGGCTCGGATTGGCTGCTTTCATGAAGCCTCTCTAGACAGACCCAGACTGGGGGCTCTTTTCCTGGGGCAGGGTGTAGTAGGACCACGGGGCCTCTTGTAAGGAGCCTCAAAGCTCAGGTACAGCCCATCACAGGCACAGAGAGGTTGTTTTTCTTAGAAGCGGATGAGCCCCGAAGATAGTTGCTTAGCATAAGTGGGAAATATGATGCAGATGTTGGAGGAAGGCTGTGGAAAGGGAGGATGCTGCGGCAGGTATCACACTAGCCTAGGACTTAGGAGACCCAGGTTCCATTTCCTGCTCCCTCAAAGACTTCCTGTGTGACCTTGGGCAAGTCACTTAGCCCTTCTGTGCATCAGTTCCCTGCCTGTAAACTAGGAAACATAGTGCTTCCCTACCTCGCAGGAGTGTGGTGGGGATACAGACATTAAAGAGTTTGGAGGTACTCAGATACTAGAGTAATGAGAACCTAAGATAGACATTAATGTAGTTGTAGGTTGCTTGGTTGGTAGTATTAGGACACTAGGTTCATTCAGAAGATCTGCTGAGCGAAACCAAAATCAGGAGCTGTTGGTTAGGATCAGCACTAGGACTTGGCAGAAGAGGTCCAGTCATCCAAACTCTGTCCGTATCTCTCTCAGCCAGCACCTGTGGTTGTGTAGCTAGTATAGGCAATGACGGCAATAAAAACCACAGAGAGAGAAGGACTCAGAAAGGTATCGTGAAGTTCCTGGTGAGGTTTCCATATAAAGGAGGACCTATTCTACTGTCGAAAATGACAATGACTCCTATGAACAGAACTGTACAACTCCCGAAAGAAAGGTTTCAGAGGAACAGCCGTGTTAGTCTGTATTCGCAAAAAGAAAAGGAGTACTTGTGGCATATTCTCTGTGTGTATATAAAGTCTGCTGCAGTTTCCACGGTAAACATCTGATGAAGTGAGCTGTAGCTCACGAAAGCTCATGCTCAAATAAATTGGTTAGTCTCTAAGGTGCCACAAGTACTCCTTTTCTTTTCCCGAAAGAAAGGCAGACAACAGTCTAATGGTGAAACTACTCTTCAGAGCCCTGTGTCTTACCTGGGCAAGGAAAGCTGTGCTGGTGACTCGGTGGTTTTCTGTGGGGGAATTCACCCAGCGGAGGAGGCTCTGTATGATCTCAGGTGTTATCAGTCCAGATCTTAGCAGAAGACTGGAAGACAAAAGAAACCGCTCATGGGCTAGATTGCACACTTCAAAAAAACTCAGCTACTCTGAGCAGACAGCTCTGATATCTAGGAGTGGGAGCTGTGTGTTTCCACCCAGGACACCCCCCCCCCCCACCCACAAAGCTATAAACAGGAGGTTCCCTCTCAGCCACTCTATTGGCTACTGATTCCCAAGGATAAAATGATGCCTCCTAGATCTCTTACCTCACCAGCAGACACACTCCCTCATGGTGAGTCTTGGGGTTTTCCAGAAGAATCCAGGTTCTCTGCTTCCTGAGCGCTCTCACCAGTCTCTCATTCCCACCCTTGAAAAGCACAGACTCGAATGCTTTGATAGAAAGCCTGGGGAAAGAGAGGCACAGAACTGCAGCAATCAGGAGGAAGGTGCAGCTTGAACAGAGAGTCAGGAAGCCCCAGTTACTTCTCAAGTCTGCTGTTCAATCGGCAGTTCATCCATTGGCAATGTCCTGGACACCAGTGTCCCTGGAAGGACTTGATGCTGGGAGGTAAGTTTCAGTCTCATACATCTCATAGGACTAGTTTTGCTAGGGACAAAATTTTGCAGTCCTTTTTCTCTTTCTGCAAGGACTATGGGCACGAGCAGAGTAAAGTGATATGGAAAAGGTACATGATCAGGACCCAGAAACAGGGGGCATCGAGTGTGGTGATCACTAATGGACATTTTGGGGTCATATCTCCAGATATGAGGTGACAGAGTGCTGAGGGTTTGCACTTGAGTCAGCACTCTGGTCACTATTCCTACTAATTCCGTTCCTCACAGAAGGCCTAATTGGAGAGAGGTGTACATGATTACAAGGTCAGATTGGGGCTAGTGAGTCAAGGAACCAATCATTCCATTAACAGGGAAACTGTGTAAAAGGACATGGGCAGGAGCCCTTTGAGGGGAACAGACAGAGAAAGAAACTTGGGTGACCAGATGTCCTGATATTTGGGACTTTATCTTATACAGGTGCCTATTCCCTCCCCCCCGCCCCACACCCCTACCCCTGTCCTGATTTTTCACACTTGCTGTCTGGTCACCCTAAGAGAAACAGAAAGACAAAAAGCTAGGAGAGCCTGACAAAGTGTGGTCTCTGAGTGGAAACACCTTACTCCCCACCCGACTTTTGGAGAAGAGTTTAGAAAGTTGAGATACAATATAAAGGTGCTATGTATTGGTAGGGAGATTAAATAGACTATATGTTGGTGCTTAGAAGGAAAAGAGTCTCAACGCGGTCTGTATTTGTGGAAGATGTGGGGGTGCAACACCCCTCTCTGTCACAGCTGGGGGCTCATCAGGGATTTCCCTGTTATCTATGCAAATGGAGAGCCTGTTGGAGAAGCCGGTGTAGAGGTTTGGCAGTCCGGTGATGGAGGGAACACTGAAACGGGTGATGAAGCTGCAAAGAGAAGTGTGGAACAGGGGTTCTCAACCTTTCTGTTTCTGAGCCTCCCCCCACCCTCAACATGCTAGAAAGACTCCATGGCCCAGTTCCAGGCCTCTGCCCTGCCAGGCATCAGAGTTTGGGGCTCCTGGCTCCGGATTTTAACCCCACAGGGTGCAGGTCCTCGGGGCTTTAGTGCAGGTGCTGGGCCTCAGGGCTCCAGCCCGGCTGGGCTCAAAGCTTCAGCTTTCTGCCCTGAGCCCCAGCTAGTCTAAAGTCAACCTTGCTTGGCAGAACCGCTAAAACCGGCCCGGTTGAGAACTGCTGGTGTAGAACAGTGGTCTCCAAACATTTTGGCTCACGCACCCCCAGGGTGACCTGCCGCAGACGCGCCACTGATGGGAGACCTGCCGCAGGCGGGCCGCCAAAGGGGAGCACCAGCCTTGGACGTGCAGAGCTGCCGCCAAAGGAAAAAAACGGCAGAGTGCTGTCCGGCGGCGCTACTAATGCCACGCTCCCCCTGGGATCTTCCCGCGCACCCCAGTTTGGAGACCACTGGTGTAGAAGACCCGACAGACCTTCCAACAATCCCACCAGGCAGAAAAACAGCCTTTCCTTGCCTGGTAGGTTTAACAGCAAAAGAGCCATCAGGAATTTATACGGGAGCAAGCCCAGGTCTGGCAACAACTCCTCCAAAGTTTGGTGAGTCCTGTGACAGGAAATGGAAACCAGGAACAGGAGATCAGACTGTAAAAATGGGACCTGAGAACAACCCCGATGTGTTTTTGGTTACTCTTCAAGGAGCAGCAGTGAGACCTCCTAGGGACAGAACAATGTGGGCCCTTCAACTGACACCCTATTTAACCGGGGAAGCACATACAGGGCTTTTAGTGATGAGCAGGCAAGCGATTATGACATGATTAAGGCAGCCATGCTGGACGAGGTGGGGCCTGTCCACAGAAAAGTACTGCCAGAAATGTAGAGTTGAAAGATGGATTGAGGGATTATGCCTCTGTGCATTTGGACAGGAATTAAAAGATTGGGCCACTCATTGGTAAGGGCAGATACTCAGACTGTGGGGGAGATCATGGACTGCATGATTCTGGAAGTTTCTTCAGAGTCTCCCTGAGCATATCCGAGGATGGGTTCTGTGGTGCCAGCCAGTTCATCTGGACCCCACAGTTAAAGTGAGAGGAATTTACAGAGGCGGACATTCCCAGAGTGAGTCAGTGGTTTAAGGGACTAGATCTGAGAAGGACCAGAGTGCCTACAGCTGGGAAGGGCAGCAAGAAGAAGAGGGAGGAGCCTCAAGGAACTGTAGTGGGAGCTTGGCCTACAGTGTGCTTCCGACATGGACGTGAAGGACATCTAAAAAGAGACTGTCCTAAAATGGACTGTGGGTTTGCCCAGTTTTGTGGTTGGGACAAGACTCCCAGGCAGGAAAGAAAAAAGAAAGTACCTACCGTATTGGTCTGGGTAGGGAGGAGCCAGCAAAGGGACTAATGGACACAGCTTCATCCTGTTTGCTAATCAGGCAGGAGTTAGTGAAACCCCACTGGATACTTCCCAGAGGTAGGATCAAAACTGAATACCAGGTCCATGGGGACAAGAAATTCTGCCCAGTGTCCATGGGGACAATAAATTCTGCCCAATTTTAAGGACTCTGAAAATTAAGGGGAAGTTTAGGCAGAAACATGTAGCGGTAGTGGATGGATTGCCCCACTGCCTTCTACTGGGCATGGACTGGAATCCCTTTCTAACAGGGACACCAAGGCAGGTATGGAGGCCCAGGAGGGTGGAAATAAAACCTGAAGGGCCAGGTAAAGAGGAAATATATGTAAAGGGTCTGGAGAAACCTAGACACGAAAGTATAGACAAGAGGGAGGAGAAAGAAAACAAAGGTCAAGCATAAAGGTGACTTAAGATCATCCGTTGGGGTCAAACAGTCATCAGAGCCCTTACCACCAGGATCTCAGGAGCAGGCATCCCTAGAACGCTTTGGAGGGACTCGGAGCAGTCTGTGTCCATGGAAGAGGCCGGGGCACAGCCTACCACCCCGTCACATATAGGTACCTAAAATGGGCCTGCACATGGGCCAACAGCATGAGCAGAATATATACTCGTGTCTGCAGCGCCAGCAATCACATAGCTAGGTACCCATCCATCTGAACAAATTCAAGTTTTGTGGACAAAACTGAGGCACCCATCTTGAAAACCTGACCCACTGTGGCCACTACCTAAGATCAGCCTTACTGGGCCAGTCCAATGGTCCATCTAGTCCAGTACACTCTCTTCCAACATTGGTCAATGCCAGCTTCTTCAGCAGGAATGAACAGAACAGGGCAATCATGAAATGATCCAATCCCTGTTGTCCAGTCTCAGTTTCTGGCGGCCAGAGGCCTAGGGACACCCAGAGCTTGGGGTTGCATCCCTGACCATCTTGCCTAATAGCCATTGATGGACCTGTTCTCCATGAACTTATCTAATTCTTTTTTTTTAAAAAAAGCCTGTTTTACTTTTGGCCTTCACAACATCCCTTGGCAATGAGTTCCACAGGTTGACCGTGTGTTGTGTGAAGTAGTACTTCCTTATGTTTATTTGATACCTGCTGCCCATCCATGAACAGAGCTGAGATCCTGGTTTCCTAGGAAAATTCAGAGACATTATAAAACCATGAAGTCTGTAATTTGAGCACCTTGTTGGCACGAAATAAAGAAACACAACAAGAAGAGAAACTAATCATGTTGTGAGATTGGTGGGAAATGTACATTAATGTGCTACCAGAGCTGAAGTCAACTGAGGACTCAGGAATCTTCGTGTTAACTGGTGAGGGGCACAGAGTGGGTGCCGAGGGGCCTGGTACGTACATTCTAGTTCACTAAAAGATTGCCCCATGAGTCTCAAATAAAAGCCCATGTCACCAATATCATTGTGAAACGTATGTACAGATGCTGTGTAAAGAGTCATGGATATGCACTGAAAATTACATTCTTAGGATCTGTGTCTTGGGACTAGTCACCAGGAAAGGTGACAAAATGGTTTTCTTTCAGGCAAGAAATGTTTATCCATCTGTTTGTTTACATGTGAACCCTACATGCTTAATGTACATTCAGTTGAGAAGGACTGTGAGAACTTTAAAGAAAGAAAAGTAGCAGGAAGTAGACAGGGGGTGGGGACCCAATTTTGGGGTACACATCAAAGGTTTGCTCTAGTCTATTTGGGGGACATCTTTCACTTAGGAAGTAGATGGACCGCGAGTTTGCTTCATGAAAGAGGGGTCGCGATCAGGCTTGGTTGAGAACTTTGGGTGAGAAACATCTTTAGACAGGAGGTTAACCTGTTGGTTAAGTTTAGTTTCTAGGAGCAGGTTATGATTTCATTTGAAATGGAACCATTTTTTGCTTGCATTCTTACTGACGGTCACTGGAATCTCTGTTCTTTGATAATCTCCCTTCTTGTTTTCACTAGAAATATATCTAAGTGCTGTGTGTTTTGCAGTACAGAGTCTAAGTATCGAGTACAGAGTCTAAAGTAGAAGTAATAAACGGGCGTGTACTGTTCCATTGGGAACAGCAGGCCTGACAATTCTGTGGGAGTTCAGTGGATAAAGGGCTGGACACCATACGGAATGGTCAGAGGACTCGGGGGTGGGTGTGTGCCTGTCATTAACCTGTACAAAGAGACTGAGGTCTGAGGAGGCCTGGGTGGCAGTGTTTGTTTTGCCAGAGCCTGGTAGTTTCAGGGAACTGACCCACAGCAGGCACAGACAAGACTTCCTCACTCGAAGGGCACGTGGTGGTAAGGTGCCTCGTAACCCTGGGAACTCCTGGGGAGCGTCACACAACTCTCCTGGAATTCTCTTGGTTTCTCTCCCTTCCTTCTAATTACCGGCAAGGGTTGCCCTCAGGAAGTTGTAGCCCTTTTCGGATTTCTCTCGGGCTGCTTCTCGTTGGCAAAGGCAGCTTTTGTCCAAGGGTTTGGCTGACCTGCTGCAGGAGAACAGGAAACAACTCTGGGAACAGTTCCCGCACAGCTTTGCTCGACTGCAGGGCTGACACCACCTCAAAGATGGCACATGTTGCCTGAAAGGAGAGCATGGTAAAAAAGGAGATCTCTTCCCAACACCATCACACCCTCTCTCCCCGTCTGATATCTGCTGTACGAAATTCTCCCTTCTGCCAGGAACTTGAATGACAGCGAGCAACTTGCTTAACTCGTGGCTCACTTTCCCACATCTGTACAAATGTGTATGACCTCCCAAGGCATGCTGTGAGTCCAAAGGAAGATTTGCAAAGAAACCTGCTCCAAAGACTTTCTAATGGCCAGATAGTATTAAGTAAATCAGTAACGTATCTAAAACTGCAGCAGAGGCTGGACTCAGGGAAACAGTCCATCAGTGGAGAAGTGCCCACACAGCAATATTATACCACACTTCCAGCTTTCCATCAGCAGGATTATCGCAGGGCACAGGAAAGCCTGAAAGACGTGTCTGCCATCTAACTTACTAAGAGAGGTTCAGCAGCTGCCAAATGCCTGTCAATTTCAGTCTCTGAGGTGATGCTGCCTTCTGTTCTTGTTGGAGTCTTTATCTTCTCTATTAGGGCTCGTAGGACTTGAGTGGCAAGCAAGGGGTCTCCCCCCAGAGATCTCCACTGCTCAGCGGTGTCACTGCAGTTTAACAGAAGTTACAGGTGAGCCCTGGACACTTTTGTGGCTCACCCTGTATGTGTCATATTTTAGCAAAGACCAAATGTTCTCCTTGCCTATGATGAGAGAGTTAGGAGTCCTGTCCTCCTTTAATGCTCCTCATGTTTAAATATTGAGTTTCCAGTTACAGAACTAAGTTAAGTGACCTAGTCCTCCTGCAGCCTAACCATTAATCCTAGACTTCAGAAGGACAGGACACAGAGCGCCAACCTCACTTCCTGTTTTCTCCACTTCCCAGTCAATATGGAATCATGAGCATGTGGCTCCCAAAGATCTAGGGTTTGGAAGGCAAGTGGATGAAAGAAAAGCCAGATTCCTACTAGATGGACATACAACTATGAGAACGAATGTTCTTGGCCATCCTCGGTCCCCTTCACAAATGGCGTCCCTACCCTCTCTTTGCCAGAAGCTGGGACTGGGCAACAGGGGATGGATCACTTGACAATGACCTGTTGTGTTCATTTCCTCTGGGGCATGTGGCACTGGTCACGGTCGCAAGACAGACTACTGGGCTAGATGGCCTTTTGGTCTGACCCAGTATGGCTGTTCTTATGGTCTTAGATTCCAGCACTGATAACTGATACCTCAGTTAGGGATCTTGAAATGAAATGATGGATCTGCTTCCAGTCCACTTTTAAGTACCAAGGATGGCAACTCTGCTCTAGCAGCCACACCCTCACTGATACCAAGCAGACGTCTGATGATAATATTGGCCCTAGTCTTTGCAATCAGCCAGGGATTTGCACCTGAAGCTGTCATGCTACCAGGAAACCAACAGCCACTGCTCATTTCCAGAGTGAGCTCAATTCAGGCGTCTAGAGAGGTAGATGTTTCCAACAATACACTCCAGTTATACCAGTAAAGATAGATCTTTAGGATGTCAAAGGAGCTATTCATGAATGGAAACAGAATGACACTTAATTTCTCTCCGCACCCCACCTTAAGATGTTCTTGGACCTTCCTGCAGAAAGAGCCAGGCTATTAACCCTTAGGAATGATCCCAAACTGTTTGCGGCTTAAATGAAGCCCTACATCTCCTAGTAAAGCTGTGGGATCCATGTTTTACCAAGATGAATGCAATAGGTAGCGGTATATACCTGTCCATCGGCAGACGTTTGCTGAGGAGGCTGGAGATCACTGCCTCTTGGTGATGGTGAGCTAGAATGGACACTGCCTCCACCAGGAACTGCCTCAAGCTACCCTCCTGGATCGTAGGCATGTGGCGATATAGTATAGCCAGGATATCTGGCACCTGGAAGGAACAAAACCAGAAAGAAATGTCCCTTTTTCTTTCTCTCCATTCACTCTACAGAATCAAAACCTTTATTTAGCCATTTGCTGCTTTTTTAGAAATGCCTCACTTCAAGAAGCAAATGTTCAAATACGTCTGCGTAACTTGAACCCACACAAAGTGCCCACACACGGCTGTAAAAATTAACACTGACACACACACAGACATACCAGGTAATTTAATGTGGTGGTGTCCAGCTCTGCATTACATAAACCAGTTCACATGCACAAAAGGCAGCTTTGCTTGCCCAGATTTTGCAGGTGTGATTTAAGCAGCCAAATCTGACCATTTGCCTCGAAGAATGCAGAGCTCATCAACAACCACAAGCACAAAATATGCAAGTGCTTTAAAGACAGTGTGTAAATGCCTGGGACTCTGAACAGGGGACTACCTCTCATATTCATTCCTAGCCCTTCACATCTTCAAAACACTGTGCAAACATGGCAGTTCTGCTGCGAGGGTTCCCTGTCCTGAGGCCTTTCACCAGCCTTGTTAGAAGATTTGTGGAGTGCTCCTTTCATCTAGCCCTAATGCACTGGGCTCCAGAATAAGGCATATAAATAGTGGATCCCAAAGACACTAGAGTTTTCTCCCTCCTTCCTTCTCTTCTTAAAGGGTAGGTCTACACAGCAAAAAAATCCCACAGCAGTGAGTGTCAGAGCTCAGGTCAACCTGGGCCTGTGGGGCTTGCATGATGGGGCTAAAAGTGGAGCTGTTCCTGCTCGGGCTGGAGGCCAGGCTCAGAAACCTGGCAAGAGGGTGGCAATAGCCCAGTGCTCTTTTTAATCCATGTAGCCCTTAGCCATAGGCCTCCTAATACCTGGAGGCCTCCAAGTGCCAGTCATTCTGTCTTCTCGTATTTTCCCTAGAGTCTGTTTTCTCAAGCCTTTCTTGGCTGAATACTGTGGCAACAAGCTAGACCAATAAAGAACCAACCATCTTCCTTTTCCCTTGGATTATCTCGGTCTACTGCTCTTGATTCTGCCATTGCCTATCTTAGGGTAGGAACAGAGATGGAATCGACTCTATGTCCGAGGGGGAGAAACAGCAAGATTTTTCTTCCTTACACATGAGGGCAAAGATCAAAAAGCCTAGAGTTTAGGCAGAAAAGCTCTCCAGTTCCCAGTTTTACCTTGTCCAGCATGGCATCTCCACGCTCCTTCAGGATGATCTTCATCCATAGTCCAGCTGCCGTGGCACAGGAGGGGCTAGCAGACAGCAGACCACCCAATGTGGCCGCAATAAAGTCTGTGGCCTGTTCGGAGGGAAAGTACTCACTAACAACCTGGGAACAAATCAAAAACAGGAGAGACCGCAATGATGTTTGGCTCCAGCACTTTTAAAAATGGAAAAAAAGATGTACCTGCATCAGCAAATGGTGAATTAGCCTCCTGTCTAGCTCGCCATTTGGGATTACAATTCTCTCTCTAGTCTATAGACTACATTTTTGTATTCTATACTAATGATATCAGGTTAGAGGCAAAGACTCTGTTGCATAGTTAGCACAACATTGTACTGGATATGCAGGAGGTAAGTTTCCCTTTGTAGTCTCTTACATACACTGCATCTTTTTACAGCATATAGAAGTCAGTCAAGAGAGGCATGCACACAAATATCGGCGAAGGCAAACCCACAAGGTGACGGAATGAATCCTGGGTGGTTTCTCAGCTTGATGTTCCACTAACACAGTTTTTCTCCTGGATGGCTGGATGGCAGGGCCGGCTCCAGGCACCCGCCAAGGAAGCTCGTGCTTGGGGCGGCAGATTGCAAGGGGCAGTGTTCCGGCCAATCTTAGGGCGGCATGGGGGCTCTTTTATTTCATTATTTTTTGTGCTTCACTGCTCTGGATCAGTGAGAAAGCAAGAGCCGGCCCTGCTGGATAGGTACATGCGTGTGCATCCGCGTGCGCATTTTCATGGGCGTGCAACGTTCTGTGGAATCTGGTTTTTACGTGGCATTCAGAGCACACATCTATGAAAAGCATCTTGCTGGTTACTAGCAGCCAACGCCCCGCTCCCACAGCTCGCTCCGAGTACGGAAAGGCATCATGAAAGAGCAAATGTCAAATGAACGGTGCCCAGTCACTCGCACATCCGCACAAGCTTTTTGAGTCAGTTACCCTGGCCATTTTGGAAGATGCCTGAAACAGAGCCTCGGGGTCTGGAGCTGTTAGTGCTTCACGGAGACATCTCAGCTCCTCCTCTGCTGAGCCCAGGTTTATGGACTGGCCTGGAGTGGAGAAAAGGAGAAAAAGTACTGTAAGGATTAAGGAAACTGAATCCCTACTGCATGGATCTTCATACGGGAGGATCCATGTGCTATGTTGTCATCAGCATAGTGTAAAATCTTGGTCCCACTGAAGTCAATGGCAAAACTCCTGTTGACTGGAATGGAGTCGGGATTACACCCTAAAATGTCTGAACGTTAACAGTAGTGGTATGTTATTGTGAATGATCCAGGATTGAACAAGCACTGTATTCAGCTTGGAGCAGCTTTGTGTGTGTGTCTGGTTTCAGTAGTCTCTCTGCTCTCACTATTTACATCTAAGCTCCTATTCAAGTACAACTCATGCAGGTAGATCAGAGGTTCCAGTTTAGAGGTGAATCCCTCCACCAAACTCTCCTTGTAAAAGAGACGGGGATAGACAAAAAACTTTGGCAAGAAACCCAGGCTCATCATCAGTCACTTCTAAACAATGCTGGGATTACTATGTTGTACATTCAAAAGGTTGGAGTCCCTTATTCTGTTTCTGAATCACCAACGCTGTTTTTAGGACTGATTAAGAATCATTGGAAATAGGATGACCAGGGGTCCCGATTTTATAGGGACAGTCCCCATTTTGGGGTCTTTTTCTTAGATAGACTCCTCTTACCCCCCACCCCCTGTCCCGAGGTTTCACATTTGCTGTCTGGTCACCCTCATTGGAAATGGCCTTAAACGATAACCAAGCTCTATCCCTTAACATCTAACCATTAGGTGAAAAGAATATCCTACTCTTTCACAAAGGGGAAAAATGGTCTCTACTTACTCCAATAGCTCAGAATGCTCATGACAGAGGGCTGCTGGAAGAACTTTTTGTTTACAGAATTATTCCAGGAAACCCCTCCAATCCAGCCAGTGGCAGGGTAAAGAGAATGAAAATGTTTAGGACCAAGGGCTTGTCTCCATGGAGATATTCAAGAAAGCTAATCCCCATTCATTTTCAAAATGCATTAGTTAAACTTCATTCAACACCTGTGGGGACACACTTATTTAGAATTAAAGTGGCCTTCATTCAGGTTAGTTTCATTCATGGAATTCACTACAATTAATAAGGCCCACTTTAATTCAGAATCAGAGCATCCACACATGTGTTTAATGTCATTTACCTCATGCACTTGAAATGTACACCTTTAGTTCATTTGGATTAACTTTCCTTACTGTCCCTGTGTAGACAAGCCCTAAGGAATTTAGCCCTTATCTACCTGTATGCAGACCATTTATTAGTTGTACAGTTCCCAAAAGTGTGCTAGGCTCTTTACACATCAGAATCTTCTCTTCTAATGAGGTATTTACAAGATGCCCACCATTCTGTTATCTAAGCAACAACAGACAGGACAGAAAGAACTAGATAGGCAGACAAATGGACATTACAACAGTGAAAGAAGGTGAAGAATTCCTTATACCTGCTAATGGTCTCCTCACCTTGTATACAGAGAAGGCAGCTGATACAGTCAACCACCCACTGACGGGACGTGGCCAGCGAATCACAGCTGTATGGTGCTATTAGTCCAATCAGAGATCCAAACTGATCAAAAGTTCCCTGAGTCTAATGAAAAAAGAACAAAGAACGAAGAATGAATGGTCTCCAGTTGGACTAGACTTCACTTGCCACCCTTATTGTTCAGACCAGTCAGCTCTGTGTTTTTTGGGGAACCAGGGCACAGTATCTAGCCTGTCTGACTCATGAAAGACACCCCCTGCCCCCACCAGTCTCTGTTTGAACCAAAATCCATCAGAGAAAAGGCTTGCAGAGAACAATGAAGGGTGTTGGAAGACACACCTAGACCCCTCCTGAGAAGGGTGACAAGATTAAGACATCTCCATTTGCATACAGAATGAAGAACAGAGACAACTCCCCTAGCCTCATCTGCATGAAAGATGGGATAGGAATTAGCATGAAGAATGAGGAACAGAGAACCGCACTGAACTCTGGGACCAGAAAAGCAGGGACGCATTGCATCATGGGAATCCCTGCTCCAGATGCTAATGAACCTATGCCTGCGCACACCTAGCTCAGCAATTATCAGACCAATTCTAGTAATAAAACTTTATTATCCTAAAATACTGAAGCAGCCTAGTTGCCTTGTGAGCTCCCTGGAAAAAACCACCACCCATAGCCAAGAGTGATCAGCTCCGATTGTCTAGCCTAAAGAAAACCCTTGAAAACCCATTAGTTTACCCATAAACAAATCTAGTGTTCTCCCTTGAACCATTGTATTTTCTCTACAAAACCCCCTACCTATGCCCAAGTAAGGGTTCTGATGTATAGACCCAAACTCTGCATCAGTTCCACTGGGATTCCATCTCCTGACTGATTGTGCTGGGGGCTCTGCCTGTCTCCAGCACTCAGGACCCTGAGCTACCACCATTACCTGGGAACCCCACCCAGTTCAAGCCTCATGGAGTGGGTGAGATTCCCCCCCCCCTCGCCCCTCCGTTTTCTTTTCTTCCTCAGGTATTAACCTTTCAAATGTAACCATTATGTTTGTTTAGCCCTCCTTGTGTAGTTATCACTATTATTCAATAAATAACTTTTATGGTTCAGTTGGTTGCTTCTCTCTCCCTCTCTCTCGCTCTCCAAATTTTACTCTGTATTTTCCGCTTCCCCCATTTACTCTGCAGCAACCCTTCTTTTACCTAAGCTAAAGGTCCCGGTAGCGCTCAAAAATACTGTGGGGTTTGCTCATGAAGTGGGTTACTACCAGTACAATTGTAATGTGGAAGTGGGATAGGGATGTGTTAAACTTGGGGCACATAAGAGGGGAGCAGCTGAAAGTGCTGCTTAACCCAGCCCATTGAGTACAGGGCCATATGAGAGGATCAGCTGGAGAGGGCTGATGGACCTGGTCCGCTCAGACTTGCTCTGCTCGTGTGAGCGTACGTGCGTGCGTGTTCATCTAGTTCTAGGGCTGGAGGAACCCAGCCCTGGGGAACCGAGGTCCTGCAGGGTCGCTCCATTGGGAGGGCACTTGCAGAAGGAAGGAGTAGAGCTCCATATGAACACACAAGTGACATAAGCAGCACATTAATAGAATTACAGACCCCCCCCCCCCAAGAAGAGTAACTCAAATCAACGAGCCTACCCCAAAGTAACAGGCACATCTGGTAACATTGTGCCCCTGATTCCTGTACTGTACTGGGTAATGCACGTTAGAAAACATAATCCCAATTGTACATAGAAATGGATGGGGTCTAAATTAGCTGTTATCACTCAAGAAAGAGACCTCAGAGTCATTGTGTACAGTTCTCTGAAAGCATCCGCTCAACATGCGGTCAAAAAAGCTAACAACATGTTAGGAACCCTTAGGAAAGGGATCGATAAGAAGACAGCAAATATCATTATGCCACAATAGGAATCTACAGGACCCCCACACCTTGAATACCGCGTGCAGTTTTGGTCATCTCATCTCAAAAAAGATGTGTTAGAATGGGAAGAAATACGGAGAAGAGCAACAAAAATTAGGCCTATGGGATAACTTCTCACCCAAGGGAGATTAAAAAAAGAGCGACGTTTCAGCTTGGAAAAGAGACGACTCAGAGGGAATATGCTAGAGGTCTATAAAATCATGACTGGTGTAGAGAAAGTCAATAAGGAAGTGTTATTTAGCCCTTCACCTAACACAAGACCAAGGGGTCCCCCAATGAAATTAATAGGCAGCAGGTTTAAAACAAACCAAAGGAAGCATATCTTCACACAATGCAGTCAGAAGACAGGATACTGGGCCAGATGAACCATTCTTTTGCGGGAGGCAGGTTAGCCATTCTTATGTTTTATGTTCTTAGCTGGTTAAATAGAAATTTTCCTTTACCACCCTGGGAGCATAAGAACCAAGAATGCATTTGTGACACTGGCAGACCAGGCAACCTGTGTATGACCCATAATAACTTAACAAGAGGCACTTCCACTGTATCAAGACAGTTCACTTGCATGTGAATTTCAAAGAGATGGATTAGACTAGCAATCCTCAACTCATTCAAAAATGAACAATAGATGCTAAGTCTATTTGTCTGTGTTGATCTATACGCGGTTAGAAGTTTCACAGTGTAACCAAATTAGCTTGTCGATGCTCATTCCCTTTCAGGTCTTCATTATGTGTGCAAGGTGTTCAGTTAACCTTAAAATCAAAGATGTAAGATAATGTAGAAATTATTAGTTTCCTGCAGTGTCTTCAGCTTAACTCTCTGTGTTATAATGGAAGAACGGCTAATCACCTTATGCGAATGAGTAACTAGTTTACTGTGTATGCACAGGAAATAGAAGATTAGCTTCAAAGCAAAGTACAGGAGGCGATCTGCATTGCCTAGTCTTTCTCAGGGGAAGGTCCTGCTGTAACCATTTTTGTGAGGTAGGCTTGTCAGCCTGCTAGAATAGCTAGAAAAGAGAAGGCTCGGGCCTCATCCTGTCATCTCTAGTCTGCTGAAACTTTGAACAGGGAAAGTGTAAGCCATAGGACAGAGAGCTTCCAAATCATCATTTGAAAGAACCTGGAAAATGCATGGAAAAACTAACAGTCTTTACATCTAAGCTGCCTTTGGATTCTGATCTGTTGGGATGATTCCAGAGAGACTTGTACAAGCCAGCAGTTTATTCCATCACTGTTGTGATCCTGAACTATGAACATTGACAGTCACTTGTATGGATATTGATCTTTTAACCATTTGTAACTCTCTTCTTTCTTTTAAGAAGAAATCTTCAATTTCGTTATTAAGGATTGGCTGGCAGCATGCTATTTGGGAAAGACCTGAGATTCACCTTGACCTGGGGATAAGCATCTGGTCCTTTATGATGGGTGAACCTCACATATGGTGAATCAGGTTTTCAGTAACCCCTCACTATATTAGACTGGGCTGTTTAGATGGGAGCCTAGGTCTGGAATGCCAAAAGGGGACCGTGTTTGGCATTTTGTTAACTAGGGTGGAAGCTCTTTTGCTGTTGACTTGGTGCATGTATTTCTAGAATAAGCCATCAGTTTGGGGGATCGTCTGCCCTCTACTTCTTGCAGTCTGCCCGGAGTGTGGTCACAGCATTGTTGTGTAAACCTCTCTCTTATGGAAGCAGAGGATCTTAGTCACTTTGAGATCCCAGCTGCTGCCCTGGAAGCTTTTTTCATGCATTTGCGTTGAGTGTCAGATCGGATAGAAGCAGGGAAGTCAGCTCAAGGAAGAGGAAGGCTATACTCACTGTGCTATGAACTGTCTCTTGATAGGCAGTCAGCAGCTGGATGGTGGCCTGCAAGGCCCTTTCTCTCTCCCACTCCTTCTCTGAATGGAGCCATGTCTCTAGTAGCTGTTGGTAGAGCAGGGGAATGGACAGAGTTAGTACCAGAAAATCCCTCCCAAAAGTTCCTCTTAAACAGGTTTAATTGTCACTAAAATCCCTCTCCAAAGCACCCGACCTCCATGGAGCGAAGGAATTACATGTCTAATGGAAGTCCCAGGGACCAGATTCACCTCTGAGTGATTGAAGACAAAGGAGTTACATGAGAGATGAACCTGGGCCTGTGTACGTGATGTCTCCTGTAGACTGTCTGATGGGAGCTGTCTACCACATTGCATGCTGTTTGATGTCTGCTGCTGTGTTCTGTTTCCTGGGCAACTTCTCCCACGTTGAGTGGCCAAATGACGGAGAGGAGCATTTCTTTTTATTAATTTGAAAAAGAGCAGAGAAGTCCCCCCCGAAGCCCAGCTCCTTTTAGAACTTCATTTTTATACTGAAGGTGCATCAAACTCCCCACCCCTCAGCTCTTCAAGATATTCTGTTCATGTCTGAGGAACAGGAAGTCTCCTCTGGATGAGTTTCCATACACAGGGCTTATATCAATATGAATGAATTCCTCTTTGAAGAAGTGATCAGTTTCAACTGGTTCTCTTGGATTTGGCTACTGCAGTGGTGATTTTCTTGCCGGTCCAAGTAGTGTCAACTACATTGTAAGAAGTTGGTCCCAATCCAGCCCTGGCATAAAATGGCATAGCTTCTGTGGATTTCAGCAGGGCACATGCCTGCTTATCCCAGGAAGAATTTGGTGCTTTTTCCCCCGACAATTCACTCCATTGTGGAAAATTCCTCCACAACTGAAGCTTGACCCCCTAAATCTCTGACTCTTCCCTGCAGTAACACAACAAACAAACAAACAATCTTCACCATGGTTCAATGGTCTACTCACTTGAAACATTTCCTGGAACCAGTGTGCGGTTGGTTCTTCCTCCAGCAAAGTCTTCATTAGCTTGCCAAGGGCTTCTAAGGACTCTACGTACAGTGACTGAAACCAGAAGAGAAGGAGTGAGGCTCAGCACAGATAATTTGTGTGTGGGGGGGGGACGACTGGGGGCTGGGGAAAGCTAACCATAACCTTGCCAGGGAGGCCATGTGTGACTGCCATCACCCAGTGCCTGCTGGGCAGAAATACAGTGGATGGTGCCTGAGGAGAATTGTTGTCACGTACCTGTATAGGCAGAGCATCCTTTGCTGTCTCACCTTCCTCTTTCATCATCTTCTCCAGGGGAGGGAGGGGAAACAAACTTTTGAAACACTGATGAAGGAGCTCACGGTTTTCCTTCAAGGTCAAAGATGGTTTGAGTTTGCTGGCAGAAGAAAGAGAGAGAGAGAAAAGTCATGCATTAGACTCAGTACCACCTCCAAGTAAAAGAAATGGGTCCAATGACTGGAGATTGTCTCAATCTAAAACCCCAAATGCAAACAACCCTTCACTTTGCAGCTGAGCACCTCTTTGCACCTCTATTAAGTATTGGCTCATTGAGAAGTAAAGCTAAAGCTTCAAGTCCCCTTTTTAGAGAAACCCACAAGCTTCCTTCCCCCTGCCAGCAAGCCAGACACCTCCCTCCCCATCTGAACACTCCTGCATTGGACTGCATGCCCCACAACCTCCAAGTTTGTGTCTTTCAAGCACAAACCTCCAAATGGACACATTCAAACCCTCAAGAACTAAAGTTCTGCTGGTGAGCAGCATGTGAGCCAAACCCGGCAGGCATCAAACTGCTCCCAACCCGGCACTCATGAACTAACAAAGACGACGTCACAGTGCCAGGAAATATGGCAGAAAATAGCCTACCTCAGATGTCTAATGGCAAGAATTGCCTTGTAGCGAACTGGAGATGCCAGGGAATCCAGTGGTTCCTTTTTAATGAAGTCCTGAAATGCACGAATAGGGAAATGAAAAAAATGGGAAATGGATTTGAAAGGCAGAGAGGCTTTCCTCTCACACCCTGAAACAGGGCCATATGCCAGACCTGTAATAAACAGACACCGTGCTCGGCAGGCTCTCTGCCTCAGAAATGGACCGTAGGGCCATCTGCAGGCTATACAGAGGACAGAAAGATAACTCCCCAGACACAAGCCATTCCTGCCACTTACAGCCCACAATAGGTCGGCATCCCTGCCAAGCTCAGAGTGGACCCAGCAGCATTCTGGGTGCCGTGCAGGTAGCTCATGAGACTGCAGTGGTACAGTCCCAGCCAATGGATAAAACAACATCTACCTGGAAACCCAGTCTGATGACATTACAACAAACTCCTTTGTACTTCAGTCCTCAAAGCTCCTCATCACTCACCAGCATGTAGCCAAGGAGCTCCAGTTTGTAAGAGAATTCGTACTCCTGGGAGTCTCTGGTCTCCAAAATGGCACAGCTAATCTCCGTGACATTCTGGATGAGGGTTAATTTTAGGTGCATGTCCTACATAATCCAGAAGGAGGAACAAGAGGATGTGGATGAGAAACGGAGAGAAGAACCAGAGTCCAGAAGATAAAGATCAGGAATTAAATCTAGCCACAGGAGAGGAGAGAGGTGTCCACAGACCCCAGAAGGCAGAGAACCCTGGCTCTGCACCCACCTCAGAAGAAGAAAAAACCCAGGTTCATGAAAGAAATCCAGGGCCACTTACACCAGAGCAGCCAGGACTGTAGCAAGGAAATCAAGCTCTGTGCAATTTAAACAAGCAACTTGTGGATAGAAAAGGCAAGAGCTGAGGGCAGATTATTTAGAATTTACCTTGTTTGTAAGAGCGATGCCCAGCACCTGAAAAACAAAATGCAAAACAGCTATTAGCAATGTCTATAGTCCCACATAACACACATCCTCAAAATGGCCTGGCTGGTGAATATGGAGCAGAGAGAAATCATGATTGTTAAATCTTCCAAAAGGCAGGAAACGTATCCAGAGGGGGTGTTTTGCAGAGGTCAAGATCAGGGGCCATCCTATGGAATATTTGCATTTGTGAACTTCTGGAAGATATCCGTTTGGTTCAACTGTGATCAACTTTTTTGACAAAGGCTAAATGAGATTCTCACTTAGACAGGGCAGAACTGAATGGCAAAGTGACGTGGCGAGGTTGCACTGAGAGGAGAGTCAGTACCAGCAGTCAGACACCTAGGGAACAGAAATAACGAGCACACAGACAAACAAGACGACAGAGAAGAGGGAAGGGAAGTAGTGAGTCCAAGAAATAGAGTGACAGCAAAGAAACTAAATACAAGTTAGCACCATTCTCTCTTGGCTAGCAAAAGATAGAGCTAGATACACATACATATTAGGGGAGTTAGAGTGTTATTCTGAATAGCCTGAGTGTGACTCCATGTGAATTACTGTGTAGCTGTGCTCGACAGAATTTCAGAAGACTATATAAAAACTAGAGAAAACACAAAGAAGAGCAACAAAAGTGATACAACATGTGACAGCTCACGCTCCATCCATTACAGTTTTAAATTTCAGTTATGTGACAAATTATTGCTCAAAGGAGAGTTTTAGAAAATACAAGCCCTCTCTCTATAAACTCAGAGACAATTCTATAACTTCAGGGTAATGCCCCTCACAGTTGTCATGCAAAGGCTCTTACCTGACAACTGGTTCTGTAATGGTGAATGATGTTCCTTGTGATGTCTGCCTCTACTCGGGAGAGAAGCTGCTCTTTTGGAGCATGGACAGCCACGTTGCTGTATGTCAGCATCAGGGTGCGGCGAGTCTTGCCTCTTGTCCCATGGTGGTAATCCTAGACAATAGGAAACATCACTAGAGACAAGTTCTTCTGATTCATTTGGCCTTGGAATGAATCAAACATTGGTGGAGCCGGGCCCCCGAGCCTTGAATACTGCTGGATCCCGGGCACCATGAGCCCATAGAACTCGCCGCCCCATTGCCATCATTCCCACTGGTAACTCTGACCCAGAGAGCCGAAAAGGCTGAACCGACAGCAGTGGAGTACATGGGAGCTTAGTCATTGACACTGGTGGGTACAAGATCAGGCGCTAAATGTCTTGCCTAAGGCTGCACAGTGAGTAAATGGCAGAGCCAGCAATGGGAGCCCAGAGGCCTAGTCTCCTGCTCTATCCTCTTGATCAGTGGTGTTCAACGAGGGGGACTTCTGTACCCCTGAGGGTCTGCAAGGGTCTTCCAGGGGGTATATCAACTCATCTAGATATTTAGTTTTACAGCAGACGACAAAGAAAGCACTTGCAAAGTTACTAACTCAAATTTCATACAATGGCTTTTTTAGACTACTCTATATACTGCCCACTGAAATGCAGGTACAATATTTAGATTCCAGTTGATGTATTTTCTAATTCTAGGGCAAAAATGGGAAAATAAGCAGTCTTTTTTTCAGGAATAATGTGCTAGGACCCTTTTATAATTTTATGCCTGATTTTGTAAGCAAGTAGTTTTTAAGTGAGGTGAAATTTGGGGGACACAAGACAAATCAGACTCCTGAAAGGGGGACACTAATCTGGAAAGGTTGAGAACCACTGCTCTAAATCAGAGGTTCCCTAATTGTCATCCGTAGACCACTGGTGGTCTACCTAAAGCGGGTTGGTAAGCCACATGTTGCTTGCAACACCTCCTCATTTCCAGCTACTAACCTGGAATAAAAAACAGCTAAAAATACCTTCAATGCTTTTCCATGCAAGCAACTGATGTAGTTCCCACACATTGTGCATGGGAGGGGCGCTCAAGCCATGAGACATCAGATGGTAAAAATCATTTGAGAGAACCCCAGCTCCACATCGTGCTCCTGTCTGCTGAACGGCAGGCATCACGTGGAACGCATACACTGGGGGACAATGCTAGCTGACCGGAGCAGACACTACCGTGGGGCTGCTGCCCCTGCTTTAGGGGGAGAGGAAGTTTGAGAGAACCCCCTGGCTCCTTTACCTTCAGGCGGCTGATGAACCCAGAAATCTTAACCTGGCTCATTGCAGCCCCAAACTCCTGAAGTGCCTTCAAGGTGAGGTCCAAGTGGCTCGCAGCACAGACTGCGAGGATGGAGACGACTCCCTGTCACCCAAGAGAAATACAGGTTAGGATCGAACCAGGTGTCTGATAGAGCCCACGAGTCCATTCCTTTCACCCAAAGTGGTGTAAAGTGCCAATCAGGCCTGAGACACATGGGGAGCGGGCGCTGAGTGAAATAGCAATCAAGAGGCTAGGAAGCAAAATGGCATCTGTCCCAGGCCAACTCAGAGCTGAGCCCCACAGGGAGCATTCAGGGATTACTTGGTAAAATGGGGAGAGGGACAGAGGCCTCACCTGTCTCTCAGGGGCTTCCATATAATCTGCTGTCGTCAGAAGTGTATGAATCTGTGATTTAACATGGACCAGGTCCTGACAAGCTGCTAAGGACGTTCCTAGCGCCTTATACAGGAAACTCTGAAAGAAAGAGACCAGCCCTGGGATATCAGGAACACAACGTGCCTGTCAGTACAGACTCAGCTCAGCAACACTCAGGAAGGAACAAGACAGCCAAGTCCAAGCACCCATGCTGCAGAAACATCCCATCGTCTAGCCCAGCCAGAGAACCAACAATGCAGTACAGACAAGCAGCCTGTCCAAGCAAATATTGGAAGGGCAGGGGGGCAAGAGAGCAGGGAATAAGTACAAACAAATTTTATACGCAGAATAAAATATCAAATAATGAAACCTTGAGAGAAGCCTTATGCAGCCCTCCAATCAGAATTTCAGGGGAAAGTAACTAGAAACTAAACCTTAACAGAGAACAAACCTTCTCTTTGGAGGGGCTGGCATAGCCGGCCATCTGCCAGCTCAACTCAAGGGATATCTGGCTGCTCCAGGCACTGTCGTCTATCATCTCCAGAGATGTTCTTAGGAACTGCGTGTAAAACCAGAGTTAAAGCAGATGGTTAATTGCAAGAATGTGGGGGCTGTTGTGGGGTTTGGGGTTTTGTTTGGTTGGTTGGTTTTTGCTTCCTTGTTCTGTTGTAAACTTTCCAATATCCAGGTGTCCTGGGAAGATTATTTCCCTATTGAGAACTATAAACATTGACAACCCAGACTTCCTCTGCCTCTTGTTCTTGAACCTTTGCCTGAGGATTCCTCTCAGTCCCCAAACCCAGATGGACAGTGAATTGGAGAATGAGATGGAGCCAAGACATCTGACCATCGAGGAGTGATTTTCCAGTGGATGGACGATGGCTCTAGTCAACTTTGAACAAAGGGCCCTGGACTACGAAGGACCAGGCACCTTCTCTGAAGTGCTATGGACCCTTTATGACACCTCCCGAGGTACCCAGGGTTGTGAGGGACCTCACTACTACCTGCCCTTAGCATGAGGAAGCCTTCTCTGTACCTGCCAAGTGTCAGCTCCTGACTCTGCCAGTCACAGGAAACACAAGCACACCCTTCTCACCCCGTCCAGGATCCACTGTCCTTCCACAGATAAGCAATCAGTACACTCCAACCGCTCGCCCTCTGGACATCCCCAGAATGTCCAGCCCCTGTTCCACTGGACACTCACAGAATTCAGAGGTTTGCTACACACCACCTTACCAGCTTCACCTCAGCATCACCGCTCCATTTCACACACTTCAATACATTGACAGTGAAAAGAAGTAGAGTTTAATTCACCAAGATCAGAGATTTGAGAAGCAGCAAGAATAATTAATGTACACAAATGGTTACATAAAAATAAAATCCTAACACACTTCTAGAGCTTCAACTTAAAGAACCAAACAGTCCCCTGTCTCACAAGGGATAGCTCCCCCAAATCTCTCTCCCAGCAGGAAACACCCAGACCAAATGTGATCCTCCATTCATAAGACAAGCCAGTTGGAAATTTGTCCAATAGGTGAAGGATACCTGGTGCAGGATACCTCTGGACCTCCAGATATAGTTCCAAGCATCCATTGTCCGCTTGTAAACAGGGTACCCCCTATTGTTTGTTTGTTTTTCTTGTCTTGAATCTCCTCTGGAGACTTTGCAATCACTTGATTAGAATTTTGCTCTATTGATTAGCATCCACTGTGAATAATTACTCAGTCTACATACAGCCATTCAAGCAGCTAAGCATCTTCTGCCTGAAAGAAACTTCTTTATCACCTTCTGGTGACCAGCCCCAACACACAGACCTTCAAAGCATCAATTTCAGTAGACAACCATAACGCCTTAGATATTATCCATCCAGTCACTGTGCAACGATTATGAGGATTATGCAGTGTGGCACAGGCATCCAGGAAAGGCTTTACATGACACCCTTTGATGATATAGAGATCAGATCCAGGGAATCCTGGGAACCCTATGCACTCCTGTGGCCTCTGCCAGTGGGTACCCAAAGGACCCGGGGTCACACCCTCAACTCCCATTGAAGTCAGCCAGAGGTTAGGAACTCTCAGCACTTTGCTGTTTCAGGCCCGACTTTTGAACAGCAGCCAGGAAATATCAGAAACCTCACAAGAGAACCTAATCTTAGTTGATTTTTGAGCCCAAAGAATTTCAAATGAGGCTGGATCTGGAAAGGGAAATTCTAGAGTGTAATCCAACCCCAAATGGAACTCCAAACCTTCTGGGGCTTCTTTGTCACGAGGTCCTTTCCTTTCATTTTCAGCCCTTGCCATAAAAATCTTCCTTGTCTGGATTTACATGAGGCTGTAAAGAGCTCTTTCTGACCACAAAGACTTCTCCATGAGATACAGACACCAAACCTTGTCTTGTCTCTTTTCCTTTTTGGGTTTCTCAGAGCAAGTTTTCTTTTGAGTGGCAAATAGAAAAAAAAAATCCTTTAGACGTCCCCCAGTGATGCATTAGCACCATTAGCAGGCTGGGTTTCTGGTTAAGTTTTGTGTTGTTCCCAGGGGTAATACAGAGGGATTTATAACTAGAGCTGGTTGAACAATAGTAAGGCCATTTCACAAAACAAGTGGGATTTTTTTGTTTTCTTGATTTTTCAACATACAAATGAAAAGTGAAAATACAAAAATATTTTGCTTTTCAAAATCAAAAATGACCATTATTCAATTCTTTGTTTTCCCCATTTCCTTGCCTTTATCCCTCATCCCCGTGCTTTTTTCCCCCTCTTCCACTTTGTGATTGAAAAGCGGAGGGGGGCGGAGGGGGGAAGGGGGAAGGAGACAAACAGCAAAGCAACTGGAAAAAAAAATCAGCTTCAGTTTCAAAAAACTAAACATTTTCTATTTGGGTTGGGGTTATTTTGTTTTGGGTTTTTTGTGTGTGTGTGTGTTTAAAAAAAAAAAAGAACCCTGAAAAATTTGAAAATGTCCCATGAAAATACAAAGGCCATTTTTAATTGAACAAAAGTTGCAAATGAAATGGTTTGACCAGCTCTGCTTATAATGAATAATTTATCATTAATTTTTTCCCCAGCTGATATATTTGGAGGGGGAAGAGAGGACTGTGACAATACATCTGAAAGCCATCCTCTACCTGAAGCAGCATGTGCTCCCACCGTGCATGGTCCAGGGAATTCTCTGTGTTTCCTATAAAGCAGGAGGCAAAACAATAATGTCACCTAGATTAGCAAGAAGAGTCATCCCAGGTATCTCCTTTCCAATCAGTCCTTCTAAAACTCCTGGTCTGCCAAGCTGGAACATACCTGGGCTTTCAAGGCGAAATGGAACTGTACCTATTGGGTTCTGGGAGAGTCACCCCGCTCCTGTCCTGAGGGGCTTAAAACAGCCCTGGGCGAGGGCTGTAGGAGGGAAAGAGGTGAGAGGTTTTTCGCAGGAGTGGGTGGGTGAGATTCTGTGGCCTGCATTGTGCAGGAGGTCAGACTAGATGATTATAATGGTCCCTTCTGACCTTGATATCTATGAATCTATGAAAGGGATTAACAAGAGCTGGGCTGACAGGGAAAGCAGCTACAGCTGTAGCCAGGGTAATCAGGGCCCAGCTGGCCCTTATAAGAGGGCCGTGGGCCAGTAGGAGAAGGTCTTTCTCTCTAGTTTTGAAGGGAGTAGGGCCTGCCTGCAGAAAGGGTACTGGGAATGAGGGTGGGCTGGGCTGGGGAAAGGCCAGAGCAGCAGGGAAGCTCTAGGCTGGCAACTCCCCAGGCTATCGGGCCTGGTCCAAGGCCCATAGGGGTACTGGGTTGCAGGGAAAGGCAGCAGACCCAAACCCCCTTGCCTGTGGTGACTGGCTCTTACACTGCAGTCTGCCCCAAGGTGCAGGGGCCCAGACTGAGGCAAGGTGGGGATTAGAGGGTTGGGCGTTCCCCAGAGAAGGGAGACCCATAGAGACTGAGGGGGTACTGCCAGGGCGCAGCACCCTGGGTAAAAAGGGCACCGGGGTCTGAGAGGGACACGGGCCTGCAGAGGGTGCTCTGTGCTGGAAAGAGCTAATTCCCAGATGGCCAGCAGGAGGCGCTGCAGGGGTGAGTCGTTGCGCCGTCACAGGGACCTGCGCCAACGTTCTTTGTTGGACCAACAGAAAATGTCCTGTTTCAGAGTAGCAGCCGTCTCAGCCTGTATCCGCAAAAAGAAAAGGAGGACTTGTGGCACCTTAGAGACTAAGAAATTTATTGGAGCGTAAGCTTTCGTGAGCTACAGCTCACTTCATCAGATGTTACGTACCCTGCTGGCATTTTTATTCAGGGTCCGTCAACCCACCAGGAGTGAGATGCTGAGCACTCCCAATTCCTCTTGACTTGAATGGGAGCTGAGGGTGCTGAGCACCTCACAAAACTCTTCAGCACATCAGAAGACTGGGTTTAGTAGGAATACAAACTTTTCCTGCAGAATCAGAGATTCTGGACTTGATCCGAACTGGATGTAAATCGGTGTAGCTTCACTGAAGTCAATGGAATTATACTGATTTACATCAGCTGAGAATCTGGCCCTGTTTCTGAGTGTCCAGCTCTAACCTAGCCTTCTTTAATGGCGGCACAGTGTAGTGCTGGGGACTCTGTACAGCCGCAGCAAGGAGGGAAGATACAGCTCATTTTTTAAAATCTTTTTTGGAATATCAAACCCGCTTGTCCATGGGGGGGTTCGACGTTCATGAGAAACATAGCGGGCTTGTGCTGCACCTAGGGTCTGTCCTGCTCCCCAGAGACTAGACTGGCGCAGCTACGTCACTGGAGCTCTGCTGGCATAACGCCATCGTGTAGACGCAGCCTGCGCTGACTGAAGGGTTTTTTCCATGGAGGTCAATAGAGTCATACCACTGTAAAATTGGTGAAAGACATTATTATGCCCACAATACCTAGATTCTCCCTAGGGCACCCACTTGGCCAACCTAGCTTTTATGGCGCAGGTTTCTTATGGGTTTTTTAATCGAATCCCCCTTGAAAGTAAACGTGGGGTTTAATTTTCAGAAAAAGTCCGTTTGCAAAATCAGACTCTATATGTAACCCCAAAATCTTTCACTAACCTCCAGCTTCATGCGTATTGACCTTCCCAAAAAATAACCTAGCAAAGGCGTGGGGGAAAGTGCTGTGACATTTCCATTCAGCTGAAACCTTCCTGGCCTGATTCTGCCCTGTTTGAATTGGCCTCAGTGGTTCACAGTTATCCAGAGGAAGGAAAAGTGTGGGCCTAGAAGCCCCATTTCAATTCCCCACTGTTCCCACCTACTGCAACAGGAATGGCACAACACACGTCAATACGAAGCTGCATTTTCTGGCTTCCCTTCTATTCTCCATGGACCACACTCCTCCTAACTAACACTTTACCTTCAATGTACTGCAGCAGAGATGGGATCTTTACTACCCACATCTCACCCACTGCTGCATGGACAGTTTGGTGCAGGGCCTTTAGTAACTGCAAGGCAGCACATCCGTGTCCTTCTCTTTCATAAGGGGATGAGGCTACTACCTGTCAATGAGAGAGAAAGAACAGGCTAAGTTTTGTCAGCACAATACCAGTTTGTTCCTGAGGGAGGGAATAGTTCAGAGACTCTCATTGTGGAGACAATCCAAGAGAGTTGTTGCTTCTACTGCAGTGCCTTCCTGAAGAAGAAAGCATTCTAGCTAGTAGGAGGATGCAGGACAGTGTGTCTCAGGAGAGGCCAGAGAGAGAGAGAGACCCAGTCATACACATTCCTCAGCCTAAGTCAAGCATCTAGCTACAAAACCAATTTGTATAGTTAACTGTCCCATTCCACAGAAAACCTATTCTCATGGTCTACTCACCAGGAGTCGCGCCAGCAGCCCCTGGGGTGTAGGGAGTTGCACTAGGGAAAGAAACAGAATAGCGTTAATTATGCCAGGCTTTGCAGAGAGTCCTGCTGATGTTCTTCACCTCTCCATTTCCAACATGCCCACCAATGTTGAATACAGCTGATAATAATTTGCATTGCCATAGTGCTTTCAGTCTGAGCATCTCAGAATGCTCTACAAACATGTATGAATTCCACCTCATAGCACCTCTGTGAGGTTGGCATGAATTACTCCTTCATTTCACAAGTGGGGAAGCTGAGAGAGAAAGATCAAGTGATTTCCCCAAGGTCACATCCGAATTTTGGTGGCGAGCTGGGAACAGAACCCACATTTCCTAGCTCCCTCCCATGGCCGTGTTGTAATCACAAGACCATCCCTCATCCATTTTAGCCTCCTGATTGCAGATGAGAGAACTGGAGCAGACTGAACCTGTTCATTTCATAGTGCCTGGAGAGAAGAAATGAAAGAGTTTCTCTTATAAACCTCGTCCACTGTAGTCGAGGCAAGCAGCTGCTTCTCCTTCCCGCTGCTTTTTCTCAGCCAGTTCCCTCAGGCATCTGCAAAGAGGCTTCAAAGTACCAGTGTACTGAGTTGGCACCACATACTCCAGCAGCCTTGGCCATAACACCTGCAGAGAAGAGCGAGACTGTTCAGTACGGAGCTCTTTCCGTTCCCCCACCTCCAGTATCCTGCTGTCTGAATCCCTCCCTGCCATGTAGCTTCTCCTTTGATTCCTCACGGACCCTTCCCTAACCTATCACCTCATCTCTCTCTCCCCATTAGCTCACTCTACCTGTCTGGTGCCCCCTCACTCTGTCTTTTAAAGACACTATCTTGTTTGGTGAGTGTTAGGATATAGATATTCAGGCCTGTCTGCAAAGGCCTGTACTTTAAGAATTTAGGTGTATTCTTATCACTTGGCTAGTTATAGAGGTATAAAAGAAAGAAAGAATCAAAATCACTGTCTGCTGGTGTAAGAGCCTTCTCTTACTGTGACAGTCTGAGGCCCTGTTCTTAGGCTAAGGCCTTTGGCTAAGCAGCAGAGGCAGCCATAAGCTAGGAAGCGAACAGTCACATCCTCACATTCCAAACTAGTCACACTGAAATCAGGTGCTATTGGGCTGTTAGGAATACAATCCTGTCCTGATAGTGCCTATCACCTCCAGAGAAAGGGAAGGGCCTCGAAGATGTAAAAGGAAACTTAGTTTGATAGCATCCTGTCTGGCAAGAACTCACTTACCAATACTGGGATGTGAAATCCTCACTTCTGTATTGTCTTGTCATTATCATAGAATATCAGGGTTGGAAGAGACCTCAGGAGGTCATCTAGTCCAACCCCCTGCTCAAAGCAGGACCAATCCCCAATTTTTGGCCCAGATCCCTAAATGGCCCCCTCAAGGATTGAACTCACAACCCTGGGTTTAGCAGGCCAATGCTCAAACCACTGAGCTATCCCTCCCCCCATTATAGTTCCCACTTCGCTATTGTTTGTCTGTATAGTCTCTGTCTGGTTCTGTGCTTGTTCCTGTCTGCTGTATAATTAATTTTGCTGGCTGTAAACTAATTAAGGTGGTGGGATATAATTGGTTACATAATCATGTTACAATATGTTAGGATTGGTTAGTTAAATTTCAGGAACATGATTGGTTAAGGTATAGCAAAGCAGAAGTCAAGTTTTACTATATAGTCTGCAGTCAATCAGGAAGTAGGGGGGTGGGGGAAATGGGAACAGGGAATGGGGGTAAGGAAATTGGAATCATGTTTGGCTAAGGGCAGGAATGGGAACAGGGACACAGGTGTAAGGCTCTGTGGTGTCAGAGCTGGGAAGGAGGATACTAAGGAAGGAAACTGGAATCATGCTTGCTGGAAGTTCACCCCAATAAACATCGAATTGTTTGCACCTTTGGACTTCGGGTATTGTTGCTCTCTGTTCATGAGAGAAGGACCAGGGAAGTGAGTGGGTGAAGGAATAAGCCCCCTAACAGTGAGCAATTGGGCTCTCACCCAGAGATGAAGCCTCTTTCCCAGCATTAGAGCATTATGGAGATATTTAGATAGTACCATAAGCTTACTCAGAACTTGACAGACCTATATAAGGCACAGTCCCAGCCCCAATATCTCTTCAAATCCAGGATCACCAACTCTACGTTTCAGAAGTATTCATGGGGGATCTAAGGGGAAGTTGCACTCAGACAGTGGAAAGAATTAAGAGACGATCTCTGCAACATGATTCCTTCCAGTTAAGTTGCTTTATATCTTTTCTCTACTGTGAACCGCTTACTCCATGATGAAGGGGTCACATCATCCCTGACATGAATTTGACATGCTGATCCTCCATTATGCTGGCTGTGCAGAAGGCTTCCTTGTGGAGGGGTACAAGGAACGTAAGGAAGAACGTCCCTATTTCAAGAAGCAGTAGCAAGAGGTCACTTACTTGGGTCATTCCATTGACTGAGGTGTCC
This sequence comes from Caretta caretta, assembly GCF_965140235.1. Taxonomy (NCBI): domain Eukaryota; kingdom Metazoa; phylum Chordata; order Testudines; family Cheloniidae; genus Caretta; species Caretta caretta. The sequence goes on from NC_134225.1 coordinate 17,843,054, forward strand.
AGACATTGCAGGATGTCAATGCACAGGGTTTGGATCGTGCTTTCTTCCTCAACATCCTGGGTGAGAAGTGTTGTACCCTGCTGTGAGAGAGCTAGATAGAACTTATTCGCTAGTAGTAAGATACTGGCAATAGAACCAGTGTCCTTCTCTTACAAAGCCACCTTGAGCATTGACCTATGCCTGCTTTTATACTGCACTGGAAGTGCACAAACGTCTGAAGGGAAGAGAATAATAGAAACTCCGAACTGGTGGGTCAGATCCCAGGCTTAGGAAAACCCTAAAATGAAGGGAATGATTCACTGGACACAAAAGAGTTCCCCCAACAGTGTTCAATGTTTTAAAATTTGAAAAACTGTTTCATCTTTTGATCTCTGAGGAAAAACATTCCGATTCTGCCCAGGGGAAATAAATTTGCAGAACCAGGGGGATCCAATCTCTTTGTTCTGATGCCCCAACCAGCTTGGTCATTCTGTGTGTAGTGAGTGTGATTCTATCAATGGGACCAAAACTGGCCTGATGAGAAAAAGCAGCCTTCTTTGAGAGAGATGTGTGTGTGTGTATTGCCACGAGCTCCAACTTTGTAGAAAAGGGGCCAGGCAGAGCTAAGATCTTCCACAACTTACTGTCAAGTTGAACTGTTTATGTTCATACATATCACGGATTCAGTCATGGAGCACAAAGTGTCTGGGGCCCGCGGCTGTGTCCATGGATAGAAATACGGATTGAAGATATTTTTATGCAACCTGCATAACCTGAGTGTTTTGCTGATTGTTTAGGTCTGCTTTGACAGCCACAGAACGGGGCATCGTTCTGTTTTTTGGAGAGTCTATTTAAAACAAAAAGATGTGCTTCCTTGTACAGGAACATTTCACTGAAAAATGGTGTTTTCTGAATGTTCAGTGACTCATCAGAGGTTGGAGCAGCATAGATAACTCTGTTAGATGGAAATACCCAGTGTGAGATTCTGGTCTCTGTTACACTAGTATAAATCCAGAGTAACACCACTCAAGTCAGTGGAGTTACCTTGACTTTACACCAATATAACGGATCCGATTCTGGCTCTATTCATTCAGTCCAGCTGTCCTGGAGTCAAAACTCCCACTGAAGTCAAGGGGAGCAATCAGCATGCAAGAATGGTAGGACTGAGTCCTAAGTGTTAAGAACTCTCCTTACCAGTTTGCTGGTGGACACACTGAACTCGCTGAAAACATATGCTACCAGATCCCATGCTGCACAATTCTCCACACTTCCTGAACTGAGCAGCGTCCTGATGAAATGAAGAGCTGCCTTCCTCACCTGCAAGGGTAGAGATTACACACAGCACTTCTTGTTAGCCCTTCTGCCTGAAATAGGAGCTAGGATATGATATGAGAGTCCTTATGCTTTTGATTTTGTCTCCTTGGATTAGAAACATGGATACATTTAACACCGGCAGGAGAATGACATGCCTTCTCTATTCTGCAGTCTCTCATCTGGATCGGAATGAAAGCTCCACCCAGATATCCATTCATGCCATAACACTGAAAAAGTTGAAATAGTTCACTGTTCCACACACAATCTTACCGTAGCATTCTGATCACTGAGAGTGGATTTCACTGCCTTCACAATCAGAAGCTTTTTAACTCTTGTCTCAGGCACTGAAAGATAAGGAGAGGTGTACAGTGCTTCTTTGTTCCACACACACTCACTTTCCACATTGGAATTAATCCTGGATTTCAAAGGGCCCTAGTTAAGAATAGTATCAAGCTTCTCTCCTCTACAGAATCAGTGGGGAAGACATAGGACCAGATTCTGGTCTCAGTTGCACCAGTGTAAATCTAAAGTAATTCCATTTCTCTAAATAGTGCCATCCTACTACCATGATGGAAATATTATAAAGGAGTTTGATAGACTGAGGTGACTGAAGTTAATCTGTGTTTACACTGGCATAACAGGACTCAGAATCTAGTCTAGAGTGTATAACACTTAGGATTCTCGAGTCAGGAGTATTATTCTATTTTTATCTGATTATTGTTAACATGCATTAGCCCCAAGTTAACTTCTGTATTTGAAGTTGAAAAAGACCTTGACAAATATCTTGGGCTACATTCAGCACTTAGTTGAACCTGTTGATTTCTGTGTGGCCATATGGGGGTAACTTAGGGCAGCATTTGGTCCCTTAGGGGATCTCCAAACCACTGGTGACTGTGTGTTCTAGAGCCTCTGTGCCCCAGTTGCAGAGGTGATGAGTCTGCTGCAGCCCTGCCGTGCCTACACAGCCTTGGTTCTTTAGCTCAATCTCGAGTAGCTCAAGCTTTTAGCTCTGGATGTCCTCAACTCAACCCTCAGCGTGTCGGCCAAGAGGGCAGCTGGCACAGTTGCTCCTGTGTTACTTACAGTCAGCCCCAACAATAGCTCTCAGGAAATCTAAAGACGCCACACGAACGGCTTCATGCTCAATCTCCAGCTGCTCATGTAGAAATGCTAGCAGATCATCAGGAGAAGAACGGGCTGCAAGGGAAGAAATCACATCTTCACTGTCTGCAGAACTCTTATTCTTACCGTACCTCACAAAGGTAAGGAAGTTACAAAGAAACCACTGTGTAACTCAGAGTCTCTTCCCCTTACCTAGCAGAAGTACACAATGGAACAGCTCTTGGTGGTTTTCTCTGCTGAGCTGCTTAGCTGGAGAACAGATCTGTGGGAAGAAGGGAAATGGTGAAAGAAAAACTAATCAGAAGCAAGGGAAAAGAAAAATGTTCAATTCATTTCTAAGCTTCCACTTCCTGCTTGTCCAACTAGAGGTCTGAACCCCAGGGAGATGGTCCTGCATGCACAGCAAGACTCCAAGACAATGACCAATACATTAGATAAGAGAAGCTAAAGTGTTTTGAGCAGCAGAGCTGACCTAATCAAGACACAGCCACAGTTTTTACTTTACAACTCTGACTCCCCCTGGTAATCGGCTTATGGTGAAATCGCTTTACAAACTGAGCTGGATAGTAGCTAAGAAAATGAGACCGCTCCCTGCTTACTCTTGAGCCTGCAGAAATCAGTAAGGCTTGAGGAGGTCCCCAGGCTCTGCACGATCATTCCATTGATTTTTTAGTGTTAATATGCTTCAGATCTGCTGTGCCTAAGCTGAAGGGATCCAAGCAAAACCACCCCTCACCTGGTTGTGCAGAGCACTGCAGATGGCTTGAAACTTCCCTTTAGGTAGAGGGATCTTATATTCAACAGAGACCTCCAAGAGCTGGCTCAGACTCTGCAACAGAGGGCGAAAGTCAGATGGTGGGCACACAAAGGAGCCATATGTAGTGACTGAAGCAGATTCAGGGGATTCCTAGATTCCAAGGCCAGACCGGATTCTTGCCATCATCTAGTCTGACCTCCGCTCGGTATAACACAGGCCATAGACCTTGCCCAGAATCATTCCCAGAGCAGAGCTTTTAGAAAAACATACCAATCCTGATTGAAAAATCATCAGAATCCGCCTCGGCCCTTGATTAAAAAATGGTGAAAATCTAATTCCTTCCTGCATCTAACACACTTTTCTCTGTTGCTGCTTGAAGCTTCCAGAATGTCTCGGATGCCATCTACATACTTTACTATGTTTACACAGTTGTGTAGTGCCCTGATGCTATCAAACAAGTCCATGATACATTTGTTCCCTCCAAATCATGGGTATTTCAACCCCCAAAGTGACCACATACTCTGTACTAGAAAGGTTCAACCAACATAGACGGTGAGTAAATATCACTACCAAGAAGTTAGAGCTGTCTCATGACTTCATTTACAACTGTGTAGCCCCACTGAAGACAGAATATGGCCCCTTACTTCTCGCTCATGTGGTACTGAGGGTGGATGAAATAGAGGGACAAGGCGAGTGAGACAATATCTTCAATTAGAATCTTCAATTAGTGAGACAATATCTTCAAATTCAATCAAACCTGGATTTGTGCTGGAAATGGCCCACCTTAATTATGCACATTGTAGGGAGAATGGTCACTTTGGATGAGCTATTACCAGCAGGATAGTGAGTTTGTGTTTGTGGTTTTTGGGAGGGGGGTGAGGGGGTGAGAGAACCTGGATTTGTGCAGGAAATGGCCCAACTTTATTATCATGCACATTGTGTAAAGAGTTGTCACTTTGGATGGGCTATCACCAGCAGGAGAGTGAATTTGTGTGGGGGGGTGGAGGGTGAGAAAACCTGGATTTGTGCTGGAAATGGCCCACCTGATGATCACTTTAGATAAGATATTACCAGCTGGACAGTGGGGTGGGAGGAGGTATTTTTTCATATTCTCTGTGTATATATAAAGTCTGCTGCAGTTTCCACGGCATGCATCCGATGAAGTGAGCTGTAGCTCACGAAAGCTCATGCTCAAATAAATTGGTTAGTCTCTAAGGTGCCACAAGTCCTCCTTTTCTTTTTTCAATTAGATTATCACACCCACCTTGTCGCTCCAATATCTTGGACCAACATGGCTACAACAGCACTGCATAGAACCGTAGATGAAACAGACAGGCAATGATTTTATATCTATCTAGTTATGCAGTGCAAAGCAATGACCCTCAAGCCTCCTTGTTATTAATTTTCAACCGTTGACAGTTGACTTGGTACCGACCAGAGACAACATATGGTAGCCCCTGCTCTGAGGAGCTTATGATCTAAAAGAGAGACACAGAGTTGACAGGATGTTTTGGGAAATCACAAGGAGAGAGTATCTTGTTGTGCAGGTGTTTTGTTTTTTTATCTCCTTCTCCTCCTCCCCAGGAAACAGAGGATGCTTTTCATCAGAGGCAGTTACCTACAAATCTTGTTGCCTGGGTCACCATGTGTATAAAGCCAGAACTTGTGTGCATATTTATTATCGAACAAGTCACTATCTAGACCAGGAAACCCCACTGGCAGCAAATTCCTCCTGCAGTTCACACATGCACACACAAAGACAGTTACCTTAATGAGTGGTACCTCACCTTGGTGACGTGAAGAACATCAATTTCCTCCTTATATTGCTCAAGGAGCCATGAGATCTCCTTAAATATCGGATTTTGTGGCTCCTTTTTGTGTAGTAGGATGCCCATCATGGGACCAAGGGCTTTGATGATGGCCTGCTTGAGCTGCATAGATGAGACACAGAATTTATGTTCCTATGAATTCATTCAATATCTTCCAATAGGCACACCTTTTCTACTTCTAATGAGTGCAATTTCCCTTGTTCCACTGTCGGAACGGTCCTATCCCAATATTTTCTGGTAAAGAACCAGGACTTGTAGGGTTGGTGTCAGGATTATATTCTAATGCACCTCACAACTAGAGCAGGTAAAATATTTCCCCAGATTAATATGCATTCTAGGCCAACTCATCCCTGCTGTAACTCCACTGGGGCTGAATGGACTTAGACCAGGAATTAATTTAGCCCACTATCCCGGGTTCATCTGCACATTAGGTGCACAAGACTAGAATCCATGTACACTAGGTACAGACCGAATTTCCATGATGTGGTGACATTATAAACGTATGGGTTTTCGATGTTTTACATGACACTCTGTTCCATCCAAAAGGACCTACCATTAAATGCCATCATCACAAAGAGTGCCAGACACACAGAATGTAACATCACAATTTCCGCTAAAGGTTTAGAAAGTCAGCAATCCTCACCTCCAGCTCCTCACAGGTCAGCCAGTTGCTGGTCACATGACAATATAAGGGAAGAATTTGATTGCAGAATCGTGATTCACCCATTCTGGGGAATGAGCACTTTTCCCAGTTCATAAAATATCCATTCACTGCCCTTGAGCATTTTTCCAGAACTGCACGGAAGGAGAGAAGACAGGCAATGTGAAAAGGACATAGTAATAATGAGGAGAAGTTGCTTTCTCAGAGAAGATACCCAGGCCTATCGTTTACTCCAATTCCATGGCAGCTCCTATCAGGACTAGATGCTGAAATCCCATATCAATTTGGAGCTATTTCTCTTTCCCCCATTCCATTTCTTGTTTCTTAAAAGGCTTTTTTCTTTGTACGTCTCTCCATCTTTTTTCAATTACCATCATTTGAAGACTCGCGTCCTCTGCAGTTGTTGTTTATTCAGCCCGAACACTGTATGATTTCATCTTGAGTTACAGTTTGTCTGAAAGATGTTCAGTGCCCCTAACTGCCATTGGCTTTAGTGGGATTTGAAGGTAGTGGGGAGCACTTTGCCCTAAAAGTAGGTGTATCTAGTGTCCTTGCTAAGAGGAATTAGGGCCCAATCCTGTTCTCTATGAAGTGGATGGCAAAATTCCCATTTCCCTCAAGGGCACAGGATTAACCCCTTACTGAGCATCACCTGAAAAGCAAAGGAAGAGAGAAGTGGAGAAGAAGAGAAGACAGAGAAAGAGGGTGAAAGGAGATGATGATGATGATGAAGAAACTAAGGAGAGAGAATGGGTGGAGGAGTGGGAAACAGGGGATTTTTAAATGTACAGTAATGAAATCTGCTCCCTTCACCTCCTCCCCCAGGAGCCTCCTGGCAGAGGGGCAGCTTCAGCCTTTGTGTCTGTTTATTTTAAACGATATGCGTGAGTCACAAAGGGCCTGAACTTACAAATGCTCAGCACCTCCTGCAAAGTAAGGAGCATTCTCAACTTCACTGAGTGCCATGGGAGCCAAGGAACGCAGCACCTGGTGCAATCCAGGGAAGGGAGCACAGTTCAGGGCCTGTTTGCAGACTTGGTCAGTCACTTAAATCTGTACCAAGACCCCCTAAATATCCTGGCTGGGATGATTTAACTGGGAATTGGTCCTGCTTCGAGCAGGGGGTTGGACTAGATGACCTTCTGGGGTCCCTTCCAACCCTGATATTCTATTCTATGATCCATTTGGGGCACCTACAGGAAGTGCTGGCACTTACCACCACAAAATGCTTGTCTCATCCTGCTGTCCTCGACTAACTCCAACATGGAGATCATGCCGTTCAGGATCATTCCCACAAAAGGGATACACTTAAGTGCTGCAGAGAAAGGCCAGAAGAGAAGGAAGACAGACAATCAGCTGCTCTCTGCCTTCTTACAACACACTTAGAAACACTGTGGGGCAGGATGCTATGGGTTCCGAGGCCATTGGCACTGCGTAAGCAGAGCAGAATGGCTTTAAAGCAGCCATTGAAAGCCAGTGGGGGATTCACCCTGAAGAGGGGAATCCTCCACAAGTGTACAGCTGTGCCCAATGCCCAACTCACTCCCAGAGTAAGGGGAGAGAGCACTGGGGCGGGATGGGAAGTGGGGTGGAGAAGAGCTCCACTAGACCTGATCTTCCACTCATTCCCATCCTTCAGGTACTTCACTCAGGGGCATAAGTTAGAGCTTGCACCTCTGGCTGGATCGCTCATGATCTGGAGGCCAGAACTAGCAACAGCTGTTAATCTTGTGTTTCTACACACACACTCAAACAGAGCTCTGTTTAGCGGTAACATTTTTAGGTAGAGAGATAATCCCCTGTCCTTAAATGAAAAACAATCACTTTGAAAGAAAAGAGGGAAGTGACCATACCATAGGCGGATGACAGGTTGCCCAACGTAATGAAAATAAACTCCTCAGGCAGCTCCAGATGATACATCAGCTCTAACATGACATCACTGAAATAGCAGCGTGCCAGAGTCACTAAGGTGTTGCTAGCTGCCACTTTTAGTTCATTTCTTGCTTCCTAAAAACAAAAACCAAAAGAGAGAGACTGAGGTGACTGAAGCCGGTTGCACTAGCCTGAGTTGTTTACATGAGTCAAGTCCTTATTTCTGTGCACAAGTTGTGAATGAATCAACCCAACTTTCTGAGGGTAGAGTCATTCGTCATAAATATTCCTTGAGTCACTTGGCTAAACAGTTTTCAGCCTTCGAGTTGCTTGCAAGCTGCTTCGTTAGCCGATTCACTGTTAGCCACTTGTGGTGGGTGACTGGTCACCAGAGTCACATGATATTTTCCCTGCCCTTCCCTGAGGCGGTAAGTGAGACACAGACTGGGCAGCTTCAAGATATTCCGAGAGCTTTCCTGGAATAAACTGTCCCCCAGAAGGAGGCTGACTTCCTTTGGAATAAGAGAGGGATTTTTCCATGGGTTTTCCTGCTGGCAAACTATATTCTAAATCCAATGCTGCTTCTTTTGGAGATAGCTCAGATTCTGTCTGTCTTGGGGCTTTATACTGCCACTTATCGCTACAGTATCAGAGCGCCTTCCCCATAAAATCAGTATCAATAATGAAATCCTGAGTAGACTTCGGGAAAGACTTGCTCCTTAAGACACCATAGGCCTGTCTCTGGGTCTGAGATCATGTGTCTCAGGTCCTGATCCTGCAAAGCACTTCAGCACATGTGTAACTTTCAGCATGTGAGTTGTCCCATCTTATGCATGTGCACAAGTGCTGTCTAGGACCTGGGCTTTGGTCTGGAGGAAGGTGTGGGCCTCTAACAGAAGAATACATTTTCATTTCAGTATATAGTTTATCCCCCCAAAAGAGAGTTTGAATGAGTTAAAGCTTTGGATCCTTTGATTGGTATCTCGGGAGAACTAACTTACCTGAGTCTCTCTCATGTGGTTTGAGGCTAGTGTTGTTATTTTCTTCAGAAGCCTTCTCTCCAGGCCCTGGGTGTCCTGCTGTAAGACTTTCTCCAGGACACAGTAAATGTCTACTCTGTTTTGCTGGGGACAAAACATACAAGAGAAGAATTGGGAAAACTCTTTCTTGCCGACCAGACAGTAATGTGGCTAATAAGCCCCTGCCCTAATTGGTGGCTTAATTGGTGTAAAACGTGCCCGGCCCTCCACAAGCATCGCATTGAGCAGCGCTTCAGAAGCAGCTAAGCAACTGACATCGTTTAATCTTCCTGGAGAGAAAAGAGCCAGAGGAAGCGCCCTTCACTGCCCCCTTCTCTAGTTTCATTTGTTCAGAACAAACAATAAAAATGAGCACCTTGCCCTTGCTCTAGCCACTCCAGGCAGAATTTGTAAATATGGAATATAAAATACCCAACTCTTGCAGTAAGTCCTCAACCGCTCCCAGGGGCAATGAGCTCAGCCGTTAGATCTACATGGGAGTGGGTTTCTGAGTGGGGGTGGAGGGACACATGTGGACAGGGGGTGCCAGGACCCACGGGTGTGCAGGAACACATGGAGACAGGGGCAGATGTGCCTTACTGAATGGGAGAGGTTAGGGGTCAGACAGGGTCTGCATGGGGGGAGCTGCCTAACAATTCCTCCCTGCCCCTCCAAAAAAAACTCTTCCAGACTTTTCCCACCCATACCCAGCAACGCTCCAAGTTCACACCCAGGCTCCTTCCCAGCAATTTACTTCCCTCTCCCTCAGCTCCTCCATTACCCCTGACTCTACCAAGCCTTTGCACTGCGCCTAAGGGGTGCAAGAAATATGGTTCTGTATTGAGTTTAAATGAATTATTACTCTGAGTTCTGTATTAACATGCATAGTAAGGAATCAGTTTGTCAAAAAACATTTCCTGAATCCTTTTTGTTGTCTGTATTCATACAGACATACTTGCTGACAGGTATTTTGAAATAAATAACCAAAAATAATTTTAACGGGTGTAATTATATTGTATTCTTTTGACAAACAAAATATGCAGAATTTTGCAGAACTTCTAAAATATTGTACGCATCATTTTTATTTTTTTCTTGCAGAATTCCCCCCGTAGAAAATATATAGATAAGGGTCCCTTCAATGCTATAATCTCAATAATATGTCATCATCATAAAGGAGTGTTGGCTAGGATTTAGAGCAGGGAGTCAGTTCACTTGGGTTTTATTCACATTCTTTGACTAACTTGCTAAGTGGTGTTGAGCAAGTTACTTAATTCCCTGTGACACAAGTCATCCGTAAATGAGGATAATGCTTCCCATTCTCACAAGGGTGCTGTGAGTCTTAATTCATTAGTGTTAGGGAAGTGCTTTGAGATTTTTGGATGAAGATGCGAAAGAAGGGCAAAGTATTATTAGAAGAGATTACTGCGAGTCCGATGGTGTACTTTTACTGTCTACAGCCCATGTACTCCACTGTGTGTAAAAGGACAATGCTCTCTTTATAGAGCATTATATCATCCTGATCTGTAAGAACAGCATTTTGCATGATGAGTTTACGCCTGAGGACAGAAGGGCGAATACTGATTCTCCTGATGGTGCGCCAGGCCAAGTTCTACACTGAATTATCCCCGTGCAGTCCCCTGTACCCCCATGAAGTCAGGCAGAATTTGGTGTGGACACCTGGAAAGCGGATGTAATTTCATGAAACTGCCCTACCTCATCCGTTTGCAGTTTCTCGAGCAGAACTGTCAGAACGATAGCCAGCTTGGTCTCGGCTATAAAGGCAATCCTGAGGGCAATTTTGCCCTTATCTTGATCATCCATATGTGCCAGGAGGGAAACAACCTCATTATAAACACCTGAAATTAAATAAAAGGATAGCAGAAATTGGTGCTGGCCTCTTTAATTCACTATCCAGTCAAGATTCTGCAGGAGCCCCAACACTGTGAGAAGTAGACCTGGGAATCCTGGAAATCCTCTTCCTTCCTCCTCATGACCAGGTTTGTTTGCTGAACTACCCAGTGTGCTGGGGGGAAATCATAATGAAGCAAATATGCTCCTTTCAAGTAGATCCCCCCGTAAAATAATCTTCCTTTCCCTCTTTACTGTCAATTGATGAGTTTTGATAGCATACAGAGTAATAATTTAACTCTAAGCCAAGAAATAGAGCTAAAGTTAAGCACATGCTTAAGAGTTTTGCTTAGTCAGGGCCCCATTTTCAAAAATCCTGAGCACCCAGATGTACCTATTGGCTATGCTGGGAACTTTTGGGGCTCGGTATCTCTTGAAAATCAGGCCACTGTTGGAGAGCTCAGTATGAATTTAGAAGCCTAACTTTAGGCCCCTTGTTTTGAAGAAAGCCTTCAATCTTCTTTTATGGTAGTTTAAATACTTGCAGAGAAGACTCATGGAACGGAGTTCATCCAGTTCATAGAATATCAGGGTTGGAAGGGACCTCAGGAGGTCATCTAGTCCGACCCCCTGCTCAAAGCAGGACCAATCCCCAACTTTTGCCCCAGATCCCTAAATGGCCCCCTCAAGGATTGAACTCACAACCCTGGGTTTAGCAGGCCAATGTTCAAACCACTGAGCTATCCCTCCCCCTGTACAGTTGCCTGTAGAGGTCATAAAGGACTTCCCCCGCCCCCCCCCCACCCCCATGCACAATTGGCGAGGTGTACGCTGTGAGTGGGGTGGGGTGGGGTGGGTCCCTCCAACCTTCATCTGAAGCGTCAGGGATTGACCATAGCAGGAGATGGGACACCTGGTAGGGTGGACCAGTGCTCTAAGATGGTTCAGAGAATCTGTTTCCTTAGCTGTCCTGCTCACATGCTCAGGGTCCAACTGATCTCCAGAGTTGTGGGTGGGAAGGAATTTCCCCCTGGTCGGATTGGCAGGGACCTTTGAGTGGGAGGATGGGGCACTGATCACCTGCTAGGATAATCTGAGTATATCTGACCTAATCAATTCTTGACCATTGCAAGGGCCTCAGGCATTGGTGGAACCTCAGTCTCTCCTGTCCTCTGCTGATGGCACACAACAGTTTTGTCTCCTAAAGACTGAAATGTTTTCGTCCAAGACAAGTTTTGGGGTTCAGGGTAGGGTTGCTAGGTGAAATTTAGTGGCCTGTGAAATACAGGAAGTCAGACTAGATGATCTAATGGTCCCTTCTGGCCTTAAACTCTAGGAAACAATGAAATAGCTGGTGTATGAAAAAAACCAGGATTTGATCTCCCATGTATCTCTTCGCTCTGGGCAGAAGTTCTCCAGGAGACTTAATATTTCACAAGAAATCTGAAATGCCGTATTTATCTGTCTCCATTGTAACAGCATTCCAAGCATGAAGGAGGAACTAACAAGATTTCCCCTTCCCAGGAAAGACTGCCCATCCGTTATGCAAATTGCATCCTTCAGTTGTAACACCCAGATGCAAACGGAATCATAACTGTAACCTACACTGCCCATCCGTGTGGGATGAGGAGCACGAGTGTTGCTAAGAAATGTGACCCCATGCTTTGTACTCTTGCAGTTAAGATATTAGCAGAGCTTCATTTAGACAGCTAGAGGAGAAGTCCTTCTGCCTTTTTTGTTCTAATTTCCCCTCTCTCTGATGGAGTTGGCTCCATGGATGCAGAAGACACAAAATGAGGGCCCATAACAAACATAAAACAACTGGGAGAAAAGAAGGAAGACCTCCCCCATAACATTCCCTAGAAACTCAGATTCTCAGGAAAGTTTCCAGGTCCAGAGGCTGTAGGCCAACTCCTCAACTGGTGTAAATCAACACAGCTACAAGGAAGTCAACAGAGGGACACTGGTTTCCAGCAGCTGAGGTTCTGCTCATACAAAAGGAGAACATTACAGCTAATCTGTATGCCTATGCTTTCTAAATGTGTGTGTGTGAATATAGAAAGGATATAGAGAATACAATGCTGACCCTTACCTCTGTCGGTTACCTCCTGCTCACTCACAAATTTATTCATGTTTTAATCTTTCCTCAACACTTCCTCCAGTCCTTTCTCCAAAGAGCTCCAGTACTGATAGGCAGCTGGCCTCTCAGGCTGTCCTGTCCTGTCCAGGATAGCCAGTTCAGATTATGCAAGCACTATTATGACATCGCTGTGACTGTGACATAGCACATAAACTGCTGCTGACCAGGTAGGTGCTGTGATGACATGGACAAGAGCCTCAAAGGTATTTAGGCTCCTAACTTGCACTGAAATCAATAGATGTGAGGAACCTAAATACATTTCAATATCTGGGCCCATCCATGTACGCAGTCCAATAGGTGGCTAAATTTGCTCCAGTGTAGAATTTCTCATTCGCTCTAAATCATTTTGAATTTTGGTTCCGTCCCTCTCTCAGTTTGCCACACTTTCCAATATTGGTTTTACTGGAAAATCTGCTCCTGGTTGAATGGATAGAAAATAAAAGCACCGAACAAAGAAAGAGAAGAAACTGCCTTGGAGAATGCACAGTGACACTTGAGTGTGGTTGGTTGGTTGGAATGCACAGTGACACTTGAGTGTGGGTGGTTGGTTTCCTTTGCTTTTTAATTCGGTTGATTAAAAAGCTTGATGAAATCTTATTGGACTGTATTACAAATATTGATTTTATATTGTTTTACAATGAATTGAAATTTATTCTTCATTTCCATGTCCCGCCAAACAAATCAACTAAATTATTTTTTGTTGTGTTTAATACAGTGTGGTGTCATATGTATGGCCATATGTAGAGGCCACACTTGATTTTGGAGATGATGTTGCCTTCAAAGCATTCAGGGTGATGACACTCTTTGCAGTAAACCATATGGAAAAAGAATTCCAATGACATGTGTCCTTTGCTATGTATAAGTGATTTTGTGCCTTACCCTTTCTGATTTTGCCCTTACACGGACATGCTATTCTTTTGTACTCCTCCTTAGTAATTCGTCCATGTTTCCCCATTTTGTAGGATTTCTTTTTGATTTTCAGGTCATTACAAAACTTCTGATGGAGCCATTGGCCTCTTACTATTCTTCCTGTCTTTCCTTTGCATTGGCACTTGTGCCTTTAATATTGTCTCCTGGAGGTTAAACTGCCAGCTTTCCTGAACTCCTTTATGCCTTAGACTTTTTCCCCATGGGTCGCTACCTACCAATTCTCTGAGGATGTTAAAGTCTGCTTTGGCAGTCCTTCTCCTGTCATTCTCACTCCTTCCTTTCCTTAGAATCATGAAATCTATCCTTCCTGATCCCTTTCACCCAAATCACCTTCCACCTTCACATTCACCACCAGCTCCTCCCTGCTGGTCAGAATCAAGTCTAAAATGGCTGTCCCCCTGCTTACTTCCTCCATTTTCTGAAACAAAGCATTGTCCCCAGTACATTCCAGGAACTTATTGGATAATTTTGGGTTTTACCGTATTCCTTTTTCAGCAGATGTCTGGGTAGGTAAAGTCCCCCATTACGATCAGGATTTGTCTTTTGCATATTTCTGTTGTTTGTTCTAGAAATGCCTCGTCTCCCTCCTCTTCCTGATTTGGTGGTCTGTAATAGACCCCCTACCAGGACCTCACCCCTGTTTATTCCCTCTTTTATCTTTACTCAGAGACTTTCAACTGGTCTGCTTCTCACCTCCTTCTGGACCTCAGAACAGGTTTACAATGCAATATGTCCTCTCTTTTTTTTCCTGCCTGTCCTTCCTCAACAAGCTATAGCCCTCTATACCAATAGTCCAGTCATGAGATTTATCCCATCAAGTATCTGTGATGCAGTTAAGCTCAGTTAAGATTCATGCACTAAAACTCCCAGTTCTTACTGCTTATTCCCCATTATTATTACTCCTTGCTTGTGTGTACAGACATCTAAGACGTTAAGCGGATGTCCCCATGGATTTCCCTCGTTTCTCTGGTAATTCTACTGCAATTTTCCACATCTACTTCTCCCCACACAGCTAGTTCTCTATTAAGGCCACCTTTTTTTTACCAGATGTCAGGTTCACATACTTCCATTTACCGTGACTAATCTCTTAAGCTAGCGGGGATGGCCACGCTATAAAAATATTTCTGTAGATCACCATGTGATTATTTGCATTGCAGTACTGCCTCACAGTCCCAGTCACAGAGCAGGATCCCATTGCGCTAGGACCTGTACAAACAGAGAACAAGATGGTCCTTAACTGTCATTAATTAATTAACACATCTTAACAGCACAACAAACAGACAAGAGGATAATAAAGCAAGCAAAAAAGCCCCCTTTGATCAGGTACCAGCAGATAACTAATATAGTGCTACCTATTTCGGGAACTTTCTTCCTGAGTCAGGGTCTGATGTGACTCAGCCCCTGTTCCATGCCATTGTGTAAACTGGGGACTCGTACATTTGCACAAGATGGAAAGTATCCAGTGGCACACAGTTGAGGCCTACTCCATTTTTAGTACATAAACAGCAGGCCGCTCTGCAAGAAGCTAAGGGCATGGTCAGCACAGAGAGTTTGCCTGTCTCTGTGCTGGTGTTCTGCACCCCTCACAGTCTACACCTGGCTCCATAAAGTCGGGCCTTTCAAAAATGCAGCATCAGGTAGGAGCGCAAGTAATTGTAAGAATGCTTGCTCATTGCAGCTGTTAACATCCGGGCAAGGCATCCACATATAAGTCCACTACGGATGGACCAGTGATGGGAAGAGTGTTCATGCATGTGACAAGTAACACCATGAACTATGTCATGCCACAGAACAAATTAAGATCAAGAACAGAACAAGAGTATGTGTGGCAAAACCATGACAAACACTGTGCAGGCATCAAGGAGCTCATAAATTAGCACATCATCACCCAAACACTGCCACAGCTTGACTTAGAACTTGGGCAACAGTAGACCCTCAAAAGGAGGAGGCCACAGCTTTACACCCGTGGTCACTGTGATGTTAACTGGCTGCATTTGACAAGAGCTGGATCAGAGGCTGACTTTGAGTGTATTTACAGGGGGCAAGGTTTTCACAACACAAGCCTTGTGCACACACGCAAATAGTGTTCTGCAGCAGTGCAAGTTGAGCTGCAGCAATGAGCAGCGGGATCCTGCTTGGGCTCGTAATTCATACACTTCTCTCACGAATGAGGATCAACAGCTTAACCCATACTGAATGCAGCTTGACAATATACCATCACTTAAAACACATTACAGTCAGAGAGGATGATAAATATTCCATTTATACACATTATGTACAAGGCCCGAAATGACTGAGGATGCAAGAAAACAAAACTGGTAAATACAGAAAATGCATTTGTCATAAATATAAAGGGAAGGGTAAACCCCTTTAAAATCCCTCCTGGCCAGAGGAAAAATCCTCTCACCTGTAAAGGGTTTAGAAGCTCAAGGTAACCTCGTTGCCACTTGACCAAAATGACCAATGAGGGGACAAGATACTTTCAAAAGCTGGGAGGAGGGAGAAAAAACAAAGGGTCTGTGTCTGTGTCTGTCTGTCTGAAATCAGTGGAAGCTAGGAGCCTAAATACCTACTGTAGAATTTGACCCAATAACCACAATAATACTAATTTGCATTTCTAGAGAGATTTTCTTCTTCAAAGCATTTTACACACATGTTTTCTAACTCTCTGCTTCAAATAAAAGCCATTATTGACAGACAATTATATTTTTCCGTCACAGCACAGACAAATAGGAGAGTGAAGAGAACACAGTTTATTAATGGGATTTTAAGCAGGTTCTCGTATGGAAAATAATTAAAGATCCAGCACTCAAAAGATGACTCTGCTTAGCTGTGTGCCTTGTGGCTTAAAGCAGAATTCCAAGAACATTACTTCGCTTTTTGAAATGGTTTCTCAATTCATGACAACTCAAAATATCTGCTTCCGCCTAGTGGTGCGGGTTTGCATAACATGTGTTGTTTGTATTCCCTGTTTTCGATATCTTTGCCTAAAAGATAAAATACATCCGAATCTACTGAGACAATTCACACTTCTGCACAAAGCCACAACAGCACTAAGAATGTATATCTTTGTTAGCAAATAGGATCATTAGGGAGAAGGAAAAGGATAATCTCAGAAAGAGGCTCTCTCTTTCTCCTTCACTTTATTCTATCTAGGTTTTTCTACTGTTCTCATCAATGAAGTATCTGAGTAGCTTCCTCTAGTACATTAATAATATGACTCACATCTGTCATGGTCATATCTTTTATTGGACTAACTTCTGTTGGTGAAAGGAGTGCACAGAGTTCTCCTTCAGGTCCTTGAAAGGTTATTTCTTTCACCAACAGAAGTTGGTCCAACAGAAGATATTACCTCAGCTAGGGTGACCAGATGTCCTAAGTTTATAGGGACAGTCCAGATATTCGGGGTTTAGGCGCCTATCAATCCCACCCCACCCCCATCACGATTTTTCATACTCACTATCTGGTCACCCTATCCCTCCCCCACCTTGTCTCTCTAATAGCCTCGGAATGACATGGGAGTTTGTTCTCCTGTCACAGACTGTCCCCTGAGAAAGCTCTATCTACTGCACAGACAAGCCTCATCCTTCTAGTAGAACACTTCATGGTGCCTGAGAAATAGGCCCTGTCAGCCACACCCCTAATCCCAGGGATTTACCTGATATTTTAGATATACTGGGCCCTGGCCACTGAGCCCCTGGAAGAGAAGGACTGCGACCTGGAACCTGACTTGATGTGTTCACGTTGCAGAAGTATGTACACAGTGTCGGAAGGCAAACAACAAACAACACTTCAATGGTCACTGAATGAGGGGCCTGTGGAAAAAAATACTACCATTGTGCAATTCAAGACTGTGTCAAAATGCACGTGCACAGTACTCAGACTCCCTGAATCCTGGCGTTTCCGAACTTTCCATTGCTCAGTTTTGCAAACTTACTAATTGTTATTTTCATGCAGATTTTTATGTATTTGTTGGGCGTCTAAAGATATAAAAATACAGACATCGGTTCATATCATTGTCGTGCAAACATCCCCATTTCATTGTTTGTTTTTAAAGAAAAAAGTACAGGACTAGGTTCTGGCAATTTCTGTATTGAGCTGTAAAGAAAGATATTTTAAGGGTTTTGAACTGTTGAAACAGAGGCACAGAGATTGTCTCACACAGGGAGGAGTGGGTGATGCAGTGCACACTTTCCCAAGCCAGCAGAGCTGCTGGACCCCAAGAGATTCCCCCTCTATTCCTGAGTCAACCTTTGCCAGAAGCAAGCAGACAGAAGGACAAAAGTCGCTCTCCATTTTAAAAAAGGCTCTTGTAACTTCCTGGGTAAACTGGTCCCTTCCATTCTTTAGCTGACTATTACTCAGGCTCTTTTCTTACTGGCAAACTTGAATTTTGATTTTTCTACGTCATGGCCAGTCTTTATCGTCTCTCTTGTAAACTTGAATATGCCAATCCCTGAGACGACATACTTTCTTGTTTTTTCCTGATTCGGCAATCCTAGCTTTGGGGATTGAGCTCCCATTTAAGGTACTTTTAATGATGACCCCCAGTCCTTTATTTCATCTATCAGGATGTTCAAAGAGAGCAGCTACCCTTCACTGAACGCCACTGCTCTGACTTTGGATTCCCTTGTAGAATGTGTGGGGCTGGGGTAGTTGTCTCAGCTGGATTCTTAATCCAGAGGAAAGACGCTCTCCCCTGTTCAATCAAGATCAGAAATGGCACATAGATTTGGGAGAAAAAGTACATTTTATTTTTACTCTATTTTCTTATTTCTCAAAAGGAACAGTACAACAAAGATAAAAACATTGTGAATAATCAATATAGGTTTTGATGTATCTCGTCTGAAATGGGACAGCTGCTCTTCTACTCTCGGGATGGATGCTATGTCAATAGATAAGATAAAAAGACAGGCCTAACTGAGAGACTGAACCCATATGAGGGCCAAATTCTGCTCCTCGGTTACATGAGTATGTCGCTCCCCGACTAGGGCCCAAATCTGTGTAAAGAAGAGTACATCTGGTCCCAAGGGAGTATCGAACAACTTCCAAACTGTATAAGAAGGGTGGTTGAGTCTAAACTAGAAAGACAGTTCCAAATATGGACCGCAGTTCAGGAAAGCAGCCTTATTCATCCCAGCATATGATGTAAGAAAATTCTGAAAATGTGGATCTTAGATCATGGTCATAATTTAAAAAAATTAATTGACACAGCAGACACCATTCACATTTGAAACATAAAGTAGCTTAAAACTGTCCTAGCTTGAAGTGGTGTGAAACTGCTTCAGGAAATGTGGTCCTCTTACAAGTGTAGATGTGAGGTTGCACATATGGTAAAGCCATGTATACAGAATACATGCTGATCTTAATCCTACAAATTTCCTAAACACTATACAGAATATCTAATTGCTTATTTTTAAATCCTAATCAGAGGAAAATTAAAATGATTTGTGCAAATAATTGAATTCTAAGGATTGTGTAACAACAAACACTCTTATTTTCTAGATCTACTGAGAGCTAGCTCTGAGAGAACAAAACAGTATTTTCAGTGTTTATGGGTCTTTACTGAAGCAGGTCTATTCTTTATCGAAGAACAGGAAAAGAAAAGAATTCACAATATTGTTATCCCTTTTGACATGAGTAATTCGTGAATATTTTGGGTCTTGTGAGTTGTTTCCATTGGGGGAGAAATGGATGATGGAGTCAGGTATTTTTTTGACACAATCCTGCTTATTTACAAAGAATGTACACAAAGTTCTATTTCCCTAACGACAGCAGGAATAGTTTCTTGGCTCACAATTCCAAGCCTCTTTCTATCCAGCAGTCTACCCTAAAGCGCGCGTGCTCTCTCTCTCTCTCTCTCTCTCTCTCAACTTTTTCTGAGATCACACTACAAATACTTCTCTGGGGCTCCTTTGTGCATCTGCGGTGTCACACTCCCTCTCTTCCTCCCCCCCACCCGAACCCCATCTCCCTGCATTTGCATTCAGACCCGAGTGAAAGCCCCTTCCACTGTATGGCTCAACTCCTAGTCCAACTTTACTTGATGGTGACTTCTATTAAGTCAGCCATCTGTTCCACAAAAGAGCTTGATTGTTTTTACATTGATCCTGAATAAAGGACAACTGGTATGCCCACCAGCTTCAATAAGGCTTCCCCTTTCCCCAGCATAACTACCTGTTTTCATGTTGTTTTTATAAATCTGTATCTTGTACATGTCCGCAAAACCCACAGCATTCTTTTATTTTTACGAACCTGAAACAGGATATTGAATGCATAATTTCAGTTACACCAATGTAAATCTGTGGTAATTCATTAGAATTAGTCCATATTTATCCTGGTGGCAAAATAGGTTAGCACGTCACTAGAGAAAACATGACACTTTTTGATAATTGTTATTGTTGCCGGCACCCAGTGCCGAGAGGCTAAACAACAGCTGAGGTTGGTTCGCTACCCGCTGTGCTACACCCAATAATCACAACGGGGTGGAGAAGCAGAAAAGTTTATTTGCAGCTGCAAAAAGGTCCAGGGAGAATAGAATCTCCAATCCTGCACCCAGAGCAGGAAGTTACACAGGCTTTTATACATCCTTTTTCCCAGCATACCTATCCAATAGCAAGCTGCCCTAAGTATCCATATAGCCAGCCAATCCAGTTCCCAGCTAGTGCCCTTGTCCTCTGTATCATTTGTTAAACTATACATAAAGCTGCTTTATTCAGCATTGTTCTTCCATATCTGCCCTGTTTGGCCTTGTTTAGTTTCAGGCAGTCTGACTCTGCAACATATTGTTGCAGATCCTCAGCATAACTGCTGCGAGTGCCTCCAGGCGCGGGGGCCAAGGACACTTGGGCCTAGTATGCAGAGCTGCTGCGAGTGCTTCCAGGCGGGCGGGGGGGCAAGGGTGGGGGGAAGGACACCTGGACCTAGTGCGAGGGGGCCTCATCGACACTCGTGGTCTTCCATCCCCTCGAGATACCTAGTGGCCGTGCCCCAGTGTCCCCACTGAACTCCCACATCTGAACTCCCAGCCAGAGCCCGTACGTGCTCCACCACTAGAGGCCCTGATGCAGCAAGCCACCCCATACAGCAAAACAAAACTACTCCCCACATGGCATTAGGATGGCAAACGATAATAGAGAAAGATAAGAACTTGCTCTAACAGGGGTTCTCCAACTTCATTGCACCACGACCCCCTTCTGACAACAAAAATTACTTCGCGACCCCAGGAGGGAGAACCAAACCCTGAGCCCGCCCAAGCCCTAGCTCCCCCGGGCCAGAAGGGGCCAAAGTCAAAACCCAAGGGCTTCAGGCCCAGGCAGGGGGCGGGGGGAGCTGTAACCTGATCCCAGGGCTGAAGCCCAAGTCTCAGCCCTGCTGCCCAGGGCTCAGGCTTGGGCTTCAGCCCTGGGCCCAGGCAAGTCTAACTCCAGCCCTGGCGACCCTATTAAAAAGGGATCCCGACCCACAGTTTGAGAACCGCTGTGCAGTAACATGCACTGATTATTGGTGATACTTGGTTTCCTCACAAAGACATGCACAAGGTTACATGGAACTCACCAGATGGTTAAACCACAAACCAGACTGAACACATGCCAGGAGACCAGGTTGTAGGCGGTCAGGCATAGTGGTCAGAGTGGGAGTCATACCTAGTGGTGAGTGTCCAAATGCCAAAAGCAGGGATTGAGACAGGGCCAAAACCAAGAAGCAGGTCCAAAGATTAGAACTAGAGTCAGAATCCAAATGCCAGAGTTGGGGGGGCGCTGATGTGATGAAGTGGGACTGTTCTTAATGGTTCCTCTGAATAGTGTGGGGGTGCCTCAGTTTCCCTATGCAGTTCTTAAGTATCTAGGTGGTAGGATAAGGGTGTATGATCACTGCAGAGCCCTAGAGGGCAGGTGTGTGCAGGAGTCTGGACACAGAGAATGGCCGACACCCTGTTTCCTGGCCACTGATGGCCTGGGCCCTTCCCCCCTGCAGGGTGAGAGCTAAAGGGTTGGAGAACAAGGGAATCAGGTGACCTCCTGGCCCTGGAAAGGAACAAAGCCCAGAAGAGGAGGGGCTGGAGGGAGTTTCAGTTTGGGGCTGGCTGGGACATGGAGTAAAGGGCAGACGTGGTTGTCTGGCTCACTGCCCCCCAAAATGGACCCAGCTGAGGGGTCCTGTTCTCTGCACCTACAAGCTCTGTTTTAGACCATGTTCCTGTCGTTTAATAAACCTCTGTTTTACTGGCTGGCTGAGAGTCACATCTGACTGCAAAGTTGGGGTGCAGGACCCTCTGGCTTCCCCAGGAGCCCCGCCTGAGTGGACTCACTGTGGGAAGCGCACGGAGGGGCAGAGGATGCTGAATGCTCCGAGGTCAGACCCAGGAAGCTGTGTGAGCTGTGTGTCCTGCAGACAGTCTGCTCACAGACAGGAGACTTCCCCAGAGTCCTGACTGGCTTCATGGGGAGCAGTTCCAGAGCATCGTCCGGGGACTCCATGACAGCTATCAAATCCCCCCTCACTCTTCTCTTCTGCAGACAAAATAACCACAGTTCCCTCAGCCTCTCCCCATAAGTCACGTGCCCCAGCTCCCTACTCATTTTCATTGCCCTCCACTGGACTCTCTCCAATTTGTCCGCATCCTTTCTGTAGTGGGGGCCCAAAACTGGACGCAATACTCCAGATGAGGCCCTCAGCAGTGCTGAATAGAGGGGAATAATCACTTCCCTCGATCTGTGGGCAATGCTCCTACAAATGCAGCCCAATATGCTGTTAGCCTTCTTGGCAACACGGGCACACTGCTGACTCATATCCAGCTTCTCATCTGCTGTAACCCCAGGTCCTTTTCTGCAGGTCCTTTTCACCAGTTCCTTATCCACCTTTCAATTCTCATATTAGACCCCATCTTCTCCAATTGAACTAATAATTTCCCAATTGTATCAAATGCCTCACTGACATCCAGGTAGATTAGATCATTGGTTCTCAAACTGGGGGTCACAACCCGGTTAAGTGGGGGGGTCACGAGCCCCAACCCCAGCGCGCGGCTGTAAGTTGCGAGCCCCGACCCCTGCGCCAGGCTGTCAGCTCCGACCCCTGTGTGGAGCTGCGGGGCTACGAGCCCCAACCCGGGCACACGGCTGTGGGTCCCGACCCCTGTGCTAGGCTGTGAGCCCTGACACCGGTGAGCGGCTGTGAGTCCCGACCCCGACCCCTGCGCCGGGCTGTGAGCCACGACCCCGGTGTGCAGCTGTGAGTCCTGACCCCAACCCCTGGGCCGGGCTGTGAGCCCCGACCCCGACAGGGAATCGTGGTTGTGAGCACCGACTCCAACCCCCATACAGGGCTGCAAGCCCAGACCCCAACCCTGGCCAGGAGCGGGGCTGTGATCCCTGAGTCCGACTGCCACATGGGGTTGCAAGTCCTGACCCCAACCAGGAGTGGGGCTGTGAGCCCTGAGCTGGGGCATCCAGGACGCTGTGAGCCCCGATCCCTGTAATGGGGTTTCAGGCGGAGCCTGGCCATGCTGAGGGTTATCAGCCGAGAGCACACACAGGGTTGTCAGCCCCGAGCCCCGCCACCCTCTGCGTTTTAGTCTTAATTTAAAAGCAGTGAGTAAAGGTAAATTCATTTTAAGCCATAGGGTTTAAATTTAGTATTTAACATAGTGTTAAATATCAAAAATGTGTTTTTAATTTTTAAGGGGGGGGTCGCACTCAGAGGCTTGGTGTTCGAAAGGGGTCACCAACACAAAAAGTTTGAGAACCACTGTCTTAGATCTACTGCATTTCCTTTGTCTAAAACCTCAGTTATCTTCGCAGAGAAACAGATCAGGTTGGCCTGGCAGGACCCACCGATTGTAAAACCAGGTGATATTTTATCCCAGTTACCGTTCACCTCTTTGTCCTTCATTACTTTCTCTCTCAAAATTTGTCCCAAGACCTGGCAGACAGTTGAGGTCAAATTAAAAGGCCTGTAGATACCTGGACCACGTTTTTTTCCATTTCTTAAAAATAGGAACTATATTAGCAATTCTCCACTCCCCCGCCCCGAGTTTACAGAGTCATCAGAAATCCTTGCTATTGGGCTTGCAATTCCATGTGCCAGTCCCCTTACTCTGCATGGATGGAGCTTATGGGGTGCTAGGGGCTGCAGTGAGTGGGGTGGGAGGACCCAGTAGGGGGCACTCGCCCCTTCTAGTCTGTGCCGGCCCCAGCATAGTGCTCAATTTGTGCTATTTTGGGGGTTGTAAATCTAAGCTCCTGAGCGCTTGTCACTAAGGAGCCCATGTGCAGTGCAGCCTGGTCATAGAATCATAGAATATCAGGGTTGGAAGGGAGCTCAGGAGCTCATCTAGTCCAACCCTCTGCTCAAAGCAGGGCCAAACCCCAATTTTTGCCCCAGATCCCTAAATGGCCCCCTCAAGGATTGAACTCACAACCCTGGGTTTAGCAGGCCAATGCTCAAACCACTGAGCTATCCCTCCCCCCTGGCTCCCTGGCCCAGCTCCCCACGCTCTGTGCAGCACAGTGCAACTAGATGTGGGATTCTTCACTTGTCCTAATCTACTGTGCTGTGTGGCTGTGAAACAGCTGCTCCGTCCCACCCCAGAGGTGGCTGCATCTCAGTGCTGGGCAAAGGATCCCTGTATAAATAGCCCCTGCGCCCCACCCCAGAGGTGGCTACATCTCAACCCCAGGGATGAACTGAGTGACTGGAATACAAGTGACTCTAGTCCTGGGAGTGACCAGGGCTGCTGGGCCTCTTGCCAGGGAGGTGGGCAAGAGATTGGGGCCCTGAGGTGGTGCAAGGCCAGGGCCGAGATTCTTCTGGCCGTGGGAGCCCAGTGACTCAGTCAGTGCCCTGCTCCCAGCCAGCCCTCCCCATTCACCGAGCCCTTCGTGCCAGCCATGTCGCTCTGAGGCGCAGTAGGTGCCACTCGATAGGTCACCTACAATCACACGGTTTCTTTTCGGTGCCTCGACTGGGCAGCGGGTAATGAGAGGTGGATAACTGATTCTCCAGGCCAGGACTACAGACCTGCTCCCCCGCTGTGCCAGGGATGCCCCGCTGGTCCCATCTCTGCCCCAAGAGCCTCCCCCTGCAGTTCCTGGCAGGGAAGGGATTGCCCCACTGCCAGCGCCCAGCAGGCCTATGTGTGACATGAGTTTGGGGGTCTCAACCCCGTCCCTAGGGGGATGGGTCCATGCTCTGACGGGGATTAGCTGACAGCCAAGGACTGGCCAAGAGTGCCCTCCCCGCCTTCTCGGGCAGGGCAAGGGGTGGAGTACAGAGTGATCTGCTGTGGGGCCCAGGCCCTCAGTCTCTGGGGCTGGCAGCACTGCCCCAGCGATGAACCTCCCCCAGGGGCAGGGAGCAGCTGCTGGGTCCAAAGCATCCCAGCAAACACTGGCCATTCGGCACCAGCCAGGGGAAGGTCTCGCACCCAGGCCATTCTGGATCAGAAGCGTGTGTGGAGAGATGGGAGCTGAACACGGACCCCTCTCCAAACTCCCAGCAGCCCCCAGGGCCTCGTCCCTGCGATCCCTCTACCGCCATGGGCACAGGGACCCTCAGCCAGCCCCCCCATAGGGCCCAACAGTGGGGAACCCAGCCCCTTACCTGGCTGGTCCCTCCCACGGCCTTGACGCTGGCCCCAGTTCAGCCCCGTTCCCCCACTCTGCAGGGCTCTGGAGAAGCCTCCACTGGCAGCTTTGCCGCTGGCGCTCTGTGGAAGCTCCTGCCGAGGCCCCAGGGCCCAGGCCGGGCAGCGCTGCCCTCCCAGGGGGCTCGTTAGCCAGGGCCATGCAGAAGCCTGGGGCCCAAAGGCCAACCATGGCTCCCCAGCCGGGAGCGGGTTTCCTTGACACCTGGGTACCCCAGGGGGCCGGATCCTAAAGAGCAGGAGGGGAAGATGCAGAAAGAGGAGAGCTGTGCCCGGGGCCGTGGAGCGGGGGGATGGGACAGAGCGACGTTTAAACCAGAGGGGCAGAGGGCGCGCCCCATCTTCCTGAGAGCCCTGGGCTGGCCTGTGCCCCCTGGCCCCAGGGGTGGGGGCTGGAAAGTGACTTGCCTTGCCCCAGAGTGCCAAGGCCACTGGCTGTACCGGAGAGACAGAGCAGCTGCAGGAAACCGCCCCCCCTCCCCGCCCCTGAGCCGGGCTCCGTGGGGCCAGGATTCAGGCCTGGGGAGCTTTGGGCCTTGTGGAGGGGACTCCAGCACTGGGGAAAGGGCCAGCTCGACTGCCCCAGAGCCCAAGGCTTGCGTCACACCCCCATCCCCCACGCCAACGGCCCTGCCCTGAAGGGACCCATCTAGGGGCAGAGCGGAGCTCAGGCTCTAGCCCCAGCGTGCCAGTCCCACAGCTGGCAGGCAACGCAGGTGCTGTCCCAACAGGAACTGGACTGAGCCCCTCTCCACAGCCACCACCCACTGTCAGACACTGCTCCCCTGGGACAGATTCGAACCCGTGCCCCAGAGAGGAGAGACGCCCCCTACCCCGCCAGCCCAGAATATTATTACTCATCTTACATAGCACTGTCCAGCAAAACACTTCCCAAAGGAGGTCAGTGTCATCATCCCCACTGTACACATGGGGAAACTGAGGCAGAGGGCAGGGAAGGGATTTGCTCAAGGTCACCCAGTGGCAGAGCCAGACATAGACCTCCAGTCTGCTGCATCCCAATTCAGTGCTTTACCCACTAGGCCACACTGCCTCCCTTGAATCATAGAATCATAGAATATCAGGGTTGGAAGGGACCTCAGGAGGTCATTTAGTCCAACCCCCTGCTCAAAGCAGGACCAATCCCCAATTAAATCATCCCAGCCAGGGCTTTGTCACGCCTGACCTTAAAAACTTCTAAGGAAGGAGATTCTACCACCTCCCAAGGTAACGCATTCCAGTGGTTCACCACCCTCCTAGTGAAAAAGTTTTTCCTAATATCCAACCTAAACCTCCCCCACTGCAACTTGAGACCATTACTCCTTGTCCTGTCATCTTCTAAAAGAAGACTCTGTGGCCATAGCTCGGGAGCGGCTTTCCCTCCACGCACTGCCGGGGGAGGCATGAGATGTTTAGTATTGTCTGTCCCAAGTGTGGGGAGGCACGAGCCACCCCGGGTCCCACACAGGTGCCTCTGTCCAGATGGCATGAAGGCCGAGCGGGCCCATCAGCTTTGGTGCCCCTCTTGCCCCCCAACATTCAGAAGTCACTAGTCAGGCCTCAAAATCATGAGATTTGCTTAAAAAATCACAAGATTTTAATATTTGTTTGCATTCTGGCGTGGCTGTGTTTGGGAGGTGCGAGGTCTGGGGCTTCTCCTCCACGCCGAGGGTGGGCACTTTATCTAACGAAAGTGAAGATTCTTCGTTACTGATCCCATTCCAACTCACCCACCCACCCACTGCTGGGCTCACCATGCAATGATGGGCGTTGGAAATGTTGGCCATTTAAGGGTTAAAATGTGACGGGTTGTTGGTCTACCCTGGCACTAGAAGGGCAGCAGGAAGAGCAGCAGCCCCACAATTGAGCTGCCTTGGAAATTTGGGGGGGTGTGTGGAACCCTTATGGTTTCACCCCTTGCAAAAAATTTTCAAAAGCCAAAAATGTATATGTGTGTGTGTGTGTGTGTTTGTGTGTGGTTTTTTTCATCCCCTCCCATCCACTTTCCAGTGGCAAATGAGAAAAGGACAAAGGGCAGAGAAATGGGGGAGGGAAGGGTAATTTTTCGAAGGCTTTTTTTAAATTGCTCATCAAAAACCTGAAATGTTTAGAAAGAAGCAAATTTTTTCTACAACACTGTCAAGAAAAAGGCCAATTTACCAACAAAAAAGCTCAGGCTTTAGTTAAAAGAGGAGCGAAAGAAGCAGGGCTGAAATAGGTACAGAATATAATGAAAGGAGGGGGGTGCTCCTATTTGCCTCCCCTTCACCTGCCCCAGTGTTACAAGAGCAATGGGACGCTCTGTGAAAGCAAATGTCAAGGGAAGTTACATAGTTAGCCAGGGGAACTCACTGCCACTAGATGTCACTGACATTGCGAGCCTGGCAGGATTCAGACAAGGATGGTGGGGGGTGGGGGAGCAAAGGTGTCAGGACAGAATTTAGAAAACAGGGCACAAGGCCACTGCTGACTGTCAGGATGAGGGAGATATGCCCCCCTTCCCCTCCTCCCCCGACTGGTTATGTCATCATTAGCCACGAGGAGGGGGTTCTTGCACCTTCCTCTGAAGTAGCTGGTGCTGGGGTGGCTGGCCCCATTGATCTGATTTGGGGAAGGAGGCAGCAGGGAGAGGGCAGGGTACTGGGCTAGATGGGTCCTGTGACGCTAGCAGACCAGGTGCCAGCTCATGCCCAGGCCCTTAGGCCTCACTGAACACTGACAAATGCAGAGCTTGACCCAGCCTGTGTGTTAGCCGTGTGACAACAGCTGCTGATCAGCGTGTGTGGAGTGTTTCGACTTGTGGAATTGCTTGCAGGATTGATCTCTCCCATAACCTCTGTAGCCCGGGGTATAAAGTTAGAATGAATGTTTGCATCGTAAACCTCTGTAACTGCTCTACACCACTGAGTTTGCAAGGCAGCTTACGTCCACCTAACACTGCGTCTACACTAAAATTTGGCTCCCGCTGATGTAACTCACCTGCTTTGCCGACTTAATCATGCCACTTCCCCCAGTCAGCGTAGTTAGGTCAATGCAGTGTCAGTGTACGTACTGCGTTGCTTACATCGACTGTCCCGCAATGCCCCACACTGACAGTACAATCGATACCACACACCACAGACACAAAGAGCCAGGTGTACACACACACAAGTGCTGTAACTACTGTGGCGGCTGCATGCAGGGCGATTTGATTTTGTAGTGTAGCCGTGGCCTGTGTAATTCCCCCAACAGGGGAGAAGCATGAATTAGTGTAAAGTGCTGGGCCTGCCCATTGAAACCAAACGAGCCATTGCGAAACATCCTTACTGATTGCCTCTGTTGTTAGATATTTCACTGCGTGTGTGTGTGTTCTCCCTGTGTGCTGCCCCAGCTCTGTGCAGACAGCCAGCACAGCAGACCTTGAGTGAACCGCCCAATGACCACAAGATCCGTTAAGGGACGAAGGCACCCGGCCAGGTTTATTGTTGACAAGGCATGCTAATAGCACCTGGCAGATTCTACGAGGATACTAAGACACGTATGCCTGTGACAATGGACACAGCTCAGTGAATGGCGGGACTTTCCATTGCCCCTTGGCTGGACCAACACATTCTCTCAGAGATACACTGATACAAACAAGCTGCCCCTCTGACTTAGATACTGCCCTCTGACCTGGCTAGTTATTGTCCATTTTTTTTGGTACATGTTGGTTTGATTAAAACATTTGTATTGATTACGTTGCTATTTGTCCTGAGAGCAGGAAAGGAGTATGGATGAGAGCAGGAAAGGGGCACTGAGGGCAGCCCCCTGCCTCTCCCCCCCCACCCCCCAAATGAGGGGCCCTGGATCTGGCTGCAGGAGGTCTCCGCCCTCCTCATAACGGTGGATGGGTGGAGAGTTCACAGCAGGGCACTGAGCAGCTGAGGGGGATGTGGGGAGATGGGGGGGCATCACTGGAGGAGTCAGCGTGTTCTTTGTTGGCTCCCCATGCCCCCCCCCCCGGAAAGGGGTCCCCAGGCTGCTCCCCCCAGGGACTGTCAATCATTCAGTGAGGAGCCGTCCCAGCCCCTCCACCCCAATGGGGCCTGGCTTGGCCACCAGATCCAAGGTTCCTGCTGCTTGGCCCCTGCTGATCTGTCCTCCCCCCACCCCCTGCCAGGACATCATTGAGGACAAACTGGTCAAGAATCTGTGGCCCTTTTTGTCGGACCCGGTCCCTACCACCAGCTCCCAGGCTGCTGTCAGGTAAGGCTGAGCCTGGCTGGGCTGTGGGTGGCAGAGCCCTGACACACACACCCCAGAGTGTAGGAGCCTCTGTGCCTGGGAGTGTGTGGTCAGGACCCTGCCCTCTACGGTGGAGGGGATGTCCAAGAGCCTGGAGCCCTGGAACCCTCTTACCATGTACCCCGCACCCCAGCAGTCCCTCAACACACCAGGGCCCAGGATGGAGGAAAGGGACTGGCTGAGCTTTAGACAGACCCCCAGCCCAGCGCAGGTGCCACCCTCCCCTACTCCCTCTTGCCTGCTTTGGGACTCCTGTCCCACTCCCTTGGGCAGGGCCTGCCCCGCAGCCTCCTCCAGGCCCTGCCCTTCCATCTGGCATTCCCTCAGCGAGCCCCTGGTATCCACACTGCCCCTCTCTCCCCCCAGCGCCCGCTTTAGGCATTGGCACAAGAACAAGCCAGCGGCCGAGTACCGGACGGGCCCGCGCCTCATCATTTACGTGCTGGGTGGGGTGTCCATGTCTGAGATGCGCTGTGCCTATGAAGTGACCCCAGCCATCAAGGGCAAGTGGGAGGTGGTGATCGGTGAGTGGGGCGAGTCCTGGGGGAAAGGGCGGCTGGAATGCTCAGGTCAGGGAGAGTTGGGACCCCCTGGGAGGGGGAGACCCTAGAACTGCCTGCCCAGCACCTACAGGGCTCCCATGCTACCCTCTGTCCTCCCACACCCAGGGGCCTGGGAACAGATGTGCTTGCCCCACATGGCCTGTATCTAGCCGCCTGATCTCCTGGCCTCTGTCTCCCCAGGCCTCTCATTGCCCAGGGACCATGTGTGGGGCCCCAGTCAGACACCCCCAGTAACTCCCATAGGGATATGGCTCACCCCCTGCACACACCCCTCGAAGACCCAAGGGTGAGGAACACTGTCAGCGCATGGATTCTTGCCTGGCTGTGCAGGGTACAGCGGCACGAGGGGTGCGGTGCCAGGCCAAGGGGGATAGGAGACAGTCCCTCCCCCCCTGCACTAGAGCAGGGTCCAGCTGCAAGGATGGGGGTGATGGTGATGCCAGCCACATACCTGCCTCACTGTGCCCACCACTGCCAACCACCTCTCTCTCCCCCAGGTTCCAGTCACATCCTGACTCCCAAGCGCTTCCTGGATGACATCCAAACCCTCAACCAGCTGGACCCCGAGGAGGCCTAGAAGCAGCCCCCTCCCCCCAGAGACTCTGCCCCCCACAGTTTGCTGCCCCCAGCTCCACCTGCTCTTCTCAACAAGGCATCTTCCCCCCTACTCTTGGCTGCGGTGTCAGTTCTTGGGCGGGGGGAGGACCCCCAGGCTGCTTGTCTGTTCGGGCAGGGGGCAGGCCAGGCTTCCTCCCGTCTTTGCAAGTCTTTGCCTCCCGTTAACAGCAGCCGGGAGGGAGGGAGAAGCTAGGAATTGCACACCCGCCCCGCAAGGCAGGTCAGTCTTTCCCAGAGGCTTGGGGAGAGGCTCTGCTTTCACTTTGGCCTGTTCGCTCCATCTGACGCTGTTGTGGGCCAGATGTAAACCAAGCTGGCTGGGTTTCAGTCCAACACTCATTGCAGGGCCTCTTGGAGAGGCACCAAGTCCCAGGGTTAAACAGGGCGCCCTGGGGCTCCCAGCTCCCTGCACAAACAGCAAAATCTCATACCCAGTGTGACGAAGGGGGACTGTTCTTAATGTTTCCTCTGAATAGTGCGTAGTTCCTCGGTTTCCCCTAGGCAGTTCTTAAGTATCTAGGTGGTGGGATAAGGGTGTATGATCGTTGCAGATCCCTAGAGGGCAGGTGTGTGCAGGGGTCTGGACACAGAGAATGGCCGACACCCTGTTTCCTGGCAACTGATGGCCTGGGCCCTTCCCCCCTGCAAGGTGAGAGCTAAAGGGGTTGGAGAAGAAAGGAATCAGGTGCCCTCCTGGCCGGGTAAAGGGACAAAGCCCAGAGGAGGAGGGGCTGGAGGGAGTTTCAGTCTGGGGCTGGCTGGGACATGGAGTGAAGGGCAGACGTGGTTGTCTGGCTCACTGCCCCCCAAAATGGACCCCCCAGCTGAAGGGTCCAGTTCTCTGCACCTACAAGCTCTGTATTAGACCATGTTCCTGTCATCTAATAAACCTTCTGTTTTACTGCGAGAAGCAGCGCGGGGCGAGGGATGTGCTGGCCACGGCTTCCTGCAGCCCCCGTTGGCCTGCAGTGGGGAACCGCGGCCAGTGGGATCCGCGGTCGGCCAAACCTGCGGACGCGGCCGGTAAAGAAACTGGCCCGGCCCACCAGGGGGCTTACCCTGGGGGGCTGCGTGCCAAACGTTACCGACCCCGGTGCTACAGCAATCTCCCGTACAGCAATGGCTCTTACAAGACAGAGTAAGTTAGAACAACCCAGAGTCTAAAGCTCAGGTGTATTTGAGGATCTGGGCCAGTACTTGGCTGGTTCTATA
This sequence comes from Caretta caretta, assembly GCF_965140235.1. Lineage (NCBI taxonomy): Eukaryota > Metazoa > Chordata > Testudines > Cheloniidae > Caretta > Caretta caretta. The sequence continues at coordinate 17,874,822 of NC_134225.1, forward strand.
GTAATGACCCCTGAGCAAGCAGTGTAATGTACATGCTTATCACTGAGCTTGTCCAGAGGCTGCAAAGAATCATAGAATATCAGGGTTGGAAGGGACCTCAGGAGGTCATCTAGTCCAACCCCCTGCTCAAAAGCAGGACCAATCCCCAATTAAATCAGAATGACTAGATGTCCTGATGTGTAATAAAAACACTTCGAATCATAAAAAATCAACCCAGCCTACTTTACAGGGCCTGATCCTTCTCTCCCTTACAGCATCTGAGCAGTAGGAGAATGGCTAATACGGGCCAGTATTAGGGTTGTTGTATTCTATTTATAAAAGTATAATACTGGCCAGTATTATAGTTGCTGTATCGTGTTATAAAACAACAAAATAAATAGAAAAATAAAAAATACAAATGAATGTTTTGAATGAATTTGGGGAAAAGAATTTACAGCACAGGACAAGGATTTAAAACATTCCTTTCTTTCTCTCCAGTATTATCGTCTCTCTTGTTCCAATTTTGGGTCGCAGGAGCGAGTAGTATGAAGGCCCTACCATCAATCAAACGATAACCCCACCCCTTGACCCTGTAAGCCCTGCACACAGGTCACTGGAAGTCCCACCTCATGGGAGTATTACTTGCAGGGTCAAGGCGGACACATGTCCAGAAGCAAGGTGTGTCATGTGACCCCTGTAAGAACTCCTCCCACTGTCCTCTGCTGATCAGGATGGATTTTGCCCTGACAGGAACGACTCGAGAGAAGATTTGACCAATCAGGGGGAGTTCCGGGGTTTGTGTGACCCCTCTAAGAACTCCTCCCACTGCCCTATACCAATCAGGAAGGGTTTCAGCCGCTGGGGACCACCCCGAGAGGAGATTTGTCCAATTGGGGGGAATTCTGGGGCGGGGTGACCCGTCAGGAAGTGGTTCGTGTGACCCCTCTAAGAACTCCTCCCACCACCCTCTACCAATCGCGATGGGTTTTGGCCACAGAGGACAGCCCCGAAAGGAGATTCGACCAAAATAGGGTGGGTTCTGGGACGGGGTCAACCGCCCAGAAGAGGGTCGTGTGACCCCTCTAAGGACCCCTTCCAACGTCCTCTGCCAATCAGAGTGCAGCACCATCACCTCATAAGTCCCAGCGCTGGGAAGAGGAGGCCATCTCTTACCAAGAAGACATGTTTTAGAAATTGTGGAAAGGCTGAGAGGAAACGTGGACTCCTTTACCACTCCTGTGAAACCTTCAGACTTTGTTTTAGCCCCGAGGACCTTTGGAGTTGTGTGGAGAAAGCGCTACAGCAGCGACAGTTCTGAAGAGGATGAGAGAGAAGCCAAGGGGATTCCTTTGGCCCAGCCATTGATGGATATGCCAGAATCCGACCCTGAAGCCCAACTGCTCATGAGACACCCCCATGAGCATGGTGGCCTCTCGTCATCCGCCACCCTGGAGGAGGAAGGCCATCATGGCGTGGGGGAGGCACTGGCAGACAAGGTGAATGGAAAAGACGTAGCTCAGGTAAATGAATGATTAAGAAGCGACGGTCAATGATTGGGTATAATGGGGTTAGGAACCAGGGGTTGTGTAAATCTAAAAACAAGCAGTGGGAACTTACGCTTGTTTCTTGTCTGAAAATCTCTCGACAGCTTGACGATGCCTTTCTAGAGGACCCGGAGGCCCTGGACGGCGTTGCATCAAACAGCGAAGGTGAACCAGGCCCGCCTTGGTTTTGCTCAACGCCGCTAGAAATTGTTGAAGATGACTCCGAGGAGGACGGCTATGAGGAGTTTAGGAGAGGCTTGGCATGGAACTCGCTGAGCCAGTGCCACGTCACGAGCGTAAAAATGTTATGCAGACTATTGTACACGTTGCTGTTTATGCTGTTCTTCATCACTGGCTTAGGGAAAAGCTTTTTGAAAATGGTGAGGGCTGTGTCATAAATGCCCCAGCCCAATGGCACCATGCCTGTGTGACTTGGACTTCAATGGATAGAAACTGCAAGCTCTGGGGCCTGTGTGCTGAGCTGTGTTTGGAAAGCTTATTGAACACTATTATTGCCATAGGTTATGTTATGCAACGTCTGTGCCTAACCCAAGAACATTTAGCGCAAGCGGTGACCTTGAGAAATGCTGTGCAATTCAGTGGAGACCCTGACCGTGTTTTAAAGAAAATGTCCAAAATGGAAGATGCCTACTTACAGCGTTACATTGACCGTCTGGTCCACACAAAAACTGACAGAACCCTGCTTAAGAAAAAGACTATTTGTAAGAAATCTAAAAGGATTAATTGAGAGAATGATGAGGGGACAAACATGCAATATCAAACTTGGTCACTGTACATTTTAAAAAATCGAATGAAAAGGGCTTTGTGATTATCTGTGTTTCTGTTAGAAGGTCTCTGGCCCTAAAGTGAGCTAAAAGTTTTAATGGAGATCTGGGTTTGTTTTCAAGAAGCTGTATGACTTTTAAATTGAAAAAAAATGGTTTGTGAGAACCTAGCTCTTGTGTCTTTGTGTAAAAGAGACCCATTTACAGCAACAAGCTGTGAAGTGGGAGGGGAACAAATCCTAAAAATGTGTTTACAGTGTAACCCTTCTGCCCATCAGAGTTGGCAACAACAGGGTCTAGGTTCAGTATCTAGGAGTTCCATTCCAGGAACACAATGCAAAACCAGGTCAAGCCTCCACCAGTGGGGCACTGAAGCTCCCCTACGACAAGTTGAAATCACTGAATACTGTGTTAAGTAGTAGGGGGCCTCAGAGCTGGGGCACCATGAACCCAAAGGGAATTCAGCTCTGCAGTCTGTAACCAAACTCCTAATAGAATTAAAATTCTCTCTGATATTACATAATGGAGAGAAGGTGCAATTGGTGTTTGGGGCCCTCAGAAGGGGGCTCACACCACTAGGCACAAACCTCCATCCTCAAACTCTCTCAATTCACTGGCTTTTGCAATCCTTGTCCCTTGCCTAGCGAGTGCTACTTAGTTGATCTTGAGTCCCTCCGTCATAAAAGGCCAAGTACAGTTCCACTGTCCTTGGTTCACATAATCAGGATAACGACACTTTATTCTTCCTGCCCCAATAACAGAGACACTGGGGATCCCACAGCAGCCAAAGTGACCGTTTGGGCTCCTGTGGGCTCATGCGAGGCGGGGTGGGTGTGCCTGTGCAAACGAGATCAGCTCCTGAAGTCCTTTTCCACAACTCACCACCAGATGTCAGGGTAGAGCTCATCCTGCCTCTGCTTACAACACGAAAACAAAACAGGGATGGTTCAGACATGTGTTTGAGTACAACAGAGTTGACTCATCCTGTTGAACTGAATGGTTTTAACCACACCCCCACTGAATAGTGAAGGTAACTGTGATTCCTTACCCTTGTTGCTATAGGGATAAATTTGATGGGTGTGCACCCATAGTAAGGGAGGTGGGTGGGTGAGTTCGGATTAATATGAAATGAAATAAAACCTCAGGAATTCGCAGATGCTATTGGGCAATTTAAATATAATCCCTGGAGTTGGCAGAACTCTACTGGACAGTTTAAATATGACCCAGGAGTGGTTTTGAATGCTATGGGTCACTCTTTCTAGCAATTCAAAGCCATTAAAAGTTTAAAATACTATATTTACCAAAAAAACCCCAAAACAACCAACCAAAAAACCCCACCACACACATTAATAATCAAGGTGGGCCATTTCCAGCACAAATCCAGGTTTCCTTACAATGTAAGTGATCACTTTAGATAAGCTATTACCAACAGGAGAGTGGGTTTGTTTTTCTTTGGGGGGGGAGAAAACCTGGATTTGTGCTGGAAATGGCCCACCTTGATTATCATACACATTGTAAGGAGAGTGATCACTTTAGATAAGCTATTACCAGCAGGAGAGTAGGGTGTGGGGAGAGAAAACCCTTTGTAGTGATAAACACTCATTTTTTCATGGTTTGTGTGTATAAAAACATCTTCTGTATTTTCCACAGTATGCATCCGATGAAGTGAGCTGTAGCTCACGAAAGCTTATGCTCAAATAAATTGGTTAGTCGCTAAGGTGCCACAAGTACTCCTTTTCTTTTTGTGTTTTAAACTCTCTCTCTCTCTCTGTGTGTAAAAAAAACATAGGTGGTTTTTTTTTAAAGTATATGGCTGCAAACTGATAGTAATGGTGTGTTTCAAACTAACAGGGTGTTTTTTTACTGTGCAAAATGTGTTTTAAACTGGATTTTAAAAGTTGATTTTAAAAGCAGTTTGGTTTTTATTTTGCAAAATGAGGTGTATTTAAAAAAAATGTTTGCGGGTTTGTTGTTTTTTGTTTTAAAGTGGTAGAAATAAACTCAAAACTCCTGTTTGTTGTGCAGCCTGAAATGGATTATTTTGTTTGAAAGCTCTGACTTTTTAAATAGAAAAACACTCTAATGAATATTTTATTTTTAACTTTACAAGACAGTTTCATGTGATTTATAATCATCATCATCATCATCATAATATTGTCTGCTCCACCGTACGGTGAAAACATGAGAGACCCTTAGACCAGAGGGTAAACAAGCTTAAAAGAAAAAGAAAAGAGACAGCTGAAAAGAAAAATTCCCCAGATGGATGGATGAAGCCCAGTAAATATACTGTGTTTGTGAGGTTATGAGGTTTTGTATTTGAAGTAAATACATCGGTGTGGGTGAGAAAGATGGTAAAGTTAAGTTTTGTAATATGTCCCTTCCCCCCTAATCGGGTATGTGCAGTTCTCCTGACAATGCTGTAGTCAAAGCTACAGGGACACCTCCACCAGACCAGCCAAAGAACCAGAAATCTGCTTTGAGACCTTTAACAACTCAAAACAGCACAAGAGTGCAGATGAAGCATCAGGGCAGTCCAAACCTCAATTACGTCAAAGCCAAGGACAAAACAAAAAACTCTGGTGAAAACCAACCACGCAAACACAATGCCAGTTCCTCAGCGGCCACCTCCACACCAAGCCCTGAGAAAACCGTGAGTGAAAACGCCCACCTACGATGCTTCGTTCAGAAGACTGAGGGACGTTGTATCCTCGGGGGTTCTAAAAGAACGGTATTCTAAAAAAGGTTTGGGGAAAATATGATGCCTCGTTCAGAATACCGGTGAATGGTGTATCTTCAGGGGGTCTAAAAGAACGGAGGGCTGGAAAGCACATCAACAAAGCAAAAGCTTTGGTGGGTGACTTTTTGAAAAATACTTCAATTTTTGGCTCTGCGCAGGCGTGACTAGTCGTGGAAAGGGGCACCCGCAAGGATACACATCAGCTCAGGTGTAAACAAAAGGGGGGATAGCGCTTGGTGGACAAACAAATGGCTGCCAAAAAGTTCCAGGCCAGGATCGCTGTAAAAATTTTAAAAAGAGCTAAAGAGGTAATGGGGAGGGGGGACAAAAAGAGATGCCCTCGACTGGAGGCTCTCAAACTGGCATGTCTGAAAATGGGGAGGTGGAATCAGACTCTCACACAGAGTCTGGTTTCGAAAATTCCCCAGAGGGCTCTCTAGAATGATGGGTCCCCATCTTCTCCCGATGACCCTCACGGAGGTGCCTCGGAGTCTGACTCTCAAATAGCATCTGATGTAGAAGATGCCGCTGATGGTCCCGTAGAGGAACCCCCAAGTAACCCTGAAAATGCAGAGGTGTGTATGGAGAGAGTGAGAAGTTGGCAACGTGAATTACCTAGATTTGGGGGGTCGGTGTATTGTGAGGAATTTCATTTTGTCAATCTTGAGCGAATAAATTCAGCTCAGCAGGTTGTTGAAGCCATACACAGGGGGATACAGTTAGTTCTCGATGAAGTTAATGGTAGGGTAGGCCCTGATGATTATGTTCAGTTACATTTAGAGAGCTGTAATTTAACTAAGCCATTGTTTTTGGTCTGAAGAACTAGGGATGAGCTGTCTGCTGAGGATTTCTTCAATCAGTCCTCAAAGCTGCCACAGAGCAATAGAGTTGCATGTCAATGGGACATTGCACCTCGTTGTGACAGTTGTAAAAAAACAGGGGTGGGGACCGCTCATAGAGTTTTAAATTCTATCCTCAGTAGTCAAATCATCCATAAAAAAGAGACAATGTTTAGTAGACCTGACTTACACGGGTACCCATCTGTGTTTTGCGCGTGGACTCTTGGCTGTCATGTCCGACCACAAACCTACGGACGCAGAATCGTTAGCGGGGACGAGAAAGTTGCATGAGAAACTGGGCTGGTCAGATCAAAAAAAGATTATGCTCAGTGACGTAGCAATGTCTGAACAGCATTTAGGAGTCAACATACAGGTGGTGCTGTATGCGGCGAAAGGGGCTTTTTTAAAATGGGGGCGGGAAAGTTTACCCCAAGACTTATTTCATCCTGTTGCACGATGAGCATTACTAGGGGGTTCTGGTTGTGAAAAAGTTGTTTGGAGCAAAAAATTATGGTGAGTTTTGCCCCACGGTGCACAGTCACGGCCACTCTTGCAGGTCCAGCTGCTGCCTCTGCTTGAGCATAACATGCTCAGACAGCGTGGACGTGCAGCTGAGGTCTCCTCGCTGTAGACTGTATTGTCAGTCCAGAGAGCGTTTAGACAGACACATCGACTGGGCATCGACAGAACAAGTTGAATGCCTGTCTAAAACGTTGTGCGATAAGGGTCAGTCTTACGTGGACAAGCGGCACAGACGTAAAGGGAGGCGCTGTAAGCGGGGACAGGCTTTGATCGCTGGTGATGTAGACGGTCACCTCGGTTTTATGGACAGCCTTAGAAAGCCCGAATCCTCAGAAAAGTGTATTTGTTATGATTCTGAATACACATAGGAGACTGGGTTGCACACTCCCAATTACATTTTTGCTATGTCCCTCAAGCCGGAAAAGTCCTGGGAATTTAAGGGTGATGAGTGTCTTTCTGTGTTTGTTCAGACCTTTATTGGCAAAGAGTTCCGGGTCTACACGTTCCAGGCGCACAATTCCAAAGGTTACGATGCATACTTCATCATTAGACAGTTACTGAAGGAAAAGATGTGCCTAGAACTGATCACTCAGGGTAGTAAAGTAATGTGTGTGGAAGGTAAGGTCCTGGGCATTCGTTTTATAGACTCTTTAAACTTCTTGCCCATGAAGCTTGGTAAGCTCCCGCAGGTGATGGGGTTTGAAGGGTGCAAAGGGTATTTTCCACATTTTTTGAACACTTTAGAAAATCAAAATGACGTGGGGCCTATGCCCGGTGTGGAGCACTATGGTGTAGAAAGCATGATGCCCAGGGAAAAAGCAGAGTTTCTCGACTGGTAGCAGGCCCACAGGTAGGAGACGTTTGACTTGCAGAAAGAGCTCGTGTGTTACTGTCAGCAGGATGTCAAAATTTTGAGACAGCCTTGTATCCTCTACAGAAAAGAGATTATGAAAAAGATGGAGAAGGGAGATCTAGTAGAGAGAGAACCTGGTAAATTCACCGAGATAAAACTGTGTATAGATCCATTCTGGTACATAAAACACTGGCATCTGTCTGCATGGCTATGTACAGGTTTATGTTTTTGGAGCCTAACACGGTAGCTCTTCTCCCTCCAGACAATGATCACAGGCAGGAAAAAGATATTCGACCCCATCTGTTCAGTGGCTGTTGTATACCTCTCACAAAGAAACTATACAAATACGGCATGCTTTACAGGGTGGGGAACTACAGGTAGGCTCCTACTCTTTAGAGGGTTATGCCAGTGTTGACAGGGTACACACAGCCTTAGGGTTTAACGGGTGTTCTTTTCCACGCTTGTGCCACCTGTCATTGTGAAAAAGCACAAAACCCTATGACGGGGACAACTTTTGGGTTTCTTTATTACAAGACGCAGCTCAAGACCGACTATCTGAAACAACTTGGTTTTGTAGTGAGGACTCTTTGGGAGCAAGAGTGGGAAGTGATGAAAGAAAGAGACAGGGAGCTTGCAGGTTTTTTAAACTGAGCCCAGTTGCCCTAGCCTCTCGTGCCTAGGGATGCTCTTTTTGGGGGAAGGACAAACGCTATGCACCTGTATTACAAACTTAACTCCAGGGAAGAAATCCACTATTATGATTTTACCAGCTTCTACCCTTTTGTAAAGAAAACCAAAGAATACCCTCTCGAACACTCCGATATAGTTTATGACAAATTTGGACCCCTTGCAAATTATTTTGGAATTGCAAAAGTTAAAGTGTACCCCACACAAGGCTTCTTTTTCCCATTGTTACCTGTCAGAGTGGGTGGCAAGCTTATGTTCCCGCTACGCCGAACCTGTGTGGAAACCGAGCAGCGGGAGATGTGCATCCATACTGACGAGGAGAGGGCCATCCTGGGGACTTGGTGCACGGTGGAATTGAACGCGGCCATAGCGAAGGGGTACGCGGTGGCAAAAATATATGAAATCTGGCTTTTTAATGAAAAATCTGATGTACTCTGAAAAGACTTCATCAAATGACACCTCCACCGGAAACAAGAGGCTTCAGGGTACCCCAGCTGGTGCACAGACAAAGACAAACAAAATAAGTACATGAACGATTTCTACCAGAAAGAAGGTGTGCGTTTGTGCCAACACGAGATCAGGTTTAACTGCGCTAAATGCCAAATCGCTAAACTCTTTCTAAATTCCCTCACGAGTGAGATCCCGCCAGATCAACACATCACCGAGTTTGTGTCGGCAGGCCCGAAAACATACGGGTATAAGCTGTCGGGAGGAAAAGCCTGTATGAAAGTCAAAGGTATTACCCTGAACTTGGCAAACTGTCAATAGATCAACTTTGACAGTTTGAAAGATCTAGTCCTGGACTATTGCACGGGCCTGCGAGAAAACACCTCAAAAAAGAGAGAGGTGCAGCAGCCCTCTATCATAAGGAACAAAAATCAGTGGTAAATAGAGACCAAAACCCTTAAGAAAACACAGAAAGTCATTTACAACAAGAGGGTCCTAGGAGAAGGGTTTAAAACCCTGCCCTACGGATTTTAAAATGGATACGAGGTGGAAACAGCCCTTTTCTGCAATTCTCGCGGGGCCTAGCAACTGTGGGAAAAGTTACTTTATAAAAAATGTGTTGGATAATGCCAAACAAAACATTGTCTGTTATGCCTGAGAATATTGGATAACCTGGCTATAAAAAGCATTGCAAGATACACATGTCTGGGCTTGTTGAAACACATTTTGAGCAAGGCTAGGCATGCCCAAGAATTTAAATGTATTTTTTACAAAATTCATCACCATCCGGTCGTTTTGCACTAAGTCATTAGAATACAATTTTAAAATCCGGTCAAAAGATAAACACTTGCTCCGCTGATGTAAGAAAAACACTCGGTGATAGTCGCAGGCGACAGAGCGGGGGTCTTGTAATTGTCTATTGTGAAACACAATGCCTGTGGCATTTTTGTTTAAAAATTTCATAATGCTTTTAGGAAACAACATGCTCTTCGGGGGGTGCCCGTATGAGTCTAAAAGCTCTCCACGTTACGCTCCGCCAGACACAAGGCAAGCCAGTGTTCACCAGGTTGGTTGTGTGGATGTGCAATACAAACCTAGGGGTCTCTGAGACAGCTTGTCGCCAGGGAGCCAAATCACAAGGGAACACATCTAAGAAATTCTTTTTTGCGTAAGGCACCTTGATAAGACACACGAGAGCTGCACGGTGTCCATGTTCACATATAGTCAAGCAGAACGTCTCTCCTCTGATTTCTCTCTATGATGTTGTCAAAAACCCCATGCACGATCAGATTGACGGTGATGGTTAAAGCCTTCCCAAAACGTATTTCTGCTCTCAGGTTCCCGGTTTTAATCAGGGAATAGCCATCGGCGCATTCCTGGTCGGGAGACAGGTCAAAGGCAAACAAGATGTAACTCTGTGGAAACTTCTCACGGTCGATTAACAGAGAATGATCTGTCATGTGTTTACCAGCGTCTGTACCAGATTCATGTATTCTCTCACGCAGCATCCTGCCTCCAAGTCTGGTTGCAGAGGCTTGGTTGGTATCTGTTCACCATCCACATACAAGGCCACAAAATTAATATCATAATGTTTAAAATGAAAGGGATTTTTAGTGTAACTTCCACTCAAGGCATAGGACAAACCCTAGGACAAGCATTTTGGGTAACTGTCCCAAAAAACAGGTTCTCCTGGTTATTGACCCTGCTGCCCACGGGGATGCTGAACACTTTCATTCCCACACGGTCCACGGGATATTTAGCATTTGTGGTAAGCAGGGACTCCGCGTGCCCCAGACGAACGCTCAGGGCCATCCGTACTTTCTTCACAAAAAGCGATGCTGATACAATGTGCAATTTAAAGCCTTCGGCTGCACTGCCCATTAAACAGAAAGCATCTTTACTGCGCGTCAGTTTAATTTTCACATCCACTCCGTTCAATAAAAGAGATGTATCTGTTCTGATCTGTCTTTATTTCAATGGTAATGGTATCGATGTGGTGTTTTCTGACAGGAACGTGATGAGGTTTATCGTAGGTGATGGTGACAAACTCATTGTTCCTCCCTCAGACAGGGACACAGCATAACAGGGGAACAGAAAAGTCCCTCACAAACTGGTGTTCTACAATACCTGTGTGCAGATACAAGGACTTAACCCCCCCTGTGATGTCTGCCCAGAAGGGGAATTTTTGGACGCTGCGCTTGGGGCCCAAACCTAGAATGTTAGCTAGCTCCCTGCTGGTAGAAAACATAAAAGTAAAATCAGCGGATTTAAGGCTAACTTTTCTACCCACAGGGTCATAGTTCATGACCACCTCAGGCGGTGGGGGAGGACGAGCCACGGTACTGTTCATATGATCCAATCATTCGGGTATGGACGAGTAATAACCTCGTCGTAGGATAAAACTCTATACCATATCTTCAAAGGTGATTTCAAAAGGGGTGTTCTCGCGGATAGTGTTCCAGCTGTGCGGGTGTTGTATTTCCACTAACCTCACCTCCCAGGCACCCGGGAGACCCAAGGGCTTAATTAGCTGTATTGTAAAGTTCGAGCTGGTGTTTTGAGGAAAAACTGCAGAGCTGGCATTGCTGGGCAAAGTCATGTAACACCTGCCGTCGCTCATTTTTCTCTCCCTCAGTCTTTGCAGGAGGAATCTTTTTGTTTGCTTGTGTCTAAACGTCAGAATTGAGAAGCTTCCACCCAGCTGGTAAACTTATCGTCCCCGTCCCCCCGGCAAACCATTTCACCAGTAGCTGCTTTTTTCTCCCTTTTCCTTTCTCCGCTAGAACTTTTTCGATCCGGCAAATCCTGTCTCCTTTGGGGTTTACTTTTTGTAAATCTTCAGGGTAAAAAGATCCAGTAACTGTCTCACCCTCGTAATCTTTTAATCGGTATACAGGTCTCTGGCTCCTGGTTAAGGCTTCATCCACTATAAATATCTCATTGGTAAACGTCTGTTCACAACCTTTTTCAAAAGCTCCTTTGGTTTTAGAGAGAGTCTCACGTGGTCGCCTTTTCTAAAAGGGGCAACAACCGGTTTTATTTTAAAACCATCTCTATCAACCAGTTTCCATATCTTCAGAGAATTGGAAGGGTTAACATCAGCGGGTCTGGTACGTAGAGTTCGGTAAAAGCTCTGGTTGTAACTCTTCATAAAGTCAGGTAACAGGTCAAGGTGGCGAAAGGCATTATGGGCTGTAAAATATCGCCACATCCTCCGCATCTTTTTCAAGTTCTGTTAAATCACTCCACAACCCCTGCTTTGACTTCATTATCAGTAACAAAATGCATTAACGCTGTGCCGTTTCAACAATCTGCTAAAAGGTCTGTTTCAAAATTCTTTCCACCGATTAGTTTGTCATTTTTGAGGCACGCGACCTTGGCTAAAAATAGCTTCAAAGGCCTTGGATACCTCACCACTCATCTTGTCTTTTAGGCTAAGGCCCAGGCATATTTGGATAGAACGTCTATCACTGTTAAGATGTACTTAAAACCGCTGTTGTGTTTGGAGAACCAGTGCATACGGACCAAATCTGCCTGCCATTGCGCGTCCACATCTGAAAGAACGGTCTTGGTTCTTTTAAAACGTATTCGAGCTGGTTTGTGTAAAGTGTAAGCATCCTGGTGTGAAAGCCAAGCTCCTACCTGTCTTCTATTTAAAGTTCTATGATGCTTTTTGGCCACTTGAAAAAGAAGATTGACCCCGTCAAAGCCCCCAACTTTCCTGGGGGTTTAACAGATTTTCTTTAACAGAGCCGTCTGCGGAGACATGACTCTTCCTGGGACCGTCTTTTACGAACACAAGTATGGAGGGGGACACGTTCATTCTGACACATTTAAATAAGTTTTATTAATCGCCTGGTTTAACACAATCTTTTACAGCCGCCTGAAACAAAGGACGCCATGACCCCTACCATGAGGGAGTCTGAGCTGGTTCATTCTTCCATTTTTGTCCTTTTCTGGATTTTCCTCTTGAGATCTGGGTCTCAGACAGGAGCAAAAACAGCTGATGCGCGATGGATTTACTCCCACAGGGCTACCGATGTGCAACTTCTTAAAGGCCTCTAGAAAGGCATCGTCGAGCTGTTGAGAGATTTTCAGACAAAAAACAGTGTAAGCACCCCACTGCCTGTTTTTAGATTTATGCAATGCCAGGTCAATTCCGAACCCCATTACACCCCCATGATCGACAGTCGCTTCTTAATCATTCATTTACCTGAGCGCCATCTTTCCCGTTCACCTTGTGACTCCCCCAAGCCACAATCACCTTCCAACTTTAGGGCATGGACAATGAGAGGCTGTCACACTCACTGGGGTGCCTCACAAAGGTTTGGATTTTGGGGTCAGGTTCCGACGTAGCCATCAACGGTTGAGTCAAAGGGCCCTCCTCGGAACTGTCACTGCTGTAGCGCTTTCTCCACACAACTCCAAAGGTCCTCGGAGCTAAAACAAAATCTGAAGGTCTCACGGGGGTGGTAAAGGAGTCCATGTTTCCTCTCAGCCTTTCCACAATTTCTAAAACATGTCTTCTTGGTAAGAGATGGCTTCCTCTGCCCAGTGCTGGGACTTGTGGGGTGATGGTGCTGCACTCTGATTGGCAGAGGGCGTTGGGAGGAGTTCTTAGAGGGGTCACATGACCCTCTTCTGGACGGTTCACCCAATCTGAGAACCTGCCCCATTTTGGTCAAATCTCTTCTCGGGGCGGTCCTCTGCAGCCAAAACCCATCGCGATTGGTAGAAGGTGGTGGGAGGAGTTCTTAGAGGGGTCACACGAAGCACTTCCAGACGGGTAACCCCACCCCGGAACTCCCTCCAGTTGGTCAAATCTCCTCTCGGGGTGGTCCCCAGTGGCTGAAACCCCTCCTGATTGGTAGAAGGCGGTGGGAGGAGTTCTTAGAGGGGTCACACAAACCACTTCCAGACAGATCACCTCACCCCGGAACTCCCCATGATTGGTCAAACCTCCTCTCGGGGTGGTTTCCAGTGGCTGAAACCCCTCCTGATTGGTAGAAGGTGGTGGGAGGAATTCTTAGAGGGGTCACACTAACCACTTCCAGACAGATCACCCCACCCCGGAACTCCCCATGATTGGTCAAACCTCCTCTCGGGGTGGTCCCCAGTGGCTGAAACCCCTCCTGATTGGTAGAAGGCGGTGGGAGGAATTCTTAGAGGGGTCACACAAACCACTTCCAGACAGATCACCCCACCCCGGAACTCCCCATGATTGGTCAAAGCTCCTCTCGGGGTGGTTTCCAGTGGCTGAAACCCCTCCTGATTGGTAGAGGGTGGTGGGAGGAATTCTTAGAGGGGTCACACGAACCACTTCCAGACAGGTCATCCTGCCCCGGAACTCCCCCTGATTGGTCAAATCTTCTCTTGGGGCGTTCCTATCAGGGCGAAACCCATCCCGATTGGTAGAGGACAATGGGAGGAGTTCTTAGAGGGGTCACATGACACACCTTGCTTCCGGTCATTTGTCCGCCTTGACCCTGGAAGTAATACCTCATGGCTTGGGACTTCCAGTGACCGGTGGGCAAGGCTTACGAGGGCCAAGGGTGGGGTTAACGTTTGATTGACGGTAGGGCCCTTATACTACTGGAGCGCCTTCTTCTGTTTGTCTCCGTTCCGCTTCAGTCCCCAAGCACTCGGCCAGGACAGATGTCACTTATGACCTCCGTTGCCACCAGCTGGACAGAGGGACTTGGGTCTTTCTTGAGGACCTGGAGAGCTGAAATGACACAGGACAACATGTCAGTATACAGACTGTCAAATCACAGCTAAGCGTGATCACAGAATCTTGAAGTACCAGAGCAGAATGATCACATGGTAAAATGTGAAACTAGGCTCAGTCCTTCTATTGGGGTGGAAAATACATGAGAGATGAATATGCCTCACTTTTCATCTTGTCACCTGTGCCGGAAATAGCTGGAGACTTACTACCTCTGAATACCACGCTACAGAAGCTCTCCAATACAAAGAAAGCTTTAGCTTCCTCCATTGGCTCCCTTCCATGCTCCCAACAAGCGGGGAGACCCTGACTCGACCAGAAAGTCATCCACTCTGCTGTAAATGGAAGAAGGTCCATTGTTTCAATAGCTTCCACTTTTAAGTTTATTTTCCATCTCTATTCAAGAGCCACTGTCTGAGCTCCAATAACCCTGGAATTGAACAGAGGCCAGGTCCAAGCTGCTTTGTGCAGGATGCAGGGCACCTACTGGAAGAAAAATTGCTGGTGGGAAATTTGGGGTAGCAGAAAGTGGCTACAATTTCTCCTCACCTGGGGAGTCCACAGAGAGCCAATAAAGCCCAAAGAGTGGATAGCACTGGCTGCGGAGGGGGCCTTGCCAGGACAACCAGGAGATGCACGGACTCACATCACACCCTCTGCAGCTTCCTCCTTCAGGGGAAATTAAAGCTGACTTTCTACTGGGCAAGAGTGAATTTGTCCTTTGACGTGTGGCTGATGCACTTTGCACCAGTGCTATCGGTTACAGCTGCTTGTCAGCTAAATTCCTTTAGAACTCACGGATGAGCAGAACTTCAGCTGTATTTATTACTTACACATCAGCAGATGGTCCAGGTCCAGCCATTTCATACGCTGCCTGTCTGTGTGTTCCAGGATGATGCCTAAATACACAATGGAAAACAAACAACAACAATAAAACCTTCCCTTGTTGAGTGCAAAGTGATATTAGCAGCCCCTAGACAGGTCTTTGGCCTCTCCTACTGTGGGCCTAAGGGTGAGCTGTGGGCAAGAGGATGCTAGTGCAGTTTAGAGTCCACACTGAAGAGAATGAGAAAGACTTTTTTTTTTTTAAGAATGTTTACACAAAACCCATTTGCTTTAAAGAGTCTGTGTTCCTCTTGCCACTGCTGTCAGTTATTGGAGACATACTAAGCTAGTGTCTTGGTCTAGTGGTCTGAGCAAAGGACTGGGGCCAGGAATAAGTGAGTTCTAAGCAGGGATCCCACAAGGTGACTGATAGGTGAGACTTAGGGCACAACGCCTGCCTGTCTCACCTGGGTATGCTTGGGAGAAGAGGGCACAGGGCCAAAGCGGAGGAACCTTTTGCCTCCTTGACAAGGTGGTGTGGCCAGGAACCTGAAACAGCAGGCGCTGAGGGCAGGTGGGCTGCATGCCTCCCAATGATGAAGTAGTAGTGAAGAGCACTGAGCAACACTGTGGGTGGGTCTGCACTTTGAGCGAGGGAGATCACTCCCAGTTCAATGGGACAGGCCCACTCTAGCTCGGACAGCGCTTGCATGCTAAAATTAGAATGTAGCTAAAGCAGCACGAGCAGTGGGAGGAGCTAGCCACCTTGAGAATCAACTTTGGGGTTTGGATGGGATCATACTTGGGGTGCCTAAACTTCCTGCTGCTCCTGCCATCGCAGCTACTCTCTATTTTTGGCACTCAGGGCTAGTGCGGGTATGTCTCATCAAGCTGGGAATTAGACCCCCAGCTCCAAGTGTAAACATGCCCTACGAGACAGTGTCCCAGCCTTTACTACTAAATGACTGCACCATGCTTTCCCTGCAACAATCCCAAAGCACTTTATAGCAAGTCATGATTTCCTCCGACCACCACACTGGAGAGGTAGGGATATTAACATCCCCATTTATGGATGGGAAGCTGAGGCACAGAGAGATTAATGGCTGCACAGTGGGATTTTCTTCTCTCTCCCTCAATGGGAATACCAAAAGGGACACTGGGCATCATCTCTCACCAGCTAACTTGGCTGCAACTGCCCGCATCTCTTCCCAGCTGCTACAGAAGTACGTGATGGTGCTTTTGTACAAGTTCTCCAGCAGCTCGGCATTCTCTTTGGCCTAGAGGAAATCAGGGACACATGAGCTCTCTCTGGCTAGAAGTGCCCTTTGACTGCCAGCACATGCTTTTACGAGCCACAGGTAAATCAGAGAAAGAACAGGTGACTGGGTGGATGTGGGAAAAATGGGGATCTGTGGCAGATTTACATTTTCCATCACCCTCAGTCATATATCCCACTCTGACCGTTATTTCCATTACCCATCACACATCTCCCGCACACCTCTACACCACCACACGCCACTCCAGTCAAGAATCTCAGACACTTCAACAGCTCACTCACAAGGTGTCTGCAAATGTCCACCTGGAGCTCCTCAGGCTTCAGCTCAGCTGTGCTATCAAGGTGTTCATTCACTGCAGTTTGGAGCCTCTTCAGTCCCAAAAACGGGACACAGAGGTGAAACGTAGCTCTGCATTCCTGAAAAAAAGAAAGCGTGTCACACCATTTAATTGTTCCCTACTGAGTGCTATGGTCATTCAAAGGGAACTCATCTGCTTGCCTGCTCATCTATTCCAGGATAAAAAGGGATTCATCTGGATGTAATTGGCAGAAAACATGCAGGAATGACTAATAGAGGGGAGAGCTTCCACTGCAACCTGGAGGTAGCATCAATGTCTTTTTGGAACAGATCTACCTATGAAAGCTGCTTCACCAGGTCTCTCTTCCGTTCTGGGGAGGCAGGGGCCTGGGGTGCAGAGACAGACAGGAATAGAGAGCTGTCGGGCTCAGACCCATGACCTAACCTGGATTCTGGTGAGGCAGCCATGGAGCAACCTGGCGGGAACTGACTCAGCAGGAGAGCAATGAACTAAGGGGAGAATTTGGGCCTCCACAGCAGGCAGGAATAGCAGATCTCCCCTGGCATTGGGAGGAAGATTCCTTTGGCTTAGTAAATAAGTCACTCTCGGTCTTACCACTGAAACCCTGGGGTTCGGGTCTTGCAGGTGCAGCAGAAGTGTGACCCAGCTCTGTCTAACCTGCTCGGCGAAATAGCCCTTCCATTTTCTTTTGGTCAGGCGGGCCAGGATGCCAAATAGGACAAAGGACAATAAACGAAGAGCATCGTCCTCCTACAGCCAAGAAAGCCCCACAAGTTAGTAACTAAGGGACAATCACATCACGTACCTCACACAGCCATCTCTTCTACGCTAAAGTCGAGGGATTCCAACTACAGCTAGTCGGAAACACTTTCATGCACGAGTTTTTGATTTGAATTTGCTGATTCATCAAACTATTTTAGCGACAGTTCCATTTTGATGAAATTCCTCCAGAAGCCAGGCAGGGGTCCTTAGAAACCTGCCTGCTGTCTTGACAGTGCACCCATTCAGCTCCTTGGAAGCCGATCTAGCAGGCTGACTGGGATCGTGGGCTTCCAAACCCACAGCATCTGGGACCCTGGCTCTCAAATTTGCAACTCCCTGGCACTTCTAGCTCCCACAGTTTCCTGGGTTCCCAGCACCTGGGTTCCCAGCACCGAGAGCAGACTGCCCGGACCCAAGGCTTTCAATAGAGCTCGGTTGAGAATAGTAATTCTGTTTCACAAAGAGTTTTGAAGTTTGGGGAGAGGGAGTCCCACAAATAGGAACAAAACCAAAATTTGAAATCTCAAAATTCTCTGCAAAAACGGAATCATTCCAACCCTCTCACATAAAAATGGTATAGAGCAGGCCCAACACTCTCTATTGTACCTTGGAACCCCCTTTTCATGGTAATCTAGCTATCTAATCTAGTATTCAGACTTTCTTTGAGGTTCTCAGTGGCAAGAAAGAAGAACAGAAGGGGGAGACTGTGGGAGCAGGGATGTCATCCCCATCCTCCTAATGTTCTCCTCCTCCGTAAAACACCTCTCTTCCCTGGGGCCGAAACATCTCTTCACTCTGACATGAGCAATGCCCAGGGAGTAAATGGAGTCTAATCAAGATCGGTTGAACTGGGGCTGGAGAGTTCTGGTCACATACGTTGTCAAAGTAGGTCCGGATCTGTTGGGTGAGGTCTCTGAAGGAAGAACCTATGTCCTTCTCTTTCAGCTCCTTCAGGACTTTGGCCACTGCTTTCATGCTCTCGCCAATGACTTCAGAACTGAAAGGGTCACTTAAGGCCCTGATCAGTATGACCATAAGAAACTTCTTGTGCTTTTTCACCTGGACAAAAATAGGACATTAAAGAACACTGATCACTGATCACACTTCTAATACGTTTTCTGTAGCAGTTATGAAGCTGTGGGAATTTCATCTCCCCCTCCCACCCCCGGAGACCTATAGCTATATTTCAGACCAGGTTCGAGCTACAATGAGCCAAACTTGGTGCCATAATACACCTGTGTCATCCTAACATTAGATTCCTAGTTACTTAGATTCCAAGGCCAAAAGGAACCCTTGTGATTATCCGGCCTGACCTCCTGCATAACACTGAACTTCCCCGAAATAGTCTCTGTTGGAACTAGAGTGTATCTTTTAGAAAAACGTTCAATCTTGATTTTAAAATTGCTAGTGACACAGAATCCACTACAACCCTTGGTAAATTGTTCCAATGGTTAATTAAAATTACCATTAAAAATCAATGCCTTATTACCAGTCTGAATTAGTCTAGTTTCATTTTCCCCCATTGAATCTTCTTATACCTTTGTTTGCTAATGGGAAGAACCCATTCTCAAAATGTGTTCCCCATGTGAGTAGTTCTAGACTGTCCTCAAGTCACTCCTTAACCTTCTCTTTGTAAGGCTAAATAGATTGAGCTCCTTGAGTCTATCACTAGAGGTATCTTTTCCAATCCTTTCAGAATTCTTGTGACTCTTCTCTGAATCCTCTCTAATTTATCAGCATCCTTCTTGAATTGTGGAGACCTGATCTGGACACAGCATTCCAGCAGTGCTCACACGAGCGTCATATTCAGAGGGAAAAGAACTTCTTTACTCTTAGTCAAGATTCCTCTCTTTATGCCTCTAAGGATCATTTCAGCCCTTTTGGCCACAACTTCGCATTGGGACACCTTATGTTCAACTGATTCTCTGCCATCACTCAAGTGGTTTTCAGCATTATTGCTTCTTGGGATAGAGTCTCTCATCCTGTAAGTAAGGCCTGCATTTTTTATTCCTAGATGGAGACATTTACACATGGTCATATTAAAGTGCACAGATTGTTTGCTTATGCCCAGCTTAGCAAAGGATCTAGCTTGCCCTGTATTGACTGCAAAGAGGTTACTCGGGTATGTGAGAGAGCAGAATTTGGCCTAGTGCATTGTGTGCAGCCTCTGTAAACTCCGAAGAACTATTTCCCTTGGTTTCTCTAGTTATGCTGCATTCTAGTCAGTATTCTCTCTTACCTTCTCAGGTGCCCCATAGACTAAATTTCCCAGGCCTCTTACAGCCATCTGCCGGACAATGCTGTTCCTATCATGTGACCTTTCTTCCAAGATGCGTAAGACTGGCTTAAGGAACTTCTTCTCCCTGAGCATGGGATCACTCATTAGCTGAAAGAAAATCAACCTGTCCATTAGCCCCAATAGGATCATTAAGATTGGGAATAGAATTTGAGCAGACATGTCATACGCTGTCAAAAACAACAAGGAGTCCTCCTACAGCCCCAGTCTTGAGGATACAGACAAATATGGCTACCCCTCTGATACTTGCCACATAATACACTGTAACTTTAGCATTCCACACAAATGAGAAAGGTCGACAAAACATGGAGCTTTCCTTTTGGGCACTAGAATAGGGATCCACTCACCTCTTGAGAGCCTCTTAGTGGCTGGGTATGGTATCACAGTCCTTTTCTCAGCCCTGGTGCACCCTGCCAGCCGTCCTCAGTGAGCCTTCTGTGGCTCAGGCCTCTGGCTGAGTCCCAAAGTCCAAAGGAACCCCTTCTGGGGTAGTCCAGAACAATCCCATTGCCCTCACTTGGGTCTCCAGCCCCAACTCTGGGTCCTTTACATTCTGCCCTTTGTTCAAGCTCTCCATGAGCATTGTCCCCTCCATGGGGCTTATGCCACTGTTGGTGGTAGGGGAACCTGGGCCTGCCCCTAACTCTGGGTTCCAAACCATGGATCCTATAAACAGGAGCTAGGCACTGCTTGATTTCAGTTCATTGTCGCTTCTTCCTACCGGCCACTTTTAGCTTCACCCTCACCTCAGGGTTAAAGTTCTTCGGGACTCTCTTCCTGAAAACCCAGCTTAAGTAAAGGCTGCCAGAATCAAACTCTGGCTGTCCCCTGAATTTCTGTGGCCAGAGAGCAGCGCCCTTTCTTGCCCCTCCAGTTCCTGCCAGGAACTGACCTGCTAACGCCCTTCAGCTCCTTTTAGCCGAGCCTCATGGGCTCGGATTGGCTGCTTTCATGAAGCCTCTCTAGACAGACCCAGACTGGGGGCTCTTTTCCTGGGGCAGGGTGTAGTAGGACCACGGGGCCTCTTGTAAGGAGCCTCAAAGCTCAGGTACAGCCCATCACAGGCACAGAGAGGTTGTTTTTCTTAGAAGCGGATGAGCCCCGAAGATAGTTGCTTAGCATAAGTGGGAAATATGATGCAGATGTTGGAGGAAGGCTGTGGAAAGGGAGGATGCTGCGGCAGGTATCACACTAGCCTAGGACTTAGGAGACCCAGGTTCCATTTCCTGCTCCCTCAAAGACTTCCTGTGTGACCTTGGGCAAGTCACTTAGCCCTTCTGTGCATCAGTTCCCTGCCTGTAAAATAGGAAACATAGTCCTTCCCTACCTCGCAGGAGTGTGGTGGGGATACAGACATTAAAGAGTTTGGAGGTACTCAGATACTAGAGTAATGAGAACCTAAGATAGACATTAATGTAGTTGTAGGTTGCTTGGTTGGTAGTATTAGGACACTAGGTTCATTCAGAAGATCTGCTGAGTGAAACCAAAATCAGGAGCTGTTGATTAGGATCAGCACTTGGACTTGGCAGAAGAGGTCCAGTCATCCAAACTCTCTCCGTATCTCTCTCAGCCAGCACCTGTGGTTGTGTAGCTAGTATAGGCAATGACGGCAATAAAAACCACAGAGAGAGAAGGACTCAGAAAGGTATCGTGAAGTTCCTGGTGAGGTTTCCATATAAAGGAGGACCTATTCTACTGTCTAAAATGACAATGACTCCTATGAACAGAACTGTACAACTCCCGAAAGAAAGGCAGACAACAGTCTAATGGTGAAACTACTCTTCAGAGCCCTGTGTCTTACCTGGGCAAGGAAAGCTGTGCTGGTGACTCGGTGGTTTTCTGTGGGGGAATTCACCCAGCGGAGGAGGCTCTGTATGATCTCAGGTGTTATGAGTCCAGATCTTAGCAGAAGACTGGAAGACAAAAGAAACCGCTCATGGGCTAGATTGCACACTTCAAAAAAACTCAGCTGCTCTGAGCAGACAGCTCTGATATCTAGGAGTGGGAGCTGTGTGTTTCCACCCAGGACACCCCACCCCCCCACCCACCCACAAAGCTATAAACGGGAGGGTCCCTCTCAGCCACTCTATTGGCTACTGATTCCCAAGGATAAAATGATGCCTCCTAGATCTCTTACCTCACCAGCAGACACACTCCCTCATGGTGAGTCTTGGGGTTTTCCAGAAGAATCCAAGTTCTCTGCTTCCTGAGCGCTCTCACCAGTCTCTCATTCCCACCCTTGAAAAGCACAGACTCGAATGCTTTGATAGAAAGCCTGGGGAAAGAGAGGCACAGAACTGCAGCAATCAGGAGGAAGGTGCAGCTTGAACAGAGAGTCAGGAAGCCCCGGCTACTTCTCAGGTCTGCTGTTCAATCGGCAGTTCATCCATTGGCAATGTCCTGGACACCAGTGTCCCTGGAAGGACTTGATGCTGGGAGGTAAGTTTCAGTCTCATACATCTCATAGGACTAGTTTTGCTAGGGACAAAATTTTGCAGTCCTTTTTCTCTTTCTGCAAGGACTATGGGCACTAGCAGAGCAAAGTCATATGAAAAGGTACATGATCAGGACCCAGAAACAGGGGGCATCGAGTGTGGTGATCACTAATGGACATTCTGGGGTCATATCTCCAGATATGAGGTGACAGAGTGCTGAGGGTTTGCACTTGAGTCAGCACTCTGGTCACTATTCCTACTAATTCCGTTCCTCACAGAAGGCCTAATTGGAGAGAGGTGTACCTGATTACAAGGTCAGATTGGGGCTAGTGAGTCAAGGAACCAATCATTCCATTAACAGGGAAACTGTGTAAAAGGACATGGGCAGGAGCCCTTTGAGGGGAACAGACAGAGAAAAAAACTTGGGTGACCAGATGTCCTGATATTTGGGGCTTTATCTTATACAGGTGCCTATTCCCTCCCCCCACCCCACACCCCTACCCCCGTCCTGATTTTTTACACTTGCTGTCTGGTTACCCTAAGAGAAACAGAAAGACAAAAAGCTAGGAGAGCCTGACAAAGTGAGGTCTCTGAGTGGAAACACCTTACCCCCCACCCGACTTTTGGAGAAGAGTTTAGAAAGTTGAGATACAATATAAAGATGCTATGTATTGGTAGGGGGATTAAATAGACTATATGTTGGTGCTTAGAAGGAAAAAAGTCTCAACGCGGTCTGTGTTTGTGGAAGATGTGGGGGTGCAACACCCCTCTCTGTCACAGCTGGGGGCTCATCAGGGATTTCCCTGTTATCTATGCAAATGGAGAGCCTGTTGGAGAAGCCGGTGTAGAGGTTTGGCAGTCCGGTGATGGAGGGAACACTGAAACAAGTGATGAAGCAGCAAAGAGAAGTGTGGAACAGGGGTTCTCAACCTTTCTGTTTCTGAGCCTCCCCCCACCCTCAACATGCTAGAAATACTCCATGGCCCAGTTCCAGGCCTCTGCCCTGCCAGGCATCAGAGTTTGGGGCTCCTGGCTCCGGATTTTAACCCCACAGGGTGCAGGGGCTCGGGGCTTTAGTGCAGGTGCTGGGCCTCAGGGCTCCAGCCCGGCTGGGCTCAAAGCTTCAGCTTTCTGCCCTGAGCCCCAGCTAGTCTAAAGCCAACCTTGCTTGGCAGACCCGCTAAAACCGGCCCGGTTGAGAACTGCTGGTGTAGAACAGTGGTCTCCAAACGTTTTGGCTCATGCACCCCCAGGGTGACCTGCCGCAGACGCACCACCAATGGAAGACCTGCCGCAGGCGGGCTGCCAAAGGGGAGCACCAGCCTTGGACGTGCAGAGCTGCCGCCGAAGGAAAAAAACGGCAGAGTGCTGTCCGGCGGCACTACTAATGCCACGCTCCCCCCGGGATCATCCCGCGCACCCCAGTTTGGAGACCACTGGTGTAGAAGACCCGACAGACCTTCCAACAATCCCAGCAGGCAGAAAAACAGCCTTTCCTTGCCTGGTAGGTTTAACAGCAAAAGAGCCGTCAGGAATTTATACGGGAGCAAGCCCAGGTCTGGCAACAACTCCTGCAAAGATTGGTTAGTCCTGTGACAGGAAATGGAAACCAGGAACAGGAGATCAGACTGTAAAATGGGACCTGCGAACAACCCCGATGTGTTTTTGGTTACTCTTCAAGGAGCAGCAGTGAGACCTCCTAGGGACAGAACAATGTGGGCCCTTCAACTGACACCCTATTTAACCGGGGAAGCACATACAGGGCTTTTAGTGATGAGCAGGCAAGAGATTATGACATGATTAAGGCAGCCATGCTGGACGAGGCGGGGCCTGTCCACAGAAAAGTACTGCCAGAAATGTAGAGTTGAAAGATGGATTGAGGGATTATGCCTCCGTGCATTTGGACAGGAATTAAAAGATTGGGCCACTCATTGGTAAGGCCAGATACTCAGACTGTGGGGGAGATCATGGACTGCATGATTCTGGAAGTTTCTTCAGAGTCTCCCTGAGCATATCCGAGGATGGGTTCTGTGGTGCCAGCCAGTTCATCTGGACCCCACAGTTAAAGTGAAAGGAATTTACAGAGGCGGACATTCCGAGAGTGAGTCAGTGGTTTAAGGGACTAGATCTGAGAAGGACCAGAGTGCCTACAGCTGGGAAGGGCAGCAAGAAGAAGAGGGAGGAGCCTCAAGGAACTGTAGTGGGAGCTTGGCCTACAGTGTGCTTCCGACATGGACGTGAAGGACATCTAAAAAGAGACTGTCCTAAAATGGACTGTGGGTTTGCCCAGTTTTGTGGTTGGGAAAAGACTCCCAGGCAGGAAAGAAAAAAGAAAGTACCTACCGTATCGGTCTGGGTAGGGAGGAGCCACCAAAGGGACTAATGGACACAGCTTCATCCTGTTTGCTAATCAGGCAGGAGTTAGTGAAACCCCACTGGATACTTCCCAGAGGTAGGATCAAAACTGAATACCAGGTCCATGGGGACAATAAATTCTGCCCAATTTTAAGGACTCTGAAAATTAAGGGGAAGTTTAGGCAGAAACATGTAGCGGTAGTGGATGGATTGCCCCACTGCCTTCTACTGGGCATGGACTGGAATCCCTTTCTAACAGGGACACCAAGGCAGGTATGGAGGCCCAGGAAGGTGGAAATAAAACCTGAAGGGCCAGGTAAAGAGGAAATATATGTAAAGGGTCTGGAGAAACCTAGACACGAAAGTATAGACAAGAGGGAGGAGAAAGAAAACAAAGGTCAAGCATAAAGGTGACTTAAGATCATCCATTGGGGTCAAACAGTCCTCAGAGCCCTTACCACCAGGATCTCAGGAGCAGGCATCCCTAGAACGCTTTGGAGGGACTCGGAGCAGTCTGTGTCCATGGAAGAGGCCGGGGCACAGCCTACCACCCCGTCACATATAGGTACCTAAAATGGGCCTGCACATGGGCCAACAGCATGAGCAGAATATATACTCGTGTCTGCAGCGCCAGCAATCACATAGCTAGGTACCCATCCATCTGAACAAATTCAAGTTTTGTGGACAAAACTGAGGCACCCATCTTGAAAACCTGACCCACTGTGGCCACTACCTAAGATCAGCCTTACTGGGCCAGTCCAATGGTCCATCTAGTCCAGTACACTCTCTTCCAACATTGGTCAATGCCAGCTTCTTCAGCAGGAATGAACAGAACAGGGCAATCATGAAATGATCCAATCCCTGTTGTCCAGTCTCAGTTTCTGGCGGCCAGAGGCCTAGGGACACCCAGAGCTTGGGGTTGCATCCCTGACCATCTTGCCTAATAGCCATTGATGGACCTGTTCTCCATGAACTTATCTAATTCTTTTTTTTTAAAAAAAGCCTGTTTTACTTTTGGCCTTCACAACATCCCTTGGCAATGAGTTCCACAGGTTGACCGTGTGTTGTGTGAAGTAGTACTTCCTTATGTTTATTTGATACCTGCTGCCCATCCATGAACAGAGCTGAGATCCTGGTTTCCTAGGAAAATTCAGAGACATTATAAAACCATGAAGTCTGTAATTTGAGCACCTTGTTGGCACGAAATAAAGAAACACAACAAGAAGAGAAACTAATCATGTTGTGAGATTGGTGGGAAATGTACATTAATGTGCTACCAGAGCTGAAGTCAACTGAGGACTCAGGAATCTTCGTGTTAACTGGCGAGGGGCACAGAGTGGGTGCCGAGGGGCCTGGTACGTACATTCTAGTTCACTAAAAGATTGCCCCATGAGTCTCAAATAAAAGCCCATGTCACCAATATCATTGTGAAACGCATGTACAGATGCTGTGTAAAGAGTCATGGATATGCACTGAAAATTACATTCTTAGGATCTGTGTCTTGGGACTAGTCACCAGGAAAGGTGACAAAATGGTTTTCTTTCAGGCAAGAAATGTTTATCCATCTGTTTGTTTACATGTGAACCCTACATGCTTAATGTACATTCAGTTGAGAAGGACTGTGAGAACTTTAAAGAAAGAAAAGTAGCAGGAAGTAGACAGGGGGTGGGGACCCAATTTTGGGGTACACATCAAAGGTTTGCTCTAGTCTATTTGGGGGACATCTTTCACTTAGGAAGTAGATGGACCGCGAGTTTGCTTCATGAAAGAGGGGTCGCGATCAGGCTTGGTTGAGAACTTTGGGTGAGAAACATCTTTAGACAGGAGGTTAACCTGTTGGTTAAGTTTAGTTTCTAGGAGCAGGTTATGATTTCATTTGAAATGGAACCATTTTTTGCTTGCATTCTTACTGACGGTCACTGGAATCTCTGTTCTTTGATAATCTCCCTTCTTGTTTTCACTAGAAATATATCTAAGTGCTGTGTGTTTTGCAGTACAGAGTCTAAGTATCGAGTACAGAGTCTAAAGTAGAAGTAATAAACGGGCGTGTACTGTTCCATTGGGAACAGCAGGCCTGACAATTCTGTGGGAGTTCAGTGGATAAAGGGCTGGACACCATACGGAATGGTCAGAGGACTCGGGGGTGGGTGTGTGCCTGTCATTAACCTGTACAAAGAGACTGAGGTCTGAGGAGGCCTGGGTGGCAGTGTTTGTTTTGCCAGAGCCTGGTAGTTTCAGGGAACTGACCCACAGCAGGCACAGACAAGACTTCCTCACTCGAAGGGCACGTGGTGGTAAGGTGCCTCGTAACCCTGGGAACTCCTCGGGAGCGTCACACAACTCTCCTAGAATTCTCTTGGTTTCTCTCCCTTCCTTCTAATTACCGGCAAGGGTTGCCCTCAGGAAGTTGTAGCCCTTTTCGGATTTCTCTCGGGCTGCTTCTCGTTGGCAAAGGCAGCTTTTGTCCGAGGGTTTGGCTGACCTGCTGCAGGAGAACAGGAAACAACTCTGGGAGCAGTTCCCGCACAGCTTTGCTCGACTGCAGGGCTGACACCACCTCAAAGATGGCACATGTTGCCTGAAAGGAGAGCATGGTAAAAAAGGAGATCTCTTCCCAACACCATCACACCCTCTCTCCCCGTCTGATATCTGCTGTACGAAATTCTCCCTTCTGCCAGGAACTTGAATGACAGCGAGCAACTTGCTTAACTCGTGGCTCACTTTCCCACATCTGTACAAATGTGTATGACCTCCCAAGGCATGCTGCGAGTCCAAAGGAAGATTTGCAAAGAAACCTGCTCCAAAGACTTTCTAATGGCCAGATAGTATTAAGTAAATCAGTAACGTATCTAAAGCTGCCATATTTGTTCCACAGGCAGCAGAGCTGGACTCAGGGAAACAGTCCATCAGAGGAGAAGTGCCCACACAGCAATATTATACCACACTTCCAGCTTTCCATTAGCAGGATTATCGCAGGGCACAGGAAAGCCTGAAAGACGTGTCTGTCATCTAACTTACTAAGAGAGGTTCAGCAGCTGCCAAATGCCTGTCAATTTCGGTCTCTGAGGTGATGCTGCCTTCTATTCTTGTTGGAGTCTTTATCTTCTCTATTAGGGCTCGTAGGACTTGAGTGGCAAGCAAGGGGTCTCCCCCCAGAGATCTCCACTGCTCAGCGGTGTCACTGCAGTTTAACAGAAGTTACAGGTGAGCCCTGGACACTTTTGTGGCTCACCCTGAATGTGTCATATTTTAGCAAAGACCAAATGTTCTCCTTGCCTATGATGAGAGAGTTAGGAGTCCTGTCCTCCTTTAATGCTCCTCATGTTTAAATATTGAGTTTCCAGTTACAGAACTAAGTTAAGTGACCTAGTCCTCCTGCAGCCTAACCATTAATCCTAGACTTCAGAAGGACAGGACACAGAGCGCCAACCTCACTTCCTGTTTTCTCCACTTCCCAGTCAATATGGAATCATGAGCATGTGGCTCCCAAAGATCTAGGGTTTGGAAGGCAAGTGGATGAAAGAAAAGCCAGATTCCTACTAGATGGACATACAACTATGAGAACGAATGTTCTTGGCCATCCTAGGTCCCCTTCACAAATGGCGTCCCTACCCTCTCTTTGCCAGAAGCTGGGACTGGGCAACAGGGGATGGATCACTTAACAATGACCTGTTGTGTTCATTTCCTCTGGGGCATGTGGCACTGGTCACGGTCGCAAGACAGACTACTGGGCTAGATGGCCTTTTGGTCTGACCCAGTATGGCTGTTCTTATGGTCTTAGATTCCAGCACTGATAACTGATACCTCAGTTAGGGATCTTGAAATGAAATGATGGATCTGCTTCCAGTCCACTTTTAAGTACCAAGGATGGCAACTCTGCTCTAGCAGCCACACCCTCACTGATACCAAGCAGACGTCTGATGATAATATTGGCCCTAGTCTTTGCAATCAGCCAGGGATTTGCACCTGAAGCTGCCATGCTACCAGGAAACCAACAGCCACTGCTCATTTCCAGAGTGAGCTCAATTCAGGCGCCTAGAGAGGTAGATGTTTCCAACAATACACTCCAGTTATACCAGTAAAGATAGATCTTTAGGATGTCAAAGGAGCTATTCATGAATGGAAACAGAATGACACTTAATTTCTCTCCGCACCCCACCTTAACATGTTCTTGGACCTTGCTGCAGAAAGAGCCAGGCTATTAACCCTTAGGAATGATCCCAAACTGTTTGCGGCTTAAATGAAGCCCTACATCTCCTAGTAAAGCTGTGGGATCCATGTTTTACCAAGATGAATGCAATAGGTAGCGGTATATACCTGTCCATCGGCAGACGTTTGCTGAGGAGGCTGGAGATCACTGCCTCTTGGTGATGGTGAGCTAGAATGGACACTGCCTCCACCAGGAACTGCCTCAAGCTGCCCTCCTGGATCGTAGGCATGTGGCGATATAGTATAGCCAGGATATCTGGCACCTGGAAGGAACAAAACCAGAAAGAAATGTCCCTTTTTCTTTCTCTCCATTCACTCTACAGAATCAAAACCTTTATTTAGCCATTTGCTGCTTTTTTAGAAATGCCTCACTTCAAGAAGCAAATGTTCAAATACGTCTGCGTAACTTGAGCCCACACAAAGTGCCCACACACGGCTGTAAAAATTAACACTGACACACACACAGACATACCAGGTAATTTAATGTGGTGGTGCCCAGCTATGCATTACATAAACCAGTTCACATGCACAAAAGGCAGCTTTGCTTGCCCAGATTTTGCAGGTGTGATTTAAGCAGCCAAATCTGACCATTTGCCTCGAAGAATGCAGAGCTCATCAACAACCACAAGCACAAAATATGCAAGTGCTTTAAAGACAGTGTGTAAATGCCTGGGACTCTGAACAGGGGACTACCTCTCATATTCATTCCTAGCCCTTCACATCTTCAAAACACTGTGCAAACATGGCAGTTCTGCTGCGAGGGTTCCCTGTCCTGAGGCCTTTCACCAGCCTTGTTAGAAGATTTGTGGAGTGCTCCTTTCATCTAGCCCTGATGCACTGGGCTCCAGAATAAGGCATATAAATAGTGGATCCCAAAGACACTTGAGTTTTCTCCCTCCTTCCTTCTCTTCTTAAAGGGTAGGTCTACACAGCAAAAAAATCCCACAGCAGTGAGTGTCAGAGCTCAGGTCAACCTGGGCCTGGGGGGCTTGCACGATGGGGCTAAAAGTGGAGCTGTTCCTGCTCGGGCTGGAGGCCAGGCTCAGAAACCTGGCAAGAGGGTGGCAATAGCCCAGTGCTCTTTTTAATCCATGTAGCCCTTAGCCATAGGCCTCCTAATACCTGGAGGCCTCCAAGTGCCAGTCATTCTGTCTTCTTGTATTTTCCCTGGAGTCTGTTTTCTCAAGCCTTTCTTGGCTGAATACTGTGGCAACAAGCTAGACCAATAAAGAACCAACCATCTTCCTTTTCCCTTGGATTATCTCGGTCTACTGCTCTTGATTCTGCCATTGCCTATCTTAGGGTAGGAACAGAGATGGAATCGACTCTATGTCCGAGGGGGAGAAACAGCAAGATTTTTCTTCCTTACACATGAGGGCAAAGATCAAAAAGCCTAGAGTTTAGGCAGAAAAGCTCTCCAGTTCCCAGTTTTACCTTGTCCAGCATGGCATCTCCACGCTCCTTCAGGATGATCTTCATCCATAGTCCAGCTGCCGTGGCACAGGTGGGGCTAGCAGACAGCAGACCACCCAATGTGGCCGCAATAAAGTCTGTGGCCTGTTCGGAGGGAAAGTACTCACTAACAACCTGGGAACAAATCAAAAACAGGAGAGACCGCAATGATGTTTGGCTCCAGCACTTTTAAAAATGGAAAAAAAGATATACCTGCATCAGCAAATGGTGAATTAGCCTCCTGTCTAGCTCGCCATTTGGGATTACAATTCTCTCTCTAGTCTATAGACTACATTTTTGTATTCTACACTAATGATATCAGGTTAGAGGCAAAGACTCTGTTGCATAGTTAGCACAACATTGTACTGGATATGCAGGAGGTAAGTTTCCCTTTGTAGTCTCTTACATACACTGCATCTTTTTACAGCATATAGAAGTCAGTCAAGAGAGGCATGCACACAAATATCGGCGAAGGCAAACCCACAAGGTGACGGAATGAATCCTGGGTGGTTTCTCAGCTTGATGTTCCACTAACACAGTTTTTCTCCTGGATGGCTGGATGGCAGGGCCGGCTCCAGGCACCCGCCAAGGAAGCTCGTGCTTGGGGCGGCAGATTGCAAGGGGCGGTGTTCCGGCCAATCTTAGGGCGGCATGGGGGTTCTTTTATTTCATTATGTTTTGTGCTTCACTGCTCTGGATCAGTGAGAAAGCAAGTGCGTATTTTCATGGGCGTGCAACGTTCTGTGGAATCTGGTTTTTACGTGGCATTCAGAGCACACATCTATGAAAAGCATCTTGCTGGTTACTAGCAGCCAACGCCCCGCTCCCACAGCTCGCTCCGAGTACGGAAAGGCATCATGAAAGAGCAAATGTCAAATGAACGGTGCCCGGTCACTCGCACATCCGCACAAGCTTTTTGAGTCAGTTACCCTGGCCATTTTGGAAGATGCCTGAAACAGAGTCTCGGGGTCTGGAGCTGTTAGTGCTTCACGGAGACATCTCAGCTCCTCCTCTGCTGAGCCCAGGTTTATGGACTGGCCTGGAGTGGAGAAAAGGAGAAAAAGTACTGTAACGATTAAGGAAACTGCATCCCTACTGCATGGATCTTCATACGGGAGGATCCATGTGCTATGTTGTCATCAGCATAGTGTAAAATCTTGGTCCCACTGAAGTCAATGGCAAAACTCCTGTTGACTGGAATGGAGTCGGGATTACACCCTAAAATGTCTGAACGTTAACAGTAGTGGTATGTTATTGTGAATGATCCAGGATTGAACAAGCACTGTATTCAGCTTGGAGCAGCTTTGTGTGTGTGTCTGGTTTCAGTAGTCTCTCTGCTCTCACTATTTACATCTAAGCTCCTATTCAAGTACAACTCATGCAGGTAGATCAGAGGTTCCAGTTTAGAGGTGAATCTCTCCACCAAACTCTCCTTGTAAAAGAGACGGGGATAGACAAAAAACTTTGGCAAGAAACCCAGGCTCATCATCAGTCACTTCTAAACAATGCTGGGATTACTATGTTGTACATTCAAAGGTTGGAGTCCCTTATTCTGTTTCTGAATCACCAACACTGTTTTTAGGACTGATTAAGAATCATTGGAAATAGGATGACCAGGGGTCCCGATTTTATAGGGACAGTCCCCATTTTGGGGTCTTTTTCTTAGATAGACTCCTCTTATCCCCCACCCCCTGTCCCGAGGTTTCACATTTGCTGTCTGGTCACCCTCATTGGAAATGGCCTTAAACGATAACCAAGCTCTATCCCTTAACATCTAACCATTAGGTGAAAAGAATATCCTACTCTTTCACAAAGGGGAAAAATGGCCTCTACTTACTCCAATAGCTCAGAATGCTCATGACAGAGGGCTGCTGGAAGAACTTTTTGTTTACAGAATTATTCCAGGAAACCCCTCCAATCCAGCCAGTGGCAGGGTAAAGAGAATGAAAATGTTTAGTACCAAGGGCTTGTCTCCATGGAGATATTCAAGAAAGCTAATCCCCATTCATTTTCAAAATGCATTAGTTAAACTTCATTCAACACCTGTGGGGACACACTTATTTAGAATTAAAGTGGCCTTCATTCAGGTTAGTTTCATTCATGGAATTCACTACAATTAATAAGGCCCATTTTAATTCAGAATCAGAGCATCCACACATGTGTTTAATGCCATTTACCTCATGCACTTGAAATGTACACCTTTAGTTCATTTGGATTAACTTTCCTTCCTGTCCCTGTGTAGACAAGCCCTAAGGAATTTAGCCCTTATCTACCTGTATGCAGACCATTTATTAGTTGTACAGTTCCCAAAAGTGTGCTAGGCTCTTTACACATCAGAATCTTCTCTTCTAATGAGGTATTTACAAGATGCCCACCATTCTGTTATCTAAGCGACAACAAACAGGACAGAAAGAACTAGATAGGCAGACAAATGGACATTACAACAGTGAAAGAAGGTGAAGAATTCCTTATACCTGCTAATGGTCTCCTCACCTTGTATACAGAGAAGGCAGCTGATACAATCAACCACCCACTGACGGGACGTGGCCAGCGAATCACAGCTGTATGGTGCTATTAGTCCAATCAGAGATCCAAACTGATCAAAAGTTCCCTGAGTCTAATGAAAAAAGAACAAAGAACGAAGAATGAATGGTCTCCAGTTGGACTAGACTTCACTTGCCATCCTTATTGTTCAGACCAGTCAGCTCTGTGTTTTTTGGGGAACCAGGGCACAGTATCTAGCCTGTCTGACTCATGAAAGACACCCCCCGCCCCCACCAGTCTCTGTTTGAACCAAAACCCATCAGAGAAAAGGCTTGCAGAGAACAATGAAGGGTGTTGGGAGACACACCTAGACCCCTCCTGAGAAGGGTGACAAGATTAAGACATCTCCATTTGCATACAGAATGAAGAACAGAGACAACTCCCCTAGCCTCATCTGCATGAAAGATGGGATAGGAATTAGCATGAAGAATGAGGAACAGAGAACCTCACTGAACTCTGGGACCAGAAAAGTAGAGACGCATTGCATCATGGGAATCCCTGCTCCAGATGCTAATGAACCTATGCCTGCGCACACCTAGCTCAGCAATTATCAGACCAATTCTAGTAATAAATCTTTATTATCCTAAAATACTGAAGCAGCCTAGTTGCCTTGTGAGCTCCCTGGAAAAAACCACCACCCATAGCCAAGAGTGATCAGCTCCTATTGTCTAGCCTAAAGAAAACCCTTGAAAACCCATTAGTTTACCCATAAACAAATCTAGTGTTCTCCCTTGAACCATTGTATTTTCTCTACAAAACCCCCTACCTATGCCCAAGTAAGGGTTCTGATGTATAGACCCAAACTCTGCATCAGTTCCACTGGGATTCCATCTCCTGACTGATTGTGCTGGGGGCTCTGCCTGTCTCCAGCACTCAGGACCCGGAGCTACCACCATTACCTGGGAACCCGACCCAGTTCAAGCCTCATGGAGTGGATGAGATTCCCACCCCTCGCCCCTCCGTTTTCTTTTCTTCCTCAGGTATTAACCTTTCAAATGTAACCATTATGTTTGTTTAGCCCTCCTTGTGTAGTTATCACTATTATTCAATAAATAACTTTTATGGTTCAGCTGGTTGCTTCTCTCTCCCTCTCTCTCGCTCTCCAAATTTTACTCTGTATTTTCCGCTTCCCCCATTTACTCTGCAGCAACCCTTCTTTTGCCTAAGCTAAAGGTCCCGGTAGCGCCCAAAAATACTGTGGGGTTTGTTCATGAAGTGGGTTACTACCAGTACAATTGTAATGTGGAAGTGGGATAGGGATGTGTTAAACTTGGGGCACATAAGAGGGGAGCAGCTGAAAGTGCTGCTTAACCCAGCCCATTGAGTACAGGGACATATGAGAGGATCAGCTGGAGAGTGCTGATTGACCTGGTCCGCTCAGACTTGCTCTGCTAGTGTGAGCGTACGTGTGTGCGTGTTCATCTAGTTCTAGGGCTGGAGGAACCCAGCCCTGGGGAACCTAGATCCTGCAGGGTAGCTCCATTGGGAGGGCACTTGCAGAAGGAAGGAGTAGAGCTCCATATGAACACACAAGTGACATAAGCAGCACATTCATAGAATTACAGACCCCCCCCTCCCAAGAAGAGTAACCCAAATCAATGAGCCTACCCCAAAGTAACAGGCACATCTGGTAACATTGTGCCCCTGGTTCCTGTACTGTACTGGGTAATGCACATTGGAAAACATAATCCCAATTGTACATAGAAATGGATGGGGTCTAAATTAGCTGTTATCACTCAAGAAAGAGACCTCAGAGTCATTGTGTACAGTTCTCTGAAAGCATCCGCTCAACATGCGGTCAAAAAAGCTAACAACATGTTAGGAACCCTTAGGAAAGGGATCGATAAGAAGACAGCAAATATCATTATGCCACGATAGGAATCTACAGGACCCCCACACCTTGAATACTGCGTGCAGTTTTGGTCATCTCATCTCAAAAAAGATGTGTTAGAATGGGAAGAAATACGGAGAAGAGCAACAAAAATTAGGCCTATGGGATAAATTCTCACCCAAGGGAGATTAACAAAAGAGCGACGTTTCAGCTTGGAAAAGAGACGACTCAGAGGGAATATGCTAGAGGTCTATAAAATCATGACTGGTGTGGAGAAAGTCAATAAGGAAGTGTTATTTAGCCCTTCACCTAACACAAGACCGAGGGGTCCCCCAATGAAATTAATAGGCAGCAGGTTTAAAACAAACCAAAGGAAGCATATCTTCACACAATGCAGTCAGAAGACAGGATACTGGGCCAGATGAACCATTCTTTTGCGGGAGGCAGGTTAGCCATTCTTATGTTTTATGTTCTTAGCTGGTTAAATAGAAATTTTCCTTTACCACCCTGGGAGCATAAGAACCAAGAATGCATTTGTGACACTGGCAGACCAGGCAACCTGTGTATGACCCATAATAACTTAACAAGAGGCACTTCCACTGTATCAAGACAGTTCACTTGCATGTGAATTTCAAAGAGATGGATTAGACTAGCAATCCTCAACTCATTCAAAAATGAACAATAGATGCTAAGTCTATTTGTCTGTGTTGATCTATACGCGGTTAGAAGTTTCACAATGTAACCAAATTAGCTTGTCGATGCTCATTCCCTTTCAGGTCTTCATTATGTATGCAAAGTCTTCAGTTAACCTTAAAATCAAAGATGTAAGATACTGCAGGAAACTAATAATTTCTACATTGTCTTCAGCTTAACTCTCTGTGTTATAATGGAAGAACGGCTAATCACCTTATGCGAATGAGTAACTAGTTTACTGTGTATGCACAGGAAATAGTAGATTAGCTTCAAAGCAAAGTACAGGAGGCGATCTGCATTGCCTAGTCTTTCTCAGGGGAAGGTCCTGCTGTAACCATTTTTGTGAGGTAGGCTTGTCAGCCTGTTAGAATAGCTAGAAAAGAGAAGGCTCGGGCCTCATCCTGTCATCTCTAGTCTGCTGAAACTTTGAACAGGGAAAGTGTAAGCCATAGGACAGAGAGCTTCCAAATCATCATTTGAAAGAACCTGGAAAATGCATGGAAAAACTAACAGTCTTTACATCTAAGCTGCCTTTGGATTCTGATCTGTTGGGATGATTCCAGAGAGACTTGTACAAGCCAGCAGTTTATTCCATCACTGTTGTGATCCTGAACTATGAACATTGGCAGTCACTTGTATGGATATTGATCTTTTAACCATTTGTAACTCTCTTCTTTCTTTTAAGAAGAAATCTTCAATTTCGTTATTAAGGATTGGCTGGCAGCATGCTATTTGGGAAAGACCTGAGATTCACCTTGACCTGGGGATAAGCATCTGGTCCTTTATGATGGGTGAACCTCACATATGGTGAATCAGGTTTTCAGTAACCCCTCACTATATTAGACTGGGCTGTTTAGATGGGAGCCTAGGTCTGGAATGCCAAAAGGGGACCGTGTTTGGCATTTTGTAAACTAGGGTGGAAGCTCTTTTGCTGTTGACTTGGTGCATGTAATTCTAGAATCAGCCATCAGTTTGGGGGATTGTCTGCCCTCTACTTCTTGCAGTCTGCCCGGAGTGTGGTCACAGCATTGTTGTGTAAACCTCTCTCTTATGGAAGCAGAGGGATCTTAGTCACTTTGAGATCCCAGCTGCTGCCCTGGAAGCTTTTTTCATGCATTTGCGTTGAGTGTCAGATCGGATAGAAGCAGGGAAGTCAGCTCAAGGAAGAGGAAGGCTATACTCACTGTGCTATGAACTGTCTCTTGATAGGCAGTCAGCAGCTGGATGGTGGCCTGCAAGGCCCTTTCTCTCTCCCACTCCTTCTCTGAATGGAGCCATGTCTCTAGTAGCTGTTGGTAGAGCAGGGGAATGGACAGAGTTAGTACCAGAAAATCCCTCCCAAAAGTTCCTCTTAAACAGGTTTAATTGTCACTAAAATCCCTCTCCAAAGCACCCGACCTCCATGGAGCGAAGGAATTACATGTCTAATGGAAGTCCCAGGGACCAGATTCACCTCTGAGTGATTGAAGACAAAGGAGTTACATGAGAGATGAACCTGGGCCTGTGTACGTGATGTCTCCTGTAGACTGTCTGATGGGAGCTGTCTACCACATTGCATGCTGTTTGATGTCTGCTGCTGTGTTCTGTTTCCTGGGCAACTTCTCCCACATTGAGTGGCCAAATGACAGAGAGGAGCGTTTCTTTTTATTAATTTGAAAAAGAGCAGAGAAGTCCCCCCCGAAGCCCAGCTCCTTTTAGAACTTCATTTTTATACTGAAGGTGCATCAAACTCCCCACCCCTCAGCTCTTCAAGATATTCTGTTCATGTCTGAGGAACAGGAAGTCTCCTCTGGATGAGTTTCCATACACAGGGCTTAACTCAATATGAATGAATTCCTCTTTGAAGAAGTGATCAGTTTCAACTGGTTCTCTTGGATTTGGCTACTGCAGTGGTGATTTTCTTGCCGGTCCAAGTAGTGTCAACTACATTGTAAGAAGTTGGTCCCAATCCAGCCCTGGCATAAAATGGCATAGCTTCTGTGGATTTCAGCAGGGCACATGCCTGCTTATCCCAGGAAGAATTTGGTGCTTTTTCCCCCGACAATTCACTCCACTGTGGAAAATTCCTCCACAACTGAAGCTTGACCCCCTAAATCTCTGACTCTTCCCTGCAGTAACACAACAAACAAACAAACAATCTTCAACATGGTTCAATGGTCTACTCACTTGAAACATTTCCTGGAACCAGTGTGCGGTTGGTTCTTCCTCCAGCAAAGTCTTCATTAGCTTGCCAAGGGCTTCCAAGGACTCTACGTACAGTGACTGAAACCAGAAGAGAAGGAGTGAGGCTCAGCACAGATAATTTGTGTGTGTGTGTGGGGGGGGGGGGACGACTGGGGGCTAGGGAAAGCGAACCATAACCTTGCTAGGGAGGCCATGTGTGACTGCCATCACCCAGTGCCTGCTGGGCAGAAATACAGTGGATGGTGCCTGAGGAGAATTGTTGTCACGTACCTGTATAGGCAGAGCATCCTTTGCTGTCTCACCTTCCTCTTTCATCATCTTCTCCAGGGGAGGGAGGGGAAACAAACTTTTGAAACACTGATGAAGGAGCTCACGGTTTTCCTTCAAGGTCAAAGATGGTTTGAGTTTGCTGGCAGAAGAAAGAGAGAGAGAGAAAAGTCATGCATTAGACTCAGTACCACCTCCAAGTGAAAGAAATGGGTCCAATGACTGGAGATTGTCTCAATCTAAAACCCCAAATGCAAACAACCCTTCACTTTGCAGCTGAGCACCTCTTTGCACCTCTATTAAGTATTGGCTCATTGAGAAGTAAAGCTAAAGCTTCAAGTCCCCTTTTTAGAGAAACCCACAAGCTTCCTTCCCCCTGCCAGCAAGCCAGACACCTCCCTCCCCATCTGAACTCTCCTGCATTGGACTGCATGCCCCACAACCTCCAAGTTTGTGTCTTTCAAGCACAAACCTCCAAATGGACACATTCAAACCCTCAAGAACTAAAGTTCTGCTGGTGAGCAGCATGTGAGCCAAATCCGGCAGGCATCAAACTGCTCCCAACCTGGCACTCATGAACTAACAAAGACGACGTCACAGTGCCAGGAAATATGGCAGAAAATAGCCTACCTCAGATGTCTAATGGCAAGAATTGCCTTGTAGCGAACTGGAGATGCCAGGGAATCCAGTGGTTCCTTTTTAATGAAGTCCTGAAATGCACGAATAGGGAAATTAAAAAAAATGGGAAATGGATTTGAAAGGCAGAGAGGCTTTCCTCTCACACCCTGAAACAGGGCCATATGCCAGGTCTGTAATAAACAGACACTGTTCTCGGCAGGCTCTCTGCCTCAGAAATGGACCGTAGGGCCATCTGCAGGCTATACAGAGGACAGAAAGATAACTCCCCAGACACAAGCCATTCCTGCCACTTACAGCCCACAATAGGTCTGCATCCCTGCCAAGCTCAGAGTGGACCCAGCAGCATTCTGGGTGCCGTGCAGGTAGCTCATGAGACTGCAGTGGTACAGTCACAGCCAATGGATAAAACAACATCTACCTGGAAACCCAGTCTCATGACATTACAACAAACTCCTTTGTACTTCAGTCCTCAAAGCTCCTCATCACTCACCAGCATGTAGCCAAGGAGCTCCAGTTTGTAAGAGAATTCGAACTCCTGGGAGTCTCTGGTCTCCAAAATGGCACAGCTAATCTCCGTGACATTCTGGATGAGGGTTAATTTTAGGTGCATGTCCTACATAATCCAGAAGGAGAAACAAGAGGATGTGGATGAGAAACGGAGAGAAGAACCAGAGTCCAGAAGATAAAGATCAGGAATTAAATCTAGCCACAGGAGAGGAGAGAGGTGTCCACAGACCCCAGAAGGCAGAGGACCCTGGCTCTGCACCCACCTCAGAAGAAGAGAAAACCCAGGTTCATGAAAGAAATCCAGGGCCACTTACACCAGAGCAGCCAGGACTCCTGCTTGATGTAGCAAGGAAATCAAGCTCTGTGCAATTTAAACAAGCAACTTGTGGATAGAAAAGGCAAGAGCTGAGGGCAGATTATTTAGAATTTACCTTGTTTGTAAGAGCGATGCCCAGCACCTGAAAAACAAAATGCAAAACAGCTATTAGCAATGTCTATAGTCCCACATAACACACATCCTCAAAATGGCCTGGCTGGTGAATATGGAGCAGAGAGAAATCATGATTGTTAAATCTTCCAAAAGGCAGGAAATGTATCCAGAGGGGGTGTTTTGCAGAGGTCAAGATCAGGGGCCATCCTATGGAATATTTGCATTTGTGAACTTCTGGAGGATATCTGTTTGGTTCAACTGTGATCAACTTTTTTGACAAAGGCTAAATGAGATTCTCACTTAGACAGGGCAGAATTGAATGGCAAAGTGACGTGGCGAGGTTGCACTGAGAGGAGAGTCAGTACCAGCAGTCAGACACCTAGGGAACAGAAATAACGAGCACACAGACAAACAAGACGACAGAGAAGAGGGAAGGGAAGTAGTGAGTCCAAGAAACAGAGTGACAGCAAAGAAACTAAATACAAGTTAGCACCATTCTCTCTTGGCTAGCAAAAGATAGAGCTAGATACACATACATATTAGGGGAGTTAGAGTGTTATTCTGAATAGCCTGAGTGTGACTCCATGTGAATTACTGTGCAGCTGTGCTCGACAGAATTTCAGAAGAATATATAAAAACTAGAGAAAACACAAAGAAGAGCAACAAAAGTGATACAACATGTGACAGCTCACGCTCCATCCATTACAGTTTTAAATTTGAAACATTTGACAAATTATTGCTCAAAGGAGAGTTTTAGAAAATACAAGCCCTCTCTCTATAAACTCAGAGGCAATGCTATAACTTCAGGGTAATGCTCCTCACAGTTGTCACGCAAAAGCACTTACCTGACAACTGGTTCTGTAATGGTGAAGGACGTTCCCTGTGATGTCTGCCTCGACTCGGGAGAGAAGCTGCTCTTTTGGAGCATGGACAGCCACGTTGCTGTATGTCAGCATCAGGGTGCGGCGAGTCTTGCCTCTTTTCCCATGGTGGTAATCCTAGACAATAGGAAACATCACTAGAGACAAGTTCTTCTGATTCATTTGGCCTTGGAATGAATCAAACATTGGTGGAGCCGGGCCCCCGAGCCTTGAATACTGCTGGATCCCGGGCACCATGAGCCCATAGAACTCGCCGCCCCATTGCCATCATTCCCACTGGGTAACTCTGACCCAGAGAGCCGAAAAGGCTGAACCGACAGCAGTGGAGTACATGGGAGCTGAGTCATTGACACTGGTGGGTACAAGATCAGGCGCTAAATGTCTTGCCTAAGGCTGCACAGTGAGTAAATGGCAGAGCCAGCAATGGGAGCCCAGAGGCCTAGTCTCCTGCTCTATCCTCTAAATCAGTGGTGTTCAACCAGGGGGACTTCTGTACCCCTGAGGGTCTGCAAGGGTCTTCCAGGGGGTATATCAACTCATCTAGATATTTGCCTAGTTTTACAGCAGATGACAAAGAAAGCACTTGCAAAGTTACTAACTCAAATTTCATACAATGGCTTCTTTAGACTACTCTATATACTGCCCACTGAAATGCAGGTACAATATTTAGATTCCAGTTGATGTATTTTCTAATTCTAGGGCAAAAATGGGAAAATAAGCAGTCTTTTTTTCAGGAATAATGTGCTAGGACCCTTTTATAATTTTATGCCTTATTTTGTAAGCAAGTAGTTT
The DNA here is from genome assembly GCF_965140235.1 of Caretta caretta. Taxonomy (NCBI): domain Eukaryota; kingdom Metazoa; phylum Chordata; order Testudines; family Cheloniidae; genus Caretta; species Caretta caretta. The sequence continues at coordinate 17,915,638 of NC_134225.1, forward strand.
TTAAGTGAGGTGAAATTTGGGGGACACAAGACAAATCAGTCTCCTGAAAGGGGGACAGTAATCTGGAAAGGTTGAGAACCACTGCTCTAAATCAGAGGTTCCCTAATTGTCATCCGTAGACCACTGGTGGTCTACCTAAAGCGGGTTGGTAAGCCACATGTTGCTTGCAACACCTCCTCATTTCCAGCTACTAACCTGGAATAAAAAACAGCTAAAAATACCTTCAATGCTTTTCCATGCAAGCAACTGATGTAGTTCCCACACATTGTGCATGGGAGGGGCGCTCAAGCCATGAGACATCAGACGGTAAAAATCATTTGAGAGAACCCCAGCTCCACATCGTGCTCCTGTCTGCTGAACGGCAGGCATCACGTGGAACGCATACACTGGGGGACAATGCTAGCTGACCAGAGCCGACACTACCGTGGGGCTGCTGCCCCTGCTTTAGGGGGAGAGGAAGTTTGAGAGAACCCCCTGGCTCCTTTACCTTCAGGCGGCTGACGAACCCAGAAATCTTAACCTGGCTCATTGCAGCCCCAAACTCCTGAAGTGCCTTCAAGGTGAGGTCCAAGTGGCTCGCAGCACAGACTGCGAGGATGGAGACGACTCCCTGTCACCCAAGAGAAATACAGGTTAGGATCGAACCAGGTGTCTGATAGAGCCCACGAGTCCATTCCTTTCACCCAAAGTGGTGTAAAGTGCCAATCAGGCCTGAGACACATGGGGAGTCGGCGCTGAGTGAAATAGCAATCAAGAGGATAGGAAGCAAAATGGCATTTGTCCCAGGCCAACTCAGAGCTGAGCCCCACAGGGAGCATTCAGGGATTACTTGGTAAAATGGGGAGAGGGACAGAGGCCTCACCTGTCTCTCAGGGGCTTCCATATAATCTGCTGTCGTCAGAAGTGTATGAATCTGTGATTTAACATGGACCAGGTCCTGACAAGCTGCTAAGGACGTTCCTAGCGCCTTATACAGGAAACTCTGAAAGAAAGAGACCAGCCCTGGGATATCAGGAACACAACGTGCCTGTCAGTACAGACCCAGCTCAGCAACACTCAGGAAGGAACAAGACAGCCAAGTCCAAGCACGCATGCTGCAGAAACATCCCATCGTCTAGCCCAGCCAGAGAACCAACAATGCAGTACAGACAAGCAGCCTGTCCAAGCAAATATTGGAAGGGCAGGGGGGCAAGAGAGCAGGGAATAAGTACAAACAAATTTTATACGCAGAATAAAATATCAAATAATGAAACCTTGAGAGAAACCTTATGCAGCCCTCCAATCAGAATTTCAGGGGAAAGTAACTAGAAACTAAACCTTAACAAAAAGAAAAGGAGTACTTGTGGCACCTTAGAGACTAACCAATTTATTTGAGCATGAGCTTTCGTGAGCTAATGGTATACATCTGATGAAGTGAGCTGTAGCTCACGAAAGCTCATGCTCAAATAAATTGGTTAGTCTCTAAGGTGCCACAAGTACTCCTTTTCTTTTTGCGAATACAGACTAACACGGCTGTTCCTCTTAAACCTTAACAGAGAACAAACCTTCTCTTTGGAGGGACTGGCATAGCCGGCCATCTGCCAGCTCAACTCAAGGGATATCTGGCTGCTCCAGGCACTGTTGTCTATCATCTCCAGAGATGTTCTTAGGAACTGCGTGTAAAACCAGAGTTAAAGCAGATGGTTAATTGCAAGAATGTGGGGGCTGTTGTGGGGTTTGGGGTTTTGTTTGGTTGGTTGGTTTTTGCTTCCTTGTTCTGTTGTAAACTTTCCAATATTCAGGTGTCCTGGGAAGATTATTTCCCTATTGAGAACTATAAACATTGACAACCCAGACTTCCTCTGCCTCTTGTTCTTGAACCTTTGCCTGAGGATTCCTCTCAGTCCCCAAACCCAGATGGACAGTGAATTGGAGAATGAGATGGAGCCAAGACATCTGACCATCGAGGAGTGATTTTCCAGTGGATGGACGATGGCTCTAGTCAACTTTGAACAAAGGGCCCTGGACTACGAAGGACCAGGCACCTTCTCTGAAGTGCTATGGACCCTTTATGACACCTCCCGAGGTACCCAGGGTTGTGAGGGACCTCACTACCACCTGCCCTTAGCATGAGGAAGCCTTCTCTGTACCTGCCAAGTGTCAGCTCCTGACTCTGCCAGTCACAGGAAACACAAGCACACCCTTCTCACCCCGTCCAGGATCCACTGTCCTTCCACAGATAAGCAATCAGTACACTCCAACCGCTCGCCCTCTGGACATCCCCAGAATGTCCAGCCCCTATTCCACTGGACACTCACAGAATTCAGAGGTTTGCTACACACCACCTTACCAGCTTCACCTCAGCATCACCGCTCCATTTCACACACTTCAATACATTGACAGTGAAAAGAAGTAGAGTTTAATTCACCAAGATCAGAGATTTGAGAAGCAGCAAGAATAATTAATGTACACAAATGGTTACATAAAAATAAAATCCTAACACACTTCTAGAGCTTCAACTTAAAGAACCAAACAGTCCCCTGTCTCACAAGGGATAGCTCCCCCAAATCTCTCTCCCAGCAGGAAACACCCAGACCAAATGTGATCCTCCATTCATAAGACAAGCCAGTTGGCAATTTGTCCAATAGGTGAAGGATACCTGGTGCAGGATACCTCTGGACCTCCAGATATAGTTCCAAGCATCCATTGTCCGCTTGTAAAAAGGGTACCCCCCTATTGTTTGTTTGTTTTTCTTGTCTTGAATCTCCTCTGGAGACTTTGCAATCACTTGATTAGAATTTTGCTCTATTGATTAGCATCCACTGTGAATAATTACTCAGTCTACATACAGCCATTCAAGCAGCTAAGCATCTTCTGCCTGAAAGAAACTTCTTTATCACCTTCTGGTGACCAGCCCCAACACACAGACCTTCAAAGCATCAATTTCAGTAGACAACCATAACGCCTTAGATATTATCCATCCAGTCACTGTGCAACGATTATGAGGATTATGCAGTGTGGCACAGGCATCCAGGAAAGGCTTTACATGACACCCTTTGATGATATAGAGATCAGATCCAGGGAATCCTGGGAACCCTATGCACTCCTGTGGCCTCTGCCAGTGGGTACCCAAAGGACCCGGGGTCACACCCTCAACTCCCATTGAAGTCAGCCAGAGGTTAGGAACTCTCAGCACTTTGCTGTTTCAGGCCCGACTTTTGAACAGCAGCCAGGAAATATCAGAAACCTCACAAGAGAACCTAATCTTAGTTGATTTTTGAGCCCAAAGAATTTCAAATGAGGCTGGATCTGGAATGGGAAATTCTAGAGTGTAATCCAACCCCAAATGGAACTCCAAACCTTCTGGGGCTTCTTTGTCACGAGGTCCTTTCCTTTCATTTTCAGCCCTTGCCATAAAAATCTTCCTTGTCTGGATTTACATGAGGCTGTAAAGAGCTCTTTCTGACCACAAAGACTTCTCCATGAGATACAGACACCAAACCTTGTCTTGTCTCTTTTCCTTTTTGGGTTTCTCAGAGCAAGTTTTCTTTTGAGTGGCAAATAGAAAAAAAAAATCCTTTAGACGTCCCCCAGTGATGCATTAGCACCATTAGCATGCTGGGTTTCTGGTTAAGTTTTGTGTTGTTCCCAGGGGTAATACAGAGGGATTTATAACTAGAGCTGGTTGAACAATAGTAAGGCCATTTCACAAAACAAGTGGGATTTTTTTGTTTTCTTGATTTTTCAACATACAAATGAAAAGTGAAAATACAAAAATATTTTGCTTTTCAAAATCAAAAATGACCATTATTCAATTCTTTGTTTTCCCCATTTCCTTGCCTTTATCCCTCATCCCCGTGCTTTTTTCCCCCTCTTCCACTTTGTGATTGAAAAGCGGAGGGGGGCGGAGGGGGGAAGGAGACAAACAGCAAAGCAACTGGAAAAAAAAATCAGCTGCAGTTTCAAAAAACTAAACATTTTCTATTTGGGTTGGGGTTATTTTGTTTTGGGGTTTTCTTGTGTGTGTGTTAAAAAAAAAAAAAAAAAGAACCCTGAAAAATTTGAAAATGTCCCATGAAAATACAAAGGCCATTTTTAATTGAACAAAAGTTGCAAATGAAATGGTTTGACCAGCTCTGCTTATAATGAATAATTTATCATTAATTTTTTCCCCAGCTGATATATATGGAGGGGGAAGAGAGGACTGTGACAATACATCTGAAAGCCATCCTCTACCTGAAGCAGCATGTGCTCCCACCGTGCATGGTCCAGGGAATTCTCTGTGTTTCCTATAAAGCAGGAGGCAAAACAATAATGTCACCTAGATTAGCAAGAAGAGTCATCCCAGGTATCTCCTTTGCAATCAGTCCTTCTAAAACTCCTGGTCTGCCAAGCTGGAACATACCTGGGCTTTCAAGGCGAAATGGAACTGTACCTATTGGGTTCTGGGAGAGTCACCCTGCTCCTGTCCTGAGGGGCTTAAAACAGCCCTGGGCGAGGGCTGTAGGAGGGAAAGAGGTGAGAGGTTTTTCGCAGGAGTGGGTGGGTGAGATTCTGTGGCCTGCATTGTGCAGGAGGTCAGACTAGATGATTATAATGGTCCCTTCTGACCTTGATATCTATGAATCTATGAAAGGGATTAACAAGAGCTGGGCTGACAGGGAAAGCAGCTACAGCTGTAGCCAGGGTAATCAGGGCCCAGCTGGCCCTTATAAGAGGGCCGTGGGCCAGTAGGAGAAGGTCTTTCTCTCTAGTTTTGAAGGGAATAGGGCCTGCCTGCAGAAAGGGTACTGGGAATGAGGGTGGGCTGGGGAAAGGCCAGAGCAGCAGGGAAGCTCTAGGCTGGCAACTCCCCAGGCTATCGGGCCTGGTCCAAGGCCCATAGGGGTACTGGGTTGCAGGGAAAGGCAGCAGACCCAAACCCCCTTGCCTGTGGTGACTGGCTCTTACACTGCAATCTGCCCCAAGGTGCAGGGGCCCAGACTGAGGCAAGGTGGGAATTAGAGGGTTGGGCTTTCCCCAGAGAAGGGAGACCCATAGAGAGTGAGGGGGTACTGCCAGGGCGCAGCACCCTGGGTAAAAAGGGCACCGGGGTCTGAGAGGGACACGGGCCTGCAGAGGGTGCTCTGTGCTGGAAAGAGCTAATTCCCAGATGGCCAGCAGGAGGCGCTGCAGGGGTGAGTCGTTGCGCCATCACAGGGACCTGCGCCAACGTTCTTTGTTGGACCAACAGAAAATGTCCTGTTTCAGAGTAGCAGCCGTCTCAGCCTGTATCCGCAAAAAGAAAAGGAGGACTTGTGGCACCTTAGAGACTAAGAAATTTATTGGAGCGTAAGCTTTCGTGAGCTACAGCTCACTTCGTCAGATGTTACCTACCCTGCTGGCATTTTTATTCAGGGTCCGTCAACCCACCAGGAGTGAGATGCTGAGCACTCCCAATTCCTCTTGACTTGAATGGGAGCTGAGGGTGCTGAGCACCTCACAAAACTCTTCAGCACATCAGAAGACTGGGTTTAGTAGGAATACAAACTTTTCCTGCAGAATCAGAGATTCTGGACTTGATCCGAACTGGATGTAAATCGGTGTAGCTTCACTGAAGTCAATGGAATTATACTGATTTACATCAGCTGAGAATCTGGCCCTGTTTCTGAGTGTCCAGCTCTAACCTAGCCTTCTTTAATGGCGGCACAGTGTAGTGCTGGGGACTCTGTACAGCCGCAGCAAGGAGGGAAGATACAGCTCATTTTTTAAAATCTTTTTTGGAATATCAAACCCGCTTGTCCATGGGGGGGTTCGACGTTCATGAGAAACATAGCAGGCTTGTGCTGCACCTAGGGTCTGTCCTGCTCCCCAGAGACTAGACCGGCGCAGCTACGTCACTGGAGCTCTGCTGGCATAACGCCATCGTGTAGACGCAGCCTGCGCTGACTGAAGGGTTTTTTCCATGGAGGTCAATAGAGTCATACCACTGTAAAATTGGTGAAAGACATTATTAGGCCCACAATACCTAGATTCTCCCTAGGGCACCCACTTGGCCAACCTAGCTTTTATGGCGCAGGTTTCCTTACAAAAAGACAAACTCTGGGTTTTTTAATCGAATCCCCCTTGAAAGTAAACGTGGGGTTTAATTTTCAGAAAAAGTCCGTTTGCAAAATCAGACTCTCTATGTAACCCCAAAATCTTTCACTAACCTCCAGCTTCATGCGTATTGACCTTCCCAAAAAATAACCTAGCAAAGGCGTGGGGGAAAGTGCTGTGACATTTCCATTCAGCTGAAACCTTCCTGGCCTGATTCTGCCCTGTTTGAATTGGCCTCAGTGGTTCACAGTTATCCAGAGGAAGGAAAAGTGTGGGCCTAGAAGCCCCATTTCAATTCCCCACTGTTCCCACGTACTGCAACAGGAATGGCACAACACACGTCAATACGAAGCTGCATTTTCTGGCTTCCCTTCTATTCTCTATGGACCACACTCCTCCTAACTAACACTTTACCTTCAATGTACTGCAGCAGAGATGGGATCTTTACTACCCACATCTCACCCACTGCTGCATGGACAGTTTGGTGCAGGGCCTTTAGTAACTGCAAGGCAGCACAGCCGTGTCCTTCTCTTTCATAAGGGGATGAGGCTACTACCTGTCAATGAGAGAGAAAGAACAGGCTAAGTTTTGTCAGCACAATACCAGTTTGTTCCTGAGGGAGGGAATAGTTCAGAGACTCTCATTGTGGAGACAATCCAAGAGAGTTGTTGCTTCTACTGCAGTGCCTTCCTGAAGAAGAAAGCATTCTAGCTAGTAGGAGGATGCAGGACAGTGTGTCTCAGGAGAGGCCGGAGAGAGAGAGAGACCCAGTCATACACATTCCTCAGCCTAAGTCAAGCATCTAGCTACAAAACCAATTTGTAGAGTTAACTGTCCCATTCCACAGAAAACCTATTCTCATGGTCTACTCACCAGGAGTCGCGCCAGCAGCCCCTGGGGTGTAGGGAGTTGCACTAGGGAAAGAAACAGAATAGCGTTAATTATGCCAGGCTTTGCAGAGAGTCCTGCTGATGTTCTTCACCTCTCCATTTCCAACATGCCCACCAATGTTGAATACAGCTGATAATAATTTGCATTGCCATAGTGCTTTCAGTCTGAGCATCTCAGAATGCTCTACAAACATGTATGAATTCCACCTCATAGCACCTCTGTGAGGTTGGCATGAATTACTCCTTCATTTCACAAGTGGGGAAGCTGAGAGAGAAAGATCAAGTGATTTCCCCAAGGTCACATCCGAATTTTGGTGGCGAGCTGGGAACAGAACCCACATTTCCTAGCTCCCTCCCATGGCCGTGTTGTAATCACAAGACCATCCCTCATCCATTTTAGCCTCCTGATTGCAGATGAGAGAACTGGAGCAGACTGAACCTGTTCATTTCATAGTGCCTGGAGAGAAGAAATGAAAGAGTTTCTCTTATAAACCTCGTCCACTGTAGTCGAGGCAAGCAGCTGCTTCTCCTTCCCGCTGCTTTTTCTCAGCCAGTTCCCTCAGGCATCTGCAAAGAGGCTTCAAAGTACCAGTGTACTGAGTTGGCACCACATACTCCAGCAGCCTTGGCCATAACACCTGCAGAGAAGAGCGAGACTGTTCAGTACGGAGCTCTTTCCGTTCCCCCACCTCCAGTATCCTGCTGTCTGAATCCCTCCCTGCCATGTAGCTTCTCCTTTGATTCCTCACGGACCCTTCCCTAACCTATCACCTCATCTCTCTCTCCCCATTAGCTCACTCTACCTGTCTGGTGCCCCCTCACTCTGTCTTTTAAAGACACTATCTTGTTTGGTGAGTGTTAGGATATAGATATTCAGGCCTGTCTGCAAAGGCCTGTACTTTAAGAATTTAGGTGTATTCTTATCACTTGGCTAGTTATAGAGGTATAAAAGAAAGAAAGAATCAAAATCACTGTCTGCTGGTGTAAGAGCCTTCTCTTACTGTGACAGTCTGAGGCCCTGTTCTTAGGCTAAGGCCTTTGGCTAAGCAGCAGAGGCAGCCATAAGCTAGGACGCGAACAGTCACATCCTCACATTCCAAACTAGTCACACTGAAATCAGGTGCTATTGGGCTGTTAGGAATACAATCCTGTCCTGATAGTGCCTATCACCTCCAGAGAAAGGGAAGGGCCTCGAAGATGTAAAAGGAAACTTAATTTGATAGCATCCTGTCTGGCAAGAACTCACTTACCAATACTGGGATGTGAAATCCTCACTTCTGTATTGTCTTGTCATTATCATAGAATCATAGAATATCAGGGTTGGAAGAGACCTCAGGAGGTCATCTAGTCCAACGCCCTGCTCAAAGCAGGACCAATCCCCAATTTTTGGCCCAGATCTCTAAATGGCCCCCTCAAGGATTGAACTCACAACCCTGGGTTTAGCAGGCCAATGCTCAAACCACTGAGCTATCCCTCCCCCCATTATAGTTCCCACTTTGCTATTGTTTGTCTGTATAATCTCTGTCTGGTTCTGTTCTTGTTCCTGTCTGCTGTATAATTAATTTTGCTGGCTGTAAACTAATGAAGGTGGTGGGATATAATTGGTTACATAATCATGTTACAATATGTTAGGATCCTACTAAATTTCAGGAACATGATTGGTTAAGGTATAGCAAAGCAGAAGTCAAGTTTTACTATATAGTCTGCAAAAAGAAAAGGAGTACTTGTGGCACCTTAGAGACTAACCAATTTATTTGAGCATGAGCTTTCGTGAGCTACATCTGATGATGATACATCTGATGATGATACATCTGATGAAGTGAGCTGTAGCTCACGAAAGCTTATGCTCAAATAAATTGGTTAGTCTCTAAGGTGCCACAAGTACTCCTTTTCTTTTTGCGAATACAGACTAACACGGCTGTTCCTCTGAGACCTATATAGTCTGCAGTCAATCAGGAAGTAGGGGGGTGGGGGAAATGGGAACAGGGAATGGGGGTAAGGAAATTGGAATCATGTTTGGCTAAGGGCAGGAATGGGAACAGGGACACAGGTGTAAGGCTCTGTGGTGTCAGAGCTGGGAAGGAGGATACTAAGGAAGGAAACTGGAATCATGCTTGCTGGAAGTTCACCCCAATAAACATCAAATTGTTTGCACCTTTGGACTTCGGGTCTTGTTGCTCTCTGTTCATGAGAGAAGGACCAGGGAAGTGAGTGGGTGAAGGAATAAGCCCCCTAACAGTGAGCAATTGGGCTCTCACCCAGAGATGAAGCCTCTTTCCCAGCATTAGAGCATTATGGAGATATTTAGATCGTACCATAAGCTTACTCAGAACTTGACAGACCTATATAAGGCACAGTCCCAGCCCCAATATCTCTTCAAATCCAGGATCACCAACTCTACGTTTCAGAAGTATTCATGGGGGATCTAAGGGGAGGTTGCACTCAGACAGTGGAAAGAATTAAGAGACAATCTCTGCAACATGATTCCTTCCAGTTAAGTTGCTTTATATCTTTTCTCTACTGTGAACCACTTACTCCATGATGAAGGGGTCACATCATCCCTGACATGAATTTGACATGCTGATCCTCCATTATGCTGGCTGTGCAGAAGGCTTCCTTGTGGAGGGGTACAAGGAACGTAAGGAAGAACGTCCCTATTTCAAGAAGCAGTAGCAAGAGGTCACTTACTTGGGTCATTCCATTGACTGAGGTGTCCAGACATTGCAGGATGTCAATGCACAGGGTTTGGATCGTGCTTTCTTCCTCAACACCCTGGGTGAGAAGTGTTGTACCCTGCTGTGAGAGAGCTAGATAGAACTTATTCGCTAGTAGTAAGATACTGGCAATAGAACCAGTGTCCTTCTCTTACAAAGCCATCTTGAGCATTGACCTATGCCTGCTTTTATACTGCACTGGAAGTGCACAAACGTCTGAAGGGAAGAGAATAATAGAAACTCCGAACTGGTGGGTCCGATCCCAGGCTTAGGAAAACCCTAAAATGAAGGGAATGATTCACTGGACACAAAAGAGTTCCCCCAACAGTGTTCAATGTTTTAAAATTTGAAAAACTGTTTCATCTTTTGATCTCTGAGGAAAAACATTCCGATTCTGCCCAGGGGAAATAAATTTGCAGAACCAGGGGGATCCAATCTCTTTGTTCTGATGCCCCAACCAGCTTGGTCATTCTGTGTGTAGTGAGTGTGATTCTATCAATGGGACCAAAACTGGCCTGATGAGAAAAAGCAGCCTTCTTTGAGAGAGATGTGTGTGTGTGTATTGCCACGAGCTCCAACTTTGTAGAAAAGGGGCCAGGCAGAGCTAAGATCTTCCACAACTTACTGTCAAGTTGAACTGTTTATGTTCATACATATCACGGATTCAGTCATGGAGCACAAAGTGTCTGGGGCCCGCGGCTGTGTCCATGGATAGAAATACGGATTGAAGATATTTTTATGCAACCTGCATAACCTGAGTGTTTTGCTGATTGTTTAGGTCTGCTTTGACAGCCACAGAACGGGGCATCGTTCTGTTTTTTGGAGAGTCTATTTAAAACAAAAAGATGTGCTTCCTTGTACAGGAACATTTCACTGAAAAATGGTGTTTTCTGAATGTTCAGTGACTCATCAGAGGTTGGAGCAGCATAGATAACTCTGTTAGATGGAAATACCCAGTGTGAGATTCTGGTCTCTGTTACACTAGTATAAATCCAGAGTAACACCACTCAAGTCAGTGGAGTTACCTTGACTTTACACCAATATAACGGATCCGATTCTGGCTCTATTCATTCAGTCCAGCTGTCCTGGAGTCAAAACTCCCACTGAAGTCAAGGGGAGCAATCAGCATGCAAGAATGGTAGGACCGAGTCCTAAGTGTTAAGAACTCTCCTTACCAGTTTGCTGGTGGACACACTGAACTCGCTGAAAACATATGCTACCAGATCCCATGCTGCACAATTCTCCACACTTCCTGAACTGAGCAGCGTCCTGATGAAATGAAGAGCTGCCTTCCTCACCTGCAAGGGTAGAGATTACACACAGCACTTCTTGTTAGCCCTTCTGCCTGAAATAGGAGCTAGGATATGATATGAGAGTCCTTATGCTTTTGATTTTGTCTCCTTGGATTAGAAACATGGATACATTTAACACCGGCAGGAGAATGACATGCCTTCTCTATTCTGCAGTCTCTCATCTGGATTGGAATGAAAGCTCCACCCAGATATCCATTCATCCCATAACACTGAAAAAGTTGAAATAGTTCACTGTTCCACACACAATCTTACCGTAGCATTCTGATCACTGAGAGTGGATTTCACTGCCTTCACAATCAGAAGCTTTTTAACTCTTGTCTCAGGCACTGAAAGATAAGGAGAGGTGTACAGTGCTTCTTTGTTCCACACACACTCACTTTCCACGTTGGAATTAATCCTGGATTTCAAAGGGCCCTAGTTAAGAATAGTATCAAGCTTCTCTCCTCTACAGAATCAGTGGGGAAGACATAGGACCAGATTCTGGTCTCAGTTGCACCAGTGTAAATCTAAAGTAATTCCATTTCTCTAAATAGTGCCATCCTACTACCATGACGGAAATATTATAAAGGAGTTTGATAGACTGAGGTAACTGAAGTTAATCTGTGTTTACACTGGCATAACAGGACTCAGAATCTAGTCTAGAGTGTATAACACTTAGGATTCTCGAGTCAGGAGTATTATTCTATTTTTATCTGATTATTGTTAACATGCATTAGCCCCAAGTTAACTTCTGTATTTGAAGTTGAAAAAGACCTTGACAAATATCTTGGGCTACATTCAGCACTTAGTTGAACCTGTTGATTTCTGTGTGGCCATATGGGGGTAACTTAGGGCAGCATTTGGTCCCTTAGGGGATCTCCAAACCACTGGTGACTGTGTGTTCTAGAGCCTCTGTGCCCCAGTTGCAGAGGTGATGAGTCTGCTGAAGCCCTGCCGTGCCTACAAAGCCTTGGTTCTTTAGCTCAATCTCGAGTAGCTCAAGCTTTTAGCTCTGGATGTCCTCAACTCAACCCTCAGCGTGTCGGCCAAGAGGGCAGCTGGCACAGTTGCTCCTGTGTTACTTACAGTCAGCCCCAACAATAGCTCTCAGGAAATCTAAAGACGCCACACGAACGGCCTCATGCTCAATCTCCAGCTGCTCATGTAGAAATGCTAGCAGATCATCAGGAGAAGAACGGGCTGCAAGGGAAGAAATCACATCTTCACTGTCTGCAGAACTCTTATTCTTACCGTACCTCACAAAGGTAAGGAAGTTACAAAGAAACCACTGTGTAACTCAGAGTCTCTTCCCCTTACCTAGCAGAAGTACACAATGGAACAGCTCTTGGTGGTTTTCTCTGCTGAGCTGCTTAGCTGGAGAACAGATCTGTGGGAAGAAGGGAAATGGTGAAAGAAAAACTAATCAGAAGCAAGGGAAAAGAAAAATGTTCAATTCATTTCTAAGCTTCCACTTCCTGCTTGTCCAACTAGAGGTCTGAACCCCAGGGAGATGGTCCTGCATGCACAGCAAGACTCAAAGACAATGACCAATACATTAGATAAGAGAAGCTAAAGTGTTTTGAGCAGCAGAGCTGACCTAATCAAGACACAGCCACAGTTTTTACTTTACAACTCTGACTCCCCCTGGTAATCGGCTTATGGTGCAATCGCTTTACAAACTGAGCTGGATAGTAGCTAAGAAAATGAGAGCGCTCCCTGCTTACTCTTGAGCCTGCAGAAATCAGTAAGGCATGAGGAGGTCCCCAGGCTCTGCACGATCATTCCATTGATTTTTTAGTGTTAATATGCTTCAGATCTGCTGTGCCTAAGCTGAAGGGATCCAAGCAAAACCACCCCTCACCTGGTTGTGCAGAGCACTGCAGATGGCTTGAAACTTCCCTTTAGGTAGAGGGATCTTATATTCAACAGAGACCTCCAAGAGCTGGCTCAGACTCTGCAACAGAGGGCGAAAGTCAGATGGTGGGCACACAAAGGAGCCATATGTAGTGACTGAAGCAGATTCAGGGGATTCCTAGATTCCAAGGCCAGACCGGATTCTTGCCATCATCTAGTCTGACCTCCGGTCGGTATGACACAGGCCATAGACCTTGCCCAGAATAATTCCCAGAGCAGAGCTTTTAGAAAAACATACCAATCCTGATTGAAAAATCATCAGAATCTGCCTCGGCCCTTGATTAAAAAATGGTGAAAATCTAATTCCTTCCTGCATCTAACACACTTTTCTCCGTTGCTGCTTGAAGCTTCCAGAATGTCTCGGATGCCATCTACATACTTTACTATGTTTATACAGTTGTGTAGTGCCCTGATGCTATCAAACAAGTCCATGATACATTCGTTCCCTCCAAATCATGGGTATTTCAACCCCCAAAGTGACCACATACTCTGTACTAGAAAGGTTCAACCAACATAGACGGTGAGTAAATATCACTACCAAGAAGTTAGAGCTGTCTCATGACTTCATTTACAACTGTGTAGCCCCACTGAAGACAGAATATGGCCCCTTACTTCTCGCTCATGTGGTACTGAGGGTGGATGAAATAGAGGGACAAGGCGAGTGAGACAATATCTTCAATTAGAATCTTCAATTAGTGAGACAATATCTTCAAATTCAATCAAACCTGGATTTGTGCTGGAAATGGCCCACCTTAATTATGCACATTGTAGGGAGAATGGTCACTTTGGATGAGCTATTACCAGCAGGATAGTGAGTTTGTGTTTGTGGTTTTTGGGAGGGGGGTGAGGGGGTGAGAGAACCTGGATTTGTGCAGGAAATGGCCCAACTTTATTATCATGCACATTGTGTAAAGAGTTGTCACTTTGGATGAGCTATCACCAGCAGGAGAGTGAATTTGTGTGGGGGGGTGGAGGGTGAGAAAACCTGGATTTGTGCTGGAAATGGCCCACCTGATGATCACTTTAGATAAGATATTACCAGCTGGACAGTGGGGTGGGAGGAGGTATTTTTTCATATTCTCTGTGTATATATAAAGTCTGCTGCAGTTTCCACGGCATGCATCCGATGAAGTGAGCTGTAGCTCACGAAAGCTCATGCTCAAATAAATTGGTTAGTCTCTAAGGTGCCACAAGTCCTCCTTTTCTTTTTTCAATTAGATTATCACACCCACCTTGTCGCTCCAATATCTTGGACCAACATGGCTACAACAGCACTGCATAGAACCGTAGATGAAACAGACAGGCAATGATTTTATATCTATCTAGTTATGCAGTGCAAAGCAATGACCCTCAAGCCTCCTTGTTATTAATTTTCAACCGTTGACAGTTGACTTGGTACCGACCAGAGACAACATATGGTAGCCCCTGCTCTGAGGAGCTTATGATCTAAAAGAGAGACACAGAGTTGACAGGATGTTTTGGGAAATCACAAGGAGAGAGTATCTTGTTGTGCAGGTGTTTTGTTTTTTTATCTCCTTCTCCTCCTCCCCAGGAAACAGAGGATGCTTTTCATCAGAGGCAGTTACCTACAAATCTTGTTGCCTGGGTCACCATGTGTATAAAGCCAGAACTTGTGTGCATATTTATTATCGAACAAGTCACTATCTAGACCAGGAAACCCCACTGGCAGCAAATTCCTCCTGCAGTTCACACATGCACACACAGAGACAGTTACCTTAATGAGTGGTACCTCACCTTGGTGACGTGAAGAACATCAATTTCCTCCTTATATTGCTCAAGGAGCCATGAGATCTCCTTAAATATCGGATTTTGTGGCTCCTTTTTGTGTAGTAGGATGCCCATCATGGGACCAAGGGCTTTGATGATGGCCTGCTTGAGCTGCATAGATGAGACACAGAATTTATGTTCCTATGAATTCATTCAATATCTTCCAATAGGCACACCTTTTCTACTTCTAATGAGTGCAATTTCCCTTGTTCCACTGTCGGAACGGTCCTATCCCAATATTTTCTGGTAAAGAACCAGGACTTGTAGGGTTGGTGTCAGGATTATATTCTAATGCACCTCACAACTAGAGCAGGTAAAATATTTCCCCAGATTAATATGCATTCTAGGCCAACTCATCCCTGCTGTAACTCCACTGGGGCTGAATGGACTTAGACCAGGAATTAATTTAGCCCACTATCCCGGGTTCATCTGCACATTAGGTGCACAAGACTAGAATCCATGTACACTAGGTACAGACCGAATTTCCATGATGTGGTGACATTATAAACGTATGGGTTTTCGATGTTTTACATGACACTCTGTTCCATCCAAAAGGACCTACCATTAAATGCCATCATCACAAAGAGTGCCAGACACACAGAATGTAACATCACAATTTCCGCTAAAGGTTTAGAAAGTCAGCAATCCTCACCTCCAGCTCCTCACAGGTCAGCCAGTTGCTGGTCACATGACAATATAAGGGAAGAATTTGATTGCAGAATCGTGATTCACCCATTCTGGGGAATGAGCACTTTTCCCAGTTCATAAAATATCCATTCACTGCCCTTGAGCATTTTTCCAGAACTGCACGGAAGGAGAGAAGACAGGCAATGTGAAAAGGACATAGTAATAATGAGGAGAAGTTGCTTTCTCAGAGAAGATACCCAGGCCTATCGTTTACTCCAATTCCATGGCAGCTCCTATCAGGACTAGATGCTGAAATCCCATATCAATTTGGAGCTATTTCTCTTTCCCCCATTCCATTTCTTGTTTCTTAAAAGGCTTTTTTCTTTGTACATCTCTCCATCTTTTTTCAGTTACCATCATTTGAAGACTCGCGTCCTCTGCAGTTGTTGTTTATTCAACCCGAACACTGTATGATTTCATCTTGAGTTACAGTTTGTCTGAAAGATGTTCAGTGCCCCTAACTGCCATTGGCTTTAGTGGGATTTGAAGGTAGTGGGGAGCACTTTGCCCTAAAAGT
Source organism: Caretta caretta (assembly GCF_965140235.1). NCBI lineage: Eukaryota > Metazoa > Chordata > Testudines > Cheloniidae > Caretta > Caretta caretta. The sequence continues at coordinate 17,931,497 of NC_134225.1, forward strand.
AGGTGTATCTAGTGTCCTTGCTAAGAGGAATTAGGGCCCAATCCTGTTCTCTATGAAGTGGATGGCAAAATTCCCATTTCCCTCAAGGGCACAGGATTAACCCCTTACTGAGCATCACCTGAAAAGCAAAGGAAGAGAGAAGTGGAGAAGAAGAGAAGACAGAGAAAGAGGGTGAAAGGAGATGATGATGATGATGATGAAGAAACTAAGGAGAGAGAATGGGTGGAGGAGTGGGAAACAGGGGATTTTTAAATGTACAGTAATGAAATCTGCTCCCTTCACCTCCTCCCCCAGGAGCCTCCTGGCAGAGGGGCAGCTTCAGCCTTTGTGTCTGTTTATTTTAAACGATATGCGTGAGTCACAAAGGGCCTGAACTTACAAATGCTCAGCACCTCCTGCAAAGTAAGGAGCATTCTCAACTTCACTGAGTGCCACGGGAGCCAAGGAACGCAGCACCTGGTGCAATCCAGGGAAGGGAGCACAGTTCAGGGCCTGTTTGCAGACTTGGTCAGTCACTTAAATCTGTACCAAGACCCCCTAAATATCCTGGCTGGGATGATTTAACTGGGAATTGGTCCTGCTTCGAGCAGGGGGTTGGACTAGATGACCTTCTGGGGTCCCTTCCAACCCTGATATTCTATTCTATGATCCATTTGGGGCACCTACAGGAAGTGCTGGCACTTACCACCACAAAATGCTTGTCTCATCCTGCTGTCCTCGACTAACTCCAACATGGAGATCATGCCGTTCAGGATCATTCCCACAAAAGGGATACACTTAAGTGCTGCAGAGAAAGGCCAGAAGAGAAGGAAGACAGACAATCAGCTGCTCTCTGCCTTCTTACAACACACTTAGAAACACTGTGGGGCAGGATGCTATGGGTTCCGAGGCCATTGGCGCTGCGTAAGCAGAGCAGAATGGCTTTAAAGCAGCCATTGAAAGCCAGTGGGGGATTCACCCTGAAGAGGGGAATCCTCCACAAGTGTACAGCTGTGCCCAATGCCCAACTCACTCCCAGAGTAAGGGGAGAGAGCACTGGGGCGGGATGGGAAGTGGGGTGGAGAAGAGCTCCACTAGACCTGATCTTCCACTCATTCCCCTCCTTAAGGTACTTCACTCAGGGGCATAAGTTAGAGCTTGCACCTCTGGCTGGATCGCTCATGATCTGGAGGCCAGAACTAGCAACAGCGGTTAATCTTGTGTTTCTACACACACACTCAAACAGAGCTCTGTTTAGCGGTAACATTTTTAGGTAGAGAGATAATCCCCTGTCCTTAAATGAAAAACAATCACTTTGAAAGAAAAGAGGGAAGTGACCATACCATAGGCGGATGACAGGTTGCCCAACGTAATGAAAATAAACTCCTCAGGCAGCTCCAGATGATACATCAGCTCTAACATGACATCACTGAAATAGCAGCGTGCCAGAGTCACTAAGGTGTTGCTAGCTGCCACTTTTAGTTCATTTCTTGCTTCCTAAAAACAAAAACCAAAAGAGAGAGACTGAGGTGACTGAAGCCGGTTGCACTAGCCTGAGTTGTTTACATGAGTCAAGTCCTTATTTCTGTGCACAAGTTGTGAATGAATCAACCCAACTTTCTGAGGGTAGAGTCATTCGTCATAAATATTCCTTGAGTCACTTGGCTAAACAGTTTTCAGCCTTCGAGTTGCTTGCAAGCTGCTTCGTTAGCCGATTCACTGTTAGCCACTTGTGGTGGGTGACTGGTCACCAGAGTCACATGATATTTTCCCTGCCCTTCCCTGAGGCGGTAAGTGAGACACAGACTGGGCAGCTTCAAGATATTCCGAGAGCTTTCCTGGAATAAACTGTCCCCCAGAAGGAGGCTGACTTCCTTTGGAATAAGAGAGGGATTTTTCCATGGGTTTTCCTGCTGGCAAACTATATTCTAAATCCAATGCTGCTTCTTTTGGAGATAGCTCAGATTCTGTCTGTCTTGGGGCTTTATACTGCCACTTATCGCTACAGTATCAGAGCGCCTTCCCCATAAAATCAGTATCAATAATGAAATCCTGAGTAGACTTCGGGAAAGACTTGCTCCTTAAGACACCATAGGCCTGTCTCTGGGTCTGAGATCATGTGTCTCAGGTCCTGATCCTGCAAAGCACTTCAGCACATGTGTAACTTTCAGCATGTGAGTTGTCCCATCTTATGCATGTGCACAAGTGCTGTCTAGGACCTGGGCTTTGGTCTGGAGGAAGGTGTGGGCCTCTAACAGAAGAATACATTTTCATTTCAGTATATAGTTTATCCCCCCAAAAGAGAGTTTGAATGAGTTAAAGCTTTGGATCCTTTGATTGGTATCTCGGGAGAACTAACTTACCTGAGTCTCTCTCATGTGGTTTGAGGCTAGTGTTGTTATTTTCTTCAGAAGCCTTCTCTCCAGGCCCTGGGTGTCCTGCTGTAAGACTTTCTCCAGGACACAGTAAATGTCTACTCTGTTTTGCTGGGGACAAAACATACAAGAGAAGAATTGGGAAAACTCTTTCTTGCCGACCAGACAGTAATGTGGCTAATAAGCCCCTGCCCTAATTGGTGGCTTAATTGGTGTAAAACGTGCCCGGCCCTCCACAAGCACCGCATTGAGCAGCGCTTCGGAAGCAGCCGAGCAACTGACATCGTTTAATCTTCCTGGAGAGAAAAGAGCCAGAGGAAGCGCCCTTCACTGCCCCCTTCTCTAGTTTCATTTATTCAGAACAAACAATAAAAATGAGCACCTTGCCCTTGCTCTAGCCACTCCAGGCAGAATTTGTAAATATGGAATATAAAATACCCAACTCCTGCAGTAAGTCCTCAACCGCTCCCAGGGGCAATGAGCTCAGCCGTTAGATCTACATGGGAGTGGGTTTCTGAGTGGGGGTGGAGGGACACATGTGGACAGGGGGTGCCAGGACCCACGGGTGTGCAGGAACACATGGAGACAGGGGCAGATGTGCCTTACTGAATGGGAGAGGTTAGGGGTCAGACAGGGTCTGCATGGGGGGAGCTGCCTAACAATTCCTCCCTGCCCCTCCAAAAAAAACTCTTCCAGACTTTTCCCACCCATACCCAGCAACGCTCCAAGTTCACACCCAGGCTCCTTCCCAGCAATTTACTTCCCTCTCCCTCAGCTCCTCCATTACCCCTGACTCTACCAAGCCTTTGCACTGCGCCTAAGGGGTGCAAGAAATATGGTTCTGTATTGAGTTTAAATGAATTATTACTCTGAGTTCTGTATTAACATGCATAGTAAGGAATCAGTTTGTCAAAAAACATTTCCTGAATCCTTTTTGTTGTCTGTATTCATACAGACATACTTGCTGACAGGTATTTTGAAATAAATAACCAAAAATAATTTTAACGGGTGTAATTATATTGTATTCTTTTGACAAACAAAATATGCAGAATTTTGCAGAACTTCTAAAATATTGTACGCATCATTTTTATTTTTTTCTTGCAGAATTCCCCCCGTAGAAAATATATAGATAAGGGTCCCTTCAATGCTATAATCTCAATAATATGTCATCATCATAAAGGAGTGTTGGCTAGGATTTAGAGCAGGGAGTCAGTTCACTTGGGTTTTATTCACATTCTTTGACTAACTTGCTAAGTGGTGTTGAGCAAGTTACTTAATTCCCTGTGACACAAGTCATCCGTAAATGAGGATAATGCTTCCCATTCTCACAAGGGTGCTGTGAGTCTTAATTCATTAGTGTTAGGGAAGTGCTTTGAGATTTTTGGATGAAGATGCGAAAGAAGGGCAAAGTATTATTAGAAGAGATTACTGCGAGTCCGATGGTGTACTTTTACTGTCTACAGCCCATGTACTCCACTGTGTGTAAAAGGACAATGCTCTCTTTATAGAGCATTATATCATCCTGATCTGTAAGAACAGCATTTTGCATGATGAGTTTACGCCTGAGGACAGAAGGGCGAATACTGATTCTCCTGATGGTGCGCCAGGCCAAGTTCTACACTGAATTATCCCCGTGCAGTCCCCTGTACCCCCATGAAGTCAGGCAGAATTTGGTGTGGACACCTGGAAAGCGGATGTAATTTCATGAAACTGCCCTACCTCATCCGTTTGCAGTTTCTCGAGCAGAACTGTCAGAACGATAGCCAGCTTGGTCTCGGCTATAAAGGCAATCCTGAGGGCAATTTTGCCCTTATCTTGATCATCCATATGTGCCAGGAGGGAAACAACCTCATTATAAACACCTGAAATTAAATAAAAGGATAGCAGAAATTGGTGCTGGCCTCTTTAATTCACTATCCAGTCAAGATTCTGCAGGAGCCCCAACACTGTGAGAAGTAGACCTGGGAATCCTGGAAATCCTCTTCCTTCCTCCTCATGACCAGGTTTGTTTGCTGAACTACCCAGTGTGCTGGGGGGAAATCATAATGAAGCAAATATGCTCCTTTCAAGTAGATCCCCCCGTAAAATAATCTTCCTTTCCCTCTTTACTGTCAATTGATGAGTTTTGATAGCATACAGAGTAATAATTTAACTCTAAGCCAAGAAATAGAGCTAAAGTTAAGCACATGCTTAAGAGTTTTGCTTAGTCAGGGCCCCATTTTCAAAAATCCTGAGCACCCAGATGTACCTATTGGCTATGCTGGGAACTTTTGGGGCTCGGTATCTCTTGAAAATCAGGCCACTGTTGGAGAGCTCAGTATGAATTTAGAAGCCTAACTTTAGGCCCCTTGTTTTGAAGAAAGCCTTCAATCTTCTTTTATGGTAGTTTAAATACTTGCAGAGAAGACTCATGGAACGGAGTTCATCCAGTTCATAGAATATCAGGGTTGGAAGGGACCTCAGGAGGTCATCTAGTCCGACCCCCTGCTCAAAGCAGGACCAATCCCCAACTTTTGCCCCAGATCCCTAAATGGCCCCCTCAAGGATTGAACTCACAACCCTGGGTTTAGCAGGCCAATGTTCAAACCACTGAGCTATCCCTCCCCCTGTACAGTTGCCTGTAGAGGTCATAAAGGACTTCCCCCGCCCCCCCCCACCCCCATGCACAATTGGCGAGGTGTACGCTGTGAGTGGGGTGGGGTGGGGTGGGGTGGGTCCCTCCAACCTTCATCTGAAGCGTCAGGGATTGACCATAGCAGGAGATGGGACACCTGGTAGGGTGGACCAGTGCTCTAAGATGGTTCAGAGAATCTGTTTCCTTAGCTGTCCTGCTCACATGCTCAGGGTCCAACTGATCTCCAGAGTTGTGGGTGGGAAGGAATTTCCCCCTGGTCGGATTGGCAGGGACCTTTGAGTGGGAGGATGGGGCACTGATCACCTGCTAGGATAATCTGAGTATATCTGACCTAATCAATTCTTGACCATTGCAAGGGCCTCAGGCATTGGTGGAACCTCAGTCTCTCCTGTCCTCTGCTGATGGCACACAACAGTTTTGTCTCCTAAAGACTGAAATGTTTTCGTCCAAGACAAGTTTTGGGGTTCAGGGTAGGGTTGCTAGGTGAAATTTAGTGGCCTGTGAAATACAGGAAGTCAGACTAGATGATCTAATGGTCCCTTCTGGCCTTAAACTCTAGGAAACAATGAAATAGCTGGTGTATGAAAAAAACCAGGATTTGATCTCCCATGTATCTCTTCGCTCTGGGCAGAAGTTCTCCAGGAGACTTAATATTTCACAAGAAATCTGAAATGCCGTATTTATCTGTCTCCATTGTAACAGCATTCCAAGCATGAAGGAGGAACTAACAAGATTTCCCCTTCCCAGGAAAGACTGCCCATCCGTTATGCAAATTGCATCCTTCAGTTGTAACACCCAGATGCAAACGGAATCATAACTGTAACCTACACTGCCCATCCGTGTGGGATGAGGAGCACGAGTGTTGCTAAGAAATGTGACCCCATGCTTTGTACTCTTGCAGTTAAGATATTAGCAGAGCTTCATTTAGACAGCTAGAGGAGAAGTCCTTCTGCCTTTTTTGTTCTAATTTCCCCTCTCTCTGATGGAGTTGGCTCCATGGATGCAGAAGACACAAAATGAGGGCCCATAACAAACATAAAACAACTGGGAGAAAAGAAGGAAGACCTCCCCCATAACATTCCCTAGAAACTCAGATTCTCAGGAAAGTTTCCAGGTCCAGAGGCTGTAGGCCAACTCCTCAACTGGTGTAAATCAACACAGCTACAAGGAAGTCAACAGAGGGACACTGGTTTCCAGCAGCTGAGGTTCTGCTCATACAAAAGGAGAACATTACAGCTAATCTGTATGCCTATGCTTTCTAAATGTGTGTGTGTGAATATAGAATGGATATAGAGAATACAATGCTGACCCTTACCTCTGTCGGTTACCTCCTGCTCACTCACAAATTTATTCATGTTTTAATCTTTCCTCAACACTTCCTCCAGTCCTTTCTCCAAAGAGCTCCAGTACTGATAGGCAGCTGGCCTCTCAGGCTGTCCTGTCCTGTCCAGGATAGCCAGTTCAGATTATGCAAGCACTATTATGACATCGCTGTGACTGTGACATAGCACATAAACTGCTGCTGACCAGGTAGGTGCTGTGATGACATGGACAAGAGCCTCAAAGGTATTTAGGCTCCTAACTTGCACTGAAATCAATAGATGTGAGGAACCTAAATACATTTCAATATCTGGGCCCATCCATGTACGCAGTCCAATAGGTGGCTAAATTTGCTCCAGTGTAGAATTTCTCATTCGCTCTAAATCATTTTGAATTTTGGTTCCGTCCCTCTCTCAGTTTGCCACACTTTCCAATATTGGTTTTACTGGCAAATCTGCTCCTGGTTGAATGGATAGAAAATAAAAGCACCGAACAAAGAAAGAGAAGAAACTGCCTTGGAGAATGCACAGTGACACTTGAGTGTGGTTGGTTGGTTGGAATGCACAGTGACACTTGAGTGTGGGTGGTTGGTTTCCTTTGCTTTTTAATTCGGTTGATTAAAAAGCTTGATGAAATCTTATTGGACTGTATTACAAATATTGATTTTATATTGTTTTACAATGAATTGAAATTTATTCTTCATTTCCATGTCCCGCCAAACAAATCAACTAAATTATTTTTTGTTGTGTTTAATACAGTGTGGTGTCATATGTATGGCCATATGTAGAGGCCACACTTGATTTTGGAGATGATGTTGCCTTCAAAGCATTCAGGGTGATGACACTCTTTGCAGTAAACCATATGGAAAAAGAATTCCAATGACATGTGTCCTTTGCTATGTATAAGTGATTTTGTGCCTTACCCTTTCTGATTTTGCCCTTACACGGACATGCTATTCTTTTGTACTCCTCCTTAGTAATTCGTCCATGTTTCCCCATTTTGTAGGATTTCTTTTTGATTTTCAGGTCATTACAAAACTTCTGATGGAGCCATTGGCCTCTTACTATTCTTCCTGTCTTTCCTTTGCATTGGCACTTGTGCCTTTAATATTGTCTCCTGGAGGTTAAACTGCCAGCTTTCCTGAACTCCTTTATGCCTTAGACTTTTTCCCCATGGGTCGCTACCTACCAATTCTCTGAGGATGTTAAAGTCTGCTTTGGCAGTCCTTCTCCTGTCATTCTCACTCCTTCCTTTCCTTAGAATCATGAAATCTATCCTTCCTGATCCCTTTCACCCAAATCACCTTCCACCTTCACATTCACCACCAGCTCCTCCCTGCTGGTCAGAATCAAGTCTAAAATGGCTGTCCCCCTGCTTACTTCCTCCATTTTCTGAAACAAAGCATTGTCCCCAGTACATTCCAGGAACTTATTGGATAATTTTGGGTTTTACCGTATTCCTTTTTCAGCAGATGTCTGGGTAGGTAAAGTCCCCCATTACGATCAGGATTTGTCTTTTGCATATTTCTGTTGTTTGTTCTAGAAATGCCTCGTCTCCCTCCTCTTCCTGATTTGGTGGTCTGTAATAGACCCCCTACCAGGACCTCACCCCTGTTTATTCCCTCTTTTATCTTTACTCAGAGACTTTCAACTGGTCTGCTTCTCACCTCCTTCTGGACCTCAGAACAGGTTTACAATGCAATATGTCCTCTCTTTTTTTTCCTGCCTGTCCTTCCTCAACAAGCTATAGCCCTCTATACCAATAGTCCAGTCATGAGATTTATCCCATCAAGTATCTGTGATGCAGTTAAGCTCAGTTAAGATTCATGCACTAAAACTCCCAGTTCTTACTGCTTATTCCCCATTATTATTACTCCTTGCTTGTGTGTACAGACATCTAAGACGTTAAGCGGATGTCCCCATGGATTTCCCTCTTGTTTCTCTGGTAATTCTACTGCAATTTTCCACATCTACTTCTCCCCACACAGCTAGTTCTCTATTAAGGCCACCTTTTTTTTACCAGATGTCAGGTTCACATACTTCCATTTACCGTGACTAATCTCTTAAGCTAGCGGGGATGGCCACGCTATAAAAATATTTCTGTAGATCACCATGTGATTATTTGCATTGCAGTACTGCCTCACAGTCCCAGTCACAGAGCAGGATCCCATTGCGCTAGGACCTGTACAAACAGAGAACAAGATGGTCCTTAACTGTCATTAATTAATTAACACATCTTAACAGCACAACAAACAGACAAGAGGATAATAAAGCAAGCAGAAAAGCCCCCTTTGACCAGGTACCAGCAGATAACTAATATAGTGCTACCTATTTCGGGAACTTTCTTCCTGAGTCAGGGTCTGATGTGACTCAGCCCCTGTTCCATGCCATTGTGTAAACTGGGGACTCGTACATTTGCACAAGATGGAAAGTATCCAGTGGCACACAGTTGAGGCCTACTCCATTTTTAGTACATAAACAGCAGGCCGCTCTGCAAGAAGCTAAGGGCATGGTCAGCACAGAGAGTTTGCCTGTCTCTGTGCTGGTGTTCTGCACCCCTCACAGTCTACACCTGGCTCCATAAAGTCGGGCCTTTCAAAAATGCAGCATCAGGTAGGAGCGCAAGTAATTGTAAGAATGCTTGCTCATTGCAGCTGTTAACATCCGGGCAAGGCATCCACATATAAGTCCACTACGGATGGACCAGTGATGGGAAGAGTGTTCATGCATGTGACAAGTAACACCATGAACTATGTCATGCCACAGAACAAATTAAGATCAAGAACAGAACAAGAGTATGTGTGGCAAAACCATGACAAACACTGTGCAGGCATCAAGGAGCTCATAAATTAGCACATCATCACCCAAACACTGCCACAGCTTGACTTAGAACTTGGGCAACAGTAGACCCTCAAAAGGAGGAGGCCACAGCTTTACACCCGTGGTCACTGTGATGTTAACTGGCTGCATTTGACAAGAGCTGGATCAGAGGCTGACTTTGAGTGTATTTACAGGGGGCAAGGTTTTCACAACACAAGCCTTGTGCACACACGCAAATAGTGTTCTGCAGCAGTGCAAGTTGAGCTGCAGCAATGAGCAGCGGGATCCTGCTTGGGCTCGTAATTCATACACTTCTCTCACGAATGAGGATCAACAGCTTAACCCATACTGAATGCAGCTTGACAATATACCATCACTTAAAACACATTACAGTCAGAGAGGATGATAAATATTCCATTTATACACATTATGTACAAGGCCCGAAATGACTGAGGATGCAAGAAAACAAAGCTGGTAAATACAGAAAATGCATTTGTCATAAATATAAAGGGAAGGGTAAACCCCTTTAAAATCCCTCCTGGCCAGAGGAAAAATCCTCTCACCTGTAAAGGGTTTAGAAGCTCAAGGTAACCTCGTTGGCACTTGACCAAAATGACCAATGAGGGGACAAGATACTTTCAAAAGCTGGGAGGAGGGAGAAAAAACAAAGGGTCTGTGTCTGTGTCTGTCTGTCTGAAATCAGTGGAAGCTAGGAGCCTAAATACCTACTGTAGAATTTGACCCAATAACCACAATAATACTAATTTGCATTTCTAGAGAGATTTTCTTCTTCAAAGCATTTTACACACATGTTTTCTAACTCTCTGCTTCAAATAAAAGCCATTATTGACAGACAATTATATTTTTCCGTCACAGCACAGACAAATAGGAGAGTGAAGAGAACACAGTTTATTAATGGGATTTTAAGCAGGTTCTCGTATGGAAAATAATTAAAGATCCAGCACTCAAAAGATGACTCTGCTTAGCTGTGTGCCTTGTGGCTTAAAGCAGAATTCCAAGAACATTACTTCGCTTTTTGAAATGGTTTCTCAATTCATGACAACTCAAAATATCTGCTTCCGCCTAGTGGTGCGGGTTTGCATAACATGTGTTGTTTGTATTCCCTGTTTTCGATATCTTTGCCTAAAAGATAAAATACATCCGAATCTACTGAGACAATTCACACTTCTGCACAAAGCCACAACAGCACTAAGAATGTATATCTTTGTTAGCAAATAGGATCATTAGGGAGAAGGAAAAGGATAATCTCAGAAAGAGGCTCTCTCTTTCTCCTTCACTTTATTCTATCTAGGTTTTTCTACTGTTCTCATCAATGAAGTATCTGAGTAGCTTCCTCTAGTACATTAATAATATGACTCACATCTGTCATGGTCATATCTTTTATTGGACTAACTTCTGTTGGTGAAAGGAGTGCACAGAGTTCTCCTTCAGGTCCTTGAAAGGTTATTTCTTTCACCAACAGAAGTTGGTCCAACAGAAGATATTACCTCAGCTAGGGTGACCAGATGTCCTAAGTTTATAGGGACAGTCCAGATATTCGGGGTTTAGGCGCCTATCAATCCCACCCCACCCCCATCACGATTTTTCATACTCACTATCTGGTCACCCTATCCCTCCCCCACCTTGTCTCTCTAATAGCCTCGGAATGACATGGGAGTTTGTTCTCCTGTCACAGACTGTCCCCTGAGAAAGCTCTATCTACTGCACAGACAAGCCTCATCCTTCTAGTAGAACACTTCATGGTGCCTGAGAAATAGGCCCTGTCAGCCACACCCCTAATCCCAGGGATTTACCTGATATTTTAGATATACTGGGCCCTGGCCACTGAGCCCCTGGAAGAGAAGGACTGCGACCTGGAACCTGACTTGATGTGTTCACGTTGCAGAAGTATGTACACAGTGTCGGAAGGCAAACAACAAACAACACTTCAATGGTCACTGAATGAGGGGCCTGTGGAAAAAAATACGACCATTGTGCAATTCAAGACTGTGTCAAAATGCACGTGCACAGTACTCAGACTCCCTGAATCCTGGCATTTCCGAACTTTCCATTGCTCAGTTTTGCAAACTTACTAATTGTTATTTTCATGCAGATTTTTATGTATTTGTTGGGCGTCTAAAGATATAAAAATACAGACATCGGTTCATATCATTGTCGTGCAAACATCCCCATTTCATTGTTTGTTTTTAAAGAAAAAAGTACAGGACTAGGTTCTGGCAATTTCTGTATTGAGCTGTAAAGAAAGATATTTTAAGGGTTTTGAACTGTTGAAACAGAGGCACAGAGATTGTCTCACACAGGGAGGAGTGGGTGATGCAGTGCACACTTTCCCAAGCCAGCAGAGCTGCTGGACCCCAAGAGATTCCCCCTCTATTCCTGAGTCAACCTTTGCCAGAAGCAAGCAGACAGAAGGACAAAAGTCGCTCTCCATTTTAATAAAGGCTATTGTAACTTCCTGGGTAAACTGGTCCCTTCCATTCTTTAGCTGACTCTTACTCAGGCTCTTTTCTTACTGGAAAACTTGAATTTTGATTTTTCTACGTCATGGCCAGTCTTTATCGTCTCTCTTGTAAACTTGAATATGCCAATCCCTGAGACGACATACTTTCTTGTTTTTTCCTGATTCGGCAATCCTAGCTTTGGGGATTGAGCTCCCATTTAAGGAACTTTTAATGATGACCCCCAGTCCTTTATTTCATCTATCAGGATGTTCAAAGAGAGCAGCCACCCTTCACTGAACGCCACTGCTCTGACTTTGGATTCCCTTGTAGAATGTGTGGGGCTGGGGTAGTTGTCTCAGCTGGATTCTTAATCCAGAGGAAAGACGCTCTCCCCTGTTCAATCAAGATCAGAAATGGCACATAGATTTGGGAGAAAAAGTACATTTTATTTTTACTCTATTTTCTTATTTCTCAAAAGGAACAGTACAACAAAGATAAAAACATTGTGAATAATCAATATAGGTATTGATGTATCTCGTCTGAAATGGGACAGCTGCTCTTCTACTCTCGGGATGGATGCTATGTCAATAGATAAGATAAAAAGACAGGCCTAACTGAGAGACTGAACCCATATGAGGGCCAAATTCTGCTCCTCGGTTACATGAGTATGTCGCTCCCCGACTAGGGCCCAAATCTGTGTAAAGAAGAGTACATCTGGTCCCAAGGGAGTATCGAACAACTTCCAAACTGTATAAGAAGGGTGGTTGAGTCTAAACTAGAAAGACAGTTCCAAATATGGACCGCAGTTCAGGAAAGCAGCCTTATTCATCCCAGCATATGATGTAAGAAAATTCTGAAAATGTGGATCTTAGATCATGGTCATAATTTAAAAAAATTAATTGACACAGCAGACACCATTCACATTTGAAACATAAAGTAGCTTAAAACTGTCCTAGCTTGAAGTGGTGTGAAACTGCTTCAGGAAATGTGGTCCTCTTACAAGTGTAGATGTGAGGTTGCACATATGGTAAAGCCATGTATACAGAATATATGCTGATCTTAATCCTACAAATTTCCTAAACACTATACAGAATATCTAATTGCTTATTTTTAAATCCTAATCAGAGGAAAATTAAAATGATTTGTGCAAATAATTGAATTCTAAGGATTGTGTAACAACAAACACTCTTATTTTCTAGATCTACTGAGAGCTAGCTCTGAGAGAACAAAACAGTATTTTCAGTGTTTATGGGTCTTTACTGAAGCAGGTCTATTCTTTATCGAAGAACAGGAAAAGAAAAGAATTCACAATATTGTTATCCCTTTTGACATGAGTAATTCGTGAATATTTTGGGTCTTGTGAGTTGTTTCCACTGGGGGAGAAATGGATGATGGAGTCAGGTATTTTTTTGACACAATCCTGCTTATTTACAAAGAATGTACACAAAGTTCTATTTCCCTAACGACAGCAGGAATAGTTTCTTGGCTCACAATTCCAAGCCTCTTTCTATCCAGCAGTCTACCCTAAAGCGCGCGTGCTCTCTCTCTCTCTCTCTCTCTCTCTCTCTCTCTCTCTCAACTTTTTCTGAGATCACACTACAAATACTTCTCTGGGGCTCCTTTGTGCTTCTGCGGTGTCACACTCCCTCTCTTCCTCCCCCCCGCCCGAACCCCATCTCCCTGCATTTGCATTCAGACCCTAGTGAAAGCCCCTTCCACTGTATGGCTCAACTCCTAGTCCAACTTTACTTGATGGTGACTTCTATTAAGTCAGCCATCTGTTCCACAAAAGAGCTTGATTGTTTTTACATTGATCCTGAATAAAGGACAACTGGTATGCCCACCAGCTTCAATAAGGCTTCCCCTTTCCCCAGCATAACTACCTGTTTTCATGTTGTTTTTATAAATCTGTATCTTGTACATGTCCGCAAAACCCACAGCATTCTTTTATTTTTACGAACCTGAAACAGGATATTGAATGCATAATTTCAGTTACACCAATGTAAATCTGTGGTAATTCATTAGAATTAGTCCATATTTATCCTGGTGGCAAAATAGGTTAGCACGTCACTAGAGAAAACATGACACTTTTTGATAATTGTTATTGTTGCCGGCACCCAGTGCCGAGAGGCTAAACAACAGCTGAGGTTGGTTTGCTACCCGCTGTGCTACACCCAATAATCACAACGGGGTGGAGAAGCAGAAAAGTTTATTTGCAGCTGCAAAAAGGTCCAGGGAGAATAGAATCTCCAATCCTGCACCCAGAGCAGGAAGTTACACAGGCTTTTATACATCCTTTTTCCCAGCATACCTATCCAATAGCAAGCTGCCCTAAGTATCCATATAGCCAGCCAATCCAGTTCCCAGCTAGTGCCCTTGTCCTCTGTATCATTTGTTAAACTATACATAAAGCTGCTTTATTCAGCATTGTTCTTCCATATCTGCCCTGTTTGGCCTTGTTTAGTTTCAGGCAGTCTGACTCTGCAACATATTGTTGCAGATCCTCAGCATAACTGCTGCGAGTGCCTCCAGGCGCGGGGGCCAAGGACACTTGGGCCTAGTATGCAGAGCTGCTGCGAGTGCTTCCAGGCGGGCAGGGGGGCAAGGGCGGGGGGGAGGACACCTGGACCTAGTGCGAGGGGGCCTCATCGACACTCGTGGTCTTCCATCCCCTCGAGTTACCTAGTGGCCGTGCCCCAGTGTCCCCACTGAACTCCCACATCTGAACTCCCAGCCAGAGCCCGTACGTGCTCCACCACTAGAGGCCCTGATGCAGCAAGCCACCCCATACAGCAAAACAAAACTACTCCCCACATGGCATTAGGATGGCAAACGATAATAGAGAAAGATAAGAACTTGCTCTAACAGGGGTTCTCCAACTTCATTGCACCACGACCCCCTTCTGACAACAAAAATTACTTCGCGACCCCAGGAGGGAGAACCAAACCCTGAGCCCGCCCAAGCCCTAGCTCCCCCGGGCCAGAAGGGGCCAAAGTCAAAACCCAAGGGCTTCAGGCCCAGGCAGGGGGCGGGGGGAGCTGTAACCTGATCCCAGGGCTGAAGCCCAAGTCTCAGCCCTGCTGCCCAGGGCTCAGGCTTGGGCTTCAGCCCTGGGCCCAGGCAAGTCTAACTCCAGCCCTGGCGACCCTATTAAAAAGGGATCCCGACCCACAGTTTGAGAACCGCTGTGCAGTAACATGCACTGAATATTGGTGATACTTGGTTTCCTCACAAAGACATGCACAAGGTTACATGGAACTCACCAGATGGTTAAACCACAAACCAGACTGAACACATGCCAGGAGACCAGGTTGTAGGCGGTCAGGCATAGTGGTCAGAGTGGGAGTCATACCTAGTGGTGAGTGTCCAAATGCCAAAAGCAGGGATTGAGACAGGGCCAAAACCAAGAAGCAGGTCCAAAGATTAGAACTAGAGTCAGAATCCAAATGCCAGAGCCAAGAATCAAGTAGGGTGACCAGACAGCAAATGTGAAAAATCGGGGTGGGGGTGGGGGATAATAGTAACCTATATAAGAAAAAGACCCCCAGATCAGGACTGTTCCTATCAAATTGGGATATCTGGTCACTCTAGAATCAAGAGAGAGTCGGAGTCAGGAATCAGAGCCAAGGGTCAGAACCGGATCACCGGGGCCAGGGAAGAAGGGAGCAGGGCTTGTTCTGAGGAAGGAGCAAGGCTGGGTGTAGGACAGGATCTGGGCTGAAGCTGTGGAGGAGCAGAGCAAAAGCAGGGCTTGGCAAGAGCTGAGCCCAGGGAGGCAGAGAATCACTGAGCACCCAGCGAGCGACTGCTGCTGCTGAGTTTAAGAACCAGGCAGCTAACTTCTTCAGCCAATCTGGCAGGGTGGTCCAAGCAGGCTAGTGTCGGAGGATGGTGCCGTGGGGAAGGCGAGCAGAGCTTCATCATCATGGGCTTGCTTCTGGACGGCGCCGTGCCTTGTGGGGCCGGAGGTCTATCTTGCCTGGTGGGAAACTGCGGTGCCATCATAGAATCATAGAATATCAGGGTTGGAAGGGACCGCAGGAGGTATCTCGTCCAACCCCCTGCTCAAAGCAGGACCAATCCCCAATTTGTGCCCCAGATCCCTAAATGGCCCCCTCAGGGATTGAACTCACAACCCTGGGTTTAGCAGGCCAATGCTCAAACCACTGAGCTATCCCTCCCCCTAGCAATCAAGTCCCTGGCCACCTCAAACGTGTCTAGGATGGAAGGGAGCTCCTGCTCCTCCACCTGGCACTCTCTAGCAGGAGGGTCCTGCCAGAGGGTGAGGAAGGGCCAGGATAAGTGTAAAGCAGCTCTGAGACCTCTGCCCATCATAGAGGAGCCTTTCCAGAGGGTGGCCATGGACATAGTGGGGCCCCTCAGCAGGGCAACCCGGTCGGGGAAGAAATACATTCTGGTGGTGGTAGATTTCGCTATGCGCTACCCCGAGGCAGTGGCCATGTCGTCTATGGAGGCAGACACCGTGGCAGACGCGCTGCTCACCATTTTCAGCAGAGTGGGGTTCCCCAAGGAGGTCCTTACAGACCAGAGGTCCAACTTCATGTCAACCCTGCTCCAGTGCTTGTGGGAGAAGTGTGGGGTCCGACACACCTGGGCCTCGGCGTGTCACCCTCAGTCCAACGGGCTGGGGGAGAGGTTCAACGGGACCCTAAAGATGATGCTGAAAACCTTTATGGACCAGCACCCACAGGACTGGGAGAAGTATTTACCCCACCTGCTGTTCACATACAGGGAAGTGCCCCAGGAATCCACAGGGTTTTCCCCTTTCAAGTTGTTGTATAGGAGGAGGGTGAGGAGACCCTTCGACTTGATGAGGGACGAGTGCGGGGGGAAGGCCTCCCCCGATGGAGTATGTACTGACCTTTCTGGAAAAGCTCACGGAGCTCATGGGCTTGGCCAGGGGAAACCTAGCCAGGGCACAGAGGAAGCAGAAGGTCTGGTACGACCGCTCAGCACGTGCCTGCTTCTAGGCTACCAGGGACCAGGGGATGCTTCTCATCCCCATGAGGAAGCACAAGCTGCAAGCTGCCTGGGACGGCCCCTTCAAGGTCATCAGACAGGTAAATGAAGTGAAATATGTAGTGGAACTGTCCATCCGGGCACAGCGCCACCAGGAGCACAATGTCAACATGATGAAGCCATACTGGGCCAGGGAGAAGTTGGGGCTGGCTGGGTGTGGGCAGTGGGAGGAGAAGGGAGAGGATCCCCTGGTGGGACTCCTCCCTGAGGTGGGGGCTGACCCCTCGCTGGAATCAATTCTCCTCTCAGACCAGCTAACCCCTGCCCCGCAGGCAGAGATCAGAGAGGTGCTGCCTTCACACCGGCAGCTGTTCTCCAGCCGGCCTGGGCTCACTAACCTGGCTGTTCACCGGGCAGAAACAGGAGCCAATCTTCCCATCAGGTGTTCCCCATTCAGGGTCACTAGGAAAACAGCCCAGGACCTGGAGAGAGGTTGGAGACATGCTGGCTTTAGGGGTGATCCAGCCGTCCTCCAGCCCCTGGGCCTCTCCCATGGTGCTGGTCCCCAAGAAGGACGGGTCGATCCGGTTCTGTGTGGATATGGGAAGTTCAGTGCCATCACTGTGTCCGATGCCTACCACCGATAAAATCTCTAGACAAGTTGGGGGGGCGCTGATGTGATGAAGTGGGACTGTTCTTAATGGTTCCTCTGAATAGTGTGGGGGTGCCTCAGTTTCCCTATGCAGTTCTTAAGTATCTAGGTGGTAGGATAAGGGTGTATGATCACTGCAGAGCCCTAGAGGGCAGGTGTGTGCAGGAGTCTGGACACAGAGAATGGCCGACACCCTGTTTCCTGGCCACTGATGGCCTGGGCCCTTCCCCCCTGCAGGGTGAGAGCTAAAGGGTTGGAGAACAAGGGAATCAGGTGACCTCCTGGCCCCGGAAAGGAACAAAGCCCAGAAGAGGAGGGGCTGGAGGGAGTTTCAGTTTGGGGCTGGCTGGGACATGGAGTAAAGGGCAGACGTGGTTGTCTGGCTCACTGCCCCCCAAAATGGACCCAGCTGAGGGGTCCTGTTCTCTGCACCTACAAGCTCTGTTTTAGACCATGTTCCTGTCGTTTAATAAACCTCTGTTTTACTGGCTGGCTGAGAGTCACATCTGACTGCAAAGTTGGGGTGCAGGACCCTCTGGCTTCCCCAGGAGCCCCGCCTGAGTGGACTCACTGTGGGAAGCGCACGGAGGGGCAGAGGATGCTGAATGCTCCGAGGTCAGACCCAGGAAGCTGTGTGAGCTGTGTGTCCTGCAGACAGTCTGCTCACAGACAGGAGACTTCCCCAGAGTCCTGACTGGCTTCATGGGGAGCAGTTCCAGAGCATCGTCCGGGGACTCCATGACAGCTATCAAATCCCCCCTCACTCTTCTCTTCTGCAGACAAAATAACCACAGTTCCCTCAGCCTCTCCCCATAAGTCACGTGCCCCAGCTCCCTACTCATTTTCATTGCCCTCCACTGGACTCTCTCCAATTTGTCCGCATCCTTTCTGTAGTGGGGGCCCAAAACTGGACGCAATACTCCAGATGAGGCCCTCACCAGTGCTGAATAGAGGGGAATAATCCCTTCCCTCGATCTGTGGGCAATGCTCCTACTAATGCAGCCCAATATGCTGTTAGCCTTCTTGGCAACACGGGCACACTGCTGACTCATATCCAGCTTCTCATCTGCTGTAACCCCAGGTCCTTTTCTGCAGGTCCTTTTCACCAGTTCCTTATCCACCTTTCAATTCTCATATTAGACCCCATCTTCTCCAATTGAACTAATAATTTCCCAATTGTATCAAATGCCTCACTGACATCCAGGTAGATTAGATCATTGGTTCTCAAACTGGGGGTCACAACCCGGTTAAGTGGGGGGGTCACGAGCCCCAACCCCAGCGCGCGGCTGTAAGTTGCGAGCCCCGACCCCTGCGCCAGGCTGTCAGCTCCGACCCCTGTGTGGAGCTGCGGGGCTACGAGCCCCAACCCGGGCACACGGCTGTGGGTCCCGACCCCTGTGCTAGGCTGTGAGCCCTGACCCCGGTGTGCAGCTGTGAGTCCTGACCCCAACCCCTGGGCCGGGCTGTGAGCCCCGACCCCGACAGGGAATCGTGGTTGTGAGCACCGACTCCAACCCCCATACAGGGCTGCAAGCCCAGACCCCAACCCTGGCCAGGAGCGAGGCTGTGATCCCTGAGTCCGACTGCCACATGGGGTTGCAAGTCCTGACCCCAACCAGGAGTGGGGCTGTGAGCCCTGAGCTGGGGCATCCAGGACGCTGTGAGCCCCGATCCCTGTAATGGGGTTTCAGGCGGAGCCCGGCCATGCTGAGGGTTATCAGCCGAGAGCACACACAGGGTTGTCAGCCCCGAGCCCCGCCACCCTCTGCGTTTTAGTCTTAATTTAAAAGCAGTGAGTAAAGGTAAATTCATTTTAAGCCATAGGGTTTAAATTTAGTATTTAACATAGTGTTAAATATCAAAAATGTGTTTTTAATTTTTAAGGGGGGGGTCGCACTCAGAGGCTTGGTGTTCGAAAGGGGTCACCAACACAAAAAGTTTGAGAACCACTGTCTTAGATCTACTGCATTTCCTTTGTCTAAAACCTCAGTTATCTTCGCAGAGAAACAGATCAGGTTGGCCTGGCAGGACCCACCGATTGTAAAACCAGGTGATATTTTATCCCAGTTACCGTTCACCTCTTTGTCCTTCATTACTTTCTCTCTCAAAATTTGTCCCAAGACCTGGCAGACAGTTGAGGTCAAATTAAAAGGCCTGTAGATACCTGGACCACGTTTTTTTCC
Organism: Caretta caretta; assembly: GCF_965140235.1. NCBI lineage: Eukaryota > Metazoa > Chordata > Testudines > Cheloniidae > Caretta > Caretta caretta. The sequence goes on from NC_134225.1 coordinate 17,950,902, forward strand.
ATTTCTTAAAAATAGGAACTATATTAGCAATTCTCCACTCCCCCACCCCGAGTTTACAGAGTCATCAGAAATCCTTGCTATTGGGCTTGCAATTCCATGTCCCCTTACTCTGCATGGATGGAGCTTATGGGGTGCTAGGGGCTGCAGTGAGTGGGGTGGGAGGACCCAGTAGGGGGCACTCGCCCCTTCTAGTCTGTGCCGGCCCCAGCATAGTGCTCAATTTGTGCTATTTTGGGGGTTGTAAATCTAAGCTCCTGAGCGCTTGTCACTAAGGAGCCCATGTGCAGTGCAGCCTGGTCATAGAATCATAGAATATCAGGGTTGGAAGGGAGCTCAGGAGGTCATCTAGTCCAACCCCCTGCTCAAAGCAGGGCCAATCCCCAATTTTTGGCCCAGATCCCTAAATGGCCCCCTCAAGGATTGAACTCACAACCCTGGGTTTAGCAGGCCAATGCTCAAACCACTGAGCTATCCCTCCCCCCTGGCTCCCTGGCCCAGCTCCCCACGCTCTGTTCAGCACAGTGCAACTAGATGTGGGATTCTTCACTTGTCCTAATCTACTGTGCTGTGTGGCTGTTAAACAGCTGCTCCGTCCCACCCCAGAGGTGGCTGCATCTCAGTGCTGGGCAAAGGATCCCTGTATAAATAGCCCCTGCGCCCCACCCCAGAGGTGGCTACATCTCAACCCCAGGGATGAACTGAGTGACTGGAATACAAGTGACTCTAGTCCTGGGAGTGACCAGGGCTGCTGGGCCTCTTGCCAGGGAGGTGGGCAAGAGATTGGGGCCCTGAGGTGGTGCAAGGCCAGAGCCGAGATTCTTCTGGCCGTGGGAGCCCAGTGACTCAGTCAGTGCCCTGCTCCCAGCCAGCCCTCCCCATTCACCGAGCCCTTCGTGCCAGCCATGTCGCTCTGAGGCGCAGTAGGTGCCACTCGATAGGTCACCTACAATCACACGGTTTCTTTTCGGTGCCTCGACTGGGCAGCGGGTAATGAGAGGTGGATAACTGATTCTCCAGGCCAGGACTACAGACCTGCTCCCCCGCTGCGCTGAGCAGAGAAATGGGCAGAGAAATGGGGGAGGGAGGGGTAATTTTTCAAAGGCTTTTTTTAAATTGCTCATCAAAAACCTGAAATGTTTAGAAAGAAGCAAATTTTTTCTACAACACTGTCAAGAAAAAGGCCAATTTACCAACAAAAAAGCTCAGGCTTTAGTTAAAAGAGGAGCGAAAGAAGCAGGGCTGAAATAGGTACAGAATATAATGAAAGGAGGGGGGTGCTCCTATTTGCCCCCCTTCACCTGCCCCAGTGTTACAAGAGCAATGGGACGCTCTGTGAAAGCAAATGTCAAGGGAAGTTACATAGTTAGCCAGGGGAACTCACTGCCACTAGATGTCACTGACATTGCGAGCCTGGCAGGATTCAGACAAGGATGGTGCGGGGTGGGGGAGCAAGGGTTTCAGGACAGAATTTAGAAAACAGGGCACAAGGCCACTGCTGACTGTCAGGATGAGGGAGATATGCCCCCCTTCCCCTCCTCCCCCGACTGGTTATGTCATCATTAGCCACGAGGAGGGGGTTCTTGCACCTTCCTCTGAAGTAGCTGGTGCTGGGGTGGCTGGCCCCATTGATCTGATTTGGGGAAGGAGGCAGCAGGGAGAGGGCAGGGTACTGGGCTAGATGGGTCCTGTGACGCTAGCAGACCAGGTGCCAGCTCATGCCCAGGCCCTTAGGCCTCACTGAACACTGACAAATGCAGAGCTTGACCCAGCCTGTGTGTTAGCCGTGTGACAACAGCTGCTGATCAGCGTGTGTGGAGTGTTTCGACTTGTGGAATTGCTTGCAGGATTGATCTCTCCCATAACCTCTGTAGCCCGTGGTATAAAGTTAGAATGAATGTTTGCATCGTAAACCTCTGTAACTGCTCTACACCACTGAGTTTGCAAGGCAGCTTACGTCCACCTAACACTGCGTCTACACTAAAATTTGGCTCCCGCTGATGTAACTCACCTGCTTTGCCGACTTAATCATGCCACTTCCCCCAGTCAGCGTAGTTAGGTCAATGCAGTGTCAGTGTACGTACTGCGTTGCTTACATCGACTGTCCCGCAATGCCCCACACTGACAGTACAATCGATACCACACACCACAGACACAAAGAGCCAGGTGTACACACACACAAGTGCTGTAACTACTGTGGCGGCTGCATGCAGGGCGATTTGATTTTGTAGTGTAGCCGTGGCCTGTGTAATTCCCCCAACAGGGGAGAAGCATGAATTAGTGTAAAGTGCTGGGCCTGCCCATTGAAACCAAACGAGCCATTGCGAAACATCCTTACTGATTGCCTCTGTTGTTAGATATTTCACTGCGTGTGTGTGTGTTCTCCCTGTGTGCTGCCCCAGCTCTGTGCAGACAGCCAGCACAGCAGACCTTGAGTGAACCGCCCAATGACCACAAGATCCGTTAAGGGACGAAGGCACCCGGCCAGGTTTATTGTTGACAAGGCATGCTAATAGCACCTGGCAGATTCTACGAGGATACTAAGACACGTATGCCTGTGACAATGGACACAGCTCAGTGAATGGCGGGACTTTCCATTGCCCCTTGGCTGGACCAACACATTCTCTCAGAGATACCCTGATACAAACAAGCTGCCCCTCTGACTTAGATACTGCCCTCTGACCTGGCTAGTTATTGTCCATTTTTTTTTGTACATGTTGGTTTGATTAAAACATTTGTATTTATTACGTTGCTCTTTGTCCTGAGAGCAGGAAAGGAGTATGGATGAGAGCAGGAAAGGGGCACTGAGGGCAGCCCCCTGCCTCTCCCCCCCCACCCCCCAAATGAGGGGCCCTGGATCTGGCTGCAGGAGGTCTCCGCCCTCCTCATAACGGTGGATGGGTGGAGAGTTCACAGCAGGGCACTGAGCAGCTGAGGGGGATGTGGGGAGATGGGGGGGCATCACTGGAGGAGTCAGCGTGTTCTTTGTTGGCTCCTCATGCCCCCCCCCCCGGAAAGGGGGCCCCAGGCTGCTCCCCCCAGGGACTGTCAATCATTCAGTGAGGAGCCGTCCCAGCCCCTCCACCCCAATGGGGCCTGGCTTGGCCACCAGATCCAAGGTTCCTGCTGCTTGGCCCCTGCTGATCTGTCCTCCCCCCACCCCCTGCCAGGACATCATTGAGGACAAACTGGACAAGAATCTGTGGCCCTTTTTGTCGGACCCGGTCCCTACCACCAGCTCCCAGGCTGCTGTCAGGTAAGGCTGAGCCTGGCTGGGCTGTGGGTGGCAGAGCCCTGACACACACACCCCAGAGTGTAGGAGCCTCTGTGCCTGGGAGTGTGTGGTCAGGACCCTGCCCTCTACGGGGGAGGGGATGTCCAAGAGCCTGGAGCCCTGGAACCCTCTTACCGTGTCCCCCGCGCCCCAGCAGTCCCTCAACACACCAGGGCCCAGGATGGAGGAAAGGGACTGGCCGAGCTTTAGACAGACCCCCAGCCCAGCCCAGGTGCCACCCTCCCCTACTCCCTCTTGCCTGCTTTGGGACTCCTGTCCCACTCCCTTGGGCAGGGCCTGCCCCGCAGCCTCCTCCAGGCCCTGCCCTTCCATCTGGCATTCCCTCAGCGAGCCCCTGGTATCCACACTGCCCCTCTCTCCCCCCAGCGCCCGCTTTAGGCATTGGCACAAGAACAAGCCAGCGGCCGAGTACCGGACGGGCCCGCGCCTCATCATTTACGTGCTGGGTGGGGTGTCCATGTCTGAGATGCGCTGTGCCTACGAAGTGACCCCGGCCATCAAGGGCAAGTGGGAGGTGGTGATCGGTGAGTGGGGCGAGTCCTGGGGGAAAGGGCGGCTGGAATGCCCAGGTCAGGGAGAGTTGGGACCCCCTGGGAGGGGGAGACCCTAGAACTGCCTGCCCAGCACCTACAGGGCTCCCATGCTACCCTCTGTCCTCCCACACCCAGGGGCCTGGGAACAGATGTGCTTGCCCCACATGGCCTGTATCTAGCCGCCTGATCTCCTGGCCTCTGTCTCCCCAGGCCTCTCATTGCCCAGGGACCATGTGTGGGGCCCCAGTCAGACACCCCCAGTAACTCCCATAGGGATATGGCTCACCCCCTGCACACACCCCTCGAAGACCCAAGGGTGAGGAACACTGTCAGCGCATGGATTCTTGCCTGGCTGTGCAGGGTACAGCGGCACGAGGGGTGCGGTGCCAGGCCAAGGGGGATAGGAAACAGTCCCTCCCCGCCTGCACTAGAGCAGGGTCCAGCTGCAAGGATGGGGGTGATGGTGATGCCAGCCACATACCTGCCTCACTGTGCCCACCACTGCCAACCACCTCCCTCTCCCCCATGTTCCAGTCACATCCTGACCCCCAAGCGCTTCCTGGATGACATCCAAACCCTCAACCAGCTGGACCCCGAGGAGGCCTAGAAGCAGCCCCCTCCCCCCAGAGACTCTGCCCCCCACAGTTTGCTGCCCCCAGCTCCACCTGCTCTTCTCAACAAGGCATCCTCCCCCCTACTCTTGGCTGCGGTGTCAGTTCTTGGGCGGGGGGAGGACCCCCAGGCTGCTTGGCTGTTCGGGCAGGGGGCAGGCCAGGCTTCCTCCCGTCTTTGCCTCCCGTTAACAGCAGGCGGGAGGGAGGGAGAAGCTAGGAATTGCACACCCGCCCCGCAAGGCAGGTCAGTCTTTCCCAGAGGCTTGGGGAGAGGCTCTGCTTTCACTTTGGCCCATTCGCTCCATCTGACGCTGTTGTGGGCCAGATGTAAACCAAGCTGGCTGGGTTTCAGTCCAACACTCATTGCAGGGCCTCTTGGAGAGGCACCAAGTCCCAGGGTTAAACAGGGCGCCCTGGGGCTCCCAGCTCCCTGCACAAACAGCAAAATCTCATACCCAGTGTGACGAAGTGGGACTGTTCTTAATGTTTCCTCTGAATAGTGCGTAGTTCCTCGGTTTCCCCTAGGCAGTTCTTAAGTATCTAGGTGGTGGGATAAGGGTGTATGATCGTTGCATATCCCTAGAGTTCAGGTGTGTGCAGGGGTCTGGACACAGAGAATGGCCGACACCCTGCTTCCTGGCAACTGATGGCCTGGGCCCTTCCCCCCTGCAAGGTGAGAGCTAAAGGGGTTGGAGAATAAAGGAATCAGGTGCCCTCCTGGCCGAGTAAAGGGACAAAGCCCAGAGGAGGAGGGGCTGGAGGGAGTTTCAGTCTGGGGCTGGCTGGGACATGGAGTGAAGGGCAGACGTGGTTGTCTGGCTCACTGCCCCCCAAAATGGACCCCCCAGCTGAAGGGTCCAGTTCTCTGCACCTACAAGCTCTGTATTAGACCATGTTCCTGTCATCTAATAAACCTTCTGTTTTACTGCGAGAAGCAGCGCGGGGCGAGGGATGTGCTGGCCACGGCTTCCTGCAGCCCCCGTTGGCCTGCAGTGGGGAACCGCGGCCAGTGGGATCCGCGGTCGGCCAAACCTGCGGACGCGGCCGGTAAAGAAACTGGCCCAGCCCACCAGGGGGCTTACCCTGGGGGGCTGCGTGCCACACGTTACCGACCCCGGTGCTACAGCAATCTCCTGTACAGCAATGGCTCTTACAAGACAGAGTAAGTTAGAACAACCCAGAGTCTAAAGCTCAGGTGTATTTGAGGATCTGGGCCAGTACTTGGCTGTTTCTATAGTAATGACCCCTGAGCAAGCAGTGTAATGTACATGCTTATCACTGAGCTTGTCCAGAGGCTGCAAAGAATCATAGAATATCAGGGTTGGAAGGGACCTCAGGAGGTCATCTAGTCCAACCCCCTGCTCAAAAGCAGGACCAATCCCCAATTAAATCAGAATGACTAGATGTCCTGATGTGTAATAAAAACACTTCGAATCATAAAAAATCAACCCAGCCTACTTTACAGGGCCTGATCCTTCTCTCCCTTACAGCATCTGAGCAGTAGGAGAATGGCTAATACGGGCCAGTATTAGGGTTGTTGTATTCTATTTATAAAAGTATAATACTGGCCAGTATTATAGTTGCTGTGTCGTGTTATAAAACAACAAAATAAATAGAAAAATAAAAAATACAAATGAATGTTTTGAATGAATTTGGGGAAAAGAATTTACAGCACAGTACAAGGATTTAAAACATTTAAAACATTCCTTTCTTTCTCTCCAGTATTATCGTCTCTCTTGTTCCAATTTTGGGTCGCAGGAGCGAGTAGTATAAAGGCCCTACCATCAATCAAACGTTAACCCCACCCCTTGACCCTGTAAGCCCTGCACACAGGTCACTGGAAGTCCCACCTCATGGGAGTATTACTTGCAGGGTCAAGGCGGACACATGTCCAGAAGCAAGGTGTGTCATGTGACCCCTGTAAGAACTCCTCCCACTGTCCTCTGCTGATCAGGATGGATTTTGCCCTGACAGGAACGACTCGAGAGAAGATTTGACCAATCAGGGGGAGTTCCGGGGTTTGTGTGACCCCTCTAAGAACTCCTCCCACTGCCCTATACCAATCAGGAAGGGTTTCAGCCGCTGGGGACCACCCCAAGAGGAGATTTGTCCAATTGGGGGGAATTCTGGGGCGGGGTGACCCGTCAGGAAGTGGTTCGTGTGACCCCTCTAAGAACTCCTCCCACCACCCTCTACCAATCGCGATGGGTTTTGGACACAGAGGACAACCCCGAAAGGAGATTCGACCAAAATAGGGTGGGTTCTGGGACGGGGTCAACCGCCCAGAAGAGGGTCGTGTGACCCCTCTAAGGACCCCTTCCAACGTCCTCTGCCAATCAGAGTGCAGCACCATCACCTCATAAGTCCCAGCGCTGGGAAGAGGAGGCCATCTCTTACCAAGAAGACGTGTTTTAGAAATTGTGGAAAGGCTGAGAGGAAACGTGGACTCCTTTACCACTCCTGTGAGACCTTCAGACTTTGTTTTAGCCCCGAGGACCTTTGGAGTTGTGTGGAGAAAGCGCTACAGCAGCGACAGTTCTGAAGAGGATGAGAGAGAAGCCAAGGGGATTCCTTTGGCCCAGCCATTGATGGATATGCCAGAATCCGACCCTGAAGCCCAACTGCTCATGAGACACCCCCATGAGCATGGTGGCCTCTCGTCATCCGCCACCCTGGAGGAGGAAGGCCATCATGGCATGGGGGAGGCACTGGCAGACAAGGTGAATGGAAAAGACGTAGCTCCGGTAAATGAATGATTAAGAAGCGACGGTCGATGATTGAGTGTAATGGGGTTAGGAACCAGGGGTTGTGTAAATCTAAAAACAAGCAGTGGGAACTTACGCTTGTTTCTTGTCTGAAAATCTCTCGACAGCTTGACGATGCCTTTCTAGAGGACCCGGAGGCCCTGGACGGCGTTGCATCAAACAGCGAAGGTGAACCAGGCCCGCCTTGTTTTTGCTCAACGCCGCTAGAAATTGTTGAAGATGACTCCGAGGAGGACGGCTATGAGGAGTTTAGGAGAGGCTTGGCATGGAACTCGCTGAGCCAGTGCCACGTCACGAGCGTAAAAATGTTATGCGGACTATTGTACGCGTTGCTGTTTATGCTGTTCTTCATCACTGTCTTAGGGAAAAGCTTTTTGAAAATGGTGAGGGCTGTGTCATAAATGCCCCAGCCCAATGGCACCATGCCTGTGTGACTTGGACTTCAATGGATAGAAACTGCAAGCTCTGGGGCCTGTGTGCTGAGCTGTGTTTGGAAAGCTTATTGAACACTATTATTGCCATAGGTTATGTTATGCAACGTCTGTGCCTAACCCAAGAACATTTAGCGCAAGCGGTGACCTTGAGAAATGCTGTGCAATTCAGTGGAGACCCTGACCATGTTTTAAAGAAAATGTCCAAACTGGAAGATGCCTGCTTACAGCGTTACATTGACCGTCTGGTCCACACAAAAACTGACAGAACCCTGCTTAAGAAAAAGACTATTTGTAAGAAATCTAAAAGGATTAATTGAGAGAATGATGAGGGGACAAACATGCAATATCAAACTTGGTCACTGTACATTTTAAAAAATCGAATGAAAAGGGCTTTGTGATTATCTGTGTTTCTGTTAGAAGGTCTCTGGCCCTAAAGTGAGCTAAAAGTTTTAATGGAGATCTGGGTTTGTTTTCAAGAAGCTGTATGACTTTTAAATTGAAAAAAAATGGTTTGTGAGAACCTAGCTCTTGTGTCTTTGTGTAAAAGAGACCCATTTACAGCAACAAGCTGTGAAGTGGGAGGGGAACAAATCCTAAAAATGTGTTTACAGTGTAACCCTTCTGCCCATCAGAGTTGGCAACAACAGGGTCTAGGTTCAGTATCTAGGAGTTCCATTCCAGGAACACAATGCAAAACCAGGTCAAGCCCCCACCAGTGGGGCACTGAAGCTCCCCTACGACAAGTTGAAATCACTGAATACTGTGTTAAGTAATAGGGGGCCTCAGAGCTGGGGCACCATGAACCCAAAGTGAATTCAGCTCTGCAGTCTGTAACCAAACTCCTAATAGAATTAAAATTCTCTCTGATATTACATAATGGAGAGAAGGTACAATTGGTGTTTGGGGCCCTCAGAAGGGGGCTCACAACTCTAGGCACAAACCTCCATCCTCAAACTCTCTCAATTCACTGGGTTTTGCAATCCTTGTCCCTTGCCTAGCGAGTGCTACTTAGTTGATGGTGAGTCCCTCCGTCATAAAAGGCCAAGTACAGTTCCACTGTCCTTGGTTCACATAATCAGGATAATGACACTTTATTCTTCCTGCCCCAATAACAGAGACACTGGGGATCCCACAGCAGCCAAAGTGACCGTTTGGGCTCCTGTGGGCTCACGCTAGGCGGGGTGGGTGTGCCTGTGCAAACGAGATCAGCTCCTGAAGTCCTTTTCCACAACTCACCACCAGATGTCAGGGTAGAGCTCATCCTGCCTCTGCTTACAACACGAAAACAAAACAGGGATGGTTCAGACATGTGTTTGAGTACAACAGAGTTGACTCATCCTGTTGAACTGAATGGTTTTAACCACACCCCCACTGAATAGTGAAGGTAACTGTGATTCCTTACCCTTGTTGCTATAGGGATAAATTTGATGGGTGTGCACCCATAGTAAGGGAGGTGGGTGGGTGAGTTCGGATTAATATGAAATGAAATAAAACCTCAGGAATTCGCAGATGCTATTGGGCAGTTTAAATATAATCCCTGGAGTTGGGAGAGCACTACTGGACAGTGAAAATGACCCAGGAATTGGCAGAACTCTACTGGACAGTTTAAAAGGACCCAGGAACTGGCAGAACTCTACTGGACAGTTTAAATATGACCCAGGAGTGGTTTTGAATGCTATGGGTCACTCTTTCTAGCAATTCAAAGCCATTAAAAGTTTAAAATACTATATTTACCAAAAAAAAACCCAAAACAACCAACCAAAAAACCCCACCACACACTTTAATAATCAAGGTGGGCCATTTCCAGCACAAATCCAGGTTTCCTTACAATGTAAGTGATCACTTTAGATAAGCTATTACCAACAGGAGAGTGGGTTTGTTTTTCTTTGGGGGGGGGTGAGAAAACCTGAATTTGTGCTGGAAATGGGCCACCTTGATTATCATACACATTGTAAGGAGAGTGATCACTTTAGACAAGCTATTACCAGCAGGAGAGTAGGGTGTGGGGAGAGAAAACCTTTTGTAGTGATAAACACTCATTTTTTCATGGTTTGTGTGTGTAAAAACATCTTCTGTATTTTCCACAGTATACATCCGATGAAGTGAGCTGTAGCTCACGAAAGCTTATGCTCAAATAAATTGGTTCGTCTCTAAGGTGCCACAAGTACTCCTTTTCTTTTAGTGTTTTAAACTCTCTCTCTCTCTCTCTCTCTGTGTAAAAAAAACATAGGTGGGTTTTTTTTAAAGTATATGGCTGCAAACTGATAGTAATGGTGTGTTTCAAACTAACAGGGTGTTTTTTTACTGTGCAAAATGTGTTTTAAACTGGATTTTAAAAGTTGATTTTAAAAGCAGTTTGGTTTTTATTTTGCAAAATGAGGTGTATTTAAAAAAAATGTTTGCGGGTTTGTTGTTTTTTGTTTTAAAGTGGTAGAAATAAACTCAAAACTCCTGTTTGTTGTACAGCCTGAAATGGATTATTTTGTTTGAAAGCTCTGACTTTTTAAATAGAAAAACACCCTAATGAATATTTTATTTTTAAGTTTACAAAACAGTTTCATGTGATTTATAACAATAATAATAATAATAATATTGTCTGCTCCACAGTACGATCAAAACATGAGAGACCCTTAGACCAGAGGGTAAACAAGCTTAAAAGAAAAAGAAACGAGACAGCTGAAAAGAAAAATTCCCCAGATGGATGGATGAAGCCCAGTAAATATACTGTGTTTGTGAGGTTATGAGGTTTTGTATTTTAAGTAAATACATCGGTGTGGGTGAGAAAGATGGTAAAGTTAAGTTTTGTAATATGTCCCTTCCCCCCTAATCGGGTTTGTGCAGTTCTCCTGACAATGCTGTAGTCAAAGCTACAGGGACACCTCCACCAGACCAGCCAAAGAACCAGAAATCTGCTTTGAGACCTTTAACAACTCAAAACAGCACAAGAGTGCAGATGAAGCATCAGGGCAGTCCAAACCTCAAATACGTCAAAGCCAAGGACAAAACAAAAGACTCTGGTAAAAACCAACCACGCAAACACAACGCCAGTTCCTCAGCGGCCACCTCCACACCAAGCCCTGAGAAAACTGTGAGTGAAAACACCCACCTACGATGCTTCGTTCAGAAGACTGAGGGACGTTGTATCCTCGGGGGTTCTAAAAGAACGGTATTCTAAAAAGGTTTGGGGAAAATATGATGCTTCGTTCAGAATACCGGTGAATGGTGTATCTTCAGGGGGTCTAAAAGAACGGAGGGCTGGAAAGCACATCAACAAAGCAAAAGCTTTGGTGGGTGACTTTTTGAAAAATACTTCAAATTTTGGCTCTGCGCAGGCGTGACTAGTCGTGGAAAGGGGCACCCGCAAGGATACACATCAGCTCAGGTGTAAACAAAAGTGGGGACAGCACTTGGTGGACAAACAAATGGCTGCCAAAAAGTTCCAGGCCAGGGTCGCTGTAAAAATTTTAAAAAGGGCTAAAGAGGTAATGGGGAGGGGGGGACAAAAAGAGATGCCCTCAACTGGAGGCTCTCAAACTGGCATGTCTGAAAATGGGGAGGTGGAATCAGACTCTCACACAGAGTCTGGTTTAGAAAATTCCCCAGAGGGCTCTCTAGAATGATGGGTCCCCATCTCCTCCCGATGACCCTCACAGAGGCGCCTCGGAGACTGACTCTCAAATAGCATCTGATGTAGAAGATGCCGCTGATGGTCCCGTAGAGGAACCCCCAAGTAACCCTGAAAATGCAGAGGTGTGTATGGAGAGAGTGAGAAGTTGGCAACGTGAATTACCTAGATTTGGGGGGTCGGTGTATTGTGAGGAATTTCATTTTGTCAATCTTAAGCGAATAAATTCAGCTCAGCAGGTTGTTGAAGCCATACACAGGGGGATACAGTTAGTTCGCGATGACGTTAATGGTAGGGTAGGCCCTGATGATTATGTTCAGTTACATTTAGAGAGCTGTAATTTAACTAAGCCGTTGTTTTCGGTCTGAAGAACTAGGGATGAGCTGTCTGCTGAAGATTTCTTCAATCAGACCTCAAAGCTGCCACAGAGCAATAGAGTTGCATGTCAATGGGACATTGCACCTCGTTGTGACAGTTGTAAAAAAACAGGGGTGGGGACCGCTCGTAGAGTTTTAAATTCTATCCTCAGTAGTCAAATCATCCATAAAAAAGAGACAATGTTTAGTAGGCCTGACTTACACGGGTACCCATCTGTGTTTTGCGCGTGGACTCTTGGCTGTCATGTCCGACCATAAACCTACGGATGCGGAATCGTTAGCGGGGGCGAGAAAGTTGCATGAGAAACTGGGCTGGTCAGATCAAAAAAAGATTATGCTCAGTGACGTAGCAATGTCTGAACAGCATTTAGAAGTCAACATACAGATGGTGCTGTATGCGGCAAAAGGGGCTTTTTTAAAACGGGGGGGGGGCAGTTTACCCCAAGACTTATTTCATCCTGTTGCACGATGAGCATTACTAGGAGGTTCTGGTTGTGAAAAAGTTGTTTGGAGCAAAAAATTATGGTGAGTTTTGCCCCACGGTGCACAGTCACGGCCACTCTTGCAGGTCCAGCTGCTGCCTCTGCTTGAGCATAACATGCTCAGACAGCGTGGACGTGCAGCTGAGGTCTCCTCGCTGTAGACTGTATTGTCAGTCCAGAGAGCGTTTAGACAGACACATCGACTGGGCGTCGACAGAACAAGTTGAATGCCTGTCTAAAACATTGTGCGATAAGGGTCAGTCTTACGTGGACAAGCGGCACAGGTGTAAAGGGAGGCGCTGTAAGCAGGGTCAGGGTTTGATCGCTGGTGATGTAGACGGTCACCTCGGTTTTATGGACAGCCTTAGAAAGCCCGAATCCTCAGAAAAGTGTATTTGTTATGATTCTGAATACACACAGGAGACTGGGTTGCACACTCCCAATTACATTTTTGCTATGTCCCTCAAGCCGGAAAAGTCCTGGGAATTTAAGGGTGATGAGTGTCTTTCTATGTTTGTTCAGACCTTTATTGGCAAAGAGTTCCGGGTCTACACGTTCCAGGTGCACAATTCCAAAGGTTACGATGCATACTTCATCATTAGACAGTTACTGAAGGAAAAGATGTGCCTAGAACTGATCACTCAGGGCAGTAAAGTAATGTGTGTGGAAGGCAAGGTCCTGGGCATTCGTTTTATAGACTCTTTAAACTTCTTGCCCATGAAGCTTGGTAAGCTCCCGCAGGTGATGGAGTTTGAAGGGTGCAAAGGGTATTTTCCACATTTTTTGAACACTTTAGAAAATCAAAATGACATGGGGCCTATGCCCGGTGTGGAGCACTATGGTGTAGAAAGCATGATGCCCAGGGAAAAAGCAGAGTTTCTCGACTGGTAGCAGGCCCACAGGTAGGAGACGTTTGACTTGCAGAAAGAGCTCGCATGTTACTGTCAGCAGGATGTCAAAATTTTGAGACAGCCTTGTATCCTCTACAGAAAAGAGATTTTGAAAATGATGGAGAAGGGAGATCTAGTAGAGAGAGAACCTGGTAAATTCACCGAGATAAAACTGTGTATAGATCCATTCTGGTACATAACACTGGCATCTGTCTGCATGGCTATGTACAGGTTTATGTTTTTGGAGCCTAACACGGTAGCTCTTCTCCCTCCAGACAATGATCACAGGCAGGAAAAAGATATTCGACCCCATCTGTTCAGTGGCTGTTGTATACCTCTCACAAAGAAACTATACAAATACGGCATGCTTTACAGGGTGGGGAACTACAGGTAGGCTCCTACTCTTTAGACGGTTATGCCAGTGTTGACAGGGTACACACAGCCTTAGAGTTTAACGGGTGTTCTTTTCCACGCTTGTGCCACCTGTCATTGTGAAAAAGCACAAAACCCTATGACGGGGACAACTTTTGGGTTTCTTTATTACAAGACGCAGCTCAAGACCGACTATCTGAAACAACTTGGTTTTGTAGTGAGGACTCTTTGAGAGCAAGAGTGGGAAGTGATGAAAGAAACAGACAGGGAGCTTGCAGGTTTTTTAAACTGAGCCCAGTTGCCCAAGCCTCTCGTGCCTAGGGATGCTCTTTTTGGGGGAAGGACAAACGCTATGCGCCTATATTACAAACTTAACTCCGGGGAAGAAATCCACTGTTATGATTTTACCAGCTTCTACCCTTTTGTAAAGAAAACCAAAGAATACCCTCTCGAACACTCCGATATAGTTTATGACAAATTTGGACCCCTTGCAAATTATTTTGGAATTGCAAAAGTTAAAGTGTACCCCACACAAGGCTTCTTTTTCCCATTGTTACCTGTCAGAGTGGGTGGCAAGCTTATGTTCCCGCTATGCCGAACCTGTGTGGAAACCGAGCAGCGGGAGATGTGCATCCATACTGACGAGGAGAGGGCCATCCTGGGGACTTGGTGCACAGTGGAATTGAACGCGGCCATAGCGAAGGGGTACGCGGTGGCAAAAATATATGAAATCTGGCTTTTTAATGAAAAATCTGATGTACTCTGAAAAGACTTCATCAAATGACACCTCCACCAGAAACAAGAGGCTTCAGGGTATCCCAGCTGGTGCACAGACGAAGAAAAACAAAATAAGTACTTGAACGATTTCTACCAGAAAGAAGGCGTGCGTTTGTGCCAACACGAGATCAGGTTTAACCCCGCTAAATGCCAAATCGCTAAACTCTTTCTAAATTCCCTCACGAGTGAGATCCCGCTAGATCACCGAGTTTGTGTCGGCAGGCCCGAAAACATACGGGTATAAGCTGTCGGGAGGAAAGGCCTGTATGAAAGTCAAAGGTATTACCCTGAACTTGGCAAACTGTCAATAGATCAACTTTGACAGTTTGAAAGATCTAGTCCTGGACTATTGCACGGGCCTGCGAGAAAACACCTCAAAAAAGAGAGAGGTGCAGCAGCCCTCTATCGTAAGGAACAAAAATCAGTGTTAAATAGAGACCAAAACCCTTAAGAAAACACAGAAAGTCATTTACAACAAGAGGGTCCTAGGAGAAGAGTTTAAAACCCTGCCCTACGGATTTTAAAGTGGATACGAGGTGGAAACACCCCTTTTCTGCAATTCTCGCGGGGACTAGCAACTGTGGGAAAAGTTACTTTATAAAAAATGTGTTGGATAATGCCAAACAAAACATTGTCTGTTATGCCTGAGAATATTGGATAACCTGGCTATAAAAAGCATTGCAAGATACACATGTCTGGGCTTGTTGAAACACATTTTGAGCAAGGCTAGGCATGCCCAAGTATTTAAATGTATTTTTTACAAAATTCATCACCATCCGGTCGTTTTGCACTAAGTCATTAGAATACAATTTTAAAATCCGGTCAAAAGATAAACACTTGCTCCGATGATGTAAGAAAAACACTCGGTGATGGTCGCTCCGTGAAAGGAGCAGCCACATACCCAGGTCAATATATAACTCAGATCTTACCCAATAATGACGCTGTTGTCAATCCTTTAGTATCTCATATCTAAAGGTTTATTTATAGAAAGCAAGAGGTGAGAGTTAAAATTGGTTAAAGGAATCAAATACATACAATAATTGCAAAGTTCTTGGTTCAGGCTTGAAGCAGGGATGCACTAAACTGCTGGCTTGTTAAATCTCTGGTTGCTTCCCAATGACCTGGAAGGTCCTCAGGCCTTTGGTTAGAATGCTTCCATGGCCCAGAGATTACAGCAGGAACGAGGCAAAATGGAGATGTTTCTTGGGCCTCTTATAGCTTCTGCTGTGTGGAGGGAAACCCACTGTTCCAAGCAAAGCCCTCAGCACAGTTTGTGGAACAGTACAGGCACACAAGATGGAGTTTAGTATCCCATGATCTAGTCACATGCCCACGCCTGCTTCGATGAGTCATAACAGAGGCCATGACCCATACTCTAGCTGGAAAGTCCATCAGGTAGGGATAAGCCTTTTCTATGGTCCAGTGTGAGTTAAGTGTTCTTTGATGGGCCATTCAACTTGTATAATCCCTTGACAATGTGCTGGCCAGACTAGAAGTAAGCTGTCTTGTGGGTGTGACCCCGGGAGCAAACACATTTGAAATGCAGGTATACAATCAATATTCATAACGTTAGATATAAAAAGATAGGATAATCATATTCAGCAAACCATAACTTTTTGGGGGCACAGTGGGGTGGGGGGGTCCCTGGAGCGAGGGGCTGGGGAGGGGAAATCAGGGCACAGCAGAGTGAGGGAGGTCGGCCCCTGGAGTGAGGGGCTGGGGAAATCGGGGCGGGAGGCAGACAGGTTACCCCCTGCCCCCCCCGGACGGCACTGGTATCTACTTTGGCGACCAATCCAGGAGCCAATCAGTTCTGTCTGTCAGGCCTGGAGGGTCCGGAAGAGCAGCAGCTGCTGAGCGGAGCCGCTTCTCCAGCAACAGCTGCTGCTCTTCCTGCTCCCCGGTGGCAGAGGCGGGTTACTGCACGTAACTGGACTTTTAGTGTCCGGTCAGCTGTGCTGACTGGACGCTGCTAGTTTCCCTTTTCGACCAGACGTTCTAGTCAAAAACTGGAGACCTGGCAACCCTACCCACTAGTCCCTGAGCTCCCCACATCCCTGGGGTGCCCCCAGGGGTGAAAGTAAGTTAGAGGACTTACCGGTACGCCAGAGTCCGGAGCAGGGGCGTGGCCTCAACTGGAAGAGGCAGGGCCTTAACTCCCCAGGCCAGGGCTCCAGCTGCGGTAGTGGCGGCTGGGAGCCCGGGGCCCTTTAAATCACACCCGAGCTACCAGCTGCAGAGGTGGCTGGGAGGCTCGGGAGCGATTTAAAGGGCCCAGGGCTCCAGCTGCCGCTACCGCAGCTGAGCCCTGGGCCTTTTAAATCACTGAGGAGCCCTGGGGGCTCCCGGCTGTCACCGCTACCCCCGGGCTCTGCACTCTGGCAGAGCTTTAAAGGGCCTGGGGCTTCGCTGTGGTAGCAGCTGCCAGAGCCCCGAGCCCTTTAAATCCCCACCTGAGCCCAGCTGCCCGAGCCCTGGGGTAGCGGTGGCTGGGCTCTATTGGGGATTTAAAGGGCCCCGGGGCTCCAGCCGCCACTACTGCCCCGGCCCTTTAAATCCCCACCTGAACCCAGCTGCCCGAGCCCTGGGGTAGCGGTGGCCAGGCTCCATTGGGGATTTAAAGGGCCCCGGGGCTCCAGCCACCACTACTGCCCCGGCCCTTTAAATGCCCGCCGGAGCCCCACCGCCGCTACCCCAGGGCTTCGGCAGCAGGGCTCCGGCGGGGATTTAAAGGGCTGGGGCAGTAGCAGTGACTGGAGCTCCGGGGCTCTTTAAATCCCCGCCAGAGCCCCCCCACCCCTACCCCAGGGCTCGGCAGCAGGGTTCAGGCGGGGATTTAAAGGGCTTGGGGCTCTAGCCACCGCTACCGCCCCGGCCCTTTAAATCCCCTCCGGAGCCCCGCCGCTGCTACCCCAGGGCTTCGGCAGCAGGGCTCAGGCGGGGATTTAAAGGGCCCCGGGGCAGTAGCGGCGGCTGGAGCTGTGTAAATTTTAGCCCTAGTTAGCAGGGGAGGAAAATTTGCATTAAACCAGGAAGTTGGTCACATCCTTTACTATAGAGAAATGACCAGATCTATACCATGTTGATGGGATTGACTGGCAGGTTCTAAAATTTGACTTCTTGTGCAGTAAGGATTCTGCCCCCTTTCCCCATAAATGCTGATAATGGATTAATATAGTTCAGGGGGCTAGCTGGGTTTTCCACCCAATAAATTGCCACATTGTGAAAGAGTCTGTTTTGTCTAATAGTTAGAGCAGGGGCTGGAATTCAGGGCACTTAGGATCTTTTCCCAGCTCTGGGAGTTGAATGGGGTCTAGGGATTAGAGTCAGGGGGGTTGAGAGTCAGGATTCCTGGGTTCTATCCCTGGCTCTTGGCGGGGAGGATGGTTTAGTGGTTAGAGCAGTAGTGGTCAGGACTCCTGTTTCCAGCCATGTGAAATACTGTGGTGTAATAAGAGCCGGGGACTGGGAGTCAGGACTCCTGGGTACTAATCCAGTCTCTTCCACTGATTCACTGCTGTGACCTGGGTAAGTCCCTGTGCTTCAGTTTCGCCAGCTATAAAGTTGGGGTGATAGTACCTTGCTCCCAAGAGTGGAAGAGGTGAGATCTGTGAGGTTTAATGCACTGAAGTTTGTAAAGAGCTGGCAGACCTTGCATGGAAGGGGCAGAGGGCAGCGGGGTGGCTCTGTGGTTATTAAGATGCACTGGCTGTGTTGTGTTCCTCCTGGCCACTGTTTAACAAATCCACTTCTTTTCACAGATCCAGCCATCCCCATTCATCGTACACGCAGCGTCGTTCCACTTCCCATCTTTGAGCATCATCACACAGTCCTCACCACTGCCAAAATTGTTGGGCTCCCCTCGATCCCAGTTGCTGGGGATCAAAGAGAGTAGCAAACTCAGCTAGGCATTCGAGGGAAGCCCTGGTGAAATGCACTCCCTGAAATCCCACTTAAGCCCCCAGAGAGGGTGATCCGGCCTCACCCTCTGGAAAGTGGTTTGAGGCTGACTGTTACAGAGCACTGGATAAGAGCCAAGTGTAATGATATAGGGCCTGACTGACCTCTGTTACTCCAGTTTTAAACTGGTCTAGCTATTAACTTCAATGGAATTTACACTGGTGTAAACCTGGGGTAATACAGTGGTGGATCAGGGCCATACTGTTACAGTGAGAGTTACCCACAGTCTTACAAGTGCTTTTCCTGAGTAGCTGAGCACTGACCAGGCTTGGAGGACACCCTGCATGGTTAGTGCTGTGATCCACGTTCTCTTTGGTCAGTCCTCACTTCCAGCCTGACTCTCTACGTGGAGTTAATTCTCAGGATAGAGTCACTTCCTGGGAACACTGGGCTATTTGGGATGAGGTTTATGCAAGAGGGGACTGACCTGGGTGCTGTTGGTGATACCTCTGCCCCAGGTCTAGTGTAAATAAACAAGTTACACTAAGAAGGAGCCAGATTCCACCAATTTCTTCTCAAAGGGGAAACTGCCCCGTAAGACCCTGAAAACTGCTACTGCTCAGCTGAAGGTGACAATTTAAAGCTGAGCATCATCCACCACTTTGTTCTCTACCGCACTAGCTCTGGTTCCCTGTGGGGAAACCCTGGACAGTTTAAAGAGCAGAGCAGATGGAAGATGAATCAAGAAAGGGCAGCTCCACCCACTCAGCCAATGACTCAATGTGTTTGAAACGTACTGATTGGCCAGTTGCACCAGAGCCAACCCCCCACCCTGCCCTCATGTACCAGTGAGCGGGATTGGGCTGACCTGTATGACACAGAACTGTCGTCGACCCATATAAATGTCCCTTCATTGCTAACGTCGTGCAGGCCAATCCAGTACTGCTTGCCGTTAGTGTTCTTTGTCAAAAACTCCTGAAAAAAGAAAATGATTGATTGCAATAAAATATGGCCCAAATCTAAGGCACCACCCCAATCCCACCTCACACAGCCCGTACTCCTCTCTGGCTCTCTGTTGTTCTCCTTGTGCCAAGATGTGGCCCATTGGGTTAGGCAGCGACTGAGATCGAGGCCCCATTGTGCCAGGTGCTTCACAGACACCTAGTGAAAGACGCTCCCTGCCCCAAAGAGCTTACGATCCAACAGACAAAACCAAGGGTGAGAGGGGAAACTAAGGCATGGTGATTTGTGCCAGGTCACACAGAAGGTCAGTGGCAGAGCAGCGAGTAGGACCCAGCTGTCCTGGCTCCCAGGCTTGTCCTGCACCACTAGACCAGGCTGGCTCCCCTCCCAAAGGACCTGCTGAGGGAGCTGCGGCTCTGGATGGATGTGGAAGCACCATGTGGACATGGAGGCTAGGCAGGAAACATCAGGGAGCTCCCAAGTGACCACGATCTCATGGATCCCAGTCCTCCACCAGACGCTGTGTCTCCAAACCCTTTCCCCATCACTCCTTACAATCAGGGGTCTCTCTCTGATTCCCGCAAAGGTTCCCTTCCCAGGGAGCTTCCCTGGAGCTGTCAGGCTGACTTGCCTGAGGGTCCCCAGCAGCCTGACTGGCGCTTGGGATGAATTGTGCAGTGACTCTTGGGAGTTGGGGGAGTGCTTGAAGTCTGTGTTCTGGGAAGTGGTTTGCTACTCGATCCTGTGCCAATAGATGGTGCTCAAGTATATGTAGCATGGTCCCTGGGTTTTGTAGGGCCAAGACAATTTCTTGTGCACTGCAAATGGCTACCTAAGAGTGGCCATACTGGGTCAAGCCAATGGCCCATCTAGCCCAGTGTCCTGTCTTGCGACAGTGGCCAGGGCCAGGTGCTTCAGAGGACATGAACAGAACAGGGCAATTATTGAGTAATCTATCCCTTTGTTGCCGGCACCCAGTGCCGAGAGGCTGAACAACAGCTTGAGTGGTTCGTTACCCGGTGTGCTACACCCAATAATCACAACGGGGTGGAGAAGCAGAAAAGTTTATTTGCAGCTGCAAAAAGGTACAGGGAGAATAAAATCTCAAATCCTGCACAACAGAGCAGGAAGTTACACAGGCTTTTATACATCCTTTTTTCCAGCATACTTGTCCAATAGCAAGCTGCCCCAAGTATCCATATAGCCAGCCAATCTAGTTCCCTGATTCTTTGTATCATTTGTTAAACTATACATAAAGCTGCTTTATTTAGCATTGTTCTTCCATATCTGCCCTGTTTGGCCTTGTTTAGTTTCAGGCAGTCTGACTCTGCAACATACTGTTGCAGATTCTCAGCATAACTGCTGTGTGTGCCTCCAGGCGGGGGGGGCCAAGGACACTTGGGCCTAGTACGCAGAGCTGCTGCGAGTGCCTTCAGGCAGGAGGGGGGGCCAAGGACACTTGGGCCTAGTGCGAGGGGGCTTCATCGACACTCGTGGTCTTCCATCCCCTCGAGTTACCTAGTGGCCATGCCCCAGTGTCCCCAACACCTTGTTATCCAATCCCAGCTTCTGGCAGTCAGAGGCTTAGGGACACCCAGAGCATGGGGTTACATCCCTGACCATCTTGGCTAATAGCCATTGATGGACCTCTCCTCCAGGAACTCATCTCATTCTTTTTTGACCCTAGTTATACTTTTGGCCTCCACAACATCCCCTGGCAGTGAGTTCCTCAGACTGACTGTGTGCTGTGTGAAGAAATACCTCCTTAGGTTTGGTTTAAACCTGCTGCCTATCAATTTCATCAGGTGACGCCTACTTCTTGTGTTCTGTGAAGGGTCAATAACACTTCTTTATTCACTGTCTCCGCACCCATCCTGGTTTTATAGCCTCTGTCACAAAAGAGCCTTAGCCGTCTCTTTTCCAAGCTGAACAGTCCCACTCTTTTTAATTTCTCCTCATCTGGAAGCTGTTCCAACCCCCTGATCATTTTTGTTGCCCTTCTTGTGCACATCTTTACACCAGTGCATAATGTGTTTCCTAGGCACTGAGCAGAGAAACGTCAGCTACTATCCTGTCCCCAGGCATCTCTCTCATGCCAAGAGCCTCCCAATTGCTGGGAGATCATCTCCACGCCCTGTCCGAGCTGTGTAGCTTGACTCAGTGAGCCTGACTTACCTGCTTTTGTGGGTTATCAATAATAATCAGCTCGGCACCTTGGTCTTTGCAGGCCTGCTTGGCATAGGACCAGTGTTTACGCACTGTGGAGAAGTAGTAGCAGGTCCCTGAATTCAGCAGCCAGCCGGCTGGACAAATGCTGCAGGCAGAGTCTGCAATGCAAGACAGGCAGAGGTCACTCTCAGCGCTGGACTGCAACGGACAATAATAGCATCTGCCCAGTACCCTTTAGCCAATGACCTCAACGCGCCTAGCCAAGGTGGGGAAGCGTCACCCTTAATTTACAGAGGGGGGGAAACTGAGACAGACAGAGGTGCAGTAACTTGCTCAAGACCATTCCCAAGCTAGGAAGAGAACTCAGGAGTCCTGATTTCTGGCCTCACCTGCTCTAATCACTAGCCCAGTGGTTTTCAACCTTTTTTGTTTACAGCCCTTTAAAACATTTCTAATGGTGGTGCAGACCCCTTTGGAAATCTTAGACATAGTCTGCAGACCCCCAGGGGTCTGCGTATCACAGGTTGAAAGCCACTGCACTGGACAACATTGGCCTCAAGGAGCTGGGAATAGAAGCCAGGAGTCCCAGTGGCCAGCCCTCTGCTCTAACCACTAGACTTCATATACCTCTCAGAGATGGGAATAGAACCCAGATGTCCTGCATTCCAGTCCCCTGCTCTAACTATTAGACAAAACTGACTCCTTGACAACCTAGGGGAAATCCCAGTTAGCCCCCTGAACATTATCACTGCTTGTGGGGAAAAGGAGCAGGAATCCTAACTGCACGAGGTGCCATGGCCCAGGCCCCCATTTGCTGGGTGCCGTACATTATTTATTACATGTATTATGGCAGTGCTTAGATGCCGCAGTCATAGATCAGGCCCCGTTGTGTCAGGCATGGTACAAACACAGAACAGAAAGACGGTCCCTGCCGTGAAGAGCTGACAGTCTCAGCAAGTCGAGGCTGGCGTGTGTCTCACCGTTCCTTTTCTGGACAGCATCCAGAATCTTGTAGGCCTCAGCCCTGATGTTATCTCTGTCACTTTTCGCTTTGGCCAGACCCTCCGACACTGCAAACACAACACACTGTCACATGTAGGAATAGGGTTGTATCCCTTTAAACAGTCTGTGAGCCTCGAGTGGCGCTCACCATATTCTGTACTTCAGAAGCTGCCAGAGGTCAACTAGAGCAGCGGGTGTGTGCAGCTGGGCCTGGCACACCTGTGTGCAGGTCGTAAACACTGGGATTTGGGGCCTGGCTGTGACACTGAAGTGGGCCCCTATCCCAGCAGCAGGAGTCACAGAGCTTGTTACACGGTCAGTCTGATACAGTCATTAGGGACTGGCCGGAATCACCAGCTGAACCTGAACCTTTCACAAGGGTCAAAATCATTCATCTAAAACCAGGTCCCCGCCCCCAAACCTCAGCAGGAGCCCTGCCCTCGCCTCACACCCAGGCACACTGCCCTGCCCCACAATTCCCTACCTCTGGCTCCCCAGTTTATTACACCTGGGTCATCTTCTGCCCAGCCCTTTAATCTACCTGCCTCCCCTCAGCCACTAATAAGTCACCATCCCCATCTCCCTCCCCTCGGCCCTCCCCTGCTTCCAAAACACATATCCCCTCTCCTAGCGGTCCCAAGTGAACCTAGGGAGAAAGAAACAGCCAGATCCCCCCTCTGTAGCAGCCCAGCCCATGGGAATCCTTAAAGGCCAGAGACTCCTGCAGTGACCGGGAATGCACCTGGGGTGAGAATCCCTGGAACTGAAGAGTGAACTGGCTTCCCCAGTTCACCCCAGCTAGTCACACACAGTGAGCCTGGTACAAGAGGAGCCCTGAGTGCAGAGGCTCTGTGGGCACTGGCTGTGTCCCCGCCCCTCCGGTGGGTCACCCAGAGTAGGGCAGGGCCCTGGTTTCCAGCCTCGGTGACTTGATCCCAAATGCTGCTTGCGCGGGCTGGCCTGGTGGGGTAGGGTGGAATGGATCCCAAATCGCCATGGGAACCTGGCGCTGGGATTCTCCACCCCGCTCTCTTCTTTCTGCTGTTCTCCACCCCCTCCTCTGCCTGAGCCCTGCTCCCTGCCCCCCGCCCCGCCATGGGCACTCACCTTCCACTCTCAGCGTGGCCTGGTCCGACTGCAGCCTCTTCAGCTCCGTGGCCAGCTCCACCTCTGAGAGATAAACAGGGCTGATCACGTTCCTGGGAGGGGACCCAGGGCTCAGCGGGAACAAGGAGGTGGCCAGGGAATGGGGGACGTTGGGGGGAGCTTGGAAGGAGGAGGAGTGACGTGACTGGGGTGCAGGAGGTTCGTAGAGGTGATGCTGGGCTTTGCGTCTGTGAGGGCTTCAGTACGTACCAGTGCTGTGCATGGCGGACTGGTTGAAATGAAGTGTCTCCAGTTGCTTCGCTGTCTTGGAGCCTGGAAGAGACAGAGGCCGGTGAGCTGGGAACTACCCCTCTCTTCATCTCGTGGGGCAGGGCCGTGTTCCCTAGCAGAGTGGGTCTGTCAGGTACTGGGGTCTCCCGGGGCTGGTTTCCTTCCTGGGAAGAGGCGGCGCGGGTGGATTTCCTTTCGTCCCCTGGCCATGACGGTCCATGACTCAGGCTCCGAGATGGAGAGCGACTTGCCCCAGGCCAGGTAGTGAAGCAAGATTAGAACTCGGGGCTCCCTGACTTGTGTTCATTCACTCAGACCCCACCTCCAGCTACCAGCCCTGCCTGGGGACAGCATTAGTGAGTTTAGTTAGGGCCCATCCAGACTAGGGAAATTTGTACTAGTGTCACCGTGGACTGGTGCAAATCCCTAGTGCAGACACGTGGCACAAGGCTTGCCCAGGTTACCAGGATTAGACCCATTGATGTGAGTCCTACTTTGCATTATCCCAGTGTGTGTCTACATTAGTGGTTTGCATCAGCATTTACCTATCAGGACATGGTCTGTAGACAAGGGGCAGGTTCTCCATCACCTGGAATTATAAAAAGATTGTCTTTCTCTTCCTAAAAGCTCCACTCCAGCTCGACTACCAGATATGGGCTGGATATAGGAATCGCTGGGTGGGATTCTGTGGCCTCTGCTATGCAGGAGGTCAGACTAGAGGCCCATAACAGTCCCTTCTGGCTGTAACATCTATGAGCAACGATGGTGCAAACGTCCCTAATGCAGACAGGAACCTAGCTGGATCATGGAGCAGGTCCTCAAAGAATCAATCCTGAAGCACTTACATGAGAGGAAAGTGATCAGGAACAGTCAGCATGGATTCACCAAGGGAAGGTCATGCCTGACTAATCTAATCGCCTTTTATGATGAGATTACTGGTTCTGTGGATGAAGGGAAAGCAGTGGATGTATTGTTTCTTGACTTTAGCAAAGCTTTTGACACAGTCTCCCACAGTATTCTTGTCAGCAAGTTAAAGAAGTATGGGCTGGATGAATGCACTATAAGGTGGGTAGAAAGTTGGCTAGATTGTCGGGCTCAACGGGTAGTGATCAATGGCTCCATGTCTAGTTGGCAGCCGGTGTCAAGTGGAGTGCCCCAAGGGTCGGTCCTGGGGCCGGTTTTGTTCAATATCTTCATAAATGATCTGGAGGATGGTGTGGATTGCATTCTCAGCAAATTTGCGGATGATACTAAACTGGGAGGAGTGGTAGATACGCTGGAGGGCAGGGATAGGATACAGAGGGACCTAGACAAATTGGAGGATTGGGCCAAAAGAAATCTGATGAGGTTCAATAAGGATAAGTGCAGGGTCCTGCACTTAGGATGGAAGAACCCAATGCACAGCTACAGACTAGGGACCGAATGGCTAGGCAGCAGTTCTGCGGAAAAGGACCTAGGGGTGACAGTAGACGAGAAGTTGGATATGAGTCAGCAGTGTGCCCTTGTTGCCAAGAAGGCCAATGGCATTTTGGGATGTATAAGTAGGGGCATAGCAAGCAGATCGAGGGACGTGATCGTCCCCCTCTACTCGACATTGGTGAGGCCTCATCTGGAGTACTGTGTCCAGTTTTGGGCCCCACACTTCAAGAAGGATGTGGATAAATTGGAGAGAGTCCAGCAAAGGGCAACAAAAATTATTAGGGGTCTGGAACACATGACTTATGAGGAGAGGCTGAGGGAACTGGGATTGTTTAGTCTGCAGAAGAGAAGAATGAGGGGGGATTTGATAGCTGCTTTCAACTACCTGAGAGGTGGTTCCAGAGAGGATGGTTCTAGACTATTCTCAGTGGTAGAAGAGGACAGGACAAGGAGTAATGGTCTCAAGTTGCAGTGGGGGAGGTTTAGGTTGGATATTAGGAAAAACTTTTTCACTAGGAGGGTGGTGAAACACTGGAATGCATTACCTAGGGAGGTGGTAGAATCTCCTTCCTTAGAAGTTTTGAAGGTCAGGCTTGACAAAGCCCTGGCTGGGATGATTTAATTGGGGATTGGTCCTGCTTTGAGCAGCGGGTTGGACTAGATGACCTCCTGAGGTCCCTTCCAACCCTGATATTCTATGATTCTATCATTCTATGATTCTAGCTAATTAGATAGACCCTGAGCCAAACACCACTGAAGACAATGGGAGCCTTTCTATTGGTTCGGTGGGTTTCAGATCAAACCATTAGTTAGTTAATCGGAGCAGAACAGAAAAGAAGAGAGGTTTGGTATTTCTTGTTTCCCTGTGTCCCTCTCCCTGTCTGTCTGTCTCCACCTATCATCCCATGTCTTACACTTAGGTTGGAAGCTCTTTGGGGCAGGAACTGGCTTTGTGTACTATGTTTGTACAGCACCTCACACAATGGAGTCCTGGTTCATAACTGGGGCTCCTGGGTGCTGCCATAATACACCTAACAGGCGAGTCTGGGATCCATAGACAATCACAGTCCTTGTTATAGCCAATGAGTTCCAAGTATCCACTTTTAGACCCAACAGGAGGAGCAATCAACCTCATTTATGTAGTGAAACAGCTGCAGACAATGAAAGTGACCACCCAAGGCACCAGGCTGCATGGCAGGAAAGAGCCGTGTGCGTCGAGGGGCACCCTGGTTGTAGCCCCAGGTGCTCGGAGCAGCCTGTGTATGAGGGAGGCTGGAGAAGCTGTGAGCGGGACCCTGTCAGGAAGCAGAGATGGAGTTTCTTGGGCACAGAGCTGAAGGGGCAGACGGGGGATTTCCGAGACAGGGAACAGCCTGCAGCTGTTTGTTCCTGCTGTGTTCAAGGGAACAAGATGTTGTAACAAAACAAGATCACAGCGAGAACAGACCTGCTTGGGAGCAGCGATTGCTCCACCTAACAGGAGCAAACCCGACAGCACCTCCGATTTTGCTTCTGCCAAAGGGGCAACATCAATAATACAAATACACGGACACTCATAAGTAAACTGAATTGTTACCGTTGCCTCTCAGCATGGATTGACCAGTCCGCAACTGCTCCAGCTCCTTGGACATCTCCGAGTCTAGACAGAAGGACAGACGCCAGCTGTTGTTTATATGATTTGGGGGGTTGGGGGGGGGGCTGAGTTTTCGATTTGGGTTCACAGCGTAGAGCGACATGCTGCATTTCTACTTTCCAACTTCCCCCTAGGGAGATAATCTCTGAGGGTGATATCCCCAAAGGGATTTTGGCATTGCAATGCTGAGCACCACAGTGCCTAGAAAATCCCAGGAACACCCACAAAGCCAAGTTACATGCCCAGGTTCCGATACAATGACTGGGGAGAGCAATGCATCTGAGTGCAATCCCCAAAACCCAGCACGCTAGGCGGGGAGCTGTGTAAGTAGCCAATGGGAGATACTGATGAGCCATCCCCGCCCTTTTCTCAGAGCTAGGGGGCATGCTAGTCCAGGCTGCAGGAATGGGAAGTATCTAGCTTCACTAGTGATCCACAAACAGGAAGTCCTCTCCTGGCTTAGGCACCTAAGTAGTGTCTTTTGGGAATGAGTTAGGTGCCTACCTCGTTCTACACAAAATGCAGGGGAGGAGGTGCTGCTGCCCACTTTACAATTTATAGCCCAATGGTCAGAACACTCACTTGGGATGTGGGCGACCCAGGTTCAAATCCCTCCTCCCTGGCAGAGGAGCAGAAAGGATTTGTATAGGGGCTTAGGTGGGAGACAAGCATCCAGATGCCTCGAGGGAGGCAGGAGTGTGCATGCCTAGAGATGTCGAGTGAGTTTAGGCGCCTACAGTGCTCAGTGGGAGTTTTGTGGATTGCAGTAGGAGCCTTAGGTGCCTCACTGGCTTCAAGGATTTCACCCAGAGTCCCCTCTGAATGACCTCTGCCCTGGCGCAGTCTGGCCAACTCCAATCACAAGATTGACTTAAAAATCAAGAGATTTGTGAAAAATAATAGACTTTTCTTTTCTTTGGCTCCTGGTTTCTGAGCCATTACATCACTTTCCCAAGCTTTTCTCTGCAACTAGAATCCGTCTCAGTATTTTTAAATGAAAGCTCAGATTCTCACCCAATCACAAGACTCCTGGAGCTGGGGCTTCAATTCAAACACCACTTAGAGCTCACAACGCTGAGGCTGCTCTGTGTAATGACACCCACCAAGGCTCCTCAGCAGGACGTGAATCCCTGCCACAGCAAAGACCTTTTGAGCTACAGGAGCTACTCCCTTAGCTGGCAGGAGTAGTTAGGCTGTTATCCTGCGTGGAGCAGCTGCTAGAGGGCATCCCAACACACATTGTACTCACTTGTACCTGTGAATACATTCAAGAATCAAACACCAGCGTGTTCCTGCTCACAGTGTGGGCTCTGGGAAGGTGCCCCACTGCTGTGAATTGGAGGGCAGGTGGCCTGACTTAATGAGCCTTGTCTTACAATTAGCAGCACTATGGCACAATGAAACACATTGCGGGGGCCTATATCCCTTCTCCTGCAGTGTCTTGACACTGGCCATTGACAGACACAAGGGGACCTGGCTGGGAGGGACTCTTGGCCTGAAATCCTGGCCTTGCTGAAGCCAATGAGAGTTTGGCCATTGACTTAATGGAGTCGGGATTTCACCATGGTCTTTTCCACTGGTCCATTCCTGTGTGATAGTCCTAAACGCACTCCGGGATACTTACACTTTCCAATCACCATGGCGAGGAGGATGACCCATAACACAAACGACACGGCGTGCACAGCGTAAAGGGTTAATACTGACCTTTCCTCCCCATTCAGGCCCCTACCGCACTGCAGCAAGGAATTCCCTGGAAGGCAGGAGCAGAGACAGCGGGGGTTAGAGCATTGGTCCCTGCCCTCTGGCAAACCAGTGCTGCGGGGGCAGGTGTGCTCGAAGCCTCGCGGGGAAGGCACTAGGGGAATTCAGAATTCACTATTATTGTAATTCATAAATAGAGATGGACGTGCCACTGGGGTCAGGAATCTCTGTGTAGCACAGAGCATGCAGGGGAATTCACACCCTCTATCTATCTATCCCTATAGAATCATAGAATATCAGGGTTGAAAGAGACATCAGGAGGTCATCTAGTCCAACCCCCTGCTCAAAGCAGGACCAATCCCCAACCAAATCATCCCAGCCAGGGCTTTGTCAAGCCGGGCCTTAAAAACTTCTAAGGATGGAGATTCCACCACCTCCCTAGGTAACCCATTCCAGTGCTTCACCACACTCCTAGTGAAAAAGTTTTTCCTAATATCCAACCTAGACCTCCCGCACTGCAACTTGAGACCATTGCTCCTTATATCCACCCTATCTATCTATCATTTGCCCACCTGGATTTCCATTGAGCCTAAGCCCCAGAAGTAAGAGAACCCCATTTTCTGGAAGTCCCCTCTGTTTTCCGAAGGATCCTTTGGGGGAGCCAGGCCATGAGATCCATGTGAGATGCTGGGATGATTACCTGGGGTTTCACCTCCCACCCTTTCCTCTCTCTGCTTTGACTGCCTTCCACCATCAGGATACAGCTCCGCGGCTGCAACCCCTGCCTACATCTCCCCCTCACCCCCTGTTCAGTCAGTGCTCCCCTCCTGATGGTTGCTTGTACCACCTCCCTATGGCCAGCCCTGGCCTCCCCCCCAGTGCCCTATGCTCTCCCATACACTGTCCTCTAAGATTCCTCCCCATCTTGCTGCAGACTCATGCGCCATGAAGCCTGCCAGGCAGAGAGGCTGCCCCCCACTCTGTGCTGCTCTGTCCCAGCCACTGTAGCCTCCTCCAGGCAGGGACAAGCCCTTGGTTCAGAGCGTTGCTCCATGCACAGTACCATGTACTCACCAGCCAACCCCCCCTTCCTCCACTGCCCCAGCCCACTGTGCTGCTGTCAGCAGCGGGGCTGGGGAGGGGAAGGAAGCAGCTGTGTCTCCAACGCCTACATCTCAAATCAGCGCCCCCTCCCACACACACACACACACACACGTATCCCCCTTCACTTCCCAGGAATGAAAGTAAAAAAAGAGGAAGAAAAGAAGCACAAATCTGCTGTAAGCGCAGAATTGCAAGAGGCATGTTCCTATTGCACAACGCAGGGACATCCCGCCTGATCAGCAGAACTCTGGCTCTGAAATGCCTCTCGTAACACGTCCACCCCTGGGCCTGGGACAGGGATCAGGGCCAAGGCTCCTGATGGTATAACCTGCAATTGTGTACGACGGGCTCCAGCGCCCAGCAACTCGTACATTGTGGACACTAGTCCTGAGTGCAATATGAATGCAAAATGGATCTATTTATCCATTTATCCGTTCAATCCCATAAATGCTAGCCATCCCTATACAACCCCATCCAGCCATCCCCATACTCCTCCATCCGTCCATCCCCATACACCCTCCTCCATCCATCCCCATACACCCCCCTCCATCCATCTCCATATACCCCCCACCTATCTTTCCATCCCCATACACACACATCCATCCGTATCTATCTCACAATCTCCATACACACCAGTTCATCCACAGCTATCTATCTATCTATCATCATACAGCACCCCTCCATCCCCATACACTCTCTCTCTCTCTTGCTCCCCCGCTTTTAAACCCCTCATTGCCAGAGTATGCAAGCACCAAACATAAACATCTGATGAAATGCTGCTGAGACAAGCCTGGAATTCTCAGCCTGGCTCTGCCCAGCACCTCCTGCTGTGATGTATGAAACGCCACCCTCCCAGAGTACAGACCTGCCTTCGAGTCTGACTTCGCTGCTGAGCACAATGCCGCTCCATAAGTAGGGCCCAATCCTGCAAACCTCGCTGACACCGCCCTCCTCTTGGCTTCACTGGGGTGTGGAGTCTGCAGGATCAGGGCGTGTTATCAAGGAGTGAGCTGATTAGCAGGAAATGATTGCGCACTCTCCCACTAATGCAGCCTGGGGTTACCTGCTCTCCCAAAAGCCATTTCTGTCTCCTGTTCCTTGAGCGTCCCTTGGTCGGACTCTTCGCACTTTTGGTAAATGCTGCCTGAAGGCATCACTCTGAGCCTCTTCCTACCCCAATGGCTCCAGCGGCTTTTATACCAGCTGAGGTTCTGAGCATCTTTCCTGGAAAAGGAAACACATGTACCCAGCCACTCTTCCTCTCTTCAGAACACAGAGATCTGTGACCCTGTCACTTCTCCTCTAGCAGCTGGGAGCCTTCATCCAATCAGTATTCCTGGTGCAGCTGACAAATAATAGCCACCCACCCAGTGACCCAAGGAGCATAGACAATCTTTAAGTGGGAGGATCTTTTCGGAGCTGGGCATGTCCTTACCCTGGGCCCGGCAAGAGGGGTTCTCGCGTGTGCAGTCTGTGAACATTGCTGTTCAGGGAAACAGAATGGTGAACATCTTGCAAATAAACAAACGGCACTAAGAAAACACCTGACTCCATGTCACCGATTTCTGCTCCAAACGGGAAGCCAATCTACAAGGGCAGCCTGCAGGGGCTAAAAATTGTAGTGTAGACATTTGGGCTCAGGTGGGAGCCCAGGCTTTGAGACCCTGCCCCTCACCATGTTTCAGAGCCGGGGCTCCAGCCGAAGCCCAAAATTCTATACTGCGATTTTTAGCCCCACAGCACAAGTCCCAGAAGCCTGAGTCGATTGACCCCAGTTCTGTGGCTCAGTGCAGTGGATTTTTTATCACAGTGTAGACATACCCTAAGTAATTTAGGAGCATAAATCCCAGTTTCAAAAGGCACTTGGGGCCAGATTTTCAAAGGTATCTAGCCCCTAGAGATGCAGAATCACCTCTCCAGCCCAGAGACTGTAACAGTGAGGTGGGTGTCTCAGGGAGTTCTGTTCTGAGTAGAGTTCTTAAGAAAGGGGATGATATCTTGGGTTCTGGTACCTGACCAGGACTCCTAGATGCTACTGTAATACAAATAAATAATAATCGTCTGTTCCTCAAGAAATGGCTCTCATCTCCAGCTGGCTGACTCCAACGCCAAGATTGCTCAGGACAGAGACACTGCCAGTGACAGAGCTGCAGAATACCTCTGAAAACTGGGCTGAGAGGGGAACCCAGCGGAGGAAGAGGAAAAGGAAGATCTCACCTGGGCCAGCAGGTAAATGATTGGCCTGGCTCCGCCGCCTCTCTGTGGGCTGCTCTGCCTCAGTTTTTGCACCAAATTCACTAAATCTATGGTGTCTAGGGTTCCAAAGAGGATGGATCTAGACTGTTCTCAGTGGTACCACTGTTGACTCATATCCCCCATCACCTGAGATTACATAGAGAACTGTGCCACAGTGGAATTGGTGGCAGTGTAGACTAGTGGGCAGAGCACTGGCCTACTTCTCAGGAGAGCTCAGTTCTAGACCTAGTGTGGCTTGCTGGCTGATCCTGGGGCAAGTCACTTCCCCTCTCTGAGCCTCAGGTTCCCATCTGTATACGGGGGACAGTGATACTGGGATCTACTGATGAGAAAGGCGAGGGATAAATATTTAGCTTCCATGATGAGAGTACTTGTGGCACCTTAGAGACTAACCAATTTATTTGAACATGAGCAGGAGAGTGAGTTTATGTGTGTGTGTGTGTGTTCCCGGGGGGGGGGGTGAGAAAGCCTGGATCTGTGCTGGAAATGACCCACCTTGATTACCATGCACATTGTAGGGAGAGTGGTCACTTTGGATGAGCTATTACCAGCAGGAGAGTGAGTTTGTGTGTGTATGGGGGTTGGGGGGTGAGAAAACCTGAATTTATGCTGGAAATGGCCCACCTTGATTATCATGCACGTTGTAGGGAGAGTGGTCACTTTGGATAAGCTATTACCAGCAGGAGATTGAGTTTGTGTGTGTGGTTTTTGGAGGGGGGGTGAGGGGGTGAGAGAACCTGGATTTGTGCAGGAAATGGCCCACCTTGATTATCATACACATTGTGAAGAGAGTGGTCACTTTGGATGGGCTATTACCAGCAGGAGAGTGAGTTTGTGTGGGGGGTGGCGGAGGGTGAGAAAACCTGGATTTGTGCTGGAAATGGCCCAACTTAATGATCACTTTAGATAAGCTATTACCAGCAGGAGAGTGAGTTTGTGTGTGTATGGGGGTGGGGGGGTGAGAAAACCTTACCATCAGAATGGACTGAGATTTCAGTGTCTTGGGGTCTTTAACTATTCATCCTAAGGCAGTACAAATATAATGCTTAGGTCACTTATATACACTCTCCTAAACCCAGGAATACACTTACTGGAACGTAACATATCTTAATAAAAAGCCAGACCTTCATCCAGATGGCAGTGTGACTCCTTATCAGTGAGAAGGTGTTGTCCGTATCTCAGCTATGGTTCTAGCTCACATCTGCAACTGTCTCCTTCAAGAAGCAGATAGTCAATGCGCCAGATCCCCAGCTGGTGTAAACCAGCATCGCTCCATTGGAGTCAACGGGGCCAGATCCCCAGCTGGTGTAAACCAGCATCACTCCATTGGAGTCAACGGGGCCAGATCCCCAGCTGGTGTAAATGGGCAAAGCGCCATTGGAGTCAACACACCCATTCACACCCTCTGAGGATCTGGCCCTGTATGATGAACTTCCACACACTCGGGCGTAGGATCATGCCCAGAACTAGTGCAGGGACGAGATGGGGTGATTAACGAGAATGAGGAAGCTCTTCAGAAGTGTTCTATGTCTAACCTGGGGGAGTTAAACTCAGGCTCAGCACAGAGGCTGTTTGAGCCAAAACACTGAGCTGATGCAGGAGGCCAAGCCCAGACTGAAAGGGATAGTGAGGCTCCCAGCATAGGCTGAGCTACACGTCCCCCACACAACGTGGACCAAGCACTCTAACTGTTCCCGTGCCAGAGCAGTTCTTCCCCAGCAGCACTAGTGTTGTGGATGTTCGATGCAGTGGCTGGTTGTGTCGGGAGCACTGAGTGCACCCAGCTGATGAAAGGCTGGCATTTCGGGTGGGGCTTGTGGGGCACGGAAGCTGTGGTAATGACACAGTGTGACTGTGCTGGAGCCATGCCATGGGAACTGGCTGTGCTTTTTATTTCCTTCCTTTTGTGGGTTTCATTTTCAACGTGTTGTTCATGTTTAACTGCAGATCCCAGTGGGGGAGAAAACTGGGGGGAGAATTGCAGCTGCTGGCAGAGAATATTTTATCCAGCAGCTGCACGGAGCTCTTCTCTGCGGCACGAGACGCTCTGGCAGAACGGTAGCTCTGGCCAGAGAAGGAGTTATATGCCCCTGGTTCTCAAAATCAGGTTTGTGTGCACTCGCCTCCCTCCCCACCCCATCAATTAGGTTTTGTGCACCCAGGCCCCAATCAACCAATGCCGTTTGTGCACAGCTGGCCTCCATCCATCAGGTTTCTGTACACCAGGAAGAGCCAGTGAAAGTGAACAGAGAACGGCACAATCAAGAGTGATATTTACAATACGCCTGATCCTCTGACCCACTTCACTCCGTTTGTACGAACACTGACCTCATGTCCCCGGGGTAGGGAGTCCTCCATGGGTGTAGGGCCAACGTAGCTAGCTCCCGCAGCTTCCCCTCCAGCTGCAGCATAGCTGGCGGGGCAGGCGTTACCAGTTGGCAGCCCCCAGGCTGCACCAGACTCCATCAGGGCTGGTGTAGAACCAGCCAAGCCCTAAGAGGTTCCTGGGCACAGCCAAGACCTTGGGCCTAAGCTGGTTAGTTATGTTTCAAGTTGAAAGGCACCAATAATTTCAAATCCTGGACAAACATTGTGGTTGGCACCCGAGCAAGTGAGGGTGGGAAAAGTGATGAAATTCAACATATAAACTGTTCATTAGAAAATACTTGCTTGGGGCTCACAAGAATCGAAGCCGTCTGTAAGCAGCTGTGATGCATGGGAAGCACAAATGAGCTTTTACGCTTTGAAACTGCACGTCATCTGGTCTATACTAGAAAATTAAATCGACCCAGCAACTTCACTCAGGGGTTGGAAAAATCCACATCCCTGAGCGACGCAGTTAAGCCAAGCTAAGTGTCCGTGTCAACAGCGTAAGGTTGATGGAAGAATTCTGCCTTCCACCTAACTGTCACCTCTCAGGGAGGTGGACTACCTACCTGGACAGTCGTCTTATTTCAGCACCAATTGTATACAACTCTCACCTGGTGTGCCAGATCTCCCATGAGAGTGTAAATTGCAGCATAAGGCCTGTCTGATTCCCTGTTGCCCTGTGAGGGCACCTAGTACACTGCAGGGGTGAGGGAAGATAATAAATAATAAAGGGCCCATCCCCTTAGTGGGATCAGTTACTGACTTCACTGAGGTGAACTCAGCCCAAAGACTCTGTATCCAGACATCAGAGATAAGGAGAAGATAAGGAAGATGCTGTGGGCGAGTTTGTGTCAGTTTTGCTTTGGGTCTTGTTTCTGGTTAAGAAGGAAGCTGCAAGGTCAGAATCCCAGAGTTTGCCTTCTGAGCAGCCATGGCACGCCAAGGCTTCGCGTTTCCTCCAAGTAAGTAGAACCGAGTTAGTGATGACAGAGCCGTGATGTATGGGAGAGTGTGGCAGGCAAGCCGCTTTCTTCTGAATAGCTGGGAGTAGCCAGCTGGCAACTTATTGGAGATGCCAGGGACAGGAAGTTACAAGGGTTCTGTCCTCAGGTACTTCGGAGGTTCCCTGGCCTATCAGGGTACAATTACACAGCTGTAGTAGTAAAATTTTATGTTTGTATTTTGCATAATTTAAAATAAAAAATAAAGAATAATAATGTAGCCTGCATTAAATGTATTGGTGTATAATTTGACCATATCCTGCCAGCCCACATTTCTGAAAGCAGAAAGGAATGGCCTAATGGGCCATTGGTAAAGATGCATCAGCCAAAATCTGGGTCTGAAGCTGATTTCAAGGCAGTGACAGACCTCTAGGGTCACCACTTTGTTGTAGGTTTAGCATTTTAAAATAAGTAAAAGAATGCAATAATTGTTTTCTCCTGCATTGCAATTTGATGTTTCTGTTCAAATACTCTGTGTAAATCAATCTTGTTTTGTGTGTAAATGAGGAAAGTGTCTGTTAAAAAATAAGTGTAAAGACCAAATGTTCGAGGAAAGAACCAAGAACAAACGTAAGGGCGCCAGGAGATTGCAACACGCCCCTATTAAAATGTCAGAGGAGGGAAAATTAATGACTCTAAAAATAAAACAGGCACCTATCAATAAAGACAAAATAGCTGTGATCAAAACCAGCATAAAATAACTCCCTAAGAAATAATAAAAAACAATAAAAAATTAAAAAACCAAGCACCCATCAAACAACACTTAATTACAGCATAACAGTGCAAAATTCATTGGTCCCAATGAAAAAAAAAAGTCATCTATGTACAGCTGTATAAAAATTATTACAGCAATATTAAAAATGTTTTTTAAAAGTATGTATATATACACGTGTGTGTGTAAATGTGTGTGGGTGTAAATATATTGTGTAAATATGTAAGGTTTTCAAGACCTAAATCAATACTCCTAGTTTGTAAAACTCTTGTTTTGTAAGTTTAAAATAAATTGGTTTGCTTTCATTTTTAAATAATACCACTAAAATCCATTTGAATCTTTCATTCAGAATTGCAAAGCTAACCAATACTTTTTGCCAAACGCAAATAACTAGTGTGGTTTGGTTTTGGTATTTAGCATTTAACCCTTAAGGTACCTCAGTGCTTTATAAAGGTAAATATCTTTTTAAAGACCAAAGTCGTGGCTGCAGTAAGGCAGTCAAACTCCCAAAATAAAATAAAAATCTAAATTTGTGTTTTGGCAACAAAATATCAAATAAAAGCTATAATAAAAAAATTTAAAAATTTAAAAAACAGTGCCCTTCTGGAGGAACAGCAGGGGTAAGGTGCACAAAACAAAAAAAGCAACATTAAAAACACTGAGCCTTAAGGTGGCTCTGTGTAATCAAACTGTCACTTTAATAAAAGTACATAAAAATTGGTAAGCACAAAAAAAACCCCAAACCCAGTTATACCTTAAGTAAAAATTAATATGGCTAATATAATGTCATAAAAGTTAAACTATAAAAAATGTTCATTTTGCCCAGAACAAAATGTGCAGGGTATATTGTAAAAAAAGTTTTAAAAATGCAAACAAAACATGCTACTTAATTTGAATCCTATTAAGGCCCCAAAGGGAGCCACCATAGGCTGTGTTTTCTTTTTCACATGGCTGTGTGTTTTAAAAGCAAAAGTTAAAAATAAAAAGTAACCAGAACTCTAGTGGAAGTTGAGTGTGTCCCTTTTAAAACAAAGTCTCTAAATTCTGCTAATGGCTTTAAATCCAAAAGCAAGCCAAACAGCATCTGTGCTAATGCAAATTACCTAAGTAATTTAAAAAAACCCACACAAAAAAACCAACCCTGTCCATCAATGGCAGCACAAAAAAACCTGCAAATAAAAAACATACCTAATTAGCAAACAAACTACCTAAAACCAAAAAACTCAAATTATAACCCTCCGGAAAAAAGGGAAAAAAAAGAAAAAGAAAACCTAAAGATAAAAAAAACATTAACTCTAAATAAAAACATACCTTTTTGTGTATGCAATGCTAAAATCTAAAAACAAGTAAAAAAAAATCTGCTTATATGCATACCACCCCACCTTTTAATTCACCAACCCCCACCCCCCCCCAAATATAATTAAATTAAAAAGCCTATGCAAAAATTTTTAAAAAACCACATTCAATACACTGGCCTCAAAAACAAATAGTCTAAATAAAAGGTACAGTATAACAAAATACTTTAAATACATTTATTATTAATATAAAACATTAGGATAAATTTAATGTTAATAAGTACCCCGGTAACAATGCATATTATGTATGATTTTTTAAAAAAACCTTTAAAGTCATATAGTCATGCTTCTCAGCTATTACCTGTAAATAAACTTAAAGCTTAGCACAGCAAAAAAAAATTACAAACTTAGTCTGCTGTATAAAAAAACCCCTGAAGTACACCACCTCATACATTTAATAACTAAACAGTAAAATAATTTACCCAAAACCCTTTAAAAGTAAAAGCCATTAAAACCTGGCCTGCCTATAGAACAAAAACACAAAAAAGTATAAGGGTAATTCCTCTGTTTTGCCGGCAGTCAGCACAAATATTTATAAAAAGAAAATTTTAAGCAATAATCTACCACCCCAAAAGGGGTAAAACCACGTTCCTTTTGTCTTTCAAAAAATCAAAAAATGCTGGCACCAGCGAAAAAGCAACCCAAAATGCCATGAATTTACTGTCGCAACAAAAATTGTTTTGTGTTTTGTGTGTTGTTTGTCTTGTTGCTGGCGTTGTTCTATATTAGGTTACAAACAAAATTCTGCATTGAGTAAAAAAAATTAATAAGCATTTTACCTGTATTGACAAAAACCAACCCTGCAAAAAGCAAAATTCAAAAAATGCCAGTCTATTAACAACAAAGAATCCTTAAATAATAAAAGCACATTTAGAAGCAAAATATGCATAAAACACAACTTTTATCTGTTCATAAAAATAAAAAATAAACCAAAAAATGTGAAAGCACACAATAAAATTACCAATATATATATATATATATATATATATATATATATATAAATCTATATCAAACATTAATTGCTTTAAAAAATTCAATTAATAATTAGCAAGTCTTAATCAACTTCCAGCATGCAAGCCCAGCTACATGCACTTGTGTGTTGTATAAAATTAAATATATATATATAAAAGCCATTCCAACACCTTCCCTAATTACTATAAAAAGCAGTACCATAAAAAACCAGTAAAAATATAGCTGCCCTAATACTATCTCAATGTAAATGACTAAACGTTATTATAAATTTGCCTGGCAGCCAAAAAAAGAACGGAGCCTAAAAAAAGACTCCCACATATGTATTAAGCTGCTTTAAATAAAACTAAACTCAAAGTTAAAATACTAAATGCAACTAACATAAAACGAACAGCAAACGAACTAAGGTATGTTACAGGCTCGTCCCGACTTCTAAAAGCGTATTGTCTGTCATGTTTCACCTACTGCAAGTTGTGTTAATATCGTCCTGTGTTTGCTTGCTAAGCATGTGTTGTATGTGCTATTAAACAAAAACAAATAATGGTTTTTAAATGACAGCCAGAAGCTCAAATTGCCTCTCAGTTTATCGCTATAAACCAGTGATGTCAAATATAACGCATTCAAAAATGGTTCTCAAAAAATCAAACCCAATGTAGTAATGACATCTTTTGTTTATAGTTTGTATAATTTAAAATAAAAAATAAAGATTAATAATGTAGCCTGCATTCAATATAGTAGTAGATAATTTAACCATATCCTGCCAGCCACCCTTCCTAAAAGTAAAAAAAAATGGCCTAATGGGCCATTAGTAAAAATGCAGCCGCCAAAATCTGTGTTGAAAGCTGATTTCAAAGCAGCAACAGAGCTTTAGGGTCCCCACTTTGCTGTAAGTTTAGCATTTTAAAGTAAGTAAAAAAATGCAATAATCGTTTTCTCCTGCATTGCAATGTAATTTTTCTGTTCAAATGCTCTGTGTAAATCAATCCTGTTTCATACATAGATGAAATTATATATATATATATTAAAAAAATAAATATAAAAGCCATCACCAAACCAAATCTTCTAAAAAAAAAAACCCCAAACAAACATAAAAGCTCCAAAAAATTGCAACACACCCCTATTAAAATATCAAAAAAGCAAATGAACAACTCTAAACATAAAAGAAGCACCTGTCAATAAAAAGAAAATAGTTGTAATAAAAACAGCATAAAATAACTCCCTAAAAAACTTAATAAAAAACAAAATAAAAAATAAATTAAAAAACAAGCACTCATCAACCAACAATTAATTACAGCATAACAATACAAAATTCATTAGTCCCAGTAAAAAAAATCACTGTATGAACAAAATGCCTTACCACAAAACTTTCAGTTCATCCTGCCAAAACTTCTCCAAAGTATCTTATTGTAACCAACAAAACCTAGCTCCTCCCTACCCACAATCAACCTAGCTAGCCACTAAATTAATCCAGACTCTAAACTAGTAACTATAACATGTGGCGGGGACCCTTCAAGCCTGCCTTGACAGACTCGGGTTTGTGCTACCATGATAAAAAGAGCGGTGTAGTCAGCACTTTTAAGTTCTGGTTTGGACCAGCTGAGGCCCATCCCCACCCCAGACTTCAGAGCCTGACCTCCAGTCCAAGCCACAACTTAGAAGCTCTGTGTACTCAGCTACTTTTAGCACAGGAGCCCGAGTCCGAGTCTGTCGAGCTGGGTTCTGAGCCCTGCTGCTGCAGTCTGCTGCGCGGTGTAGATGTACATTCTGTTACCAGCTGGGCTTCACAGGTGGACAGAGAGCAGCTGCAGCACCAACTCTTGGCTAAACAGATTAGCAAGATACATGCTCTCCTGCAAACTTATGGTGCATCTAGCCCCTCTCTAGGGCGTGTGTTTGTTTCCTTGCTGAGCATTGGGCATGCTGACCCAGGAGGAACAAATGGGAGAAGGTAATATCTGACAGAACCCAAATGACAAGGGCAAAGGGGGAAAGCCCTGTGTGGTGATTGTGTGAATTTTGGTAATGATTTATGATTCCTGTGCATGCTTCAGTTTCCCTCCGGCCTTTGCATTTCTGTGCATTGAGCGTAAAGGGATATGATGTGGTATTTGACTCAACAGTCTGGCTGGAGACCAGAGTCATTAACGAACAAAGTAAAGAAAATTTACACCTGTGAATGGAGGGTCTGGAAAAGACAGCGGAAACCCCAATGGCCAGGACATTCACTCCTTGTGACCAACAGCTGAGAGGAAGGAGATTTCCTGGAGGCTTGCAGGGCAGCAAACCAAACGCACTGAGCGGGAGAACAAAGGTGAAAGGTGACAGGTGGCTGGGCTTAGAGCTGAACTTTCAGAGACACAGGAAACACACCTGGAACTAAAGGAAAAGAAACAGTGAGAGAGCGCCAGGATGGTTTGTTCCTATAGCAGCCTGGCTCATGGGAGCCCTGGCATTGGTCAGCATGGACCATGTCTTAACCTGTGCCTCTCTATGCTACAGTAAGGACAGTTGGATTCTGTAGGCCAGGTGGCTAATACATTCTTAGCTTGTTTTGGAAAGGCTGCCTGGCATTAATGAAAATACTCACTGAGAGCATTGTTCCCTGAAGGAGTAAAGAACAAACCTCACACTGGAGTCTGGCTCTGCTGGACCTTCTACAGGGAGCCATGGAAAATGATGGGGATTGCTGGCACCTAAAGGCCTAGTTTTGGAGGCCACGGGTCTGCCCCTGTGGAACTGTGTGGGTCCTTGGGTCCCAGCACACTAAAGGGATCTCTCCAAAGGGACTGGTTACAGGCTGTGGCATAGACCAGACCCCATGACTCCCTGACACCCTGCCTCAGGCCATTGAGAAGCTACTCAGACTCCAGCTTCCCAGCTGCCTCCTACAGAGCATCAGAGGATGAGACTAGAATGGAAAAATCCAGTGTCTACCTTCCATTCTCCCCACATCAATGAGGTCCAATGCCCTGATCCTATTTCTGATCTCCTAAGTCCCAGGATAAATCCAGGATAATGCCAATAAAAGTAAATCAATGGAGTCATTCCAAATTGACACCAGTGTAACTGAGATTAGGGTCAGACTCATACAAAGGTGCTTAGACTCCTTTATTTAGTAATGTCTCCCTGTGTTGTTTATTGCCATATCTTAGATTTTAAACAAATTTTAGAGTAACAGCCGTGTTAGTCTGTATTCGCAAAAAGAAAAGGAGTACTTGTGGCACCTTAGAGACTAACCAATTTATTTGAGCATGAGCTTTCGTGAGCTACAGCTCACTTCATCAGATGCATACCGTGGAAACTGTAGCAGACTTTATATATACACAGAGAATATGAAACAATACCTCCTCCCACCCCACTGTCCTGCTGGTAATAGCTTATCTAAAGTGATCATCAGGTGGGCCATTTCCAGCACAAATCCAGGTTTTCTCACCCTCCACCCCCCCCACACAAATTCACTCTCCTGCTGGTGTTAGCCCATCCAAAGTGACAACTCTTTACATAATCAAGTCGGGCTATTTCCTGCATAAATCCAGGTTTTCTCACATCCCCCCCACCCCCAGATCTCTCTGGTCACGCAATCACAGACATGAAGGTCGCTATCTTAAAACAAAAAAACTTCAAATCCAGACTCCAGCGAGAAACTGCTGAATTGGAATTCATTTGCAAATTGGATACTATTAATTTAGGCTTAAATAGAGACTGGGAGTGGCTAAGTCATTATGCAAGGTAGCCTGTTTCCTCTTGTTTTTTCCTACCCCCCCCCCCCCAGATGTTCTGGTTTAACTTGGATTTAAACTTGGAGAGTGGTCAGTTTAGATGAGCTATTACCAGCAGGAGAGTGAGTTTGTGTGTGTATGGGGGTGGGGGGGATGTGAGAAAACCTGGATTTATGCAGGAAATAGCCCGACTTGATTATGTAAAGAGTTGTCACTTTGGATGGGCTAACACCAGCAGGAGAGTGAATTTGTGTGGGGGGGTGGAGGGTGAGAAAACCTGGATTTGTGCTGGAAATGGCCCACCTGATGATCACTTTAGATAAGCTATTACCAGCAGGACAGTGGGGTGGGAGGAGGTATTGTTTCATATTCTCTGTGTATATATAAAGTCTGCTACAGTTTCCACGGTATGCATCTGATGAAGTGAGCTGTAGGTCACGAAAGTTCATGCTCAAATAAATTGGTTAGTCTCTAAGGTGCCACAAGTACTCCTTTTCTTTAAACAAATTTTGTTCATCTTCTCTCAAATGTTTTTTCTCCTTGGCCTGTTCTGGTTTCTACCACCAGCAAGCGCCCAGACGACAAACAGAATTGGTAAATTCTCAGGTTAGTGAAACATAATGCCTTGTGTAATGTTTCTGTGCCCATAATAAGTGAGTATCATATAGAGTGTCTGCCATGAAGCTGGTATTGGCTTGGCAGCCCTCAGCAGCATTCTCTGGACTCTAATGTGGGGGTTCACTGCATCTGGGTCATTAGGCGCAGCGGAATGCCCAGAGGGGTGGATCCACCTCAGTCTCTAAACAGACCCTGAAGGGAAAACCCAGAACTTTGAGAACAGGGAAGATTGGGTGTCAGGGATAATTCCTCCTTCTCTGTGCTCGTTTATTCATTCACTCCCTCTTTCTCCCTCTGTCACTCCTTAGGGTATTCTAGTTTTAGTCTGCTCACACTCTGTCCCATGGTGGACAAGAACCTCTTTCTGCTGCCATGTCCCACTGAGAGGTCTTTTAATAGTGTCACTAGGCCACAGTGAAAAGCCAGAGGTGGGCCCAGAAAGCTGTAGCTGGTGACTTCCTATACTGGACTGCAGTCCCTGGAAGTCTGTCAGAAAGGAGCGAGGGAGAATGAAGTAGCAGTAACTCTGGGTCTGTCCTTTTCACAGCTTCCCCTTTAAGAAGCTATTAGCATTACAGAATTGCAAATGAAAACTGAGATCACGATCAATTTCATGTAGAAACTAGAAGCGCTGGGAAATCCTACAAATGGAGCTATATCCTGAGAGGCATTGAGGACCTGCAGCCAGGTCTGGCCCTAGACCAAATGGTGTTCAACCCCCTCCATTTGTTAAACTTTTAAATGCCTTATTTTTATTACATTTGTAGCCCATGTCATTACTTTGATGCACGATTTGTATGCATGATTTATCCCTCTCTCATTTGACTAGCTGGTGATACTAGGGTTGCCAGGCGTCTGGTTTTCAACCAGAACGCCCAGTCGAAAAGGGACCCTGGCAGCTCCGGACAGCACCACTCACCGGGCCATTGAAAGTCTGGTAGGCGGCGCAGTGAGGCTAAGGCATGCTCCCTGCCTGTCCTGGCTCTATGCAGCTCCCCGGAAGGAGCCGGAATGTGCGTCCCATAGGCACAGCGGCAATCAGCGAAGCTCCAAGTGCTGCCGCCACTCCCAGTGCCAACGCCGCAGCTCTCATTGGCCGAGAACTGTGGCCGATGGGAGCTGTGGGGGTGCTGGCTGTCGTCGTGGGCAGCACACACCATGCAGAGCCACCTGGCTGCGCCTCCGCCTAGGGGCTAAACATGCCGGCCACTTCTGGGAGCAGCACGGAGCAAGGGCAGGCAGGGAGCCTGCCTTAGCCCCACTGAGCCACCGACCGGGAGCTGCCTGAGGTAAGCACCGCCCGGCCAGAGCCCCCACCCCGAACCCCCTACGCCAGGTTGGAACCCCCTCCCGCACCCAAACCTCCCCCCCCTCCCCCGGAGCCAGCATCCAGCATCCCCTCCAATGCCCTGCCTTAGCCCTGAGCATCCTCCTCCACTCCAAACCATTTGGCCCCAGCCCAGAGCTCCCTCCTGCATCCCAAACCCCTCATCCCCAGCCCCACCCCAGAGCCCACACTCCCAGCCAGAGCCCTCAGCCCCTCCTCCATCCCAACCCCCTGACCCAGTCCAGAGCCCCCTCCTGCACCACGAACCTCTGATTTCCAGCCCCACCCTGGAGCCCACACACCCAGCTGGAGCCCTCACCCCCTCCCACACCCCAATCCCTTGCCCCAGCCCAGTGATAGTGAGTGAGGGTGGAGGAGAGCAAGCAACCGAGGGAGGGAGGCTGGAGTGGGGGGGGGGCAGGGCCTTGGGGAAGGGACGGGGCCTTGGGGAAGGGGGCGGGGGCCAGGGTGTTTGGTTTTGTGAAATCAGAAAGTTGCCAAC
The DNA here is from genome assembly GCF_965140235.1 of Caretta caretta. Taxonomy (NCBI): domain Eukaryota; kingdom Metazoa; phylum Chordata; order Testudines; family Cheloniidae; genus Caretta; species Caretta caretta. The sequence continues at coordinate 17,995,160 of NC_134225.1, forward strand.
CCTTGGTGCTGCCCTGCTCCGTGTATAGTCGTGAGGGCATGGCTGACAACATTCTAGGAGGCTGGAGGAAAATGTAGCTCTCAGAAAATCTGGAAAGTTCCATGAGATCCTATAAAGGTCCAGAACATTCTAGGAGCCTAGTGAAAAATGAATCCACGTATGGAATACCTGAAACATTTTACTTGAAACAGTCTGTTTTCCCTTTTGTCGCTAACAACCAAAACAGCACCCCGAGCCCGGGGCCCCCCAAACCTGGCACCACCGGTGGTTGCCTGTGTCACCTGCCCCTAAATCCAGCCCTGCCGCCAGCTCCCATTCAGGCTAAGAATGATGGGCCTCATTCTCTTCTCACGTACATCAATGTAAATCAGGAGAAATGCACTGAAATCAATGGCGGTCATATGGTGTAAGGGACAGGGGAAGGAGGCCCAGCATTTCACAATATCTCCCCTCAGAGACAGAGAGAGAGCTCTGGGAGTGAGGATAAAATGTTTATTGGGAGATACAATGTTTCTGGATCTCTCTATAAAGAGCCAAGTGAGATGTCAGCTTGAGGGTAATGGGCAGAATCCTCATCTGTTGTAAATCAGCTAAGGTCTGTTGTCATCAGTGGTGCTACACTGATTTACACTAGCTGAAGATCTGGCCCTATATAATTAAAAGAGAAATAAAGGAAACTTATTAAATGAAAGTTTTATTTAATTAAGCTCCTCAGTTTCCAAGGCATCCAGTTACAAGGCATAGAAGATCTGTCTGGCACCAGGATTGTCTCAGAAAAGCCAGTGGCCGTCTTGGTTGGCCAAGTGTGTTTTTGTAATAGCACAAAATGCAACCACGTCTTTGAGCAGCTCCTACCAGTCTGCAGCTGGGGTACAACATACATCATTCCTCCCTTACCCTGGCAGAAAGTAGATGACATAGTCTATATCATTGCTTCCCAGAGCACAACTGTGTTGTATCAATGAGGGGACCAGCAAGAGAATGTTACTCTAACAGGAGGCAATGTACTCCAACTTCCTGTCAAGCCCTCAATCCCAGTCTACATCTCTGCTAACGTGAGCATCCAGGTGGTGTTCTACAGCCTGGGCGCAGCTATCCCTAATTCCTCCCACGCCTTCCTGATGAATGTTCCAGATGTTGCCAGTTACTGCCTGATGTATTCTCTAAATGAGCAGGAGGGCTTCAAGAACTTTGCCTTGATGGTGGCCAATACATCGGAGACTGGCGCCATCATCTTAGACAATCAGTCTCTAAGGGATGTGAAGTGGAACCGAGTCCCTGGCACTGAGTTCGTTTGGGGCATGCGTACGCTTGGACCTGCCATGAGATCCCATGCTGTGGAACATGCCAGCTCTCCATTCGCACTCCTGAGTGTTGGCACTGCTGCCATGGACAGCTATGGGACTCCAGGTTCCTGCAGGAAGAGTGAGTAGCCTGGGTTTTAAATCTATTTTGACCACAGTTTCTGTGCATGATGCAAAGAAAACAGTGTCACAACCGGGGAGGCAACCATGGGCCTGGTGTAAAGTCTGTTGATTTTGATGGGGCTCCATTGAGTTACACCAGCTGAGAATTTGGCCCAGCATGCCATCCTAGGCCACCACTAGCCACAGTTACTCAGGCTATGTCCTTACTACAGAAGCTACAGCAGTAGGTACTGCGCTGCAGATGTGCCTCTGAAGCACTGTCGTGTAGACACTTGGTACAGCGATGGAAGGGGTTTTTCTGTCACTGTAGTGAATCCACCCCGCCGAGAGCTGGTATCTGGGTTGACGGAAGAATTCTTTTGTCAACCTAGTGGTGTCGACACTGGGCTTTGGACGCCTTAACTACGTCTCTCAGGGGTGTGAATTTTTCACACCGCTGAGTGACATAGCTAGATCTACCTAAGTTTTAGGCGTAGTCCAGGCCTAAGATTGTACCTGTGTTGCTAGCTGCACTCAACTAGTTTCCGCCCAGCTCATGCAGTTAGGCAGCTGCTCGCCAGCTGGTCTGAATTGGTTTAAGGACCGTTGCACTTTTCCTCCTACACTTGGTTGTGATGCCCTCTGGGTACCCAAGGGAATTTTGTGCCTGATTCTTACTTATACCACTCCTGTGCTTGCACCAGGGAACAGAAATGGTGGAGGAACAGGTCGCTTTGAGCCACCTTTGTGCTCTATGCATTCTGGGACCATGCAGGGTTGCTGTAATTTACCCTCTGCTTCCCATGGCCCCTGAGAACTAGAAAGTAGCTGTAGCATGGTATGTTCTGACCACATCCTTGATCTGCCTTGCAGATGAAGCCAAGATCATGTAAAGGCCCTTATACCAGTTCCACACTCGCTGTGGAGGGTCCCTCCGCAGGGAACATTCTTAGAAGCCTTTTCCAGCCACTTGAACCGCCTTTTCCAGGCCAGAGCAACGTAAGGCTTTTAGTGTAACTGAGGCCTGCTCAACACCTAAAACTTCAGTCAATCATAAGGCAGCCTAAGCCTCAGGGTAGGCAACACTAGATCAACAGAAGACTTCTTCTCTTGCCCTAGCTACCAACTCTGAGAGGTGGATTTACTACAGCAATGGAAGAACCCTTCCATCACCATCGTCAGTGTCTACACTACAGTGGCACGGCTGCAGCTGCACCACTTTAGCGTTCCTAGTGTAGACATACCTTGATGAGACTCAGGCCTTTTAGAAGTACAAGAGCAGGGTTAGAACAGTTCTTGGGAAGGGAAAATTCTCGAGTATTGATGTAACAGTCATCTTCGTTATCCCCAAGGATCAAACCCAGGACCTTGTAAATCCATGAGCCACTCCTGGTTGAGCTAAGGGACGAACTCCCATAGCTAGGAGCTGTAGCAGAACCAGACTCTTGGTGGAGCAGCCCCAGAGGACACATAAGACACACTGATCTCTGAGACACACAGACAAAGCTTAAGTGAGTATTAACCAGGTGATGTGTGGACACACACCAGGCTTTTAGGGCTGAATGTATTGCTAACTGATTATAAACTCAGTTGAAAGTTGTCAGATGGGGCTTAAGGGATCAATGGAGTTAAAGGGAGAAAACACCTGCTGGGTTTCAGGAGATCATCAACTTTGCATTCTGGAAGGAAGAAAGGATGGCCCTTGTGGCTAAAATGCTAGGCTAGGACTCAAGTGATCAAGCTTCCATTCCCAGCTCTGTCATAGAGTCCGTGTGAGTGTGGTCTTAGGTGTATCACTTAGGCCAAGATTTTCAAAATTGCCTTGTGATTTTGGTTGCCTAACTTGAGACCTTAAAGGGGCCTGATTTTCAGAGGGTGAGTGCTCAGCACTTTTGAAAGTCAGGGCCCTTTTAAGATGTCTGAAATCACGAGACACTTTTGAAAACCTTAGCCCTGCAGATGTTGACTTGATGTAATTGTCCGTGCCTCTCTTTCTGTTGCTAGATGTTACCTTTAAATGCCAGACTGAAACTCAACAGGTAAAAGAGCAGTTGAAGATGTGCAAAGATGTCTTTCAGCAGGTACTTGTAAGGGGTTTATTTGGGCTTTGAGGGTTTTCACAAAGAGTACACAGAAAACTTTGAGCCTGAGGATTCTCTGCTTATCCAAGGTTTACCACTGACTTCAGTGGGAGCAGAATCAGTCCAACACAAAGTGCTTTTGAAAACTTGATCAACATCCTCTACAGCAAACAGGGAAAGATTAAGAATGAGCTCTCAAAAATGGATACTCTCATAAAAAACCAACCTTCCACACAAACTTCCTCGTGACTGGATTTTACTAAAACTAGACAAGCCATTTACAACGCACACTTTGCTTCTCTACAAAAGAAAAAGGACACTAAACTTTCTAAACTACTACATGCTACAAGGGGCCACAGCAATGGTTCCCTCAACCCACCTAGCAATATTGTTAACCTATCCAACTATACTCTCAGCCCAGCAGAAGCAGCTGTTCTATCTCGGGGCCTCTCCTTCTGCCCCTCCACCCCCACGAACATGATACAGTTCTGTGGTGACCTAGAATCCTATTTTCGACGTCTCCGACTCAAGGAATATTTCCAAAATACCTCTGAACAACATACTAATCCACAGAGGTCTCCCTACCAACACTACAGAAAGAGGGATTCTAGGTGGACTCCTCCTGAAGGTCGAAACAGCAGACTGGACTTCTACATAGAGTGCTTCCGCTGATGTGCACGGGCTGAAATTGTGGAAAAGCAGCATCACTTGCCCCATAACCTCAGCCATGCGGAACGCAATGCCATCCACAGCCTCAGAAACAACTCTGACATCATAATCAAAAAGGCTGACAAAGGAGGTGCTGTTGTCATCATGAATAGGTCGGAATATGAACAAGAGGCTGCTCGGCAGCTCTCCAACACGAGTTTCTACAAGCCATTACCCTATGATCCCACTGAGAGTTACCAAAAGCAACTACAGCATTTGCTCAAGAAACTTCCTGAAAAAGCACAAGATCAAATCCGCACAGACACACCCCTGGAACCCCGACCTGGGAGATTCTATCTACTACCCAAGATCCATAAACCTGGAAATCCTGGGCGCCCCATCATCTCAGGCATTGGCACCCTGACAGCAGGATTGTCTGGCTATGTAGACTCCCTCCTCAGGCCCTACGCTACCAGCACTCCCAGCTACCTTCGAGACACCACTGACTTCCTGAGGAAACTTCAATCCATCGGTGATCTTCCTGATAACACCATCCTGGCCACTATGGATATAGAAGCCCTCTACACCAACATTCCACACAAAGATGGACTACAAGCCGTCAGGAACACTATCCCCGATAATGTCACGGCTAACCTGGTGGCTGAACTTTGTGACTTTGTCCTTACCCATAACTATTTCACATTTGGGGACAATGTATACCTTCAGATCAGCGGCACTGCTATGGGTACGCGCATGGCCCCACAGTATGCCAACATTTTTATGGCTGATTTAGAACAACGCTTCCTCAGCTCTCGTCCCCTAAAGCCCCTACTCTACTGGTGCTATATTGATGACATCTTCATCATCTGGACCCATGGAAAAGAAGCCCTTGAGGAATTCCACCATGATTTCAACAATTTCCATCCCACCACCAACCTCAGCCTGGTCCAGTCCACACAAGAGATCCACTTCCTGGACACTACAGTGCTAATAAACAATGGTCACATAAACACCACCCTATACCAGAAACCTACTGACCGCTATTCCTACCTGCATGCCTCCAGCTTTCACCCTGACCACACCACACGATCCATCGTCTACAGCCAAGCTCTGCGATACAACCGCATTTGCTCCAACCCCTCAGACAGAGACAAACACCTACAAGATCTCTGTCAAGCTTTCTTACAACTACAATACCCACCTGCGGAAGTAAAGAAACAGATTGATAGAGCCAGAAGAGTTCCCAGAAGTTACCGACTACAGGACAGGCCTAACAAAGAAAATAACAGAACGCCACTAGCCGTCACCTTCAGCCCCCAACTAAAACCCCTCCAACGCATTATTAAGGATCTACAACCTATCCTAAAGGATGACCCAACACTCTCACAAATCTTGGGAGACAGGCCAGTCCTTGCCTACAGACAGCCCCGCAATCTGAAGCAAATACTCACCAACAACCACATACCACACAACAGAACCACTAACCCAGGAACTTATCCTTGCAACAAAGCCCGTAGCCAATTGTGCCCACATATCTATTCAGGGGACACCATCACAGGGCCTAATAACATCAGCCACACTATCAGAGGCTCGTTCACCTGCACATCCACCAATGTGATATATGCCATCATGTGCCAGCAATGCCCCTCTGCCATGTACATTGGTCAAACTGGACAGTCTCTACATAAAAGAATAAATGGACACAAGTCAGATGTCAAGAATTATAACATTCATAAACCAGTCGGAGAACACTTCAATCTCTCTGGTCACGCAATCACAGACATGAAGGTCGCTATCTTACAACAAAAAAACTTCAAATCCAGACTCCAGCGAGAAACTGCTGAATTGGAATTCATTTGCAAATTGGATACTATTAATTTAGGCTTAAATAGAGACTGGGAGTGGCTAAGTCATTATGCAAGGTAGCCTATTTCCCCTTGTTTTTTCCTACCCCCCCCCCCCCCAGATGTTCTGGTTTAACTTGGATTTAAACTTGGAGAGTGGTCAGTTTGGATGAGCTATTGCCAACAGGAGAGTGAGTTTGTGTGTGTGGTTTTTGGGAGGGGGATGAGGGGGTGAGAGAACCTGGATTTGTGCAGGAAATGGCCCAACTTGATTATCATGCACATTGTGTAAAGAGTTGTCACTTTGGATGGGCTATCACCAGCAGGAGAGTGAATTTGTGTGGGGGGGTGGAGGGTGAGAAAACCTGGATTTGTGCTGAAAATGGCCCAACCTGATGATCACTTTAGATAAGCTATTACCAGCAGGACAGTGGGGTGGGAGGAGGTATTGTTTCATATTCTCTGTGTATATATAAAGTCTGCTGCAGTTTCCACGGTATGCATCCGATGAAGTGAGCTGTAGCTCACGAAAGCTCATGCTCAAATAAATTGGTTAGTCTCTAAGGTGCCACAAGTACTCCTTTTCTTTTTGCGAATACAGACTAACACGGCTGTTACTCTGAAACCCTTCAATACTATGTGAAATATCAGCATGTCTGTGGGCTTCAGCACACTTAGCCTTAACATGTCTTAATCTGTGGGCATTGTAGTGGGACAGCCAGCCAACCATATGTCAAAGCAAGATCATGATGAGGAACCATTTACCTTAATTTTGGGTGGCCTTTCCATGTTTGTGGAAATAACCCATTTCCTCTGATTGTTCTGCAGGGCAACACCAGTGAATTTTGCTCCTTCATGAATTCAACCTTAGTGAATTTGGAGACCATGTGTGCAGAGGACAGAGCAGCATCGCTGGAGGTTAGAGGTTCTGCCCCTACGTGTGTGGGCGCTCCATGGCCAAATGCCCTGCGCATTGGTATAGCCCTCTCACTTTGGGAGAAATTGTAGCTGTTCTTCAGAAAAGGGGTGTGTGAGCGCATGTGAATGATCTCTAGCTGAAGTGGCAGGGGATCTGGGTTCTGTCCCCACTGGTCCTAGGAAGATTCAAATTGCTTCCGGGGGCAACACAGAGAGAACCGAGATGTCTGCTGATTGGTTGTAATGTTCTCTGGCACCTACACTGAAGGGACCAGGGATGAGGAGCGAATGACACATGGTGTTAGACGTACCCTGGCTTCAGGTTACTGTGAAGTCCTGAGCAAGCCTCAGTAGCCTCACTCGCTCAGTAAAGGGCTCCCTCTTTGAGAATGCTGCAGTCCCTCTGAGTGGGAAGGTCACTATGAACCCGTATGTCCCTAAGAGGGTCATTGTTCCCCTGGGAGTCTGAAGAAAGTGGCTCATGAACCACTGAAATCCTCCGTCCTTCTCAGGGTGTTTCCTTTCCCAATCCCAGGAAGTTGCTCTCCCCTTTGGTTCCTTCCTGAATAGCTCCATCCTCAGTGCTGGTGGGAACGAGAGCAAGAGGGAGGTGGCCTCCGCCGTGACCTTCCTCCTGCAGAGTGTGGAATTGGCTGCACTGACGGCTGCTTTGTGGTCTCCAGAGAAGAAGACCCAGAACATGACAACAGAGTTTATGGGTGAGGAGGATGAGAGGCTCCCACATCGCCTCGTGGCAGCTGTGAGATGGGGGTTATACTCTTTTCAGTGCAGAACACCACTGCAGCCTCACTGCCCCTCTCTCAGGGTTTATAACCCAGCCATGGGTGGTAGGAGAACGAGCCATTGAGAGAGGCTAGCCCCCGGCCCCTCCCTTTCTGCCATAGGTCCCTTCCACCCCCTCTCTTCCAATGGAGCCGAGAGCAACCCGTCCCGCCTGCACCCCACGCTACACCAGCCCCGGAGCACCAGGCGGGCAGCACAGTGGGAGCAGCATGGCCCCGGCCCCAGTGCCCCAGCCCTGGGCCTTGTGAGCACCGGCCCCAGCCTGCCTGCCCCAGCCTCTCAGCCATGGAAGAGTCGGAAGGGAACTGGAAGCAGGCAGGAGGGAGCCTGGGGGCAAAGCATGGACTGGGCCATGCCAGGCTGTTTAGGGAGGCACAGCCTTCCCCGGCCTATGCTACCCACCACCCATAAACCCAGCCCTGGGGCTTTGCAGCAATGGCAGCTGCCTGAGAGGGGTTTAAAAGCAATGCCAATCTCCTGTCGCCACATAGAATTCTATGATTCTATGATTCTATGATTAGTTCCTCCTTTCACTCCCTGTCGCAGCAATACCCCTTCTTGCTGCTTCCCCTGCTAAAGCGCAGAGGTGAGGCAGCAGGGAGAAGTTGCCTTCTGCCTCTTGGCACAGTGGCATCTTCATGGGGGCGCAGGCATGATGGATCACAGAAGGTCAGCCAGAGGGGCTCAGGGAAACACAGAAGATGGGGGTGAGGAGGAAGCGGGAGGGGTGGTGGGATTCAGAGATAGTGGAGCTCCAAACCTGCCTTGCCCTTGCAGCAAGAGGCATTGCCATTTCCCTCCACAGCTATCGAGACGCTCCTCGTCCGAGCTGCAGGTCGCTGTGATGAGGTCTTCAGGCTGAGAGGTCAGGAGGAGACAATGGACATTCACTGCAATGCCGTCACCAGAGCAGCCACAGAAGGTACCATCCTGGTGCTTCCCAGGCACTCACCCCTTTAGACACCAAACCCTGGCCCTAGTTCTCCCCTTCCTCTCGCCCCACGCTGGCTTGCTTGCCTTTGTTATCCTGACACTAGCGTGGACCTTGTTGGCTGAGCCAGTGTTTCTCAGGCCGTTGAGCTCTGCAGAGCCCTTCATTCCTGGCTGTCCCACAGCATGAAAACCAACCCATATGGGGCAGGGAGGAGAGAGAAGCTTTGATGGGCATATGAATTGGTCCGGAGAATGGAAAGATCAGAGATCCGTTGGCCCAACACATGATGTCCTGATGATGAGCCCAGCTGGGCCCCAGGTTGACGTGTGTGACTTCCTGGAATGGAACCAGGATAATATTGACCAATTTTACTCCAATTTTCAGGCCAGTATGATGTAACTGGGACTGGTTCTTAATTCTTTAGCCCCAGGGAAAGCTCCTCACTAACCATCCCCTCTGTCTCTCCTAACCAAGAAAAACTATGGCTTCACCTCAGTGCCTTTCACCTAGGGCTGTGTACCGAGCTGGATAATGTGCAGTATGGGGATACGATTTTTAAAGAGCACTAACTGTGCATTAATTGGTCTGTATAGACCCTACTAGTGTGCACTAAAGATTCCCTAGTGTGCTTTAATGTACGTTAGTGCACTTTAGGAATCACACTTCCATAGTGCACGCCAGATGTTTCCAACACAGAAGTGCTTCTGTGGAAGAAGAGGGAGGAGGCAACATATTCGAGTGGTTAAAGCTCAAAATGCTAGCCAGGACTCCTGGGTTCTTTTCCCAGCTCTGCCCCAGACTCGCTGTGACCTTTGGCACCTGGCTTGGTCTTTCTTTGTCTCAGTGTCCCTGTCTCTATGATGAGTCACCATTTCATTCTTTCTGATCCTTGGGCTGTTGCTTTTATTTCTTACTCCACCCTGGGCTCCATCATTAACATGACATTTCTCGATGAGGGAGATCTAATGGCTGATGAGAAATTGAGGAATTTTCACCTGAATTCCAGGGTGGTGAGTGGGGCTATCGGAGACGGGAGGCCCATGAACCTCTCCAAACCTGTGAATTTCACCCTGCACCATAGACGAGTGTAGATCCTTTTACTTTGCTGTGTGCCCGGGACTCCAGCTGGTCACTTGAAAGGTGCGTCTCCTGCAGGGCATTTGAGTTCTGCTGCCTTTCTGGACTGAGAAACAGTTATCTGAGAAAGAGAGGGAGCTTCTTCAGTCCTGACGCTGGGGCTGTTTTGATGGAGAACATTACATAGGGTTCACACCAGGCCTGATTATGATTAATCATGTAAAATGCTCAGGAATAACAACTGTGCCTGGCTCACCCCTCAGAGCAGGAATAAATGGAAGGCCAGGAATGGAGCCGCAAGGGGCTGGGACTGGGAGTGGAGACATGCTGAGGTTGGGAATGGTGCCAGGCATGGGGCTGGAAGTTGGGTATGTGGCTACAGGTGGGACCAGAGCAGAGCTCAGGGTGGGGAAGGGCTGGATGGTGCTCCCTCTCTGCCCCACATGGGGCCTGACCCGAGACTTGTCATGTCCCTCTGAAGGTTCCTCTATGTCTCCTTAGGGGGGTGCACCCTACTGTTTGGGGACCTCTGCCCTATAGATAGCAGAGTTCAGGGAAGCAGCATGAGATGGTGCCTTCTTTGATAAAGTAATGAACTTGATAGAGTGCATGTGGATATTTGTGGGTGGGTGTAAGAATGCCTTTTAATGGCTCAAATCGGAACTGTACAATTGTGTGCTATAGACCCAACAGTACTCAGAGTTAAGGGAATTACCATTTCAGCTCTGGGGTCAGGGGTGTCACGGAGTGTGGGGGAGTCAGGGCCCTGTACCCCCACTTCCTGCAATTCACTGTGACTCTCAGCCAGCCAGTAAAACAGAAGGTTTATTGGACAACAGGAACACAGTCCCAAACAGAGCTGGTAGGTACAAAACGGACCCCTCAGTCAAGTCCTTCTGTGGGGCAGGGAGCTTAGACCCCAGTCCCGGGGCTCCCTCTGTTTCCCCAGCCAGCTCCAAACTGAAACCCCCTACAGCCATCTCACACCCCCCTCCTCCAGCCTTTGACCAGTTTCCTGGGCAGAAGGTGTCACCTGGCCCCAACCCCCCTCCCGGGCTCTCATGTTACATGCTCAGGTATCTTCCCTCAAGGAAAGTCTCCCATCCCCAATGCAGACAGTCCCAGTAAAACTCCCCTGCAACATTCCCAGGTCAGTACTCCCCACTCCTTGCTGCATCTGTCATAACCATACAGATAAGGGCAGCCTAGAATTCCTCCTTACCTGTAAGGGGTTAAGAAGCTCAAATAACCTGGTTGGCATCTGACCAAAAGAACCAGTGGGGAAAGAAGATACTCTCAAATCTTGGGGTGGGGCGGGAAGGCTTTGGTTTTATGTGTGTTCTCTTGGGAAGCAGAGAAGCATCAGGTCAGAAAACTCCTCCTATAAACCATCCTAAAAGTCTCTCATATTACAAAAATTGTAAGTAAAAGCCAGGCAAGGCGTCTAAGATTATCTTTTGTTCTGCTTGTGAATTTTTCCTTTGCTGGAGGGAGGTTTATTCCTGTTTTTTGTAACTTTGAAACGAAGCCTAGAGGAAGTTCTGCTGTGTTTTTGAATCTTTTGTTACCCTGTAAAGTTATTTTCCATCCTGATTTTACAGAGGTGATTTTTACCTTTTTTTTTAAATAAAATCCTTCTTTTAAGAACCTGACTGATTTCTCTATTGTCCTAAGACCCAGGGGTTTGGCTCTGTGATCACTTTGTAACCAATTGGTTAGGATATTATCCTCAAGCCTCCCCAGGAAAAGAGGTGTAAGGGCTTGGGGGGATATTCTCCAAGTGGTCTTTTCCCTGATTCTTTGTTAAATCACTTGGTGGTGGCGGCGTACCCTCCAAAGGCAAAGAATTTGTGCCTTGGGGAAGTTTTAACCTAAGCTGGTAAGAATAAGCTTAGGGGGTCTTTCATGCGGGTCCCCACATCTGTACCCTAGATTTCAGAGTGGGGAGGGAACCCTGACAGCATCACAAGAGGTTTGTGCTATTGGAGCTGGAGGATCTCGCTTGTATTTCCACTGCCAATTGGAAGTCCCAAATGGCTGTTACGTGCAGCACAATGAGAGCCATGAAGCCATTGGTGACTTCAGGTTTATTACTGTCTATTTAGAGATGTGTGACAAAAGAAACACTATTCTCCCCTTGATCCAGTGAGGAGGAGGATGGTGTTTTGGTTTCCCGGCAAAGAAAGAGGAGGAAGAGACTCGCTGCGTTCACTGGAAATTCATCGCTGGGAAAGGCACCTGCACTGAGGGTGGCTGCAAAAGTCTCCAGATGAACAGCACTCACACCATCTGCAGCTGTGACCATCTCTCTAGCTTCGCACTCCTGATGGGTCCCACCGGAATGGAGGTATCTCACTGTCAGACTCAGATCAAAGGGCTGGACTCTGAGTTTCTTACTTGGACAAAATCAATGGGAATTTTGCCTGAATGACCGCTGAGTAGGAACCTCAGGGTATAATCTGTGGCCACACAGGATCGGTCAGGGTCAAGTGGGCTGGGCTGGGATTGTGATCTGGTGGATAACAGTGTAGTTAGAATCACCAACCAGTCACAATCTGTGCTCTGGATCCCCAACACTGGTTACCGAGAAGCTGAAAAAAAGAAATCACACAGCCCCCTTTATTGAATTCCCGTCTCTGGCTCCCAATCAGCAGATAGGTCCAGTAAAGCGAGAAGTTGCTTAAAATGCTATTCACTTAACAAAATGTTCGTCTGATCCCCAAAGGGACTGCCACATTGCCAGGTCAATATTAGTTTGGCTCTTACCCAAAATACCAAGCTACCAGCCAATCCTTTAGTTTCTAAAACTAAAGGTTTTATTATAAATGAAAGGAAAAGAAAGTGAAGAGAGTTGTTAAATGATCAAAGCAATCCGATACATATGACTTCAAGATCCATATATCAGGTTCTTAGCAGCGTTGGTGAGTTTGCTGGTTTGTAAAGTCCCTCTGGAACACACCCAAAGCTTAGATGGGTCTATCAGACCTCTGTTCAAAGCTTCAGTTTGTCGAGAAGTCACTCCAGAGGTGAGAAGCAGGATTGAAGACAAAATGGAGGTGATGCAGCTGCCTTTTTCTATCCTTTTCCATGTGGCTTGTACTTCCTCTGTCCCAAAGAGAAGATCACAGCACATGGGCATGGAAAGGTACTTGGAGTCCCCTGTTCATAGGCATGTCCCTACATGTCCTGCTGACTCTTGGGCATAGCCCCTGGCTTCTCTCAATGTGTTCATTCTAGAGCTCAGCGATTCTCAAACTTTAGGAACCTGAGGACCCCCATTTTAATTTAAAATTTTTCGCAGACCTCCAACCCCCTGCTCAGCCCCAGGCCCCACCCCCATTCCATCTATTCCCCTAAGGCCCCACCCCACCTCTTCCCGCCCCCGGTCCACCCCTGCTCCTCCTCTTCCCTGTGTCTTTCTGCCCCCTCCCCCGAGCGTACCCCATCCCCCCCCTCCCCCTCCCTCTCAGCGCCTCCTGCATGCCGCTGAACAGCTGTTCCCCAGCATGCAGAAGGCACTGGGAGGGAGGTGGAGGACTTGATCAGCGGGGCCTGTGGACCCCTTGGAATGCCCTTGCAGATCCCAGTTTGAGAAACACTGGTATAGGTGATTACCCTCAATGGGCCACCAAACAGACTGGATAGTGCTGATGCCAATCTGTCCGGGGGTGTCACCCAGAAACACAGCACAGACATATCACACATTTATAACTCACGATGCAAAGACAATACATACATTTTAACAAGATTATCATACTTACAAATCGTAACTTTTCGACTGATACCTTACATGGCATATCTGGTAAGATTCATTGAAATTTTGTAACATTGGTAACCATATTATAAATGGTCACCCATAGTCCATAGAATCATAGAACTGGAAGGGACCTTGAAGTTATCTAGTCCAGTCCCCTGCACTCACGGCAGGAATAAGTATTATCTAGACCATCCCTGACAGGTGTTTGTCCGACCTGCTCTTAAAAATCCCCAATGATGGAGATTCCACAACCTCCCTAGGCAATTTATTCCAGTGCTTAACCACCCTGACAGTTAGGAATTTTTTCCTAATGTCCAACCTAAACCGCCCTTTCTACAGATGTGAAGAAGAACAATTTTTCTCCCTCCTCCTTGTAACAACCTTTTATGTATTTGAAAACTGTTATCATGTCCCCTCTCAGTCTTCTCTTCTCCAGACCAAACAAACCCAATTTTTTCAACCTTCCCTCATAGGTCATGTTTTCTAGAGCTTTAATCAGTTTTGTTGCTCTTCTCTGGATTTTCTCCAATTTATCCACATCTTTCCTGAAATTTGGTGCCCAGAACTGGACACAGTACTCCAGTTGAGGCCTAATCAGCGTGGACTAGAGCGGAAGAATTACTTCTCGTGTCTTGCTTACAATACTCCTTGATAATGCATCCGAGAATGATGTTTGCTTTTTTTGCAACAGCGTTACACTGTTCATTCAAATTTAGCTTGTGATCCACTCAGGGCTGTCCTAAGGCATACGCAACATACAAGGCTGTGTAGGGCACCTGAAAATTTGGGGCACTGCTGGGGCTTAGTGTCCACCCTTCTGCCTCTTCCTATCCCTGTTCTGACCCTTCCTGCAGCTGCTGCAGCCTGGTGACTCTTACTCCAGAAGGGATCTAGTAACTTAAAATGAAAAAGCCTCCAGTCTGCCAGACCTATTAGCACAACATTGAAACTGTTAAAGAGCCATTCAAGTGGTAATGAAGCCATTTAACAGGCATTTGCCAACCCCTAGGTATATACTGTCAGTTTCTGAATTTACTGACAAAAACAGTTGTGCATTACTGTAATATTTACTCAGAACATGTTAGTCTACAGGACCTTAGTTTAAAATTTGCTTTAAAAATATTTCATTACAAGATTGCTGAAGATTATAAAATCACATCTCTAAAGAATCCCTGCATAGATTTTTAGATCCACAATCTGAGTATTCATCTTTAGCTTTAAATGCTTGGATCATCAGACATCTAGTTTTTTAAATAAATCCTTCAAACGACCACTCTTATCTAAAATACACATTCTAATTTTAATTACTATAGTACAAAAAACTTACTTCCTGTCCATCCCTTTCTCCCTCCCCCTCCCCCATTGAAGAGAGGCTAGCTCTTAAAGGGACAACACCCCTTTCCTTCCAGATAGCTGGACAAATGAGTTTCCCTTTCTTTACTTCTGACTGTTTCATAGAATCATAGAATATCAGGGTTGGAAGGGACCTCAGGAGGTCACCTAGTCCAACCCCCTGCTCAAAGCAGGACCAATCCCCAATTTTTGCCCCAGATCCTTAAATGGCCCCCTACAAGGATTGAACTCACAACCCTGGGTTTAGTAAGCCAATGCTCAAACCACTGAGCTATCATTTGATGAACTAGTTTTACGAGAACCCTCCAGCAAAATCAGTACCTTAGTAAGATATAAAATCCTTTGTTATGCCTAAAATCTTTGGAAACATATTTTTTGAAGTTGGTGAAATTTCATAAACGTGTCTGTTGTTATGGAGATCACACAAAGTAAATTAGTTTTCCCTTTCTCTAAAAGCAATGAACATTGTTATGAACACACTAAACCTCAGTGACTGATTAATTTAAAATAATGTCTTTGTTTCAGTGAGTTAAATATGTAGTCATCTGGAATGATAACTTTATGAAGGCTTAAGAGTATATTTAAAAAATAAAATGAGCGTAGAAATACTGATTAAGAAAATGTAAAACAGAGAAGAGCTGCATCATGTATTCCATAATATTTAATGTTGTATTCGGCAGGACAGCTGACTTGCCCTTACTACAAAGTTTTTTCAAATAAATCTCTGACAAACTTCAGGGTATAACAAAATACCTGAGACTGACATTTTTTATTCCTAAATTTAGTGCTTTTAATTAGGTACCTTCTGCATGTCCAGTCTTCACCTTCTGGCATGCAGTAGAAAACATGCTCCATTTTCTTTTGAAACCCCCCCCCCCCCACTCTTATGCAATTTCTTTCTAATGTCATTTGCTTCATTTGGGTTCAGGGATTTGGCTGGAAGGGGATGAGCCAGGAGGGGGAGGGAAGAGAGGAGGGAGACAGTGGAGAGGGGCGGGGCCTGGGGCAGAGCAGGGGTGGAGTATGGGCGGGGCCACAGGCAGAAGAGGTGGGCTGGGGAGCTAGCCTCCCCAAGCAGCAGCTTCACGCACCGCCCATGACAGCAGGTAAGAGCGGGTCAGCTCCCGCACACCCAGCATGCGCTGCAGTGTCCTTAGGCAGGGGCCATATTCACAGAGCCGAATGTGCCGGCACCGTGCATTCTGCGTGAGGCGGAGGGTCCGGGGATCTCTGCGAGGGACTGTGAGTCTCCACCGCCGTGAGGCGAGCCAGGCATCTCGGTATCCTTTCCTGCCATCGGGCATAGGGGCAGCAGTTTAATAATACTGCGTATGGCCCCATAAATCCTAAGGACGGCCCTGGATCCAAGATGACGCCCCAGATCCCATTCCGCAGTACTCCTTCCTAGACAGTCATTTCCCATTTTGTATGTGTGCAACTGATTGTTCCTTCCTAAGTGGAGTAGTTTGTATTTGTCCTTATTGAATTTCATCCTATTTACTTCAAACCATTTCTCTAATTTGTCCAGATCATTCTGAATTTTAATCCTATCCTCCAAAGCACTTGCAACCCCTCCCAGCTTGGTGTCATCCACAAACTTTATAAGTGTACTCTCTATGCCATTATCTAAATCACTGGTGAAGATATTGAACAGAACCAGACCCAGAACTGATCCCTGCGGGACCCCACTTGTTATGCCCTTCCGGCATGACTGTGAGCCAATGATAACTACTCTCTGGGAACGATTTTCCAACGGTTATGCACCCACCTTATAGTAGTTCCATCTAGGTTGTATTTCCCTAGTTTGTTTATGAAAAGGTCATAGAATCATAGAATATTATGGTTGGAAGAGACGTCAGGAAGTCATCTAGTCCAATCCCCTGCTCAAAGCAGAACCAACACCAACTAAATCATCCGAGCCAGGGGTTTGTCAAGCCAGGCATTAAAAACTTCTAAGGATGGAGATTCCACCACCTCCCTAGGTAACTCATTCCAGTGCTTTACCACACTTCTAGTGAAATAATGTTTCCTAATATCCAACCTAGACCTCCCCCACTGCAACTTGAGACCATTACTCCTTGTTCTGTCATCCGCCACAGCTGAGAACAGCCGAGCTCCATCCTCTTTGGAACCCCCTTTCAGGTAGTTGAAGGCTGCTATCAAATCCTCCCTCACACTTCTCTTTTGCAGACTAAATAACTCCAGTTCCCTCAGTCTCTCCTCATAAGTCATGTTCCCCAGCCCCCTAATCATTTTCATTGCCCTCCGCTGGACTCTCTTCAATTTGTTCACATCCCTTCTGTAGTGGGGGGTCCAAATCTGGACGCAATACTCCTGGTGTGGTCTCACCATTGCCAAATAGAGGGGAATAATCACTTCCCTCAATCTGCTGGTAATGCTCCTACTAAAACAGCCCAATATGCCATTGGCCTTCTTCGCAACAAGGGCACACTGCTGACTTATATCCAGCTTCTCATCCACTGTAATCCCCAGGTCCTTTTCTGCAGAACTGCTGCTTAGCCAGTCGGTCCCCAGCCTGTAGCAGTGCATGGGATTCTTCCGTCCTAAGTGCAGAACTCTGCACTTGTCCTTACTGAACCTCATCAGATTTATTTTGGCCTGTCATAAATATAAAGGGAAGGGTAAACCCCTTTGAAATCCCTCCTGGCCAGGGGAAAGCTCCTCTCACCTGTAAAGGGTTAAGAAGCTAAAGGTAACCTCGCTGGCACCTGACCAAAATGACCAATGAGGAGACAAGATACTTTCAAAAGCTGGGAGGAGAGAGACAAACAAAGGGTTTGTGTCTGTCTGTGTGCTGCTCTTGCCAGGGACAGAACAGGAATGGAGTCTTAGAACTTTTAGTAAGTAATCTAGCTAGGTATGTGTTAGATTATGATTTCTTTAAATGGCTGAGAAAAGAATTGTGCTGAATAGAATAACTATTTCTGTCTGTGTACTTTTTTTGTAACTTAAGGTTTTGCCTAGAGGGGTTCTCTATGTTTTGAATCTAATTACCCTGTAAGATATCTACCATCCTGATTTTATAGGGGGGATTTCTTTATTTCTATTTACTGCTATTTTTTATTAAAAGTCTTCTTTTAAAAAACTGAATGCTTTTTCATTGTTCTCAGATCCAAGGGTTTGGGTCTGTGGTCACCTATGCAAATTGGTGAGGCTTTTTATCCAACATTTCCCAGGAGAGGGGGGGGTGCAAGTGTTGGGAGGATTGTTCATTGTTCTTAAGATCCAAGGGTCTGGGTCTGTAGTCACCTAGGCAAATTGGTGAGGCTTTTTACCAAACCTTGTCCAGGAAGTGGGGTGCAAGGTTTTGGGGAAGTATTTTGGGGGGAAAGACGCGTCCAAACAGCTCTTCCCCAGTAACCAGTATTAGTTTGGTGGTGGTAGCGGCCATTCCAAGGATAACGGGTGTAATATTTTGTACCTTGGGGAAGTTTTGACCTAAGCTGGTAAAGATAAGCTTAGGAGGTTTTTTCATGCAGGTCCCCACATCTGTACCCTAGAGTTCAGAGTGGGGGAGGAACCTTGACATGGCCCAATCCTCCAATTTGTCTCGGTCACTCTGTACCCTATCCCTAACTTCCAGCATATCTACCTGCCCCCAGTTTAGTGTCATCCGCAAACTTGCTGAGGGTGCAATTCATCCTATCATCAGATCATTAATAAAAATGTTGAACAAAACTGGCCCCAGGACTGACCCCTAGGGCACTCCGCTTGATACCAGCTGCCAACTGGACATCGAGCCATTGATCACTACCCATTGAGCACGATGATCTAGCCAGCTTTCTGTCCACCTTATAGTCCATTCATCCAGACCATACTTCTTTAACTTGCTGGCAAGAATACTGTGGGAGACCGTGTCAAAAGCTTTGCTAAAGTCAAGGAATAACACGTCCACTGCTTTTCCTTCATCCACAGAGCCAGTTATCTCGTCATAGAAGGCAATTAGATTAGTCAGGCATGACTTGCCTTTGATGAATCCATGCTGACTGTTCCTGATCACTTTCCTCTCCTCCAAGTGCTTCAAAATGGATTCCTTGAGGACCTGCTCCATGATTTTACAAGGGACTGAAGTGAGGCTGACCGGTCATGTGAGACAGTATCAAAAGCCTTACTAAAGTCAAGATATTCCACATCTACCGTTCCCCCCCGCCCACCCGCCATCCACAAAGCTTGTTACCCTGTCAGAGAAAGCTATCAGGTTTGTTTGACATGATTGGTTCTTGACAAATCCATGCTGACTGTTATTTATCACCTTATTATTTTCTAGGTGTTTGCAAATTGATTGCTTAATTATTTGCTCCATTATCGTTCCGGATACGGAAGTTAAGCTGACTGGTCTGTAATTCCCTGGGGTGTCCTTACTTCCCTTTATTTCCCATGTAGCATCTCAGGGCTCACTGGTGAGTCTCCCTTTGCTGTGTTACAGGAGAGTTATCCACTGACCGTCGTCACCTACGTGGGACTGACCTTCTCCCTGCTGTGCCTCCTCCTCGCCATCCTCACCTTCCTCCTTTGCCGCTCCATCCGCAATGTCAGCACCTCCCTCCACCTGCAGCTCTGCCTCTGCCTCTTCCTGGCTGACCTGCTCTTCCTCACTGCGGAGACCCGCACCCGCAGTCAGGTCTGTTACCCACTTTTATTGTTGGTTTAAATTTGAGCTGTGTCCAGATCCTCTGTCAGCATTTCTAAAGCTCCCCTCACTCCAGCACCTTTTTATACCCTCAGCTGGATGGTAACATTTATTCCATGCTCTTTAGTCCCGCAGAAATAATTATTTACTCCCCTCCAAAAGAAATCTCTCTGGGTGAAACCAGTCCTTCCCTTTCCCTTGTGGGCTCCATCCTTCATCAGACAAAGGAACCTCAATTTCCAGAGTCACAGTCCCCTGCCTGTCCTCTCTGCCCCCACACTGATGGGCAGATGCAAGGCACCTATATCTTGAAGCAGATACAGAGAAGAGAACCGACACCCTCCAGGTCTCTCCCTATTATGAGGACCGGGAACTTGTTTATGTCCCTGCTCCCTATCCTAGGATTTCTCACAGTATCCAACAATTTCCACGATTCATTTGGGAACTACAACCCCCAGAAACCATCTTTTCTGAGTGGAGATCAGGACCAGCCTGGACTCTGAATGATTGAAAGGGCCAGCCAGCTTGCCCTTAGACAAGCTCCTGTAGACTGAAGAACGTATTGTCCCTGGGAGAGAGCCGTAACTGGAGACATGTGTTAATAAAAAGCCCTATATGATCCTCACAAAAATCCCCCCACCTCCAAATTCAGTGTTTCCCTTCCCAGAAGCAGTGTCCCAGAGCTCTCTCTCGTCCTGTCCTCAGGTGGTGTGTGCTGTCATTGCTGGCTTCCTACACTACCTCTTCCTGGCCGGCTTCACCTGGATGTTCCTGGAGGGGCTGCACCTCTTCCTCACCGTCCGGAACCTGAAGGTCGTGAATTACACCAGTGCCAGCCGGTTCAAGAAGAGATTTATGTACCCGTTCGGCTATGGATTCCCAGCCCTGGTGGTGGCTATTTCTGCAGCGGTGAATCCTGGAGGCTACGGAACTTCCAAATAGTAAGTGCAGTGCCCATCCCGAAGGGGAGCAGGGATGTGGCTTCCATGTGGTTGTCTGGCTCACCCCAGGTCTGACTTGAACCTAGATTTCTCTGCCTGGGAGCTGACTGTGACACTAGGCTGCCCTGAGCACTGTAGTTGAGTTGCCCACCTGTCAGACATCTACACTCCTCGCCCCACTGATGATGCAGAAGAACAAGCCAGAAAGATCCCAGCTTGACTTCCACGTCCCAGGCTGGATTTGTGGCATTGGTGGGTAGGAAACAAACGCGCCTTCTTACTGTTGGCAAATCCCTGAAGATCCCCTCTCTAAAGTGAGCAAATCCACGAAAACAGGGCATGGCGGGTTCTAGACACCCCAGGCTAGATCCTCAGCTTGTGTAAATCAGGGTAGCTTCACTTCCTTCAGTGCAGCTAGGCCAATGTACATCCGCTGCATGTCTGGCCCTCCCTCAATACTGCGCCCATCCACCAGAAAGGGTCATTTGAGGAGGTGGAAGAGGAAGTGGAGGCTGAAAGCAGGAGATGCTGAGGTAGATGGGGAGGGCTGTTAGCCTGCAGCCCGCAGGAGAGTCGGCCATGTCACAGGCTGGCTGAGATCCATCTTGCTTTTTAGAGTCAGCTGCCCTGTGACACCCTCTCTCTGCCTGCAGTGCTGAAAAAGGGTCGTAATCCCATTAAAGTCACCTTCTTCTTGCTCCCTGCCTGTAGCTGCTGGCTCAGCCTGGAGAGAGGATTTCATTGGAGCTTCCTGGGACCAGTCTGTGCCATAATCCTGGTGGGTACCTCACAGAACCACAGGGCCCCATTCTCCTCTCTCCTCTGCGACCCTGTGGAGTCCCGTGGAGCCAAGAGAGGAATATCTCCCAGAGAATTTAAGATGAAAGAGTCCAAGAAGATCCCATTTCATTCCTCCCTCTTTGGCCAGTGCAGGATTTCCCACTAACAGAATAGCCTACGTTCTATGGAGGCAGTCCGGGCGAATGGGTCGGGCACTGGGTTGTGAGTCAGGAGACCTGACTCTGCCACTGGCCTGCTGTGTTAACTTGGGAAGTAGCTTCCCCTTGCTGTACCTCTGTTTCTCCTCCTACCCTTTGTCTGTTTGACTCATAGGCACCAAAAAAAAATCGTGGATGCTCAGCACCCACTGGCAGCCAGCTCCCCACTGCCGGCGGCCGTGCCAATCAACTCCTCCCCCTCCATCCCAGCGCAACCCGCAGTCAGCTGTTCTGTGGTGTGCAGGACGCGCGGTGGGGGAGGGGGCGGAACTGGGTGGGAACAGGTGGGGTGGGGTTGGGAAGAGGCAGGGGCTTGAAGAAGGGGTGGGGTGGGGGCGGGACTTGGGGCCATTCGGAGGTTAGAAGAGGTGGCTTGGGAGAAGAGGTTGGGTGAGGGAGGGGTCTGGGGTGGGGTGGGGGGTTGAGCGGCGCAGAGAAAACCGGTGCCTGTAGTCTTGCCTAGTTATTTTGCAAACAAATGCTCCAGGACAGGGGCTGCCCCTTTCCAGGTGTGAGAACAGAACCCAGTGCCATCTCAGTTGGAGCCTCTAGGTGCTACCACAATATGATTAATTATAATATGTCATTACTCATGCAATGCTGCCATGGAAGCAAGTGGGACCTCTGCCGGAATGAGGATAGTTTTGTCCCGTGCCTTGTCCAGCCTGGCTGGTAAATAACCCAAGTGATGGGAGAAGGGAAGGTGGCTGCAGCGTGGGGAGTTTGGGGAAGGAAGGGAACATGTGTTGTAAGAGATAAAGGCTGCAAATGTCCTTGCAGATTCCTCCCCATCTCAGGCAGCGGGTTAAGAATTAATTTCAGTCTCAGAATTGAAGGGAATCCTCTATAGACAGGATCTAGAAGCTTTGGGCCAAATCACACAGCTCTAAATCCGGAATAACTGTAGACCCCACTGGAATCAGTGGAGTCACTCCAGATTCAGATAAGAGCAGAATGTGGCCCTCTGGCTGTATGATCACATGTGATGCATTGCAGCCCTGCCTATGCCAACAGTTCCCTGCATGGCCTGGGACCAAGATCTGGTAGCGAATGGTATATGACCCACCTTGACGAGCAGTCACTGGTCTGCAGCAGTCTGATCCCATAGGATTCTTCTGTGCCTCAGGCAGAGAGACTGGCCTTGGCTAGCATGTTTTACAAGGAATATTTCATGCTGTTTCCACAGATAAATTTAACATTTTTTATTGCAACCCTCTGGATCCTGAGAGACAAACTCTCCTCCCTTAATGAAGATGTGTCCACTCTCAAAGACACCAGGTAGGACAGCACTATATCTACTAGAATAGGGGTGGGCAAACTTTTTGACTCGAGGGCCACATCCGCGTGGGGAAATTGCATGCAGGGCCATGAAAGTAGGGCTGGAACAGGGGGTTGGGGTGTGGGAGGGAGTGCGGGGTGTGGGAGGGGGTGCATTGTGCAGGAAGGGGCTCAGGGCAAGGGGTTGGGGTGGAGGAGGGCTGTGGGGTGTAGAATGGGGCTCAGGGCAGGAGGTTGGGGAGCAGGAGGGAGTGCAGAGTGCTGGAAAGAGCTCAGGGCAGGGGTTCACTGCAGTTTTCCCATGGGATTGGCACTCAATGTATATCCCAGGCCCCGAAGGACCCTTGGAAATGCACGAGTTTACACCAGCTGAGGACCTGGCCTGTAACCGCGTTTCAGCTTCAGCGATGTCACTGCACCACTAAATGCTCTTCTGCCTTTTTTTTTTTTAAGGACATTTGTTTCAAACCGTGCTGTCCCCGCAGCACTAGGAAATTTGCTGATGTCATCGTTCTGTTAGAAACTTCTCCAAACTGAGAGCAGTGACGGTGTCAGCCCACTTCTGTTCGCCGTGTTTATTTATGTGATCTGGGCACGTACAGTCCCACTGTGCTTGGTGCTGTACACACACACAGTCAGAGACAATCCCTGTCCCAAGGAGCTCACAAGCCAAGTAGACGAGATGGACACAAGGTGGGAGAACAGAAGGATTATTACCCCTGTTAGACAGCAGGGGAAGAGGGGATCAGGTGACTTGGCTAAAGTCAAATAGGGAGCCTGTAGTAGAATCAGGAACTAAATTCAGTTCTGCTTCCTTAGGATGGTTTTTTGGTTAAGACAGACTTTTCCCATCTCTCTCCTGTCTCCTCAGCACCCTTCAGATATTCAGCTGGTGAAAATCAGCTTTGTTGTTCTAAAGAGGTGTTGCCTAACAGTCCCTGTAGATTAAGGTGTGTGAAAGGGTATCAGGCAGCACGGTGTCTTGCTCACTTTGGAAGAGCTGCAGAAAAAGTGGCTATGAACTTGCAAAAAGGAGGTGTGCTCATGTATTCTATGAGTTGAATTTATTATGATTAATTATTATTATTAGGTTACTGTGTTTTTTCAGTGTGGGAAATTGTGTGCTATTTTAAGTGTTGAATGACTGAATGACATAATACCCACCCCCACAATGACCAGTAATTTTGTCAAGTATCCATCACACAACATGGTGATGCCTACCCCTGTCCTGTGCTTCGAGGGACATGGGGTCCAGGGCTGCCTGGGGGGTTAGCGAGGGGCCTAGTGCCAGCAGGAGCGAGTGACCTGGTCCCAGCCTGCTCCACTCTACCCCCCCGGCTTGCAGCATTGCTCATGGGCGAGGGTTTGGGGGAAGGGGTGGAGTGGGGGCGGGGTGGAAAGAGGTGGGGTGGAGCAGGGCATGCTGGGGCTGGGTTGCTTGCTACTGCCAGTGCCAGACACCCCCCCAGGCCACCCTAGACCCCGCTTCCCCTGAAGTGCGGGGGCCCCCAAAGCGCAGGGCCTGAGGTGGTTGTCCCAATCCGTCCTATGGATGGGGCGGCTCTGCTTGGGCACCACCAAAAATTATACAAACCTGCCGCCCATGTAGATCGGACATCTGAGATTTCGTGCTGGACGTTCGGAAGCCCTTGATCCATCTCCTGTACACCTCTCTCACCTGGAGTGTGAGGGACACGGTCACTGCACTATGTAACTAACTCTGAGGAGATCAAGCATGGCTACCGTGAGGCCGGTGAAGGTGCTGCAGGGGTGATGACAGGCATGGGCGTTACCTGGCGATTGAGGAGACACTGCACCCAGGAAGATGAAGGCTCCCTGTTGACGATGATGACTGCTGGGCCGACTTGGAGGAGACCAAAGCTCCATGTTCAGCCCAGAACAAAGAGCTGGGCAATGGCTTTAAAGGTCAGTAACCTGGATAAAGGCAGATGGAGAGATCCCGTTACAATAACCCTCTGGAGAGCAACTGGGTCAGGAGGATCTGGGCAGAGTAGGGTGGAGCTACCAGCCCCTGCTTTCCTGTGTGGGACAGGGTTACTGTGAATGACAACATACTGGGAATTCATTCCCATGGATCCTAGATATGCTGTTACCCTCCTGCAATCCCTCACTCCCTCTGCATGCGAAGGACCTTAACTCTGCCCCTCCAGTGACGCGGAGATGGGAGTGCGGCATTATCCCTGCAGGTGAGAGGTTTCTCTGCAGCTGCGGGGTTTACTCCTTCATAAATTCAACTGTAAGGATTTTGACATCCACGTGCAGAGATGGGAGTGTTGCGTTATCACTGGAGGTGAGAGGGTCTGCCCTGGGTGCACCCCACAGCCCCGTGCCCCCTGAGCTCATGTAGGGGTCTCACAGCAGGAGGATGTGTAGATTGATACTCCAGAAAATATCTATGCCTTCCACTGGGGATGTGTGAGCTGTAGCTCACGAAAGCTCATGCTCAAATAAATTTGTTGGTCTCTAAGGTGCCACAAGTCCTCCTTTTCTTTTTTCTAGTGATGAGTGTCCATTGGTGTGTAGCACCCCAAGCTGGGAAAGGCCAGTCTGACCCCCAATGTTCCCAAGTGACGTCACTGTCCCCACACGGGATGTGGCACTGGAGCCCCCAGATTCCTCACTCACAAGGTGTGTCTTTCCCTATTGCTAGGAAGCAACTCACCCTTTCGACTCCCTCCTGAACAGCAGCTCCCTCCGGGCCGGTGCCAGCGAGGGAGAGGTGGCATCGGCTGTGACGCTCCTGATGCAGGCCGTGAAACAGGCCATGTTGTCCACTGCGCTCCGGTCTCCAGAGATGAAGACTCAGAACGGGAGGACAGGATCTACAGGTGAAGGGGCCATCTGGCTCTCAGCTGCTGGGGGATAGAAGATTATACAGTGCATTCAATAGAGACACAGAACAGCACTGCCCCCTGCCCCAGGAATTTTAATCCAGCCCAGCCAGTGCCCTGAGGTGTATCAGAAAATGCCTGAGGTTTTCAATGCAGTACTTGCAGTCTGCCCCTAGGGTCAGCTATGCTGAGCCAGGCACTTCTCCCCCCATTCTGCCCCCACCCCAAACGCCACTCCACCAGCTGGGTGAGAGCAGAGGGGATGCAGAACCCACAAGGGAGGTACAGCCAGCATGTGGGGAGGGGATACAGGGAGATGGGCCAAGGGGAGGCAGAGAGGGGGAGCCCCAAACCATCCCCTTCCCCAACAGGGAAGAACCCCGAAGACCTTCACACCCCAGGCAGAGTGGGAGAGGGGTAAGGATCTGGGCCAGATGAACAGATTCCTGTGGAAGTGGTTTCACAGTGGGAAGCTCTGTCACTTCCTCTCCCACCTCCCCTCCCACCAGGTACTGAGACTCGCGTGTCACAGGGTACTGCAGTGCAGACAGCGGGGCCTCAGGCTGAGAGCTCAGGAGGAGACGATGGACATTCCCTGTGATACAGTCACCATGGCAACCACACAAGGTACCATCCAGGGGATGGAGATGCCCAGGGACCAAACTGCAGCACAGAGCGATTCCCAGGCACCAAACCCCAGTCCTGGTTCTATCCTTGCTCTGTCCCTGTGGAACCCCAGGCCAGGAGCCTCGTCTCTGGCTCCAGCACAAGTGGGGACCTTGCTGACTGTGCCAGTGGTTCTCAGGCTGTCGGCCATGGGACTGTGCAGACACCTTCATTTCTGTTTGTCTCACAGAGGTGGGGGCTCCGAGGGGAGATGGCTCAGCAGAGGGCCTCTGTGGTATGAAGTGGGTGTCTCATAGAGTTTAAGGCCAGAAGGAACCATTGGATAATCTGGTCTGACCTTCTGCATAGAACTGGCCCCGTGAATTGAGCCCAATAACTTGTGCTTGTCTAAATTGCCTGGTGCCTTCCAGAAGGGCAGTCGGTCTGGATTTGAAGACAGCATGGGGTGGAGAATCCACTGCTTCCCTTGGGAGTTTGTTCCAATGGTTAATTGCTCTCGCTGTGGTGTCTGATTTCCAGTTTCATTTTGTCTGGCTTCAGCTTCCAGATGGTGGTTCTTCTTCTGCCCCACACAGACAGAGGAACAGACTTCTCTCACCTGACCTCTTCAGGGGCCCCAAATTCCAGCTACATGGAGACAAACCACCACCGAACAGCTCACCAAGTCTCTCTAGCTCCAACCATAGCCTCTGCAGCTATGCTCTCTGAAATTCCCCTGTTAGCGGCACCTGGCTGGCTCTTTCTTCAACTTCAGCATCCCTATGTCCAGAACGAGGTATCATCTCCTGTTCCAACAGGTTTCACGGCTGTTGCTTGTATTACTTATTCCACCCTGGACTCCATCATTAACAAGACA
This sequence comes from Caretta caretta, assembly GCF_965140235.1. NCBI lineage: Eukaryota > Metazoa > Chordata > Testudines > Cheloniidae > Caretta > Caretta caretta. Next base: position 18,022,185 of record NC_134225.1, read on the forward strand.
TTTCTCAGTGAGGGGAATCTACCAGCTGGTGAGAAGCTAAGGAATGTTCAGCTGAACTCCCAAGCCAGTCCTTGCCTACAGACAGCCCCGCAACCTGAAGCAAATACTCACCAACAACCACATACCACACAACAGAACCACTAACCCAGGAACCTATCCTTGCAACAAAGCCCGTTGCCAACTGTGCCCACATATCTATTCAGGGGACACCATCACAGGGCCTAATAACATCAGCCACACTATCAGAGGCTCGTTCACCTGCACATCCACCAATGTGATATATGCCATCATGTGCCAGCAATGCCCCTCTGCCATTTACATTGGTCAAACTGGACAGTCTCTACGTAAAAGAATAAACGGACACAAATCAGATGTCAAGAATTATAACATTCATAAACCGTCGGAGAACACTTCAATCTCTCTGGTCACGCAATCACAGACATGAAGGTCGCTATCTTACAACAAAAAAACTTCAAATCCAGACTCCAGCGAGAAACTGCTGAATTGGAATTCATTTGCAAATTGGATACTATTAATTTAGGCTTAAATAGAGACTGGGAGTGGCTAAGTCATTATGAAAGGTAGCCTATTTCCCCTTGTTTTTTCCTACCCCCCCCCCCCGTCGTTCTGGTTAAACTTGGATTTAAACTTGGAGAGTGGTCAGTTTGGATGAGCTATTGCCAGCAGGAGAGTGAGTTTGTGTGTGTGTGTGTGTGTGTCCCCGGGGGGGAGGGGGGGAGAGAACCTGGATTTGTGCTGGAAATGGCCCACCTTGATTATCATACACATTGTGAAGAGAGTGGTCACTTTGGATGGGCTATTACCAGCAGGAGAGTGAGTTTGGGGGTGGGGGGGAGGGTGAGAAAACCTGGATTTGTGCTGGAAATGGCCCAACTTGATGATCACTTTAGATAAGCTATTACCAACAGGAGAGTGCGTTTGTGTGTGTATGGGGGTGGGGGGGTGAGAAAACCTGGATTTGTGCTGGAAATGGCCCACCTTGATTATCATGCACATTGTAGGGAGAGTGGTCACTTTGGATAAGCTATTACCAGCAGGAGAGTGAGTTTGTGTGAGTGGTTTTTGGAGGGGGGTGAGGGAGTGAGAGAACCTGGATTTGTGCAGGAAATGGCCCACCTTGATTATCATACACATTGTGAAGAGAGTGGTCACTTTGGATGGGCTATTGCCAGCAGGAGAGTGAGTTTGTGTGTGGGGGGACGGAGGGTGAGAAAACCTGGATTTGTGCTGGAAATGGCCCAACTTGATGATCACTTTAGATAAGCTATTACCAGCAGGACAGTGGGGTGGGAGGAGGTATTGTTTCATGGTCTCTGTATGTATATAATGTCTTCTGCAGTTTCCACGGTATGCATCCGATGAAGTGAGCTGTAGCTCACGAAAGCTCATGCTCAAATAAATTGGTTAGTCTCTAAGGTGCCACAAGTCCTCCTTTTCTTTTTGCGAATACAGACTAACACGGCTGCTACTCTGTAGTCTGTCAAAGAAGCTTATTGGAACATCTCTGAGGGTGAGATTTACCTGCATTTAGTTTCCTACTGTATTAGGCTTATACTTGTGTGTTTTTATTTTGTTTTGCTTGGTAATTCACTTTGTTCTGTCTGTCATTACTTGGAACCACTTAATCCTACTTTTTATATTTAATATAATCACTTTTTACTTATTAATTAACCCAGAGTATGTATTAATACTTGGGAGGGCAAACAGCTGTGCATCTCTCTCTATCAGTGTTACAGAGGGCGAACAATTTATGAGTTTACCCTGGATAAGCTTTGTATGGAGTAAAACAGATTTATTTGGGGTTTGGATCCCATTGGGAACTGGGTATCTGGGTGTTCAAGACAGGAGCACTTCTTAAGCTGTTTTCAGTAAAGCCTGCAGCTTTTGGGGGACGTGGTTTGGACCTGGGTCTGTGTTTGTAGCAGGCTAGTGTGTCTGGCACCACCCGGCAAGGTACTGAAGTCCCAAGATGCCAGGGAAAACACGCTCAGAGGTAGTCACAGCACATCAGATGGTAGTTCCCAAAGGGGTTTCTGTGACCCAACCCGTCACACCACATCTCTACTCCAGTGGCTGAAAAGGGGTAATATACTCATATTAATGTCACTGAGCTGGGATAATGCACTTCTTCTTCCTCCCTGCCTGTAGCTGCTGGCTCAGCCTGTAGAGAGCCTTTCGTTGGAGCTTCCTGGATCCAGCCTGTGCCATAATCCTGGTGGGTACCTCACAGAACCACAGGGCCCCATTCTCCTCTCTCCTCTGCGACCCCACTGATTTCAGAGGAGCCAGGAGGAGAACATGGCCCATAAAACTCTATGTATGGCTGTATCCCCAGGCCAGAGCCTTTACTCGGGCACAGCTGCCACAGAAACCAGTGGGAGCTTACCTTGAGGACAGCAAGAGTTTGGTCTAGTCCAGTTACTGACCCAAGGAATGAGGAAGGGAAGGGCTGCACCATGCAGTGTTTGGTGGGGGAAAGGATCTATATTGGGTGGAGTGAAGATGACAAAGTCCATGCGGTTTCTTCCCAGAGCCCGGGATGGGGAGATTAGTTGCAGCCTGAAAGTGGCAGGGAAGAGCCTAAAGACAGGCGCTGGAAACTCTGACTCAGATCCTGCTCTCAGATACACTGGTGTAAACTGAGCCCACTGGAGGCTGGAGTCACTTCATTTTTAACTCTAAGCAGAATCTGGCCTCTGTGATCCCATTGATCCATCTCAGCCCTGGCTGTGCCATCAGCTCCGTGCACAGGGAGGGACCGAGAGCTGCCAGAGGATATTACAGAAGAGGGGATCAATGGTCCCTGGTTCTGCAGTGTTCAGATCTGTCCCCTGGGATCGTTCTCTGCCTCAGCTCGAGTCATTGGCCCCGGATGAAACGTTTTACAGAAAATATTTTCAGCTGTTTCCACAGATAAATGTGACGTTCTTTGCCCCGACCCTGTGGATCTTGAGAAACAGACTCTCCTCCCTCGGCGCAGATGTGTCCACTCTCAGAGACCATAGTTGAGAAGGCAACAAAGCAACCCTGGAGGGTCAAATGCCTTGGTTTGGAAGGTCCTTGGCATGCGGAGGGTGTGAGGGATTGCAGGAGGGGAACAGCATATCTAAGATCCATGGGAACGAATTCCCAGTGTGTTCTCATTTACAGTAAACATGTCCCACACAGGAAAGCAGGGACCAGTAGCTCCACCCCACTCTGCCCAGATCCTCCTGACCCAGTTGCTCTCCAGAGGGTTATTGTAACGGGATCTCTCCATCTGTCTTTATCCAGGTTACTGACCTTTAAAGCCATCACCCAGCTCTTCATTCTGGACTGTACATGGAGCTTTGGTCTCCTCCAAGTCGGCCCAGCAGCCACGGTCATGGCGTATTTATTCACCACCGTCAACAGCCTGCAGGGAGCCTTCATCTTCCTGGGTGCACTCTCTCCTCAATTGCCAGGTAACGCCTGTGCCTGTCATCACCCCCACCCAGCACCTTCATCAGCCTCGCAGTGGCCATGCCTGATCTCCTCAGAGTTAGTTACATAGTGCAGTGACCGTGTCCCTCACGCTCCAGGTGAGAGAGGCGTACAGGAGATGGATCAAGGGCTTCCGAACGTCCAGCACGAAATCTCAGATGTCCGATCTACATGGGCGGCAGGTTTGTATAATTTTTGGTGGTGCCCAAGCAGAGCCGTCCCATCCATAGTATGGATCGGGGCAAACGCCCCAGGCCCCGTGCTTTGGGGCGCCCTGTGCTTCAGGGAGACGCAGGGTCCAGGGTGGCCTGGGGGGGTCAGCGGGTGTCTGGCACCAGCAGCAGTGAGCAACCCGGCCCCAGCACACCCTGCTCCACCCCACCTCTTCCCACCCCCACCCTTTCCCCCCACCCCCACCCATGAGCAACCCCGCGAACCCGGCTGGGTGGAGCGGAGCGGGCTGGAGCCAGGTTACTTGCTGCTGCTGCCGCCAGGCCCCCCACTAGCCCTGCAGGCCACCCTGGACCCTGCGGAAAAGGACCTAGGGGTGACAGTGGACGAGAAGCTGGATATGAGTCAGCAGTGTGCCCTTATTGCCAAGAAGGCCAATGGCATTTTGGGATGTATAAGTAGGGGCATAGCGAGCAGATCGAGGGACGTGATCGTTCCCCTCTATTCGACATTGGTGAGGCCTCATCTGGAGTACTGTGTCCAGTTTTGGGCCCCACACTTCAAGAAGGATGTGGATAAATTGGAGAGAGTCCAGCGAAGGGCAACAAAAATGATTAGGGGTCTGGAACATATGAGTTATGAGGAGAGGCTGAGGGAGCTGGGATTGTTTAGCCTGCAGAAGAGAAGAATGAGGGGGGATTTGATAGCTGCTTTCAACTACCTGAAAGGGGGTTCCAAAGAGGATGGCTCTAGACTGTTCTCAATGGTAGCAGATGACAGAACGAGGAGTAATGGTCTCTAGTGGCAGTGGGGGAGGTTTAGATTGGATATTAGGAAAAGCTTTTTCACTAAGAGGGTGGTGAAACACTGGAATGCGTTACCTAGGGAGGTGGTAGAATCTCCTTCCTTAGAGGTTTTTAAGGTCAGGCTTGACAAAGCCCTGGCTGGGATGATTTAACTGGGAATTGGTCCTGCTTCGAGCAGGGGGTTGGACTAGATGACCTTCTGGGGTCCCTTCCAACCCTGATATTCTATGATTCTATGACCCTGTGTCCCCCTGAAGCACAGGGCAGGAGTAGGCACCACCACGTTGCGTGACGGACACTTGACAAAATTACCGGACTTCGTGACGGACATTGCGGGGGGGTGGGGGGGATTATGTCATTCAGTCATTCAACCCGTAAAATAGCACACAATTGTGAGCTCTTTGGGACAGGGATTGTCTCTGACTATGAGTATGTACAGCACCAAGCACAGTGGGACTGTACGTGCCCACATCACATAAATAAACACGGCGAACAGAAGTGGGCTGACACCGTCACTGCTCTCAGTTTGGAGAAGTTTCTAACAGAACGATGACATCAGCGAATTTCCTAGTGCTGCGGGGACAGCACAGTTTGAAACAAATGTCCTTAAAAAAAAAAAAAAAAGGCAGAAGAGCATTTAATGGTGCAGTGACATCGCTGAAGCTGAAACGCGGTTACAGGCCAGGTCCTCAGCTGGTGTAAACTCGTGCATTTCCAAGGGTCCTTCGGGGCCTTGGGAAGCAGACAATAGCCACGAAGCAGTGTGCCTCAGCCATGCCCTCAGCAGCACCTCCACCCCACCAGTCACAACCCCCATGCCAGGGGCTGGGAGCAGGGCTAATGGAGAGATTTTATGCCAGCTCCACAGCAGCCAAGAAGGACTCCTGCCCAGGAGGGCTAATCACAGGGCCATTGCTGCCCACTTTAAAGCCCCTTTACACCTTTAAGCCAGAGTGGCATAAAGAGGCTTTAGAACTGGGCCTTAGGTTTCCAGGACAGGCAGAACCTGACAGCAAACCCTCAAACCAAAGAAGCAACCAAGGTCCATAAGCAGGTTATTTTATTATTTACGCATTACAGTGAAACAGCAGAGCTAGCTCACACACACAGCACGCGAGGCCTCTGCAAATCGCCTCCCACCCCCCAACTCCCCCACATGTTGTGCTTTCCCTAAGAAATAACTGCTCTCTGACCTGGGATCTGGCCCTTTAAATGTGGGAGACACACCCAGCTAAAACCCTAGGGTGGCCTTTGAATTCAGTAGGAGTTTTGGATTTGGATTAGAGAGAGGATTTTGTCCAATCCCGCTTCCCCTTCCAGGTTTTGTATGTAGTTGGGATGAAGAACGGCAACTGCCCCGCTGGCACAGCAAAGCCGGCTGTACGATAAACATTGTTGGTTGGAGAGATGATTGTTTCATGGAGATGAAGTGGAGGGCTCTCCCCAACTCACCTGCCAGCAAAACAAATATACATTGAGTGCCAATCCCATGGGAAAACTCCAGTCAACTTCAATGGGATCAGGACTGGGTCCTCATTCAGGAATAGTGCAGAGTCTGCAAAATTCAGCCAGCCTCCACTGAAGTGACATCACGTGCAGGAAAATAACTAAACAAGTGAAGACAAAGCCCACTCCCTTCCCCAACCCATGCACAGGTAAGCCATAAAGTAGCGCTTAATAGAGGCTGCTCAAATTAAACCAGAAATGTGTACTTCCAGACAAAGGTTGTGGTGTCTCGTGCTGGGACTGGAGCAGGGAGATTTTCCCAGCTATAAGTCTCCACTTTTCACTCCAGACAAAGCTTCTGGATCCTTTCCCAGTAGAGGTAACAGAGCCAGAGGAAATTCCATCCAGTGCTAACTCTTCGTTGGTCTGGCCCATCTACACTGGGAAGATTTCCACCCAGATTTTGGTTTGCAAACTTCCCCAATTGGATAATTACCTGAATTTGTATCCCAGCCCATTCCACAGCGAGTGATGCATGGAGCTTGCAAAGAAGCAAAGGGAAGGGAACGTGGAGGTGCGCAAGAAAAGAGGAGTTCTGTGCTGGGTTCTAGGAGACCTGGGATTCCCCCTTGATTTGGATGCAACTGAACCTCACTAAGACTCCCAATGCCGTTCTCAGATGGGTTAAAACAAGCATGTGTCACTCAGGGGACAAGGCATCTCAGCAGCTCTGACAGAACCAGATGGATGCGACTTTTGGATGCTGATATTGGAACAGAATAGAGGATCTCTTACCATCTTGGTGCTGGTTGTGACAGTGGACACAGACGGACTAAACGTTTGAGTTGTGGGGCTGGGTTTTCTTGTGCCTTTAATCCATCTCCTGTACTCCTCTCTCACCTGGAGAATAAAGGACACGGTCACTACATCATGTAACTAACACCCTCAGACAGGCCACTGCTAGTCCCGTGAAGTCACTGGGTGGCTGATGACATGCCATGGGCGTTACCTGGCGATTGAGAAGACAGTGCACCAGGAAGATGAAGGCTCCCTGCAGGCTGTTGACAATGTTGAATAAATACGCCATGACCATTTTTGCTGAGCCAACTTGGAAGATACCAAGACTCCATGTGCAGCCCAGAATGAATAGCTGGGCGATAGCTTTAAAAGTCAGTAGTCTGGATAAAGGCAGACGGAGAGATCCCATTATAATGATCCTCTGGTGAATGACTGAGTCAGGGGGCTGCGGGCAGTGTGGGGCGAAACAGCTGGCACCCGCTTTACTGTGACTTAGGGGTACTGTCAAGATGAACACAATGGCAACTTACGCCTATGAATCCAAAATACAATATTGTGCCCAACCATCTCCCCCCCACACACACACCTTTACCTCCCACAGGTGGCTCTTCCAAAGCAAATAGTTCAACCTCTCATTACGGTTTTGTTTTTAATCCCTTCACATCAGGCCCTGGCAATGTGACAATCAAGAGGGAACAGGATATTGGGCTCTCGGGAACCCATCTATGTTGGTCCATAGATAGACAGAGGGGTTGCTACAGAGCAACAGTAAGCCACACTTGCCTTCGTCCTCAATGGATGGCACTTTACCTCGACAGTATTCACAGCCACAGGGAAAAGAGATGAGTTTCCTCCCTAAGTAGCACATGGCCCAGCTCTCACTATCAGCACAGACTTGCATTTCTCCTTACACAGCACTAGGCACGGGCATGGGGAGAGGAGAGGGCTCCTCACACTGCCCTCACCTGCCAACACCGCTCCTCTACCCCTTCCCCCCACCCCCTCCCCCCACAGCTCCCATTGGCCAGGAACAAGGAAACACGGCCAATGGGAGTTTCGGGGGAAGAACCCGCAGACGAGGGCAGCGCACGGAGCCCTCTGGCCCCCCATCTCCCAGGGGCCGCAGGAATGTGGCGCCGGTCACTTCCGGGAGCGGTGCAGGGCCAGGGCGGGCAGGCAGGGAGCCTGCCTGAGCCCCACTGCCACCCTGGAACCACTCCAGGTAAGTGGCGCCGGGCCAGAGCCTGCACACCGAACCCCTCCTGTAACCCACATCTTGACTCCCTTCCCTGAGCCCCCTCCCCCACTCTGGACCCCTCCCTACACCCCTGCCATGAGCTCTTTCCCACACTCTGCCACTCCCTCCTCCCCCCCAACCCCTTGCCCTTAGCCCCTCCCACACCCCACACTCCCTCCCGCACCCCAAGCCCCTGTCACAGCCCTACTTTCATGGCCCTGCATGCAATTTTCCCACGCGGATGTGGCCCTCGAGCCAAAAATTTTGCCCACCCCTGTTCTAGTAGATATAGTGCTGTCCTACCTGGTGTCTTTGAGAGTGGACACATCTTCATTAAGGGAGGAGAGTTTGTCTCTCAGGATCCAGAGGGTTGCAATAAAAAATGTTAAATTTATCTGTGGAAACAGCATGAAATATTCCTTGTAAAACATGCTAGCCAAGGCCAGTCTCTCTGCCTGAGGCACAGAAGAATCCTATGGGATCAGACTGCTGCAGACCAGTGACTGCTCGTCAAGGTGGGTCATATACCATTCGCTACCAGATCTTGGTCCCAGGCCATGCAGGGAACAGTTGGCAAAGGCAGGGCTGCAATGCATCACATGTGATCATACAGCCAGAGGGCCACATTCTGCTCTTATCTGAATCTGGAGTGACTCCACTGATTCCAGTGGGGTCTACAGTTATTCCGGATTTAGAGCTGTGTGATTTGGCCCAAAGCTTCTAGATCCTATCTATAGAGTATTCCCTTCAATTCTGAGACTGAAATTAATTCTTAACCCGCTGCCTGAGATGGGGAGGAATCTGCAAGGACATTTGCAACCTTTATCTCTTACAACACATGTTCCCTTCCTTCCTCAAACTCCCCACACTGCAGCCACCTTCCCTTCTCCCATCACTTGGGTTATTTACCAGCCAGGCTGGACAAGGCACGAGACAAAACTATCCTCATTCCGGCAGAGGTCCCACTTGCTTCCATGGCAGCATTGCATGAGTAATGACATATTATAATTAATCATATTGTGGTAGCACCTAGAAGCTCCAACTGAGACGGCACTGGGTTCTGTACTCACACCTGGAAAGGGGCAGCCCCTGTCCTGGAGCATTTGTTTGCAAAATAACTAGGCAAGACCACAGAGACCGGCTTCCTCTGGGCCACTCAACCCCCCACCCCACCCCAAGCCCCGCCCTCACCCCACTCCTTCTCCAAGAGATGCTGGGGCATCTATGGGAACATTGGTGGGTTAGAACTTCCCCAGGTCACCAGCTAAAGTGACCCCACTCAGTGCGGTCTCGAAAGGGGGAGAGATGTGACGAAGTGGGACTGTTCTTAATGGTTCCTCTGAATATTGTGGGGGTGCCTCAGTTTCCCCTATGCAGTTCTTAAGTATCTCAGTGGTGGGATAAGGGTATATGGTCGTTGCAGAGCCCTAGAGGGCAGGTGTGTGCAGTGGTCTGGACACAGAGAATGGCCAACACCCTGTTTCCTGGCAACTGGTGGCCTAGGCCCTTCCCCCCTGCAAGGTGAGAGCTAAAGGGTTGGAGACAAAGAGATCAGGACAAAACCCAGGGGAGGAGGGGCTGGAGAGAGTTTCAGTTTAGGGCTGGCTGGGGACATGGAGTGAAGTGCAGACATGGTTGTCTGGCTCACTGCCCCCCAAAATGGACCCAGCTGAGTGGTCCTGTTCTCTGTACCTACAAGCTCTGTGTTAGACCATGTTCCAGTTGTCTAATAAACCTTCTGTTTTACTGGCTGGCTGAAAGTCACGTCTGACTGCGGAGTTGACCCTCTGGCTTCCCGAGGAGCCCTGCCTGGGTGGACTCGCTGTGGGAAGCGCACGGAGGGGCAGAGGATGCTGAATGCTCTGAGGTCACACCCAGGAAGGTGGAAGCTGTGTGGGCTGTGTGTCCTGAAGACAGGCTGCTCACAGAAAGGAGACTTCCCCAGAGTCCTGCCTGGCTTCGTAGGGAGCAGTTCCAGAGCATCGCCCGGGGACTCTGTGAGACCTGCCTCTTCCCACCCCCACCCCACCTCTTCCCACCCAGTTCCACCCCCTCCCCCACCGTTCGTCCTGCACACCACAGAACAGCTGACTGCGGGTTGCGCTGGGATGGAGGGGGAGGAGTTGATCGGCACGGCCGCCGGCAGTGGGGAGCTGGCTGCCAGTGGGTGCTGAGCATCCGCTATTTTTTTCGGTGCCTATGAGCAAGACAGACAAAGGGTAGGAGGAGAAACAGAGGTACAGCAAGGGGAAGCTACTTCCCAAGTTAACACAGCAGGCCAGTGGCAGAGTCAGGTCCCCTGACTCACAACCCAGTGCCCGACCCATTCGCCCGGACTGCCTCCATAGAACGTAGGCTATTCTGTTAGTGGGAAATCCTGCACTGGCCAAAGAGGGAGGAATGAAATGGGATCTTCTTGGACTCTTTCATCTTAAATTCTCTGGGAGATATTCCTCTCTTGGCTCCACAGGACTCCACAGGGTTGCAGAGGAGAGAGGAGAACGGGGCCCTGTGGTTCTGTGAGGTACCCACCAGGATTATGGCACAGACTGGTCCCAGGAAGCTCCAATGAAATCCTCTCTCCAGGCTGAGCCAGCAGCTACAGGCAGGGAGCAAGAAGAAGGTGACTTTAATGGGATTACGACCCTTTTTCAGCACTGCGGGCAGAGAGAGGGTGTCACAGGGCAGCTGGCTCTCAAAAGCAAGATAGATCTCAGCCAGCCTGTGACATGGCCAACTCTCCTGCGGGCTGCAGGCTAACAGCCCTCCCCATCTACCTCAGCAGCTCCTGCTTTCAGCCACCACTTCCTCTTCCACCTCCTCAAATGACCCTTTCTGGTGGATGGGCGCAGTATTGAGGGAGGGCCAGACATGCAGTGGATGTATATGTGCCTAGCTGCACTGAAGGAAGTGAAGCTACCCTGATTTACACCAGCTGAGGATCTAGCCTGGGGTGTCTAGAACCTGCCATGCCCTGTTTTAGTGGAGTCGCTCACTTGAGAGAGGGGATCCTCAGGGATTTGCCCACAGTAAGAAGGTGCATTGTTTCCTACCCACCAATGCCACAAATCCAGCCTGGGAGCTGGAAGTCAAGCTGGGATCTTTCTGGCTTGTTCTTCCGCATCATCAGTGGGGCGAGAAGTGTAGATGTCTGACAGGTGGGCAACTCAACTACAGCGCTCAGGGCAGCTCAGTGTCACAGTCAGCTCCCAGGCAGGGAAATCTCGGTTCAAGTCAGACCTGGGGTGAGCCAGACAACCACATGGAAGCCACATCCCTGCTCCCCTTCGGGATGGGCACTGCACTTACTATTTGGAAGTTCCGTAGCCTCCAGGATTCACCGCTGCAGAAATAGCCACCACCAGGGCTGGGAATCCATAGCCGAACGGGTACATAAATCTCTTCTTGAACCGGCTGGCGCTGGTGTAATTCACGACCTTCAGGTTCCGGACGGTGAGGAAGAGGTGCAGCCCCTCCAGGAACATCCAGGTGAAGCCGGCCAGGAAGAGGTAGTGTAAGAAGCCAGCAATGACAGCACACACCACCTGAGGACAGGACGAGAGAGAGCTCTGGGACACTGCTTCTGGGAAGGGAAACACTGAATTTGGAGGTGGGGGGACTTCTGTGAGGATCATATAGGGCTTTTTATTAACACATGTCTCCAGTTACGGCTCTCTCCCAGGGACAATACATTCTTCAGTCTACAGGAGCTTGTCTAAGGGCAAGCTGGCTGGCCCTTTCAATCATTCAGAGACCAGGCCAGTCCTGATCTCCACTCAGAAAAGATGGTTTCTGGGGGTTGTAGTTCCCAAATGAATCGTGGAAATTGTTGGATACTGTGAGGAATCCTAGGATAGGGAGCAGGGACATAAACAAGTTCCCGGTCCTCATAATAGGGAGAGACCTGGAGGGTGTCGGTTCTCTTCTCTGTATCTGCTTCAAGATATAGGTGCCTTGCATCTGCCCATCAGTGTGGGGGCAGAGAGGACAGGCAGGGGACTGTGACTCTGGAAATTGAGGTTCCTTTGTCTGATGAAGGATGGAGCCCACAAGGGAAAGGGAAGGACTGGTTTCACCCAGAGAGATTTCTTTTGGAGGGCAGTAAATAATTATTTCTGTGGGACTAAAGAGCATGGAATAAATGTTACCACCCAGCTGAGGGTATAAAAAGGTGCTGGAGTGAGGGGAGCTTTAGAAATGCTGACAGAGGATCTGGACACAGCTCAAATTTAAACCAACAATAAAAGTGGGTAACAGACCCGACTGCGGGTGCGGGTCACCGTGGTGAGGAAGAGCAGGTCGGCCAGGAAGAGGCAGAGGCAGAGCTGCAGGTGGAGGGAGGTGCTGACATTGCGGATGGAGCGGCAAAGGAGGAAGGTGAGGATGGCGAGGAGGAGGCACAGCAGGGAGAAGGTCAGTCCCACGTAGGTGACGACGGTCAGTGGATAACTCTCCTGTAACACAGCAAAGGGAGACTCACCAGTGAGCCCTGAGATGCTACATGGGAAATAAAGGGAAGTAAGGACACCCCGGGGAATTACAGAAAAGTCAGCTTAACTTCCGTATCCGGAACGATAATGGAGCAAATAATTAAGCAATCAGTTTACAAACACCTAGAAGATAAAAAGGTGATAAATAACAGTCAGCATGGAGTTGTCAAGAATAAATCGTGTCAAGCCAGCCTAATAGCTTTCTTTGACAGGGTCACAAGCCTTGTGGATGGTGGTGACAAGGTAGATGTGGTATTTCTTGACTTTAGCAAGGGCTCGTCTACACTGGCAATGCTAAAGTGCTGCCATCGTGGCGCTTTACCGCGGCTTGTGTAGTCGCAGCAGAGCGCTGGGAGAGAGTTCTCCCAGCACTTTAAAAAACCCACCTCCACGAGAGGCGTAGCTACCTGGTGCACTGCTTCACTGGCGCTTTATAGCGCTGAAACTTGCTGTGTTCCAGGGGGTGTTTTTTCACACCCCTGAGCAAGAAAGTTTCAGCGCCGTAAATTGCCAGTGTAGACAAGCCCTGATGCTTCTGAGACTTCCCATAAACAAACTAGGCAAATACAACCTAGATGGAGCCACTTTTAGGTGGGTGCATAACTGGTTGGAAAATCGTTCCCAGAGATTAGTTATCCGTGGTTCACAGTCAAGCTGTGGGTGGGGGGAGAAGGACGAGGCAGCAAGGATACTGAGCCACCCGGCCCGCCTCACGGAGATGGAGAGTCACAGTTCCCCACAGAGACCCCCGTACCCTCTCCCTACGCAGAATGTGCGCGTGACGTTGCACTCCATAATGTTTTATGAAAATATGCTTATGAGTGTAACTATGATGTTTCTGAAATATGCTTTACGCAAAAGGTCTCTTGTAAGGTATCATTACAAAGCTTAGGATCTACTGAGTGTGTTCATCCCATTTGTTTGCATGTATTATTTCTATGTTTGGAGTTAGGAGAATCAGATATAAACTTGTATCACTGATGTACACATGTTAAGTGGAAGCCATTAAGGGTGCTTCAGAATCAATCACCTGTAAATGGCTCTGTTTATTTACAAAAAGAAGAGGAGGACTTGTGGCACCTTAGAGACTAACCAATTTATTTGAGCATGAGCTTTCGTGAGCTACAGCTCACTTCATCGGATGCATCCGTTGAAGAGAGCTGTAGCTCACGAAAGCTCATGCTCAAATAAATTGGTTAGTCTCTAAGGTGCCACAAGTACTCCTTTTCTTTTTGTGAATACAGACTAACACGGCTGTTACTCTGAAATCTGTTTATTTGCAAACTTTCCGGGTACGTGCGGGCCAGCGCTGGAAGAATGGAGAGTATGTCACATGATACTGGAATCCATCTTAAATCTGGTACTTTCCCAGATTTAATCTGGTACTTTCCCAGGGTAGCTCCCCAGCCCACCTCTTCTCCCTGTGGCCCCGCCCATACTTCATGTGTTCTTTGAGTCTGGTTCTATGACCACCCTCCAGGAGCATCGGATGCGCATCTGACAACGACTCGGCTCCACTCTCGTGTCCAGGCCACCTGGCCAGTGGCTTGGCATGAGCAACATCTAGGCAGGTAACTATAACAGCCTTTATATAGAACCTGTGTGTGAATGTCTGTGTGTGTGAATGGATCTATATAGAAATTGCATATAGCAATATTTTGTTGTATTTACAATAAACGTGGCAATTTGCCTTGTCCCTCTCACAAGATCCTGTTGGTATCATTTTTATTGGTGTAACATACCAGCGTTTCTCAAACGGGGGTCCGCGAGGCCACGCCAGGGGGTCCGAAGACCCTGCTGACCAAGTCCTCCACCTCCCTCCCAGTGCCTTCTGCATGCCGGAGAACAGCTGTTCAGCAGCATTCAGGAGGCACTGGGAGGGAGGGGAAGGAGTGGGCATGGGGGGCGCTCGGGGGAGGGGGCAGACACAGGGAAGAGGAGGAGCAGGGGTGGACCAGGGGCGGGAAGACGTGGGGTGGGGCCTTAGGGGAATAGATGGAATGGGGGTGGGGCCTGGGTCTGAGCAGGGGGTTTAAGGTCTGCAAAAAATTTTAAATCAAAATGGGGGTCCTCAGGTTCCTAAAGTTTGAGAATCGCTGAGCTCTAGAATGAACGCATTGAGAGAAGCTAGGGGCTATGCCCAAGAGTCAGCAGGATATGTAGGGACATGTCTATGAACAGGGGACTCCAAGTACCTTTCCATGCCCATGTGCTGTGAGCTTGTGTTTGAGACAGAGGAAGTACAAGCCACATGGAAAAGGAAAGAAAAAGGCAGCTGCATCAGCTCCATTTTGTCTTCAATCCTGCTTCTCACCTCTGGAGTAACTTCTCGACAAACTGAAGCTTTGAACAAAGGTCTGATAGACCCATCTAAGCTTTGGATGTGTTCCAGAGGGACTTTACAAGCCAGCAAACTCACCATCGCTGCTAAGAACCTGATATATGGACCTTGAAGTCATATGTATCGGATTGCTTTGATCATTTAACAACTCTCTTCTCTTTCTTTTCTTTTCATTTATAACAAAAACCTTTAGTTTTAGATACTAAAAGATTGACTGGCAGCATGGAATGCAATAAAGGGGGCTGTGTGATTTTTTTTTTCAGCTTCTCAATAACCAGTGTTGGGGATCTGGAGCACAGATTGTGACTGGTTGGTGATTCTAACTACAGTGTTAACCAGCAGTTTTGGGGAAATCTGCTCTCCTTTTTGCAGCCTGCCGTGACCTTGGCATTTTCAGTGTGGGCTACTCTAGGCACCTCAGATCAAAACCCCACGCATCCTGTATGGCCACAGATTATACCCTGAGGTTCCTACTCAGCGGTCATTCAGGCAAAATTCCCACTGATTTTGTCCAAGTAAGGAGCTCAGAGTTCAGCCCTTTGATCTGAGTCTGACACTGAGATACCTCCACTCCAGTGGGACCCATCAGGAGTGCGAAGCTGGAGAGATGGTCACAGCTGCAGATGGTGTGATTGCTGTTCGTCTGGAGACTTTTGCAGCCATCCTCAGCCCAGGTGCCTTTCCCAAGGATGAATTTCCAGTGAACGCAGCGAGTCTCTTCCTCCTCTTTCTTTGCCTGGAAACCAAAACACCCCATCCTTATCCTCACTGGGTCATGGGGAGAATACTGTTTCTTTTGTCACACGTTTCTAATAGACAATAATAAATACTTAGACAATAATAAACCTGAAGTCATCAACGGCTTCATGACTTTGTCAAAGACGGCACCATCTCATGCCATTTCCCTGAACTCTTCTATCTATAGGGCAGAGGCCCCAAACTGTGGGGTGCGCCCCCCTTTGGAGGGACATGACAGGTCCTGGGTCAGCCCCCATGGGGGGCAGAAAGGAAGCACCACCCAGCCCCTCCCCACCCTGAGCTCTGCTCTGGTCCCACCAGTAGTCGCATCCCTGACTTCCAGCCCCATGTCTGGCACCGTCCCCAGCTTCAGCATGGCTCCACTCCCAGCCCCAGCCTCTTGCAGCTCCATTCCCGGCCCAGGCTGGGGGAAGGGGCAGGGCTGGGAGTGGAGCCGCACCTCGCCATGGACTCAGCTGCTGGCCCCCATCGCAGCCTGGCTCCTGCTCCATTCCTGCTCCCAGCCTCAGCTCCCAGCCACGGCTCTGGCCCTGCTTCCAGACCCAGACCCACCACCAGCTGCAGTCCCAGCCTTGGCCCCCTTACCCCTGTCTGTGTCCTTTCCTCCTGCCCCCGAGCCATGGCCCCGCTCCCGGCCCTGGCTCAGGGGGAGGGCTGTGAATGGGGTCGGGGGGGTGCGACCCTCAAAACTTTGGGGACCACTGCTATAGGGAATTGCCTTCCATTTATTCCTGCTCTAAGGAGTGAGCCAGGCACAATTGTTATTCCTGAGCATTTTACATGATTAATCATAACCCAGTCAGGCCTGGAGTGAAAGCTATGTAATGTCCTCCCCAGCGTCAGGACTGAAGAAGCTCCCTCTCTTTCTCAGATAACTGTTTCTCAGTCCAGAAAGGCAGCAGAACTCAAATGCCCTACAGAAGACGCACCTTTCAAGTGACCAGCTGGAGTCCTGGGCACACAGCAAAGTAAAAGGATCTACACTCACCTGTCTATGGCGCAGGGTGAAATTCACAGGTTTGGAGAGGTTCATGGGCCTCCCATCTCCGATAGCCCCACTCACCACCCTGGAATTCAGGTGAAAATTCCTCAATTTCTCATCAGCCATTAGATCTCCCTCATCAAGTAATGTCGTGTTAATGATGGAGTCCAGGGTGGAGTAAGAAATAAAAGCAACAGCCCAAGGATCTGAAAACATGAAATGATGCCTCATCATAGAGACAGGGACACTGAGACAAAGAAAGAGCAATCCACGTGCCAAAGGTCACAGCGAGTCTGGGGCAGAGCTGGGAAAAGAACCCAGGAGTCCTGGCTAGCATTTTGAGCTTTAACCACTCGAATATGTTGCCTCCTCCCTCTTCTTCCACAGAAGCACTTCTGTGTTGGAAACATCTGGTGTGCACGATAGGAGTGTGATTCCTAAAGTGCACTAACGTACATTAAAGCACACTAGGGAACCTTTAGTGCACACTAGTAGGGTCTATACAGACCAATTAATGCACAGTTAGTTAGTGCTCGTTAGAAATCATACCCCCATACTACACATTATCCAGCTCGGTACACAGCCCTAGGTGAAAGGCACTGAGGTGAAGCCATAGTTTTTCTTGGTTAGGAGAGGCAGAGGGGATGGTTAGTGAGGAGCTTTCCCTGGGGCTAAAGAATTAAGAACCAGTCCCAGTTACGTCATACTGGCCTGAAAATTGGAGTAAAATTGGTCAATATTATTCTGGTTCCATTCCAGGAAGTCACACATGTCAACCTGGGGCCAAGCTGGGCTCATCATCAGGACATCATGTGTTGGGCCAACAGATCTCTGATCTTTCCATTCTCTGGACCAATTCATATGCCCATCAAAGCTTCTCTCTCCTCCCTGCCCCACATGGGTTGATTTTCATGCTGAGGGACAGCCAGGAATGAAGGGCTCTGCAGAGCTCAACGGCCTGAGAAACACTGGCTCAGCCAACAAGGTCCACACTAGTGTCAGGATAACAAAGGCAAGCAAGCCAGCGTGGGGCGAGAGGAAGGGGAGAACTAGGGCCGGGGTTTGGTGTCTAAAGGGGTGAGTGCCTGGGAAGCACCAGGATGGTACCTTTTGTGTCTGCTCTGGTGACGGCATTGCAGTAAATGTCCATTGTCTCCTCCTGACCTCTCAGCCTGAAGACCTCATCACGGCAACTTGCAGCTCGGACGAGGAGCGTCTCGATAGCTGTGGAGGGAAATGGCAACGCCTCTTGCTGCAAGGACAAGGCAGGTTTGGAGCTCCACTATCTCTGAATCCCACCACCCCTCCCCCTTCCTCCTCACCCCCATCTCTCTGTGTTTCCCTGAGCCCCTCTGGCTGACCTTCTGTGATCCATCATGCCTGCGCCCCCATGAAGATGCCACTGTGCCAAGAGGCAGAAGGCAACTTCTCCCTGCTGCCTCACCTCTGCGCTTTAGCAGGGGAAGCAGCAAGAAGGGGTATTGCTGCGACAGGGAGTGAAAGGAGGAACTAATGGCAGCTGCCTGTGGCGACAGGAGATTGGCATTGCTTTTAAACCCCTCTCAGGCAGCTGCCATTGCTGCAAAGCCCCAGGGCTGGGTTTATGGGTGGCGGGTAGCATAGGCCGGGGAAGGCTGTGCCTCCCTAAACAGCCTGGCATGGCCCCGCCCATGCTTTGCCCCCAGGCTCCCTCCTGCCTGCTTCCAGTTCCCTTCTGACTCTTCCATGGCTGAAAGGCTGGGGCAGGCAGGCTGGGGCAGGCAGGTGCTCACAAGGCCCAGGGCTGGGGGCACTGGGGCTGGGGCCATGCCACGTCACGCTGGCTGCCCATCTGCCCGGCGCTGGAGTTGGGGATGCTCCGGCTGCCCAGCACTCTAGGGCTGGGGGTGCTCTGGCTGCACTACCCAACTGACGCTCCGGGTCTGGGGTAGCGCGGGGTGCGAGGCAGGTTTCTCTGGGCTCTAGTGGAAGATGGGGGATGGAAGAGGAGGGGATGGGCCTTGGGCAGAGAGGGAGGGGCCTGGGGCTAGTTTCTCTCAATGGTTAACCTCTCTCAGTGGCTCATTCAGCTGCCGCCCAGGGCTGGGTTTTAAACCCTGAAGGAGGGGCAGTGAGGCTGCAGTGGTGTTCTGCACTGAAGAGAGTATAACCCCCATCTCACAGCTGCCACGAGGCGATGTGGGAGCCTCTCATCCTCCTCACCCATAAACTCTGTTGTCACATTCGTCTTATTCTCCGGAGACCGCAAAGCAACCGTCAGTGCAGCCAATTCCACACTCTGCAGGAGGAAGGTCACAGCGGAGGCCACCTCCCTCTTGCTCTCAGTCCCACCAGCACTGAGGATGGAGCTATTCAGCAAGAAACCAAAGGGGAGAGCAACTTCCTGGGATTGGGAAAGGAAACACCCTGAGAAGGACGGAGGATTTCAGTGGTTCATGAGCCACATTCTTCAGACTCCCAGGGGAACAACGACCCTCTTAGGGACATACGGGTTCATAGTGACCTTCCCACTCAGAGGGACTGCAGCATTCTCCAAGAGGGAGCCCTTTACTGAGCGAGTGAGGCTACTGAGGCTTGCTCAGGACTTCACAGTAACCTGAAGCCAGGGTACGTCTAACACCGTGTGTCATTCGCTCCTCACCCCTGGTCCCTTCAGTGTAGGTGCCAGAGAACATTACAACCAATCAGCAGACATCTCGGTTCTCTCTGTGTTGCCCCCGGAAGCAATTTGGATCTTCCTAGGACCAGTGGGGACAGAACCCAGATCCCCTGCCACTTCAGCTAGAGATCATGCACATGCGCACACACACCCCTTTTCTGAAGAGCAGCTACAATTTCCCCCAAAGTGAGAGGGCTATACCAATGCGCAGGGCATTTGGCCATGGAGCGCCCACCCACGTAGGGGCAGAACCTCTAACCTCCAGCGATGCTGCTCTGTCCTCTGCACACATGGTCTCCAAATTCACTAAGGTTGAATTCATGAAGGAGCAAAATTCACTGGTGTTGCCCTGCAGAACAATCAGAGGAAATGGGTTATTTCTACAAGCATGGAAAGGCCACCCAAAATTAAGGTAAATGGTTCCTCATCGTGATCTTGCTTTGACCTATGGTTGGCTGGCTGTCCCACTACAATGTCCACAGATTATACATGTTAAGGCTAAGTGTGCTGAAGCCCACAGACATGCTGATATTTCACATAGTATTGAAGGTTGAGTTTTCAAAAGCACTTTGTGTTGGACTGATTCTGCTCCCACTGAAGTCAGTGGTAAACCTTGGATAAGCAGAGAATCCTCAGGCTCAAAGTTTTCTGTGTACACTTTGTGAAAACCCTCAAAGCCCAAATAAACCCCTTACACATACCTGCTGAAAGACATCTCTGCACTTCTTCAACTGCTCTCTTATCTGTTGAGTCTCAGTCTGGCATTTAAAGGTAACATCTAGCAACACAAAGAGAGGCACGGACAATTACATCAAGTCAACATCTGCAGGGCTAAGGTTTTCAAAAGTGTCTCGTGATTTCAGACATCTTAAAAGGGCCCTGACTTTCAAAAGTGCTGAGCACTCACCCTTTAAGGTGTCAGGTTAGGCAAGCAAAATCACAAGGCGATTTTGAAAATCTTGGCCAAAGTGACACACCTAAGACCACACTCACATGAACTCTATGACGGAGCTGGAAATGGAAGCTTGATCAATTGAGTCCCAGCCTAGCATTTTAACCACAAAGGCCATCCTTTCTTCCTTCCAGAATACAAAGTTGATGATCTCCTGAAACCCAGCAGGTGTTTTCTCCCTTTAGCTCCATTGATCCCTTTAGCCCTGTCTGACAACTTTCAACTGAGTTTATAATCAGTTAGCAATCCATTCAGCCCTAAAAGCCTGGTGTGTGTCCACACATCACCTGGTTAATACTCACTTAAGCTTTGTCTGTGTGTCTCATTGATCAGTGTGTCTTATGTGTCCTCTGGGGCTGCTCCACCAAAGGTCTGGTTCTGCTACAGCTCCTAGCTATGGGAGTTTGTCTCTTAGCTCAATCAGGAGTGGGTCATGGAGTTAAAAGGTCCTGGGTTTGATCCTTGGGGTTACCAAGAAGACAGTTGTTACATCAATACTCAAGAAGTTTCCCTTCCCAAGAACTGTTCTAACCCTGCTCTTGTACTTCTAAAAGGCCTGACTCTCATCAAGGTATGTCTACACTAGGAACGCTAAAGTGGTGCAGCTGCAGCCGTGCCACTGTAGTGTAGACACTGACGATGGTGATGGAAGGGTTCTTCCATTGCTGTAGTAAATCCGCCTCTCAGAGGTGGTAGCTAGGACAAGAGAAGAAGTCTTCTATAGTCTTCCCCGGTGCAAGCACAGGAGTGGCATAAGTAAGAATCAGGCACAAAATTCCCTTGGGTACCCAGAGGGCATCACAACCAAGTGTAGGAGGAAAAGTGCAATGGTCCTTAAACCAATTCAGACCAGCTGGCGAGCAGCTGCCTAACTACATGAGCTGGGCGGAAACTAGTTGAGTGCAGCTAGCAACACAGGTACAATCTTAGGCCTGGACTACGCCTAAAATTTAGGTAGATCTAGCTATGTCACTCAGCGGTGTGAAAAATTCACACCCCTGAGAGACGTAGTTAAGGCGTCCAAAGCCCAGTGTCGACACCACTAGGTTGACAAAAGAATTCTTCCGTCAACCCAGATACCAGCTCTCGGCGGGGTGGATTCACTACAGTGACAGAAAAACCCCTTCCATCGCTGTACCAAGTGTCTACACGACAGTGCTTCAGAGGCACATCTGCAGCGCCGTACCTGCTGCTGTAGCTTCTGTAGTATGGACATAGCCTGAGTAACTGTGGCTAGTGGTGGCCTAGGATGGCATGCTGGGCCAAATTCTCAGCTGGTGTAACTCAATGGAGCCCCATCAAAATCAACAGACTTTACACCAGGCCCATGGTTGCCTCCCCGGTTGTGACACTGTTTTCTTTGCATCATGCACAGAAACTGTGGTCAAAATAGATTTAAAACCCAGGCTACTCACTCTTCCTGCAGGAACCCGGAATCCCATAGCTGTCCATGGCAGCAGTGCCAACACTCAGGAGTGCGAATGGAGAGCTGGCATGTTCCACAGCATGGGATCTCATAGCAGGTCCAAGCGTATGCATGCCCCAAACGAACTCAGTGCCAGGGACTCGGTTCCACTTCACATCCCTTAGAGGCTGATTGTCTAAGATGATGGCGCGAGTCTCTGATCTATTGGCCACCATCAAGGCAAAGTTCTTGAAGCCCTCCTGCTCATTTAGAGAATACATCAGGCAGTAACTGGCAACATCTGGAACATTCATCAGGAAGGCGTGGGAGGAATTAGGGATAGCTGCGCCCAGGCTGTAGAACACCACCTGGATGCCCACGTTAGCAGAGATGTAGACTGGGATTGAGGGCTTGACAGGAAGTTGGAGTACATTGCCTCCTGTTAGAGTAACATTCTCTTGCTGGTCCCCTCGTTGATACAACACAGTCGTGCTCTGGGAAGCAGTGATATAGACTATGTCATCTACTTTCTGCCAGGGTAAGGGAGGAATGATGTATGTTGTTCCCCAGCTGCAGACTGGTAGGAGCTGCTCAAAGACGTGGTTGCATTTTGTGCTATTACAAAAACACACCTGGCCAACCAAGACGGCCACTGGCTTTTCTGAGACAATCCTGGTGCCAGACAGATCTTCTATGCCTTGTAACTGGATGACATGGAAACTGAAGGGCTTAAATTTCAGTTTGCTGCCAGTGGTGTGGACCTGTGTTAGGTAATGTAACTTGCCTTTCACATGGACCTCCACGTAGTTGGGCTCTTGGTATGTTATAATAGAGAACTCTGGGTAACTATCGAAGGATTCCGTAGAGGGAGTCACTACATAGTGTTCATTTCCCAAGCTGGAGACAGGATACAGCACAGTGATCTCAGGGCTCACATGCTTGTTGCTGACAGACACTACCGAGATATCTTTGTCAGCCTTGACTAGGACCACCTTGGAGACCACGTCACTGCCCTTAACTCCCACTGACTCTGGTAGCCTGACCCGCACCATCTCTCCCTGATTTACCATAGTCTTATTCTCAAACCTTGCCCCGTGAAACAGGTAATTGGGGATGGAAACAGACACTGAAGTGAAGGCAAAGTAGCCAGTAATTTGCACTTCAAATTGACTCGAGTTCCCACAGTCCTCCATGTAGGAGGTGATGAATTCTCTTCCCAGAGTCTCAGTCTGACATGTGCCTGCAAAGAAAAATAGCAATAAAACATTGGAGGTAGAGAGAGACACTGTCAAGAGGTGGATAGAGTAAAAGGGACTGGATCAACTTTGTTCAGGTCAAAAATTAAGACCCAGTAAAAAGAAACGGAGCTTGAAAATCTTAATGCAGCTAGAAATTTTTCCCATTATATTTTTAATCTAAATGAAAATAATTTTTATTAATAGTACACATTATTTTAAATAATGAACAAGGACAACTTAGACAGCTTAGAACCCAACAAAGACTTTGGAACCAAACATGACTTCAGGGAATGTTCCAATCTGGATCAGAACTCCATGAATGTCCCTGATCTCTATAATTGTTGAGAACCAGAATCCTGGATCCAAACACTCATGGAAACACAGAAAAATGTCAGATCCAGATGCACACTTAATGATTTGGACTCAGCTCTAAGAATAATTGTTTCCCCTTCCCTAGCATCTCCTGTCTAAGCTCCAAACACTTTACAGACAGACATTCAATAATTCTCAGTCCCACCAGGAGATGGGTCAATATTACTGTCCCCATTGCACTGAGCAGAAAACTAAGGCACAGAGAGGATTAGGAGCTTGCTCAAAGTAACCCCACAAATCAGCAGTAGAACTAAGAATAGAATCCAGGTTTCCTACTCTCAGTCTCTTGTGCTCTAAGCGTTAAAAACTATAGAACCATAATCTGTTGTGTTGAGAAGGGTAGGTGCCTTGGGCCTATTTGGCTCAGGTGATAATAAAACCCTTTTGTACTGTTACAACATTAAACCCATAAATGTGGTTTGGGTCTTGTGTCAAGTTATCGCTGGCACCGTCTCCTGTTGTGACCACCACCGTTAAATATATATATACAGAAAGAGAGAGAGAGAGAGAGAGAGAACCCTTCATTAAACACACATAAGAAACAGATTAATAAAATTACAATTTAAAAAGTTCAATAAAAGTTTCATTTAATCAGTTTCCTTTACTTCCCTTTTAGTTACATAGGGCCAGACCTTCAGACAGCGTAAATCAGTGTAGCACCACTGACTACAACAGACCTTTGCTGATTTACAACAGATGAGGATTCTGCCCATCACCCCCCAGCTGACATCCCACTTGGCTCTTTATAGAGAGATCCAGAAACATTGTATCTCCCAATAAACATCTTATCCTCACTCCCAGAGCTCTCTCTCTGTCCTGAGTTGAAAGAAAATTAAGGCCAAATGTAATATAGCTTCTCAAATTTCCACTAGCTGAGAATCTGGCTGTCTAGCTTCAGGCCCTTTAATACGATCAGTGAGGGGAGATATTGTGAAATGCTGAGCCTCCTTCCCCTGTCCCTTACACCATATGACCGCCATTGATTTCAGTGCATTTCTCCTGATTTACATTGATGTACGTGAGAAGAGAATGAGGCCCATCATTCTTAGCCTGAATGGGAGCTGGCGACAGGGCTGGATTTAGGGGCAGGTGACCCAGGCAACCATCAGTGGTGCCAGGTTTGGGGGGCTCTGGGCTCGGGGTGCTGTTTTTGTTGTTAGCAACAAAAGGGAAAACAGAGGAAAAGGGAAAACAGAATGTTTGAAGTAAAATGTTTCATGTATTCCGTATGTGGATTCATTTTTCATAAAACCAAACACCCTGGCCCCTGCCCTCTTCCCCAAGGCCCCGCCACTTCTCCAAGGCCCTGCCCCCCACTCACTCCAGCCTCCCTCCCTCCATTGGTCGCTCTCTGCCTCCCTCCCTCAATTTCACTAGGCTGGGGCAGAGGGTTGAGTTGTGGGAGGGGGTGAGGGCTCCATCTGGGGGTGCAGGCTCTGGGATGGAGTTTGGATGTGGGAGGGGGTTCCAACCTGGGGCAAGGATTTGGGATGCAGGTGAGGGTGCAGGGTCTGGGAGGGAATTAGGGTGCAGAATTGGGTTCTGACCTGCGGCAGGCGGTTGGAGTGCAGGTAGGGGTGTGGGGTCTGGGAGTGAGTTTGGGTGCAGGATGAGGTTCCAACCTAGGGTAGGGGGTTCAGGGTGGGGGCTCTGGCTGGGCGGCAATTACCTCAGGCAGCTCCTAGTTGGTGATGCAGCAGGGCTAAGGCAGGCTCCCTTCCTGCCCTGGCTCCACATTTCTCCCAGAAGTGGCCGGCATGTTCTGCCCCCCCGGCAGAGGCGCAGCCAGGTGGCTCTGTGCAGTGTGCACTGCCCATGCCCACAGGCGCTGTCTCCACAGCTCCCATTGGCCACAGTTCCCAGCCAATGGGAGCTGCGGAGCTGGCCCTGGGTGCAGCGGCAGCACTTGGAGCTTCTCTGATCACCGCTGAGCCTAGGGGCCGGACGTGCTGGCTGCTTCCGGGGAGCTACGCAAAGCCAGGGCAGGCAGGGAGCCTGCCATAGCCTCACTGCACCACCGACCTGACTTTTAATGGCCCAGTGAGTGGTGCTGTCCGGAGCCGCCAGGGCCCATTTTCGACTGGGCATTTCAGTTGAAAACCGGATGCCTGGCAACCCTAGTATCAACCGTTAATCTTATGAGACAGAGATAAATCATGCATACAAATCATGCATCAAAGTCATGAAATGGACTACAAATGCAATCAAAAATAAGGTATATAAAGGTTTAACTAATGGAAGGGGGTGCACCCCATTTGGTCTAGGGCCGGCCCTGGCTGCCAGTCCTCAATGCCTCTCAGGATTTAGCTCCGTTTGTAGGATCATAGAATCATAGAATATTAGGGTTGGAAGAGACCTCAGGAGGTCATCTAGACCAGTGCTACTCAAAGTGGTGGTCCGTGGACCGGCGCTGGTCTGCAAGCCATCGGCTGCCAGTCTGCACGCACATTGGAAAAAAAATTTGCCTCTCCCCCACATCAGATAGCTTGAGAAGCATTGGGCTAGACCAATCCCCTGCTCAAAGCAGGACCAACACCAACTAAACTATCCCAGCCAGGGCTTGTCAAGCCAGGCCTTAAAAACCTCTGAGGATGGAGATTCCAACACCTCCCTAGGGAACCCATTCCAGTGCTTCACCACCCTCCTGGTGAAATAGTGTTTCCTAAAATCCAATGTAAACCTCCCCCACTGCAACTTGAGACCATTGCTCCTTTTCCTGTCATCTGCCATCACTGAGAACAGCCGAGCTCCATCCTCTTTGGAACCCCCCCTTCAAGTAGTTGAAGGCTGCTATCAAATCCCCCCTCACTCTTCTCTTCTGTAGACTAAATTAACCCCAGTTCCCTCAGCCTCTCCTTGTAAATCATGTGCCCCAGCCCCTTAATTATTTTCATTGCCCTCCACTGGACTCTCTTCAATGTGTCCACATCCCTTCTGTAGTGGGGGGACCAAAACTGCAATACTCCAGATGTTATTCCTTGACTTTAGCAAAGTTTTTGACATGATCTCGCACAGTATTCTTTCCAGCAAGTTAAAGAAGTATGGGCTGGATGAATGGACTATAAGGGGGATAGAAAGCTGGCTCGATCCTTGAGCTCAACAGGTAGTGATAAATGGCTCCATGTCTAGTTGGCAGCCGGTATCAAGTGGAGTGCCCCAAGGGTCAGTCCTGGGGCTGGTTTTGTTCAATATCTTCATTAATGATCTGGAGGATGGTGTGGATTGTACCCTCAGCAAGTTTGCAGATGACACTAAACTGTGAGGAGTGGTAGATACGCTGGAGAACAGGGATAGGATACAGAGGGACCTAGACAAATTAAAGGATTGGGCCAAAAGAAATCTGATGAGGTTCAACAAGGACAAGTGCAGAGTCCTGCACTTAGGACGGAAGAATACCATGCACCGCTACAGACTAGGGACCAAGCGGCTAGGCAGCAGTTCTGCAGAAAAGGACCGAGGGGTTACGGTGGATGAGAAGCTTTATAGGAATCAACAGTGTGCCCTTGTTGCCAAGACGGCTAATGGCAATTTGGGCTGTATAAGTAGGAACATTGCCAGCAGATCAAGGAACGTGATCGTTCCCCTCTATTCGGCATTGGTGAGACCTCATCTGGAGTACTGTGTCCAGTTTGGACCCCACACTACAAGAAGGATGTCGAAAAATTGGGAAGAGTCCAGCAGAGGGCAACAAAGATTATTAGGGGGCTGGTGATGGTTCCCCTCTATTCGACATTGGTGAGGCCTCATCTGGAGTACTATGTCCAGTTTTGGGCCCCACACTACAAGAAGGATGTGGAAAAATTGGAAAACATCCAGCGGAGGGCAACAAAAATGATTAGGGGACTGGAACACATGACTTATGAGGAGATGCTGAGGGAACTGGGATTGTTTAGTCTGCGGAAGAGAAGAATGAGGGGGGATTTGATAGCTGCTTTCAACTACCTGAAAGGGGGTTCCAAAGAGGATGGATCTAGACTGTTCTCAGTGGTAGCTGATGACAGAACAAGGAGTAACGGTCTCAAGTTGCAGTGGGGGAGGTTTAGGTTGGATATTAGGAAAAATTTTTTCACTGGGGGGTGGTGAAACACTGGAATGTGTTGCCGAGGGAGGTGGTGGAATCTCCTTCCTTAGATATTTTTAAGGTCAGGCTTGACAAAGCCCTGGCTGGGATGATTTAGTTGGGGACTGGTCCTGCTTTGAGCAGGGGGTTGGACTAGATGACCTCCTGAGGTCCCTTCCAATTCTGATATTCTATGGTTCTATGGTTCTATGGAGCATGTGAGTTATGAGAAGAGGCTGAGGGAACTGCGATTATTTAGTCTGCAGAAGAGAAGAATGAGGGGGATTTGATAGCTGCTTTTAACTACCTGAAAGGGGGTACCAAAGAGAATGGATCTAGACTGTTCTCAGTGGTACCAGATGACAGAATGAGGAGTAGTGGTCTCAGGTTGCAGTGGGGGAGGTGTAGGTTGGATATTAGGAAACACTGTTTCACTAGGAGAGTGGTGAAGCACTGCAATGCGTTACCTAGGGAGGTGGTAGAATCTCCTTTCTTAGAGATTTTTAAGGGTCAGGCTTGACAAAGCCTTGGCTGGGATGATTTAGTTGGGGATTGGTCCTGCTTTGAGCAGGAGGTTGGACTAGATGACCTCCTGAGGTCCCTTCCAACCCTGATATTCTATGTGTGGCCTCGCCAGTGCTGAATAGAGGGGAATAATCACTTCGCTCAATCTGCTGGCAATGCTCCCACTAATACAGCCCAATGTGCCACTGGCCTTCTTGGCAATAAGAATTTCCCCGCGCTTCTAGTTTCTACATGAAATTGATCAGGATCTCAATTTTCATTTGCAATTCTGTAATACTCACAGCTCCTTAAAGAGGAAGCTACCAAAATGACAGATCCAGAGTTACTGCTACTTCATTCTCCCTCGCTCCTTTCTGACAGACTTCCAGGGACTGCAGTCCAGTATAGGAAGTCACCAGCTACCGCTTTCTGGGCCCACCTCTGGCTTTTCAGTATGGCCTAGTGACACTATTAAAAGACCTCTCAGTGGGACATGGCAGCAGAAAGAGGTTCTTGTCCACCATGGGACAGAGTGTGAGCAGACTAAAACTAGAATACCCTAAGGAGTGACAGAGGGAGAAAGAGGGAGTGAATGAATAAACGAGCACAGAGAAGGAGGAATTATCCCTGACACCCAATCTTCCCTGTTCTCAAAATTCTGGGTTTTCCCTTCAGGGCCTGTTTAGAACCTGAGGTGGACCCACCCCTCTGGGCATTCCGCTGCGCCTAATGACCCAGATGCAGTGAACCCCCACGGTCTCCCACAGTATTCTTGTCAGCAAGTTAAGGAAGTATGGGCTGGATGAATGCACTACAAGGTGGGTAGAAAGCTGGCTAGATTGTCGGGCTCAACGGGTAGTTATCAATGGCTCCATGTCTAGTTGGCAGCCGGTATCAAGTGGAGTGCCCCAAGGGTCGGTCCTGGGGCCGGTTTTGTTCAATATCTTCATAAATGATCTGGAGGATGGTGTGGATTGCACTCTCAGCAAATTTGCGGATGATACTAAACTGGGAGGAGTGGTAGATACGCTGGAGGGGAGGGATAGGATACAGAAGGACCTAGACAAATTGGAGGATTGGGCCAAAAGAAATCTGATGAAGTTCAATAAGGATAAGTGCAGGGTCCTGCACTTAGGACGGAAGAACCCAATGCACAGCTACAGACTAGGGACCGAATGGCTAGGCAGCAGTTCTGCGGAAAAGGACCTAGGGGTGACAGTGGACGAGAAGCTGGATATGAGTCAGCAGTGTGCCCTTGTTGCCAAGAAGGCCAATGGCATTTTGGGATGTATAAGTAGGGGCATAGCGAGCAGATCGAAGGACGTGATCGTTCCCCTCTATTCGACATTAGTGAGGCCTCATCTGGAGTACTGTGTCCAGTTTTGGGCCCCACACTTCAAGAAGGATGTGGATAAATTGGAGAGAGTCCAGCGAAGGGCAACAAAAATGATTAGGGGTCTGGAACACATGAGTTATGAGGAGAGGCTGAGGGAGCTGGGATTGTTTAGCCTGCAGAAGAGAAGAATGAGGGGGGATTTGATAGCTGCTTTCAACTACCTGAAAGGGGGTTCCAAAGAGGATGGCTCTAGACTGTTCTCAATGGTATCAGATGACAGAACGAGGAGTAATGGTCTCAAGCTGCAGTGGGGGAGGTTTAGATTGGATATTAGGAAAAACTTTTTCACTAAGAGGGTGGTGAAACACTGGAATGCGTTACCTAGGGAGGTGGTAGAATCTCCTTCCTTAGAGGTTTTTAAGGTCAGGCTTGACAAAGCCCTGGCTGGGATGATTTAACTGGGAATTGGTCCTGCTTCGAGCAGGGGGTTGGACTAGATGACCTTCTGGGGTCCCTTCCAACCCTTATATTCTATGATTCTATGATTAGAGTCCAGAGAATGCTGCTGAGGGCTGCCAAGCCAATACCAGCTTCATGGCAGACACTCTACATGGGACTCACTTATTATGGGCACAGAAACGTTACACAAGGCATTATGTTTCACTAACCTGAGAATTTACCAATTCTGTTTGTCGTCTGGGCGCTTGCTGGTGGTAGAAACCAGAACAGTCCAAGGAGAAAAAACACTTGAGAGAAGATGAACAAAATTTGTTTAAAATCTAAGATATGGCAATAAACAACACAGGGAGACATTACTAAATAAAGGAGTCTAAGCACCTTTGTATGAGTCTGACCCTAATCTCAGTTACACTGGTGTCAATTTGGAATGACTCCATTGATTTACTTTTATTGGCATTATCCTGGATTTATCCTGGGACTTAGGAGATCAGAAATAGGATCAGGGCATTGGACCTCATTGATGTGGGGAGAATGGAAGGTAGACACTGGATTTTTCCATTCTAGTCTCATCCTCTGATGCCCTGTAGGAGGCAGCTCGGAAGCTGGAGTCTGAGTAGCTTCTCAATGGCCTGAGGCAGGGTGTCATGGAGTCATGGAGTCTGGTCTATGACACAGCCTGTAACCAGTCCCTTTGGAGAGATCCCTGTAGTGTGCTGGGCCCCAAGGACCTACACAGTTCCACAGGGGCAGACCCGTGGCCTCCAAAACTAGGCCTTTGGGTGCCAGCAATCCCCATAATTTTCCATGGCTCCCAGTAGTAAGTCCAGCAGAGCCAGATTCCAGTGCGAGGTTTGTTCTTTACTCCTTCAGGGAACAATGCTCTCAGTGAGTATTTTCAGTAATGTCAGGCAGCCTTTTCAAAACAAGCTAAGAATGTATTAGCCACCTGGCCTACAGAATCCAACAGTCCTGACTTTAGCATAGAGAGGCACAGGTTAAGACATGGGCCATGCTGACCAATGCCAGGGCTCCCATGAGCCAGGCTGCTGTAGGAACAAACCATCTTGGCGCTCTCTCACCGTCTCTGTTCCTTTAGTTCCAGGTGTGTTTCCTGTGTCTCTGAAAGCTCAGCTCTAAATCCAGCCACCTGTCATCTTTCCCCTTTGTTCTCCCACTCAGTGCATTTGGTTTGCTGCCCTGCAAGCCTCCAGGAAATCTCCTTCCTCTCAGCTGTTGGTCACAAGGAGTGAATGTCCTGGCCATTGGGGTTTCCGCTGTCTTTTCCAGACCCTCCATTCACAGGTGTAAATTTTCTTTATTTAGTTTGTTAATGACTCTGGTCTCCAGCCAGACTGTTGAGTCAAATACCACATCATATCCCTTTACGCTCAATGCACAGAAATGCAAAGGCCGGAGGGAAACTGAAGCATGCACAGGAATCATAAATCATTACCAAAATTCACACAATCACCACACAGGGCTTTCCCCCTTTGCCCTTGTCATTTGCGTTCTGTCAGATATAACCTTCTCCCATTTGTTCCTCCTGGGTCAGCATGCCCAATGCTCAGCAAGGAAACAAACACACGCCCTAGAGAGGGGCAAGATGCACCATAAGTTTGCAGGAGAGCATGTATCTTGCTAATCTGTTTAGCCAAGAGTTGGTGCTGCAGCTGCTCTCTGTCCACCTGTGAAGCCCAGCTGGTAACAGAATGTACATCTACACCGCGCAGCAGACTGCAGCAGCAGGGCTCAGAACCCAGCTCGACAGACTCGGACTCGGGCTCCTGTGCTAAAAGTAGCTGAGTACACAGAGCTTCTAAGTTGTGGCTTGGACTGGAGGTCAGGCTCTGAAGTCTAGGGAAAGGAATGGGCCTCAGCTGGTCCAAACCACAACTTAAAAGTGCTGACTACACCGCTCTTTTTATCATGGTAGCAAAAGCCTGAGTCTGTCAAGGTGGGCTTGGAGGGTCCCTGCCACAGGCTGTGTAGATGTACCCTGATAGGCCAGGGAACCTCCGAAGTACTTCAGGACAGAACCCTTCTAACTTCCCCTCCCTGGCATCTCCAATAAGTTGCCAGCTGGCTACTCCCAGCTATGCAGCGGATAGCGGCTTGCCTGCCACACTCTCCCATACACCACGGCTCTGTCATCACTAACTCGGTTCTACTTACTTGGAGGAAACGCGAAGCCTCGGCGTGCCATGGCTGCTCAGAAGACAAGCTCTGGGATTCTGACCCTGGCACCTTCCTTATTAACCCGAAACAAACCCACAAGCAGAACTGACACAAACTCGTTCACAGCAACTTCCTCTTTACTCCCCTTATCTCTGGTGTCTGGGGAAGTCTCCTTTCTGTGAGCAGACTGTCTTCAGGACACACAGCTCACACAACTTCCACCTTCCTGGGTCTGACCTCTGCCCCTCCGTGCGCTTCCCACAGTGAGTCCACCCGGGCGGGGCTCCTGGGGAAGCCAGAGGGTCAACTCCGCAGTCAGACGTGACTCTCAGCCAGCCAGTAAAACAGAAGGTTTATTAGACGACTGGAACATGGTCTAAACAGAGCTTGTAGGTGCAGAGAATAGGACCCCTCAGCTGGGTCCATTTTGGGGGGCAGTGAGCCAGACAACCATGTCTGCACTTCACTCCATGTCCCCAGCCAGCCCCAAACTGAAACTCTCTCCAGCCCCTCCTCTTCTGGGCTTTGTCCCTTTCCCGGGCCAGGAGGTCACCTGATCTCTTTGTCTCCAACCCTTTAGCGCTCACCTTGGAGGGGGGAAGGGCCCAGGCCACCAGTTGCCAGGAAACAGGGTGTTGGCCATTCTCTGTGTCCAGACTCCTGCACACACCTGCCCTCCAGGGCTCTGCAAAGATCATACACCCTTATCCCACCACCTAGATACTTAAGAACTGCATAGGGGAAACTGAGGCACCCCCACAATATTCAGAGGAAACATTAAGAACAGTCCCGCTTCATCACAGTGCCCTCACAGGCCAACAGGGAATCAGACGGTCCTTACGCTGCATATCCCTTAGCTAAAAGGGTACAAGGCTCATGCTTTCAGTGCAGAAGGTTCTAGGCACAATCCCTGCTGATGACCCATAGTAGAATATGTCTTAGGAGAGGGCCCAGAGGAGGGAACTGGGGAAGGAATAATGGGGGTACAGGAATGTCTTCTCACTAGTCACTCAGTGCAGGATGCCCGGGACACTAGGAGGGTGGCTGGGTCAGGATCTATGCACCCAGGTACTCAGTCTGTGACCCAGGTTTTGACAAGGAGCCTCCTGGAGGGGAGCAGTCTCACAGCTGACTTCTCAGGGACAGAGAAAGGGGTGGCGAAGGGTACCCCAATCCAGGTCCCTGTTCTTCAGGATGCTATTTCTGATAAGTTTTTGGAAAGTAACCTTGTCTCTTTAAATCAAGATGCAGCTCCAATGCCTGTGATAACAGAGGAGTTGGGACCAGGAAATTGCCAGGGGGTAGTTTGCCTGAATACAAATGACCCAACTGACAGAGAAGGGGGTGTTTTCCCCCAGGCTGGTAAGAAACAGGGAGCAGTTACAGGAAGGCTGCTGGGAGAAGGTGAATCTGATCGAAAGGTAAAGACACCTCGCCCAGAGAGCCCCGATCACAGCCCACTAGGGGGCAGGGAAGGACTCAGTGCTGGGAGGAGGAAACACTGGGTAACCCCAAAAAGTGAGCTGGATTTTCTACCTAGGTGCAGTCCTGGGGTTGGGAGACCACTCCCCAAAGGGCCAGCCAATGTGCAGGATCCCCCTGAACACCTATCTTGCCAGACTCTGAGGCACCAAAATTCCAGAAACATGATTAAATTAAGAGCCCACACAGAGGGGAATGCTGGAGGGAAAGAAAAGCCAGTGACTGATTACATGGGAGAGAGTCAAAGGACAGCATGGGTAATGAACAAACTAGACTTACAGTACACTTTCTGAAAAGAGGGCATGATATCATAAAGATACTGGTAAACGTACATCTGAGATAAAAATTTTGGTATTAATGTTAAGTTTTGGGGTAAGAATTTTGACATGGATGTTAAACCTTATGATAATGCTATTTTTCAATTAATACCTGTAAACAGGTTTAAAGCTTATCACAGCAGAGAAACCATAAAAAACCTGGTTTGCTGTGTGTGAATGAGGAAACTGAGGTACACCGCCTGATGGCCTTGATGGCTGGGTGCCAAGAGAAATATAACACAAACTACCTTTGAGCTAGTCAGTGACTAACCCTCTTGCAGTAAGTTAATGGGGGAGGAGTGACGTTCTGTACCTCGGGTGAACAGCCTGCACCCCCATGTTCATCCTTATAATATGACTGTGTGGTATCCAATGCAAAGTTTGTCATATCGGGAGTCTTCGGAAGGCTCATGATGCACTGAGCATTGTTGTTATAGTGATGTTATAGTAATGGTTGTTACAGTAATGGTATAGTAATGTTATGGGCTGTAAATTCATATATATAGTTATGAGGATGACAATGTGTCCTCATGGCTTAAAATAGGCCCAGGCAAAACTCTCCAAGAGCAGAGGGGCAGTTCACACCTCATCAGGGCATGTATGGGACAAACCCAGCCCAGCCTCAAAGGAACAAAGGACACTTGCCTAGGCAGCAACAAAGGGTCTGTTGGACTCTTGAGTGAGTCACCCCACTTCCTTTGGTCAGTTTGGGACTGCAATGAGGTAATGCTCACCTGAGTCTGAAAGAGGGGGGCAAAGCCAAGAGGGAAGAAAGAACATGATAAAAGGGAGAGATGTTTGCCATGCTCTTCCTCTCTCTTCCACCTCCATCTACAGACATCACCACCAAGTGACTGAAGCACTGATCAAAGTGGAGAGCCTGGCTGAAGGGCAACCAGCCAGCCTGTGGTGAGAAGCATCTAAATATGTAAGGACACTGAAAGTGTTAAGATCAGCTTAGAATGTGTTTTGTTTCTATTTCATTTGACCAAATCCAACTTGTTTTGCTTTGACTTATAATCACTTAAAATCTATCTTTGTAGTTAATAAATCTCTTTGTTTATCCTACTGAAGCAGTGTGTTTGGTTTGAAGCGTGTCAGAGACTCTCCTTGGAATAACAAGCCTGGTACATATCAATTTCTTTGTTGCACTGACGAATTTATATAAGCTTGCAGCGTCCAGCAGGCATAACTGGACACTGCAAGACGGAGGTTCCTAGGTTTGTGTCTGGGACCGGAGATATTGGTTAGTGTCATTCGGTTGCACAATCCAAGGAGCAGCTTATATGCCAGAGGCTGTGCGTGAACAGCCCAAGAGTGGGGGTTCTCACAGCAGAGCAGGGTAAGGCTGGCTCCCAGAGTCAAAGAAATGGACTGATCTAGCAGATCACCGGTCCAGATAACACCAGAGGGGAACATCACAGTGGGGCAGAGAGCAGGGTTGTATGTGCAGCTTGTTACTCCAAGTAGAGTTCACACTTTAAGCACCAATATTTGTGATTTTAACTGAGTCTTAAGTGCACTGGCTAAAAACAGTCAGGAGGAGGTCACAATTTTGTTATTTTCTGTTTGTTTGTTTGTTTATTTCGGGAAAGGGAAATAAGCACAAGAAAGCAGAAATATGACTACCAGTGAGGCAGCTAAAAAACTAGATCTGGCCAGACTGGAAGCGGCAGAGAAGGCAAAGGACTGCGAGTTTCAAATGTGGCAGGCAGAAATGAGGCTCAAAGAAGCAACTGCAGCCAGGGAAACTATGGAAGCAGAGGCAGCCAGGAAGGCAGCCAGAGAGGAGGTTGCACACAGAAGGGCTATAGAAGAAAAAGAGAAAGAGAGGGAAGAAAGAGAAAGAGAGCGGGAAGAAAGAGAACAGAGAGAGAGAGAGCGAAAACACCAACTGGACCTGCTAGAGAAGCAGAACCAGAACCCCCCGACCCCAACAACTCTCATCACTCCAAAAATCCACAAATGGGAACACTTATGTCTTGCATACAGGATGATATTGCTGAATATCTGACTACCTTTGAAAGGCTGTGTGTAATACATGAAATAATAAGAGAGTTCCTAACCTGATTGCGAAATTAACTGGTAAAGCTCGAAGTGTATTCAATGGAATGCCTATTGAAGATGCTTTAGACTACTGTAAATTTAAAGATACTGTTTTGCAAAGATTTCAAATTACCCCTGAAACATAGAGTTACATTTAGGAATTTTAAGAGGGATATTGGGATGAGTAATGGGGAATATGTAAACAAAATGAAAGATTTGTTGGGGAAATGGGTGAGGGGTAAAGAGGTGGCAAGTTTTCAAGGAATGCTTGATCTTGTTGCTCAAGAGCATTTCTTAAGCATATGTAAGGCTGAAGTAAACCAGTGTCTATGGGACGAAGATGTCAAATCTGTGGATGAGATGGCTCTTTTAACTGATGCCTTCGAACAGACTCAGGCGTCTATTGACGGCAGGCCACAGAAAGAGGGGTTTAAAACTGGTGGGAAGGGAGGATCCCATTTTGCCCCTGGGAAGAGAGAAGGGGGTTGGGAGCCTAAACGAGTTATAGAATCTGGCCCTAAATTAACTTTGCCTGTTTGCAAATTTCCCCCAAATGGATTGCAATTCCCTTGAATAAAAACAACGAGGAGTCCTTGTGTCACCTTAGGGACTAACACATTTATTTGGGCATAAGCTTTCATGTATCTGATGCACCTGATGAAGTGGGTTATAGCCCACGAAAGCTTATGTCGAAGTAAATCTGTTAGTGTCTAAGGTGCCACAAGGACTCCTTGTTGTTTTTGCTGATACAGACTAAAACCGCTACCCCTCTGAAATCAATTCCCTTGAATATAGTCATGGTTCAACATTATCCATGGAATAATTTTGCTGAATGACTTATTCGATGTTCAGTTCTCAAGCTGTTTTAATTGATTGCTTAAGTCACCCAGTCTTATTTCGAACTCTTAAATTCTGGTGCCTAAGTCCCCTACAGTTACTATTTTGATAGTCACTTCCCACTAAAGCTGTGTGGGGTGGGGAAGATACAACAACAAAATTGTTGAAAAATTGTCTGTACATATTCATATACATATATATATATATACACATATATGGTCTGTACATATTTTGAAATATAAAAAATTTCAGCCAGCTACATAGTTGCTCAAAAACTATAAAAACTTTGACATTTTTCCTCCCTACATTCTCCCCTCTCCCCCTTTTGTTGAAATTCAAAATGTTCTTGTTTCTTCCCCCACTCCTTTTTTTGGTTAAAGTTTATGGTTTCAATGCATTTGTGATAAATGAAGGGCGGTTATTGACACCCAGCCAGCCAATTAGCTAAAAAGTCCCTTTTGGTGGCTGTTCTCTGCTTGCTTTACCTGTAAAGGGTTAACAAAGTCCCCCAGGTGAAGAAAAGGGAGTGGGTACCTGACCAAAAGAGCCAATGGGAAGGCTAGAACTTTTTTAAATGGGGAAAAAACTTCCCCTTTGTGTCTCTGTTGTTGTTGCTCTGTGAAAGAGGGGAACAGGGAGCAGTTATGCTATGAGAAGCTTTAAGACAGGTATGATCATAAATCATCAGATCATACCTAGAACTACTTATTTGGAACTCCCAAATGTGTAAGTGGATCAGGAATGTTTAGAAAGACCCAATTAGGGTTATTTCTGCTTATTTCTTATGGCTAATGGTCTCCTCTGTGCTAACCCCAGATGCTTTTGTTTGCTTGTAACCTTTAAGCTGAACCCTCAAGAAAGCTAGTTTGGGTGCTTAATTTTTGGAATCTAGCAAATGCCTAAATTACAGATGCATTTTTCTTTCTTTTCTGTTTTTAATAATATTTACCTGTTTTAAAGAACAGGGTTGGATTTTTGGTGTCCTAAGAGGTTTGTGCATACGTTGTTTAATTAGCTGGTAGCAACAGCTAATTTCCTTTGTTTTCTTTCTCAGCTCTTCCCAGAGGGGGGAGGAGGTGAAAGGGCTTGAGGGTACCGCACAGGAAGGAATTCCCAAGTGTGTCTTCCTGGATTCCAAAAGGGGTTTTGCATTTGGGTGGTGGAAGTGTTTACCAAGCCAAGGTCAGAGAGGAGCTGTAACTTTGAGAGTTTAATACAAGCGTGGAGTGGCAAGTATTAATTTTTAAAATCCTAGCAGGCCCCACCTTCCACACTTGAAGTACCAGAGTGTGGAATCAGCCTTGACAGCATTTTTGTCAAAACTCTGAAAAAAGTCAGCCAGCTCTATTGTCTGCTGGTATTCTCCAATATTCACCTTAAACTTTCTTTCTGTACTGCCTTGTCCATATTAGAGCTACCCAATGCAGTGACGACACTGCTATTGTTACTCAAGCTAGCTTTTATCTCCTGAATGCAGTGTAGACATTCCCTGAATGTCACAGGACCCATATGCAGCAGGAGCAGGACCTGGGAGTGTTTCTAGCTATGCTCCCATAGAAAGAGGGGTGCAGGCAGGAGGGTTTGAAGGGGTATTGGCCGAGCAGATGTTCCTCACAAAGAAATATGGTATGGATAGTGCAGGAGACCAGAAGCTGCAAACTTGGGAGTGGGCAAGCAGTCATAGAATGATAGAATCTTAGAATACCAGGGTTGGAAGGGACCTCAGGAGGTCATCTAGTCCAACCCCCCGCTCAAAGCAGGACCAATCCCCAATTAAATCATCCCATTAAGTCATCTCCTGAAAATACAAGGAGAGAAGAGTTTTAAGGTCTTCTTTCCCCATAGAAGACAACTAGAGGTAAGATGTCTTCCTGATCCCTAATAGAAATCTTTGTGCTCCCCCACTGAGCAATGAGGAGTGGATGGGAGAGTCCTGTGTAACCAGAGGCCAAATGAATAAGGGCACACAGGGAAAGCCCTGTCTCATCCTCAAAACTTGCAGTGCTAGGAGAATGAAAAACCCCTCAGACCCATGCCCCTAAGCAATATCAGAGGATGAGACCTGAATGGAAAAAACGGAGTGTCTGGGCTTTAGTATCCTGTCATTTACATCCAGCTTTTACTGGAAATTCTCCTGATCCTATTTACACTGGTATAAATCTGAATTACCTCAGTGACACCGGAGCAACCCCATTGTCTTCAAAAGTTTTGCACAAATCTAACTGATTGGAACTAAGGCCTTGTCTACACTAGGAAGGGTTTGCTGGTATAACTATTTTAAAGAACCCGTCAGGCTTCTTAGAATAGAACTCATAGTATGTAGTTAGGGCTGCCAAAGTTCTAATAGCACAAAACCGAACACCCTAGCCCTATCCCCTGCCCTGCCCCTGCCCCGAGACGCTGCCCCTGTCCCGCCCCTTCTCCAAGGCCCCCACCTCTCATTCGCTCCATCCCCCCTCTCTCTGTCGCTCGCTCTCCCCCACCCTCACTCGCTCATTTTCACCAGGCTGGGGCAGGGAGTTGGGGGCAGGAGGGGGTGAGGGCTCCAGCTGGGGGTGTCGGCTCTGGGGCGGGGCCAGGGATGAATGGTTTGGGGTGCAGGAGGGGGTTCTGGGCTGGGGTGGGGGGCTGAGGGCTTTGGCTGGGGGTGCAGGCTCTGGGGTGGGGCTGGGAAAAAGGCCCAGGTAGTGACTGTCA
This sequence comes from Caretta caretta, assembly GCF_965140235.1. Classification (NCBI taxonomy): domain Eukaryota; kingdom Metazoa; phylum Chordata; order Testudines; family Cheloniidae; genus Caretta; species Caretta caretta. Next base: position 18,061,237 of record NC_134225.1, read on the forward strand.
AATTGTGGAGGTGAATGCGTGGTGACGCAGGTGGTGTCGGAGACAGGACCTTTGGACCATGGGATGTTGTTCTGGGAAGAAGGATTGCTAGGAAGAGATGGGATCCACCTAACGAAGAAAGGGAAGAGCATCTTCGCAGGCAGGCTTGCTAACCTAGTGAGGAGGGCTTTAAACTAGGTTCACCAGGGGACGGTGACCTAAGCCCAGAGGTAAGTGGAGTGGGATACCAGGACAAAACACAAGGAGGAGTGTACATGACGGGAAACCTCCTGATTCATACTGAGAAAGTAGGGGCAATCAGCTAGTTTCCTTAGGTGCATGTACATGAACGCAAGAAGCCTGGGAAACAAGCTAGAAGACTTGGAAGTCCTGGCACAGTCAAGGAACTATGATTTGATTGGAATAACAGAAACTCGGTTTAGAGGCTAGAGCAACAAGGGTGGTGTCGTGGTGGGCGTGTGCCACCAGATCAGAAGGATGAGTTAGACGAGGCTTTCTTCAGACAACTAACAGAAGTTTCCAGATCACAGGCCCTGGTTCTAATGGGGGACTTCAGTCACTCTGTCATCTGCTGGGAGAGCAATACAGCAGTGCACAGACAATCCAGGAAGTTTTTGGAGAGTGTTGGGGACTCAATGTGGGGGTTTTTTTGGCTTGTTTTTTCGGTTTGGGGTTTGGGGGTTTTTCTGGCCTTGGTCTTCACAGACAAGGTCAGCTCCCAGACTGCTGCACTGGGCAGCACAGTATGGGGAGAAGGTGAGCAGCTCTCAGTGGTGAAAGAAGAGGTTAAGGACTATTTAGAAAAGCTGGACATGCACAAGTCCATGGGTCCAGATCTAATGGCTCCAAGAGTGCTGAGGGAGTTGGCTGATATGATTGCAGAGACATTGGTCATTATCTTTGAAAATTTGTGGTGATCCGGGGAGGTCCCGGACGATTGGAAACAGGCAAATATAATGCCCATATTTTAAAAAGGGAAGAAAGAGAACCGGGGAACTACAGACTGGTCATCCTCACTTCAGTCCCCAGCAAAATCATGGAGCAGGTCCTCAAGGAATCCATTTTGAAGCAGTTGGAGGAGAGGAAGGTGATCAGGAACAGTCAACATGGATTCACCAAGGGCAAGTCATGCCTGACCAACCTAATTGCCTTCTATGATGAGATAACTGGCTCTGTGGATATGGGGAAAGCAGTGGATGTGGTATATCTTGACCTTAGCAAAGCTTTTGATACTACTGTAACTTTCTGGCAAGAATACTGTATGGATTGTATGGATGGACTATAAGGTAAATAGAAAGCTGGCTAGATTGTCGGGCTCAATGGGTAGTGATCAATGGTTTGATGTCTAGTTGGCAGCCAGTATCAACCCAGACACCCGAACCCAGACCTGAGCAGCACCCAGGTGCCCGCAACTCAGAGAACCGCACCTGTAACTCCCCGCCCAATCATCCACAGGGCACGCTTCTCGGGGAGCCTTGAGCCTGGTGGGCCCAGACTATCATCAGAGCCTACCTCTAGAAGCAGTGCCTCTGCCAGCACACTCGGACATGGGGCCCTGCTTCACGTGTGGCCATTTCGGACACTTACAGCACTAATGTCCTGAGATGGATTGTAGCTTTGGCCAGGTCTGCACCAGGGAATCCCAGACCCACAAGCCATCCTCCCCGAAGCTGACAACGCCAGTGGAAGTAGGCCCCAAGCCAGTCACGGCCCTCCTGGATTCAGGATGTGGGCACACCCTCATATGGCAGGGAGTCATCCCGAACCCAAAAAGGACCGACGGAGAGATTTGACTCCAGTATGGTCACGGAGACATAAAAGTGTACCCATGGGTCCAGGTACTTTTAACGATAAATGGGGTGACCGAGGAGATGATGGTAGAGTTGGCCCCCGCCCTTGCCTGTCCCGTCATTCTTGGCCGGGACTGGCTGGGCTTTAATGACCTTCTCTGGGAGGCCAGCCTTCGGGGAACTCTTCCTCTGACAGCTCTAGGGGAAGATGTAGTAGCAGACCAGGACCTTGAGGCCAACTAAGAGCAACACCGTGAACCAGAGGAAGAGGAACAGGGAGAAGAAAACCCTGATGAGTCCCGGACCCAAACCTCATCCCCAGATCCAGTGGGGGGAACACCCTCCGAGAACCTCCCTACCCGACTTCCCTCAAGACTAATGGGATGACCCCACCCTTGAACATGCCTATAACCAAGTGTCCCACGTCAATGGGACTGTAGTAAACCCCCAGAGAGCACTACAGTTGCCACAGTTTGAGCTCACAGCCGATCGCCTCTCTTGGGTAGAGCGGGACCCCCAGACCCAGGAGGTCCAGACCCAGCTGGTCATTCCCCAGTGCCATAGGAGAAGTGTTCTGAAGCTCACTCACGACATCCCTGTGGCCGGCCACCTGGCTTGGGTCTTATCCCGCTTCTATTGTCCGGGAGTTCACTGGGATGTAAGGGACTATTGCCACTCATGGCCAGACTGCCAGTTGGGTGTCGAAGGGGTGTCGAAGGAGCCCTTAGTTCCCTTGCCTGTGGTGGGAGTGCCCTTTGAGCGAGTTGCCACGGACCTGATCAGGCCCCTGTCCAAGAACAAGGCTGGGTTCCATCATATCCTCGTCATCCTGGACTATGCCACTGGTTTCCCTGAGGCCATCCTGCTGTGGAACACCAGCCCCACACTGTCGCGGCTGAGCTGGTGAAGGTTTTCACCCTGGTGGGGCTTCCCAGAGAGCTCCTCACCAACCAGGGGACCAATTTAACATCCCAGTTACTCCGTCAAGTGTACGCCCTGCTAGGCCTTCGGAAGCTGCAAATGTCCATATACCATCCCCAGATGGATGGGCTCGTCAAGCGCTTTCATAAAACGCTCAGGACAATGCTGAGGAAGTTTCCTCCTCAAGAACTGTGACGGTAGGACTAGCTAGTTCCACCGTTGCTCCTGGCCATCCGTGAAGTACCCCAAGTCATCCACCAAGTTCTCCCCCTTTGAACTCCTGTATGGACACCAGCCCCATGGGGTATTGGATCTAAGGAGAGAGGCCTGGGAGTACACCCCCTTCAACTGTCATGGGGATTCACCAATATGTACTGCAACTGTGAGACCGGCTTGACCGAGCCAGGACCCACTCCTGAGAAAATCTTCAGGTGGCCCAAGGGATCCAGGAGCGGTGCTATAGCCACGGGGCCCGAACAAGAAGCTTTGCACCCAGGGACCAGGTACTTCTACTCCTCCCATCAGAAGAGTCAAAACTCCTGGCCCAGTGGCAAGGCCCATACAAAATTGTCCATCAAGTGGGGCCTGTCACCTATGAGGTTCACCAACCCAACTGGAGGAAGAAGAAACAGGTATACCACATGAACCTCTTGAAACCCTGGCATGCCTGGGAAGGATTGCTAATCGCCCCCTACCCACCAGAACCAGCCCTAGGGCCCCAAGTGCCTGAGTTGGACAAACGGAGGAGCCCCAGTTGGGTGACACGATGTCAGCTGATCAACGGAAAGAAGCTCAGTGCCTCCTGGAAGCCTTCCAGAAGACTTTCACCACACGCCCTGGCCAGACCACCATCATACGGCACACGATCCAGTCAACCCCGGGACAAGTGGTCTGGGAAGCGGCCTGCCCCCTCCCACGGCAGATGCAAGAGATCATGGAGAAGGAAGTCCAAACAATGGTAGAACTGGGAGTCATTGAGTGGCGCAGCCCCATTGTACTGGTCCCAAAACCTGACAGGAGCCATCGACTTTCGGAGATAAATGCAGTCTCGATGTTTGACGCCTATCCGATGCCCCGGATTGATGAGCTCCTTGACCATCTGGGAACTGCGAATTACATCACCACACTTGATCTCACAAAAGGGTATTGGCACATCTCCCTGGACCTGTGTTCCAGAGAGAAGACAGTGTTTGCCACCTGAACGGGGCTGTATCAATTTGTCCGGATGCCCTTCGGTCTCCATGGGGCCCCAGCTCCCTTTCAGAGCATGATGGATCACCTCCTGACTCTGCATATCACCTAAGCAGCTGCTTACCTAGACAACATTGTTATCAATAGTCCCCACTGGGAAGAACACTTAATCTGGGTAGCAGCTGTCCTGCAGACCATTCAGAAAGCAGGCCTCATGGCCAACCCGAAGAAATGTTGGATTGGATGGCAGGAAACTACCTACCTAGGTTATACCCTAGGGTGAGGCCTCGTACTGCCCCTTGTAGGGAAAGTTCAAGCCCTGCAGGCCTGCCCAGTGCCAACTACAAAGTGGCAGGTACAGCAGTATTTGGGCGTAGCAGGATACAATTGACGCTTCATCCCCCAGTTCACATCCGTCGCGGCTCTTTTAACTAAGGACAGCCCACGTCGAGTACATTGGTCTGTGGAATGCGAAGAGGCATTCCAAACTTTCAAGGAGAGCCTGTGTCAGGAACCTGTACTATTCAGCCCCAATTTTGACCAAGAGTTCCTGGTCCAGACGGATGCTTTGGAGGTGGGGCTGTGGGCGGTCTTGTCCCAGGAGGTGGATGGGGAGGAGCACCCTGTTCTCTACATTAGCTGGAAGCTCCTCCCCAGAGAACGCCACTATGCAATTTATAGAAAAGGAGACGCTCACCATCAAATGGGTGATTGAGGTCCTTAGATACTGCCTTTTTGGGAAACCCTTCATTCTGATAACCGATCATGAGCCCTTAGGGTGCTTGGGCAACATGAAAACTGCCAACACTCAGCTGATGAGAGGGTATCTCACCTTGCCACAGTATGCCTTCATGACCCTGCCTTGTAGAGACAGATAGGCAAGCCTGCTGCAACACAGACCCAGGGTCTGAACCATGCCCCCAAAGCTGCAGACTTCACTGAAAACAGCTTAAGAAGTGCTCCTGTCTCCAGCACCCAGACACCCAGCTCCCAATGGCATCCAAACCCCAAATAAATCTGTTTTTCATCTGTATAAAGCTTATACAGGGTAAACTCATAAATTGTCCACCCTCTATAACACTGACAGAGATATGCACAGCTGTTTACTCCCCCAGGCATTAATTACTTACTCTGGGTTAGTATCAATGAATCTATGAATTAAGGTCAGAAGGGACCATTATGATCATCTAGTCTGACCTCCTGCACAATGCAGGCCACAAAATCTCACCTACCCATTCCTGCAATAAACCTCTCACCTATGTCTGAGCTATTGAAGTCCTCAAATCGTGGTTTAAAGACTTCAAGGAGCAGAGAATCCTTCAGCAAGTCACCCGTGCCCCATGCTACAGAGGAAGGCGAAAAACCTCCAGGGCCTCTTCCAATCTGCCCTAGAGGAAAATTCCTTCCCGACCCCAGATATGGCGATCAGCTGAACCCTGAGCATATGGGCAAGATTCACCAGCCAGATACCCAGGAAAGAATTTTCTGCAGTAACTCGGATCCCACCCCATCTAACATCCCCTCACAGGCCATTGGGCCTGTTTACCATGAATATTTAAAGATACAGACTCCTGTAGCAGCACGGGAGCCAGCAAACAGAGCTGTAAACAGGGGAGTTTCAGGGGGAGTTTGTAAGGGTAGTTTGTGTTTGTGGTGCTTGTTTGGGGTTTGTTTTTGCTGTGGGGGGGTGGTGTTTTGGTGTGGTTTGTGTTTCCCAGATTAACAGGATTTAGGTAGGAAGGCGATGACAGACACAGAAGCAGCAGTGGGAGTGACCCAGGCAGTGGAAGACACAATGAAGATGACTGGATGTGGGAAGCTGCGGTATGTACATGGTCCTGGAGGGAGTACCTGGTAAGAGTTTTTGTCTGCATGAAATGCCATCTGAGAGAGCTGATGGAGGAAAAGATCTGAGGTTTGGAGATGCAGGTGGAAAGTCTGGTTGAGTTTAGAAAGGAGTTCGAGCAGATTATGAAGCAAAGACATGAGGTATCTGAAGGGAAAAGCTCAGACTTGCAGATGGAAGCAGGACTGAGGAATTCTGAGAGGAGACTGCTGAGTGAGGAAAGTGGTCAGTGGAAGCATGTGACTAAAAGAACCAGGCAGAGGAAAAGATGGGCTAGTGAAGGAGAAATAGAGCTCAAGAACAGGTTTGCAGAGTTGGAAAATGAAGAAGGGGCTCAGCAGGTAGTCACTGAAGGTGGAAGGGCGAAGAAAGAAGAGAAGAGCGGCTAGGAAAAGGGGAAGAGTCAATGGAGACAACACCAAATATGAGCCCCAGGAGGATACAGGATGGGTTGAAGAGGATTACAAGGGAGAATAGGAATGGAAAGAACTTGCAGCCAGAGGGAACAGCTGATAGACTGGAGAATAGCACTGTCACCAGGAAAAGGCAGGTCTATGTGATCGACTCTTTACTGAGAAGAATAGACAGGCCCGTAACTAGAGCTGATCCAGAGAATAGAAGAGTATTAAGGGAGACTATGCTAGGCTGGGGAAGATGCTTAAGGAAATCGAGGCTCAGGTGATCTTTTGTGGGATTCTGACTGTTCCTAGAGAAGGGCAACAAAGGTGTGACAAGATTATGACCATCAACAGATGGATTAGGCAGTGGTGCTATAAGGAGGGCTTTGGGATGTATGCCCACTGGAAGGCATTCATGGACAGAGGACAGTTCTCTTGGGATGGACTTCATCTGAGTAAGGAAGGAAATAGACTTTGAGGATGGAGGCTGAGACAACTGATTAAGACAGCTTTCAACTAGGAATTTGGGGGAGATGTCCAGGTAATCTCCACGCTGGATTTTAGCATTGAGAGGGAAGAAAACGAAGTAAGAAAGGATACAGCCGTGGGTAGGAGAATGGACATAAGGAGGAAGGGCAGGATACTTTTTAACGAAGTAAATACTAATGGAAACTGAGTGATCATAGGAGACTTTAACTTTCCAGATATAGACTGTGGGACAAGTGCTAGTAATAATAATAGGGCTCAGATTTTCCTAGATGCGATAGCTGATGGATTCCTTCATCAAGTAGCTGCTGAACTGACTAGAGGGGATGCCATTTTAGATTTGGTTTTGGTGAGTAGTGAGGACCTCAGAAGAAATAGTTGTAGGGGACAATCTTGGTTCAAGTGATCATGAGCTAATTCAGTTCAAACTGAACGGAAGGATTAACAAAAATAAATCTGCAACTAGGGTTTTTGATTTCAAAAGAGATGACTTTCAACAATGAAGGAAATTAGTTAGGGAAGTGGATTGGACTGAAGAACTTGTGGATCTAAAGGCAGAGGAGGCCTGGGATTACTTTAAATCAAAGCTGCAGAAGCTATTGGAAGCCTGCATCCCAAGAAAGGGGAAAAAATTCACAGGCAGGATTTGTAGACCAAGCGGGATGAGCAAGCATCTCAGACAGGTGATTAAGAAAAAGCAGAAAGCATACGGGGAGTGGAAGATGGGAGGGATCAGCAAGGAAAGCTACCTTATTGGAGTCAGAACATGTAGGGATAAAATGAAACAGGCTAAAAGTCAAGTAGAGTTGGACCTTGCAAAGGGAATTAAAACCAATAGTAAAAGGTTCTATAGCCATATAAATAAGAAGAAAACAAAAAGAAAGAAGTGGAACCGCTAAACACTGAGGATGGAGTGGAGGTCAAGGATCTTCTAGGCACAGATTAATAAACACAAGTGATTTTATTAAGTATAAAAAGTAGGATGCAAGTGGTTTCAAGTAATAACAGACCGAACAAAGTAAGTGGCCAAGCAAAATAAAACAAAACATGCAAATCTAAGCCTAATACATTTAAGAACCTTAATACAGGTAAATCTCACCCTCAGATGTTCCAATAAGCTTCTTTCACAGACTAAAAGAAAAGGAGTACTTGTGGCACCTTAGAGACTAACCAATTTATTTAGTCTCTAAGGTGCCACAAGTACTCCTTTTCTTTTTGTGAATACAGACTGACACGGCTGCTACTCTGAAACCTTTCACAGACTAGACTCCTTCTTAGTCTGGGCCCAATCCTTCCCCCGGTACAGACCTTGTTAGTTCCAGCAGGCATCTTATGTGAAAAGCAGGGGATTCCACATGACTGGGACCCCTTTGTTCTGTTTGCATCATTAACTGGATGCAACCTAGTTACAATGTCACCAGGCTTGCAGGTAAACAGAGCCATCTACAGTCAATTATTCTAATTAATGGGAGCCATCAAGATTCCGAGCCATTATGAATGGCCCAAACTTTGAAGTCCTGTTGGAATTATTCAGAATTATATTTCATATTTCTAGTTTTAGATTCAAGAATAATACATACATAGAAATAGGATGAACACACAGTAGATTATAAGCTTTGTAATGATACACATTGAAACACGTTCACAATGAAACCCACAAAAGAAAGGAAATAAAAAGCACAGCCAGTTCCCATGGCATGGCTCCAGCACAGTCACACTGTGTCATTACCACAGCTTCCGTGCCCCACAAGCCCCCCGAAACGCCAGCCTTTCATCAGCGGGTGCACTCAGTGCTCCCGACACAACCAGCCACTGCATCGAACATCCACAACACTAGTGCTGCTGGGGAAGAACTGCTCTGGCGAGGGGACAGCGTTCCAGTTGCAGTGTGTGGTCTGTGTTGTGTGGGGGACGTGAAGCTCAGCCTATGCTGGGAGCCTCACTAGCCCTTGCAGTCTGGGCTTGGTCTCCTGCATCAGCTCAGTGTTTTGGCTCAAACAGCCTCTGTGCTGAGCCTGAGTTTAACTCCCCCAGGTTAAACATAGAACACTTCTGAAGAGCTTCTTCATTCTCATTAATTACCCCATCTCATCCCTGTCCTAGTTCTGGGCATGACCCTACGCCCGAGTGTGTGGAAGTTCATCATACAGGGCCAGATCCTCAGCTGGTGTGAATGGGTGTTAGGATATAGATATTCAGGTCTGTCTGTAAAGGCCTATACTCTAAGAATTTAGGTGTATTCTTATCACTTGGCTAATTATAGAGGTATAAATGAATCAAAATCACTGTTTGCCAGTGTAAGGGCCTTCTCTTACTGTGACAGTCTGAGGCCCTGTTCTTAGGCTAAGGCCTTTGGCTAAGCAGCAGAGGCAGCCATAAGCTGGGAAGCGACCGGTCACCTCTTCACATTCCAAACTAGTCACATTGAAATAAGGTGCTATTGGGCTGTTAGGAACACAATCCTGTCCTGATAATGCCTACCGCCTCCAGAGAAAGGGAAGTGCCTAGAAGATGTAAAAGGAAACTTAGTTTGATAGCATCCTGTCTGTCAAGAACTCACTTATCACTAGCTGAGATGTGAAATCCTCACTTCTGTATTGTTTTGTCATTATAGTTCCTACTTTGCTATTGTTTGTCTGTATAATCTCTGTCTGGTTCTGTGATTGTTCCTGTCTGCTGCATAATTAATTTTGCTGGCTGTAAACTAATTAAGGTGGTGGGATATAATTGGTTACATAATCATGTTACAATATGTTAGGATTGGTTAGTTAAATTTCAGGAACATGATTGGTTAAGGTATAGCAAAGCAGAACTCAAGTTTTACTATATAGTCTGCAGTTGGGGTGGGGGGGGAATGGGGGTAAGGAAATTGGAATCATGTTTTGCTAAAGGGGGAGATGGGAACAGGGAATGGGAGTGGGGAAACTGGAATCCTGTTTGGCTAAGGGCAGGAATGGGAACAGGGACACAGGTGTAAGGCTCTGTGGTGTCAGAGCTGGGAAGGAGGATACTAAGGAAGGAAACTGGAATCATGCTTGCTGGAAGTTCACCCCAATAACCATCGAATTGTTTGCACCTTTGGACTTTGGGTATTGTTGCTCTGTTCATGCGAGAAGGACCAGGGAAGTAAGTGGGTGAAGGAATAAGCCCCCTAACAGGTGTGTTGACTCCAAAGGAGCTTTGCCCATTTAACCAGCTGGGGATCTGGCCACATTGACTTCAATGGAGCGATGCTGACTGACACCAGTTGGGGATCTGGCGCATTGACAATCTGTTTCTTGAAGGAGATAGTTGCAGATGTGAGCTATAATCATAGCTGAGATAACCATCTCACTGATAAGGAGCCACACTGCCATCTGGATGAAGGTCTGGGTTTTTATTAAGATATCTTACGTTCCAGTAAGTGTATTCCTGGGTTTAGGAGAGTATATATAAGTGACCTAAGCATTATATTTGTACTGCCTTAGGATGAATAGTTAAAGACCCCAAGACACTGAAATCTCAGTCCATTCTGATGGTAAGCAATGCTCAGTCTGGGCATTACGTACGTTCCGTTGAGGCCAGGACTCTAATGGTGCTGAGCCCTCTGCACTGTGGTAAATTTCACCCATGAGGAATAAGTTACTTGGGGAAGCAAATGATTATGAGGGGCCCAGGCTGGGCGGTGTGGTGGGGCAGCAGGAAGTGTGAGCAAGGCAGGGTGGGAAGATAGCTCTTTCCTGTCTGCAATACTTTTGGCTGATATGATGGCATGTAATAAGATGTACATCAGGTTGGCTTCCTGTGTTTGTTTTTCTGAGATAAGGGATCTGCAAAGCTCAGAAACCTCAGCGCTCTTCCTTTCCTGATAGCCTCTGAGTCCCCGTGGGAAGCCGAGGTGATGGTACTCTGTCCAGTGAGTGGAATGAAGTCAGTGGGATGAATTCAGGGGTGGATTAGGAGAGTCCAGAAGGGTCTAAGTTGATGTAATTTGCAATTACTTCTGGTCCCTCCAATATGAATGTTCCACCAACTGAGATGCTGTCCTGACAGTGAAACATCCTTAGATTCCCTAGGCTAGATTCTCTGGTGTGCCTGTGCCAAGAGGAATTGTTCACAGAGTCACAGATTTTAAGGCCAAAAAGGATCATTAGATCATCAAGTCTCCTCTCCTGTGTAACACAGACAATAGAATTTCATCCAGTTACCCTCTATTGAGCCCAGTAAGGGGTGCTTGAGTAAAGCATCTTCCAGAACGGCAGCCAGTCTGGATTTGAAGACTCAGGAGCTGGCAAATTCCCCTCTTGATCTTCATTTTGATTTGCTAAACAGATTGAGCTCTCACTGTTAGGCATTTCTTCAGCTCTTGAATAATTTTTGTAGCTCTTTTCTGCACCCTTTCCAATTGTTCAACAACCTTTTCCAAATGTGGACCTCAGAATGGGAGGCAGTATTCCAGTTTGTGCCTCCTCAATGCCATATGCAAAGGTGAAATCACCTCCCTGTTCCTACTCACTCCTGGGATCACTGCTCAGTCCCTCACCTGTTGATTGGGAGTGAGTGCCTGTGGTACTTACTCCTTGTGAAGTAGCCAGCCCTGGAGCAGGAATTGGTTTAGTGGCTGTTTGCTCCGTTTCTAGGTGCTGCTTTGTTTTTTCTGTTAAACACACTCTTCTGAGCTGCGGGTCTCACTAGGCAGACCCCAGCCACCAGTTTTCATGTACTGCATGTTGGGTAATAACAGGAGAGGATTCCATGCTTGTAAAACTAAACTGCTTTTTTTTAATCAAGACAACTATTTCAGATGTGTGACCACCACAGCTAGAATTCCAGCCATGTGCACACAGACTGACTTCCAGGTGCCTGGAAGGAGAAAGTAGTTAAGGACATTGAGGTCAATGGTAATTAGGACAAAATACAACACGGTTTTACAAAAGGTAGATTGTGCCAAACCAACCTGATCTCCTCCTTTGAGAAGGTAACAGATTTGTTAGACAAAGGAAATGCAGTGGATCTAATTCACCTCAGTTTCAGTAAGGCATTTGATACGGTTCCACATGGAGAATTATTAGCTAAACTGGAAAAGATGGGGATCAATATGAAAATTGAAAAGTTGATAAGGAACTGGTTAAAGGGGAGACTACAACGGGTCAAACTGAAAGGTGAACTGTCAGGCTGGAAGGAAGTTACCAGTGGAGTTCCTCAGGGATCGGTTTGGGGACCAATCTTATTTAATCTTTTTATTACTGACCTTGACACAAGAAGTGGGAATGTGCTAATAAAGTTTGCACATGACACGAAGCTGGGAGGTATTGCCAATACAGAGAGGGACTGGGATATCCTACAGGAACATCTGGATGACCTTGTAAACTGGAGTAATATGATGAAATTTAATAGTGAAAAGTGCAAGGTCATGCATTTAGAGATTAATAACAAGAATTTTTGTTCTAAACTGGGGAAGCATCACTTGGAAGTAACAGAGGAGGAGAAAAACCTTGGAGTATTGGTTGACCACAGGATGACTATGAGCCGCCAATGTGATGTGGCCAGGAAAAAAGCTAATGCAGTCCTGGGTTGAGGTATCTCCAGTAGAGATCAGGAGGTGTTAGTACCGTTATACAAGGCACTGGTGAGGCCTCACCTGGAATACTGTGTGCAGTTCTGGTCTCCCATGTTTAAGAAGGATGAATTCAAACTGGAACAGGTACAGAGAAGGGCTACTAAGATGATCCGAGGAATGGAAAACCTGTCTTATGAAAGGAGACACAAAGAGCTTGGCTTGTTTAGCCTGACCAAAAGAAGGTTGAGGGGAGATATGATTGCTCTCTATAAATCTATCAGCGGGATAAATATCAGGGAGGGAGAGGAATTATTTAAGCTCAGTACCAATGTGGACACAAGAATAAATGGGTATAAACTGGCCATCAGGAAGTTTAGACTTGAAATTAGACGAAGGTTTCTAACCATCAGAGGAGTGAAGTTCTGGAATAGCCTTCCAAGGGGAGCAGTGGAGGCAAATCTGGCTTCAAGACTAAGCTTGATAAATTTATGAAGGGGATGGTATGATGGGGTAGCCTAATTTGTTGATTCATTGATCTTTGACCATTAGCAGTAAATATGCCCAATGGCCTGTGATGGGACACTGGATAGGGTGGGATCCAAGTTACTACAGAGAATTCGTTCCTGGGTGTCTGGCTGCTCAGTCTTGCCCACATGCTCAGGGTTTCGCCATATTTGGGGTTGGGAAGAAATTTTCCTCCAGGGCAGAATGGCAGAGGCCCTGGGGGGTTTTCGCCTTCCTCTGCAGTGTGGGGTACAGGTCACTTGCTGGAGGATTCTCTGCACCTTGAAGTCTTTAAACCATGATTTGAGGACTTCAATAGCTCAAACGTAGGTCAGGGATTTGTTACAGGAGTGAGTGGGTGAGATTCTGTGGCCTGCGTTGTGCAGGTCATCAGATTAGATGATCATAATGGTCCTTTCTGACCTTAAAGTCTATGAGCCTCCTCCAAACTCCAAGTTCCATGTGTTTGCTAGAGAGTTTGTGAGGTTCTGAGTGTCCCCTGGGAAACGCGGAGTTCCCCTCACACAGAAGGAATTGAGGTTGCTCACCAGTGCCTCCTGGAGGTGATTGGCCCGTCTCAGGGTAGGGCTAGTCTTGAGCAAGTATAGCAAAAAACAGATGTGACTATTCTTGCATCACTTCACAACCCTTTTGATTCAGGAGCTTTCGGGAGAGTGACACTTCTGCTTTCCATTGACTTGGCTGAGATCAACAGTGAGAGAAGAATGGGACCCAATGTGATGCTGTGTCCATTAGCAACTGATGATAGCAGACACCATCCAAGGTGATGGGGCAAAGGAAGAGCCCCTCAGGTCCCCATCCCTTTTTTCCAGCCCCACAGAAACTCCTGACCTGAGGGGTTGGCTCATGATAGACTGGAGAGATCTCTGCTCCGACCAGGGTCACTCATCAACATGGATTTCATCCCATCACACCCTGCAATCCCCCTCCCTCCAACTGCAGTAGCAGAAAGAGACTGACACCTGCCCAGGAGCCCAGGATCCTGAATCCCAAAGCCATGTCCCCCCAGGTATCCTGCCTCCTATGCAAACCGTCTGCACAGGCTCCACCTCCCCTGGGTTCCCAGCTGGTTTCATTGTCTCCAGCTGTCAAGGTTCCTTCCCCACTCTGAACTCTAGGGTACAGATGTGGGGACCTGCATGAAAACCTCCTAAGCTTACTTTTACCAGCTTAGGTTAAAACTTCCCCAAGGTACAAACTATTTTACCCTTTGCCCCTGGACTTCCACTGCCACCACCAAACTTTTATCTGGGTTCCTAAAAAATGGAGTTTGGACACGTCTTTCCCTCCAAAATCCTCCCAACCCTTGCACCCCAGTTCCTGGGGAAGATTTGGTAAAAATCCTCACCAATTTGCATCGGTGACCACAGACCCAAACCCTTGGAGCTTAGAACAATGAAAAAGCATTCAGTTTTCTTACAAGAAGACTTTTAATAGAAGTAAAAAGGAATCATCTCTGTAAAATCAGGATGGTAGATACCTTACAGGGTAATTAGATTCAAAACATAGAGAATCCCTCTAGGCAAAACCTTAAGTTACAAAAAAGACGCGCAGACAGGAATATTCATTCTATTCAGCACAGCTATTTTCTCAGCCATTTAAAGAAATCATAATCTAACACATACCTAGCTGGATTACTTACTAAATTCTAAGACTCCATTCCTGTTCTGTCCCCGGCAAAAGCATCACACAGACAGACACAGACCCTTTGTTTTTCTCCCTCCTCCCAGCTTTTGAAAGTATCTTGTCTTCTCATTGGTCATTTTGGTCAGGTGCCAGCGAGGTTACCTTTAGCTTCGTAACCCTTTACAGGTGAGAGGATTCTTTCCTCTGGCCAGGAGGGATTTTAAAGGGGTTTACCCTTCCCTTTATATTTATGACACACACCCCAAATCTCAGCTAGGGTAAAATGCTGGCTGGGATCTTTTCCTGGAGCTCTAGGAAAAAACAAAGTTAATAAGACACATGCACCTCTAAATATACTACCAAGTACATAAAGACTAACAATATTTTCCACATCTCAAGGACGATTTTAACCAGTTGATTCTGGGAAACTTTCACGGGAGAGTGCATCAGCCACTTTGTTAGAGGCTCCTGAGATGTGTTGGATGTCGAAATCAAAATCTTGGAGAGCTAAACTCCACCGAATAAGTTTTTTGTTATTTCCCAGGGCGGTAAGAAGTGTGGAAGTATAACATTGTATAAGTATAACGTTGTATAAGGGGACATGCTGGATACATTGTATATGAGAGGGCATGCCAAAACATGTTACAAAGTATCTGAGGGAGCACACGCAGGGACAGTTAGCTTTTGAATGGAGAAGCAATTAAGATAGAGCCAGCACATCTAAGAAGCAGGCATCAGAATGGAAGGTGTGAAGGGCAATTAGTTAAGTTAACTGGAAGCTATTAAAGGAGATTGTTAAGGGTGGCAGGTAATTGAAGATACGTGACTGGTCTCAGGGATCTCAAAGGGTGATGACTAAAATCTTTTTCTTCTTTTGTCTGTAACTTCTCTGTAACTTGTTCTCCAGCAAGCTGTATAAATTAAGAGACACAAGCCTCACTCGGGGGGCTCACTTCTAAATGTATTAGCAGAGCAGCTTTGCTAATAAAACAGAGTGGTCTGATAAATTGTGAGTCTGAGTCAAACTTTGACAATTTGGAGGTCCCACCGAGATGGCAAGCGGCTTCACTGGGGCTGTGTGATCCCTGACTGCCTTGCAGGACGATCGTGGCAGCCGGCGCCTGGACGCTTAGTCCAAGCGATCCTCCACAAAACAGAAAGGTACACAGCAGCAGCGCAGTCTATGCCATTGAACTTGTTGGTTCCCACTCTGTTCGGGTAGGGGTCTTTGGATCCAGCTTCTGGAATCAGACGTCTCAGGTAATTATTATTTTTGTGCTTTAACCGGTTTGAGGACTGTCTTGTCTTTGTGTCTATCCGTCTTCCCCGTGGTGTGTGTGTGAATCTGGGAGCCATCTCTGTCCGGAGACTGGCTGACCAAGGGGTCCCCGTCCCCACAGTCTGAATAAGTGGAATCTGCACAGCTGCAGCCGCACCACGCCTTGGGTATAACCCCTGGTGTGAAAGCAAGGGCAGTTGAGGCAGTAGCCTGTGGGCTCCTTTCTGTGTGTTGCACTGGGTACCGCTCTGCTGAGCCCGAATTTCCTTTTTGTGTGAGCGCTGTGTGAAGTCCTCCTGGATGGGTAATCAGAAGTCTAAGGTAGAACAGTTCCCTAAGGGAACTCCAGCTTATTTTATGTATTTTAGGAGGGGTCCGGACTCTTGTAGGTTTCTTGAAAAATGGTCCAAATTAGCTCTAGAGAACCCCAAATTACAGTGGCCACTGTTAGGTTCTTGGGACAAGGATCGAGTGGATGCTTTAAAAAGCAAACTCGTCCTCCCAAAAACCAAATTGGAGAGACGAGAAGCAGACTGCTTCATGCAGTGGTGGGAAGAGGCAAATTGTAGATGGACTGAGTCAAAACTCACCTCTCTTAAAAATTCTATCAAAAAACTAACAGTTCAATTGGATGCAGTCTCTCCCACCACTAGTCTGAGCGCTCCCCTTTGCCCAGTCCTGTGCAATGATCCGGATCAAACCCGACCCCCACCATACTCCTGCGCAAATAAGAAATCAGAAAAGGAAAAATCTTCAGTGACTACAGATAATGAAAGTGAAGAAGATACCCTCATTGGCCTTGCAGCTCTGCAAAATATTATGAAGAAGAAATCCAAAGCAGACTGCAAAGATTCTCTTGACATCTCTTCTTGGAAAAGAGAACCTGATGGGAGGTTAATGAGAGACTCTGATCAAACTGTTGTGGCAACCTTATGAGTCCTTAAGATGGGAGAAAGTGAGTCCATATGGGATTATAAGCCCTGGACTCATACGGAACTTTTATCTATAGTTAAAAGTTTTCCCAAACCACAGGAAAACTGTCAAATTTGCTGAGGAGTTTCTGTTAATCTGTGAAACCTATGAACCCTCTGAGACAGATCTCCTCCAACTGTGTAAATTGTTAGCTCCTGCCAGTTATTATGAAAAATGGTTGGCTGCCGCAGACTGGCCAGCTGAGGCACGCCACTCAACCATAAAAAGAACTGGCCCAGATTCGGCATACAGAGACCGGTGTATGGCTCTTTGGAAGCGCCTGCATCAAGCCATTCCCAAAGTGTGGTCTCCTAAAACAAACTGGACAGCAATACCTTGCTGTAAGCAAGGGCAAGGAGAAAGCCCAGGCAACTATAGGTCCCAGCTAACTGATATTTTCCTACAACATTCAGGAATACAAGAGCCCGATGTAAATGGGCAGGGGGCCTTGGCACATGCATTGGTTGATGGTCTTCTCCCTGCCACAGGCAGCATGTTAAAACGAATAAGTGTGGGATGGGAGACTGAAACCATGGACAAATTGCTGACAGTAGCAGAGCATTGCCACCGCACTTTAAAAGGAAAGGAGGAACAGTCCTCCCAAAAGTTAATGGCTCTGCAGATACAGCATTATTCAGGATTAAGCAGACCACACCGGGGACAGGGACGGGGTTGCGGAAGGGGGCAGGGAGCTGGATTAACTGGGGTTTGTAACTACTGTAAACAGCCTTGACACTGGAAAAAAGAGTGTCCAAGATGACCTAATAATTGTATGGGAAATCAAGTGAACCCCCCGCTGGTTCCTCCAGCTGATCCCCAACCCTATTTTTCACCCCAACAATGACGGGATGCTGGGGAACCTCACAAAGTTTTAGCTCCCTTATTACCTCTGTCCCCTACAGTGTCCTGACTGTAAATGATCTCTCTCTCCCTTTCCTTGTTGATACTGGAGCTTCTCTTTCTACAATCCGCACCATTGACTTGCCTGAGGTTCCCCGATCTGGAAAATCTGTGTCTGCTGTTGGCATTACAGGGATCCCTACCTCTTTTCCCCTCTCAAAACCTTTGTCTGTTCAGGTCGGTCCCCTCTCTGAGGAGCATGCATTCCTCCTCTCTGATTCCACCCCTGCAAACCTTCTGGGACGGGACTTGCTATGCAAACTTGGCTGTTCTATTTACTGCTCCCCAGATGGTGTCTATCTGCAAATCCCTCAGTCTTCCTTATGTGATTCTGTAGCCTCCCTGTTGTCTGAAACTTCCCTCTCCACTCCGGTCCCTTGCTGTCCCTTAACTCTGTCCCTAGAGCACCTAATCTCTCAGGTTCCTTCCTCCCTATGGCCATCTCACCCATCTGAAGTGGGCCAATTAAATACTGACCCAGTTTGGATTACTGTAGACAATTCCAAACCTCTGCCTCGCCTGTCTCAGTATCCTTTGAATCCTGAGGCAGAGGCTGGGATTGCTCCAGTTATATCTGCATTAAAAGAACAAGGAATTATTGTCCCTTGTTCCAGCCCCTGTAACACCCCTATCCTCCCAGTTCAAAAGGCTGATGGCAAATTGTGGTGATTTGTTCAAGACCTTCGAGCTATTAACCATATTGTCATACCTTCTTTTCCAGTGGTTCCTAACCCTGCTACAATACTAGCGTCTATTCCTCCAAATGCAACCCACTTCACTGTTGTAGATTTGTGCTCCGCTTTCTTCTCTGTCCCAGTTCATTCTGAATCCCAGTATCTCTTTGCCTTCTCCTACAAGGGTCAGCAATATACATGGACTACCCTTCCCCAGGGGTATACAGAGAGTCCATCCTATTTTTCTCAAGCCCTAGCCAGGGATCTCGCTGATCTGGTTTTCCCATCAGGATCCACACTGATCCAATATGTGGACGACTTACTCCTGTGCTCCCCCTCTCTGTCTGCCTCAGAAACTGATTCACTAACACTTCTCACAGCTTTAGCAAACAAGGGTCATAAGGCTTCTCGCACAAAATTGCAGCTCTGCCAAACCTCTGTCACATACCTAGGCTTTCTTCTCCCCCAGGGCTCCCGTGCACTCTATCCAGCCCTGGTACAAGTCCCTCCAAGAACTCACTCGATCCTCTGTACCTAACCCCATGCCATGGCCACTTGAAGCAAATGCTGCTTTCATCTCCCTTAAGCAGAATTTAGCCTCTGCCCCTGCCTTAGGGTTACCTAACTATGAGAAGCCTTTTACCCTTTTCTGTCACGAACAATCTGCTTGTGCCCTCGGGGTTCTTACTCAGCAGCACGGTGACAGAAATCGCCCAGTGGCTTATTTTTCTGCAACCTTGGACCCTGTAGCCCAGGGTTTACCCCCTTGCCTACGCGCTATCTGAGTCCCTTGTCCTCCGCTCTCCTCTCACTCTCATGGTTCCCCATTCTGTGGAAACTCTCCTTCTGCAATGCAACACTGCTCACCTCTCCTCTGCTCACCTCACTAGGTATGAACTTTTGCTGCTTTCAGCCTCACATATCACAATTAAGCGCTGCTCCCGGTTAAACCCTGCTACCCTCCTTCCTTTACCTAGTGATGGTGAACCCCATGACTGCCTTGCAACTGTCTCCGCTATCACTGTCCCGCGCCCCGACCTTTCAGATGTACCTCTCCCTAACTCTGACCTGGTATTATTCACTGATGGGTCCTGTTATAGAAATGACCAAGGCCACCTTCTTGCAGGGTACGCTGTGGTCTCTCTCTCTGAGACCACAGAAGCTGCGCCCTTACCCTCTGTGACCTCTGCCCAGGTGGCTGAACTGATTGCTCTAACCCGTGCCTGCTTTCTAGCCAAGGGGCTCTCTGCCACTATTTTTACTGATTCTCAGTATGCCTTTGGGGTTGTGCATGACTTTGGCACCCTCTGGCAGGCTCGAGGTTTTCTTACCTCTACTAGTACCCCATCAAGAATGGCCCCTACATTGCCGCCCTCCTGTATGCAGTTTTACTACCGTCTGCCTTGGCAATTGTTAAGTGTACTGGCCACTCAGCGGCAGACACCGAGGTGGCAAAAGGTAATGCACTTGCTGATGCTGCTGCAAAACATGCCGCCACTATAAAACCTTCACCAGAAGCGTTTCTTGGTCCCCTCTCTGTCTCTGTAATGCCACCATCCCTGTCTCATCTTGCTCAGCTCCAGGATTCTGCCCCAGAAACAGAGAGAGACTCCTGGAGTGCTTTGGGTTGCTCTTTGCATTCTGATTCCCTTTGGCGATCGCCCACCGGTACCTTTGTAGCCCCCCTCTCACTCTACCTGTCTCTAGACACCCTGCTACATGGTGTTTCGCATGTCGGCAAGGAGAGGATGGTCTCTGCTATGAGTAAGGAGGGGTGGTGGGCTCCCCATTTCAGCTCCTTTGCAACCCGCCACTGTGCCGCTTGTGTTACTTGTCAAAGCCACAATGTAGGCAAATCTGTAAAAGTAACACAAGGGTTCCGGGGTTTGCCTCAAGCACCTTTCCTACACTGGCAACTTGATTTTGTACAAATGCCAAAGTGTCAGAAATATGAATTCATTTTAGTTATAATATGTCTGTTTTCGGGTTGGATTGAAGCCTTTCCCTGTCGCAAAGCTGATTCATTGTCCGTTGCAAAATGTCTGTTAAACCACATTATCCCTACCAAGGGAATTCCTGCCACTTTTTCTAGTGACCGGGGAACACATTTTACGGGAAAAATTGTTCAACATCTAAACCAGGTATTACATGTCACCCACCTATTGCACTGCCCTTACCATCCACAGAGTGCAGGGGCAGTTGAAAGGCGAAATGGTGTGCTTAAAAATAAGCTGGCAAAAATCTGTAGTTCCACAGGGTTAAACTGGCCAGCTGTTTTACCACTGGCCCTTATGGAAATTTGGTCATCCCCATCCCAGAGACACAAATTGAGTCCATTTGAAATCATCATGGGACGCCCTATGCGAACAATGGTTACTATTACCCCAGCCCCAGACCTAAACCTAACTCACAGCATGCTCCTCCAGTACTGCAAAGGGTTAATGCAAGCTGTGAGCTCCTTCCATTCGCAGGTGCGAGCAGCTTGGCCGAGGGAACCCACCTCTGCTGCCTGTCACACTCTTGAGCCTGGTGAGTGGGTCTGCCTGCGGCACCACCTTCGGAAGCACGCCTTGGAACCCCGGTGGAAGGGTCCATACCAGGTACTGCTCACCACCCAGACAGCAGTGAAGTTATCCGGCATCGCTGCATGGATCCACGCCTCACAGTGTAAGCCAGCGCCACCTCAAGGGGACCAAGCACCTCTGCAAGACCACGCAGAACCAGCTTCAACCCCAGAAGACAAAGAGGAACAGCCTGCAATACCTTACAATCTGCGCTCTCGTAAGGGTTGCCAGAAGCAGAGGGTAAGCAGACAGCAGGACCCAACAAACAAGCAGCAGTAGTGAGCCTAGCGCCTGCTGCCTGGTGGACGTAAAACCGTGATTGCGGTTCCCTCAAAAGGGGTTGTCAGAACCAGAAAGGGTCCTGCTTCCAACATGTGTCCTTTGAGAAGCTTAATCCTCAGCTCCTGTGTCCTGAGGGTCTGGGGAATCCAGAGTGACAGTGACAATTCTTTCATCCAACAACAGGTGCAGATAGCCCAGATCCTGAATATTTCTAATTGCTGGGTCTGCAGCCACATCCCAGCTCACTCACAAGCTAGTATCCCCACCATGGCAATCCCTTTGAATTCCTCAGAGCTTGCTGGAGAACCCTATCCACTTAAAAGGACATGGAAGGAAAATGACACTTGGGGGCTGGGAAAAACATATGTTCCTAAACTTACAAGTGTGGTGAAAGGAAAGGGCCACTGGTGCTGGGTGTGTAGTGGGACAGGGCTGAATCTAGGGAGGAGCAGCTGTCTCCAATACATCGTGTCCCATGGTGTATGGGACTATCCAAACAAGGTTGGAGAATGGCGAACCGGGTATGGAAAGATAAACTTCCTCTCAACCTGGGACCAAACCAAAGATTCAATCTCTTGCTCCCCCTACAGCCTCCCTGAGAAAAACAGCACCATCTACAAATGTCATGTGAATGCTACCTCTTCTCCCAGTAAAAATCATTCTGTGCCCTTTGGGGGATACTATTCCTCCTTCGTAAATTCTTACATGTCAAAGGGTTGCAGTCAACACTTCCCAGCTTTAATGGGACATCATTGGGTTTGTGGGGAAAATGCTTACACTGTGTTACCAGCAAATTGGTCAGGTATCTGTTATCCTGCTCAGCTTTTCCCACAATTCCGGGTGCTTCAATCCCTCCCACGAAATCGCCTCCGTAATTTCAGGCGAAAAAGGAGGGACTTGCCAGATGCTAAATGGTATGTGGATAACATAAGCCCCCTAACTTGGGAAGAAGCTGTTGGCATTTCTTTAGTCCCGGTAGGGGGGGTAATCCACCATGCAAAAAGGCTTTTAAGGTTACAAGCGGTGGTTGAGATCATGGCCAATGAAACAGGAGAGAGCTTAAAAGCTCTAGCCAAAGAAGCAGGAGCGGTCCGACAACTGGCCCTCCAAAACCATCGGGCATTAGATATAATACTGGCAGCCAAAGGAGGGACCTGTGCTCTAATTGGAACAGAATGCTGTGTATACATACCTGATAATACTAATGAGGTAATAAATCATGCTAGCCATCTGGAGCAAATTGCATACCTTCCCCACGAAGAACCAAGTTCCTTGTGGAAATGGATAAGTAACTTATTCAATTTCTCTAGTCTGGGAAACTGGTTGTTTCAAGGAATCCTGACTATCCTATTTGGAACTCTAATAATCTTTGTGTGTTTTCAATTGATTTCTTGTTGTATCCAAAACTGCACAAGACACACCATCCATTAGAGTGCTAATCTAATGTTGTTAAATGTCACCAGTGAAAGTAATGAAAAAGAACAATTGATGCATGGAATCCAGTAAATCATTGGTCATGGGCGTAGCCTTGACCAAAAGGGGGGATTGTGGAAGTATAACATTGTATAAGGGGACATGCTGGATACATTGTATATGAGAGGGCATGCCAAAACATGTTACAAAGTATCTGAGGGAGCACACGCAGGGACAGTTAGCTTTTGAATGGAGAAGCAATTAAGATAGAGCCAGCACATCTAAGAAGCAGGCATCAGAATGGAAGGTGTGAAGGGCAATTAGTTAAGTTAACTGGAAGCTATTAAAGGAGATTGTTACGGGTGGCAGGTAATTGAAGATACGTGACTGGTCTCAGGGATCTTGAAGGGTGGTGACTAAAATCTTTTTCTTCTTTTGTCTGTAACTTCTCTGTAACTTGTTCTCCAAAAAACTGTATAAATTAAGAGACACAAGCCCCACTCGGGGGGCTCACTTCAAAATGTATTAGCAGAGCAGCTTTGCTAATAAAACAGAGTGGTCTGATAAATTGTGAGTCTGAGTCAAACTTTGACACTACATATGCCATGTGACATATCTTTGCAAAGGTTATGTTCTACTGAATGTATTCTTCCTATCCGTATGCATGTATCATTTTTATATATGAAGTTATGAGCATTGGCTCTATGCTTGTATTTAAAGTGTTTGCTGTAGGAAGCACATAAAACAGATGTGGTCAACATAGTGTGAAGTGGTTATTCAAGTAATTAGGAGTACTTAACTAACGATGAACATTGAAAGACACCAATCCACAGCTGAGTTTCCTGGGAACGCTCAAACTAACATGTAGTCAATGGTGTTGGCCGGTAAAGAACTGAGTCATGCATGGACATGTGACTTGCCCATGTGACTCCAAAACTCCATCTTGTAGCTGTGATTCTGCATAGTAAAGCACAAGGGGTTTCCACCCATAAGAGAGACTATGTAAGACCCTTGGAAACCCCTCCATTTTGTCTTCATCTGGCTCAAGAGAGAGCTTCTCCACCCCAAAGAAATGCCTGAAAGAAACTGGAACAAAGGACAGTAACTATAGGGGTGTGAGTGATTGCTGGACCCAGACTAGGAAGGAGTCTAGTCTGTCAAAGAAGCTTACTGGAACATCTCTGAGAGTGAGATTTACCTGCATTTAGTTTCCTACTGTATTAGGCTTATACTTGTGTTTTTTTGTTTTATTTTGCTTGGTAATTCACTTTATTCTGTCTGTCATTACTTGGAACCACTTAATCCTACTTTTTATATTTAATAAAATCACTTTTTACTTATTAATTAACCCAGAGTAATACTTGGGAGGGCATACAACTGTGCATCTCTATCAGTGTTATAGAGGGTGAACAATTTATGAGTTTACCCTGGATAAGCTTTGTACAGAGTAAAATGGATTTATTTTGGGGTTTGGATCCCATTGGGAACTGGGTATCTGGGTGTTGGAGACAGGAGCACTTCTTAAGCTGTTTTTAGTAAAGCCTGCAGCTTTTGGGGGACGTGGTTTGGACCTGGGTCCGTGTTTGTAGCAGGCTAGTGTGTCTGGCACAACCAGGCAAGGCACTGAAGTCCCAAGATGCCAGGGAAAACGGGCTCAGAGGTAGTCACAGCACATCAAGTGGCAGTTCCCAAAGGGGTTTCTGTGACCCAACCCATCACACCCCATCTTTGCTCCAGTGGCTGAAAAGGGGTAATAGACTCATATTAATGTCACTCAGCTGGGATAATGCGCTTCTACTTCTTCCTCCCTGCCTGTACCTGCTGGCTCAGCCTGTAGAGAGCCTTTCATTGGAGCTTCCTGGGTCCAGTCTGTGCCATAATCCCAGAAACCAGTGGGAGCTTACCTTGAGGACAGCAAGAGTTTGGTCTAGTCCAGTTACTGACCCAAGGTATGAGGAAGGGAGGGGCTGCACCATGCAAGTATTTGGTGGGGGAAAGGATCTACATTGGGTGGAGTGAAGATGACAAAAGTCCAAGCGGTTTCTTCCCAGAGCCCGGGATGGAGAGATTAGTTGCAGCCTAAAAGTGGCAGGGAAGAGCCTAAAGACAGGCGCTGGAAACTCTGACTCAGATCCTGCTCTCAGTTATGCTGGTGTAAACTGAGCCCACTGGAATCACTTCATTTTTAACTCTAAGCAGAATCTGGCCTCTGTGATCCCATTGATCCATCTCAGCCCTGGCTGTGCCATCAGCTCTGTGCATGGGGAGGGACCAAGAGCTGCCAGAGGATATTACAGAAGAGGGGATCAATGGTCCCTGGTTCTGCAGTGTTCAGATCTGTCCCCTGGGATCGTTCTCTGCCTCAGCTCGAGTCATTGGCCCCGGATGAAACGTTTTACAGAAAATATTTTCAGCTGTTTCCACAGATAAATGTGACGTTCTTTGCCCCGACCCTGTGGATCTTGAGAAACAGACTCTCCTCCCTCGGCGCAGATGTGTCCACTCTCAGAGACCATAGTTGAGAAGGCAACAAAGCAACCCTGGAGGGTCAAATGCCTTGGTTTGGAAGGTCCTTGGCATGCGGAGGGGGTGAGGGATTGCAGGAGGGAAACAGCATATCTAGGGTCCATGGGAACAAATTCACAATGTGTTCTCATTGACAGTACCCTGTCCCACACAGGAAGCAGGGACTGCTAGCTCCACACCACTCTGCCCAGATCCTCCTGACCCAATTGCTCTCCATAGGGTTATTGTAACGGGATCTCTCCATCTGCCTGTATCCAGGTTACTGACCTTTAAAGCTATTGCCCAGCTCTTCCTTCTGGGCTGCACATGGAGCTTTGGTCTCCTCCAAGTCGGCCCAGCAGTCCCCATCGTCAACAGCCTGCAG
Source organism: Caretta caretta (assembly GCF_965140235.1). Taxonomy (NCBI): domain Eukaryota; kingdom Metazoa; phylum Chordata; order Testudines; family Cheloniidae; genus Caretta; species Caretta caretta. The sequence goes on from NC_134225.1 coordinate 18,086,533, forward strand.
GGAGCCTTCATCTTCCTGGGTGCAGTGTCTCCTCAATCGCCAGGTAACGTCAACAGCATTTAATGGTGCAGTGACATCGCTGAAGCTGAAACGCGGTTACAGGCCAGGTCCTCAGCTGGTGTAAACTCGTGCATTTCCAAGGGTCCTTCGGGGCCTTGGGAAGCAGACAATAGCCACGAAGCAGTGTGCCTCAGCCATGCCCTCAGCAGCACCTCCACCCCACCAGTCACAACCCCCATGCCAGGGGCTGGGAGCAGGGCTAATGGAGAGATTTTATGCCAGCTCCACAGCAGCCAGGAAGGATTCCTGCCCAGGAGGGCTAATCACAGGGCCATTGCTGCCCACTGTAAAGCCCCTTTACACCTTTAAGCCAGACTGGCATAAAGAGGCTTTAGAACTGGGCCCTAGGTTTCCAGGACAGGCAGAACCTGACAGCAAACCCTCAAACCAAAGAAGCAACCAAGCTCCATAAGCAGGTTATTTTATTATTTACGCATTACAGTGAAACAGCAGAGCTAGCTCACACACACAGCATGCGAGGCCTCTGCAAATCGCCTCCCACCCCCCAACCCCCCCACATGTTGTGCTTTCCCTAAGAAATAACTGCTCTCTGACCTGGGATCTGGCCCTTTAAATCTGGGAGACACAAGCAGCTAAAACCCTAGGGTGGCCTTTGAATTCAGTAGGAGATTTGGATTAGAGAGAGGATTTTGTCCAATCCCGCTTCCCCTTCCAGGTTTTGTATGTAGTTGGGATGAAGAACGGCAACTGCCCCGCTGGCATAGCAAAGCCGGCTGTACGATAAACATCGTTGGTTGGAGAGGTGATTGTTTCATGGAGATGAAGTGGAGGGCTCTCCCCAACTCACCTGCCAGCAAAACAAATATACATTGAGTGCCAATCCCATGGGAAAACTCCAGTCAACTTCAATGGGATCAGGACTGGGTCCTCATTCAGGAATAGTGCAGAGTCTGCAAAAATTCAGCCAGCCTCCACTGAAGTGACATCACGTGCAGGAAAATAACTAAACAAGTATAGACAAAGCCCACTCCCTTCCCCAACCCATGCACAGGTAAGCCATAAAGTAGCACTTAATAGAGGCTGCTCTAAATAAACCAGAAATGTGTACTTCCAGACAAAGGTTGTGGTGTCTCGTGCTGGGACTGGAGCAGGGAGATTTTCCCAGATATAAGTCTCCACTTTTCACTCCAGACAAAGCTTCTGGATCCTTTCCCAGTAGAGATAATGGAGCCAGAGGAAATTCCATCCAGTGCTAACTCTTCGTTGGTCTGGCCCATCTACACTGGGAAGATTTCCACCCAGGTTTTGGTTTGCAAACTTCCCCAATTGGATAATTACCTGAATTTGTATCCCAGCCCATTCCACAGCGAGTGATGCATGGAGCTTGCAAAGAAGCAAAGGGAAGGGAACGTGGAGGTGCGCAAGAAAAGAGGAGTTCTGTGTTGGGTTCTAGGAGACCTGGGATTCCCCCTTGATTTGGATGCAATTGACTTTCACTAAGACTCCCAATGCCGTTCTCAGATGGGTTAAAACAAGCATGTGTCACTCAGGGGACAAGGCATCTCAGCAGCTCTGACAGACCCAGATGGATGCGACTTTTGGAGGCTGATATTGGAACAGAATAGAGGATCTCTTACCACCTTGGTGTTGGTAGCGACAGTGGACACAGACGGACTAAATGTTTGAGTTGTGGGGCTGGGTTTTCTTGTGCCTTTAATCCATCTCCTGTACTCCTCTCTCACCTGGAGAATAAAGGACACGGTCACTACATCATGTAACTAACACCCTCAGACAGGCCACTGCTAGTCCCGTGAAGTCACTGGGTGGCTGATGACATGCCATGGGCGTTACCTGGCGATTGAGGAGACAGTGCACCAGGAAGATGAAGGCTCCCTGCAGGCTGTTGACAATGTTGAATAAATACGCCATGACCATTTTTGCTGAGCCAACTTGGAAGAGACCAAGACTCCATGTGCAGCCCAGAATGAATAGCTGGGCGATAGCTTTAAAAGTCAGTAGTCTGGATAAAGGCAGACGGAGAGATCCCGTTATAACGATCCTCTGGTGAGTGACTGAGTCAGGGGACTGCGGGCAGTGTGGGGCGAAACAGCTGGCACCCGCTTTACTGTGACTTAGGGGTACTGTCAAGATGAACACAATGGCAACTTACGCCTATGAATCCAAAATACAATATTGTGCCCAACCATCTCTCCCACACACACACACCTTAACCTCCCACAGGTGGCTCTTCCAAAGCAAATGGTTCAACCTCTCATTACGGTTTTGTTTTTAATCCCTTCACATCAGGCCCTGGCAATGTGACAATCAAGAGGGAACAGGATATTGGGCTCTCGGGAACCCATCTATCTTGGTCCATAGATAGACAGAGGGGTTGCTACAGAGCAACAGTAAGCCACACTTGCCTTCCCTCTCAATGGATGGCACTTTACCTCGACAGTATCCACAGCCACAGGGAAAAGAGATGAGTTTCCTCCCTAAGTAGCACATGGCCCAGCTCTCACTATCAGCACAGACTTGCATTTCTCCTTACACAGCACTACGCACGGGCAGTAACACTATGGCTTTCTGAAGCCTCAACATTCTGAACTGGTTCCAAAATCTTTTTCCCCTCTCATGTCTCCACCCAGCACTCCCAGCTGGCGGCCCTGATCTTGTTCCTCCCTAACAAACAGATTTCATGATGAGCTAATTGAAAGACAATTTGCATGCCACAATCTGAATGTGCCACAGGACTTACTGCAAGAGCCTTACTGATCTAGCAGTCTCTTCCGTACCAATACTTCCACTGACTTCAGCAGGCTTCGGAACAGACTGCAACTGTCATCTCAAAATCCATCCAGGGACGAAGATGATACACATGGCAGAAAAGTAATTCCCATGATGATCCTTTTCTGCCGTAGACCTCTCCTCTCTCCTAACCTGACCCTTCCTTTGCCACTCTGGCTGTGGTGTGTCTAATTTAAGGTCCGATCCAGCATACTCTTACTCATGCAAATTGTCCTTATTTTGGCAGATGGTCCCATGGACAACTTTAGGACTCATGAGTAAGGGACTGCTGATGTGAGTTAGGGTTTATCAGCTCCTTGGACAGTGAGACTGTTACTCTCTCATCAAGCAGAAGGTCACCAAGATAACCTGGAAACCCTACAGTGGCATGTGCTCAGCTGTATTCTAGCAGCACTCTCTGGGGAATCCCACAGGAATTCCCATACAGGAGGCTCACTGGACCCTTCTAGTACAGGGGTGGGCAAACTACGGCCCGCGAGCCAGATCTGGCTCATCACGGCTTTGGATCCGGCCTGCGAATTGCCACCCCTGTGGTGCCGTGGGCCCCGCACCACTCCCAGAAGCAGCCGGCACCACAGCCCTGCAGCCCCTGGGGGAAAGGGAGAGGAGAGGGCTCCGCACGCTGCCCTCGCCTGCCAACACCGCTCCTCTACCCCTGCCCCCCTGCAGCTCCCATTGGCCAGGAACAAGGAACCATGGCCAATGGGAGCTTTGGGGGAAGTACCCGCAGACGAGGGCAGCGCACGGTGCCCTCTGCCCCCTCTCCTCCAGGGGCCGCAGGGACTTGGTGCCGGCCACTTCTGGGAGCGGTGCAGGGCCAGGGCAGGCAGGCAGGGAGCCTGCCTGAGCCCCGCTGCCACCCCGGAGCCACTCCTAGTAAGTGGCGCCGGGCCGGAGCCTGCACCCCGAACGCTTCCTATAACCCAAATCTCAACTCCCTTTCCTGAGCCCCCTCCCGCACTCCGGACCCCTCCCTGCACCCCTGCCCTGAGCCCTTTCCCCCACTCTGCACTCCATCCTGCACCCCAACCCCCTGCCCTGAGCCCCATCGTACACCCCACACCCCTCCTCCACCCCAACCCCTTGCCCTGAGCCCCTTCCTGCACACCGAATCCCCTCCCACACCCCGCACTCCCTCCCACACCCCAACCTCTGTCCCAGCCCTACTTTCATGGCCCTGCTTGCAATTTCCCCACCCAGATGTGGCCCTCGAGCCAAAAAGTTTGCCCACCCCTGTTCTAGTAGATATAGTGCTGTCTTACCTGGTGTCTTTGAGAGTGGACACATCTTCATTAAGGGAGGAGAGTTTGTCTCTCAGGATCCAGAGGGTTACAATAAAAAATGTTAAATTTATCTGTGGAAACAGCATGAAATATTTCTTGTAAAACATGCTAGCCAAGGCCAGTCTCTCTGCCTGAGGCACAGAACAATCCTATGGGATCAGACTGCTGCAGACCAGTGACTGCTCGTCAAGGTGGGTCATATACCATTCGCTACCAGATCTTGGTCCCAGGCCATGCAGGGAACAGTTGGCAAAGGCAGGGCTGCAATGCATCACATGTGATCATACAGCCAGAGGGCCACATTCTGCTCTTATCTGAATCTGGAGTGACTCCACTGATTCCAGATTTAGAGCTGTGTGATTTGGCCCAAAGCTTCTAGGTCCTGTCTATAGAGGATTCCCTTCAACCTCTGTTTTACTGGCTGGCTGAGAGTCACGTCTGACTGCGAAGTTGGGGTGCAGGACCCTCTGGCTTCCCCAGGACCCCGCCTGGGTGGACTCGCTGTAGGAAGTGCACAGAGGGGCAGAGGATGCTGAATGCTCCGAGGTCAGACCCAGGAAGGTGGAAGCTGTGTGGGCTGTGTGTCCTGAAGACAGGCTGCTCACAGGAAGGAGACTTCCCCAGAGTCCTGACTGGCTTCGTAGGGAGCAGTTCCAGAGCATCGCCCGGGGACTCCGTGACACCTGCCTCTTCCCACCCCCAACCCACCTCTTCCCACCCAGTTCCACCCCCTCCCCCACCGCTCGTCCTGCACACCACAGAACAGCTGTCTGCAGGAGGCACTGGGATAGAGGGGGAGGAGTTGATCGGCACGGCCGCCGGCAGTGGGGAGCTGGCTGCCAGTGGGTGCTGAGCATCCGCGATTTATTTTCGGTGCCTATGAGCAAGACAGACAAAGGTATATAGCGAGGGGAAGCTACTTCCCAAGTTAACACAGCAGGCCAGTGGCAGAGTCAGGTCCCCTGACTCACAACCCAGTGCCCGACCCATTCGCCCGGACTGCCTCCATAGAACGTAGGCTATTCTGTTAGTGGGAAATCCTGCACTGGCCAAAGAGGGAGGAATGAAATGGGATCTTCTTGGACTCTTTCATCTTAAATTCTCTGGGAGATATTCCTCTCTTGGCTCCACAGGACTCCACAGGGTCGCAGAGGAGAGAGGAAAATGGGGCCCTGTGGTTCTGTGAGGTACCCACCAGGATTATGGCACAGACTGGTCCCAGGAAGCTCCAATGAAATCCTCTCTCCAGGCTGAGCCAGCAGCTACAGGCAGGGAGCAAGAAGAAGGTGACTTTAATGGGATTATGACCCTTTTTCAGCACCGCGGGCAGAGAGAGGGTGTCACAGGGCAGCTGGCTCTCAAAAGCAAGATAGATCTCAGCCAGCCTGTGACATGGCCGACTCTCCTGCGGGCTGCAGGCTAACAGCTCTCCCCATCTACCTCAGCAGCTCCTGCTTTCAGCCACCACTTCCTCTTCCACCTCCTCAAATGACTCTTCCTGGTGGATGGGCACAGTATTGAGAGAGGGCCAGACATGCAGCGGATGTACATTGGCCTAGATGCACTGAAGGAGGTGAAGCTACCCTGATTTACACCAGCTGAGGATCTAGCCTGGGGTGTCTAGAACCTGCCATGCCCTGTTTTAGTGGAGTCGCTCACTTGAGAGAGGGGATCCTCAGGGATTTGCCCACAGTAAGAAGGTGCATTTGTTTCCTACCCACCAATGCCACAAACCCAGCCTGGGAGCTGGAAGTCAAGCTGGGATCTTTCTGGCTTGTTCTTCCGCATCATCAGTGGGGCGAGGAGTGTAGATGTCTGACACGTGGGCAACTCAACTACAGCGCTCAGGGCAGCCTAGCGTCACAGTCAGCTCCCAGGCAGGGTGAGCAGGGAAATCTAGGTTCAAGTCAGACCTGGGGTGAGCCGAACACCTGCATGGAAGCCAGATCCCAGCTCCCCTTCGGGATGGGCACTGCACTTACTGGTTGGAAGTTCCGTAGCCTCCAGGATTCACCGCTGCAGAAATAGCCACCACCAGGGCTGGGAATCCATAGCCGAACGGGTACATAAATCTCTTCTTGAACCGGCTGGCGCTGGTGTAATTCACGACCTTGAGGTTCCGGACGGTGAGGAAGAGGTGCAGTCCCTCCAGGAACATCCAGGTGAAGCAGGCCAGGAAGAGGTAGTGTAGGAAGCCAGCAATGACAGCACACACCACCTGAGGACAGGACGAGAGAGAATCATAGAATCATAGAATCATAGAATATAAGGGTTGGAAGGGACCCCAGAAGGTCATCTAGTCCAACCCCCTGCTCAAAGCAGGACCAATTCCCAGTTAAATCATCCCAGCCAGGGCTTTGTCAAGCCTGACCTTAAAAACCTCTAAGGAAGGAGATTCTACCACCTCCCTAGGTAACGCATTCCAGTGTTTCACCACCCTCATAGTGAAAAAGTTTTTCCTAATATCCAATCTAAACCTCCCCCACTGTAACTTGAGACCATTACTCCTCGTTCTGTCATCTGATACCATTGAGAACAGTCTAGAGCCATCCTCTTTGGAACCCCCTTTCAGGTAGTTGAAAACAGCTATCAAATCCCCCCTCATTCTTCTCTTCTGCAGGCTAAACAATCCCAGCTCCCTCAGCCTCTCCTCATAACTCATATGTTCCAGACCCCTAATCATTTTTGTTGCCCTTCGCTGGACTCTCTCCAATTTATCCACATCCTTCTTGAAGTGTGGGGCCCAAAACTGGACACAGTACTCCAGATGAGGCCTCACCAATGTCGAATAGAGGGGAACGATCACGTCCCTCGATCTGCTCGCTATGCCCCTACTTATACATCCCAAAATGCCATTGGCCTTCTTGGCAACAAGGGCACACTGCTGACTCATATCCAGCTTCTCGTCCACTGTCACCCCTAGGTCCTTTTCCGCAGAACTGCTGCCTAGCCATTCGGTCCCTAGTCTGTAGCTGTGCATTGGGTTCTTCCGTCCTAAGTGCAGGACCCTGCACTTATCCTTATTGAACCTCATCAGATTTCTTTTGGCCCAATCCTCCAATTTGTCTAGGTCCCTCTGTAGCCTATCCCTCCCCTCCAGCGTATCTACCACTCCTCCCAGTTTAGTATCATCCGCAAATTTGCTGAGAGTGCAATCCACACCATCCTCCAGATCATTTATGAAGATATTGAACAAAACCGGCCCCAGGACCGACCCTTGGGGCACACCACTTGATACCGGCTGCCAACTAGACATGGAGCCATTGATCACTACCCGTTGAGCCCGACAATCTAGCCAGCTTTCTACCCACCTTGTAGTGCATTCATCCAGCCCATACTTCCTTAACTTGCTGACAAGAATACTGTGGGAGACCGTGTCAAAAGAGAGCTCTGGGACACTGCTTCTGGGAAGGAAAACACTGAATTTGGAGGTGGGGGGACTTTTGTGAGGATCATATAGGGCTCTTTATTAACACATCTCTCCAGTTACGGCTCTCTCCCAGAGAAAATACATTCTTCAGTCTACGAGGGCTTGTCTAAGGGCAAGCTGGCTGGCCCTTTCAATCATTCAGAGACCAGGCCAGTCCTGATCTCCACTCAGAAAAGATGGTTTCTGGGGGTTGTAGTTCCCAAATGAATCGTGGAAATTGTTGGATACTGTGAGGAATCCTAGGATAGGGAGCAGGGACATAAACAAGTTCCCGGTCCTCATAATAGGGAGAGACCTCGATGGTGTCGGTTCTCTTCTCTGTATCTGCTTCAAGATATAGGTGCCTTACATCTGCCCATCAGTGTGGGGGCAGAGAGGACAGGCAGGGGACTGTGACTCTGGAAATCGAGGTTCCTTTGTCTGATGAAGGATGGAGCCCACAAGGGAAAGGGAAGGACTGGTTTCACCCAGAGAGATTTCTTTTGGAGGGGAGTAAATAATTATTTCTGCAGGACTAAAGAGCATGGAATAAATGTTACCGTCCAGCTGAGGGTATAAAAAGGTGCTGGAGTGAGGGGAGCTTTAGAAATGCTGACAGAGGATCTGGACACAGCTCAATTTTAAACCAAGAATAAAAGTGGGTAACAGACCTGACTGCGGGTGCGGGTCACCGTGGTGAGGAAGAGCAGGTCGGCCAGGAAGAGGCAGAGGCAGAGCTGCAGGTGGAGGGAGGTGCTGACATTGAGGATGGAGCAGCAAAGGAGGAAGGTGAGGATGGCGAGGAGGAGGCACAGCAGGGAGAAGGTCAGTCCCACGTAGGTGACGACGGTCAGTGGATAACTCTCCTGTAACACAGCAAAGGGAGACTCACCAGTGAGCCCTAAGATGCTACATGGGAAATAAAGGGAAGTAAGGACACCCCGGGGAATTACAGACCGGTCAGCTTAACTTCCGTATCCGGAAAGATAATGGAGCAAATAATTAAGCAATCAGTTTACAAACACCTAGAAGATAAAAAGGTGATAAATAACAGTCAGCATGGATTTGTCAAGAATAAATTGTGTCAAGCCAGCCTAATAGCTTTCTTTGACAGGGTCACAAGCCTTGTGGATGGTGGTGACAAGGTAGATGTGGTATTTCTTGACTTTAGCAAGGGCTCGTCTACACTGGCAATGCTAAAGTGCTGCCATCACGGCGCTTTACCGCGGCTTGTGTAGTCGCAGCAGAGCGCTGGGAGAGAGTTCTCCCAGCACTTTAAAAAACCCACCTCCACGAGAGGCGTAGCTACCTGGTGCACTGCTTCACTGGCGCTTTATAGCGCTGAAACTTGCTGTGTTCCAGGGGGTGTTTTTTCACACCCCTGAGCAAGAAAGTTTCAGCGCCGTAAATTGCCAGTGTAGACAATCCCTGATGCTTCTGAGACTTCCCATAAACAAACTAGGCAAATACAACCTAGATGGAGCCACTTTTAGGTGGGTGCATAACTGGTTGGAAAATCGTTCCCAGAGATTAGTTATCCGTGGTTCACAGTCAAGCTGTGGGTGGGGGGAGAAGGACGAGGCAGCAAGGATACTGAGCCACCCGGCCTGCCTCACGGAGGTGGAGAGTCACAGTTCCCCACAGAGACCCCCGTACCCTCTCCCTACGCAGAATGTGCGCGTGACGTTGCACTCCATAATGTTTTATGAAAATATGCTTATGAGTGTAACTATGATGTTTCTGAAATATGCTTTACGCAAAAGGTCTCTTGTAAGGTATCATTACAAAGCTTAGGATCTAGTGAGTGTGTTCATCCCCTTTGTTTGCATGTATTATTTCTATGTTTGGAGTTAGGAGAATAAGATATAAACTTGTATCACTGATGTACACATGTTAAGTGGAAGCCATTAAGGGTGCTTCAGAAGCAATCACCTGTAAATGGCTCTGTTTACTTGCAAACCTTCCGGGTCCCTGCAGGCCAGCCCTGGAGGAATGGAGACTAGGGGTCTCACAGGACATGTGACCGTGTCACATGATACTGGAATCCATCTTAAATCTGGTACTTTCCCAGATTTAATCTGGTACTTTCCCAGGGTAGGCCCCAGCCCACCTCTTCTGCCTGTGGCTCCGCCCATACTTCACCCCTGCTCCACCCCAGGCCCCACCCCCACTCTGTCCAGGCCCCGCCCCTCCCCACTGTCTCCCTCCTCTCTTCCCTTCCACTCCCTCCTCATCCCCTTCCAGGCAAATCCTTGAATCCAAATGAAGAAAATGACATTAGAAAGAAATTGCAGAAGAGTGGGGGGGGGGGGGGGGGGGGTTTCAAAAGAAAATGGAGCATGTTTTCCACTGCATGCCAGAAGGTGAAGACTGGACATGCAGAAGATACCTAATTAAAAGCACTAAATTTAGGAATAAAAAATGTCAGTCTCAGGTATTTTGACATACCGTGAAGTTTGTCAGAGATTTATTTGAAAAAAACTTTGTAGTAAGGGCAAGTCAGCTGTCCTGCCGAATACAACATTAAATATTATGGAATACATGATGCAGCTCTTCTCTGTTTTATATTTTCTTAATCAGTATTTCTACGCTCGTTTTATTTTTTAAATGTACTCTTAAGCCTTCATAAAGTAATCATTCCAGATGACTACATATTTAACTCACTGAAACAAAGATATTATTTTAAATTAATCAGTCACAGAGGTTTAGTGTGTTCATAACAATGTTCATTGCTTTTAGAGAAAGGGAAAACTAATTTACTTTGTGTGATCTCCATAACAACAGACACATTTATAAAATTTCACCAACTTTAAAAAATATGTTTCCAAAGATTTTAGGCATAACAAAGGATTTTATATCTTACTAAGGTACTGATTTTGCTGGATGGTTCTCTTAAAACTAGTTCATCAAATAGTCAGAAGTAAAGAAAGGGAAACTCGTTTGTCCAGCTATCTGGAAAGGGGTGTTGTCCCTTTAAGAGCTAGCCTCTCTTCAATGGGGGGTGGGGGAGAAAGGGATAGACAGGAAGACTTTGGAAGTAAGTTTTTTGTACTATAGTAATTAAAATTAAAATGTGTATTTTAGATAAGAGTGGTTGTTTGAAGGATTTATTTAAAAAACTAGATGTCTGATGATCCAAGCATTTAAAGCTAAAAATGAATACTCCGATTGTGGATCTTAAAATCTATGCAAGGATTCTTTAGAGATGTGATTTTATGATCTTCAGCAATCCTGTATTGAAATACTTTTAAAGCACATTTTAAACTAAGGTCCTGTAGACTAACATGTTCTGAATAAATATTACAGTAATGCACAACTGTTTTTGTCAGTAAATTCAGAAACTGACAGTATATACCTAGGGGTTGGCAAATGCCTGTTAAATGGCTTCATTACCACTTGAATGGCTCTTTAACAGTTTCAGTGTTGTGCTAATAGGTCTGGCAGACTGGAGGCTTTCACTTTTAAGTTACTAGATCCCCTCCAGAGTAGAGTCACCAGGCTGCAGCAGCTAGCTGTGTGAGCCTGCAGGAAGGGTCAGAACAGGGATAGGAAGAGGCAGAAGGGTGGACACTAAGCCCCAGCAGTGCCCCAAATTTTCAGGTGCCCTACACAGCCACATGTGCAGCTACGTATGCCTAAGGACGGCACTGAGTGGATCACAGAATAAATATGAGTGAACAGTGTAACGCTATTGCAAAAAAAGCAAACATCATTCTGGGATGCATTAGCAGGAGTATTGTAAGCAAGACATGAGAAGTAATTGTTCCGCTCTGTTCCGCGCTGATTAGGCCTCCACTGGAAAATTGTGTCCAGTTCTGGGCGCCACCTTTCAGGAAAGATGTGGATAAATTGGAGAAAGTCCAGAGAACAGCCACAAAAATGATTAAAGGTCTAGAAAACGTGACCTATGCGTGAAGAGTGAAAACAATGGGTTTGTCCAGTCTGGAGAAGAGAAGACTGAGAGGGGACATGATAACAGTTTTCAAATACATAAAAGTATGTTACTAGGAGGAGAGAGAAAAATTGTTCTTAACCTCTGAGGATAGGACAAGAAGCAATGGGCTTAAATTGCAGCAAGGGCGGTTTAGGTTGGACATTAGGAAAAACTTCCTAACTGTCAGGGTGGTTAAGCACTGGAATAAAGGGCCTATAGAGGTTGTGGAATCTCCATCATTATTTTTAAGAGCTGGTTGGACTAACAGCTGTCAGGGATGGTCTAGAAAATACTTAGTCCTGCCTTGAGTGCAGGGGACTGGACTAAATAACTTCTTGAGGTCCCTTCCAGTTCTATGATTCTCTGGAATATGGGTGACCATTTATATGTATAACAATATTACAAAATTTCAATTAATCTTACTAAATATGCCATGTAAGGTATCAGTCGAAAAGTTACGATTTGTAAGTATGATCATCTTGTTTATATGTATGTATCATCTTTGCATCGTGAGTTATAAATGTGTGATATGTCTGTGTTGTGTTTCTGGGTGACACCCCCAGACAGATTGGCATCAGCACTATCCAGTTTGTTTGATGGCCCATCAAGGGTAATCAGCTATATCTGTTGGGTCGCCCTCAAAGCTATATAAGTAGGATAGAATTATAATTATGTAGTAGTAGAAATAAAGATAGACAAAAGAGTATATAGGTATTGTAAAAAGGTATAAATATCAGTTGTTGTGCCGTTGAATTTCACTCTGTAACAAATGCAAGGCCAAAGTGCTAATTATTTCAGGCCAGTACAGGACAAAGAGTCTGTGCTGGAAAGTGATAAGAACTTTGAGGAAACAAATGCTGTTCTTTAAAACAACACCCTGATGCTCTTCCCCCGCAGGGGCCCCTTGTCATGCCTATGTAAATCTTGGTATCCAAAGAGGGAAAAATAGATAGTGGGATAAAACTTGTTAAATGAATCAAGAGTCATAGATTGTGTTGTTAAGTAAAAGAATGAATGATGAGTGCATGGAATTGAGAGCCTGAAGCAGGGACATAATTGGTTAATAAATGGTGCCAGCCTAATCCTAAGAATTTCAACCTTGATATCCGTGGGCCGAAGAATATGCAAAGTGGAGATAACCGGGTGACCCCTGGAGGGCGAAACGCATCAAGGAAGAGCAAGAAGATAACACCTAGCCATCATGGAGCCATCATGGATGTACCACCTGCTGATTGAGCTGATTGATGGTCATCTCAATTGTAAATTCAGCATGATGAAGCAACTTCCATAGACTTGTATTGAACCAGAGACCTATAAAAATTGGGTCTAGGGACTGTGTTCTTTGAGTCTGGTTCTACGACCACCCTTCAGGAGCATCGGATGCGCATCTGACAACGACTCGGCTCCACTCTCGTGTCCAGGCCACCTGGCCAGTGACTTGGCACGAGCAACATCTAGGCTGGTAACTATAACAACCTTTATGTAGAACCTGTGTGTGAATGTCTGTGTGTGTGAATGGATCTATATAGAAATTGCATATAGGAATATTTTGTTGTATTTACAATAAACGTGGCAATTTGCCTTGTCCCTCTCACAAGATCCTGTTGGTATCATTTTTATTAGTGTAACATACCAGCGTTTCTCAAACGGGGCTCCGCAAGGACACTCCAGGGGGTCCGAAGACCCTGCTGACCAAGTCCTCTACCTCCCTCCCAGTACCTTCTGCATGCCAGAGAACAGCTGTTCAGCAGCATGCAGGAGGCACTGGGAGGGAGGGGAAGGAGTGGGCATGGGGGGCGCTCGGGGAGGGGGCAGAAAGACACAGGGAAGAGGAGAAGCAGGGGTGGACCAGGGGCGGGAAGATGTGGGTGAGGCCTTAGGGGAATAGATGGAATGGGGGTGGGGCCTTGAGCTGAGCAGGGGGTTGGGGGTCTGCAAAAAAATTTAAATCAAAATGGGGGTCCTCAGGTTCCTCAAGTTTGAGAATCGCTGAGCTCTAGAATGAACGCATTGAGAGAAGCCAGGGGCTATGCCCAAGAGTCAGTAGGACATGTAGGAACATGCCTATGAACAGGAGACTCCAAGTACCTTTCCATGCCCATGTGCTGTGATCTTCTCTTTGGGACAGAGGAAGTACAAGCCACATGGAAAAGGATAGAAAAAGGCAGCTGCATCACCACTATTTTGTCTTCAATCCTGCTTCTCACCTCTGGAGTAACTTCTCGACAAACTGAAGCTTTGAACAAAGGTCAGACAGACCCATCTAAGCTTTGGATGTGTTCCAGAGGGACTTTACAAGCCAGCAAACTCACCAACGCTGCTAAGAACCTGATATATGGACCTTGAAGTCATATGTATCGGATTGCTTTGATCATTTAACAACTCTCTTCTCTTTCTTTTCTTTTTATTTATAACAAAAACCTTTAGTTTTAGATACTAAAGGATTGACTGGCAGCATGCTATTTTGGGTAAGAGCCAAACTAATATTGACCTGGCAATGTGGCTGCCCCATGGGAGATCAGAAGAACATTTTGTTAACTGAATAGAGCTTTTAAGTAACTTCTAATTTTACTGGCCCTATCTGCTGATTGGGAGCCAGAGACTGGAATGCAATAAAGGGGGCTGTGTGATTTCTTTTTTTCAGCTTCTCAATAACCAGTGTTGGGGATCTGGAGCACAGATTGTGACTGGTTGGTGATTCTAACTACAGTGTTAACCAGCAGTTTTGGGGAAATCTGCTCTCCTTTTTGCAGCCTGCCGTGACCTTGGCATTTTCAGTGTGGGCTACTCTAGGCACCTCAGATCAAAACCCCACCCATCCTGTATAGCCACAGATTATACCCTGAGGTTCCTACTCAGCGGTCATTCAGACAAAATTCCCACTGATTTTGTCCAAGTAAGGAGCTCAGAGTTCAGCTCTTTGATCTGAGTCTGACACTGAGATACCTCCACTCCGGTGGGACCCATCAGGAGTGCGAAGCTGGAGAGATGGTCACAGCTGCAGATGGTGTGAGTGCTGTTCGTCTGGAGATTTTTGCAGCCATCCTCAGCCCAGGTGCCTTTCCCAGGGATGAATTTCCAGTGAACGCAGAGAGTCTCTTCCTCCTCTTTCTTTGCCTGGAAACCAAAACACCCCATCATCACTCCCCTCACTGGGGAGAATACTGTTTCTTTTGTCACACGTTTCAAATAGACAATAATAAACCTGAAGTCATCAACGGCTTCATGACTCTCATTGTGCTGCACATAACAGCCATTTGGGACTTCCCATTGGCAGTGGAAATACAAGCGAGATCCTCCAGCTCCAATAGCACAAGTCCCTGACCCCAGAGCTAAAGTGGTAATTCCCTTAACTCTGGACACTGTGAGGTCTATGACACACAATTGTGAAGTTTTGATTTGAGCCATTAAAAGGCATTCACACACCCACCCACATAAGTTCATGACTTTGTCAAAGACGGCACCATCTCATGCCATTTCCCTGAACTCTTCTATCTATAGGGCAGAGGTCCCCAAACTGTGGGGTGCGCCCCCCTTTGGAGGGACATGACAGGTCCTGGGTCAGCCCCCATGGGGGGCAGAAAGGAAGCACCACCCAGCCCCTCCCCACCCTGAGCTCTGCTCTGGTCCCACCAGTAGTCGCATCCCTGACTTCCAGCCCCATGTCTGGCACCGTCCCCAGCTTCAGCATGGCTCCACTCCCAGCCCCAGCCTCTTGCAGCTCCATTCCCGGCCCAGGCTGGGGGAAGGGGCAGGGCTGGGAGTGGAGCCGCACCTCGCCATGGACTCAGCTGCTGGCCCCCATCGCAGCCTGGCTCCTGCTCCATTCCTGCTCCCAGCCTCAGCTCCCAGCCACGGCTCTGGCCCTGCTTCCAGACCCAGACCCACCACCAGCTGCAGTCCCAGCCTTGGCCCCCTTACCCCTGTCTGTGTCCTTTCCTCCTGCCCCCGAGCCATGGCCCCGCTCCCGGCCCTGGCTCAGGGGGAGGGCTGTGAATGGGGTCGGGGGGGTGCGACCCTCAAAACTTTGGGGACCACTGCTATAGGGAATTGCCTTCCATTTATTCCTGCTCTAAGGAGTGAGCCAGGCACAATTGTTATTCCTGAGCATTTTACATGATTAATCATAACCCAGTCAGGCCTGGAGTGAAAGCTATGTAATGTCCTCCCCAGCGTCAGGACTGAAGAAGCTCCCTCTCTTTCTCAGAGAACTGTTTCTCAGTCCAGAAAGGCAGCAGAACTCAAATGCGCTGCAGGACACGCACCTTTCAAGTGACCAGCTGGAGTCCCGGGCACACAGCAAAGTAAAAGGATCTACACTCACCTGTCTATGGCGCAGGGTGAAATTCACAGGTTTGGAGAGGTTCATGGGCCTCCCATCTCCGATAGCCCCACTCACCACCCTGGAATTCAGGTGAAAATTCCTCATTTTCTCATCAGCCATTAGATCTCCCTCATCAAGTAATGTCGTGCTAATGATGCAGTCCAGGGTGGAGTAAGAAATAAAAGCAACAGCCCAAGGATCTGAAAACATGAAATGATGCCTCATCATAGAGACAGGGACACTGAGACAAAGAAAGAACAAGCCAGGTGCCAAAGGTCACAGCGAGTCTGGGGCAGAGCTGGGAAAAGAACCCAGGAGTCCTGGCTAGCATTTTGAGCTTTAACCACTCGAATATGTTGCCTCCTCCCTCTTCTTCCACAGAAGCACTTCTGTGTTGGAAACATCTGGCGTGCACGATAGGAGTGTGATTCCTAAAGTGCACGAATGTACATTAAAGCACACTAGGGAACCTTTAGTGCACACTAATAGGGTCTATATGGACCAATTAATGCACGGTTAGTTAGTGCTCTTTAGAAATTGTATCCCCATACTGCACATTATCCAGCTCGATACACAGCCCTAGGTGAAAGGCACTGAGGTGAAGCCATAGTTTTTCTTGGTTAGGAGAGGAAGAGGGGTTTGGTTAGTGAGGAGCTTTCCCTGGGGCTAAAGAATTAAGAACCAGTCCCAGTTACATCATACTGGCCTGAAAATTGGAGTAAAATTGGTCAATATTATCCTGGTTCCATTCCAGGAAGTCACACACGTCAACCTGGGGCCCAGCTGGGCTCATCCTCAGGACATCATGTGTTGGGCCAACGGATCTCTGATCTTTCCATTCTCTGGACCAATTCATATGCCCATCAAAGCTTCTCTCTCCTCCCTGCCCCACATGGGTTGGTTTTCATGCTGAGGGACAGCCAGGAATGAAAGGCTCTGCACAGCTCAACGGCCTGAGAAACACTGGCTCAGCCAACAAGGTCCACACTAGTGTCAGGATAACAAAGGCAAGCAAGCCAGCGTGGGGCGAGAGGAAGGGGAGAACTAGGGCCAGGGTTTGGTGTCTAAAGGGGTGAGTGCCTGGGAAGCACCAGGATGGTACCTTCTGTGGCTGCTCTGGTGACGGCATTGCAGTGAACATCCATTGTCTCCTCCTGACCTCTCAGCCTGAAGACCTCATCACGGCAACTTGCAGCTCGGACGAGGAGCGTCTCGATAGCTGTGGAGTGAAATGGCAACGCCTCTTGCTGCAAAAGTAAGGCAGGTTTGGAGCTACACTATCTCAGAATCCCACCACCCCTACCCCTTCCTCCTCATCTCCATCTCTCTGTGTTTCCCTGAGCCCCTCTGGCTGACCTTCTGTGATCCATCATGCCTGCGCCCCCATGAAGATGCCACTGTGCCAAGAGGCAGAAGGCAACTTCTCCCTGCTGCCTCACCTCTGCGCTTTAGCAGGGGAAGCAGCAAGAAGGGGTATTGCTGCGACAGGGAGTGAAAGGAGGAACTAATGGCAGCTGCCTGTGGCGACAGGAGATTGGCATTGCTTTTAAACCCCTCTCAGGCAGCTGCCATTGCTGCAAAGCCCCAGGGCTGGGTTTATGGGTGGTGGGTAGCATAGGCCGGGGAAGGCTGTGCCTCCCTAAACAGCCTGGCATGGCCCCGCCCATGCTTTGCCCCCAGGCTCCCTCCTGCCTGCTTCCAGTTCCCTTCCGACTCTTCCATGGCTGAGAGGCTGGGGCAGGCAGGCTGGGGCAGGCAGGTGCTCACAAGGCCCAGGGCTGGGGGCGCTGGGGCTGGGGCCATGCCACGTCACGCTGTCTGCCCATCTGCCCGGCGCTGGAGTTGGGGATGCTCCGGCTGCCCAGCACTCTAGGGCTGGGGGTTCTCTGGCTGCACTACCCAACTGACGCTCCGGGTCTGGGGTAGCGCGGGGTGCGAGGCAGGTTTCTCTGGGCTCTAGTGGAAGACGGGGGATAGAAGAGGAGGGGATGGGCCTTGGGCAGAGAGGGAGGGGCCTGGGGCTAGTTTCTCTCAATGGTTAACGTCTCTCAGTGGCTCATTCAGCTGCCGCCCAGGGCTGGGTTTTAAACCCTGAGAGAGGGGCAGTGAGGCTGCAGTGGTGTTCTGCACTGAAAAGAGTATAACCCCCATCTCACAGCTGCCACGAGGCGATGTGGGAGCCTCTCATCCTCCTCACCCATAAACTCTGTTGTCACGTTCTGGGTCTTATTCTCCGGAGACCGCAAAGCAACCGTCAGTGCAGCCAATTCCACACTCTGCAGGAGGAAGGTCACGGCGGAGGCCACCTCCCACTTGCTCTTGCTCCCACCAGTACTGAAGATGGAGCTATTCAGCAAGGAACCAAAGGGGTGAGCAACTTCCTGGGTTAGGGAAAGGAAACACCCTGAGAAGGACGGAGGATTTCAGTGGTTCATGAGCCACATTCTTCAGACTCCCAGGGGAACAACGACCCTCTTAGGGACATACGGGTTCATAGTGACCTTCCCACTCAGAGGGACTGCAGCTTTCTCCAAGAGGGAGCCCTTTACTGAGCGAGTGAGGCTACTGAGGCTTGCTCAGGACTTCACAGTAACCTGAAGCCAGGGTACGTCTAACACTGTGTGTCATTCGCTCCTCACCCCTGGTCCCTTCAGTGTAGGTGCCAGAGAACATTACAACCAATCAGCAGACATCTCGGTTCTCTCTGTGTTGCCCCCGGAAGCAATTTGGATCTTCCTAGGACCAGTGGGGACAGAACCCAGATCCCCTGCCACTTCAGCTAGAGATCATGCACATGCGCACACACACCCCTTTTCTGAAGAGCAGCTACAATTTCCCCCAAAGTGAGAGGGCTATACCAATGCGCAGGGCATTTGGCCATGGAGCGCCCACCCACGTAGGGGCAGAACCTCTAACCTCCAGCGATGCTGCTCTGCCCTCTGCACACATGGTCTCCAAATTCACTAAGGTTGAATTCATGAAGGAGCAAAATTCACTGGTGCTGCCCTGCAGAACAATCAGAGGAAATGGGTTATTTCTACAAGCATGGAAAGGCCACCCAAAATTAAGGTAAATGGTTCCTCATCGTGATCTTGCTTTGACCTATGGTTGGCTGGCTGTCCCACTACAATGTCCACAGATTAAGACATGTTAAGGCTAAGTGTGCTGAAGCCCACAGACGTGCTGATATTTCACATAGTATTGAAGGTTGAGTTTTCAAAAGCACTTTGTGTTGGACTGATTCTGCTCCCACTGAAGTCAGTGGTAAACCTTGGATAAGCAGAGAATCCTCAGGCTCAAAGTTTTCTGTGTACTCTTTGTGAAAACCCTCAAAGCCCAAATAAACCCCTTACACGTACCTGCTGAAAGATATCTTTGCACATCTTCAACAGCTCTTTTATCTGTTGAGTCTCAGTCTGGCATTTAAAGGTAACATCTAGCAACACAAAGAGAGGCACGGACAATTACATCAAGTCAATATCTGCAGGGCTAAGGTTTTCAAAAGTGTCTCGTGATTTCAGACATCTTAAAAGGGCCCTGACTTTCAAAAGTGCTGAGCACTCACCCTTTAAGGTGTCAGGTTAGGCAACCAAAATCACAAGGCGATTTTGAAAATCTTGGCCAAAGTGACACACCTAAGACCACACTCACACGGACTCTATGACGGAGCTGGAAATGGAAGCTTGATCAATTGCATCCCAGCCTAACATTTTAGCCACAAAGGCCATCCTTTCTTCCTTCCAGAATACAAAATTGATGATCTCCTGAAACCCAGCAGGTGTTTTCTCCCTTTAGCTCCATTGATCCCTTTAGCCCTGTCTGACAACTTTCAACTGAGTTTATAATCAGTTAGCAATACATTCAGCCCTAAAAGCCTGGTCTCATCAAGGTATGTCTACATGACGATGGTGATGGAAGGGTTCTTCCATTGCTGTAGTAAATCCGCCTCTCAGAGGTGGTAGCTAGGACAAGAGAAGAAGTCTTCTGTTGACCTTGTGTTGCCTACCCTGAGGCTTAGGCTGCCTTATGATTGACTGAAGTTTTAGGTGTTGAGCAGGCCTCAGTTACACTAAAAGCCTTACGTTGTTCTGGCCTGGAAAAGGCAGTTCAAGTGGCTGGAAAAGGCTTCTAAGAATGTTCCCTGCGGACCCTCCACAGCGAGTGTGGAACTGGTATAAGGGCCTTTACATGATCTTGGCTTCATCTGCAAGGCAGATCAAGGATGTGGTCAGAACATACCATGCTACAGCTACTTTCTAGTTCTCAGGGGCCATGGGAAGCAGAGGGTAAATTACAGCAACCCTGCATGGTCCCAGAATGCACAGAGCACAAAGGTGGCTCAAAGCGACCTGTTCCTCCATCATTTCTGTTCCCTGGTGCAAGCACAGGACTGGTATAAGTAAGAATCAGGCACAAAATTCCCTTGGGTACCCAGAGGGCATCACAACCAAGTGTGGGAGGAAAAGTGCAATGGTCCTTAAACCAATTCAGACCAGCTGGCGAGCAGCTGCCTAACTGCATGAGCTGGGCGGAAACTAGTAGAGTGCAGCTAGCAACACAGGTACAATCTTAGGCCTGGACTACACCTAAAACTTCGGTAGATCTAGCTATGTCACTCAGCGGTGTGAAAAATTCACACCCCTGAGAGACGTAGTTAAGGCGTCCAAAGCCCAGTGTCGACACCACTAGGTTGACAAAAGAATTCTTCCGTCAACCCAGATACCAGCTCTCGGCGGGGTGGATTCACTACAGTGACAGAAAAACCCCTTCCATCGCTGTACCAAGTGTCTACACGACAGTGCTTCAGAGGCACATCTGCAGCGCCGTACCTGCTGCTGTAGCTTCTGTAGTATGGACACAGCCTGAGTAACTGTGGCTAGTGGTGGCCTAGGATGGCATGCTGGGCCAAATTCTCAGCTGGTGTAACTCAATGGAGCCCCATCAAAATCAACAGACTTTACACCAGGCCCATGGTTGCCTCCCCGGTTGTGACACTGTTTTCTTTGCAGCATGCACAGAAAACGTGGTCAAAATAGATTTAAAACCCAGGCTACTCACTCTTCCTGCAGGAACCCGGAATCCCATAGCTGTCCATGGCAGCAGTGCCAACACTCAGGAGTGCGAATGGAGAGCTGGCATGTTCCACAGCATGGGATCTCATGGCAGGTCCAAGCGTACGCATGCCCCAAACGAACTCAGTGCCAGGGACTCGGTTCCACTCCACATCCCTTAGAGGCTGATTGTCTAAGATGATGGCGCCAGTCTCCGATGTATTGGCCACCATCAAGGCAAAGTTCTCAAAGCCCTCCTGCTCATTTATAGAATACATCAGGCAGTAACTGGCAACATCTGGAACATTCATCAGGAAGGCGTGGGAGGAATTAGGGATAGCTGCGCCCAGGCTGTAGAACACCACCTGGATGCTCACGTTAGCAGAGATGTAGACTGGGATTGAGGGCTTGACAGGAAGTTGGAGTACATTGCCTCCTGTTAGAGTAACATTTTCTTGCAGGTCCCCTCGTTGATACAACACAGTCGTGCTCTGGGAAGCAGTGATATAGACTATGTCATCTACTTTCTGCCAGGGTAAGGGAGGAATGATGTATGTTGTTCCCCAGCTGCAGACTGGTAGGAGCTGCTCAAAGACGTGGTTGCATTTTGTGCTATTACAAAAACACACCTGGCCAACCAAGACGGCCACTGGCTTTTCTGAGACAATCCTGGTGCCAGACAGATCTTCTATGCCTTGTAACTGGATGACATGGAAACTGAAGGGCTTAAATTTCAGTTTGCTGCCAGTGGTGTGAACCTGTGTTAGGTAATGTAACTTGCCTTTCACATGGACCTCCACGGAGTTGGGCTCCTGGTACGTTATAATAGAGAACTCTGGGTAACTATCGAAGGATTCCGTGGAGGGAGTCACTACGTAGTGTTCATTTCCCAAGCTGGAGATAGGATACAGCACAGTGGTCTCAGGGCTCACATGTTTGTTGCTGACAGACACTACCGAGATATCTTTGTCAGCCTTGACTAGGACCACCTTGGAGACCACGTCACTGCCCTTAACTCCCACTGACTCTGGTAGCCTGACCCGCACCATCTCTCCCTGATTTACCATAGTCTTATTCTCAAACCTTGCCCCGTGAAACAGGTAATTGGGGATGGAAACAGACACTGAAGTGAAGGCAAAGTAGCCAGTAATTTGCATTTCAAATTGACTCGAGTTCCCACAGTCCTCCATGTAGGAGGTGATGAATTCTCTTCCCAGAGTCTCAGTCTGACATGTGCCTGCAAGGAAAAATAGCAATAAAATGTTAGAGGTGGAGAGAGACACTGTCAAGAGGTGGATAGAGTAAAAGGGACTGGATCAACTTTGTTCAGGTCAAAAATTAAGACCCAGTAAAAAGAAATGGAGCTTGAAAATCTTAATGCAGCTAGAAATTTTCCCCATTATATTTTTAATCTAAATGAAAATATTTTTTATTAATAGTACACATTATTTTAAATAATGAACAAGGACAACTTAGACAGCTTAGAACCCAACAAAGACTTTGGAACCAAACATGACTTCGGGGAACGTTCCAATCTGGATCAGAACTCCATGATTGTCCCTGATCTCTATAATTGTTGAGAACTAGAATCCTGGATCGAAACACTCATGGAAACACAGAAAAATGTCAGATCCAGATGCACACTTAATGATTTGGACTCAGCTCTAAGAATAATTGTTTCTCCTTCCCTAGCACCTCCTATCTAAGCTCCAAACACGTTACAGACAGACATTCAATAATTCTTAGTCCCACCAGGAGATGGATCAATATTACTGTCCCCATTGCACTGAGCGGAAAACTAAGGCACAGAGAGGATTAGGAGCTTGCTCAAAGTAACCCCACAAATCAGCAGTAGAACTAAGAATAGAATCCAGGTTTCCTACTCTCAGTCTCTTGTGCTCTAAGCGTTAAAACCTATAGAACTGTAGTCTGTTGTGTTGAGAAGGGTAGGTGCCTTGGGCCTATTTGGCTCAGGTGATAATAAAACCCTTTTGTACTGTTACAACATTAAACCCATAAGTGTGGTTTGGGTCTTGTGTCAAGTTATCGCTGGCACCGTTTCCTGTTGTGACCACCACCGTTAAATATATATATACAGAAAGAAACAGAGAGAAAGAGAGAGAGAGAGAGAGAGAGATAACCTTTCTTTAAACATACATAAGAAACAGATTAATAAAATTACAATTTAAAAAGTTCAATAAAAGTTTCATTTAATCAGTTTCCTTTATTTCCCTTTTAGTTATATAGGGCCAGATCTTCAGACAGTGTAAATCAGTGTAGCACCACTGAACCCCCTGAACATCTGGAGTATTGCAGTTTTGGTACCCCCACTACAGAAGGGATGTGGACACATTGAACTGAGTCCAGTGGAGGGCAATGAAAATTATTAAGGGTCTCGGGCACATGACTTACAAGGAAAGGCTGAGGGAACTGGGGTTAATTTAGTCTACAGAAGAGAAGAGTGAGGGGGTTTTGGTAGCAGCCTTCACTACTTGAAGGGGGGTTCCAAAGAGGATGGAGCTCAGCTGTTCTCAGTGATGGCAGATGACAGGAAAAGGAGCAATCGTCTCAAGTTGCAGTGGGAGAGGTGTACGTTGGATATTAGGAAACGCTATTTCACGAGGAGCGTGGTGAAGCACTGGAATGGGTTCCCTAGGGAGGTGGTGGAATCTCCATCCTTAGAGGTTTTTAAGGCCTGGCTTGACAAGCCCTGGCTGGGATGGTTTAGTTGGTGTTGGTCCTGCTTTGAGCAGGGGATTGGTCTAGCCCAGTGCTTCTCAAGCTATCTGATGTGGGGGACCAGCAATTTTTTTTCCAATGTGCGCACAGACTTACAGCCAATGGCTTGCAGACCAGCGCCGGTCCACGGACCACCACTTTGAGTAGCACTGGTCTAGATGACCTCCTGAGGTCTCTTCCAACCCTAATATTCTATGATTCTATGATCCTACAAATGGAGCTAAATCCTGAGAGGCATTGAGGACCGGCAGCCAGGGCCGGCCCTAGACCAAATGGTGTGCATCCCCTTCCATTTGTTAAACCTTTATATACCTTATTTTTGATTGCATTTGTAGTCCATTTCATGACTTTGATGCACGATTTGTATGCATGCTTTATCCCTGTCTCATGAGATTAACGGGTGATACTAGGGTTGCCAGGCATCCGGTTTTCAACTGAAATGCCCAGTCGAAAATGGGCCCTGGCGGCTCCGGACAGCACCACTCACCGGGCCATTAAAAGTCAGGTCGGTGGTGCAGTGAGGCTATGGTAGGCTCCCTGCCTGCCCTGGCTTTGCGTAGCTCCCCGGAAGCAGCCAGCACGTCCGGCCCCTAGGCTCAGCGGTGATCAGAGAAGCTCCAAGTGCTGCCGCTGCACCCAGGGCCAGCTCCGCAGCTCCCATTGGCTGGGAACTGTGGCCAATGGGAGCTGTGGAGACAGCGCCTGTGGGCATGGGCAGTGCACACTGCACAGAGCCACCTGGCTGCACCTCTGCCTAGGGGGCAGAACATGCCGGCCACTTCTGGGAGAAATGTGGAGCCAGGGCAGGAAGGGAGCCTGCCTTAACCCCGCTGCGCCACCGACGGGGAGCTGCCTGAGGTAAGCGCCGCCCATCCAGAGCCCCCACCCTGAACCCCCTGTGTCCAGTTTGGACCCCACAATACAAGAAGGATGTCGAAAAATTGGAAAGAGTCCAGCAGAGGGCAACAAAGATGATTAGGGGGCTGGAGCACGTGATTTATGAGGAGAAGCTGAGGGAACTGGGATTCATAGAATCATAGAATATCAGGGTTGGAAGGGACCTCAGGAGGTCATCTAGTCCAACTCCCTGCTCAAAGCAGGACCAATCCCCAACTAACTCATCCCAGTCAGGGCTTTGTCAAGCCTGACCTTAAAAACTTCTAGGGAAGGAGATTCTACCCCCTCCCTAGGTAACGCATTCCACTGCTTCACCACCCTCATAGTGAAAAAGTTTTTCCTAATATCCAACCTAAATCTCCCCCACTGAAACTTGAGACCATTACTCCTTGTTCTGTCATCTGCTACCACTGAGAACAGTCTAGATCCATCCTCTTTGGAACCCCCTTTCAGATAGTTGAAAGCAGCTATCAAATCCCTCCTCATTCTTCTCTTCTGAAGACTAAACATCCCCAGTTCCCTCAGCCTCTCCTCATAAGTCATGTGTTCCAGTCCCCTAATCATTTTTGTTGCCCTCCGCTGGACTCTTTCCAATTTTTCCACATCCTTCTTGCAGTGTGGGGCCCAAAACTGGACACAGTACTCCAGATGAGGCCTCACCAATGTCGAATAGAGGGGAACGATCACGTCCCTCTATCTGCTGGCAATGCCCCTACTTATACATACCAAAATGCCATTGGCCTTCTTGGCAACAAGGGCACGCTGTTGACTCATATCCAACTTCTCATCCACTGTAACCCCTAGGTCCTTTTCTGCAGAACTGCTGCCTAGCCATTCGGTCCCTAGTCTGTAGCGGTGCATTTGATTCTTCCGTCCTAACTGCAATTGTCCTTGTTGAACCTCATCAGATTTCTTTTGGCCCAATCCTCCAATTTGTCTAGGTCCCTCTGTATCCTATCCCTACCTCCAGCGTATTTACCACTCCTCCCAGTTTAGTGTCATCTGCAAACTTGCTGAGGGTGCAATCCACACCATCCTCCAGATCATTTATGAAGATATTGATCAAAACCGGCCCCAGGACCGACCCTTGGGGCACTCCACTTAATACCAGCTGCCAACTAGACATGGAGCCATTGGTCACTACCCGTTGAGCCCGACAATCTAGCCAGCTTTCTATCCACCTTATAGTCCATTCATCCAGCCCATACTTCTTTAACTTGCTGACAAGAATACTGTGGGAGACAGTGTCAAAAGCTTTGCTAAAGTCAAGGAACAACACGTCCACTGCTTTCCTTTCATCCACAGAGCCAGTTATCTCGTCATAGAAGGCAATTAGATTAGTCGGGCATGACTTTCCCTTGGTGAATCCATGCTGACTGTTCCTGATCACTTTCCTCTCCTCTAAGTGCTTCAGAATTGATTCCTTGAGGACCTGCTCCATGATTTTTCCAGGGACTGAGGTGAGGCTGACTGGCCTGTAGTTCCCAGGATCCTCCTTCTTCCCTTTTTTAAAGATGGGCACTACATTAGCCTTTTTCCAGTCATCTGGGACCTCCCCTGATCGCCATGAGTTTTCAAAGATAATGGCCAATGGCTCTGCAATCACATCTGCCAACTCCTTTAACACTCTCAGATGCAACGCATCCGGCCCCATAGACTTGTGCACATCCAGCTTTTCTAAATAGTCCCGAACCACTTCTTTCTTCACAGAGCGCTGGTCACCTTCTCCCCATGCTGTGCTGCCCAGTGCAGTAGTCTGGAAGCTGACCTTGTTCGTGAAGACAGAGGCAAAAAAAGCATTGAGTACATTAGCTTTCTCCACATCCTCTGTCACTAGGTTGCCTCCCTCATTCAGTAAGGGGCCCACACTTTCCTTGACTTTCTTCTTGTTGCTAACATACCTGAAGAAACCCTTCTTGTTTCTCTTAACATCTCTTGCTAGCTGCAACTCCAGGTGTGATTTGGCCTTCCTGATTTCACTCCTGCAAGTCTGAGCAATGTTTTTATACTCCTCCCTGGTCATTTTTCCAATCTTCCACTTCTTGTAAGCTTCTTTTTTTGTATTTAAGAGCAGCAAGGATTTCACTGTTAAGCCAAGCTGGTCGCCTGCCATATTTACTATTCTTTCTACACATTGGGATGGTTTGTCCCTGTAACCACAATAAGGATTCTTTAAAATACAGCCAGCTCTCCTGGACTCCTTTCCCCCTCATGTTATTCTCCCAGGGGATCTTGCCCATCAGTTCCCTGAGGGAGTCAAAGTCTGCTTTTCTGAAGTCCAGGGTCTGTATTCTGCTGCTCTCCTTTCTTCCTTGTGTCAGGATCCTGAAGTCGACCATTTCATGGTCACTGCCTCCCAGGTTCCCATCCACTTTTGCTTCTCCTACTAATTCTTCCCGGTTTGTGAGCAGCAGGTCAAGAAGAGCTCTGCCCCTAGTTGGTTCCTCCAGCACTTGCACCAGGAAATTGTCCCCTACATTTTTCAAAAACTTCCTGGATTGTCTGTGCACCGCTGTATTACTCTCCCAGCAGATATCAGGGTGATTGAAGTCTCCCATGAGAACCAGGGCCTGCGAACTAGTAACTTCTGCGAGTTGCCGGAAGAAAGCCTCGTCCACCTCATCCCCCTGGTCCGGTGGTCTATAGCAGACTCCCACCACGACATCACCCTTGTCGCTCACACTTCTAAACTTAATCCAGAGACTCTCAGGTTTTTCTGCAGTTTCATACTTGAGCTCTGAGCAGTCATACTGCTGTCTTACATACAGTGCAACTCCTGCACCTTTTCTGCCCTTCCTGTCCTTCCTGAACAGCTTATATCCATCCATGACAGTACTCCAGTCATGTGAGTTATCCCACCAAGTCTCTGTTATTCCAGTCACATCATAATTCCTTGACTGTGCCAGGACTTCCAGTTCTCCCTGCTTGATTCCCAGCCTTCGTGCATTTGTATATAGGCACTTGAGGTAACCTGCTGATCGCCCCTCTTTCTCAGTATGAGGCAGTATGAGATTATTTAGTCCGCAGAAGAGAAGAATGAGAGGGGATTTGCTTTCAACTACCTGAAAGGCGGTTCCAAAGAGGATGGATCTAGACTGTTCTCAGTGGTACCAGATGACAGAATGAGGAGTAATGGTCTCAGGTTGTAGTGGGGGAGGTGTAGGTTGGATATTAGGAAACACTGTTTCACTAGGAGAGTGGTGAAGCACTGCAATGCGTTACCTAGGGAGGTGGTGGAATCTCATTTCTAAGAGATTTTTAAGGTCAGGCTTGACAAAGCCCTGGCTGGGATGATTTAGTTGGGGATTAGGTCCTGCTCTGAGCAGGACGTTGGACTAGATGACCTCCTGAGGTCCCTTCCAACCCTGATATTCCATGATTCTATGTGTGGCCTCGCCAGTGCTGAATAGAGGGGAATAATCACTTCGCTCAATCTGCTGGCACTGCTCCCACTAATACAGCCCAATGTGCCACTGGCCTTCTTGGCAATAAGAATTTCCCCACGCTTCTAGTTTCTACATGAAATTGATCAGGATCTCAATTTTCATTTGCAATTCTGTAATACTCACAGCTCCTTAAAGAGGAAGCTGCCAAAACGACAGATCCAGAGTTACTGCTACTTCATTCTCCCTCGCTCCTTTCTGACAGACTTCCAGGGACTGCAGTCCAGTATAGGAAGTCACCAGCTACCGCTTTCTGAGCCCACCTCTGGCTTTTCAGTATGGCCTAGTGACACTATTAAAAGACCTCTCAGTGGGACATGGCAGCAGAAAGAGGTTCTTGTCCACCATGGGACAGAGTGTGAGCAGACTAAAACTAGAATACCCTAAGGAGTGACAGAGGGAGAAAGAGGGAGTGAATGAATAAACGAACACAGAGAAGGAGGAATTATCCCTGACACCCAATCTTCCCTGTTCTCAAAGTTCTGGGTTTTCCCTTCAGGGCCTGTTTAGAACCTGAGGTGGACCCACCCCTCTGGGCATTCCGCTGCGCCTAATGACCCAGATGCAGTGAACCCCCACATTAGAGTCCAGAGAATGCTGTTGAGAGCTGCCAAGCCAATACCAGCTTCGTGGCAGACACTCTCCATGGGATTCACTTATTATGGGCACAGAAACGTTACACAAGGCATTATGTTTCACTAACCTGAGAAGTTACCAATTCTGTTTGTCGTCTGGGCGCTTGCTGGTGGTAGAAACCAGAACAGTCCAAGGAGGAAAAACACTTGAGAGAAGATGAACAAAGTTTGTTTAAAATCTAAGATATGGCAGTAAACAACACAGGGAGACATTACTAAATAAAGGAGTCTAAGCACCTTTGTATGAGTCTGACCCTAAACTCAGTTACACTGGTATCAATTTGGAATGACTCCATTGATTTACTTTTATTGGCGTTATCCTGAATTTATCCTGGGACTTAGGAGGTCAGAAATAGGATCAGGGCATTGGACCTCATTGATGTGGGGAGAATGGAAGGTAGACACTGGATTTTTCCATTCTCGTCTCATCCTCTGATGCCCTGTAGGAGGCAGCTCGGAAGCTGGAGTCTGAGTAGCTTCTCAATGGCCTGGGGCAGGGTGTCATGGAGTCACAGGGTCTGGTCTATGCCACATCCTGTAACCAGTCCCTTTGGAGAGATCCCTGTAGTGTGCTGGGCCCCAAGGACCCACACAGTTCCACAGGGGCAGACCCGTGGCCTCCAAAACTAGGCCTTTGGGTGCCAGCAATCCCCATCATTTTCCATGGCTCCCAGTAGTAAGTCCAGCAGAGCCAGACTCCAGTGGGAGGTTTGTTCTTTACTCCTTCAGGGAACAATGCTCTCAGTGAGTATTTTCAGTAATGCCAGGCAGCCTTTTCAAAACAAGCTAAGAATGTATTAGCCACCTGGCCTGCAGAATCCGACAGTCCTTACTGTAGCATAGAGAGGCACAGGTTAAGACATGGTCCATGCTGACCAATGCCAGGGCTCCCATGAGCCAGGCTGCTGTAGGAACAAACCATCTTGGCGCTCTCTCGCCGTCTCTGTTCCTTTAGTTTCAGGTGTGTTTCCTGTGTCTCTGAAAGCTCAGCTCTAAACCCAGCCCCCTGTCACCTTTCCCCTTTGTTCTCCCGCTCAGTGCATTTGGTTTGCTGCCCTGCAAGCCTCCAGCTATTCAGAGGATAGCGGCTTGCCTGCCACACTCTCCCATACACCACGGCTCTGTCATCACTAACTCGGTTCTACTTACTTGGAGGAAACGCGAAGCCTCGGTGTTCCATGGCTGCTCAGAAGACAAGCTCTGGGATTCTGACCCTGGCACCTTCCAGATTAACCCGAAACAAAACCAAAAGCAGAACTGACACAAACTCGCTCACAGCAACTTCCTCTTTAGTCCCCTTATCTCTGGACTCTGGAAATAGAGTCTATGAGCCAAGTTCACCTCACGGAAGTCAGCAGCTGATCCCACTAAGGGGATGGGCCCTTTATTATTTATTATCTTCCCCAACCCCTGAAGTGTGCTAGGTGCCTGTCACGGAGTCCCCGGGCGATGCTCTGGAACTGCTCCCTACGAAACCAGTCAGGACTCTGGGGAAGTCTCCTTTCTGGGAGCAGACTGTCTTCAGGATACACCGCCCACACAGCTTCCATCTTCCTGGGTCTGACCTCGGAGCATTCAGCATCCTCTGCCCCTCTGTGTGCTTCCCACAGCGACTCCGCCCAGGCGGGACTCCTCGGGAAGCCAAAGGGTCAACTCCGCAATCAGACGTGACTCTCAGCCACCAGTAAAACAGAGGTTTATTAGACGACAGGAACATGGTCTAAACAGAGCTTGTAGGTACAGAGGACAAGGACCCCTCAGCAGGGTCCATTTTGGGGGGCAGTGAGCCAGACAACCACGTCTGCACTTCACTCCATGTCCCCAGCCAGCTCCAAACTGAAACTCTCTCCAGCCCCTCCTCCCCTGGGCTTTGTCCCTTTCCCGGGCCAGGACGTCACCTGATCTCTTTGTCTCCAACCCTTTAGCTCTCACCTTGCAGGGGGGAAGGGCCCAGTCCATCAGTTGCCAGGAAACAGGGTGTTGGCCATTCTCTGTGTCCAGACCCCTGCACACACCTGCCCTCTAGGACTCTGCAATGATCATACACCCTTATCCCACCAGCTAGATACTTAAGAACAGCATAGGGGAAACTGAGGCACCCCCATAATATTCAGAGGAAACATTAAGAACAGTCCCGCCTCGTCACAGTGCCCTCACAGGCCAACAGGGAATCAGACAGTCTTTATGCTGCATATCCCTTAGCTAAAGGGGTACAAGGCTCATGTTTTTAGTGCAGAAGATTCTAGGTACAATCCCTGCTGATGACCCACAGTAGAATGTGTCTTAGGAGAGGGCCCAGAGGAGGGAACTGGGGAAGGAACAACGGGGGTATAGGAATGTCTCCTCACTAGTCACTCGGCGCAGGATGCCCGGGACACTAGGAGGGTAGCTGGGTCAGGATCTATGCACCCAGGCACTCAGTCTGTGACACAGGTTTTGACAAAGATCTGTGTAACTGACCTCCTGGAGTGGAGCAGTCACACAGCTGACTTCTCAGGGACCGAGGAAGGGGTGACGGAGGGTACCCCAATCCAGGTCCCTCTTCTTCAGGATGCTATTTCTGATACGTTTTTGGAAAGTAACCGTGTCTCTTTAAATCAAGATGCAGCTCCAATGTCTGTGATAACAGAAGAGTTGGGACCAGGAAATTGCCAGGGGGTAGTTTGCTGGAATACAAATGACCCAACTGACAGAGAAGGGGGTATTTTCCCCCAGGCTGGTGAGAGACAGGGAGCAGTTACTGGAAGGCTGCTGGGAGAAGGTGAATTTGATCGAAGATTTGTTGGGGAAATGGGTGAGGGGTAAAGAGGTGGCAAATTTTCAAGGAATGCTTGATCTTGTTGCTCAAGAGCATTTCTTAAGTATATGTAAGGCTGAAGTAAACCAGTGTCTATGGGACGAAGATGTCAAGTCTTGGATGAGATGGCTCTTTTAGCTGATGCCTTCGAACAGACTCAGGCATCTATTGACGGCAGGCCACAGAAAGAGGGGTTTAAAACTGATGGGAAGGAGGATCCCATTTTGCCCCTGGGAAGAGAGAAGGGGGTTGGGAGCCTAAATGAGTTATAGAATCTGGCCCTAAGTTAACTTTGCCTGTTTACAAATTTCCCCCGAATGGATTGCAATTCCCTTGAATAAAAACAACAAGGAGTCCTTGTGTCACCTTAGGGACTAACACATTTATTTGGGCATAAGCTTTCATGGGCTATAACCCACTTCATCAGATGTATCTGACGCATCTGATGAAGTGGGTTATAGCCCACGAAAGCTTATGTCGAAATAAATCTGTTCATGTCTAAAGTGCCACAAGGACTCCTTGTTGTTTTTGCTGGTACAGACTAAAACAGCTACCCCTCTGAAATCAATTCCCTTTAATATAGTCATTGTTCAACATTATCCATGGAATAAATTTGCTGAATGATTTATTCAATGTTCAGTTCTCAAGCTGTTTTAATTGATTGCTTAAGTCACCCAGTCTTATTTCGAACTCTTAAATTCTGGTGCCTAAGTCCCCTATAGTTACTATTTTGATAGTCACTGTTAGGATATAGATATTCAGGCCTGTCTGTAAAGGCCTGTACTTTAAGAATTTAGGTGTATTCTTATCACTTGGCTAGTTAGAGGTATAAAAGAAAGAATCAAAATCACTGTCTGCCAGTGTAAGGTCCTTCTCTTACTGTGACAGTCTGAGGCCCTGTCCTTAGGCTAAGGCCTTTGGCTAAGCGACAGAGGCAGCCATAAGCTGGGAAGCGACCGGTCACATCCTCACATTCCAAAGTAGTCACATTGAAAGAAGGTGCTATTGGGTTGTTAGGAATACAATCCTGTCCTGATAGTGCCTATCACCTCCAGAGAAAGGGAAGTGCCTAGAAGATGGAAAAGGAAATTGAGGTTGATAGTTTTCTGTCTGGTAAGAACTCACTTATCAATAGACACAGCTGGGAAACTCTTATGTCTTTATAGATGTAGTTGTGAAATCCTCACTTCTGTATTGTTTTGTCATTATAGTTCCCACTTTGCTGTTGTTTATTGGCATGGTCTCTGTCTGGTTCTGTGATTGTTTCTGTCTGCTGTATAATTAATTTTGCTGGGTGTAAACTAATTAAGGTGGTGGGATATAATTGGTTAGCTAATCATGTTACAATATTTTAGGATTGGTTAGTTAAATTTCTGTAGAATGATTGGTTAAGGTATAGCTAAGACTATTACTATATAAATTAGGGGCAAACAGGAAGTAAGTTGGGATTTGAAAATAAGGAAAAAGGAACTTGTATTTAAGCTTGCTGGAAGTTTACCCCAATAAACATCGAATTGTTTGCACCTTCGGACTTTGGGTATTGTTGCTTTCTGTTCATGCGAGAAGGACCAGGGAAGTAAGTGGGTGAAGGAATAAGCCCCCTAACAGTCACTTCCCACTAAAGCTGTGTGGGGTAGGGAAGATGTAACAACAAAATTCTTGAAAAATTTTCTGTACTTATTCAATGAAATTTTGAAATATAAAAATCTTCAGCCAGCTACATAGTTGCTCAAAAACTATAAAAACTTTGACATTTTTCCTCCCTACATTCTCCCCCCTCCCCCTTTTGTTGAAATTCAAAATGTTCTTGATTATTCCCCCACTCCTTTTTTTGGTTAAAGTTTACCATTTCAATGCATTTGTGATAAATGAAGGGCGGGGGGGGGGAGCTCTCTTTTATGGACACCCAGCCAGCCAATTAGCTAAAAAGTCCCTTTTGGTGGCTGTTCTCTGCTTGCTTTACCTGTAAAGGGTTAACAGAGTCCCCCAGGTGAAGAAAAGGAAGTGGGCACCTGACCAAAAGAGCCAATGGGAAGGCTAGAACTTTTTTAAAAAGACACACGGTAGGGGTAGTGCAGGAGACCTGAAGCTGCAAACTTGGGAGTGGGCAAGCAGTCATCTCCTGAAAATACAAGGAGAGAAGAGTTTTAAGGTCTTCTTTCCCCATAGAAGACAACTAGAGGTAAGATGTCTTCCTGATCCCTAATAGAAATCTTTGTGCTCCCCCACTGAGCAATGAGGAGTGGATGGGAGAATCCTGTGTAACCAGAGGCCAAACGAATAAGGGCACACAGGGAAAGCCCTGTCTCATCCTCAAAACTTGCAGTGCTAGGAGAATGAAAAACCACTCAGACCCATGCCCCTAAGCAATATCAGAGGATAAGACCTGAATGGAAAAAACAGAGTGTCTGGGCTTTAATCTCCTGTCATTTACATCCGGCTTTTACTGGAAATTCTCCTGATCTTATTTACACTGGTATAAATCTGAATTACCTCAGTGACACCGGAGCAACCCCATTGTCTTCAAAAGTTTTGCACAAATCTAACTGATTGGAACTAAGGCCTTGTCTACACTAGGAAGGGTTTGCTGGTATAACTATTTTAAAGAACCCGTCAGGCTCCTTAGAATGGTACTCATAGTATGTAGTTAGGGCTGCCAAATTCTAATAGCACAAAACCGAACACCCTAGCCCTATCCCCTGCCCTGCCCCTGCCCCGAGACGCTGCCCCTGTCCCGCCCCTTCTCCAAGGCCCCCACCTCTCATTCGCTCCATCCCCCCTCTCTCTGTCGCTCGCTCTCCCCCACCCTCACTCACTCGCTCATTTTCACCAGGCTGGGGCAGGGAGTTGGGGGGCAGGAGGGGGTGAGGGCTCCAGCTGGGGGTGTCGGCTCTGGGGCGGGGCCAGAAATGAGGGGTTCAGGGTGCGGGAGAGAGCTCTGGGCTGGGCCAAGAGGTTGGGTGCAGGAGGGGGTGGGAACTCAATGTGGGGGTATTTTTGGCTTGTTTTCTCGGTTTTGGTTTTGATTTTGGGGTTTTTTTTTTTTTGGCCTCGGTCTTCACAGACAAGGTCAGCTCCCAGACTGCTGCACTGGGCAGCACAGTATGGGGAGAAGGTGAGCAGCCCTCAGTGGTGAAAGAACAGGTTAAGGACTATTTAGAAAAGCTGGACATGCACAAGTCTATGGGTCCAGATCTAATGGCTCCAAGAGTGCTGAGGGAGTTGGCTGATATGATTGTAGAGACATTGGTCATTATCTTTGAAAATTTGTGGTGATCGGGGGAGGTCCCGGACAATTGGAAACAGGCAAATATAATGCCCATATTTTAAAAAGGGAAGAAAGAGAACCGGGGAACTACAGACTGGTCAGCCTCACTTCAGTCCCCAGCAAAATCATGGAGCAGGTCCTCAAGGAATCCATTTTGAAGCACTTGGAGGAGAGGAAAGTGACCAGGAACAGTCAACATGGATTCACCAAGGGCAAGTCATGCCTGACCAACCTAATTGCCTTCTATGATGAGATAACTGGCTCTGTGGATATGGGGAAAGCAGTGGATGTGATATATCTTGACCTTAGCAAAGCTTTTGATACAGTATTCTTGCCAGAAAGTTAAAGAAGTATGGATTGTATGGATGGACTATAAGGTGAATAGAAAGCTGGCTAGATTGTCGGGCTCAATGGGTAGTGATCAACGGTTCGATGTCTAGTTGGCAGCCAGTATCAACCCAGACACCCGAACCCAGACATGAGCAGCACCCAGGTGCCCGCAACTCAGAGAACCGCACTTGTAACTCCCCACCCAATCATCCACAGGGTACGCTTCTCGGGGAGCCTTGAGCCTGGTGGGCCCAGACTATCATCGGAGCCTACCTCTAGAAGCAGTGTCTCTGCCAGCACACTCAGACATGGGGCCCTGCTACATTTGTGGCCATTTCGGACACTTACAGCACTAATGTCCTGAGATGGATTGTAGCTTTGGCCAGATCTGCGCCAGGGAATCCCAGACCCGCAAGCCATCCTCCCCGAAGCTGACAACGCCAGAGGAAGTAGGCCCCAAGGCAGTCACGGCCCTCCTCGATTCAGGATGTGGGCACACCCTCATACGGCAGGGAGTCATCCCGAACCCAAAAAGGACCAACGGAGAGATTTGACTCCAGTATGTTCACAGAGACATAAAAGTGTACCCGTGGGTCCAGGTACTCTTAACGATAAATGGGGTGACCGAGGAGATGATGGTAGAGTAGGCCCCCGCCCTTGCCTGTCCCGTCTCTTTTAACTAAGGACAGCCCACGTCGAGTACATTGGTCTGTGGAATGCGAAGAGGCATTCCAAACCTTCAAGGAGAGCCTGTGTCAGGAACCTGTACTATTCAGCCCCAATTTAGACCAAGAGTTCCTGGTCCAGACGGATGCTTCGGAGGTGGGGCTGGGGCGGTCTTGTCCCAGGAGGTGGATGGGGTGGAGCACCCTGTTCTCTACATTAGCTGGAAGCTCTTCCCCAGAGAATGCCACGATGTGATTTATAGAAAAGGAGACCCTCACTATCAAATGGGTGATTGAGGTCCTTAGATACTACCTTTTTGGGAAACCCTTCATTCTGATAACCGATCATGAGCCCTTAGGGTGGTTGGACAACATGAAAACTGCCAACACTCAGCTGATGAGATGGTATCTCACCTTGCCGCAGTATGCCTTCATGACCCTGCCTTGTTGAGACAGATAGGCAAGCCTGCTGCAACACAGACCCAGGGTCTGAACCACGCCCCCAAAGCTGCAGACTTAACTGAAAACAGCTTAAGAAGTGCTCCTGTCTCCAGCACCCAGACACCCAGCTCCCAATGGCATCCAAACCCCAAATAAATCTGTTTTAATCTGTATAAAGCTTATACAGGGTAAACTCATAAATTGTCCACCCTCTATAACACTGACAGTGAGATATGTACAGCTGTTTACTCCCCCAGGCATTAATTACTTACTCTGGGTTAATTCATAGATGCATACATACTAAGGTCAGAAGGGACCATTACGATCATCTAGTCTGACCTGCACAACGCAGGCCACAAAATCTCACCTACCCATTCCTGCAATAAACCTCTCACCTATGTCTGAGCTATTGAAGTCCTCAAATCGTGGTTTAAAGATTTCAAGGAGCAGAGAATCCTTCAGCAAGTCACCCGTGCCCCATGCTACAGAGGAAGGCGAAAAACCTCCAGGGCCTCTTCCAATCTGCCCTAGAGGAAAATTCCTTCCCGACCCCAGATATGGCGATCAGCTGAACCCTGAGCATATGGGCAAGATTCACCAGCCAGATACCCAGGAAAGAATTTTCTGTAGTAACTCGAATCCCAACCCCATCTAACATCCCCTCACAGGCCATTGGGCCTGTTTACCATGAATATTTAAAGATACAGACTGCTGTAGCGGCACGGGAGCCAGCAAACAGAGCTGTAAACAGGGGAGTTTCAGGGGGAGTTTGTAAGGGTAGTTTGTGTTTGTGGTGCTTGTTTGGGGTTTGTTTTTGCTGTGGGAGGGGTGGTGTTTTGGTGTGGTTTGTGTTTCCCAGATTAACAGGATTTAGGTGGGAAGGCGATGACAGATACAGAGGCAGCAGTGGGAGTGACCCAGGCAGTGGAAGACACAGTGAAGATGACTGGATGTGGAAGCTGTGGAATGTGCATGGTCCTGGAGGGGGTACCTGGTAAGAGTTTTTGTCTGCATGAAATGCCGTCTGAGAGAGCTGATGGAGGAAAAGATCCAAGGTTTGGAGATGCAGGTGGAAAGTCTGGTTGAGTTTAGAAAGGGGTTCGAGCAGATTATGGAGCAAAGACATGAGGTATCTGAAGGGAAAAGCTCAGACTTGCAGATGGAAGCAGGACTGAGGAATTCTGAGGGGAGACTGCTGGGTGAGGAAAGTGGTCAGTGGAAGCATGTGACTAAAAGAACCAGGCAGAAGAAAAGATGGGCTAGTGAAGGAGAAATAGAGCTCAAGAACAGGTTTGCAGAGTTGGAAAATGAAGAAGGGGCTCAGCAGGTAGTCACTGAAGGACTAACGGCAAAAATTAAGATGTTTGTACACCAATGTGAGGAGCCTAGTTAACAAAATGGAGGAACTAGAGCTACTGGTTCAGGAAGTGAAACCAGATTTTTTAGGGATAACAGAAA
Organism: Caretta caretta; assembly: GCF_965140235.1. Classification (NCBI taxonomy): domain Eukaryota; kingdom Metazoa; phylum Chordata; order Testudines; family Cheloniidae; genus Caretta; species Caretta caretta. The sequence continues at coordinate 18,124,036 of NC_134225.1, forward strand.
CATGGTGGAATAGTAGTCAAGACTGGAGTACAGGTATTGAAGGGTATGTGCTGTTTAGGAAAGACCGAAATAAAGGTAAAGGTGGAGTTGTAGCATTGTATATCAATGATGAGGTAGAATGTAAAGAAATAAGAAGTGAAGGAATGGATAAGACGGAGTCAGTCTGGGCAAAAATTACATGGGGGAAGAAAACTACTAGACCCTCCCCTGGGATAGTGCTTGGGGTGTGCTATAGACTTCTGGGATCTAATTTGGATATGGATAGAGCCCTCTTTAATATTTTTAATGAAGTAAATACTAATGGAAACTGAGTGATCATGGGAGACTTTAACTTCCCAGATATAGACTGGGGGACAAGTGCTAGTAATAATAATAGGGCTCAGATTTTCCTAGATGCGATAGCTGATGGATACCTTCATCAAGTAGCTGCTGAACTGACTAGAGGGGATGCCATTTTAGATTTGGTTTTGGTGAGTAGTGAGGACCCCATAGAAGAAATGGTTGTAGGGGACAATCTTGGTTCAAGTGATCATGAGCTAATTCAGTTCAAACTGAACGGAAGGATTAACAAAAATAAATCTGCAACTAGGGTTTTTGATTTCAAAAGAGATGACTTTCAACAATGAAGGAAATTAGTTAGGGAAGTGGATTGCTCTGAAGAACTTATGGATCTAAAGGCAGAGGAGGCCTGGGATTACTTTAAATCAAAGCTGCAGAAGCTATCAGAAGCCTGCATCCCAAGAAAGGGGGAAAAATTCACAGCCAGGTGTTGTAGACCAAGTGGGATGAGCAAGCATCTCAGACAGGTGATTAAGAAAAAGCAGAAAGCATACAGGGAGTGGAAGATGGGAGGGATCAGCAAGGAAAGCTACCTTATTGGAGTCAGAACATGTAGGGATAAAATGAGACAGGCTAAAAGTCAAGTAGAGTTGGACCTTGCAAAGGGAATTAAAACCAATAGTAAAAGGTTCTATAGCCATATAAATAAGAAGAAAACAAAGAAAGAAGAAGTGGGACCGCTAAACACTGAGGATAGAGTGGCGGTCAAGGATCTTCTAGGCTCAGATTAATAAACACAAGTGATTTTATTAAGTATAAAAAGTAGGATGCAAGTGGTTTCAAGTAATAACAGACCGAACAAAGTAAGTGGCCAAGCAAAATAAAACAAAACATGCAAATCTAAGCCTAATACATTTAAGAACCTTAATACAGGTAAATCTCACCCTCAGATGTTCCAATAAGCTTCTTTCACAGACTAAAAGAAAAGGAGTACTTGTGGCACCTTAGAGACTAACCAATTTATTTAGTCTCTAAGGTGCCACAAGTACTCCTTTTCTTTTTGCGAATACAGACTGACACGGCTGCTACTCTGAAACCTTTCACAGACTAGACTCCTTCTTAGTCTGGGCCCAATCCTTCCCCCTGGTACAGACCTTGTTAGTTCCAGCAGGCATCTTATGTGAAAAGCAGGGGATTCCACATGACTGGGACCCCTTTGTTCTGTTTGCATCATTAACTGGATGCAACCTAGTTACAATGTCACCAGGCTTGCAGGTAAACAGAGCCATCTACAGTCAATTATTCTAATTAATGGGAGCCATCAAGATTCCGAGCCATTATGAATGGCCCACACTTTGAAGTCCTATTGGAATTATTCAGAATTATATTTCATATTTCTAGTTTTAGATACAAGAATAATACATACATAGAAATAGGATGAACACACAGTAGATTATAAGCTTTGTAATGATACACATTGAAACACGTTCACAATGAAACCCACAAAAGAAAGGAAATAAAAAGCACAGCCAGTTCCCATGGCATGGCTCCAACTTCTCCAGCACAGTCACACTGTGTCATTATCACAACTTCCGTGCCCCACAAGCCCCCCGAAACGCCAGCCTTTCATCAGCTGGGTGCACTCAGTGCTCCCGACACAACCAGCCACTGCATCGAACATCCACAACACTAGTGCTGCTGGGGAAGAACTGCTCTGGCGAGGGGACAGCGTTCCAGTTGCAGTGTGTGGTCTGTGTTGTGTGGGGGACGTGAAGCTCAGCCTATGCTGGGAGCCTCACTAGCCCTTGCAGTCTGGGCTTGGTCTCCTGCATCAGCTCAGTGTTTTGGCTCAAACAGCCTCTGTGCTGAGCCTGAGTTTAACTCCCCCAGGTTAGACATAGAACACTTCTGAAGAACTTCCTCATTCTCGTTAATCACCCCATCTCGTCCCTGCACTAGTTCTGGGCATGATCCTACGCTCGAGTGTGTGGAAGTTCATCATACAGGGCCAGATCCTCAGAGGGTGTGAATGGGTGTTGTTAGGATATAGATATTCAGGTCTGTCTGTAAAGGCCTATACTCTAAGAATTTAGGTGTATTCTTATCACTTGGCTAGTTATAGAGATATAAAAGAATCAAAATCACTGTCTGCTGGTGTAAGGGCCTTCTCTTACTGTGACAGTCTGAGGCCCTGTTCTTAGGCTAAGGCCTTTGGCTAAGCAGCAGAGGCAGCCATAAGCTGGGAAGCGACCGGTCACCTCCTCACATTCCAAACTAGTCACACTGAAATAAGGTGCTATTGGGCTGTTAGGAACACAATCCTGTCGTGATAATGCCTACTGCCCCCAGAGAAAGGGAAGTGCCTAGAAGATGTAAAAGGAAACTTAGTTTGATAGCATGCTGTCTGGCAAGAACTCACTTATCAATAGCTGGGATGTGAAATCCTCACTTCTGTATAGTTTTGTCAGTATAGTTCCCACTTTGCTATTGTTTGTCTGTATAATCTCTGTCTGGTTCTGTGATTGTTCCTGTCTGCTGTATAATTAATATTTTGCTGGGTGTAAACTAATTAAGGTGGTGGGATATAATTGGTTACATAATCATGTTACAATATGTTAGGATTGGTTAGTTAAATTTCAGGAACATGATTGGTTAAGGTATAGCAAAGCAGAAGTCAAGTTTTACTATATAGTCTGCAGTCAGTCAGGAAGTGTGTGGGTGGGTGTGGGTGTGGGAGATGGGAGCAGGGAATGGGGGTAAGGAAATTGGAATCATGTTTTGCTAAAGGGGGAGATGGGAACAGGGAATGGGGCTGGGGAAACTGGAATCCTGTTTGCTAAGGGCAGGAATGGGAACAGGGACACAGGTGTAAGGCTCTGTGGTGTCAGAGCTGGGAAGGAGGATACTAAGGAAGGAAACTGGAATCATGCTTGCTGGAAGTTCACCCCAATAAACATTGAATTGTTTGCATCTTTGGACTTCGGGTATTGTTGCTCTCTGTTCATGCGAGAAGGACCAGGGAAGTAAGTGAGTGAAGGAATAAGCCCCCTAACATCTTGGTGCCGGTGACTCCGATGCATCGCATTGGATAGGTGAGTGGCAGCCTGTAAGTCCCCCTTCCCAACAGTCCGCACAGCTGCTTGGAGGGGGTATCGCCAACTCTCGTGATGGTAGTTGCGGGTTCTGGCAAGGCAGGGTAAAAGATTTTTTTTGGATAAATGGATAAGGAAGAACCAGGGCCAATACCAGGTGCAGGGGTCAACCTGGAATGAGATTAAAAAGGAAATGGAGGAAGTGTTAGGGGACCCAGAGGGATGGGGGGTGGCTGAGGAGCCCGCCCTCCTTGGTATATGGGTAGTGGAAGAAGGTCCCTGCCCATGGGGACTGAATGCCTTCCAGGGAAAGGAGGCACTTCAGTCCGCTTGTGAGAGGTTTGAAGTAAGGGCAGCATTATGGGAAGCTGCCAGTAATCTTTCAAGTTTGGTGCTGCTTCAGCAAGGGCTGCTGAAGGGTTGTAAATTAGTTAGGGGTAGTGAAAGATGATTTGGCACAACAGAGAGTTAACAGACTACCTTTAGAGACTGGAGCTGGGACTTGGTCCTGGGGGAGTGGAGAGAAAGAAGGGGAAGAAAAAAAAAGAAAAAAAAAAGAAGAAAGTTTCAAAGTGCAACCTGCCTTTCCACACTCTTTTGTTTTTCTGACGTTTTAATGGAGGGTACTTTGGATACTTATGTGAGATGTCAAGAAAGAAGTTTTTGTTTAACGATAAAACCCAGTTCTATAAATGTAACTGTATGTGCAACTCGGTGCAGTCACATTGGATGGAAGCTTGGTCATTAAATTATCCAAGGGGGTCAGGTAGAGTGGCTACTATCACCACTACGTTTCTGTTCCCAGAAGCCTTTACAGCTATTCTGAGGGAAAATGGGCCCTTTTCCCACAGAAATGGTCTATAGGGGACTGCTGCAGGCAGCAGGTGGAGAGAGAATCTGATCCAAATGATTTGACTTTGGGGTAATGTAATCAAAATCACTAAAGGACGGAAGGGGTTTCTATTGGAACTTAACTTGGCTGCCCCTGGTTGTGTCTAGTTGTACAAGATGGCAATGTAATCGGGGTACAGTTGTGTAAAAGAGTAATCACAGTGCAAAGGATGTTAGGCAAAAGAGAATTGTGTGTGTGTGCATGGGAAAAAGAAAAGGAAAAGGGGAGGAATGATGGGAACTCTCAGCCTTGGGGTGTCTCTGGGGGATCAGATTGTTGCTTTGGTGGGTGTGCATGAAAACTCTGGGCATGGGGGAGGCAGTTAAACCTTGTGTAAAATTAATATGGCTAATATAATGTTATAGAGGTTAAACTATATGGAAGGAATTTGCATTTTCCCAGGATGTGTGCAGTGTATATTGGAGAAGGGGTAAAAGAAATGCAAATAAAACATGGTACTTCATTAAAATCCTAATAGGGCTCCAAAAGGAGCCACAATAGGTTGTGCTTTCTTTTTCAGATCTCTGTGTTTTGGAGCAGGAGATGAAAGTGGAAATTAATCAGAACTCTAGTGGAAGTGGAATGTTTCCCTTTTAAGACACTCTCTAAACTGCTAACAGCTTTGGATCCAAAGCAAGCCAGTAAGCCTCTGTGTGTATGCAAATTACCTAGCTGATGGGCACAAAGGAACTGCAAATAACGAATACATCTGGTCAGCAAACAAGCTACTAGAAGACTATGGCAACACATTTCCTCCAGGAAGGGGAGGTGAAAAAACAAGTCAAGCCTGAAAATAAGGGACAGGTTAACCTTAAGGGGTGTGTGTGTGTACAGTGCTAAAATGTGAAGCTGTGTCTCAGCTATTACCTGAGAATAAACTTAAAGCTTGGTACAGCAGAGAAACTATTGCAAACTTGGACTGTTGTATAAGAGGGGAAACTGAGGTACACCACCTCATGAATTTCATAAATGACCAGTGAGTGGGGTAATTCACTAGCTTAACTATAGAACAGCCTGACTATAGAACAAAATAAGTACAGCCTGGAGGTAATTCTTCTGTTTTTCCTGCAATTAGCAAGGAAATTTCTAAAAGAAAGTGGTATTACTAGTAAGCAATAGTCTGTCCCCACCAGGGGGGTGGAAACTGTTTCTTTTGTTTTTCAGACACTCTACAAGCAAGCTGGCGCCAGCAGAAGAATAACCCAGAATACCATGGATCTGTGTTTTGTGGTGTTTGTCTGTGGTGTTTGTCTTGTTGCTAGCATTGCTGTGTTTTAATGAACAGAAAACCGCATGACGTGGGTGGGGGATGGCTTCAAAAGGCTGACCCTGGGGGGAGATGTGTATGGGAATGCAAAATGCTCCACTAGGAGGCCAGCCCCTGTGTAATAGCTACCGTGGTACCTGCAAATGGAATGGCAACTAAGGTGGCCCCCACAAGCCCTATGGAACTAATGAGAAGGGGAGGAGCTCACTGGGAATCAATGGAGGGGTGTGTCAAATAGTGTAAATCAACAGAAGATGTTTGGATGTGCCCCTCTCCTATGACTGTGGAGGAGCAGAATCAATGGCCTATGCAAGGGGTGGACAATTGGGTGTACTGTGTATAAGGTAAAAAGAAAAGGAGTACTTGTGGCACCTTAGAGACTAACCAATTTATTTGAGCATGAGCTTTCGTGAGCTATAGCTCACTTCATCGGATGCATGTGGCATGCATCCGATGAAGTGAGCTATAGCTCACGAAAGCTCATGCTCAAATAAATTGGTTAGTCTCTAAGGTGCCACAAGTACTCCTTTTCTTTTTGCGAATACAGACTAACACGGCTGTTACTCTGAAACCTGTGTATAAGGTGTTTTGCTGGGAATGTACATATTACTGGGGGCACAATTACACCAGCCCATAACCAAACTACACACATCTACATGCTGCTATCTGGACTTTGGTGCACAAATGGATCTGTCAATCTTATTGCTGTGAATAAGCCAGGGCCTACTGCCTGATTCCATACCAAGTGGTCAAGCTGGTTTTGACAATATCCCATTTCTCTGTGAACATTCAATGGACTTATGATATGGACAAAAGCAAGCAAAATCTGCAGGGGCAGCTTGTTGCAACTACCAGCAACAGGACACATAAGATCGTGACCTCGTCGAAGGAGGAGAGGCAGAGTTTTGGGGGTGTCTCAGATGTTGGACCATACTGCACTGGTCAGGACTCAGTGTTGCTGTGGATTTTGTATTGTTAACTGTACTTGTATTACGTTGCATATGGAGATAACCTATAAGTAATGTAATAAGTCCTCCAAACCCTACAGTGTACTAGACAACCCGGACCCAGCCTTCTTGGGCCCACTCTAATGGGAAGTCTGGAACACTAATTGGAATAGGTGTGGTATGCCCGTATGAGAGAAGGTGCAGGGCACTATACTGCACAAGGGGCAGTGGGACAAATGGAATATCGACACCTTCCACCTTGATGCCTGGCCCTATCAGGAAATGTGTCGCCATATGTCCTCTGCTTTTCCAGGGATACCTGGGCAGGAGGATCCCAAAAGGAAAAAAAAAAGGGTGGAGTGTTAGGATATAGATATTCAGGTCTGTCTGTAAAGGCCTATACTCTAAGAATTTAGGTGTATTCTTATCACTTGGCTAGTTATAGAGATATAAAAGAATTAAAATCACTGTCTGCTGGTGTAAGGGCCTTCTCTTACTGTGACAGTCTGAGGCCCTGTTCTTAGGCAAGGCCTTTGGCTAAGCAGCAGAGGCAGCCATAAGCTGGGAAGCGACCGGTCACCTCTTCACATTCCAAACTAGTCACATTGAAATAAGGTGCTATTGGGCTGTTAGGAACACAATCCTGTCGTGATAATGCCTACTGCCTCCAGAGAAAGGGAAGTGCCTAGAAGATGTAAAAGGAAACTTAGTTTGATAGCATGCTGTCTGGCAAGAACTCACTTATCACTAGCTGAAATGTGAAATCCTCACTTCTGTATAGTTTTGTCATTATAGTTCCCACTTTGCTATTGTTTGTCTGTATAATCTCTGTCTGGTTCTGTGGTTGTTCCTGTCTGCTGTATAATTAATATTTTGCTGGGTGTAAACTAATTAAGGTGGTGGGATATAATTGGTTACATAATCATGTTACAATATGTTAGGATTGGTTAGTTAAATTTCAGGAACATGATTGGTTAAGGTATAGCAAAGCAGAAGTCAAGTTTTACTATATAGTCTGCAGTCCATCAGGAAGTGTATGGGTGGGTGTGTGGGGGGGAGATAGGAGCAGGGAATGGGGGTAAGGAAATTGGAATCATGTTTTGCTAAAGGGGGAGATGGGAACAGGGAATGGGAGTGGGGAAACTGGAATCATGTTTTGCTAAGGGCAGGAATGGGAACAGGTGTAAGGCTCTGTGGTGTCAGAGCTGGGAAGGAGGATACTAAGGAAGGAAACTGGAATCATGCTTGCTGGAAGTTCACCCCAATAAACATTGAATTGTTTGCACCTTTGGACTTCGGGTATTGTTGCTCTCTGTTCATGCGAGAAGGACCAGGGAAGTGAGTGGGTGAAGGAATAAGCCCTCTAACAGGTGTGTTGACTCCAAAGGAGCTTTGCCCATTTAACCAGCTGGGGATCTGGCCCCATTGACTCCAATGGAGCGACGCTGATTGACACCAGTTGAGGATCTGGCGCATTCACAATCTGTTTCTTGAAGGAGACAGTTGCAGATGTGAGCTATAACCATAGCTGAGATAACCATAGCTGAGATAACCTTCTCACTGATAAGGAGCCACACTGCCATCTGGATGAAGGTCTGGGTTTTTATTAATATATGTTACGTTCCAGTAAGTGTATTCCTGGGATTAGGAGAGTGTATATAAATGACCTAAGCATTATATTTGTACTGCCTTAGGATGAATAATTAAAGACCCCAAGACACTGAAATCTCAGTCCATTCTGATGGTAAGCTATGTTCAGTCTGGGCATTACGTACGTTCTGTTGAGGCCAGGACTCAAACGGTGCTGAGCCCTCTGCACTGTGGTAAATTTCACCCATGAGGAATAAGTTACTTGGGGAAGCAAATGATTATGAGGGGCCCAGGCTGGGCAGTGTGGTGGGGCAGCAGGAAGTGTGAGCAAGGCAGGGTGGGAAGATAGCTCTGTCCTGTCTGCAATACTTTGGCTGATATGATGGCATGTAACAAGATGTACATCAGGTTGGCTTCCTGTGTTGTTTTTCTGAGATAAGGGATCTCCAAAGCTCAGAAGCCTCGGCACTCGTCCTTTCCTGATAGCCTCTGAGTCCCAATGGGAAGCCGAGGTGACGGGACTCTGTCCAGTGAGTGGAATGAAGTGAGTGGGATGAATTCAGGGGTGGATTAGGAGAGTCCAGAAGGGTCTAAGTTGATGTAATTTGCAATTACTTCTGGTCCCTCCAATATGAATGTTCCACCAACTGAGATGCTGTCCTGACAGTGAAACATCCTTAGATTCCCCAGGCTAGATTCTCTGGTGTGTCTGCGCCAAGAGAACTTGTTCACAGAGTCACAGATTTTAAGGCCAAAAAGGATCATTAGATCATCAAGTCTCCTCTCCTGTGTAACACAGACCATAGAATTTCATCCAGTTACCCTCTATTGAGCCCAGTAAGGGGTGCTTGAGTAAAGCATCTTCCAGAAAGGCAGCCAGTCTGGATTTGAAGACTCAGGAGCTGGCAAATTCCCCTCTTGATCTTCATTTTGATATGCTAAACAGATTGAGCTCTCGCTGTCAGGCATTTCTTCAGCTCTTCAATCATTTTTGTAGCTCTTTTCTGCACCCTTTCCAATTGATCAACATCCTTTTCCAAATGTGGACCTCAGAATGGGAGGCAGTATTCCAGTTTGTGCCTCCTCAATGCCATATGCAAAGGTGAAATCGCCTCCCTGCTCCTACTCACTCCTGGGATCACTGCTCAGTCCCTCACCTGTTGGTTGGGAGTGAGCACCTGTGGTACTTACTCCTTGTGAAGTAGCCAGCCCTGGAGCAGGAATTGGTTTAGTGGCTGTTTGCTCCGTTTCTAGGTGCTGCTTTGTTTTTTCTGTTAAACACACTCTTCTGAGCTGCGGGTCTCACTAGGCAGACCCCAGCCACCAGTTTTCATGTACTGCATGTTGGGTAATAACAGGAGAGGATTCCATGCTTGTAAAAGTAAACTGCTTTTTTATCAAGACAACTATTTCAGATGTGTGACCTCCACAGCTAGAATTCCAGCCATGTGCACACAGACTGACTTCCAGGTGCCTGGAAGGAGAAAGTAGTTAAGGACATTGAGGTCAATGGTAATTAGGACAAAATACAACATGGTTTTACAAAAGGTAGATCGTGCCAAACCAACCTGATCTCCTCCTTTGAGAAGGTAACAGATTTGTTAGACAAAGGAAACGCAGTGGATCTAATTCACTTCAATTTCAGTAAGGCATTTGATACGGTTCCACATGGAGAATTATTAGCTAAACTGGAAAAGATGGGGATCAATATGAAAATTGAAAAGTGGATAAGGAACTGGTTAAAGGGGAGACTACAATGGGTCAAACTGAAAGGTGAACTGTCAGGCTGGAGGGAAGTTACTAGTGGAGATCCTCAGGGATCGGTTTGGGGACCAATCTTATTTAATCTTTTTATTACTGACCTTGACACAAGAAGTGGGAATGTGCTAATAAAGTTTGCAGATGACACGAAGCTGGGAGGTATTGCCAATACAGAGAGGGACTGGGATATCCTACAGGAAGATCTGGATGACCTTGTAAACTGGACTAATAGTAATAGGATGAAATTTAATAGTGAAAAGTGCAAGGTCATGCATTTAGAGATTAATAACAAGAATTTTTGTTCTAAACTGGAGACGCATCACTTGGAAGTAACAGAGGAGGAGAAGAACCTCAGAGTATTGGTTGACCACAGGATGACTATGAGCCGCCAATGTGATGTGGCCATGAAAAAAGCTAATGCGGTCCTCGGATGTATCAGTTGAGGTATTTCCAGTAGAGATAAGGAGGTGTTAGTACCGTTATACAAGGCACTGGTGAGGCCTCATCTGGAATATTGTGTGCAGTTCTGGTCTCCCATGTTTAAGAAGGATGAATTCAAACTGGAACAGATACAGAGAAGGGCTACTAAGATGATCCGAGGAATGGAAAACCTGTCTTATGAAAGGAGACACAAAGAGTTTGGCTTGTTTAGCCTGACCAAAAGAAGGTTGAGGGGAGATATGATTGCTCTCTATAAATCTATCAGCGGGATAAATATCAGGGAGGGAGAGGAATTATTTAAGCTCCGTACCAATGTGGACACAAGAATAAATGGGTATAAACTGGCCATCAGGAAGTTTGGACTTGAAATTAGATGAAGGTTTCTAACCATCAGAGGAATGAAGTTCTGGAATAGCCTTCCAAGGGGAGCAGTGGAGGCAAAAGACATATCTGGCTTCAAGACTAAGCTTGATAAATTTATGGAGGGGATGGTAGGATGGGGTAGCCTAATTTGTCGATTCATTGATCTTTGACCATTAGCAGTAAATATGCCCAATGGCCTGTGATGGGACACTGGATAGGGTGGGATTCGAGTTACTACAGAGAATTCGTTCCTGGGTGTCTGGCTGCTCAGTCTTGCCCACATGCTCAGGGTTTAGCCATATTTGGGGTCGGGAAGGAATTTTCCTCCAGGGCAGAATGGCAGAGGCCCTGGAGGGTTTTCACCTTCCTCTGCATTGTGGGGTACAGGTCACTTGCTGGAGGATTCTCTGCACCTTGAAGTCTTTAAACCACGATTTGAGGACTTCAATAGCTCAAACGTAGGTCAGGGATTTGTTACAGGAGTGAATGGGTGAGATTCTGTGGCCTGCGTTGTGCAGGTCGTCAGATTAGATGATCATAATGGTCCCTTCTGACCTTAAAGTCTATGAGACTCCTCCAAACTCCAAGTTCCATGTGTTTGCTAGAGAGTTTGTGAGGTTTTGAGTGTCTCCTGGGAAACGCGGAGTTCCCTTCACACAGAAGGAATTGAGGTTGCTCACCAGTTCCTCCTGGAGGTGATTGGCCCCTCTCAGGGTAGGGCTAGCCTTGGGCAAGTACAGCAAAAAACAGATGTGACTATTCTTGCAGCACTTCACAACCCTTTTGATTCAGGAGCTTTCGGGAGAGTGAGGCCAAGACACTTCTGCTTTCCATTGACTTGGCTGAGATCAACAGTGAGAGAAGAATGGGGCCCAATGTGATGCTGTGTCCATTAGCACCTGATGATAGCAAACACCATCCCAGGTGATGGGGCAAAGGAAGAGCTCCTCAAGTCCCCATCCCTTTTCTCCAGCCCCACAGAAACGCCTGACCTGAGGGGTTGGCTCATGATAGACTGGAGAGATCTCTGCTCCAACCGGGGTCACTCATCAACATGGATTTCATCCCATCACACCCTGCAATCCCCCTCCCTCCAACTGCAGCAGCAGAAAGAGGCTGACACCTGCCCGGGAGCCCAGGATCCTGAATCCTAAAGCCGTGTCCCCCCAGGCATCCTGCCTCCTGTGCAAACCCTCTGCACTGGCTCCACCTCCCCTGGGTTCCCAGCTGGTTTCACTGTCTCCAGCTGTCAAGGTTCCTTCCCCATTCTGAACTCTAGTTGTACAGATGTGGGTACCTGCATGAAAACCTCCTAAGCTTACTTTTACCAGCTTAGGTTAAAACTTCCCCAAGGTACAAACTATTTTACCCTTTGCCCCTGGACTTCCACTGCCACCACCAAACTTTATCTGGGTTCCTGAAAAAACGGAGTTTGGACACGTCTTTCCCCCCAGAATCCTCCCAACCCTTGAACCCCACTTCCTGGGGAAGGTTTGGTAAAAATCCTCACCAATTTGCATCGGTGACCACAGACCCAAACCCTTGGAGCTTAGAACAATGAAAAAGCATTCAGTTTTCTTACAAGAAGACTTTTAATAGAAGTAAAAAGGAATCACCTCTGTAAAATCAGGATGGTAGATACCTTACAGGGTAATTAGATTCAAAACATAGAGAATCCCTCTAGGCAAAACCTTAAGTTACAAAAAAGACGCGCAGACAAGAATATTCATTCTATTCAGCGCAGCTATTTTCTCAGCCATTTAAAGAAATCATAATCTAACACATACCTAGCTGGATTACTTACTAAATTCTAAGACTCCATTCCTGTTCTGTCCCCGGCAAAAGCATCACACAGACAGACACAGACCCTTTGTTTTTCTCCCTCCTCCCAGCTTTTGAAAGTATCTTGTCTCCTCATTGGTCATTTTGGTCAAGTGCCAGTGAGGTTACCTTTAGCTTCTTAACCCTTTACAGGTGAGAGGATTTTTTCCTCTGGCCAGGAGGGATTTTAAAGGGGTTTACCCTTCCCTTTATATTTATGACACCCCCCCCCCAAATCTCAGCTAGGGTGAAACGCTGGCTGGGATTTCTTCCTGGAGCTCTAGGAAAAAACAGAGTTAATAAGACACATGCATCTCTAAATATACTACCAAGTACATAAAGACTAACAATATTTTCCACATCTCAAGGACGATTTTAACCAGTTGATTCTGGGAAACTTTCACGGGAGAGTGCATCAGCCACTTTGTTAGAGGCTCCTGAGATGTGTTGGATGTTGAAATCAAAATCTTGGAGAACTAAACTCCACCGAATAAGTTTTTTGTTATTTCCCATGGCGGTATGAAGCCACTGTAGCGCAGCATGGTCGGTTTGCAGGTGAAAACGCCGTCCCCAAACATATGGGCGTAGCTTTTCCAGGGCGTAGACAATGGCGTAACATTCTTTTTCACTGACTGACCAGTTGCTTTCCCTCTCAGACAGTTTTTTGCTGAGAAACACTACAGGGTGGAATTCTTGATCTGGTCCTTTCTGCATTAAAACTGCTCCCACACCACGCTCGGACACATCTGTGGTTACTAGGAACGGTTTGTCGAAGTCTGGGGCCCTTAGTACAAGGTCAGACATGAGTGTCGCTTTAAGCTGGTTAAAGGCCTTCTGACACTCTTCGGTCCACTGAATGGCATTTGGCTGTTTCTTTTTGGTTAGGTCTGTCAGTGGGGCGGTGATTTGGCTGTATTGCGGTACAAATCGTCTGTAATAACCGGCCAAGCCTAAGAAGGATTGAACCTGTTTCTTTGACTTTGGGACAGGCCACTTTTGGATAGCATCCACTTTGGCCTGTAGGGGGCTGATAGTTCCTTGACCCACCTGGTGTCCAAGGTAAGTCACTCTGTTTAGGCCTATTTGACACTTCTTAGCCTTAACAGTTAGTCCTGCCTCCCTTATGCACTCAAAGACTTTTTGTAGATGTTCCAGGTGTTCTGCCCAGGAATCCGAAAATATGGCCACATCGTCAAGGTAGGCGACTGCATATTCTCCTAATCCCGCTAGGAGACCATCTACAAGTCTTTGGAAGGTGGCGGGTGCATTTCGCAGCCCAAAAGGGAGTACATTAAATTCATACAGCCCAACATGTGTGGTTAAGGCTGACCTTTCCTTGGTGGATTCATCTAGCAGTACCTGCCAGTACCCCTTGATTAAGTCTAAGGTAGAGATGAACTGGGCCCGTCCCAGTTTCTCTAATAGTTCATCTGTGCGTGGCATTGGATAGTTGTCTGGGCGAGTTACAGCATTTAGCTTACGGTTGTCCACACAAAAACGTATCTCCTCATCTGGTTTGGGAACTAGAACCACTGAAGATGCCCATGCACTTCCAGAGGGGCGGATTACACCAATCTGTAACATATCCTGGATCTCCCGGTCTATAGCAGTTTTAGCTTGAGGAGACACCCAGTAAGGTTGGACCCTAATTGGGTGAGCATTACCTGTGTCAATGGAGTGGTATGCCTGTTCAGTCAGTTCTGGGGTGGCTGAGAACGTCGGTGCGTAGCTAGTGCACAGCTCCTTGATCTGCTGTCGCTGCATATGCCCAAGGGTCATGGAGAGGTTCACCTCTTCCACACCACCAGCACATTTCCCTTCGTAGGAGACACCTTCGGGCCACTCAGCGTCATCTCCTCCCTGGGCTGTAAACTGACAAACCTTTAATTCTCTGGAATAAAAGGGCTTTAGAGAATTAATATGGTACACCTTAGGCTTTTGGTTGGAGGTGGGGAATGCTATGAGATAATTAACAGCTCCCAGGCGCTCCTGGACCGTGAATGGCCCTTCCCACGATGCTTCCATTTTATGGGCCTGGAGCGCCTTTAAGACCATGATCTGGTCCCCTACTTTGAAGGAACACTCTCTGGCATGTTTATCATACCAGGCTTTTTGCTCTTTTTGAGCATCCTGTAAGTTTTCTTTAGCAAGGGCTAAAGAGGTTCGGAGGGTGTTTTGTAGGTTGGTTACAAAGTCCAGAATGTTAGTTCCCGGAGAAGGTGTAAATCCCTCCCATTGCTGCTTCACCAACTGTAATGGCCCCTTAACCTCACGGCCAAATACAAGTTCAAGGGGTGAAAACCCTAAACTGGGATGTGGTACAGCTCTGTAGGCAAAGAGCAACTGCTGCAACACTAGGTCCCAATCATTGGAGTGCTCATTTACGAATTTACGTATCATGGCCCCCAAACTTCCATTAAACTTCTCCACCATGCCATTTGTTTGATGGTGGTAAGGAGTGGCAACCAAGTGATTTACCCCATGAGCTTCCCAAAGGTTTTCCATAGTTCCTGCTAGGAAATTAGTCCCCGCAACTGTGAGGATGTCGGAGGGCCAACCTACCCTGGCAAAAATGTCTGCTAGTGCCTGGCACACACTTTTAGCCCTGGTGTTGCTTAGAGCTACTGCTTCCGGCCACTGGGTGGCAAAATCCATGAAAGTCAGTATGTACTGCTTTCCTCTGGGTGTCTTTTTCAGAAAAGGACCCAGAATATCCACAGCTACTCGCTGAAATGGAACTTCAATGATGGGGAGTGGCTGGAGAGGAGCTTTGACCTGGCCTTGTTCCCACTCTTTGGCATACTTCACAAGACCAGACATAGGTAGAAACATCCTTGCCCATTCCCTCCCAGTGGAATGACCCCCCCAAATGGTCTTTGGTCCTGTTCACCCCAGCATGGCCACTAGGATGATCGTGGGCTAAGCTCAAGAGCTTGGCCTGGGATTTAGTTGGAACTACCAACTGTCTCTGAGGATGCCAGTCTTCCTGGTGTCCACCAGAAAGAGTTTCCTTGTATAAAAGTCCTTTTTCTACAACAAACCTGGATCAGTTAGAAGAGCTGAGAGGTGGTGGGTTGCTCCGTGCCGCTGTCCAAGCTCTCTGGAGGCTTTCATCTGCTTTCTGTTCAATCTGGAACTGTTCCCTTGATGCTGGAAACATCAGTTCCTCATTGGATTGTGGACCTATGCTTGGTCCCTCTGGAAGCGATGTAGGGGATGGGGCTGTTTCCGTTGACTGTGAACTGCTCTCCGCTGGGACACTATGTTGGGGTTCAGGCTCCGGCTGAGCCTCTTGTGTAGGGTTATGGGCTGCTGCCGGTTCAGGTTCGGTGGGGCTATCTGGTGTTGAGGTTGCAAGTACTGGATTCAGTGCTGGCAATGGGTCTGGTGCTGGTTGTTCTGCTGGTTCCGGTTCTGGGACTGGTTCCGTCTGGGCCTCTGGGACTGGATCCACTACTGCTGTTGCAGACATTGGCCTGGGGTCCGGGTCCATCACCTCTGACCGGGTCCTGATAGAAGTTTCCGGAACAGAGCTAGGCCTCACGGCTTGTTTAGCCTGGCTGCGGGTGACCATTCCCACCCTCTTGACCCGCTTCACATGACTGGCCAAGTCTTCCCCCAACAGCATGGGGATGGGATAATCATCATAGACTGCAAAAGTCCATGTTCCTGACCAGCCCTGGTACTGGACAGGCAACTTGTCTGTAGGCAAATTGAAAGAGTTGGACTTGAAGGGTTGAATCGTCACTTGGATCTCTGGGTTGATTAAATTGGGATGTGTAAGCAGTGTCAGGATGAGCTTCACCCTGACATCTGGTGGTGAGGTGTGGCAAGTTGTGGAAAAGAACTTCAGGGGCCGATCTCATTTGCATAGGCACACCCACCCCGCCTAGAATGAGGCCATAGCTGCCCAAATGGTCACTTTGGCTGCTGTGGGATCCCCAGTGTCTCTGTTATTGGGGCAGGAAGAATAAATTGTTATTACCCTGATTATGGGAACTGTGCTTGGAACTGTACTTGGCCTTTTGTTATGATGGAGGGACTCACCATCAACTAAGTAGCACTCGCTAGGCAAGGGTCATAGGTTCTAAAACTCTGTGAATGGAGAGAGGCTGGGGATAAGTATTAATACTTGGTGGAATGGGCCCCTTGGTGAGGGTCTTACATGCTAATTGGACTTCTTCCTCTCTCCACTGTGGAATATCAGAGCTAATTTTGATTTCATTAGAAGTCTAGTTACAGGCTGCTGAGCTCACTTTGGGCTAATAGTGCACCAGCACTGAGGCTCCCCTACTACAAGCTGAATTCACCAAAGAGCTGAACTGACTAAGAGCTGAAATCACTGACCATTGTGTTAAGTAGTGGGGGAGCCTGAAGATATATTGTGGAGCAGTTTGCGGGCGGCTGGAGTGCCTTGTGGACAGGCTGGTGGAGCAGTTCATAGGACGGCGGGAGCTGCTGGTGGGACGCGGAGCAGTTCATGGGACGGCAGGAGCTGCGTGTGGGCCGCAGAGCAGAGCGGAGCTGAGCGAAGCAGTTTGTGGGGCGGCTGGCAGAGCGGAGCGAAGGCCTATGGAGCTGTGGGGCGGTCAGCTTCAGATCATGTAAGGTGCCTCTTACCTCCGCCCCCATCTCCACCCAGGTTGGGAGGTAAAGCTCAGTAGATAAACTTTTGAACTCTGGGGCTGCCCTGACCAGGGACAGAGACTTTTGGGTCATTGGACTTTTGGGACTTTGGGTGATTTGGGGTTGCTGGACTCAAGAACAAAAGGGAAAGGGCATGCCCCAATTTGCTTGGGGTGGGTTTTTTGCTCATGGGTTGTGTTATGAATCCTGTTGATGGTGTTTCCCCAACATAATGCCACATTGTTTCTCTCTGTTATTAAAAGGCTTTTTGCTACACTCAGACTAGGTGCTTGCGAGAGGGGAAGTATTGCCTCTTGGAGGCGCCCAGCGGGGGTGGTATATATTTGTCCTAGGTCACTGGGTAGGGGCTCAAGCCGGTTTGCATTGTGTTATTGTAATGGATCCCCTAGATATTGAACCCGGCCCTTGTTGCTGCCAACTCTGACGGGCAGAAGGGTTACACATGGATAGCTGACACTTGTGCTCCGGTGACCCTCCACGCGGTGACCTTCTTCCCGCCCACACTCACAGTTTCCCTCCGCTCCAAGGGTATCTGGGAGGTATCTGGGCCTGCGGCGAGGCGGGTTGCTGGAGAACGGGGTGGTGGGACGATAAGGTGTCTGGAGGGTTCTTTGGGAGGTAAGTGGGGCCTTGGGCAGCCCCCGGTAATAGGGTGTGGTCTGGGGTTGTCCCTTCTGGTCTCCACTCCAACTGCGACCCGTTTTCTTCTTCTCTGCCACCTCCACCCATCTAGCTCCAATCTCTCCTGCCTCGATTACAGTTTTGGGCTTCCCATCTAGGATGTATCTTTCTATTTCCTCAGGAACACCCTCAGAATTGTTCCATTTGCATTAGGAAGGGCAAAATTACTGGAGATTCAACACTTGCTCCTGATATCCAGGCATCCCAATGTTTCACAATGTGGTAGGCATGTTGGGTAAATGACACGTCTGGTTTCCACCTTAGGACTCTGAACCTCCGACGAGAATGCTCGGGTGTTATCCCCATTCTGACTCTCGCCTTGGATTTAAACAGTTCATACTTCTTCATGTGTTCTTTAGGCATTTCAGCCGCCACCTCAGCTAAGGGTCCACTGATCTGCAGCCTCAGCTCTACCATGTATTGGTCGGTAGAGATGCTGTACCTAAGGCACACCCTTTCAAAGTTTTCTAAGAAGGCCTCAGTATCGTTGCCTGCCTTGTAGGTGAGGAACTTCCTGGGATGGGACTTACAAGGAACAGACTGTGAACTGCCCTGACATCCCAGAGACCCTGTTTGTGATGTTCCCTGCCACAGGGCGGGTTGGTGTATTTCCTTTAAACTTTCTCATTTTTCCTTATTCTTTTTAAAATTAATTGTTGATTAAATAACTTGTAACTTGTATGTAATGGTCAGTGGGTCAGAGAAGTGCCCAGTGCAGAGAGAGTACCCCGGAGTGGGGACATCCTAGCCCCTGTCCTAGGTGACCACAGCAGGGTTGGGGGTCGAGCCCAGCCTTGTTGGGGTTACGAGGACTCTGCCAGACAGGAGAGTGGAAGGGGAGCCCTCAAGGGCAGGAAGGCCACTGGGTAAAGGAAGTGGGAGCGAGGACTCAGATCCTTTTGCTAGCCCACTTCACCGGGGTAGTGCAGAAGCCGGGAAAGTTTCCCACAATAGCGGGACTATTCTCCCGCTTACACTTGGAAATGACCGGGGTCCCCTCGTGTGCAGACCCTTCACAAAGTGCCACAATGTCACTGGAAGTTCCCACTGCATCTGTGTAGATGGATAAAAGCCTGATCCCGTGAAAGAGAATTTCATGGATCTGAGTGAGAACACCTGCCAGGGTGAGGTCCCCGCCATCCCTCCCTGCTGCCTGGCGGCCCTTGGTTAACGTTTTTGTTTGATTTTATTACAAATTCTGTAGGAATAACCGCATTTTGGGACCAGTTCTGCTCTGCTCCCGCCTTTCCATTGTCACTGAATTGGGCCCAGGTCTCACTGACAGTTTTGTCAATATCTGCAATGAGAAAAGGGATAAGTGTCAACAAAATGCTACCCTCTGTGAACCGCATGAGAGATGCATCAACACTCTTGGGAATGACACTTGTAAATGTCACTCGGGATTTGGGCAGAATCACAAGGATATTTTCAAACTCTGCAAAGATAGGACAGGTGAGACCATTTAACAATGATCCCCCCCACTCGTGTCCTCGAGGTGAGGAGAGATACCAGAGTCCACTAGGCAATTTCTAGGCAGCCTGATAGCAAAGTCCTGGGATGGACAGTAATCAGGCAGTGAGCCCATCTTGCGGAATTGGCCGATGTCCCCATCTTGCGTCTGTCCACCAGGAGGATAACAACCTGCTGCTGCTGCCAGCTATTGAAACTACTCCTTTAACTTGCACGGTTGAGGCCTGCACTGTGGTACTGAAAGTCTGGGATCAAAACACTGCTGATGACAACTCCATGGTCAGTGATTCAAAACAGCTTCTCAATGGGGCGTCTCTCATTTCCCTTCCCAGTTTTTAATGAATGCAGCAGATCCCCAGCCATCTGTGGGCCGGGAGCCTGATGCATCAACACCATTGGGGGGTCACTGATGTGAGTGGCCAACTAGCCGCATCCCTTCCACCAGGGTCGGGACCTGCGTACAGAACAAAACCACATGTAAAGGTGAGTTCTCCCCCAGCGAGCAGAGGTGTCTGTATCCAGCAGGTCTGTCTGTGGGGTAGATGGAAACCCATCAAGAGATCTATGAAGCTGGCTTGCAGGTGCGGTAGGAGGATGGGGTAAGAATTAGTTTCTCCCACCCTCCCAGACAGGGTGCTCTCTAGCGCTGATGCACAGGCTCAAGGCCACCAGCTCCCCTGTGTTTGTAGGGAGTGTGCCTTAAATTCCTTCCGTCACCCTGTGAAACACTCTGATCAGCTGAAGGGAGGCAGAAGCCCAGGCTCATGTGAGGGATCAAAGGAACAGGAGCAGGGAAAGGGAGACAGGGGAGTGTAAATGGAGGAGAGAAAGGCAGAGTGAGAGGGGGAGGAAGGGAGAGGATTTTTGCAGCAGGCACTTACTAGACTATCGGCAGCACAGGACTGGCAGGCAGACCGAGGGCAGCCTTTGGGGTTGGGAAGATAAGGGGATTTTTCCCCCAGTGTGATCTGATGTAAAAGCTCTAATATCTGTGCCTCTCTTTCCATTGCTCCAAGTGCCCATATATAACCGCAGCCCTGAGTTTGCAGGAGTCCTAGAGAGGTGCAGGAACTTCTCTCTGCAGGTACCTTTGAACTGATCATTCATTTGTTGGGTGTTTTGTTCAGTGTTTCTGCCAACACTACAGAAACATCGAGACTAAAAGCTTTGGTGTTTGTATTACGGTAGTGCCTAGAAGCACCAGCCAAGATCAGCTCCCCATTGTGCTAGGCCCTTCCAAAGAGCGAGTCACAGACACGCTGTAGTGGTGAGTGTACATTTGCGTGCAGCACCCCTAGCTGGGAAAAAACAGTCTGACCCCCAGTGTCCCCAAGCAACTCGCCCTTTCGACTCCCTCCTGAACAGCAGCTCCCTCCGGGCCGGTGCCAGCGAGGAAGAGGTGGCATCGGCTGTGATGCTCCTGATACAGGCCATGAAACAGGCCATGCTGGCCACTGTGCTCCGGTCTCCAGAGATGAAGACTCAGAACGGGAGGACAGGATCTACAGGTGAAGGGGCCATCTGGCTCTCAGCTGCTGGGGGATAGAAGATTATACAGTGCATTCAATAGAGACACAGAACAGCACTGCCCCCTGCCCCAGGAATTTTAATCCAGCCCAGCCAGCGCCCTAAGGTGTATCAGAAAATGCCTGAGGTTTTCAATGCAGTACTTGCAGTCTGCCCCTAGGGTCAGCTATGCTGAGCCAGGCACTTCTCCCCCCATTCTGCCCCCACCCCAAACGCCACTCCACCAGCTGGGTGAGTGCAGAGGGGATGCAGAACCCACAAGGGAGGTACAGCCAGCATGTGGGGAGGGGATACAGGGAGATGGGCCAAGGGGAGGCAGAGTGGGGGAGCCCCAACCATCCCCTTCCCCAACAGAGAAGAACCCCGAAGACCTTCACACCCCAGGCAGAGTGGGAGAGGGGTAAGGATCTGGGCGAGAATGGACAGATTCCTGGGGAAGTGGTTTCAGTGTGGGAAGCTCTGTCACTTCCTCTCCCCCCTCCCTCCCACCAGGTACTGAGACTCATGTTTCACAGGGAACTGCAGTGCAGACAGCGGGGCCTCAGGCTGAGAGCTCAGGAGGAGACGCTGGACATTCCCTGTGATACAGTCACCATGGCAACCGCACAAGGTACCATCCAGGAGATGGAGATGCCCAGGGACCAAACTGCAGCACAGAGCGATTCCCAGGCACCAAACCCCCGTCCTGGTTCTATCCTTGCTCTGTCCCCGTGGATCCCCAGGCCAGGAACCTCGTCTCTGGCTCCAGCATGAGTGGGGACCTTGCTGACCGTGCCAGTGGTTCTCAGCTGTTGGCCATGGGACTGTGCAGACACCTTCATTTCTGCTTGTCTCACAGAGGTGGGGGCTCCGAGGGGAGATGGCTCAGCAGAGGGCCTCCGTGGTATGAAGTGGGCCCAGCGAATGGAAAGGGGAGGAGATTCTTAGCCAGCTAAACCCCAGGCTGGAGATGAGCATCTCCCTGGGTGGGAACCAGAATAACATTTCCCCTCAACTCCCACTTTCAGGCTCATACGACCTAACTGAGAGTTTGTCTACATGACAAGATGCTGCACTGCAAGCCAGGTTGTGAATCTCCAGCGTACCAGCTTGCGGGTCAGTAAAATCCCCTGTCAGCATTGCTGCAGTTCAGCGTGCTACAGCAGTGCCTGCAAGGGATGTTATTGCGCAGCAAGCTGGTGCGCCATAGATTCTCCACCTCGCTTGCAGCACAGTAACTTGCAGAGTAGACAAGTCCTGATACTGCTCCCGAATCCTCCAGCACCAGGGAAAGCTCCTCCCTGACCAACTTCTCTGCTTGTCTTCACTGAGAAGTCATGTCTTCGCCTCGGCTTTCTGCAGCTTAATGTTTCCAAGATGGAATGCTTCTCTGGCCTCAGACCGGGGAGGTAGCCTGCTCCAGTGATTAGGCAGGACTCCTGAGTTCGATGCCCATTTCTGCCACAGTCTCACTGGTCATTGGGTGTCTCATAGAGTTTAAGGCCAGAAGGAACCATTGGATCATCTGGTCTGACCTTCTGCATAGAACTGGCCCCGTGAATTGAGCCCAATAACTTGTGCTTGTCTAAATTGCCTGGTGCCTTCCAGAAGGGCAGTCGGTCTGGATTTGAAGACAGCATGGGGTGGAGAATCCACTGCTTCCCTTGGGAGTTTGTTCCAATGGTTAATTGCTCTCGCTGTGGTGTCTGATTTCCAGTTTCATTTTGTCTGGCTTCAGCTTCCAGATCTTGGTGGTTCTTCTGCCCCCCACAGAGACAAGAACAGACTTCTCTCACCCGACCTCTCCAGGGGACCCAAATTCCAGCTACATGGAGACAAACCACCACCGAACAGCTCACCAAGTCTCTCTAGCTCCAACCATAGGCTCTGCAGCTATGCTCTCTGAAATTCCCGTTAGCTGCACCTGGCTGGCTCTTTCTTCAACTTCAACATCCCTATGTCCAGAACGAGGTATCATCTCCTGTTCCAACAGGTTTCACGGCTGTTGCTTGTATTACTTATTCCACCCCAGACTCCATCATTAACAAGACATTTCTCAGTGAGGGGAATCTACCAGCTGGTGAGAGGCTGAGGAATGTTCAGCTGAACTCCAGGGTGGTGAGTGGGGCCATCAGAGATGGGAGACTCCTTCACCTCTCCAGAGCTGTGAACTTGACCCTGCCCCATAGAGAGGTGTGGGGATCCCCTCAATTTGCTCCCTGTCGGGGGCTCACCTGCTGAGCCTTTGGATCGTGCTGCCTTTCTGGGCTCCCACTGTGTCTGAGAAGTGGAGAGACTTCCTTATTCCTGATGCACTGGAGCTGTTTTACTGGGGGAGGTTATGAGGGTTTGCACCGTGTCACACTGGGTTATGATTCATCGTGGAAAGTGCTTAACAGCTCTGCCTGGGTCACCCCTGATCCAAACTAATGAGAAAGCAGCTTCCTATACCTTATGCGGTTCAGAGAATCAGCATGAAACAGTGCTTTCTTTGATACAGAAATCAGCTTGCGGGGGGAGTTGTACCACTGCCCTCTGCTGGATGGAAGTAGAAAGGCTTGGCCATGTGCCACATGCCCTGTAGTCTGCTAACTAACAGGGGCTCTCAGGTAGCAGGGCCTTTGCTTTTAGAGCTCTGGGATGGGAGTTCTCTCTCCACTGTCATCATCAAATGACCCATGGGCACTGGGTGCTGCGTGGGGAGAACTACATGGCCTTGGGTTTGTTACTGCGTGGGATATAGACACACAATAACAGAAACAACATCATCTCTGTGATCTCATGAGGATGATAATGGTGCTATTGTGTTTCCAGGCAAAGACAGCCAAGGAAGAGGCTCTCTGCATCCACTGGAAATTCATCGCTGGGAAAGGCACCTAGTCTCCAGCCGGCTGCACCGCTTTGCACACAAACAGCACTCACACCACCTGCAGCTGTGACCATCTCTCCAGCTTCGCTCTCCTTATGGGTCCCACAACAGTGCAGGTATCTCACTCTCAGACTCAGCTCAGAGGCCTGGACTCTGAGCCATTGGTGGCTTTGCTGGGGTAATGTCTGAGTAGGAACCTCAGGATCTCGCCATCCTCACCTTCCTCCTGTGCTGCTCCATCCACAACGTCATGTGGCAAAGCTCTGACCTTGTCTCAGTGAGTCCTGTGCTTTCTGGCGGATTTCACTAGCCTCAGAGGCTCACTGTGACCCTCTACATAGCCCTTCTCCCTCTAGAGGCAAGGGTCACAGCCTACTGAGCCATTTTCATCATAAGCCAACAAGGAAGGGGAGGAGAAGCTACACTCCCTCACACAGTCTCTGTTGTCTCCCAGTCTCAGTGATTAGTCAGGGAAGGGATGGGGAAGCCTGGGCCCACCCTCTACTCCAGGCTCCTGATAGTAGCAGCTCTTGGTAGCTGACTTTTTGGAAACAGGACAAGTACGATTCCCAAGGCCACTTCCCCACAGCAGCCCCCACTTCCTCAATATCTACATCACGCTTACTTCAGGGCCTCCTTCCTTGTGCCTGATAGGGTTTGTACTGCTCCATTTCTCCAGCAGCGCAGCTTCCTCCTACAGCTCCTGACACATGCGCCCCCACCTGACTGGGAGGCTTTTAACTAGTTTCAGCCAGCCCCTGATTGGCTTCAGGTGTCCCAAACCTAGCTATCTTACCTGCTTTCTGGAAGGATCTTAATTGGCCCCAGGTGCCTTAATTGATCTGGAGCAACTGCCATTTGCTTACCCTGGTAACAGGGATTTGTTTAGCCTGGGGCTAATATATCTTTCTCCCACTACTTTCCTATAGCCAGCTGGCCTTGCCCCATCACAGTCAGCACCCCTCTCCACCTGCAGCTCTACCTCTGCCTCTTCCTGGCCTACCTGCTCTTCCTCACTGTGGTGACCCGCACCTGCAGTCGTATACGGCCTGATTCTCCCCTGCTCTGTTTCTCCACTCGCAGCAGGGCTGGGGTGTGTGACTTTGAACCCCTTTGTGCTCCCTGTATTCTGGCTGTGCAGGACGCAGAGGGGATTCCCGGGGGGATGTTTCCACCCCCTGAGACTGAGCACATGCCACCAGGACCACTTTATTCTGTCTGTCATTACTTGGAACCACTTAATCCTACTTTTTATATTTAATAAAATCACTTTTTACTTATTAATTAACCCAGAGTATGTATTAATACTTGGGAGGGCATACAGCTGTGCATCTCTCTCTATCAGTGTTATAGAAGGCGAACAATTTAGGAGTTTACCCTGGATAAGCTTTGTACGGAGTAAAACAGATTTATTTGGGGTTTGGATCCCATTGGGAACTGGGTATCTGGGTGTTGGAGACAGGAGCACTTCTTAAGCTGTTTCCAATAAAGCCTGCAGCTTTTGGGGGACGTGGTTTGGACCTGAGTCCGTGTTTGTAGCAGGCTAGTGTGTCTGGCACAACCAGGCAAGGCACTGAAGTCCCAAGATGCCAGGGAAAATGGGCTCAGAGGTAGTCACAGCACATCAGGTGGCAGTTCCCAAAGGGGTTTCTGTGACCCAACCCGTCACACCCCATCTCTGCTCCAGTGGCTGAAAAGGGGTAATAGACTCATATTAATGTCACTCAGCTGGGATAATGACAGGTTTCAGAGTAACAGCCGTGTAAGTCTGTATTCGCAAAAAGAAAAGGAGTACTTGTGGCACCTTAGAGACTAACCAATTTATTTGAGCATAAGCTTTCATGAGCTACAGCCTGCGCTTCTTCTTCTTCCTTCCTCCTGTACCTGCTGGCTCAGCCTGTAGAGAGCCTGTCATTGGAGCTTCCTGGGTCCAGTCTGTGCCATAATCCCAGAAACCAGTGGGAGCTTACCTTGAGGACAGCAAGAGTTTGGTCTAGTCCAGTTACTGACCCAAGGAATGAGGAAGGGAGGGGCTGCACCATGCAAGTGTTTGGTGGGGGAAAGGATCTACATTGGGTGGAGTGAAGATGACAAAAGTCCATGCGGTTTCTTCCCAGAGCCTGGGATGGGGAGATTAGTTGCAGCCTGAAAGTGGCAGGGAAGAGCCTAAAGACAGGCGCTGGAAACTCTGACACAGATCCTGCTCTCAGGTACACTGGTGTAAACTGAGCCAACTGGAGTCACTTCATTTTTAACTCTAAGCAGAATCTGGCCTCTGTGATCCCATTGATCCATCTCAGCCCTGGCTGTGCCATCAGCTCTGTGCATGGGGAGGGACCGAGAGCTGCCAGAGGATATTACAGAAGAGGGGATCAATGGTCCCTGGTTCTGCAGTGTTCAGATCTCTCCCCTGGGATCGTTCTCTGCCTCAGCTCGAGTCATTGGCCCCGGATGAAACGGTTCACAAGAAATATTTTCAGCTGTTTCCACAGATAAATGTGACGTTCTTTGCCCCGACCCTGTGGATCTTGAGAAACAGACTCTCCTCCCTCGGCGCAGATGTGTCCACTCTCAGAGACCATAGTTGAGAAGGGAACAAAGCAACCCTGGAGGGTCAAATGCTTTGGTTTGGAAGGTCCTTGGCATGTGGAGGGGGTGAGGGATTGCAGGAGGGGAACAGCATATCTAGGATCCATGGGAACAAATTCCCAATGTGTTCTCATTGACAGTAGCCCTGTCCCACACAGGAAGCAGGGGCTGCTAGCTCCACGCCACTCTGCCCAGATCCTCCTGACCCAATTGCTCTCCATAGGGTTATTGTAACGGGATCTCTCCATCTGCCTGTATCCAGGTTACTGACCTTTAAAGCTATTGCCCAGCTCTTCCTTCTGGGCTGCACATGGAACTTTGGTCTCCTCCAAGTCGGCCCAGCAGTCCCCATCGTCAACAGCCTGCAGGGAGCCTTCATCTTCCTGGGTGCAGTGTCTCCTCAATCGCCAGGTAACATCAAGAGCATTTAATGGTGCAGTGACATCGCTGAAGCTGAAACGCGGTTACAGGCCAGGTCCTCAGCTGGTGTAAACTCGTGCATTTCCAAGGGTCCTTCGGGGCCTTGGGAAGCAGTGTGCACACGAAGCAGTGTGCCTCAGCCATGCCCTCAGCAGCACCTCCACCCCACCAGTCACAACCCCCATGCCAGGGGCTGGGAGCAGGGCTAATGGAGAGATTTTATGCCAGCTCCACAGCAGCCAGGAAGGACTCCTGCCCAGGAGGGCTAATCACAGGGCCATTGCTGCCCACTTTAAAGCCGCTTTACACCTTTAAGCCAGACTGGCATGAAGAGGCTTTAGAACTGGGCCCTAGGTTTCCAGAACAGGCAGAACCTGACAGCAAACCCTCAAACCAAAGAAGCAACCAAGGTCCATAAGCAGGTTATTTTATTAGTTACGCATTACAGTGAAACAGCAGAGCTAGCTCACACACATAGCACGCGAGGCCTCTGCAAATCGCCTCCCACCCCCCAACTCCCCCACATGTTGTGCTTTCCCTAAGAAATAACTGCTCTCTGACCTGGGATCTGGCCCTTTAAATCTGGGAGACACACCCAGCTAAAACCCTAGGGTGGCCTTTGAATTCAGTAGAAGTTTTGGATTTGGATTAGAGAGAGGATTTTGTCCAATCCCACTTCCCCTTCCAGGTTTTGTATGTAGTTGGGATGAAGAACGGCAACTGCCCCGCTGGCACAGCAAAGCCGGCTGTACGATAAACATCGTTGGTTGGAGAGATGATTGTTTCATGGAGATGAAGTGGAGGGCTCTCCCCAACTCACCTGCCAGCAAAACAAATATACATTGAGTGCCAATCCCATGGGAAAACTCCAGTCAACTTCAATGGGATCAGGACTGGGTCCTCATTCAGGAATAGTGCAGAGTCTGCAAAAATTCAGCCAGCCTCCACTAAAGTGACATCACGTGCAGGAAAATAACTAAACAAGCGTAGACAAAGCCCACTCCCTTCCCCAACCCATGCACAGGTAAGCCATAAAGTAGCGCTTAATAGAGGCTGTTCTAAATAAACCAGAAATGTGTACTTCCAGACAAAGGTTGTGGTGTCTCGTGCTGGGACTGGAGCAGGGAGATTTTCCCAGCTATAAGTCTCCACTTTTCGCTCCAGACAAAGCTTCTGGATCCTTTCCCAGTAGAGGTAACAGAGCCAGAGGAAATTCCATCCAGTGCTAACTCTTCATTGGCCTGGCCCATCTGCACTGGGAAGATTTCCACCCAGATTTTGGTTTGCAAACTTCCCCAGTTGGATAATTACCTGAATTTGTATCCCAGCCCATTCCACAGCGAGTGATGCATGGAGCTTGCAAAGAAGCAAAGGGAAGGGAACGTGGAGGTGCGCAAGAAAAGAGGAGTTCTGTGCTGGGTTCTAGGAGACCTGGGATTCCCCCTTGATTTGGATGCAACTGAACCTCACTAAGACTCCCAATGCCGTTCTCAGATGGGTTAAAACAAGCATGTGTCACTCAGGGGACAAGGCATCTCAGCAGCTCTGACAGAACCAGATGGATGCGACTTTTGGAGGCTGATATTGGAACAGAATAGAGGATCTCTTACCATCTTGGTGCTGGTTGTGACAGTGGACACAGACGGACTAAACGTTTGAGTTGTGGGGCTGGGTTTTCTTGTGCCTTTAATCCACCTCCTGTACTCCTCTCTCACCTGGAGAATAAAGGACACAGTCACTACATCATGTAACTAACACCCTCAGACAGGCCACTGCTAGTCCCGTGAAGTCACTGGGTGGCTGATGACATGCCATGGGCGTTACCTGGCGATTGAGAAGACAGTGCACCAGGAAGATGAAGGCTCCCTGCAGGCTGTTGACAATGTTGAATAAATACGCCATGACCATTTTTGCTGAGCCAACTTGGAAGAGACCAAGATTCCATGTGCAGCCCAGAATGAATAGCTGGGCGATAGCTTTAAAAGTCAGTAGTCTGGATAAAGGCAGACAGAGAGATCCCATTATAATGATCCTCTGGTGAATGACTGAGTCAGGGGGCTGCGGGCAGTGTGGGGTGAAACAGCTGGCACCCGCTTTACTGTGACTTAGGGGTACTGTCAAGATGAACACAATGGCAACTTACGCCTATGAATCCAAAATACAATATTGTGCCCAACCATCTCCCCCCCACACACACACCTTTACCTCCCACAGGTGGCTCTTCCAAAGCAAATAGTTCAACCTCTCATTACGGTTTTGTTTTTAATCCCTTCACATCAGGCCCTGGCAATGTGACAATCAAGAGGGAACAGGATATTGGGCTCTCGGGAATCCACCTATGTTGGTCCATAGATAGACAGAGGGGTTGCTACAGAGCAACAGTAAGCCACACTTGCCTTCGTCCTCAATGGATGGCACTTTACCTCGACAGTATCCACAGCCTCAGGGAAAAGAGATGAGTTTCCTCCCTAAGTAGCACATGGCCCAGCTCTCACTATCAGCACAGACTTGCATTTCTCCTTACACAGCACTAGGCACGGGCATGGGGAGAGGAGAGGGCTCCGCACACTGCCCTCGCCTGCCAACACCGCTCCTCTACCCCTTCCCCCCACCCCCTTCCCGCACAGCTCCCATTGGCCAGGAACAAGGAAACACGGCCAATGGGAGTTTCGGGGGAAGAACCCGCAGACGAGGGCAGCGCACGGAGCCCTCTGGCCCCCCATCTCCCAGGGGCCGCAGGAATGTGGCGCCGGTCACTTCCGGGAGCGGTGCAGGGCCAGGGCGGGCAGGCAGGGAGCCTGCCTGAGCCCCACTGCCACCCTGGAGCCACTCCAGGTAAGTGGCGCCAGGCCAGAGCCTGCACACCGAACCCCTCCTGTAACCCACATCTTGACTCCCTTCCCTGAGCCCCCTCCCCCACTCTGGACCCCTCCCTACACCCCTGCCATGAGCTCTTTCCCACACTCTGCCACTCCCTCCTCCCCCCCCAACCCCTTGCCCTTAGCCCCTCCCACACCCCACACTCCCTCCCGCACCTCAAGCCCCTGTCACAGCCCTACTTTCATGGCCCTGCATGCAATTTTCCCACGCGGATGTGGCCCTCGAGTCAAAAAGTTTGCCCACCCCTATTCTAGTAGATATAGTGCTGTCCTACCTGGTGTCTTTGAGAGTGGACACATCTTCATTAAGGGAGGAGAGTTTGTCTCTCAGGATCCAGAGGGTTGCAATAAAAAATGTTAAATTTATCTGTGGAAACAGCATGAAATATTCCTTGTAAAACATGCTAGCCAAGGCCAGTCTCTCTGCCTGAGGCACAGAAGAATCCTATGGGATCAGACTGCTGCAGACCAGTGACTGCTCGTCAAGGTGGGTCATATACCATTCGCTACCAGATCTTGGTCCCAGGCCATGCAGGGAACAGTTGGCAAAGGCAGGGCTGCAATGCATCACATGTGATCATACAGCCAGAGGGCCACATTCTGCTCTTATCTGAATCTGGAGTGACTCCACTGATTCCAGTGGGGTCTACAGTTATTCCGGATTTAGAGCTGTGTGATTTGGCCCAAAGCTTCTAGATCCTATCTATAGAGTATTCCCTTCAATTCTGAGACTGAAATTAATTCTTAACCCGCTGCCTGAGATGGGGAGGAATCTGCAAGGACATTTGCAACCTTTATCTCTTACAACACATGTTCCCTTCCTTCCCCAAACTCCCCACGCTGCAGCCACCTTCCCTTCCCCCATCACTTGGGTTATTTACCAGCCAGGCTGGACAAGGCACGGGACAAAACTATTCTCATTCTGGCTGAGGTCCCACTTGCTTCCATGGCAGCATTGCATGAGTAATGACATATTATAATTAATCATATTGTGGTAGCACCTAGAGGCTCCAACTGAGATGGCACTGGGTTCTGTTCTCACACCTAGAAAGGGGCAGCCCCTGTCCTGGAGCATTTGTTTGCAAAATAACTAGGCAAGACCACAGAGACCGGCTTCCTCTGGGCCACTCAACCCCCCACCCCACCCCAAGCCCCACCCCCACCCCACTCCTTCTCCAAGAGATGCTGGGGCATCTATGGGAACATTGGTGGGTTAGAACTTCCCCAGGTCACCAGCTAAAGTGACCCCACTCAGTTCGGTCTCGAAAGGGGGAGAGATGTGACGAAGTGGGACTGTTCTTAATGGTTCCTCTGAATATTGTGGGGGTGCCTCAGTTTCCCCTATGCAGTTCTTAAGTATCTCGGTGGTGGGATAAGGGTATATGATCGTTGCAGAGCCCTAGAGGGCAGGTGTGTGCAGGGGTCTGGACACAGAGAATGGCCAACACCCTGTTTCCTGGCAACTGGTGGCCTGGGCCCTTCCCCCCTGCAAGGTGAGAGCTAAAGGGTTGGAGACAAAGAGATCAGGACAAAACCCAGGGGAGGAGGGGCTGGAGAGAGTTTCAGTTTAGGGCTGGCTGGGGACATGGAGTGAAGTGCAGACATGGTTGTCTGGCTCACTGCCCCCCAAAATGGACCCAGCTGAGTGGTCCTGTTCTCTGTACCTACAAGCTCTGTGTTAGACCATGTTCCAGTTGTCTAATAAACCTTCTGTTTTACTGGCTGGCTGAGAGTCACGTCTGACTGCGGAGTTGACCCTCTGGCTTCCTGAGGAGCCCTGCCTGGGTGGACTCGCTGTGGGAAGCGCACGGAGGGGCAGAGGATGCTGAATGCTCTGAGGTCACACCCAGGAAGATGGAAGCTGTGTGGGCTGTGTGTCCTGAAGACAGGCTGCTCACAGAAAGGAGACTTCCCCAGAGTCCTGCCTGGCTTCGTAGGGAGCAGTTCCAGAGCATCGCCCGGGGACTCCGTGAGACCTGCCTCTTCCCACCCCCCACCCCACCTCTTCCCACCCAGTTCCGCCCCCTCCCCCACCGTGCGTCCTGCACACCACAGAACAGCTGACTGCGGGTTGCGCTGGGATGGAGGGGGAGGAGTTGATCGGCACGGCCGCCGGCAGTGGGGAGCTGGCTGCCAGTGGGTGCTGAGCATCCGCTATTTTTTTCGGTGCCTATGAGCAAGACAGACAAAGGGTAGGAGGAGAAACAGAGGTACAGCAAGGGGAAGCTACTTCCCAAGTTAACACAGCAGGCCAGTGGCAGAGTCAGGTCCCCTGACTCACAACCCAGTGCCCAACCCATTCGCCCGGACTGCCTCCATAGAACGTAGGCTATTCTGTTAGTGGGAAATCCTGCACTGGCCAAAGAGGGAGGAATGAAATGGGATCTTCTTGGACTCTTTCATCTTAAATTCTCTGGGAGATATTCCTCTCTTGGCTCCACAGGGTTGCAGAGGAGAGAGGAGAACGGGGCCCTGTGGTTCTGTGAGGTACCCACCAGGATTATGGCACAGACTGGTCCCAGGAAGCTCCAATGAAATCCTCTCTCCAGGCTGAGCCAGCAGCTACAGGCAGGGAGCAAGAAGAAGGTGACTTTAATGGGATTACGACCCTTTTTCAGCACTGCGGGCAGAGAGAGGGTGTCACAGGGCAGCTGGCTCTCAAAAGCAAGATGGATCTCAGCCAGCCTGTGACATGGCCGACTCTCCTGCGGGCTGCAGGCTAACAGCCCTCCCCATCTACCTCAGCATCTCCTGCTTTCAGCCTCCACTTCCTCTTCCACCTCCTCAAATGACCCTTTCTGGTGGATGGGCACAGTATTGAGGGAGGGCCAGACATGCAGTGGATGTATATGTGCCTAGCTGCACTGAAGGAAGTGAAGCTACCCTGATTTACACCAGCTGAGGATCTAGCCTGGGGTGTCTAGAACCTGCCATGCCCTGTTTTAGTGGAGTCGCTCACTTGAGAGAGGGGATCCTCAGGGATTTGCCCACAGTAAGAAGGTGCATTGTTTCCTACCCACCAATGCCACAAACCCAGCCTGGGAGCTGGAAGTCAAGCTGGGATCTTTCTGGCTTGTTCTTCCGCATCATCAGTGGGGCGAGAAGTGTAGATGTCTGACAGGTGGGCAACTCAACTACAGCGCTCAGGGCAGCTCAGTGTCACAGTCAGCTCCCAGGCAGGGAAATCTCGGTTCAAGTCAGACCTGGGGTGAGCCAGACAACCACATGGAAGCCACATCCCTGCTCCCCTTCGGGATGGGCACTGCACTTACTATTTGGAAGTTCCGTAGCCTCCAGGATTCACCGCTGCAGAAATAGCCACCACCAGGGCTGGGAATCCATAGCCGAACGGGTACATAAATCTCTTCTTGAACCGGCTGGCGCTGGTGTAATTCACGACCTTCAGGTTCCGGACGGTGAGGAAGAGGTGCAGCCCCTCCAGGAACATCCAGGTGAAGCCAGCCAGGAAGAGGTAGTGTAAGAAGCCAGCAATGACAGCACACACCACCTGAGGACAGGACGAGAGAGAGCTCTGGGACACTGCTTCTGGGAAGGGAAACACTGAATTTGGAGGTGGGGGGACTTCTGTGAGGATCATATAGGGCTCTTTATTAACACATCTCTCCAGTTACGGCTCTCTCCCAGAGAAAATACATTCTTCAGTCTACGAGGGCTTGTCTAAGGGCAAGCTGGCTGGCCCTTTCAATCATTCAGAGACCAGGCCAGTCCTGATCTCCACTCAGAAAAGATGGTTTCTGGGGGTTGTAGTTCCCAAATGAATCATGGAAATTGTTGGATACTGTGAGGAATCCTAGGATAGGGAGCAGGGACATAAACAAGTTCCCGGTCCTCATAATAGGGAGAGACCTGGATGGTGGCGGTTCTCTTCTCTGTATCTGCTTCAAGATATAGGTGCCTTGCATCTGCCCATCAGTGCGGGGGCAGAGAGGACAGGCAGGGAACTGTGACTCTGGAAATTGAGGTTCCTTTGTCTGATGAAGGATGGAGCCCACAAGGGAAAGGGAAGGACTGGTTTCACCCAGAGAGATTTCTTTTGGAGGGGAGTAAATAATTATTTCTGTGGGACTAAAGAACATGGAATAAATGTTACCATCCAGCTGAGGGTATAAAAAGGTGCTGGAGTGAGGGGAGCTTTAGAAATGCTGACAGAGGATCTGGACACAGCTCAATTTTAAACCAAGAATAAAAGCGGGTAACAGACCTGACTGCGGGTGCGGGTCACCGTGGTGAGGAAGAGCAGGTCGGCCAGGAAGAGGCAGAGGCAGAGCTGCAGGTGGAGGGAGGTGCTGACATTGCGGATGGAGCGGCAAAGGAGGAAGGTGAGGATGGCGAGGAGGAGGCACAGCAGGGAGAAGGTCAGTCCCACGTAGGTGACGACGGTCAGTGGATAACTCTCCTGTAACACAGCAAAGGGAGACTCACCAGTGAGCCCTGAGATGCTACATGGGAAATAAAGGGAAGTAAGGACACCCCGGGGAATTACAGAAAAGTCAGCTTAACTTCCGTATCCGGAACGATAATGGAGCAAATAATTAAGCAATCAGTTTACAAACACCTAGAAGATAAAAAGGTGATAAATAACAGTCAGCATGGAGTTGTCAAGAATAAATCGTGTCAAGCCAGCCTAATAGCTTTCTTTGACAGGGTCACAAGCCTTGTGGATGGTGGTGACAAGGTAGATGTGGTATTTCTTGACTTTAGCAAGGGCTCGTCTACACTGGCAATGCTAAAGTGCTGCCATCGTGGCGCTTTACCGCGGCTTGTGTAGTCGCAGCAGAGCGCTGGGAGAGAGTTCTCCCAGCACTTTAAAAAACCCACCTCCACGAGAGGCGTAGCTACCTGGTGCACTGCTTCACTGGCGCTTTATAGCGCTGAAACTTGCTGTGTTCCAGGGGGTGTTTTTTCACACCCCTGAGCAAGAAAGTTTCAGCGCCGTAAATTGCCAGTGTAGACAAGCCCTAAGGCTTCTGAGACTTCCCATAAACAAACTAGGCAAATACAACCTAGATGGAGCCACTTTTAGGTGGGTGCATAACTGGTTGGAAAATCGTTCCCAGAGATTAGTTATCCGTGGTTCACAGTCAAGCTGTGGGTGGGGGGAGAAGGACGAGGCAGCAAGGATACTGAGCCACCCGGCCCGCCTCACGGAGATGGAGAGTCACAGTTCCCCACAGAGACCCCCGTACCCTCTCCCTACGCAGAATGTGCGCGTGACGTTGCACTCCATAATGTTTTATGAAAATATGCTTATGAGTGTAACTATGATGTTTCTGAAATATGCTTTACGCAAAAGGTCTCTTGTAAGGTATCATTACAAAGCTTAGGATCTACTGAGTGTGTTCATCCCATTTGTTTGCATGTATTATTTCTATGTTTGGAGTTAGGAGAATCAGATATAAACTTGTATCACTGATGTACACATGTTAAGTGGAAGCCATTAAGGGTGCTTCAGAATCAATCACCTGTAAATGGCTCTGTTTATTTGCAAAAAGAAGAGGAGGACTTGTGGCACCTTAGAGACTAACCAATTTATTTGAGCATGAGCTTTCGTGAGCTACAGCTCACTTCATCGGATGCATCCGTTGAAGAGAGCTGTAGCTCACGAAAGCTCATGCTCAAATAAATTGGTTAGTCTCTAAGGTGCCACAAGTACTCCTTTTCTTTTTGTGAATACAGACTAACACGGCTGTTACTCTGAAATCTGTTTATTTGCAAACTTTCCGGGTACGTGCGGGCCAGCGCTGGAAGAATGGAGAGTATGTCACATGATACTGGAATCCATCTTAAATCTGGTACTTTCCCAGATTTAATCTGGTACTTTCCCAGGGTAGCTCCCCAGCCCACCTCTTCTCCCTGTGGCCCCGCCCATACTTCATGTGTTCTTTGAGTCTGGTTCTATGACCACCCTCCAGGAGCATCGGATGCGCATCTGACAACGACTCGGCTCCACTCTCGTGTCCAGGCCACGGCATGAGCAACATCTAGGCAGGTAACTATAACAGCCTTTATGTAGAACCTGTGTGTGAATGTCTGTGTGTGTGAATGGATCTATATAGAAATTGCATATAGCAATATTTTATTGTATTTACAATAAACGTGGCAATTTGCCTTGTCCCTCTCACAAGATCCTGTTGGTATCATTTTTATTGGTGTAACATACCAGCGTTTCTCAAACGGGGGTCCGCGAGGCCACGCCAGGGGGTCCGAAGACCCTGCTGACCAAGTCCTCCACCTCCCTCCCAGTGCCTTCTGCATGCCGGAGAACAGCTGTTCAGCAGCGTTCAGGAGGCACTGGGAGGGAGGGGAAGGAGTGGGCATGGGGGGCGCTCGGGGGAGGGGGCAGACACAGGGAAGAGGAGGAGCAGGGGTGGACCAGGGGCGGGAAGACGTGGGGTGGGGCCTTAGGGGAATAGATGGAATGGGGGTGGGGCCTGGGTCTGAGCAGGGGGTTTAAGGTCTGCAAAAAATTTTAAATCAAAATGGGGGTCCTCAGGTTCCTAAAGTTTGAGAATCGCTGAGCTCTAGAATGAACGCATTGAGAGAAGCTAGGGGCTATGCCCAAGAGTCAGCAGGATATGTAGGGACATGTCTATGAACAGGGGACTCCAAGTACCTTTCCATGCCCATGTGCTGTGAGCTTGTGTTTGAGACAGAGGAAGTACAAGCCACATGGAAAAGGAAAGAAAAAGGCAGCTGCATCAGCTCCATTTTGTCTTCAATCCTGCTTCTCACCTCTGGAGTAACTTCTCGACAAACTGAAGCTTTGAACAAAGGTCTGATAGACCCATCTAAGCTTTGGATGTGTTCCAGAGGGACTTTACAAGCCAGCAAACTCACCATCGCTGCTAAGAACCTGATATATGGACCTTGAAGTCATATGTATCGGATTGCTTTGATCATTTAACAACTCTCTTCTCTTTCTTTTCTTTTCATTTATAACAAAAACCTTTAGTTTTAGATACTAAAAGATTGACTGGCAGCATGGAATGCAATAAAGGGGGCTGTGTGATTTTTTTTTTCAGCTTCTCAATAACCAGTGTTGGGGATCTGGAGCACAGATTCTGACTGGTTGGTGATTCTAACTACAGTGTTAACCAGCAGTTTTGGGGAAATCTGCTCTCCTTTTTGCAGCCTGCCGTGACCTTGGCATTTTCAGTGTGGGCTACTCTAGGCACCTCAGATCAAAACCCCACGCATCCTGTATGGCCACAGATTATACCCTGAGGTTCCTACTCAGCGGTCATTCAGGCAAAATTCCCACTGATTTTGTCCAAGTAAGGAGCTCAGAGTTCAGCCCTTTGATCTGAGTCTGACACTGAGATACCTCCACTCCAGTGGGACCCATCAGGAGTGCGAAGCTGGAGAGATGGTCACAGCTGC
Organism: Caretta caretta; assembly: GCF_965140235.1. Taxonomy (NCBI): domain Eukaryota; kingdom Metazoa; phylum Chordata; order Testudines; family Cheloniidae; genus Caretta; species Caretta caretta. Next base: position 18,160,951 of record NC_134225.1, read on the forward strand.
AGATGGTGTGATTGCTGTTCGTCTGGAGACTTTTGCAGCCATCCTCAGCCCAGGTGCCTTTCCCAAGGATGAATTTCCAGTGAACGCAGCGAGTCTCTTCCTCCTCTTTCTTTGCCTGGAAACCAAAACACCCCATCCTTATCCTCACTGGGTCATGGGGAGAATACTGTTTCTTTTGTCACACGTTTCTAATAGACAATAATAAATACTTAGACAATAATAAACCTGAAGTCATCAACGGCTTCATGACTTTGTCAAAGACGGCACCATCTCATGCCATTTCCCTGAACTCTTCTATCTATAGGGCAGAGGTCCCCAAACTGTGGGGTGCGCCCCCCTTTGGAGGGACATGACAGGTCCTGGGTCAGCCCCCATGGGGGGCAGAAAGGAAGCACCACCCAGCCCCTCCCCACCCTGAGCTCTGCTCTGGTCCCACCAGTAGTCGCATCCCTGACTTCCAGCCCCATGTCTGGCACCGTCCCCAGCTTCAGCATGGCTCCACTCCCAGCCCCAGCCTCTTGCAGCTCCATTCCCGGCCCAGGCTGGGGGAAGGGGCAGGGCTGGGAGTGGAGCCGCACCTCGCCATGGACTCAGCTGCTGGCCCCCATCGCAGCCTGGCTCCTGCTCCATTCCTGCTCCCAGCCTCAGCTCCCAGCCACGGCTCTGGCCCTGCTTCCAGACCCAGACCCACCACCAGCTGCAGTCCCAGCCTTGGCCCCCTTACCCCTGTCTGTGTCCTTTCCTCCTGCCCCCGAGCCATGGCCCCGCTCCCGGCCCTGGCTCAGGGGGAGGGCTGTGAATGGGGTCGGGGGGGTGCGACCCTCAAAACTTTGGGGACCACTGCTATAGGGAATTGCCTTCCATTTATTCCTGCTCTAAGGAGTGAGCCAGGCACAATTGTTATTCCTGAGCATTTTACATGATTAATCATAACCCAGTCAGGCCTGGAGTGAAAGCTATGTAATGTCCTCCCCAGCGTCAGGACTGAAGAAGCTCCCTCTCTTTCTCAGATAACTGTTTCTCAGTCCAGAAAGGCAGCAGAACTCAAATGCCCTACAGAAGACGCACCTTTCAAGTGACCAGCTGGAGTCCTGGGCACACAGCAAAGTAAAAGGATCTACACTCACCTGTCTATGGCGCAGGGTGAAATTCACAGGTTTGGAGAGGTTCATGGGCCTCCCATCTCCGATAGCCCCACTCACCACCCTGGAATTCAGGTGAAAATTCCTCAATTTCTCATCAGCCATTAGATCTCCCTCATCAAGTAATGTCGTGTTAATGATGGAGTCCAGGGTGGAGTAAGAAATAAAAGCAACAGCCCAAGGATCTGAAAACATGAAATGATGCCTCATCATAGAGACAGGGACACTGAGACAAAGAAAGAGCAATCCACGTGCCAAAGGTCACAGCGAGTCTGGGGCAGAGCTGGGAAAAGAACCCAGGAGTCCTGGCTAGCATTTTGAGCTTTAACCACTCGAATATGTTGCCTCCTCCCTCTTCTTCCACAGAAGCATTTCTGTGTTAGAAACATCTGGCGTGCACTATGGGAGTGTGATTCCTAAAGTGCACTAACGTACATTAAAGCACACTAGGGAAACTTTAGTGCAGACTAGTAGGGTCTATACGGACCAATTAATGCACAGTTAGTTAGTGCTCGTTAGAAATCATACCCCCATACTGCACCTTATCCAGCTCGGTACACAGCCCTAGGTGAAAGGCACTGAGGTGAAGCCATAGTTTTTCTTGGTTAGGAGAGGCAGAGGGGATGGTTAGTGAGGAGCTTTCCCTGGGGCTAAAGAATTAAGAACCAGTCCCAGTTACGTCATACTGGCCTGAAAATTGGAGTAAAATTGGTCAATATTATCCTGGTTCCATTCCAGGAAGTCACACACGTCAACCTGGGGCCTAGCTGGGCTCATCATCAGGACATCATGTGTTGGGCCAACGGACCTCTGATCTTTCCATTCTCTGGACCAATTCATATGCCCATCAAAGCTTCTCTCTCCTCCCTGCCCCATATGGGTTGGTTTTCATGCTGAGGGACAGCCAGGAATGAAGGGCTCTGCAGAGCTCAACGGCCTGAGAAACACTGGCTCAGCCAACAAGGTCCACACTAGTGTCAGGATAACAAAGGCAAGCAAGCCAGCGTGGGGCGAGAGGAAGGGGAGAACTAGGGCCGAGGTTTGGTGTCTAAAGGGGTGAGTGCCTGGGAAGCACCAAGATGGTACCTTCTGTGGCTGCTCTGGTGACGGCATTGCAGTGAATGTCCATTGTCTCCTCCTGACCTGTCAGCCTGAAGACCTCATCACAGCGACTTGCAGCTGGGATGAGGAGCGTCTCGATAGCTGTGGAGGGAAATGGCAACGCCTCTTGCTGCAAGGACAAGGCAGGTTTGGAGCTCCACTATCTCAGAATCCCACCACCCCTCCCCCTTCCTCCTCACCCCCATCTCTCTGTGTTTCCCTGAGCCCCTCTGGCTGACCTTCTGTGATCCATCATGCCTGCGCCCCCATGAAGATGCCACTGTGCCAAGAGGCAGAAGGCAACTTCTCCCTGCTGCCTCACCTCTGCGCTTTAGCAGGGGAAGCAGCAAGAAGGGGTATTGCTGCGGCAGGGAGTGAAAGGAGGAACTAATGGCAGCTGCCTGTGGCGACAGGAGATTGGCATTGCTTTTAAACCCCTCTCAGGCAGCTGCCATTGCTGCAAAGCCCCAGGGCTGGGTTTATGGGTGGCGGGTAGCATAGGCCGGGGAAGGCTGTGCCTCCCTAAACAGCCTGGCATGGCCCCGCCCATGCTTTGCCCCCAGGCTCCCTCCTGCCTGCTTCCAGTTCCCTTCCGACTCTTCCATGGCTGAGAGGCTGGGGCAGGCAGGCTGGGGCAGGCAGGTGCTCACAAGGCCCAGGGCTGGGGGCACTGGGGCTGGGGCCATGCCACGTCACGCTGGCTGCCCATCTGCCCGGCGCTGGAGTTGGGGATGCTCCGGCTGCCCAGCACTCTAGGGCTGGGGGTGCTCTGGCTGCACTACCCAACTGACGCTCCGGGTCTGGGGTAGCGCGGGGTGCGAGGCAGGTTTCTCTGGGCTCTAGTGGAAGATGGGGGATGGAAGAGGAGGGGATGGGCCTTGGGCAGAGAGGGAGGGGCCTGGGGCTAGTTTCTCTCAATGGTTAACCTCTCTCAGTGGCTCATTCAGCTGCCGCCCAGGGCTGGGTTTTAAACCCTGAAGGAGGGGCAGTGAGGCTGCAGTGGTGTTCTGCACTGAAGAGAGTATAACCCCCATCTCACAGCTGCCACGAGGCGATGTGGGAGCCTCTCATCCTCCTCACCCATAAACTCTGTTGTCACATTCGTCTTATTCTCCGGAGACCGCAAAGCAACCGTCAGTGCAGCCAATTCCACACTCTGCAGGAGGAAGGTCACAGCGGAGGCCACGTCCCTCTTGCTCTCAGTCCCACCAGCACTGAGGAAGGAGCTATTCAGCAAGGAACCAAAGGGGAGAGCAACTTCCTGGGATTGGGAAAGGAAACACCCTGAGAAGGACGGAGGATTTCAGTGGTTCATGAGCCACATTCTTCAGACTCCCAGGGAAACAATGACCCTCTTAGGGACATACGGGTTCATAGTGACCTTCCCACTCAGAGGGACTGCAGCATTCTCCAAGAGGGAGCCCTTTACTGAGCGAGTGAGGCTACTGAGGCTTGCTCAGGACTTCACAGTAACCTGAAGCCAGGGTACGTCTAACACTGTGTGTCATTCGCTCCTCATCCCTGGTCCCTTCAGTGTAGGTGCCAGAGAACATTACAACCAATCAGCAGACATCTCGGTTCTCTCTGTGTTGCCCCCGGAAGCAATTTGGATCTTCCGAGGACCAGTGGGGACAGAACCCAGATCCCCTGCCACTTCACGCACATGCGCACACACACCCCTTTTCTGAAGAGCAGCTACAATTTCCCCCAAAGTGAGAGGGCTATACCAATGCGCAGGGCATTTGGCCATGGAGTGCCCACCCACGTAGGGGCAGAACCTCTAACCTCCAGCGATGCTGCTTTGTCCTCTGCACATATGGTCTCCAAATTCACTAAGGTTGAATTCATGAAGGAGCAAAATTCACTGGTGTTGCCCTGCAGAACAATCAGAGGAAATGGGTTATTTCTACAAGCATGGAAAGGCCACCCAAAATTAAGGTAAATGGTTCCTCATCGTGATCTTGCTTTGACCTATGGTTGGCTGGCTGTCCCACTACAATGTCCACAGATTAAGACATGTTAAGGCTAAGTGTGCTGAAGCCCACAGACATGCTGATATTTCACATAGTATTGAAGGTTGAGTTTTCAAAAGCACTTTGTGTTGGACTGATTCTGCTCCCACTGAAGTCAGTGGTAAACCTTGGATAAGCAGAGAATCCTCAGGCTCAAAGTTTTCTGTGTACTCTTTGTGAAAACCCTCAAAGCCCAAATAAACCCCTTACACATACCTGCTGAAAGACATCTCTGCACTTCTTCAACTGCTCTCTTATCTGTTGAGTCTCAGTCTGGCATTTAAAGGTAACATCTAGCAACAGAAAGAGAGGCACGGACAATTACATCAAGTCAACATCTGCAGGACTAAGGTTTTCAATAGTGTCTCGTGATTTGAGACATCTTAAAAGGGCCCTGACTTTCAAAAGTGCTGAGCACTCACCCTTTAAGGTGTCAGGTTAGGCAAGCAAAATCACAAGGCGATTTTGAAAATCTTGGCCAAAGTGACACACCTAAGACCACACTCACACGGACTCTGTGACGGAGCTGGAAATGGAAGCTTGATCAATTGAGTCCCAGCCTAACATTTTAGCCACAAAGGCCATCCTTTCTTCCTTCCAGAATACAAAGTTGATGATCTCCTGAAACCCAGCAGGTGTTTTCTCCCTTTAGCTCCATTGATCCCTTTAGCCCTGTCTGACAACTTTCAACTGAGTTTATAATCAGTTAGCAATACATTCAGCCCTAAAAGCCTGGTGTGTGTCCACACATCACCTGGTTAATACTCACTTAAGCTTTGTCTGTGTGTCTCATTGATCAGTGTGTCTTATGTGTCCTCTGGGGCTGCTCCACCAAAGGTCTGGTTCTGCTACAGCTCCTAGCTATGGGAGTTTGTCTCTTAGCTCAATCATGTCATGGAGTCATGGAGTTAAAAGGTCCTGGGTTTGATCCTTGGGGATTACCAAGATGACAGTTGTTACATCAATACTCGAGAAGTTTCCCTTCCCAAGAACTGTTCTAACCCTGCTCTTGTACTTCTAAAAGGCCTGAGTCTCATCAAGGGATGTCTACCCTAGGAACGCTAAAGTGGTGCAGCTGCAGCCGTGCCACTGTAGTGTAGACACTGACGATGGTGATGGAAGGGTTCTTCCATTGCTGTAGTAAATCCGCCTCTCAGAGGTGGTAGCTAGGACAAGAGAAGAAGTCTTCTATAGTCTTCCCCGGTGCAAGCACAGGAGTGGCATAAGTAAGAATCAGGCACAAAATTCCCTTGGGTACCCAGAGGGCATCACAACCAAGTGTAGGAGGAAAAGTGCAATGGTCCTTAAACCAATTCAGACCAGCTGGCGAGCAGCTGCCTAACTACATGAGCTGGGCGGAAACTAGTTGAGTGCAGCTAGCAACACAGGTACAATCTTAGGCCTGGACTACGCCTAAAACTTCGGTAGATCTAGCTATGTCACTCAGCGGTGTGAAAAATTCACACCCCCTAAGAGATGAAGTTAAGGCGTCCAAAGCCCAGTGTCGACACCACTAGGTTGACAAAAGAATTCTTCTGTCAACCCAGATACCAGCTCTCAGCGGGGTGGATTAACTACAGTGACAGAAAAACCCCTTCCATCGCTGTACCAAGTGTCTACACGACAGTGCTTCAGAGGCACATCTGCAGCGCCGTACCTGCTGCTGTAGCTTCTGTAGTAAGGACATACCCTGAGTAACTGTGGCTAGTGGTGGCCTAGGATGGCATGCTGGGCCAAATTCTCAGCTGGTGTAACTCAATGGAGCCCCATCAAGATCAACAGACTTTACACCAGGCCCATGGTTGCCTCCCCGGTTGTGACACTGTTTTCTTTGCATCATGCACAGAAACTGTGGTCAAAATAGATTTAAAACCCAGGCTACTCACCCTTCCTGCAGGAACCCGGAATCCCATAGCTGTCCATGGCAGCAGTGCCAACACTCAGGAGTGCGAATGGAGAGCTGGCATGTTCCACAGCATGGGATCTCATGGCAGGTCCAAGCGTACGCATGCCCCAAACGAACTCAGTGCCAGGGACTGGGTTCCACTTCACATCCCTTAGAGGCTGATTGTCTAAGATGATGGCGCGAGTCTCTGATCTATTGGCCACCATCAAGGCAAAGTTCTTGAAGCCCTCCTGCTCATTTAGAGAATACATCAGGCAGTAACTGGCAACATCTGGAACATTCATCAGGAAGGCGTGGGAGGAATTAGGGATAGCTGCGCCCAGGCTGTAGAACACCACCTGGATGCCCACGTTAGCAGAGATGTAGACTGGGATTGAGGGCTTGACAGGAAGTTGGAGTACATTGCCTCCTGTTAGAGTAACATTCTCTTGCTTGTCCCCTCGTTGATACACAGTCGTGCTCTGGGAAGCAGTGATATAGACTATGTCATCTACTTTCTGCCAGGGTAAGGGAGGAATGATGTATGTTGTACCCCAGCTGCAGACTGGTAGGAGCTGCTCAAAGACGTGGTTGCATTTTGTGCTATTACAAAAACACACCTGGCCAACCAAGACGGCCACTGGCTTTTCTGAGACAATCCTGGTGCCAGACGGATCTTCTATGCCTTGTAACTGGATGCCTTGGAAACTGGGGAGCTTAATTCCCAGTTTGTTGCCAGTGGAGTAGACCTGTGTTAGGTAATGTAACTTGCCTTTCACATGGACGTCCACAGAGTTGGGCTCCTGGTATGTTATAATAGAGAACTCTGGGTAACTATCGAAGGATTCCGTAGAGGGAGTCACTACATAGTGTTCATTTCCCAAGCTGGAGACAGGATACAGCACAGTGGTCTCAGGGCTCACATGTTTGTTGCTGACAGACACTACCGAGATATCTTTGTCAGCCTTGACTAGGACCACCTTGGAGAACTTGGTACTGCCCTTAACTCCCACTGACTCTGGTAGCCTGACCGGCACCATCTCTCCCTGATTTACCATAGTCTTATTCTCAAACCTTGCCCCATTACCCGTGTAATTGGAGATGGAAACAGACACTGAAGTGAAGGCAAAGTAACCAGTAATTTGCACTTCAAATTGACTCGAGTTCCCACAGTCCTCCATGTAGGAGGTGATGAATTCTCTTCCCAGAGTCTCAGTCTGACATGTGCCTGCAAGGAAAAATAGCAATAAAATGTTAGAGGTGGAGAGAGACACTGTCAAGAGGTGGATAGAGTAAAAGGGACTGGATCAACTTTGTTCAGGCCAAAAATTAAGGCCCAGTAAAAAAGAAAAGGAGCTTGAAAATCTTAATGCAGCTAGAAATTTTCCCCATTATATTTGTAATCTAAATCAAAATAATTTTTATCAATAGTAAACATTATTTTAAATAATAAACAAGCACAACTTAGACAGAATCCTGTATCCAAACACTCATGGAAACACAGAAAAATGTCAGATCCAGATGCACACTTAATGATTTGGACTCAGTTCTAAGAATAATTGTTTGCCCTCCCCTAGCACCTCCTGTCTAAGCTCAAAACACTTTAAAAAATTCTCAGTCCCACCAGGAGATGGGTCAATATTACTGTCCCCATTGCACTGAGGGGGAAATTAAGGCACAGAGAGGGTTAGGAGCTTGCTCAAAGTAACCCCACAAATCAGCAGTAGAATAAGAATAGAACCCAGGTTTCCTGACTCTCAGTCTCTTGTGCTCTAAGCATTAAAACCTACAACCCTTCTCAGCATTGGGAATAGAACCTTAGTCTGTTGTGTTGAGAAGGGTAGGTGCCTTGGACCTATTGGGGTACAGTAGTAATAAAACCCCTTTGTACTATTACAACATTAAACACATACGTGTGATTTGGGGTCTTGTGTCAAATTATCACTGGCATGGTCTCCTTTTGTAACCACCACTGTTAAATATATATATATGTATATATACACACACAGAAAGAGAGAGAGAGAATTCTTTATTAAACACACATAAGAAACAGATAAATAAAATTACGATTTAAAAAGTTAAATAAAACTTTAATTTAATAAGTTTCCTTTATTTCTCTTTTAATTATATAGGGCCAGATCTTCAAATAGTGTAAATCAGTGTAGCACCACTGACTACAAACAGACCTTTGCTGATTTACAAAACATGAGGATTCTGCCCATTACCCCCCAGCTGACATCCCACTTGGCTCTTTATAGAGAGATCCAGAAACATCATATCCCTCAATAAACATTTTATCCTCACTGCCAGAGCTCTCTCTCTGCCCTGAGTGGAAAGAAAATTAAGGCCAAATGTATTATAGCTTCTCAAATTTCCACTAGCTGAGAATCTGACTGTCTAGCTTCAGGCCCTTTAATACGATCAGTGAGGGGAGATATTGTGAAATGCTGGGCTTCCTTCTCCTGTCCCTTACACCATATGACCGCCATTGATTTCAGTGCATTTCTCCTGATTTACATTGATGTACGTGAGAAGAGAATGAGGCCCATCATTCTTAGCCTGAATGGGAGCTGGCGGCAGGGCTGGATTTAGGGGCAGGTGACCCAGGCAACCACCGGTGGCGCCAGGTTTGGGGGGCCCCGGGCTCGGGGTGCTGTTTTGGTTGTTAGCGACAAAAGGGAAAACAGAATGTTTGAAGTAAAATGTTTCAGGTATTTCATATATGGATTCATTTTTCACTAGCCTCCTAGAATGTTCTGGACCTTTATAGGATCTCATGGAACCTTCCAGATTTTCTGAGAACTACATTTTCCTCCAGCCTCCTAGAATGTTGTCAGCCATGCCCTTGTGACTATACACGGAGCAGGGCAGCACCTGCTTGGCAACTTTCTGATTGCACAAAACCAAACACCCTGGCCCCTGCCCCCTTCCCCAAGCCCCGCCACTTCCCCAAGGCCCTGCCCTCCACTCATTCCAGCCTCCCTACCTCCATTGGTCGCTCTCTGCCTCCCTCCCTCACTTTCACTAGGCTGGGGCAGAGGGTTGAGTTGTGGGAGGGGGTGAGAGCTCTATCTGGGGGTGCAGGCTCTGGGATGGAGTTTGGATGTGGGAGGGGGTTCCAACCTGGGGCAAGGATTTGGGATGCGGGTGAGGGTGCAGGGTCTGGGAGGGAATTAGGGTGCAGAATTGGGTTCTGACCTGCGGCAGGCGGTTGGAGTACAGGTAGGGGTGTGGGGTCTGGGAGGGGGTTTGGGTGCAGGATGAGGTTCCAACCTAGGGTAGGGGGTTCAGGGTGGGGGCTCTGGATGGGCGGCGCTTACCTCAGGCAGCTCCCAGTCGGTGGCGCAGCGGGGTTAAGGCAGGCTCCCTTCCTGCCCTGGCTCCACATTTCTCCCAGAAGTGGCCGGCATGTTCTGCCCCCCCGGCAGAGGAGCAGCCAGGTGGCTCTGTGTAGTGTGCACTGCCCATGCCCACAGGCGCTGTCTCCACAGCTCCCATTGGCCACAGTTCCCAGCCAATGGGAGCTGCGGAGCTGGCCCTGGGAGCAGCGGCAGCACTTGGAGCTTCTCTGATCACCGCTGAGCCTAGGGGCCGGACGTGCTGGCTGCTTCCAGGGAGCTACGCAAAGCCAGGGCAGGCAGGGAGCCTGCCATAGCCTCACTGCACCACTGACCTGACTTTTAATGGCCCGGTGAGTGGTGCTGTCCGGAGCCGCCGGGGCCCATTTTCGACTGGGCATTTCAGTTGAAAACCGGATGCCTGGCAACCCTAGTATCAACCATTAATCTTATGAGACAGAGATAAATCATGCATACAAATAATGCATCAAAGTCATGAAATGGACTACAAATGCAATCAAAAATAAGGTATATAAAGGTTTAACAAATGGAAGGGGGTGCACACAATTTAGTCTAGGGCCGGCCCTGGCTGCCGGTCCTCAATGCCTCTCAGGATTTAGCTCCATTTGTAGGATCATAGAATCATAGAATATTAGGGTTGGAAGAGACCTCAGGAGGTCATCTAGACCAGTGCTACTCAAAGTGGTGGTCCGTGGACCGGCGCTGGTCTGCAAGCCATCGGCTGCCAGTCTGCGCGCACATTGGAAAAAAAATTGCTGGTCCCCCACATCAGATAGCTTGAGAAGCACTGGGCTAGACCAATCCCCTGCTCAAAGCAGGACCAACACCAACTAAACTATCCCAGCCAGGGCTTGTCAAGCCAGGCCTTAAAAACCTCTAAGGATGGAGATTCCACCACCTCCCTAGGGATCCCATTCCAGTACTTCACCACCCTCCTGGTGAAATAGTGTTTTCTAACATCCAACATATACCTCCCCCACTGCAACTTGAGACGGTTGCTCCTTTTCCTGTCATCTACCATCACAGAGAACAGACAAGCTCCATCCTCTTTGGAACCCCCCTTCAAGTAGTTGAAGGCTGTTATCAAATCCCCCCACACACTCTTCTCTTCTACAGACTAAATTAACCCCAGTTCCCTCAGCCTCTCCTCGTAAGTCATGTGCCCCAGCCCCCTAATCATTTTCATTGCCCTGCACTCAACTCTCTTCAATGTGTCCACATCCCTTCTGTAGTGGGGGGACCAAAACTGTTTGCAATACTCCAAGTGTTATTCCTTGACTTTAGCAAAGTTTTTGATACGGTATCGCACAGTATTCTTGCCAGCAAGTTAAAGAAGTATGGGCTGGATGAATGGACTATAAGGTGGATAGAAAGCTGGCTAGATCCTTGGGCTCAACAAGTAGTGATAAATGGCTCCAAGTCTAGCTGGCAGCCGGTATCAAGCACAGTGCCCCAAGAGTCGGTCCTGGGGCTGGTTTTGTTCAATATCTTCATTAACGATCTGGAGGATGGCGTGGATTGCACCCTCAGCAAGTTTGCAGATGACACTAAACTGGGAGGAGTGGTAGATATGCTGGAGGATAGGGATAGGATACAGAGGGATCTAGACAAAATAGAGGATTGGGCCAGAAGAAATCTGATGAGGTTCAACAAGGACAAGTGCAGAGTCCTGCACTTAGGACGGAAGAATCCCATGCACCCCTACAGACTAGGGCCTGAGCGGCTAGGCAGCAGTTCTGCAGAAAAGAACTGAGGGGTTACGGTGGATGAGAAGCTTTATACGAGTCAACATTGTGCCCTTGTTGCCAAGAAGGCTAACGGCATTTTGGGCTGTATAAGTAGGAGCATTGCCAGCAGATCGAGGGACATGATCGGTCCCCTCCATTCGGCATTGGTGAGACCTCATCTGGAGTACTGTGTCCAGTTTTGGACCCCACACTACAAGAAGGATGTCGAAAAATTGGAAAGAGTCCAGCGGAGGGCAACAAAGATGATTAGGGGGCTGGAGCACGTGATTTATGAGGAGAGGCTGAGGGAACTGGTATTATTTAGTCTGCAGAAGAGAAGAATGAGGGGGGATTTGCTTTCAACTACCTGAAAGGGGGTTCCAAAGAGGATGGATCTAGACTGTTCTCAGTGGTACCAGATGACAGAATGAGGAGTAATGGTCTCAGGTTGCAGTGGAGGCGGTGTAGATTGGATATTAGGAAACACTGTTTCACTAGGAGAGTGGTGAAGCACTGCAATGCGTTACCTAGGGAGGTGGTGGAATCTCCTTCCTTAGAGATTTTTAAGGTCAGGCTTGACAAAGCCTTGGCTGGGATGATTTAGTTGGGGATTGGTCCTGCTCTGAGCAGGACGTTGGACTAGATGACCTCCTGAGGTCCCTTCCAACCCTGATATTATATGATTCTATGTATGGCCTCACCAGTGCTGAATAGAGGGGAATAATCACTTCGCTCAATCTGCTGGCAATGCTCCCACTAATACAGCCCAATGTGCCACTGGCCTTCTTGGCAATAAGAATTTCCCAGCGCTTCTAGTTTCTACATGAAATTGATCAGGATCTCAATTTTCATTTGCAATTCTGTAATACTCACAGCTCCTTAAAGAGGAAGCTGCCAAAACGACAGATCCAGAGTTACTGCTCCTTCATTCTCCCTCGCTCCTTTCTGACAGACTTCCAGGGACTGCAGTCCAGTATAGGAAGTCTCCAGCTACAGCTTTCTGGGCCCACCTCTGGCTTTTCAGTGTGGCCTAGTGACACTATTAAAAGACCTCTCAGTGGGACATGGCAGCAGAAAGAGGTTCTTGTCCACCATGGGACAGAGTGTGAGCAGACTAAAACTAGAATACCCTAAGGAGTGACAGAGGGAGAAAGAGGGAGTGAATGAATAAACGAGCACAGAGAAGGAGGAATTATCCCTGACACCCAATCTTCCCTGTTCTCAAAATTCTGGGTTTTCCCTTCAGGGCCTGTTTAGAACCTGAGGTGGACCCACCCCTCTGGGCATTCCGCTGCGCCTAATGACCCAGATGCAGTGAACCCCCACATTAGAGTCCAGAGAATGCTGCTGAGAGCTGCCAAGCCAATACCAGCTTCATGACAGACACTCTATATGATACTCACTTATTATGGGCACAGAAACGTTACACATAGAATCATAGAATCATAGAATATCAGGGTTGGAAGGGACCTCAGGAGGTCATCTAGTCCAACCCCCCTGCTCGAAGCAGGACCAATTCCCAGTTAAATCATCCCAGCCAGGGCTTTATCAAGCCTGACCTTAAAAACCTCTAAGGAAGGAGATTCTACCACCTCCCTAGGTAACGCATTCCAGTGTTTCACCACCCTCATAGTGAAAAAGGTTTTCCTAATATCCAATCTAAACCTCCCCCACTGCAACTTGACACCATTACTCCTCGTTCTGTCATCTGCTACCATTGAGAACAGTCTAGAGCCATCCTCTTTGGAACCCCCTTTCAGGTAGTTGAAAGCAGCTATCAAATCCCCCCTCATTCTTCTCTTCTGCAGACTAAACAATCCCAGCTCCCTCAGCCTCTCCTCATAACTCATGTGTTCCAGACCCCTAATCATTTTTGTTGCCCTTCGCTGGACTCTCTCCAATTTATCCACATCCTTCTTGAAGTGTGGGGCCCAAAACTGGACACAGTACTCCAGATGAGGCCTCACCAATGTACACAAGGCATTATGTTTCACTTACCTGAGAATTTACCAATTCTGTTTGTCATCTGGGTGCTTGCTGGTGGTAGAAACCAGAACAGTCCAAGGAGGAAAAACACTTGAGAGAAGATGAACAAAATTTGTTTAAAATCTAAGATATGGCAGTAAATAACACAGGGAGACATTACTAAATAAAGGAGTCTAAGCACCTTTGTATGAGTCTGACCCTAATCTCAGTTACACTGGTGTCAATTTGGAATGACTCCATTGATTTACTTTTATTGGCGTAATCCTGAATTTATCCTGGGACTTAGGAGATCAGAAATAGGATCACGGCATTGGACCTCATTGATGTGGGGAGAATGGACGGTAGAAACTGGATTTTTCCATTCTAGTCTCACCCTCTGATGCCCTGTAGGAGGCAGCTGGGAGGCTGGAGTCTGAGTAGCTTCTCAATGGCCTGAGGCAGGGTGTCATAGAGTCACAGGGTCTGGTCTATGCCACAGCCTGTAACCAGTCCCTTTGGAGAGATCCCTGTAGTGTGCTGGGCCCCAAGGACCCACACAGTTCCACAGGGGCAGACCCGTGGCCTCCAAAACTAGGCCTTTGAGTGCCAGCAATCCCCATCATTTTCCATGGCTCCCTGTAGAAGGTCCAGCAGAGCCAGACTCCAGTGGGAGGTTTGTTCTGTACTCCTTCAGGGAACAATGCTCTCAGTGAGTATTTTCAGTAATGCCAGGCAGCCTTTCCAAAACAAGCTAAGAATGTATTAGCCACCTGGCCTACAGAATCCAACAGTCCTGACTTTAGCATAGAGAGGCACAGGTTAAGACATGGTCCATGCTGACCAATGCCAGGGCTCCCATGAGTCAGGCTGCTGTAGGAACAAACCATCTTGGCGCTCTCTCACCGTCTCTGTTCCTTTAGTTCCAGGTGTGTTTCCTGTGTCCCTGAAAGCTCAGCTCTAAACCCAGCCACCTGTCACCTTTCCCCTTTGTTCTCCCGCTCAGTGCATTTGGTTTGCTGCCCTGCAAGCCTCCAGGAAATCTCCTTCCTCTCAGCTGTTGGTCACAAGGAGTGAATGTCCTGGCCACTGCGGTTTCCGCTGTCTTTTCCAGACCCTCCATTCACAGGTGTAAATTTTCTTTACTTAATTTGTTAATGACTCTGGTCTCCAGCCAGACTGTTGAGTCAAATACCACATCATATCCCTTTACGCTCAATGCACAGAAATGCAAAGGCCGGAGGGAAACTGAAGCATGCACAGGAATCATAAATCATTACCAAAATTCACACAATCACCACACAGGGCTTTCCCCCTTTGCCCCTGTCATTTGGGTTCTGTCAGATATAACCTTCTCCCATTTGTTCCTCCTGGGTCAGCATGCCCAATGCTCAGCAAGAAAACAAACACACGCCCTAGAGAGGGGCAAGATGCACCATAAGTTTGCAGGAGAGCATGTATCTTGCTAATCTGTTTAGCCAAGAGTTGGTGCTGCAGCTGCTCTCTGTCCACCTGTGAAGCCCAGCTGGTAACAGAATGTACATCTACACCGCGCAGCAGACTGCAGCAGCAGGGCTCAGAACCCAGCTCGACAGACTCGGGCTCGGGCTCCTGTGCTAAAAGTAGCTGAGTACACAGAGCTTCTAAGTTGCGGGTGGTTTGGACTGGAGGTCAGGCTCTGAAGTCTAGGGAAAGGAATGGGCCTCAGCTGGTCCAAACCACAACTCAAAAGTGCTGACTACACCGCTCTTTTTATCATGGTAGCAAAAGCCTGAGTCTGTCAAGGTGGGCTTGGAGGGTCCCTGCCACAGGCTGTGTAGATGTACCCTGATAGGCCAGGGAACCTCCGAAGTACTTAAGGACAGAACACTTCTAACTTCCCCTCCCTGGCATCTCCAATAAGTTGCCAGCTGGCTACTCCCAGCTATTCAGCGGATAGCGGCTTGCCTGCCACACTCTCCCATACACCACGGCTCTGTCATCACTAACTCGGTTCTACTTACTTGGAGGGAACACGAAGCCTCGGTGTGCCATGGCTGCTCAGAAGACAAGCTCTGGGATTCTGACCCTGGCACCTTCCTTATTAACCCGAAACAAACCCACAAGCAGAACTGACACAAACTCGCTCACAGCAACTTCCTCTTTACTCCCCTTATCTCTGGTGTCTGGAAACAGAGTCTTTGGGCCAAGTTCACCTCAAGGAAGTCAGCAGCTGATCCCACTAAGGGGACGGGCCCTTTATTATTTATTATCTTCCCCAACCCCTGAAGTGTGCTAGGTGCCTGTCACAGAGTCCCCGGGCGATGCTCTGGAACTGCTCCCTACGAAACCAGTCAGGACTCTGGGGAAGTCTCCTTTCTGGGAGCAGACTGTCTTCAGGATACACAGCTCACACAGCTTCCATCTTCCTGGGTCTGACCTCGGAGCATTCAGCATCCTCTGCCCCTCCGTGCGCTTCCCACAGCAACTCCGCCCAGGCGGGACTCCTCGGGAAGCCAGAGGGTCAACTCCGCAGTCAGATGTGACTCTCAGCCAGCCAGTAAAACAGAAGGTTTATTAGATGACAGGAACATGGTCTAAACAGAGCTTGTAGGTGCAGAGAACAAGGACCCCTCAGCTGGGTCCATTTTGGGGGGCAGTGAGCCAGACAACCACATCTGCCCTTCACTCCATGTCCCCAGCCAGCCCCAAACTGAAACTCTCTCCAGCCCCTCCTCCCCTGGGTTTTGTCCCTTTCCCGGGCCAGGAGGTCACCTGATCTCTTTATCTCCGACCCTTTAGCTCTCACCTTGCAGGGGGGAAGGGGCCAGGCCACCAGTTGCCAGGAAACAGGGTGTTGGCCATTCTCTGTGTCCAGCCCCTGCACACACCTGTCCTCTAGGGCTCTGCAATGATCATACACCCTTATCCCACCAGCTAGATACTTAAGAACTGCTTAGGGGAAACTGAGGCACCCCCACAATATTCAGAGGAAACGTTAAGAACAGTCCCGCTTCATCACAGTGCCCTCACAGGCCAACAGGGAATCAGACAGTCCTCATGCTGCATATCCCTTAGCTAAAAGGGTACAAGGCTCATGCTTTCAGTGCAGAAGATTCTAGGTACAATCCCTGCTGATGACCCACAGTAGAATGTGTCTTAGGAGAGGGCCCAGAGGAGGGAACTGGGGAAGGAATAATGGGGGTACAGGAATGTCTCCTCACTAGTCACTCGGCGCAGGATGCCCGGGACACTAGGAGGGTGGCTGGGTCAGGATCTATGCACCCAGGCACTCAGTCTGTGACCCAGGTTTTGACAAGGAGCCTCCTGGAGGGGAGCAGTCACACAGCTGACTTCTCAGGGACAGAGAAAGGGGTGGCGGAGGGTACCCCAATCCAGGTCCCTGTTCTTCAGGATGCTATTTCTGATAAGTTTTTGGAAAGTAACCTTGTCTCTTTAAATCAAGATGCAGCTCCAATGCCTGTGATAACAGAGGAGTTGGGACCAGGAAATTGCCAGAGGGTAGTTTGCCAGAATACAAATGACCCAACTGACAGAGAAGGGGGTGTTTTCCCCCAGGCTGGTGAGAGACAGGGAGCAGTTACGGGAAGGCTGCTGGGAGAAGGTGAATCTGATCGAAGGGTAAACACACCTCGCCCAGAGAGCCCCGATCACAGCCCACTAGGGGGCAGGGAAGGACTCAGCGCTGGGAGGAGGAAACACCGGGTAACCCCAAAAGGGGAGCTGGATTTTCTACCTATGTACAGTCCTGGGATTGGGAGACCACTCCCCAAAGGGCCAGCCAATGTGCAGGATCCCCCTGAACACCTATCTTGCCAGACTCTGAGGCACCAAAATTCCAGAAACATGATTATATTAAGAGCCCACACAGAGGGGAATGCTGGAGGGAAAGAAAAGCCAGTGACTGATTACATTGGAGAGAGTCAAAGGACAGCATGGGTAATGAACAAACTAACCTTACACTACGCTATCTGAAAAGAGGGTGTGATATCATAAAGATACTGGTAAACGTACATCTGAGATAAACATTTTGGTATTAATGTTAAGTTTTAGGATAAAAATTTTGACATGGATGTTAAACCTTATGATAATGCTACTTTTCAATTAATACCTGTAAACAGGTTTAAAGCTTATCACAGCAGAAAAACCATAAAAAACCTGGTTTGCTGTGTGTGAATGAGGAAACTGAGGCACACCGCCTGATGGCCTTGATGGCTGGGTGCCAAGAGAACAATAACACAAACTACCTTTGAGCTCGTCAGTGACTAACCCTCTTGCAGTAAGCTAATGGGGGAGGTGTGATGTTCTGTACCTCGGGGGAACACCCTGCACCTCCATGTTCATCCTTATAATATGACTGTGTGGTATCCAATGCAAAGTATGTGATATTGGGAGTCTTCGGAAGGCTCATGATGCTATACAGTGATGTTATAGTAATTGTTGTTACAGTAATGGTATAGTAATGTTATGGGCTGTAAATTCATATATATAGTTATGAGGATGACAATGTGTCCTCATGGCTTAAAATAGGCCCAGGCAAAACTCTCCAAGAGCAGAGGGGCAGTTCACACCTCATCAGGGCATGTATGGGACAAACCCAGCCCAGCCTCAAAGGAACAAAGGACACTTGCCTAGGCAGCAACAAAGGGTCTGTTGGACTCTTGAGTGAGTCACCCCACTTCCTTTGGTCAGTTTGGGACAGCGATGAGGTAATGCTCACCTGAGTCTGAAAGAGGGGGGCAAAGCCAAGAGGGAAGAAAGAACATGATAAAAGGGAGAGATGTTTGCCATGCTCTTCCTCTCTCTTCCACCTCCATCTACAGACATCACCACCAAGCGACTGAAGCACTGATCAAAGCGAAGAGCCTGGCTGAAGGGCAACCAGCCAGCCCGCGGTGAGCAGCAGCTAAATATGTAAGGACACTGAAAGTGTTAAGATCAGCTTAGAATGTGTTTTGTTTCTATTTCATTTGACCAAATCCAACTTGTTTTGCTTTGACTTATAATCACTTAAAATCTATCTTTGTAGTTAATAAATCTCTTTGTTTATCCTACTGAAGCAGTGTGTTTGGTTTGAAGCGTGTCAGAGACTCTCCTTGGAATAACAAGCCTGGTGCATATCAATTTCTTTGTTGCACTGACGAATTTATATAAGCTTGTAGCGTCCAGCAGGCATAACTGGACACTGCAAGACGGAGGTTCCTAGGTTTGTGTCTGGGACCGGAGATATTGGTTAGTGTCATTCGGTTGCACAATCCAAGGAGCAGCTTATATGCCAGAGGCTGTGCGTGAACAGCCCAAGAGTGGGGGTTCTAACAGCAGAGCAGGGTAAGGCTGGCTCCCAGAGTCAAAGAATTGGACTGATCTAGCAGATCACCGGTCCAGATAACACCAGAGGGGAACATCACAGTGGGGCAGAGAGCAGGGTTGTATGTGCAGCTTGTTACTCCAAGTAGAGTTCACACTTTAAGCACCAATATTTGTGATTTTAACTGAGTCTTAAGTGCACTGGCTAAAAACAGTCAGGAGGAGGTCACAATTTTGTTATTTTCTGTTTGTTTATTTCGGGAAAGGGAAATAAGCACAAGAAAGCAGAAATATGACTACCAGTGAGGCAGCTAAAAAACTAGATCTGGCCAGACTGGAAGCGGCAGAGAAGGCAAAGGACTGCGAGTTTCAAATGTGGCAGGCAGAAATGAGGCTCAAAGAAGCAGCTGCAGCCAGGGAAACTATGGAAGCAGAGGCAGCCAGGAAGGCAGCCAGAGAGGAGGTTACACACAGAAGGGCCATAGAAGAAAAAGAGAAAAAGAGGGAAGAAAGAGAAAGAGAGTGGGAAGAAAGAGAACAGAGGGAGAGAGAGAGCGAAAACACCAACTGGACCTGCTAGAGAAGCAGAACCAGAACCCCCCGACCCCAACAACTCTCATCACTCCAAAAATCCACAAATGGGAACTCTTATGTCTTGCATTCAGGATGATATTGCTGAATATCTGACTACCTTTGAAAGGCTGTGTGTAATACATGAAATAATAAGAGAGTTCCTACCCTGATTGCGAAATTAACTGGTAAAGCTCGAAGTGTATTCAATGGAATGCCTATTGAAGATGCTTTAGACTACTATAAATTTAAAGATACTGTTTTGCGAAGATTTCAGATTACCCCTGAAACATATAGAGTTACATTTAGGAATCTTAAGAGGGATATTGGGACGAGTAATGGGGAATATGTAAACAAAATGAAAGATTTGTTGGGGAAATGGGTGAGGGGTAAAGAGGTGGCAAGTTTTCAAGGAATGCTTGATCTTGTTGCTCAAGAGCATTTCTTAAGCATATATAAGGCTGAAGTAAACCAGTGTCTATGGGACGAAGATGTCAAGTCTGTGGATGAGATGGCTCTTTTAGCTGATGCCTTCGAACACACTCAGGCATCTATTGATGGCAGGCCACAGAAAGAGGGGTTTAAAACTGGTGGGAAGGGAGGATCCCATTTTGCCCCTGGGAAGAGAGAAGGGGCTTGGGAGCCTAAATGAGTTATAGAATCTGGCCCTAAATTAACTTTGCCTGTTTGAAAATTTCCCCCAAATGGATTGCAATTCCCTTGAATAAAAACAATGAGGAGTCCTTGTGTCACCTTAGGGACTAACACATTTATTTGGGCATAAGCTTTCATGTATCTGATGCACCTGATGAAGTGGGTTATAGCCCACGAAAGCTTATGTCGAAATAAATCTGTTAGTGTCTAAGGTGCCACAAGGACTCCTTGTTGTTTTTGCTGATACAGACTAAAACCGCTACCCCTCTGAAATCAATTCCCTTGAATATAGTCATGGTTCAACATTATCCATGGAATAATTTTGCTGAATGACTTATTCAATGTTCAGTTCTCAAGCTGTTTTAATTGATTGCTTAAGTCACCCAGTCTTATTTCGAACTCTTAAATTCTGGTGCCTAAGTCCCCTACAGTTACTATTTTGATAGTCACTTCCCACTAAAGCTGTGTGGGGTGGGGAAGATGCAACAACAAAATTGTTGAAAAATTATCTGTACTTATTCAATGAAATTTTGAAATATAAAAAATTTCAGCCAGCTACATAGTTGCTCAAAAACTATAAAAACTTTGACATTTTTCCTCCCTACATTCTCCCCTGTCCCCCTTTTGTTGAAATTCAAAATATTCTTGATTCTTTCCCCACTCCTTTTTTTGGTTAAAGTTTACGGTTTCAATGCATTTGTGATAAATGAAGGGCCGGGGGGGGGGCAGGTAGCTCTCTTTTATGGACACCCAGCCAGCCAATTAGCTAAAAAGTCCCTTTTGGTGGCTGTTCTCTGCTTGCTTTACCTGTAAAGGGTTAACAAAGTCCTCCAGGTGAAGAAAAGGGAGTGGGCATCTGACCAAAAGAGCCAATGGGAAGGCTAGAACTTTTTCAAATGGGGAAAAAACTTCCCCTTTATGTCTCTGTTGTTATTGCTCTGGGAAAGAGGGGAACAGGGAGCAGTTATGCTATGAGAAGCTTTAAGCCAGGTATGATCATAAATCATCAGATCATACCTAGAACTACTTATTTGGAACTCCCAAATGTGTAAGTGGATCAGGAATGTTTAGAAAGACCCAATTAGGGTTATTTCTGTTTATTTCTTATGGCTAATGGTCTCCTCTGTGCTAACCCCAGATGCTTTTGTTTGCTTGTAACCTTTAAGCTGAACCCTCAAGAAAGCTAGTTTGGGTGCTTAATTTTTGGAATCTAGCAAATGCCTAAATTACAGATGCATTTTTCTTTCTTTTCTGTTTTTAATAATATTTACCTGTTTTAAAGAACAGGGTTGGATTTTTGGTGTCCTAAGAGGTTTGTGCATATGTTGACAAATTAGCTGGTAGCAACAGCTAATTTCCTTTGTTTTCTTTCTCAGCTCTTCCCAGAGGGGGGAGGAGGTGAAAGGGCTTGAGGGTACCCCACAGGAAGGAATTCCCAAGTGTGTCTTCCTGGGTTCCAAAAGGGGTTTTGCATTTGGGTGGTGGAAGTGTTTACCAAGCCAAGGTCAGAGAGGAGCTGTAACTTTGGGAGTTTAATACAAGCGTGGAGTGGCAAGTATTAATTTTTAAAATCCTAGCAGGCCCCACCTTCCACACTTGAAGTACCAGAGTGTGGAATCAGCCTTGACAGCATTTTTGTCAAAACTTTGAAAAAAGTCAGCCAGCTCTATTGTCTGCTGGTATTCTCCAATATTCACCTTAAACTTTCTTTTTGTACTGCCCTGTCCATATTAGAGCTACCCAATGCAGTGACGACACTGCTATTGTTACTCAAGCTAGCTTTTATCTCCTGAATGCAGTGTAGACATTCCCTGAATGTCACAGGACCCATATGCAGCAGGAGCAGGACCTGGGAGTGTTTCTAGCTATGCTCCCATAGAAAGAGGGGTGCAGGCAGGAGAGTTTGAAGGGGTATTGGCCGAGCAGATGTTCCTCACAAAGACATATGGTATGGGTAGTGCAGGAGACCAGAAGCTGCAAACTTGGGAGTGGGCAAGCAGTCATAGAATGATAGAATCTTAGAATACCAGGGTTGGAAGGGACCTCAGGAGGTCATCTAGTCCAACCCCCTGCTCAAAGCAGGACCAATCCCCAATTAAATCATCCCATTAAGTCATCTCCTGAAAATACAAGGAGAGAAGAGTTTTAAGGTCTTCTTTCCCCATAGAAGACAACTAGAGGTAAGATGTCTTCCTGATCCCTAATAGAAATCTTTGTGCTCCCCCACTGAGCAATGAGGAGTGGATGGGAGAGTCCTGTGTAACCAGAGGCCAAATGAATAAGGGCACACAGGGAAAGCCCTGTCTCATCCTCAAAACTTGCAGTGCTAGGAGAATGAAAAACTCCTCAGACCCATGCCCCTAAGCAATATCAGAGGATGAGACCTGAATGGAAAAAACAGAGTGTCTGGGCTTTAGTCTCCTGTCATTTACATCCAGCTTTTACTGGAAATTCTCCTGATCTTATTTACACTGGTATAAATCTGAATTACCTCAGTGACACCGGAGCAACCCCATTGTCTTCAAAAGTTTTGCGCAAATCTAACTGATTGGAACTAAGGCCTTGTCTACACTAGGAAGGGTTTGCTGGTATAACTATTTTAAAGAACCCGTCAGGCTCCTTAGAATGGTACTGATAGTATGTAGTTAGGGCTGCCAAAGTTCTAATAGCACAAAACCGAACACCCTAGCCCTATCCCCTGCCCTGCCCCTGCCCCGAGACGCTGCCCCTGTCCCGCCCCTTCTCCAAGGCCCCGCCTCTCATTTGCTCCATCCCCCCCTCTCTCTGTCGCACGCTCTCCCCCACCCTCACTCACTCGCTCATTTTCACCAGGCTGGGGCAGGGAGTTGGGGGGCAGGAGGGGGTGAGGGCTCCAGCTGGGGGTGTCGGCTCTGGGGCGGGGCCAGAAATGAGGGGTTCAGGGTGCGGGAGGGAGCTCTAGGCTGGGCCAAGCGGTTGGGTGCAGGAAGGGGTGGGAACTCCAGCTGCAGATGAAAGCTCTGGGGTGGGGCCAGGGATGAGTGGTTTGGGGTGCAGGAAGGAGTTCTGGGCTGGGGTCGGGGGCTGAGGGCTTTGGCTGGGGGTTCAGGCTCTGGGGTGGGGCTGGGGAATAGGCCCAGGTAGGGACTGTCAAATTGTGGAGGTGAATGTGTGGTTACGCAGGTGGTGTCGGAGACAGGACTTTGGATTTTTAGACCATGGGATGTTGTTGGACCATGGGATGTTGTTCTGGGAAGAAGGATTGCTAGGAAGAGATGGGATCCACCTAACGAAGAAAGGGAAGAGCATCTTTGCAGGCAGGCTTGCTAACCTAGTGAGGAGGGCTTTAAACTAGGTTCAGCAGGGGACGGTGACCTGAGCCCAGAGGTAAGTGGAGGAGTGGGATACCAGGACGAAACACAAGGAGGAGTGTACATGATGGGAAGCCTCCTGATTCATACTGAGAAAGTAGGGGCAATCAGCTAGTTTTCTTAGGTGCATGTACATGAACGCAAGAAGCCTGGGAAACAAGCAGGAAGAATAGGAAGTCCTGGCACACTCAAGGAACTATGATGTGGTTGGAATAACAGAAACTTGGTGGGGCAGTTCACATGACTGGAGCGCTGTCATGGATGGGTATAAACAGTTCAGGAAGGACAGGTATGGGAGGAAAGGTGGAGGACTTGCATTGTACGTAAGAAAGCAGTGTGATTGCTCAGAGCTCCAGTTTAAAACTGGAGAAAAGCCTGTTGAGAGTCTTTGCATTAAGTTTAGAGGCTAGAGCAACAAGAGTGGTGTCGTGGTGGGCGTGTGCTATAGACCACCGGATCAGAAGGATGAGATAGACGAGGCTTTCTTCAGACAACTATGACAAGTTTCCAGATCACAGGCCCTGGTTCTAATGGGGGACTTCAATCACCCCGACATCTGCTGGGAGAGCAATACAGCAGTGCACAGACAATCCAGGAAGTTTTTGGAGAGTGTTGGGGACAACTTCCTGGTACAAGTGCTGGAAGAACCGACATGGGGCCATGTTCCTCTTCACCTGCTGCTTTCAAACAGTGAAGAATTGATAGGGGAAGTAGAAGTGGGTGGCAACCTAGGCAGCAGTGACCATGAGATGGTTGAGTTCAGGATCCTGAAAAAAGGAAGAAAGGAGAGTAGCAAAATACAGACCCTGGACTTCAGGAAAGCAGACTTAAACTCCCTTAGGGAACTGATGGGCAATATCCCCTGGGAGGCTAATATGTGGGGGCAAGGAGTCCATGAGAGCTGGCTGTATTTTAAAAAATCCTTATTGAGGTGGCAGGAACAAATCATCCCGAAGTGCAGTAAGAATAGCAAATAGGGCAGGCAACCAGTTTAGCTTAACAGAGAAATCTTCGGTGAGCTTAAACACATAAAGGAAGCTTACAAGAAGTGGATATTTGGACAGATGACTTGGGAGGAGTATAAAAATATTGCTCGAGCATGCAGGGGTGTAATCAGGAAGGCTAAAATACAATTGGAGTTGCAGCGAGCCAGGAATGTGAAGGGTAACAAGAAGGGTTTCTACAGGTATGTTAGCAACAAGAAGGTGGTCAGGGAACGTGTGGGACCCTTACTGAATGGGGGAGGCAACCTAGTGACAGAGGATGTGGAAAAAGCAGAAGTTCTCAATGTGGTTGTTGGGTTTTTTGGGTTGTTTTTTTTTTTGGTTTTGGGTTTGGGTTTGGGGGTTTTTTTGGCCTCAGTCTTCACAGTCAAGGTCAGCTCCCAGACTGCTGCACTGGGCAGCACAGTATAGGGAGGAGGTGAGCAGCCCTCAGTGGTGAAAGAACAGGTTAAGGACTATTTAGAAAAGCTGGACATGCACAAGTCCATGGGTCCAGATCTAATGGCTCCAAAAGTGCTGAGGGAGTTGGCTGATGTGATTGCAGAGACATTGGCCATTATCTTTGAAAATTTGTGGTGATCGGGGGAGGTCCCGGACAATTGGAAACAGGCAAATATAATGCCCATATTTTAAAAAGGGAAGAAAGAGAACCGGGGAACTACAGACTGGTCATCCTCACTTCAGTCCCCAGCAAAATCATGGAGCAGGTCCTCAAGGAATCCATTTTGAAGCACTTGGAGGAGAGAAAAGTGACCAGGAACAGTCAACATGGATTCACCAAGGGCAAGTCATGCCTGACCAACCTAATTGCCTTCTATGATGAGATAACTGGCTCTGTGGATATGGGGAAAGCAGTGGATGTGATATATCTTGACCTTAGCAAAGCTTTTGATACAGTATTCTTGCCAGAAAGTTAAAGAAGTATGGACTGTATGGACGGACTATAAGGTGAATAGAAAGCTGGCTAGATTGTCGGGCTCAATGGGTAGTGATCAACGGTTCGATGTCTAGTTGGCAGCCAGTATCAACCCAAACACCCGAACCCAGACCTGAGCAGCACCCAGGTGCCCGCAACTCAGAGAACCGCACCTGTAACTCCCCACCCAATCATCCACAGGGCACGCTTCTCGGGGAGCCTTGAGCCTGGTGGGCCCAGACTATCATCGGAGCCTACCTCTAGAAGCAGTGCCTCTGCCAGCACATTGAGACATGGGGCCCTGCTTCACGTGTGGCCATTTCGGACACTTACAGCACTAATGTCCTGAGATGGATTGTAGCTTTGGCCAGGTCTGCGCCAGAGAATCCCTGACCCGCAAGCCATCCTCCCCGAAGCTGACAACGTCAGTGGAAGTAGGCCCCAAGCCAGTCACGGCCCTCCTGGATTCAGGATGTGGGCACACCCTCATATGGCAGGGAGTCATCCCGAACCCAAAAAGGACCGACGGAGAGATTTGACTCCAGTATGGTCACGGAGACATAAAGTGTACCCACGGGTCCAGGTACTTTTAACGATAAATGGGGTGACCGAGGAGATGATGGTAGAGTTGGCCCCCGCCCTTGCCTGTCCCGTCATTCTTGGCCGGGACTGGCTGGGCTTTAATGACCTTCTCTGGGAGGCCAGCCTTCGGGGGACTCTTCCTCTGACAGCTCTAGGGGAAGATGTAGTAGCAGACCAGGATCTTGAGGCCAATTAAGAGCAACACCATGAACCAGAGGAAGAGCAACAGGGAGAAGAAAACCCTGATGAGTCCCGGACCCAAACCTCGCCCCCAGATCCAGTGGGGGGAACACCCTCCAAGAACCTCCCTACCCGACTTCCCTCAAGACTAATGGGATGACCCCACCCTTGAACATGCCTATAACCAAGTGTCCCACGTCAATGGGACTGTAGTAAACCCCCAGAGAGCACTACAGTTGCCACAGTTTGAGCTCACAGCTGATCGCCTCTCTTGGGTAGAGCGGGACCCCCAGACCCAGGAGGTCCAGACCCAGCTGATCGTTCCCCAGTGCCATAGGAGAAGTGTTCTGAAGCTCACTCACGACATCCCTGTGGCCGGCCACCTGGGACAAGAAAAGACCCTGGCTTGGGTCTTATCCCGCTTCTATTGTCCGGGAGTTCACTGGGATGTAAGGGACTATTGCCACTCATGGCCAGACTGCCAGTTGGCTACCAACCCTGGGGTGTCGAAGGGACCCTTTGTTCCCTTGCCTGTGGTGGGAGTGCCCTTTGAGCGAGTTGCCACGGACCTGATCAGGCCCCTGTCCAAGATCAAGGCTGGGTTCCATCATATCCTCGTCGTCCTGGACTATGCCACCGGCTTCCCTGAGCCCATCCCGTTGTGGAACTCCAGCCCCACACTATCGCGGCTGAGCTGATGAAGGTTTTCACCCTGGTGGGGCTTCCCAGAGAGCTCCTCACTGAGCAGGGGACCAATTTCACATCCCAGTTACTCCGTCAAGTGTACGCCCTGCTCGGCCTTCGGAAGCTGCAGATGTCCATATACCATCCGCAGATGGATGGGCTCATCGAGCGCTTTAATAAAATGCTCAGGACAATGCTGAGGAAGTTTCCTCCTCAAGAACTGTGATGGTGGGACTAGCTAGTTCCACCGTTGCTCCTGGCCATCCGCGAAGTACCCCAGTCATCCACCAAGTTCTCCCCCTTTGAACTCTTGTATGGACACCAGCCCCGTGAGGTACTGGATCTCAGGAGAGAGGCCTGGGAGTACACCCCCTCATCTATCATGGAGATTCACCAATATGTACTGCAATTGTGAGACCAGCTTGACCGAGCCAGGACCCACTCCCGAGAAAATCTTCAGGTGGCCCAAGGGATCCAGGAGCGGTGCTATAGCCACGGGGCCCGATCAAGAAGCTTTGCACCCAGGGACCAGGTACTTCTACTCCTCCCATCAGAAGAGTCAAAACTCCTGGCCCGGTGGCAAGGCCCATACAAAATTGTCCATCAGCTGGGGCCTGTCACCTATGAGGTTCACCAGCACCACTGGCGGAAGAAGAAACAGATGTACCACATGAACCTCCTGAAACCCTGGCATGCCTGGGAAGGATTGCTCATCGCCCCCAGTGCCTGAGTTGGACAAACGGAGGAGCCCCAGTTGGGTGACACGATATCAGCTGATCAACGGAAAGAAGCTCAGTGCCTCCTGGAAGCCTTCCAGAAGACTTGCACCACACAGCCTGGCCAGACCACCATCGTACGGCACACGATCCAGTCAACCCCGGGACAGGTGGTCCGGGAAGCGGCCCACCCCCTCCCATGGCAGATGCAAGAGATCATGGAGAAGGAAGTCCAAACAATGGTAGAACTGGGAGTCATTGAGTGGCGCAGCCCCATTGTACTGGTCCCAAAACCTGATGGGAGCCATCACCTCCGTATCGACTTTCAGAAGGTAAATGCAGTCTCGATGTTTGACGCCTATCCGATGCCCCGGATTGATGAGCTCCTCGACCATCTGGGAACTGCGAATTACATCACCACACTTGATCTCACAAAAGGGTATTGGCAGATCTCCCTGGACCTTTGTGTTCCAGAGAGAAGACAGTGTTCGCCACCCGAACGGGGCTGTATCAATTTGTCTGGATGCCCTTCGGCCTCCATGGGGCCCCAGCTCCCTTTCAGAGCATGATGGATCACCTCCTGACTCTGCATACCTAAGCAGCTGCTTACCTAGACAACATTGTTATCAATAGTCCCCACTGGGAAGAACACTTAGCCTGGGTAGCAGCTGTCCTGCAGACCATTCAGAAAGCAGGCCTCATGGCCAACCCGAAGAAATGTTGGATTGGATGGCAGGAAACTACCTACCTGGGTTATACCCTAGGGTGAGACCTCGTACTGCCCCTTGTAGGGAAAGTTCAAGCCCTGCAGGCCTGCCCAGTGCCAACTACAAAATGGCAGGTACAGCAGTGTTTGGGCGTAGCAGGATACTATTGACGCTTCATCTCCCAGTTCACATCCATCACGGCTCTTTTAACTAAGGACAGCCCACGTCGAGTACGTTGGTCTGTGGAATGCGAAGAGGCATTCCAAACCTTCAAGGAGAGCCTGTGTCAGGAACCTGTACTATTTAGCCCCAATTTTGACCAAGAGTTCCTGGTCCAGACGGATGCTTTGGAGGTGGGGCTGGGGGAGGTCTTGTCCCAGGAGGTGGATGGGGAGGAGCACCCTGTCCTCTACATTAGCCGGAAGCTCTTCCCCAGAGAATGCCATGATGCGATTTATAGAAAAGGAGACCCTCACCATCAAATGGGTGATTGAGGTCCTTAGATTCTATCTTTTTGGGAAACCCTTCATTCTGATAACCGATCATGAGCCCTTAGGGTGGTTGGGCAACATGAAAACTGCCAACACACAGCTGATGAGATGGTATCTCACCTTGCCGCAGTATGCCTTCATGACCCTGCCTTGTTGAGACAGATATGCAAGCCTGCTGCAACACAGACCCAGGGTCTGAACCACGCCCCCAAAGCTGCAGACTTAACTGAAAACAGCTTAAGAAGTGCTCCTGTCTCCAGCACCCAGACACCCAGCTCCCAATGGCATCCAAACCCCAAATAAATCTGTTTTTCATCTGTATAAAGCTTATACAGGGTAAACTCATAAATTGTCCACCCTCTATAACACTGACAGAGATATGCACAGCTGTTTACTCCCCCAGGCATTAATTACTTACTCTGGGTTAGTATCAATGAATCTATGAATTAAGGTCAGAAGGGACCATTATGATCATCTAGTCTGACCTCCTGCACAATGCAGGCCACAAAATCTCACCTACCCATTCCTGCGATAAACCTCTCACCTATGTCTGAGCTATTGAAGTCCTCAAATCGTGGTTTAAAGACTTCAAGGAGCAGAGAATCCTTCAGCAAGTCACCCGTGCCCCATGCTACAGAGGAAGACGAAAAACTTCCAGGGCCTCTTCCAATCTGCCCTGGAGAAAAATTCCTTCCCGACCCCAGATATGGCGATCAGCTGAACCCTGAGCATATAGGCAAGATTCACCAGCCAGATATCCAGGAAAGAATTTTCTGCAGTAACTCGGATCCCACCCCATCTAACATCCCCTTTGGGCCTGTTTACCATGAATATTTAAAGATACAGACTCCTGTAGCAGCACGGGAGCCAGCAAACAGAGCTGTAAACAGGGGAGTTTCAGGGGGAGTTTGTAAGGGTAGTTTGTGTTTGTGGTGCTTGTTTGGGGTTTGTTTTTGCTGTGGGGGGTGGTGTTTTGGTGTGGTTTGTGTTTCCCAGATTAACAGGATTTAGGTAGGAAGGCGATGACAGACACAGAAGCAGCAGTGGGAGTGACCCAGGCAGTGGAAGACACAATGAAGATGACCGGATGTGGGAAGCTGCGGTATGTACATGGTCCTGGAGGGAGTACCTGGTAAGAGTTTTTGTCTGCATGAAATGCCATCTGAGAGAGCTGATGGAGGAAAAGATCTGAGGTTTGGAGATGCAGGTGGAAAGTCTGGTTGAGTTTAGAAAGGAGTTCGAGCAGATTATGGAGCAAAGACATGAGGTATCTGAAGGGAAAAGCTCAGACTTGCAGATGGAAGCAGGACTGAGGAATTCTGAGAGGAGACTGCTGAGTGAGGAAAGTGGTCAGTGGAAGCATGTGACTAAAAGAACCAGGCAGAGGAAAAGATGGGCTAGTGAAGGAGAAATAGAGCTCAAGAACAGGTTTGCAGAGTTGGAAAATGAAGAAGGGGCTCAGCAGGTAGTGACTGAAGGTGAAAGGGCAAAGAAAGAAGAGAAGAGCGGCTAGGAAAAGGGGAAGAGTCAATGGAGACAACACCAAACATGAGCCCCAGGAGGATACAGGATGGGTTGAAGAGGATTACAAGGGAGAATAGGAATGGGAAGAACTTGCAGCCAGAGGGAACAGGGGATAGACTGGAGAATAGCACCGTCACCAGGAAAAGGCAGGTCTATGTGATCGACTCTTTACTGAGAAGAATAGACAGGCCTGTAACTAGAGCTGATCCAGAGAATAGAAGAGTATTAAGAGAGACTATGCTAGGCTGGGGAAGATGCTTAAGGAAATCGAGGCTCAGGTGATCTTTTGTGGGATTCTGACTGTTCCTAGAGAAGGGCAACAAAGGTGTGACAAGATTATGACTATCAACAGATGGATTAGGCAGTGGTGCTATAAGGAGGGCTTTGGGATGTATGGCCACTGGAAGGCATTCATGGACAGAGGACAGTTCTCTTGGGATGGACTTCATCTGAGTAAGGAAGGAAATAGACTTTGAGGATGGAGGCTGAGACAACTGATTAAGACAGCTTTAAACTAGGAATTTGGGGGAGATGGTTGGGAGATGTCCAGGTAATCTCTATGCTGGATTTTAGCATTGAGGGGGAAGAAAACGAAGTAAGAAAGGATACAGCCGTGGGTAGGAGAATGGGCATAAGGAGGAAGGGCAGTGTGGATACCAGTCTAATAGGTTATACTGGCTGTAGAATGACCGTGCCTAATAGAGTACAGAATGTGAGCAAGGCCAAACGGCAAAAATTAAGATGTTTGTACACCAATGCGAGGAGCCTAGGTAACAAAATGGAGGAACTAGATCTACTGGTTCAGGAAGTGAAACCAGATATTATAGGGATAACAGAAACATGGTGGAATAGTAGTCAGGACTGGACTACAGGTATTGAAGGGTATGTGCTGTTAGGAAAGATCGAAATAAAGGTAAGGTAAAGGTGGAGTTGTAGCATTGTATATCAATGATGAGGTAGAATGTAAAGCAATAAGAAGCAAAGGAATGGATAAGACGGAGTCAGTCTGGGCAAAAATTACATGGGGGAAGAAAACTATTAGAGCCTCCCCTGGGATAATGTTTGGGGTGTGCTATAGACCGCCGGGATCTAATTTGGATATGGATAGAGCCCTCTTTAATATTTTTAATGAAGTAAATACTAATGGAAACTGAGTGATCATGGGAGACTTTAACTTCCCAGATATAGACTGGGGACAAGTGCTAGTAATAATAATAGGGCTCAGATTTTCCTAGATGCGATAGCTGATGGATTCCTTCATCAAGTAGCTGCTGAACTGACTAGAGGAGATGCCATTTTAGATTTGGTTTTGGTGAGTAGTGAGGACCCCACAGAAGAAATGGTTGTAGGGGACAATCTTGGTTCAAGTGATCATGAGCTAATTCAGTGCAAACTGAACGGAAGGATTAACAAAAATGAATCTGCAACTAGGAGGAGGCCTGGGATTACTTTAAATCAAAGCTGCAGAAGCTATCGGAAGCCTGCATCCCAAGAAAGGGGAAAAAATTCACAGGCAGGAGTTGTAGACCAAGCTGGAAGAGCAAGCATCTCAGAGAGGTGATTAAGAAAAAGCAGAAAGCATACAGGGAGTGGAAGATGGGAGGGATCAGCAAGGAAAGCTACCTTATTGGGGTCAGAACATGTAGGGATAAAGTGAGACAGGCTAAAAGTCAAGTAGAGTTGGACCTTGCAAAGGGAATTAAAACCAATAGT
The DNA here is from genome assembly GCF_965140235.1 of Caretta caretta. Taxonomy (NCBI): domain Eukaryota; kingdom Metazoa; phylum Chordata; order Testudines; family Cheloniidae; genus Caretta; species Caretta caretta. The sequence goes on from NC_134225.1 coordinate 18,192,537, forward strand.
AAAAGGTTCTATAGCCATATAAGTAAGAAGAAAACAAAGAAAAAATCTAAACACTGAGGATGGAGTGGAGGTCAAGGATCATCTAGGCACAGATTAATAAACACAAGTGATTTTATTAAGTATAAAAAGTAGGATGCAAGTGGTTTCAAGTAATAACAGACAGAACAAAGTAAGTGACCAAACAAAATAAAACAAAACATGCAAATCTAAGCCTAATACATTTAAGAACCTTAATACAGGTAAATCTCACCCACAGAGATGTTCCAATAAGCTTCTTTCACAGACTAGACTCCTTCTTAGTCTGGGCCCAATCCTTCCCCCAGTACAGACCTTGTTAGTTCCAGCAGGCATCTTATGTGAAAAGCAGGGGATTCCACATGACTGGGATCCCTTTGTTCTGTTTGCATCTTTAACTGGATGCAACCTAGTTACAATGTCACCAGGCTTGCAGGTAAACAGAGCCATCTACAGTCAATTGTTCTAATTAATGGGAGCCATCAAGATTCCGAGCTATAATTAATGGCCCACACTTTGAAGTCCCATTGGAATTATTCAGAATTATACTTCATATTTCTAGTTTTAGATACAAGAATAATACATAGAAATAGGATGAACACACAGTAGATTATAAGCTTTGTAATGATACACATTGAAACACAAAAAGAAGAGGAGTACTTGTGGCACCTTAGAGACTAACCAATTTATTTGAGCATGAGCTTTCGTGAGCTACAGCTCACTTCATCACGGCTGTTACATTGAAACACGTTCACAATGAAACCCACAAAAGAAAGGAAATAAAAAGCACAGCCAGTTCCCATGACATGGCTCCAACTTCTCCAACACAGTCACACTGTGTCATTACCACAGCTTCCGTGCCCCACAAGCCCCCCCCGAAATGCCAGCCTTTCATCAGCTGGGTGCACTCAGTGCTCCCGACACAACCAGCCACTGCATCGAACATCCACAACACTAGTGCTGCTGGGAAAGAACTGCTCTGGCACGGGGACAGTTAGAGTGCATGGTCCACGTTGTGTGGGGGACGTGTAGCTCAGCCTATGCTGGGAGCCTCACTATCCCTTTCAGTCTGGGCTTGGTCTCCTACACCAGCTCAGTGTTTTGGCTCAAACAGCCTCTGTGCTGAGCCTGAGTTTAACTCCCCCAGGTTAGACATAGAACACTTTTCAAGAGCTTCCTCATTCTCGTTAATCACCCCATCTCGTCCCTGCACTAGTTCTGGGCATGATCCTACGCCCGAGTGTGTGGAAGTTCATCATACAGGGCCAGATCCTCAGAGGGTGTGAATGGGTGTGTTGACTCCAATGGAGCTTTGCCCATTTACACCAGCTGGGGATCTGGCCCCGTTGACTCCAATGGAGCGATGCTGGTTTACACCAGCTGGGGATCTGGCCCCGTTGACTCCAATGGAGCTTTGCCCATTTACACCAGCTGGGGATCTGGCCCTGTTGACTCCAATGGAGTGATGCTGGTTTACACCAGCTGGGGATCTGGCCCCGTTGACTCCAATGGAGCGATGCTGGTTTACACCAGCTGGGGATCTGGCCCCGTTGACTCCAATGGAGCTTTGCCCATTTACACCAGCTGGGGATCTGGCCCTGTTGACTCCAATGGAGTGATGCTGATTGACACCAGCTGGGGATCTGGCGCATTGACAATCTGCTTCTTGAAGGAGACAGTTGCAGATGTGAGCTAGAACCAACACCTTCTCACTGATAAGGAGCCACACTGCCATCTGGATGAAGGTCTGGCTTTTTATTAAGATATGTTATGTTCCAGAAAGTGTATTCCTGGGTTTAGGAGAGTGTATATAAGTGACCTAAGCATTATATTTGTACTGCCTTAGGATGAATAGTTAAAGACACCAAGACACTGAAATCTCAGTCCATTCTGATGGTAAGCAATGCTCAGTCTGGGCATTATGTACGTTCTGTTGAGGCCAGGACTCAAATGGTGTTGAGCCCTCTACACTGTGGTAAATTTCACCCATGAGGAATAAGTTACTTGGGGAAGCAAATGATTATGAGGTGCCCAGGCTGGGCGGTGAGGTGGGGCAGCAGGAAGTGTGAGCAAGGCAGGGTGGGAAGATAGCTCTTTCCTGTCTGCAATACTTTTGGCTGATATGATGGCATGTAACAAGATGTGCATCAGGTTGGCTTCCTGTGTTGTTTTTCTGAGATAAGGGATCTGCAAAGCTCAGAAGCCTCAGCGCTCTTCCTTTCCTGATAGCCTCTGAGTCGCCGTGGGAAGCCGAGGTGACAGGACTCTGTCCAGTGAGTGGAATGAAGTCAGTGGGATGAATTCAGGGATGGATTAGGAGAGTCCAGAAGGGTCTAAGTTGATGTAATTTACAATTACTTCTGGTCCCTCCAATATGAATGTTCCACCATCTGAGATACTGTCCTGACAGTGAAACCTTAGATTCACCGGCCTAGATTCTCTGGTGTATCTGTGCCAAGAGGAATTGTTCAGAGTCACAGATTTTAAGGCCCAAAAGGATCATTAGATCATCAAGTCTCCTCTGCTGTGTAACACAGCCAATAGAATTTCATCCAGTTACCCTCTATTCAGCCCAGAAAGAGGTGCTTGAGTAAAGCATCTTCCAGAAAGGCAGCCAGTCTGGATTTGAAGACTCAGGAGCTGGCAAATTCCCCTCTTGATCTTCATTTTGATATGCTAAACAGATTGAGCTCTCACTGTCAGGCATTTCTTCAGCTCTTCAATCATTTTTGTAGCTCTTTTCTGCACCCTTTCCAATTGTTCAACATCCCTTTCCAAATGGGACCTCAGAATGGGAGGCAGTATTCCAGTTTATGCCTCCTCAATGCCATATGCAAAGGTGAAATCACCTCCCTGCTCCTACTCACTCCTGGGATCACTGCTCAGTCCCTCACCTGTTGGTTGGTAGTGAGTGCCTGTGGTACTTACTCCTTGTGAAATAGCCAGCCCTGGAGCAGGAATTGGTTTAGTGGCTGTTTGCTCCGTTTCTAGGTGCTGCTTTGTTTTTTCTGTTAAACACGCTCTTCTGAGCTGTGGGTCTCACTAGGCAGACCCCAGCCACCAGTTTTCATGTACTGCATGTTGGGTAATAACAGGAGAGGATTCCATGCTTGTAAAACTAAACTGCTTTTTTATCAAGACAACTATTTCAGATGTGTGACCACCACAGCTAGAATTCCAGCCATGTGCACACAGACTGACTTCCAGGTGCCTGGAAGGAGAAAGTAGTTAAGGACATTGAGGTCAATGGTAATTAGGACAAAATACAACATGGTTTTACAAAAGGTAGATCATGCCAAACCAACCTGATCTTCTCCTTTGAGAAGGTAACAGATTTGTTAGACAAAGGAAACGCAGTGGATCTAATTCACCTCAATTTCAGTAAGGCATTTGATACGGTCCCACATGGAGAATTATTAGCTATACTGGAAAAGATGAGGATCAATATGAAAATTGAAAAGTGGATAAGGAACTGTTTAAAGGGGAGACTACAATGGGTCAAACTGAAAGGTGAACTGTCAGGCTGGAAGGAAGTTACTAGTGGAGATCCTCAGGGATCGGTTTGGGGACCAATCTTATTTAATCTTTTTATTACTGACCTTGACACAAGAAGTGGGAGTGTGCTAATAAAGTTTGCGGATGACACAAAGCTGGGAGGTATTGCCAATACAGAGGGGGACTGGGATATCCTACAGGAAGATCTGGATGACCTTGTAAACTGGACTAATAGTAATAGGATGAAATTTAATAGTGAAAAGTGCAAGGTCATGCATTTAGAGATTAATAACAAGAATTTTTGTTCTAAACTGGAGACGCATCACTTGGAAGTAACAGAGGAGGAGAAGAACCTCGGAGTATTGGTTGACCACAGGATGACTATGAGTCGCCAATGTGATGTGGCCATGAAGAAAGCTAATGCGGTCCTGGGATGCATCAGTTGACGTATTTCCAGAAGAGATCAGGAGGTGTTAGTACCGTTATACAAGGCACTGGTGAGGCCTCAACTGGAATATTGTGTGCAGTTCTGGTCTCCCATGTTTGAGAAGGATGAATTCAAACTGGAACAGGTACAGAGAAGGGCTACTAAGATGATCCGAGGAATGGAAAACCTGTCTTTTGAAAGGAGACACAAAGAGCTTGGCTTGTTTAGCCTGACCAAAAGAAGGTTGAGGGGAGATATGATTGCTCTCTATAAATCAGTGGGATAAATATCAGGGAGGGAGAGGAATTATTTAAGCTCAGTACCAATGTGGACACAAGAATAACTGGCCATCAGGAAGTTTAGACTTGAAATTAGATGAAGGTTTCTAACCATCAGAGGAGTGAAGTTCTGGAATAGCCTTCCAAGGGGAGCAGTGGAGGCAAAAGACATATCTGGCTTCAAGACTAAGCTTGATAAATTTATGGAGGGGATGGTAGGATGGGGTAGCCTAATTTAGCAATTAATTGATCTTTGACTATTAGCGGTAAATATGCCCAATGGCCTGTGATGGGACACTGGATAGGGTGGGATCCGAGTTACTACAGAGAATTCTTTCCTGGGTGTCTGGCTGCTGAGTCTTGCCCACATGCTCAGGGTTTAGCCATATTTGGGGTCGGGAAGGAATTTTCCTCCAGAGCAGATTGGCAGAGGCCCTGGGGGTTTTCGCCTTCCTCTGCAGTGTGGAGTACGGGTCACTTGCTGGAGGATTCTCTGCACCTTGAAGTCTTTAAACCACGATTTGAGGACTTCAATAGCTCAAAGTTAGGTCAGAGGTTTGTTACAGGAGTGAGTGGGTGAGATTCTGTGGCCTGCGTTGTGCAGGTCATCAGATTAGATGATCATAATGGTCCCTTCTGACCTTAAAGTCTATGAGACTCCTCCAAACTCCAAGTTCCATGTGTTTGCTAGAAAGTTTGTGAGGTTCTGAGTGTCCCCTGGGAAACGCGGAGTTTCCTTCACTCAGAAGGAATTGAGGTTGCTCACCAGTGCCTCCTGGAGGTGATTGGCCCCTCTCAGGGTAGGGCTAGCCTTGGGCAAGTATAGCAAAAAACAGATGTGACTATTCTTGCATCACTTCACAACCCTTTTGATTCAGGAGCTTTCAGGAGAGTGAGGCCATGACACTTCTGCTTTCCATTGACTTGGCTGAGATCAACAGTGAGAGAAGAATGGGGCCCAATGTGATGCTGCATCCATTAGCACCTGATGATAGCAGACACCATCCAAGGTGATGGGGCAAAAGAAGAGCCCCTCAGGTCCCCATCCCTGTTCTCCAGCCCCACAGAGACTCCTGACCTGAGGAGTTGGCTCATGATAGACTGGAGAGATCTCTGCTCCGACCGGGGTCACTCATCAACATGGATTTCATCCCATCACACCCTGCAATCCCCCTCCCTCCAACTGCAGCAGCAGAAAGAGGCTGACACCTGCCCGGGAGCCCAGGATCCTGAATCCCAAAGCCGTGTCCCCCCAGGCATCCTGCTTCCTGTGCAAACCCTCTGCACTGGCTCCACCTCCCCGGGTTTCCAGCTGGTTTCACTGTCTCCAGCTCACCGGAAAGCCCCTCTGGGTCCTTTCTAACTGACTTCTCAGGGCCCTGGACACCTGGGTTCCATGTCCCAGGTCAGTGCAGCTGGGCTATAAAAGGGAATGTCTTTGTGCTTGTGTAAGAGGACTGTTGCCCCCTTACCAACATTCAATGGGGGTGTTTTAGTTGCTAGCTCCCAGTACTAAAAAGGGGGAAGGGTTGATGGGGAATCAGGACCCTGAGACTGACAGTCCCCAGGAACAATGGGGAGAGGCCAATGCTCCAGGTCAGCCTGAATGACAGGGCGAGCAGGCTAATCAGGGAGTCAGGAGGCCAGGGAGGTCCCATCCTCCTCGTGAGCTGGAATTGCCTGGGTCGGACAGGGTGGGGCCGAGCTAAGGAGAAAGCAGGGGCCCAAGGTAAGCTGGGGAGCAGAGCTGTGCCAGATCCAGAGGGACCAGAAAAGCAGCCCAGAGAGAGCAGACCCTGTCCTGGGAGGAGAGCTGCAGCAACCAGAGCCAGAGGCACAGCCCAGAGAGAGCAGACCTGTCCTGGGAGGAGAGCTGCAGCAACCAGAGCCAGAGGGGCCAGAAAATTAGCCCACGAAGCAGGTCAGTGCTGGGAGCAGAGTCACAGAAGCAGCCTGCAGAGCAGACTTGTCCTGGGAGCAGAGCTGCAGCAACCAGAGCCAGAGGGGCCAGAGAAGCAGCCCAGGGAGCTGGAGGCAGAGCAGCAGCAGTGCAGAGACCGAGTGGTGGAACTGTGGCTGGAGCAGTCCGGAGCTGGGTGCGGTGAGCAGCTGGGGAGACAGAGGGGGACCCTAGAGAGGTGCAGGAACTTCTCTCTGCAGGTACCTTTGAACTGATCATTCATTTGTTGGGTGTTTTGCTCAGTGTTTCTGCCAACACTACAGAAACGTCGAGACTAAAAGCTTTGGTGTTTGTATTACGGTAGTGCCTAGAAGCACCAGCCAAGATCAGCTCCCCATTGTGCTAGGCCCTTCCAAAGAGCGAGTCACAGACACTTCTTGTCCTCAAGCGCTTGCAAACCAAATAGAGGAAGGATGATTATCCATGCTTTGCTTAAGAGGAAACTGAGGTGCAGAGAGATTATGGGATCGGCCCAGGAGCACCCAGAGTCAACATCAGAGCCAGGAGCTGAACCCAGATCTCCTGAGTACTAGTCCTGTGCCTTACCCCCAAAGCCATTGTCCTTCAGCATGGGCCAGACCCGACTAAACTGAAAGGAAACCTACTTATCAGAAAGGTCAGAAATGCACAGCTCAGGCACCAACAAGCTTAACTCTGCCCTTCCAGTGACGCCAAATCACCAATCTTGCCTTTTTGTTTGTACCTTTCATAGCTGGGGCCCAATCCTGAAAAGCTCTATGGCTACGGTTAGGGTTGGCAGGATCAGGCCTCTGCATGTGGCGATGCCAAATGGCAATGAGGAGACACCTGCCTCAGTTCTGCACTGCCCTCCGGTGCCTGCAGAACTCACCCTTTGCCCTGGGTCTCTCTGCAGGGAGAGATGAGCAGCAGCAGCTGTGGGGTTTACTCTTTCATGAATTCAACTGTAAAGATTTTCATATCCACATGTGGAGTGTGGCGTTACCATTACAGGTGAGAGGGTCTGCCCTGGGTGTGCCCCAGAGCCCAGTGACCCCTTAGTTCATGTAGGGGTCTCACAGCAGGAAGAGGTGCAGATAGATACTCTTCAGAAAATATCTATGCTTTCCACTGGGGATGTGTGTGTGCATGCACGCTCTAGTGGTGAGTGTACATGGCGTGCAGCACCCCTAGCTGGGAAAGGCCAGTCTGACCCCCAGTGTCCCCAAGCAACGTCACTGTCCCCACACGGGATGTGGCACTGGAGCCCCCAGATTCCTCACTCACAAGGTGTGTCTTGCCCCATCGCTAGGAAGCAACTCGCCCTTTCGACTCCCTCCTGAACAGCAGCTCCCTCCGGGCCGCTGCCAGCGAGGGAGAGGTGGCATCGGCTGTGACGCTCCTGATGCAGGCCGTGAAACAGGCCATGCTGGCCACTGCGCTCCGGTCTCCAGAGATGAAGACTCAGAACGGGAGGACAGGATCTACAGGTGAAGGGGCCATCTGGCTCTCAGCTGCTGTGGGATAGAAGATTATACAGTGCATTTAAAACAGACACAGAACAGCACTGCCCCCTGCCCCAGGAATTTTAATCCAGCCCAGCCAGTGCCCTGAGGTGTATCAGAAAATGCCTGAGGTTTTCAATGCAATACTTGCAGTCTGCCCCTAGGGTCAGCTATGCTGAGCCAGGCACTTCTCCCCCCATTCTGCCCCCACCCCAAACGCCACTCCACCAGCTGGGTGAGTGCAGAGGGGATGCAGAACCCCCAGGGAGATACAGCCAGCAAGTGGGGAGGGGATACAGGGAGATGGGCCAAGGGGAGGCAGAGAGGGGGAGCCCCAAACCATCCCCTTCCCCAACAGGGAAGAACCCCAAAAACCTTCACACCCCAGGCAGAGTGGGAGAGGGGTAAGGATCTGGGCAAGAATGGACAGATTCCTGGGGAAGTGGTTTCAGTGTGGGAAGCTCTGTCACTTCCTCTCCCCCCTCCCCTCCCACAAGGTACTGAGACTTGCATGTCACAGGGAACTGCAGTGCAGACAGCGGGGCCTCAGGCTGAGAGCTCAGGAGGAGACGATGGACATTCCCTGTGATACAGTCACCATGGCAACCACACAAGGTACCATCCAGGAGATGGAGATGCCCAGGGACCAAACTGCAGCACAGAGCGATTCCCAGGCACCAAACCCCCGTCCTGGTTCTATTCTTGCTCTGTCCCCGTGGATCCCCAGGCCAGGAGCCTCGTCTCTGGCTCCAGCACTAGTGGGGACCTTGCTGACTGTGCCAGTAGTTCTCAGGCTGTTGGCCATGGGACTGTGCAGACGCCTTCATTTCTGCTTGTCTCACAGAGGTGGGGGCTCCGAGGGGAGATGGCTCAGCAGAGGGCCTCTGTGGTATGAATGGAAAGGGGAGGGGATTCTTAGCCAGCTAAACCCCAGGCTGGAGATGAGCATCTCCCTGGGTGGGAACCAGAATAACATTTCCCCTCAACTCCCACTTTCAGGCTCATACGACCTAACTGAGAGTTTGTCTACATGGCAAGATGCTGCACTGCAAGCCAGGTTGTGAATCTCCAGCGTACCAGCTTGCGGGTCAGTAAAATCCCCTGTCAGCATTGCTGCAGTTCAGCGTGCTACAGCAGTGCCTGCAAGGGATGTTATTGCGCAGCAAGCTGGTGCGCCATAGATTCTCCACCTCGCTTGCAGCACAGTAACTTGCAGAGTAGACAAGTCCTGATACTGCTCCCGAATCCTCCAGCACCAGGGAAAGCTCCTCCCTGACCAACTTCTCTGCTTGTCTTCACTGAGAAGTCATGTCTTCGCCTCGGCTTTCTGCAGCTTAATGTTTCCAAGATGGAATGCTTCTCTGGCCTCAGACCAGGGAGGTAGCCTGCTCCAGTGATTAGGCAGGACTCCTGAGTTCGATGCCCATTTCTGCCACAGTCTCACTGGTCATTGGGTGTCTCATAGAGTTTAAGGCCAGAAGGAACCATTGGATCATCTGGTCTGACCTTCTGCATAGAACTGGCCCCATGAATTGAGCCCAATAACTTGTGTTTGTCTAAATTGCCTGGTGCCTTCCAGAAGGGCAGTCGGTCTAGATTTGAAGACAGCATGGGGTGGAGAATCCACTGCTTCCCTTGGGAGTTTGTTCCAATGGTTAATCGCTCTCGCTGTGGTGTCTGATTTCCAGTTTCATTTTGTCTGGCTTCAGCTTCCAGATCTTGGTGGTTCTTCTGCCCCCCACAGAGACAAGAACAGACTTCTCTCACCCGACATCTCCAGGGGCCCCAAATTCCAGCTACATGGAGACAAACCACCACCAAACAGCTCACCAAGTCCCTCTAACTCCAAACATAGGCTCTGCAGCTATGCTCTCTGAAATTCCCTGTTAGCTGCACCTGGCTGGCTCTTTCTTCAACTTCAGCATCCCTATGTCCAGAACGAGGTATCATCTCCTGTTCCAACAGGTTTCACGGCTGTTGCTTGTATTATTTATTCCACCCTGGACTCCATCATTAACAAGACATTTCTCAGTGAGGGGAATCTACCAGCTGGTGAGAAGCGGAGGAATGTTCAGCTGAACTCCAGGGTGGTGAGTGGGGCCATTGGAGATGGGAGACCCCTTCACCTCTCCAGAGCTGTGAACTTGACCCTGCACCAGAGAGAGGTGTGGGCATCCCCTCACTTTGCTCCCTGTCTGGGACTCACCTGCTGAGCCTTTGGATTGTGCTTCCTTTCTGGGCTCCCACTGTGTCTGAGAAGTGGAGAGACCTCCTTATTCCTGATGCACTGGATCTGTTTTACTGGGGGAGGTAACGATGGTTAACCCCGTGTGACACGGTGCAATGATTCATCGTGGAAAGTGCTCCAGGGTACCAGCTCTGCCTGGATCACCCCTGATCCAAACTAATGAGAAAGCAGCTTCCTATACCTTATGTGGTTCAGGGAATCAGCATGAAACAGTGCTTTCTTTGATACAGAAATCAGTTTGCGGGGGGAGTTGTACCCCTGCCCTCTGCTGGATGGAAGGAAAAAGGCTTGGCCATGTGCCACATGCCCTGTAGTCCGCTAGCTAACAAGGGCTCTCAGGTAGCAGGGCCTTTGCTTTTAGAGCTCTGGGATCGGAGTTCTCTCTCCACTGTCATCATCAAATGACCCATGGGCACTGGGTGCTGCATGGGGAGAGCCATGGAGCACTACGTGGCCTTGGGTTTGTTACTGCGTGGAATATAGACACACAATAACAGAAACAACATCATCTCTGTGATCTCATGAGGATGATAATGGTGCTATTGTGTTTCCAGGCAAAGACAGCCAAGGAAGAGGCTCCCTGCATCCACTGAGGAAGGCACCTGGTCTCCAGCCGGCTGCACCGCTCTGCACACAAACAGCACTCACACCACCTGCAGTTGTGACCATCTCTCCAGCTTTGCTCTCCTTATGGGTCCCACAACAGTGCAGGTATCTCACTCTCAGACTCAGCTCAGAGGCCTGGACCCTGAGCCATTGGTGGCTTTGCTGGGGTAATGTCTGAGTAGGAACCTCAGGATCTCACCATCCTCACCTTCCTCCTCTGCCGCTCCATCCACAATGTCATGTGGCAAAGCTCTGACCTTGTCTCAGCGAGTCCTGTGCTTCCTGGCGGATTACGCTAGCCTCAGAGGCTCACTGTGACCCTCTACATAGCCCTTCTCCCTCTAGAGGCAAAGGTCACAGCCTACTGAGCCATTTTCATCATAAGCCAACAAGAAAGGTGAGGAGAAGCTACACTCCCTCACACAGTCTCTGTTGTCTCCCAGTCTCAGTGATTAGTCAGGGAAGGGATGGGGAAGCCTGGGCCCACCCTCTACTCCAGGCTCCTGATAGTAGCAACTCTTGGTAGCTGACTTTTTGGAAACAGGACAAGTACGATTCCCTAGGCCACTTCCCCACAGCAGCCCCCACTTCCTCAATATCTACATCACGCTTACCTCAGGGCCTCCTTCCTTGTGCCTGACAGGGTTTGTACTGCTCCATTTCTCCAGCAGCGCAGTTGTATCCTCGGATGGTGTAAAACAGGTAGCTCCGCTGCTTTCAATGCAGCTAAGCCGATTTACATCAGCTGAGTATCTGGCTCTCCATCAATACTGCAGCATCTGCCAGAGAGAGAGTAATCTGCATACTCTGTTGGCACCAGCAGGCCAGACTTGCTCACATCTCTCTCTAATCTCTCTCTATCCCCCCAGGTTCTTATTCCACACCCATCACCATGGTATCTGAGCTCTGAGTGTTTACACCTGTGTAAATCAGGATTAACTCCATGGGTTCTTGTGGCGTGTCTTTGGATTTACACTGGTATAACTGGGGCCCACACCTGGCTCTGGGACTGTGTTCAAGGTTTTCAGTCTAATCCATTTTTTGTTTCAGGACACAATCCCCATGTGACATTGTACCCCATAATGCTTTATAGAAATATGCTTATGAATGTATATATGACATTACTGGAATATGTTTTTTGCTACATATGCCATGTAACATATCTTTGCAAAGGCTATGTTCTACTGAATGTTTCTTCCTATTTGTATGCATGTATCATTTTTATATAAAAAGTTATGAGCGTTGGCTCTATGCTTGTATTTAAAGTGTTTGCTGTAGGAAGCATTTAAAACAGATGTGGTCAACATACTGTGAAGTGGTTATTCAAGTAATTAGGAGTACTTAACTAACAACAAACACTGAAAGATGCCAATCCACAGCTGAGTTTCCTGGGAACGTTCAAACTAACATGTAGTCAATGGTGTCGGCCGGTAAAGAACTGAGTCATGCGTGGACCTGTGACTTGCCCATGTGACTCCAAAACTCCATCTTGTAGCTGTGATTCTGCATAGTAAAACACAAGGGGTTTCCACCCATAAGAGAGACTATGTAAGACCCTTGGAAACCCCTCCATTTTGTCTTCATCTGGCTCAAGAGAGAGCTTCTCCACCCTGAAAGAAACTGGAACAAAGGACAGTAACTACAGGGGTATGAGTGATTGCTGGACCCAGACTAGGAAGGAGTCTAGTCTGTCAAAGAAGCTTATTGGAACATCTCTGAGAGTGAGATTTACCTGCATTTAGTTTCCTACTGTATTAGGCTTATACTTGTGTGTTTCTGTTTTATTTTGCTTGGTAATTCACTTTGTTCTGTCTGTCATTACTTGGAACCACTTAATCCTACTTTTTTATATTTACTAAAATCACTTTTTACTTATTAATTAACCCAGAGTATGTATTAATACTTGGGAGGGCATACAGCTGTGCATCTCTCTCTATCAGTGTTACAGAGGGCAAACAATTTATGAGTTTCCCCTGTATAAGCTTTGTACGGAGTAAAACGGATTTATTCGGGGTTTGGATCCCATTGGAAACTGGGTATCTGGGTGTTGGAGACAGGAGCACTTCTTAAGCTGTTTTCAGTAAAGCCTGCAGATTTTGGGGGACGTGGTTTGCACCTGGGTCTGTGTTTGTAGCAGGCTAGTGTGTCTGGCACAACCAGGCAAGGCACTGAAGTCCCAAGATGCCAAGGAAAACCAGCTCAGAGGTAGTCACAGCACATCAGGTGGCAGTTCCCAAAGGGGTTTCTGTGACCCAACCCGTCACGCCCCATCTCTGCTCCAGTGGCTGAAAAGGGGTAATAGACTCATATTAATGTCACTCAGCTGGGATAATGGAAAGATGCACTGGATGGCAGGGATAGGATACAGAGGGACCTAGACAAATTAGAGGATTGGGCCAAAAGAAATCTGATGAGGTTCAACAAGGACAAGTGCAGAGTCCTGCACTTAGGACGGAAGAATCCCATGCACCGCTACAGACTAGGGACCAGTTCTGCAGAAAAGAACTGAGGGGTTACGGTGGATGAGAAGCTTTATAAGAGTCAACAGTGTGCCCTTGTTGCCAAGACGGCTAATGGCATTTTGGGCTATATAAGTAGGAGCATTGCCAGCAGATCAAGGAACGTGATCGTTCCCCTCGATTCGGCATTGGTGAGACCTCATCTGGAGTACTGTGTCCAGTTTGGACCCCACACTACAAGAAGGATGTCGAAAAATTGGGAAGAGTCCAGCAGAGGGCAACAAAGATGATTAGGGGGCTGGAGCACGTGATTTATGAGAAGAGGCTGAGGGAACTGGGATTATTTAGTCTGCAGAAGAGAAGAATGAGGGGGGATTTGCTTTCAACTACCTGAAAGGGGGTTCCAAAGAGGATGGATCTAGACTGTTCTCAGTGGTACCAGATGACAGAATGAGGAGTAATGGTCTCAGGTTGCAGTGAGGGAGGTGTAGGTTGGATATTAGGAAACACTGTTTCACTAGGAGAATGGTGAAGCCTTGCAATGCGTTACCTAGGGAGGTGGTGGAATCTCCTTCCTTAGAGATTTTTAAGGTCAGGCTTGACAAAGCCCTGGCTGGGATGAGTTAGTTGGGGATTAGGTCCTGCTTTGAGCAGGACGTTGGACTAGATGACCTCCTGAAGTCCCTTCCAACCCTGATATTCTATGATTCTATGTGTGGCCTCACCAGTGCTGAATAGAGGGGAATAATCACTTCGCTCAATCTGCTGGCAATGCTCCCACTAATACAGCCCAATGTGCCACTGGCCTTCTTGGCAATAAGAATTTCCCAGCGCTTCTAGTTTCCACATGAAATTGATCAGGATCTCAATTTTCATTTGCAATTCTGTAATACTCACAGCTCCTTAAAGAGGAAGCTGCCAAAACGACAGATCCAGAGTTACTGCTACTTCATTCTCCCTCGCTCCTTTCTGACAGACTTCCAGGGACTGCAGTCCAGTATAGGAAGTCACCAGCTACCGCTTTCTGGGCCCACCTCTGGCTTTTCAGTATGGCCTAGTGACACTATTAAAAGACCTCTCAGTGGGACATGGCAGCAGAAAGAGGTTCTTGTCCACCATGGGACAGAGTGTGAGCAGACTAAAACTAGAATACCCTAAGGAGTAACAGAGGGAGAAAGAGGGAGTGAATGAATAAACGAACACAGAGAAGGAGGAATTATTCCTGACACCCAATCTTCCCTGTTCTCAAAATTCTGGGTTTTCCCTTCAGGGTCTGTTTAGAACCTGAGATGGACCCACCCCTCTGGGCATTCCGCTGCGCCTAATGACCCAGATCAGTGAACCCCCACATTAGAGTCCAGATAATGCTGTTGAGAGCTGCCAAGCCAATACCAATTTCATGGCAGACACTCTATATGATACTCACTTATTATGTACACAGAAACGTTACACAAGGCATTATGTTTCACTAACCTGAGAATTTATCAATTCTGTTTGTCATCTGAGTGCTTGCTGGTGGTAGAAACCAGAACAGTCCAAGGAGGAAAAACACTTGAGAGAAGATGAACAAAATTTGTTTAAAATCTAAGATATGGCAATAAACAACACAGGGAGACATTACTAAATAAAGGAGTCTAAGCACTTTCGCATGAGTCTGACCCTAATCTCCGTTACACTGGTGTCAATTTGGAATGACTCCATTGATTAACTTTTATTGGCATTATCCTGGATTTATCCTGGGACTTAGGAGATCAGAAATAGGATCAGGGCATTAGACCTCATTGATGTGGGGAGAATGGAAGGTAGACACTGGATTTTTCCATTCTAGTCTCATCCTCTGATGCCCTGTAGGAGGCAGCTGGGAGGCTGGAGTCTGAGTAGCTTCTCAATGGCCTGAGGCAGGGTGTCATGGAGTCACAGGGTCTGGTCTGTGCCACAGCCTGTAACCAGTCCCTTTGGAGAGATCCCTGTAGTGTGCTGGGCCCCAAGGACCTACACAGTTCCACAGGGGCAGACCCATGGCCTCCAAAACTAGGCCTTTGGGTGCCAGCAATCCAGTGACTGATTACACGGGAGAGACTCAAAGGACAGCATGGGTAATGAACAAACTAACCTTACACTACGCTATCTGAAAAGAGGGCGTGATATCATAAAGATACTGGTAAATGTACATCTGAGATAAAAATTTTGTATTAATGTTAAGTTTTGGGATAAGAATTTTGACATGGATGTTAAACCTTATGATAATGCTACTTTTCAGTTAATACCTGTAAACAGGTTTATAGCTTATCACAGCAGAGAAACCATAAAAAACCTGGTTTGCTGTGTGTGAATGAGGAAATTGAGGCACACCGTCTGATGGCCTTGATGGCTGGGTGCCAAGAGAACTATAACACAAACTACCTTTGAACTAGTCAGTGACTAACCCTCTTGCAGTAAGCTAATAGGGGAGGTGTGACGTTCTGTACCTTGGGGGAACACTCTGCACTCCCATGTTCATCCTTATAATATGACTGTGTGGTATCCAATGCAAAGTTTGTCATATCGGGAGTCTTCGGAAGGCTCATGATGCACTGAGCATTGTTCTTATAGTGATGTTATAGTAATGGTTGTTACAGTAATGGTATAGTAATGTTATGGGCTGTAAATTCATATATATAGTTATGAGGATGACAATGTGTCCTCATGGCTTAAAATAGGCCCAGGCAAAACTCTCCAAGGGCAGAGGGGCAGTTCACACCGCATCAGGGCATGTATGGGACAAACCCAGCCCAGCCTCAAAGGAACAAAGGACACTTGCCTAGGCAGCAACAAAGGGTCTGTTGGACTCTTGAGTGAATCACCCCACTTCCTTTGGTCAGTTTGGGACAGCGATGAGGTAATGCTCACCTGAGTCTGAAAGAGGGGGGCAAAGCCAAGAGGGAAGAAAGAACATGATAAAAGGGAGAGATGTTTGCCATGCTCTTCCTCTCTCTTCCACCTCCATCTACAGACATCACCACCAAGCGACTGAAGCACTGATCAAAGTGGAGAGCCTGGCTGAAGGGCAACCAGCCAGCCCGTGGTGAGCAGCAGCTAAATATGTAAGGACACTGAAAGTGTTAAGATCAGCTTAGAATGTGTTTTGTTTCTATTTCATTTGACCAAATCCAACTTGTTTTGCTTTGACTTATAATCACTTAAAATCTATCTTTGTAGTTAATAAATCTCTTTGTTTATCCTACTGAAGCAGTGTGTTTGGTTTGAAGCATGTCAGAGACTCTCCTTGGAATAACAAGCCTGGTACATACCAATTTTTTTGTTAAATTGACAAACTCATATAAGCTTGCAGCGTCCAGTGGTCATAACTGGACACTGCAAGAAAGAGGTTCCTGGAGTTGTGTCTGGGGCTGGAGATATTGGCCAGTATCATTCGGTTGCACAATCCAAGGAGCAGCTTACATGCTGTGATGATCAGAGGCTGTGCGTGAACAGCCCAGGAGTGTGGGTTCTCACAGCAGAGCAGGGTTTAAAACTGGTGGGAAGGGAGGATCCCATTTTGCCCCTGGGAAGAGAGAAGGGGCTTGGGAGCCTAAACGAGTTATAGAATCTGGCCCTAAATTAACTTTGCCTGTTTGAAAATTTCCCCCAAATGGATTGCAATTCCCTTGAATAAAAACAATGAGGAGTCCTTGTGTCACCTTAGGGACTAACACATTTATTTGGGCATAAGCTTTCATATATCTGATGCACCTGATGAAGTGGGTTATAGCCCACGAAAGCTTATGTCGAAATAAATCTGTTAGTGTCTAAGGTGCCACAAGGACTCCTTGTTGTTTTTGCTGATACAGACTAAAACCGCTACCCCTCTGAAATCAATTCCCTTGAATATAGTCATTGTTCAACATTATCCATGGAATAATTTTGCTGAATGACTTATTCGATGTTCAGTTCTCAAGCTGTTTTAATTGATTGCTTAAGTCACCCAGTCTTATTTCGAACTCTTAAATTCTGGTGCCTAAGTCCCCTACAGTTACTATTTTGATAGTCACTTCCCACTAAAGCTGTGAGGGGTGGGGAAGATGCAACAACAAAATTGTTGAAAAATTATCTGTACTTATTCAATGAAATTTTGAAATATAAAAAATTTCAGCCAGCTGCATAGTTGCTCAAAAACTATAAAAACTTTGACATTTTTCCTCCCTACATTCTCCCCCATCCCCCTTTTGTTGAAATTCAAAATGTTCTTATTTCTTCCCCCACTCCTTTTTTTGGTTAAAGTTTATGGTTTCAATGCATTTGTGATAAATGAAGGGCCGGGGGGGGGGGGGGCAGGTAGCTCTCTTTTATGGACACCCAGCCAGCCAATTAGCTAAAAAGTCCCTTTTGGTGGCTGTTCTCTGCTTGCTTTACCTGTAAAGGGTTAACAAAGTCCCCCAGGTGAAGAAAAGGGAGTGGGCACCTGACCAAAAGAGCCAATGGGAAGGCTAGAACTTTTTTAAATGTGGAAAAAACTTCCCCTTTGTGTCTCTGTTGTTGTTGCTCTGTGAAAGAGGGGAACAGGGAGCAGTTATGCTATGAGAAGCTTTAAGACAGGTATGATCATAAATCATCAGATCATACCTAGAACTACTTATTTGGGACTCCCAAATGTGTAAGTGGATCAGGAATGTTTAGAAAGACCCAATTAGGGTTATTTCTGTTTATTTCTTATGGCTAATGGACTCCTCTGTGCTAACCCCAGATGCTTTTGTTTGCTTGTCACCTTTAAGCTGAACCGTCAAGAAAGCTAGTTTGGGTGCTTAATTTTTGGAATCTAGCAAATGCCTAAATTACAGGTGCATTTTTCTTTCTTTTCTGTTTTTAATAATATTTACCTGTTTTAAAGAACAGGGTTGGATTTTTGGTGTCCTAAGAGGTTTGTGCATATGTTGTTTAATTAGCTGGTAGCAACAGCTAATTTCCTTTGTTTTCTTTCTCAGCTCTTCCCAGAGGGGGGAGGAGGTGAAAGGGCTTGAGGGTACCCCACAGGAAGGAATTCCCAAGTGTGTCTTCCTGGGTTCCAAAAGGGATTTTGCATTTGCGTGGTGGAAGTGTTTACCAAGCCAAGGTCAGAGAGGAACTGTAACTTTGGGAGTTTAATACAAGCATGGAGTGGCAAGTATTAATTTTTAAAATCCTAGCAGGCCCCACCTTCTACACTTGCAGTACCAGAGTGTGGAATCAGCCTTGACAGCATTTTTGTCAAAACTTTGAAAAAAGTCAGCCAGCTCTATTGTCTGCTGGTATTCTCCAATTTTCACCTTAAACTTTCTTTCTGTACTGCCCTGTCCATATTGGAGCTACCCAATGCAGCGATGACATTGCTATTGTTACTCAAGCTAGCTTTTATCTCCTGAATGCAGTGTAGACATTCCCTGAATGTCACAGGACCCATATGCAGCAGGAGCAGGACCTGGGAGTGTTTCTAGCTATGCTCCTATAGAAAGAGGGGTGCAGGCAGGAGGGTTTGAAGGGTTATTGGCCGAGCAGATGTTCCTCACAAAGACATACGGTATGGAGTGCAGGAGACCAGAAGCTGCAAACTTGGGCTAGCAGTCATCTCCTGAAAATACAAGGAGAGAAGAGTTTTAAGGTCTTCTTTCCCCATAGAAGACAACTAGAGGTAAGATGTCTTCCTGATCCCTAATAGAAATCTTTGTGCTCTCCCACTGAGCAATGAGGAGTGGATGGGAGAGTCATAGAATCATAGAATATCAGGGTTGGAAGGGACCTCAGGAGATCATCTAGTCCAACCCCCTGCTCAAAGCAGGACCAAACCCCAATTAAATCATCCCAGCCAGGGCTTTGTCAAGCCTGAGACCTGGTGGCCATCTAAATAGTATGAGGACCCATTGGTGAAAAGGAGTAAATCGGGCTTGGTCAAAGGGGAGTCAGCTAAATCCGGGCGAGGCTTACCATCCTGCACGACGACATCCATACATACAGGGTGAGGGGTACCATCCTCCAGGATGGGTAGCATCGTGGCTGGATTGAGGACGTTGCAGCAGCGTAAAGTAACGTTGTCAGCAGCCAAGAGGATTAGTTCATATTTATGAGCCCGCTGTGGAGACAATGCCTGTGTAGAATGTTGTTTTAAGAGAACCTCAACCTCGTGAGGGACCCAGACAGTCAGAGGGTGGCCCAAAAGAATAGGTCGTGGCTGTTCAACCATGACAGCGGCAATCGATTGCACACAGGAGACAGAGCCCTGAATGACAGTGTCCAGCTGCACTGAGTAATAGGCTACGGGGCGTGGGCGATCCCCCAGGTATTGCAAAAGGATGCCGCTGGCCACCCCCTGGTGTTTGTGAGCGAAAAGAGAAAATGGTTTACCGTAATCTGGGAATCCCAAGGGCGCAGAGATCAGAGCCCTCTTGGTGGATTCAAAAGCGGCTTCCATTTCCGGGGTCCAGGAGACAGGATCAGGGGTCGATGTTGTGGTGGCCTGGACTAGGGGTTTGACCAGTTCCCCAAAGGCCTGGGGAGCGTCCTGGGGAGCATTAAAGAACCAAGCTCAACAGGGACAGGGTAGGATAGGGAAGCCGGGCACGGATTGCCCTCTATACCCTGCACCCAAACTTTGATTTTGGAAAGAGAGCCCTGAACAAAAGTTAAAGTGGAGAGGGTGGCACCAGTATCTACTAAAAAAGGCACAAGCTGTTCCCCAACTTTTAGATAAATTTGCGACTGTAACCCCAAATCCCATTCCAACTCTCCCAAGGTTCCCAAAATCTCCGCCTCTAGTCACTAGGGGTCAACAAGGTCCTGGGAAGCGTTAGGTGGAAAGGAAGAATTAGTCTCTACCTGACTTTTCCAAGGAGCCCCTCGGGGAAGCAGGGGGCACTCTCTTTTCCAGTGTCCCGGTTGTTTGCAATAGTTGCAGTTCCCTTTCCTTCCCCCGTTCCATGCTCCTCCCCAATCTGTTCCTCACCCACGACCCCTCCCTCCTGAACTGTCCCGACCCTGCCAGGGCTGGTTGCCAAAGGGTACCTACAATGCTGCTGCCAGCATACCAACCTCTTCCTTCTTCTGTTTACGCTTTTCTTTTGCCTTTTCCTCATCTCTACTATTGAACACAAAAGTGGCCAGGCACACTACTTCGTGTAAGGGCTTTCCCGGCCAATCGGGAACATGTTTAGAGAAATATTTTTTTTTATATCTGATGTTGCTTGATCGACATAAAAGGAGACCAGCATAGGACGGTTTTCCTCCGCCTCAGAGTTTATACCGCCCCCATATACACGAACCTGTTTGGACAACCGAGCCAAAAAGGCGGAGGGGTGCTCATTAAGCTCCTGCTGGCATTCACAAATTTTAGACCAATTAGCCGTTTTACTACCAGCTTTGCATATAGCCTCCAAAAGGCCATTTTTACCAGGCTTTAAAAGGCCCATTTGGTCGGTCATATTGGGATTCCAATCGGGATCAGTCAGGGGCCAAGGAGTCTGGGTATTATCCTCCCTTGCCCAGCGCCGATTGGCATCCAGAATGGAATATTTCTCGTCGGGGTGAAAAGTGTGTCCAGGATTACCTGAACATCTCCCCATGTAGGATTGAACGCAGTAAATACAGACCGAATGGTTTGCAGAACATCTCCCCACGTATGACTGAATGCAGTAAACACAGACCGAATGGTCTGCAGAACCTTCTCTGGGTGGTCATGCAGGTGGGGCATCTGCTGTTGCCAGGTTACTAAATTGCCTGGGCCGAAGGGGCGGTGAACATGGGGGAAGACTAGCCGTTCACCGCCGTCCACACCATGGCTACAAAGGGGTTGTTGAACGACGGGAGCTTGCAGAGCAACCAGTGGGTCAATAGTGGGCCTGTACGGGTTCGGTGGTGGCAAGCAAGGAGGTGACGGGCATAAGTCAGAAAGCTGAGGGTAAGCCGGAGGAGGGGCAGAAGCAGGCATAGCACAGAGCGGGGCTGGAGACCCCTGAGATAAATAAGAAAAGGAGGACGAAAGAGGACTTCCTTTCGCATGTTGTGAATAAGCCCAGTTGTCCCATACATACCAATAATCCATCTGGGCTGGAGCTTTGTCATCCAGCCTTTTCCTAAGAGCTGTTAATTTTTCCCCAGCAAAGGACCCATCCAGTGGCCATTCGAAAGGTGTTTGAGTTGTCAGTGCTGGCCACTCAACCTTGCCCAAGATTACAGCTTTCTTTTTACCTAACCCATGGGACCCAGAAATATTCCTCCAATTCTCAAGAATTTCAGCCAAAGGAGTCCCCTTACTTACTCTGCCCAAAACCTATAATGGGCTACCATAAAGGACACCAAATGTGTCACCTTATCGCCTAAGCGACAACCCACACTCCCGCTCCTCGGAGTTCTCAAAGGTGAACTCACCCTGTGCCAGCTGGAGCTGTCCGAGAGGAGGAGTGCAGTCTCGCTTGTTGGGGCAAGCCTAGAGTCCCATCTGGATTGCCAAGAACTGTTGCAAATTATACCTGATAGGTCATGCGCAGTTTGAATCTAGGCTGAGGCACACAAACAAAGTCCACAACTGCAGAGTTCCCAAAGATATTAAGTTTATTACGCTCGAGCGTGGTGCCCCCCTGCTAGTCAGAAGGGGACCCCAAATGCAGGTTATACAAAGATTATATAACTTTTAGCAAAGCATGTTGCCCTCGTGCATCGGAAACCTTAGCCAATAGACAAACCCTTTCCTTATCTACCAGCTATCCCTGCTAGGTACATTCCCCGTGCTAATCTATTACTTCAACTACACAACATGGTCCTAAAGCAATGCATCAGTAACCTTTCTTATCAGGATGGGAGGCCCACATCACAAGGCCAGAAGGCAGGGAGTTAGGAACAGACAAAGAACAGAAACTGGGAGTCGAGACAGGCTGGAGACGGGGGCGGGGGGGCTTTCACAGGAATGCAGTATCTAAGGAACACTCCTCCTGGTGCATGATGTGCTTGCTTTTAGACAATGGTGGGCCCCAAACCAAAATGGAGTCACATATGCTAACTTTTCCTTAACAAAACGCGAAGCTTTGGTGTCCCATGGCTGCTCAGAAGACAAGCTCTGGGATTCTGACCCTTACAGCTTCCTTATTAACCAGAAACAAGACCCAAAGCAAAACCAACACACACTCAGTCACAGCATCTTCCTCTTTAGTGCCCTTATCTCTGTTGTCTGAAAACAGAGGCTTTGGGCCAAGTTCACCTCACTGAAGTCAGTAACTGATCCCACTAAGGGGGTGGGCCCTTTATTAACTTCCCTCACCCCTGCAGTGTGCTAGGTGCCCTCACAGGGCAACAGGGAACCAGACAGTCCTTATGCTGCAGTTTACACTCTCATGGGAGATCTGACACACCAGGTAAGAGTTGTATACAATTGATGCTTAAATAAGATAAGCAAACAAGGGTTACAAAACTAAGATCAGACCGTTACTTATCTGTAACACGTGTCCACTTCCTCCCCAGCTCTTTCAAAGTCCCCCCACTCCAACCACTTTCTACCCTCAAGTAACCCACACTAGGGAAATGTAGCTCTCTAGTTATTTTCACATAAGAGAATAAGAATCTACTACTGCTGCACACTAGAGAAGCACATCCTTTAGCTAAAAAGGTACAAGGCTCATGCTTTTAGTGCAAAAGATTCTCGGTACAATCCCTGCTGATGACACACAGTGGATAAATAGCTAAATTCACTCCACACTGCAACCCAACAGCCACCTCTCTCTCTCTCTCACACATACACACACAGCAGGAACACACACAGCCCTCTCTCAGAAGGAGTCTTATTTCACATGTACAAAATGGAAAATGAGTGCCTAGAAAGGATGAATGACTGCCTTTTCCACAGAAAAGGATCTGGAGGTTATAGTGGATCACAAACAAAAATCTGAATCAACAATGTACTACTGTTGCAAAAAAAAAAAAAAAAAAACAACCAAACATAATTCTGGGATATATTAACGGAAGAATTGTAAGCAAGACATGACATGAGAAGTAATTCTTCCACTCTACTCAACACTGATAAGGCCTCAACTGGAGTAGTGTGTCCAATTCTGGGCACCACATTTCAGGAAAGATGTGAACAAACTGGAGAAAATCCAGAAGAGAACAATAAAAATGATTAAAGGTCTAGAAAACATGACCTGTGAGAAAAGATTGAAAAAACTGGGGTTGTCTAGTCTGGAGAAGACTGAGGGGAGGGGAGAATGGGGGGAGACACACATGATAACAGTCTTCAAGTACATAAATAGGAGGGTGATAAATTGTTCTTCTTAACTACTAAGGACAGGGCAAGAAGCAATAGGCTTAAATTTCAGCAAGGTAGATTTAGCTGGACATGAGGAAAAACTCCCTTGCTGTAAGGTTAGTTAAGCACTGGAACTAATTACCTAGGGAGCTGTGGGATTTCCATCACTGGATGTTTTTAAGAAGAGGTTAGACAAACACCTGTCAGGGATGGTCTAGATAATATTTAGTCCTACCTTAGTGCAGGGGAATGGACTAGAAGACCTCTTGAGGTCCCTTCAAGTCCTACATTTCTATGATTCATCACTTCTGACTTCAGAGGCTTCTAGGGCTGTAAAGGCAGTGTGACATTCTGTACCTCGGGGGAACACTCCGCACCCCCATGTTCATCCTTATAAAATGATTGTGTGGTATCCAATGCAAAGTTTGTCATGTCGGGTGTCTTCAGAAGGCTCATGATGCACTGAGAATTTTTGTTATAGTGATGTTATAGTAATTGTTGTTACAGTAATGTTATAGGTTGTAATTTCATGTATATAGTTATGAGGCTGAAAATGTGTCCTCATGACTTAAAGCAGCCCAGGCAAAACTCTTCAAGAGCAGAGAGGCAGTTCACACCTCATCAGGGCAAGTATGTGACAAACCCAGCCCAGCCTCACAGGAACAAAGGACACTGGCATAGGCAGCAACAAAGGATCTGTTGGGAGGAAACACAAGGAAGCGGGTGCAACTGGGGGAGAGGGGGCCTCCTGATTCATACTGAGAAAGCAGGGCAATCGGCTAGTTATCTTGGTTGCATGTACACAAATGCAAGAAGCATGGGAACAAGCAGGCAGAATTGGAAGTCCTGGCACAGCCAAAGAACTATGATGTGATTGGAATAACAGAGACTTGGTGGGGTAGCTCACATAACTGGAGCATGGCATGGATGGGTATAAACTGTTTAGGAAGGACAGGCAAGGGAGGAAAGGTGGAGGAGTTCCCCTGTATGTAAGAGAGCAGTATGATTGCTCAGAGCTCCAGTATGAAACTGGAAAAAAGCCTGTTAAGAGTCTTTGGGTTAAGTTTAGAAGTGAGAGCAACAAGGGTGATGTCATGGTGGGCATGTGCTATAGACCACAGGACCAGGAGGATGAGGTAGACGAGGCTTTCTTCGGACAATGAACTGAAGTTTCCAGATCACAGGCCCTGGTTCTAATGGGGGACTTTAATCACCCTGACCTCTGCTGAGAGAGCAATACACCAGTGCACAGACAATCCAGGAAGTTTTTGGAGAGTCTGGGGACAACTTCCCGGTGCAACTACTGGAGGAATGAACCAGGGGCCGTTCGTCTCTTGCCTGCTGCTTTCAAACAGTGAAGAATCGGTAGGGGAAGTAGAAGTGGGTGGCAACCTGGGCAGCAGTGACCATGAGATGGTTGAGTTCAGGATCCTGAAAAAAGGAAGAAAGGACAGTAGCAAAATACAGACCCTGGACTTCAGAAAAGCAGACTTAGACTCCCTTAGGGAACTGATGGGCAGGATCCCCTGGGAGGCTAATATGAGGGGGAAAGGAGTTCAGGAAATCTGGAGTTGTATCCCCCTTTTTTAAAGGAGGATTTTAAAGGAGCCCTATTGAGGGCGCAAGAACAAACCATCCCAATGTGCAGAAAGAATAGCAAATATGGCAGGCGACCAGCTTGGCTTAACAGTGAAATCTTTGGTGAGCTTAAGCACAAAAAGGAAGCTTAGAAGAAGTGGAAACTTGGACAGATGACTAGAGAGGAGTATAAAAATATTGCTCGAGCATGCAGGGGTGTAATCAGGAAGGCTAAACAACAACTGGAGTTGCAGCTAGCAAGTGATGTGAAGGGGAACAAGAAGGGTTTCTACAGGTATGTTAGCAACAAGAAAAAGGTCAGGGAAAGTGTGGGACCCTTACTGAATGGGGGAGGCAACCTAGTGACAGAGAATGTGGAAAAAGCTGAAGTACTCAATGCTTTTTTTGCCTCGATCTTCACAGACAAGGTCATCTTCCACACTGCTGTCCTGGGCAACACAGTATGGGGAGGAGGTGAGCAGCCCTCAGGAGTTAAAGAACAGGTTAAGGACTATTTAGAAAAGCTGGACATGCACAAGTCCATGGGTCAAGATCTAATGCATCCAAGGATGCAGAGGGAATTGGTGGATGTGATTGCAGAGCCATTGGCCATTATCTTTGAAAACTCATAGTGGTCGGGGGAGGTCCCAGATGATTGGAAAAAGGAAAATATAGTGCCATCTTTTAAAAAGCGAAGGAGAACTTGGGGAACTACAACCTCACCTCAGTCCCTGGAAAAATCATGGAGCAGTTCCTCAAGGAAACCATTTTGAAGCGCTTGGAGGAGAGGAAGGTGATCAGGAACAGTCAACATGGATTCACCAAGGGCAAGTCATGCCTGACCCACCTGATTGCCTTCTATGATGAGATAACTGGCTCTGTGGATATGGGGAAAGCAGTAGACATGATATATTTTGACTTTAGCAAAGCTTTTGATACGGTCTCCCACAGTATTCTTGCCAGCAAGTTAAAAAAGCATGGATTGGATGAATGGACTACAAGGTGGATAGAAAACTGGCTAGATTGTCGGGCTCAAGAGGTAGTGATCGATGGCTCAATGTCTAGTTGGCAGCCGGTATCAAGCGGAGTGGTCCAAGGGTCGGTCCTGGGGCTGGTTTTGTTCAATATCTTTATTAATTATCTAAATGATGGGATGGATTGCATCCTCAGCAAGTTTGCAGGTGACACTAAGCTGGAGGGAGGGGTAGGTACGCTGGAGGGTAGGGATAGGGTCCTGAGTGACCTAGACAAATTGGAGGATTGGGCCATAAGAAACCTGATTAGGTTCATAAAAGACAAGTGCAGAGTCCTGCACTTAGGACGGAAGAATCTCATGCATCATTACAGGCTGGGGACTGACTGGCTAAGCAGCAGGTCTGCAGAAAAGGACCTGGGGATTACAGTGGATAAGAAGCTGGATATGAGCCAGCAGTGTGCCCTTGTTGCCAAGAAGGCTAATGGCATATTGGGCTTCATTAGTAGGAGCATTGACAGCAGATTGAGGGAAGTGATTATTTCCCTCTATTCGGCACTGGTGAGGCCACATCTGGAGTACTGTGTCCAGTTTTGGGGCCCCCACTGTAGAAAGGATGTGGACAAATTGGAGAGAGTCCAGCAGAAGGCAATGAAAATGATAAGGGATCTGGAACACATGACTTACGAGGAGAAGCTGAGGGAACTGGGCTTGTTTAGTCTGCAGAAGAGAAGAGTGAGGGGGGGATTGGATAGCAGTCTTCAACTACCTGAAGGGGAGTTCCAAAGAAAATGGAGCTCAACTGTTCTCAGTGGTGGCAGATGACAGAACAAGGAGCAATGGTCTCAAGTTGCAGTGTGGGAGGTCTAGGTTGGATATTAGGAAACACTATTTCACTCGCAGGCTGGTGAAGCACTGGAATGTGTTACCTAGGGAGGTTGTAGAATCTCCATCCTTAGAGGTTTTTAAGGCCCAGCTTGACAAAGCCCTGGCTGGGATGATTTAATTCGTGTTGGCCCTGCTTTGAGCAGGGGGTTGGACTAGATGACTTCCTGACATCTCTTCCAACCCTAATCTTCTATGGTTCTATGATTCTCGAGTGAGTCACCCCCCTTCCTTTGGTCAGTTTGGGATTGCGATGAAGTAATGCTCACCTGACTCTGAAAGAGGGGGGCAAAGCCAAGAGGGAAGAAAGAACGTGATAAAAGGAAGAGACATTTGCCATGCTCTTCCTCTCTCTTCCACTTCCATCTAGAGACATCACCACCAACTGACTGAAGCGCTGATCAAAGGGCAGATCATGGCTGATGGGCAACCAGCCTGCCTGTGGTGAGAAGCATCTAAGTTTGTAAGGCCATTGAAAGTTTTAAGATCTTACAGTGCGTTTTGCTTTTATTTCATTTGACCAAATCTAACTTGTTATGCTTTGACTTATAATCACTTAAAATCTATCTTTGTAGTTAATAAATCTCTTTGTTTATTCTACCTGATGCAGTGTGTTTGGTTTGAAGCATGTCAGAGACTCCCCTTGGGATAACAAGCCTGGTACATATCAATTTCTTTGTTAAATTGACAAACTCATATAAGCTTGCAGTGTCCAGTGGTCATAACTGGACACTGCAAGAAAGAGATTCCTGGGGTTGTGTCTGGGGCTGGAGATATTGGCGAGTATCATTCAGTTGCACAATCCAAGGAGCAGCTTACATGCCAGAGGCTGTGCGTGAACAGTCCCGGAGTGGGGGTTCTCACAGCAGAGCAGGACAAGGCTGGCTCCCAGAGTCAAGAATTGAAGTGATCTAGCAGATCACCGGTCCAGATAACACCGGAGGGGAACATCACAGCTTGTTACTCAAAGTGGAGTTCACACCTGAAGCACTGACATTTGTGATTTTAAGTGAGTCTTAAGAGCAGTGGCTAAGAACAGTCAGGAGGAGGTCACAGTTCTGTTATTTTCTGTTTACTTATTTAGGGAAAGGGAAGTTGGAACAGAAAAGCAGGAAAATGACTCCCAGTGAGGCAGCTAAAAAGCTAGAGCTGGCCAGACTGGAAGTGACAGAGAAGGAAAAGGACCGCAAGTCTCAAATGTAGCAGGAAGAAATGAGGCTCAAAGCAGCAGCTGCAGCCAGGGAAACTATGGAAGCAGAGGCAGCCAGAGAGGAGGCTGCACACAGAAGGGCCATGGAAGAAAAAGAGAGAGAGAGACCGTGCAAAAACATCAGCTGAACCTTCTGGAGAAGCGGAACCAGAACCCCCCTGACTCCAAAGACTCCCATCACTCCAAAAATCCACAAACGGGAACACATGTCCTGCATACAGTGAAGAGGATGATATTGCTGAATATCTGACTACCTTCAAAAGGCTGTGTGTAATACATGAAATCCCTGATAATTTTGCAATCAGGGTAGGAACTCTCTTAGCTGGTAAAGCTCAAAATGTATTCAATGGAAGGCCTATTGAAGATGCTTTAGACTATTGTAAATTTAAAGATACTGTTTTGCAAAGTTTACAGATTACCCCGGAAACCTACAGAGTTAAATTAGGGGATCTTAAGAGGAATATTGGAATGAGTAATGGGGAATATGTAAACAAAATGAAAGATTTGTTGAGAAAATGGGTGAGGGGTAAAGAGGTGGCAAGTTTTGAAGGAATGTTTGATCTTTTTGCTCAAGAGCATTTCTTAAGCATATATAAGGCTGAAGTAAATCAGTGTCTATGGGACAAAGATGTAAAGACTGTGGATGAGATGGCTTGTCCCTGCGCTTGGGCTGGCAAAAGAAAGGGTCTCAGACACCTCTTGCAGGTGCTTCACCTGTGTTCTTTTATTTACAGTGGCTGTACAGTCCCACTTCCCCCAACACTGATCCTCACTCCAACCCCTCACCAGGTCCTCTGGTCTTTGAGGCTTATGTCAGCCAGCAAAGACAGAGCCTCTATCCTCCTGCCTAGTTAGCATCCCCCACCCTGCCCCACTAAGCTCTTCCCTGGGTTTATATTTCTTCCCAGTCAGCAACCCAGCTGGTTCCACTTGGCTCAGCAGATTACACTGAGCCTGCCCTCATTAGGGCCTGCAGCTGGGCTCCCAGCTAAGGGTCTTGGCCCATGTACCTGGCCACCCTACAGGGAAGCAGGGTCTTTAGCAGGGTATCCAAAGGTTTTATATCTCTGTCCTGCAACAGAGGGGTTTAAAGCTGGTGGGAAGGGAAGATCCCATTTTGTCCCTGGGAAGATACAAGGAGGTTAGGAGCCTAAATGTTCTCTTACCCAGAAACATTCCTCTAACCATCACCCAAATTTCCTGTAAAAGCAGAAGAGCCCAAAAGGTGCTATCAGGGTAATTCCACTGATCACCTGAGGAATAAATGCCCTGTGCTAGGAGGTAGCAGGCAACCAATAGCTCATGTTAGTTCTGCTGTCCTCAACACAGAAACCTCCCAAGCAATTGAAACCTATCATATTGGTTCTGTGAGGTTAGCCTCTTCAGAACCAGATATGGAGCATGTTAAGGCTGTCCAAATTGATGACAGGGAATACTTGGGACAGAGGGATACGGGGTCCAGATCTCTCTGGTTAAGCAGAGTGTGGTCCCAAAGGCCAGTATGCTACCTGGCCAAATGGCAGAGATTGTGAGGGTGGGTGAAAGCAGATTCCTCATACCACTAGCTAAAAGCCATGTGGTGTGGGAAGGTTTGGAAAGTGTTTTGACTGTGGGGTAATAGAACACCTCCTAGTCAACCTGCTTCTTGGTCATGATCTTTACCGTGTAGCTCAGGCTAAAGTATTTGCCTGCAGCAGGAAGGAGTTTTATGCTGAGACCCCAGAGGGAAAGGGTAAGGTCTCAGGAACTGCTCAGGGAATGGGAGAGAGTCTCCTTGGTTCTTCTGCAGCAGGGGGAAGCCATATGCTTCTAAGTGGGAGGGTGGTTGAGACCAACTCCTACACTGCAGCTGGAGGCAACACCACATCAGGAAGGAATGGGGGTGTAATGCCTGCCAGGAAGAGAACTGTCCAGGTTGTTAGCTGCCAGCAGGTTGCAGCTGAACCAGAGATAGACCCAGCTCAAGGGAGCAGAGAGAAATGTGTCCCAGAGGACAGCCCAGAGAAGGGGCGGAGAATCTCAGAAACCACTGAGGTGGATGAGGATTCCTGTGACTCTGTAACACAGTGAAGCAGTGTGCTTACAAGTATGGGAGAGGCTGAGACTAGTTCCTTTCCAGCAGAAGGCAACATGCCCTCAGGGGCAGGAGGGGTGTTGTCAGTGATTAAGAAAACTGTCCCGGTTTTTAGCTGGCAGAGTATTGCAGCTGAACAACAGATAGAACCCTTCATAGGGAGCACAGAGAAATGTGTCTTAGGAGGGGGCCCAGAGGGGGAAACTGGGGAAGGAATAATGGGGGTACAGGAATGTCTCCTCACTAGTCACTTGGGGCAGGATGCCCAGGGCACTAGGAGGATGACTAGGTCAGCATCTATGCACCCAGGCACTCAGCCTGTGACCCAGGTTTTGAGAAGCAACTGTGTAACTGACCTCCTGGAGGGGAGCAGTCACACAGCTGACTTCTCAGGGACAGAGAAAGGGGTGGCGGAGGGTACCCCAATCCAGGTCCCTGTTTTCAGGATGCTATTTCTGATACGTTTTTGGAAAGTAACTGTGTCTCTTTAAATCAAGATGCAGCTCCAATGTCCATGATAACAGAGGAGTTGGGACCAGGAAATTGCCAGGTGGTAGTTTGCCGGAATACAAATGACCCAACTGACAGAGAAGGGGTATTTTTCCCCTGGGCTAGTGAGAGACAGGGAGCAGTTATGGGAAAGCTGCTGAGAAAAGGTGCATCTGATCAAAGGATAAGCATACCTAGCCCAGAGAGCACAGATCACAGCCCTCTAGGGGGCAGGGAAGGACTCAGTGCTGGGAGGGGGATGTTGCAATATAGCTGCCCCCCCCCCAGGGTGTGCCCTGGGTAAACACCAGCCCCATATATTGCTACTGCTTTTGTATGTATTGGAAAGGGTCTCAGGAAGGGTTAAAGGTATGAGTGTGGAGCAAAAGGGTTTTTTTGCAGGCGGCAAAAGGCTGAAGGGGGAGGAAAGAAGAAAGGAATGGGTTAAAGGTCCCTGAAGGAGATGTCCCCAAGAGCCCCCTAGACTTAAAACCCTCACGGGAGCTAAGCCACAACGAAAATCAACAGTGGACCCTGAACGACCCGTGCATGGGACAGAACTCCCGTCCACCCTTCCCCCTCTTCTTCTTATGTTACACCCATGCTTGGCCAGCCTCGGGTAGTGCAGGTGTAAGTATGAAAGTGGGTTAGGGCTTGGGGCACTAACACTTTCTTCCTTCCTCTGAGTGACATGGGGAACCCCCCCAGCACTCTCCGCTGTTATTTTATTATTTTATCAATAAAGCTTTAAAACTCATTTACTTGGTGTGCTCTGTCATCTCCTCCCCTAACAGTCCTTTGGCCTCAGCCTAATCACCTGATGCCTCAGGCAGATTGGTAACAGAAATCTGTCACAGTTTTGGTGGAGAATTGTGGGGGGAGTGGGTCCTGGAGAGCACACCAACTGTTCTGCCCTTGGTATTTCATGTTTGTTCTGTCTGGCACTGTTGGTATTTCATGTTGAGGATATTTTGATAAAGGTGTGCCCACTCTCAGCCATAGTATGCCTGAGAACTGGATAGAGGTTTAGCATTCCTCTCTCCACCCCAGTTGGTGGAGGAAAGGTGCAGGTATGTATACCCCCAGTTGTAGAAGTCCCAGGTAATAGGAGTAGGAGTTAGAGATTCTCGCTACAAGCAAACAATCCTTGGTGCATACACCCTCAATCGTAGCATACCTAAGTTGAAGAGGAGAACTTACGGTATCTCGCCTTGCCTGAGAAGGTTTTTGTTTGGTGTATGGACGCTCGGTGGTATTAGTAATATAGAGGGAGTAATACGGAGGGAGGCTTAGCATCTCTCCTTCTGGCCCGGGGAGGGGGAACGTTGTAAGCCCCAGCACCGTCGTGGGCAGCATAAAATCTAAAGTGACTAAAAAGACCTTAAGAGCTGTACTAATAAATTGTAACAAAAAAGTTATAAAGGTAAAAAAAAATTCATAAAAAAAATATTCGGGTGGTATTTTCTATGTAAAACCCAACTCTGAAAAATGTAGGAGTGTGGGCAAATAGTGGTAGCACCTGTGTAAAAAAATGTTTAAAGAAAAGCAATCAAAAAATAGTACTTGGTTCAAAAAATTACTCCTTTTAAACAAATCTTGCTCTGTTAAACCAAACTCTGAAGGATATAGAAGTTTGGAGAGTGTATTATTTCTTGTAAGTAATATTGTGGTGATTTCACAATTTTAAAAGAAATGTTTAAGGAAAGGGACTACGAGGGTTGGGGGCTAGTTAAGGAGCCCACCCTCCTTGCTAAATTGGAAATGAAACAATGTACCCATCGAAAGAAACGGTTAGGCAAGAAAAGCAAGATCGGGCCCAAACAAGCAGGCAGGCAGCAAATAAAGAAATTGGAAAATAGGTTGGAAGCCTTGAGGGCATAGTGGCAGGAGTAAAAAAAGCAGTAAGAACAGGCATGGAAAATTCAAATCCCTAAAATAGTACTTGGAAAGGTAAAATCTAAGTTAATGAAGGTGTCATTTTGGGAGATAAGCAAGTGATTTAAGGAAAGAGAGTGAGAAGTTAACTCTGCAAAGGCCGGAGGGAATTAAGCAGTTAAACACTGTAACAGTGTTAAAAAGGAAAAGTATTATAGAAAGAAAATTCTTGGTTTCTTTGCAGCCATTCTGAAGAAAAAATGGGCCCTTTTCCAAAAAAAAGTCTGTAAATAATCCAGGCAAAAAAACTATCTAATTAAAATCATTTGACTATAAACAATTTAGTCAAATTTGCTAAAAAAATATAAGGGGGTTCTATTAAAACTTAACTGCCACAGGGAAACACGAAGTAACTCCAAAAGGAGAGCTGGATTTTCTGCATATGTACAGTCCTGGAGTTGGGAGACTACTCCCCAAAGGGCCAGCCAATGTGCAGGATACCCCTGCACACCTATCTTGCCTGACCCTGTCTCATAAACATACAGCTAAGGGTAGCATAAAATCCCTCCTTTACCTGTAAGGGGTTAAGAAGCTCAAATAATCTGGTTGGCACCTGACCAAAAGGACCAATAAGGAAAGAAGATACTTTCAAATCGAGGGGAGGGCGGTTTTGTTTGTGCTCTCTTTGTGTTGTTCCCTCTGGTTAGAGAGAGAGATCAAGCAGGTAACCCAGCTCCTACTGAATGATACATCTAATTTTACACAAATTGTAAGTAATAACAAGGAAATGCGTTAGATTATCTTTTGTTTTAGCTTGTGAATTTTCCCTATGCTAAGAGGGAGGTTTATTCCTGTTTGTAACTTTGAAGTTGAGCCTAGAGGGGAATCCTCTGTGTTTTAAATCTTTTTATTACCCTGTAAAATTACCTTCCATCCTGATTTTACAAAGGTGTTTCTTTTACTTTTTTCTTTATAATAAATTTCTTCTTCTAAGAACCTGATTGGTTTTTAGTGTCCTAAAAACCCAAGGGTCTGGTCTGTACTTTTATTAAAGACAATTGGTTGGTATATTATTCTCAAACCTCCCCAGAAAAGGGGGTGAAGGGGTTTGGGGGGATATTTTAGGGAAATAGGAACTCCAAGTGATCCTTTTCCTGAGTCTTTGTCTAAATCACTTGGTGGTGGCAGCAATATCATCCAAGGACAAGGAAAGGATCTGTGACTTGGGGAAGTTTTTAACCTAAGCTGGTAAAAATAAGCTTAGGGCGTCTTTCATGCTGGTCACCACATCTGTACCCCAGAGTTGAGAGTGGGGCGGGAACCCTGACACCCTGAGGGATGAAAATTCCAGAAACATGATTAAATTAAGAAGCCACACAAAGGGGAACACTGGAGGGAAAGAAAGGCCAGTGACTGATTACATGGGAGAGAGTCAAAGGACACCATGGGTAATGAACAACCTAACCTCAAACTAGAATATCTGAACAGGGGGTGTGATATCATAAAGACACTTGTAAATGAACATCTGAAATAAAAATGTTGGTACTAATGTTAAGTTTTGGAGATGTCAGGGTTCCTTCCCCACTCTGAACTCTAGGGTACAGATGTGGGGACCCACATGAAAGACCCCTGCAGCTTATTTCTACCAGCTTAGATTAAAACTTTCCCAAGGCACAAAGTCTCTGCCCTTGGATGAGATAAACGCTGCCACCACCAAGTGATTTAACAATCAGGGAAAAGACCACTTGGAGTTCCTGTTTCCCCAAAATATTCCCCCAAGCCCTTATACCCCCTTTCCTGGGGAGGCTTGAGAATAAACAAGATGAGCACAAACCAGCCTTGGATTTTTAAGACCCAAAAAACCCAATCAGATTCTTAAAAAACAGAACTTTACTAGAAGAACAAAAAAAAAAGATAAGAGAACAACTCTGTAAGATCAGAATGGAAGATAATCTTACAGGCAGCCAGATTAAAACATAGAGAATCCCTCTAGGCAAAACCTTACGTTACAAAAAGACACAAAAACAGGAATACACATTTCCTCCAGCACAGCAAATTTCACAAGCCAAAACAAAGAAAACCTAACACATTTTCTAGCTAGATTACTTACTAACTTTACAGGAGTTGGAGGGCTTGCATCTTTGATCTGTTCCCGGCAAAGGTATCACACAGACAGACAAAACCCTTTTCCCCCCCTCCAGATTTGAAAGTATCTTGTCCCCTCATTGGTCATTTTGGGTCAGGTGCCAGCCAGGTTACCTGAGTTTTTTAACCCTTTATAGGTAAAAGGACTTTGCCTCTAACCAGGAGGGATTTTATAGCACTGTATACAGAAAGATGGTTACCCTTCCCTTTATATTTATGACGGGAGACAAGAATTTTTACATGGATGTTAAATCTTATGATGATGCTACTTTTCAATTAATACCTGTAAATAGGCTTAAAGCTTATCACAGCAGAGAAACCATAACAAACCTGGTTTGCTGTGGGTGAATGAGGAAACTGAGGCACACCACCTGATGGCCCTGATGGCTGGGTGCCAAGAGAACTATAACACAAACTGCCTTCAAGCTAGTCAGTGACTAACCCTCTTGCAGTAAACTAAGGGGGGAGGTGTGATGTTCTCTACCTCCGGGGAACACTCTGCACCCCCATGTTCATCCTTATAATTGTGCAGAATCCAATGCAAAGTTTGTCTTGTTGGGTGTCTTTGGAAGGCTCATGATCCCTGAGCATTGTTGGGAAAATGATGTTATAGTAATTGCTGTTACAGTAATGTTATAGTAACGTTATAGGTTGTAATTTCATGGATATAGTTATGACGCTGCAAATGTGTCCTCATACCTTAAAACAGGCCCAGGCAAAACTCTCCAAGAACAGAGGGGCAGTTCACCCCTCATCAGGGCATGTATGGGACAAACCCTGCCCAGCCTCACAGGAACAAAGGACACTGGCATAGGCAGCTACAAAGGATCTGTCGTGAGGAAACACATGGAGACAGTTGCAAGGCAATTGGCTAGTTATCTTAGGTGCAGGTACATGAATGCAAGAAGCCTGGGAAACAAGCAGGAAGAACTGGAAGTCCTGGCACAGTCAAAGAACTATGATGTGATTGGAATAACAGAGACTTGGTGGGGTAGCTCACATGACTTGAGCACTGTCATGGATGGGTATAAACTGTTCACGAAGAACAGGCAGGGGAGGAAAGTGGAGGAGTTCCACTGTATGTAAGAGAGTGGTATGATTGCTCAGTGCTCCAGTATGAAACTGGAGAAAAGCCTGTTGAAGCAGGATACCCCTCACGGCTACTCCTGTTGCTATGCAGCCAACACATTATCTCTTGATCATGGCTATGCCTAGATGTGCAATTTTGACAGCGAATTTCAGGTTCGATTTCTCAAGACAGAGGGGGCTGTGAGGTCCAGTGAGAAAGGAAGAAATTGGTGTCAAGATAAACGAGAAGACGCAGGGTATTCTGAGAAGAAAGCCTTTTCCTGTTTTCAGTTTCAGCTGATAGGATCTTATGACACAACAGCGCCCCTTGTCTGCTTGGTTTCCTTTTTAATTTCTCACTAACAAGGTGGCTGCAAGGCTTAGAATTCCAAAACTCGTCCTCTTCTGATAGGCCCTGAGCCTCCATGGGGGAAGCCTTGTATTCTCTTCAGGTACATGGGACAAACTCAATGGATTATGGAGCCATGACTCTACAACTAAAAACTAACCTAGGGACAGATTCTCTGGCAGATTCTCTTTGCTCTGTACTTTGGGGGAACACCCAGCACCCCCATGTACATCCTTGTAAAATAATTGGGTGGTATCCAATGCAAAGTTTGTCATGTCGGGTGTCTTGGAAGGCTCATGAATCACTGAGCATTGTTGTTACATGAAATTATAACCTATAACATTACTGTATGTAGTTATGAGGCTGAAAATGTATCCTCACAGCTTAAAATAAGCCCAGGCAAAAACTCTCCAAGAGCAGAGAGGCAGTTCACACCTCATCAGTGCATGTATGGGATGAACCCAGCCCAGCCTCGCAGGAACAAAGGACTCTGGCCTAGGCAGCAACGAAAAGATCTGTAGAATTCTCGAGTGAGTCACCCTCCTGCCTTTGGCCAGTTTGGGACTGCGATGACATAATGCTCACGTGACTCTGAAGAGGCAGTGTGGGGGGGACAAAGCCAAGAGGGAAGAAAGAACATTATAAAAGGGAGAGATGTTTGCTATGCTCTCTCTCTCTTCCACCTACATCTACAGACACCACACCAAGTGACTGAAGCGCTGACCAAAGGGGAGAGCCTGGCTGAGGAGCAACCAGCCAGCCCATAGTGAGAAGCATCTAAGTTTGTAAGGACATTGAAAGTGTTAAGATCAGCTAAGAATATTTTGCTTTTATTTAATTTCACCAAATCTGACTTGTTATGCTTTGACTTATACTCACTTAAAATCTATCTTTGTAGTTAATAAATCTGCTTGTTTATTCTACCTGAAGCAGTGCATTTGATTTGAAGCATGTCAGAGTCTCCCCTTGGGATAACAAGCCTGGT
Organism: Caretta caretta; assembly: GCF_965140235.1. Lineage (NCBI taxonomy): Eukaryota > Metazoa > Chordata > Testudines > Cheloniidae > Caretta > Caretta caretta. The sequence goes on from NC_134225.1 coordinate 18,229,359, forward strand.
ACATATCAATTTCTTTGTTAAATTGACAAACTCATATAAGCTTGCAGCATCCAGCAGGCATAACTGGATGCTACAAGATGAGGTTCCTAGGGTTGTGTCTGAGACCAGAGATATTGGCTAGTGTCATTCGGTTGCACAATCCAAGGAGTAGCTTACATGCCAGAGGCTGTGCGTGAACAGCCCAGGAGTGTGAGTTCGCACAGCAGAGCAGAGTAAGGCTGGCTCCCAGAGTCAAGGATTGGAATGACCAAGCAGATCACCAGTCTGTAACGAGAAGGGAACGTCACAGTGGCACAGTGAGCAGGGTGTATGTACAGCTTGTTACTCCAAGTGAAGTTCACACTTTAAGCACTGATATTTGTGATTTTAAGTGACTCTTAAGTGCAGTGGCTAAGAACAGTAAGGAGGAGGTCACAGTTTTGTTATTTTCTGTTCACTTATTTCGGGAAAGGGAAATAGGAACAGAAAAGCAGGAAAATGAGTGAAAGCAGTGAAGCAATTGCGAGGTAGGAGCTTGTTAGGCTGCAGTCTGCAGAAAAGGAGAGAAAGCACCAGAGATTATTGCAACTGAAAGAACTGGGGATAGAAGACAAAGAGAGAAGAAAAAGAGAGAGCACGAAAACACCAACTGGACCTGTTAGAGAAGCAGAGCCAGAGGCCCCCAACCTCAACTACTCCCATCACTCCAAAAATCCACAAATGGGAACACTTATGTCCTGCATACAGTGAGAGTGATGATATTGCTGAATATCTGACTACCTTCAAAAGGCTGTGTGTAATAAATGAAATCCCTGATGATAAGAGAACTTATACCCTGATTGCAAAATTAACTGATAAAGCTCAAAATGTATTCAATGGAATGCCCACTGAAGATGCTTTAGACTATTGTAAATGTAAAGATACTTTTTTGCAAAGTTTTCAGATTACCCCGAAACATATAGAGTTAAATTTAGGAATCTTAAGAGCGATATTGGTATGAGTAATGGGGAATATGTAAACCAAATGAAAGATTTGTTCGGAAAATGGGTAAGGGGTAAAGAGGTGGCAAGTTTTCAAGGAATGTTTGATCTTGTTGCTCAAGAGCATTTCCTAAGCATATGTAAGGCTGATGTAAAGCAGTGTGTATGGGACAAAGATGCCAAGTCTGTGGACGAGATGGCTTTTTTAGCTGATGCCTTCAAACAGACTCGGGTGTCTATTGACAGCAGGCCACAGAAAGAGGGGTTTAAAGAGGGGTGGGAAGGGATGATCCCATTTTGCCCCTGCGAAGACAGAAGGGGGATGGGAGCCTAAACATTCTCTTACCCAGAAACATTCCTCTACTGGTAATGCCTATCCCAAATCTCGTGTAAAAGCAGAAGAGCCCAAAAGGTGCTATCAGGGTAATTCCACTGATCACCTGAGGAATAAATGCCCTGTGCTAGGAGGTAGCAGGCAACCAATAGCTCATGTTAGTTCTGCTGTCCTCAACACAGAAACCTCCCAAGCAATTGAAACCTATCGTATTGGTTCTGTGAGGTTAGCCTCTGCAGAACCAGATATGGAGCATTTTAAGGCTGTCCAAATTGATGGCAGGGAATACTTGGGACAGAGGGATACAGGGTCCAGATCTCTCTGGTTAAGCAGTGGTCCCAAAGGCCAGTATGCTACCTGGCCAAATGGCAGAGATTGTGAGGGTGGGTGAAAGCAGATTCCTCATACCACTAGCTAAAAGCCATGTGGTGTGGGAAGGTTTGGAAAGTGTTTTGACTGTGGGGGTAATGGAACACCACCTAGTCGACCTGCTTCTTGATAATGATTTTTTCCGTTTAGCTCAGATTAAAGTATTTGCTTGCAGCAGGAGGGAGTTTTATGCTGGAACATAAACGTTAGGGAAAACGTTAGGTCTCAGGAACTGCTGAGAGAATGGGAGAGAGTCTGAACCAGAGGCAAAACCCGGCTCTAGGGAGCATAAAGCAATGTGTCCCAGAGGAGAGGCCAGAGAAGGGGCAGGGGGTCTCAGAAACCACTGAGGTGGGTGAGGATTCTTGTGACTCTGTAAAACAGGGAAGCAGGGTGCTTCCAAGTATGGGAGGGGCTGAGATTAGCTCCTTTCCAGCAGAATCATAGAATCATAGAATATCAGGGTTTGAAGGGACCTCAGGAGGTCATCTAGTCCAACCCCCTGCTCAAAGCAAGACCAATCCCCAAGTAAATCATCCCAGCCAGGGCTTTGTCAAGCCTGACCTTAAAAACCTCTAAGGAAGGAGATTCCACCACCTCCGTAGGTAACTCATTCCACTGCTTCACCACCCTCCCAGTGAAAAAGTTTTTCCTAATATCCAACCTAAACCTCCCCCACTGCAACTTGAGACCCTTACTTCTTGTTCTGTCATCTGGTACCACTGAGAACAGTCTACATCCATCCTCTTTGGAACCCCCTTTCAGGTAGTTGAAAGCAGCTATCAAATCCCCCCTCATTCTTCTCTTCTGCAGACTAAATAATCCCAGTTCCCTCAGCCTCTCCTCATAAGTCATGTGTTCTAGCCCTCTAATCATTTTTGTTGCCCTCCGCTGGACGCTTTCCAATTTTTCCACATCCTTCTTGTAGTGTGGGGTCCAAAACTGGACACAGTACTCCAGATGAGGCCTCACCAATGTCGAATAGATGGGAATGATCACGTCCCTCTATCTGCTGGCAATGCTCTTACTTATACAGCTCAAAATGCCGTTAGCCTTTTTGGCAACAAGGGCACACTGTTGACTTATATCCAGCTTCTCGTAACCCCAGGTCCTTTTCTGGAGAACTGCTGCCTAGCCACTCTATCCCTAGTCTGTAGCAGTGCATGCGATTCTTCCGTCCTAAGTGCAGGACTCTGCACTTGTCCTTGTTGAATCTCATCAAATTTCTTTTGGCCCAATCCTCTAATTTGTCTAGGTCCCTCTGTATCCTATCCCTACTCTCCAGCGTATCTACCACTCCTCCCAGTTTAGTGTCATCTGCAAACTTGCTGAGAGTGCAATCCACACCATCCTCCGGATCATTTATGAAGATATTGAACAAAACCAGCCCCAGGACCGACCCTTGGGGCACTCCGCTTGATATCGGTTGCCAACTAGATAGGGAGCCATTGATCACTACCCGTTGAGCCCGATGATCTAGCCAGCTTTCTATCCTCCTTATAGTCCATTCATGCAGCCCATACTTCTTTAACTTGCTGGCAAGAATACTGTGGGAGACCCTGTCAAAAGCTTTGCTAAAGTCAAGGAATAACATGTCCACTGCTTTCCCCTCATCCACAGACTGTTATCTCATCATAGAAGGCAATTAGGTTAGTCAGGTATGACTTGCCGTTGGTGAATCCATGCTGACGGTTCCTGATCACTTTCCTCTCCTCTAAGTGCTTCAAAATTGATTTCTTGAGGACCTGCTCCATGATTTTTCTAGGGACTGGGTGAGGCTGACTGGCCTGTAGTTCCCAGGATCCTCCTCCTTCCCTTTTTTAAAGATGGGCACTACATTAGCCTTTTTCCAGTCATCCGGGACCTCCCACAATCACCATGTGTTTTCAAAGATAATGGCCAATGGTTCTGCAATCACATCAGCCAACTCCTTTAGCACCATTGAATGCAGTGCATCCGGCCCCATGGACTTGTGCTCATCCAGCTTTTCTAAATAGTCCGGAACCACTTCCTTCTCCACAGAGGGCCGGTCACCTCCTCCCCATACTGTGCTGCCCAGTGCAGTAGTCTGGGAGCTGACCTTGTTCATGAAGAGAGAGGCAAATAATGCATTGAGTACATTAGCTTTTTCCATATCCCCTGTCACTAGGTTGCCTCCCCCATTCAGTAAGGGGTCCACACTTTCCCTGACCACCTTCTTGTTGCTAACATACCTGTAGAAATCCTTCTTGTTACTCTTAACATCCCTTGCTTGCTGCAACTCCAATTGTGATTTGACCTTCCTGATTTCACTCCTGCATGCCTGAGCAATATTTTTATACTCCTCCCTGGTCATTTGTCCAATCTTCCACTTCTTATAAGCTTCTTTTTTGTGTTCAAGATCAGCAAGGATTTATTTCACTGTTAAGCCAAGCTGATCGCCTGCCATATTTACTATTCTTTCTACACATCAAGGTGGTTTGTTCCTGCAACCTTAATAAGGATTCTTTAAAATACAGCCAGCTCTCCTGGACTCCTTTCCCCCTCATGTTATTCTCACAGGGGATCCTGCCCATCAGTTCCCTGAGGGAGTCAAAGTCTGCTTTTCTGAAGTCCAGGGTCTGTATTCTGCTGCTCTCCTTTCTTCAGGCGCAGGGGCAGGAGAGGTATTGTCAGTGATTAAGGAAACTGTCCCAGTTTTTAGCTGGCACAATATTGCAGCTGAACAACAGACTGAACCCTTTATAGGGAACACAGAGAAATGTGTCTTAGGAGGGGGTCCAGAGGAGGAAACTGGGGAAGGAATGTCTTCTCACTAGTCACTCAGGGCAGGATGCCCAGGACACTAGGAGGATGGCTGGGTCAGCACCTGTGAACCCAGGCACTCAACCTCTGACCCAGGTTTTGAGAAGGAACTGTGTAACTGACCTCCTGGAGGGGAGCAGTCACACAGCTGACTTCTCAGGGACAGAGAAAGGGGTGGCGGAGGGTACCCCAATCCAGGTCCCTGTTTTCAGGATGCTATTTCTGATACGTTTTTGGAAAGTAACTGTGTCTCTTTAAATCAAGATGCAGCTCCAATGTCCATGATAACCGAGGAGTTGGGACCAGGAAATTGCTAGGGGGTCATTTGCTGGACTACAAATGACCCAACTGACAGAGAAGGGGGTGTTTTCCCCCAGGCTGGTGATAGACAGGGCTTTGGTAACATGTAACCAAACATGTAACATGTTGATCCCCGTCCGCAGGTGCCACCCCTGCAGCTCCCATTAGCCGCAGTTACTGGCCAATGGGAGCTGCGGGGGTGGCACTTGGGGCAGGGGCAGTGCACAGAGTCCCCTAGCTTCCCCTAAATGTAGGAGCTGGAGAGGGCACATGCTGCTGCTTCTGGGAGCCTTGGCACGTGGTGCGGCCTCTGACCCCGCTCCCCAGCTGGAACCCTGGAGTGGGGCAATCTCCAGACCCTGCTCCCCAGCGGGAGCTCGAGGGATGGATTAAACTGGCTGGAGGTCCGGATGCAGCCCACCGGCTGTAGTTTGCCCACCCCTGATCTAGTTAGATCAGCAATTCTCAAACTGTGGGTCAGGACGCCAAAGTGGGTTGTGACCCTGTTTTAATTGGGTCACCGGGGCTGGCATTAGAGTTGCTGCCACCCGAGGCCCACAGGCGAAGGTTCAGAATAAGACAGTCCCTCATCCCAGACCTGAGAAACAGGACAGGTCAGATTTACCATCTTCCCTTGAAAATCAGAATTCAGTCCCTGCTTTTCAGAAGTTAATGGAAGTTTCCTAGGCTGAGCAGCTTCATGATTTATTTAAAACACTGAACTGATTATGTCTGGATAATCACTAGGATGAGTCACAAGAGCCTGTGATCTAACCTCTCACAGTGATAACATCCAGGACTTGCTAAGTCATCTGACTCAGAGAGGCTGAGATCAAAGCTTTGAATTCCATCAGTGAAACTACCTTTTCTTTTCTTTGTTTGCTCAGTCGTCAAGGGATTAAAATAAAGTTCCTGGATTTGCAAGAACTTTTCAGCTACACACAAGCAATTTAAAATGGTCTTGGGTCTTAACCATGGTATGGGGCTTTGTAAATAGGAATTGCCACACCAGAAATTCATCTACTATGAGTCACTCACACTTCTTGTGGAACAGCACCCTCTAGGACAAATTTGTGGAAGAGCAGCATACGCTGCCCTAACACTGGGGAGAATATGGCCCAGTACTTTAAGAAGTTGTTCCTGGTTTTATATTGTTTCTAATAATTAAAAAGCAATTTATAGTTGTAACCAGGCATGCTGGGGCAAATATTGTGTAGCAACCATGCATGGAGGAGGTCTGAGGCACAAAGCCAAACAAAGCACATACTGTATGCTAGTTGGTTGCTCATTGCAGTAACACAATAACACACCCTGGAGTGTCCTAAAGCTTCAGTAATAGTACATGTCTTTTCACCAACTTACACCACCGGTGGGACAGGGAAGAAGTTGTAAACAAACTTTAATCTGTCATAGAATTATATAATCATAGAAGATTAGGGTTGGAAGAGACCTCAGAAGGTCATCTAGTCCAATCCCCTGCTCAAAGTAGGACCAACCCCAACTAAATCATCCCAGCCAGAGCTTTGTCAAGCCAGCCCTTAAAACCCTCTAAGGGTGGACATTCCACCACCTCCCTAGGTAACCCATTCCAATGCTTCACCACCATCCTAGTGAAATAGTGTTTCTTAATATCCAACCTACACCTCCCCAACTGCATTGCTTTATGTTCTGTCATCTGCCACCACTGAGAACAGCCGAGCTCCATCCTCTTTGGAACCCCCTTTCAGGTAGTTGAAGGCTGCTGTCAAATCCCCGCTCACTCTTTTCTTCTGCAGACTAAATAAGCCCAGTTCCCTCAGCCTCTCCTCGTAAGTCATGTGCCCCACCCCCCTAATCATTTTTGTTGCCCTCCGCCGGACTCTCTCCAATTTGTCCATGTCCTTTCTGTAGTGGGGGCCCAAAACTGGACTCAATATTCCAGATGTGGCCTCACCAGTGCCAAGTAGAGGGGAATAATCACTTTCCTTGATCTGCTGGCAATGCTCCTACTAATGCAGCGCAATGTGCCGTTAGCCTTCTTGACAGCAAGGGCACACTGTTGACTCATATCCAGCTTCTTGTCCACTATAATCCCTAGGTCCTTTTCTGCAGAACTGCTGCTTAGCCAGTTGGTCCCCAGACTGTAGCAGTGCATGGGATTGTTCCATTCAAAGTGCAGGACTCTGCACTTGTCCTTGTTGAACCTCATCAGATTTCTTTTGGCCCAATCCTCCAATTTGTCTAGGTCACTCTGGACCCTATCCCTACCCTTCAGCATATCTACCTCTCCCCCCATATTTACTGTTATCCACAACATTGCTGAGAGTGCAATCCATCCCATCATCCAGATCATTAATGAAGATGTTGAACAAAACCGGCCCCAAGACTGACCCCTGTGGCACTCCGTTTGATACCGGCTGCCAACTAGACATTGAGCCATTGATCTCTAGTTAAGACATGCTGATCTCTACTTAACACATGCTCACTCACTCCCACACACTAACGACTAGATACCACACCTGATTCTGATCTGCTCTACACCTATGTGACTCCATTTTTCAGTTGAGTTACTCATGATTTGTGCTGGTGTGAGATGATCAGAATCAGACTCCCACCAGAATACTTATTAGTAAGACAAAAGATTCTTCAGCAAATGGAGTTGCTCTGAATTTATCCTGGTATAAATGACTGACAGATTTGGAACAGCCTGGAAGTTCCTTAAAGACAGTGGGCCAAATCTTCAGCTGGTATAAATTGTTATAGCTCCATTTACTTCAATGCATCTATGCCTATTTACACCAGCTGAGGATCTGGCCAGCTGGGTCACATTCTTTTCTAGTTACACAGTGTAAAACTGGAGTACTTTCATTGGATCAGATTGTGTTCTCAGTTACACCTGTATAAATCTGCAGTTACTACATTAGACTGGATTCTTCTCTCATTTACCCTCTTGTAAATCAGAAATAACTTCACTTGGCTAGATTCAGTTACCATTTACACCACTGATTTCAGGGAAATTATTCTAGATTTAATTCAGCATAACTGAAGGTAGCACCTGATCCTATAGGTCAGCAGAGGGCAACCTGCGGCACATGGGTCACACGTGGCCCGTCAGGGTAATCCACCAGTGGGCCACAAAACAGTTTGTTTACATTGACCGTTGGCAGGCATGGCCACCCGCAGCTCCCAATGGCCGCGGTTTGCCATTCCTGGCCAATGGGAGCTGCGGGAAGAAGCAAGGACAATCAGGGATGTGCTGGCTACTGCTTCCCACAGCTCCCATTGGCTGGGAACAGCTAACTGCAACCACTGGGAGCTGTGGGCGGCTGTACCTGTGGACAGTCAATGTAAACCAAGAGTTCTCAAACTGGGGATCAGGATCCCTCAGGGGGTCGCGAGGTTATTACATGAGGGGGTTGTGAGCTGCCGGCCTCCACCCCAAACCCTGCTTTGCCTCCAGCGTTTATAATGGTGTTAAATATATTTAAGTGTTTTTAATTTAAAAGGGGGGGTCACACTCAGAGGCTTCCTGTGTGAAAGGGGTCACCAGTACAAAAGTTTTAGAACCACTGATGTAAACAAACTGTCTTGCAGCCTGCCAGTGGATTACCCTGACGGGCCGTGGGCCGCAGGTTGCCCACCACTGCTATAGGTTCTGATGAAACGATGCTAGTCGCTTCCAGAAAATGCCTTCAAACTTGCAGCATAAAGTCCAGAAAAGGCACTGCACCACCTACTGTCTAATGCCAGCTAGTTTCTTAAGAGGAAACTATTCTAGCAAGTCAGGGGACAATAGTTCATCTGTTTAAATGTTTCTATTCACGCTGCTTTCCTGGGACAATGGCCACTGCATTCTAACAAATCAAGAAAAATAAAGAGACAGCCTTTAAATAAAGCATTTGGGACAAATTCATCTCTCATGTAATTCCATTGACTCCACTAGTGTGAATTTGGCCCTTTGGATTTATAGGAAGATTGGTTTTTTGAGGCCTGGTCTACACTACGACTTTATGTCAGATTTAGCAGCGTTATCAAATTAACCCTGCACCCGTCCATACAACGAAGCCATTTTTTTCAACATGAAGGGCTCTTAAAACCGATTTCTGTACTCCTCCCCAACGAGGGGATTAGCGCTGAAATCGACATCACAGTTTCGAATTAGGGTTAGTGTGGACACAATTCGAAGGCCTCCGGGAGCTATTCCACAATGCATCATTGTGACCACTCTGGACAGCACTCTGAACTCGGATGCACTGGCCAGATGTACAAGAAAAGCCCTGGGAACTTTTGAATTTCATTTCCTGTTTGGCCAGGTGAGCTCATCAGCACAGGTGATCATGCAGAGCTCATCAGCACAGGTAACCATGCAGTCCCAGAATCGAAAAAGAGCTCCAGCATGGTCCAAACAGGAGGTACTGGATCTGATCGTTGTATGGGGAGAGGAATCCATGCTATCAGAACTACATTCCAAAAGACGAAATGCCAAAACATTTCAAAAAATCTCAGAGGCCATGAGGGACAGAGGCTACAGCAGGGACGCAACACGTGCTGCGTGAAACTTAAAGAGCTCAGACAAGCATACCAGAAAACCAAAGAATCAAACGGATGCTCTGGGACAGAACCCCATACATGACGTTTCTACGCTGAGCTGCATGCAATTCTAGGGGTGGGCGCCACCACTACCCCACCCCTGTCCGTGGACTGTGATGATGGGCTACTCTCTGCCATGCCTGAGGATATTGCGTATGGGGAAGATGAGGAGGAGGAGGAGGACGAGCTTGAGGAGAGCACACAGCACACCATTCTCCCGACAGCCAGGATCCTTTTATCACCCTGACTGAAATACCCTCCCAACCCAACAAAGCAGGAGAAGGGATCTCTGGTGAGTGTTCCTTTTAAAATATAATACATGTTATAAAAGCAAGTGTTTTTTTAATGATTAAGTAGCCCTGAGGACTTGGGATGCATTCGTGGCTAGTACAGCTACTGGAAAAGTCTGTTAACATGTCTGGGAAAGGAGCAGAAATCCTCCAGGGACATCTCCATGAAGCTCTCCTGGAGGTACTCTAAAAGCCTTTGCAGAAGGTTTCTGGGGAGAGCAGCCTGATTCCGTCCTCCATAGTAGGACACTTTACCACGCCATGCTAGTAGCAAGTAATCTGGTATCATTGCATGACAAAGCCTGGCAGCGTATGGTCCCGGTGTTTGCTGGCATTCAAGTAACATCCGTTCTTTATCTCTCTGTGTTATCGTCAGGAGAGCGATATCGTTCATGGTAACCTGGTTGAAATAGGGGAATTTAATTAAGGGGACATTCAGAGGTGGCCGTTCCTACTGGGCTGTTTGCCTGTGGCTGAAAAGAAATCCTCCCCACAGTTAGCCACGTGGTGGGGGCGGGGAGGGGGGCATTAGCGCTGAGCTGTTCGCGTTTGGCTAGCAGGGATCTTCCCTGATACCAGCCACGCGGTGGGGGGAGGGGTAAAGCGATCATCCCAGAGAATTGGTTGGGGGGTGGGAGTTCATAGAATCATAGAATATAAGGGTTGGAAGGGACCCCAGAAGGTCATCTAGTCCAACCCCCTGCTCGAAGCAGGACCAATTCCCAGTTAAATCATCCCAGCCAGGGCTTTGTCAAGCCTGACCTTAAAAACCTCTAAGGAAGGAGATTCTACCACCTCCCTAGGTAACGCATTCCAGTGTTTCACCACCCTCTTAGTGAAAAAGTTTTTCCTAATATCCAATCTAAACCTCCCCCACTGCAGCTTGAGACCATTACTCCTCGTTCTGTCATCTGCTACCATTGAGAACAGTCTAGAGCCATCCTCTTTGGAACCCCCTTTCAGGTAGTTGAAAGCAGCTATCAAATCCCCCCTCATTCTTCTCTTCTGCAGGCTAAACAATCCCAGCTCCCTCAGCCTCTCCTCATAACTCATGTGTTCCAGACCCCTAATCATTTTTGTTGCCCTTCGCTGGACTCTCTCCAATTTATCCACATCCTTCTTGAAGTGTGGGGCCCAAAACTGGACACAGTACTCCAGATGAGGCCTCACCAATGTCGAATAGAGGGGAACGATCACGTCCCTCGATCTGCTCGCTATGCCCCTACTTATACATCCCAGTTAGTTTGGTTTCTGCTGCTGTACGTTAACAGGAAAACCGCAGCACTAAATGGCCAACTCAATGTGCTTTGCTTGGTATGGGAGAGGAGAGCACTGCTATTATGAAGGTTGCAGAAGCCGAAAGACTATGGCTTACCATGGCTGCCTGCAAGCCAAATTCTGTTGCCCGGCACTGTGTATGTGATCTCTAACACCAAAGCCACAGGCACTCAATATAAGATGCAAAATGCGACCTTGTACCAAAAATCACATGTGCTATGTAATGTGAATAGTGTTGTTCACCATGAAAGAATATAGCCATCGTTCTGTAAAATGTATCTTTTAAAATACTTCACTCCCTTTTTTTCCTCCAGCAGCTGCAAATGTTTCAAGCCTCCCTCCTCCGTCCCAAAGGCTATCTCAGATAAGGCGGCGAAAAAACACACGCGCGATGAAATGTTCTCTGAGCTCATGACGTCTGGCACTGACAGAGCTCAGCAGAATGTGTGGAGGGACACAATAGCAGAGTACAGGAAAGTGGCTGATGAACATGAGGAGAGGTGGCAGCAGGAAGATCAGAGGAGGCATGAGGCAAGGCTGGGGCTACTACGGGATCAAATGGACACGCTCCGGCATCAGGTGGAGGTTCATGAATGGCAGCAGGATCACAGACTGCAGCTGAAGCCCCTGTTTAACCGCCCTCCCTCCTCCCCAAGTTCCATAGCCTCCTCACCCAGATGCCCAAGAAGGCGGGGGGAGGCTCCGGACACACAACCACTCCACCCCAGTGGACAGCCCAAGCAACAGAAGGCTGTCATTCAAGAAGTTTTAATGTGGCCTTTTCCTTCCCTCCTACCCTCCTCCCACACCCCACCCAGGCTACCTTGTGAGTTATCTCCCTATTTTTATAATCAATTAATAAAGAATACATGTTTTTAAAACGATAGTGACTTTATTTCCTTTGCAAGGAAGCTGTGATCGAAGGGGGGAGGGCAGGTGGCTTACAGGGAATTTAGACGCAACCAAGGGGGCGGGTTTTCATCAAGGAGAAACAAACAGAAGTGTCACACAATACCCTGGCCAGTTATGAAACTGGTTTTCAAAGCTTCTCTGATGCGCAGCGCTTCCTGCTGTGCTCTTCTAACCGCCCTGGTGTCTGGCTGCGCGTATTCAGCGGCCAGGCGACTTGCATCAACCTCCCACCCCGCCATAAACGTCTCCCCCTTATTCTCACAGAGATTGTGGAGCACACAGCAAGCAGCAATAACAATGGGAATTCTGGTTTTGCTGAGGTCTGAGCAATTCAGTAAACTGCGCCAGCAACCCTTTAAACATCCAAATGCGCACTCTACCACCATTCTGCACTTGCTTAGCCTATAGTTGAACAGCTCCTTACTACTGTCCGGGGTGCCTGTATACGGCTTCATGAGCCAGGGCATTAAGGGGTAGGCTGGGTCCCCAAGGATAACTATAGGCATTTCAACATTCCCCAACAGTTATTTTCTGGTCTGGGAAGTAAATCCCTTCCTGCAGCCATTTAAACAGACCAGAGTTCCTGAAGACGTGACTGTCATGAACCTTTCCCTGCCATCCCTCATTGATGTTGGTGAAAAGTCCCTTGTGATGCACCAGTACTTGCAGCACCATTGAAAAGTACCCCTTGCAGTTTATGTACTGGCTGCCCTGGTGGTCCGGTCCCAAGATAGGGATATGCGTTCCGTCTATAGCCCCACCACAGTTAGGGAATCCCATTGCAGCAAAGCCATCTAGTATGACCTGCACATTTCCCAGAGTCACTACCTTTGATAGCAGCAGCTCAAGGATTGCGTTGGCTACTTGCATCACAGCAACCTCCACAGTAGATTTGCCCACTCCAAATTGATTACTGACTGACCGGTAGCTGTCTGGTGTTGCAAGCTTCCACAGGGCTATTGCAATTCGCTTGCAAACTGTGAGGGCTGCTCTCATCTTGGTATTCTTGCACTTCAGGGCAGGGGAATGCAAGTCACAAAGTACCATGAAAGTGCGCATGCAAAAGTTTCAGAGCCACTGGGAATCATCCCAAACCTGCAACACTATGCGGTCCCACCACTCTGTGCTTGTTTCCCGGGCCCAGAATTGGCATTCCACGGCATGAGCCTGCCCCAGTAACACCATGATCTCCAAATTGCTGGGGATCGCAGTTTTAGAGAAATCCGTGTTCATGTCCTCATCACCGCGCTTCCGTCGCCTCCTCGCCTGGTTTTTCAGGTTTGGTTCTGCATAAACTGCACAATAATGTGCGAGGTGTTTACAGTGGTCAGAACTGCTGCAGTGAGCAGAACGGGCTCCATGCTTGCTGTGCTATGGCGTCTGCTCGGGCAATCCAGGGAAAAGGGCGCAAAACGATTGTCTGCTGTTGCTTTCATGGAGGGAGGGAGGGTTGACTGATGACATTTACCCATAACCACCTGTGACAAATTTTTGGCCCCATCAGGCATTGGGAGCTCAGCCCAGAATTCCAATGGGCAGAGGGGACTGCAGGAACTGTGGGATAGATACCCACAGTGCACTGCTCGGAATGTCAACGCTTGCCAAGGTACTGTGGACGCACACTGCCGAATTAATGTGCTTAGTGTGGATGCATGCACTCGACTTTATACAATCTGTTCCCAAAAATCGACTTCTGTAAAATCGGAGTACTTTCGTAGTGTAGACATGGCCTTAGAAACTAAGTTAAACTAATTAGAACAGACACTGATTTCAGTCATATTGGTGTAAATCTGGAGTAATTCCATCAACACTAGCTGAGTTATCACAGGTGTAAATGAGATCAGACTCTCATCAAGAACTATACGAGTACAGTGCCTGTCCTTGATTATTTTCTTTCTTTTCTTCTTAATTAATTAATCCTATGTGTGAATTTCATGCTGGTGAAAGTATAGGACTGGCAAACTGGGGCTTGATCCTGTGTGTTGCTGAGATGCTCCGAGGCCCATAGGAACTGAGGACACAACACATCATAGGTCTTTGCTCCTCTATTTTTCCACAGAGAAGCACTGGCAACAGCTGTACATATTTTCCATACACCACATTTATCCACTGTGTCTCAAGCCTGGCATGGAGGATCCAATTTCTGGGTATATGACAATAATTCAATTTTTGTGGCCTATTCAGTTCTTGGTCTCTCTGTTAAGGTTGCCAGCAGTGCCAGGTGTGAGGATGGGTTCTGTAAGGTGGATGCCTTACAACTGGATATGAACAACTCTGTTGCAATAACCTAGGCTGAACTCAGACCACAAAACTAGAAGTTACTAAGGCATTTGTATACCATTCCGCTGAGTACGGTATAGAAGGCTATATAAATCAGATAGAACTGAAAGTTTCAATATTCTATTAACAATCCCTGACAGCATCCAGAAGTTTATCTAATTATCATTATATGTATGCATCTATATAGATTATAATGTACCAACTACCAGAGTATCTGAGTACTCTGGTGTCATGCTGGTTTTAAGAAGGAACTTCCCAATGCACATCATACATGCTTCTCTGCTAAAGAGAAGATTGAGCATTGCTTTTGTTTAAAGGTGGACTGTTCTAAGTGCTCTAACTTGGATTGTCTTGAAATTGGCTGTGCATCATAAGGGTGCTGGGTAGTATTAGAGGACCAAATTTGGGGTCATTTGAGCATGGGGTTCTCAAGAGACAGACCCCCAAAACTAGCATTTTACAAAATTAACTCATTCTTCTTTTATTGCTCAACGTGACTCTAATTGTTCCCCAACTGATCTCAGTCACTTGGTATTTATCTGAGTTAGGGCATGGCGTCCACTGACTCTAGGGGGAAGCAATATTGAAAAAGTTATTTATTTAAGAGTTTAGAATTAGGGTTTAGGTCAGATGTAGCAAATAGGAGCGGTCTCCACCTGGCTGACACTCAAACACCAAGGGTATGTCTACACTATCAGTACCACAGCGGCACAGGTGCAGCTACACTGGTTTGCCAGTCTCTCAACTCTTTTCCCAGGGAGCGATTGCAGACACCTTCCTGCAGCCTCCTCTGCTTCCAATTTCCTGTCTTTATATAAATCTCATCTGTTCCCACACAGGTGAGTTTCCCGTAATTATAGGGTTACCATATGTCCGGGATTTCCTGGACATGACCTCTTTTTTGGTCCTCTGATCTCCATCCAGGTGGATTTTTTAAATGTGAAGAAATGTCCTGGATTTTTCCTTGCTCGTTGCAGATCAGAAAAAGCTGTCTCCGCAGAGTCATAACTAGGCTCTTCAGCATCCAGGGCAAGCAGGCACATCATCTCCAAAAGTACAATAGTTCCTAACACCACATTTGGTCACAGAAGCTGTTTAGGCTGCAGACAACTTCTAATATTTATCTCATTTTCAGGTATCTTTCTTTTGATTTCAAAGTGTTGGTTGTGACACACAATTCCTGCTCCTCACAGATTCATAGATGCCAAGGCCAGAAGGGACCATTCTGATCATATTCTAGTCTGACCTCCTATGTAATAGAGGCCATACAACAAATAATTTCTACAGCATATCTTTTAGAAAAAAGTCCAAACTTGATTTACAAATAGTCAGTGTTGGAGAATCTATGACAACACTTTGTAAATTGTCCCAATGGTTAATTGCCCTCATTGTTAAACATTTATACTTTATTTCTTGTTTGAATTTGCCTAGCTTCAACTTCCAGCCATTGAATTGTGTTATTCCTTTCTCTGAGAGACTGAAGATCCCATTATTAAATATTTGTTCCCCATGTAGTTACTTAGACTATAATCAAGTCACCCCTTAACCTTCTCTTCTCCAAACCCCCTCTAATTTATCATCATCCTTCTTGAATTGTGGGCACCAGAACTGAACACAAGATTCCAGCAATGGTCACACCAGTACCTAATAAAGAGGTAAAATAACCTCTCTAATCCTACTTGAGATTCCCTTGTTTAAGCATCCCAGGATCTCATGAGCTGTTTTGGCTACAGTGTCAAATTGGGAGCTCATGTTCAGGTGATTATCTACCATGACCCTCAAATCTTCTCCAGAGTCACTACTTCCCAGGATAGAGTCCCCCATCCTGTAAGTATGGCCTAGTCTTTGTTCCTAGATGTATACATTTAGCCATATTCAAATGCATATTATTTGCTTGCACCCAGTTTACCAAGAGATCCAGATTATGCTGAATCAGTGACCTATTCTCTTCATTATTGACCACTCCCCCAATTTTTGGGTCATCAGCAAACTTTATCAGTGATGATCTTATGTTTTCTTTCAGGTCATTGATAAAAATGTTAAAAAGTACAGGGTCAAAGAAACTGTTAAGCAAGACATTAATCATCATATCCTCAGTGTTTCTTTTCTTTATCAAGATCATTATTAGGAGAGTAGCAGATTAGTTGTATGTTCATTTACAAAATTATAAAACTTTGCACTTATACATGCAAGGATTTAACAAGGTCTGGTTCTCCTCCCACTTATCCCAGTGTAAATCAGAAGTAACTCCATGAAGTCAATGGGCCAGTCAATCACACTTAGCTGATGTAAATCAGTATATCTCCATTAACTTCAACAGAGCTATGCCAATTTACATCAGATGAGGATCTAGCCCAATGCAGTTGCACTGATGTAAAACCTGAGTAAGGGGAGACTAAGACCCTCTCAGTGTGCTGCAGCAATACTAGCTTACAATGCCGGCAAATACTTATTCTCAGTTACTTCATTTTAAATCCACTAACAGCAGTGGAGTGCCTCCTAATTTACACCTCTGTAACTGTTAGTAGAATTTAATCCTTAAGTGACTTGCCTCCAGTTATAGAGAAAGGCTGTGGGCCTCATTCTCCCCGCATACTGGCGAGAATCAGAAGTAACTAATGAAACCAGTGGAGTTATATTGGTATAAACTGGTGTGAAAGGAGAATGAGGAATAGAATGCAAGTCTTCTACCTTCTAGGCCTGTATCTCAACTTCAAGACAATTCTTCCTTCCTTAGAAACAGCCATTGTAGGCCTGATTCTGATCTCACACCAGGTGTACACTCATGTAATTCTGTCAGACCAGATCCTGCTCTGATTTATACTAGTATAAATCTGGAGTAACTTTACTGCATTCCAGAGTCACTCTGGATTTACACTGGTATAACTGAGTAGTATCTTGCACATTACACCCGATTCTCCTTTCACTTCAGTAACTCCACTGATTTCAGTAGAGTTATACTGGTGTAAAACAAGCATAAGAGAATTGGGGTCTGTGAATTTAATCCTAGATGAAACTTGGGCATCTAACCATAAATGTTTTGAGTGTACAAGTCACATTACCCCATTTCTATGCAACTTTGCATGCAGAAAAGACAAAACTATAATAATCCTCCTTGTGTGGAGCCCATAGTAGAGTACAATACATCACAATTTTTACAGCTGACCTCTCTACAACTGCAGCCTTGTGAAGGGAAGAAAAGATTCATTCTGAAGGGGAAAAATGCCAGTCCCTCTATGTTATATGCACAATGCTGTACACAGGGAACAGAAACCTAATTTAAGCTATCTCTAAAGACTCCTTTGCTTCCCTCTGGTGCTGGCTGAATCTAGAGCAGGGATATAATATAGGCTGACTCTTTGTGTTTTTATCATCCAGTCACTGTCCCAATATGTCAAGATGTCAGTGAACTGATGATCCACAGATCATTCTGCTTTACTCACACCACACAAACTAAGTATGAACCACAGCATGGTTGAGCCAAAATCCCAGACCAGAACGTTCCTGAATGTGAAGGTTGTAATCTGGATAGTAATGTTTGAAGTATATTGCCATCATCACCAGGGCAGAAATAAGGTTTTGTGGTTGCCCTGTGCATTTCTTAGTTTTCTGAAATTTTGTTTGCTTGTTTGGTTCCATAGGTCAAAATACTGACTCCACAGAAGGGGCACAACTGCTTCCAGAGCACCCCCTTTTGCTGAATGTGGCTCTGCTGTGGCCTGCCTCAGGTCCTCCCCTTAATGGGGTAACACTAAGATCACTTAAAATGTTCCATCAAGGAGAAGCTAAAAGCTCTTCTTTACAGCATTATCTCTCCCTTTAATAAAGCCTTCTGAAAGGAGCACTTGTAGGTTTACAGGCTCGGTTTTACCCAGGTTTACCCCAGAGCCCACATAATAATCTCCAGTAGCAGCTCCTCCTGCTATAAGCCTCAGGCTTCTCCACTGCCTGGAGAGCTCTGCAGCCTTTCCCTTGCTTGTTCAGGTTCTCTTTCTGCCCAAAAAACATCTGTTTTTCATGATTTGATTTCATTATCACCTACCACCCCGGATCCAAAAATGCCAAGGCAGATGCCCTGTCCCAAAGAAATGATACCACTCCACAAGACCCCCAACCAGGAACACATCCCATAACTTTCTCAGTGCAGCTTATCACCAGGATATACTCAGATAGATACGCACTGCCTTTGCCTCAGGAATTCCACCTGGTGAAGCTATTATTGACAAGCAGCCACATGACTCCTGGGAAGGGATAATATACACAATATACACTATATTTTCCACTGTATGCATCCGATGAAGTGAGCCGTAGCTCACGAAAGCTTAAGCTCTAATACATTTGTTAGTCTCTACGGTGCCACAAGTACTCCTTTTCTTTTTATGGATACAGACTAACATGGCTGCTACTCTGAAACCTGTCATACATAAGGGACTGTGTCTGTGTGCCCCCAGTACTTGCAAGGGTCGCAGTTCTGCAACTATGCCACAATTTTCCCCTAGCAGGACACTTGGGGTACTTCAAGACCCAAAGACTAATATCCTGCTCCTTTTGGTGGCTCTGGATGCACCAAACCATACAGTCATTCATTGCCTCCTGTGATGTTTGTGTCCATTTCATAACCCCACACCACAAGCCTTGTGGTCTCCTCCAGGCATTGCTATAGATGTTATCCTAGAATTACCAAAGTCCAACAAAGTTATGATAATTTTAACAATAGTGGACCACTTTACCAAAATGGCCCACTTTATCCCTTGCAAAGGTCTCTCCTGCTGAAGAGAGAGTCCACCTCCATGACCTTCCAAAGCCCATAATCTCCTTTCCGGGTCACAGTTCATGGTCTGGTTCTGGCACAAGGCCATGCACCTGCTGGGAAACTGATGTCTTCCTCTGCTTACCATTCACAGTCCAACAGCCAGATGGAAAGGGGCAACCAGGTTCTCAAGCAGTATCTGGAATGCTACATCAATCATCACTAAGATGATTGGTCCTCACTTCTGCCTTATGCTGGTTTGCCTACAACAATTCAGACAATGCATCTATGGTCAGAGCCCCGTTTTTAACCTACTGTGGATACACCCACAATTTCACCCACAATTACCTGCACCCTTGCCCAACCCAGCTGCCTCAGACCTGGTGCAGCAGATTTGTCAGGCCTTGGAAGAAGTGAAGAAGCACCTGGAAAAGGCAAAACCAAACTATAAGTGGCTTGCGGACCAGCATTGGTAGCATGGCCTCACCTATGCAGTAGGACAAGTATGGCTCTCCACAGAGCACCTCCGCACAGACAGGCCTGCTCGCAAGCTGGACTTTTGGTTCCTTGGCCCTTTTAAGAACCTGCGACAGGTTAATACAGTTACTGTTGAATTCCAACTACCCCCTTCTCCAAGATTCACCCCATGTTTCACTTTTGAAACTCTACACAGAAAACCCTTTACCTCACAGGACCCAGCCACCTTCTCCACCGGTACAAGTACAGGGCCACAAAGAATATGTGATTCATGAGATCTTGGACTCCAAAGACAAATGTGGCAGGCTTTGGTATTCTGATGACTGGAAAGGGTGTGGTCCTGAGGAATGCACCTATGAGCGTGCGGAAAATGTACATCCTCCTTGTACAGGCGTTCCATAAGAATCGCCCTGAAAAACCTGGTCCCTCATTACTCGGAGGGTGCCTCTTGGGGAGAGAGTGATGTCAGGATCCTTGGGTCTTGAATGGAGGTCCACTGGACTCTTAGGTGCTTGCAAGTGCCACCCAGGGACCTGCTCACAGTTGTGAGGGTAGAAGTTGAACCCTGACAGAGGACTCCAGTCCTAGAACCTGATTGGCAGACTGCTGGGGGTCCTGATTTGTCCACAGCTGCTATGTAAACCTAGCACAGGACCAGGAAGCTGTCCATGCAACTGGGATTCATCCTGCTCTATGTGCTTCCTGCTCCTGTGCCCTGGGCTTGACTTTCTGGCATCCAGCTTGCCATTCCAACCTCTGGTTTGTCTCCTGCCTCTGACCCCCTGATATTCCAACCCAGCCTGATTACTGCTTCAAGTTTGTTTGCTGTTTCTGATCTCCTGGTATCCTGACCTGGCTGACTCTTGACTCCCATCCTGTGACTGTGGACCCTGGCGCTGACCATTTGGTCTGGCTGCCCGTGACCTGGCTCTGATAGTCCCACTCTTTCAAACTATCACTCAACACTCTCTAAGGTGCCATGGTCATCTGCTCTGAATGCCTACCAGCTGCCCTGTGAGAATTATCTTCAACTTTGACCCTGTAGCATGGTCTCAGTTGGTCCGCCAAGCTGCTGGGGGGCGGTGGGAAGCTACTTCCTCGCCGAAAGACCCTGGTCACACCTCTCTGTCGACTGGGAATTAGTAGAGGGAGGTGTGACATCACAGTGGGTGCAACACAGGAGTACCGGCAAGAGTCTGTGGCAAGCCCTTCCTGCAGGGGAGCGCCAGCAAGCGTCTGGGGCAAGCAACTCAGGCAGGGGAGAGTCGGCAAGAGTCATGTGCAAGTTTCAGGACAGTCTGACGAGGAGCTCGTTTTGTCCTGACTTCTTGGATGTGGAGGTCTCAGTCAATGAACAGAGCCAATCGTGATTCAGTTCGAACCTAGGCCATTGGGTCACGTGCTGGGCCTCAATGACCTCACCATCCACCTGGGCCAGCAGCTCATAGGCAAACCGCAGTGTACGGTCTTCCCTTTGGTCTCAACTAAAGTCTGCAAGGCCGGGAGAGGGGCCAGCAGTCTCCGGGCGCTTCCCATCAGGTGTGGGAGCTGGGGCGACTCCGGGGTCAGACATAATGTCCGGGGCTACCTCTGTCTTGGGTGGAGTTCCCTCGAATGCCTCTTCTGTTGGTAGGGATCAGACTACCTCAATGAAGTTCGGCCAGTCGCGGCCCAGAATAACTGTGTATGCCAAGAATCATAGAATATCAGGGTTGGAAGGGACCTCAGGAGGTCATCTAGTCCAACCCCCTGCTCAAAGCAGGACCAATCCCCAATTAAATCATCCCAGCCAGGGCTTTGTCAAGCCTGACCTTAAAAACTTCTAAGGAACGAGATTCTACCACCTCCCTAGGCAACACATTCCAGTGTTTCACCACCCTCCTAGTGAAAAAGTTTTTCCTAATATCCAACCTAAACCTCCCCCACTGCAACTTGAGACCATTACTCCTTGTCCTGTCCTCTTCTACCACTGAGAATAGTCTAGAACCATCCTCTCTGGAACCACCCCTCAGGTAGTTGAAAGCAGCTATCAAATCCCCCCTCATTCTTCTCTTCTGCAGACTAAACAATCCCAGTTCCCTCAGCCTCTCCTCATAAGTCATGTGTTCTAGACCCCTAATCATTTTTGTTGCCCTTCGCTGGACTCTCTCCAATTTTTGCACATCCTTCTTGTAGTGTGGGGCCCAAAACTGGACACAGTACTCCAGATGAGGCCTCACCAATGTCGAATGGAGGGGAACGATCACGTCCCTCGATCTGCTCGCTATGCCCCTACTTATACATCCCAAAATGCCATTGGCCTTCTTGGCAACAAGGGCACACTGCTGACTCATATCCAGCTTCTCGTCCACTGTCACCCCTAGGTCCTTTTCCACAGAACTGCTGCCTAGCCATTCGGTCCCTAGTCTGTAGCGGTGCATTGGGTTCTTCCATCCTAAGTGCAGGACCCTGCACTTATCCTTATTGAACCTCATCAGATTTCTTTTGGCCCAATCCTCCAATTTGTCTAGGTCCCTCTGTATCCTATCCCTGCCCTGCAGCATATCTACCACTCCTCCTAGTTTAGTATCATCCGCAAATTTGCTGAGAGTGCAATCCACACCATCCTCCAGATCATTTATGAAGATATTGAACAAAACCGGCCCCAGGACCGACCCTTGGGGCACTCCACTTGACACCGGCTGCCAACTAGACATGGAGCCATTGATCACTACCCATTGAGCCCGACAATCTAGCCAACTTTCTACCCACCTTATAGTGCATTCATCCAGCCCATACTTCTTTAACTTGCTGACAAGAATACTGTGGGAGACCGTGTCAAAAGCTTTGCTAAAGTCAAGAAACAATACATCCACTGCTTTCCCTTCATCCACAGAACCAGTAATCTCATCATAGAAGGCGATTAGATTAGTCAGGCATGACCTTCCCTTGGTGAATCCATGCTGACTGTTCCTGATCACTTTCTTCTCATGTAAGTGCTTCAGGATTGATTCTTTGAGGACCTGCTCCATGATTTTTCCGGGGACTGAGGTGAGGCTGACTGGCCTGTAGTTCCCAGGATCCTCCTTCTTCCCTTTTTTAAAGATTGGCACTACATTAGCCTTTTTCCAGTCATCTGGGACTTCCCCCGTTTACCACGAGTTTTCAAAGATAATGGCCAATGGCTCTGCAATCACAGCCGCCAATTCCTTAGCACTCTCGGATGCAACTTGTCCGGCCCCATGGACTTGTGCACGTCCAGCTTTTCTAAATAGTCCCTAACCACCTCTTTCTCCACAGAGGGCTGGCCATCTACTCCCCATGCTGTGATGTCCAGCGCAGCAGTCTGGGAACTCTATCTTGGAGCTGGACTTTGCATAGGAGAGAAGAGGGGGTCTCCACCCTCGAGAGAAAGTCTATTTAAGCCCGTGGGAGACCCCTCCATTTGGTCTTTAGCTGGCTAAGGAGATAGCCTCTCCACCCCCAAGGATACCTGAAAGAAACTGGAATAAAAGACAGTAACTACAGGGGTGTGAGTGATTGCTGGACCTGGACTAGAAGGAGATTAGTCTGTAAAAGGAAGCTTACTGGAACTGGTGAGATTTTGTCTGTATTCAGTTTTATTAGACATAGACTTGCAGGTTTTATTTTATTTTGCTTGGTAATTCACTTTGTTCCATCTGTTACTACTTGGAACCACTTAAATCCTACTTTCTGTATTTAATAAAATCAATTTACTTATTAATTAACCCAGAGTATGTATTAATACTTGGGGGGGCAAACAGCTGTGCATCTCTATCAGTGTTATAGAGGGCGAACAATTTATGATTTTATTCTGTATAAGCTTTATACAGGATAAAACGGATTTATTTGGGGTTTGGAACCCATTGGGAGTTGGGCATCTGAGTGTTAAAGACAGGGACACTTCTGTAAGCTGCTTTCTGTTAAGCCTACAGCTGGTAGGGGGCATGGTACAGACCTGGGTCTGGGTTTGCAGCAGGCTAGCGGGTCTGGCTCAAACTAGGCACGGTACTGAAGTCCTAATATGACTGGGCAGGAAAGCAGGGGCAGAAGTAGTCTTGGCACATCAGGTGGTAGCTCCCAAGGGGGTTTCTGTGATCCAACCCGTGACAACCGTATCAAAAGCTTTGCTAAAGTCAAGGAATAACACATCCACTGCTTTCCCTTCATCCACAGAGCCAGTTATCTCATCATAGAAGGCAATTAGATTAGTCAGGCATGACTTGCCCTTGCCAGCGCCACGGTCATTAACTGGGTTGCCCCATTTACCATGAGAGGGACCTGAGCGGTCGGGGGGTACGATTTCACATCTCTATGGATGTACTGGATCTGGACCTCCGCAATGGTCTGGTCGCGTCTGGGATGAGTGCCTGGTGGACAAGGGTCTGCCCACAGCCCGCATCAACTAGGCCAGTAACGTGAGTCCCTACGACTTCCATGGGGGCTGTCGTTGTTGTTCACAGTGCTGGGCCCCCAAGGTCTGAAGCAACTGCTGCTGTTGGACACCCAGCTGCTGTACTAGTTGTTGCTGCTGCTGTTGCTGGATCTCAGCAAGGAACTTGAGAAGCTTATCCATCTCCATGCTTCGATTAGGGGAGCTTCAGAGGCCACCTCATTCTAATCCCTTACCACAGGGATAGGGTCAGCTGCCCACATTCTCCACCATGTGTAGCACGGTCTCAGTTGGTCTGCCAAGCGGCTGGAGTGCGGCAGGGAGCTATTGCCTTGCTAAAAGGCCTGGGTCACCCCTCTGTCAATGAGAAATTAGCGGAGGGAGGTGTGATGTCGCAATTGGCGCAACACGGGAGTAGCGGCAAGAGTCCGTGGCACACCACTCCAGCAGGGGAGTAACAACAAAGGTCCATGGCGCGCCCCTCAGGCAGAGGGAGCGCCAGCAAGAGTCCTTAGCACTTTTTCGGGGTTCCGTGTGTGGAAGTATAACATTGTATAACGTTGTATAAGGAGACATGCTGGATACATTGTATATGAGAGGGCATGCCAAAACATGTTACAAAGTATCTGAGGGAGCACACATAGGGACAGTTAGCTTTTGAATGGCGAAGCAATTAAGATAGAGCCAGCACGTCTAAGAAGCAGGCATCAGAATGGAAGGTGTGAAGGGCAATTAGTTAACTGGAAGCTGTTAAAGGAGATTGTTAAGGGTGGCAGGTAATTGAAGATACGTGACTGGTCTCAGGGATCTCGAAGGGTGGTGACTAAAATCTTTTTCTTCTTTTGTCTGTAACTTCTCTGTAACTTGTTCTCCAAAAAACTGTATAAATTAAGAGACACAAGCCCCACTCGGGGGGCTCACTTCTAAATGTATTAGCAGAGCAGCTGTGCTAATAAAACAGAGTGGTCTGATAAATTGTGAGTCTGAGTCAAACTTTGACACGTGTTATAACAATAAAATAAAAACCAGCAGATCTTATTAAAGGGGATAAGGCCAAATGCCACATTTATTGTGAATACAAAAAGAATCATAGTAAGCAGTCAGTTATAGCTATAACATTCCATTGAATTTCACATTCATTCACACATTCATTCATACACACACAGATTCTGCAAGGTTGTTATCATAGTTACCAGCCTTAGAGTTGCTCGTGCCAAGCCACTGGCCAGGTAGCCTGGACAAGAGGAGGGAGCAGGGCCTTGTCAGATGTGCATCTGATGCTCCTGGAAGTTGGTTTGTAGAATCATATTCAAAGTCCTCAGTCTTCCGGATCTGTTCTTATAGGGATCCATCCTCATGTAATTGCCTTGTCATGCTGTTCTCATGTTTGAAGTGGTAATCAATGACTGTTCTCATGTATGAAGTGATATGCAATCATGCAGATGGAACAGCGATGACAGAATGACAGTGTGTTGTTATCTTGTTCTTCGGCCCTCCTGTCCTTGGGGCAAGTATGCCCTCAGGGTTATTGGGCTATCTTGTCCACTGTATTCTTCAGCCAAACGGTCTCATTTTAAGGCTGGCACCTCAATCTTTAATCTGTCATTCCTCATTTAATCATACATACAATCACACTCCAACGTATATCCTGTCACATCTGAACTTAATCACCCACCTATCCTTTAACATAACAATTCTAAAATCAGTGGGACATGGAGACTTCAAGAAGTCTATTCATCCCACTTGTTACATCTAAAAGGAAACAAACAAGATAAGCATGCAAGAGTGGGGGGTTCACAAATCTTATTCTGGAGTTTAGGAAAACAAAGTTGTACCAGCCATAAAGGACAGCTGTCATCTTGTTACTTTTGTCTCTGGTTGTGCTTCTACCATTAACACTGACCTTGTAAAACTGACAGGCAATTTCAATCAACACAGACTCAGCAGGGTGGCTGAGAAACATATTTCTTTCTAATGGCCAGGCCAAATTCTGGGGTCTGCTGTGGAGTCACTCTTTCTTACATTTCCCATATCAGAAATATACTAGTTATCAATCTAGTCCAACACTGCCACCCAGAGGCGGGGTAGCAGGGGTAGGGGAATACAGGCCCACGCGACTCCACTGAATTCCAGCCCAGGGCCCTGACAGTGGCGGGGGGGAGGGGGAGGGGAAATCCTGCCATTGGGTCAGTGGGGATCCATCCGCAACATGCTGGCCAAACACCAACTCACCACACTGTCCAGTTCTGCTCCTGGGCTACTTCCTACCCGGTCTCTCGAGTGGGTACCTCTGGTTCCTCCAACTCATCTGGGTATTCAGCTGCCGGTAGCCCCAGCTCGCCCTCAGCATCGGGCTTGGGTCACTGTCCAGCTCCTCGGGATACCGTCAGTCCTGGTAACCCAAGTCACTCCTCTGGGTCAGGTTTCCTCAGGTCCAGGGCATCCCCTGGCTAGGCAGCAGGGTCCATAGGGAGCAGCCTATGTCTGTCTCCTTCCCTGGTGCTCCCCTGACTGGGCTAAGGGCCCCGCCTTTTGTACTTCCTGTTCCACCCCTCCCCTTCCGGGAGGTGAAGTATACTTGGCCTGGCTCTGCCCACTCAGGCTGAGAGAGTGACTCCTCACCCTCTGGTTCGGAGGGAGACCACACCGGCTCCCTACAGACCCAATGAATCATTAATTAATGTCTCCTTACCACAGCTGTGGAAGTTATGGAATAAGCATAATTAAAGATTGTATGGTGCTCAGATACTATTGTAATAAGGGCTCTCTAAAAACTTAAGTTAGTAGGGCAACTGTTCTTAACCGTGAGATAGCTGTCACTCTGTCTTTCCCATACTGGTGAAAGGTAGAGGATCCCACCAAGACTGGGGAGGGGTTCTGTGGTGAGGTGTGTCTTTGTTTGGAATAAGGCATCCTGGTATGGAAAAGACTGTAGATGAGAACCACTGTACTAAAGTAAATCTTTGGTTGCGTTGTCATGGATCCACAAGATCTGTGCTATGTCCTATCTTTTCAACAGTCCCTTGGAGGAGCCCCATCAGTGTGTCAGGCCTTGAAGAGTCCAACTCTTCCTTAAGGGTAGGCCATGCAGTCTCACAGCCTCTGAGACTGAGCCTGTGGACCCCAGTGAGTCCAACTGAGATAGATTCCTGTGCTAAGACATTTTGTCCTCTACAGGGGTCAATATACCTCAGCAAGTATTTGCAGTGACACTAGGCAGCCTTTTCAAAACAGAATAAAGTTTATTAGTTAGCTGGAACACAGCATGGAGAAGTCCTTAGGTTAGTAAAGAAAAGCAAAGATTAAGAAACAGTTCATACTGGCCAAGCCAGTGCTCGCTTGAGTCATGCTACTGAAGGAACAATCTTGGTTTCCTCTCTATCTATCTCTCTGTCCCTTTGTCTCTCTTTCTCTTTCAGTCCTAGGTGAGAGCTGCCGTATTTCTCCCAAAGGCCAGCTCTTATCCTGTCCTCCTGTCATATCTTGGTCCATTGTCTTCCTCCTGCAGACCCATGATGAGTTCACATGTTCTCCTTGCAGGATTTTCCCAGGGATAGGTATCCACTGTTCAGTCCTTGGGGTTCCCTTTCCCACTGTCTTTCTGGATTCTCCATTGATAGGGGCTGGTTTCAACCAGTCCTTTAACAACCCATTCATACCAACCCCGACAGTTATACAAATGCCTCATGTCTCCTCCTTTGCCCTAAGAGCAGCTTTTAACCCTTTACATATTCCATGCACAGCAATGCAAAGCATAAAAGGAAATGAAGGCACACATAGGAATCATTAAAAAAAACCCAAAATTCCATCGTTCATCACGTGTGAAATCAGAGAACCCAGTTTTACTTATTCTCCCTGTGTCTTAATTGTCCATCTGTAACACTGTGATAAGTATCACAACACTTTGGGGAGCTACAGAAGTACCACGATCATCCCAAAGTTTCGATGAGCAATTGAGCCATGTGAAGAAATAAGACACTTGTTCAAGGTGACAGAAGAAGATGGTGGCAAAGCCAGGAAGTGAATCCAGGACTCTATTGCCTTGGTCACACCACACTTTTTTCCCTCTAATTTTGCAATGTTACCTGGCTCTCAGCCCTGCTGCCAGTGTCACTGGCTCTGTGTCCACCTTCACACAAAATCAGGAGTCCTGTCCATTCATCCAGAGCAGCAGAATCTTAGTGTGCTCCACATTGCACCATTCCTTTGGGGACATGTTCTGCTGATGGGCTGAGACATAATGAGCCAAAAGGGGGCCAGGGATGGGGCTAAGGGGCTGTAAAGTTTCAGGGCAATGGAATGGGGTGCAATTTAAGCTCATACATAGCATGCTTCACAACTGACCAACTGTTGCTAGTTAAAGGGCAGAAATAAGGTTGTGTCAGGAGAGAAAGGGCTGAGGAAATGCTTGGGGGCCTGACACTCCTGAGCCAATCCCCTATGGGCTCCTTGGGGATCCCCCATGCTCTCTGGGAACCCCCTGCCAACCCCTCGGGGGCCCCTCCCCCAATGCTCCCTAACCCCCTGCCACCCCTAAGTGCCCCCTCCACCAAAGCTCCCTGGGAACCCCCTGCCACCCCTCAGGCCCCCTCTCCCAATGCTCCCTAACCCCCCGGCAACCCTTCAGGCCCCCTCCCTGGGAACCCCCTGGCAACCCCGCAAGGCCCCCCTCTCCCAATGCTCCCTAACCCCCTGGCAACCCCTCAGGCCCCCTCCCCCAGGGCTCCCTGGGAACCCCCTGGCAACCCCGCAAGGCCCCCCTCTCCCAATGCTCCCTAACCCCCTGGCAAACCCTCAGGCCCCCTCCCCCAGGGCTCCCTGGGAACCCCCTGGCAACCCCGCAAGGCCCCCCTCTCCCAATGCTCCCTAACCCCCTGGCAACCCCTCAGGCCCCCTCCCCCAGGGCTCCCTGGGAACCCCCTGGCAACCCCCCATGGACCCCTCCCTCAACGTTTCTCCTCCAGCCTCTCCCCCCACTTCCTGCGCTTGGCTCCGCCTGGTGAAAGGTAACTAAAGCAAGGCAAAATTCCCTTCAGTAACGCGACTCCAGCTACTCGACGCCCCATAGGTTGAGAGCCTTGTCCGTCTCCTGCTCTCTACCAATTAGAACACTTCTCCAGCTCAGAGGGCCGCGACAGACCTGGACAGCTCAGTCTTCACAATCCATTGGTTTGCCGAGCTGCCACTGCGAAACCTTCCTGTAACTGATCCGTTTAGTTACCTGTCAATCAAAGCTAGACTGCTAACCTATTGGCCCTGGGAGCAAGAGGTGGGGACTATTGTCTTCCATCACAAAGCATGTCACACCAAAGCTTTTCTGCACTTGATAGGTGAAGAGACCTGTCTATCAATACCTCTTGCGATTTCTATTGGTCTCTGAAACAAGGAGAGTCCTGCCCCCTCGTTCCTGCCACTCAACGTCTTTTTCAACGTAATGGGTGGGAAGTCTTGTCCATTAACTATTCTCGGTGGCTATTGGTTAATCGTTTAATAGGCGTGGCTTATATCCCCGCCCCCACTCCACCCTTCTCCTCTCGGAACCGCAGTTCATTCCCTCTCCGACTGCTGGTGGGTGTGGATACGGGTCTGTTCCCAGCCCTGAGCTCCGATTGGAGGATGTGGCTCGGTAGGCGGGCTCAGAGTGTACCTTCTCGGGGCGGGATTGGGTAGCGGGGCGAGGGGGCGGGGAGGAGGGCGGAGCTGCCTGTCAGTCAGTCAGTCTGTCCGCCCGCCTGGTCCGGGCAGCCGGCGGGGGAGGTGGTGGTTCCATGGCTGCTGCGGAGCCCGGCGCCCCCGCCCCCGTTCATGCGGTGACTTGGGGAGAGGAGGCCGGGCCCGCGCCCGCGGGGTTCGGTCCCCCGCCCCCCTGAGGAGGAGGCTGGGGAGCCGCTATGGCAGCGCCGCGCAGGTAGGAGGAGCAGCCGGGGGCCTCCCCCCAGCCCGGGGACGGCTGGTTCCCAGTGCCCTTCCCCCATCCAGACACCCTGATCCCCGTGAGTGCGGGGTGGGGCCCACCACCCTCCCCGGCGGGGTGCCTGCTCCCCCCTCCCCGCTCCAGCCTGGTTGGGTCCGGCTACCCTCCCCCCCCCCGAATCCCCGTCAGAAAGATGGAGGGGGGGCGTCTGCTCCCAGACTCCACCTGCCACCCCCAGCCACGGCGAGCCCCCTCCCAACCAACTGCTCCTTCGCCCAGTCTGCCCTGACCCCCAAACCAAACCCCTCCTGCCTTGGGCTCCCCCTCCTCTCCCAGCTCGGTGAGTGGCATCTGTAACCCCCCTCCCCTCTAGGGAGTGCCTGGTCTCTTGCCCAGAGGCGTGGATATTCCCTGTTCCCCTAGTGCCCTCCTTTTTCCCCCAACCGCCAGGAGGATTTCACATATGCCCTATTCCCCCAGGCGCAGTGTTACCCCCGTCCCACAGCCCCTGCGCAGTATTACCCCCATCCCACAGCCCCTCATATCCCTGTGAGATGGGTGTAGGGAAGGGAGAGTGCCAGATCCCCTCTCTTTCCAGGGGAAAGATGGTAGAAGCTGGCACATCTGCCTTCAGCACGCACTGGCACATCACCAGCTCCTGGCCACTGACGCTGTGTCTCTCTGTGTCCCAATCCCAGCAGCTACCATCTTCTTCTGGGTTAAAAAAATGTGAAATCTAGGCCAGGGAATCAAACCTTCAGTTATAGCACAATTCAGTGGATGCTGCCACTACACCTGCCAAGTGATATCCTAGTCTGTTCTAGAAGGAGCCCTCCCTTTGCCTCCTTTTCTGAAATGGTATCTGCTGCTGAAACTGAGATATTCACTCCCCAGTTCTAGCTCTTCCGTGGGCCTTGCTCCCTTTTTGGCCTGTTGTTAGGCCAGTATCCAAAATCCCTTAGTTGATGGCTTTGCTGAACCCAGCGCAGACATGAGGATTGTCTCAAGGTCTAACTCAGTAGTTCTTAACCAAGGGTCCAGGGCCCCCTAGGGTGCCTCGAGCAGATTTCAGGGGGGCCTCCAAGCAGGGCTAGCATTAGACTCGCTGGGACCAAGGACAGAACACCAAAGCCCCACCGCATGGGGCTGAAGCCTGAACAATGTGGCTTTGTGGGAACCCCTGTGGCATGGGGCCCCAGGCAATTGCCCTGCCTGCTACCCCCTAACACCGTCCCTGGCTTTTATATGCAGAAAAAACAGTTATTGTGGCACAAGTGGGCCATGGTGTTTTTATAGTATGTTGGGAGGGGAGCTAAAAAAAAAAATTTGAGAACCTCTGGTCTAACTGGATATCACTTGGCAAGTGTAGTGGCAGCATCCACTGAATTGTGCTATAGCTGAAGGTTTGTTATTGTGCCCGTTGTGTTCATTTTTAGTGGGGTTTAGTAACCGGGGTAGAAACCTTGGACACAGCTTGTCCCTCTTGAGATAACTTTTAAAAAATACACTGCCAACTGACTGCCTTCGAATGAAAGATTGCCAAAATGGTGTTAAATGCTCCAATCTTCGGGTTTAATTTTTGCCTATTCAGTATGCCCAAAATGGCTAAATTATGAAGAGGAGGATCTCTGCTGTGACTGATTTGCTTGTAGAAAGAAAATGCCTCAAAATGGCCCAGATGTTTGTTAACTGCTTAGTAGGTTGCTTGCAGGGAATGAAAATTAGGTTGATTTTTGGTGTCCCTGGGACTTGCTTTAGTCAGTCCTGGATCAATGCAAAGAAAGCACTGCTAGTCTGAGATCTTGCACATCACCAGACTAGGTACCAATGGAAAACTTCTCAAGGATATAAAACCTTTGTTGTCAGCCCAAGTTGCAACTTATTGGCACCTTTTAAAAAATCAAATTATTTTGATCACCATCCTGTGTTGTCGTTCTCCACTTGACTTTAGATAGGATTTTAGCAGCCACTGTCTCAGGAGCAACTAGGGTGCTTCTGCACTTGGAAAACTGATACCCATTTTTCAGCAGTGACACAAGCATTTGGGTAGATGGGGCTTTAAGTAATTTTACCACCCTTTCATAAATGCACACTGTGAACTTTGACTATGGCATTGGAAGTTCATCTCCATCAGTGCTAATAATGTTAAACGCTCTAGTGTAGACAACCCTCTGCTGCCAGCATGGCTTTGAAAACTATTGCTCAGACTTGCTGTGGGCAGGTCTCATGAACAGAATGCATAAAATGGTGTTGGCAGCTGGCAGGCTATTTACACTAAGAGCTCGTCTACACAAACAATTTGTTTGTGGTAAAATGGGGTATGAAACTGTCCCACGCTAGCCTGCCGCAGTCTGTCAGCATACATCCTGCTGATGCTTGTTAGTAGTTGGTTAGAGTGCTTTAGGCCACTGGCGTGCCATTTCAGCTAATTGTTCTTGTAGACAAGGCCTAAAGCATCTTTTCCATAATACAGACACCTCCAGCAAGATTAGCTGATATAGTAAAAGTGCCAGAAGCTAGTTTACGCTAATTCATACACAGTTCCAAAAAAATGAGTACTAACTTCTGTAAAATAGATGGGGCCTTAACAGTTAGAAACTGGTGTCATTTACCATTTGGAAGTAGCTTGGTGTCTCAGCCTTCAAGTAGTATAACTGTGACCCGCTGACATTGGAGACTGAGATGTCAGCTGCTGAAATCATGTCAAAATTGAAGTGGAAAGAAAAGATCATTTGAACGATATGACTTTTTTTGGTCAACTGGTATCAAGGTTTCCAGGATCAGTTAATGCTTCCAGATATCCTTCCTGAACTAGTGAGCAGAAGAGGGAAAATTTTTGATCCATGGTTGTGGAGTTTCTCTTAACCATGCTTTATTTCTTACACTCTAAGTATCAAGAAGTATATTAATGTGAAACAGCCAAGATATGAAGTCCCATCAATCTAATACATGACATACATACTGTTGACAAAGACCTTTCCAATTGTAAATTATCAATGGACCTGGTTTTGCAGTTGGGATATCCAATGGAAAAACAACTTTATATTTGAAACAAAATTCTTTTTCCGTTTAGTAGTTGAATCTTATGTCCATTTGTGAATTTCTCCTATGGCAACATTTTTGTTTTAGGAAACTTTAGAAAAGTGTGCTGAAAATTTCATGTATCAAAAAACATCCCCGACCCTCCAGAAAAACCCAATAACATTTAAGTTTCGGATTTGTAAAGGAGGCTAAAGAAGCTTGGTACCCAATTCCCACTGACAAGGATTCGGTTGCTTAAAACCCTGAAATGCCTTTGAACATGTCAGTCTACAAAAATTTAATTTGGGGATGGGTGGGGAAATAGCCAATGCTCTCCAATACTTTTATTACCATCCAAAAGAAGAGCCACAAGTTGGGATGAAACCCAGTTTCTCTGTTAGGTAGCCGGCTTCAAAAAATCCTAGAGCATTGAACTTGCTCTGGCTTGTAGGCATGAGTTTTACCATCCGTCCTTCTCTGCTGTCCACATTAGAGTGCAAGATTCTTTGAAATTATAGGGCCCTAGTGGCTTGCTATGGCTCTCAGAAGAGGAGATGTGACATGTACATGTGTGGGTTCATCATGCAAGATCCAGGACAATTAGCCAATATAATTTCAGACCTAACAAACTTGACACTTGCCCTTTAAAGCAATATTTACTTTAACATTCAGTAATAAAGTAATAAAGCCCTGGGTTGCCTGTGACATTGATCTCAATGGGACTTTATAGGTGTGCTTGGGAGTAATAGATTCTTTGGTAAATACTGGCAGCCAAAGACTGAGAACTAAGGGTTTCTTATGACCTTGAAGTTTTTCTGATGTATATTAGCAACATTACATCATTCTAATGTTATAAAATGTATATTTAAAGGTGTTCTTTTTAAACTGACCTATATCTGGAGTCCAGATATATTGACTCTAGCAACACTTTTATGATTTGTCATGCCAGGAAAGTTATTGAAATTGGATTGCCTATACTTGTGAGATGCTTAGCACAATGAGATATTTGCATACATACAAAGACTGATGATCTGTGTTGAAAATGCATCGTGCAAAATGAAATTGGGAAGGAAAGACTTTTGATTCAGTGTGTTAGGTGGTAGACTGTTCATTGGCTACTTAGGTGGTTGTCTTAAAGGACAGTTTTTACAGCACCAATTCAATTTAGTTTCACCACATGCTGTTTGCACCAATGCATCTTGCAGCTGCCCTGAAGAGAAAACCTTTCAGCTTTAGAGTTCAAGACCTGTTGCTCACTCAGTCCTCTAAGACCTCCTACAACTTGGGAGGTTTGGGGGCATTGATGGCAATTTGATTAATAGGGATTATGCCATCAGAGTAGCTGTCCTAGCTGTATATTTCTACTGTGTCTGAACTGTGGTATTTTAGCACCTTGCAAGGCTCCTGTGCAATGGTAAGGCTTTGAATGATGACACTGATGGTGTGTTCTGATTTTTTTTTTCCCCCCTATACTTT
Organism: Caretta caretta; assembly: GCF_965140235.1. Lineage (NCBI taxonomy): Eukaryota > Metazoa > Chordata > Testudines > Cheloniidae > Caretta > Caretta caretta. The sequence goes on from NC_134225.1 coordinate 18,263,465, forward strand.
TTGGCATGTTGTTACTCAGAACTCCCACTGAAGTGAAGAAGATTCTTGCACCGTAGAGGTCACTGAGTTTTTGCCTGGAAAGTCTAACATAGTCATAATGCTAACATTTAGTCATATTACTAGAGCTGCTTCTGTGTCTGATATCAGCATTGTTGCATGAGCTGTTTAACACTGGATACAGTCTCAGTTAAACTAATAAAAGCAAGAAAACTCAGACCTAGGGCTGCCATCGTATCCCTCTGCAGAAATATAGATTTTACTATAGCATTTAAGATTGCCCATTGTTTAGATATTATTTTGAGGCTCATTAAAAAGTGGAATGACTCTAGTGAATGACAAACATGAGTTGTCTTTCCCCTGGGTCAGAAACCAGATTCACACCCCCAAATGACAGGTTTCAGAGGAACAGCCGTGTTAGTCTGTATTCGCAAAAAGAAAAGGAGTACTTGTGGCACCTTAGAGACTAACCAATACCCACCTGCAGAAGTAAAGAAACAGATTGATAGAGCCAGAAGAGTTCCCAGAAGTTACCTACTACAGGACAGGCCTAACAAAGAAAATAACAGAACGCCACTAGCGGTCACCTTCAGCCCCCAACTAAAACCCCTCCAACGCATTATTAAGGATCTACAACCTATCCTAAAGGATGACCCAACACTCTCACAAGTCTTGGGAGACAGGCCAGTCCTTGCCTACAGACAGCCCCGCAACCTGAAGCAAATACTCACCAACAACCACATACCACACAACAGAACCACTAACCCAGGAACTTATCCTTGCAACAAAGCCCGTTGCCAATTGTGCCCACATATCTATTCAGGGGACACCATCACAGGGCCTAATAACATCAGCCACACTATCAGAGGCTCGTTCACCTGCACATCCACCAATGTGATATATGCCATCATGTGCCAGCAATGCCCCTCTGCCATGTACATTGGTCAAACAGTCTCTACGTAAAAGAATAAATGGACACAAATCAGATGTCAAGAATTATAACATTCATAAACCAGTCGGAGAACACTTCAATCTCTCTGGTCACGCAATCACAGACATGAAGGTCGCTATCTTACAACAAAAAAACTTCAAATCCAGACTCCAGCGAGAAACTGCTGAATTGGAATTCATTTGCAAATTGGATACTATTAATTTAGGCTTAAATAGAGACTGGGAGTGGCTAAGTCATTATGCAAGGTAGCCTGTTTCCTCTTGTTTTTTCCTACCCCCCCCCCCAGATGTTCTGGTTTAACTTGGATTTAAACTTGGAGAGTGGTCAGTTTAGATGAGCTATTACCAGCAGGAGAGTGAGTTTGTGTGTGTATGGGGGTGGGGGGGATGTGAGAAAACCTGGATCTAGGCAGGAAATAGCCCGACTTGATTATGTAAAGAGTTGTCACTTTGGATGGGCTAGCACCAGCAGGAGAGTGAATTTGTGTGGGGGGGTGGAGGGTGAGAAAACCTGGATTTGTGCTGGAAATGGCCCACCTGTTGATCACTTTAGATAAGCTATTACCAGCAGGACAGTGGGGTGGGAGGAGGTATTGTTTCATATTCTCTGTGTGTATATAAAGTCTGCTGCAGTTTCCACGGTATACATCTGATGAAGTGAGCTGTAGCTCACGAAAGCTCATGCTCAAATAAATTGGTTAGTCTCTAAGGTGCCACAAGTACTCCTTTTCTTTTTACCCCCAAATGAGAATGTCACGAGTCCTCAAACTACCTGTCTGAATCCCATGGTGCTTCTAAAACTCCCACCACCCTCAGAAATGGATTTGAACCAGCGACCTAGAGGAGCCTACATCTTGGATGATGTAGAGCTGCTAAATTAAGACCCTGTAAACTTCAGAGCTAGGAAGAACAAAGTGGTTTTTTAATCTTCGAGCACTTGTGGCAATGATAGATATGTGGATGGGGACAGTCCTACTAAAATGAAGGGTTTATTATATTAATTTCTTTCTTATCCTCCTCCTTGCCTGAACATGTGATAACTCAGCCAGGTACTGAATTAACTGCTGCAATTGTGGGTGATTCGCTCCTAATGGTTAACTGCACTGGTATGAATAAACCAGTAGCCTTTTAATCTTGGCATACCCCAAGCTATAGAGTTCTGATGTCCTTCCCTGTCCCATGGTGGAAAATTAGAGGGAAATTTCTTTTGTACAAAAGGTGAAAAAGTCTACATGATAAATACTGTATCTTGGCAGCTGTATACTAGTCCACTGGACTCATGTTTTTAGTAGATGTCATTACTCCACTGTAGAACTCTAAGCATTACAGTGAATTTTAAGCATGTTATCAGAAAGGTGTGGGTGTGTGTAAAATAAAACAAGGCTATGTCTTATGTTAAGGATAATGCTGGTTTTTGCTTCCAATTGCTTTTTGTAAAGCTGCTAAATGTTTATCCCTTCCAAAAAATGTTAATGATTTTAAAGTAGAACCTTGGTTTTGTTTCAGAATGAAGCAAAATTTGGGACATTCCTTAAGGTTTCAGCAAAGGTTTCTGCTGGTGATATTAATAAGAGCAAGGAGGATGTGTGTTTAAAATTACAGTCCCAGTATAGGCGATACTTGCTTCTGAAAATGTGTGTTTTGTTCCCTATAGATATAAAAATAAGATCTGCTCAAGACAATTTGAGGAAGATCTTATAGGCTGGCTGAATCTATGAAAGTTTACTTCAAGACTATTATTTCTTAAGCATCACAGAACCACAGATGGTAGTGAAGTGATCTTTTCCCTGTAAATGATATTGAAGACTTCACAGAGAGGTCTGTGAAGTTTTCAGTATGGCACTTCTGCTTAAATTATTTTTGATGATAGAATGTAATAATTCACAGAAAATCTTAACGGTGCAATGGGGCAAGACTAGTGTCAGTTGTACGGCACCAGTCGGAAGCAGATCATGGAGTTGGAAGCAGAATTGCTCAACCTTAATCTAGGTCTTGGGATTTTTTTCTTTAAAAAAAAAAAAAAAAAAAAAAGCTACTCACTAACCAGTCCCTTATAATGCAGCCACTTCTGTTAACAATTTAATTCCCATCTTCCTCCTAGGGCCGAGTAGCTATGCCCTTTAGACTTGAATGTTTTGGTTAAACTTTGCTGAACTTCAGAACTATTAACCTAACGGCATGTTAACGCGATATTCCAAACTGAAATAACTTTAAGTTATTATCAGGTGTTGTCTGTCTTATCCACTCTTTCTGTCTGGCTGTTCCAGGTTTTTAGTCTGTTTAGTGTGCCCACTTTCCTTCTGATGAAGGGATGGAAGCTGTATGAAATGCTGCTCCCTACTAGGATAGTCAGTTTTCTGACAACTTAAAATTATAGCACAGCTTAATCCTTCTTGAAGTAGACCTAAGCAAGCATCTTTCACAATAGGCAGTCACTTATTCTGATGGCATCTGGTTTGCATTGAGATTGAATTAAACTTGATGCAGGTAAATAAGGAACGTTAATTACTAAAAGTATCTTGTCTTCCAAAACCCTGTTTCTCAGGGTGGTTTGGTTGTTTTTCCTCTCATCTCAGAGCTGTTTATAACATTTGTTACTGTTTTGTTCACTAATAGTTACTGTAGGTTGCCTTATTAGCAATAGGCACCCTCTTGTGCCAGGAATCAAATTAGGGCCCTGCAAGCTCAGTGCCATTCCCAATGTAGCCCTGAAGCTTTTGAAATGTCATGATTGATTTGGTTTTCAGGTTGCCTTTGTCATGTGTTCCTGTTTTCTTATGGCCTTATACTATCCTGTAAGGCTGAAGGTGAAGCCTTTTCAACCATACCTCTTGAGCAGTGCAGGTATCTGCTTATACCTGTCCTTCTCAAAGCGTTGTTACTTGTAACAAAACATACTTTATTAATGTTATAAACAATTAGCTAATGAGTCCTGACCTCTGATTTATAACCAGCTACATGCTGTGCTAGAATCTATCAGCTAATCATACTCCTTGCAAAATGCCCATTTTTATAGCAGTGAATTGTGTAGTGATCATTATTATTCAGAGTTCATATGGAAACATGTTCAATTGATTACAAACATGAGTGGGTACAATTTTATGAAGAGTTTTTGGTGTCCTGTATAATTTCCATTGTTATTAGGAGCTGTTAAACCAGTTTTGCTCCTTGAGCTCCTCCCCGGAAGAAGACTGAGAAATGTACAATGGCACAGGCATTTTTGCATAGTGACAGGGAAGAGATGATCAAACACATCACACCCAGCAAGCGTGTTTGCAGTGAAACCTTTGTAGATCTACGAATGAGAAGCAGGATTGTGGCACTGATTGCTACAGTGTACCTTGTCAGTGCTTCTTCCTCGGATCCAAACCTGCACATAGCTGCCAGTTGCCTGTTGTAACAGGGATGCTCAGAAGAGCTGGGAGTAAAATAATGCTCAATTAATCCAGGAAGCATAAGGGATCACTTATTAATAAGCACTAGAAAATGTTCCCTTTTAAAAGTGTCTGGGTCTGTTAAAACAGGCAGAGCTAGCTGCATTGTTCACAGTGGTAAAATTAACTTTGCTGCATTTTTCAGACATGGTGCTTCCAGTCTGTGGATAATAGTTGTAATTTTACAGTAATGCCCTGCTGGTGTCAGCAAATAAATGAGGCTGAGATTTATAAGAACATGTCATACCCTTCCCGTATTAAGGGAACGGGGGAGAAATTGAAGCACATGTTACATGTTTGCAGCTGACAAATAGCTATAAAATTAGTAGAAGCCTGCATAATCATTTATCACATTGATTAATCAGCCCTATTATCATAACTAGGACAAGGCATGGTGGATTTCTAGAGGACTACACGTTACTGGACAGAGGTTGTTACAAAAGATGGAGGCACCAGTTAAGTCCAGAATCAGTGTCTAATTGAGAAGCTCTACTCCACCACTTCCAGCTACTGGAGGGGAGTTCCTTCCAAGGTGACCCCCCAGACTCTTTTTATTTATTGTTTTTATACATCTTTATTTTTCATTGCCCTTGGATGATAGATATACCAGTTTTTGAAGCCTCTTGCTTCTCTTCTCTGCACAGATCCCAAGCTCCTGGAAGAGATGAACTCTTTCCCCTTCCACCCACACTCCAAAGCCTCCTAAATACAGGGGTGGAGGGGGTCTCCTATTCTATCCTTCCTCCAGCCTCTGTGGTGTTGGGTTTTTCTGGGTGGGGGTGAAGGGGGATGGTTGTCCGTCACAAATAGTATCACTGCTTGCAGCTACAGCAGCCTAAGTTTTAACTTGACATTCTTGTCAGTTTCCTGGCTGCCTAGAACAACTATGGTGAAACTAGGATGAGTCTTGTTAATTTCACTTGTTTAGAAAGCAATGGGGAGCGAGAGAGGTACCAAATCTCTGCCTGTAGTCTCAGGGAAACAGCCCTGTATGGGTTCACTTTTGGAAGGTTCTCAGCAATAAATGCAAGCTAAAAGCCTTGTGACCTGATTTTCAGAAGCACTGAGCACCTGCAGCTTTCACTGAACTCCGTGGGAGCTGTGGCTGCACAGCACCTGTGCAAATCAGAGGGGTGTGTGTGTTTGGGGGGGGGGTGGTAGTTGTTTGTTTTTAATGAGTGTTTGTGCTCAGCAGAAATTGATGCTTAGGTCCCCTCTGCCCGCCAGGGTCTGCCACTGTTTTAGGTGTATCTCAGGGCTACAGACCTGATGCTTCAGTGTAATATACCAGCCTCCTTGGTCTTATTTCAGTGCTTTATCCCCAGTATGAAAACAATATACTGGGCACCTTTGTTGCCTTCTGTACTCTAAGTTCTATTATGAACCCACTGTACTTACTAAAACTTTTCAGTATTGTGATGTCTGTCTTTCCTGAGGTATCGGTATACTCTATTGGTCTTCTCAAGTTGAGCTCAGTATGCCAGACTCTTCACCCTAATTGGTAGGGTGACCATATTTTCCCAAAGGGAAAACAGGACATACCACAGGCCGGCCTGAGGGAACCCCATCCACACGCTTCCCCGTGCAGGACCAGCCTGAGGCCTTCTTTCCCCGTGTGCCCAGGGCTGGCCCAAGACTCCCTGCCACTTGCTCGTGCAGGGCCGGCCCAGGTTAAGGTGCTCTCCTGAGCCCTCCTCCTGCAAGGGGCTGGTGTTGTCACTCCTCTTCTCCCCCTCCCCCCAGCCCCTGCACATTCCTCTGCACCCCACTAGAGGTCGCACCCCACTTTTTTGGCAAAACTGATGATCAGTTGGCAAAAGCAAACAGGATAAATGCCAAGTTTTGCCAGAAAAATTGGAACAACCAGGATAGGGCTTAAAAATGGTTTGTCCCAGCCAAAATGGGACATACGTTCACCCTACTAATTGGGCAGAGGTAGCCAAATTGCAGGTTAGGGAAGGGCAGAATGAGACCTTCTAGCATTCCTTATGCAGTTCTGTCCGAGTGTAACATCTTGGATCTTCATGTGTGGTTTTCAATGCCTGTTTCAGCAAGTACCTTTTGCCATAAATTTAAGACGGGTACTGGATGTACAAAGTGTTGATACAGGAGTATTCTTCTCCTAAAAAAAGTGTAGGAAGTGACAGGGGAATTGTAATGTCAGGGCTGCCAAAGACTTGACTGTTAGAAGTGGTCAGAGAGAGGTACATTTGTCTGTCAGAGCCTTGTTCTCTGATCTTCCCCCATCTATCCCAGTGGTGACTAGTACACTGGTCCTCCAGCTCTTTCATTCAGCAGACCACTTTGACTTGCGAACACACCTGCCTTCCAACCATCCCAACCCCACATTCTGTATGCCATGAGGAAAGGCCACTTAGTTAGTTGACTACATGTGGAGTTACTCTTTTAGATTTCATGTGAGGGAGACTTATTGGAGCAGCTTTGGAAACCTGTGTCAATCACTCTGTGGTCAAAGCACCTTACTTGGTTCCTGTGTGGGATGCCCTCAATGGTTAACTCAGGAGACATTAATGCAAGCTTGTTAGAATAAGAACAGCAGCACAAAGGGTTTAAAAGTATACCTAAGCAGTGGGTCCAGGTTGAAGGGATAGGTGACCCTTGTTTGTGTCCCTGGAAAGTGCAGTGATCTGCCAGCTTGAGATCAAACTTAAGAAACGGTATGCGTGCATGAGGAAATATCCTTCTGCATGCTACTGATGTTTGTTTCAGAGTAACAGCCATGTTAGTCTGTATTCGCAAAAAGAAAAGGAGTACTTGTGGCACCTTAGAGACTAACCAATTTATTTGAGTATAAGCTTTCGTGAGCTACAGCTCACTTCATCGGATGCATACTGTGGAAAGTGTAGATCCTTTTTATATACACACAAAGCATGAAAAAATACCTCCTCCCACCCCACTCTCCTGCTGTGACGCACAAAGTAGACTCTGTGGACTGCTCTGTCTCAATCACTCTAGTCTTGCCCTCCCTGGGAGGAATTCCTCTGTAAAATATTGTATTAATACATAAACTAAACCACATTTTAGTAACCTGAAGGCTGACACCAACCATAAATTAATTCATAGCTAAGGCTGCTGTTATGTCTGTCATCATCCAACAAATCATCTCTGAGAAACTTGACTGAGGTATTTAAAAGGTTAAATTTACAAAATCCATAGATGGAAGGAATGCTGTGGGTAAGTATAAACTAGCTGCATGTGACTTCCCTCTGTCTTGAAAAACATAATTCAAATTGGCTTGCAAACACTATCCTACATCACAGAAGTGTTGTGAGGATAAATATGCTAACTGTTGAGGGGCACTCAGATATTAGGGTAATGGGAGCCATCTAAGTACCTAAAATAGATAGTATAGTCTGCAGCCATACGTGAATTTGGGCTGTGATCTTGTCAGATCTTGCAAGTAATGGGAGTCAGGTCTGGTTAGTATTTGGGTGTAAGCCATCTATGAAAAACCCATTGTGCTTTAGGTCCACCAGTAGAGGTGCTGTCCCCTCTGAGTCCACATCCTACCTGGGTGCTAAAGCATTGTCCATATTCAAAGTTGCACCAGATTAGCTATAGGTATGATTTTTTAAAACTGATTTAGTTTAACCAGTGCCATCAAGAGTTGATGCTCTTAAATCTCCGGATTTATCTATTTATTAAAGATAATCTAGAATGAAATAGGGTGACAATGTAAAGCAGATCAACTATTCCTGGTTAACTCTATGTGTGGATACTGTTACTCTGGAGTAAAACTGCCTAATTCCAAGTTAGCTTAATCCAATTCAGAGAAACTAATTCGGAATCAGGTACTCCGATTCCAGAATAAGGGTGTCCACACATGGAGTTAATCAGGAATAAATATTTCAGAATAACTCCTTGTGTGGACAAGCCTTTAAACTGACTTAAATTTAATTGTGACTTTTGGATCAATTTATTTAAATTGGTTTTTAAACGGCATAAAATTAAACCTGTATAAAGGGGCAGTTTGTTGCTAGAGATGTGGTCCCTTCAACTCACCCTAAAAGCTCCCTTATGGTGACAGACTGCAAACAATGGGTGCAAAGTCTGGAGTCTTGGGCCTGGGAGAGACCATGACAGAAGGCATTGGATGAGGCCAACATGGACATGAATCTCTGCAATGGGTAGTTGAGCGGTTCCTAATGGAAACGAAGGGGCATGAGATTAGACTGAGAGTGCTGAGTTGAAGGTTATCTACATTTCAGTCAATACCCTGTTGGTTTAGCATTAGGGCTGTCAAGCGATTAAAAAACTTAATCATGCGATTAATCACACTGTTAAACAATAATAGAATACTGTTTGTTTAAATATTTTTTGATGTTTTCTACACTTGCAAATATATTGATTTCAGTTACAACCCAGAATACAACTTGTACAGTGCTCACTTTATTTTTGATTACAAGTATTTGCACCGTAAAAACCAAAGAACTAGTATTTTTCAGTTCACCTAATAATACAAGTACTGTAGTGCATCTCTTTGTCATTAAAGTTGAATTTACAAATGTAGAATTATGCACAAAAAACCTGTATTCAAAAATAAAACAATGTAAAATTTTAGAGCCTGAAAGTCCACTCAGCCCTTCTTGTTCAGCCATTCGCTCAGACAAACAAGTTTGTTTACATTTGCTGGAGATAATGCTGCCTGCTTCTTGTTTACAGTGTCACCTGAAAGTGAGAACAGGCATTCGCATGGCACTGTTGTAGCTGGCGTTGCAAGATATTTAAGTGCCAGATGCGCTAAAGATTCATATGTCCCTTTATGCTTCAACCACCATTCCAGAGGACATGCTTCCATGCTTATGATGGGTTCTGCTTGATAATGATCCAAAGCAGTGTGGACTGACGCATGTTCATTTTCATAATCTGAGTCAGACACTACCAGCAGAAGGTTGATTTTCTTTTTCGGTGGTTCGCATTCTGTAGTTTCTGCATTGGAGTGTTGCTCTTTTAAGACTTCTGAAAGCATGTTCCACACCTCGTCCCTCTCAGATCTTGGAAGACACTTCAGATTCTTAAACCTTGGGTCCAGTGCGATAGCTATCTTTAGAAATCTCACATTGGTACCTTCTATGCATTTTGTGAAATCTGTAGTGAAAGTGTTCTTAAAATGACAGGTTTCAGAGTAACAGCCATGTTAGTCTATATTCGCAAAAAGAAAAGGAGTACTTGTGACACCTTAGAGACTAACCAATTTATTTGAGCATAAGCTTTCGTGAGCTACAGCTCACTTCATCGGATGCAACTGTATCGGATGCTGTAGCTCACATTATTTTTTTTTAATGAGTCATCAGCATGGAAGCATGTCTTCTGGAATGGCGTCTGAAGCATGAAGGGGCATGCAAATGTTTAGCATATCTGGCACGTAAATACCTTGCAATGCCGACTACAAAAGTGCCATGCAAATGCCTGTACTTACTTTCTGGTGACATTGTAAATAAGAAGAGGGAGGCATTATATCCTGTAAATGGAAACAACTTGTTTTGTCTTAGCAATTGGCTGAACAAGAAGTAGGACTGAGTGGACTTATAGGCGCTGAAGTTTTACATAGATTTTTTTTTGTTACATAACTGCATTCAAAAACAAAACAATTTGTAATTTTCACTTTCACAAAAGGAGATTGCACTGCAGTACTTGTATGAGGTGAATTGAAAATTACTATTTCTTTTCATTTTTACAGAGCAAATATTTGTAATAAAAAATATACTTGATTTCACTGAAATACAGAATACAATATATATGAATGTAGAAAAACATCCAAAATATTTAATAAATTTCAGTTGATATTCTATTGTTTAACAGTGCGATTTTAAAACTGCGATTAATCACAATTTTTTTAATTAATTGCGTGAGTTAACTGTGATTAAGCAACAGCCCTATTTAGCATAATTCAGTTTTCCATAGGGGAGCCAGTGGCTGCTGAAACTGACACAGTGTGGGTAAGAAAAGGTCTAAAATAAAGGAGCTATAGATTCTGGTGCTGTCCATGTGTATTGATGCTGCTTCTTCACTTCCAGATGAAACTTTGACTTTCCTGAAGGGTGTTCCTGTGGATTTTGCGAATGAACATCCCTGATACCCTCAGCCTTCCTGAGATGGCAAGTCCGGCAGTCAGCCCAGACTCTTCCTCCCATGAGGCTCTTTCTTCTGTCAACTCTGCGCCAGCATGCTCCCCCACCTCAGATTCAGAGAACCTAAGCCCAGATGAGCTGGAGCTGTTGGCAAAGCTGGAGGAACAGAACAGGTGAGGGAAGCTTAAAGTTCTAGTGTATCCTTGTTGCTGAGGAGGCCAAGGCCGATGGGAGGTAATTTATAATCCAAGGAGTCTCTGTATGTTGTAGTGTGCAATGTGTCATCACCTGTATCTGAACTGCAGCGTGAAACCACCAAAGAACAGTACGCTCCAGCAATGTGTGTCAGCCCTGACCTGGAGGGATTGCCTCTTCAGGTGAAAGGACAGCTTGGCCTGTAAGGCCCATACAGTCCTTTGCCTCACTCCTGACTATCAGCAAGACCTCAATTGTGTCTGACAGTCTTGTGCTAGTGGCAAGTGTATGCAAGCTTCCTTCTCCCCACCAACAGCTCACTTCAGAGATCCCCCTGCAGCCAGAAGATGAATGGTAGTGACCAAGGGTTTTTAACTAAACTAGGTCACTTTTGCTTCAGTGATCTAGAGGTGAAAGGCGCCATATATTTCAGCCAATCACTTGAGTTACTCTGTCCAGCAGATCTCATTCTTTCTGATGTTTCATCTATCTTGAGGTACCTGCCACTTGCTCCATAGTCGGTATAGTTCCAGCTGGGTAGCTGTTTACAGAAAACATCCACCTAGCACAGTGCATAGTGTCCACAGTAACAGACCAATTATCTGGTCTGCAAAACTGGGTGCTGGACATCTTTTCCCACTCTGCCTCTTAATCTGTAGCCTGAGGCAAGTCATTTCACCATTCTGTGCCTTGTTTCCTCCATCTTTAAAATGGAGGATAATAATACTTACCTTCCCCAAAGAGGGGTTGTGAGGCTTAATTAGTCTGGGCCCAATTCTGCCCTTGAAGACATGCACCTGAGTCCCCTTAACATTGGCAGATGTTACCTCTGAGCATCCAAGGAGAAAAACTGGCCTGTAGCATTTGTCCTGGGACAAAAGATCTCTGGAAGGATAAAGGCAATGGCAGCCTATCTCCTGATGAATTTAGTATCTGCCTCATCTGCAGTTTCTGATGGGGAAAAATGATTCCCTTGTTGGTTTTGTGTTGTTTTTAGAATACAAGTGAACGTGTTCTCTTTAACATCTGACCCAAACACGAGAGGTCTGGACACTGGAAGTGTAAAGAGCCTTGTGCAGCTCAAGTTTGCAAAATAAAGGGGTAAGGGAAGGCACCAACTTCCCTGTGAGACGTGGGTGTTTCCACAGCTTGTTCTTTTTTAGAATGGGGCAATTTTAGTGTTTACATTCATGGTAATTTAGCTCATGGCAGCTGGAACTTCTTTTGTCATCTGTCCATACAAACAGTTGTTAATGATTCTCTGGGAAACCAAGCAAATAGCTGCATTTTAACAAAGTACAAGAATGTTGCTGAGACCTTGTGATCTCTAGCCTGTTGGAGATAGGGATGGAAATATTGTTTAAAAAAGTTAACCGTGTAAACAATTAAAATTGTATCTAGGGCTGTCAAGCAATTACAAAAATTAATTGCGATTAATTATGCGATTAAACAATAGAATACTATTTATTTTAAATATATTTGGATTACATATTTTTGGATTTACATTATTTTCAAATATATTAATTTCAGTTACAACACAGAATACAAAGTACAGTGCTCACTTTATATTTTTAATTACAAATATTTTACAGTGTAAAACAACAAAAAATTGTATTTTTCAGTTCACCTCATACAGGTATTGTAGTGCAATCTCTTTATCATGAAAGTTGAACTTAAAAATGTAGAATTATGTTTTTTTAAAAAAAAGACAATCAACCCTGCATTCCTAAATAAAACATTGTAAAACTTTAGATCCTACAAGTACACTCGGTCCTACTTCTTGGTCAGCCAATCATTCAGACTAACAAGGTTGGTTACAATTTGCAGGAGATAATGCTGCCTGCTTCTTGTTTACAGTGTCACCTGAAAGTGAGAACAGGCATTCGCATGGCACTGTTGTAGCTGGCGTTGCAAGATATTTAAGTGCCAGATGCGCTAAAGATTCATATGTCCCTTTATGCTTCAACCACCATTCCAGAGGACATGCTTCCATGCTTATGATGGGTTCTGCTTGATAATGATCCAAAGCAGTGTGGACTGACGCATGTTCATTTTCATAATCTGAGTCAGACACTACCAGCAGAAGGTTGATTTTCTTTTTCGGTGGTTCGCATTCTGTAGTTTCTGCATTGGAGTGTTGCTCTTTTAAGACTTCTGAAAGCATGTTCCACACCTCGTCCCTCTCAGATCTTGGAAGACACTTCAGATTCTTAAACCTTGGGTCCAGTGCGATAGCTATCTTTAGAAATCTCACATTGGTACCTTCTATGCATTTTGTGAAATCTGTAGTGAAAGTGTTCTTAAAACGAACATATGCTGGGTCATCATCCGAGAATGCTATAAGATTAAATATATGCAGAATGCGGGTAAAACAGAGCAGGAGACCTACAATTCTCCCCCCCAAGGAGTCCAGTCACAAATTTAAATGACGCACTTTTATTTTATATTTTTAACAAGCATCAGCATTGAAGCATGTCCTCTGGAATGGTGGCTGAAGAATGGAAGGGGCATGCGAATGTTTAGCATATCTGGCATGTAAATACTTTGCAACGTCGGCTACAAAAGTGCCATGCAAATGCCTGTTCTCACTTTCATAGAATCATAGAATATCAGGGTTGGAAGGGACCCCTGAAGGTCATCTAGTCCAACCCCCTGCTCGAAGCAGGACCAATTCCCAGTTAAATCATCCCAGCCAGGGCTTTGTCAAGCCTGACCTTAAAAACCTCTAAGGAAGGAGATTCTACCACCTCCCTAGGTAACGCATTCCAGTGTTTCACCACCCTCTTAGTGAAAAAGTTTTTCCTAATATCCAATCTAAACCTCCCCCACTGCAACTTGAGACCATTACTCCTCGTTCTGTCATCTGCTACCATTGAGAACAGTCTAGAGCCATCCTCTTTGGAACCCCCTTTCAGGTAGTTGAAAGCAGCTATCAAATCCCCCCTCATTCTTCTCTTCTGCAGGCTAAACAATCCCAGCTCCCTCAGCCTCTCCTCATAAGTCATGTGTTCTAGACCCCTAATCATTTTTGTTGCCCTTCGCTGGACTCTCTCCAATTTATCCACATCCTTCTTGTAGTGTGGGGCCCAAAACTGGACACAGTACTCCAGATGAGGCCTCACCAATGTCGAATAGAGGGGAACGATCACGTCCCTCGATCTGCTCGCTATGCCCCTACTTATACATCCCAAAATGCCATTGGCCTTCTTGGCAACAAGGGCACACTGCTGACTCATATCCAGCTTCTCGTCCACTGTCACCCCTAGGTCCTTTTCCGCAGAACTGCTGCCTAGCCATTCGGTCCCTACTCTGTAGCGGTGCATTGGATTCTTCCATCCTAAGTGCAGGACCCTGCACTTATCCTTATTGAACCTCATCAGATTTCTTTTGGCCCAATCCTCCAATTTGTCTAGGTCCCTCTGTATCCTATCCCTGCCCTCCAGCTTATCTACCACTCCTCCCAGTTTAGTATCATCCGCAAATTTGCTGAGAGTGCAATCCACACCATCCTCCAGATCATTTATGAAGATATTGAACAAAACCGGCCCCAGGACCGACCCTTGGGGCACTCCACTTGATCCACTTGATTAGATTAGTCAGGCATGACCTTCCCTTGGTGAATCCATGCTGGCTGTTCCTGATCACTTTCCTCTCATGCAAGTGCTTCAGGATTGATTCTTTGAGGACCTGCTCCATGATTTTTCCAGGGACTGAGGTGAGGCTGACTGGCCTGTAGTTCCCAGGATCCTCCTTCTTCCCTTTTTTAAAGATGGGCACTACATTAGCCTTTTTCCAGTCATCCGGGACTTCCCCGGTTCGCCACGAGTTTTCAAAGATAATGGCCAATGGCTCTGCAATCACAGCCGCCAATTCCTTCAGCACTCTTGGATGCAACTCGTCCGGCCCCATGGACTTGTGCACGTCCAGCTTTTCTAAATAGTCCCTAACCACCTCTATCTCCACAGAGGGCTGGGCATCTCTTCCCCATTTTGTGATGCCCAGCGCAGCAGTCTGGGAGCTGACCTTGTTAGTGAAAACAGAGGCAAAAAAAGCATTGAGTACATTAGCTTTTTCCACATCCTCTGTCACTAGGTTGCCTCCCTCATTCAGTAAGGGGCCCACACTTTCCTTGGCTTTCTTCTTGTTGCCAACATACCTGAAAAAACCCTTCTTGTTCCTCTTGACATCTCTCGCTAGCTGCAGCTCCAGGTGCGATTTGGCCCTCCTGATCTCAGGTGACACTGTAAATAAGAAGCAGGCAGCAGTATCTCCCGTCAATGTAAACAAACTTGTTTGTCTTAGCGATTGGCAGAATAAGAAGTAGGACTGAGTGGACTTCGTAGGCGCTAAAGTTTTACACTGTTTTGTTTTTGAGTGCAGTTATGTAACCAAAAAAATCTGCATTTGTAAGTTACACTTTCATGACAGAGATTGCACTTCAGTACTTATATGAGGTGAATTGAAAAATATCATTTATTTTGTTTTTTAGTTTTACAGTTCATATATTTGTAATAAAAAATAATATAAAGTGCGCACTGTGTTGTAATTGAAATCAATTTTGAAAATGTGGAAAAAATCCAAAAATATTTAATAAATTTTCAGTTGGTATTGTTATAAGTACGATTAATCATGATTATTTTTTTTTAGTTAATCGTGTGAGTTAACTGCGATTTAATTGACACCCCTAATTATATCGTTTAACCGGTTAACTGCTGGGGCTGGGGCTGCTCTGGCTGGCCCTGGGCTGAGGTTGCTCTGGCCAGCACAGCTGGGGTTAATGGCTATGGCAGTTAATCGGTAAGACTAGTGCTTACCGGTTAACTGTTTACTATTTTACATCCCTAGTTGGAGACAGAAGGCGTTTGGGAACTCCTGATCCTAACTTGTTACTAAGATGACCCACTAACTGCATCTTGTCTTTTTTCCTGTGACCCACACAGGATCCAAATTCGGGGATGGGGGGGCAAAATCATAGGCCAGCATTCTTCTACTCCTCTGCCAGCTTCTCCTCCTCCTTGCCCCACTGAGTGGACACTGACCACCTTCAGCAACACTCTCCATCAGGGCACTGCAACCCTAATCCCAGTCAGATGCAGAGGGGAGGCCCCAAAGGCAGGGTTGGGTCGGAGTGGAAGGCCGCCCACACTCACCCCGCAGCCAGGCCAAACCTGAGTGGCACTGCAACCCCATGCACTAGCTCACAACTCCCAGAGCAGGGAGCCAGGCTCACCCCCATGGGACAGGAGCTGCTATGGGGTGAGCACAAGATGGGCTCATTCTCCCATTCTCCTCCACAGCCCCCTGGGGCCTCCTCTCTGAACTGGCAACAATCTTCTCGTGACCCATTGGAGGGTTGTGATCCACCGTGTGGGGAAAAACCGAGAGAGAGGATCTGTTGAAGACTTTAATAAAGTTATTTCATTAAAATGTCTGAAAAGGACCATTTGAAATAGCATCATGTGCTGCATCTTACCCTGGTAAAGGATGGTCCGGATAATTCTTGCTTTAAAAAAAAAAAAAGAAATCCCGTCTCCTGTGCTTAAGTGCAATTTTCAAAGTTTAAAACAAATTATTTTTAAACTTTGATCTCCACTGTTAAACTTGTAGTGGAGATGAGTTAATCAAGTAATTATCTTCTACTCTGCCTTGGCAAGAAGCATATCCTGCTAACAGGAGATTCTGGCCAAGGGCCCAGCACCACACCCCACGAGAGCAAATGTGAATCCCAATATGTGCACTTAGTATCAACGCAACGCAATGGCCACATTGCGAACCTGAGTTCGATCCCCAGGCCTCTTCTCATTCTCCAGGTAAGATGTTTTTTTTTCTGAGTGTAAAATGAATGGTTTCTCTAGTGATGTCTAGTCTGGAAAAACCATTCTGAGGGCACCAGATTTGATTTGAGGAAGTTCTATGACCAGTGTTCTACAGGAGGTCAGACTAGATGATCACAATGGTCCCTTTTGGCCTTGGAATCTGTGTCTGTTGGCTTTGCATAGTTCCAGCCATGACTCTATAAATGCCATTTTCCTTCCTCCCATCATGAGTGGGAGACTAACCTTCCCCCTGTAGTAGGAGAGGACTCTAGCAAACCATTCAATCTATGATTCTCTGTCCATCTGTCTTTAAAGAATCCAGGCCACAAAAGCAAATGCTTCTCCTAGATCTCTGACTGTGCTATGGCAAGGACGCTGCTGGAGGAGGTTCCTATCAACAGGTTGACGTCTCGGGGATGCAGTTTGTGGTGGGGAAGGGGAGGAATTACACAGTGTGAGGAAGAGGATGGGGGACACTGACCTTGCCAGGTACTGATCATCCTGTTTCCTCATACTTTCCTCTCCCTGTTCCTCAGCAGCCAATCAATCAGTCTCTAATTTGATGACACTGAGTCAAAAAATGGCAGCCAACCTTACCAGCTGAACTTGAAAGCAGAAAGATGCAGCTGTTGGTAGGATGAACTGATATTCAGAAAGGCACCAGATTCAGTACCCTTTCCCATCTTTTAGAATGTCCCCTGAAACTATACTGTATCCCCTGTGCACTGAAACTGCCTCCATTCTGCTTCTCTCTGTGTCCCACTCAGCTCTATAATGTGCCACGTTCTTTTAATCAAGAAGGTGATTTTTCTTAAAGTGACGCTGAGAATTTCTGGAAAGGGAGACTCCTTTTCTGTTCAGCTTCATTGCTGAGTTTAATACTATATTAAGAGTAATTATTAGTCTCAAATCAGGAAGTCACTCTGCACGGCCCTAGCTTGTGCTGCAGATAACAAAAGCCACTTTCATTGCTCATTTCTGCCCCAGTAGGCATCTGACTCTGTAGCTCAGTTGTAGATTTCCTTCCCTCTCTGATTGCTCTGAGAGGGTGCACCTGGGTGTCCCTGAGCACATCCGATTTCTTAGTTGCTGAATGTTTAAAAGGAAACACAACCAGCTCTAAGCTCTATTGTCTGAGTGACTGGAGGAAAAATGCAGAATCCTGGTAAGGGTTCAGCAGCTTTGAACAATGATTTGTCTTCAGATGAAATGGAAAGCAAAGGTGCTGCCTGCTTGTGGTGGCTGAAGATAATGGTACTTCTAGCAAGAGTGGGGGTGATACCTCTGTCTTGGCCAGGTTACAAATTAGGTATTGGGTTACTATATCTTGCATGGTTAAAACTCCCTGTGCAGTTTAATTTGTAGCTCATCTTCATTTCCTGTTCTAAACTGTAGCACAGTGTTGCTGTGTGCTGTTAAATACGTGCTGTGTCCCATCCCAGAGGTGGTAGCATTTCACTGAAAGGTGAAGAACTCTTCTCTTGCTTTGCCTTTTAATTTCCTTTGTAAGAAAGACAAGGTGGGTGAGGTGGTAAGACCAACTTGTGTTGGTGAGAGAGAAGCTTTCGCGCTTACACAGAGTTCTTCTTTAGGTCTGGGAAATGTATTCAGGGTGTCACAGCTAAATACAAGGTGGAACAGATCGTTTAGCATAAGCAGTTAACACCTTTCAAGGGACCATTCAAGGTGAAGTAGCCTGTTAACACCTCTCCAGTGATGGGGGACAGGAGTTGTAATAAACCATAAATCCAGTGACCGTTCAATCCATGATTTTTAGTGTCTAGCAAAGTTATGGATTTGCTTAAATTTCCCAGACCTAAATAAGAGCTCTGTGTACGCTCCAAAGCTTGTCTCTCTCATCAACACAAGTTGGTCTTATTATCTCACCCACCTTGTCTCTCTAATCTCCTGGGACTTACGCGACTACAACACTGCATACAGTTTCTTTGTAAAGCACTTTGGTATCCTGAAATGTAGGGGCAGAATTTCAGCTGATTTAAATGCCCTATTTCTATTGACTTCAGTAGAGCTATGCTGATTTACATCACGTAGCCTGCAATTATTTTAAATGTCCACGTGGTGGCATCATAAGGGAATAACAATGTAATGCTACAGTAAGCCCCAGCCAGGGTTGGGGCCCAATGGTGCTAAGTGCCATAGACACACAGAGCGAAAGGGGCTGTGATTCTTATTCTAATTTGCTTCTTGCTAATATCTCCTATATAAGGTCTCCAGACATCTTTAGTTATAACACCCTGTAGTCCAGGTTCATCACTTTCTGAATCATTCACCTTTTAATCTGATACCTTCTAGTTTGGTCTCTGCCCAAAGGCAATTTTTTAAAGTTTTTTTTTTTTTTAAGTTTGATCAGAATGCCTTCAGGCCAGGGCATGAGAGTTCAACAGTGGAGCAAGAATACGTAAACCCACAGAGGAGCTTGGAAAGTATGTGCACTGATTAACTCCAGACTTCTGTTTTTCCTAGACAATTAAATGCAAAGGCCCCTAGCATTAGGGTTGTGAGATCAAGGGCCCAGGAATAAGTGAACTTGGCTGTGTTGTACATAGGCTGATGTCAGTTATTCTTTTCCTCATGAAATGTAAACTTTAAAGTGTTGTGTTCTAACAACATAACATTAAGGTTTACATTTAATCTATTTTTTAAAGGTAGTAATGTGCTGAATAGCACCCCCCCACCACACACTCCCCATAGCCAGATTAAGAGGGGTATCAAAACAGATTATTAAAGTGACTTGCAAAAGGTGACAAGATGGAGTTCATCTTGCCCATTAATTCTGACTGTATTTAAAGGTTGGTATCTTCCTTTGAAACAGAAGACAAGAAGGGTTAAAGAGCTTAAATTGGAAATGGACAGATCCTAAGATCCTCCCACAGCAGTACAGAGGGTTTGCCCTGGCCTCTGGTTGCACTCCTTACTCCTGGGGGAATTCCGCACCACTGCACAATGCAGAATTTTGCAGAAATTAATGTTGTGTGCACAGAATTTTCTTTCTCTTCCCCCCCCAGTAATGGGCTGCAGTGCTGCTAGCTGCCACTAGGGGCTGCTGGACCCAGCAGAGCCCAGCTCACAAATAAAAGACGGGGCAGTGGGAGGGAACTGGAGGGTTCCAGTCAGCTGCAGTTCCCAGCAAGCCCTGAAGGAAGGAGGCAGCGGTGCGCAGGAAACTGTGCAAGCCCAGGACCCAGCATCAGACTGTTTATCCCTCTGGATCCCTGCGCTCTAGGGGTAGAAGGTGTGAATGCCTGGGCCAGGCCGGGGCGCCCACAGCTGGCATATCGGGGGGTAGGCAGTGTGTCTGTCAGGGCGGGGGGCTTGCAACTGGGCTCTGGAGGGGAGAGGGTGTGAGTGTCTAGGCGGGGTGGAGGGGGGGTTGCAGCAGGGCTCTGCGAAGGGGGGGGGGTGAGTGTCTGGGCTCGGGTGGGACATGGCTGGGTTCTGGGGGGAGAAGAGGTGCCTGGCCCATCTGGCTGGACTCTGGGGGGCGACGGGGGGGGGGGGGGTAGAGAAATAGGAACTGTGTTGTTTTAGGGGTTTCTTTAACTCTCTACTCCTGGGGGAAATTTTGTCTGTATTGTTATAGGTATTCGAAATAAAGTACCGAAATAATTGAAACTGGCATGATTATATAGTGTTATTTTGCCAATAAATTTTGCAGAATCTTTAATTTTTTGGCGCAGAATTCCCCCAGGAATAACACCTGGTGTAAATTCCCTCTCAAAAAGCCCTATTGCAAGTCTAGTTAAACTTTTGTTCTTAAAAGATACCTCGACAAAAAAATCCGTGTCCCTTGATGGAATCTTTGAGTCCGAATCACTTCCTGAAACACACAAACTTGAACTCTTATTTTTAAAAGTAATGTAGTAACACATTAAACTCTCCCTCCTGTTTCTGCTTTTGCTGCAGAGGTTGGTTACTTTAATATCCCTTCTTCCTGCAGGAGCGCTTTCTCTTTGGATGAGGTGTGTTAGCTCCATGCATGTGATGCAGAGCACCAGGGGGGCAGACTTGCTTTGGTGGTCTTGCTACGTGGCTTGTATGGTTGCTTGGTTGTTGCCCTTGTGGCTTTGCTACGTGGAATCTGGGAAGGGGTGGCAGTAGCTCTGGTCTCACCATGGTGATGGCATCTCTTGCAGGCTGCTGGAAGCAGATTCCAAGTCCATGCGCTCCATGAATGGCTCCCGCAGGAACAGCGGCTCCTCCTTAGTCTCCAGCTCCTCAGCCTCCTCAAACCTGAGCCACCTCGAGGAGGACACCTGGATCCTATGGGGGAGGATTGTCAATGAATGGGATGAATGGCGGAAGAAGAAAGAGAAACTGCTGAAGGTGAGGAAAGAGGGCAGGTTAGCGAGAAATTGAGAGGCTGATAGCACAGACATCCCCCACTCCCCATGCTCATTCCCAACAAAATCTGAGATTCTTTTCAGGATCAAAGGTGGTTTGATTTCCTCTGTGGCTCTAACCCTGTCCTAGGACTTGCCACAAACATTCTTTCTCTACTCACCCCAATGTCTATCCATCTCAATCACAAGTGAGAAAGGATGGGCCCTCTTCAGAGCCCTCTGCAGCATCCCAAACCCTTGCCAGCAAGTGCATCAGCACAAGCTCATGCAGAGGATTGAACCCCACTCACCCCTTGTGGCACAAAGAGGGGCCACACAAAATACCAGGATTTTGGAACGTTCTCCCATGCTGGCTCATGATCTGCCATACCTTGCTTTTCACCAGGAGCTTATACGGAAAGGAATCCCACACCACTTCCGAGCCATTGTATGGCAGCTTCTATGCAGTGCCACAGATATGCCTGTCAAGAACCAGTATTCAGAGCTGCTGAAGATGTCTTCCCCCTGCGAGAAGCTGATCCGGAGGGACATAGCCCGCACATATCCTGAGCATGAGTTCTTCAAGGGACAGGACAGCCTAGGCCAAGAGGTCCTTTTCAATGTCATGAAGGTAAGAAGGAGCCACCTGTAATGGTCACGTTGGAGGGCAGTATCTAGCATATGAGCAGATTGTGTATG
Organism: Caretta caretta; assembly: GCF_965140235.1. Classification (NCBI taxonomy): domain Eukaryota; kingdom Metazoa; phylum Chordata; order Testudines; family Cheloniidae; genus Caretta; species Caretta caretta. Next base: position 18,284,989 of record NC_134225.1, read on the forward strand.
TGAGTCATGGCAGCACATGATGCAAGCACTGCACACTCTGAGTGAGCGTACAGTCAGAAAAGTGACTCAGTGAAAGCTACATAAATTCCATTTCACAGTCTTGAATGACAGGTCTCTGACAAAGTAAACTCTCATATGGGGCGAGAGGGGGCGTGAAAACCCCAAGCCCTGTAAGAAGCACGTCTTACCAGGAAGTAATCTGAAGAGAGTTTGTGCCTACCTCAAGTTAGGGTGTGATCCAGCTGATTTCACTCACTGTTAGAACAGGGGAGGGAGCCCTGGCTATTAGTAGTCTTTAGCAAAGCATGCTGGGAGTCAGGAGTCTGGGCCCTACAAAGTACAGGTACTTCCTAGTCAGGAGGAGGGAGAGCCCGCGTCAGAAAAAGGGCTGCTTGCTAAGGGAATGCTCAGAGGAATAATACCAGGCAGCCCAGGCACCAGCTTTCCTCGGCGCCGGTGGGTGCTCGCACCCCCCTGACTCAGCCCCCTTCCTGCTCCCTTGGACTCCTCCCCAAATCCCTGCCCCAGCCCTGCCTCTTCGCCGAGCGTGCTGCATTTCCCCTTTCCCTCCCAGTGCTTACCGCCCAAAACAGCTGTTTTGCAGCACAAGAGCTGGGAGCCAGGGGGAGAAGCGGAGCTGCGGCGCGCTCAGGGGAGGAGGCAGAGGTGAGCTGGGACGGGGAGCTGCCGGTGGGTGCTCCAGCCCCGGAGCACCCACGGAGTCGGCGCCTATGCCAGGCAGGGGATGCTATCTGAAGGATCTGGGAAGATTAAACCTGTGGGTATGTACAAAATAAGGGGTTGGAGAGGTTCTCTTGAGTGAAGCCTGTGTTGACTGTGTACCAAAGATGTTGGGGCATGATATTACTAAATACTTTAAGGGGACTAGGCTACAGAACATTCTCCAGAGAGTATCTGTTAGGGGGCTTTTTCCTTCACCCACTTACTTCCCTGGTCCTTCTCGCAGATAACAGAGAGCAACAATACCCAGAGTCCAAAGGTGCAAACAATTCGATGTTTATTGGGGTGAACTTCCAGCAAGCATGATTCCAGTTTCCTTCCTTAGTGTCCCCCTTCCCAGCTCTGACACCACAGAGCCTTACACCTGTGTCCCTGTTCCCATTCCTGCCCTTAGCCAAACATGATTCCAATTTCCCCACCTCCATTTCCTGTTCCCATTTCCCCCACCTACCCACCCATTTCCTGATTGACTGCAGACTATATATGAAACTTGAGTTCTGCTTAGCTATACCTTAACCAATCATTTTACTGAAATTAACTAACCAATCCTAACATATTGTAACATGATTATTTAACCAGTTATAGCCCACCACCTTAATTAGTTTACACCCAGCAAAATTAATTATACAGCAGACAGAGATTATACAGACAAACAATGGGGAAATGGGGACTACAGTGATAGAACAAACACAGAAATAAATTTGTTAGTCTCTAAGGTGCCACAAGTACTCCTTTTCTTTTTGCGAATACAGACTAACACGGCTGCTACTCTGAAAACAGAAATGAGGATTTCACATCCCAGCTATTGATAAGTGAGTTCTTGCCAGACAGGATGCTATCAAACTAAGTTTCCTTTTACATCTTCTAGGCCCTTCCCTTTCTCTGGAGGTGATAGGCATTATCAGGACAGGATTGTGTTCCTAACAGCCCAATAACACCTTATTTCAATGTGACTAGTTTGGAATGTGAGGATGTGACTGTTCGCTTCCTAGCTTATGGCTGCCTCTGCTGCTTAGCCAAAGGCCTTAGCCTAAGAACAGGGCCTCAGACTGTCACAGTAAGAGAAGGCCCTTACACTGGCAGACAGTGATTTTGATTCTTTCTTTTATACCTCTATAACTAGCCAAGTGATAAGAATACACCTAAATTCTTAGAGTATAGGCCTTTGCAGACGGGCCTGAATATCTATATCCTAACAGTATCCTCCTCCATCTGTCTTCCCTATCATTTTCATTATGTCCTGACCCATCAGTGAGAAGCTGGTGACAACTTCAGCCAGGGAACTCTCTTCCTCCCGCCCCTCGTATCATCCCCAATGATGATGTCTGACAGGATGAGGAAGACTAATACCCAGATCGTTCTGCTGTAACTTTATGGGTCTTGCAGGGCTAACAGGAACCTGAGTAACTTGGTCAGTGTCATCTGACTTAGGGAGATGGTGTAAGAAGGGACCACGTATACCAAGTTGTTCTTCTAGCAATAAAGGCGTATTAAATGAAACCACCCTATCGACTGCAAATCCCTGCAGCCTGCTTTCCCCTTTAAACACGGAGTGTGTTTTTTGCCTGTCAAATAAGGAAAATGGGCTTAGAAAGAGGGGGGCTAATAAAGCACCTGAGAAATGAGAGACAATATCCCTTTAAGGTCTCATTGCAATCTCAGGACCTTTGCCACAGCCTGGGTGTCAATTCTTATCTCTTGTTGCATAAATACGGTGGAGAGCTGTATACAGTGGTTTAAAGCTCTTCAGTTTTCTCTGGTGAAATTATGCTTTTGGTGATGCATCAGCAAAGTGTCTTAATTATTAAACAATGGATGAAAGCACATCCATTCCTCTGGAATGTAAAGGTGTTGGAGTTTGAAGTCTTCTAAAGCACTTTGAGATCTATGATGAAAAGTGCTGTGTAAGAGCTAGATATTGTCTCACCAAGAACAGGTACGCCCCATGGGCAGCCACCATACAAACTTCCCCTGCCAATATGCTGCCTTGTTCTAGAAAGACTCTCGAAGGACTTCAGGGTTCTCCAGCCTCCATAGCTCATTCAGTGGTTGGCTCCGAGGCTCCCAATCAGAAGGCCGATTGCAATGATGGTTTCTGGGTGCTCGGTAGTCTACGACAAACCAGTTGAGCCCACAAACTCATTTCATGTGGCCTCGACACCAATCTGAGACTTCTGTGGAAACGTCAGAGTCCTGAAGTAGCCAATCCAGCTATTGGAGAACAAGCTGGATTATGCGTCAACAGTATTGTTTGGTAAATTCCAACTGTAAAATCTCTGTTACTGGGGCCGAGGGTGGAGGCAGGGAGAACCCACTTGAATATGACCTCCCAGTGAGAGTTTGCAAGCACTGGTGGTTACAGAAATCTTAATAAACTTAGTGCTGGGAATTGAGCAGTTGTGATCTGGGAGCCCTTGAGGGACAATAAATACAGCATCTCACATTTATAATGTACCCTCTTCTTTCTGTTTTTTAGTAGCCATTTCTTTCAGCCCTACCTCCCAGTGGCTGCCTTGCATTAGTGGTATCACAAATTTCAGAGTAACAGCCGTGTTAGTCTGTATTCGCAAAAAGAAAAGGAGTACTTGTGGCACCTTAGAGTCTAACAATTTATTTGTAGCTCACGAAAGCTTATGCTCAAATAAATTGGTTAGTCTCTAAGGTGCTACAAGTACTCCTTTTCTTTTTGGTATCACAAATGACACCTTAGTCACAAACATACTGATCATCACCAGGGGGCATCTTAGATATGCTAGTAATATAAAGCTTTGTCTCCATGTGCATTTCACAGCGATTCTCTTCAGCTTTCAGGTTGAGAGTTGGACTTTGAGCTGCTTTGCTATGCAGGCAGGTTTCTTCCCTTATTGGGACATAACTCCTCATTCTCATCAGTGGCTGTTAGGGGCCTGGCTTAAGGAGAGAACGGAATCCTTTAAATGTTAGTGGGATCTAATCTCTGATTATGGCCTTCAGTTTGTATGTTCTTTTCTATTTAGTTTTTCTCATCTCTGAATAAATGTTGTGGGAAAGGCACAGATTGTCCCCACCCTCCCATTGAAGTTTTCTGTGGATTTAATTTAAATTTGTAGTGATAACTTCATTACATTCCAAGAAATCAATTTTTATGCACTTGCAGAGAGAGATGAGCGAGACCTATTTGTGCTATGGTTCTGTGACTGGAATCTCATTGGAATAAATATGGCTGCAGTGAGGGCATATTAGACTCTGTTACGTGTCCCATGTGTGTTTGGCAAGTGCACTCTTTCTACCTAAAAGCGGCAAAGAGTCCTGTGGCACCTTATACACTAACAGACGTATTGGAGCATAAGCCTTTGTGGGTAAATACCCACTACGTCAGATGCTTTCTACCTAGTTGCTTTTCTGACAGTAACTGGATGTTGATTTAAGTTCTGTTTCTTATCAGACCCTGCTGTAGACAGTAATGTAGCTTTGTGGTATTTAAAGCACTACATTTGCTGGCTGCAATCCTGGGGCACAAGAGAGCACACTGTAGGCATAATATCATCTAAGATATGTTTCTCTGCATGTGGGTGGGGGGGCAGGGTGGGTTGCACAGAAATACTTAAGCTACTTCCTGGTCCTAAAACAAAGTATCCTTTTCCAAGTTCCTTCCTCTGATCTCCAACCCCAATGACCCTTGGTTTTGTTGCCTTACTCCTTGTCCTTTTGTTCTCTTCTAAGTAATTATCACTTGTGTCTCAGTATGTTCCGTCGGAGCTCTGTAGCTCCCCTGCAGGACTCTAGAGATGGTATCCCTGTCTGCATCACACTCAAGTACTCTCTCTTCCAGGCCTATTCCCTAGTGGACCGTGAGGTTGGATATTGTCAGGGCAGCGCATTCATCGTGGGATTGCTGCTAATGCAGGTTGGTATGAGTGGAGATCATATAACAGGAGAATATGCAGCATCGGTCCCACCAAAGTTGCTAGCCCAAAGCTCTTCCCAGTTCAGTTAATTGCTGTGGAAATGCCACAGGATCTTTAACTTCCCCCTGAGACTTGGCAGAAGGGACTTGGTTTAATGGCTCACTCAAAGGACCCCTGACGCTTACTGCACTGTCAGTACAAATGCAAATCCGGGGACCAGAGTTAGTGACCTTCTGGACTGTGAATGCAGCCAGCTTGAGCTGTGCTGACTTGTTTCTGGTTTTCTGCCATTTCTGGAACGTGTCCTCGCTTGGGTGCTGGAGTGCCTTTTTTAGGGAACAGGAATTTTCCATTGACATTGAGCATAAAATATGGCATCCTTCCTGCATTTGTGTAACAAAGCAAAGCCTTTTAAAAGCCCAAATCCACTACCTCGCCCTGTGAAACACCGTGGAGGGTTTTAAGGAGGGACTTTTAAAGGTGAAAAGCTAATACAGTACTTGTTTTGTCAAGAACCGGTGCTGGAAATGCCTCTCAAACACTTCACAGGTGAATCGACACACTTGCATCTGGCCAGGAATTTAGATGTTTCCTCTCATAATCAGCAAACCACTTGGAAAATGTTTTGAATATTCCTTTGTTTCCTCATCGCCTGTTTTGACCCTTATCTCACACCAGTGATCCCTAAAACCAGGAATGAAAGGAAGTGGGGGGAGAAAAGTCATTGGGCCTCCCCTTTACCTTTTTAGAACCTCTCTAGATCAGACTAATCTGTTCGTAAAGTCCAGCATAAATTTATGGTATGCTCTGTACAAATGACATGTAAAATCAATACAGACCTACTGGGGAGAAGAGGGCCCAGCATGGCAAGGTACTATTCAGTTTGCGAGTGGGATTACATTCTCCGCTGGGAATGTGTTTTATCTGAGCAGTCGCTGGCCACTCTATTTTCCTGCTGCTTCCATGTGATCGCTGCCCAGAAGTGTCAGGAATCAAACCCAAATGTAAAGCATTGTTCTATGTAAAGCTGCTCCACCTCTCGTAACAAGTGTTTGTATGATCTACGTTAGAGCATCGTTCTGGGTCAGTTCTGTGCCGGGTTCTGTTGAGAGACTAATGTGGGATTTGTCTCGTTTTGAACCTGTAGATGCCTGAAGAAGAGGCTTTCTGTGTATTTGTGCGACTGATGCAGGAATATCGATTACGAGAGCTATTCAAACCCAGCATGGCCGAGCTAGGCCTCTGCATCTACCAGTTTGAGTACATGCTGCAGGTAAATACAGTGAGGAGACCAGGGTGATAGTAGCTTAGACAATGGGGCCATGTGATCCAGAGTAGTAGCAGGCTAACTATGAGGAACTGGCCAGTGGTTTCTTTGTGCACATAATGGTCTGTGAATCCAAGCTGGAGAAGTCTGGCTCCTTTCCAGATTCCCCTGGGAATGTCAGAGAAGATCAGAGCGGCTAATGGAATTGGTTCCGGCAATAAAGTCCTTAGCTCTGATTGTTCAGAGCCTCCTCTGGCCAAGAGCATCCCATATCCCAGAGGGGATGGCGGAACCCAGTTGGCTGTAATTAGCAGGCATTTTACTACTGCTGCTGTGTCTTTCTCATATTCAGGAGCAGCTGCCTGAGCTGAACATCCACTTCCGCTCCCAGAGTTTCCTCACCTCTATGTACTCCTCATCCTGGTTTCTCACACTCTTCCTCACAACCTTCCCTCTGCCTGTGGCCACCCGAGTGTTTGACATCTTCATGTATGAGGTAAAGTGCTTCATACCAGGACGACTGGGGGCATGATCATGGGCTCAGAGGGATTTCTGATACTCAGTGGGAGCAGCTGCTTTTCTCAGTGCAGTGTTCAAAGGCAATGATGCCAGTGTCTGGGATGGATTAATTGAGAACAAGATAAATCATTTTTAAAAAACACAGCTGAATTTTCTGCTTGAATAGAAGGACCTCGTTAGATCTTGCTTGGGCTGGCTTGTAAAATAAGAAAGGAGTTTCCTGGCTACACAGTGCTTCAAGTGTTTTAAAAACCTGTGTCCTGGTTTTCCTTTTTTCCAATGACACTGAGCACCCCAAACTCCCATTGAATCTTTCATTCCTGGGTGACTAGATGAGATTATGCTGAAAATCAGCAATGATTAGCCCTGATGGACTAGCAAGGGGAACAGCTTAGTGGCAGGAGCCCTATACAGGTTATAAGGTGAGTCTCATCTTACGTGCATTTAACATGCGCAAATTCAGCTTTGCGCGGTAGGCAAATACAAAAAAAAACAAGAGAAAAATAACAATTTAAATACTATACCTGTAGTGTGGGCGATTCCACCTGCCATTACACTCAAAGTAATTTTGACTGTACGCAATTTTCACTTTACGTGCTGACTGTGGAACGTAACCCCAGCATAAGTTGAGACTCGTCTGTACTGCACTTCACCCCTCCCCACTGAGTCTGGCCATGTTAGCAGAAGTATCCTTGGGCCATTAGCTGTTGTGTCTGTAAATTGGAGTCATTTCTATGTTAGCGGTGGCTAAACTGCAACACATGGTTCTGGGGAGACAAGTCCTAGTCAAAAAGAAAAGGAGTACTTGTGGCACCTTAGAGACTATCGGATTTATTTGAGCATAAGCTTTCGTGAGCTACAGCTCACTTCATCGGATGCATTCAGTGGAAAATACTGTGGGGAGATTTATATGCACAGAGAACATGAAACAATGGGTGTCACCATACACACTGTAATGAGTGATCACTTACGGTGAGCTATTACCAGTGGGGGGTGGGGGGGAACCTTTTGTAGTGATAATCAAGGTGAGCCATTTCCAGCAGTTGACAAGAACATCTGAGGAACAGTGGGGGGTGGGTGGGGAGAGTACACCAGGGGAGATAGGTTTACTTTGCATAATGACCCATCCACTCCCAGTCTCTATTCAAGCCTAAGTTAATTGTATCCAGTTTGCAAATTAATTCCAATTCAGCAGTCTCTCGTTGGAGTACGTTTTTGAAGTTTTTTTTGTTGAAGAATTGCCACTTTTAGGTCTGTAATCGAGTGACCAAAGAGATTGAAGTGTTCTCTGACTGGTTTTTGAATGTTATAATTCTTGACGTCTGATTTGTGTCCATTTATTGTTTTACGTAGAGACTGTCCAGTTTGACCAATGTACATGGCAGAGGGGCATTGCTGGCACATGATGGCATATATCACATTGGTAGATGTGCAGGTGAACGAGCCTCTGATAGTGTGGCTGATGTGATTAAGCCCTATGATGGTGTCCCCTGAATAGATATGTGGACACAGTTGGCAAAGGGCTTTGTTGCAAGGATAGGTTCCTGGGTTAGTGGTTCTGTTGTGTGGTGTGTGGTTGCTGGTGAGTATTTGCTTCAGGTTGGGGGGCTGTCTGTAAGCAAGGACTGGCCTGTCTCCCAAGATCTGTGAGGGTGATGGGTCGTCCTTCAGGATAGGCTGTAAGATCCTTAGTGATGCGTTGGAGAGGTTTTAGTTGGGGGCTGAAGGTGATGGCTAGTGGCGTTCTGTTTATTTTCTTTGTTGGGCCTGTCCTGTAGTAGGTGACTTCTGGGTACTCTTCTGGCTCTGTCAGTCTTTCTTCACTGCAGCAGGTGGGTATTGTAGTTGTAAGAGTGCTTGATAGAGATCTTGTAGGCGTTTGCCTCTGTCTGAGGGGTTGGAGCAAATGCGGTTGTATCGTAGAGCTTGGCTGTAGAAAATGGATCGTGTGGTGTGGTCTGGATGAAAGCTGGAGGCATGTAGGTAAGGATAATGATCAGTAGGTTTCCTGTATAGGGTGGTGTTTATGTGACCATCGCTTATTAGCACCATAGTGTCCAGGAAGTGGATCTCTTGTGTGGACTGGTCCAGGCTGAGGTTGATGATGGGATGGAAATTGTTGAAATCATGGTGGAATTCCTCAAGAGCTTCTTTTCCATGGGTCCAGATGATGAAGATGTCATCAATGTAGCGCAAGTAGAGTAGGGGCATTAGGGGATGAGAGCTGAGGAAGCGTTGTTCTAAGTCAGCCATAAAAATGTTGGCATACTGTGGGGCCATGCAGGTACGCATAGCAATGCTGCTGATTTGAAGGTATATATTTTCCCCAAATGTGAAATAGTTATGGGTGAGGACAAAGTTCAGCCACCAAGTTTGCCGTGACATTATCGGGGATAGTGTTCCTGATGGCTTGTAGTCCATCTTTGTGTGGAATGTTGGTGTAGAGGGCTTCTACATCCAGAGTGGCCAGGATGGTGTTTTCAGGAAGATCACCGACGGATTGTAGTTTCCTCAGGAAATCAGTGGTGTCTCAAAGATAGCTGGGAGTGCTGGTAGCGTAGGGCCTGAGGAGGGAGTCTACATAGCCAGACAATCCTGCTGTCAGGGTGCCAATGCCTGAGATGATGGAGCGTCCAGGATTTCCAGGTTTATGGATCTTGGGTAGCAGATAGAATACCCCAAAGGTCGGGGTTCCAGGGGTGTGTCTGTGCGGATTTGTTCTTGTGCTTTTTCAGGGAGTTTCTTGAGCAAATGTTGTAGTTACTTTTGAAGGACGACCCATCACTCCCTCAGATCTTGGGAGACGGCCCATCCTTGCTTACAGACAGCCCCCCAACCTGAAGCAAATACTCACCAGCAACCACACACCACACAACAGAACCACTAACCCAGGAACCTATCCTTGCAACAAAGCCCTTTGCCAACTGTGTCCACATATCTATTCAGGGGACACCATCATAGGACCTAATCACATCAGCCACACTATCAGAGGCTTGTTCACCTGCACATCTACCAATGTGATATATGCCATCATGTGCCAGCAATGCCCCTCTGCCATGTACATTGGTCAAACTGGACAGTCTCTACGTAAAACAATAAATGGACACAAATCAGACGTCAAGAATTATAACATTCAAAAACCAGTCGGAGAACACTTCAATCTCTTTGGTCACTCGATTACAGACCTAAAAGTGGCAATTCTTCAACAAAAAAACTTCAAAAACGTACTCCAACGAGAGACTGCTGAATTGGAATTAATTTGCAAACTGGATACAATTAACTTAGGCTTGAATAGAGACTGGGAGTGGATGGGTCATTATGCAAAGTAAACCTATTTCCCCTGGTGTACTCTCCCCACCCACCCCCCACTGTTCCTCAGATGTTCTTGTCAACTGCTGGAAATGGCCCACCTTGATTATCACTACAAAATTGATTGTCACCCCCCGCTCTCCTGCTGGTAATAGCTCACCTTACCTGATCACTCTTCATCAAGTGATGAAGTGAGCTGTAGCTCACGAAAGCTTATGCTCAAATAAATTTGTTCATGTCTAAGGTGCCACAAGTCCTCCTGTTCTTTTTGCGAATACAGACCAACATGGCTGCTACTCTAAGTCGTAGTCAGCCTTCTTGATCCGAGGGGCATGGCTGACCAGACGCACACTCAGGATGAGGTATTTGCATACGCCCATTTTCCGCAAGTTAGTTTGCCCTCCCTAAGCCTGGCAAGTTGCCTTTAGGAACCATTGAGCTGGTCAGAGTTCGGGTTCCCCACACAGAATGTGCAAATATGAGATGTAAGCTTTAACTTGTAGCCAATCCTGAGGAAACTGACAGTTTTCCCCCAGTGAGGCTTTTGCGTGACCCACTAGAAATTCAGGGCCTACTTCTCAGTTCTGCTATGTGGCTCTGGCAGTGAAGTTCCTGTGTCGTCATTGCTCTGGCAGGTTAAAGGGAGCTTAGTGTGGGCATAAATTACATTTACTTTAAGGCTCTTTTTATTGCCATAGTGATGTCCGGGCCTGGTTGTAAATGAGAATCAGGCCTTGAGTGCCTTTCCCTGTCGTCCTCCTCTCTGCATCTCTGAGCTTAGGCACCTAACTTTTATTGCACTCTCAAATGCCACATGAGCCTTGTGTCTGGGGCTGAAACCTCTCTGTGCTTTGCCATAGGGGCTGGAGATCATCTTTCGTGTGGGGATGGCCCTCCTGCAGTTCAACCAGGCAGAGCTGATGCAGCTGGATATGGAGGGGATGTCGCAGGTCAGAGCAGCTCTGCATTGCACTCAAACTGCCCTCTCGGGAGGGGTTTATACTTCAGCCATGCAGTTGTGGTAGAAAGAAGCCCATAATTAGGGCTCTACCAAATTCATGGTCCATTTTTGTCAATTTCACAATCATAAGATTTTAGAAATTGTAAATTTCATAATTTCAGTGATTTAAATCTGAAATGTCATGGTGTTCTAATTGTAGGGGTCTTGACGCAAAAAGGAGTTGTGTGGAGGGGGTGTCACAAGGTTATTGTAGGGGGGGCGTTGTGATACTGCTACCCTTACTTCTGCGCTGCTGCTGCTGATGGTGCTGCCTTCAGAGCTGGGCAGCTGGAGAGTGGCAGCTGCTGGCCGGGACCCCAGCTCTGAAGGCCGCACCGCCGCCAGCAGCTGCGCTGTAGTAAGGATAGCATGAGGTGGGCCCTCAGTCAGCAGCCGCCACTCTCCTGCCACCCAGCTCTGAAGGCAGCAGCGCAGAAATAAGGGTGACATGGTATGGTATTGCCACCCTCACTTCCATGCTGCTGCTGGCGGGGGGGCTTCCTTCAGAGCTGGGCGCTTGGCCAACCGCTGCCACTCTCCAGCTGCCCAGCTCTTAAGGGTGGCAATACTGTGACACGCCCTGCCCCCTAAAAAAAATTACCTTGCAATGCCCCTACAACTCCCTTTTGGGTCAGGACCCCCCCGTTTGAGAAATGCTGGCCTCCTCAGTGAAATCGGTATAGTAGAAGTTAAAAACACACAAGACCAGATTTCACGGGTCTGTCGCGTTTTTCATGGCCGTGAATTTGGTAGGGTCCTACCCATAATCCTGTTGAGCTCTGATTGGCTGGCCATGCTGTGATGCAGTAGGGAGAGGGGTGGATTGACCAGGGAATGTCGTCTAATTCTACTGGGACTGTCTGCATTGGGGGTGGGATAGCAGGGGATGTGCCTGTAACCTGAGCCAGGAAGGGGGTGGGGCCAAATGACACCTTTGCCCGGGAAACTGGACAAAGGCTAGAGGAGAGAGCCTACGGGAGGGGTTTTTGGTTTCAGTTTTGTGCTGGAAAGCAGGGGAACCCCAAGGCTGGGGTCTAAGCTCCCTGCCCCCCAGAAGGACTTGACTGAGGGGTCCTGGTTGTACCTACAAGCTCTGTTTTAGACTGTGTTCCTATTGTCCAATAAACCTTCCATTTTGCTGGCTGGCTGAGAGTGACATTGAAACCCAGGAAGAGGGGTGCAGGGCCCTGACTCCCACACACTCCCGGGCACATGTCCAGTGTATAAATAGAAGATGCCCCGTATAACGCCCAAGGTCAGCCCATTTCCGAGTGACTGGCCCAGGCATCAGCACAGAGTTGCCTGGAGCTCTTTCGGTGTAACGGTGCTGTGCTTCCAGCCATGAAGAGGCTCATCCTGTCATGCTTCTGAAACTCAATGGGCCAGAAGTCTGAGCAGCCTCTCTTACATCCTGCCGCCCTCTAGTCCCAGTCTAGCTCAAAACCTGAATCCAGATCTTTGTGAAAAGTGAGTTTAAGCAACTTCTACAGGCAGTTTCCTTTTCCCTTAGGCACAGTTTCAAAGGTGAGATGTGAAAGAATCACTAGATATTCTCACTCTCCAGACAGCGAAATAGTTGCCTGCAATGTGTACGGTTTATCCCAGCAGTGCCATGCACAGGGTTAATCTTACAACCCTGTAACCTGTAGCTCTTGTTCTGCTTAGACTGCAGATGATGCAGTACCAACATCTTGGCTGTGTGGGACCCACTGATGAGTCAAGCAATTGGTGGGAAGGGTGAATAGAACAATTACATCACAAGAGAATGCATTACTGTGTTAAATACAATTGGGCTTTGTGAGCCTGGCCCAACAGCAGTTACAGCTCTAACTCGCTGTGCTGTCCGTGTCGTGCACCAGACAGAAGGTGAAGAAGCACTTTCAGGCCTGCTGAGGTTGCAGAGTGATTTTTCCTTTCAGTCCCCCTGCAGCCTGGGCACGGGGCACTATGAGGCGTAACTTTCAGTTGTCCTGTTGGATTTGAGATGTCCTGAGACCAAACACATGAGCATCCTCTGTGTGTTTGGAGCTGACCGTATTAGATAAGCTTCTTGTGCCTGCCTTGTGCAGGAGCTCAGATCCTACAAGTCATGTCACCTGCCTGTCCCTCAGTTCTCCTAACTCACCCCTCTGGTGTTAAGATAAGGTTTGAAGATAAGAACTATAAAAATGCCAAGAGTGGTGCAGTGTCCATGCTGCCCTGTCAGCAGGAGCCTGTCCATGATCCTGGGCCATTAATTGGGGTAAGGGTGTAATCCCCTCCAGAATTCCTAGAAATATCCTCCTGTTTCTCTTCCTCCCCGGCTCCCCTTACTGACTCCAGCCATCCAGCTTCTTCTCATGTAGCTTTGCTCCCCACACTTTTCCCTGGCTGCTGAAGCTGGAACTTTGGAGACTTTCCAGATACTGAACGTTCCCAAGTGCTGCTCAGGAAGAGTCCCACATTCCACAGGTGCACTTGAAACACTGAGAGACTTCTAGTGATTGTTCAAGAGGGTCAGGAACCAGTAGAGCCCAGGTAGCACAGGGAAGGCAAGTTGCTGCTCTGCCTGTTCTGGCTTGAGAGGGGAAGCAAGTACTGAATGAAGAGGACGGGAGGAGATTTGGGAAGAGTGGGTAGAATTTATTAGAGTGCTCAAAAGGGGCTCAGAGAAATGCATCCTGCCCTCTGCTCCCTTCTCACAGTATTTCCAGAAGGTGATTCCTCATCAGTTCGACAGTTGCCCGGACAAGTTGATCCTGAAGGCATATCAGGTCAAATACAACCCTAAGAAAATGAAGAGGTAAGTTCGCTCCCTCACCCTGTGAAAGATCCTAGACAGGCGACTGGCAGAAAAACCCCTCCCTGGGCTGTGCTGTTCCAAGGATCCTGCGTTAGACGTAAGCAGGAGGATAGGGAAAGGAAAGGGAGCGTGCATCGCGGGGTCCTCTAGTTATTCATTAGAGCCACACAGCAAGCAGCAGTGAAAATAGAGAAGAGATGAGTGAGTGCTGTGCGGAAGGACTCCCTAATAAGGGAATTACTGCCTTCTCTGACAGCAGGTCTGATGGGTTTGTGGGAGGCCATGAAAGCTTTTCTACAATATAGAGACCAGGCAGGCTGATGGCAGCAGAGCTGCTTGGCCTTGGCAGGGACTCTGGCTTTGCTAGGAGCTGGGGAGGGGGGTGATTTTGTGTATCCAAGGAAGTGGGTATAGCTCCTGCCCCAAACTTCCATCTCCTGCTGTGCAAGCAGGAGATGCTGTGACCTCCTGCCTTCCTCTCCTGGAAGATAGAAGCCTGCATTTTGAATCTCTTAAGTGGGGACAGTCATCCTGACACTTGGTGTGAAGGAGGGTGCAAAAGATAGAAAGATAAAGATCAGGCAAAATTGAGATATTCCAATTTTCCTTGTAGTTCAGTTAAAGGACTAGTGTCAGTGGTAGGTCTTTAAGTTGATTACGAGTATGTAAGACCTCAGCCATTCAGCTAGGGGACTTAAAAATATAATACTTGGGTGGGGCAGTGTGTTTGTAAAAACCAGCATATATGTAAAACCCCCAATCCAGGTTCACTAATTTGCCCCATCGTGCCCAGACGCGTCAATATGTGTGACCTGTTGCTGCATGGGCCTCAGCACAAGGCACTGCAGGGGAGCTGGGGTCAGCCTAAATTGTTAGCTCCTGTCTACTGCAGGTGTACCCACTGACCCTGAGCACTCTGCTGAGGGTAGGGGAGTGGGTGGGGGTGTCTGAAGCAGATTTGATCCAACCTGGCTTGCATGTCTGTCTCAGGCTGGAGAAGGAATATGCTGCAATCAAAAACAAAGAGATGGAGGAGCAGATTGAGATCAAAGTAAGTCCTTCCTTTGCTCCATGCCCTCCTTGCTCTAGTGTTGTCTGAAGCACAGCAGCACACCGAGGGAAAGGTTATGGGAGCCACCTGAGTTTAACTCCAAGAGCTCATCAGATCACTGCCTCTAATGCTTCTGATTGGTGCTCCAGCACCGTTATCCAAAACTAGACCTGTAGGGACAGAGATTACAGCTTTACAGACCTTTTTCCCCTGAAAAAGATCCCATGTGCTTTTTATAAGCATAACACAGATGCTTCCCTCTTCCATCTGGCCTTTCACATTTGTGTAGCTAACTGCACTTGGGTACTGAAATTCCCCCAGCAGCTTCAGTCGGATGCCCCCTTTGTTTCCTATACGGTGGTGCTGCATGCTGTTAAACAGCTGCCATGTTCCACCCCAGAGACAGTTGCTCTTCAGAGATGAGCATGGTGATCCCTATATATACTGTCTGGGTTCATAGGATATGAAAGGCACTATATAAATGTAAGAGATTACTCCTACTTCATTCTTATGGCTGAATTTGGCGCCTACCCCAAAGCACTGGCAAAGGGTTTTTTGCACCCCAGAAGTTCTCTTTAGGTCTCTGGTCCATCACTTGCTGTGATTTCAATTATTTCCCAGTAGAGGGCAGACCCAACCTATTTAAGGCCAGGCTTGTGTACAGGAAGCTCCTGTTGATGTCTCACTTCTTCCTCTGCAGAGGCTCCGGACTGAGAACCGCCTCCTGAAGCAGCGGATCGAGACCCTGGAGAAGGTGAGAGGCATGCCGGGCCGTGTGCGAATCCACCTTCTCCACTTCCAGACTAGCTTGGCTTCCAAAAACGAGGCCTTGCACAGCCGCCTGTCCCAGCTCACTATAAACGTGCCCAGGAAAGGCAACCATTAGCCCAGGCCATGTAGGCTGCATCATAAGCTCACACCACTGCCTGGCATGTCAGTCTAATGCACTGTCAACAATAGTGATGGCTCCTAAAGGATGTCTTTGGAGCCAGGTCAAAGGGCAGGAACTAGATGTACTCTCAGGGTGACTATTAAAGTGATGCTTATGTGTTCAAACATCTTGCAATCTGGATGAGATGCTAAAGCACTTTAAATCTTACTTGCCAGGTCACTGAACCGATGCTTAGATTGTTGTTTGGTTGTTTTGGTTTTTTAAATCTTCAACTGCAGAATAAAATGTATAGAGCCTGCAGATACGCCGAGGTCACTTGTAAAAGCGTATCTCTGGAACTGACCAGAGTGCCTGGTTTCTTTTCCCATGTGGCATTGACCATACTGTAGTGTGGCTTTTAAAACCTATTTATCCTGGCCTGAAATGGATTTGATTGCCCTACCATTGAGTTTTGTACCTCAGCCTCTAATTCTGTCACTCAGCCTCACACTGTAAAATACCTCACACTACTTAGTTCTTGTGTGTTTTTTTTTAAAAAAAAAAAGACACAAAATAGCCAATCCGCACTGCTGTCCTGCATTCTGGCACGAAAGTCCTGATCTTCAGAGATGTTGAGCACCTGCAGCTCCCATCCACCTCAGTAGGTAAATGTGGGCATTCAGCACCTCGGTAAAAGCAGGCTCACGATGCTAGGTCCTCTCCCTGACAGCACTTGCCAAGATCAAGTATTTAATATAATCTTTTCAGGTGGTATGTCCTCTGTCAAGGACTCCGGCTCTCATGGATTTTCCATTGCTAATTACTACAGTCTTGTAGGACATCACTGAGAACATCTTCAAGATCTGCAGGCAGCATGTGGCCCTAAAGGCTGTCCATAGCAGCTCTCTATCCCCCTGGAACTGAAGGGTTCAGACCCAGCTAATCAATGGCAGGTTTATTGCTGGTGAATGCAATGAGCAGCTAGCCTTCTATCAAGGGAGACACTTGTTGGACAAATTCCAGTACAGGTTTGGGGTGGCTCCTGGCAGGCTGCCACTGTTTGCAACAAAAGGTAGTTAGGTGAAAAAGTTTGGACTCCCCTGTCCTAGCTGCTCTAGAAGACTTCTCGCCTTGGGTGCACTATCTCACTGGGCTCTGCTGGGTTCTCCTCCTCCTGCTGCTAAGTCTTGCTGTCCTCTGTGCTTCTAGCTGTGGTTGGAGCGCTTGTGCAATGACTTTGTTATTGTCATGTCTTTTTTTTTTTTTTCTTTCCTGCTCCATCTTTCCTTCCCTGTCTGGATCCTCCCCTAGGAGAGCGCTGCCTTGGCAGACAGACTGATCCAGGTACTGTAAAACCTTTACTTTCATCTCTCCTTTCTTGGTTTTACATTTCAGTCCAGAAACAAAACAGCTGCACCCACTCTGTGTATGATTTGCATTTGCTTCACCTGTCTTTTTACAAGGTCATAGCAGCACTCCTATGCCAGGTTCAAAGGGCTGCAAGTGCATCCTTCCTTTATCACAGTTTCAGAGGTCTTCGGGAGAGGGGACTTCTTAAACAAGTACTCGAAAAAGATTTTCAGGCCAGAGCCTCAGTTGCTATAAATCAGCAAAGCGCTATTAAAATAAAAGGGCCGGATCCCCAGTGGGTGTAAATTGGCATAGTGTTGTTGACTTCACTAGAGCACTTTCGGTTTACTCTAGCTGAGGATCTGGCCCTTGATCTTTAGGCAGACATTTGTGGAGCGGCCCCCCTGCAAAAATTATTGCCCACCCACCCCTGGCTTTGACTGACTAGCCAAGGCAGGCAAAGTGTGTGTGGAAAGGATTATTCTTGTTTTGCAGCTGGGAAACTCGGTGAAGTGACTTGTCCAGGGTTCCACAGTGAGCATGGGGCTGGGGTGGGAATTGGCATCCAGACCTTCCGAGGCTTGTGCTTCAGCTGCAAGACCATTCTTGCTGCTTAAATGACACCACGCTGTCAGGTATGCGTGTTGCCAGTCTTCGGCCAAGCACCAACTAGGGCAGAGAAGGTAATTCTGACAGCCACAGAGCTGGCCCTTCCACATCAGGCAGGAGCCAGGGTGAGGTGTGGGTGGGCAGCCCTGTCTGCTATACCTGGCTGGAGGATTCCAGAAATGCCCAGCTGCTGTAAAGCACAGGAGGGTCCCTTTAACCACTGGGGCACAAGGTTGGGTGTGGGGAGCGCATCCCGTGATCTGGTGTAGCAAACCTGAGCAAAGTGGGTCCCTACTATAACTGTGGTTCCTGCAGGACTTACCACTGTAACTATGCCACTAGCACAGTAAGCTCCAAAGTGCCCTGCAGGGGCAGGTGGTTCCGCCTCCAATTGCCTCTGTATAAATCCTTGGTATGCCCAGATCTTGAATCCTGTGTGCAGATGTGGTCGCCCCATCTCAAAACGAGATATATTGGAATTGGAAAAGAGCAACAAAAATGATGAGGGGTATGGAACAGCTTAAGACTGGGACTTTAAGAGAGAGAGGTCTATAAATTCAAAACTGGTGTAGAGAAAGTAAATAAGGAAGTCTTGTGTTATGAAGCATAAATAACAACAACTAGGGGTTACCAAATGAAATTAATAAGCAACGGGCTTAAAACAAGCAAAAGGAAGTATTTCTTTACACAACACCCAGGCAGCCTGTGGAACTCCATGCAGGAGGATGGTGTGAAGGCCGAGACTATCACAGGGTTCAAAAAAGAACTAGATAAATTCATGGAGGATAGGTCCATCAATGGCTGTTAGCCAGGATGGGCAAGGATGGTATCCCTCGTCTGTTTGCCAGGAGCTGGGAATGGGCAACGGGATGGATCATTTGATGATTTACCTGTTCTGTTCATTCCCTGTGGGGGAACTGGCATTGGCCAGTGTCAGAAGACAGGATACTAGGCTAGATGGACCTTTGGTCTGACCCAGTTCTTACGCAAGGTGGGTCAATTCTTGTGTATGCAGTATAAGCAGCCCTTGCATGGCCCTTCTTCTCCCCTGCCTCCGACATGAAGGAGCAATGAGCCTTGTTTTACTATATGTCCTAGTCAACTCTAGTTAAGAGGTCACTGGGGCAGTGTGATGAAGAGGAGACCCACAGTGCTGTGCGATGAGGGTGGGGGAAGACTCTAACTTTGATACCCATCGCCCCTGACTCCTAGAACTAGAAGATGGGAAGGACCCCAGCTGTGCCTCGCTTCAGTCAAAACAAATTCAGGGTTGGAAACGCCCACCTCACCTGCAGTCACTGTGGAAGTCTGCATTGCCATCTAAAAGCTGGGCCAGGGTCTTCAGTGCAAAGCCCACAAAGATGGGGCAATGGAAGCCACTGGCTAACAGCATGAAGCTTCTGAGGCCAACTTCCTGATTGTATTGCAGCTCCCAGCTTTGCTGCTTCTACAGGAGCCAGGAGTGAGAGCCTCTAGAACACGCTAGCATTAAAAGTAGCGGTGGGATTAGCACAACCACTTATGTACATTAAGTATGTCGCTGAAGCTAAATTACTACAGCTTAGTCTCCACACTAGTTTAACTGAAGGGGTGAAGTTACACCAATGCAAACTCCTGTGCAGGCACTTAAATGTATGTAAACCTGGTTTGTATCAACTTAGCTTAAGTCTGTTTCTTCCTATTTTAAGCTACATTGACAAATTGGGTTTGAATGAAGTTTTATGAGTGGCTACATAACGGGTTTGTACTGATTTAAGTAAAGTGGCTTTAGTTAAACTGGTGCAATGTTGAGGACACTGAGGAAGGCGTTCACACTGGTGTGCATTCCTCTTCTGGGAGCAGGGGTTGATGGCTGTGAGTTCGTCATGCTATTCTTTAAGCGCCAACAATTTGCTTAGTGCTGTAGAAGATGCAAATTGAAGAGAGAAAGCAAAGTCATGGGAAGGACAAGGCAGGAATAACTAGCCCTGCCTGTGTTAAGGAAACTCACCCTTGTGTAACTAAACTGCTGTAATTAAATCACTGCACCCCTCTGAGATGCAGTGTACCTTAATCTGGTAATTAACACCTATGTTAGTACCAGTTCTGCATATCATTACTGGTTGCACTCGAGCAGCTACTTTGATTTATTATTTGTGTTATTATAACACCTTGGAGCCCCAGTCATGGCTCAGACCCTCATTTTGCTAGTTGCTGTACAAACACCCAACAGAATGATGGTCCTTGCCCCAAAGAGCTCCCCATCTAAGACAGTAGTCCCCAAACTTCTGAGAGTCAGGCCCCTCCTTCCCCCTGTCCATACCCTCCCGCCCCTCCAGGGCCAGGAGCAGGACTGCAGCTCTGGAGGGAGGAGGAAGCAGACGGGGTAAGGGGGCCGAGGCTGTGGCAACAGCTGGGAGTGGGGCTAGGGCCAGAGTTGTGGCCAGGAGCGGAGCTGGGAGTGGAGCCGCAGCTGGGCCCCCAGTTGGGGGTGGAGCAATGGCAGGGATGGGGGCAGTCATGGGGCTGGGAGCCGGGGCTGCGGCTGGGGGCAGGGCTGGGTGGTACTCCCTCCCTGCCCCCTGTGAGGGCTGGCCTGGTCCACCTTGCCCTCACGAACATTCCTCCTTGCTCCCCTAAGGGGCACAGCCCAGAGTTTGGGGACTTCAGATCTAAGACAAGAGGCAGCAGATGAATATCAGCCAACGAAAGCAGTACAAGAAAACAGTGAGACAGTACTGGACAGCCTGATCGGCAGTGCGCTCAACACACCAGCAGTCTCCCAAGCATCCAGAGTTTTGTAGAATTGTGGCAAAGGAGCGTTTGAAAGAGGACAGTGGCTTTGTGGGTATTTACGGAGAACTCCCAAGCTTGGGGGAAGGGGGGGAGAAAGGGGCTTGCTGTAGTGATCCCACTCAATTTTGGTTGTGTAGACTGCCTCAGCTAGGGCCACATTCTCATTTACTCCAGCACCCCTTTACACCACTGATTGTGTTCACTTCATGCTGCCAGCACAGTGTTCAGCAGAGTCAGCCCCCTTAGCTCTTCTTAGCTGAGAACTCTCCCTCTTCGGGTGTAGCACAGCAGTGGGGAGTCTGTCGCGACACCACTGGGCCACCCTCAGGGGGAGGGAGCGTCATGGACTCTTTAAGTCAAATCATGAGAAGTGTGGCTCTTGGCCAGAGGAAGATAAAAGTCCCAGGGCAGTTTTCCTGAGCAGTGGGTCTCAATGAAACAAAAGAAACCTAACCAGAATGCCTCTTGAATTACAGCCCTCAGCCCCAGTGCATTCCTCAATGCCAAGTCCTCTGCCTCATCCAGGGCTTGCTCAGGAGTCTCCTTGGTTGGAGGAGACCACTATAACTTCCCTCACCTGGGAGGCCCAGCTATCAGTGCCATCTCCTAGCAAGCCACAGCTCCCAGCTCTTTACCCTGGCAGGCTTTCAAGGCCAGCTTCCTCCATTGTGCCCAGAGAAGAGGTTTCACCCCTTCCTGCATGTCCCACACACCCATGTCACAGAGCTGTGAGGAGAGGTTTGAACCAGGAGAAGGGGCAATGGGTAGGTGGACCAGGCTGGAGGGACTGCTGAATACAGAGATGGGAGTGGGAGGAGACATGAAGGCTGGCATTGTTTGTAGAGCTGGTGTGATAAGGTCTAATGTAGCTGTTATCTCGTTAGTACTAATACTTCATATTTACATTGCAAAACATTTCTCATGCCAGCTGCAGACAGCTCCTCTGCAAGAGCTGCCACCTCTGGGGTGGAGAGAGGTAGCTAGTAGCCACGTAAGGGCGATGAGAGCAGATTTTGTCTAGAAACTGTCACTGAGCCCGCTGTTGGTGAAAAATGTGGTGGTTCTCTTCACCAAGTAGATGGGACCCTGTGTCTGTACCCTGGTGAACATGAGAGAACCCGATTGCCCTCTGAGAGACCGGGCTAAATCAACCCTATGGAGCTGAGAACAGAGGCTTCGAGGGAGGAAACAGAGATCATCCACCGGGTGGCGGGCACTGCCAGCTCTCAGCACCATTATGATGATAATTTAACATTTAGCTGGTCATAGCAGCTGGAGCCCAATCACATCGGTGCCTTATTTTGCCAGGCACTGCACCCACCCACATGCAGAGTAAATGACCCCCATTGGCAGGGTGCTAGGTGCTGCACACACCCAAAAATGACCCTACAGAGTAAATGGCCCCATGCACATGCATACACAGGCTTTATGATCTGCACTGGGTGAGGCACATGTGCACCCATGCACAGGGTAAATGACCTTTTGTGCAAGTTTTGCACCCGTCCCTCTGCCCAATACAGTATCCTAGGGCCTTTCAATTTCTCACCCATCAGGAAGTCACCAGAGCCTGATGCTCATTCTTAGGATTTCTGGGATAGAGGATCCTCCAATCTGGTGAGAGAGGGTCAGTGGGAGAGCCAGCAGCCCCTGATTCCAAATCCCTCCCCTCTGCTCTAAGCACTACACTATGCTGCCCCTTGAGTACAATAAATACAAGTCAGGTGATCTAGTTCCCTGCTCTAACCAATAGAGACGTTGTCTCCCAGTGCTGGGAATAGAACCCAGGAGTCCTGGCTCCCTGGTGGCACTCATCCTCTTGCTAGCAGGATGTTTGTAGGCCAGTCTGATTAGTAACTGATTTTTTTGGAGGGGGTGTTTTGTCCAAGCACATCAGTGAATAAATGAGACATTGTGGCCCAATGGACAGGACAGGGTGCTAGGCGTCAGGCCCCCTGTACATTCTAATCCTGGGCTTTCCACTGACTAATGTGAGCTTAGGCAAGTCACTTCCCCCCACCTTTATGTGCCTCAGTTTCCCCATCTGTTTCCCCCATTTACTCACTACTCTAAAGCAGTGTGGCCTGTGCATGAAAACTGGTCTGAAAGGGATGAGCGTTAATATGTTGTATGCCTCCTTGTAAAGCAGGCAAGCATTTGTCCCAAGGTCACAGTTGTGGAACCCCAGAGGTTCCCCCACTCTCACCACTAGACTGCACTCCCCATCAAGATCTGAGACTCTAATCCAGGAGTCCTGAGTCCCATCCCTCTGATCTCACTCGATCACACTCTTCTCCCAGAGCTAGAAATGCAACCCAGGAGTCCTGACTCCCAGCTCTGTATACTTTAGCTGCAAGACCCTGTGGCAAGTAGTACCTTTATACTCAGAAGGGGTAACTGGCACTGGAGCATTGGCAGCAGAAGGTTGGGCAGCTGCTGACAGAGCTGTCTAAGGCACAGGCGGCCCCTTGGGGAATTCACTTCTGACCGGTAAATCTGATCCCACTGGGCTGTGATCCCAGCTACTGCATGTGGCCCAGAGAGAGGTTTACCATGCAGATGCACATGGAGAATGTTGAAGGTGTTTCCTTTGACATCCTCTTTCCTTCTCCTCTTTCCCCCTCCACCTCCCCCAGGGCCAAGTCACCCGCGCACAGGAGGCCGAAGAGAATTACATCATCAAGCGAGAGCTGGCGGTGGTGAAGCAGCAGTGCAGCTCAGCCACGGAGAACCTGCAGAAGGCCCAGAGCACCATCCGGCAGCTGCAGGACCAACAGGTGAGGAAGCAGGCTAGGGTGGCACTGCTGGGGTGGGAGCATGACACAGGGAGCCCGGTGGCACTAAAAATGCAGGCCTGGGGATTGGCCCTGCTTACCGGAACCCCTGGACTAGATGGGCAAAGCAGCTGTAAGCCCTGATGTGCAGCTTACCCTTGGGCAAATAGCAGCGAGGCCTGCCCATGCTAGTGCAGCTGCACATCTAGCTGGGTATGATTTAGCCACACGATGCCATCTTGGGATCCTGCATCCCAGATGTTCAGGGAGCTGTGATTTAGCTGCAACAAGAGAATGTAATATTTGTATTAGGGTAGCACCCAGAGACCCCAACTAAGATTGGGGCCGTGTAGTGCCAGGCACTGCACAGACAATCCCTGCCCTGGAGCTTACACTCTAATGACGCAAAGGAAAGATTAATAGCCCCATTTTATACCTGGGGAAACTGAGGCACAGAGCTGTGCCCAAGAAGCATTTGGTAGAGCTAGGACTTGAACCAACATCTCCTGAGTTCTAATTCAGCACTTTAACCACAAGACCATATTTGGTCTTTGGACAGGGCTTATGGTGTATAGATTTAAATCAGTGATTTAAATAATTGATTTTAATCTTATTTTGTGTTTGCACTTTTTAGTTATTGTTCTAAAGAGGCGTTGATTCTCATGGGTTGTTAAACATTAAAACATGTTGATTTCCACCAAACTATAAGCTTTACCCTAAACTTGGAACTTCATTTTTCTAACCAGCAGGGTACACTATATTTATACACTTTTATTTACACAGTTATAGAGCTTAACATTCAGATTATTCAGAGTCTTAATGTTTACTTTTTTATAATGTTATAAAATGGTAAATGATGCATTTATTTACTACATGATTTTTTTATTTGTGAAGTTTGTCAAGCTCTATTTGGATGGAAACTGGAGTCTAATTTAAAATGTGCCAAAAAAAATATTTTTTTTAAATATTAGTTAAATAAAACTACCTTAAATGTTCTGGATACGTAAGAAAAATAAATTAATCAAAACACATTTTTCATTTAAAACTAATTTATTTATTGAACAAAGAAAGTATTATCTGACAATGAGTAACTGCTTCTGGTAAACATGTCCTTCAAGATTTTAATATACAGCGTATGTAAAGCTTGTTTCTCACCAACAGTAGTTGGTCCAATAAAAGATATTACCTAACCCATCTTGTCTCATCGAGATTTTAGAACTAGCAGATCTCATCCTCTAACATCTAGTTTTTATTCATAGATTGGAAAAGGTAAACAAGTTTTCCTCCTTTTTCAACTCCCAATTGGTTTCTTAACTTTCAGTGAACTAGTCATTGAACTGAACTATTTGAATAAACTGAAATCAAGAAAATATTCTCTTTGCACCTGTAGAAGAAGCTACTGCTGTCATAAACTCACTTAGTACTTCAACAGACTCTGGTTGCAGGTGCTGAGCCCAGTGTCTTCCACCAGTTCAGTGGTTTGACTTTCTTTAAAACTTTAGCAGCAAACTTGTATTGTTTAATATTAAATGTTTTGTTTTAATTTAAACTATTTTAATAGATTACAGTCTGTTTAGGCCTTAACATATATTGCCATAACTTCAAATTTAATTTTAAATAGCATCATTTTTAAAAAGGAAAAATATGCACTTTAAATTTTAAATAATCCAATGTATGTTTTGAAAAATCAGTTGTTTTTTATTTATTTTTATTTTTTTAAATCGGTGATGGTGCCTCTGCTGGTTCCACTTTGGTCACTGTTCTCTATAGTCAAACTCTCCGTCTTGCAAGAAGCAGTGGAGGTGAGCTTGTGGATTTCAGCAGTGGCCCTGGAGATGGGTGATGTAGCAAAGGTTGCTTTTGTGATCTGCATCTGTGGAGCAGCTTGCTGCACACGTGTTACTCATGCTGAATCCAGACCAAAGCCGAAATTCAAATCTTGCCCTAACAAACAGCTGGAGTGTACCCTTTAGCAGGGAGCCCCCACTCTGGGGCTGAGCTTGCTATAACACAGTTAATATCTGTACTGTGAAAATAACTAGAGAGGAAGGACACAGGATGGCCTTGTGGTTAAGGCCTTGGGCTGGGACTCCGATCTAGATTCCATTCTCAGCTTTGCCACTGACTCTCTGTGTGAGCTTGGACAAGTCCCTGCATGTCTCTTGGCCCCAGTTCCCCACTTGTAAAAGATGGATAACAATGCTCCCTTCCTTTGTCTTTTCAGACTCTGAGCTCTTTGGGGCATGGACTGTCTCTCATTCTGTCTCTGTGCAGCACTGGGGCCCTGATCTCAAATGAGCTTTCTAATTGCTGCTACAATAATTTTGGACATGTACTGTTGATAGCTGTGGGCATTAGAGCTGCTGTGAAGTCAGGGCTGAACCACTTAGTGGAAGTTACAGAGATGAAAGCAAAGCAAAAGCTAAGTGTGTGTGGGAGGGGCTCTTGGTGGCTGTGATGGTCTCACATACACACACTCCCTTGTAAAGGTCACCATGTCTCAGCACATTGCTGAGAGCCTGATCTCTTTGCCACCTGTTGCCTGTCTTTGGCAGAAGCTTTTTGATCAGGGCTTCTTCTGAATCTCACAGGTGTCCTTGCAAGTGGGAAAAACGGCCAAGCAGTAGGTTGTTTTTTCTTGGGTGGGGGGAGGGCTTCGAATGCCCCCCTTCTTTGTGCAACTGAAGTCTTTGGTATTTTACCCCATCAAAAAATGCAGAGCTCTCACCAAATGGAGACAAGTGCTTAAAACAGTGCTCAGCGGCTCTTCTTCAGAAAGAGCCCCAGGTGAAAGCTCTCCAGGAGAGAACGCAGGGTTGTGTGGTTACAGGGAGAACAATAGTACCTAGAAAGCAGACCTGCCTATGGTGGATGGGCAGAAAAAAAGAACCTAGAGGTTTGTCTGCTTCATGAGATCTTCTGGCTTCTGGCTCTTCTGGTTCATCCAAAATGGGTTCTTTGTGGGAAGGAAGGGCTGGTCTTCTGGTCAGAGCACGGGACTGGGAATCAGGACTCCTGGGTGCTGTTCCTGGCTCTGAGTGGGGTCTAGTGAGTTAGCAGGGGTCTGGGTGGTAGGACTCTTGGGTTCTATTTCTGGTTTTGCCACCGACTGTGTGACCTCAGGCAAATCTCAACACCTCTCTCTGCCTCAGTTTCTGCAGCTGCAAATGCGGATAACAGTTCTCTACACAGCAGGAACATTGTAATACCAAGTTACTTAACGTCTGTAAACGTTGGGATGTTCGAGAGGGAGACGGGCAGAGTGTTGCTGTTAAATGCGGAGCGTGTTGAGGCACAGTGTTACACTAGAAATGTCTCTTCCATTCCATGGGCAACTGACTCATTCCAGAGGTACAACCCTACAGAGGAGAAGTCTGATGGAAGCCATAGACCCCGGGAGGGGAGCTGATAGCTGGAGAGGGATAACTGTTCACCTCTGGGCATAAACCAAAGGTGTCAGTTCACATGGACTGTCCCATATGAGAAATCTGTGGCAAATGGGCTGAGTGAAATGAGGGAGTCCCCTCCCACCTGAGCCTTGCGCTGCAGAGAGCTCTTCCCTCTTGGGCAGATCTGGGAACATCTCAGGCTGCTAAGCAAAGCACCAGACCATCCAGGAGAAGAATCCTACACTAGCTGAGGGGAGGGTGAGAAGCTGTGACCCAGCTGGCCTTTCCCATCTTTAATTCACCAATCCTAGGGGAGTTCACAGCTGGATTGGTTCTGAGTTCAGCTTCTGAGAAGACGGGGCTTTGCCACACTGGAGCAGAACATTGGTCTATCTACTGTGGCAGAGGCCACTACACGAGGCATCAGAGCAGCCTCTCCTTTGGACCATCAGTGGTGACAGCCCTTCCTGGCAGTTCTTTTCAGATCCTGGTGGTGGCTGATGAGGGGGATTGGAAGTGGGGGACTGGGTCTCCGGAGACTGAAAGAACTGGAGAACCACAGCTTCATAGAAAGCGGAACCTTCTCACCCCCCATGCCTCCTTCCTCCTTCACGCATCTGCAGCACTGTGGAATTGACCAGGTGCATTGTGGTGGGAGATTCCTTCCTGAGCCCATACTGGCAATCAGTGTGTGCCCCAACATGAGATCTGATAAACCCCATCATCTCCGTTCACATGACAACGGCCACAAAACTCTCCAGCCTGCCTTTAAACCAGCTATGGTATCAGACTCTGTAACCTCCCCTCCCATTGGCTGGCAATACGCAGAGTGATCACAGACAAGCCCTGCGAGTGCCCATCTAGTCCATCCACCCATAGAGGCAAGGGCAGGGACCGAGGTCCCCACATCTTGCTCCCCTCGGCAGGGATGGTTGTTTTCCTCCTCCCCCCCCAGCATATTCCTCTCCTGTGGGGTTTGCAGCTGCACTCACTCAGCATGGGGGGGATCCGGTTGGGGAGGGTTCTTGCTTCACTGATGAGAGATGATGGTTCTGCCACTCAAGCTTCGTGCTGGATAGGGTTGGCTTGGATCTGGGTTAAGGTTTGAGGCCAAACGGGGGCCAGCTGATATAAATTGCCACTGACTCTGATGCAGCATCCCACCAGCCGGGGATCTGGCCCCATTGACTACAATGGAGCGATGCTGGTTTATACACCAGCTGGGGATTCGGACCCATTAACTCCAATGCAGCGATGGCGATTTGCACCATCCGGGGATCTGGCCCCTAAAACTCTGATTCAAGGGTGCTGAGATCTCACACCTTGCTGGCGCAAGTCTTCTGACCCAACCAAAGCAGAACCAGAAATTAGTCCCCTTTTGATTTTGAGTCCAACCTAAAACCACAGCTACAGAGGGGTGGTTTTGAATGCGAGGCCTCCAATCCAAAACGCTCCAAAATTCAAAGAGTGTTGGGTTCAAGGTTGCATCTGGTTGCAAGGAGAGGTCTCCGCCCCTTCCCCCAAGGGCTGGGTTGGATCGTGTTTAATTCTCCCCCAGAAAACAAGCTGGTGTTTATCTGATGAACTGCCAACAGCTGCGATAGCACAGACGGTTACAGTGGGTAGGAGCTATGCCAGCGCTCCCCCAGTCTTTCCCCCAGCGGAGGTTGCTGTGGTTGAGGCGTGCTCTGGAGAGTAGCACTCTGCTCAGATTGGGTGGGGTGGGGTGAGAGTGAAGAGCCAGCTGGATCCCGCTACAGGAGAGCCTACATCAGCCAGCAACGGTATCCCCACCCAGCTACCCTTTTAGGGGCCCCAGAGTGTCGCATAAGCAGCCTCATGGCCTGCCTCCTCCTTGGAGTGTGTCTAGTCCCTGCCAGAACTGTGGCCACTGGAGAAAAGGTTCAGAACGAGATCCAGAGCAGCCATCACATTCAGGTGCTAAGTGTCTAACCCCATCAGGCAGTGCACGGTACAGTGATGGGAGTTGGGTCCATTTGCCCCATAGCTCAGCAGGGACTGACAAGGCAGCAGTCACCTGGCTCTTAAGAATCACCCCCGTCCCAGCTGCCCAGGTGTCATGTTAATGGGTCCCCAGAAGCCAAGTCCTGGACAGTTTGGTCCAATGTGAAGCCTTAACGGGAAATCTCAGAGCATGCAGCTAGGGGGCACCGTGCTGGCCTTCACTGTGATTCTTGGATGAGACACAAGACCAAGGCCTTGAAGGCTTATGGACATTAAAGATCCTAAGAACATAAGAATGGCCATACTGAGTCAGACCAAAGGTCCATCCAGCCCAGTATCTCGTCTGCCGACAGCAGCCAATGCCAGGTGCCCCAGAGGGAGTGAACCTAACAGGTAATGATCAAGTGATCTCTCTCCTGCCATCCATCTCCACCCTCTGACAAACAGAGGCTAGGGACACCAGTCCTTACCCATCCTGGCTAATCGCCATTAATGGACTTAACCTCCATGAATTTATCTAGTTCTCTTTTAAACCCTGTTATAGTCCTAGCCTTGTGGCCCTTTCTGCAAAAGTGGGAGTGTTAACCCTGGTGCCCAGTCAGACTAATGCTTCATTCACCTCTTACAACCTTCAGCTGTAACACTGCTGTACATCTGTTACCCAGTGCCACGTACCACCCCAGAGCTGCTGCATTGCAGTGATGGGCACAGTAGTCGCTTCAGAGGGCACATCTACACGAAGAGGGACTCCAGACCTGGGCAGCGAGAGTGGCGGGGGGAGGTGAGCAGAGCTGTCGGATCATGGGTGCAGCTTAACATTGCGCTAGGCCCCCAAAGTGCAGATCTGTGTCTGTAATCCTGCAATCTGCCATCCTTCTCCCTGCCCTACAGGGCTGCCAGGGGAGTTCCTTCCAGCGGCCTCTCTCGATTGTCCTGCATTGAATATGGGGGTGTACTTGTGGATAAAAATTGGCTATGTGTGCTTGAGCATGTCTCCCCCTAGAGGCTGGCCCCTTCAATGAGAACAGCCTTGCTCTCGCTAGAGGAGTTCCTCACTTGGTAGAGGCCTGTGATTTCAGTGCTAAAGATCCCCTCCCTGGTTAACAATGCCTGGTTTGGGTTTCTCTGCTTGCTCACAGGGAAACCCCCGGTTCACAGAGGATTTTGTGAATCACCTGGAAACAGAGCTGGAGCAGTCGCGTCTGAGGGAGACTGAGACACTGGGCGCACTCAAGGAGATGCAGGACAAAGTGCTGGACATGGAAAAGGTGTGTGTGGGGAGGGAGAAATCCCTGCTCCAGCATTGTTTAAACATGCAGTGGGAGTCAAGGGGGGAGCAGCCATGAGCAGCCTGTGCCCCTATAACTTCCTGTGAATCTGTTACTTTTATAGCATGGGTTGTAAAACTGAGGCCTTTGATGGCTTCAGGGTCATTAAAGATCCCGTGATGCTTTCCATAAAAGTGGAGCTGTTAGCCCAGCCCTCCTGGTCCAGTACCATAGAAGGGTTTTGCCTACTTAGACCCTCTCCTCCCTGTAGTTTCAGCTAGATGTGGGATTTTCCATCCTCCTCTGATGTGTAGTTAAACAGCTGCTGTGTCCCCCAAGAAGTGGGTGTATTTAAGTGAGAAGTTAAGTGAACCCTGTGTAGTTTGCAGAGTGCATTGGGGTCTTTCAGGATGAAAGGCATAAGGGGTCAGATGCTCAGCTGGGGTAACTCAGCATAGTGCTATTGACTTCAATGGAGATATTGCAGCTGATGTCATTTGGGGATCTGGCCTGAGATATTCACTGTGATGCTACTGATCTGTGCCATGTGGAGTTAGGCTGGTGAAGTGCATGCCTGATGTTTAATTGTAGTTCACAATCCTAAGCAAAGGAAGTCCTGAGCTAGACTCAGCCTTCCTTTTAGTGGGGCCTGAATTGAGTTGATAGCAGCTGCTGTGCGTATCACAGTGATTAAAGGAGGAGTTGAAGATAACCTGTATTCCCTGAGTGCAAGGGTTCTCAAACTTCATTGCACCGTGACCCCCTTCTGACAACAAAAATTACTACACAACCCTACGAGAGGGGACCAAAGTCTGAGCCCGACCAAGCCCCACCGCCGCAGCGGGGAAGCCAAAGGTCTTCAGCCTTGGGCGGGCATCTGTAACCTGAGCCCCGCTGTCCAGGGCTGAAGCCCTCGGGCCTTGGCTTCAGCTCCAGGTGGTGGGGCTCTGGCTTCGGCTTCAGTCTTGGGCGGTGGGGCTCCAGCCACGGGCCCCAGCAATTCTAACACCAACCCTGGTGACCCCATTAAAATGAGGTTGCAACCCACTTTGAGGTTCTGACCCACAGTTTGTGAACTGCTGCCTGAGTGCCTTTCAGCCTGAAGGACCCCACGGGACTTAGCTTCGTCTGCAGAGGTCAAACCTACCCCACTGAAATTCAGTCATCTTTTGAGGGTGGAGCATTTGATCAATGGCACCAAGCAACACTAAGGGAGAATTTAGGACAGGAAATGAAGAAGAATCCCAGTTATGACCTATGCAGCACCTGGCTCAACAGGCCTCTGATCTCAGCTGGGTTCTGTGTAGCTCCCAGCCTTCTGAAAGGCAGTGCTTCCGTTGCAGAGTGCCCCTGATACCACACTGGGGCACAGCTTTAACCCTTAAAGCCACCCTTAACCCTTCCTGCAGCACCCTGGATGTTCCTTGGTGGTTTCCCATCCAAGTGCAAAGTTGGGCTGATGCTTCCTGACTTTTGAGGTGTGACCTGATCACAGCACAAGGCTGATCATGCCTGCTTTTTGTGACTCTTACTTTATTTGCCTCACTCAGGCTGCAGGTATCTTTAGTATGTCTTCTGTTGAATCCATTTCACTAGCAGTGAGAAGCAGTGTGGGCCATGCATAGGAGGAGTCAGGAGACCTGGGTCTTTTTTCAGCTCTGCCACTGACTTGCTGTCTGGCCTTAGGCAAGTCACTTCCCCTCTCTGTTTCAGTGGGATCCCTGAACTCAATCAAGGCTTCTGGATGCTGCTATAAATTAATAACTGGTGGCTGTTTTTACTCAGCCTGAATGTTCTGCTGAGAATAGCGTTTTATCACACACACACACACACACACACACACACACCCTCCTGAACTGTTTGGGGGTTATATTAAGAAGGCTCCCTACCCTACACAGCATCTACCTGGACCCATTCAGTGTCCCCATGGACACTGAACCGAGACAGGATCTCATGCAGTCAAGATTTTCTGCCCACATTTCTTTTTCCTTGACCATCCTGCAATAAGTGATTGTACATTTGATTTATTTTTTCCTTTGCGGTCACAACTGGGATTAGATTTGAAAACCTCTGAAGATGGTTATCAGAGCATGATTAAAAATAAAAGCAACTAGATAAACCCTCCCCTTCCAGAAAAGGCCTTGCCTTGTAACCATTTCCTTCCTGCATGGTTGTAAGTTGCACGTCAGCACACTTTTGTGCTTCACAAAACCAGACCAGGTCTGTCTGCAAAGCCTGGCAATGGGAAGGCTACATAGTTACTGCCGGGTCAGTTTCAGGCCTGGGCTGCAATCCTATGGGAGCAGGAGAGGGGCAGCTCAGAGCGTGAACATGGTGCTAGTGGAACTCTGACACAGCAGACCTGACCCAAAGCCAGCAGCCTTAACTACTCGAGTGGGAGATCGGTGCCAATCCAGTTTATATCACAAAACCCACCTGTTGGCACTAATCTGCTCCCCCCCAAACAGCCTTGGATGAAAGGCCAAGAGCTAAAGGGCCAGGGGGGTCCCAGCCTCCCCAGTCCAGTGGGGTCTATAATGTTCCCAAATGCACTTGGGCCTCCTTTCAGGAGAGAGTAAGGGCTGGGTTCAGGATATGGAGCCTTCAATGTGAGTGGGAAGGGAAAAAGGCAAGGAGTAGCCTGCTCAGCACACACTTAGTAAAGCGAAGCAACCTCAGCTAAGTAGGTTCAGTCCAATCCGGTACATGGGGCTCCCCCATTGGATGCAGATGGGACTGAGTGCCACAGAGACACACAAGAGGGTGCCATGGGTCACAACCCAAGGGCCAAAGGTTCCCTCACTCCTCCACACAGCAAGACCCATCCATCAAGATACCTTCAGGGCCCCAATCTGAGCACCTCACGGTTACCTATTGAATTCATCCTCCCAGCATGGCAGGGAAGGATCATCATCCCAATTGGCCTGAGGTCACCCAGGGAAAGCTAGGAATTGAAGTTTCTATTATTATTATTATTTTATTTATTAGGTATAATACATAAGCATCTGTCATGGCCCAGGACCTCCTTGTGCCAGGTGCTGTACAAACACAGAACAAAAAGACAGTTCCTGCCCCAAAGTTTGAAATCTACTAAGTCTCAGTCTACCACCTTAATCGTAGGACCATCCTTCCTCTGCCTTGCAGCCTTGCTGTGATCTAGCCAGAGACTGGGCCTGAATAAACCCCCCTTATTCTAAGTCCTCCAGACATTGTGGGGGCTTGAAGTCTGATAACAGACCTGAATCTAAATACTGCAAAGGATCCCCATCCTTATAGCAGGCTGAGCCGAATGTCAGATCCCCAACCCTCCACTTTTGGGGGTGGTCTGTCCAGAGCTGAATTTCTGTACCTTAAATCTAACCTCTAGCTTGGGCTGAGCTGATGCTGGAGCACCTCATCTTAGCTGATCAGAGCTGTGAGAATCAAGTCCTCCCACCCTTTTAACACCCCGACAGGCCCCGAACCAGCCCTTCCTGTTGCAGCTTGCACTGCGATCACACTGGAGCAACCTGTGAGAAAGCCCATGGGGGCTTGGGAGCTCAAAGAATGACTCAAGGCCTCACCCAACACATCAGTGTGAAAACCTCTGAGGCGTGGGGTGAGGAAAGAGCTGGACCATGCATAGCCACGTGTGTGACACCCCTGCTGGGTCCCCATTTGTCCTAGGAACCAGACGGGCCCAGGGTTTATTTGACTAACAGATGTTGCAGTCTTACCAGACAGATGTGTGATTGCTCCATTCTAAGTGGGGTCATCACTTCCCCCCCCTCCCATTACACACACACATCTGTCCTCTCTCCTGATAGTCCCATGAAGCAGAGGGAGACAGAGAAGCAGCTGCTTCTGCTCCGAACAGACATCTTTGCACACAGTTGGTGGCAGGGTGGTGTTTTCTCACTGCTGATTGATATTACGGTTTGACCTACAGGCTGCAATTGGTGACCAGGGCCCCATTGTGCCAGGCACTGTGCACACACAGCACTAAGATGTTCAGCACCTAGCACAATGGGGTCCTGCTCCCTGCCTGCAGCTCCTAGGGCTACCGTGATACACCAAAGAAATAATAGCACCTGTCCCTGCTCCTAGAAGTTTGTCATCTAAGTATAAGATGAGGGATGGCAGGTAGATACTGAGGGACAAGGGTGTACCTAGTGACACTTGAGCTAGTTATGATTAGTAGCATGACAGGAGATCAGTATGAGCCATGTTGCTGCTTGGAGTATTGAGCCCAGGCAGATGAAGGGGATGACTGTGATTGCCTTCTCACGGTATGAACCCCAGGGTTCATGGTGGGTGCAGGGCCACTGGCCCCCCAGCACCAGTTCAGAAGAGATGAACTCGCAATCACCAAACTTTACCCTGCCCCCTCACGCCTCCCCTGCAGCTTCCAGCATGTGATTTCTGCTCCAGCAGAGGTGAGATAACACCTCATTTGATCGCTTTCCTGCTGAGCACGGGGGCAGTGTCTGAAACCCACTGGAAGCCTCCCCTGCTTGTGCACTGTGTGTGAATCACTCAGCAATCACAGAGCTCCTTGGGTGGCTTTGTCTGCACTGGCAGCCAGAGCCTCCGCTGCTGTAAACCGGCACAGCTCTATGGACGGATTCCCATGGGGCAGCGCTGATTTATACCAGCCAGGGATCTGCCCCTGGGATTTCAGCCACTGGTTCAAACCCAGCATAAAGATTGTTTCCACCAGCACAGCTCACCCTGGTGTAAAGCCAAGATGAGCTGCACCAGTTCAGACCAGATCTGCCCTTGTGATCAGCACTGGTGCAGCTTCTCCAGGGCTGAAACCACAGTGTAGACGAGGCCTCAGCTCACTGCTCCCTAGCGTGTTATAGAAAAGCCACTCGGTTGACCCCCCTTTCCAACAGTGCCTAAGGGCTGATGAGAGTTCAGAGAGGCTCTGCTTGGGCTGTGCTAATGCCTGTCCTCTTTTCTTCTGTAGCTGGGGGTTTGCAGAGCGCGCTCAGCCCTGCTGCAGTTGTTATAGTCAAGAAGTGGGTATAAACATGAGCCCCTTCTTGCTACCCAGGCTGGACTGTCCCTTTACAGCAACAGGGCTGTATGGACGCCAGTGGAATTCCACCATTGTGAGCAGAGAGCAGGCCTCGGGTCTCTGCCCCTGCTCCGATCTTCTCACTTTGTGCTGCTCTAGACAAATCCTAGGAGATATCTCCAGGGGAGCGAGCCAGAGCCTGTCCCATCTCCTGAACTGTCAGCCAGTGGTCTGGTTTCTCTAGAACAGCCACCGTGTTGGGGACTGCGCTTCCAGCAGGGTCAGGGTGCAAACATGGCTCTCTCTAGATGGGACCAGGTTGTGTCCCCACCATGCCAGGGCTAGAGCTGCCCATTAGGCCATGCTGCTGTCCCTTTTTGTCGGGAGATCCCACCAGTAGGAAACTTGGAGCCACCTGGGATATCCTTCTTTGCCCTCTGCTTACAGCCGGGGTGGGAGTGCGGCCTGCTGAATATTAGGGGGTGGGGGTGGCCTTGCGGTCTCAGGGAGCTGCTTCCAGGAGCTAGGTTGGGGGTCACACAGAGCAGCATGTCACTCTGCACTCCAGCAGCACTTCCAAAGGCTCCAACCCTAGCCCCAAATTATATGAGTGCGCGGCTGTGGGGCTCGTTCCCTGCCCACACCCACCCATGGGAGCACCCTCAGTGCCCACAGAGCCTGGACGTGGAAAGGTGGGCAGCACAGTGCAGTGGTCAGAGCAGAGAAGCCTGTGCTGCTGAGGTCCCAGTCTGACCCCCTCTGCCCCCACCTCCCTGCAGAAGAACAGCTCGCTGCCTGACGAGAACAACGTGGCCCGTTTGCAGGAGGAGCTCAAGGCACTGAAGGTACGTGAGGTGGCAGCACTGACCTCACTCAAGGAGCTACAGCTACAGGTGAAGGAGCTCAATGACAGCTGGCAGGTAAAGCCCCTTTCCCCGTCGGCTCCACTCACCACCAGGCCAGCTACCCATCCCTGACCCCAGCACATGGGCAGAGACAACCCCCCAGCCAGTGATACATCTGATTAGCGATTATCTTTGAGAACTCATGGGTGAGGCCCAGAGGACAGGAGAAGGGCTAACACAGTACCTATCTTTAAAAGGGGAATACAGAGGACCCAGGGAATAATGGAACACTCTGACTTCGGTAACTGGAAAGATACTGGAACAAACTATTAATCAATTTGTTAGCACCTAAAGGATAATAGGGTAATAAGTAATAACCAACAAATTGTGCCAAACCAACCTAATTTCTTTCTTTGATAGGGTTATCGGCCTAGCAGATGCATGAAAGCTGTAGATATGATATTGTGATGGTTTAGACCCCCCCTTTGGGATGTCACCTGATGTACTGCTGTCTCACTGAGCCCCTCCTGTTCCACCAGCCTGGATTTCCTCTCCCTGTTTTGTTGAATGAGGCTCTCTGGCCTCTTGCAGCACACAAACACACAGGTAGGGCCCCACCCAGCTACAGACACAGACTGAAGTCAGCTCTGTGTGAGAGGATTCACCCAGCACTCATGTGCACACCCCTTTTGGGGGAATAAACCCAAAATAATACTGTCTTGCACTGAGGATTGCCTGCTATCTGGTGGGCGTTCCCCCAAGTACACACACAGTTGTAGTTGTCACATAGTCAATATTCCTAACTTCAGATACAGAAAGGATACATGCATACAAATTGGATAATCACATTCAGTGAATCATAACCTTTCCAATGATATCTTACATGAGCCATCTTGTGTAAAGTATATCTTAGTCATGCCATATTTCTATCATCATATTTCTATGAAGAATATGGGGTGTAATGTCACAGATATATGTTGATTTTAGTAAGGCTTTTGACAATCTCACCAGGCATTCTTCTGAGCAAACTAAAGAAGGTCTAGATGAAATTGCTATAAGGTGGATGCACAAGTGGTTGAAAGACTGTAACTCAAAGAGTAGTTGTAAAAAGTTCACTGTCAAACTGTATCTTGTGGGGCTCCGCAGTCAATCTTGGGTCCAGTACTAATCAATATTTTCATTACTGATTCGGATAATGGAGTGCAGAGCATGTTTATAAAACTTGCAGAAGTCACCAAGCTGGGAAAGATTGTAAGCACTTTGGAGGACAGGTTTAGAATTGAAAATGACCTTGACAAATTTGTTGAAATCCAACAAAGACAAGTGCAAAGTACTGTACTTGGGAAGGAAAAATCAAACGCATAAATACAAAAAGAGGAATCACTGGCTAGGTGGTAGTAGTACTGAAACGGTTCTGGGGGTTATAGTAGACCACAAATTGAATATGAGCCAATAGTGACTTTGAGGACATCAGTTACTGAGCCAGAGGTTATGGGTCTGTTACAGGAACGGGTGGGTGAGGTTCTGTGGCCTGCAATATACGGGAGATCAGACTAGATGATCATGATGGTCCCTTCTGGCCTTAAAGTCTATGAGTCTACTCTGAGTCAAATGTGATGCAGTTACAAAACCAGCTCTCATCATTCTGGGGTATACCTACAGCAGTGTTGTATATCAGACATGGGAGGTAATTGTCCCCTTCTGCTCAGCACCTGTGCGGCCTCAGCTGGAGTCCTGTGTCCCAGTTTGGGGCATCACATTTCAAGTATGATGTGGACAAATTGGAGAGAATTCACAGAGACCAACAAATAATCAAAGGTTTAGAAAACCTCACCTGTGAGGAATGGTTAAACTGGGCATGTTTAATCTTGAGAAAAGAAGGCTGAGGAGGGAGGGTGACATGATAACAGTCTTCAGATATGTTAAAGGTTGTTCTGAAGAGGACGAAGATCAGTTGTTCTCCATGTCCACTGAAGGTAGGGCAAGAAGTAATCCGCTTAATCTGCAGCAAGGGAGATTTAAACTCTGGAATAGGCTTTCAAAGGAGGTTGTAGAATTCCTGTCATTGGAGATTTTTAAGAACAGGTTGGAAAAACACCTATCAGGGATGGTCTTGGTCCTGCCCCAGTGTAGGGGGCTGGACTAGAAGACCTCTCTAGGTCCCTTCCAGCCCTGCAGTTCTGGGATTCTGTGATCCTCAGATCTGCCCCTCTGGGGCTTTATTAGTTGAATCAGCTCAAAACTGGCCTGAATCTCAACCTGGAACAGGACCGTGGCAGGGGGTTAGAATCATAGGGTTAGAAGGGACCGCTAGGGTCACCTAGCCTAACCCTCTGCCAAGATGCAGGATTTGTTGTGTCTAAACCATCCCAGACGGGTGGCTCCAGCCTCCTTTTGAAAACCTTCAGTGAAGAAGCGTCCACAACGTCCTTGTTCGTCATAAATTTCCTTCACGGTGTCACAGGCTTGGGTATCTGGGCTCAAAGTGAGCTGGCACCCAGGGTCACAGACCAGTCCACTTTCCCACAAAGCTCAGCCTTAGGGGGTAAGAGCTCCCTTCACCCTCAGCAGATCTGTGCTTCAGTAAGGAATGTCTTTCAGCTGGCCTGGGATGATCTGACAGAGCAGTGGGGGCGGGGAGTCCGAACTCCTGGGTTCTATCCTGGGCTCACAGAGCAACTATAGGCAAGTTCCTTCCCCTCTGTACGCCTTTCAGTGTGCCAGACCCCCTTTAGAGTCGCATTCTTTCACTAGGGTGAGCCACTCGGCCTCACCGCCTCCTTAGACCTCAGGGTCTTCAGCACTCCTGCTTCACTTCATGATCTCCCTTCAGTGAGTCCAACTGAGATGAGCAAGCACCTGAGAGAGACTTGTACATTCAAAAGGAGCAGTAAGTGCACCGGTCTCCCTCCCTTCAGCAGCTGCACTGACTCTCAGCCAGCATCACAGGAGCAGTCAGGATTGCTAGATGTCTGCGACACAGCGTAGAAAGTCCTTGGTCAGCACACAGAACAGAAACATACAGCCTGGTTCATCTTGGCCAGCCTGGAGTCCCAGCAAAGCAGTGCCCACCCTTGGCTCCTGCTCTGTCCCTCTGTGTCCTCCTTCCTTGTTCAAGTTCCTGGCTTGGCCACTCCTCAGTCCCTTGTTCTCCAACTGGTCAAACACAGCTGGCTTCCTGGGGAGGGTGTGGACCATCCATGGTCCTTTGTTGCTAGGTAGCAAATGTTCCAGTGTTTGGCTTTGCCGTTGTCTTCCCTGACTCTCCAATGACGGGCCAGTCCGCAGAGAGCCAGGCACCATTTCCACCTGTGTGGTAGCTTGCCCGAGAGTAAACAGCCCTTTGCCACCCCCAGATGACAATGCAGCATATAGGGGAAACTGAGGCACACACAGTATTCCTACAAAATATTACAGAGAATTCCCACGCTGT
Source organism: Caretta caretta (assembly GCF_965140235.1). Classification (NCBI taxonomy): domain Eukaryota; kingdom Metazoa; phylum Chordata; order Testudines; family Cheloniidae; genus Caretta; species Caretta caretta. The sequence goes on from NC_134225.1 coordinate 18,323,823, forward strand.
CACTTCTCTTCCCCCTTTGAGACTGAACTGAGCAGGGTCACTTTAACCAGTGACCTAGGGACATTCGAACCCCCAATGTTATCCATAGATGCCACAGCATCTTTCACATTTCCTTGGCAGCTGTTCTACCAGGCACTAGCAAGATTCATTTAGCACCCTTGCTAATCAATCAAACGTACAGTGCCCAATACACAAGTCAGTGCAGTTTCATGTCCTCACTTGGGTCTGGTCTGTTAGATGGCACCAGCAGGGCACGCATAAGGAGTTTTCATGCAGCTCTGTGCCCTTTTGCCATCCCAAAGCTGGGATGGGGTCCTGCCGGAGTGAGGAGTGCAATGAGCCCACATTTCTCCATGAGTCAGCCATCTTGGCCACAAAGTGGAGTGCCTTTACCTCTTGGTTGGATTAGGGAGTGAGCCCTTGAGCCTTGGGTCTTCACCCAGTCACATCTCTGGGGCTCTGGTGTCCCAAGGTGTGGTGAGGCAGGGATGCAGGGTGTCCCAACCCCAGAGCTGTGCATATGCCAGGAGCCCATCTCCCCTCTTGGGGTCACCCTGTTGCCCTCACCCCCAGGACTGAGTCCTCTCTCGGGCCCTGTTCTGGAGGGTTATGATTCGGGGTCTCTTGTTCAGGAAAATCCACCATGACCAGGGCCACATTCTGACCAGGGGTCTCTGTTAGCCAGCAGCAGCCTTCCAGCTGCATTACCCTTCTCTGGGGCTTCTCGCACCCGTGGACAGGGCAAACATGGCAGTTCTCCTTGTCACATCTCACATGTGGAGATGGGCAAGGTGACCCCTCTGCCCCACTCAGCTACAGGGCAGACAGGCAGGTGTCTTAAGCTTAGCAGCTCCTTCCTTTGTGTTAGCAGCCAGGGGGGAAAACCCCTCCTCCCTGCCCGCTAGGCTATTTGCATGTTCTATGACACCTTCATTCTGAGCCTTCTGGCTCCCTGGATTCAAGTCTTTGGCCACTACAGAAGCAGGGACTGGATCCTTGCTTAGAGTGATACAATCATTTCCCAAAGGATGTCCAAGGTGATATCCTCGGAGAACCCCAACTACCCCACCCCACCCTTCCTGTGTCCTCACAGAGACCTGAGCCACAGGCAGGGCAAATGACTTCACTTTTGGGACCTTCACCTAGGTTACACAGCCATTCAGCACTTCATGGGGTTGCACAACACATGGTTTGATGCAGTTTCTCTCTGACCCAGAATCTCTGCACCCCATGAATGTCTTCCCATTAGCCACAACCTGCTGCTCTCTATAGGGGTCAGATGTATCTAAGTACAGGAGAGGACAGCAGGACATATGTACTGGTGCCTGGATTGGGAGCCCTTCTGTCACTGTCCAGCATGTCCCTGAGGGGCTGACTACGTGACTGCTTTCCTCCAATAGTTGAGTCACAGTTTGCCCCTGGAGCCTGAGCTCAGGGTGCTTTTCCGGTCGGACAGACGCTGATTTAGCCCCTCTGCCCTGGGCGTTGGCCAAGTTAACACTTTGAAGGTTCTGTTTGGCCACTCTTTCCTTACCCTTGGGCATTTTGCCCACTTATGCCCTGTTTTCCTACAGAAATTATACCGCAGGTCTCAGATGTCCCTTGGAGGAGGTCTCCATCGGCCGTACCCCAACTTTGGGTTTTCCTGAGTCCCCTTCTGGGATGCTTCCAGGGGTTTCCTTTCCCAGGCTTAGGCCAGTCCCCTTTGGGTCTCTTCATACCCAGCCCTGCTGCCCACAAACTCATCTGCCAGCCAGCCTGCACACCACAGATCTTTAGGCTTTCTGTCCACTGACCACATTTTAAGCTCATAGAGACAGATCTCATAAAGTTTTTCCAACCCAACCAGCATGGTGAGCCCTGCACCCTTATCCCATTTGTGGAGATATTCTCCCATCAGGGTGCTGGCTGTCATTTAGGTCACACCCTGGGTCTTTTGCACACCCTGAAACCTTTTCCTGTAAGCCTCAGGTCAATTCACACTTAAGCAGCAAAGCCGAATTGATTAGTTTCTAGTCCCCAGTGTCAACCCCGTCCATCTGGCTGCACACTTCTATGGCTTTAGGATTGGCAGTGCGGGGATCATGACCTGACCTCGTGGGTGTGCAGTGGGGCAGAACGAGGCTTGAGAAGCGCTGTGGGACCCTGGTTGGAGGGGCCCGTGCAGGCGAGGAGCAGGAGCTCCGCAGGTTGGTGCATGAATCCTGACATGGGGGCACACATTCACCCTGTGCACCCTCCACTCCCCTAGGCTCATCTGTCACGGACAGGCGGGCGCTGGAAGGAGTCCCCCCGCAAGAACACCATGAACGACCTCCAGGATGAGCTGATGACCATCCGCCTGCGGGAGGCCCAGGCCCAAGCCGACCTCCGCGAGCTGCGGCAGAGGCTGGTGGAGCTTGAAACCCAGGTGAGGCAGTTGGCAGGGTGACAAGCCAGCTGGGTCTGGAACGTTCCCATGGGAGATCGGCACACGGTCCCGATGTACCCCCGGGCGAGGACCCCTGACAGTGGGGAGAGGGGTGGGGTTGGGGTGCAGTTGTGTGGGTGATGGCTGTGGGGGAAGCATGCAAGTAAGGAGGGGGGGATGTTGTGGATGTATAAGGGGGGCTGCAGTTGAGGGGGGGATGTGTGTGGGGCGTGTACTATGTATAGAGAGGGTCGTGGGGCATGGGCAGTGCATAGGGAGAGGAATGTGTGCGGTGTATAGGGAGGGGGATGTGGATGGGGCGTGGGTGGTGCGTAGGGACGGGATGTGGGTGATGCGTGGGTGGTGCGTAGGGACGGGATGTGGGTGGGGCGTGGGTGGTACGTAGGGAGGGGGATGTGGGAGGGGTGTGTGGCGGTGCGTAGGGAGGGGGATGTGGGTGGGGTCTAGGGGGGTGTCACGGAGTCCCCGGGCGATGCTCTGGAACTGCTCCCTACAAAGCCAGACAGGACTCTGGGGAAGTCTCCTTTCTGGAAGCAGCCTGTCTTCAGGACACACAGCTCACACAGCTTCCACCTTCCTGGGTCTGACCTCGGAGCATTCAGCATCCTCTGCCCCTCCGTGCGCTTCCCACAGCGAGTCCGCCCAGGCGGGGTCCTGGGGAAGCCAGAGGGTCCTGCCCCCCAACTTCACAGTCAGACATGACTCTCAGCCAGCCAGTAAAACAGAAGGTTTATTAGAATCTTAAGAACTGCATATGGGAAACTGAGGCACCCCCACAATATTCAGAGGAAACATTAAGAATAGTCCCACTTCGTCACAGGGGGGAATGTGGGCAGTGCATAGGGATGGGGATGTGGGCGCTGTGTAGAGAGGGGGAATGTGGGCGGTGTGTAGGCAGAGGGATGTGGGTGGGGTACGGGCAGTACGAAAGGACAAGAATGTGGGTAGTGTGTAGGGAAGGGGGATGTGGGTGGGGTATGGGAGGGGCGTGGGGCACGTACTGTGTGTTGGGGTGAAATGTGTATCATGTGTTGGGGGACTGCGGGGCGTAGGTCAGTGTATTGGGGTGGGGGCATGCACAGTGTGTGTGTGTGCAGGGCGTGCACAGTGATGGGAAGTGGGTGGCTATGGGCTTGTACAGTGTGTTTGGGTTGGGAGGTGTGTACAGTGTGTTGGGTGTGGATGCATGCAGGGCGCATACACTGTGTTGGGGGTGGTGAGTTTGGCAGGCATGAGCAGTGTGTTGGAGTATGTGGGCATGTATAGTGTGTTGGTGAGTGAGTGTGTGGTGTGTATTGAGGGGTGTTGTGTGCACATGGAGTGCAATCCTGGAGTGCGGCCATAGTGGGGGGTGCACTAAGGAGTGGCTGTTCGGAGCGGGTGCGCTGGGTGATGATCGGAAGCTGGGGCTGGACAGTGGTGGATCACTTGCTAATTTCCCAGTTCTGTTCCTTCCCCCTGAAGCATCTGGCACCAGCCACTGTCGGCAGACAGGCCACTGGGCTAGATGGACCATTGGGCTGACCCACTATGGCCGTTCTTATGGGGATGGGAGTGCAGGTGGTGGGGACGTGTGTTGTGTGTGCATGGAGCAAAGCCATGGAGTGTGGGGGTGCATTGTGTAGGGGTGCAGTTGGGTGGATGTTTGCAGGCAGGTAGTGTGCGTGTGGTGGGTATTTGGGGGGGGCTAGGGGAGTGGATGTGCCAATGAGGATTCAGTGGGGGTGCAGTTGTGGGGCATACTGAGTTGGGGGTGCTGCTATAGAATGGGAGGACGCAGTTGTGAGGAGTGGGTGTGTGTTGCATGTGCATGGAGATCAGTTATGGGGGTGTGTTCTGTGGGGATGCAGTTGGGGGATGTGGGTGTTTGCAGGGTGGGAGTGGGGGTGCAGTTGGGGATGAGGGAGTGTATTGGGTGTTTACACACACACACACACACACGCCATGGAAGCTGTAGGGCTGGAACCCCATGTTTGCTGCGAGCGGGCATGGTGGAATGGCCTGTCACCTGAGCTTTGTTCCCTGTCTGTCTCCGCCCGGCACCCCAGGATCAGATTCACAGTAATCTGCTGAACCGGACGGAGCAGGAGTGCCTAGGGCTGCAGGAGAAGCTGCAATACCTCACTGCCCAGAACAAAGGGCTGCAGACGCAGCTGAGTGAGACCAAGCGCAAGCATGCGGAGTCCGAGTGCAAGGTGAGCCCCAGGCTGTGGGGGGCGGCCACAGCAATGCAGTGGGGACGGCCTGCTCCAGTCCAGGAAACTGTCCCTTGCCCTGCCCTGCCCTGCCCTGCCCTGCCCTGCCCCACCCCAGCCAGCTCTGCTCTGCTCTGCTCGGCACTGGGTGAAATTCACCTAGCTGCTTTTCAGGGGCTAGGTGGCAAGAAGACAGCACTGTCAGCCCCCAGGTGTGGCCTCCAGACAGTGAATCTAACAGCAGCTTGTGCAGAAATCCTCTCCCCAGACCTGGAATTCACAGCCCCCGATGTGCTGACTCAGGGACCCAAGGGGATGAGCTTGGGGGGCAGGGATCAGGTGGCCCACATCTGGGCTTCCCTTCCTGCTTTGAACACACCACCACCTGTGTAGAGCTGGACCCAGCAGGCCAGACATGGTGACGATGCAGCCCGTATGTGGGTGGAGGGGCTGTACCCCAAACTAACGCAGATGAATTTCCAGGCAGCAGAATCTGGGTGGTTTCTGCAGCTCTGTGACATGTTGGAGGCTCGTGGTGCTTTGAGCAGGGGCATGGCATATCCTCGAGCTGGGTCTTGGCGGATCTGAACCCTCCCCTTGCTGAGTCCTGTTGTTCCCCTGGCTGTTGCGCTGACATTAACACCATGTGTTTGACACCGCAGAGCAAAGAGGAGGTGATGGCGGTGCGGCTGCGGGAGGCCGACAGCATGGCAGCCGTGGCAGAGATGCGGCAGCGGATTGCTGAGCTGGAGATCCAGGTGCGGGGAAATAACCAGCTCACCCAGACATGTGTATCTTTGTGAGCACAAAAAACACACTCCTGCTCCAGAGCCTGTCCTGATCCCAGCTGGGGGTCAGGAAGGGATCTCTGAGTGAGATGGGAAGGGAAACGGCTGTCACCTTGGCATCCCTTCCCCCATCTCTGTTCCCAGTCGCCTTTGGACCAAGCCTGATTCTCTCCCCACTCTCCACAGAGGGAAGAAGGGATGATCCAGGGCCAGCTGAACAACTCTGACTCCTCCCAATACATCCGGGAGCTCAAGGACCAGATCGATGAGCTCAAGGCTGAGGTGAGTGCAGTCCCCACCCCCAGTGCTGTGTCCATTATGGGGGCAGAGAGCAGCTTATCAGGTTCCTCCTTGGCCAGGGTCCTGCCAGGCCATCTTGCTCCCCTGTGTCCGAGTTTAGACCTTGGGTGAATAGCAGTGTCCCTTCTTGCAGGATCCCTGAAACCACTTTCCGAATGGGGGATGCCAGACCCAGCTTCCTTCCAGTTGATCCCTCCTCGGCACTGAGAGTGAATCCAGATCCAGGCTTTTGGGCTGGCCCACAGGAAATTGGGGCTGTTAGCAAATTTTTGAACTGGATCGAGTTCTGGATTTGGGGGCTTTGGGACCTGGGCTCTTGTCTGCAGCCCATCTCTAGTTGCAACCCATATTATCACGACTCTCCTCTGTCTCTGCCTCATTGTATGCGTATGTAAGGCACCAATCCCATAGACTACTCAGCCCTCTGTGCTGCGTAGCACAGAGCTTTGGAAGGGCCAGGGAAAGGCAGTGCCCCCGGCTCAGACCTGTCCTTGCAAGCACCCTCTCTGCTGGTGACTTTTGGCTGCAAGACATGGGCGTAGTTTGGGAAGGGCATGGGGGGCGTGCCCCCCCCCAACTGCAAGCCTCTGGCAGGTGTGGAATTTGGCCCTCATGCACGGTCCCATTGGCCTGGCTGGAACTGCCCTCCCAAATATAGAACTCAAACTATGCCTATGTTGTAAGAGCCAGGACAAGGGTGGCACAGTGATTAGGACCTCGGGGGACCTGTGTTCAATTCCCTGGTCTGCCACAAACTCCCTGGGTGACTTCGGATAAGTTGCTTAGTTGCTCTGTGCCTTGGTTTCCCTGTCTGTACAGTAGGGATGATAGCCCTGCCCTGCCACACAGTGGTGGTGGTAGGATAAATGCATTAAAGTTCATGAGGTGCTCAGATACTACAGTGATGGGGCCATAGACGAAGCCATATACTTATCCCACATCCCCAGTCCTGTGTAGCCGAGCCAGTAGCTGGCGGCTGTTTGTTCACCTCCACAGCTTCTACAGGTGGCTCATCACCTTCCCCATGAAAAGCCTTTGGCTTCATAAGAAAGGGAGGCGGGGGGGTGGGGTGCAGTGAGGCTGCTGCTGCAGTGGATGGGGCAGAACATTCACTGGCATGCCCTGATGGACGGCGGGGTGGACATATCACCGCGCACAGTGGGTTTTGAAGGTCGTTGGTGCAGGGCTGTGGAGAGTGATCAGAATCCAGAGGGGCAGGGGGAAGAATCATAGAATATTAGGGTTGGAAGAGACCTCAGGAGATCATCTAGTCCAACCCCCTGCTCAAAGCAGGACCAATCCCCAACTAAATCATCCTAGCCAGGGCTTTGTCAAGCCTGACCTTAAAAACCTCTAAGGAAGGAGATTCCACCACTTCCCTAGGTAACCCATTCCAGTGCTTCCCCACCCTCCTTGTGAAATAGTGTTTCCTAATATCCAACCTACACCTTCCCCACTGCAACTTGAGACCATTGCTTCTTGTTCTGTCCTCTTCTACCACTGAGAACAGCCGAGCTCCATCCATCCATTTGATAGGCTGCTACCAAATCCCCCCTCACTCTTCTCTTCTGCAGACTAAATAAGCCCAGTTCCCTCAGCTTCTCCTCATAAGTCATGTGCCCCAGCCCCCTAATCATTTTTGTTGCCCTTCGCTGGACTCTCTCCAATTTGTCCACCTCCCTTCTGTAGTGGAGGGACCAAAACTGGACACAATACTCCAGGTGTGGCCTCACCAGTGCCAAATAGAGGGGAATAATCACTTCCCTCCATCTGCTGGCACTGCTCCTACCAATATGCCGTTGGCCTTTTTGGAAACAAGGGCACACTGCTGACTCATATCCAGCTTCTCGTCCACTGTAATCCCCAGGTTCTTTTCTGCAGAAGTGCTGCTTAGCCAGTCGGTCCCCAGCCTGTAGCGGTGCATGGGATTCCTCCTTCCTAAGTGCAGGACTCTGCACTTGTCCTTACTGAACCTCATCAGATTTCTTTTGGCCCAATCCTCCAATTTGTCTAGGTCACTCTGGACCCTGTCCCTACTCTCCATCGTATCTCTCTCTCCCCCCAGCTTAGTGTCATCTGCAGACTTGCTGAGTGTACAATTCATCCCATCATCCAGATCATTAATAAAAACGTTGAACAAAACCGGCCCCAGGACCGACCCCTGGGGCACTCTGCTTGATACCAGCTGCCATCTAGACATCAAGCCATTGATCGCTACCCATTGAGCCCGACAGTCTAGCCAGTTTTCTATCCACCTTATAGTCCATTCATCCAATCCATACTTCTTTAACTTGCTGACAAGAATACTGTGGGAGACCGTATCAAAAGCTTTGCTAAAGTCAAGATATATCACATCCACCTCTTTCCCCATATCCACAGAGCCAGTTATCTCATCATAGAAGGCAATCAGGTTGGTCAGGCATGACTTGCCCTTGGTGAATCCACGTTGACTGTTCCTGATCACCTTCCTCTCCTCCAAGTGCTTCAGAATGGATTCCTTGAGGACCTGCTCCAAGGTTTTGCTGGGGACTGAAGTGAGGCTGACCAGTCTGTAGTTCCCCAGATTCTCCTTCTTCCCTTTTTTAAATATGGGCACTATATTTGCCTTTTTCCAATCTTCCGGGACCTCCCCTGATCGCCATGAGTTTTCAAAGATAATGGCCACTGGCTCTGCAATCACATCAGCCAACTCCCTCAGATGCATTGCACCTGGCCCCATGGACTTGTGCATATCAAGCTTTTCTAAATAGTCCTTAACCTGTTCTTTCGCCATTGAGGGCAGGTCACCTCCTCCCCATACTGTGCTGCCCAGTGCAGCAGTCTGGGAGCTGACCTTGTCTGTGAAGACAGAGGCAAAAAAAGCATTGAGTACTTCAGCTTTTTCCACATCCTCTGTCACTAGGTTGCCTCCCCCATTTAGTAAGGGTCCCACACTTCCCCTGACCACCTTCTTGTTGCTGACATACCTGTAGAAACCCTTCTTGTTCCCCTTCACATCCCTTGTTAGCTGCAACTCCAATTGTGCCTTGGCCTTCCTGATTACACCCCTGCATGCTTGAGCAATATCTTTATACTCCTCCCTAGTCATCTGTCCAAATTTCCATTTCTTGTAAGCTTCCTTTTTGTGTTTAAACTTGCTGAAGATTTCGCTGTTAAGCCAAGCTGGTTGAACGCAGTATAGATTCGCTCCCGGGACTCTCGTACTAGTGTCTTTGTGGCAGACCACAGCCACCTACGCATTGTGAAGTCGAGTTGAGGAACAGCCTGTGACTAAGGCTTCCAAGTCACTGATTTTCAGGGGAGCTGATAGAGATCGGAGGTATGCTTCTGAGTCAGCCAACCAGCACCTTCAGCAACCCCCAGGACAAGCCTATATGGGGAGCTGGGCTCAGCAGAGACTCTAGCAGCTGCTTTGTCACGCACAGATCTTGGTAGGCTGGAGTCTGACAGCGCCTGGCATGATGGGTCCCCAATCTCAGGCAGGGAGTGGCAACGCCCAACACAACCAGGCCCCAGTCTCAGGCAGGGTCTGCGCAGTGTCCAGCACAAGGGGCAGGGACCCTAGTCTTGCTCGGGGTCCATGCAGTGCCTAGCACAGTGGGACCCTGGCTCTGGTTGAGGCCTCTAGATGCTACCATAATTCAAACAACCCTGATGTCTCCTGTCCCTAGTCTGATGCCTCACCTGCTTGGCCATGCTCGCTATCTGTCTGAGTTCTCTGATTCTCCATTAACCTGTGCTTGACTGCTTTGCTGCCAGGAGGCCTAAAGACTTTTGGGATTCACTGCTCGGGGAGGCCTAGCTGTCACGGTGTCACCTGGTGTGATGCTTTGTATGCTGAATTGTCAATTTCCCAGGTGACCAAGGTTTCTAGACTGCATTGGGCCAGATCCTCAGCTGGTGTAAATTTCTGTAGCCTCATTTACTCCAGTATAGCAATGCTGATTTAAACCAGGTGGGGATATGGTCCATTGACTCCCATAGAGCTCTGCCCGTTTAGACCAGCTGGGGATCTGGCTGTACATATTGAATCATAAAGGCAGCACTTGTCACTGCTGGGGATCTGAGTCAAAGCACTTTGGAAAGAGGAATGAATTCAGCCCCACAATCCCACCCTGGGAGGTGGGACAGCATTATTAACCCCTTAACAGACAGGGAAACTGAGGCACGGACAGGGCATGTGACTTGCCCAAGGTTGTGCAGAGCCAAGAAATTCTCTGTCGAATTCCTCAAGATCAGCTCTGTGAGTAAGCAGCCATCCTCCATCAGCCATCCTCCTCTGCCCCACACTGGGGAGCTGTCTCTGCCCTATGCTGCATGGGACCATCTCTGCTCCTTCCACTCCCCAGAGCTCCCTCTGCCCCATACTGGGAGGGGCTGTCTCTGCTCCTCCTCCCCCCAAGCTCCCTCCACCCTACTCTGGGAAGAGGTAGTCTCCATAAATATAACCCAGTCCGCCCTCTGCTCCCCCCTTGCGGGAGCTGTCTGTACACCCTTTTGTCTCTGGGGGATTGGACAGCCGGATCCCCCAGTGTATTTCTGAGCTCCATCGTGCCCTGCCCCTCCCCATCCAGGCCAGCCAGGCAGGGCTGGGAAGGGTGCATGAGCCTGTCACTGCTGTTTCTCACCTCCGGTTCCCTGTGCCCTCCAGATCCGGCTGATGAAGGGCCAGAAGCCCTTCGAGGACTCCATGGGCTTTGATGGCATCCACATTGTGAGCCACCTGGCAGTGGACGAGGACTCGCTGCACTCCTCAGATGAGGAGCTGCTGACCAACCCCATGGTGGTGGGCGCGCTGCAGGACGTGCTGTACCCACTCTCACCCTGCAATGCCCGCTTCCTGCGGGGCACAGAGAGCTCCGGCAAGGAGAGCGATGGCTCCACGGACAGTGAGCCCGAGGACCCCACCTCCACCGCTGAGGCTGATGGCGAGATGGAGCCGCAGATCATCTTCGGAGAAACCCTCAGCAAGTGAGAGGAGATGCCGATGCCAGGGGGATCCTCCCTCCACCAATCGGGCACTGAGCGGGCAGCCTGGAGAGAAGAGACTCCTCTCCTTGGCGCTCTCAGGAGCAGCAGGTGGGGGAGATCATAGACCCAACATAATGGCTGGACTTAGAGAGCATTGCACGTCTGCTGCCATGCGGGGACAGCTCTCCAGCCGGCCTGTGTTATACAGAACCTCTTGATTGTTGTCTGCACTGCCTTTCTCCTGCTCTGTCGTCACCGGTAGTTACACTCCAACTCCATTGAGTAACCCTTGTTCGCCCAACCCCACCCCCTAATGCCTCCTTCTTGTATTGCCCTTTCCCAAAAGTTTGCACACTTGAGAACTCACTCAGTGTCATCCTGAGTGGGTGTGGAAACGGCAAGGCCGCTGGATATCCAGGCCCAATGACCAGCCACCTGGTCCGAGCACCTGTGGGCAACTGGCCAACAAACCATTCCCTTCCCTCCACACTCAGAGGGCAGGAAGGTGGGTCCCTCTTCCTTTTATTTAAATGCATGTCCCCGATGATCCCGAGAGCATCTGCTCGGAGAGGGGAGAGTTGGAGGCCTTCATATCCCTATTCTCAAGGGAGCTCTCCCCAGGATGGGAAGGGCCCAGCGCGGGGGATTCTGGATCGAGGAGCCTGCTTGGTTACGTGAGAGATTATATTTTATTTTTGTTCTCAAGATGTTATTTATTTAAACTGTTATGATGCCAACTGGGCTCCCCTCGGGGAGATCCACACTAAGCTTTAAGTTCTAGGAAATTACACTGACCATTATTGTGTCATAAGGAAATCTAGGGGAGCAGCATTCTGCCCTGCTGCCTTCCTGTCCTCCATCCGTAATGGAGCTGCGCTCTCAATCTCCTGCTCAGTTAAGTTCTCCAGAAGGTGTTGTAATTGTTCCCTTTCTCTTCTGCTCCATATGGCAAACTGCAGGGTTTCCAGCTAAATTCCTAACCTCCCTGTCTGGAGAGGGCTATGTGGAAACAAATGCCCTAGGAGAACCTTTCTTACTCTACCCAGAGAGCCACCTTAAACCTCGTGTCCCTACCAAGATCTGTCTGGTGCACAGCAAAGGTGCCCAGTAAGCAAGAGCAGTTTCAGGAGGAGCCTAGAGAGAAGTCCCCAGCCAGGAATCATCTGGAGAAGGTTTGTTTCTATGCATGATGGGGCTTCACCTCCCTCAGCCAGCCTGGCCTGTGTTCCTCTGAACTGGCTCTCCCAGCTCTGCAGCTGGCACCATGTGTCCGTACCGTTTCAGTAGCCCCGTGAGATGCCCTCCAGTTTGCCAGAGCAGTAAGGAGATTTGGAGCGATGGATGGACAGCATGCACGGCTCAGCGAGCCCTGGTCAGATGATGGAAATGCCAGCTCCTTGGAGTAGCCCTTAATAGAGAGCTCAGCTCCTAATCAGAGAGAAACCCAAGCTGCTTATCTCCAAATAGGCCACCTGGGGCCAGAATTGCTGAACCATTCACCACTTCGAAGCCGGCCCTGGTGATCAGGCAGCAGGTGAAGCAGCTTCCTTGGGATGGAGCCAGTCTGCAAACATGATCCCCCTTGAAGGAATTTTCCAATAAAGTGCAGCCTGCCGTGCTCCCACCTTGGCTAGCGACATCGGTCTTGGCAACAGTGCCCATCAAGTATCATTTGTGTGGAAGAGCCGGCCAGGCCCACCATCACAGCCCTTCACCCAAAGAGCTTTGCCTGCAGTCAGCAAGCCAGCTGCTCAGCTGGTGCAAATCCCCCGAGCTCAGCTGCAGTAAATGGCGCTACACTGATCTACACCAGCACAGGAGCTAGTCCATTCTGTCTACAGCTCTGACTCCTAATTTCCAGTGTCGGGCTCTGCTTCCCTCACTACGAAACGGTCCAGATTGCGCTTCCATTTGTTTGTGACAGAGTCCGTCTTGCATCACTTCCTGCTTCGAGGCTTTGCATCACTTCCTGGCGGTGGAGAGATGCCATGGAGCTGCAAGCCCCTGAGCCTGTAGTGTCCGTTCATTTCCAACCCCTCTGTGCTGCAGAAACACAGCTCCATTCCAACGCCCTTCGAGGAGCACGGGTGGAAAATGGAAGGCGAGATCTCCAGGACTGGCTGCTCCCAGCAGGGATGGAAGATCTCGGGTGGCTGGGATGAAGGCTGAGTTTTCCAGGCACCTGGATGGCAAACGAAGGCCGTGGGGCTCAGGACCAGAGTTCACGTGGTGCTGGGACATGGCGGGAGGGCCCTTTCGGGGCCATTGTCGTGTCCCTGGGAGAGACTGATGCTGCTAGGCACAAATGGCCGCTTTAAAACCTTGAGTGCATGGGGTGCGTTGTTGCCCATTGGCTGTTCTATTTATGGAGGGTACCAGCCATCGAGAGCAGCCTGTGCACAGACCTGCTTAGGCAGAGAGAAGCAGAATGCTGGAAGGGGTGTGGAGCTGGCTGGATCCATCAGTCCCTGTGGAGATTATCTGGCTTTCTCTCTTACGGACTTGAGTTTTATTTCCTTTCTTTCTTTCCCATCCTGCCCCTGCTTTACACCCTCCTCTTATTTCCCTTCTGCTCTCTGAATTCAATAAACCCAGACATCCAGCAGCTGAGGAAAACCCATTCCCATGGATGGCTTTGCCTGATTTCCTCTCCGGCCGATTGCAAATGTCACTTTCAATGCACTGTATACCTCCAACCCTCCCCTGCCAATAGGTATTTTCATAGCTTTCCCCTTCCCTGCTGGTGTATTAAGTTCACTTGGTCTGTTTCCAAAGAGGGATGCCTTGGACCTCCCAGCTTGGCAGAACCTTCCCCCATATCCTAAACCTTCCCCTTCTGAGATGGAAAACAGCCCCAGTGGACCTGAATGCTTGGATTGAGCCCCTAACTGGCCCACTACGTCACTGGACTAGAGTATTATGTATACTTCTATAAATATGCCTGGGAGAGGCTTTGGTTGGGTATTTATAATCTGTATATTTTAATATATATATTATATATATACATGCTGCACTGTATTGCCAAATTCTTGTGATACCTCTCCCCCTTCCTCCTCCCTCCCCCACAGAGAGCAGCAGCATCCCACATGAGCTGAGGGTGATTAACATGCAGGCCTTTCTCTGCCATTGCCTTTAGCTCCAGATGCCACTTTCCTATGCTGGGGGCCCTGTTTACAACAGAAGATGGCTTGTGAATCCATTTGCTGGTTACGGAGCTGGTCATACGCGCCACTTCCTTATTTTATTTATTCTGTATAGCACCAGACGAGGACTAGCAGCTTCAGAGAGCGGCCTGAAGGCACAAGCCCTTCTGGAAATAAGGGATTGATTTGGAGCTCCTTCCCCCATTGATTGATTTCAGTGGAGTTGCTTCAGATTAACGCTGGAATAACAGATCAGAATCTGTCCCATAGGGCCAAGTCCTTCCTGTACTTGGCATTTACCTGGGCCTTACCCAGTCAAGGAGCTGAGAGCTTTGCCGAAGGAAAGGCTTTGGCATTTGGTTCCTATTAAAGGACTTCCAAAGTACTGCAGCTGGGAGCAGTGCCGGGGCGACAGCTGGAGGATTCAGGGCAGCAGCTTGTGTCAGCCTGTATCTGCAAAAAGAACAGGAGGACTTGTGGCACCTTAGCGACTAACCAATCTATTGGAGCGTCAGCTTTCGTGGGCTGCTTCTACTACTAAGAGCAGTGTGTCTGCACCAGATCCACAGCCAGCGCAAATCGGCGTAACCCCATTGACCCCAGTGCACATACGCTGATTTACACCCGCTAGGGATTTAGCCCGCTGGCTCTAGCACAGTGACACTAATTTACACCAACTGGAGATCTGGCCCTCAGGACTTAGGCAAAAAATGTCTTTGAAATCAGCGGGAGTTTTCTAGAGTATATCCTGAGTAAATCGTTCACGGTCTCTGGCTTTGGCTCTTTGACTACGCTGGGAGTTTTGCTGTAATCAGGATCAGGCCCTTATTTTCACACCCTTTCCAAGAAGACAGTCCCCTTGGGCGGCTTTATCACGTTCTAGCAGAGACTTCGCACGTTGCACCTTGCAATTGGGTGTGACCCTGCTGTAGGGAGCAGACACTAGCCCTGCTCTGCTCTGCTGGAATCCTGTCCCCACATAGACCCACACAGTGGTTTCAGTGGGATCACACTGGAGTTAGTAATAGCAGAATCTGGGGTACAGGACGAGTGGGCTCCAGATGCCCCCTTTCCTCTTGCATGCCCACTTCCACAGCTGCACACTGAGCAGTCAGGTGTTCAGGACCGGCTCCCTGCCCACCGCCACCCCCCATAAGGAATCAGCTCTCAGGGAGACCCAGACCCTCCCTAGGACATCATCCCGTCCACAGAGGTGCTGGGTGGGGTAATATCCTTAGAGACCACCCCAGGAGGTGGCGTGAGCTGACTCCCAGTTTAGCACCCCTTCTTCTTGCACAACTGGTGGGGGAGGGACTCTTTGATAGGGGTGCTGCCTGCAGCCCACAGGAGGTCCCTGGTTCAAGTCAGAATTGCAGCAACCTGCATGAACAGAGGGCCAGATTCTGCCATTGCTGAGTCCCATGCAATGCCACTGAAATGGGTGGGACTGCATGGGTGTAACCACAAGCTGGATTCCAGCCCAGCAGAGTCTGCTGCCTACGGCAGGCCACTGGGTTACTCCTTGACTGCCCTCCCCCCAGGGCTGGACCTAGAGAAGAACTGCAAGGCGTGGTTGGCCACCCACTTTCTGCCCCCACTGCTGTCGGTGGAAGTGCCCAGCCAGAGGGCGTCGGAGCAGAATATTGTCCAGACTCCCTAGTAGCCTTGGACACAGTCTACTCTAGGCAGACCCTTGGTTGCATCAATGGCAGCATGTCGCTCTTCAGCCTGGTCCCTCACCCCACACCCTTCGACACATCCGTACACCATGCCCCCAGTAGCAACGTATCCTGGGGCTCCCGCTCCCTAGCGCCGGGCCGTACGGCTTGGGAGCACGGGCTTCTTACAAATGACGAAGTTGTGCACTGTGGGGTGACTTGGTAGGAAGGCTCTGGGTGGCTTTTCCATCCACCGTAGACAGGGCCAGTTCAGCTGCAGGTTCCTTCCCAGGCACTCCATGCAAGCGGGCCATCGGGGTCTCAGCTGGCTTTTCTGTGTGGCTAAGCGGTGCCACGTTCAAGGCGTCGGGGAAGGCGTTTTTTGAAGGCTCCCATTGCCTGCAAGGGAGTTTGCCTGATGTGCTGCTATCGCCTCCGTGACATGGACAGAGCCTGTAAGTCCCACCTGCGGTGCTGGCTACTATGGCACGTGGAAGGGTTTGGATCATGACTAAAGCAAACTGAACTGAGTTTAGAAGGGAAAATCCACCGCCTCCCCAGCTCCCCGCGGCTCTGGCGATGCTCATTCTGGAGCTACTTATGTTGGGGGGTTTGGTTTTGGTTTGTTTTTTTCCTGTATGATTTTTGAGTAGCAACTAAAACAAGGCGCCTAAAGGTGACCTGCTGTGTGCTCGTAGTAGGCTGCAGCCGCCTAGATCCGAGAAGGCAGCATCCAGGGCGGCAGGGCACGCCTGCTTGCTGACACTCACGCATGCCCGCCCCTCCCCGGCAGGAGCGTAAGTACAGCTCAGCACACCATGGGCAAACCTCAGCCAGACATTTCACTCTAGCTGCCTCTAACCTGGCAGCTTTGGTCCCCTTGCTGCTTCTTCAACTGCCTGCCCGCTGCAAGGATCCATCTTCCTCTGACGTAGCTGGGACTGGCCAGTTGTAGACAGGACTGGATAGACCGTTAGGTTGATCCACTCCGGCAAGCCCTTTGTTTAGCACAGCCAGGGTTGCGGGGCAGGCTGCAGGCAGCGCCCATGTGGATGCATAGAGAGGGAGTAGGTGCTGAGTAGCTGTTGGGGGGGGGGGGCTTCACCTGAACTCCGCCCTTTAGGGAGGGAGAGGCATGGTCTAGTGGGTAGACTCTGGGACTGGGAGCCCGGTGTCTCCTGTGTTCCCATCCCAGCTCTGACTCCAGATCATGCAATGCAAGTCACTGCCTCCTCCTTTCTGCCTCAGTTTCCCCATCTGGTGCCAGGCTGGTCAACTAGTTATGTTTGTAAAACATGTGGAATGTGCTGGATGAAATATTAGTAGGTAAACTATGGCGGTGTCGAGGAGCCCTAACTGAGATCAGGGCTGGAAGGTGCTGCACAGACACAGTAGGAGAGAGCCCCTGTTCTAAAGAGCTTTCAGTCTAGATAGACAGGATGGAGGGTGGGAGGGAAACTGAGACCCAGAGAAGGGAAGGAACTTGCCCAAGGTCATCCTGTAGGGAAGTTCAGAGCAGGCTTTAAGCTGCTACTAATTTATTGAGTGCAGGACCCGGAGAGAAGGGGAAGCAAAATTAGAGCCTGAAAGTTCAGCCTGGACTTCCCCCAAATTTGGGGGCACTTGGAGCTAGGGCTTGGGTTCAAATCCACCTCTAGGAAACACATTTTGTGACACCCCCGAAGTTGGGGAAGCCTCAACATTTAAGAGCAAAAATGTCAGAGTTTCTACCACTCAGGATCTCCTGCCTGTCCATCTTTAATAGAGGCTGTAAAGCCACTGTGCTGTTGGGGCATTAACAGCTCCCACACGGCCCCCTCCAGGTCTGCCCTACTTCTTAGCGGACAGTCCCGCAGAGGGCAGACCCAGAGAGAAAAGGCCCACAGAGTGACCAGGACCAGCCAGGATCTGTGTCTAGGACTCAGCTGTCACATGGATTGACACAGGTTCAGTCTCCCCACCTGGCTGCCAGGGAATAACTAGGACCTCTCCATGCCCATCCCCATGCTGAGTAAGGAGCGGTGCTGATGGGAGCCAGATGGGAGACCCTTGGGGGCCAGGAAGCAGAGAGCACAGAAGATTCAATGGAGGAGATCATAAGGAGTTACATATTCCAAGGACAGAGGGGACCATTGTGATCGTCTAGTCTGACCACCTAGATAACAGGTCAGAGACCTGCCCCCAACAATTCCTAGAGCAGAGCTTTGAGAAAAGCGTCCAGCATTGCTTTAACGATTATCTGTGATGGAGAATCCACCACGACCCTGGTAAATGGTTCCAATAGTTCCTCTGCGAGGCAGGGGAAACCCCCAGGATAGGTGAGGTTAGACCAGGGGATGTTGGCCGGCACTCAGACACAGAGATCGCTCACCCGCTATGGATCAGTAATCACGGGACTGATCCCTAGGCGGTGTGAACCAGCTGGTGTACATTGGAGTCACACTGGAGCTGCAAAGCTCCACCAGCTGTGGAACTGATCTCTCCAGAGAAAGTAACCGTGAAATGCGAGTGAGACTGAGGAGGGGACCTGGCAGGGCTTCCCACCTGTGGGTGGAGTCATTACCGACACCCCACCCCACAGGGAATCCTACACACGGGCGCCTCCCTCACTGGCAATCAGCATGCAAAGGCATGTCAGATCGGTGCCACCTCCTTGGCTTGGATGCTGCCTTCCTGCGAGGTGCGCAGAGCTCAGCTGTGGGGAAGCCCGTTTGGCTCCATATCCAAGAAGCGCACTCAGGTTGCAGTGAATTTTGGTTCATTTTGATGGTATTGTAACTGCCGCCCGACGGTCTGACCGCTCCCAAACTCGTGTGTCTGGTGTATCCGTGTAGCGATGACCCCTCCTCCTCCTCTCTGACTGTAACCTTCGTCCTCTTCAGCCCACGCCCATTTTAAAAAAAAACTGACTTGTGCAAAAAGCATCTGTACTTTCAAAAAAAGAGAGAAAAACCATCAAAAACAATAAACTATTTACACTGTCTTACTAACTCTGTGCCTCTGGGCTCTGTAGGGCGCTTCTGTTCCAGGCGTGGCTGGGAAGGCTGGCAGGTCAGCACCTCTTCCGGAGCGCACCTGGAAAATGTCAGCGTGTTAAAAATATTCACAGATTGACCAGAAAAGACTATTGTGATCAGGTAGTCTGGCCAATATAACATAAACCACATAGACCCTCGCCCAGTGACTCCTGCAGCCAGCCCATAGCTTGTGGTTGAGCTAGAGCACACGCGTGCTCACGCAGAGAAAGATACAGCCACTCTTGAGTCGGTCTTCCAAGTGATGGAGAATCCACTGCACCTCTTGGGAAATTGTCCCAGTAGTTCATTTCCTTCTCCATTAAAATGCACGTCCTATTTCCAGCCTGGATTTATCTAGCTTCAGCTTCCAGCCAGTGGATCTTTTCTGCCTTTGTACTTGGGGTTGGGAGAAGGCTGCTCTTACGACCAGCAGCCAAAGGCGTCACTGGAATTTAAAACCAGACAAATATAGACTAAAAATAAGGTGCAGATGAGGAGAGGGGTGACTGGCCACCAGAAATGACCTGGTGCGGGGTGGATTCTCCAGCACTTGAGCAGAAGTGGTTTTCAGTGAGCTGCAGTAGCTCAAGGATGAGATATGGGCTGTGCGCTGGGAGCCCTGGGTGCGGTGCTCTCGCCTAGGTCATGCTGGAGGGCAGACATTGAGCATAGTGGCCCCTTCTGGTCTTAAACTCTATGCAAGGGGTGAGGGGAGAACTGATATGGGACATAGAGGGCCAGATCTTTAGCTGGTGTAAATCAGTATCACTCCACTGACTTTAATGGGGCAATTCTGATTTACATCAGCTTGGGATCCTGCCCAAAGCCTTTGCCATCTTGGTCAGTGGTTCAGAGCCAGCCCAGCTCAGGTAGTGAAAATTGATGGTGGCTGTTTGGTGGGTCTGAGTCCCGGTTCTTGAAGGGCTGGTGTCCATCTCACACAGACCAGTCCTAGTTGGCAGCTGTGGGACCCCAGAGCCATGACTGAATGCACCATAAAGGAAGGCTAGTGGGGTAAGATCTCCCGCTCAGGGGAGATTCACGACACTCACATTCTGACCTCGTGCGGATCATTGTGCGTGGCTGCCCTCTCCCCCGTGCTGAGCGGGCTCTCGCCAAACTCAGGCTGGTGTCGAGGTGACCCTGGCCAGATATCCCTTTGCCAGGGCTCCTGAATTTGATCATAATTCCTTCCAGGACTCCCACTCCTTGCCCTGTGGCTGCGAGCCACAATTGCCCTGCTGGCCTTTTGCTCGAGTTCCCTATTAGCAGGGACCCTGCGAGCTTCCCCTCCATAGAGACGGGCGAAGCAGTGGACAGTGCATGCTGCGCAGTTGGGGGTCTGAACAGCAGGGCTGGGCAGGTGCCTCAGCAGCAAATAGGAGTTTCCCTCTGGCTGAGCTGGGGGGATCTGAGCTGCTCTCGGCTGGAATATCTAGTGAAGCTGAGTTGCTCCTCTGCTGTCAATGGCTGCACTGGGCAGGCTCCTACCAGGTCAGCTGCCCCAGGGTTTGAGGGCATGAGCCAACCTTTAGCTAATGGTTAGGCAGAAACTTCCCCTGGGAGCAGGTTATTCCATTAATGCCCACTAGGGTGCATCCTCTGCAGCTGGCAGTGCTGGACGCTGCTGCAGGTGGGATACCAGGCTAGATGGGCCCATCAGTCTGAGCCAGGCTGGCAGCCAATGGCATATGGACTCAACTGCTGCACGCACCAGATATTTGTGACTTGCTGCTCATGAGAAGGATTTATCAGAGCAAAGGCATCACCCCTACTGCCCGTTCAGTTCTTGCACTGAGCCAGCCTGCCCAGCCCAGAGCGAGATCTGTGCAAACAGCCTCCCAGCTGAGACAGGAAGTGGGCAGGGGAATCAGGGCTCCCGTGAGTCAGAGCAGAACCAGACGGCAAGAGAGTGAAACTGGCACATGGCTGACACGATGGGGAGGATGTTCAGAGGTGCATGTTGCAGGAGCTGCTTGAAGGATTGAGAGCTGGACCCAGCAATGCCCCATGCAGTCAACTATCATCCAGGCAGGTGGGTTCGGAGCAGCTGACTGCAGGTGGAGCATTCTGTTAAGATTTTAAAGCCCTGTCTGCCTGGGTGTAGACCTTAAAGATCCCTCTGCAATAGCAGTGTGTGTCCTGGCCAAAACGGCCCCCATGGCTGTGATTCAAGCCGGTAGCTCCACCCCAGAGGTGGCTGTATTCCAACAGTGCTGGATGTGCATTGGTTGGGACAGAGGGGCTGCTCCTGCCTTCTTCCCGGCCCTCTGAATTGCCAGGTCTGGAGGAGTGGAACAGGGACCAATACAGGCCTCTTGCTGTTCTGTTTGCTGGGGCCCATCCAGCACTGCTCCCATCCCCCCATCCGTATCAGCTATCCCCATCCATCGCAGGGCAGGGCCCATCCAGGGCTGCTCCCGTCCCCCCATCCGTATCAGCTATCCCCATCCATCGCAGGGCAGGGCCCATCCAGGGCTGCTCCCGTCCCCCCATCCGTATCAGCTATCCCCATCCATCGCAGGGCAGGGCCCATCCAGGGCTGCTCCCGTCCCCCCATCCGTATCAGCTATCCCCATCCATCGCAGGGCAGGGCCCATCCAGGGCTGCTCCCGTCCCCCCATCCGTATCAGCTATCCCCATCCATCGCAGGGCTGGCCCCATCCAGGGCTGCTCCCGTCCCCCCATCCGTATCAGCTATCCCCATCCATCGCAGGGCTGGCCCCATCCAGGGCTGCTCCCATCCCCCCCATCCGTATCAGCTATCCCCATCCATCGGAGGGCAGGGCCCATCCAGGGCTGCTCCCATCCCCCCCATCCGTATCAGCTATCCCCATCCATCGCAGGGCTGGGCCTATCCAGGGCTGCTCCCATCCCCCCATCCGTATCAGCTATCCCCATCCATCGCAGGGCTGGGCCCATCCAGGGCTGCTCCCATCCCCTCCATCCGTATCAGCTATCCCCATCCATCGCAGGGCAGGGCCCATCCAGGGCTGCTCCCGTCCCCCCATCCGTATCAGCTATCCCCATCCATCGCAGGGCTGGCCCCATCCAGGGCTGCTCCCATCCCCCCATCCGTATCAGCTATCCCCATCCATCGCAGGGCTGGGCCCATCCAGGGCTGCTCCCATCCCCCCATCCGTATCAGCTATCCCCATCCATCGCAGGGCTGGGCCCATCCAGGGCTGCTCCCATCCCCCCATCCGTATCAGCTATCCCCATCCATCGCAGGGCTGGGCCCATCCAGGGCTGCTCCCATCCCCCCATCCGTATCAGCTATCCCCATCCATCGCAGGGCTGGGCCCATCCAGGGCTGCTCCCATCCCCCCATCCGTATCAGCTATCCCCATCCATCGCAGGGCTGGGCCCATCCAGGGCTGCTCCCATCCCCCCATCCGTATCAGCTATCCCCATCCATCGCAGGGCAGGGCCCATCCAGGGCTGCTCCCACCGCTCCGCCAGACCATATCTGCTGTTCCCATCCATTGTGGGGCTGTCAAATAGGACCCACAAAAACCAGCACACTGGGGGACGAGCTGTCAAAACTAGCCAATGGGGCGATGCTGACAAAAGGGGTGTGTCTGAAGCCCCGCCCCTCTCATGGCGCTCAGCACAAATCAGGGATGCAGGTAGATGCCTCCACCCGCTAGCAATGCACAGCGGGAAGCCCTCTGCTGGGGGGGGGGGGGCGCCCAAGCTGGTTGTGGTGGGAATCAGAGCCGTGCCGGTTTCTTTGCATGGCGGGAGGGGTGACGCTTCCCCACTTACACCTTTAGCACAGTGGCTTGAGCACTCAGCTGGGATGTGGGAGACCCCTGTTCAAATCCTCACTCCCCCGCAGGTAGGAGGGTGATTGGACCCGGGTCCCCCCCATCCCTGCGGAGTGCCCGACCACTGGCCTAAAACACTGGGGGGTGGTACCACTGTCTTCTCTGGCTGACGTCCGAATGGGAGTGGGTGGCCTCCGAGGCCGACTACCGGCTCAGGCCCTGCACTTGAGGCAGGCGCTCCTCTGCTTAGCTTCCCGGGTTCACAAATGTCTGGGGCTTAGGTGCCGGTCAAGTAGAGGGAGGCAGCAGTGTGCATGCCCAGAGGCTGAAACTTGGTGCCAAAAGAAACTTTATGCTGAAAACACAGGTGCCAAGTTTAGGCACCTACAGGGTTTGACAGCCGCCAGGAGGGGTTTTGTGGATCACGAGGGTGAATAAGGAAGCCAGGGAATGGTCCCGCTATTGTGGGGAACTTTCCTGGCTTATACACGACCCCAGTGGAATGGGCTAGTGAAAGTATCTGAGTCCTCGCTTCCGCTCCCGTTACCCAGAGGCTGCCTGACCTCCAGGGCTGCCTTTCCATTCTCCTGTGGCAGAGTCCTTGTAACCCCAACAAGGCTGGGCCCAGGATTCCTGGGGGGCTTGACCCCCAGCCTTGTCATGGTCACTTAGGGCAGGGGCTAGGTGTCCCATTCCGGGGTGCTCTCTCTGCTCTGGACGCTTCCCTGACCCACTGATCATCACATACAGTTCAAAGCAAATACAATGTATTAAACAGCAATCAATTTTAAAAAGCTAAGGCAATCACGTGACCCCTCTCTGTGGCAGGGGACATGACAACCAGCGTCTCTGGGATGTCAGGGCAGTTCACAGTCTGTCCCTCATGTCCCAGGCCTGGCTATGCTGCAGGGATGCTGCGGGTCAGACACTTGCTCTGGCGGTAGCCACACGCCCTCAGGCTTTAGGTGGCAGGACCCTTCTTCCTCGCATCAGTTCCCCCATTGGGGTTATGATCCCCCTCCAAGTCTGGCCTGCAAAGCCCCCTGGCTGGGGCCATCTCCCTGCGCTGGGCCCACTGCCGAGGGTCCCCCCTCGCTTCCCCCAGCTGCTCCAGCCCCAGCTCCACCCTTCCTCAGCACAGCTGCTGCTGGGGGAAGCTTCTCTGGCCCCTCTAGCTCCGTTTGCTGCAGCTCTGCTCCCAGCACAGGTCTGTTCCCTGGGCTGCTTCTCTGGTTCTCTGGCTGGCACGGCTCTGCTCCCCAGCTCAGCTTGGGCCCCTGCTCTCTCCTTAGCTCAGCCCCACCCTGTCTGACCCAGGCAATTCCAGCTCACAAGGAGGGTGAGAACCCCCTGGCCTCCTGACTCCTTGATTAACCTGCCCGCCCCGTCAATCAGGCTGACCTGGAATATTGGCCTCTCCCCACTGCCCTTGGGGACTGATTTCTCATGGACTCTTCCCATGTCTTTTGGTACTGGGAGCTAGCCAACCCCCCGACCCCCCCCCCACACACACACACTGAGCTTTAGTAAAGGGCCAACAGTCCCCTTACACTTAGACACCTAAGTATCTCTGTGGATCTGGGCCTCAGTTTCTCAGCTGTAAAAGGGGAATTTGACATCTCTCCCATCTATTTAAATTGTAAACTCCTGTGAGCAGGAGCTGTCTGTCTCGCTAGGCATCTGCGCAGCACCCGGCACAACAGGGCCTCCAGTCTCCATCGCTGTCTGCACAGCACCCGGCATGACAGTGGGGAAGAGATCTCCATCACAATGATGTAGTTGGACTCGAGATCGGCTCCCTCCAGACGTTTTTGTAGGCTCTACACAAAAGCAATGCCTCATGCTTCCCCCTGCTGGCCCTGCAGTGAGCTGCCTGGTTTCAGAGCACAGATTTCTGCCCAGGTTGGTAGGTAAAATAGAGAGGCCGTGCGTGCGTTATGGGCTGGCGGAAAGAGCCTGATCAACAGATGGATGGGGTCTCTAAACTGCAGCGTGGGGACAATCTGGGCCCATCGCTTTGCTTTGGGGCAAGAGAGAGTGCGTCCAATCTAAGGACCTTCAGCTGATGGCCCCAGTTAACTGCAACAGGCCCAGCTCCCTGCTGAATGCACAGCTGGATCAGGGACTGCTGCCACTAGACACCCCCGCCCCCTTGCCTCCAGCCAGTGGTTTCTGCCTTGCAGCTGGCAGTTAGGCGCCTGTTCGGATCAGAAGGAAGCCAGCTGTGGTTTGCAGTGGGGAGCGTTAGCCCCCGTCCGGCAGCCTGATTGGCTGCGCGTCATACGAGTGCTCTGCCCTGCCCCAGCTCTCAGGCTGAGATGGCAAAGGTGGTGGAATAGCCACCCGCAGAGGCTCCCCCACAGCGCGGAGGCTGCAGGTGAGTGAACCCTTGGGGGTGCGAGGGCCATGCGAGTGCCTTGCCATGGCTTCCTTACTGCTGATGGATTGTGTCTGTCCAGACCGGGTACAGTTGGGGCTTCCACATGGCAGGAAATAGTATGGAGATTAGACACAATCAGGGCCCTTTTGGGCAGGACACCTCGCAGAGTTGGATGCCAGGAACAGAACCCAGGCATCCTGACTCCCAGCCCCCAACCTATAACCACTAGACCCCCCCCCCCCCCACTGCCCTCCCAGAGCTTAGAATAGAACCGTTGAGTCCTGACTCCCAGGCCCACCCTGCTCTACCCCCTAGACCCCACTCCCCTCCCAGAGCAGGAAATGGAACCCAGGAGTCCTGAGCCCCAGCTCCACCATGCCTTAACCCACTACAGCCCACTCCCGTCCGACAGCTGTAAACACAAGCCCGTTCTTTCTATCCCAGCATCCTGAACAGCTGTCGCTCCATGACCCCGACCCAACCCGCACTGTACTGGCTCCAGCTCTATCCCTGGGGGGGCCATGTCTGGAGCTGGGGCTCTGCAGGGCACTGTCCCGTAACCTGCTGGTGCCACTTACTTGATCATCTCCCGCCCCGGGGGGCAGTAAGTAGGGTATTCTGAGGCTCTAAAAGCAGCCGAGCCCCCACCTCCGGGGGGCAGGGGGTGGGCCAGTGTCGCTCAGGGGGAGCTGGGATGGCTCCTGCACCAGTTTTGTATAGGAAAACTTCCTGCCGTACCTTGGGCCAGATCCCCAGCTGGTGTAAACTGGTGTCACTCCATTGGTGTCATTGGGGCCAGATCCCCAGGTGGTGAAAATCAGATGTTTGCAGTTGGCGCCTAGTTGATTTACACCAGCTGAGCTCTGGCCCATTTGTACAGCACCTCTTGTGGCTGCTGTCAGAGGCGCGGCTTGGCTCTAGTCTGTTTCCAGGTGAGGGAGGGGAGTGGGTTTAGCAGCTAGATGGGGGCTGGGAGTCAGGACGCCTGGGTTCTTTTTCCAGCTCTGGGAGGGGAGAGGGGTCTAGTGGTTAGAGTGGGGCGGGCTGGCAGTCAGGACACCTGGGTTATTTTCCTAGCTCTGGGAGGGGAGTGGGATCTAGTGCTTAGAGATGGAGGGGGAGGGCTGGGAGCAGGACTCCTGGGTTCCAGTATCAGTTTTGGCATGGTCTTGCTGCATGACCTCAGAACAGGTCTCTTCACCATCAGTTAACTGGGATACCCTGACCTGCCCCTCGCGGGGCCAGGCAGGAGTCATTATGACTAGCCCCTAGTGGTGTGAGGTAGCATCTGATTGTTCCTGGGGACAGACCCTTCAGCCCCATGGTTTATTGGGCGCCCTTGTGCATGGGGCTGTACAAACAGATGCAAAGCCTGGTCCTTGCACTCAGCACTGTCAGGTCCAGGGCAGGAAAGGGCATCTGGAGTTGTGAATTGAAGCACTTCACAGAGATTAATGAACAGATGGGGCAACTGAGGCACAGAGAGGGGAAGGGACTGGCTCAAGGTCACATAGCAAGTCAGAGACAGGCAGAACCCAGGAGTCCTGACCCCCAGTCCTTCCCCACACACACACCCCCACAAACCACTAGACCACTCTCCCCTCCCAGAGCTGGGCACTGAGCCCAGGAGTCCTGACCCCCATTCCTGTCTGCAGAGAATGACTGAGGGGCAGGAAACGGGAGGGGTTGCTTAGTGACTTGCCCCTACTGGGACCCACTACAGACCAGCGACCGGTTAGGCCTGACCGGGCCATTCTCAACTGGCTCAGTGCCCCCCACAGGCTCCAAGGGGTAGTGGCTGGGCCAGCCACATAGTGACTCTCCCCATCCCGCAGCTGCCAGGATGCCGCGCTCTTTCCTGGTGAGAAGCAAGAGGGGCCCAAACCACTCAGGGCAGCGACCGGAGGGGCTTGGCGGTGAGTGGGAGCAGGGGGAAGGGGTGAGCTGGGGCAGCAGGTGAAGGGAACGAGTTCCCTCAAAGGGAGAATGCACGGGAGGGGGCAGGGGAATGGAAGGGGGCAGGCAAGGGAAGAAGGGCACCCGCTACTGGAGAGCAAGGGAGGGGCAGGGAATGGGAAGGGTGGGGCTGGGTGAACGTGGCGAGAACCCCCGAACCTCCCCACCCCATGAGCTCACCTGGAGGCCGGGGGTTTGCCTGCCCTGCCCTGCCCAGCCCAGGGTTGGGGGTGGAGGGGAGGCTTAGAGAATCTCACCAGCAAATCCTCCTTCCAGACCCAGCCTGGGGAGCACCCCGAGCAGGGCCGGCGCTGGTCTGGCCCCCCGAGTTGGGGCAGGGGGCAGAGGAAGGGAGCAGAGCCCATCCCAGGACCTTGGCAAACTGGGGGGTGCAGGATAGGGATGGGGCAACCAGCCAGGCACGGCGCAGCCCCCCCTCCGAAATGGACTTCAGCCAGAGCTGGGCCTGTCGGCCCCTGCCAGGTAACCCCCACAACCAGCCCCATCCTCCCCTGAGGGAGCCTCTCCCAATCCCACACCAGCCCATCACCCCCAGCCTCCCAGCTTCCCTCTCCAGGTGCAATTCCCATCCCCCTCTCAGCCCCATCTGGCCTTGCTCTGGGAGGCCGTGGCAGGCAGGTGGCCAGCTC
Source organism: Caretta caretta (assembly GCF_965140235.1). Taxonomy (NCBI): domain Eukaryota; kingdom Metazoa; phylum Chordata; order Testudines; family Cheloniidae; genus Caretta; species Caretta caretta. The sequence continues at coordinate 18,351,082 of NC_134225.1, forward strand.
TGTGATGGGGCCACCTGCCCCACTGGGAACTGGACTGAGACCCACCTAACCTCATCTTACACAACAGCAACTACCCATGTCCCATTCCCCACCCTCTGAGCCAGCCAGTCCCCTACCCTGGGGCCGGAGTGGAGCCGGCGCCCCCTGGAGGGGAAAGGCCCCATGTCCCAATCACTGGCCCACTGAGCCAGCTGGAGCCGGCGCCCCCTGGAGGGGAAAGGCCCCATGTCCCAATCACTGGCCCACTGAGCCAGCTGGAGCCGGCGCCCCCTGGAGGGGAAAGGCCCCATGTCCCAATCACTGGCCCACTGAGCCAGCTGGAGCCGGCGCCCCCTGGAGGGGAAAGGCCCCATGTCCCAATCACTGGCCCACTGAGCCAGCTGGAGCCGGCGCCCCCTGGAGGGGAAAGGCCCCATGGCCCAATCACTGGCCCACTGAGCCAGCTGGAGCCGGCCCCCCCTGGAGGGGAAAGGCCCCATGGCCCAATCACTGGCCCACTGAGCCAGCTGGAGCCGGCCCCCCCTGGAGGGGAAAGGCCCCATGGCCCAGTCCCTCACTTGCTGTTTCCCCGCAGGCGTGAGCAGCCCCCCAGATGGGTCGTTCAAGCCCTTCTGGAGCAGCTATCGCAGCCCTGAGCTGAAGCAGCTGGTGCAGAGCGTCCTGCCGCCGGCTCTGTGCTCCAGGAGGGAGCTGGGAGGGGACGCCGAGGAGCCCTCTGGCCTCTTGGGATCTCTCCTGCTCCTCTCCAAGCCACCACACAGGTGCAGCTGCTGTGACAAGGTAACGGCCCCCTCCACCCCCAAGGGACTGGGCTGAGGCCTTCGCCCTGCTGACCCTGGGAGCTAAGGCCTCCCTGCGTGCTCCAGCCCCGGAGCTCCATCCCTCTCCAGCGCTTGGCCTCCCCTCAGGGCTGCCAGCAATGGGGCTGTTTGGAGGCTCCTGCCCCTGGGAACTGGATGAAGAACCCTTCCCACCTCACTTCATGCGGGCACCACTCCCTGCCACTGCCAGCTCGGGCGGGATCAGATCCAGCGCCCCCTAGAGGGGAAAGGCCCCATGTCCCATTCCCTGCCCCCTGAGCCAACTAGTCCCGCCCTGGGGCAAGATGGGAGCTGGCACCCCCTAGAGGGGAAAGGCCCCATGTCCCATTCACAGCCCCCACCTTTAAACAGAGCTGAGTGAAGCCCCCTCCCCATGCCCAGCCTGGTGCTGCCCAGCATGGGGCTACGCTTCCCCTGTGCAGCTGGGCGGGGGTCTCTGGGGCAGGCACAAGTGGCAGAGTGGCCTAGTGGACAAAACACCAGACTGGGACTTGGGGACCAGGGTTCTCTGATCTGCTTGGGTGAGTTCTTCTCCTCCCACTCTGTGCCTCAGTTTACCCTCCCACTCTGTGTCTGTTTAGGGTGTGACCAGGGAGTGTAGCACTCTGTGCAGGCCTAGTGTGATGCCGGCTCTGTCCCTGTAGGGGGTGCTAGGTGCTGCCATGCTGTGTGGTGGAAACTCGCCCTGCTTGGGTGGAGGGGGCTGGTAGGTAACCAAGCCCCATCCCTGCCAGGGGCTGCCCAGTGGGCCCCTTTCCCCAGTGTCAGATCACAAAGCGGGTGGGAGGGGGGGAATTGTGAGGTTTCCGGGTCAGACTCATGAGAAGGTGGCTGTAGAACAAAGGCAGGTGACACAGGCTGGCCCCAACAAACGTCCAGGCACTGGAGGGGCTAGGTTCAGTCACTGCCCGGATGAATTTGGGGCGGTCTCAGCCCCACCCTACATGGCCACCACCAATTCCAGCTTGTACATTTGGGGCAGGCTCCCCCTGTTGACCCCCTTTCTCTCCCCACCCCCAGGGCCTCCCTGCAGCTCAGCGGCTAGGCAGCCACCTGAAATGCTCAACGCTCTGCAGCCCCATGGCCCCGTGGGGGATGTGTGGACACCCAGGCAGCCTGCAGCACCAGCCTGCCCCTCCCTGCCCGGGCAAAGGGAAGCCAGAGGTGGGTGAGGCCTGGGGGGGGAGGGTGGATGGTGATATACAAATGGGGGTTTCGAGGTGGATCTTTTGCAGCAGTGGGAGGCGTTGGGGGCCTGGATGGGCATCCATTTGGGCAGAGGGCAGCCATGGGTCCAACATGGTGGGGGGTGAAGGCAGGGCTATACAGGGGAGGCCAGTGGAGGAGACCGGGGGGTTGTTGCAGATCCCAAAAATTCCCTCCCCCACCCCCCGCTAGGCCCCAGCTGATGGGTTTCCCTGCAGGTGAGGAGTTTCCCCTGCCGGATCTGCGGGAAGCAGTTCAAGCGCTCATCCACACTCTCCACCCACTTGCTCATCCACTCGGACACGCGCCCCTTCCCCTGCCCCTTCTGCGGGAAACGCTTCCACCAGAAATCCGACATGAAGAAACACACCTTCATCCACACCGGTGAGGGGCAGCCGGCTCGGACTCCCCCAACCCCAGGACAGGGGGCATTGGCAGATATTTGGGGGGGACCCTACAGCTGGGACAGCAGGGGCTGTGGGTCAGGACTGGGGGCCACCAGCAGAGCTCTTGGGGGAGCCTAGGGCTGGGACAGCGGGGAGCTGTGGCTTGGGAATTAGGGGTACCAGCGCCCAGGAGTGGGACAGCAGTGGGCTGCGGGTGAGACTTGGGGGGCACCAGCAGAGCTAGTGGGAGCCCAGGGCTGGGACAGCAGGGGCTGCGGGCCGGGATCTGCAGCCGGACTGAACAGCGGGACATTTGATGCACTTGCCTCCATGTCCCGCCCTGCACAAACTGGTCCCTCATGCCTGCTGCAGCTCCCGCCCTCCGCAACTCCATGGAGCAACAGCAGCACCTGGGGGCCTGATCAGGGAATGGCAGGTGAAGGGGGTCACGGGGCTGCAAGCATCGACCCCATGCCCGTACTGCAGCCCAAGCAGGATCCAGGCTGTGCTGGGCCTGTGGCTGTCTAGGGGGAGGGGGGTGCGCGGGCCCGTGGCTGGCTGGGTAGGTGGGGGCCCTGCTACTCTAGGGTCCTTCCAGTCCTGCAGGACCCTGGGTGAGTTTTGGGGCTCTCTGCTGAGCCCTGAGGGATCCTGGCCCCTCCTGCAGCACCCACACCTAACCTCTCTCCCTCTCCCCGCAGGTGAGAAGCCTCACAAATGCCAGGTGTGTGGCAAAGCCTTCAGCCAGAGCTCCAACCTCATCACCCACAGCCGCAAGCACTCCGGGCACAAGCCCTTCGCCTGCTCCCTCTGCCCCAAGGGCTTCCAGCGCAAGGTGGACCTCCGGCGCCACCAGGAGACCCACGGGCTCTTCCACAGCCCCGGGGGTGGCCAGGCACTGGGTGCCCTCCGCTAGGGGCCAGACAGGTGGGATCTGGGACACCCGGCCTGCAGGGGGAGCTGTAGAGGCCAGAGGAGAAACCCCAGAGCTGAGGGGGGCTCCTAGATCATCCCCCAAGCTGCCATCGCACCCCACCCCCCCTCGCCTGGCAGGTGCTGCTGGGCCCCACAGCCACCACGTGACGGAGCCGACAGCCGGCAGAAGGACTCAGTTGCCTGCCCTTCGTGGCCCCCTCGTGCCAGCCAGACCTTCGGTCCCCCTATAGCTGAAGGTGGGCACAGTGGGACAGTCAGGGGCACTGTCTGGGGCAAGGGGGGAGCACCAGCCTGGTTTGGCTTCTGGCATGAGCATCTCCCCTGGGGGCTGGGATGGGGGAGAGGGAGGGCTGAGCTGTGGGGCTGTGCCCCCCGACGCAGGGGAGAGATGTGAGCCGGGCTCTGCCCTGCGCCCCAGTAAGCAGAGATGGCTCCTTGGCCCATCGCTGTAACCCTCCCCCGGCTGCCGGCGGAGAATTAAAGGACGTGAGTGGAAAGCAGCCTGCGTCCCGGCTCCTGGCAGCAGCGACGCCGCGAACAACAACACACGGGCAGCACCGGCCCATCCTCCACGGTCACGTTTATACCCAGAAAGCGTGAACGCTCCCTGCAGCCGGCAAAGAACCAGCCGGTGCCGCAGTCCCAATGCCGTGGGGCCTGCCCCAGGGCCCCTTCCGGCCTGGGCGAGGCCTGCTGCCTGCCGCTCACAGGGAGGGGGCCCTCCGGGCCAGGTGGAGAGGCCCTTCCCCCAGTGGCCACCCTGGCTGTGCTGAGCAGAGTCCGATTGGCTGCTGATCCTGGGAGCCACAGGGCCGGGCGCCTGCAGGTGGTGATGGTGATGGTGATGGTGGGACCAGTGCCAGAGTGTCCCCACGAGCACGGACAGGGAGGCCCCTGTGAGCTGCCAGAGGGAGACAGATAGATGGGTCAGTGGGGGCGCCCCCCCCACATCCACCCCCATGCTCCACCATTCACCACAGCTCAACTCATCCCCCACAGCTCAACAGCCCGCCCTGCGGCAGGGAATCCCACCCACCTGCTCTCCCACCTGCCTGCTCTGCCCCACTGCATTGCCTCCCCCCAGCTCTGCCCCCAGTGCATCCCCTGCTCCCAACCCTCCCCCGTGCTCCCATAACTGTGCCTCATTCACCATGAGTCACACTCGAGATCCTGGGAATTGGGGGGGGGGGGGGGCTGAGAGTCCTGCCACCCCCCGTACCTGGGTCTCTGAGCGCCTAGAGCAGGGGGGCGCAGGCCGCACCAGCATCAGGTGCCGGCAACGCGGGGGGCACAGCTGGGGCTGAGGGACTTGGAGGTGGCACTTCAGCAGGATCTGGAACAAACAGGGTGTTAGAAACCCCGGCCTGGGAGTGCAACGGGGGGGGGGGGGGGGGCGGCTGGTGGGACACCACCCAGCCCAGCCCGGGGCAGGAACGGCCAGGGATCACCGTACAAGGGAGCCACAGCCTGGGGATCCCTATCAGGGCAGCCCCACCTGCACCCTGGATAATACTGGGCACTAGCTAGGTGGCCACTTGGCGCCTGCTGCTGCCCCCTGCTGGGCAGAGAGGGGCCTGCGGGCAGTGGCAGCTCTGGAATAATTGCCCATCTCCAGCACCTAGCTGCCTCCATTACTGTAGTAGCTGCCCCAGAACAATCTTTACCGTATTTACCCTCATAACACCCCCCACATACTATAGGGCATGTGCTATTAGCCTCCTAGTATAGATGGGGAAACTGAGGCACTTTTTTTTTTAAGTGACTTGCCCAAGCTCACCCAGGGAAGCTGTGCCAGAGCAGTGACTTGAACCCTAGCCTCTCACATCCAGGCTATTGCCCAGCCTGCTGCACCACCCTGCCTAGCCCGCCATCACTGAGAAGGGAGAGTTAGCAAGGAAACCAGAGGGACTGCAGCCCTTCCCATGCCCTGGGGTCTGCCTGGCAGCCACGCTGGTGTCTCTGGATTGTTCTCATTCACTGTAGAACCATCAAATCCCTTCCTGAACCCTGCTAAACTCCCAGCTTCACAGCGCCCTTGTGGCAAGAAGTTCAAACAGCCGATAGCAAGGAACAAGGATTACCCCCCCCCCCCATGTCAAGACTGAATCCCACCCTTCGAGTGTCATCTGCTGCCTGGATTCATCTCATGCTGCCTCTGCCACCCCACCCATTAGCTACAGCCATCCAGTTTTATTTGACGCCAGCTAAACCTTTAGACCTTGTGGCAGGGAGTCCCGCAGGCTATCTGTGTAACTTGGCACAAGACAGAGCGCCTGGGGGAAGCTTCACTAGAAGGAAAGGCCCTGGTGTGAATCCTGTGGTCAGGACAAGGCCGTCAGAGCTTAGGAGAAAGGGCTGGGACTGGCAGTGTGCCAAGGGGAACATAACTTAAGGGTGTTTTAGGGATGAGGGCTAGGAATCAGTAACCCTTTGACATGCTGACTCCCAGCCTGCTCTAACCATTAGCCCCACAGGAGTCCTGGCTCTCAGCCTCTCCCTGCTCTAACCCACTAGATGCCACTCCCCACCCAGGGCTGGAACAGAACCCAGGAGTTCTAGCTCCAAGACCCCCTCCCCTATCCCCTCCCAGAGTTAAGGGGCCTTTTCCCTGGGGCTCCAGGGATGCTGGTAGCTTTAGACTCCAGGGTACAGAGAGGGATTCCCCTGGTTCCCCTCCACATGCATGTGACACATGACAAGCCCACCCCGACTCCTAAATGTATTGGTTAGGAAGGAACCACTGGCCCAGCTGGGAGGGGGGGGTGGTACATGGATGGCAACTGGATCAATGGGGACACCATCCATCTGACCCCCACCTCAACCGACGGCCCCTCCTACCTGTCCTGGAGTGAATGAGCCAGAGCCCCCCAGTGAGAGAGACACCAATGACGAAAGCTGAGAAGACGATGCCCACCACAGTGGGCAGCTCCAGGCCCTGGGGCAGGGGGCCTGTGGGGAACGGGGAGAGTGAGCAGATGCAGAGCCAGTGCTGGGGGGGTGGGGGGGGAGGTGGAACCCAGGAGTCCAGGCTCCCAGACTCCTCCTCCACCTGCTCTCACCCAGTAGACCCCAACCCCCTCCCAGAGCAGGGAATAGAACCCAGGAATCCTGATTCCCAGCATGCCCTCTGTTCCCACTGAAACCAAGGGGAACTATGTGCTCTCACCAGCTTGCAAGGCAAGTGGGACAGCAGGGGGCTTAGGGGGTGATATGAAGGGGGCATCTCTTACCAGGGGGTGTCTCTCCCTTCAGCACCTTCCCCCTCCTGCCAGCCCGAGGAAAGGGCACCAGAAAGGGATCTGCTGGGAAAGGACAAGGAAGCCAGAAACACTTTGAGAGAAGGATGGAGACAGCCCCTGATCTCCTCCAGGGGGTGCTCTCCCCTGGCTGTTAGTGTTGACCATCCCCAATACCCCAGCATGGCACTAGGGGGTACTGTGCAGCTGGGAGCAGGAGTTCAGTGAGGAGCGCTCTCCCCTGGCTCAGTGCTCATCCCAATGCCCCAGCCCAATACTAGGGGGTGCTGTGCAGCAGGGAGCAGGGCAGGGGCTCAGTAGGGGGCGCTCTCCCCTCGCAGTCAAGTGCTGACCCCAATGCCCCAGCCCAGTGGTAGGGGGTGCTGCACTGCAGGATGATTGCATCAGGGCCTTGGTGTGTTGCAGTCTCTCTGCCTGCTCCCATAACCAGCCCCCAACCCGTCCCAGGTCTCACCTGTTCCTGGGGTGGGTTTGGTGGCTCTGCCCAGGCTCCCCACTGTTACGATGATGGGCTTGGTGAAGGTGTGCTGGAACCGCCCGCTGCCCGGCTCCCCCACACGGCTGCTGGTGCATGCCCCGGCCTGGGGCCCACACTGAAACTGACAAGGCTCAGACAGGCACCTCCTCCCAGTACTGGATGCTCACCTCACCACCCTCACCCCCCAAACTTTCCCAGTCTCAGCACCAGCCCCTCCCTCCACCCCACGGTTCCCAGCCCTGGGATCCCACCCCCTTCCTGAGGCCAGCCATGCTTGTCTGAATTTTTATAGATTGACATTGATTTGTCAGAGAGAAAGCCAGACCCCGCAGCTACCTGCCGGGGGTCACAACTGTGACCTGGACCCCAAACTCCTCCCAGAGGCTGGGGATGGAAGCCAGGGGGCCTGACCCGGTAAACACTGGACTCCATTCTCCTCCCAGAGCAGCCCCTGCAGCGTTGAACCCACAGGCAGAGTTGGCCCCCTGTGGCACCCCCCCAGCAGGGACCATTGTATTGTCCTGGGGGACTCAGCCCCTCCCCTCCAGCCACCAGCCCATCCAGGTGTTTCCAGCATTGCCTGCAGCCCAGGGTAGAAATCCAGCCTGGGGGACAACCCCTGGAAGCCAGGGTAGAACTGGGGCCACTTCCCTCTGCCATCTGAGCTAAAGGAGACACTCCCCCGCCTTTGCTGCAGCAGTAGCTGGGCTTTTATCCTCCCTGTGGCCTGCAGGCTAGAGCCACACACACTGGAGCAGGCTGGAGCAGGGGTGGCATCCGGCAGCATGGTACAGACCTTAGGGAGGGCGCCCCCATAGGCCCCAGCCTGGCCCTGGGGCTCCTGGGCGCAGAGGGCCAGGCGGCAGTGCAGGAATTGGATGGAGTCATTGTAGAGGGGCCGGAGCAGGAAGCTGAGACGCTGTAGCTCCTGGGAGCCAGAGGGCGATGCCTGGCCTGCAGCCCCCTTGTAGGGTGGGTGCAGGGAGACGTCGGGGTGAACCGGGCAGCCCCCCCGCACCAGGATGTAGGGGGAGTCCAGCGAGGAGGAGGAGCTCGGCGAGAGGAAGCAGAGGCGGATGCTGAAGCTGAGCCAGGGGTCGAAGGCAGCCAGAGCAGCCTGCACAGAGGGTTGAGATCAGGAGGGGAGGGGACAGGACACCTCAGGCCAGCTGGGTCCCACTCCACAAACATGATCTCACCCCCAAGCATGGAACCCAGGAGTCCTGGCACCCATCCCCGGTCTAATCCCTGATCCTGCTCCCCTCCCAGAACTGGGGATAGAACCCAGGAGTCCTGACACCCAGACCCCCTGCTCTAACACCACCAATCTGACCTCCTGCCAGATTAATATTGTAACTTTCTCCACAGCTTCTGCCCCAGAGGCTGGAGCAACCCCCCTGTGGGTGTGGAAGGGGCCTGGGGAAGAGAACCCCACAGCTCCAGCAGGTTAACCAGCCGGGGGTGGGGGGGGAGACCTGGCTAGCACAGCCCCTCAGAGCTCTGCCCTTCCCAAGGTGATGGGGCACTGGGCAAAGCCCCAGGCCTGCTGGGGCAGAGGGGAGGGAGATCCCAGTGCCATGGGGCTGGATGGTGCCTCCCTCCCCCTCAGTTACTTCCACAAAGACGCGGCTGTTGGCCGACACCGTGCAGGGTCCCTGGGCCTTGGTGAAGGCCTCCGAGCTGTAGACCTCCAGGCTGAGCAGGACACGGCCCAGGTGGAAGGGAAGATCCAGGATGGACTTGGCAGAGCGGGACGGCTGGCTCAGGCTTGGGGAGGAGCAGGAGAACTGTGGGAAAGGAGCGGAGGGTGTGAGGGGTGTAGGGGACATGGGGACCAGCCCCCAGAACTCCAGTCCTAGAGACTCCCCAGTTAGCCCTGTCTTCACAAGCCCTAGGACACCTCTCCTACCAAGGCTCTCCATCTCCCCACAGCTGCTGCCTGGTCCCCACTGAGCCAGGAGCCGTTGGGAGCCAGGAACCCCCATCCCAGCTCAAGGGGGCTCAGAGCGGGCCCAGCATGCTTCCCCACTTTGAGCTGCTCTCAATAGTTTGGGACGGAATCCGCCAATCCCAGGTTCTCCCCCAGTGAAAGGGCCTGAGGGACCTGCCCCACAGCAGCACCAGAACTGCCCAGCCAAAGACGCCTCCCCTCCCCCCTTGCCCACCTCAATGGACTCCGAGCTATCTTCAGCCTGTCTCGCCGGGAGTGGGGAACCCCCAAGCGCTACCCCTGGCCCGCTGCCCCGGAGCACCACCTGGGGGGAGGGGTGGGGAGCAATTGGCACAATCAGAAACATGAGAGCGTCAGATGAGACCCCATTAACCCCAGCCTTCCCGTTCCCAGTCGTCCACACTTCTCCCACTCCTCCAGCCCCGTCCAGCCCCCATTGACCCTGTCCTGGTCCCCTCGACTCCCTTAACACACTATCCCCTTTGCAGACCCCCAGACACTTTCACTTCACATCTACCCCCTCCCATTCACACTCAGCCCCTCATTGTCCCCTCTATACCACAGCTCACCGCGTTCTGGTACCGCACGATGCCCGAGGTGGGGCCTAGGGCTGGGATGCGCAGGGCGCCACAGCCGGCCAGGGAGGACTCCAGCAGGAAGTGGGTGCCATTGGACTGGGCTGCACAGCTGGGGTCCCGCAGGGTCACTCGGGCTGGGGAGAGTCTGGCAGCCTGGCCGAGGCAGGTGAGGGAGACTATGAGACTGATACAGCCGGCACTGACTGCGAGCGGTGAGCACCCCCTACTGAGCCCCCACCTGACTCCCTGCAGCACAGCGCCCCCTAGTGCCGCACTGGGACCAGCACTGATTGTGAGGTGAGAGCGCCCCCTACTGAGCCCCCACCTGACTCCCTGCAGCACAGCGCCCCCTAGTGCCGCACTGGGGCCAGCACTGATTGTGAGGGCAGAGCGCCCCCTGCTGAGCCCCCACCTGACTCCCTGCAGCACAGCGCCCCCTAGCGCCGCACTGGGGCCAGCACTGATTGTGAGGGCAGAGCGCCCCCTGCTGAGCCCCCACCTACACTCCCTGCAGCACAGCGCCCCCTAGTGCCGCACTGGGGCCAGCACTGATTGTGAGGGCAGAGCGCCCCCTGCTGAGCCCCACCTACACTCCCTGCAGCACAGCGCCCCCTAGCACTGCACTGGGGCCAGCACTGATTGTGAGGGCAGAGCGCCCCCTGCTGAGCCCCACCTACACTCCCTGCAGCACAGCGCCCCCTAGTGCCGCACTGGGACCAGCACTGATTGTGAGGGCAGAGCGCCCCCTGCTGAGCCCCCACGGAACTCACTGCAGCACAGCGCCCCCTAGTGCCGCACTGAAGGAATTGTTTACACAAGGGAATTCCTCACCTGGAGCATGTCCTTGTTGACATGAGCTATCACCCTCTCGCTCAGACACGCCACAGACAGAGCTCCCGCCAGCCCCACAGCGCTCCTGCCTCCTGGCGCCGCTCGGCTCCTTTCCCAGATCATTGGGGAGATCTTGGCTGGTCTAGGGGGTGGAATGGAGGGGTGGGGAGCCTTGGGGTCCCCTAGCAGGAGAAAACAGAGTGAGGGGGTAGAGGGGAAGAAGGAAACAGGGCCAATGTGGGTTGAATAGGGCTGAAGAACAGGGTGAGGGGATGTGTGTGTGAGAGAGAGAGCGAGAGAGCAAGCGAGCAACTCTGCCTCCTGCTGGCTGGATTGAGAACTGCCCAGCTCTATGTCCTAGTCCCCCATATTTCTCCCCTTTCACCATGGCACTGGGGATTGGGATGTGACGGTGCCCTGGGAAGGACAGACATGCCAGGCGTGAGGGCATCATCTGGGGCATGAGCCTCTCCAACCACTGGGGGCCACCAAGGGTCTGGCTGTGCCTTGGGAGCGGGGGCCACAGGGCAGAACTGCAGCTCCCCCTGCACTGGGGGCAGGGCAGGGTCTGAGTCAGGAGGGCCCCCTAATGGCCCTCTCGTGGCATTGCACCCTGTGCCCATTCCCTGCCCCCGAAGGAGTCACCTACCATCCAGCCCCACGATGACCAGGAACCTATTCACCTGCTCGGCCTCCGTGTAAGATGTGACCCCAGGCAGCCCCTGCTCCATTGCCCAGGCCATGGGGTCGCTGGCATAGGCCAGGCCCAGGGACATGCTGCTGCTCAGAGCCAGGTCTGGTTCTGGTTCTGTGCAGCTGACCGAGACCTTGTGGGATGCCTGTAAGGAAAGGGAGGGCAGGGCAGAGTGACAGAGCCCAAGGCCAACCCGGACCGTGCTCCACCTCAGGGTGATCAGGCTGAGGCTGGAGCAGGGCATCATGGGCAATGCTATACAAAGGAGCAACTCCAGGTGAACAAGGTGTCAGCACAAGGAGGGGCTGGGGAGTTCCAGAGGGGGGCAACTCCACCCCAGCCACGGAGTCAGGAGTTAGAGGGCTCGGAACCAGCGGAGCCGGGCTGGGCACCAGGACTCCTGGGTTCACCTTGGCAACAGGGGGGCACCAGGCCAGAGGGGGTTGAGGCCGGGAGGAGAAGCCATATCAGAGGTTAAAGGTCATGAGGGCTCAGAAGATGTCGGGGGGGCATCAGGCCAAAGGGTCAGGGTCATGGGGGAGAGAGGTCAGGGGGAGCAGCCTCTGTGCATGGGGGGGCTGTTCCTGGCCCCTGTAACCCCTCTCCCATCCCCAGGGAGCCCCTCTCTTACCAGGACTCGCAGTCGCCCAGCCATGTGGTGGATTCGGACCAGCCAGCTGGTGGCGCCCTCGCTCTTCAGCACCACGATCAGCTCCAGCCGGGGGGAGCAGCAGCCTTGGGGCGCTTGGAGCTCCACAGTGAGATGTGCTGGGGGCCTGGAGACACGGCAGGACCCCCCGACCCCAACATCAGCTAGGCTGGGCATTCCCTGCCATGGGGCTGAGCAGCAACAGGGGTGGAGAGCCCTCCAGCTCTGCCAGTGGCCCTCTATTTTGACCCAAAGCCCCCTCTGTTCTTGTTGTGGGCTCCCCCCCCCCACCCTCAGCTTTGCTGGTGCCCCTCAATCCTGATGCGCAGCTGCCCTCCCCTCCCCCGCTATCCCAGCCCTGGGCTCCCCACTGCCCCCCAGCTCTGTTCGTGCCCCTCAATCCTGACCCGCAGCCCCCCACTATTCCAGCCCCGGAGGATGCTCTGATATACGGTTCATACCGGGGCCTGGCTCCTTTGGAGAGGATGACGTGAACTTCGGGGTCCCATGGGGGGTCAGAGGTCAGGCAGCCCCGCAAGGGCCGTGGTTGGACGTCAGAGGCAAAGTGGGTCGGGGAGAGGAAGTTCCTGCGAGGTTTGCAGGCATCTGGCGAGACCCCATCTGGTAGCGAGAATGCGGAGGGGCTGGGGAGGTTGCGGGGTTAACCCCGGAGGTCCCTTAAGGAATGCAGGATTCCTAGGGTAGATCCCCCAATATCTCCCTGGGATTCCCTCCCTCAGGTACATGGGGCTGGGGTCCGATCCCCAAGGTCCCCTCCCGCACTGACATGGAGTCCAAACCCCAGCCCCCTGGGTCCCCTCCCCCCATTGACACAGGGGTCCAATACCCAGCCCCCCTGGGTTTCCTCCCGCTATTGACATGAGGATCTGATCCCCAGCCACCCTGAATCCCTCCCCACACTGACACGGGGGTTCAATCCCCAGCCCCCCATACCATCTCCCAGCCGCACATAGACCGTGTTGACGCCCCAATACGCAGCCAGGGAGCTGACCCCGCCGTGCTCCTCATGCGCCCAGCGCAGGAGCCCTCGGGGGGTCTGGGGCAGCCGGGTCTCAATGACAGAGACACCCCCTAGGGCCGAGACTCTGGAGCCCGGGGAGACCTGTAGGGGGGGCATAAAGGTGAGAGGTCACCTGGGGAATGGACATCCCATCCCCCAGTGGGGTGCCACATACCCCCCACTCCCACCACAGCTCCCCATCGCTCCCAGCCCTCACAGGACTCCTGGGTTCCTCACACCTCCTAGCCCCAGGGCTAACTGTCAAGGGGAGGATCCTCCAACCATCAATACCTCAGCCTCCCAACCTGTGCCCCTATCCCCACTGCCCCTGGCCAGAACCCCCCAACCCCTGCTGCTCCTGGGCCTGAGAGCCCCTCTCCCACCCAGCCCTGCTCCACCCACCCCACTCCTCTCGCTGCCCCTGGGCCCAAACTCCTCTGCCTCCAAATGCTCCCAGGTCCCCAGCCCCCACCCTGCCCTTCTGCACCCACTGTCCCATCCAGGGACCCTGCTCCAGCTCCAGTAAAGAGAAGTGACCTCCAGACCCCCCTTCCCACCCCTCCACCACTCCCACTGCCTGCCTCCACCCCCACTGCTCACCTGCCCCTGCCACAGCTACCTCCAGCCCCCCACCATCCACCACAGCCCTCCCCATTTTCAATTGCTGGCCCCACACTTCCCCCCACACCTGTGCCAGCTCCACTCCCCACCTGCCCCAAGCCTCCCATGCTTCCTCCACCCTCACTGCTTGCCCCACCCTCCCCCAGCTGCCCCGATGTCCCTGCCCTCCCCTCCCAGCCCTCCTACCCCCCTTCCCCTCCCACAGGCACCCTCACCCAAGCCCCATAGCTGCCCCTACCCTCACCTGGAAGGTCCATTGCTCCCCAAGAGCCACTTGGGCCGTTTGGAGGCTCCAGACCACGGGCGCTTGGGAGCTGAGCACAAAGATAGGGGCTCTGCCGTGGGGCGCTGGGCCCAGTTCTAGGCTCACCTAGGAGGGAGCAAAGGACCCTGCATTAGGAGCTTCAGACACATAGGGGAGGGGGCAAGGCCATGGGGCTGGGGGTGCAGGGAAAGGTGTGGGGGCTGTGGGGGAGGGGAGGTGTGGGGGGCACAGGGCAGGCATGTGGCCGGCTGAGGGGCTGGGGCACCAAAAAGAGTGGGAGGGGTGGCTATAGGGAGGCATAGTGTGGTGGGGGCAGGAGGTGAGGCAGTGGGGTTGGAGGAAGGGGCGTGGTGGGAGCACAGGCCATGGGGTTGGGATGGGGATGGCAGGGACAGGAAGCAGGACTATGTAGCTGGGGGCTGGGGACAGGATTGGGGCAGGGGGCATGGAGCACAGACTGGAGGGGAGGCATGTGGGATGCAGGGCAGGGGGCAAGGCTGTGGGGTACAGAGTGGAGGGGCAGGAGGCAGGGTGGGAGTACAAGATGAAGGGCAGGAAGTGAGGGGGTAGGGCAGAGGGAGGGAGTGAGGAGGGTTGGGGTAGGGGCAGGAGGCACAAGTTGGAGGGAAGGGGGCCAGGGGGTGGAGCGGAGGGAAGGGGCAGGGTGGAGGGCAGGGGTGAGAGTTGTGGGAGAGGCAGGGTGGAGAGCAGAGTGAGGGGGTGGGGCAGAGAAAAGGGGCAGGTTGGGGGGCACAGGGTGGAGGGCTGGGAGTGAGGAGGTGTGAGAGGGCCAAGGTAGAAGGTAGGGAGTGAGGGGGTGGGGCAGAGGGAAGGGGCAACTTGGGGCGCACAGAGTGAAGGACAGAGACCAGGAAGATGGACGGAAGGGGGCAGGGTGGAGCGCAGGGGGTGAGACGGTGGAATTGGGGGAGGGAGGCACAGGATGGAGGGCAGGGGGTAAGGGGGATGAGGTGGGGGGCCCAGGGTGAGGCTGGAAGATGACAGGGAAGGGACACTCCCTCCCACCTACCTGCCTGGCCCCCATCCTCCCCGCTAGCCCCCGCAGGATGAGCACGTGCACCTCCCGGCCCGAGGCCGAGCGCCCCCGGCTGGCGCAACCCGTGCCTGCACGGATCCGCTCCCAGAAGCCCAGCACAGGGTGGTGAGCGGACAGCGGGCGAGCCTGGCACAGGGCCCAGTGCCAGGCGGCTGTAGAGGAGAGAGAAAGGGCCCTGGTCAGCAGGAGCCAGACAAAGGAGTGCAGTTCCCAAAGTGGGGGCAGCTGGTCTGTGCCTGGAAGGGGAACCTCCTGCCCGCCCAGAAATGGCAGGGTGGTCTAATGGTTAGAGGATGGGGGCTCGCAGCCAGGACTCCTGGGTTCTATCCTTGGCTTTGAGAGTGGAGTGGGGGCTAGTGCAGGGGTTCTCAAACTGGGGGACCGTGAGCCCTCAGAAGGTTACAGGGAGGTTGCAAGCTGTCAGTTCCATAGGGCTCACAACCCCTATTAAATTACCCTCCTTTTTAATGCATAAGGGGGGGGGGTCACACTCAGAGGCTTGCTGTGTGAAAGGGATCACCAATACAGAGTTTGAAAACCACTGGTCTAGTGGTTAGGGTGGAAGTAGGGCACTGGGACACACATTGACCATTTGATGACACCCCCTCTCCCTCCATCCATCTCCCAGTGGGGGCCTGACTGGCCTCCCCATTCCCCCGGCACCCACCTGCCGACTGGCCCCACAGCAGCAGCAGCAGGATCGGGCTCCAAGCTGCCATCCCCTGCAATCCCGGTGTGCAGGACTTCCCGATCTGACCAGGTGATGCGGCGGAGTGATCCTAGGCAGAGAGAAAGACAAAACTGTAGTGAGTGCCGGGGGTGCTCCAGGGTGAGGGAGGGGTTTCTGGGACCCAGAATAGAGGGGGCTGTGGGGGGGGGCATGGGGTTTCAGGGCAAGGGAAGGGGGAGTCCAGGGGCCCAGTCATTCAGTGTCTGGGATGCAGAATGTACCTCCTCCATCCTCACACGAGTTGGTCAGTGTTACTCCCTGGCTGAAACTAGGGATCCTCCCCACCCAAGAATCCAGACAGGGGATGGGGAAGTATGTGACACAAGGACGGACACACCCCAGGAGTGCTCCCCCCAAGTAGCATGGGGGGGCTGCTTCAGGGCAATAATGAGATTTCCCTCCTAGTATTTAGACACCTCCCCCTAGGAAGGGTGTCCCACTATCCTCCCCCCTACCTCTTCCTGCTTAGCAGGGAACCTGTATCCCCTGCTCCCAGACTCCTTCCCCCTCCTGCCAGGTTACCCAGTTTGGGATGGGGTGGGGTGGGGTGGGGTGGGGAAGGTTTACCTACAAGATTGATGCATCTCAGAGCATTTTGCAGAGATTAATTTTGCCTTCCAACTCCCCAGGTTTGCCTTTATTGCTATTTTATAGATAGGGAAACTGAGGCACAAGAGGGTAAGATATGCCCACGGTCCCACTGATTTCCAGCCTCCTGCTCTAACCACTGGACTCCATCTCCCTTTCCAGAGGATGGTAAAGAACCAAGGAATCTGGACTCCCACGCCCCCTGCTCTAACCACTATACCCCACTCCCCTCCACTCCCCTCCCAGAGCCCAGAATAGAACCCAGGAGTCCTGGCTCCCAGTGCCTCTTCAGGCTTGTTCCATATAGAAACATTCCCAGCTACCCCTGCCCCTCACTGACATGCCAAGGGGCTGACTTGTCCCTGGGGTACCTCTTCTGGGACTGCCACACAGTCTGATCCGGTGTCAGCTGGATCCAGGACAGACACAAAGTTGGGAGGGGATCAGACTCCAATCCAGCCCCCGCTCACATCCAGCCAGATCCCCATGGAACAGGGTCATGGCAAACCCTACTCACGAGCAGGCTGCCGGGGCACCTTTACCTTGCAGCAGCGTTGATTGCAGAACAGCAAAGAGGCTTGGGAGGGGGGGCGGTTCTGGGAGCCAGGACTCTTGGGTTCCAGGTGGTTGTGGGCGCAGGCTGCAAAGGGATCTTGGCTCTTTTATGCCAGTCCAGAAAGCAGTGGGTCCCTGGGGCTTAGAGGCCCATGGCCATCGGGTCCCTTTGCTCTGGCTGGATTCATTGCTCCCTGCAGGGAAGTTAAAAATAATTGGAAGAATACAAATAATCTGGGTCAATGGGAGGTTTAAAAATAACAACTCCTCAGGGTCAGGTTACCAGAGAGCAGGGGAGGGGAGAGATTAGACTCCCAACGGTTTTTAAGGGAATCGCACCCAAGAATCCTGCATCCCAACCCTCTCCTCCCAGAAATGGGCACAAAACCCAGGAGTCCTGCATCCCAGCCCCCTCCCCACCACTCAAAAAGATGCCAGTCCCTGGTAGGGCACAGACAGAGAGATGCTCTTTATCAACAAAGTGAACCCCCTCCCATTGTTGATGTGCCGTACCCCAGAGCTGGACGCAACCTCCCACCTTTGGTCTCCCCGGCGTAACTCCGCCCATCTGTAACCAGGCAAGCAGGGGGTGAACGTCTGGCAGGGCTGAGCCCTGTTGCACTCATGTGGCCCTAGCTGTTGAGCGCCAGGAGGTGGGAGATACCGATCTCCTCCCATGGGGGCCAGGAAGAAAAGAAATCCAGCTGCCCAAGGGGGGAGTTTGGGTCGCCCCAGAGATGGGTGGATTTATGATTAATGCAGGCAGGGTGGGAGAGGCGCTGGGTTCTAGGCCTTGCGCTAACCCCCAGGCAGCCAAACCCTGGGTCGCTGTGACTCGCTGCCACCCACACGGCAGGGGTGAGGGAAAGGGCTGCAAGGTGGAACACAGGTAATTTGCAGCTGCTTTCATGGATCACTGGCTAGGACAATGAAACAACAGCTGGACTGGAGAGTGGAGATACCCACACCCCTTCCCAGCAGCCTGGGCCTAACATGTCTGCTTCACCCGCCCAGGGCATCCTCCAGGGCTTGCTCACTGACACCAGCCCAACAAGGCAGAGATGTGTTACCCCCAGAAGAGGAAAATGAGGCACAGGGTTCAAAGGCCTTGGTCGAGGTCACACAGCCAGTCCTGGCTCAATCCCTGTCTCACGGTTGTTGTGTTAATCTAGATGGAATAGAAGGTCCCAAAGAGTGAAAGATGTTAACGTGACCCTGTCCCTATTTGACATTAAGATTTGGGGTTTGGTAACCAGAGCCATCAGCCTGCTTAGTCCCCCAGCAAACAGCCCATTAAACACCCCTTTGCCCTCTTATTAAAGACGCAGAAGAGAAAGAAAAGTGGGTAATGCATTTGCACATTAAACACATGCAAGAGGGGAGAGAAGATGCAAGGGATGCAGCTTCTCCTTCTGCCGTTGACTCTCACTTGCCACCTCCCTGCTGGAGAAACAGCGGCACACAGGGACTGATCAGCCACTCTGAGACCTGGCAAACTTGTACCAGCGCTGGGCTGTTTAGGGCATTGCAAAATATACAGTCTTTGCCGGCTCTGCCAGAAGGCATCAGGAGGGAAGAGAAGAAGGTAGGGAAGGAAAAGGACCCGTGGAGGGGAGGGGGGCAGGTGAAGAAATAGTCTCACATCCCAGGTGGGGTCGGGCTTTAGCCGGAGTCAGTGCAGGTGGTAATGTTGTCTGGGTCACTCTCTCTGGCCCTCTTTGGAGCAGGACAAGGAAGGCCCAGTCGTGTCCCGGTGCATCTCAGGCAGGGGTGGTAGCCATGATGACGAAGTTTGCTCCTTCCCCTCAGCACTTGTTGCACTCTGACTCCCACTTCCACAACCGTATTTCCCCCCAAAATCGCTTTTTTTAAGGACCCCCAAAGGGAGACAGGTGGCCTAGCCCATCCCTTCAGGATTTTGTTCCCCAACTAAGCCTCATTTCTGACATACCAATTTTTACTTCATTGACATCTGGTCCCACACTCCCGTAGTTTACTGGGCATGATCATAACACAGTCCTTGAGTGGTATCAGGAGGTTTTTTTGTTTGGACTAATTCTGTCTGTCTGTCTCCCTTTTGCATCTCTTCCCACCAGCCTTTGTTGTTATAGGTTGTTGTGACACTTTATGAACTTTTATCCACTTCCCAGTTAGACTCCCAAGAGCGGTAGGCCCAATTATTACTACACTGTTAGGACCCCGCCCCCACTCAGAGCTGGAAATAGGACCCAGAGGTCCTGGTTCAATCTCCTCACTACTAGACCACACTGCCCTCCCAGAGTCCTCTCTGCTAGCCTATTCCCCCCTGCTCTGAACACTAGATCCCCCCACCCACCCAGAGCTGAGTAGAACTCAGGAGTTCTGACTCCCAGCCCTGTGCTTTAGCGTCGACTGTCCCCTGCTGCTCTCCAGACCCTGTTGCTTCTAATTTTTGGCCCCAGAAGTTGTTTTGTTAAAGACAGGGATTTTCAAACCTGGCAGGAAGAATAATAAAACTCGGATTTTTATTAAAAGCTTCCCTGCAGTGTCAGGAACCCAATCACTAACCATTCTATCCTCAGTAACCCCTGTGCTGCGGCCCTACCTCCAACACTCCACACAGCCTCACCCCCCCCCCCCACGATACCTCCGTAACCCCTGCATGGCCCCATTGCTATCAAGGGTAATGCACAAGGGCAACTGACAGGAGTGGACTCCAGCTCACTCTCCTGTAGCTACACTGGCTCCGCAGTTTGTTTGTCACTCTAAGCAGCAGATTTGGCTCCAATGCACGCATGGGCAGGAGCCCAGTTGGGTGTTAGAAAGGGTCATTTCTGCTGTCTCATTTGTGCACAGAACCACATTGACACAGAGGTTAAAACTAGATGGGAGAGAAGGAAATGAGCCGGCCTCTCCCTCTGGAGCCTGGATTGGCCAGTAACACCCTTCTGTCGTGCGTCCCTCTGCCCAAGCCAGTCCAGTCCCGCTGCATCTAGAACAAGTCTGGGGGTGTCAAGTTTCAGCTACTGTCAGTTGGGCAAATCTCAAATTCGGGGCATTCCTGTCCAACAGCTCAGGATCTCAGGGAAGCAGGAGGGGAAAAGAACTATCCAGTACAGGGAGCAAGGGCTCCATCCACCTCTGTTCGCAGCACCTAGGGGATGAGGTGTGGTTCTGTTTCCTGCATCAGGATAGATGCTGAAGCCTCTGGAATAGGAAATCATTTACCAGGGTAATGCAGGAGGTAGAATTCACAGAGGTTAAAGCCAGAAAGGACGGTTACATTATCTGGTCTGACCTCCTGCATAGCAAAAGCCATTGCATTTCACGCATTTACCGCTGAGCCCAAGAACTTGTTTGGCTAATGCACCTGCCAGCAAGGCAGCCAGTCTGGATTTGAAAGCTTTGGGAGCTGGAGAATCCACCTCTTCCCTAGGAGTTTGTAATACTGATCAATCTCCCTCCCCGTTAAAAACCTGCCTTATTTCTATTTGGAATTTGACCGGCTTTAACTTCCAGCCATTGGTTCTTGTTTGATCTTTCAGCACTAGACTAACGGGCCCATTACAGCCCAGGAGGTTATGCCATAAACAAGACACTGTTTGCTTTTCTTTTTGGTGAGCTAACCGGGCTCTTAAACCGTTTCACCGAACAGCATTATTTTCCACTCCTCAGATCGCTTTGGGGGCTCTTCTCTGCACCCCCTCCAATTTTAAGATGTAGACACCAGCATTGAAGCCTGCAGCTACGGAGGAAGACAGTTTGGGACAATTTTAAAATTATGGATGTTTTCCCAGGGCTGTTTAAGGACCCAATCCTGATTGGGACTAAGTGCTGGATCGGGCCCCGATGAACAGACTGCATTTAACTCCTCCAGCAAAACAAGCCTTTGCAAAAAAGCAATTCAGCTAAACCCCTCTCAAGGCTGCTCCACCCACCTCTGCTGCTCAGCAGCTGCTGCCACTGACTAAAAGCTTAGGGCTCTTGACAACTGAAACCCTGCTGTCTCACTGTCTGCACAACATGGACATTTTTCCCGCTCCGATGCTGCCTGACAAGGGAGGCCTCGGCCGACAGCACAGTGAGAGGCAGACACCCAGGAAAATCTTAAAAGAATCTTTGCGAAGGGCTTTTCGTAGGATAGATGTGGCTTGTTCAGGGCACGGCTCCCCTTTGGGAATGTAAAGAATTTTCAAAAGTACAGAAGCCCCCAGCAGCTTCCACTGTGACACTTCTGGGTGCCCCCACTTGTGGGGGAAACTGGCCCCAACTGTGAATGCTTTTTGAAGTGCCAAGCAACTCCCTTTAACAAGAATGATCAGCATCATTCCCTGCACACGCCCAATTTGGCAAGAGAGAAATTGAGGCACACTTACCTAGAACCACACAGCGATGCACAGCCAGGAGTCTTACCTCAAAATCTTGGGCTCTATCAACTGACCCATCCATCCCTTCGGAGAGACCCAAACAAGCTAAAACCTGTAGTGCTGAAACTCTCAGGATTTTGTCAGGATCCTTGCAATATCTGGTGCTTTTCTTAAAGCCCCAGCTCCAGCAGCCAGGTGATTTGAGTGAGAATCTGAGTTTTCATTTAAAAAAAAAAAAGTTTCTGGTCCTTGTGATTGAGGAGAAAAAGCTTGAAAATGTGACCTCCTGTTGGCTCAAAACCCAGAAGGCAAATCCCCCCCCCTTTATTATTAAACACAACCAACCCCTCTTGATTTTTAAACCAATCGCCTCATTTTTCAAGCCTGACTCATGCTTTTTGAACTCTTGAGGTTGGTAAGACTGAAACTGAGGACAGAGCAGCCAAGTGACTTACCTACAGTGGCACTGTGATGCAGACCCTGGAATAGAACCCAGGAGTCCTGGCTCTCAATCCCATGCCCTAGCAACTGGCTCCTCCATTCCTTTAGGAAGAGGCATGAGAATGGTAAAAATTGTACATTTAAATCCATCGAATCACAGACACCCACACAAACAAAAAACCCCAACCAAACAAAAAAGTCACTGGAAAGGTAAATTCTAAATGATTATTTTTGCACAAATTTCTGTGTTAATTAGCATGTAATTATTTTTTAAACAAATCAGTTGGAAGCCCCACTCTCACAGGTAACAAAAAATTATTTTGTTTCATGAACAGAGCTGTCATTTTAATAGACAACTGGGGTCCTCGGAAAGAGAACAATTTCTGAAAATGTAGCAAAAATCTATGTACCTGCCTCAGACATTGTGTAAAAATGGTTTCCTGTTTTAGCACTTTATCAGATCTGACCTTTAATTCAACTCACCTCTCCAGATATAGTTTTATTTTTAAACCCAGAGGAAGAACATTATCAATTCCCTGGTGAATAGGCTTTAGTCTTTCCAATGAAACATAAAACCAAGGTCCTTGCTTAGGGTCAGTAAGGAGCTCCTGGCCCTATCCTACTCAAGATTCAGTTAATCCTGATGTCTGGGTTAATTCCAATATGAGTAAATTACCTTCTGTCACCCTAATCCCCACCCCCTTCCATTTTCAAATCAAGCCATGATTCTTCACCTTTTGACTTGCATACAGTTGCTATGCAACTGTTAAACAGCTGCAGCACCCCACACAGAGGGGGCTGCATTTCAGCGCTGCATGAGTGATTCCTGTGTGCCATTGAACAGCTTCTGTATCTCAGCTGAGAGGTGGCTGCATTTCAGGGCTGCCCATTGTGCAGCATTGCCGTGTGCCATTAAAAAGTTGTGGTATCTCACCCAGACGTGGCTGCATTTCACTGCTGGGCAAGGAGATCACTATGGATTCAATCACTTTGGGAAGAAAGCGGTTGTAGAAACAGAAGGTTTCATACTGGAGACATTTGCTGAGTGGAAAGAGACAACCATTTAGGGAAAGAATTTTTTATTTTCAAGCTTCTAAGAGGGTTTCTACAAACAACAGAGTAAAAAAAAAACTATTAAAATATGCAACAATTTCCTTTTAAAATATTTTGTGGGTTTTTTGTTCTCTCTCTTTTTTATTTTAAATCCAAGAAACCCACTGAGATTAACAAGACCAGCTTGGTTGGTAGCAGAGGGACAACAAGCTTGACATGTCGTCTGGATTACGACTGAGGGAAAAAGGGGACTAAGAACCAGTAAAGTTACTACAGGCAACTTGGGAGAGCCAAGTAAGATGCCCATGCTCAGGAATAACACACACAATTCGTGAAAATGTCAACATGATTCCTGAATTCGGAAGGGAGAGAGCGCTCCTTCCAAGCTTGGGACTGGTGTTCCACAGGTCTATTAACCCAATGGGCTCCATCAGTTAAGAACATAAGAACAGCCATACTGGGTCAGATCAATGGTCCATCTAGCCCAGTACCATGTCTTCTGACAGTGGGCCGTGTCTTCAGTAAGAAACAAGGTGTGTTCTTAATCCATGTTAGGTAAGATTCCCAGGGAAGACAAAGCACTGTGTAGTTTTCACACAAACCAGAAGATCGAGGTGACCCCTCAATCTGCCAACAAGTGTGAAAACTATAAACTGCTGGCACCTTATTTAACATGGGTTAAGACACCTGGTTTCCTAGGGAAGATGCAGCCTTCCAGAGGGAAGTTTAGCAAAAGATACTTTTTTAATAAAATCTGCGCAGGAAACTCCTCCCTTCCACTGCTCCTTTGACGCAGATTCGCCCTTTTGAAAGTCACGAAGCACACTTAAAAGTTGCAAAAAGGGGAATGAACGTTGCACGACCCAATGCTGCAGGCTCAGAGTTTGCCTCCTTCAAGATAATGGGATTTAGGAAAGAATTCAGCGTCGCATAAATAGCAAGCCATCATAACCTCCCCCCCACACACACACACACAGAAACTGATCTCGTCACAAGGCCTAGGCTCCTTGTAAGAATGGAACCCAGTCATCCTGACTCCCAATCATCCTGCTCTAACCACTAGATGCCATTTTCCTCCCAGAGCTGGGAACAGAACCCAGGAATCCTGACTCCTAGTCACCCCTACTGCAATCACTACAGCCCAGACCTGGGGATAGAAGCCAAGAGTCCTGAGTCCAGACACCCCCTGCTCTAACCAGTAGACCCCATTATCCTCCCAAAGCTCAAAACAGAACCCAGGAGTCCTGACTCCTAGTGCTCCCTTGCTCTACCCACTAGACCCCACTCCCCACCCAGAGCTGGGAACAGAACCTAGGAGTCCTGACTCCTAGTTCACATAGGGGTCAAGTGTGACTTTTGTGACTCTGAGGCCTTACGCCAGCACTGTGAGCGGAGATCAGCTTCATACCTGAGAACATTCCTCTACTCAGCCAACAGGAGGCGCAGTTTAACTTTCCTTACCCTGTCAAGGGGGTGGAGGGGAAGCGGGTGGAGAAATTTACACTGGACAAAATCCAAGGCAGCTTTAATAAACCAGGCGATGCCTTGAAAATGCCATGGTGCCCCTTTCTTTGCCCCACCCCATTAAAATCTTTAAATGCTTTGGCATTGCTAACACATTTAGCTGCTACAAAATGAAACAAAACAAAACCAAAAAAACCACCCCAACCCCTATTTTAATGGCTTTTTTTCAAACACTGGTATAATATTAAATCGCAGTGTACAAAACCCAGCATTATTAATACACTACCAAAAAAGCCCTGAACATATGCTGGGCTTGCCAGAGAATGGAAGTGGGAGCCGGTGTTTCCTGCCTCAAGTAAAGATGGGGGAAACCCATCACAACCCCTAGCCCCCTCTCCCATGGCCTAAATGCTGGATTCTGGCTCTCAGCATTCATTACAATCCCAACTTGGGGACGTAATTCTCCCTGCTTAGATACCCTTCTCATTGATTGCACTGTTTGCTAAAGGTGATGGCTCCTCCTCTGGCCCCTCCCACACATCCTGGCCACACCCACACACCCCAGCTACTTCTACTTCCACACTCTTGCTCCTCCCACTCAGTGCTAATCCCTGCTGTCCTCTATACCTGCTACCACTGTCTCCTGGCCCTCATTCGCTGCAAGCCAGACCCAGAGCCCATCACACTCAGTGGGAGGCTGGCTCCCCGATAACTCCCCTCCCCCTTCTTCTGAGCTGTCAGCCTGTAAGCCTCTCCAAGGTGGGAAGCAGATCCCACGTTGCATTCAAGCGCCCCCACATCCATTCATGGCACTCTAGGAAAATCTTTTAAGAGGCAAAGATTTTTGGCTCCCAGCTATGATAATCGTTTCTTTAAAATGTCACTGCAGAGTGAGAGAATAAAAGGAAACCATCTGACTTTATTTGTAGAGCTGCCAAATCACATGAGAGGAAATCTCTCTCCCGAGTTTATGGATGGCTCAATTCTCCCCAATAAAATGCCACCGCCTACTCCTCACTCCACATACCAGCTCTAAGCAGAGAGAGAGAGAGTGCGGTAGATAAATATCAATATATCCCACAGAAAGGAAAGGAAAGGGGGAAGATTTAAAAAAAAAAAAATACAATACATTTAAAGGACACATAAAACGCACGCAAAAAGTTTCTGCTGGCCAATAAATAATTTGTAAGATTTGGATTTCCTGCAATTACTGAGAGTGAAGAGGGAAGGGCAAAGGGATATTTGAGCAAACTTAAAGCTAAACAGCTGGCCAGTGAGAATCCTGGTGTAGCTGTAACATTAATGGTAAAGGGTGGATTTCGATGCAAGAATCAGCCAGCTCTGCAAGAAACTTAAAGACACAGATTGGTGGTGCCCCCTGTACCCTGAATTGATTTTTGCTGTCGTGATCTAGGACTGCCAGTCACTCTGCTTCCAGACCTCTCTATTCAACTTTGGCCAAATGACACCTTTTTAAAAGACAACGGATTCAATTTTCAAAAGTGCCTATACTCCATTTTCAAATGTGCCCAAGGAGCCCATTTACCTTCAATGATGACGAGGCCTCCAAGTGCCTAAATCACTTTTGAAAATAAGACTTAGGTTCCTGGGTTATTTAGGGGCTTTTGAAAATTAGACCCAAGGTTTTTTCTTTTCAATTTTTTTGGTGGCTACTAAAAGGTATAAAGCCAGTAGCCCCACCTTGGGGAAACTACTAAAGCTTATTAGATTCAAGTCAGCTCTCCAAGAATCAAGACAGATGAGTGACCGAATGTACAAGCGATCAAAAGCTAAAGTCTCTTTCCATATAAGATAGAAGTTACGCCTATTAGGTTTTAACATGCGAATTTATAATAATAATATAATATAATATATAGATAATATAGTGAAATGCTAATACCTAGAATATAATTGTCTATCCAGCTATTCTCTGCCCTACCTTTGGCATGAATTTTTTTGTTTGTTTTTTGTTTTCTTTAAAATCCCCAGTTGAATGCATGCACACACCTGCACACACCCACACCCTCCCACACGCACACACAGAAAAAATATAATAAAATAAGAGCAGATGTCAGATCTGCGATTAAAAAACACGTAACCACCCGAATTAAAATAATATTAACAGAGATTTGTTCTAAATTAAAACATAAAAAAATAATTTAAAAAAATGCAATAAAACTGCATTTTTCCACCCTCCCCCCAATCCTGGCAATTCTTCTTCTCCTTGAAAAAACATCCCAACATTTAAACTATTGAAAAAGCCTTTGTCGTCCACCCACCCACCCCATCCCTACACATGGGGTCTGTGTTCAATTTAGGTTATATCACTGTGGGAATGTCAGAAACACTGAGTGAAAAGTGGGGCTGTTTCCCCTTAAGAGGCAGGGCCTGATCTCAGCTGAAGTGAAAGGGACTGGGACTGTGCCCCCTACCGGTCAGAGATTCTAAGATGACTGGAAGCAATTTTGCAAACTCTTAAAAAAGAAAAGGAGTACTTGTGGCACCTTAGAGACTAACCAATTTATTTGAGCATAAGCTTTCGTGAGCTACAGCTCACTTCATACTCCTTTTCTTTTTGCGAATACAGACTAACGCGGCTGTTACTCTGTAACAGGTTACAACCCCTCATTGGAAGCCAGTACTTTCGCAAACCCCTGCCCGCTACCAAACTGTGATGCCTTTCCAAAATCCTGGATCCGATCCAGTCTCAGCACTTAGCCGATAACTGCTTTGATCTAGCAACCCTCACTCTAGACACCAGTTCAGCACGGCCCTGCACAAAACCCCAAGAGACAAGCATGCAGTGAACTGCTCTGCGGAAGAGAGGCCCATATTAACAGCCCAGTTGAAATCACACACATTAATGAGGCAGGGTCAGCCCCGATGGTAGAGTTGGAAGGATCAGATTCTAACTGGGGCATTGGAGTGGGGTTCAGGAGGCCTGGGTTCTACTCCTGGCTCTGCCACTGGCCCTCAGTTTCCCCACCCACCTTTTGGCTATTTAGACTGTGAGATCTTCAGGACAGGGACCGTCTCTCGCTGTGTGTCTGTGCAGCATCCAGCAAACAGGCCCCTGAACCTGAGAGCCAAGGGACTCCTTTGAAAAGACCTGCCTTAAAGGCCACATTTCCTTAAAGGGCTCAGCTCTCATGTCAGCACTGAAGTGAAACATCTGGGTTTTCAGAAGGTCTCAGCACCCGACAGCATCCACGGAACAAGTGGTCATGTCAGGTAAGTGCCTACACAGGTGCACTGATGAAGACTTGGCCCTGGTTTTGGGGAGCTGAGCACATGAAAAAATCTGACTCTGAGTAGTTAAAAATCAAAGACAGATTCCACCAGATCCTGGCTGGTGTAAATTGGTGTCACTCCACTGCAGTCAATGAGGAAAATCTCCAGCTGGTGTAAATGGCCATCATTCCATTAGAGTCAATGGGAACAGATCCCCCACTGGTGTAAATCAGCATCACTCCACTGAAGTCAATAGAGTGACGCTGATTTTCAGTGGCTGAGGATCAGGTCAGTGTTGTCAAGCCTGTATTTTTATTGCAATATTTGGTATCTTAAAGCTCTCAGCTCCTGGAGTCCTGTGATTACAGGAGAATCTCCGCTTTCCTTTAGTTATTAGCCCTAGAAAAGCTTGAAAGTGAGATCCCCGCTAAAGGCTCAAAAGCCAGAAGGTAAATGAAAAGAAACCCAAAATGATCAGCTGATTTTTAAGCTAATCTCATGATTTTGAAGGGCCTGATCCATGTCTTTTGAACATTAGGGGTTGAGACAATAGTGGACTCTGGCTCTCTGTCGGCTGAAATTCACATTCAATCAAATCCTTGCACGTCTAATGTCACTAGGTTGAAGACTTCTTGGGCTACCTGGTAAATACTGACCATCAGCATCTGTCGGGTGGAGCCAACCCACTGCTGTGGCTGTTAATCAAACAGAGCAAGAGGGGTTTGAACAGCAACAAGAATCCAACCTGAAAACTTCTGCCTCTTCGGATCTGGCGGCTGTTTTCCGGGTGGTCGTCAAATTCGAAGCGCACCTGGGGAGTGATTTACAGCCTCTTAAGGCGACTGCACCAGTTCCTCGAGAGATGATCTTGCAGCACGGGCAGCATTTGCTGCTCTGCTGTTCATGGTCCTGCTCGGATCCCGCCGAAAAGCTCTCTCTGCCATAGGATCAGCCTAGATGCTTCATTGGATACACAGGAACAGAATTCCTAAATGCTGGATCTGGAGACGATCAGCCACGCCAGAGGGTATCACTAGTTGGACACGCCAAAGAGCCAGATTCCTTGCGCTGACACTGCTCTGTGGCAGCTTCCTGTTAATGCATTTTAAACCATTTCCCCAAGAGTCAATCGCAATTACTTCTCCACTAATCCCTTCTCTGCTTCTGCTCACCATCTCCACTTTATCCTACCATCCAAAGGCACATTCCCCCACATTCCGTCCCCGCTGCTCTGCCCTGCACGGGCTGCATTTCACTTGGCGCTCTAACCCGAACCTCTGATTCTCGCCTCTGCTCTCCACCCATCCCAACGTGCCTTGCCAAGCTGCCGGAAACCCCCACTGAACCAGTAGAAGGCTGCGTGCTGGGCCTCCCGATCCTTACCCACTTGCAATCTACTTCCCTTTTGGCTACTCGTAGACTATTGGGCAAGATGGGACTATCAGGCCACCTGGCAGAGCCTAACCCAGGGATTCCTGCATCCAGCCCACTGACTTGTGGTTGGGCTTGAGGGCGTTGTTTAGATGGACGTGCAGCCTGCAATTAGAAACTCCAAGGGGTGGAGCTCTTACCTCAGCCCTTGGCAAACTGTTCTACTGGTTAATCCCCATCCCCGTTAAAAAGGTGGGCCTTGAGTTCCAGGTGGAATTTGTCAGCTCCCAGCCGTTCTATCCCGTTCTGCCTTTGTCTGCTAGATTAAAGAGCCCTCTGGTTTGAGAAATCTGCTCCCTGAATAGGTACTTGTAGACAATGGTCAACCACCTCTTAAATCTTCTTTTCATTAAGTTAATGAGACTCAGCTGTTTACGCCTTCCCTTCAGTGTGGATAACATGCTGGATTCTCCAGAGGATATTTGCATTGTAAAATTCCACCTCTTCTGCTACAAAGGGCCCATCCAGGGCACTCCAGTTCCACAGTAGATGGACCTTCAGCCAACATGTCCTGTCTGGTCCATGAAAATCCTCTTCCCTCCTTTTAATGCTCTCCTACTAGGCAACACCCTCAAAAGCTTTCTCCTGACATCAAAAACAAATGCATCCCCTTGGCGGAGTGGCCTTTGCTTGGGTCTCTTGGGAACATGTGGCAAATGGCATGGAAGAGGTTATGTGCATCATAGGGAAAGGTAGCTCCAGGGGCAGGTACAACCAGTGTCCAATAACCTTCCTGGGAGTCCCTGCAACATGCTAATGCCAGGGAGTGACGGACACTGGCCAAATTGCTGTACTGAGTACCCCACTTAACTCTCTCTTCCGTCACTCAAACCCACAACTTGAAATATCAGCTGCCATGGTAAGTGGTTTGATTGTCACTGTGACACTGGGCCAAGAGTTAGAGCAAGGCACAAGTGCCTCCCAACCCGTGGAGGGTAAAACATGGCTTTACATTCCACAGCTTCCTACAGGGGACCTGCCAGGTTCCCCTATAAAACTCTGCTCCCTGCCCCGGTTTAATCTCCCTTTTGCACAGTCCTCTCTGGCCTAGTTTGCTCTTCAACTTTTGAAACTTCTTCACTAAACCGAGACTGCAGGCCCAGCGCTACCTGTTCGGCCTCCAAACCGAAGCATCCCTAAAACTCACCGCCATCCCCAACATACTTTGCTTCCAAGTTCACCAACAGCCTCCCCGCACTTTCCTAGTTACAGTAACAAATCCCTCCGACCTTCTGTGCCAGAAATCCTCTCTCTCGTTTTCCCTCAACAATGCTCCCTCCAGGCCCGCCTTTCGCCGTCATCCCATGTCTCATCCCAATCTCTCTTGTCTGCCTGAGACTTCAAGTCCTTGAGGCTAGAGAACTAGTTCCCTTTACGTCTTGTAACGCATCACTACACCAATCAGCAGCAGCTTCTGAAAGGGCCACCAGAAGGCTCTCTCCTTTCGCCCTGGGCCTAGCACAGGGCAGTAGAGTTGGGACCCTGCTGAGTCTATTCTGTATCCACACTGGAACAAAGTTCTCACTGTTCAGACTGAGGGCCTCTTCCACACTTAAAAACAGAACAAGCCAAAATCTATAGCTCTTAGGACTTAGATTCCTGAGGATACAGCTGGTCCCATAATTTCCACCTGCAGCTAGGAAATTCCATGCCAACTGCATTGTGAGGATGAGTTAAACTGTATTGATCTAACTGCAGGATGCGCTTGCAAATGTCCACTCCAGTGATTGCCGGCAATGGTGACTCTTAGCAGGAGAGATGTGAGGGGAAATAAACTGGCAGGACCAGATTCAACACCAACAACTCCTTAATGCCTCCCAAGGGCTATTTTCTTTGCAAGGATGGAGCAGCGCAGGCTTGGAAGTGCTGTGCTTTTCTGCAGTGCCATGCCAGAGGCTTCAGATCCTCAGAGCGGTGGAATGGCTGTGGCTGATGGGTTCTGCGGGAAGTCTTCGCTAAGTCCTCTGTGAAGAGATGGGAGGCGGTAGCAAAGGAGGGCTTGGGCGAGGGCTAATCTTCAGGGCATCTAGAAAGCCACCTGGAAATGGCCACACGTGGTATCCTGCACTGTGTTTACAGCTTCTTTGACAACCTTTCTGATTTAGCTTCATGTGTCCGAAGCTGAGGGCTCCCTTCGTTCCCTGTGCCAGCTGCTCTGAGCTCCTCCTCTGTTTTTTTAACAGCTATCCACCACTGAGGAACCAAACAGCTGTAAGCTCTCCCTGGAGACCCAAGGAGGAGACATGTTCCCCACCCCCGCCCCCGCCATAAGGCAGAGGGGCACCTCTTCCTCCCACCCCAACAGTCCGACAGGTTTCCTTGCTGCCACGTTAGTGCGGGGATGTCTCTCCCATCCAGCTCCCATTTGTGGGGAAAGAGGGGCTCTGCGATGTGTTGTGCCAGAACTTGCATTTGGGTTTGAAGATCCTTCCTACCTCCCTATCCTGCTGACCTTGTGGGGACAGCAGAATGCTCTGTTCCTGATGCCCGAGATAAAGCAGGCACTTTGCTGGTTTCTGCTCATCCTCCTGCCCTGGATGCTCTCTGGCATCCCCTTGCAGAGCCAGGCCAGCAATCCCATACCCACCCAATATACACACTTTCCTTTACCCCGATACTTAACTACTGTCCCCGGTCCGCCCCACCCAGAGCAGAACAGAGCACTGTGCAAGGCACTGCCAGGCAGCTGTGTTCATGTTTCCACCCACCCAGGCTCCACCTCCCTTTCTGAGAACCATGGGCACTAAGTGGTTTCAGTGTGCTGGACAAAAAAGACCAGGCAGGGCAAGATGAGTGGTGCCAACCTGCAGCCTGTGGGACCCCTTGCTAGGAGGTTTCTGTCTATCGCTGGACTGGAGGAATGGGGCCAACAGTGCAATATGGTTCTCGGCTGCAAGCCGGACTCAGGATCTCAAGGAACCTTGCAGCCCAAATCTGCTTGGCACCTGACCTTCTCCATGTCACTATTTTTTGGCTGGGATTTGTAAAGCAACTTGCCCATCATCATCGGATCTGAGCAACTGGGGCACTGTCAGAGCGACGTACAGCTCTCCCAGTCAGCAGCAAGGGCTGTGCAGAGCCCAATCCTGCTTGGAGCTGGGAAATGGTGAGCCTAACCCAAACCTGCTGGAGGGGAGCCCATGCCACGTTCCAGTCGGAAGCTGGGAAAGGAAGCAAACCCAAGTCCTTCTGGAGGCAAAAAGCCAAGATCTCTGCTAAAAATGGGCTGAAAGTCAACCGCAGCCTCTGTGAGCTACACAGTCTTGTTCGGAGGCTGGGTCAAGGGAGGTTGGAGACCGGAGCTCATCCCACAGGCTTTCAGGATTATGCTCCTCACCTCCTGCTTCCCAAAGCTGATGAGGGCACCTGCCTTCCCCAGCGAATCAGAATGAAAGTGAAAAACGAAACAATCAACAGCCCCCGCAAACGCTCTGACCGGAGCCCCCTTCCCCAAGACACCCCCCCAGGCTTCCAAAGAGGTGACATGCAACCAATTATCAGCCAAATCCTCAGCAAACGTCAACCGGGGAGATTGGTGGAGCCAGGCTGACCTCCGGCCGATGATGTCAACCAGCGTAGCTCTGCTGTTGTCACGGCTGCACTGATTCACATCTGCTGGCACACACCTGCAGAGCTCCGGAGAAGCCAAACGGGAGGGGCTGTCTTACAGCAGCTGTGCTGAACGAGCACCATTCCACTGCTGGCCACTACGCCCTTCACACCAGCTGAGGACAAGCCTGAATAAACCCAGGGCTCTGACAAGATTTATAGGAAGGAGGTGGTGGGAAAAGAACAACTTCAAGTTTCATTAGTGTCTTTGATTTTTACAACTCCGCAGCTGCCGCGGTGGGAGGAGATTGCAGGCTGCAAACACTTGTTTCTACCCCCTAGAATTAATTTTTTTTTTTTTTTTTGCACTTTCACTCCCTCCTTTTAAATAGCAAAAGAAAAACAACATGCAGCCGTGTTCTCCCAATGCTCAGCAGCGCAGCAATCACTTTGGTAAATACAAAGCCGCGGACAGAAGAAAAACAAAAAACTTTTGTTCGCACTCCAAGAAAGAAAAAAGGAAACAGGAAAACCCCTGAGATCAAAAACAGAACTAAAAAAAAAAAAATCATCAGCATAAATCACGTCAGCTGAGCTGCTTCCGGCAAGAATAATCCCGAAACCCACCCCAGCCCCACCCACAAGGCAAAATAAAATGAAATGAACAGAGGGCAAGGGCTGAGCTCCTAGGTGAAGTCTGAAGCCGCACGCCCCGTGTGCTCCTCCCTCACTCTTTCCCCTCCCCCAATACAATCCCAAACCACGAGAGAAAAGTAAGAGACATACAACAATGCAGCTGGCTGGCAGACGGGCATGGCAGGGAGCCCGCAGCACCGCAGAGTCCAAACTTAATAAATAAGGAGTAAAAAATTGTCATGTGTCTTTGTTCACAGTGCGTGAGTGAGGGTCCCAGCCTCCCTTCCCCATTCCCCTAGTCTCTCGGGTGGCAGGAGGGGTGAAGAGAGAGGCATAAACCGGTGATGCGCCACCGCTCCGGGCCAAGGGAAGTATGAGGTTCCCAGCAGAGCCTTCTTGTCTGAAGGAGGTTGCGGGACAGGGTTGGGAAGAGCCCTCTCTTCTCCAGCTGGAGAAGCAAGCCAGGGCTGGAAATAGCCTTCTCTCGTCCAGCCAGTGATGCAGGGCCAGGACTGGAACAGGTCTTCTCTCATCTGGCTCGATACACAGGACACGGCTGGAAGGGGCCATCTCTCATCCAGCTGGAGATGCAGAGCCAGGCTGGAAAGGGCCTTCTCTCATCCGGCTGGGATGCAGGTTGCAGGCTCCCAAGCAGCTGGAGATGCAGGGCCAGGCTGGAAAGGGGCCTTCTCTCACCCAGCTGGAGATGCAGAGCCAAGTTGGAAAGAGGCTTCCCATCCAGGGAACATGGGACAGAGATGGAGAGGGACTTGTCTTCTTCGGCTCGCTGGTGCCCGAGACACAAGGACTCTAGCGGAAGGGAAGCAATAAACCCACACTCCAGAGAAAACAACCAAGCCCCCCCACTTCCCCTGACGACACTGGAGGAGAGAGCGAGGAGGGCAGGTGAAATGAATGGTTCAACCAAGCCTCAGAAGAGTTGCTTTTGCAAAGGTGTGGGGGGGGGCAGCTGCCATGGGTCTCCTCCCCGTCCCCACCCTGTGGCGGTGACCGGCCGTAAGCTCTCGCTGGCATGGCCCCCTCCCCGGCTCGTCGTTTTGGCCGCGTGGCTACCTGGTGAAGAAAGGCAGGTGGTGCTGGCTGAGAATGCTGCTCGTACGGGGCGACTCTGTCTTGGCCATGACGTCTTTGAACCAAGACGCCACGTCCACTTCCAGTGTCTCATAACGCTTGATGAAGTTGTGTTCCTGGAAAGGAAGCCAGAGGGACCCTGAGCATAAACGCCCATAGGAATGGGAGATGGTGGGGAGTTGGGGGGGAACATAGCATCTTGGGGGGAATAGGGCTGGAGGGATACAGCCCGCTAGCAATGTGGGAACACACACACACACACATCCCGTGGGGGGGAGGAAGGAGTGAGGGACACACATATACCCCCCCATGGGGGAATGGACTCACGGAGACACACACATGCATGCCATGGGGGAGATGGACTCACAGAGACACATACCGCATGGGAGAGATGGAGTCAAAAACACACAAGTACCCCTTAGGGGAGATGGAATCAGGGGGACAAACACAGACACACACACACCCCTTAGAGACATGTAATCAGGGACACAGCCACACACACCACTTGAGGACATGTAGAATACACTGCCAGCTGCCAGCGCTCCTCTCTGCAACGACTTTTGCAACACTGCAGCAGGCAGCAGCTCTGAGTGAGTATGTGGGAGTAGGGGGGTTCTACTGCACAGTGGACAGAGGAGGGGGACTCATATTAAAGAAAAAGGACTAAAATAGGAGTAAAACCAAGGCAAAGAGAACAGGCTTGCCCAAGGCATTACAGAAACTCAGTGGCGGAAGTGGGAACAGAACCCAGGACTCTCAGCCCTCTCCCTGCTCTAACCACTAGACACCACTCCCTTCCCAGAGCTGGGGACAGAACCCGGGAGTCCCAATTCCCAGGCCCCCCATCCCTAACTGCACTCCTCTCCCCTCATCAGGAATAGAACCCAGGAATCCTGACTTCCCATCCCCCCATCTTTAACTACTAGACCCTACTCCCCTGCCAGAGCTGGGATTGGAACCCAGGAGTCCTGACTCCCAACCGCTGACTCTAACCATTAGACCCCACTCTCTCGAAGTGGAAAATACAAAATTTCATATTTGCTACTTATTTGGCATGATGTAGAAGAGCTGCAGCGGTTTTTCAATAGACCGACTGATTCACTGCAGCATGACTGCTGACAGAGATCTCTCTGCAACCCAGAGGGCCTCCCCCAACCTTAAGTGCAGTATCACACCAAGGCTTTCAGTATACCTGCTGCTAGGCTCACCCTGGTACAGCATGAAAATGGAGCAGGGGGATTGCAGCTGGGGCCGTATTTGATGCGTTTCCACCAGCAGCTTGGGGAGACAGGAGGTCGGATTTCTGTGTCAGATACTCACAAGTAGCTTGTTGTACTTTGGTCTCTTCCTGTGATCTTTAGTAAGGCTAAAAAGAGAGAAAACACATACAGAGTCTTGGACATCTCCACACACAACCCTCTGGGCTTAGGTTCATCAATACCCTCAGCCACTAGGGGTCAATCAAGCTCAAGAAACTTGTTTTGTCCCTTATCACGGGAGTGACTGTTTGAGAGCTCCCTAGCACACAGGCCTTTCCCACCAGTGCAGAATTGTCCCAAGCACTTAGGTTTCTGCTGCTTCCCTTGGGAGGCGCCTCGCCGACGGCCAGCAAGGCAGTGCAGGTTGGACTGCTCAGTGGCACGAGAACAAAGGCCCGGTGGTAGAGGGGGACCGAGCAGCTTGCGAGGCTGAGTGCCCAAGAACTGGGAATTAGGGAAGCTAACAGCGTCCTGCAAACAGGACAGGCTGGGGTTCAGTGCAGATGTACAGAAACATCACCTGCTCCAGGACCAGTGCTTAGCTGGCTCTCATCACCGTAGTAGCTGGGCACCTCACAATCCTTTTAACACATTTATCCTCACACTCCCGCAGGAGGAAGGAAGTGTTCTTACCCCATCACGCAGGGCAGGCCCAGAGCCTCACTCAAGGTCACCCAGGGAGGCTGGGACAGAGCAGGGATTTGAACCTGGGTTTTCTAGGGCCTAGGGAAGTGCTCTAACCCCGGACCAAGCATCTGGCTAGGAAGAGTCACTGCCAAGGGCAGAGATGGGGATTGATCTGTTGCCGAACCAGCCCCCCCAGCTGTCTGGCCCTTGTGTACACAGCCAGGTTGTCTGACCAGATGTACCAGCCCCAGGCCCCATGTGTGCTGTAGCCTGTGCTGAGGGGGCTGGGCCCTCCCAGACCCTAGTGCTAAGCATGCCCAGTCTCCTGGAAGGCAATCACGCAGGAGGCCTGAACGTTAAGGCAAGGAGGGGGGAGCCTAGAGCGTCTAGTGACCAGGGGCATCATTTCAGATTTGGGCAGGGAACGACAACTTTAACCATGATTCCAAGGGCTGCCTAGGCTCTCTAGTTTTTTTGCAGATGATAACTTAGAAATGAGTGGTCAGGAGCACTGCATCGAATTCCTACATCAAGAAAGAAAACACATATACAAACACCAAATAAAGCCATATTTTCAGCATATATGTAAGTGTAAAACAATCAGGGGATAATACAGCAAGATATTCCCAATCCAAGCCTTGGGGTAGAGTCAGAACTGTTCAGATGTGTCCTACCATTCAACCATTCAGACCTTTGTCCAGCTCAGCTGGTGGTGGGGAGGAGCCCATTTCAATCCCCGTGAATAAAGTCCCATATGAGGAGGGGGTGCCGCAGCCTGTTGCATCTGGGGGGAGAATTCTGGATTTGGGAATGACAGGTCCCAAGATCCCACCTCAGACAAGCCCGAGCAAAGACTGTGAAAGTTACAGGGTGGAAGCACTTGGTGCACAGGGATGTCTTACGTTGATGTCAAAAGGAAGAGCTGAACGGCTGGTTCTGAAGGCCAGCTTTGTTTATCTCAGCAAGTGGGTTACCGAACAGGCTGGTGTGTATGTGTACCATGTACCTCTTGTGGTTCCCCCGGCTGTCCTGGGCCCTACACTGCTAACAAATAGCAGACATTCTCCATTAGCTCAGACATCACGGCCAAGTGCTTTGGTGCAGGAGATGGGGGTTCTGCCCCAGCTGAGCAGCTCTCCAAGGCCGTTGTGTGCAGCACAGTGGCACCTGGCAGTTCCAGCTGGCTGTGGAAGTGTTACAACAGAGCAGAACATCCCTGAGTTACTCCTTCATGATCCTAGTGCCCAGTGAGCTGTTCAGTGCAGCGAAAGGTTGTTACAGAATAGAACAGGGTCAGATAGAAGCTGGCCACTGTCGTTTGAAATCCATGTGTGAGTGACAGGGGCTGTGAAAGACTTGCGTCTCCAGACCCCTCCACTGGAATTCCAGCCTGGGACTCCCCAGTTCCCACGGGAGTGCCAGTGGGGGTTCACTGCCATGTGGGGCTCTAAGAGGCTTTTCCTCCTTGCCACCACCATGCAGTTGTGTCAGGGTCAAAGGTTTGTCAACAGTCAAGGGGCAGAGGTCAGTGCTGCGTGACCCTGGGAGTGGCCTGAGCAGTGCCCCGTGGGTGTGTGTCAGTGTGATGGTCAGTCAGGCCTCCCAAGAGCCAGAGCTGTGCAGCTCAGCACGCTGGCTTCTCAACAGAGAAACCCTTACAATCCAAACCCCCTCTAGTGCAGCCGTTCTCCACCAGGGGTGCGCGTACCCCGGGGGTTGCACAGGTCTTCTAGATATTTGCCTCGTTTTACAACAGGCAACACAGAGAGCACTAGCAAAGCCAGTACCAACTAAAATTTCAAACACACAATACGTTTATACTGCTCAATATACTATACACTGAAATGTAAGGACCATATTTCTCGGTCAATCGGTTTATTTTATAATTATATGGGGGAAATGGGAAAATGAGCAGTTTTTCAGTAGGAGCGCGGCTGTGACACTTTGTATTTTTATGTCTGATTTTGTAAGCAAGTAGTTTTTAAGTGAGGTGAAACTTGGGGTACGCAAGACAAATCACTCCTAAAAGGGGTATGGTAGTCTGGAAAGGTTGAGAGCCTTGCTCTAGTGGGCACAACTTTTGATTAGCAACTTAACCCCAGGTGCCCTCTCCCCCAGTGCTGAGAAGGGCCAAGCCCCAGGCTGGCGATAGCGTTCTGCCAAGGTTCAGCCCTGCACACAGGTTAGGGAGCGTGAGCAGCCAGACATCAGGTCTGGGGAAGGCAACAGCTCCATCCTGAGCTAAGACCCTTACAGCACAGATCCATACAGCACTTCGCACATCACATGGCCCTATTCGTGCACCCCTTATCTTCCTAGCACTTATGCTGATGCTCATGTAACCTCTTCTCCGCTGCACTCCCTCGTGGCCCTAGCCCCCTGCACTCCCTCCCTATGCCCCCCGCCCCCCAGGCATTCGGTGCAGCCAGTCTCCTACCTCCAGCTGCTTCACGTAGCTCGCCAGGAACCAGCCGTGCAGCCCATTCTCCTGCCCTTCCCACCAGCTGCCATCCGGCACTTGCAGCACCGTTACCAGCTCCCCCGCCATGAAGCGCAGCCCCAGCCGGAGCCACTCCTTGGAGAAGGGGCCCAGGGTCTGACAGCGCGAGCCTTACATGCTACACCAACGGAGCTGGCCTGCAGAGGTGCCTTTTAGGGAGGGCATGGGGGGACCCCAACCAAAATTTGAAATGGCG
Source organism: Caretta caretta (assembly GCF_965140235.1). Taxonomy (NCBI): domain Eukaryota; kingdom Metazoa; phylum Chordata; order Testudines; family Cheloniidae; genus Caretta; species Caretta caretta. Next base: position 18,389,531 of record NC_134225.1, read on the forward strand.
CCCCTGCTCTGCCGTAGTACAAAACAAAGGGGGAGCAGGTCCCCCAGCTCCCTAAATGGAGCCCCTTGCCAGGGTATGGGGGCCCCTGTGCCATCTACTTAGGAGATCACTCATTGAGTCACATCTATTGAACATCTATTGATGATTTAATTGGGGATTGGTCCTGCTTTTGAGCAGGGAGTTGGACTAGATGACCTCCTGAGGTCCCTTCCAACCCTGATATTCTATGATTCTATGAAGTAGTAAAGGCTCATGGGCAGTTTAAGCTCTGACCATGGCATGGCCCCTCAGCAGCTGACACTGTGCCCCACAGATGCAGCAGATCGGTTCTCCCGCACTGGGCTCGGGGGCCCACGAACGGGGACTTGGCTCCCCAGCAGCGTGGCAGTCACTCACCAGTCTTTAACGAAGGACTGAAAGTCCACGGAGAAGCCCATGTTGTTTGGGAGCAGGGGAGGATCTTCCTGCAATACCTTGGTGAGCACCTCAAAGTCCGTTTTACAGTTCTTGTAGGGAAACTGACCGGTAGCCAGTTCAACCTGCAGTGGGGAGAGCAAGGGTTAAAATGGAATCAGGGAGCTTAGAGACAGTCCATGTGCTCTATCCACAATGCTGTGCCACTTCCATCAACTGCAATGAGATTTGTGGGGGCTCAGACTTCTGGAAATTAGGGGCCTAGTCATTATGAAATTACAAAGGTATCCAAGTGCCTAAAGATGCAGACAGGGGCCTAGTGTAATTCATAGATGTATAGATTCCCAGGCCAGAAGGAAACTAGTCTGACCTTCTGCATAACACAGGCCATCGGACTTCCTCAGAGTAAACCCTGTTGGAACTAGAGCAGGACAATCCAACGCAGATCCAAGGAACACCCAATATAGAATCCACCATAGCCCTTAGTAAGTTGTTCCCTTGGTTAACCACCCTGTTAAATATTTGGGCCTTCCCAGTCTGACTTTGTCCAGCTTCAACTTCCAGCCAGTGGATCTTGTCAGAACTTTGTTCAACAGAAGAGCTCATTATTGTCAAATTTCTGTGCCCCACATAGGTACTTACAGACTCTGATCAAGTCACCCCATCTCTTTGTTATGCTGAACAGATGTTTGGCATTAGCTTACTTATTCCTCTGGATTTAGAAGGCTGATCTGGCTCCCACTGAAATAGGAGAAGCCTTCCTACCAGGCGAACTTCAAGCACCCTGGTGTGAAAGTTTTGGTTCATGTTTTTGACCCCTGAGATGATCTGAATATCTGTTTTTTTTCCTACAAATGGATTTGTCCTGTTGCATTTCACTTAGCTTAGGCACTGGCCCTAGCCAGGTCTGTTTCGCTTGATTTCTCGTCAGTTTCGCTCTCTGGTCCTAAGGCCCTAGTGACAAAGGCATTATGTGTCCTGGTTTCACTGACGCAAGGGGAACTTTTTATCTTGAAAAGATATTAACACTTCCAAAAGTAGGTTAGTACGAACATTATGGTGGTGCCTAGAGGCCCCACTGAAACTGGGGCCCCATTATGCCAGACACTGCACAGACACAGAGTGAGAGACAGAGTCTGCCTCAAAGAGCTCCCACGCTAAACAGGCAAGGCAGACAACAGGAAGGATCATTATCCCCATTTTGTGGGTGGGAAACTGGGGCACAGAGGGATGACGTGATTTGCTCAAGGTCACAGAGGGAGTAAGTGGCAGAGCTGGAATGTGAACCCAGGACTCTTGAGCCCCACAGCGATGCTCTAGCCACAAGACCAGCCTATCTTCTGCATTCCTCTTGCTGAGGCAATTCCTTTTAAGAACAGGAGTGCCCAAAGTTTATGACACATCGCAGGGCTGCCCCAGAACCTGCATGCCTCACCCACACAAACCGGCTATTGGTTTGTCCTTGTATCTTCCTCAACAGACAAAGAGACACCGAGTTGGCCAAGGGTAAAAGCAGAGCTGGTTGGGCTAGAATTTCCTGTACCAACATTTAGAATAGTTTTCTGAACCTGAATCGGTAAAAAAAGCCAAAAATGGAAAAAAAATTCACAAACTGAAAAGCTGAAAAAAAAATAATTTTGGGTCAATCAAAAAGTTTCACTTCGATAACTGAAATGTTTCACTTTGGTTAGGACCTTTTAAAAAAATTTTTAAAATAATATATAACAACAAGTTTAGAAACAAAAAGTCATTTGGACTGAAAGATCAAAATGGGACATTTTGCCATTTTCAAAACTTTTTGTCATCTTTTGGGGGGGTAGGTGCTGATCCCAACATGTGTGGGCAGTTTCCATTTTGATGAATCAGTTATTTTCTGACAGAAAAAACATGCTGGTGAAACCTTGCCAACCAGCTGGAGATAAAAATTCAGCAGCTAATCAGCCCTACCCTTACTCTGCCATGAGCGGGAGAATGGCCAAGGGACACATCTTAGGACTTTCGCTATCTCAAGATCACTGAGCCCCTAGTGGCAAATCTCGGCACTGGGTTCAAAGCAGGGTTTTGCATGAGAAAGTAAAGAAGGGACTTCACTAACCAGGGAGATGCCCAGGCTCCACACATCTGCTCGGATATCATAGTCTGGTTTGGTGGGATCAGGAGGGTCTATCCTTTCAGGCTGGAAAAAAAAGTCAGTACACACTCAGTCCCATGGCGCTCACCTGGAGGCTAGGATCTTACATTCACCAAGCACAACACATGCCTATTAGAGACTGAGATTATGAAATCACGCCATTCTCTACTGATATACAGCCAGCTCTGGAGTGGAGGAGGGCAGCTGCGTAACAGCCACACAGCAATGCTGCAATGTAGCCCGGGAAGTGAATCTATCTACAGATTTCTAATGTGCATATCAGTGAAGTCAAGAGGACTCATTTAACCGGTTTAAAGTTTGGGCTAAGGGGTGGAATTACCTGGCTGAAATTAGGCCAAGCACACTGGGGCAAGCAAAGGGGGCCAGATCCCCAGCTGGTAAAATGGACCATAGAGTCATTAAAGACAGATCCCTGGCTCACCTAAATCAGCACAGATTCACTGAAATCACCAGAGCTGCATCCATTCTTTGAGTTATCTTTGAAAGCTCATGGCAATCTGGGGAGCTCCTGGATGACTGGAAAAAGGCTAATGTAGTGCCCATCTTTAAAAAAGGGAAGGAGGAGGATCCGGGGAACTACAGGCCAGTCAGCCTCACCTCAGTCCCTGGAAAAATCATGGAGCAGGTCCTCAAAGAATCAATTCTGAAGCACTTAGAGGAGGGGGAAGTGATCAGGAACAGTCAGCATGGATTCACCAAGGGCAAGTCATGCCTGACTAATCTAATTGCTTTCTTTGACGAGATAACTGGCTCTGTGGATGAGGGTAAAGCAGTGGAGGTGTTATTCCTTGACTTTAACAAAGCTTTTGATACGGTCTCCCACAGTATTCTTGCCAGCAAGTTAAAGAAGTATGGGCTGGATGAATGAACTATAAGGTGGACAGAAAGCTGGCCAGATAGTCAGGCTTAATGGGTAGTGATTAATGGCTCCATGTCTAGTTAGCAGCTGGTATCAAGCAAAGTGCCCCAAGGGTCGGTCTGAGGCTGGTTTTGTTCAATATCTTCATTAATGATCTGGAGGATGGTGTGGACTGCACCCTCAGCAAGTTTGCAGACGACACTAAACTGGGAGGAGTGGAAGATACGCTGGAGGGTAGGGATAGGACACAGAGGAACCTAGACAAATTAGAGGATTGGGCCAAAAGAAATCTGATGAGGCTCAACAAGGACAAGTGCAGAGTCCTGCACTTAGGACGGAAGAATCCCATGCACTGCTACAGACTAGGGACTGAATGGCTAGGCAGTAGTCCTGCAGAAAAGGACCTAGGGGTTACAGTGGATGAGAAGCTGGATATGAGTCAACAGTGTGCCCTTGTTGCCAAGAAGGCTAACGGCATTTTGGGCTGTATAAGTAGGGGCATTGCCAGAAGATCAAGGGACATGATCGTTCCCCTCTATTTACATTGGTGAGGCCTCATCTGGAGTACTGTGTCCAGTTTTGGGCGCCACACTACAAGAAGGATGTGCAAAAATTGGAAAGAGTCCAGCGGAGAGCAACAAAAATGATTAGGGGGCTGGAACACATGACATATGAGGAGAGGCTGAGGGAACTGGGATTGTTTAGTCGCGGAAGAGAAGAATGAGGGGGGATTTGATAGCTGCTTTCAACTACCTGAAAGGGGGTTCCAAGAGGATGGATCTAGACTGTTCTCAGTGGTAGCAGATGACAGAACAAGGAGTAATGGTCTCAAGTTCCAGTGTGGGAGGTTCAGGTTGGATATTAGGAAAAGCTTTTTCACTAGGAGGGTGGTGAAGCACTGGAATGGGTTACCTAGGGAGGTAGTGGAATCTCCTTCCTTAGAGGTTTTTAAGGTCAGGCTTGACAAAGCCCTGGCTGGGATGATTTAGTTGGGGTTGGTCCTGCTTTGAGCAGGGGGTTAGACTAGATGACCTCCTGAGGTCCCTTCCAACCCTGATATTCTATGATTCATTCACACCAGCTGAGGATCCAGGGCAGGAGTCTTTAGATCTTGGCTCACTTATGTCATCTCAAGCATCACAGCTCCCCCTAGAGCCACCCTGGAGAGCTGCTTCAGCTGGCCATTCTTCAGAGGTCTCCCATCTCAATACTGACCAAGCCTCACCCTACATAGCTGGCAAGATCAAAGGGCACCCCATCCCAAGAAACCACCCATCCCTGGGGCTCAGGCACCCTCAGCTGCCAATTAGCGCACAGGCAGCCTGAGGCCCAGCAGCACCCTCTCTGAGCCTCCTGTGGGTTATGACACGGCCCAGCCCTCACCGCCATGTACGCCGCGCAGCCCGCACTCCGGGTCTTGGCCTTCGAGTCCACCAGCCTCCCGCTGATCCCGAAGTCACACAGCTTTATCTGCCCCCTCTCGTCTAGCAGAATGTTGGAGGGTTTGACGTCTCGGTGGATGACGCCATGCTTCTCCTTCAGGTAGTAGAGCGCCTTGACGATCTGAAAGGACACGGCATTTCCCAGAGTCATCCCACTGCACCCACCTGACCCCCAGGCTCACCTCAGGAGGATCAGCAAAAGGAGGGGCCAGCTAGAAAAGACAAAGAGATCCCAGGCTCTGTATGCAGCAGGGAGGGGTCAGCCCCTCTGTACACAGCTCTGCAGAGAGCTCAGTTCTAGGCCCATCAATCCCAGACTTCCTGTCCTGGAGAAGGGAGGAGCCAGCCCCCCTCAATCTGATGAGATCGGATTGCAGGATCAAGGCCCCAGGCATGCATGGGGTGTTGTGCAGAGATCAGTGGGAACCAACCTGAGGCGAGAGATCTCTCTCTCCAGGAGCCCTCTTCCCAGCACAGACCCTGTCTGCACAAAGCCAACCCAGCTACCAAATGGGAAAGTCCGCTGGTGTGTCGGGTCCCTCCCAGCTGCTCACGTGGGAGAAAGGTTTGGCAGGTGCCCATCATGCTGCATCCAGCCCCACTTGCCCTTCCCCGACTTCCCTCCACCAGAACTCACTGCCACCGTCATCTTCCCCAGGATCCTCTCGGGGATGGGCCCCTGGATGCGTTTCTTGAGCTTCTCCGCACATGTGCCCATCAGCTCCATGGCAATGAAGACGTCTGTCTGTGTGGGAGGGAGACCAAGGCCAGGTTACCATGGGGTGCGACGTGTGCTTGGCTTTCCAGACAATTTTGCGGAAAGAAGGTGGAGGCTTTGAGTAACATCACACCACACTGGGGGCGGGCGTCAGAAATCGAACCCGGGACCTCTCTACAAGCACAAGCCTCGGCTACCTGAACTGGAAGAACCAGCTCTGACAGCTCAAGGCTGTAGCCAGGGCGTGCAGCCACAAGGGGGAGATGGAGAGCTGCAGAGCGAGCGCAGGGGGCTCTTACATTGGTGATGAAGGTCCCGAAGCACTGGACAATGTAGGGGCAGTCGTGGCTTTTCAGCACCACATCCAGGTCCATCAGGATCCTCTTGTTCTCCTCCTTGTTACCTGAGCGACGCATTTGCTGTGGTGACCAGACAACAGGAGGGGATTACAGAGCAGTTCTATGAGCGGAGAGCTGACTGCAGGGGTGAACAGTGACACCTGCTCTGCCCCGCCATGCAGGGGACCGTATAAGCCCTTGTTAATTAACGCGGATGATTCCCCACCCACGTAGGGCAGCGTTATCTCCAGTTCGGAGGTGGGGAAACTGAGGCACAGACATGAGGCATGACTTGCTCATGATCACACGGAGTCAGTGGCAGAGCTGGGAACAGAACCCAGGAGTCCTGGCTTCAAGGCCCCCCCTATTCCAACTTCTAGACATCACTCCCCAATCAGAGGCAAGAATAGAACCCAGAAGGCCAGCCCTTGCCCCCCATGCTCTAACTACCAGACTCCACTCCTCTCCCAGAGCTGGAAATAGGACCCAGGAGTCCTGACGTGTAGTACCGCCCTGCTCTAACCACTAGACACCACTCCCCTTTCAAAGCTAGGAAGAGAGTCCAGGAGTCCTGATCCTCTCCTCTCCTCATTCAACAACACCCCCTCCCTTCCTGATGGAACTATTCACCCCTTGCTTGGTCTGTTTTTAAGGCCCTGCCCCCGATGCTCACCTTCACGGCTATGATGTGTCCTGTTTTCTTGAATCGCATCTTCCACACTTGACCACAGGTCCCACTGCCAATCTCGCCCAGGTTCTCCAGGTCATTGATCTCTGCTTGGTACCGCTGCACAGAGACACATACACACAGGGCTACAGGAGGGGCCATACAACGGAGCCCATGTCTATACGCAGGGGCCCAGCAGACAACCCTGAGCTAGGACAATTCCCAGTGGTAAACTCCATGGTAAGTATGCCAGCCAGTGGGGTACCAGGCTTCACTGACTGGCACACTAGGTTCCCCCTGGCCTCACATTGCACCCACCTGCCAGTTCTCTAACCCACAATGGAGATCGAAAGGGCAGGGAATCCTCAGTTCCCCTCTCCCTGCAGGATGGGCATCCCAACAAGGGGCAGCATATGCATGTGGTGAGGGGCGCTTGCCCTCATGCAGCCTGTCCTGGGGCAGAGGATTTTGTCTCAAGCCAGAACCACACTGGGATCACTCACCCAGCCGTGAAATGCAGCCACCTCGGAGTGGGATTTGGCAGCTGTTTAAAAGCACAATGCCACACAACAGCGTAGGAGAGGAAACCTGATACCAATCAGGGATACTCTGCAATAGTTGGCACCTACAGTTCTACTGACAGAGCAGCACTGAGAATATGATCCCTTTGCACTTCTTCCAACTCACCTGCCCTCCTATGGTCAGGTAACCCGTTTGCTTCATGATTTCCTGCAGCTTCTGATCTATCTCTATACTAGAGAGAGACATGGAGAAAGTTTGGATGGAGACAACATACCAAATCAAGTGACTCTGGCTCCGAGGAGGAGCTCTCCTGCCAGGTCAGAGTCCAAACTAGGCACTGGCTGAGGACCCCAGCCCACCTGTAACAGCAGGCCCATCAAGTCTAGTGGTCCCACCGCCCTGTGGCACTGGATTAGCCCAGTGATCTGTCTAGCCCACCAGAATAAGGTGGGGAAAATCTCACTGGCTGAGCCAGGTGGCCCCGCTCGACCTCTTTGGCCGAGCCAGGTGGCCCGCTCCACCTCATTAGCCAGGCCAGGCAGCCCGCAATGCCAGTTTACAGGACTCGACACAAAATAGGTGATTGGTGCAGCAGCTGCATTACACGCAGTACCCTGTAGAGGGAGCCAGCTAGCCAGGCCAAGAACAGCGGCCCCAGGGGTTTCCTTAGCTCAGCCCCATCACCACCACTTGGGAGTGGTGTCCTTTCCCCACCACTTACCTCTCCATGCTCCTGGGTATAGGGAAGGGTGGCTGGGGCAGGCCCAGCATGTGGCGGGGACGTGGCTGGTGCGTTTGATGCTGGGGAGAGTTCTCCGAAGAAGAGGAGCGGCTGCTGCCATCGTTCGCCAGGGGGAGCTGCAGGGCTGTGGGAGTGAGCGAGAGTCAGGCCCTCAGATGCCTGGGTCCCTTTCCACACTCTGCTCCAGAGAACCCCTCCTCCCCCCGCATCTTATAGCCCCAGATCCCCATCTGTGTTGCATGGGGTTGTGAAGGCCTCGCTGAAGGGGGGATGCGATACCCACAGCCATGCTGCTTACTGTCCAGCATCCCGACTTCCAACACGTCCCATCGCTGACACTGTGCCCATCAGAGAGCAGAGCCCTGTGTGGATGCCACTAGCTGCTGGAATGCACAGCACCAACCCTTCCCCTCACCCTGGGCCATGCCACCCTGGAGCAGATTGTAGGAACCTATGTGGACCTGGCCTCCATGGGGCGACAGACCAGGTAAGACATAATGGGTCTTCTCTGCATTTAAGTCCCATGATTTGATAAAGCAGATTTTCCGACCTGGGCTGCAAAAGCCTGTTTTCCTCTCATACTAGGGTTGCTCACCCCAGGCCTCAGCAAAGTGGTTAACAGCTGTTGGGAGCGACTGTGCTGTGCTGGAATCCCAAGTGCTAGATGTACACGGACCCACAGGATACAGCTGGGTTTGGCCTGCAGACTGGTCACCGCAAATGATCCTGACCCTTCCGAGCAGCTAATCCTGGTGGGTTTTATAGATGGCACTTGAAGCAGAGACAGAGGCAGCTGGGTGATTTGTCCGAGGCCACCCCAAGTTAGGGCGGGGAACCCAGGCATCCTAGCTTGAGATTTAACCACACAATGGGCGTTGTGTAGCTAAATCCTCCTAGCTGCTTTTGCAATTCTCAGCCCTGACTCCCAGCTGGCTGCCCACACTCCCTGCTATACCACTGCTGTAATTCAGCCAACTGGCAAAGACTGGCAGCATGCCTTAAATAGAAGGAGTCCATCAGGTGAGATTTAAGGAAGTGGTCAGTGATGGAGCCTCTTCAGGTGTGTCAGTTTCCTGGATCAGTTTCAACATAAACCGATCGTCCCCATGTTAACAAGGGAGGCAGCTCTGCCACCAAAAGGCTGGGAACCTGCCAGAATGAGAAGAGGAGAAAGCAAGGCCCACTGTTTGCCCCTGGAAGTTTGAGGCAAAGTTTTACTGGGGCAAGTCCATGAATGAGCAGGGAGGTCGTTGCAGTTGTTACCCAGCCTTACCACATTCTATACCACACTGGTAACGGGGAAGAGGGGAAGGACTGAATCTTCCCACAGGCTTGAAATAAAACAACCCCTCCCGCATACTGGGGCAGGGAACCACGTGAAGCACAGAGCGTAGCTAGGGCACACACTCAACAGCTCAGAGCACAAGTGGGACACCCCATCTGAACTTCTTCCCGCTCACGGGCCAGAAACACAGAGCTATGGCCTCTGCTTGCAGGAGCGCACCTGTAGTTCACATCCAGACCTCACCGCCCAAGTGGAGGAGCTGTCCTCAAGAGACTACAGATTCCAGCATACAGTGCTGCCAGGTCTTGGAAGAAGGTGGAGCACAGCATGCTGGGACAGGTAGTCCCTCCTCCACCCACAGCCTGTGCCCCCTTGTTGAAGGTAGGGAGGCTGCCTGTAGAACTCGATGGGTTGTGCTTTGGCTAGAAAGTTGCTGTCACATTCTGGCCTCACTCTGCCCAAAGCATCACCCCAGAGGCCAGCGAAGTTACCGCAGGTCAGTGGAATCCGGCCCTCGGTATTTAATATTATGCAGCTGACCGCAAGCAGGAGCTTGCTAAAACCATCCCTCCTCAAACAATGCCTAGAAACTCCCCAAGCCAGCTTTCAATGGCCAAGCCAAACTACCCTAGGCTGTTAACCTGGGCTGAAGGGAACACCCCTCACCCCAAGGGCAAGGCCACTTATGGAACTGTGGGGTCATTAGAAGAGAGTTCAAAGCATGTTGTACCCAGGAGGGAAGGGCTGCAGCTGCTGCGACAGGAGAGCTGGTGAAGGGACCTGATCCTTTCAGACAAAGACATCGAATGCCCATTGACTGAGCCAGAACTCAATTCCCACACACAGGTTAAAGAAGAACCATTTTCCCACACTGCCCCAAGCAGCTTGAATCTGGTCAATTTCAATAGCTTGAAGAGTCTTTTACCAAACAAAAATACTTTACCCTCCTAGCATCAGAGGATCTCAAAGCACACTGGCAAATAAGCTCTGACAAACCAAGCTATTATCCACCTCATACAGAAGGGTCACCAGTGAGAGACTTGCCCAGGGCAACCCCAGGAGAACCAGAAGTAGAACCCAGGAGTTCTGGCTCAGTCTCTTTTGCTGAATTTGTTCTTACCACAAGTCAATGCTCCCTTTATAAATTTGCTTCCACACTTGCTGGTGTATCCAAGTGCTGCAATACTGGAATGGATAACTGCCCAGGCCAGGACTTGAAACTGCTCTACTCCCACATGAAGTGATCCAATTCCTCGTGGATTTTTTAAGATCACTCAAGGCTCACTTTGAAAGGTCCCACCTGACTAAAAATATGGGGCCAAACCCTCCAGCAGTGTAAATCAGGGCAGTGCTATTGACATTAGTGAAGCCATGCTGGTTTACACTGGCTGAGGACTCTGCCCATTGGTTTTTAATGATAAACTAAGTTGACATGTTCCCTCTGGCTTTAACTGCTGCTTGTCAAGGTGTGTGAAGTTCTCTCCCCATCCATGCACACAACCCCCTCCCCTGCCTGATTTGCTCCATCATGTCATGATCCAAAGCGAACCACATCCCAAGGACTTCAATAGCATCCGATTCCAAGCCCATTTAAATCGACTTGAGTGGACTTTGGTTAGACAGGGTGGTGCAGTAGCAAGGGCAGCTGGAGATCTGAGTTCTGTTCCCGGCTCTGCCGCTGATTTACTGCAGGGTCCTAGACAAGTCACTTCCCCCTATCTGTGCTTCTGTTTTCCCTCCCACCCTTGGCCCGTCTTGTCTGATTAAACCGTAAGAGCTCTGTGGCATAGACCATCTGTCTCTGCATGCTGTGCCCAGCGTAGGAGGGTCCTGATCTCAGCTGAAGCCTCTTGGCACTAACTGTAATATAAATATTTATAATACTGAGCTCCACAGAAACTGCCCCTAGTTCCAAGCAGCTCACACTTAGCTCTTCCATTGCACTTTCCACCAGTAGATCACAAAGTGCTTTACAAGAGAGGGCAGTATTATACCCATTTTACATATGGGGAAACCGAGAGGGGACAAGACATGCCCAAGGTCCCAAAGCAGACCACAGATGGGACTAGAACCTATACCCCTTCTACCCCAGCCCAGGATGTGCTGCAGTCAGCCACACTTCCCCCCTAACTCAGTAGGAGCGCTAGGTACTCGAAAAATCTGGCCCAAACTGAGCCTGGAAGGGACCTGGTTCCCAAATGCTGGGCTCTGAAACCACAGTGCAACTGGCAAAGGGAGCGCCAGTGCTTAGCACAGAAGATGGGCAGCCAGGACTCCTACCTGCTCCACCACTCACCTACTGGGTAACAGATGGCAACTCATAGCGGCTCACTGCCAGCGTTAAACACCTCACTTCAACTGAAGCAGGGAACGCCCTGGCTCACAAAATGCCACTGTCTGTTCTTTCTCATCTATTTGCTTGGTGCATCTGACATCACTTTCTACCTGCTCGGTTTCAGAGGAGTCAGTTTCCACCTTTGTTTGCCTGGGTTCTTCCAACACACAGCAGGGGAAGAGCCCGTGCTGACTGCTGCCAGACCCCAGTGAGATCAGGGTCCTATTGTGCCAGGTGCACCTGTAGATCCCCCTTGTCCCCTGATCAAGCCTGGGGCCCCCATTATAATGGGTGCTACAGACACCTAATGAGACACCTGCCCCCAAAAGCGCGCAGTCTAAATAGACAAAGGGGAAACTGAGGCACAGAGCAGGGAAGTGATTCACAGGAGGTCACACAGCAGTTCAGTGGCGGAGTCGGGAACAAAACCCAGGTGTCCTGAGTCCCAGGGCAGTGGCTGATCTGCTGAACTGCGTGCTGCAAAACCACAAAACTTGGCAGGAGGCCTCGGGGACAGGAATCTGCCAACGCCCTGTCTGCACAGTGGGTTTGCCCCAGTTACTGCACTTCTGCGTTGACAGCCCGAGCCAGGTTCACACCAGGTCAACCCGGCCTGTCATTGAGGAAGTGTGGGCTGCGTCAGTGGTTTGCTGTGCTGCTGCCCCACCAATGGCTGAAATCCCCACTTGTGGAAAAGGCCTGAAAACCACGGCTTTTTAAACACAGACCAGGTCTGGAACTGTGTGCCTTTAACCTCATCTCACCCAGCTGTCCAAAGGGGAAATGACACATACTTCACAAGGGCGCTGGCTAGGAGATCTAATGTCTGAGGGGTGGCACGGGGTACCAGGCTAGGCCTGCTCTGAGCCCCACGGATGGTTGGAATCTCCATTTGTCCACCAGCCAGTTTTGGAAGAGCTGGCCTGACTGCAAGGCCATGGATAGATCGCAGTATCGGTGTCTTGGTTACCCACCAGCAAAACAAGGCTAACGCTGCCCTACAACCCAGCCTCCGAAGAAGATAGTCTGAATATTTGCCAAGTGGCTTTACTGCAAAAAACTTTTGAGCCCCTTGGTTATGCATCTGATGAAGTGAGCTGTAGCTCACGAAAGCTTATGTGCAAATAAATTTGTTAGTCTCTAAGGTGCCACAAGTATTCCTTTTCTTTTTGGTTATAAAGGAAACACAAGAGGAAGCTGCTGGACAAATCCCTCGAGAATCAGGCCATGATGGAAACCGAGACATCCCACTGCTTATACTATTTTAATGGGGCTTTAGCAAACAGGATTTGATGCACTCCCTGGATAATCTGGCTTCACAGCCTCCCCTGAACCTTTCGATATGCTCAAGAAATAGCTGCGCTATAGTGCAACTCCAGGACAGCGTTGGTTTCAATGGGATGCTTTCCATGGCTAGGTTTGTAAAGGAAACAGGAGTGGTATTCATTAACACAGAGGCAGGCTCTTTCTCCTGACACACGCAAACTGGCTGTATTGAACCCTGCAGGATTAGCATCCCTGAAAAAAGGCACCCATTTTTCTAAGCAGGGCAGTATTAGGAGTCCGAGGCTTGCCCCTTTAGCGGGTTTTCTCTCTCCAGGGTAAACTGTATTCCTTCGTCTTTAATAATCTGTCTCCTTTTTCGGGGGAGAGGGGTAATGTGCTCCATTAACACCTTCTAATCAAGGCCACATTCTAATCAAGGCACAAGGTACCATTGTAGTGAATACGGTTACAAAACAGGATAGACCCACTGGGCCCGATCCTGCCTCCAAGGAACTTGTTGAGAATTTTCTGACAAAACGTTTTCTTGGCAAAACTGAAAGAGTGCATGGGAAAGGTTTGGTGTCACCGAATCTCTTGATTCAAAACATCTTTGGAAAAAATATCAAAATTGTTGAAAGGTCCCTTTTTACAGTTCAAAATGACTTTCTGGTTCAAAATTTTAGTTAATTTATACTACAAAGATTTAAAAGGCTAAAATCAAAATCAAGCATTTTGAACGGATCGAAACAAAACACTACAATCAACACAAACCAAATTGTTTCCCTTGGATTACTGAACATTTGTGAAAATTTTCCTAATTTTGACTTTTCATCCTGCTTTGGATCATGGAAAAATGCCAAAATCTTGAAAACTCTCACAGGACAAGAAAATCACTTCCTGCCCAGCTCTAGGGCTGAGCACGTTGGATCTGATCCAGCAAAGCCGATGGAGGACCTCAACACCTTGTAGGACTGAACTGCTGGACGACACAACAAATTGTCCTTAAAAGTACATAGATTTTAAGGTCACAAGGGACAAATGTGATCATCTAGTCTGGTTTCCTACATGACACAGGTCTCTTACATGTGTTTACTGTCACAAGATGACTGGTCCCTTTAAGGGGGGGTGAGGCCCAGTGCATCTGGACTGGTACTTGCTGCCCAACTGGGCATAAGGGAAGGCCCAGGGCCTTATAACAGGGCTGTGCAGGAGCCTTTATTCCCTGTAGTGTCTGTAGGCATCTGTCAACACCCACCTGCATTTATAATGCCCAGGTACCTACCTTATGCCCAACTGAGAAGCAGGTATCAGTGCAGGTGCCTTGGAACCGGCCCCCTTTTCAAGGGGCCAGTAGCCCTATGACAGTTGCTAACAAGACACTGATTAGAACAAAGAATGTGTCAGTCTCATTTTGCTTTTCACCATTTAGTCCATGGTCCTTTTGGTGTCTCACAGACAGTGAAACTCGGCCAGTCAGTTTTATGTTGCATTTTTATTTTGTTTTATTTTATTTTCTGATTGGATAGAATCACAAGGCTGCTTTATTTCAGTCAGACATAGGGGAAAGTTTTAGAAGGTTTTCTAGTCCAACTTGCTGTATAAAACAGGCTAGCAAATTTCACCCAGTACAACTGGGTATCAAATCTAAACTTATTTAACACTTTAAGGAAAAAGAAACTCAGGTGAAATCAGCTGTTCGACCTCGGCTGGTAGAGCCAGTTTTTCCCACAAAACACAAATTTAAGACCTAAATTCTCTGAGAGACTTTCCAGGGCCCAAGACTCACACAATCACATAAAGTAGCTAAAAGCTTGGTCCTGCCCCATTGGAATCATTCTGCCAGGGACTTCAAACGGAGACAGGTCTGGGGACGCAATGCTCTGCAGGCAGCTATATTTGCTTGAGGGGGTCTCCACTACCAAATTGTAGGCAAGTATCCAGATCCTAAGCTGGTGTAAACTAGTATCTTTCCACTAGAGTCCATGTGGCCAGATCCCCAGTGGACATAAACTGGCATCTTTCCACTGATGTCAGTGGGTCCAGGTCCCCAGATGGTATTAACTGAAATCTTTCCACTGGAATCAATGAGGCTAGATTCCCAACTGGTGTAAAGCAGTCTCAACCAATTGGAGTCAATGGGGCCAAATCCCCAGCTGGTGTAAAATCAGTGTGTCTCCACTGAAATCAATGGGACCAGATCCCCAGCTGGAGTAAACTGGTGTTGCTCTACTGAAAGCAGTGGGCCAGCTGGTGTATCCTGGCCTAGCTAAACCGGGTACCTCCACTGGAATCAACAGAGCTTTATATAAGTCAAGAATCTGGACCAAAGACTCTTCAGCACTCGAGTCTGATATGTGCTCCCCCTCCATGCACAGCAGTGGGAACTCCGAGGACTCGAGTTCTGCTGTGCAGAGAGGAGAGGCAAATTCTGCCCCAGGGGCTCAATCCTGTCAGCTGCTGAGCCCCTCCTGTGCACTACTAAGTGCCCCCTGCTTCCAATGGCCTCAGCAGGGTCGCAGTCACTCTGCACAATGCAGGATCTGGCCCTAAGAAGGCAAGTTCCATATAAAACATAGCAAAGGCCTCTAGCCACACAAAGGGGCTTTCCAATCCAAGGCTACGAGGACGCACCTGTGCAATGGTTATTAGGGATTCTGGGTGAGACTTTCTGAACTGCCCAAGGAATTCAGGCGCACAGCTTCCACTTACTTTCCAGGGGGTTCACGCTCCTAAATCCCCCTGTGTGAATGGAGCATGGGAGTTCATACTGTATTATCCAAGGTGATTCCTGCACATACACTCGGGATTAAAATGATCACCAAGGGAGGGCTGGAGGGAGCTGCCCTCCATGCCAAGGACCATAGGCTGGGATGTGTCATATAGGGAGCACAAAGTGGGATTCGTTCTGGATCAGAGAGTCACACCCCTAGTGACACGTTCCCTGCAACAGCAGAGGCAAGCAGGGCCGGGTGATGGGGGCTGGGGAAGGAGGAGTGGAAGTCCACACTCCTGCCCATTTAACAAACTCCAGAGTAACTGATGGATAGAAGAGCCACCAGGATGCTCCGATTTAAGAGCAGTTGGACATTTTACTGATTAAGTCACCTGTGTTAAAACAGAGCATGGGCTGCCTACAGGATCTCCAACATTTAGGGACCGTACTGCCACAAGGGGCCACTGTAATCCTCCGGCTGACCACCTGTGTGACACAGGCCAGACAATTTCACCCAGCCACCCTTGTACCCAGCCCGTATCTGGTGGTTGAGCAAAAGCCTATAATTCTGATCTCTGTGACCACAGGTTTTATTACCATCTGCATCTCTTCACGATGTAGTTCAGCATGCAAGACCCCAACCCCAATCCCATCCCCACCCCCCGGTTGCTTCAGCCTCCCCACAATTCGAGATCAGACTCCTCCCACCTGCCCTTCCCCCATTCCATTTCTACAGCACACGCCTTGCTCATGCTCTCCATTCCAGAAGCCTGCATGCTACTCTACTGGTGGGGCATGCAATCTAACAGCTCCCGGGTTTGTCGGATGGAGAACCAACAAGGCAGGGAGGGGAAAACATGCTGCAGGCAGAGGTCAGCCACTCCAGTGTATGCTCGGAGGGGTTAAATTAAAGGGCAATGGGGTTGGGGTGGAAGAGAAAGAAGGCAGAGGGGGAGCAGAGAGGCTGCCAGTGAACATAAAACCAAGGGTGTGAGTAGGACAGGATGGCAGAGAGAAAACCACCATTTAGGCCTGGTCTACACGTAAAACTTATCCTGGAATAGCTGTCTCGGTCAAAGGTGTGAACCCCTCCACACCCCGCGGCAACAGAGCTGCGCTGACAAAGCCTCCAGTATGCATGCAGCCATGTTGAGGGAAGGGAGCTTCTGGCGGCAGAACTAACGTCGGTGGTCCTACAAGAGCAGACAGATTCCTTCTATCCGTGTGCACTGCATCCACACTAGGGGGCTACACCGGCACAGGCTCTGTAGTGTAGACACAGTATGTGACTGATCGCATGGGGGTGTGCAGCTGCAGGCAACTTGTGCTGTTGGGGACTCCCGTGGGCTGGGCTAAGTGCCCAAAGCAGAGGATGGATGCTGCATACTGCTCCAACCAGACTTGGTCTCTGGGTGAGGACGGGCAGCCACGGGAGAAGCCACCTTCCCACAAGTCACTTGAGCATTACGATGATGGCCGAGGTCTTATCTATTTGTCCCAATCCCACTACTTGCACATGCTGGCAAAGCCGTGGTTTGCACCAGTGCAGCATGAACACAGGTCAAACTGTGTCGAAGCCAACCAAGGCTTGCAGCAAGGGGCTTCCACCGGTGGCTGGCATCAGAGCAAATCCCCACCACTGGCAAAGCAGCACAGGGCATGGCCAGGGAGAGTAACAGGATGAAATGTATTCAGGAGGAATTTAGGCTGTTGATGAGAAAAATGGTTGCTGACAGTTTGACCTATTCAGTGTGGAATGGTACCTCCCGTTCCCCCCCCCCCCCCCCAAATCTTTGTTTGGGATATTTGAAACCAGACCGCCCAAAGGGCCCTGTAGGGAACCTGCACTAGGCAAGGGGGAAGTAGGAATTAACCTGATGTCTCACACTAGGGATTCTGAGGCAGTTCCTCAAAGCATTCAGGCTCCTAACATCCAGTGATGGGGCCCGTTCCTTTCCTAGCAGACAGGGAAGACAATTCTTTGTAGGAGGGCACTGGGTGGAAATCCCAAGTTTATGACCCAATTATCAGTGAATTGTGGGGTATATTTTATCACGTCTATTGCAGTATCATCTAGAAGCCCCAGACATGGGCCAGGACTCCACTGTGCCAGGGGCTGTACCCATGCTCTGGCGGGGTTTAGACTAGGATTTCCAAAGGAGCGAAGTGGCCAAATGCCACTGAAATTCAATGAAAGTTGGGTACCTATTTCCTTTAGGAACTTTCAAAACCCCAGCCTTCACCGCTGCCTGCTCTGCAGGTACAACCAGACAGACAGACGAGTGCTGGGAGACGCCCCCACTGCTCTCAGGGGAACAAAAATCAGTCTGCTTTTGAAACAAACATCAGGGGCTAAAGGTTTTTCAAAGGTGATTTTAGTGCACAAAGGGAGGTGGGTGCTCAGCTTTTTGTGAAAAAAAAACAACTCAGGCCCTTTTAAGGTGACGCAGGTTGCTTTCCCCTTTCTCCCAAATGGAGTCACGCAAAATCAACAACCACTTTGGAAGATCTTGGCCAGGATCCCTCCCTACTGGATTGGAACGGAGAGGGCGATGATGGTCTATTCGCAACCCACCTGCATTGCTACTATTCTAGAGTCAGATGCTCTCCTGGTCCACTTTGTCAGTGATCTGGTTCCAGCCCTGGATGATCTGCCATGACTTTCCTTAGAAATCGGGCAGTTTCTGAACCCATCACCAAATATCAGAGTTTAAGCACCAGGGAGATATGCTCCATGTGTTGTCTATTTGCTAGCTAGTTTTTAATTAGCTAAAAGATGGATTCTAATTAAAGAACATTGTTGGTACTTCAGACACTCAATGTCAGGGCCCCCATCTAAGGGCTGCTAGGCCTTGAGATCAACACGAAAAGGAAGGAACTGGCAAAAGGAATGAAAGAGAAACACACAGAGGAAAAAAAAAACTGAGGTCAAACAAGGAGTAAAAGGGGACATTAAAAAAAAAATATATACCAGGATGAGGGCACCTCTCTCTGATGGAGTGAAGCTACAGAGTTCTTGTGGGCTACATGGGCCCAGTAATCCCATAAGGACTACAACTGCACCTCGAGAGACATCTCCTAGAAGCAACTGGCACCCTCCAAGCAGGCAGCAGAGGTCTCTGCAGCTACAGAGGTGCCATGAAAGCGACCAGAAGTTCCTACCTGCTTCAAGCAGAGGGAAAAGTGGGGGGTGACTGTGTATTGTGCCCATTGACTTCAGCAATTTCAGGAACATGGCAACAGGCAGAGCTACCTCCCCAGCAGGACTAGTGCAGTCTGTGCACAAATAGAGCCATGCCCGCTGACATGGCTTAACTCCCATGGCAGCTCCTCCCAGGACTGGGTCTCTGGAAAGTCTGATCTGACCTTATATTGCAGATCTGCTCCAGCTGAAGGCATCTGATCATGCGTGAGTCAGTAGGGAGCAGAAAAAATAAACTAACTCTTCTCTCCACTCCTCACCCCACCACTTCTACACTAAGCCCAAACTTATGGCAGCTGAAAGTGTGCACAGAAGGGCTGGTCGGCATGGGGACTTACATCAGCATAGCTCTGTCTCGGGGGTGTGGATGTAGATATGCCAACCTTACCCCAGCTGTAGACACCACTGGGTCGATGGAAGAATTCTTCATAAAACTAGCTACCACCTCTTGGGGAGGTGGATTACCTAAGCCTATGGGAGAACCCCTCCTGTCAGCGTAGGTAGCGTGTACACTGAAGCGCTACAGTGATTTAAGTGTAGACATACCCTAGGTCAGTGTAAAGGGTTAAGCTGCCTTTAGTTATGGGTGCATTATCAATTTAATCTGGAATTCCCAAATCAGTTGCGAAAATCCTCACCTCATGCCCAGATAGCGTGTAAGATATTTGGGCACAGGGACATTTACAAATGCATTAAAAAGCCCATTATGAAGTTGCACAAGAGTCAACTGTACCTTTTTAGGGCTTTTAAACAATTGGGCCTCATATCCAAGGATCACAAAGTGCTTTGCAACAGTTACCCTGGTGAACTAAGGAAATAGCTACTATTTTCCAGGTGGGGAAACTGAAGCACAGGAAAGTGATGTGTCTAAGTCAGTGGCAGGGCTTGGAATAGAATCCAGGAGCTGAGACAGCAGGCCATATACAGAAATCAGTGGCACAGCTGGACACAGAACCCAGGAGTCCTGACTACATATCCCAGCCTGGTCAGATCCTACCACCCCAGTCAGCAAGGATCAGTCCTGAGATCCCAGCTGATTGGGGTGGTCTAGGCTGACCAATCCGGGATATGTACTGTGTGTATTATAAACATTTCTGCAGGACTCTGATAGTCTCTTAGACAAACTGGGCAATGACAAGAGTCACTGTGGGTCTAAACAGGACATATCTTGGCAGCCCTGATATCACCTTGTCTCTCACCATTTTGGAAACTCTTATTTGACGAATCAGAATTTCGGTACCCAATTACGTTCCCCCTCCTGCCAGTCAATCATCTTGCATGAATGACTTCCTGATTAAAGCTTTACGGGAAGTAACTGAGCTGCTCTGAAACAACAAGCCTGCAGCCAGCAAACAAACTTAGGTCAGGTCAGAATTTGGATGGGAGACCTTCAACAGAAGGCCCAGGGTGTGACAGGTGCTCAGTACCAATCCCAAGCCACAGTGTGGGAGTGCTGTGCTGCAGAAGTTGCTATCATTTGAAAACATCCTGACCATTTGTACTCCTTAAAAATCCCCTGGCACTTCCCCTAGAAGGGAGGTTTTGTTTTAACTCTAGTGTCCTAGCAAAATTTCAATTCGAGTACTTGCAGATGGCCTACTTAAAAATCCTCCTCTTGAATTTTCAGCTGGATACAGTAATGTAATTTCTGCCTGCAAACAATTACGCTGTTAAAGAGCCGCAGTGTTCCAACCCAGACGTGGCAGCATTTCAATTCTGAGTGAAGCCATCCAAACACATCCATCACCTGCTTCCCAGAGGGGGCCTGGGAGAGTTAAATGGAGGAACGTTTATGAACCATGTTGAGATCCTTGGATGGAGAGCACTAGAGGAGGGCCAAAACCCCTCTGTCTCTGTTTTCCCTCTTTGTTTATTTCAATTGTAAGCTCTTAGGGGAAAGCACCTTCTCTTCCTCTGTGTTTCTACAGCACACATTGGGCCTTTGGTCTCTGCTGGGGGCCTGCAGGTGCTAGTATAATAAAAATAGGTCAGAATTTCCAAGAAGCCCAATGTAAGTGGGACCCATAGTCCACTGAATTTCAACAGCTGCCTAATTCCCAGCTAAAATAAATAACACTAAAATATTTTGGATTTAAAAGTGAACAGTAAAGCTTTCTAAAGATAGACTCCCCCCACCAAATCAGTGACAACATAAGGCGCAGACATGCTGTCTATAAATCTACCTAAGTGTCTGACTCTGCTGCCCATCCCCCTAGAATCTGGGTGCCCTCCATAGCTCAAAAGCAATAGCAATGGGGAGTCTTTGGAACTTGTTTGCAGAGTCAAAACTGCTCATGTTTCTGATCTGTTTATTTTTAAACATTATTAATTTCTTCTTTTTCTTGGTGGGAGGGTTATGAATGTCATTTTTAATTCATCACCATACAGCTGTTGTTGAAAGTTTAGGTTCTTACAGACCTGCCAAGACCCAAGTCTGGTATTCCCGTGACCACAGTAATCCCTCCAGCAATACCAGGAATTAAACTGTTTCCCTGTCTTAAGGGCACATGATGGCTTTATGTTTTTCCGCAACGGATGTTATGAACTCTGCCCCTGGCAGACTGAAAAGCTTTTCAGTTCCCCCTTTAACTGTGAACATGGTGGGTTTGAGTGTGACCCTCACAGGCACGAAGCACATGGCATTGCTTCCCATGGCAAAAAGCTACATGACAAGTGCATAGAGACTTGGGTTTTAAAGGATCATTTTTGAGCCTCAGTCTTACCACGGTCCAAGGCTCTGGGCATGCTCTTGGAGCGAGGAACTTTCTGATCCCCAGCTCTGGGAGGAGAGTGTGGCCTAATGCTTAGAGCAGGCCACAGGGAGTCAGGATTCTTGAGTTCTATTTCCATTACTAAGGTTTTAATAAAGGCTCATCTACTGGGCTACTGAGCACCCTGGTGGCAGGGGAGCATTCTAAAAAAAAAAAATAAGAGATAGCTGTATAAATAATACAATCAATAGCCACTGGAGAATCTCAAAGCACTTCACAGTGAACACTTATTTACCTAACAAAAGAGGGTAGCCCCACCTCCATTTGAGAGCTGGGAAAAGAAAGGTACAGGGAGGTGAGGGACTTGGCCAATGTCACCCCAGAGGCCAGGAGCGGAGCCAGGAACAGAACCTCGGTGTCTGGATTCCTGGTCTGCCGTCGTAATGGGGGCAAATGGATACCTTCTATACAGATGCTTCGAAAAGACCGTGTCAAAGGTAGGGTGGTCACCAACAGGAGGCTCAGAAATGCTGGCGGGAATCGCCATGGCATCTGAATTTCTGATTACTGCAATGAAACCATGTGTTCATTGCACTGTTTCAGGAGAGGGCAGTTCAATGCAATACGTTCAAGGCTGGGAATCAACAAATATGGTATTCTTTTTCTGGCCTAGAAAAGAGACAATTCAACTTTTTAAATAAAAAGAAATACCATTTCATAGTTCACTGTCTGGGAAATTCTGTAGGGCATAGTCTATCAGCACAGTGTTACAATTTGACATCGATGTGTGGGAGAGATATAAAAGCACAGGAGAAAAAGCTGTCAGATCATTGTACATTTAAACTAAACCTTTCATCCTGAAGGATCCCAGAACACTAGACTAAGCAGCTACAAAACAAACCCAGCATTGGGATTGCTTCACCTGCCACTCTCAGGTGCAGCTGACTCTGGGATCAGCAACACAGCTGCTTAACAGTGCACAGCAAAACAATCCAGTGTTGGGACTGCTTCACAGATGACAGTCAAATGCAGCTGAAACTGGGGTGGAACGCAGGAGCTACTTAACAGTGCACAGAATCTCTAAACAACAGGTTAGGGCAGGAAGTGAAGAAACCTGTTCCCAAATGCAGCTGCAGGGGGAATTTAGGCAGACTGGAGGTAATAAACAAAACTGGCGTCTGGAAACCAGGACTACCCCGCAAATCTCAAAGAGCACAGTGAGATCTTTAATGATCATAAGACGTCACAAACGCCTTTCTGCGTGGTCAAGCGCTAGTGTTCAAATATCCATGAGTCTGGTCCCAAAAATCATGAGACTGGCTTTAAAAAAAAAAAAACTTTTTTTTTTTAAACAAAAATTATTTTATTCAAAATTTTATTTGCTTTCTGATTTATGAGCCTTTAGGATTCATGTTTTTCAGCTTCTCTCTGCAGCCATGAAGGCTGAAAAATTATTTGAAAAAAAGAAAGCGGAGATCCTCATGGAATCACATGACTCCAAGAGCTGAGGCTTTAAAAACACACCCAATATTGTGAGACTCAGGATAAGAGCGTAAGAACTGGGGACACGGCCAGATAGCCATTCATCCAGAAGATGGCCCCTCTAGCAGCACATCACCTGCAGAGAGCACACAGTCTTCAGAACTGACTCAGTGAGAAGAGTACCCCCGAATAAGCCACTAACACCACTTCTTGGGTTGCCCATCCAAGTACTGACCTGGTTTGGCTCGGTTTACCTTAAGAGATACAAAAGACTCTCAGCCCAGGATGGTAAAAATTGGGAAGGGCCACTTCACTCCTCAAAGTTGGACTCTCGGGGAAGCTCTCTGCTCCAGCCAAGGAGATACGGCTGCCCATGCAGCTGGAGAGTCATCTTGTGGTTAAGGCATTAGACTGGGACTCCCTGTCTGATCTGTGAAATGGAGAGAATAACTCTTCCTTTCACACACACTCAGCTACTTAGACTAAATTCTTCAGGGAAGGGACTCTCGCACCTGTGTGTATGTAGCTCCTGACACAGTGTGACCTGGATCTCAGTTGGAAGTCTCCAATACAGACAATCACACTTTAAGATTCCTCCAGAGGTCCCAGGTGGTTCTTCAAATGGGAATGTAGATGTTCTGGGTTTTCTATGTGCAAGACAGATAAAAATACCTCCCACTATTGTGCTAAGCCACGTGGTGGCCATCCACCATATTTAATTCACGGCTGTGCCATCGACACAGTATCTAAGCCTTCCCCAGAAATCCAGGCCCTCGTGGCTATCAAGGAGTGCACAGCACTCGGAGAACAGGGATGTCAGCCCAAATGTCCTGACAAAATTCTAACATGGAAAAATTACAATTTGCCTTCCTAAAATTGCTGCGGTGGTTTCAATTGGACATGGGATTCTTCTTCACTTGCTAGCTTACAATGCTGAGAGCACACTGCTGGTGTGCGCTGGTCAATGGCTGCTGCATTCCAGCCCAGAAGTGGTTGTGTATCAGTGGTGGAGGTGAGGATTGCCTCTCTATAGTCTGGGGTTGTTTAATACTTACCTGCTTCTGGAATGTGCTTTGAGAGCCTCAGATGGCAGGTGCGGTGGTCAAAGCTATTCCAGTGGTGGAGGGACAGGAAAGCATGTGGGCAAGCAGAGCCATGATCCTACGGGAGGCCTTATCTAATGCTGTTCCTAGCTGTAAATGGTCATGTATGCTCGATCAATGGTGGTGGTAACAGGTGGATATGGGAAAGATTGGGGACGGGAGGGGGAGACAGACAGGAGGGAAGTCAGACAGGTGGCATTTCTATGCAGTTGAAGGAAGCGTTAAGTAAATGATGCAGGAAATCCAAGCTGCGATGATAAAAAGTTTGGTACCTGCTCGTTGGGACGGAGCGGGAGCAGGGCTTAGAGTGATCACAATAACTGGATTGGGAAAAGGAAGAAAAAAACAACACGATAAATCACAACAGAAACAATCGAGTCATCAAAAGAAATCAAATCATATTCCGGGCGGGGGGCGAACTGATTCCAGGGTGAGGGATGGAGAATGGGGAGAAACCAACAGATGGTGACAGACAAGGTGAAAAATGGGATGCACCATACAGTGAAGTTCCTGGGAGCCCTGGGCAGCCATTCCCCAAGTGTCTCAAATATGCAGGCAGCAGCTGTTCCCTTCCCATCTCCTTCCACTGCAGCAAATTCTCCGTAGGCCATTCATCCATGCTGGTACCCCAGCCTCCCAGCTAACCTACCTGGGCCATGTCCCTGTTACCTCCCTCCCATTAAGTCAGGCATGTTCTGCCCCATCACAGTGCTTGGGCTGCTTACAATTTGGAGAGGCTCATGTTTCTACCTCCTTCCCAACATAGTCTGCAGGATTAATCCAAGTCCAGAAAGAACCACTGTGATCATCTGTCTGACCCCCTGAACAACAGAGGCCACATTTCACCCACTCAACCCTGCATCTGGTTAAGCTCAACTTCTGGTTAAACCAGGGCAGGATCTTTTAAAAAGACGTGAAATCTTGGAATTATAGACTTCAAGTGACAGAGAACCCACAACAGCCTCTGGTAAATTGTTCCAGTGGTTAATTCCTCTGCACCTTATTCCTAGTCTGAATTTATCTTTCAGCCACTGGATCAAGCAATGCCTTTGTGTGATAGATTAAAGAGCCCTCTACTATCAGAGCTTATCTCCCCACATACAGACCACGATCAAGCCAGCTCCTAACTTTTCTGACGATCTCGGGGAGATTGCGCTCCTTATGTCTCTTCTAGACCCTCTTCCCTATTCTGAATCTTTTCCAATTTTCAACATTCTTTTTGAAGTGTGGACATCAGAACTGGATGCAGTATCTGTTGATGCTCTCACTAATACTGTATACCGAGGTTACACCATCTCCCTACTCCTACTTGATATTCTCCCATTTACAAAACTAAGGAGCGCAACAGCCCTCAGCCACAGCCCCGCACTGATAGCTCACGTTCAGCTGATCATCTCTCATGACCCAGAGTCCTTTTCAGAGACACTCCTTTCCTGGATACAGTCCCCCATACCATTACGATGACCTACATTCTTTGTTCCTAGGTTTATGATCTTCCGCTGTACTAAAAACACATGTTGCTCAAATGAGTCCAGCTCACCAAGCAATCCTGAGTACTCGGTATAACTTACCTGGCCTTATCACTACTCACCATTAAACCAACCCTTGTGTCAGTTGCAAATTTTACCACCACATTTTATCTTCTAGACCACTGACAAATATATTGAATAGTATTGGGCCAGGAACAATTGGGACCAATCGCACTGGGCCAGGAACATTGGGACAATTACTTTTGGAGATCTAGCAATTAACCAGTTTCCAATCTATTTAATACTGGCTGCACTGATTTCATACAGTACCAACATTTTACTTACACAAAGCACAGCAGGGGTATCACAGATTCCAAGGCCAGACAGGACCGTTGTGATCATCTAGTCTGGCCTCCTGTAAAACAGAGGCCTGAGACCTGCCCCAAAATAATTCTTAGAGCAGATCTTTTAGAAAACTGTCCAATCTTGATTTTAAAAATGGGCAGTGATGAAGAATGCAACACCACACTTGGTAAATTGTTCCAATGGTTAGCTACTCTCATTGTGTAAAAATATACACCTTACTTCCAATCTGAATTTGTCTAGCTTCAACTTTGTTCCTGGCTGCTTAAAGTGGTACAGTTGCCTGATAGGATTAAGAGACAGTAGCTCATCACTGAGTTCACCAGGTCTGGAAATTCTGCTTGAGACTCTTTCCCACGGATGTAGGCAGGCGTCTATCAAATCATTCACTATAATTACAACCCCAGAAGGCATACAACAGCCGACTTTTCCACCCCTCCCCCAACCTGAACAGAAGTGGCCACCCCTACCTCACATCACCTTTCACTTCCCAGCTCAGTGAGCATCTTGTAAAAGGAGAATTAAATGAAGTACAGAGAACTGTACAGAATCCAAAACTGGTAGCAGATGCACACATTGGCACAAACACAGCTCTGCTCCGAAGAGCAACTTCACTTACTCCTCAGGCCTGCCTCTGTTTATGTGCTGGAGTCCGATCTGCTGACTGAAATAACTAGAAGACAATTTCCCTGCTTTTTACTCCTCCTAGACCATGGGGAGAGCTGGATTCGCTTTCTTCTTGTCCATCACCAGGATTGTTTAAGTTCCAATCAGTTATGCCTCGACAAACGCACTAAGGGGACAGGAATCACCAAGGGTCACTTGCCTTGTGTATCTGCAGATGATGCCCAAGAAGAAATAGAGCCAGCTTGACTCTCAGAACCCAGGTTTAGTTTCCAGCACTGGAAATTAAGGGAAGGGCACACCCATCTGATTGGGGACCACTGAGACACAATGAACATATGGCCCCTTCCCCCGGGGGCCGTTTGGACAGCCACTTCTCAGTTGTACTCCAAGTGGACGTGAATATGTTTTCAAATAAGAAGTGAATGTCAACAGCTCTTTCAGGTCTCTGCCAAAATCATAGTTCATGGGCAGCAGAAGCCTATGAGGTAGTGGAAACACCCCTCCTTAGCCTCTGATGCTCCCACACAGTGAAACTGACATGCTCATCAGAGTTGCAGCAGAGCAACTATGGCTACTGCTAAATTCCAGCAGCAGCTGTGCTCTCAGTCAGGTTTAAAGCCCCATTCTGCTGGGTGCTGTACTAAGAAAGTAAAAATCATCCCTGCGCCAAGGGGCTTACAGTCCAAGATGCAACAAACACAGCCTTGCCAACCCATTTAACTGCTTTGTAACGTTCCTTCAGGCCCCACTCCTGGAGTCATGGAGTCTCCTCTTTCATTTTTAGAAAAGAAAATAAGTTTGGGGGCAGGGGACTGAAAAACATGACCCCCAACAACTCAAAAAACAGAAGGCAAAAACATCAAATTCATATTTTTTTTCCAAATCTTATGTTTTTTATGTCAATCTCACGACTGGGGGTGGGGCTGGCCTATGATTTTTATGGTAGGTGGTACCACAAACCACAAGCTCAAAAATGTGAATAAGAACAAAGGTTAACATAGGCAGATGTGGACACAGCTGGAAAGCTCTGTCGGTTTGATTTCTTTTATATGTAAATAAGAAATATACAAGAACAAGAGCAAAAATCTCTGCTGGCTTTCTATCTTCTGGTTCCAAGGCCGGAAAGCACCACTATGATCATGTAGTCTGACCTCCTATATAACACAGGCCACAGAACTTCCACAAAATAATTCCTTTTGAAGTAGAACTGATCTTTTAAACAAGCATCCAAACCTGATTTTAAAATTGCCAGTGATGGAGAAATACAAAAAGAAAGAAAATAAATGGAATGAAAGAAAAAAATGCAAAACCAAGCAAGATTAGTTTGACCTAGAGGCCATCCACCCACTAATGGCAGGGATGTCATGGCCAGGCTTGGCTTACAGGAAGAACAAGGAATGAATGGTGATGCTGTACTGCTCCCAGTGTCTGCTAAGATGCTCTGGAATTAAAAAAGGAAAGTGATGGAGAATCCACCACAGCCCTTGATAAACTGTTGCAATGGTTAATTACACTCTCTGTTAAAAAATCTACACCTTATGCATGTTATACCTTTGTCTGCTAGACTGAAGAGCCCATTATAAAATATTTGTTCCCGGTGTCCATACTTACAGACTGTGATCAAGTCATCCCGTAGCTCTATATTTGTTACACTAAACAGATTGAGCTCCTTGAATCTATCAGCTGGCATTTTCCTGTAGGCATCTCCGAATCTCAAGGAGGGATCTGAAGCAAAACAGGATTTGCAGACAAGTTTGGAGGGGATGTCCCATGCCTAGGAGGATCAAAAATGTTTGTGGGAGAAGTGTCCACATCAACCATTTAAGTGCCTCCTTTCATTTCCCTTCCCCCCCCCCCCCCCATTTCTTCACTCACAGCGTCTAGTAACAGACATGCCACTTTCAATCTATTAGAAGGAGTATATCCCCAGGGCAAATTGCTTCAATCATTTCCTTGAACTGTTCATTCTGTGTGTAGTATTACGAGCACAAAAGAAGGTTCTCTGCCATTCGATGGCTGTTATGCCACAATCACCCACTGATCTTCGACCTTGTCCCAGATGGCACACTAAGACCACCTGTGAATGAAGAGAGCAGGGACTTACACCATCATTGTGGCTACGTCTTGACAACAGCAACCTCAAAAAATGCCTTGCTTCAGGATCAAGCTCACCTATGTTTTGTTCATCCATTTCAATAGCAAGAGTTTCATTCAATGGGGCCTTTGATCTTAAAACCAAAGAAACCAATCTTCTAGTCTTTTAGAGATGGGCACAAATCCCTTCTCTCTTGTCGCTCAACAACTCTTGGCAATGTTCACACTTTACTTCAGAAGAATGATCTGATTTTGTTATTTCAGCCCATTTTGATTGCTTGCTTTCTACTCTTTCCATCAACATTAGGCAGGTCCAGTCAGAAAAACTCGTGGTGATGGCTGGAGCGTCCATTTGCAGCACTGATCAGTGGCTTTCACATTTATGACAGAATAAGAACAGCTTGGAACAGTCTTTCAAGAGTAGTAGAGAGAGCTAACTAGCTCATTCGTTTTAAGATGCAGCTTGATGAATTTATGAACAGGATGATATGCTGGGGTTGCTTGCGACAGTAGGAGACTGGACTTCTCAAACCAGGAGGACCCTTCCAATCCTATACTCCCAAACAACCCTCAACCCGAATTCAGCACTGGCGACACAGAAAGTAAGATGAGCTGGCCAGCTTCATACAGAACCACATCAACAGATCCACCTCCCCACAGTTCCTAGAATCTAATAAACCAAAACCCACTAACAGTTCACTCCCATCTCTTCAATATCCCCTGATTCCACCACGAGGCCCACACCCCTTTCAACCCATTCTCCTTTCCCCTGTATGCTTCTTGACAGCTAATTCTCCATTGGTTTCTTAACAGACCTAATAAGACTCTTAATGTCCTCACAGCTTCCCTTTAAAATAGCTCCACTTTTCCTTTACAGAAAGCAATCTGAGCCTGATGTTTCAAAATATCTTCCTCACTGATGTTAGGTTCAGAAAAATACTGCACAGGAAAAATGCTGTCTATAAAAAAAATGAAAAAAACTAAATCACCCAAGAAATTCACTGGGCTGAATTGGTTTTTGTTTTCTGGTTTCTACACCAGAGCACATTTCTCTCTCGTTTACTCAATTTAACCCAACAGCAGAAGGGAATATCCCAGTGGCGAATCTGTTTTAGATTGTGAAGTTACATGGGAGGGGTGGGTCTCTAGTGTGCTCCACCCACCACCTGCAAACTGGTCACAGAATTCAGGCCCTGCGGCTTTAAGAAAGATCTCAGCTGAGGAAGGAGAAATAGAAATCCGAACTCAGCACTGGGTGGTTTAATAAGCCCTTCGATACTGGATTCAGTTAAAATGCAGCAATCTACACATCCTTCCGTTAAGATCTGAGCTTGATCCTATAAGCCTCCCTTTACTGAAGTGTGCAGACCTGCTGTCTTCAATGGGATTACCCACCCGAGTGAAGGCTGCAGGATTAGGCCCAGCAAGTTACTTTTGTTCACCTTCAAGCACAGACCATGCTCCACAGGCATCAAAGCTTAGCTGCCCAACAGGCTGGCTCTGGAAAGACATACCAGCCGCAGCTATAGCAACTAGCCTCCTATTCTGTCCCCCACCACAGTGCATGCAGTTAAATCTATCACTTCTTCAAGAGCTCAAGGCTAGAAGAAAGACAACACAAACAGAGCAACCAAAAAGCCCAGTCACCTCTGGGGGAGTCTCTCATAAGACTGATCAGCATTGTGCAAACTATCCCACGCAACACTGCTCTGAGGGGAGGCAGACATTTCAACAGTCACACACGAGCTGTTCACAACTCTCTCCGATTCGTTTAGCCCGAATATTAAGGTGCGGCTAGGGTCAATGGGGCAACTGTGTACCAAGAGCCCCTCTACAGTCACCATAAGGTTCACCTCACTCTTACCACCGGCTCCCCCACACAGTCCTTTGCTGTGCCACATCTGTCAGAAGATCCTTGGGGCTGGTCCCTAAAGCACTGTGTGTGTTGATGCCATAGTAGATATAGGATGTTCCTCTGAGTCACAGATTCATAAGACCACAAGGGACCATTGAGATCATCAAGCCTGACGTCCTACCTAACGCAGGCCAGAGAATTCCACCCTGTGATTTCTGCACTGAGTCTGCCTCTTGCAAATAAGCTTGTGCACCTTTGTGTAGAAAGACATGTAGTCTTGATCTAAGATACTCTTTCTACTGCCCCAAGAAACCGTCAACCCCACTAACTCTGCAGAGCTATGGAGCACAAGCTGGATTCTCTTTGAACGCTATCTATTTATTATAGGCAGCAAGACCTGGTGGCAGAAAGAACCCAGCTGATTTTCCCACATCTAGTTCGGTGCTCACATGGTCCTTGTACTTGTAATATCCGACAGCAGGACTGGCTGAGAAGGGGGAAAGTCTCTTCTGACTTTAAACTGATCCCATTCAATTTGGATATGGTACAGGGTGAAACAGCTGCAGCATTTCTGCCAGAAGCTATTGGTGCACAGCCTGCACGAGTCACCAGAAGGCAATGCCGATGTTCCAAACATCTCTCAATCCTGGTTTCACAGCATGGAATCTCAGTGATTGCTGTGGACAACATCAGGATCCCGGAGCCTTCTAACTGGAGCGGACAGATTCCCTTAGGTTGTTATTCCCTGGACCCTACTTTCACAGAGTTTAAGGCCAGAAAAGACCAATTCGATCCTCTAGTCTGATCTCTTTGCCTATCACAGGCCATTAAATTCCAACCAGTTACTTCCTGTAATGAACTTGATACCTTGGGTTAGACTAAAGCATTTCAGTCCTCAGGTTGTGTACCATAGGCAGAGAACAGGCAAGACCAAGGTGCCACCAGGAAATGAGGTAAGACATGCCCAGATGATCCCAGCAGGCAATCCACACTCTGTACAGCAGAGAAAGGTGAAAAAAAAACCCAAGACCCCTATCAGAGGACTCAGTTGTGTAGCCTGGTTACAAGACAATGAAGGGGGAAAGAGGGTTTGCCTGCCAGAGGGCAGGAGGAATTCAAGTGGTACATAGAAGCCAGGAGGTGAAACAGAAGATTTAGCTTGATTGATGGGGAGACAACTTCACAACAAGAAGAGCTATTAGATTGCAGAAGGGTCCTGAGGAAAGCAGCAGAAGCCCCAAACTTGGGACATTTAAAACGAAAATGAGTGAAATACCACAAGGAACAATCCTCCACTGGACTCCTTAGGGAGTTGGAAATTTTTCCATCTTTAAGGCACTGATCCATTCAAGGGACTCCATACAGGCGTAAGAGTTTAAATTTATGGAGGAGACGGTATGATGGGATAACATGATTTTGGAAATTAATTAATCTTTAAATATTCATGGTAAATAGGCCTAATGGCCTGTGAGGGGATGTTAGATGGGGTGGGATCTGATTTACTACAGAGAATTCTTTCCTGGGTATCTGGCTGGTGAATATTGCCCATATGCTCAGGGTTCAGCTGATCGCCATATTTGGGGTCAGGAAGGAATTTTCCTCCAGGGCAGATTGGAAGAGGCCCTGGAGGTTTTTCGCCTTCCTCTGTAGCATGGGGCACGGGTCACTTGCTGGAGGATTCTCTGCTCCTTGAAGTCTTTAAACTATGATTTGAGGACTTCAATAGCTCAGACATAGGTGAGAGGTTTATCGCAGGAGTGGGTGGGTGAGATTCTGTGGCCTGCGTTGTGCAGGAGGTCAGACTAGATGATCATAATTGTCCCTTCTGACCTTAATATCTATGAATCTTTTTAAGAACATAAGAATAGCCATACTGGGTCAGACCAGTGGTCCATCTAACCCAGTATCCTGTCTTCTGACAATCATAGAATATTACGGTTGGAAGAGACCTCAGGAGCTCATCTAGTCCAATCCCCTGCTCAAAGCAGGAGCAATCCAACTAAACGGCTGGTGCAAAATCCTTCAGAGGTAATGAACAGAACAGGGTAATTACTGAGTGATCCACCCCTGTCATTCTGTCCCAGTTTCTGAGAGTCAGAGGCTTAGGGACACCCAAAGCGTGGGGTTTTGTCCCTGACCATCTTGGCTAATAGCCATTCATGGACCTATCCTCCATGAACTTACGGAACTCTTTTTTGACCCCAGTTATACTTTTCGGTTCTTAGGTGTGTTGTTGGGCTTGCATACAGGGAGATACTTACCATCCAAAGGGAGAAAAATATCCGTTTTCTTTTATTTAAAACTAAACCACAACAACACTTAATAGCAGATTTCGTATCTTTTTTGTTATAATCACCGAAAATACTTCTAGACCAGTACTGACAAGTGTTTCTAAAGACTGTTTGCAGTAGAAGAGTTTAGTGTATAGACAAAGCCCATCTGAACCTTGGTGGTTGTTGTTGTTTACTGTATTTTACCCTCAGATACCACATCAGGGTGTTCTCTAGGCAGCATGGTCCAGCCAGGCAGTGTGGTGCAGTGGACCAGCAGACGGACTAGCACTTGGGAGACCTAGGTTCTATTCCTGGCTCTGCCACTGACCTGCGTGGTAATCTTGGGCCTGTCACTTACCCTTTACATGTTTCTGTTTCACCTCCCACCCTTTGCTGTTTAGATGATAAACTCTTCAAGGGCAGTGACTGTCCCTCACTATGTGTATGAACAGAAACCAACACAATGAGGCCCCCTTCTGGATTAGGGCATGTAGGTACCACTGGAATATAAATAATAACCAAATGACAGTTTTTAGGGTAATAATCTAGTTTCTTTGTCACTAATGCTACCAGAGCTTATAACAAGTGAGATGATTTTTAAAGTCCAATTTACTTGTCACTATTTATACTGATTGTTTTTGTATTTAACTCAACCTGGGCAATGAAAAGACAACTACAGTCTGTGTCACTCGCAGATTCTCAGCCGTGGGGTGCAGACACTCCATGTTTAGACATGAGAGTCCCCACTGCAATTTTAAGCCAAACACTGTGCTGTTTTTACAAAACTGAATTAGAAGCCTAATCAGTTTTCTTTATTCCTTCAGACTCTCCCTCATTATTGTACCAGCTCAATGCACTAGCATGGCTGTCATCCAGAACCAATCCAGACAATTGTTCTGGATACTAACCCTTCAGTGGACAGATTAGAATTCTGGCAGGGTTCTAGAATTCCCAGGATATGAATGAACCCGTCTTGAACTGTGAATCAATAGTGGCAAATCAACAGTGCCCAGAAATGGATGCACCCATTGCCTGTGTTAAGTGGACTTCCTGAGAGCCCTTTAGACATTTCCAAGAAAACCCCCTTTGCTAAGCTTCTCGAATAAGCACAACTGTGATTCCCTATCTTGGCATTTCCAGCTCCCTCACATAACAAGCCAAGAGAGTTGAGACAAGCACCAACTGGCCAGCACCAGCCTGCCCACCCCTGTTACTGATTTTCAATACCAGAGAAGCAACATGCAAATGAGCTTCAAAAAGGCAGGACACAGCAAAGCCTTCCTGCTCTTCCAGCCCAACAGATGAATTAAAGGAAGGTAGGCGGCCTGGGCAGCAAGGCCAGAGATCTCTGAGGAGGCAGTTGGTGCATTGTTTTGGGGCGGGGCAACAGAATGGTGGGAGCAAGGAGGAAGTGAGCAGCTAAAACAAGCACAGATTTCACTAAAGGATTTGGTCCTTTCTCCAAGCAAGATAAAAGCCCCAATGGGATGCTTCTCATCTATACTCACTGGGGCCCAAATGCAAGATTGCTTCCTACAGTACATTCTCCAAGGCTCTGTCCAACCTAGTGTAAATGTCCAGGGGACTTCTACCATCTTTCCTGGGTGAGACCATTGCACAGGCTAGTACACTGGTTCTCAACGAGGGTTCCGTGTAGCCCTGAGGGTATGCAGACATCTTCTAGGGGGTAGAATCATAGAATACCAGGGTTGGAAGGGACCTCAGAAGGTCATCTAGTCCAACCCCCTGGTCAAAGCAGGACCAATCCCCAATTTTTGCCCCAGATCCCTAAATGGCCCCCTCGAGGATTGAACTCACAACCCTGGGTTTAGCAGGCCAATGCTCAAACCACTGAGCTATCCCTCTCCCCGCTCATCAAGATATTTGCCTAGGCTTACAACAGGCTACATAAAAAGCACTAGCAAAGTCAGGACAAACTAAAATTTCATACAATGACTTGTTTATACTGCACTACGTACACTATACACTGAACTGTAAGTACAATATTTATATTCCAATTGATTTATGTTACAATTATATTGTAGAAATGAGAAAGTCAATTTGTCAGTAATAGCGTGCTGTGCTACTTTTGTATTTTTGTGTGTGATTTTGTAAGCAAGTAGTTTTTAAGTGTGGTGAAACTTGGGGGTACACAAGACAAATCAAACTCCTGAAAGGAGTCCAGTAGTCTGGAAAGGTTGCGAGCCACTGGGCTAGTAGATCTCACAGGCAGGAAGTCTTCCCTTAACATTCAGCCTATTCCGCCAAGATATGCCCAGTTGAAGCATCCTAAATAATTCCTCTTCTTGGTACCTATGCCCTTCAAGTCCTTACAGACTCACGAGCCCACCCCTTAACTGTGGTCTTTCGAAAAATGAGCAGTACTTTCTACTGAGCATTCTGGCTTCTATAGATGTCAAAAGTCTTGACAAAAAGGATTATTTTCATCCTCATTTTACAGCTGGGGTAACTGAAGTATGGAGAAATGACTTGCCCAGCGTAACACAATAAACCAGGTTTAGAACCCAGGAGTCCTCAACTGTTGGAGCCTAGGTCTAAGCGTCTAGACATCAGTGCCTCCATTAGGTGTTCATCTTAGATATCATCTCATTTATCACCTCACCACAGCATGGATCTTTTATACAAGAGCTGAACTGGCCCTGGTTCAACTCGAGTTGGATGGAATCATTTTTGACCAAATGAACTTTCATCAAAGCTCAAACATTTTGCGGAGATGTACTGGTTTTGACAATCACCTGGAAGGTTTTTTGGTCCAGGACTTGAAAGACAGAAACCCTCACCCTCTATAGCCTGATGGCTAGAGCACCAGCCCGGAACACCCAAGTTCAAGTCCTCACTCTGCCTGATTTAGAATGATCTGGGATGAAGAACTCTGCTCTGTATCAGGTAGAGCAGGAATTAGAACATGGGTCTCCCACATTCCAGCCCAGTGCCCTAACCACCAGGCTATATAACATGAGACACCCCCATGCTTCTCCCCTGCCCCTCCACCTACCTGGGCCCAAAAATCTCCCTGACTAGAAAACCTCAACTTTTGACCCAATATCAGCAATTTCACATTCATAAAGATGTTGGAAAGCCTGTTTGTGTTCCAACATGGAACGAAAATAAGTTTCCGCCACAACACGGAATCATCGTCCTCCTGACACTAGAGCCATCTACACTCCAACCTATGCTGACTGCTGACAGAGAGCCTGCTGTTCCAAAGTAACAAGTTTCAGAGTAACAGCCGTGTTAGTCTGTATTCTCAAAAAGAAAAGGAGTACTTGTGGCACCTCAGAGACTAACCAATTTATTTGAGCATAAGCTTTCGTGAGCTACAGCTCACTTCAACGGATGCATCCGATGAAGTGAGCTGTAGCTCACAAAAGCTTATGCTCAAATAAATTGGT
This sequence comes from Caretta caretta, assembly GCF_965140235.1. Taxonomy (NCBI): domain Eukaryota; kingdom Metazoa; phylum Chordata; order Testudines; family Cheloniidae; genus Caretta; species Caretta caretta. The sequence goes on from NC_134225.1 coordinate 18,425,576, forward strand.
TAGTCTCTAAAGTAACAAGTGTCTTCAGTTGCAACAGGAATCCAGGATGCTCACCACCTTTCTCTGCCTCACAGTCATGAAGAGAAAGCATTAAAATCTCTCCCTCAAACACAGTCCATATTTAGTGCATACAGATCAGCCTTTGAAAATTCTACTTGTCCTTGGCAAGTAGAGAGTTTATTTTTCATCATCACCATGGTAAAGCTAAGCAAGTAGATTGGGTGACTAGACAGTAAATTCCTAAGATGATTTTCTGAGGCTGGTATCAATCAGCTTACAGTTAATTTATTCATCTTTTGGCTTAAAACAAAGCACACTCAGGACAAGCACCCAGCCACAGCACAGTCTCAAGGTGGTAACTACACAACTAATTGGGGAGATGAGACACCAATTCTGTGCCGTGGAGGAAAAGAAGCGAAACAGCTACTAAGAGCCTGCTTGATGAGTAGCTTTTGAAAACTCATCACCTTGTAATCGCTCTCCAGAAATTATTGCCTGATAGGTAACTGGGCCAGCAGGAGAATCTAGCACTCCCAAGGCTTGTTGTGAGCATATAATTACATGATCATGTAACCATCATTTAATTACACAATCCTCTTTCTAATAATTTAAAAAGCCCACATCACAATAATATCTGAGCTGCTCACACTCATTAAGGAACTTTACCCTCATGGAAGCCCTGTCAAATAGGGTGGTATTATCCACATATTACAGATGGGATACTGAGGCACTGGCTAGATTAAGTGACTCAAGGTCTGTGCCTAAGGCAGTAACTGAACTCAGGTCTCCCAAGTCCTAGTCCCACCGCCTTACTCACGATTAGAACATGTTTCCTACCCTCATTCAGCCACACAAAGCTTCAGAAGTAAAAGCACTGTTCTTCCTCTCTGACTGACTAGCCTGAACCCAAGGCAGAAAGGACACACAAACCTTTCCACATCTAACTATCTCGCACAATTATGCAACTGACTGACATTTGCTTTTTGGTAGCCTCAAGTGTGCTACAAGTCAGTTTGCACATGTGCACACACACACATGTTCGCCACATGCTCCAAGCCTGGCTGAGGTGCCAGTTGACAGGATAAGAAGAGACTGGCATTTCCACCCAAATCACTGCATGCTCAGAACATTAAAAATATCATCTACCTTATTCCCACACCCACCAATTTAGAGTCTTGCACATGTACCCTCTCCTAAGGCCTCAGTAGATGACCACCCCAAAAGCACTTTCACCATTAATATTGACAGGTCACCTATGGGGAAGCCCTCATCCTGTCTCCAAACAAATGGGGTGTTACATACCAGGCAACCTGATCAGCTCACTCTCTCCTCCCTCACTCTGCATAGCCAATGGTCTCTCCCTTCTCCTCCTCATATAGGCCAGGTGGTAAGGGGCAACCCCGGTTCTTATCATCTCTACCTGAACATCCCTCTCCCACATATACAGCAAGCAGCAATCCCTGCTGTACTGTCCCCATGTCCCTTGGGGAGATCCTTATTCACTTCCCCATTCCCTCTTCTCCCAGAATATGGAGAGACTCCCAATCATCCTTCCACCCCTCATCCCCCCAACACCATTATGATCCCAGTCCCATCTATTCTCCTCCACCCATCACAAACAAAACTGTCACAAAGAGTGGCAGAGTCCCCTCTGCTGGTCGCACACCCTTCTCCCCTCCATCATGGCCCACTGCACTGCCAACTCCAAAAACCAACCTCTTCAGCCTGGATCCCTCCTTTCCCCCAGAACAGTCCCTCCCCCCCCCCACCCCAACTACAAGCCCACCTGCCTCAGATTCCTGTCTCCCTCCCCACTCAGGGCCCTCCCTATCCCCCTTCTCCAACCCCCCAACTCCTCCCACCAGAGGCCCACCTCGCCCTCTTTCCCCGCACAGATCCCTGGGGCCAATGGCTCCTCTCTCACCCCCACCCCACCTGTCATCCCAGAGGCCCCTCACAGCCTTTACTCACAGGCCTCAATCCCCTTTCCCTCACTCCCCAAGTCCCGCCCCTCCCTGCCCAAACCCCCTTAGGCCCCTCCCCTCCAGGGCCCCAGTCTTCAAGCACCCCCTCCCACGGGGACCCCCCACCCCCAGAGCTCAGACCCCTCCCCTCGCGCTCCTGCCATGCCGGGGCCCCTCCCACTCCAAGACCCCCAGAGCTCAGACCCTTCCCCTGCCAAGCTCGCCCCCTCAGGCCCCGCCCCGGGGCCCCTGTCACCCCCGGGGCCCCTCCTCTCGCGGCCCCCCCTTACTGGGCCGGGCCCGGGCTGGGCTGATCTCCAGGTTCAGGTCGATCTTCCGCCGGGCCTCCCGATTCTCCTGCTTCAGCTTGGCCTCCAGGCGGGACAGTTTCTGCTCCAGCGAGGACGCCGCCATCTTCCCCCCGGAGCCAGCGCCGCCTCGCAGCCAGAATACACAAACACCACGCTGCGCAGGCGCCCCATGAGCCCGCCGAGCCGCCGTAGCTCCTGGCGAGCCACGCTGCGCAGGCGCGGGATTGAACCAGCTGCGCCGCCGTAATCGCGCCACACACCCACTACCGACGAGGGGCATTTGTACGCATGCGTCCGTGCCGAGCTCTCCGACCGCGCCCCCTGCCGGTTGAGATGAGCTCCTCGGACTGAAAAGGGACTGCTGTGCGTGCGATTCTGGTGCCCTCTTGTGGTTGTTCGTGGGTATTTCAGCCTGCTCATCCTGTGTCGGACAACTCTTAATGCGCATGCGCCCCGAGCCAGCTTGTTGGAGGCATCAGGGCCTGGGTTTTAGAGAAACTCTCCTACGGGATTCAGAGACCTCCCCCTCCCCGGGGACCCTGCCCCTCCCCTTCCTCTCTCAGCCTAGGGACCCTCCTGGGGGACCCTCCCCCTCCCCCCTCAGCCTAGGGACCCTCCCCCTCCCCGGGGACCCTGCCCCTCCCCTTCCTCTCTCAGCCTAGGGACCCTCCTGGGGGACCCTCCCCCTCCCCCCTCAGCCTAGGGACCCTCCCCCTCCCCGGGGACCCTGCCCCTCCCCTTCCTCTCTCAGCCTAGGGACCCTCCTGGGGGACCCTCCCCCTCCCCCCTCAGCCTAGGGACCCTCCCCCTCCCCGGGGACCCTGCCCCTCCCCTTCCTCTCTCAGCCTAGGGACCCTCCTGGGGGACCCAAACCCTCCCCCTCCCCCCTCAGCCTAGGGACCCTCCCCCTCCCCGGGGACCCTGCCCCTCCCCTTCCTCTCTCAGCCTAGGGACCCTCCTGGGGGACCCTCCCCCTCCCCCCTCAGCCTAGGGACCCTCCCCCTCCCCGGGGACCCTGCCCCTCCCCTTCCTCTCTCAGCCTAGGGACCCTCCTGGGGGACCCAAACCCTCCCCCTCCCCCCTCAGCCTAGGGCCCCTCCCCCTCCCCCTCCTCTCTCAGCCTAGGGACCCTCCTGGGAGACCCAGACCCTCCCCCTCCCCCCTCAGCCTAGGGACCCTCCCCCTCCCCGGGGACCCTGCTCCTCCCCTTCCTCTCTCAGCCTAGGGCCCCTCCTGGGGGACCCGGACCCTCCCCCTCCCCCCTCAGCCTAGGGACCCTCCCCCTCCCCCTCCTCTCTCAGCCTAGGGACCCTCCTGGGGGACCCGGACCCTCCCCCTCCCCCCTCAGCCTAGGGACCCTCCCCCTCCCCGGGGACCCTGCCCCTCCCCCTCCTCTCTCAGCCTAGGGACCCAGCCCCTTCCACTGCACTCCCCCCATCTTCCTCCTCCCCCCACTCTTGCCTGGGGACCCTTCCAGTCCCTCTGCCACTCCCCACCACCTTCCTCCTCACCCAGCCTCTCACCCTGCTACCACCCCCCCACTAGAGACCCTCCCCCCGACTCTCCCTCCCCCCCCCAGCGTGGGAAACCTGCCTCTCCCCCAACACTCCCTAGTCTAGCAGTTGTGCCTCCCCCTTAAACCCTTCTGTCCTGGGAGTCCTGGGGACTCCCCATCCCCAGTCTGCTGACTCCTGGGGAAACCCTGTGAAAATCCCCCCCATTCAGGGGCCACCCAGCTCCTCTGAGGCGGGGAGCTGGGCTCCAAATAAACCTCATGTCCCGCCAGCAGAATGGAGAGAGAGAGCCTAGTGCACCTCACAGCCTTGCACAATAGCGGGACAGGTTGTGGCTCAGGGCCCCAAAGCCAGGGCCGGGCTGGAGCAGACCAGGCTAAGAGGGGCTGGGGCACCAGACTGGGGATGTGCTCACCCCTGGGGCGTGCTATGGTGCTTTTATCCGACAGAGAGATGGACGTGATTGCAGAGGGGGGAAGAAGTGGATCCAAAAGTCCCAGCAGGATAGGAATGGGGCATCTGCTCTGGGCGTGACAGCCCACCTGGCTGCCTGAGGCTTCCAGTGCACCCGGGTGTGGGCCTGGTGGCGTCTGATTGGGCTAGTTAAAAACGTGGCATCTCCCCCAAAGGAGCCACAGAAAGTTCTAGCTGGGGCTGGTTGTCACATCAAAAGCCAGATTTTCAGAAGAACTCGGGGCCAGATTTCACTGCTCCTTCACCCAAATGGATTTTTCCCCACCCCCCTCGTGGGGCTCACCCCCTGCATAGGGGCCACATTCTCCCCTGGAGCCTACTCCCCACCCATTAGGACCCAGATTCCGCCCTATGGCTCACCCCCCAAAACAGAGAGCCCAGATTCTCCCTGCCCAGAATGGGGGGCCCTGTCCGTCCCCACCCCACCCTGCTTAGTGCCCAGCAGCTCCCATTGCGGCACGTGACAGCCATCTTTTCAAATGAGCTCAAAACGCCAGTGTTCAAGGGCGCTTGAAAATCTGACCGTGCATCCCTCAAGCCCCGACCCTCCACAAGTTTTGTGGGACAGGATCCTGGTGCAGGATTTGGGCCTGGGCCCCTGGGCTGCTCGCCTCACTCAGAGGAGAGCTCCAAAAATGCACTAAAACAGGGGTTCTCACAACCAATTTTTGGTGGCCTCAGAGTGTGGCCACCAACTCTTGCTGGTGGCTGCACCTGCACTTTTTCCTAAAATTATTTATTTTTCCTAAAGTTAATTAAGTAATACGCATATATATAAATCCAAATCATTGTCCTTTATTTATGTCAGGGTTGGGGTTTTTTTGCAGACCCAACAATAAAAACATGCACAGTTATCTCTATTCTTTACTGGACCTAACAGAACAGAAACACAAAGAAGGTGCTTTGCACGTTCTTGTCTTTTTTATTATTGTTTCTTTTGCTTTTTTTGGTAAAAGTGGTTGTATAACAATTCTGAAGTAAATTTTAAAATGCTTTTACATAATAGAAGTCCAAATAATAATTAAAAACATATCTGGGTGGCTTGGTCTGGGGAGCAGAGGGGAGGGGAGAGGAAGGGAGGCACGGCTGCGGCTGGCCAGGGGCTCCTTCCGGCAGGTGCGGGGGCTCGGGTCTTTGGCCAGCCCGGAGCTCCTCTGGATGAGGGAGCGGGAGGCGCTTTGGGCTTCGGTGAGCCCAGGGCTCCTCCGGGCAGGTGTGGGGGGGTGGGTCTCATGGCTGCGGCCAGCCCAGGGCTTCCCCGCTCACCTCCCGCCTCCTCACTCCACCCTCGCCACCTCTCTGCACCCCTGCTCGCCTCCTCACTTCACCCCCAGCACCTCTCTCCACCCCCGCTCACCTCCCACCACCTCTCTCCACCCCCACCGCCTCTCTCCACCCCCGCTAGCCTCCCACCACCTCTCTCCACCCCCACCACCTCTCTGCACTCCCGCTCGCCTCCCGCCTCCTCACTCCACCCCACCACCTCTCTCCAGCCCCGCTCGCCTCCCACCACCTCTCTCCACCCCACCACCTCTCTCCACCCCCGCTCGCCTCCCACCACCTCTCTCCACCCCCACCACCTCTCTGCACTCCCGCTCGCCTCCCGCCTCCTCACTCCACCCCACCACCTCTCTCCAGCCCCGCTCGCCTCCCACCACCTCTCTCCACCCCACCACCTCTCTCCACCCCCGCTCGCCTCCCACCACCTCTCTCCACCCCCACCACCTCTCTGCACTCCCGCTCGCCTCCCACCACCTCTCTCCACCCCCACCACCTCTCTGCACTCCCACTCACCTCCCACCACCCCCGCTCGCCTCCCGCCTCCTCACTCCACCTCCACTCACCTCCTCACTCCACCCCCACCACCTCTCTCCACCCCCACTAGCCTCCCACCACCTCTCTCCACCCCCGCTTGCTTTCCTCCTCCTCACTCCACCCCCACTCACCTCCCACCACCTCACCCCCCCGCCCGGCTTGCCTCCTCACTCCACCGCCACTCGCCTCCCACCTCCTCAGCCCCCCCTCCCCCCGCTCGCAGCCAGATTCCCACCCGCCCCCCTCACCCTGCTGCTGGCTGGCCGCTCGCCTCCTTACTCCTCTGCCAGGGCCCCCATCACTGCCATTCGTCTCCTCCCCCACCATCCTGCCCACTCACCTCCTCACCCCACTGTCCGCCCAGTGCTCGCCTCCTCACCCCGCCGCTCGCAGCCAGACCCCCCTGCCCACCTCCTCACCCTGCTGCTGGCTGGCCGCTCGCCTCCTTACTCCTCCGCCAGGGCCCCCCACTCGCCACTGGCCTCATCACCCCCCCCGCCCGCTGCCGCCTCCTCACCTGCCCCTTAAGCGTTGTGTGTCCCCCCTGTGTCTCCAGAGAGGCAGCACATGCCGGAGCAACAGGGCGGACGGGGGGGGGCTGATGCTGCACAGGAAACTGCCTTGGCCGCAGGGAAACCCCCTGGTGGCCACAGGCGGCCACGGTGGCCGCATCGGAGAAACGGTGCACGGACACATGACTCGTTTTGTTTTTAGGTTGGCTGAGAGATTCCCTCCCTTGTCCTCGTCCCCCTCTCCCTTGCATTTGAAATGTGTGCCTTGGGGGGCTCTAAGCTCTTGCTGCTCCCTAATAAGCCAGTGGAACTCACTGCCACAAGGTACCACTGAAGCCAGGAACAACGCAGGTTTGGATGTTTCCACGGGTAACGGAAACGTCCAGAGTTAGAATAGCAAATACTACAACACAGTGGAGTTTAGGGACAGATTTGCTGCTCCAGGGCATGGGCTGTTGGGGGCTAGGAGGAATCTTCCCCTGGGTCCAGGTTACTCCATTGCTGTCCACTGGGTGCCTCCTTCCACCTTCTTCTGAAGTCGCTGGTGTCGGCCACCGTAGGAGTCTGGGCTAGACGCGCCCCCTGCTGCAATCCAGTCTGGCTATTCCAGTGTTTCATGTGAGGATTTCAAGGGGCTGGTGTCCACACTGATTAATGGAGCCCCCTCTGGCCCAGTGTCCCATGGTGTGAGAGGAGGTAAGGAGCTTATCTGTGCTGACTTGGGTCATATCCTCCTTGCTGCCTCATATCCAGGGGGGAAGCACTGGGTATTTTGGGGAAGGTGTCGTTCCTCCTCCAGGCCATAGGGTGGCCCTGTAGCCCCTCCACAGCAGATCTCCCGGTTCTGCCGGTGTAACAGGCTATGGATCCACAGGGCAGCTGATCTTCCAGCTGCTGTGGCTTCCCTGACCCTTCTCCTAAGCCCGGTTGTCCAGGGAGACACCATGGAGCTGGGCTGTGCAGGGAGAGCCCATCCCCCCAGCCTGGGCTGCCCCCCTTCAGTTGCCACCCCAGATTCAGCTGCACCCAAGCCCCTTTGTGAGCAAGGAGCATGGGCCAGGGTTGCCCTACTTGGGTGGAGGCTAGATTTTGCTCTGTGGTTATGATGCAGCAGGTGCTGTACTTGGTACAGATACAGCCACCTGGACAAGGGGGCTCCATGACCAGCAAGGTCTTCGGAGACCCGGTGCCTGGGCTCTGTCCACTTGCTGCTGCTAACCAAGATCTCCTCCCTGTGCCCCGGAGCTACAGACCAGCCACATAACAGGCTCCCCAGCTGTCCACCCCCCAGGGACGTTTCTGGAGCAGCCAAAGGCCTCACGGGGGAGAGAGCAGAGACGGGTGTGGCGAGCACCTGCTTCACGTGAGACGGCAGGGTCTCGAAGAGGGTGTTGTCCACACTCAGCCCAGTCTGCTTAAGCAGGGAGCAGCAGCCTAGCTTAAGTGGGAGTGACTCCAAGGGGTTCCCTGTCAGCTCCAGCCTGGAGAGTAGCACCAACCTCCCGATCTCAGCCGGCACCATGGTCAAAGCGTTGTCCGCCAGCTGCAAAGATGTTAGCTCCAGACAGGCAAAGAGCTGGCTGGGCAGTGCCCTGATCCTGTTGCCGGTGATGGAGAGGTGCTGCAGCGTCCCCAGCTGGCTAGTCTCCGCGGGGAGGAGACGAAGGAGGTTGTGGCTGAGGTCCAGGTGCCTGAGTCTCTTCAGGGTGAAGAAGGCATGGGGCAGAGACTCCAGCTCGTTGTGGGATAGCACCAGCTCCTCCAGGCTGCCCGCTGCCCCAGTGGAAGCGGACAGGGTGGCGATGCAGTTGTGCCGCAGCTTCAGGCCGGTGAGCTGTGCCAGATGCTGGAAGCCAGTCCCCTCCTCAAGGCTGCGGATGCGGCTGGAACGCAGACCCAGCCTCTGCAGGCCGGTTACGTGCCAGACCAGCGGTGGGATCCTCTCCAGCTGGCAGCAGAGCAGCTCCAGCTGCTGGGGGCTGCTTGTCTTCTTCAGGACTGCCCAGTGCCTCCAGCTTGGTCCCGTCGTTCTGGATGCAGAGATGGCGGAGGTGGGTGGACATAGAGCAAGGAAGCTTGGCCAGCTTGGTCTGGAGCAGCAAAATCTCCAGGCTCTGGAGCTCCCAGAGAACCTCCAGGGCCAGCACGTTGGAGCAGAGGTGACTGGAGAGATGCAGCTGGTGCAGGTTCTTCAAGGAGTAAAGCCAGGAGGGGATCTTGGTGATGTCAGTGAACTGGACGTGCAGCCCCCTGAGCCATTCCTGCAGGAAAGCCAAGGCCATGGGCTCCATCGTGGCTGGCAGCGGTACAGCTGCAGCTCAGACAGCGCCCCCATCTGGGCCACCTTGGCAGAGAGCTTCACCTCCACCATGCACTCCAGCCGCAGCACCTCCAGGTCTGCCTTCTGATAGACAGCCTGGGGCAGAGCCGGAAGGGCACAGAGCCTCAGCTCCAGCCGGCCCCAAGGCGTCCCTCCCCACCTGCCGCCGCAGCTCCTCATAGTCCCTGCGGTGCTCCTGTCCGATCTCCAGCAGTTGGCTCTCGCTCATGGTGGAGAGGAAGATGGCAATCCTCTTGGAGCAGAGCGGGTCATATTGGTCAGCCATGTGCAGCAGGAAGGCCAAGTCATTGCAGACATTGGGGACAGACCTGAAGCTGCTCTCCTCGCTGGCTCGCCCAAAGGAATACTCCCTGAGCGGCCTCCGGAGGAGCCAGTAGAGGGTGTAGACCCCCACCAGCCCACTGAGCAGCACCAGGGCCAGGTAGCTCAGCAGCAGCTTCTGCAGGATGTAGGCCAGGCTGTGGGTGCAGGAGAAGGTGGCGTGGCCAGCGAGGTCCTCCAGGCCCGGCCGGCACATGTGCCTGAAAGCAATGGTGCCGGCAGAGCTGGACGTGTAGCCCAGCACGGCCAAGAGCTTTGCCACCTTGAACACCGTCTGCCCCACGTAGACCCAGTAGAGGAGGCTGGCAGCTTCAGTGTGCGCCCGGAAGGTGCGGATCTTCTCAAAGAGTGCCTTGGCCTGCTCCCTGTCCTTCCGGTCCAGGATGGTGGCGCTAGGGAAGGAGGATGCCTGCTCCGCCTGAGAGCCAGCGCCAACCTGAGAGATCTGGGCAGAGCAGGGTTTCATCCGGCCAAGCTTGCCTTCCGAGGGCTGGCAGGCTGTCTCTGAGAGAGCCTTGGTTGTCCAGGGTGAGTGGAAGCACTTCCGGAGGATGGAGAGGAACAGCTCGATCCTGGAGGAGGTCTTGGGGTATATGAACCAGAAGTTGTTACAGACCATCAAGAGCAGCGCGTGCAGGAGGGCCAGGTATGGGGAGTACTTGGAGTGCCACGGCAGCGCCTGGTGGTAGCAGACCTGGCCAATGTACAGGTACTGCTGGTAGTCAAGGTTGGTTGGGTGTCCACTGTGGGCAGCAGGAAGTTTCCTCCTGGTGCCGACCGGAGAAGCCTCGGGTTCTGGGCCATCCAGAGGCCCTAAGGCAGGTCTGGGAGCTGGGGACCCACTTGCAGCCATGCTGGTCCTGCCGACAGGCAGGCACACCACCTGATCTGTGGAGATCAGCAGGGTCCCTGCGATGATGGAGATGGCCAACATTGCCAGGACCAAGTAGTCGGTGAAAACGTCCCACCAGGGCTTCAGAGTACTGAACGGGGCCCGGCCGTCACTCAGGCAGGCCACTTCCGTCAGGGAAAACATGGCTGGTGGGAGGGAAAGGATAAGGGTCAGTGGCTTAGAGGTGTTCTGAGCCTGGGTTGGTCCTTGGGAGATCCTGGCTCTGCCACAGACTCCCTCTGGGATCTTGGTCACATCACTTCGTCTCCCTGTGCCTCAGTTTCTCTATCTGTAGAATGGGATAATGATCCTTCTTTTGCCTATTTAATCTGTGAGCTCTTTGGACCAGGGACTGTCTCTGACTGGGTATCTGTGCAGCACCCTGCACAGGGGGCCCTGATCTCAGCTGGGACAGGGACTGTCTCTCACTGTGTGTCTGTGCAACACCTGACACAATGGAGCCTCTAAGTGCTACCATAATACACCTAACAGAGAAACAGTTAATGGCATAGAAAGCCTTGAATGTGGAGGTTCAAAGATAGTGAAGAGACATGAGGGGTGGGTGCTGGGCATTCCCCAGGGTCCCCTGCCCTCTTGCCACCCCGCAAAAGGGCCAGCACACATGCTGCTTCCATGTTTGCTCAGTGATGAGGTTCCGCCCTTCTCCTCTTGCCTCTGTCTTCTAGGGGACATTTGAGGGCCTGCTGGTCAAAGAAGCTGAGAACCCAGAGCTCAGCTGGGGCCCTGTGATGAAGTGGGAATTTTTTTGCTGTGTGTGCCTCAGTTTCCCTCCGTACTTTGCATCGCTAACCAGTGGGGGAAAGGGCCAGGACACGAGCCCTGAGGCATGTGTCTCACCTGGCTGTCTGGGGTGGACTGAATGGCTCACTGAAGGACTGGCTGGAAACCAAAAAGACAGTGGGAACCCCAGCGGCCAGCACATCCACAGCTAGCAACCAGGGGGAGTTCCCCACTTCTCCACTTGCCAGTCCAGGGCCCCAGCTCAAGAACAAAGGGAAGAAGTGGCAGGGGAAGTGCTGTAGCCAGGGCTCTCACCTGGGTCTGACAGAGAGAGAGCCTGAAATGGAGCCCACGGCTGCTTGGCTGGGTGGGGTGCTGGCTTGGCGAGGTGGATATGTCTTAACCTTTGCTTCTCTGTGCTCGCCTAAGGACTTCCCGTGCTGTTGTAATAGACCCGACTGTAAAGGCTGCTTGGTGTCACTGCAAATCTTTCCCAGGGTGCGTTGGACCCTGAGGAGTGAGCAAGTCTCTGGCCCGGCATATGTCCCAGTTGGACTCTCTGGGCAAAGCTCCATGGGGTGAAGCAGTACGGCTGGAGCCCAGTGGCTCAGTCTCAGAGACGGGGAGGTTGCGTGGGCTAACCTAAAGGAAGAGTGGGACCCCTTGGGGGCTGTTTAAAAGCGGGGGTGTAGCAGTACCAGCCTGCAGTCCCTCTGGCCACCCACTCCTGGGGTTGGTAGATTCAGAGGTCTGGACCAGGTGATCCCCTTAATAACCATCTTGCCACTGTAGCCCTTTGCTCTGCCACCTCCCCACAGGATCCTGCCCAACAGAGAGAGGGAGAAACTTGGCAGAAGGGCTGCCCTGCAGTTTGAATGCACAGGAGTGGGCGAGAGGAGGCGAACCAGCACTGAAATGATGTAGCAGAGGAGGGGTTAAATGTTGCACTCTGCCTATGGAGTGGTGCCCTGACTTTGTGTCTCAGGGAGGGCCTAGCACCTTCCCATGATGCTCTCACCAAAGGGACAAAGGACTTACTGCTGCTGCTGGCTCTGGGAGTGGCTCCCTTAGCTTATGAGGCAGCTGCCTGGCTTCGCGATGCTGTCGGGCAAGAGGTTCAGTCCTGGCTCTGCATATGAATCGCTGCTCTGTTCACAGGAGGTGGATGTGCAAAGTGCCCAGCTCCTCCTGGCAGAACCAGCCCCCTCTCACGTGGGGCACCTGAATCCAGGCATCTCGTCTCTTGGGAGCCCAAGCCAGCATCAGGCGCCAATGGAGGAAGGTATTTCACCTCCCAGAGTCTGAGCTCATGCACACCCCATCCCTCCCTAGCAGGGCTGAGAAGCACCAATGGAGCCTTGACAGTCTCCCTGTTAGGCCTTAGACTTACGAGCCTTCTCCTCTCCTCCCACGAAGGACATCGCTCACTTCGTCCCCTGATTTCCCTCCACCCTGCTCAGATCCACCCTGATCTCATGCCAGTAGAGTGAACCACTGACGTCCGAAAGGCTAGACCTTAAATAAAGTGGTGTGGCCTAGAGTCAGGACTCCTGGGCTCTCTCCCTAGCTCTGGCAGGGGAGTGGGGTCTGACGGTTACAGCAGCGGGGGCTGAGTGTCAGGACCGTTGCTGGGATGGTTATTGTTCCAAACCATATGAAGTGCAGTTGGGGTGAGAGAATTAAATGCAATTCTAACAATTCTTTGCCTTCTCATTAGAAAGAATTGACAATGTCCCAGCCAGGGGACGAATCCCCGCACCTGTCTCACCACGGGCAGCCCGGAGCGATGCCGTGATGTGTCCAGCCTCATACAGGGAGTGGCTGGCAGAGCCAGGACTCCAGAACCACAGGCCAATGCACTAACCACACAGCTGCCCTTGGCTACCTGCTTACCTGGGGCAAGGCATGTAAACCAGCTCGGATCCCTGCCCCCTCCAGTGCTCTGAATGAGACCGTTTTCCCCAACCAGCCAGCTGCTCCTACCAGCTGGATTTATCACCAGCACCCTCCCCCCTCCGAAACCTTTCCCAGCACCCAGGGTGGTGCAGGTACCTCCTCCCAGCTACAGAAGTAGCTCGTCCCCTCCCCACTCCTGCGGAAACAGAACCAGATCCCCGTCTCCATGGGGCCGGATCCCTGTCGCCGTGGGACACCCTCTTGAACAGCTGGCTCTGGCTCTGGCCCCCTTTGGGGTTAGTCCAGGGATGTTTTTTGGGGGGAGAAAAGGGAACGAGAGAGAAAGACTGGAAGAAGGAGAGAGAAAGAGGGAGAGGAATGGCCCATGACCCAGAAGAGAACAAAGTTTTCTCTCCCTGCAACTAACTAACTTGAGTTCTTTATTGCCCCTCAGCTCTGCTAACCGCTCCCTGCCCCACACCAATCCCAGGGGGAGCCCCTTACTCATACCCAGCAGCCTCCCCACCCGCTCAGGCCCGATCCTGCCCGGCAGCAGGGGGTCTGGCCCCCCTCTCTGGCCCGGGGAACAGCCCCAGAGAACCTCGAACCCTTTCCTTCCCACCTCCTGCCTCTCCTCATCCAGGCCCCCTCCCCTCACCTGCTGCTGAGCCTGGGGCTGCCGCTTGCCCTAGATCCTTGCTCCACCAAGTCTCTTCTCTACAGGGAAGAGTCTCCTCCAGCACCCCCCAGTCTTGGCCGGGGGCCTGGATTGTCCCCAGCCGGAGCCCTTCACATCCGGCCCATTGGAGTGGCTCTCTCTCTCCTGTCTCCATGGCAGCTCCAGGGAGCAGCGGAAGGATTGTGGAAGGAGGGAGCGTGACTTCCTCATTTGTTTCATGGGCCGGCTGGGAAGAGCTGTGTTAGCAAAAGGATCCAGCCAACTCTAACCCAAAGCACTTCCCTCATTAGACCCACTGCTGGGGTAATGACCACCCCTCCCCTTGGACAGATGGGGAAATTGAGGCACAGAAGGCTGAAGGTCACAAAGCATGTCAGCAACAGAGCTGGCAACAGGATGCAGGCAGTCCTGAATCTCAGCTCCCCACTCTCCAGCCACCAGACCAAGGCCTGAGAGGCAGAACTCCTGGTGGATTCTGTTCCCAGCTGTAGGCCGTAAGTGGTCAGTGCAGGGAGAATCAGGACACCTGGGTTCTATCCCTAACGCTGGAAGAGGAGTGGGATCCAGTGGTTAGAGCGGAGGGAGGGGAGAAGGCTGGGAATCAGGACTCCTGGGTTCTCTCCCTAACTGGGTTGTGGGGATGGATCCAAGGGTCTCGTCTGGAATATTTTTATTTCCCCCTGTTTATAATACAACAGACACAGGCAGTGGCTTCCCACCTTCAGCTCCCGGTAGATCCAAAGGGTAACGATTCTCTGCCGAGGCCAGCAGTAGGACTGAGGGACTGTAGAAAGTGCTTTGGGGTGAGGCGCTGCCGGGATCATGAGCCCAGTCCTTTGTCTAATGGAAAAAGGACTCCAATCCCTGAATGCACTCCAACGCAAACCCAGGGGATGGGATCCAGAGCGGTGGAGAGATCCTGCTGCTGAGCTCTGATCCACAGATGCCACAGAACAGGAGACAGGGGCTCTGGGTGCAGCTCGCACAGCGTTGGCCAGCAGATGGCGATGGATAGCCATTCCCAGGGCACCCCAGTACATGGAGGAGGTAATGGGGGGCACGGTCTATTAGGCAGGGGTGGGTGTGAGGTGGTATGTGTTGAGATGGATGTGTGGTGTGTAAGGGCTGTTGGGGGGATGGGAGGCTTGTGTGTCTATAAGGCAGAGATGGGGGTGGGAATGGGTTGTGTTTGGGGGGGTTAGCACCTCAATTCCTAACCCCCTGTAGCAAAGCCCCCCCCCCCCCCCCGAGCAGCCACCATGGGCCTACGTTGAGATGCACTCTCAACCCCGGCCCTAAAGTTCCAGTCTGCCCCCATCTGCCCCCAGCTCCTTCCTGCCAGTAACTTGGAGCCAGGGCAGGAGGTGGTGGGGCCGGGCCCCGTCCCGTCCCCGAGTGTTCCCTGGCCGGCTGCCACGTGGGTGGGGCGTGGCTGGCTCCTGTCAGATCTGCAGCCTGGCCTGGGGCCCACGTACAGCATGGGGGAGGGAGCGGCTAAGCCCCCTGCCCCCCAGTCAGATGCCCGCTGAAGGGAATTCGGGATGCAGATAGGGCTGGAGGGTGGCAGGAGGAGGAGGGTGTAATGCCCCCTGTTGGGTATCCTATGGGATTAGGGAGGAAGACTGGAGGAGAAGGACTGGGATTAGGGGTGAGCAGCAGGATAACTGAAGGGAGGCTGGGGGTGGAGGGAGGCCACAGGGGCTGAGATGAGTTGGTTTTAAGAGGGAGCTGGACACACTGATGAGGGCAGTTGTGTGATGGGGTTGCTGGGGAGCAGGACTCAGCACCCCTGGGTCTTATGTTCCTAATAGCATGTGCCCCAGGGTTTCAGCCAGCCACCGGCAGGGCTCAGGAAGGGATTCCCTCCCCCACAACCTCCCCATGTATTCTGGGAGGGGTTTGTTTTAATCTCCCTCTTCTGACACATCAGGGCTGGAGACAGGCTAGTGGGCAGGGTGGGCCAGGGATCTGAGCAGGTACCAAGCGTTCTCCCTTTGTCAGGCACTTGTCTGGGTCCCAGTGATGGCCATATGTGGGGACAGGGGGGAGGAATTTTCCCTCAAGTCAGATTGGCAGGGACCTTGTGAGGCTTCCACCTTCTTCTGCAGCATGTGGGTGTAGGGCACTTGCCAGGATTATCTGGGCATAGCTCACTTAAACATCTCCCTGCCATCATGGAGGCCTCGGGCTCTGGTGCACCTCGGTCCCTCCTCTCCTCTGCCTGTGGCACATAATAGTCTGCAGTCTGCTTTCCTGGGATACGCCGGTCTCATTATGCAGTTGGGTTTGTTGTGTGGGTGCTGGTAGCCTGCGATAGACAGGAAGTCAGACTAGATGGTCCCCTCTGGCCTGAAACTCTGTGCCTCTCTGTGGCAGGGCAGGGAGGTTGGTGACACAGCATGGGGGAGGCCCCAGTCATGGTTGGGGAAGGGGTTTGTGCAGTGCCTGGTGCCAAGGGGGCCCCGCTCGCATTGTGGGGGAGATGTTTGTGCAGCAGCCAGCACAACGGAGACGCTGCTCCGTTGAGACCTTCACCCGTCACTATGATAATACTGACGTTGGATCCGGCCCATATGTCCTCTGGTTCCAGGACCTAGCTAAGGGGGGGGGGGTTCTCCCGTAACTGGAGGGTGCCTTGCCGCTGGCTACCACTCGAGAAGGGTCCGCTGTTGGAGTTCTTAGGAGTCCTGGGAGCGACTGCCGAGGTGGCTGGGGCGTTGCTAAGACTGGGGTTTCTTGAAGTGCTACACGCAGCTTGGTGAAGAGATAAAGGCTGTTTGCACTGTTCACATTTCCAACTTCTCCCCTCCAGCTGCACAGAGCCAGGGCTCTGGTTCAGGCCTACTGCTATTACCAGGTGTATGTGGATTGCCACCCCTCCCACCCCCTATACATCCTTGAATATAAAAGAAGGGCTCGATCCTGAAATCCTTCCATGACCTTTGCCTGAGTAAGGGGTCTAGACTCAGCTACCTGCAGCACAGGAGAAATCAGTGCCTGTAACCCAGACCCATCTAGAATCCTGCTACAGAGAGGTGGGACTAAGGGGAGGAACCCCTGAGAGCCATGTCATTGGTGGAAAAAGCCATGCCTCAAGGCGGAGGAGGCATGTCACAGGCAGGAGAAGCCACATCCAACAGGGGAGGGTCAATGGGAGCCACACCCACCTATTTAAATTTGTATGATAAGCACATACCACACCAAGTGGAAAAACCAGTTTCTCTTGGTACTGTAAATCCATTAGATGCTTCAACCAGGTAACTCTCCTTCCCCTCTCCAGGCAGATGACCTACAAAGCCAGCTGCAACCTTCCTTGGGAATGTGGTTACATCACAGTGGGTGTGGACTGCCAAAACTGAGACATGACCAAACACTAATGAAATTCAATCCTGCTGAGATCTTGGCCTCTTGTGACAGTGAGTTCCACTGGCTAAGGATGCCAGAAAAGCATCCCTTTGAATCAGTGGAGTAGGTGGAGCTGTGGAATGAGGAAAGACTTTCCCATGGTTAAAGCCACAGCAAAATTTCAATTGAACACCACATTTGCCTCCTCTCTAGATTACCCATCAGATTGGCCTGGAAATTCATAGGATAGACTGTGGGCTGGGGTACAGTTTATGGGGCAGTGACCAAGGTGTGCCAGAGATCTCGCACTTTAAAACATGAGCTATTTACACACACACAAAAATTGTCCTTTTTTAAAAGCAATAAACGCTGCTTGTTAATAACACTAAAAAAAATAAGTATAAATAGAGTAATTTCCTCCCCGGCAATCCAGGATACAACGTGGCAGCTCTGCCATACAGGATCACCAACTGTCCAACTGGGATGAAATGTTGAGCCCCTCCATAGCCATGGCTGGGGGGATGATTCTTTGGTAAGACTCTTGGTGGGAGATCTCCCAGGTGCCTTTGCAGCTCTGGCCTGGGAGCAACACCTGCACCGGAGAGGAGCACACGAGGCACTTCCCAGCTCTAGTCACTGTGAGTCTTTCTGCAGGTGGCCAAAGAGCCTGCCCCTGCTGCGGACTGTCCCCTCTTCTCATTCACTCTCCAGCCTCTCCCGGATGTCCACGGGCAGCATCTCATAGAGGGTGCTCTCCACCACCAAGCCACTGCGCTTGAGTGCCGGGCACCGCCCAATCTGAGGCGGCAAGGCCTCCAGGCGGTTTCCCTTCAATTCCAGCTTGCTGAGCAAGGAGAGGTTGCCCAGGCGGTGGGAGAGGGTGGAGAGCTTGTTGTGTCCCACCATCAGAGTCTTCAGCTTCTTGCAGAAGAAGAGCTCATCGGGCAAGGTCTCCACTGAGTTGGAGGAGATGGCGAAGTACTGGAGATTCTGGAGCACACCTACCTCCGGGGGGATAACCTGGATGCCATTGTTGGAGAGGTCAAGGCAGCGGAGCTTGGTGCAGAGGAAGAGCTGGGAGGGCAGGGTCTCTATTTTGTTGCGATTGAGGTAGAGCTGCTCCAGGCCCTTGAGCTTCCGGATGTGCTCGGGGATATAGGCAATGTTGTTGCTCCAGAGCTTAAGGCAGACAAGCTTGCGGCAGTGCTGGAAGCTGAGGATCTCCTCGATGGAGCGTAGCTGGTTGTCTTTCAGGTCCAGCTCCTGCAGGCTGACCAGGCTGAAGACGGCATGGGGGATACGCTCCAGGTTGCAGTTGACCAGCTCCAGCTCCCGCACATTGATCAGCTTCTTGAGGTTGTTAAGGGTCACCAGCTTGGTGCCGTCGTTGAGAATGCACAGACGCTGCAGGTGAGTTGAGACGTCGGTCATGCTGGGCGGCACCTTGGAGATGTTGCTGTGCAACGAGAGCACCTTGAGGTTCCTCAGCTCCCGGAGGCTCTCCAAGCCGGATGCCCTCCCCAGTTCCTGGCTGAAGAGGCCGGAGAGGTAGAGCTCCTCCAGCCCGCGCAGGCTGTAGACCCACAGCGGCACTTCCTTGATCTCATCAAAGGTGGCCTGCATCACCTTGAGGTGGTCCCGCAGGAAGACCAGGGAGGCAAATGGCAGCTTGACGGGGCAGTTCAACAGGGAGAGCTCCTGGAGGTGGACAAGCTGGGCCACCAGCGGTGGGAAGGTCACATCCTTGAGCATCTCCAGCTTCAGGGCCTCCACCTCAGACAGCTCAAAGACTGTGTCAGGCAAGCCAGACAGCATGAAGAGGTGGAGCTCCAGGCGGCCCAGGGCATTCCGCTGCAGCTTCTGCCGCAACTTCTCCTCTGTCCATTCGTGGTTGAGGTTGAGCTGCTTGAGCTTGCTTTCGCTGACCTCGGAGAGGAAGACAGCGAAGCGCTTGGAGTAGAGGGAGTCATACTCGTCGATCAGATAAAGCATGAAGGCAAAATCATTCTTGACATCAGGGATGTCGCTGATGCCCGTCTCCTCTCGCACGTAGCGGAAGGAGTACTCCTTCAAGGGCCGGTGAAACAGCCAGTACAGCGTGTATAGGCAGGTGAGGCCGTAGACGCCCAAGAAGCAGATGTAGCAGATGGCCAGCTTGGAGAAGAGGTGGGCCTTGGTGTGGTTGCAGCAGAAGTGGTCGTAGCCTGTCATGTCCTCCATCTCCATGCTGCAGGGCACAATGAAATGGATGTTCTGCACCAGGGCGGCATTGTAGGCCGTGATGATCAGGAACTTGAAGACCTTGAGAACAGACTGTCGGACGTACATGGTATAGAGGATGTCTCCCTCCTCTACGTGCAGCCGGAACTTCTTCACCTTCTCAAACAAAGCCTTGGCCTGCTCCCCTTCCTTCTTGTCCAGCAGGCTGACTGCAGGAGTCTCCGCTACCTTCTTCTCAGAGATGGACTGGACGGGCTGTAGAGCAGGGTGGGGCTCGGGCATTTCATCCTTGATGCTCTTCCTCCGCCCGTCTTCCTTCTTTGAGGTCGTCCCATCTTGGTTCTCCCCAGAGACCTCAGAGAGGGCCCGGGTAGTCCAGGGTGAGTCAAAGCACTTGCTAAGGATGGAAATGAAGTGCTCAATCTTCGAGCTGGTGCCTGGAAACTTGAACCAGAAGTTGGCACAGACCATGAAGATGAGGGTGTGGATGACCACCAGGTAGGGGAAGTACTTGGCGTACCAGTGCAGGGCTGTCTCATAGCACATCTGGTTGATGAAGCTGTACTGCTGGATGTCCAGGTTGTTGCGCAGGCCGCTCATCTCCCGGGAGGACAGGAGTGTGTCTGGCTCCGAGGCGTTGAGGCTCTTCCTGGTGAAATTCTGGCATGTTTCAGAGAGTGGGGCACCAGCAGGGACATGGTTGGGGAGGCAAATGATTTTGTCCTGTGTCACCTGGGGATATGGCCACAGAGGGGAACAGGTGAGGAAACCATGGGGGATGCTGATTCACACCAGCTGGGGGTCTGGTCCCATTGACTCCAATGGAGCAATGGCTGATTTACATCTGCTGGGGGTCTGGCCCCATTGACTCCAATGGAGCTATGGCCAATTGACACCTGCTGGGGGTCTGGCCCTGTATGTCATGCAATGGTCCATGTACAGTTCTGCCCCCTGAGCACCGACTGCAGGCTGCATTCACGCATATTTCAGGACAATAGTGATAACAGGGGCACGGAAGCCTTGCCCAACCCAGGAGCCCCGAGGGTAGCTTAGACACACCAGCACACCCTCAGTGCAGAGGTGCACCCTGGGAACGCTATAGGCTCCGTGACACGCGGTGTGCTGGGAGTTGCAGTCTCAGTGGGCTGCGCCGCTGGAGCACGACCCATTCTGGCCCCACTTCGGCTGCCCCTGGGACAAAGGAGACTGTCCAAGAAGCACAGTTGGTGGTGAGGAAGCATGTCTAGTAGTTAGAGCTCAGGTGCTTGGAGTTAGGTTCTATCCCTGGCTCTGGGAAGGGGGTGGGGTTGAGTGGTTAGAGCAGGGGGGGCTGTGAGCCAGGTCTTCTGGATTCTCTCCCCAGCTCTGGGAGGGCAGTGGGGTCTACTGGGTTAGACCAGTGGGGTGGGGAGTCAGGACTCTTGGGTTCCATGCCCGGCTCTACTGCTGACTCTCTGTATTACCTTGGGCTCCTCCCTTCTCTCTGTGCCTCCATTTCCACCTCCATAAAATGGGCATTATACCAACTCCAGGGAGGTAGCAAGTTTCTAAAGCACCTGGTGAGGCTGAGACAAATGGGACTAGAGAAGGTCAATGAGCTGCTAGTTCATGCCGGCATCTTACCCCACAGCTAGAGAGCAGCAAGAGCGTCCCATGAGCTTAGCCTGTGAATGTGTGCACTGCACACAGCACACACCAACCCCATGAGGAGCTCCTGTGATTCAGTGCCCATGCTAAGCCAGGCCATTGCTAATCACAACCCAGGAGTCCTGACACTGAAGGGAACAGGACCCGCCGTGATGTTGTTAGGTAGGAGAGCACGGGAGGGCGGGTGGCAGGAAGCAGAGACGAGCTGATCAGGGTACTGTAAAGAATTATTGCCCCTCGTTCTGCAGAGCCTGAGCCGGCCCAGTGGCATGCAAAATAAAATCCCCCAGCTCCTGGTTACTGCAACCCCAGGGCCAGGTGACTTCCTTTTACAGAAACTGTCTTTCAGCCCCTGGCTCTAAGCAAGCCAGACCCACCTGTGCAGTGTGGGTGACATTCCCCATCTATGGGTGACCAACCTCCTACTGTGCCAGCTGATGGAGCTGCTCCTTCAGCTCAAGCAATAGAGTGCTGTGCTGATGGTCCCAGTGTCAGCAGGGTCTGAATGTGCGCCTACTGGGGATTTGCCTGAGGTCACCCCAAAAGTCAGTGGCAGAGCCGGGAATGAAACCCAGGAGTCCTGCCTGCCACTACTGCCGCTCCTCTGCCTTCACCATGACTAGATCCCATTCCTCTCCCCGAGCTGGGGATAGAACCCAGGAGTCCTGACTCCCAGCCCCCTGCTCTGGCCACCATCTCAAGGGGGTTTCTCTTTACTTCCCTGGCAGATCCCACCATCCCCTGGCATCTCATTGGTTGAAAGTGTGGCAGGTGCCTGAATGGTTAACTCAAAAGGGGGCCAGCGGGGAGCTAATCTCACTCCTGTCCTCCTCCCGAGTGGCCCTGGGGTTTTGCCTATGGGACTTGTTGCCACGGATATTCTCCCTGGTGCCACAAGAGACGGATATTGTAACAGGGCTGCTGCCTTGTGCACCTGCTGCTTGGCTTCTGTATGGACACACTCCTCCCCCCAGTACTGGGGGGACCTTCATCCAGGGATGACCGAGCACCCCCCATCCCAATGGGGATGACAGACCAGCCTAAAACAGGGCTAGGTGGAGGAGGGGTAGCTCATTCAGGGGACAGAGATGGGGGGAGGGTGATTCTCCCATCTCCCCCCATTCCACCCCAGAATGCAAAGCTTGCTGACCCATCAGCTAACCACTAAAATTCAAGTCTGACATTTATGAAGTGGAGTCTAGTGGTTAGAGCTGCAGGCAGGGCAGGTACAAGGATGTTTTGCACCCTAGGCGAAACTTCCACCTTGCACCTGCCCGACCCACCCCCCCACCCCCCGTCGGCCCGGGGAGTCGTGCGGCAGCTCCCCACCCCAGCTCACCTCTGCTTCGCCTCCTCCCCGAGCACACCACCACCGTTCCGCTTCTCCCGCCTCCCAGGCTTGCAGCGCCAATCAGCTGTTTGGCGCCGCAAGCCTGGGAGGGAGAGAAGCGGAGTGGGGCGGTGTGCTCAGGGGAGGAGGCGGAGCAGAGGGGTGGGGTAGGAGTCAGGGTTTTGTTCCCAGCTCTTGGAAGGGAGTAAGAATAAGGGGGAGGGGCTGGGAATCAGGACTCCTGGGCTCTAGTCTCAGCTCTCTTTTCCCCCACATGGATCAGCCCAGTGGGCCCATCTAGCTCAGCAGCCTGTCTCTGATCAGGCTCACACGAGACGGGCTGAGCTGAGCTCAGCCCCTTTCATTCCTGTTGCTGAGCCACAGCCTTCGCTCCCCACCTTCATCCCATTCACCAGGGCAGCCCGTGATCCAGCCGCACCCCAGACATGCTGGGGCAAGCTTCCTGCCTGGGCACGAATCCCCTGCACGGATACAATACGTCCTGGGAGGACTGGCAGCTCCAGGGGAGGCAGACACCTCCGGATCGGGGGGGGCAACTCCATCTTAGGGCCTGTATTGATGGCCCTCGCCCTTCCCCCTGCTCCCCTTTCCCTCGAGCCCTGGGCCCACCCTCTCCTCTCCCAGCAGGAGGGTGGCATTCACCCACCCAGCCGTTTGAGCTCCAGGGAGGTTCTGATCCAAAGTTCCCAGTTCCCCAGGAGTGTGTCTTCCAGCCGCCTTGCGTCATGGCAGAGTGCTTGCTGGGATGTCCCTCCCACAATGCAACAGGGCGTCCACTGTGGACAAAGGACTCCATTTGCCCCAGCAGCGATTTGACGGGCAGGAGGGGACAGGATAAGGGGTGTTCTTCCCAGCCGGCTGCCTTCTCCTCCGTTTCCACTCTTGCTTCCGGCTGGTTTGTGGGGTCTGCATCCTGCTATTATGGGCACCACTGCCACTTACTGACCGGCATGAGCCCATCACCTTCTAGTGGCTGCTGGGGATAGAACTTTCTACTGCTGCTGGAGATTCTTCTTCAGCTCCAGAGGGAGGAGGATCCAGAGGCCCCAGTTCCTATCCCTGCTGCTGCATGGGTGGCGTCTCACAGAAGGTGGTCCCAGCCCACCCCCCAGCCTGGTACCCACCTGCAGGGTGCAGCCAAAAACCCCGATCATGAGCATGGCCACCGTGATGTATTCAGCCAGCACATCCCACCAGGGCTTGAGCACCTTGAAGGCCGGCTGCTGGTCCGTGAACTGCTTGAACTCAGCTACAGGGATCATCCTGTCTGCAGAGAGAGGGTGGGGTTAGGCTGGTGGAGACCTCTCCTCCCTAGTGACCCCCAGTTCAAATCCCAGCTCAGGTCCAGTGAGCTTGATGGATCCTTGGTCAATCTGGAGGAGTGAAGGGGGCCCAATTATGAAAACAAGAGGCAGCACTGTGTAACCTGACTGCAAGAGGGCCATTGGGAGGGAGCTGGCCCCTGGGAAGAGGGCAGGATCCCAGCCCAAGAGAGAGAATTGTCCTACCCTGAATCTCTTTCACCTCCATAACACCAACCATCCCAGAGATCATTACACACTGTACATGGGGATGGATCGTTTGCCCAGTCCTGACATGCAGCCAGCTCTGGGGTGGGGCACAGCCACTGGATAACAGCCCCCCCAACAGCCTGAGACAGGAGAGCCCTGTTCTGAAAGTGAAAGTTCCAGGGCAGGATGTCGGGAGGCAGAAGGCGATTACTCATGTCAGAAATTGGGCAGGACACCAGGGGGTCACACCCTGACTCCTGGGAAGAATGGCTCATCTGATAACCACAAAAGGTCAGTGCTTCGGTCTCATGCTGCAGTGCAGCTTTGGGACCAGAGCTGACTGCGAGGGGAGAGCGCCCCACACTGAGCCACTGCCCCGCGCCCTGCAGAATAGCTCCCCCAGCACAGCTCTGAGACATCAGGGTCAGCACTGACTCCAAGGAGAGCCTCCCTCCCTGCCGCACAGCGCTCCCTGCTGGTCACCCACACCGGTCTCATTGAGCCACCTTTCCCCTCCTGCCTGGCTTTGTTCCCTGCAGACATGGAATGGGGGCTACCCACAGAGTCATTGGGAAGGTTGATCCAGGACATCAATACGGGCAGGGAGTGGGATCCTGGAGAAGGCCAAGGGGAGACACTGGGGTCCCATTTCCTCTCTACCAGTCCCAGCATCCCTTTGAAAACTGATCCAGCCAGCTGTAGATTTCACCCCTCTGCTGGCTCGGGATGAGCCCAACCACCTGGCACAAAGGGCACTGGGTGGGGCTTTAATGGCCCAGCGATGGGGGAGCCCTACCCAGCCCAGGCCCTGGACCCCCCCCCCCACCTTGGAGCAGGGTTCCAAGCACCATAGCAACGCCCTGTGGCCTCTCTCAGACAACAGAGATGGGGTGACCCTCGCTGAGGGTCACAGAAGGCAGATGGGTCGACTCTGATCCCAGTGCTGGGCTTTACCTAGCCCGGCCCAGTAACCCAGATTTGGGGGGCGTAATCCAGACTCCAGCCTCAGTGTTGTGCAGCAGGAAAAAATTCTTCATTTATCCCAGGAACCCTGACTTCCAGCCTCTGCCCCCCCTCTAATGAATCCACTAGATCCTGTTCCACCCTCCCCCCGCCAAGCTGGGGATAGAAGCCAGGAGTCCTGGCTCCCAGTCCAGCCTGCTCTAATCACTCGATCCCACTCCCCTCCCAGAGTGGGAATAGAACCCAGGACGCCTGGTTCCCAGCACCATATGTTCTGACTCATAGATCCTACTCCCATTTTATAGTTGGTACTAGAACCCAGGAATCCTGGCTCCCAGCCTCCTCTGCTTTAAGCACTAGATCCCACTTCCCTACCCAATTGGGAATAGAAGACATGAGTCCTGGTTCCTGGTCCCCCCCTGCTCTGATGCTAAACCCCACGCCACTCCTGGAGATGGGAAGTTTAACAGCCCCCCCACCCCATATCACACTGGCCCTGCACTCCCCCGAGTGCTCTCAGGTGTGTCCTGCACCCCCCATCCTGCCACCTTCTGGTTGCTGTGCAGAGAACACCTCCAAGTCTCCGGATATAGGGTCTGCAGCTCAGATTTATCTCTGGTGGGAATGGAGCCAGAGTTTGCTCAATTGGCGCCCTACATGATTCTTAATCATTTAGCTCTTGTGAAAGTGTACCCAATTGCCCCAGATGGGGAGGCTCTTTATGCTCCACCCCCACAAGCAGCTACGCCCAGGAAGCAGTTCTGCGAGCCCATGTACACACCCCATCCTCCTGCCAATGTGTGCCACCCCTCCCCTCAGGGTACACCCTTAGGGAGGAGTCTTTGTGGCCTATTCAGTCTTTGTTTTTTCCATCCACATTCCTGGATTCTATTCCCATCATTGGGAGGGGAGCAGGGAGTCAAAGCTCCTGGGTTCCAGACTCTGACAGTGTGTGATCTTGGGCAATTTCTTTCTCTCCTTTGTGCCTCAGTTTCCCCAACTCTAGGAGACAAACTTCTCCTTGCCGTTACACCTTGCAAGGCTTGTGTGGCTTAATGACCTTTGCACAGTGCTGTGACCCGTAGGCAGGACGAGGAGCACGATCATTTTTATTGCACTGACCAATGTTATGTGGGGACCGCTGACCAGCAGGAAAGTCCATGGCTTTGCCTAGACGTTTCCCCTCCAACCCAGTCGGGTGCTACTCCTGCTCCCCAGAGGAAATGCCTTTCCCTTTGCTCATGGTGGAGAAACCCCCAAGCCAGCTCATACAAGGGATGTCGTCCCTGCAGCTGCTTCCCTGTGGTTTGTATGTTGTGCCTGCCTGGCAGAGTAGAGTAAATATTTCCATGGACAGTGCTGGGCAGCAGGCAGCGGGGGAAGCAGCCAAGAAAGCTGAAGGCAGTTTGGGGAAATCTGGGGAATTCAGACACTTACAGGACTTTTCAGAGCAGAGAGAATTTTTAAAGGCAGGGTTGGAACTTTCCAGGGAAACCCAGAGTTCGAGTGGGAGAAACTCTGCTCGACTGCTGGTCTACACTCCCCATGCAGAGCTGCAGATAGAAGCCAGGAGTCCTAATTTCCAGCCCCCCTTGCTCTAAGCTCTAGACCCCACTCCCCTCCCAGAGCTGGGGACAGAACCCAGAAATCCTGACTCCCTACTCTAACCACTAGACCCCACTGTTCTCCCAGAGCTGGGGCTAGAACCCAGGAGTCCTGCCCCCCCACTCTAACCAGCAGACTACTCCCTTCCTTCTCCCCCAGCTAATTTTGATAGTATAAATTCCCTAGGAGCGAGGGTGTAGAGGGTTGGCAAGTGGCACAAGGTACTAGCATCCAAGCACACGGCCTGGAACCCCTGGGTTCTACTCTTGGCTCCACCACTGACCCGAAGTGTAGCCTTGGGCAACTCCCTTCCCCTTGGAAAAGGCAAAGGGCTGAGCACTGACACAAACCCACTGCCAACTAGGGCTTTGGGGGAGGGGTCACTCGGCTGCAGAGTAGGGACAGATCCCATACCCTCCAACTCTGACAGAGGAGAATCACCATGAGCAATTTAGGCCTTGTGACACCCTCATTCCATCCAGCAGAGGGTGGCAGTAGGAATACCTACGTAATCCCATCTCCCTGCCCTGCCCCCCGTATCATTACGTCTGAGATTCGTGTTTGGCTAAGCCAAGTGTGACTAGCAAAACAACACCCAAACATAACAGCCGGATTCCTCCAGCGTCCATGGAGCTTACAATCAACTGAATCCCTCAGGGATCCTGACATGGGGAAGGTCCCGCGGGGAGGGAAAAGGCATGGGTAACTGCCCCTGCTGCCAGACTGGGGCAGCCAAGGGTCCTGAGAGCCATTGAACCAGACTGAAACCTTGCATACGATGGAAACCACTTCAAGCCAGGGGGTGTGGCAGGACCCCTAGTTCCAGCACCTATGGGGGCAGTCCTGGAACCCTTGTCCAGCATGGGCAGCTGTGAGTATAAGATCCCCGCTCCAGCCTCTGGGGGGCAGTTCAGGGGGCCCAGTTAGCATCTGCTAGACCCTGTGCAGATCAGGACTCATCCAGCACCCCCTTCTCACTGAAGCCCTTAGAGCATCCCTCAGACCATCCTAAAATCCATCAAAGGGCAGAACCATAGAATCATAGAATATAAGGGTTGGAAGGGACCCCAGAAGGTCATCTAGTCCAACCCCCTGCTCGAAGCAGGACCAATTCCCAGTTAAATCATCCCAGCCAGGGCTTTGTCAAGCCTGACCTTAAAAACCTCTAAGGAAGGAGATTCTACCACCTCCCTAGGTAACGCATTCCAGTGTTTCACCACCCTCTTAGTGAAAAAGTTTTTCCTAATATCCAATCTAAACCTCCCCCACTGCAGCTTGAACCCAATGGATTTGGGGGGGATTTCAGAAAACCAGAAAGGGAGGACCCTGCCATCTCTGCAGCACACCCACAGCCTCCAGCACCTCTGTGATTGTCTGTGGCTCAGCGAGCTGGCTGATGGCCCGGTCCTGAGGATGGTTTTGTTTAATATCTTCATTAATGATCTGGAGGATGGTGTGGATTGCACCCTCAGCAAGTTTGCAGATGACACTAAACTGGGAGGTGTGGTAGATATGCTGGAGGGTAGGTATAGGATGCAGAGGGACCTAGACAAATTAGAGGATTGGGCCAAAAGAAATCTGATGAGGTTCAACAAGGACAAGTGCAGAGTTCTGCATTTAGAAAGGAAGAATCCCATGCACCGCTACAGACTAGGGACAGACTGGCTAGGCAGCAGTTCTGCAGAAAGGACCTGGGGGTTACTGTGGACGAGAAGCTGGATATGAGTCAGCAGTGTGCCCTTGTTGCCAAGAAGGCTAACGGCATTTTGGGCTGTATAAGTAGGAGCATTGTTAGCGGATCGAGGGAAGTGATCATTCCCATATATTCGGCATTGGTGAGGCCTCATCTGGAGTACTGTGTCCAGTTTTGGGGCCCACACTACAAGAAGGATGTGGAAAAATTGGAAAGAGTCCAGCAGAGGGCAACAAAAACGATTAGCAAAAAGAAAAGGAGTACTTGCGGCACCTTAGAGACTAACAAATTTATTTGAGCATAAGCTTTCGTGAGCTACAGCTCACTTCATCAGATACAAAAAGCTTACGCTCAAATATATTTGTTAGTCTCTAAGGTGCCACAAGTACTCCTGTTCTTTTTGTGGATACAAACTAACACAGCTGAAAAATGAAAAACTCTGAAAAATGATTAGGGGGCTGGAACACATGAGTTATGAGGAGAGGCTGAGGGAACTGGGATTGTTTAGTCTGCGGAAGAGAAGGATGAGGGGGGAATTTGTTAGCTGCTTTCAACTACCTGAGAGGGGGTTCCAAAGAGGATGGATCTAGACTGTTCTCAGTGGTACCAGATGACAGAACAAGGAGTAATGGTCTCAAGTTGCAGTGGGGGAGGTTTAGGTTGGATATTAAGAAAAACTTTTTCACTAGGAGGGTGGGGAAGCACTGGAATGGGTTACCTAGGGAGGTGGTGGAATCTCCTTCCTTAGGTTTCAGAGGAACAGCCGTGTTAGTCTGTATTCGCAAAAAGAAAAGGAGTACTTGTGGCACCTTAGAGACTAACCAATTTATTTGAGCATGAGCTTTCGTGAGCTACAGCTCACTTCATCAGATGTTTACCAATCAAATAAATTGGTTAGTCTCTAAGGTGCCACAAGTACTCCTTTTCTCCTTCCTTAGAGGTTTTTAAGGTCAGGCTTGACAAAGCCCTGGCTGGGATGATTTAGTTGGGGATTGGTCCTGCTTTGAGCAGGGGGTTGGACTAGATGACCTCCTGCGGTCCCTTCCAACCCTGATATTCTATGCTTCAATGATTAACGCCTTCCCCTCGAACACCTCAACTCATCTCTGCTCATCCTCCTCACAGGTACCCAGTTGGCATCCCAAATGCCTAATCTCCCAGACAGAAAGGAGGTGGGGGGATGGATGCACACAGCCCCTGGCCTCAGAGCAAGGGGAGAAGGGGGTACACACAGAGCCTCTGGCATGGGGGGGGACCTGGTATCGGGTCCAGAGTAGGAGGCCCCACGGCCCAAGCTGCTCCTGGCATGCAGGAGCCAAGAGGTTCATTCTGTGAGCAACCAGGGGCATCGCTGCCCAGGAGGAGCCTCCCCCACTGTCACCTGTATCGGCCCCATTGCAGCAGGGGTGATCAGCGAGTCCCACAGGCTACCTGAGGGCACACCCGCCCCGTGTCCCCCTCTCAGCCTGGCCTGGAGAGCAAGCACTTAGGGACTTCCAGAAGAGAGTTCTTCTTCCTTCCTTCCTCGCCCTCCGCTCAGCCCAGGTCCCTCATCCTCCCAGACTCCATGCAAATTATTCCCATTCCCCCTCCCACCCATTGCTGGTCACCTCCAGCCATACCCAGCCCCTAGGCACCCCCTAACCATCCCCAGTCCCCCCCATTCCTGGGCCCAGACAGTTAAGCCAAGCGCTCAGGCAACACCGAGTGTCTGTCATCCCCAGGCACCCCCTACGCATCCCCATGCTCCACATTTCTGGGCACCCCCACCCGTACTCAGGGCCCCTACCCCTACCCATGACCCACCTCCCCAGCCATGCTCGACCTGAAGGCACTCCAGCCTCTGCGCTCACCCCCGCCCCCTTTTCACACATGCTCCGGGATGTGGTTTGGGGCCTGCTCCTCTCTGGGGGTGCTGGCTGGGATGAGGGGAAGTGCAAGTGGGGTCCCACCGAACAGGCCACAGGGGGCAGGATGCATTTCCTGTGGATGTGCCACCCCTGAGGAAAATCTGCACCCCCAAAACTCTCTCCCCCGAGGCAAACAAGCACTTGCTTACCCCACCTACAGGTGCCAACCCTTCCAGCCCCTCCCTAGTAAATCTGGATTCCCCCCACCCCCCAAAAAATGGTCCCCTTTCTCCTAAGGACAAATTCCCCTCTCCCCCTTCCTTGGGGATCCAAGACCCCTCTCCCCTTTTCTGGGACCAACCCCAACTCATCCAGGGGCAAAGCCAGGTCATAGAATATCAGGGTTTGAAGGGACCTCAGGAGGTCATCTAGTCCAACCCCCTGTCCAAAGCAGGGCCAATCCCCAATATTTGCCCCAGATCCCTAAACGGCCCCCTCAAGAATTGAACTCACACCACTGGGTTTAGCAGGCCAAAGCTCAAACCACTGAGCTCTCCCTCCCCCAGATCCCACTTAAGCTCCCTTCCTGCCCCCAGTAGTCCTCCTCCCTTCCTGGGGAGTAAATCTGGATTCTCACTCTCCCGCCAGGTGTAAATTCACATTCCCCCTTTCCTCCTGCGGGAGGGGGGGATCCGGATCCCCCCCCTTTTCCTCCTCCCATCCTGGGTGGGTGGAATCTGGATTCTCACTACGCGGGGGGGGACGACCACTCCCCCTACCCGCTTTGCCCGTGTAACTTACCAGCTCTCCGTTCCCACTGCCCAGCCGGCTGCCTTGCCCGGGGCTCAGCGGGGCGCAGTCAGGGTGATTCCGCTGCGCCCCCCGCGGCGGTGACGGGCTCCTCCCGCGCTGCCTGCTGCCTCGGCTCCCGGGCACCCCCCGCCGGTGCGGGAGTGACTCACCCTGCCTGACGAGCTCCGGCCCAGCCCCGCCGCTGGGCTGGGTTTGGGGAGGGAGGAGACCCGGGGCAGAGCAAACACGCGGCGCCTCCTCCGGCACCGGCCACAAAGCGGCAGCGATCCGCACAGCGGGGACCCGAGACTCACGGGTCCCTCCCCGGGACTCACGGGTCCCTCCCCGGCTCCGCGAGGGGAGTGGGAGCTAGTGGTGAGAACGGGGGGCGTTGGGAGCCAGGACTCCTGCATCGCTGCCAGAGTCTCACCAGGCACCCTGAGGGGCATCCCTTCTGCTCTCTCCGCCTCCGATTGTGCGGGGGGGGGGTAGCGGCCCTCCCTTTCCTAAAGGGTTTGGGCTGGTCAGGTGACAGGAACGGTAATTGCACATTACAATTATCTGATTATTTAATCTCTCACCGGAATTGTGGTCTGAAGTCAGCCCATGGCTGTTGCTCATGGACCGGAGAAGATTTCAGCCTGTGCGATAACAATCTAACGTTTCTGCAGCTTCTGTCAATGCCAGGTACTTTGCAAACTACTTATAAGGATCACTTCGTTCCCTGCAAATGAAAGGCCGCCACTTTTGGGGTGGGAAGCAGCAGGTGTTTAACAGCGCGTCAGTGACTTGATGCAGGGATCATTCACACAGCAATAGAAATGCAGCCAGCTCTGGGGTGGAACATGGCAGCTGTTTAACAGCACACAGCAACACGCCACAAGAACAATTGTGCAACCAATCATTGCATTGAAAAATGTTCCCCAAGGTGGGTTAGAAGCCCTCCGGGAGCTGTGCTAAATGCTGGGTTTTGTCATAGGAGGAAAAGGGGTTATGAAAAAGCTCTTGTTTATGTTCTCAAGGAAGTGGATCATTGCAGCAGGCAGAAGCTGTAATGGTCTCAAAGCCTGTCATTGTCTGGGTGAAATTCGACCCCCTAGCTACTCCGCACAACCCATCTTGGAGACAATCAGATGGGGCGTGTGAGCTGGGATTCATTCAACAGGGATGTTTGGATGTGAATCAGTGGAGCGGGTGTTTGGGAAGGAAAATCTCCCCCTTTGCCACTCAAACATCACAGCCCAGTGCTGGGACCTGAGATTCTGGGATTGAAAGTGACGAGGGACAAAAAGCGCAACCTGCTACCCCTTGCTCCAGGGGTCTGGGAAACTACAGCAAGGAAATGAACTATTAACTATCACGTACTATCGGGACCCATGGGGGCGGAGGGCATGTGGGGGGACAGGTGCCTGGTACCCACAGCCGTGGCTGCTGGGATGTGGCTCCCTGCTCATCTCACTCCCCCAGTGCACAGAGGAAGTGGATGGGGCTGCGTGACAGGGCCAGGATCAGGATGGAGGGGAGTGAAAGCTGCACCCTGTGTGTTCTGGCCCCCTGCCCAGCATTGCAACTATATCTCAGAGCCTGCAATCAGATCCTAGATCTGGAAGGGAAGTGGGGTCTAGTAGTTAGGGCAGGGTAGTTGGGAATCAGGACTCCTTGTTTCTGTTCCTGGTAGGCCCATCAAGAGAAACTGGGGCTCCAATACATCATGTTCACTGGGGCCCCACCCCCTCCCATTTCAGCCCAGTTACAGGTGTTTGGGGGGGCCCCAGTACAGTTGTCTCCCACTTTCCACTGCTCTCATCAGCCCTGGATCTGGGAGGGGAGTGTTCAGAGCAAGGGGGCTGGGAGTCAGGACTCCTGGGTTCTAGTCCCAGCTCTGGGCAGAGAGTGGTGTGTCTAGTGGTTAGAGCCGGGGTGTTGGGAGTCAGGACCCCCAAAGGGTACATCGACACAGCCGCTGGGAGCATATATTCAGGCCGCTACGCCAGACCACAGCCTCCGCTGCAACGTCCACACTGCTGTTTCCAGTGCACTGCCGCCAGCACGTCTGCCTGGGGTCACTTGGTGTCGCTCACTGAAGGTCTCTCTCTGGCGGGATCCCAGGCCAACCTTCAGCAGGTGCCTAGTACCAGCCTCTCCAAGCAGGGCACACTGGAAACACCACAGATAGGAGCTGGGTGCGCCAGCTGAGACAGGGCCAGTGGAATCTACTCAGGGCTGCAGAGGGATCATATTACCTAACCGCTGGACCCCGCCCCTGCCCAGAGCTGGGAATACAACCCAGCCCTGGCCTCCCCCACTCTAACCACTAGACCCCACTCCCCCCTTCAAGTTGGAATAGAACCCATGAGTCCTGACTCACTTCTCTGCCCCTCTCCCCGACTCCTTTGCCCTCTCCAGGCCCTGTCCCCCCAAGTCCTGTCTACATGCCTATATCTAGGGGTGAGTGAGCTCACCCGGCCGCAGCAGGCAGGGCCCAGCACAGCCCATAATTATCTGGAAATAGTCATTTCCTGAGGTGCCCACAGGTCCTGTGCCAGGGCTGGCAAGGATATTTAAAGGGCCAGTGTACCCATTCCAGGGGGGACAGTGCGGGGTGTGTGTGTCAGAGACCATGAGCGCCTGGGAGAGCCCAGGGGAAGTGCAGGGAGTGGGGGTGGGGCCTCAGCTTGGGGCAGTCCTTCCGGTTGTTGCTGCTGAACCTAGAGCCCCTGTGTGGCACTAGGGGTCGCTGTGCTGCAGGGAGCATGGTCGGGGCTCAGTGGGGGATGATCTCCACTCTGCATTTTAATTTCATTTTAAATGAAGCTTCTGAAACATTTTTAAAACCTTATTTACTTTCCAGACAACAACAGTTTAGCTATATATTATAGACTTATAGAAAGAGACCTTCTAAAAACGTTAAAATGCATGCCTGTCACGCAAAACTTCAAATTAGAGTGAATAAATGAAGACTCGGCCCACCACTTCTGAAAGGCTGCCGACCCCTGGACAACAGGATTCTTCACTAAACTCTTGTTCAGTGTTGGTACCCCAGAGATGACTGCATCTCAGCACCCTCCGAGAGATTCCCACATCCCTCTGCGCCCCACACTGGAGGTGGCTGCATTTCAGCCCCAGGTGAGGGTTCCCTGTATAAATTCCTCTGTGCCCCACCCCAGAGGTGGCTGCATCTCAGTGCCTGAGCATTCACAGGCTGTACAGACCTTGGGTCGTACAGACCTTGGGTCCCCAGATATGGAAGGAGCTAGTGAGAACCCACTTTTTCTTAATACAGGCTATGAATTGGTGGAGGCCGTGTCGTCTGGGGTGAGGAGTGGGAGGTTCCTGGCTCCAAGGCAGCTGGACTGGGAGGTTGTTGGTCTCTCAGACCCTTTGGGGGGTCCCAATGCTGGGTGTGAAGTCCTCATGGATGGGTCTGGTCCCCAACCCCTGTGCTTCTGCCCCCATTCACTCCTCACTTCGCTCCAGAACATCTTGCCCCAGGAATCCCCCAACAGTGTGGGGGAAGAGGGAATGGAATTTTTGGGGTGGCTGGGGGTGCATTATTGGGGTAACCATTGAGGGTGCTAGAACTTAATTCATAAGCACAGTCCTGGTTCAGCCCCTCCTCCCCAGGCACTCCAGCTGGAGGCTGCGCTCTTCCCTTCAGCAGTGGTGCCCTGGGCCTTAGAGGCAGCAAGGAGGGTGTGATCTTGGGGAGGGGTGGAGGTTCGTCCCCCGCTTCCACCCATCTCTGGCTGCCCAGTGGTGGCTAGAAGCAGAGTCATGAGCCCAAAGGCAGTGTGGGGCCACTTGAGCTTCAAACTGGTCCAGTCACCCCAGCCCTCTCAGGAGCCCCCGGGGCCAGGATTCCTTGAGCTACCAGCTAGTCCCTTCCTGTAAGAAGCCTCTTGTCCCCCCTCCACCCACTCTACCAACTGAGGGGGAAGGGAGGCCCCTCCCAGTTCACACACAGGCGGGAGAGGGCTGTGGCTGGCAGAGGTCACCCCGGGGCACTGGCCAAGAGGGGAGACAATGCTGGGAAGGGAAGAAGGGGATCACATCAGAGACCAGGGGAAGAGCAATATATGGATGGATAGATAGATAGATAGATAGATAGAGGGGGTGGATGGGGATAGATAGAGGGGGGCGGTGGATGGCGATAGATAGACAGACAGACAGACGGGGTGTATGGGGATGGCTGGATGTTCAGGGAGCACTCCATATGGTCCAGGGACTTTGAGGTTCATGGCTCCCCATCCCCCATGCTTCAACCTATTTCCAGCAGCACAGAGTCAGCCCCGCCCCTGTTGAGGATCTGGATCGTCAGAGTGTAATCCAACAAAGACAAACAGAACAGGAGGACTTGTGGCACCTTAGAGACTGACAAATTTATTAGAGCATAAGCATGCAGCATCCGATGAAGTGAGCTGTAGCTCACGAAAGCTTATGCTCTAATAAATTTGTTAGTCTCTAAGGTGCCACAAGTCCTCCTTTTCTTTTTGCGAATACAGACTAACATGGCTGCGACTCTGAAACCAACAAAGACAGAGGACTCTGTTGGGAACCCCCACTAGGGGGCGCAGCCCCCACGTGGTTACAGGCCTTATCCCAGACACATGAGCTCAGGAAGGGGTCAAAGCACCCACCCAATGTCCCAGCCCCTGACCCCCACCCGCCAGGAACTCCACATCCCGGTCTGCCCTTTCCTCAAGCAAACTGCAGCATCGCCAACCCCAGTCATTCAAAGATCATGAGTAAGGCTAAGATTTTGTCATGGATATTGTTAGTAAAAGTCACAGACAGGTCACAGGCAATAAAGAAAATTTCATGGAAGCCCATGACCTGTCCTTGACTTTTACTAACAATATCCATGACAAAATGGGAAGCTAGGCAGCTGCGGTGGCCCACTCGGAGCTCCAGGGTCCCCCACCACCTGCGGCGACTTGGAGCTCCGGGGTCCCCCCTCCGGCCACTATAGGTGATGGGGGTCCCTGCAGCTCCTGGCTGCTGCGGGCTGAAGTCATGGAGGTCATTGAAAGTCACAGATTCCGTGACTTCTGCGACCGCCATGGAAAAATAATATCCTTAATCGTGAATCACGAGATCAGCTTCAAAAATCACTAGATTCTTTTAAATTCACCTTCAGTTTGTTCACCCTCTGGGGGTTTTTGAGCTGTCAGGGGTGGGGTGGGGTGGGGTCCCTGTCTCTTTAAGGATTTTGTCAGACCAATGTAGGCCTGCTGAATTGAACTGAGGGCTAGAAGCTGGCTTTTTTCAACGGAAGCTGAGAGATTCTCCCTTAATCCTGGCGCTCCAGGACTTGAGAGGCTTGGAGGAGAGCACCACGTTTTGCGTGATTTGTGATAAAACCCAAATTGTTGGCAACACTGAAAATATTTGGCTTTTAAAAGGAAAAGTGATACAATCGAGCCTGGTTTAAAAACGGTTAAACGTTTGCATTTAAAACCTGCAGACTCCAAACCAAGCTTCGTTCTGTTGGTTTCAAAACGACGGTTTTCATTTTATCGGAAGTGCTTGCAAAAATCAATTTGTGCCCCCTCCCCTCCCAGAGCTGTGGCTAGAGCCCAGGAATCCTAAATTTCAGGTCCTCCTCCTTGCTCTAACCACTAGACACCACTCTCTTCCCAAAGGCAGGAATAGACTCCAGCAGTCCTGTCTCGCAGACCTCCCCTGTTCTAACCACTAGACCCCACTCCCTTCCCAGAACTAGGGTCCAGTTGCAGGCTCTGGTCTATAGATGGTGTGCAGGGCAGGGGGCTGTGCCCAATTCTGGGTGTGGGTCAGCACCCCCTGTCTATCCTGAGCCATCTATGTGCTTCAATGCCACTCACAGCATGGCAGTGCCCTGGTGCCAGACACATAACACCACCTTCGTTCATTTCCTTGCTGCAATTCCATGGGAGGGGAAGGTAGAAAATAGGGAAAAGGTCAAAACATTCATGTTCAGGCTTGATTAAGGGGGGAAAGAAACATTTTGAACTAAAAAAAAAGACAATTTTTGTGAGCAGTTTCCATCGAAAAAGGCCATTTTGCTATGGCAGCATTTCACTGATAACATCCCTAAGAGCTCGGGTACAAACTGCTGGAGTCAAGCTGTCTTGCTCAGCGTTTGCTAGCACAGCCCAGCAGAGTGTTCAGCCCGAGGGGCAGCGTCCAGACTGGAGGAGACCTGGAACGGGCACCGGTACCATCAGCATTATGATTATTATGATTTATTGGATGTATTACAGTAGCGCCTAGGCCCGGGCATGGCCAAGGCCCCCCAGAGTGCTCGGTATTGTACAAACAGCCAGGCCCTGCCCAAAGAGCTGGTGACCTGGGTATAAGACAAGAGACCCCAGGTGCAGACAGACGGGGGAGCACAAGGAGACTGTCACCAGAGCTGACCCTTTGCAGCGTGAATCTGAACTCCGGGTTTCATGATCGGCTCATTCAGACACTAGATACTGGCTGAAATCTTCTCCCCTTGGAAATTTGTCCACCCTAAATCCCAGCTACTAAAGGGCGTTTTAATCTAGCAGAGAAAGGCAGAACACGAGCCCACGGCTGGATGCTGAAGCCCGCCCAGTTCTAACTGGAAATAAGGCACAAAGGTATGACAGCGCGGGCGACTGACCATTGGCTCTCACGCCCAAGGGACGGGTGGAATCACCATCTGCAAATCCAGCCTGGCTGTCTTTCTGGAAGACACGTTAGGTGGAGACGAGTTATCGGGCTCAGTACGGGGGAGCTGGCCTGGGTGACGTACTCTGGCCTGGGTTGTACAGGAGGGCAGATGATCGAATGGCCCATGCAGGCCTTGAAATCTGTAACTCTCCAAGACCAGCTTTGAGGCAGCAGCTGGGAGCAGTGACACCTGCACACCGTGAGTGGAGGTGTGTCTGGGGGGAGAGGGGGTCTTGTCTTTTGTATTAATATTTCAGACCCCTAAAAAATGTCCCAGCAATGGCCCGCTTTCAGATGTTGAGAGTCACAGGGGGATCTCTCACCCCTTCCACTGAAATGCAGCCAGCTCTGGGGTGATTAAAGCTGCATCACGCTGCGGGAAGCATGGATTCTCAGCCCCTACTGATCCCCCAACCCACTCCCTGCAGCACAGCGCCCCCTAGCACTGCACTGGGGCAGTAGGGCCGGCAGTGATGGCAAGAAGAGAACACCCCCTTCTGAGCACCCTGCCCCCCCAGGAGCACCCAGTCTCCCATCCAAGCACTAACCCAGCCCTGCCTAGCTTAGCTGGAGTGCTCAGGGAAGCACATGAGGGGCCAGAAGGAAGCCCTGCCAACTGGGGAGAAGCGAGCCTGGACCCCAGAGCCCCTTGCAAACCCTGCCTGGACCCTCCTGAGAGCCAGAGCCCTGAGGGCATCGTCTCTCCAAGGGCTCTTGGCAGCTGTAACCCAGTAGCACCCCCTGGCGGGCTCCGTATCTAATAACACCCTAGCCCTAATTTCTTTGGATTGCTGCACAACCAAGTTGGACCATCATGGATCCGGGAGGGTCAAGAGACAGAAGTCAGGGAATGAGACACGGGGCCTTTCCCCTCCAGGGGGTGCTGGCTCCAGTCCATCTGGCTCAGGGAGTGGGGAATGGGGCACAGGGCCTTTCCCCTATAGGGAGCGCCAGCTCTGATCCAGCCCCAGAGTAGGGGCTGTCTGGCTTGGGGAATGGGGAATGGTTCATGGGGCGTTTCCAATCTAGGGGGCACTGGGTCTTAATCCAGTTCTCATCAGGGCAGGGGCATGTTGGGGGACAGAGAACGGGGGTGGGGGAGAAAGCTTGCCTGGCTGCTATCTGGGTTATACCTGGGGGAGGGGAGCTCTTGGCTGGGGCCTGTTAAGGGCATGAATCCTTCCAGCGAAGGCCCCTCTGGGGCATTAAATCCCCTGGGGAGGGGAGCGCAGGCTGAGCAGGGTGGGGGTCTCTACCCTCTGATCAATGGGACTTAATTGGCCTGATCAACTTGGCAAAGGACCAGGCCCCAGGGATTGTGACCTTCCTGGACAGGGCACCCGGGGATGGACTCCCTGGGTTTGTGCCCCTCCCCCACCTGGCCAGGGGGCCCTATAGCATGGTACCTGCTCTGTCCCGTCCCACCCCCTTCCCCGGGCCTGAGCTACCCCTGTGGCTGGGTCCCTCACACTCTGCTCAGAGTGGGAGCAGCCACGAGGTGGGGCCCAAGGGATGGGTTGGGAGGACGTCACCCCCCCTCACCCTCCAGCCACAGGGAGCTCGCCAGGCCACCAAAACTGTCCAGTAGCCCTCTCCCATCCCATACTGGGGGGGCTTCCCCTCCCCTTCCTCCCCCTAACCGCCCTGCCCCATACTGGGAGGGGCTGTACCGCCCACTCCTCCCCTCTGCCCCATACCAGGAGGAGCTGTACCTCCCCCTCTTCCCCCTTGCCCCATACTGGGAGGAGTTGTCCCTCCCACTCACTCCCTCCCAGGCTCCCACCAGCCCCACACTGAGAAGGGCTCTCTCTCTCTATCCCTCTGCCTGACAGACTCTTCTGCTCTTTACTGGGAGGAGGGGGCTTCTTTTCTCTGGCCAAAGGATGGACTTTCCAAGAGGCAGCACTGGCTAGTGGGTGAGAGCTGGGGCTGGGTTCTCCTGGGTTCTGTCCCGCCTCTGGGCGGGAGTGGGGTCTAGATGGGTAGATCCAGGGTCGGGGGAGTCAGGACTCCTGGGTTCTGTCCCCTCCTGGGGGGGCTGTTGTGCCCTAGGCAGACTCTCCCTGCTGTTATTAATAGGCACCATGTTTGTCGGGGCTGTTGATGCAGGGGGGATCGGGTGTCACGCCAGCGAGGGTAATCTGAGCTGGTAATGGGATCCCAGCGCACCCCATTTATCCCGTTCGTAGGAACCCCCCGAACACAAATACTGCAGGGGCTTTTTTATAATGGGGGGGGGAGCCGGAACACTAGGTGCACGCAGGGGACTGCCCCCCAAACTCTGCTGGTGCCCCTCAATCCTGACCTGCAGCTGCCTGCTGTCCTGGCCCTGTGCCTTCCCACCAAACACAGCTCTGCTGGTGCCCCTCAATCCCGACCCGCAGCCCCTGCTAACGCTCGGGGGGGGGGGGCGCTGCTTGCACACACCCCATGGCAGAGTTGTGTGGGGGAAGAGGGGGGAGCACACAGGACTCTTTGTCCAGCCGGGGCCAGAGGAAGCTGCCTGAAGCTTCCACAAACATCCCTGGAATCCCTGCTGGGCCGGGCCACTCCAGCTGCTGGGGGTGGAGGTGGGGGTGGGTGTCTCTCCCCTTCTCCTGGGCAGAATCCAGGGGGAGCCATCACAGGACTGTATGAGGCCCCCCGACCTCCCCCCCCCCCACTACTGAGGGTTTGGGACCCTTGGCTTTTTTGGAGTCTGGATCCAAATGGCAGGGGGGCAGGGTCCAGATCCCAGATTCACAGCTGGCTCTGTCTGCAGAGGAAAAGGGAGAGCAGCCCCCCCACCCCCGCCTTTGTGGCTGAGCCAACCCCCCTCAACACTGGGGGTTCGGACAGTCAGAACCAGAACTTCTCTCTAGGGTTAGCTACACTGACAGAGGCTGGGCTAGAACCCCGGAATCCTGACTCCCAGCCCCCCATTCTAACCACTAGACCCTATTCCCTCTCCTAAACTGGGACTAGAACCCAGGAGTCCGGGACTCCTCATCCCCCTGCTCTAACCTGCTCGACTCCAGAAGAGCTCAGGAATGCTGAGGAGTTACAACCCCCCTGACTAACTGTGGGGCTGTTTTCATCTTCCCCCATCACCTCCCCAGGGCTGTGGCTCCCAGTGGCTGCATTTATGGGGCTGGCTCCCTCCTCAGCCAGAGAGGGTGCCTGGTGCCCCTCTGCCCCCCTCCCTGCAGGGTGTGTGGGGAGGGGGTTAGCTCAGGTGGCTGCAGGGCAGTCAGGCCGGGAGTGGGGGGCATGCGGGGTGCACATGGGGGTGGGGTCAGCAGCCTGAGCTGCAGGTTTAACATGCCCAGACTGGCTGGAACCAGCAACCCCCCTCCATCGCATGCCGCCAGCTGTGCCCACCTCGTCCTCTGGCACCGTCACGCCGGATTCCCTGGCCAGCGCTGACCCGACCCACCGGGACAGGTTCCAGGGAAGCTGGCGGTGGAGTGGGGAGGGCAAATCCAGCAGGGCAGCCCTGCCCCTGGCTTGGGGTGCGGGGGAGGGGATTAAGCACCAGTGGTTCCCATCAGTCTGGGTTCCCACAGCAGGAGGCTGCCCGGGGGCCTCCAGAGGGTCCCTGCCCAAGTTCCTGGGGCGTCCCATGGGGCTGGACCGCTCCCTGGTACCAGCATGTACCTATGGACCCAGCCAGCTCTGTATCTGCCCCTCCCTAGACTGGACCCATGTGCCCAGAGAGGGTAGGGGAGAGGAGAGGGGGTGGGGGTGCCCAATGGGGACAGGGGAGGGGAGCAGGGGTAGGGGTACCCACAGGGGCTGGGGCCTGGGAAGATACCAAGGATATTTCTCATTCCCAGGGCGCAATGCTCCCTTGTCAGGCCCTTCCCCACACCCAGCTGCCTCCCCTCCCCCCCTTCTCCTCCTTTTGGGGTTGTGGCTTTTTTAACTCTGATCCTGCTTTTCCCTCCTGGGGGAGGGGGAGCAGTGGGAAGCGTCCAGGGCCTGGATGGGGATGGGGATAGGGATGGGGATGGGGAGGGCTCAGTCACAGTGCACAGGAGGTGCCTGTCAGGGGCCTTCAGCTCCAGGGAGCCAAGTATGGGGCAGAGCTTGGCTCCCCAGCTGCTCAGCTCTCCCAAGAGCGCGGAGCTCACCCCCCTGGTGCCCCCCCCCCCGCACATCCGATTCTCCCATAGGCCCAGACCTTTTAGATTTTTGGGGGGTGGGATTGGGAGTCAGGACTCCTGGGTTCTATCCCTGATTGTGGGAATGCTGCGGGGGGGGGGGGGAAGAGGGGGAATGGAATTGTGTCGTACCCAGGGCACTGTTCTGTTCCTGCCCCTTCCTCTGTCCGTGCTCCACCCCCACTCCCCACACCAGGCGGGGAAGGCTCAGGATTCAGGGCCTGGGTAGGGTTCCCCCCAGGGACAGATTGACGGGGGGGAGGGGCAAGGGGCAACATCACCCCCTTGCCCCAGGCAAAATCAATCCCAGCACTGCCCCCACCCTCTGGGTGAGCTAACGGAAGGAGTGAGTCCAGCCCAGACTCAGTCCCAATTTCAGGGAGGGGAGGAGTGGGGAGCTGGTCCCAGGCCAGAATCACAGGGTCAAGATTCCTTTCGCCCCTTCCCCCCATCTCCTTCCCTCCGACCCGGCAGCCA
This sequence comes from Caretta caretta, assembly GCF_965140235.1. Classification (NCBI taxonomy): domain Eukaryota; kingdom Metazoa; phylum Chordata; order Testudines; family Cheloniidae; genus Caretta; species Caretta caretta. The sequence goes on from NC_134225.1 coordinate 18,467,310, forward strand.
TCCACCTCCCTTCCCCTGTCTGACTCATTCCCTCTTCTCCATCTCTCTTCCGCTCCCCCCACCCGTTCTCTTCCCCTGGCCTCAGTCCATGGGCCTGAACCCACCAGATCCCTGCCAAGGGGCGTGGCTGGTGGGTGTGGGCTCTGATGGTTTGCAGGGGAGGGGAGAGTCAGGACTCCTGGGTTCTATTCCCAGCTCTGGGGAGGAGAGTGGGGTCTAATGGGTCAGGGAAGGGGCTGGAAGCCAGCACTCGGGGAGTAGGGAGCAGAATTCTGTCCATATGTCTGTCTTATCTAGGCCACTGCTCTGTTCCTCCCCTCTGGCCATGCAGCACCCCACCCACGGCCCAGGAGGGGAAGGCTCTGGGATTCAGGGCCTGGGTAGGGGGATGCCATTGAGTTCAGTGGGTTCCCCCCAGGGACAGATCTGACTGGGGGGAGGAATGAGAAGTGGCGGGGAGAGGGGCTCCAGCTTGGAGGGGAGTGGGCTCTAGTGGTTAGAGCAGAGGGCAGTTGATTCCCATTATCCCCACAGAAACAAGGAAATGGAAGTGTGAAAAAATAAGAGCTGGGATTTCCCCTGCCTGTCCTGCCTCCTCCTCCCCAGTCCCATCCCGCTATAAATCTCCTCTCCATGCCTTCCACATCCCCCACTCCTCTGCCCCCCAACACCTCCAGGAACAATGTCTGATCCCAGCGCCCTCCCCGGTGCGGTGACTTCACCCATGTGCCCAGGCCCTGCTCCCAGCACCCCTGGGCACAGCAGTGTGGGGTGGGGAAGACTGTGGGTGTGTTTCCCCTGCTTGGGAGCAGAGAGACAGCATAGACCCCTTGGGTCACCACACCCTTTCGGGTGGGGGCGTGTCCGGGGAATAGGGTGTGGCCAGAGCACCACTGTGCTGTGGCTATTCCTGGCTGCTGCAAAGGCCCCAGAGCACTAGAGGGGACCAGCCCCAAAACAGGGGCGGCACAAAGCATAGAGGACCCACTGCCACAGCTCAGGTGCATGGATGAATCCAGGCTAAGAAATCCAGTTCAGGATTTGCTGGTGACCGGTCCACGTGGGACGTATACAGTGGGACACAGCTGGAAGAGCCATTGAGCAGCGGAGTCTGGTTAGCACCAGGAGAAAACGTGGACTGGAATTTTGGCCCCCTGGAACGGAGTCTTGGAGCAGCACCCGCAGGAAGAGGGGAACCTGGGCTGGTTTTCTGTGCCTCTGGAATGGACTTCGATGTGAGCCATTCCTTTCCAGAGGTGGACAGATTCTTCAGCACAGAGGTTCCAGTTAGGGACAGATTCTGGTGGGGCTGTTGGCTGGATCAGGGCATGGCTTGGGGATAATCAGAATCTCCGGGTTGATCCAGGAAAAAAAACAGGGGTGAGCTCCAAATGCAGAAGAAGGGGCAGCAGGGTGGCCTACAGTGATGCCCTCTGACCCATGTGTGTCCTGCCAGGCCTGGGGGCAGGGCTCCCCATGGGCAGAAGAGCAGTATAACACCTGAGACACAGAGAAAGGGGGGCGTGCCTAGAGGAACTTAGGAAGAGATCCGGATAGAGGGATAGATTTGTAGGTTTTATGGCGAGAAGCCATTTGATCACCTCGTCTGACCTTCTGTATAACCCATGGCAGAGAAATCATCTAGTTCCCCTACACTGAGCGCAGTAACTTGGCTTTGCCTAAAAGCTTCTTCCAAAAAGGCATACAGTCTGGACGTGAAGACTTCAAGAGATGGCGAATCCATCATGTCTCTTGGGAGTTTGTTCCAATGGTCAGTGAGGGCGACATCTGGGCCTCATTTCCAGTTGGAATTTGTCTGGTGCCAGCTTCCAGCCATTGGGACTTGTTCTGCTTTTTCGCTGCTAGACTAAAGAGCCATTCAGTACCTGCAATTTTCTCTCTGCAAAGGTACAGATACACTGCAATCAAGTCAATAGAGGACTATGGATAGAGGGATGGATAGATTGGTAGCAAAGGAGTTCAGAGGGAACGATAGATAAATAGAAGTGTGGATGAGTGGATGGATGGATAGGGTGTGGATCTAGGAATAGATAGAGGGAAAGAGGTGGATGGATGGATGGATGGATGGATAGGTAGTTAGAGAGATTTAGATGTGGGGTATGCATGGCTGATAGAGGGATTGGGACAGGGTGGATGGACAGGGGGTGGGATGGATAGAGGGATATGGATGGATAGATAGAGGGGTTAGGATAGAGGGATAGATAGAGAGGTGTGGATGAATGGACAGCGGTGTGAGGGTGGATAGAGGGGTAGGTGGAGGGGTGTGGATGACTGGTTGGATGTGTGGGTGGATGGCTACAGAGGTGTGGGTGAATAGAGAGGTACGGGTTGATGTGACACTCTGTACCTCAAAGCAGCACCCTGGAATCCCCATGCCCACTCTGTCATATAATTAGGGTATATTTCATATAAAACATGCCATGTAAGATATGTAAAAGGTCATGATTTGCTGAAACCCACTGTTCTGTCAAAATATGTATATCACTAAGTGTGTATGAAGTTATGAGATTTTGCTGTATGGTTGTTACTGAAATATGCTGTAAATTTGTAAATGACATACAAAGGAGGGTGAACCACTCCCAGGAGGGTGTTTAACAACCATTAATCAGTACGGGAGTTGTAATCAATGACAGTTGCACAAGACCACCCCGGGGGATTGCTCAACTCTGTGACTCAGCAAAGCCCACCAGGACTTGTCTCGGCTAGTATTTTCGAGGCACACAGACTGAGGGTATTAACTAAGAGATAGTGGTATCATGCTTTTGTCTTTCTCCTCCCCTACCTATGCTTGAAGCATCAAGAATGCTGGAAAGACAAAGACTTCAACTGAGGGGACTGGTCCCGGGCTTAAGGGAGAAGCCGAGAAAGGGACTGAGAGACTTTGTCCGTTGGACCATATGAACTGGAACCATAAACTCACTGAACATTAAATCTCACCAAATGAGGGTCAATCCATCCTCATCATCATATCCACTCATTATACTCCACAACTGAACGTAGCCATTATATGAACATACCCTCATACCTCAATGTCTCTACTTGGACTCGTTAACCTTTTACCCCCAATAGGGGATATTGCAGATTATGTATTCCTTATGCCATCCAATCTTAAACCAAATTTTGCACTCCTTGATAATCTGTACATTATTCCCTGATAACCAGAAACTTTGACGCTTAAACTCTGTACCATTCACTTTTTTTTTAAAACATCTTAATAAAACTTTTGAACTGTAACATCCAGTGGGGAGTGAGAAAACTGCTTGATCTAAATACTCCCTAGTGTAATTGTGTTTAAGATTTAGACCTTGGTAATTATCTCTGACCTTTTATGCCTGCCACTTATAATCACTTAAAATCTAGCTGTCTGCAGTTAATAAAACTGTTTTATGTTTTACCTAAACAGCGTGTTTTGTTTGAAGTGCTTGGGAAATCTCAGCTCAGTTTACACAGGCAGGTAGGTGCATGTTCTCTCCACTTGAGGGAAGGGTGGACTGGTTAATAAACTTACACTGGTCAGGCTGCTGACCAGAGCAAGATGGTATAGCTCTAGGGAGCTGGTGGGGAATCGACCGGTGCTTGTCTCTGTGTGATTCGTGAGTGGCTCTGGGAGCATTCATGCAATCTAGCTGGGTGTGGGTCTCCATATGCTGTTGTGATGAGTGATAACAGCACCTGGAGGGGTTTGCTGCTGGTCAGTAGTAAAGCATTGTGAGAGACAGCCCAGACTGGAGAGTTAAGGGGGCACAGCAGTACCCCATTTCCAGGTTGTATCCCGGGGACTCCGTCACAGTGGATAGAGGGATAGATAGAGAGATGTGGATGGATAGACAGAGGGGTGGGGTAGGTAGAGGGGTGTGGATGGGTGGATGGACAGAGGGGTGAGGGTGGACAGAGGGGTAGATAGAGGGATGTGGATGGACAGAGGGGTGAGGGTGGATGGAGGGGTAGGTAGAGGGATGTGGATGCAAGGACAGAAAGGTGAGGGTGGATGGAGGGGTCGGTAGAGGGATGTGGACGGATGGATGGAGGGGTAGGTAGAGGGGTGTGGATGGGAGGACAGAGAGGTGAGGGTGGATGGAGGGGTCGGTAGGGGGGTGTGGATGGGAGGACAGAGAGGTGAGGGTGGATGGAGGGGTCGGTAGAGGGGTGTGGACGGGTGGATAGAGAGGTGAGAGTGGATGGAGGGGTCGGTAGAGGGGTGTGGACGGGAGGACAGAGAGGTGAGGGTGGATGGAGGGTCGGTAGAGGGGTGTGGACGGGTGGATAGAGAGGTGAGGGTGGATGGAGGGGTCGGTAGAGGGGTGTGGACGGGTGGATAGAGAGGTGAGGGTGGATGGAGGGGTCGGTAGAGGGGTGTGGACGGGTGGATAGAGAGGTGAGGGTGGATGGAGGGGTCGGTAGAGGGGTGTGGACGGGAGGACAGAGAGGTGAGGGTGGATGGAGGGGTCGGTAGAGGGGTGTGGACGGGTGGATAGAGAGGTGAGGGTGGATGGAGGGGTCGGTAGAGGGGTGTGGACGGGAGGACAGAGAGGTGAGGGTGGATGGAGGGGTCGGTAGAGGGGTGTGGACGGGAGGACAGAGAGGTGAGGTTGGATGGAGGGGTCGGTAGAGGGGTGTGGACGGGAGGACAGAGAGGTGAGGGTGGATGGAGGGGTCGGTAGAGGGATGTGGACGGATGGATGGAGGGGTAGGTAGAGGGGTGTGGATGGGAGGACAGAGAGGTGAGGGTGGATGGAGGGGTCGGTAGAGGGGTGTGGACGGGAGGACAGAGAGGTGAGGGTGGATGGAGGGGTCGGTAGAGGGGTGTGGACGGGAGGACAGAGAGGTGAGGGTGGATGGAGGAGTCGGTAGAGGGGTGTAGACGGGTGGACAGAGAGGTGAGAGTGGATGGAGGGGTCGGTAGAGGGGTGTGGACGGGAGGACAGAGAGGTGAGGTTGGATGGAGGGGTCGGTAGAGGGATGTGGACGGGTGGATAGAGAGGTGAGGGTGGATGGAGGGGTCGGTAGAGGGGTGTGGACGGGAGGACAGAGAGGTGAGGGTGGATGGAGGGGTCGGTAGAGGGGTGTGGACGGGAGGACAAAGAGGTGAGGGTGGATGGAGGGGTCGGTAGAGGGGTGTGGACGGGAGGACAGAGAGGTGAGGGTGGATGGAGGGGTTGGTAGAGGGGTGTGGGTGGGTAGAAGGGTAGGTAGGCAGAGAGAGGGGTTGCACTAGACACACAGCGTGTGTGGGGCACATCCATGCAGGAGATCAGTAATGGGGAGTCATTTCCATCACCCACGCTGGGTCACCCCCCTGCAGGAGCACATTCACTCCAGGGTGAGCAGGTCCTTCCTGGGCCCACCCGCCTGCGTGGTGAGCAATGCCCATGGCCCCAGCTCCGCTTGCAGGCTGCCAGAGGGGCTGAGTCATGGACCCGGCAGCTTTTGCTCATAGGTGTGGGAGGATACAGACCTGTCTGTGCACTCCCCCACCCCACCCCACCGCTCCTGAGCCATCTGGGGCAGAAGGAAATAATTGTGTTGTGACCTCGACTGCCTCCTGACCAAGGGAGAGGAGGCGGCTATGCAGTGTGTGTGTGTGGGGGGGGGGGGGGCAGAAGCTCCCTGAGCTGCTCCCCTGTCTGTACTTAGCCCCCTCACCTCACTGGCTAATGTGTGGGGAGGCCATGCAGAGGGTGGCCCAGGTGAGTTGTGTCTCCAACGTGTGTTACACCCAGGGAGGAGGAATGGGTCAGTGAAGGACATGCCACCTGGCAGAGAGCTCAGGGCACAAGGGCCAGCAGCACACGGGGTCCTTTCTGCTTGAGCCTCTCGGGATAGGAGCGTGCAGTGGGCTGGAGAGGGACTGTAGTGGTAGTGGGGATTGGGAGTGTCTGAGTGTGAACACCTGGGTTCTCGCCCCAGTTCTGAGAGGCGAGGGGGGTCTAGTGGTAGAGCCAGGGCAGCTGGGAGCCAAGGGTCCTATTCCTAGCTCCAGGGTGTGTCATTAAGAGCTGGGGACTTGGGAGTTGCATTTGTACCAGCCCACTTGTCCCCTGGTGCGCAGGCCCAGCACTATACTTGGCAGCAGGGTCTTCTGGGTAAAGTACTGCATTGTGGGATAGATTTGGGCAAGCCAGCTAGAACCAAATCAGCTGCTGCCACACTCACTGGGAAGCAACTCTTGTCACCCTCAGCAACACAGGCCGGGAACCTGCCGGCTATCGCCAAAGTGGCTAGACCCAAGGGGCCACTCTGGCAGCGTAAAGTGGGTGCGAACCTCCCTCCTGCAGAGGGTCCTTCCTGGCTGGCATAGGGACTCTGCACCCACCCTGCTCCCAGCACAGGAATGGGGTGGATCGGAGGGATGGCCAGAGCACACTGAGCTGTGGCTGATCTCTGAGCCCCAGGAGCCATAGGAGGAAGAGCATGAGTTAGAGCCGCCACAAGGCGGCTCTAACTTATGCACAGCTGCCAAGTTTTGTGCAGCTCCACATGTGATATTTTATGCAAATGATCCCCTGAGCTCATCGGCATGTCTTCAATGAATTTGCAGGTGCTAATACTCCCTGGGGGCGTGTGCATAGAGCTAAACCTCACTGGGCAGGTATACAAGGCTGGGGCAGGGAGGGAGAGTCCTGGCTCCTCAGTGGCATCTAGCGGCTGACAGAAGGTACAGCAGCTGAGACAATGTGTGTGAGATTTCAGGCAGAACAGTGGGCACGTGTGATAGGGACATATGTGCCATATGGGGAGGCACTGAGAGGCAGGGCCCCAATTATGGGGGGTTTAAAGCTACCTTAACCCCAGTAAGGGCCCCAGTATACAGGGCTTGCAAACCCCTATCTGCAGCTTGGGGGTCTGGTTTCCAATGGGAGCCCAGAGACCCCCAATGTCAGGTCCCTTCACAGCTAGCGCAGGGTCTGCCAGCCAGCTAGCACCTGGTCCCAGTCCGAGCCACACTGGCGCCTGTCCCTGGGGCTGGCTGGGGTATTAGCAATGTCTCCTCTTCCTCCCGCCCAGTCAGGGTGAAAAACAAATCAAGGTGAAAACCCAGCCCAGCCCCTGCTAACCAAAGAAGCCGCTGCAGGAAATAACAGCCAGGAATGTCAAGCTATAAATCGTGTCACCGGCAGATCACAGCTATGAAGTTGGCACAGCAGGAAATCCCTGCTGTAGGTTATTGCCCTCTCTGGATGCTGCCTTTATACACAGGGGACTTATCTAGCTGGGAGGAACAGAGAGTTATTTAGCTACCTTTGGAATGAGCCAGGCAGCAGCTGATTAAGTCTCCTAGCCTAGGAGTGGGGTAGAACTGGCCAACCCTGGCAGTAAGAACCTCCCCCTCCAAAAATTACTGGGCCAGATCCTCAGTTGGTGCAAATTAGTGTCACTCCACTGAATGGGGATCTGGCCCATTGATTCCAATGGAGCAAGGGCCATTTACCCCATGTGGCCCTTTGCATCTGGACCTCTGAGTACAGACCTAATACCCGCTAGATGATCCTTGGTGTGATTGCACTGGGGATGACTGTCCTCTCATTCACACCTGGTGTCAATCAGGAGCCACTCTGCTGGGGTTTGTCAAGTGTTAATCTGGAGTAAGTGAGATGAGAATGGGGCCCCTTGATTTCACTGGAGCTGCTCCTGATTTGCAACCCAGTGAGGAAGTGGGATGGATTCTTCTCTCAGTTAGACGGATGTAAATCTTGAGGAACTCCCAAAACACTGATGGAGTTACTCCAGATCCACACCAGCATAGCTCAGAGCAGACTCTAATCCAGCGGGAGGAGAAACAGTCCCTTTTGTTTGTAGAGCCTCGCCTCTCCTTGCTCACCCTGGTGTGAGTCCAGAGTGACCCCACTGGAGCGGATTTTCCTCCTGCGCCAGTGTATCTGGAGTAACTCCATGGATTCTGATTTCCCTTTCATTCACTCCACTGTAAATCTGGAATAACTCCAGGGGGTCTGATTCTCCTCTCCCCTTGTGTAAATTGGGAATAACCTTATTGCTCCCAGTTCTTTGTCTGGTGGATCCAGACTAACGGTTCGGGCTTCCAGATTTACACCCGGAGAGCTGAGCAGGAGCATTGCTTCAGATTTCAACAGGGGGGACTTTGAGTGCTGGTGCAGTGCCCCCATTCTTCAGAGCCGGGGGGGGGGGGTGAAGCCCCCAAGGGAGGCATGGCATGACAGTGGTCAGCTGGGCCAGATTTGAGTGGCGTAGGACCTCATGCACCAGGTCGCCCTAGCTCTAGGGAGCGGGCGGGGAATCGACTGGTGCTTTTCTCTGTGCGGTCACTCGACCTTAGGGGGGGCGGGTAAGTAACCTCCTTAGCCGAAAATCCTGGGGGCACCTCTGGCGAGAGCCTTGGGGGCGGGGCCTGCTTTCCGGGGTGCTGGTCAGAGTCAATGGTCTGGCAGCCCCTTTGGGCCCTAACCGCGACGAATAACCCTATGGGCCCGCAGAACCCAGTGCTGATGAGCCGCTGTTTATTTCCCTTCCGCTCCGTCTGCCGGCCGCCCGCGGCGTGGAGGCGGCTTTCGTGCATTGCAGGGATGGTTGCGGCCGGCGCTGCCCCTCGCCCTGGCATGTCTGCGGCGCAAAGGAGGCGAGGCCAGGCGCTGCTCCCCGCTGGAACGCGCCGCTGCCCACGCGCGGCCCTGCCACCTCGCAGCGCCTCTCGTCTTCTGAATGACTCCATTCATGCGGCCCCGCCCACCGCCGCAGGCCCCGCCCCTTCCCCCTTGGAATGTCTGGAAGGCCGCCACCCTTGCTATTGGCCGGCCAAGGCCGGTGGGCGGGGCGCTGGAGGTGGCGGTATAAATAGGGAGCCGAAAGGAGCCGGCGCAGATGCTGTTCGGGGTGGCTGGGTGATGCACGTGCTCGGCGCTTCGGCGGGGTTTGCTGAGCGGCGGCGGCGGCGGAGCTCGGGCTGCCGGGCTGCTCGGATCCGCTGAGCCCTCGAGGCGTCCTTTCCTCTGGCCCGTTGAAGTCCGCGATGGAACAAGCGTCTCTGCTCAGCTTTGTTTTCCTGCTGTGCCTTGCGCTGGTGAGGGGGGATCTTCCGGCTCCTCCTGGGGATGGGCGGGCGGATCCTCAGCTGGTGTAAGTCCGTCGCTCCCGTTGACTCGAGGCTGACTCTCACCGGCCGAGGGGCTCGCTTTGGGGGCGTCTAAAGTCTGCGCCGCTGTCTAGGGAGCCGGTTTCCATCTGGGGCAACTTCTGAGGGATCCCAGCTAAGGAGCTGGGTCCTGTTGAGACCTGATCTGGCCTTTCCTCGCCTGGACTTCACGCAGCGCTGGGTGTTCTGCAAACCTGGCTACTGACGTGTTTTTTCTTTGAGGTGCTTAACTTTAGGTTCCTGAATCTGGGGATTTTTCTCCTCGATGCTCCTCTCCATCAGTGGGCGTGACACTGGTTTAGGTTAGCTGAAGATCCGGCCTTCTGAGCTCACTTGCTTTGGTGTAAACCTGGAGTCACTTCCTGTGCTGCTGCTCTAGATTTAAACTAGTGTAAACAAGATCAGGAGTCACTCCAGTGGGATCTGTGCTAGCCTGAGAGCAGAATTTGATCCTGAGGTGTTTGGTTTTTTTCCTTCTAAATTACTTCCCTACATCCCTTATCTCGTCTCTGTCTCGATGGTGGTGACTTTGATCCTGGCTGGATTTTTATTGTTGAGGTTTAGTGTGTGGGGGGAATGCAGATCCTCTGAGAAATGCAGCTGCACCTAGGAAACTATTTTAGTGCCACCTCCCATAAAAAGAGGCCTGGCTCATCCATCCCAAAATAGTCCCTCTTTGAAGTGCTTGCCCAGCTTTTTGGGGGGAGGGGAATGTTTGGACTCAGCAGGGCTTGTCTGTTTAAAACCTCCAAAACCTTTTTGTAGGACCTACAAAAATGTTGTTGTTCTGTCCCTCTTCCCCACCACTAACATGGTGTCTATTCAAAACCAGCTGGGACTCCTTTTTTTCTAGGTCTTGCCAAAATATTATCCCTCATCCAAGGGCTTTCTTTGCCTGTAGGTGGCGTGTCGTTGCCCTCTGCAGTGTCTTTGCCCCCCCAGCCCACCCCATTGTGCTCCTGGGGTCAGCATGGTGCTTGATGGCTGCGGGTGCTGCAAAATCTGTGCCAGGCAGCTGAACGACGACTGCAGCAAACACTGGCTGTGTGACCCCCACAGGGGGCTGGAATGCAACTTTGGAGCGGACCCGTTGGCCAGCAAGGGCATCTGTCGGGGTAAGCAGGGTGCTGGGACTGGCACAGGGTGTGTGGGGTGGGGGGCACATCCTCATTTACTTTCTGTCTACATCTCTGGGGGGGTACCCTGATTCCAGGTCATCAGGGAGGATGGGGGGGCAAATACCCCCATCCCAATATAAACTCTGCTTGTGACAATCCCCCCACCCCAAAAGAGTGAGATGAACCCCCACATACAGACCCTGCTGGCAACACCCCCCTCCCTCTGGTTCTTGAGCTAAATAAGAGGATCTTTTTTTAATGTAGGGGACAATGAACTCTTTTCCCCTCCTCCCCCACAGTCCAACAGATCTAGCCCCTGCCCTCGCCTAGGAAAGGTGTTAATCGGGTACCACATTGGCATGGAGGAGGTGTCCACCTGTCTGAACTGGTGGAATGCCCATCCCAGGGGTAATGACAGGGCCTAGGGTGTCTCCTGGAGCCTCCCTGTCAAAGAGCAAAGTGGTGTTACTGTAGGTCCTTCAGTAACCGTGCCCAGCTGATGCACTGCACAGGGCAGGTGGGGAGAGGGCCCAGCTGCCTGGGGAGGTGGCATCTCTATACCGAGAGCTAGTGGAAGGACTGTGCTGCCTCCTGCCCCCCATTAAGGGAGCTCTGGGGACAGCCAGAAACCCCCCCTGCCCCCAGTGGGGATCTAATGCTCATTCCCTCTTGGGGGGAGTTGTTCTAGGCTGCAGGGGTGGGGGGCTGGTCAGGGGGCAAGACACAGGGCCATGGCAGGGCTGGAGGAGGTGTCTGGGGGTGGAAGGTTCCAGGCAGGTGGGGAGAGGAGCCCAGGACAGTGGAGGGGGCCTGTCACTGGTGCTCTACCAGCCCCTGTGATTGACTGACCCACACCCCACCCGCCCCAGCACCAACTTCCCAGGCTCTATTCCAAGCGGGGGGGTTCATGCCAGCCCCATGGGGCAGTGGGATGGGTGAGTGCCTGCCCCACAGGAGTCCAGGATGGTGTAAATGGGGGGGACAGGGGTCTCCCTTTGAGCTCTCACTGGCTGAGAAGGCAACCCGGCTCAGGGTGTCTTGAAAACCCATCTCCCCTGCCATGCTGGAGCTGACTGCCCTGGGGAGACTGTCTCCCTTGATCACGTGTGTGTCATTAATACCCTGGAGTGACAGAGGATGGGGGATGGCTGGCTTAGGAGTGGGGACCAGTCATATGGGAAACTGGTGATACACATGTGCTTCTCTTGGATTCAACCCCCATGTACATCTGGAGGGCAGGGCAGGGGGCATGGCACAGAGCCCAGAAAGAGAAGTTCATTCAGCAGCCTGTTCAAGCATGGGGAGACCGAAGAGCAAGGCGTCCCCCCTGCTGGCTTGGGGTGGGAGAGCGTCGCTGACCTGTGCCCCCCTGCCCCAGTGTGGATGGGCTCGGGCCCAGGTCCAGAGGGGTGGTGGTGGGAAAGCTGGAGCCTGTGAGCTCAGGGCTCAGGAATGTGTCCAGGAGAGTGAAAAGCCGGGCCAGGGATCCAGAGCCAGCCACATTCCTGCAGGGATTGTACATTTGCCCCTCCATCCTTGGAAATCTGCCCCCCCTCACCCTTTTCTCCTGTGGGGGTGGGGGAGGTAATTTTTCCCCCGCTCCTGGCGGGCAAGGGAGCCTGAATCCAGCATGAGGGTCTTTTTTTTTTCTTTTCCCCTGCTGTTGCAACACGATCCATTCCTGGCCCTTGTGATCCCGGCCCACATCCTGTTTTCCAGAGCTATTTAAAGCTGGGGCTCCTCTCTAAAATCTCTTGCTCCTGGGCCCTTAAGGGGAGCAGCAGCCTCAGTCCCTGCTCCAACACTTGGGTCTGGCCCAATGGTGTGGTCTAAGGATGAAGCACCTGTACTCCCCTGCCCCACACACCCTCCCTCCCCCCCAAGATCCATCCATGTCCTTCATCCTGCAAGGTCACTCAGCATCAGCAGCTCCCATTGGCCTCTCCAGGGCCTGGAATGCTCTGGCGATGGGCTGTGAATTCCCTTAGAGGTGAGGTTCCTTCCTTATTTTGGGGGGCACCCTAGTCACCACGCTTAAAGGACCCCTGCCACAGGAGGGGGCTCCAGCCATGGACCTCTGATGGGAATGGTCCAATCCTGAACCATGCTGTGCCCCCCCTTAACAGGCTTGTCCCCCCCCAAGTCCTCTCTAGTCCCCAGTGCAAGATGCCCCAAGTCTCCTCTAATCAAATCTGATGCCTGCACAACAATCCCCAGCTGGGCATAGGCCTGTGCCAGGAGGTAAGGGCATGGATGCCCAAGCACCATGCTATAGCTGCACCAGGGTGCTGCTGACCCCCAGTCCGTGTGGAGCAACTGATGCTGCAAGTTGTCTAGCCACTGCCATGGTTCTGCCCCTCTCCCACAGTGCAATGCTTCTGAGCAGCAAAGTACCTGGAGACCCTTGCTGCTCTGGGGCCACAATGCCAAGCCAGCATGTGGCTTTGGAGGGGTGGGGGAGTTAAGAGCTGGGCAGACCAGCAGTGGGTTCCTAGGACATTTTGCTATCTTGACATGAAAGAGGTGGAGGGATCCACTAGGGAGTGGGTGCCCCTCTTGGGCAGCTGACTAACGAGCCTCTTGGGGGCCCTGCTGTGTCCCCAGCCAAACAGGAAGGCCGGACATGCCAGTACAACGGGCGGATCTACCAGAACGGTGAGAACTTCCAGCCCAGCTGCAAGCACCAGTGCAGCTGCATTGACGGTGCTGTCGGCTGCCTGCCCCTGTGCCCCCTGGAGATGCCCCTGGCCTCCCTCAGCTGCCCTGACCCACAGCTGCTCAAGGTGCCCGGCCAGTGCTGCAAGAAGCTTGTGTGCGGCAAGGGGGCCAAGAGGTTTGGGGAGGCCTCCTTTGAGGGCAGGGAGACCAACAGCAACGAGCTTGTCTACGTGGGCAAGGATGGGCACTGGAAGAACCTGCCAGGTGAGTGCATGAGGGGTGGGCACCAGATAAAGGGCTGGGGAGGGGGTGCCCACCCACCAAGGAGCCCAGGATGAGATGCCAGGGCTGGACAAGAAGTGGTGGGTGTTGTGGGATAACCCCTGATTTGTAGGGTGCTATCACCAGCTAGCAACAAGCTCAAGTCTGATGTACCCGTCCTGGTAGGGTGACTAGGAATGGTGCTTCACCCACCTCCCCAGGCTAATGCTCTCCAGCTCCTCCTGTCATTTAGCCTGGGAGAAAATCTCTCCTCCCTCCCCCAACCAGCAGGGAACTTCCTCAACTGGCAGAAGGGCTCTGCTCTCACACTAGGGAATGGATCAGGGCACAGCCAGAGCCTGTTGTGCTGCGGCTAGTCTCTGCTCCCCAGGGACCACAGAGGGGCAGAGCGTAAATTAGAGCAGCCTCTAGGCGGCTCTAAATGCACATCTGTGGCTGGACTGGAAGGTATCTTTGCCTCCAGTTTCCCCACATTGCATAGGTTGGGTGGATGCTTCCGTGCATACTTCATTTAGACTGGGACCCTGCTGGCTGCAGTAGGAACATAAGGCTGGAGGCTCGTCCCTGCCCCAAGAGTTGGAAATCCACATTGGCTGTTTGAGTGCCCGGGAATGGCAGGTGCTGTGGTCAATGGCACCCAAAGGGCTCGGTTCACAGCTGCTGGGAAGCAGTGGCAAAGTTAGTAGGAGGGTGTGGGGAGCAGGGCATGGCAGCCTCTAGGGATAAGTGTGGTGCCTTTTCAAGTGGATTATGCAATTGACAGGAGGGGGCACCTGCCCCCAATTTTCCCGTGGGGCTGGAGAGTGCGCTTGTCTGGCAGCAACAGTGCCTGTCCCCAGGGCTGGGCCTGGCTCCCTGCTCCTGGTGTTGTGATGTGGTGCACAGGGTCAGGTGGCACCCCACCATCATCCCCAAGGGCCAGCGGGGCCAAACCTGCATGGCACTGTGACCCCATGTGCCAGGCTGCAACACAGGGAGCTGAACCCAGCCCCATGGGCAGGAGCTGCTGCTGGGTGCCCCACCAGTGACCTGTTGCACCCCCGGTTGCAAATCCTGGCTTGGCCACCCCTCAAGAGGTGGCCCAACGGCCATCAGCTGAATTCCCCTCCGCAAGTTCAAGAGGGCAGCAGAGGAAGCTGAGTAACCAGCCCCTGAATCCAGGGGTGCTGGGTAGGCAGAGTCCCTGGGGCAGTGCAGGACTTAGGGTCTGCTGTGAAGGGGTCATGAGCACCTGCACTTCCATTCTCCCCTTCTAGGACCAGCTCCAGAGTTGGGAATGGGGCAGGACAGAGACGGCAGCTTTAGTCGGTTGCCCTATATACCTTGCAGCTCATGCCAGCTTCTAGGCCTGGCTTTGGTGCGGGAGCGTGTGACTGAAGGGCAACCTGAAATTCCCAGGTCCTGGCTTGATGGCAAGCACCCCCTGCTGGTGAGCCTGTGTATTAACTGGGCTCCCTGTCTCCTTCTCCAGCCTGGGCACCTCTGTTCAAGGCCCAGTCGGTGCTGAGGAAATGCCTAACCCAGACTACGGACTGGTCTCCCTGCTCCAAGACCTGTGGCCTGGGTGTCTCCACCCGGGTCACCAACAACCGCCAGTGCAAGCTGGCCAAGGAGATGCGGCTGTGTCAGATCCGACCCTGCAGCCAGCCTGACTTCACCAAGCTGAAGGTGGGGCTGGGATCCCTACCAGTGGGGGGATAGGCTGGGAGGCCCTTGACCTTGCCAAGGGAGGTGGGGACAGCCCCTAGAAGTGGTATTGGAACAAGGAGCTTGCTATCCTAGCAAAGGACTCCAGTGGGGTGGGGGTGTTTCAAGAGGGGCTAGGAATCAGGACTCTTGGGGGGGGGGGGTATCTCCTGCTCCAGGGGAGTGGCATCTAGTGGTTAGAGCAGAGCTGGTAGGGGAGGACTCTTGAGTTCTCTCCCTGGTGCTGCCACTGGCTCACTGTGACCTTGAATCATAGAATATCAGGGTTGGAAGGGACCTCAGGAGGTCATCTAGTCCAACCCCCTGCTCAAAGCAGGACCAATCCCCAATCAAATCATCCCAGCCAGGGCTTTGTCAAGCCTGACCTTAAACTTCTAAGGAAGGAGATTCTACCACCTCCCTAGGTAACGCATTCCAGTGTTTCACCACCCTCCTAGTGAAAAAGTTTTTCCTAATATCCAACCTAAACCTCCCCCACTGCAACTTGAGACCATTACTCCTTGTCCTATCCTCTTCTACCACTGAGAACAGTCTAGAGCCATCCTCTCTGGAACCCCCTTTCAGGTAGTTGAAAGCAGCTATCAAATCCCCCCTCATTCTTCTCTTCTGCAGACTAAACAATCCCAGTTCCCTCAGCCTCTCCTCATAAGTCATGTGTTCCAGACCCCTAATCATTTTTGTTGCCCTTTGCTGGACTCTCTCCAATTTTTCCACATCCTTCTTGTAGTGTGGGGCCCAAAACTGAACACACTACTCCAGATGAGGCCTCCTCAATCTCAAATAGAGGGGAACAATCATGTCCCTCAGTCTGCTGGCAATGCCCCTACTTATACATCCCAAAATGCCATTGGCCTTCTTGGCAACAAGGGCACACTGCTGACTCATATCCAGCTTCTCGTCCACTGTAACCCCTAGGTCCTTTTCCGCAGATCTGCTGCCTAGCCATTCGGTCCCTAGTCTGTAGCGGTGCATTGGATTCCTCTGTCCTAAGTGCAGGACCCTGCACTTATCCTTATTGAACCTCATCAGATTTCTTTTGGCCCAATCCTCCAATTTGTCTAGGTCCCTCTGTATCCTATCCCTGCCCTCCAGCGTATCTACCACTCCTCCCAGTTTAGTATCATCTGCAAATTTGCTGAGTGCAATCCACACCATCCTCCAGATCATTTATGGAGATATTGAACAGCTGGGGAAGATCCTTCCCCCCTCAGTTTATCCATTTGTCAACTGGAGATCAAAAGGGTTGCTAAAGCCCCATCGCCACATGGAGGCTGTATCCAGGGCCCAACACAGCACTAAAGGCGGGGGCAGGTCTGGTGTAGAGCTAAGGGGCTGATGCAGGGTCACACTGGGCTGGCTTCTGGGGGTTGGGGGATGCAGGTCAGGGTCATGAGGGTCTAGACCCTCTGCTGGTATAAATGGCTCCATTGAAGTCCAGGTTTCCCCGCTAGGGAGCTGGAGACTTAGCCCAGCCTTTGAGTGATGGGTTGGATCCCAGCCAGTGCTGGGAGTGTCTGTCCTGCCACAGGCAAACTGTGCTGAGCCCCAGTGCACCCATTCCTAGGAGTCCCTCCTCATATCCCCTCCCCAGACACAGCTGAGGCCTAGCATACTCATTCCACTCTGGGTGCATCCAACTGAGTCCCCCCATCCCCCTCTTGGCTGAGACCTGGCAAACTCATGCCACACTGCAGCTGTAGATATTGGGGCCCTTATAGCTGTCTGACATGCAGGCAGCTCCTACTCCCGCCACATTCTCCCTTCCCCCTCCAGCTGCATCTAACTGGGGTGTTTCCCTCCCCCCCGCAGAAGGGCAGGAAGTGTCTCCGGACCCAGAAGGCGCAAGAGCCAGTGCATTATGCCTATGCCGGCTGCAAGAGCCTCCGCAAGTACCAGCCCAGCTACTGCGGCTCGTGCCTGGACGGGCGCTGCTGCGTGCCCCTGCGCACCCGCACCCTGGCTGTGCCCTTCCACTGCCCCAATGGGGCCTCCTTCACGCACAGCGTCATGGTGATCCACTCGTGCCAGTGCGGGCCGGCTCACTGCCAGCCCCTCAACGAGCCTGCCATGCATCCCCAGCACCGGCTAGATGAAGATACACACAAGTTCCTGGAGTGAGCTGTGCTGGCAACCCAGAACGGGCGAGGTCCTGGCGATGGCATGGCGGGAGGGATGCCCCCTGCTCAAAGGACACTTTAAGGACTGGATCTCAGCCCTAGATTGGGGGGTCTCTAAGCTGATGGGTGGAGGGCAGGCCTAGGGAGCTATTGACCCACATGGCAGCCCCTTTCTAGCCTGTATTTCCACTTGTGACCTCCCCCATTTCCTATCCCATGGTGCCTCTTTCCACCTGTGCCCCTTCATGTGCCCCACTTCCCTTACCTACCCCATGGAACCCTGCTGTGCACCCCCACTTCCTCCTGGGGGTGGGAGTATCTCACCACATCTTCCCCCCAACCCAACACACTGTCTGCCTCTGCCTTGTGCACACTCATTGCCCCCTGGTGGTGAGCCCCCAATGGACACCCTCTCCATCCCTGGTGGAAGAGATTAGGTGTCATTTGAACCACATGGGGGGCAATATACAGCTGCCCCACCCTCTAATAATCCAAAGGGTTCTTCTCTCTCCCCCCAACCTCATTAAAGCACTTTTAATTATACCCTGGATGCCAGGAGCCAAGGGGTTGGTGGTCCCATGGGAAGGATGCATAGGAGGGTGTCTAAAGAGTTTCATGCCTGTTCTATCGCCCCCTGCTGGGCTGTTTTGTACTCACAGGCACAGCAATGTTGCACTTGCTGGTGGGGAGGGGGAGAATTGTTTAGGGGAAATTGTTTTGTTTTTCTTTAGCACACACCCAGCTTCAAACTCAGCTTGGAGCGATGGCTGTTGGCTTCATAAGGAAGCCCATCTCATCTGTCACCCCTTCTTGCTGTCTTCCCCTCCTTGTTAATTAACGATGCCTGCTTTCTCTCTCCCCCTCCATGGGGGGGATGGAGGGGGCAATTTATAGTGACTGTCACCATGATTGAAAGTCCTTTCTCTCTCTTGCTGGCGGGTATAATTGCTTTGTGGGGGAAGGGGTATCCCCAGACCCTCTGCAAACTCATATCTCCATCAGAATGTGTTTCTCTTTTCTTCCCCCCACTCAAAAAACAAAAACAAACAAACAAAAAACTGGAAGGGAGTTTAGAAGCTGGTATTCTGCTCCAGTTGCTGGCTGGATAACTAGCTGCAAATGTCAGATCTGGATCCACCAAACCCTTTAAAGTTTATGGGGCTCTTCTGAACCACCCCACCAGCCCAGCTGTCTGTTCTCTGCTTAGTTTGGCTTAGAACAGGAATGGCATATGAGGGGAGGGCAGCTCTGTTTCTCTCATAAATACCCTCCCCCATCATCCTGCCACTATCTCCCGATCCAGAGGAGTTTATTCAGGACTCCCCCTTCAGTGCATCTAACTAAGCTTGGCAGCATTCGATTTTAATTTCAATAGATAATGCTTGTTTGAGTTTTTAAAAAAAGACTCTTACAGTTGTGGGAAATTATGGAGGGGGATCAGACAAGGGGGGGGGTCAGATGCTAATTACAGTAGATGTTGAGATTCGAAAAGTTAACGGTGAACAAGCTTTAAAACACAAATGGCCAACACCCTATGTCAAACTCTACACAGGAAACTGCCTTAAATCAAACTCAGGAGTTCTCAAGCAGCGCGTTTCAGCTGTGGCCGGTCGTCACTGATAACTGACCTGTACCAAAGCTATTTTTTTGTGGGTTTGTGTGGCTGGTGTAATTCATGTTTGCTGACATTTATCCCTGGAAATCGAATCCTCCCAAGCCACCCTGAGCAGCGTTGTCGCCCTCTCGGGCCTCATCCATGGGCAGGGGCTCATAAGTGCTACACCGCAGTCAGAATAGCCACTCCTGTTTCTAGATTCCCTGCTTTTGCCCTGGTTGGGGGCATCTCATCAGAGGCAGCCTCCCCTTGTCTTGTGAGGTTAAGCAGGTGCTAAACTAAAGAGTTAATGGTGCTTAGTAGCCTGGGGGTGGGGCTACGGGGTCTCTGTTCTATGTCCAGGTCAGTGGCTACCTGCCAGCCTGGCTGTTTCTCTGTGTCTAAGGTGTACGGAGCCCGGTTTATGGGGAGAGGTGATATGTATTTATCACAATAAAAGCTGCTTATTTTTTTATTTTTGGATATAACTAATGGAGTCTAGGGCTTGGCGGGTTTATTTGTTTTGTTTTTTTAATTTACACAATAAAACAAAGTTTATTTTATAGAAAACTCAGCTGTGGCTAGTTTGGAGGTTTGCTTGTTTTTTTTTCCCCAGTGAGTGTCTGCACCCCGGGGCAGAAAGAAGAGCAGGTGCTTCTGGGCTGCAGCTTGCCCGAAGGATCAGGACCCTTAGGCTTGATCTAAGCAACAAGCTGGACTGATTAGATCACGTTCATACTAGCAGCCCTTTCCCCCTACTGCTATATCACCAAAGCACTAGTCGTGTGGATATGGCTGGCCGTGAGGTCTAGTGAGTGGATCACCAGGCTAGGTGCTGGTCCCAGCTCAACCATTGGCTTGCTGGGTGACCTTGGGCAAGTCACGTCCCTGCTCCGTGCCTCAGTTTTCCCATCAGTGCAATGGGGATAATGATCCCAAACTCCTTTGTAAAGTGCTTCAAGAGCTACTGCTGGAAAGTGCAAGGTAAGTTAGGGGTTGCTATACTGGCAAAAGGGCTCCCAGTCTGGCTGCAGCAGGGCTGTGCACGGTGCTGCTACAGTGAAGCCTGCCCCACCCTTGACCAGAGCAATCTATCCTGGTAACAGGGCAGCTCTGCAGGCAAAGTGAGTCTATGCTAGGAGCTCATGCCAGCAATGCTCTGTCCTCACCACACCCCTGAGTGATGCCAGCAGAAGTCAGTAGCGTAGACCTGGTTTAACTCTTGGAGTTGTAGTTATGCCTAGGATCTTAGCTGTGGGCCAGGCCCCCAGGGGGCTAGGTGCTGTACAGTATCAGGTGTATTACAACAGTGCCTAGGATCTCAGCTGTGGGCCAGGGTGCTAGGTGCTGTATGTTATTTGGTGTATTACAGCAGTGCCTAGGAGCCCTGCCATGGACCAGGCCCCCAGGGGGCTAGGTGCTGTACGAACACAGACCAGAATGACACTCCTTGCCCCACAAAGGTCACAGTCCCCATAGAGTTCTGTCCCCAGTGTGGGTGCTGCCTGGGTGATGCAGCTTTCACATTGAAATAGGAGCATGCACATTTGGGGGTAGGTTATACAGGTTTAATCCAACGGGTGTAACTCTGCCTGGATACTCTTTTTTTATGTAGGTTTAAATCTAGCACCGGCCTGGGCTGAACAGGGGTTTTTGTATAGCGGGGGGAGGGGGTTATACCGAGGCTGCTCATTCAGTTATAATCTTTCCTAGCCCTTTCCAGGGGTAGATCTGAGTGCTTTACAAAGGAGCTCAGTGCCATCCCCATTGTATGGATGGGGAAACTGAGGCACAGAGTGGGGGGAAGTGACTTTTCTGAGGTCACCCAACAGGGTGGGCAGTGCCAGGCCAGCACTGTACCCACTAGGCCACTCTGCTTCCTCTGAGTAAGGATGCAGTTTGAGCAGGATGAAGGTGTGCTCATAGATTCCAAGGCCAGAGCGGACCACAGTGGTCACGTGGTCTGACCACCTGCTTAACACAGGCCGTAGGATGGCCCTGAATTAATGCCCGTTGAAGTGCAAAAGCTGGGGTTGAGCTGCAGCATGTCTCTCCTAAAAACCATTTAATCTTGATTTAAAGATTTCCAATGAGGGAAAATCTGCTCCAGCCCTGGGTGAGCTGTTCCAATGGTGAATGACCCTCACTGATACCAAAAATGGTTCTTTATTTTTGGTGTGAATTTTGTCTAGCTTTAACTTCCAGCCGTTGGATTTCGTTAGATGTTTGTCTGCTGCACTGAAGAGCCCATCAGCAAATTTCTCTTTCCCCTGTAGGTACTAACAAATGGCAATCTAGTCACCCCTTCAACCGCCTCCTTGTTAAATTAAATAGATTGAGCTTCTGGAGTCTATCACTAGAAGGCAGGTTTGCTAATCCTTCAGTCCAGAAGTCCCCAAACTGGGGGGCATCCTCCTGGATGGGTGTGGAGGGCCTTGGTCAGCCCCCATGAGGGTGGGGAGGGAGCACCACCCAGCCCTGCCCCATCCCCAGCTCCCATCCCCACGTATGGCTCTGCATTGGCCAAGGGCCCAACTGCTGGCCCCCACTACAGCCTGGCTGCAACCCTGCTCCTGCCCCCAGCCTCGGCCCCTGGCCCTGGCTCCCTTCCCTGCCTGGGACTGAGAGCGGAGCTGCGCCTGGGTGCTGCTGCTGCTCCTCCTTTCCCATCCCTAGCCCTCGCCCCCTTCCCCCATCCATGTCCCCCAGCCGCAGCCCTGCTCCTGGCCTGGGCCCGGCGTGGGGGGTATGGACAGGGATAAGGAGGGGTGTGACCCTTAAAAGTTTGGAGATCACTGCTCTAGTCGTTCTGCTGGGTCATCTCTGAATCCTCCCCCATGGCCCCGCAGCCAGCCTTCTCAAACTGTGGCAACCAGAACTGGCCATGTTATTCCAGCAGCGGTCACACCGGTGCCAAACAGAGGAATTGAATGTCCTTGCTATGGATCAATACTTCCTGTTTACACAGCCACGGGATTGCACTAGCCCAAATAACGGGCTAAGCTATACAGGTGCCTAGGGTTGCCAACTGTGGTTGGACAAATTCCTGGGGGTTTCATCACATGTCATAATCTTTAATTAAAGATTAACCTTTAATTCCTGGAGACTCCAGGACAATCCTGGAGGGTAGGCAACCCTGCTGGTACAACTGGGCCCATACTGGGGGGGGGGGGTTGTACCCCAGTTTCCAAAGGGATTGTAGTTAATACTGCTTCGGGCTCTGTCTGTCTACTGGAGATGCTTGTGTCTGTATATTTAAGCAGGTTAAAGGACTAGAGTCCAGGTATGGGCCAGCACAGGTTTTAACTAACGAGTTCTAAGCCCCGTCTACACTAGGAGGGGCTCACTGGCAAGGTGCTAATACCCCCTCAGTGAGGAAAACAGGCTCTACAGGCAACGCACAACCACTCTCGCACAGCTGTGTCTACACTAGGGCATTTGCTGGTCTAGAAACGTCCCCCGTCCCCCCCCCCGACAATGCTATATGGGCATACATTACTAAAATAGACCTGGCTTAGGGCAGCGGCCCCCATGCTGTTTGCTGAGCAGCCCCTGGAGTAGGAACGCTCCCCCGCAGGGGGGATGCATCAGCAGTGAGAGACGATGAACGTGTCATTCCTCACCCACCCAGACGGAGAATGGAGCAGGCAGGACAGATGCCTGATGCACGGCTGGGGGGCACCCCAATGCCACGGTGATGGACGTGGTATAAGGACCTGTTGAGACTAGGGTCCTTCTCAGATTGGGCCTGAGTGAGGGTGGTTGGGGGTTGGGTTAGACCCTCCCCCTCTAGTGGTGGTGGGCCTGATGGGCCTGATTCAGCCCCGGCCTGCAAACCTGGCTCTTAGCTCAGGCCCCAGGGGCTCACGTGTTAAGAGCCAGGGATCCTAGGTTCAGCTCCTGAGGGGGGCCATGGCCCAGTTTAGGCCTGGGTGAGGGAGGGGAGGTGCCCCATGGCTTGGCCTAGGTCATTCCCAGGGGGTGGTATTCTGTTAGGAGGGAAGAATCCCACAGCCCAGCCTTTGCTTGTGGAGGTGACAGGACCTTTTTGAACTACAGCTCCCCCCCCCTTTGCTCCTGCAATGATGACGCACACCCCAGCTGAACCCGCAAAGCTCAGGGCCGAAGCCCAGGCCCCGCCCAAGGAGCCGATGGTGGCGGTAGCAGCAGGCTCTTACCCACTGGCGCAGACCAGCCCCTGGGGCAGGAGTCACAACCCTCGCGGCCCCGCTGGTGGGTGGCAGCTCTGGGGCTGCTGCAGCCGCTGCCTGCTAGGGGAGAAGCCGGACATTTCGTCCGAACGGGTTCAAACGCACGGGTGCAGGGGGCGGATGAGCTGGTGGTTGCTTGAGTTGTGGCTGTTTTTAGAGATGCCCCTTGTGTGGGGCTGGGGTTCCCAAAGGGCTCAGCCAGCAGCAGCTCCCCAAGACTCCAGGGCATTTCCCCCACCCCCGGCATTGAGAACAACTGTACCAGGGCCCGGAGATGCCAGGGGTGGGGGGGGGGTGCGTGTCACACTGCAAAACAATCTGGGAGCAGCTGAGTAGCGAAGCAGCCCCCCCCCCCCCCAGTAAGGCCAATGTCAGCAGCATTGACAGCACCCCAGACCTCCAGCTAGAGCCCTGACGTGTACTTGGGGGCCCACAGTCACATTGCACCTTGAGCTACCAGTGCAGGGAGGGCCAGCTCCCACAGCTGGCCTGCTGCAGTGTGTGGGTTTGCACATGCATGGGCTGCATGTCCGCGTGTGTGCACGTGTGACTGGCCGAGCAGGCCTGCAGCGGGTGTGTGCACACGTGTGTGTTGCAGGAGCTGACAGCAGGTGGTGCTGTCGCTTTACAAACCTGTGTGAGGGGCCCAATGATTCTGAATTCCAACACCCCCCCACATACACATACACCCCACACTCCCCCGCTGGACCCCAGGGAGGCAAATCTGGACTGTTCTGCCTTGAGGCATCTGTGGGGACAGAGAGGGTGAGGCGGGGAGGGCAGTGCTGAGAGCCGGCACCTGGCTGCGGGCGGGGTGGCCGTCTGCATGGTGATGGGGGTGGGGGGGGCCACCGGCTGCCACCCAGCTCTCTGCATTTGGCAGGGGGCTCAGTCAGAGGCGTCTCCAATAACATGCCCCGGACCCCTGCAGCCCAGAGAGACTGAGAGTACCAGCCTCCGCCGGGCAGCTGGACAGGGACGGGCATGGGGGCGGGGGGGGGAGTCTCCTGGGCTCCTGCGGGGTGCGGTGCCCCCTTGCTTGCCCTCCCTGCCCAGGCTGAGATGCCTGCCTCTCGGAGACAGTGGCCATGTCCATGCAGTGCGCTTGGTCCCCTGCCCTGGCATCCGGGTGACTGCCTCTTACGAGGGTGGGGGATGGAAGGGAAGAGGCAGTGGGGAAGGGATATGGGGCGGGAGAAAGGGAAACTCAATCTGTCCGGGGAAACCTTCCTAGCAGTGCAATCTCTGCCTTGGGGTGTGGATGGAACAGTCTCCCAAGGGAAGGGCTAGTGTGTGACCCCTGCGGTACAACCTGGGCTGGAAGAAACTGTCTCCTGTTTTATATGTTTAGTCCATGTGCTCTGGCAAACATAAGTCCAAGCATCATGTTGGTGGGGGCGGGCACTGCTGAGTCCCAGGGTTGAGTAATTCTCATTGAATTGCTAATTGTCATTCACTTGGCTGCACAATGGCTGGTGATGGTTGTGTAGCATCCACCCAGCCATTCGGTCAAGTGCCTTGTTGTTTCTGGGGAGATGCCTTCTGAGCTACTCCCAGATTTGCAGCATATTTCATTAACACCATACAGCACTATTTCACAACTTTATGCACTTTAATGATACACATATTTCGACAGAACAGTGGGTTTCAGCAAATCATAACCTTTTCCATGATACCTTACATGGCCTGCTTGATATGAAATATAAAGAATATATACAAACGATGAATATGGGGCCTAGAGAGCACAGCACGCCACTCCCCCAAGGTATAGAGGAGTGGATCTCAAACTTTTATACAGGTGACCCCCTTTCACATAGCAAGCCTCTGAGTGCGACCCCCCCCATATAAATTAAAAACACTTTTAATATATTTAACACCATTATAAATGCTGGAGGCAAAGCGGGCTTTGGGGTGGAGGTTGTCAGATTGCAACCCCCCATGTAATAACCTCGCGACCCCCTGCGGGGTCCTGACCCCCTCAATTTGGGAACCCCTGTTATAGAGCGTCACAGCTAGAAACTCCAAGGCTTTGGGACTTTTAAAAGGAGACTGGACAAAACATGCAGTAAGGATCAGCCCTGCATTGGCAGGGAGATGGACTGAGCCAGGATGATCACAGAGGGCTTTGCCCCCGGTAACTTCTATAATTCCATCCCTCTTTCCTGGGAGTACAAATTCTGGCACTAAAGACCTGGTGCCTGGATCCCACATTGCCTTGCACTGGGACTGGGAATTAGTGCCCAGACGTGCAACTCCTCCTATTGGGCCAGTGTAGAGCCTGCGGTTAGTACAGCCCCGTGCAGGTGCCCTTGTGTTTAGCTGACCCCTTGGACTCAGTCCCTGAGTGTAGCCCCACTAAACTGAGAGCTAGACGGACACTACTATCCTGCTGTGTGGATCCCAGTGTGCTTGTCCTGTGACTGTCTGGCATGCACCCGTGGCTATATTCATCTCATTGTGCTGGCCGTGCTCCTTCCTTGGTGTGATGATGCCATTACGCTAAAATGAATCCTGAAAATAGCGACTTTTGCTGGTGAGAGAGAGAGACAAGCTTAGGAGCTTTCACAGAGTTCTTCTTCCTGAAGAAGGGCTCTGTGAACGCTCAACATCTTGTCTCTCTCGCCAACAGAAGCTGGTCCAATAAAAGATATCACCTCACCCACCCTTTTCCCCCAATGTGAATAGCCTCCCTCCAAAACTGGCAGAGGTGCTCGGAGGAGGGGGCGGAGGGAATGAGCGGGTGGGCAGGCGGGGGAAGGGGTGGAGCGGGGGCGGCGTCTCGGGAGTGGGCAGAGTCGGGGTGGGGCCTCGGGAGGGCACCCACCGGCAAAACCAAAAGTCAGCACCAAGCCCTCATTCAGCTCTGCCGGTGCCCCTCAGTCCCAGCCTCCAGATTGAAGGAGCAGCCTCCAGAACAGCGTGCGCAGCAGAGAAGCCTGGCTGGGGGCGGGGGGTGCGTCCTGGGGTACATCCAATAATACTTCTGCCTGCGGTCTCCCATGTCCAGGGTGAGGCTCGAGCCTGTGACCTATAATCAGCCCCCTACTGCTTGAAATGGAGGGGCCACGCCTACCTCCTGCTGCAGTTGCACAGAGCAACCACTGGGGGGGGACAACCTCGTGGGCAGGCCAGCTGTTCCATTCCGACACAACTGGGGCTGTTCAGCAATAAGGAGTGTAGCTGGGGACTGCTTGAGCAAGAGGGGGCAAAGCCAGCCCTAGCAGCCCAGGCCCTGTTCTGGGGAAGGGGAGGCAAGTCCTACCATAGGATCCTGCCCCCAGAAGCATCCCCTCAGCACCCCAGGCACTTCAGGGCCCAGGGTTCACCCAGTTTATTTCCCCTGATTTCATAGAATCATAGAATATCAGGGTTGGAAGGGACCTCAGGAGGTCATCTAATCCAACCCCCTGCTCAAAGCAGGACCAACCTTAACTAAATCATCCCAGCCAAGGCTTTGTCAAGCTGGGCCGTAAAAACCTCTCAGGAAGGAGATTCCACCACCTCCCTAGGGAACCCATTCCAGTGCTTCACTACTCTCCTCCCTACGCAGACCTGCCCACTCCTGTTTCACCTTGTTTGCAGCCCCCAGGGAGATTGCACTTCCATCCTGCTGGCCCCACCGCAGGGCCCAGCTGGCAGGGTGCCATGGGGCTGAGCCCTTACCAGGACAGCAACGGGCTGGTTCCCTTTCTAGAGCCCTAGCCCTACATAATGGGTGGTGGGTGGGGTGGGGGAGAGGGGCAGGCTGTCTCTCCAAATTCCCCTGGAGGCTGGGGAGCAAGGAGAGACCCGTCCACAAGGCACGGGTTTGCAGCACAGTCATAAACATACTGGACGATATGGGGTAATACTGAATGTTACAGGATCTGCCAGGCTATCCTGGATTTCCCACTTCCTCTGACACCAAAGCGTTAGAGAGAGAATGCATGATGGACAGACAGATGGGTGAGTGTGGGGTTGGATAGAGAGATGGTTGCCGTGGTGCTGTAGCCGTGTTGATCCCAGGAGATGAGAAACAAGGTGGGGGAGGGAATATCTTTTATGGGACCAACTTCTGCTGGTGAAACAGACAAGCTGCACAGAGCTCTTCTTCGGATCTGGGAAAGGTCCTCTGAGCGTCACAGCTACAGGCAAGGTGGAACAGATCGTACAGCATAGGTAGGTAGCACATACTGGAAGGAGGGGTAGTTAATAGGCAGACTGCAGGCCAAATCCGGACTGCCAGATGCTTCTGAACAGACCCTCAAATCTTTTTATTTATCGTTATTGTGGTGTGAAAAATGTTTCTCTGGAATCTGGACCTTGACAAAAAAATCATTTACTACCCCTGTTGTAAGAGAGGTTTCAGAGTAGCAGCCGTGTTAGTCTGTATTTGCAAAAAGAAAAGGAGGACTTGTGGCACCTTAGAGACTAACCAATTTATTTGAGCATGAGCTTTCGTGAGCTACAGCTCACTTCATCGGCTGCATAAAGTGGAAAATGCAGTGAGGATGTTTTATACACACAGACCATGAAAAAATGGGATCACTTCAAAAGGTTTATCACTTCAAAAGGTTTTCTCTCCCCCCACCCTACTCTCCTGCTGGTAATAGCTTATCTAAAATGATCACTCTCCTTACAATGTGTATGATAATCAAGGTGGGTCATTTCCAGCACAAATCCAGGGTTTAACAAGAACGTCTGTTAAAGAGACCGTTCAAGGCAGCGTGGCCCATTAACCCCTCTGCAGTCATAAGACAAAAAGGGGGCGTCCGTGGGTTACAGTTTGTTGTGATAAGCCATAAAGGCAGAGTTATGAATGGACACTCCCAAGCTCCTCTTCTGAAGTGGTGCAGGTTTCTCTTGAGGTGGAGGCCTGAGAGGTCAGAGGCAGAGCGATCACTCTGTGAAAAGAGACAAGGTGGGGGAGGGAATGTCTTTTGTTGGACCAACTTCTGCTGGGGAGAGAGCCCAGCTTTCCAGCCACACAGAGCTCTTCTGCTAACCAAACCAACCCGGCTACAGCAGACAGACAGAGGTGCAGGGGGATAGAGAGATGGACCGATTTGTGCGCAGGGGTGACTAGACAAAGTAGCCTGTGGGGATAGACAGGCAGACAGAGAGGTGTGTGTGTGTGGGGGGATAGACAGGCAGACAGAGAGAGGTGTGTGTGTGGGGGTAGACAGGCAGACAGAGAGAGGTGGGGGGGGTAGACAGACAGAGAGGTGTGGGGAGCGGGGGATAGACAGGCAGACAGAGAGGTGTGTGTGTGGGGGGGGATAGACAGGCAGACAGAGAGAGGTGTGTGTGTGGGGGGGGGATAGACAGGCAGACAGAGAGAGGTGGGGGGGCGGGAGGATAGACAGGCAGACAGAGAGAGGTGTGGGGTGGGGTAGACAGGCAGACAGAGAGAGGTGGGGGGGTAGACAGACAAGACAGAGAGGTGGGGGGAGCGGGGGGATAGACAGGCAGAGAGGTGTGTGTGGGGGGGTAGACAGGCAGACCGAGAGGTGTGGGGGGGCGGGGGGAGAGACAGGCAGACAGAGAGGTGTGGGGGGAAAGACAGGCAGACAGAGAGAGGGGTGTGTGTGTGTGTGTGGGGGGGATAGACAGGCAGACCGACTGTGGTGCGGGGACAGGATAGGGAGCCCCTTGCTCCCCCAGGAAGCCCTGGCAGTGAAAGGGTTACACGCCCGCTCCCCTCCCCCCGGCCCATCGATCCAGTAACCAGCTGCCCGGCGCGGGGGCACCAAGCGGCAGCACCCGCCGGCTGGCGAAGATAATTGACCAGCCCCTGGGGGTGGGGGGCGGGTGACATCATCGCTTTAAACCCCAGCCTGCCCTGCCATTGGCTAAGGAGCTAATTCAGCGGGGGGGGGGCGTGTGTCCTCCCCGCCTGGTCCCCTCCTCACCCAGTGGGGCTGGGGCGCGACTCGGCACCGCACGCCCGGGCCGGGAGCCGCCGCCAGACAAAGCCGGGTTTGGACGGGGGCTGCAGCAGGTGGCGAGAGGCGTTTCCCCGCGGATCGCAGCAGGTAACAGCCAGGCGGCCCTTTCCCTGCGGCCCCCCCCCGGCTTGAGCTGAGCCCCCCCCCCCAGGCCAGTCCTGGGCTCTCTCTGCCCCCCCCCCCATCCCCACCCCGCCGGGTTCCCGGCTGGAGCGGAGCTGCGGGGGAGGTTTGTTTTGATGTAGCCGGGTGTGAATCTTAATCGCCCAGCAGGTGCAAATCTCTCAGCTGGGCTTGGGGGGGGAGCCAGCGCCTTTGTTAGCCGGGGCGGCTTGACCCACCTCGCTTCTCCCCCCGCGCTGCGTCTGGCTGGAGCTGGCGGTGGGTGGGTGGCGCCCTAAGGTGGGGCGAAAGGGCTCTAAGGGTCACCCACTGCTCCGAGCCCCCTTTGGCAGTGGGGTCCTGTATGTTTTACCCTCCCTGGTGAGTACCACGGATGGCTCAGGGAGTCGTACCCCATGGATTCCCGACAGCTGACTGATATCCGGGGGGTTTCCTAGGTCGCCTTGGGGCTGCTACTCTGCCCATCAGAGAGGCCTGGGGGTGGGAATGGGGTTTGTAATGGAGGCCCAATGTGTCTGGTTCACTAATGCAATGGGGGGGAAGCGCGCTTCGCCTGTGGCTGTTTAAGGGTGTGAAGGCTGAGGGGATGGGCCTGGCAGTTCTGAGCCAGGCGTAAAGCTGCACCCAAAGTGGCTCTGGTTTAGCCCCTCCTGGGGCTCTTTCCAGGAGAAAAGTGCATGAGCTTTAATTCAAGGGGTGAATTTTAAACTCCTCGCTGCCAGCCCGGGCGGATGGGTGTGGAACCATGGCTAGGAAAGGGGCTTGGGAGAGCCATCCGGGGCCGACCCTCCTCGTGTGACCACAGCTCCCGCCAGCAGAAGTGTCCCAAGGAAAGACCAAAGCAACAGGCTTAAGCTAAATCTAAATCAGATGCTCTACGAGGGTTGGCAGTGATGCATGCGGGTATGTCTACACAACAGCTGCACAGGGGAGAGGGAATAAGCCAGACCAGCATCAGTGAATTTAAAACTGCAGCTGCACTAGGGGTTATGCTGATATGAGATGACTTTAAAAAGTCACACATAAACAACTGCCTGGTTACACAGTCCCAAGCGACTGAAACAAATCACCTGGTGAAGGCCCATGGGAACACTCTTTAACTAAACTGGTTTAAACTAACACCTGAGGAACACCATCTTTAACCTACCTCATGTAGCAGAGCCCTTGGTTAAAATTGTGCATTCACTGGGCTGAATACGGGGGTAAGTGAGTGGCAGTCTCTGGCCTGGTTAGACAGGAAGCTTGCATCTGATGAAGTGAGCTGTAGCTCACGAAAGCTCCTGCTCAAATAAATTGGTTAGTCTCTAAGGTGCCACAAGTCCTCCTTTTCTTTTTGTGAATACAGACTAACACGGCTGTTCCTCTGAAACCTGTCATAGATGCTCCAACAGCCCCTTCTGGTCTTAAAATTGCTGTGTGGGTTGGCCAGGGCTGTAGGTAGTTGGATTAAATTAGAGAGGCAGCGAATCCTCATCAGAAATTGACAAGATCATGACCAACCACTGTCTTAAGTACAGAAGGGGATTCACCCCCATGCTGTGGTCTCCAGTGTCTGGTCATTGCATGTGGGACAAACGCTCCTCTTTGCGAGGAGGGGAATTGCCTAACTCATCTTTCAGAGGAACAGCCCTTGTGGCACCTTAGAGACTAACCAATTTATTTGAGCATGAGCTTTCGTGAGCCACAGCTCACTTCATCAGAGCTGTGGCTCACGAAAGCTCATGCTCAAATAAATTGGTTAGTCTCTAAGGTGCCACAAGTACTCCTTTTCTTTTTGCTAACTCATCTTGTTCTGTGAATGCACAAGGGTCTTGGTATCTCTCTGCTGAGATGAGTAAAAGACGCTCCACCCTGGATTCTGTCTGTGGATTAAATCCAGTTTATAAACTAAATGGCTGATCCATGAATAATTAGTTTATTGATTGGTTTAAGGGAGTAGCTGCCAGGTTGGAATGGGATTATTTAATTTCAACCCCACTGCTGAGAGAGACTGAGGAAGGTCCTGTTTTGAGATGTCTCTTCCTCCCCACTGCACCCCACACAGTGTCCCTTGATGCCAGGGAAGCTGTCATCTTGTAGGGCTCCTGTTGTGAAGGCCTCTTGGGCAAGGCCTGTGTCTCTGAGCAGAGGCACCTGGGGAGCAAGAGGATCTGGTGTCTCCAGCCCCCGCCCGACTGGTATATCCTGATCTGTCGGGCACATTCTGCCCCGGAGGGGGAGGGGGCTTTGGGAGCCCACAGTAAATGCAGGAATGTCTGGCCCTAGGCCACTGGCCTCCGGACAGTCTGGCATTCTGGAACCTGCGGGACGGGCTGGGGATTAGGTGGGATCTAGCTGGTGGCAGCAGTGTGTGTGGGGGGAGGGAAGGGACAGCAGACAGCGCACACACCCCCTTTCCCCTAGGGTTAGGGGTCAGTGCAGATCAAGATTCAGCTCTTATAGGGGTGTGCGTGGAAGCTTATCCCACCATTGTTCAACTTCTATCCAACCTGTGGGTACACGGGGTCTCCAAGGCTAGCATCTCTTCTCCTCCCCCACCTTCCATGCCGTCATTGGGTGGGGGAGTTGCCTAGAATACCATAGGCTGACACATTACCATGCTTTCCCCCCTTGTCCTTGGTGAGAAGAGGGGGTTTACCAGTTGCATAGGGCCAGAAACTAAATATTTCCCAGCATGGTCTAGGTCTTGAGATGCAGCCACCTCTGGGGATGGTGTGGCAGAATGTCTGGGTTCTATTGCCAGCACATAGCTGGATGCAGGTGGGGGGAGGGAGGGGCACTGAACCCCGTGCTCTGCCTCCATGCCATCCCCTGGCATCTTAAGGCACTTGATGCTCTTCAGTGTTGTGGTTTCCAGCTATTTGCCAGGTCTAGAACTAGGATTGTTGGTGGGGTGGGAATGATCCCCTCCCCCCCCCCCAACCATAATAGGAACAACTTCATCCTATGATGACTCTTATCTGGAGTGGGCCACACCTTGGGGTGCATCTGGGCTCCCCTTCCAAACCATCCTGCCAGAGGTGGAGATGAATGGGGTGGGGATTGACCCTTTCATTGCAGTGGGGTGAGGTTTTCCCCACCTGAAAGGGGAGCTGTGACCTAGAGGAGAAATTGCTGAGCTCCTTCCAGGTGCTGGCAGGACTTGTCTCTGCTGCATCTCTCTAGGGTGTGTCTACTGCACCTGCCCCCGATCGAAGTCCCTGCTGGATCTGAGGCTTCCCCCAGCATGGTACAATGGCTGTACCCAATGCTGCCCTATAGGGTGTCCAGATGTCCTGATTTCATAGGAACAGTCCTGATATTTGGGGCTTTGTCTTATATAGGTGCCTATTACTCCCACTCACTGTCCCAATTTTTCACACTTGCTGTCTGTCCACCCTACTGCCTTGCCACGCTCTGGAGTGGCCGAGATGCCATGTCCCAGTGTGTTGGGGAGAAGTGCCTGGCCCCCTAAACTCCACTGTGTGCTGTGCTGGATCTGAGTCTCTTGGTTCTCCTGATGTGTCAGAATCGGCATGCCCGATGCTGCTCAGAAACGGCCACGTATGGGAACAGAGCTGGGAGGCACTCTTGGCTGGCTCTAGAACCTGCCTGGCTGGCTTTTGAGTCTCTGTCCCAGCCACCCAGGTGAGGTGGTCACCAATCCTCTCCCTCTGCTCCACTTGCCCAGTCAGCTGCTTAGTGTAGACAGCAGCAGCTCCCATGCATGCTCAGGCCAGGATTTAGGGTGACCCCCAGTGGTGGTGCTAGGTAGTGCAGGCTGGCAAGCCTTTGGAAACCTCTGGGTCAGTCAGCCTCACTAGAGACTCATGTGGCCTAAAACCGCTTCCCCCTCAATTGGAAACCAGTGTCGCAGGAGAAGGCAGCTGCTGCAGCCTGGGTTCTATCCCTGGCTTTGCCACTGGCTCGCCCTGGGCAAATCTCTCCCCCTCTGTGCCTCAGTTGCCAACCTGCAAAAAGGGGGTGAATGACACTGACCTGTTTTGGGAGGTGCTCTGAGATCCACTGACAGAAAGCGCCAGGAGTCTGAGCATGTTCTGCGAGTCCTTGTACAGGGGACTCACCACAGACAGAACAGAGCCCTGCTCTTGGGTGGGTGCGTGGGTGTCTCCTGCCATGAGTTCAGCTGAGAAGCCCCCGCCCCAGCCTTCAGAGCCCAAGCTGAAATTTCAAAGCCCAGTCTATATCAGGAGTGGCCAAACGCTGATGCTCCGAGCCGCATACAATAATCTTCAGAAGTCTTGCGGCTCTTGAACAGGGGCAACCTGCTAAAGCCCTTAGACCCACTCCCCCCGTAGGGCAGAAGCCCCTAGTCGCACCACCCTGCCGCAGGACAGAAGCCCGAGCTCCCCCCCGTACAGACTGGTAGGCTGAGAATGGGGGCGGCCTCTGCAAGCCGCACTTTAACTGTAAAAGAGCTACGTGCGGCTCACGAGCCCCAGTTTGGCCCCACCCAGTCTACACCATTGTCTTTACAGCATTGGCGCGAGCCCTGCTGGGCAGAGACGGACATGGGCTGGCAGGCTCGGTCCGGCAGGCTCCGGAATGCAGTGTAAACATACCCATAAAGGCCCCAGGGACCCTGGGGATCTTCTAGTCCGGCCTCTGTAACCCAGGCCACAGGCCTTCCCTGGCCTTTGAGGGGGCTGGAGCAGACCTAGGAAAACAACTGATCCTGATGTCAAAACATGCAGTGAGGGTAGGTAGGCTGTTCAGGGGTTGATCCCCCGCCCTGCTAACTGCAGCCATGATGGCTTCTCAGCGATCATTGATTGAGCAGCATCTTTCCCCGGCAAGCCAGGTGCCTGGGCAAGGGGCTGTTCCCAGGGAGTTCAGTTGCGTATCCAGCACACAAAGCCAAGTGGGGGAGAGGCAGCTCGACTTTGTCACTGCAGTTATTTGAATAAACAAAACAATCTGGCAGGGTATTTGCCTAGTCAAGGCTCCCAGGAGGATCTGTGAGATGCTGCTGAGGATCAGCAGGGGAATATTGACCCATGCCAGCATTTCCGGGATTCTCCCAGAGCTGGGAGTAGCAGGGTGGGGGATCTAGTGGGTTTAGGCTGGGGGCACCAGGATTCCTGGATCCTCTGGGAGGCGAGTGGAGCCTAGTGGCTTGAAGCTGGGGGGCAGCAGGATTCTTGGGTTCTCTGGGCAGGGAGCAGGTTCTAGTGGATTAGATCAGGGTGAGGCTGGAGAGCCAGGATTCCTGGGTTCTATTACTGGAGTGGGGGGGGGGGGGATGGGAGGGAGGCAACTACTGCTCTTCTCCCAGGACAAAGCACAAGCCAGGAATCCGTGGAGTGACTCCTAGGCCTTCCCCTGTGCTGTGCTTGTGACTCAAAGGCATCTGTGGGAGGGTGGAATTGTGACCCTCCCATTCTTAAACAGCAGGTATTTTGCTAATGGGGAATCCTCACCAGTTGTTAGCAGTATAGGCCATGACACCTGGCTATGCAGTTCAGATTCCAGCCAGCAGAGGTCACTGCTGCAGGGAACACTAGTCAGCTTGTAGCAATAGCCGGGGGGCAGCAGCCTGAGCAGATGGATGTGTGGGGCTGGCTCTATGACTAGACTTCATGGCACTGTGTGGGGGATGGATCGGTGCATGGGGAGCAGTGCCTGTCTGGCAGCAGCTGCCTGGCTCAGCTCTGATCCAGGGATGTTTTCTTTTGGTTGTTTCCCCTTCTCAATGGATTTTCTCTCTCTCTCCTGCACCGCCCCCCCTCCCCCCCAGCTGGGGCCATTCTTATGCAAACAAGGGCTGGGATAGAGAAAGCTCTTAAAGGGGCCATGCCCCCTTTTGTCCAAGTGTGGAAGCAGGCGCTAAGCTTGGACTCTGCCTCTGAAATGCACTGGCCTAGAAGGCCTTCGGAAAGGGAAGAAATACACAGATCTTGTTTAATCCTCTCTAAATCTAGCTTTGGGGGGGGGAGATCCTGCCGCCCCAGCCTTTCCCAGCAGGAGGTGCTGTGGGGAGCAGGGCAGAAGCCCTGTGCAAAGCTCTCACAGCTGCTGTACATGAGGACAAAGGGGGTGTGGAGCCCTGGCACCCCAGTGAGGCCTGGAGTGGGCAGTGCCCAGGGCTGCCTGGGGTGTGAGCTGGATGAGGCGGCTCACTCCAGATCGTCTGTGTTTGCACGGGGCCAGTCCAATAGCAGGTGTGTGTGCCCAAAGCGGGGTGTTTCAATGGGAATGCAGGCAGCTGTATGGAGCTGGCTTCCTTTCCCCCAACCCAACCCACTCCGGGCTGATGTTGGATCCAAACCGCTGGGTGGAAGGGCTGGTGTCTGCCAATGCTTCAGCTGGGAGGGGGCAGCCCCTTCTCCCTGCCCAGAGGGGCTGAGGCATGTCGGCTGCAGATCTCTCTTCTGGGGGACTGGGATGGGGAGGGGAGTGGTGTCTGCTTTCTGCGAGCCTTGAGTGAGGTCTGGGGTCACTGGCTGCGGGGGGAGATCCAGGATCCGGAAGAGGTGGTTACAATTGGGGTATTTGGGGGGGATATATTGTGAATGAAGAGTCCTATGCTTAACTTCATAAACTGTAGTTGGCGGGGTGTAGTGGATCGAGCTGGGCAGCAGGACTCCTGTGTGTTGTGAGGTAGCTCGCAAGCTACCATTACGGTGCCCGAAGGTGCTACGGGGACCAGGGCTGCATTGTGCTAGGTGCTGTACATAGAATGACGAAGGCCTCTGCCCCAAAGAGCTTATAAGAAGAGACTGCAGGTGGATACAGTGAACAGACTGGGGGAGGGGGCTTAGCTCAAGCTCCCAGGGAAGATCTTGCTGAAGCAAGTTTCTGAAAGCACCAATTCCCATCCCTGTGTGTAGGAGCTAGACTAGCAGTGTGTTAGTAACAGCAGGATTCTGACCTGCTTGGAAAGTCTCTGCCAGAAAAACACTGACTCATTCAGCTGAGATCCTGACCCATTTAAAGATCCTGCGATGTCCTGGCCATGCTCCAACTTGAGCAGTTTCCATTCTGCCTCCCCAGTCTGCCCCTTCCTCGTCTTTCTCCACCTGCAGATGCAATAGTCTTTGCTTCCTGTGTGAAACAGCATGGTGTTAAAAGCAGCCACAGCTGCGCTATGCCCCAGAGCTGGCTGCATCTCGGCGGTTGCTTTTTGTATCATTCTGCTGTGCCGACCAGCCTAAACTGCTGTTGGACAGAAGTGGAGCTACGTGCTCGAGCCAAGCTGTGTCCTAGGTCCGTTTGTGAAAGCGCTGCTTGGGGTCTCACGAAAGGAACCACCTGTTCTGAGACTGCTGGCTGCTGAGCTAGAGGCGAATCACCCTTCGGTGGTCTGTAGCATAGGGCTTAGGACACATGGTTCTGAATCTATCCACTAATGGGCAGTGATGCACACACACGTTTTTCTAGTTCGTAGAAATGGAGGGTTGGAAGGGACCTCTGCTATCTAGTCTAGCCCCCTGTGCTGAGGCAGGACCAAGTAAACCTAGACCATTCTTGATCGGTGTTCGTTCAACCTGTTCTTAAAACCCTCCAGTGATGGGGATTACAGAGCCTCCCCTTGGTCCCCTGTTCCAGTACTTCACTTCCTAGTTGTGAGGATAGTTTTTCCCAATATCTAAGCTACAATATCTCTCCCTTGCTGCTTATTAAGCTGGTTCCTTCTTGCCCTTCCCGCAGTAGACGTGGAGAATAATTGATCACTGTCCTCTTTATAACAGCCCTTAATGTATTTGAATACTGTTATGAGTTCTCCCCTCTCTCAACCTTCTCTTGACTAGGCATGTCCAGTTCTTTCAACCTTTCCTCATACAGCTTAGGTTTGCTAAAGCTTTTATAACACTTCCCCCCCCCCCCCTTCCCCCTCCCCAATCTCCTCTGGACTGTCTCCAGTTTGTCCACGTCTTTCTTAAAGCGGGACACCCAAAGCTGGACACAGTACTCCAGGTGAGGCCTCACCAGTGCTGAGTAGAGGGGGACAGCTACCTCCTGTTTGCTATATGCAAAGTTTCTGTGGATGAACCCCAGAATATTCGGCTTCTTCACAGTCACATCATTGTTGGCTTGTGTCCAATTTGTGATCCGCTCTAACCACCAGGGCCTCGTCGGCAGGACTGCTGCCAGTCTCTTCTTCCCCAGTTTGTAGCTGTGCTTTTGATTTGGCCTCTCTAGGTGTAGTACTCTGCACTCATCTTTGCTGGCTTTCACTTGCTGAAGTCGGAGCATGCCAGGAACGCCCTGAGCATCCTTTCAAAGGACCCCCTATAGAAACAGGAAGTCACAGTAGAGCATTAGCACTATTAAAATTAACTCTGCTTTTATAGTGTTTATTA
This sequence comes from Caretta caretta, assembly GCF_965140235.1. NCBI lineage: Eukaryota > Metazoa > Chordata > Testudines > Cheloniidae > Caretta > Caretta caretta. Next base: position 18,504,477 of record NC_134225.1, read on the forward strand.
TCAGTAGATCTCGAAGGGCTTTGAAAAGGTCAGTCTCATCGAACTCTACAGATGGGGAAACTGAGGCACGAAGGGGCATGCTGTGACATCACCAGGGTACAGTCTGGACTGATGGACAGCTGTGTCCCCTCAGTTCTCCAGCCTGAGGTGCCTTTTACACTGCTTCACTGAGAGAGCAGCCACTCTTGGTGTGCTCTCTCACAGCCTTTTGCATGTGCATTGCTTCCAGTTATACTGCATGTGGGCTCCAGCCAGCCACTCTTGAATTATGCTGCAGGGCAACACCAGCAAACTCCCAGTCCCAGGCTTCCCCCAGAAATGTGCATCTTGCACTGCCCAGCACCCTCCTGGACAACACAAGCTCATATGAAGTTGGTTGTGTTGTCAATAAAAGGTGATTATGTTCAAATCCTGTTATCTCAAATGGAGTTTCCCAAACACTCCAATCCAAACGCACTCGTTTAGATAAAACAATGAAGCAAATGTATTAACTAGAGAGAGAATTTAAGTGATTACAAGTAATGAGGCATGAAAGTCAGAATTGGTTACAAGAAAATGAAAGCAAAACACAACCAATGCCTAACGTAGACTTTGCTTAGAATTCTCTTAGCTTGTTCTCTCACTGCATATTCCCAACGTTTTACGAACTCAGTCTCTTTCAGACAGGATCCCTCCCACAGTCCAATGCTGTTTTCCTTGTTCTTCAGGTGGTGGTGAGGCTGTGGGTAGAGATGAAGGAGGAGAGAGAATTTGGGGTGTTTGCTCTCCCTCCTTATACGTTTGTCTCTTCTTTGAGAATCCTCTCCAAGTCAGGGGGAGTCCTGTCCACACAATCCCCCCCCCCCCCAGTGTTCCTTTGTCAAGGTGTAGATTTTCGCCCACATCCTTTTTCCTGTCAAAGAATGGCCACTTAGCCAGGTGGTGGGTCCATTTGATTTTGTTGACACCTTGCTGAGGCATTGGCTGGCCTTTTTTTCTCTGGGGAACTGTTTGTGAGTGGTCTTCAGATTTGGAATATGGCTTAGTAACATCATACAGTAAGTAGAATCTTACAACTTTGCATACAAAGTTGCCACACACTTCACCAGGACAATAATGATCAGCAAATTGAGTTTTCAAATGATACCACACAGGGCCTCCTCTTTACGAGATCTAGCATAGCTCTATAAAAGAGGGGTACAGACTTTCACATGTGCCCAAGGTCATCCAGCAGGCCAGTGACAGAGCAAGGAATAGAACCCATGGCCTCTGGATATTGGTGCTCTAGGCAATGTTGCTGATATAGTGTCTCAGGCATGGAGTGTGCTGGTGTCAATGGGGTCTGAGCCAAACTCCCTGCAAACGGTGAAGTTCTGATCTGTGTCTGAAGTTGGCCTGGTGACATTTAGACCTGGGAGGGGAAGAATTCGCCATCTTGGAAGAGGCAGGACTGGGAATTCCTCTTGGGGAAGAAGAGTGTTTAACACTTTCTGCTTTCCCATATATCTACATAGATGCAGATCCGTTCTGACCCCAGGGGCATGGTTCTGCCCTGGGTTGGCCTCTATTGAAGGGTGAAGTGATTAGTCTAGAAGTACCTACATGGGGAACAAACATTTGATACTGGGCTCTTCAATGTAGCAGGCAAAGGCCTAACATGATCCAATGACTTGCAGCTGAAGCAAGACCAATTTAGACTGGAAATTGAGTGTATGTTTTTTAACTGTCAGGGTAATTAATTAGCCATTGGAACAATTTACCATGGGTTGTGGTCGGATTCTCCATCACTCACGGTGTTGAATCAAGACTGGCTCTATGAATGATTGTGGGGCAGTTCTCTGACCTGTGCTATACAGGAGGCCAGATTAAAGCCAGAAGGAACTATTGTGATAATCTAATCTATGAATCTGATTCCAACCCTACCAGCTGGGGCTGTTCAGAGGGGAGATCAATGCTAATTGTATAGCACCCCAGCAGAGATCAGGGCCCTGCTGTGCCAGGCCCTGCACAGACACAATGAGAGAGGGTCCCTGCCCCCAAAAGTTCATTATCCAAATAGGATGAAAAGTATTATCCACCCTGGCTTAAAGGTGGGGAAACTGAGGCACAGAGCTGCCGTGACTTGCCCAAGGTCACCCAGGCAGTCTGTGGCAGAGCTGGGGTTTGAACCCTGATCTCCTGAATCCCAGTGCCTCAGCCATGGCCCTGCCCTTTCTCTAGCTTGGTGCTGCCTCGCCAGCTCCGGATCTGAAGGGGATCTGCGGCTTTGGAGGTGGGGTGAAGAAATGGGGGCACGGCTCGCCGACACTGCTTAGCTTTCCCTGAAATCCGATCAGGCTTTTGGCCCGCCCCTGGCTGGCACAGCAGAGTGCTGTGTGTCTGAGCTGTCTCGAGCCCTTCCGCAGAGCCTTAAAGATGCTGATTGCTGCATCTAATGAGGAGTTAATCACTAGCAACCTCCCGGTATCTTTCAACCCCAGGGAGCGGGAAATAAACAAAGAGGGCAGCTGCCATCTTGAGGAGTGGGGTGGGGGGAGCTCGAGGAGCAGAATGGCTGGGGCTCAGAGCTGTGAGGCAGGGCCTGGACACGCTAAGGAAGCTGGCTAGACCCATGGGCAGGGAAGCCGCCATCTCCGCTTGCGGGAACTATCCTCCGTGAACTCTGGCTGATGGTGTGTTTCGAGCTTGGGGCAGGGGCAGTAGGCCTGAACGTGACCCGTGGGATGCTTGTGTCTCCCGGTTTTAAACGGGCCTGGGGGGGCCTGCTTTACAAAGGAAATGTCCAGACTCCTGAAACTGACGAAACAAACGGATGCCCCCCGGCTAAATGTAGCTTTTGCTTCTGGCTCTTTGCTAGGCAGGAGTCCTCCTGCTACGGTGGCTCGGAAAGGAGTGGCTGTGGCAGGCTTAGCATTCAGCAAAGAGCCCCAGGGAGCTCGCCCAGACCTCAGTGTGGGCCGGTGGCCGAGAATCTGCCCCCTCCAATCAAACCTTGCCTGGATCTCAGTGTGGCTTATTGCCGCTTAGCCTCCTGTCCATGGGGAAAGCAGTGGGCCTTCTGCCCTCTGGGCCCAGCTGGGGAGGGAGTGACTGGTGGGCTGGGACCTTGGGGGCTAGGAGGGGGTGGGGGGGACACTGTCCAGCTGGTGCAACCCCCTCCTCACAGGCCTCCGGGTCTGATTAACTTCCTCTAAACTCAGACAGTTAATAAAGCCACCGAGCTGGTTAAGGGGCCCCATTGTTAGCCATATGGTGCCTCCCAGCACTGAGTTGCAGGGGGGAGCAGGCTGGGCTAGCAGCGGCTGGTGTCTATTGACTTGCTCCCAGCCAGGCCATAGTGGAGCCAGATCTGTTTTCAGAGTTCAGAGTAACAGCCGTGTCAGTCTGTATTCGCAAAAAGAAAAGGAGTACTTGTGGCACCTGAGAGACTAACCAATTTATTTGAGCATGAGCTTTCGTGAGCTACAGCTCACTTCATCGGATGCATACCGTGGAAAGTACAGAAGATCTTTTTATCATACACATTGTAAGGAGAGTGATCGCTTTAGATAAGCTATTACCAGCAGGAGAGTAGGGTGGGGGGAGAGAAAACCTTTTGTAGTGGTAAACACCCATTTTTTTCGTGGTTTGTGTGTATAAAAAGATCTTCTGTATTTTCCACAGTATGCATCCGATGAAGGGAGCTGTAGCTCACGAAAGCTCATGCTCAAATAAATTGGTTAGTCTCCCAGGTGCCACAAGTACTCCTTTTCTGTTTTCAGAGTGGGGCCAGCATAGGCCAGTGGGAAGAGGAACAGACCTGGAAGCTGGGACTCCTTGGTTCTACGCCCAGCTCTGGGAGGGGAGTGGGGTCTTATTGGCCAGAGCATGGGGGAAGGGGGCAGGGCAGGGAGTCCGGACTATGGGGTTTGACCACTGCTCCTGCTGTAGGGCCTTGGGCCAAGTTGCTTCGTCTTTCTGTGCCTCCATTTCCCCAGCTGTGGTTACCCAGGGCTCCTCTCTGCCAGGGCTTTGAGATCTAGGGCTGAAAAGGCCCTACAGGTTGGAGGCTGAGCCCAGAGGACAAGGGACCTGCTACTGCTACCAGCCATAGGAGACAGGTTTCAGAGTAACAGCCGTGTTAGTCTGTATTCGCAAAAAGAAAAGGAGGACTTGTAGCACCTTAGAGACTAACCAATTTATTTGAGCATGAGCTTTCGTGAGCTACAGCTCACTTCATGCTCAAATAAATTGGTTAGTCTCTAAGGTGCTACAAGTACTCCTTTTCTTTTAGCCATAGGAGAGCTGCCCTGGCTCTAGTAGCAGGAGCCTGCGGGCTGGTTCTCCTCCTGGCTTTGCAGGAGTGGCTGGGCAGGCACCAGGCCTCTGTCTTTGTCCATAAGATACCACTGGGTTGCACCCATGACCCCAGGTGCAAGGGTCTGCAGCTCTGTGGCTGGGAGCAGCGCTTCATGCCAGCCTGGAGGGGACAGCAGAATTGATGCCTCTGGGGCTATTGGTCACCAGAACAGGGCAGCTACTGGCCATAGGAGGAGGGGGTGGGAGCAAATGCCTTCTGCCTTCTCCCTGGAGGCAGCTCCCCAGGCACTATGGGGCACTGCACCCCATTTGGAGTGTGTGTGTGGGGTCGAGTCTTGGATTCCCTCCACTAAGTACTTGCAACTCCCCCAGTGGGGGCTCCACTCTGATTTTTTCCTCCCACCCCACAAGCACCACCACTGCTGGTTGTCCCAAGCATGGGGAATCTCCCTTAGCAGTATAGGGCCTATGACACACAGCAGAACAACTTTGCTTCCAGCTAGCACAGGGTAGTGGTGAGCAAATGGGATCATCAGACCCATGTAGGTTCCTCAGTGGCTCGTATGACCGGCAGAGACTGCTGTGACCCATGTGGTGCGCACTCTGGGGCAGACTCTCAGGCCAGCTGTGCAGAGATGCTGCTGCCACCCAAACTTGTTGTGTCTCATCCTTCCCAGCATGCTCTGGGAAGGGATTTTGCTGTTAAATCCCTCTGTGGCCTTAAACCACCCGAAGTGCTGTGGGAGCCTGTAACTGGATTTGGGGGTAGGGATTGGCAGGGTGACTAGATCTCTGCTGGGGGGGGGAGCACGGGGGCAGTAGCACAGATCTGTTCTCCCCTCTGCACGAGCAGAGATCTCTGGGCATGGCGGGAGGGCAAGGCTGCTAGATCTGTGCACGGGTCTGTCTGTAGCAACAGTCAGGCCGCGTCGTCAGCTACTCCCAAGGAATCTCCTCTTTCCACCCAGCCCCTGCGGCTCTTCCTGTGGTGCTGTGTGTGTGTGCACACAGCTTGTGGTTCATGAGCTCTCCCACCCCACTGCATCATGGCTGCTCGCAACTTCATGGCATCAGCAGGGCGAGAACTCTCCCCCTCCTGCGCCTAAAGCCCAGCCCAGCCCACTTGGGCTGAAGGAGATCTCCATCAGCAGCGCGGGGCCTGTGGCACACGATCGACCAGTCCCCATTGTAGCCAGTAGAGGGCAGTGTTGCACATAGCCCTGTGTTTGGCTTCTGCATGAGCCATGGCTCCAACCCCCTAGTTCCATAGGATGGTGGGGTCTCCTCCAGGGCCGGGTCAGGCATGGCTGGGGGGGAGGGGACAGGAAGACTTTGCTCTCACTAGGAACAGCCTCTCTGGGTGGCCCTTGGCATCAGGCTACCGAGCCAGCACAGGGGGCATGTGAGGCTGCTCTGTGGCTTGGGGGTGGGGTTTATGTAATGTTTAATTAGTGACATAATTGTGCCTCTGACCAGCACTGGCCTGGAGCCCTTCCCAGACTCTGCTCCTTCCTCTGACACAAAGGCAGAGACCCTCTCCTGGATGGGGGTGTGTGGACCCACCACATGCTCATTCAGGCTGACTTTGGGGTCCCTGTGCTGGCAGAATGGGCTCTTGGCTCTGATCTGTCACTGTGTGTGACACAGCTACATAGACTGGGACTGCTGAGAGCAGAGGGTCCTCGAGAGCCCTGTAGCAGAGAGGATGCACAGTGCAATGGTTAGAGCACTAGCCTGGGACTCAGAAGACCTGGCCTGACATGCCAGATCTGCCACAGCCTTCCTGTGTCACCTTGGGGGAGCCCTTCAGTGCCTCAGTTTCCCCACTAGTACTATGGGGATAATAACCCTTTAATGTAAGGATAAATACCTTCCAGATTGAGACACTCAGCTACGGTAGTAAAATAAATCCCAGAGCTACCTAGAGATTAGGGATTGCGTTGCTTTAACTACACATCTTGTGCTTAGACAAAGCCCTAGGATGGATGCAGTTATATCTGTTTAGAGGTGCTTCTACTGATATAGTTATACCTGTACAGGAAGGCGAGTAAACCATGTTGGAACAATAATCCCTAGCGTCTTACAAAGGAGACCTACTGATGAAAAGTGCTTTGGGGGTCCGTGTCACTAGACCCATTTTACAGGTGGGGAAACTGAGGAACACAAGTGACTTGGCTGAGGTTGCCAATTGGGGAATAGAACCCAGGACTCGGGTCCCAGTACAGTGCTGTAGCCACTAGGCAGTGCTGACATCTTTATACCAGTATAAGTGTCAACACTAGGGGTTGTACTGGATATAAATGTTAAAAATCACCCAGCCTCAACCCACATAGTTATCAGTACAAAAACTGGCTAGAGCAGGCCGAGCTCTTTTCAGTGGGCAGCAGATTAGAGCAAGAGCCAGCAGTGTGTATCTGCAATAATTAAAAAAGCCACCTGGTTTTGGCCCGCTGAGGCAACTCCAGAGTAGGTGGGGAGAGCTGCTTCCTGGAGGTTAGAAAATATCGGAGTTTCTTGCAGTTGACAAAGGAAGCTAAGAACTCTCTTCTCCTCTGCAGGCCACTCCTATTTCCCCCTGCCGCCACCACCCTTGTGCTGACTCGGCGACAGCTCGAGGGGAGGAGGGTAAACTTTGCCTGTAAAAATCCTAATTCCAAGGCCCAAAGGGATCGTTGGGATTGTCTAGTCTGACCTCCTATATGCCACAGGCCGGAGAACTGCCCCCAAACCATGCCTAGAGCCATCGCTTGGGTACAGTGAATCAGGGTGATCGCCCTGAGCATTGCATGGGGAGGTGAGGCGGGTGGTGAGCAAGCAAGGTGAGGGGGCGAACAGGGAGGTGAGTGGCCGGGGGCGGGGTGTGTGAGGAGGAATCCCCCTACCAGAACCTCTCTCCTGCCCCTCGGCAGGCCCCCGCCAATCAGCTCCTCCCCCTCCCTCTCAGCATCTGCTGTGGATCAGATGTTTCGCGGCATCAGAAGGTGCTGGGGGGGAGGGGAGAGGATCGAGGGTGCAGTGTGTTTGGGGCAGGGGGTGGAACTGGGCAGGGAAGAGGCGGGGCAGGGGTGGGGCCCTGGGGAAGGGGGGGGGGCGTAGCCAGGGGGAGCAGATTAGAAGCTTGGCACCTACGTCCTGGGCGCTGCACGCCCCTAGGGCTGGCCCTGCCTAGAGCAGAGCGTTCAGAAAAACATCCAAACTTGACTTAAAAATGGTCCGTGCTGGAGATTCCAGCATGAGCCTGGTAAATTGTTCCAGGGGTTAATTCCCTTCCCTGTTCAGAACCTTGGGCTTTATTTCCAGCCCGAATTGGATCGGGTAAGACCTTTCGCTGCTAGATGGAACAGCCCGTTGTCATTTGTTCCCTGTGTGGGCACTTAGACTGTCGTCAGGTCACCCTCCCTGCTTCTCTTTGCCAGACTAAGCAGATACAGTGATTGAGCCCCTTGAGCCTGAGCCATGTTGTCTGATCCTTTAATCCTTCTTCGAGCCCTTCTCCACCCCTCTCTAATTTGTCAATACCCTTCGTGCATTGTGCACACAGCACTGGATGCCGCAATTCAGGGCAATTGCACCTGTATTTCCTCCTCTAGGGGCCAGGAAGGGCGCCCGCTCAGTTTCAGGCTCCTGACCTGTCCTGGGTGGACATACTCACCCCATCCCTTCGGACTGGCCTATTGCTGGGCTTCCCAGCAACCCGACTCTATTGTAACGTCCTCCACAAAAGACAGGTGGCCTAAACAGCCTGTTGTGTCTTTCTCTTCCCAGTTAACCGCGTAATTGCCCCAGTTAAGCCACCACTCAGCTATTTCGAAGCAAGCACATTGTTTTCTGAAAGTAAAAGCATCAGAAATGCTGGGCAGGAAGGGACTCAAAGCGAAGTCCAGTGCTCTGCACTGAGGCAGGGCCCAGTAAACTCAGACCATCCCTGACAGGTGTTGGAGAAAATGGGTTTAAGCCAATACAAGAACCTACACGCATGCTAATAAGCTCACCAGAGAGCACTCGATCACTCCCACAGGGGCTCTCGTTGGGGAGTACGCCTTCAGATCCCACTCGGGGCTCTTGTGCTTACAAGCTCACCGCAGTTTTAGCTCCCAACAAGCGCGCAGTGTCTTATGGGGCCTCTGTGGACTAAAATCCTTCCAACACCTCCCGAAGGACAGGGGAGGGAAAACACTCTCTGTGAACCAGGTAAAATAACCTCCCTGTTTCTACTTGAGATTTCCCTCTTCATGCATCCCAGGATCTCATTAGCCCTTTTGGGGTTGCGTTCAGCTGATGAGCCACCTCCACCCCCAAGTCATTTTCAGAGTCACTGCTCCCCAGGATAGAGTCCCCCCCACCCTGTAAGGATGGCCCTAGATGTCTGTTTACCTCTAGCCAGATTAAAACCCAGATTGTTTGCTTGGACGCAATTTACGGATCTGTATCCGTGACCTGTCCTCTTCCTCACGTGACCACTCCTCCAATCTGAGAGTCATCAGTGATGCCTTCCCCCTCCCCGCAGCTCATTGATGAAAATGTTAACTAGTGTAGGGCCGAGACCCTGTTCCTGCAGCCCCCCCGGAAACGCACCTGTTTGATGCTCATTTCCCATTCTCAGCTACCTTTTGAGACAGCTCGTTAGCCAGCTTTTTTAAAATGAGAATATTATGAAATTGATGTGGCACACATTCAGTGGATTGATCAGAATGCCATACATATTCCACCAACATTGCTTTCATCAACCAGTCTGCTAATCTCATCAACAAAAGAGATCAACTTAGTTTGACGGGATTCATTTCCCATAAACCCATGTTGCTTGGCACTAATTACATTACCGTCCTTTAGTTCTTTATTAATAGAGTCCCCTATCAGCTGCTCCATTATCTTGCCTGGGGCCGATGTCAGACTGACACGCCTATAATTACTCAGGTGATCCCATTTACCCTTTTTAAATATTGGCACAACATCAGCTTTCTTCTGGAACTTTCCAGTGCTCTGAGGCTTATTGAAAATCGGTGTTCACAGTCCAGTGAACTCCTCAGCCAGCTCTTTCAAAATTCTTGGATGTAAATTATTCAGGTCTGTTGATTTAAAAAATATCTGACTTCAGTAGCTGCTATCTAACATCCTCCTGAGAGATACTAGTGGAATGGAAAGTGTTATCCTATGTAATGACTACATCATTTCTACGTGGGAAAATACAACAGAAATATTTATTAGACACTTCAGCCTTTTCTGCATTATTATTATTTATTACCATTTGCATCTAGCAATGGACCAATACCGTTGTTTAGGATTCTTTTTGTTCCTAATATACTTTAAAAAACAAACAAAAAACCTCATTGTCCTTAACTCTGTTAACCATAGATTTCCTTGCATCCCTTTCCTTCCCTTACCAGTTTTCTACAATTCCTGACTTCTGATTTATAGTCATTATCAACTTCCCTCTTTTTTTCCATTTTATATGTGCCTTCTAAACCAGGTTTGTTTTTGTTTTTTCCCCCCAATCAATGTGGCCGCCTTCTACTGTGGCTTTTTGGGGAATCTAATAGTGTTTAAAATTCCCAGTTATGATTCATATTTTTCTGATTAAATTCTTCCTCCCAGCTGATTTGGCTCAAATTGGTTTCAACTTTGTGAAATGGCCCTCTTAAAACACCGTGTGTGTACATATCACTGGTCTGGACTTTATTCTGCCTGCACGTTATGAATGCAATGGAATCATGATCACTTGTATCTAAGCTACTATGTAACTTTTAGTTCTGTCATCAGTTCCTCTTTATTTGTCAGGACAACATCTAACAGAGAAGTCCCACGAGTTGGATACAACATTGTGAGTTAGGAAATTTGTCATCCTGGAATACTTAGAAATTGCAAGGCTGTTTTAGTGCTGGTAACGTGAGACCTCACACCATGAGGGAATGTCACACTCCAACTGGGAGAAGTGTGAATCTGAGAAGAGGGCTTTAAAAAAAAAACCAAAAAAAAAAAACCCTTTAATTGAATCTAGATCTGGTGATAGTGACCAGGCCACCTCCTTCCCTCCACCCACAACTCAATGATCTGAGGCTGAAGGCTCAAGATTAATCTTCACTGGGGGGCCGCAGGAGTGAAAAGGTGCTGTTAATTTTATGTGACATCCTAGGAGACAAGGAAGAAGTAATTCCTTACCTCCTCGCATCGAGAGATTTAACTTTAGGGCTGGCAAATAAGAATTCCATAGTTTGGGAACACAGGAGGATTTCAGCTTTGTTTTTATTCCACATCAGAACTTTCCTGAAAACAGGAAAGAATCATAGATTTTTAAGGTCAGAAGGGACCATTATGATGATCTAGTCTGACCTGTACAACGCAGGCCACAGAATTTCACCCGCCAACTCTTATAACAACCCCCAAACTTATGTCTGAGTTATTGAAGTCTTCAAATCATGGTTTAAAGACTTCAAGGTGCAGAGAATCCTCCAGCAAGTAACCCATGCCCCACGATGCAGAGGAAGGTGCCCCCCCCCCCCCCCCCCGTGGCCTTTGCCAATCTGCCCTGGAGGAAAAATCCTTCCCAATCCCAAATATGGCAATCTGCTAAACCCTGAGCATGTGGGCAAGACTCACCAGCCAGATACCCAGGAAAGAATTCTCTGTAGTAACTCAGATCCCACCCCATCTAACATCCCATCACAGGCCGTTGGGCATATCTACCACTAATAGTCAAAGATCAATTAATTTCCAAAATTAGGGCTATCCCATCATATCATATTTATGTCTCCTCCATAAATTTATCGAGCTTAGTCTTGAAGCTAGATATGTCTTTTGCCTCCACTGCTCCCCTTGGAAGACTATTCCAGAACTTCACTCCTCTGATGGTTAGAAACCCCTTCATCTAATTTCAAGTCTAAACTTCCTGATGGCCAGTTTATATCCATTTGTTCTTGTGTCCACATTGGTACTGAGCTTAAATAATTCCTCTCCCTCCCTGATATTTATCCCCCTGATAGATTTATAGAGAGCAATCATATCTCCCCTCAACCTTCTTTTGGTTAGGCTAAAGAAGCCAAGCTCTTTGAGTCTCCTTTCATAAGACAGGTTTTCCATTCCACGGATCATCCTTGTAGCCCTTCTCTGTACCTGTTCCAGTTTGAATTCCTCCTTCTCAAACATGGGAGACCAGAACTGCACACAATATTCCAGGTGAGGTCTCACCAGTGCCTTGTATAACGGTACTAACACCTCCTGATCTCCACTGGAAATACCTCGCCTGATGCATCCCAAGACCACATTAGCTTTTTTCACGGCCACATCACATTGGCGGCTCATAGTCGTCCTGTGATTAACCAATACTCCAAGGTCCTTCTCCTCCTCCGTTACTTCTAATTCATCCGTCCCCAGTTTATAACAGAAATTCTTGTTATTAATCCCTAAATGCATAAACTTACACTTCTCATTATTAAATTTCATCCTATTACTATTAGTCCAGTTTACAAGGTCATCCAGATCCTCCTGTAGGATATCCTGGTCCCTCTCTGTATTGGCAATACCTCCCAGCTTTGTGTCATCTGCAAACTTTATTAGCACATTCCTGCTTTTTGTGCCGAGGTCAGTAATAAAAAGATTGGCCCCAAAACCGATCCTTGAGGAACTCCACTGGTAACCTCCTTCCAGCCTGACAGTTCGCCTTTCAGTGTGACCCGTTGTCGTCTCCCCTTTAACCAGTTCCTTATCCACCTTTCAGTTTTCATATTGATCCCCATCTTTTCCAATTTAGCTAATAATTCTCCATGTGGAACCGTATCAAACGCCTTATTGAAATCGAGGTAAATTAGATCCACTGCTTTTCCTTTGTCTAAAAAATCTGTTGCCTCCTCAAAGGAGATCAGGTTGCTTTGACACGATCTACCTTTTGTAAAGCCATGTTGTATTTTGACCCAATTACCATTGACCTCAATGTCCTTAACTATTTTCTCCTTCAAAATTTTTTCCAAGACCTTGCATACTACACATGTCAAACTAACAGGTCCGTAGTTACCCAGATCACTTTTTTTTACTTTCTTAAAAATGGGAACTGTGTTAGCAATTCTCCAGTCATATGGTACAACCCCTGAGTTTACAGATGCATTAAAAATTCTTGCTAATGGGCTTGCAATTTCATGTGCCAGCTCCTTTAATATTCTTGGAGGAAGATTATCCAGGCCCCCCCAGTTTAGCCCCATCAAACTGTTCGAGTTTGGCGTCTACCTCGGATGTAGTAATATCTACCTCCATATCCTCATTCCCATTTGCCATCCTACCATTATCCCTAAGCTCCTCAATAGCCTCGTTAAAGACTGAGGCAAAGTATTTAGATATTGGCCCATGCCTAGATTATCTTTAACCTCCACTCCATCCTCAGTGTTCAGCGGTCCCACTTCTTTCTTTGTTTTCTTCTGATGTATATGGCTATAGAACCTTTTGCTATTGGTTTTAATTCCCTTTGCAAGGTCCAACTGTACATGGCTTTTATCCCTACATGTGCTGACCTCAGTAAGGTAGCTTTCCTTGCTGATCCCTCCCATCTTCCACTCCCTGTAGGCTTTCTGCTTTCTTAATCACCTCTCTGAGACGCTTGCTCATCCAGCTGGGTCTACAACTCCTGCCTATGAATTTTTCCCCTTTCTTGGGATGCAGGCTTCCGATGGCTTCTGCAGCTTTGACTTGAAGTAATTCCAGGCCTCCTCCACCTTTAGATCCACAAGTTTTTCAGTCCAATCCACTTCCCTAACTAATTTCCTTAATTTTTGAAAGTTAGTCTTTTTGAAATTAACAACCCTGGTCACAGATTTATTCTTGTTAATCCTTCTGTTCAGTTTGAACTGAATTAGCTCATGATCACTTGAGCCAAGGTTGTCCCCTACAACCATCTCTTCTATGAGGTCCTCACTACTCACCAAAACCAAATCTAAAATGGCATCTCCTCTAGTCAGTTCAGCAGCTACTTGATGAAGGAATCCATCAGCTATCGCATCTAGGAAAATCTGAGCCCTATTTATTATTACTAGCACTTGTCCTCCAGTCTACATCTTGGAAGCTAGTCTCCCATGATCACACAATTCCCATTAGTATTTGCTTCTTTAAAAACATTAAAGAGGTCTCTGTCCATATCCAGATCGGATCCCAGCGGTCTATAGCACACCCCAAGCACTATCCCAGGGGAGGGTCTGGTAGCTTTCTTCCCCACTGTGGGATGTGGGAGACCCAGTGTCAGGCCTCTGCTCTGAATCAGGCAGAGCAGGTCTCCCACATCCCAGAAGAGCGCCCTACCCACTGGACTGTGTTGGGAAGTTTCCATCCTGGGCCTGAGAAACCTTCCCAAACCGAAGTTTCATCAAACCTGATCCATTCCTGCGACACTTCAGGTTGGATGAATCTTCATTTTACAACGTGTCTCCTGAGGAAAATCCCTCCCCCTCCCCCCCCACCGCTCTGACTGACCCTGCCTAGCGACATCTACAGAGCACGGTCTCTGTTCCAGACTTGCACAGAGTTCGGCGCACTGTAAAAACACACGCCTTCTCTTTGCAGCGAACACAACTTAAGTGTTCACAGCTGGAGAGCTAAAGTGAAGTGACTTACTAAATATGGATTTGGGGCCCCATTGGTAGAACTGGCTGGATCCTCTTCACTGATGCTAGGGACATGAAGGGCTTGCTGGACTTGCTCAGATTGGAGATCTAGGGTTGCCAACCCTCCCGGTTTGGCTGGGTGTCTCCCAGAATCGGGCTCTATCTCCCAGAGGCTACTGAAGCCAAACTGGGAGATTTTTTTTTTTTTTAGGTGCTAAAAGTCCAGCAGGGCTAAGGCAGGCTCCCTGCCTGCCCTGGCCCCGTACGGCTCCCGGAAGCGGCCGGCATGTCCCTGCAGCCCCTGCGGTGGGTCCAGGGGTCTCCGCGCTGACTGCACCCTGAGCACCAACTCCACAACTCCCATTGGCCAGAAATTACAGCCAATGGGAGCTGTGGGGGTGATGCCTGTAGGCAGGGGCAGTGTGTGGAGCCCCCCTCCCAGGGGCCACATGGACTTACTGGCCACTTCGAGGAGTGGTACACAGAGGGGGCAGCACATGAAGCCTTTGTCCTGCTTAACTCTGGCTCCTGGGTGCAAAGCAGTGGGGCTAAGGCGGGCTCTGTCCCCGCAGCTCCCATTTGCTGTGGTTCCAGCCAGGGACATGCTGGTTGTTCTGGGAGCGGCGTAGGGCCAGGGCAGGTAGGGAGCCTGCCTTAGCCCCGCTGCGCCACCCACTGAGGTAAGCACCGCCTGGCTGGAGCCCAAACCCCCTCCTACACCCCATCCCTGAGCCGCCTCCCAGAGCCAGCACCCCAAAACTTCTCACATGCCCCAGCCCCACACCTTCTCCCGCATCCCAATCCCCTCCCCCAACACTGAGCACCCTCCAGCACCTGATCTCCCCCAAGCTTGAACCCCTTAGCCCCAGCCCAGAGCCTGCACCCCATGCTCCAGGCTTGTGAAACTGAGTGAGGGTGGGGGAGAGCGAGCGATGGAGGGTGCAGGGCGGGACAAGGGTGTTGGGTTTGTGTGATTAGACAGTTGGAGGTTTATAGTGTCCAGTATCTGGCCTCCAACTGCCTCAGAGGAACGTATAAGAAGTGAGTCCTACAGCGGCAGGTGTGGGGGTAATCTTACCTCCCCTCCCCCGACCCCCGCTGATCCCTACTAGTTGAATTGTGTTAAGTCCCAAAGCAGGAGGTTCAACATCCTTCCATAAAGTGTTGGCAGTAATGAACTCTGGATCTTCTCGCCCATTTAAATATCTGCTCCCTCTTTTGAAGCTCGCCAAATTCTTGGCCAGAATGAATTCCGGTGGCCAGCTGCAGTTCCCAGGAATTTCAGTGGGGTTTGTGTGTGTTGTGATCTCTGCATGCCCTGCAAATTGTTGGCTGCTTGCCTTGAAACTGATTAGCCAGTCTGGGCACCCAGATCATAAAAATTCTTGGCCTGAGGTCCTCAGTGCATGAAGTAGGGTAAGAACAGAATTAATTGAGGTAAACGCCCTCCACCATCAGTGTGGCATTCCTCTGGGCCAGGCCATGCTGGGCAGAAAGCTGTGGCTTTGAATCACATTACGTTAACTCGGGGAGCCTGCGGGGCAGTGGAGAATGCTGGACTGTCTATCCATGGTATACCACTCTCCTTGCTGAACCAAATACACTGGTCCAAGTGGTGCCATGTGAACATGCTCCATTGAAATGTATCCGTCTCCTGCTGAGCTAACCTGTCCAGGGGCAGCTTTTTTGCAGACAGGGTGAGGTGTTGCAGGCTAGGCTGTAAGCAGGTTATGTCCTGGCCTACGCCGCCAACATACCTCCAAACACGCTAGCCAGTGTCTTGACTTGGCTTTTCAATATTAAGTGAACTTTTGTGTTAACGCGATTTGAGACCCACCCCCTGACTCATCAAGACCTTCTTTGGATAACAGGGTTGCCAACACTTGCAATTTGATTGCAAGGCTTTGTGACAACTGGCGTTGCTTAAAACCTCAGCTAGTGGCCTCGGGTGCAAATATCAGCTCTCATGTGTAACCAGTTTCTAGCAGTCATGCTTCCAAGCTCTTCTCTGTCATGAGGGCTGCATAGGATTGCCAAGCAAGGTTTTTGACCAGAACGCTCGGTCAAAAAGGGACCCCGGCGTCTCCGGTCAGCATTGCTGACCAGGCTGTTAAAAGTCCAGGCAGTGGCATCGTGGGGCTAAGGCAGGCTCCCTGTCCTGACACCACGCGGCTCCCGGAAGTGGCCGGCATGTCCCTGCAGCTCCTAGGCAGAGGGGCAATCGGGGAAGCTCCTTGTGCTGCTCCTGCTCGCCAGCGCTGGCTCCGCAACTCCCATTGGCCAGGAACCGTGGGCAATGGGAGGTGTTGGGGGTGGCACCTGAGGGTGCGAGCAGTATGCAGAGCCCCCTGGCTCTGGTGCCTAGGAGCTGGACATGCCAGCCACTTCTGGGAGTCACATGGAGTCGGGTCAGGGAGCCTGCCTTAGCCCTGCTCTGCCGCCAACCGGGAGCCTCTTGAGCACTGCCCAGCTGAAGCCTGCACCCCAAACCCTGGCCTGCACCCCACCCTCCTGCCCCAGATCAGAACCCCCTCCTGCACCCCCAAGCCCCTCATCCCTGGCCCCATCTGGCAGCCTGCACCCCCTGCCCCAGCCCAGTGAAAGTGAGTGAGGGTGCGGGAGAGTGAGCGATGGGGAGTGGGGGGTGGAGTGAGTATGGGTGGGGCCATGGGGGAAGGGGCAGGGCTGTGGGAGAAGGGGTGTGGCAGAGGTGTTCAGTTTTGTGCAATTTTAGAAAGTTGGCAATCCTAGCTCTACAGGCTCCAACCAGAAGACCCAGATTCCTCACATGCGTGAATTCTTAAGCTGATCATCTGATTTCTGCACACTCCGGCTTGGCAACACTGATTAGGTCTGATATTGGCATATTTGGGGCCAGCATTGCACCTTTTAAACGCCAGTTTAGACACAGCAGGAAACCACCTGGGAGTCAGGGCATGAAATACTCTATTCTCCAGGCCTTTTCAAACCAGATCTCCCCATTTCTGCCCCCCACCCCCACCCCGATGATTAAGAAGCCCTGGCTGTGACAGGTTAGTTTGCTCGTGACTGGACGGGGGCCAGCACCGCTCATCTCCTGGGTGATTATGTCCTCTTGAATGTGAATCTGAGCTCCTGGCTGAAAGCTGTGATCGTGGAGGGGGGTGGGTGTTTGTAAGCGCGCTCTGTGAAGACCAGCTGGCTGAGCGTCCACGAAACACTGGTGAGAACTGAGCAGCCCAGGTGCAAATAGGAAACGGGCTCCCTGCCTGTACAATAAAGATTTTTCTATTATGTAACTGCTTTCTAGTGTATTCCAGCCACTTAGTAGAATTAACAGCTCCAGCGTTTTCCGGGGAGATAAAGAATAGATGGTAAGCACAAGGGCTTGTGGATTTCCCTGTGAGCTTCGGGGTCCAATGCTATCAGAGTTGCATCCCTGGGGATTTGGGTTCCCTTTAAATCCAAGGGGATTTCGGGATTTGAGTCCATCTGGGAAAAATCTCTCAATCCAAGCAGGTTGGACTAAGGCGTATTCCCAGATAGCTTTGGACTGGCTGTGTGGTGCAGGGCAGATTTCCACCCTGGCAGTGCCTTAGTTTCCCTAGCTGTGAAATAGGGATGAAGCTGGCCTGTTTTGCAGGGAATGGGGTATGAGGCTAAATTTCATTCAATCTGTAAAATGCTCGGCGTCTCAGGCTGGAGGGAGGTTACTAGTGGAGTTCCTCAGGGATCGGTTTTGGGACCAATCTGATTTAATCTTTTTATTACTGACCTTGGCACAAAAAGCGGGAATGTGCTAATAAAGTCTGCGGATGACACAAAGCTGGGAGATATTGCCAACACAGAGAGGGACTGGGATATCCTACAGGAAGATCTGGATGACCTTGTAAACTGGAGTAATAGTAATAGGATGAAATGTAATAGTGAAAAGTGCAAGCTTATGCATTTAGAGATTAATAACAAGAATTTTAGTTATAAGCTGGGGACGCATCAATTGGAAGTAACGGAGGAGGAGAAGGACCTTGGAGTATTGGTTGATCACAGGATGACTGAGCCGCCAATGTGATATGGCCATGAAAAAAGCTAATGCGATCTTGGGATGCATCAGGAGAGGTATTTCCAGTAGAGATAAGGAGGTTTTAGTACCGTTATACAAGGCACTGGTGAGACCTCACCTGGAATATTGTGTGCAGTTCTGGTCTCCCATGTGTTAGAATCATAGACTTTAAGGTCAGAAGGGACCATTATGATCATCTACTCTGACCTCCTGCACAACGCAGACCACGGAATCTCACCCACCAACTCCTGTAACAAACCCCTAACTTATGTCTGAGCTATTGAAGTCCTCAAATTGTGGTTTAAAGACTTCAAGGTGCAGAGAATCCTCCAGCAGGTGACCTGTGCCCCATGCTACAGAGGAAGGCAAAAAAGAAGGATAAATTCAAACTAGAATAGGTACAGAGAGAGGCTACTAGGATGATCCGAGGAATGGAAAACCTGCCTTATGAAAGGAGACTCAAAGAGCTTGGCTTCTTCAGCCTAACCAAAAGAAGGTTGAGGGGAGATATGATTGCTCTCTATAAATATCTCAGAGGAATACATACCAGGGAGGGAGAGGAATTATTTAAGCTCAGTACCAATGTGGACACAAGAACAAATGGATATAAACTGGCCATCAGGAAGTTTAGACTTAATTAGACAAAGGTTTCTAACCATCAGAGGAGTGAAGTTCTGGAACAGCCTTCCAAGGGAAGCAGTGGGGGCAAAAGACATATCTGGCTTCAAGACTAAGCTCGATAAATTTATGGAGGAGACATATATATGATATGATGGGATAGCCCTAATTTTGGAAATTAATTGAGCTTTGACTATTAGTGGTAGATATGCCCGATGGGATGTTAGATGGGGTGGGATCTGAGTTGTTACAGAGAATTCTTTCCTGGGTATCTGGCTGGTGAGTCTTGCCCACATGCTCAGGGTTTAGCTGATCACCATATTTGGGGTCGGGAAGGAATTGGCAGAGGCCCTGGAGGTTTTTTGCCTTCCCCTGCAGCGTGGGGCATGGGTCACTTGCTGGAGGATTCTCTGCACCTTGAAGTCTTTAAACCACAATTTGAGGACTTCAATAGCTCAGACATAAGTTAGGGGTTTGTTACAGGAGTGGGTGGGTGAGATTCTGTGCCCTGCGTTGTGCAGGAGGTCAGACTAGATGATCATAATGGTCCCTTCTGACCTTAAAGTCTGAGTCCCGAGCTCCAAAAGAGTGGGAACCCTTCCTGTGTGGAGGGGCAGGCAGTTGACATCCACTGCTGCGGAATTTAACTTTGTGTTTTAAGTTAAACTCGTGCTTAAGCCTGTAAGTCTTTCCCAATGCAGCACTGCCTTCCTGAACCTGCAGGCAGCTCTGTGCTGCTTCTGTTGCTCATCTTTCTACCTAACCATGGGGACCTGTATGGGCTCTAGTCAGTTTCATGGCTACTCTGTCTATGGGCACTCATGAAAGTGACCGGCACTGACTGTTTTGTGCCCCTTGGCAAGGCTGAGCAGGAGGAGGATGCCAGGGCTGGAGCTATTCATGGGGTGGGGGGGAGGTAGGGGGAAGTCCCTCTAAGATTGGGGGAGGGGATAAGACACCCCACTGTTAAGGGGCCTGATGGAGGAGAGCCCCCTCTTCCTGGTGCTTGGAATGCTTCAGAGGCTACTAGCCAGAGGTGGCCAGGGAAGATGGGATCAATGGACAAAGCGTGGGGATGGGCCTTTCCCATCAGGTCTGGGGAGGTCAGGGCTTCTAACCTGGTGTGCTATGGGGGGGGGCTGATCTTTCAGCTCTGCCCCTGGCTAGTAGAGATTTCCCTCCCTGGAGGTGGGGGAGGCAAAGCTTTAGTTGGAGGTGCTGCAGAGTGGGGCGGAACTGGTCCCTCTCCGATTAACGTCTGTCTCTTTCAGTCCTAGCTCGGAGGCAGAGGAGGATTTGGCTGTTCTCCATCACCTTGGAGGGGGCAGACGGCCTGCCCAGCACCTGGGTGGCACAAGATGGATGGCAAAGCTACTGCCAATGGGCCCCCCCCGCCCCAGACCAATGGCATGGCAACTGCTGGGAAAGGGGCGGCAGCAGCTGGCCAGCCTACAGCAAAACCCAAGCCTGCCAAGAACGCTGTGAGATCAGCCCCCGTCTCTGGAGCTAGGCGGCCTGCGACCACCCACGCCCATCCCCCCGTGGCCCCGGGTGGCGGCTCCAAGCCGCTCAGCAATGGGGTGCCCCCGAGGGCCGAAGCCTCGCAGAGGAAGCCACCGGCAGCAGCATCAGCACCCAAAGCTGGTGCTGCCGTTGCCAAGCTCACTCCGGCCAAAGCGGTGGCCAGGAAGCCGGCGGGCGAGAGTGGGGCAAAGCCTTCAGAGAAGGCTGGGCCGGGCAAGGCCGGGCAGCTGAAGGCCGTGAGGAAGACGCCGGTCCCAACTGTGGCCTTGGGTATGTTCCTCACCTTCCTGCCAACACCAGGCCCGTCTGGGCGGGTGGTAGGGTTGTCAACCCTCCAGGATTGTCCTGGAGTCTCGAGTAATTAAAGATTGTCATGTGATGAAACCTCCAGGAATACGTCCAACCCAAATTGGCAACCTTAGGGGGTGGCACCAGGCTGGGATCCCTGGGCCCTACAGGTGCCTTAGGGCCTGTTCCTCAGCCCCTTGTCCTACGCCAGGGCGGTTCAGTCCTGATCTGGGGAAGGCTCAGTGCAGAAAGTCCCCTGTGGGCTGATAGAAGGCTGTAAGGAGACTGGGGGGAGGAAGGCTGGAAGGGGGGGCTCTCACTATGGCTCTATAGTAAACGGGGGAGGGGTGTGCTGGGCTGTGATCAGAACCCCCCAAATAAAACGGCTGGCAGCAGACTGGGGTCAGGGGTTGGTGTTGCTGATAAGGGAGCCATGTTGTGGCATCCTGTCCCACTGCAGGGGCAGGGCAATGCCATGCTATGGCATGATAGGTAAAGCACTTAGCGGGGGAGGGTCCCCTTAGTCTCACACCCTCCCACACACACCGTGACCTGGCTTGGGGGAGTGGGATAGAACCCCTGGTTTCCCCTGCACTAGCGATAGCCAGGGTGGTTGAGAGGCCCCTGTTTGCAGCGAGTGTGGCAGATCATAGTCCCCGTTCCTAGCGGGCCAGGTGCCCGTCCTCCCACTGCCATGGGGTTCGGCCCCTCTGCCAGAGGGGCCAAAGCTAAATCCCGTTCCACGGAGGGTGGCACAACTGCACTGATGGGGGCAGCACCAGCTTCCTCTCCTGTGTGCCCTGACTTCTTGGATCCCAGAGCTGGGAATAGAACCCAGGAGTCCTGTTGCCCTGGCACTAACCTACCTGCCCAGAGCTTTGGGCAGCCCCTCCAGCTTCTTACTCTAGACTTCAGGGCTAAACTCCAGAGCTGTCAGCCTGTGCTCTCTGCACCCGCGTCCACCCCTGTGGAACTGGAACGCAGCCTGTGCTCTCCGTGAAACACCCCCCCCCACTCCATGTCCATTGATATTGGAACAGCGGCCTCATCAGTAACCTCAGATCTCCGGGCGCTGAAGCTGTGTCTGTTTGTCTCTCTCCCTGTTTCTAGTCCCAAAGTCGGCCTCAGTGAAGCCTGAGAAACCGGAATCTGCTAACCCTTCCAGGTATGGTATGAAGTTGCCTGCTGGCTGCTCTTGATACTATGGGGACAGATGTGGGAGGGGCTGGGTAAAAAGCCTGCCCTAGGATACCCAGCAAGGGGGCACATGGTGGTGCTAGGAAGGCTGGCATTTGATGGGGTCTGGATAAGATTTCCATGTGGGATGGCTCCTGATCAGGCAAGGCCCTGCCCTTGGGACCCCCAGCCCAGCTGGAGCAGCAGGCAGAGGCAAATGCCATGAGCCACGTGCAGGGTGTGTGTGCTACCTGATCTAATGTGATCAGACGCAATCACGCGAATAACAGCATGAGAAGGGCTGGTAGCAGGAGTCCCTGATCTAGGGGAACTTCCAGAGGAAAACCGTCCCAGATCAGAGGCAGCACTTGGGAGAGCATGAGATGAGACGGAAACAGACTCTGTGTTAGAAACCTTTCAGAATTTTCTCTCTCATTAGTGTGTGGTGGGATGTTCACTGGCAGTATGTTGTTCAGCCACGAGATGTCCCTGAGCTGCATAGCATTCCAGTCAGGGAGTGGTCCCTGGTAAACAACAGAGACAGAAGTGGGACATGAGCTAAGTGGAGGCTTGTCTGTGGTTCAGTAAATGCTTCCTGTTACAGATGGACTGTGGTTCTGCATATCATGAGACAGAAATATCCCAAAGGGGGGAGGAGACTTCTGGTGGTAGACGGCTCTTTAATCTAGCAGCCAAAGTCCAAATGAGATCAATGAAGTTGAAGCCGGCCAAATTCAGATTAGAAATAGGGTGAATTTTTAGCCCTGAGAATGCTGTGGGGGATTCTCCATCCCTCTAAATTGAGCCTGGATGTCTTTCTACAAGAGATGCGTTGGCTCAGACAGATGTGAACCTGCCTGATGCACAAAGCCCCAGGTGGCTTGTCTGGCCTATGTTTGTTGGAGTGTATGGGAACAAGGCAGCGTCCCCTTTGGACTGCTGGCCCCCGTGTTTTGAGAGCTGTCAGAACCTGTCCGAGCAGCAGGCCGTAGGTGACTAGGCCTGGCTTGTTTTGTGCATAGTTGGGAAATAGGCTTATCTGGGACCCAACGGTGGCTTTTTTCCTGTTCTGTAACAAACCAAAGAGATGACAAGAAATAGCTACTGCTATTCTTCCTGGAAGGCTAGAGGAGACCCCTGGGCTCATGTCCTGCACAACACAGGAGTCCCATGACTCGGGAGCTGTGGCTGAACTAGGGAGTGGCCTTAAAAACAAAAACAAACAAAACCATCCAGGCTTGGTTATTCTTAAAGACATCCAGTGATGGAGAAACCACCACGCCCCTTGGGAAGCTGTACCAATGGTTCATCACCCTCTCTTAAAGTCCATTCACCCATTCTGGCCTAGTGGGTGGCGGGAAAGCCATAGACATGATGTAACTTGATTTTTAGTGAGGCTTTTGTCACAGTCCCAAGTGATCCTCTCTCATAAGCAAACTAGGGAAAGGTGGGTGCGCAACTGGTCGTACTCGTAGTTGTTCCAGTGCTGTGATGTCCTGCAGGGGTCAGTCTTGGGTCTGGTACTAGTCAGTATTTTCATTCATGATTTGGATCATGGGGCGGAGGGTAAGTTTATAAATGTGCACATGACAGCAAACGGGGGGTTGCAGGCACTGTGGAGGAGAGGATGAGAGTCCGAAATGACTGTGACAAATTGGAGGATTGGTCTGAATTCAACAAGATGAAATTCAGTAAAGGCACATGCAAAGTACTTCATTTAGGAAGGAAAAATCAAATGCCCATCTACAAAATGGAGAATAACTGGTTAGGTGGTCATCCTGCTGTAAAGGACCTGGGGCTTATAGAGGACAAGTCAACAATGTTGCAAAAAAGGCTAATGCCATTCTGGTGTGTACTAACAGGAGCGTCGTATGTAACTGTCCAGCTCTGCTCGGCACTGGGGAGGCCTCAGCTGGAGTCCTGTGTCCAGTTCTGGGCGTCGCACTTTAGGGAAGATGTAGACAAATTAGAGTCCAGAGAAGAGCAACACAAATGATCAAAGGGTTAGAAAACCTGACCTGTGCAGAAAAGCGAAAAACCTGGACATGTTTAGTCTGAGAAAAGAAAACTGGGGAGGGGGGAGGAACCAGACAATGGTCTTCAAATACATGAAGGGCTGTTAGAGAGAGGACTGGGATCAATTGTTCTCCATGTCCACTGAAGGTAGGATGAGAAGTAATGGGCTTAAGCTGCAGCAAGGGAGATTTAGGTTAGATATTAGGAAAAACTTAACTACGCTGAACAATTAGATTAAAGATCAGGAACAGGCTTCCAAAAGAGGTTTGTAGAATCCTCGTCACTGGAGGGTTTTAAGAACAGGTTGGACAAACAGCTGT
Source organism: Caretta caretta (assembly GCF_965140235.1). NCBI lineage: Eukaryota > Metazoa > Chordata > Testudines > Cheloniidae > Caretta > Caretta caretta. Next base: position 18,528,314 of record NC_134225.1, read on the forward strand.
CAGGGATGGTCTAGGTGTACTTGGTCTTGCCCCAGTGTTGGGGGGCTGGACTTGATGACCTCTTGAGCTCCCTTCCAGCCCTGTTTTTCTGGGGGAAGTGGACTTTTGTCTTCAATTAGATGGCTTAAAAAAAAAAAAAGAAAAGTATAGCTAAAAGGCAAATCCAACTCTCACCAGCACACCTTTATTGAATGCCTCAAGGTAATGGGGAAAGCTTGAGCCAACACTGTGCCCAGTTCCCGGCTCCCATGTGGACTGGCCTGTTTGAATTCTGGGAAGGGTGGGGGCTAGGCCCACCCAAAACTAACCCCCACCCCATCAGCCGAGGACTTGGGACAACACATGTGAAAACAAGGATGTGGGGGCGGGGGTGTGTGTGTGTCAAAATGAGGGTACCTGACAGGGATTCTGAGCAGAGAACCCTGGCCACCTGCTGCTCAGAGGAACTCTGCCTGGAGACAGGATACCAGTGGGGCTGGAAATAGGCCCCACAGTTGCAGTGCACCTCCCTGTCCAGCTTCCTCCCGGGCTGATTCAGGGGCATCTTGGTCAGCCCCAGAAAGAGGTTGATGAGGGGGGTCTCCCAACTTCATGGGGCTAGGGATGGGGGTCAGGGCAGGGGGAAGCGCCGTGAGACTCTCAACAAGAGGTTCTGGACTGCCATGCACACCAGATGCTGTTCTAGTTTGGCAGCCCTCTTGCTTTGGTGCAAAGGACCACAGGTGGGGCACTTAAGCTGGGATTAAAGTGGAGATGTGACTGAGGTGAGTCTCCCTCATCCATTGCCATTAGAGCTGGCTGTTTAATTCCACTCTCCTGAGATAAGTCAAGCTTGTCAGTTTCACTTGAGCGGCTAGTCAGTTTCACTCCCCCAGTGTGTTAGTGGGGTTAGAGGGCTCTCAGCACCCCACCGGGCAGGTTAGCGGGAAACTCTGCTTTGAATGGGACTTCAAATGTTCTTCCCGTTTTCTCTCTCAAAACCCTGATCCCAGCACTGGGGGGAGGCCAGGGCTCTGGCTCACCGGGGAGGCCCGGCAAGCTGCCCTTCAGTGTGGATATGGTGGGGCTAATCGGCTGTGATTCGGAAGGGGTTTTACTGTAACCCCAAGACTGATGGATTCAGCACTTGTGTTCAGAGGTGCTGCAGCAGCAATGCGTCCTGCCTGCCGAGGGGGCTTGCAGCTGGGAGACAAAGGGGGTGTTGGAGGGGCATCAGTCAGAGCTCTCCAGAGGGTGAGCCTCTACTTGCAAGAACGTAGCCTCCATTCAGATCCCCTAAGCTCCTGGCCTGGCAAAAGGCCTGGATGGCTTGGATTTGTTTGGTAGGTGGCCAAGTGCCTCTCAGTGCAGAAAGGAAAGGCCGGCCCAGTGACTAGAACTCTGGGATAACAGGCCAGGCCAATAGAGAGCGCTGTGAGCTGCTGCAGCACCCTGGGAAAGCCGCTGGGTCCCACTAAAAAGCTGGGGACTTGAGACACTGGGTTCAGTTCCCAGCACCACCACAGCCTCCCTGTGTGAGATCGAGCAAACCACTTTGTCCCCTTTGCCTCAGTTTCCCCTCCTGGGTACATTGGAGTAACAGCAGTAAAGATGGTGAGGTGCGCAGATGATACAGTGACCCCTGCTCGAGCTAGTCAGGGAGCAAGGAGTCCCCCAGTCAGGGTTGGGAACATCCGTCTCAGACCACTGCAGACTGGTACTAGGCAGTCCCTTTGTGGTGTAGCAGTGCGTGCACTGGGGGAGCTTGCTCTGGCATCCCCTGGGCTGTACCACTTGGTCCCTCTGGTGGACAGGGCACAGGACTGGCTCTTAGGTGACCTGGGTTCTATTCCTAGCTCTGCCATTGGCCTGCTGGGTGACCTTGGGCAGGTCACTGCCCTGCCCTGTGCCTCAGTTTCCCCATATGTAGAGTGGGGAGAACAGGGCTTTGAGCTCTGCAGGGGAGAAGCGTAGAGAACATCCAGGTATTCAGGGTGTGACATGGACCCATCTCTGTTGACTGCATGAGACAAACACCTGCTGGCTTCTCTCTCCCTTCACCCCTCTCTGTTCTGGTTTCAGACCCCCTGCTCCAGGGACGGAGTACACCAGAGCCCTGGCCAGTAACAAACCAGCCATGGCCAAACCTAAGCAGATGGCGCCACCTGGTGGCCAGGCCTCAGCAGTACCACAGCAGCAGAAGAACACGGCCGCCTCCGCAAAGAAAGGTACACGCGCCTCGCGACGAAGCATTGGTAGGCGGCTTAGATCTGACACCAGCAAGCTACGGTGACTCCACCGCGCGGGCAGCCGGGGCGTCTGAGACCCAGGGTCTGCTTGGATCCCTTGGGAAGGGTGCCTGGGGCAAAGGGCGAGGTGTATTCGTAGGCTGCTGCCTGCTTGGGACGCCGGGCTGCCCCTGACCCTGGGCAGGAGCGGGGGTGGCCCTTCCTCCGCAGCAGCGGGCAGCGGGCTGCTGCCGCTCGCTCGCCCAGCGGTGGGATGTCCAAGGAACGATCTCCACCCCCCAACCCCCCCCACTTTGTTACCCCAGTGCCCCGACGTGCTGCTCAGGGCTCAGCTCCTCTGAGAGTCTCTCCCTGACCCACCATGCTGGGGGGCACGGGGACCCCAGCCAGCATGGAGCCGATCCCAGGGCTCAGCTCCCCGCCCTGGGCATTAGGGATGCAGCTGGAGTGCACTGCACTACGGATGTTCTCTCATTTCCTAAGGGAGCGCATGAGTTGGAGCAGCCCCGTGGCTGCTCCCAGTGACTCTGTGGGCAGGGCCATCGTTAGGACCACCACCAAGGTGGCTTAAAGCCTGCTCTATCCTTGCCCCATGGAGTGAGGTGGTACTTGGGCCACTTTTGTGGGACCCAGTGGCTTTCCCAGGGTGCTGCAGCAGCTCACAGTGCCCTCTATTGGCCTGGTCTGTTACCCCAGAAGGCACTTCCAATTGGCTATAAATCTGCAGCCTGGCCCTGAGACCTGGCTTCTTTCTTGTCCCTTACAGACCTCGTCAGAGCTGCCCCCATCTCCAGGGCCCGGCTAGCTGGCTCAAACCCTGCCCTCGACAAGATTGCTGGCCAGGTCAAAACTGCCAAAGCCAAGCTCCCGGTGGAGCCCAAGGCCAAGAGCCACCCAGTCCCTGCCGCTCCCAAGGGCCTGGAGAAGCCAGGGCCTCCGGGGCCGAAGACCTCTCCCAAGGCAGGGGGCAGCCGTCCTGCCACCCCACAGAGAGCGGTGGCCTCCACCCCGAAGAGGCTGATTGCTGGGAGCCCTGGCAAGAAGCCCCCTAAGAAAGAGGCTAGCTACAACCTGGAGCCAGTGCCCGTGCCCAGGAAAAAGCTGCTTTCCTCAGGGCAGGGAGAGGCCAAGGAAGCTGCTGCCAATGTCCTTGTGGCCTCTCCTGATGCCCTGCCTGGCACGGAAAGGGCAGCCCCTGAGGGCGGCGTGAGGCCTCTGGATGAGCAAGGATTAACGCCAGAGGTGGGCCCGCTCCTGCCCAAGCCGGTCCCTGCAGACAAGGATGCTCTGCTCCCAGCACCTCCAGCCTATAGCTCACGGGAGCAAACACCCGTCAGGGACCTGGAAGGGGTGGTTGGAGGTGGAGCACCCCAGGAAGGAGGAGGCTCATCTGGCCCAGAGCTGGTGGCAGCTGAGCCTCTGTCCCACCAAGAGAGCTGTCCTGGAGACCAGCAGCTGACTGGTCTCTCCCCACCACAAGGGGTTGGCTCTCCTCCCAGGGAGATGCTGCCCACAGCAGGCACCTGGGGGCCAAAGCCAGTGGGCACAGAGCTCCCTGATGAGATGCTCACACCCCAGGCAGAGCAGAGCCTGGTGGACACCCCAGCTATGCTTCTAGACCCCTGTGAGACTGGCCTAGCAGCCGAGGGGGAACCATTGCCCTGCCAGGAAGCCCTGATGCCTGCTGAGCACCTGGACTTGTGGTCGGAAGGCAAAGGAAGAGCGGTTCAGGACATGACCTGCCTGGCCCCAGCCCAGCTGGATTCCTCCTGCCCAGCCGGGGCCTCCCAGATGCTGCCCCTCAGTGAAGAGATCCCTCGGGGTGGCACAGGGAGATGGCAATCTCCATCCATGTCACCGAAGCACCCGGCAGAGCCTCTGCGAGGGGGGGAGCGGGAGGAAGAGACGCCGGCACAGCCAGAGGCAGAGTGGTCAATGCACAAGATGGACTCATTGCCTCGGGTTGGCCTGGAGGGGGTCTCCCCGGAAGATGTGGCAGAGCCAGGAGCCGTGGAGCTGAGAGAGGAGCAGAACGAGGGGAGTCTCTCTCTGACCCTGCCAGGGCATGGACAGGAGACCCAGGATGCTCTTCCCCTGGAGAGAGGAACACAGGGCACTCGCAGGGGCTCTGGAAAGATGGAGGATCTGGATGCTGAAGGAATGACTAGTACAGAGGCAGTGGCTGCTTCCCAGGGGATAGAGGGGCTCAGCGGAGAGCCTGTCCGTGCAGGGCATGAGCCAGGGGAGGCGGCGGCTGCTCCCCCCACAGAACAGCTCCCTGAGGACAGCAAGGGCCCTGAAGACCAACCCAGCCTTGCTTCTCCTCCTGGCATGTCCCTCTCTGGTGCTGGGGGGTCTCTCCCTGCTGAGCTGGCCGGAGGCACCTTGAGAAGTCCTGAGGAAGCCGAGCTGGGATACGACCACCTAGGTTCTCCTGGAGACGTTGCCAAGGTGGGGTCTGCAGAAGGGGAGCCCTTACTGAAGGGTGGGGCTGATGTGCTGGAGGACCCAGAGCCACATGCCCAACGGGGGTCACCGCTGTGCCCCGAGGTGACCCTGCACAAGCCTCAGAGCCTGCCCCTGAAGAGCCTGGAGCTGCCCCAGGAGCCAGCCCAACGCCCCCCGCACCCGGGGCAGCTGTGGTCCAGTAGCGCCGAGTCGGAGGGGCCGCCCAAGAGCCGCTCCTCCAAGTCCAGCACGCTGAGTGGCCCCGACCTGGCCGGCAAGAGCAGCAGTGAGACGAGCACCCCGGAGGAGCTGCGGGAGTACGACAGCAGCTCTGGTGTGGAGTCGAAGTCGGACGAGAAGCCAGAACAGACCTTCCCTCGCAGCCCCCTGGAGGACCTGCCGGGGGAGCAGGACCTGGGGATCCACATGGACAAGGGGGACGATGAGGCAGAGACCCTCCCAGCAGACGAGCTCCTAGGTGACCTGCCCACAGTGTCCTCTGAGGAGGAGGGCGAGCTGGACAGAGACCTCCTGAAGGAGCCTGATTTCCCTGCCATGGGCAAGCCCCTGGTGTGCCGGGTGGCCTCCCCGCGCCGCAAGCCGTCCCTGGAGGAGTCGGAGCTGGGCTCGGGTGATGCTGGCACGGGGACGCCGGCCTCCACCAACTCGGCCACCTCCTTCGATGCTGCCTTCCACCTTCCCTCCACTGACAGCTGCGGGAAGAGCCCCGGCCTCTCCTCCCTGGAGAGCGAAGAGCACTCGACCGAGAACACCAGAGAGCAGATCCCCAAGGGCGCCGAGCCGGCCAGCCTCCCCGAGACAGAAGAGCACAGCAAAATCTCCCTCCCCAGAGACTGGGGCTGCCAGCTGGAACGCCCCCTGCAGATGGGCCTGGCGGACGAGGAGGAACCGGCCTCCCAGCCCTATGGCACTGCTCCCCGTGGCCCGGCGGCAGGTAACGTATAGAGGAGCCTGCCATGTGTGCCCAAGTGCCATCGCCGAGGTACCTTAAAGCTTAACTCAGTCATGTGCAATAGTGTCCCCCTGCTGAAGGGAATCTCCCCCCCGCCCCATCAGTGTTCCCCCTCTTCCTCTCCCGGTGTTTATCTCCCACCTAGCCAGAAGGGTCTGACACTGCTGTACAGTCCCTCGTCCATAGCCTACATTATTCTGTGTCTAGATCAGGCTTTCCCCCCAGGATCATGGGCACCTAGGGGGAAGACATCTGTGTTTTAATGTTCTTCCCTTTCTGGGTGGAGGATTGGGGGCCAAACTTTTTAGCCTTTCGGTACGTTGAATAAAGAGTCACTTATCTGGATCTGACCTCCTGGCCTGTTCTTTGTATTTTTGTGCAGGACTCTTACCTTAGCTTGGGCTGGGGAGGGGAGATTAGAGGGAGCGGGGGTGGGGGGTGTGATTGGCAGCAGCAAGCAGAGCCAAGTAGGTTTGGGGTGGGGGCTAGGAAGCAGCCATCTATCATGGCTGATGTCTAACTGCTTGGTTTGTAGCCTAGCAGTAGACTAGAACGTCTGGCCTTAGCCATAGACGTTCTGTTGCCATGAGTTCTCCAGGAGATAGTTTGGCCGCCACATGGAAGTTCTTCATGGGGCTGAGAGCGTCTCAAGCCTTCCCTGGACCACCATGTGGTGGGTAGACTCTTCTAGACCCCACCAGCCCTCATCTCCTGGATGTTTTGGTCCAAGGGAACTTTCCTGAGTCCACAGACCATAGTTTTGAGAACTAGAGCACCTGATGCTGTAGTACCTTCCCTTGGACAGATCTAGCCGAAAAACCAGGCCCCTGCCATGACCCGAGGCCTAGTTCTATGGGCAGCTTCAGTGATGCGGTTGTCATGGAGACGCTAGATAACTTTAACAGCCGAAGGATGCTGTGCCTAGGTTGGTCCCAGCGCATTGTGCTTAAATGGAAGCTTCATGGCTGGTAGGAGATGGACCTAATCTAGGCATCTCCCACCAGACTCTGTCCTCCTTGGTGCTAAACCCCGGGTCCCTAGCTGCAGTACAGGACCCAGACATGCAGTTAATGTTGCATCCATCAGCCAACTCACTGCAGCAGGAGTAGCTCCACCCAGCAAAGACCATCTCGGGGGGAAGCAGTGAAGGCGCCACTAGCCTTCTCCTTAGCTGCTCTGCTTAGGATACTGCCCCCAAGACCTTGTCTCCCTCCTGGGCAGCTGCTGGCAGCCTGGGTATCGCTGCCATGGAGGCATCCTGAAGATCTGGCCATAGGTGGGGAAGTAGGAGCCAGTTCCTAGTTGAAGCCGCTTTGGGCATCTTGTCTGGGTGGGGTGGTGTCGAATGGGCTAACCCTGGATGTTGCCTGGACTCTCCTCCCTGCCTGTCTGTGTGTGCCTATGCCAGTCTGTCCTGTTGGTGCCCCCTGTCTTTCCTTCGTCCGTCTTGACACCCCTCCCCATGGGCTGTTGTCTCCAACCCGTGCTCCTGTGCCCTGTTGTAGGTGAGAGTGGGGCTGGCCTGGGGCCCTTCTCCTGGGGGCCCTGCCCCCCTGAAATCCTCTCCACCATCTACGAGGTGGAAGGAGGCGCAGAGACCCCTGGGCAGGTGCCGGAAGAGGAGGATGGGAGCTGCCAGCTCCTGCCCGCTGACCCCCGTGACAAGGCCCCCCTGCACCTGGGAAGTCTCCAAGCAACTGTCATGCAGCAGCTGATCAGCCGGACTCTGCTCTTCTCCACCACTGGGGAGATGCCAGTGGGGGGCAGAGGGGCCCCTGTCATGAGTGAGGTGGAGCTCGGCAAGTGGACAGACCTGCTGTCACCATTGGATGAGTCTCGGGCCAGCATCACCTCAGTCACCAGCTTCTCCCCCGAGGACGTCTCGTCTCCCCAGGGCGACTGGACGGTGGTGGAGGTGGAGACCTTCCACTGACTTCCTCCACCCACGCTGGCTTCACCCCCTCTTCCCCACACCTCCTCTAGTTGAAGACTCTGCCTGTTGTGGCTTAAATCCCTGCTGTGACCTGCTCTTCTCCTTCCCTTGGCTTTTCTGGGGGATCATGCATGGTGGGTTGGCCAGTGCCTCTGATCCAGCCACGCAGAACTTTCCTTCTACCTCTTGGCCCACAGTGGAGCAAGTGGCTTCCCAAGTAACCAGGTGGAGGCGGCCACTGGAAGAACTTGCACTGGGATGAGACGTAGCTGCTTCCCCCAAGTCCTTGACTTTGGTTTCAAATGTCTGAATTCTGATCTTGTCCCCTCTTCCCCAGCTCCATGGAGCTCCCAGAGCCTGCAGGTGAAGGGTTAACAGCAGGATGGGCAAAACTCTTTTTTGCAAGCCCCTTCCTAAGGTGGGGTGAGCCCATAAGAGCCCCTGCCTGCCACATACCTCCTGAGTCTGGTCCCTTAAGAGACCCTTTTAGTTCGTTAGCCCTGGTGGCCTCCATAAGGAATCTAAAATCTACAGGTTCTTTGGAAGAGGGGTTGGCAGTTCCCAGCCAGTTCTCAAACAGCCAAGCCCATCTCTTCACCTCCTTCCCACCCGCTGCTAGAAGAGGCCTCATTCCTTCAGGAGAACAGTGCCAACCGCCCATGGTGTAGCTGGAAGAATCGAAGCCATGGCGGCCGTGGAGCTTTCCTTGCCCAGGGGCTCTTCCCCCTCGAAGACATCGAAGAGTTGGGGTGGGTCAGTTGGGTCCATGATCTGTCTAGCCTGTGGCAGGATGGGGGGAGGAAGAATGGCATGGCCTTAAAGCTGGACCTAACTCTTCAATGAATGTTCTCTAATTCTCTTCCCCCCCACCACCATGCTCTTGGAGCTGGGCTCATGGACCGGGGCTGGGGGCCTGTGCTGCATGCATGGGGGTAGTTTGACATGATTTGCTTGCTGCATTGGAAGAGAGCAGAGGCGTTGGCTGACGTTCCTGCTGTTGCATTGTGGGGGTGTGTTGTTGTGTTTGCTTTTTGCTGCTGTGGATGTAGCCTTTATGCACAGATCTGCTCTCTCTGTTGACTGCCGCTGCCCAGCCAAAACTCCAGTAGCTGAAAGAGCCCTGGTGGTGGATGGGTGGGGGGTGGATTGAAGGCTTGGATCCTCAGGTCGGGCCTGGGTGCAGGGGGTTGGGGAGGGTCATGGGCAGAGTGGGGTGGAGAGGCTTGGAGGGGGGCTGGGAATTCCTCTCCTGCAGGGGCCAAGCCTCTGGCAAGGGGGTGTGTTTTGAGGCAGCCCTGCACTCTAGCAGTCCCTAGCTGCTCGCCCCTTGTGTCTATGGGCAGGCTGGCTTACAAGAAGCCTCTGCCTAGGTCCAGCCTCCTGACTACTGGTGGCAGAGAGGAAGGCCCCATGGTGCCATCTCCACCATAACAGCTCAGCCCTGCTTCCCTCTACTGTGCTGCTCGGCTCCAGGGGAGGCGCTGGGCTGGATGCTGTGGCGGGGGACCTCTCTGGTGCTCTTCAGCACAGCAAGGGTCTCTTCTCCATGCCCACCGAGGTCCTCAGGTAAGCCATGGATGGCACCAAACTCTGCTCATCTTCCATAAAGTTCCACGGGGAAGCTCCTCGCTGGAGGAACCCCAAGGCTGCTGGCTGACTTCACCCCATGGAGAGGTGGCAGCAGGCTTCTTGCCATGGCCTAGCCACGGCTCACTACTGAAGTTTAGAGGAGCCAGATGTCAAGCCAGCCATGCAACTCTATGCAGCCTCCTGCCCCTCAGACTTGGCCATCTTCAAGGGATAGGCCTGCGTTCTCCAACACTTGGATCTCAAAGGGGAAAGCACGGGCCAAAGAAGAGCCCAGCTCTTCAGCCATTCCCAGTCAATGGGCGTCCGTGCGGTTAGGCTGCGTCTTGCGGAGAGGGACGTGGTTCTTCAGCCTACCGCCCCTAGAGCCACAGCCTGCTAATGTGTGTAACGGTGTTGTCGTGAACTGTAGGGAACCTAGCTGTAGTGGAGCAAGTGGCCTTTTTGATGAAGTGTGTCCCCTGCTGGTTTCATTTTAACATGACAAACTGTGAACAGGAAACTCATTTAAACAACAGCTGTGGCTTTTTTTTTAAGAGACTCTTTAGGTTTTTAATAAAGATGAATTAAATGCTCTGGTGTTGGACTCTTCCTTCGTGACCTAGGATGGAGTGGGAGGGAGAGTGGAAAAGGGGATCTCTGTGCTACCGGTTGGCAATATCTGAGTTTTAAACCTTGGTTCACCAAGTCCAACAACCCCAACAGGCCCCAATTGAGAGGGAAGCCCATAGGGATGGCCTAAATGTGCAGCACCCAGCCCCATCTCAAAGCTTACACCCTAAGAAGGGTGGGAGGAGAAACTGAGGCACAGAGAGGGGGAAAAGACTGGCTGAAGCTTGCAGGCTCTATTACCTCTCTGCTTCCAGAGCTCTTGAACCCATGCTCTGAGCAGGGGGGGAGGATGAATGGGCTGTATGCACCATTGCAGCTTCTCTGAGAAGGTAGCAGGCTCCAGCCAGGTCCCTGTCTTCACCAGAGGCCAGTAGTAGCTATGGTCGATGATTTTACATGATTGAGGTGAAAACAGGAGCCATGCTTGAGCCAAGAACTGCCTCCTACTCACGGGTGCCTAAGGAAGGTGTAGTGATGGGATTATCCACCTCCTTGGGAACTGTCTTACAGCATATTACTGAAAAGTTGGGCCTGAACTCAACCACAGGAAGTTGAGACTTTGCAAACAAGCAGCAGCCTTGCTGTTTTCCCAGGACAACATCAGTGGTCTAGGCTAGTACACAGCCCCATTGCCTCAGTGTGGTCCTCCTATGCCCTAGTGAACTGACATCGGCCCTGGCCTGATGGTATCCAAGCATGTATCACAACCTCTGCAAGGTGCTATTGTTTCCCACTTTACTGACACATGAGGGTCTTAAGCTGCAGCTGTCAGCCCAATGGTCCATCTCGCCCACTAGCCACTGCTGGAGACTGAGCCTCAGGGAGCATGTACAGAGCAGGGCACGGTGATTTGACATTGGCTTTGGCTGCTGGCAGTCAGAGGTTTAACATCCATGCAAGCAGAGGGTTACATCCCTGGCCAAGAGCCAGTGCTGGCCCTGTTCTCCATGAACTAATCTAGTTCTTCTTTAACTCAGTTATACTTTGGGCTATCACCCTGGCAATAAGTTCCACAGGGTAATTGTGTGGAAAAAAGACTTCACAGAACTGGAACAGACCTCAGTTGGGCATCTAGTCCAGTCCCCTGCATCCAAAGCAGGACTAAGTAATAACTCTACCATCCCTGACTGTCAAACTGCTTCTTAAAATCCTTCAATGATGGAGATTCCACAACTCCCCATCGCAATTTATTCTGGAACTTAACCACCCTGACAGTTAGGAAGATCTTCCTACTGTCCAACCTAAACCACCCTCACTGCAATTTAAGCCCATTGTTTCTTGTCCTATCCTCAGTGGTTAAGAACAATTCTTCAGCCGCCTCTTTGTTACAACCTTTTATGTACATAAACTATTATGTTCCCACACCCCTCAGTCTTCTCTTCTCCAGACTAAACAAACCCAGTGTTTTCAATCTTCCCGCATAGGTCACGTTTTCTAGACCTTTAATCATTTTTGTTGCTGTTCTCTAGACTTTCTCCAATTTGTCCACATCTTTCCTGAAAGGTGGTGCCCAGAACTGGACACACGACTCCAGTTGAGGCCTAATCAGCACAGAAGAATTCTTGTTTTGTTTACAGCACACCTGCTAATACATCCCACGCTGTTGGCTTTCTTTGATCCCTTGCCCAAGAACTCCTTCTGAGACCATTATTTTACATTCCTTGTCTTTGTATTAAACCTGCTTCTTATTCATCTCATCAGCTGACCCCTCCCCCCACACTTTGTTACTTCTCCTTTTCCACAATACAACTCTTCTGCCAGTCATGATTTTAGACCTCTATCATACCCCCTCCTTACCCATCTAAGCCCAAATTGCTTTAGTCTCCCCTTGGGTAGAAGCCATTCCCAACCCCTGATCATCCTTGTTGCCCTTCTGTGAACCTTTCCCAGGTTCCCCAGATCCTTTTGAGATGGGGCAGCTAGAACGGCACACAGTGCTCAAGGGGCTGGGGGGATGCCCATGGGTTTATAGCATAGGCTTGTGGGATTTTCTGTCCTTGTCCTACTAGGTCCTAACAACCTTTCTGACCACTGCTGCAGTGAGCAGATGTTTTCAGAGAACTGTCCACACTGATGCTAAGCTTTCTCTCAAGCTAGCTTAGAAGCTAAATACACCTGCACTAGCTGGGCTGCTGCAACTCACCCAGGGCCACACCCCCTGGCAGCTGAGCTGCAGCAACCTGGCCTCCCACCCCATAGCCTTAGACTCCTGCTCTAACCCCGTGCGTCCCTGGAGTCCCACTCTGCTGCATGGGAAGCCCCTGGGTTTGTAGAATTGCACTAGAGCAGGGCTGCTGCTCTGTAGGTTGGGGATGACCCCTCAATTCCCAATCAAAGAATCTCCTAACCCTCCTTGGTTACAGTGAATACAATATAGCCACAACCCCACCCTAGACTTTAGGGAGGAGATGGAGGGAGGGTGGCCCTAAGCAAAGTCCTTCAAAGCTGTCATAAAATTTTCAACCTTTGATGCTTCCCAAACCTGCACTGGCTCTTCCACTTCCCCCCATCCCCAAGCGCAGAGATGATCTCCCATCTCTTTCTTGTTGCACAGGCTGTTTGGGTGGCCCACAGCTGGCGTGGGGATTTAATCAACAGGGCCTTAAAGAGGCAGCAGAGGGGGGTGGGGGAGGGGAGGGTCTGGTTTCAGAAAGTATGAGCATCCCCTCACTGAGTAAGGCCCCAGAAGCATCTTAAGATGGGCACTTAAAAAAAAAAGGGGGGGGGGCAGCACAAGCCTTGCCAAAGCAGCTAAAGATCTCCAAGTCTTTTCCCAGGGACAAAGCGCTAGACAGGGCATCAGAGCTGGATTCTAGTCCCACTTCTACAGGGTAACCTGTCCTGATGCTGTCCTGGGACTCTGCGGGGTCCCATCCTTGCTCTGTGCCTCAGTGTCCCCAGCTATAAAGTAGGGATATTGTAAAGCGTGCTAGGGGAGAGCTAAGGATTATTGTTTCCTAGCGGATATTGCTGGATAAATTGGATGGCCAGAGGGATTTAGGCAGCTAGCTCCCTTTGAAATCAACAGGAAGTCATTGCTATCAAGGGGAGCTAGGCACCTGTGAGGATCTGGGCCTAGATCCCTTCTGCTGCAGAGTTTTGCTTTCTTGCTCTTTTAAGTCCCCTCCCACTAGTCCTGTCCTCCTCCTCCTCCTCCATGGAGCCAGGATCAACAAGCTCTGACTTGGATGTTTACAGAATTGTAATTCTCCTTTGGCAGAGATATTATGCCTCATTTCAACCACTCTCCCCCAGAGCCCAGAATGAGATCCACCAGGTCCTTCCACCTTCCTCAGCAGTAGCTGGTGGGCGCTCCCACCACAGGGATACGGGGCTTGGTGGAGAAGGGGGGCACATGCCCTGGCTGGCGATTTCTATGTTCCCACCAGCAGGCAGCTGCCATGGGGGGCAGCTGAAGAGGCACAACCTTCCCCCCTCTTCACCGGGGAGAGAGAATCACCTGGCCACCACCTCCACCAGGGGACAGCCCCAGCTCAGCAGATAGAGGCTGCTGTGCTCAGCAGCCACCATTGCTCCATGGCCCCTCTTCCCACAGCCACAGGGATCAACTCTGCCCTGCTCCGCCTGCCCTTTGGGCTAGGGAGAGCCTAGAGGAATCAGACACGCAAGGGGGCCTGTGGAGAGCAGGGTTCAATTCCCAGCTCTGCTAGATTCCACCTGGGACCTTGGGACAGTCACTGTAATGCACTGGGCCTCAGTTTCCCCACCTATACAATGGGAGGAATGATCCTGCCTTTGTCTATTGGGGCCAGCACTGATTGGATGGAGCAGCACCCCCTGTTGAGCTCCCACCCTGCTCCCTGCAACAAGGCACCCCCTGGTGTGACAATGGGGCCAACACTGACTGCTAAGGGAGAGTGCCCCCTACTGAGCCCCCAGCACCAAGAGGAGAGAGCCCCTCCAACAATCAGGCACTGGTTGGGGAAGTCAAAGTAGCCCTCAGGGGTATGGGGAGAGGAAGGGCCCTGGCCCCAAGGGGTTTCCCAGTCTACTTCCTCTGCCCCCCACGAGCAAAGCCAGGTGAGTTGAGATTCAAACCCTTTTCCCCCAAGCTCTTACCTGGGACGGGGTCAGCACAAGAGGAAACACCTCCATCCTCTGGGTACTGGGCTAACAGGAAGCCAGCACTCCTTCCTTAACAACCAGCTTCCCCAAAAGGGGGTGGGGGGGGAAGAGGGGGAGGTGCCAAAGCACAGGAACCGGCCTCCTCTGGGGTAAGTGAGGTCTAGTCGTTCGAGTGAGGGGGGGAGGGGCAGCTGGAAGTCAGGATTCCTGGGTTCTAACCCCAGTTCTGCCACTGATCTGGCACTGATCATCCCCTCTCTAAAGTGGGAATAATCTCACTAGATTCCACTCCCCTCCTAGAACTGGGGACAGAACCCAGGAGCCCTGACCCCCACACAAACCAACCACTAGCCCATATTCTCATTCCAGAGCCAGGCACAGCACCCAGAAGTCCTGACTCCCAGCTCCGCCCAAAAGCACCTCTCTTTAGACACAACTCATCTCTCGGCTGTCCTAAGCTCTGCCCTCCCCCTCCCATCCTGAAAGGGTCCAGAAATATTAACCAATTGGTGTTTCTCTTGTTTTTAAGATATATTTTTTTATTTTAAAAAAAGGAAGGTGGGGGGAGGGGAGGGTGCGATATTAAAAAGCGACTGACTCTGGGTAGCATCCATTGATATGTAAAAAAACAAACCAAAAAAAAAAAAAAAAAACAATTTTACCCCCCTGCCCAACCAGAGAATAAAAAGGATCCCCTGTTAAAACCTTCCCCTGATGCAGGGCACCCCCCAGTGCCCCACCCACCCCCAAAAAATCCCTGCCCCACCCCATCCGGAAAGCAGGGAGACTAGATGTTGGGGGTGAGGGGAGATCAAACCAGAGTGCCATGTCCTGAGTCGGGGCGGGGAGGAGAGCTAAAAGAGGCCCCCACCAAAGTCCTCAGACATCTCCTGGGCACGAAATGAGCGAAAAAATCCACCTCTCCCACCTGCCCCCAGCTTGAAATGGCCAACGATGCTACGATGTGAGACTAACCAAGGGAATAAACACACAATGGAGGAGTAGGGGGGTGGGGGGCAGTGCTGGGCACGGATTCCCCCCTCCCCCCAAAAAACACCCCTGTAAACCCCTCCTCCGAATCCTACGCCTTCACTCCCTCCCCACTGCAGGTTTTCTACCCCTCCCCAGCCACTTGGGGGTTAATCATGAGAGGAGGGAGGATGCAGCTAGGATGCCAGGGTCCTTTCCTGGCTCTCTTCCCCCCTGCACCAAAAGCCCCCAGGCTGATGGACACCCCCCCATCATCCGTTTCCATGGAGATAGAGGGATGCTGGGAGGGCTGATTCCCGAGACACCCGGGGAAGGGGTGCAGCAGGCAGGGAGGGGCCCGGCAGGAGGCAGCAGCTGCTGGCACAGTCCCGCTTGGCCCCAGCTGCGACCCCCCTGTCTCCCTGCTCAGCCCAGGAAGGAATCCACCTCGTCCTCCTCGAAATGGCTCTGCTGCAGCACCTTGATGTGGTACTCGTAGATCTTCAGCGCGGGGCCCAGGCGGATGGACAGCCCGGTCAGGACGTCTGTGCGCTGCATGAGCAGCAGGGACTTCCCGTCGATCTCCTGCGAGGGACAACGGAGGAAGGGTTAACAGGGCTGGGGAACGGGACACGGGGCCTTTCTCCTCTAGGGGACTGGTTCTCTCCACACAATGCTCCCTGCCTCCGAGCTGGCAGCTGCCCCCACCCCTGAGCACTGACCCAGGGGCGCCAGAACGGGAGGGGCCCAGGCCCATCCACTTTTCCACCACAGGCCCGGCCCCCCCGACCAGGCCAGAAGCTGGAGCCCAGCCAGGTAAGAGCGGCCCCGGGAGCCCGGGCAACTGTGGGGAACTGCAGACCCTCCACCTGCCTGGAGTGGGGGGGGGCCCCCAAGAGCAGCACCCGACCCGTGTCCCCACCCCTTAAGCCCCCCGCCCAGGGCAAATGGAGGGTCTGTGCCCAGGGAGCTGATATCAAGGCCCAGCTGCAGCTCTTCAGCCCCCAAGGCCCCACCCCCAGGCCAGGCCTGTAGCCAGAGCCAGGTCAGGGTAAAAGCCGCACGAGCAGCTGTGGGGAGCTGCGGACCCTCCACCTGCCCTGGGACATGGGCCGGGACTGCTCTCAGGGCCTGCCACCTCCAGGCTTGGCTGGGGGGCAGGTCCTCAGGGGAAGGGGTGGGGCCACAGAGGGGGTGGGGCCTCAAGCCCCTCCCCCCCACACTTTCAGGAGGGATCCATCAGCCCTGCACTGACCTGCTCCTGAAAGGCCAACGCCTGCTCTGCAAATCCAGCCTCTGTGAAATAATCCACCACGTCCATCACTGTCCACTCCACGGGGTCCGAGGGCTTCTCCTTCTTCACCGAGCTGGGCGGGGGGGAAAGGGGAACAGAGCCATCAGGGTCCTGGCCACAACCCTCATCTCCCAGGCAGACACAGCCCACACCCTGCCTTCATCACCAGGTCTGAACTCCCTTGCCCCATCCCCTCCCACACTGGGGGGGAGTCCCCTGACATCTCGAGGGAAAGGGGCTGGGAGCCAGTCCCTCTCTGCAACAGGGGTCTCCAGGCAGCCAAGAGTTAATGGAGGCAGGAAGGGAATGGGGGAGCTGCCAGAGCATGGAGGGCTTCGCCCATGCCATGGGGGTGGCAGGCCCTGGAGGCTCCCACTGGGGTGGGGCACTGGTGCAGCTGGGAGTCGCTGGGGGAAGCAGCAGGGAAACATGTCACATGTGGAGATTTAAGGACCCAGCCGCCGGGGGTGAGGTGGGAGAGAGTGGGTTGATAGCCATGGGGATGGGGGACATTTTAGAGCCTGACTTGCTCACACAGGGCTCACAGACTAAATACCAGCCCTGGCGCTGTGCAGAGGGAGATCCTCCTGGTGGCAGCAAGGCGGATGGAGAGGCAAGAAGTCAACGAGCGCAGGACTTACACGCAGCTGAACGGTGTCCCGTCCGCTGCCTGGATGCCTGGCCGCCCGGGGGACAAGGGCACAGGGGGGTCCGCGCCCGCGACGGCTGGAGAGACTGCAAGCAGGAGAGAACGAGAGAGAGATGTCAGGCCCGGCACAATCACAGACAGGGCTTTCACCTCCCCGTGGAACATGAGGAAACCAGCCCCCCGCAGCCCCTGGCTCCCCTAATGTCCTCCAGCCCGACTGATATCCCTCAATCTTGTCCCATTGTCCTGGTTTTCCTCCCGCCCCTAAAGTTCTGCTGATGCTCCTCGATGCTGACCCGCAAGCCTCTGCTATCCTGGCCCTGGGCTCCCCCTTCCCACAGCTCTTCCGATGCTCCTCAATCATGTCTTGCAGCCCCCTGGATATTCCAGTTCCAGAGCTGTCCCCCGAACGCAGACACAGCCAGCACAGCGGAATTTCACAACATCCCCAAGGCTGAGACCTGCCAAACTCATTTCACAGGTGATCTCAGCCACTGCACCTCACCAGCCTCACCCTTCCCCCCCTCCGCCCATAGACCCTTGGTTTCCCCTTACCCCCTTTCCCTAAGAGAAATTTCAGCCCCTGGAGTCTCCCCAATCCGATACCTGCTCTGTCTGGCTGCCCGTAGGAGCCCCCTTCCTTCTTGCCCATCCCGAACTGCTGGCAGGCGCTCTCCCCAGGGGAGCAGGCCTTGGCATGACACCTCTCGCTGCCTTCGCGGTGGGGGCGCTCGGAGCCCTTGTCCGGGGAGTGCTCGTCCGGGGGGTGCAAGTCCCTGGTGTGGCCACCCCCCGCGGGACAGTCCTTCCCACCACGCCTGCTGTCCTTACAGTCCCCGTTCATCTGGCTCTGCTCGGCGGGGGCTGCTTTGCCGTCACTCTCCAACCCAGCCCCGGCGCCCGCCCCCTCGTAGTCCGGAGCCTCGGAGCCCTCCGACATGGTGGAGGCCTCGTCATCCTCCTCTTCCTCCTCCCCCTTCTCCTCCGATGGCTCCTCCCCGGCCTTCTGCGGGCACCAAGAATCCAGAGTTAGAGACCCCAGGAAGCTGCTCCCCTGTGCCCTGCACAAGGCATCTTCTGGGCAAGGCTGGGGCTCCTGGTTTTACCCACCATTGGGCCCCATCTAGCCACTCTTCCTGACTCGGGACCCCCTGTTAACCCAGCCCTGGGCTCCACTCCCACATCAGCTCTGCCAATGCCCCTCAATCCTGCCTGGAGCCTCCTGCTAGTCCAAATTTGGATCCCCACCCCAGCTCTGGTGGTGCCCCTTGATCCCAACCTGCAGCTCTCCACCCCCACTATTCCAGTCCCCATACTCCCTTCTCCAGCACCCTGCCTGCTCTAGTGTTAGGCGACTCTTAGGGTACAGGGCTAAGCATCTAACCACAGCGAGTTGGTCACAGCATAAAAATCGACCCTCAAACAGGAAGCTGCTGGGCTACCAAACTACCTCATCAAAAGAGACTTCCTCCTGGAGAGCGCCAGCTGCCACGGAGACCCCTCTGCCGGAGCAGACTACCGGGCACACGTCCAGCTGGACCCATTCCTAGAAGCACCAGGACCACTTTGACTGTGGCAGCACTGGACTGGGGAAGAGTTTGTTGTAAACAAAGGGTGACCAGATAGCAACTGTGAAAAATCGGGATGGGGTGGGGGGTAGTAGGCGCCCATATAAGGAAAAGTCCCAAAAAACTGGACTGTCCCTTTAAAAACGGGACATCTGGTCACCTTAACTTTACGCCCAAAGCTCATGTTGAGATGGGTCAGAGGCAGCATGGTCCAATGTATGTGGCACCAGCCTAGGAGTCAGGAGACCTGGGCTCTATTCCCAACTCTGAAACTGGCCTGTCGGGCGGCCTTGGGCAAGTCACTGCCCTGCTCTCTGCCTCAGTTTCTCCAGCTGTAAAACAGGGATAATCCTTCCTTTGTCTGTCTAGATTATAAATTCTCTGGGGCAGGAACACTCTCTCTCTTGCCACATGCCTGTGCAACACTCTGCACAATGGTGGGTCCCTAATCTCAGATGGGGGCCCCTGCCGCACCCAGCCCGAAGGGGCCCCCGCCCATCTCAGCTGGGGCATCTAGGCACTAATCCAACTCAAACAAAAAAATGTCTGAAGCAAAACCAGGAGCTCCCAATTTAGTTTTAACAGAGCCTGTTAAAATAGCTCATTAGGATTTAGAAGATAATTACACCCCCGCACCCTTCTGCTTTTAAAAGGAACAAAAATGGTTTAAAAAAAATAGAAATAGAAAATATACCCCCCCTTTGTTCTTTTACAACCACCGCAGCAAAAACAGAGCGAAAGTCCAAGTTCTTCAGCAAGATCTGGCTCTCCCTTCGTCAGAGGCCTCCCCCCTGCAGACTGCCTACCTGAGGAAGCCATGCCAGAGATGCCTGGTTTGTTATTGCCGGGCTGCCAGCCAGGCCCGTGCGGAGTGCTCTCATTATAGTTATATTATGGTAGTGCCCAAAGGTCCCAGTTAGAACTGTGCTGGGCACTTCATAAAGAGAACACAGCCACCCCCAAAACACAGGCAGAGATTGTAGGGTTGCCCAGCAGGCCTGCACCAGGGGTCCTGGATTGTTAAAAGATGGGAAGCAAAGAATAGGATCAGATGATCAGTTTTCACCATAGAAAGTGGTAAACAGCGGGGTCCCCCAGGGATCTGTACTGGGACCCATTCTGTTCAACATATTCCGAAATTATCTGAAAAAGGGGGCAAACAGTGAGGTGGCAAAGTTTGCAGAGGATACAAAAAGAAAAGGAGTACTTGTGGCACCTTAGAGACTAACCAATTTATTTGAGCATGAGCTTTCGTGAGCCACAGCTCACTTCATCAGGATACAAAATTACTCATGGTAGTTTAGTCCAAAGTGGACTGCGAAGAGTTACAAAGGGATCCCACGAAACTGGGTGATTGGGCAACAAAATGGCAGATGAAATTCAATGTTGATAAATGCAAAGTAATGCACATTGCAAAACATAATTCCAACTATATGTACAAAATGATGGGGTCTAACTTAGCTGTTACCACTCAAGAAAGATCTTTCAGAGTAACAGCCGTGTTAGTCTGTATTCGCAAAAAGAAAAGGAGTACTTGTGGCACCTTAGAGACTAACCAATTTATTTGAGCATGAGCTTTCGTGAGCTACAGCATCCGATGAAGTGAGCTGTAGCTCACGAAAGCTCATGCTCAAATAAATTGGTTAGTCTCTAAGGTGCCACAAGTCCTCCTGTTCTTTTTAAGAAACATCTTGGGAGTCATCGTGAATAGTTCTCTGAAAACTTCCACTCAGTGTGCAGGGCCATCAAAAAATTAACAGCATGTTAGGAACCATTAGCAAAGGGAAAGACAGTAAGAGAGGAAATATCACAATGCCACTATATGAATCCATGGTGCACCCACACCTTGAATATGGCATGCAATTTTGGTTGCCCCATCTCAAAAAAAAAACAAAAAACATTAGCATTGGAGAAAAGCAACAAAAATTATTAGGGGGATGAAACAGCTTCTGTATGACAGATTAAAACACCTGGAACCGTTCAGGGGGATATGATAAAGGTCTATACAACCAGGAGTGGCGTGGAGAAAGTGAATTCAGAAGTATTATTGACCCTTTCGCATAACACAAGAACCAGGGGTCGCCCAATGAAATTAACAGGCAGCAGGTTTAAAACAAACCCAAAGAAGTTCTTCTTCACACAACACACAGCCAGCCTGTGGAACTCGTGGCCAGGGAGTGTTGTGGTGGCCAAAAGTGGAACTGGGCTCAGAAAAGAATGAGATACGTTTATAGGGGATAGATCCAGCAATGGCTATTAGCCAAGATGGTCAGGGAGGCAGCCCCATGCTCTGGGTGTCCCTAAGCCTCTGACTGCCAGAAGTTGGGACTGGATGACAAGGGATGGATCACTCACTAATTGCCCTGTCCTGTTCGTTCCCTCTGGTCACAGTCACTGTTGCAAGACAGGTTACTGAGCTAGAGGGACCATTGGGCTGGCCCAGGAAAGCTGTTCTTATCATAAGGCTGTGCTGGGCCCAGCATTGGTTGCCAGGGGGCTGTCTGGCAGGGCTGGGGCCCAGCGCCCACGAACGGTTGCTGGAAAGCAGCTTGCAGGTTGGTTGTTCCTGGATGCTTTGCTGTGAGCGTAGCGCTGTTTGAACAGACCCATCCATCACACAGACTGTCCAGACCAACGCATCACAGCCAGGGCAGGCATCATCGCCCAGGACCTTGCCAGGACAGGAGGCCTCAGCGGATCAGAAACTACGGCAGCACTCGTACCCTAAACTGGAACAATCCTGGACCTCACCCAACCCGATTCCCATGGCCGCTTTCATTCTAAGCCCCTTCGACTGGCACTGCCCATGGTCCCTCCCACCCCAGATGCCCCATGGCACCCCAGGCAGTCCTGCCTCTTGACACCTTGCATATCCTGTGACTCTCCGGGCATGTGCCTGTACAGGAGCGAAAGAGGCTGCCCCAGGGCCCGGCCACTGGCACCTTCCCCGGAAACAAGCACCAGATCACTGCCTGACCCCTAACTCCCTGGCAGCCCTGCCCCAAGCAGCCCCGATCCCTTTACTCCATGTGCAGCCCTTTCCTATGTATCCCCCCTCCCAGATGCTGACCCCCCCTCCAGCCATCACCTTCTTGTGCAGCCCTTTCCACCCCACGCTCAGGTCCTATCCCAAGCACCCCCTAAGCCAACCCTTTTCTGAGCTGAACCTCCCCTGTGGCCCAGGGCACTGCCCCCTGCTCACTGCCCCTCCCCCCACAGGGGCCGGAGCACCGCTCGCTCCCCCCCAGACACAGCCCCGCCCTTCCCAGACATTGCCCCTCCCCCCACCAGGGCACGGCTCACTCCCCCCGCCCCCAGACACTGCCCCTCCCCCTCCGGGGCCGGGGCACCGCACCCCCTCGCCCCACCCTGGTTCTCACGTGCCGCCTGCCCAAGCCTTCCCCACCCCCGCCACTGCCCCTTTCCCCCGGTCACCGCTCACCCTCCCAGTCCCTCCGGGCGCCAGGGCGCCGCTCACCCCCACCCCGACCCTCCTGCCACCTGCCCCAGGCCCTCCCCCACGCTCACCTTGCTCCGGTGCGCCCTGACGTGGGGGGCGCGTCCCTGGGGCCCCCTTTCCGCCCGGGCCAGAGCAATGCTGCCGAAGCGGGTCCTTTCCAGCCTCCCGCGGGCCACTTCCTCCTCCAGCAGCCCCTGGACTCGGCCGCGGGTCACCCGGCCGCCGCCGGCCGCGCTCCCATCCCCGCCCAGGTAGCGCACGATCTCCCGCAGGCTGACTGGGGAGCTGCGCTCCGGGGCCTCCTCTTCTGGGGCCGGGGGCGCAGGGGGCGGCGGCCGCTCCCGGCCGGTCCTACGAGGAGGCGGCGGCGGCGGCGGCTCGGCGCGGGGCGCTGCCCGGTGGGAGCGGGGCGCGGCGGGAGCCGGTGCCCGCGTGGAGCGGGGCGCGGCGGGGGACGCTCCGGGCGGGGAGGCGCGGTGCGGGCGGGAGGCGCCCCCGGGGCGCTGGGCCGGGGCCGGCGCCGGGGCCCCCCGGCGGGGCGGCTGGACGCGGGCGGCGTTGCGGTAGGAGATGCTGCCTTTGTAGCTGACTCGCAGCACCGCCCGCTGCTGGATCAGCTTCTCCAGCTCGGCCCGGGTGCGCTCGGGCTCCGGCCCGTGTCTCCGCCGCACCATGCGGCAGATGCGCTCCAGGTCCGGCCGCGCCTTGCGGGAGCGCAGCGAGTCGATGGTGTCTAGGATCCACTCCTGGTAGCGGGGCGCCTCCTGCCCCGGCGGGGGCGGCGGGGGCCCGGCCATGCCGCCGCCTCCTGGTTCGCCCGGCCGGGGCCGCTACCGCTTCTCTGCCTCCCCTCCCCCGGGAGCTGCGCCCGCTGCACCGGCTCCTTCGGCGGGCCTTCTGCGGGCGGCTGCACGGTCCCGGCGCCGCTGGCGCTCCCCGCTGCACCGGCTCGGCGCGCCGCCCCCTGCCCGCGCGGAGTCGCTCCTCCTTCCCCGGGCGCTATCCCCCGGCCGGGCTCCCCAAGCGCTGCCGCGGCTGCAGCTGGAGTCGGTGGCGCGCGGGCTGGTCCCGGGCAGGCAGCGCGAGCCCCTCCCTCCCCGCCGCACGCGCCGCCGCCCGGGACCCGCAGCCCCTCGCGCGGCTTAAGGAGGCGCCGCTGCCCGCAACCTCCCTTCCCCCGGCCGCTTAAGGTGGAGCCGGCGAGTTCCGAGTCCTGCGTGTTTCCCGGCACTCCGCCGTCCAGCCCAGCCCCTCACCCCTGCCTTTCTGACCCCCAACAACAGTCCTCACCGCTCACCCATCCCCCTCTCCACCCCCCACCAGCATTCATCCCCCCAGGTCCCCTCCCCCCCGACCCACAGCAAACTCTTCCCTATCCCCTTCCTGCCCCCTCCCCGAAACCTGCCCTACCTCCCAGCAGCCGACTCCATCCCGCCGCAGTCGCTGCCCCCCCATCACCCCACTTCCCGCACAGGGGAGCTGGCCTATGTCCTCGCTTGCAGCTGGCTTTGGTGGCGCTGCAGAGCGGCATTGGTGGAGGCTTGGTCGCCCCTTTAGGGGATGGGGGAGCTCATGGGGTGCTTCCATGCCCCCCCCCCCCGCACCCGACAACCAGGAGCTCAGGGTGCGGGCGAAGTAACCCTGGGTCCATCCAGAGGGGGGGCAGCTAAGCAAGGCTGGCTCAGAGGGGTGGGGAATAGAGCACGGGGCCTTTCTCCTCTAGGGGGCGCCCGTCTGGCGGGGGGCTGGAATGGGACACAGGAGCCTGTCTGCCCTAGGGGGGGCTGCTGGTGGCAATTGAACTCTTACCCGCTGCCCCCCATTCTGCTGCCTCAGGGGCCCCCTTGCTGCAGTTCTTTCTGGGCCCCAGCAGATGGGCCACCATAGCCTCTGAGGCAAGCAACTCACTTTAGCTCTTTTGGCTGGGGTCTGGTTAGTCACAGCCAGGCCCAAATGAGCCAGGGAGCCTGAACTCCTAAGCGGAGGGGTGGGGGCACCCTTCTGGTGAGACACAGGACCACAGGGCCCAAGTCCCAGACAGCTGCCAGGGCCCAGGACTGTGGCAGCAAAAGCCTGAAAGCCCTTAAGGGCCCTTGCTGCTTGCCCGCTCCCCCGCTGGCAGGATTTTGCAGCACAGCTGGCAGACTGGCAGCAGCCGCTTTCCCTCTCTGCACGGCTGGCTGGCGCCAGCTGAAAACACCACTGAGCCGTTCACACTGAGTGTGCAGCCCCATGGCTGTTGGGTTGGATTTGCAGCTCTGGAGCTACCTGGCAGTCAGACCTGGCTCTCAGATAGCCCGGGCCCAGATTCCCAATTCACATCATGCCACTGGCATCACCTGGTGTCAATCGGCACCACTCCCTTAGAGTCCACAGAGATGAAAGACTGATGCCAGCTGAGGATCTAGTTTCTTATCTGGCTACCAGCCTCAACCAACGGCCCCTGGCCTGAGGGATGGTACCAGGCACAGCTCCGTGCAGGACATCTTGGGCTATGAGGCTCCAGCCAGGCACAATGAAGGAAGTGGGGGTCAATGGGGGGGCTGGGGCGAGAACAGCAGCCTTGGTTATCATCACTTTATAGATGGGAAAATGAGGCAGAGAGAAGGGCTCAGGTCACACAGCTGGTGGCACAGGACCCAGGAGTCCTGACTTCCAAGCCCCACCTGACCCTAACGCCCAGAGCCCACTCCCCTCTAGAACCCAGGAGTCCTGACTCCCAGCTCCAGCTGCCCTGGCCTTACTCAGTAGATCCCGTCACAGAGCTGGGACTAGAACCCAGGAGTCCCAGCACACAACCCCACCCCCATGCTCATGCACCCCACTTTAACCGCTAGAACATGGTCCCTTGGTATTGCTGGAAATAGTAGCCAGTCACATGATCAGTCCTATGCCCTCTGACATGGGGGGGGTGGATTAAGGAGGGGCCATGCTTGAAGCCGCCCTGCTGCGCTAATCATGGAAGGCATCCAAAATGGTGGATGGGGACAGTCTGCAGAGGTGTAGCCAACGTAGGCAGGGTGGAGAAAAGGACTTGGAGAATCCAGACTCCTGGGTTCTATTTCCAGCGGTGGGAGCGAAGTGGTGTCTAGTGGTTAGGGGAGGGCCTGGAAGCCAGGACTTCTGTGTGTGCTCCACTCTGTAAGAGGCAGATAATACCTGACACACACATTAAAGACAGTCAACGTGCAATCTTGGTGATTTTTAAAAAAGGAACTAAAAGTAGCTTAGGCCCAATGCCCGCCCCCACCCCAAAATCCTCTGCCAATTTTTACACACTTTTTAGGCCCCCCACTCATGTAAGACCCACACCAAACAAACAGGGGATCTGCCCATAGCCAGACAGCAACAGAGACCCGAGAAAATGCTGCAAAGCGTAAACTGGGCAAACTCGGAAGGCTATTTGCCTGGCTTCCGCCACTGCAGCGATGCCAACCCTGAACGGTGAAAAATAACGATGGGCCTCAAACCAAATCTTGAGATTGGCTTCAAAATCGTGAGATTTTATAAATACTTGGCAGGGTGTTTTTATTCACTTCCTGCTATGGGGACTTTTAAAAGGTCACCTGGTTCAAGCTTTTCTCTGCAGTGAAGAGGGCGAGACAGGGAGGGTTTTTCCACCTGAGGAAATTAACAGAAAGAGCTACAGTGGAACATAGTGACTCCAGTCAAATTTCCCCATGCAGACAAGCCCTGATTGCTTTTTAATCAAACTGGGGAGGCTCACATGATTTGGTGACTGGTGCCTTAAGAAAAAAACAAAAGCCCCACGCACAAATCCTGTCAGCCTTGTGCCCGAAGCACAAAGGTTGCTACGAGTAAGAATATGAAGGTTACATTAAAAAATTTCAGCCGGGTTCCTTTGTACAGGCAGTGGTGCCCAGAGGCAGAGCGGGGCAGTTTTATTGCCAGAAAATGCTGATTTATAGACAACGAAACTTTTCAAGGACAGGTTGAAAGGTTTCTCAGGTCAAAACAAGACCCCGCAGTAACCCAGTGGTTTGGGCACTCACCTCTGCTGGGGAAAAGCAAGGTCCTGCTCTGACTCACTCCAATGTAGAATGGGAACAAATTTGAAACCCTCAAATTCTCTCACAAAACACAATCGGTTTCCAGCCCGATCGCGCTTGGAACCCCCTTGTGCGAGGGGCTGTACGGAAGGGCTCATCACTTTCATTTTATTCCTCATAAACTGCCTTTCATTCATAGGGGTTTCCTCTCTCCCCCCCACCACACTGGGAATTAGCTGGCATCTTATTACCTGATCCCCTTTGGAAGCAGATTCACACACATGGCAGCAGTTCCCCTGCAGTAAGGAAGGTGTGCACATATCCACACTTTGAGGAGAGTATTCTGCTTCTGGCAATCCCCTGCATTGCTGCACACCAGGGTCGGCCTGGCTGTTCTCCTCTCCTGCCCCCGCCTCATAAGGCTAGATTATCGATTCAGACAGGACCACTGTGAGCACCTCATCTGACCTGTGTAACACAGGCCACAGGACTTCCCTGAATCAACTCCTGTTGGAATTGGAGCCGATCCTTTTGAAAAACCTCCCATCTCGATTTAAACAGCGTCAGTGATGAAGAATCCACCACGATGCTTGGTGAATTGTTCCAACGGCTAATTACACCCCCTCTCCCCACCCCAGTTAAAAATCTGCCCTTTTTTCCTGTCTGAATGTTTCTAGGTTCAGTTTCCAGCCACTGGCTCTCCTTCAACCTTCGTCTGCTAGCAGGACTCGCCCATTATCACAGTTTTATTCCCCATGTGGGTACTTCGAGACAGGGATCACGGCACCCCTTAACCTTCGCTTTAAGAAGCTCCTTGCCTGTCAGCATAAGGCAGGTTCCCCCCCATTTAATCGTTCTCATGGCAACTCTCTGCCAATTTTTCCCCTTCCTTCTCGAATTGTGGGTGTCAGACCTGGCCATGGTATTCCAGCAGCTGTCGCCCCCCACCAGACACCGAGATAAAATAACCGCTCCGCTGCTGCTTGCAATGCCCGTTTATCCATCGGCCAGACGCCGCCAACCATTGATGCGTGGACACTCGCCCCTTGGGGCTTCCAACTCCAGGCGAGTTCAGGTCCCGCTTATAACAGCCGCCGGCCCCCTGGCTCCATCCCTGAACTCCTTGGGCCTCCGGGGAGAGGAACAGCTCCCGGCTCATCCCAGCCACGACAACTGTCCCCTGGAGCTCAACAGCCCACACGCCAGACTGATTTTTTTTTTAAACAAAACTTTATTGGTAATTGTTTCAAATATGTTGACAACAAAGCACACTGTTAAAGAGGAAGTGGGGGTTGGGGGGGTTGTTTTGTTTTTTCCGAAACAAGTTTTGTCGGAGGACACAGATGTATTTCCCAGGGCGGGGCGGATGATACCCCCACCCTCTAGACGGGACTCTCAAGCTTCTTTGTGGGAAAGGGAGATTTTGGGGGGAGGGTACAGGTTTAGAATAAGGGGTCTCCCGCTCCCCACCAAACCAGATCCAGGCAAATCCCTACCCCCTGCCCACAAAAATAAAACACACAGGCAAGGAACTCGGGTCCTTCTCTTGATCAAATCCAGCCCTGCCCCCACCTGCTCCGTGCACACCCTCTCGGGGGGGGGGCGCTCGCCCTAGAACTCAGCAAACTCCTTGGTGCACGTCTCAGTGCTGGAGACCCGGATCTCCTCTTCCTCACAGTCGTTGAAGTTACTTGTGTCTCCGGGGCCATTGCACTTTGGTATAAAGGGAGCTTCCACCTGCGAAGGGAGTGGGGGGAGGTTGGGGACGAAGTGAGGGATCAACATTTGTATTACCCATCTCCTGCCACTCCTGGGTCTGCTAGGGGTGCACGGTCAGGCCCCAACTTTGCAACAAGGCAGGCAAGGATCAGCCCCGCCTCCCCACCTACTATACAGCCAGAAACCCGCACATTTTGCAATCACAGAAGGGGGAACCCATGACCCCCCTTAGGAGCCCAGGATCAGGACCCCCAGCACCCTCCTTAACAGCCCAAGATGAGGGCTCCCAGCACCCTTAAGGGATACAGGATCGGGCCCCTTAGCAACCAGGTGAGGGATGCAGATCAGTACCTCCTCAAGCCCTTTTATCTAGCCAGAACCTCCTCCTCTCACTTTGCAATCAGGGAAGGGCAGGGGGTCACGAGCCCCTTGGATCCCCGTAAGAGCCCCCACTTGCATCATCAGGAGGGTTTTAATCAGGACCTTCAGCCCAGCCCTCTCCCACCAGACATGGAGGAATAACGCCATTAGCTGGTAGCAGCAGAAGGAGGCTGTTATCCTCAGGGGGTGGGGACAGGACCTTGCTTTTGCCACCATGTTACAAACAGGTGACTGAGGGCTCCCGACTTTAAACCAATGCTGGGTGAGCATATCTCCCCCTAGTGGTTGCACCCAGCCACAACACCCTGCTACAGAGTCCCAGGAACCAATGCGCTCCTAGAGGCCTGGGCACTGATGATCCCAGGTTCAATTCCTGCTGACGGAGGCTGCACCAGGTGGGAGTTACCCAGGCTCTCCTCTGCCTGCCGCCGCCCTCCTACCTTCCTCTGGTAGACGGCGATCCAGTCGGTGGTAGCAAACCACTTGTGGTTCTTGATGTCGTTGACCCCATTCTTGAGGTTGCCAAAGCGTTTGGTGAGGTCCACCTGCAGCAGGTTCCGGAGCAGGTCCCTCAGGTCAAAGCTGAAGTAAGCCGGGAACTGGAACTGGGGTGGGGAGGAGAGACAGAGGTCTGCCCTGCCCTCGTGGCTAGATTCATAGATACACCTAGTAATGTACAGCCCCTAACGCAGGGGGGGTCCTGGGCTACACCTGGGGCACCTAGGCACTACCATAATACACGTAGTAATGTACGGCCCTATAGCACAATGGGGTCCTGACCCATGACTGGGACTTGTAGGCACTATTGTAATATACCTAATAATAAAGAACAAGCCCTTTAAAAACACTCCAGGACAATGAGTGGACAAGAAGTTAGTCCTCAGGCTACTGAGGACTGACACAGGAGCTGAAATGGTTAATTAGCAGCAGCCCCCCAGCTCTTATTGAGCATTTTTCCTCCACAGGGCTGCCGCATCACTATCCTCATTTTACATAAGGGGAAACTGAGGCACAGGGAGAAGTGACTTGCTCAAGGTCACTCAGCAGGCTGGTAGGAGAACCGTGAACAGAACCCAGGTCTGTTGAGTTCCCACTAGGCAACACAACTTTGCTTTTTTAAAACCCCACTACGTTTAAAGCTGACCGTGTCCAACACGAGTGCTTTGAGATCCTTGGCGAGAAGGCGCTGGGCTGGGCAGAGGAATATTATGGGCTCTTGGTTACTATGGTGATGAGTGCTCTACCAGTGCCTGGAGGTGACTGATGTCTTTAAGGAACATTTAGTCTTGCAATGTAGCAGAGTTGTGGAGAGTTTTGCAATTCACAACAGTGTATAAGAAAACCAAAAGCACCTGTTCCAGGAGTCCCCATGAGAGTTACAGGGAGCCCAGTTGTGGTGGGGTGGGGAATGGAATCCATGTATTGGAGAAGTAGGGTACACAGCAAGGGAGGGCCCATGTGTGGGGCGTAGGAGTGGGGGACATAATGGGGAGGATGTCCATATGTTGGAGAACAGGAGTATGTGGCAAGGAAGGGTCTATGTGTTGGGGTGCAGGGGGAATGGGGTACATGACAGGGAGGATGCCCACGTGTTGGGGATTGGGGGAGCATGGGAGGGCATGAACACGTGTGTGGTGCGTGTAAGCATCTCCCTGATCAGTCGCTGAGACTTGGCACGTCCCTTTTGCTGGCGAAATCCTGCCCCCCCACAAAATCACACAAGTGTCCCCTCCCACAGCCCAAATACCTTGCCAGAGACAATCTTCTCGTAGAGCTTCATGATTTGGTCCGCGAAGAATGGGGGGTAACCAGCCACCATCTCGTAGATGAAGATGCCCAGAGTCCACCAGTCCACAGCCTTGTTATAAGCCTGCCCAGGGAAAGCAGGCTGGGGTCATGCACCGAACATTTGGGGGGCGGGAGGAACCACCTGGTGGCCAGGGACCAGCAAGAGATCAGGCAGCGGACAGGCCCTCCCCAGCTCACCTTGCTGAGGATGATCTCGGGGGCCAGGTATTCTGAGGTCCCACACAGAGTCCAGGTTACGTCTTTCACCCGCTTGGCAAAACCAAAATCCGCCACCTGGAGCCAAAACACAGAGACGGGAGAAGCTGGATCAGCCTGGAGGCTGTGACAGCAGGAGGGGAATGGGGGGGAGCAGACGATTGATGTATTCTGGCCGTGTTACATTTCTGGGGGTGTCTTGGCTTTGGGAAGGGGATGGCAGCAGAGAGAGACTTAGTCAGGCAGGAGATCACGGCAGGGAGCTAGGAGCCAGCGCTGGGATGGGGATGGGAAGGAGTGGGGGAGGGGCATCACCAAGATGTAGCCTTGCTGGTCTATCAGGAGATTCTCTGGCTTCAGGTTTCGGTAGATGAGATCCAGCGAGTGCAGATACTCAAAGGTCAGGACGATCTGCGCAGCGTAGAACTGGGCGTGAGGTTCACTGCAATGAGGTGGGAGGAGAACGTGGGCATCCCGGGCCAGATCCACCCCCTCTCAGCCAGCCCAGCACCCTCTGCCCCCTGCTGCCCCCACCTTCACCTCAGTAGCTAGGGGGGGAACGGGGGAGCGGCCCCCCCTCACTGAGCACAAGTGGCGCCTTTTGAATATCTTGGCGATAAAAAAAGAAACCTCCACCTGCTGCGGGCCTTCGGCGGCACCTCGGCGGTGGGAGCGTCAGGGCGGCTGCAGACACCCGGCACGAGTGAGGCAGGTTTGCAGAGCGCCGCTGGGTGATCACTCCCCCTGTTCCCTCCACCTGGCTACGCGGCTGCTTCACCTTCCTTATAGATCCCTGACTCCATCTACCCAGGCAACCCCAGGCAAGATGCCCCAACCCTTCTGGGCCTGGTGGCCCCATCTGCCCTAGCCCACACATCCCATCCACCACTGCTAGACCCCTGAGTCCACCCAGCCTGGCAAACCCCCCCAGCACATACCCCCATGGACCTCCAGCTCCATCCAGCCTGGCCCCATCTGGCCCTGGCATCCCTGCCACTGACTGTGGCTCATGCTGGCAGAAGATCTCAGCAGCTCTCCCCATGGGGAATCCTTCCTGACCAGACCAGCCTGGGATCAGGTCACACCCTGCAGCATGAGGATCAAAGCCAGCGTCGCTGCAGATGCTGCTAGTGGATAAAAGGTCTAGTTCTCTACCGAACTAAATCCCAAATTTACAGCTGCGGAAACGGAGGCACAGAGTGATTCTCCCCCCTCCCCACAAGGAGTGAATGGCAGAGGCAGGATTAGGACCCAGCTCTATCCATTAGCAACGCTATCCCCAACATCGGCTCCCGTGGCAACGCTCACCTGAACCTCCCAATCTGCCGTAGGTGGGAGAACATCTCCCCGCCCGCGATGTATTCCTTCACCATGTACAGATTGGAGTTATCCTAGAAGGAAATGCAGCAGAAACTGAGTGCAAGGGATGGAGTCACTCCGGCCCCCCGTCAGTGCCTGTGACACTGGGATGAAGCTGCTCACCACACCCCTGCTCCTTTATTAGCCCCGTCCTTTTCAGGGCACTAACCCCACACTCCTCAAGGGAGCCTGATGAACTGGCCTGGCTTCCCCCTAGCACACAATGCAGTACACCCGCTGTCTGGGAGATAACAGCCTACTACTGCCACCAGCTGCTGCTGTTACTCCTTTGGCTCAAGGGCCAGAGGGGCTGTGCTTGGTGCTGAAGGTCCCAGGCACACACCTGCAGCGGGAGTTGCTGCACAGACGCGGCTGGGGAACAGACTCACTAATGAGAGAGCACAAGCTTTATTTGCTTGGAGTATTTCGTACTAGAGCCCTAGAAAATTCAACCCCTCCCCCACCTTTGGTCTAGAGGCAGGGACAGGCAGGCCCAAGAGGGATTTCCCAGCTCTGATGTCTCCGATCAAAGGGGAAACCCAACCTGCCGCCAGGTCTGACAGCCAAAGGAGCAGAAGCAGGAAGTGAAACTTCTCAAAAGCAGGTCTCAGAGTAGCAGCCGTGTCAGTCTGTATCCATAAAAAGAACAGGAATACTTGTGGCACCTTAGAGACTAACAAATTAAGGTGCCACAAGTACTCCTGTTCTTTTTTCTCAAAAGCGGTGTGTGAAATTGACCAGGTTGGCTTCACCCTCCCTCACCACTGCAAAGTAACTCCGCTGAGCCCAACAAAGCCATTCCTCTAGTGGGCTATTCTCAACAGTTGACAAAAGAAGGGATGAAAAAATCACTTTTGTAGTGCTAATGAGTTCAATGTAATCAAGGTGGCCCATTTCAAACAATTGACAAGAAGGTGTGAGTATCAGCAGTGGAAAAATTAGTTTTTGTAGTGACCCATCCACTCCCAGCCTTTATTCAGGCCTAATTTGATGGTGTCCAGTTTGCAAATTAATTCCAGTTCTGCAGTTTCTCGTTGGAGTCTGTTTTTGAAGGGTTTTTTGTTGAAGAATTGCCACTTTTAAGTCTGTTATTGAGTGTTCAGGGAGACTGAAGTGTTCACCTACTGGTTTTTGAATGTTATCATTCTTGATGTCAGATTTGTGTTGTTAGGATATAGATATTCAGGCCTGCCTGTAAAGGCCTATACTTTAAGAATTTAGGTATATGTTTATCATTTAGCTAGTAATAGAGGTCTCTGGTCTGGTTCTGTGATTGTTTCTGTCTGCTGTATAATTAATTTTGCTGGGTGTAAACTAATGACGGTGGTGGGATATAATTGGTTAGCTAATCATGTTACAATATATTAGGATTGGTTAGGTAAATTTCAGTAGAATGACTGGTTAAGGTATAGCGAGGAATATTACTATATAAATTAGGGGCAAACAGGAAGTAAGTTGGGATTCGAAAATAAGGAAAAAGGAACTTGGATTTAAGCTTGCTGGAAGTTCACCCCAATAAACATCGAATTGTTTGCACCTTTGGACTTCGGGTATTGTTGCTCTCTATTCATGCGAGAAGGACCAGGGAACAGGGAGAGTGAAGGAATAAGCTCTCTAACGTGTCCATTTATTCTTCTGCGTAGAGACTGTCTGGTTTGGCCAATGGACATGGCAGAGGGGCATTGCTGGCACATGATGGCATATATCATATTGGTAGATGTGCAGGTGAACGAGCCCCTGATGGTGTGGCTGATGTGGTTAGGTCCTATGATGGTGTCCCTTGAATAGATATGCGGACAGAGTTGGCAACGGGATTTGTTGCAGAGATTGGTTCCTGGGTTAGTGTTTTTGTTGTGTGGTGTGTAGTTGCTGGTGAGTATTTGCTTCACGTTGGGGGGCTGTGAATTTTCCCTCTCTACTGTATTTTCCACTCCTTGTATTTGATGAAGTGGGTTTTAGCCCACGAAAGCTTATGCCCAAATAAATTTGTTAGTCTCTAAGGTGTCACAAGGACTCCTCGTTGTTTTTGCTGATACAGACTAACACGGCTGCCCCTCTGAAACATTCTGCTAGTGAAAGCCGATCCGGCTCAGTGATGAGAACATGAGCACTAAGCACCCGCGCACAAGCCAGCAGAGACCACTGCCCCTGCCCTCGAGCCCAGGGTCAATTTCCAGCTAGCCCTGGAGAGAGGGTCCAGCCAGGGCATGGGCACAGCGCCCCATGCTGGATGGTCAGAGACCTTTTTCTGCAGCCGCATTGGGAGAGCAGGAGCCAGCAGCCAAGAAGCAGAAAGTCACATCCTCACATTCCAGCTAAATTATATCAAAACAAGGTAATATTGGGCTGTTCAGAAGGCAATTCTGTCCTACTAGGACCCACCATCACCAGGCAAAGAAACAGATCTTAGGATGTTCAAAGGAATCACTTATCAGCAGTGCGGGTGTGAAATCTCTACTTCTTTATTGTTTTCCCTTGCTGGTCCCCACTTCTCTATTGTTTATCTGTCTGCTTTCTGTCTGGTTCTTTGATTGTTTCTAACTAATTTTGCTAGGTGTACATCAACTAAGGTGGTGGGATCCGACTGGGTAAAGAATTGTTTCACACTATGTTCGGATTGGTCAGAGAATTATTTTGTACTACTTGCATAAAATGATGGGTTAAGGTAGAGCTAAGCAGGACTCAAGTTTCACTCTATAAACTGGGGTCCAAAAGGAAGTTCTTGGAACCAGCTCCAGGACACAGCCCAATATCAGACCTCAACACCCTGCCAATGACACCGGGCAGAAGCTGGAGACCCAGCACGACCTGATCCCGACTGGCCACCAGGGAAAGTTGGTCTGCCTTATTGGCAGTGATGGGCATTGTATGCGGAGCGGGTGTATTCTGTTCTGGTAACTGTTAATAAATAGAGGTTAAGGATATTACTGTGTGAGGCTCTTTCACTGGGAAAAGACCCTGCAAACCCACAGAGTGTGAGGTGATGCCCTGAGCCAGGACCAGGGTAAAGGTGGGTGCCCTAGAGCATACGGGGAACAATGCCTGAACCCTGCTGTCCTCGAAGGGGATGAAGGCAGCCCATCCTTGATCTCCCTGCTCAGGCCATTCTGGGCTGTGACATGGGCCTTCCTGACCCTCTACCAATGAGACAGGCCCCAACGCCCAGTCAGCACGTACCAGGCCAGACTCCTAGCTCAGTGGAATAAATCCAGAGCAGTCGCATTGATTTCAATGAAGTTCTCCCACATTTACACCTGCGGGGTATTTATTTTACGCTGTCGTAGGAGAAGCGATTGGCTCAGCGAGCCAGCCTGTGTGACAGCAGCCGCTGGCCCCAGTGCCACTGTGTCACCCGAGAGCTACACAGCCCAGCCCCAAGCAGCTGGCACGGAGCAGGTGGGACATTTCTATTGTAGCAGCTTCTGCGGACAAGGGGCCAGAGATCAAAGCTATTTAACCCTGGAACGATGAGGGGCCCCCAAGAAAACGACCCTTCCAGCACTGCCTACTGCTAACACACCCATCACCCTAGCCTCCAGGCTCCCGCAGGGGGCTTCAGTTTATCCTGCAGCCTCCTCTGAGCTGACAACTCTTCCTCGCTACAATCCACTAACCACAGGCTTACAGACGAGGAGACAGGTCTCTCTTCAGAGCCAGCCCCTCTTTAATCAGGCCAGCCACAGGGGGTGCTGTGGAGCTCTAAGGGACAACTACCTTTGCTCTCCCCTTTACACACAGGGTGTAGCTCACAGGCCCCAAAATCCAGGTTCAGGGAAGAGGGTCCAAGCCGCATCACCAGGGGCCTGAATTTTATCTTTCACAGAAACTCCATCAGGAGGAAATGATCCCATGTGATAGTTTCAAAGTCTCCACAAAGTCAACTGTGCATGGAGTTAGGACTTCCTCTAAGACTCCCCTGCAAGCCAGACCTCATGCCCTAGGGCCAGCGCATGGGAGCCAGAAACTGAAACTGGCTAGGAACGAAAGCAAAACTGACTAGGTTGCGGGGGGGAAGTATCACTTTTCAAAACCTGGAGTCAAAAGCAGAACAGAAGGGAGTGAAAAAGGGGAATGATCCAAACTGATTTTTCTTAGCTCCAAACCTGATCCCAGACGTCACGCCAGGAAGGTTTGTTCTCAGGATACAAGAGATGCAGACTGTGCCCTTCGACCCCCCCAAAGTGACCACTCTCTTCACAATGTGTATGATAATCAAGGTGGGTCATTTCCAGCACAAATCCAGGTTCTCTCACTCCCTCACCCCCCTCCAAAAACCACACACACAAACTCACTCTCCTGCTGGTAATAGCTTATCAAAAGTGACCACTCTCCCTACAATGTGCATGATAATCAAGGTGGGCCATTTCCAGCACAAATCCAGGTTTTCTCACTAATGTTGAAAGCAGCTATCAAATCCCCCCTCATTCTTCTCTTCTGCAGGCTAAACAATCCCAGCTCCCTCAGCCTCTCCTCATAAGTCATGTGTTCCAGACCCCTAATCATTTTTGTTGCCCTTCGCTGGACTCTCTCCAATTTATCCACATCCTTCTTGTAGTGTGGGGCCCAAAACTGGACACAGTACTCCAGATCAGGCCTCACCAATGTCGAATAGAGGGGAACGATCACGTCCCTCGATCTGCTCACTATGCCCCTACTTATACATCCCAAAATGCCATTGGCCTTCTTGGCAACAAGGGCACACTGCTGACTCATATCCAGCTTCTCGTCCACTGTCACCCCTAGGTCCTTTTCCGCAGAACTGCTGCCTAGCCATTCGGTCCCTAGTCTGTAGCGGTGCATTGGGTTCTTCCGTCCTAAGTGTAGGACCCTGCACTTATCCTTATTGAACCTCATCAGATTTCTTTTGGCCCAATCCTCCAATTTATCTAGGTCCTTCTGTATCCTATCCCTCCCCTCCAGCGTATCTACCACTCCTTCCAGTTTAGTATCATCCGCAAATTTGCTGAGAGTGCAATCCACACCATCCTCCAGATCATTTATGAAGATATTGAACAAAACCGGCCCCAGGACCGACCCTTGGGGCACTCCACTTGATACCGGCTGCCAACTAGACATGGAGCCATTGATCACTACCCGCTGAGCCCGACAATCTAGACAGCTTTCTACCCACCTTATAGTGCATTCATCCAGCCCATACTTCCTTAACTTGCTGACAAGAATACTGTGGGAGACCGTGTCAAAAGCTTTGCTAAAGTCAAGAAACAATACATCCACTGCTTTCCGTTCATCCACAGAACCAGTAATCTCATCATAAAAGGCAATTAGATTAGTCAGGCATGACCTTCCCTTGGTGAATCCATGCTGGCTGTTCCTGATCACTTTCCTCTCATGCAAGTGCTTCAGGATTGATTCTTTGAGGACCTGCTCCATGATTTTTCCAGGGACTGAGGTGAGGCTGACTGGCCTGTAGTTCCCAGGATCCTCCTTCTTCCCTTTTTTAAAGATTGGCACTACATTAGCCTTTTTCCAGTCATCCGGGACTTCCCCCGTTCGCCACGAGTTTTCAAAGATAATGGCCAATGGCTCTGCAATCACAGCCGCCAATTCCTTCAGCACTCTCGGATGCAACTCGTCCGGCCCCATGGACTTGTGCACGTCCAGCTTTTCTAAATAGTCCCTAACCACCTCTATCTCCACAGAGGGCTGGCCATCTCTTCCCCATTTTGTGATGCCCAGCGCAGCAGTCTGGGAGCTGACCTTGTTAGTGAAAACAGAGGCAAAAAAAGCATTGAGTACATTAGCTTTTTCCACATTCTCTGTCACTAGGTTGCCTCCCTCATTCAGTAAGGGGCCCACACTTTCCTTGGCTTTCTTCTTGTTGCTAACATACCTGAAGAAACCCTTCTTGTTACTCTTAACATCTCTGGCTAGCTGCAGCTCCAGGTGCGATTTGGCCCTCCTGATATCATTCCTACATGCCCGAGCAATATTTTTATACTCTTCCCTGGTCATATGTCCAACCTTCCACTTCTTGTAAGCTTCTTTTTTATGCTTAAGATCCGCTAGGATTTCACCATTAAGCCAAGCTGGTCGCCTGCCATATTTACTTAGAGACTTAGCCACTACCAGTCTCTATTTAAGCCTAAATTAATAGTATCCAATTTGCAAATGAATTCCAATTCAGCAGTTTCTCGCTGGAGTCTGGATTTGAAGTTTTTTTGTTGTAAGATAGTGACCTTCATGTCGGTGATTGCGTGACCAGAGAGATTGAAGTGTTCTCCAACTGGTTTATGAATGTTATAATTCTTGACATCTGATTTGTGTCCATTTATTCTTTTACGTAGAGACTGTACAGTTTGACCAATGTAAATGGCAGAGGGGCATTGCTGGCACATGATGGCATATATCACATTGGTGGATGTGCAGGTGAACGAGCCTCTGATAGTGTGGCTGATGTTATTAGGCCCTGTGATGGTGTCCCCTGAATAGATATGTGGGCACAGTTGGCAACGGGCTTCGTTGCAAGGATAGGTTCCTGGGCTAGTGGTTCTGTTGTGTGGTATGTGGTTGTTGGTGAGTATTTGCTTCAGGTTGCGGGGCTGTCTGTAGGCAAGGACTGGCCTGTCTCCCAAGATTTGTGAGAGTGTTGGGTCATCCTTCAGGATAGGTTGTAGATCCTTAATAATGCGTTGGAGGGGTTTTAGTTGGGGGCTGAAGGTGACGGCTAGTGGCGTTCTGTTATTTTCTTTGTTAGGCCTTTCCTGTAGTAGGTGACTTCTGGGAACTCTTCTGGCTCTATCATTCTGTTTCTTCACTTCCGCAGGTGGGTATTGTAGTTGTAAGAAAGCTTGATAGAGATCTTGTAGGTGTCTGTCTCTGTCTGAGGGGTTGGAGCAAATGCGGTTGTATCACAGAGCTTGGCTGTAGATGATGGATCGTGTGGTGTGGTCAGGGTGAAAGCTGGAGGCATGTAGGTAGGAATAGCGGTCAGTAGGTTTCCGGTATAGGGTGGTGTTTATGTGACCATTGTTTATTAGCACTGTAGTGTCCAGGAAGTGGATCTCTTGTGTGGACTGGACCAGGCTGAGGTTGATGGTGGGATGGAAATTGTTGAAATCATGGTGGAATTCCTCAAGGGCTTCTTTTCCATGGGTCCAGATGATGAAGATGTCATCAATGTAGCGCAAGTAGAGTAGGGGCATTAGGGGATGAGAGCTGAGGAAGCGTTGTTCTAAATCAGCCATAAAAATGTTGGCATACTGTGGGGCCATGCGGGTACCCATAGCAGTCCCGCTGATCTGAAGGTATACATTGTCCCCAAATGTAAAATAGTTATGGGTAAGGACAAAGTCACAAAGTTCAGCCACCAGGTTAGCCGTGACATTATCGGGGATAGTGTTCTTGACGGCTTCTAGTCCATCTTTGTGTGGAATGTTGGTGTAGAGGGCTTCTACATCCATAGTGGCCAGGATGGTGTTATCAGGAAGATTGCCGATGGATTGAAGTTTCCTCAGGAAGTCAGTGGTGTCTCGAAGGTAGCTGGGAGTGCTGGTAGCATAGGGCCTGAGGAGGGAGTCTACATAGCCAGACAATCCTGCTGTCAGGGTGCCAATGCCTGAGATGATGGGGCGCCCAGGATTTCCAGGTTTATGGATCTTGGGTAGTGAGGGAGTGAGAGAACCTGGATTTGTGCTGGAAATGACCCACCTTGATTATCATACAGATTGTGAAGAGAGTGGTCACTTTGGATGGGCTATTATCAGCAGGAGAGTGAGTTTGTGTGTGTGGGGGGGTGGAGGGTGAGAAAACCTGGATTTGTGCTGGAAATGGCCCAACTTGATGATCACTTTAGATAAGCTATTACCAGCAGGACAGTGGGGTGGGAGGGGGTATTGTTTCATGGTCTCTGTGTGTATATAATGTCTACTGCAGTTTCCATGGTATGCATCCGATGAAGTGAGCTGTAGCTCACGAAAGCTCATGCTCAAATAAATTGGTTAGTCTCTAAGGTGCCACAAGTACTCCTTTTCTCTCTACCTTGAAAGAATACTCTAGCTTGGTGAGGAATGGAAAGTTGACGGCCTGGAGGATCCGTTTCTCGTTGAGGGGGTGCTCAATTTGTTTCAGCTTCACTACCTGGGAGAGAAAAGGAAGTAGCAACACTTGATCTTCCTCTGCTGGCGCAGCACCCCCTACGCCTCCCATGCACTCCCTTCTCCAGCGTCCGCACGCAGGGTTCAGCCCCAAATCCCTCCCCTGCACTGGGGATTCCACGGCCCCAGGCCAGATCTCTACGGAAGCCCCCAGCATCTTACCTGCTGTTTATCCACAATCTTCATGGCATAGTGATTCCCGGTCTCTTTGAGTTTCACCAGCATCACCCTTCCAAATGAGCCCGTGCCCAGGGTCTTGATTCGATCAAACTGATCCAAACTGGCCGTGTTCTGGAAGGGGGAAAATAAATGTGATGTGGGGCCAGACTGGTCCTGGGGGCATCAGGAAGGAACCTGCCCAGGACAGTGGGATTTGCACTGCAAGACTGGAGGGATCTTTAATGACCATGAGGGGGGTCAGAGCCAGGACCGGCTCCAGGCACCAGCTTTCCAAGCAGGTGCTTGGGGCGGCATTCAGAATGGGGTGGCAGTCTGTGTCCCACAGCGGCAAGTTGGTGGCAGCTCTGCCACTATTCCGGTGGCGGCAATTCAGCAGCGACTGCTTGGGGCAGCAAAATTGGTAGAGCCGCCCCTGGTCAGAGCTTTGGTTTTTATAGCTCACCAGAACGGCAGCCCCCCCAGGGTCATCACTGACTGTGATGGGAGAGCGCCCCCTACTGAGCCCGCCACTCCCTGCAGCACAGCACCCGCTAGCCCCGCACTGGGGTTGTTCTTGAGAACATCCATATGAAGTACATGTCACATTTCACCACCAGAGGGCGCCAAAGGAAACCACCACAGTTTTAAGGAGACACTGACAAGGGATTCCCTGCTCCTTGGGCAGAACCAAACTCCAGTTCCAGACAGGCGACCCGCCCAGCTCCATTCAGTGGGGCTGGCGGGGGTGGGGCTGGGAGTCAGGACTCCTGGGTTCTAGCCCTCGGTCTGTGAGGAGAGGAAGTGAAGTATAGTGGTCAGAGGGCAGGAGACTAGGAGTCAAAAGATCTCTTCCTAGTTCTGCCACCAACTTCCTATACCCATGACCAAGTCCCTTTCCCCTCTGGTCCTCAGTTTCCCCATCTGTGCCATGGCGTTAATGACACAGGGTGTGCGGGAGGACTAGCAAAGTGACAGTGCTGCAGAGGGACCAGCAGCTCTGCCTCAGGAATTACCCACAACCACCCCAGGCGGGATTTCCAGCGGGGACAGACCCAGGGCACTGGGGCACTGCGCTCAAGCGTAGGCAGCAAATGGAGGCCCTTTGAACAGGGTCCCTGTTAGCACAACTCCCCTGGGAGCCAATCTGGGGCTGGGCTGGGCTGGGCTGGACGACCATGCTGGACGCTCAGAAGGAGGATGGGGGAGACAGGCTGGATCAGGAGGAGTCCCACATTGTTAGTGTCCCCCTCCCTCAGCAGAGTGGAGTTGAACCTACAGAGTTATTGGCCCTCCAGTTACCAGAGGGCAGACTGGAGGGACGGGCGGGAGAGCAACATGGTCCACTCAGCCCCGCCCCCCAGGAGCAAAAACAACCCCCAGACCATCAGAGGAGGCTGTGTGGCAAGGTGGCTCAGTGATGGGGAAAGAGATCTAGGGGGTGACTGCGGAGTAATCAGCCTGGGTCTGCAAAGGCCTTGATTGCGGGGGGGGTGATCTGGGTTGGGGGCACAGTACCTGAGAGGGGCTCTCCCATTTCTTAAGGAAGTCTTCTTTGGCTTTGGCTAAGAATTCCTCCACTGTAAGGGAAAGAGAGAGGGAGCAGCGTGAGGAGTCAGAAGGGGGGGCACCCAGCCTGGTGGACAGAGCTCCCCTTTCAGGCCCCGCCCCACTCAGCAAAGAGGCACACAGTCACAAAGGGGATGGGGATTTTAAGCATATCAGCCGGATGGTGGTGCCTCATTGGCTATAAAGGGCGGCTCAGGTGGGATTGGCTAGGGAGAGGTCCATGTGGGGGTGCTCCCGCAACATCCCCACCCCCGTGCCCCTGGACACACCAAACAGCCCCGTCAGGGAGGGCTAATGCAGCCCCCAGCACCAAGGGGATGCACTTGTGCCTCTATCCCCCCACTGAACATGCCACTTGGGGTGCCTGGTCCACGCCCCTCGACACAGAACCTGCACCCCATAAGGAGACACTCGTACAACCCTCCAAAGGACGTTAAGATGCATGGATCAAGTTGCCCTAATGGGAGGATACGGGATCTACTACTGCTGCCAGCAAAGGGGGGTGAAGGGGAAGGAGATTCCCCCTTAGCTCAAAGGGCAGAGGCCTGTGTGTAGCCTTCTCTCAACCATGCAGGCATCACAGATCAATGACACCAACAGCCCACAAGGGGGTGCTCCGTGCACACACACACAGCTGCAGAAGGCAGCCGTGAAAGTTGCAAACCCCAGTTGGGCTTTGCCCACAAAGGGGTTAAAACAACCTGCCACAGTCTCGACAGCAGCAGCCTGGGACCAGCCAAGTGTCCCGCTCTCTGGCATCCAGCCAGGTGATCCTTCCTTCGCCAGCCGGGCTCCCTGTCCTTGCTGCCAGATCCCAGAACAATGGGAGGGAGGAAGCGGGATGGGGGTTGGAGCAATCTGCAGCATCTGGAGGGATATTTGGTACCGAGAGCCCCTTTTATCTTCGCTGCCTCCTGCTGCTCCCAACAGGGACAAGTCCCGCAGCTCTTAACGGTGCAAGAGACGCCCACGGGATTGGAATGGCTGCAGCAGCAAGGCCAAGCACAGAGCAGCAGCCGGGGGTGGCTTTGAGCCCAGAGCTCCCCTCTGCCCCCACCATCACAGGCAAGTCTCCCCCACACCGGAGGTGTATAAAGTTAACTGCCTCCCCCAGGGATCATTGGTGCTGAGATGCCAGGGAGGGGACAAGCTAAAAGCCTAGATCCAGATGTGGGTGCTGCAGTTCTTGGGGTCACAGATGCACAACCCAGGAGTCAACTCCCTGCCGCCCCACTCTCTCCACTACAACCCACTCCCTTCCCAGAACTGGGGACAGAACCCCAGGAACCCCCCCACTTTAATCGCTAAATAGCAACACTTCTGTGGAAACCCGGCATCACCGCGCTCTAGTCCTGTCATCCCTGCCCTACAGAAAGGGCTGAGAAATGGGCCAGGTGAGGGCCTGAAATGCACCAGCGAAGCAGAACAACATCCTACAGATGTGACTGATTCACTGCTGGAGGGAAGGAGACCAAGATTACGGGGATTCCCCTGACCCCACAGGACAGGACAGGGCAGGGCAGGGCAGCCCTGAAAGGGTTCTGGGGATCAGCTATTTGCTGGCTAACTACCCCCGCCCACACTCCCTTCACCCTCTAGTCCCCACAGCCCATCTCCCGTGGAGCCCTACAGAGTGGGATTGAATTCACATCTGCTTCCCCCAGACGCTCAGTCTGTCTGACCTACTTTCACTTTGTCTCCTACTCTCTCTGGACTATTTATAGAAACAGGCTTGGCTCACCAGCCACTGTCTCCCACCATCGATCCCAGCCCCAAGGGGGCGGGGAAGAGGGATCCTTGCATGGACACGGGACAGAGAAGACAATTTCCTGCACTCTCCTGGCCGTACCTTACAGAACTAAGTTTAAGTAGCTTAGGAGTTCATTGTATTACAAAGGCAGGCGGTTATGTATTATTGTGGGACTGTATGTGACGTCTCCGATGGAAACCCAGGGAAGGGTTATGTGCTTTGGGGGATCATCTGAAACTATGGGGCCTTCTAAAGTTAAGTACGTTTCCCAGGAAATCTCTAAGGGGAGGGGTATGCAAACGTAACGCCTCTGTTATGCAAAACCTCAGCTGCTGGAAGCCGCTCCCCGAGGAGAAACCCACTGCCTGTGAGTTACCTGGCTGGAAGCGGGGTGATCTTTGGAAAGCTTATTAGCAGGCGTGTTGGTTCTTTGCTGGTTTTTAAGAATGCTTTTACCTTAAGAATCAATGTGCTTGCTAACAGCTGTGTGGTACCTTACCTGTGGAGACTGGGCTGTTTGTAGCCTCTGAGGAAAGAGGGAAAAGCAGGCCGGTTCAGGCAGTCTGGCTTGCTGAGGAACTCACAGTGTAGGCAGGGAGCTGTGCAGCCTGGAAATACCCCGGGCAGGAAGGAGAGAGACGCAGGTCTCCACCCAAGAGAGGTGATGACTGGGAGCCAGAAGCCTAAGTGGCTTCCCTGGCTGGATCATGAGGGGCAAATACAGGTGCAGTTGCCCTGACCTGCAATACGCCTTCCCCCTCTCTTCTTCCCTGGCATCATCCACACCAGATCAATGCCTTGGGAGGGGGAGATCAGCCATTCTGCCTTCTTCTGGAGGTCTAGGAAGACTTGTGAGGCTCTGCTAATCAGTTACATAAACTGGGGGCAGCCCCAGACAGTGATGGAGGAATCTTCTCTGCATCACCAGCCTCTAATTCACTTGGCCCAACACCAATAATTTCTTCCCTTTTTGGGCCTGTCTCATCTCAGAGTCTCGTTCTTTCTCTTCAAGGCCGTGGGCCTGGGTCAGGGACCCCTGGAACCAAAGCTCTGGGATGGAGATTGTGGCTGACAGCCCCACTCCTCCAGTCCCA
The DNA here is from genome assembly GCF_965140235.1 of Caretta caretta. Taxonomy (NCBI): domain Eukaryota; kingdom Metazoa; phylum Chordata; order Testudines; family Cheloniidae; genus Caretta; species Caretta caretta. Next base: position 18,572,277 of record NC_134225.1, read on the forward strand.
CGGCACTTTCTACCACCCAGGTGAAGCTCGTCTGTGAGAGAGACAGAGCTTCTTTGAGAGCCCATCCACAACACTGGAACTGACTGCCACAGGATCTAGGGATCATCTCAAACTTCCCCACCTCTTCTTCCTAGTTCTATGTGCCCTCCTCTGATCAGCCTTCCCCACTATAAAAACAGCACAGCACAGGCATTTATAAAAAGACCCTACCAAAACCAGCACCTCCACTGCACACACAGCTCTCCCCCTGGTGAAAGAATGAACCGCAGGAGACAGATGGGAGTCACCTTGCTTATGGCATGGACTGAAAAGTGACCAAACCCTATGGTAGTGAGGGCAGGATAGGAACGTACACAGTGCCTCTACACTGGTCAGTTTCACTCCTTCGCCAGCAGGGTTAAGATGCCATCCTGCAGGTTCTCGGCACTGTGGCAGGACAAAGGGTTAACTGAGGCTCCAATCCCGCAATTGAGTGTATGGACAGACCCTGGCACTAAGCCCCATTGATTTCCAAGGGGATACTCCCTGTACAATCAGTTGCAAGCTCTGGGAGTTCCATTGTAAGCTCTTTGGGGCAGACACTGGCTCATTTCAGGTCTGTACAGAACCCAGACACAAGGAGTCCTCGGTTGCAATCAATATCTCTGGGGGCTACTGTAATTAAAAAACCATTTAACGAGCAGCCAATTCAAATTTGGCCTCCAAAAATTTAAGTTTTGGTTAAACCCGCCAATGCTGTCTAAAAACAAATCCTGAAATATTCCAATTATTTTTGAACTAAGTCCCACTTGAAACAGACAAAAGGTCCCCCATGCCTCTTGCAGCTCAGAGAGCCCTAGAGTGAAAATGACTATAAGCAGGAGTGAAATTGATACTAGTGAGATTTCCTTTGCTTAGCAGACAGACTTACCTATCTCAGGGTTTTATACGGGTGCCCAGCTCCCTAGTATCTGAGCAACTTCTATGCAAAAGCAATAGCGGGAACAGGGTAACATTTTCCAAAGGGCTTATAGGCTTTAGGAGCCTGCATGCCATTGATGGTAACTCATAAATAGTAAATGGCAACCTGGATTTTTAGAATCCTCTTGTTCTAATAACCCCGAGGTTTTGTAGCCATTCCTTTCCAGCTCAGTGGCCTTTCAGCTGAGAGACTCCCTTTAAAGACCCATTAACGCATTTCTATTCATGTCAGTTTTGTCAGATGGCACGAATCTGGCATATGAAACTAATTGACTGTCTCTAATTACACAATAGACTAACACACTGACCTGCGCCAGGATAAACACCAGAGGATAGCTGGCTAATGGAGATGTTTTCATACCGCTAATCTTTTGTACCACCTTTCAACAAACTGAGCAAAACCTTAACCTCCTTAATCCTTCCAGGAGGTAGGTACTATTCCCTTTTTTATGGGAAGGGAAACTGAGGCAGGGAGACATGACCTTGCCCACTGTTGCACAGGAAGTGGAAGAATTGAAAAGAGCACCAAGAGTCCTGACTCTCAGCTCCCCACCCCCAATCGCTAGATTCCACTCCTCTCCCAGAGCTGGGAATAGAACCCAGGAGTTCTGATTCTCAGTCCCCTGCTCTAACCACTGGATCCCACTCTCCATCCCAGAGCCAGGAATACCAACTCCCATTCCTTACTCTGACCGCTAGACTGCACTCTTGCTTATCACAATGCACCCAGTTCTCTTGTATCCAATGCAGCAGCACGAGGTATTATTCGAATACCTGGGACAGGGATCAACCCCGATACACAGAAAGGAAAATGCACAAGCTCAGACCACTTAGGACAACAGATCTGCTTAACAAAGCCATTCTCTGTTGAAGGGAAATCAGAGCCTGATTCAAAGCCCAGCAGAGCCCAGCACCAGGGCTCTAGGGACCTGTAATTAGGAGAGATCAGAGTTATCTGGAAGAGAGCTGAGTCTCCCAATCAGAGGGCAGACTGCTCTTAAAGAGACATGACAAGTTTTAGGCCCAACATTTGTGATTACAGAAACCTAACGCATGCCAGCTTGTGGGTAGCAGCTTCCAACCTCATGCTTCACCGTAGAGCCTCTGCCTTTCAAACCAAGTTCAAGTTCTCAGTCCCCACCTTCAAGGCCTCCATGGCTTGCGGCAAGGGGGATCTAAATGAGCATACGACTTTGACAGAAAGATAATGGCGGACAACTCTACTTCATTGGTACAATGGCACCTACCACCACGGTGAAGTTCAGCTGTGCAGGAGACAGAGTTTCCTCAGGGTCTGGTTGTAGACTATGGAACTACCTGCCACATGAACCAGGGACCATCCCAAATCCAGACGCGTTTCTTTGACCCACCAGAACCTCAAAAACGACAAGACACTCCACTGCCCTCACTTCTCCTTCAAGGGAGAAGATGAGAGAACAAGCCACATGACAGATGTGAAGTCACATCATTTAATGCACGACTGGAAGGCATTCAGATACTGCGGTGATAAGAGCAGAATAAGAACCTAGAGAGGACAGATTAGGCTTGTTTCTGAAATCCCGTTGCAGGATCAGGGCCAGATGTGTAAGAAAAACAATTGAGTTGCACAAGGCCAGGGTTACAAAACGTCACACAACTTTCCCCCTATTTGGGGGAGGGGGACTGGTTTGACAAAACTTTAAAGACTCCGCCTCCAAAACCAGTGTTGGGCCCCCAGCCTCTGCAAATCAACACAGGAGAAATCAGAAACAAAGTGAAATTGACTAATCGAATTTCACCACGCCCCAGAGGCACAAAGGGCATGAATGGTGAAGAGCAGATTAGAGGTTTACAGGGACTGGTCACCTTGGAATGCAGCCAGAATTTAAAAGCAGGCTCATTCCCCCTGCCATTTGGAGTGTAACTGACAGGGAGTCAGGACTCCTGAAGGCAAAGCTTCCACAGCAGCCAATACTAAGTGGTCACTAAAAGGATCATTTCATCCGCCACCAAAATGCAGCCACCTCTGGGGTGAAACAGGGCAGCTGTTTCAGGACACTGTACAACAGCAAAGAGATCCTGAAACTACAGGTGAAAACTCAGGGAGGGAGAATGGCACCGGGGTTAACACCCACACAGATTCCGCCCTTGCGTGCCCGAGTGATGATTGTCCGATAGGAACAAACGTGCTGACAGCTCCCCCATGGGCTTGTTCCACTCCCCTCCATCCTCCCTCTTAGCCAAGCATCATCACCTGCCATCATGGATTTAGATTTTAAGCCCTTTGAGGCCTGTTCCCCCAGGCCACTAGATGCACGTTAGCAACCTGCCTCAGCCCCACTTTCCACATTGGATGCCATTTCTGGCCATGGGAGGGTTTCCACTGGGATGACGCCTGACCAGGATGGGGGGAGGGGCGGGGCAGGGCAAGCTGCAAGCACCACAGGAAAGAACCGTCACTAGTGCAGCCCCAGGCCTTATTCTGATTCCAGCTACATCCCGCCCATCTCATGCCCCCAGCTGCTCCAGATCCCGATCTCCCAAAGTGTAAACTCCATCTTACCTGGGCAGAACCGAGGAGAATCCACCCCCTCCCCATCCCTCCAGTGCTGGTGGCTGAAGGGTTAAACCCAGAGCTTCCCTGCCACTAAGGACTCACAGTCTCTCTCTGGTGAGCACCAAGCAGATTCCAAAAAAAAACTGGTTTATTTCCTTTAATGAGCCCAGTGGGGAAAGAGGCCCAAGGGGGCAGGTGATGGGGCTGGAGCGTAAGCAATCCAGGGCCTGGCTCCTGATGCGAAGGATCTAATGAAGGTCTACATTACAACCCGGTCTGGCGCACGTGGTCCGCGTTACACCCAGCACCCTGCTAACGATTGCAGGGGCCAGTGCACGACCGTCCTGCCTCTTGCTCGGGCTGGGGAAGAGAGCTGAGTACTGAGACCTTCACTACAGTGATCGGGGTGGACAGGCCAGGTGGCTGTGGGAGCCAGGGATACAGAGCCCTGAACCCCGACATCCTCCTGTTGGATGGCCGCTGGGTGCAACGAGCTGCCAGGTTTTCACCTCCCATGGGGATTGGTTACAATGATGTCAAGCCTATGATTCGATGGCACCAACAGGCCCCCACCAGGCTCGGCCGCATTAAGCTAGGTGCTGTACAAAGCCACGCTCCCTGCCCCAAAGAGATCACAACGGCAAGATCACAGCCAAGGCTGCTAGTAGAAACTGGCATAGAGAAGCAGCGCAGCCTAGCAGCTAGGGTTCTAACCTTGGGCAAGTCACTGCCTTGCTCCAGGCCTCTGTTTCCCCTCCCCATTCAGGTCTATTTAGACTCTGCACTCTTCAGGGTAGGGACTGTCTCTGACTGGAAGTATGTACAGCGCCCTGCACAATGGGGCCCTGAGCTCAGTCAGGGCTCAAGAGCTACCATAATGTAACCAGATGCAGGTAGAGGTGAGCTTCAGGTCTCAGAGGGTTAAACTCATAGATGGGTTAAGCAGATCTCAAACGAGCTGACCACTGACCAGAACTGGCTTGTGCCTTGGGGGTGCAGGATCACCGTGTGCCTGCTGTGAGTCAAAAGCTCCCCTTTGCAGAGAGGAAGGAAGGGACAGACCCTGGCACTTCAAGCCATCAGGGATACTAAGGGAGGGGAGATGACCACACACCCTGCCTGGGATCCCCTCCCCCAAAGCCCCCCTTTACCGTCCATGCTGTGACACACGGAGGCCGCCGGCTGTGGTTAGGAGGTCATGGCAGGCAGAGAGGGAGGTCTGGCCTGGCGCCTCATGGGGGACTTTGCCCCAGGCAGCAGGAGCAAACACAACCTCTGCTTCGACCCCGGCTTCTCCGGCGAGCCGAGGAGAGACCCGAGCCAGCACAGGGCCCAGTGCAGCTCCAGGGTGTGTCTCTGGCACCACCACTCCCTCGGCTGCATCGGAGGGGCCGGGTTTATGCCAGGCTGGAGGGCCCCATCGCGGTGTCCGGATCCTCCGGTGACAGGTGCCTTCAAGCCCCCTTGGCGCAGGGGGTCTGTGCCCATTAGTGCCTATTGCCCCTGGATACAGCAGTGTCTGCCCCCAAGGTCAGCCTTGCCCCGGACTCCTGGGTTCCTGTTTGCCGCTAGAGGTGGATCTGCCAGCGCTGCCAATCCCACTTGCCTGGGGATGGAGGCAGCAACGAGGCGAGGGCAACGCCCCAAAGTGTCCCTTCACTGCCCCGGTATGTAGGGCAGCTGGTTCCAGAAAGCAGCGCCTACCGCCAGCCCTTCCATGGGTTCTGAGCTCTGGGCGTGAGGACGCACATCCAGGGAGGGGGTGGGGAGGACAGGGACAGAGCCGATCACATGGTGGAGGGACACAACGTTCACACAGCGATGCTCCAGGGGTCTATTTATAAATAACAACTGCAGCTTCCCCACCCCACCCACACTGGTCTAACTGGGTTCTTAGCCAATACCCCATCACCCATAATCCCTTGGGGCATCTGGACACTGCCCTGATCCACTCCTGGAGGAGGAAGAGAGGATCCCCCAACTCCTCCCTCACACCACTTCAGCCGCCTCACTGTAACTCCCTATCCCCCTATGAGCTGTGAAAGCCCGTCTCTATCCCCCCACCCTGAGGATCTCAAAGCAGAACTCCCATGGCATACAATCAACCCCAGTTTACAGGTGGGAAAACTGAGGCAGAGAGAAGGGAAGGAATCTTGCTGAAGGTCCCATGGCAGAACAGTGGCAAAAAGGGAACAGAACCCAGGAGTCCTGGTTCTCCACACCTTCGCTAAGCAATACACCACCCCTCCCTGCCTCGTGCTGGGAATAGAACCCAGGAGTCCTGTCTCCAAGCCCCCCGCCCCTTTTCTGCTCTAACTCACTAGATCATGCCGCTCTATAGGGCACCCCACAAAGCAGAGATACTAAACAGGGATCCTCTATCCAGGCTATTTGACAGAGACATCCTGGAGATCTCTCCGGCTTGCCACTGCCACGCCAGCACTACATGGTATCACCACTAGGGGTCTCCCCTAAATTCTGCCCTGGAGCAGCATGGCAGGCATACCTGACGTAACCCCACTACTCTCCACATACAAACACCTCTGACCCCAGTTGGGAGGGGCTAGCCGGCCAAGTGGGGGTGGGAGATGGAGCCCAGGGGCCAGCCGGCCTAGGTGGGGGCACGGTAGCGGTTAGGCTCTGCTTTTACTCGGGCTGGAACCCACCCACTCTGCAGAGGCTAAACCCTCGTGTGCCAACAGTCCCCCAAGGCCTTCCCACAATTCCTCTACAGGGCAGACAAGTTCTCCCGCGATGGCCAGGGAAAGAATCTGAGCATCTCAGCACAAAGAGCCCTGGGATTTTCCCTTGGAACAAGTGCAGAGCCAGTGAGGACACAGTTACTCAAACGGCTTTGCAGGGGGCTGCTCAGACCCAGACTAGGCTACCGGGGGCTGATCAGCCTGGCTAACTCTGGAGCAAAGACCCACCCGTAGGCTCCCAGGAGCTGGCTTAGCCCTGAGAAACTTGCAATTGACCAGCACAAGACCAAAGCTAGCCAGGTCCAGAGGGAGTCCAAGGGGTTGTGACAACCACTGTTTCGGTCAACACCAAGGATTGAACCAGGGACCTGAGGAGCTAAAGGCCGGAGTCTTTACAACTTTTCATCACAGCCAGGCTCTGCAGCTGGGGCAGGAACAGACTCGCAGCGTCTATGGGTCAGGGACACACAACACACACTAGGTTACACTCGCCCCTCCTCCCCCAAGGGAGCATGGGCCAGGGTGGTTAAAAGCTCCAGCGGATGCCACGAAAGCCAAATGCCTCCTGCTGTCTGGCCGTCCCCAGGCATGTAACTGTACCCTCATGCCAAGAGATAAGGTCAAAGACATGACTTGAAATCCCTTCCTGCCCCCTCTCCTTCATAGGCTGGCTCATCCCTAAGCACGTTCATGGGGTGGGTCATGGCAGCTGGTCAACAGCGCACAGCAATGCTGCATGGGGACTGCTCCCCCAGCACCAAAATGCAGCTGCTTCTGGGGTGGGGACAGCAGCTCCTTAACAGGCACATTGCGGTGCAGAAGAGTGAAGGATCCAACACACTGGGAGGTGGACTTCAGAGGAGGTGGCGTACCCTTAACCACGCTGGCATTTGGTCAGGGTTATTGTGGGACCTGCTCCTGCACCCAGTGAGGTAATGGGGCATCTTGACATTGCTTTGGATAAGCCAGGAGCGCTCAGGAGGCCTGACTGACTGTGAGTTCAGTCAAGTCATTTTCCAGCTCTGTAAACTGGGGCTGAGGATTGTGCTGGAGGGCGGAGTTCATTCACAAAAGTGCTTACAAGTTCCTTGGCTAGAGGCTGGCGAACATCATGAAGGATGAGCAGGCCACTGCGGCCACCTGGATAGTCAATCCGAGGGCTGGCAATTCCAGCACTGGGCTTCCCGCCCCCTCCCCCACTCCTGCATTTCTGATGAGAAGCCTGACTTTCTCAACTCTGAGATATTGCCAGGATCTTTTCCCTCCTTGGCAAATGCCGCCCGGATTCCCCCATCCAGAGAGTGCCAGGCTACAGCCGGATCCTGCACGGAGCTCCTGGAGTTTCCGATCCCGATGCCAGCACGCTGCCTCATCCCCACCGCCCGCTATCGGAACAGATGAAGGACAGAACTTTTGCCCCAGGGCTGGAAAGTTGATGCAGCAGCAGCCCTGATCGATTTCCCAGTGGCCAGATTTAATGCCACACTCAATAAACAGCTCTGGAGCCGATCCATGAGCATTAGGGGAGGAGCCAAAGCTTAAAAGCTGGAGAGAGCCCCGCCCTCTTTGATCAATCCCTCGCCCAGCTGTACCTCGGCTGCAGATCACGCTGGGAGACAGTGTCAGGCTGGCTAAGGTGGGCTGTCTTGCTACTGGCCGGGGCCCCCGCCTCGCTCCGCGACCCCCAGTAGAAGATCCGCCCAGCCAGGCTCTCCAGCTTCTGAAGCAGTGACATCTTAGCGCCTTTGTGCCTGCTGGGGTTGGGGCAGGTCATTTCTGCTCCATGGCTCATGTTTCCCTTCATTTATTTATCTCCCTCCTTCCCCGGCCCTCACAACCAGAGTCGACGCGAAGCTCGGCCCTGATCCAGGAATCCTCCAGCCTTGGTCATTACCCAGCAGCGGAGAAGACAGCAGGATCAGGGACTAGAGGGATGGCCCCAAGCCTCAGCAAAACTCCTCCACTCACGACAGAGACAGGGGGTTTGAGCTGATTGCTCTCGACTTCAAACCAGGAGGCAGAATTTCCATCCAACAGCTCCCCTGCCCTGCAGCAGCCCCAGAGCATGGCTGTCAACTCACAGACCGGTGTGCGACTCTTCAGGACCAGCCAGTCACATCCATGCACATTCCCAAGCGGGAAAGACCCAGGGACTTGGAAATGGTTTCTTCTCTCCCACCTCTCTCTGGAGAGTTGGCTTTCCTGGTGGCGGAAATGGAGCTGGAGTGGGGGAGTCTGGTCATTTACGCAGCCAGCCAAGTCAGTTTCACTTCCTTGAGGGTGAGGGGAGGACAGATTCTGCATCAGAAGTGATGGGACAATGGCCAGTGGAAAGGGAAACACCCACACAGCAGGGCTTAAAACAGCGCCCTGGGTCTCCGCTCCTCTCAAATCCTTGGGCTGAAAGCAGCATGAGAGGCTCCCTCTGGCTTCACTGCCGATCCTGCTTGCATTGGGGGGCAGACCCCTAGAAAAAACACCATCCTATAAGTACAGTGTCCCCCAGGCCAAGCCACTGGGGCTGCAAAGGAAATCGGGGGGCTGCGGGTGGGCTTGTGGCTCACATGAGGCCTGAGTCAGAGGGGTGCAGGTCCTTAAGTCCACTGCTGGGGGCCCCGCTCGCAGAGACGAACAGCAGGGGGTTGCAGCACATCAAAGGTGGCTCTCCAAGTGGCGTTCAAAGAGACCCACATTCGGAAACCCTCAGCCCTCGGAGGCACCCTGCTACAGCACCCCAGGGAGGAGATCTCGAAGCACCATGGGGTTTGACTCTCATGCCGTGCAGTCCCAGGCAATACCAAACGCTGGCAGGGGCGGGACCCAGGACTAGTCGCCTGGAGGTTTCTTTACTTTGCCTTTCCCAAACAAGCGCTGCTGTGCTCCTTGACCTTGGGAGCGAGAAGCCACTGTCAGCGGAAACCAAAGAGAGCCGGGTAGCGCTCCGGGGGAGAAGCAAGAGGGTGGGATGGGGAAGAAGGAGGCCCTTCCTTGTGAATCTCAGTTTCCAAACAGCTGGGGTCTGCAGAGACCGGGACTCTGCAGGCAGGTGGCAGGGGGGAATCCGGAAAGGAAGCTGCTCACCATGGATGCAATGGACAAGGGGGCTACTGTGTCAGCCCCCAAAAGGTGCAGAGGAGGTAATGGACCAGCCGGCTGAAAAAGTGCACCCAGAGGAAGAGCTGGATCCAGAACTGGAAGTCGAAATCTGAGCCTTCCTCAATCCCACAAAGGTGACTGGGTCTGAGCTCCATGCCGCTGCCCCCGGTGACGCAGACCTTGGCTCCTGGCCGCCGGGATTCTGATTCAGACTGCCCTCCTTATCTACGCTGCCCGAGGCTCCCCCATGGCTGCATGGCTTCCAACCAGACCTCCGGGACCCTTTGAGGGGCGGAAGCGGGATCTCCGGGGGAGGAATGTCTGGAGGGTAGCAGGGTGGGAAGCAGCCAGCTTCGTTCCTGTTGCTTCCCAGGCTCAGGGCTCAGCCTGCCCTGGTGAGGAGCGCGCTAGGTATAGTTTCCAGTGCTGCTCCCGCGTGCAACACGATTGGCTTATTTGAGCTGCGCCTGGGTGAATGGAAGCCTTGACGTTGACCAGCCAACAAGAGCAGATCAGCTGAGCAGCTGGGCGGGAAGGTCTCCACTAGCTGCTGCACGCTCAGCTCCCCGGGGGTGGGTCTTGAGACAGCCCCTCCCATCTGGGACCTGTGCTGGAGCTCCCCCCATCACTATAAGGCCTAAAAGGGGATTGATTCGAAGCCACTCTCCATGGAAGGGACTGGAGCAGGCCATCAGTACCCTTCCTCCAGAGCTGGAGCCTAAACCCCCTTCCATGGAACTCGGGGTGCTCAAGCTGTTCAGGTCAGAACAATTCCATTGCCAGCCCCGTCTGAAGGCACCAGCAGAGGGAATTAACTGGGGTGATCGGGGTGGGGGTAACAGATATGTAGCTGAGTCCGCACTCCTGAGGGGCTGCCCCCCCCCACCACGTGCCAATCCGACAGGCTGGCGAGAGTGACGCCGAAAGGGTTAACCTTGTGCAGGTGCAGCTTTGGCAGCACCAGGGGAATTTTCTGCCATCTCAGGTGGCGGGTCCCGCAGGTTCAGCATGAAAGGTTTAAAATATTCCAGCGTGCTCACTAAAAATCATCAGCCTGCAGCCAGCAACGAGCAGCAGGAGGAGGGACAAACGGACACAGCAGATGGCATTTTGCCCTCCTCAGCAATCGGAGCACCATGGCCTGGCCACAGATGGTGACCCCAGGGCAGTCAGCCTCATGGGGCACCACCAGTGAGAGCCCCACTTGGTACACCCGGTCTAACTAGGGGCGTGTCTGGTCTGGCAGCCTGAAGCTCATTAGTCATTCATTTCAGCAGTGGAATCCCTGCTCCACCCCAGAAGTGGGCGCATCAGGGAAGCATTGAATGTTTATTGCTGAACAGCCCTGTGCACCCAGGGAGGCACCACTGGGAGTACAGGCCATTTAACCCAGATAGGTTCATTTTGGTGGAGCAGGCAAGCCACCCTGCTTCAGAAGCCGTCGCAGGGACTCATGATCTTTGAACAACTGAAGCCCACCCAAGCAGTTGCAGGTATAGAACATACACATCTTGCCCCCCTTAACCCTGCTTCTGCTCCCCCAACAGCAGCGAGCTGGGTCTGTGAACACGCAGGGAAAAGGGAAGATGTAACAGATCGGGGGGGGGGGGGGGCGGGGGAGGCAAGAGACAGCATGAAATATAGATCTAGGCTCTGCACACAATCCTCCACTCCCTAAGTTACAGCGAGCTTTCTGTCACAGTTTACCAGGGGCTGTGGCGGATTCTCCAGCACAGGCAATTTTCAAAACAAGTGTGGATGCTTTTCTAAGAGATCTGCTCTAAGTCAAACGGGCAAGTCCTATGGCCTCTGCCACGCTGGAGGTCAGACTAGCCCAGTGGTTTTCAACCTTTTTTATTTGCAGACCCCTGAACAATTTCAAATGGAGATGCAGACCCCTTGGAAATCTTAGACACTGTCTGCAGACCCCCAGGAGTCTGCCGACTACAGGTTGAAAACCACCAGACGACATGAACACTGTGGTCTCGGCTGGCTTTGGGATCTCTGACCGATGGCCTTGTGGTAAAGGCAGGGGACTGGGATTCGGGTGATTTGGGTTCCATTCCCAGTTTGGACACCGACTTCACGCAACCTTGGGTGAGTCATTTCAGCTCAGCTCCCTGTCTGTAAAATGGGGCTATGAATCCCTCCATTGTGTGTCTGCTCTCTTTAGATTCAAAGCTCTTTAGGGCAGAGACTCTTTCCAGGTGTTGGAGGGTCTCGGATCGGGTCATCATGTGCTACTGTAATACAAATAATACAAATCCATCCCATTCTTAACCAAAAGGAAAGCAGGAAGCCAGTTCGGATGCTCACATCACAAACACATGCTGATGCAGGAGAGAATTGCAATCATTTTCAGCCCCAAAACTATGTATATTTACAAACATAGGGTTGTAAAAGCAGCGAGGGCCGAGGCACGTACTGGCCGCCGCTTCCTGCAGCCCCCATTGTCCTGGAGCGGCGAACCGCAGCCATTGGGAGCTGCAATCGGCTGAACCTGCGGACTCAGCAGGTAAAGAAACCAGCCCAGACCGCCGGGGGCTTTCCCTGAACAAGCGGCGGCCCGAGTTTGAGAACCAGTGTCCTAGACAGACCCCTCCAGACACACAATGAGGTGGGTGGGGGCACAGGCAGCAGCAAAGTGCAGCAGTGTGGGGCATGGAGGAACAGGGCAGGGGTACACAGGTATGAAAGAGGCTCTAGAGTTATGGGTTCACGGGGCTGGGGGAATGCAGCCAGGCCAGCACAGAACTGCTGGGTGTCCCAGGCAAGGTGAAGTGGGGGCAGAAGGGGGCCCCCTCAGTAGCCTGTCCTCTCCACACTCACCCTGCCCGGATTCAACAGGCCTTTTTCCAGAACTGCTAAGCCCTCCTCCCCGAGGCCCGGGCACACTGCTCTCCCCAGTCCCCATGACCCCAGGCCCAGTACCTCCTAATGCAGGGCAGGTCCCGTATTCAACCCCCCGCTTCAATCCCCAATCCCCCGCACTCCCCACTTCCCCCCCACACTCCTCCCCCCAGGCCCCATGCTCTCTCCCCCGCCCCAGCTTAGGCCCCGAACTGTCTCCATCCCTCCCAGGGCCCCGATTCCCCCGCAAGGCCTCCCATTCCCTACTCCCCCCGCGTCCTGCACTCCCCCCACTCCCCGCTCCCCCCTGTGGCCCCGATCCTCTCTTCAGGCCCCGCGCTGTCCCCACCCCCCTGGAGCCCCGATCCCCCCGCCAAGCCCCACGCTCTCCCCATCCCTCCACTCCCTGCTCCCCCCCCGGGGCCCCAATCACCCCCGCCAGACCCCGCGCTCTCCCCTTTCCCCCACTCCCTGCTCCCCGATCCTCCCAGCACTCACTGCTCTCCAGCTTGCCGCCCTTCTGGGACGTCGCCGCATTGCCCATCGTGCTGCTGGGGCCCGGGCGGGTCCGGTTGCGGCTTCCACTACCCCTGCTGCTCCCTCCGGCGCCCGCTGCCTGCAGGAGGCTCAGCTGGAGCTGCCGAGACCGTTATTGCCTCCCCTCAAAGAGTTCCTCAAAAACCAAATGCAGAGAGAAACTTTTCAGGATTCCGAAAGAAAATTCAGTAAAAAAAACCCAACATTTGCTTGAGGATTTAGAGAGATGTTAGTGGTTTAAAAAAACATTACAACAAAAACTATGTTTCCTTCTTGTGTTACCGGCACCTGGGTTTATTACACTTAAAGCTTGTTTTTAATATAAATCCCTCCACACTTATTGCCTTTGCAGGTATTTCAGCATGGACAAATAGGGGGAAAAACACCCACTACAGCTGGTCAATTTCACTTCAGTTCGAGTCAGTTTCACTTCTGGTACATTACTCACTCCACATTGCTACACTGAACCCTGATCAGCAGATGGAGACACCTCAGCAACTGCTAGTGCCGATTCCTTGTTTACAGCCACTAAACTGCATCAACCCACTAAAGACTTTCTTCATCTGAATTTGAAATAATGTCTGCAGCACGGTTCACCCTAAATCAAAGAGGATACTGCAGAATTAGAAGGTTCAGAGAAGGGCAAAGAGAATGATCTAGGGCCTGGACAAACTCTCCTATGAGGAGAGATTGAAAGGATTCTTTACCTTTAGAAAGGAGACCAATAAGAGGGGTCATAATAAATATCTATAAAATAATAATTGGGATGAAGAAGGGAGATCAGGAGCTTCTGGTCTTCCTGTCTCATCCCACAAGAGCCAAGGGACACTCAAATAGAATGAAAAGGTAGGGAATTCAAAACCAATAAGCGGAAACACTTTTCAATTAGCCCGTAGAACTCACCACCAAATGAAGTTGAGACCAAAACCAGCCTGGACATTCACATGGAGAAAGACTATCCAGGACTATAATTTAAATTACAACAATAATTCTGGAATGGATATTAAACCTTGTGCTTCAGGGTTTAAGCTGAACTGCTAGACACCAGGATGAGACCTATGGTGGTGGAAAGTTTTCCTCCCCACTGCTACTGTGGGTTCTTTACCCTTCCTCTGCAGCGTCTACTGCTGATGCGACATGGACCTCAGGGCTGACCCAGTCTGGCAATTGCTATGTTCAGGTTATTTTTCCACGTTGTCTGTCGCTGCCCCGGGACATTAGGGGATCATGAAGGAGGAGCTGCTTGATGGGATGGCACAATGGGAACAGAGAGCCCCATGGAGATCTCCTCAACCCCACACTATCAAAAGTCTGAGGTAACACCGAGCTCTTAATAAGCACTTTTCATCCGCAGATCTCAAAGTGCTTTATAAAGGAGGCTCAGTAACACACGCCCCATTTTACAGATGGGGAAACTGAGGCACGGGGAAGGGACTTGCTCAAGGTCATAGCTGGGAATAGAACCCAAGTCTCCCAAGTCCCCGTGCTCTATGCACTAGGCTGCACTGCCTGCCAAAGCAGCCTGCACTGTCACAATGCTGCACTAAGAAAAGGAGTACTTGTGGCACCTTAGAACCTTTTCATGTTCTCTATGTATATAAATCTCCCCACTGTATTTTCCACTGAATGCATCCGATGAAGTGAGCTGTAGCTCACGAAAGCTTATGCTCAAATGAATTTGTTAGTCTCTAAGGTGCCACAAGTACTCCTTTTTGCAAATACCGACTAACACGGCTGCTACTCTGAATGCTGCACTGTTTGGTTTTCTGGGGAAGGTTTAAAAAACAAACTGTTCTCTTTGGAATTTCATAATTTCTAGGGACTTTGGGGTATGTAACAACCTTGTTTTTACAACCCCTAAATTCAAGGTCTAAATCAACCCCAGCCCTCTCTACATGGAGAAATGCCCCCTCCTTCACCCATCCCAAAAAATTCTAACCAGTTTTAAAACCAGCTGGAGCCAGAGCATCAACCAGGCTCCAACCCCTCTAACCATCGGTTAAGGCGGGCCTGGGCAGCCTGGACCGTGCCATGACTCCAGCCACTTTTCAAAACCGTTGAGAAGTTTGGGGGGGAAATTTTCACTGGTCTTCAAATAAATCTCTCTAAAATCTTCAATTGCAGTGAGACAATTCATAGGTGCACTGAGTTTAAGGCCAGGAGGGAGTGCTGATGATCATCATCATTCTAGACTGACCTCCTGCATAACCCAGGCCAGGGGATTCCACCCAGTCACACCCGCATCCAGCCCAACAAACTGTAGTGGAATAAGAGCAGATCTTTTAGAAAGAAACATCTAGCCTGGATTTAAAGACTCCAAGCAATGGAGGATTCACTGCATCCCTTGGTAAGCTGTTTGCACGGTCAATTTCACTCCTTGTTAAAAATTTGCTCTTTATTATTCCCAGTTTGAATTTGTCAAGCATCAACTTCCAACTGATGAATTGTCTTGCCTTCATCTTCCAGACAAAAGAGCCCCTGCTATCAGAAATCTTCTCCTAGTGTATTTATAAGTAGTGATCAAGACAGCTGGGCCCCTTGCCCTCCACCTCCAACCAACCTCCCCTCTCCTGCTACCAAGCCCCTGACCCTGCACTGTCAGCCAGCCTCCCCTTGCACCCTCGCTGGGCCTCTGGCCCCCCACCTCCAGCCAGCCTCCCCTTGCCCCCTCACCCAGGCCTCTCACCCCCATAACTCTAACCAGAAGACCCTACCCAGGTCTCTTGCCCTCCCCTTTCCAGCCAACCCCCACTGCGTGCACCAGGCCCCTGATCCCCAACTCCAACTAGCTCTCTACCCCCGGGCAGCTCACCCTCCAACTCTAGCCCCTGAGCCAGGGACCTTGCTCCCCTCACTCTGATCAGAGCTCTACGGATTCTGGTCACATCCAGTCCCATCAACCTTTCCTGGTGCTCTGATTTCTGGAGTGGGGGCTCAGGGTCCGGCGGGTATGTGGCCCAGCCTACATGAAGACACACTGGGTGCGACCCTCCTGTAACGAGGCTCTAGGCACCTGGGCCATCATTTCTAATCTGAGAAAATTCCAGAAGCATTGAAACCGTCAATCATTTCAACCAGAACTTCACCAGCCAGGCCCCTCCAGCCGGCCCGGCCCAGCCCAGCCCAGCCCAGCCCTTCCCCTGGTGGGGGGCTCATCCTCGCCCTTCCCTCCCCCCACCCCCAATAGCCTAGTGAACAGCTGCAACAGGCACTAGCAATGCCCTTCCAGTGCCTTGCTGGGCATCACAGCTGCTGGGAGCTGGCAGCTACATGGCAGCAGCTGATGTTCATTTGCCTCAATTAACACATTGTAAGGAAATGCTGCAAAATCATCACTGGGCATACACTCCCTCAATGCACAAATCACATCCTCTTGTGTTACGTTCGGTGTTACAGATAATTTAGCTAACCAATTAAGCACAGTGTCCCGATTACATGGACCCTTATGTTTACCCATTGCTCGAGCTTGCTCTGGTGTCAGAGCTTTACTATCCTGCTTTACCAGGGGAGGTTCCCCATCATTTTCGAATTGGGTAACCGTTGTTACGACAGGAGCCAGCGGGCATCCTTTTTGAGCAGCTTCCACCTCCTCCCAGCTTGGGGGTGCAGAAGATGGTTGCTCTCTTTCACACCAACTTTCTGGTTGATGTTTTTCACACCAGTCTATTGTTAAGGCAGCTAAAGGGTTGGTTTTTTCTGCCTTCATTACCCCTTGTGTCAATTGCAGTTGTTCTTGCAATTGCCTAATGTGATGCTGGCATTCCACATGTGAGTCAGGCTGTTCCTGGCGATCAGCAGCCTCCTTTATTAGCTGCCGAACTGCTGCTTGTGACTCCAGCAGTTCTTGCGCTTTGATTTCTACTGCCCTTTCAGTGGCTGTAGCCGCGGCTGTAGCCTTAAGGCTAAGATCTCTCAGCTGCTGTTCTAACTGAGCCACCTGAAGTGTCAGCGTGGTCACAGTGGCTTTGGCCATTTGCAGCTCAGTGGCTTGCTGTTCAGCCTGCTGAATGTGCTGCTTGTTCTTGTCAGTTTTCTGGTCTACCTGCTCTTTAAGCAGCACCAATTGGGAGTTGAACTCATGGCGGACCATGGCCAGGCCGTAGATTAGAGCTCGTTTCCTCTCCATTTTACTGGGCTTTGGCCTGCTGGTGTTATAGCTAGCCCATAGGATGGAGAACTTGCCCAAGGAATCATCTCCTGCCAATGATTCCTGCTGCCACGGATTTCCTCCCTTCCCAAATAAATCAATTGCATAGTCCAAAGAGTTTTTATTAGACCGGGGAGTCCTTCCGTGCAGGCTAAAGATCCGGTCCATTGTGCTGTTGTTAGGAGTTGCTTACCCAACTCCAGGAAATAAAAGGGCTACTCAGAAAGATAGAGGGGCTCTGGTAAGAAAACTGTGCCCTTATACACAGCACCTCGGCCCAGACTAGGCTAGCCTAACATGCTGCCTTATGCCAAAGAGAAAAGTGGCCACCCTTCTGGGGCACAGACGACTTCATACCAATCCTCTCTTGGGAAAGGCCTAACGGCACTGGACAGGGCAACCAGTAGCCGCTACCTACTACCGATGGGGCATCCCGGGCGTCCCCGTGACCTCTGGTCCACAGTAGCAGGATTTCAAGGGGGCTGTGAATAAATCCCAGCCTTGCCAAAGGCAGGGAAAAGGAGCCAACTGGTTTCCTTGCTCTTCGGCTATTACAATACAATCCCAGCACAGACCCCCTCCCCCAGTCTCACGGACCACCACTGCTGCTGTTCACAAAATAAAACAAAACCTAAGCCTAACAGGACCCTAAGGAGACAGCCAATCCAATCCCCAGAGAGTCCTGCCGCGGTCGCCAGAAAATGTTACCTCAAAGGGGAGCCAAGGTAACCCTAAATGTATAATGGTGTAGGTAACGAGATGTAAAACAAGCCCCTTTTACTCAGAAGAGCAGACCCGCCCTCTGCCGTGTCTGTCACCGGCGGACTGGTGTACAAGTCTCCTTCCTTCTTCCCTGTGTGTGGTGCAAATAAATAAAAACTGGCAATAGGTAAAGGTAAAAACGACAGGTAAGTGTATTGGGGGGATAAATTTACAAATCAGGGAAGGGGTAAATGGGAATCAACAGTAACTAGATAAACGATACAAAACAGTGAAACAGCAGCTTTAAAACAGGAGCATGAAGCTCAGGCCCAAACTACAAATCACCCTGGCAATAACACATAGAAATCCCCAGAGAGAGAAAAAACCCGATTGATCTCACTGTATTGTCAGCACCTCTGTGGTGGTGGTGACGTCCAGGACCTACAACTCGCTGGGTAACTGGAACCCGCAGAGGAGGAGCACTGGAGAGTCCCTCGATGTCTCCAGGTGGAAGAAAACCCTCTGGTGATCATAGGATAGAATAGAATAGAATAGAATAGAATAGAATAGCAGGGTTGGAAGGGACCTTAGGAGATCATCTAGTCCAACCCCCTGCTCAAAGCAGGACCAATCCCCAATTTTTGCCCCAGATCCCTAAACAGCCCCCTCAAGGATTGAACTCACACCCCTGGGTTGAGCAGGCCAATGCTCAAACCACTGAGCTCTCCCTCCCCCCACGTTGATGTTGTGCCCAGGAACAGGAGCAGGTCAGGAGGAATGGCTTCTTCCCTTTCTCTGGTTTCAGAGTAGCAGCCATGTTAGTCTGTATTCGCAAAACGAGAAGGAAGACTTGTGGCACTTTTGAGACTAACAGATATTGCTCAAATAAATTTCTTAGTCTCTAAGGTGCCACAAGTCTTCCTTTTCTTTTTCCCTTTCTTTGCAAGCCCCCCCTCCAACCAGTGTCCCCCCTCAGCAGTGTCCCTCGCCCCCCACCTCCACCCCGCCCCCTCGGTCAGGCCTCTCGCCCACCTCCACCCAGCCTCCCCCCGTCAGCCAGGCTCCTCACCCCCCCTCCACCCAGCCCCCCTCAGCCAGGCCCCGTGTTGTACCCAGGAACAGGGGCAGGTCGAATGGAGCGAACGGCCTCTGCCCGTCTCGCCCCGTCGGGAATGGCGTCCTTCAGCGCTGCCGGGGGCGGGGAGGGCCGGAGGGAACGGACTGTACCACTGCTCAGCCAGTCCCGGCCCCTCCTGCACGGAGCGGCGGGAAAACATGGTACAGCCCCAGCCGGGGTGGAAACAGTCTGAGGTAAAATTGTCCTGGGAGCTGCCAATGGCGGGAAAAACCGGTTGGATCCAGTTATGACTGGGCCATGATCACCGTAAACAACAAGATGGCGGTCACAAGATGGCCGTTCAGACGCCATCTTGGATTGCTGCTCTGTCTTTACAAACTCCATATTGAATTTAATATACACATATTTTAACAGACTATAATCCTATAACAAAACACATCCAACAGTGTACAGAGCAGTATAAACAAGTCATTGTCTGTATGACATTTTAGTTTGTCCTGACTTCGCTAATGCTTTTTGGGTAGCCTGTTGATGTACCCCCTGGAAGACCTCTGCGTACCCCCAGGGGCACCCGTAACCCTGGTTGAGAACCACTGGGTTAGAGAAACGTGTGTGTGTGTGTGTGTGTGTCTAGGAATCAGGACTCCTGGGGTCTATCCTGACTGTGAGCGGAGTGGGGTCTAATGGTTAGAGCAGAGAGCTGGCAGGTAGGATTCCTGGGTTCTAGTCCAGGCTATGCAATTGATTCATTCTGTGACATGGTTCGTTCTGCCTTGTCCTCCTGTGACATGTGGAGCACAGAGACCTGCCCCAGCCCTTCCCTTCCGGCTGGGTGGTGCAGGAATTAATGGCCGTAGAGCCTGGGCTCTAAGATCCTGGAGCAAAGCATCCTGGAGAAGGAATTTGTTCCCCAAGCTTGACTGGCTCCCTGCCCCATCCCTCCCTCCGTCAATCAGAACGAATCCCTCATGGCAGAGCTGTTGTCTGGTTACCCGCAGTGCAGACCCAATCTATTGTGTCCTGGCTGCTGTTCAGCTCAGGTTAACAGCATGGTCTGTTTCTGTGAACTCCCCCAGAGCTTTCGAATGGAAGTGAGAGTCTTCTTCACATCCTGCTCTAAACTGTGAGGAGTGTTGCTCTGTGGCTGTTCAACAGCTGCTGCATTCCTACCCCAGAGGTGGCATCATTTCAGTGCTGGGTGAGTGACCCCTGTGTAGTGTTGTTGAGTGCCATGGTAAATGGGACAAAATACAACATGGTTTTACAAAAGGTAGATCGTGCCAAACCAACCTGATCTCCTTCTTTGAGAAAGTAACAGATTTTTTAGACAAAGGAAACGCAGTGGATCTAATTTACCTAGATTTCAGTAAGGCGTTTGATACCGTGCCACATGGGGAATTATTAGTTAAATTGGAAAAGATGGG
This sequence comes from Caretta caretta, assembly GCF_965140235.1. Lineage (NCBI taxonomy): Eukaryota > Metazoa > Chordata > Testudines > Cheloniidae > Caretta > Caretta caretta. The sequence continues at coordinate 18,592,309 of NC_134225.1, forward strand.
GATCAATATGAAAATTGAAAGGTGAATAAGGAATTGGTTAACAGGGAGACTACAGCGGGTCCTACTGAAAGGTGAACTGTCAGGCTGGAGGGAGGTTACCAGTGGAGTTCCTCAGGGATCAGTTTTGGGACCAATCTTATTTAATCTTTTTATTACTGACCTCGGCACAAAGAGTGGGAGTGTGCTAATAAAGTGTGCGGATGATACAAAGCTGGGAGGTATTGCCAATTTAGAGAAGGACCGGGATATCATACAGGAGGATCTGGATGACCTTGTAAACTGGACTAACAGTAATAGGATGAAATTTAATAGTGAGAAGTGTAAGCTTATGCATTTAGGGATTAATAACAAGAATTTTAGTTATAAGCTGGGAACGGATGAATTAGAAGTAACGGAGGAGGAGAAGGACCTTGGAGTATTGGTTGATCATAGGATGACTATGAGCTGCCAATGTGATATGGCCGTGAAAAAAGCTAATGCGGTCTTGGGATGCATCAGGAGAGGTATTTCCAGTAGAGATAGGGAGGTTTTAGTACTGTTATACAAGACACTGGTGAGACCTCACCTGGAATACTGTGTGCAGTTCTGGTCTCCCATGTTTAAGAAGGAGGAATTCAAACTGGAACAGATACAGAGAAGGGCTACAAGGATGATCCAAGGAATGGAAAACTTGTCTTATGAAAGGAGATTCAACGAGCTTGCCTTGTTTAGCCTAACTAAAAGAAGGTTGAGGGGAGATATGATTGCTCTCTATAAATATATCAGAGGGATAAATACCGGAGAGGGAGAGGAATTATTTAAGCTCAGTACCAATGTGGACACAAGAACAAATGGATATAAACTGGTCATTGGGAAGTTTAGACTTGAAATTAGACAAAGGTTTCTAATCATTAGAGGAGTGAAGTTTTGGAATAGCCTTCCAAGGGAAGCAGTGGAGGCAAAAGATCTATCTGGCTTTAAAATTAAACTCGATAAGTTTATGGAGGAGATGGTATGATGGGATAACATGATTTTGGTAATTAATTGATCTTTAAATATTCATGGTAAACAGGCCTAATGGCCTGTGATGGGATGTTAGATGGGGTGGGATCTGAGTTACTACAGAAAATGCTTTCCTGGGTATCTGGCTGGTGAATCTTGCCCATATGCTCAGGGCTTAGCTGATCACCATATTTGGGGTCGGGAAGGAATTTTCCTCTAGGGCAGATTGGAAGAGGCCCTGGAGGTTTTTCGCCTTCCTCTGTAGCATGGGGCACGGGTCACTTGCTGGAGGATTCTCTGCTCCTTGAAGTCTTTAAACCATGATTTGAGGACTCCAATAACTCAGACATAGGTGAGAGGTTTTTTGCAGGAGTGGGTGGGTGAGATTCTGTGGCCTGCGTTGTGCAGGAGGTCAGACTAGATTATCATAATGGTCCCTTCTGACCTTAGTATCTATGAATCTATGAATCAGCTGTGCTCCATCCAGAGATGTCTGCATTTCAGTGCCAGGCCAGTGATCTTTGTATAGTGTTGCTGTGTTACTACACTGCTGCTGCGCTCCACCCCAGAGGTATCTGCATTTCAGTGCTGGGTGAGCAATCCCTGTGCAGTGTTGCTGTGTGTTGTTATGCAGCTACTGTGCTCCACCCCAGAAGTGGCTGCAGTTCAGTGCAGGGTGAATGAAAGTCCATGTCTCATTTTGCAAAGTATGGGTTCTCCAAGCAAGGGTGCTGTGTGTCCCATGTTCCTGCTCAATAGACTCCAGATTCTTAGCATCAACAGAGCTACATTTTGAGCAGTGGTGGAACCAGGAGGCAGCTGGGTCATTGGTGGTTCCACCTTCAGTTATACCTATTGGCTTGAAAAGGCATCACACGTATACCTAATGGCTGCCAAGGGGGGCGGTTGCCCCCGGCCCGCTTTTAGCTCTGCCACTGATTCTTATTAAATGTTCATTGCGCTGCTTCCACTAGCCACTTTGATTTAGTTTTGTTTTACAGACCCAAGCAAAACGCAATAAACCGCCTCATGCTGGCCTGGCTAGAAGCAGATCCATGTAATTGAACAGACTCATCCAATTACTGAGCCTCCCCAGAGCCATGTGCTGCCCTCAAGATACATCAAACCTAGAGGACCTGCTAGGCTCCCAGTAGATGCAGCCTAGAGCCAAACGCAGGCCAGGCAAGGTGGCCTTGCCCATGGAGTTCAGGTCCAGGGATTCGGTAGGGAGTAAATGGCCAGCAGTGGATGATTCAGGTTTTGATGCCCACCCAGAGACGGCTGGAGGCTGATTTTCAATTACACACCTGTGGCTGGCCCGGGCCAGCTGAATCCAGCACCCGAGGCTCGGGCTACGGGGCTGTTTAACTGCAGTGTAGCCTTTGGGGCTCAGGGTGGAGCTTCGGCTCTAGGACCCTGCGAGGTGGAAGGGTCCCAGAGCTCGGGCTCCAGCCCAAGCCAGAACTGTCTGCACTGCAAGTAAACAGCTGCTCAGCTCGAGCCCCCTGAACCAGAGTCAGCTGTCCCGGGCCAGCCATGGGCATGTAACTTCAGTGTAGACACACCCTAAGTGCCCACGAGCCCCGCTGGGAGCTGCGGGTGTTTAGCACCTCTGAAATCCAGGCCCCAGGTGTCTCAACGTGGGCACTCAAAGTTAGGGGCCATTTGAAATCTTACTGCCAGTGTCCCTATGGTCATGAGAAGGCAGGGGGATCTACTGTCCTCTGCTGGCTACAGTCAGAATAGCTCAGACTCTGGGCTTCATCCCCCACTGACGCTCATGAAATCAAGTGGCGGATGGGAAAGTAGGCTGACCAGACAGCAAGTGTGAAAAATCGGGAGAGGGAGTGTGTGTGTGCGTGTGTGTGTGTGTGGGGGGGTAATAGGAGTCTGGGGTCTGACCACACAATGTCAGGCATTGGCCACAGGCACCGACCCCCAGCCTCAGCCACACGGCGGCGGGCTCCAAGCATGGGGCTTTGGGCACCAACCCCTTGCTCTGGCCACAGGGCAGCAGGTGCTGACCCCCAGCTCCGGCCGCGGAGCTTCAGTCAGCCTCTGGCCCCCAGTTCCAGCCGTGCGGTGGCAGGCACTGGCCCCGGGCTCCAGCCACATGGCCCCAGCCCCTGGTGCTGATCCCCTGCCCCAGCTGCATGGCAGCCGATGCCAACCCATGGCTCTGTTCCCAGGCTCTGACCACGCAGTGGTGGGAGCTGGCTCCGGATGCTGACCCCTGGTCCTGGCTGTATAGCGGCAAGTGCTAGCACTCGCCACGCAGCGGCACTGAGCCGCACCAGTCCTGGCCCCACGGCAGCAGACACCAGGCCCTGGCCCTGGCCATGAGACAGCAGGGCTCATCACCCACCGCCATCGCCCCTGGTCCTCGCTGCCTCCCACAGCCCCGCATGCAACCCCCCCACCATTGCCCCGGGCCCTTGCTGCCTTCCACAGTCCTATTGCCATCCCCCCTCATCCCCCCAGGACACTGCTGCCTTCTTCACCTCGCCACCATTCTCCCAGCTCCCGCTGCCTTCCCAGGCCCTGCATCCATCCCACCATTGCCTCTGGTCCCTGCTGCCTTCCCTTAGCCCCCACCCCATCCAGGGCTTAATGGGTCCTGGGGCTTGCTGGGAAAAGTGATATTAATAAACATGCAAGTATCACTTTTCACAGCAGACTTACTAGCTATCTATGAAAAGTGATACTTGTATGTTTGTTAATATCACTTATCACTTTTCGTAGCCTCCCAGGTAGCTGTGTGCTGTGATATTAACAAATATCACTTTTCACTTAAGCCCTGAATTGGGGGAGGGGGCGGGGGGGGGAGGGGAGGCAGCATTATTTTTGTTATTGAGTCTGCCAAAAAAACCCTACAAATATAAATCACACTGATTTGGATGTGAATCTGTGCACATTTAATTGTTTTTTCTAAAGTTAAGGAAGTATTTTAGGAAAAAGTGTCAGAGCGGCCACCAAAAAGAAAAGGAGTACTTGTGGCACCTTAGAGACTAACCAATTTATTTGAGCCACCAGTGAGAGTTGGTGGCCACACACTGAGGCCACCAAAACATTTATTGTGAGAACCCCTCTAGGGCAATAACAAAGCAGCAAACACAGCACCAGCCCTGTGTCCTCAACCCAGTCGAACCCCCTCCCCGCCCAATGTACACAGGGTACCTCAATAAGCCCTCTGGTCTAAAATGTAGAGGAAAGGGGCTCTCTGCCGCCATCTAGTGGTGAACTGGAGGAAGAGACAGAATGAGCCGAACCTTATTTGCATGTTTGTTGCCCACTGGGACCATTTTGGCCATTTAGTTTAACATTCATTTACGTTGTGGGTGCAGGGCTGATGAAAGGTGGGGCTCCTTGTTGTACGACAAGGCTGCAGCAGAAGTGCACCAGCAAACCCTGAGTGAGGAGTCACCATAACCAGAGCCTTCATCTTGTACAGCTGAGTAAAGCATGGGCACAAACCAGCCAGGTTCATTTTAAGGTGGGGGCGGGGGGAGAGTGTGGTGACATGGATTCTGTGCATGGGTATTTTATCTGCTAATGGGCCTCCATCCCTGGTAGCTCTTTCCTGAAACTGCTAAGTGCACTGACCACGCTGAGTGACTCTGATAAGGGCCCCTTTCCCCGGTGCCACTAGCACTGTAATTGCTATAGTTGGCTCAGTAAGGGACCCTGGGCAGTGGAGCTGGCATACAAAGATGGCATTGTAGAGATGGTGTTGTGGTTAGAGGCAACGCCCCCTGCCAGCGCCAGCGTAGCTGAAATCACTATTGCTGGGCCAGCCTATGGGTCTCTGAATGAGACCACGCAGCTTCCCCTGGCAGCTGGACGGGGGCTGGCCCAGTGTATTCCAGGGCTCTGGGATGGTGCAAAGCAGAGGGGGGCGCATTGGAAATTCACCCCTGAAAAAGGGACATGGCAGCAAAGGGCACTGTCAAAGGCACTGCGGGGAGGGTGGGGGGGTGGTTTAGTTGTTAGTTGTAGACACACTTCGTATGGGGCAAATTGTGAGAGAGCCAAGACCCTCCATGATCCACAGAGCAGGGGAGGGGGAGGAGGAGGAGTGCACGTATCAAGATGAGTTGTGGTTGCTGCATCTCCCAGATTCCAGCTCTGTGCCTGGTCCCCTTAATGAAGTTTTCAGTGTTTTTCACACGGACTCAGTGCTGTGGGTGAGGAACATTTGCTGGCTGGGGGGCCCAGGGGAAATGTTCAGTTTTCCCAGGTCCCTGGGGGAGCCTGGTGTGTGTCAGTTTCAACACGGTCCCCTGGCTGGTTGACCCTGGCTCTTGGCAGAAACGGTGCCCCATGTACACCAACCAGCTCGTGGCTGCTCCGATGTGGGTGAAGTCTGTTTGCTGAGGGAGCAGGGCTGGGTGAGCGGCTGCCCTGGGGCTGGGGACAATGGAAGGACTGTGCCTTGCCAAGAGGGGCTGGGCGTGTTCAGCCTCCGCGTGCCCAGCAGGAACCCCATCAGTGTCAAAGAGATCTGTGAATTTAGCACTAGTGAAGGGGGGCCCTGGGGAACCACCCCCCCCCCCCCCCCGCAGCTCCAGGCAGGAGCTTCCCCTGCACACACCCACTTCTCTCAGGAAGGCCATTGTGGATTAGGTGTAGGGGGATCTGTTTATTGTGTCAATCCCAGCTGGCTTCTTCTCCTGGGATTTCCCCTGTGCCAAGGTTCAGGGCAGCTGGGCACTGGAGAGGATGGTGGTCAGTGCCCTGTGGTTCCATTCCCAGCTCTGGGTGAGGAGTGGAGATATATCACTGGTCCACAGGATCTGTGCTATGCCCCAGCATTTAAACAGTCCCTCAAAGGAAACCCTGCAGTTGGCCAGTCCCCCAAGGGGTCCTGCAGGCTCTTCCTCAAACATAGGCCTCAATGCCTCTGCGACTGAGCCTCTGGGGCTGGAGTGAATCCAGCTGAGGCAGACACTTGGTCAGACACTTGTCCGCACCTCAGGCCCCAATGCACCTTAGCAAGGATTTGCAGTGACATCAGGAGCCTTTACAACCAGTCAGGTTTATTAGCTAGAACCCATCCCAGGAAGTTCCCAGGTTAGCGCACAGAAGCAAAGGCTAAGACACCGTCCATCCTGGCCATGGCCAGCGCACCACCCAGCCAATCCACTTTTGGCCCTCTCTCTTTGTCAGTCCCAGATGTGAGCTCTGCATCTCCCCAGAGGCCAGCTCTTATCTTAGCCTCCTGCCACCCCTCAGTCCATTCACCTCCTCCCCCAGGCCTAGGCTGAGTTCACATGTTCTGTCTGTGGAGAGGTGTCAGTTGCTCAGGCTTTGGGGTCCCATTGTCTTTCTGGATCCTCCACTGCTACCACCAGTCCTTTAATGCCCCACTCATGCCATCCCAGACAGCTACGTGACCTAAGTGCTTCTGCTCAGCTCCAAGAGCAGAGTTAACCCTTCTGCACTCACTGGGAAGCAATGCAAAGTACTGAGGGAAACTGAGACATGCCTAGGAATTATAAAAATATTACAGAAAATTCCCCTTTGTCACAGGTTTAGAGCAGGGGGGCTGGGAGTCAGGTCTCCTCGGTTCTATTTCCCACTTCAGGAGAGAAGTGGAGTCTTTTAGGTGTGCCAGGGGGTTGGGAATCAGGACTCCTGTGTTCTATTTCCTACTCTGCTGCAAGCTCACTGTTACAACACTTCTATATTATCTCTCTGAGGTACACCGGACCCTCACTATAGCCTGGGGTTTGGGATCCATGTGCAGTCCCTGCGTTAACGCAGGGGACGCATTGCCATGGATCCCAATTTAAATATTTAAATTTGGGATCCATGGCAACGACCATGCTGTACGCAAACCCATGCTATAGTGACGTGAGCTATAGCGAGGGTCCGGTGTACTTGTTTAGCAAGAACAGCAGTAACTAGACACCATCGCACCAGCTTGTCAGGCCAGTGATGTCAACCTGAGTTGCACTGTGACCTTTGGAAGATCTCTGCCTCATCATTCATTTCCCTAGGTTTAGAGGCTCTGTGGTCTCATGGCTAGAGCACCGGACTGAGACTCTGGCAATTTATGTTCTGTTCCTTGTCCTAATACGGCCCTGCTGGGTGACCTTGTGTCAGTCAGTTCCCCTTTCTTTACTTCAGTTTCCTCTCCCAGGCCTTTGTCTCTTTAGACTGTGAGCTCTCTGGGGCAGGGACCGTCTCTCCTGTGTCTGCACACAGGCCAGTACAGTGCATTAGACCATGAGGGCTCAAGCTAGTGGCTTCTGTGTGCCAGCGGCCCAGCGCTACCTGGGAATGGCTGTGATTTGTGCAGTGGTGCATAGAGGTGCCCGTCACCCAAGGGCTGGGAGGATGGCACTCAGGTCTTTGGCTGGTAGCTCTTGCTCCCAAGCTCAAGGTCACATTGACCCCAGGTTTGGGGTTATTCAGGATGATTCCCACAGGTCAGATTGGCAGGGACCTTGGGTTGGGTTTGCTTGTTCTTCAGCATGTCGCGTGGATCGCCTGCTGGGAGCAGCTGGGCACCTCCCCTAATCAATGCCCTGCCTTGCAGGGGCCTCGGCTGTTGGCAGCACCTAGATCTTCCCTGTTTTCTGCACCAGTTGAGTTACCCGAGGGCTGAAATGCTTTTGTCTAATAGGAGTCACTTGGCTCAGCATTAGGGACATGTGGGTGAGGTGCAATGGCCTGTGCTACACAGACTGGATGGTCTGATGGTCCCTCCTGGCTTAAGCTATGAGACGGGGCTCACACTAGCAACTAGAGAGAGGTTAGAAAGCTGGGCTCTGATTGCATGTCTGCCCTCCCTGCCCAGCCCCGTGCTGGGCTACAAATCCTGCTGGTACATTTTCAACCCATCTCTGGCACTTGCCTCTACACTGTAGCCAGAGGAGTAATTTCCAGCTCAGGAACCAACTGAGCTAGCGGGTAGAGCAGCTGTGTAGCCATGGCAGCACAGGAGGTGGGGTGGGCTGGCCACGGAGAGTATGATCCGGTCCAGATCAGTGTTTCCCCAGGAATTGAAATTAGGGGGGCGTGTTCGAATTTACGGGGGGGGGGGGGAGGTGGCAGGGCCAATGAGGGGTGAGACCGTGGGGGTGAAGGTGGGCTGTATAGCATCATAGTAAAAACTGAAAAATGTTTCATGACCATTTTATTAGATTTAACTCATGTTTTAAAATCACACAAATTAAAGTTGGCTACTCAAGCCTTCTGTGAAGCACCACGTCTACATCCTTCTTGGTTTCTTGTTATAATTTTGCACAACTCTGTTAATGAATTTCTTGAATGCAATGTGTTCATCTTTTGTAGCTTCTCCTGTGTCCAGTACTTCCATTCCTTCTACTGATATGCTCATTAGTTCATTCACATGATCAGGCAGAAGGCGACTTCTTTCAGAACACAAAATTCTATTCAATGATGAAAAAGAACGCTCAACTGTAGCTGTTGTGATTGGGAGTAGCAAGAGATGAATTCCTACTTCTTTCATCCCAGGACACGTAGCACAAAGATCGGGTCGAGCCAGTAGTGATGATAAAAAAGAAGTTGAAGTCAAATCTTCATTCATTCGTTGTATGATATTCCACTCTGTGTTCAAATTCTCTGTTCTGTCCTGAGCACACGGCAGCCCCATTGCTGGTAGTGCCTCACTCCACTCAACTGTCGGTGTTTTATGGGACAGGAATCTGTAAAATCTACGTAGAGATTGAGCTGAATCTAGAAGTTGCTGTTGTAGATTTTTAAGAATCAAGTCTGTGTACGTTTTCAGTTGTCTTAACAAAACACTTCTTGTCCTCTTCACGTAAGGATTCAATATAAATGCCTTGATTAGTCAACTTGATTAGTCAACTTCTGGACTGAAATCTTTGCTTCTTGAAGTAGTTTTTCAATGTATAGCTCTCTGATTGATCCAAATGTAGCTTCTATTGCTGGACAAAGATCTACTAGTGTTGTAGCAGATGCCTGGATGGCATTGTTTAATGACCCAAGTGGTTTCAACAGTAGACTTACGAGAGAGAGAGAATGGCAATAGTCTTCTCTAAACGTAGTAGCAAAAGTAATCCACCAGCCTCACTACTTAGATCCATCCCATCTTGGTAGATACTTTCCAAAGCCAGTAATAATGGCTGGAGTAATTTTAAGACAACAGCGAAGGATCGCTCATGAGAAAGCCAGCGGGTTTTCCCAGGTTGGACTAATTTGAACTTCAGTCCCAGTATATCTTTGATATTTTCCAAGATATTCAGTCTTTTTGGACTCTTGCTGAAAAAAGAATATAATGAAGACATTAAATTTATAGCTTTTTAAATGTCTTTTGAAGATTCTGCTGCTCGTACTAGCGCTAGTTGGAGTAGATGGCCTTTGCAGTGTGTATAGGAGAGATCAGAGTTACACTTTTATCTGAGCAGAGCTTGTACTCCACCATGTCTTCCAGAGAAGTTTGCAGCTCTATCAAATGCACAAGCAGCCATCTGTTTGGGGTCCAACTGACAAGCATTTAACTCTTCTAAGATGTGGGTTGTCACAGATGCAGCCAATGTATTTTCTATAACTTGAACATCTAGAAATGCATCTACTGGCCTACCACTGACATCAAGATAACGTACACAATGACTTAATACTTGATGCCCATTTGCATCAGTGCATTCATCAGCCATGTATGCAAATTTTTTGAATGTAGTGAGAGAGTTCTTCACTTTTTCAGCTGTTGAGTCTTTCACTGTTGCACTGCATGCTTCTAGCCAGTCAGTTGAGTTTCTTGCAGAAAGATAGTGAGCGTTTGCTGGTCTTGTTCGGAACCAGTGTTCAGCTTCAGGATGAACAAGTGACAATGCACTTAACATTGGCCTCCAGTTTGTAGCGTGTGGTATCTCTTGCTTAAATAGAAAGTAGGATGCCACAGCCATGTTTGTTCGCATGAACTGTGTTTCAGAGTAGCAGCCGTGTTAGTCTGTATTCGCAAAAAGAAAAGGGGTACTTGTGGCACCTTAGAGACTAACAAATTTATTTGAGCATAAGCTGTCGTGAGCTACAGCTCACTGCATCCGATGAAGTGAGCTGTGGCTCATGAAAGCTTATGCCCAAATAAATTTGTTAGTCTCTAAGGTACCGCAAGTACTCCTTTTCTTTTTATGAACTGTGTTGTGTCTCCAGCATTCTTAACAGCCTCATTAAGTACGTCTCAAATTGGCTTTGAAAGGCGGCTTATGAGGCTTTCTGCATGTTGATGTACTCCAGAGGTGTTTTGCTGCCTGTTCACGTAGTTTGTCAGCATTGGCTTTGTTAATCGGTCTGACAAGCCCAGCTCCTCCACTTTTACCAATTATAGCACTGGGAAGCTTTCCGTCTTCGTAAGCTTTTTTACAAGAGGTGCACCAGTAGCCATCTTTTGTAACTTCAATAAATGGGAACACTTTGATCGACAAACATCGGGAACTGCCTTTAGGTTTTGGAGACACTGTTTCTTCAGTAGGTAGCTGTATTTGTGCTTCGGGCTGGTCGGATGTAGGTACACCACTTGACCCTTCAGATGACATGTTGATATAGTCTTGGTTCTTGATGTGTTCTTCACCTTGGTTAGTTTTTGTGTCCTTTGCGTGGAAAAATTGTTGTATTGTTTTTTGTCTTTCATTTTCACTTTGACTTGCAACATATAAAAGAGATATGAATACATTAAATGTTTTGTTAGGATAATGCAAATTTAACATAAGGATAATGCAAAATACACCAAAACACATCACAGTTCTAGATTTCTAAAAAAATATCATTTAAAGAAAAATAATAATTAAATTGACTTTTGAAAAGTAAGCCAGCATGGAATAAGAGAGAAGTCCTCTCATCGATCAGTAACTGGTTAAAAGATGGGAAACAAAGGGTAGGAATAAATGATCAGTTTTCAGAATGGAGAGAGATAAATAGTGGTATCCCTAAGGGGCTGGTACTGGGACCATTACTTGTCATCATATTCATAAATGATCTGGAAAACGGGTAAACAGTGAGGTGGCAAAATTTGAAGATGATACAAAACTATTCAAGATAGTTAAGTCCAAAGCAGACTGCGAAGAGCTACAAAGGGATCTCACAAAACTGGGTGACTGGGCAACAAAATGGCAGATGAAATTCAGTGTTGATAAATGCAAAGTAAGGCACATTGGAAAACATAATCTCAACTATACGTTCAAAATGATGGGGTCTAAATTAGCTGTTAACACTCAACAAAGAGATTTTGGAGTCATTGTGCATGGTTCTCTGAAAATATCCACTCAGCGTGCAGCGGCAGTCAACAAAGCAAACAGACTGTTTGGAATCATTAAGAAAGGGATAGATAATAAGACAGAAAATATCATATTGCCTTTATATAAATCCATGGTACGTGCACACCTTGAATATTGTGTGCAGATCTGGTCACTCATCCCAAAAAAGATAAATTGGAATTGGGAAAGGTACAGAGATGGGCAACTAAAATGATTAGGGGTGTGAAACAAGTGGAGAGATTAAATGACTGGGAATTTTCATTTTAGAAAGGAGACAATTAAGGGGGGATTACGATAGAGGTCTATAAAATCTTAACTGGTGCGAATAAAGTGAATAAGGAAATGTTATTTAATCCTTCACGTAACACAAGAACTAGCAGTCGCACAATGAAATTAATAGGCAGCAGGTTTTAAAAAAACAAAGGGAAGTACTTCTTCACACAACATAAAGTCAACCCGCGGAAATCTTTGCCAGGGGATGCTGTGAAGACCAAAATTATAACAGGATTAAAAAAAGAACTGGATAAATTCCGGAGAATAGGTGCATCAGTGGCTATTAGCCAGGATGGGGAGGGATGCAACACCATGCTCTGAGTGTCCCTAGCCTGTTTGCCAGAAGCTGGGAATGGGCAACAGAGGATGGATCCCTTGATGATTACCTGTTCTGTTCATTTCCTCTGGGGCACCTGGCCTTGACCACTGTCAGAAGACAGGATACCGGGCTATGTGGACCATTGGTCTGACCCAGTATGACCATTCTTACGTAAAAATTAAATATGATGTTTAGTACAGAAACTCCCCAACATAATGACCTCTCAAGATAGCAACGATGTGAGATAACAACCTTGGCAAATAATGCATTTTAAAAATCTTGGCCTACTAGGAAACACATTTATATGTTTCCATTCCCAGTCACAAATCTAGCATTCTAGAGCAAAGTCACTAAAATATAGTCCAACAAACAAATGTTTATTTAACGTGCCCCTCACTTTTCCCTCCACCTCACCCCACTCACTGGTGTTATCCTCAGAGTTCAGAGGTGCTTTCTTGTGAGAACACCTCCCAGGGTAAGTTAGGGCATGTAGGGTAAGTTAGCCCAGCCCAGCCCCACGCCTGCATTTTTAAAACCTCTTCCCCACCCCCGTCCCCCAACAGAAAATAAAGTTTAATTTACTTATTTATTTTTAATTTAAAAAAAAGGAGCCCAACCCCCGCCCCAGTTTAAAAAATGAGACAAGATTTCCCTCCTTCTTCCTCTTTCCAGAGTGGCGGTGGAGGGGGGGCTGTGATTTTGTCTCCCCCTTGGGGGGTGGAGGGATTCAAAGCTATTCCAGAAGCCAGGATGTTGATCTGCCATGTCGGTGGGTGTTGGGGCATCTTTGCTCCACACCCTGCTCCCAGAAGCCTTTGAAAATAGCCATGAAGATCTGGGGGAGATTTGATGGCAAAACACGCCCCCCGCGCCTCCCTTCAAAAACTAAAAACCACCAATAAAGCCGGCCAGGACAGTGGGGGGGCAGCACGTGTGGACTGAGAGGCAGTGTCGGGGTAACCGGATCAGTGTGAGGGGGTGGAAAGTAACTAGTGGGAGCTGAGTGTTTGTGTGTGGAAATCTGTTTAAACCCCAGGTGAGGGGGGATGAGGAGAGCTGCTCGGGGGGGCTGCAGGCTTGTGATGTTGTGGGGGGAAGCATGTGCAAGTGGGGGGATCAGGGGTGTGCATGGGAGAAAAGACTCCTGCCCTTTTCTACTGTCATTTACTTATTACAGGTTTAGAATAAGGGGTCTCCCGCCACCCCCCGCCCCGCCATAGCGAGGCGAGACTCACCCCTGTGGCACCTCCTGCTGGTCGTCTCAGGAATTAGCTTTTCCAGTGGTCGGAGCGCCCTCTGCAGGCCGATGTCCCACTTGCCGCTGAACCCCCGTGTCCCTCCTGGACCCCGGTGCCCCTTTCTCTTGGGGGCTGCCCCCTGGCAGTACCCTGCCGTCTCACTGGGTCTCCCCTCCACGGGGAACCCCCAACCCCCTATCCCCACCTTGTCTCAGTATATGGCTTTTGTCAGACACCATCTAGCCCCCATTCACTGGGGCAGACTGCAGTATAATTGCCCCTCATCACCAGCAAGGAGGGTTTGGACCTGCTGCCTCCACCTACCCTTGGGCTGCCCTTGCAACCCCAGTACCTATTTGACCTTACACTAGGCCTGCAGCCTGGGGGGTTTCCAGGCCGAAGCTCCCTAGCTCCTATGGCCTGCCCCCAGCACTGCTCCAGTCTAGGTACCTGCTCAGCTCCCAGCAGCAAGGTCCCTCCCTCTCAACAGGCTAGAGAGAGAGTGTGACGGTTGGTGCCCCCCATAAGGCTTTATGGAAACCATAAAGTTTTGTTTAAAAAAACAAAAATCAGACTGGCGTGTGGGCTGTCCGGTTCCAGGGGACAGTTGTCGTGGCTGGGATGAGCCGGGAGCTGTTCCTCTCCCCGGAGGCCCAAGGTGTTCAGGGATGGAGCCGGGGGGCCGGCGGCTGCCATAAGCGGGACCTGAACTCACCTGGAGTTGGAAGCCCCAAGGGGCGAGTGTCCGCGTGTCAATGGGAGGGCGGGGGGGGGGGCATCTGGCCGATGGATAAACGGGCATCGCAAGCAGCAGCGGAGCGGTTATTTTATCACGGTGTCTGGCAGGGGGGGACAGCTGCTGGAATACCATGGCCAGGTCTGACAACCACAATTCGAGAAGGAAGGGGAAAAATAGGCAGAGAGTTGCCATGAGAACGATTAAATGGGGGGGAAACCTGCCTTATGCTGAGATGCAAGGAGCTTCTTAAAGCAAAGGTTAAGGGGTGCCGTGATCCCTGTCTCAAAGTACCCACATGGGGAATAAAACTGTGATAATGGGCTAGTCCCACTCGCAGACGAAGGTCGAAGGAGAGCCAGTGGCTAGAAGCTGAAACTAGAAACATTCAGACAGGAAAAAAGGGCAGATTTTTAACTGGGGTGTTGAGAGGGGGTGTAATTAGCCGTTGGAACAATTCACCAAGCATCGTGGTGGATTCTTCATCACTGACGCTGTTTAAATCGAGATGGGAGGTTTTTCTAAAGGATCAGCTCCAATTCCAACAGGAGTTGATTCAGGGAAGTCCTGTGGCCTGTGTTACGCAGGTCAGACGAGGTGCTCACAGTGGTCCTGTCTGAATCGATAATCTAGCCTTATGAGGCGGGGGCAGGAGAGGAGAACAGCCAGGCCGACCCCGGTGTGCAGCAATGCAGGGGATTGCCAGAAGCAGAATACTCTCCTCAAAGTGTGAATATGTGCACACCTTCCTTACTGCAGGGGAACTGCTGCCATGTGTGTGAATCTGCTTCCAAAGGGGATCAGGTAATGAGACGCCAGTTAATTCCCGGTGTGGTGGTGGGGAGAGAGGAAACCTCTGTGAATGAAAGGCAGTTTACGAGGAATAAAATGAAAGTGATGAGCCCTTCCGTACAGCCCCTCGCACAAGGGGGTTCCAAGCGTGATCGGGCTGGAAACCGATTGTGTTTTGTGAGAGAATTTGAGAGTTTCAAATTCGATCCCATTCTACATTGGAGTGAGTCAGAGCAGGACCTTGCTTTTCCCCAGCAGAGGTGAGTGTCCAAACCACTGGGTTACTGGGAGGGTGTCTCATTTTGACCTGAGAAACCTTTTATTGAAACCAATCTATCCTTGAAAAGTTTTGTTGTCTATAAATCAGGTTTTCTGGTGATAAAACTCCTGCCCAGCTCTGCCTCGGGCTGCCACTGCCTGTACAAAGGAACCCAGCTGCAATTTTTTAATGTAACCTTCATATTGTTACTCGTAGCAACCTTTATGCTTTGGGCACAAGGCTGTCTTTGTGGGGATTTTTTTTTTCTTAAAGCACCACTCACCAAATCAACCCTCCCTGTCTCGCCCTCTTCATTGCAGAGAAATCTTGAACCAGGTGACCTTTTAAAAGTCCCCATAGCAGGAAGTGAATAAAAACACCCTGCCAAGTATTTATAAAATCTCACGATTTTGAAGCCAATCTCAAGATTTGGTTTGAGGCCCATCGTTATTTTTCACCGGTTGGGGTTGGCATCGCTGCAGTGACAGAAGCCAGGCAAATAGCCTTCCAAGTTTGCCCAGTTTACACTTTGCAGCATTTTCTCAGGTCTCTGTTGCTGTCTGGCTATTCTCCAAGTCCTTTTCTCCAAGTCTGGATTCTCCAAGTCCTTTTCTCCACCCCGCCTATGTCGGCTACACCTCTGCAGACTGTCCCCGTCCACCATTTTGGATGCCTTCCATGATTAGCGCAGCAGGGCGGCTTCAAGCATGGCCCCTCCTTAATCCACCCCCCCATGTCAGAGGGCATAGGACTGATCATGTGACTGGCTACTATTTCCAGCAATGCCAAGGGACCATGTTCTAGTGGTTAAAGTGGGGTGCATGAGCATGGGGGTGGGGTTGTGTGCTGGGACTCCTGGGTTCTAGTCCCAGCTCTGTGACAGGATCTACTAAGGCCAGGGCAGCTGGAGCTGGGAGTCAGGACTCCTGGGTTCTAGAGGGGAGTGGGCTCTGGGCGTTAGGGTCGGATGGGGCTTGGAAGTCAGGACTCCTGGGTCCTGTGCCACCAACTGTGTGACCTGAGCCCTTCTCTCTGCCTCATTTTCCCATCTATAAAGTGATGATAACCAAGGCTGCTGTTCTCGCCCCAGCCCCCCCATTGACTCCCACTTCCTTCATCGTGCCTGGCTGGAGCCTCATACCCCAAGATGTCCTGCACGGAGCTGTGCCTGGTACCATCCCTCAGGCCAGGGGCCGTTGGTTGAGGCTGGTAGCCAGATAAGAAACTAGATCCTCAGCTGGCATCAGTCTTTCGTCTCTGTGGACTCTAAGGGAGTGCTGGGGGCCAGAATGAACTGCAGCAAGGGGGCCCCTGAGGCAGCAGAATGGGGGGCAGCAGGTAAGAGTTCAATTGCTACCAGCAGCCCCCCCTAGGGCAGACAGGCTCCTGTGTCCCATTCCAGCCCTCCTGCCAGACGGGCGCCCCCTAGAGGAAAAAGGCCCCGTGCTCTATTCCCCACCCCTCTGAGCCAGCCTTGCTTAGCTGCGCCCTCTCTGGATGGACCCAGGGTTACTTCTCCCGGACCCTGAGCCCCTAGTTGTCAGGGTTGGGGGGAGGGCATGGAAGCACCCCATGAGCTCCCCCATCCCCTAAAGGGGCGACCAAGCCTCCACCAATGCCGCTCTGCAGCACCACCAAAGCCAGCTGCAAGTGGGGACATGGGCCAGCTCCCCCGTGCGGGAAGGGGGGTGATGGGGGAGGTCATGGGGTGTTTGTTGGGGGGGCTGGAGTGGGAGCTGGAACAGCAGGCTGCGTGTGAACACAAGGAGAAGTTCATTAGCGAGGAAGCATCATATCATTAAGCTTTTCCCCTGGACGTTCTGCAGCCGCCCCGCTCCCGGCATCCGTCTCCGATGCTGCTCACTGCTATTTATTTTTTCTCGTGCTGAGAGCAACGTTTTTTCTCTCGAGGGGGGAAAAACAAGAATAAATAGAGGGAAAATAAGACAGAGCGAGGGTGGAGGAGAGGAACCAAACAAGCCGAGCCACCGGCGCCCGGTGATCGGCCATTTCTCGGGGGGATGCCTGGCCACAGGGGACGCACAGACAGGGAAAAGAATTGGCGGGGGAGGGGGTGCTGTGCTGCGAGGTGAGGGGTCAGCAGGGGGCGCTCCCCTCTCGGATAGCGCTGACCCCAATGCCCCAGTGCAGCACTAGGGGGCGCTATGCTGCAGGGAGCAGGGTGTGGGCTCAGCAGGGGGCCCTCTCCCCTCTCCCTCAGCGCTGACCCCCATGGCCTAACATGGAGTAGCAGAGCTGCCTTTTATATGCATCATAAAACAGACATCCTGCCCCCAGAAATGGGGCGGTCGGGGGGAGGGGGTAACAGGGTCCTTGCTAGAACGGGGCCAAAAGTTTGCAACAAATAATGTACTGGAGGAATTTCCCTTCTCTTTCTGTTTGCAACTTTCATAGATTCCTAGATTTTCAGGCCCTCCAGGCTGACCCACTGTATAGCAGACGCCAGGGAATCCGCCCGGCTACTCCTGCCTCCAGCCCATACCTGATGGTTGAGCTCGAGCACGGAAAGCCAACCAGGATTCCAACCCATCATCCGAATAATTCTCCCTGTCACGTGTTCCCAAACTGAGAGCTATAAATAACACACCAGGACCTCGAGGCCCGAGCTGAAATCAGGGCTTCCTTGTCCCCAGTGCTGTACAGAAAGCCCCAGATGAGGGCCCCATTGTGTCAGGTGCTGCACAGACCCCCAACCGAGATCAGAGCCGCATTGTCTGCAGAAAAACACACTGAGAGACGGCCTCTGCCCCCAAAGAGCTTACAATCTACTGTTTGGGAGGGGAAACTGAGGCACAGAGAAAGGCGGCAACTTGCCCAGATTAGGCCCAGCCAGAACCCCAATGTCCTGGCTCCTACCCGAGATACTACTGACTGGACCACAACAGTCCTGGCTGGGGCTTGGTCCAGAACAACTCCATTCAGCCATTTGGACAGGATGCAGGCCCCTCCTTCACTGTGGGTGTGTGTGTGGTGGGGGGGAGCTCTGCTAATTCCCAGGCTTGTGTCAGTAGCTGGGCACCAAAAATCAAGCCCAGAATTTCACCAGTATCTGTAGGCTTTTTCAAAGGCCGCGGCCCCTCCCTGCTCACACTGCCCGTCACTAACATATCATCTGTCAGAAGCTGTGATTATTTTTCCTCCTCCAAATGGAGCTATTCCTCCCATCCCTTTGCCTGTTTCCAAGAGCCCTGGCTGCCGCGCTTCCCCAAGAGTCGCCCTCGGAGCAATGTATGGCACTTTAAAGCAAATCGGAGAACTAAAATTGGTATCAAAGAGCCCAATGTGCCAGGAAAGGCGTCCGTGAATGGAGAGTCAGGGCTTCCGGGGTGCAGATCGGGCAGTGGGGGGAGAGAGGGGCACGGAACAGGCCAGCATGGTGAGAACAGGACAAAATAGAGTCCAAGCTTCCAAGGGACCGGAGGGATCATCTGGTCTGACCTCCTGGAGAACACAGGCCGTAGGACTTCCCCCAAACGATTTCAGGAGCAGATCTCTTAGAACAGCATCCAATCTGGACTGAATAATCAAGATGGAAACAGTTTTTAGGGCAGAGGCAGGAAAGGGCAATGGGAGTCACAGAAACAGACCTGGATGGCTTTCTAGAGCCACGAGCCCATTTACGGTGGTGGTCTAGAGCAGGGGTGGGCAAACTATGGCCCAGGGGCTGTATCCGGCCCTCCAGACATTTTAATCTGGCCCTTGAGCTCCCACTGGGCAGCGGGGTCCAGGGCTTGCCCTCCTCCTCACGGCTCCTGGAAGCAGCGGCGTGTCCTCCCTATGGCTCCTACACATAGGGGCAGCCAGGAGGCTCCGCAAGCTGCCCCCGCCCCAAGTGCCATCCCCACAGCTCCCATTGGCCAGGAACCATAGCCAATGGGAGCTGCAGGGGTGGTGCCTGTGGATGGAGCAGTGCGCAGACCTGCCTGGCTGCTCCTCTCCGTAGGAGCTGGAGCGGGGACATGCTGCTGCTTCTGGGAGTTGCTTGAGGTAAGCACCGCCTGGCGCCTGCACCCACCCCACACCCTTTTCCCAGCCCTGACCGCCCTCCCACCCTCCAAACCCCTTGGTCCCAGCCTGGAGCACCCTCCTGCACACCCAACCCCTCATCCCCAGCCCACCTCAGAGCCCACAGCCCCAGCTGGAGCCCTCCCCCCCTTCTGCACCCCGACCCCCGATTTCCTGAGCATTCATGGCCCATCATACCATTGCCATACCCAGATGTGGCCCTCGGGCCAAAGTGTTTGCCCACCCCTGGTCTAGAGCCACGGGGCGCAATGCTGCTGTGTTCTAGAACGATGGGCCCAGATACTGCAGAGTTCTCATAATGGGCCCCCATGTGCCCTGGCATTCTAGAGGCAGGGCTTCAAACAGTGTGGTGTTCTAGAGCCGCAACCCAAAAGCTCTGCTGTGTTCTGGAGGCCTGGTCCAAACCCGGCAATATTCTAGAGTCATGGCCCAAGGCATGGAGGCATTCCAGAATAATTATCCCGAGTGCTGTGACATTCGAGAGTCGTGTCCAGAAACACAGGGCTGGTCCAGAGCAGTCGCACCAAGCACTACGGCATTCTAAATACAATAATGAGGTGGGTTCGGAGGCCTGGTCCAAATGCTGTGGGATTCTAGAGTCGCAGCCCACAGCAACGTGGCTTTCTAGAGCAATGATGCAAAACGACATGCTGTTTCTGGACACTGGTATTCTTGAGCATTTGCCCCCACATCCTGCAGTGTTCTAGATTAGCTGCCTGAAACACTTCAGCCCACCTAGGCTGCCTGGCCTGATTGTCTCGTCGGAGCTCTGTATTGATTTAGCTTGAATACAGGGGCCCAAAGGCGGTAACAGAACCCAGTCCCTCTCCCACATTAAACAAGGTTCGGGCGCTGGTATCCAGAGACCTCACCCTGCTCAGTCCCTTGGCAAACACCCCACTAAAAGTCCTTCAAACCTCTTTGTAAAGAGAAAGAAGAGAAGGGAAACCAGCGACTGCATTTGCGATGTGAAGTATTAAGCTGGGTTTTTGTTTCCACACTAGCCCTGGGTCCCTTTCCCTGGCGGTAGAGAGACGGTTTAGATGGAAACCCCCTTGTTTGACAGGCTCTGAAATGGTCATAACTGGGCTATGGAGCGGCACCTATTCAGCCCAGGGCTCTGGTAGACCCAGGGCTGGAACCGTTGGCTTCTGAGTCACAGGGCAGAGTGCTGGCCCCTGGGCTGCATTGCCCCCACTGCTTTCTGGAGCCAACCTCCAAAATGCTACGGCCGTCATCTCCTGTGTCATTTTGTTGCATGTATGTACAGTGCCGGGTGATCCCTGACCACACCCCAGTGTAAACACGAACAGCAAAATGCCATGGTGTTCTAGACTCGGGCTCCAGAACGCTGCAGCATGTTCTAGATTGACACTAAACTGATGTGGGCTAGAACAATGACAAAATACCGTTGTGATCTAGGTTCTAGAGGGCCTTCGCCCCAATAGCCTAGATCAGGAGTGGGCAAACTTTTTGGCCTGAGCACCACATCGGGAAATAGAAATTGTATGGTGGGCCATGAATGCTCACAAAATTGGGGTTGGGGTGCGGGGGGGAGGGCTCTGGTTGGGGGTGCGGGCTCTGGCGGGGAGCTGGGGATGAGAGGTTTGGGGTGCAGGAGGGTGCTCTGGGCTGGGGCCGAGGGGTTTGGCGGGTGGGAGGGGGATCAGGGGTGGGGCAGAGGGTTGGGGCATGAGGAGAGGCTCAGGGGCACAGACTCCGGGCGGCGCTTACCTCAAGCTGCTCCCAGAAGCCGCAGCAGTGTGTCCCTTCTCTGGCTCCTTTGCGGAGGCGTGGCCAGGTGGCTCTGTGCGCTGCCCCATCTGCAGGCACTGCCCCTGCAGCTCCCACTGGAGTGCTTAGGAGCCGGAGTGGGGCCGTGCCGCAGCTTCTGGGAGCTGTGTGATGTGGCCCAGACACTGTGACCCATCTGGAGCGCTGGAGCGGGGCAAGCCCCAGACCCCGCTCCCCAGCGGGAGCTCGCAGACCGGCTTAAAGGGACTCGCAGGCCAGATCCAGCCCCTGGGCCGTAATTTGCCCATCCCTGGCCTAGATCAATGAGGTCACTGTGTTCTTGAGCAAGTCCCCCAAAAGCTGCCGGATCTGGATCACTGGTCCAAAAAGTGTAGGTGTCCTAGAGCAAGTGTCCAGCACTGGTGCCCCCTAGCGACGGAGGGAGCTGCTTTAACCACGGGCAGGGTTAAAAGACAGACCCAGACACCAACTCTCCTGGGAGACTTGGATCCTTTTTTTCTTTCCCACATTTTTCATTCTTTTTCTTTCATAGATCATAGAATACCAGGGTTGGAAGGGACCTCAGGAGGTCATCTAGTTCAACCCCCTGCTCAAACCAGGACCAATCCCCAACTAAATCATCCCAGCCAGGGCTTTGTCAAGCCTGACCTTAAAAACTTCTAAGGAAGGAGATTCCACCACCTTCCTAGGAAACCCATTCCAGTGTTTGACCACCCTCCTAGTGAAAAAGTTTTTCCTAATATCCAACCTAAACCTCCCCCACTGCAACTTGAGACCATTACTCCTTGTTCTGTCATCTGCTACCACTGAGAACAGTCTAGATCCATCCTCTTTGGAACCCCCTTTCAGATAGTTGAAAGCAGCTATCAAATCCCCCCCTCATTCTTCTCTTCTGCAGACTAAACAAACCCAGTTTCCTCAGCCTCTCCTCATAAGTCTTGTGTTCCAGTCCCCTAATAATTTTTGTTGCCCTCCGCTGGACTCTTTCCAATTTTTCCACATCCTTCTTGTAGTGTGGGGCCCAAAACTGTACACAGTACTCCAGATGAGGCCTCACCAATGTCGAATAGAAGGGAACGATCACATCCCTAGATCTGCTGGCAATGCCCCTACATATACATCCCAAAATGCCACTGGCCTTCTTGGCAACAAGGGCACACTGTTGACTCATATCCAGCTTCTCGTCCATGGTAACCCCTAGGTCCTTTTCTGCAGAACTGCTGCCGAGCCATTCGGTCCCTAGTCTGTAGCGGTGCATGGAATTCTTCTGTCTTAAGTGCAGGACTCTGCACTTGTCCTTGTTGAACCTCATCAGATTTCTTTTGGCCCAATCCTCTAATCTGCATCTTTCACTTCCAGGGGCGGGTTCACAGATCCCGATTCCCCACCTTCCCCCCCATCACAGGAGCAGATGACAGACCACACCATTTTACTAGACAGTCCTGGGAGGGGCGTTCCCCCTCGGTCACAGCCTCCAGCATCAGGCCACAGCCACGGACCAGGCCTGACAGGACCCTGAGCTGTTTTCCTTTGGACATTTATATGTTGGATCATCCGAACTTGGGCTCAGTGGCAAGAGCCTTTAACTGCCATCCCTGTGCCCCTGGCATGGGGCTGTGTTGTAGGGAGCTCCTGGGGGTGCAAAGCGGACACGCTCCCCCAAAGATCTTCAAGGGGCCCCAAATTCTCATCTGAAAAGCCAGAGGAGGGACCAAGTTCTGCGGTGTCAAGCAGCAGAAGTGCTGCAGCTGGGAGAGGTTTTATCCTTCACACCAACAAACATGACATCACAGGAGCCAGACTGGACCCTAAACCCCACCATTTCCCAGGGGTCTGACTCGCCCCTTCTGGGGAGGTGGGGGGCTTTTGACATAGTGACCTGCCAGGACCACAAAAGAGCCACATGCAACTGGGTTGGGATTGAGGGGCATTGGCAGAACTGAGAGGGGGAGCCCAGGGCTCGGCTAGCAGTGGGCTGCAACAGTGCGAGGGCAGTGGGTGCTTGTCTCCTCCCCTTTGGCTGCCTGAGGGTGCGGCTGAGCTGGAAGTCGCTCTGCCCTGGGTGGCAATTGGACAATCTGCCCCCCTGGGTGTGGTGCGGGATTAGTATGTAAACAGCTGGCCACCCTCCTCTGGCTCTGCTGGGATGATTCAGAGTCTGTGTGAGCCTTGAGGCGGTTGCTGGCATTGGGCAAACTGAGCCACCAGGGCCTCTGACCTCTCGGGACATGCCTGAGTGAGTCCCAGGAGGGATCAAACCGGCGACCCCTCCCCTTTCCCTGGACTGCACCTTCCCCCTACACCCCCTCGCTTCCTTGCTGTGAGCTGCTGACCTGGGTTCCCCTGTAACAGCTACAGTAAAACAGGGGATGGGAGGGAGTGGGCCTAGGAATTTAGGACAGGAAGTGAAGATGAAGGAATCCCAGTTGAATTGTGGTGTGTATTTCAAGGAGGCAGAATGGAATCATGCCAGGCAGCCAGAGCAGAAAATTACAAATAGGGTTAATGGAAAATGGGGCTTTTGCAGACCTCAGGAGTAAACTAGGTAAGTAGCAGAGGTGCATTGTCTCGTTGATGGATAGGGAGATAAAATTAATGATCTTAAAATGACTAAGAGCTGCTGAGCTGCTTTTTCTTTAATGCTGTCGACCAAGAAATGGGGATAAAACATGTATGGACAAAAAGGAAGTGCATTATCCTTCTGTCTAAGGTCCTTATCTCGCTCCGGTTATGATAGTATCCGAGCTCCTCACAACTGGTAATATATTTATCCTCTAACCCTCCTGGTGAGGCAAGGAAGTCCTCTCATCCCCCTCTGTAGCATGGGAAAACTGAAGCACAGACTAAGTGACTTGCCCAAGGTTAGTCTGGGGTAGAGCAGGGAATTGAGCCAGGATCTCCCAAGTCCCAGGCTAGCGCTCTAACCATTGCACCAGCCTCCCTCTATGACGCAAAAGATCTGTTTAATAAAACTTGAGGGGTAAGTGGATGCTAGAGAGAGAAATTGGCCGGCTTGGGGGAAACACTCGGTTCTTGGAGGGATTTGGTTGAAAGGCAGGGGAAGAATGCCAGCCTGGCACCGATCGTCCTGAGGCAGAAAGCAGCGATCGCAGTCTGGCAAACCTGCATCACATGAGATTGCTGCTGCCATCTCTCTGACAGCAATGGCCTGTCCATTGGTAGGACAAACACAAACACACCGCCTGGAGGGGAGGGGGAAGGATTTTTTTATGCCACGTGCTGCCCCTGCCCCGAACTGCAGCCCACGAGGTTTGTGTGGCTTCCAGGGGGTGTCTGCTTGCCCCCTCGTATCGCTCTGATTTTCCTCTGCTTTAAATCTGTCGCCCTCCCAGCCCTGTGCAGGGGCAGATCCCCTGGCCTCGGCCCGCCAGCCCCCATGGGGCCAAGCCCTTGCGCCCACCCCCCATTGGCTCCCCTGGCCTGCCCCCCATCTATGGAATCCCGGAGGGCTCAGATCCTGGGTGGCTCCCACCCTCGTCCCCCAGCTACGGCTCCCTGGCGGGGTCAGTCTGCCCCACGCTTGGCAGAGCGCCGGGGGCCCTGGCTGAGAGCGAGCGCCTCTCTTGCCCCCTGCAGCGGCAGGCACAGGGCCCGGCTGGATTGGCCCTGCCGAGGAGCCGTAGGCCGAGCGCAGAGGAGGCCACAGACTGGGCCAGCAAGATGGAGGCCGGAGGTGAGCCGGGGTGGGAGTGAAGGTCCTGGCGGGTGGGCGGGATGGGGAATGGGACAATTTCCCCTTGAGGGGGTGCTGGTTATTGCCCCGCCCCGGGCCCTGTTCTGCCCCCTAGGATATGGGTCACTTCTGCTGGCCCCCAGTAGGGGTCACTCGTACTCTGTGGTGGCAGGTCAGGGCTGGCCCGAGGCTTCCTGTGATGCCCCGTTCACCGGCCCCTGGAAAGGGTTTGGGTCTCGGTCAGTCCGAGCGGCATGGATGTCCAGTGTCACCACCCCATGGGCACTGACTGGGCCCCTGGCTGGCAGAGAGACCAAGGATTGGATGGGCCCTCGGGACCGAGCCCCCATCTGTGTGGGGGGGTGGTGGGATGCCCTCCTGCCCCTGTTTTAGGGGGACCCAGAAGCCTCATTCTCCAGGGCTGGGCGTCAGGCCCCAATCCCAGCACTAAATCCACTAAATAATTGAAAGAAGAAAAATTAAGGGGTTTGAATTAAAAAAAAATTGGAATTGGAGGTTGCCATGGGAACATGCTTTCACTCCAGCCTGGGGCTGTGGGAGGAGCCTCCCATAAAGGGGTGGGGCCTTGACTTTGAATTTCTTGATGGAGGGTGGTGAGTCTTCGAATGAATTTTGTGGCTTGGGATGTGTCGGGTACATGGCTGGGGTGGGGCAGGAATGGTCTCTTCTTTCCTCCAGTGATTTGAACGGTGATCTTGAGGGCAGTCCCTTCCCATGGGATTGTTAAACACTGGTGATCAGTATTGGGGGTGGGAAGGCATGTGTGGACCAGTCTAGGGGTTTGTATGGCTCCCATTGACATAGGATCTGAGCCCCTCACGGTCATTAAAAGACTTGATCCTTGCAGTGAGGCAAGAGAGTATTATCCCTGTTTCACAGATCTGGACACTGAAGCATGGAGCTGGGCGGGGGAAGTGAATCTCCCAAGGTCACACAAGACAGACACAAGTAGGCAGAGCTGGGGATTGAACTTTGGTCCCTTGAGTCACAATCCAGGTCCCATTGTCCCTGGGACTCAACCACTCCCAGCTGCTTCCTCCTCAGGGGTGAGCAGGCTGCGAGGGGAAGTGTATGAGATGTGTGGAGTCTGGGGCAGGACCAAGGAACAGATTGATTTCGGGGGGGGGGGGGAATGGGGAACAGAAGGGGAAAAGGGACAAGAGATTTGAATTGAATTGTCTAGAGGAGAAGAGTGCAGCTCTCAGTTATGTTGCTGCCCTGAGGGGTTTGCTTCATGATCTGGTCTCCGTTAGTAAATATCAAAACTGTGGGTTCAAATTCTTTTGTGGCACCTGTGTAACTCTGCCGGGGGTGCCCCCATCGTCCTGGTACCTTGGGGGTTACACCAGCGTGACCTGTGGGAGAATCTGTCCCCCATAACTACTCCAGTGTGAGAGTTCTGATTTCTGGGACGGTCGTTTAGTTCTCAGTAGGGGTGATGTTATTGCAAACCCTGTCCTGGTGGGGTTTGAACCCAGGATTCTCAGTGTTCAAGTGAGGTCCTCTACCACGTCACCTGAAGGCGTGATCTCTATTAGCTGGCAGCACTAGTAAGCTGTCATCCTCTATGCGGGCCACATGCTCGATGTGATACCCTTTTCACAAGCGGGCTATGCTATTACTTAAGATCATTTTTCCAGCCCCAGTGTAAGAGGATTCCGGCTCCTCTGTCTCTTGCAACAGGCAGGCTGAGGAAATTCAAGGGACGCTGTCAACAGAAAACTCATATAAATGTGTCCTAATGTCTAAAAACATTAGCGATGTTCACAGTTGATGCTGTTTGGTTAATGTTCTCTTGCATCTGACTGAGCGTGGGACAGGGAAATTCACCTGGCCAGTTGCACAATATGTTTCTAGTCTTTCACCATCGAACTGCGTCCCATTCTGGTGTCTGTGCTTAAATCACATGGGGGGTGGGGGGTAGAGTGGGCTCAGAAAAGATCTTCTAGGTCTGAGTGTGAGAGGTAAGAGGTTCAATCTGTTCAGTCTAACAAAGAGAAGGTGCCTTGATCACTACCTATAAATACACTAGGAGAAGATTTCTAATTGCAGGGGC
The DNA here is from genome assembly GCF_965140235.1 of Caretta caretta. NCBI lineage: Eukaryota > Metazoa > Chordata > Testudines > Cheloniidae > Caretta > Caretta caretta. Next base: position 18,618,721 of record NC_134225.1, read on the forward strand.
TCTTTCATCTCGTAGATGAAGGCAAGATAATTCATCAGTTGGAAGGTGATGCTTGACAAATTCAAACTGGGAATAATAAAGAGCAAATTTTTAACAAGGAGTGAAATTGACCGTGGAAACAGCTTACCAAGGGATGCAGTGAATCCTCCATCGCTTGGAGTCTTTAAATCCAGGCTAGATGTTTCTTTCTAAAAGATCTGCTCTTATTTCACTACAGTTTGTTGGGCTGGATGCAGGTGTGACTGGGTGGAATCCCCTGGCCTGGGTTATGCAGAAGGTCAGTCGGGAATGATGATGATCATCAGCGCTCCCTTCTGGCCTTAAACTCAGTGCACCTATGAATTGTCTCACTGCAAGGGAAGATTTTAGAGAGATTTATTTGAAGACCAGTGAAAATTTCCCCCCCAAACTTCTCAACGGTTTTGAAAAGTGGCTGGAGTCATGGCACGGTCCAGGCTGCCCAGGCCCGCCTTAACCGATGGTTGGAGGGGTCGGAGCCTGGTCGATGCTCTGGCTCCAGCTGGTTTTAAAACTGGTTGGAATTTTTTGGGAGGGGTGAAGGAGGGGGCATTTCCCCATGTAGAGAGGGCTGGGGTTGATTTAGACCTTGAATTTAGGGGTTGTAAAAACAAGGTTGTTACATACCCCAAAGTCCCTAGAAATTAAGAAATTCCAAAGAGAACAGTTTGTTTTTTAAACCTTCCCCTGCAAACCAAACAGTGCAGCATTGTGACAGTGCAGGCTGCTTTGGCAGGCAGTGCAGCCTAGTGCATAGAGCAGAGGGACTTGGGAGACTTGGGTTCTATTCCCAGCTATGACACTTAGCAAGTCCCTTCCCCGTGCCTCAGTTTCCCCATCTGTAAAATGGGGCGTGTGTTACTGAGCCTCCTTTATAAAGCACTTTGAGATCTGTGGATGAAAAGTGCTTATTAAGAGCTCGGTGTTACCTCAGACTTTTGATAGTGTGGGGTTGAGGAGGTCCCCACGGGGCCCTCTGTTCCCATTGTGCCATCCCATCAAGCAGCTCCTCCTTCATGATCCCCTAATGTCCTGGGGCAGCGACAGCAAACGTGGAAAAATAACCTGAACGTAGCAATTGCCAGACTGGGTCAGCCCTGAGGTCCATGTCGCATCAGCAGTAGAGGCTGCAGAGGCAGGGTAAAGAACCCACAGTAGCAGTGAGGGGCGGGAACTTTCCACCGCCATAGGTCTCATCCTGATGTCTAGTAGTTCAGCTTAAACCCTGAAGCACAAGGTTTAATATCCATTCCAGAATTATTGTTGTAATTTAAATTATAGCCCTGGATAGTCTTTCTCCATGTGAATGTCCAGGCTGGTTTTGGTCTCAACTTCATGTGGTGGTCAGTTCCACAGGCTAATTGAAAAGTGTTTCCTCTTATTGGTTTTTAATTCCCTACCTTTTAATTCTATTTGAGTGTCCCTTGGCTCCTGATCTCCCTTCTTCATCCCAATTATTATTTTATAGATATTTATTATGGCCCCTCTTATTGGTCTCCTTTCTAAAGGTAAACAATCCTTTCAATAAAAAGAAAAGGAGTACTTGTGGCACCTTAGAGACTAACCAATTTATTTGAGCATGAGCTTTTGTGAGCTACAGCTCACTTCATCAGATGCATACTGTGCATATGTTTCCACGGTATGCATCCGATGAAGTGAGCTGTAGCTCACGAAAGCTCATGCTCAAATAAATTGGTTAGTCTCTAAGGTGCCACAAGTCCTCCTTTTCTTTTTGCGAATACAGACTAACACGGCTGTTACTCTGAATCCTTTCAATCTCTCCTCATAGGAGAGTTTGTCCAGGCCCTAGATCATTCTCCTTGCCCTTCTCTGAACCTTTTAATGCTGCAGTATCCTCTTTGATTTAGGGTGAACCCTGCTGCAGACATTGTTTCAAATTCAGATGAAGAAAATCTTTAGTGTGTTGATGCAGTTTAGTGACTGTAAACAAGGAATCGGCACTAGCAGTTGCTGAGGTGTCTCCATCTGCTGATCAGGGTTCAGTGTAGCAATGTGGAGTGAGTAATGTACCAGAAGTGAAACTGACTACAACTGGAGTGAAATTGACCAGCTGTAGTGGGCGTTTTTCCCCCTATTTGTCCATGCTGAAATACCTGCAAAGGCAATAAGTGTGGAGGGATTTATATTAAAAACAAGCTTTAAGTTTAATAAACCCAGGTGCCGGCAACACAAGAAGGAAACATAGTTTTTGTTGTAATGTTTTTTTAAACCAGTAACATCTCTCTAAATCCTCAAGCAAACTTTTTTTTCTTTACTGAATTTTCTTTTGAAATCCTGCAAAATTGCTCTCTGCATTTGGTTTTTGAGGAACTCTTTTTTTGTAAATATACACAGTTTTTGGTGCTGAAAATGATTGCAATTCTCTCCTGCATCAGCTTGTTTGTGATGTGAGCATCCCAGGTGGCTTCCTGCATTCTTTCTGGTTAGTCTTTACCTGGTTAAGAATGGACTGGGTTTGTATTATTTGTATTACAGTTGCACGTGATGACCCGATCCATGGCCCTTGGACACCTCGAAAGACTCTCTGCCCAAAAGAGCTTTGAATCTAAAGAGAGCAGACAGACAATGGAGGGATTCATAGCCCCATTTTACAGACAGGGAGCTGAGTTGAAAGGACTCACCTAAGGTTGCGTGAAGTCGGTGTCCAAACTGGGAATGGAACCCAAATCTCCATCCCCTGCCTTTACCACAAGGCCGTCTGTCAGAGATCCCAAAGCCAGCCGAGACCACCATGTTCATCTAGTCTGGTGGTTTTCAACCTGTAGTTGGCAGACTCCTGGGGGTCTGCAGACAGTGTCTAAGATTTCCAAGGGGTCTGCATCTCCATTTGAAATTGTTCAGGGGTCCGCAAATAAAAAAGGTTGAAAACCACTGGGCTAGTCTGACCTCCAGCGTGGCAGAGGCCATAGGACTTGCCCGTTTGACTTAGAGCAGATCTCTTAGAAAAGCATCCACACTTGTTTTGAAAATTGCCTGTGCTGGAGAATCTGCCACAGCCCCTGGTAAACTGTGACAGAAAGCTCGCTGTAACTTAGGGAGTGGAGGATTGCGTGCAGAGCCTAGATCTATATTTCATGCTGTCTCTTGCCTCCCCCCCGCCTCCCGTGCGTTACATCTTCCCTTCTCCCTGCGTGTTCACAGACCCAGCTCGCTGCTGTTGGGGGAGCAGAAGCAGGGTTAAGGGGGGCGAGATGTGTATGTTCTACACCTGCAGCTGCTTGGGTGGGCTTCAGTTGTTCAAAGATCACGAGTCCTTGCGATGGCTTCTGAAGCAGGGTGGCTTGCCTGCTCCACCAAAATGAACCTATCTGGGTTAAATGGCCTGTACTCCCAGTGGTGCCTCCCTGGGTGCACAGGGCTGTTCAGGCAATGAACATTCAACACTTCCCTGATGCGCCCACTTCTGGGGTGGAGCAGGGATTCCACTGCTGAAATGAATGACTAATGAGCTTCAGGCTGCCAGACCAGACACGCCCCTAGTTAGACCGGGTATACCAAGTGGGGCTCTCACTGGTGCTGCCCCATGAGGCTGACTGCCCTGGGGTCACCATCTGTGGCCAGGCCATGGTGCTCCGATTGCTGAGGAGGGCAAAATGCCATCTGCTGTGTCCGTTTGTCCCTCCTGCTGCTGCTCGTTGCTGGCTGCAGGCAGATGATTTTTAGTGAGCACGCTGGAATATTTTAAACCTTTCGTGCTGAGCCTGCGGGACCCGCCACCTGAGATGGCAGAAAATTCCCCTGGTGCTGCCAAAGCTGCACCTGCACAAGGTTAACCCTTTCGGCGTCACTCTCGCCAGCCTGTCGGATTGGCACGTGGTGGGGGGCAGCCCCTCAGGAGTGCGGACTCAGCTACATATCTGTTACCCCCACCCTGATCACCCCAGTTAATTCCCTCTGCTGGTGCCTTCAGACGGGGCTGGCAATGGAATTGTTCTGACCTGAACAGCTTGAGCACCCCGGGTTCCATGGAAGGGGGTTTAGGCTCCAGCTCTGGAGGACGGGCACTAATGGCCTGCTCCAATCCCTTCCATGGAGAGTGGCTTCGAATCAATCCCCTTTTAGGCCTTGTAGTGATGCAGGGAGCTCCAGCACAGGTCCCAGGTGGGAGGGGCTGTCTCAAGACCCACCCCCGGGGTGCTGAGCGTGCAGCAGCTGGTGGAGACCTTCCCGCCCAGCTGCTCAGCTGATCTGCTCTTGTTGGCTGGTCAACATCAAGGCTTCCATTCACCCAGACGCAGCTCAAATAAGCCGGTCGTGTTGCAAGCGGGAGCAGCACTGGCCTCAGCTGCCCCAGCTGGCTGTATTGACAAAGACCAGATGAGTCAGGAAGATCAGACTCTCAGCCCTCCAATCCGGGAGTCCTGACTCCTAGTAGCCCCGCTCAAACCCACTGCAGTGTGAAAGGTGTTTGACAGGTGTCAGTCCAATTCCCAGAGGGATGGGCCTCCCCATCACAAAACCATCTCCCTCCCATCTGGGAACTGTGGGGAGACCCCAGCCCACCCCCAGTCCCATTTCTGTAATGCCTGAAAGGGGCTTGAATGGGAGCCCAGAAGATAATCTGCCCCTCACCAGCCTCTCTCTCCAAAGGGGATAGGAGCAGCTAACATGGCCTTTCCTCTTATGCAGTGAGTGGGGGCTGGGGTATGTGTGTGTGTGTGTGTGTTTAGAACAGGGGCTGGGAGTCAGGACTCCTCGGTTCTAGTCCTGGCTTGTGGAGGCAGCATGGTCTAATGGTGAGAATGAACCCAGGAGTCCTGTCTGTCGAGGATGATTCTGTGATGGGGCGGTCTCTCCCTCTGGGAATTGGACTGAGACCTGCCAAATTAATTTCACATTGGACAGGGTTTGAACTGCTGCCCTAGAGATGCTGTAGATCACCCCCACCCCTTCTTCTTCTCCTGAGATGAGGGAGCTGCCGGGCCAGGTTCCAGGGGATTCCACCCTCCTGTCCTGCCGCATGGGCCCATGAGTCGAGATCCCCGGGGAGCACCGGTCGCCCAGTGGCTAGCTGCAGCAGCTGATGGAGCAGCTGAGAGCAGAAGTGGAGCAGGGAGCCGACGCCTTTAAGGGCTTCATGTGAACCTGGCGGTGTGCCCAGCCCTGGCTCTCCCTCCCCCTTTGAGGCTGCTCCCAAGGGGCGCTTTCTGAAACAATACCTAGCGCGCTCCTCACCGGGGCAGGCTGAGCCCTGAGCCTGGGAAGCGACAGGAGTGAAGCCTGCTGCTTCCCACCCTGCTACAGTCCAGACATTTCTCCCCCGGAGATCCCGTTTTCCCCCCCTCAAAGGGTCCCAGAGGTCCGGTTGGAAGCCATGCAGCCATGGGGCAGCCTTGGGTGGCATAGATAAGGAAGGCAGCCTGAATCAAATCCCGGTGGCCAGGAGCCAAGGTCTGCAGCACCGGGAGCGGCAGCATGGAGCTCAGACCCAGCCACCTTTGTGGGATTGAGGAAGGCTCAGATTTTGACTTCCAGTTCTGGATCCAGCTCCTCCTGTGGGTGCACTTGTTTGGCCGGCTGGTCCATCACCTCCTCTGCACCTTTGGGGGGCTGACACAGTCGCCCCCTTGTCTGTTGCACCCATGGTGTGCGCAGCACATTTCATTAGGGTGTGCCCCCAGGGAATTTTAATTTTTTTTTTAAGGCGAACATTTATTGCATAGCCAATCCTAAAGGACATTATTTTTATTAATCAAACAAACTAAAGAAACTAAAACTTAACTGAACAATGTTTTTTAAATTAACAACTAAACTTTACTTAAAAAATACAAACTTGAAAAATGAGACACAAAATACCAAATTTTTGCTGTAGTGATAACCAGGCGTATACAAAGATAAAGATCATGAAAATTGACTGTATCTTTAACCAGGTAATAAGCTAACCCAAATTGACCAAAACAGATTGAGGTTTCTTCATCTTCCTGTCCTTGAGAATGAGACGTCGCTCACCAGGTGTTATGGACTTAAATTCCTCAATCACATCAGCGTAATTAACTGACAAAGCCAATTCTTGTTCAATGTACAAAATCATGAGTGAGTCGAGGCGCTGTTGGGACTTTGTACTTCTTAGTTTGCTTTTTACATGTGCTAGTTTCGAAGAGGTTCTTTCACATGAACAGCTTGTAAGAGGTAAGACTGCAAAGTATTGAATAGATTTGTAAAAGGCCTGGGAGACCGATCCGATTCCTTTAACCAATCAAGCCATTCTCTGGTGGTGTTCGTAGTGCTACCTTTAGGAACAGATCTGTCATAACCCTTAAGCAATCCGACTTCAGCTTCCAGCTCATCCAAGGACACGTTAAATTTGTTGGCAATTATTCTCACATCGTCCCTGCCAATGTCTAAGCTCAGTAGTTTTCCCACTGCAGTCACAATTTTACAAGTCTCCTGTTCAAATTGCTGGTCAATGGCAGTAATCACTGAGTCTAGGAGTGGGTAGAATGAAGTTATTCTCTCCTGCTCCTCTTTTGTATCAAAGTGATGCTGGAACTCAAACGCAACATCAATACGAGTGGACGTTTTTCTCTTCTTAACTGGAGGAATCGATATATCATTCTCTACACACATTTTCACATTGTCATTGAAAATAGATTGAAAATATTCTGGGCCACTTCTCATCGCAGCCGAAGAGTTACACAAGCTTTTCACCCCTGTCATTGCAGTAAGTAAGTTGAGATCTGGAGCTTGAAGAGCTTTACTCACTTTTACCACCATCTGGAGAATAGGGTGCATCATGTGAAGGGCAAAGATGAACTTGAATGAATTTAGTTCATGGATAAGGCCCCTGGCTTTTATTTTAGCATCAGCAAGGCGAGTTGTTTCAATAATCTCTTTTAAAGCTTGTAAAATGATGGAGTAGTTTTGTCTTACAGCAGCCACTGCTTCTGCTCTGCATGCCCATTTGTGTTTGACAGGGACTTCAAAGTCTTCAACTGGGATCCTGCTTCCTGTGAAATCTTCTCCATTACTGCATATCGCACAGGACTGCCCTCCATGAAGGCATAAAGAGTCTGAATAACACAAAAAAAATCAAAGACAGTTCTGTTTTGTTTACTTGCAGTGCATGCATCTTCTAGGACGAGGTTCAAACAATGCGCATAGCAGTGTACATAGAGTATTTCACTGCTTCTTTCTTTACATTTCATTTGAACTCCCACAGTACATTCAGACATAGTAGATGTGCCATCAAAACAGATAGACATCACTGAAGACCAGTCAATTTTAAGAATGCCAAGGATGTCATTTAACTGGTCAAAGAGAGACTGAGAATCAACTGTTATTAGTCTCTGAACAGACACAAAATCATAGAATCATAGAATATCAGAGTTGGAAGGGACCTCAGGAGGTCATCTAGTCCAACCCCCTGCTCAAAGCAGGACCAATCCCCAATTAAATCATCCCAGCCAGGGCTTTGTCAAGCCTGACCTTAAAAACTTCTAAGGAAGGAGATTCTACCACCTCCCTAGGTAACACATTCCAGTGTTTCACCACCCTCCTAGTGAAAAAGTTTTTCCTAATATCCAATCTAAACTTCCCCCACTGCAACTTGAGACCATTACTCCTTGTCCTGTCCTCTTCTACCACTGAGAATAGTCTAGAACCATCCTCTCTGGAACCACCTCTCAGGTAGTTGAAAGCAGCTATCAAATCCCCCCTCATTCTTCTCTTCCGCAGACTAAACAATCCCAGTTACCTCAGCCTCTCCTCATAAGTCATGTGTTCCAAACCCCTAATCATTTTTGTTGCCCTTCGCTGGACTCTCTCCAATTTATCCACATCCTTCTTGTAGTGTGGGGCCCAAAACTGGACACAGTACTCCAGATCAGGCCTCACCACGTCCCTTGATCTGCTCGCTATGCCCCTACTTATACATCCCAAAATGCCATTGGCCTTCTTGGCAACAAGGGCACACTGCTGACTCATATCCAGCTTCTCGTCCACTGTCATCCCTAGCTCCTTTTCCGCAGAACTGCTGCCTAGCCATTCGGTCCCTAGTCTGTAGCTGTGCATTGGGTTCTTCCGTCCTAAGTGCAGGACCCTGCACTTATCCTTATTGAACTTCATCAGATTTCTTTTGGCCCAATCCTCCAAAATGTTCAACTGGACTATGTTTTTCATTGTCCAAATACCGCACCACAATGGACATCTGTTCATGGTGTCCACAGTCAGTAGTGTTGTCTGCAATTACTGAGACCATTTTTCCATTTAGTGAAGACACAATCTTTTGTTGCACAACGTTGAGCAAGGCTACAATTCAATCATTTTGGATGCGATTACTCAGATAGGTAGCATTTCGAGGAGATTGTTGCACATGCTTTGCCATTACGGGATCATATTTTTGGAGCATATTGACAAGATTTAGAAATAAACCTTTCTCAAAACTGTCAGCTTTTTCATTGTGACCCCGAATGGTCTCCCACCTTTCGCCAAACACAGAACAATGTCAATCAGTTGCTCGATTACACTTCGGTTATGGCACCGTTCTTCTTCTCGTTTAGACAGATAAGCCTGCTTGCCCTCTTCCAACGATACATCAATAGGTTTCCCTTCATTAAAACTTGACCATGAAGAACAGCTCAACACATTGGATTTTGACAGTTGGTGGTTTTTAAAACATTCATTAGCCCTATGCCAGTTTCTGAATCCCTTATCAATAAATGCTGGATCAGTGTGATCTTTGTTTGCTGCATCATTAGAGGAGACGAAACGGCAGTAAAAGCAAAATGCTGCATCCTTTGGTGGGCTATATTCTAACCATCTATACTTTTCATACCAATCGGACTGAAAACTTCTTTGTTTATTCCCTATTTTACTTCTAGGAAACATACTCGATCTAGGCTGATAAGGACCTCTAGATAATGGAGACTGGTTTCAGAGTAACAGCCGTGTTAGTCTGTATTCGCAAAAAGAAAAGGAGTACTTGTGGCACCTTAGAGACTAACCAATTTATTTGAGCATGAGCTTTCGTGAGCTACAGCTCACTTCATCGGATGCATCATTTTAGATAAGCTATTACCAGCAGGACAGTGGGGTGGGAGGAGGTATTGTTTCATGGTCTCTGTGTATATAATGTCTTCTGCAGTTTCCACGGTATGCATCTGATGAAGTGAGCTGTAGCTCACGACAGCTCATGCTCAGATAAATTGGTTAGTCTCTAAGGTGCCACAAGTCCTCCTTTTCATAATGGAGACCGGCGTTCCAACCTATTTTTTGGAATATCACAGACCGGGTCATCAGATGGAATGTTTGATGGCTTTGAATAGGAACTACACTGACCTGAACTAAGAGACAAAGTCTGTTTCTGTTGGTCATTACTCAGTTTATTGCACGCACTGGAACTGGTGGCGGCTTTGAGCAGGGGGTTGGACTAGATGACCTCGAGGTCCCTTCCAACCCTGATATTCTATGATTCTATGATTATCTTCATGTCAGTTCTTAACCGAGGAGTCCGAGGTATTTGCATTACTATCAGCACATTCATGATCATTCCGTTTGTCTGCTCCTTTTCTTATCTTAACAATGAACCGATCCATATTTTAAAATTAACGGGGGGTATCATACGATTGAATTCAAACATAAAGCCACGGGCTTGTTATGCTATTTCAGTAGCGTACACGCAACAAAGATTACAAACACTGTACACGCTGCGCTGGGCATGCCTGACGCGGCCGCGTATATAGGTGTAACGAGGCTGGTTCTGGCGGGACCCAACTGAGAGTGCCAATTCAGGACAAATTGCTTAAAGCAGGGCAGTTAAAGCCCAAGGCTGGGGTGTTTTCCACCTCTAAGGCAAACCAAACCAGCCAAACAGAGCAGACTTTGGTCTCACCCCACTGGCTAACCACAAGTCACACAAGCAATTCCCTTAGACACTCCAGTTTCCCAGTATCTCCACCAGTGCCACTCGTTATGGGGATAAATGGTTATGAAAACCAACACCCCAGTAAAAGAAAAAAGGTTCTCTCGGTCCCAAAGGACCAAGCCCCAGGCACAGGTCAATATACAAATCAGATCTTACCCACAATCCACGCTGTTGCCACTACAACGTAATACAACTGCAAAACGAAGCATTTCTGACGGTATCTTCTAGACTGAGCACTGAGTCCCATGGGGTAGCTAGAAAGATTAACCTAAATAATCTATACAGAAGCCTGTGGAACCCCATAAGGCTGGGTCCCTAATCCATGAACTATGAGAACTCATTTACAAAACTTTTCTTAAACATTACATGAATATATTGTCTCATACTATGGAATTAGAATTTATAATCCCTGTTCCATGATGAGATATAAAGTATCTTAATTAAAACTATCTTTAGATGTTTTTTCCTCAAAAATCCAATTTAAATAAAAAAAATCCGATATTTTTTTTTTTAAGTCATTGATTTTTATCCACCCTAACAGCTGGGCCTGGTGAGGACAGGGGGAAGGATTGGTCCCCAGCTGGAGTGAGGTAGGGGCCAGGGGCAAGAGGAGCACAGTGGGGCATGGGGGGAGGATTAGTCCCTGCTGACTGGAACAAGGCAGGGGCCGGAGGCAAAAGCACAGCGGGGCGCGAGCTAGGGTTGGTCCCTGGAGCAAGGGAGGGGCTGGGGGTAAACTGCAAGTGCAGTAGGGCTGGGGAAGGGGTAAACAGGATCCCCCCCACTCCTGCCCACATAGAGCACGTACCTACCTTCTCCCTGGTTCTAGCCCATTCTCTTTGTCTCTCTCCGCACCGAGCTAAGGGTGGGGGTGCACTGAGTACAGGACTGGGGGTGCAGGGTCTGGGAGGGAGTTAGGCTGAAGGAGCAGGCTGGAGGTTGGGGTGCAGGGTCTGGCCAGGAGCTAGAATGAGGGAGGTGCCTCAGGGTTGGGGCAGGAGGTTGGGGTGTGGAGCGCTTACCTGGGGCAGCTCCCATTTGGTGCGAGGGGTGCAGGTGGATATGTGGGCGAGAGGGCACAGGAGCTCCCCATTTGGTGCTCAGGGTGGGCGTGGGGATGTGGGGGGGTGCAGGAGTCAGGGCAGGGTGTGTGATGGGGGTGCAGGAGTCAGGGCTGGGGAGGTGGGCTGGGTCGTGGGGATGCTCCCAGCCCCCTGCCCTGAGCAGTTCACAGCAGGGGGTATACCCCCATTCCACCCCCTTTCCCAAGGCCCTGCCCCCGCCTCTTCTCCAATTCCTCTTCTCTCTGCCCGGCACACTGCTGACCGGGGGCAGGGGGCAGGGAGTGGAAGCAGGGTGAGTCCGCAGCGCGCTGGGGGAAGAGGCGGGAGAGGTTGTTTGGGAAAGGCAAAGTAAAGAAATCTCCAGGTGACTAGTCCTGGGTCCCTCCCCTGCCGGCGGTTGGTACCACCTGGGGCTGCGCGACACGAGAATCAAACCCTGTGGTGCTTAGAGATCTCCTCTCTGGGGTGCTGCTGCGGGGTGCCACAAGGGTTTCCGAACGTGGGTCTCTTTGAACGCCACTTGGAGAGCCACCTTTGATGTGCTGCAACCCCCTGCTGTTCGTCTCTGCGAGCGGGGCCCCCAGCAGTGGACTTAAGGACCTGCACCCCTCTGACTCAGGCCTCATGTGAGCCACAAGCCCATCACTCCCCCTCCCCCCGATTTCTTTTGCAGCCCCAGTAGCTTGGCCTGGGGGACACTGTACTTGTAGGATGGTGTTTTTTCCAGGGGTCTGCCCCCCAGTGCATGCAGGATCGGCACTGAAGCCAGAGGGAGCCTCTCACGCTGCTTTTGGCCCAAGGATTTGAGAAGAGCGGAGACCCAGGGCGCTGTTTTAAGCCCTGCTGTGTGGGTGTTTCCCCTTCCACTGGCCATTGTCCCATCAGTTCTGTTGCGGGATCTGTTGCTGTTTGTGTCGTCACACCTCTCTCTGAGTTGACAGCCATACTCTGGGGCTGCTGCAGGGCGGGGGAGCTGTTGGATGTAAATTCTCCTGGTTAGAAGTCGAGAGCAATCAGCTCAAGCCCCCTGTCTCTGTCAGGAGTGGAGGAGTTTTGCTGAGGCTTGGGTCCATTCCCCTAGTCTCTGATCCTGCTGTCTTCTCTGCTCCTGGGTAACGACCAAGGCCGGAAGATTCCTGGATCGGGCCCGAGCTTCGCGTTGACTCTGGTTGTGAGGGCTGGGGAGGGAGGGAGATAAATAAATGAAGGGAAACATGAGCCATGGAGCAGAAACGTCCTGCCCCAACCCCAGCAGGAACAAAGGCGCTAAGATGTCACCGCTTCAGAAGCTGGAGAGCCTGGCTGGGCGGATCTTCTACTGGGGGTTGCGCAGTGAGGCGGGGGCCCCGGCCGGCAGCGAGATGGCCCATGTGTCCGAGCACACTGCCGCCTGGAATGAGCAGAGTGAGTTGGGATGGGAGCCCTGTTGGTAGGACCACGTGCAGCCCCAGATCCCAGGGGGTCGGGCTGCCGTGATTCAGTGCTGGGGAAGAGTGATGCAGCATCTGAGTCCTAGTGGGGATGCGGGGGGTGTCCCTGTGATGTAGGTGCCATTGAAGTTTGTGGTGGCTTCTGTGGAGAGACCACGGATTGAGTCTGGTCTGGTCTGCTCCCCCCTGGAAAGGTTCCCTGCGGGGCAGGGTCAAGGTGAGGGGGAAGCTCACTCAGCGGATGAGGCCTTAGGAGCTCTCGGTTCCCAGTCACCGCTGGCAGCAGCTTGACATCAAGGGACTCGTCTTCCTGCCGCTCCTGAGCCATCAGCCGTGTTGCGCCAGCCACGCGAGCCTCTTGCCGTGCTGAGGAGCTGATGGTGGTGCCGTGGAGGCGTGGGGTGGGACGTGGGCTCTGGAGATGGCAGCTCTTATGTCAGGAGGGCTGAGCCCGCCAATCCGAGTGTGACTTCTCTCCTCCCTGAGCGTCTGCGCCGGGCCAGTTTGTGCGGTGTGCTGCTCCAGCGGCTCTCGCTGTTCTGCCGATGGTAGCTAATCCCACACACAACCCCTCCGAAGGGAGAGGTTATCTTTGTTTTGCGATGGGGGGAAACTGACGTGCACAGAGGGGAAGTGACTTGCCAAAAGACTTGCAGACTTGGGGGCGGAGCTGGCTATGGAACCCAGGAGTCCTGGCTCCCGGTCTTCCATACTGGTTTAATGGTTAGAGCAGGGCCTGGACATCAGGACTCCTGGGTTCTGTCCCCAGCTCTGGGAAGGGAGTGGGGTCTGTGGATTCTTCTCTTCCTCATTACTCCCTCTCTCTTTCTTCCCCTCTCTATTCCCACTCTCCCTCCATTCCAAAGGCCAGTCCCTGGTGTGTGGCCCCTCCCGTTCCCCCCAGTGCACCTGGGAAGCTGCAGGCCAGACGCCTGGTTCTTGATCGCTGCAGATCTTTGGTGTGGGTGGGAGGCTGGGCACTCGGATCCCTTTGCCCTGAGTGGCACAAGGACCCACTGGCTCCCCTCCGTGGGAGAGTCATGGCTACTTCCCTGTGCTGCTGGGACAGATTTGTGCCCTCTCATGTCACTTACACTTCCTCTCTGACATCCTGGCTCTCTTTCCTTCTCATCCACTTTCACTTCCTCCTTCTCTTTCACGCTCCCTCTTTCCTTCCCTCATTCCTTCCTTTTATTCCTCTCCTCCCCAGCTGTGACTATCAGAGATGAAACCCCCCCCACTCCCAGCTCCCTATTTGCAGCCTGTCAAGTGTTACCTGGGCGTTGATCAGCTCGTGCTCTTGAATTAACTGCACAGCCGCTTGGGTCGAGGTCACATCCCCACTCCGTGGCCCGGGCTGTAGTTTTGGGTGGGTGGGATTCCCATGGGGGATCTGGAAGTCCCCATGTGACCCTAAGCAGCTCTGCTCCCTCTACTGGGGGCTCTGGGCTAGCTCGGTGGGGGAGGGGAGATGAGGGGGATGAGCTACCTCTGGCCTCCCGCCAATCCCAGGCCCCCTCTGGATGTTCAGACAAGGCTGTAACAATAGTGCTTGGCAGGGCAGCCAGGATTAAAATAGCAAATTGTAAAGCACCTGGTGCCAGCAGCTTCTCCGGCACCTTTAACCCTCTGCTGTCTCAGCCTTCCGAGCGCTGCCCCAGATCCGGCGGGCATGGCGCGGGGGGCAAGTTAGCCCAGTGAGTGAGAACTAACTATATGCCACAGTTTGGTAGCACCAGGAGACGGGACTCCTAGGTTCTCTCCCTGGCTCGGGGAGGGCAGTGGGGTCTATTGGTTAGAGCAGGGAGCCTGGGAGCCAGGACTCCTGGGTTTATTCTCTTGATCTCAGGCACTTCTGAGGGCCCATCACTGTAGCATCTGAGCACCTCAGTCAATGCATTTATCCTTACAGCTTGCCTGTGAGCAGGGCTATCATCCCCAGTGTACGAATGGGGAACCTGAGGCACAAGGCGACATCTCCAGGGTCTCATGGCAAGTCCGTGGCAGAGCCAGGACTAGAACCCAGGTCTCCTGATTCCCAGGCCAGGGTCTGATCCACTGGTTGGCACTGATTCTGCCCACTTCTCTGACCCAGCAGAGCAAGGCACTGATACCGGGCAGGGCATCGGGGGTTTCCTCTGCTTCGTGTTGGGGGCAGCGCTGTGGAAGCTCCTAGGTGGAGCATCAGCAGTTAGCAAACCCATGCTGGGACTGGAAACTATCAGGAGGGAGTAGGAGGGGCCCTTTGGGGGTGTTGCCTTCTTTGCTAGCTGCTGCCTGTTAAAGGGGATGGACTCTCTGTGTGTTAGTTACATCACAGCCGCCCATCCAGCTGCGATCTGGAGTAACTGTTGACTAGCTGGAGGTCAGGAGACTCCTCATAGATCACTGCCCAGTCGCAACCAAATCTCCCTCTGCAGGTTCCTGCCCGCCTCTTTGTCTCAGACATCCAGGCTTCGGTTAATTTCACACTAGATCAGCAGCCCTGGCCCTCCCAGCTGAGAACCCCAACAGGGCTGCCATCCCTGCGCTGTCTGCCCTGGAGGGACCCTGCCGGTGGCTGGGACGAGGGACCCCTGGTGCCAGACCCTGCTCCCTCCTCATCTGAGGCTGCTACTGGACTGGCACTAGAAATCGGGGCAATTCGCACTAGGACCCGGGCCAGCAGCCACTGTGTGAAACCAGTTTGCATCTCAAAGTGCCCTGGAGTTAGAATAAATTGTTCTGCCGACCTGGAGCCTGATTCCCACCTAGGATCCACGTAGCAAAGATATGCAGCCCCCACGCTGCCCCCACGAGCTGACCCTCCTGGTCTGTGCTCTGTTTCTCCGCTGCAGCCAGGTGGAGCTGTGGTGGTGGTGGGGGGGGAAGCTCACAGGACTCTAGCTGAGAGGAGGCGTTTTAACCATCTGAAACAGAGCTGGCTGCTCTCTGACCTTGGGTAACTGAGACTCTGCTTCTTGGCGTTAACCCCTTTCTGCCTGGGATGGCCTCTTCCTCGCCCGCAGGTGGCAAAGCACGCTGGTCTGTTGCCTTGGTGGTGACTATTCAAGCCAGCGGGAAGCTGGATGCTCTGTGGGGGTTGAGGAGGAAGTTGGGTTTCCGAACCGTCATGCCTGGGAGCTCTCCTAGGAACTGCAGCGTGCCGCAGGGGTTGGGGGCTGACGCTTATGTCCCAGCGTGCAGCTCGGGGGTGCTGAGTTGCGGGGGGTCACTGCGCCTTGCAAGCAGTGCTGCACTAGGGGGCGCTGTGCTCCAGGCTGGGAGCTCGGTAGGCGGCGCTCACGCCAGTGCTCCAGTGCGGCACCAGAGGGCGCTGTGCTGCAGGGAGCAGCGTGGGGGCTGCTCTCTCCCCTCCATCAGTGCTGAGCCCAGTGCCCCACCTTGGTGCCAGGGGGCGCTGTGCTGCAGGGTGGTGCTCTCCCCTCTCAATATGGACTCCGGTGCTGGGGGCTGATGCGAAGCCAATGGTGCTGTGACCCAGGCTATTCACAGGCTACGCCCAGGGTTGGCCCCAGCCCCAGCTCGCCTGTCTCCAATCTGCCTCCTTAACCCCTGCTCCTGCCATTCCGGGGTCACCCGCTGGCATGTTCCACCCCAGAGGTGGCTGCAGCTCAGCATCCCTGCATGCAGCTTGTCTGTCACTAGCTTTGTGATGGGCTGGGAGGCCAGATGCTGTGTGAATACAACTGATGGCTGCTTTGCTGTGTGTCACCGGGAGGGGGCGCTAGCCAGGATCAGTGGAGCCGGTCTTGGGGCCAGGGGAGAGGGGGAAGGCTCTCGTATCTGGCTTCACTGTTTTCTGCAGTGCCCGTGTAACTGACTGCTGAGCATGCGTGAGGGGTTCCCTGTCTGTGTCTGATGTGCTGAGGATCTGAATCTTACCGGCCTAGCCGGGGAGCCGGGGCTCTTTAGCTCAAGCTGGAGCAGCCCCTGCTTTTATCTCTCGAGGGCCCTGGTCCCCCCTGCGCCAGGCAGCGCAGCAGCCAATAGCAGAGGTTTTGCACATGAGCTGGTGACTGGGCTGGGGGGTGCCACAGAATTAGGGTGTAGATGACATTGGGTCCTTGCAACAGCTGTGTAGGGACATTGAGAGAGTTCCCTCAAGCCGTAGCCTGAGAGCCAGGACTCCTGGGTTCCATTCCCAGCTCTGCGAGGGGAGTGCTGGCCCAGATTCTAAGGCTAGAGAAATTCACCCACCTGCATCTGTATTGGTCGTAGTGGTGAGAGGCTGGGAGGCAGGGCTCCTGCGTTCTGTCCCTGGCTCTGGGCGGTGAGTGTTGTCTAATGGTTAGAGTAGGGCTGAAGGAATCAGGACTCCTGCGTTCTGTTCCAGATCAGGGAGAGCAGAGTCTAGTGGTCGGAGCAGGGGCAGTACAGGGTATCTGTACTGAGGGACAGTACAGGATTGTTCCGGTATTAAGCATTCAGAGGGAGAGAGCCTCCAGCCTTTCCCTTGCGGGCAACGGCCCTTCTGGCTATCCGATCTCTGGCTGGTGGTGGAGGAATTTCCCCTTATGCTATTCCAGTCCCCCCTTCCCCTGCCAGAGCCGTTGCTGCTGCTTCCCTTGTCTCAGAGCAGCAGAAAGCAGCTTCCCCTCCTTAGCCAGCCTGACACTGTCTCCCAGCGTGATCTGCAGCCGAGGTACAGCTGGGCAAGGGATTGATCAGAGGGCGGGGCTCTCTCCTGCTTTTAGCTTTGGCCCCTCCCCTCACGCTCATGGCTCGGCTCCAGAGCTGTGTTTATTGAGTGTGGCATTAAATCTGGCCACTGGGAAATCGATCAGGGCTGCTGCTGCATCAGCTTCCAGCCCTGGGGCAAAAGTTCTGTCCTTCATCTGTTCCGATAGCGGGCGGTGGGGGTGAGGCAGCGTGCTGGCATCGGGATCGGAAACTCCAGGAGCTCCGTGCAGGATCCGGCTGTAGCCTGGCGCTCTCTGGGTGCGGGGATCCGGGCGGCGTTTGCCAAGGAGGGAAAAGCAAACCCTATAACAGGAACCCAGGAGTCCGGGGCAAGACTGACCTTGGGGAAGACACTGCTGTATCCAGGGGCAATAGGCGCTAACGGGCACAGACTCCCTGCGCCAAGGGAGCTTGAAGGCACCTGTCACCAGAGGATCCGGGCAGCGCGATGGGGCCCTCCAGCCTGGCATATACCCGGCCCCTCCGATGCAGCCGAGGGAGTGGTGGTGCCAGAGACACACCCTGGGCTGCACATGGAGGCCTTGAAGATGGGAACTGAGAACTTGACTTGGTTTGAAAGGCAGAGGCTCGAAGGTGAAGCATGAGGTTGGAAGCTGCTACCCACAAGCTGGCGTGCGCTTGGTTTCTGTAATCACAAATGTTGGGCCTAAAACTTGTCATGTCTCTTTAAGAGTAGTCTGCCCTCTGATTAGGAGGCTCAGCTCTCTTCCAGATAACTCTGATCTCTCCTAATTACAGATCCCTAGAGCCCTGGTGCTGGGCCCTGCTGGGCTTTGAATCAGGCGCTGATTTCCACTCCGCAGAGAATGGCTTTGTTAACCGGATCTGTGGTCCTAAGTGGTCCGACCTTCTCATGCATTTTCCTTTCTGTGTACCGGGGTTGGTGTCTGTCCCAGGTATTCAAATAATACCTCGTGGTGCTGCATCGGGTACAAGAGAACTGGATGCATTGTGATAAGCAAGAGTGCAGTTTAGCAGTCACAGTAAGGAATGGGAGTTGGGATTCCTGGCTCTGGGATGGAGAGTGGGATCTAGTGGTTAGAGCGGGGGGCCTGAGAATCAGAACTCCTGGGTTCTATTCCTGAGAGTCAGGACTCTTAGTGCTCTTCTCAATTCTTCTACTTCCTGTGCAACAATGGGCAAGGTCACATCTCCCTGCCTCAGTTTCCCTGCCCATAAAAAAGGAAATAGTACCTACCTCCTTGAAGGTCTAAGGAGGTTAAGGTTTTGCTAAGTTCCTTGAAAGGTGATACAAAAGATTAGCGGTATGAAAACGTCTCCATTAGCCGATATCCACTGGTGTTTTTCCTTGCACAGGTCAGTTTGTTAGTCTATTGTGTAATTAGACACAGTCAATTAGTTTCATATGCCAGATTCCTGCCATCTGACAAAACTGACAAGAATAGAAATGTGTTCATGGGTCTTTAAAGGGGCTCTCTCAGCTGAAAGGCCACTGAGCTGGAAAGGAACGTTATTAAAACAAGAGGATTCTAAAAATCCAGTTTGCCATTTACTATTTACGAGTTACCGTCAATGGCATGCAGGCTCCTGAAGCCTATAAGCCCTTTGGAAAATGTTACCCTGTTCCCGCTATTGCTTTTGCTCATATACTAGGGAGCTGGGCATCCGTATAAAATCCTGAGATAGGTAAGTCTGTCTGCTTAGCAAAGGAGATCTCAGTGGTATCAATTTCACTCCTGCTGAAAGTAGATTTCACTCTAGAGCTCTCTGAGCTGCAAGAGGGGTGAGGGACCCTTCGTCTGTTTCAAGTGGGACGTAGTTTAAAAATAATTGGAATATTTCAGGATTTGTTTTTAGACAGCATTGGGGGGTGGGGGTTAACCAAAACTTACGTTTTTGGAGGCCAAATTTGAATTGGCTGCTCGTTCAATGGTTTTTAATTACAGTAGCCCCCAGAGATATTGATTGCAACCGAGGACTCCTTGTGCCTGGGTTCTGTACTTTCACCAGGGGGAGAGCTGTGAGTGCAGTGGAGGTGTTGGTTTTGGTAGGGTCTCTTTTTATATGCCTGTGCTGTGTTGTGTTTAGCACATAGCACTAGGAGGAAGAGGTGGGGAAGTCTGAGATGATCCTTAGATCCTGTGGCAATCAGTTCCACCCTCTTGGATGGGCTCCCAAAGAAGCTCTGTCTCTCTCACAGACGAGCTTCACCTGGGTGGTAGAAAGTGCCATGGGACTGGAGGAGTGGGGCTGTCAGCCACAATCCCCATCCCAGAGCTTTCGGCTCTAGGGGTCCCTGGCCCAGGCCCAGGGCCCTGAAGAGAAAGAACGAGACTCTAAGATGAGACAGGCCCAAAAAGGGAACAAATTATTGGTGTTGGGCCAAGTGAATTAGAGGCTGGTGATGCAGAGAAGATTCCTCCATCACTGTCTGGGGCTGCTCCCAGTTTATGTAACTGATTAGCAGAGCCTCACAAGTCTTCCTAGACCTCCAGAAGAAGGCAGAATGGCTGATCTCCCCTCCCAAGGCACTGATCTGGTGTGGATGATGCCAGGGAAGAACAGTGGGGGGAGGGGTGTCGCAGGTCAGGGCAACTGCACCTGTATTTGCCCCTCATGGTCCAGCCAGGGAAGCCACTTAGGCTTCTGGCTCCCAGTTATCACCTCTCTTGGGCAGAGACCTGCGTCTCTCTACTTCCTGCCCTGGGGATTTCCAGGCTGCACAGCTCCCTGCCTACACTGTGAGTTCCCCAGCAAGCCAGACTGCCTCAGCCGGCCTGGTTTTCCCTCCTTCCTCGGAAGCTACAAACAGCCCAGTCTCCACGGGTATAAGGTACCACACAGCTGTTAGCAAGCACATTGATTCTTACAGTAAAAGCATTGCAGGGAAAACCTCTTAAAAACCAGCAAAGAACCAGCACGCCTGCTAATAAGCTTTCCAAAGATCACCCCGCTTCCAGCCAGGTAACTCACAGGCAGTGGGTTTCTCCTCGGGGAGCGGCTTCCAGCAGCTGAGGTTTTGCATAACAGAAGCATTACGTTTGCATACCCCTCCCCTTAGAGATTTCCTGGGAAATGTACTTAACTTTAATAGTTTCAGATGGTCCCTCAAAGCCCATAACCCTTCCTTGGGTTTCCATCGGAGACGTCACATACAGTCCCACAATAATACATAACCGCCTGCCTTTGTAATACAATGAACTCCTAAGCTACTTAAACTTAGTTCTGTAAGGTACGGCCAGGAGAGTGCAGGAAATTGTCTTCTCTGTCCCGTGTCCATGCAAGGATCCCTCTTCCCCGCCCCCTTGGGGCTGGGATCGATGGTGGGAGACAGTGGCTGGTGAGCCAAGCCTGTTTCTATAAATAGTCCAGAGAGAGTAGGAGACAAAGTGAAAGTAGGTCAGACAGACTGAGCGTCTGGGGAAGCAGATGTGAATTTAATCCCGCTCTGTGGGGCTCCACGGGAGATGGGCTGTGGGGACTAGAGGATGAAGGGGGTGTGGGCGGGGGTAGTTGGCCAGCAAATAGCTGATCCCCAGAACCCTTTCAGGGCTGCCCTGCCCTGTCCTGTGGGATCAGGGGAATCCCCGTAATCTTGGTCTCCTTCCCTCCAGCAGTGAATCAGTCACATCTGTAGGATGTTGTTCTGCTTCGCTGGTGCATTTCAGGCCCTCGCCTGGCCCATTTCTCAGCCCTTTCTTTAGGGCAGGGATGACAGGACTAGAGCGCGGTGATGCCGGGTTTCCACAGAAGTGTTGCTATTTAATGATTAAAGTGGGGGGCTCCTGGGGTTCTGTCCCCAGCTCTGGGAAGGGAGTGGGTTGTAGTGGAGAGAGGGGACCGGCAGGGAATTGACTCCCGGGTTGTGCATCTGTGACCCCAAGAACTGCAGCACCCAGATCTTGATCTAGGCTTTTAGCTTGTCCCCTCCCTGGCGTCTCAGCACCAATGATCCCTGGGGGAGGCAGTTAACTTTATGCACCTCCGGTGTGGGGGAGACTTGCCTGTGATGGTGGGGGCAGGGGGGAGCTCTGGGCTCAAAGCCACCCCCTGCTGCTGCTCTGTGCTTGTCCTCGCTGCTGCAGCCATTCCAATCCCGTGGGCGTCTCTTGCACTGTTAAGAGCTGCGGGACTTGTCCCTGTTGGGAGCAGCAGGAGGCAGCGAAGATAAAAGGGGCTCTCAGTACCAAATATCCCTCCAGATGCTGCAGATTGCTCCAACCCCCATCCCGCTTCCTCCCTCCCATGGTTCTGGGATCTGGCAGCAAGGACAGGGAGCCCGGCTGGTGAAGGAAGGATCACCTGGCTGGATGCCAGAGAGCGGGACACGTGGCTGGTCCCAGGCTGCTGCTGTCGAGACTGTGGCAGGTTGTTTTAACCCCTTTGTGGGCAAAGCCCAACTGGGGTTTGTGACTTTCACAGCTGCCTTCTGCAGCTCTCTGTGTGTGCACGGAGCACCCCCTTGTGGGCTGTTGGTGTCATTGATCTGTGAGGCCTGCACGGTTGAGAGAAGGCTACGCACAGGCCTCTGCCCTTTGAGCTAAGGGGGAATCTCCTTCCCCTTCACCCCCCTTTGCTAGCAGCAGTAGTAGATCCCGTATCCTCCCATTAGGGCAACTTGATCCACGCATCTTAACATCATTTGACTGGAGGGTTGTACGAGTGTCTCCTTGTGGGGTGCAGGTTCTGTGTCGAGGGCGTGGACCAGGCACCCCAATGGCATGTTCAGTGGGGGGATAGAGGCACAAGTGCATCCCCTTGGTGCTGGGGGCTACATTAGCCCTCCTGACAGCGCTGTTCGGTCTGTCCAGGGGCAGGCACGGGGGTGGCGGTATTGCGGGAGCGCACCCGCATGGATCTCTCTCTAGCCAATCCCCAGCTGAGCTGTCCTTTGTAGCCAATCAGGCACCGCCATCCTGCTGATACGCTTAAAATCCCCGGCCCTGTTGTGACTGTGTGCCTCTTCGCTGAGCCGGGGTGGGGCTGAAAGGGGAGCTCTGCCCACCAGGCTGGGTGCCCCCCTCCTGACTCCTCACACTGCTTGCTCTCTCTTTCCCTTACAGTGAAGGAGTTCCTAGCCAAAGCCAAAGAAGACTTCATCAAGAAATGGGAGAACCCCTCCCAGGTACTGTGCCCCCAACCCAGATCACCCCCCACCGCCGCCTAATCAAGGCCTTTGCAGCCCCAGGCTGATTACTCAGCAGTCACCCCCTGGATCTCTTTCCACCTTGCCACACAGCCTCCGCTGAGGGTCTGGGGTCATTTTTGCTCCTGGGGGGCGGGGCTGAGTGGACCATGTTGCTCTTCTGCCCCCCTTTCCCCCCCCAGTCTGCCCTCTGGTAACTGAAGGGCCAAGAACTCTGTAGGTTGAACTCCTCTCTGCTGTGGGAGGGGGACACTAACCATGTGGGACTCCTCCTGATCCAGCCTGTCTCCCCCTCCCGCATCCTCCTTCCGAGGCTCCAGCGCAGTCGTCCAGCCCAGCCCCAGATTGGCTCCCAGGGGGGTTGTGCTAACAGGGACCCTGTTCAAAGGGCCTCCATTTCCTGCCTGCGCTTGAGCGCACTGCCCCAGTTTGTAGGTGCCGGAAAAGCTTTTGCGGTCAGCCTGGGTCTGTCCCTGCTGGAAATCCCGCCTGGGGTGGTTGTGGGTAATTCCTGAGGCAGAGCTGCTGGTCCCTCTGCAGCACTGTCACTTTGCTAGTCCTCCCGCACACCCTGTGTCATTAACGCCATGGCACAGATGGGGAAACTGAGGCCCAGAGGGGAAAGGGACTTGGTCATGGGTATAGGAAGTTGGTGGCAGAACTAGGAAGAGAGCTTTTGACTCCTAGTCTCCTGCCCTCTGACCACCACACTTCACTCAATCTCCTCACAGGTCAAGGGCTAGAACCCAGGAGTCCTGACTCCCAGCCCCGCCCCCGCCTCTAACCCACCAGCCCCACTGAATGGAGCTGGGCGGGTCGCCTGTCTGGAACTGGAGTTTGGTTCTGCCCAAGGAGTAGGGAGTCCCTTGTCAGTGTCTCCTTAAAAACGCAGAGCCTTCCTTTGGCGCCCTCTGGTGGTGAAATGTGACATCTACTTCTTCATATTTCCATCTCACCATCAACTGCGGAGTACAGGATCCGGCCCCACGGGCAGCCACCCCACTCCCTCGCTTGCCTGCGGCCCCATTAGACTGGGGGAGGGGGATGCAGCATCTGCTCAGCCTTGTTTTCAGGTCTCTGAGCCGCTGCGGCGCCCTGGACTCTGAATGGACTCGAGTGCCCAGCGTGGCACAGAACTAGGCCCCTTTGCAGTGTCCTGGGCTGCGCAGCCCAGGCCAGGGAACACTGTGGGAGCAATGTGGGGCAGCCCCCACTTGGAATGGGCACAATGCACTGTGGGGTGCTGGAAAATAGCATTGGCCTTCTCAGCTGCCAGCCACTCCCCAGGGTTGTGCCATGTCAGTTGCCTATCCAGAGAAGGCCATCCCACCGTCAACCTCAGCCTGGACCAGTCCACACAAGAGATCCACTTCCTGGACACTATGGTGCTAATAAGCGACGGTCACATAAACACCACCCTATACCAGAAACCTACTGACCGCTATCCTTACCTACATGCCTCCAGCTTTCATCCAGACCACACCACACGATCCGTTGTCTACAGCCAAGCTCTACGATACAACCACATTTGCTCCAACCCCTCAGACAGAGACAAACACCTACAAGATCTCTATCAAGCGTTCTTACAACTACAATACCCACCTGCTGAAGTGATGAAACAGATTGACAGAGCCAGAAGATTACCCAGAAGTCACCTACTACAGGACAGGCCCAACAAAGAAAATAACAGAACGCCACTAGCCATCACCTTCAGCCTCCAACTAAAACCTCTCCAACGCATCATCAAGGATCTACAGCCTATCCTGAAGGACGACCCATCACTCTCACAGATCTTGGGAGCAGGCCAGTCCTTGCTTACAGACAGCCCCCCAACCTGAAGCAAATACTCACCAGCAACCACACACCACACAACAGAACCACTAACCCAGGAACCTATCCTTGCAACGAAGCCCGTTGCCTACTGTGCCCACATATCTATTCAGGGGACACCATCACAGGGCCTAATCACATCAGCCACACTATCAGAGGCTCGTTCACCTGCATATCTACCAATGTGATATATGCCATCATGTGCCAGCAATGCCCCCTGCCATGTACATTGGTCAAACTGGACAGTCTCTACGTAAAAGAATAAATGGACACAAATCAGATGTCAAGAACTGTAACATTCAAAAATCAGTCAGAGAACACTTCAATCTCTTTGGTCACTCGCTTACAGACCTAAAAGTGGCAATTCTTCAACAAAAAAACTTCAAAAACAGACTCCAGCGAGAGACTGCTGAATTGGAATTAATTTGCAAACTGGACACAATTAACTTAGGCTTCAATAAAGACTGGGAGTGGATGGGTCATTACACAAAGTAAAACTATTTCCCCATGTTTATCTCCCCCACACCCACCCACTGTTCCTCACACGTTCTTGTCAACTGCTGGAAATGGCCCACCTTGATTATCACTACAAAAGGTCCCCCCCCCCCCCCCCCGCTCTCCTGCTGGAAATAGTTCACCTTACCTGGTCACTCTCCTTACAGTGTGTATGGTGACACCCATTGTTTCATGTTCTCTGTGTATATAAAATCTCCCCACTGTATTTTCCACTGCATTCATCCAATGAAGTGGGCTGTAGCCCACGAAAGCTTATGCTCAAATAAATTTGTTAGTCTCTAAGGTGCCACAAGTCCTCCTTTTCTGTCTTCATATCAATGTTCTCAAGAACAACCCCAGTGCGGGGCTAGCGGGTGCTGTGCTGCAGGGAGTGGCGGGCTCAGTAGGGGGCGCTCTCCCATCACAGTCAGTGCTGACCCTGGAGGGGCTGCCTTTCTGGTGAGCTATAAAAAACGAAGCTCTGACCCCCTCATGGTCAGTAAAGACCCCGCCGGTCTTGCAGTGCAAATCCCACTGTCGCGAGCAGGTTCCTTCTTGATGCCCCCAGGACCAGTCTGGCCCCACATCACGTTTGTTTTCCCCCTTCCAGAACACGGCCAGTTTGGATCAGTTTGATCGAATCAAGACCCTGGGCACAGGCTCATTTGGGAGGGTGATGCTGGTGAAACACAAAGAGACCGGGAATCACTATGCCATGAAGATCCTGGATAAACAGAAGGTAAGACACTGGGGGCTGCTGCAGAGATCTGGCCTGGGGCTGTGGAATCCCCAGTGCGGGGGAGGGATTTGGGGCTGAACCCTGCGTGGGGATGCTGGAGAGGGGAGTGCGTGGGAGGCATAGGGGGTGCTGTGCCAGCAGAGGAAGATTTGATGTTGCTACTTCCTTTTCTCTCCCAGGTAGTGAAGTTGAAACAAATTGAGCACACCCTCAACGAGAAACGGATCCTCCAGGCCGTCAACTTTCCATTCCTCGTCAAGCTAGAGTATTCTTTCAAGGTAGGTGTCCTTCAATTGCCAGCCCAGCCCTGGGCTCTGTCTGCCCCCGACTCCCACAATCCCCTTGATATGTTTCCTATTTAAAACCAAAGCTGTGCTGAAGGGGTCGAAGGGCACAGTCTGCATCTCTTGTATCCTGAGAACAAACCTTCCTGGCGTGACAAGTTTGGAGCTAAGAAAAATCAGTTTGGATCATTCCCCTTTTTCACTCTCTTCTGTTCTGCTTTTGACTCCAGGTTTTGAACAGTGATGCTTCCCCCCGCAACCTGGTCAGTTTTGCTTTCGTTCCTAGTCAGTTTTAGTTTCGGCTCCCATGCGCTGGCCCTAGGGCATGAGGTCTGGCTTGCAGGGGAGTCTCAGAGGAAGTCCTAACTTAACTTCATGCAAAATTGGCTTTGTGGAGACTTTGAAACCATCACGTGGGATCGTTTCCTCCTGATGGAGTTTCTGTGAAAGCTAAAATTCAGGCCCCAGCGATGGGGCTTGGAACCTCTTCCCTGAACCTGGATCTTGGGGCCTGTGAGCTACACTCTGTGTGTAGGATGGAGAGCAAAAGTAGTTGTGCCTTAGAGCTGTGGCTGGCCTGATTAAAGAGGGGCTGGCTCTGAAGGGAGATCTGTCTCCTGTCTGTCAGCCTGAGGTTAGTGGGTTGTAGCGAGGAAGAGTTGTCAGCTCAGGGGAGGCTGCAGGATAAATTGCAGCCCCTGCGGGAGCCTGGAGGCTAGAGTGAAGGGCGTGTTAGCAGCAGGCAGTGCTGGCAGAGTCGTTTTCTTGGGGCCCCTCATCATTCTAGGGTTAAATAGCTTTGATCTTGGCCCCTTGTCTGTGGAAGCTGCTACAATGGAAATGTCACTCCTGCTCAGTTCTGTGTAGCTCTCGGGTGACACAGTGGCACTGGGGCCAGTGGCTGCTGTCACACAGGCTGGCTCGCTGAGCCAATCGATTCTCCTACGACAGCGTAAAATAAATACCTGAATCCGCGGGTGTAAATGTGGGAGAACTTTGTTGAAATCAATGTGACTGCTCTGGATTTACCCCGCTGAGCTAGGAGTCTGTCCTGGTACGTGCTGACTGGGCCCCATCAAGGTACCACTAGGGTGTTGGGGCCTGTTTAGTTGGTAGAGGGTCAGGAAGGCCCATGTCATGCAGACCAGAACTGCCTGAGCAGGGAGACCAAGGATGGGCTATGCTGCCAAGGCTGAGCTCCCTTCGTCCCCTTAGAGACAGCAGGGTTCAGGCATTGTTCCCCGTACACTCTTGGGCACCCACCTTTACCCTGGTCCTGGGGCTCAAGGGCTAACCCTCTTAATTTAAGCACCCACCCTCACCCTTCCATGGGCCCAGGGCGTCTCCTCACACTCTGTGGGTTTGCAGGGTGTTTTACCAGTGAAAGAGCCTCGCACAGAAATATCCTTAACCTCTGTTTATTAACAGTTACTGTCACGGACTCACAGGTCGTGCCCACTCTTGGCCCCGTGCAGGCCTTGGGGGGAACCCCTTCAGTGCGACAGCCCTTCTCCAGCCCTTCTCGGGGATCCAGTCTCTCTCGGGGTTAAGCCCCTCCTTCTCCTGGAACCTCACCTCTCTGAGCCTTAGCACACCTGTCTCTCACCGGGGGCCCCCTCAGGGAGTCCACTGGCTCTGGACCCCCGGGGCCTCCACTCCCAGAGGGAATAATGCAACCCTGTTCTCTAGACCGGAGCGCCTCTCAGCCGGCGTAAAACAGGAGGGTTTATTGAGCGTCTGAACACAGCATAGGAAACTCTCAGAGCCCTCGGGCCTGCCCTCCCCCAGCACAGCACATCCAATTCTCGCCTGCATCAAGGTGAGCTCTGCCTGCTCTCTCTCTCCAGTCCCGAGGCCCCCTGCTTCCCAGCTGGGCATCTGATATCACTTCCTCCAAGCCCCGCAGCTGTCCATTGTCTTCTCTCCTGGTAAACAGGGTCCCCTGGGCCTCCTCTCCTCTCCTCTCAGCCCTCCTTTGGCCCCCTCTGGCTGGAACTGCCTGGTCAGGTGACCCGGGTCCTCTCTTCACAGCCCATTGTCTTCCCTCTGGCCAGAGCCAGCTGTGACTCCTGAGCTGGGCCTCCTGGTCACCAGGTCACCAGTCGCTGGGGTATCCATTCTCCAGGCCATTGGCTGGGGTCCCAAGTTCCGTCCCTGGTCCTCTGTAACAACAAACAACAAAGCCTGGGAATCAAGCAGGGAGAACTGGAAGTCCTGGCACAGTCAAGGAATTATGATGTGATTGGAATAACAGAGACTTGGTGGGATAACTCACATGACTGGAGTACTGTCATGGATGGATATAAACTGTTCAGGAAGGACAGGCAGGGCAGAAAAGGTGGCGGAGTTGCATTGTATGTAAGGGAGCAGTATGACTGCTCAGAGCTCAAGTATGAAACTGCAGAAAAACCTGAGAGTCTCTGGAATAAGCTTAGAAGTGTGAGCAACAAGGGTGATGTCCTGCTGGGAGCCTGCTATAGACC
This sequence comes from Caretta caretta, assembly GCF_965140235.1. Classification (NCBI taxonomy): domain Eukaryota; kingdom Metazoa; phylum Chordata; order Testudines; family Cheloniidae; genus Caretta; species Caretta caretta. The sequence continues at coordinate 18,646,758 of NC_134225.1, forward strand.
ACCGGACCAGGTGGATGAGGTGGAGGAGGCTTTCTTCTGGCAACTCACGGAAGTTAATGGATTGCAGGCCCTGGTTCTCATGGGAGACTTCAATCACCCTGGTATCTGCTGGGAGACCAATACAGCAGTGCACAGACAAGCCAGGAAGTTTTTGGAAACTGTAGGGGACAATTTCCTGGTGCAAGTGCTGGAGGAACCAACTAGGGGCAGAGCTCTTCTTGACTTGCTGCTCACAAATCGGGAAGAATTAGTAGGGGAACAAAAGTGGATGAGAACCTGGGAGGCAGTGACCATGAGATGGTCGAGTTCAGGATCCTGACACAGGGAAGAAAGGAGAGCAGCAGAATATGGACCCTGGACTTCAGAAAAGCAGACTTTGACTCCCTCAGGGAACTGATGGGCAGGATCCCCTGGGAGAATAACATGAGCGGGAAAGGAGTCCAGGAGACCTGGCTGTATTTTAAAGAATCCTTATTGAGGTTACAGGGACAAACCATCCCAATGTGTAGAAAGAATAATAAATATGGCATGCGACCAGCTTGGCTTAACAGTGAAATCCTTGCTGATCTTAAACACAAAAAAGAAGCTTACAAGAAGTGGAAGGTTTCAGAGATTGGTTAGTCTCTAAGGTGCCACAAGTACTCCTTTTCTTTTTAAGAAGTGGAAGATTATACATATGACCGGTGAAGAGTAAAAAAATATTGCTCGGGCACGCAGGAGTGAAATCAGGAAGGCCAAATCACACCTGGAGTTGCAGCTAGCAAGAGATGTTAAGAGTAACAAGAAGAGTTTTTTCAGGTATGTTGGCAACAAGAAGAAAGTCAAGGAAAGTGTGGGCCCCTTACTGAATGGGGGAGGCAACCTAGTGACAGGATGTGGAAAAAGCTTATGTACTCAATGCTTTTTTTGCCTCTGTCTTCACGAACAAGGTCAGCTCCCAGACTACTGCACTGGGCAGCACAGCATGCGGAGGAGGTGACCAGCCCTCTGTGGAGAAAGAAGTGGTTCGGGACTATTTAGAAAAGCTGGATGAGCACAAGTCCATGGGGCCGGATGCGCTGCATCTGAGAGTGCTAAAGGAGTTGGCGGATGTGATTGCAGAGCCATTGGCCATTATCTTTGAAAACTCATGGCGATTGGGGGAAGTCCCGGACGACTGGAAAAAGGCTAATGTAGTGCCCATCTTTAAAAAAGGGAAGAAGGAGGATCCTGGGAACTACAGACCAGTCAGCCTCACCTCAGTCCCTGGAAAAATCATGGAGCAGGTCCTCAATCAATTCTGAAGCACTTAGAGGAGGGGAGCTGGGGGTCCATGGGTGTCAGGATCAGGTCATCCTGGGACTCCAGCTTCTGCATGGTGTGCTTGGCACGGTGTTGAGGTCTGGTAGCGCTGATGTTGGGCTGTGTCCTGGAGCTGGTTCCCAAGAACTTCCTTTTGGTCCCCAGTTTATAGAGTGAAACTTGAGTGCTGCTTAGCTCTACCTAAACCTATCATTTTACTGAAGTATTACAAAATACTTCTCTGACCAATCCGAACATAATGTGAAACAATTCTTTACCCAGGCGTACCTTGCCACCTTTGTTGATGTACACCTGGCAAAATTAGTTATCGAACAGAAACAATCAAAGAACCAGACCGATAAACAATAGAGAAGCGGGGACCAGAAAGGGAAAACAATCAAGAGGCAGAGATTTCACACCCACACTGCAGCTAAGTGATTCCTTTGAGCATCCTAAGATCTGTTTCTTTGCCTGGTGATGCTGGGCACTCTTCGGACAGGAGCCTTCTTAACAGCCCAATATTACATTGTTTTGATATAATTTAGATGGAATGTGAGGATGTGACTTTCTGCTTCTTGGCTCCTGCTCTCCTAATGTGGCTGCAGAAAAAGGTCTCCGACCATCCAGCATGGGGCGCTGTGCCCATGCCCCGGCTGGACCCTCTTTCCAGGGCTAGCTGGAAACTGACACTGGGCTGGAGGGCAGGGGCAGTGGTCTCCGCATGCGCGGGTGCTTAGTGCTCATTTTCTCATCACTGAGCCGGGTTGGGTCTCACTAGCGGAATGGCTTTGTTGGGCTCAGCGGAGTTACTTCGGAGGCTGCTCTTTGACTTTGCAGCCCTGAGAGAGGATGGAGCCAGCCTGGTCAATTTCACACTCTGCTTTTGACAAGTTTCACTTCCTGCTTCTGCTCTTTTGGGGTGTCCGACCTGGCGGCACGTTGGGTTTCCCCTTTGATCATAGACATCGCAGCTGGGAAATCCATCTTGCCCCCGCCCATCTCTGCCCCTAAACCAGAGGAGGGGAGGGGTTGAATTTTCTAGGGCTCTAGTACGAAATACTCCAAGCAAATAAAGCTTGCGCCCTCTCATTAGTGAGTCTGTTCCCCAGCCGCGTCTGTGCAGCAACTCCCACTGCAGGTGTGTGCCTGGGACCTTCGGCACCACGGCGCAACCCCTCTGGCCCTTGAGCCAAAGGAGTAACAGCAGCAGCTGGAGGCAGTAGTAGGCTGTCATCTCCCAGACAGCGGGTGCACTGCATTGTGTGCTAGGGGGAAGCCACGCCAGTTCATCAGGCTCCCTTGAGGCATGTGGGGTTAGTGCCCTGAAAAGGACGGGGCTAATAAAGGAGCAGGGGTGTGGTGAGCAGCTTCATCCCGGTGTCACAGGCACTGACGGGGGGCCGGAGTGGCTCCATCCCTTGCACTCAGTTTTTGCTGCATTTCCTTCTAGGATAACTCCAATCTGTACATGGTGATGGAATACATCCCGGGCGGGGAGATGTTCTCCCACCTACGGCGGATCGGGAGGTTCAGGTGAGTGTTGCCATGGGAGCCGATGTTGGGGACAGTGTCGCTAATGGTTAGAGCTGGGTGGCGGTTAGACTCCTGGGTTGTATCCCTGGTTCAGGGAGGACAGTAGGATCTAGCACTTAGAGCAGAAGGACTGGGAGTCGGGACTCCTGCGTACTATTCCTGCCTCTGCCATTCACTCCTTGTGGGAAGGGGGGAAAATTACTCTGTGCCTCAGTTTCCACAGCTGTAAATTTGGGATTGAGTTCAGTAGAGAACTAGACCTTTTATCCACTAGCAGCATCTGCAGCAACGCTGGCTTTGATCCTCCTACTGCAGGGCGTGACCTGATCCCCAGCTGGGCTGGTCAGGAAGGGATTCCCCATGGGGAGAGCGGCTGAGGTCTTCTGCCAGCATTAGCCACAGTCAGTGGCAGAGATGCCAGGCTAGATGGAGTCATGCTGGAAGGAGCTGGGGGTCCATGGGTGTCTGTATTGAGTCTAGGGGCGAGACGCTGGTCTGGGAGGGGCTTGCCCTGGGTTGCCAGGCTGGATGGAGTCAGGGGTCTAGCAATGGTGGGTGGGATGTGTGTACTAGGGCTAGTGGTCTGGCTTGGGCAGATGGGGCCACCGGGCCGATAAGGGTTGGGGCATCTTGCCTGAGGATCTATAAGGAAGGTGAAGGTGTGGGCGGCAGGAGGCCGAGGGTGCTGGGCTGGCTGAGAGGGGGCGGATCTGGCCCGGGATGCCCACGTTCTCCTCCCACCTCATTGCAGTGAACCTCACGCCCGGTTCTACGCTGCTCAGATCGTCCTGACCTTCGAGTATCTGCACTCGCTGGATCTCATCTACCGAGACCTGAAGCCAGAGAATCTCCTGATAGACCAGCAGGGCTACATCGAGGTGACGCTGCCGCCCCCTCCCACTCCTTCCCGTCCCCATCCCAATGCTGGCTCCTGGCTCCCTGCAGTGATCTCCTGCCTGTCTAAGTCTCTCTCTGTTGCCATCCCCTTCCCAAAGCCAAGACACCCCCAGAAATATAACACGGCCAGAATACATCACAATCACCTGCTTCCCCCTTCCCCTCCTGCTGTCACAGCTTCCGGGCTGATCCAGCTTCTCCCCTCTCTCTGTTTTGGCTCCAGGTGGCCGATTTTGGTTTTGCCAAGCGGGTGAAAGGCCGAACCTGGACTCTGTGTGGGACCCCGGAATACCTGGCCCCCGAGATCATCCTCAGCAAGGTGAGCTGGGGAGGGCCTGTCTGCTGCCTGATCTCTAGCTAATCCCTGGCCACAAGGTGGTTTCCCCCCACACCTCAAATATTCAGTGCGTGACCCTGGCCTGCTTTCCCCGGGCAGGGTTATCACAAGGCTGTGGACTGGTGGGCTCTGGGTGTCCTCATCTATGAGATGGCAGCTGGTTACCCCCCATTCTTCGCGGACCAGCCCATTCAGATCTACGAGAAGATCGTCTCTGGCAAGGTATTTGGGCTCGGGGAGGGGACACTTGTGTGATATTTTGAGGGGGGGTTCACCAGCAAAAGTGGGGTGCCAAGTCTCAGCAACGGACCAGAGAGATGCTCACACACTGCACCCCACACATGCTAATTCTCTCCCATGCTACCCCAATCCCCAAGACATGGGCATCCTCCCTGTCATGTATCCCATTCCCCTGCACCCCAACACATAGACCCTCCCTTGCCACATACCCCTGTTTTCCAACACATGGACATCCTCCCCATTGTGTCCCCCACACATATCCCTACTTCCCCAACACATGGACTGCATCCCCCACCCCATCACCATTGGGCTCCCTGTAACTCTCATGGGGACTCCTGGAACCGGTGCCTTTGGTTTTCTTATACACTGTTGTGAATTGCAAAACTCTCCTCAACCCTGTTGTGTTGCAAGACTAAACATTCCTTAAAGACTTCCGTCATCTCCAGGCACTGGTAGAGCACTCATCACCATAGTAACCAAGAGCCCATAATGTTCCTCTGCCCACCCCAGCGCCTTCTCGCCAAGGATCTCCAAGCACTCATGGTGGACACGGTCAGCTTTAAACCTAGTGGGGTTTTAAAAAAACAAAGTTGTGTGGCCTAGTGGAACTCAACAGGCCTGGGTTCTGTTCCTGGTTCTCCTACCAGCCTGCTGAGTGACCTTGGGCAAGTCACGTCTCCCCGTGCCTCAGTTTCCCCTTATGTAAAATGAGGATAGTGATGTGGCAGCCCTGCTTTGAGATCTGTGGAGGAAAAATGCTCAATAAGAGCTGGGGGGCTGCTGCTAATGAACCATTTCAGCTCCTGTGTCAGTCCTCAATAGCCTGAGGACTAGCTTCTTGTCCACTCATTGTCCTGGAGTGTTTTTAAAGGGCTTGTTATTTATTATTAGGTGTATTACAATAGTGCCTACAAGCCCCAGTCATGGGTCAGGACCCCCCTGTGCTATGGGTCTCTACATTACTAGGTGTATTATGGTAGTGCCTAGGTGCCCAGGTGTAGCCCAGGACCTCCCTGTGCTATGGGGCTGTACATTATTAGGTGTATTATGGTCATATCTCAGCCCCCAGGCATAGCCAAGGACCCTCTTGTGCTAGGGGCTGTACATTACTAGGTGTATCTATGAATCTAGCCACAAGGGCAGGGCAGATAAAAGCCAGACCTCTGTGTCTCCTCCCCACCCCAGGTCCGGTTCCCTTCTCACTTCAGCTCAGACCTGAAGGACCTGCTCCGGAACCTGCTGCAGGTGGACCTCACCAAACGCTTTGGCAACCTCAAGAACGGGGTCAACGACATCAAGAACCACAGGTGGTTTGCTACCACCGACTGGATCGCCGTCTACCAGAGGAAGGTAAGAGGGCGGCGGCAGGCAGAGGAGGGCCTGGGTAACTCCCACCTTGTGCAGCCTCCGTCAGCAGGAATTGAACCTGGGATCATCAGTGCCCAGGCCTCTAGGAGCGCATTGGTTCCGGGACTCTGTAGCAGGGTGTTGTGGTTGGGTGCAACCACTAGGGGGAGATATGCTCCCCCAGCATTGGTTTAAAGTCGGGAGCCCTCAGTCACCTGTTTGTAACATGGTGGCAAAAGCAAGGTCCTGTCCCCACCCCCTGAGGACAACAGCCTACTACTGCTGCTGCCAGCTAATGGCGTTATTCCTCCATGTCTGGTGAGAGAGGGCTGGGCTGAAGGTTCTGATTAAAATCCTTCTGATGATGCAAGTGGGGGCTCTTACGGGGATCCAAGGGGCTCATGACCCCCTGCCCTTCCCTGATTGCAAAGTGAGAGGAGGGGGTTCTGGCTAGATAAACGGGGGCTTGAGGAGGCGCTGATCCTGCATCCCTCACCTTGTTGCGAAGCGGCCCGATCCTGTTTCCCTTAAGAGTGCTGGGGGCCCTGATCCTGGGCTCCTAAGTGGGGTCATGGGCTCCCCCTTCCATGATTGCAAAATGTGAGGGTTTCTGGCTGGATTGGGGACGGGGGGGTTGATCCTTGCCTGCCTTGTTGCAAAGTTGGGGCCTGATCGTGCCCCCCAGCAGACCCAGGAATGTGGGGGGGTGTACAAATGTTGATCCCTCACCTCGTCCCCAACCTCCCCCGCCCCTCCCTTTGCAGGTGGAAGCTCCCTTTATACCAAAGTGCAAAGGCCCCGGCGACACGAGTAACTTCGACGACTACAAGGAAGAGGAGATCCGGGTCTCCACCACTGAGAAGTGCGCCAAGGAGTTTGCTGAGTTCTAGGGCCAGCAGGGCGCCCTTCCCCCCGCCAGCCCCCAGGAGGGCATGCACGGAGCAGGTGGGGGCAGGGTTGGATTTGACCCCACCCCGCCCCGGGAAACACGTCTGTGTCCTCCGACAAAACTTGTGTCACTGCCCCCACTTCCTCTTTAACAGTGTGCTTCCTTGTAAACATATTTGAAACAATTACCAATAAAGTTTTGGGTTACTATGTCTCATTCTGACCTGAGAAACCTTTCATTAAAGCCAAACTGTCCATGAAAAGTTGTGTTGTCTATAAATCTGCATTTTCTAGCAATAAAACTCCCGCCCAGCTCTGCCTCTGGCTGCCACTGCCTGTACGAAGGAATCCGGCTGCAATTATTTAACGTAACCTTCGTATTGTTACTCGTAGCAACCTTTGTGCTTTGGGCACAAGGCTGACACTCTTTGTGTGTGAGGATTTTTTTCTTTTTCTTAAAGCACCAGTCACCAAATCATGCGAGTTTGATTAAAAAGCAATCAGGGCTTGTCTGCATGGGGAAATTTGACTGGAGTCACTATGTTCCACTGTAGCTCTTTCTGTTAATTTCCTTAGGTGGAAAAACCCTCCCTGTCTCGCCCCCTTCACTGCAGAGAAATCTTGAACCAGGTGACCTTTTAAACGTCCCCACAGCAGGAAGTGAATAAAAACACCCTGCCAAGTATTTATAAAATCTCACGATTTTGAAGCCAATCTCAAGATTTGGTTTGAGGCCCATCGTTATTTTTCACCGGTCAGGGTTCGCATCGCTGCAGCGACAGGAGCCAGGCAAATAGCCTTCCGAGTTTGCCCAGTTTATGCTTTGCAGCATTATCTCGGGTCTCTGTTGCTGTCTGGCTATGGGCAGATCCCCCTGTTTGTTAGGCGTGGGTCTTACATGAGTGGGGGGCCTCAAAAGGGAAACATGGGTGTGAAAATTGGCAGAGGATTTTGGGGTGGGGGCTGGCATTGGGCCTAAGCTACTTTTAGTTCCTTTTTAAAAAATCACTGAGATTGCATGTTGACTACCTTTAATGTATGTGTCAGGTATGATCCCCCTTTTACAGAGTGGAGCACACACAGAACCCAGGCGTCCTGGCTTCCAGCCCCTCCCCTAACCACTAGACACCACTCCGCTCCCACCGCTGGAAATAGAACCCAGGAGTCTGGATTCTCCAAGTCCTTTTCTCCACCCCGCCTACGTTGGCTACACCTCTGCAGACTGTCCCCGTCCACCATTTTGGATGCCTTCCATGATTAGCGCAGCAGGGCGGCTTCAAGCATGGCCCCTCCTTAATCCACCCCCCCCCATGTCAGAGGGCATAGGACTGATCATGTGACTGGCTACTATTTCCAGCAATACCAAGGGACCATGTTCTAGCGGTTAAAGTGGGGTGCATGAGCATGGGGGTGGGGTTGTGTGCTGGGACTCCTGGGTTCTAGTCCAGCTCTGTGATGGGATCTACTGAGTAAGGCCAGGGCAGCTGGAGCTGGGAGTCAGGACTCCTGGGTTCTAGAGGGGAGTGGGCTCTGGGCGTTAGGGTCGGATGGGGCTTGGAAGTCAGGACTCCTGGGTCCTGTGCCACCAGCTGTGTGACTTGAGCCCTTCTCTCTGCCTCATTTTCCCATCTATGAAGTGACGATAACCAAGGCTGCTGTTCTCGCCCCTGCCCCCCCATTGACCCCCACTTCCTTCATCATGCCTGGCTGGAGCCTCATACCCCAAGATGTCCTGCACGGAGCTGTGCCTGGTACCATCCCTCAGGCCAGGGGCCATTGGTTGAGGCTGGTAGCCAGATAAGAAACTAGATCCTCAGCTGGCATCAGTCTTTCATCTCTGTGGACTCTAAGGGAGTGGTGCCAATTGACACCAGGTGATGCCAGTGGCATGATGTGAATTGGGAATCTGGGCCCAGGCTATCTGAGAAACAGGTCTGACTGCCAGGTAGCTCCAGAGCTGCAAATCCAACCCAACAGCCATGGGGCTGCACACTCAGGGTGAACGGCTCAGTGGTGTTTTCAGCTGGCGCCAGCCAGCCGTGCAGAGAGGGAAAGCGGCTGCTGCCAGTCTGCCAGCTGTGCTGCAAAATCCTGCCAGCGGGGGAGCGGGCCAGCAGCAAGGGCCCTTAAGGGCTTTCAGGCTTTTGCTGCCACAGTCCTGGGCCCTGGCAGCTGTCTGGGACTTGGGCCCTGTGGTCCTGTGTCTCACCAGAAGGGTGCCCCCACTCCCCCGCTTAGGAGTTCAGGCTCCCTGGCTCATTTGGGCCTGGCTGTGACTAACCAGACCCCAGCCAAAAGCGCTAAAGTGAGTTGCTTGCCTCAGAGGCTATGGTGGCCCATCTGCTGGGGCCCAGAAAGAACTGCAGCAAGGGGGCCCCTGAGGCAGCAGAATGGGGGGCAGCGGGTAAGAGTTCAATTGCCACCAGCAGCCCCCCCAGGGCAGACAGGCTCCTGTGTCCCATTCCAGCCCCTGCCAGACAGGCGCCCCCTAGAGGAGAAAGGCCCCGTGCTCTATTCCCCACCCCTCTGAGCCAGCCTTGCTTAGCTGCCCCCCCCTCTGGATGGACCCAGGGTTACTTCTCCCGGACCCTGAGCCCCTAGTTGTCAGGGTTGGGGGGAGGGAATGGAAGCACCCCATGAGCTCCCCCATCCCCTAAAGGGGCGACCAAGCCTCCACCAATGCTGCTCTGCAGCACCACCAAAGCCAGCTGCAAGCGGGGACATGGGCCAGCTCCCCCGTGCGGGAAGGGGGGTGATGGGGGAGGTCATGGGGTGTTTGTTGGGGGGGCTGGAGTGGGAGCTGGAACAGCAGGCTGCGTGTGAACACAAGGAGAACATTAGCGAGGAAGCATCATATCATTAAGCTTTTCCCCTGGACGTTCTGCAGCCGCCCCGCTCCCGGCATCCGTCTCCGATGCTGCTCACTGCTATTTATTTTTTCTCGTGCTGAGAGCAACGTTTTTTCTCTCGAGGGGGGAAAAACAAGAATAAATAGAGGGAAAATAAGACAGAGCGAGGGTGGAGGAGAGGAACCGAACAAGCCGAGCCACCGGCGCCAGGTGATCGGCCATTTCACGGGGGATGCCTGGCCACAGGGGACGCACAGACAGGGAAAAGAATTGGCGGGGGAGGGGGTGCTCTGCTGCGAGGTGAGGGGTCAGCAGGGGGCGCTCCCCTCTCAGTTAGCGCTGACCCAAGGCCCCAGTGCAGCACTAGGGGGCGCTGTGCTGCAGGGAGCAGGGTGTGGGCTCAGCAGGGGGCCAGCAGGGGGCACTCCCCTCTCAGTCAGCGCTGACCCCAATGCCCCAGTGCAGCACTAGGGGGCGCTATGCTGCAGGGAGCAGGGTGTGGGCTCAGCAGGGGGCCCTCTCCCCTCTCAGTCAGCGCTGACCCCAATGCCCCAGTGCAGCACTAGGGGGCGCTGTGCTGCAGGGAGCAGGATGTGGGCTCAGCAGGGGGCCCTCTCCCCTCTCAGTCAGCGCTGACCCCAATGCCCCAGTGCAGCACTAGGGGGCGCTATGCTGCAGGGAGCAGGGTGTGGGCTCAGCAGGGGGCCCTCTCCCCTCTCCCTCAGCGCTGACCCCCATGGCCTAACATGGAGTAGCAGGGCTGCCTTTTATATGCATCATAAAACAGACATCCTGCCCCCAGAAATGGGGCGGTCGGGGGGAGGGGGTAACAGGGTCCTTGCTAGAACGGGGCCAAAAGTTTGCAACAAATAATGTACTGGAGGAATTTCCCTTCTCTTTCTGTTTGCAACTTTCATAGATTCCTAGATTTTCAGGCCCTCCAGGCTGACCCACTGTATAGCAGACGCCAGGGAATCCGCCCGGCTACTCCTGCCTCCAGCCCATAGCTGATGGTTGAGCTCGAGCACGGAAAGCCAACCAGGATTCCAACCCATCATCCGAATAATTCTCCCTGTCACGTGTTCCCAAACTGAGAGCTATAAATAACACACCAGGACCTCGAGGCCCGAGCTGAAATCAGGGCTTCCTTGTCCCCAGTGCTGTACAGAAAGCCCCAGATGAGGGCCCCATTGTGTCAGGTGCTGCACAGACCCCCAACCGAGATCAGAGCCGCATTGTCTGCAGAAAAACACACTGAGAGACGGCCTCTGCCCCCAAAGAGCTTACAATCTACTGTTTGGGAGGGGAAACTGAGGCACAGAGAAAGGCGGCGGCTTGCCCAGAGTAGGCCCAGACAGAACCCCAATGTCCTGACTCCTACCCTAGATGCTACCCACTGGACCACATCAGTCCTGGCTAGGGCTTGGTCCAGAACAACTCCATTCAGCCATTTGGACAGGATTCAGGCTCCTCCTTCACTGTGAGGGTGTGTGTGGGGGGAGCTCTGCTAATTCCCAGGCTTGTGTGAGTAGCTAGGCACTAAAAATCAAGCCCAGAATTCCATCAGTATCTGTGGGCATTTTAAAGGGCCGGGGCCCCTCCCTGCTCACACTGCCCGTCACTAACATATCATCTGTCAGAAGCTGTAATTATTTTTCCTCCTCCAAATGGAGCTATTCCTCCCCTCCCTTTGCCTGTTTCCAAGAGCCCTGGCTGCTGCGCTTCCCCAAGAGTCGCCCTCGGAGCAATGTATGGCACTTTAAAGCAAATTCGAGAACTAAAAGTGGTATCAAAGAGCCCAGTGTGGCAGGCCAGGCATCAGTGAATGGAGAGTCAGGGCTTCTGGGGTGCAGATCGGGCAGGGTGGGGAGAGAGGGCCGCGGAACAGGCCAGCATGGTGAGAACAGGACAAAATAGAGTCCAAGCTTCCAAGGGACCGGTGGAATCATCTGGTCTGACCTCCTAGAGAACACAGGCCGTAGGACTTCCCCCGAACGATTCCTGGAGCAGATCTCTTAGAACAGCATCCAATCTGGACTGAACAATCAAGGTGGGAACAGTTTGTAGGGCAGAGATAGGAAAGGGCGATGGGAGTCACAGAAACAGACCTGGATGGCATTCTGGAGCCACGAGCCCATTTACGGTGGTGGTCTAGAGCAGGGATGGGCAAATTATTGCCCGGTGGCTGTATCCAGCCCTCCAGACATTTTAATCTGGCCCTTGAGCTCCCACCGGGCAGCGGGGTCCAGGGCTTGCCCCGCTCCACGCAGCTCCCGGAAGCAGCAGCATGTCCCCCCTCTGGTTCCTACACATGGGGCCGCCAGGAGGCTCCACAAACTGCCCCCGCACCAACCGCCACCACCACAGCTCCCATTGGCCAGGAACCATGGAGCTGGAGGGGGCTGGAGGGGCGACATTCTGCTGCTTCTGGGAGTTGCTTGAGGTAAGCACTGCCCAGAGCCTGCACACACACCCTCCCGCCCCACACCCCTGTCTCAGCCCTGACCCCCCCTCCCGCCCTCCAAACCCCTCAGTCCCAGCCCGGAGCACCCTCCTGCACCCCCAACCCCTCATCCCCAGCCCCACCTCAGAGCCTGCACCCCCAGCTGGAGCCCTCACCCCCTTCCGCACCCCAACCCCCAATTTCATGAGCATTCATGGCCCGCCATACATTTTCCATACCCAGATGTGGCCCTCAGGCCAAAAAGTTTGCCCACTCCTGGTCTAGAGCCACGAGGCGCAATGCTTCTGTGTTCTAGAGCAATGGGCCCAGATACTGCAGAGGTACTGCACAGATACTGCGAGACTCTGTGCTCGTAGAGGAGAAGAAACTGTTCTCCCGAGCATCTTTGCAAGCAGCCTTGGACGCGGCGGATGCGGCCTCCCGCACTTTGGCCACAGGGGTGGTTATGAGGAGAGGGTCCTGGCTACAGGTCTCTGGTCTTCCCCACGAGGTCCAGCAGACCATTCAAGACCTTCCCTTTGAGGGTGTAGTTCTCTTCTCCGAGAAGACGGATAAGAGACTTCATAGCTTGAAGGACTCGAGGGCTACCCTTCGTTCGCTGGGGCTTCACACGCCTGCTACCCAGCACAGACATTTTAGGCCTCAACCTGCCCCTTGTCCTTACCAACCCCAAAACCGCCAGGAAGCTCCGCCTAGGCGGAACAGGAGCACTCGGAGGAGGCAACGCCCTCCCTCTGGACAAAGCTCGGGCCAGCCTAGGGCCCCACAGGGCTCTAGACCACCCTTTTGAGGGTACGGTCGAGGACGGTTTGCCAGTACAACCTTTGGATCTTTCCATCTTACTTTCTCATCCCGTCTATCCCCTTTCTACCATGCCTGGTCTCAAATTACTTCAGACCGATGGTTGCTCCACATGGTAGAGGGGATATTCCATACAATTCTGTACCCTCCCACCCCCCCAACCCCCTTCCTCATCCCTCTTTAGGGACCCCCTCACGAGCAACTTCTAATTCAAGAGGTGCAGTCCCTCCTCTCGGTAGGGGCAGTGGAGGAGGTTCCTCAGGAGCTAAGGGGCAAGGGTTTCTACTCCCGGTATTTCCTCATACCAAAGGCCAAGGGGGGCCTCAGACCTATGCTGGACCTGCGACAGCTCAACAAGTACGTAAAGAAACTCAAGTTTCGCATGGTCTCGCTAACCTCCATTATCCCCTCACTGGATCCAGGAGACTGGTACGCCGCCCTCAACGTGAAGGACGCATATTTTCATATCGCAATAGTCCCACATCACAGATGCTACCTCAGGTTCATGGTGAACAGAGGCCACTACCAGTTTGCCGTCCTCCCATTCAGGCTGTCGACTGCCCCCCGAATATTCACAAAATGTATGGCAGTTGTCGCGGCGTTCCTGCGCAAGCGCCAGATACAGGTTTTTCCATACCTTGATGACTGGCTGATCAAAAGTTGCTTGAGGGCCCAGGTGGAGGCTCAGGTCGAGTTAGTAAGGAGGACCTTTCTCGACTTAGGTCTCCTCCTGAACGAGTCGAAATCCATTCTGTCCCCGGTGCAGAGGATAGAGTTCTGGACTCTATCCAAGCTAGGGCGTACCTCCTGGAGGCCAGGTTTCGCTCACTTCAGGACATCATACAGAGCCTCAGACGGTTCCCCACAACGTCGGCAAGAAACTGTCTAAAGCTGCTGGGATACATGGCCTCCTGCACATACGTGGTGCAGCATGCCAGGCTCAGGCTGCACCCACTCCAGTCTTGGCTGGTGTCGGTGCACCGGCCAGCCAGAGATGCGTTGGACAGGGTTGTAACCCTGCCCCGCCTGGTACTGGACTCCCTCCTATGGTGGTTCAACCCTCGAATGGTTTGCGCAGGGGTGCCTTTTGCCAGCCCTCAGTCCTCGCTCACCTTGGTGTCGGATGCCTCGGATCTGGGTTGGGGGGCTCACCTATGGGACCTCAAGACCCAAGGCCTCTGGTCTCCGCTGGACCTTGCTCTTCACATCAGTGTCAAAGAGCGGAGGGCAGTGCGTCTGGCCTGCTACGCTTTCAAAATGCACATAATGGGCAGATGTGTTTCAATCCTCACGGACAACACCTCAGCGATGTTTTATATCAACAAACAGGAGGGTGCACACTCTTCTCCCCTGTGCTGAGAAGCCCTTGTGCTGTGGGACTTCTGCATAGAGCACTCGATCTACCCGCAGGCCTAATACCTCCCAGGGGTGGGAAACACACTGGCGGACAGCCTCAGCCGGACCTTCAACAGCCACGAGTGGTCCCTTCGGCCAGACGTGGTGAGCTCAATCTTCCGGTTCTGGGGCTCTCCCCAGATAGACCTGTTCGCTCGAAATGTCAGCCATTCTGTTCTCTCGGGAACCACAGCTCGTGGTCCATTGGGGATGCCTTCCTCCTCTCGTGGGAGGGCTGCCTGCTGTACGCTTTCCCAGCCATCCCCCTAGTCCACAGGGTGCTCCTCAAGATCCGCAGGGACCGGGCCCGCGTCATACTAATAGCACCGGCGTGGCCGCATCAGCGGTGGTTCACCTCGTTCCTGAAAGTGTCCATAGCAGCCCCTCTCACCTCACTGCTGGTTCCCAACCTGATCACGCAGGACCAGGGCCGACTCTGGCACCCGAATCTGGAGTTGCTCCACCTTACGGCCTGGATGCTCCATGGCTAGGTGCCACAGAGCTGTCCTGTTTGAACCAGGACAGACAAGTCCTCCTGGGTAGTAGAAAGCCTTCCACCAGGGCTACTTACCTGGCCAAGTGCAAAAGGTTCTCCATCTGGGCGGAGCAACGTAGTCAGCCGCCACTCCTCACCTGCATACCACTTATACTGGACTACCTCCTTTACCTAAAGCACCAAGACTTGTCCCAGTCATCAATAAGGGTCCACTTGGCCGCTATCTCCGCCTTCCATCCGGCTTCAGACGGTCTCTCGGTCTTTGCAAACCCTATAGTCAGTCGTTTTCTCAAGGGTTTGGATAGGCTCTTCCCACACATGCGTCAGCCTGTCCTTGCCTGGGACCTCCATTCAGTCCTCTCCAGGCTTACAGGCCTGCCATTTGAACCTCTGGCCACCTGCTCCCTGTTATATCTCTCATTCAAGCTCATGTTCCTCGTGGCAATTACCTCAGCTCAACGGGTTTCGGAGCTCAGAACCTCAACCACAACCTCACAACTGAGCTCCCTTACACAGTTTTTCTTAAGGATAAGGTCCAGCTCAGGCCTCATCCAGCTTTGCTCCCGAAGGTTGTCTCCCATTTTCACATGACCCAGGACATCTTCTTCCCAGTGTTTTATCCCAAGCCACGCTCCTCCGATAGGGAGCGCAGGCTGTACTCACTGGACGTGCGTAGGGCTTTAGCTTTCTACATAGAGAGCTAAGTCATTCCGGAAGTCCGTCCAACCCTTTGTAGCTGTGGCGGACAGAATGAAGGGCCTCCTGGTATCCTCTCAACACATATTGTCATGGATAACGTCCTGCATTAGGGAGTGCTATACCCTGGCAAAGGAGCCCACTCTGCA
Organism: Caretta caretta; assembly: GCF_965140235.1. Lineage (NCBI taxonomy): Eukaryota > Metazoa > Chordata > Testudines > Cheloniidae > Caretta > Caretta caretta. The sequence goes on from NC_134225.1 coordinate 18,662,131, forward strand.
GATAACCGCTCACTCTACAGGGCTCAGGCCTCCTCTGTGGCATTCCTGGCACAAGTCCCTATTCAGGAAATTTGCAGGGCTGCTACGTGGTCCTCGATACATACATTTACATTGCACTATGCAATTACACAACAGTCCAGGGACAATGCAGCTTATGGGAGAGCCATGCTATTTTCTGTGGATAACTCCGACCCCACCTCCTGAGCTCTAGCTTGTGAATCACCTTCTTGGAATGAACATGAACAATCACTCGAAGAAGAAAAAAGGTTACTCACTTTCTCGTAACTGTTGTTCTTCGAGATGTGTTGTTCATGTCCATTCCAATACCCACCCTTCTACCCCTCTGTCAGAATAGTCAGCAACAAGGAACTGAGGGCCTGGGGGGTTGGCGGGGCCCGATATTGGGAGCCATGAAGGCGCCACCCCAGGGGGCACCCAGGCCGACCCTACGGGTGCTGCTAGGGGGAAAATCTTCCTGCTGGCACGCACGTGGCGTGCACACACCTGCTTGGAATGGACATGAACAACACATCTCGAAGAACAACAGTTACAAGAAACCGAGCAACCGTTTTTTCTCGTAACGGGCCCCCATGTGCCCTGGCATTCTAGAGGCAGGGCTACAAACAATGTGGGGTTCTAGAGCCGCAACCCAAAAGCTCCGCTGTGTTCTGGAGGGCTGGTCCAAACCCAGCAATATTCTAGAGTCACGGCCTAAGGCATGGAGGCATTCCAGAATAATCATCCCAAGTGCTGTGACATTCTAGAGTCGTGTCCAGAAACACAGGGCTGGCCCAGAGCAGTCGCACCAAGCACTACGGAATTCTAGATACAATACTGTGGTGGGTCTGGAGGCCTGGTCCAAATGCTGTGGGATTCTAGAGTCGCAGCCCACAGTAACGTGGCTTTCTAGAGCAATGACGCAAAATGACATGCTCTTTCTGGACACTGGTATTCTTGAGTATTTGCCCCCACATCCTGCAGCGTTCTAGATTAGCTGCCTGAAACACTTCAGCCCACGTAGGCTGCCTGGCCTGATTGTCTCGTCGGAGCTCTGTATTGATTTAGCTGGAATACAGGGGCCCAAAGGTGTTAACAGAACCCAGTCCCTCTCCCACATTAAACAAGGTTCGGGCGCTGGTATCCAGAGACCTCATCCTGCTCAGTCCCTTGGCAAACACCCCACTAAAAATCCTTCAAACCTCTTTGTAAAGATAAAGAAGAGAAGGGAAACCAGCGACTGCGTTTGCGATGTGAAGTATTAAGCTGGGTTTTTGTTTCCACACGAGCTCTGGGTCCCTTTCCCTGGCGGTAGAGAGACGGTTTAGATGGAAAGCTCCTTGTCTGACAGTTTCTGAAATGGTAATAACTGGTCTATGGAGCGGCAGCTCTGGCAAAAAGTCACTCTAGTTTCTAGGATCATCCGAGCCTTTCGTTAAGGATTGATGTGTGGGGGAAGCTTCTTTCCTAGTGAAGTGTGTTCTGGGCACATGAGGGGGACATGTGGGGAGGCCTTGGAGCCCTCGCGGGGAGTTGGTCTGCAAGCCTTGCAGGGTTTGATGCATGTTGGAGGAGGCTGGAGAGGTCTGCGCTGCCTGCATTGTCCCTGTTCTGGGGTTAAATGGGGACCTTCCGCGGCTCTCGATGGGGCGTCTGTATGTAATGGAGAACCGGCGGGCTCGCTGCTCAGCTGTCTGCTGGTGGGAAGGGCAGGGTGATCTGGCTCAGACCCGTCGAGGGGATGTCTCTGCGACAGCGTTCATTTGGCCGAGCTTGAGTGCGAGCAGCCCTGCTGCAGTCGAACACGTGAGCCTCTGCATCCCCGCTCGTGTGCGTGGCTAGGACTCCTGGGAGCACCTCCCGTGGCTCTTAGAGCTGCAGTAAACTGAGCCACTGGATGGATTTTCCCAGTGACTTGTGGGAGAGCTCGTCCCTCCTCTCTGGCCACCTGGAGGGGACGGGGGAATAGAGGGAAGCCACTGGAGGACTAGTGGCACTCGAGGGAGGTTGGCTTGTGTCCATAGACGGCGAGTTATACGGGCTCATGGTGCCGGGGCTCCAGCAATCTTCAGGGCCCGGCTCCACCAATGTCTGGGGCCGTGTGTCTCCCCCGGCCCCCACTTGCTGCCCCTGTGCACCTCCTCAGTCCCAGGAGCAGAGCTTCCCTGTCTCTCCCCTGCAGCTCCATGCTGCCTCCCAGCATCACTGCAGCCGCAGGGTCCTAGTGCTCCCGCAGCCACTACTGCCAGGGCAGACTGACCCTGAGCCTGCCCTTCCCCCTCAGACCCTTTCATTTTCCAATGGGACCCTCCACCAGCACAGGGTAGCCCCCACTAGCAGACAAGTGGCAGCCCCACCCCCCACCCCCAGTGAGGGGCAGCAGCAGGGGAGGAGGTGCACGTGTGACAGCAGCCCCCCCGGCACACACCGCAGGGGAGGCGAGGGGGCTTCCTGTACCTGAGAGGGGCCCTAGGAGCACATGCAGTGGCCATGGTGCGAGGTGAGTGTGGTGCAGGGAGGAAGTGGGGGGGAGCTCACTGCGGGAAGAGGGCTGGGGGGAATCCTCCTCTCTGGCCCTTGCTCCAGGGCAGCCTGTCTGCACCCCAAACTCCTCATCCCCAGCTCTGCTCCACCCCAGAGCCCTCACCCCCTGCACCCCAACCCTCTGCCCTAGCCCTGAGCCCCCTCCCACACCCAAACCCCTCATCACCAGCCCCACCCCGAGCCCTCACATTTTTACATTATTTTTAAAAATATACAGTAATTCCTTGCTTAACGTTGTAGTTCTGTTCCTGAAAAATGCTACTGTAAGTGAAATGATGTTAAGCGAATCCAATTTCCCCATAAGAATTAATGTAAATAGGGGGGTTAGGTTCCAAGGAATTTTTTTTTGCCAGACAAAAGACTATATTTTATAGTATACGTTTTAAACAAACAATGTAGTACTGTACACAGCAGTGACGATTGTGACGCTTGGTTGAGATGGTGGAGTCAGAGGGTGGGATATTTCCCAAGGAATGCCTTGCTGCTAAATGATGAACTCGCACCCGGCTGAGCCCTCAAGGGTTAACACATTGTTAATGCAGCCACACCTTATAGGGCAGCACAAATGGAGAAGACAGCATGGCAGAGAGAAAGACACAGACACACCCCCTGTGTGTGAGTGTGAGAGAGACTTTGAGACAGCAGCTGCTGCCAGCAAGCGCCCTCCACTCTGAGCCCTGTTGTGTCCCCCCCATCTCTGTGGAGATGGGGGGCAGGAACGGGGGAGGGGGACAGCCTGACAACAGCACCCCTCTGCCCTCCCCTGCACCTAGGGTGACCAGACAGCAAGTGTGAAAAATCAGGACAGGGGGTGGGGGGTAATAGGAACCTATATATGAAAAAGAGCCCAAAATTGGGACATCTGGTCACCCTACCTGCATAGCGAGCAGGAGGCTCCCGGAGCAGCTCCAAGGCAGAGGGCAGGAGCAGCACAGGGCCGTGTGGGGAGGGACACCTGAACTGCAGGCAATTTACAGCCTGCCGGGCAGCAGCCGCACAGGGAACTTAGGGGAGCTGATGCGGGGGCTGTCGGCCCACCCTGGTGCCCACCAGCTCGCTCCAATGGGCTGCTCTTTCTACAAGCAGCGGACAAAGCAGGTGGCTGCCAAACAACGCTATAAGGGAGCATTGGGCAACTTTAAACGAGCATGTTCTCTAACACACGGGCACAGCATATGAGGACAAGATGTGCCCGTGTATTCCAGCAGCAGTCAGATGGCGTGAGCAAGCTGCTGGGAGAAGCCCATGGCAACGTGAGAGCCTGCATGTATCAGTGTTAGAGCAGGGAAATTCCTACCTCAGGGGTCCAGGAGTCAAGTTAGCCATCAGCTTTACCCAGAAGAGCCACAGGGGTGTGAATTCATTAATTCATTTCCTATAGTACTATATAGTCATATTTAAACAGTATGGCAGGAAATATCTAGTGCCTATATTATTCTCACTGCAAAATGACGGTGCAAGTATTAATTTATCAGCTACAATTGGCTACCATAGCATAAGCATCCTGACTGGTTAATAATTAAATCAGTGTTTTAATAATGTGCTGCAAAGGGCCACAGGAGACACGATAAAGAGTCACTGGCAGCCTGCAAGCCTGAGTGAGTCTTACTGGTCTAACGTAATTCTTCAGCCTCAAGGGAGTTCACTGAACAAACTTCATCATCCCCCCACCCCCCGCCTCCCGCCCCAAAAAAGCCTGGAAATTCAACCCCAAGAGATTCCTTTGATGAAGATGGTGGGATGTTATAAGGTGCAGATACCCCAGCTCAGGGAGCTCCATCCCCGCAGGCTCAGACCTGGCTAGCAGCCTGCAGGAGGTGAGGAACTCATGCCGGGACCCATTACAGAGGGCAGCACTCATGTCACCCCTTGGTTCGTCCTTCAGGAGCCAGGTCACTGTGGTTGCAGCAATGAAAGGGAACAGTGACTTCTCCTCTTTCACCTGTCAGTACCCTCCCTGGTGACAGTCACTACAGCATTCGTCCGCAAGCGCCTTAGACACCTCCTAGCCCATACGAAAGGCAGGTCAGTCTCCTTTCATAGAATATCAGGGTTGGAAGGGACCTCAGGAGGTCATCCAGTCCAACCCCCCACTCAAAGCAGGACCAATCCCCAATTTTTGCCCCAGATGGCCCCCTCAAGGATTGAACTCACAACCCTGGGTTTAGCAGGCCAATGCTCAAACCACTGAGCTATCCCTCCCCCTTCCTTTGCCCCACCCCTTTCATCAGACACACCACCTGTACAGATAGGGAAACTAAGGCACAGATTAAGATCTGGTTTCTAAAGAATGGTTTCTATCTTTGGGTGCTCAATGGGCATCACCTGAAGACCAGGCCCCAGCCATCTCAAATCAGGTACTCAGACAGTGGAAATAACTCAGCATGAGGCCAACAGTCCTGCCTGTGGACATACAGTCAGTGAGATGAGCTGGATTAGAACTCAACACCACCAGAGCAGCACCCTGCCCCCAGAGGCAGGCAACGCCAGACTCATGTCAGCTCCCCCAAAAATGCTACAACAGTTCCACTAATGCCAAAGCGGCTCCATAACTCTCCAAGCTCCCCACTAAGGGAGGCTCGGACAAGTGCAGACAGAGCAGTTCGGTGCCCAGCGCCAACCAAGCCTCAAAACCTACCACCCCCAGCTGCACACAGGTCTTGCAAGTGTAACAGTTTTGCAATCCAGCCTTTCCCCACATGGCTACTGTGCAAGGCACGAGGGCTACTGCGCACAGCACCACGTGCATGGAGCAGGCGATGGCATGCTGAGGTGTAAGGCCGTTTCTGCCTTCCAGTGGCTTGGGACAGTTTGGGACCATCCCTGTTCTGAGCAGCCAGTTGTCCCCTTGGGGTGGGAAGGGAAATAGATAATGGAGCAAGATCCCCCCACCCCACCTCCAATCTTGAGTCAGGGGCTTTGGCCCTCTACCTACCCCTTCCTCACTCTTCACTTTGGTGAGCTAACACAGGCCACTTTCCCAACGCCTGTCCCATAGCCCTGAAGCCACCTATAGATCCCTAGAGACCCCCGGGACAAAAGCACAGGGGCACCTTATTGTGTTTTTCTGGGCAGAGGGCTCAGGAAAGCAGCAGGGGCCGCATGCTGCGTTCGCTGCAAGGAGGGGCAGGTGGGCTGCCTGGCATAATTAACAAGCGGGGCGGCACTGGCTCCATCAATAGGTCCCAACCAAATTTATGGCCCATTTTGGTCAATTTCACACTCCTGGGATTTTTAAAAATTGCAAATGTCATGATTTCAGCTATTTAAGTCTAAAATGTCATGGTGTGGTAATTGTAGGGGTCCTGACCCAACACGGAGTTGGGGGAGGGGGCAGTCATAAGGTTGTTGTAGGGGTGGTTGCGGTACGGCTTCTTCAGAGCCGGGCAGTAGCACAGAAGTAAGGCTGGCACAGTATGGTATTGCCACCCTTACTCCTGCGCTGCTGTGGGCAGAGTGCTGCCTTCAGAGCTGGGTGCCCGGCCACCAGCCACCGCTCTCCAGCTACCCAGCTCTGAAGGCAGCACAGAAGTAAGGGTGGGCAATACCACAAACCCCTAAAGTTACCTTGTGACCCCCTGCAGCCCCCTTTTGGGCCAGGGCCCCCAACTGGAGAAACGCTGGTCTCCCCCGTCAAGTCTGTAGAGTAGAGGGTAAAAGCACGCACAAGACCCGATTTCACAGTCGGGGACACATTTTTCCATGGCCACGAATTTGGTAGGCCCCCCCACACATCAAGCCTCAGGAGACATAACCCAGTTCGGCTAGAGACTCAGGCCCAGGGGGACCCACGATTGCACAGGGGGAAGTGAAAACAGCAGCTCCTGCCACCCCTAACCCGGGCTAAGCAGCCAGCCCACCCACCTCCGCGCCTGGGGCTGCAGGCACGGACTCACCCCACGGATATCCCAGTACCCGAAAACCACCGGCAGGCTGCGCTGCGCTGCTTTCCTGCTGCTTTCAGCGACTGCTCCCGCGACCGCACCTGGCGGGGAGCCGGGGACTGGCGCGCGGCGGGGGGTTTATAACCTTGGCACAGCTGACGAGCAAAACCGAATTGGGCCGGGGGGGGTGTTAAAGAGGCTGCGCCTCCCAAAACCCATAGACACGCCCCCACAGTTGTTTTATTTGAATGGGCGATTCCGGGGGCTGGGAAGCAGGTTCTGGCTGTTTGGCTCTAGGCAAGGCCCCGATCCCCGCGCCACAGACTCGCAGTGGGGGGCGAAGCCCCGGCCCTGCGGGGCCGCCCCCGCTGAGCGCAGGGCAGAAGTTTGCACGGTGGACCCTGCAGCGCCGGGCACATGCCCCCCTGAGAAGCGACTAGCAGCGGAGCAGCCCGGCCCCACTTGGGGGTGTTGGCGCTGTGGGGGAGGGGGAAGGAAGGTGCCCAGGTAAAGCAGTTTCGCATGCGAGGTGCTATACACACGGGCCGGGGCCCGGATTTGTTCTACCCTGGGTTTTGTTTTAAACCCGACAGTGCCTCTTTAAATGAACCAATGCCCAGCGGACTCCGGGGTGGACCCTGTGCAGAAAGGGAGGAGGAGGGACCCACTGGAAAATGGCTAGAGCCGCTCACAGAGGAGATGTTGGTCTAAGAGGTGCTGTACAAACGTGGTGGAAGACAAAGAGCTTAAATCTAATGTCCTGGTATTTATATCATACTCATCACTGGGTTATCAAAGTGCCTTAAAGAATTAATTCCCCTTCACTCACCCTGGTGTAAACCAGGAGTAACTCCACTGGCCCTGATTCCCCCCTCATTCACCCTGGTGTAAATCAGGAGTAACTCCACTGGCCCTGATTCCCCCCACACTCACCCTGGTGTAAATCAGGAGTAACTCCACTGGCCCTGATCCCCCCTGCACTCACCCAGGGGTAACTCCAGTATAATCAGTGAAGCTCCCTGTTGAGGTTTTTCAAACACCAAACCAAATAGCCCCCTCAGCCCGTTTCCGATACTGAATCTACCCAGAAACAGACTGGCAGAGAGAGCGAGAGAGAAAGCAATACTGTTACTGAGATACCTTCCACCCGAGCCCCTGGCCTACCATGTCTGCCAGCAAGGGCTCCGGGTGCTGGACATAACAAAGAGGGAGCAGAGTCAGAAGAAACCCCAATAAAAATACTCATGGAGAACAGGTGTCCCTCAAACCAGGCACCAGGAGAAGGAACAGCCTGGGGACTAGCTGAGAGAGCCATGGAGGGAGATGGAGCTGATTTCCCTCCCCTCGGACCCCTCGCTTTCCACTCCCTCGCACCCATTCCACTAACCTTGCTCCCCTTCCCCTCCCAGGAATCTCCCCCTGCCCTCTGTGTCTCGGGACTGCTGCATTTCAGTCCTTCCCCGCCACATCTCTCCATCAAAAGGGAGCGTTACTTCCTGTAACCCCGGCTTCTGGAGATGCTGGGCCTGGCTCTGTGCTGAACCTCAGCATGGCTCCCCAGTTCCTGGAGGGATTTCCGAAGGGCTCCAGGCCCCTCTCCTCTGCTGCCACATACCTCTTAAGGGATTAACATGCCTCATTCGCCTTGCTGAGAGCCGCCTGCTAAATGCACCTTCCTTTGCGGCGCCCTGAGCTGGCCAGGCTTCTAAGGCCGCAGAGCCGCCTGGCTTAGCAGGGAGCAGAGCAGCGGTGTGGAAGAAAGGGGGGAACAGTCAGTGATTAACTCCTTGGCTTCAGCCCACTGTCAGATCCATCTGATGATCCATTGCTCTCACACCAGCGCAGGAACTGCAGGACCAGCACTGAAGGAGTTGAAGTGCCTGGCTGCTCATCCTGGCTTTGGTCCCAATGAAGGCAGTGATCCAGCTCTCGTTTGCTCTAACGGGACGAAGCATTGATCCATGCTCAGTGCTTTGCTCATGACTCTGGAGGATGTCGTGTCAGCAGGAAGGAGGGGTGGACCCCCAGCAAGGGCTATCCCACCCGCAGATCCAGATGCCCTCTGAGAGTATGTGCGGCACATTTGCTAGCCAGACCCCCCATGCTCTGCAGCAGTTGCTCTCCAAGCTGCCCCCTTCCCCAGCCAACAGGAGCTGGGCTAAGCTCCTCTCAGGTGTAAGCAGCTCTGGGCATGCTGGAAAACGGTACAAATGACCATGGGCCTTCGGAGCCACAGCACTGAGTCTGCTGCCATTATGGGTTCAGTGCAGGCGCAGTACATTACAGAGGAGACACACACACTGCGCTCGCTCTCTCTGTCTCAGATCTGGGGTTTGTCGTTCCTCAGTTAGAAGGAAGCATATGTGTGTTTTTTGTGGGTGAAAGGCAGCTTCAGACTTTAGGGGCAAAAACCATGGTGCTGGGAGAATGCAGGGACAAAGCAGAGCTGGAACAGGGATAGGGGGTGGGAGTGAAGTCCTCTGGGTTGAGAACGTGGGACAGGGGAGTCGTTTCTGGCTGTCTGCAGACTCAGGCAGATATCACTGCACTGGTTACACTTGGGGCCCATGTGGAAGGTTCATGAAGCCATGAATCCTAGACACTTACTGGTTTTAAAATGAAGGATTCTGGAGCAGCTGAATAGGTCATGCCGGCCACCTAACTACAGCATACAAAACGAAAAGGAGTACTTGTGGCACCTTAGAGACTAACAAATTTACTTGAGCATAATTTATTTTCAGTGGAAAATGCATCCAATGAAGTGAGCTGTAGCTCACAAAAGCTTATGCTCAAATAAATTTGTTAGTCTCTAAGGTGCAACAAGTCCTCCTTTTCTTTTTGCGAATACAGACTAACACAGCTGCTACTCTGAATACAGCATACAAGTTGAATCTGGCCTACAGGCCATATATTTGACAACTCTGGCCTCAGATACCCAGTTCCAGTGACAATGCTTTCCTACAGAAAGAGGTTTGTGTCCTATGGCTGACACTAGCCTGATTCTAGGGTGGGGAGCCGGTGACTAATAGGTTTTCCACGGGTAATGTTGGCCTGATTCTCCTCTCACACCAGTATCACACCTATGTGATTACAGTGAGGTCAGCAGAGTCACTCCTCATTTACACTGGGTGAGTGAGAAGGGAATCACGCCCCATGGAGTTTGGAATGGGGCACAGATGCCTGCATGCAAGGCAGGAAGGGGATAATGAACTCCTGGCACTCCAATTAGCTCAAACTGAGTCATCTGGAGCAGGCTTCCAGGGAGGGGCTTAATAAAAAGAAGAGAATCATAAAATATCAGGGTTGGAAGGGACCTCAGGAGGTCATCTAGTCCCACCCCCTGCTCAAAGCAGGACCAGTCCCCAACTAAATCATCCCAGCCAGGGCTTTGTCAAGCCTGATCTTCAAAACCTCTAAGATTCCACCACCTCCCTAGGTAACCCATTCCAGTGCTTCACCACCCTCCTAGTGAAAAAGATTTTCCTAATATCCAACCTAAACTTCCCCCACTGCAACTTGAGATCATTACTTCTTGTTCTGTCATCTGCTACCACTGAGAACAGTCTAGATCCATCCTCTTTGGAACCCCCTTTCAGGTAGTTGAAAGCAGCTATCAAATCCCCCCTCATTCTTCTCTTCTGCAGACTAAACAACCCCAGTTTCCTCAGTCTCTCCTCATAAGTCATGTGTTCCAGCCCCCTAATCATTTTTGTTGCCCTCCGCTGGACGCTTTCCAATTTTTGCACATCCTTCTTGTAGTGTGGGGCCCAAAACTGGACACAGAACTCCAGATGAGGCCTCACCAATGTCGAATAGAGTGGAACGATCACGTCCCTTGATCTGCTGGTAATGCTCCTACTTATACGGCCCAAAATGCCGTTAGCCTTCTTGGCAACAAGGGCACACTGTTGACTCGTATCCAGCTTCTCGCCCACTGAAACCCCTAGGTCCTTTTCTGCAGAACTGCTTCCTAGCCATTCAGTCCCCAGCCTGTAGCGGTGCATGGGATTCTTCCATCCTAAGTGCAGGACTCTGCACTTGTCCTTGTTGAACCTCATCAGATTTCTTTTGGCCCAATCCTCTAATTTGTCTAGGTCCCTCTGTATCCTGTCCCTACCCTCCAGCGTATCTTCCACTCCTCCCAGTTTAGTGTCATCTGCAAACTTCCTGAGGGTGCAGTCCACGCCATCCTCCAGATCATTAATGAAGATATTGAACAAAACCGGCCTCAGGACCCACCCTTGGGGCACTCTGCTTGATACCGGCTGCCAACTAGACATGGAGCCACTACCAGTTGAGCCCGAGGATCTAGCCAGCTTTCTATCCACCTTATAGTCCATTCATCCAGCCCATACTTCTTTAACTTGCTGGCAAGAATACTATGGGAGACCGTATCAAAAGCTTTGCAAAAGTCAAGGAATAACACGTCCACTGCTTTACCCTCATCTACAGAGCCAATTATCTTGTCATAGAAGGCAATTAGGTTAGTCAGGCATGACTTGCCCTTGATGAATCCATGCTGACTGTTCCTGATCACTTTCCTCTCCTCTAAGTGCTTCAGAATTGATTCCTTGAGGACCTGCTCCATGATTCCATGAGCCCTGACCAGTTGGAGGGAAGCAGATAGAGAGAGCAGCTGGTGTGGTAAGACTAGCTAAGGGTCAGGACTGGGACAGGCTGGTGCCTTGCAGATCTCCTGGAGGAAAGGGAAGAGTATGTGTTGTTTCATACTTGTTTTGCACTTTGAGAGCCTCGGGAGAAGTAGAACCACATGGGGGGGGGCGCTAGCCCTCTGCAACCCAGAAGGCTTTGGAGGTAGAGCAGCGAAAGATAAGTGGGGAAACTGAGGTGGAGTAGCTGTTGCACTGCGCGGTACTGCTAGGGGGTGCTCTGGAAAGTCTGTGGTACTAAACAGTTACACCAGTGTGTAAATGAGGAGAATGGGGCCCAGTGGTTCTATCGCAGAACTGAATACATGAATAGATTTCTGGGCTCTGCATAGCCATGTTGCATAGACCAAATCTTCCCCCAATAGTGTTTCAGTCAGTCATCATGCGGGTGCCCAGTGATCAGTCCCAGGGATGGTGGAGTGTTTCTGAACATGTCCAGGCTGAGCTCAGGGCTCCCTTCGTTGCACCCCGTCACAGCAAACACACTGGCTTCCTCTTTTCAAAGCGTGTCTGGGCACCTGGATTACAGCTGGGAGATGATGAGCCCAGCAGCTAGCGGGGGGCCCTGCCAAGCCTGCAAGGCAGTTGAAAGGAAGGCAGGTGTCTTTTATCTTGCTCCTGAGAGGTGCTCTCCTAGTGCACAAGGGCAGGCACAGCGAGGAAGGTCCCCTCAACGCCAATGGCTGCAGGGAGACCAGGCCGTCCTGGGAAAGCGCCCTTGAGCTCTACCCAGGGCTTGGGGCATATCCTGTCCTGCAGAACCACCCCTAGCTGGGACAGGGAAGGGGGCTCTCCCCAAAGTTCACCTTGGGTTCCCCTGCCCCACTAAAGACCAGGCTGTGCTGTAAGGATACAACTGCCATCAGGGGGAGCTGAGCTTGTGTCCTGCCTTGTGTCCTGGGTTTGAAACTGTTCCCCTGCCTGACTCCTTAAGACCCCATATCCTGGTACTCCTCTGCCTGACCTAGGGTGGGCTCCTCCAGGGCCTGTTAACACTGAGGTGAGGGGCCCAGACATGCTGCACACAATCCATCCCTAGGGCCGTCCCCACTGCAGGGCTGGGAGAGTGACTGGTGAATGCCCAGTGCTGCAGGGGACATGCAGCGTCTCACACCAGAGCTCAGCATGGCTGGGCAGATCCAGCTTCTGCCGGCCTGGGGGCAGAGACTCGCCTCTGGCTGAGGGCAGCTGGGAGCTTTCAGCACCCGAGGCACAGCGAGTTCTGCCACCTCTCAAGGCCTCTGCACCATCCTTTCAATGGCTGTTTTCTCTCTCCTGTCCGCATCCTCTCCCTATTCTCCTTGTGCCCCTGCTGGTAGTAACCAGGCCGTTGGCTGAGGAGGGTGGCTGCTAGGGAACCCAGAAGGGGTTGTCTGGAAGGGTCTGAGATGGCTCCCTCCACCAAGGGGGCTGCCTCACCCCATTTCTCTGCTTCGTCTCTTTCCTGGGAGCCAGGGCCCAACCTTAGAACCTGGGCATGCACCATGGCAGTGAAATGGCGAGCCGCTAGGCTCCTGGGCCAGCGTTTGTTTGGGTAGTCTGCTCAGGACTGAGCTGGCCTGGCAACTGCAGCCAGGGTGGCTCCTAGAGGCCATGATAACCTCAGCCCAGAAGCTCCACTGATTGGGAAGGGATCATCTAGCGATCAACACAACTCCAGCTTGTCCAGCACCATGGTCCTGGCTCACGGAGCAGCTCCAAACAGCGGACACCTAAACGAAATGCTGGGTCCCAGAGCCGCACTTTCCAACTTCCATAATCCGCCTCCTGCATCTCTCAATTATAGCGTGAGCCAGGGCTACAATTAGCTCATTACAGCTAATCACTGTGTGTGCATCAGCTCCACTTCCCCTGCCACCCGGACTACCATTACCGCACACTAATAACCAGCTTCATCTACATTTCCTCTGGGAGGGCACCACTTCCCAGCCCCCTGCTCAAGCGATGGGAGCTGGGGGGACAGACAAGGCAGGATATACAGGGCCTAATCCTGGTTCCCTTGCTCTGAAATCCCCACGGAAGTCAATGGAAGCACTGCCTGAGTCCAGAGCTGGGGCTCAGGAGAGGATCAGTGGCTTTTGGACAGAGGTGTGGCAGCAAGACCACGTGTGATGTGATAGCTGTTTGCCAATCTCCCACGTGCTGATCCTTCTCTAAAATCCACCAGAGCTAAAGGATATCTCCCTGAGCTACTAGCAGTAGCAGGTCCTTTATCCTCACATCACTCCCTTTATCCTCACATCACTCAAAGCCTTTACCGTGGGAAACATCCAAAGCCGATTTGAAAACCAAGCCCGTGTTTATGGCAAGCAAGACAGGGCAGCGCTCAGAGCTGCTGAGGGCTGGGCGTTCCCTGACTTAGAAAGTCACCTCCAAAAGGAAGAACAACTGTAATATGGGGCTTGCGCATCCCCTCACCCCGGAGCCCAGGGCACTGTATGGACGCAGGGATCTAGCAGGGGAAAGATTAAACAATACAGGGCCTGGCCGTGGGGGCAGAGTAAAAAACCACCAATCCACTCCCCAGCATGAGACAGGTTGAGGCGTGAGTGAAAGCAGGCAGGGTGTGACTGGATGTTAAGGGGGAGTCAAAGGCCCAATCTAGGCCCATCAGCACAAAGGCCCAATCAACTGCTGACACTTAAGATGCAACAAAGTGGGATCTGTCAAAGGCGGGTGTGGCCTGCGTGCAGCTCCTGGACCAGGTCGGGCCCATGGAGTAGGGGGTCTGGGGTCTTTTACTGAGTGCCCAGAGAGGTTGAAGTGTTCTCCTACCGGTTTTTGAATGTTATGATTCCTGATGTCAGATTTGTGTCCATTTATTCTTTTGTGTAGAGACTGTCTGGTTTGGCCAATGTGTACACTTTGACCTCTCTGGCCACTCAGTAAAAGATTTAAGGGTGGCAATTTTGCAACAGAAAAGCTTCAAAAACAGACTCCAATGAGAGACTGCTGAGCTTGAATTAATATGCAAACCAGATACAATTAACTTGGGTTTGAATAGAGACTGGGCGTGGCTGGGTCATTACACATATTGAATCTATTTCCCTAAGGTAAGTATCCTCACACCTTCTTGTCAACTGTCTAAATGGGCCATCTTGATTATCACTACCAAAGTTTTTTCCTCCTGCTGATAATAGCTCATCTTAACTAATTAACCTCTCACAGTTTGTATGGCAACTTCCAACTTATCTGTATGTGTATATATATATATATCTTCTTACTATATGTTCCATTCTATGTATCCAACAAAGTGGGCTGTAGCCCACGAAAGCTTATGCTCTAATAAATTTGTTCGTCTCTAAGGTGCCACAAGTCCTGCTGTTCTTTTTGCGGATACAGACTAACACGGCTGCTACTCTGAAACCTGTCTTGGTATAGTTATGCCCCTACAAGAAAAGAAAGAAGCTACCCAGGTGAAAGGCACCTGTACAGCAGTATAGCTGGGTCTACGCAAGGGCTGCTCCGATTTAACTAGTTCTGGAGGAAAACACCCTCTTCCCCCTGGTGGAAATAGTCAAATCAGTGGGGGAAAAAACTGTAGATGTGGCCTAAGCCAAGAGACAACTGGTGCAGATAGACAGGATCCTGGTGAGACACTAGCTTCACTGACCTGATGAGTAGAAATTATGAGGCTAAGTAGCTCTAATTTACTCAGTTAATGGCCCATCATTGTAATTTTCAGCCCCTCAGTCCTGTCGCTGTCCTGACATAAACTAACAGATCTCTGTGCCGAGGCTTGGCACCATTTAATTTTTATTTTTTTATAATCTTGACAGATAATATCGATGTTGATTCTCAAGCACTTTTTTCAACTGTTAGTTATTTAAATGTTCACAGTTGTGGGAAATCCTGGAGGGGGCAGACAATAAAACAGTAGATGTTGAGATTCAAAAAGTTAAAGCTACCTAACTGGTGCCCCGCTCTAACTCCAGCTTCACAACACATTTTAAGGTAGGACTCTAACGAGCTCTCAAGGAGCATTTTTCTTACTTTGCCTGTCTGTACATTTCAATTACTATTGATGGAAATAGTCTGTCCTTGGTTTGTGTGTGTCTGGCGAAACTGACATTTACTGATATGAAACAACATTTACAGATAAGCAAAGTAAGAAAAATGGTCCTTGAGAACAGATTAAAGTCCCGCCTTCTGAATGTGTATGAAACGTGTTGTAAAGCTGGAAATCAAAAGAGATGCAATGACAAGGAACCGGAAATAATTCAGCAAAACACCTCCCTGTAAATGATTCAGCAAAATGCCCCACATTTTAAAATCTCACCCCATGCCCCCAAGGGCGTGAAATATACACTGCTATATAAACCAGCCTGAATACAAGAGTTCATTAGATAAGGAACAGACTGTTCACTGATGCTCAAGAGCCTTTGTTTAATCCAGGTTGTAGCTTCAAAGTGATCGTGGCCCACTTGCATTGTATGTAAGAGAGCAGTATGACTGCTCAGAGCTCCAGTATGAAACTGCAGAAAAACCTGAGAGTCTCTGGATTAAGTTTAGAAGTGTGAGCAACAAAGATGATGTCCTGGTGGGAGTCTGCTATAGACCACCGGACCAGGGGGATAAGGTGGACGAGGATTTCTTCTGGCAACTAACAGAAGTTACTAGATCACAGGCCCTGGTTCTCATAGGAGACTTCAATTACCCTGATATCTGCTGGGAGAGCAGTACAACGGTGCACAGACAATCCAGGAAGTTTTTGGAAAGTGTAGGGGACAATTTCCTGGTGCAAGTGCTGGAGGAACCAACTAGGGGCAGAGCTCTTCTTGACCTGCTGCTCACAAACAGGGAAGAATTAGTAGGGGAAGCAAAAGTGGATGGAAACCTGGGAGGCAGTGACCATGAGATGGTCGAGTTCAGGATCCTGACACAAGGAAGAAAGGAGAGCAGCAGAATACGGACCCTGGACTTCAGAAAAGCAGACTTTGACTCCCTCAGGGAACTGATGGGCAGGATCCCCTGGGAGAATAACATGAGCGGGAAAGGAGTCCAGGAGAGCTGGCTGTATTTTAAAGAATCCTTATTGAGGAACAAAGCCTCCCGATGTGTAGAAAGAATAATAAATATGGCAGGCGACCAGCTTGGCTTAACAGTGAAATCCTTGCTGATCTTAAACACAAAAAAGAAGCTTACAAGAAGTGGAAGATTGGACAAATGACCAGGGAGGAGTATAAAAATATTGCTCGGGCATGCAGGAGTGAAATCAGGAAGGCCAAATCACACTTGGAGATGCAGCTAGCAAGAGATGTAAAGAGTACCAAGAAGGGTTTCTTCAGGTATGTTAGCAACGAGAAAAAAGTCAAGGAACGTGTGGGCCCCTTACTGAATGAGGGAGGCAACTTAGTGACAGAGGATGTGGAAAAAGCTAATGTTCTCAACGCTTTTTTTGCCTCTGTCTTCATGAACAAGGTCAGCTTCCAGACTACTGCACTGGGCAGCACAGCAAGGGGAGGAGGTGACCAGCCCTCTGTGGAGAAAGAAGTGGTTCAGGACTGTTTAGAAAAGCTGGACAAGCACAAGTCCATGGGGCTGGATGCGCTGCATCCGAGGGTGCTAAAGGAGTTGGCGGATGTGACTGCAGAACCATTGGCCGTTATCTTTGAAAACTCATGGCAATTGGGGAAGGTACCGGATGACTGGAAAAAGACTAATGTAGTGCCCATCTTTAAAAATGGGAAGGAGGAGGATCCGGGGAACTACAGGCCAGTCAGCCTCACCTCAGCCCCTGGAAAAATCATGGAGCAGGTCCTCAAGGAATCAATTCTGAAGCACTTAGAACAGAGGAAAGTGATCAGGAACAGTCAGCATGGATTCACCAAGGGCAAGTCATGCCTGACTAACCTAATTGCCTTCTATGACAAGATAACTGGCTCTGTGGATGAGGGGAAAGCAGTGAACACTTACTTACAAAGGAAAGCCAGGTAATAGTAATGGGGGATTCAATCAATAGACATCTAAACAGCTGAGTTTGTGATGACTGGGAGAACCGCATGGTAAATTGCCTGCCTGGTGCAAAAGTTGCAGCTCTCACGAGACATCCAGACAGACTTATGTGCAGTGCTGTGGTATGTAACTTAGCGTTTAAATCGGCCTCTGTACGAGATAGCTAATGTGACAGTGAATTTTTAAAAAGTCTCCAGATGTGATCCCTGGTAAGCCTGAGTTCAGTACCAGGCAAATTGTTGAAACTATAGGAAAGAACAGAATTATCAGACACCAATCCACTAGAATTCTTTGAGGGGGTCAACAAGAATGTGGAGAAGGGTGATCCAGTGGATATTGTTACCTCAAGGGGAATAATGTAATTCTTCAAAAGGGAAAACTCTAGAAATGGTAGAGGAGGGGGACATAGAAAAGGAAAACCCCTTTTCTCAGAAGGGCAGACTCGACTCTCTTCCGTGTCTGTCACCAGTTAGATTAGCTGACAATAGATGTGTCCCTCCCTCCCTATGTGGTACAGTGAAAATAAAGAGAAGACAAAGTAATATAGTACAAACAAAGGTAAGCGTATTAAGGGCAAAGGTACAGAAACTGGGTAAAATGGGGGGAGAAATAAAAGCATAAACAAACAGTGAATCAGTGACTGGTTTAGGAGCTTGAAGCTCAGACCCACAAAACATCCCTTGGTATTTGAGAAAACAACAAATGATACCCCAATAAAGAAGCCTTTCCCTACTATTTCTAGGCACAGTGGACACAATATACGGATGTGAGGCTCAGGACCTTCTGGTTTTAATGAAATCCAACATCAAGTATAAGAACTGTGACCCTTGGACTCCATCTTTGTAAGCTGACTTGTTTACAGTTAAGACACTGGATTCCCCTGGCTCAAACCGGATAGAACCAGCTTTTCCCGCCAGAGCCAGCCCCAACATTCTATTCCCTCAGAGCTCTCCCTGCCATAGAGACTGTAGGAGATCTTGTTCAGCGTCTGCGCGGGGCTGTCCGTTCCAGTGGCAGCACGTGTACGGTCGGGTCTTCCCACCGCTCCAGAGCCAGTGGGAAGAACACCGTCCATCCCGTAGCGAGACTGTGTCCTCCATCATGCACCACAGGGGCAGCAGGAGCTATGTTTTTAGCTGCCTCAATTCTGCTTTAATTGGGTACTGCCTATGAGCCTTGTGAGTTGTGAGTTGGTCCTCCTACAACTATAGGCTCCATGTTTACTATCCTACAATCTTGTTTATCTGTTGCCCAAACTTCAGGGTGAAGGGAACACAGTGTCTCCACTGGACTTCCCCCCCACTCTGGTATTATTGCCTTACTACTGGCAATCATGGCTATATTTTGAGATGGTCTTTCCTGCTTGGACCCTCCAGCCCATTCAATGCTGCTGGCTCTGGGGTTGATTACCACTCCTCCCCCCCCCCCCACCCCCAGTTCCTTAAGGAGATCTATGCCGCAATTTGTGTCTCCCTGCTTGGGGCAAACCCAGATTTGACTTACATATGATTTGACGGGTAAGGGGGAGGTCTTGGCTGGTTATCGATATTGAGGCTTCCATGTCTATTAACATACTGCACGGTCGGCCCCCCACTCGTGCGTTAAGAAACATCCTGGGGTCCCAGCCACGGATGCTGCTGTTACCTATTTGCTAGCCAGTAGTTTGAGCAAAAAGAGGAGGGACCTGAGGGTGACTATGAGGGGATTCCTGCTGTGGCTCCTGCTGCCCTTGTGGTGCATGATGGAGGATGCAAGTAGCGTGCTGTGTGAAAGGGAGGACTGGGAATGGGTCACTAACCCCCCCTCCTCCGGTTTTGCTTTGCTTTAATTGCCGTACTAAAGAAATGCTTAGCTTTTGCAGGACACATGCAGTACCAGTAAACCAGTCTGGCCAGAGGTAAAGGTAGAGCTATGGTTAGGACATGAGCAGTCAGAACATAAGACGATTCAAATAAAATCATACACTGATGATTATGTCAATAGGGAGACTAGTATCATCACAATTCTAATAACAGCTGACTGCCCAGTTGTTCGTTGGTGTCAAGTGTCAGAAATTATGGAATTTTATGGAAGCATTTGGCGGGAAACATGGAATTGCATGGAATCCCCACTTATAATGAAAGACACTATCAAACCACGTTGTGGCCCTCTCAGACGGACAGTGTCTAAATTAATGCAACCAGCATCCAGATTACCTTTAAAGGCGGAGAGCTGCATACTAATAGTGAAGGGGAAAACAAGGCTTTCCCTCATTTAAACATAATTACCTTGCATACTGCAACAATACAGGCATTGAACAAAACACACAGGCCTCTGTGCTGGAATTTGTGTGGGACTATGTAGCGAAGAAACCAAGTACTCATAAAAGGTCATGTGCCAATTATACCAGCACAGTGCCTGTGGAGGTTGGGCCTGTTGACTCTGTGTGGGGCCTACCACTTAAGGCACGGACGAGGTAACCCTGGGAGCATGGTGGACATTTGTTGAACAATGGCCCAAACTAGAATGTCCACAGCTGGGAACAATTAACTGAGTTATCAAAGACAGGGTGGAACCACCAGACTGTGTGTTATGCCCTGAACAAATTCCTCTTCCAGAGCCAGGATTGGTAATGATAGGACCAACGTTACCAGTCCTCACCTCGGTCCTGTTACGAATTACACCTGGTAGGACACGCATATAACTGCTGCGAATTATACCTCGTAGGACACGCACACAAATGCTGCGAATTACACCTGATAGGACACGCACACCAATGCTACGAATTACACCTGATAGGACACGCACACCAATGCTACAAATTACACCTGATAGGACACGCACACCAATGCTGCGAATTATACCTGATAGGTCACGCACAGTTCAAATCTAGGCTGAGGCACAGAAACAAAGTCCACAACTGCAGAGTTCCCAAAAGACACTAAGTTTATTATTTAATAATAATTATTAATAATAAATAAGTTTATTTATTATTAGCGTGGTGCCCCCCTGCTAGCCAGGAGGGGACCCTGAATACAGATTGTACAAAGGTTATATACTTTTTAGCAAAGCATGTTGCCCTCGTGCATCGGAAACCTTAGCCAATAAACAAACCCTTTTCTTATCTACCACCTATCCCTGCTTGGTGCATTCCTCGGGCTATACCAATATGTTGATTACACAGCATGGTCCTAAAGCCATGCATCAGTAACCTTTATTATCAGGATGGGAGGCCTCACATCAAGGCCAAGAGAGAGGGAGTTAGAGACTGACAAAAACCAGATACTGAGAGTCAAGGCAGGCTGGAGACAAGGAGGAGGATTTTCACAGGGATTCAGTATCTAAGGATTACTCCTCCTGGTGTATGATGTGCTGGCATTTAGACAATGGTGGGCCCCAAACCAAAATGGAGTCACATGTGCTAACTTTTCCTTAACAGTCCTCACCACACCTACAGGGTCGAGCTGCACATCCCCTCAGAGAAAGTAAATAGACAATGTGCAAGGGTCAGGCCTCGAATGGGTAGGAACATTACTAGCCTGACAAATCAAATTGGTGAGCGCCTAACTAGACAGAGAAGGGGGTTAGTAGATACTATTGCAGGGTGGTTTGGTGCACGTAACTCTGTTGGCAACATCTATGCCATAGCACACCAAGCTGAGAGGAGGAACTGACTTGAGTCAAGGCTGGCAGATGTCATAATATCTAATGCCCAGGGAGGATTGGATACTAATAGGGGCAGTCAACTGATCCTAGACAGCTTAAAGGATCTGTCAAACTCTGTATCCACCTCATTGGATATAACAAATTACCTGGGTCAAGAATTCACCAGCCTGTTAATAAATGGTACCAAAATAAAGGAATTGGAGGAAAGTTGTTGGAGAGCAGGGCAAGCATATGCATCACCACACAAGGAATTGTAACCGATCTCCTGGACAGCCGGGTCCACCCAGCCCTTATGGAAGTGGTGGGACCCCATCTCCCCAGTACCTCTCGATGGGAATGGGGAAACAGAGAATCAATGAGAGTCCAAAGACTGGTTTGGAAAGGTCACAGCATAATCTTCAGTCTCCTAGTGCTTCTGGGAATCCCTCACTCACAATGAGCTAGAATGGTGACCTCTCTGCCAATATGGAGGAGCGGTCATGTTACTAAAATAGAAGAGATTGCATATTCTGAGGTCGCGGGGAAAGCATTGTACCCTAGTGAATGTTGCCCCCACTCTGATAAGGAAATTCTATGTATATGCCCTTATAATGTTCTAACAAATCTGTCTAGGTTCGAGGTGCCTGTCACTGAGAAACAGGTGCACACGGAGCTGGTCCAGATGAATGGTACCTACTGGTGTGTGACTGCCCAGAACCACTCCATCGAGTTAAATGGAAAGCCCTGCCCCTTGACACATCCATCTGTGTGCATGACAATCCCCTGAAGGGCAACCCTGACTGTTGACGGGACAGGGCTCCACCGTACTCCGCCAATGACGGGTAACCTAACATGGGATCCGGAATGGCACTATGGCAGCAAATATCTAGAGGAGGGTCTACAGGCCCTGCAGGCGAAGATCGAGGAGTTGGTGGCCGAGGCCCAGAGACACACTGGGGAAGGCCGTCTGAGGTACACTCAGATAGGGGAGACCATAGATATGGCCGGTGTTAAGTACTCTGAGGCACAGAATCTGGCAGTGGAGGTTAAATCAATGGGCAATGCTATCTCAGGTGATGAGATCCCCTGGGGATGGATCTGGGTGCTATTCTTCCAAATTATGTGGGTAGTGTCCATCCTGACATTCCTGATGGTGCTGATACTTTACCGGCGACTCTGAAGTAAGCTGAAAACGTTAAAATTGTTATATTTGATCTGGGGGGTTAGGGAACCCTTTGGTCAAGAGGAGGGACTGAAGGGCCATAATCCATTTAATGTGGATGTAAAATCTTAACTACAGTTTCTGTTAAGAACTTTTCATATAGGCCTGTATGAGGGCTAGCTAACAGAGAACAATACATGGCTAAGAGAAAGCTGGGGTAAACAGACAACCTTGTGTGTTTCAAGTCAGTGAGCGGAGTCAGCATAACTCCGAATGTAATTGAGTGTCCTGATCGTGAGTTATAGACACATGAAGTGCTGAGAAAGGCCTCAAAGTTAACTCCCTAATGCAGGGAGAAGATAGTGGTACAATACCCCTCAGATTCCAGACAGAGTTAGGGGAGAGGCCTAATATGATTGACATGAGTTATGACATCCTCCCCTCACAGATGTATGCCAATCCTACCCCACAGAAATGCAAGGGTAAAACTATAAACCATTGTTATGGTTAAGTACTAATTACTGCTTTTTTGTTTTAAATCTCCAGGAATGTATCTGTTGGCCAACAGAGGGCTGCTACCTCATTCCCCTGGACCCCAAAATTAGGATTTAACCTATACATTTTCATAGAAATAGTTTAAGAGTAATTACCTGTGTTTTAGCAATATGTTAATTTGAACCATGGGCGGAGCCATTATGTAATCTTTTAGACCATTGGCTTATTGTGCTTATCTTGTCTTGCTGCTAGAACCTATCCAGGGGCTTGGAAGATCCCATTCCCGTTGCTTCTCTCCGCCCAATGAACACCCTATATAATCTATTGTAATCAATTGTTCTGCAGTGTCTCTGAGCCTGATAAGCAAAGTGACACTCCGCCAGCGCTGTGCGTAATAAACTCCTGTGCTTGACTCTACACAGTGTCCATTTCTGTTCATTCAAACACCCTAATGAGTATTTTATTTAAAAAGTCATAGTTTTAAAACAAAATAATCCATTTCAGGCTGTACAACAAACACAGGTTTTGTATTTTTTTCTACCACTTTAAAAAACAACAACAACAACCCCACAAACATTTTTAAAAACACAACTCATTTTGCAAAATAAAAACCAAACTGCTTTAAAACCAACTTTTAAAATCCATTTTAAAACACATTTTGCACAGAAACCCATGTTAGTTTGAAACACACCAAACCAATAGTTTGCAGCCATATTCTTTTTTTAAAAAACCCAGCAATATACTTTTTAAAAAAATAAAACACACCTATGTTTTGCACAAACTCACTCCCCCCCAGCAGTTTAAAACACCAAACCAACAGTTGTCAACAAAATACATTTTTAAACACCCACACTTATCTCTAGCTTAGGCCCCTGAATCACTAACAATTTAAACATTAAAGTCAACTCTTTTAAGAAGACAAACAACCCCATTTAAAAAACAAAACAAAACTCTTTTTTTTTTTTTGAGAATAAAAACCAAACTGATTTTTAAAACCAACTTTTAAAAACCATTTTAGGGCCCCCTCCTCTAACATTCCCTTTTGTGATCTGGGGTGGGGGAACTGAGTTGTCCACACAAGTGGGCTGCTTTTGGCTATTTTTTTCCCCCTTTTGTTTAAATACATTTTTCTTTGGGGCCTTCTTAAAGTATTAAACAGTAAATCACCATACATAACAATCCTTAATGTTACTGTACCCATTCCCAAGCGTGGGGCCCCTTGCAGATATCAATGAACGTCTTGGGGCTTGTTTGTTTGTTTTTTAAACATGTTTCTTTCATGCTTAAAGTTTGAGGGTTGTTTTTGAAATAAAATGGGTGTATTACAACCATAGTAAGCACCCGACAAATACCCTCAGCTTTTAAATGTTTGATTGTCTTCAGAGTAAATGCTTGTTCTAAAGTATGGTGGAGGTTAGTGAACCCGTGGAGCATTTCAGTTTTGGGTTAGACTCTTCTTTATTTTTGTAAATATATTATTTTAATAACTTTGAGTTCCTAGAAAGAGTGACCCATAGAGTTCTACCAACACCTGGGGTCATATTTAAACTGTCCAAGAGCATCTGCGAACTCCTGAGGCTTTATTTCATTTCATATTAATCAGAGCTCACCATCCTCACCCACCCACCTCCCTTACAGTGGGTGTACACCCATCAAATGTAATTACTCATCACTGATACGATTAACCCTGATGGCAACAAGGATGGGTAATCTCAGTCACCCTGGCAATTTAGTGGGGGTGTGGTTAAAACCATTCAGTTTAACAGGGTGGGTCAACTCTATTGTACTCAAACACATATCTGAACAATCCCTGTTTTTTTTTAATTGTAAACAGATTTTTGGGGGTGCCCCCCCACATGATTCTACAACATACATTTCAGCTTTTTGCTGTAAATGGGTCTCTTTTACACAAAGACAACAGATCACACTGCAATAAAGACAGGTACCATTATTTAGTAAGGACAGCATGGCCAAATAGTGATATTATATAATATATATTTTCGGAGTTAAAAACAGGGAGCATACCTCCTCTTGCCGTCCAGCAGAAATTCAATTCAAGATAGTTTCCACTGAAAGAGGACTGAAGTTTTTATACCATCCTAACTCTTTGTTTCAAACAGACTTCAAAAGTCTGTAGTTAGCAGGTTGATTCGATCACCACAACTCTGAATTAATACATACTTAAGGACTTTAGGACCCTGTAGAGAGGTTAGCCAGGCTCGTCTCCCACTGCCTCACTAAATTGGGGAATAGGTCTTGCGGGGAATTAGTCCGGCCGCAGGAGTCTTCCTCTGTGGCCTTTGTGAAGGTAGAAATAAACACAGTAAGCCCAGGTCCTACGTCAGGGTGGGGCACTGGTGAGTCAGGCACTCAGGCAGGAGCTGAGCAACAACAGTATATAATAGCAAGCCCAGGCCCGAGGTGTCAAAGGGCCTGGGAGAGTGGGAGACCGCTACCCGCGAGTTGGGTGGCAGGGGGGACGCAGGCCCTCCCACTCCACTGCATCCCAGCCCGGGGCCCTAGCAGCGGCAGAAGACCGGCTGCTGCGTCAGTGGGGATCCTGGCCACAACACACTGACATGGGTTCTGGTAGTGCTGCAGCCAGACTAGTGTAGGCTGCCCCCGGGCTACTTCCAGACTCCCCCTCTTAAGGTACCTGGGTCTGGGTGGTGTCCTCAGGGAAGTCCAGCACCATGGGTTCCTCGGGATAGCTGGCGAGGGGTAGACTCAGCAACTCCTCCAGGTAGCTGGCACGGGGGCAGGCTCAACAACTCCTCCACGTAGCTGGCGCAGGGCAGGTCGGGCCAGTCCTTGGGTTTACCGCAGGCTGCTGTGGTTTCCCAATTGTGAGCTAGGTCGGAGGCGTTTGGCCTCTCCAGCGGCTGCTCTCTCAATGAGCTCTGGGGTGCCACACCTGACCCTCTGGAGGGCTCAGAGCTCCCTGGCTCCGCCCACTCTGGTGCCCGGAGGGACTCGTCTCTCTCCGGGGTGGCAGGGAACCACACCGCCTCAACCCCCCTCAAGTCTGGCTCCCGCTCGTCGGGGCCAGACTCTTCTATACCTCCTAGGTGGGACAGAAAGTCTGCATTTGCGTGCTCTTTACCAGCCCTATGCCGGATGGTGAAAGCATAGGGCTGTAACGCCAGGTACCAGCACAGTAATCTAGCGTTGTTGTTTTTCATTTTGGTTAACCACTGGAGTGGGGCATGGTCTGTGCCTAGTGGAAATGAGGCCCCAAGAAGGTAGTACCCCAGGGCATCACAGGCCCATTTCACCGCAAGTGCTTCTTTCTCTATAACCTCGTAGTTCTTCTCGCGTTTGTAACGATACTGGTTCTGGTGGGACCCAACTGAGAGTGCCAAGTCAGGACAAATTGCTTAAAGCAGGGCAGATACAGCCCAAGGCTGAAGTTCCTTTACTAGCAAGGCAAACTAAACCAGCCCAACAGAGAAGACTTCACCCCACTGGCTAACCACAAGTCACACAAGCAATTCCGTTAGACATCCGATGAAGTGAGCTGTAGCTCACGAAAGCTTATGCTCAAATAAATTGGTTAGTCTCTAAGGTGCCACAAGTACTCCTTTCCTTAGACACTCCAGTTTCCCAGTATCACCACCAGTGCCACTCGTTATGGGGACAAATGGTTATGAAAACCAATACCCCAGTAAAAGAAAAAAGGTTCTCTCGGTCCCAAAGGACCAAGCCCCAGACCCAAGTCAATATACAAATCAGATCTTACCCACAAATCATGCTGTTGCCAATCCTTTAGAATCTAAAATCTAAAGGTTTATTCATAAAAGGAAAAAGATACAGATGAGAGCTAGAATTGGTTAAATGGAATAAATTACATACAGTAATGGCAAAGTTCTTGGTTCAGGCTTGTAGCAGTGATGGAATAAACTGCAGATTTAAATCAAGTCTCTGGAGTACATCCACAGCTGGGAGGGGTCATTCAGAGCTTCAGTTTGTAGCAAAGTCCTTCCAGAGGTCAGAAGCAGGATTGAAGACAAGATGGGGGAGCTGCAGCAGCTTTTTATAGTCTCTTGCCATGCAGTCTCTGCTTTCTTTGTCCAAAGACAAGCTGCCCATCACATGGCCTGGAAAAACCTCAGAGTTCTGTCCATAGGCATGTCCCTGCATGCCTTGCTGAGTCACAAGGTGCCTTCTCTCAATGGGTCAGTTCAATAGCTGATGGTCCTTAATAGGCCATCAAGCAGGCTAGGCAGAGCTGACACCAACGTGCCTGGGGTGTCACCCAGAAGCATAGCACAAGTTTGAAAGACAGACAGTATAGAGCCAATACTTATGACTTTAAGCACAAAAATGATGCATGCATACAGATAGAAAATCATAACCAGCAAACCATAACCTTGTCCATAGACACCTAACACAACCACCTGTGTACAATATTTACTGCAAATATATAACAGTGGGAGCAACAGTGATCTATATGGTTACACATTATGTCAATAACGTCACACCCCCAATGCAAAATTGATGCAGGAAGGGATGACACAAACATCACTGACTGCATCCCAAGAGCTTTCCATCCTCGGTTGTCTTACCTCAGCTAGTATTGGGTTAGAAGCTGTACCAGTGTATAACAGAAATGGTTCATTAAAGTCATGTTCAATAACATGATTGAATCTCTTTACAAACTCAAGGTAAAACTTGAATGGAACAATAGTGGATTGGATCTGCTCTTGCAGCATGGTTCCTGTATGTCTCATGTGATCTTGCCAAGAGCTAAAGAACATAGCTACTTTATCCATACAAGCTTTGGCAAATGTTTGGAACCCAATAAACATCAAGTTAATGTAGATATTACTGTTGTTTATAGTACAGGAATCTTGGCATTTAGCCGTGAAAGCAATATGGTAGTGTGCCTCAGTTTCCCGTTTCTTACAGCACATTAGGCTTGGAATGTCTTTTCCCCTGTGTCAGAGGAACAGCCGTGTTAGTCTGTATTCGCAAAAAGAAAAGGAGTACTTGTGGCACCTTAGAGACTAACCAATTTATTTGAGCATGAGCTTTCGTGAGCTGAGCTGTAGCTCACGAAAGCTCATGCTCAAATAAATTGGTTAGTCTCTAAGGTGCCACAAGTACTCCTTTTCTTTTTCCCCTGTGAAAAGTTCCAATACTGTTTACAGGTGTGAAACATTAGTATAACAAGGCCCTTTAACATAAAGTGTGTTCTGATGTATCGCTTTTAACACATTCAAGGGATTTTCCAAAAGATTATGCACATTGTACATTTTTTTCAGTTTTTGGTAATAGCAACACAATAGTTACACAAATTACCATTAGCAATAACAATAAATTCATTGCAAGTATCCATTTACAATCATTTTTGTCATGCCACACCTTCGGCTCAATGCCATTGGGGTTTTGGCATTTTAGGGATAACCTGTGGTTTCCCTTTGCAAAATCAAGTTCTCTTTTTCCTCCTTGTCCTGAAGGATCAAACCCTGATTTGTCTTGCTTAACAGAATTCATTGGCTGATTGGGTGTGCTCTCTTTGCTAACAGCTATTAGCAAGTCTTTTTTCTCCCTGCCAGCCAGGTAATTTGCATTAACACAGACACTAGCTTTTAGATTCTTAGCTGCTACCAATTTCAAGACTGGACACTCATTCTTCCCTTTAGCCCAGGGGTTCTCAAACTGGGGATCAGGACCCCTCAGGGGGTCGCGAGGTTATTACGTGGGGGGTTGTGAGCTGTCAGCCTCCACTCCAAACCCTGCTTTGCCTCCTGCATTTATAATGGTGTTAAATTTATTTAAAAGTATTTTTCATTTATAAGGAGGGTGGGGTCACACTCAGAGGCTTGCTATGTGAAAAGGGTCACCAGTACAAAAGTCTGAGAACTTGTGCTTTAGCAGGATTGGGTTCTTTTCCCCCACACCTTTTTCCTAGAAGGTTGAAAACTGAAACTTCCTGCTTACAGGAATTTGTGTTTACCAACTGCAGACCCTGAAGCAGATTTCTCACTTAGAGAATCAGCATGGAGACATTCCTGTTCCAACACCATTGTCTTCCCAATAAGTTGGCCAAACACAGCCACTTGGTCATAAGGAATTTAAACTGCCCTAACAGCTTTTACTCCACCTGAGACCTTCTCAAAGCTATCCACACTGGATCTTTCAAAAGGAAAGTCAGTGGATCCATTCACAACAGAAAATGTTTGGCTGTTAGGAATTGAAACTTCCTTGATTAAAGCACTTTCACACCCTTCAACCACAGCAAACTGCTTGCACAGGTTACTATGAGGATTTCTTTCTTTAGGAGCTTCTCTAAGCAACATTTCACCCTTCACTGAAATTCTGCCCTTACCCTCTTCACCTAGGACTTTTTCTAGAATCTAAAATCAAAAGGTTTATTCATAAAAGGAAAAATATATAGATGAGAGCTAGAATTGGTTAAATGGAATCAATTACATACAGTAACGGCACAGGTCTTGGTTCAGGCTTGTAGCAGTGATGGAATAAACTGCAGGTTTAAATCAAGTCTCTGGAGTACGTCCACAGCTGGGATGGGTCATTCAGTCCTTTGTTTCAGAGCTTCAGTTTGTAGCGAAGTCCCTCCAGAGGCAGGGCCGGCTCCAGGCACCAGCTTTCCAAGCAGGTGCTTGGGGCGGCATTTAGAATGGGGCGGCAGTCCGTGTCCTGCTGAGGCAATTCGGCGGCGGCTCCGCCACTCTTCCCGCTGCAGTGGCTTTCGGCGGCAGCTCTGCCGCTGTTGTGGTGGTGGCAATTCGGCGGCAACTGCT
This sequence comes from Caretta caretta, assembly GCF_965140235.1. Lineage (NCBI taxonomy): Eukaryota > Metazoa > Chordata > Testudines > Cheloniidae > Caretta > Caretta caretta. The sequence continues at coordinate 18,691,229 of NC_134225.1, forward strand.
TAGGGCGGCAAAATTGGCAGAGCCGCCCCTGTCCAGAGGTCAGAAGCAGGATTGAAGACAAGATGGAGGAGCTGCAGCAGCAGATTTTTATAGTGTATCTGCCTTCCCTCAATGGGTCAATTCAATAGCTGATGGTCCTTAATGGGCCATCGAGCAAGCTAGGCAGAGCTGACACCAACGTGCCTGGGGTGTCATCCAGAAGCATAGCACACGTTTGAAAGACAGACAGTATAGAGCCAATACTTATGACTTTAAACACAAAAATGATGCATGCATACAGATAGCATAATCATAACCAGCAAACCATAACCTTGTCCTTAGCACCTTACATGACAACCTTTGTACAATATTTGCTGAAAATATATAACAGTGGTTGCAACAGTGATCTATACGGTTACAAATTATGTCAATAACATCACATGGGGGAATAATTTCTGGCTAAGATATAAGACCGGGTGGTCTTCTCCATCGATTTCTTGGGACAGGATGGCCCCGATCCCCACCTCCGAGGCATCCTTGTGGAGGATGAAGTCACTGTCAAAGTCCGGGCTATATGGGACCGGCTCCCAGCAGAGGCACTCCTTGAGTGTCTGGAAGGCATCTCCACATTCTTGGATTCACAGCACGCGCCGGGGGCTGTCCTTAGTCAAAAGCCCTGTCAAGGGGGCTACGATGGAAGCGAACTGGGGGATGAATCGCTGCAAGTAGCCGGTGAGCCCCAGGAATTGTCACACTTGGTGTTTCATGGTGGGTGGCAGGCAGGTTGCCAGTACTTGAACTTTCCCCACAAGGGGTTTCATCCGTCCTTCCTCTATGGTGTATCTGTATCTTTGGTTGCCTCTTTCCATCCAATGTGGCCCTTTTTTGGACTGGCCGTTAGTCCTGCCTTTCGCAGGGATCTCAGGACCGTGGCTACGTGTTCCAGGTGGTCCTCCCACCGGTGGCTGTAGACTACCACATCATCCAAATACGCCGCTTCATAGTCTTGATGGGGCCATAGAAGGCAATCTATTAGTCGTTGGAACATCTCCAGGGCCCCATGGAGGCCAAAGGACAGCCAGGTAAATTGGTAAAGTCCCGTTGGGGTGGCGAATGCCGTCTTCTCCTTAGAGATGGGGTCGAGCAGGATCTGCTAGTACCCCTTACTGAGGTCAAGGGTGGTGATGAAACGGGCCTTCCCTAAGCGACCAAGCAGTTCATCCACACGGGCCATAGGATATGCATCGAACCTTGAGATCACGTTGACCCACCGGAAGTCTATACAGAAGTGCCTTGTTCCATCGGGCTTGGGTACCAAGACCACCCGACTGCGCCACTCACTCTGCGATGGCTCAATGACTCCTAGAGTTGGCATGGCCTGTACTTCCTCCTCGACCTCCTGCCACATTCGGTGTGGCAGGGGCCTGGTTGTCTCCCAGATTACCTTCCCCGGTTCAGTATGAATGGCATGATGGACCAGGGTCATGTAACCGGATAGGACCATAAAGGTTCTCCTGAAAGCCTGCAGGAGACATTAGGCTTGTGCTTGTGCTGCTCCTCCGCGAGCTGGGGGCCTGTGGGGTCCTCTGTCAGGGGTGTGCCGGGACTCAATTCTGGTTCTGGCAGGTAAAGGTTAATTAATAGGCCCTCTCACTCCCACCGTGGTTTCAATAGATTCACATGATATTGCTGGGTCTTCTTGCACCGGTTGGGCTGGTGGACCTCATAGGTGACAGGCCCGAACTTCGGGCCACCTCATAGGGTCCCTGCCAACGGGCCAGCAGCTTTGATTCGACCAATGGTAGGAGGAGCAGGACCTGACCACCTCGCTCAAAGGCACCAACCTGAGCTTCCTGGTCATAGGTTCATGCCTGGGCTTCCTACATGGCTTTTAAGTTCTCGCGTGCTAGGGCTCCAACCTGAGCGAGGTGCTCCTGGAGCTGGAGGACACACTTCAGGAGGCCCTGGGTTGAAGACGGAGACTGCTCTCATGTCTCCTGCTTTAAGTCTAATAGGCCCCACGGGCGGCGGCCATATAGTTACTCGAACGGGGAAAATTTGTTGATGACTGGGGTACCTCGTGGATTGCCAGCAGTAAGGGCGGGAGTAGCTGGTCCCACCAGCCTAGCTTCTCTGGGGGAATTTGCACAGCATCTCCTTTAGGGTCCAACTGAATCGTTCCACCAGCCCATTAGTCTGTGGGTGGTAGACGGAGGTGCGTAACTGTTTAACTCCCAGTAGCTCGCATACCTGATGCAACAGCTGGGAGGTGAAGTTGGTACCCTGATCCATTAGGATTTCCCGGGGCAGGCCCACTCGAGCGAAGACCTTCACTAGTTTGCTGGCGACAGTTCGGGGGGCAGTGCTCCACAATGGCATGGCCTCGGGAAAATGGGTGGCATAATCAGCAATGACCAGCACATACTGGAATCCCGTGGCACTTCTCAGGAGCAGGCCCACCAGGTCCCTGGCCATCCGCTCAAAGGGCATCTCCACTATGGGCATGGGAACCAAAAGGGCCTTGGGTACCTGTGGGGGAGCCACTAATTGGCACTCCGGGCAGGAGCTACAATAGTTCCTCACCTCCTGGTGAACGCCGGGCCAAAAGAACCGTGTCAAAATCTGGGCGTGGGTCTTTTCATGGCCCAAGTGCCCTGCGGCAGGGATGTTGTGTGCAAGCTTCATTACTGCTCGTCAGTGGCATCGAGGCACCAGCAGCAGGGTCTGTGGTTCTTCTGTGCGGGGATCCCGTTCCACCCGGTAAAGACGGTCATGGCGTAGCTCAAAACAGGACCACTGATTTGCACGATGCGGGTCGATCTCGGCCCCACTGACAGCAGCTAGTTGTTCATAGGCCCGACTAAGGGTGGGGTCTGCTCTTTGGTCACGGCAAAAGTCGGTGTTAAGTCAGAGTTTGACAGCCAGCCCAGGTGGGAGGTCCTCAGATTCCTCAGTCCCTTTCTCGGGGTCCGGGGCCTCCTCCTCCTCTGGTTGGGCCTTGGGGCAATCTCCTTCCAACGGAGAGGTCGAGCGGAGGATCTCCTCAAACGCCTGCCAGTCATGCCCCAGAATCACCCAGGTAGGCTAGTCGAGGAGCCAGACCGATGACCATCCGTCTTGTGACCCCAGCCACCATTAGCAGGATCCGGGCACTGGGGTAGGGCTGCACGTCGCTGTGGATGCATTGCAGCCGGATTGTCCCCAGGTGGGGGTCGCCCTGGGGCCCCAAGGTCTGATGGATTAGCGTCTGGCCACAGCTTGAATCAATCAGGGCTAGGATTGGGTGGTCCCCAACAACTACCGGAACCATGATCTTAGGGCCTTTGGCAGCCGGGTCTCTTCCACACAGACGTGGCCGAACCTGCAGTCCATCTCAGTGCAGTCACGCTGTAAATGTCCATATTTCCTGCATAAAAAACAGGGCCCAAGTTCCGAGCGATCACCCCGGGTGGGGGCTCCCATCGGACCCCTGGTGGGACTCTGATTGATCCTCGAGACACTCAGCATGGGGGGCACAGATCCTTGTCGAGGTGGGAGTTCAGGGCGTCTGGCCCAAAGCCCCGAGCAAGCCTCTTGCCCGTGGGGGAGGCTCCGCACTTTGGTCTGAGTGTCCCCTTTCTTTTCGGGGTTAGGGAGCTCTGGCCCTGGGGGATGCGCTCTGGTAGCTGGCCCCACCAGCGCTTTGGCCACGAGGAAGTCTTCCATCAATGCGACTGTGGCGGCTAGTGTCGCTGGCCGATGGCGAAGCGCCCAGGCCCTTCCTCGCGCCGGGAGGATGTGTATGAACTGTTCTAAAATAATTTGCTCCGTGACCTCATCCGCGGTCCTCCTCTCTGGCTATAGCCACTGCTTGCACGCTTCCTTCAGCTCTTGGGTCTGGTGCCTGTGGGGTAGGTCTGGCTCTGGAACAGCTGCTGAAAGGTTTCTGGGCTGACGTCCAAGGCATCCAGGATTGCTGCCTTTACCTGGCTAGTCCCTTGCATCCTCCGTAGACAGCCCACTGTATACTGTTTGGGCTGTCCTGGTCAAGTATGGGGCCAAAAGAGTGGCCCATTGGCTCACAGAGGTCGAGGGATCATGCCCAGGTTCTCCACCACGTGTAGAGAGGTTAGCTGGGACTCATCTCTCTCTGGGGCAGCAGGGAACATCACCGCCTCACTAAATTCGGGAAGAGGTATTGCAGGGAATTAGTCCGGCCGTGGGTGTCTTCCTCTGCGACCTTTGTGGGGGCAGAAATAAACATAGTAAGCCCAAGTCCTAGGTCAGGGCAGGGCAATGGTGAGTCAGGCCCTCAGGCAGGAGGAGGGTAACCAGCTGCCATTTCATAGATGAGGATGCCCAGAGCCCACCAGTCCACAGCCTTGTTATAACCCTGCCCAGGGAAAGCAGGCCAGGGTCACTCACCAAATATTTGGGAACCGGAAGGAACCACCTGGTGGCCAGGGATCAGCTAGAGATCAAGCAGCAGACAGGCCCGCCCCAGCGTACCTTGCTGAGGATGATCTCGGGGGCCAGGTATTCCGGGGTCCCACACAGAGTCCAAGTTCGGCCTTTCACCCGCTTGGCAAAACCAAAATCCGCCACCTGGAGCCCATCATCTCAGGCATTGGCACCCTGACAGCAGGATTGTCTGGCTATGTAGACTCCCTCCTCAGGCCCTACGCTACCAGCACTCCCAGCTACCTTCGAGACACCACTGACTTCCTGAGGAAACTTCAATCCATCGGTGATCTTCCTGATAACACCATCCTGGCTACTATGGATGTAGAAGCCCTCTACACCAACATTCCACACAAAGATGGACTACAAGCCATCAAGAACACTATCCCTGATAATGTCACGGCTAACCTGGTGGCTGAACTTTGTGACTTTGTCCTTACCCATAACTATTTCACATTTGGGGACAATGTATACCTTCAGATCAGCGGCACTGCTATGGGTACCCGCATGGCCCCACAGTATGCCAACATTTTTATGGCTGATTTAGAACAACGCTTCCTCAGCTCTCGTCCCCTAAAGCCCCTACTCTACTTGCGCTATATTGATGACATCTTCATCATCTAGACCCATGGAAAAGAAGCCCTTGAGGAATTCCACCATGATTTCAACAATTTCCATCCCACCACCAACCTCAGCCTGGTCCAGTCCACACAAGAGATCCACTTCCTGGACACTACAGTGCTAATAAACAATGGCCACATAAACACCACCCTATACCGGAAACCTACTGACCGCTATTCCTACCTGCATGCCTCCAGCTTTCACCCTGACCACACCACACGATCCATCGTCTACAGCCAAGCTCTGCGATACAACCGCATTTGCTCCAACCCCTCAGACAGAGACAAACACCTACAAGATCTCTGTCAAGCTTTCTTACAACTACAATACCCACCTGCAGAAGTAAAGAAACAGATTGATAGAGCCAGAAGAGTTCCCAGAAGTTACCTACTACAGGACAGGCCTAACAAAGAAAATAACAGAACGCCACTAGCGGTCACCTTCAGCCCCCAACTAAAACCCCTCCAACGCATTATTAAGGATCTACAACCTATCCTAAAGGATGACCCAACACTCTCACAAGTCTTGGGAGACAGGCCAGTCCTTGCCTACAGACAGCCCCGCAACCTGAAGCAAATACTCACCAACAACCACATACCACACAACAGAACCACTAACCCAGGAACTTATCCTTGCAACAAAGCCCGTTGCCAATTGTGCCCACATATCTATTCAGGGGACACCATCACAGGGCCTAATAACATCAGCCACACTATCAGAGGCTCGTTCACCTGCACATCCACCAATGTGATATATGCCATCATGTGCCAGCAATGCCCCTCTGCCATGTACACTGGTCAAACTGGACAGTCTCTACGTAAAAGAATAAATGGACACAAATCAGATGTCAAGAATTATAACATTCATAAACCAGTCGGAGAACACTTCAATCTCTCTGGTCACGCAATCACAGACATGAAGGTCGCTATCTTAGAACAAAAAAACTTCAAATCCAGACTCCAGCGAGAAACTGCTGAATTGGAATTCATTTGCAAATTGGATACTATTAATTTAGGCTTAAATAGAGACTGGGAGTGGCTAAGTCATTATGCAAGGTAGCCTGTTTCCTCTTGTTTTTTCCTACCCCCCCCCCCAGATGTTCTGGTTTAACTTGGATTTAAACCTGGAGAGTGGTCAGTTTAGATGAGCTATTACCAGCAGGAGAGTGAGTTTGTGTGTGTATGGGGGTGGGGGGGATGTGAGAAAACCTTGATCTATGCAGGAAATAGCCCGACTTGATTATGTAAAGAGTTGTCACTTTGGATGGGCTAGCACCAGCAGGAGAGTGAATTTGTGTGGGGGGGTGGAGGGTGAGAAAACCTGGATTTGTGCTGGAAATGGCCCACCTGTTGATCACTTTAGATAAGCTATTACCAGCAGGACAGTGGGGTGGGAGGAGGTATTGTTTCATATTCTCTGTGCGTATATAAAGTCTGCTGCAGTTTCCACGGTAAACATCTGATGAAGTGAGCTGTAGCTCACGAAAGCTCATGCTCAAATAAATTGGTTAGTCTCTAAGGTGCCACAAGTACTCCTTTTCTTTTCACAGAGAGGAGAGAAGCTGGATCAGCCCGGGGGCTGTGACAGCAGGAGGGGAAGGGAGGAAGCAGATGACTGATGTATTCTGACCGTGTTATGTTTCTGGGGGTGTCTTGGCTTTGGGAAGGGGATGGCAGCAGAGAGAGACTTAGACAGGCAGGAGATCACTGCAGGGAGCCAGGAGCCAGCGCTGGGATGGGGACGGGAAGGAGTGGGAGAGGGGCGGCAGCGTCACCTCGATGTAGCCCTGCTGGTCCATCAGGAGATTCTCTGGCTTCAGGTCTCGGTAGATGAGATCCAGCGAGTGCAGATACTCGAAGGTCAGGACAATCTGAACAGCGTAGAACCAGGTGTGAGGTTCACTGCAATGAGGTGGGAGGAGAACGTGGGCATCCCGGGCCAGATCCGCCCCCTCTCAGCCAGCCCAGCACCCTCGGTCCCCTGCCGCCCCCACCTTCATCTTCCTTATAGATCCCCACGCAAGATGCCCCAACCCTTATCGGCCCGGTGGTCCAATCTGCCCAAGCCAGACCACTAGCCCTAGTACACACATCCCACCCACCATTGCTAGACCCCTGACTCCATCCAGCCTGGCAACCCAGGGCAAGCCCCTCCCAGACCAGCGTCTCGCCCCTAGACTCAATACAGACACCCATGGACCCCCAGCTCCTTCCAGCATGACTCCATCTAGCCTGGCATCTCTGCCACTGACTGTGGCTAATGCTGGCAGAAGACCTCAGCCGCTCTCCCCATGGGGAATCCCTTCCTGACCAGCCCAGCTGGGGATCAGGTCACACCCTGCAGTAGGAGGATCAAAGCCAGCGTTGCTGCAGATGCTGCTAGTGGATAAAAGGTCTAGTTCTCTACTGAACTCAATCCCAAATTTACAGCTGTGGAAACTGAGGCACAGAGTGATTCTCCCCCCTTCCCACAAGGAGTGAATGGCGGAGGCAGGAATAGGACGCAGGAGTCCCGACTCCCAGTCCCTCTGCTCTAAGTGCTAGATCCCACTGTCCTCCCTGAACCAGGGATACAACCCAGGAGTCTAACCGCCACCCAGCTCTAACCATTAGCGACACTGTCCCCAACATCGGCTCCCGTGGCAACACTCACCTGAACCTCCCGATCCGCCGTAGGTGGGAGAACATCTCCCCGCCCAGGATATATTCCATCACCATGTATAGATTGGAGTTATCCTAGAAGGAAATGCAGCAGAAACTGAGGGCAAGGCATGGAGCCACTCCGGCCCCCCGTCAGTGCCTGTGACACCGGGATGAAGCTGCTCACCACACCCCTGCTCCTTTATTAGCCCCGTCCTTTTCAGGGCACTAACCCCACATGCCTCAAGGGAGCCTGATGCACTGGCCTAGCTTCCCCATAGCACACAATGCAGTGCACCCGCTGTCTGGGCAATAACAGCCTACTACTGCCACCAGCTGCTGCTGTTACTCCTTTGGCTCAAGGGCCAGAGGGGTTGCGCCATGGTGCCGAAGGTCCCAGGCACACACCTGCAGTGGGAGTTGCTGCACAGACGCGGCTGGGGAACAGACTCACTAATGAGAGGGCGCAAGCTTTATTTGCTTGGAATATTTCATACTAGAGCCCTAGAAAATTCAACCCCTCCCCTCCTCCGGTTTAGGGGCAGGGATGGGCGGGGACAAGATGGATTTCCCAGCTGCGATGTCTATGATCAAAGGGGAAACCCAACATGCCGCCAGGTCGGACACCCCAAAAGAGCAGAAGCAGGAAGTGAAACTTGTCAAAAGCAGAGTGTGAAATTGACCAGGCTGGCTCCATCCTCTCTCAGGGCTGCAAAGTCAAAGAGCAGCCTCCGAAGTAACTCCGCTGAGCCCAACAAAGCCATTCCGCTAGTGAGACCCGACCTGGCTCAGTGATGAGAACATGAGCACTAAGCACCCGCGCACAAGCCAGCGGCGACCACTGCCCCTGCCCTCGAGCCCTGTATCATTTTCCAGCTAGCCCTGGAAAGAGGGTCCAGCCGGGGCATGGGCACAGCGCCCCATGCTGGATGGTCAGAGACCTTTTTCTGCAGCCACATTAGGAGAGCAGGAGCCAAGAAGCAGAAAGTCACATCCTCACATTCCATCTAAATTATATCAAAACAATGTAATATCGGGCTATTAAGAAGGCTCCTGTCCGAAGAGTGCCCAGCATCACCAGGCAAAGAAACAGATCTTAGGATGCTCAAAGATCACTTAGCAGCAGTGTGGGTGTGAAATCTCTACCTCTTGAGATGGCCCAACCTGATGATCACTTTAGATAAGCTATTACCAGCAGGACAGTGGGGTGGGAGGAGGTATTGTTTCATATTCTCTGTGTATATATAAAGTCTGCTGCAGTTTCCACGGTATGCATCCGATGAAGTGAGCTGTAGCTCACGAAAGCTCATGCTCAAATAAATTGGTTAGTCTCTAAGGTGCCACAAGTACTCCTTTTCTTTTTGCGAATACAGACTAACACGGCTGTTACTCTGATACCTCTTGATTGTTTTCCCTTTCTGGTCCCCGCTTCTCTGTTGTTTATCGGTCTGGTTCTTTGATTGTTTCTGTTATATAACTAATTTTGCCAGGTGTACATCAAAAAAGGTGGCAAGGTACGCCTGGGTAAAGAATTGCTTCACACTATGTTTGGATTGGTCAGAGAATTATTTTGTAATACTTCAGTAAAATGATGGGTTAAGGTAGAGCTAAGCAGGACTCAAGTTTCACTCTATAAACTGGGGTCCAAAAGGAAGTTCTTCGGAACCAGCTCCAGGACACAGCCCAAGATCAGCGCTACCAGACCTCAACACCCTGCCAAGCACACCGTGCAGAAGCTGGAGTCCCAGGATGCCCTGATCCTGACTGGCCAGCAAGGAAAGGTGACCTGCCTTATTGGGAGTGATGGGCATTGTATGAGTAGCATGTGTATTCTCTTCTGGCAACTGTGATGAAGTGGGGGGTTCTCTTGGTTTTTCCTTGTTTTTTTCAATGGTTTGCATGCAGAGGGGGTGGGACTCAGTTTCCCTGCGTGTTACTGGTTGAACGAGGTGATGGGAGAGGGAGTTTCATAGAATCATAGAATATCAGGGTTGGAAGGGACCTCAAAGCAGGACCAGTCCCCAACTAAACCATCCCAGCCAGGGTTTTGTCAAGCCTGACCTTAAAAACTTCTAAGGAAGGAGATTCCACCACCTCCCTAGGTAACGCATTCCAGTGTTTCACCACCCTCCTAGTGAAAAAGTTTTTCTTAATATCCAACCTAAACCTCCCCCACTGCAACTTGAGACCATTTCTCCTTGTTCTGTCATCAGCTACCACTGAGAACAGTCTAGATCCATCCTCTTTGGAACCCCTTTCAGGTAGTTGAAAGCAGCTATCAAATCCCCCCTCATACTTCTCTTCCGCGGACTAAACAATCCCAGTTCCCTCAGCCTCTCCTCATAGGTCATGTGTTCCAGTCTCCTAATCATTTTTGTTGCGCTCCGCTGGACGCTTTCCAATTTTTGCACATCCTTCTTGTAGTCTGGGGCCCAAAACTGGACACTGTACTCCAGATGAGGCCTCACCAATGTCGAATAGAAGGGAACGATCACGTCCCTTGATCTGCTGGCAATGCCCCTACTTATACATCCCAAAATGCCATTGGCCTTCTTGGCAACAATGGAACACTGTTGACTCGTATCCAGCTTCTCGTCCACTGTAACCTCTAGGTCCTTTTCTGCAGAACTGCTGCCGAACCATTCAGTCCCTAGTCTGTAGTGGTGCATGGGACTCTTCCATCCTAAGTGCAGGACTCTGCACTTGTCCTTGTTGAACCTCATCAGATTTCTTTTGGCCCAATCCCCTAATTTGTCTAGGTCCCTCTGTATCGTGTCCCTACCCTCCAGCATATCTACCTCTCCTCCCAGTTTAGTGTCATCTGCAAACTTGCTGAGGGTGCAGTCCACGCCATCCTCCAGATCATTTATAAAGATATTGAACAAAACTGGCCCCAGGACCAACCCTTGGGGCACTCCACTTGATACCGGCTGCCAACTAGACATGGAGCCAGTGATCACTACCCATTGAGCCCGAGGATATAGCCAGCTTTCTATCCACCTTATAGTCCATTCATCCAGCCCATACTTCTTTAACTTGCTGGCAAGAATACTGTGGGAGACCGTGTCAAAAGCTTTCCTAAAGTCAAGGAACAACACGTCCACTGCTTTCCCTCATCCACAGAGCCAGTTATCTCGTCATAGAAGGCAATTAGGTTAGTCAGGCATGACTTGCTCTTGGTGAATCCATGCTGACTGTTTCTGATCACTTTCCCCTCCTCTAAGTGCTTCAGAATTGATTCCTTGCCCTGCTCCATGATTTTTCCAGGGACTGAGGTGAGGCTGACTGGCCCGTTGTTCCCAGGATCCTCCTTCTTCCCTTTTTTAAAGATGGGCACTACAGTAGCCTTTTTCCAGTCGTCCGGGACTTCCCCCAATCACCATGAGTTTTCAAAGATAATGGCCAATGGCTCTGCAATCACATCCACCAACTTCTTTAGCACTCTCGGATGCAGCGCATCCGGCCCCATGGACTTGTGCTCGTCTAGCTTTTCTAAATAGTCCCAAACCACTTCTTTCTCCACAGAGGGCTGGTCACCTCCTCCCCATGCTGTGCTGCCCAGCGCAGTAGTCTGGGGGCTGACCTTGTTCGTGAAGACAGAGGCAAAAAAAGCATTGAGTACATTAGCTTTTTCCACATCCGCTGTCACTAGGTTGCCTCCCTCATTCAGTAAGGGGCCCACACTTTCCTTGACTTTCTTCTTGTTGCTAATATACCTGAAGAAACCCTTCTTGGTACTCTTTACATCTCTTGCTAGCTGCAACTCCAAGCGTGATTTGGACTTCCTGATTTCACTCCTGCATGCCTGAGCAATATTTTTATACTGTATCCCGGTCATTTGTCCAATCTTCCACTTCTTGTAAGCTTCTTTTTTGTGTTTAAGATCAGAAAGGATTTCACTGTTAAGCCAAGCTGGTCGCCTGCCATATTTACTATTCTTTCTACTCATCAGGATGGTTTGTCCCTGTAACCTCAATAAGGATTCTTTAAAATACAGCCAGCTCTCCTGGACTCCTTTCCCCCTCATGTTATTCTCCCAGGGGATCCTGCCCATCAGTTGCCTGAGGGAGTCAAAGTCTACTTTTCTGAAGTCCAGGATCCACAATTCTGCTGCTCTCCTTTCTTCCCTGTGTCAGGATCCTTAACTCAACCATCTCCTGGTCACTGCCTCCCAGGTTCCCATCCACTTTTGTTTCCTCTACTAATTCTTCCCGGTTTGTGAGCAGCCGGTCAAGAAGAGCTCTGCCTCTAGTTGGTTCCTCCAGCACTTGCACCAGGAAATTGTCCCCTACACTTTCCAAAAACTTCCTGGATTGTCTGTTCACCGCTGTATTGTTCTCCCAGCAGATATCAGGGTGATTGAAGTCTCCCATGAGAACCAGGGCCTGCGATCCAATAACTTCCGTGAGTTGCCAGAAGAAAGCCTCGTACACCTCATCTCCCTGGTCCGGTGGTCTATAGCAGACTCCTACCAGGACATCATCTTTGTTACTCACACTTCTAAACTTAATCCAGAGACTCTCAGGTTTTTCTGCAGTTTCATACTTGAGCTCTGAGCAGTCATACTGCTCCCTTACATACAGTGCAAGTCCCCTACCTTTTCTGCCCTGCCTGTCCTTCCTGAACAGTTTATATCCATCCATGACAGTACTCCAGTCATGTGAGTTATCCCACCAAGTCTCTGTTATTCCAATCACATCATAATTCCTTGACTGTGCCAGGACTTCCAGTTCTCCCTGCTTGATTCCCAGGCTTTGTTGTTTGTTGTTACAGAGGACCAGGGACGGAACTTGGGACCCCGGCCAATGGCCTGGAGAATGGATACCCCAGCGACTGGTGACCTGGTGACCAGGAGGCCCAGCTCAGGAGTCACAGCTGGCACTGGCCAGAGGGAAGACAATGGGCTGTGAAGAGAGGACCCGGGTCACCTGACCAGGCAGTTCCAGCCAGAGGGGGCCAAAGGAGGGCTGAGAGGAGAGGAGGCCCAGGGAACCCTGCTTACCAGGAGAGAAGACAATGGACAGAGGCGGGGCTTGGAGGAAGTGATATCAGATGCCCAGCTGGGAAGCAGGGGGCCTCGGGACTGGAGAGAGAGAGCAGGCAGAGCTCACCTGGATGCAGGCGAGACTTGGATGTGCTGTGCTGGGGGAGGGCAGGCCTGAGGGCCCTGAGAGTTTCCTATGCTGTGTTCAGACGCTCAATAAACCCTCCTGTTTTACGCCGGCTGAGAGGCGCTCCGGTCTAGAGAACAGGGTTGCATTATTCCCTCTGGGAGTGGAGGCCCCGGGGGTCCAGAGCCAGTGGACTCCCTGAGGGGGCCCCGGTGAGAGACAGGTGTGCTAAGGCTCAGAGAGGTGCGGTTCCAGGAGAAGGAGGGGCTTAACCCCGAGAGAGACTGGATCCCCGAGAAGGGCTGTCGCACTGAAGGGGTTCCCCCCAAGGCCTGCACGGGGCCAAGAGTGGGCACGACCTGTGAGTCCGTGACAGTAACTGTTAATAAACAGAGGTTAAGGATATTTCTGTGTGAAGCTCTTTCACTGGTAAAACACCCTGCAAACCCACAGAGTGTGAGGAGACGCCCTGGGCCCATGGAAGGGTGAGGGTGGGTGCTTAAATTAAGAGGGTTACCCCTTGAGCCCCAGGACCAGGGTAAAGGTGGGTGCCCAAGAGTGTACGGGGAACAATGCCTGAACCCTGCTGTCTCTAAGGGGACGAAGGGAGCTCAGCCTTGGCAGCGTAGCCCATCCTTGGTCTCCCTGCTCAGGCAGTTCTGGTCTGCATGACATGGGCCTTCCTGACCCTCTACCAACTAAACAGGCCCCAACACCCTAGTGGTACCTTGATAGGGCCCAGTCAGCACGTACCAGGACAGACTCCTAGCTCAGAGGGGTAAATCCAGAGCAGTCACATTGATTTCAACAAAGTTCTCCCATATTTACACCCGCGGATTCAGGTATTTATTTTACGCTGTCATAGGAGAATCGATTGGCTCAGCGAGCCAGCCTGTGTGACAGCAGCCACTGGCCCCAGTGCCACTGTGTCACCCGAGAGCTACACAGAACTGAGCAGGAGTGACATTTCCATTGTAGCAGCTTCCACAGACAAGGGGCCAAGATCAAAGCTATTTAACCCTAGAATGATGAGGGGCCCCAAGAAAATGACTCTGCCAGCACTGCCTGCTAACACGCCCTTCACCCTAGCCTCCAGGCTCCCGCAGGGGCTGCAATTTATCCTGCAGCCTCCTCTGAGCTGACAACTCTTCCTCGCTACAACCCACTAACCTCAGGCTGACAGACAGGAGACAGATCTCCCTTCAGAGCCAGCCCCTCTTTAATCAGGCCAGCCACAGCTCTAAGGCACAACTACTTTTGCTCTCCATCCTACACACAGAGTGTAGCTCACAGGCCCCAAGATCCAGGCTCAGGGAAGAGGTTCCAAGCCCCATCGCTGGGGCCTGAATTTTAGCTTTCACAGAAACTCCATCATAGAATCATAGAATCATAGAATATAAGGGTTGGAAGGGACCCCAGAAGGTCATCTAGTCCAACCCCCTGCTCGAAGCAGGACCAATTCCCAGTTAAATCAGGAGGATACGATCCCACGTGATGGTTTCAAAGTCTCCACAAAGCCAATTTTGCATGAAGTTAAGTTAGGACTTCCTCTGAGACTCCCCTGCAAGCCAGACCTCATGCCCTAGGGCCAGCGCATGGGAGCCGGAAACTGAAACTGACTAGGAACGAAAGCAAAACTGACCAGGTTGCGGGGGGAAGCATCACTGTTCAAAACCTGGTGTCAAAAGCAGAACAGAAGAGAGTGAAAAAGGGGAATGATCCAAACTGATTTTTCTTAGCTCCAAACTTGTCACGCCAGGAAGGTTTGTTCTCAGGATACAAGAGATGCAGACTGTGCCCTTCGACCCCTTCAGCACAACTTTGGTTTTAAATAGGAAATAAATCAAGGGGATTGTGGGAGTCGGGGGCAGACAGAGCCCAGGGCCGGGCTGGCAAGCGAAGGACACCTACTTTGAAAGAATACTCTAGCTTGACGAGGAATGGAAAGTTGACAGCCTGGAGGATCCGTTTCTCGTTGAGGGTGTGCTCAATTTGTTTCAGCTTCACTACCTGGGAGAGAAAAGGAAGTAGCAACATCAGATCTTCCTCTGCTGGCACAGCACCCCCTATGCCTCGCACGCACTCCCCTCTCCAGCGTCCCCACGCAGGATTCAGCCCCAAATCTCTCCCCCGCACTGGGGAGTCCACGGCCCCAGGGCAGATCTCTACGGCAGCCCCCAGTGTCTTACCTTCTGCTTATCCAGGATCTTCATGGCATAGTGATTCCCGGTCTCTTTGTCTTTCACCACCATCACCCTCCCAAATGAGCCTGTGCCCAGGGTCTTGATTCGATCAAACTGATCCAAACTGGCTGTGTTCTGGAAGGGGGAAAACAAATGTGATGTGGGGCCAGACTGGTCCTGGGGGCATCAGGAAGGAACCTGCTCGCGACAGTGGGATTTGCACTGCAAGACCGGCGGGGTCTTTACTGACCATGAGGGGGTCAGAGCTTCGTTTTTTATAGCTCACCAGAAAGGCAGCCCCTCCAGGGTCAGCACTGACTGTGATGGGAGAGCGCTCCCTACTGAGCCCGCCACTCATAGAATCATAGAATCATAGAATATCAGGGTTGGAAGGGACCCCAGAAGGTCATCTAGTCCAACCCTCTGCTCAAAGCAGGACCAATTCCCAGTTAAATCATCCCAGCCAGGGCTTTGTCAAGCCTGACCTTAAAAACCTCTAAGGAAGGAGATTCTACCACCTCCCTAGGTAACGCATTCCAGTGTTTCACCACCCTCTTAGTGAAAAAGTTTTTCCTAATATCCAATCTAAACTTCCCCCACTGCAACTTGAGACCATTACTCCTCGTTCTGTCATCTGCTACCATTGAGAACAGTCTAGAGCCATCCTCTTTGGAACCCCCTTTCAGGTAGTTGAAAGCAGCTATCAAATCCCCCCTCATTCTTCTCTTCTGCAGGCTAAACAATCCCAGCTCCCTCAGCCTCTCCTCATAACTCATGTGTTCCAGTCCCCTAATCATTTTTGTTGCCCTTCGCTGGACTCTCTCCAATTTATCCACATCCTTCTTGAAGTGTGGGGCCCAAAACTGGACACAGTACTCCAGATGAGGCCTCACCAATGTCGAATAGAGGGGAACGATCACGTCCCTCGATCTGCTCGCTATGCCCCTACCTATACATCCCAAAATGCCATTGGCCTTCTTGGCAACAAGGGCACACTGCTGACTCATATCCAGCTTCTCGTCCACTGTCACCCCTAGGTCCTTTTCCGCAGAACTGCTGCCTAGCCATTCGGTCCCTAGTCTGTAGCTGTGCATTGGGTTCTTCCGTCCTAAGTGCAGGACCCTGCACTTATCCTTATTGAACCTCATCAGATTTCTTTTGGCCCAATCCTCCAATTTGTCTAGGTCTTTCTGTATCCTATCCCTCCCCTCCAGCGTATCTACCACTCCTCCCACACATTCCCTGCAGCACAGCACCCGCTAGCCCCGCACTGGGGTTGTTCTTGAGAACATTGATATGAAGACAGAAAAGGAGGACCTGTGGCACCTTAGAGACTAACAAATTTATTTGAGCATAAGATTTCGTGGGCTACAGCCCACTTCATTGGATGCATGCAGTGGAAAATACAGTGGGGAGATTTTATATACACAGAGAACATGAAACAATGGGTGTCACCATACACACTGTAAGGAGAGTGATCAGGTAAGGTGAGCTATTTCCAGCAGAAGAGCAGGGGAAGGGGGGAACCTTTTGTAGTGATAATCAAGGTGGGTCATTTCCAGCAGTTGACAAGAACGTGTGAGGAACAGTGGCGGAGGGGGAGAGGGGGGGAATAAACATGGGGAAATAGTTTTACTTTGTGTAATGACCCATCCACTCCCAGTCTTTATTGAAGCCTAAGTTAATTGTGTCCAGTTTGCAAATTAATTCCAATTCAGCTGTCTCTCGTTGGAGTCTGTTTTTGAAGTTTTTTTGTTGAAGAATTGCCACTTTTAGGTCTGTAAGCGAGTGACCAAAGAGATTGAAGTGTTCTCCAACTGGTTTTTGAATGTTACAATTCTTGACGTCTGATTTGTGTCCATTTATTCTTTTATGTAGAGACTGTCCAGTTTGGCCAATGTACATGGCAGGGGGGCATTGCTGGCACTTGATGGCATATATCACATTGGTAGATGTGCAGGTGAACGAGCCTCTGATAGTGTGGCTGATGTGATTAGGCCTAATGATGGTGTCCCCTGAATAGATCTGTGGACACAGTTGGCAACGGGCTTTGTTGCAGGATAGGTTCTGGGTTAGTGGTTCTGGTGTGTGGTGTGTGGTTGCTGGTGAGTATTTGCTTCAGGTTGGGGGGCTGTCTGTAAGCAAGGATGGACCTGTCTCCCAAGTCCCTTTCCCCTCTGGGCCTCAGTTTCCCCATCTGTGCCATGATGTTAATGACACAGGGTGTGCGGGAGGACTAGCAAAGTGACAGTGCTGCAGAGGGACCAGCAGCTCTGCCTCAGGAATTACCCACAACCACCCCAGGCGGGATTTCCAGAGGGGACAGACCCAGGGCACTGGGGCACTGCGCTCAAGCGCAGACAGCAAATGGAGGCCCTTTGAACAGGGTCCCTGTTAGCACAACCCCCCTGGGAGCCAATCTGGGGCTGGGCTGGGCGACCGCGCTGGAGCCTTGGAAGGAGGATGTGGGAGGGGGAGACAGCCTGGATCAGGAGGAGTCCCACATGGTTAGTGTCCCCCTCCCACAGCAGAGAGGAGTCGAAACTACAAAGGCCTTGATTGGGCTGGGGTGGGGGGTGATCTGGGTTGGGGGCACAGTACCTGGGAGGGGTTCTCCCATTTCTTGAGGAAGTCTTCTTTGGCTTTGGCTAGGAACTCCTTCACTGTAAGGGAAAGAGAGAGGGAGCAGCATGAGGAGTCAGGAGGGGGGGCACCCAGCCTGGTGGACAAAGCTCCCCTTTCAGCCCCACCCCGGCTCAGCGAAGAGGCACACAGTCACAACAGGGCCGGGGATTTTAAGCGTATCAGCAGGATGGCGGTGCCTGATTGGCTACAAAGGGCAGCTCAGCTGAGGATTGGCGAGAGAGAGATCCATGCGGGTGCGCTCCCGCAATACCGCCACCCCCGTGCCTGCCCCTAGACAGACCGAACAGTCCCGTCAGGGAGGGCTAATGCACTTGTGCCTCTATCCCCCCACTTGGGGTGCCTGTTCCACGCCCCTCGACACACAACCTGCACCCCACAAGGAGACACTCGTACAACCCTCCAGTCAAATGACGTTAAGATGCGTGGATCACGTTGCCCTAATGGGAGGATACGGGATCTACTACTGCTGCCAGCAAAGGGGGGTGAAGGGGAAGGAGATTCCCCCTTAGCTCAAAGGGCAGAGGCCTATGTGTAGCCTTCTCTCAACCATGCAGGCCTCACAGATCAATGACACAAACAGCCCACAAGGGGGTGCTCCACACACACACACACAAACACCCATGAAAGTCACAAACCTCAGCTGGGCTTTGCCCACAAAGGGGTTAAAACAACCTGCCACAGCCACAGCAGCAGCCTGGGACCAGACAAGTGTCCCACTCTCTGGCATCCAGCCAGGTGGACCTTCCTTCGCCAGCCGGGCTCCCTGTCCTTGCTGCCAGATCCCAGAACCATGGGAGGGAGGAAGCGGGATGAGGGTTGGAGCAATCTGCAGCATCTGGAGGGATATTTGGTACTGAGAGGCCTTTTATCTTCGCTGCCTCCTGCTGCTCCCAACAGGGACAAGTCCCGCAGCTCTTAACAGTGCAAGAGATGCCCACGGGATTGGAATGGCTGCAGCAGCGAGGCCAAGCACAGAGCAGCAGCAGGGGACTGGCTTTGAACCCAGAGCTCACCCCTGCCCCCACCATCACAGGAAGTCTCCCCCACACCGGAGGTGCATAAAGTTAATTGCCTCCACCGGGGATCATTGGTGCTGAGACGCCAGGGAGGGGACAAGCTCAAAGCCTAGATCCAGATGTGGGTGCTGCAGTTCTTGGGGGTCACAGATGCACAACCCAGGAGTCAACTCCCTGCCACCCCACTCTCTCCATTACAACCCACTCCCTTCCCAGAGTTGGAGACAGAACCCCAGGAGCCCCCCACTTTAATCACTAAATAGCAACACTTCTGTGGAAACCCAGCATCACTGCGCTCTAATCCTGTCATCCCTGCCCTAAAGAAAGGGCTGAGAAATGGGCCAGGCGAGGGCCTGAAATGCACCAGCGAAGCAGGAGACGTCTTATAGATGTGACTGATTCACTGCTGGAGGGAAGGAGACCAAGACCACACCCAGAGGGGCAGATTGTCCAATTGCCACTCCAGGTAGAGCGACTTCCAGCTCAGCCGCACCCTCAGGCAGCCAAAGGGGAGGAGACAAGCACCCACTGCCCTCACACTGTTGCAGCCCACTGCTAGCCGAGCCCTGGGCTCCCCCTCTCAGTTCTGCCAATGCCCTTCAATCCCAACTCGGTTGCATGTGGCTCTTTTGTGGCCCTGGCAGGTCACTATGTCAAAAGCCCCCCACCTCCCCGGAAGGGGCAAGTCAGACCCCTGGGAAATGGTGGGGTTTACGGTCCAGTCTGGCTCCTGTGATGTGATGTTTGTTGGTGTGAAGGATAAAACCTCTCCCAGCTGCAGCACTTCTGCTGCTTGACACCGCAGAACCTGGTCCCTCCTCTGGCTTTTCGGGTGAGAATTTGGGGCCCCTTGAAGATCTTTGGGGGGGGCGTGTCCCCTTTGCACCCCCAGGAGCTCCCTACAACACAGCCCCATGCCAGGGGCACAGGGACGGCAGTTAAAGGCTCTTGCCACTGAGCCCGAATTCCGATAATCCAACACATAAATGTCCAAAGGAAAATGGCTTGGGGTCCTGTCAGGCCTGGTCCGTGGCTGTGGCCTGACGCTGGAGGCTGTGACTGGGGGGGCGGGGGACGCCCTGGGACTGGCTAGTAAAATGGCGTGGTCTGTCACCTGCTCCTGTGATGGGCGGGGGAGGGTGGGATCGGGATCTGTGAACCCCGCCCCCCCGGAAGTGAAAGATTTCCTGGCCCGCCGCCCGCCACCCTGACATGCAGGAGCTGTCCTGGGACAAGGGGTTGGACCCCAGCCCAACCCATGTTCAGCAGCCTCTGGCGGTGGCTGGGACTTGCTCAGTCCTGAGCCTGGGGTCCTGGGCCTCAGACCAGTGCTGAGGGCCCCCCAGTGATCTGTGGGTGCGGGTGGGGCATCAATAGAGCCATAAGGGGGGACGGTGCTGACCCCTGCACAGCCTCGCTCTGAAGAACTCCCATGATCCCCCGGGACAGTCAAGCTAAGCGAAACCCCTCGGTGCTGGGAATGAGCCCCCCCTCCCATCAGCTCCGGGCCCCAGGGGCTGAGATCCTCTGATCTAGCCCCCAACCCCGCTTTCCTGCCAACCCCCCAAGGACACCCACCGGCAGTCCCAGCTGCCCCAGTCTGGCGTGCGGGAAGCAGCTGCAGAACTGCCAGGCAGGGAAGGAGCCAGCATGTCTGGCATTGATCAGCTTGGAGTTTGTCCACGTGGAAAGCTTTTAAATCCTCAGTAATTTCCTTGGGTGTTTCGAGCAAAGTGGGGAAGGTCGGGATGGGGTAAGGGCCGAGGGCTGAGGGCTGACCAAAGTGTAAGAGAGACCAGAGCCCTGGAGGTGCCTCGTCCTGGAAGTGGGAAAGAAAGAGGCAAAGGGGAGAGGGATAGCTCTGTGGTTCGAGCATTGGCCTGCTAAACTCAAGGTTGTGAGTTCAATCCTTGAGTGGGCCATTTAGGGATCTGGGGCAAAAATTGGGGATTGGTCCTGCTTTCTGAGCAGGGGTTGGACTAGATGATCTCCTGAGGTCCCTTCCAACCCTGATATTCTATGAAAGAAAAAGAATGAAAAATGTAGGAAAGAATCCAAGTCTCCCAGGAGAGTTGGTGCCTGGGTCTGTCTTTTAACCCTGCCTGTGGTTAAAGCAGCTCCCTCCATCACTAGGGGGAGCCAGTGTTGGACCCTTGCTCTAGGACACCTACACTTTTTGGACCAATGATCCAGACACGGCAGCGTTTGGGGGACTTGCTTAGGAACCCAGTGACCTCATTGATCTAGGCCAGGGATGGGCAAACTACGGCCTGGGGGCTGGATCTGGCCCGCGAGCCCTTTTAAGCCGGTCTGCGAGCTCCCACTGGGGAGCGGGGTCTGGGGCTTGCCCCGCTCCAGCACTCCAGATGGGGTACAGTGTTTGGGCCACATCACACAGCTCCCGGAAGCTGCGGCATGGCCCCACTCCAGCTCCTAAGCACTCCAATGGGAGCTTCAGGGGCGGTGCCTGCAGATGGGGCAGCGCGCAGAGCCACCTGGCCACGCCTCCGCAAAGGAGCCAGAGAAGGGACACACTGCTGCTGCTTCTGGGAGCAGCTTGAGGTAAGCACCGCCCGGAGCCTGTGCCCCTGAGCCTCTCCTCATGCCCCAACCCTCTGCCCCACCCCTGATCCCCCTCCCACCCACCGAACCCCTCGGTCCCAGCCCAGAGCACCCTCCTTCACCCCAAACCTCTCATTCCCCCCCCAGAGCCCACACCCCCAACTAGAGCCCTCCCCCTCCTCCCCGCACCCCAACCCCAATTTTGTGAGCATTCATGACCCGCCATACAATTTCTATTCCCTGATGTGGCCCTCAGGCCAAAAAGTTTGCCCACTCCTGATCTAGGCTATTGGGGCGAAGGCCCTCTAGAACCTAGATCACAACAGTATTTTGGCATTGTTCTAGCCCACATCAGTTTAGTGTCAATCTAGAACATGCTGCAGCGTTCTGGAGCCCGAGTCTAGAACACCATGGCATTTTGCTGTTCGTGTTTACACTTGGGTGTGGTCAGGGATCACCCGGCACTGTACATACATGCAACAAAATGACACAGGAGATGACGGCCGTAGCATTTTGGAGGTTGGTTCCAGAAAGCAGTGGGGGCAATGCAGCCCAGGGGCCAGCACTCTGCCCTGTGACTCAGAAGCCAACGGTTCCAGCCCTGGGTCTACCAGAGCCCTGGGCTGAATAGGTGTCGCTCCATAGCCCAGTTATGACCATTTCAGAGCCTGTCAAACAAGGGGGTTTCCATCTAAACCGTCTCTCTACCGCCAGGGAAAGGGACCCAGAGCTAGTGTGGAAACAAAAACCCAGCTTAATACTTCACATCGCAAACGCAGTCGCTGGTTTCCCTTCTCTTCTTTCTCTTTACAAAGAGGTTTGAAGGACTTTTAGTGGGGTGTTTGCCAAGGGACTGAGCAGGGTGAGGTCTCTGGATACCAGCGCCCGAACCTTGTTTAATGTGGGAGAGGGACTGGGTTCCGTTACCGCCTTTGGGCCCCTGTATTCCAGCTAAATCAATACAGAGCTCCGACGAGACAATCAGGCCAGGCAGCCTAGGTGGGCTGAAGTGTTTCAGGCAGCTAATCTAGAACGCTGCAGGATGTGGGGGCAAATGCTCAAGAATACCAGTGTCCAGAAAGAGCATGTCATTTTGCGTCATTGCTCTAGAAAGCCACTTTACTGTGGGCTGCGACTCTAGAATCCCACAGCATTTGGACCAGGCCTCCAGACTCACCACATTATTGTATCTAGAATGCTCGGTGCGACTTGGTGCGATTGCTCTGGACCAGCCCTGTGTTTCTGGACACGACTCTCAAATGTCACAGCACTTGGGATGATTATTCTGGAATGCCTCCATGCCTTAGGCCGTGACTCTAGAATATTGCCGGGTTTGGACCAGGCCTCCAGAACACAGCAGAGCTTTTGGGTTGCGGCTCTAGAACACCACACTGTTTGAAGCCCTGCCTCTAGAATGCCAGGACACATGGGGGCCCGTAATGAGAACTCTGCAGTATCTGGGCCCATCGTTCTAGAACACAGCAGCATCGCGCCCCATGGCGCTAGACCAGGTGTGGGCAAACATTTTGGCCCACGGGCCACATCTGGGTAGGGCAATTCTATGACGGGCCATGAATGCTCATGAAATTGGGGGTTGGGGTGCGGAAGGGAGTGAGGGCTCCAGCTGGGGGTCCGGGCTCTGAGGTGGGGCTGCAGATGAGGGGTTGGGAGTGCAGGAGGGTGCTCCGGGCTGGGACCAAGGGGTTTGGAGGGTGGGAGGGGGGTCAGGGCTGGGAAAAGGGTGTGGGGTGGGTGCAGGCGCCAGGCGGTGCTTACCTCAAGCAACTCCCAGAAGCAGCAGCATGTCCCTGCTCCAGTTCCTACGGAGAGGTGCAGCCAGACAGGTCTGTGCACTGCCCCATCCGCAGGCACCACCCCTGCAGCTCCCATTGGCTATGGTTCCTGGCCAATGGGAGCTGCAGGGATGGCACTTGGGGCGGGGGCAGCGTGCCCCTATGTGTAGGAGCGAGAGGGGGGACATGCCGCTGCTTCCAGGAGCCACGCGGAGGAGGGGAAACCCTGGACCCCACTGCCCAGTGGGAGCTCAAGGGCCAGATTAAAATGTCTGGAGGGCCGGATACAGCCCCTGGGCCATAGTTTGCCCATACCTGCTCTAGACCAACACGGGAAATGGGCTCGTGGCTCTAGAATGCCATCCAGGTCTGTTTCTGTGACTCTCATCGCCCTTTCCTGTCTCTGCCCTACAAACTGTTCCTACCTTGATTGTGCAGTCCAGATTGGATGCTGTTCTAAGAGATCTGCTCCAGGAATCGTTTGGGGGAAGTCCTATGGCCTGTGTTCTCCAGGAGGTCAGACCAGATGATCCCACCGGTCCCTTGGAACCTCGGACTCTATTTTGTCCTGTTCTCACCATGCTGGCCTGTTCTGCGCCCCTCTCTCCCCCCACTGCCCGATCTGCACCCCGGAAGCCCTGACTCTCCATTCACAGATGCCTGGCCTGGCACATTGGGCTCTTTGATACCAATTTTAGTTCTCCAATTTGCTTTAAAGTGCCATAGATTGCTCCAAGGGCGACTCTTCGGGAAGTGCGGCAGCCAGGGCTCTCGGAAACAGGCAAAGGGAGGGGTGGAATAGCTCCATTTGGAGGAGGAAAAATAATCACAGCTTCTGACAGATGATATGTTAGTGACGGGCAGTCTCATTCCCCCCCCCAGTAACCCAGTGGTTTGGGCACTCACCTCTGCTGGGGAAAAGCAAGGTCCTGCTCTCACTCCAATGTAGAATGGGATTGAATTTGAAACCCTCAAATTCTCTCTCAAAACACAATCGGTTTCCAGCCCGATCGCACTTGGAACTCCCTTGTGAGAGGGGCTGTACGGAAGGGCTCATCACTTTCATTTTATTCCTGATCAACTACCTTTCATTCACAGGGGTTTCCTCTCTTCCCCCCCCCACCACACAGGGAATTAGCTGGCGTCTCATTATCTGATCCCCTTTGGAAGCAGATTCACACACATGGCAGGAGTTGCCCTGCGGTAAGGAAGGTGTGCACATATCCACACTTTGCGGAGAGTATTCTGCTACTGGCAATCCCCCTGCTGCTAGCGCACTGCACTGCTGCACAGCGGGGTCGGCCTGGCTGTTCACCTGTCCTGCCCCGGCCTCATAAGGCTAGATTATCGATTCAGACAGGACCACTGTGAGTTCCTCATCTGACCTGTGTAACACAGGCCACAGGACTTCCCTGAATCAACTCCTGTTGGAATTGGAGCTGATCCTTTTGAAAAACCTCCCATCTCGATTTAAACAGCGTCAGTGATGAAGAATCCACCACGATGCTTGGTGAATTGTTCCAACGGCTAATTACACCCCCTCTCAACACCCCAGTTAAAAATCTGCCCTTTTTTCCTGTCTGAATGTTTCTAGTTTCAGCTTCCAGCCACTGGCTCTCCTTCGACCTTCGTCTGCTAGCGGGACTCGCCCATTATCACAGTTTTATTCCCCATGTGGGTACTTCGAGACAGGGATCACGGCACCCCTTAACCTTCGCTTTAAGAAGCTCCTTGCCTCTGAGCATAAGGCAGGTTCCCCCCCATTTAATCATTCTCATGGCAACTCTCTGCCCCTCTCCAATTTTTCCCCTTCCTTCTCGAACTGTGGGTGTCAGACCTGGCCATGCTATTCCAGCAGCTGTCGCCCCCCACCAGACACCGAGATAAAATAACCGCTCCGCTGCTGCTTGCGATGCCCGTTTATCCATCGGCCAGACGCCCCCCCACCCCATTGACGCGCGGACACTCGCCCCAACAGCCCACACGCCAGTCTGATTTTATTTTTTTTAAACAAAACTTTATTGGTAATTGTTTCAAATATGTTGACAACAAAGCACACTGTTAAAGAGGAAGTGGGGGCTGGGGGGGTTGTTTTGTTTTTTCCAGTGAAACAAGTTTTGTCGGCGGACACAGATGTGTTTCCCAGGGCGGGACGGATGATACCCTCACCCTCTAGACGGGACTCTCAAGCTTCTTTGTGGAAAAGGGGGATTTGAGGGGAAGGGGGGAGGGCTAGCCACGGGGCTCCCCCCTCCGCTCCTGACAGCGCTCATGTATTTATAATATATATAATTTATCTATGAAACCAAAAGAAGCTCACACACCTTCGCCCCGGAGAGAAACAAGAAATTCAACCGGCTGGTGAATACACACAGTGGGAGACAGGCTCGGGGGGTCAGGACAGGACCACCCCACTGATGCACTGCATTGGGGGCGGGGGGGTGGGGGAGGGAGGATAAGTAAAGAATCAGACAGGAAGAAAAGTAAATGAACAGAACAAGAGCCCCCCCCCCCCCCCCACACACACACCCACCTTCCCTCCTCCCAAATAAAGCAGGATCATGGCTAGGTATCAGCACCCTTCCCCCACCCCCTCCAACCTGACCACAGATCTAATGGAGTCGCTTCCTGGGAGTGTGGGGGGGTGGGGAAATCAGGGCCTAGTTGGGATCTTGAGTTCCTTGCCCCCCCTGCCCCCCATTTGCTGGTATCTCCTCCCGCCTTGTCATCTTAAAATGTAAATCGAAAGCATAAAATCGGAGGTACAGAATGGAGCCCCAGGCTTTAAGGTTATTTCTGCAGGGCACCATTTGGCCTATGGGGGGAAGGAGGGAGGGAGAAGAGTGTACAAGCCCCCACTGACCTGGGCGAAAATAACCAAGTGCCCCAGAACCAGATCCTCCTGCACCCCCCACCCCGACACACAAGAGGACAGACCAAAGAAGGGGTGAGGGTGGGGGGCTGCTCACATTCATAGCCCAGATTCAAAAAGCAGCATTTTATTTCTAAGGGGAGCTAAAAATCCAAAACCCACCAGGGAGATCCCCTCTCCCAGCACCTCCATTCCAGCCTGTAACAGACCCCCAGATCTCCCCGCACTGGTGTAAGATACCCCCAAACCAGACACCCCGCAGAGAGCAGTGGGGGTGAGGAAATACAGTCAAATTCTACCTGAAAAAAAAAAACAGATCTCTCTCTCGTTTCCCTCCTTCTTCCTCTTTCCAGAGTGACGGTGGGGGGCTGAGATTTTGTCTCCCCACCAACTCCCCATGTATGTGGGGGAGGGGGGAGCGGGGGGGGGAAGAATTCAAAGCTATTCTGGAAGCCAAGATGTTGTCATGTTGCGATGACAGTGCATCTTTGCTCCACACCCTGCTCCCAGAAGGCTTTGCAAATAGCCATGAAGATCTGGGGGCGGGGGGGGGGTAGGGGGGAGAAATTTGATGGCAAAATATGCCCCCTGCCCCCGCTTCAAAAACTAAAAGCCACCAATAAAGCCGGCCAGGACGGTGGGGGTACAGCACGTGTGGATTAAGAGGCAGTGTGGGGGTAACCGGATCGGTGCGAGGGGGTGGAAAGTAACCAGTGGGAGCTGAGTGTGTGTGTGGGGGGGGATCTGGTTAAACCCCCGGTGAGGGGGGATGATGAGAGCTGCAGGCTTGTGATGGCGGGGGGGAGGAAAGCATGTGCAAGTGGGGGGATCAGGGGTGCGCATGGGAGAAATTAGACTCCTGCCCTTCTCTACTGTCATTTACTTAGTACAGGTTTAGAATAAGGGGTCTCCCGCTCCCCCCCAAACCAGATCCAGGCAAATCCCTACCCCCCACCCACAAAAATAAAATACACAGGCAAGGAACTCGTGTCTTTCTGCTGATCAAAATCAACCCCGCCCCCACCTGCTCCGTGCGCACCCTCCCGAGCGGGGGGAGCGGGGGGAAGGCTGCCGCTGGCCCTAGAACTCAGCAAACTCCTTGGCGCACTTCTCAGTGGTGGAGACCCGGATCTCCTCTTCCTCGTAGTCGTCGAAGTTACTCGTGTCTCCGGGGCCTTTGCACTTTGGTATAAAGGGAGCTTCCACCTGCAAAGGGAGGGGAGGGGGAGGTTGGGGACAAGGTGAGGGATCAACATTAGCATCTCCCCCCCCACTCCTGGGTCTGCTAGGGGTGCATGATCAGGCCCCAACTTTGCAACAAGGCAGGCAAGGATCAGCCCGCCCCCCCCCCCGCCTACTCTCCAGCCAGAAACCCACACACTTTGCAATCATGGAAGGGGGAGCCCATGACCCCGCTTAGGAGCCCATGAGCAGGGCCCCCAGCACTCTTAAGGATACAGGATCGGGCCTCTTCGCAACCAGGTGAGGGATGCAGGATCAGCGCCTCCTCAAGCCCCCGTTTATCTAGCCAGAACCCCCTCCTCTCACTTTGCAATCAGGGAAGGGCAGGGGGTCACGAGCCCCTTGTATCCCCGTAAGAGCCCCCACTTGCATCATCAGGAGGGTTTTAATCAGGACCTTCAGCCCAGCCCTCTCCCACCAGACATGGAAAAATAATGCCATTAGCTGGCAGCAGCAGTAGTAGGCTGTTATCCTCAGGGGGTGGGGACAGGACCTTGCTTTTGCCACCATGTTACAAACAGGTGACTGAGGGCACCCGACTTTAAACCAATGCTGGGTGAGCATATCTCCCCCTAGTGGTTGCACCCAGCCACAACACCCTGCTACAGAGTCCCAGGAACCAATGCGCTCCTAGAGGCCTGGGCACTGATGATCACAGGTTCAATTCCTGCTGACGGAGGCTGCACCAGGTGGGAGTTACCCAGGCTCTCCTCTGCCTGCCGCTGCCCTCCTACCTTCCTCTGGTAGACGGCGATCCAGTCGGTGGTAGCAAACCACTTGTGGTTCTTGATGTCGTTGACCCCGTTCTTGAGGTTGCCAAAGCGTTTGGTGAGGTCCACCTGCAGCAGGTTCCGGAGCAGGTCCTTCAGGTCTGAGCTGAAGTGAGAAGGGAACCGGACCTGGGGTGGGGAGGAGACACAGAGGTCTGGCTATTACCTGCCCTGCCCTGCCCTGCCCTTGTGGCTAGATTCATAGATACACCTAGTAATGTACAGCCCCTAGCACAGGGGGGTCCTGGGCTATGCCTGGGGGCTGAGATACGACCGTAATACACCTAATATGTACATCACCTAGCACAAAGGGGTCCTGCTCCATGACTGGGACTTGTAGGCACTATCATAATTCACCTAATAATAAACAACAAGCCCTTTAAAAACACTCCAGAACAATAGAATCATAGAATATCAGGGTTGGAAGGGACCTCAGGAGGTCATCTAGTCCAACCCCCTGCTCAAAGCAGGACCAATCCCCAATTTTTGCCCCAGATCCCTAAATGGCCTCCTCAAGGATTGAACTCACAACCCTGGGTTTAGCAGGCCAATGCTCAAACCGCAGAGCTATCCCTCCCCCCAATAAGTGGACAAGAAGTGGGGGCGGCTACTGAGGACTGACACAGGAGCTGAAATGGTTCATTAGCAGCAGCCCTCCAGCTCTTCTTGAGCATTTTTCCTCCACAGATCTCAAAGCAGGGCTGCCGCATCACTATCCTCATTTTACATAAGGGGAAACTAAGGCACAGGGAGACGTGACTTGCCCAAGGTCACTCAGCAGGCTGGTAGGAGAACCGCGAACAGAACCCAGGCCTGTTGAGTTCCACTAGGCCACACAACTTTGTTTTTTTAAAACCCCACTAGGTTTAAAGCTGACCGTGTCCGACACGAGTGCTTGGAGATCCTTGGCGAGAAGGCGCTGGGGTGGGCAGAGGAATATTATGGGCTCTTGGTTACTATGGTGATGAGGTGCCTGGAGGTGACTGATGTGTTTAAGGAACGTTTAGTCTTGAAACGTAGCAGGGTTGAGGAGAGTTTTGCAATTCACAACTGTGTATAAGAAAACCAAAGGCACCTATTCCAGGAGTCCCCATGAGAGTTACAGGGAGCCCAATGGTGATGGGGTGGGGGATGCAGTCCATGTGTTGGGGAAGTAGGGGTATGTCGCGAGAGAGGGTCCATGTGTGGGGGACACAATGGGGAGGATGTCCATGTGTTGGAGAACAGGGGTATGTGGCAAGGGAGGGTCTATGTGTTGGGGTGCAGGGGAATGGGATACATGACAGGGAGGATGCCCATGTCTTGGGGATTGGGGGAGCATGGGAGGGAATTAGCATGTGTGGGGTGCAGTGTGTGAGCATCTCTCTGGTCCGTTGCTGAGACTTGGCACCCCACTTTTGCTGGTGAACCCCCCCTCAAAATATCACACAAGTGTCCCCTCCCCCAGCCCAAATACCTTGCCAGAGACAATCTTCTCGTAGATCTGAATGGGCTGGTCCGCGAAGAATGGGGGGTAACCAGCCGCCATCTCGTAGATGAGGACACCCAGAGCCCACCAGTCCACAGCCTTGTTATAACCCTGCCCGGGGAAAGCAGACCAGGGTCACGCACTGAATATTTGAGGTGTGGGGGAAACCACCTGGTGGCCAAGGATCAGCTAGAGATCAGGCAGCAGACAGGCCCTCCCCAGCTCACCTTGCTGAGGATGATCTCGGGGGCCAGGTATTCCGGGGTCCCACACAGAGTCCAGGTTCGGCCTTTCACCCGCTTGGCAAAACCAAAATCCGTCACCTGGAGCCAAAACACAGAGAGGGGAGAAGCTGGATCAGCCCGGGGGCTGTGACAGCAGGAGGGGAAGGGAGGAAGCAGATGACTGATGTATTCTGGCCGTGTTATGTTTCTGGGGGTGTCTTGGCTTTGAGAAGGGGATGGCAACAGAGAGAGACTTAGATAGGCAGGAGGTCACTGCAGGGAGCCAGGAGCCAGCGCTGGGATGGGGACGGGAAGGAGTGGGAGGGGGCGGCAGCGTCACCTCGATGTAGCCCTGCTGGTCCATCAGGAGATTCTCTGGCTTCAGGTCTCGGTAGATGAGATCCAGCGAGTGCAAATACTCGAAGGTCAGGACGATCTGAGCAGCGTAGAACCGGGCGTGAGGTTCACTGCAATGAGGTGGGAGGAGAACGTGGGCATCGCAGACCAGATCCGCCCCCTCTCAGCCAGCCCAGCACCCTCGGCCCCCTGCCGCCCCCACCTTCACCTTCCTTATAGATCCCCAGGCAAGATGCCCCAAACCTTCTAGGCCTGGTGGCCCCATCTGCCCTCGCGCACACATCCCACCCACCATTGCTAGATCCCTGACTCCATTCAGCCTGGCAACCCAGGGCAAGTCCCTCCCAGACCAGCATCTCCCCGCTAGCCTCAACACACACACACACAGGGACCCCCAGCTCCATCCAGCCTGGCCTCATCTAGCCCTGGCATCCCTGCCACTGACTGTGGCTAGTGCTGGCAGAAGACCTCAGCAGCTCTCCCCATGGGGAATCCCTTCCTGACCAGCCCAGCTGGGGATCAGGTCACACCCTGCAGCATGAGGATCAAAGCCAGCGTCGCTGCAGATGCTGCTAGTGGATAAAAGGTCTAGTTCTCTACTGAACTCAATCCCAAATTTACAGCTGTGGAAACTGAGGCACAGAGTGATTCTCCCCCCTTCCCACAAGGAGTGAATGGCAGAGGCAGGAATAGGACGCAGGAGTCCCGACTCCCAGTCCTTCTGCTCTAAGTGCTAGATCCTACTGTCGTCCCTGAGCCAGGGATACAACCCAGGAGTCTAAACGCCACTCAGCTCTAACCATTAGCGACACTGTCCCCAACATCGGCTCCCATGGCAACACTGACCTGAACCTCCCAATCCGCCGTAGGTGGGAGAACATCTCCCCGCCCGGGATGTATTCCATCACCATGTACAGATTGGAGTTATCCTAGAAGGAAATGCAGCAGAAACTGAGGGCAAGGCATGGAGCCACTCCGGCCCCCCGTCAGTGCCTGTGACACCGGGATGAAGCTGCTCACCACACCCCGGCTCCTTTATTAGCCCCATCCTTTTCAGGGCATTAACCCCACATGCCCCAAAGGAGCCTGATGCACTGGCCTGGCTTCCCCATAGCACACAATGCAGTGCACCCGCTGTCTGGGCGATAACAGCCTACTACTGCCACCAGCTGCTGCTGTTACTCCTTTGGCTCAAGGGCCAGAGGGGTTGCGCCGTGGTGCCGAAGGTCCCAGGCACACACCTGCAGTGGGAGTTGCTGCACAGACGCGGCTGGGGAACAGACTCACTAATGAGAGGGCGCAAGCTTTATTTGTTTGGAGTATTTCGTACTAGAGCCCTAGAAAATTCAACCCCTCCCCCTCCTCTGGTTTAGGGGCAGGGATGGGCGAGGACAAGATGGATTTCCCAGCTGTGATGTCTATGATCAAAGGGGAAACCCAACGTGCCGCTAGCTCGGACACCCCAAAAGAGCAGAAGCAGGAAGTGAAACTTGTCAAAAGCAGAGTGTGAAATTGACCAGGCTGGCTCCATCCTCTCTCAGGGCTGCAAAATCAAAGAGCAGCCTCTGAAGTAACTTCGCTGAGCCCAACAAAACCATTCCGCTAGTGAGACCCGACCCGGCTCAGTGATGAGAACATGAGCACTAAGCACCCGCGCATGCGGAGACCACTGCCCCTGCCCTCGAGCCCAGTGTCAGTTTCCAGCTAGCCCTGGAAAGAGGGTCCAGAGCTAAGCAGGACTCAAGTTTCACTCTATAAACTGGGGTCCAAAAGGAAGTTCTTGGAACCAGGTCCAGGACACAGCCCAATATCAGACCTCAACACCCTGCCAATGACACCGGGCAGAAGCTGGAGACCCAGGACGATCTGATCCTGACTGGCCAGCAGAGAAAGTTCACCTGCCTTATTTGGAGTGATGGGCATTGTATGTGTCGTGTATATATTCTGTCTGGTAACTGTGAATAAATTGAGGTTAAGGATATTACGGTGTGAGGCTCTTTCACTCGGAAAAGACTCAGAGAACCCACAGAGTGTGAGGTGATGTCCTGAACCCAGGGAAGGGTGAGGGTGGGTGCTTAAATTAAGGGGGTTACGCCTTGAGCCCCAGGACCAGGGCAAAGGTGGTGCCCTCGAGCGTACGGGGAACAATGCCTGAACCCTGGGGTACCCTAAGGGGATGAAGGGAGCTCAGCCCATCCTTGGTCTCCCTGCTCAGGCAGTTCTGGTCTGCATGACACAGGCCTTCCTGACCCTCTACCATCTAGACAGGCCCCAATGCCCTAGTAGTACCTAGATGGGGCCCAGTCAGCATGTACCAGGACAGACTCCTAGCTCAGTGGGGTAAATCCAGAGCAGCCACATTGATTTCAATGACGTTCTCCCACAGTTACACCCGCGGATTCAGCCACAGGGTATTTATTTTACGCTGTCGTAGGAGAAGCGATTGGCTCAGCGAGCCAGCCTGTGTGACAGCAGCAGCTGGCCCCAGTGCCACTGTGTCACCCGAGAGCTACACAGCCCAGTCCCAAGCAGCTGGCATGGAGCAGGTGGGATATTTCTATTGTAGCAGCTTCCGTGGACAAGGAGCCAGAGATCAAAGCTATTTAACCCTGGAATGATGAGAAGCCCCAAGAAAATGACTCTGCCAGCACTGCCTGCTAACACGCCCTTCACCCTAGCCTCCAGGCTCCCGCAGGAGCTGCAATTTATCCTGCAGCCTCCTCTGAGCTGACGACTCTTCCTCGCTACAACCCACTAACCATAGGCTTACAGACGAGGAGACAGGTCTCTCTTCAGAACCAGCCCCTCTTTAATCAGGCCAGCAACAGCTCTAAGGGACAACTACCTTTGCTCTCCCCCCTACACATAGGGTGTAGCTCACAGGCCACAAGATCCAGGTTAGGGAAGAGGGTCCAAGCCGCATCACTAGGGGCCTGAATTTTAGCTTTCACAGAAACTCCATCAGGAGGAAACGATCCCACGTGATGGTTTCAAAGTCTCCACAAAGCCAATTTTGCATGAAGTTAAGTTAGGACTTCCTCTGAGACTCCCCTGCAAGCCAGACCTCATGCCCTAGGGCCAGCGCATAGGAGCCAGAAACTGAAACTGACTAGGAACGAAAGCAAAACTGACCCGGTTGTGGGGGGAAGTATCACTGTTCAAAACCTGGAGTCAAAAGCAGAACAGAAGAGAGTGAAAAAGGGGAATGATCCAAACTGATTTTTCTTAGCTCCAAACCTGATCCCAGACGTCACGCCAGGAAGTTTTGTTCTCAGGATACAAGAGATGCAGACTGTGCCCTTCGACCCCTTCAGCACAACTTTGGTTTTAAATAGGAAACAAATCAAGGGGATTGTGAGAGTGGGGGGGGGGGGGGAGACACAGCCCAGGGCCGGGCTGGCAAGCGAAGGACACCTACTTTGAAAGAATACTCTAGCTTGACGAGGAATGGAAAGTTGACGGCCTGGAGGATCCGTTTCTCGTTGAGGGTGTGCTCAATTTGTTTCAACTTCACTACCTGGAGAGAAAAGGAAGTAGCAACATCAGATCTTCCTCTGCTGGCGCAGCACCCCCTACGCCTCCCACTCCCCTCTCCGGCGTCCCCACACAGGGTTCAGCCCCAAATCCCTCCCCTACACTGGGGAGTCCACGGCCCCAGGGCAGATCTTTGTGGCAGCTCCCAGCGTCTCACCTTCTGTTTATCCAGGATCTTCATGGCATAGTGATTCCCCGTCTCTTTGTGTTTCACCAGCATCACCCTCCCAAATGAGCCCGTGCCCAGGGTCTTGATTCGATCAAACTGATCCAAACTGGCCGTGTTCTGGAAGGGGGAAAACAAATCTGACTGGGGGGGGACGAGGGGGGCAGACAGACAGACTGGTCCTGGGGGCATCAGGAAGGCATCTGCTCATGACAGTGGGATTTGTACAGCAAGACTGGAGGGGTCTTTAATGACCACAAGGGGGTCAGAGCTTTGGTTTTTATAGCTCACCAGAATGGCAGCCCCCCCAGGGTCATCACTGACTGTGATGGGAGAGCGCCCCCTACTGAGCCCGCCACTCCCTGCAGCACAGCACCCGCTAGCCCCGCACTGGGGTTGTTCTTGAGAACATCCATATGAAGTACATGTCACATTTCACCACCAGAGGGCGCCAAAGGAAACCACCACAGTTTTAAGGAGACACTGACAAGGGATTCCCTGCTCCTTGGGCAGAACCAAACTCCAGTTCCAGACAGGCGACCCGCCCAGCTCCATTCAGTGGGGCTGGTGGGGGCGGGGCTGGGAGTCAGGACTCCTGGGTTCTAGCCCTCGGTCTGTGGGGAGAGGGAGTGAAGTGTAGTGGTCAGAGGGCAGGAGACTAGGAGTCAAAAGCTCTCTTCCTAGTTCTGCCACCAACTTCCTATACCCATGACCAAGTCCCTTTCCCCTCTGGGCCTCAGTTTCCCCATCTGTGCCATGGCGTTAATGACACAGGGTGTGCGGGAGGACTAGCAAAGTGACAGTGCTGCAGAGGGACCAGCAGCTCTGCCTCAGGAATTACCCACAACCACCCCAGGCGGGATTTCCAGTGGGGACAGATCCAGGGCACTGGGGCACTGCGCTGAAGCGTAGGCAGCAAATGGAGGCCCTTTGAACAGGGTCCCTGTTAGCACAACCCCCCTGGGAGCCAATCTGGTGCTGGGCTGGGCTGGACGAGCCTCGGAAGGAGGATGGGGGAGGGGGAGACAGGCTGGATCAGGAGGAGTCCCACATGGTTAGTGTTCCCCTCCCACAGCAGAGTGGAGTGGAACCTACAGAGTTCTTGGCCCTCCAGCTACCAGAGGGCAGGTTGGGGAAGGGGGGAGGGAAGAGCAACATGGTCCACTCAGCCCCACCCCCCCAGGAGCACAAACAACCTCCAGACCATCAGAGGAGGCTGTGTGGCTAGGTGGCTCAGTGACGGGGAAAGAGATCCGGGGGTGACCGCAGGCTAATCAGCCTGGGGCTGCAAAGGCCTTGATTGGGCTGGGGTGGGGGGTGATCTGGGTTGGGGGCACAGTACCTGAGAGGGGCTCTCCCATTTCTTGAGGAAGTCTTCTTTGGCTTTGGCTAGGAACTCCTTCACTGTAAGGGAAAGAGAGAGGGAGCAGCATGAGGAGTCAGGAGAGGGGGGCATTCAGCCTGGTGGACAGAGCTCCCATTTCAGCCCCCCCCCCTCAACGAAAAGGCACGCAGTCAGAAAGCAGGTGAGGATTTTAAACGTATCAGCGGGATGCTGATGCCAGACTGGATACAAAGGGTGGCTCAGCTGGGGATTGGTTAGAGAGAGGTCCATGTTGGGGAGCTCCCGCAACATCCCCACCCCTGCGCTTTCCTCTGGACACACCGAACAACCTTGTCAGGGAGGGCTAATGCAGCCCTCAGCGCCCAGCAAGGGGATGCACTTGTGCCTCTAACCCCCCGCTGAACATGTCACTTGGGGTGCCTGGTCCACGCCCCTCGACACAGAACCTGCACCCCACAAGGAGACACTCGTACAACCCTCCAGTCAAAGGACGTTAAGATGCGTGGATCACATTGCCCTAATGGGAGGATGGGAGATTTCATCCGCAGATCTCAAAGTGCTTTATAAAGGAGGCTCAGTAACACACGCCCCATTTTACAGATGGGGAAACTGAGGCACGGGGAAGGGACTTGCTAAGTGTCATAGCTGGGAATAGAACCCAGTCTCCCAAGTCCCTCTGCTCTATGCACTAGGCTGCACTGCCTGCCAAAGCAGCCTGCACTGTCACAATGCTGCACTG
Source organism: Caretta caretta (assembly GCF_965140235.1). Taxonomy (NCBI): domain Eukaryota; kingdom Metazoa; phylum Chordata; order Testudines; family Cheloniidae; genus Caretta; species Caretta caretta. The sequence goes on from NC_134225.1 coordinate 18,726,936, forward strand.
TTTGGTTTGCAGGGGAAGGTTTAAAAAACAAACTGTTCTCTTTGGAATTTCTTAATTTCTAGGGACTTTGGGGTATGTAACAACCTTGTTTTTACATAAATTCAAGGTCTAAATCAACCCCAGACCTCTCTACATGGGGAAATGCCCCCTCCTTCACCCCTGCCAAAAAATTCCAACCAGTTTTAAAACCAGCTGGAGCCAGAGCATCGACCAGGCTCCGACCCCTCCAACCATCGGTTAAGGCGGGCCTGGGCAGCCTGGACCGTGCCATGACTCCAGCCACAGTTCAAAACCGGTGAAAAGTTTGGGGGGAAATTTTCACTGGTCTTCAAATAAATCTCTCTAAAATCTTCAATTGCAGTGAGACAATTCATAGGTGCACTGAGTTTAAGGCCAGAAGGTAGCGCTGATGATCATCATCATTCTAGACTGACCTCCTGCATAACCCAGGCCAGGGGATTCCACCCAGTCACACCCGCATCCAGCCCAACAAACTGTAGTGGAATAAGAGCAGATCTTTTAGAAAGAAACATCTAGCCTGGATTTAAAGACTCCAAGCGATGAAGGATTCACTGCATCCCTTGGTAAGCTGTTTGCATGGTCAATTTCACTCCTTGTTAAAAATTTGCTCTTTATTATTCCCAGTTTGAATTTGTCAAGCATCAACTTCCAACTGATGAATTGTCTTGCCTTCATCTTCCAGATGAAAGAGCCCCTGCTATCAGAAATCTTCTCCTAGTGTATTTATAGATAGTGATCAAGGCACCTTCTCTTTGTTAGACTGAACAGATTGAGCCTCTTACCTCTCTCACTCAGACCTAGTAGATCTTTTCTGAGCCCACTTTACCCCCCACCCCCCATCTGATTTAAAGCACAGACACCAGAATGGGATGCGGTTTGATGATGAAAGGCTAGAAACAGATTGTGCAACTGGCCAGGTGAATTTCCCTGTCCCACGTCAGTCAGATGCAACAGAACATTAACCAAACAGCATCAACTGTGAACACTGGTAACATTTTTAGACAGTAGGACACATTTATTTGAGTTTTCTGTTGACAGCGTCCCTTGAATTTCCTCAGCCTGCCTGTCTCAAGAGACCGAGGATCCAGAATCCTCTTACTCTGGGGCTGGAAAAATGATCTTAAGTAATAGCATAAACCGCTTGTGAAAAGGGTATCACATCAAGCATGTGGCCTGCATAGAGGATGACAGCTTACTAGTGCTGCCAGCTAATAGAGATTACGCCTTCAGGTGACGTGGTAGAGGACCTCACGTGAACACTGAGAATCCTGGGTTCAAACCCCACCAGGACAGGGTTTGCTATAACATCACCCCTGCTGAGAACTAAAAGATTATCCCAGAAATCAGAACTCTCACACTGGAGTAGTTATGGGGGACAGATTCTCCCACAGGTCATGCTGGTGTAACCCCCAAGGTACCAGGGCGATGGGGGCACCCCCGGCAGAGTTACACAGGTGCCACAAAAGAATTTGAACCCACAGTTTTGATATTTACTAACGGAGACCAGATCATGAAGCAAACCCCTCAGGGCAGCAACATAACTAAGAGCTGCACTCATCTCCTCCAGACAATTCACTGAGAGGGTGGTGAAACACTGGAATGCGTTACCTAGGGAGGTGGTAGAATCTCCTTCCTTAGAAGTTTTTAAGGTCAGGCTTGACAAAGCCCTGGCTGGGATGATTTAATTGGGGATTGGTGCTGCTTTGAGCAGGGGGTTGGACTAGATGACCTCCTGAGGTCCCTTCCAACCCTGATATTCTGTGATCCTATGATTCAGTCTCTTGTCCCTTTTCCCCTTCCATCCCCCATCCCCCTCTGAAATCAGTCTGTTCCTTGGTCCTGCCTCGGACTTTACACATCTCATACACTTCCCCTCGTAGCCTGCTCACCCCTGAGGAGGAAGCAGCTGGGGGTGGTTGAGTCCCAGGGACAATGGGACCTGGATTGTGACTCAAGAGACCAAAGTTCAATCCCCAGCTCTGCCTATAGCTCCTTGTGTGACCTTGGGAGATTCACTTCCCTCGCCCTGCTCCGTGCTTCGGTGTCCAGATCTGTGAAATAGGGATAATACTCTCTTGCCTCACTGCAAGGATCGAGTCTGTTAATGACCGTGAGGGCTCAGATTCTATGTCAATGGGAGCCATACAAACCCCTAGACTGGTCCACACACGCCTTCCCACCCCCAATATTGATCACCGGCGTTTAACAATCCCATGGGAAGGAACTGCCATCAAGATCACCGTTCAAATCACTGGAGGAAAGAAGAGACCATTCCTGCCCCACCCCAGCCATGTACCCGACACATCCCAAGTCACAAAATTCATTTGTTAGTCTCTAAGGTGCCACAAGTACTCCTTTTCTTTTTCCAAAATTCATTTGAAGACTCACCACCCTCCATTAGGAAATTCTGAGTCAAGGCCCCACCCCTTTCTGGGAGGCTCCTCCCACAGCCCCAGGCTGGAGTGAAAACATGTTCCCTTGGCAACCGCCAATTCCAATTTTTTTTTAATTCAAACCCCTTAATTTTCCTTCTTTCAATTATTTAGTGGATTTAGTGCTGGGATTGGGGCCTGACGCCCAGCCCTGGAGAATGAGGCTTCTGGGTCCCCCTAAAACAGGGGCAGGAGGGCATCCCACCACCCCCCCACACAGATGGGGGCTCGGTCCCGAGGGCCCATCCAATCCTTGGTCTCTCTGCCAGCCAGGGGCCCAGTCAGTGCCCATGGGGTGGTGACACTGGACATCCATGCCGCTCGGACTGACCGAGACCCAAACCCTTTCCAGGGGCCGGTGAACGGGGCATCACAGGAAGCCTCGGGCCAGCCCTGACCTGCCACCACAGAGTACGAGTGACCCCTACTGGGGGCCAGCAGAAGTGACCCATATCCTAGGGGGCAGAACAGGGCCCGGGTCAGGGCAATAACCAGCACCCCCTCAAGGGGAAATTGTCCCATTCCCCATCCCGCCCACCCGCCAGGACCTTCACTCCCACCCCGGCTCACCTCCGGCCTCCATCTTGCTGGCCCAGCCTGTGGCCTCCTCTGCGCTCGGCCTACGGCTCCTCGGCAGGGCCAATCCAGCCGGGCCCTGTGCCTGCCGCTGCAGGGGGCAAGAGAGGCGCTCGCTCTCAGCCAGGGCCCCCGGCGCTCTGCCAAGCGTGGGGCAGACTGACCCCGCCAGGGAGCCGTAGCTGGGGGACGAGGGTGGGAGCCACCCAGGATCTGAGCCCTCCGGGATTCCATAGATGGGGGGCAGGCCAGGGGAGCCAATGGGGGGTGGGCGCAAGGGCTTGGCCCCATGGGGGCTGGCGGGCCGAGGCCAGGGGATCTGCCCCTGCACAGGGCTGGGAGGGCGACAGATTTAAAGCAGAGGAAAATCAGAGCGATACGAGGGGGCAAGCAGACACCCCTTGGAAGCCACACAAACCTCACGGGCTGCAGTTCGGGGCAGGGGCAGCACGTGGCATAAAAAAATCCTTCCCCCTCCCCTCCAGGCGGTGTGTTTGTGTTTGTCCTACCAATGGACAGGCCATTGCTGTCAGAGAGATGGCAGCAGCAATCTCATGTGATGCAGGTTTGCCAGACGGCGATCGCTGCTCTCTGCCTCAGGACGATCGGTGCCAGGCTGGCATTCTTCCCCTGCCTTTCAACCAAATCCCTCCAAGAACCGAGTGTTTCCCCCAAGCCGGCCAATTTCTCTCTCTAGCATCCACTTACCCCTCAAGTTTTATTAAACCAGATCTTTTGCGTCATAGAGGGAGGCTGGTGCAATGGTTAGAGCGCTAGCCTGGGACTTGGGAGATCCTGGCTCAATTCCCTGCTCTACCCCAGACTAACCTTGGGCAAGTCACTTAGTCTGTGCCTCAATTTCCCCATGCTACAGAAGGGGACGAGAGCACTTCCTTGCCTCCCCGGGGGGGTTAGAGGATAAATATATTACCAGTTGTGAGGAGCTTGGATACTATCATAACCGGAGCCAGATAAGGACCTTAGACAGAAGGATAATGCACTTATTGTCCATACATGTTTTATCCCCATTTCTTGTTCGACAGCATGAAAGAAAAAGTAGCTCAGCAGCTCTTAGTCATTTTAAGATCATTAATTTTATCTCCCTCTTCATCAACAAGACAATGCACCTCTGCTACTTACCTAGTTTACTCCTGAGGTCTGCAAAAGCCCCGTTTTCCCTTAACCCTTTTTGTGATTTTCTGCACCAGCTGCCTGGCATGATTCCATTCCGCCTCCTTGAAATACACACCACAATTCAACTGGGATTCCTTCATCTTCACTTCCTGTCCTAAATTCCTAGGCCCACTCCCTCCCATCCCCTGTTTTACTGTAGCTGTTACAGGGGAACCCAGGTAGGCAGCTCACAGCGAGAGGGTGCAGGGGGAAGGTGCAGACCAGGGGAGGGGTCGCTGGTTTGATCCCTCCTGGGACTCACTCAGGCATATCCCGAGAGGTCAGAGGCCCTGGTGGCTCAGTTTGCCCAAAGCCAGCAACCGCCTCAAGGCTCACACAGACTCTGAATCATCCCAGCAGAGCCAGAGGAGGGTGGGCAGCTGTTTACATACTAATCCCGCACCACACCCAGGGGGGCAGATTGTCCAATTGCCACTCCAGGTAGAGCGACTTCCAGCTCAGCCGCACCCTCAGGCAGCCAAAGGGGAGGAGACAAGCACCCACTGCCCTCGCACTGTTGCAGCCCACTGCTAGCCGAGCCCTGGGCTCCCCCTCTCAGTTCTGCCAATGCCCTTCAATCCCAACTCGGTTGCATGTGGCTCTTTTGTGGCCCTGGCAGGTCACTATGTCAAAAGCCCCCCACCTCCCCGGAAGGGGCGAGTCAGACCCCTGGGAAATGGTGGGGTTTACGGTCCAGTCTGGCTCCTGTGATGTGATGTTTGTTGGTGTGAAGGATAAAACCTCTCCCAGCTGCAGCACTTCTGCTGCTTGACACCGCAGAACCTGGTCCCTCCTCTGGCTTTTCGGGTGAGAATTTGGGGCCCCTTGAAGATCTTTGGGGGGGGCGTGTCCCCTTTGCACCCCCAGGAGCTCCCTACAACACAGCCCCATGCCAGGGGCACAGGGACGGCAGTTAAAGGCTCTTGCCACTGAGCCCGAATTCCGATAATCCAACACATAAATGTCCAAAGGAAAATGGCTTGGGGTCCTGTCAGGCCTGGTCCGTGGCTGTGGCCTGACGCTGGAGGCTGTGACTGGGGGGGCGGGGGACGCCCTGGGACTGGCTAGTAAAATGGTGTGGTCTGTCACCTGCTCCTGTGATGGGCGGGGGAGGATGGGATCGGGATCTGTGGGTGCGGGTGGGGCATCAATAGAGCCATAAGGGGGGACGGTGCTGACCCCTGCACAGCCTCGCTCTGAAGAACTCCCATGATCCCCCGGGACAGTCAAGCTAAGCGAAACCCCTCGGTGCTGGGAATGAGCCCCCCCTCCCATCAGCTCCGGGCCCCAGGGGCTGAGATCCTCTGATCTACCCCCCAACCCCGCTTTCCTGCCGACCCCCCAAGGACACCCCCCGGCAGTCCCAGCTGCCCCAGCCTGGCGTGCGGGAAGCAGCTGCAGAACTGCCAGGCAGGGAAGGAGCCAGCATGTCTGGCATTGATCAGCTTGGAGTTTGTCCACGTGGAAAGCTTTTAAATCCTCGGTAATTTCCTTGGGTGTTTCGAGCAAAGTGGGGAAGGTCGGGATGGGGTAAGGGCCGAGGGCTGGGGGCTGACCAAAGTGTAACAGAGACCCCAGCCCTGGAGGTGCCTTGTTCTGGAAGTGGGAAAGAAAGAGGCAAAGGGGAGAGGGATAGCTCTGTGGTTTGAGCATTGGCCTGCTAAACTCAAGGTTGTGAGTTCAATCCTTGAGTGGGCCATTTAGGGATCTGGGGCAAAAATTGGGGATTGGTCCTGCTTTCTGAGCAGGGGTTGGACTAGATGATCTCCTGAGGTCCCTTCCAACCCTGATATTCTATGAAAGAAAAAGAATGAAAAATGTAGGAAAGAATCCAAGTCTCCCAGGAGAGTTGGTGCCTGGGTCTGTCTTTTAACCCTGCCCATGGTTAAAGCAGCTCCCTCCATCACTAGGGGGAGTCAGTGTTGGACCCTTGCTCTAGGACACCTACACTTTTTGGACCAATGATCCAGACACGGCAGCGTTTGGGGGACTTGCTTAGGAACCCAGTGACCTCATTGATCTAGGCCAGGGATGGGCAAACTACGGCCTGGGGGCTGGATCTGGCCCGCGAGCCCTTTTAAGCCGGTCTGCGAGCTCCCACTGGGGAGCAGGGTCTGGGGCTTGCCCCGCTCCAGCACTCCAGATGGGGTACAGTGTTTGGGCCACATCACACAGCTCCCGGAAGCTGCGGCATGGCCCCACTCCAGCTCCTAAGCACTCCAATGGGAGCTTCAGGGGCGGTGCCTGCAGATGGGGCAGCGCGCAGAGCCACCTGGCCACGCCTCCGCATAGGAGCCAGAGAAGGGACACACTGCTGCTGCTTCTGGGAGCAGCTTGAGGTAAGCACCGCCCGGAGCCTGTGCCCCTGAGCCTCTCCTCATGCCCCAACCCTCTGCCCCACCCCTGATCCCCCGCCCACCCACCTCAGTCCCAGCCCAGAGCACCCTCCTTCACCCCAAACCTCTCATCCCCCCCCCAGAGCCCACACCCCCAACTAGAGCCCTCCCCCTCCTCCCCGCACCGCAACCCCAATTTTGTGAGCATTCATGGCCCGCCATACAATTTCTATTCCCTGATGTGGCCCTCAGGCCAAAAAGTTTGCCCACTCCTGATCTAGGCTATTGGGGCGAAGGCCCTCTAGAACCTAGATCACAACAGTATTTTGGCATTGTTCTAGCCCACATCAGTTTAGTGTCAATCTAGAACATGCTGCAGCATTCTGGAGCCCGAGTCTAGAACACCATGGCATTTTGCTGTTCGTGTTTACACTGGGGTGTGGTCAGGGATCACCCGGCACTGTACATACATGCAACAAAATGACACAGGAGATGACGGCCGTAGCATTTTGGAGGTTGGTTCCAGAAAGCAGTGGGGGCAATGCAGCCCAGGGGCCAGCACTCTGCCCTGTGACTCAGAAGCCAATGGGGGGTTCCAGCCCTGGGTCTACCAGAGCCCTGGGCTGAATAGGTGCCGCTCCATAGCCCAGTTATGACCATTTCAGAGCCTGTCAAACAAGGGGGTTTCCATCTAAACCGTCTCTCTACCGCCAGGGAAAGGGACCCAGGGCTAGTGTGGAAACAAAAACCCAGCTTAATACTTCACATCGCAAACGCAGTCGCTGGTTTCCCTTCTCTTCTTTCTCTTTACAAAGAGGTTTGAAGGACTTTTAGTGGGGTGTTTGCCAAGGGACTGAGCAGGATGAGGTCTCTGGATACCAGCGCCCGAACCTTGTTTAATGTGGGAGAGGGACTGGGTTCTGTTACCGCCTTTGGGCCCCTGTATTCAAGCTAAATCAATACAGAGCTCCGACGAGACAATCAGGCCAGGCAGCCTAGGTGGGCTGAAGTGTTTCAGGCAGCTAATCTAGAACACTGCAGGATGTGGGGGCAAATGCTCAAGAATACCAGTGTCCAGAAAGAGCATGTCGTTTTGCATCATTGCTCTAGAAAGCCATGTTACTGTGGGCTGCGACTCTAGAATCCCACAGCATTTGGACCAGGCCTCCAGACTCACCACATTATTGTATCTAGAATGCTCGGTGCGACTTGGTGCGACTGCTCTGGACCAGCCCTGTGTTTCTGGACACGACTCTCAAATGTCACAGCACTCGAGATGATATTCTGGAATGCCTCCATGCCTTAGGCCGTGACTCTAGAATATTGCCAGGTTTGGACCAGGCCTCCAGAACACAGCACACCTTTTGGGTTGCGGCTCTAGAACACCACACTGTCTGAAGCCCTGCCTCTAGAATGTCAGGGCACATGGGGGCCCATTATGAGAACTCTGCAGTATCTGGGCCCATCGTTCTAGAACACAGCAGCATCGCGCCCCATGGCGCTAGACCAGGGGTGGGCAAACATTTTGGCCCACGGGCCACATCTGGGTAGGGCAATTCTATGACAGGCCATGAATGCTCATGAAATTGGGGGTTGGGGTGCGGAAGGGAGTGAGGGCTCCAGCTGGGGGTCCGGGCTCTGAGGTGGGGCTGCAGATGAGGGGTTGGGAGTGCAGGAGGGTGCTCTGGGCTGGGACCAAGGGGTTTGGAGGGTGGGAGGGGGGTCAGGGCTGGGAAAAGGGTGTGGGGTAGGTGCAGGCGCCAGGCGGTGCTTACCTCAAGCAACTCCCAGAAGCAGCAGCATGTCCCTGCTCCAGTTCCTACGGAGAGGTGCAGCCAGGCAGGTCTGTGCACTGCCCCATCCGCAGGCACCACCCTTGCAGCTCCCATTGGCTATGGTTCCTGGCCAATGGGAGCTGCAGGGATGGCACTTGGGGCGGGGGCAGCGTGCCCCTATGTGTAGGAGCGAGAGGGGGGACATGCCGCTGCTTCCAGGAGCCACGCGGAGGAGGGGAAACCCTGGACCCCACTGCCCAGTGGGAGCTCAAGGGCCAGATTAAAATGTCTGGAGGGCCGGATACAGCCCCTGGGCCATAGTTTGCCCACCCCTGCTCTAGACCAACACGGGAAATGGGCTCGTGGCTCTAGAATGCCATCCAGGTCTGTTTCTGTGACTCTCATCGCCCTTTCCTGTCTCTGCCCCACAAACTGTTCCTACCTTGATTGTGCAGTCCAGATTGGATGCTGTTCTAAGAGATCTGCTCCAGGAATCGTTTGGGGGAAGTCCTATGGCCTGTGTTCTCCAGGAGGTCAGACCAGATGATCCCACCGGTCCCTTGGAACCTCGGACTCTATTTTGTCCTGTTCTCACCATGCTGGCCTGTTCTGCGCCCCTCTCTCCCCCCACTGCCCGATCTGCACCCCGGAAGCCCTGACTCTCCATTCACAGATGCCTGGCCTGGCACATTGGGCTCTTTGATACCAATTTTAGTTCTCCAATTTGCTTTAAAGTGCCATAGATTGCTCCAAGGGCGACTCTTGGGGAAGTGCGGCAGCCAGGGCTCTCGGAAACAGGCAAAGGGAGGGGAGGAATAACTCCATTTGGAGGAGGAAAAATAATCACAGCTTCTGACAGATGATCTCATCCCCCCCCTCCCAGTAACCCAGTGGTTTGGGCACTCACCTCTGCTGGGGAAAAGCAAGGTCCTGCTCTCACTCCAATGTAGAATGGGATTGAATTTGAAACCCTCAAATTCTCTCTCAAAACACAATCAGTTTCCAGCCCGATCGCGCTTGGAACCCCCTTGTGCGAGGGGCTGTATGGAAGGGCTCATCACTTTCATTTTATTCCTGATCAACTACCTTTCATTCACAGGGGTTTCCTCTCTCCCCCCCACCACACCGGGAATTAGCTGGCGTCTCATTATTTGATCCCCTTTGGAAGCAGATTCACACACATGGCAGGAGTTGCCCTGCAGTAAGGAAGGTGTGCACATATCCACACTTTGCGGAGAGTATTCTGCTACTGGCAATCCCCTGCATTGCTGCACACCGGGGTCGGCCTGGCTGTTCTCCTCTCCTGCCCCGGCCTCATAAGGCGAGATTATCAATTCAGACAGGACCACTGTGAGCACCTCGTCTGACCTGCGTAACACAGGCCACAGGACTTCTCTGAATCAACTCCTGTTGGAATTGGAGCTGATCCTTTAGAAAAACCTCCCATCTGGATTTAAACAGCGTCAGTGATGAAGAATCCACCACGATGCTTGGTGAATTGTTCCAACGGCTAATTACACCCCCTCTCAACACCCCAGTTAAAAATCTGCCCTTTTTTCCTGTCTGAATGTTTCTAGTTTCAGCTTCCAGCCACTGGCTCTCCTTCGACCTTCGTCTGCTCGCGGGACTCGCCCATTATCACAGTTTTATTCCCCATGTGGGTACTTCGAGACAGGGATCACGGCACCCCTTAACCTTCGCTTTAAGAAGCTCCTTGCCTCTGAGCATAAGGCAGGTTCCCCCCCATTTAATCGTTCTCATGGCAACTCTCTGCCCCTCTCCAATTTTTCCCCTTCCTTCTCGAACTGTGGGTGTCAGACCTGGCCATGCTGTTCCAGCAGCTGTCGCCCCCCGCCAGACACCGAGATAAAATAACCGCTCCGCTGCTGCTTGCGATGCCCGTTTATCCATCGGCCAGACACCCCCCCACCCCATTGACGCGCGGACACTCGCCCCTTGGGGCTTCCAACTCCAGGCGAGTTCAGGTCCCGCTTATGGCAGCCGCCGGCCCCCCGGCTCCATCCCTGAACACCTTGGGCCTCCGGGGAGAGGAACAGCTCCCGGCTCATCCCAGCCACGACAACTGTCCCCTGGAGCGCAACAGCCCACACGCCAGTCTGATTTTATTTTTTTTAAACAAAACTTTATTGGTAATTGTTTCAAATATGTTGACAACAAAGCACACTGTTAAAGAGGAAGTGGGGGCTGGGGGGGTTGTTTTGTTTTTTCCAGTGAAACAAGTTTTGTCGGCGGACACAGATGTGTTTCCCAGGGCGGGGCGGATGATACCCTCACCCTCTAGACGGGACTCTCAAGCTTCTTTGTGGAAAAGGGGGATTTGAGGGGAAGGGGGGAGGGCTAGCCACGGGGCTCCCCCCTCCGCTCCTGACAGCGCTCATGTATTTATAATATATATAATTTATCTATGAAACCAAAAGAAGCTCACACACCTTCGCCCCGGAGAGAAACAAGAAATTCAACCGGCTGGTGAATACACACAGTGGGAGACAGGCTCGGGGGGGGGGTCAGGACAGGACCGCCCCACTGATGCACTGCATTGGGGGCGGGGGGGTGGGGGAGGGAGGATAAGTAAAGAATCAGACAGGAAGAAAAGTAAATGAACAGAACAAGAGCCCTCCCCCCCCCACACGCACCTTCCCTCCTCCCAAATAAAGCAGGATCATGGCTAGGTATCAGCACCCTTCCCCCACCCCCTCCAACCTGACCACAGATCTAATGGAGTCGCTCCTTGGGGGTGTGGGGGGGTGGGGAGATCAGGGCCTAGTTGGGATCTTGAGTTCCTTGCCCCCCCTGCCCCCCATTTGCTGGTATCTCCTCCCGCCTTGTCATCTTAAAATGTAAATCGAAAGCATAAAATCGGAGGTACAGAATGGAGCCCCAGGCTTTAAGGTTATTTCTGCAGGGCACCATTTGGCCTATGGGGGGAGGGAGGGAGGGAGAAGAGTGTACAAGCCCCCACTGACCTGGGCGAAAATAACCAAGTGCCCCAGAACCAGATCCTCCTGCACCCCCCACCCTGACACACAAGAGGACAGACCAAAGAAGGGGTGAGGGTGGGGGGCTGCTCACATTCATAGCCCAGATTCAAAAAGCAGCATTTTATTTCTAAGGGGAGCTAAAAATCCAAAACCCACCAGGGAGATCCCCTCTCCCAGCACCTCCATTCCAGCCTGTAACAGACCCCCAGATCTCCCCGCACTGGTGTAAGATACCCCCAAACCAGACACCCCGCAGAGAGCAGTGGGGGTGGGGAAATACAGTCAAATTCTACCTGAAAAAAAAAAACAGATCTCTCTCTCGTTTTTCCTTGCTAAAACCTAGACACATTCAAAGCTTGGAGAGTTAAAATTCGGGGTGGGGGGGGAAGAAGAGGGGAAGGGAGGTGTCACCAGGGATGGCGGGGGCTGATGTAGGGTAAGGTAGCCCAGCCCCAAGCCTGGATTTTTAAAACCTCTTCCCCCCATGCCCCAAAGGAAAATAAGGTTTAATTTACTTATTTTTCATTTAAAAAAAAAAAAAAAGAAAAAAAAAGGAGAACCCCCCCCCCCAAGTTTATAAAATGAGAAAAGATTTCCCTCCTTCTTCCTCTTTCCAGAGTGACGGTGGGGGGCTGAGATTTTGTCTCCCCACCAACTCCCCATGTATGTGTGTGTGCGTGTGGGGGGGGGGGAAGAATTCAAAGCTATTCTGGAAGCCAAGATGTTGACCTGCCATGACAGTGCATCTTTGCTCCACACCCTGCTCCCAGAAGGCTTTGCAAATAGCCATGAAGATCTGGGGGCGGGGGGGGGGGGGGGGTAGGGGGGAGGAATTTGATGGCAAAATACGCCCCCTGCCCCCCCTTCAAAAACTAAAAGCCACCAATAAAGCCGGCCAGGACGGTGGGGGTACAGCACGTGTGGATTAAGAGGCAGTGTGGGGGTAACCGGATCGGTGCGAGGGGGTGGAAAGTAACCAGTGGGAGCTGAGTGTGTGTGTGTGGGGGGATCTGGTTAAACCCCCGGTGAGGGGGGATGATGAGAGCTGCAGGCTTGTGATGGCGGGGGGGAGGAAAGCATGTGCAAGTGGGGGGATCAGGGGTGCGCATGGGAGAAATTAGACTCCTGCCCTTCTCTACTGTCATTTACTTAGTACAGGTTTAGAATAAGGGGTCTCCCGCTCCCCCCCAAACCAGATCCAGGCAAATCCCTACCCCCCACCCACAAAAATAAAATACACAGGCAAGGAACTCGGGTCTTTCTGCTGATCAAAATCAACCCCGCCCCCACCTGCTCCGTGCGCACCCTCCCGAGCGGGGGCGGGGGGGGGGGGGGAAGGCTGCCGCTGGCCCTAGAACTCAGCAAACTCCTTGGCGCACTTCTCAGTGATGGAGACCCGGATCTCCTCTTCCTCGTAGTCGTCGAAGTTACTCGTGTCGCCGGGGCCTTTGCACTTTGGTATAAAGGGAGCTTCCACCTGCAAAGGGAGGGGAGGGGGAGGTTGGGGACAAGGTGAGGGATCAACATTAGCATCTCCCCCCCCACTCCTGGGTCTGCTAGGGGTGCATGATCAGGCCCCAACTTTGCAACAAGGCAGGCAAGGATCAGCCCCCCCCCCCCCGCCTACTCTCCAGCCAGAAACCCACACACTTTGCAATCATGGAAGGGGGAGCCCATGACCCCGCTTAGGAGCCCAGGAGCAGGGCCCCCAGCACTCTTAAGGATACAGGATCGGGCCTCTTCGCAACCAGGTGAGGGATGCAGGATCAGCGCCTCCTCAAGCCCCCGTTTATCTAGCCAGAACCCCCTCCTCTCACTTTGCAATCAGGGAAGGGCAGGGGGTCACGAGCCCCTTGGATCCCCGTAAGAGCCCCCACTTGCATCATCAGGAGGGTTTTAATGAGGACCTTCAGCCCAGCCCTCTCCCACCAGACATGGAGAAATAACGCCATTAGCTGGCAGCAGCAGTAGTAGGCTGTTATCCTCAGGGGGTGGGGACAGGACCTTGCTTTTGCCACCATGTTACAAATAGGTGACTGAGGGCACCCGACTTTAAACCAATGCTGGGTGAGCATATCTCCCCTTAGTGGTTGCACCCAGCCACAACACCCTGCTACAGAGTCCCAGGAACCAATGCGCTCCTAGAGGCCTGGGCACTGATAATCCCAGGTTCAATTTCTGCTGACGGAGGCTGCACCAGGTGGGAGTTACCCAGGCTCTCCTCTGCCTGCCGCCGCCCTCCTACCTTCCTCTGGTAGACGGCGATCCAGTCGGTGGTAGCAAACCACTTGTGGTTCTTGATGTCGTTGACCCCGTTCTTGAGGTTGCCAAAGCGTTTGGTGAGGTCCACCTGCAGCAGGTTCCGGAGCAGGTCCTTCAGGTCTGAGCTGAAGTGAGAAGGGAACCGGACCTGGGGTGGGGAGGAGACACAGAGGTCTGGCTATTACCTGCCCTGCCCTGCCCTCGTGGCTAGATTCATAGATACACCTAGTAATGTACAGCTCCTAGCACAGGGGGGTCCTGGGCTATGCCTGGGGGCTGAGATACGACCGTAATACACCTAATATGTACATCACCTAGCACAATGGGGTCCTGCTCCATGACTGGGACTTGTTTATTATTCGGTGTATTATGATAATGCCTACAACAAGCCCTTTAAAAACACTCCAGAACAATAGAATCATAGAATATCAGGGTTGGAAGGGACCTCAGGAGGTCATCTAGTCCAACCCCCTGCTCAAAGCAGGACCAATCCCCAATTTTTGCCCCAGATCCCTAAATGGCCTCCTCAAGGATTGAACTCACAACCCTGGGTTTAGCAGGCCAATGCTCAAACTGCAGAGCTATCCCTCCCCCCAATAAGTGGACAAAAAGTGGGGGCGGCTACTGAGGACTGACACAGGAGCTGAAATGGTTCATTAGCAGCAGCCCTCCAGCTCTTCTTGAGCATTTTTCCTCCACAGATCTCAAAGCAGGGCTGCCGCATCACTATCCTCATTTTACATAAGGGGAAACTAAGGCACAGGGAGACGTGACTTGCCCAAGGTCACTCAGCAGGCTGGCAGGAGAACCAGGAACAGAACCCAGGCCTGTTGAGTTCCACTAGGCCACACAACTTTGTTTTTTTAAAACCCCACTAGGTTTAAAGCTGACAGTGTCCGACACGAGTGCTTGGAGATCCTTGGCGAGAAGGCGCTGGGGTGGGCAGAGGAATATTATGGGCTCTTGGTTACTATGGTGATGAGGTGCCTGGAGGTGACTGATGTGTTTAAGGAACGTTTAGTCTTGAAACGTAGCAGGGTTGAGGAGAGTTTTGCAATTCACAACCGTGTATAAGAAAACCAAAGGCACCTGTTCCAGGAGTCCCCATGAGAGTTACAGGGAGCCCAATGGTGATGGGGTGGGGGATGGAGTCCATGTGTTGGGGAAGTAGGGGTACGTCGTGAGAGAGGGTCCATGTGTGGGGGACACAATGGGGAGGATGTCCATGTGTTGGAGAACAGGGGTATGTGGCAAGGGAGGGTCTATGTGTTGGGGTGCAGGGGAATGGGATACATGACAGGGAGGATGCCCATGTCTTGGGGATTGGGGGAGTGTGACGAAGTGGGACTGTTCTTAATGTTTCCTCTGAATAGTGTGGGGGTGCCTCAGTTTCCCCTAGGCAGTTCTTAAGTATCTAGGTGGTGGGGTAAGGGTGTATGATCATTGCAGAGCCCTAGAGGGCATGTGTGTGCAGGAGTCTGGACACAGAGAATGGCCGACACCCTGTTTCCTGGCAACTGATGGCCTGGGCCCTTCCCCCCCCTGCAAGGTGAGAGCTGAAGGGTTGGAGAACAAAGGAATCAGGTGACCTCCTGGCCCGGGAAAGGAACAAAGCCCAGAGGAGGAGGGGCTGGAGGGGTTTTTCAGTTTGGGGCTGGCTGGGACATGGAGTGAAGTGCAGACGTGGTTGTCTGGCTCACTGCCCCCCAGAATGGACCCAGCTGAGGGGTCCCGTTCTCTGCACCTGCAAGCTCTGTTTTAGACCATGTTCCTGTCGTCTAATAAACCTTCTGTTTTACTGGCTGGCTGAGAGTCACGTCTGACTGCGAAGTTGGGGTGCAGGACCCTCTGGCTTCCCCAGGAGCACCGCCTGAGCGGACTCGCTGTGGGAAGCGCACGGAGAGGCAGAGGATGCTGAATGCTCCGAGGTCAGACCCAGGAAGGTGGAAGCTGTGTGAGCTGTGTGTCCTGAAGACAGGCTGCTCACAGAAAGGCGACTACCCCAGAGTCCTGACTGACTTCATGGGGAGCAGTTCCAGAGCATCGCCCAGGAACTCCGTGACAACTGGTGGCAGCTGTGGGATCTACTGCACCCCGTGGATGGCGCTTCCTGCAGTAAGTGACTGGGGAGCAGTAACACGAAGGGGGATTGCCGAGGACCAGGCCTGCTGAAGGCTCAGAGAGGAGCGGTTTCGGGGGGCGGTTAACCCCTGGGAGTGTGTGACCAGCGAGAAGTACTGTGCAGTAATGGGGTCCCCCTGGGAACTGCAGTGAGCAGTCTCAGGGGCGGAGGAGTCTGCAGCTCGACCCTGGCAAAGAGGTGGTGACCTTGAGAAGGGCTGGCACACTAGGGGTTCTCCCTGGAAACCGTGGGGAGCTGAGAACACACGGGCCTGTGAGTCCACAACAACTTGGGAGGAGCGGAGTGATGGCCTGTCACCGTCTCCTTAAGAAGGACATTGTAACCCTGTGCAGAAAGAGAGGGTTGAGCATTGGAAAGTTCACCAAAGCAGAGTTAATCGTGCAGCTGGAGGAGGATGACCGCTCTAAGGAACAGATTCCTGACCCCAACTGGGGCTATAGCAGGATCTGGGAGCAGCTGAAGCGGGAGCCAGGCATCGCCAAGACTCCTGTCCCCGACCAGACGAGGGTCTTCATGATCGGGTTCCCCATCGGGGGATCAAGACGGACGGGATTGCAGCTGAGTCTGAGAGAGCAAGAGGACCGTGGGAGACAGCGAGAGCCCGAGAAAGAGCTGCAGAAGCAGCAGCAGCATGAACTGGCGGTGGTGGGGCGGAGAGGCCTAGGGGACCTCCCCGGGGTGAGTGGGGATAGATCCCGGGGGGCCAGTTCCGCAGGGAACCTCGAGACTAAATTGCTGGCCCTGGTTAAGGAGGGGGGGGGTGTGGATGCCCACCTCACTGCCTTTGAGCAGGCTGGCGATTTGAACCAAGGGGACCCTGCGGAAAAGCCCCGGTGTCTAGCTCCCTTGCTGGGTCCCAAGGCCATAGACTCCGTCAGCCAGGTGGTTGGGGATGTGGACAGGCTCCCACTCCTGACCCCAACCTATATGTCTGTGTGGAGTTTCCTGGGGCCAGGCCCCCCGGACCTCCAGTGGGAGTAGAAGGTGATGGTCAATGGGGAGACATTCTTGGGGTGGCCAAAGGGCATGGGCTGCATAAACCTTCCCACATGCGGCCTGCGAGTGCTATCGACCACCCCTGATCTAAGGGAGGGCGTGAAACTGGAAGGGCCTGGTGTAACTCCTACCAAGGAATGGGAGAGATGCTGGGGCATCCATGGGAACGTTGGTGGCTTCGAACTTCCCCAGGTCACCGGCTAAAGTGACCCCGCTCAGTTCGATCTCGAAGGGGGGAGAGATGTGACGAAGTG
Organism: Caretta caretta; assembly: GCF_965140235.1. NCBI lineage: Eukaryota > Metazoa > Chordata > Testudines > Cheloniidae > Caretta > Caretta caretta. Next base: position 18,743,903 of record NC_134225.1, read on the forward strand.
GGACTGTTCTTAATGTTTCCTCTGAATAGTGTGGGGGTGCCTCAGTTTCCCCTAGGCAGTTCTTAAGTATCTAGGTGGTGGGGTAAGGGTGTATGATCATTGCAGTGCCCTAGAGGGCATGTGTGTGCAGGAGTCTGGACACAGAGAATGGCCGACACCCTGTTTCCTGGCAACTGATGGCCTGGGCCCTTCCCCCCCTGCAAGGTGAGAGCTGAAGGGTTGGAGAACAAAGGAATCAGGTGACCTCCTGGCCCGGGAAAGGAACAAAGCCCAGAGGAGGAGGGGCTGGAGGGGTTTTTCAGTTTGGGGCTGGCTGGGACATGGAGTGAAGTGCAGACGTGGTTGTCTGGCTCACTGCCCCCCAGAATGGACCCAGCTGAGGGGTCCCGTTCTCTGCACCTGCAAGCTCTGTTTTAGACCATGTTCCTGTCGTCTAATAAACCTTCTGTTTTACTGGCTGGCTGAGAGTCACGTCTGACTGCGAAGTTGGGGTGCAGGACCCTCTGGCTTCCCCAGGAGCACCGCCTGAGCGGACTCGCTGTGGGAAGCGCACGGAGAGGCAGAGGATGCTGAATGCTCCGAGGTCAGACCCAGGAAGGTGGAAGCTGTGTGAGCTGTGTGTCCTGAAGACAGGCTGCTCACAGAAAGGCGACTACCCCAGAGTCCTGACTGACTTCATGGGGAGCAGTTCCAGAGCATCGCCCAGGAACTCCGTGACAGGGAGCATGGGAGGGAATTAGCATGTGTGGGGTGCAGTGTGTGAGCATCTCTCTGGTCCGTTGCTGAGACTTGGCACCCCACTTTTGCTGGTGAACCCCCCCTCAAAATATCACACAAGTGTCCCCTCCCCCAGCCCAAATACCTTGCCAGAGACAATCTTCTCGTAGATCTGAATGGGCTGGTCCGCGAAGAATGGGGGGTAACCAGCCGCCATCTCGTAGATGAGGACACCCAGAGCCCACCAGTCCACAGCCTTGTTATAACCCTGCCCGGGGAAAGCAGACCAGGGTCACGCACTGAATATTTGAGGTGTGGGGGGAAACCACCTGGTGGCCAAGGATCAGCTAGAGATCAGGCAGCAGACAGGCCCTCCCCAGCTCACCTTGCTGAGGATGATCTCGGGGGCCAGGTATTCCGGGGTCCCACACAGAGTCCAGGTTCGGCCTTTCACCCGCTTGGCAAAACCAAAATCCGTCACCTGGAGCCAAAACACAGAGAGGGGAGAAGCTGGATCAGCCCGGGGGCTGTGACAGCAGGAGGGGAAGGGGGAAGCAGATGACTGATGTATTCTGGCCGTGTTATGTTTCTGGGGGTGTCTTGGCTTTGAGAAGGGGACGGCAACAGAGAGAGACTCAGATAGGCAGGAGGTCACTGCAGGGAGCCAGGAGCCAGCGCTGGGATGGGGACGGGAAGGAGTGGGAGCGGGGCGGCAGCGTCACCTCGATGTAGCCCTGCTGGTCTATCAGGAGATTCTCTGGCTTCAGGTCTCGGTAGATGAGATCCAGCGAGTGCAGATACTCGAAGGTCAGGACGATCTGAGCAGCGTAGAACCGGGCGTGAGGTTCACTGCAATGAGGTGGGAGGAGAACGTGGGCATCGCAGACCAGATCCGCCCCCTCTCAGCCAGCCCAGCACCCTCGGCCCCCTGCCGCCCCCACCTTCACCTTCCTTATAGATCCCCAGGCAAGATGCCCCAAACCTTCTAGGCCTGGTGGCCCCATCTGCCCTCGCGCACACATCCCACCCACCATTGCTAGACCCCTGACTCCATTCAGCCTGGCAACCCAGGGCAAGTCCCTCCCAGACCAGCATCTCCCCGCTAGCCTCAACACACACACACAAACAGGGACCCCCAGCTCCATCCAGCCTGGCCTCATCTAGCCCTGGCATCCCTGCCACTGACCGTGGCTAGTGCTGGCAGAAGACCTCAGCAGCTCTCCCCATGGGGAATCCCTTCCTGACCAGCCCAGCTGGGGATCAGGTCACACCCTGCAGCAGGAGGATCAAAGCCAGCGTCGCTGCAGATGCTGCTAGTGGATAAAAGGTCTAGTTCTCTACTGAACTCAATCCCAAATTTACAGCTGTGGAAACTGAGGCACAGAGTGATTCTCCCCCCTTCCCACAAGGAGTGAATGGCAGAGACAGGAATAGGACCCAGGAGTCCTGATTCCCAGTCCCTCTGCTCTAAGTGCTAGATCCCACCGTCATCCCTGAGCCAGGGATACAACCCAGGAGTCTAAACGCCACCCAGCTCTAACCATTAGCGACACTGTCCCCAACATCGGCTCCCGTGGCAACACTCACCTGAACCTCCCGATCCGCCGTAGGTGGGAGAACATCTCCCCGCCCGGGATGTATTCCATCACCATGTACAGATTGGAGTTATCCTAGAAGGAAATGCAGCAGAAACTGAGGGCAAGGCATGGAGTCACTCCGGCCCCCCGTCAGTGCCTGTGACACCGGGATGAAGCTGCTCACCACACCCCTGCTCCTTTATTAGCCCTGTCCTTTTCAGGGCACTAACCCCACATGCCCCAAGGGAGCCTGATGCACTGGCCTGGGTGATAACAGCCTACTACTGCCACCAGCTGCTGCTGTTACTCCTTTGGCTCAAGGGCCAGAGGGGTTGCGCCGTGGTGCCGAAGGTCCCAGGCACACACCTGCAGTGGGAGTTGCTGCACAGACGCGGCTGGGGAACAGACTCACTAATGAGAGGGCGCAAGCTTTATTTGTTTGGAGTATTTCGTACTAGAGCCCTAGAAAATTCAACCCCTCCCGCTCCTCTGGTTTAGGGGCAGGGATGGGCGAGGACAAGATGGATTTCCCAGCTGTGATGTCTATGATCAAAGGGGAAACCCAACGTGCCGCTAGGTCGGACACCCCAAAAGAACAGAAGCAGGAAGTGAAACTTGTCAGAAGCAGAGTGTGAAATTGACCAGGCTAGCTCCATCCTCTCTCACGGCTGCAAAGTCAAAGAGCAGCCTCCGAAGTAACTTCGCTGAGCCCAACAAAACCATTCCGCTAGTGAGACCCGACCCGGCTCAGTGATGAGAACATGAGCACTAAGCACCCGCGGACGCGGAGACCACTGCCCCTGCCCTCCAGCCCAGTGTCAGTTTCCAGCTAGCCCTGGAAAGAGGGTCCAGAGCTAAGCAGGACTCAAGTTTCACTCTATAAACTGGGGTCCAAAAGGAAGTTCTTGGAACCAGGTCCAGGACACAGCCCAATATCAGACCTCAACACCCTGCCAATGACACCGGGCAGAAGCTGGAGACCCAGGACGATCTGATCCTGACTGGCCAGCAGGGAAAGTTCGCCTGCCTTATTTGGAGTGATGGGCATTGTATGTGTCGTGTATATATTCTGTCTGGTAACTGTTAATAAATTGAGGTTAAGGATATTACGGTGTGACGCTCTTTCACTCGGAAAAGACCCAGAGAACCCACAGAGTGTGAGGTGATGTCCTGAACCCAGGGAGGGTGAGGGTGGGTGCTTAAATTAAGGGGGTTACGCCTTGAGCCCCAGGACCAGGGCAAAGGTGGTGCCCTCGAGCGTACGGGGAACAATGCCTGAACCCTGGGGTACCCTAAGGGGATGAAGGGAGCTCAGCCCATCCTTGGTCTCCCTGCTCAGGCAGTTCTGGTCTGCATGACACAGGCCTTCCTGACCCTCTGCCATCTGGACAGGCCCCAACGCCCTAGTAGTACCTTGATGGGGCCCAGTCAGCATGTACCAGGACAGACTCCTAGCTCAGTGGGGTAAATCCAGAGCAGCCGCATTGATTTCAATGACGTTCTCCCACAGTTACACCCGCGGATTCAGCCACGGGGTATTTATTTTACGCTGTCGTAGGAGAAGCGATTGGCTCAGCGAGCCAGCCTGTGTGACAGCAGCCGCTGGCCCCAGTGCCACTGTGTCACCCGAGAGCTACACAGCCCAGTCCCAAGCAGCTGGCACGGAGCAGGTGGGATATTTCTATTGTAGCAGCTTCCGTGGACAAGGAGCCAGAGATCAAAGCTATTTAACCCTGGAATGATGAGGAGCCCCAAGAAAATGACTCTGCCAGCACTGCCTGCTAACACGCCCTTCACCCTAGCCTCCAGGCTCCCGCAGGAGCTGCAATTTATCCTGCAGCCTCCTCTGAGCTGACGACTCTTCCTCGCTACTAACCACAGGCTTACAGACGAGGAGACAGGTCTCTCTTCAGAGCCAGCCCCTCTTTAATCAGGCCAGCCACAGCTCTAAGGCACAACTACCTTTGCTCTCCCCCCTACACACAGGGTGTAGCTCACAGGCCACAAGATCCAGGTTCAGGGAAGAGGGTCCAAGCCGCATCACCAGGGGCCTGAATTTTAGCTTTCACAGAAACTCCATCAGGAGGAAATGATCCCACGTGATGGTTTCAAAGTCTCCACAAAGCCAATTTTGCATGAAGTTAAGTTAGGACTTCCACTGAGACTCCCCTGCAAGCCAGACCTCATGCCCTAGGGCCAGCACATAGGAGCCAGAAACTGAAACTGACTAGGAACGAAAGCAAAACTGACCCGGTTGCGGGGGGAAGTATCACTGTTCAAAACCTGGAGTCAAAAGCAGAACAGAAGAGAGTGAAAAAGGGGAATGATCCAAACTGATTTTTCTTAGCTCCAAACCTGATCCCAGACGTCACGCCAGGAAGGTTTGTTCTCAGGATACAAGAGATGCAGACTGTGCCCTTCGACCCCTTCAGCACAACTTTGGTTTTAAATAGGAAACAAATCAAGGGGATTGTGAGAGTGGGGGAGGGGGGGGGGGAGACACAGCCCAGGGCCGGGCTGGCAAGCGAAGGACACCTACTTTGAAAGAATACTCTAGCTTGACGAGGAATGGAAAGTTGACGGCCTGGAGGATCCGTTTCTCGTTGAGGGTGTGCTCAATTTGTTTCAACTTCACTACCTGGAGAGAAAAGGAAGTAGCAACATCAGATCTTCCTCTGCTGGCGCAGCACCCCCTACGCCTCCCACTCCCCTCTCCAGCGTCCCCACGCAGGGTTCAGCCCCAAATCTCTCCCCTACACTGGGGAGTCCACGGCCCCAGGGCAGATCTTTGTGGCAGCTCCCAGCGTCTCACCTTCTGTTTATCCAGGATCTTCATGGCATAGTGATTCCCCGTCTCTTTGTGTTTCACCAGCATCACCCTCCCAAATGAGCCTGTGCCCAGGGTCTTGATTCGATCAAACTGATCCAAACTGGCCGTGTTCTGGAAGGGGGAAAACAAATCTGACTGGGGGGGGGACGACGAGGGGGGCAGACAGACAGACAGGTCCTGGGGGCATCAGGAAGGCATCTGCTCATGACAGTGGGATTTGTAGAGCAAGACTGGAGGGGTCTTTAATGACCACAAGGGGGTCAGAGCTTTGGTTTTTATAGCTCACCAGAATGGCAGCCCCCCCAGGGTCATCACTGACTGTGATGGGAGAGCGCCCCCTACTGAGCCCGCCACTCCCTGCAGCACAGCACCCGCTAGCCCCGCACTGGGGTTGTTCTTGAGAACATCCATATGAAGTACATGTCACATTTCACCACCAGAGGGCGCCAAAGGAAACCACCACAGTTTTAAGGAGACACTGACAAGGGATTCCCTGCTCCTTGGGCAGAACCAAACTCCAGTTCCAGACAGGCGACCCGCCCAGCTCCATTCAGTGGGGCTGGCGGGGGCGGGGCTGGGAGTCAGGACTCCTGGGTTCTAGCCCTCGGTCTGTGGGGAGAGGGAGTGAAGTGTAGTGGTCAGAGGGCAGGAGACTAGGAGTCAAAAGCTCTCTTCCTAGTTCTGCCACCAACTTCCTATACCCATGACCAAGTCCCTTTCCCCTCTGGGCCTCAGTTTCCCCATCTGTGCCATGGCGTTAATGACACAGGGTGTGCGGGAGGACTAGCAAAGTGACAGTGCTGCAGAGGGACCAGCAGCTCTGCCTCAGGAATTACCCACAACCACCCCAGGCGGGATTTCCAGCGGGGACAGACCCAGGGCACTGGGGCACTGCGCTGAAGCGTAGGCAGCAAATGGAGGCCCTTTGAACAGGGTCCCTGTTAGCACAACCCCCCTGGGAGCCAATCTGGTGCTGGGCTGGGCTGGACGAGCCTCGGAAGGAGGATGGGGGAGGGGGAGACAGGCTGGATCAGGAGGAGTCCCACATGGTTAGTGTTCCCCTCCCACAGCAGAGTGGAGTGGAACCTACAGAGTTCTTGGCCCTCCAGCTACCAGAGGGCAGGTTGGGGAAGGGGGGAGGGAAGAGCAACATGGTCCACTCAGCCCCACCCCCCCAGGAGCACAAACAACCTCCAGACCATCAGAGGAGGCTGTGTGGCTAGGTGGCTCAGTGATGGGGAAAGAGATCCGGGGGTGACCGCAGGCTAATCAGCCTGGGGCTCCAAAGGCCTTGATTGGGCTGGGGTGGGGGGTGATCTGGGTTGGGGGCACAGTACCTGAGAGGGGCTCTCCCATTTCTTGAGGAAGTCTTCTTTGGCTTTGGCTAGGAATTCCTTCACTGTAAGGGAAAGAGAGAGGGAGCAGCATGAGGAGTCAGGAGAGGGGGGCATTCAGCCTGGTGGACAGAGCTTCCATTTCAGCCCCCCCCTCAACGAAAAGGCACGCAGTCAGAAAGCAGGTGAGGATTTTAAACGTATCAGTGGGATGCTGATGCCAGACTGGATACAAAGGGTGGCTCAGCTGGGGATTGGTTAGAGAGAGGTCCATGTTGGGGAGCTCCCGCAACATCCCCACCCCTGCGCTTTCCTCTGGACACACCGAACAACCTCGTCAGGGAGGGCTAATGCAGCCCTCAGCGCCCAGCAAGGGGATGCACTTGTGCCTCTAACCCCCCGCTGAACATGTCACTTGGGGTGCCTGGTCCACGCCCCTCGACACAGAACCTGCACCCCACAAGGAGACACTCGTACAACCCTCCAGTCAAAGGACGTTAAGATGCGTGGATCACATTGCCCTAATGGGAGGATACGGGATCTACTACTGCTGCCAGCAAAGAGGGGTGAAGGGGAAGGAGATTCCCCCTTAGCTCAAAGGGCAGAGGCCTGTGTGTAGCCTTCTCTCAACCATGCAGGCCTCACAGATCAATGACACCAACAGCCCACAAGGGGGTGCTCCGTGCACACACACAGAGCTGCAGAAGGCAGCCGTGAAAGTTGCAAACCCCAGTTGGGCTTTGCCCACAAAGGGGTTAAAACAACCTGCCACAGTCTCCACAGCAGCAGCCTGGGACCAGCCAAGTGTCCCACTCTCTGGCATCCAGCCAGGTGATCCTTCCTTTGCCAGCCGGGCTCCCTGTCCTTGCTGCCAGATCCCAGAACCATGGGAGGGAGGAAGCGGGATGGGGGTTGGAGCAATCTGCAGCATCTGGAGGGATATTTGGTACTGAGAGCCCCTTTTATCTTCGCTGCCTCCTGCTGCTCCCAACAGGGACAAGTCCCGCAGCTCTTAACAGTGCAAGAGACGCCCACGGGATTGGAATGGCTGCAGCAGCAAGGCCAAGCACAGAGCAGCAGCAGCTCAAAGCCTAGATCCAGATGTGGGTGCTGCAGTTCTTGGGGGTCACAGATGCTCAACCCAGGAGTCAACTCCCTGCCGGCCCACTCTCTCCACTACAACCCACTCCCTTCCCAGAGCTGGGGACAGAACCCCAGGAACCCCCCCACTTTAATCGCTAAATAGCAACACTTCTGTGGAAACCCGGCATCACCGCGCTCTAGTCCTGTCATCCCTGCCCTAAAGAAAGGGCTGAGAAATGGGCCAGGCGAGGGCCTGAAATGCACCAGCGAAGCAGGACAACATCCTACAGATGTGACTGATTCACTGCTGGAGGGAAGGAGACCAAGATTACGGGGATTCCCCTGATCCCACAGGGCAGGGCAGGCCTGAAAGGGTTCTGGGGAACAGCTATTTGCTGGCTAACTACCCCCGCCCACACCCCCTTCATCCTCTAGTCCCCACAGCCCATCTCCCGTGGAGCCCCACAGAGCGGGATTGAATTCACATCTGCTTCCCCCCAGACGCTCAGTCTGTCTGACCTACTTTCACTTTGTCTCCTACTCTCTCTGGACTATTTATAGAAACAGGCTTGGCTCACCAGCCACTGTCTCCCACCATCGATCCCAGCCCCAAGGGGGCGGGGAAGAGGGATCCTTGCTTGGACACGGGACAGAGAAGACAATTTCCTGCACTCTCCTGGCCGTACCTTACAGAACTAAGTTTAAGTAGCTTAGGAGTTCATTGTATTACAAAGGCAGGCGGTTATGTATTATTGTGGGACTGTATGTGACGTCTCCGATGGAAACCCAGGGAAGGGTTATGGGCTTTGAGGGATCATCTGAAACTATGGGGCCTTTTAAAGTTAAGTACATTTCCCAGGAAATCTCTAAGGGGAGGGGTATGCAAACGTAACGCCTCTGTTATGCAAAACCTCAGCTGCTGGAAGCTGCTCCCAGAGGAGAAACCCACTGCCTGTGAGTTACCTGGCTGGAAGCGGGGTGATCTTTGGAAAGCTTATTAGCAGGCGTGCTTGTTCTTTGCTGGTTTTTAAGAGGTTTTCCCTGCAATGCTTTTACTGTAAGAATCAATGTGCTTGCTAACAGCTGTGTGGTACCTTATACCCGTGGAGACTGGGCTGTTTGTAGCCTCTGAGGAAGGAGGGAAAAGCAGGCTGGCTGAGGCAGTCTGGCTTGCTGGGGAACTCACAGTGTAGGCAGGGAGCTGTGCAGCCTGGAAATCCCCCGGGCAGGAAGGAGAGAGACGCAGGTCTCTGCCCAAGAGAGGTGATGACTGGGAGCCAGAAGCCTAAGTGGCTTCCCTGGCTGGACCATGAGGGGCAAATACAGGTGCAGTTGCCCTGACCTGCGACACCCCTCCCCCCACTGTTCTTCCCTGGCATCATCCACACCAGATCAGTGCCTTGGGAGGGGAGATCAGCCATTCTGCCTTCTTCTGGAGGTCTAGGAAGACTTTTGAGGCTCTGCTAATCAGTTACATAAACTGGGGGCAGCCCCAGACAGTGATGGAGGAATCTTCTCTGCACCACCAGCCTCTAATTTACTTGGCCCAACACCAATAATTTGTTCCCTTTTTGGGCCTCTCTCTTCAGGGCCCTGGGCCTGGGCCAGGGACCCCTAGAGCGGAAAGATCTGGGATGGGGATTGTGGCTGACAGCCCCACTCCTCCAGTCCCACGGCACTTTCTACCACCCAGGTGTAGCTCATCTGTGAGAGGGACAGAGCTTCTTTGGGAGCCCATCCAAGAGGGTGGAACTGATTGTCACAGGATCTAAGGATCATCTCAGACTTCCCCACCTCTTCCTCCTAGTGCTATGTGCTAAACACAGCGCAGAACAGGCATATAAAAAGAGACCCTACCAAAACCAACACCTCCACTGCACACACAGCTCTCCCCCTGGTGAAAGTACAGAACCCAGGCACAAGGAGTCCTCGGTTGCAATCAATATCTCTGGGGGCTACTGTAATTAAAAAACCATTGAAGGAGCAGCCAATTCAAATTTGGCCTCCAAAAATGTAAGTTTTGGTTAACCCCCACCCCCCAATGCTGTCTAAAAACAAATCCTGAAATAGTCCAATTATTTTTAAACTACGTCCCACTTGAAACAGACGAAGGGTCCCTCACCCCTCTTGCAGCTCAGAGAGCCCTAGAGTGAAATCTACTTTCAGCAGGAGTGAAATTGATACCACTGAGATCTCCTTTGCTAAGCAGACAGACTTACCTATCTCAGGGTTTTATACGGATGCCCAGCTCCCTAGTATATGAGCAAAAGCAATAGTGGGAACAGGGTAACATTTTCCAAAGGGCTTATAGGCTTTAGGAGCCTGCATGCCATTGACGGTAACTCGTAAATAGGAAATGGCAAACTGGATTTTTAGAATCCTCTCGTTTTAATAACCCCAAGATTTTGTAGCCTTTCCTTTCCAACTCAGTGGCCTTTCAGCTGAGAGAGCCCCTTTAAAGACCCATGAACACATTTCTATTCATGTCAGTTTTGTCAGATGGCACGAATCTGGCATATGAAACTAATTGACTGTGTCTAATTACACAATAGACTAACAAACTGACCTGTGCAAGGAAAAGCACCAGTGGATATTGGCTAATGGAGACATTTTCATACCGCTAATCTTTTGTACCACCTTTCAAAGAACTTAGCAAAACCTTAAGTTCCTTAGACCTTCAAGGAGGTAGGTACTATTTCCTTTTTTATGGGAAGGGAAACTGAGGCAGGGAGATGTGACCTTGCCCACTGTTGCACAGGAAGTGGAAGAATTGAGAAGAGCACCAAGAGTCCTGACTCTTAGGAATAGAGCCCAGAAGTTCGGATTCTCAGTCCCCTGCTCTAACCACTAGATCCCACTCTCCATCCCAGAGCCAGGAATCCCAACTCCCATTCCTTACTCTGACCGCTAGACTGCACTCTTGCTTATCACAATGCATCCAGTTCTCTTTTACCTGATGCAGCAGCACGAGGTATTATTCGAATACCTGGGACAGGGATCAACACTGGTAGACAAAGGAAAATGCATGAGAAGGTCGGACCACTTAGGACCTCAGATCAACAGTTAAAGCCATTCTCTGCGGAATGGAAATCAGCGCCTGATTCAAAGCTCAGCAGGCCCCAGCACCAGGGCTCTAGGGACCTGTAATTAGGAGAGATCAGAGTTATCTGGAAAAGAGCTGAGTTTCCTAATCAGAGGGCAGACTGCTCTTAAAGAGACATGACAAGTTTTAGGCCCAACATTTGTGATTACAGAAACCTAACGCACGCCAGCTTGTGGGTAGCAGTTTCCAACCTCATGCTTCACCTTCGAGCCTCTGCCTTTCAAACCAAGTCAAGTTCTCAGTCCCCATCTTCAAGGTTTCCATGGCCTGTGCCATGGGGGATCTAAATGAGCGTATGACTTTGACAGAAAGATAATGGCTGACAACTCTACTTGCTCGGCACAATGGCACCTTCCACCACGGTGAAGTTCAGCTGTGCAGGAGACAGAGTTTCCTCCGGGTCTGGTTGCAGACTGTGGAATTACCTGCCACATGAACCAGGGACCATCCCAAATCCAGACCCATTTCTTTGACCTACCGGAACCTCAAAAACTACAAGACACTCCACTGCCTCACTTCTCCTTCAAGGGAGGAGATGAGAGAACAAGCCACATGACAGATGTGAAGTCACATCATTTAATACGCGACTGGAAGGCATTCAGATACTGCGGTGATAAGAGCGGAATAAGAACCTAGAGAGGAGAGATTAGGCTTGTTTCTGAAATCCCATTGCAGGATCAGGGCCAGGTGCGTAAGAAAAACAATTGAGTTGCACAAGGCCAGGGTTACAAAACGTTACACAACTTTCCCCCTATTTGACAAAATAGGGGGGCTGGTTTGACAAAACTTTGAAGTCCCTACCCCCAAAACCAGTGTTGGGCCCCCAGCCTCTGCAAATCAACACAGGAGAAATCAGAAACAAAGTGAAATCGACGAATCGAATTTCACCACGCCCCAGAGGCACAAAGGGCATGAATGGTGAAGAGCAGATTAGAGGTTTACAGAGACTGGTCACCTTGGAACACAGCCAGAATTTAAAAGCAGGCTCATTCCCCCTGCCATTTGGAGTGTAACTGACAGGGAGTCAGGACTCCTGAAGGCAAAGCTTCCACAGCAGCCAATACTAAGTGGTCACTAAAAGGATCATTTCATCCGCCACCAAAATGCAGCCACCTCTGAGGTGAAACAGGGCAGCTGTTTCAGGACACTGTACAACAGCAAAGAGATCCTGAAACTACAGGTGAAAACTCAGGGAGGGAGAATGGCACCGGGGTTAACACCCACACAGATTCCGCCCTTGCGTGCCCGAGCGATGATTGTCCGATAGGAACAAATGTGCTGACAGCTCCCCCATGGGCTTGTTCCACTCCCCTCCATCCTCCCTCTTAGCCAAGCATCATCACCTGCCATCATGGATTTAGATTTTAAGCCCTTTGAGGCCTGTTCCCCCAGGCCACTAGATGCACGTTAGCAACCTGCCTCAGCCCCACTTTCCACATTGGATGCCATTTCTGGCCATGGGAGGGTTTCCACTGGGATGACGCCTGACCAGGATGGGGGGAGGGGCGGGGCAGGGCAAGCTGCAAGCACCACAGGAAAGAACCGTCACTAGTGCAGCCCCAGGCCTTATTCTGATTCCAGCTACATCCCGCCCATCTCATGCCCCCAGCTGCTCCAGATCCCGATCTCCCAAAGTGTAAACTCCATCTTACCTGGGCAGAACCGAGGAGAATCCACCCCCTCCCCATCCCTCCAGTGCTGGTGGCTGAAGGGTTAAACCCAGAGCTTCCCTGCCACTAAGGACTCACAGTCTCTCTCTGGTGAGCACCAAGCAGGTTCCAAAACAAACTGGTTTATTTCCTTTAATGAGCCCAGTGGGGAAAGAGGCCCAAGGGGGCAGGTGATGGGGCTGGAGCGTAAGCGATCCAGGGTCTGGCTCCTGATGCGAAGGATCTAATGAAGGTCTACATTACAACCCGGTCTGGCGCACGTGGTCCGCGTTACACCCAGCACCCTGCTAACGATTGCAGGGGCCAGTGCACGACCGTCCTGCCTCTTGCTCGGGCTGGGGAAGAGAGCTGAGTACTGAGACCTTCACTACAGTGATCGGGGTGGACAGGCCAGGTGGCTGTGGGAGCCAGGGATACAGAGCCCTGAACCCTGACATCCTCCTGTTGGATGGCCGCTGGGTGCAACGAGCTGCCAGGTTTTCACCTCCCATGGGGATTGGTTACAATGATGTCAAGCCTATGATTCGATGGCACCGACAGGCCCCCACCAGGCCTGGCCGCATTGAGCTAGGTGCTGTACAAACAGAAGCCACGCTCCCTGCCCCAAAGAGATCACAACGGCAAGATCACAGCCAAGGCTGCTAGTAGAAACTGGCATAGAGAAGCAGTGCAGCCTAGCAGATAGGGTTCTAACCTTGGGCAAGTCACTGCCTCGCTCCAGGCCTCTGTTTCCCCTCCCCACTCAGGTCTATTTAGACTCTGCACTCTTCAGGGTAGGGACTGTCTCTGACTGGAAGTATGTACAGCGCCCTGCACGATGGGGCCCTGAACTCAGTCAGGGCCTAAGAGCAACCGTAATGTAACCACATGCAGGTAGAGGTGAGGGTTCGGGTCTCAGAGGGTTAAAGCAAATTTCAAACGAGCTGACCATTGACCAGAACTGGCTTGTGCTTTGCGATTTCCCCCGAGCCACAACCCAGAAGAGCAGGGAAAATCTGGGTGACAGCAGAATTCACCTCCTGCCTTTAAGAGACATGGGTTTAACTGCAGCTCAGGTCACAAAGCCAGTGTGAAGCCTAGCACAAGCCGCTGGTCTCTGGTGGGGAGAGGCCTCGGGCCCAGAATAGCAGGGGGAGCAGTGGGTTGGGAGGAAGGGGGCACGGCAGAGCTGTGGGGGAGTGGGGGCAGGATCACCGTGTGCCTGCCGTGAGTCATCAGCCTCCCTTTGCAGAGAGGAAGGGAGGGACAGACCCTGGCACTTCAAGCCATCAGGGATACTAAGGGAGGGGAGATGACCACACACCCTGCCTGGGATCCCCTCCCCCAAAGCCCCCCTTTACCGTCCATGCTGTGACCCACGGAGGCCGCCGGCTGTGGTTAGGAGGTCATGGCAGGCAGAGAGGGAGGTCTGGCCTGGCGCCTCATGGGGGACTTTGTCCCAGGCAGCAGGAGCAAACACAACCTCTGCTTCGACCCCGGCTTCTCCGGCGAGCCGAGGAGAGACCCGAGCCAGCACAGGGCCCAGTGCAGCTCCAGGGTGTGTCTCTGGCACCACCACTCCCTCGGCTGCATCGGAGGGGCCGGGTTTATGCCAGGCTGGAGGGCCCCATCGCGGTGTCCGGATCCTCCGGTGACAGGTGCCTTCAAGCCCCCTTGGCGCAGGGGGTCTGTGCCCGTTAGTGCCTATTGCCCCTGGATACAGCAGTGTCCGCCCCCAAGGTCAGCCTTGCCCCGGACTCCTGGGTTCCTGTTTGCCGCTAGAGGTGGATCTGCCAGCGCTGCCAATCCCACTTGCCTGGGGATGGAGGCAGCAACGAGGCGAGGGCAACGCCCCAAAGTGTCCCTTCACTGCCCCGGTATGTAGGGCAGCTGGTTCCAGAAAGCAGCGCCTACCGCCAGCCCTTCCATGGGTTCTGAGCTCTGGGCGTGAGGACGCACATCCAGGGAGGGGGTGGGGAGGACAGGGACAGAGCCGATCACATGGTGGAGGGACACAACGTTCACACAGCGATGCTCCAGGGGTCTATTTATAAATAACAACTGCAGCTTCCCCACCCCACCCACACTGGTCTAACTGGGTTCTTAGCCAATACCCCATCACCCATAATCCCTTGGGGCATCTGGACACTGCCCTGATCCACTCCTGGAGGAGGAAGAGAGGATCCCCCAACTCCTCCCCCACACCACTTCAGCCGCCTCTCTGTAACTCCCTATCCCCCTATGAGCTGTGAAAGCCCGTCTCTATCCCCCCACCCTGAGGATCTCAAAGCAGAACTCCCATGGCATACAATCAACCCCAGTTTACAGGTGGGAAAACTGAGGCAGAGAGAAGGAAAGGAATCTTGCTGAAGGTCCTATGGCAGAACAGTGGCAAAAGGGGAACGGAACCCAGGAGTCCTGGTTCTCCACACCTTCGCTAAGCAATACACCACCCCTCCCTGCCTCGTGCTGGGAATAGAACCCAGGAGTCTTAGCTCTAAGCCCCCCGCCCCTTTCCTGCTCTAACTCAGTAGATCATCCTCCTTGTGGCCACAATAGGGCACCCCACAAAGCAGGGATGCTAAACAGGGATCCCTTATCCAGGCTACTGGACACAGTATTGCCACTGCCAAGCTGGCACTACATGGTGTCGCCACTAGGGGTCTCCCCTAAATTCTGGCCTGGAGTGGCAGGGAAGACATACCTGACATAACCCCACTACTCTCCACACACAAACACCTCTGACCCCAGTTGGGAGGGGCCAGCCGGCCTAGCTGGGGGCAGGGTAGGGGTTAGGCTCTGCTTTTACTGGGGCTGGAACGCACCCACTTTGCAGAGGCTAAACCCTCGTGTGCCAACAGTCCCCCAAGGCCTTCCCACAATTCCCCTGCAGGGCAGACAAGTTCTCCCGCGATGGCCAGGGAAAGAATCTGAGCATCTCAGCACAAAGAGCCCTGGGATTTTTCCCCGGAACAAGTGCAGAGCCAGTGAGGACACAGTTACTCAGACAGGGCTTTGCAGACCCACCCGTAGGCTCTCAGGAGCTGGCTTAGCCCTGAGAAACTTGCCACTGATCAGCGCAAGACCAAAGCTAGCCAGGTCCAGAGGGAGTCCAAAGGGTTGTGACAGCCACCGTTTTGGTCAACACCAAGGACTGAACCAGGGAACTGCGGAGCTAAAGGCCGGAGTCTTTACAGCTTTTCATCACAGCCAGGCTCTGCAGCTGGGGCAGGAACAGACTCGCAGCGTCTATGGGTCAGGGACACACAACACACACTAGGTTACACTCGCCCCTCCTCCCCCAAGGGAGCATGGGCCAGGGTGGTTAAAAGCTCCAGCGGATGCCACGAAAGCCAAATGTCTCCTGCTGCCCGGCCGTCCCCGGGCATGTAACTGTACCCTCATGCCAAGAGATAAGGTCAAAGACATGACTTGAAATCCCTTCCTGCCCCCTCTCCTTCATACATTCACTCATCCCTAAACACATGCATTATATACACGTGGGACTCATGGCAGCCACCTCAGAGGTGGGTCATGGCAGCTGGTCAACAACGCACAGCAATGCTGCATGGGGACTGCTCCCCCAGCACCAAAATGCAGCTGCTTAACAGGCACATTGCGGTGCACAAGAGTGAAGGATCCAACACACTGGGGGGTGGACTTCAGAGGAGGTGGCGTACCCTTACCCACGCTGGCATTTGGTCAGGGTTATTGTGGGACCTGCTCCTGTGCCCAGTGAGGTAACGGCCAAGAGCACTCAGGAGGCCTGACTGACTGTGTGAGTTCAAGTCATTTTCCAGCTCTGTAAACTGGGGCTGAGGATTGTGCTGGGGGGCGGAGTTCATTCACAAAGGTGCTTACAAGTTCCTTGGCGGGAGGCTGGCGAACATCATGAAGGATGGGCTGGCCACCGTGGCCACCTGGACTCGTCAATCCGAGGACTGGCAATCCCAGCACTGGGCATCATGCCACCTCCTGCATTTCTGACGAGAAGCCCGACTTTCTCAACTCTGAGATATTGCCAGGATCTTTTCCCTCCTTGGCAAACGCCGCCCGGATCCCCGCATCCAGAGAGCGCCAGGCTATAGCCGGATCCTGCACGGAGCTCCTGGAGTTTCCGATCCCGATGCCAGCACGCTGCCTCACCCCCACCGCCCGCTATCGGAACAGATGAAGGACAGAACTTTTGCCCCAGGGCTGGAAGCTGATGCAGCAGCAGCAGCCCTGATCGATTTCCCAGTGGCCAGATTTAATGCCACACTCAGTGAACACAGCTCTGAAGCCGATCCATGAGCGTGAGGGGAGAAGCCAAAGCTAAAAGCAGGAGAGAGCCCCGCCCTCTTTGATCAATCCCTTGCCCAGCTGTACCTCGGCTGCAGATCACGCTGGGAGGCAGTGTCAGGCTGGCTAAGGAGGGGAAGCTGCTTTCTGCTGCTCTGAGACAAGGGAAGCAGCAGCAACGGCTCTGGCAGGGGAAGGGGAGACTGGAATAGCATAAGGGGAAATTCCTCCGCCACCAGCCAGAGATTGGATAGCCAGAAGGGCCGTTGCCCGCAAGGGAAAGGCTGGAGGCTCTCTCCCTCTGAATGCTTAATACCAGAACAATCCTGTACTGTCCCTCAGTACAGATACCCTGTACTGCCCCTGCTCCGACCACTAGACTCTGCTCTCCCTGAGCTGGAACAGAACGCAGGAGTCCTGATTCCTTCAGCCCTACTCTAACCATTAGACAACACTCGCCGCCCAGAGCCAGGGACAGAACGCAGGAGCCCTGCCTCCCAGCCTCTCACCACTACGACCAATACAGATGCAGGTGGGTGAATTTCTCTAGCCTTAGAATCTGGGCCAGCACTCCCCTCGCAGAGCTGGGAATGGAACCCAGGAGTCCTGGCTCTCAGGCTACGGCTTGAGGGAACTCTCTCAATGTCCCTACACAGCTGTTGCGAGGACCCAATGTCATCTACACCCTAATTCTGTGGCACCCCCCAGCCCAGCCACCAGCTCAAGTGCAAAACCTCTGCTATTGGCTGCTGCGCTGCCTGGCGCAGGGGGGACCAGGGCCCTCGAGAGATAAAAGCAGGGGCTGCTCCAGCTTGAGCTAAAGAGCCCCGGCTCCCCGGCTAGGCCGGTAAGATTCAGATCCTCAGCACATCAGACACAGACAGGGAACCCCTCAGGCATGCTCAGCAGTCAGTTACACAGGCCCTGCAGAAAACAGTGAAGCCAGATACGAGAGCCTTCCCCCTCTCCCCTGGCCCCAAGACCGGCTCCACTGATCCTGGCTAGCGCCCCCTCCCGGTGACACACAGCAAAGCAGCCATCATTTGTATTCACACAGCATCTGGCCTCCCAGCCCATCACAAAGCTAGTGACAGACAAGCTGTATGCAGGGATGCTGAGCTGCAGCCACCTCTGGGGTGGAACATGCCAGCGGGTGACCCCGGAATGGCAGGAGCAGGGGTTAAGGAGGCAGAATGGAGACAGGCGAGCTGGGGCTGGGGCTGGGGCCGACCCTGGGCGTAGCCTGTGAATAGCCTGGGTCACAGCACCATTGGCTTCGCATCAGCCCCCAGCACCGGAGTCCATATTGAGAGGGGAGAGCACCACCCTGCAGCACAGCGCCCCCTGGCACCAAGGTGGGGCACTGGGCTCAGCACTGATGGAGGGGAGAGAGCAGCCCCCACGCTGCTCCCTGCAGCACAGCGCCCTCTGGTGCCGCACTGGAGCACTGGCGTGAGCGCCGCCTACCGAGCTCCCAGCCTGGAGCACAGCGCCCCCTAGTGCAGCACTGCTTGCAAGGCGCAGTGACCCCCTGCAACTCAGCACCCCCGAGCTGCACGCTGGGACATAAGCGTCAGCCCCCAACCCCTGCGGCACGCTGCAGTTCCTAGGAGAGCTCCCAGGCATGACGGTTCGGAAACCCAACTTCCTCCTCAACCCCCACAGAGCATCCAGCTTCCCGCTGGCTTGAATAGTCACCACCAAGGCAACAGACCAGCGTGCTTTGCCACCTGCGGGCGAGGAAGAGGCCATCCCAGGCAGAAAGGGGTTAACGCCAAGAAGCAGAGTCTCAGTTACCCAAGGTCAGAGAGCAGCCAGCTCTGTTTCAGATGGTTAAAACGCCTCCTCTCAGCTAGAGTCCTGTGAGCTTCCCCCCCCCCGCCCCCCCACCACCACAGCTCCACCTGGCTGCAGCGGAGAAACAGAGCACAGACCAGGAGGTTCAGCTCGTGGGGTGAGCGAGGGGGCTGCATATCTTTGCTACGCGGATCCTAGGTGGGAATCAGGCTCCAGGTCGGCAGAGCAATTTATTCTAACTCCAGGGCACTTTGAGATGCAAACTGGTTTCACGCAGCGGCTGCTGGCCCGGGCCCTTGTGCGAATTGCCCCGATTTCTAGTGCCAGTCCAGTAGCAGCCTCAGATGAGGAGGGAGCAGGGTCTGGCACCAGGGGTCCCTCGTCCCAGCCACCGGCAGGGTCCCTCCAGGGCAGACAGCGCAGGGATGGCAGCCCTGTTGGGGTTCTCAGCTGGGAGGGCCAGGGCTGCTGATCTAGTGTGAAATTAACCGAAGCCTGGATGTCTGAGACAAAGAGGCGGGCGGGAACCTGCAGAGGGAGATTTGGTTGCGACTGGGCAGTGATCTATGAGGAGTCTCCTGACCTCCAGCCAGTCAACAGTTACTCCAGATCGCAGCTGGATGGGCGGCTGTGATGTAACTAACACACAGAGAGTCCATCCCCTTTAACAGGCAGCAGCTAGCAAAGAAGGCAACACCCCCAAAGGGCCCCTCCTACTCCCTCCTGGAGGTTTCCAGTCCCAGCATGGGCTTGTTAATGCTGATGCTCCACCCAGAAGCTTCCACAGCGCGGCCCCAACGAGAAGCCTGATGCCTTAGAATTATAGAATATCAGGGTTGGAAGGGACTTCAGGAGGTCATCTAGTCCAACCCCCTGCTCAAAGCAGGACCAATCCCCAGTTTCTGCCCCAGATCCCCTAAATGGCCCCCTCAAGGATTGAACTCACAACCCTGGGTTCAGCAGGCCAATGCTCAAACCACTGAGCTATCCCTCCCCCCGCCTTGCTCTGCTGGGTCAGATAAGAGGACAGAGGCAGTGCCAACCAGTGGATCAGACCCTGGCCTGGGAATCAGGAGACCTGGGTTCTAGTCCTGGCTCTGCCACGGACTTGCCATGAGACCCTGGAGATGTCGCCTTGTGCCTCAGGTTCCCCATTCGTACACTGGGGATGATAGCCCTGCTCACAGGCAAGCTGTAAGGATAAATGCATTGACTGAGGTGCTCAGATGCTACAGAGATGGGCCCCCAGGAGTGCCTGAGATCAAGAGAATAAACCCAGGAGTCCTGGCACTCAGCCCCCCTGCTCTAACCAAGAGACCCCACTGCCCTCTCCGAGCCAGGGAGAGAACCCAGGAGTCCCGTCTCCTGGTGCTACCAAACTGTGGCGTATAGTTAGTTCTCACTCACTGGGCTAACTTGCCCCCCGCGCCATGCCCGCCGGATCTGGGGGCAGCGCTCGGAAGGCCGAGACAGCAGAGGGTTAAAGGTGCCGGAGAAGCTGCTGGCACCAGGTGCTTTACAATTTGCTATTTTAATCCTGGCTGCCCTGCCAAGCACTATTGTTACAGCCTTGTCTGAACATCCAGAGGGGGCCTGGGATTGGCGGGAGGCCAGAGGTAGCTCATCCCCCTCATCTCCCCTCCCCCACCGAGCTAGCCCAGAGCCCCCAGTAGAGGGAGCAGAGCTGCTTAGGGTCACGTGGGGACTTCCAGATCCCCCATGGGAATCCCACCCACCCAAAACTACAGCCCGGGCCACGGAGTGGGGATGTGACCTCGACCCAAGCGGCTGTGCAGTTAATTCAAGAGCACGAGCTGATCAACGCCCAGGTAACACTTGACAGGCTGCAAATGCCGGGGGGGGGGCAGTTTTCGTCTTTGATGAGTCATGGCTGGGGAGGGGAGGAATAAAAGGAGGGAATGAGGGAAAGAAAGAGGGAGCGTGAAAGAGAAGGAGGAAGTGAAAGTGGATGAGAAGGAAAGAGAGCCAGGATGTCAGAAAGGAAGTGTAAGTGACATGAGAGGGCACAAATCTGTCCCAGCAGCACAGGGAAGTGGCCATGACTCTCCCACAGAGGGGAGCCAGTGGGTCCTTGTGCCACTCAGGGCAAAGGGATCCGAGCGCCCAGCCTCCCACCCACACCAAAGATCTGCAGCGATCAAGGACCAGGCGTTTGGCCTGCAGCTTCCCAGGTGCAGTGGGGGGAACGGGAGGGGCCACACACCAGGGACTGGCCTTTGGAATGGAGGGAGAGTGGGAATAGAGAGGGGAAGAAAGAGAGAGGGAGTAATGAGGAAGAGAAGAATCCACTGACCCCACTCCCTTCCCAGAGCTGGGGACAGAACCCAGGAGTCCTGACGTCCAGGCCCTGCTCTAACCATTAAACCAGTATGGAAGACCGGGAGCCAGGACTCCTGGGTTCCATAGCCAGCTCCGCCCCCAAGTCTGCAAGTCTTTTGGCAAGTCACTTCCCCTCTGTGCACGTCAGTTTCCCCCCATCGCAAAACAAAGATAATCTCTCCCTTCGGAGGGGTTGTGTGTGGGATTAGCTACCATCGGCAGAACAGCGAGAGCCGCTGGAGCAGCACACCGCACAAACTGGCCCGGCGCAGACGCTCAGGGAGGAGAGAAGTCACACTCGGATTGGCGGGCTCAGCCCTCCTGACATAAGAGCTGCCATCTCCAGAGCCCACGTCCCACCCCACGCCTCCACGGCACCACCATCAGCTCCTCAGCACGGCAAGAGGCTCGCGTGGCTGGCGCAACACGGCTGATGGCTCAGGAGCGGCAGGAAGACGAGTCCCTTGATGTCAAGCTGCTGCCAGCGGTGACTGGGAACCGAGAGCTCCTAAGGCCTCATCCGCTGAGTGAGCTTCCCCCTCACCTCGACCCTGCCCCGCAGGGAACCTTTCCAGGGGGGAGCTGGGCAGACCAGACTCAATCCGTGGTCTCTCCACAGAAGCCACCACAAACTTCAATGGCACCTACATCACAGGGACACCCCCCGCATCCCCACTAGGACTCAGATGCTGCATCACTCTTCCCCAGCACTGAATCACGGCAGCCCGACCCCCTGGGATCTGGGGCTGCACGTGGTCCTACCAACAGGGCTCCCATCCCAACTCACTCTGCTCATTCCAGGCGGCAGTGTGCTCGGACACATGGGCCATCTCGCTGCTGGCCGGGGCCCCCGCCTCGCTGCGTGGCCCCCAGTAGAAGATCCGCCCAGCCAGGCTCTCCAGCTTCTGAAGTGGTGACATCTTAGCGCCTTTGTTCCTGCTGGGGTTGGGGCAGGTCATTTCTGCTCCATGGCTCATGTTTCCCTTCATTTATTTATCTCCCTCCTTCCCCGGCCCTCACAACCAGAGTCAATGCGAAGCTCGGACCTGATCCAGGAATCCTCCGGCCTTGGCCATTTCCCAGCAGCGGAGAAGACAGCAGGATCAGGGACTAGAGGGGCAGCCCCAAGCCTCAGCAAAACTCCTCCACTCCCGACAGAGACAGGGGGCTTGAGCTGATTGCTCTCGACTTCTAATCACTCTTGACTTCTAACCGGGAGAGAGAATTTCCATCCAACAGCTCCCCCGCCCTGCAGCAGCCCCAGAGCGTGGCTGTCAACTCAGAGACCTGCACACGACTCTTCAGGGCCAGCCAGTCACATCCATGCACACTCCTCCCTGCCTTTTGCTCAAGGCGGGGAAGACCCAGGGACTTGGAAACGGTATCTTCTCTCCCACCTCTGTCTGGAGAATTGGCTTCCCTGGTGGAGGGAATGGAGCTGTAGTCAGGGAGTCTGGTCACTTACGCAGCCAGCCAAGTCAGTTTCACTTCCTGGAGGGTGAGCGGAGGACAGATTCTGCTTCAGAACTGCTGGGACGGGTCTTCCAGAACAACAGACAGTGGCAAGGGGAAACATCAACACAGTAGGGCTTAAAATAGCGCCCTGGGTCTCCGCTCCTCTCAAATCCTTGGGCCGAAAGCAGCGTGAGAGGCTCCCTCTGGCTTCACTGCTGATCCTGCATGCACTGGGGGGCAGACCCCTGGAAAAAACACCATCCTACAAGTACAGTGCCCCCTGGGCCAAGCCACTGGGGCTGCAAAAGAAATTGGGGGGCTGCGGGTGGGCTTGTAGCTCACCTGAGGCCTGAGTCAGAGGGGTGCAGGTCCTTAAATCCACTGCTGGGGGCCCCGCTCGCAGAGATGAACAGCAGGGGGTTGCAACACATCAAAGGTGGCTCTCCAAGTGGCGTTCAAAGAGACCCACATTCGGAAACCCTCAGCGGCACCCTGCAACAGCACTCCAGGGAGTAGATCTCGAAGCATGGGTTTGACTCTCGTGCCACGCAGTCCCAGGCAGTACTGACCACCGGTAGGGGAGGGACCCAGGACTAGTCACCTGGAGGTTTCTTTACTTTGCCTTTCCCAAACAAGCGCTGCTGTGCTCCTTGACCTTGGGAGCGGGAAGCCACTGTCAGCGGAAACCAAAGAGAGTCGGGTAGCGCTCCGGGGGAGAAGCAAGAGGGTGGGATGGGAAAGGAGGAGGCCCTTCCTTGCGAGTCTCAATTTCCAAACAGCTAGGGTCTGCAGAGACCAGGACTTTGCAGGCAGGAGGGAATCCGGAAAGGAAGCTGCTCACCATGGGTGCAACAGATAAGGGGGCTACTGTGTGAGCCCCCCAAAGGCACGGAGGAGGTGATGGACCAGCCGTCCAAACAAGTGCACCCACAGGAAGAGCTGGATCCAGAACTGGAAGTCAAAATCTGAGCTTTCCTCAATCCCACGAAGGTCACTGGGTCTGAGCTCCATGCCGCCGCCCCCGGTGATGCGGACCTCGGCTCCTGGCTGCCGGGATTCTGATTCAGGCTGCCCTCCTTATCTACGCCACCCAAGGCTCCCCCATGGCTGCACGGCTTCCAACCGGACCTCTGGGACCCTTTGGGGGGGGGGGGGGGAAGCGGGATCTCCAGGGGAGAAATGTCTGGACAGTAGCAGGGTGGGAAGCAGCCGGCTTTGCTCCTGTCGCTTCCCAGGCTCAGGGCTCAGCCTGCCCCGGTGAGGAGCGTGCTAGGTATTGTTTCAGAAAGCGCCCCATGGGAGCAGCCTCAAGGGGGGAGGGAGAGCCAGGGCTGGGCACACCGCCAGGTTCACATGAAGCCCTTAAAGGCGTCCGATCCCTGCTCCACATGTGCTCTCAGCTGCTCCATCAGCTGCCGCAGCTAGCCACTGGGCGACCAGCACTCCCCGGGAATCTCGGCACACAGACCCATGCGGCAGGACAGGAGAGTGAAATCATAACATTCACCCTGGATCCCATGGAACCTGGCCCGGCAACTCAGACCATCATGGCCAACTCCCTGATCTCAGGAAGGGAGGGAAGAAGGGGAGGATCTTCAGGATCTCTAGGGCAGCAGTTCAAACGCAGTCCAATGTGAAATTAATTTGGCAGGTCTCAGTCCAATTCCCAGAGGGAGAGACCGCCCCATCACAGAATTATCCTAACTCCCAGCCCCCCTGTTCTAAACACACACCCCAGCCCCCACTCACTGCATAAGAGGAAGGGCCATGTTCGCTGCACCTTTCCTTTCTGGTGAGAGAGGCTGGTGAGGGGCAGATTATCTTCTGGGCTCCCATTCAAGCCCCTTTCAGGCCTTACAGGCATGGGACTGGGGGTGGGCTGGGGTCTCGCCACAGTTCCCAGATGGGAGGGAGATGGTTTTGTGATGGGGACGCCCATCCCTCTGGGAATTGGACTGACACCTGTCAAACACTTTTCACATTGCAGTGGGTTTGAGCGGGGCTACTAGGACTCAGGACTCCCGGATTGGAGGGCTGAGAGTCTGATCTTCCTGACTCATCTGGTCTTTGTCAATACAGCCAGCTGGGGCAGCTGAGGACAGTGCTGCTCCCGCGTGGAACACGACCGGCTTATTTGAGCTGTGTCTGGGTGAACGGAAGCCTTGACGTTGACCAGCCAACAAGAGCAGATCAGCTGAGCAGCTAGGCGGGAAGGTCTCCACCAGCTGCTGCAAGCTCAGCACCCCGGGGGTGGGTCTTGAGACAGCCCCTCCTACCTGGGACCTGTGCTGGAGCTCCCCCCATCGATATAAGGCCTAAAAGGGGGTTTATTGGAAGCCACTCTCCATGGAAGGGATTGGAGCAGGCCATCAGTGCCTGTCCTCCAGAGCTGGAGCCTAAACCCCCTTCCATGGAACCCGGGGTGCTCAAGCTGTTCAGGTCAGAACAATTCCATTGCCAGCCCCGTCTGAAGGCACCAGCAGAGGGAATTAACTGGGTGATCAGTGTGGGGGTAACAGATATGTAGCTGAGTCCGCACGCCCGAGGGGCTCCCCCCCCTCACGTGCCAATCTGACAGGCTGGCGAGAGCGACGCCAAAAGAGTTAACCTTGTGCAGGTGCAGCTTTCACCAGGGGAATTTTCTGCCATCTCAGGTGGCAGGTCCTGCAGGCTCAGCACAAAAGGTTTAAAATATTCCAGCGTGCTCACTAAAAATCATCTACCTGCAGCCAGCAACGAGCAGCAGCAGGAGGGACAAACGGACACAGCAGATGGCATTCTGCCCTCCTCAGCAATCGGAGCACCATGGCCTGGCCACAGATGGTGACCCCAGGGCAGTCAGCCTCATTGGGCAGCACCAGTGAGAGCCCCACTTGGTACACCTGGTCTAACTAAGGGCGTGTCTGGTCTGGCAGCCTGAAGCTCATTAGTCATTCATTTCAGCAGTGGAATCCCTGCTCCACCCCAGAAGTGGGCGCATCAGGGAAGCACTGAATGTTTATTGCTGAACAGCCCTGTGCACCCAGGGAGGCACCACTGGGAGTACAGGCCATTTAACCCAGATAGGTTCATTTTGGCGGAGCAGGCAAGCCACCCTGCTTCAGAAGCCACCACAGGGACTCATGATCTTTGAACAACTGAAACCCACCCAAGCAGTTGCAGGTGTAGAACATACACATCTTGCTCCCCCTTAACCCTGCTTCTGCTCCCCCAACAGCAGCCAGCTGGGTCTGTGAACACCAGGGAGAAGGGAAGATGTAACGCACCGGTGTGGGGGGGGGGAAGGTTTGGGGGGGGAAAGGTAAGAGACAGCATGAAATATAGATTTAGGCTCTGCACACAATCCTCCACTCCCTAAGTTACAGCAAGCTTTCTGTCACAGCTTACAAGGGGCTGTGGCGGATTCTTCAGCACAGACAATTTTCAAAACAAATGTGGATGCTTTTCTAAGAGATCTGCTCTAAGTCAAACGGGCTAGCCAGTGGTTTTCAACCTCTCTCATTTGCGGACCCCTAAACAATTTGAAATGGCGGTGCAGACCCCTTGTAAATCTTCAACACTGTCTGCAGACCTCCAGGAGTCTGCCGACTACAGGTTGAAAACCACTGGACTAGATGAACACTGTGGTCTCAGCTGGCTTTGGGATCTCTGACCGATGGCCTTGTGGTAAAGGCAGGGGACTGGCATTCGGGAGATTTGGGTTCCATTCCCAGTTTTGTCACTGACCTCACGCAACCTTGGGCGAGTCATTTCAGATCAGCTCCCTGTCTGTAAAATGGGGCTATGAATCCCTCCATTGTGTGTCTGCTCTCTTTTGATTCAAAGCCTTTTAGGGCAGAGACTCTTACTAGGTGATCAAGGGTCTTGGATCGGGTCATCACGAACTACTGTAATACAAATAATACAAACCCATCCAATTCTTAACCAGGTGAAGACTAACCAGAAGGAACGCAGGAAGCCAGCTGGGATACTCACATCACAAACATGCCAATGCAGGAGAGAACTGCACTTATTTTCAGCACCCAAACCATGTATATTTACAAACCAAGAGTTCCTCAAAAACCAAATGCAGAGAGCAATTTTGCTGCAGGATTTCAAAAGAAAATACAGTCCAAAAAAACCCATTTGCTTGAGCATTCAGAGAGACATTACTGGTTTAAAAAAACATTACAGCAAAAACTGTGTTTCCTTCTTGTGTTACCAGCACCTGGGTTTATTAAACTTAAAGCTTGTTTTTAATATAAATCCCTCCGCACTTATTGCCTTTATAGGTAGTTCAGCATAGACAAATGGGGGGAAAAACACCCACTACAGCTGGTCAATTTCACTCCAGTTCGAGTCAGTTTCACTTCTGGTACTGTACTTAACTCACTCCACATAGCTAGTCTGAACTGTGAACAGTAGATGGAGACACCTCAGCAACTGCTAGTGCCGATTCCTTGTTTACAGCCACTAAACTGCATCAACCCATTAAAGACTTTCTTCATCTGAATGTGAAATAATGTCTGCAGCACAGGTCACCCCAAATCAAAGAGTATACTGCAGAATTAGAAGGTTCAGAGAAGGGCAACGAGAATGATCTAGAGCCTGGACAAACTCTCCAATGAGGAGAGATTGAAAGGATTGTTTACCTTTCGAAAGGAGACCAATAAGAGGGGCCGTAATAAATATCTATAAAATAATAATTGGGATGAAGAAGGGAGATCAGGAGCTTCTGTTCTTCCTGTCTCATCCCACAAGAGCCAAGGGACACTCAGATAGAATTAAAAGGTAGGGAATTCAAAACCAATAAGCGGAAACACTTTTCAATTAGCTTATGGAACTCACCACCACATGAAGTTGAGACCAAAACCAGCCTGGACATTCACATGGAGAAAGACTATCCAGGGCTATAATTTAAATTACAACAATAATTCTGGAATGGCTATTAAACCTTGTGTTTCAGGGTTTAAGCTGAACTGCTAGACACCAGGATGAGACTTATGGCGGCGGAAAGTTTTTGCCCCACGACTACTGTGGGTTCGTTACCCTTCGTCTGCTGCCTCTACTGCTCATGCAACATGGACCTCAGTCTGGCAATTGCTACGTTCAGGTTATGTTTCCATATCGACTGTTGCTGTTGCTGCCCCGGGACATTAGGGGATCATGAAGGAGGAGCTGCTTGATGGGATGGCACAATGGGAACAGAGGGCCCCATGGGGACCGCCTCAACCCCACACTATCAAAAGGGTGAGGTAACACTGAGCTCTTAACTAGCATTTTTCATAACTGCAGATCTCAAAGTGCTTTATAAAGGAGGCTCAGTAACACACGCCCTATTTTACAGATGGGGAAACTGAGGCACTGGGAAGGGACTTGCTAAAGGTCATAGCTGGGAATAGAACCCAAGTCTCCCAAGTCCCCGTGCTCTATACACAAGGCCGTACTGTCTGGTTTGCAGGGGAATTTGGAATTTCTTAATTTCTAGGAACTTTGAATTTAGGGGTTGTAAAAACAAGGTTGTTACACACCCCAAAGTCTAAATCAACCCCAGTCCTGTCTACGCAGGGAAATGCCCCCTCCTCCACCCCTCCCAAAAACTTCTAGCCAGCTTTAGAACTAGCTGGAGCCAGAGCATTGACCCGGCTCTGACAGCTCCAACCATCAGTTAAGATGGGCCTGGGCAGCCTGGGCCGTGCCATGACTCCAGCCACTATTCAGAACTGGTGAGAAATTTTGGGGGGGAAATTTTCACTCGTCTTCAAATAATTCATGGGTGCACTGAGTTTAAGGCCAGAAGGTAGCGCTGATGATCATCATCATTCTAGACTCACCTCCTGCATAACCCAGGCCAGGGGATTCCACCCAGTCACACCCGCATCCAGCCCAACAAACTGTAGTGGAATAAGAGCAGATCTTTTAGAAAGAAACATCTAGCTTGGATTTAAAGACTCCAAATGATGGAGGATTCACTGCATCCCTTGGTAAGCTGTTTGCATGGTCAATTTCACTCCTTGTTAAAAATTTGCTCTTTATTATTCCCAGTTTGAATTTGTCAAGCATCAACTTCCAACTGATGAATTGTCTTGCCTTCATCTTCCAGATGAAAGAGCCCCTGCTATCAGAAATCTTCTCCTAGTGTATTTATAGATAGTGATCAAGCCACCTT
This sequence comes from Caretta caretta, assembly GCF_965140235.1. Taxonomy (NCBI): domain Eukaryota; kingdom Metazoa; phylum Chordata; order Testudines; family Cheloniidae; genus Caretta; species Caretta caretta. The sequence goes on from NC_134225.1 coordinate 18,772,217, forward strand.
CTGTTAGACTGAACAGATTGAGCCTCTTACCTCTCTCACTCAGACCTGGTAGATCTTTTCTGAGCCCACTCTACCCCACATCTGATTTAAAGCACAGACACCAGAATGGGATGCAGTTCGATGGTGAAAGGCTAGAAACAGATTGTGCAACTGGCCAGGTGAATTTCCCTGTCCCACGCTCAGTCAAATGCAACAGAACATTAACCAAACAGCATCAACTGTGAACATTGGTAACATGTTTAGACAGTAGGACACATTTATATGAGTTTTCTGTTGACAGCGTCCCTTGAATTTCCTCAGCCTGCCTGTCTCAAGAGACGGAGGAGCCAGAATCCTCTTACACTGGGGCTGGAAAAATGATCTTAAGTAATAGCAAAACATGCTTGTGAAAAGGGTATCACATCGAGCATGTGGCCAGCATAGAGGATGACAGCTTACTAGTGCTGCCAGCTAACAGAAATCACCTGTTCAGGTGACGTGGTAGAGGACCTCACTTGAACACTGAGGATCCTGGGTTCAAACCCCACCAGGACAGGGTTTGCTATAACATCACCCCTGCTGAGAACTAAAAGATTATCCCAGAAATCAGAACTCTCACACTGGAGTAGTTATGGGAGACAGATTCTCCCACAGGTCACACTGGTGTAACTCCAAAGTTACCAGGGCAATGGGGGCACCCCCGGCAAAAAAATTTGAACCCAGTTTTGATATTTACTAACGAAGACCAGGCCATGAAGCAAACCCTGCAGGGCAGCAACATAACTAAGAGCTCCACTCATCTCCTCTAGACAATTCAGTCTCTTGTCGCTTTTCCCCTTCCGCCCCCGAAATCAGTCTGTTCCTTGGTCCTGCCCCTGACTCCACAGATCTCATACACTTCCCCACGCAGCCTGCTCACCCCTGAGGAGGAAGCAGCTGGGGGTGGTTGAGTCCCAGGGACAATGGGACCTGGATTGTGACTCAAGAGACCAAAGTTCAATGCCCAGATCTGCCTACAGCTCCTTGTGTGACCACTTTGGAGAGTCACTTCCTCTACCCTGCTCCATGCTTCAGTTTCCAGATCTGTGAAATAGGGATAATACTCTCTTGCTTCACTGCAAGGATCGAGTCTGTTAATGACCGTGAGGGGCTCAGATCCTATGTCAATGGGAGCCATACAAATCCCTAGACTGGTCCACACACGCCTTCCCATCCCCAATACTATTCACCAGCGTTTAACAATCCCATGGGAAGGGACTGCCCTCAAGATCACCATTCAAATCACTGGAGGAAAGAAGAAACCATTCCTGCCCCACCCCAGCCATGTACCCGACACATCCCAAGCCACAAAATTCATTCGAAGACTCACCACCCTCCATCAAGAAATTCAAAGTCAAGGCCCCACCCCTTTATGGGAGGCTCCTCCCACAGCCCCAGGCTCGAGATGAAAGCATGTTCCCATGGCAACCGCCAATTCCAATTTTTTTTTTTAATTCAAACCCCTTAATTTTCCTTCTTTCAATTATTTAGTGGATTTAGTGCTGGGATTGGGGCCTGATGCCCTATTGGGGGCCAGCAGAAGTGACCCATATCCTAGGGGGCAGAACAGGGCCCGGGGCGGGGCAATAACCAGCACCCCCTCGAGGGGAAAGGCCCTGTGTCCCATTCCCCATTACGCCCGCCCGCCAGGACCTTCACTCCCACCCCGGCTCACCTCCTGCCTCCATCTTGCTGGCCCAGCCTGTGGCCTCCTCTGCGCTCGGCCTACGGCTCCTCGGCAGGGCCAATCCAGCCGGGCCCTGTGCCTGCCGCTGCAGGGGGCAAGAGAGGCGCTCGCTCTCAGCCAGGGCCCCCGGCGCTCTGCCAAGCGTGGGGCAGACTGACCCCGCCAGGGAGCCGTAGCTGGGGGACGAGGGTGGGAGCCACCCAGGATCTGAGCCCTCCGGGATTCCATAGATGGGGGGCAGGCCAGGGGAGCCAATGGGGGGTGGGCGCAAGGGCTTGGCCCCATGGGGGCTGGCGGGCCGAGGCCAGGGGATCTGCCCCTGCACAGGGCTGGGAGGGCGACAGATTTAAAGCAGAGGAAAATCAGAGCGATACGAGGGGGCAAGCAGACACCCCCTGGAAGCCACACAAACCTCGCGGGCTGCAGTTCGGGGCAGGGGCAGCACGTGGCATAAAAAAATCCTTCCCCCTCCCCTCCAGGCGGTGTGTTTGTGTTTGTCCTACCAATGGACAGGCCATTGCTGTCAGAGAGATGGCAGCAGCAATCTCATGTGATGCAGGTTTGCCAGACGGCGATCGCTGCTCTCTGCCTCAGGACGATCGGTGCCAGGCTGGCATTCTTCCCCTGCCTTTCAACCAAATCCCTCCAAGAACCGAGTGTTTCCCCCAAGCCGGCCAATTTCTCTCTCTAGCATCCACTTACCCCTCAAGTTTTATTAAACCAGATCTTTTGCGTCATAGAGGGAGGCTGGTGCAATGGTTAGAGCGCTAGCCTGGGACTTGGGAGATCCTGGCTCAACTCCCTGCTCTACCTCAGACTAACCTTGGGCAAGTCACTTAGTCTGTGATTCAGTTTCCCCATGCTACAGAGGGGGATGAGAGCACTTCCTTGCCTCACCGGTAGGGTTAGAGGATAAATATATTACCAGTTGTGAGGAGCTCAGATACTATCATAAACAGAGCCAGATAAGGACCTTAGACAGAAGGATAATGCACTTCCTTTTTGTCCATACATGTTTTATCCCCATTTCTTATTCGACAGCATTAAAGAAAAAGCAGCTCAGCAGCTCTTAGTCATTTTAAGATCATTAATTTTATCTCCCTCTTCATCAACAAGACAATGCACCTCTGCTACTTACCTAGTTTACTCCTGAGGTCTTCAAAAGCCCCGTTTTCCCTTAACCCTTTTCCCGATTTTCTGCTCTGGCTGCCTCTCCTGAGAGCTCCTCAACCTTTCCTCGTCACTGAAGAGTCAAAGTTGAACCTGGCATGATTCCATTCTGTCTCCCTGAAATACCCACCACTATTCAACTGGGATTCCTTCATCTTCACTTCCTGTCCTAAATTCCTAGGCCCACTCCCTCCCATCCCCTGTTTTACTGTAGCTGCTACAGAGGAACCCAGGTCAGCAGCTCACAGCGAGGAAGCGAGAGGGTGTAGGAGGAAGGTGCAGTCCAGGCAAAGGGGAGTGGTCGTTGGTTTGATCCCTCCTGGGACTCACTCAGGCATGTCCCGAGAGGTCAGAGGCCCTGGTGGCTCAGTTTGCCCAATGCCAGCAACCGCCTCAAGGCTCACACAGACTCTTCATCCCAGCAGAGCCAGAGTAGGGTGGGTAGCCGTTTACATACAAATCCCGCACCACACCCAGGGGGCAGATTGTCCAATTGCCATCCCAGGCAGAGCGACTCCCAGCTCAGCCGCACCCTCAGGCAGCCATAGAGGAGAAGACAAGCACCCACTGCCCTCGCACTGTTGCTCAATGCAAGCATCTTTGAGCTATGCCCAGTTTGCCCAGCTGAAAGCAACTGCTCCAAGATGGGGACAGCTTAGATACATGCTCAGGGCTGGTCTTCACTGCACGGTTAACTCAGGTGCAGCCCTTAACTCGAGTCGCCTCCAGTCCACCCACAAGTCAGCTGGCCTGAGAGAGGCTACGGGCTACAGCACGAGTTAGCCTAACTCGTCAGCTGCTAAGACAACTGCTCTGTAGCATACACAAAGGCCAACCTCCCTCGAGTGCCACTAGTCCTCCAACGGCTTCCCACGATTCCCCCCTCCCCTCCAGGTTGCCAGAGAGGATGGACGAGCTCTCCCACAGGTCACTGGGAAAATCCAGCTAGCGGCTCAGTTTACTGCAGCTCTAAGAGCCACGGGAGGTGCTCCCAGGAGTCTTAGCCATGCACTGGAGCTTGGCCAAATGAACGCGGTCGCAGAGACAGCCCCTTGGTGAGTCTGAGCCAGAGCACCCACCCCATCCCACCAGCACACAGCCGAGCAGCAAGCCCTCCGGGTTCTCCATTATATACAGACACCCCATCGAGAGCTGCAGACGGTCCCCCATTTAACCCCAGGACAGGGACAATGCAGGCAATGCAGGCAAGGATTGCAGACCAACTCCCCTTGAGGGTCCCAAGGCCTCCCCACACGTCCCCAGAATGCAGTTCGCTAGGAAAGAAGCTCCCCCCACACACCCTGTTCAATCCTTAACGAAAGGCTCGGATGATCCTAGAAATTAGAGTCACTTTGTGCCAGATCTGCCTGCAGGTCTGAGCTCCTAAAATCTCCAGCTGATGTTTACAGTGTTGCTTATGGCCTATAAAGCCCTGCATGGCCTGGACCCAGCCTTCCTGTGTGGTCCTCCCCGACGCCATACTCCACAGCTGCCGGAAGTAGCACACCCAAGCTATGAAGAAGGGGGTGGCTGGCAGGGAGTTCTCTTCTACGTCACCAACACTGTGGAACGTGCTCCCCACCCCAGTGATCGTCAGGGAAAGAGAGAGACACCCCCCCACCAGAAGGTCTGGGGAGTGTGGTGGCCACCTGTGAGGTACAAGAAATGGGACACCCAATATGACCCTGAGCCCATAAAACTGGCCAGCCGGCCTTACATACTGAGTCCCCTGACTGATTTCCCAGGACAGCTACTTCAAAACAGGGACAATCCTGGGGAAACCTGGACCAGTGGCAACCCCAGCAGGGAGAGGGCTGAGGGTTTGCTTCCTAGATGAAACGGCAGAAGAGAGCCCCGGGCAGCATGTAACGCTGCCGGGTTTGAAGCAGTCGTGTTGATGGTGTAGTACGGCCTAGAACCTTGGACAGCTGTCTTTTTAAAATCAAAATATGGAAGGGCGGCGCCAGCCCTGTCCCAGGCACATTTAATAATTAACTTGCAAGAGGAAATGCCCGTCTCCCCAGGGAATCTCTCGGTGGGAGCCAGGCGATGGCAGGAGCACACGCAAACTGGGCGATCAGCTGTCTGGGCATCGCTCTATGGGTGATCGGGGGGTGACAGTTCCATTGTGCCAACCCCAGAGGCAGCTGCCTCAGGCGAGCCCAACGCTGAGGCTCCAGCAGATTTCCCCATTTGCGAGTTTCTGATCCCAAAGCGCCCCCTGCAGGCTAAGGCCTGCAACCAGCACAGCAAGGCACTCAGCGGGGTAAGCTGCTCTGGGCAGAAAGACATGGCCACATGGTGGATGCCCCCCGGGTTCACACTATGATGCGGCTGCCGAGAGCTTGTTTGCCACGGGAAGGACCCTGCCAGCCCTGTGGAGACGCCAAGGAGAAGAGCCTGGCGTGATGCAGGGAGCTCCACAGGGAGCACGGCAGTGTCAGGGAAGGCAGTAGCCATTTCCCAGCTGTGGTGAGCAGTGCTGAACGCAAGGGGGCAAATTCAGGACTCCTGGGTTCTATCCCCAGCCCTGGATCTAGTGGGACAGAGCAGGGGGGACAAGGAGTCCCGACTCCTGAATTGTCTTCCAAATCTAGGCAAGTCACTTCACCTTCGCCTCAGTTTCTCCACGTGTAAGCAGAGCCGATCCTGCCTCATCTTGGGAAGATGCTGTGTCCTTTCCATCCAAAGATCCCAATCTAAGCACTAAACCACATCGGTTAATATCTTCCCTTAAAGCCATCATCATCCCCAGCCCCACCCGGCAGCCTGACCCTGCACACCCAACAAAACAGGGCCCACTGGTCAGAAACCAGCCTGGGAACTGACCTCCAAGCCCAGTGCAAAGAGGCCCACATATGGAAGGGCCACAACCCATCTGCCCCGGCACAGGGCACCCCACAATCACCACATCACCACTGCCCGCCCCCTCCACCGGGAGCTGGTTAGAGCCAGGCTTCTGCTGCAGACCTGGCTGCCAGGCGAAACTGAGCAGCGGTGGCAGGAAACAGACATTTTCAGCAGATGCGGCTCAGTTCTCTTGGGACGCTGGCTGTCCCTGGTGGGGGAAGACGGACAAATCACCCCCCTCCCCCAACCTGGCATCTCCATGGACACGGGAACCCCCTAATCCCAGCAGGGCAGAGGCTAGACTCAGAGAAAGTCACTAAGAGGTTCACTGCATCTGCCTCTGAGCCAGCTGGGAGAGAGGCGACTGGCACGCGCTCAGTGGTATACTGGGGAATCCAGCATGGCACTGCCCGCTGCCTGACTCTGCAAACCCTTATGCCACATGCGGCACTTTACTCATGGGAGGCGAGTTATGCCCTTGTGTCCTGGCAGGATCAGAGCCCCAGTTCCTCACAGAAAATGGATAAACCACAAGGTAAAAAGCTCAGACGGGGCTTTCACCAAATCAGTTGGCCAGAGGCGCAGCTAGCGTGAATCAGCATGGCCGCATTGACTTGAAAACTGCCTTACACCAGCCGAGGATCTGGCCCCATTGACTCCAATGGACCAAGGGTGATTTGCACCAGCCAGGGAGCCGGCCCTGTATCTCCAATGCTTAATTTTGTTTTCTTAAGTCCCACCAGGCTCAAGGCAGCAGCCAACTGTGGCCCCGCAGCCGTGGCAAGGGCCATCGCCCAGGGGTGCTGAAGGGAGCATCCAGCTCGTGCCAAGGTCACCGTTCGCCGCACAGTAATCCCAGCTGGCTCTGCCTTAGGGGGGAATCTCTGACCCGTCCTGGCTTCGTTCCAGCCCTTCTGCTTCTCAGCTTCACCTTTTCTTTTTTGTCTGTCACGAGGAGGAAGCGAGGAACACCTGTGCTCACAGGGTAGGTTAGCAAGGCAGCCCAGGGGTCGGCTCAGCCAGGGGACAGGTTAATCGACCTTCATTACATGGAGAGTCTTTAAACCACAGGGACTGGGTCAGACCCAGGGTCCATCTAGCCCAGGATCTTCTGACAGCTGCCAGCACCAGCTGCTTTGGAGAAGGGGCAAGACCCCTGTCGAGATGAGATCACATGCCAGAGGGGAGATGCCGCCTGGCCTCCATCAGAGGGCAGCTCAGAGGGAGGGTCAATAGCCTTTCCAGCTGCCTTGATTAGTTTTCTTACCCCTCACTATTATCACTCTGTCCATCTAAATGGATTATTGGGTTCTGAATCCTGGTCTCTTTCAGAAACACAACATGGTATGACAGTCATGTGGCAGTGAGTTCCACAGGTTAATAGCACAATAGGACATCCCCCCTTTGCTCAGTTTTCAATTTGCTGCCATTCTGGCAAATGTTTGTGCCTCACCAGGCAGGCTGAGACAGAAAGGGTGGTCCAGTCGTTAGAGGGCTTATCCTGGCTGACCTGGGTTTAAGTGTCAGCTCCTGCCAGACTCCCTGAGAGTGTGTCTACACTGCAATAAAAGACCCGTGGCTCAGCTGCAGCTGGTCCACGTCAGCTGGCTCAGGGGCTAAAAATTGCACTGTAGACATTTGGGCTGGAGCCGGGCTCTGAACCCCAGCAAGGAGGGAGAGGTTCAGGGAGGGAGGGAATTTTTTGATGAAAATCTTTTCCCCTCAGAAAGTGAAAATCGGCCCAAGCCGGAGCTGTTTGCAGGACAGGGGGGTTGGACAAATATCCCCATTTGGGAATCACTGGGAAACCGTTTCCAAGCTGCTCAAACGCCCTGCTCCGACATTTCTGAACGGCTCCACGTTAGTTCAAAACCATGTCATTTCACCAGGAATTTATACTGAAAAGGTAACAAAAAACATTAAAAGGTCAAAATGAAGGCCAAGCATTGCAGCTGACCTGCTACCAGGTCAGCTTTCGCATGGCCAGCGCGCAAAGAGTTTGACTTCGAACTCTGATTTCGGAACGGGACATTTTGTAACATCTCCAAAATCCCCCTAGGACGGAGCCAATAAAGCAGGGAGAACAGCACCGCCCCTTCCACACAGATGTTGTGAAGGTAACTGTACTCACATGTGAGGTGTGCAGACATTACAATAATTAGGACCATATCAACACCCTACGCAGAAGCACCCCATATACTTTCTCTGTCCCATTCATAGAACGTCACCCGTGGGATCAGTCACAGGCATTTTGATGGTACTGCTTCAGCCAGAGGCCAAGACGCTGCTGAATCCAGGGTAGGTCTCTCTCTCTCGCACACACTTCCTGCAGGCTCTGAACGTAAAGGTGATCACGGTAGCTCCGCAATGCACAGAACCGCCGCTAGGCTACAGTGCAGTCAAGGCAGGAAAAGCCAGCTGAGCTCCGAACGCCAGTTAAAGGGAAGGGAGGGTGGGTGGGTTTCAATCAAGCTCCCCTGATCTGACCCTCCACCACGCCATCAGGGGTTATTTTGTGGCTAAGGTGGAGGAACAGGAGTCAGGAGGACGCTGGGTTCTCTCTCCAGTTCTGAGAGGGAGGTCTGGTGGTCGGAGCAGGAAGGGCTGGGAGCCAGGATGCCTGGGTTCTTTCCCCAGCTCTGAGAAGGGGGTGAGGTCTAGAGGGGAGAGGCTGGAATCAGGACCTCTGGGTTGTATCCGTGCCTCAATTCCCCATCAGGAAAAGGTGAATGATACTTCCTTTTTCTCAACTTTTTGCCCATCTTGGACTATTCAGGCTGCAAGTTCCTGGCGCAGGGACGGCCTCTCACTGCACCTGTGCAGTACCTGGGACTGATCTCAGCACGGTGCTACCAGAGTTCAAAAGTCACTGCTGGGCACAGAGTTGGGTCTAGTGGGTTAGAGCAGGGCATGAGGTGGAGGGTCAGAACTCCTGGGTTCTGTTCCCAACCACAGGAGGGCAGTGGGGTCCAAGGGTTAGAGAAGGGCAGAACTAGGAGCCAACTAGGACTGGCCTCTGCCACCAACTTGCTCTTTGACCTCAGGCAAATCACTGCACTTGGTAGCCTCAGTCTTCCCCAACCTCCTTCCCCGTTTGTGAATGGCCACTGACCCCCCACTCCTACGGACACTGGGGCCTAACACTGACATACGCTGCTGGGTGCGGTGACAGCTCCGGGTCTGATCGCAACAGACGCCCTCGTCCCCTCACAAGGGCTTGGCAAGATGCAACCATTCCACGGCCCCTCCAGCCTTCCGACCACCCCGACCCCTGGAAAACGGAGGAGGCCAGTGAGCCTCGGGGAAGGTAGGTCCTGAAATCACCAGCCCCCAAACAAGGCTCCCAGCCAAGGGAGACCCACCTTCCTGGCACAGCAGAGTGCATGTGACTCGTGTGGGATTGATGACAGCAAGACACGGCAGGTGGGCACCAGATTCCTTCCCAGCTGCAGGATTACTCTCTATTGGCCATTAACTGGGGCTCCACTCCAGCGCCCAAAGTCTTGGCTTCACCCAACAGCAGGGTATGTGTGTGTTTGTACAGGACTCTCTCGTGTAACAGATACTGCCTAGCGGGTAGGGCACTGCGCTGGGGCTTAAGACATCTGGGGTCTATTCTCGGCTCTGCCACTGGCCTGCTGGGTAACTGTGGGCAAGTCGCCTCCTCTGCCTGTGCCTCAGTTTCCCCATCTGACCTCCTTGTAAAGCGCATTGAGATCTATGAATGGACAGAGATGTTGAAGAGCCAGGGATTATTATATGGTTGTACAAAGCTCCTAGCATAAGGGGGGCCCTGATCAAGGCTGCAACGTGCTACTGCTCTACAGATATAGTCACCAGGAAGGGCGGCGTGGGGGCATGGGACAGCGGTCTAGTGCGTATTTGCCTCCTCAGAGACATCACCTATTGGACTCAATTGAAGGTTGGATAAGGGGCTAGATGGACCCAATGGTCTGATCCGACATGGCAGGATTGGGGGGGGGCGGGGGGAGATTGGTCTGATCCAGTGAGGCAGGGATGCCAGTTAGATGGATTTGATACTGCAGATGGGGGGCGGACACCAGACTAGATGGGCCCTTTGGTTGGATCCGGCATGGCAGGAAGTGTGCATATATGTGGGGAGGAGGGGAGACCGGGACTGGTTCGATCTGAGATGGGGGCAGGGGTTGGGGAAATATCAGGCTGGATGAGCCATTGGTTTAGCGTGGCAAGGGAAGCCAGCGTTAGATGGGCCCGTTGCTCAGATCCAGGGAGGCCACACTAGCCAACAGTCTCCTGGAAGAGCACACAACCAGACAGATCAATGGCATGGCAAACCCTGTGTGCGTGAAAGGAGATTCGCCTGTGGCACAAACCTATCAGGGAGGCTCTCAGACAGAGCTAACTGCCTAATAAAAGTCCCTGCGAGGCTCGCTTTCAATAGATCATTTTCGTCCTTAGGAAAAAATCACGGCACCGATGGTCATTTTTACAGAACCTTTTACTCTTTCCTGAGCTCCCTCCTGGCAACAGCTCGGGCTGCCTCAGCTCTGGCTACGCGGCACCACAGAGCGGCGCCGGGATTCAGCTGCCGGCAAAGCGATGACGCTACCTGCCTCAGCACCAATGCTCTGCCCTGCTGCTAGACAAGCTACCCCTGGGAGCTGTCCGATTGGCTCGTCTCCTTAGCCAGCCGAGGGTTCAGAAGAGTCTCTCTGAGCAAAGCAACTTTGAGCTCCACCCTGCCATCTTCCACGGGGGCGCGTCTGTCTGTCTGTCCTGAGCTCTGGACCCTTCCTTTGTTTTTAAAAGGGCCAGCGCTCTATTGTCAGCGCCCGAGTGCAGCCTGTCACACCCGCCTAAGAGCAATCACAACAAAAGCAAGTTAGTTTCAATGCACATTTGGTACTTGAGGCTCTCGGTGAAGTAACCAGCAACTGGACATCATGAGAAAACAAGATCTAACTCCTTTGTGCCCCTCTGGACCCTGCTCCCACGTCACATGGGAACGGCAGGGAGATCATGACCCAGAGGCTTGGGGTCACTCCCCTCATCCACTTGAGACAAAATATTTTGAGACTTAGACCAGTTAGGTGTATTCTGAGGGCTGAAGCATATTCTCCAGCAGACAATAAAAGCATGAAGCCAGCCAGCCATCTATGGCCGATTCCCCCTCCCACCCTGAGCCCCATGCTGCTTCCCAGAGTGGAACAGAGATCTAGCGAGCGGAGCAGTGAGAGCACCCACAGAGGTGTCAGACTCCACTGGATGGTCCCATTTTATACTGCCAGCTGCACCTCTCCCTTTACAGCACCAACCTCCGATCGGCAAACAGTCATTTACTAGCAACTTTTGGGGAGCGGAGACCCACACCCCCCAGGGCTGGTGCACCCTGAACTGGCCAGACAGGCTGCAGGCAGTGGGACTTCTATCCAGGCAATGCAAAAGGGTCAGGTACCCGTTCTCAGCTCATGACTGGGGGGGAAGGCGGGGGGAAGAGAATGGGACACAGCAGTTACGAGGGGATGTGTAGGAGTGGGAAGGTGAAGGAAAATGGGGGACCCCAACAAAACCACCCCTGCAAATGCGTCCAACACCTGGTTGGAGAGATCAGGGTGCAATACCCCAGGGCAGTGGTCCTCAACCTTTTTTCATTTGCAGACCCCTAAACATTTTTGAATGGTGGTGCAGGCCCCTTTGGAAATTATAGACAGTCTGCGGAGCCCCAGGGGTCCGCAGACCACAGGTTGAGAACCACTGCCCTAGGGTCCCCACAGCCCCAACCTGGCCTCCCCTGGGACATAGGGCCAGAAAGAGACACCTCAGGTGTGAATGGAGAGGGGTGTCCCAGACACACAATGAGGTGCGGTGGGTGGGGCGCAGGCAGCAGCAGTGTGGGGCATGGAGGGACAGGGCAGGGGAGGCACACAGATGATAGAGGCTCTAGGGCTATAGGCTCGGGGGGGGGGGGGGGGGGGAGGGGAGGGGAGGAGATGCAGACGGGGCAGCACAGAGCTGCTGGGTGTCCCAGGCAGGTGAAGGGGGCGGGGGTCCCAACCGCCCTGCAGCAGCCTGACCTCTGCACGCTCACCCGGCCGGGGCTCACCAGGCCCAACCCTCCTTTCTCCAGAGCCGCTGAGCCCCGCTCTCCCAGGCCCAGGCAGCTCCCCGCAGCCCCCACGACCCCGGGCCTGGCACTGTCCAACACAAGGTGGGTCCCATCTTCACCGCGCCCCCCACCCCACCCCCGATCCCCCGCACTCCTTCCCCTGGGCCCCACGCTCCCCGGCTAGCCCCCCACTCCCCGCGATCCCTCACAGAGGCCCCCCATCCGCCCCAGGGCCCCGCGCTCCCCCCACTTACTGCTCCCCCAGCCAGGCCCCACTCGTTGCTCCCCCCAGGGGTCCCCCATCGGCCCCAGGGCCCCGTGCTCCCCCATCCCCTGGGGGCCCCGATCCCTCCGCCAAACCCCCACGCTCCCCCCACTTGCTGCTCCCCCCCACTCACCGCGATCCCCCAGTTCCCCCACCCCGGGGCCCCCCAGCAGCTCCCATCCGCCCCAGGGCCCCACACTCCCCCATCCCCTGGGGGCTCCGATCCCTCCGCCGGGCCTCCATCCGCCCCAGGGCCCCGCGCTCCCCCATCCCCTGGGGGCCCCGATCCCTCCGCCAAACCCCCACGCTCCCCCCACTCGCTGCTCCCCCCCACTCGCCCCGATCCCCCAGCTCCCTCCCAGTGGCCCCCCAGCAGCTCCCATCCGCCCCAGGGCCCACACTCCCCCATTCCCTGGGGGCCCCGATCCCTCCGCCGCGCCCCCATCCGCCCCAGGGCGCCGCGCTCCCCCCACTCGCTACTCTCCCCCAGGGGCCCTCCACCGGCCCCCATCCGCCCCAGGCCCCACACTCCCCCATCCCCTGGGGGCCCCGATCCCTCCGCCGGGCCTCCATCTGCCCCAGGGCCCCGCGCTCCCCCATCCCCTGGGGGCCCCGAACTCTCAGCCAGGCCCCCGCGCTCCCCCCCACTCGCCCCGATCCCCCAGCTCCCCCCCAGTGGCCCCCCAGCAGCTCCCATCCGCCCCAGGCCCCACACTCCCCCATCCCCTGGGGGCCCCGATCCCTCCGCCGGGCCCCCATCCGCCCCAGGGCGCCGCGCGCCCCCCACTCGCTACTCTCCCCCAGGGGCCCTCCACCGGCCCCCATCCGCCCCAGGGCCCCGCGCTTCCCCATCCCCTGGGGGCCCCGATCCCTCCACCGGCCCCCATCCGCCCCAGGGCCCCGCGCTTCCCCATCCCCTGGGGGCCCCGATCCCTCCACCGGCCCCCATCCGCCCCAGGGCCCCGCGCTTCCCCATCCCCTGGGGGCCCCGATCCCTCCACCGGCCCCCATCCGCCCCAGGGCCCCGCGCTTCCCCATCCCCTGGGGGCCCCGATCCCTCCGCCGGGCCCCATCCGCCCCAGGGCCCCGCGCGCCCCCCGCTCGCTGCTCCCCCGGCCAGACCCCCCGGGGCCGCGACCCCCGCGCACTCACCGCTCTCCAGCTCGCCGCCCTTCTTGGCCGTGGCCGCGTTGCCCATCGCGGCGCTGGGGCCCGGGCGGGGCCGGCTGCGGCTCCCTCCGCCCCCGCTGCTCCCTCCGGCGCCCGCTGCCCGCAGGAGGCTCGGCTGGGCCCGGCCAGGCCCCGATCCCCCCCCGCCGCCAGGCGGAGCCGCCGAGACCGGTGTCGCCTCCCCTCCCCCCGCGGCGGCGGCTCCTCGGGCTCCGGACCCCGCCCCAGCCCGGCGCACCATTGGCCGCCGCCGCCGCCAGCCGCCCGCGCGAGCCCGGCGCCCATTGGCCGAGCAGGGCATCCCGCCGCACCATTGGCCGACTGCCGTGACGCGCGACGCTCCGCGCTGCTCCCTCGACGTCGCCCCGACCCTGACTGGGCCCGTCCGCCTCGGTCGGCCGCTTTCATTGGCCGACGGCCATGTTTAGCCCCGCCCCCGGGCGCTGATTGGCCTCAGAGGGCTGAGGTCGCGGCGTTCTATATTTAGAACGTCGGGCCAGACAGCGTTCGGAGGAATGTTCAACGTGAGGGGCGGGGCCGTGGGAGGAAAGGGGCGGGGCCTGTGAGCTAAACGCGGGGGAGACAGGAAGGGGGCCGGGGAGAGAGGGACAGAGATATAGACCCATGGGGGTGGGTGGCATGGGGCCAGGGGAGGGGGTCTAGGAACCACCCTGGGGTGGTGTGGGGACAAGGGAGGAAGCCTAGGAACCACCCTGGGTCGGGAATGGGGATGGGCAGCGGGATCAGGAATCATCCTGGGGTGGTATCGGGACAGGGAAGTGGGGCTAGGAGGCATCGTGGGGGGACATGGGGACAGGGAGTGTAGGAGTGACAGAGCCATTCAGGCTGACCGGGAGCCTACAGCGGAGGGGTCCACTGGGTGACTCATTTGTGGGTGTTGCCCAGGGGCACCCTGGTGGCCCCTCCCCCTTCACTCAGCCTTTCTTGGAAGGGGGTTGAGCAGCTGACACCTTAGGCCTGGGAAGAGGAACTGCTGTTAGCTTTACCTGCCCTGCGGAGATCTGCTGCCTCTCCAGCTCCTGCCCCTAGGATGTGCCTCCATGACCCTGCTGTTTTAATAAGCATCATTCCTCAACGGACACACAACTGGGGGCCAGTCAGCAACTGGGCTTCCGCTGCAGTGCAGCCCCCGGGGGGCAGGTTCTCCTCCCTGGAGGTGTTCCCCCCACCCTGTCTATTCAGACCGTGAGCCCCTCACAGCAGCACCCAGCCCATTGGGGCCCCAATCTCTGTCAGTGGCTCATAGGTTCTACTCTAGTACAAATAAATAAATAGCTTGGTGGGGCCTCAGTCCCAAACTCAGAACCTCTGTCTACAGCTTGAGCAAGTCTAAGTCCCACTAGGTGGGAGCTGCAACAGATTCTAATGCTCTAAGGATTGGATGTGCAGGGGAGAGAACCCAGCACATTGGAAAGAGGGGCTCTTCATCCACACGCCACAATGTACCATCAGGGCGATGAGCTAGGGGGGAAAGGGTGGGAGGGGGAGAGACTTCCCTAGCCCTGTCCCCCCCACCTGACTCTCAAACCTGTCTACAGAGCAATTTGTCTTTGTCTTTCAGGTGATGTGGATGGCATCCTCTGGCAGGTACTTCCCAGGGCAGGATCACCCCCTTTGCCTGAACCCCCATTTCAGATTGCACTAGACAGGGCGGCTCTACCAATTTTGCCGCCCCAAGCCGTCGCCGCCAAAGGACACGGACTGCCGCCCCATTCTGAATGCCACCCCAAGCACTTGCTTGGAAAGCTGGTGCCTGGAGGCAGCCCTGGCACTAGACATATATCCGCCACCCCCTGAACCAAGTATAAACTTAGCTAGCTTCATCCAGGAGCCTTTGCCCAGGAGCTGCTGTCACCTGTCTGTTTTGAGAAAGCATCTGTTTAAACAGAAATAGGATTCCCCCCTTAGAGTCCCTGCCCCGTCTCTGCAGCACACTCTCCCTAAACACCCCTCCCCCCAGGCATGGGGATTTAACACACCCAAAGGAAAGAACACTTGTGGGATTCCCTCACTAAGACATCGGCAACCTCGTGAATTGCTGTTCAATCCACACAGGTGTCACTGAGGACAAATTTGCACTGCTGCTCCCAATCCAGCAAGCTGATCGGCCTGGGCAAAGCCTTATGGTAGCAGCTGCTACAACTGAGATTTGGGCCCCCCTGTGCTAGGTGCTGTAATTCCGCATATGCCCTGGAGAGCTCTATAGCGGCTGCTGCTGGGAATCACAATAGAATCCAGCTCCACCGTTCCATCAAGAAAGGCTGGTCCCATAGTTAAAGCACTGGGCAGGGACCGTATGTCTCTCACTGTCAGTGCAGCACCCATACTGCCAAGGCCTTGATTCCAGCTGCAGCCTGGAGTTACTACTGCAATATTAAATGAAGTGCTTAAACTGTAATATTTTAGAGTCCCCAACTCTTGGAATTTTAGCATGACAAGCGGGTTCGTTGCTGTTTAAAGCCTCTGCTCATGGACTTGTGGGATTATGCAAAAAACTCAGCGTTTAGTTTCTAGCCTTCGATGCTGCAGAGAGAAGGTTGAAAAACATGACCTCTAAAGCCGCAAAACCACAGTAGGCAAAACAAGAATCACCCCCCTCTTTATTTTAAAGAAGCTCATGGGTGTTTTTTTAAGCCAATTTCACCCTTTTGAATGCTTGTAGTTAGCAATACTTTTCCCTTGACTCTGCTTAGTGCTCTGGGCTTTCTAAAAACAACTCCTCCATTTAACAGAAGCTGCATCTTCCCAACGCAGGGCCGGGTCGCTCGCCCACTCAGGAGAAAGGAAAGAGACAGGCACAAAATAATAACTGAAAAGCAAAGTCAGACCACCAAAACTTTGTGCTTGATGGTAGACGGGATGTGCAGCTGGCAGGTGAGGTGAAGTTATGTCCACATGGCTCTCTCCCTCACTCCTTCCCCTGCTCGCAGCCTGGGAAAAACATGCCCTGAACTAAACTAAAATTGATTGCACACAGCATGACCTAGGAGGCAATCGACTTTTTGATCAAGATAGCAAACCAGAGCAGCTGCTGTAAGGCTGCATAATTCCATTGACTTCAGTAGACCCGCAGCAGTTGAGGATCTGGTCCAAAGGTTCCAGTGAAGCCAATGTCTGATTTACAGCAGCCTGGGATTTGGCCCAGACTTTAATAGGAAATGAAGGTCGAAGTTAGGCAGTTTAACCTCAAAAGGGGATTTTGTAAAAGCTCTGAATTGATTCAGTTTTGAAACATCAATACAAGAAGGGTTTTTAGGAAGCCTGCTGGAATGAAAGCGAACTCACTGATTTCAGCTTGTCCCGGCAGCCAACCACAGCCTGGGCTCCAGGAAGGAAGTGGAACTGACAAGAAAGTGTGACCTTGTGGGTCACCTTGAGGGACAAGAGTAAGGCAAACAGCACCACCTCTGAGAAGACAGTTTGATCTAAGAGACACAGGTGCGATTAGCTGAGGGCAGGCCACTGGGGTTTTAAAGATAGATGGGCTGCAGAACTTGAGGTACGTATTGGTTATGCTTTGGGGGCCTAAATCTTCCTCTTCAACAGAGCCCTTCCCACCATTACCTGTAGTGTAGTAACACCTAGGAGGCTAGACATACAAAGACCACCCCTACCGCAAGCAGCTTGGTCTAGCATCACCATTGCACAAATGACAACATTTATCCCCCCTAAAAATATACAACAAATCACACACAAAGAACCCCATAGCCCTGAGTTTTGCCCTGACACTGGAGAAGAGGTAGAGCTCCCATGAAGCCCACTAGGGACTTTACATGGAAGATGCTCAGAGCCTATGGGACTGGGTGGCTGTTTATGTGGTGTGAGACAGAGACGGCAATTTCCTGCAATATCCTTGAGAGGTTTATGTATTATTGGGGGCTGGGGTTGTATATAACCTTTCCGGGGGCAGATGTGACAGATATGAGACCGGGGAGTTCAAAAGACTATTAAAAATGTGCCAGACAACTACGGACTGTTGAGACAATACATTTTAAGTGGATTTCCTGGAGAATCCCTAGAAGGGAACATGAATGCAAATTTCTCCAACTCCAGTTATCCAAAAACCCAGCTTGGTGAAGCTATGCTGTGAGGAAAGGGGCAGCATCTGCTACATTACCTGTCACAGAAGGCCAAGAGCAAAGGCCAAACCTGTGTAAAGAAACAGCTGATAAGCCCGGCCTGGGTTCCTGATCTAAGATGGGTGAAGTTGTAACCACTGGAAAAACCCAGGTGTGGGGCTTTGAAGGACTAAAACCTGAGCTGGGGAGACCTCTGGTGAGCTTTTTAGCATGCGTGTAGATGCTTTTATTGTTTTAATGTTTTCTTTGTAATGTTTTTCCCTTAAGAATAAACATGCTTGCTTTGAAGGAGGTGAGTGGCAACTTGCACCTGTAGGCAAGGCACTCGTCTCAGGCCTCGGAGAGAAAGCAAAGCAAAGGCAGTGGCCTTCTTGGGATGTCTGTGTTGCTGAGGACTGTACAGCATAACGCAGGGAGCTGGGAAGCCTTGAAGCCTCTGGTCAGAAGGGGGAGAAATGTGGGTGTCCTCCTAAGAGAGGGGACAGCTGGGACCCAGAAACCTAAAGTAGGGGCCTTTGGTTGGCCAAGAAGAGGGAATACAGGTACCGTTGCCCTGAAACTGTGACATTGTATGGAGGACTACTTGGAATTACAAGCTGTCATTTTAACAGGGTGGGGTTCCTGGTCCTGCTTGCAGGGTTAAGGGCTCCAAAGGGAAGCGTTCAAGCAGCCAGTCTGGAACAAACCAGCCTAGAATGAGGTCGGGCGAGTTATGCCTTGCTGCCTTGGGGAGCAGCCTGCTTCGTCTCTCTCTGTTTGTGGGGTTCTGAATTCTAAGAAACAAAGTCATATTATGTTAGAACCAGGCAATTTAGGTTTTTATCTAATCTGTGTGTAAGATTGGAGTTTTACACTTATGTTCCTAAGGTAGATTCAGACATCTAACGATACCTACATAAAATATCACTAACTCACTCTTATATAGCACCTTTCATCCATAGATCTCAAAGCACTTTGCAAAGGAAGTTTTCCCCATTTTACAGATGGAGAAACAGACACAGAAGGGCAGTGACTTGCCCAAGGTCACCCAGACGGCCAGCAGCAGTGCTGAGAATGGTAGCCAGGTCTCCTATATGTCAGAGCACCACCACACTGCTGGCTAAGAAGCAAGTCAGTTTCCATTATTCCTAAAACAAGACAGCCTGACACTGCAAAGTGATCTGTCGTCCGGCTCACAGCAGTGTCTGATTTTTGTAGGGCTAGACCTGTTCAGTGTTTTTAGACTGACCCCTTAACAGTGAGCTGCCTGCCGGAAAGAGTGGGGCACTCTTTCTTTACAATGGAGGAAGGAAGTCTGAAAAGTTGGAGTACCCAAACCCTGTTAAATGAGGGAATTTTCCTCCTTGATTTTCAACTTGGGACTATCATTAGTGATCCGGCAGGAACAACTTGAGGCCTCAACTGAGATCAGCACTTCACTGTGCTAGGTTCTATGCATGTACCTAGTGACAGAATCCCTGGACCGAAAAGCTTGCCATCTAAATAGAAAGGGTAGAGGGTGGGTGGGGAACCAGGAACACAGAAATGACATGACCAAGATCACACAGCTGGGAACAGTCCCCAGCTCTCCCACTCTTGTGGCTGCTTGCTACTGCTGAGATAAGTCCTCCCAATTTGATGATCACTTTAGATAAGCTATTACCAGCAGGACAGTGGGGTGGGAGGGGGTATTGTTTCATGGTCTCTGTGTGTATATAATGTTTTCTGCAGCTTCCACAGTATGCATCCGATGAAGTGAGCTGTAGCTCACGAAAGCTCATGCTCAAATAAATTGGTTAGTCTTTAAGGTGCCACAAATACTCCTTTTCTTTTTAGAGTGAGTGTGGTGATTTCACGGCCCTAAATGGAACTGCATGT
The DNA here is from genome assembly GCF_965140235.1 of Caretta caretta. Classification (NCBI taxonomy): domain Eukaryota; kingdom Metazoa; phylum Chordata; order Testudines; family Cheloniidae; genus Caretta; species Caretta caretta. The sequence goes on from NC_134225.1 coordinate 18,791,422, forward strand.
CAAATTCTAACCGAGACGTCTTTTCCCCCCAAAGTGTCCATATGGCCGTAGAGTCAAAGAGGCATTACAAAGTTTTGAGCAAGTGTGGAAAAAGTCACTTCCTCTTTTAACTTGTCTGGCTGCCCTAGGATGGCTTCTGTGATCTGACATTCTTGGCAGTTCTCTAATTTATACAGCCTCTCAGGAAAAATAAGTTAGACAAAACCCACATTCCTCATGTAAAGAGAAAGATCATTCTGGCTGCCTGACGATCAGGAAGCAAAACCAAAGTAGAAACAGAAGAGGCAGTAAAGCCAGTCACTCCGTGTGGTTCACCTTTCGCACAGTAAAGGGTGAGATTAAACACCAGGTTCTGTGGTACTGAAAGGTGACAAGTTCAGAACTGATTAAAGGAAATACTCCATTCCTCCCCATATGAACTGGGGAACATACTGCCACTGGATACTGAGCACAAGAGCTTAGCTGGATTATTATTACTTTAAAGATCAGACATTTATGTGGCTAATGAGACCATCCAGAGCGAGAACAGAGAAGATTTAAGCAGCAAACAAGAGATCTAAATCCTCCCAGGGACATGAGCTAGCCTCTAAGTCTTGCAACTTCAGAGGATGCTTTGGTTATGCCGTCAGTGCAGGGTACATCCACCTTCCTCTTACGCAGCTTGATGCTGGCCGGACAGGAAAACGGGCTGTATGGGCCATGGGTCTGATCCCACGAATGGAGTCAGGAAAGGAAGAGATGCAAGCAGAGATCTCACCAAGAAGGGGAAATGCACTTTCCCTGCCTTGCCGGGAGTTCCTGGCTGCTGCTTGCCTGCCAAGGCACAGACAAACTAAATTGCAGTGTTGGGGACTAGGCTCAGATTGGTAAATAAGCATTTGATTAAGGGCTCAGGCCGCCCCTCCCGTGCTGAAGGGCTGGTTCGGCGCCACCGGCATGATTCCCATTAGACAAGATCAAAACAAACCACAAACGCAACAAAAGGCGGCAATTTTCCTCCTTTGTCAGGGCTTGGTAGCTCCTGGCGGCTGCTCACTGAAGGCCTGATGCAAAGCACAGTAGAGGCAGCATGGGGAACAAACTCCTACCAACTCTGGCCCCGTCTTCATTCATGGACCTTCTAGGGGCCTGGCTCGAGTGAACAATTGGTGCAGGGAGGGAGGCAGGTAGGGTGCCCTGCCAGTCTACATCCCTCACAATCGCATGGGAGAAGAGCTGCAACAGGGAGCAAACCAAGCAGAGATTGGTGGGTAAAGATTTGCAGGCAGGAGCTCCCCACCCACCTAGATCATCCCCCAACCTCAGCTGGGAGAACTACTGCCCAAGCTGCAGTCTCACGAGCCATCAGCATTCAAGTCTCCACCGGCCTTGGCAGAGTCCTCTGGCAAAGAGAGGATCTGCTGTTTCACATTCTCCCCCAGGCACGAGAGGGCAGAGGTATAATATCGTGCCTCAAGCAGAGAGGACCTGTTAATACCTGCTTTCCCCTTTGCAATTCACCTTTCACTGTAAAAGGGGCCACTCTCAACACTAGCTAGACATGGGGTAGCTCCTGATCCTGCTTTACCCAAGGTGTACAGGGAGACTGACATCCAGGAACTGAATCTGATCTCCCGAGTCCCAGTCCAGTGTCTTAACCACTCGTCTATCCTTCCTCAGTCCTTGCACACACTTCCCTGGGACACCATCTGGGCAGAAGGATGCATACATAGGATCAAGGCCTTCTTTCGGTCCACAGCAATTGTTTGTCAGTAGCCAGAGTGATTCATTAGTTCCTATAGCAGAGTAGATAATTAAGCCCATCTCAGCTCCTGCCGTGATATCCGATGCTTCAGAGGAAGCCGACTAACCTTTTTAATACACTCAGCTAGTGGTCTGTTGCTGCATAGATGGTGGTACCAGTCCTCTCCCTTGCTGGGAAACAAGCTTGTTAATTGCAACAGGAAATCCCTGGGTGTGGGGGCGTGTGTGATTGGAAAGATGTGCGAGGAAGGAAAAAAAAGGGGGGGGGGGAATGGACGCTTGTCCCTAAATCCTCCCTCAGGCACCCAAAAAAGAGTTTCTTTTACAGCTTCAAGGCTAAAGCAAAGCGTCAGAGAAAGTTCCAAAAAATCCTCTAGCACAGAGTTTAGTCACGTTTTCTGGACTCAGCTAGGGCTTTAATACAAAGGTGACCTTGAAAGGATCCATATAAAATCAGGGTGCGTTTCTTTTTTTTGATGGAGAAGTCAGGCTTGAGAAGTTGGAAGTTTTACTGCTTGTTTTTTTTAAGCCTTAGAAATAATCAGAAACACTCAGCTGGGGCTTCCCCTGGTATTGATTGCAGATCAGAAGAAAGTTTGTGACGGAGCCACTTGAGAAGGAGGCTGCTTCCTCACTGGTGGTGTCATGGATGTTCAGGTGTTTACAAAACACCAAAGAGTCTGACACGGTTTGAGGTCTTGATTACTGTGCTGGAATCACATACCCAGGATGAGATGATGTCTGACCACGCACTAGAAAGCTGCAGCTGTTTACTGTTCAATTGTGCCAGGTGCTGTACAGACACTGAACAAGATTTTAAGATGTTCAGACACAGACCATCTAGATTTAAAAGTGCTCTGGTTAAACTGATGCAAACCCCTAACGTAGACACCCTTAAACCAGTTTAAGTCTCTCTCAGACAGGTTTAGCCAGCGCCAGAATGTTGGAAACGCATAGCTTAATTTGCCATTAGAGGTATGCCCTCGTTTAAAATCTAGTTAAGCTGGTGCACCTTTCTAGCATGCACCTGGCAGTCATGTACACCAATGTGAGCTGGGGATGGGTCATCGCCATTTTAATTTAGTGAGACAAGGTAGGTAGGTGAAGTAATACCTTGTAGTGGGCCAGCTTCTGTGAGAGAGAGAGAGAGGCTTTCGAGCCACACAGAGCTCTAGATGCCGTGTGGCTCAAAGGCTCGTCTCTCTCACCAACAGTAGATGATCTAATAAAAGAAATTACCACACCCACCTTGTCTCTCTAATATCCTGGGACCAACATGGCTACGCCACCACTGTATGTTAATTTAGTAACATTTTTACACTCCCTGTGCACTAACAACCGCACAAAGCACAGCTTTAAGGGAGAATCCGTCCGCCCCCCCCCCGACATGATTTGGGCAACTGCTTTACACCCCTATACTTGAGGTTTGCACCGCTGGCAGCAACACCAGTGTGGACACAGCTCGCCAGCTCACCTTTCCCTCTTGGGATGAGCCTTTTGCCAGTTCTCCCACCTAGGCAGGACCTGAAACGTAACCTGGGAGAGACAGACAGAACACGCTTGGCTGCTGACGAATAAAGCATGCCCAGGCCTCTGCAGGCTGCATTATTCTGGAGCCTAGAAGTCTCAACTGAGAGGCTGCACAGAGAGTGTGAGACAGCCCCTGCCCCACAGAGCTCACAGTCTAAACAGACAGAGAGTGGGAGGGGAAACTGAGGCACAGAGGGGCAAGGGACTTGGCGAAGTTCACACAGAGTCAGTGGCAGGACTAGGAATAGACCCCAGGACTCATGTCCCATCCACCACACCCATTTCTCAAACTTTTCAGGTTGATAACCCCTTACCTGAAGTCAAAAATTTTCATGACTCCCTCCCTGTCTCACGTTGACTACAAAGAATAAAAAAAAGCATCAGTGATGATAACACTAAGCTTGCATGTGCATGGAGAGGCTGGCAGGATACTTACCTTGAAGAGGACAGCTACGCGGGTTGTCAGGGAGTGAGATTCTCTTTGCTTTAGATGGCAATAAGATTTGTCAATGTCTTAGGACCCCACCCCCAGCGTCACAACTCACCGGCTGACAGACCATATCGGACCGTGCCGCCTCTGAAGAACGCTGCTGGCATAGCCCCCAGCCAGAAGCACCGTGACTATGAAGGAAGTGGGTGAGGCCGTGCTGCCAGGCCCCGCACTCATGCCACGCTGTTTGCTCCAGTGCATGAGACAGCAAATCATTCCAAGAGCTTTATTCCTATGTTGACTTAAGACACTTTCAATCATTAAAAAACAACAACAAAAAATCCATGTATGCAGAGTACTCCTACCACATCAGAGAGGGAAACGGACAAGGTCAGAACAGGGCACTTCGGAACAGAACTGAACTAGCGATTCCCCCAAATAATCTCTCTTTTCCCCCATGCAGGCCGGTAGAGGGCTCAAGATCCCGGCTGGGTTGTAACTGGCCATTTACTCTAGAAAGCGAATAGAATCACCATCCCACAGCCGGATGAGCGGGGGCATGCTCCATCCCGGATCAGGCTGCAGATGAATCAGTCTAGTGGAACAGAAGCGGGTTTCCTAACACAACACAATAGACCAGTAGGTGTTGCCAGAGCGGCGTTATCAGAGGCTCTTCTTGAGGGGGAAGGAAGGAAGTCGATCCATCAGGAAAGGGCTGAGTCTAACGCACCCTAATGCCGATCAGACAGCTCTTTGCCACACGGTGCCGTGCATACCCCCCACCCCCGAGGTCAAGCTATGTGATCACAAGGGCTCTGTATGTTGGTGCCCCTTCACCCCAGGAAAGGCTGTACACAGGAGAGATGCTGGAGCGAGTTGTGCCCCAGAGGAGCTGGTAGAACCATGATGTGCCGCAGCTAGGACGACAGACAGTCTGAAGCCCCCCAGGGGTGGGGATTTCAATCCTGCAGCTGGAGGGAGCTGCTCTAGAGTTATTGGGATGCTCCCAGGAGAAGGAACTCCCAGGTAGCAGAGCAGCAGCAGCGCTGTAAAGCCACAGTGGGCAGCATGGGGCTGGAGGGGAGAGCATACGACTGCCCAGCTAGAGCCAGTGAAGGAGGGGTCTGACGGGGAGTCCGCCTCAACTGTGGCCAAGGACACCAGGCAGGTGCATGTCATGGCTGCAGCCACCCTGGAAGGAGCGGAGCTGGGTCAGCGCAGAGGTGGGGATGGTTCCCAGAGACAAGCCAAAGGAGCTGGCTCACATTCCCGGCAAGCCACCCAAGCCCCAGGAGCTCCCTGAACTGGTGGCCTGATGCAGGGTGGGTGGGACTAAGTGCTTGTCAAGGGTGATTCCTACTGAGCCAGCAGTGATTGGTGCAGAGACAGAGAAAGTGGGGGAGGAGCCCAGCAGACCTACAGCTCCCATTCCTCCCTAGCCCAGCTGCAAAGCAGGTGCCCGCAGTCTCCTCACAGATCATCCCCTAATGCCCATCGGCTAAGGGGAAGGGCCACAGTCAGACACCCCATTGGTTAAGGAGAGGCGTTTACCCTTTAGTTACCCCACTAGAACATGTCCAGGTTTCTCCACTGACTGTGGTACTTGGATGCAGCCCCCTTGAAGCCAGTCAGACCCCCTTCCCCACGCAGTGGCTGTGTCCTGGGACTCCTGTGTCCAGGTCTGGCCGTGCCCCGGATCACATGCAGTCCATGGAGTTCTCAGGCAGGATGCCGAGAGCAGTGCCCGGCCCCTTGGCTGAGGTGCAGCTGGCAGACAGCACGCCCTCGGGCTCCGGGTCCACGTTCTCGATGTCCTCCATCTGGTCACTGGGGCCGTCCCAGTTGATGTGGAAGCGGGTGACACGGGGGTTGGAGGCCAGAATGTTCCTCTGCAGCTAAGCAGGGGGAGGAGGAGTCAGACAGCTGCAGGGCTTGTTATACAGCAATCTGGGGGCTAGAGACACCTAACAGCCCCCCAGCCTGTGTAGGAGAACCCTATGGGGGGAGAGATGCTGGAAAATTTCCAGTCAATCAGCTGGCTGTAGGGGCCCTTGCTGGGATTTCATGCTATGGGGAAAGAAGTGGGGCCTTCCCACCCCCAGGGCGTACCCTGGCCTAAGCCAGTTGAGATGGGAGGGCAGGACAGCACTGGGATATAACCAGGAGTCAAGTCTTTTCTTCCTTAACTAAGGGCATGGCTACACTTGCAGATGTAGAGCGCTGCAAGTTAACCCAGCCCTTGGAGAGCGCAGTAGGGAAAGCGCTGCAGTGTGTCCACACTGTCAGATTCAAGCACACTGGCATGGCCACATTAGCAGCTCTTGCAATGCCACAGAGAACAGTGATGTGGTAGCTATCCCAGCATGCAAGTGGCTGCAACGTGCTTTTCAAATGGGGGTGGGGGTGGAGTGTGACAGGGAGCATGGTGTGTGTATGTAGGGGGAGAGAGCGTGGATTTGTAGGGGGCTGAGAGCATGTCAGCATGCTGTCTTGTAAGTTCAGACAACAGCAGACCCCCCTCCCCCAGCCTCTCTCTCTCACACAATCACAGCAAGCAACATTGTCTCAGAGAAGATAAGCAGCGGGCTGTCAGAAATGGAGCTTTGAAAGGGCATATCCGCATTCCTACAGCCAAGTTCAAAACAATGACAAGAGTGGCCACTTGACTTAAGGTGATTATGGGACTTTCTGGAGGCTGATCAGAGTGCAGTAATCCAACACCTTGTTCACACGGACGCTGGGGTGTTTAACGAGGCACAGCAAGCATTATGATTCTCATGGAGATGGATTACCAGAAGTGCTCCAGCTGCAGAGTCCAGGCGCTCTAAGTGCCTTGCCAGTGTGGATGGGTCGTGAGTTAGGGCGCCTGGGGCTGCTTTAATGGGCTCTAAATTGTAAGCGTAGCCAAGCCCTTAGTAAAGGTCTAAAGTACCAGCAGCCCTGCTGTACAGAGGGGGAAACCGAGGCACAGGGTAGCAGGGAAGCGACCTGGGCAAGGACCTACAAGTAAATCGGTAGCAGAGCCAGGAAGGGGACCCAGGTGCACTGACTCCCAGTCCCCTAGCCAGGGACCTCGAGACTCACCCTTTCCCAGGCCGGGCAGGGACCAAGAGCTTGAAATGCCGCACTAGGGCTCAGAGCATCAGAGAGCTCCCTGATCCCAGCCCCCCAACCCCGTGAGGAACTGGGTCAGACCAGGGCTCCGCAGTGGCAAGAGCCTCCTTGCCCAGAAGGCCCGAGGTGCCCCTTACAAAGACCCCATCGGCAGGGTGTGAGTCAAGAGCCCCCCTCTGCCAGCTGCTCGTACCTGGGAGAAGTCTGGCTTAAGGGGCGGGTTCTCCCGCAGCTCAGGGTCCGTGTACTCGTTGTTGACGTAGTAGCCCACGCGGATGAACTCCTGGCCCAGGTAGGTGCAGGTGATGAGCACCACAGTCACCCCCACCGCGTCACTCTCAGGGATCAGGCTGGGGTTGGGGGCTTCGGCCTGGAAAGGAAGCAACATCCCCGCCCCAGGAGGAGATCAAAGAGCACGCCAGAGGGGCACCGAAAGCCAGTCACATTGGCGAGTTTTTAAGCCAGAAGGGACAACCAAATCACCCTGTATGACCTTCTCTCTATCACCAAGCCCAACAGCCCAGATCAGACCAAACTATGGGAGACCCAACAGTTGAATGCCACAGGGAGAAAACAGGAGGGACTGAGGTGCTAGCGATGACTGGGAATTGATTTAGTGAGATCTAACCAGACGAACTGAGCAAGGACCCCTGCTACGCACGGTAGAGAAAGGCGAATAACCACCAAAGTCCCTACCAATCTGACAGCAGGGTTGGGGTGGGAGATTTCCTCCTGACCCCAAACCTGAAGATCAGCGTGACTGTGAGCACAGGAGCAAGACTCACCAGCCAAGCATCTGAGAAAGAATTCTCTGTACTCCCTCAGGGTACCAGCCCACCCTGTCCACAGTCCATCTCCAGCTGTGGTCAATCCCTGATGCTTAAGAGGAAGGACAAAAATAACCCTGAACACACAAAGGGAAACAAGTTTCAGAGTAGCAGTCGTGTTAGTCTGTATCCGCAAAAAGAAAAGGAGGACTTGTGGCACCTTAGAGACTAACAAATTTATTTGAGCATAAGCTTTCGTGAGCAATTGGCTTCCTGATTCCCGCTAGCTAACATTGCTCTCTGCAGACATCTTGCTCGGAAGGGTCTTCACCACCATAATAAGGCGTTGCCCATTCATCCTGCCTCCTCACTCAAAAATACTGCCACAGATTAAGGGTCCCAAGCTGCTTTGGTTGCATTTCGCCTATCCAGTTGCTTCCTAGCCCCAGACCAGGCCCTCTAGCCCCGCCCAAGTCTCTCACTAATGCCTCTTACCTCAAACACAAACATGTGCCTCCCAGCTGGGACAGGCCCCACCAGCACAGAGTCGAGCACCTGGTCATACTCCTCGCTCTCCGCAGAGCCCACATAGATGATTTTCCACTCCAGGTCTGAAAGGGAAGGGGACCGCAGTGAGAATCAGCAGCAGCCCCTGAGTAATGCTGGGGAACCGATTCTGCTCTGGATTTACACCAGCATAACTGAGCACAACACCCAGATTTACACCAACGTGATGGTCTGACCCTGTCCCTTGTGTTCCCCATCGGTTTCCCATCCAGAACTTAATTATCAGTGTCTCACAACCACCAACCCCTTTGTGCTGGGCACTGCCCAGACATGCTAGGACACCACCACAAAGCAGACAAGATAAAGGAAGGGTTATTATGCCCTTTTACAGGGACACTGAGGCACAGCAAGCTTAAGTGACTTGCCCAAGATTCAACCGACGCTGTGGCATGGCCCAGAACCGAATTCTGATCTCCTGAGTCCCCAGCAAACACCTCAAACATGAAACCATCCTCTGAGCTGCAAGCTCCTTCCCTTCCTCCTGCCAACCCATTTCTTCGAGGGATAGGGATCAAAGGGGACCCCAGAAGGTTAGATTCTGTAGACCACCAACAAGAGATGGGAGACCACCTTTTGGCAAGAGATGAGACCAAAGCACTGACCAGAGTCTCCGACAGGCGCAGCCCCAGTGGGAAGGGAGCCAGACTCTGCTCTTTAAAGCTCATGAGAGATTTCCTGATTATGGGCCAAGGGATCATCTTAAGCATTGCCTGCACTCAAGGCTGCACCAGTTACAGCCAGAATGGTTTCGTTGCAAACCCCCATCTGTCTATCCGGTTCCATCTGCAGTTCCTTGTCTGATACTTAGATCGGAAGCTCTTTGGGGCTGGGTCCTTCTTTTTTGTTGTTTGTACAGCGCCTGACACAATGGGGTCCTGAGTCATGTTACCTCCTGTGTGGGTGCTCTTAATTACATTAAGCTCAACTCTGGTTTTAAATCAAGTTAATAATCAGTGCTCCTCTGAATACAAGCACATGCACTAGGGTTGCCAAGCTGTCCATTCCAAGGGATGAGTTTCAGCTCCGAGCAGGATCTGCCTTCTTTTACCAAAGCCTGGTACCCAAACCTAAGAGGCACTCAGGCATGTCCAAGCCTGAGCCAATGCCAGACCTATGCCCCCATGCACAGACATCAAGCTAGAACAAGTATGCATATGGGAGGGTGGAAGGGTAGTTTTCACTTCCACACCTGAGGGAAGCATGCTATGTAACATGTAAACAGTTCCCAGGAGACTGGATCCGGGTGGCCTTTGCCAGGCAGAGTAATGCCACATAGCAGGGGGAGTTCAGATGAAGGGGGATATGTAGTTTCTCAAAACAAATCAGAAACAGCAGCTTTTCACATACAGAAGCTGTGTAATGTGCAAGAGAGGGGATGCATTAGCCAGAGATTACATAATAGGCTAGAGTAGCTTACCAATAGAGGGAAGCCTTCCTTGAGGAACAAACTGCAGCATATACCCTCAAACTGCTACGAGCTATAGCCCCCTTCCCAGAATAGAGAGTAGTGGGGGATGATCCCACACAAGCCCCTAAGAGCAAGGAAATTCAGTCTGATTGAGAGCTGATCCTCCCCCCAGTGCACTGGAAAGCTTATCTGATTGGTTCGCAGACAGGTTTCCCAGAGTGGCATGGCCCGTCCTGTTTTAAGATCCCCGCACAGGGCAAGCTGCAGAGTGAGGCGGGCTATGCAGCGGGTGATGCCGCCTGTATCAGGAGGATCGCCTTGGAGAAGATGGACGGTCCAACAACGCGGCAGCATTCCTGCTGCCCCCACTCAGCGGGGCTGTGCTCAGACTCCGCAAACAGCCCATTTTCAAACAGTAAAGCCAATGAGACATGCCAATTTCTCAGCCCCAAAGACAGCAGAGAGATTTGGCTGCCGCCACTCCACAGCTTTGACACCCCCTGAAGTTAAGAGGCTCAGGGCTTAGGCCATAAAGGGCTTTGCAAGCTACGCTTTCGTGACAACACCGCTCTGCGGCGTGACATCTCACACTATCCTCACACCCTTTGGAAAGTCTCTTTTCGACCCCTGGGCTCCTTTCTTCAGAGAGAGGAGCCAGCCTCCCAGAGATGCCTCAGAAGCACTCAGATCTCTTAATACAATGGCTCTAAAACTGCAGTCTAAGGGCCGTTTTCCTTGATGGGCTGTTTTAAGAAGAAGGGGCAGGAGGGGGTTTAGGGTCTTTTGGATGGGAAATCTTAGCGGCGGAGGGCAGACAAAGAACTGGAAACATCACTGCCACTATTCTACCTTTCAGCGCCATCGTTTCGCTGTGTTAAGTAATGTCTCATTCACGTGTTTATTGCTGGAAAATATTCAGCCCAGGAAGATTAGTCTGGCTACACCCATGCCCTGCAAAAGGCAAAAGTTTTCTGCCCCGAGGCATCTCCGGACCAGAAGGATTCTCTGGCCACCGAATCAAGCTGTGCGTGGTCCGCTTTTCAGAAATGCTGGGCACAACGTGATTCTCACCCATCAGGGCATAACGTACCATTTAAGCCGCGGTGTCGATAAAAACTGGCACCAAGGGAACAGAAGTTTGCAAGCAGAATTCCCTGGGGGCTGCCAGGTAAGAGTCTCACCCCCCCCCCCCCCCCGGCGAGGAGCGGGGCGGGGCTGGCAGGGTTAATGGGGGTAGTTCAGCTGGGTGATTTTGACACCCAAGAGCTCGCTGCAGCCCGCTGAGTGGAGCCAGAGGCGGGGGGCCGGGGGGGGCTTCCAGCTCCCGCCCGCTTCCCCAGCGCGGCCCCGCCCCGCTCCTGTCTGGGCCTTGGCTCGCTCCCCCCCGCAGCCCCCTGCCCGCTCCGGTAAGAGCCGCCCGGCCTGCTGCGGCCACGAGCGAGCGGCGGCGGGCCAGGGGACTGGCGGTCCGGAACCCAGGAGTCCGGGGTCCCTGAACCCGGCGCATCTGCCCCGCCCCCACTCCCCGCCCGCCCGCGAGGCCCCGCCCCCAGCCTGTGCGCGGTGGGGGGCCCGCTCCAGGCCGGGGCGGAATGGGGGTGGGGGGGCAGGGGCTGATGGCGGCGGGGGGGCTCCCAGGCCTCAAAGGTCCCAGGGCCAGACCCGGAAGGGTCCCGGCGGGGGGGGGGGGGGGCGGCAGCCGGGTGCCCCGTTGTCGGGGGCTCCCGGCCGGACTCACCGTGCGGCAGCGCCTCCCCGCACTCGAACTGCACCTGGAAGCGCAGCGGGCGGCCGAACGGGCTCGGGTTCTCCAGCACCGACACCCCCAGCACCGACACGCGGGACATGCCGCCGCCGGGACCCGAACCCGCCGGCGCGCGCGCCACAAAGCGGCCCCGCCGCCCGCGCGCGCCGCCTGCGCGCACAGCCGGCCAATCAGCGCGCGTCACCCGCCGGCCTCCGCCAATCCCCACCTCCGCCCCACACCGACGCGCCAATCCCCGCACTTCGCGCCGGGACCAATCCCCGCCCGGCCCGCTCACTTCCTGCCGAGCGCCGCGCCCCTGCCCTCAGTCGCCAATCGGCTTTCCCCTCCCCGTCCCTGGCGGGAGCCGGATGCGACCAATCCGCGTCCGCCTCGCATTGCTCGCCGCCAATCCGCGCGCGCGCCGACTTTGGGGACACCAGCGGCCAACAACCAGCCAGGTCGCTTGGACGAAAGAGGAAGGAGGAGGGGGAGGAGAGTCTGACCAATCAGGAGGGGAGATGAGGCAGAGGCGGGGGAGCCTGGGTGGGGGGCTGTAGGGGGCGGTGCCTGGGCCTTATAGGGCCATATGGGACTGGGCGTTACATTCCTGCAGGGGTTGGTGGGAGCCAGGCGCTAGGGGGCGCCTGGAGGTGCCAGCCATCAGACCAGATTTAAAGCCAGGGGGAGGGAGCTGTGCGGTGGGATCGAGGGGCACTGGCAGAGCACTGCCCTGGTGCTGCGCTGAGAGAGCAGAGTGTCCCCTCCTGGCTCACGGCATCCACCCCCCGGCTTCTCCTCTGAGTGCCTGACCCAGCCGAGCTCAGGGAACTCCCCTCCGCCTCCCCTACTTCCCCCTCCTGGAGGCTGGGCCGGATCCAGGGTTCTTCTTCGCTGCCCGCCTGGTCTGCCGTGTGGCCGTTCAGCGAATGCCAGGCCCCACCCCGCATGGAACTAGCCCTGTGCACGTTACTGTGTGGCTGTTACACACCTGCTGTGCCACTCCCCAGACATAGCTGCATTTCAGTGCTGGGTGAACTATCCCCACGCACAGCTGCTGTGTGACTGTTACACAGCTGCCATGTCCCACCCCGGAGGTGGCTGGATTTAAATGCTGGAAGAATCGATACCTGGACCCACCTCTTGGGGTTTGTGAGACTTCATCCCTTTGTGTGTATGAACGCTCTGAGGTGTCGCGAGGAAAGGGGTGGGGGAAGCACTATTACCCTTTGCCAAGTCTTGGGCTTGGGACAACGAATCTGGACGAGTGGGGTAGCTAAATAGATGGTTAGGTGCAGGACAGGCAGATGGATATAGAGAGTGCGGGGGATGGATAGAAGAGGTGTATGTGGAAGGAGGGAGGGGAGGGGGAAATGGATAGAGGGTGTGGGGATGTGTGCGGATGTTTGAAGATGAATAGCGGGGATGGATGGATGGGGTAGGGGATGGACAGAGGGGTGTGGAAGGAAGGATGGATGGATGGGGTTGGTGGGTTGGATAGAGGGGTAGGGATGGGTGGGGGTGTTTGAAGGTGAATAGAGGGGATGGATGGATGGAGTGGGGGATGGACAGGGGTGTGGATGGAGGGATGGGTGGGTGGAGGGATGGATCGAGGCGTGTGAAAGGAGGGAGGAAGGGATGGGGTCAGTGGGGATGGGTGGGATGTTTGACAATTAATAGAGAGGGGGTGTTTATAGATGGATGGGGTGGGGGGTGGACAGAGGGATGTGGATGGATAGATGGATGGATGAGGTCGGTGTGGATGGATAGATGGAGTAGGGATGGGTGGGGGTGTTTGAAGATGAATAGAGGGGATGGATGGATGGGGTGGGGGATGGAGGAATGGGGTTGGTGTGGGATGGACAGAAGGGTTTGGATGGGGTCGATGGGGATGGATAGAAGGGTAGGGATGGGTGGGGGTGTTTGAAGATGAATAGCAGGGATGGATGGATGGGGTGGGGGATGGACAGGGGGGGTGGATGGAGGGATGGATGGATGGATGGGGTCTGTGGGGATGATAGAGGGGTGTGGATGGAGGGATGGGGCAGGTGGAGGGATGGACAGAGGGCGTAGGTATGGGTGGGGGTGTTTGAAGATGAATAGAGGGGATGGATGGATGGATGGGGTGAGACTGGACCGAGGGGTGTGGATGGAGGGATGGGGTGGGTGGAGGGATGGATAGAGGGCTATGGATGGAGGGATGGGGTAGGTGGAGGGATGGATAGAGGGGTGTGGATGGAGGGATGGATGGATGGGGTCAGTGGGGATGGATAGAGGGGTAGGGATGGGTGGGGGTGTTTGAAGATGAATAGAGGGGATGGATGGATGGGGTGGGGGATGGACAGAGGGGTGTGGAGGGGGACAGACAGCTGCACACACTCTGCTACCAGGCACCGTCTAACCCAGACCAGGCCAAACTCCAGGGCTTGGATCAGGCCTGGGGAGCCTCAGCGTCAGTGACCCCCCACTCTAGCCAGCCGGCCCCCGCCCAGCCACCCGAGGAGGCTGCTGTCCAAACCAGATGGACAGACAGAGACAAACTGCAGACAAACGGGGGGGGCAGTTGGGGGGCTTGTCACACCACTGACAGGCAGGCGCCCGGCAGCCATGCGGGACGAGGGGGTGGGGTCAGCACCCCCCCGCTGCACAGAGCTGTCGGAGTGAGCAGCCCCAGGGCAGCGGCGATCGATTGGATCCATCACCAGGCTCCCTCCCCAGCTCCCCTTTGGCCCCCAGCCGGCCAGGGGGAGCGGGGGCTGAGGCCGGGGATCCCCGCGCACCTGACAGCTTGTCAGCCCTGCCAGTGAGTCTCACTCTGCTGAAGGCAGGAGCTCCCGGCCCCTCGGCCTGGCGCGCTCCCCCACCCCCATGCTCCAGATGCCTGGCATGGCGGGTTGGATGGTGGAGGAGGGAGAGCCCAGATACAGATTTCACAGGGGAGACCAGCGTTTCTCACAGGGGGTCCTGACCCAAAGGGGAGCTGCAGGGGGGTCCCAAGGTTATTTTAGGGGGGCCAGAGGGCGGTGGCTGTTGGCTGGTAGCCAGCTCGGTAGGCAGTGCCCCGTCAGCAGCAGGGCAGATGTAAGGGTAGCAATACCGCAACCCCCCCCCACAATAACCTCGTGACCCCCCCGCAACTTCTTTAGGGTCAGGACCCCGACAATGACACCCTGACAGTCCAGATCGAAATAGCTGAAATCATGAAATTTATTATTTTTAAATCCCATGACTGTGAAATCGACCAAAATGGACGTGACTTAGGTCGGGCCCCACTCATGCTGCAACTGCACGCACCCCGCCTGCCCCCCAACGCACGGAGCCCGGAGGCAGTGAAATGGCCACGGGTGCAACCCTCCCTGTGGCCAGTAGGTGGTGCCTTCGCCTCACCGCCAGGCTGCAGGCCCAATGAGGTGGGCACCAGCCGGGTCGGGCTGTGGGGCAGGGAGCAGGGCTGGGGGAGGCAAAGTGGAAGCTGAGGGCCATGGCGGGGGCAGTGGGGGGATGCCTCCATCCTCAGCGCTATGGGGAGGGGAATTATCCACATCTCCGCACACCCCCCATTCCTCCCTCCCCCGGCCCCATGCTTCCATCCACCCCCACACACGACACACCCCACCTCTGCCTCCCCGAATCCCCTCCACGCCCATCTCACAAACCCACTGCCCACTCCCACGCCTGCCCATCCCTCCCTCCCTTCCCACGCTCCCATCGTCCCCCACATTCCCATCCCTCCTTCCCCCCACCCTATGCCTCCATCCACCTCCATACATGACACACCCCCTCTCTGCCCCCCTCATCCCCTACCGAGGCATCCATCCAGCTCCACACACAACACACTCTGTCCCTGCCTCCCGAATCCCCCTCACCCATCCCAGAATCCCACTGCCCACTCCCACACCTGCCCATCCCTCTCCACACCCATCCCTCCCCCCATCTCCATCCACCTCCACACATGACACACCCCTTCCCTCCCTCCCTACACACCCATCATCCCCCATGTACCCATCCCCACACTAAGGCCTCCAACCTGTACCATGCTGGTGGTTATCCTCTCACAGCAGCTCTGCCAGGGCGCCTCAATCCCGACGCGCAGCCCCCCGCTCCCCTCCTGCCACAGCTCTGCCGGTGCCCCTCGATCCCACTGCGCAGCCCCCTGCTGTTCCCCGTGAGCAGTGCCCCACGCTGTGGCAGGGAGCGGGCAGGTTTCAGGGGGCGCGGGTGCTGTAATTACAGTGTAACGGTGTCTAATGAAGATGAGATCGTTAATTGCAGGTGGTGGAGTCTGGGAGGCTGCAGCTGCTTGTTCCCTCCTCACTCTGGAGACAGCACATGCCAGCCCCCTTGGAAGCCAATGGCCCATGGAGCCAGAGCCAAGCCCCCTCCCCCTACACCGGTTCCGAGAGCCCAATGGGACCTGGAATCCTTGAGCTGGGCTCTGGCTTCACAGCCCCACTCCCAGCTCCCTTCCCTGGCCAGCACGCGGGGTACATTTTCTGGGGTAATTTCTGGAGTCCCCTCCCCCCAGTTCTGCCGGTGCCCCTCAATCCTGACCTGCAGCCCCCTGCTAGCCCAGCCCTGCCCCCTCCCCCAGTTCTACCAGTGCCCCTCACTCCCAACCCGCAGCCCCCTGCTAGCCCAGCCCTGCCCCCTCCCTCAGTTCTACCAGTGCCCTTCATTCCCGACCCACAGCCCCCTGCTAGCCCTGCCCTGCCCCCCCTGCCCCCAGTTCTGCCAGTGCCCCTCACTCCCGACCCACAGCCCCCTGCTAGCCCAGCCCTGCCCCCTCCCCAGCTCTGCCGGTGCCCCTCACTCCCAACCCGCAGCCCCCTGCTAGCCCTGCCCTGCCCCCCCTGCCCCCAGTTCTGCCAGTGCCCCTCACTCCCGACCCGCAGCCCCCTGCTAGCCCAGCCCTGACCCCACCCAATGCTGCTAGTGTCCCTCTGTTGGCGATGGGGGGAGTTACCCAGCCTGGACCCTGCGTCCCAACCCAGAACCACCCCCAGTCCTGTCCCCGCACCAGACTCACTCCACTTACTCTCTCGCCTCTCCCATGATTCCTCACCCCCACCTGCCCCCAGTGGTCCCTTCCCCTGAAAGGTCTCCTCCCCTCAAACGAGAACAACCCCTCCCTGGGCCCCTCTCAATGGACGCCCTCCCCATCTCTGCTTGGATCTCTGCCCCACCCAGGCAGTACCGGGTTTACCATGGCACCAGTGGCTCCACGGCGCCGGGCCCACACTCAGACGGGCCCTGGTGTCTGGATCGTGGCCCCGCCTCCCCTTCCTGAGGCCCCGCCCACCGCTCTTCTTACCACCAGCGCCACCCCCCCCCCGCCTGACCGCTGGGCATGGCTGGCTCTATGGGGTCACCAGGCATCTGCCCTGCTCCCCAGCGTGGCTCTGGCTCCGGGCGGCAGTCTCTGATGCCCACCACCTCTGGGGCCCCGCCGCCCACCTCCCCAGCCGAGCCACCTGGGGCTGGTGGGGGGGCCCTCCCACACCCCCCAACTGCCCCAGTCATCACCCCAACATCCCCCTCTCCTGATCAGCCCTTGCTTGGCTTCCCCCTTCTCATCCCCCACCCCTGCTGTGGGTCAGCTGGTGCACACCTGAGGCTCGTTAGCAGCCGGGGGCCTGCAGGGTGTGCGTCCGCAGCAGGAGCCCCTTGCGATCCGTCCCCTGCCTGGGGTTCAGGGCTGAGAGGTCCCCTCTGCTCTGTCTCTGTGAGATGTCCCATCCACGGCCCCCCACTGCACCCCTTGCTCTGTCCAGCCTCAGCCCCACCCCCCTCTGTCCATCCATCCTTCCCTGGACACTCCCCTCTATCCATCCATCCCTGGACACCCCGCTCCGTCCATCCATCCCCCTCTGCCCATCCATCCTTACCCGGACACCCCCCTCTGTCCATCCCAGGCTGCGTCTGTCTCTCTAGCGTCTGTCTGTCCTTCTGTCTTTCTCTCTGTGCTGTCCCCGGAGCTGCCTGGCACACGCCCCTTCTTCCCAGGCCAGGCCCAATTCCGGGCAGCCTCGTTCCGGCCTCTGTTCTGTGCAACAACACGGGATTGTGGGGTGGGTTTGGTTCTAGCCACGTCTTTCTGGCCACACGGGCCGTACACCCACCCCGACCACCCGACTGCACCCCCACCGTCAAGGGAGGGGGCCACCCCTCTGCGCCCCCTCCTGGCCAGGCGTGGCCCTGCAGGTGCACCCCACTTTCCCTTCCCCCAGCTGGGGGTAACCAGAGGGATTGCTTCGAGCTGGGCAATGAGATGCCAAACACACAAATGACCATGGGTCTCCTTTCAAGGCTGGGCCTTGGGTCCCAGACCCGGTAGGGGTGGTGGTTGCATGTGGCTCTTTTGGGGCCCTGGCAGGTCACTATGTCAAAAGCCCCCAACCTCCCCGGAAGGGGCGAGTCAGACCCCTGGGAAATGGTGGGGTTTACGGTCCAGTCTGGCTCCTGTGATGTGATGTTTGTTGGTGTGAAGGATAAAACCTCTCCCAGCTGCAGCACTTCTGCTGCTTGACACCGCAGAACCTGGTCCCTCCTCTGGCTTTTCGGGTGAGAATTTGGGGCCCCTTGAAGATCTTTGGGGGGGGGCGTGTCCCCTTTGCACCCCCAGGAGCTCCCTATAACACAGCCCCATGCCAGGGGCACAGGGATGGCAGTTAAAGGCTCTTGCCCTGAGCCCAAGTTCAGATGATCCAACACATAAATGTCCAAAGGAAAATGGCTTGGGGTCCTGTCAGGGCTGGTCCGTGGCTGTGGCCTGACGCTGGAGGCTGTGACTGGGGGGGCGGGGGACGCCCTGGGACTGGCTAGTAAAATGGTGTGGTCTGTCACCTGCTCCTGTGATGGGCGGGGGAGGGTGGGATCAGGATCTGTGAACCCCGCCCCCCCGGAAGTGAAAGATTTCCTGGCCCGCCGCCCGCCACCCTGACATGCAGGAGCTGTCCTGGGACAAGGGGTTGGACCCCAGCCCAACCCATGTTCAGCAGCCTCTGGCGGTGGCTGGGACTTGCTCAGTCCTGAGCCTGGGGTCCTGGGCCTCAGACCAGTGCTGAGGGCCCCCCGGTGATCTATGGGTGCGGGTGGGGCATCAATAGAGCCATAAGGGGGGACGGTGCTGACCCCCGCACAGCCTCGCTCTGAAGAACTCCCATGATCCCCCGGGACAGTCAAGCTAAGCAAAACCCCTCGGTGCTGGGAATGAGCCCCCCCTCCCATCAGCTTCGGGCCCCAGGGGCTGAGATCCTCTGACCCTTCCCTGCTTCCCTGCCGGCCCCCCAAGGCCACCCCCCAGCAGTCCCAGTTGCCCCAGCCCAGCGTGCGGGAAGCAGCTGCAGGACTGCCAGGCAGGGAAGGAGCCAGCATGTCTGGCATTGATCAGCTTGGAGTTCATTCACGTGGGAAGCTTTTAAATCCTCGGTAATTTCCCTGGGTGTTTCGAGCAAAGTGGGGAGGGTCGGGGTGGGGTTAGGGCCGAGGGCTGGGGGCTGACCCAAGTGTAACAGAGACCGGAGCCCTGGAGGTGCCTCGGAAATGGGAAAGAAAGAGGTAAAGAAAAAGAATGAAAAATGTAGGAAAGAAAGAAAGAATCCGAGTCTCCCTGGAGAGTTGGTGCCTGGGTCTGTCTTTTAACCCTGCCCATGGTTAAAGCAGCTCCCTCCGTCGCTAGGGGGCGGCAGTGCTGGACACTTGCTCTAGGACACCTACACTTTTTGGACCAGTGATCCAGACCCGGCAGCGTTTGGGGGACTTGCTCAAGAACCCAGTGACCTTTTGGACTCATGTTCTAGCACCCGAGACCACATGGCTCATTGATCTGGGCTATTGGGGCGAAGGCCCTCTAGAACCTAGATCACAACGGTATTTTGGTATCGTTCTAGCCCACATCATTTTAGTGTCAATCTAGAGCATGCCACACCATTCTGGAGCCCGAGTCTAGAACACCGTGGCATTTTGCTGTTCGTGTTTACACTGGGGTGTGGTCAGGGATCACCCGGCACTGTACATACATGCAATAAAATGAAACAGGAGATGACGGCCGTAGCATTTTGGAGGTTGGCTCCAGAAAGCAGCGGGGGCAATGCAGCCCAGGGGCCAGCACTCTGCCCTGTGACTCAGAAGCCAACAGTTCCAGCCCTGGGTTTATCAGAGCCCTGGGCTGAACAGGTGCCGCTCCATAGCCCAGTTATGACCATTTCAGAGCCTGTCAAACAAGGGGGTTTCCATCTAAACCGTCTCTCTACCGCCAGGGAAAGGGACCCAGGGCTAGTGTGGAAACAAAAACCCAGCTTAATACTTCACATCGCAAACGCAGTCGCTGGTTTCCCTTCTCTTCTTTCTCTTTACAAAGAGGTTTGAAGGACTTTTAGTGGGGTGTTTGCCAAGGGACTGAGCAGGATGAGGTCTCTGGATACCAGCGCCCGAACCTTGTTTAATGTGGGAGAGGGACTGGGTTCCGTTACCGCCTTTGGGCCCCTGTATTCCAGCTAAATCAATACAGAGCTCCGACGAGACAATCAGGCCAGGCAGCCTAGGCGGGCTGAAGTGTTTCAGGCAGCTAATCTAGAACACTGCAGGATGTGGGGGCAAATACTCAAGAATACCAGTGTCCAGAAAGAGCATGTCGTTTTGCATCATTGCTCTAGAAAGCCACGTTACTGTGGGCTGCGACTCTAGAATCCCACAGCATTTGGACCAGGCCTCCGGACCCACCTCATTATTGTATCTAGAATGCCGTAGTGCTTGGTGCGACTGCTCTGGGCCAGCCCTGTGTTTCTGGACACGACTCTCAAATGTCACAGCACTCGGGATGATTATTCTGGAATGCCTCCATGCCTTGGGCCATGACTCTAGAATATTGCCGGGTTTGGACCAGCCCTCCAGAACACAGCAGAGCTTTTGGGTTGTGGCTCTAGAACACCACACTGTTTGAAGCCCTGCCTCTAGAATGCCAGGGCACATGGGGGCCCGTTATGAGAACTCTGCAGTATCTGGGCCCATCGTTCTAGAACACAGCAGCATCGCGCCCCATGGCGCTAGACCACCGCTGTAAATGGGGTCGTGATCCTAGAATGCCATCCAGGCCTGTTTCTGTGACTCCCATCGCCCTTTCCTGTCTCTGCCCTACAAACTGTTCCCACCTTGATTTTTCAATCCAGATTGGATGCTGTTCTAAGAGATCTGCTCTACGGCCTGTGTTCTCCACGAGGTCGGACCCGATGATCCCATCGGTTCCTTGGAAGCTCGGACTCTATTTTGTCCTATTCTCATCACACTGGCCTGTTCAGCGCCCATCTCTCCCTGCCCTGCCCGATCTGCAAAGCTAGTTGCATGCACCCCGGCAGCCCTGACTCTCCACTCACAGCTGCCTGGTGTGGCAAATTGGGCTCTTTGATACCAATTTTACTTCTCTGATTTGCTTTAAAATGCCATACATAGCTCCGAGGCAGACTCTTGGGGGAGCACGGCAGCCAGGGCTCTCAGAAACAGGCAAAGGGAGGGGAGAAATAGCTCCATTTGGAGGAGGAAAAATAATCACAGCTTCTGACAGATGATGTGCTAGTGACGGGCAGTGTGAGCAGGGAGGGGCGCCGGCCCTTTAAAACAGGGGGGGAATCCATTTCCTACAGCTGCT
Source organism: Caretta caretta (assembly GCF_965140235.1). Lineage (NCBI taxonomy): Eukaryota > Metazoa > Chordata > Testudines > Cheloniidae > Caretta > Caretta caretta. Next base: position 18,812,368 of record NC_134225.1, read on the forward strand.
GGTGAAATTCTGGGCTTGATTTTTGGTGACTAGCAACTGACAGAAGCCTGGGAATTAGCAGAGCTCCCCCCCACATTCCACCACAAGGAAGGAGGGGCCTGCATCCTGTCCAAATGGCTGAATGGAGTTGTTCTGGATCAAGCCCCAGCCAGGACTGTTGTGGTCCAGTCAGTAGTATCTCGGGTAGGAGCCAGGACATTGGGGTTCTGTCTGGGCCTACTCTGGGCAAGCCGCCGCCTTTCTCTGTGCCTCAGTTTCCCCTCCCAAACAGTAGATTGTAAGCTCTTTGGGGGCAGAGGCCGTCTCTCAGTGTGTTTTTCTGCAGACAATGCGGCTCTGATCTCGGTTGGGGGTCTGTGCAGCACCTGACACAATGGGGCCCTCATCTGGGGCTTTCTGTACAGCACTGGGGACAAGGAAGCCCTGATTTCAGCTCGGGCCTCGAGGTCCTGGTGTGTTATTTATAGCTCTCAGTTTGGGAACACGTGACAGGGAGAATTATTCGGATGATGGGTTGGAATCCTGGTTGGCTTTCCGTGCTCGAGCTCAACCGTCAGCTATGGGCTGGAGGCAGGAGTAGCCGGGCGGATTCTCTGGCGTCTGCTATACAGTGGGTCAGCCTGGAGGGCCTGAAAATCTAGGAATCTATGAAAGTTGCAAACAGAAAGAGAAGGGAAATTCCTCCAGTACATTATTTGTTGCAAACTTTTGGCCCCGTTCCAGCAAGGACCCTGTTACCCCCTCCCCCCAACCGCCCCATTTCTGGGGGCAGGATGTCTGTTTTATGATGCATATAAAAGGCAGCCCTGCTACTCCATGTTAGGCCATGGGGGTCAGCGCTGAGGGAGAGGGGAGAGGGCCCCCTGCTGAGCCCACACCCTGCTCCCTGCAGCATAGCGCCCCCTAGTGCTGCACTGGGGCATTGGGGTCAGCGCTGACTGAGAGGGGAGCGCCCCCTGCTGGCCCCCTGCTGAGCCCACACCCTGCTCCCTGCAGCACAGCGCCCCCTAGTGCTGCACTGGGGCCTTGGGTCAGCGCTAACTGAGAGGGGAGCGCCCCCTGCTGACCCCTCACCTCGCAGCAGAGCACCCCCTCCCCCGCCAATTCTTTTCCCTGTCTGTGCGTCCCCTGTGGCCAGGCATCCCCCGTGAAATGGCCGATCACGCGGCGCCGGTGGCTCGGCTTGTTCGGTTCCCCTCCTCCACCCTCGCTCTGTCTCATTTTCCCTCTATTTATTCTTGTTTTTCCCCCCCTCGAGAGAAAAAACGTTGCTCTCAGCACGAGAAAAAATAAATAGCAGTGAGCAGCATCGGAGACGGATGCCGGGAGCGGGGCGGCTGCAGAACATCCAGGGGAAAAGCTTAATGATATGATGCTTCCTCGCTAATGAACTTCTCCTTGTGTTCACACGCAGCCTGCTGTTCCAGCTCCCACTCCAACCACCCAAGCAAACAGCCACCCCTGCAGGTTTGCTATGGGGCTGCCTGGAGATTTGCCTTCAGTTCCCAGCTCTACCACCACCTCCCTGTGTCTCCTTGGGCATGTTACTGCCTCCCTCTGTGCCTCAGTTTCCCCAGCTGCATCATGGGGTTAAGGAGTCTTCCTGTGTCTGCTTAGCTCTTTGGGGCCTGGCCTGTCTCTCGCTATGGCCAGGTCTGCGCTAGACACATTTTGTGGCTACAGCTCTGATGGCAAACTCACTGTGACAGGCTCAGCTCATTGCTAGCACCTCCCCCTGGCCAGGCGTGGTGTGGCGGCTCTCACTCTTTACTTCAGTCTCCTGCTGCTGGCTGCTCCGGAGGAGCTAATCAGTGCTGGCTGGAACCGGAGACTAATAGTGGGCTGCATTGTTCTGAATGCAGAGGCAGGGTGGCAGAGGAGCCTGGGACCCCCCACGCCACCGGGCAGCCCTCCCTGGGCCACATCCTTCCCCTACCTGGTCAGCCCCATCCTGAGCTGTCAGTTTCCCTTTAACAGCCACTTCCATCTTCATAGAATCATAGAATCACAGAATATCAGGGTTGGAAGGGACCTCAGGAGGTCATCTAGTCCAAACCCCTGCTCAAAGCAGGACCAGTCCCCAACTAAATCATCCCAGCCAGGGCTTTGTCAAGCCTGACCTTAAAAACTTCTAAGGAAGGAGATTCCACCACCACCTCCCTAGGTAACGCATTCCAGTGTTTCACCACCCTCCTAGTGAAAAAGTGTTTCCTAAAAACCAACCTAAACCTCCTCCACTGCAACTTGAGACCATTACTCCTTGTTCTGTCATCTGCTACCACTGAGAACAGTCTAGATCCATCCTCTTTGGAACCCCCTTTCAGGTAGTTGAAAGCAGCTATCAAATCCCCCCATATTCTTCTCTTCCGTAGACTAAACATCCCAGTTCCCTCAGCCTCTCCTCATAAGTCATGTGTTCCAGCCCCCTAATCATTTTTGTTGCCCTCCGCTGGACACTTTCCAATTTTTGCACATCCTTCTTGTAGTGTGGGGCCCAAAACTGGACACAGTACTCCAGATGAGGCCTCACCAATGTCGAATAGAGGGGAACAATCACGTCCCTCGATCTGCTGGCAATGCTCCTACTTATACAGCCCAAAATGCCATTGGCCTTCTTGGCAACAAGGGCACACTGTTGACTCATATTCACCTTCTCGTCCACTGTAACCCCTAGGTTCTTTTCTGCAGAACTGCTGCCGAGCCGCTCGGTCCCTAGTCTGTAGTGGTGCATGGGATTTTTCCGTCCTAAGTGCAGGACTCTGCACTTATCCTTGTTGAACCTCATCAGATTTATTTTGGACCAATCCTCCAATTTGTCTAGGTCCCTCTGTATCCTGTTCCTACCCTCCAGCGTTTCTACCACTCCTCCCAGTTTAGTGTCATCTGCAAACTTGCCGAGGGTGCAATCCACGCCATCCTCCAAATCATTAATGAAGATATTGAACAAAACCGGCCCCAGGACCGACCCTTGGGGCACTTCACTTGATACTTTTCAGAGTAACAGCCGTGTTAGTCTGTATTCGCAAAAAGAAAAGGAGTACTTGTGGCACCTTAGAGACTAACAAATTTATCTGAGCATGAGCTTTTGTGAGCTACAGCTCACTTCATCGGATGCATGCCGTGGAAACTGCAGCAGACTTTATATACACACAGAGAATATGAAACAATACCTCCTCCCACCCCACTGTCCTGCTGGTAATAGCTTATCTAAAGTGATCATCAAGTTGGGCCATTTCCAGCACAAATCCAGGTTTTCTACGTAAAAGAATAAATGGACACAAATCAGATGTCAAGAATTATAACGTTCATAAACCAATCGGAGAACACTTCAATCTCTCTGGTCACGCAATCACAGACATGAAGGTCGTTATCTTAAAACAAAAAAACTTCAAATCCAGACTCCAGCGAGAAACTGCTGAATTGGAATTAATTTGCAAATTGGATACTATTAATTTAGGCTTAAATAGAGACTGGGAGTGGCTAAGTCATTGTGCAAGGTAGCCTATTTCCCCTTGTTTTTTCCTACCCCCCCCCCGACGTTCTGGTTAAACTTGGATTTAAACTTGGAGAGTGGTCAGTTTGGATGAGCTATTGCCAGCAGGAGAGTGAGTTTGTGTGTGTGTCCCCGGGAAAAAAAAGTTGGGGGGGGGGGTGAGAAAGCCTGGATTTGTGCTGGAAATGGCCCACCTTGATTATCATGCACATTGTAGGGAGAGTGGTCACTTTGGATGAGCTATTACCAGCAGGATAGTGAGTTTGTGTGTGTGTTATTTGGAGGGGGGTGAGGGGGTGAGAGAACCTGGATTTGTGCAGGAAATGGCCCAACTTGATTATCATGCACATTGTGTAGAGAGTTGTCACTTTGGATGGGCTATTACCAGCAGGAGAGTGAGTTTGTGTGGGGGGGGGTGGAGGGTGAGAAAACCTGGATTTGTGCTGAAAATGGCTCAACTTGATGATCACTTTAGATAAGCTATTACCAGCAGGACAGTGGGGTGGGAGGAGGTATTGTTTCATGTTCTCTGTGTGTATATAAAGTCTGCTGCAGTTTCCACGGTATGCATCCGATGAAGTGAGCTGTAGCTCACGAAAGCTCATGCTCAAATAAATTGGTTAGTCTCTAAGGTGCCACAAGTACTCCTTTTCTTTCCACTTGATACTGGCTGCCAACTAGACATGGAGCCATTGATCACTACCCGTTGAGCCTGAGGATCTAGCCAGCTTTCTATCCCCCTTATAGTCCATTCATCCAGCCCATACTTCTTTAACTTGCAGGCAAGAATACTGTGGGAGACCGTGTCAAAAGCTTTGCTAAAGTCAAGGAACAACACGTCCACTGCTTTCCCCTCATCCACAGAGCCAGTTATCTTGTCATAGAAGGCAATTAGGTTAGTCAGGCATGACTTGCCCTTGGTGAATCCATGCTGACTGTTCCTGATCACTTTCCCCTCCTCTAAGTGCTTCAGAATTGATTCCTTGAGGACCTGCTCCATGATTTTTCCAGGGACTGAGGTGAGGCTGACTGGCCTGTAGTTCCCAGGATCCTCCTTCTTCCCTTTTTTAAAGATGGGCACTACATTAGCCTTTTTCCAGTCATCCAGGATTTCCCCCGATCGTCATGAGTTTTCAAAGATAATGGCCAATGGCTCTGCAATCACATCCACCAACTCCTTTAGCACTCTCAGATGCAGCGCATCCGGCCCCGTGGACTTGTGCACGTCCAGCTGTTCTAAATAGTCCCAAACCACTTCTTTCTCCACAGACGGCTGATCACCTCCTCCCCATGCTGTGCTGCCCAGGGCAGTAGTCTGGGAGCTGACCTTGTTCATGAAAACAAAGGAAAAAAAAGCATTGAATACATCAGTTTTTCCACATCCTCTGTCACTAGGTTGCCTCCCTCATTCAGTAAGGGGCCCACACTTTCCTTGACTTTCTTCTTGTTGTTAATATACCTGAAGAAACCCTTCTTGTTACTCTTCACATCTCTTGTTAGCTGCAACTCCAGGTGTGATTTGGCCTTCCTGATTTCACTCCTGCATGCCCAAGCAATATTTTTTTACTCCTCCCCGGTCATTTGTCCAATCTTCCACTTCTTGTAAGCTTCTTTTTTGTGTTTAAGATCAGCAAAGATTTCACTGTTCAGCCAAGTTGGTCACCTGCCATATTTACTATTCTTTCTACACAGCGTGATGGTTTGTCCCTGTAACCTCAATAAGGATTCTTTAAAATACAGCCAGCTCTCCTGGACTCCTTTCCCGCTCAAGTTATTCTCCCAGGGGATCCTGCCCATCAGTTCCCTGAGGGAGTCAAAGTCTGCTTTTCTGAAGTCCAGGGTCCGTATTCTGCTGCTCTCCTTTCTTCCCTGTGTCAGGATCCTGAACTCAACCATCTCCTGGTCACTGCCTCCCAGGTTCCCATCCACTTTTGCTTCCCCTACTAATTCTTCCCGGTTTGTGAGCAGCAGGTCAAGAAGAGCTCTGCCCCAGTTGGTTCCTCCAGCACTTGCACCAGGAAATTGTCCCCTACACTTTCCAAAAACTTCCTGGCTTGTCTGTGCACCGTTGTACTGCTCTCCCAGCAGATATCAGGGTGATTGAAGTCTCCCAGGAGAACCAGGGCCTGCGATCCAATAACTTCCGTGAGTTGCCGGAAGAAAGCCTCCTCCACCTCATCCCCCTGGTCCGGTGGTCTATAGCAGACTCCCACCACTACATCATCTGTGTTGCTCACACTTCTAAACTTAATCCAGAGAATCTCAGGTTTTTCTGCAGTTTCATACTTGAGCTCTGAGCAGTCATACTGCTCCCTTACATACAGTGCAACTCCCCCACCTTTTCTGCCCTGCCTGTCCTTCCTGAACAGTTTATATCCATCCATGACAGTACTCCAGTCATGTGAGTTATCCCACCAAGTCTCTGTTATTCCAATCACATCATAATTCCTTGACTTGGCCAGGACTTCCAGTTCTCCCTGCTTGATTCCCAGGCTTCTTGCATTTGTGTACAGGCACTTAAGATCTTAACTCGCCGATCATCCCGCTTTCTCAGTTTGAGGCAGGAGCCCTCCCCTCTCGAGCTCTCCTGCTCCTGGATGGGGAGCTCTCCTGCTCATGCGGTGGGGCAGGGTCGTCCAGGGCAGAAGCTGCTTTTTAACCCCTTCAGCCCCAGTGCCGGTTTAGTCACCCCGACACACTCCCCTGTTGGAGATGCAGAGAGCTCTTGTGCTGGTCTAGCTTATGCCAGAGACCCCAGCAGAGCCTAGAGGACCAAGCCCCAGCTCTCAGTCAAGCAGAACAAGGAGCAGACCCTAGGTGAGTGCACCGAGAGCTGGGCTGGGAGGGGACACCCATCTCCTGCACTGTTGGGTGAAATATTGCCAAAGATTCCCAGCCTCCAGGCTTTGTTTTGTAAAATGGAATTCTTGTTTTCCAGCCAGGGTCTGTGCAGCGCCCGGCACAACGGGGCCCTGGTCTCGGTCGGGGTCTGGGCAGCGCCCGGCACAACGGGGCCCTGGTCTCGGTCGGGGTCTGGGCAGCGCCCGGCACAACGGGGCCCTGGTCTCGGTCGGGGTCTGGGCAGCGCCCGGCACAACAGGGCCCTGGACTCGGTCGGGGTCTGTGCAGCGCCCGGCACAACAGGGCCCTGGACTCGGTCGGGGTCTGGGCAGCGCCCGGCACAACAGGGCCCTGGACTCGGTCGGGGTCTGTGCAGCGCCCGGCACAACGGGGCCCTGGACTCGGTCGGGGTCTGGGCAGCGCCCGGCACAACGGGGCCCTGGTCTCGGTCGGGGTCTGGGCAGCGCCCGGCACAACGGGGCCCTGGACTAGGTCGGGGTCTGGGCAGCGCCCGGCACAACGGGGCCCTGGTCTCGGTCGGGGTCTGGGCAGCGCCCGGCACAACGGGGCCCTGGTCTCGGTCGGGGTCTGGGCAGCGCCCGGCACAACGGGGCCCTGGTCTCGGTCGGGGTCTGGGCAGCGCCCGGCACAACGGGGCCCTGGACTCGGTCGGGGTCTGGGCAGCGCCCGGCACAACGGGGCCCTGGACTCGGTCGGGGTCTGGGCAGCGCCCGGCACAACGGGGCCCTGGACTCGGTCGGGGTCTGGGCAGCGCCCGGGGCCCTGGTCTCGGTCGGGGTCTGGGCAGTGCCCGGCACAACGGGGCCCTGGTCTCGGTCGGGGCCTCCTGGCGTTACTGTAAGACAGCGAGTAAAGTGATGCTTCTGCTTATTCACAAACACTCCCCCCTCCCTGGGGAGCCAATCAGCTCTCTGCTCCGCACTGTTGGAGTCACGGCTGGCAGTGCAAAGCGAGTTCAAACTGCTCTGAAATCAGTCTGATTAGAACTGACACCTCTTGTGCACTCGTGTAAATGGTGGCACAAGAGGTAGGAGTATGGAGAGCCTGGGCTGGGCCCGCCCAGAAACACACGTGCTGTACGTCGGGCTAACACACAACTCTACACGTACACACACTGAATGCTGGGCGAACACACACCGCCCTACACACACCCAGTGGCAACACGCACAGCTCCGTGCACACACACACACTGCATGATGTGCTAACACAACCCTGCAGAGAGACACACACACACACACGCTCTGCTAACACACACAGCTTCTACACACACAGTGGACCCCTGGGCACCTTGCCCCAGGTGTATTCCCTGGGCCTACCCTGACCCCTGCTCCTCTCTCCCAGTGGTGCCCAGCCCCCTAGAAGTACCCCCGCCAGCAGTGCCCAGCCCCCAGCAGTACCCGTTGTGTGTGTGGGGGGGTGTGTGTGTGTGGGTGTTTGCTGGCGCAGGGCCCATGAATACTTGATACCGCTCTCCACTGTCATTGTTTGCAGCTGAGGTGGAATCTGTCAAAGCTGGAATTTTAATATGAAAATAATAACCTGCAACGCAGCTAATTAATCCCTAATTAGAGGACGTGGCTGTGGGCTGCTCCTCGCTTTGGAGCAGGAAGCTGGGCTCTGGCTTGTGGGGGGAGGGGGGAGCATCCTCTTCCCCGCCTCCCAGCCTGGATTTCGGCTGCCCAAGGCCAGCGGATTTCGGCTGCCCAAGGCTGGGACATCCCATTTTGCCGGGCAGCTCCAGGCACTGACCCCCCAGATCACCCCCCCTCCCAAAAGCCCCTAGGTTAGGATCCAGGGCCAAACAAGGCCAAGCTCCTTGGGGGCCAGGTTTGGGATCAGGCTGTTCTATAACTTGGGGGGCGGGGATAGGACTCAGGAGTCCGGGCTCCCAGGGTCTGAGCCACCTTATTAGGGAGGCGACAGTTGCAGGCTGAGGTAAGTTCACTCTGGGCCAGTCACTGCGGTGCTGGCTGGCGTTCCCCTGCCGAGCGAGGGCGGCCGCGTGGCCCCACAACCTCCAGCTGCTGCAGGCCCCCCAGGCTCTGCGCTCACTTCTGGGGGCTGAGAAGGCTTCTGGGGGCACATCCCAGGCACCACCGAACCACCCAAAGGATCCTTTCCCAGGGGATTGTGGGTGAACTCCACTGTCCTTTCTGGGTGCACGCGGGGGATTGTGGGAAGGCACTGGAGGACCGGCAGCAGGTGTGAGGCAGTAGTCTGGGCTCACACTGCAGAACAGCGGGCGGGTTGAGTGACCCGTAGCTCACCCCCACAGGCTGGCCGACGCTGGAGCTGTGTGTGTGGATGGGACCCAAGTTCAGGGCAACACTCCAGGTAACTCTGCAGTGAATCCAGGCCAGGAAAGCAGGGGCAAACCCACCAACCTACAGCTGACGAAAACCCGTGTTTCCTTCCCCAAACCACTGAGCATCCGCTCCAAGCATGGAGTGAATTTTCTGAGCCTTTATGAGCACATTGGCTAATTAGTTTATGAGCAAAAATTAATTCAAGATGAGTCCTGTAGGAAATCTAATACCATTGGTTTTGCTCCAAATTATCTTAATAACGGAATGACTCAGACAAGTGTAACTTTCCATGGAGTTAAAACTCACAGACAGCTCAGGCAGCCAGAGGAAGCATTTTAGAATGAAATGGCAGTGCAAGTTAAGGCACCCAAACAACCTTAACTGTGCCCTAACAACCTTAACTACCTTAAATTTACTCTGACAACCTTAACTGTACCCCAACCAATCTTAAATTTGGCCTTCTCCAGCCTTAACTCTGGAAACATTTGAAAATGGCATTAAAAGTCATGCCCAGCTACCTTGGGCCCACAACAGTGCAGCGTTCAGGTTGGTGAAGGGCAATGTCTGGGTACTGTATGGCACCACTAGTGGGCAGACGGCACGCCTTGATCTATCCTTCCCCACTTGCGACCATGCCGGCACCACTAAGGAGGCCCAGCACTTGGAGCTGCTCAGCATCTGGATGAGGAACAGCGGGCTGAAGCTGAGCCAAACAGAGGTGATGGTGGTGGACAGAGGAAAGTATTCGGGGGAGTTTGCAGCCATGGGGCAAAGGTTCCTGTCCACAACTGGGCAATTCAGCCCATAGTCCAGGAGCACTTTCGGATTCCTCGGTGATGCAGATCTCTCGCATCGCAATGGCCACAGGTGACGTCTTCCGCCGTCGCCGGCTGGCTCACACATCCCATCCTGGCGGAGGATGGGCTGGCTCCAGTTACCTGTGCCTTCGTCTGCCTTCGGCTGCCTTCCCGCAGCGGGGTTGTGGCTCCGCTCCTGTCTCTTTCCACACAGACAACGAGCCGGAGACCTGCAGGTAAAACACCCGGCGCTTTAATGATGTTCGTTGCCTTCCCGGATGGCGCAGCCTTGACACTGCCCTCTTGTTCCCTCCTGCTTCCCATGTCCTGCCTGTGCCTTGCACCCTCGGCGGTGAGCAGCGTTTTCCTCTCGCCAGCCTCCCCTCAATCGGTCGGTTCAGCCCAGCTCCCACACCTGGGTGCGCACAGGGCGAGGAGCTGCAGTAGCAGCGATTGGAGCTTAGGATCAGCTGCTGGGCTCCAGAGCTCGGGCACAGTGACAGACCTGGGCACCAACCCTTCTGCCCCCGGGGAACGCCAGCCAGCATGACTGCCATGGCGTGGCTCCTCCGCAGTGCCGGCTGCCCTTCCTCTGCGCCCTGCGCTGGCTGCCTAGCGAATTTCGCACCCAGGGGACAATCGCCAAAGCCTCCATGAGCTAAAACTCCGGGATGAAGGCCGTGATCCTCGATAACGGCCCAGTGGGAGTCGCAACGACAAGAGTAAAGCTGGTCTGGGCAGGAGACTGACTTTCTCGGGGGCTGGGCCCAGGCTGGAGAATGAACCCACCCCCCAAGAACTAAGGATCATTCTAAACCTCCCCACTTCCTGCCGGCCCCCCCAGAGCAATAGGTAGATGTATTATATAAATGAACAGATACAAACCCCACCAAAACACGCTGCTCCACTGCCCGACGCTTCTCCCTCTGGGGCGAGGGTGCAGGAACAAACGCCACGTGACCAAATGCGCTGGCATGTTGCTTGCTGCCCAGCTGGATGGTGCTCAGATGCCATGGGGAGGAGCGTGGTGTGAAATCCTCTGTGGACATGACAGGCTGGAGTTCAGACCGTGCCCTAGGTGCATTTCCATAGCAGAATCGGGCTGGGTTTCCGTTTAATCTTGATGCTGAATTCCTGGGGTTTCTAACACCTGGTTTGGGGGCTCATGACGACACCCCTGAGGGTTTGTTACCCCAGGGGTGCTCACAACCTTCACTTCATGTCAACATAGTTTGTAAATTGGGACTAGAAGCCAGGAGTCCTGATGCCCAGTCCTCTGCTCTAACCACTAAACCCCACTCCCCTCCCAGAGCTAGAGAGAGAACCCAGGAGTCCTGATTCCCAGCCCTCTGCTCTAACCACTAGAGCTCCCTCCCCTCCCCTCCCCTCCACAAGTTGGAGAGAGAACCCAGGAGTCCCGATGCCCATCCCCCCTGCTCTAACCATTGGACCCCAGACACAGATCCCAACTCCAGCCCAGCCTGTGCCCTGCGAGTAACCTGCTCCTGCTCCTTCTCTTTGGCTTGGGTGGGTTCGGCACCAGGCCTCCTGCCAGCTCTGCTCATACCCTGGCTTCTGACCTGTCTCAGCTGTACCCTAGAAGAGGAGGGGAAACCCAGGACCACAGCGACCCCCTCCCCTGAAACCTGGCAGGCACTGACTCAGCGGGATCAAACCGGAGATATGGGTCAATGAAAACAGGGACTGGCTGGTTCAGGGAGGCGAGGAATGGGACATGGGGTCTCTCCCCTCCAGGAGTCACCGGCAATCCAGGCCCAGGCAGGGGACTGGCTGGCTCAGGGTGTGGGGAATGGGAAACAGAGGCTGAATCCCCCCATGTACAGATGGGGAAACTGAGGCACCGAGCGATGATGTGACTTGCCCATGGTCACATAGAGCACAGCCATCACTAAAAGCCAGGTGTGCTGTATCCCAGCACTGTACTGTACCCACTAGGCAATGCTGCCACTGTGCCACACCAACACTTCATCAATAACCCAGATGTAGCGAGAACCTTTCAGGAGCCTTCCAGATAGAACAAACTGGACAGAGCAAAAGCATTCTGTGCTGAGATGCAGCCGCCTCTGGGGTGGGACACAGGGGCTGTTTACACAGGGACTGTTACCCCAGTGCTGAGATGCAGCCACCTCTGGGGTGGGACACAGGGGCCGTTTACACAGGGACTGTTACCCCAGTGCTGAGATGCAGCCGTCTCTGGGGTGGGACACAGGGGCCGTTTACACAGGGACTGTTACCCCAGTGCTGAGATGCAGCCGTCTCTGGGGTGGGACACAGGGGCCGTTTACACAGGGACTGTTACCCCAGTGCTGAGATGCAGCCGTCTCTGGGGTGGGACACAGGGGCCGTTTACACAGGGACTGTTACCCCAGTGCTGAGATGCAGCCGCCTCTGGGGTGGGACACAGGGGCTGTTTACACAGGGACTGTTACCCCAGTGCTGAGATGCAGCCGTTTCTGGGGTGGGACACAGGGGCTGTTTACACAGGGACTGTTACCCCAGTGCTGAGATGCAGCCGTTTCTGGGGTGGGACACAGGGGCTGTTTACACAGGGACTGTTACCCCAGTGCTGAGATGCAGCCGTCTCTGGGGTGGGACACAGGGGCTGTTTACACAGGGACTGTTACCCCAGTGCTGAGATGCAGCCGTCTCTGGGGTGGGACACAGGGGCTGTTTACACAGGGACTGTTACCCCAGTGCTGAGATGCAGCCGTTTCTGGGGTGGGACACAGGGGCTGTTTACACAGGGACTGTTACCCCAGTGCTGAGATGCAGCCGTCTCTGGGGTGGGACACAGGGGCTGTTTACACAGGGACTGTTACCCCAGTGCTGAGATGCAGCCGTCTCTGGGGTGGGACACAGGGGCTGTTTACACAGGGACTGTTACCCCAGTGCTGAGATGCAGCCGTCTCTGGGGTGGGACACAGGGGCTGTTTACACAGGGACTGTTACCCCAGTGCTGAGATGCAGCCGCCTCTGGGGTGGGACACTGCCTGCCCATTTACGAGCCAACCACCAAGAGAAAAAATGACACCCCCCCCCATGCCACACCCTGCCCAGCTCCTTCTCAGGCCCTGCTGGGAAGCGACATAAAAACCCTTGGTGGCAGGTGGGGAGAGGACAGCCGAGAGCATCCCATGACACCCCCGCCCCGGCTCGTCCACTCTCCGGCTCCATGGGGGCTGCTCTGAATATTTCACAACCCTCCTGAATTATTAACCACACGTCACTGACTTAATAGACCAGGGAGCAGCTGGGGCCTCTGGAGGGTCGCAAGGGAGCTAATGGGGGGGAGCCTGGCACTAGGCAGAGACGCACGAATAAAGGCTGACAGCATGGTGTAGCGGGATGGCGGGGGGGCAGTGGGGTACGGGACAGGGGCAGGGAGAAGGTCAGAGCTATTTAAAGCCACCTGCCTCCTTGTGCTTATTTGGTCCATGGCTGGGGGTGGGGTGTTGAATATTTGAAGGGCCAGGCTGGCGGCTGGGGAGAGGCTGGAGACGTCTGTCCTCTCGTTCAACTTTCGTACCTTGGTTCACCATGCGGTCACACGCAGTCGGGGGGGATGCGGCGCCCGGGTCTTCTCTTGCTGGAGTGCGGCCCAGCTGTGCAGCCTGGCTGGCTTTGTCCATCTCACTGCATCGGGGTGTGTGTGTGTGTGAATTAAACCCTCCCCCTCCCCAGTGTGTGCCCTCATCAGTTCATCCTCCCCCCGGCACTGAGATGCAGCTGCTTCTGGGGTGAGACATCAGAGCCCAAGTTCCCCAGAGCCAACAGCTCATCAGGTCATTGGGTTAAGGCACATCAGTGGCCAAGCCAACTGTAGCTGAGGGAGTGAGGTGGCCGGGCTCATGTCCCACCTCCTTTGGCTGCCCTAACCCGATGGATCAGGTCTCCATTGTGCACCTGGGTGAACTGGGGCGGGGAGGGGCGGGGGCTTCAACCCCCACCCACCTTTCGGGACTGTAGCGAAGTGCTTTAACCACTCAGTCACGGCACCAAGGGCATGTGGTCACTGCATATCCAGGGATCTGTTGTCCGGCGCTGTGATGCAGCCAGGGCATGGCAGCTGTTTATACAGGTATTAGCCAACTGATGCTGAGATGCAACCACCTCTGGGGTGGGCTGTTTATACAGGGATCCCTCACCCGGCGCTGAGATGCAGCTGCCTCTCAGGTGGGCGTAGGGGCTTGGTATATAGGGACCCCCCTCGCCTGGTGCTGAAATGCCATTGACTGTGTGGTGCGGGATGTCAAGGCAAGGATTCCTTGCCTCTCACCGAAAAACCACAATTTCTAGGGACCCGGTAGTATTTACAGGGATACATTGCCTGGTGCTGAGATGCGGCCACTTCTGGGGTAGGATGTGGCAACTGTCTGCACAAAGTTCTTGCACCCAGTGCTAAGATGCAGCTGACTCAGGGGTGGAACCCTGCCAGCCTATTCACGGGCCAATCGCCCTGAGAAACTCCTCTGCTGTGGGGAAAAGTGGACTACATCCACCCTGATCGCATTGGCCCTGTCAACACTGGTCCTTCACTTGTGAGGTAACTCCCTTCCCTTCATGTGTCAGTATAACAATGCCTACATCCGTAATTTTCACTCCACGCATCTGATGAAGTGGGTTCTAGCCCATGAAAGCTTATGCACAAATAAATCTGTTCGTCTTTAAGGTGCCACCGGACTCCTTGTTGTTTTTGCGGAGACAGACTAACACGGCTACCCCCTGATACTTGACAGAGCAGGGAAGTGATTTGGCCAAGGTCACCCGGCAGGGCCAGGAGGAGAAACCAGGTCTCCTGAGTCCCAGTCGCTTGCTCTCTCCACAGGCCATGCTGCTGGGGAGGCCACCAGCTGATCAGAGCCCAGCAGCACGGCTGGGATTCAGACTCTTCTGCTTCAAAATTGCCAGCCACCGGAGCTAAAAGGCAGCCTCCTGTGGCAGTGCAGGGCCTATGACACACAGATGAGCATCAGGGTTGCTCTAGTTAATGCTCTGCTCTCCGTAACCCCCTATGGGCCCTGGGGGGCAGAGAATAGCCACAGCACAGGGTTCCCCAGCCCCGCCCTGTCCCGTCCACCTCCCGATGGGCCCTGGGGGGGCAGAGAATAGCCACAGCACAGGGCACCCCACCCACACCCCCCCTCCACTTCCCGATGGGCCCTGGGGGGGGCAGAGAATAGCCACAGAGCAGGGCACCCCAGCCACGCCCCCAGGTTCACCCTCCTATGGGCCCGGGGCTGGGCGGGCAGAGACTAGCCATAACACAGGGCATCGCGGCCACATCTCCAATCTATGCTGTGGGCAGGGAGCACAGAGCCACACCAGTTGGGGAGGACCAATGAGGGGCTGGGGGGGACATTTTCACCCCATATATGCTGCCCGAGAAGCGGGGCTGATTGAATCACCAGAACATGCCCCAGATACGGACCAGTGTGTGTGTGTGTACAGGGGAGGGACCTGGCTGCCTTTTCCATACGGCACCTGCTTCTTCGCCTCCTTTCTCCCGTCCCTTTCTTTCCGGCCTCAGCGGCTAGCTGTGAACGGCGCGGTGCGGGGCCTGGAGAGGCAGGGGTTAATGACAAGCCGTCTCAGTCGCTGTGGAACAGGGAAAATTGGGCAGTTAATATGCAATAAAGCTGCCCTGGGAAACTTCATTAAAAGCTGGTTAGGGCTGCAGCCCTGCGCTGGAGCGAGAGATCTCCAGGGAGCCAGCATTCACACACACGCACTCCACACGCTCGGCTCTGGCCATGGGCCCCAGCTGACCCCTCACCTCCACTGCCTCTGGGCCCTGAGCGTCTCCAGCCACGGCCCAGCGGAGCCTGAGCCCTGCTTGGCAAAGCACCTCATCACCTGGGAGAGACGAATTCTTCTTCTGTGTATCATTGTAGCACCTGGATACCCTGAGTGAGATCAGGGCCCCGCCAGGCTCTGCACAGGCCTCGACCGAGATCAGGGCCTCGTTGTGCCAGGCCATGCACAGACCCCAACCAAGATCAGGGGCCCGCTGGAGCACTGCAGAGACCCCGACCGAGATCAGGGTTCCCTTGCCCTGCAGCATCGCCAACAAGAAAGGGGCCGCATCACCCTCAGGTGACGTCCTCAGTGACCCCCCAGGACCTGCGCAGGGGATGCTCTCGGTGACCACCCTGGGTGTGCCCAGATTGATGCCCATGGTGATCTCCTTGCACAACAGGGGCCCTGATCTCAGTCAGGGTCTGTGCAGCGCCCGGCACAACTGGGCCCTGATCTCAGTCAGGGTCTGTACAGCGCCTGGCACAACGGGGCTCTGATCTCAGTCAGGGTCTGTACAGCGCCTTGCACAACGGGGCTCTGATCTCAGTCAGGGTCTGTACAGCGCCTGGCACAACGGGGCTCTGATCTCAGTCAGGGTCTGTACAGCGCCTGGCACAACGGGGCCCTGATCTCGGTCGGGGTCTGTGCAGCGCCTGGCACAACGGGGCTCTGATCTCAGTCGGGGTCTGTACAGCGCCTGGCACAACGGGGCTCTGATCTCAGTCAGGGTCTGTACAGCGCCTGGCACAACGGGGCTCTGATCTCAGTCAGGGTCTGTACAGCGCCTGGCACAACGGGGCTCTGATCTCAGTCAGGGTCTGTACAGCGCCTGGCACAACGGGGCTCTGATCTCGGTCGGGGTCTGTGCAGCACCTGGCACAAAGGGGCCCTGATCTCGGTCGGGGTCTGTGCAGCGCCTGGCACAATGTCTGAGGAACTCCTGGGTATTTTTGGACGGTGTACAGATTTCCTGCATGGCTGCTTGCAGTGCAGCTGAGCGTGCTGTGTGAATGGGTGTGTCATGCCCAGGAGTTGGGCAGGTCAAAGGGCAGTCCCAGGGTTTCGCCAGGAGATCCAAGCCAATCAGGGGGCACAGTGCGGCGGCTGGATAGGTCAGGGTGAGAAGAACCATGAGAAGAAGAGAGCCCAGGGCCATTGTTGTTGATTCAAGGTTTCAGCAGAGTACCAATGCTCCAGATTATTAGGACATACCTGCACAGGGCATTTTGCCCCCTCCAGGTATTGCCTCCAGGTTTTGAAAGCCACCTTGATAGCAAACTGCTCCTTGTCCAAAATCTCATACTCATGCTCAGCAGGGGAGAGTTTTCACAAGAAATGTGGACGGGGCGGATGCTCTGTTTGGGACAATCCTGCTCCGATACCAGCGTCAGGACATCGGGTTCCCAGCTGAAGGGCAGACTTGGGCTGAGGTGCACGAGGACGGGCACGGCGATGAATGTCTCTTTCAGGCTTTCGGAAGCACTTTGGGCTTTTGATGGCCAGATGAATTTGGTGAGTTTGGGAAGCAAGGAGGTGATCAGAGCCAGAATGTTAGACGAACCCTGTATAAAGTGCCTGTAGACATTTGCAAACCCAGTACAGAGTTGGATTTCCCAAATGCTTCGCTTCTACCTTATGAGGATCCACGGGGATCCCTTCGGGGACAGTACATACCTGAGGAAATCTACGGGGTTGTTTGAAGATACATTTTCCTGTTGGCGAAGTCTTCCCAGTATTTTGTGCACATGCTGCTTGTGTGGGGGCTGATCCTCAGAATAGATCATGTTATATAGTTAGGCGACCGCATAGTGCTCCAATGTACCCTCAAAACATCACTGATCAGGTGCTGAAAGGGGGCAGGTGCCTTGGTAAAGCCCAACGGCATCACATGGTATTCAACATGGCCATATCATGTACGAAACATGGTCTTCCACTTGTCCCCTGGCTGGATCCTGACCAGACTGTAGGCCTCCTGCCCTGAGATCCGGATTAGTGAATATCTGGGCTGTTCTTTCTCAGTCTAGGAGCTCCAGGATCGGGGTAGTGAGTATCGATTTCACGTGGTGATTTTGTTTAGGACACGGTAGTCCATGCACAGCCTCAAAGATCCATCCTTCTTGTTGAGAAAGTGGATGGGGGTCCCAGCTGGAGAGGTGGACTGGCAGATGAAATCATTTTTTAGATCTAGCCATCAGTTCCGACTCAGACCTGGAGCATATTCACATAAACGGGATCTTGGCGCCAAGCTGCAAGTTGATTGGGCAGTCAGAGTCAGGATACGGGGCAAGGTGTATGCATTCCCTTTTAGGAACATGTCTGCGAAATCTTGGTATACCTCACGGGGAGAGACACAACTGACCCTAGAAGTAAGAAGGCCCATCCTGCTGCTAGACCCTGTGCACCCCGCACCATACCCAAGCCTGGGTGGGAAGTCTGGCCGGGAACTCTGTGAACTTAGGCTGGGGAGCCAAAAGGCAGTGGTTCAGCCATACTCTGAGCTACACGTCATGATGAGCCACTGCTGGGAGATACCTGGGTCATGCTTGGCCAACCAAGTATCGCAGGAAAGCGTGGGGACCGGATTAGGCTGGACCGAAGGAGCTCATGATGTTCCACAATTACTGCTTCCAGAACCGTGGTTTCCTGACTGAGGGGAACAGAGGCAAGCACTGAATGTCAACTGTCTCGACTGGGTCGAGGTGGCCTTGGCTGTATGGGGAGGTGTACTTGGCATCCATGAAATTATTCCATCCCCGGAGTGAATCAAAGCCCACTGGAGGGGAACAGCTTGTCCAGAGTTCTGAAGTCAGAGGTGTAGGAGAGGAGGGATTTTGTGAAGGTGGGTGGATCCCTGGAAGGACTTGCCCAGTAGGGTTCAACTCCCTCATGGGGGCTAAGCGTATCTGCTGCCAGGTGGCGGAAGTGGCCCAGATAGGACGCTGCTGACCCTGGGGCCTGATGGAGCCTCTGTCAAGCTGCCTCTGAGGTGCAGGCCCAAAGTGAGTCATCGAAAATTGTTGCAAAAGCCCCCAGGAAGGAGTCCCAGGGAGCCATTGCAGGATGAACCTGTTCTAACAGAGCAGATACCCAATCTAGGGCTTCGCCAGTGAGAGGCTAATGACCAGGCCTAGGTGGCCTGGTCTGTCACGTAGACATGAGGCCAAAATATAAATAGGAGTCTACTCTGATTTATGAAACCACAAAACTTGCTGGAAGTATCATCATAACGCTCCTGTAAAGGCACCATGGGCTCGGATACCGAGGGAGCTGTGGGCCATGGGACTGGGGAAGGTGGCCCCATTTGCAGCCCTGTAATCCATGTCTGAAGGGTGCAGGTTTCCATCTGGAGCCGGTCCATGTTGGCCAGTAGGACTTGGTTTTCCACTTGTAGGAGGCGACCTTCTCCTGGGGACTTGCTGTTCTCGAGGGCACCAGTGACGCTAAACCTGCAGGTTCCATGCCCGCTTCCATGGAGCAGGGGCGAGGCCAGGAGGAGACCGAAGGGTGGTCTGAGCAAACCATAATGCCCGGGAGGCAGGCGAGCCAAAGGCCGGTCCTGGTCAGTGGTCAGAGTTCCCGCAAGGGAGCCGATGGCCAGGCGACGCAGCCCCAGCTGGAGGTACAGCGAGCGAGGCAGCTGGCGGGATCAGGTGGGTTCGAGCAGCCACGAGCGGACAACAGCTCATTGCTCAGACAAGGCCAGAGGGGAGCAGGACATTTATATATAGTCTCCAGCCAATCAGGGTCAAGGCCATGTGGCCAATCAGGAAGCGGGTTTGGAACCCTGGAAGCTGGCCCAGGCCCATCCACACCTCTAGTTCCCTGAGAATCAAGGCAGTGCTGCCGGAAAACCCCAGGGGCCTGTCCTGATGTGTGTGTGTGTGTGTGTCACGGAGTCCCTGGGCGATGCTCTGGAACTGCTCCCCATGAAGCCAGTCAGGACTCTGGGGCAGTCGCCTTTCTGTCAGCAGCCTGTCTTCAGGACACGCAGCTCACACAGCTTCCGCCTTCCTGGGTCTGACCTCGGAGCATTCAGCATCCTCTGCCCCTCCGTGCGCTTCCCCCCAGTGACTCCGCTCAGGCGGGGCTCCTGGGGAAGCCAGAGGGTCCTGCACCCCAACTTCGCAGTCAGACGTGACTCTCAGCCAGCCAGTAAAACAGAAGGTTTATTAGACGACAGGAACATGGTCTAAAACAGAGCTTGCAGGTGCAGAGAACGGGACCCCTCAGCTGGGTCCATTTTGGGGGGCAGTGAGCCAGACAACCACGTCTGTACTTCACTCCATGTCCCAGCCAGCCCCAAAACTGAAACTCTCTCCAGCCCCTCCTCCTCTGGGGTTTGTCCCTTTCCCGGGCCAGGTGGTCACCGGATCCCTTTGTTCTCCAACCCTTTAGATCTCACCTTGCAGGGGGGAAGGGCCCAGGCCATCAGTTGCCAGGAAACAGGGTGTCGGCCATTCTCTGTGTCCAGACCCCTTCACACACCTGCCCTCTAGGGCTCTGCAATGATCATACACCCTTACTCCACCCCCTAGATACTTAAGAACTGCCTAGGGGAAACTGAGGCACCCCCCCACTATTCAGAGGAAACATTAAGAACAGTCCCACTTCGTCACAGTGTGTGAGTGTGTAAACCCCAGGGTGGCCTGTCCTGACGTGTGTGTGTGTGAAAACCTAGGGGTCTGTCCTGACTCTGTGTGTGTCTGGGTGCAGAGAGTGCATATGTGAATGTGTGTTGGTGGAGCAGGCATGTTGGCACATATCCCTGAGAAGGGAGAATGCGTGTGGATCTGTGGAAGGGGCGGTGTGTGGGTGAGTGGGTATGAATGTGAACGGGGGTGTGTGTGTGCTTAGCCCCTTGTTAGACCCTGAGCGCTGTGTCTGTCTGTGGGGGTCTCCTGTGGGTGTGATACAATACCCCCAGTTACTCCATGCAGTATTCCATCAATCCCCGCCAGTTACTCCAGATGATACGCATCATTCCTCAGCCCAATACTCCCAGTTATTCCACATAATACTCACTGTTACTTCACACAATATTCACCATTATTCAGCCAATACCACCAGTTACTCCATGCAATACTCATAGTTATCCAGCCAATCCTCCCAATTACTCCAAGTGATACTCAGCCAGTCCCCCAGTTATTCCAGGTGATACTCAACCATCCCCCCAGTTACTCCAGGCGATACTCTGCCAGTCCCCCAGTTACTCGATGCAATACTCTGCCAATCCCCCCTCCCCCAGTTATTGCAGGTGATACTCAATCCAATACTCCCAGTTAGTCCACGTGATACTCGCTGTTACTCCACACAATGCTCAGTGTTACTCAGCCAATCCCCCCAGTTACCCCACATGATACTCACCGTTACCCAGCGCTGTACAAACACACCATGTAAATCAGCTCTGAAGGCAGCTGACTGACACCAATTCCTGCCCGTGGGGACCCCGCTCCCTGGCTTGGGCTGTCCTCAGTGGCTGATGGACAGGATCCCACAGGGAGCGGGACAGAACAAGCCCCCGGGTTGCCTGGCTACCTCCTCCCTCTAGGCCATCACCTGCCCAGCGCAACCAGGAGCTGCCCTGGCTCCCTCCCCACACTGGCCTCTGGGTGGCACCACAGAGCCAAGGGGCAGGGGATAGACGTCAGGCCCAGGCCAAAGCCGGGTATCATGGAGAGGCAGGAATTCTCCCCACCACCCCAGAGCCACCCCTCTTCCACTATTGACCTATTTATGAGGCTCGCTCCAGAGTGAGCGGCTTAACCCGCCATCGACCTCCCACAATGCACTGTCCTTTACCTTCCCTGGCTAGGCTGTAATGAGATATTCATGAGCCAGCCTCGTCCCAGCCCGGTGCTGTTTGCTTAATTCCGTCTGGCCGGGAGCGGATGTTTTATTAATGCCTGCACGCCCCAACCCACTGGATCTTTTAGAGCAGGAGACAAACACACACACTGTGCACCGACGCTGACGGGCACACAGCCGAGAGCCACGCAACACACACAAACGCACCGATGCAGACCCATGTGTGCACGCATCACCCATGCACACAAACACACACATCCACAGCCACACAACGCGCAGAAACACACAACCACACACACGCAGGGAAAATGTAAGGCAGCAGAAAATGTCTCCTGCGTTTGGGCTGTTACCAAACACCGGCCCCTCGCCCTAAAACGGCGTCGAGCCGAGGCTCCGAAGGTGCGACGTTACCGCGTATTAACTGACACGCGTGGCACGTCCGGCACAGACCTGGGGCCCTCCCTGCCGTCACCCGGGCTGGCCCAGCTCAGGCCAAGGGTTCCGCGCGCCGCGTCTACACTGGGCTTTTCCAACGCTCGTTAGAAAGTGTTCGCTAAATTCCGGGATCGATTAGGTCTGACCCTGGCCCTGCATTCAACCCTGGTGGCAGCCTAACGCTAGCTCCAGCCCTCAGGTCATCCCGAACGCCAGCTTCAGATCACCAGCCCATTGCTGCAGCTTGGCTTTCGGCATCAAACTAGGCCGGGACACCCCCTCTCATGGGTGCCCCCTGCTGGCTAGTGAAGGCAGCTCCCCGCTTAGCGTGCTGTCTTTTGTGGATCCTGTTCTCAGGCGCCGTCTCTCCCAGTCAGTGTATTGGGAGCACGGGGACCTAACTCAGCTTTGTGGCTTGCAGTGGTTTTCTAGGCACTATGGGGCCTTGGTCGCTCTGTGCCTCTGTTTCCTCATCTGTAAAGTGGGGTTCATGACTCTTGCCCTCCTGTGTAAAGTGCTTTGAGATCTATGGGGGAAAAGCACTAGAACAGGGCTTAATTTCAGACTTAATAATAGCATTAATTAGTGCTAATTATTGATGCTATTGCTTATTAATTACTCTTAATCTTATCAATTAGCATTAGTATAAATAATTATTGTTCTTAACCAACGTTGTCATCAATTCTCAATGTCATGGCTCATAATTAATTAGAACAGTTAGTAATTATCGCAATGAGTGTGAATATTTATGAGCAGTGCTAGTAATTATAATTATTATTAATCATTGTTATTCTTGGTTCTTGTTGTGGATTGTGATAATTAATTAGGGGTGTTAGTAGGGGTTAAGGCATTGCCATTGATATGGATATTTATTGTCAGTATTAGTAATTACTGTCATGATTGTTAATAATTTGTAACCTCAATTAATTACTAATTATTATTAGGACCCTTCTGATTGTTCATTA
Organism: Caretta caretta; assembly: GCF_965140235.1. Lineage (NCBI taxonomy): Eukaryota > Metazoa > Chordata > Testudines > Cheloniidae > Caretta > Caretta caretta. Next base: position 18,834,848 of record NC_134225.1, read on the forward strand.
TAATTATTACTATCCTCATTATTATTTGACATAATTATAATTATTACCATCCTTGTAATTAGCCATTATAGGGATTAGCATATGTATTATTGTTCATTACAATTTCAATGATAAGCAACATTATTATTTGCTTTCATTCTAATTACTAGCCTCTTTATTATCATAATTCTTTCTAATTATAATGATTGTCATCCTTATTATTAGAATCCTTATTGTTCATTATATTTACTAGCCTTCTTTTTTCATAAAAGTCTAATGACTGACATCATTAGTCATTATAATTATTAGCATCATTATCATAATTCTTTCTATTTATGATTATTTGCACCCTTTATTTATTATTGTTTGAACCTTTTATTTATGATTATTAATTATTATTCTTTAGAATCAATTATAGACATGGGCAGCATTATTATTCTCTATTATTCCTATTAATAATAATAATTATAATTATTAGCCTTATTATTCATTATATTTTTGTGTCAGGATTATTCATAATACTGCTAGTTATTAGAATCAGGATCATTATTCTAACTATAATTATTGCATCCTTGTTATTAATAATAATTCTAATGATCAGCTTTTTATTGCTTTTTTATTCTGTTTAATATAACTATTCTTTATTACAATTCTAATTATTAGCATTTTTATTATTTACCCTAACTATTGGGATCCTTATAATTTATTATAATGACCATTATTAGCATATTTATTGTTACTGGTATTTAGCATCATAATTATTAGCATCATTATTATTTGTTAACATCATAATTATTGGCATCCTCATTAGCAATTATTGCCACTGCTATCCATTATTAGGACTGATTGTTTCACTCTTATATTGCTGTTAATTGTGATTATGGACAATTAATAACAACCCCACAGCTGCAAGCTCCAGAGCTGCCTTTGGGGGTTGCTTGGCTTAGTTGAAACCCCTCAGTCAAAACCCTGAGTTCTTTTTCTAGACTCTGGGGCTTTCCAGCGGATTTGGGGTTTCTCCCAAGTGTTTGATTGGCGTCTGGGCCATAACGAGCTCCCAGCGGGGCATGGCCATTTCCCAACCAAAGCAGCACCCAGTGGGATCCAATCCAGCTCTGGTCAAAACTGGGACCAGCCCGAGCGGTGTCCGTGTCCTCAGGGTACAGGCTGGCTCAGCCCGGAAGGATGGTGCAGTGGCCCTGGATAGCCTGGGTTCACCCTCGCTCTAACCTCTGTGTCCCTGGCCAAGTCACTCGGGCCCCGACTGTCAAAGGGGTTTAGGTGCCCAGCTCCCATCAGTGAAGCCCATGGGAGTTAGGTGTCTTTTGGAGGAGCTGGCCTGTGTGACTCAGCCAGGGAAGCCCCACGTTTAGCAGTGATTTCGGCCCCGGTATATAAAGGTGTTCGGGGTCTAACGGTGGGGCGAGGAGCCTAGCAGGATTTCCTCATTCCTGCTGAAATCAATGAGAGTTTGGCACATTGGAAATGCCCACTAGGCACCTATCTGCCTCTTTAGGCACCTAATCTGGGCCTTTGTCTTGCTGGGCCTCAGTTTCCCCATCTGTGCAATGGGGATAGTACTGGTGCCCTGGGTTGGGAGGGAAAATATGTGTGGTGCGGAGATAAACATTGTAGGGCTGGGGGCTCAGTACTGCCCTGAGAGAGCCAGACTCCCCTTGCCCATCCCACCCTGGGCCTGGGAGCCCTTTGTGGCAAGGACCATCTCTGTTCTGTGTCTGTACAGTGGGGTCATGGGCCATGGCTGGGCTCCTAGTGCTACCGTAATACACCTAATAAATATTGTACAGCACCTAGCACAACGGGGTTGTGGGCCATGGCTGGGCTCCTAGTGCTACCCTAACACAGACCCAGCAGGTGTTTGACTTTCAGGAGGGCTCCTGGGGTGAGGGCTTAGCCCCCGGCTCTGTGCTGGGGGTCAGAGTGCTCAGCACTGGGACAGAGGGAGCCCTTGGGGGAGTTTGGCACCAGCGTCACTGCCCCAGTGTACAGCACCCCACCTGGCAGTACCCAGTGGGCAGCGCAGCCTGTGCGGCCGGAGAGCCTGAGGGAACCGCAGGGTCTCACAGCTTCACTGGAGAATCCCCCCTAGAGTAAGCCCAGCTCAGCTCTGCCATCAGGGAACCCTTGTGATCCCCGTACACCCCTCTCCAGCCATCCCCATCCACCCCTTCCGTTCACCCATCTGTCCCCATTTATCCCCTCCACCCATCCATTCCCATCCACCCGTCATCCGTCCATCCATCCATCCATCCATCCATCCATCCATCCATCTGTCCATCCCCATCCACCCCTCCGTTCACCCATCTGTCCCCATTTATCCCCTCCACCCATCCATTCCCATCCACCCCTGTCAGCCGTCCATCCATCCATCCATCCATCCATCCATCTGTCCATCCCCATCCACCCCTCCGTTCATCCATCTGTCCCCATCTATCCCTTCCACCCATCCATCCCCATCCACCCCGCCATCTGTCCATCCATCCACATCCACCCCTCCATCCCATCCATCCATCCATCCCCATCCACCCCCTCCATCTGTCCATGCATTCATCCTTTATCCATCCATCCATCCCCATCCACCCCCTACCATCCATCCATCTCTATTCATCCCCTCAATCCATCTATCGGTATGTTGCCTATTAAGTCCATCCACTTCTCCGCCCTCATCCCCGCTGTCCCCCCCCCCTGTGCCCATAGGACTGGGGCACTGGTGATGCCCCATTAGCTGTGCCCATCCTCGCCGTCAGGGCAGGTGTGTTTGCTGGAGGTAACTTCAGCTGTGACACTAATTCCACTTGCACCTTCCTCCTTTTCTTCTTTTCTCTCCTTCGCCTCCCCCCTTCCCTCCCTTTTATCCTGCTCCTGGTGGGCAGGTAGAAGGGGTCCTCCCTTCCGCCAGCAGGGCCTGGCCTGTCGTCCTCTCTGCTCCCCTCTCTCCCTGTCTCTTGCCCAGCAGCAGAAATGGGGGGGATGCTGCGAGGAGAGGCCCTGGGGTGGCTCTGCCCTGTGCTCCCCTAACCAGCCCCATGGGGGGGGGGGTCCTGGGTGGAGGGTTGGGGCTCCAGGCTTCCTTCTCTCCTCCCAGGTCCTGATGGCGGGAAGCCTGCAGGTCTGGGGGGTGAACAAGGACACCCCTGCCCCGTGCTTTGCCCTCCGCAGCTCTGCTGGTGCCCCTCAATCCCGACTTGCAGCCCCCTGCCAGCCCAGCACTAGAGGGGACAAGCTGTGTGTGTGAAGGGGATGAAGATGGAGCCCCCACAGCTCCAGGGAAAGGAGGGCCAGGTGTCCCTCTGCCGTTCCCCCCTCCACACACGCCAGACCCATCCCCGGCAGTGGGAAACACCCCAAAGCCCCAAGGGACCTTTAAAGGCTTTGGAGGAGGGAGGGTTTCCCAGCAGGCAGCAGGCCGGGTAGGGGGGAGGAGGGGGCACTTAGAAAACACCCCATCTCTGCAGATTCCCTGCCCCCCGGCCTGAAAAGCTTCACCAGCTGACACCCACTGCAAACTGCCCCCCACATGTGACTCCCCATGATGCACCTGACCTCCAGCCCTCACCTCCAGGGCTTCTAGCTCAGCTCTGGGGGGGAAGTGGGGTCTAGTGGTTAAAGTGGGGGCTGGAGGAGGGGAGGGTAGCGAGCCTGCCCGCCTTGGAGGAGCCTAGCTGGCGAGCACATGTGAAGAGCTATGGCTTTAATAACACCCCTCCACCAGCCACCCCGTTAGGCCCCAACTCCCTTCACATCAGCACCCCCCCCACGGGTCCCCTCCCCCACAGGCGCTTGCAGCTGGGGCGAAGCTGCATGGCTCCTGGGCCTGGCTGTGGAGGGGCTGGAGGAGATTTAGATCTTGGCCCACAGCCCAGAAAATCTCTCCCCCAGCAGAATGCCCCCCACACGGTCCCCAGCCAGGGCTGCAGATCGGGGCAGTGGGGGGGTGGGCGTGACTCAGGGGAACAGATGGCCTCAGGAATCACATGCTGCCAATGATTTACCCCCTCCCCTGCACACACACACGTGCTTGGGGGTGTATGTGCGGGGGGCTGGTGATGACTCAGCAGCAGCCGCTCATCTGGGGTCCTTCAGAGCCATAGGTGGGGGTGGGCCCGATTTGGGATGGGGAGTCCGGGGGGATATCAGGCAGGAGCTGATCTCGGCAGCAGGAAGAGACTCGCTATCTGCTGCTCTGCCCTTGATGTGGCTGCACCACGGCTGGGCAGAGGCACGAGAACACCCTGCCCCTTGCCGAAAGCCCCAGCTCCTGGAGTCATGGGACTGCAGCAGACTCACCGCTTTCCTAAAAGGGAAAAGAGAAACCCAACCCTACGTTTCTGGCCCTGGTGGGAGGGGAGAAGCCCCTGACGACATGAGCAGCGCTTCCGAGTCTTGTGATCTTGGACACGTCGCTTCAAGCCCCAGCTCCCTGAGTCAAGGTGTTTAGTGGAGAATCCTGGCTTCTGCTACAAAAGAAAAGCGAAAGTTTCTAGCCATGGCGGGTGCAGAGAAAGGCTGGACGATTCAACCCTAAAGGGCTGGGACCCCAGGAGGCTCCATCCACCCCCCATTTAGCTACCCCCATCCACCCCCATCTCTCTCTCTCTCTCTTTTGTTCCCCTCTCTCTGTCCCCACACGCTCTCCACCTCACTCCCCAAAGCCCTGTATAAGCCCCTTGCTGGCAGTGCCCGGCCAACCCAGTGCCGCGGGGCACGTGCCCTCCCTGCCCTCAGCTCCGCACCCCGGGGACGGGGCCAGTCAGGGAGCAGAGAAGCCAAATGATAGTAAATGTCACTGTTTGGGGGCAGGGGTGAGAGTGGATGAAAGGTGTTGAGAGCATCACAGCCCCCAAAGGGTTAATGCCCCTGATCCCTGCTCCCCCCCGCCCCTGCCTTCCAGGGATTGGCACAGACCCTCCAGCTGGGCTAATCCCCACAAAGAGCCTCCAAGGTTCCCCAGACTCTGAGCCTCGGGGGAAGGGGGCGGAAGCGCTGACGGGGGATGGCACTGGGGGCTGGGCCACGGATTCTGCCATGGCTGGTGGGTGTCAGTGTCCCCCCGTCCGTCTGTCCCCCCGCCCGGCAGGCAGGCCCAGTTCTAGGCTCAGAATCCGGGGGCGGGGGGTGCGGGGGAGGGCACCCTGTGACAAAGGGAAACTGAGACTTGGAGCGGGGCCAGGGCGCTCCACGGGGCACATGGCGCATCAGTGGGAGGGCTGGGGATAGAACCCAGGCATCCTGGCTCCCAGTCCCTGCTCCCCCCGGCCGCTCTAACCGCTAGACCCCCTACACATAGAGCAGGGCTCGTCCCTCCAGCAGGGGGCAGAAGGGACACACATATGGGTGTGCACACCCACACACCCACACACTCACACACACACTGTATTGTGACAAGGACCCTGCAGAACTGCCAGTGTGCCCTGCAAGCCAGGCCAGGCAGAGCTGCCCGTGCCCCACATGCCAGGCCGCGTTGAGCTGCCCATGTCCAACGTGCCAGGCCCTGTGGAGCTGCCCGTGCCCCACATGCCAGGCCGCGTGGAGCTGCCCATGTCCCATGTGCCAGGTGGTGAGGAGCTGCCTGTGGCCGTATGCCAGGCTGTGAGAAGCTGCCCTTTCACATGTGCCACGCCACGTGAGGCTACTCATGCCCCATGTGCCAGGCTGTGCAGAGCTGCCCATGGCCGTTCACCAGACCATGTAGAGCTGCCCAAGCCCCATGTGCCGGGCTGTGCAGAGTGCCCGTGGCTCCGTGCCAGGCTGCATGGAGCTGCTCATGCCCTGTGTACCAGGCTGTGCGGAGCTGCCCATAGCCCATGTACCAGGTGGTGAGGAGCTACCCATGGCCAAGTGCCATGCCATGTGTAGTTGCCCATGTGCCATGTGCCAGGCCGTGTGGAGCTGCCCATGCCCCGTGTGCCTGGCCATGCGGAGCTGCCTGTGCCCTGTGTGCCAGGACACGTGGAGCTGCCCCTGTCCCATGTGCCAGGCTGTGCAGATTTGCCCTTCCCTGTGTGCCAGGCTGCCTGGAGCTGCTCATTCTTCATGTGCCGGGCTGTGTGGAGCTACCCATGCCCCAGGTGCCAGGCCATGCGGGGCTGCCCAGGCCCCACATGCCAAGCCGTACGGAGCTGCCCGTACCCCACGTGCCAGGCTGTGTGGGGCTGCCCGTGCCCCACGTGCCAGGCCATGCAGGGCTGCCCGTGCCCCACGTGCCAGGCCGTGCAGAGCTGCCCGTGCCCCATGTGCCAGGCCGTGCAGACCTGCCCAGGCCCCACATGCCAAGGCGTACGGAGCTGCCCGTGCCCCATGTGCCAAGCCGTGCGGGGCTGCCCGTGCCCCACGTGCCAGGCTGTGCAGAGCTGCCCAGGCCCCACGTGCCAGGCTGTGTGGAGCTGCCCGTGCCCCACGTGCCAGGCCCTGTGGAGCTGCCCGTGGCCATGCAGGCAGATCATGGCTGGCGTGTCAGAATCGTTTGTTGGAAGCGTCGTCTGGGCGCGTGCCGTGCCATCTCCCCTGGAGGAGAGGCTGCTGCCAGCTGCCCAGGCTGCCCGGGTACTGAAGGGTCAGGGCAGTCGAGGAGGAGCGAGCCGGGCAGCTGTGGGGTGCCTGGGGCCAGCCAGATCTGGCAAGGGGCCGTGGGGAGGGCAAGCGGGCAGGGTGCAGCCTGCCCCCGGCCCCACGTGGGGAGAGGATGGACAAGTCCCTGCTCACTTGCTGTCCCCGGGGGAGGGGCTGGCCCTGGTCATTCTGACTGAGGAAGAACCGTCCTGGATCCCCCCAGAGCCAGGCCCCAGCCCTTGAGTTGGGTTTTTGGGTGAGTTTGTTCCCAGCCTGGCTCCTGAGCCTGGTCCCAGCTCGGTCAGGGCAGAGTGTGTGCAAGGGGCCAGGGGATTCAGGACGCCTGGGTTCTAGCTCCAGCCTCCAGCTCTGGGAGGGGAGTGGAGTCCAGTGATTAGAGCGGGAGGGGAGGGCTGGGGGGCTCAGGACTCCCTGGGGGTCTGCGTGAACATTTTTCTGGGAGCCTGAGGGGTGTCACCCCCACCCCCCGGTGGAGGCGGCTGGACTGGGCTGGGGGGCGCGTGGAAGGGGCTGATGGTCACGAGGTGCTGGGCCCCGGTGGAGCAGGAACAGACCAAGCTAGTGGGCTGGAAAATTGTGATTTATGGCTTGATCTGCCCAAGCTCCAACGCAGGCCCTGGGGGGGATCCCCCCACCACAGCCAGCTCCTTGCCCAGCTCCCCAGAGTCCTTTTGTCGCCCCCCCCCAGTCCCCCCCCATTAGCTTGCAGCGGGAGTGCCCTATTGACCCTCCCCAGGGCTCAGCTTCATTATCCCTCCCCCACCCCAGGGGCTGGAGCTCCAGCAGTTTAGGATCCCCAGGGGTTAGGGCCTGTCTCCACCCTCGTGGTGTAGCTCCGGCTGCAGGGATCGAACCTGCGGCCTCCCCCTTGTCACGGGGCCCTGCGAAGCCCTGAGCTGTGGGCGCAGCTGCGCCGGGCTCTAGAGCAACGTACGTGGCCCGGCCGCTGGGGGCTGGGTGGGGGACATCGCGGTGCTGCGTGGGCCTCCTGTGCGGGACTGCCATCGCTGTCAACACCCAGCCCCCCTCCGGAGTGTCCCTTCGCCAAGCAGGAGTCGGGGGAAGAGATGCAGCTGGGTGAGCCCACACTGGTGCCCAGGTGGGGGCCGGAGGCCAGGGTGACAGGCTCTGCGGGGGCAAGCGATTCGAGTTACCACTGCACCACGCACCACTTGCTGGTTTGCTGCCCCGCAGCATCCCTCGTAGGTACCTATAGACTGGAATTGAGTCACCCCCAACCTTCTCTGTTAAACTAAACAACCCGAGCCCCCGGGGTCTCCACGGCCGGCCCCTTTTCCAGCCCTTTCCCCGTTCTTGTGGCTCTCCCATGACCCCTCCCCAGCTGAGCGACTCGCGCCAGGCGCTGTACAGACCCACTGCACAGAAAGCACATGGCTGGCCCTGGGGCTGCCGGAAGAGATGGAAAATGTGGCCAGAGGCCAAGGACAAGAAGCCAGTGGCAATGATCCTGTTAAATGTTCGGAGTTTTAAGCCAGTCTAAGGGAGAGCTGCACCTTCCCCTTAGTGATGCCCAAATGCTCCTGCCTCAGTGACCCCTAACGTGAAGACCCCCCCTCCCCCGCACCCTGCTCCCCCAAACTGCCTTCCCATCAGCCGCCGGACTCAGCATCATGCTTGATGGTGTGTGTGCATCTGCCCTGGCCCAAGGGTTACAAGGTGGACTTGCCCCTCCCATCACAAGCCATGGGGCAGCAAGCCAAGTGCCTATGGGGGGAGAGGTGGTCCTGGGTTCAAATCCCGCTGGGGCTGGGCAGATCTTGACACTCCAAACGACTCAGTTATTATGATTTCATTCTCTCAAGGCCCAACCCCAAGCCGGAGCGAGTCAAATGCTCCTGAGCTCTTGGGAGCAGGGCTGAATGATCATAATTAATAATTGATAGTTAATAGCCCACCCTGGGTAAGGCTGGTCTGACTGGGGCTGGTCAGGACTGGGCCATACAGCCAATGATTCTGTAATTAATACCCAACTATTGATTCTTGCTCGTTCACAAGACTCTCCCCAGAAGTAGGCTGCATTTGGGCCTGGTTGCTGTTGGCTGGGCAATAAGAGCACTAATTATTAATTAATAACCAATCATCACAATAATTAACAGCCCATCATTAATAAACTCCTCTCCCCGCTACTCAAGAGCCTCTGGCTCAGTCTGCTGGGCGTTTGGTAATAAGGAAGCCCATTAATCATAAGTGATCACCAACAATTAGCATAATTAACACCCTCTAATCTGCAGGGTGTTGTCCCTGGGTCTGACCCTTGGGTTCAGGCCACTGGCCCCGGACCCCATAGGGACCCCCCGCCAAGGGCCAGGGCGCACAGCTGCTGGTCTCTGGCTGCCAAAGTCAGTGGGCAGCGGTTGTGTGCTGCGGGAGGGGTTAGGCACCAGGCTGAGAGCTGGCAAACTCATTTCACTCAACAGCTTGCAACACGCCGGCCCGAAGATCACCCCAGAGGGCTGAGAACTGAACCCCAAGCTCCTGAAGCCCAGCCTGGGATGGCAGCTGGGGAACCCCCAGAAGTTTGGGGGTTCATTGAGGCTCCCTGGGTCCTGCTCTCAGGTACAGACGTGCCATCCCTCCCTCCCCCGGGCAATCCTCCCGCTCCACCCACTCCAGGCAGGAGATATTTGAACAGCCCCTGGAGGCTCTGCCTCCCCGCCCCCCGGCAGTGCTCTGGGCCCCCCCAGCCGCGGGGGGGGGGGTTGGGGCAATTGGCTCTACATGGCTCTTTGGGGGGCAGCAGCAAGCTGTGCCCGCCTGCCAAGGCCGAGCCTCTTGCTGTGCCCCCTGTGGGTGAGCAGGGCTGGGATCCACCCGTCGCAGATCGAACAGGGATTCTCCCTCCAGGCTGTGGGCCCAGGCCCTAGATAAACCCTGCGGTTCCCATGGGCTGCCCAGGCTGCTCTCCAGGGACTCTCCCTGAGTTCACCCAGACAGCGGCAGCTCTGGCTGAGCTGTCCCCACCCCAGTTCCCCCGGCCCCCCAGTGCTGCGGGTCGGGGGCTGCAGGTGTCTCGGGCCAGCCCTGAGCGAGGCCCCAGCCAGGTTCCAGGGAGCTGGGGGGCTCAGGAGCCCTAGAGCTCCTGGGGTCCCAAGGGTCAGGGGGGCTGCTGGAGCGCACACAACCTGCTTTCCATCCCGCCCCCTGGGATCAGATCCTGGGGCCTGATCAGAGCTGGTGCCCCCGGGAGGGGAAAGGCCCCGTGGCTCATTCCCAGCCCCCTAGCAGGCAGGGGATGGGCCTCGTCTGCTCCCTGACGCCCAGTGCTGTTCCCCCCACTCCATCGGTCTCCTCTCAGCGCCAGCCCCACGCGGGACCCCCAAGCGCTGCCCACGTCGCACTGGCCAGTGTAATCTGCTCGGCAGCAGGGCGGGGTGGGGGGGAGTTGGGTATGGGACCAGTCCCCTCCATCCCCCGCTCTGGGAGGGGAGTGGGGTCTAGTGGCTGGGGGGCCGTGGAGAGAATCCCTCCCCTATCCGGGAACAGAACCCTGGAGTACGGATCCCACCCGACACACCTTCTACCCCTGGGCTCCCCCACACTCCCCCCAGCTTTGCTGGTGCCCCTCAATCCCGACCTGCAGCCCCCGCAGTCCCAGCCCTGGCTCCCCCGGCCCAGCTCTGGTAGTGCCCCTCAGCACCCCGGTAATGAGCGTGTCAATTCCCGGCTAATGGGATGTTAGGACTGACTCCGCACCCAGCGGGGCAGCACGCAGAGGCCACGCAGGGAGGGGAGGACAGCACAGCTCTGGCATGATCGGCCCCCTCCCTCCCCTGCAGCCCCCTCCTTTTCCTTCCCTGCCCCATCGCTCCCCCACACTTCCAGCACCTCCTTCTCGCCTGTCTCCCTCGTTCACCCTGTCTCCCTCTCCGTCTGCGCCCCTCTGTCCCTCCACAGATCCCTCCGCTCCATCCCTCCCCCCTCTCCCCATCACCCCTGCACCCCTCCGCTCCATCCCTCCCCCCATCCTCCCTGCACCCCTCCGCTCCATACCTCCACTCCCCCTGCTCCCCATACCCCCCGCACCCCTCTGCTCCATCCCTCCCCCCCTTCCCCCATGCACCCCTCCGCTCCATTCCTCCCCCCTGCACCATCCCTCTACCTCCCTCCTCTCCATCCCCCTCCACTTCATCCCTCCCCACTGTTCCCATCCCCCCAGCACCCCTCCGCTCCATCCCTCCACTCATCCCCCTTGCAACCCTCCACCTATCCATCCCCTACACAATCCTTTATCCCTCCATCCTCCGGCATGACCTGCAACAACACAGTATGCAGGATTCACACTCCCAGTCCCCTGGGATTTGTACCCCATGGCACCCCCCCCCCCAGGATTCACACTCAGCCCCTTTGCAGAGGCCAGCGTCCCCTCCCTACATCCCTCTGTCCCACCCACAGCCTCGCGCACTAGCTGGGGAGCATGGAGGGACAACGACACATAGGGGCTCCCCCTCCACCCCGATCTCCTGGAAAGAGCAGCCCAGCCCCTCTCCATGCAGGGGCTTGGTGCCCCAGGGTTACCTCAGAGGCTTCTCTGAGGGGAGCTGGCCCTGCCCTTCCCCCCCCTCCCCCCCGCATTGCTGGGACTTCTGGGCTCTGTCCCAGCTCTGGGAGGGGCGTGGAGTCTAGTGATCAGAGAAGGGTTGCTGTGAGCTAGGACTCCTGGGTTCTATCCCAGCTCTGGCAGGATCTTCTACTCTTTTCCTCACCATCCCAGGATCTTTAATCCTGACCTACACATACTTAAGGGCCTTAATTCGCTGCCCCTTTAAGAGAGCAGCCCCCCCATCGTTCCCCTCCCCGTCCTCACTGCAGCCTGTGCAGGAGTCCTGGGGGGTGGGATCTGACCCGCTGCCCTGGCAGCCCACAGGCAGGCGCCCTGCCAGCTGAGCCCCGGCGACTCGGCGCCCGCCAGCCTCCTTGCCAAGGAGACAGGCTCAGTGCGAGCGTCGGCCATGGAGACCCAGAGCCCCCTCTCTTGCGCCCAACAGCCCCCTCCCACTTTGTGCACCTCACAGCCCCCCTGTGCACCTCACAGTCCCCCTCCCACCCTGCGCACCTCACAGACCCCCCACCTTGTGCACCTCACAGCCCCCTGTGCACCCCACAACCGCCCTCCCACCCTGTGCATCCCACAGCCCCCCTGTGCACCTCACAGCCCTCCTCCCATCCTGTGCACCTCACAGACCCCCCACCTTGTGCACCTCACAGCCCCCCATGCTCCCCACAGCCCCCCTCCCACCCTGTGCACCTCACAGCCCCTCTCCCACCCTGTGCACCCCAGAGCTCCCCATGCACCCCACAGCCCTCCTCCCAGCCCGTGCACCTCCCAGACCCTCCGTGCACCTCACAGTCCCCTCCCACCCTGTGGGCCTCACAACTCCCTATGCGCCTCTCAGCCCTCCCCACTCTGTGCACCTCATAGTGCCCCCATGCACCCCACAGCCCTCTCCCACTCTGTGCACGTCACAGCCCCCCCACCGCACTGTGCACCCCAGAGCCCTCTCCCACTCTGTGCATCCCACAGAAGCCAGGGCAGGGACCTCCAGCGTCAGTTGTGCCCCAATGCAGCTGGGACAACCCCCAAACGCCATGCTGATGTTCTGGGGCGGGGGAGCGGGGAGGCATGGGCCGAGATGGGGCAGGGATCAGAGGTGATGGGAGTATCACATCAGCGCCCCATAGAATAGACGCTAAGAGCTCGTCTACATGGGGATGTTACAGCTGATTCACTTTAGCATCCACACAAGGCTTTGGCGTCTCAGGAGGAGGAAGCCCCCACGCCTGGGACTTTGTGGCTGTGGCCTAAGTACCCCACTTCCGGCAGGCCGCTCGCGCCTCTCCTAGCAGCTACAGCCCTGGCCTGGGTTCTATCCCCCGCTCTGCTGCCAGGTGACCTCAAGCCAATCCCCACCGGGCTCTGTGCCTCAGTTTTCCCCATCTGTAGAATGCTCCGGAGTTTTAGTCTGTAGGTGAAGAGTGTCTCAGAAGAGCTAGGGATGAGGACGGTGATTCTCATACAACCCCCGACTTCACACCCGGGTCGGCCAGGCTGCCCCCCAACTCCCTCCCAGCTGGGTGAAGCCCAGATTTTTCGGTTCTCTGGCAATTTGGAAAAAAAACAAAGCAGGGAAGGGGGCAGCAGAGCGGGGGATAGAACCCAGGCCAGGGCTGTAGCTGCTAGGAGGGGCACGAGCGGCCTGCTGGAAGTGGGGTACTGTCGTGGAGCCCTGCAGAGCTGCCGGTCTCACCCTCTTCAGAGATCTCCGCCGGGCCCTGAACCCGCACGCTGAATTTCACGGCTAGATGCAAATGAGCTCATTAAAGAATGGCCCATTAATCAGCTTTCACACAAAAGCACCCCTAGTTGCTCTCCCCACTCCTTGAAAACTTGCAGTGTGGCTGCTGCCCCCTGCTGGCTGGGATCAGAACTGCCCTGCTGTGTGTCATGACGCCCAGACCGCGGATGGAGATTGTCCAGCCCTAGAGGGGCTGGGCTTTGGGGCAGGGGGGCATCTCAGAGGAGAGGTGTCCCTGGGGGTAGGTGGCTAGCGCTGCCTTGGTGACAAGCGGCTGGCACTGTTCTGGGCTGGCACAGTGGACACTAGAGCCGTGGCTTCCCACCCCAGCCCTGAGCCGGTATGGAGCTTGGTTTTCCCTTTCCGGGGAGGGTGGGCACCAGCCCCAGCTGGAATGGGCTGTGGAGCTCCCAGCGGGCCAAGCATTGATCAAGGCCGGGTGCTGGGTTGGCGTCGGCAGGGAGCTCATTGCCCAGATTGGAGCAAATGAAAGCTCATCTGGTGGCCGTCGATCCCCCTCCCCGCCACCCCGTGCCGCAGTCTCCAGGGACGATTCGCCAAGCAGCGGCTGCCACAGCTCCCATTCACCGTTGCTAGCGCTCGTGGGGATTTCGGGGCCTCACACTTTGGGCGCTGGTTCTGGCCTCACAACCGTGGTGGGAAATCCTGGGGGAGGGAGCGAGGCAGGGGCTTGTGTATGTCTTTGTGCAGCCCACCCCGTTTGCTCAGTGATCTCTGAATCCTGGCCTGGCCTGGCCCAGTCACGGTTGCGCGGCAAGAGGAGAATGCTCCGTTTCATCCCGCGGGCACCAGGCTGAACCAGGGGCCTTCCCCCTCTAGCACTGGGGCAGGGAATGGGGAGGGGGGGGCAAGGACATCCCAGGATGCACTTCCCACTCAGATATCCCTCCATGGAACAGAGATGGACCTGTTATGTGACAGCAAATGGGACTGGACTGGAACTGCCCAATCTGACCCATGGGGATCTTAACGAGTGCAAAGACGTGCCTATTTCACCCCGATCCCCTTAACTCTGCCCCTGGAGTATAAAGGCAGAGATGAAAATTTCATCCCGATCCCTTTAAACTCTGCCCCTGCATTGTTTATTCACATTTCCATGTTCTTTTTGTTACCTTAAGGTCGGTATCAAGATATTTCCTGTCAGAGCCCATCGCTAAGGGGCGAAATTGTGGCAATTTGTATATTTATCAGCTGGAAGGAGCCTTTGGGAGCGAAGCTCTCGTGCGTGCTGTGATTCGGGGATGACATTGTCTGCGTGGGCTACCAGGAAAAGTGACAATTCCTGCGTCTGTTGCTTGCGTTTGAAGATGCTCAACATGTAACATGCACGACAGTCAGTGTTTGTATTATGGCAGCTGTGAGGCACCAAGCAAAATCAGGGCCTCATTTTGCCAGGCACTGCACAGACCCTGGCCGAGATCAGGGCCCCCCTTGTGCCAGGCGCTGCACAGACCCTGACCGAGATCAGGGCCCCCCTTGTGCCAGGCGCTGCCCAGACCCTGACCGAGATCAGGGCCCCCTTGTGCCAGGCGCTGCACAGACCCCGACCGAGATCAGGGCCCCCTTGTGCCAGGCGCTGCCCAGACCCTGACCGAGATCAGGGCCCCCTTGTGCCAGGCGCTGCACAGACCCCTAATATGAGAATCCGAGCCCCAAAGGCTCACAGGGTTAACTGACAAAGGAAGGGTTATTTATTATCCCCTTTAACAGATGGGGAAACTGAGGCTCAGAGACAGCCAGGGTCATCCAGGGAGTCACTGGCAGAGCTGAGACTTGAACCCAGAGCTCCCCAGGCCCAACCTCCTGCCTCTCTGAGGGGGACTCAGCCCCCATTAGCCCCTCCCTGATGCTCTGACCAGCCACGGCTGGTGCTGTCCCCTCCGTGGAGAGAGCTGTGGGATGGGGGTGTTGGGAGGGCCAGCACCCTGCAATGCAGATAGGGAGAGGGTGGGGATGCTGGATTTTAGCCCCTCCCTCTAGTGAAAATATGGAGCAGGGCTGAGGACTTCACACGCTCAGAAGCTGCCTTTAAAGGCCCCCACCCCAGCTTTGGGGGTGCAGGGGCAGCTCCCCACCCCCACCCGAGACCAGCCCCATCCCAGCACCCCACCCTGGGACCCAAGCTGAGGGAGCCAGGAGCTGGTCGACCTGGATGTGCAAAGGGGCCTGTGGCCTGGGAAACGGGAAGCCTGTAACGTGTTTCCCAGCCTCTCCTCACCCCTACCCCTTGCCCCTGGGGGGGGGGGGGTGAGGAGGGGTCTAATTAGCTGGAGCCCCTGGCTGTGTGGGGAAGGAGAGTTGGGAAGGGGTTCCGAGTTCTGTGGCAGAGACAGGAAGGGGGTGGGGAGGGTCTGGCTGATTTTATTTAGAAGGTAAGAAATTACTGTGGTGGGGGCAGGAACATAACAGTCCTGGCTGCCAGGCCAAGGTCCCCCACCAAGGAGCTGGGGGGGATCTAACGCGCCTTCACTGTTCCAGCCCCCGGCAGGGCTGGGCCTCGAACCTTTGACCCCAGAGCATCCTGGGCTCTGCTACGCGCCACTGCTGGGCAGGGCCCCGCCAGCAGGGGGTGCTGCAGCCCAGCACTGCTCGCCAGTCCCTATGGCCAGCGCCCAGCTGGGTCCCCACTGCCTGCAGCTGCCTGAGGGGCATGGCGATGCGGGTCGGGTGCGATCGGTGGCCAGAATCAAGGCTGGGCACCCGGGGCAGCTGAGATGGGGGCGGAGTAAAGGTGGATGATGTCACTCTCACACTGATGGCCCCCCTGCACCTCCCCTTTCTCTCTTCCCCCCTTCACTGTCTCCTCCCTCCAGGCTCCCCAGTTCCAGGAGCCATCGAATGTGACTGGCGGCCAAAGTGATCTGGGATCCCCACCCCGCACACGGTGCTGGGGCCTGGTGGGAGTCATCCAACCTGTCACTCCTTGTCACAGTCACTCCACTGGCCCAGGGCGCCTTCCCCCACCCATCAGCACCCAGGGAGCTTGCGTCGCAGCTGAGCCCCCTGCCCAAGGGGGCTGCAAGGGGCTGCAGTAGTAGCAGGGGGCGTTGAAAGGGCTGGGATGAAGCCACCTCTGGAATGGGGTGCAGCGGCGGTTTCTACAGAGATCCCTCCCGCAGTGCTGAGATGCAGCCACCTCTGGAGTGGAGAGCATGGCAGCTGTTTAACCATCACGCCTCTGGGTCGCCTGTCCGGTTAGGCCAGGCAGCAGTGGAGCGTTGTGATGAAGTGCAGGCCATTTGGCTGGGGGCTGGCTCTGTGGACAGTCCTCCCGCCCCTGCCTGAGCTGCCAGGATTATTTGTAAGAGGGTAGAGAGAAAACCTCAAGTGGCTTCATTTTCTTCTCTTCTCCCTGTGGAAGCACCAGCCCCGGTGCCTGAGCAGCGCTGCCTAATGAGCCACATGCCGGTACCGCAATGGGCTGTCTCCCCGGCTGCCGCCAGGCAATGGCAGCAGCCAGATCGCAGCCCTGGCCTCCGAGGGACGGAAACAAGCCCCCAAGCCCAGCGCCAAGTCCCACGGGGTGGGAGGAAATGAGCCGGGGGGCAGGAGGGGGGTGCTGGATTGGAGGGAGAGCTCTGGGACAGGGGGAAGAGGAGCAGGGATTGTCTACTTGACCCCCACCGCAATAACGCCCCCCACCCTGGAGCCCCCCCAGGACAGGGGAGCTCAGCTGTGTCTCATTCAGCCTCAGCATGTCTGGAGGGGCTGCTCAGGGTAGAGAGATACTGGGCTAGATGGGCCCTGGGCTCTGATCTGGGGGGCCGTGAAGTGGGACACCAGGTTAGATGGGCCCATGGCTCTGATCCAGGCTGGTGCGGGGGGGGGGGGGATGGAAGATATGGGGCTGGTGAGGCTTGTACATCTGATCCAGAGCAGCAACCCCACCATTCAGTCCCACCTCATTCCCCGAAGCAGGATCCGAGCCCACGTCACCCACACCGCACAGAGAAGCTACTTTCAGGACCCGCCATCTAGCTCCCCCCAATGCTGCGAAATGATCCTCGCAGTCCCCCCACTGCGGGATCCCTGCATTTACCAGCCACAGCTCCATGGGGGGGGCACGGTTTCCCTGGGCTCAGCTCATACCCACATACCCTCCCGCCCGCTGGCAGGCGGCGTCTGATGATGGATGAGATGAGCAGACATCTCTCCCCTTTGCTGGTTCTCCCTTCCCCCCAACTTCGGGGGGAGGGGGAGAAATTGCAGCTGAAGCAACACCCCCCGCCCCCCAGCCCTGGGGGCTGCAGCGCTGGCTTAGCTGTAATTTCTTTTTGGATTTGATTTGATTTTGTTATTGGGTTTGGGAAGCTCTGGCGTGAACGGAAGGAACCCCCTCCCCCTTCCCCTATTGTTGGACTGCGCCGGTGAGAAAGCGTTAATACCCCAGCTTCCTCCAGGGCAGTGCAGGCTAGCAGGCAGGGGGCTGGGCTGGGAGACCGGACACCTGGCTTCTGTTCCTGGCTCTGTCCCGGATCCTAGCTGAATTGCTCCCCCTCTGTGCCTCAGTTTCCCCTCCCGCCAGTTCTCTCTTGAGACTGGAAGCTCTCTGAGGCAGAGGACTGTCCCACGCGCTGTCTCTGTACAGCACCCAGCACAAGGGGGCCTTGATCTCAGTCGGGGTCTGTGCAGCGCCCGGCACGAGGGGGCCCTGATCTTGGCTGAGGTCTCGAGGTGCATAATAAGTGTTATTATGGCAGCACCTGGAGGCCCCACAAGGTCACGACTCTGGGGGGGGGGGCTGGGCCGCGGCCCAGGCGGCAGGGGCAGGGAGGAGTGCAGGGGTGTGCAGGGGGTTAGGGGGGCTGGACAGAGACAGACACCGACAGATGGATCGGCAGATAAGAGACTGCACAGGGTTAACTCAGCAGCGCTTTCCCTGCCCGCTGATGGGGGGAGCGATGGCCTGGAGGCATTTTCTCTCTCTCTCTTTAGTAATAAACGAGGCTTTTTTTCCTCTTGCTGTTTTCTAACCATCCCTATTTGCCAAGGCTCCTCCAGCCAGTTTTGCTGGGGCCCAGTGGGGGACCCGGGGTGGGACTGGGGCCTAGTGGGACACCCAGGGTCAGACTGGGCTCTAGTGGGGCACCCAGGATGGGACTGGGGCCTAGTGGGAGCATCCGGCGTGGGACTGGGCCTAGTGGGGGACCCGGGGTGGGACTGAGCCTAGTGCGAGCACCAAAGGTGGGACTGGGACCTAGTGGGACACCCATGATGGGACTGGGGCCTAGTGGGAGCATCTGGCAAGGGCCGGGAGCCTAGTGGGGCACCCAGGGTGGGACTGGGACTAGTGGGGCACCCGGGGTGGGACTGGGCCTAGTTTGGCACCTGGGGTGTCCCCGGGTTGTCTCGGGGCCCCTAGCAGGCCAGATCGAGTTGTCACCACTTTCACAGGGAGAGCTGGGGCAGTTGTTATTAGGTGTATTGAAGTTGTGCCCAGAGGCCCCACTTGAGATCAGAGCCCTGTTGTGCCAGGCGCTGCCCAAACACAGCGAGAGCCAGTCCCTGCCCCAAAGAGCCCCCAGTCTGAACAGGCACAGGGTAGAGAGGAAACTGAGGGGGGGGGGAGTATTCGACTCTCTCTGTGGGGGTGACGGTGACCGCCTTATCTATATTTATGTGGGGCGCAGAAGGGAGGGGGAGGGGTAAAGGAAAGGGAGGGCAGAAGGAGGGAGGGGGAGGCCAGGGGGCAGAGGAGGGGAGGGAAGGGAGAGAGGATGGTGGGGGTGGGGGAAGGATGGGGGAGGAAGGGGGAATGGAGTCTTTTTGGGGGGGGGAAGGATGGCCAGCGGTGGGGGGAATGGCAGAGGGGAGGTGCGGGGAAGGGAAGGGAAGGGGAGGTTGGTGGAGCGGGATGAGAGGACAGGGGTTGGGGAAGGGGAGGTAGGAGATGGAAGGAGAGGGATGGAGGGAGGAAGGGGATAGTGGGGGGAGGAGGAGGAGAGGAATGGAGGGAGGAGGGGGATAGTGGGGGGATGGGGAAAGGGGGATAGTGGGGGGATGGGGGAGGAGAGGGATGGAAGGAGGAGGGGGATGGAGGGAGGAGGGGGATAGTGGGGGGAGGAGGAGGAGAGGAATGGAGGGAGGAGGGGGATAGTGGGGGGATGGGGAAAGGGGGATAGTGGGGGGATGGGGGAGGAGAGGAATGGAGGGAGGAGGGGGATAGTGGGGGAAGGAGGAGGAGAGGAATGGAGGGAGGAGGGGGATAGTGGGGGAAGGAGGAGGAGAGGGATGGAGGGAGGAGGGGGATAGTGGGGGAAGGAGGAGGAGAGGGATGGAGGGAGGAGGGGGATAGTGGGGGAAGGAGGAGGAGAGGGATGGAGGGAGGAGGGGGATAGTGGGGGAAGGAGGAGGAGAGGGATGGAGGGAGGAGGGGGATAGTGGGGGGATGGGGAAAGGGGGATAGTGGGGGGATGGGGGGCTGTCCCAGTGCAGCACAGCAGAGCGGAGGCGGTGGTGGCATGTCCAGGTGATGGATGGTTTAATATCGCTCCTTGCAACCCCCTCCCCCGCATGGCACTGCTGCTCCCTGAACGGGGTAGGAGGGGAGGGGGTTACGAGAGAGAAATGCCCCACAACCATCAGCCCGCCACCCCCTCCCAGAGCCAGGGAGAGAACCCAGGAGTCCTGGCCCCAAGCAAGAAGGTGATCATGATAGGAAGGGTGAAGCAGCTGCAAAAGGCAGCCCCTGAGCCAGATCCTGGGGGAGGGGGTGTTGGGAATGACCAGAGTCCCTGCCTCTCCCACACTGCACCCCACACATTGCCCCACACCAGCGCCACCCCCAGACATACCACGCCCCACCCCCACCCAGAGACTGCCTTCCTAAACTGCATCCCCCACCTCTCCACACATACGGCACCCCTCAGACACCTCCCCACCCTTGGACACACACGGCACGCCCACCTTCACACCAACTGCACCCCCAGACACCCCACTTCACCTCCCACCCCTCCACACACATGGCACCCCCACCCTCACACCGTCTGCACCCCTCAGACAACCACCCACATCGCCCCCTCCCTGCACACCATTTGCACCCCCACCCTGACTGCGCCCACACACCCATGGGTGCCTGCACCTGTCCGTATGTTCTGCTCGGCATGTGCCCTTGACAGGGGCAGAGCCAACCCCACGGCCCCTCTGTCACGATGGCAGGAGGGGGTGAGTGAAATTTGACCCGCCATGGCAGAGAGGTCGTGGGACCGCCCCTGAGCGGGCACAGAAGGCCATGGGGCCTCCCCTGGGCGGGCACACAGGTTGTGGGGTGGTATCTGCACCAGAGCTCCCCTGGGGCCGGCCTGCCTGCCTCTCCAGCTGAATGCGTCCCTGGGCTCTGCCCATGGGTCTGGCTCAGGCACCGCTGTGAGGGGTGGGGCTGGGGGTCTCACGTGGGATGCCGGGTTGCAGGCGTTTTTGGGCTGGAACCTCTGGAGTAGCCGAGCCAGAAACTGGGGCACCCTGTCCTCCCCAACTGCACCACCCCACCCCTACCACACCCCCAAATCCCCACTGCAGCCACCCCACCCCACCCCTACCTCATCCACCCCACTCTGATCTCACACCTCCCACTGCACCCCCCCACCCCGATCATACCGCCCCCCTGCACACACCCCACCTCCTCTGCACCCACACACCCCAACACCCACACGGCACTTTCCCCACATCTGTACATGCTGTGCACACATTGCAACTCCCCCACAACCCACCAGCGCATGTGCACACACACTCCAGGCCCATGAACACACACTTACATTCCTGGGAACACAGGTACACACACACACACACACACACACACACAGAATGTTCCCAGCCCCAGCAAAAGAGTGTTTCTGGGTGTGTGTCCGGGTGTGTTTGTGTATAGTTGTGTGTCTGTGGGAGGGGTCTATACACTTCCTGACTAACCATCAATTTTGTGTTTGGGGTCACGTTTTCAGACAACCTGGGAGAGGCAGCTAAACCAATACACCCCCATGAACACACCCAGAGAGTCCCAGACATTCACACTCACACACACACCCCCAGGTAGTCCCAGACTTTCACATCCATTCAGTCCCAGACATGCACACCCTCACACAGACATTCACACTGACACCCCCCCCAGATGTTCACACACCCAGATTTTCACACTGACGCCCCCCAAACAGTCCCAGATGTCACACACAGAGACGTTCACATGCTCACACACAGACATTCACACTAATACAAACACTCAGCGTTCACTCTGACATACAACCCCAGACAGTCCATCTTCACACACAGACATTCACACTCATATTCCCAATCACCCTCCAGATGTTCGCACACACCCAGATGTTCACACACACACACACAATCCCCTCCAGATATTTGCACCCCCCAGATGTTCGCACACACCCAGATGTTCACACCCACACACACAATCCCCTCCAGATATTTGCACCCCCCCAGATGTTCGCACACACCCAGATGTTCACACCCACACACACAATCCCCTCCAGATATTTGCACCCCCCCAGATGTTCACACACCTCCATACGTTCACACCCACATACAGACATTCACACACTCACACGCACACACACTCTTCCCCTCGCTCCCTGGCATCACTGGCACTGAGCTTCAGGGCCCGTTTCTGTTGAGCCCCCACCCTCCAGTCCCACCAGCTGCAGCAGGATCAGGGCGCGTACTCTGGTGGGGGGGGGCAGCAGGGGGCAGCCGGGCCCAGCGGGGGCAGCGGGTACTGGAGGAGCTGGGCACGCTCAGGGTTGGGGTCAGTGCAGGAGGGGTCCCCGATGTCTTTGTGGCTCTGCCAGGCTTAGTGGCCCCCTCCAGTGCCCCTCCACAGTGCCAGAGGTCTGGAGCGGGGGCGCTGCCAGGGAGCAGTCAGACGCCTCCCCACACATGCCACCACATCCTGCCTGCTGCGGCATCCCTGGCACCTGATTGACGGGGTGAGTGACGGGCAGCGCCGCCCCCAGGCCCTGGGCGCACAGGCCGGGGGAGCCCTCCCGGTGCTGCTCAGACATGCAGCCTCAGTCGCCCGCCCTCACCCTGTCCATCACCGCCCGCCCGGCTGCCAGCGAGGGGAGGGGGGCAAGCTGGAGAGAGGGCTGTGGGTGGGGACGGACAGACAGAGGGGTGCAGGGGGCGGGTAGCTGGCCAGGTTCAGTCCAGGTTCCAGATTGCAGTCCAGGTGGGACGGCGCTGTGTGGGGGTCGGGGGCCAGGTATGTGAGTGGGGCGGGAGGGGGAGGGGTGCATGTGGGCAGAGCCCTGCCAGCACTGGGGGCCCCAGGCTGGATGGGCCCTTGCCTAGCTCAGGGGCGGCGGGAGGGGGGGGGGGAGGGCAGCCCTTCCTGACCACTCTCCACTGGTGTAAATGACACTGGTGGGGTGGGAGGGGGAGCACCCAGCCCCCCTCTCCACCGCCCAGGCCCCTCTCCCCCAGGAATGCCAGCTGGGGAGGAGGGATGGTGGGAGGTGGGAGAAAGGGCAACTGAGCAGCACCCTTCCCTCCACACCAGCCCCCCACCCCTGGGGGAGCTGGGTCCCGGGGCACAGTGCCAGGATTAACCCCCCAGCCCCCCACCCCAGGGGGAGCCGGACCCCGGGGCACAGCGCCAGGATTCACCCCTGAGTCCCCAGCCCAGGGGGAGCCGGGCCCCAGGGCACAGCGCCAGGATTCACCCCCAGCCCCCCACCCCAGGAGGAGCCGGGCCCCGGGGCACAGCGCCAGGAGTCCCAGCCTGTCAGTTCTTCTCCCAAGGTCTCTGAAGCCAGGGCCTGTAACTCCCCAGTGGGTGGCCCCCAGAGAGTGACAGATCCACAATCCCCGTGGGCTCCTGATGTGGGCTCCCGAAATAACTCCCGCCCCCCCAGCCCCCTGCAGCCCTGCCACTGAGTCAGCCAGGTGAGAGGGGGGCATCTGAGCCACCTCCAAATCACCTCATCGCAGGCCAGTCCTATCTCTGCTTCACCCCACGGGCCGTGCTGCTCAGAACTTACTTCCCTGGGCTCGGGACAGAACCCCGGAGTCCTGGTGCCCAGCCCCCTGCTATAGACCCCTCTCCCCTTCCAGAGCCGGGGACAGAACTCCGGAGTCCTAGCTCCCAGTCCCTGCCCCCCCCCACTGGACCCCACTCCCCTCTCAGGGTTCTAGTGCTGGGTCGCCTTTCTATGCCTCAGTTTCCCCTCTGTCAGATTATGATGGGGTGTCTGATCTCATTTGGCCAAAGCAAACACCCCTCACCCTGCGATTTTTCCTGCTGGGATAAAGAAAACATCATCCAGGTCTTTGAACTCTCAGCCCCAATTGGGGTGCCCAGGACACTGACAGGCGTGGGGACTGGGGGGGGGGATCCCAACTTTGTTTATCCCCAAACTCCTACTCTCCCTGGATCAGGCCCAGGTCCCAGCCTCGGGGCTGCTGTAATAATGGCAGCCTGCGACCAACCCCTCCCCGGGCATGACTCCTATCTACAGGCTGTGAGGGGGGCCGCGGGTAGGGATTGAGGGGCACCAGCAGACCTGGGTGGGGGGAGCCAGAGCTGAGATATCAGGGGCGGTGGGTCAGGATTGAGGGGCACCAGAGCTGGGGTGCGAGCTCAGGGTTGGGATAGTTGAACGCTCCAGCCTGGGGGGCCCTCCACAAATGCATTGCTCCAGCCACTCACAGTGTAGCATTGGTCATTGGCCGCTTGTGTCACATGGAGCCATTTTTGGCCCCTGATTAGAAGAAGAAAAGGGAAGGGCTGCCAATCGCACACGTCCCCTGAGGAATTTTCTATGAATTAGTTCTTAGAACTGGTGCAGCTCTGGGGATCTGTGAATCATGGTATCACTTGGGCTGCTGTTATTGTCCCCGGAGTAAACCCTGCACCTCCCCATTCCAAACTCCAGCTCCCTCCCCATGGCACTCGGCGTCCCACTAGACACCAGTGGCCACAAAGCCCAGGAACTCAGAAGGAAATGGTGGTCAGAACTAAGGGCATTTTGGGGCAGAGCTAAGGGCATTTCAGGGGTGGAATTAAGGGCATTTCAGGAGTGGAGTTAAGGGCATTTTGTGGAGGAGTTAAGGGCATTTCAGGAATGGAGTTAAGGGTGTTTTGGGGAGGAGTTAAGGACATTGGGGGCAGAGTTAAGGACGTTTTAGGACAGAGCTAAGGGCATTTCAGGGTAACCTCGATTATGCTTTTCTGGATGATCTAAAGGGAAGGGACAGGATTCCCAGCCTTTATGCTTCCCTCAGGGAATTTTGAAGTGCTCCTTGGGGCTGGTTTCCCTTAAGTAAATCACTGATATTTACAACCCAGCATCGGCTTAATTAAGATTTTTTGCCTGGGAATTAATTAGCACTCATGGCCCCCAGGGGCCGGCGTTCCTGGAGCAGGAGGAAATGAAAACACTTTGGTACCTGTGTAGCTGTAATGTGAGCTCCTGGAGTGTAGGTGCATTGGCAGAGCCGTGGTTCGGGGGGTGCCCAAGGCCGGGATCACAGTGGGCTGCATGTCGGGACTGAGGGGCCCTGGCAGAGCTGCGGGGAGCCCAGAGCTGGGGTAGCAGCCTGGCCCATTCGAGGTGGCCAGGGTGCGGAGGGAACCCCCCATCCCCACGTCCCTCCCTCCCCCTAGGCTGGCAGCTTCTGACACCGATTGATGGGAATCAGGCACAGCCTGGGCAGGTTCAGGGCTGCATCTGCCCGTCAGCCCCACAGACTCCCCAGGTTCCCCCTCTGCCAGCTCTGCTCTCGCCATCTCCCCTGTTGCCCCACGGGGAGGTGGCTGGAGTTCAGAGCTTGCACCCCAGGGGCTCTGCTGGCACCTGACCCCTCTCCAGGCCAGATTCCCAGCCACAGGTGCTGGACCTAGGGGTGTGGCAGCACCCCCTGGCTTTCAGAGGCTTCCATCATATCCGGGGTTTACAGTTTGGTTCGATGACTTTCAGCACCCCAGCTATAGAAATTGTTCCCCACTTCCCTCCCTGAGCGAGGGATAGAACCCAGGAGTCCTGGCTCCCAGGCTGGTGTCTGTCTGTCCCTACATTTCATGCCCGTCAACTCTACTCCGGCCTGGATGGCCTGGCCTGCCTTTGAACCCCAGGCAGGGCAGGTGAGTGAGGGGGTGAGGCATGTGAGCCTAGCGCTGTCTGTGCCCGGTGCTGACACGGGGGCACACACGTGCCCCCTTTCCCTGCCTGGCCTGGCACACACGCCCTGGCACAGCCCCGGCCAGCGGGGCTCTCCCCAGCAGCAGGAGCCGGGCTTGGGCTGGCAGAGAGGAGCTGGAACAGCTGTGACCCCAACTCCCTCCCGTGGAGCTTCTGGCCAGCAGGAAATGCATCCCCCTGCTTCCCAGCCCTGCTGGTGCCCCTCACTCCTGACCCACGGCCCCCTGATATTCCCACCCTGGGTTTTCCCCCTCCCCCAACTCTGCCAGTGCCCCTCAATCTAGACCCACAGCCCCCTGGGACTTTGACCCTGGGCTCCCGCCCCCGCCCACTGCCAGTGCCTAGCATTGATGTGATGAGTGCCCTCTGTGCCCTTCAAATCCGCTCCCCCCTCCGGGCGAATGCCAGCACGAAGGCAACCGCCGTGCCAGCACGGCATCGGCTGTGGTCTCTATGCCCCATGTGCTGCCCATGGTGCCAGCCTCCACGCACGGCCTGTCCCAACCTGCCGCTCCCTTCGCCCTGCAGCTGGGGCTGCGGGCACATGGGGGGCAACACGCAGCTCCTGCTGGGAAGTGGCCAGACAGGCCCGGGGGGGGGGGGAACGAGTTGGGGGGGGGATGCAGAGTGGGGAGAGGCTGTCTGTCCCCACACACCCCACCTGTCTGTCTGTCTGGTAGCTAGAGAGGCGGGGGGAGGGGGACAGACAGCTAGGAAGGAGCCCGTCTCACTGCCTGGCGATGTCACCATGGTTACCTCTGTGCGAGCTGCAGGGTTTGGCATTACGTGGTGCCCTCATGAGCTGCCCTGTGCACGGGGGTCCGGCTGCCTGAGGCCCAGCTCTGGCCCCGCACCCACCCAGCGGGATGGGCACCAGCGACCAGGGCTGTAGGAAGTGGGATAAGATGTAATGCCCCCGTGCAGCATTAGGGGGCACTGTGCTTCAGGGAGTGGGGTGGGGGCCCAGCAGGAGCTGCTGTCCCCTGGGTCAATGCTAGCCCCAATGCAGCGCTAGGGGGCGTTGTGCTGCAGGGAGCGGGGCAGGTATGCTCCCCTGGGTCAGTGCTGTCATGAGGGGGGGGACTGTGTTGTTTCCTTTATAACATGCAGAACTCAGGCCCCCATGGCAATGAAAAGATCCCTAGGAGCATTCTTAGTGGGTGCGGGTTCCCCCACGTCCAGCAGGAGGTGCTGCTGGTTCAGGCCCTGGGCTGGGACTCAGGGGATCTGGTTTGAATGCCCACCTCTGCCACTGCCTCCCTGGGTGACCTTGGACAAGTCACTGTGTCTGTCTGTGCCTCAGTTTCCCCAACTGTAAGATTGGGGGCTATAAACTGTGAGCTTTTTGGGAGCAGGGTCTGAGTCTCTTGGGTGTCTGTGCAGTGCCCAGCAGAAGGGGGCCCTGATCTCAGTCGGGATCTGTGCAGCGCCTGGCACAGTTGGGGATCAGACACCCCCAAGCTATAGCCCTGCCCCCCTCTGGAGCAGAAACCCCCTGTCTATAGCCCTGCCCCACCACTGAGCAGACACCCCCTTTCTATAGTCCTGCCCCCCACTGGAGCAGACACCCCTTGTCTATAGCTCTGCCCCCCACATGGGAGCTGACACCCCCTAGCTATAGCCTTACCCCCTGATGGGAGC
The DNA here is from genome assembly GCF_965140235.1 of Caretta caretta. Classification (NCBI taxonomy): domain Eukaryota; kingdom Metazoa; phylum Chordata; order Testudines; family Cheloniidae; genus Caretta; species Caretta caretta. The sequence goes on from NC_134225.1 coordinate 18,861,540, forward strand.
AGACACCCCTCTCTCCCAGCACAGGTTATTTCCCCGTCAAGCTTTTTAACTCAGAGGTCTCCCATCCAGGGCCAGACCTGGCTTAGCCAGAGCCCAGTGTTGCTGCCCCCTGCCCACACCCCAGGGGGCAGCCTGCCTCTCTGGCCTGCGTCTGCCCCTTTAAGGCGAGGTGCTGGGTTCTAGATATCGCTATTTTCTCCCCTTTTCTCTCTTTCTTTTTTTTGGCGGAAACAAGGTATCGAGCGGGCTCCTGGGGGCCTCCCAGCCGCGGTTACTCTGGCAACCACACTTGCGAACCCCTGTAATTGGGCTGGAAAAGCAACCTGGTTTCAAGTTATTACAATGAAGGCGGACGAGATTTCAGGGTGATTACAAACCTCCCCAGGTGCCAGTATAAATAGAACTGTGGCAAGACCGGGACAGGTAGGATCCAGGGCCAGGCAGGTGGAGAGAGCGGGCACATGCCCCTGGCAGGGTGCTAGGCCCACTGCCCCAGTGTGGCACTAGGGGGTGCTGTGCTGCAGGGCACGGGACGGGGGGACAAGGGAGCGTGAGCTGTACGCACCTTTCCCTGGTCTCCAAACTGGATTGTCCAACAGCCAGAAGCAGCAACAGTCCTGGCCTGTGACCCTCCCGAAGCCGGCGAATCCATGCAGGGGTTTGCCTCCAGCCCGGCACTGGGCAGGAGTCTGCAGGGCAGGGCTAATGGGAAAGTGGTCACTGCTGGGTGGGTGCCCCACGCAGGGCAGATGAAGCTCAGAGCCGGGCACCGCAGCAGTTATGCCCGGCTGCTTTACTCAGAAGGGGAATCTCCCTCACCTATTTGCAGTGCAGGGCCTATGACACAGCTCCAACAGCAGCCAATAGAGGGCACTATGGGAAGACCAACTCACCCACAGCCAGCAGAGGGTGCGGGGACAGGTTCCGCGTGGGAGGGGAAAAGACGGGCCCATGGGCATTCAGAGTCAGCCACAGAGCTTGGGAGAGAACCCAGGTGTCCTGGTTCCCATCTCAGGGCCATCTCTTTGTTCTGTGTTTGTCCAGCACCTAGCACAGGCCAGGGGGGAGACACAACCATAATACACCTAATAATGTGCTGGGCCCAGCATAATGGGGCCCCGGTCCATGGTCTGGGCTCCTTGCAGTTACTGTAATACACCTACATAGGAATAATAATATGGCCACACACATGGTGCCAGTAGAGGGCGCTGTGGCATCTCCCACACACCCCACATATCAGAAGGGACCCTGGAAGAGATGGGAGGGTTGAGGGGTGTGGAGGGGTGAGCATTTAACCCCCCAGATGCTCAGTAAATTCATGGTACCTGGGCCCCCCTCCAGGTTGAGATGGGAGAGGCAGAGCTGCCCAGCCACCCACCCCAGCCACTGCCTCCAGCCACCCCACTGCTGCTGGGGGGCATCCCACTCCAACCCCTCCCCAACCCATCAGATGCCCCATCTCCCCACCCCCGACATGGGGCTCCAGCTGGCAGCGTCAGGCCCTTACAGGACCCGCTGGAGATGGGCTGCCCCTCACTCCGGGCTGCCCCCTCCCACTCGGCTCTTGCCCCATCTCTGCCCCCCACCCCCCATCTGGTCTAATCCACTTCCCCTCTCTCTTCTGCCCCAGCAGCCCCTGCTGGGCCGGACGGGGCTGCTGCATCAGTTCCAGGTCAGGACGCGGGCCGTGATTTGTCCAGTGACGGACAGGACTCGCACCTGGGCCCGTGGACATTCAGAGCCAGCCACAGAGCTGGGGAGAGAACCTAGGCATCCCGACTCCCAGCCCCCCTGTTTGCGTCCACGGCTCTGACCTGGGTGGGGGAGCAGATCCAGCTGACTGAGTTGTTACTAAATGTTTCCCTTCCACAGCCCACCGAGCTGGGCATGAGACCCTACTTCCTGCACTGGCTACAGCCCCGGCTGGCTCCATCACCTCCCGCTTCAGAGCCCCCCGTGGGCATCTGGATTCCACTGCTGGGCAGCGGTGCCATGATTAGCCAGGGCCGGCTTGGGCATAAGGTGCCAGGGCAGAGCTGCTCAAAAGGACTCAGTGCAGACGCCCCCGAAGGGATCCACAGGCCCAAATCGTCTGGGCAAGGTCCCAGCTGGCGTTCAAAGGGACTGGGTTCAGCTGGCACAAATAATTCCGGGGTAGATCAAAAATCACTGGCCACAGTGGGCACAGAGGCTGCCATCCCCTCTTGGTTCAGCCTCTCCTCCATTGCACTTGTCTTGAGAAGCGGCCTTAAAAGATCATCCCATTTTCATTGATTTTTCCTAAAGGAAATATTGAGTCGCTACTGAGATCGTAAAATAATAACGACTAATAGCGTTATGGCCGGCACCACCCGGGGGCACCATGCCACGCTCTCACGAGCTCTTCGCGTGCGAGCAAGTGGTCAGCCTCGGCAGACATGCTGCCTTGCTGCTGGTGGCGCCATTGGGCCCACGCTTTGCAGGGGAGCTGTTGCGAGCAGCAGGGCCTGGGTCTCTCCAGCGAGGGTCATTGGTTGAGGCTGAGTTGCTCCCTGGGCACTGGGCGTCGGTGTGGGTCTGAGCTCCTGGGTTGCCCTGCGTGCTGTTGTGCCCACCTCTGCCCCGGGACTGGGGCAGCATCAACAAAGAAGTTACACAGAGAGACACTGATTTCTCTCCCCGCAGGCCCGGATTCCTGCTGCTGCTCAGCAGAGGGGAGCAAACACATTGCTGAGCAAAGGAGTTTTCCACCCAGCTTCCTTCCTTTCTGCCCCCAGTCAGAGGGGGGACGAACTAACATGCTCCCCACCGTTATTCTCATTCTCCCAGTAAGGCCGACATGCCCCAGCTGAGGTCCGGCCGGCGCTGCCCCGAATCGGAGGCGATCTGGCAGGAGGGTGGCTCGGAAATAGGCAAGGAAAGGAAAGCGAGAGACAAACACGGGGAAGGGTGAAATACACCCCAAGGAGGAGGCAGGAGATGGAGCGGGGTTCCTTCCTCTGTCTTGGCCATCCTCATTCCCCCTCTCCGTCTGTGCGTCCCTGTCCAGGTTCCTTCGCTGTAACGGCTGCAATGAAGCTGCGGTGGCTCTGGTGATGCCCCTGCATCCCTCCTAGAACAGATGCGGTGTTCTTCTCTGCCCCCTCCATGGGCTTCTTGCTCTCCCTGCCTGCCCTGGGTGAAGGCAGCACCTCTAGCTTCCTCTTCTTGGCCCAGAGAGGGGAGAGCAGGCAGCCCCAGTGTGGGGGAGTGTTCATTGAATGCTATGTGTCATACGCCCTGTACAGTTAGCTGCTCAGATGGATTCTCATTTGTGCAGTTGGGGAGGCCGGGTGTTAGGGAGGCTGAGTGGGTTTTGTCCCCACAGATGCTGTGAAGTTTGACGGTGCCAGGTGCATAGCATTAGAATAACCCACTGTCCTGAGCAACCCTACAATAACACACCACCACACGTGGCCCTACAATAACCAACTGCCACACGCAGCCCTACGATAACAAACCTCCACACGTGGCCCTACGGCAACAAACCGCCACACGCAGCCCTACGATAACAAATCAACACGCACGGCCCTACGGCAACAAACCGCCACACGCAGCCCTACGATAACAAATCAACACGCACGGCCCTACAATAACAAACCACCACACGTGGCCCTACGACAACAAAGCACCACGTGCAGCCCTACGATAACAAACCGCCACACGCAGCCCTATGATAACAAACCGCCACACGCAGCCCTACAATAACAAATCAACACGCACGGCCCTATGGCAACAAACCGCCACACGCAGCCCTATGATAACAAACCGCCACGTGCAGCCCTACGATAACAAACCTCCACACGTGGCCCTACGACAACAAACCGCCACACGCAGCCCTATGATAACAAACCTCCACATGTGGCCCTACGATAACAAACCTCCACACGTGGCCCTACGGCAACAAACCGCCACACGCAGCCCTATGATAACAAACCGCCACGTGCAGCCCTACGATAACAAACCTCCACACGTGGCCCTACGGCAACAAACCTCCACATGTGGCCCTACGATAACAAACCTCCACACGTGGCCCTACGACAACAAACCGCCACACGCAGCCCTACGATAACAAATCAACACGCACGGCCCTACAATAACAAACCACCACACGTGGCCCTACGACAACAAAGCACCACGCTCAGGCCTACGATAACAAACCGCCGCACGTGGCCCTACGGTAACAAACCGCTGCACGTGGCCCTAGGGTAACAAACCGCCACACACGGCCCTACAATAACAAACCACCGCACGTGGCCCTACGATAACAAACCACCATGCACGGCCCTCTCTGGCTCGCCCAAGGCAGGGCTGCCAGGGCCTGTGAACAAAGCACCCGGGAGCAATGGCTGGAAGCTGATCCACAGCGGCCATCTCATCCCTGCGCCCTGTGCCACCGGCGCCAGCTGTTCGCTCTTTGTACCTGGCACCGGGAGACCGATCAGCCCCAGAGCACCAGTGAGGTAATTTTGCTGGTAACCAAATTCAGGAAGAAGAGAAGCTGTCCCCGCACCTGCCTCCAGCACCTCTGCCTCTGGCACCGGCGAGAGCAGAGACCCGGAGGCACTAATTAAATCCCATCACACTCGGGGACCAGCGAGACACTGATGACAGCCTCAGACAGAATTGCTGCTCCCAGGGAAACTGAGGCAGGGAGCAGGGAAGGGACTTGGCCCAGGTCCCACAGTGAGACTGTAGCAGAACCAAAAACAGGACCCCGATGCCCAGCTCTCCCCTACTCCCCAGCTCTAACCACTAGACATCACTGCCCTCCCTCAGCTGGGACTAGAACCCAGGAGTCCTGGCTCCTACTTCCCTCCCTACCTCCTTTTCTGTAATCTCTGAACCTCTCTCCATTAGAGTCACAACTCAAATGCCCCCAGCCACTCACCCAAATCCAACACTAGCCCATCCCCCCCACCCCCCCCACACACAGAGACACATGCAAGCATGCACATTCATGTATGCACACCCACACACACAGCCCCCCCCAGACACCCCCCCGACACACACAGAGATGCATGCAAGCACATACATTTATGTACATGCACCCCCCACCCACACACACGCTCACACAGAGACGCATACTCACACCCACACACACAGGCAGATACACACAGAGAGACACCCCCTCCCCCCCCCACACACACAGCTGGGGCCAGTTCTGACTGGGTCTCAGGCTGTGGCAGGAGCAGGAGACTTAAGGCAGGACAGCTGGGTTCTCTCTCTGCTCTGGGAGGGGAGTGGGGTCTAGTGGTTAGAGTGGAGGGAGGCTGGGAGCCAGGACACCTGGGTTCTCTCCCTGCTCCAGGAGGGGAGGGGAGGGTCCAGAGGCTAGAGCAGGGAGTGGGGGTTGGCTGGGAGCCCACTCAGGGGCTGGCTGAAGGATAATGGCCCCAGCCAGGAGAGGTTTCAAGGCTCCAGCCAGACTGGGCTGCTCCAGGGTAGGGCAGTGGGGGATGTGCCAAGGCCAGCTGAGAGCAGGGAGCCAGCCGCCCCCCCTGCCCCGCTGGCTTAGTCTGATTAGCACCTGCCAGCCCCATCCTACCGCAGGGGCCTAATCGGTGCGGGCAGAGCAGCACGCCGAGTCCTGATAAGAGCCTGGCAGTGGATGAGCTCTGGGCAGCATTGTCATCAGGGCCGGGGCTGCTTGGCATCTGCCCGCCTGCGGGACAGCTGCCCGCCTTCTAGCCCGTCTCGTGTGCCACGAGCTGGCAGAGAGCGAGAGGAGGGTGGGGGAGCGTTGGCTCATGGCTGCCCTGCTGCTGACCCCACACAGCATATGGAGACAGCTCGACAGGACTTCTGGGTTCTATACCCCCTCTGGGAGGGGAGCGGGGTCTAGTGGTTAGAGCAAGCAGGGCCTGGGAGCCAGGACACCTGTGTTCTATCCCCAGCTATGGGTGGGGAGTGGGGTCTAATGGTGAGAGTGGAGGGGGTTCTAGGAGTCAGGGCTCTTCCCACTCAGCCCTGGGCCCCTCCAACTCCCCTGGGAAGGAAGAGGCAGGATATTCTGTTATCCAACCTGGGGAGCTGCCGATGCCCCTCAATCCCAACCCACAGCCCCCTGCTATCCAAGCTCTGGGCTCCCTCTCCAGCTCTGCTGGTGCCCCTCAATCCTGACTTGCAGCCTCCTGCCAGCCCTGTGCTTCCGATGCCTCTCAATGGGGATCAGTGATTTAACACTGCACCCCTCTGGGGCTTGGAAGCAGCCGGCGCGCCCCAGCCCCTGCACCGGCGTCCTGCTGTCTAGAAGATTCACTTTTGTTTCAAAAAGCCCGATTGGCCTGGAGCCGACCTGGTGGCAACGAAAATCTCCAAGCCGTGACCCCCAAATGTGACTGATGCAGACATGAGGCTGCAGACAGCCTGGGATGATGGGCTAGGAGAGGTGTGAACGCACCTTGGGGAGCCTCCCAACACGTGTCTCGCACCCTTGTCCCTTTCACCAAATTACTCGGGTTGGAAACGTTTAAAACACCAAAGAAAAAACCCCACAGAAAAATGGACCAATTGGAATTCATTGGTTCAAATCCACTTGTCCTTCCAAACCGCCTTCGCTTTCATTAAAGAATCGCTCGGTAGCGTCGAGAGATACTCACAACGGGCAGGAAAGGCCAGAGGTTGCTGTGCTCCGCCCGGGGGAGCCCCGTGCCCGGTCTGGGGCGACGCACCTTGAGAAAGATGGAGGCAAATTGCAGAGGCCAGAGGAGAGTGACAAAAATGCTGAAGGGTTGGAAAACCCGCCCTGTGAGGAAAGACGGAAAGATCTGTCACAGCCAGTGCAGAGCATGGACGGCGGGTGGAGGTGGAGGGGGGCCGGGGGACAAAATCGATTTCAGTTGGATATCAGGCAAACCTCTCGAACTCATTCAGCTCCGGATGGGGTGGCCCAGGGCGGTTGTAGAGTTCCCGTCACTTGGGGTTTTAAGAACAGGTTGGACAAAGCCCTGTGAGGGAGGGTTTGGGTTTGCTGGGCCCTGTCGGGCCGGAGGCTGGCCTAGGTGACCTCTCGGAGCCCGCCAGCCCCTTGTTTCTAGGACTCTGTTACAAAAAAGATTTCCTTTGACCTGACGTTTTTTCCCAACTTTTTGATTCACCAAAAAATCATCGACAAATTTTGTTTGTTTTTCTCAGCCTTGCCAGAGCACTGAAAACACTGTGATTTGCCGGCTCCACCCAACAGAGCCAACGGGCCCCCCCATGCGGGACCCCGGTGCAGCCCAGAGCAGCACAATCCCGCTTGGAACATCGGCGTGATCTCCTGTGAGTGGCTTTTCCTCATGTGGGTGGAGTCTGTTTTGTGGGTGGAGCTCAAAAGAGCCCCACCCCTTTGGATCCCACTCACACCCCTATAGAGTTGGGAGCTGCCAGAGGTGTGAATGCTGGGAATGGTGCCAACATTGGGCGCAGCAGGGGCCTGGCGTATGACCGGTGCCCCCATGACCATGGCCCCAGAGTGAGAGCTCTGCACTTGAGGCTGGTACTCCGACTCGCCTTCCCAGGCCAGCTGGGCCCCACTCGGGGGGATAGGTCGTCGCTGGGAGCCGTGCTGTAGCTGTGAGGTCCTTGGGATCCAGAAGCCCAGGCCAGTTGCTCCTTGAGGCCTTGGCTGGGGTCTCTGCTCCCGTTCTAGTGGCAACCATCACAACCAAGGCACCTCCTGGACACGAAGAACTAGCCGGAGCTGGGTCACCAATCCCTCCCCAACAGGGCCCACCCGGCCAGAGCCCGATGGATGGTACCATGGGTCACAGCTTCTCCCTGTCCCCGCTATCCCACCAGGCACCGAGACAGAGCCCTCCCTGCCCCCAGCATCCCCACTCTGCTGGGCACCATTGCAGAGAGCCACCCTGCTCCCAGGCCCCCACCCACATGGCCTGGCCATTGTCCCTGGCGCTCAGTCACTCCATCTGCCGGAGCCAGCTCCGTGCCTGGCAGCATCACGTGGGATTTGTGTGGAGTCAGCACGCCCCAGCCCCATCCTCATGGCGACGGGCGGGGGGATGGCTGTCTGGTTTTGCTCCTCTCGCCCCTGTTGGGGGCTCGTTACATCTCCCATCCCCTGGACAGCATCGGTGCTGGTATCTGGGACCGGCCTGAGAAATGAGGGCGTGGAGAGGCTGTTAGGAGAACGAGAGCCTTGGCCTAGTGGTTAGAGCTGGGACTCTGGACTCCTGGGTTCTATCCCCGGCGCCAGGAGGGGTATGGGGTCTCGTGGTTAGAGCAGGGGGCTGGGAGCCGGGGGCAGATAGGAGCCAGGACTGCTGAGTTCTCTTGCCAGCCTCATGAGATCAAAAACCATGTGTCAGACTCTAAAAAACCCGGAAATTTTTTTCAGGCTATATTTTGTTGCTGGTCTGGCTTTTGCTTGCCTCCCCTGCCCATCCCCGGGGTGTGGGGGACAATTAGTGGTGCCCACTTACCCCAATTTATTGGGGATCTGACCCCAGCTGTAAGAACTCCCACCCCCATGTCTGCCCGGCCCCTGCCCAGGAGTTAATCCTGCCCTCATCCAGCCCCCAGCTTCTTAAAGAGCAGATTGGACAAACCCCTGTCAGGGATGGTCTAGATAACCCTTAGTCCTGCCATGAGTGCAGAGGACTGGACTAGACCTCTCGAGGTCCCTTCCCATGCCCATTGCTGAGATACAGCCACCTTTGGGGTGGGGTGCCAGGATCTTGATACAGGGATTTACACCAGGGTGCTGGTGATGAGAATCAGGCCTGATGCCTTTACAAGGGGCTCATGGACGCTTGTGTGAGGAGGGAGGCCAGGAAGATCCTCCCCGTTTTCTATGATTCTATGGTTCCCCTCTGCTCCTCCTGGGGCCACTTCTCTCTCCACCCCCGAGGCCTGCAGTAGGTTCTCCCCTTCCGCTTCCAGGCTGAGAGATCAGTTCCGGGGGCTCCTCACCCCCACCACCCCATTGCAGGTGGGTGCTGTGTGGGGGGAGGAGCAGAGATCCCGTCCTGTCCCCCTTGCTCACAGGAGGGGAGGGGGAAGTGGGGGGTAGCTGCCCTGAGCTGTGAAGCTCCATAGCTCCCTCCTGGGAGAACGGGTTGGGGTTGCTGAGGGGAGGGGGAAGGGGGGAGAGAGTTGCCCAGGCTGGCTGCTCAGCCCCAGAAGACCTGCAGGTGATCTTCTGAAGCCCCTCCCCAGAGGCTGCTGCACCTCAGTGGCCTCAGAGTATAAACAGCCCCCACACCTCACTGCAGAGGTGGCTGCAACTCACCGTAGGACGAGGGATCCCTGTGTAAACAGCCCCTGCGCCCCACCCCAGAGGTGACTGGATCTCAGCCTGGAGGGGTGCTGCACACTGCCAGTGTGGCTTGAATATAAGTGTTGGGGGGGAGAGATTGTCTCTCCTTAGCCTACAAGTCCACCCTTTTAACTGCCCCCTACTCCTCCCCGATAAATGGCAAACAAAGGATGGGGGGAGTAATAGCTCAGAGCATCTTGGAACCGGGTTCCCCGTAATTCCCCTCCCCCCCCTTGATGAAAGCCCAGGATTCCTTTGCCAAGCCCACCCCATTAGGCAGCTTCATCACAGTATTGGCAGCTTGCGCTGTAAATTTTTAATGCAAATAGCAAGCTCTGATCCCGGGAGAGACCCCGTCCATTACCCCCTCGGCAAGCCAGCGGGGCTAGCCCCGAGCCGGAGACTCCGTCAGAGAGGGCAGAAACCTGAGGCCTAGACAGCGTGGGACTCGGGGGGTGTGGGGATGCGCTGAGGGGAGTATTGGGGTGGAAGGTAGGAGCTATTTATCCAGGGGTTCCTTCACTTGGTGCTAAAATGCAGTCAGTTCTGGGGTGGGGCACAGGGGCTGTTTATACAGGGATCCCTCGCCCCGTGCTGACATGCACCCACCTCTGTGGTGGGGGATGGGGGCTAGGATCACTTGCCCATTGCTGAGATGCAGCCACCTCTGCGGTGGGGAACAGGGCCTGTTTATGCAGGGATTTACACCAGGGTGCCTGTGATGAGAATCAGGCCGAATGCCTTTACAAGGGGGTCGTGGACACTTGTGCAAGGAGGGGGGCCAGGAAGAGCCTCCTGTGGAGCAGGGAGTGACATATCCGGGGAACAGATCGTGGCGTGACCTGACAGAATCCCGGCTTTGCTGCGATTGGCTGATTTGTGCGTCCAAAATTGCATCACCTAAGCTTCTGCTATTGTGGGGCATTTGACTGAGCAAAGTGGGGCGGGGGGCAGCCATGGCGGATGGGGCAGGTCAGGGTGATGCTTCAGAGGCCCTACAAGAGACACAGTGTGACGAAGTGGGGATTTTCCCTTCTTACGTTGTATGTGAGTCTTACTGATTTGCATGAATGCAGTGTGTGCCTCAGTTTCCCTGTGTATTGCACCAATCTCTAGGTGGTGAGAATAAGCGTGTGTGACTTTTGTGGGGGTTGCTTCAACTGGCTGCATGGATGCTACAGCCACCCCTTTGTAACCTGAGACCCAGGAGGGGGATGCGACCAGGTGACTCTTGGTCTGGGAAGCGAGACAAAGACCGCTGGAGAAGCAACGGGCAGGGCAGGGGCCAGGCAGCTGGAAGCGACTCAGTCTCGGCTGGCTTGGGGCTCAGGGGGAGCCTGAGCCAAGATGGTCTTGGCTGAAAGACACTGATTTCTGTGCTAACAAGTTCTGCCCTACGCCGTGTTCCTGTTGACTAATAAACCTTCTGTTTTACCAGCTGGCTGAGAGTACGTCTTACTGCGGAGTTGGGGTGCAAGGCCCTCTGGCTTCTCCCGGAGCCCCAGCTGGGGAGACTCACTGCGGGAAGCACATGGTGTGGAAGCGGATGCTGAATGCTCTGAGGTGAGACCCAGGAAGGTTGAAGCTGTGTAAGCTTCTTGCCCTGGCGACAGTCTGCTCAGAGAGAGGAGGCTCCCCCAGAGTCCTGACTGGCTTTGTTTGGAGTAGTTCCAGAGCATCGCCCCGGTGACTCTGTGACAACTGGTGGCAACAGTGGGATAAACTCCACCCCGTGGACAGAGCATCCTGAAGTAAGTGACTGGGGAGCAGGTTACGAAGGGGCGGCCACAGCATCCAAACAGGCAGCTGGAGCAACCCCCACAAAAGTCACACATGCTTATTCCCACCACCTAGACATTGGTGCAATACACAGGGAAACTGAGGCACACACAGCATTCATGCAAAACAGTAAGACTCACATACAACATACCAAGGGAAAATCCCCACTTCGTCACACACAGGCCGAGAGACGCTTGTGCACTGTTCGGGTCTGTACAGCGCCCAGCACAACAGGGTCCTGGGCTGTGGCTGGGCTGCCAGTGCTACCATAATACACCTAATAAGTAATGGACAGCACCTAGCACAATGGGGGCCTGGTACCAGGCACTGTGGTAATACACATAAATAATAATAATTAATATAGTAGCCATGGGGGAAAGGCTCCCCTACAGCCCTATAGATGTCCTGTCCCCTGCTCACTCAGAGGGAGTTGCCCTAGGGCGAGGGCAGTACTTATACGTTCCTAAGTTCCCAGGCCAGAAGGGCCCATTGTGATCATCTTAGCCTGACCTCCTGCATAACACAGGCCACAGGACTTCCCCCAAATAATCCCGACCACAGATTTTACAGAAAACCATCCAATCTTGTTTTAAAAATGGTCAGTGATGGAGAATCCACCACAACCCTTGGCAAATTGTTCTGTAAGGTGTCAAAGTGGGAAACTGAGTCAGGAGTCCACCCAGTTAAGGCTTAATCAGGTTCCATTTTTATTTAGAAAGTTTCAGACCGAATCATCATCACTTATAATTTCTGAGCATATGTTTATGCCGGACAATAAACAGAAGACAGAACAGGTAGGGACCCAAGTTCCAGCGTACCGAGAAACTCGCCTGCATCTCATGATGGTCGTCTCCATCTCTGGCTTCTGGTGGCTCCTTCAGCCTCGTTCCACCTGGTCCAGTATTTCTCCAACTTGGGGCCTCGTCACTTGATTTTGATACCTTTTCACTTTCCATATTCTTAGCTTTTCTCCCATCAGAGTTAAGCATGGTGTCTTACCTAACGCCGCATAAAATGCCCACACAAGCTTCAGTGTACATCCCTTTTGCTCTTTGCTTATGTCATAACATCTTCATGTCATCTCACTCCTCCTCCTACCTTCTCCGCGTGGGGACTTTCACCGTTATGTTTTGTGTGTTTGATCGGGTTGGTTAACTTCCTTTTCTCTAAATCCTCCAACATTAGGGTTGCCAGGCGTCCGGTTTCCAGCCGGAATGCCCGGTCAAAAAGGGAGCCTGGCGGCTCCGATCGGCACTGCCAACCAGGCCGTTAAAAGTCCAGTCAGTGGCACAGCGAGGACCCGGGGCTAAGGCAGGCTCCCTGCCTGCCCTGGCTCCGCGCAGCTCCTGGAAGCGGCCACCAGGTCCTTGCAGCCCCTAGACGCATGGGCAATCATGGCCGGCTCCGCAGCTCCCATTGGCGGGGAACCGGCGACCAATGGGAGCTGCCAGGGTGGCTCCTGCAGGTGTGAAGGCAGCATGCGGAGCCTCCCTGACCGCCCATGTGTCTAGGGGCTGCAGGGACCTGGCGGCCACTTCCTGGGAAAGTGCCGCTGGGAACCTGCATTCTGAACCCCCCCCGCTCCCCACCACTCTGCCCCAGCCCAGAGCCCCCTCCTATTCCCCTAACCCCTCATCCCTGGCCCCACCCCAGAGCCCACACCCCCAGCCGGAGCCCTCACCCCCCCTGTACCCCAACCCCCTATCCCCGCCTCCTCCTGTACCCCAAACCCCTCATCCCCAGCCCCACCCCAGAGTCCACACCCCCAGCAAAGCCCACATCCCCTCCCACATTCTGAACCCCTTGGCCACAACCTGGAGCCCGCTGCTGCACCCCAAACCCCTCATCCCCAGCTGTACCCCTGAACCTGCACCTCCAGCCCGAGTCCTCACTCCCCCCCGAACCCCAACTCCCTGCCCTAGCCTGGAGCCCTCTCCTGTACCCTGAACCCCTCATTTCTGAGCCCACCCGGAACCCACACCTCCCCAGCCCAGAGCCCATACCCCACCCCGCACCTCAACCCCCTGCCCCATCCTGAAGCCCTCTCCTACTCCCTAAACCCCTCATCCTCAGCCTCACCCCAAAGCCCTCACCCACAGCCAGAGCCCTCACCCTCCTCCCGCACCCCAACCCCCTGGTCCAGCCCGGTGAAAGTGAGTGAGGGTGGGGGAGAGCGAGCGACAGATGGAGGGGGGATGGAGCGCGCAGGGGCAGGGCCTCAGAGAAGGGGTTGGGCAGGGGCAGGGCCTCAGAGAAGGGGCTGGGCAGGGGCGCTCGGTTTTGTGCGATTAGAAAGTTGGCAACCCTCTCCAACACAATAACAGACGTCCCCTTTGTCCTGTCAGCTGTAAGCATGATCTAAACCCGGCTAAGGAAGAGAAAGAGATTGGTACAACAAAGCATATGTCAAAGCTAGACCAAGGCTGGGCATAAGTATTCCCCCTCCAAACTCATTTATTATCCATATTTATAACCGAGTAGATTAAACGAATAAAGCACGGCCACTCCAAACTGGTCCTTCACCCTTATTTTTTATTTGAATAAGAGAGATAACGGGGAACACGGTGACCTTTAATGTCAACATTTCTCATCTTCTCCAAACCTGGGTTTTCAGGGTTTTGCTGGGTTTTGGGTTTTGCTCCAAGTTCTAAGGTCACACTTGTAAATGATTGAAAGGCCTCGTTAGTCATTTTGCCTGTTGCATTTTGGGGGCTGCTTTTTCAGCTTAGGGCCTTCTGGAAAGGGCAGTCATGCGTCACCAATCTATTAGAAATAGGGTGACCAGATGTCCCGATTTTATAGGGACAGTGCTGATATTTGGGGCTTTGTCTTATATAGGCACCTATTACCCCCCACCCCCATCCCGATTTTTCACGCTTGCTGTCTGGTCACGCTAATTGGAAATTATCTGAGGGTGTCAACAAGCATGCGGACAAACGTGATCCAGTGGATACAGTGTACTTGGACTTTGAGAAAGCCTTTGCCAAGGTCTCTCCCCAAAGCCTGTTAAGCAAAGTAAGCCATCATGGGATAAGAGGGAAGGTGCTCTCATGGATCAGCAACTGATTAAAAGAAGGAAACAAAGGGTAGGAAGAAATGGTCAGCTTTCACAATGAAAAGTGGTAAATAAATGACCCCATCCAAGGATCTGTACTGGGACTTGTGCTGTACAGCATAGTCACAAATGATCTGGAAAAAGGGGTAAACTGTAAGGTGGCAAAGTTTGCAGACAATATTAAATTACGCAAGATAGTTAAGTCCAAAGCTGAGTGTGAAGAGCTACAAAGGGATCTCACAAACCTGAGTGCCTGAGCGACAAAATGGCAGCTGAAATTCAGTGTTCATCAGTGCAAAGCAACACACAGGGGAAAACATCATCCCAACTGTTCATACAAAGTGAGGGGGTCTAAATTAGCTGTTCCCACTCCAGGAAGAGATCGTGGAGGCGTTGTGGAGAGTTCTCTGAAAACATCCACTCAACGTGCAGCGGCCCTCAAAGAAGCGGAGAGAATGTTGGGAATCATTAAGAAAGGGATAGATAAGAAGACAGGAAACAGCGTAATGCCGCTATATAAATCCATGGTGCGCCCACATCTTGAATACTGGGTGCAGTTCTATTGGCCCCCATCTCCAAAAAGATATATTAGAATTGGAAAAAGTGCAGAGAAGGGCAACAAAAATGATCAGGGCATGGAACTGCTTCCGTGTGAGGAGAGAGTAGAAAGACTAGACAGTTCGCTTAGAAAAGAGATGTCTAAGGGGGGCTCTGACAGAGGCCTATAAAACCATGACTGGTGCGGAGAAAGTGACTCGGGAAGTGTTATTGACCCCTTCACATAACGCCAGAACCAGGGGTCACCCAATGAAATTAACAGGCAGCAGGTTCAAAACAAACATAAGGAAGTATTTCTTCACACAACACACAGCCAACCTGTGGAACTTATTGCCAGGGGATGTTGTGAAGGTTACAAGTATAACTGGGGTCAAGAAAGAATTAGGTAAGTTCCTGGAGAATTGGTCTATCGATGGCTATTAGCCAAGATGGTCAGGGACCCAGCCCCATGCTCTGGGTGTCCCTAAACCTCCAACTACCAGAAGCTGCAACTGGACGACAGGGAATGGATCACTCGATAACTGCCCCGTTCTGTTCATTCCCTCTGAAGCATCTGGCACCGGCCACTGTCAGAAGGCAGGATACTGGACTGGATGACCCAATGGGCTGACCCAGTGTACGAAAGCTCATGCTCAAATAAATTGGTTAGTCTCTAAGGTGCCACAAGTACTCCTTTTCTTTTTACAATCCATTGTTCCCCAACAATTCCAATGGCTAACTACTCTCACTGTTAAAAATGTTCACCTAATTTCCAGTCTGAATTTGTCTGGCTTCGACATTCAGCCGCTGGATCGTGTTAAACCTTTCTCTGCTGCACTGAAGAGCCCATTGTTAAATATTTCTCCCCCATGTAGGTACTTACAGACGGGGATCAAGTCACTCCTTAATTTTCTCATTGTTAAGATGAATAGATTGAGCTCCTATCACTATGACCCATATTTTCCAGTCCTTTCATCATTCTTGTGGCTCTTCAGTGACCCCTCTCCAATTTATCAGCATCCTTCTTGAATTGTGGGTGCAGAACTGGACACAGGAATCCAGCAGTGGTTGCACCAGCGCCAAAATCAGAGGTAAAATAACCTCTCAACTCCTTGAGATTCCCCTGTTTATGTATCCCCGGATTGCATTAGCCCTTTTGGCCACAGCATCACATTGGGAGTCATGTTCAGCTGATTGTCCACCATGACCCCCAAATCTTTTTCAGAGTCCCTGCATCCCAGGGTAGAGTCCCCCGTCCTGTAAGTACAGCCGACAGTCTGTGTTCCTAGATGTACATTTACATTTAGCCATATTAAAACACAGATTGTTTTGTTTGATCCCAGCTTCCCAATGAACCAGATCACTTTGTATCCGTGACCAGTTCTCTTTGTTATTTACCATTCCCTCCATTTTTGTGTCATCTGCAAATTTCATCAGTGATGATTTTATATTTTCTTCCATGTCATTAATAAAAACATTAAATAGCATAGGGCTAAGAACAGATCCCTGTGGGACCCCCTAGAAACACACCCACTGGATGATGATTCCCCATTTACAGTTACATTTTGAGACCTATCAGTTAGCCAGCTTTTAGTACGTTTAATGTATGCCATGTTAATTTTACATCATTCTAGCTTTTAACCATAATGTCATGCACTACCAAGTCACCTGGCTTACAGAGGTCTATTACGTCAACACTATTGCCTTTATCAACCAAATGTGTAATCTCGTCAAAAAAGATACCAACTTAGTTTGACAGGATCTATTTTCCATAAACTTATGTTGATTGACATTAATTATATTACCCTCCTTTACTTGTTTATTAATCGAATCCTGTATCAGCTGCTCCATTATCTTGCCTGGGATCCATGTCAGGCTGACAGGTCTGTAATTACTGAGGTCATTCCATTCACCCTTTTAAAATACTGGCACAACACTAGCTTTTTTTTCAGCCTTCTGGAACTTCTCCAGGGTTCCAAGACTTACTGAAAATCAACTTTACCTGTTCAGCAAGCTCCTCAGCCAGCTCTTTTAAAACTCTTGCATGCAAGTTATCCACACCTGCTGATTTAAAAATGTCTAACTTTAGTAGGTTCTGTTTAACATCCTCCTGAGATACTAGTGCAAAGGAAAGAGTGTTATCATATGATATGACTACATCTTCTATTTTTCCCAAATATGGAACAGAAATATTTAGTGAATGTTTCAGCCTTTTCTGCATTATTATTGACAATTCTACCATGTCCATCTAGTAATGGACCAATACCATTGTTAGGATTCTTTTTGTTCCTAATATATTTTTTTAAAAACTTTTTCTTATTGTCCTTAACACTGCTGGCCATAGAGTGAGTCCCTTTGCTTCCCTTATCACTTTTCTACAATTCCTAGTTTCTGATTTATATTCATTACTAGCAACTTTCCCTTTCTTCCACTTGGTATATATTATTTTTTATAGCTGCCTTTATATTCCTGCTAAACCAGGTCTTTTTTTTTAACCAACACAACCATCTTCCTCAATTGTGGGATTCAGAGTAGCAGCCATGTCAGTCTGTATCCGCAAAAAGAACAGGAGTACTTGTGGCACCTTAGAGACTAACAAATTTATTTGAACATAAGGTTTCATGAGCTGTAGCTCACGAAAGCTTATGCTCAAATAAATTTGTTAGTCTCTAACGTGCCAATTGTGGGATTGTGGCTTTTGGGGCATTTCATAAACAATTTCCTATTATCATTCAAAATTTTCTGACTAAATTCTTCCCCCCAACTGATTTGGCTCATTTGTCTTCAGCTTTGTGAAATTGGCCTTTTAAAAGCACCATGTTCTGGATATCATATAAATGTGATCAAGTCAAGCTTGTACCTAAGCTATCATTAATTTTTAGTTCTGCGAGCCAGTCCTCTTCGTCCGCGAGGACAAGGCCCAATACAGAATTCATCCGTGTTGGCTGGAACACTTTTTGAGTTAGGAAATTGTCATCTGTAATGTTTAGAAATTCCAAGGATGCTCTAGTACTGGCAGAATGAGACTTCCAGCATGTGTCCCTCAATCTGAAGTCCCCCAGGATCACATAGCCTTTTCCCTACACCTTGTAGGTGTGGAAGGAGACGGTGTGAACTGGTCTGTAGCAGACACCAACTAATGGCCCCTCTTGTGTGCTGTTAGGACATTGAGCCATAAGCCTTCGGGAGCATTTTCTTCCGAGTTATCGGTGACGTAGAACCAGGTAATGCCGGTTTTGCCAGAGAGTGCCTCTCCCCCTCCCCTTTCGCCCCCTCCATCCTTCCTAAATCAGCTGATTTTAACATTCCCACCCTGGGACTCGCCCCTAGAGGTTTCAGTAATAGGAACTAGATCGACTGTATGCTAATAAATGAGCAATTCTCATTCCTCTTGTTTGTTACCCAGGCTCCTAGCCTTGGTGCACAGGCAAGTCAAGAACTGCGTCACTTTGTGTCCTTTGGTTCCTTTGGTACCGATGATTCAGCAGTATATAAGTCTCCCCCCCACACACACACACCCCCAGGGCACTGCGTCATCAGCACCTCCTGGATTCACTACACGGAAAGTTCCCCCACCTCTGCCCAGCCAGGCAGCCAGACTGAGATACTGAGCTAAGCCCAAAGGGTAATTAATTAAGTGGGGGCCATGGTGGAAGCCTGGAGCTGACCCTGTCCTGGCTCAGTAGTGAGGGGCCTGGCTGATGCAGGGACTGGTGATCTCCAATGTCACTTCCCCAGGCAGGCGCTAGGGGGCGCTGTGCTATGCAGAGGGGGGTGTCAGGTTGGCACTAGGGGGTGCTGTGATGCAGGAAGTGGAGTGGGGACTCCATAGGGGGTGCTGTCATGGCCTGACCCCACCCACCTCACACCGCCCCATTGCTGTCTGTAGCTTCAAATCCAGACTCCAGCAAGAGACTGTTGAATTGGAATTCATTTGCAAATTGGATACAATTAACTTAGGCTTGAATAGAGACTGGGAGTGGCTAAGTCATTATGCAAGGTAACCTATTTCCCCTTGTTTTTTCCTACCCCCGCCCTCCCCCAGACGTTCTTGTTAAACACTGGATTTGTGCTGGAAATGGCCCACCTTGATTATCATACACATTGTAAGGAGAGTGGTCACTTTAGATAAGCTATTACCAACAGCAGAGTGGGTTTGTGTGTGTGTGTGGGGGGGAGAAAACCTGGATTTGTGCTGGAAATGGCCTAACTTGATCATCATACACATTGTAAGGAGAGTGATCACTTTAGATAAGCTATTAACAGCAGGAGAGTGGGGTGGGGGGAGGTATTTTTTCATACTTTGTGTGTATAAAAAGATCTTCTACACTTTCCACAGTATGCATCCGATGAAGTGAGCTGTAGCTTACGAAAGCTTATGCTCAAATAAATTGGTTAGTCTATAAGGTGCCACAAGTACTCCTTTTCTTTTTGCGAATACAGACTGACACAGCTGTTACTCTGAAACCTGTAGCTGAGATGCAATCCCTGGGCACTGATGGTTATTAATGATCGCATGCAAAATTCAGGGACCTGCCACGCCAGGTAGACCCTCCTGTAAGACGGGTCCCTCCTGTAGGATGCAGGATTGTCCCTTACTTTCTGTCTGAAGCTGTGTATCTGTTAATCAGCTGCTGCACCCCACCCCAGAGGTGGCTGCACCTTAGCTGTGGGCAACAGCTGTATAAAGAGCCCCGCTGCGCCACCCCAGAGGTGGCTGCACATCAGCACCAGGCAAACAGTCCTGCTCTACACATATTTTATTATGCCTGAGGGGGGCTAGTTCGTCTGTTCACCATTGGAGTAGAGAGATCAGAAAAGGATAGATAAATATATACAAGGGTGTGAATAGATGGTGGGGGGCAGGGACGGATGGATGGGTGTGTAGGAGGTGGACGGGAGCGTGTTGGATGGGTGCAGATTTGGATCTGGCTCCCTTTATGCCCAGCCCCCCAGCTCAGAGATGGTGGGGGTGCAGATAAGCTCTTCCTCCCCCCACACACACACATATGGATCAGAGCCAGGCCCAATGCTCCCCCTTCCCATCTCTGCCTGGCAGCCCCCTCTCCCCCCTTCCCCCCAGCCAAACCAGCCTGCCTTTCTGGGAAATCGGCTAGGCCAGCAGCGCCCCCAGCAGCCCCCCCACCAGCTGGCTCCAGTGCAGCGTCCCCAGGCAGATCTAATATCTAATGCACCACCCCCCCGCCCCCGCTTCCCGTAAATCACTTGTCTCTGGACAGCGCGGGGTTTTACAATGCAGTACAGCGGGGGGAGGGGGCAGCCCCATGCTGGGGAGGGGGCTTGATGGATGGGGCTATTACTCCACTAGCGACAAGGGGGGAGGCTACTGGGGGGATGGCTTGATTGAAGGGTTTAATTAAAAATAATAGAGACATCTCCTGGAGCTTTCAGCTCCCCCTACCCCCCCGCCCACTGCTTCCTCGACCACCAACTCTCCTCCTCCCCCAACCACTAACCCCCCCCAGCAACTAGCCCCTCTGCTGCTTCCTTGGCCACTGACCCTCCCCCAGACACTAACCCTCCCCCCACACTCCTCCAGCCATAAACCTTCCTCCCACTCCACCGACACCCCACCCCCCATCCCCACCCACTAACACCCTTGCTCTCTTAGGCCCTAACCTTCCTCCTCCCCCCATGACTCTCCCAGCCATTAACCCTCCCCACCACTGCTCCCTTGGCCACCGACCCTCCCCCATCCCCAGCCCCTAACCCCCTTCCCCCATTCGCACCACTTTGGTTTTGGGGGTTTTCTTATTATGGGCTTGTTACTAGGCTGGAAGTCAACAAATGCTGATGCGCGTGTACCTGGGACTGCTGCCGTGACGTGGGCACTGAAAGCTCTGGTGGTACAGCAAGATCACCAGTGCCAGTCATAAACTGGCTAGACCATCAGACCCCCCTAAGCACCTGGCCAGAGACCGAGCCAGGTGGTGCTCAGCTTGCCAGGGGGCCATGTCTCTCGGGGCTTTGCCAGGATGATGCCACCGGCTATAGGATTTCACCCAGTTACCCCTGTATTGAGCCCCACAATTTGTATTTGACTAATGCACCTGCACTCGGGATTTGAAGACTCAAGCGATGGCGAATCCACCCTTTCCCTGGGCGTTTTGACTCCATCGGCCACGACACAGACAGACCACACCCGCCTGGCATTGGTCAGGCAAGCGACGTGACTTCTGCTTTTGTGCTTGACTGTTTGTTTCATTCCCTCATCCTCCCTTCCACACCCGGTTTGTTGTGTCCTGTCTGACACCGAGATTGGGAGTTCTCTGGGGCAGGGACCCTGTCCATACAGCACTTCGCATCTTGGGGCCCCAATCCTTGATGGACTCATTTTTTAAGACGTGTGCTGCAAACGCATCCAGAGAACACCCTATGAGGTGCAGTCTCAGGTGCCGTGGGACAGTGTTTCTCAAAAGGTGGGTCACGACCCCAAGGGGGGCATGAAAGGCAATTGAGGGGGTCGTGAGGGGTTGAAAATGTTATCACAATCTGAAGCAAACACAGTCTGGCTACCTGTGACGGGGTGTACCAACCCCACGCGGGTGGGCAAGGGTTAAGGAGTTGCTCTGGATGCAGGAAGCCATGCCCCCTCCCTCTGCTGAGCATGCTCCCCATGGAAGGAGGGTTCAAAAGGGCTCAGCTCAGTCTGGGCAGATTGAGCAGGGGAGCAGTTGGGTGCTGCAGCCTTCTGCAGAGAAGCCACCGGGGCTCCAAGAAGCCAGGACTGGGCCTTACAGCAGGTCTCTCAATTGTGGGAGGCAGAGCCAAGGATGAGGAATCACTGAAGAGAGAGGAAGATGCTCCGGGGAGTGACCCAAGAGGGCTCCAAGGGGAACCCCAAGATAGACCCTTGGTGCAGACAGAGGAACAGAAGTGGGATAGGAAGTGACCCAGAGAACGGGCTTAAGGGTGCATGCCCCTAGACCACGTATTGGGACCATTGTTTGAAGGACCCTAGGTTAGAACCTGATGGAGCAGGGTGGGCCCGGGCTCCCCTACTCCCAGCCATGGACTCCAGCTGCTAGGCAAGACAGCCACAGATTCTTGCTACTGGGTGACACTGTCACTGATTCTAGCCACTAGGCAAGGCGACCACTGACTCTCACCACAGGGCGATATAGCCCGGAGTGTCACCACCATGCAGTACTATCGGCCTTGGACACAAAACCCTGTGACATTCCCCCACTTCCTACACACCCTGACCCTTCAAGGTAAGTATTGTCCATCAATGTCTCAAAACACCCACAAAGAAATTATCCAGGCTGATCATTGTTACTCTGTTAATACACTTTTTTCCTCTTACTTCTATAGTAAATGTATGGGCAGGTCATGAAAATTCTTAACTTTGAATAAGAGAGAACACTGGTCTAGGGTGTCTGTAAGGAGAACATTATGTTAAGATAGACAAATCAGTAAGGCCAGTTGTTGTGTTGGCCCTAGAAGATAAACGGGAAGAAATGAATCTTGATCATATGGGAAGCCCAGGAGTTATTAGAAAGTCAGAGCAACTTACATCGGGCTAATTGTTATTGCAGAGTGCGGATGTGCATTGATCAATGCCATTTAAATGAAGCCACCAGGCATGAATATCGTCTGACGAAGACCCTTGAAGGAGCAGCAGGTCAAAACCACTCTCCGTTACTAGCTGTCTTTTGGCAAGTGGCTGGAGATAAGGCAACCTCTGAGTGAGTGGCTTTGAATGCCCCATTTGGCTGGCATTGATGGATGTGAGTGCCATTTGGTGTGAGCTGTGCCCTGGCGGCATTTCAGAGAGTGATGGTGGGGGTCATGTAAGGATTTACAAGGTGAAGGAGTTAGAAAGGGAGGTGTTTTCATTTGGGTTAAGGATCTCAAAGAAAATGATGTTATGGACATTTTCTTTTCCAGCTGGCAAAGGGAACTTCAAAAGAATGAACCATACTGGTCTAATCCAGCTTTTCCAAAAAGTTTAGAAACCAGGAAAATGAAACCACTAGTCCAAGCCCAGTACATGTTTTTAAAGACCTACCCATCCTAATTTATACATCTCTCGTGTCTTCTCCCCCTATGGCTCCCCCTTCACACCTCACCTTTTGAAGTACATCTTTCTGCAGGTGATCCTCTCTCTTCCATTCTTTCCATCAAGAGTGAAATAGTTAACAGTGCTGAGATGTACAGTATCACAACGACAGGCTTCAGAGTGGCAGCCGTGTTAGTCTGTATTCGCAAAAAGAACAGGAGGACTTGTGGTACCTTAGAGACTAACCAATTTATTTGGGCATAAGCTTTCGTGAGCTACAGCTCACTTCATCGGATGCATTCAGTTAACACCCACTGAAATGAATGGAGAAATTCATTCCTTAGTGTTGTTGTTTCAGGCTCTCTTCAAATGCAGGCAGTCAATGCACCAGTCACATTCCCTTCACATTTTGAAGGTTTTCTTCTCAACCATAACAGCTAGAGACTTTTTAAAAATGAAAGCTGAAATTCTGGAGAATATTCGAGAGGTCTGTCTGCTCCAAACCCTCTTCTCCCTTCCGAGAGGGCTCCCCACACGTTGAGCAGTGCTGGTCCAGCCAAAGCAGTCTTATACTGGGCATGAATTGAGCAAAGATGGCCTAGTTACTGAATGAGATTAAACAGGCAATAGCTGAAATGCCCACTTCATATCTCAAAGTCAAGCTACAAAGATTTGTAATATTGATAAGCTAGTTGGAAAAATCCATTCCAAATCTAATTCCCTTAAGTGAATTGATAGACAAGTGATAAGTCTCTTGGAGGACAAAATATTCTTTCTTTCTTTCTTTCTTTCTTTCTTTCTTTCTTTCTTTCTTTCTTCAGTTAATTAGAATTTAGCTTTCAAAACGAACTTTTCTTACTTCAAAATGTTTTTTTAAACATCTAGTGGAAAATTTGGAAAGTGAAGATCAGATGATTGCAATAAATAAATAAATAACCCCCCCAAACAAAGAAACAAAAATATCCAATAGACTGAAAATCTCATTTGAATTGGTTAAAAATTCCTGGAGATTTTTTTTGGGGGGGGATGAGGGGAGTTCGTTTGCTATTTTCCAGCCAGATGCTGAAACACCATCCAACCCATCAGTAACATATGATCCAGCCATCTCTCATGATTGTATCATCAGTCTCACAATATTTGGTGCTTGGTGGAAGTACACTTGGTGGAATTATATAAGACTCTCAGAGAGGAAGGACGGTCCAGTGGTTAGAGCGTTAGAGTTAGGAAGCCCAGATTCAGTTCTCTGCACGGGTGCTGACTTTCCAAAGTGCTTGGGGGTGGTAGGCCCTGCCCTGCCCTGCCTCTTCCCTCCCAGTTCCACATCCTCCTTCCAGCCTCCTGCATGCTGCAAAATAGCTAACCGTGAAAGACGCTGATCCATGGGGCCTTCCAGCAAGTGTGAGGTGCTCGGGGGAGGGAGACCTGAGAGGGGGGCTGCTGGTGGGTGCTCAGTACCCACCATTTTTCCCCTGTGGGTGCTCCAGACCCGGTTCCCTGCTTTGCCACAGACTTCCTGTGTGACTTTGGGCAAGTCACTTAGCCTCTCTGTGCCTCAGTTTCCCAACTGGACAATGGGGATAATAGCATTGCCCTGGCTCACAGCAATGTTATGAGGTTAAATGCATTAAAGACTATGGGTGCGCCTGTTCCCTGGAGAGAGCTCTGATCTGAGGGCTGTGGTTCAAATGCAGCCATGTGGATGTTTGGCTGGGGATGACTCAGAGTGTGTGGCCAGAAGGGACCGTGGTAATCATCTAGCCTGGTCTCCTGCACGTCACAGGTCACACAACCTCACCTCCCACTCCTGGAATAGACCCAGAACCTCTGGCAGAGTTACTGATGTCCTCAAATCCTGATTTAAAGACTTCCAGTTACAGAGAATCCACCATTTACGCTAGTTCAAACCAGCAAGTGCTCCCCGCCCCCCACCACTGCAGAGGAAGTGAAAAGCCCCCAGGGTCTCTGCCAGTCTGACCTGGGGGGAAATCCCTTCCCAACCCCAGAGTTAGACTCTGAGCACATGGGCAAGACCCCCCAGCCAGACACCTGGGAAAGAATACTCTGTAGTAACTCAGAGCCCTCCCCAGCTAGTGTCCCATCTCTGGGCATTGGAGACACTTGTTCATAGCAGCTGCAGATGGGCCACATGCCATCATAGGCCATCCCACCATCCCATCCCCTCCAGAAACTTCTCAAGCTCAGACTTGAAGTCAGTTTGTTTTTTGCCCCCAACGGCTTCCCTTGGGAGGCTGCTCCAGAACTTCCCTCCTCCGCTGGTTAGAAACTTTCATCTCATTTCAAGCCTAAACTTGTTGCTGGCCAATTTCTAGCCATTTGTTCTTGTGCCAAGATTGGCCCTTAACTGAAATAACTTCTCCCCCGCCCCGGTGTTCGTCTCTCTGATGTATTTATAGAGAGCAATCAGATCGCCTCAGCCTTCGTGATAGGGACTTTGTGACTCAGTTCTGGGTAGGGAAAGATTCCTGGATCTAAGCCCCACAGAGCCAGAAATGAATTTGGATCTCGACACGGAGCTAGGACCCCCCCACCCCCAGATCTGAACACCCGACAACTTGCGGGGGAGGGGAAGGCTTGGCTCTGGGCTGGGACTTTGGGAACTGGTCTGTCCAGACGTAGAGCCAGACTCTGAAGTACCAAGGATTTGGACGCTCATTCAGCTAGGGATCTGTGCCCCAGAACAGAGCACCCCAGAAATTGGGGGGAGGGGGGAGAGAATTTATAGATTCTAACCCCAAAGCTAGTCTGAGCCCAGTTTAGTACCAGCCACCAGGGTGCCCTGAATTGATTCCTGTCTGACCTAGAGCAGATCTTTGAGGAAAAGAGCCCATCTGAATTTAGAAATTGTCCAGGATGGGAAACCCACTGGGGCCCTTAGAAAATTGTTCCACCGTGTGACTGGGGATCTGGACTTCGCAGCTTGGTTCCAACCTCTGAAGCAGAGGTGAGAGTTGGAACCAGAACCTCAGAGCCCTTCATGGGTCGGGTCTGAAGTCAGCAGCTCAAGCCCTTCTGTGAATGGGACAGACGCTTCCCCACCCCGCCCTCGGTGACATGAAATGAAATTAGCCACTTCCCCCCATGCCCAACGCCCCGCTCTGATCTCGCTTTTCTGAGCTAACCTTTCCCCAGCATCACCAGTTATTACAGCTGACCCCATGCAAAGCATCCCCAAAGCCTGCCCCCTGGTGGCAGAGCTGGGAACTTAACTGCAGTCTCCTGGGTCCCAACCCATTGCCTTAACCTCAAGGCAGGCCAGCCAGCCACCTACTCCTGCTGGGAGCTGGCCTGAGAACTCACCAACTCACTGACCAGCCAAACCCATCAGGTCAGATACATCCCTGGAGTCCCTGTGGCCATCATGCAGGAGCAGGGGGCGGGGGTTGGGATTCAGCACTCCTGGGTTCTGTCCCCAACTCTGGGTGGCGAACGGGAGTCAGGATTCCTGCCTCTGTGCCTTGACCAAGTCGCTCCCCCGTGCCTCAGTTTCCCCCACACTGAGCTCCTCCTGGTGCTGAGGGACTTGTGAGTTATCATTTGTCAAGTGCTTTGGGACTCATGTGGCGCCCTTGGCATTGGGTGCTGACTCCCCATTAGCACTTTGCTGGTCTGATTCCCTCCAGTAGGGGGGCAGCAATCACACACACACACACACACACACACACACACACACACACACAGAGGGATGGCTTTTCTCTGCTGTCTCTTTCGCCTACTGACAAACCAGATCCCCATCAGGACTCACAGCAGCGCTGACCAGGCCTGGGATCGGGGCCCCGGCCTCTGGGTGCCAGGGACGGCCCCCCCAGGCATGGCCACTGGCGGGTGGCCCTGAATTCCCAGCAGCGAAGGATAAGGAGGGATGGGCTGAGAGCAGAACCGTAACTTAGCTTCAGGGCACCAATAAACCTGACCCTGCAACTGACCTCTCCCTTCCGCAGCATGGGAACCTCTGGCTCTGCTCAATGGGCTCATTTTAGCCCAGTTTACAGTGGCCGGGACCAGCTGCTTTGGAGGCAGGAGCTTTGCAAGGATCTGCACAGTCTGCCCTGAAGGGAAATTTCCACCCAAGCCCCAGGAGTTAGAGGAAGACTCAGGTTCCTCCAGGACTCTCTGGATCCTACTTTTAAGCTGTTCTGAGTCTGGACAAGCCCCAGAGAAATGGCCCAAGTTTTTCAGAATCTGTCTCAGCGTTTGTGCTCCAGAGAAAGAACAGAGGGGCCAGTGTTTAGAGCAATAACCTACCGCTTGGGAGACCTGGAGTCGATTCCTTGCTTTGCTGCAACCTGCCTGGGCAAGTCAATTAATCTCTCTGGGCCTCAGTTTCCTCCGCTGGGGTGGAGGTGGTTTCCCCACTGTGTACGCGGTGGGGAGAGCAAGACTGGAGATCTGCATCCGGTTCTGGTGTCTGCCTTTTAAAAAGGCTGTTCCAAACAGGGTGAGGGAGCAGAAAAGAGCCACCAAACTGATCCCAGGGCTGGAAAACAGGCCTGCCTGGGAGAGACTTTAAAGAGCTCAAGCTGTTTAGCTGCTCAGAAAGAAGCTGGAGAGGTGACTTGATTACAGCAGCTAAGTACCTTCATGGGGAGAAAATACCTGGTGCTAAAGGGCTCTTGAATCCAGCTGAGAATGGCAAAACGAGAACCAGCAGCCGGAAGCTGAAGCCAGACTCCTTCCAACTGGAAATAACGCGCTGGCTTTTCACAGGGTGGGTGATTAACCATTGGAACGACCCCTGCAAGGGAGAGGGGTGGCTTCTCCATCCCTTCAAGTCTCCAAATCCAGATGGACTGCCTTTCTGGGAGGTTGGGTTAGCCACACACAAGCCACTGGGCTCAGCACAGAGGACTGGGGGCCCTTCCTTGGCCTGTGATAGACAGGGGGTCAGGCCTTGGAATCTACAGCTCCCCCCACCCCCACAAATCTGTCCAAAGGGGCTGAGACCCCTGGCCACCAGGGGCTGCTGGGCGGATAAATGCATTATGGGTGCTTTGCTACTATGGTATGAGGAAGGAGTTCCCAGTGGTTAGGGCACCAGCCAGAGACTGGGGTTCATTTCCCTGCTCTGCCACAGTCTTGCTGCATGACGTTGGACCAGTCATTTAGCCTCTCCGTGCCTCAGTTTCCCCACCTGAGCCGGAGAGATAACAGCCCTGCCCTGGCTCATGGGGGAGGGGTAAATATGCTGAAGATTGCATGAAGTGCTTGAATACTATTCAGTCATAGATTGCAAGGTCCCTGAGAACATCCAGCTGGGGCCATGTGCAGAAGGCAGGTCCTCACACTTCCTGGGATTCCTTCCCCTTTGAACCGGAGCAGAGCTTTAGAAAAACCATCCCAGGGATGGAGGAGCCACCACAGGCCTTGGTAGATTGTTCCTGGGGTCAAGTACAAAAATTGTGGTTGCCATAATTTTCATTCCCCCTGCTGAGAGTCCTGGTGAGATCTGCGTCCAGGCCCGGTGGCACTATAAGCAAGAGCCGTTCTCCTAGACATCTAGTGGTGGCGAGTTCCACCGGAGCCCAAAAGTATCGCCCCCGATTCAGTTTCAAATCTCCAACCTTTCAAGTTAATTCAACGTTATACCACGATTCAGGGCAACTAGAAGAGCACCAAGCCCATCATTATTCTTCAGCCCTTTATCCCATCCCCTCCTCTGCACAGTAAACAGCCCCGAGCTCTCTCTTCTTCCTTGTCAGCCCCTGTCTCTCCACCACCCTCTAGTTCTGCTGCATTTGGTAGGATTTGTGCTGACAGCTTTCTGATCCTGTGAGCGGCGTGTGGCGCCGGAGCTGATGCGAGTGGCAGTGAAACAAGAAAATGAATTTCTGCTCTGGGTTTTAGATGTCCTTTCAGACAGGAAATATCTCCCCCCAGTCCCAAATGGTATTAAGAGTAGAAATAGCAGCTGTCTGATTTTGCTGGTGGGGTGGAGAGGGAGGTTCCCCGTACCTTCCCTGCTTCTTTTCCATCAGTAGAGCTCCAAGTGTTGTACAGGGGAAGCCAATATCATTAGCCCCATTTTACAGTTGGGGAAACTGAGGAAGGGGGCTGGGAAGTGTCTTGCCCCTGGTCACCCAGCAGAGCAGAGCCGGGCACAGTACTCAGACCTCCCACATCCTAGTCCTGTGCTCTTGCCACTAGGCCAGGCGGCCTCTCTGCTCGCTTAGCCAAGAGGGCTTTTCCCCCAAGCGTGTGCCCGAAGCTTCAGTGCAACGAGCTGCAGTGATAACAACCAGAGGGTTTTGCAGAGTCTGGGGAAATAAATAAACAGCTTTGGTCTGTAATGACCCAATCCTACGTCCCAAGAGGGGAGTGGATTTCCTAAGGTACCGCTTTAGACTGGGAGCTCTTGACATTAGCCTGAAGGCCAGGGCTCGTTTCCCATGACCTCAGCTTCACCTCGGTGGGAATGAGCTCCTGGAAGCTCTTCTTGGAGTCCCGTCTCTCCAGACTCCAGTGCTCTGAGCTGCTGCAGCCTGGTCTCCCTTGTGCGGCGCAAAGAATTACGAGCACAAGACCCCACACCTCCGCCTCCTGCTCCCCCTGCATTGCGGGCTCCAGCTGCCTTTAGTTTCCAAATCTTGATTCAGCCAGCTAAGTTCCCTGGCATCCAGGCGCCTTTCTCCACCATTGGTCTGCGGCTCCTGCCGCTCGGCCTCCATCTCTTAGCTGAAAACGTCTGTTTTCCCCCTTGTTCTCCCGCCCCGGCTCTGGTGACCCAAGTTAGAAGCATGTGGGCCTTTGTCCCCAGTTAATATCTGCTCCCTGTAAGAGGATGAAAACCTACTGTTACGACAAGTGAATGGAGTTAATCCCTTAGCTCAAGGGGCCTTCAGAGCACTTGGTCCCAAGGCCCATCCCTGCTGATAATCCACAAGTCAGGAGGGGAGGCATTAGAGATTTTTGACTTGTCAGCTTTATTACATTAAAAAAAAAAACAACCCAGGACATTATGTTAAAAGGACGTTGAGGTGGCAAAATCAAGGGCGCCAATGTTGGGAAATGCCACAGTTAAGGCTGCCTGGGTAACCTTAACTCTGCCCCCTGGTGCATATACATTGTGAGACACTTTCACTGGTCCCATGCTATTCTTTTCACAGGGTCTTGTGTCATTCATGGCACAGGATGGGCAGGGCTAACTGAATAATCAGCTATTCCAGATTTCTTTTTATACTCATTTAGTACGTGGCCCAACTGGAGTTTACCATCTCCGTGCAGACCCTGCTTTGAGGACAGAGTGACTAATGTCCTCCTGGGCTTCTCTATGGCCTTTCTCATCATTGTGCTTCACAACCTGTACGGCCCTGCCAGTAGTGGGAGCTAAGACCCACACTTTGCCAAGGGGTTTCACATCTATTCGCTAGGCAGCAGCAGAGGAAAACCGAGACTCAGGACTCCTGGGTTCAATTCCCAGTTCTCGGGGGAGAGGGGGGTGCCCTATTGGTTACAGACCCTTCTGCTCCTGCCCCCCAATCTCTCCCTGTTGCCAGATGCTCCTACCCCTGCCCAGCTCCTGCTCCATCTCTTCCCCTGCTGCTATCCCCCCCAGCGGCAGCCCATCCCACCCAACTCCCCCTGTTGCTCCTGCCCATTACCACCTACTCTGCTATCCTGCCCTTATGTCCCTTCACCCCCTCTGCTTCTATCCTCCCCAGCCCCCCGGTCTTGTTCCTATTCCCCTCCCCCACCTCTGCCTATGTCCCCCTCCCCGCTCCTGCTTCTAACCCCCTCTTATGCCAGATTTCCATCCTCTCTCACCCTCCCTGGGCTCCTTGTCCCCCCCCCCCCCCGCCCGCACACACACACCTGATGCTACATCTCTTCCCCCCTCCTTCCCCACTCCTCAACCTCCTCTGTTCCAACAAGGCAGTTTCCCCCTTCCCCGCTTCGCTGCCTGGGCACCAGCAGGGGAGAGACGGGGTACGGCTATCACAGCTCCCTGCTCTCCGTTCTGGAACCCGGAGCAGCCAGGAGCAGCAATGGTGGGGAAAGTCCTGCTCAGCCCCTGCAGTTTTGCCATGAGCTCAGGCCTAGGGGCCTAACAAGCGTCCACTGAGCATGTGCAAATGGGGATTTTCAGACACTCCTGCCTTGCCCAAACTTGGGTGGATTTTCCCAGGGGTTCAAAAGGCACCTCCCTGGCGCCAGGACGAGTTCCCTGCCAAACTTCCGATCCCTGCTCCCACGCAGTGGGGCGCGAGGCCTTCTCAATGAGGCAGCCCCAGGAATGATTGTAACTGGGGCAAACCAATGTGTTGGGTAACCTCGTTCTTGGAAATGGCTCCGCCAATTTAGCTGAAACTTTCCCGAAAAATTCGGGCGGGGGCAGACACCCAGCTTGGAGAAATTCGGGCCAAAGGGTCGAGGTCCGGCAACATTGTAAACGTCTGAAACCAGGTCTCCGAAAGGAAAGTCTCAGCAGCCTTAACTATAGGCACGGCTGGTGCTGTCTATAATTTTTGGACCCTGTAACGGCTCCAGTTCACTCTCCTGAAATCCAGCCCAGGTTTTGTGCCCATTGTGCCTTCGTGCCTCCCGCCCAGAGGAGCTGTCTTGAGGAGGCAGAGCACCAGAAAGCCTAAGTCAGGGATGAGGACCCCAGAGTGCTAGGTGCTGTACAGTATTTATTAGCTTATTACGGCCACACCTAGGCACCCCAGTCATGGACCAGGATCACACCGTGCTAGGTATTGCACATTTATTAGCTGTATTACCGTAACACCTAGGAGCCCCCATCTTGGACCGGGATCACCCTGTGCAAGGCGTGGAACAGGCTAACAGAGAGAGTTTGCCTGGGATCTGTCCCGAGAGGAGGTATGCTAAGGGCTGCATTAGGGGGGCTGTGTTGGTGAGTACCTGAGTGTCTGTTGCGGGGACAGTTTGTCAGTTTGACCGTGTGCTTGATTGGTTGAAAAGTGTGAATTGGGAGTGCTTTGGTCCAGGTGAGCCTTGAGTGGGCCTGACTGTTATAAAAAGCCAGACAGCTGTGAACCAGCTGAGCAGCAAACAGCGGAGAGGCTAACAGAGGGAGTTCGCCTGGGGAGAGCCCTCTGAGGCTTTCATCGTGCAGGCTTCTCTGAGTAGTTACTAGAACAGCTGAGGAAGCTCATAGAAGGAAGGTAATATGGATGGGGAGCGGTCAGCTGTTGTGACCTGCACTGGATGTGCCATGTTTGTCTTTCTTCCATAGGACATAAGCGACTTTGTCTGGAAGAGAAGGTTCAAGATCTGGAGAAACAAGTATCGACCCTGCATTGCATAAGAGAAACTGAAGATTTCCTGGACGGCCGTCAGGATATGCTTCTACGGGCACAATGTTCTGAAGAATCAGAGCAGGCTGCGCAGCGGGGACAGGAGGACGGGGAAGAAATTTGGCAGCATGTGACCTCCAGAAGAAGAAAGGGGAGAATCCATGTACCAGCAACGCAGATACAGGTAAGCAACCGTTTTCATGTTCTCTCCACAGGTACTAATGCGGAGAGTGGTCTAGATGATACAGCTGAGGGAAGGGAGCAGAAGCAGACTCCGCCGATTGGAAGGCATGAGATACACTGTCCTAGGGATGGGGTTTCCATGACCACCTCTCCCAAGAGAAGGAGGCGGGTGGTGGTGGTCGGGGACTCCCTCCTCAAGGGGACTGAGTCATCTCTCTGCCGCCCCGACCTGGAAAAGCGAGAAGTCTGCTGCTTGCCAGGAGCTAAGATTCACGATGTGACGGAGAGGCTGCCGAGACTCATCAAGCCCTCGGATCGCTACCCCTTCCTGCTTCTCCACGTGGGCACCCATGATACTGCCAAGAATGACCTTGAGCGGATCACTGCGGACTACGTGGCTCTGGGAAGAAGGATAAAGGAGTTTGAGACACAAGAGGTATTCTCGTCCATCCTCCCTGTGGAAGGAAAAGGCCCAGGTAGAGACCGTTGAATCGTGGAAGTCAACGAATGGCTACGCAGGTGGTGTCAGAGAGAAGGCTTTGGATTCTTTGACCATGGGATGGTGTTCCAAGAAGGAGGAGTGCTAGGCAGAGACGGGCTCCACCTAACGAAGAGAGGGAAGAGCATCTTCACAAGCAGGCTGGCTAACCTAGTGAGGAGGGCTTTAAACTAGATTCACCGGGGGAAGGTGACCAAAGCCCTGAGGTAAGTGGGGATGTGGGATACTGGGAGGAAGCACGAGCAGGAGAGCACAAGAGGGGAGGTCTCCTGCCTCATACTGAGAAAGCCAGATGATCAGCGAGTTACCTTAAGTGCCTATAAACAAATGCAAGAAGCCTGGGAAACAAACAGGGAGAACTGCAAGTCCTGGCACAGTCAAGGAATTATGATGTGATTGGAATAACAGAGATTTGGTGGGATAACTCACATGACTGGAGTACTGTCATGGATGGATATAAACTGTTCAGGAAGGACAGGCAGGGCAGAAAAGGTGGCGGAGTTGCATTGTATGTAAGGGAGCAGTATGACTGCTCAGAGCTCAAGTATGAAACTGCAGAAAAACCTGAGAGTCTCTGGATTAAGTTTAGGAGTGTGAGCGACAAGGGTGATGTCGTGGTGGGAGTCTGCTATAGACCACCGGACCAGGGGGATGAGGTGGACGAGGCTTTCTTCCAGCAACTCACGGAAGTTACTGGATCGCAGACCCTGGTTCTCATGGGAGGCTTCAATCACCCTGATATCTGCTGGGAGAGCAGTACAACGGTGCACAGACAATCCAGGAAGTTTTTGGAAACTGTAGGGGACAATTTCCTGGTGCAAGTGCTGGAGGAACCAACTAGGGGCAGAGCTCTTCTTGACCGGCTGCTCACAAACCGGGAAGAATTAGTAGGGGAGGCAAAAGTGGATGGGAATCTGGGAGACAGTGACCAGTTCAGGATCCTGACACTGGGAAGAAAGGAGAGCAGCAGAATATGGACCCTGGACTTCAGAAAAGCAGACTTTGACTCCCTCAAGGAACTGATGGGCAGGATCCCCTGGGAGAATAAAATGAGGGGGAAAGGAGTCCAGGAGAGCTGGCTGTATTTTAAAGAATCCTTATTGAGGTTACAGGGACAAACCATTCTGATGTGTAGAAAGAATAGTAAATATGGCATGCGACCAGCTTGGCTTAACAGTGAAATCCTTGCTGATCTTAAACACAAAAAAGAAGCTTACAAGAAGTGGAAGACAAATGACCAGGGAGGAGTATAAAAATATTGCTCGGGCATGCAGGAGTGAAATCAGGAAGGCCAAATCACACTTGGAGTTACAGCAAGCAAGAGATGTTAAGAGTAACAAGAAGGGTTTCTTCAGGTATGTTAGCAACAAGAAGAAAGTCAAGGAAAGTGTGAGCCCCTTACTGAATGAGGGAGGCAACCTAGTGACAGAGGATGTGGAAAAAGCTAATGTACTCAATGCTTTTTTTGCCTCTGTCTTCACGAACAAGGTCAGCTCCCAGACTACTGCCCTGGGCAGCACAGCATGGGGAGGAGGTGACCAGACCTCTGTGGAGAAAGAAGTGGTTCGGGACTATTTAGAAAAGCTGGACGTGCACAGGTCCATGGGGCGCTGCATCCGAGAGTGCTAAAGGAGTTGGTGGATGTGATTGCAGAGCCATTGGCCATTATCTTTGAAAACTCATGGCGATCGCGGGAAGTCCCGGACGACTGGAAAAAGGCTAATGTAGTGCCCATCTTTAAGAAAGGGAAGAAGGAGGATCCGGGGAACTACAGGCCAGTCAGACTCACCTCAATCCCTGGAAAAATCATGGAGCAGGTCCTCAAGGAATCAATTGTGAAGCACTTAGAGGAGGGGAAAGTGATCAGGAACAGTCAGCATGGATTCACCAAGAGCAAGTCATGCCTGACTAACCTAATTGCCTTCTATGATGAGATAACTGGCTCTGTGGATGAGGGAAAAGCAGTGGACATGTTATTCCTGGACTATAAGGTGGATAGAAAGCTGGCTAGATTGTCGGGCTCAAAGAGTAGTGATCAATGGCTCCATGTCTAGTTGGCAGCTGGTATCAAGTGGAGTGCCCCAAGGGTTGGTCCAGGGGCTGGTTTTGTTCAATATTTTCATTAATGATCTGGAGGATGGTGTGGATTGCACCCTCAGCAACTTAGCAGATGACACTAAACTGGGAGGTGTGGTAGATATGCTGGAGGGTAGGGTTAGGATACAGAGGGACCTAGACAAATTGGAGGATTGGGCCAAAAGAAATCTGATGGGGTTCAACAAGGACAAGTGCAGAGTCCTGCACTTAGGACGGAAGAATCCCATGCACCGCTAGAGACTAGGAACCGAATGGCTCGGCAGCAGTTCTGTGGAAAAGGACCTAGGGGTTACAATGGACGAGAAGCTGGATACGAGTCAACAGTGTGCCCTTGTTGCCAAGAAGGCCAATGGCATTTTGGGCTGTATAAGTAGGGGCATTGCCAGCAGATCGAGGGACGTGATCATTCCCCTCTATTCGACATTGGTGAGGCCTCATCTGGAGTCCTGTGTCCAGTTTTGGGCCCCACACTATAAGATGTGGAAAAACTGGAAAGCGTCCAGCGGAGGGCAACAAAAATGATTAGGGGACTGGAACACATGACTTATGAGGAGAGGCTGAGGGAACTGGGATTGTGGAAGAGAAGAATGAGGGGGGATTTGATAGCTGCTTTCAACTACCTGAAAGGGGGTTCCAAAGAGGATGGCTCTAGACTGTTCTCAGTGGTAGCGGATGACAGAACGAGGAGTAATGGTCTCAAGTTGCAGTGGGGGAGGTTTAGGTTGGATATTAGGAAAAACTTTTTCACTAGGAGGGTGGTGAAGCACTGGAATGCGTTACCACTTTACTCTGAAACTTACTGATGATAAGACCTAAGAAGTGTTGCTATTTCACCTCCTCTCTGCTAGCAATGCATAGCCAGTGAGAAAGGCTAGGGTTGAAAAACACACATGGATTAAATAATGTCATTAACCAATTACATCTGCTAGGTTTCCCCCTGTTCTCTGGCTTTGTATTCCTTAGCTAGAGTATGGAGTGAAGAATCACTATACACTGATGAGTTTTGTTAGCCAGAATAGCATGGAAAGCAGATAAGAAATCACAGAAAGCAAAAGGAGATGGTTAGATGATAGGCGTTTACAATGTCAAAATTGAACTCTGCATGGGAAGTTACCATTTGTCAAGAGCTAGTAAATCAGTTCCATTTGTTCATGGTCTTGGCACAACTCTGTTACGCAGACAAACTTTGATGGCAGTTCTCTACCACTCTGGCATCAGCATAAAGCTATGGATCTTTAAACATGGATCCCGTATTTAATTTGTGCCACGGCTTGCCAGGGCTGAGCCCCAGAAGCTCTAGGTTG
The DNA here is from genome assembly GCF_965140235.1 of Caretta caretta. NCBI lineage: Eukaryota > Metazoa > Chordata > Testudines > Cheloniidae > Caretta > Caretta caretta. The sequence goes on from NC_134225.1 coordinate 18,897,569, forward strand.
GCAGTTCAGAGCCCCAGGGCCTCTGGCCTTGCTGCAGCAGTTATGAAAATAACAATTTTTGCTGGAGCCCCAGCACCTAACTGCTTGCGCGCATTTCTTTATTTATCTCCAGTCAAGCTGATCTGTCAGTTCCACCAAACCATCCTAAAGGAGAATTTGGACATTTAGACAAGTTTCTAAATGATCAAAAAATGTTAATTCAGTTCAGAATAACCATGTCTAGCGGATACTTCTAGCCAAGTTGTGCCATTTATACATGCCCAACTTTATTACACGTTAATCCAAAAAATACATGCCGGCAATCATTTTGAATCTATTCTAATTTCGCTGGAATTTCACCCATACTGGGTGCTTTTATGCCACTTTAACCAAAGTTTCAGGCAGTGGTAAAATCTTTATCTTACAAGTCAGTTCCTCTGAGAAGTTGTCTAGGAATTGCCAGCACCCTTTATACCAAAATCTGTGGGACTTCGAAACTGAACTCTCGGAACTCAGGGTTTTTTGCAGTAACTTTTGCTGTAGGGAAGCCCAGTTTCCTGTTAGAAATAGGCTTAGCTAGGGCTTGTCTACACTCCAGGTTATGTTGGTATAACTTGTGTTGCTCGGGGAGGTGAATAAGCTGCGTTGCCATAGCACTTCTAGTGTAGACTGGCCCCTAGTGCAATGAGTTTCTCCCAGAGCTCTCAATGAGTGTAAGTTCTAGACACGTGAGTGAAACACAAGCTCACGTCCTGTGTTCAGACAGCTGTAATTCAGGTCCAGACTCTCAAAGAAGCATTTAGCTTAACATAACCGAATCATAGAAGATCAGGGTTGGAAGGGACCTCAGGAGGTTCTAGTCCAACCCCCTGCTCAAAGCAGGACAAACCCCAACTAGTCGCTACATAGGGAAACAATACATGGATCAACCTTGTTTTGCGACTTCTCCGTTGGAGCTGGCATGATGGGCTGCATTTCTGGGTCCCTGTTGCAATGACTCGAGATTAGAGCTGGGCAAACATTTTCAACCAACCCTTTTTTCCAGGAAAAAATACAGAGTCAGCAACAGCAAAATGTTTCGTGAATTCATGCCTCCTCCTCCTCCTCCCTGGCTTTAAAGGTCCTGGAGGTTCTAGGCAGCTCTCCCAATCTGCCCCAACCTCTTGGTGTCAAGCGCATTCGGTCAGGAGACAGCTGATCTCCCTTCCCTCCCCACGTGCTGGAGTCGGGACTGCACTCTGGTTCCTAGGCTTGATTCTCCACAGGCTTCCCGCAGTTCCCTATTAAATCTTCTACACACCTCACTGGCCCAAGAATTCATCTCTGCACTTTATTTTTAAGGCGTTTAGTTGGCTTTCTTTCTTCTTCCGAAGTGCCCAGGTCTCACATCCATATAAAACAGGCTTCATATAATGGTTGGGTCTAGCTGAAGCTTGGTCTTTTCTCAGTAGCTGTCTGGCGCTCAGATTTCTCTCGAGAAAATTAACACAGATTCCTGCTGCTTCAGATTGTTTTGGGACCTCACCCAAAAAAACCTCTCTAAAAGACAAACTCAGAATGTTTCGTGTCAACATTGTCCAGATGAAATCTTTCAATTCTTTGGCTCAATTCTTCGTTCATCCCTGAAATAAATTTTTTGCTACGTTTCCATTTGCGGAAAATTTCAAAACAATTCAGTTTCCATTTGACCCAGAAGGATTTCGTTTCAGCTGGAATTGATGGCGAAACGAAACGCCATTATTTGCCCAGCTCTGCTTGAGACAGAAAGTTCCTTCGGGTGATTCACTCAAGGTGTACGTCTGTATTCTCTATACTCTTCACAGATTCCACAGTGGTCTTCCTGGGTCGGGCAGAAAGACAGAGTTAATGGGATGCTTGTCAGTGACAAGACTTTAGTTGCTACCCAGCAGGGGGCAGTGTCTCTGGCCAAGTCATGATGGTCCCGGTCACAGGGTCTCTGGTCCATGTATTTTGGTTTCAGAAAGCAACCTGATGAGCAAAACAGGGCATGGCATCCATTTCTGGCAGAGCACCTGGTTCCTCTTGTTGGCCAAGCTACGGTGAGACAAGCACAATGTGGCCCTGGTGAAGATCTGAAACCTCCACCCAAGGTATGAGTTGTGTCCCTTCTCAGAGAGAAAATGAGCTACCTCCTTTGTGGCTTCTTGCAACATTGTGTCTGAAAGACTCCAGTATTTTCCCTGAAAAAATTCTCAGTTGGCATCAGAGAGTTTGACCATCTGTTGGACGTCTGCTGACTAAGCTTCAGCCAGTAACTGAGTCCCACAAGTTACTTCCTGTGGGCCCCTTTGCCGTGGGCTCCTTTGGCCAGATCTGTACAACTCCGTGCTGTTTCCGCCAGCACTCCTGGCTGTCTGCAGCCATGTCCCGTTTGAGGTTAGTGGGTCTCTTCCCACTCCTGGATGGTTCTGTCTTGGTTTAGTAGCTCATCATGGAGCCACGTAAAGTCATTCGACTCATTTGTTCCATCAACAACAATGAGGGAAACACAAAACAGCTCTTCACGCCTCTGTACCAGTATGTGAGAATTCCTCCTGTACCCATATGCCAGTATTCCCCCGTACCAGTATGCAGGATTCCCTCTGAACCGGTACGCCAGGATTCCCTACACCGCAGTGTTGAAGTTAGTAAATTCACTTCCTATATGAAATTCTCTCTTGTGCAGCTGCCAGTCATACAGATCAGGCTGGATAACATTTTGGTGGGGTCCCCTTTAAATATTTACACTTCACATTGGCTTTTTGACATACTACTTGACTGTATCGGCTTCTTTAATACAAAACAAACACCTTTCCGAAATATATGTATCTATACACACAGCTCTGATGAAAAGTAGCTACATATCTACCTGGATTAGTTCAAACTCAGCTTTAACCAAGGTGTGGGAATATACATATATATATATATATATACGACAACTGTGTATCTCAAATGACAACAGGGCGAGCATCAGTCCAGGCCACTTAGAATGTCCAGCTGCAGCATCGCAAGTGGCTAAAAAGTCCAATTCTGGAGTGACAGCCTGGGCCCCAAAGTGGGCAAACATAAGGCGCAGGGCCAGCGGATGATGCCAGAGCACTACGAGCACTTGAGGCCTGTTACACTTTCCTCTGCTCCCTTCACTTTCCTCCATCTCATCCACCTCTCTGTCGCCTTGGTGCAGCACAGTGCTCCAGTGAGGCCTGTGGCTTTATATCTAAGGTATCTTATTGATTACTCTTCTATTGCAAACTATTTGCAATCCTTTTTGGGATCAGGTTGCCTGGGAAACTAACTTCCCTCCAGCTGACTGGATCTGGTACCTTAGAGGATGCTGTTAGACAGCTTTAATGTCTGATATAGTTTTTTATATCTTAATGGATTTCTTCTCAATTGATTTTATCTAGTAATAAAATGACACCTTATGATGCTGGTTCAAATGGCATAGCCTGGCGTTCTGTATCTTTATTACAGATTGATGGGCACAAAGTGTATAAAACAGAAGAGAAGGGTAACTGAGGAAATTACTTTGCAGTTTAGCAGGAGTTTGTGGGTAACCCCAGCTGCTACAGTCACTCCACCTACATCTCCTTGAATCCTCTTCTGGAATATGGGCCAGGTTTTCTCTCCAGGCAGACACATACATGTGCATTTTAGCCTCCCTTCTGGAACATCTGCCCTGCCATATGTCTATGGGGTCACCCAGGACTCGATTATCCTTAATCCCTTCTGCTAGAGCCCAAGCTCCTGGAATCCAGGCCTGGGTTTGCCTTCTCCCAGCTGCCAGTCCTGTGACTTTGTAGGGTCTATTCCTTCCTGGAGATATCCAGTCCAGATTTTGACTCCTTTCCACAGCTGATCAGGTGTAGTTTTCCCATCCATTCCCATGTTGTAGAATCCAGATCAGGTTTTATCTCATCCTGGCTGCTACTCAGTGGTATCTGCAGCCTACACTCCAGCAGGTGGGATCCAGTCCAGGTTTTGTTTCCTCCCTGCCTCCCGCAGGTGTCTGTGCAGTAGGTCTCCAGGGCTGGGAATCCAGACTAGGACCTGCCTCCTCCCCATGGCCAGCCGGGAGGAGTCGGTTTATTCTTTGTCCAGTCCCATGCTCAGGAATCCAGTGCGGATTTTGCACTTTACCTGCTCCAGGTGTATTTCCCATGTCCCTTTCCATGGGGGATGCTCGCTTCCCTCCTCCGCCCCCTCCTCCATCCCCACCAGGTGTATTGCTCCCCTCTCCTTCCAGAGATAGGAACCCAGTCCGAGTTTTCTCTCCTTCCCCTTCCCCCCAGGTGTGCCCCTCCCCTCCAACCCCTCCTCAGTCCACCCCAGCTATTCCCTTCCCCCCAAGTGGGCCCCTCCTTTCCATCCCCTCCCCAATCCACCCCAGCTATTCCCCTCCCCCCAGGTGTGCTCCTCCTTTCCATCCCCTCCCCAATCCACCCCAGCTATTCCCCTCCCCCCAGGTGTGCCCCTTCCTTCCATCCCCTCCTCAATCCACCCCAGCTATTCCCCTCCCCCCAGGTGTGCTCCTCCTTTCCATCCCCTCCCCAATCCACCCCAGCTATTCCCCTCCCCCCAGGTGTGCCCCTTTCCTCCTTCCCCCCCCCGAATCCACCCCGGTTTTTCCCTCCCCCCAGGTGTGCCCCTCCCCCCCTCCCACCTTCCCCAAACTCCACTCCGGCTTTTCCTCCCTCCCGTCTCGCTGAGCCCCAGCGCTGAATGAAGCCCCTGGCGCCCCATTGCTGCCCGGTGCCCGGACCGTGCCGTGCCGTGCCGCGGGGCGCTCCGCAGCCGCCTGGCCGAAGGACGGAGGGGGAGGCAGAGGGGCGCTCGCACCCCACCGTACGCCCGCGCCCGGCTGGCGGCTGCTGCCTGGGGCGGAGCAGGCGTGACCTCCCGGCCAGCCTCCCGTCCCTGCAGCCCGGGACCCTGCCTCCCAGCCTCACCCCGGGGTGCCGGCGGCGGAGAGGCACCGATCGCGGGGCTGCCGAAGGGGCGGAAGAGCGGGGAGCTGCCCTGCGCCCCCCCTCCCGGCGCTGCGGGGGGGAGCGACGGTGGCGGAGCCCAGCGGGGCTGCCCGGCTGCGAGGTCCCGGAGACGGCGACCCCCGGAGGAAGAGAAACGCCCCCGAACCTCCCCCCTGCTCCGTGGAATTGCGGGGTCCCCCCCACCCCGCCCCGCGTGTGCGCGGGCAGGGCTGGCGGCGCTGATCTCGCTTGCACGCTGGCTCCCCAGTATGCCCGGACTGCCTGTCACGCGTGGATCTAGCCAGAGACACCCCCCGGCCGCGCTGGAGCGGGCTGGGCGCCCGGCGGAGACTTCCTGAGAGCCGGGGTGGTTTTTTTTTTTTTTGGACGGGGGGGGCTCGGGGTTATTCGGAGGGGGGGAGGGCCGGCTTGGACGATTTTTCTCCCCCTTCCTCTGCTGTGTTTGTGTGCGGGGGAGGGGATCCTTTCGGAGCAGCATCCAGCGGGGAGGAAAACGAGCCACCCGAGGACACCCCCGCCCCGGCACACTGCAGGGCAGAGGATCCGGAGCGATCCGCGCCAGCTTGGAGCCGACCCCCGAATCCAGCCCTAGCTCGGCAGACGCTGCCCACCGATCCCCATCGCTCGCTCGCTCCGATTTCGTAACACCTTGGGGGGGGGGAGGGAGGGCGAGGGGGGGCAAGGAAAGCGAAATGTCTCGAGCCGGAGTGGAATTGGACTAGCTGAATGGAGCAGCCCGCTGGAAGGAGAAGTGAGGCTGGATCGCTAAAGGTAAGTCACTGGCTTGATTGTTTCTCGACTGGTGTGTGTGTATGGGGGGGTAGATCTGACAGCCCCCCCCCGGTAAATAACCGATCCATTGACCCTCTCTCGCTTTGGGTTCTGTGCTAAGCTGCAGGGAGATGGGGAGGGGGCCGGGGGGGAGAGGTGAGCGGGGGGGGCAGGAAAAGGGGGAGAGGGAGGGTTGGGGCGATGGGAATGGCAGAGCGATCAGATCTCTGGAAATATGGACCCCCCCATTGCTCAGATACCCTCCCCCCCCAAGCTGGAATGGGGGGGGGGCTGTCATCTGTTTGGTGTTTTTTCCCTCCTCCTGTTTTCCCAGACAGGGATCGTTTTGCGCCAGTCCCCGGGAGAGGGAAGGCGGGGGGGACACACGCTTCCTAGCAGCGATGCTCACAGGAAGGGATGCATCCAAATCCGCCCCCCCCCTTTCCTCGGGAGAATTGGTAGCGGGGAGGGGGGCGCCCCTGCGTCTGATCGGTGGGTGCAGCAGACAAAGCCACCTGCCCGGCACCCCGCGATCCGCTCTTACTGCAGTATTTTCTGGTGTGTGTGTGTGTGGGGGGGAATTACCCCTGAGTACCGTAATCTCTGGAGGGGGAGGGCGGGAATAATTCTTCCAGCTCTGGGTGACTCTCGATCCCCTCTCGCTGCGGGGAGATGGAGGGAGGGGGGGGGCAGGAATAGATATAGATGCAGAACAGCTCGGACAGGAGATTGGGGCAGCCCCCTCCCCCCCAGTACGTGTCTTTATGTAACGGGCTTTATCCGGGGGAGAGGGGACACACTTTGTTCATATGTACCCTTCCAAGATGGTAGGATGCGGGCGGAATGGCTAATAAGGGAGGGGTGGGGGCTGTTGCCAGCCGTAGGGTGCGGAAGAGCTGTGCCCAGCACCCAACCCTGGGGCCAATCCTGATTGGGGGGGCGTTGAATTGGCCACCCCCTTAAAATGGGGTGGGGCGCCCCTTTATCCCCCGACCGGCCTGTGTGGCTGGAACCGGGGCGGCCTCACCTTTTGGCGCGGGGGAGGGACCCGATCCTGCTCCCCTTACACGGGGGGGAGGGGTAGGTTCTGCTGTCTTCCCCTTCCCCCACGCCCAGTAAATGGGGAAGGGACTCCATGGTGCGGGGAAGAGTCGTGTCAGCCCGGGGAAGGATTCGGCCCCCTTGGCATGTCTCAATCCGGATTGACGTCGGAATACAGCAGGATCCGGCCCAGAGAGAAGTAAACAAAGCGAGGAGGCGGTTAATACAGAGAGATCGGAGCCCCTCCTCCCCCACTGCACCCGCAATTATATCACCTCCTTTGCCCACCCCCCCACAACCCCCCCCCGGTGTACCCCCCCACACACACTCAGCCTTGGCCCTGAGATCGGTGGCGCGTCCGACGTGGGTGGGGGTGGCGTACGGGGGGGATCTCTGCAGCCGTGGCTGTGTGTGTTGGGTTTTTTTAAAGGATCGAGTCCAAAAATTCCGCCGATGGTGGGGGGGGGGGACCGAGCCCGGGGTGGCTCCTTTAAAGCCCGTTTGGGTTTTGGGGGAGAGGGTCCCCGCATCTCTGGCTGGGTCCGTGGATCTAGTGCACCCCGCTGGGCCGCCTCTGCTGACCTTTACCCACCCTCGATTGGGGGGGGGGGAAGAAACAGGGTACATAGCTGCTCCCCCCACACCCCAAAGCGGGGGTGGGGGTGGGACCAGACGCTCTCGGGGGGGCTTAGCCCCAGAGCGAGGATGGCTAGAAGGAGGGAGGGAGAGATGGATGAGTGGACAGAAAACCCTGTTACTACGCTCAGCCTCCCGGTTCCCTCACTCCCACCCCCGCCCCAGGTTAATGGCATTTCCTGGATTTCGCCCCCATCTAGGATCTCAACCCCCCCTCCCCCAATTGCAAACGCCCCCCCTCCTTCCCACCCAAAATCAAATTCGCCCTAGCTTTTCATAATAAAATGGCGATTTGCTGGCGGATGGGGTGGGAGTAATTGCTTCGGGGGGAGGAAATTGAGGATGAGGGGGTCATCGTGGGGGTTCCTGGAGATCTCCCCACACACACACACGCACCCCAACGAGCAGAAGGAGGGCGTGGGATGTTGCAGGAGGGAGCTGGTTGGGGGAGTTGGCCCCCTGCCATCTGCTGGGGAGGTGGTACATGGGGGGCTCCCCCACCGTACCCCCCATTGGAGGGGACCAATGCCCCAAGATAGGCACACTGTTGGGGAAGGGGGGAGCTTCCCAGTGCCATGCATTGGTCTCTCTGGCTCCCCCCCCTCACACACACAAAAGCCTTAAAAATATCCCCTGGCTTCTCCCGCCCCCGGGGTGGTGGCCGGGGGTGGGGGCCAGATGCCTCTGGAATATTAACCAGGCAGCAGGGCTGGGACCCTGGAGCCCAGTTCGCTGCTAGGGAGAGGTTCCTTTGGGAGAGAGATGCTGAATTTTGTCCCACGGTCCTGGTCCCTGGTCAGCCCCCCCTCGTGTCACGACACCCCTCCCCCCCAAGCTGTCCAGCTCTGGCAATTTGCTTTCTGCCCCCACAGGCAAATTGTGCAGGGGAGGGGCTGCTGGGCCAAACTCCAGCTTGACACCCCCCAGAATGCACAAAACAACCCCCTCCCCAAGCTGGGCAGTGAATATTAAGGCAACACACAGTAATTTGCTCGTTGCTTCAGAGGCAGGTTATTGCTGTGTCTCAAGGTGCCCGCTGAGGTCGGGGATGGCTGACCCCATTGCGCCAGTCCCTGCCCTGAAAAGCTCCCAGTCTGTACAGATGGGGAGAGGACAGACACTTGTTCCCATTTTACAGATGCGGAAACCGAGGCACAGAGCTAGCTGCAGGGACTGGCCCAAGGTCATGCAGGGAGTCAGTAGCAGAGCCAGGCTGTGAACCCACAAGTCCTGACTCCTTGCCTGGGGTCTTCCTCCCCCACCCCCTCCCACCAAGGCTTTTGGCATGTGGGGCAGGGAGGGGGCTCCCTGTGGGCTGGGTTGCCCCTCATGCCCTCAGAGTGGGTCACAAGGACCTCCTTGCTGACTGGGGACCTTGGGGGGAGGGGTAACTGGAGCCTCTCCCCAGGAGGTATAACTCACTGAGCACCACCCCACCCCTGTGGGAAAGTCCCTCCCATCTGGCCTGGCAGAGCTGTTTGGGGGAGGGAGGAGGAGGCTCTGACCTTACAAAGCCCCCCTCCACCACATCTGGATCAGTCCCACTGGTTTGGGGGGTAGAGGAGAGTTCATAGGAACCAGGATCTGGATCAAACTGAGTTGGGTTCCACAGAACCAGGGAGGGAGTGGAGGCCTGTTTTATCTTAGACTTTGAGTAGGGAGGTGTCTGGATAGACTGGTCCCCAAGCACTGCCCCTGCTAGTTCTGGATCCCCAGCTCCAGAGAGCCAGGACTCCTGGGTTCTCTGCTCCCTGCCCTGTGGTCTGGGGGTTAGAACAGGGGGAGGCTGGCAGCCAGGACTCCTGCAGTCAGTAACCAGCAGGGGGTGCAATGGGTGGGCAGCCCCAAACTGGCAGAAGAGTGGGGGTGCCGAAGGCAGTGGTGTCTAGCGGCTAGAGAAGTGAGGCATGGGGACTCCTGGGTTCCGTCCCCAGCTCTGGGAAGGCAGTGGTGTCTAGTGGTTAGAGCTGGGGCCCAGGACTCCTGGGTTCTATTCCTGGCTCTTCCGAGGCCAGACCAGCAAAATCACGTGGCTGCCAACCAAAGGGCTGCACTTCCCCCAGGAAAAGCAGAGGAAGGGAATGCGACTGACGCATGCCTGCCGCACCCCACACACCCTTTGAATACACCCCCCCCCCGAACTTCCTTCCCCTTCACAGATGCCGCCCAGCCCCTCAGTCTTTAGGACTCTCCCTACATCATGTGATTCAGCTGTGAGTGCCAATCTCTGCTAATCCCCACCCGGCACTGCCTGCGAGTGGAGCTGGGACCCCCCGTGCCAGGTGCCCTGTGGCAGCCATAGGACTCCCCGCTCCCCCGCCGGGTCACTTTCCCTTGGTACCACAAGCAGGGGTCCGCTGCACAGCCTGAGGTACCAAAGCCTCCTGCTCCCACGAGTGACATAGCCAGGGCACGGCTGGATCAATCACTCAGGACCCTGCGGTCCCCTCTGGCTGCCCAGCCTGTGCTGCCTGGTGTTGCCTGGTGTTGCCACTAGGGGGCTCCCCTAAATCCCAGTCTGGACTCAGCCATGGAGGGTTACACTGCACCCCTGTCAGGTCCTAAAGTAACAGGGTCTTGCTTTCATGGGCGGGGCTAAGATTGGCTCCTCCTCTTGGGAACTGTTCTGGGGCTGGGGTGGGAGGTGAAAATACACCCCCGCTCCTGTGGGTTAAAGTAGGCTGTGTGTGTGCCCTGCTGCCGCCTCCTACCAATCACATCCCTGCTCCATGCCTCAGTTTCCCCTCAGGGACTGTGAGCTCTTTGGGGCAGGGCCTGTCTTTCACTCTGTGTCTGGGCAGCACCCAGCACAACAGGGGCCCTGATCTTGGTCTCTCTAGGAGCTGCCGCAGTAATAATAATTCCAGCTACGGTGGTGAAGTGTAAATGAAGCAGAGGATAAAAGCCTTAGTACTGCTGCAGTGAAGGGCAACTCCCCCGTTTAGCTCGGGCATCTCGACAGGGCTGTGTTCAATGCCGGACGCCTGCAGCGCAGCCCACGGAGCCGTATAAGGCGGCACTCAGAGCTGGGCAAACATCACCACCTCCCTCCCTGCAGGGAGATTTAGGGGCTGAATTTCCAGTGGGAGCTGGGGTAGGGGCAGCGCTCCAGTGCCCAGTGGGTTAATTGCGCAAGGGAAAGGAAGCTTGCTTGTCTGGTGCCAGTTCACATGCAGGAATCACCATCTTGTTTTAGATCAGGGGCCCATCTAGCCCGGTATCCCGTCTGCAACGGTGGCCATAAGGAGACCCCTAGTAGGGTAATTCTAGGACCGCCTGCCCCCAAGGAATATTTCCCCAAACAGTAAGTAGCGTTTGGCTCAAGGCTATAGATCCCTGCCCTGCGTCTTGGGTCTGTTTTAATCCTTGTTATTGTTCCACGGGAAAGTCTCCTATTCTGTATAATTGTCCAGTTCTTCTTGGAACAGGGGGTTCTGGTGGCAATGAGTTCCACAGGCGTCTCCCCTCCAAGTTCCTGGGCTCAACGCAGGAGAACTTGGGTAGTGTCTCTGGCCTGGAAGAGGTCAAGAGGTCAGACTGGCTGATCAGAACAGTCTCCCTGAACCTGGAAATCTAGGACTTGGGTTTGCCGAGGCCTTGAGAATTTCACCCCGTTATAAAATGCACTGGGTGTTTTCATTACAACCCATAGACTCACAGAAGATTAGGGTTGGAGGGGACCTCAGGAGGTCATCAAGTCCAATCCCCTGCTCCAAGCAGGGCCAACCCCGACTAAATCATCCCAAGCCGGGCCTTAAAAACCTCTAAGGAAGGAGATTCCACACCTCCCTAGGGAACCCGTTCCAGTGCTTCACCACCCTCCTAGTGAAACAGTGTTTCCTAAAATCCAACCTAGACCTGTACGGTCTGAGGTGTGGGGAAAGGGGTTCCCGTGGGGCAGGCTTTGGTGCAGCAGACAAGTGGGCCAGACCCCCAGCTGGTGTCAATCAGCCGTCACGCAATGGGAGCCGCCTGGGTATGAGCATCCGCCCTTCTGCTTTTCATGCTGCATCTGCCCAGGCCGGGGGCTGTCCTCCGGCCAGAGCCTGCGCCCTGCGCCCACGACCTGTTGTAGTAAATCCACCCCCACCCCCGGGAACGCCCAAAACAGACATTGCAGAAAGAAAAAAACCCCAGGAGCTGAGAGCCCACGGCCTCATCTCAGCCGCCATCTCCCCCTGTCCTGAAGCATCTGCCCTGGGAAGCCAGCCCCGATGCCCTATGCGGGGGTGGGGGGGGGGTGTCATGCCAAGTCAGAGAAGGCAGTTAGCACCCCGGAGCGGAGGGATCCCAGCTGGTTACCAACCCCCGGCCCCCAATACCTCGAGTCTTCATTTCCGGGGGAGACGTTCAATGCTTTTCTATACCCCCCCCCCCCCCCCCCGGGCCAGTGCTTGCCATCCAGGGGTGATTCTGCAGACAGACAGGGCCAGGAGGGAGGCGATTTTGGGGTGTGGTTGGCAGAGGTGGCGATTTTAGCCCCAATTCCGGAACCCGGGGGGGCCGATCCGCTCCGCCCTTCTTTTCATGGTTATTATTTAGCCGGCGACGGAGCGGGGGCGTCTGCCGTTGGTTTCTGGAGCCACAGTACCTGCCTGGCGCCCAGCTCCGGCGGACGGGGAGGTGGGGGGGATATTTCCCAGGGGGCCTCCTGCAGTAGTGCTGAATGCATTACGGCCACCCCATCGGCTGATGCACACGCGCCTCCGGGGCCAGCTCCCCGCCCCTGCCGGGCAGATGATTTTGGGGGGTGGCTGACCAGTGTGGAATCACATCGGGGTGGGGCGCCGGGGGCGGGGGAGGGAGCATCAGACAGCGGGAGAGAGACAGAAATTAGGGATGGGAGAGAATTGCTGGGCTCTGCCTCTCCACGGATCTCCCCATCGCCATGTTATCGGCTCGCTCGCTCCCCCACCCCTGGGCAGGGGAGGAGGCTGGAGCTAGGGGGGTGGGGGGGGGCAGTGCCCCCTGGCTTGAAGTGCTTTCCATCACATACAGGGTTTACAGTTTGGTTCAATGGCTCTCGGCACCCCCACTATACAGATTGTTCCAATGCCACTGTACCCCCCTCGATCTCTGTATCTATCCACCCACCCATCCCACACCCCTTGATCTCTGTATCTATCCGCCTACCCATCCCCCACCCCACCCCATCTCCGTCCATCCACCACCCACCCCATCTCTGTATCTGTCCACCCACCCGTCCCCCACCCCACCCTGTCTCCGTCCATTCCCCCATCCCCCCCCACACCCCTCGATCTCTGTATCTATCCGCCCACCCATCCCTCACCCCACCCCATCTCTGTCCATCCACCCCCAACACACCCCTTGATCTCTGTATCTATCTGCCCACCCATCCCCCACACCACCCCGTCTCCGTCCATCCACCCATCCCCCACCCCATCTCTGTATCTGTCCACCCACCCATCCCCCACCCCATCTCTGTCCACCCATCCCCCCCACACCCCTTGATCTCTGTATCTATCCGCCCAACCCATCCCCCACCCCGTCTCTGTATCTGTCCCCCGCATTCCCCCCCACCCCTTGATCTCTGTATCTATTCGCCCATCCATCCCCGTCCCACCCCCACTCTGTATTTGTCTGTCCACCCACCCACCCCTCCATCCACCCACCCCACCTCTGTATCTATCCATCCCCATATACCATCACCTATTGCTGTACCCAGCTAGGGTGGCCAGACAGCAAGTGTGAAAAATCGGGATCAGGGGCGGGGGGGGGAATAGGCACCTATATGGGACAAAGTCCCACATAGCGGGACTGTCCCTATAAAACTGGGACATCTGGTTACCCTAGTACCCACCCACCCTGTTATACCTCCATCTATTTCTGTGTCCACCCATCCCCACATCAATCCATCCACCCATCCACCCCCATGCACCTCCCTATCTACCTATCTATCTGTCTATCTATCCCCATCCACCCCTCTATCTATCTATCTATCCCCATCCACCCCTCTATCTATCTATCGATCTATCTATCCCCACCCACCCCTCTATCTATCTATCGATCTATCCCCCAAAGATTTGCCCAACAAAACCACATGGATCCTGTTGGATTAACCCCAAGGATGAACCCTGCCCTGTTCCCCGTCTCACCCCATCCCACTGGGGAGAAGGTGCTGGGCCTGCTCCCACCTTGAGGCTGGTTTTAAGCCCTCGAGTGCTCTGTATGCTGTTCTGTTGGGGCGGGGGGTATTGTCTACGCTGGGGGGGGGGTGGAGCAAGGTTACAGCAGAGAGAGAGGGAAATGAGAAACTTCACCCCACATTTGCTGTTAGGGCCCCCCCATCTCTCCTCTGGTGCCCATAATCTGCTGCCCTCCGGTCCCTCACTCTCCCTGCTCAGCTTCCCTGATCACGCCCGTGGCCGGGACAAGGTGGATCCCAGCTCGGGATTGGATCTCTCGGACACTAGGGGCCCCTTCAGAGAGCAGGATCCAGCAATTCACCCCAGCAAGGGATCTGCCCCATTGACTCCAACGGAGCGATGCCCAGGGACCTCAGCTGGGGAGCTGGACCCCTTGACTTGGGATGAAACAGAGCCGTTCTGAGCTCCTACCCCTGTCAGCCCCCCAGGCCACCCCCTCGGAACCTGCCGCTGGCAGACCATTGGGGTGTTGTTTAGATTTCTGCAGCACTTAGGTTCCAGCTGAGATCGGGGGCCCCGCTGGGCCGGGCACTGCCCGGAGCCCGAGATCGGGGGCCCCGCTGGGCCGGGCGCTGCCCAGACATGCAATGAGAGACTGTCCCTCCCTGACCCAAAGAGTTTCCAGTTTAAACAAAGGGAGGATTATCTCCCTTTTGTAGGTGGAGAAACTGAGGCACAGAGCGGTGAAGCCTCTGGTCCAAAGTCACCCAGTGAGTCAATGGCAGACCCAGGAACTGAACCCAGACCTCCTGAGTCCCAGCCTAGCACCATGAGACCCTCCCTCCTCTTTTTCTGAGCACATGGCCCTGGCAAGATGCTTTAGCCCACTGTCTTTCCTGCCTCCCCCTCCACAGCCCCATGGAGCAGAGCAAGGGGCCCATCTCACCCTGTATGTTGTCTCCACGGTGGCTGGGGCTGTCGCCTTTCTCCCAGCAACTGGTTGAGGCTCTCTGCAGACTCAGGCAGCTGCTGACACCAGTGACCTTCAGATCATTCCGATTGTGACACTGAGTCACCCCAGAAGTAGAGGCCCTGGGAGCTGGCCCATAGCTGGGGATCTGGCCCCGTCGACTCCAGCAGAGTGACACCGCTTTACACCCATTGGGGATCCAGCCCATTGACTACAGGGGAGCTAGGGGAGCAGGCCAGGGTGAGCTCCCCGCTATGTGTGTCCAGCGGTTGAGATGAGCAGCACTAGAGAAATGGCTGAGATAATTCTTGTCCCTCTGCCATCTTCCATCATCTCTCACCGCTCCTAATTCAGTCACCCTCCCCCCCCGTCCCCTGTCCCGTCCCCCCTGCCCCTCTGTGGTTCCTCCACACACCCCTCCCGCCCCCTCCCTCCAGCCATGGCATTGCCCGTCTCGCAGCCCAGCTCCTGTCCAAGGCAGTGGCTAATTGAGATGATAACCCAGCGCAGACTTGATTAGGGAGATAATTGGCTGGTGCCGGGCCGGGAAGCACGGTCCCCGTTTAATTTGGCCAGAGTCCACAAGGGCTGTGAGAGTTTGGAAAATGCCCTAATCGAATTTCAGCCCAAGGAAACCCAGCCCCCGACCCGGGCACCGTGCTGGATTTGGCCGCTCGTACCGGGGCACAGAAGTGGCCTTGGGCTGCGTGCAGCAGCTCCCTCTAGGGGTGAGGGTTGTGGGGCAAGAGCCCTGGGAGTGCCGCTCCCTAGAGGACGATGCACCTGCTCGGGGACCAGAAGATTGAAGGTTCGAATCCCGGTTCTGCACTTGGGATTTTTCACCTGCCAGCTGTGATTGTCGCAGCTTCATTCCCGCTTCCTCTTGGCTGCTGGTGTGTTGTCCCAAAGCCATGCGAGGAGGTACAGCTGAGGACAAACCCAGGAGTCCTGATTCCCATCCCGCCCCTGCTCTAACCATTAGATCTCACTTCCCTCCCAGAGCTGGGGATAGAACCCAGACGTCCTGACTCTCAGCCCTGCCCCCAACCACTAGAACCCCCCTCCCCCAAGCCAGGGGAGAACCCAGGAGGTTCACATAAGAGGATAATAGCCTACTACTGCTGCCAGTGAAGAGAGTTCCCCCTTTAGCTGAAGTAGTAGAACCCCGCTGGGAGTGCTGGTTGGCGTTCAGGGCCTAGATCTTAATATTAGGTGTATTAGGGGGGTGCCAGCCAAGAGTGGGGTGCCAGGTGAGCGAGAGAGTCCCGGCCTCAAAGAGCTGCCAGCCTGAACAGACCTAGGGTAGGTGGAGAAACTGAGGCACAGAGAGGGGAGGGGTTTGCCCAAGGTCGCCCAGGCAGGCAGCAGCCAAGCCAGGAGTAAACCCCAGGTTTCATGCCCGAGCATCCCCGCCCACTACGCCTCACAGCCACGGCCTGCGCTGCTTTGCGCCTGTGTTGTCTCCGTGGTCGGAGGGGTTAAGCTAAGGCCAGGGGCAAACATAAACGCAGCCTCCAGCACGCACAGCTCCTGGTGTCCCCCCAGACCCCCGCCACCATTCAGCTGGGCCTCTGCCTGACACCGGCCCTTTAAGACTCCAGGGTCATTGAGTGGCAGGGAAGCCTGTGAAGCAGGACTATAAAAATTGACCAACGCTTAGCGAGGGGAGTCCCTGCAGAAGCCAGCCTGGGGGCTGTGCGTATTATCGATGGTTAATTAGCTGCACGTGGCCCATCAGAGGGCCCCAAAGTGCTTCTCGGACAGGACTGAGCCAATGCTTGTGAGCTCAGAGTCAGTGCTGTCGCACAGGGAGGGAAACTGAGGCACGGGACGAGGAAGTGACTTGCCCAAGGTCATGCAGCAAGGCGCAGCTTGCGAGGGAACCTAGGAGTTCTGATCCCCAGCCCCCCCCCCCCGGTCTAACCACTAAACACCACT
This sequence comes from Caretta caretta, assembly GCF_965140235.1. Lineage (NCBI taxonomy): Eukaryota > Metazoa > Chordata > Testudines > Cheloniidae > Caretta > Caretta caretta. Next base: position 18,914,002 of record NC_134225.1, read on the forward strand.
CCCCTCCCAGAGCTGGGGACAGAACCCAGGAGTCCTGGCTCCTCCCACCACCACGACCCACTCAACTTCATTCACCTCCAGCACAACGGGGCCCTGATCTTGGTTGGAGTCTATGCAGCTCCAGGCACAACTGGGCCCTGATCTCAATCAGGGTCTGTGCAGCGCCCGGCACGATGGGGCCCTGATCTCGGTCGGGGTCTGTGCAGCGCCCGACACAATGGGGGCCCTGATCTCAGTCAGGGTCTGTGCAGTGGGGTGCTGACAATGGTGGGTCTGAGTCCAGCGCTGCCCGCATGGTGTGGGCAGCCATTCGCAATCCAGTCACGCCCCATCCCCAGGGCATGGCTCGCGGGCCCACGCTGTCCTGTATCACAGCCCCGGGGCCCTGCCATGGGCCTGGCAGGGCCCCTGGGCACAGGTTTGCTCTCCTGCAGGGCGGGTTCCGGGCCCTGTCGCTGAATCAGGAGCTAGAAAGGAACCGGACAGATCTGCAGGGTTGTTCCCCACTTCATCAGAGTTTCTAGGAGCAAAGGAGACTTTCCCCCCTCTTGACTTCCCAGGACATTAATTAGGTGTGTTATGGTAACATCTAGAGACCCCAGCTGAGATCAGGGCCCCATTGTGCCAGGCGCTGCACAGACCCCAGCTGAGATCAGGGCCCCGTTGTGCCAGGCGCTGCACAGACCCCAGCTGAGATCTGGGCCCTGTTGTGCCAGGCGCTGCACGGACCCCGACCGAGATCAGGGTCCCGTTGTGCCAGGCGCTGCACAGACCCCAGCTGAGATCAAGGCCCCGTTGTGCCAGGCGCTGCACGGACCCCGACCGAGATCAGGGTCCATGTTGTGCCAGGCCCTGCACAGCCCCTGCCCCAGAGACAAGTGGTGGAAGGTGAAACTGAAGCACAGAGAGGGGAAATGAATTTCCCAAGGTACCTAGCGGGTCAGAGGTGGAGACAGAACCCAGGTGTCCTGCGTCCCAGGCTACTGGCCCCTGGTGCCTCCTTTTATGGATGGAGGGGGAATCTCTCTGTCTCATCCTGTCAGTTTCAGCCCTGTTGCAGCCTGGGGTTTGTAGTTCCCAGGGGTTCCGGGCATTAGGTTCCCAGCTGGATGAGGACAGTGCAGAGGAAGGGCAGAGTTAAGGGTATCTGGGCAACCTTTGAACTCCCCATTTCTGCCCTTGGGCTGGTGCGTATCGTCCACGGGCAGCTCTGAGTTCTCTGCCCATTGCAGCCACCAAGGGGACGGGCATTCGTCCAGTGTCAATCTTCAGTCCCCTCTCGTGGCCACTTGGCACAACAGGACAAAAACCTACTGCCGCAGCTGGGTGGAGGCACCTGTCTGTTAGCTCATGATGCTGGTGGTGCTTTTGCGGTTCCAGGCTTGTTGACGACCCAAGCAGGGAGCAGCCTGGCACCAGTAGAGCTAATCAGACCCTTTTTCTGCCCCCCGGCCTGTGAGCTGAAAGCAGGGATCCCGACCTCCCAGGTCATTGCCACCCACCCCACACCCTGAATGCTGGATTCATTATTTAAAAGCAGGGTGGAAAGAAGAAGGAAAGCAACCTTCATTATCATATCGAGAAAATTACCCCCATCCCCCTAACTAGCAATTTTCCTGCCACATAGTTCAGCGCTGACTAGCCCATTAATTATAGAGATGAAAAATCATTTGGAAACCAGGAAAGGAAACTAATTGGCTCTTCCCCCAGCTAAAACGAGCCGGTGCTAGCGGGAGAGGGGAGCAGGGATCTCAGTCACGAGAGGGTCCTGATGGGGTCTCCTCCTTGGGAAGATTTCTCGAGACTCTCCCTTTGCTCAGAGCAGTCTAGGGAGCATGGCATGTGGTCAAGAGGAAAGAGGGGCCTGTGGTTAAGGTGTGGGGCTGGGGGAGATTTGGCTTCACTACCCTGCCTCAGGATGACCTCGGCTGAGTCAAGGCACCTCTGTGCCTCAGTTTTCCCATCTGTAAAATGGGGATAATGGATCTTCCTGTGTCTATTCAGACTGTGAGCTCTTCTGAGCAGGGGCTGCCTCTGACTCTGTGTCTGCAGCTCCTGGCACAACGGGGCCCTGATCTCGATCGGGGTCTGGGCAGCGCCCTGAACACCAGGGCCCTGATCTCAGTCGGGGTCTGGGCAGCGCCCGGCACAACGGGGCCCTGATCTCGGTCGGGGTCTGGGCAGCGCCCGGCACAATGGGGCCCTGATCTCGATCGGGGTCTGGGCAGCGCCCTGAACACCAGGGCCCTGATCTCAGTCGGGTCTGGGCAGCGCCCTGAACACCAGGGCCCTGATCTCAGTCGGGGTCTGGGCAGCGCCCGGCACAATGGGGCCCTGATCTCGGTCGGGGTCTGGGCAGCGCCTGACACACGGGGGCCCTGATCTCGGTTGGGGTCTGTGCAGCGCCTGACACACGGGGGCCCTGATCTCGGTCGGGGTCTGGGCAGCGCCCGGAACAATGAGGGCCTGATCTTCATTGGGGTTTCTACCATAACATGCATAACAACAGTGGATCGGAACCAGCCTCTTGGTTTTAAGACAGCTGGAGTCTAGGTTACTGAGCATTGGCTGAGGAGCCAGGACTCCTGGGTTCTACTCCTGCTCTGGAGGGGAGTGGGGTCTAGTGGCTACAGCAGGAGGGAGCTGGGTACCAGGACTCCTGGGGTCTTTCCCCAACCTGCCATCGACGTGCTGTGTGCACCAGGGCCTGCAGCGTGGTTTGCCCGCAGCCCAGCGGCCCCGTTGCCCTGCTCTGTGCCAGGCCCCAGCGCCGAGCGCAGAGGCTCACTGCACACAGCCAGCTCCCCAGAGCGGGGGTGGGGCAGCATGTGCCCTCCTCCCGGCCCCCCAGCACAGGGGGCATGGCTGGCAGGGCTGCTCTCCCCTGCGAGGGCCAGGCCAGGACCAAGGGGCATTAGCGGAGCAAAGCCCAGCGAGGAGGAGGCTGGTCAGCATGGAAGCATGTCAGCCGGGCTGGGACAATGGAAGGGGCTGCGGGTCAGGAGTGAGGAGCACCCCGTTCCCCAGCCCGGGGCTCCCCCCACGCACTGCTCAGCTGGTGCTCCTCACTCCTGACCCGCAGCCCCCGCTATCCCAGCCCCGGGCTCCCCTGAGCGGGGAACAGGTCCCTTCTCCATCCTGACCTTCGCTCCCAGGGAAAGTGCTGAAGCGAGAGAACCTAACACCGGGCTGGGGGGGCTCGAGGGCTGCCTGATCTCCACTCCCCTCCCCTTCTTGTCTTCCAATCCCTCCCCGGGGGAGCCGCAAGTCAAGGGCGTCCGGGCTCCTGTTTCATGCTGCGGTGTCCCGTGGCCAGGTGAGGCGGCTGGGGTGACGGCCCGGCTCCCAGGGGGGCACCGTGTGATGACTCAGCCCCTCGGGGGCCAGGCCTGCAGCTCTGGAGCTGGCGGAGGGGAGGGGGGCCACGGTCACTCAGTGTCCTTCCCACGCAGCTGGGGTTTGGGCCGGGGAGGAACGCATCTGGGGAGGAGCGCGTCTGGGAGCTGTGCACACAGGGCCCCCAGGCTCCTGGCCTGCAAAGGGGCCCCCGGGCTGTGCAGCGCGGGGCCCAGGTTCCTGGCCGATGTAAAGGGGCCAGGCTGGACCCCGCTGGTGTAACGGGGATAGAAGCCATTCTCCATGTCTCTGGCTCCATCATTGTGGCTGCAGCATCTGTAGGGGGCACTCTCCCCCTCGCCGTCAGTGCTGGCTCTAGGGGGCCTACGCAGGAGGGCATTGGGCTGGGGGCCGAGTGCTGAGGTTTGGGGGTTGTAAAGCCAAAGGGTCCCCTCCCCCCTGTCTCGGAGGAGGCCTCTGCCCCCCTGCGATGGGCCCAAGCAGCTTTGCCGTCACTCTTGGGGAAGGAACCAGGTGGGGGGAGATGGGGGAGGGGAAGGGAGTCTGGGAAAATGGACCCGAATTGCGGGAGCTGCCCCATTCAGTCCTGCCCCTGCTCCCAAACGATGGCCCCATTGGACCCAGATCACAGTCCGTGTGAGGGTGCCGGATGGAAGAGGGGCTTCCCGTGGGGGCTGCTTTCCTGGGGGGATCCCCAGGGGTATGAACAGTGCCAGGGACTCCCCACAGAGTGGGAGGGGCCAAGATCTTGCCGGAGCGGGTCTGTGGAGGCGGCCCTGCCTCCCCCCATTTCAACGCCTTTCTGAGCAGATCCAGGTAATTGGGGCCGGACCCTCGGACCAAAGCAGTGGCAGAAAGGACTTCAGTGGGCTTGGACTCCCGCTCCCAAGGTAGAAACACAGGCATGGCCCAGTGTGCCCGTCTGCCCCAGCATCCCATCACCACAAGCGCCGGCTGGTACAGAGGAGGGGGAAATACCAGTCCAGGGGAAGTGACTGGACATCCTGCAGCAGGGAGTTCCACACAGGTGGATCAAATGGAGGTGCTTCCCAGGAGAGGCCACTTGGAGGAGGTGACTCGGGATACCTGGGTCCTGTTCCCGTCTGACCGGCTTGCAGCCTTGTGCAAGTCCCCTGTGCCTTAGCTTCCCCTCCGTTGTGTGTAAATTATTTATGTCAGGGACAGTCTCTCTCACTGGGGGTCTGTGCAGCGCCCGGCACCGTGGGGCCCTGGTCTTGCTCCAGGTCTGTGCTGTGCCTCCATCCCCAGGGTGCTACTGTGATATAAATAACAATGAGTTTGAAATGCGTTGCCTTTTTGCTGACACTGTCTTCTCCTGGTTGCTTGCGTCTCTGGAAAGGCACCTTTGCTCTGCCTCCATCCGATCCCGAATGGGGTGAGATCTGTTCCTGATGGCAGGGACCAATGAAAATCAGCTCTCTGGAGCTTGGCCTGGCTGCTTCAGTTGCGTTGTTGTTTGAAATCTGGGTTGATCAAAAATGGCAGTGACTCAGTTTCCTTTTTCCCGAGATCCCTGCTGAAAAGAGACAAGAAGTCAGGTGGCATTTTTAGGAAGAAAGAAATATCGACATCTCATCTGAAAAGAACATTAAGGTGGCAAAACGAAGAGCTACAATGTTGGGAAATGCCAGAATTAAGGCTGCCTGGGTAACCTTAACTCTTCCCTGTGGAGTGTCTGCATTGTGAGCCGCTCTTTCATGGCATCCAAAGCTATTCTTTTCACAGTACCCCTGCCTCATTCAGTGCACAGGATGGATGGCGTTCACCGGATGAGCAGTTATGCCAGCTTTCTTTTTATCGTCCTCATTCAATGTGTGGCCCCATTCACTGCCATTCACTGCCCCATTCACTGCCACTGTCCGAACCCAGAGTTATTAATGTCCTCATTGACTTTTCTGTGGCACTCATCCCTGAGAGCTTCTGGGATATGAATGAGTTTCTCTTCCCAACACCCCGCGAGATGAGTAGTATCCCCACTTACCATCTGGGAAACGGCGATGCAGAGAGATTAAGGTCACCCCCCGCAGTCCCAGCACCCGGGTGCTGGCGGGTGCTGGGATCCTGTCATTCAGCCGAGCTCTGCAGTCCTGGTCCCCCCCTTAACCACAAGACCCTCCCTGCTATTCCTGCCAGCCCCTGCCTCGTTCACTCCGCACCTTCCAGCTCTGCAACAAAGGAGGCAGGGTCCTACCACAGCTGCCTTCGCTCCCTGCATAACAGGGATCCAGGCCTGGAGCAAGGCCAGCCAGTGCCCACCCTGGGACGGGGTCCTGTGGGTAGAACCGATGCGACCGTGTCACTAAAGAGCGTCTCTTAATGCAGATGCACCAGGCAGCAGTTACGGACGCCCGGGTAGCCGCTGTTCCGGGGTTCCCGATTCACCTGGGTCGCTGCAGGGAACGGGGCAGAGGCTCAGCAGGAGGCGCTGTCCCCGGCCGGTCGTGCTGATCCCAGGGCGCCCTGGGCGGCAGGGAAGGAGACGGTGGCTCAGAAGCCGGTGGTCCCCCGGCACAATCAGGGCCGCCCCCCGTGCCCCAGTGCTAGGGGGCGCTGCGCTGCCGTCCCTAAGTGCAGCTCTGGACCCGAGCTTCCGGCTGCTCGTGGTCATTTGAGATCCTGTGGGCGGAGGGGGACAAAGCTGGAGTCTCGGTTAAATCCGGCCCCGGGGAGGGACAGGCCAGCAGCAGAGAACTGCCCCGGCCCGAGCTGAGAATCAGCCACGATTGACAATCTACCCATCGGTCCACCCCCATCAGCCCCTCGTCGGTCCATTTGTCCGTCCAACCCCATCACCCCCTCTGTCCGTCCATCCGTCCACCCCCATCACCCCCTCTGTCTGTCCGTCTGTCCGTCCACCCCCATCAGCCCCTCTGTCGGTCCATTTGTCCGTCCAACCCCATCACCCCCTCTGTCTGTCCGTCCATCCGTCCACCCCCATCAGCCCCTCGTCGGTCCATTTGTCCGTCCAACCCCATCACCCCCTCTGTCTGTCCGTCCATCCGTCCACCCCCATCACCCCCTCTGTCTGTCCGTCTGTCCGTCCACCCCCATCAGCCCCTCTGTCGGTCCATTTGTCCGTCCACCCCCATCACCCCCTCTGTCCGTCCATCCGTCCACCCCCATCACCCCCTCTGTCTGTCCGTCTGTCCGTCCACCCCCATCAGCCCCTCGTTGGTCCATTTGTCCGTCCACCCCCATCACCCCCTCTGTCTGTCCGTCCATCCGTCCACCCCCATCACCCCCTCTGTCTGTCCGTCTGTCCGTCCACCCCCATCAGCCCCTCTGTCGGTCCATTTGTCCGTCCACCCCCATCACCCCCTCTGTCCGTCCATCCGTCCACCCCCATCACCCCCTCTGTCTGTCCGTCTGTCCGTCCACCCCCATCAGCCCCTCGTTGGTCCATTTGTCCGTCCACCCCCATCACCCCCTCTGTCTGTCCGTCCATCCGTCCACCCCCATCACCCCCTCTGTCTGTCCGTCTGTCCGTCCACCCCCATCAGCCCCTCTGTCGGTCCATTTGTCCGTCCACCCCCATCACCCCCTCTGTCCGTCCATCCGTCCACCCCCATCACCCCCTCTGTCTGTCCGTCTGTCCGTCCACCCCCATCACCCCCTCTGTCAGTCTCTCTGTCCGTCCTCCCCCATCACCCCCTCTGTTGGTCTGTCCACCACCATCACCCCCTCTGTCTGTCTGTCCGTCCACCCCCATCACCCCCTCTGTCGGTCTGTCCACCCCCACCACCCCCTCTGTCTGTCCGTCAGTCCACCCCCATCACCCCTTCTGTTGGTCTGTCCACCCGCATCACCCCCTTGTCTGTCCGTCCATCCACCCCCATCAGCCCCTCTGTCTGTCCGTCTGTCCACCCCCATCACCCCCTCTGTCCATCCATCCATCCATCCCCATCACCCCCTCTGACCATCCGTCTATCCATCCCCATCTCCCCCTCTGTCCGTCTGTCCACCCCCATTAACCCCTTCTGTCCATCTATACATCCCTATTCAGCCCCTATGTCCATCTGTCTATCCATTCCCATACACCCCTTTGTCCGTCCATCTATCCATCCTCATTCACCCCCTCTGTCCCCGTGTCTATTCATCCCCAGTCACCCCCTCTATCTATCCATCTATCCCATCCCTACCCACACACTCCCTCACCGTGGGCTGTGGCCAGGGCCCCTCCACCCTGCCAGCCCCATACGATTCCCATGCTCTGGTGCTGCCATGAGTCGCAGGCTGGGCGGGGGGGACCCCGAAGTGCCCGCGTGCACCGATGCCAGCAGCTCCCCGTGGCAGAGACTGTTAATCATCCCCATCTGCCAGGGATGCTCCGTGAGGGGGTTCTCCAGCCAAGCCCGTCCCACCCCCGGCCCCCACCCAGGCTGGACCCACGCTGGGCACTCAGCAACCTCTGGACAGTCACACAGAGCAGGGCAGGGACAAGGCAGGAGGACACAGTGGGGGTCTGTGAGTCGGGTTTGGGGGGCACCGGCAGGGCTGTGATGGAGGATTCGAGGCTGGGCTAACGGGGGCTGCGGGTTAGGATTGGGGGGCACCGGCAGAGGTGAGGGTGCAGGAGCCGAGGCTGGGATAACGGGGGGCTGTGGGTCGGTTTTGGGGGGCACCAGCAGAGCTGAGGGTGCAGGAGCCGAGGCTGGGCTAACGGGGGCTGCGGGTCGGGTTTGGGGGGCACCAGCAGAGCTGAGATGGAGGAGCCGAGGCTGGGCTAACGGGGGGGCTGCAGGTTGCGTTTGGGGGGCACCGGCAGAGCTGAGGGTGGAGGAGCCGAGGCTGGGCTAATGGGGGGCTGCAGGTCGCGTTTGGGGGGCACCGGCAGAACTGAGGGTGCAGGAACCAAGGCTGGGCTAATGGGGGGCTTCAGGTTGGGATTGGGGGGCACCGGCAGAGCAGAGGGTGGAGGAGCTGAGGCTGGGCTAACGGGGGCTGCGGGTCGGGTTTGGGGGGCACCGGCAGAGCTGAGGGTGCAGGAGCCGAGGCTGGGCTAACGGGGGCTGCGGGTCGGGTTTGGGGGGCACCGGCAGAGCTGAGGGTGCAGGAGCCGAGGCTGGGATAACGGGGGGCTGCGGGTCGGGATTGGGGGGCACCAGCAGAGCAGAGGGTGGAGGTTTCTCACTCAGAGCTGCGCTTGGCCTCCCCCCATTCTCGGGATTAGCCGGATCCCATTTCACCGAGGGAGGCAGGGACATGTCGCTCGTGCTCAGATTTGTGATTTACGCTCCTCGATGCTAATGAGGACACGGAGAACGGCCTGTTCCCAGCGAATTCGGCTAATCCTCCCGGCCGGGCTGCGATGCCCAAATAATGGCAGCGCGGCACCGACAGGCCGGATCCCCCCTCGGCTCCCCTCCAGCCCAGGCCCTGGGATCGGCAGAGCAGGGGGTTCCAGGGCTGGGCTGGCAGGGGGCTGCGGGGCGGGATTGAGGGGCACCGGCAGGGCGGGAGGGGGTGAGCCCAGAACCCAAATCCAAAACGGGCATGTGCCATTAACCCTCCTCCCGGCTCACACACTTCCTCTGGCTCTCGTCAAACTCTGGCCTCAGCCTCCAATCGGGGGGGGGGGGGGGGGTTATAAAGAGCCCCAAGCTGAGACCAGGGTGGAGGCGGGAGATGGAGCAAAACTGCAGAATTTCTAATCTCCCCCCACACACACACAACCCCAGCCCTGCCCCCCTGCCCCCAGCTCTGCCGGTGCCCCTCACTCCCAACCCGCAGCCCCCTGCTAGCCCAGCCCTGGCCCCCTGTCCCCAGCTCTGCCGGTGCCCCTCACTCCCGACCCGCAGCCCCCTGCCAGCCCAGCCCTGCCCCCCTGCCCCCAGCTCTGCTGGTGCCCCTCACTCCCGACCCGCAGCCCCCTGCCAGCCCAGCCCTGCCCCCCTGCCCCCAGCTCTGCCGGTGCCCCTCACTCCCGACCCGCAGCCCCCTGCTAGCCCAGCCCTGCCCCCCTGCCCCCAGCTCTGCTGGTGCCCCTCACTCCCGACCCGCAGCCCCCTGCCAGCCCAGCCCTGCCCCCCTGCCCCCAGCTCTGCCGGTGCCCCTCACTCCCGACCCGCAGCCCCCTGCTAGCCCAGCCCTGCCCCCCTGCCCCCAGCTCTGCTGGTGCCCCTCACTCCCGACCCGCAGCCCCCTGCCAGCCCAGCCCTGCCCCCCTGCCCCCAGCTCTGCCGGTGCCCCTCACTCCCGACCCGCAGCCCCTTGCTAGCCCAGCCCTGCCCCCAGCTCTGCCGGTGCCCCTCACTCCCGACCTGCAGCCCCCTGCCAGCCCAGCTCTGCCCCCCTGCCCCCAGCTCTGCCGGTGCCCCTCACTCCCGACCTGCAGCCCCCTGCTAGCCCAGCCCTGCCCCCAGCTCTGCTGGTGCCCCTGACTCCCAACCCGCAGCCCTCTGCTAGCCCAGCCCTGCCCCCCTGCCCCCAGCTCTGCTGGTGCCCCTCACTCCCCACCCGCAGCCCCCTGCTAGCCCAGCCCTGCCCCCCCCGTCCCCAGCTCTGCCGGTGCCCCTCACTCCCGACCCGCAGCCCCCTGCTAGCCCAGCCCTGGGCTCTCAGTCAGTCTGAAGCTATCTGGGGCTGCAGACATTAACCCTTTCTGTGCCACCCACCACCATCTTCCCCACTTGAATCTTTGCACCGGACCTGGCTCCCCGCTGAGCTGCGCTGAAGGCTTTGGACGGTGCCTGGTGGGCAAATGGCGGGTCCCTGAGCTGAGGGCAGGGTCCCAGCCACACCACCGGGGGGCTGATAACAGGGGCTTCGCCGAGACAGGTTTGTGCCCCACTGCTGAGGGCCCTGGGGCAATCTACATGTGACACGGTGCTGTGGGATATTGGGGGTACCTGCCCCCTCCCCGCAATGCCTGGGGCCGCTGCCTCTCACTGCATGGAAAGATTAAAGGGAACTACATTTCTCACTCTCCCTACAACACCTGGAAAACCACAGCCCTGCCAATCACTGGCTGGGAGCTCCGAGCTGGCAGTGCAGCCTAGTGGGTAGGGCTCTGCCTTGGGTCTCAGGACTCCTGGGTTCTCTTCCTGCCTTTGCTTGGTGACCTTGGGCAAGTCCCTTCCCATCTCTGTGCCTCAGTTTCCCCTCCATTTAAAGAGTGAGCTCTTTGGACCAGGGACTGTATCTGCGCAGCGCCTGACACAACGGGGTCCTGATCTTGGTCGGGGTCTGTGCAGTGTCCTGCACAACAGAGGACCTGGTCTCAATCACAGCCTCTAGGAGCTCTTGTGAGACTCGTGCAAATTGCCCTTTGCTTGGCTACTGCTTCAAGGCCTGTTACAAAGATGGATCCCCCCCCCACCCCCAACGTGGCACTGTTTGGTAGGAAGATCGCAGCCTCACGGTGTAGTTGGCAAATACCGAGAAAGAACATGCCCACAGGGCCCAAAGTGGATGGGCTGGACCATGGAGAGTGGGGCCGGTGCTGCATGGGCAGAAATTGAAACTGACCAGCAGACGGAAGTCCTGGGAGCCCTTCACAGCCCCCCCATGGGCTGCTCATGGGCCCTTCAAAGCTGCCCCACCCTGTCCTGATGCTGCAGGGAAAGGTCTCTGTGCTCACAGCGGGGTGCGATGGGGGGGCTAAAAGGATCTGTAATAATGCCAAGTATGTGGGGGGGGGGGAGAAAGGGGATTAGGAGCGTCTGTTCGCTGAAAGGGGGCAGATTCAGAACTGACCAAAGAAAATCCCCTTTTCACACCAGGTGGCGTTAGCCTGTGGAACTCTCTGCCATTGGATGTTGGCGAGACCGAGAACCTAGCGAGCTTCCAAGGGGAATTGGACGTTTCTTGGAGAAGGAGACGATCCAGAGTTAATCGGTCCAGCCAGCGGCGTATTGGCAGGGAGATAAAGCCTCCTGCTTTGAGGCTTAAGCCGATCTCTGGCTATTAGTGTCCAGGCTAAAACCTGATGTGGGGGCAGATTATCTCCCAGCTGCCACTGCAAGGTTCTTACACTTTCCTCTGCAGCAGCTGGCCCCTGTCAGAGGTGGGACACTGGACTAGATGGGCTGTTCTGGGCTGGAAATGTTTTTATTCATCTCCACAGGAAATTGATTCATAGTTTCCCAGGCCAGAAGGGAGCATTGTGATCATCGAGGGTGACCTCCTGCATAACACAAACCCTGGGGCTTCCCTGGAGTCATTCCTGTTGGAACCAGATCAGGGCTTTCAGGAAAACAGCCATTGGGGAGTCTGCTAGTGTAGACAGAACCTGCACAGGCCAGCCTCGATCAGGGCGCTACAAACCCACCAAGGGTCTTGCTGGATGCCCCTAGCCGGTGGTGGGAGGCTGATGTCACTGCCGAGCAGGGGCGGGGATCGACGCTCCAGTAATGAAGGAGAATGGATGGGGGAGGGAAGGCCCAGCTCCCAGAGCACGAAGCAACGTGACTCTCGTCTGTCCTGTGTGGTTCAGTCTCTCTCTCCAGGGTTAGAGCCGTGCGTGCCGTGCACTGGTTTGCTGTGATGGGGTCTGTTTTATATGCCTGGGCTGCACTTCTGGCAGAAGGCTGGTTGGAGGAACGCACCCAGCTCCTTGTGCAGGATGTTTGGGCTGGTCCATAGTTCATGTGGCAGGTAGTTCCAATGTCCCAACCAGCCCCTGACAAAGTTCTGTCTCCTGTAGACACGAGCTTTACCCTTTGGCTAGAAAGTTCCTCTCTTCTAAGAGCAATGATCATGCTGGAGGGGACCCATGTGATGTCCTAACAGCAGAACTGGGACATACAGAGATTCCCAGCGGCCAGAAGGAACTATTAGAATTAGATGATCTAGTCTGGCCTCCTGGATATCACAGGCCAGAGAATTTCACCCAGTTTCCCCCTGTATTGGGCGCAATAACTAGCCCAATTCCTAGGTTCCTAGGCAAGAACAGCCAAGGCCAGAGACTCAATCCCTGGGCCACTTGTTCCAATGGAAAATTCCCCCTCCCTGGTAGAAATTCACACCTGGTTTGTCCCATTGGATCTGGAATGGCACAAGCTGGGTGTGAGCAAGCCCTGAACCGGTGATGCATGGCACAGCCAATTGTGTGACACACTTGCAAATAACCCGCCGAAGCCAAATGTATATTGTCTGAAGACAAAACAGTATGAAAAGGAGACCTACCCCGGGCTGGATCGGCACTGGGGGCTTCAGCCCGGGACCTCGGATTTTGAGGGCACCCCCGAAATACGCACCATTCACTGCATTGTTCTTCAGTTCCTATCTCACAGCGTATTCCCCGTGCGCGGAAGATACACCCCTAACCCCCCACGCGTTTATAGGACACGTTAGCGAGCGTCTGAGACCTCATCTAAGATCCAGCCCGCCAGGTGGTACCAGCTCGTGAGCTTGTTGTTCTGGTCTGGACCTTTCTCGGCTGTGTTTTGGCTGCTGGCGTTCTGGGTATCGGTCTGTGATGGTTGTGCCAGGGCCGGATATTCATGCATTTTGCCTTTGCAAGTTTCCCTCTCCGCTTAGGTCAAGTGCTGAGCTGGCCTGTTGCGAGGTATTGTGGGGGATAGCGGTGAGCAGCACTGTGGGAAAACCGATACAGTCCAGCTGGTATAACTGGCCAACACTCATGCCTACAGTATTCGTGGTGTGCACCTTACCGTGCGGTAATGGGGGGTGTGCCTGTGGTTAACATGGCCCCCATCACCCTAGGTCTTTACCCTTCCAGCACCCCTGGGCGGCCAGCCAGTGCTAATAGTCCCACTGGGGGAAACTGAGTCACAGAGCGACTCATTCACTCACCCCGGGAGGCTGTGGCTGGGCAGAAAATTTAACCTAGGTCTCCTGTCACAGACTCACACGCCAGCCAGTGTGTCCCCTTCTTCTGTGAGATGTGCCGGCAAACGCTCTGCCAGCCCTGGATTGTTATTGCGAGGTGATGCTTCCAGGACCTTGTCATACCCAGAGCCAGCTGCAGCGTCTGCGTGGCCTGTCGTGAGTGGGTTTCTGGCAGCACACAGAGGCTCCAGCGTGGCAGGTACTGCACAGAAACACGGTCCCTGCCCCTAGCAGCTTTCAGGGTAACTGAGGCACAGAGCCAAGAAAGGACTTGCCCTAGGTCAGGTCTCATGGGGAAAGCACAGCGCCCCCTAGACCTGTTCCAGGGGGAAAAGCAGCCCCTTCCAGAGCCACCCGCCCCCTCCGTTTCCTCACTTCCCCACCTAAGCACTAACCCCGCCTTGCGGCCCCTCAGCACGCCACAGTGACAAGCCCGGGTGTCGTCTGCTGTGGGTGACAACGGCTGTGTAATTGGCAGGTGCCCGCTGTAATGCGAAAGGTGTCTCTCTCCCGGTGATGGAGTTTATTGGCTCCAGCCTGGTTGAACGGTTGAGTGTAGCAATGTAACCGTCGCCTGCTAGACTATCAGTCCTGACCCGGGGATCCAGGAGCAGGCCGGGGCTGCGAGCGGCCGGGCAGGGACAAGACATAAACGCAGGCCAGGCCGTGTGCCCAGCAGGGTCTGCCTGCAGACAGCGCCCAGCCCCCCAGATTTCGATGGACCCAGCTGATTGCCAGCAGGACCCACCCCTGAGTGCTGCCTGGGAGCCCCAGGAAGGGGCAGATCTCCTGATCCTGGAAAAGGTGATTTGGGGACACTGGATCTCTGGGCTCCTGGGACCCATGGCTAAGTGTGGGAAGGACGGCGGAGCCATGGTTAGATTGTGGGAGGAGCTCGGAGTCAGGACTCCTGGGTTCTATCCCCAGCTCTGGGAGAGGAGTGGGGTCTAGTGGGTGAAGCAGGGAGCTGGGAATCAGGACCCCTGGGTTCCAGTCTCAGCTCTGTCACCCACTTGCTGTGAGAGCTTGAGCAAGTCACTCCGGTGCCTCGGTTTCCCTGTTACTGATGAGGCCTCGCGTGCAGGGTTGCTCACTGGCTGCAGGGCACTTGGAGACCCCTGTGAGGGCTGGGCACTAATCCTGGCCCCCAGGGGTGCTTTAGCGGCTCACTGAGGTGATTAGATGCCTTTCATTCCCATTCCAGGAGATTTCATTTCCCTGAGTCATGGCTTTCAGGGGGGCAGAGCCGCCGGGTGGGATCGGAGGCAGCTCTCTTATCTCACCACGGGGTCCATAGTCTAGCCTCAGCTGGGGGGCCGAGGCCCAGAGTTTCCCAGCATGCACCAGCACAGCCAGGTCTGTAGTGGTGCATTGTGGTAGACTCCCCCGGGTGCCCCGCAGTCGCCGGGGGGCCAGGCCCATTCCCTGGGCTGTGAACGGCTCCCGCCGGCGGCCAGTCTGCCGTAGCCGCGCGGCTAAAGCAGTCCCTGTCCAGGCTGCGGCTCCTGGCGTGGCCGGCTCGACATAGTCGCTCTCTGGGCATAGACCGCGGCGGGTCCAGCTGGGGTCTGTGGGTGTAATTGGAGCAGCAGGCAGATGGGACCCTGGCTGGTGCCACCATCTCGGCCCTTCCCTGCCCCGGACAGCTCCCTGTGCATCTCCCCATGGTGTGGATACTGTGCCCTGCGGTGAGCGGAGGATTTACCCAGAATGCAATGCTGCCCCCCGTGGTGCCGCGGGACCCCTGGGTGTGCACCCTGCCCACTCGCTGAGGCACTGTGGGATGGCGGCTGGTGTGCGGTCAGGCCCGCCGCCCCACACGCCGCAGGAGAGCGCCGTGAATTGCTAGGCCAACACGGGTGCGCCTGGTAGTGTGGACAGAACCTTCCTAGGGGAGCCGGGACCCGAGGCCGAGTCCACCCGCCCCATTGTGACAGCTCCCTGCTCATGGCTGCAGCCGGGGGGCCCCTGCCTGGGGCGGTCTGCAGGGCCCGGCGGGGGCTCCGGGCCAGAGGGCAGGGATTAGCTGGCAGCAGGGCTGTGCCCGCCCGCAGGCTCGGGGGAGAGCAGGCGGTCCAGCCTGCAAATAGCTCTCGCCCGCTTCCGGGAGAGCCTTAGCAGAACATTGTGTTTCCTGCATAATGAGGAGACTAAATCCAGCCCCGGCGACTCCTCGCCCTCCCGTGCCACATATGGGAGCCGGGAGTGCCAGGCCACGCGGCCACCGGGACGGGGGGGCAGAGCCACACTTCCCTTCTAACGGCTGTGGGGCACCGTGCCATGGGGGAGGGCAGCACCCACTGTCTTGGCGGGGGATAGAGGGGCCGGGGGCATCATCGAGGCACGCTGAGGGGAGTGGGCAAGGGGGGGCTTGTATCCCTGTTCACCACCTGTCTGTCTGTCCCCGTACATCCCCCTCTTTCTGTCCGTCTATCCCTGTACACCCCCTGTCTGTCTACTGGACGGGCAGCCTGTCAGATCCTATCAGCTCAGCAGGGGGCGCTGTGCTGCAGGGAGCGGGGTGGGGGCTCGGTAGGGGGCGCTCTCCTCATGCAGTCAGCGCTGACCCCAGTACCCCAATGTGGTGATAGGGGGCGCTGTGCTGCAGTTTCTGGTTTTCGCACAAAGGGTCGAAGCAAAGCTGTGACTGTCGTTAAAGATCCCTTGCAATAACCCGGGTGTAAAATTCTCTCCTTCCGTAAATCCTCAGCCCGTCCCTGTCCTGCGTGATAGGAACTAGGGCTGACAGCCAGAACTCCTGGGTTCTATCCCGGCTGTGTGAGGGGAGTGGGACCTAGAGGAGGCAGAAGCTGGGCGTCAGGACTCCTGGGTTCTGTCCCGAGCTCTGGATGGGTTGTGCCATTTGAGGAGGGAGGCTGGACTCGTGGGAGGGGAATGAGATTCAGTGGTTACTGCAGCGGGATGAAGTTCTGAACTCCTGGGTTCTGTTCCCAACTCTGCTACTGACTTCCCTCGGGGCAAGTCACTCCATGCCTCAGTTTCCCCATGGCAGTAGGAACTTTACGAAGCCGTTGGAGCTGTCCGGATAGATTATTATACACCGGTCTAGTTAAAATGGTGCAACCCCCTTCTGCAGATGCAGTCACGCTCGTGTAAATGTGCTTATTTCTGTGTAGCTCTTCCCCTTCGGGCGGGGATGAAGGGTACAAGCCAGTTTAGCTGTGTCCACCGTAGAATTTGGATCACTATCACTGTCGGTAAAATAATCACACTCCTAGCTCCCCTGGTGATGCTGGTGCAAACTCTGTCTGTAGCTAGCCTGGGCAGGATTCCCTTTTCATCCAGAGATGTTGGCAAACGTCCATTTCACCGGACACACACGAACCCGTGAAAAAAACCCCAGCGAGGATATTTAGAGGCGAAGTAAGAAATATGCTGCTTGCGAAGGTTTGATTTAAGGCAATTTACTGGGTGTGTTTTGAGATGTGACAGTGACAATGTGCGTTGGAATGGTTATAAACTGGTTTGAATCTCAACCTCTACTGTCATCAGAGAATTATTGTCTTTCACACACCCCCATAATTTCCCACGAGTGTGAAAACTGAAACGGATAAAACTGGGGGGGGGGGAGCAGGGGAGGAAGAAATGGTTAAAAATAAACATTGATCTTATCTGTCGAAACTATACAAAAATGGACTTCTGCCAAGGCTAGCTATAGGCCAGGCATTGCTGACACCTTCTGTAGTTTGGCCAGAACAAAATCATTGTAAAAACCCACGGTAGCTGCGATTGGCACTGGGGTTTTCATTTGAGTTAAGCTAGCTTGAGGGAGCTAACTTGATTGCAAGAAAGCTACCTGCTCCCTCCTCCATGTGGACTGCTAGACCATGTCCGCTGCGTTGGCTACCCCGGTTCGTTTTTCCGTGTAACCTAAGCTGTGAATATATTTGATCTATGGGCCAAAACGCCTAGAGGATGAAGCCCCGAACTGGGACTCTATTCCCAGCTCTGCCACTGGCCTGATGGATAACCTTGGGCGAGTCACTTTCCTGCCCTCTGCCTCAGTTTCCCCATCTGCAAATTGGTCTTGCCCTCCTTTGTGAAGGGCTTTGAGATCTACGGATGCTGGGTGATCGATGAGAGCTAGGGATTATTGTTATTCTAAGAGGGGCGGTGGGGGGGGAGGTAGGTTAGACCTGCTGCAGTTTTTGCACCAGTATAATGATGTCGCACGGAGTGATTTGTCCCAGAGACAGTTATATCAACACAGCCTTAAAAACCCAGGGCCTAAAACGGGTTTGCACAAGACAATGTGGATTTTCAGCCCATGCTAACTGGCTGAGTAGGAGCAAATTCAACACAACCAGTTAGTGCAGGGGTGGGCAAACTACGGCCCGGAGACCGCATCTGACCCTCCAGACATTTTAATCCGGCCCTCAAGCTCCCACTGGGGAGCAGGGTCCAGGGCTTGCCCTGCTCCGGTGCTCCAGCCAGGGAGCAGGGGAGGCTTGCCCCACCCCGCGTGGCTCCTGGAAACAGTGGCATGTCCCTCCTCCAGCTCCTACGCGTAGGGGCAGCCAGGGGGCTCCGCCCGCTGCCCCTGCCCCACGTGCCATCCCCGCAGCTCCCATTGGCCGGGAACTGCAGCCAATGGGAGCTGCAGGGGTGGCGCCTGTGGAGGGGGCAGCGCACAGAGCTGCCTGTCCGTGCCTCCACATAGGAGCTGGATGGGGGACATGCCGCTGCTTCTGGGAGCTGTTTGAGGTAAGCGCCACCCAGAGCATACACTCCTGACCCCCTCCCACGCCCCAACCCCCTGCCCCAGCCGTGTTCCCCCTCCTGCCTTTGAACCCCTCGATCCCAGCTCCTGCACCCCCAACTCCTCATCCCCAGCCCTATCCCAGAGACCGCACCCCGAGCTGGAGCCCTAACCCCCTCCCACACCCCAACCCCCAATTTTGTGAGCATTCATGGCCCGCCATACAATTTCCATACCCAGATGTGGCCCTCGGGCCAAAAAGTTTGCCCACCCCTGAGCTAGTGCCTCAGAGCAGGTCTAGACTAGGTGTATTTTAAAAAGGGATTTGCTCACATGTTTTAGAAGTCCAGTGTGGACAGGCCAGGTTGTCTTTCAGCTCATGTCTCTGCTTTGCTGTCCTAGGCTTCATCCTGACTAGCTAATGTGGGTAAAAATACAACTTGCCTGGTCTAAATGATGTTAGCTAACATGGGTTAAAACAAGCCTTCTATCCTTATCTAGACACGCCCTTAACTAGCTGATGTTAGCAACCACGTTTTAACGACAGAGATTGAAATCAGAGAAATCAGCTCTAATTGGAAGCGCAAGGGGGTGAGGTGTTGCTTCTTTAACAGAGGCATATTTTCTCCCAGCTGCTCCTTGGGTGTTTGAGTTCAATAGCCATCACCAGTACTAAATGCAAACTCTGCTCCTGGTTTATCCGTGACTTTGAGTGCTCATTTGCACCAGTGTAAGGGGAGTGTGAAACTGCTGTGTTTGACGTACACCATGCCCTGGTGTAAAAGGGCAAAGCAGTGGGAGCGTCAGACCCTGGGATTTGAAACAGCTCAGATATTTTTTCAAACCCACTCACTTCCCAGCATGAATGAGCTGTGGTGTGCGTGGAATCACTGCTCTCAGAACCCGGTCTGATCCCTAGTTTTCCACAGAGACACCCAGAGGGGACGGGACTCGAATTTCAAGCAGGAAAACCAACCATTTCAGGCTTTCTTTGCCTCGGATAAAGCAGGGACGACCCTGATTTCCCAGCTCAGTTCCAGGACTCCTTCAATACACGGTGCCTTAACCACTCGCCCGGGGCTGTCGATTGCCCCATGCCAGGACGCCGGGCTAGATGGGCCCGCTGGCAGCTCAGCGGGGTGCCGCTGCCATTTGCACAGGCTGGGAGAGCACAATGTTTGCGGGGGGAGGGCGGCTGGGCCGGGATGTGGCTGACAAGGGCTCGTTTCTCTCTGGGCACCCCCAGATCCGGGGGCAGGGTGGAAGCAGGTGGGTTTGATTTTGCCTGATGAGCAGCCGGGGGCTTGATTGCTGATTTCAAAGCCATCCCGCTCCCCCTCTCTTTGTCCCCCTCCCCCCTTTGCCTCCCCCTCCACCCTCCAGCTCCCCCCAGCCTAACATGGATCTGAGTGTCAAGGAGCTGCGAAGATGAGCTGTTACCATGGAGATGCGTCACGGGTTCTAGAGTAAGGGCCTTTGTCAGTAAAGATCCCACTGTCTAACGGGAGGGGGGCTTGCCGGGGAGCCAGGACTCCTGGGTTCTCTTCCCAGCTCCAGGAGGGGAGTGAGGTCGGCTGGGTAGAGCTGGGGGTGGGGTGGGGTCAGAAAGCCAGGACTCCTGGGTTCTCTTCCCGGCTCTGAGAGGGGAGTGAGGTCTGCTGGGTAGAGCCAGGTAGTGGGGGCGCTGGGAGTCAGGACTCCTGGGTTCTATTTCCGGCTCTGGGAGTGGAGGGAGGTTGAGAAAGGCAGCAGGGACTCCTGGGTTCTCTTCCCCACGCTGCCATTCACTCACACCCAGGGTGAGCTGGAGTAAGTTCCCCGACCCTCCTCGGGAAACCAGGGCGTGTGATCCGGAGCCCACCCACTAAAGAGCTCGGCGGCGTGGTGAAAGGACCAGAGGGAGAGCTCCAGCAGGCTACCAAGGCCGGAGGGCCAGCTACTCACCCAGGGCCGGCCCGTGGCCGATAGCACAATCCACCGCTGCGGCTTTGCTGGATCGTGTGCCCCACTCATGCAGCGTGACGTCGTCCCGTTAATTGCGGCTTTTAATTGCAAACCCTGGCGGAGCTGCAGGGGTGAGTCTGCCTGGAAGGCTGTGCTGTGCCCGCTGGCCACATGGCGAGGGCTGCGGTGGAGGAGACTCTCTTGCCCTGGGAGGAAGGATTGTGAGTGGAGCCAGGATCCACAACGGCCCCCTCGCCCTGCGGCGGTCCTATCCAGTGCATGTTTCCTCAGATAACCTCTCCACGCAGTCAGAGACTGGACATAGACTGTCGGTTCTTGGGGGCGGGGCCTGGCACAATGGGGTCCTGATCCGTATTGGGGGCTCCTGGGTGCTGCCACATTACAAATGGATCACGATCCCTGACTCTGACCTAGCCCTTTTCATCAGTCGGGCGCCAAGCACTTTACAAAGGAAGGTCAATCGCATTATCCCCTCTTTACAGCGGGGGAAACTGAGGCACAGAGCGGGGCAGGACTTGCCCCAGGTGACCCAGCAGGCCGGCGGCAGAGCCGAAAATAGAGCCCAGGGCTCCGGAGTCCCAGTCCTAGGCCACGCTGCCCCGCCCCAGAATAATAAAGAATGGCGCCAACTGAGCTCAGCACCCGTTGTGCCAGGGGTTGTACAAACATAGCAAGAGATGGCAGCGTTGCCAGCCCCGGACATGAACCGGGCCCCTGACACTGTGAGACGGGCTTAAAAATCATGAGATTTGTTTTACAAAATAGCAATGAATTCGGGTTTCTTTTTTTCTCCTCTGAAGCCAGCTTTTCCCTGCTGCCCTCAGGGCCACAGGAGCCAAGGTTCTTCTGCTGGGGCTTGAAACCCCTCACCGCCGTGGTACTAAGGCAATCCCAGCCCTTAAGAACCCCCTTCCCATAGTATCTGAGTCCCCCTGTGCGGTAGGGCAGGACTGTTATCTCCATGTTACCTATGGGGAAATGGAGCCACAGAGAGACTCCCGCAGGGGTCACAGAGAATATTTGCCGCGGAGGAGAGCCCATTTCCCCATAGCCCGTCTTAGCACCCTAGCTGCCTTACTCTAAGCCCAGCATCGTCCTTCTAACAGACCAAGAGAGGATTTGCAAATTGCAGGAGAAATGGGAGTACAAAGCAGTGAATTGATTCACCCGGCCTGCTGGTGTTAGCGGTGGGATTTGAGCCCAGATTTCCCGCATCCTGCCCCAGGTTGCTTTACCACATGACCACGCTGCACTTGAGTTTAAAATCTCCTCTCAAATAATTCCCGTCCCACCCACCCCCCGTTCAATATTTACATCCTTCAGCTACTCCCAGACAATTATCTGAGCACTCCTTAGCCGCCGTCTAGCCAAGCTAGTCGTGTTTAGTTCTTTTAATCTCCCCTTGTAATTTAATCCTCCGAGACCCTTAATAATTTTCGCTGCACTGCTCCAAATTCCCTCTCATTTGACGGCAGCTTCCGTGCCGCGGAGCGCAGAGGCAGGATCCAGGCTGGAAGGGTCCCTGGAGAGGGGTGAGGGGGGGGACCGTCCCGCCCACTGGGCACTGAGATATGGCATGTCCTAAAATAGCCCCGGCCCTGTGGCTGGAGCAGCCGGACAGGCACACAGGGGTGCTGCAAAAGGCCCAGCCCTTCGCTGCAGGGCTAACAGGTCGTGACCCACTGATGCAGGTTGGGCTTGTGGGTCAGATGCTGGGAGTCAGGAGAGCTGGGCTCGATTCCTGCTTTGCCACTGACTCCCCATGCAGCCTGGTGTGAGTCACTGCGTCCCCTGGTGCCTCAGTTTCCCCTTCTGTAAAATAAGGGGGTATGATCCTTCCGTTTGTCTGTTGCGGTGAGCTCTATAGGGTAGGGACAACCTCTCGCTGTGTCTGTCCAGCGCCTGGCACAATGGGGCCCCCCACATCCTGGTCACAACCTATGCCGTAGAAAGGAGCCTCTTGTATGTGCAGACTTAGCAGCCCCATTGCAGGCTGTGGGGAGTTTCCAGGGAGCCACTGTTGCTGGGTCAGGAATCCAGGGCTCCGAAAGCCAATAAATCTGTTGGTGCTGGAGTAGGAGATTTCCAGGCACTTGTTCATCTCGCTGCCCTTTGCTGGGGCTTTCCAGGGAGCTTGGGAGGCACCTTTGCGAGGAGAAGCTAAAGCAGGGACATGCCGCAAGCAGGGTGTGGGGGGATGAAACCCACTTTGTGGCCCCAGGATTAGTTTTGGGTTTCAAACAATGTATTGCACCCTAATGGAGCTAGGGTGCTTTATGAATTGAGCATTGCAGCCAGCTCTGGGGTGGGGTGTGGTTGCTCTTTAACAGCCATGCAGTAACACTGTATGAGACTTGCCTGCCCAGCATTGAAAGGCAGCCTCCTCTGGTGTGGAGAATGGCAGCTGCTTTTCAGGATGTATTGACACTACACAGGGACCTCTTGGCCAGTACTGAGATTCTGCCACCTCTGGGATGGGGCACAGCCAGAGTATAAGCACACAGTACTCAAAAGTCACTCATTCAGAGCAGAGAAAAACAGACACCTCTGGGGTTAAGCATGGCAGCTGCTTGGCAGCACACAGAGACACCACATGGGGGTCATTCATCCAGCACTGAGGTTCCACTGCCTCTGGGGTAGGGCTCACTCAGCAGCTGTTTAGCAGTCACAGGGATCCTGAAATGCAGCCACTTCTGGGGTGAGGCGTGGCAGCCGGTTCACTGCCACCCACCATCACTGCCAGACACTTTAGAACAAGAACAAGTGGCTATTCCACGGGAAGAAGCGACAGGAGGGAAATTAGGGGACCAGGATTGTAGAATTAATGCTAGAATTTGGCCTGGACCCCTCAGTTCCCGCTCCGACTCACTGGGAAAGGGCTCTGATGCAGGGCCCTCATCTGAGTGATTTGCTTGGCCCTAGCTAGGTCACCATGGTGATCATTTTGCCCCACAGCGATCCCTGCAGAAGTGTGAGGGTCCCGTTCTGGTTTTTCCTGATAACGATCAGGACCCGACTTGCATCTAGCAAGGGTCCCAAAGCGTTCGCATCACCAAAACCTTCCAGGTCGCCTGAGCGTTGGGCCCACCTTCATTAGTTTCATTCTACCGAGGCACAGAAGGGGGCAAAGCACTTGCTCGTGAGTCACACCAGGATGTGGCAAGGGAACCCAGGAGGCCAGATGCCCAACCTCCCTGCTGTGACCACTAGACCTAGCTCCCCTCCCAAGAGCCGGGAATAGAACCCAGGAGTCCTGGCTCCCAGCTGCCTGCTCTAACCAATAACCCCTACTGCTCTCCCCCGAGCTGGGGCTAGAGCCCAGGCATGTGTTCCGCCTGCCACACACCAGACCCCGCCCCTCCCAGCGGACCTGCTATAATTTGGCAGTTTTAGATGTAATTAGGCAGTTTCTTAAACCGCGATGTCTTCGCCCAAGAGACCGAGCCGCCTCCTGGAGAGACCAGGAAGCCGTAATTAGGAGAGCCTTGGAAAGCTCCACTCACATGGGCTGCCTGCACGCCGGGCGGGAGGGAGAGATGCGTGTAGATGGCACAGCCGGGGTCCTGCTGGCCAGGGCCCCAGGCCACGGGGGACCTCCCAGTGTCCGGGATCCCTCGCCAAACCCAGCGTCACTCAGCCTGGCCTGTTCGAACCGCTACGCCCCAGCCCTCTCCCAGAGCCAGGGAAAGAACCCAGGAGTCCTGACTCCCAGCCCTCCGGCTGTAACCACTAGATCCCATCTCTGGTTAAGCAGGGATGACCTGGGCCCGCAGATGGTGGGGAGATCCGCGGCCTGTCTCTAAGGGGCGAGGCCAGGGGCTCTCCCCTCACAGTCAGTGCTGACCCCAGTGCAGTGCTGGGGGAGGGAGGGGCTGGTTTGCCATCTCCCCGTGCCCGGGGACTGGGAGATGAGTGGTTAGGACATGCTGGCAGCAAGATATAGCCGGGGGGAGGCCCTCCTTCCCAGCACACGCTGTTCTTCCCAGGCTGTGATATTTGGGGGGGGCAGCTCCACCCCCAGCCAGCCTCCTTTGTTCTCCACTCAGGGGCTGGGAAATTTATGAGAGGCTCAGACACCCATGCGCCCCGCCCTCCTGCTGGCCCATGCCCCGGGCCCATTGCTATGTGTTGGCATCCCTGGCTTGGCTCAATCCCAGGTGAATGACTAGAACCCCCTGCTCCGGGGGCGCTGCTGGGGCTGCCTTGTCCTCAGCCCCCCCCCCATGCCCCCAAGAGCTGCCTGTCTCTGACCTTCCCCCCCAATCCACCCTCTCTCCTGCCCAAGTGTCATCCCCCACAACCCCAGTGCAGGGCTCTGGGGGCCCCCAGCCCCATTCAGTGCTATGAGGCCTCCAGCAACAGCTGAGAGGGACAGAGCTCTAGTTTTATGTGACTATAGAAGCTCTGAGAGCCTTACCCCTACCCCCACTGGAGTTAGGAAGGGCTCTTCTTCCCATATCAGGGGTGGAGAAACTGAGGCACAAGGGGAACTGACCCAAGTTCACTCAGCAGAGCTGGGAGTTGACCCTTAGTCCTTACTCATCTTCCCCTCCCATAGCCAGGGATGGAACCCAGGAGTTCTGACTCCCAGCTCCCCTGCTCTCCACACTAGCCCCCCCTCCCCTCCGCAGGGAGGGGGAAACGGGACCCAGGAGTCCTGTCTGAAGCCAGCTCTGTGATCCAGCACTCTGCTCTTTGCCCAAGGTGGTTCCACCTTCATGGCTCAGCTGTTCTCCCCCAGGGCCCCCTCGAGTCACCAGGGTCCCCCGGGGCCAGCGAGTCGCTGCATGGGAGCTCTGACACTGATGAGCGCAGAGGCCCCAGCCGAGCCGTCGGGCAGGAACCTGCAGGGGCTTTGCCAGCCGGGGCACTAGAGCCTGGCACGCAGCTGTCAGCACTGCCCTGGGGGAGCTGGCATTACCCGCCCGGCTGGGCCCCCGGCCCGCGTCCCCCCCGGAGCAGCACTCCCCACTAAGGCACAGGAGCACCAGAGCTGGGGAGGGAACCCAGGAGTCCTGGCTTCCAGCCCCCCTCTTCTGTTACCACGACACCCCACTCGCCCTCGGAGCTCACAGAGCTGTGTCAGCCTGTTATTAACCCTTCCCGTGCCAGGGTTGGCCCTACCTGGCTGTGGACTTGGGGAGCCAGGGGGCTGGGTGTTGCCAATCCCTGCCCTGGAGAATAGATGGGCTGGGGTGGGGGGGCACCCCTGTTAGCCCCCGGGTCAGAGGGGGGACTCCCCTCGCCAAAGGTGGTGTTACTGATGTGGGAGATGGAGGAGGGGGCTCTTGCCGCGCTTGGGATGGGGTGAACCCCGCAGCCCCCCCCTCCCCCAGCTTGTTTCATGGCTTCTCCCCGCTCCCTCCCCCAGGCTTGCCGTCTGCCGGATCGTCCCTCCTGTGTGATGCCGGGAGAGGCCCCGGGCTCGGGCCACTGAGAGCCCTGCCAGGGAGCGAGTGTGCCGATCGCCCGGCCGGCGCCATGGCCCGCCTCGCCCACGCCCTCTGGAGCCTTTGCGTCACCACCATCCTCGTCACCTCAGCCACACAAGGTAGGACGGGGGCTCCACAGCGGGTGGGGGAGTATGGTGGGAGAGGGGCTCTGGGGATCTCCAGGGCGCGCCCGATCTCCAGCTGCACCAGGGACGCAGATAGACCCTGGGTTCCCCCGAGATCTGCAGCCTGCATTGCCTAGTGTCACCACTAGGGGCTGCTGAAAAGCCTGCCCCCCTCCCCCTGCAGTGCCCCCCAGAGGGGAGACGTGTCCCCCAGTGCTCGCAGCGATAGGGAAAGGGGGGCGCTGCAGGGCTGGGAGGGGGAGCGGAGGGACACTCCTGGCTCTTTGGGGGGTGGGGGGTTGTGGTCCCATGGGGGTCTTGGCTTCTTAGATTCTACCATCCAGCTTCAGGGTCCGACAGCGTCAGTGGGCAGAATATTGCCATGGGTGCCCCCCAGCTGTGCAGATCTCCTCGGCCCGACCCACAGCCCCTGCCCTGGGCTCCTCCTCTCCCCAGCTCTGCTGGTGCCCCTCAATCCTGACCCACAGCCCCCTGCTAGCCCAGCTCTGGTCTCCCCCCACCACAGCGCCTCTGTAAGGAAGAGGCAGATGCAGGGAGGAAGATTCTCTTGTGAGCCACGACTGGCACAATGGAGGCCCTGACCTCGGTCAGGGTCTGGGCAGCACCTAGGGTTGCCAACTTTCTAACGGCAGAAAACTGAGCACCATTGCCCCGCCCCCTACCCCACCCCTTCTCTGAGGCCTCGCCCCTTGTTCACTCCATTCCCCCCTCCCTTTGTCCCTCAATCTCCCCCACCCTCACTCACTCGCTCATTTTCACAGGCTGGGGCAGGGGGTTAAGGTACGGGCTCCGGCTGGGGGTGTGGGCTCTGGGGTGGGGCCAGAAATGAGGGGTTCAGGGGACGTGAGGGGGCTCCGGGCTGGGGCAGGGGGTTGGGGCGTGGAAGGGGGTGAGGGGTGCGGGCTCCAGGCTTACCTCAGGGGGCTTCCTGGAAGTGGCGACATGTCCCTTGGCAGCTGGGAGGAGGCATGGCCAGGCGGCTCTGCACGCTGCCTCCACCCGCAGGAACCGCCCCCGCAGCTCCCATTGGCTGCAGTTCCCAGTCGGGGTCTGGGCAGCGCCTGGCACAAGGGGACCCTGATCTCATTCACCACCCGCAGTACCCTCCAAGCTGTTACCATGAGTCCCTGGCTGGTGTCTCTGACTCCTTGCTGTTCAGACAGCGCCCTGCTCGCTCAGGGTCAGTTATTATCATTAAGCGCTTGTGCCTGGATTGCCCACCCTCTGCTCAACGGCGATCTGGGGGCGCTGGGTTCCCTGTGCGGGTGGGTCCCGCTGTCCAGCTGTTAACCCTTCGGGGTGCAGCTGAGCAGGGGGAGAGCTAGCAGAGAGCCAGAGGGGGCATCTTTGGGGGGCTCCCATGGGGGGCTTGAGATCCCCAGATGCTGCCATCCCCTGCGTTGTTCCTTTGCTCTACTCCTCCATCCCCCCCCCGTCCAGCCAGCACCCCGTGAGGCGCTCGCCCAGGCCTGCCACAACAGGAGCTCTGGGCAGGGCGTCCAAAGGGGGGCAGGGTGCCAGGCCAGGAGACTTCAAAGAGGACACGGGGAGGGGCACATGGGACCCAACGGGTAATCTGGTCCCTTTCCAGCTTCGATCAGGGCGTTGAGCAGAGGGAGCTGAATGCAGGGGTGCCGGGGGGAGGGGTTATATGGGGGAGGGGAGAGCGATGACAGGCTGCAGCCCAATGTCGGTTACACCTGGCTCAGGGGAGAGCAGGAGCTGGGTTTGGTGGAGTTACTCCAGATTTACACCCAGGTCTAACCGAGAGCAGGATCTGGGCTTACTATGGAGTTAGTCTGGATTTACACCCCAGAGAAGTTTCAATTCGGCTCTATCCCTGGGGCTCCGAGGTTCCTGGGTGACATTAATGAGAGCCACCAGGTCTGGTGGTCGGGTGAATCAGCAGAGCAGCTCTGTGAAGGCAGCCCAGCCTCACCAGCTGTCAGGGAGGGAGGAGATGGAAATCAGGGTAGTGGGGGATGAATCTGTGCTCAGAAGAGCGAAACAGGGAGCCCTGGGGCCCCAGTGCGGGTGGGGCAAGGGGTAGACATAGAACAGGTCACCAAAGAGAAACGTCCCCTTGCTCTAGATGGTGGCTCAGGTTCTGGTGGTGTGTAGTGGATAGAGGGTGGGTGGGAGTCAGGACTCCTGGGTTCCATCCCCAGCTCTGGGAGGGGAGTGGTGTCTAGTGGTTAGAGCATGGCGGGGAGGGGAGGCTGGGAATCAGGGTTCCTGGGTTGTATCCCTGGCTCTTCCACTATCTTGCTGAGTGACACTGGGCAAATCATTTCCACGCTCTGTGCCTCAGTTTCCCGTCCTCTTTAGTTTGGGGTAGGGACTGTCTCTTGCTGTCACTGGGGGAAACCATGTTATGGGAGCAGGTGGGGGGCTTGTTAAGAGGACACAGCAGAGATGAAAGAGCATGGAAGGGGCTGAGTGCGCTTTGCACGGGACCCTTTGCACAGACTTACGGCTGCCTCGTCTCACCCCACCCCCACCCCATGGGTAGCGTTGTCATGGTCCCCACGCCAGGGAGGGGGGTGGCAAGTGGGGGGTGGGGGAGATTCCTGTTTAATCTGATCATCTCAGCGCTATCTGCTTCCGCTTCTAAAGTTAGATCCCGGAAGAGACGGCAGAGGAGGGGAGGAGGGTTTAAAACTAGGACTCTACTGTGAGTGAGGGGGGCTGGGCCCCAAGGCTTGGCTTGCCCCCAGCCCCACCGGAGAGCAAAGGCTGAACATGAGGCTGATGGGACTGATCCACCACTAGGGGGCGCCGTTCTGGGGACTGAGCTAGGTCGTCAGTATCACATCTGCAGAGGGCGTGGTCGTACGTACCACACGCCATGGTGTGTTCCTGTATCCCAGGGGCAAAGTGCGTCTCAGATATTATTGTTATTCCCATTTCAACCAGAATCACTGGAGAATCCCCACTGGCTGGGGGAAGTGTAGGGCATAGGACACAGAGCTGAGTGGTTCAGATTGTGCTCACCAGAGGGCAGTGTTGTGGAGACACAAATGCATGCGCCCTAACCCCTACAGCCCGTGGACACACAGCCCAAGGCACACCCATGCATAAGAACATACACAGAAGTACACACACACTCATATCCAGGCAAATGGACACACACGCATGCATGCACAGACAGTTGCACACACAAATGGACAATTGCACACAGAAACACACCCCTTTGCCCACACAAACATGCATGTGCACACCCAAACACACTTGCACACACAACCACACACTTTGTCCACACAAACACATGCTCCCCCACCCCCACATCAAACACTCACAAAGACCCGCTCGCACGCTCCAGCCCCCCACAATTCACCCAGCCTGTCCCCCCCTCCCTCTTTCTCCCCTGTCAGGCCCCGTGCTCACCACAGGGGCCCGTGCCAGAGACGGCTCCATTCTCCACTCCCTTTGAGGGGTAGCTGCCAAGGTCGGGGGAGCATGAGCAAATCTCCCATAATGCTCCTGCCATCCCTTTAATCACCTGCCTGGCTCTGTCTCCTGCGGCTCCCGCTTCAGTCCCTGGCTCCTGGGGTTTCAAGCCCTGGCCTCGGGCACCTTTGTGCTGTTCAAAGCCGCCAACAAGGGGAGACGGGGGGGCTCACACCATGGCCCATTGTCTGCACTGCCCTGTCCCCCGCCCCGCTCCTCAGGATGCTGCAGGGCCTGACGCCCGGACCCCCATCCTCCCGCCATCCTCCACCAGTGCCATAAAAGGGCTGCACGTGGCCCCCTGAGAATCCCCTCCCCCCCGATTTGGAAATAGTGTAAGGGCCCTGCACCTGCCCTGCTCCCAGATCCTGGCATTGAGGGTGGATCAGGGGCGTGGCCAGGGCACCCTGGGTGTGGCTATTATCTGCCCCAGGGACAGAGCCCTTAGGGACAGGAGCACTGGGAATCTCTGCCTTGGGCTTCAGGAAATGGGATGGGGGCAGTTGTGGGGAGACGTGGCAGGGATCGCAGACGACAGGCGTTTGGGATGGAGGTTGTTCCAGGATCCCCACCAGGGGAGGTGGCTGAGGTGTAACACACTAGCTAAATACACTGTGCTCCCGCCCCATAAGGGCAGCGGCTGGTCCACATAGGGGATAACAACCTCCTTCAGCTGCCAGCTAAAGAAGAAGGTCTTTTAGCTCACATGGTAGGAGCTCATATGCTTTTAATGCTGGAGGTCCCAGGTTCAACCCCCTCCTGCCCCATTGGCCAGGGTGGGCACCATCCCCCTCCCTGTCTGCCCATATTGGATAGGGGACAAATCCCAATTTGTGAACGTCCCCCATGACAGGAATGGCCAGAACAATGTGGGGAATCTCAGGCCAACCAGCGCCTCCTGGTGGTGGGTCTGGAACCAGCCTCAGCCAGGGCTCCCCAAAGGCCTGGCAGAAGGAGGCTGGTCTCCTTGGTTTCCTCCCCGTACCACTGCCAGGGCACGAGCTGCCAGCCCGCCTGCGAGCCCAGCTGCCCCAACCTGGAGGGAGGGGGCCCCCCACTGTGCACTGCCTCTGCCCTTCCCCTTCTCTGTTCACAGCACTGCGTGGCAGCAGAACACCTGGGTTCTGTCTGCAGCTCTGGGAGGGGAGTCTAGTGGTTAGAGCGCATGCCGACTCTTAGACCTCCCTTCACCCCCCTCTCTGCTTCTGCCCCACCTGTGTATGTGGCGGGGGGGGGGATTACATAGGCAGCAGAGCAGCCATGTTGGTAGCCAGTCCCCACCTTCTCTTTGGGGGCACAGCCCCCCCCTCCTCAGGGAGCCTCCCAGTCCGCGCCCCCTGTCCCCTCAGCAGGACTTGAACCCACAGCCTGCAGCTCTGGAAAGGAAACACTCTCCCCTATCCGCCAGTGGAGGCAGTGCCAGGCGCTGCCTGCAGGGGGCAGATGCTGCTGAGAGGGGCAGCAGCATGTGTCTGTGCAGCCAGCCGCCCCTTGAGGCAGCGCCCCCTGGTGCACGCATCAGGCAGTGCAGCTGCTTCTTCCGGCCTGTTCTGTTCCATTGGCCTTAATGCAACCCGGCTGTTGTCCCACTGGGGAGGCGAGCAGTGGGGAGATCCACGGCCTGCCTCAGGGTCACACAGCAAGTCAGTGCAAAGCCGGGAACAGAACCCAGGCCCCAAGCTGCCCCCAACCCCCCCGCTCTAACCCCTAGACCCCACTCCCCTCCCAGAGCTGGGGATAGAACCAGGAGTCCTGGTTTCCTCTTTAAAATCCCTCTGGGTGGTTTTAATTCTCATCTCTCCTCCCGGCTGGTCCTTGTGACACGGGAGATGGGGTGGGGGGGGGGGAATTCGGAGGGATTGCAGGGAATTTGCTCAGCACATTGGCGAGACTGTCGGCTCAGCCGCTGCCTGAAAGTGGGTCACGGGCGGTGCGGGGAGCTGAGCGCGTGGTGAGAGACGTCTGGATCTGGGCAAAACATCCAGCCACACGTGAGCCTTAAAATGCAGCCCTGGGGCAAGGGACCAGATTCCCTCCATGAGGGGCCTGATCCTGTCTCTTCATGTGGGCAGCTACAACCCCCTCCCTCAGCTGGGAAAGATAGAGGAGCTTTCTCTTATATTATGTGGATTACGGTAGCGCCTACAAATCCTAACCGATACCAGGGCCCCCTTGTGCGGGTGCTGCACAGACACCCAAGAGACAGCCCCTGCCCCCAAGCCTAGCTAACCAAAGAGCAGGGGAAACTGAGGCACGGAGAGGGGCAGGGACTTGTCCAAGGTCACCCAGCAGGTCAGTGGCAGAACCAGGAATGGAACCCAGGTTCCCACCAGTGCCCCACTCACTAGACCACACTGCTACTCAAACACTGGTGCCGTCCTCAGCCTGTGAAGTCCTGGCAGGTGGTTCCATTTAGACTCCAGTTCATGGGAACTGGACTGGACCCGGGTCCCCTGCCTCCACCTGCTCTGACCACTAGATCCCTCTCCCCTCCCAGGGCTGGGAATGGAACCCAGGAGTCCGGGTTCCCAGTGCCATGATCTGGCTGCTCACTCCATGGGCAGGTGGGAAGGTGAATTACAGATGCCACCTGAGCTTCAGCAGGTGGGGAAACTGAGGCAGAGGATGGCGGGCAGGAGTGGGGAGGTGACCCACCCGCGCCTCTCAGCGTCTCGTCCTGTCTCTCTCCCCCAGGTCTGAGCCGCGCCGGGCTGCCCTTTGGCCTGGTGCGGCGGGAACTGGCCTGCGAGGGCTACCCCATCGAGCTGCGTTGCCCAGGCAGTGACGTCATCATGGTGGAGAACGCCAACTACGGGCGCACAGACGACAAGATCTGTGATGCCGACCCCTTCCAGATGGAGAACGTGCAGTGCTACCTTCCTGACGCCTTCAAGATCATGTCCCAGAGGTGAGAGTGCCGCACCCACACCCCATCCGGCACCCCTGGGCCACGGGGCGCCCTGTCTCTCCCTGGGTGCCCAGGGCTGTCACCTTGTCGTCCCCCCCCGCCTCCAGTGAGAGGAAGAATCACTTGTGTTTAACTAGGTGCCAGCTCCCTGACCCCCCCCCCGGGCTGTTAGCCCCCCAACCAGCTCCCCAGGTGCACCCCAATCCCCGAGCCCCTGTGATATCCAGCCCCCATCACTGGCTACTCCCCGAAATCCCCACGGGGGCAGAGCATACGCCAGCTTGTTTGAGTCACCTGCCCCTCAGCGTTCCCTGCCCTCGCAGCCTGGAGATCGAGTTTGAGAGTGAAAACAAGCCGGTTTCCGAGCTGGGGACCAAGGGTGGGGGAGAGTAAAGGTTCCCCGGAGAACGAAACCAAGACATACGGTCTAGAGGCTGCACTTAACCTGAGCAGGCAAATCCGCCGTCGTCTGTCTGTCTATCCCCATCCACCCCTTCTATCTATCTATCCCCATCCACCCCTTCTATCTATCTATCTATCCCCACACACACCCTCTATCTATCTATCTATCTATCTATCTATCTATCTATCCCCACACACACCCTCTATCTATCTATCTATCTATCTATCTATCTATCCCCACACACACCATCTATCTATCTATCTATCTATCTATCTATCTATCTATCTATCCACATCCGCCCCTTCTTTCTATCTATCTATCCCCATCCACCCCTTCTATCTATCTATCTATCCGCACACACACCCTCTATCTATCTATCCCCACACACACCCTCTATCTATCTATCTATCTATCTATCTATCTATCTATCTATCCCCACACACACCCTCTATCTATCTATCTATCTATCTATCTATCTATCCCCACACACACCCTCTATCTATCTATCTATCTATCTATCTATCTATCTATCTATCTATGTATCTATCCCCACACACACCCTCTATCTATCTATCTATCTATCTATCTATCTATCCCCATCCACCCCTTCTTTCTATCTATCCCCATCCACCCCATCTATCTATCTATCCCCATCCACCCCTTCTATCTATCTATCTATCTATCTATCTATCTATCTATCCCCACACACACCCTCTATCTATCTATCTATCTATCTATCTATCCCCATCCACCCCTTCTATCTATCCCCACACACACCCTCTATCTATCTATCTATCTATCTATCTATCTATCTATCCCCATCCACCCCTTCTATCTATCTATCCCCATCCACCTCATCTATCTATCTATCTATCCCCATCCACCCCATCTATCTATCTATCTATCTATCTATCCCCACACACACCCTCTATCTATCTATCTATCTATCTATCTATCTATCTATCTATCTATCTATCTATCTATCCACATCCGCCCCTTCTTTCTATCTTTCTATCCCCATCCACCCCTTTTATCTATCTATCTACCTATCTATCCCCATCCACCCCTTCTATCTATCTATCTATCTATCTATCTATCTATCTATCTATCTATCTATCTATCCCCATCCACCCCTTCTATCTATCTATCTATCTATCTATCTATCTATCTATCCCCATACACCCCATCTATCTATCTATCTATCTATCTATCTATCTATCTATCTATCTATCTATCCCCATCCACCCCTTCTTTCTATCTATCTATCCCCATCCACCCCTTTTATCTATCTATCTATCTATCTATCTATCTATCTATCTATCTATCTATCTATCTATCTATCTAATCTCCATCCACCCCATCTATCTATCTATCTATCTATCTATCTATCTATCTATCAATCAATCAATCTATCTATCTATCTATCTATCTATCTATCCGCATCCACATCTATCTATCTATCTATCTATCTATCTATCTATCCCCACACACCTCCTGGATGGGGCTGGTGGAGGAAGCCTGTGGCAGCCCAGTGGCATGGCTCCCCATGCCAGGTCCATGTGGCATCTGCCAGGGAGGGTTGCAGGCATTCCACACAACCCCATGGTGTGCACCTAAGTTGCCAAGGGGCTGTGTGGGAGGGGGTGCTCCAAGGCAGGCTGTGCTGGGGGGGGCAGGCTGGGGGGCAGTGAGATCTGGGGGTGAGGGCTAGGGGTGGGTGGAGTCCAGCAGAAGAAAGGGCAGGTAGGAAGCATGTGGTCTGAGGGCACATTCCGATGACCAGCGTTTCTGGCTTTTCCAAAGAGGGTTTCCTTCCTGGGTACCGTGTGCCCAGTTCGTGGAACCAGCGCTCAGCTGTGTCCTCTCCCTGCACCACTGCCCCTCCCCTGGCAGGCCTTGTCCCCGCTCCTCCACCCCCCCACACCCCCAGCCTGGGACAGCCCCAGTCTGGCACAGCTACCCCCCAGTCTGGCAATGCCCCCACATCTGGCACAGCTCCCCCCTCTCCTGCCCCAGCCTGGCGCTGTCTCCCCACAACGTGGCACAGCTTTCCCTGCACCTGGCTCCGTCCCCCCCCACACACACACACACAGCCTGGCACAGCCCAGGGGAGAATGCCTACCTGGCTGGCAGAGGGGCTGCCTGGTTTAGGGAGGACCCATCTCTGCAGCCGTGAGACATCCACAGAGGTTGGGGGAGCGGGGTCTAGTGGTTAAAGCGGCGGGGGGGTGGCTGGGAGTCAGGACTCCTGTGTTCTATCCCTGGTTCTGGAAGGAAGTAGGTGTCACACTGTCTGGAGCAGCTAACGACTGGGGGGTGCCAACCTCAGGGCAGACTGTCGCAAACAGGGCAAACCCCTCAAGCTGGTGGTGTGTTGTATAATGAGATTTCACCCAGCCAGTAACTCCCGGACCAGTCACTGACAGTCCCTTAGCCTCGCCCATCTATCCTGCCACCCAGACACACGGGACTTAGTGACCAATGGTCACTCACACCAAAAATCACACCACGCTCAGGTTGCTTCCAGCCCTAAGAGACCGGTCACTGACCCCAGATTGTTGGTACTCTAGATCCTACACCAAAGACAGCACCTGTAGCCAGGCCTGGACCAAACTAGCTAAAGGTTTATTAATTAGGGAGAAGAAATCCGAGTTAGTGACAGAGTAAAGCAAGTGAACACACACACACCAGTGAGCTACCAGCTAGCTCCAAAGAGTTGTCGTGATCTGTCAATTCGACGTGTCTCTCAGGGCAGACCCAGGAGGCAGCCCCTGGGGCTCTCTGGCTTCAGTTTGCTTTCTCTGCCCCCGAGTTCAAACAGCCAAAGAGATAGAAGATTTTCCCGTAGCTTTGTTTTAGTTCCTTCATTCAGATCCAACCAGCATTTCCCAGGTGCCATGAACCCACCCTTTGTCCTGCGATGGTCCTTGATGGCCCATCTGATCTGGCTAGTCCTGCTGGATGGGTGGCAGACCAAGGGCAAACATTTTCACCGTTATAAAGCAAAGTCAGGACTCCTGGGTTCTATCCCTGGCTCTGGGAGAGGGTGGTGCCTAGTGGTTAGAGCAGATGGTGGCTGGGAGTCAGGACTCCTAGCTTCAATTCCCACCATTGGGCCTGTGAGCCAGACTCTCAAAAGCCCTTGCAGCAGGGAACAGGAGCCTTGCAGAGTAGGGTTGGGGAGAGATCACCACCTTCCTCCTCCTGGCAATGCCACCCCCCCCCCCGCATCCCTGCTGCCAGAGAGCTCTGACAACCCCCCCCCATACCCGCCCCCCCAATCCCTCCCTCGTTAGCTCCTGCCACCTGCTCTCCCTGGCAAGGCTGATGCAATCGGAGAAGGGGTGGACGTGGCTGTTCCCTGGGGCCGTCGGCTGCTAGAGCAACCTGGGCTCATGTCCCCGGGACCCAGGCAGGGCTCCCCCAGGGCAGGGCAGCTGCAGCCTCATTAGCCACGGCTGTTTGCCAGAGATGGGCAGGGAAGGGTGGGGGGGCCCTCTCCAGGCTTCCACCACCTGCTCCCCCAGCTGGTTGGCACCAGGCAGCTCCCAAATCCGCCCTGCCCTCTGGGGCGCCCTGGCTCCAGCCTTGGCAAGGGCTGGGTGAACTTCATGGGGGTCAGGGTGTGGGAGCAGGACTCCTGGGTTCGATCCCCCGCTCTGGGAGGGGAATGGGGTCTGGTGGTTAGTTCAGGGGGGCTGGGTCCCACACTCTTGCTGTGGAGGTCACAGGAGACTTTGAACCTCTTTCTCCTGTAACTCCCCACCCTCATTTGATGCGTCCTCCAAGGGACTGGGCCAGATGTTTGTTCATTTCCACTTTCTCCCCCCTTCTTTCCTCTCCCTTCCATTAGCGCCCCACCCCATGGCCTCTGAGTTTGCCTGTCCTCAGCTATGACCTGGGGGCGGGGAACAGAGACCCCACCCCCACCCTGGCATAGGCAGGTCAGGGGTTCAGCAGGCTGGGGCCCAGGCTGCGGAGGGGGGGGATGAGTGGAGCAATGTCGCCCTCTCATGGCCAGTCTCTGCAATTACAACAGCGTGCTCTTGACTCCCAGCTGGGGGAGCACACCGGGGGGCTCAGTTCCAGCTGCCTCTGGACTCTGCTCACGCCTAAACACTGACCCCTCCCCCGAGGCCTCCTCCTACCCTGTCATGGCTCCATCTCGGACCTGGGACATCAGATTGGCCAGGACACCGGGGTTCTTTCATCTTTGACACCAGAGGTACCCTCAGGGTAACATCTTATCAGAGAACTCCCAGGAGTCACCCCCCGCCCAGGAATCTGCATCCTGGGGCATGGGCACCAGGAGTCACCCCCCAACCCCTCTGAGGGGTCCATGCCCTGGGGCACAGGCACTAGGGGGAGGAGGGAGTGGGTCATTCCAGCATCTTCTCCCTCCCATTGGGGAGTCTTTGAACCCTACTTAGTTTTACCGGGTGACTCCCCTGACCCTTCCCTGCTCCCGCTTTGGGGGCCGCACGCTGGGTCTCCTGGGGCAGAGTCCTCTTGACTGATGAGCTTAGAACCCCCAAAAGGAAACGTGTTACCTGTTACCCTGCAGGACTCCCTGCCACAGGAGGCAGCGCAGCCAAGGGGAGCTGGGATGGGTGGGCCTGAAGGAGGGCTCCCTAATTCCCCCCTTCTCTCTTTATACCCCTCCTCTTGCCATCCCACCTGTCCCACCGTACCCCCTCCCGCTTGCCTCATTCTTTCTTACATCCATTCCTTCTTTCATGCCCTGCTCTTCTTTCTTTCTTTTGTTCTTTCTGTTTCTTTCTTCCCTTCTGGCTTCCTTTCATGCTGTTCTTCTTTCTCTCTCCCTCCCTTGCTTTGTTCTCTCCCGCTCTCTGCGGTTCTAGCTGTGGGACGGAGCTGGAGAGGCTGTTACAGATGAAATACCATCAGGGAAGCAGGTCTTCCTGGATATTTATTACTCCACTCTTGGACTTTCAGCCTCGGCTCGGATACAATAGCGAGCAGAACAATGAGGGGCCCACAGCCTGGGGCTCTCAGCCCCCCAGGAAACCCCCTCCACAGAGCTAATGTGGTTTGGGCAATTATCCTGCAGTGCTTGCTGGGAAAAATACCCCCAAGCCAAACCTCCCCCTCACCCACACCCAGCCTGCCACAGAGACATGATTGTAACCGGCAGCATGGTGGTGAGAACCCACAACCCCTGAGTGTGTGTGGGTGCATGGGGGGAGGGGGTGTAGATTGGCCTGTGCTGACATGGGCGTGCGGAAAGGGGGGTTTGTCCATGGAGGGGAGTGCAGGTGTGTGGGAGGGCATGTGCGAGGGGGGTGGAGCTGTATGTAGTAAGCGTGGTGGGGGGGTGAATCTGCACACACAGGAATGAGTAGGTTGGGGGTTGTGTGTCTGGAACCTGGAATCACCTTCCCGATGGGCCCATCTACCCTGGTCTCCTGGCTCCAGCCACTCACACCAGCTGCTTCAGAGGCTGGTGCAGGGAGCCCCCTAGAGGGAAGTGATGGAATAACAAGCCTAGATGGGGCCCTTTACCCCTTCGATCAGCGCCCGGGGTTCTAGCCCTGATTTCACGTTTTTTCTCCTCCCGGGGATGCTCTGGTGACCCAGCCGTGCCCGACCTGTCCTGCTGCATTTTTGGCCCAGTCTCATTCTGTGGCAGTGGGTTCCACAGGCCAATTCTGCACCCTATCTAAAGCAGTCCCTTCTTTCAGCCTGGTCGTGGGTGCCCTGGGCCCCGTGTTCTGATCAGGGCCCAGCAGAGGGAATAGTTTTCACTCTGGGCTCAGGCTGAGATACTCAGTGGGATGGGGTGAAAGGCAAGACAGCCCTGGGGATGGTCTGCCCTGGACTGAGACACCACAGAGACCTCCAGCCGGGCAGACGTGCATCACACCTTGCAGATGGCGCTTGTTGGGTGCCATCTCCCCCTTTCACAGCTGTGGAAACCAAGACACTGAAACGGGAATGGGTTTCTGCACGGCGACTTTGTATCAGGGCTGGGAATAGAACCCAGGTGTCCTGACCCCCAGCCATCTCAGCCCCACTCTAACCCCTAGGCACCACTTCCCTGAGCTGGGAATAGAACCCAGGTGTCCTGACCCCAACCCCCTGCTCTAATCCCTAGGCACCACTCCCCAGTCATGGAAATAGAACCCAGGTGTCCTGACCCCCAGCCCTCCCCACTGTAACCCCTAGGCACTACTCCCCTGAGGTGGGAATAGAACTCAGGTGTCATGATCCCAATCCCCCCGCTCTAACTCCTAGGCACCATTCCCTAGATGTAGGAATAGAACCCAGGTGTCCTGACCCCCAGCCCTTCCCCCCTCCCCGCTGTAATCCCTAGGCACCACTCCCCTGAGCTGGGACTAGAACCCAGGTGTCCAGACTCCCAGTCTGAGGCTTAAATGTGCTGCCTTTAGGACAAGATGTAAAACCAAGGCCCTGATCCCCTGAAGCTAACTGAAGGCTCCCCCCTAACCCCCCGTGCCTTCCCCATGTGTCTCACAAAAGTCAGGGCATGAAGCCCAGCTTCCTGGCCCCATCCCAAGGCCAGCCATCTCCTCGTGTCCTGACATCCCTCTCCTGCCCAGCCCTGCTCCTGTTTCAGCCAGGGTTCTGCACTGCCCTGACACACCCCAGAAGTGGCTGCATTTCGGCCCCATTATGTAGCATCGCTACGGGACTGTCTTTAATTTAGCGGCCCCCGGGCCTTCTCTCTCCCCCCAGGTGCAATAACCGGACGCAGTGCGTGGTGGTGGCTGGATCGGACGCCTTCCCGGACCCCTGCCCCGGAACCTACAAGTACCTGGAGGTCCAGTATGACTGTGTCCCATACAGTGAGTCCCATTCTCATTGCTCTTTACAACCATGTCCGGGTCCGATTTGTTGGCTTCCCTCCTCGCTGTGAAAAACCTCCCACCCAAAGCAGGGGGAGACCCCCCCCAGAACCGGCTCCCTGATCCCTGGCGCTGGGGGGAGAACTTGTGGGGGGGAATGACCGGGGCCAGGGCTAAAGGATTTGGGTGCCTCGCTTTGGCTCTATCCTTTGGGGGAGAACATGCCACGGGGGGGTGTGGGGAAGGGAGATGCTAATGGGGGTGCTTCTCCGCCCCCTGCTGGCCCCAGTGTGGTGCTAGGGGGCGCTGTGCTGCAAGGAGAGGGGGGCTCGCTAGGGGGTGCACCCCCCTCGCAGTCAGTGCGGGCCCCAAGAAGTAATAGAGAAGCCGGCAAGCCCCGGGGTGCGGGAAGGGCCGGGGCGTATCGCGTGCCTCGCCGCTGAGGGGGCTGGACACAGACAGACCCTGCGGTTCCCTCAGCCTCTCCAGCCGGCGCGGCCCAGCGTCACCCCTAGAGATCGCCTCGCGTCCCAGCCACGCCTAAGGCTACCCAGCAGTACCCTGCCCATCCCAAGGGGGTGCTGAGGAGCAAGGCTAGGATGGGCCCTGCCCTGCTTGTTCCAGGGTCGGGGGGGGGGGGAGATTGTGCCTCTCCCAGGAGGGGGCTGAGTGGGGAGAAGTGATTGGCGACCCACGTGTCCCCATGTGGTGGGAGGGGAGTGGGGTCGAGTGGTTAGACCTGTGGGGGAGGGTGGAAGTCAGGACTCAGGTGGGAAGGATCCTGGAGCTACATTGGAGGAGGGCGAGTCCTTCTGGGGCAGGTTTCAGGCAACGGGGGCCCCTGGGCTGGGCTGGGTTTGGGGAGCACCTGCCCTAGGCCAGAGCAGGGTCAGGGTGTGTGTGTGTGTGTGTACATGAGTGTGCTCCGCATGTGTATGCATGTGCTCCCTATGTGCTGTGCGTGTGGATGTGGGCACATGCGTGTGTCTGTGTGCGCACATGTGTGAACATGGGTGTGTGCTCTGCATGTGCACAGACCTCTCTGCCCCCACTCAGCTTCCCTTCCCAACACACACCCAGTGGTGTCTGAGCCGAGCCATCGGAGCCGTGGGTGTGTTGGAACCGGGCCAGGCTGACAGTCCCCTACTCCTCTTGGGCCTGGGAAATTCCCTCCTGAGGAGCAGGTCCTCCTGCGTGGAAACAGGAAGTGGGTTTCAGGGAACAAACAGGAAGTCAGGGTTGGAAAAAACAGGAAGCGGGTCTGGAAAAAACAGGAAGTCCCGCCTTGGCAGGCTGAGCTGGCTCTGTGACAGCTCCCTGGCCTCCAAGCGAGGCAGGTCTAGGGTTGCCAATTTTGGTTGGGAATATTCCTGGAGGTTTCATCACATGACATAATCTTTAATTACAAATTAATCTTTAATTCCTGGAGACTCCAGGACAATCCTGGAGGGTTGGCAACCCCAGCCAGGTCCCAGCATAGACAGCAACAGGAGGTGCGCTGCACCCCAAATCCTGACTCTGTGCATTGCTCAGCGCCTGCCCCCACTGGGTCCCCCAAACCAGAGGTACCCTGAAGGGATCCCGGGAGAGTGACCCCAGCTCTGGAGTGCACGGTGGGATCTGTGCTCCAGCCCATCCAGGCCCACTGGGGGTCAAAAGAGAAGGAACAGTGGGCGGCGGGGGTAGTGGGGGGAATGAAGCCAGCGCCGCTGTCTAAGGGGGCCGGTTTTGGGGCGCCTCTCTCCCTCTGGGTCTGCAGCAAACATCCCCTCTCCCCTCCCTGCTGCTTTGCGTAGCGTGAGCCAGGGCGTGTCATTTCCAGGGTCAGGGGGCGTTGCTTCCTGTTGTTTGACCCACTGTCTTTTTCCGGGGGGCTGGGCTGTGGGGGGAGGGGAGCCCTGGTAACACCCCCTTTGGTTTCTCCTCGCAGACAGAGCCGGAGCCGAGAGGCGGGCGTCAGTGTCCAGCGCATCCTCTTAACCGATTTAACTCCGATTCCTGTTCCTTTTCCTTTCAGCTCCGCAGCGGACGCACCCAGACAACCTCCCTCATCTCAGGATATAACTGACTCTGCCCCACAACAGCACGGGGGCACCCAGCTGAGACTGGGCTGGGATCTCAGACAGGCAGGGCTGCAAGCGGGATGGGGCTGGAGAGAGGGCTACGCAGGAAGGGTGGGGGGCCAGCACAAGGGGGGACGGATGGCAGAGAGGAGCGACGGAGCGTGGAGAGGAGAGAGCTGCAGAGATGGAGGGCCGGAAATCGGAGCCTGCTGGGCTCCGCTGATTTACCCCAGCAAAGGGCCTGGCCCTGAGGTCCCAGCTGAATGAGTTTTCACGCACATGCATGTATACGCACACACATGTACCATTGCACACAGATGCAGGTGTATACACTGCACATGTGTGTACGCTGCATATGTCTATTCACGGCACACATGCATGCCCCCAGATGCACACGCCTGCACATTGCACACGTCTGTATCCTGCACACACGCATGCCCCCAGATGCACACGTCTGCACATTGCACACGTCTGTACACAGCACACACGCACGCCCCCAGGTGCACACCCGTGAATGTTGCCCATGCCCACACTCACACCCGGTATCCGAGAGGCAGAGAATTCCTGTCCCTGCCTCCTCACCATGTGGCTGCCCGTGTCAGCTGGGCCAGATCCAAGCCCTTGTGATTTGGCGTAGGGTTTATCCCTTGCCCGTTTACACCAGCTGGGTCCCTCTGCCACTCCTTGATTTCCATTCCCATCTGCTGCTCCTTCCTTGGGAGCAATGGAAATTGACAGGTTCCCCCCCCCCCCCACTCCCACCCGTTCATGCAACACATTTCAAGGCGACATATGCGCTGCCCAAATGCTTGCCGGGTGGCATCGCTGCAGAGGATTGGCCACCCCTCTCCTCACATTTCAAGGCGCGGCTGTTCTCCTGGTGCTGGCTCGGTGCCCACCATCTGCTCTCCCCCACGCTGCCACTCACCCAACAGCCAACGTCAGCAAGGGACAGGCGAGGTTCGGGGCGTGGGACTAGCGACGAGAGAGAGAGCGGGGGTGGAGGCGGATTCGGAGCTCCGCAACACTGGTATGACGGTGCTGAATCCGGATCTGGCTCTCAGTTACGCTGGGGTGTAAACCCGCAGTGGCTCCCTGGAAGTCCAGCTCTGCTCCCCCCTTGGCCAGCATGGAAAGCAGGAGTTAGTGCCACCAAAACCAGAGTGTACATCCAGAGTAACTCAGAGGCCACAAAATCCTGCTCTCGCTTACACCCAGGTGTAAATCTGGAGTCACTGCCTGGAAGCCGGACTCTGATCCCAGTTACACCAGGGTGCAAAGCAAGAGTTAACTCCAGCCAAACCAGATGCAAACCAGAGTAACTCAGATGAAGCAAAATTCTGCTCTCGTTTACACCAAGGTGTAAATCTGACGTCACTCTCTGAAAAGCAGATTCCCAAGTGGGGTAAACTGATGTAGCTCCATTGACTTTAATGGCTCTACACCCGTTTACACCAGCTGGGCAGCTGGGCATCCTCCGATTTCATTGACTCAGAGGTGTAAATCCAGAGCTACCTCACAGTGGGTCTGGCAGAGCAGGACAGGGAGCGGCTTTCTCAGCTCCAGAGCCCCCTGGCTAGTGTCAGAGGCACCTTCTGGGCCTCGTGCTGAGGCAGAAACCAGTTGGCAATCACTGGGAAGTGGGTGCGTTGGCCCCAGGTTTTCCCACAGGGAAAGGAGCACGGCCAAGGCAGTGGGGCCGACCGAGGGATCTGGGGCAGAAGGGGCCAGATCCAGAGCTGGTGTAAAGCGATGCCACACCATTGGCGTCGCTCGTCTGCTCCATCCCTGCTCGGGAGGGTCCAGCCAGCCCAGGCCGGGGACCAGCCCGTCCTGGAGTCCCCAGCACCAGGAGCTGAGACCCGGCTGTCAGGGGGGCCCTGGCACCTGCTGCTCCCCACTGCGAGGGCTCACTGGCCCACTGACTAGCCCAGGGCTCAGGGATGCACTAGACCCGGGGTCAAGCTGCTGCTGTGAATCGGGCCGAGCGGGGCCTTGGTCTGCCATCGGCCAAGTGATGCCTCAGCCATGGGGCTCTTGGCCCTTCTGGGAGCTCGCCCGAGGAACCGTCCCAACCAGGGTTTCATCAGAACCGAGCCGGGGCCCGTTTTGACCTCTCTGCAT
This sequence comes from Caretta caretta, assembly GCF_965140235.1. Taxonomy (NCBI): domain Eukaryota; kingdom Metazoa; phylum Chordata; order Testudines; family Cheloniidae; genus Caretta; species Caretta caretta. The sequence continues at coordinate 18,957,210 of NC_134225.1, forward strand.
TTTTTAAATGGCGAGGGAGAGATCTGGGGAAAAGCTTTCAGCCAGCTCAGCTGCGTGTGCAGAGTTTGGGCCTCTGCCCGGCCCTGGGCGTAACACTACGGGGGCTGGCATCGGCGGGAGAGCGGAGAAGGAGGCAGCATGGGCCAGTGACCTCCGAGTCAGGACTCCTGGGTTCTGTTCTCAGCTCTGAAAGGGCAGGGAGCCAGGGCTAGATCCCAGGAGTCCAAGCCCAAAGCTGGGCATCACCACGGCATTGTGGGAAGCAGCTGTGATTTCGTAAAGCTGCATGCCCAACACGTGCCCCCAACTCCCTACTGCTTAACCGCGAGGTGGAGCATGATGGGAGTCGTGCTAACATGAAGCAGAGCATGATGGGAGTCACGCCAACCCTACCAGGCCTCATTCAATTCACCACGACAAAAGCGTGCTTCGCCCGGCGCCTTCTAACTCACACCCCCCCCACCATGCAGCTCCTCCTCTCTCTCTGCGCTCCATGCTGCCCCCTGCCCTCTGATTGTCCCTTCCTGCTCTCCCGCGGGGTGCCTCAGTGCTGTTGATCTTTGGGGGGCAGGGCAGGGCAGGGCAGGGGTGCAGAAAGCGGGGAGATGGGGGAGGGGGACGGAGGGTGCGTGTCGAACTCCCCGCTTTCTTCCTTTGCAGCTGCCTCCGTTCTAACCAAACGGCCTGTTTTCCTTCTTCAGGTGCCAATTGTCCTTGTGTTAATTGAATGCCTCTAATTTTGGTTGGGTCTTTTTGTTTGTTCGTTTTTCTTATCTATTTAATTTATTTTGGAGGGGGCAGGATTATAAAAATATAATTGTTAGAACTGTGCAAACAGAAAAAAACCCAACCCCTTTTCTCAGCCCTCCTCCTCCCCCCCCTTCTTTTATTTCCTGTCACATTGTTTCTTTCCCTTCCTTCCCCCGGGATCTCGAGGGGGCGCCTCTGTTTTTCCCACAAGGGATTTGTTAGTCATTGGCAGCAGCTGTGTATATTCCAGGCAAGGCCGGGGCTGCCTTTAGTCAGTTGGGTGAGCAGTTTTTCCCTGGTTTATTATTATAGCAATGCCTAGAGGCCTCAGCCAAGACCCAGGCCGCCCCATTGTGCCGGGTGCTGCGCAGCCAGAGAAGCAGACAGCCCCCCTGCCCCAAAGAGCTTCCTGAAGCAGCCAAGAAAAGGGGCACGGGCCCATTCTGATTCCTTTGCTCTGTCCCCCGCCCCATACACACACAGACACCCCGCCCAGTTTACAGCATCACCAGCCCTGAACGGTCCAAAATCCAGTCCCCAAAAGCTTAGAAATCGTTAGATTTCATCATCAGCTGGCTCTGCCTAGCTGCCGTCTGCTTCGGGAGCCTCTCCATCTCCGGGGCTTGTTTCCGTGCAGTCACAAGGGCTACCCGTTGAGGGGCAGATCCTCCGCTGGGGTTGGGCCGTTCTGAGCTGTCGGGCCAGCCAACATGACGGGGGGCTGCCCCAGGGCTCCTGAGAGCTACACCCCTTGAGCTAGAGAGCTCTCTGGCCTGGCCGTAACAGACTCAGCCCTCAGCAGAGCGGCACAGGGGACCCGTCGCCCACAGCCAGCTCCCGTGTGTACCAGCCGACAATCTCGCCCCAAGCTTTAAGCCCCAGGTCTCGTGCGGCTCCGTAGGCAGCAAGGCAGTTCGCCCCTGCCCCGACATCCCCCCCCGACCCCACAGTGTCCCCAGAGCTGGGCACCGATTTGCCCCTCGCCCTGGCACAAACGCATGTGGCTGGAGATTTCTACCTGGCTGGTTTGCTCTTTGCTGCTGAGCAGATTGTCGGATATTAATTTCTGGCTGGAGCAGTTTTTTCCCCTTCCCAAGCACTATTTTTAACTTGCTTCCCCCCTGTATTTAATATCCTCCCCCTCCCCCCGCCAGTCCCCTTTTCACAAGTTCACCAGCTTGGCAGTACGGCTGCAGCAGGATGCCGAGGAGGCCAGGCCCAGGCCAGCCCTCGGGGCAGCCCCATGCACACCCCTCCATCCATTTATCCATCCATCCCTCCCCATACACACCCCTCCATCCATCCCCATACACACCCCTCTGTCTGTCCATCCAGCCCCATGCACACCCCTCCATCCATTCATCCATCCATCCCTCCCCATACACACCCCTCGACCCATCCATCCATCCCCATTCACACCCCTCTGTCTGTCCATCCAGCCCCATGCACACCCCTCCCTACATCCATCCATCCCCATACACACCCCTCCATCCATCCATCCAGCCCCATGCACACCCCTCTGTCCATCCAGCCCCATGCACACCCCTCCATCCATTCATCCATCCATCCCTCCCCATACACACCCCTCGATCCATCCATCCAACCCCATACACACCCCTCCAGCCAGCCATCCCCATACACATCCCTCTGTCTGTCCATCCAGCCTCATGCATGCCCCTCTGTCTGTCCATCCAGTCTCAAACACCTGATCCATCCATCCCCATGTACACCCACCCATCCTTCCCGTACCCACCCCTCAATCCAGCCAGCCCCATACACTCCCTATTTACTCTCAAACACCCCTCCTCTGTATCTACTCAGCCTCATACACAGCGCTCTATCTATCCTCACACACCCGGTATCCATCTGTCTATCTATCCCCTTTCACCCCTTCTGTCTACCCAGCCCCATACAACCCTCTGTCCATCTGTCAGGCATCAGTAACCTCTGTTGGGGTAGAATTCCCAAGGTGGCAGGACCATAAGCCCAGCCCAGGCCCAGCTCCTCAGACCTCCCTGTCCTTCGGGTCATGCCTCACACTCAGGCCTGAATACACGTGTAGCAAAGGAGCCCCTGGCAGATTGGGGTGTGAACCCCGGTGTCCGTCCTGGCCAAACGCCAACCTGGAGAATTCCCTCCTCTCTGCCTGAACTGCACTGAAAGCTGTCATCAGACAAAGAGGGACCAAAAGTGGTGGCCCCTAGAGGGGAAAGGCCCTGTGTCCCATTCCCTGCCCCCTGAGCCAGCCAGCCCCTGCCCTGGTGTAAGATCAGAGCCGGTGCCCCCTAGAGAGGAAAGGCCCCATGTCCCATTCCCTGCCCGCCAGAGCTGCCCTGGGGTCAGATTGGAGCCAGCCCCCACCCTTGCCCCACAGAGGAGGAACTTTCCATTCAAAGTTTAGTTAAAAAACAAGGTCATTTGTATTTAATTGGGGCCAGAGCTCTTGGCACAAACAAGCCACAGCGCCACGGCCGGTGCTGCTCACACTGACCCCTGGATTTTGGTGGAGCTCTGTGCTGTTTCCCCAGGCTCTTCAATGGACTCAAGCAGCCATTTGAGGGCTCTGTGGGCTCTGAGCTAGGAGGGCACCGTCCACTGCTAACAGGATCAAGAAGGCAGCGTGGTCTAGTGGCGAGAGCACTGCACTGAGACGCAGAAGAGCTGGGCTCTATTTCTGGCTCCTCTGGGTGAGCTGGGAGGGGTTGCGTCCCTGCTCTGTGCCTCAGTTTCCCCACTGGTATATGGTATATGGTGTTAGGATGCTGACCGCCTTTGTAAAGCATCAGGAATTATCGTCACAGGGCGGAGGCATCAGAGAGCAAGGAGCAGATGGAGCATGGTCGAGGTGCAGTGGGGCGTGGGAGGGCTGCTTCTGAGCAGGGGATGGGGGGCAGGCCCGTCAATCATGACAGAAACAATCCTGGTTTACAGAGCACAGGGGGTTTTCCTCAGTGGGGTAGGAGCTTTCAAAGGTGATGAGAAAGGAAGCTGGGATTCCCAGCGCATCTGGGAGTGAGAGACGAGGGGCTTTGGGACAGGGACCTAGGGGTGTGATGGATCTGTGCCTAGGAACCAGGCTGAGCTGCAGAATGGGGGTGGGGAGTATGGGGCTAGATAGACAGGCAGTGGGGGTGTATGGAGAGAGAGCAAGGTGTATAAGTCCACGGTGCCCCCACACCTCGAATCTTCCCTGCAGTTCCGGTCGCCCCATTGCAAAAAAGGATATATTGGGACTGGGGAAAGTGCAGAGAAGGCAACAAAAATGATCAGGGGGATGGAACAGCGGCCGCATGAGGAGAGATTAACAGGGCTGGGACTGTTCAGCTTGGAAAAGAGACGACTGAGGGGGGATCTGATAGAGGGCTGTGAAATCACGGCTGGGGTGGAGACAGTGTCTAGAGAAGTGTTATTGACTGCTAGGGCTCACCCGATGTGATGAGCAGGCAGCTGATTTAAAACAACCCTAAGTATTTCTGCAAGCACCACACAGTCCGCCTGTGGAATGCGCTGCTGGGAAGGCCAAAAGGATAACTGGGGTCAAAAATCCATCGGAGGTGTTCCTGGAGGACAGGTCCATCAATGGCTATCAGCCAAGCTAGTCAGGGACGCAGCCCCATGCTCTGGGTGACTCTAAAGTACACTTTTGATGGCCAGAAGCTGGGACTGGATGACAGGGATGAGTCACTTGATAATTGCCCTGTTCTGTTAGTTCACTTTGAAGCACCTGGCACCAGCCTCTCTCAGAAGACAGGACACTGGGCTAGCTGGACCGCTGGGCTGACCCAGCATGGCTGTTCTTATGAGATAGATAGATAGATAGATAGATAGATAGATAGATAGATGAGGTGTATGGGGATAGATAGATAGATAGATAGATAGATTAGATTAGACGAGGTGTATGGGGATAGATAGATTAGATAGATCTGATCATCTACTCAGACCTCTTGCATGTCCCAGACCAGGGAATACACCCATTTAGATCTAGGGTGATGCGTGGGCTGATATTGACAAGAGCGGATTGGTGTCAGCTTGAAGCTAAGCAACAGAAGATCAGCAGTTGAGGGTGGGGGCGGATGTCTATGGGCCACCTGGGCCTCTTAATTCAGCTAAGATCCCAGAATCCTGGTTCTTTTGACTGATCGATCAATCTGTCTATCCTCATACACCCCCTCTATCTATCTGTCTATCCCCATACACCCCCTCTATCTAACTGCCTATCCCCATACACATCTATCTATCTATCTACCTATCTATCTATCCCCATACACAACCATCCATCTGTCCATCCCTATCTATCTCCTACTGTCCTTTCTGTTCCTGGGGTGCTCAGAGTTTTGCATTTGGGTTTTTTTTTTAATTCTTATAATTTTGGGTTGTTGCGACATTTCTTATTATTTTATTATTTGCATTGGGGCGGGGGGGAGTTCTTGATGTTTCTCTTTCCAAGGGCGTCGCTGCTGGAGCAAAAACCCATTGAATCCTAAAAACAAATCAAACCTGATTTATAAAATCCTCCAACAAAAATCCAACACACGTTTTTCTCTCTCTCTTTGCCTAAAACAAGCAACAATTTTAACAATTAAAAAGGGCGGGGGGTGGGCTCTGAAATGGGGGTCGGAAGGGTGGGGCGGAAAAAGTTGCGATAAAGAAAAGGTTTCTTTGGGGCGGGGGGAAAAGCAATTTAATCTCTTCTCTCTTTTTTTTTCTCCTTTCCTTGCACTTTTTTTTTTCAATCTATTTTTTTTCTTCTTTCTTCCGATGCTTAAAGTAGAAGTGGAACAAAAAGGTAAACAGAACATTACCCCTGACCCCCTAAACCTAACACCTTGTTATATTCTCTGTGGCCATATTAAATGTGAATTCCACCTCCTCTGATCCTACCCCGACCCCTCTTTCCCTAACTTTCCTTTTTCCTCCCAGAACCTTCCCTCTCCCCCCCCTACCCTTCCCCCCAATTTTCTCTCTCTGGTCTTGTTAATTCCAATTGGCCTCCCTAGCTAAAATACAGGCCCCTTTCGCCACCTGCCCGATGCAAAATACAAGCCACCAGCTCCAATCTGGAAAGGATTTTTGTAACCAAACTGGAATCCAAAGACTGATCCATGAGTCCTTGGCTCGCCTGCTCGTGGGGGGTGGGGGGTGGGGGGGGCAACTATTAATGTCTGCTCGACTTTTTACCTCCTTCAGGGGAACTAGTCATGGGGGCTTCCTCTCCGTCTTTTTTTAATCATTCAACTGAGTTTCTCTGCTCCTCTGTTCATGTTTCCATAGCAACCAGTCGGGTATCTACCTCAGTCACCGGCTTTCTCTTTCTCCTCTTGATTTCGGTTCTGTCTCTTTTTTATGATTATTATTTCCTAATTCCTTCTTCCCCCCCCCCCCCCCCAACATGGAATTTTTAAAAAAACATGGTTAGTATGAGCGGGGAGGGAGCTGACGGGTGAGATGGGCTTATTGATTGATTTTTTACAAAAAAAATTCCATCAATTTGATTCCAATCGGCAAATTCGCTTTTCGACTCACTCTCCTTCGTGGCCAGGCATTGGGCGGGGTGGATATCCACGGATTTGGGTGCTTACATTCGTCCAGCCTGGGCGTGCCACTATCCCTTCTTTGGGACAGCGCGCGACCCTGTGCGTAAATCCCCATGACATCAAGGGGACTTTCACTCCCGCTGAAAGTTATCTCCTTCCCAGCAGTAGTATTTATTATTCATGATACACAAGGAGTCTTCGAACATTAGAACAGAAGCCCATGCTTAAAGTTAAGCACCTGCTTTACCACAGTGCCGATTCAGAATTTTTCCCCACACCCCCACGCAGGAGCTCCTAAACCTCTTGGGTTCTTTTCCTAAAAGTGACGACTTTCATTTTCTTTGACTTTGTCTCATTCCTCCCGGCTTGTCCTCTCTGTTAACCCCTGGAACGCTATGCTAACGAGATGACGCTCAACTAAAAAAAACACCCCGATTTGTTTATATATATATTTATGTCTACACGTATATATATATAAACCAGCTTTTTAACACTAGCCATAGTAATCTGGTGGGTACGTTTGTTTGGTTTTTGTTTGGTTTTACTAACCACTTTAATATGGAATTTTATGTTATTTCTTTTTTTTTGTTCCTTTATTTCTTTTCTTCCGATAAATCCAGGGGTTGGGATTCTTCTTATTTTTTTCCTGCCTGTTAAAAGAAATTAAATTAAGCAAAAGCTGCACTCAGGGTCTTTAACTCGATCTGTTATTGCCAGAAGGGGCGGGGATGCAATCGATTTTATATTTATATATATATATTTTAATTTGACCATCTCAGCCCTTTGTGGAGGTTTCTAGTTTAATGTAAGTACCAGGGCAGGGAGAAAATGAGATTTTTCTAACGAGCATTGGGGCTGTCAGAGGCAGCAGTAGGAAGCCAGTAAATTAACAAATTGATAATTGCTTAAGAGACCACAGCAAAAAAAAAAAGCCAGGCTTGATTCTTTCCAATCCATGTTTTTCTCTCCTTCTCTCGGCTTATTTTGTATTTCCAAATGCACTGGGGTGGGGAGGGCGGGGGCAGATATATATTTATTTTTGCTGGGGGGGCTAAACGTGCTTTTTTCCCACAGGTCCAGCAAGGATCCCATGGTTCTGGGGCGTTAAAAACCTTCCTGATGTGGCTTTTTTTGTTTAAGTTGATTGCTTCCTTGTCCATTTCGGCCCCGGCTGCCTCAGACTGTGGACAGCCCACTCCCATCCCCTGTGCGCCCAGGAGGGATAGAAACCAGCTAACCCACCCTCACCCCGTCTTTAACAATGTGTTTCTCCTCCTCCTCCTCCCGCCAGGAGCCCTCCATCCATCCCACCTCACCACCCCCAGCCTGGGCTGTGGGGCCAGCCCAACTGAACCTGTGAGTCTGAGAGAGGAGCCTATGATCACCCAGAGTGGGACAGGAATGGGGTCAGATCACACCGCTGGGGCTAGAGCCCCCAGCATGGCCCAAACCCCCCCAGCACCCGCGCTAAAGAGCAACTCTGCTGGTTTGCACTAGCTGTAGATCCTTTATCCCTCCATGGCCTGTGCCACAAGAGGGCAACGCACACAACCGCACACACATACTCAGATGTGTATGCACAGAACACAGGACACCCTGCACACATATGGCAACATGCATGCCTGTGGGAACACGCACTCACACGCCAAAAAGCAAGCACAGATGCACCCACCGGAACACCCCCCCCCATGCGTGTCCATGCACTCACAAAGGAACACGCATGCAAACATGCCCGCATACACGGGAGCACATGCATCGCAATATACGTACCCATGCACACACACTCTCTGATTGCATCCCCCCATGCAGCTCTCCCTCGACTCTCAGAGCATTGGCCTGGATTTACCCCTAGCTCCGGATCTGGGTTTACCCCAGGCCCAGGGAACCTGGGCAGCAAAGGTGGGCCGAGGGTGGCACCCGATGATTGAGACGGGAGTGGGCGGGTTACAAATTTCAGAGCAGATGCAAACACTCCGGAACTGCCCCCCGACCCCTGGCTCAGAGGAACCAGCGCCAGCTGGCTAACATCAGGAACTGAGGGCATCCCCAGCACTGGCCTCGGGGCAGGTAGGGGATGGCATCTCCCCTCTTCCCCCAGGCATGCATCCCTGTCTCTCTGCTGCCCCTGGCTGGCAGGAACTGGGCAGTGCATGAGGCAGGTTGGATGGGAGCCGCTCTAGGGCAGTGCAGGGAGCAGGTGGGGTTGAGAGCAGGGAAAGGCCCAGGGCTGCCAAGGGCATGAGGATGAGCCCAGAGGGTCCCCACAGCTGGAGCTCACAGGTTCAGGGGGAAAGGTCCCACATCCCGCTCCAGCTCGTCCTACCAGGCTCTTCCCCCCCCCCCTGCCCCCGCTGCCACCCCCAGCTCGATAACAACCTTCTGTGCTGGCAGAGGAACCGTGGCTCAGATCCTGGCTGGAGACCCGCGTGTGTGTAACTCCCATCGGGGTTCAATGGACACACTGGCCATGCTAATGCAGGAGGGACACCCCGGCGTGGGGCCTGGACCTGCCTCCCCCGGCTGTAATGATTCCATGCAGGGGGGGATGGGCCTTGAGCAGGTCAACTCAGAGCTCAGCCCCCTGCTCTGCCCTTTGGGGGGCGCGGGGAGCTGGATCAGGCTGTCAAAAGGAAAGAGGCATCCCGCTGAGTTGGTAAGGCTGGAATATGGACTAGATGGGGCTGCCTGGGATTAGATTAGATTAGATTAGATTAGATTAGATTAGATTAGAGGGGGTGTCTGGAGTAGGTGGATTGCCATCTCCCCAGCTTTCCCCCATCCTCCAAATTAAATGGGAGTTTGCACCTAAGCACAGAGTAGGGTCAGTGGTGACTTGATCACAGCACGTGGGGAGGACGGAGCCAGGGAGGAAATGTGGCCCAGCGGTTAGGGGCTCGAGATCCAGGGTCAGCTCCCTGCAAGACTCCCTGTGTGACAGGGCAAATTCCTCAGTCTCTCTGGTTTGTGCGGTGGTAGCACCCAGGTGCCCCAATCACAGCCCAGGGCCCCATCATGCCAGGCGCTGTACAAACCCACAGCAGAAACTAAGAAATAATAGTACTTGCCTCTCACAAGTGTAGTGGGAGGACCGATCTATTAACGACTGGGAGGTGCTCAGCTACTGTGTGAATGGGGCCATAGAGCTTAGGTAGAGGGGTGATGTGTATGGAGATGGATGGAGCGAGCAGGGGGAATGAGGGTGGCTGAATAGAGAGGTGGGGGTGTATCAGGATAAGTACATAGAGGGGAGTGTACAGGGATAGGGATAGGTAGATGGAAAGTCTGGGGATGGATGAATAGGTATAGGATAGGTAGGGGGTGTATAGGGATGGATGAATAGAGGTGTGTGTACAGGAGTATATGGGGGGAATATGGGCATGGTTGGATAGAGGGACATATACAGCGATAGGTAGAGGCTGTCTGTGGATGGATGAATAGAGGGGGTGTGTACAGGAATAGCTGGGAGAGTATGAGGATAAGTGGTTGGAGGGGCATGTTCAGGGAAAGGTAGGGGGTGCATGGGGATAGGTGGGTGGGGGTGTGTACAGGGATAGGTAGGGGGTGCATGGGGATAGGTGGTTAGAGCGGTGTGTACAGGGAAAGGTAGGGGGTGCATGGGGATAAGTGGTTAGAGGGGTGTGTACAGGGATAGGTAGGGGGTGTATGGAGATAGTGGGGTATGTACAGGGATCGGTAGGGGTAGATGGGGATAGGTGGCTAGAGGGCTGTGTACAGGGATCAGTAGGGGGTGTATGAGGATAGGTGGCTAGAGAGTATGTTCAGGGATAGGTAGGGAGTGGATGGGGATAGGTGGATAGAGGGGTATGTAGAGGGATCGGTAGGGGTGTATGGGGATAGGTGGATAGAGGGGTGTGTACAGGGATCGGTAGGGGGTGTATGGGGATAGGTGGATAGAGGGGTATGTAGAGGGATAGGTAGGGAGTGGATGGGGATAGGTGGATAGAGGGGTGTGTACAGGGATCGGTAGGGGGTGTATGGGGATAGGTGGATAGAGGGGTGTGTAGAGGGATCGGTAGGGGGTGGATGGGGATAGGTGGATAGAGGGGTATGTAGAGGGATAGGTAGGGAGTGGATGGGGATAGGTGGATAGAGGGGTATGTAGAGGGATCGGTAGGGGGTGGATGGGGATAGGTGGATAGAGGGGTGTGTACAGGGATCGGTAGGGGGTGGATGGGGATAGGTGGATAGAGGGCTGTGTACAGGGATCGGTAGGGGGTGGATGGGGATAGGTGGATAGAGGGGTATGTAGAGGGATCGGTAGGGGGTGTATGGGGATAGGTGGATAGAGGGGTATGTAGAGGGATCGGTAGGGGGTGTATGGGGATAGGTGGATAGAGGGGTGTGTACAGGGATCGGTAGGGGGTGTATGGGGATAGGTGGATAGAGGGGTGTGTACAGGGATCGGTAGGGGTGTATGGGGATAGGTGGATAGAGGGGTGTGTACAGGGATCGGTAGGGGGTGGATGGGGATAGGTGGATAGAGGGGTGTGTACAGGGATCGGTAGGGGTGTATGGGGATAGGTGGATAGAGGGGTGTGTACAGGGATCGGTAGGGGGTGGATGGGGATAGGTGGATGGGGGCATGTACAGTGATAGAAAGGGGGCTAGGTGGATAGAGGGGTATGTACAGGGAGATGGGGATAAAGGGGCGTGTACAGGGGTAGATGGAGAGGGTTGGATGGGTGCATAGAGGGGCGGCGTTGGTGGGGCAGACAACCCATTGTGTCCAGTTGCGGGGACCTCGCTGAAAAGAGGAAGGGGGACGGGGCGAGATGCAAGGATGGCTGGAGGCCTGGAAACCTGCCTTGGCGAGAGCGTGTAGGAGCTTCAGCTCCAGGCTTATGGGAGAGCCGGGCCGAGGTGACTCGATCACAGCCACGGGCAGCGAGCAGGGGGCTGGTCAGTCTCCCCGACAAAGGCAAAGCAAGAGCCAGCGGCTGGAAGCTGAGTAAATTCAGACTGGAAACACAGGGCTTGTTTTTAGCTCTGATGGGGAATTACCCGTTGGCTTAATGGCGAAAAGGCTGGGGCGGGTTGTCCCTTACTTGAGCTAGACGGACACTGTGTCTAGGGAGAGATGGGGGGGCGGTGAACAAGGATAGATGGATGGACAGACTGGCCCAAGGGTGAGCAGCAAACCCAGATATGGAACCCAGGGGTCCCGATTCCCAGCCTGTCTGCTCCATTTACTAATCTCGCTCCAGGAGACTGTTTTGTGATTAGAGCGGGAGGGGCTGGGAGCCAGGACTCCTGGGTTCTGTGCCTGTCTGTGGGCGGGGAGAGACCTCCCAGGGTCCTGTCGCCCAGTCCCCTCATGCCAAAGGCTCCTGCTGTGATTCTCATCGGTCCAAACACCCACAGCAAGGGGCAGGCAGCAGGTGCAGTGACCAGGAGGGGGTAAATTCCTCCGGGGGCCAGCAGGGGGTGATGTAGCTGGCAGTCTGGGTCCGCCAGGGAATTATTGCCGGGAGATTCCCTCTGCCGTACGTGCCAGAGCCTGACGTGTGGCCGCAGGGCTCCCGGCTTGGCATAGCCAATTGGACTGGAGCCTGCTGGCCCCACGGGCACTCGGCCCACCCTGCGCGCCAAACCAGAGCAGAGGATTCGCTTGGCGCTGGATCGGGCCCCTCCAAGCCCCGGCGATGCCGGGATGGCTGCCGGCCATGGCCCTTTCCCCATCCCACCCCCGCCAAAAGGTGGTGTCTGCAGCGGGCAAGGGATGAATGGGCCCCGTCTGGGGGAGGCAAATGGGAGACGGGCTGGGCATGGATGCAGGGGGGTGTGGGGCCCCCAGGGCCAGCCGCCCCACCCTGACAGGGTGCTTGATCCCCCCCCCTTACACTCCCAGCCCCAAGGGAGGCGGTGCCATTCGTACTGACTCCACCTCCGGTTGACTCTGTCTCCCCCTCTGGCCGCCTGGGGATTTGCGTCCAATCCCGTCCCGTTCAGCACCTGCGATCGCTGGTGCGGATCCTCTGCTCTGGCCCGTGGCTTCATTTCTTTCCTTGCAGCACTAACCCACCCCACCCCCGTTTTCTTCCCCAGCCTCTCTCCAGCTGCCCGGACACACCCGGAGGACGGTCGCGCCTGCCCCCCGCCCCCCACCTTCCCCGCTCCGTTTTTCTCGCTAACAGCTTTTCCTCTTGGCTCAGAACCCAAGATCCTCCCAGGGTCATGTCTGGGTCGGGGGGGGGGGTCTGCTCACTGTCTCACCCCACCCCCTCCATCTCCCCCGGCTGTCACTTCACCACCCCACCCCATGTGCACCAGTTCTCATGACTCATGCTGATCTGAATCAAACCTGGCTGTTAAGGTCACTCCAGAGGCATCCAGGGCGGGGCGAGATGTGGGAGCGTGGGGGGGCCTGGGGCTGGGGGTGGGGAGCAGACCAGACTGCTTTGATCTTCTATCGTCCTTCCATCAGCTGTTCGTCCCAGGAGGGAATCCGGCACCGTCTGCTAACCCCACAGGCTGCTGATCCCAGAATCTTTCCAAGGGGCAGGATCTCTCTGCAGGGCTCTACACTAACCCTTCCCTGCCCCCCAGGGCCATGGGACACCCCCTTAGCCCCCCACGCCCAGCGAGACGTCAGCTGGACACAGGATCCCAACCGGGGCTCTGCCGCTATTCCTTTTGAATTGGCAAAATGTTGGATCTTTTGCTTTGCTTATTTTTCATTCCAACTGTGTGTCCCCACCCCCAAATCGGTGTCACTCCAACCAATGTGTAGGAACAGGGGCTAGAGGGGGACGCGTCCATTACCCACCCATCCCACCTTCCGAGGGGAAAGGATTTCTCGCCTGAAGAATATCTGGCGACAGAGGGAGAATCTGGAAGAATGTTAACCAGAGGGGAGTGGGGTCTAGTGGTTAGAGCCAGGGGAGGGGGGCTGGGAGCCAGGACTCCTGGGTTCTATTCACAGCTGTGGGAGTGTAGCCTAGTGATTAGGGTCAGGGACTGGCCATCAGGATTTCTAGATTTTATTCCTACATCCTCGAGGAAGTGGGATCCTAGTGGAGAAATTGGAGGGGCTGGAAGTCAGGACTCCTGGGTTCTATCCCCACGTCTTCCACTTACTTCCCTTTGAAGGAAGTCACTTTGTTCCTCCGTGCCTCAGTTTCCCCACCTATTAAAATACAGATTATAGTGCTGACCTGGCTCCCAGCCAGGAGGGAGACTCAGCTAAGAGCTAGGCAGGGTCCTTCCAACCACCGGCTGATTGCTTGCTGACTTTTCACCAGCATTCTTCATTTACCGGAGCTAAGCTGGGGTCCCTCCAAGAAACCCTGCACCACAAAGCTGGGGACCCGAGTCTGTGCACCCTGCAGCCTGGGCAGTCATTGGCAAATGGGCCAGATCTCATTGCTCCATTGGAGTCCATGTGACCCTGCCCAGCAGAGGGTCTGCCCCTCCCGACAGCCCTTTCTGACGCGGTGGCATTTCACCCGCACTTTGTGCCAGCGTAAATGAATCACCCCTGGTGCAGGGTGGCAGGGACCCGGCCGTGTCCCGTGGCATTCGGGCTGGCTGTGAAACCAGACCTGGTTCCAGCAGGGCCTGCCCGGCCCATGCCCGGTCCCTCGACAGCCGGGGCGGCTGACCCCAGCTCTCTGGAGCAAGTGACCACGCTGTCTTTACGCTGAGATCGGCAGGCCACACCCTTCCAAAGTCTTTTCTTTCTTTAGATCTGGGTTCCCCCTCCATCCCCTGTCCTTCACAATGCCCCCCCAGCCTTCCCACGCCCCCCAAAAAGTACCCCCCAAGCACTCTGCCCAGTAACAGAGATGAATCACCCATGACTGCAGCTGATCTGGGAACCGAGAGTTGATTTTCATTCCTCCAGCCAACAGCCTGTTACAAATTTATTCTTTCTTCTCTTTTCTCTCTTCCTTTCTCTCTCTCTCTCTCTCTCTCTCTCTCATTCTATCGCTCACTCACTCTCTTGATCCTCCTCTTCCTCCCTTCCCACTTGCCCCAATCTCCCTCCCCTCCCTGCTCCCTCCCCCCCCCCCAGTATTCGTTTGCCCGGGGACCCTACAGAAGGTGCTGGAGGCCACGTCCACCCACGAATCGGAGCATCAGTCGGGCGCCTGGTGCAAAGACCCACTGCAAGCCGGCGACCGGATCTACGTCATGCCGTGGATTCCCTACCGGACGGACACGCTGACGGAGTACGCCTCGTGGGAGGACTACGTGGGCGCCCGCCACACCACCACCTACCGCCTGCCCAACCGCGTGGACGGCACGGGCTTCGTGGTGTACGACGGGGCCGTCTTCTACAACAAGGAGCGGACCCGCAACATCATCAAGTACGACCTGCGGACCCGCATCAAGAGCGGCGAGACGGTGATCAACACGGCCAACTACCATGACACCTCGCCCTACCGCTGGGGGGGCAAGACCGACATCGACCTGGCGGTGGATGAGAACGGGCTGTGGGTCATCTACGCCACCGAGGGCAACAACGGGCGCCTGGTGGTGAGCCAGCTCAACCCCTACACCCTGCGCTTCGAGGGCACCTGGGAGACGGGCTACGACAAGCGCTCGGCCTCCAATGCCTTCATGGTGTGCGGGGTGCTGTACGTGGTGCGCTCCGTCTACGTGGACGACGACAGCGAGGCCGCCGGCAACCGGGTGGACTACGCCTTCAACACCAACCTCAACCGGGAGGAGCCCGTCTCGCTGGCCTTCCCCAACCCCTACCAGTACGTCTCCTCCGTGGACTACAACCCCCGTGACAACCAGCTCTACGTCTGGAACAACTACTTCGTGGTGCGCTACGCCCTGGAGTTCGGGCCCCCCGACCCCAGCACGGGTGAGCGCAAGCCACCCCCCCCCTCCCCACTGGGCACCGCCAGCCCCTCGGGGGGGGCAGGGCTTGTGAGGGAGGGGAAAGACGGGCAGCACCCCTAGAGCTAGGAGAGCTGCCCCCAATGGTGGGGTCACAGCCCGGCCCCCACCAGTGCGGGAACCCAAATGTCTGCTCTCCTCGGGTGGAGGAGGGGGCGCAGCCCTTCAGAACTTGGGGGTTTGGGGGCTATTGCGGGGGAGGCTCATAGCAGTGGGGGGGGTTGGCTGGAGATGTCTGGGGGTTGGGGGGGCCGCTGGGGGACCTCGGGAGGGCTCAGAGCTCTGTGTGGAGTTCAGGAGGTGGAGGGTCTCAGTGAGGGGGTTTGCAGGGGGCGGTGGGGGGCTCCAAGGGAGTCAGAGTTATGGGGGGGCTCTGTAGGATTTGGGCGGGCTCAGAGGAGCCTGTAGAGGAGTCTGGAGGGAAACTGTGGTGGATCATCACTGGGGGGTGGATCTCATGGGGAGGGGCCCACAGGGGCTCATGCGGAGGTGTCTCAGCGACTTGGGTGTGTGGTGTCAGGGGGCCTGGGTGGGGGAGAGGGTCTCAGGTGTGTGTGTGGGGGGGGGCTGTTGGAAGGGTCGAAAGGGGGTGCAGCCCAGGGGGGCAGGTGGAAGGGGTGCAGGTGGAGGGTGGGAGGGATTACCCGGGAGTGTGTGGGGACTAAAAGGTGTGCAAGGGGGGGAAATAGGGGTGTGTGGGAGGGGAGGGAGGAGTTCAGGGTTGTGCATGATCGTGTCTGGGGGAGGGGAACCAGGCATGTGCAGAGGGTCCATGGAGCCAGGGGATGTTCAGGTTGGGGGTTCCCACGGCTGTGCGTGGGGATGGGGGGCTTTGGGTAGAGGGTTCCCAGGACCATAGCGGGGGTGGGGAACTGGTGGGGGGTTCCCAGGGCCATGAGGGAGTAGGGGACTCAGGAGGTTCCCAGAGCCATGGGGGCAGACTCGGTGGGTTCCTAGGGCAGGAGGGAGGGAGGAGGGGGACTCAGCGGGGTCCCAGGGCCATAGGTGGGTGGGGGATTGGCGTGTCCTGGGCTGTAGGGAGGGAGCGGGACTCAGGGGGTGTCCCAGGGCTGTAGGGAGGGAGGGGGACTCTGCTGGTTCCCAGGGCTGTAGGGAGGAATGTAGGGAGGACTCGGGGGGGTCCGAGGGCCATAGGAAGGATAGGGGACTCGGGGGTCCCAGGGCCATAGGGAGGAAGGGGGACTTGGAAGTCCCAGGGCCATGGGGGGAGACTTAGTGGGTTCCTAGGGCAGGAGGGAGGGAGCAGGACTCGGGGGTGGGGGTGTCCCAGGGCCATAGGGAGGAAGGAAGACTCGGGGGTCCCAGGGCCATAGGTGGGGTGTCTGGGTCTCTAACCTCCCTCCTCCCGCCCCCAGGCCCTGTCACCTCCACGCCACTCAGCACCACCACCACGGTGCGGCCCACCACGGTCACCACCACGGCCTCGCCCGCCGCCACCACCACGGTGCGCAGGGCCCCCCTCACCACCCACCCCATCGGCGCCATCAACCAGAAGGGCACGGAGCTGCACCCCGTCACAGCCGCCGCCCCCAGCACCCGCAAGCCCCCCTCCTCCAACCAGCACGTCTCCCCCGAGCTCTTCTGTGAGCCCAAGGAGGTCAGACGGGTCCAGTGGCCGGCCACGCAGCAGGGCATGCTGGTGGAGCGGCCCTGCCCCAAGGGCACCAGAGGTAACGGGCGGCTGGGGGGGGCAGCGGGATGGAGTGGCAGGGGGCATTGCCCCCCTCAGAGTCTGCCGGCCAGCAGGGAAGATGAGGAGAGTGGGGTCTAGTGGGTAGAGCAGGGGGCTAGGTGCCAGGACTCCTGGGTTCTCTCCCTATCTCTGGGAGGGGAGTGGGCTGCAGTGGTTACAGCAGGGTCGGGTGCCAGGACTCCTGGGTTCTCTCCCTATCTCTGGGAGGGGAGTGGGCTGTAGCGGTTACAGCGGGGTCTGGGTGCCAGGACTCCTGGGTTCTCTCCCCATCCCAGTCCCTGTCTCGCTGAGCTGGGCAGCATGGGGCTGTGTGGTGACTGCATGGTGCCGATGCGCTGGGGTGGGGGGGTCAGCGCTTCACAGCCAAAGCCCGTGGCCACCTCCCATCTGCCCCGTCCCCACATCTCGCTGGCCCTGCCCCTCTGTGCTGGAGCAGGGGTTTCCCTGCACTGGGGAGCCAGTCTGCGGTGCTTATCTGCTTCGAGGGGCCATGGTCAGCCGAGGGCTGTGGCCCCGACACAGGGGCTGGTGGGGAGACACACCCCTGTTTCTTCGAGCTGCCATGGGAGTGCTCCCTCCACTCATAGCTATAGCAGGGCCTTTATACCCTCTGCCAGCCTGACCCCTAGAGGGCGACGTGGCCACGCAAAGTGGGGGACTGCTGCCTCTTCAGGCACTGCACCCCCCAGAGCAGAGCCCCCACCCCCAAAGTGCACGTACCCCTTGGGGGCGTGGATGGGCACTGCCTACACTGGGGAATCAGGGGCTGGGCTAGGCTGACAGGGGGCCCCGGCCATCTCCCTTCTCCCCTTCTCTGGTGCCTCCCGCCTCCCTCTCTGCCCGCAGGCATCGCCTCCTTCCAGTGCCTGCCAGCCCTGGGGATCTGGAACCCGCGTGGCCCCGACCTCAGCAACTGCACCAGCCCCTGGGTCAACCAGGTGGCACAGAAGGTACCGCTGCTCCCCCTTTCCTCCACCCTCCCTGTGCCCCCCATACTCTCCTTTCTGCTTTGGGGGGGCATCGCTCGCACCCTATGTGGGAGCTGGGGGGCATCACTCATACCCTACAGAGTGGGACGCGGGGCATGGCTTGTACCCTACAGAGGGCCTGGGGGGAGAGCATGGTTCGTACCCTATGGGGCGGGATCTGGCAGGTCGCTTGTACCCTGTGGGGCGGGGCGAGGGGCACTTCTACCCTGTGTGGGGAGAACTGGGCCTGGCACCCGGCTCCCCGGGGCTAAGCAGGGTCTCTTCCCCCTTGTCCCGGCAGATCAAGAGTGGAGAGAATGCGGCCAACATCGCCAGCGAACTGGCGCGGCACACACGGGGACCCATCTACGCTGGCGACGTCAGCTCCTCTGTCAAGCTGATGGAGCAGCTGCTGGACATCCTGGACGCCCAGCTGCAAGCGCTGCGCCCCATTGAGAGGGAGTCGGCTGGCAAGAACTACAACAAGGTGTGGGCGGGTGGGAGTCAGGGCTCCTGGGTTCTATCACCCACGGGGACCTTGGGCGAGTCACTGCCGCCATTCTGTGCCTCAGTTTCCCCACCTGTAAATGAGGATAATGCTAGCCAGGCAACAGGCTGTAGGGAGGTGTCCATGCAGCTTAGCTCTGGGGCACCCAGGCTGTGGGTGCTCTGGGAGCGCCTGTGTGGGTAACCCCCTACGGGGGAGCCCTATGGAACCACGCCCCCGGCCCCATGTGCCAGGGCATCTCTCACATCCCATCACACAGAGAAAGGTCCCTTCAGGGCATCTGCATCCCGGTCTATTCCTCCGTGCCAACCCCTGCGGTGTCCCCATGCGGAGCCGTTTCTGTATGATGATATCATCATGATTTCTTAATGGTGACATCATGATGTACGACGACGTGAGGAGGTCTTTGTGATGTCATCACATGCTGCTGTGATGGGCTGGTGCCCACTTGTGAAGTCATGACATGCCCTGTGACAGGAAGGCATCTATTTGTGAGGCAATCACATGGTGCCGTGACGGGAGGGTGCCCACCTGTGATGTCATCACATGGTGCCGTAATGGGAGGGTGCACACCTGTGATGTCATCACGTGGTACCGTAATGGGAGGGTGCCCACCTGCGATGTCATCTCATGATGCCATGATGGGAGGGTGCCTATTTGTGATGTCATCACATGGTGCCGTGACGGGAGGGTGCCCACCTGTGATGTCATCACATGCCATCAGGACATGAGGCGTCCTACTGGAGCCTCCTACGTTATGTCACAATATGACGACAGGTTTTGTGACACTGCGTCACATCACGAGATGACAACTCTTCATCCGACGCCACGACGTGGTGACGTTCCTTCAGGACCTTATCCCGCTGGGGCACGGTCTGCTGTCCCACCGTCGCTGGGGGTCCAGCCCGCTGGGTCACAGTATGATGCCCTCTTCAGGGGTCGTTCTTCTCACAAGCCACTGGCAGCCGGCTGGCTTTTGAAAGCCTGGGCCCCCCCACGCACTCAAGGGGTCCCAGCAGGAACTGGCGACAGGCACCATTGCACTCAGCTAATTATCAGCTCATTACCCAGTGGTTATTGGCTAGTTATTGAACAATGGTTGGCTAATTATCAGCTAGTTAGCCAGTGGTTATCGGCTAGTTATTGGCTAGTTACTCAGTGATCATCAGCTAGTTATCCAATGGTCATTACTTCTAATTATCAGCTAGTTATCCAACGGTTATCAGTTAGTTACCTAATGGTTATTGGCTAGTTATTGGCTAGTTACTCAGTGGTTATCAGCTAGTTACCCAATGGTTATTGGCTAGTTATTGGCTAGTTACACAATCATTATTGGCTAGTTACCCCATGGGTATTGGCTCGTTGTCAGCTAGTTACCCAATGGTTATCGACCGGTACCTGTGACTGACACTGGGGCTAGCAGGGATCTGATGCAGATTTGGCTCCAAGGCCCCAAGGTGGGAACGTATCCTGGAGAATCAAAGCCCAGGCCCTCGGTGCTGGGATCTGGCCCTGACCTTGCCTTCTTGTCTGTTCCCTGCTTTCCTCCCTGCTCTGTGTTCCGGGTGTCTGGCGCCTTCAGATGCACAAGCGAGAGCGGACCTGTAAAGACTACATCAAGGTGAGTGGCGGGGCTCCAACCCTAATCAGCCCTGCAGCTGGCCCCCGAGAAACCGCCACAGATGGGCAGCTAGTTACGGGGTTCTTGGCCCTGAGAGTGCCCTGCTCTTACACTAGGTTGCCAGCTACATAACTGATTTCAGGAGGGTTACTCCAGATTTACACCGGGGACTGAGTGGGGAGTCAGCCCCAATGGAGTTAGTTTGTATTTACACCACAGAGGGAGAGGGGAATTGTGATGGGATCCTGGGGTACAACCTGGAACTGTGGGACCACTGTGCCCCCCTAACTGTCCAGCCTGAGCTGTCTCATACAAAGCTATGCCAGTGACAAGCAGCAAGTGATCCAGGCGCTTTGATCACTCAGCCATCAGCACGTGGAGCCTCACACCCAGTAAGACTGTGTGAATGCTCCCTGAGCCACTCTTGAATTGTACAGAGAGAGGCACCAGCCAGTAACCCCAGCCCCTGGCCTTGCACCCCAGAAATATACCATCTTACACTGCTCAAGACACCCTTGGACAGTGCAAGCTCATTAATTAGTTCACCACTCCAACAAAAGGCTCATGGATCTGCAACAGCCCTTGTTAACCTGAGCTGAGATTCCCCCAGCACTTTAACCAAAACCGCACTGTTTTAGGTCAAATATAAACCAGATTTGTTAACTACAGGGAGACCGACTGTAAGTGATTAGAAGTAGCAGACATAGAGATCAACGATAGTAGCCGGCATTGAGATCCAAATTTGTTACCTGAGAAATAAAAACAAATTTTCCATCTAAACTCTAGAGACTGAGCAAGATCGTCAGTCTGCCAACCCCAGCTTGGCAGAGGTGGATCCCCCGTTCCAGGGCTAGCTATTGGCCAGGGGAGACATGGAGAGACACCCACTCACCCCCTAGCCCTGAGCCAAGCAGGCATCGGGAGGAGGCAGAGCAGTTGCTCCGGGTGGGGTAGGGGTAGCTCTGGTGCCCTGGGGCATCGGGCAGGCAGTCTGGGGGGGCGAGAGAGGGGGCTGTGGCTGTAGAGGGGAATTTGCCCCGCCCGAGGAAACCCCGGAGTCTGTCTGAGAATCCCCGTTGGCTCCCAGCCCTGGCTCCCCTCTCGGGTGTGGGGCCCAGCACGGGGCTGAGCCGTTTCACACCCGCCTGCCCCCCAGGCTGTGGTGGAGACCGTGGACAATCTGCTGCGGCCCGAGGCGCTGGAGTCGTGGAAGGACATGAACGCCACGGAGCAGGTGCACACGGCCACCATGCTGCTGGACATCCTGGAGGAGGGCGCCTTCCTGCTGGCCGACAACGTCAAGGAGCCCGCACGCTTCGTCACCAGCCGGCAGAATGTGGGTGAGTGGCCCCCACGCCGCCACCACCCAGACACCTGGGTCCTCCAGGGATCAGTGGAGGTAGTGATGTGGGGGGCAGGAACGCTCATCCCAGCCCAAAAAGGCAGAGACCCCAATAATACCCTTGTATCCCCAGCGTCCTGGTCCTCAAGAGGCAGAAGGGAAAGCTGATTCTGGGTCAGGCCTCTTCCCTGGATGCCTGGGTCCTCTAGGGTTAGGGAGGTGGAAGGTGGTCCGCAAGGCCTAACCTGGCCTGCAGTGGCAGAGACCCCAATATCCCCACTACCAATAGGCAGGAACCAATAGGCAGGTAGGGAAGATGACCTTGAGCTTGGCCTCTTGCCTAGATTCCTGGGTCCTCCAGGGATTGGATCGGTGGGTGACCCCTATTCACAGCATGGCAAGGTGGGTCTGGTGGATGGCTGGGGCAGCTGGTGTTTCTCAGAGCAAACTCCACTCATGTGCAGGACAGATGTGTGTGCGATGCAAGTGCAGGATAGATGCATGTGCAATGTGTGTGCAGAACAGATGTGTGTGCAATGCATGTAGGACGGCTGCATGTGCAGGATGGATGCATGTTCGATGTGTGGGCAGGATGGATGCACGTGTGGGATGGACGCGTGTGCATGTGATGCATGTTCAGAATGGATGCGTGTACAGGATGGATGCATGTGCGAAGTGTGTTCAGGACAGATGAATGTGCAGGATGGATGAGTGTGCATGTGATGTGTGTGCAGGACAGATGCGTGTGCAATGCACGGGCAGGATGAATGCATGTGCGTGCGATGAGTGTGCGGGTAGGACGGATGTGTGTGCAGGGGGGAGGCAGGACGGATGCGGGTGCAGGACGGATGCATGTGTGAGATGGATGCTTGTGCAGGATGGATGCGTGTGCAATGCACGGACAGGATGGATGCATGTGCAGGGCGGATGCAGGATGGATACATGTGCGGGATGGATGTGTGTGCGATGCATGGGCAGGATGGATGCGTGTGTGGGACAGATGTGTGTGCAGGGCAGATACAGGATAGATGTGTGTCTGTGCAATGTGTGTGCGGGACGGATGCGTGTGCGATGCATGAGCAGGACGGATGCTTGTGTGGGGCAGATGCGGATGCAGGACGGATGCATGTGCGTGCGATGTGTGTGCAGGATGGATGTGTGTGCAGGACGGATGTGTGTGCATGCGATGCATGTGCAGGATGGATGCAGATGCAGGACGGATGCGTGTGCGTGTGATGTGTGTGCAGGACGGATGCAGATGCAGGACGGATGCGTGTGCGTGTGATGTGTGTGCAGGACGGATGCGAATGCAGGACGGATGCGTGTGCGTGCGATGCGTGTGCGGGACGGATGCGTGTGCAGGACGGATGCGGATGCAGGACGGATGCGTGTGCATGTGATGTGTGTGCAGGACGGATGCGTGTGCAGGACGGATGCAGATGCAGGAGGGATGTGTGTGCGTGCGATGCGTGTGCAGGACGGATGCGGATGCAGGACGGATGCGGATGCAGGACGGGTGCGTGTGCGTGCGATGCGTGTGCGGGACAGATGCGTGTGCAGGGCGGATGTGTGTGCTTGCGACGCGTGTGCGGGACGGATGCAGATGCAGGACGGATGCGTGTGCGTGCGATGCGTGTGCAGGACAGATGTGTGTGCGTGCGATGCATGTGCAGGATGGATGTGTGTGCGTGCGATGCGTGTGCAGGAGGGATGTGTGTGCGTGCTATGCATGTGCAGGACGGGCGTGCGATGCATGTGCGGGACAGATGCGTGTGCAGGATGGATGCAGATGCAGGAGGGATGCGTGTGCGTGCGATGCGTGTGCGGGACAGATGCGTGTGCAGGACGGATGCGGATGCAGGAGGGATGCGTGTGCGTGCGATGCGTGTGCAGGACAGATGCGTGTGCAGGACGGATGCGGATGCAGGACGGATGCGTGTGCGTGCGATGCGTGTGCGGGACGGATGCGTGTGCAGGGCGGATGTGTGTGCTTGCGACGCGTGTGCGGGACGGATGCAGATGCAGGACGGATGCGTGTGCGTGCGATGCGTGTGCAGGACAGATGTGTGTGCGTGCGATGCATGTGCAGGATGGATGTGTGTGCGTGCGATGCGTGTGCAGGAGGGATGTGTGTGCGTGCTATGCATGTGCAGGACGGGCGTGCGATGCATGTGCGGGACAGATGCGTGTGCAGGATGGATGCAGATGCAGGAGGGATGCGTGTGCGTGCGATGCGTGTGCGGGACAGATGCGTGTGCAGGACGGATGCGTGTGCAGGACGGATGCAGATGCAGGAGGGATGTGTGTGCGTGCGATGCGTGTGCAGGACGGATGCGGATGCAGGACGGATGCGGATGCAGGACGGGTGCGTGTGCGTGCGATGCGTGTGCGGGACAGATGCGTGTGCAGGGCGGATGTGTGTGCTTGCGACGCGTGTGCGGGACGGATGCAGATGCAGGACGGATGCGTGTGCGTGCGATGCGTGTGCAGGACAGATGTGTGTGCGTGCGATGCATGTGCAGGATGGATGTGTGTGCGTGCGATGCGTGTGCAGGAGGGATGTGTGTGCGTGCTATGCATGTGCAGGACGGGCGTGCGATGCATGTGCGGGACAGATGCGTGTGCAGGATGGATGCAGATGCAGGAGGGATGCGTGTGCGTGCGATGCGTGTGCGGGACAGATGCGTGTGCAGGACGGATGCGGATGCAGGAGGGATGCGTGTGCGTGCGATGCGTGTGCAGGACAGATGCGTGTGCAGGACGGATGCGGATGCAGGACGGATGCGTGTGCGTGCGATGCGTGTGCGGGACGGATGCGTGTGCAGGACGGATGCGGATGCAGGACGGATGCGTGTGCGTGCGATGCGTGTGCGGGACAGATGCGCGTGCAGGACGGATGTGTGTGCTTGCGACGCGTGTGCGGGACGGATGCGGATGCAGGACGGATGCGTGTGCGTGCGATGCGTGTGCAGGACGGATGCGGATGCAGGACGGATGCGTGTGCGTGCGACGCATGTGCGGGATGGCTGGGCTGCGTCGCTGAGGCAGCACGCGCCCCCCCTCACGGCTCTCCCCCCACAGTGCTGGAGGTGACGGTGCTGAACACGGAGGGGCAGGTGCAGGAGCTGGTCTTCCCGCAGGAGTACGCCAGCGAGAACTCCATCCAGCTCTCGGCCAAAACCATCAAGCAGAACAGCCGCAATGGTGAGTAGGGGGGCCAGCCCCCGCCCTGGGCCCAGGGGGGAACCCCAGGGAGCGCCCTAACCGCCGCCCTCTCCTCCCCAGGGGTAGTCAAGGTGGTCTTCATCCTCTACAACAACCTGGGCTTCTTCCTCTCCACCGAGAACGCCACGGTCAAGCTGAGCGGGGAGGCGGGCGCCCCCAGCCCTGCCCTGGTCGTCAACTCGCAGGTCATCGCCGCCTCCATCAACAAGGAGTCCAGCCGCGTCTTCCTCATGGACCCCGTCATCTTCACCCTCTCCCACCTGGAGGTGAGACATGCCCCGGCCACCAGGGGGTGCTGGGCTGCTGCCCCCAGTATCCTGGCTGTGCCTTGTCCCCATACACACCCCAGCCTGGCACCAGGGGGCGCTGCGCTGCTGGGGTGCTCTCAATGAGAATCTGGACGCACGAATTCCAGTGTATCCCTCCATCCTTCTATGCCCACCCACCCCTGTCCCTGGGTCCCCTGTGATGCTCGAGCTCCCGTCACCCCCACTGTCACTGACGCGTCCCCCTGGCTTCTCCTCACAGGCGAAGAACCACTTCAACGCCAACTGCTCCTTCTGGAACTACTCGGAGCGCTCCATGATGGGCTACTGGTCGACGCAGGGCTGCCGCCTGGTGGAGACCAACAAGACGCACACGACCTGCGCCTGCAGCCACCTCACCAACTTCGCCGTGCTCATGGCGCACCGCGAGATCGTAAGGGCCTCGGCTCAGGGGCAGGGCAGGCATCGGGGGCACCTCCTCGCGCAGCCCTCGGCTCGCTGTGTGTCCCCCCCCGTTGCTGTTCTGTGCGTGCTGTGTCCCCCCCTGCCCCCCAGTGGCTGGTCTGTGCGTGTTGTGTCCTTCCCCACCAGCGGCTGGTCTGTGTGCACTGTCCCTCCCAGTGACTGATCTGCGTGCGCTGTCCCCTTCTAGTGGCTGGTCGGAGGATAACGGCCTACTGCTCCTTTGCAAGTTGCAGAACGTCCCAGCTCCAATCCCCGCTGACGGCACCTGCTGGGGCGTGGGGGGGAGGGAGTCAGCAAAGGGGCAAAGAGGAAGGAGGGTGCAGGAGGCAATGGCAGAGGTGGGGAGGATGCATCTTTGAATTGTCCAGGTTAGGAGGAGGGGGGAGAATCCCCAGGGGGGATGCGGGGGAGCCAGGAATGGGGAGGATCCCTGGTGAGAAGGAGGAGGGGTGCCTGGAGGGGAGCACCCCAGGGTGCAGGGGTGAGCTCCGGCTCTGGGCAGGGGCTTCCCCGCAGCACAGCAGCCCCGGGGGCACCCGTCCTAATCCCCCTTCTCCTCCCGCCCCAGTACCAGGGCCGCATCAATGAGCTGCTGCTGTCGGTGATCACCTGGGTGGGCATCGTCATCTCGCTGGTGTGCCTGGCCATCTGCATCTCCACCTTCTGCTTCCTGCGCGGGCTGCAGACCGACCGCAACACCATCCACAAGAACCTCTGCATCAGCCTCTTCCTCGCCGAGCTCCTCTTCCTCATCGGCATCGACAAGACGCAGTATGAGGTGGGGCCCAGACTCATCCTGCCCTGGCCGTCACAGCTGACCCCAGGGCCCCAGCGTGGCGCTGGGAGGCACTGTGCTGCAGGAATGGCCGGCCGGGCATTTATTCCACCTCTCCTAAAAGCTCCCTGCAGTTTCATTCTGGGGTCCCATCTTTCATTATTGTGTTGCTGTAAGGCTCTTAAACAGGCCCCGCGTTCCACCCCAGAGGCAGCTGCATCTCAGCGCCGGGTGAGGGATCTCTGTATACACAGCCCCCGCGTCCCACCCCAGAGGTGGCTGCATCTCAGCACAGAGAGGGGGATCCCTGTATAAACAGCCCCCACATGCCCGCACCCCAGAAGTGGCTGCATCTCTGCACTGGGCGAGGGTGTATCGCTAACCCCCTTGTCCCTCTTCCCCCTCCCCAGGTCGCCTGCCCCATCTTCGCGGGGCTGCTGCATTACTTTTTCCTGGCAGCCTTCTCCTGGATGTGCCTGGAGGGCGTGCACCTCTACCTCATGCTGGTGGAGGTCTTCGAGAGCGAGTACTCCCGCAAGAAGTACTATTACCTGGGCGGCTACTGCTTCCCGGCCCTCGTGGTGGGCATCGCCGCCGCCATCGACTACCGCAGCTACGGCACCGACAAGGCGTGAGTGCCGGGGTCGGGGCTAAGGCCCTGATGGGGCCGGAGCGCTGGGGGCGGGGCTGAGGCACTGATGGGGTGTGAGTGCTGGGGGCGGGGCTAAGGCACTGATGGGGCGTGAGTGCCGGGGGCGGGGCTAAGGCACTGATGGGGCATGAGTGCCGGGGGCGGGGCTAAGGCCCTGATGGGGCGTGAGTGCCGGGAGCGGGGCTAAGGCCCTGATGGGGCCGGAGCGCTGGGGGTGGGGCTGAGGCACTGATGGGGCGTGAGTGCCGGGAGTGGGGCTAAGGCCCTGATGGGGTGTGAGTGTCAGGGGCAGGGCTAAGGCACTGATGGGGCATGAGTGCCGGGTGCGGGGCTGAGGCACTGATGGGGTGTGAGTGCCAGGGGCGGGGCTAAGGCCCTGATGGGGCATGACTGCTGGGGGCGGGGCTAAGGCACTGATGAGACATGAGTGATGGGGTGGGGGTCGGACTAAGGCAGGAATGGGGCGTGAGTGGTGGAGGGTGGGGCTATGGCACAAAGAAGGCATGAGTGCTGGTGGGTGGGGCATGAATGCCCAGATGGGCAGGGCTATGACGCCAATCGGTGTGAGTTCCAGCAGCAGGTTGGATAAAAATTGATATTAAAAAATTTAAAATCTCATTTTTGAAATTAATTCCCTCTTTCTCTATAAAAACAAAGCTATTCAAAACTGAATTTGAAATCGACAAACTGATGTTAAGGCCTAACAATAATAGGCAGCATTAAACATTTGCTGCCAAACTTTAAAGACAGTCAAACCCTCTGAATGGGTGGAAGCCACTGGCTCAGCACCTGGAGCTGGAGTTTGCTGAAGAACTAAACCAACTTGTGACAGCAGTAGCCTCGTCTGTGTCCTTCCTTGCATTTTATCCAATGAGTTCAGCTCAGTTCGTTCAAAGTTGAAAACCCAGCTGGGAGCTGAAAACGCAGGACAGCTTGTTTTGCTTTTCCAATCTGTGAATAAAACCAAGTGTGAGAGGATGAGATCTACTAGTTCTAAAATCTCGACGTTCAGGGTGACCAGCAACAATCACTTTGATTCATTAACTCCGGATAATACTCCCTTCATTTAATAAATTGGTTTGGTTTAAATGCAAACCAGGGTTTGAGAAATTTGCTTTTTCCCCAGCACGTTTAAGGGAGTTTTAAGCATTTTTAAAATTGTTCCTTTTTAATTGAATTCCAATTTCCAGCCCAAGGCAGCTTGACACAAATCCCAAGTAAAAAATGACTCTGGTGAATAAGAAATGCATCATTCACCATTTTCTAACATCATACAAAAATGTAAAGAGCAAGAGTCTAAAGAAGCTATGAAGAAGTCTATGAAGCTATAGACTTGCTTAAATAAATTCTGCTAGATCAAGTGAATCGCCCTGCTTAGCAAGCCCAGTGGAGTGTAACAGATACATTTAGATGCAAATCAACATGTGTTAAGTGTTTCCATCCAATGAGTCTTCACCGTCCTTCAGGAAAATACCAAAAAAGTACAAACCCGTATGCTCTGGCCAGGGTCAGGGCACTGGCATTGATGTGGCATGAGTGCTGAAGCACATGGGGGAAATCCAGAGTGGTCCTTGTGCCCCACAGCTGTTGCGGGGGCTTCTCTGCAGTGCCCAGCCTCCTCGGGCGGCCCCAGAAGGGGTGAGGGAGATTTGGGGGCCATCAAGTCAGCTTGTCTGTAGCTAACACTCCCTCCCTCACGTCCCACAGCTGCTGGCTCCGAGTGGACAATTATTTCATCTGGAGCTTCATCGGCCCCGTCTCCTTCATCATCATGGTGAGTCCGGAGATGCTGTGGGGGGAGTGCAAAGGTGGCCCAGCACCCACAGTGTGACAGGCTGTTCCCCCAGCCTCAGGCAACCCCCCCCAGGAAGGGATCAGCATCATTATCCCCACTGCCAAGGCAGGGATAGAACCCGGGAGTCCTGGCTCCCAGCCCCACCTGCTGTAACCACTAGACCCCACTCCCCTCCCACAGCCAGGGCTAGAATGCTGAAGTCCCAGCCACTCCCACCTGCTCTGGCCACTGGCCCCTCACACAGCAGGGGGCGCTCTCTCCTAAGTTTAACCCCAACAGCCCAGCCCAGAGCTCTTAGTCAATTTGCCCTGGCTCTGATCTGTCCCTGGGTAAAGCCCCCCTGGAACCCACTAACCCCCAGAGGGGAATAAGTGGCCATTTGAGCCGTATCCTGGCTCACAGAAATGGGGCTCAGACAAACAGCAAAAGAAACCCTCCTATAGCCCTTCTCAGAGTGGGGCAGAGACACAACCCCTCCCAGAGGGGGCAGAGGGGTCATGGGGGGAGAGGCAGAGACACAGACCCTCCCAATGTGGGGCAGTGGGGGAGGGATTGCATGAGTGTTAGGGGGAGATGAGGCCTCGCAGCCAGCAGGGGTAGAGGGCCGGGGGGGCAGGGGGCGGGTCTGCTGCAGAGCTGGGGTCTCACGGCTCCCCCGCCCCCAGGTCAACCTGCTCTTCCTCATGATCACGCTGCACAAGATGAGCCGCAGCACGGCCGTGCTCAAGCCTGACACCAGCCGCCTGGACAACATCAAGTGAGTGAGGCCCGGGTCAGCAGGTGCTGGGGTCCCCCCACTGACACCCCCGCCCCCAGGGGAGCTGGGGACACACTGCACTGGCCACAGCCCCAGCTGGACAGGGCACGGGTGACCCCCGAGGGGGCTGCATCTCAGCACTGGGCGAAGTGTGTGGAGGATGCCATGGGCAACCCTCTGCCTCTCCCCCGCAGGTCCTGGGCGCTGGGCGCCATCGCTCTCCTCTTCCTCTTGGGACTCACCTGGGCCTTTGGCCTCCTCTTCATCAACAAGGAGTCCATTGTTATGGCCTATCTCTTCACCACCTTCAACGCCTTCCAGGGCATGTTCATCTTCGTCTTCCACTGTGCCCTGCAGAAGAAGGTCAGGCAGTGCCCTCGCCCAGGAGAGGGGCACCGGCAGAGCAGGGGGGAGCCCAGGGCTGGTGTAGCAGGGGGCTGCGGGTCGGGAGTGAGGGGCACCGGCAGAGCTGGGGGGGAGCCCAGGGCTGGGGTAGCAGGGGCTGCGGGTCGGGAGTGAGGGGGACCAGCAGAGCAGGGGGGAGCCCGAGGCTGAGCTAGCAGGGGGTCTCCCAGCCCTGTGCACTAACCCTGGTTGCCCCCCCGCCCCCCCCCCACAGGTGCACAGGGAGTTCAGTAAATGCCTGCGTCACGCGTCCTGCTGCCTGCGCAGCCCCCCAGGGGCCACACTTGGCTCCCTCAAGACTTCAGCCATTCGGAGCAACAACCGCTACTACACGGGCACGCAGGTACCGGGGGGCGGAGCCCTGCCTGAGCTGGGGGGGCACAGAGCCCTGCCTGGGCTGGGGGGACGGGGGACGGAGCCCTCCCTGGGCTGAGGAGGGGATAGAGCCTTCCCTGCGTGGGGGCCAGGGGGACGGAGCCCTCCCTGGGCTGGGGATGGGATCGGAGTCGGGGGGGGGGGGGAAATGGGGACAGACATACAGAGCCCTCTCCTAGGGCTGGGGACAGACGGACAGAACCCAGCCTAGAGCTGGGATGGGATGGGGGGCGGGGGACAGAGCCCTCCCCTAGGGCTACAGGTGGACAGACAGAGTCCCCCCTAGGAGTGGGAGCAGGGCCGGGGGGAGGTGCTACACGCTGTCTCAAGCAGGGCTGGGGTCTCTGGGGGTGGGACAGGCAGCCAGGGGTGTCAGTGTCTGAGCTCCCCCCCATGACAAACACCCACGCCCCCAACCTTCCCCCCCCGTATCTCTCACAGAGTCGGATCCGGAGAATGTGGAATGACACCGTCCGGAAACAGACGGAGTCGAGCTTCATGGCGGGGGACATCAACAGCACCCCCACCCTGAACCGAGGTGAGACGCCCCCACCCAGCACCCCCTGCCCAGCACCCCCATGCAGCACCCCCACCCTGAACCGAGGTGAGACGCCCCCACCCAGCACCCCCTGCCCAGCACCCCCATGCAGCACCCCCACCCTGAACCGAGGTGAGACGCCCCCACCCAGCACCCCCTGCCCAGCACCCCCATGCAGCACCCCCACCCTGAACCGAGGTGAGACGCCCCCACCCAGCACCCCCTGCCCAGCACCCCCATGCAGCACCCCCACCCTGAACCGAGGTGAGACGCCCCCACCCAGCACCCCCTGCCCAGCACCCCCATGCAGCACCCCCACCCTGAACCGAGGTGAGACTCCCACCCACCCGGCACCCCCTGCCCAACACCCCCATCGAGTATCTCCACCCTGAACTGAGGTGAGACCCCTCCCACCCAGCACCCCCACCCTGAACCGAGGGAGACCCCCCCACGCAGCACCCCCACCCTGAACCAAGGTGAGACTCCCACCCACCCGGCACCCCCTGCCCAGCACCCCCATGCAGCACCCCCACCCTGAACCGAGGTGAGACGCCCCCACCCAGCACCCCCTGCCCAGCACCCCCATGCAGCACCCCCACCCTGAACCGAGGTGAGACGCCCCCACCCAGCACCCCCTGCCCAACACCCCCATGCAGCACCCCCACCCTGAACCGAGGTGAGACTCCCACCCACCCGGCACCCCCTGCACAACACCCCCATGCAGCACCCCCACCCTGAACCGAGGTGAGACTCCCACCCACCCAGCACCCCCTGCCCAGCACCCCCATGCAGCACCCCCACCCTGAACCGAGGTGAGACGCCCCCACCCAGCACCCCCTGCCCAGCACCCCCATGCAGCACCCCCACCCTGAACCGAGGTGAGACTCCGACCCACCCGGCACCCCCTGCCCAACACCCCCATCGAGTATCTCCACCCTGAACTGAGGTGAGACCCCTCCCACCCAGCACCCCCACCCTGAACCGAGGTGAGACCCCCCCACGCAGCACCCCCACCCTGAACCAAGGTGAGACTCCCACCCACCCAGCACCCCCTGCCCAGCACCCCCAGCCAGTATCCCCATCTGGAACCAAGGTGAGACCCCCCCACTCAGCACCCCAGGTAAACCCCCCCAAGGACCCCCACCCTGCTCTCTGCAACCCCTGGACTCTCCCCCTTGGTGGCGACAGATCCCTGCACCGCCCCAGCCAGCCCTGCTCAGCCCGGTGTGCGGGAGTTGGCTGTGTGCCTGCGGGGGGATACATTCCCCGTTACCCCTTGGGCTTGGGGGGGACGCAGGGTGCCCCGCAGGGGAGCTGACACGCCTGCCTCTCCTGCCGCTGCAGGGACCATGGGGAACCACTTGCTGACCAACCCGGTGCTGCAGACCCGGGGCGGCACCAGCCCCTACAACACCCTCATTGCCGAGTCCGTGGGCTTCAACCCCTCCTCACCCCCCGTCTTCAACTCCCCAGGTAAGACCCCCCCGGCCCCCCGCATCCACCCCCAGGTGTGAGGACACACCCCGCTGCCCCCCAAAGTCCCCCGCTCTGGGGATACCCCTGGAGGGGACCCACTCCCTGGGATCCCACTTTCCTTCCTGAGGGGTGCCCAGTATTTTGGGGGAGCCCTGCAGGGGGTGTGGTGTGGTCCCCTTAAATCTTCTCCCAAGAAGGGAGTTCTTGAATCTTGCGCCTTTCTCAGCAGGGGGCGCTGTGGGGAGCGAGACAGGAGCACCAGCTTGCGGGGGGCGGGGGGAGGGGGTCCTGGCTACTCCAGCCCCGGCATCTCCCAGCAGGGGGCACTGTGGGGAGCGAGACAGGAGCACCAGCTTGCGGGGGGGGGGGTCCTGGCTACTCCAGCCCCGGCTTCTCCCAGCAGGGGGCACTGTGGGGAGCGAGACAGGAGCACCAGCTTGCGGGTGGGGGGGGTCCTGGCTACTCCAGCCCCGGCGTCTCCCAAAAGGGAGCACTGTGGGGAGCGAGACAGGAGCACCGGCTGTGTGTGGGGGGTCCTGCCTACTCCAGCCCCAGCGTCTCCCAGCAGGAGGCGCCGTAGGGAAGCACAGAGGGGTCCACGGGAAGGTCAGTGTTTGCTTTGGGGGTGCTGCCCCCTGCCTGCCCTATAACCTTCTCTCTCTTGTCTCCCCCTCTCCACTCGCTGGCCCCACCTGCAGGGAGCTTCCGAGAGTCCAGTACGTCCCTCCTTTCCAGTTCCATTTCCCAGTAATGTTTCCTTCATTGCTAGTTTGACTGGCAGGCTGGGGGTGGGGCACAGCCAGGACACGACAGTGCAGGCAGCCCGGAGCTAGCGTGGAGCCTGGCCTCTCCAGCAGGGGGCGCTGTGGGGAGCAGGGCGGGAACGCTGGCTGTGGGAGGAGCTCCCAGCTACTCCAGTCCCAGCCTCTCCCAGTAGGGGGCGCTGTGGGCTGTTCTATAATGGGGTTCAGCTCTTGCATTCACTGCCTTGGACAAGAGAGGGAGATAGACGCTGAACTGTCCCTGGGACCGTGTCTCAGTGGCCTATGGGAATGCATCCATCTCGCCTTCCTGTTGGGCTTGATTGTACCTGTGGTCCCTATAGTCCCATATCGCCCTCCTGCTGAGCCATATTGGACCCCTGGTCCCTATAGGCCTGTACTGCCCACCTGTTAAACCAGATCAGACTCATGGTCCCTATAGTCTCATATCACCCTCCTGCTGGGGCATGTTGGTCTGTACAGTCCCGTATGTGACCAGCAGGCAATATTTGGTGTTTCAGGGCGAGGCAGCCCCCATGATGCACCTGAGCAGCCGAATGCTCTCTGTGAGCAGGGGGGCGGGTTCCCCAGCTTTGGAGATGGGTCCCCCAGATCTCAACACTAGGGGTCCCAATATTTTGGAGCTGGAGGCAGGGGGAAAGGGGCCCACTATCTCAGACCCTCACAGGCTTGGTTGCAGCTCCGGGGGGGGTGGCAGGTATGTGTGTTGAGGGAGGCGCATGGGACCGTGTTGGGGACTCAGCCCCCCACCCAGCAGGGGAGTGGGCCTTCTGCTATGTCTGGCCAGCTTGTGTCCCACCCCCAGATCTGGGGGGCTGGGTTCTCAGCTCCCATCAGAAAGCCCAGCCCAAAGCAGCACCTGGCTCTGGCTGAAGATGGGGGTGTGTGGGGGGAACCAGCCGTGGCCCATTTCCACCCCCGAGGCTGGGTCTGACCTGGCAGCGGGAGCTGAGGAGTCTTGGATCAGACACCACATGGGAGCTCTGGGCCAATCACACCCCCATGGCGGTGATGGGGGGTGGGGGTGCGACCTCTGACCCTGCCACCAAGCCCCTGCCGAGCTCCCTGCTCACACCTACCCCCTGCCCTTTTCCAGAAATTCCCGGGAGCACCCCGTGCGCCCCCCCACTAACTCCCCCTCTCTCTCTTCCCTGCCCCACCCCCGGCAGAGCACCCCCTGAACAACAGCCGGGACGCCTGCGGCATGGACACCCTGCCCCTCAACGGCAACTTCAACAACAGCTACTCCCTCCGCAGTGCTGACTTCCCGGCCGAGGGCGCCAAGATGGCCGACTGCCGGCGCAACCTCAGCGACGCCGCTGCCTTCGAGAAGATGATCATCTCGGAGCTGGTGCACAACAACCTGCGTGGGGGCGCTGGCGGCCCGGCCAAGGGGGCGCCCCCTCCGGGGGGGGCCGGCCCGGCCGAGCCCAGCAACCCCTCCGGCCCGCCCGCCCTCCCCAGCGGCGGCGGGCCCGGAGAGGAGGAGGCGGCGGCGCCTGAGGGCCCGGCCCTGAGCCACGAGGAGAACCTGGAGATCGAACTCATGTACAAGGCCCTGGAGGAGCCGCTGCTGCTGCAGCGGGCTCAGTCGATCCTCTACCAGAGCGACCTGGAGGAGTCGGAGAGCTGCACGGCCGACCTGACCGAGGGCGGAGACGGCCAGGTCCCCTCCCCCAACAGGGACTCCTTGTACACCAGTATGACCAACCTGAGAGACTCCCCTTACCCGGACAGCAGCCCCGAGGCGGTGGGGGAAATCCTCCCCCACACCCAAGCCATCAACGAAATCTACTACACCAACCGGCCCGCCTTGGTGCCCCGCAGCCAGCTCCAAGCCTACTACCAGGTCCGGAGACCGAGCACTGACGGCTACTTGGTTCAAGCCGGCTTAGAGGGCCCAGTGCCGGAGGGAGACGGTCAAATGCAGCTGGTCACCAGTCTCTGAAAGCCAGGAGCGGACTGAGGAGCCGTCCCGAGCCGCCGACTCTCCCCCCCACCTCATCCCACCTTTGCCAAAAGGAGCCCCTCCCCCCGGGCCGTGGCCTGGAGTTTTTAATTTTTGTCCTGGGATGCTGAGAGGGGGGTGGGAGGGGCACTGCAGAAGGACACAGGCCAGGGGAAGGAGGAGAGGTATGCGTTGATCTCCTCTGGGAAGGGGGGGCCGTATTGTCCAGCTTCCTCCTGCCCACCTGGTGGAGATGGGAGGATGGAAATTGGGGGGTTGCTGCTTTTGTTTTTGAAGGAAAGGAAGGAGGAGGGGCGGGAAGGAAGGAATGAAAAAGGCCCCGGGCCAGACGACAGGATCTCACTTTTTCATTTTTTAAGGTCGTCCCTCTTCCGTTTCTTTACGTTCGTTTTGTGGGGACGGAAGATCAAAAAGAAGTGGAGCAGGGAAACCAATTTCCTTTTTAAGGCGTTAAGAAACAGATCAGAACCATGGGGGAAGGGCCGGCTCGGCCTGTATCAGAGCCCCAGAACAACCCCCCACACACACACCGGCACCCACGTATAGGCCATCCCTGCTCCTCCATGTATGCACCTTGGCAATGTCAAACAGGGATCCGATTGGTCAGGAGAGAGAGGGGCAGATGGAGCATCCTCCTGTGGCCTCCACTTTCTTCTATACGAACTTTGCCAAAACCCATAAATTGTATAGATATATAGAGAGCTATAAAGAGAGTGCTATATCAAGAGAGAGAGGTGGGGGTTGTTTTGGGATCCTGATAGAAATTATGTTGAATCCGGTGCTGACCTTCCAGTATTTGTCAGCTGGGGGAAACTGAGGCATGGTGGGGCAGGGACTCTTAAAGTCACTCATTGACAGGATTTTTAGTTCAGTTCTTTTTTATGCCAAACCATCAGCAAAGTCTGCCGGAGGGGTGCATTTTTTTTCTTTCAAAAGCATCCTGGGCACCAGGAAGGGCTGATGCACAAGGTTATTTCCAGTGGAGGAGGAGATGGCACTGAGGTGGCCATCTTTGAGTTGGAGTTTTGTTTTCCTTTGCTGTGTGGCGCATGCCTCGCCCCCGCCATCCCTTTACAAATCAAACAGACATCACCACCCTGCTCTGGGAGCTGGCAGAGGAAACCATGAGCCGAGGGGTTCTTCCTGGGCCGTCGGTGTAATTGCTCAATCCACATTCCCCACTCTCGCCCACCGCTGCCCCGCTTCTGTCAAGATGTGCCCGCCATTTTCCTATGGCTCAACGGGAAGCTCGGAAAATCATGCAGCTCTCGCCCCTTCTACGTTTTCCACCTCTGCTTTTATTTCCTCCTTTGAAGACATGCAGGAGTCAGGTGCCTCGTGGGAGCTGCTGTCTGAACCCGGTTGGGTCAAGATGAGGGAGGGGAGAATTTTTTGGGGGGGCAATTTGACAATTGAACCATTTCCCTCTCCCCAAATCAGTTGGATCATCTTTGAGCAGAAACCCAAATGGCACTTTTTTCTTTCTTTCTTTCAAAGGACAAAACAACAAAAAATTCTCCCTTTTCAAGCACAACTCTGAATTCTCTCACCCTCTTCCCGAGAGAGACCATGGGAGCCAATATCACATGAAGACGTCATTTCGCCGGGGGGGGGGGCTTAGGGTGGGGTGGAGGGTTAATTCAGGGGAGGCGGGCAGGGATACAGATTGAAATGCTGTAAATATGAAATTTCAAACAAACAACAAAAAGGGGAAGTGAGGAATCCCTTGAAAAATGAAACAGGGATTTCAAAAAAAAAAAAATACAACCAAGCAACCACAGTCCCCGGGACCAGTTTGTGTCCTGGAATTAAAATATATATCTATAGATCTATAGGTATATAGATATATACTGAGCTCTGCTCCAGCCCCATTGACTGTTGGGGGGGGCAGGCGACGGGAACAAGGAGACCCCCCCTCCCCTTTTGACGAAGACAGGGGAAGGGATCGCAAAAACGAAGAGCAGATTTTTACAATCAAAACAAAAAGAAAAAAAGAACTGTTTTTGGCACAATTTTTATGTAATATATACATATAATGCATCATTTCTGTGACTTCCTCAACATTCCCTTTCCCTGCTGGATAAGGTACCTTTTTCATACATCTCGACATGAATCGGTCATTTTCTCACTCACTGCCACTGTGGAATTGTGGGTAAAAAAAAAAATTACTGTAAGACCCAAAGATGCTGTAACTGTAGGTTAGGAAAATTGTTTGGGGTTTATTTTGCTTTTTTCTGGCCGGGGCTGTTGGGTGTAAGGAGTTTTTAAGTCTATGGTTATTTACTTGCATCCCTCTAGGCTGGAAGGCATTTGATGGGGTCGAGTTGAAGGGGCAGGTGGGCCATGTGATTCAGATTCATGGAGTGTGGGAAGGTTTCGCTTTCTGGTTCCTTTTCTCCCAGACTGTGGAACTACTGGAGAGTGTGGGAGAGATCATCGCGGGGTGGGGGGTTAGGAGGGTCCTGGGCTTCATCAGCTTGGATTTAGTGACTTAGACGTTGGCTAGAAGGGTGGAGACATAAGGGGCAGGATCCCTAGCTGGTATGAATGGATGCTGCTCCACTGATGTCCATGTAGCTATGCTTATGGTTCCCCCACTGGGGATGTGTCCCACGTTGCTTGGGACGATGAGGAAACTCAAGCTCCCACTCCCAGTGGCCAGCAAACGCCTTGGGTGAACAGTAGGGTACAGAGGACAAGTGGGTGATATTTACAGTGTTGCCTTTGCCAGTGGTCTCTGGCCAGACACAAGGCCAGCAAAGGGCTGGACAGGCCTTGAAAGGCTCTTTCCAGCTCGAGGCCTTGGTGAGGGTAGATGGACCACCCACTAGTGTCATTCCCCTGCCCCCAGGCAGAGCAACCGGCCCTCAACCACCAGGGCTATCGCTGAGATCTGGGTCCCTGTGAAACTCCGGGGTTTCAGCACAGCCACCGTCCCACCTCACTGGAGCAAAACCCACAGGCAGGATGGCTGGCAGCTCCCCACCCAAGCCAAGTGGCCAATAGGACAGCTGAGGCATGCAGGGAAACTGGCCTGCAAAGCCTCCTGGGATACTGAGGGCTGCTTCAGTGGCTCGGTTGGGGCTGTATGCCATGCCACGAACCCCCCCACCCCAAGTTCTCCCCTGAACACCACTGCTTGCACCAGAGTCAATGCAGGGTCCAAGCCTGTTACTCTAGGATATTTGAGTGTTTTATTCAACAACCGATGACTTACACAGCTCATTCCCCCCCAGCCTCCTCCTTTTGTCCAATGCCCAGCCAGGGCCCTGGCCTCAACAGAGCCTGAGCCGAGAGGGTGGAATGGGGGTGTCTGCAACACAATCCCTTCTGCATCTCTGGGATAACACAGCACAGCTTCTCCTGCCCACCCTGGCCTTGGGACAGGGCCAGCTGCAGCTCCCATTGCACTGAGGGGAGCCATTCCCAGCCACCCCCCAATGGGAACTGCCCCATCAATCCCTTGATGGGACCTGATCTGGGGTCTGGTCTCCAACCCTCGCCTGTACGGTCAGGGCAGCCACGCCCTTGTAGGACATTCCTGCCTCCTGGGCTTCTCCAGGAGCGTGCATTTCACACACACACACACACACACCCATCACAAGTGCAATGAGTTCATTGGCTGAGCCGGGCTCAGCCCTGATGGATAGTGGGTTTTTCAAGCTGCTGGGGGACGTTTAAGCAGCAGGTTTGTTTTCTTGCTGGGTGTGGCATTTGGAGGCTATTTGAAAGCTGAGGGTGGGGGCGATTGGAGCCGCGTTACTTTTGCGCCTATGAAATCTTCGCAGGGCAACTGGGGGTTGGGACGGCTTCCTCGCGACACCACCCAGGGAGCAGCCATCCAACCAGGGCCGGATTTGGTTGCGTGGGCTGTTGCTCTCCTGTGGCTTAAAGCCCAGATCCGTTTGGAGGGAGAGGTCAATTCTGTACCTCCTCTTCTGGGGATTTGGAAATTCCCCTGCTCACAACCCGGCAAACCAACCAGCCTTATTCCCTCCCGTCTTGCACGTGGCTGGTGCAGCCTGGACATTTCTTCATCCGAGGTGCATCCCTTCAGCAGACCTAGCCCCACCCTCACCCCAAAACCAAAGACATACCCAGCAGAGCGAGGGGCTGGCTGCCTCCAGCTAGACCTGGCGGTAGCCAACAGTGCTTGGGGAGGGCAGGCCTCCTGGGTTGGCAGGTTATAGCTAGGATGGGTAACGCGTGGCATGGCCCAACCTGGAGACCCTCAGCAGCCCAGCTGGGCTGGGTCCCATTGGCCTGAGCCCCATTAGCTGCAGCTGGATTAGCACGTAATCCCGTTTCTTCATTGCCTTTACCCCCAGTGCCCACTGCTACCGTGTGGGAGTGCCATGTGCCCACTGGCACTCGTAGCCACGCCTTGTGCCACGCGTGGCAGCAGCCCTCCTTCCAGCCCCAGCAGAGTAAGCGGAAAGCTGTTGGTGGTTTTCCTCTGTGAGGCAGGAGCCCAGATAGTGCAGTGATGGACTCCTAACGTACGCTGGCCAAGGAGACCCCAGGGCCATAGTCACTGGGTGGGGAGTGTTCCCAGGGCTGGGGTATTGCAGGGGGATGCAGTCGTGTCTCTGTGCAGGGGGGTTCCTGGGCCTGGGGTATCGCAGGGGGGTGCAGTTGTGTCTGGGTGTGGAGGGTTCCCGGTGGATGGGGCATAGCAAGGGAATGCAGTTGTCTCTTGGTGCACGGGGAGGGGGGGAGTTCCCAGGGGCTAGGGTATCTCAGGGGAATGCAGTTGTGTCTCGTCGGCGGGGCGGTTCCTGGGGTATCTCAGGGGGGTGCAGTCATGTCTCGGGGGGGCATTTCCTGGGGTTCAACAGGTGGGGTGCAGTCGTGTCTCGGGGGGGCAGTTCCTGGGGTATCGCAGGGGGGTGCAGTCATGTCTGGGGGGGGAGGTTCCTGGGGTACAACAGGGGGATGCAGTCATGTTTCAGTTGGGGGGGCGGTTCCTGGGGTACAAGAGGGGGGTGCAGTCGTGTTTTCTACTCGGGTGGCTCTAACATGGTTTCCTATCCAGGCTCTTGAGCTCATCTGGCACCAGTGCCACACCGCCCCCCATTTTCTTTACGTTTTGCTGACGCCTCGGGGGGATCCTTGTCACTTGGCGGCTCTTGGGGGTTGGCCCCAGCTCCCCATCTCTGGGCGGGGGCCTTAGGGACCCTCCTTTCAATGCCATTCCCTGGCTCAGTGCGTTTGACCTCATCGCCCCCTGCTGGCTGGCAGCAGCTCTAACAGC
This sequence comes from Caretta caretta, assembly GCF_965140235.1. NCBI lineage: Eukaryota > Metazoa > Chordata > Testudines > Cheloniidae > Caretta > Caretta caretta. Next base: position 18,997,252 of record NC_134225.1, read on the forward strand.
CTCTTGCTGATCCTCAGTAGCATGTACCTGCTCCTGGAGTTTGGGGGGGTGGGCTCCGGGGTGAAGGTCTCTGGGTCTAATCCCAGGGTGAGGCAGCGTGATCTGGGCTTGGACTCATCAGCACCCCTCCACCCCCACCCCACTGACTGACGAGCCAGCTCTGATCTGAAGGATGGAAAGGGGGTGCCTGTCACTGGGGTTTCAGGGCGGCCCTGCCTGTGCTCCGATGTATTGAATGTTGCTCGCTCTCTTTGTATATGGCTCTTTTCATTTATCTGTGTGGGGGATTAGCCCTTCTGAGAGTGGGATCGGGGGTGGGGATACAATGTATCGGGGGGGTTGATTTGTGGGGGTGACCTCTCTTTAAGCCCCTCCTCCCATCTCCCCCATTGGCCCCCACGCCCGCCAACCTCTTATTTCATGGGTGGAAGCTGCTGGTAGACACTCGCTGTCGGGGCAATCTCTCGCCCCAGTTCGGGGGGCTCCCATGGCCTTTTGCTCCCCCTCCCTTGCTGGTAAACTGGCCCCCAGACATGGGGAGCCCTGCTCTCCCGGCTCAGCCTTCCTCCCACCCTGCCATCTCTTTGGGACTAGTGTAACTGGCAAACTCCCAGCCCCAGCGACTTTAAAGTTGGAGAAGGGGCCCTTCCCTCGATCCCCAACCCATCCTGGCTACCCGCCTCTGACCCATGCCCCAAACCCCTTCCCAGCCCTCAGCTTCAACTGAAGCTAGAGAGCCACAGAATCCTGAGGCCATTCGCACCACTGAATGAGCCCTTCCCCACCCCCGGCCCTCCATGATCCCCACCCCGGTCAGTCCACGTCAAGCTCTCCAATCAGCTTCCAACTCCAGCTTCACCCACCAAGGAGAAGCCTGTGCCTCCCCCGTCCCATGAGAGATCTCCCTTGTCATTGGCTAGCTGCTAGCTAATGGCTAGGAAGATGTGCTTATTTGGTGACTCCATTTCCCTTGGGGTCATGGGCCAAGTTGGGATGGAGCAGCTGCAGCCTCACAAAAGTCACAGCCCCATGAGCCATAAGGGGGATTAGAACCCATGACCTGCTGAGCCCAAAGCTAGCTGTGCAAATTCTGCACCCAGCCAGTAGGGGGCAGTGATGCAGGCACCGCCGCATTGCAGCAGGGATGGGGGAGATGCTGCTGCCCCTCTGCTGCCCATTGCCCATGGACAAGGTGTCTCTGAGCCCTTCCCTCGCCAGAAGATGGCAAAAGGGTGGGGGGACCCCTTAGTCACACCACATGGCCAGCCACCCATGGGGACCCACCTGGGGCCCTTCAGGCACCCAACCCTCCCCCACTCCTTGAGCTGAGGGTGCAGCTCTCCCAGGTGGGAGCTAGTAGAAGGTTGTTGTCCTCATTAGCCAGTGCTTCCTCTACCAGGCCCTGTGGGTTGAGCTCCCCCGTTTCCCATCGCACCCCTCGTTGGCCCAATGCCGCCACGTGTTACCAGGGCTGCCCAGTGGGTGCCTGAAGAATAGCGCTACCCTCTTGCCTGCTGGGTCTTGGGACTGGCCTTCCATGGCGGCCACAGCCGGGGAGGAACCTGTCCAGATTTTTTGGTCCTCTCAGCACCACATGGTGGTGACTAAAGAAACTCAAATACCAAATACCAAGAGCATCAGATCTGCGGCAACCCAACTGAGATCGGGGCCCCTGTTGTGCCGGGCGTTGCACAGACCTACAAGACCCCCACACACACACACACACCTCAAAGACCTGACTCTCTAGATAGCCAAGAGTTGGGGAAGGGAAACTGAGGCACAGAGCGGGGTGGCGACTTGCCCAAGGTCACCCAGTAGGGCAAAGCTGGCAACAGAACCCGGCCTAGTCCCTCATCAGCCCTGGTTCCCATCGCCAACCCGCCTGGAGCCGCAGTGCATCCTGGCTGGCTGAAAAAGCCAGAAGAGTCCCTGTGCCTTTAGACGTGACCTCGCCCCCCGCCCGCCGCGTCACCCCAAACCATGGGCCAGTGAGAGCCTCAGGGCCGCACACTAGGGGCAACGATTTCCTTCTGGGGAATGCAGTTTCCTTCATGCGCTGGGGCCTGTACTAACCTCGCTGCGCGTCGGTGGTTCCGATCCGTCCCCTCCCCTGTCTGCGCTTTCTCGGTCCTTCTTTTCTCTGTTTCTCTCCTGCTCTCTCTGTCTCTCACTTGGAATTCCGTTGCTCCTTCCTTCTTCTATTCAATATGCCAAACCAATTTTGGGTCGAGTGCATTAAACAGAGCAAAAGACAAAAAGAATTATAACAATAACGACGATGCAGATCATTTAAAAAAAAAAAAAGAACAAAAAAAAAATACAAAAAACATGGCAACTATCGTTGAGTTACAAACGAGAAATTCAAACAATAAAGGAAACAAGAGTTCTTGGAACCAAGGGGCCGAGAGCTGGGTGGTTTTGTTCCGGCGGGCGCGGCGGCCGGGGCGGGTGAAATGGCGCTGCGGGCGGGACAATGGATGCCTGGGGGCAGGGATGGTGCCAGGGGAAGGTGCCAGGCAGTGGGGGGTTCTGCCAGGGGCTGGGGAGGGGATGTTCGAGCGGGTGGGATGATGCCAGGGGGCACGGGGGTGCGTGGTCAGCTGTTAAGGGCTATTCCTCCCCCACCCCATCCTCTGTTCATTAGCCCCTTCTGTGTCAGCCCAGCAGCTAGGGAGCCCCCTAGTGGTGGCCCCAGGAAGCTGCTGAGCCAGAGAACAGCTGGGCTGGGTTAGGGTCCATCAGCTCCGAGACAGAATCCGCCTTTATGGTCACCACCGGGGAGGCCTGCGTATTTCCACCACCAGGGGGTGCTGTGCACGCCCACCCCTCAATCTCACCCAGACAGACAGACAGACAGACAGACAGCTGCGGGGGGGTGGGAGGGTGGCTCTGGCCACAGGGAGGCCCCATCACTGGGGATGTGAAGGAACGTGGCCCCAAGGGGGCATGGCCTCAGCCTGGTTCTTGTTTCCAGAGGCCCATTGGGAGCTGGCAGCCTGGCACCACCCCCGCGTTCCGGGAGCCCCATCTCTGTGGCCCTGGCAGCTCCGGTGCCCCCACTACGCAGACCATGGGGGCTGTTGAAAGGCAGTTGCCACCTCCACACACGCTGAAGCTGAGATGCCCCCAAACTCCTTTCATACCAGGCCCAGGCCCCATTCCCTGCCCTGGGGCTGTATCAGAGCCAGCGCCCCCGAGAGTGGCAGGGCCCGGTGTCCTATTCCTGCCCCTGAGCCAGGCTGCATTTGATAACAGTGATTCGACTGGGGCCGGGGGCGGGGGGAGGCTGGGAGTCAGGACTCCTGGGTTCTATCCCCAGCTCCGGGGAGGGGGAGATGAGACTGTGCCAGCCCCCTGCAGACAGCAGCTTCCTTGCACCAGAATCAGGCCTGGCTTGGAACTGGGAGACTCCCAGGGAATTGGAGGAATTGGAGGATGGGGGGTGTAGAGACTGCTCGGGGGGAGGGCTGTGTGTGAAAGGCCTTGGGGGTCTCCATCCCGCCTTTCCTCTGCCAGCCGGGAGATGGCAGCAAACCCTGGCGAGCAGGGCCAGCCCTGCCAGGGTGAGCCAGGAAGGGAGGGAGGGATCAGATACAACCCCAGCCCTGGGCCTGGCCAGGCTAGCAGCCCCCTATGCTGCTCCCGTCTCCCCCGCCCCTGAGGCACCCGCGGGGGTCCAGGGTGGGGAACTGGCCTGGCAGGATGAACGAGGAGAGGGTGGCAGGTCCGTATGTGCTGCATCGTTCTGTCCTTCGGGGGGTCTATCCCCACTCTAACCACTAGACCTCCCACCCCCCAGCTTCCCCTCCATCCAGTGTGTCCTTGCCCCCCACCCCAACCAGCGGGTAGCGGGACTTGAGCAACCTCCCCAGAGCAGAGCAGAGCACGGCCCAGCATGGGACTGTGGGGCTCAGCCCCCTGCTCGACTTGGCTGCTGCACGGCTGCCTTTGGGACAGAGATTATCACCGTGCTAACTTGGCACCAAACTGCGGGGGTGACTCCTTCAAACCGTTATCTTCCCTGGTTCGATGGGGAGCTCTTTGGGCAGGGATTGACTCTCGCTGTGGGTCTGCATGGCACAACGGGGGCCCTGATCTCAGTCGGGGTCTGCGTAGCGCCCAGCACAATGGGGCCCTGATCTCAATTCTCATCTGCCCCCTGTCTGGAGAGACACAGCAGGGCTCTGGCTGTGTGTGATCCATTATGTTGCCCACTAGTGACCAGGACCACTGTGCGGTTAAGAGACCTAATGCTGCAAGCTGCTGAGGGAGCTCTCCTGTAGCTCAGCTGGGTTGGGACCTATCTCAGCTCCCCCCCCCCCCCCCCCCCCGTGTGGTCTCCAGCTGGAGCTGTTATTTGTTTTATTTCCACACTGCTCTGTGTTGTTGCTGCATGGCTGTTCAGGAGCCCCTGCACCCCGCCCCAGAGGTGGCTGCATCTCAGTGCTGGGCGAGGGATCCCTGTATAAACAGCCCCCACGCCCCACCCCAGAGGCGGCTGCATCTCAGTGAGCTGAGAACTCATCCCTCTGTAAACAGCCAGAAGTGATCCCTAGGTGCCGCGGCGAAGAGCTGACCCCAGGACAGCCCAGGCTGGGAGCAGCAGCTGTGGCCCATTGCCAGGCCAGCGCTTCCGGTCCATGGGCCAGGCCCACGGTCGGGGTAACTCTGTGTCACACCCCTGCAGCTCACAGCTCTCTGTCCAGAACCCCGCCTGGGCCCTGCCGCATGGACCCTGATAGAGAGACAGCTGATTTCCACCAGCTGGGGACCTGGCCCCATTGACACCAGTTTCCCCCAGCTGGGGCCCTGACTCGCTGTCTGCCCCCATCCTCACAGCCTGAGCGCTGAACGTCGCTCCAAGATTGGCCACAATAAAACCAGCTGGCTCCTTGGATGGAAAAACGATTCCTGCCCTCAACCCCTTCCCCTCGCACCACGCCAGCCCATGGTCCCCCATCTCTACATTGAATTGCACAATATTTACTGGGGGGCAGGGGAGCAGGGCCAGCTAGCCAGAGCATCCCTGATGGCTCTATGCCTGCTGCACTCCACCCCCTAAGCTAAAGGAGTCGCTCCCTCAGCCAGCAGCTTGAGTTGGCTGTTATCCGCCGTAGGGTGCAGGCACTATGCACCCCCCGTGTTACCTCAGCGCTGTGACCCCCGTTGGTCTCCAGCCATTTTGTCGCTGCTGCCCGGAGGCCCCATTGTCAGCCACAAAAGCAGCAGCGTTGCACGGTCAGACCCCTCTGTACCAACAGCCCTGACCCGCTGAGCTACAGGGAACTCGCTGTGGGCCATATAGGGCATATGGCACATAGGTGCCTTTCTGACTCTGTCCAGAAGGGGGCAGACTTGAGCTCTCTCTCACACCCGTGTCACAGCCGCTCGCTGAGAGCCAGACCAGAAAATTCCCCACTGAGCTAAACAGCCCTGACACCTTCCAGCGCCCCCCCCCCCAAATTAAGAACCGCACTCACACATGCCAGCCAGCCCGGAGGGCAGGGTAGGAGTCAGGACTCCTAGGTCCCTTCTGCTGCTTTCTGATCTCCCCACCCCCCACCAGCGTCTTTCTCACGTTGCCGCCCAGGCAGGCGAAATCGCCAACTCAGCAAAAGAAAAAAATAAACTCGGAGCGGAAAAAGCTCTTGTGGGTGAAGCTGGCGTGACACAGACGGGTTGGGAGCTGGGGAGGGCTGGGGAGGGGGCCGAGGAAAGGTGGAAGCACCAGGCTGCCCGCTGGAGACGTTTGTCTCTCCTTCCACACGCACCTGCACCTTCCCCCTTCACTGCAAAAGGGTTCTGGGGCCAGAGCCCTGGCTGGGGGCAATGGGCCAGGTCCCCAGCTGGGGGCAATGGGCCAGATCCCCGCCTGGTGTCAATGGAACCAATGGGCCAGGCCAGAGCCCTGGCTGGTGGCAATGGGCCAGATCCCTGGCTGGGGGCAATGGAATCAATGGGCCAGGCCAGAGCCCCGGCTGGTGGCAATGGGCCAGATCCCCGCCTGGTGTCAATGGAATCAATGGGCCAGGCCAGAGCCCCGGCTGGTGGCAATGGGCCAGATCCCCGGCTGGGGGCAATGGGCGTCGCTGCGCTGCAGGGTGGGCTGGGGGGCACTTCAAGGGACGCCGCAGGTGTTGCTGGAAAGGCTGTTGGGGAGGAGATTGCGGGGGGACTCGTCTTGTTAAATCAGATGCCCCAGTGGTGCTGGGGGCGCTGTGCGGCGGGGAGCAGGGCAGGGACTCAGAAGGGGGTGTCCCAGCATGGCACTAGGGGGCGCTGTGCGGCGGGGAGCAGGAGAGGGACTCAGAAGGGGGTGTCCCAGCATGGCACTAGGGGGCGCTGTGCGGCGGGGAGCAGGAGAGGGACTCAGAAGGGGGTGTCCCAGCATGGCACTAGGGGGCGCTGTGCGGCGGGAAGCAGGAGAGGGACTCAGAAGGGGGTGTCCCAGCATGGCACTAGGGGGCGCTGTGCGGCGGGGAGCAGGGCAGGGACTCAGAAGGGGGTGTCCCAGCATGGCACTAGGGGGCGCTGTGCGGCGGGGAGCAGGAGAGGGACTCAGAAGGGGGTGTCCCAGCATGGCACTAGGGGGCGCTGTGCGGCGGGGAGCAGGAGAGGGACTCAGAAGGGGGTGTCCCAGCATGGCACTAGGGGGCGCTGTGCGGCGGGGAGCAGGAGAGGGACTCAGAAGGGGGTGTCCCAGCATGGCACTAGGGGGCGCTGTGCGGCGGGGAGCAGGAGAGGGACTCAGAAGGGGGTGTCCCAGCATGGCACTAGGGGGCGCTGTGCGGCGGGGAGCAGGAGAGGGACTCAGAAGGGTGTGTCCCAGCATGGCACTAGGGGGCGCTGTGCGGCGGGGAGCAGGGCAGGGACTCAGAGGGGGTGTCCCAGCATGGCACTAGGGGGCGCTGTGCGGCGGGGAGCAGGAGAGGGACTCAGAAGGGGGTGTCCCAGCATGGCACTAGGGGGCGCTGTGCTGCGGGGAGCAGGAGAGGGACTCAGAGGGGGTGTCCCAGCATGGCACTAGGGGGCGCTGTGCGGCAGGGAGCAGGAGAGGGACTCAGAAGGGGGTGTCCCAGCATGGCACTAGGAGGCGCTGTGCTGCGGGGAGCAGGGCAGGGACTCAGAAGGGGGTGTCCCAGCATGGCACTAGGGGGCGCTGTGCTGCAGGGAGCAGGGCAGGGTGAAGGTCTCCTCATTAACCCTTCATCTCCTGGACAAATCCACATGTGCTATGTCAATCCTGTTGTTTGTCTTGAGGGCTATTTTCAGGGGCACCTGCCTGGCTTTGCACTGCCAGCCAGTTCCATTAAACCTGGACTGAAAGTCGACAAGGGATTCTGCTTCACTCCCTGACCTAGTATGTTGTACCGTGTAGCTGTTAAACAGCCCCTGCGCCCCAGCCCAGAGGCAGCTGCATCTCTGCACTGAGCAAAGGAGCCCTGTAAAAACAGCCCTTGCACCCCACCCCAGAGGCAGCTGGTTCTCAGCTCTGGGTGAGGGAGCCCCACACCCCAGCCCAGAGCTGGTTGGATCTGAGCTCCAGGTGAGGGATTTCTGAATAAACAGCCCCTGCTCCCACCCCAGAGACGGCTGCAGCTCAGCATCGGGTGGGCGATCCCTGTGTTTATAGGGTTTAATGTACTTTGTGATTCTTCCTGACCACCCCGCTTCTGGCAGTGACTTGCACAGGCTGCAGGTCAGCAAGTTCACCACCCAGCCCCCGGCACATCTGTCCCCAGAACGCCCCCCACCCCCCACCCCCAGCCTCCCACCGGTGCCCCAGCCAGCAGCTGCAGCTTGGCTCCCGATGCTAAGCGGTCTCAGAGCTCCCTGGTTCGCTCTGGCTCTGGGTTTGGGAGGTGGAGGGTGCAGGGTGAGCAGGTGGTAGCTAGGTACGAGAGCTGGGATATCCTGTACTGACCAGGCAGGGGAAAGCAGCAGGATGTGGCTTCTCGGGTCTGTGCGCTGCCCCGGGGAGCACGTAAGAACTGCCAGTTCAGCAAACAGCCGCTGGAGCCCCGGAGCTCAGTGTCAGGCTCCGGGCCCCAGATCCCCCCCACACTGGAGCCAAATTCAGGTCTCTGCCCCCCGAGCTGACTTCAGGACTTTGGCCCCAGATCCCTCCTTCCCTCCCCCCCCGAGCTGAATTCAGGACTCTGGCCCCAGATCCCACCAACACACACCACCAGAACTGAATTTAGGGCTCCGGGCCCCAGATCCCCCCCGAGCTGAATTCAGGCTCTGGGCCCCAGATTCCTCCCTCCCTCCCCCCAGAGCTGAATTCAGGCTCCGGGCCCTAGATCCCTCCCTCCCTTCCCCCCCAGAGCTGACTTTAGGGTTCTGGGTCCAAGCCGCCATGCACCCAGGTCCTGCCACACAGGTCGCTCCCGGCACCGCGGGCTGCCTGCCCCCTGCTGCTCCAGTCTTTGCCACTGCCAAGCAGGTGAAGCAGAGCAGGGAGGTGTGAAGGTCTCCCCGGCAGCTGGGGGTGCAGGAGAGTCCTGCAGCGAGGCGGGGGGTGGGGGAGGGTGTGCGTGGGCAGCGAGCGTGCAGGGCTCTCCACATCTGAACCACTTGGGCCACAGTTCCCCCTCGGTGTGACCACACCAGATGCCCACGCGCACGGCAGCAGTACCGGGAGGAAAGAGACAAGAGCAGCAGGGCCTCCGGGCTTCTGTGCAGCAGGGGGACCAGCTGGCACCTGGCACCAGCCTCCCGGGCAATCTGCCCGAGGAAGCCAGCAAAGCCCAGGTCAGCGCCTGGATGGGAGACCTTGGCGTACAGCAGGGATCAGGGTAGGGGTCTCCAGGGAGCTCGCTCCCCTCACAGTCAGTGCTGGCCCAATGCCCCAGTGCAGCGCTAGGGGTGTGGGTGACTCCATAGAGGGCACTGGGCTTGGCACTGCTCTGTGGAATTCGCCATCTCCCCAGGGAACTGCCGTCTTCTTGTTCTCGTGCTATGAGACAGAGGCAACAGAAGGTCCTGATCCCCCTTCTCTTGACCAGTCAGGAGTTCACAGACTTATTGCGCCCCCTCTTATCCGTCTCCTTTCTAAGGTAAACTGGTATAAAGATCTGCAGAGCCCCCATTCCGGAAACAGCAGCTTCTCTGTACCAGGCAAGGGCCCCCTGCATAAACAGCCGCTACGCCCCACCCCAGAGGTAGCTGCACCTCAGCACTGGTTGATGCAATCCCAGTGCGACTTATAAACTATCCCAGTGGCCCCCAAACTTTTTACCTTGTGGCCCCCCTTATCCTTGTCCACCCCCCCCCGAGCCAGGAGCGGGGCCGCAACTCCAGGAGGGGAGCCACGGAGAGAGGTAAGGGGGCCGAGGCTGGGACCACACCTGGGGCAGGGGCGGGAGCGGATCCCGGGCAGATCCCCGGGCGCAGGGCCAGCAGGCAGGACCTCGGGCGTGGGGCCGGCAGCCGATCCCTGGGCATGGGGCCAGGAGCGGATCCCGGGTGCGGAGCCTGGAGCAGATCCCCAGGCATGGGGCCAGCAGCCGGTCCCGGGCACAGAGCTGAGAGCAGAGTCCCAGGCACACACATACACTTGCGGTGGGACAGGGGGAGCTCACACCCTGTAACTGCCCCCCACACACGCCTGAGGGGGTAGGGGGAGTTCACACCCTGTAACTGCCCTCACACACGCCTGGGGGGGCAGGGGGAGGTCACACCCTGTAACTGCCCCCACACACGCCTGGGGGGGCAGGGGGAGGTCACACCCTGTAACTGCCCCCACACATGCCTGGGGAGGGCAGGGGGAGGTCACACCCTGTAACTGCCCCCACACACGCCTGGGGAGGGCAGGGGGAGTTCACACCCTGTAACTGCCCCCACACACGCCTGGGGAGGGCAGGGGGAGTTCACACCCTGTAACTGGCCCTACACACACTTGAGGGGGGACAGGGGGAGTTCAGAATAACAAAAGACAACCCCCCTGACCACAAACTCATCTTTTTTTTTACCAAAATCTCCTAATCTGGGGGGTTCGTCTCGATCTCCTGGCGCTGTTAATGACCAGCTCCCACCGAGAGCAGAGAGAGCCTGACCCACCTGGCCTCTAGGGGGAGCTGTTCGCTCAGTGACATTTAATATCTGATTATTACGAAGCCCTGGCGATTAGTTCCCATGCACCCTGCTCTTGCAGGCCCCACGGAGGCCCCCACATGAGGTTCAGGCTGACGGCCTCACGCTCTCTCTCACTTGCTCCCTCTGTCTCGTTCTCGCGCTCCGGGTGCAACTTCCTCACCCGGTGCCGGCCTTATAAACGCTGCTATTTCCAGCCTGCCCCGCTCGTGCCCCGCCTCCCCGCGCCGCGGCCCTCATTGGCACAGCGAGAAAGAGGAAGTGGCCCCGGCCGCTGTGGTGTGCGTGGGTCTGAGGGAACAGGTTGTACTTTGAGGTTAAGTACAACTGTAGAAACACACGAGGCCACAAATGCAATTGTGCGACTGCACCCGTGCAAGCACGCTGGAGCCACAGCCGTGCAAACACAATCGGCTGCACGTGCAGCCGGGCAGCTGTCAAGGTCTCGTGCAGCCACCACGTAACTACAGCCTTTCGCAGGCCCAGTCGGCTGCGAGTGCGGCCCGAACCAGGGCAGTCGGCCACACCGCGGCTCCCACTGGGTCCCGGCGGCCGTGCACGCACACAGTGCAGCAGGTCCAACGGTGCCGCTGCTCAGACGCTATGCGACAGGTGCAACCGGGCCCCCACGAGTGTACAAAGGCACCACGCTGCAAGGGCAGCGGTTCCGTGGTGCCGCGAAACCTGGACGAGCGTGCGACGACGCTCCCAGCGGGACGGTGCAGAGCGGCCCCGGAAGTACAATTGCACAAGGGTGCAAGCGTATCGTACGACGAGTGCGACCAGGCCAAGCAGCTTTAGGCTGAAAGTGCAATCGTACAACACGCTGGCGAGCTCGCCACTATGCCCACAGCCATGCAAGCGCCCCACGATGGAAGTGCGACCAGTGCAACCCCACGAGGCTCCAAGGGCACTGTGCAACTCTAGATGTGCGAGCCCAATACACACTACGACGGCGTAAGCCCATTGCTCTGCAGTAGCCTTGCTCGGGTCCAGTCCCTGTGCCCTGGCGATGACTCTCTCCGGGGACCTACTCACAACAAGCAGGCTGGTGCCTGAGTTTGTCCCAGTGCATTCTGGGAAACTCTGGGCTGTGATTGAGAATTACTTGCTAGCTCAGGTCCAGTCCCCCTGCTCCAATGCAGATTTAAATATTTGGACAAAGCAGAGCAGCTTCAAGAGGAGAGGGTAAGAACACCCCAGCTCTGCATATCCCATAAGGTGCGTGTTTGGGATCCCTGTGCTGCATCCGGCAGAGCGGAGATTAGAACCTGGGCCTCCCACATCCTGGAAGAGGCTCTGCCACTGGGATAAGCAAGGCACCCCCCATGATCCTTTGTGCAGGACTCAGTTTGGGCTGGAAACTGACTGGGAGGCAGATGGCAAACGAACAGAGCCCAGTGGTTCTTATTTTGGAAGATCGCCTGGTTTGCAAGCTGCGCTGGTGATTCTCTAAGGGTCTGAGGTGTGACGACCACATGCGGCACCGAGGAGACACAAACCTCCACCTTCCTTTCATCTACAGCCCATGGGCGGCCGGAGTCCCCGGCGATGCTCTGGAACGACTCCCTACGAAGCCAGTCAGGACTCTGGGGGAGCCTCCTCTCTCTGAGCAGACTGTCTCCAGGACAAGAAGCTCACACAGCTTCGACCTTCCTGAGTCTGACCTCGGAGCATTCAGCATCCCCTTTTCACACCGTGCGCTTCCCCCAGGGAATCCGCACCGGCGGGGCTCCTGGGGAAGCCAGAGGGTCCTGCACCCCAACTCCGCAGTCAGACATGACTCTCAGCCAGCCAGTAAAACAGAAGGTTTATTAAAACGACAGGAAGATGGTCTAAAACAGAGCTTGTAGGTACAGAGAACAGGACCCCTCAGTCAGGTCTGTCTTGGGGGGCAGGGAGCCCAGAGGCCCATCTGGGCCTCCCTCTGTTTCCCCAGCCAGCTCCAAACTGAAACTCTCCAGCCCCTCCTCTGGCCTTTGTCTCTTTCCTGGGCCAGGTGGCCACCTGATCTCTTTGTTCTCCAACACCTTCAGTGGACACCTTTGCAGAGGAGGGGCCCAGGCCATCAGTTGCCAGGAGACAGGGTGTCGGCCATTCTCTGTGCAGACAGCATCACACTGGCCGTCTAGGGCTCTGCAACAATCACACACCCTTATCCCACCACCTAGATACTTAAGAAATGCCTAGGGGAAACTGAGGCACTCACACAGTATTCAGAGAAAACATTAAGAACATGCCCACTTCGTCACAGGGTTTGTACCACAGGTCGTACGCTGTAAAGCCAGATGGGACAAGTGTGACCATCCCATCTGACCGCCTGCATAACACAGGCCCTAGGACTTCCCCCGTTTAATTCCTGTGGGAACTGGAGCAGATCTGCTAGGAAAACATCCAGCCTTGATTTAAAAATAGCCAGTGATGGAGAATCCACCATGGCCCTTGGTAAATTGTTCCAATGTTTTGTTCCCCACACTGTTAAAAATCTGTGTTTTATTTCCAGTCTGAATGTGTCTAGTTTCAACTTCCAGCTTTGCTCGATTGACGAGCACATGATCAATATTTTGTTCCCCATGACGGTACTTATAGACTGTGATCAAGTTGTGCCTTAACCTTCTCTTTGTGGGGCTCTGGGTTCTTTGCCCAGCTCTGGGAAAGGAGCGGGGTCTAGTTGTTAGAGCAGGAGGGCTCTGGGAATCAGGAAACCTGGGTTCCGTTCCCAGCTCTGGGAGGGGAGTGGGGTCTCGTGGTTAGGGCAAGAGGGGGCTGTGAGGCACAACTACTAGACCCCACTCCTCTCCCAGAGCTGGTCCATGGCTGGCGTTTCTACATGTACAGTATTCAAGATAAATAATCCATGCAGTTACCTGGATCTGAAATGGCCCCATTTGAGTATGTCAGGGATGCACTCTGGATGTTGAAACCATCACAGCTGCCTGTAGTGATAAGGACTCAGAAAACAGAGAAATCATAAATAAACCATTCCCCATGTAGTGCAGATCTTCCCCCGGATAAAGCAAATATTAAATATACGGCACTGGCTATTTTTGGCCTCTCAGCCTGGACTGTCCCATGCTGTGTTGGTTGTTCAAACACGATGGAAGTGCGGGGTGGGGGCTAGGCGACCAGTTTATTTAATAAAACAAACTCTTCCCTTCCAGCCGCACAAAGGAGCAGATGCTGGAGCCATCCCTGCATCTCGCTGGGGAATAAGGGGACAGGACAATGAGCGGATCAAAGGGATGATTTGGAGTGGGGTCTAGAGGTTAGAGCAGAGGGGCTAGGAGTCAGGACTCCTGGGTTCGATTATGACTCCATTCTCCTTCCAGAGCTGGAAACAGAACCCAGGAGTCCTGACCCCCAGCACACCATCCCACCACCCTTCTAACCCAGCAGACCCCCGATGTCATTTGCACCAGTAACGTAGAAGATCCTGGACAAAATTGGACCCAGTCCGGGCGGGTAAATAGATCCAATTTGTGGCTCTGATTTCCAAAGACTGGATCCCCCCGCCCCGTTTGTGGGATGCCCTGTTCCCCCCGCCCCCCAGCTCCGGGGCAGGAGCTGCCCATGCGGCTCAGACACGGGCGGAGCACGGGTGCCAGAGGAAGGAGCCGGCCCACGCTCCAGCACAATAGTGCCGTCGCCCAGAGCCAGCGCCAGGGCGTCCGAGTCCCTGCACTGCGGCCGGCCCAGGGCAACCACTTCCTTCAGAACAACAGCAGGAGCCCACGAGCGGGGAGTGGCCCCGGTTTGTCGGCGCTTTCACTTCTCCTGCTCCTGAGCTTTCCTGCCCATTGTTCAGCTTGGGAGTCGTTGCAGACGCTTCCTTATGGCACCGCAGCTGATATCCCACGAGAGCCGGGGCACATGTGCAGCTGCATCCCCAGCCTGGCCCCAGGGGGCGCTGTGCTGCTGGGGGTGCTGCCCCCAATGCCCTGCGTGTGCCCCGTCCCCCTACACGCCCCAGCCTGGCCCCAGGGGGCGCTGTGCTGCTGGGGGTGCTGCCCCCAATGCCCTGCGTGTGCCCCGTCCCCCTACACGCCCCAGCCTGGCGCCAGGGGGCGCTGTGCTGCTGGGGGTGCTGCCCCCAATGCCCTGCGTGTGCCCCGTCCCCCTACACGCCCCAGCCTGGCGCCAGGGGGCGCTGTGCTGCTGGGGGTCCTGCCCCCAATGCCCTGCGTGTGCCCCGTCCCCTTACACGCCCCAGCCTGGCACCAGGGGGCGCTGTGCTGCTGGGGGTCCTGCCCCCACTGCCCTGATCACATCCCCTCTCCTCTGTAGTCACTGGGGGCCCATCTCAGCATCGGGCCCATGGGCCGAGCTGCACCATTTGGAGCTCGTCTCTCATTACTCGGCCTCTCTCGCTCCAGCGAAGCATGAACCCCTGGGGCCGGGGCTGGTTTGTGGTTTGATTGCCTGGTTCCGGAGCAGCAGGGTCAGCTGCCAATTCCCACCCCCCCCCACCCCCGGAATCCAGGCCAGCCATGGAAACTGATCCCCTTGGCATGAAACTGTCCATGGAAAAACCCCGGGGCCAACTGGGGCAGGAGGGGGGTTGAGGAACCCCACAGAATGACAATCGCAATCAGGGAACCTGCCCTCGGCTGGACACGGGGACCAGGGCTCGCAGCCTCTAACCTCACCCCGGGGAAAGGCATGACCCCCAATACCACGGGGAGAGGGTTGTGGGGGCACAGGAGATGGGGTGTATTTGAGCTGTTGGTGGGGGGGGTCAGAGTACACTTGTGGGGGTACAAGGGGTTGGGGGGTGTATTGATGGGGGGCCCAAAGGGGGGTTGGGTTGTGCCAGAGCTGCCCAGCACTACAGAGTATTTTAGGGCGGGGGACTGTGACCTGCAGCCCCCCGCTATTCCAGCCCTGTCCCCACACTTTGCTGATGCCCCTCAGTCCTGACTCACAGGCCCCTGTCATCCCAGCCTGGAGCCCCACAGCTGGACGTTCTCCCCACCCCCATCCCCGCAGCTGATCTCACACACCGGTTCCTGTTTCTGCTGGGGCAATGTTTCCATGAAGTCTCTGGTGCCTGCCCAAGGGGTGGCCAGGATATCCCCGCAGTGACACAATCCCCAGGGCTCCAGCCACAGGGCCTCAGCAGCCTGACCTGAACCGCCCCCCACATGCCAAAGGGCATGACCCTGCCAAGCAGGAGGCAGCCTGTGGGGTGAGAGCAGGCTGGGGGTCAGGACTCCTGAGTTCTAGTCTCACCTTGAGGAGGGAAGTGGGCTCTAGTGGTTAGAGCAGGGGGGTCTTGGCATCAGGACTCGTGGGTTCTATTCCCTTCTTTACCATCTCTCTCTCCTCATGAAGAGCATCACAATTGATACATTGCCCTGTATCAATATCACAGCCCTTTCCAAACCCTGTGAAGCTCTTGTCTTCCCCCACTCTCCTGTGGCAGGGAGTTCCCCAGGTTAACAACACAAGGCTGAAGGGATTTACAGGTAATGGTGGGGGTGAGTGCAGGTCGTGAGCTCTCAGCCAAGCACAGATCTGCCCCAGGGCCTTTCTGCACTGGGGGGGCTGTTCCCAGGACTTGGAT
Source organism: Caretta caretta (assembly GCF_965140235.1). Taxonomy (NCBI): domain Eukaryota; kingdom Metazoa; phylum Chordata; order Testudines; family Cheloniidae; genus Caretta; species Caretta caretta. Next base: position 19,012,910 of record NC_134225.1, read on the forward strand.
GGGCTTCGGATCTAGCCCCAGCTGGGCTGGAATGTTGACAGTTCTTCAGCTGTTGCGCCCCAAGGGGAAAAGCAGCCCTCGGCTGCCCCGACCCTGCTAATCTGGGCTCCGCACCATGCTGGGGCTGTGTTCCAGGAGGCACGAGGGGTGACAACAGCGGTGTATGGGGGGGCAGCACAGACAGGGGCAGTGGCGGCATGGGGTGGAGATAAGCTTGGGGCTGCGGGCTGGGCTGGTATGGGCCCTGCTGAGTGTCACGGAGTCCCCAGGCGCTGCTCTGGAACTGCTCCCTACGAAGCCGGTCAGGACTCTGGGGAAGTCTCCTTCCTGTGAGCAGCCTGTCTTCAGGACACACAGCCCACACAGCTTCCACCTTCCTGGGTCTGACCTCGGAGCATTCAGCATCCTCTGCCCCTCCGTGCGCTTCCCACAGCGAGTCCGCCCAGGCGGGGTCCTGGGGAAGCCAGAGGGTCCTGCCCCCCAACTCCGCAGTCAGACGTGACTCTCAGCCAGCCAGTAAAACAGAGGTTTATTAGATGCCAGGAACATGGTCTAAACACAGCTTGTAGGTGCAAAGAACCGGACCCCTCAGCTGGGTCCATTCTGGGGGGCAGTGAGCCAGACAACCACATCTGCACTTCACTCCATGTCCCCAGCCAGCCCCAAACTGACTAACTCTCTCCAGCGCCCCCACCCCCACCCCCCTCTGCGCTTTGTCCCTTTCCCCGGGCCAGGAGGTCACCTAATCTTTTTGTCTCCAACCCTTTAGCTCTCACCTTGCAGGGGGGAAGGGCCCAGGCCACCAGTGGCCAGGAAACAGGGTGTCGGCCATTCTCTGTGTCCAGACCCCTGCACACACGTGCCCTCTAGGGCTCTGCAACGATCATACACCCTTATCCCACCCCCTAGATACTTAAGAACTGCATAGGGGAAACTGAGGCACCCCCACAATATTCAGAGGAAACATTGAGAACAGTCCCGCTTCGTCACACTGGGTCATTCCTGGGGCCATCTCAGGGGGATGCGTCCGGGGGTCGGGCTGTCTCTAGTCGAAAGACGGGTCCCCTGGGCCTGGGGAGCTCAGAGCAGTGTCTGTGGTGTGTCAGATTGGATCGGAGTCCAGCTCATTGGTCTGCAACGCAGATATCCCCGTATACGCCGGACCCCTCCCTCCCAGCCAGCCTCCCTCAATGGCCTACACACCCCTCCATCCACTCATCCACCCCACCCTGCCTTCCCCACCTCCCTCCAGCCACACCCCCTGCCCCCTCCCTCAATCTACCCAGCCCCAGCCCCAGCCCCAGCCCCAGGCACACCCATCCAGCCTCTGCTGCCATCCCCTCTTCAGGCTTCCTCAGGCACCTCTCCCTCTGGTCTCCCCCATTGCTAACCCCAGGAAGGGGGGGCTCCGCTGCCCCCCAGTCTGCACCTCGGGACTTGGGCAGACACCCATTGGCCCATGTGGCTGCCTGGTCGGGGGCAGCTGTGTAAACGGGAACCGAATCCATGCCCCTCCCCCTCGAGCCCCCCTGGGATGGGGGCTCAGCCCAGACCGGGGTCTGTCATTTAGTGGGAGCCCCTGGTTAAAATATTGCCGGCACCTGCCTGTCAGCTGACCCCCTTTTCCGACACCCCCCCCCGGCCTCCCCACACACAGCCCTCCCCCGATCCCGCTCTCCTCCCACCCAGGCTCCCCCCTACCCCGCCGGATCGCCAACCCCAGCAGAGAATAACTCCCCCCGCCCCAGCCTTCCTGGGCGGGGCCCCCCTCCCCCATATAGCCGGCCCTGCGCTTGGGGGCGCTGCCCTCTGGCTGCAACTCGGTGCGCGCCGCTCGCTGGACTCCCTCGCCCCACAGCATGGCCCCGGCTCGCCGCCTGCTGACCCTCGGTGAGCCCCGATCCCGGCCCCGGCTCCACCAGGTGCTCGGGCCGGTCTGCTGCTTCCCGGGCGCGTTTCTGAGCTCCCCGGGTGTAAATCCCCGGGGAGTGACTCCGGTGTCGCTCCGCCGTGGCTGCCAGCGGGCTCCGGCCCCCGGTGGAGCTGGGATCTCCGCGGGCTGGGCTCCGAGTCCAGGGGCCAGAGGGGGATGGGCCCGATTCTGACGCCACTTACTGTGGTGTAAATCCACGGGGGCGGATCCCCAGTTGGTGTATTTTGCTGCGTGGTCTCCCGGGGCGTGACGCTAATTTACAGCCGCTGCCTTTACAGTGTTGTGAGTGTGAGTGTGAGCGAGTGAGGGCAGGATCCGGCCTAGCCAGTGCCGGCTGGGGCTGATTCTCCCCTCCCGCTGCTGGAAAGCTGGAGCAGCTGGGCCCGATTCTGCTCCCACAAGTTTTCCCCTTGTGTGACTCAAGTGGAGTGACTCCTGGATTCCGTGCTGGTGTAAATGGGAGCAGGAGACTTGTCTCTGGCGGGAGGCGGGGCAGGGATCTGCTGGGCTGCCCAGGGCAATAGAGGATTGTGCTGTATGTCCGGCTGGGCTGGGCTCGTCTCTGACAGCCTAGGGAGCAGCGTGTTACTGGGGGGCGCTGTCACAGGCTCTCCCATTCTGGCTTGTGTTCCGGAGAGAGATGATCCTTCTTTGACAGAGAGGCCAGCTGGTTTATCCAGGCTCCTGGCAAGATGGTGCTGGGAAGTGAACCCAGGAGTCCTGGCTTCTAACCGCCCTGCTCTAACCCATCAGCCCCACTCCCCTCTCACTGCTGGGAATAGAACCCAGGTGTCCTGACAATCAGCGCCCCCCCCCCCCAGCTCTAACTACCCTGTTCCCTCAGGCTACAGAAGCAGGGTTTGTAAACTGATTTTCCGGGGTGTGTCAGCTGGCTTTACACCAGGAGTGGAGAGGCACAGGGACCAGGTTTGAAAGCCCTTTGAGGACCCCTTTCGGGTCCCTTTTGGGGTGATCAGGCTTTGCACTTCCCCCAGGGCTGGAATCGTCGGGTATGAGGTATCAGAGCGGGGGTAGGGGTGCCCCTCCGAACTCTTGGCCGAGTCCCGTGTAGTTAATGACCGTGCAGAAGGCTGGATGCAGTTGCCTGCATGTGTCCTGGCTCTGCCCCTCTCTGAGCCTGATCCTGCCCCCACTGGAGACAAAGCCAGGTCTACCCCTTGCGTGTACTGTCAGCGCATCCCAGGTGAAGGTGCCCCAAGTGCCTCCCCTCCCTTCCCAGCTCTTCTGGTCACGGGTCGTCCTGGGTCCAGTCAGCTCCCTCTCCAAGCTTCATCCAGACTTGATCTGATCGTTGGGGGCAGGGGAAGTTCCAGGGTCACCTTCCCCACCCCCGCTGGCCACTGATGCACCCGCAGTCGCATCCCCTTTGGGCTGTGGGTGGTGCTGGAGGGTGGGATCCACCTCGGAGCTGGGAGCTGCAGCATCAGGAGCTGGGTGCCTGGTGTCCCGGGGTTCAGAGGAGGCTGGATGGGGAGGGGGCGGGTTGGAATACGGGTCGGGGTCCTTTGCTTTGGGGTCTTCGAAGTCTTCGGCTTCCGTATGAGGAGAGATTAATAAGACTGGGACTTTTCAGCTTGGAAAAGAGACGGCTAAGGGAAGATATGACTGAGGTCTATAAGATCATGACTGGTGTAGAGAAAGTAGATAAGGCTGTGTTGTTTACCACTTCTCATAACGCAAGAACTAGGGGTCACCCAATGAAATTAATAGGCAGCAGGTTGAAAACAAACAAAAGGAAGTATTTCTTCACACAACACACAGTTAACCTGTGGAACTCCATGCCAGAGGATGTTGTGAAGGCCAAGACCATAACGGGGTTTAAAAAAGAACTAGATAAATTCATGGAGGACAGGTCCATCAATGGCTATTAGCCAGGATGGGCAGGGATGGTGTCCCTCACGGTTGTTTGCCAGAAGCTGGTAATGAGTGACAGGGGATGGAGCACGTGATGATGCCCTGTTCTGTTCATTCCCTCTGGGGCACCGGGCACTGGCCAGTGTCGGCAGACAGGACACTGGGCTAGATGGACCTTTGCTCTGACCCAGTTGGGCCGCTCTTATGCCTTTCACTTATCGGAGCATTTGCCTGGCTTTAGACGCCATCAAGGCAAAAAGCAAGCCTAGGATTCCTGGCTTCTATCCCCGCAGTGGGAGGGGAGCGCGGTCTAATGGCTAGAGCAGGGGAGGCTGGGGGCCCGGATTCCTGGGTTCTATCCCCGTAGCTGTGGGGAGGGGTGTTGGTCAAGAGTTCTTGTCTAAGTGGCTGGCCGTACAAAGGGCGGGATCCTGTTGGGTGTTCAGTGCCCCGCCCCTCCGTGCGTCCTATGTCCTGGGGAGGGGGGAGTGCCCCGCCTGTGACGAGAGCAGAGCAGCATCGTTTTCAGAAATATTTCTGTCCATGTTGTGCCAAGTGATAAATAAAATGAAGCATTCCTTGCCCTACTTGGCCCTGCCAGTCCAGCCGCCCTCTGGGGAAGGAGGAAGGGAGAGGAAGACATCAGTGCTGCCCGGGGTCTGTGCCCACCCACCTTTCCAGAGCTTTGGGGGGATCCGGTTTTCAATCCAGATTTTAGGCTCCTGAAACGGGAAGCCTGACTTACAAAGGGGCTGCGATCTGTAGGCAGGCAGCGCCGTCTAGTCGAAAGAGTGTCGGCATGGGAGTCAGAACACCTGGGTTCTTTCCACTGATTTGGCAAGTCGCTTCCCTGCTCTGTCAGTTTCCCCACTTGCCTTTTGTCAGTTGAGACTGGGAGCCCTTTGGGGCAGGGGCTGTCTCTCGCTGTGGGTCTGTGCAGCCCTTGGCACAATAGGGCCTCCGTTTTTTTCAGGGCTGGTAGTCGCTGCCGTAATTCACTTAATAACGAGCATTCCCAGATCCTGCAGAATCTGGGCATAACCAGCCAGCTATTTTAGGAGCCTTGATGTGGATTTAGGTGCCAAAATTTAAGTGCCCAGGTTTGGCACGTGGGTCCCCAGCTGGGGGCTGGATCCTGCGCTGCATGTTCCCACTAAGCTCCCATTGGTGGCAGGCACTGTCCTGCTGGTGGGATGGGCTCAGGGTTGGATCCAGGAGTAGATTGAGCTCCTGTATCCGCTGTTATCTTTGATGCCTCCTTAGATCTGTGTGGCACAGCCTTGCTAGCAGCTGCTGTGTGGCACAGGTGCCTGAGTGGTTCAGGGGCTGCGCTGGCATGGGGAAAATCCAGGTTCAATTCTCAGCTCTGGCACTGAATCGCTCCAGGACTCAGTTTCCACAGCAGTAAAATGGGGTGACTGGTTCTTCAGTTGCCTTGTCTGTTTGAGTCATACTGGCTCTCGAATCGATGCTGAGGGGCAACAATGGGGCCTTGGTGCCGCAGCAGAATGGCTAATAAATACAAGCTGTGGCTTGTGTCTGCGATGGTAGGATTGGTACCAGCCATTTGTTTGATCAATGACTTTGTTTTTGCATTTGATTTCCTGGTTTCATAAAGTGTGTGGGGAGATAATGTGGAGCAAAGAGCCAGTGGGGCTGTGAGCCAGGACTCCTGGGTTCTCTTCCTGGTTCTGGAAAGGGAGTGGGGTCTAGTGGTTAGAGAAGGGAGCTGGGAGCCAGGACTCCTGGGTTCTATTCTGTGATGCAGCAGGGAGGGGGGAGTGTTGACCTGGGAATGTGGCAGGGGAGTTTCACTGGGGATGGGAGACCTGAGAGCCTGTAAGCTGAGCCAGGACGGGGAGGGGTAGGTAACACCTCTGCCCGGGAAACTGGACAAAGGTTGCAGGAGAGAGCCAGCTGCGGGCGGGTTTGGTTTCAGTTTGGTGCTGGGTGGTGGAACGCAGGGAACCCCAGGGCTGGGGTCTAAGCTCCCTGCCCCCCAGAAGGGCTTGACTGAGGGGTCCCGGTTGTACCCACAAGCTCTGCTTTGGACTGTGTTCCGATTGTCCAATAAACCTTGTGTTTTACTGGCTGGCTGAGAGTCACAGTGAATCCCAGGAAGAGGGGTGCAGGCCCCGCACTCCCCCACGCTCCGTGACATATTCCCAGCTGCCATTTGCTCTGAGACAGTGGGTGAGTTGTCGCTCAGTGCCTCAGTTTCCCCATCTGTAAAATGGGGCTGGTGGCAGCACCTGTCTCAGCAGGTGGAGCCATGCGGGCTGTGAATGCCCATGTAGTGCTTTAGGGCTGGCCTGTCTCCTCTTTGGCAGGGGCCATCTTTCTGGTACAATGGGGACCCAGTCCCAGGCTAAGCGCTATCATAATACACTTACTACTAACTCCAGCCTTGCTGGCATGTGGGTGCCCTTGAAAATTGAGACAAGCCCTCGAAAATCATGAGTGACTTGAAAAAGATAGTGAGATTGCAACTTTGGGTTCCTTGCGGTCTCGTAGCCCTCTGGAGGGTGTCCCATTTCTGAGCTCCACTCTGTCATCCGAAGGGTTAGAAACTTGCTTTTAAAGAGAGCCCAGATCCTCACAATCCCAGGAGTCCAGGAGTTGGGGCTTTCAGGAAAGCAACAACTGTCACAAGGCCGGTGGTAAAATTGCAAGTGTCGGCAGCGCCGTGATGCCCTTTCTCTCCTGTATCAGGACCCGGAGCTTTGGGAGAAGTGGCTGGCTGGGGGTCGGCGTGGGGATTGGTTGCATCTCCAGGGATTGGGGGGGAGGCTGTGGGTTGCGGGAGGGCTGCCTCATATCTTGGGGGTGTGGGGAGTTGGCGGATGAGTTAACCTGGCCGGAAGGAGGCGGGCACTGTTTTGCTGGGTGAGGTGTTGCACGGCTGATTTCGAAATCAAGAGCATAACGGAAAGGCGGGTGATGAGTTGTGGGGAAATGGTGACAGGTCTGGGAAAATGACAGGTCTCATAACCGCTCCTCCTCCCCCCAAAAACCCCCTCGTCTTGTGTCAGGGCTTGCACCTGGGCGGAGTGAGCATGAGCCAGCATAGGCAGGGGCAGGGGGGTGTTTTAAATTCTCCCAGGTCAGCTTGGCAGCAGGGTAGGCACCTCCCTGGCTTGGGGCTGATGGAACTGCTGACACAAGGGGCAGATCAGTGATGGATCGGGCCCACCTGTGGAAACCAGGCCCCGGGTGTGAGATGCAGGGGCTGGACAGAAATGCAGATACAGTATCGGGGCACTTCTCCGGATCTCCGCATGGTTACTCAGTAGCAGCGAGATGCTGACGTGATAGCGATTCCCGGAAACTACCCAGGGCAGAGGAAAGCACAGGGGGGCCAGAAGCCTGGCTGGTGTGAACCGGCCTCCTTCCACTGAGCTCAATAGGGCTAGGCCGGTTTACACCAGCTAGGGACTCCTGGGTTCTAGCCCCAGCTCTGGGAGGGCAGTGTGGTCTGGTGGTTACAGCAGGGGGGCTGGGAGCCAGGACTCCTGGATCTAGCCCCAGCTGTGGGAGGGCAGTGTGGTGTAGTGGTTAGCGCGGGACTCCCAGGGCCGGGCCGGGGTTTGAAGCAGCAGCTGTTCTGGGCTCCTGAGGGGTGCAGAGATGGGGGGAAAGAGCAGCGCATTTCCTGCCTCTTTAGAGGAGCGGGGACTTTCCAGGGGAAGCCGTGGGGGCGGGGAGGGAGGGGGCGCTGCATCAGTGGGCGCTGCTTCCGCCCCCACCTAGGCCGGGTGCATGGAGGGGGCACTCAGCATCTGCTCGGCTGGGAACGCCGGGCCGGGGGAGACACTGCTTGGTGTCCGGCTGGGAATGTGGGACCCGTGGAGAAGCTGTTGCCTCCCAGGGGCCAGCAATCCCAGGAGGGAGGGGCAGGGGATTGCCTGCGGGGACGGGGTGTTCCCTGGGTAGGATGACACGAGGCTTTCACTCTGCGTCACCCGCCCAGCTCAGGGGTTCCCACCCTGACCCTCTGGAGAGTGGTGGGGCTGCTCCAGAGCTCCCGCGTCCCAGGCAAACAGCACCTCGCTGCACAGGTGGGCAGGCGGTTGGAGGAGTGGGGGCTGGGAGCTGACGCCTGGCTTCTATCCCCAGCTTGGGGAGGGGGCTGGGGGTGAAAGTGCTACCCAGTCAGTCTGGGGTAAATGGCTGCTCTGCGGGAGGAGGTTACACCAGGGCCAGGATCTGGCTGAGTGAGTAGATGAAAGACGTTTCTCCCTTACACAGGTGTTACTCCAATGAGGCCAGATCCCAGCTGGTGTAAACTGGCCGTCGCTCCTTGGGAGGCAGCGGGGCCGGATCCCGTAGCTCCCATCAACTTCAATGCACTTACCCCAATTCCAGCAGCTGAGGATCTACCCCAGAGCCCGGTCTGTCCCGTGTGCTCTAGCCCTGCTCTCAGAGGCCGGGGCTCTGCCCTCCTGGCCGTCCCAGGGCTGAGGTCACTGGGGCACAAGGCCCCAGTCTCAATAACCGCTGGGCACAAGGCACTGACCCTGCTGTGAACATTTCTCCTGGTGTCTCACGGGGCCCAGTCAGGAAGCGAATCGCTCAGGCCGGCGCTCCCAGAATGCTGCCGCTCCGACTCCAATCCACCCCCAGTGTCTCCGCTTGGCCCCATTCCACAATGGAGCCCTCACTCCCTGCTCCGTCTCCTCTGCCCCCAGCCGGGGCTATTTTCTGCCTCCAGCTGCCTTCTTTATTTCAGGGGCCTGAGTATTAATAGGAGACCGGGGTGGATTTGGTCAGCCGGCATCTAGCTCTGCCCACGTGTCCAGCGCCTGGCATTCTGCTCGGTGGGAAGGAAAGCGTGGGAGGGGGAAGGTCTCCATTGTTATCAGTGGGAGCCCAGTTCTCTCAAAAATCCGGCCCGATCCTCTTCTTATTGCCCCCCTACATAAATCCAGAGTCACTCCAGTTATGTCAGTGGTTTCACACTGTTCTACTAACCAGTGTCTGGTTTGGATATCACACTCTTATTACTTAGATTACAGAAACTCAGAGACCTCACCCAAGATTGGAGGCCCCTGTTGTCATCGGTGCTGCACAGACTGTGCCCAAGATATAGGGGTCCCTGTTGTGGTGGGCGCTGCACAGACACCTAAGAGAGAGAGCTCCTGCCTTGAAGAGCTCGCAATCTACATTGATAATGTGTTGGAAGAGAAACTGAGGCACAGAGGGGGAAAGTGACTTGCCCAAGGTCACCCAACAAGCCAGTGGCAGAGGTGGGACTAGACCCTAGGTGTCCTGACTCCTAGTCTTGTGGCCGAGCTGCAAGGCCATGCTGCCTCCAGCCATTATGCCCTGATGTTACTAGTTACTCTAGATTCCCTCTGGTGTAGCCGAGATCAGAGTCTGGCCCCCTAAACTGGAATGGCTCCTCCCTATGTTCCCAGGGTTAAAAATGAGACAATGGGGTCAGGCCCCCAGCAGATGTAAAGTGACCCCACCGCTCCAATGGAGCGATGCTGATTGATGCCAGCTGGGAGCCTGGCCCACTGACCCCAGCTGCGCTACGGCTGACGGACCCCGGCTGGGCTCTGGACTGGTGCTGCACGCATGCAGATCTTAACCTTTCCAGGGGACACCTGCAGTCTAGTCGAATTCAAAGGCTGCCTTTCAGCTCACCCTCCTCCGCCCTCCCCCAGCCAAATGCAGTGGTTTTAGAACCGCAATGTGTCACCCCGTTTGTGTGTTTTTTCCTCTCCGCTGTTGCTGAGTGACAGATCCACACAAACACCGAGGAGACTGACAGGGTTTTTGACAAGACCTCAGAATAAGGAACAGGCTGGGGCTGGAGGGCGAGGAGAGGGCCGTGGAACGGACAGGGTGCAAAGTTCTGGCAAAGGTACCAAGAGACAGATTTGTAAAAGGTTTCGGGGCCAAATTCCCCAGCAGCCCAGACACCTCCTCCCCCCATCTTTGGATCTCATTGGACAATCCAGCTCTAAGGGCTTGTCTTCCCTAGTGAGTTAAGAGGAGACACAGCTCCCACTATCTCAACCCCTGTCCACACCCTAACACCTAGTGGTTAGAGCAGAGGGGGCTGGGAGTCAGGACTCCTAGGTTCTGTCCCCAGCTCTGGAGGGGAGCGGGGGCTAGCAGGTTAGCACAGGGTGGGGCCGGGAGTCTGGACTCCTGGGTTGTAACCCCAGCTCTGACACGCCCGCTGAGTGACCTGCCTGCTCATGTGGGCCTCAGTTTCCCCACGTGTGAAATGGGGATCATGATTTTGTTGCTCCTTGAGTGGAATGCCCTTGAAAAGGGACTAAGAGAGAGTCGAATGCTCCGGGCAAGGCTCCCTGGAGAATGGCTGGAGACATGGAAATATCTGGCAGGGGCACCCAGGACGTGGTGGTGGGGAAATCCCCAGCTCTGCCCACTGGGAAACCAGGCTGCCTGCTTGGCTCCCCTGTCTGTCTCGCAGCTCTGGTCCATCCATCTGTCTGTCTAACCTCTGCTGTGTAAAGGCTAAACCAGCATTTCTCAAATGCGGCTGGATTTTTTTGTGGCCACAGCAACCTCCAAACCAGAGACGGGGGAGGGAAGGGGGGGAAGCAGCGGCCCCTCCCTGCAGTGCCCAGCAGAACAGCTGTTCCCGGGGGCAGCGCCCTTGGAGACACGTGGGGCCGGCGTGCGTGGCACCGGAGGCGGCCCTCCTCAGTGGGGGCAGCGGCTGCGTCCGGTCGCCGGGACGCTCCCCTGGGCAGCTCCCCCCTCCCAGCCGGGACTCCGCAGGTGGGTTCCCGACCCACCGTCCCCGGGGCGGGGACAAAGACGGGCTTGTCAGAAGGGCCATCAGCAGGAGTTGGTGGCCGCACTCTGAGGTGAGAACCCCTGGGATAGAGGCCCCGCCCAATATAGGGCCCCCCAACTCCGTTCGGCTGGGCCCTGCACAGACCTGGCCTGAAATCGGGATCCCCTGTTGCGCCGGGCACTGCGCAGACATGCAGTGGGCTCTGAGTCACTTTAGAAATAGGCTTGTGCTAAAGAGCTCGCAGTCTAATTGGACATGGGGCGGAAAGGGAAACTGAGGCACAGAGCGGGGCCGTGACTTGCCCAAGGTCACCCAGCAGGCCAGTGACAAGAGTCGGGGAATGGAACCCTGGCGTCCTGACTTCCCGTTCTGGACTCTAGCCAACTCTGCCATGTTAGCGCCATTCTTCCCAGTTCCCTGTTGGGCTGAGGGCTCCCTCCCCTCCGGGCCCCCCCGCAGTGTATAGCTGTATATGAATTTCCTGACCTAGCCCAGCTCGTAAAGTGATTGCTAACAAAGACAATGGTGATGGCTCCAGAGAGCCCAGGCCCCCTCCTCCCCCAGCTCTGTGTGACACGGGGCCAAAGTGCAGGGTGAAGAGAGGAAGTAATGATGGTTAGAGGCCTGCAGCCGGCTCTGGAAAGGCCCTGGCTGTCCGGGGGGGTGGGCTGTGAGCGAGGGGGAATCTGGCTGAACCACGGGCAAAGCGGCACCATGTCGTGGCTGGACCCACATCCAGTCACTGGCTGAAGCCCTGGGCAAAGTCTGAACCAGTCTGATCCCTTGCCTGGCCTCTGGGTGTCCTCGCACGTCTGGGCACTAGCGCCAGGGTCCCTCGCACCAATCCCCAGCCCCTGGGTGTCCTCGCACGTCTGGGCACTAGTGCCAGGGTCCCTTGCACCAATCCCCAGGCCCTGGGTGTCCTCGCACATCTGGGCACTAGCGCCAGGGTCCCTCGCACCAATCCCCAGCCCCTGGGTGTCCTCGCACATCTGGGCACTAGCGCCAGGGTCCCTCGCACCAATCCCCAGCCCCTGGGTGTCCTCGCACACCTGGGCACTAGCGCCAGGGTCCCTCCCAACAGCTGCCACAGCGCCAGGCTCCCTAGTGGGACAGGCTCTGTGCTCAGCACTTGTATCTGGGATGGCCTCAGCTAGCCTTGTTAGCAACCTGCCCCACTGCAGTCCCTAACGGCTCAAAGCTTTCGACACCGCTTGAGTCATGCCCTTCAGAGAAGTGGGGGGAAGTAACCAGGAGATAAGTGGCCTCGTGAAAAGGGAACGGATAAAATCCCTAGTTACCACCAAGATGTTTTCACAACAGAGTCGGCCTGGGCACTTCCCCCAGATCCCACCGTCTCACTCCGTGGGAGCCCATGGGGCCAGCCCCCCAGCTGGGGTGACAGCCTTGCTTCATTGACATAGCAAACTACTGCCCCCCCTCCTTTCTCCCCCTGCCCCCACCCCGCCACTCTGCTTCAGGCCTGGGTGTTGGGTCTCTAGGTGCAGTCCGTCTTTGGCCTTTCTACTGAGACTGGGTCAGGTCACGTCCTCTCTTGCATTAGGTGCATTATCGTAGTGGCTATAGATCCCCGACTGAGATGGGGCGGCCCATGCGCCAGGTGCTGCACAACCCTGTCTGTGCTCAGGGCCCTGCTTTGCCAGGTGCGACACAGACAGCCCTTGCCCCGAAGAGCGAGACAAAGGAAGGCCCTTGCGACAGATTTTTTTTGTTGTTAAATCAATGGGAGTTAGACACCTCACTACCTTTACAAATCAGAGCCTTGCCCCTGTTTTACAAATGGGGAAACTGAGGCACAGCGCGTGGCAGTCACCTGGCCAGGGATTCTGCGGAAGAACCAGAGAGCTGAGTGCTGATCTCCAAAGTCCCAACCCGGCGCCTTAATCCCCAAACCACCCTGCTGCTCTGTGTTTTTCCCCTTTTGCAAAACAGATAGCAGAGTTTGTGCCCAGGCTCTCAACCTTTCCAGACCCCTGTGCCCCTTCCAGCAGTCTGATTTGTCTTGCGTACCCCAAGTTTCACGTCACTTAAAAACTGATTGCTTGCAAAATCAGACAGAAAAGCGTCACAGCCACGCTCCTCCTGCCAAATGGCTGACTTCATTTTCACCATATCATAAAATTAAATCAATTGGAATATAAATATGGTACTTACATGTCAGTGGATGGTGTATAGAGCAGTATAAACAAGTCATTGTCTGCATGAAATTTTAGTTTGTCCTGACTTCACTAGTGCTTTTTCTGTCGCCCGTTGTAAAACTAGGCAAATATCTAGATCTGTTCATGTACCTTGAGAAGACCTGTGCGTACCCCTGGGGGCACGGGTACCCCTGGTTGAGAGCCACTGCTCTGTAAGACGCGGGAGATGATGGTCCTGCCCTGCTTTGCACTGGGGAGGCCTCAGCTGGAGTCCTGGGTCCAGTTCTGGGCACCGCGCGTCCGGGAAGATGTGGACACGCTGGAGAGAGGCCAGAGGAGAGCCACAAACATGATCCGAGGTTTAGAAAACCAGACGTGTGCGGAAAGGTTAAAACACGGGGCATGTTTAGTCTTGAGAAACGACGACTGAGGGGGGAGCTGAGAACAGCCCTCAAATCCGTTGAGGGCCGTTACAAAGAGGACGGAGACGTTCACGGAAGGGCCTTCCTGCCTGTACGATTGCCGTGGTGGTGTAGCCCTGTCGGCCCCAGGATTTCAGAGACGGGGCAGGGGGTGATTTCTTTTATTGGACAAACTTCTGTTGGTGGAAGAGAGGCGGCCGCGGAGACCCCAGCCCTGAGGGGGGTTAAGAACAGGTTGGACAAACCCCTACAAGGATGGGCTAGGATGAACTGGTCCTGCCTCAGCACAGGGGGCCAGCCCAGCCCTGCCTGTCTGATTGCACGAGAGCGGGGATGCTGCTAGGGGCCTGCGGGCCCCTGGGGCCGGAGCTGCTCGGCCGGGGGTCAGAAAGCCATGGGCCCCATTGCAGACGGCCCCCAGCTGGTCCCAGCAAGCAGCTCCTGAGTTGGAATTTCAGCAACAGCCGGTCCCGGCTCCTGCCCGCATACCAGGGATTGGGTTTCATGCAACCGCAGAAAGCCTAGAGAGAGATTGATCAGCCGTGGCCGCCGGCCACCAGCCCCCAGCGCTGGAGGGGACTTGGCTGGCGTTTCCAGCCCCATCTGGGAAGCGGCACCCACTGCCAGGAGCCCGTGTGCATCAGGGGAAGGGGGACACCCTGGGGGCAGCAGATTCCAGAGCAAACCACAGCTGAGCCTGCCTGAGAAACGAAGCCCAGACTGTGTGGAGCGGCTAAATCAAACCAGCTGTGCAGGCTGCCTCTGGGGGGCTGCAGGCCAGGAAATGGGGGGGGGGGCCTTAGCCCCCATCCCACCCCTGCAAGGCTCTGTCATCTTAACCCCTTGTGGCCCCAGGAGGCACCATTCTCCTGAGGCCAGAACCTCTGGTTGTTTCTTAGAGTCCAGCTCGTGCACAGAGCAGAGCAGCCCAGCGGGGTGGGCTAAGGGGGGAGTGCCTCTGGCATGCAGAGGAGTAGGCTGTTGTCCTGCAGTGGGGTGGCTACTGGGAGTGATGTGATGGGCACTCAGTGAACAGATGCGGGGGAGGTCAGTCACCCCGGGGCAAGCCTGGTGCATTGTGACAAGGGTCTGTGTGCCCCTTGCATGGCCCTGCTCCTGCACCCTGACCCCAAAGTGCTCTCCGTGCCCCTAATAGCCCCATTGACCTTCCCAGGTCTGCACAGGTGCAGCCGACTGAGCTGGGGCTAACGAGTCAGTCTGAGGATGCTGGATCCGGATGAGAGTTCGTCTCGTCCACCGGTAGCCGGGCTGGCTCTGCCGGCTTGGGGTGCGTTCATGCCAGCGCTGAGAGCGTTGTGGGCCCGTCCCTCCAGTCAGTGAATCTGCCTGACACTCGTGTGTGTGCGTGTGGGGGCAGGGGGAGTCACTTTTCCAAAGTCCATTCCCAGAGCAGCCCCCCACCCCCATCAGCTCAGCCCCTCCCCCCTTGGGATGTGCTCCTGTCCCAGAGTTTGTGCCCAGACTGACGCCAGCCCGGATCCCTCCCTCCCGCCAGGAGCCCGGGCTCTGCGGTGGCTCTGATCCAGCGCCCCAGGGCGATCACATGTCTGTTCGGCATGGAGGAGGGCAGAGACGGGGACTGTCTGCACTTTGTCTGGGGCCGCGGCTGTGGGAGTCGGGCAGCCCTTTCCATTGCGTCAGGGGGAGAATCACCCGTTTGTCCCGGGATCATTTCTCAGCACCAGCCTCTGTTCCTCCAGTGCCCCGGAGGTGGGGGGCGGCTCTGATTCCACCCCCCAGACTGACCTCGGGGGTGGGGCATCCTCGGGGCTGGGATGGTTCCGATGGAGCTGTATTGGGGGGGTCCCCGAGTGCTGACAGTCTGTGCAGGTTGGGGGGAGGGCACAGGGCCTGATCCATCCCACACTTACACCGTTTCCCAGCAGGGTTACTCCAGATTTACACCCCCACATGGGAAAGGAGAACGAAGAGCTTCTGTACAGGTGATGGTAACTGGGCCTGGTTTACAATGGGGTGACTCCTGGGGGCAGTGAGAGGAGACTCTGCCCCCCACCCTGCACCCACCCCCCCAGGCTGATGGTGCCAAGCGCCATGGGTCCCTTGGGGGTGAAAGGTCTAGTCTGGGTGCTGCTCCCCGCCCCCCCATCCCCTCCAGGCACCTCAGGCTGTGGGTCAGATCCCTCCCTGGGGTGACACAGCCGGATCTGGGCACGTCTCCTGGCCTCTGGGTCTCTGCCCCTCACCCCGCTCCTCTCTCGTTCACCTTCCTGCCCCCCTCTGCTCAGTGAGGGCCCAATCCTGCCCCCCAGCCCTCTCCCAAACTTTCCACGCTCAGATTCCCCCGCCCCTCCCCCAAACAGCCAGGGGTGTCTTTGCTGTGGCTGCCAAGGGGCAGGATCGGGGCTGTTTGGGGGTGGGGCAGAGCGAGGACCCCTGGCCATCTGCACACTATCTCTTTAAGACCTCCTGACACCCCGCCCCCCCTTAATGTTCCTTTTCATCCCTTCTGCCCCCTGGGAAAATGTTCTTGGCCATTGGGAGGCAGCTGCTGGCCAAGGCATGGAGGGGCCAGATGGGACAAAGGGACAGTTATTCTGTGCGCCCGCCTCCGGCTAAGACATGGCCTGAGACATTCCCGGGGGTGGGCAACATGGCTCATCGCCCCTCTTCCCCCCAGTGGGGCCCTAAAATGTCAGGGGAGCCAGGGTGCGTCTGTGGTGGTGGCAGACCTGGAAGGGGGGCGCTGGATCGTACCCTGGGAGCACAGATGGGATGAGTCCCCATCGTGTCTGGCGGGGGGTGCTAGATCCAGGGTAGATGTGTTGGATCCAGAGAGCTGATGGCGGGGGGGCAGTTCGGACCTAGAGAGCAGGGGAGACAGGTTGGACCCAGGGGGTAGGTGGGAGTCTGGAGGTCTGGGGGGCCATGTGGGACCCAGAGAGGAGGGAGGCCAGTTTGGGGGTTCAGGTGGGAATCCGGAGTCAGGGGGGGACAGGTTGGATTCAGGGGTCGAGGGGGGCCAGGTGGGAATCCAGGGGGCGGGGGAGTTCGGGTCACTTGAGTGCCTGAGTCAGCTCTTGGCCGAGGTTGTTCCATGATTCACGGCTTCCCAGCACGGTGGGAGAGGACGGCACTCACTGGGAGTGGTCAGCGCCCGGCCGTTGCCACCTGAGGGGACAGCCTGGGGGTGGCGCGATACCCTGGCTCCTGCCGGCTACAGGGGAGTCCAGGGGCAGCAGCAGCAAGCCCTGGTTAAAGTGCTGGAGTATTATTATTATTGCAGCCCTGGGCTGACCCAGTAGGGGGTGCTGTGTGGAGCGGGGCGGGAGCTCCCAGCCTCTCCAGATCCAGCCTCGCCCAGCAGGGGGCGCTGTGGGGAGCGGGGCGGGAGCTCCCAGCCTCTCCAGATCCAGCCTCGCCCAGCAGGGGGCGCTGTGGGGAGCGGGGCGGGAGCTCCCAGCCTCTCCAGATCCAGCCTCGCCCAGCAGGGGGCGCTGTGGGGAGCGGGGCGGGAGCTCCCAGCCTCTCCAGATCCAGCCTCGCCCAGCAGGGGGCGCTGTGGGGAGCGGGACGGGAGCGCTGGCTGTGGGATACTCGGGGAGGGAGGACTGATTCCCTGCTAAGAGGATTGAACTGGGGCTGGTGGGGGGCTGCATAGGGGATTCTGGCCACGTCCCTGGGGGGGTAGAGGGGGCAGGGCCCCACAATCTCCTCTCTGGGCCGAGTCACGGCAGCTCTTCCCCGGCAGGAGGGTTTGAAGTATTCTCCCGCCGTTCCGGCCTGGCTGGTGTTTGAGCAGCAGGGAGGGTCCTGGGGGCTACAGCAGGCTGCCAGTACGTGTGAACGCACGTGTCTGTACCTCTGTGCCCGTGCGTGGGTGTGGGCTCACCAGTATGTACATCTGTACTTGTCCACAAAGGTGAGCACACGTCTCCACGTTTGCGTGCATGCCGGAGTGTGCGTGCATGGGAACACGAGCGTGTGCGGTGTGTGTGCCTGGCGTGTGGGTGACTCTCCTGCTAAGGCACTGTGGGGACTTGGGGGACAGTTGAGGGACCGGACCCAGCCCAGGCATGGAGGCTGGGGCTGGGGCCTTGGTGTGGGGCTGTGGGGCCCCCTAGTGGCTGAGGCTGTGCAGTGCCACTCTGTGGACACAAAGGTTCGATGGGGGCGGGGGAAGGTGTTGGGGGGGCTGGCCTGGCCTTGGGGATCAGGTCCCCTGTGCTCCAGTCTAGCCCACGATGGAGACTAAAAATTGCTGACAGGTGTTGTATGAAATGAGTTTGGCCCTGCTTCCAAGCTGGGCATCAGGACTCCTGGGTTCCGGCCCAGCTCTGGGATGAGGGGAGTGGAGTTTAGAGGTTAGAGTGGGGACTGAGAGCCAGGACTCCTGGGTTCTGCCTCCAGCTCGGAGGGGAGGAGAGTAGGGTCTAGTGGTTAGAATGGGTGCTGGGAGCCAGGACTCCTGGGTTCTCTCTCCAACTTGGAGGGGAGGGGAGTAGGGTCTAGTGATTAGAGCAGGGGTAGGCCTCAGGACTCCTGGGTTCTATTCCTAACTCTGCCCCCGCACCAATGGACCATCTCAAAAGAAAGGCCTCCAAGGGGCCAAAGCCCTTCACCCTGGGTGGAGTGGGGTGTGTCCCAGTGGGGCTGGGGCTGCCTGGGAACAGGCCCTGCTGCTGCCCCTGTTATAAAGAGCCCAAACAGCCAACACATCCCCTCTCAGGGCAGGACTAAGGCTCGTGTTTTAACGGGGAGAGGAGTCACCCTCGGGAACGACTGCCCTGGGGCGCGGCAGCTTCTCCATCACATGGAGTCGAACAGATGGGCTCTCCTCGCTCAAGCTCTCCGCTAGCTCGATCCCCAGCTACGGGCTGGATGCAGGAATCTCTGGGTCGTTCTCGGGCTCGTGCAGTGCGAGAGGCCGGATCAGCCTGCTCCCTTCCTGGCCTTAGAATCTCTGAATTAATGGCTCGGCCTTCGCTCCCAGGGGAATGTGATGCCGTCAGCTCCCCAGCTCCCTCGTCCTCCATGGAGTCTCCCCGGGGGAGATCGACCAGAGCTGAATTTCAAAGCCGCGCCCCCTTTCTAGCTCCCTTCTTAGGAAAGCACAATGGGGTTCCACCGCGCGCTGGGCTTCCCCTTTTCACATCACCTCGGGCACTCGGCCCACGGGTCCTTTATCATCTGGTTCTTCGCACCCACGTGTGTGTAATGACTCAGGGCAACAGGCTATAAATAAACACTGGCAGGAGGGGGTGGATCTGGGGCGATACCTGAGTGAAAAGCCGATCAAAAGCAGCCTGTGTTGTCTTTTCGCCCCATCCCCCTCAGTGCTTCCCCTTTCCAAGTGGGTTTGTCCATTGCATGGACGCACTGGGTGACCTTGGGTAAGTTATTACCCCTCGCTGTGCCTCAGTTTCCCCATCTGTAAAGTGGAGAGAATGCTCCTTCCTTTGCCTATTGCTATGAGCCTTTTGGGTCACAGACTGGCTCACTGTATGTCTATGCAGCACCGAGTGTGATGTGGCCCTGATCTCGGTTGGCTCTGTACAGCACCTGGCACAATGGGCAGGGCCAGATTTCCGATTAGGCACAGGAGGCACGGGCCTAGGGGCGCCGGCATTCTATGGGGTGCCTAAAAATTCCAATTTTGCCACTCCCAGGTCCCAGGAGGGGGCAGGGCTGGCTGAGGGGGAGACAGCCCCACGGAGCCCTGCTGCTGGAGCGCTCCTCGCTCTGCCCGGCAGACAGCATCACCTCCCGGGGGGGCCAGTGAGTGTGGGCCGGGGGGCAGGGCTTGGGAGAGTGGGTCTCTGGGGGAGTTCAGGGGGCAGCTCTGGGTAGAGGGGGTGGGGGGCGCTGGGCAGTGGGCAAGGGGGTGCTGGGAGGCAGGGCACCTAAAAGTTAAAAGTGGTGGGGTTCCCCCGCCGCCTGTGGCAGTTAAGAGCTTCCCGGCAGCAGGGGTACCCTGCCGCTCCTGGCCGCCTCCAGGCACCGGGGCCCCCGGAGCTCCAAGCCTGGGGGGGCGGGGAACACCTCTGAGACCTACACCTAGGGGCACCCTAAGTATAAATCCGGCCCTGACAATGGGGGCTCCTGGTCTTTGTTGCTAATACACACAATAAAAGGCCCAGTTGCCCTGGCCCAAAGTCCAGTTCCCAACTGGAACCAGTTAAAAATATTAACAGGGATCCCAGCTGGGGCTGATTTACCAGAGCACCAGGCGTCTGCATTTTTAACTCCACCATCGTCAGGGCACTGACTGGCCCTTGGCCCAGGATTGGCAGGACTGGGGCGGCTGGGGGGGGCGGGTGCAGCTGAGTGGTGGTTATCATCTGCCCACGGTGCCTTACCCTGTCTCTTTGCCTTCCAGGGCTCTGCATCGCCCTGTGCCTGTGGGGCACCGTGGCCCAGAATAATGGCGTACAAGGTAAGGCCGACTCCTCCTGGCTAACCTTCCCGAGCGCTCCCGGCTGCCTGGGGTCTCTGGCCTCCAGCCCCTCCGGTCTCTTCCCTTGTGGAAGGAGAGCAGAGTCAGGGGTCTGGTGAGCCAGGAGCATCCCCTTGGCGTGGGCGTCTTCGGGTGGGATTATAGAGCACGGTGGGTACGTGCAGGGGAGAGGAGAAGGGGCCCTGTGTAGCCCTCACCTTCCCATCCCAGCCCCGTGGCCAGCAGAGAATAGACACTGGGGCCCAGGGCTCCACACTGGGGGCTGGAGTGAGGGGCAGATCCCCACTGCAGCCAAGGCTGATTCGGTTCGGAGGAATGTTTGGTTTTACTCGGGGAAAAAATTGCGTGGGGGAGGGGGAGGAGATGAAATAATTTTCAAAATGAAAAATTTCCGTTTTCCGGTTCGAAGCGAGGTTTGGGTTTGAAATTGACGCTAATCAGAGTAAGGATGACAGCAACAAAAAGGAGACAAATTGGGTGAAATTGAAAACGTTTCACTTGAACCGACGCCCGGCTCCGGCGACTCTGCCTGTCTGTGCCGGGGGCACCCCCGGGGAGCCAAGGCCTCCTGTGCAGCTGAGGGCAGCTTGTTGCCAGGCGGTGGATGGCGTCGGAGCTGTTTGCCAGGCGCCCAGGGATGAAAATCAGCAAATGGGGCGTGTGAAAGGAGTCGATCCCACTGTGGGGGGGGCAGGGGGCTGCTCTGCACTGGCTGACCCTGCCCAGCTGTTCCCGCCCCTGCAGGTACCACTGAGGACTGCAGCAACCATGTGCTCTGCCCGTCAAACGCCAAGTGTGTAAACAACACCCACTGCACCTGCCTGGATGGGTACTGGTCAGGAAAGAATCGCCTCTTCACCGACGTAACGGAGATCTGTGACGGTAACGGGGCTCCCACGTTGTCCTGCGGGGCTGGGACAGAGCAGGGCATTAAGAGCAACTAACTCCACGGCCTGTGGGGGGTGCTCAGCCGGGGAAAGAGTGGGGGCGGCAGCACGGGTGAGGGCCGCCCTCCTGGGGATCGAACCGGGGGCCTCCAGAGTCAGCAGCAATCTTGGGTTCTGTGAATTGGGCACAGGGTGGGGGGCCCATCACACTGACCCGTCTGAATCCCAGCCTCGGCCCTAATCAGCCCCTGGGTGTCCAGGAGCACAAGGGCCCCACAGATCCCTGCCCAGAGGAGCAGGACGGGGCAGCCCTGGCTATACTTCCCCCCTGCCCTTGAGCCCCGCCACACAGGGATCCAAGGAGGGAGGGGGCAGAGGAGAGGCAGCTTATCATCCCCCCCACAACACACAGGGAGCCTGGAGCCCCAGGGGGACGTCTCCCCACCCTCCCCTCACATGGGGGATCTGGGTGTTTGTGGGGCCAAACACCCCCGTACCTGGGACTGGAGGTTTGGGGGGGGGGTCTGGGTGTTTGTGGGGCCAAACACCCCCGTACCTGGGACTGGAGGTTTGGGGGGGGATCTGGGTGTTTGTGGGGCCAAACACCCCCGTACCTGGGACTGGAGGTTTGGGGGGGGATCTGGGTGTTTGTGGGGCCGAACCCCCCCGTACCTGGGACTGGAGGTTTGGGGGGGGATCTGGGTGTTTGTGGGGCCGAACGCCCCCGTACCTGGGACTGGAGGCTTGGGGGGGTTATTTCCGACATTCCAGCTGCAGAAATGGGTAACTGAGAATCACGGCCTTAATCACGAACCGCTCAGGGCCCCGGGAGCCTGGGTCCCGTCACCCTGCTCAATGCGGGGGGCTGGAGGGGGGATACGGGGAACGTCTCCCTGCCAGGACTGTACAGAGCGTCCCCTCTTGCATTACAGATATTAACGAGTGTCTGGAGCCGAGCCCGGCAGACTGTGGAGGCAACACAAACTGCTGCAACACGGCTGGGTCTTACTTCTGCACCTGCGTCAATGGCTACGAGCCCCGCTCTGGGAAAACCAACTTCACACACGCGAGTGAGAACACCTGCCAGGGTGAGCTCTCCCCTGGCCCCCACCTGCTGAGACCCCCCCTCACACACACAAATGCTCGTTCCAGGCCTGGTGCTGCACCGGGGCTGCTGCTGGCTTTGGCAGTGGCCCGAGGCCGTCCGCGAGGCTGTGAAGAGACGTGGCCCTCACCTGCTCCCGCAGAGCATGGGGCCGGGCTCACCCCTGTGCCCAGCACTTGGACAGGGAATAAACCCTCGGGGTTAGAAACAGACCCACGGAGCAAACTCCTCATGCTGCAGAGATGCGCTGGGGAGAGGGGAGGGGACCCCTGGCCCCGGCACGCAGCATCTGAGCGGCTAGTGCCCTGCTGAGCCTGGGAAGTGGCCCCGGGAACAGCTCTGGGAATTGGGCTAAAGCGTTCTCGAATTCGCCCCCAGCCCCCTATTGCTTGAGCTTCCGCTGGGGGCAGGCAGCCATGCTCTCCTCTGGCCTCTAGGGGGTGCAGCTGCTAGTTCGAGGCACCCCAAGTTCCCTGCGTGGGCAGCGCTGTGAGGGGGCATGTGCTGTGACTGGCATTGCCAGCCCAGCCCTGGGCTTCCCTGAGGCACCCCGAGTTCCAGCAGTCTGGCGCGGGGACAGGGGGTTGGCAGTCGTCGGCTCCGTGTGCTGTCCCGGCTCTGGGCGGGTCCCCGGCCCGGCAGACCTCCACCGAAGTGCCCAGACGGCCCACAGAGTCGGATCAGTGGCGAAGGCGCTCGGCCGGGTTTATCGCCAAAGAAGGCCGGTGCTAGCACCCCTAGATGCCCCAGGGACCCTGCCACGTGTCTGCCTCTGACAATGGACCCCGACAGTTAGACTGAGACAAACCATCTGGGATAAACAAGTGACATACCAGCCTGCGTGTTTCACAACCTTGCTACCCGCCCTTGTGCCTTTCTCCTGCTGCTTCAGACAAAACATCCCTTATTCACTGTCCCGGAGTCCCCGGGCGCTGCTCTGGATCTGGAACTGCTCCCCATGAAGCCAGGCAGGACTCTGGGGAAGTCTCCTCTCTGGGAGCAGCCTGTCTTCAGGACACACAGCTCACCCAGCTTCCACCTTCCTGGGTCTGACCTTGGAGCATTCAGCCTCCTCTGCCGCTCCGTGCGCTTCCCACAGCGAGTCCGCCCAGGCGGGGTCCTGGGGAAGCCAGAGGGTCCTGCCCCCCAACTCCGCAGTCAGACGTGACGTGACTCTCAGCCAGCCAGTAAAACAGAGGTTTATTAGACGACAGGAACATGGTCTAACACAGAGCTTGCAGGTGCAGAGAACAGGACCCCTCAGCTGGGTCCATTTTGGGGGGCAGTGAGCCAGACAACCACGTCTGCCCTTCACTCCATGTCCCAGCCAGCCCCAGACTGAAACTCCCTCCAGCCCCTCCTCCTCTGGGCTTTGTCCCTTTACCCGGCCAGGAGGGCACCTGATTCCTTTCTTCTCCAACCCCTTTAGCTCTCACCTTGCAGGGAGGAAGGGCCCAGGCCATCAGTGGCCAGGAAACAGGGTGTCGGCCATTCTCTGTGTCCAGACCCCTGCACACACGTGCCCTCTAGGGCTCTGCATGATCATACACCCTTACCCCACCACCTAGACACCCAAGAACTGCCCAGGGGAAACCGAGGCACCCCCACACCACTCGGAGGAAACATCAAGAACAGTCCCACTTCGTCACATTCACCACCGGGCTTTGTACTTTACTCCTGATGCTTCAGACAAAACGCTCCTCGTCCGTCAAGCCATCTTACCATGCGCTAGGCAGGGGAATCTCGTGCTGGAAAGTGGTTACATAGTCACTGTGTTTTGGCAATGCCAGGAATACCGCTGCCAAGTTCGTGCGCCGGATGGTGAACTTGCGGGCAGGCCTCGGCTTTGTGACAGGGTGTGACTGTTGGTGCTTTGGGGGAGCACACTGAGATTGCTCAATCAGGGCAAACTGCAGAGGGGAGCCGACAATCCTCCAAACTGCTGATTATTTCCAGTACTTCGATTCACCAAGCCAGCAACAAAACAGGTGCTCCGATACTGGGCTGCTTGCCCCGAAGCCAGAAACACAGCTCCCAGCTACTTTTCTAGTGTGGCTTTAAAGGCAGAATTTGGGTCATTTAGCCTGTCAGTTGCTTAACCCTTTCTGGCTCAGTGTCCCACAGGGCCGGACTTTTGCTCCGAGCATCCACTTTTGCTGACTTTGGTTCGGGCCTTGTACCAGGCCCCTGCTCCAGGCTCTCTCTACTCCAGCTCCATGTCGCTCCCCCAGGGCAGCGCTGTGAGGGGGCATGTGCTGTGATTGGCATTGCCAGCCCAGCCCCAGGCTTTCCTGAGACGCCCTGACTTCCAGCGGCATGGCTCGGGGACACACGGGCTGGCCAGCTCCGCACTCAGGGACACACGGGCTGGCCAGCTCCGCATCGCTCCCCTAGGGCTGGGAGTTTGCCCAGGGCACAGACCGAGAGGTCTTTCTGGGCTCACAGTCCAGTGGATTCGGAGACCCCTTTGCACTGGTGAAGCTGGTGCATGCACCAATGCAAGTCCCGGGGCAGGGGATACCCACATGCTGGTGTCCCACCGGGGGACGCTGGAACTTCCAGCTGCTAAATCGCTTTGTGCTGGTCCCTGTCTGTGCTCCCTGAGCCCCCGAGTCAGCAAAGCACATGCTTAGCTCCATCCCTGCACAGCTACGCACTTAATTCGGCTCCAGTGGGTCTTAAGTGCACGGCTGAGCTCGTGACGACAATCCCAGGCATTAAAAGAAAATCAGATTAGCTCAGAAAATCACGAGCTTTAGAAAGACCAGTGAGCAAGGGGGCGGCCTGTGGATTAAAGTGAATTGAAAAAGGGGGAAATTCAAAGCAGATACAAGGAAATACTCCTCCTCCACCCGGGGCAGCATTAGCCTCTGGAACTCACTGCTACCGGGGCATGGAGGCTGTGAATGTCGGGTTTTAAAGATTTCAGAGTAACAGCCGTGTTAGTCTGTCTTTGCAAAAAGAAAAGGAGGACTTGTGGCACCTTAGAGATTAACCAATTTATTTGAGGCATCAGCTTTCGTGAGCTACAGTTTTAAAGAGGGACTGGCTATTTCTATGGGGAATGACAATGCCTGGAGCTGTGCTAGTTAATGGACAATAATTCTGGGAGGGAGGGAAAAGCTCCCACTTCAGGGCTTAAGACAACCTCCGACTATTAGAGACCAGGAGGAGACCTTCACGGGGGCAGATTATCCCCCAGCTGCTGCTGCAGGACTCTTATACCTTCCTTTATAGCACCTGTCGCAGACGGGATACCGGGGTAGATGGGCCTTGGGGTTGACCGAGGCTGGCAATGCCTGTCTGTCCCTCTGTGGTTGGAACCTGAGGGGGATTTCTGCCAAGTCCCAGTGTTCCCACCCCTTGAGCAACTCAGCTTCAAACATGGACTCCTAAATCTCCCCAAATCTTGGCCCCACTGGGGCTTGGCCCATAGAGACAACAGTGGCTGTTCTGGGGTCTGAAGGTCCCCTTCCCTCTGTTATGTTCACGGCATACACACACAGTTTGAAACAAAGCATCACATCCTCTCCCTGGCAGCCTGCAGCTTAACACAGGGTTATTCTTAGAATCCAGAACCCTAGCACACGCGGACCCCAAACAGAGAGAGACAAAGCAGGCTGCTCCTGAAGGCAAACAGGCACAACTAACCCCACTATGCTCTAGGCTGGCTCTTTGGCAGACACACTGCTGGAAACCCCAGATCACCTGCTTGTCACCCGAGCCCCCAAGCATGCAAGAAGCTCCGGGAAAGCCCCTTGCAGATGTAAAGTGAGAGCTTGTGATGCTAACACAGTTTTCAATACACCAGATTCTCGAGGGGCCGTTCCGCTGCCGGAGCAGCCCAGTGCGGCCGGAGCGTAGCTGGGAATCAGGCCTGTGATTGTTAAGCTCCCAGGGGCCCGGTCGCCTGGGTCCCGTCACCCAGCTCAGTACGGAGGGTTGGGGGGGTGATACGGGGAACGTCTCCCTGCCAGGACTGTTCAGAGCGTCCCCTCTTGTGCTGCAGATATTGACGAGTGTCGGGGCCCGAGCCCGGTAGACTGCGGACCCCACGCAAACTGCACCAACGTGCCTGGGAGTTACTCCTGCAGCTGCACCGATGGCTACGAGCCCAGCTCTGGGAAAGCCAACTTCACACACGCGAGGGAGAACACCTGCCAAGGTGAGCTCTCCCCTGGCCCCCACCGCACCCTGCTCAGTCCCCCTGCACCCCCCCCACACACACCCCTGCACTCATTCCAGGCCTGGTGCTGCACCAGAGGCTGCTGCTGGCTGCTGCAAAAGCACCCGATCCACTCACCAGGGCTGTGATCAGCCGTGACCCTCAACTCCTGGGGGCCAGGATCTCCCCTGCCTCGGTGTTTGGATTGGGAATAATCCCCTAGGTTTGCAGGGAGGCGCCGGGGAGACCGGTGGGGACCCTCGCTGTCCCCAGCACAGAGAATCCAGGCTCCTGGAGCCCCCTGAGCCTGGGAAGGGGCCTCCTGTATGGTGCACACACAGCCCAGTGCGCTCTGCCCCTATGGGCCCTGGGGAGCAGGGAATAGCCCCAGCGCAGGGCACCCCGGCCACACCCCCAATCTGCCCCCTCGCTCACGGCTGGGAGCAGAGCCTTTTCCAGCTCCACACTGACAGGGAGCCCCCTGGATGGGAGGGTATTTCCTAGGGGGCATTATGCCCCCTTAGGCAGCCAGGGCGTCCTGACGGGAGAAGGGGCCGGGGGGTTCCAAGCCCTTGTTTGCGACATTCAGCCGGTAGTTAGAGCTTGTACCAAGTCCCAGCCGGCCATTCCCATGGGAACTGCCCTTTACACCCCCGTTTGGGGGGTGCAGAGCCCCGGGCCCGTAGAACTGGGAGAACTCAGGAGCCCATTCGTTCAAACGCTTCCCCTGGCAGAGACCTCGCCCAGCCGTTCCTGCGCCCAGCCCCAGCCTGCAGGGGATAACCCCAGCCAGTGTCCTGGGGCGGGTCGAGGCACAAGAAGAAGTCAGTGCCGCAGTTATCTCAGCCAGCGTCCCGGGGATTGTCCGGGGATAGCTGGTATCGGGAGCCGTGGGGAGAATCCCTAGGGCTTGCCCCCAGAAGGAATCGATCGCGATCGCTGTTCTCTTTGGAAGTGCACTGATTATTCCAGACCAGAGTGTCCGGATGGGGAGCTATTCCACAGGAGCTGTTACCGTCAATTTCCCCGTGTACTGAAGCCCCTGGAGACACCCGATCTCAGCTCCCTGCAACTCGGAGCGAGTTTGGAAGCCTCGGGACACCCGTGTGCCTGAGGGAGGGGAGAGCTCTGGCCACCCCACCAAGAACCCAGCGCATGGCCCCGTCTTCAGCAGACAGAGCGTTGGAGCAGGGGGAAAGCGCGTTGGAGCAGCGGCTGTGGCTGGATGTGTGTACGGTGCCCTGGCTGCGGCACTACCCGCTATAAACATCCCGATCGAACCAGGACGGGCGGGATAAGGATGCCGGAAGCTCCGTTCCCATCCCGCGTGGACTCTTGGAAGCCTTCGGGGGCGGAACCCGATCCTACGTTGTTCCCGGAGTAAAGCAGGGCTCTGGAAACGCGGCGCCACCTTGGTGCGTTCAGGAGAACCCGCGAGCGGTCGCAGGGTCGAGGGGCAGAGGAGGCAGAACTGGGCAGGACGCAGCCGGTCGGTTCTTCCAGGGTTCAGTCTGCCCCGGGAGCAGCTCAGCCTCTGAAGAGGCGAAATGGAGGCGCCGGCCAGGCTGAGACATAAGTAATGCTGGTACTTGCACAGTACAGACGGGATCAGAGCTGAGGCCCGTCTAGCCTGGTATCCCGGCTCCCAGGGGCCAAAGCCAGATGCTGCCGAGGACGGTGGAAGAGCCCTGCAGTGGCAGCCGGGGGATAGTCTGCCCTCACTTCCTGGTCTCTAATACTCAGGTGGGCTGAAGCCCACAGCAGGAGGTTCTCTCTCTTCCCAAACATTTGTGCCCTTTAACTCTGATCACTCCGGCTGTTCTCATCATCCGTATGAATGTCCAGTCGCTCCTTGAATCGTTCTCAAGTCTTGGCCGCAGTGACTCCTGTGGTGAGGAGTTCCACAGGTTAATCGCACATTGCGTGGAACAGCCTTTCCTTGGCTCAGTTTCGAATTTCCCCTCTTCTAACTTCCCTGACTGGCCCCTGCTCTCGTGTTATGAGATGGGGAGAACAGAAGCTCCCCATCTCCCTTCTCTATCCCCGTCAGTCACGTATAGACTCTTAGCACATCCCCTCTTACGTTCACTCTAAACTGACAGTCCGTCTTTTCAATCTCTCTCTGTAGAGGGCATTTCCAGGCCCCGATCGTTCTCATTGCCTGTCCCTGAACCCCCTCTGGTTCTGCACTGTCCTTTGTGCAAAGGGGTGCCCAGGGCAGCTCATGGGTTGCAGAGGGGGTCACCCCATTGACTGATATCAAGGCATTAGACTAGCCCTCATGTTGTTCTCTATCCCCTTCCCCAAAGCAGCTCCCCATTTGTCCCTTCCAGGGGCGGACGGCTCATTCAGGCATTGCCATCTGCACTGATATTGCGGCACTGGGCATCGCCAGATCCGCTTGGTAGCTTTAGCAAGCAGCAGGCACTTGTCCTGGCAGGGCTGCTTTTCCCTTCTCAGCTGGAGCGGCTCATTCCGGACAGTAGCCAACTTGCTCCCGTTCGCTGACCCAGTAACTGAACTCCTGGCTCTTGTCACGGAGTTCCTGGGCGATGCTCTGGAACTGCTCCCCATGAAGTCAGTCAGGACTCTGGGGTAGTCGCCTTTCTGTGAGCAGCCTGTCTTCAGGACACACAGCTCACACAGCTTCCACCTTCCTGGATCTGATCTCGGAGCATTCAGCATCCTCTGCCTCTCCGTGCGCTTCCCACAGCGAGTCCGCTCAGGCGGTGCTCCTGGGGAAGCCAGAGGGTCCTGCACCCCAACTTCGCAGTCAGACGTGACTCTCAGCCAGCCAGTAAAACAGAAGGTTTATTAGACGACAGGAACATGGTCTAAAACAGAGCTTGCAGGTGCAGAGAACGGGACCCCTCAGCTGGGTCCATTCTGGGGGGCAGTGAGACAGACAACCACGTCTGCACTTCACTCCATGTCCCAGCCAGCCCCAAACTGAAAAACCCCTCCAGCCCCTCCTCCTCTGGGCTTTGTTCCTTTCCCGGGCCAGGAGGTCACCTGATTCCTTTGTTCTCCAACCCTTCAGCTCTCACCTTGCAGGGGGGAAGGGCCCAGGCCATCAGTTGCCAGGAAACAGGGTGTCGGCCATTCTCTGTGTCCAGACTCCTGCACACACATGCCCTCTAGGGCTCTGCAATGATCATACACCCTTACCCCACCACCTAGATACTTAAGAACTGCCTAGGGGAAACTGAGGCACCCCCACACTATTCAGAGGAAACATTAAGAACAGTCCCACTTCGTCACATCTCTCCCCCCTTCGAGATCGAACTGAGCGGGGTCACTTTAGCCGGTGACCTGGGGAAGTTCGAAGCCACCAACGTTCCCATGGATGCCCCAGCATCTCTCCCATTCCTTGGTAGGAGTTACACCAGGCCCTTCCAGTTTCACGCCCTCCCTTAGGTCAGGGGTGGTCGATAGCACTCGCAGGCCGCATGTGGGAAGGTTTATGCAGCCCATGCCCTTTGGCCACCCCAAGAATGTCTCCCCATTGACCATCACCTTCTACTCCCACTGGAGGTCCGGGGGGCCTGGCCCCAGGAAACTCCACACAGACATATAGGTTGGGGTCAGGAGTGGGAGCCTGTCCACATCCCCAACCACCTGGCTGACGGAGTCTATGGCCTTGGGACCCAGCAAGGGAGCTAGACACCGGGGCTTTTCCGCAGGGTCCCCTTGGTTCAAATCGCCAGCCTGCTCAAAGGCAGTGAGGTGGGCATCCACACCCCCCCCCTCCTTAACCAGGGGCAGCAATTTAGTCTCGAGGTTCCCTGCGGAACTGGCCCCCCGGGATCTATCCCCACTCACCCCGGGGAGGTCCCCTAGGCCTCTCCGCCCCACCACCGCCAGTTCATGCTGCTGCTGCTTCTGCAGCTCTTTCTCGGGCTCTCGCTGTCTCCCACGGTCCTCTTGCTCTCTCAGACTCAGCTGCAATCCCGTCCGTCTTGATCCCCCGATGGGGAACCCGATCATGAAGACCCTCGTCTGGTCGGGGACAGGAGTCTTGGCGATGCCTGGCTCCCGCTTCAGCTGCTCCCAGATCCTGCTATAGCCCCAGTTGGGGTCAGGAATCTGTTCCTTAGAGCGGTCATCCTCCTCCAGCTGCACGATTAACTCTGCTTTGGTGAACTTTCCAATGCTCAACCCTCTCTTTCTGCACAGGGTTACAATGTCCTTCTTAAGGAGACGGTGACAGGCCATCACTCCGCTCCTCCCAAGTTGTTGTGGACTCACAGGCCTGTGTGTTCTCAGCTCCCCACGGTTTCCAGGGAGAACCCCTAGTGTGCCAGCCCTTCTCGAGGTCACCACCTCTTTGCCAGGGTCGAGCTGCAGACTCCTCCGCCCCTTGGACTGCTTGCTGCAATCCCCAGGGGGACCCCATTACTGCACAGTCCTTCTCGCTGGTCACACACTCCCAGGGGTTAACCGCCCCCCGAAACCGCTCCTTTCTGAGCCTTCAGCAGGCCTGGTCCTCGGCAATCCCCCTTCGTGTTACTGCTCCCCAGTCACTTACTGCAGGAAGCGCCATCCACGGGGTGCAGTACATCCCACCGCTGCCACCAGTTGTCACGGAGTTCCTGGGCGATGCTCTGGAACTGCTCCCCATGAAGTCAGTCAGGACTCTGGGGTAGTCGCCTTTCTGTGAGCAGCCTGTCTTCAGGACACACAGCTCACACAGCTTCCACCTTCCTGGATCTGATCTCGGAGCATTCAGCATCCTCTGCCTCTCCGTGCGCTTCCCACAGCGAGTCCGCTCAGGCGGTGCTCCTGGGGAAGCCAGAGGGTCCTGCCCCCCAACTTCGCAGTCAGACGTGACTCTCAGCCAGCCAGTAAAACAGAAGGTTTATTAGACGACAGGAACATGGTCTAAAACAGAGCTTGCAGGTGCAGAGAACGGGACCCCTCAGCTGGGTCCATTCTGGGGGGCAGTGAGACAGACAACCACGTCTGCACTTCACTCCATGTCCCAGCCAGCCCCAAACTGAAAAACCCCTCCAGCCCCTCCTCCTCTGGGCTTTGTTCCTTTCCCGGGCCAGGAGGTCACCTGATTCCTTTGTTCTCCAACCCTTCAGCTCTCACCTTGCAGGGGGGAAGGGCCCAGGCCATCAGTTGCCAGGAAACAGGGTGTCGGCCATTCTCTGTGTCCAGACTCCTGCACACACATGCCCTCTAGGGCTCTGCAATGATCATACACCCTTACCCCACCACCTAGATACTTAAGAACTGCCTAGGGGAAACTGAGGCACCCCCACACTATTCAGAGGAAACATTAAGAACAGTCCCACTTCGTCACAGCTCTAACCAGCCCCGTCTCCCCAGAGCACGGTGCATTTCGGACGGCTGGATTATCCCCCAGCAGCGTCACCCCAGTGCTCAAGGTACAGCTCCTAGATCAGCCTGACCTAGCGCTTTCTCTCTCCTTGCAGACATTGACGAGTGCCAGCGAAACGCCACAGTCTGTCAGCCCCATGGGAACTGCATCAACATGCCAGGGAGTTACAGGTGTAAATGCAGTTGGGGATTTGGGAAGAGTCAAAGGGATACCTCTAAGATCTGCACAGGTACAACAGGAGCTGGGAACAGTCGTGGCAAAGGCATGATGTTTCTGGCTTCTCTGCAGTGTTGCTAAAGTGTGATGTTGCCTTAAAGCCCCACCTGGAGTCACGTGATTCCACTTTTGGCTAAAATCAAATGGATTGGTTTAAAAATCGGGAGATTTTTTAAAAAAAAAAAATCTCGTGACTTTTCTGCAGCCTGGCTCAGGGTTTGGGGCTTTTCTTGATTGCTTGGCGTTGGCGATGCTGTTAATGCACGGCCACTGAGCTTACCCAGGACCTCTGAAACTAACCCGCATGCAGGGAGGGTGAAACTAACCAGATTGCCCTGAGGTCTCACTCTTTCTCTGCGCCACACCCGGGCAAAGTGTCTGTTCTGACTCCCAGCCTGTCTTACGAATTGGAAACTGAGCCCAGGGACTGAAGGTCGCCATGTTGCTTAATTCCACCGAGGCTCGAGCGTAGGGCATTGGGGACGTCATTAGAAGCTGCAACATCCCCCCAATCCTGCAGCTGCAATCAGAGCCCAAGATGCTCTTTCATAGCAGAGCTTTGAGGAGGGGAAGGTCAGGTCTTTGCAAAGCAAACTGGGCTGAGACGGAGCCGAGGACTCTATGTTGGACAACCTTTAATAGAGCTTGGGCTCAGAAAGCCCATTAATTTCTGGAACCCCATTAACCTAACCCTCAGCAGCTGCTAAGGCTGGGGAAGGAGCTGGCATCACCAAGGAACCAGCTTGGGTCATTAGCAGGAATCAAACCCAGGACTTGTCTGCTGAAAGCACACAGCGCAGCTGCTGGAGCTAAGGGAGTAACTCCGGACAAACTTGCTCTCTCCTTGTTCCATTGCTCAGCGGCCTTCGCTAGAGGCTGGCACATACAAGCCCCCTGACAGGCATGGCGTAGGCCCATTGCCTTCCAAGAAGTTTAACAATGGAGCAAAAGTTGAGTTTCCTGCCAAAGGAACAAGGGATTTTTTCCAGCCCTGATGCACTCCCGACACAAAGCTCCTCTCAGTGAGGGGGAGCAGAGGGTAAAATCTGCATGGTGAGGCAGGGGAGACACATTCTTGGCCTTCTATGGAGGAAACAAGCTGAAAGAGACTGGGACTCGGGAGACTTGGGTTCTAGTCCCAGCTCTGTTACTGCTAGGTGTCTTTGGGCAATTCTGTGCCTCAGTTTTCTCTCCCACTTCTTGTCTATTTAGACTAGAAGCTCTTTATGGCAGTGAGTGTGCAGCGCTCTGGGTGCTGCCTTTATGCAAATAACGACCAAAGGGAAAAGGTGTGGTGGGAAATAGCAAAACGCTGTCACGGGAAAGAGAGAGAAGGGGAGTCTGAGAAGGAGCTGCTGGAGCATGGCCCAACGGAAGGATCCATGAGCGATCTTGACTCTCGCCGCTGATTGACTTGTTTGTTGGTGTCCAGGTGAAAGGGATTTTAGCCACAAGGATTTCTCTGAGAAGCAAAAGCGTTATGGATAAATATCAGGGAGAGCTTAGCTTTCTTCTGTGGCCCTGCCCCTACTTCCTCAGGAATGGCCGCCACCCATCTGTTTCTAAGCATGGTGACTGATAGGCCACTGCTGATCTGAACGCAAGGGGAGTCAGCAGAACAGCTCTGCCTGCTGATCCAAGCCTGCTCGTTCATCAGCCGACCCTTCAACTGTTTGGGTGGATAAATGTCTGTGATTTTATTAGCAAACGGTTTCCTCCGAAAACTTGTCACTGATGTTGTACAGTTGGTTGTCTGAGCCCCATGGTCTTTCTCTGCTTCCTCATTGGATGGCTGAAATGTTGGGTTAATAGGCAGGAGAATGTCTAATTCCAGCACTTGTTCCTGACTGGGATTTCCGGGCAAATCGGTCATGGCCATTTCCGCAGTGGCTCGACCGCTTCCCCCAGCCCGCTGGAATGACTGACGATGCGCCCGTCCCACATGTGTCGCCACAAACTCAGTGCTTCTGTCTGTGAAATGGCCACAAAGCGGGGGCCAGAGCCCAGTGGTGTCAATTGTGCAGCACCACTGACTTCAAGGGGTTTTCGTCCCAGTTCTGCTTCTCCACCTCTCATTGCCCCAGACAGGACTGCAGGCTCCTCAGGGGCTGGCTGGCCGGAATGAGTGAGTCTCTGCACGTACAAGCCGGGTCCTCAAGTAGAAAACCCCACTCCCTACACGGGGCGAGTGACCCCGCTGCACCACGGAGCCCTGACGTCCCCTGTGTATCCCCCTTTGCCCGGCAGCTGGCGCTACCCTGTTGGCAGCCTGGCGGGTGCACGGCCCTCCAGCGTTTGGCTAGATCACAGCAGGGCTCTCTGCGCCCGGGCAGGGCGGGGTCCGTCTGCCGGATCAGACTCTCCACAGTGGTGAAAGGCCCCAGGACCAGCGAGGGCTGTAAAGTCCTCTCCCTTTGTGGCCGGATCGGTGAACCGCTGGGTGGCGACTCCGGCTGCGGCTATGCTGGGGGTCAGGCTGGGCAGGTCTCCTCCGGCTTCAGTTTCCACAGGCCGGATGGGCAGCAAGTGTCGAGCTGGCGTCATCCGTCCGAGGGCTCGGTGGATTTGCCCCATGGGACCCTAGGCCTGGGGGTCACAGCAGGGTCTGGAAATGGATGTTGTCAGGTTGCTGCTCACTGCACAATGTTAGGAATAGGGGGATCCCCTGGATCCAACTGGCTTCTAAACAACCCTTTACCAGCCGTGCAGGGCCTGGCCAAATGTCGGGGGTCTGTGGGCTTCTGCCATAGACCCCTGTGAGCACCACCAGAGAGCAAAGAAACTAGATAAAAGGGACACCACCCAATACCCCTGCATGCCCCTGAGTGCAGCCCACCCACCCTTCTCCTAGTGCTCCATGGGAGGGGCGGTGCTGGGTGTATCCCAAACTGGGAGGGGAGCCATTGGGGTGGAGTCTATAATGCTGAGCGTGGCGCCCCCTTATGGTGACTAGCTTCAGTTCAGCTCCCCCTTTCTTCTCTTGGAGTCGCGGCTGCCCCGTGTCTCGGCCGTCCGGCCAGGTCACGCTGTGATCCCCGTGCTGGGGGAGCCTTTCAAAGTCAGACCCCTCTCTCCTATGCCTGCCAGCGAAACCCTTTCACCGGGGCTCCTAGCCCTCCTCGGGGCTTCCTAGCCCCCCTTGCCTCAGGCCCCCACCACTGGGCCCAGCCCTCGGGCTATATAGAAGCCCCCCCTCCCAGGCGAGCTTCCTTCTAGCTAGCACCCTGCACGCAGCCGAAGTCGCTTCCCCTTTGCAGCTTAACTGGCTGATTGGCCCCCCGCCTTAACCCCACTCTCTCAGGGCTGGTGCAGGGAGGAGATCGCAGGGTCCTGGTCTGGCAAAGGTTGGGCCCCCCGGTCTGAAGGTGAGGGAGGGGTTGAGCTGCAGGGATTGGGGCCCTGCAAATAGCAGGGAAGAAAGGAGAATAGAAGGGGGGG
This sequence comes from Caretta caretta, assembly GCF_965140235.1. Lineage (NCBI taxonomy): Eukaryota > Metazoa > Chordata > Testudines > Cheloniidae > Caretta > Caretta caretta. The sequence continues at coordinate 19,047,671 of NC_134225.1, forward strand.
GTTAGATGGAGCGGACAGACTGACCGACAGACCACGCCCCCTGCAATCAGTGGGGGGGTGACTCCACGGTCATTCGCCCCAATGCGCCCCCAGCCGTGCTGTGTGTGACACCACCCCCCCGCTTTCCCCTCTCAGACATCGACGAGTGCCGCACGATCCCAGATATCTGCGGCCCCAACGCCACGTGTATCAACACTATAGGGAGCTACCGGTGTGAGTGCCGGGCCGGCTACGTCCCCTCCAACAGGAACACGACCCTGTGCAAAGGTGGGTCCTGCCGCTGGGGACATGGAGGGGGCATCTTGGGGGGCTGGGGAGGGCCTGGGGTTACACAGGCAGAGGTCTTGTCCAAGGGGGCAGCGAGCTGGGAACTGGTCTGGGATGGGGCACCAGCCCCCCTGCTCCCCACCGACAGGGTCCCTCTGGGTCTCAGCCCTGGTCCAGGGGACCTCAGCCTCCAGGCCCTCACCTCCCCCCAGCCCACCCTGTCCGTCCACTGGGGTCTTTCCGGTTGTCTCAGAGCCACAGCCACCAGCATGGCCATGTCTGGCTCTGGGAGTGGAGCAGGGGCAGACCGGGGAGGAGGTGAGCAGGGCTGCCAGGAGCCAGGCATCTCTCCCCTCCAGCAGTGTCGAATTCCAGCACTCGTTCCTGGCTAGGATTTCCGGGAGAATCGGTCATGAGAATGACTGACGATGCGCCCGTCCCCCATGCATTGCCAGAACTCAGTGCTTCTGTCTGTGAAATGGCCACAAAGCGGGGGCCAGAGCCCAGTGGTGTCAATTGGTGCAGCACCACTGACTTCAAGGGGTTTTCGTCCCAGTTCTGCTTCTCCACCTCTCATTGCCCCAGACAGGACTGCAGGCTCCTCAGGGGCTGGCTGGCCGGAATGAGTGAGTCTCTGCACGTACAAGCCGGGTCCCCAGGTAGAAACCCCCTGCTCCCTACACGGGGCAAGTGACCCCGCTGCACCACAGAGCCCTGACGTCCGTTTGCCCGGCAGCTGGCGCTACCCTGTTGGCAGCCTGGCGGGCGCACGGCCCTCCAGCGTTTGACTAGATCACAGCAGGGCTCTCTGCGCCCGGGCAGGGCGGGGTCCGTCTGTCGGATCAGACTCTCCACAGTGGTGAAAGGCCCCAGGAGCCAGCGAGGGCAGTAAAGTCCTCTCCCTTTGGGGCCGGATCGGTGAACCGCTGGGTGGCGACTCTGGCTGCGGCTGTGCTGGGGGTCAGGCTGGGCAGGTCTCCTCCGGCTTCAGTTTCCACAGGCCGGATCGGCAGCGAGTGTCGAGCTGGCGTCATCCGTCCAAGGGCTCGGTGGATTTGACCCATGGGGCCCTGGGCCTGGGGGTCACAGCAGGGTCCGGGAATGGACATTGTCAGGCCCCTGCTCACTGCACAATGTTAGGAATAGGGGGATCCCCTGGATCCAGCTGGCTTCTAAACAACCACTTTACCAGCCGTGCAGGGCCTGGCCAAATGTTGGGGGTCTGCGGGCTTCTGCCATAGACCCCCGTGAGCACCACAAGAGAGCAAAGAAACTAGATAAAAGGGACACCACCCAATTCCCCTGCATGCCCCTGAGCGCAGCCCACCCACCCTTCTCCCAGTGCTCCATGGGAGGGGCGGTGCTGGGTGTATCCCAAACCGGGAGGGGAGCCATTGGGGTTGAGTCTGTAACGCTGAGCGTGGCTCCCGCTTCTGGCAACTAGCTGCAGTTCAGCTCCCCCTTTCTTCTCTTGGAGTCGCGGCTGCCCCGTGTCTCGGCCGTCCGGCCAGGTCACGCTGTGATCCCCGTGCTGGGGGAGCCTTTCAAAGTCAGACCCCTCTCTCCTATGCCTGCCAGCGAAACCCTTTCACTGGGGCTCCTAGCCCCCCTTGCCTCAGGCCCCCACCACTGGGCCCAGCCCTCGGTCTCTATAGAAGCCCCCCCTCCCAGGCGAGCTTCCTTCTAGCTAGCGCCCTGCACGCAGCCGAAGTCGCTTCCCCTTTGCAGCTTAACTGGCTGATCGGCCCCCCGCCTTAACCCCGCTCTCTCAGGGCTGGTGCAGGGAGGAGATCGCAGGGTCCTGGTCTGGCAAAGGTTGGGCCCCCCGGTCTGGAGGTGTGGGAGGGGTTGAGCTGCAGGGATTGGGGCCCTGCAAATAGCAGGGAAGAAAGGAGAATAGAAGGGGGGGGGGTTAGATGGAGCAGACAGACTGACCGACAGACCACGCCCCCTGCAATCGGTGGGGGGGTGCCTCCACGGTCATTCGTCCCCAGTGCACCCCCAGCCGTGCTGTGTGTGACACCACCCCCCCCGCTTTCCCCTCTCAGACATCGACGAGTGCCGCACGATCCCAGATATCTGCAGCCCCAACGCCACGTATATCAACACTAACGGGAGCTACCGGTGTGAGTACCGGGCCGGCTACGTCCCCTCCAACAGGAACACGACCCTGTGCCAAGGTGGGTCCTGCCGCTGGGGACATGGAGGGGGCACCTCGGGGGGCTGGGCAGGGCCTGGGGTTACACAGGCAGAGGTCTTGTCCAAGGGGGCAGCGAGCTGGGAACTGGTCTGGGATGGTGCACCAGCCCCCCTGCTCCCCACCGACAGGGTCCCGCTGGGTCTCAGCCCTGGTCCAGGGGACCTCAGCCTCCAGGCCCTCACCTCCCCCAGCCCAGCCTGTCCGTCCACTGGGGTCTTTCCGGTTGTCTCAGAGCCACAGCCACCAGCATGGCCATGTCTGGCTCTGGGAGTGGAGCAGGGGCAGGCCGGGGAGGGGGTGAGCAGGGCTGCCAGGAGCCAGGCATCTCTCCCCTCCAGCAGTGTCGAATTCCAGCACTCGTTCCTGGCTGGGATTTCCGGGAGAATCGGTCATGAGAATGACTGACGATGCGCCCGTCCCCCATGCATTGCCAGAACTCAGTGCTTCTGTCTGTGAAATGGCCACAAAGCGGGGGCCAGAGCCCAGTGGTGTCAATTGGTGCAGCACCACTGACTTCAAGGGGTTTTCGTCCCAGTTCTGCTTCTCCACCTCTCATTGCCCCAGACAGGACTGCAGGCTCCTCAGGGGCTGGCTGGCCGGAATGAGTGAGTCTCTGCACGTACAAGCCGGGTCCCCAAGTAGAAAACCCCACTCCCTACACGGGGCGAGTGACCCCGCTGCACCACGGAACCCTGACGTCCCCCGTGTATCCCCCTTTGCCCGGCAGCTGGTGCTACCCACGTTGGCAGCCTGGCGGGTGCACGGCCCTCCAGCGTTTGGCAAGATCACAGCAGGGCTCTCTGCGCCCGGGCAGGGCGGGGTCCGTCTGTCGGATCAGACTCTCCACAGTGGTGAAAGGCCCCAGGAGCCAGCGAGGGCTGTAAAGTCCTCTCCCTTTGGGGCCGGATCGGTGAACCGCTGGGTGGCGACTCCGGCTGCGGCTATGCTGGGAGTCAGGCTGGGCAGGTCTCCTCCGGCTTCAGTTTCCACAGGCCGGATCGGCAGCGAGTGTCGAGCTGGCGTCATCCGTCCGAGGGCTCGGTGGATTTGCCCCATGGGGCCCTGGGCCTGGGGGTCACAGCAGGGTCCGGGAATGGACATAGTCAGGTTGCTGCTCACTGCACAGTGTTAGGAATAGGGGGATCCCCTGGATCCAACTGGCTTCTAAACAACCCCTTTACCAGCCGTGCAGGGCCTGGCCAAATGTCGGGGGTCTGTGGGCTTCTGCCATAGACCCCCGTGAGCACTACCAGAGAGCAAAGAAACTAGATAAAAGGGACACCACCCAATACCCCTGCATGCCCCTGAGTGCAGCCCACCCACCCTTCTCCTAGTGCTCCATGGGAGGGGCGGTGCTGGGTGTATCCCAAACCGGGAGGGGAGCCATTGGGGTGGAGTCTGTAACGCTGAGCGTGGCGCCCCCTTATGGTGACTAGCTGCAGTTCAGCTCCCCCTTTCTTCTCTTGGAGTCGCGGCTGCCCCGTGTCTCGGCCGTCCAGCCAGGTCACGCTGTGATCCCCGTGCTGGGGGAGCCTTTCAAAGTCAGACCCTCTCTCCTATGCCTGCCAGCGAAACCCTTTCACCGGGGCTCCTAGCCCTCCTCGGGGCTTCCTAGCCCCCCTTGCCTCAGGCCCCCACCACTGGGCCCAGCCCTCGGGCTATATAGAAGCCCCCCCTCCCAGGCGAGCTTCCTTCTAGCTAGCGCCCTGCACGCAGCCGAAGTCGCTTCCCCTTTGCAGCTTAACTGGCTGATCGGCCCCCCGCCTTAACCCCGCTCTCTCAGGGCTGGTGCAGGGAGGAGATCGCAGGGTCCTGGTCTGGCAAAGGTTGGGCCCCCCGGTCTGAAGGTGAGGGAGGGGTTGAGCTGCAGGGATTGGGGCCCTGCAAATAGCAGGGAAGAAAGGAGAATAGAAGGGGGGGGTTAGATGGAGCGGACAGACTGACCGACAGACCACGCCCCCTGCAATCAGTGGGGGGGTGACTCCACGGTCATTCGCCCCAATGCGCCCCCAGCCGTGCTGTGTGTGACACCACCCCCCCGCTTTCCCCTCTCAGACATCGACGAGTGCTGCACGATCCCAGATATCTGCGGCCCCAACGCCACGTGTATCAACACTATAGGGAGCTACCGGTGTGAGTTCTGGGCCGGCTACGTCCCCTCCAACAGGTGCCAAGGTGGGTCCTGCTGCTTGGGGCATGGAGGGGGCAACTGGGGGGGCTGGGGAGGGCCTGGGGTTACACAGGCAGAGGTCTTGTCCAAGGGGGCAGCGAGCTGGGAACTGGTCTGGGATGGTGCACGAGCCCCGCTGCTCCCCACGGACGGGGTCCCTCTGGGTCTCAGCCCTAGCAGGGGAGGGCTCAGCCTCCAGGCCCTCACCTCCCCCCAGCCCAGCCTGTCCGTCCACTGGGGTCTTTCTGGTTGCCTCAGAGCCACAGCCACCAGCGTGCCCATGTCTGGCTCTGGGAGCAGAGCAGGGGCCAGGCCGGGGAGGGGGTGAGCAGGGCTGCCAGGGGCCGGGTGTCTCTCCCCCCCAGCGGTGCCTGCATTCCTGCTGCCTGGCTGGATTCTCTGCCCTGGGAAGATGGCAGTAGGGGGCGTAGTCTGTGCCTAGTGACCACTAGAGGCCACTGGTTTCAGAGTGGCAGCCATGTTAGTCTGTATCAGCAAAAAAAACAAAGAGGACTTGTGACACCTTAGAGACTAACAAATTTATTTGGGCATAAGCTTTCATGGGCTAAAACCCACTTCATCAGATGCATGCCATAGAAAATACAGTAGGAAGATATATATACAGAGAGAACATGAAACAATGGGTGTTACCATACACACTGTAACGAGACCAATCAATTAAGATGAGCTATTATCAGCAGGAGGAAAAAAACTTTTGTAGTGATAATCAGATGGCCCATTTCAAACAGTTGACAAGAAGGTGTGAGTAACAGTTGCGGGAAAGAATTAGCATGGGGAAATAGGTTTCAGAGTAACAGCCGTGTTAGTCTGTATTCGCAAAAAGAAAAGGAGTACTTTGTGGCACCTTAGAGACTAACCAATTTATTTGAGCATGAGCTTTCGTGAGCTACAGCTCACTTCATCGGATGCATACCGTGGAAACTGCAGCTTGGATTTAAACTTGGAGAGTGGTCAGTTTGGATGAGCTATTACCAGCAGGAGAGTGAGTTTGTGTGTGTGGTTTTTGGGAGGGGGGTGAGGGGGTGAGAGAACCTGGATTTGTGCAGGAAATGGCCCAACTTGATTATCATGCACATTGTGTAAAGAGTTGTCACTTTGGATGGGCTATCACCAGCAGGAGAGTGAATTTGTGTGGGGGGGGTGGAGGGTGAGAAAACCTGGATTTGTGCTGGAAATGGCCCAACCTGATGATCACTTTAGATAAGCTATTACCAGCAGGACAGTGGGGTGGGAGGAGGTATTGTTTCATATTCTCTGTGTGTATATAAAGTCTACTGCAGTTTCCACGGTATGCATCTGATGAAGTGAGCTGTAGCTCACGAAAGCTCATGCTCAAATAAATTGGTTAGTCTCTAAGGTGCCACAAGTACTCCTTTTCTTCATGGGGAAATAGTTTTTACTTTGTGTAATGACGCATCCACTCCCAGTCTTTATTCAAGCCTAAGTTAATGGTAAATAGTTTGCAAATTAATTCCAGTTCTGCAGTCTCTCATTGGAGTCTGTTTTTGAAGTTTTTTTGTTGGAGAATTGCGACTTTTAGGTCTGAAATTGAGTGACCAGGGAGGTTGAAGTGTTCTCTGACTGGTTTTTAATGTTATAATTCTTGATGTCTGATTTGTGTCCATTTATTCTTTTGCATAGAGATTGTCCGGTTTGGCCAATGTACATGGCAGAGGGGCATTGCTGGCACATGATGGCATATATCACATTGATAGATGTGCAGGTGAACGACCCCTCTTATGATGTGGCTGATGTGATTAGGTCCTATGATGGTGTCCCTTGAATAGATATGTGGACAAAGTTGGCAACGGGCTTTGTTGCCAGGATAGGTTCCTGGGTTAGTGTTTTTGTTGTGTGGTATGTGGTTGCTGGTGAGTATTTGCTTCAGGTTGGGGGGCTGTCTGTAAGCAAGGACAGGGCTGTCTCCCAAGATCTGTGAGAGTGATGGATCGTCCTTCAGGATAGGTTGTAGATCCTTGATGATGTGTTGGAGAGGTTTTAGTGGGGGGCGGTAGGTGACGGCTAGTGGCGTTCTGTTACTTTCTTTGTTGAGCCTCTCCTGGAGTAGGTGACTTCTGGGTAATCTTCTGGCTCTGTCATTCTGTTTCTTCACTTCAGCAAGTGGGTATTGTAGTTTTAAGAACGCTTGATAGAGATCTTGTAGGTGTTTGTCTCTGTCTGAGGGATTGGAGCAAATGCTATCTTAGAGCTTGGCTGTAGACAATGGATCGTGTGATGTGGTCTGGAGGCATGTAGATAAGCATAGCTGTCAGTAGGTTTCCAGTATAGGATGGTGTTTATGTGGCCATCTCTTATTAGCACCATAGTGTCCAGGAAGTGGATTTCTTGTGTGGACTGGTCCAGGCTGAGGTTGATGGTGAGATGGAAATTGTTGAAATCATGGTGGAATTCCTCAAGGGCTTCTTTTCCATGGGTCCAGATGATGAAGATGTCATCAATGTAGTGCAAGTAGAGTAGGGGCGTTAGGGGACAAGCGCTGAGGAACTGTTGTTCTAAGTCAGCCATACAAATGTTGGCATACTGTGGGGCCCTGCGGGTACCCATAGCAGTGACTTGAAGGTATACGTTGTCCCCAAATGTGAAATAGTTTTGGGTGAGTACAAAGTCACAAAGTTCAGCCACCAGGTTAGCCGTGACATTATCGGGGATACTGTTCCTGACGGCTTGCAGTCCATCTTTGTGTGGAAAGTTGGTGAAGAGGGCTTCTGTGTCCATAGTGGCTAGGATGGTGTTTTCTGGAAGATCACCAATGGATTGTAGTTTCCTCAGGAAGTCAGTGGTGTCTCGAAGATAGCTGGGAGTGCTCGTAGCCTGAGGAGGGAGACTACATAGCCAGACAATCCTGCTGTCAGGGTGCCAATGCCTGAGATGATGGGGCGTCCAAGATTTCCAGGTTTATGGATCTTGGGTAGCAAATAGAATAGATAGAGGCCACTGTGGGGCCAGCCCAGGGCTCCCTGCTGGATTCTCCCCCGCCACCCCCAACACACACCAAAACCACGCACGGCTGCGGGGAGACGGTTGCGGGGAGATAAGGCTGGGCTGATTCCATAGCCCTCACCCCACCCCACTGCGGTTCAGTCCCCCTAGGGCGGGGCAGGGGGGGAGGGTCCCTTTCACAGAGGTCGGCTTGGGGGCAGAGGATGGGGAGAAGGGGCTGCGCACATGTGTGGGGCTGAGTGTGTGTGTGGGGGAGGGTCACTGCTCCCCCTGCTGGGAGGGGATCTATTACACCCATATCACTGACATGGTGTCACGGAGTGTGGGGGAGTCCAGGCCCTGCACCCCTCTTCCTGGGATCCACTGAGACTCTCAGCCAGCCAGTAAAACAGAAGGTTTATTGGACAACAGGAACACAGTCCACAACAGAGCTTGTGGGTACAACCAGGACCCCTCAATCACGTCCTTCTGGGGGAGCAGGGAGCTTAGACCCCAGCCCTGGGGTTCCCTGTGTTCCTCCCCCCAGCCTCCAAACTGCCAACTAAACTTACCCCGCAGGTTCCCTGCTGCAGCCTCTGTTCACATTCCTGGGCAGAGGTGTCACCTCCCCCTCCCCCTCCTGGCTCAGGTGACAGGCTCTCAGGTCTCCCATCCCCAGGGCACATTCCCAGGTCAACACTCCCCCCTCCCTGCTGAGTCACATCGTCACATCTCTCCCCCCTTCGAGACTGAACTGAGCGGGGTCACTGTGACCAGTGACCTGGGGAAGTTCGGGGCCCCCTCTCCGGGACAGCGCATCCGCTATCAGGTTGGCACTTCCCTTCACGTGGACCACGTCCATGTCGTAATCCTGCAGGAGCAGGCTCCATCTCAGGAGCTTGGCGTTGGCTCCTTTCATCTGGTGCAGCCAGGTCAGGGGCGAGTGGTCGGTGTACACGGTGAAGTGCCGCCCGAAGAGATAGGGCTCTAGTTTCTTGAGGGCCCACACCATGGCCAGGCACTCCTTCTCGATGGCCGCGTAGTGTTGCTCCCGGGGTAGCAACTTCTTGCTCAGGTACACGATGGGGTGTCTCTCCCCCTTTTCATCCTCCTGCATTAACACCGCCCCCAGTCCCGTGTCGGAGGCGTCGGCGAACACCACAAAGGGCTTGTCAAAGTCTGGGTTTGCCAGAACTGGGCCACTGACCAGAGCCTCCTTCAGCGCCCGGAAAGCCTCCTGGCACTGCTCGGTCCAGACCACCTTGTCTGGCTTCCCCTTCTTGCATAGCTCAGTGATGGGGGTGGCTATGGCGCTAAAGTGAGGCACAAATCTTCGGTATTATCCTGCCATCCCAATAAAGGCTTGGACCTGCTTTTTGGTGTGGGGAGCGGGCCAGTCTCTGATCACCTCCACCTTGGCTGGTTCCGGCTTTAGGCGGCCGCTCCCCACCCGATGGCCCAGGTAAGACACTTCCGCCATCCCCACCTTGCACTTCTCCGCTTTTACAGTCAGCCCAGCCCCCTGGAGTCGGTCCAGCACTTGTCTAACCTGGGACACGTGGTCCTCCCAGGTCTGGCTAAAGACACAGATGTCATCAATATACGCCACGGCAAAACTCTCCATCCCCCTCAGGAGCTGGTCCACTAGGCGCTGGAAGGTGGCCGGCGCTCCCTTGAGGCCGAAAGGCAGGGTCAGGAACTCATAGAGCCCCAGAGGGGTGATAAAGGCCGATTTCAGCCGGGCATCTGCATCCAGCGGCACTTGCCAGTAGCCCTTTGTAAGGTCCATGGTGGTAAGGTACCGAGCTCCTCCCAGTTTGTCTAGGAGCTCGTCCGGCCTGGGCATGGGGTAGGCATCAGATACAGTGATGGCATTGAGCTTCCGATAGTCCACGCAGAACCGGACCGACCCGTCCTTTTTGGGGACCAGCACCACCGGCGAGGCCCAAGGGCTGGCAGATGGCTGGATCACCCCCAAAGCCAGCATGTCCCGGACCTCTCTTTCCAGGTCCTGAGCAGTTTTCCCTGTGACTCGGAAGGGGGAGCATCTTATCGGCGGGTGCGACCCTGTCTGCACCCGGTGGACAGTCAGATTAGTGCGTCCAGGCTGGTTGGAAAACAGCTGTCGGTACGGATGCAGCACCTCCCTGACCTCATCTTGCTGGGCAGGGGTTAGCTGATCCGAGAGGGGAATTGTTTCCAGGGGGGAACCAGCTCTAGTCCCAGGGAATAGATCCACTAAAGGGTCATCTCCCTGCTCTTCCCACTGTCCACACACGGCCAACACCACATTCCCCCTGGCATAATATGGCTTCATCATATTCACATGGTACACCCGGCGGTGGTGCGCCCGGTTCGACAGCTCCACCACATAGTTTACCTCATTGAGCTGCTTGACGACCTTGAAAGGGCCCTCCCAGGCGGCCTGTAGTTTGTTCTTTCTCACTGGGATGAGAACCATCACCGGATCCCCGGTGGCGTAGGCACGGGCCCTTGCCGTGCGGTCATACCAGACCTTCTGCTTCTTCTGGGCTCTGGCCAGATTCTCCCTGGCCAGGCCCATGAGTTCAGCAAGTCTCTCTCGGAAGATCAGGACATACTCCACCACTGACTCTCCATCGGGAGTGGCCTTCCCCTCCCACTCGTCTCTCATCAGGTCCAGGGGGCCCCTCACCCTCCTTCCATATAACAGTTCGAAAGGCGAAAATCCGGTAGACTCCTGTGGCACCTCCCTGTACGCGAACAGCAGGTGAGGTAAGTACTTGTCCCAATCCTGTGGGTGCTGGTTCATAAAGGTTTTCAGCATCATCTTTAGCGTCCCGTTAAACCTCTCCACCAGCCCGTTGGACTGGGGGTGATAAGCTGAGGCCCAGTCGTGCCGGACCCCACATTTCTCCCACAAGCACCGGAGCAGGGCCGACATGAAGTTGGAGCCTTGGTCTGTCAAGACTTCCTTGGGGAACCCCACTCGGCTGAAAATGGTCAGGAGCGCATCGGCCACGGTGTCGGCTTCAATGGAAGCTAAGGGCACTGCCTCGGGGTAGCGGGTGGCAAAATCTACCACCACCAGAATGTATTTCTTCCCCGACCGGGTCGTCCTGCTGAGAGGCCCCACGATGTCCATGGCCACCTTCTGGAAAGGCTCCTCTATGATGGGCAAAGGTCTCAAAGCCGCTTTCCCCTTGCCCCGGGCCTTCCCCACCCTCTGACAGGGGTCACAGGATCGGCAATACTGCCGGACCGTGGTAAAGACCCCGGGCCAGTAAAAGTTCTGTAGCAACCTCTGCCGGGTGCGCCGGATTCCCTGGTGCCCTGCGAGGGGGATGTCATGGGCCAGGTACAGGAGCTTGCGGCGATACTTCTGGGGGACCACCAGCTGCCTCCTGATCCCACAGGACTCTACTTCCCTTGTGGGAGCCCATTCTCGGTATAGGAACCCCTTCTCCCACAGGAACCTCTCCTGGCAGCCTCTCCTCATGGTCCGTACCACCCTGAGGTCGGCCAGGTCCCTGAGCTTCCGCAAGGAGGGATCTTTCCTCAACTCGGCCTGGAACTCAGCGGCTGGGGAAGGGATGGGGACCGGTTCCCCCTCAGTGGCCAGGTCTGAGGCCTCAGCCTCTCTGAGCCGTGCCCCTCGGCCCTCCCTTCCCACCAGGGTAGGGTCCTGCGCCTCCGGTGCGGTACCCTCCCCGAGGTCAGGGAGCAGTGGCCCTCGCCGGCTCTGGCTACGGGTCACAACCAGGGCGGTCTGGGGCTTGCTTGGCCAGTCCTCTAGGTCTCCCCCCATCAAAACTTCAGTGGGCAAATGGTGGTGTACCCCCACATCCTTGTGGCCCTCCTTGGCCCCCCATTTCAGGTGTACCCTTGCCACGGGCACCTTAAATGGGGTCCCACCCACCCCTGTCAGGGTCAGGTAGGTGTTGGGCACCACCCGATCTGGGGCCACCACCTCGGGCCGGGCCAGCGTCACCTCCGCACCCGTATCCCAGTATCCATTGACCTTCCTCCCATCCACCTCCAGGGGAACAAGGCACTCTCTCCGGAGGGACAGCCCCGCGCCCACCCTGTAAACTGAGCGCCCTGAGTCCAGAGCCTCCAGCCCTCTGGTGGAGCTGGCCTGGGGTACTCTTCCCTCCGGGGCAGGTGGTAAACTGGCAGCCCCCCTTGCCTGAGTCGTCTGCCCCTCGTCCAGCTGGGTCCCTACCCAGTTAACCCTGGGTAGGTTGGGTCTGCTCAGTTTGTCCCTGAGCCCAGGGCACTGGGACCGTACGTGGCCTCTCTGGCCACAGTGATAGCAGCTCAGGTCACGTTGGTCCCCTCGAGCGGGTCGGAGGGGCCCGACGCCAGGCGTTCCCCTTGGGAGGGGGTTCTCCCTATTTCCCCGCTGGGAGGCCCCTTGGTGACTCTCTCTCTGCATCGGGGGGGGCCTGTTCTTTTGGGACTCCTCCCGGCTACCCCCTGACCGACTGTTCACAAACTCGTCGGCCAGCTGCCCTGCGTGCTGGGGGTTCTCGAGCTTTTTGTCCACCAACCACAGCCTCAGGTCGGAAGGGCACTGTTCATACAGCTGCTCCAGTACAATTAGGTCAAGCAGGTCCTCTTTAGCTCGGGCCCCCGCTGTCCACTTGCGGGCATACCCCTGCATCCGGTTGGCCAGTTGTAGGTAGGTGACCTCAGGCGTTTTACGCTGACTCCGGAACCTTCTCCGGTACATCTCGGGGGTCAGCCCAAACTCACGGAGCAGGGCCTGTTTGAACAGTTCATAGTCCCCTGCCTCCGGCCCTGTCATCCGGCTGTACACCTCCACGGCTTTGGGGTCCAGTAAGGGGGTGAGAAACTGGAGCCTGTCTGCAGGGTCAACCCTGTGCAGCTCACAGGCATTCTCAAAGGCCGTCAGGAAGCTATCTATGTCCTCCCCCTCCTTACGCTGGGCCAGGAAGCACTTATCAAAGTTCCTTGCAGTCTTGGGTCCCCCCTCACTCACCACAGCCGGGGCCCCACTGCTCTTCAGCCTGGCCAGCTCCAGTTCGTGCTGTCTTTGTTTCTCCTTCTCCTGGCGCTCCCTCTCCTTCTCCTGACGCTCCCTCTCCTTCTCCTGACGCTCATGTTGACGTTGTTTCTCCTTCTCCTCCTGCTCATGTTGACGTTGTTTCTCCTTCTCTTCCTGCTCATGTTGACGTTGTTTTTCATGATCCTCCAGCTCCCTCATTTTCATCTCCCTCTCCCATTCCAGCCGCCTCCGCTCCAGGGATGGGGAGCTCCGCCGGGAGGATCCCCTGCTGGGTGCTGGGGTCAGGGTGCCCTCGGTATTCGCTGGGCTTCCCCCAACCCCTCCCCCAGACATAGGTAGGAAGGGTCTCGGGATGTCCTCGGCAGCAGTCTGACCCCTCCCAGCCCGGTCAGGCCCCAGGGCCCACGCTGCGTCTGCCGGGCGGCTCCCCTCAGGGATAGGGATCGGGTCATCCAAGCGATCCCTCTCCTCCAACTGGGCAATCAGTTGTTCCTTGGTGGACCTCCCGATGCGCAGCCCCCTCTGCCTGCACAGCTCCACCAGGTCACTCTTAAGGCGTTTAGCGTACATCTCCCTGCTGGCCACTCGCAGGCCGGGCAGCTTCCCACGGTTTCCAGGAAAAGCCCTTAGTGTGCCAGTCCTTCTTGAGGTCACCACCTCTTTGCCAGGGTCGAGCTGCAGACTCCTCCGCCCCTGGGACTGCTCGCTGCAATCCCCCGGGGGACCCTGTTACTGCAAAAGTCTTTCTCTCTGGTCACACATTCCCAGGGGTTAACCGCCCCCCGAAACCGTCTCTGAATCTTCAGCACGCCTGGTCCCCGTCAATTCCCCTTCGTTTTACTGTTCCCCAGTCACTTACTGCAGGAAGCGCCGTTCACGGGGTGCAGTAGATCCCACCGCTGCCACCAGTTGTCACGGAGTGTGGGGGAGTCCAGGCCCTGCACCCCTCTTCCTGGGATCCACTGAGACTCTCAGCCAGCCAGTAAAACAGAAGGTTTATTGGACAACAGGAACACAGTCCACAACAGAGCTTGTGGGTACAACCAGGACCCCTCAATCACGTCCTTCTGGGGGAGCAGGGAGCTTAGACCCCAGCCCTGGGGTTCCCTGTGTTCCTCCCCCCAGCCTCCAAACTGCCAACTAAACTTACCCCGCAGGTTCCCTGCTGCAGCCTCTGTTCACATTCCTGGGCAGAGGTGTCACCTCCCCCTCCCCCTCCTGGCTCAGGTGACAGGCTCTCAGGTCTCCCATCCCCAGGGCACATTCCCAGGTCAACACTCCCCCCTCCCTGCTGAGTCACATCGTCACACATGGGCTGTGTCCCTGCCGCCCCCTGCTGGAGGGAATGAGTGCTGCTCTCCGTGCCTGGCTCTGGTGCATGCACCTACCCAGCCAGACCTCACATTTCCCCTGGCCCATCCCTCACTCCTCCTCCCTTTCCATCCCCAGAGCTCACCTGCCCAACGCTGCTGGATGATGACAACTCTGCAGAAGCCAAGGTGAGTGGGGCACAGACCCGGGGGGGGGGGCGGGGAATAGACCCCGATTCCCCTTTACGTGCCACGTTACTTTTCACTGATCTCGCCCAACGAGGAGTCGGGGGCCAAACTCACCCCTGGGCAAAGAGCCAGTGGCCAGTCCTTGGGAGCCCCTGCAGCCCAGCCAAGGCCTAGGCCTTGCCCCCAGGGTGATTCTCACCCTCCAGGATCAGCAACATCAGGCTGCTGCAACACGCTTTAGCTTGCAACCGCCTTCCCCTGCCATCCTTTGCAAACACTGGGCACCCCTTTGGGGCCAGATGGGGCATTGCCCACGCTCCCTCTGGCGCCTGGCTTCTGAGCCGAGGGATCCTCTCAGGACGGGGTGGGCTGCGATTCTGTGATCTCGTTTCCTGAGCCAGGCCTGGGGCTTGTTTTGCAGAACCTCCTGGGGAGCTTCCAGGCCCAGGCGGGAAGCCTCTGCAGGGCGGCACTGGAGGAGCTGAAGCAGATGAAGGTTCAGAGCGCTGAGCCTGTGAAGAGGCAGCTGAAGGTGCCAAGCCAAACTTCGGGGCCTTGCTGGGTTTGTTCCCATTAGGGGGAGGAATCGCTGCTCCTACTCGGATCTAATCTAAGGGCGATAGATAGGAATGCAGCATCTGGAACAGGAGATAAACAGCAGCACTGCCCAGAAATTCCCATGCCTGCCTCTCCAGGGGGCTCTGTGCCCAAGAAACTGGCTCTCCTCGGTTCCTAGGCTAGACGGGACCATTGTGATCATCTAGTCTGACCTCCCAGGCAGCAATGTCAATTGCAGGAGAACTTGTCTTTCCTTTCAGGGGGATTGTGGGAAGGCAGCGGAGGACTAGCAATCTGGGGGTGGGGGGCTCAGGCACTGTGACACCAACGCCCCCTACGTTTGCTTGGCCAGGGCTTCTTGGACATTCTGGAGAAGGGGATAAATGTGGTTGGGCAGCAGAGCGAGAGCATGGAGTGGAGACACCAGGCTGCAACGAAGCTGATGGCCATAGTGGAGAAGCTGCTGAGATTGCTGGCCCTGACCCTGCCTGAGAGCATGATCAGCATCACGTCCACCAATGGCACAGGTCAGCACCTGGCCACGTGGCCCCCGTTGGGCTTTCATCACCCGCAGCCAGTGCTCCCGCCCCACGCCCCACCGTGCCCCCTGCTGGGAGTCGGGAGCTCCCCCCCACAGCCAGTGCTCCCGCCCCACTCCCCACAGTGCCCCCTGCTGGGAGTCGGGAGCTCCCCCACACAGCCAGTGCTCCCGCCCCACTCCCCACAGTGCCCCCTACTGGGAGATGGGAGCTCCCCCAGCCCCCACTCCCTGCTGGGAGAGGCTGGGACTGGAGTAGCCGGGAGCTCCCCCCACAGCCAGGAAAGCACCTTGCCTAGCTACAGGCTTCCTGTCCATGTTCTCTGTTGTGAGCCCTGGCTGGCGCTGTGGTTGCAGAGCTGGGGCTGGCGGTCAGGAAGGCTGGGGTCCAGAGCCAGGAGACCGTGACGCTGCAGCAGAGCAAGACGCAGATGGAATTAAAGTGGGCCGGAGCCCCAGGGCAGGAAAATAAAGGTATGTGGTCATCCCCTGTGCTGGGGTGTGTACAGCGATGGGCACGGCCAGGGCATTGGGAGCAGCAGCACAGCGCCCCCTGGTGCCAGGCTGGGGTGTGTAAGGGGACGGGGCACAGCCAGGGCATGGGGGGGTAGCACCCCCGGCAGCACAGCGCCCCCTAATACCAGTCTGCCCCCAGGCCCCTCCTGCCCTTTTCATCCATCTCTGGCTCTCGCAGGCTTCACCCTGGCCTGGCTGCTGACCTACCAGGGGATGAGCCCCATCCTGGACGGTGCTGCGCGGGTGGAGGTGCCCGAGTGGGACAAGATCGGCCAGACGGGGAAGTGGGCGCAGGAACGGGGGCGGCCCAGCTACCGGGTGCTGTCTCCAGTGGTGTCGGCCTTCGTCAGTGACCTGGACACCCAGGCACTCAACCTCTCCGTCAGCCTCCGCTTCAGCCACCCGGTGCCGGTGAGCCCCCGGGCTGCGCATGGGGGGAGGGAGCCTGGGGCGCCGGGGGGGGCAGAGCTGGGCCCATCTAGTAACACCCCCACCCCGGGCAGCAGGCGAATCCACCTCCCACCAAGGGACAAACTGAGGCTCTGTGCCCCCAGCCCTTCGTGCCCCCTCGACCTGCCCTCTTGGGGCCTGGGGAGTTCTCCCCCCCCCCCTTGCACCAAGTGTCTCTCTGTCCCCAGGAGAAGAAGGCCGACCTGCGCCTCCTCTGTGCCTACTGGGAGACCAGCACCAGGCGCTGGGGCACCCGCGGCTGCAACCTGCAGAAGTTGAATGCCACCACCACCCGCTGCCAGTGCAGCCACCTGACCAGCTTCGCCGTGCTCATGGCCTTCTACGAGCTGGAGGTAAGCGTGGCCCTCGCTGGGGCCTCAGAGCTGGGCTGGTTCTGCTCTTCCCCTCAATCCTCCCCGGCGGAGCAGGAGTCACTCCAGATTCCCCGCCTGAGTAAACCCGTTCCCCACCGGCAGGCCAGGCCCTGGATCCGATCAGGGGCACAAGCAGCCACGGGCTCAGGGAGACTCCCCAGATAGCGGCGACCGACGTGCCCCCCAGCCTGGCCGGCTCACCCCATTGCATTGCAGGACAGAGCGGTCCGCATCCCCATCGCACAGAGGCAGGGAGGGGTTAAATGCCTCACTCAAGAAGACACAGGGAGGTGACATCAGAGCTGGGAACGGACCCCCCCTGTTAAGGAAAAGTTAGCACATGTGACTCCATTTTGGTTTGGGGCCCACCATTGTTTAAATGCCAGCACATCATACACCAGGAGGAGTGATCCTTAGATACTGAATCCCTGTGAAAATCCTCCTCCTTGTCTCCAGCCTGCCTTGACTCTCAGTATCTGGTTTTTGTTAGCCTCTAACTCCCTCTCTCTTGATGTGAGGCCTCCCATCCTGATAATAAAGGTTACTGATGCATGGCTTTAGGACCATGCCGTGTAATTAACATAGTGGTATAGCACGAGGAATGCACCAAGCAGGGATAGGTGGTAGATAAGACAAGGGTTTGTTTATTGGCTAAGGTTTCCGATGCACGAGGGCAACATGCTCTGCTAAAAAGTATATAACCTTTGTACAATCTGTATTCAGGGTCCCCTCCTGGCTAGCAGGGGGGCACCACGCTCGAGCGTAATAAACTTAGTGTCTTTTGGGAACGCTGCAGTTGTGGACTTTGTTTCTGTGCCTCAGCCTAGATTCGAACTGTGCGTGTCCTATCAGGTATAATTCGTAGCATTGGTGTGCGTGTCCTCTCAGGTGTAATTCGCAGCACTGGTGTGCGTGTCCTATCAGGTGTAATTCATAGCATTGGTGTGCGTGTCCTCTCAGGTGTAATTTGTAACACCCCCAGCCCCCCTGCTCTAACCCCTAGACCCTGCTCGCCTCCCAGTGCTGGAATAGAACCCAGGAGTCCTGAGCTGCAGCACCTTTGCCACAAGCGCATCCGGCTGGTGTAAAAGCAGCTCCCCCCTGGGCAGGGGCTTCCACCCCCCAGGTGGGCGCACTCTGCTCTCTGCTACAGGGGAACAGCCCCAGCCCCTTGCACTTTCTGGCACCCCCGTCGTGCAGGGATCGGTGCCAGGGATTCCCCCTTGGTTGGTGGTGACCTTAGAGCCCCCATGGCTCTGGGGCTGTGGGTCAGCCTGGGGAGGGGCAGGCTGGGCAGTATCGACTCCATCTGGGCTGCTAGACCCAGCCAGACAGTGTGGTTCCCGCAGGCTGCCCGGTGTCGCCACTAGGGGGCTCTCCCAGCCCTGGCCCAGAGCGAGGTCGACCGGCTAGCCCAGGTGTACCCTGAAGCCCGGCCTTGCGGGGGGGGGGGGGGGGGCACGGGGACCTGGACTAACCCCCCCACCCCACCCCCTGGCACAGGACTGGACCCTGGACATCATCACCAAGGTGGGGCTGGTGATCTCGCTGCTGTGCCTGCTGCTCTCCATCATCACCTTCCTCTTCTGCCGCGCCCTCAAGGGCCCCCGCACCACCATCCACCTGCACCTCTGCCTGGCGCTCTTCATCGCCTACGCCGTCTTCCTCACCGGCTCCTCCAGCACCGGCAACCGGGTACCCGGCCCCCCCGCCCGCCTGGGGCCCCGCTCCCCACTGCACCCCCTGCGGCCCCCGAGCCAGCCTCAGGCCCCGCTCCCCACAGCGCCCCCTGCTGCCCCTCAGCCAGCCTTGGGCCCCGCTCCCCACAGCGCCCCCTGCTGGCAGCTCCTCCCACAGCCAGCCTGGGGCCCCGCTCCCCACTGCACCCCCTGCGGCCCCCGAGCCAGCCTGGGGCCCCGCTCCCCACAGCGCCCCCCGAGCCAGCCTGGGGCCCCACTCGCCACAGCGCCCCCTGCTGGCAGCTCCTCCCACAGCCAGCCTCGGTCCCCGCTCCCCACAGCACCCCCTTCTAGGAGCGCTTCCCCAGCCAGCCTCAGGCCCCGCAGCACCCCCTGCTGCCCCCCCGCCATCCTCGGGCCCCGCTCCCCACAGCGCCCCTTGCTGGCAGCTCCTCCCCCAGCCAGCCTCAGGCCCCGCTCCCCACAGCGCCCCCTGCTGCCCCCGAGCCAGCCTGGGGCCCCGCTCCCCACAGTGCCCCTTGCTGTCCCCCAGCCAGCCTTGGACCCCACTCCCCACAGCGCTCCCCTGCTGGGAGCTCCCCCCCCAGCCAGCCTCAGGCCCCACTCCCCCACAGCGCCCCCTGCTGGCACAGGTTGGGGCGGGAGAAGCCAGGAGCTACCCCCCACAGCCAGCAGTCCTGCCTTGCTTCCCACAGTGCCCCGCCAGCATCTGGGGCTGAAGTAGCCGGGAGCTCCCCCCACAGCCAGTGCTCCTGCCCCGCTCGCTACAGCGCCCCCCGCTGGGCTGGGGCTGGAGTAGTCGGGAGCCCAGCCCTGACGTGCCCACACCCCCTTGGCTACAGGTGGTGTGCGGCGTGGTGGCCGGGCTCCTGCATTACTTCTTCCTGGCCGCCTTCTGCTGGATGTGCCTGGAGGGCGCCGAACTCTACCTGCTGGTGGTTCAGGTCTTCACCCCCCACGGCCTCCGGCGCCATTACATGTTCCTGCTGGGCTACGGCGTGCCGGCCCTCGTCGTGGGCCTCTCGGCCGCCAGCTACCACAAGGGCTACGGCACGGCGCGCCAGTGAGTCACCGGGCTGGGGCGGGGCAGGCCCCCTGCTCGCGGCCAGGGGCTCGTGGGGGACAGGGCAGCACACGGGGAGAAGAGCGGCTCAGCCGGGTGGGCCGTGGCCATCTGGGCCCACCAGGGGAGAGGAGGGGTGGGCCCCCCTGGGGTGGGTGAGGCCAGGGTGAGGGAGGGGGCACCCACCTGCCACTTGGGCCAGGGCCCCAGCCCGGGACACTTGTACAACGCAAGGAAGCGCCCAGGCACCAAGGGGGGGTGGGCTGGCATGTCTCCATACCCCACTCTGCCAGTGCTGGGGAGACCCCCACCCCACAGTGCCCCCTGCTGGCAGGTGAGTGACTAACCCCCATATCTGTCCCTCCCCCCCACAGCTGCTGGCTCTCGCTGGACAACAACTTCATTTGGAGCTTCCTGGCACCCGTCTGCATCATCATCGCGGTAAACCCCCCTTCCCCAGCCCAGCCCCATGCCAGCGCTGGTCCCCAAGCTGGCCCCGGAGGGCCTGGCTGTCGGCTGTCCCTCGCTTCTTTCCTCGGCCAGCCAGCCCCAGCTCCGGGGCAGCTGGGCCCCTCGCTGGTTGTCCCCCAGCCCACCCCAGAGGCAGAGCTGGGTCACTACAGGGCTTGGGGCGCCCCGGGCCCAGGCAAGGGGCTGCCCCATGGGCCGCACAGCTGGTAAATCCCATAGTCCCAACCCTTGGGACACACTTGCCACTCTCCCAACCAGCCTCCCCCCTGCCCCCGACAGGTCAACGCCGTGATCTTCGTGGTCACCGTCTGGAAGCTGTCCCTGAAATTCGCGGACATCAACCCTGACATGAGCCAGCTGAAGAAGCTCAGGTAGCGGACAGGCAGGCGCGGCCCCCAGGGCAGCAGAGACCCTGGCAGTGCCCTGCTGACCCCACTTGCGGGAGGGGGATATAATTAGCAGGATGTTATCCCCCCACCCATGCGTGGGGGGGGAGGGGGTAACCTGGGGGAGGGGGCCACATATGAGTAACATTTTCCCCCACCCCCTACTGGCTGGGGGGGCGGAGCTGGGGACATGGGGGCTGTGTGTGGGAGATGTCAGTCACATGCCACACAGGCGGGGCCCCGAGGGGGGGAGGGGAGGTGAGCTGTGACTGAGGGGCGGGGCCATGTGACTGGTGTCCCCCCCTCCCCCGCAGGGTGCTCACCATCACGGCCATTGCCCAGCTCTGCATCCTGGGCACCACCTGGATCTTCGGCATGTTCCAGTTCAACCAGCGCAGCCTGGTCGTCTCCTACATCTTCACCATCCTCAACAGCCTGCAGGGGCTCTTCATCTTCCTGCTGCACTGTCTGCTCAAGCAACAGGCCAGTCTCCCCCTAGCCGGCGCTCAGCCTCAGCCCCACAGTGCCCCCCTCCCGGGCACTGCCACAGCCAGCGCTCAACTGCCCCCAGCAGCGCCCCACAGCCGGTGCTTAATGGCCACCCCACCGCCAGCGCTCACCCCCTGCCCCACAGTGTCACCCCACCCCTGGGCTCCTTCCACAGCCGGCACTCAACTGCCCCCAGCCGGTGCTTAACGGCCACCCCACAGCCAGCCCTCACTCCCTGCCCCACAGTGTCACCCCACCCCTGGCCTCCTTCCACAGTTGGTGCTCAACCCCTGCCCCACTGCCCCCCACACAGGCACCCCCACAGTTGGCGTTCAACAGCCCCCAGCACTCAACCTCTGCCCCACAGCCACCCCCCCACAGCCAGCACCCCACCCCTGGGCTCCTTCTACAGCTGGTGCTCAACCCCTACCCCACAGCCCCCCCCCCCCCGCTGGGGGCTCCCCCCAGTGCCCTCTGCTGCGAGGGGCTGGAGTAGCTGAGAGCTCCCCCCCCCCAGCCAGTTCTGGGCCCTTGTCTCCCTACAGCTGAGGCCCCACCCCTGTGAGCTCCCCTGCGCCGTGGGGTGACCAGCCCTCTCCTCTCTCCTGCCAGGTGAGGGACGAGTACCGCAGGTGGCTGAGGTGCGGTGGCCTCAAGGGACCGGCCAAGTACTCGGAGTTCAGCAGCTCGACCACCACACGGGTAAGGGGGGGCCGCGCCGCGCCCCACAACAGCGCAGGAGCCTTCTGCCCTTCAGCCCTTCCCCACCCTCCCCTCCTGCTCTGGCCCCCACAGCCAAACCCCACCCAGCAAGTGCTCACTGCCTCCTCCTTGTGTTTGGGGAGGGGCGGGGGTTAGAAGAGAAAGGAGGCAGAGCTGGGCTGAGAAGGAAGTCAAAGCCAGAGAGAGGGGCTGGGAGCCCTGGGGTCTGTGCCCAGCTCTAGGAAGGGAGGGGGAGCTCTAGGAGCCAGGACCCCTGGGGTCTGTGTCCAGCTCTGGGAGGGGAGGGGGGGGGGAAATCTAGGAGCCAGGACCCCTGGGGTCTGTCCCCAGCTCTGGGTGGGGCTGAGAGCCAGGACCCCATTTGTCATTTTGACTCACTATGAGGCCTTAGGGCCACCAGTGACCAGCCTGGGGGGAGGGGAGGGGAGAGTTGGGGGTTAAGTCCTGCTCTAACTCCCCCCCCACACACACCCCTTTCCAGCAGGGGCTCCAGCCTTCGCAGGAGTCAGGGTTGTAGCACTCTTGCGCTCAGCCCATTTCTGGACAACGCAGCTTTGCACGTGAGAAAACCCGGCCCCCTGCCCCTGGCCTGGCCGGGCCCGTGAGGAGCCCCACCACGCACCTGGACTCGCCGCACGCAGATGCTTCAACGGTTGCCCAGTGGAACCTGCCAGGCAGCGGGGGGCACCATTACACTGCCCAGCTGCCCCCACCTGCTGGTCACTCGCACCAGCCCCAGGCCTGCGTGCAGCGGCCAGGGGGGCAGCCGCTTGGCTCCCACGCGATGTACTCTGGCCACCCGGGGGCACCTTTTCCTTTGGTACGAACGGTTCCCTCTCCCCGCCTGCGGCACCACGATGGGCTGGGCCGAGTGCATGCAGTGGAGATGAATCCAGCCAGCTGTGATGAACCCTCCACCCAGGGTCTGCAGCATCAGCCACTGCCCTTGGCTTCGATGACGGTACCACACGGCCTGAGCTGCAGGAGGCAAGCAGCGGCCCCCAGGGCTCGGCTGTCTGTGTCTCAGGGGTGACACTTTTTTTTAAAATGATCTTTTTAAAGTTATTAAAATAAGTTTGTGACAAAAACAGCTGCTTCGAGGAGCCACGTGTGTGGCAGCTGGAGAGAACCCAGGAGTCCTGACTCCCAGCCCCCGCTACTCTAATCCTCTATTACATGTTCTAAGGGCAGCTGGGCCCCCTGTGATCCTCTGAGTCCAACCAGCTGCAGAACAGGCCCGTGCCCTCCCTGGATTAATTCCTGCTCCATTGAGAGCAGAACATCCCAGCTCCATTGGGAAAAGGCCAGTGACAGCCCAGGGGAAGCTGTCCCAGTGGTTAATTTACCCTCCCTGCTGATTTCCAGCGTGACTTGGTCTCACTTCCAGCCCTCTGGCTGCTAGACTGAAGAGCCCATTATCAAAGTCCCTGTAGACTGACCAAGTCACCCCTTCCCTGTCTCTTTGCTAATCAAATTGAGCTCCTGGAGTCTGTCACTACAGGGCAGGTTTGCAAATCCTTCCACCATCCTCGCAGGCCTTCTGACCTCTCCAATTTATCAGCATCTATCTGGAAGTGGGGGCACTAGTTAAGTGGCACTCAGCCCAGGTCCAGATATATAGTAAAATAACCTCCCTACTCCTACCTGAGCCTCCCCTTTTCACACATCCTTTAGCTACAGCATTGCCGTGGGAGCTCCTCTTCTGCTGATTATCCATCATAACCCCAAATCTGCTTTGCAGGATAGCATCCCCCTCCTGCAGGTATGGCCTACGTGACACCCTACTTCCCCTCATTGCTGGGATAGAACCCAGGAGTCCTGACTCCCAGTGTCTCAGGGAGACAGAACATGTAATACTTTGAAACTGTTTTTAATCGCACAGATAGATGCGGCCATCTCTGGGGTGGGACACAGCTGTTGTGAAAAGCTGCAGCCACTTTCCAGCCCAATCCAGATAAGGCATTTAAACCAAATTAATCAGAACCTCCTTTGCAGGGGGCCCATTACACACAAAACAAATTAAAATCTCATTAAGCCCCTCAAGAAGCTAAAACCCCAACACAGGCACTTGGTAATAAAAAGTTTATTTGAGACACTGTTACACACACATCTACAGGTTTAAAAACTGCGTAAAAAAATGAAATACCCGTGATCTGACTTAGAAAGGGTTAAAAAGAGCAGCCGGGCTGGTTCTGGGCAGGGGGGTCCGATCCCGTTATCGGCTCTGTTCAACTGTAAGAGAAAGAGGCTGTTAATCCCACTGCTCCCACCAGAGGGCTCCCTCACCCCATTCAGTTCTTCACTGTGACCAGACTCCCCACCACCACCACTAGGGGGCTCCACCACTGTGGCCCCCCAGAGCAGCTGGGATGGCAGCCACCAGAATCCTCCCTCTACAGTCATGGGGGCAGAAGCCATGGGGGGAGGAGTCAGTGGCTGCTGCCCTTCCACAAGCATCAGAGATCAGGAGAGGCCCCACCCCATGCTGAGTCTAATCTACAGGCCCATCACCATGGCACCTGGGCGCCCTGAAGGCATGGGGCTCCCCAGCTGTGATGTTCCCCAGAAAGACAGGATTTGGGCCCAAACCCCGCAGCTGCTCCCTGGGGGGAGGGCGAAGGGCCGAGGGCTGCCCCCCGGCCGGTACGTACTGTACGTGGAAATGTCGATCTCCTCAGGCAGCTCTGCCACGTTCACCTCGAAGCGATCCTGCACCTCGTTGAGGATCTTGGCGTCGCCCTCGTCCGACACGAAGGTGATGGCCAGGCCCTTGGTGCCGAAGCGCCCGGCACGTGCCACCTGCAATGAGCGGGGTGGGGCTGTCAGTGGGGAGGGGCCTCCTGGGAGCTCCTCCCCCTAGGAACCTGTAACCGCCTGGGAGCCCAGCGCAGGTGTGGGAGGGCATGGGGCCAGGAGAGGCTGGGGTTCTGTGACCCACCCTGGGCGATGTAGCGGGGGGGGGCAACTCTGAGGCCCCCCAGGTATGCCCCTCCAACTCTATGGGGGCATCAGCAGGGGCCACTTGCCAAGCACTCGCCCTGCCTGATAATTAAAGAGCCAGGCAAAGAGCCCCCCACATCCCGACAGCATTACGAATTACACCCAAT
The DNA here is from genome assembly GCF_965140235.1 of Caretta caretta. Taxonomy (NCBI): domain Eukaryota; kingdom Metazoa; phylum Chordata; order Testudines; family Cheloniidae; genus Caretta; species Caretta caretta. The sequence goes on from NC_134225.1 coordinate 19,072,154, forward strand.
AGGTCACGCACAGTTTGAGCCTCAGCTGAGGCACACGACCAAAGTCCACAACTGCAGAGTTTCCAGAGACACTAAGTTTATTACGCTCGAGCGTGGTGCCCCCCTGCTAGTCAGGAGGGGGCCCCGAATGCAGGTTATACAGAGATTATATACCTTTTAGCAAAGCATGTTGCCCTCGTGCATCGGAAACCTTAGCCAGTAGACAAACCCTTCCCTTATCTACTACCTGTCCCTGCTAGGTACATTCCCCGTGCTAGACCATTACTTCAACTACACAACATGGTCCCAAAGCAATGCACCAGTAGCCTCTCCTATCAGGATGGGAGGCTCACATCAAGGCCAGGAGGCAGGGAGTTAGAAACAGACAAAGAACAGAAACCGGGAGTCGAGACAGGCCGGAGACAAGAGGGGGGCTTTCACAGGAATGCAGTATCTAAGGAACACCACTCCGGGTGCATGAGGTGTTTGCTTTTAGACAATGGTGGGCCTCAAACCAAAATGGAGTCACATATGCTAACTTCCTTAACAACAGGCCCAGATCAAACCCATCCCTGGAGAGCCGGGGCCATACCGCCTGTCAGCCGGGGCGCCCCTTGCTCCAGTAACGGCAGATACCAGAGTAGCAGCTGGTCCAGGGGTGCTGGGCCCCCAACGTTGGGCAGAGCCTGTGGGCAATGAGGCTCCCCACCGATGCCCATGATGTGCCTGGGCCAGCAGCCGCAGGGTCAGGCCCCGGCTCTCCCTAGGCCGGTGGGTGCAGGGTCAGAACCCTCCCCCCGCGTGCTGGGCCAGGCCCGGCTCTCCCCAGCGGCAGAGCTCACCCGGTGCAGGTAGGTGTCCGAGTCCTCGGGCATGTCGTAGTTGAAGACGATGTTGACACGCTCGATGTCCATCCCCCGCCCGAACAAGTTGGTGGCCACCAGGATGCGGCGCTGGAAATCCTTGAACTGCTGGTACCGGGACAGCCTGTGGGGGGGGGGGGGATCACACCTGAGACCCCAGCCCTGCTCCAACCACTAGGCCCCGCTCCCCTCCCAGAGCCTGGTGCCAGCACAAATCAGGTCAGCGAGACTCCCCAGGCCAGGCCAGGCCCTGCCCAGCCCCTCCAGTGCCCGGCACCCACCTCTCCTCCTGCGACATGCCGCGGTGGATGGCGATGGCCGGGAAGTTCTGTTCCACCAGCAGTTGGGCCAGGGCCATGCAGCGCTGCACCGACTTGACGAAGATCACCACCTGGGGGAGGGGCAGAGGGTTAGCACCCAGCACCCCCCACCTCGGCAGACAGCTCCGCCTCCTCCCTGCCCCCACCCCATCCGCACAGGAGGGGGAGGGGGAGGGACAGGACACCAGCTGTTCAACCCCAGCCCGGCCCACCCCCCGGATCTTGCCTGGGATCAGCCCCCCCCACCCCCCCAGGTCAATCCTGCTCCTGCCCCCCTCTGCCCAGCTATCCACAGGCCTCACCCCTTCTGCAGTGGAGTCCAAAGGGCCCATCTTGCCCTGGTCTCCCACCTGGGGGGTGTCACTGCCCCTCCCCCCACACACAGAGTGCAGCCAGAGGAGACCGAGCACACTAACCCCCCCCACCCCGAACCAAGCAAGGCTCCTCCCCCTCCTGCCTCTCCCAGGGGCCTAGCGCTGTGGGTGGCTCTGGCAAGGATCCACAGCCTGGCCCTGGTGTCACAGCCAGCTGGAACCCAGGAGTCCTGCTCCCAGCCCCACACTCCCCTCCCAGAGCTGGGGACGGGACCCAGGCGTCCGTCCCCCCCCCCCACACACACACACACACCTGGTTGAACTCCAGCACGTCGAGCAGGTCGAAGAGCTTGCGGTTCTTCTCGCTGTCCTTCAGCTTGACGTAATACTGCTGCAGGCCGTGCAGCGTCAGCTTGGTCTCGTCATCCACGAAGACCTCCATGGGCTGGAGGGAGGGAGCAGCTCAGGGACACCCCCTCACTGCCAAAGAGGCTTCAACCCAGCCCTCCGTGAGCCAACCCCCGGTTTGAACCCAGCGCTGAGAGCAGGGGCTCCGCCACGTGAGCTGGGGGAGGAGTTCCCTTCGACAGCAGCTGTAGTAGACCCTTACCCTCCCCACACCACCCAGCCAAAGCTCACCTCCAGCCTGGGTCAGCAACACCCCCACAGCAGGGCCTGCCTCACCCAGGCTATGGACGTGCCAGGGGCATAGGGCTGCCAAACCTCGCTGTGCCAGGGCCTGGGGCAGCAGCCAGAGTGGTGGGAAGGCTTTTCCACAGCAGACCCTCCCACACCCTCCCAGGGACCCTGCGTGAGGGGGCCAGGAACCCCAGACCAGCTGGCCCCCCACCAAGCTGCCTCCTGTGCGGAGCAGGGGACCTGGCTGGGTGCCCCCATCAAATCAGCAGGTACTGGGTGAGTTGCTGGTGGCCAGGCCCAGAGGCTTAGGGCTGCTCAGCGCTGAGCCCAGCCGGGGATCGAGGGCACCTTTCCTGGCCAGGCGGGGGAGGGACCAGGCCCACGAGTGGTGAGGGGCCGGGGGGGGGGGGGGGGGGCAGGGCAGGAGGGGATGAGAGGCTGGGGGGGCAGGGCAGGGGGGGATGAGAGGCTGGGGGGGCAGGGCTAAGGGGCAGGCCCACGAGGGGTGATGAGCTGGGGGCAGGCCGGGCCGGGGAGGGGAGGGGGGGGGGGGCCGGGGACTCACATCCTGCATGAACTTGCGGCACACCGGCCGGATCTCCCTGCTGAGGGTGGCGCTGAACATCATGCACTGCTTCTCGTGGGGTGTCAGCCGGAAGATCTCCTGCACGTCCCGCCGCATGTCTGTGGGGAGGGAGGGTCACTGCATCGGAGACAGCTGGGGGGGGGCCGCGCGTTTAACCCCCAGAGGTCCAGCCCTGGGAACGAGGCCCAGAACCAGCCCGCTGGGGTGAAAGCTCCAGCCCCCCCCAATTCCCCAAGTCGCTCCCTGCGACCGGTGACTTAATCCCAGACTGTCTGATCCCACTCCCCTGCAGGCAGCCTCCCCTCTGCACCCCCCCGCCCCGCCCCGGGGTCACACCCCAGACACAGCAGCCTGGCCTTCAGACCAGCAGGACCCAGGGACACATAGCTGGGCTCCCAGGACTGGGCAGCACCTGGCATCAGGCAGCTCCAGCCCTGATGCTGGCAGGGTCCCTAGGGCAGAACCAGCTGGCGCCATCCCTGCCCCAGAGAAAGGAGACGCTCGCCACCCAGGCAGCTGGAGAAGGTTCAGAACCTGTCATGTATTCCCAGCGCTGGGAGGGGAGCGGGGCTTGAACCCAGGGGCCGTACCCTCCACCCACCAGTCTCCCCTGGTCTAACCACTAGGCCCCACTCCCCTCCCAGGGCTTGGATTAGAACCCAGGAGCCCTGACAGATGATGCAGACAGCCCCTAGGCCACAGGTACCCCAGGCAGGTTGGGACGCTCTGGGGATCCCTCCCCCTACACCCCCTAGCGCCCCCCACCCCATCTCACCAAGCTGCTCCAGCATCTTGTCGCACTCGTCCAGCACGAAGTGCTTGACGCTCCGCAGGTTGAGGCTCTTGTTGCGCACCAGGGCCAGAATGCGCCCCGGGGTCCCCACCACGATGTGGGGGCAGTTCTTCTTCAGCACCTCCTCGTCCTTCTTGATGGACAGGCCCCCGAAGAACACCCCCACCTGCAGGCGGCCGGGGGAAGAGCAGGGTCAGTGGCCAGGCAGCGAACCCCCAGCACCGGGCAGGCCTGGGGCTAGGGGAGCATCCCTCCACTCCCACTGGGGGGAAACTGAGGCAGGGGGGACAGGACTTGTCCAAGGGCAGTTTAGTGGCAGGGCCTAGACTTGAACCCGGGAGTCCTGACCCACCCCCAGCCACTCTCTGGGTCTCCCACATGAGCACAGAGGAGACGGAGACCCACCCTTGCAGCTTCCAAGCTTCAGGCCCTCAACACAGTCATACAGGCAGCTGCTGGGGGGCTCACGCTGTGGGGGGTGGGGCTGTGTCTCCAACGTCTAGCCCCCTGGAAGTGGGGATACTCCCCACACTCCTCACTCACTGGAGCCAGGCTGAATAACACTCGCGGCTCCACCGGGGGCACCAGGGGCGTGGGGGAGGGGTTCCCCTTGACACCGGGGGGCCAGGCTCACCTTGACGCTGGGCATGTACTTGGAGAAGCGTTCGTACTCCTTGCTGATCTGGAATGCCAACTCCCGCGTGTGGCACATCACCAGCACCGACACCTGGGGCAGGGGGGAGAAGAGAAGGGGTCACCCCAGCAGAGACCCTGCCCTGCCCCCCTGGGATACAGCCCGACGCCCCCACCCAGGGACACCCCTCCCCCATCCCCTCAGGGATAGCTGCCACCTCCCACAAATCCTGGAGAACAGGTGCCCCCATCTTTGCCCCTTCCCCTGAGCTTTCAGAGCTCCCCCCACCCCCATGAAGACCGGACTAATCCAGAGCGCCGAGGGTCCATGCTGCTAATGCTGCAACAGCAGGGACAGGCCCCACTGCTAGCCAGGATCGCTCTGGCCCATGGATCCGAGGCAGGCCATGGCCCCCAGTGGCCCGGGCTCAGCGGAGCAGAGTTCGGTGGCTGCCAGCCCCATGCGGCTACAGCCCGCTGGGAGGCTGTCCCGGGGCAGGATCCAGCCCACAGGGGGTATCCCAGCACCAGCCCAGTGCCAGGCTGGCGGCTCCGAGCCAGCCCCCTGAGGCAGCGGAGCCGCTGGAGATCCAGACACATGACAGCAGCGCCCAGGCAGGCCCATCCCCAGCCAGAAGTGGGCAAAGCCCCATGCTCCCTGCAGTGCCGGGGGCAGCAGGGCGTGGCCGGGGGGCAGCAGGCTCCTGAGGCATATCCAGCTGGGTCAACGAGGGCCCAGGGCCGCACTTCAGGGCGCTCACATGCAGCGAGTTCGCCAGCTCTCGGATCAGCACGGCAGCAGCTCCCTGCTGCTGCCCGGTCCCAACCTGCTCCGGAGATCCCTCCAGCGTCGCTGGGGCGGCACCAGCCCCACAGCCCGGGGCGGCACCAGCCCCACAGCCCGGGGCGGCACCAGCCCCACAGCCCGGGGTGACCCCCACCAGGGACCCCTGGCCTCCCCCTCCAGCCCATAGTCAGATTTGAAGGCAGAAGGGATGGTTCTCAGCAACAGCCTGTCCTGGACTCTGAGGCTAGCCTGGGCCAGAGAAACACATGGCTCTGGCCACACTGGATTCTCCCACTGCGTCAGCAGCACCTCAAAGTCCCCCCGAGGAGCAGGCCCAGAACCAGCCTCCCAGGGATCCACTTCCCAGGAGCTGCAGGCCAGAGGGGCCTGTCTAACCCCAACCTCCTGCAGCATGACCAGGGACTGGCCTCCGCTCACCCCTGTACTGAGCCCACAGCACATCAGGCTAAGGCACCTTCCCCACGGCGGCTTGCGTGCAAGGCATCGAGAGGCGGAGAATCCAGCCCTGCCCTGGCGTCCGTTCCCAGGGTTAACCCCCTTCGCTGTGAACCACGCGCGGCCCTCATTTGCTTAACGAGCAACAACGCAAGCAAGAGGTGGCCAAAAGTACACGTGGGCTCAGAAACGAATGAGCTGAGTTCCTGCAACACAGGTCCAGTCACAGCTATGAGCCAGCATGGTCAAGGACGCAGCGGGTGTCCCTAAACCTGGGACTGGCGGACAAGGGATGGATCACTCGCTAATTGCCCTGCTCTGCTCATTCCCTCTGAAGCATCTGGTGCCATGTTCTCCTTGCCAAGTCTACCCCACAGCACAGCCATGAGAGTGACCCCAGGTGCCTTCCCACATGGGGTGGGGCAGAGAGAGGCGAGGGGGCCGGGGAGGCAAGCCTGCTCCTCTCCCCAGCAAATCCCACAGCCCAGACACACACACAAACACCCGCCCCCACCCTGTACCTGTCCATCCACTGGCTCAATCTGCTGCAGCGTGGCCAGCACGAAGACGGCCGTCTTGCCCATGCCCGACTTGGCCTGGCACAGCACGTCCATGCCCAGGATGGCCTGTGGGATGCACTCGTGCTGCACTGTGGGAGCAAAGGCGGACGCACGGCCGTTACACGGGGCACAGCAGAACGAGGTAGAGCTGGGGATAGAACCCAGGAGTCCTGACTCCCAGCCCCCTGCTCTAACCCACTAAACCCCACCCCCCTCCTGCTCTGGAGCATTAGGGTCAGCCCCCCTACTGAGCCCCACCCCTCTCCCAGGGGCACAGTGCCCCCTAGTGCCACACTGGGACCAACACTGGGGAGAGCACCCCCTCCTGAGCCCCACCCCACTCCCTGCAGCACAGCGCCCCCTAGTGCTGCACTGGAGCCAGCACGGACTGTGGGGGAGAGCGCCCCCTGCTGAGCCCCTGCTTCCCCCACTTGGCAGGGCAGATCTCGAGGATCTTACTCCCTTGCCGACGCCCCCGTCCCCCGCAGCTCTCACCAGGCAGCGCCGCTCTCTACGGCCCCCGCCCGCAGCTCCTCCCAGGCGGGCTGGCAAGGGGGTTGCGCTCCTGGGGGCCGGGGGCCTCGGCTCCGCTCCTACCTTCAGACGGGTGCTCAAAGCCACAGTCCACGATGGCTCGCAGTAGCTCAGGTTTGAGCAGGAAATCCCGGAAGCCCGAGCTGTGGATGGACACATAGGAGCCTTTCACGTCCTTCTTTGCTGGAGGGGGCACCGCATCCGCCACCACCTGGGGCTCCTCGTCCTCCTCATAATCCAGCAGCTCGTTCTCCACGTCCTGCTCAGCCATTCTGCGAGGAACAGACGCGCTCAGCGGCTGCAGGTCTGCCCTGAAGGGCACCAGCGGAGCAGGGGCAGGGGGAACAGGGCTGGGGTAGCAGGGGGCTGCGGGTCAGGACTGAGGAGAACCCACAGGTGGGGAGCTGAAGCTGGGCTGGCAGAGGGCGGCAGGTGGGGATTGAGGGGCACCGGCAGAGCTGGGGGGAGCCCGGGGCTGAGGTATCAGGAGCTGTGGGTCAGGATCGAGGGGCGCTGGTAGAGGTGCGGGGGGCTGCGGGTCAGCAGTGAGGGGCAGCAACAGAGCTGGTGGGTGGAGGGACACGCGCCCAGTGCTGGGCTAGCAAGGACTGCGGGTCGGGATTATGGGGCACTGGCAGAGCATGGGGGGGAGCGGAGGGGGCAGGACTGGGCTGGCAGGGGGCTGCAGGTGGGGATTGAGGGGCACCGGCAGAGCTAGGGGGAGCCCGGGGCTGAGGTATCAGGAGCTGTGGGTCAGGATCGAGGGGCGCTGGTAGAGGTGCGGGGGGGGGGGGCAGGGCCAGGCTAGCAGGGGGCTGCGGGTCAGGAGTGGGGGGCACCGGCAGAGCTGAGGGGAGGGCTGGCAGGGGGCTGCGGGTCGGGAGTGGGGGGCACCAGCAGAGCTGGGGGGAGGGCTGGCAGGGGGCTGCGGGTCGGGAGTGGGGGGCAGAGCTGGGGGGAGGGCTGGCAGGGGGCTGCGGGTCGGGAGTGGGGGGCACCGGCAGAGCTGGGGGGAGGGCTGGCAGGGGGCTGCGGGTCGGGAGTGGGGGGCACCGGCAGAGCTGAGGGGAGCCCGGGGCTGAGGTATCAGGAGCTGCGGGTCAGGATTGAGGGGCGCTGGTAGAGGTGCGGGGGGGAGCCCAGGGCCGGGCGAGCAGGGGGCTGCGGGTCGGGAGTGGGGGGCACCAGCAGAGCTGGGGGGAGGGCTGGCAGGGGCTGCGGGTCGGGAGTGGGGGGCACCGGCAGAGCTGGGGGGGGGGACGGACTCCTGCACAAAACTTGCCCCCCCCCGAGAGCTGCTCCTGCCGGGGATCGAGCCCAGCCACCCCGACCCCGGGAACACAGAGCGGGGATGGGGGCGGGGGGGCGGCCGCCGCCTTGGGGACACCAGAGCATCGCCCGCAACAGGCCCCCGATCCCCGGCCCCGGCCCGCCACGGGGCCGCCCGATCCCGGGCCCGGACCAGGCCGCAGGCCAAGCCCCGGGCTCGCGTGACCGCCCCGCCCGGCCGCTCTCACCTCGCGCTCCCGGAGGCCGCTCACGTGGTGCCGCGCTCCGGCTCCGACTCCCGCGCGGCTTGTCCTCCTCCCGGCGACTACAGAGCGTTCCTTCCGTTTCCGCCCCCATTGGCGCGGTGCCCCGTCACTCCGGCCGCGCCCTCCATTCTCATTGGTCTTCGCCAGGCCCGAAGCCCGCCTGTCGCCGGAAAAAGGCGGTGCAGTTAGACGCATTGCCAGTTGATTGGCTGGTGGAGCTGTCGATCTTTCCAAGCGGCCTGTTGATTGCGTCGACTCGCCTGTCAGTCACCGCGCTCTTTCACTGTTTTCCCGGGAGGGTAGATCTGCCATCTTGAGTGCGGGCGGTGCAAAGGGCACGCGAAGCCCGGGGTGAGACGCCATCTTGATTAATGGCAAAGAAAGACACCATTGGGCTGGGAGGCAACGGGACGCCATCTTGAGTGCTGGCAGGAGCAGGGGCTCCCAGCCAGAATCAGAGGCACAGAAGGGCCAGGCTGGGCCATGGTGGGCAGGCGCCTTAGCTGGGGATGGGCAGGGCTGCTGGCAGCCAGGGGACCGACCCGGCCGCCTTGGCTAGCAGCCATTGATGGACCCGGCCAGGGTCTGCTCCAAGCCCAGTCCCAGCTCTTGGCGGAGAAGCGCGTCCTTCCGTTTGCTCGTTAATTTCATCCGGTGACCCCGGGTTCTTGTGTTACGTGAAGGGGCAAATATTCAATCTCTCCACCCCATTCCTGATTTTATAGTCCCCTGTGTCGATATCCCCCCTCGGTCAGCTCTTTTCTACACTGAACAGTCCCGGCCTTTTTAATCTCGCCTCGTACGGAAGCGGTTCCGTCCCCCTGATCATATCTGTTGCCCGTCTCGGCACCTGTCCCAGTTCAACATATCTTCTTTGAGACGGGGTGACCAGAGCTGCACCCAGTATTCAAGATGTGGCTGGACCATGGATTTATATCGTGGCATTGCGATATTTCCTCACTTATTTTCTATCCCTTTGCTAATGGTTCCCAACATTGTGTTCGCTTCTTCGACGGCCGCTGCCCACTGAACGGATGTTTTCAGAGAAGTATCCGCGATGGCTCCGAGATCTCTTTCTTGCATGGTAGCAGCTAATTTAGACCCCCTCACTTTGTATGTACAGTGGGGCTTTCGTTCTCCAATGTGTGTTACTTTATACTGCTCAACACTGAATTTCATCTGCCATTTTGTTGCCCCGTCACCCAGGTTTGTGAGATCCCTTTGTAACTCTTCGCAATCAGCTTTGGACTTAACCGTTTTGAGTAATTTTATATCATCTCCCAACTGCCACCTCACTGTTCACCCCTTTTTCCGGGTCATGAATAGAAATGTTAAACAACACTGGTCCCAGCACAGACCCTGCTGTTTACTCATCTCCATTGTCAAAACAGACCATTTATTCCTACCCTTTGTTTCCTGTCTTTTAACCAGTTACCAATCCATGAGAGGATCTTCTTACTTATCCCATCACTGCTTACTTTGCTTGAGCACCTTTGCTGAGGGACCTTGTCAAAGGCCTTCTGCAAGTCCAAGTGTAACCCACACGCGTCCTGGGTGTGGCGTTCTGTCCCATCTAGTGGCACCGAGACCGCTTAGAAAGAGATGAATGAGTCTTCTCTACAGCCTTAGCTAAGGGCCACGTGGCTTTTAGCTCACGCAGGAGCGGCTCATGCATTTAGCTCGAGCGATCCCAAGTTCGATCCTGCCCGCCGTCAACCAGTCTTTCAGCATTACACAAGCATGCTATATCCACTGACTGGATCACCCTTGTCCACATGTGTATTGATCCCCCAAAGAATTCTAGCAGAGTGGTGTGAGGCATGATGCCGTGCTCATCTCAAACAGCCCTCCCCTCCGCCCCCCGGGCTGCACAGCTGTGGTATTGGGCCGTTCTCCAAGATACCGCAAGACAGAGCATTTCCACGGAATTCATCATTTTCCTGCTGCTAATCACCTATCTTTTGTCTGTTTGGTTGGTTGGTTTTTTTCTCCCTGCCCTGCTGGGATTGATCTGCAGCTGCTCCGCTTGCTCGGCAGCGCTCCCCACAATGGCTCCCCACCAGTGCTAACTGGTTTACAGGGCACGCTCCCTGCACTGTCCAGGAGCCCCGTTTGAAGCCAGGGAGAGGGGGGAGCCGGGACAGTCTCGGACATGAGACAGTGAAGCTGGCTACAAGGTGCCCCCTTCCCTGGACGCACCAACGGGAGGCAGTGGGCAGTGGTGGAGTGAAGCCAATGACAGAGCAAGGCAGCGAGGCTCTGTGCAGGGGCAGAGTGTGGGAGTGACAGGTGTCCCATGGCACCGAGATCAATTCATGTTGCTGTAGGATCTGTGGGTTCGCTGCAGCAGAATTGGGTCCCGGGAGGCCCCTGCAGCGTTGCTATTTGCTGGGGCTTGTTACGACGTCTGCATCCACCCAGTCAAAGACCAGGAACCTCTGCGCATGCCTCATCCAGCCGGTCCCAGCCAGCTTACAGGATAATCACCCGGGACATTGGGGTCAGCGCTGAGTGCCAAGGGAGAGCACCATCTCCCCAATCCCTGAAGCACCCCCGGTAACACCCTGGGGCTTTGTGAGCAATGTAGATCCCAAGTGGCCTGCATTAGTTTGATGGTGTCCTTGCTGCAGCCTCGTGGGTGGGAGCCCAGCTGGCGACTCTCCGTGCCAGAAGCCCATACGCTCCCCCCCACCACGCAGGAATGTTGGGCATATGGCAGACCGATGGGCAATGTGTAAACAGGGGGGATTCGTTATCAAACGAAGCAGACAATGATTCCACCCTACCAAGCCCCAGGCTGGCCTCGTTCTGGATGTGGGATGAGCGGGAGCTAGGCTCTGTCATCAGGCTTTAAATACATCTGCAGAGAAGGGATGTTGTCATTAGGGGGTGCTGTGCTGCGGGCAGGGGGGTGCGCGGCTCAGGAGGGCGCCGTGCTCCCCTGGCTGTCAGTGCTGGCCCGTGGCCCCACTGCAACACCTGGGGGCGCTGTGCTGTGGGCAGGGGGGTGGGGGCTCAGGAGGGGGTGCTCTCCTCTGGCTGTCAGTGCGGGCTCCTGTGCGACATCTGGGGGTGCTGTGCTGCGGGCAGGGGGGTGGGGGCTCAGGAGGGGTGCTCTCCCCTGGCTGTCAGTGCGGGCCCCAGTGCCCCACAGCGGTGCAGTGGCCGGCTGGGTACTGTGACCTCACCCACCTTGGCTCTCTTGGGACCTACGCGGCTACAGCCACCCTGCACCCGACAAGCTACACGTACCCCAACAGCACAGGTCTCACCCTGCTGGGCCTTGCACCTTCGCCCGGAGCCATTTCCAGGCCCGTCCAGCGCCGCTGCGGGGGGGCAGGGCCTTAGCCCCCAGCACCTCATTCGTTGCCCTGAAATTAAACAAAAGAAACCCGGAAACCCGGTGGGTTAGAAAGAAAAGGCGCAAATGGTGGGCCCCGCAGTGGGGGGGGGACTGGCCAGCAGGGGGCGCTGCGGTGCTAGGAAAAGTTACAACTCTGGTGTCCACGGGGAGGCTTTGCACAAGGAGACCTGGTGCTCTGATGCTAGTGCCTAGATACCAAGGAGATAGATAGATAGATAGAGGGGGTGTATGGGGATAGATAGATAGATAGATTAGATGAGCAGGGTGCTCGGGGATGGACAGATAGATAGATAGATGTATGGGGATAGATACAGGGGTGCATGGGGATAGATAGAGGGATGTATGGGATAGATAGAGGGGTGTATGGCGATGGATAGATAGATAGATTAGATGAGAGGGGTGTATGGGGATGGATAGATAGAGGGGTGTATGGGGATGGATAGATAGATTAGATGAGAGGGGTGTATGGGGATGGATAGAGGGGATATATGGGGATCGATAGATTAAATAGAGGGGTTATATGGGGATAGCTAGAAAGAGGGGTGTATGGGGATGGATAGATAGATTAGATGAGAGGAGTATATGGGGATAGATAGATAGAGGGGGTGGATGGGGATAGACAGATTAGATGAGAGGGGTGCGTGGGGATGGACAGGTAGATACTATGGGGAGAGAAAGAGAGCGTGCCTGGGGATGGATAGGTGGATGACCGCTGAATGCTGTAAGTCCATAAATGGCTACACTCACACAAACAAATCACATTTGAGAAAAGGACCAAACCGGAAGATGAACCAATGAGAGTGGGAGCCAGGGCGAGGCGCTCCGCTCAGAGCTGGGCAGACACACGCTGCAGCAGGGCGGCTGCATGCCCACGAGCGCTGTCTGCCACTGAACCTTTGCGTGGAGGTACTACCCCCCTCCCCTTGGCCCAGCGCCCTATGGCTTGGCCAGCTCAGACGTCTCAGTGCTGGGAGCTAGCGGGACCCTTTGAAGAGAAAGCCGCGCAGGTGGGTTGCACCACGGAGCAGGGGACGAGTGGGAAATGCTGGGCTCTGTGTGTGAATCCTGACTCTGCTGTGCCCTGCAGCGGCGCTCACTGGGCCCGTCGGGCCAGGGGCTGTACGGACATGACATAAAACCAGCCCCCTGCTTCAGACACTTTACAGCGTGTCATTGGAATTGCAGTCGCCCCAGGCCAGGTCCGGACCCCACTGCGCAGAACCTGCCCAGTGGTTATGGTGCTGACCTTGGACGTGGGGTCCACGGGTTTAGTTCCCTGCTTTGCTACAGGCTCCCTGCGTGTCTGTCTGCAAGTCACTTAGCCTCTCTGCGTCTCACAGAACTCTGGGCCAAAGCTGGGCTTTCTGGCTCCTTCACACGGCATGTGCGCCCCTTTCCTTTGATCTCACGCATGGGGGTGGGGCTCAGACACCCCCCGGGCTCTCCTCATATCACAATCACAGCTCTGACAAGCAGCTCCAGCTAATCGCTCCACCCTTCAGGGCAGCTGCACCCAGCTCAGCGAATGCAGCCGGAGAGCAGCCAGGGAATTCTGGCCCATGCCAGGGGCAGAGTTAAGGTTGTATGGGTGTGGGGGATCCTCCATCACTGGCAATTAGATGATCAAGATGACTTTTGTTTAAAGATCTCTCGTTCCAAAGGAATTGCTTTGGGGAAGTTTTCTGGCCTGCGTTGTACAGGGGGTCAGTTGATCATAGAATCATAGAATATCAGGGTTGGAAGGGACCCCTGAAGGTCATCTAGTCCAACCCCCTGCTCGAAGCAGGACCAATTCCCAGTTAAATCATCCCAGCCAGGGCTTTGTCAAGCCTGACCTTAAAAACCTCTAAGGAAGGAGATTCTACCACCTCCCTAGGTAACGCATTCCAGTGTTTCACCACCCTCTTAGTGAAAAAGTTTTTCCGAATATCCAATCTAAACCTCCCCCACTGCAACTTGAGACCATTACTCCTCGTTCTGTCATCTGCTACCATTGAGAACAGTCTAGAGCCATCCTCTTTGGAACCCCCTTTCAGGTAGTTGAAAGCAGCTATCAAATCCCCCCTCATTCTTCTCTTCTGCAGGCTAAACAATCCCAGCTCCCTCAGCCTCTCCTCATAAGTCATGTGTTCTAGACCCCTAATCATTTTTGTTGCCCTTCGCTGGACTCTCTCCAATTTATCCACATCCTTCTTGTAGTGTGGGGCCCAAAACTGGACACAGTACTCCAGATGAGGCCTCACCAATGTCGAATAGAGGGGAACGATCACGTCCCTCGATCTGCTCGCTATGCCCCTACTTATACATCCCAAAATGCCATTGGCCTTCTTGGCAACAAGGGCACACTGCTGACTCATATCCAGCTTCTCGTCCACTGTCACCCCGAGGTCCTTTTCCGCAGAACTGCTGCCTAGCCATTCGGTCCCTAGTCTGTAGCGGTGCATTGGATTCTTCCATCCTAAGTGCAGGACCCTGCACTTATCCTTATTGAACCTCATCAGATTTCTTTTGGCCCAATCCTCCAATTTGTCTAGGTCCTTCTGTATCCTATCCCTCCCCTCCAGCGTATCTACCACTCCTCCCAGTTTAGTATCACAACGGTTTCCCCTGGCCTTGGCATCTAGGAATGGATGAACTCTCAATTCCTGGGTTTTCAGAGGGTGGAGTTTGGCTGAACTCTGCATTAACAAAGTTCTTTGCCAGGGAGTATGTTAAAAGTGTAAGGCGCTCACACGCAACAGTCATGGGAGCTGTATAATTGACTGCAATAGCCCCATTGTGCCAGGAGCTGTACAGACACATAGCGGGAGACAGCGCTGGCCACAGAGAAGTTCCGGTAGAAAAAGACAAGGGATGGGAGGGAAAACCGAGGCAGAGGGCAGCGAACTGGCTAGCCCCAGGGTCCCCAGCAGGTTAGTAGCAGAGCTGAGAAGAGAATCCTAGTCTTCAAATTCCTAGTCAAGTACTCTACCCACTAGACCATGTTGCTTCCTCAGAGCTCATTGAAGGCTTTTCGGGCCCATTCCTGCAAATATTTATAATTAGGCACCCGGGGCAAAGGGCGACAAATTCTTCCTAAAAGAGGCGGTGGGCACACGAAGCCCCGCCCCCTCCATGGCCCTGTCCCTGTCCCTCTTCTTCCCACCGAGACCCTGCCTCCCGGCCAAGCCGGAAGCTGGAGCTGGCCCGGGAACCAAGCCCCTCTACCTGCCTGGGGTGGGGGGGCCCTGAGAACAGCCCCCAGCCCATGTGCTCGTATCCTGGGGCCCCTGCCCAGGGTAGGTGGAGGGTCCATGGCTCCCCACATCTTCCTGGGCCCATGTTACCCGGTCAAGGCTCCAGTTTCTCGCCTGGCTGGAGGGCGGGGCCTTGGGGGGCAGGGTGGGGGGCCGGGCCCATGGCAAAAAGTGGACAGGGCCAGGCTTGTTCACTTTCAGATGTGTTCTGGTGTGCCTGCCTGGGGCATCCCATTGGCCTAACAGATGGAGCACTGGACTGGGACTCTGGAGACCTGGGTGCTATTCCTGGCTCTCCCACTGGGTGACATGGGCAAGTCCCATCACCTCTCTGTGCCTCAGTTTCCCCATGTGTAAAACAGGGGTGATGATACTGACCTGCCTGGTAAAGCGCCTCGGGATGTACAGATTGTGAGAGCAGGGTAAGGATGCTCACACTGCCAGGATCAGGCCTACAACCTATTTATGCTGTTTGCTCTCATCCATTTCACTCACCAAATCATTGACACATCAGGCTGGAAAGCACCTGGAGAGGTCACTAGCTCATCCCCCTACTGAGACAGGAGCCCATAACCCCATCCCATCCCTGACGGGTTCGTCCAACCTGCTCTTCAAAACCTCCAGTGACGGGGATGCCACGGCCTCCGGAAGTTGCCTGGTCCCGTGCTGAACAGTCCTTACAGCCAGGAAGCTTTTCCTAACATCTCACCTAAATCTCCTTTGCTGCAGATTAAACCCATTATGGTTTGTCCTAATTCAGTGCACGTGGAGAGCAGCTGGTCACCGCCCTCTTTACAACAATTTGGGACATATTTGTAGACTATCAGTCCCTCCCCTCCTTTCTCCTCAGCCCCAACTGAGGCCTCCCCAGTGCCCAGAAGAGCAGGACCTGATATACATTCATGGTGCCCCCACAGCTTGAATACTGCCTGCAGTTCTAGGAACCCCTCTCCAAAAAGATCTATTGGAATTGGCAAAGGTACAGAGAAGGGCAACAAAAATGATCAGGGGGATGGAATGGCTGCCAGATGAGGAGAGATTGAAAAGACTTGGGCTGGCCTGCTTGGAAAAGAGACCACTGCGGCGGGATGTGGTAGAGGGCTGCAAAATCATGGCTGGGGTGGAGACAGTGACTAGGGAAGTGTTATTGACCCCTTCAGGTAACACATGAACCAGGGTCACCAACGAAATGAATAAACAGCCGAGTTAAAACAAACCCAAGGAAGTTCTTCTTCACACAACACACAGTGGGTCTGTGGAACACGTTGCCAGGGGACGTCGCCAAAAGTATAAGCAGGTTCAAAAAAGAAGGAGACACGTTCCTGGAGGATAGGTCCAGCAATGGCTACTAGCCAAGGTGGTCAGAGACACAACTCCATCCCCTGGGTGCCCTAAGCCTCCAGCTGCCAGAAGCTGGGACTGGACAACCAGCTGGACTGGACAATTGGAGGGAGGGATAGCTCAGCGGTTTGAGTATTAGCCTCCTAAACTCAGGGTTATGAGTTCAATCCTTGAGGGGGCCATTTAGGGCTCTAGGAGGAAAAATTGGAGATTGGTCCTACTTTGAGCAGGGGGTTGGACTAGATGACCTCCTGAGGTCCCTTCCAACCCTGATATTCTATGAACCAGGGATGGACCACTAGAGATTACCCTGTTCTGTCCATTCCCTCTCTAAAGCATCTGGCAGTGTCCTCTGCAATAAAAGACCCATAGCCAGGGGTCTCCATGCCTCAGCCTGACCATCCACGCTGAAATTTTTACACCCCCCCCCGCACCCCCAGCAGTTGACTCTAAGATTTGGTGCTGCGGGTTTTTAGACATCCTCTCATCAGAGACAAGCTACTGCCTGGCTGGACCTGTGGTCTGCCCCAGCGTGGCTGTTCTTATGAAACAACCACCCCCCGCTTGTTTTACATGTTAATCCAACCTCCTCTGTGGGCTGTGAAGTGCAGTGGGTCAGTTTCACTTTCTCTTTCTCATCAATTTCCTTTTTTGTTTCCCCTGCTTCTGCCCAGCCCAATAGGGAGCGCAAACAAAGCTCCTTTCATTCAAACGCAGCACTGAATCCCCTCGCTCTTTCCATTGGGTTAATCCTCCTCCCTGTTTTTTTTTGTTTTTTTTTTTTACCTAAATTTCAAGGATTTACATTAACTTGGCAGCGGCCGCGCTTGCTCTGGAACAGAACCAGCCGCTGTATTTCTGCGCGAACACTTGCTGAGTTGTTAGCCTGGCTTCTCTTGTGGGAATTGCAAACTTTTGTCCTTGATTTCAAGTGAAACTAGCCAGCCCAGGAGTTCTCAACTTTCAAGGGCTTGGATTGCTGTGTGTGTTGGGGGGGAAAGGGGCGGGGAGTGGAGTCGAGAGCATCATAAAGGGGAAGTTGGGGGGGGGCTCCTGGTTTAGATCCTGGGGGGCTGGGTGGGGTACACAGTTCGGGTATGGAAAAAAACCTGGAGAATCACTGACTTAACTCCACTAGGACATAGGTCGCCGGTGCCCTCTATGGGGTGGAATCAGAGCTGCGCAACTGTGTGTCATAGGCAGGGCTCTGGGGAGGGGGCTGGGCAGCTCAAAGGAAGCCGATCTGGGGTCAGTGCAGCATCACTCTGGAAAGAGCAGCTGTGGGGCACGGTGCAATGGAAGCAGCTGCGGTGGGGGAGGGGAGGGCCAATGCAATACACCGTCCCCTCCTCACCCCAAGAACCACCCCCGCATTCATAAGGACATGCAACGGCTCTCGGTGCAACCCCTTGGCGCGGGGCGGACAGACTCCTTCTGCAGGCAGCCCGGGCGATGCCGCCACGGCGGGGGACGGCTCGGGCTCTCCCGGGCCTGAGCTGCTAATCCCTTAATCTGCAGAGGAAGGGAAGGGACCCCGGGCGGCAGCTGCAATCCCCGCAGTCTCCGGCCTCGGGATCCCGCCCCCATTAGCCGGCCTCCTCCCAGTTCCCCCACCCTCCACCCTGGTCATGTGACCAGCCCGGCAAGTTAGGGACCCAGAGAGGGAGGGACACAGCAGGGCGCGCTGGGGGCGGGGGGGTCGGCGGCTGCAGCGCGAGCCGCCCGGATAGAACGTTCCCCGGTAGCTGCATTGGCGCGAGCCGCCCCGGGTCGAACGTTCCCCGGGAGCAGCCGCGGCGCGAGCCGCCCCGGATCGAACGTTCCCCGGGAGCAGCCGCGGCGCGAGCCGCCCCGGATCGAACGTTCCCCGGGAGCTCCTCGCTCTTCCTTGGTCCCCGCCTGCCCCGCCGGGAGGGGCTGGGGGCTTGCAGCGAGGGCTCCGCGCACGGTGCACGCCCCGCAGCCCGGAGTGGGGGAGGAGGATGGAGGGGCGGGTGTGAGGGGGGGCCCCCTTGGAGAACAGCAGCAGCGGCAGCCTTCCCAAGAGGAGGAGGAGGAAGAAGCAGCCGCGGTGGCTTGTGCGGAGGCGAGGGGCAGAGATGGCCAACGACCCCGTTCAGGTAAGAGCGGTGGCCGGCGGGCAGTTCGTCCCCAGCCGCCAGGGGGCAGCCCCTCCAACATGGCTGGGACCTGCCAAGGGGAGGGGTGGGGTGGGATTTGAGCCGTTGCATATATGGGATCTCTAACGGGAGGGGGGTTGGACCCTCCCCATCTGGGATCTGCAAGGGGGGAGGTGGAACATGCATAGGAGACAGGGGTGCTGGGGGGGGGGGTAGCACCCAGTGGCCTGAAGTGGTTTTCATCGTATAAAAGGTTTACGGTTTTGTTCAAGGGCTCTCAGCACCCGCGCTATACAAATTGTTCCAGCGTCACTATAGGGGGGGGTTGGAGCCACTTGCACATCTGGAGCCTGCACGAGAGGGTGTTGAACCTCCTATCGCCCCTGCACATCTGGGACATGCAGGGGGTGGGGCCTATTCCTGTGGGGCCCCCCTGCACATCTGGGATATCATAGAATCATAGAATATCAGAGTTGGAAGGGACCTCAGGAGGTCATCTAGTCCAACCCCCTGCTCAAAGCAGGACCAATCCCCAATTTTTGGCCCAGATCCCTAAATGGCCCCCTCAAGGATTGAACTCACAACCCTGGGTTTAACAGGCCAATGCTCAAACCACTGAGCTATCCCTCCCCCAACCACTGAGCGATATGCCCAGCTGCCCCCCCCATGGTGGAAGAGGAGTGTGGGGCAACCCCCATGATGCAGGTGGGACATGCAGGCCCCCGGCTGGGCCAGGTTCTGCTCTCGCCATCTGTGTAAAGCCAGAGAAACGCTGCTGGCGTCTGGCCTGGGGGAGGAAGGTGGGGGTGGGGGAGGGAGCTACAGGCCTTCCCTGGCCAGCTGGGCCGTGTTGCTCACACACATATTTCAACTTACAAGTTCAGTGCCATCTGCCTTGCATCTCTCTGAAGTCCCTGTGCCCCCCTGCCAGGCCTTGCCCATCCAGACACTGGAACTTCTGCCTCTCTTCCCATCCCTCCCCCCATTCTGGTACGGGTCAGTTTGGAGAATCCAGACCCAGAACCTGACTGTATGACAACCCCCCCGGCTCTCGCAGCCTCCCCACCCTGGGCATGGCCACAAAGGAGACAGGTGCAAAACCTGATGCAGCTGAAGAGTGGGTGCTGTGAGATCTGGCCCTAGAGAGCACTGCGTGCGTGACCATCCCCTGAATTAGATGGGGGTTTCTTTTACTTCCACCCCCCGCGGTATTTCCAGATTCCCAGTGCACCTGCTCCCTTTCCCTATCACTGAACCCCTGTTTGCAACAGCTGAACCTCTAAGGGCACTGACCCCGCAGGTGTAAATCTGGACTCGTCGGCCCTGGTTCAGATCCTGCTCCGTTACCCCCGGCCAGCCCTGCTGTAAGTGAGAACAGAATTCAGCCCTCTGCGCTGCTCGGATGTGTGTTTACCTGAGTGACAGAGACCGAGGTGAAATCCCCTCTGGCGGCCCTGATCCTGCACTAGCTGGGGAGGGTACGGAGGTCAGACGCACCAGCCCTTATAGGGTCACAATTCCCTATAGGGGACTGGATCCTGCACTAGCTGGGAGAAGGCTGGGTTTGATGCTCCATCCCCTATAGGATCACTCTTCCCTATGGGGTGCCTGCTCATGCACTAGCTGGGGGAATGGGTTAGTCCCCCCATCCCCTATAGGGTCACCTTCCCCTATAGGGTGCCCCATCCCATGCTAGGCGACAGATGGGGCATTGCTCTCTTCCCTGTCGGGAGCTCCTGGTTCTGTGCTAGCTGGGTCGGGGATGGGTCAGATGCTGCGTCGCCCCATAGGGCACCCTCCCCTCTAGGGGCCCTGATCCTGCACTGGTGGGGGGATGGGGCGGACGCTCTTACAATCACTTCCCCAGCGGTTGCTCCGTGGCATGACAAGCGCTGGCCCGTCCCCTGGGAACATCCCCGGTTGTTGTGGTTTTGCTCGCTTCCCGCTTGTGCCCGCGGGGCCCAGCTGAGTGAGAACTCTGCCGTGCTGGGGGATGTGCCGTTTGTGGCTCTGGCTCAGGAACCGGCCATGGGGAGAAGGGCCCAGGCCACAGCTGTGTGTGCACGGACCTTTGTAAACCCCACCAGCAAGGGTGTGCTCCAGGGGAGCCCTGGTGCTCCAGCTCAAGCTGCAGCAACTGCTGCTGTTAGCTCGGGAGGTCCCTGGTTCAACCCCAGGTGTGTTGGCCAAGATGGCTCCGGAGCCTGCCTCTGGCCCCTGCCTGGCCATGGTCATCCTCGGCTGCCTGTTTAAAAGATCGCTGTCAGGCTAAAAATCAGTAGGCTAAAAAACCCTTCCTTCCCTGCCCTGTTAGCAGCCTGTCAATTATTCAAGCTGTTATATTGATCCAGAACTGGCAGCCCTTTCCCTTGCCTGGCTGACGGGACTGGAAGAGATGCTCTGGCCCGGTTTTGCTCTCGTTTGCATTTTCTAAAGGACTGAATAATAAATCTGTTACCCAGCTCTTCTGTGGATCTCATTATTCCCCAATTTACAGGTGGGGAAACTGAGGCACAGAGGGCTTCCCAAAGTTACACAGCGGATCTGGGAAGAGAACCCAGGAGTCCTGCTTCCTAGTCGGGTCTCCTCCACTGGCCCATGCTAGTTAGTTTCACTTTTGATTCCATAATACCTGGCTCTCATGCTGTTGTGTTTGGGAAGCAAAAACCTGGATCCCGACAATGGGACCTTGAGCCGAAAATGTAATCCAAATAGCAAGCGTTTCTCTGAGCAGTTTCTGTAAAACGTAAAGACAAACAAAGTCCTTTGCAGTGTTGAACCTAACCTTTAAAGGGAAGCTGGCTGTTCCAGCCTGGCCCCAAACCACCGACAATCTCCTGGGCCTTCACAGAGCCCTGAGGGGGTCAGTCCACATGGGGCCCATTCCAGGATCACCGTTCTGCAACCAGCAGGGTCTCGGGTGTTGTAACAAAACCCAGAGGCAGTAGAGAGATCTCCCTCATTTAAAGACCAGATTAGCCACTTGCACCCAAGAAGAACCTAAAAATGAAATTGACAATGAGCAAAACTGAAAAGGGACTTCATATATATATATATAATAGTCCGAGCAGAGAGAGGCAGGAGGCAAACAGTCAGCCTCGATAGCAGAGAGAGCGAAAGAGCTTTGTAAAATATTCCTGGGCTTTTAATGAGCCAGAGTTTTGTTAATGGCACCAGTCCCTGTGCTGCATAAGTAACTTGACCCAGAAGGCTATCGCTGTCTCATTGTTTCCTTGTGCTCACCCCCGTCTGCCCACATTTGCTGGCTCCTGTCTGTGTAGATTGTCAGAGCGGGGCCTTGCCCCAAAGAGCTGTGTTATGGGTCTGGCAAGGACCCCGTTGTGCTCGGCGCTGTACGTTCTTATTAAGTGTGTTACGGTAGCACCTCGGAGCCCCAGTCGTTGACAAGGACCCCGTTATGCTCGGCACTGTACAATGACTGGGGCTCCTGGGTGCTAACGTAATACACTTAATAAATAATGCACAGCGCCCAGCACAGTGGGGTTCTGGGCCATGACAGGGGTGCCTAGGTCGTACTGTAATACCCCGTATAATGTGGCTAATTTTGTTAACTTCAAAAAGCCGGTGCCCGCTGTGCTGAAGGGGAGGAGGGTTTGCAGCAGCAAGGAGCCGCGGGCTGGGAGCAGCAGCCAGCCAAAGCCCAGGGCTTCTGCAAGTCCCCAGCGAAGCACTGGCGAGATCCTGGGCCTTCTAAGAGCTGCAGATCGGCCAGGGGCCGTCATCCGGGGGCTGATGTGCCGGCAAATTCAGACTGGGATACAATGTCTCCGTAGGGCGGGCGCTGAATGTCCTGGTGTCCAAGGCCAGCAGGGATCTCCAGGCCGACCTGCGGGGGAGCCCAGGCCGTTACATTCCCCCAGGACTGAGCCCAGTCACTTTCCAACCAATGCGTTTCAGGACTCACATTGCCCTAGCCCCATACTGCAGGGGAAGGGGACTCCCCACCCTCCCACCGTGCCCAAGGGCCCAGCCAGACTGAGCTGGGGGATCTGAGCAGCCAGGCTGGGCCGGGTTGGATCCTCTGTCACTCGGCATCAATAAGATGAGGCAGGACGTCATCCTAAGAGACCCAGGTGGCTCTAGCGGCCCCATGAGGAAGGGTGGGAATAGCGCCCCCCACTGCAGAAAGGGCTGGGGGAAATTCTGTGGCCTGTGTTTGTTTTGTATACTGGAAACAGCTGCATGGGCCCCCGGCCCTGATCGGGGAGGTGCCGGCTGTGCCAGGTGCTGTACGCGCCCCCGGCCCTGATCGGGGAGGTGCCGGCTGTGCCAGGTGCTGTACGCGCCCCCGGCCCTGATCGGGGAGGTGCTGGCTGTGCCAGGTGCTGTACGCGCCCCCGGCCGAGATCAAGGAGGTGCTGGCTGTGCCAGGTGCTGTACGCGCCCCCAACCCACGTTGGGGAGGCGCTGGCTGTGCCTGGTGCTGCAGGGGCCCCCGGCCCAGATCAGGGTGCGGGGGACATTGTGCAGGCTTTGCACAGGCAATCCCTGCCCCAGAGAGCTCCCAGTCTAAACTGATAAAGGGAGGATTCATCTCATCCCCATTTTATGGCATGAGGGAAACTGAGTCACGCAGCAATTGAGTGAGGTGCCATGGGGAGTCCATGTCAGCGCTGGGAATTGAATGCAGATCTCCTGGGTCCACCCTCCCTATCTCTGTGCTGTGGGCTGGGGGGGTCAGACTCGATGGTCATTCTCATCTGGCCTCGAAATCTACAAATCCTCGCTTGGTCAGGGTCAGGTGATTTTTTTTTTTTTTAAGCTGCCCCCCTCCCCTCCGGCTCCTGCTGTGTCTGCTCCCTGCTGCGCCGGGCATGGCGTGAGGCCCCGACTAGAGCGGCGGGCGTGTCTGGGCAGTGGTCCTGGCTGGCTGGCGCAGTCTCCCCCTCTTTGGGGAGCTGCGAGGTGATGGGTTTCCCTGCGCCGCACGGGAGCTGGGGGCCGGCGATCACGGGGTACTGGCGCTGCGAGGCGGGCGGTGCTGGGGGATGGCCGGTGAGAGGGGAGGCCATGTCTGGTTAATACAGGGGGGCGGGAAGGAATCGCGGTGTCTTTGTCTGCACATGAATAATTGACAGGCCGAGTTAATGCAGTCGATCCAACGCTCCTGTCTGCCGGGGCGTGAGGCTCGGCTCTCCGCTCCCCACAGCAGGGAGGGCGGCTGGCGGTTACTTTCCCACTGACTTCACTTGGCACAGAGTCCCTGAACCCCACCCCAGGGTGCCGAGGCTGTATCCACCCCCCGAGTCCAACCTCGCTCTCTGGCCCTCCCTCTATGGCTGCATGGCCCGTGGGGGGGCTGTGAAGCACTAGCTGTGTAGTGGGGGGTCGTTAGATCAGATCCGTTTGCCCCACCACCACCACCACCTGGCACTTCTCTTCCAGCTCCTGAGAACAGCTGCCAGCTTCCCTCAACCAGCGAGGAGCTCTGTGCCTGGTAAAGTGCGGGGAGGGGGGCACTACCCCCTGCTGGAACCCAGGACATGTCCAGAGTCAGCAAGGAAACAGAACTGAGCTCTGCTAGCCTGGCGGGGGGATGCCAGGCTGAGGGGGGGGCAGAGGGAGAATCCAAGGGGGCAGGGCAGCCAACTGGGGCTTGGGATGCTGCGGTTTGATTTCCCAGATCTGCCTCCCTGTGTGGTGTGTTGCTTAATTTGCCCCTCCCTGCCTCAGTTTCCCCCTCTATACATGGGGGTGACAGCAGATCCCTCCCTCTTGGGTGGGCGGAGATAATCCATTGATGGCTATGGGATGCCTGGCTAGAGGAGACTCCATGGGATTGGGGTGTGCCTAACTCCCTTGGGCTGTGTGGAAACCCCAGCCCTAATCCATTGGTGGCTGCATCTCAGGTGGCACTTGGTGCCCGTCCGAGCGGTGGGGCTTTGCTCTGGGGAAGGGCAGCACAGGGCGGAAACTGGCGCGGCGCTTTCAGCACCACCGGGGAAGCGCCCGGAGCAGACCCTGGGCGGGCAGCAGCAGCTCCTGGCA
The DNA here is from genome assembly GCF_965140235.1 of Caretta caretta. Taxonomy (NCBI): domain Eukaryota; kingdom Metazoa; phylum Chordata; order Testudines; family Cheloniidae; genus Caretta; species Caretta caretta. Next base: position 19,096,223 of record NC_134225.1, read on the forward strand.
TGTGTCGGGCATAGGGCAGGAGAGTCTATGTACGGCGCCTGGGGGCAGCAGACCCCACAGGTACCAGAGACCAGGTCTACCACTGGTGGGCTCCTCTCGGAACCTGCAGAGGGTGGAAACCAGCTCGAACCCGCAGTGGGTCAAGGAGCAGCAAATGGCTTAGTCCAGTAGCACCAGGCTGGGACTCCTGGGTTCTATTCCCTGCCGGCCATGGTACCGCCAGGCGTGTTTCCCGCTGGCCCTGGCCCCAGCACTGCCCAGCACCGTTGCTCGCAGTGGCGCTTCTGAGCGCGGCTGTTTGTTCCCTCTCTGCCACGTGCCACCAACTCAGCCTCTCCGTGGACTGCCTCATCCCCCGCTCCTGCCAGGGAGGGGCACAGGGAGCGTGGCACACCTGGGGCCTGACTCTTGCTCTTGTCTGTGCTGCTGTCAAATGGCACTTCCCCGCTGGCTGCAGGGAACGAGGGCAGAATCGGGTGCTTTGTTTGTCGGTAGGTCCTATGTAAATATGACAGTCCTTCCCCCCCCACCCCCTTTTTTTGTAACTGAATTCTGCGAAACCCAAACTCCTGCCTGGAATTGGGACATGATCAGCCCAGCCTGGCTGAGGACACGGCAGTGCCTGTCTTTCTCCCGCCAAGGGGGCCTCCCCGGCCCTTTAACTTCCTTGTGGGTGCTGCTGTCCCTTTAAACCCCCCCCCCCCGATCTTCTAGCCCCAGCCAGGCTGAACTGCTGCAGCTGCAAAGCCATGCAGGCCAGGGTGTTGGCACCCAGCCGCCTGGGGGCACCTGGAGCCTCGGATGGCTCTGGCAGCAAGGGTGCCCACTGGCCATGAGTCCATGCCCCGGCCCTTGGCCCCAGAGCTGGGCACGGTGACCCGGGGAGGCTTTGGCTGTTGTCGTGCTCCAGGCTGGCTCTAGGCCAGGTCCCGTTCAAGGCCGCAGACCTGATGCTCAGATCCCCCCCGGTCCCATGGGACTGGCCTCAGCCCACAGTGGAGCTACTGTAGGAGCCGATGGAACTGCCTGCCACAAGGAGACTGGGGGAGGTGGTCCCAGACGACGGAACCCCTCGCCGCTAGGAGACTGGGGCTCAGCCCACGGTGATCGGGGCTGCAGATAAACCCTCGGCTCTGTGATCAAACTTCCCTTCTTCCTGGAGACCAGCAAAATCAAAACACTGTCGTTAACAACTCCAGCTCGTTCTCTGACAGGCTGCGAAATGGGGCCGTGGGGGTGGGGAGGAATTTCTATTTTTAATACATTGGAGGTCATCCCAGAATCCCTCAGTGATTTGGGGGGGTAATTACCTGGAGAGAGGTTGCTAATTGGTGGGGTTATGGCAGCACTTAGACCTAGAGAAGCACAGACGTCCTGCCTCAGAGAGCTTCTGTTCTCAATAGACCCATGGTGGGAGGGGAAACTGAGGCATGCAGGGCGAAGCGACTTGCCCACAGTCACCCAGCAGGGCAGTGGCAGAGCCAGGAATGGAACCCAGGCATCCTGTGTCTCAGCCTGTTGGAGCGTGAGAAAATCCAATCTGTCCTGTTCTGGCTGAGGAGTATGTGTGTGTGTGGGGGCTTAACGTGCCAGTCAAGGATCACGCTAAAGGGGATGCTAGCTTGCCAGGGACAGGGTGAGGCCCAGCTAGATCGGGGTGGCTCTTGCAGTCGGGATGCAATGCAGGGGGTGCAAAAGATGGGGCTGCTTCCCCAAAGGAGGGGCAATGCCTCTGCCAGTCCCTCCGCTGGCCCCCTGCTGACCCTCAGCTCTGCCTGCCTTGCGGAGGGGCTTCCGGGCCTTCTCCCCTGCCCCTCGGTGCCGCCAGGGCAGAGGTTGGACCTGGCGTGGTTGCATTTCACACCAGAAGTGTAACTGGCCCCGTGAGCCACCAGGGAATCGAGCCCAGGGGCTCCCCACCACCAAGATCAGGTCCTTACAGCCTCTGCCTCTCTCCCCTCCGGACACTTGCTCTCCTTGGTCTGCCCATAGGGGAAATTGAGGCAAGGCTGGGGCAGCAGGGTGCCTGGAGCACTGGGGACCTGGGATATGGAGAATTGACCTGGAGATCCCTAGCAATCTGAGGGCATGTGCAAAGCGAGACCAGGCCAAGACCCTGGCTCTGGGGTGGCCAAGGAGTGGGGGGGAGGGGGATCTCTGTAAGATCCACCCCCCCCTAGTTTGGCGTCTCGTTTCCCGGCACTGATTTGAATCTCACCAGAGTTTTTGGCCTTCTCGGTCCCAAAGGGGCAGGTGCTTGGCACTTCCTGCTTTCCTAGCTTGGGGCTCCCTGGTCAGTCCTGGGAAAGCACCCCCAGCCCGGGGCAGCCCTGTTCCTCTCCCACCTTGGCCCAGCTCCGCCTCCCCCAATTGCTCAGCCGCTTCTGCAGCTGTGGGCCCTTCCTACCTGCTGGGGGCGACGTGCTGTCAAAGCGGGGTGCCGGTTGACCTCCTCCCAGTGCCCCCCTGGGCCAGGGCGCCCCAGCCTCTTGCATAGCAGGGCAGAGGGGGGCTGCATCCTAATGGGGGTGTCTCCTGGGGGCCCCAACTACCCTGGCTGTGTAAGATCCTTGTGGAATCTGAGTGTTGGAAGGAAGTGTTCAAACCTCCCCCCCGGCCAGGACTCCTGGGTTCTGCAGAGCATTCTCCATCCCCCCATCCCGGACTCCTGGGTTCTGACCTGCCGAGCAGGGGTGCTGGAGGCGGAAGCCATGGATTGGGGTTGTTATCATCACTTCAAGCCAGGGGGTGCTGCAGCCCCCCAGCACCCCTAGTTCCAGCACCTCTGGTTCCAAGTGCAGCTCTAGCATTTTGAGTCTGGCCTCTTGCTTCCAGGCCGTGATCTGCAGAGTCACGGCCAGGCTTAGCCCCCGACCCGCAGTGCAGCCAGCATGGGCGGGAGGGGCAGGATCCTTCCTCCCGCCCTGACCCAGTTGGCGCCCCACAGCCCCGTTTCCCCCCCGCCCAATCACTTTCCCACCACTCTCGCTCCCAAGGCTTTGTCCTTTAACGAACACGATTTGCTCCGGCCCCCTCTGAATAAACCTGCCCAGGCGCCCCTCCCCCAGCCCGGGCCCCCAGCTCTCAGACCTGCCAGGGAAGCCGGGTGGGCTGCTGGCAGGAGGCCTGGGTGTTGCCATCGCTCCTTGCTGTAGCCCTTGCTCTTGGCACTAGCCCAGCCCTGGACGCCCCTCTAGCTCTTCCGGTGCCCCTCAGTCCCGACCCGCAGCCCCTGCTAGCCCAGCCCTGGGCTCCCCTCAGTCCTGACCTGCGGGGCATGGCCAGTGCCCTCCATGCCCCCTCCATGCCAGGCATGCCAGTTTGCACCACTGCAGGCTGCACCGTGGGCCTGGCACCAAGGCCAAAGGCCCAGCGTAGGTGCAGTCAGGGGCAGTTTGCTCTGCTGGGGGTGGGCCCTATCCAGCCCATCCCCCTTGATAGCAGCCTCCAGCCAATCCCACTGCCCTGTATGGACTGGGGGCGTGTTTTTGCCCTCGGGGGCCCCATCAGCGCCCCTGAAAGGTGCCAGCTCTACCCAGTGATCCTGCTGCTCTGGGCACGCTGGGGCGCACCCACAGATGCCATGGGCAGGGTGATTGGCTGCCTGATCAGAGCTGTGACCCCCAGCAGGTCCTGCTGCCCCCCTTCCCATGACTCCGGGTGCAGAGCCGCCATGGGTGGGTGTGGGGGACACACAACCTGCCCTGCAGGATGCAATCTACCCTTCCTCACTCAGGGAGAGCAGACCCTGGGGCCAGAAACCAACATGCAGGGAGGACAGTGCGGGGGGAGGGACTCAAACAGCTCCCCCCCACACGCACTTTGGGCTGGGGGAGCCGCTGGGGCCCCCCCTCAGCGCCCACAGTCTGGCCTATACCTGAAAGGCCCAGCTGGATGCTAACCAGGGGGGTCTCCCCAACCTGGCCCCCAACCCACAGGGCAGCAGCCCAATGAGTGGCTGGCGAGGGGCATGGGCTGCACATGTAACCCAGCCTGTGGACAGCTGGACCTGGCCCCCCCCATGCTATGGGGCACTAAGCCCTGGGCTCAGTGTCCTGTGGAGAACCACCTCCCCACGAAGAGACCGGAGGTCTCCTCCTTTGCCAGGCTGCCCAGTGCCTTCTACAGTCGCCTCTTTGGGTCTGGCTGCCCCCCACCCCATAATGGGTCCTGGGGGCCCAGGGAGCTGCTCCTCCTCCCACCCCATCTCCCTGCTCTGGGATCAAGCTTGGGGTCCCCCCCTTCTGTCGTGCTCAACTAGCTGTGGGGGGGGAACCCCACTGGGATGCCCCCCACATCTAGCCCTGGGGGATTATAGGATTAGCTCCCTGGCTCCAGATCTGTCTGTTTTCCAACTGTTTTTTCCACTCTGGATTTACCCTGAGCAAATCCCCGCCCCCAGCAATTCCCCCGCCTGCAGCTTTAACCCCTCGTCCCCCCAAATCCCCCTCCCCCGCCTGCAGCTTTAACCCCTCGTCCCTCCCAAATCCCCCTCCCCCGCCTGCAGCTTTAACCCCCTCGTCCCCCCCATCCCCTTCCCCTGCCTGCGGCTTTAACCCTTGTCCCCCCAAATCCCCCTCCCCCACCTGCGGCTTTAACCCCTCAGCTCCTCCAAATCCCCCCCACCTGCGGCTTTTAGCCCTCATCCCCCCCAATCCTCCCGCCTTCAGCTTTATCCCCTCATCCTCCCCCACCCCCTGCCTGTGGCTTTAACCCTCGGCCCCCCCCAGTCCCCCTCCCCTGCCTGTGGCTTTGACCTATCATCCCCCAGGGCAGCGCCGGCCCGTGGCAGAGAGTGACACCCAGGATCAGCCAGGCAACTTCCACCCCTGCCTCTATGGGGCAGACCAGAGCCCCATCCTCCGCTGGGGCAAGGGTCCGCTTGGCGCTTGCCATGGGTTGGGCACTCAAGGAGCTGTGGCATGGAAAGGGGAAGTGGCAGAGCTGGGAAGTCTCCCCACGCAGAGCTGCGGGGAGAACCCAGGAGTCCGGGCTCCCAGCCCCCCCGCCCCGCTCTAACCCCTCTCGGCCTGCCCTGGCCTAGATACAAAGTGCTGTCCCCTTCCAAGCTGCCTGCTTCGCTCCTGCAGCTGCTGCCTCGTTTCCTGCTCGGAGCTTTCTGTTGCTGGCACTTCATCCAGGCCGCGAAGGGTTAAGTCAGCCGAGCCTGGGATTTCCCATTCAACCGGAGCTGGGGGCGGGCAGCTAGGTGTGGGGGGGCAGCTGGGCTGGAGTGGGGTGCAGGGGGCCGGGGCCTTGTGCACCCAGCCTCGAAATGAGGGGCGCAGGCCCCAGCCCCGAGCGGGGCCAGGGTGCCGCCCGTCCCTGGGAGCTGTGTGGGTGCGGCCCGCGGCCAGCCCTGGAGCGTGGGGACAGGAGTGCTGGCAGGCAGGGCCGGTTCTTCCACTCCGGCTGGCTGCCTCCCACCCGGCTCGATTCCTTTTCCTGCTCCCGGCCCCCAGCTGCCCCACCCCAGAAGAGGCTGCCTTCCAGGGGCAGGTGCATCCCCACGGGTGGGGAGCTGCACCTCCCCAGCGCCTGGGATCAGCCTCCTCCTTCCTGAGCACCTGGGTTAGGGGGGCTGTGTCTGAGCTCTGCTCCCCTGGGCTAGTTGGGTGGGGCGGGCAGTCCCCCTGTGGCACCCCAGGAGCGAGCCCTTTCCTGGCTGGGGCACGCAATGGGGGTGAGCAGTTAGCCGGGGTCAGGGCACTAAGGGGGCAGCCTAGGGCACAGACTTGGGGTGGGGGGGGACACTCCTATTCTGAGTTTGGAGGTGCAGCCTCATCTCCCAGCCTAGCGGTGCCCCACAGCGCATGGGCAGCGGCCCAGAGAAGAGCACAAGGCTCCCAGTTCTTATCCCATCCAAGGCAGGTCTCGTCCCCACCACTCTGTGCCTCAGTTTCCCCCTCTAACACAGGAGGAAACTCAGCCCCCACCTCCCGGCCCAGCGAGCCAGGCCTGGCGCCACCCACACCAGACAAGGCGGAGGGGAAGGGGTTAAGAGGCTCCGGGTGCCGGCTCAGCACAGTGGCTCCGCCCAGGTGCCAGGCCCCAGCAGATGCTGGCCAGGCCCCAAGGCCGGTTCCCACGTTGGTCATTCAGAACTCCCTGCCTGCTCCCCGCCCCACTGCTGACCCAGTGCCATGGGAGTCACACGCCCCACTCCTCCCTCCCAGCTGCTTCACCCCCTCCAGAGTTCGGGGTCTGCAGCGTCCGGGGGGGTCTCTGGGCCATAGAGAGTCGTACGGGTTAGAGCACAGGCAAAGTGGAGGCTGTAGAGTGGGCATGCAGTGGGGACTAGTGGTTAGAGCAGGGCAGGGGGGTGCTGGGAGCCAGGATGGCTGGGTCCTATCCCCACTTCTGGGTGGGGAGTGGGGACTAGTGGTTAGAGTGGGAGAACCTGGGGGCCAGGACTCCTGGGTTCTACCCCAGCTCGGGGCGGGCAGTGATGTCCAGTAATAAGCCACTTCACCTTGGTGCCTCAGTTTCCTTCCCATCTATATGATAGATTTAGCAGCTGCCACCTCCCACGGGGATTGCACAGTTAACTGCGCCCATCCCGTCAGAGGTACTGGGGTGCGGCCCAGCGACCAGAGTCCCTGTCCCAGTGCTCCAGCCCAGGGGTGGGACTCGTCGCCCAAAGCCACGCAGGCAGGTGGGATGGTGCCTGGCTGATGGGGGCTGGAAAAGAGGGGGGATCTAAGCCAGAGTGGGGGGACGGTGCTCACCTCGGTCCTACAGCGGCCCCTGAGGATGCCAAACCCCGGTATGAAAATCCCCACTAGGCTGTGCTTCCCCCAGGGTCAGGGCCAGCCACTCCAGGAGCCAGGGGCTGTCAGCATCGGGGGTGGGGCGGGCGTTGCTGAGCCAGCGCCCAGGTGGAGAGCTGCCTCCGTCTGCCCCCGCTTCCCTTGGGGGAGCCCCTGCACCAAGACTCCTCTCTCTGTCCTGTTCCATCCCACAATCCTTTGCTCCCCACGTGCTGGCTCTCCAAAGGAGGGGCCGACGCTAGGGTTTAGCTCTTGCCGGAGTATCTGGGTGCCTCCCGCTGCAGCAGACGGAGCTGCACAGCCTAGAGCCCCTGTACAGATGGGGAAACTGAGGCACAGAGCAAGGAAGTGACTTGGCCAAAGCTGCACAGGGAGGCAGGGACTCAAACCCAGGTCGCCCTGGCCCCAGGCCAATGCTCTCCACCAGACTTCCTCAGTGCCATCCCAGAATCCTTTGCTCCAAGGTTTTGTTAAGAAGGCACCGCTGAACCAGGGCTCTGGCTTAAAGAAGTTGCTCCTAGCATTCTAGTGTTATTAGGTGTATTACGGTAGTGTATAGAGACCCCCACAGAGATTGGGGCCTGTCACTCTGGGCACTGCACAGACTCCTCCCCTCCCCCCCAGACTGAGATCAGGGCCCCTGTTGCACTGGGCACTGCACAGACCTCTCCCCTCCCCTCCCCCCAAACTGAGATCAAGGGCCTCCTTGTGCCAGGCGCTGCACAGACCCCTCCCCTGCACAGGCCCCTCCCCCCCAGAGTGAGATGGGGGCTCCCGTGGTGATGGATGCTGCACAGACCCCTCCCCTCCCCTCCCTCCCAGAGTGAGATCAAGGGCCCCCTCGTGCCAGCCGCTGCACAGACCCCTCTCCTCCCCCGCAGTCTGAGATTGGGGCTCCCGTCGCGCTGGGCACTGCAAAGACCCCTCCTCTCCCCCCCAATGAGACCCCGCTGGCCCAGGTGAGCCTGGAAGAGAGAGGGGAAACCAGGGTCAGCGCATCACCATGCGGTGGGGGGACCAATTTGATTTACAATGGATCAGGGGCAGTCCCCTCCTATGGAGACATTGGCCCAATGATTCAGGCACTACCCTGGGATATGGGAGATCTGGGTTCAAGTCCCTCTGCCACAAACTCCTTGGGTGAGCCAGCTGCTCTGTGCCTCAGTTTCCCCCATTTGTACAAGGGGGATAAAAGCCCTGCCTTGGGGGGGTGTCGGAGGATAAACATCACAGGTTGTGAGGCACCCGTATGCTCTGGGGCTGAGGGCCAGGGCGATGCCTCAGACAGACCCTGCATGCCCCAGTTGACCCTTTCCTGAGGCAGGGAGACCCAGACAGGTCCCCAGAACTTGGCGGGGGGGGACACACCCAGCCAGGACCCTGGAGTCAGTTACTCCAGCCCTGGAGCCCCAGGCCTCCCCCTGCTGGAGTCTGGATTCCCATGGATCCATTCCAGCCTGTAGGGAGGAGGACCCCCCCACACACACATACATACACGGCCCCTACCTCTCCCAGAGCTTCTCGGCCCTTGCGCTGACTCGATTTCTGTCTTGGCAGCAGCCCCTTAATGAAAAGGGCCTTGAGAAATGATCAGGTTAGCCTTGGCCGGCGCTGGTGATTGAGGGAGGGCAGCGGGCAGCGGGCAGGATGCCTGCGGCTCCCAGGACTGGCTTATGCTAGGGGGTGATGGGTGGGGGAGAGGGCCCTGGAGCTGGGGACTGGCTGGCTGGGCGAGCGTTCCCGGAGCGGGGACGTGATGGATCCTGGGTTGGGGAGAGGGTCTCTTAGCCCTGCAGGCTCCAGTGCCTTGTGGATCTCTGTGTGTGGGGGGCTACGACCCCTCTTAGCACCCCACTCCATGCACCCCCCCTCACTCCCTTGGAGGAGGAGAAAGAAGTCAGTCTCCCTTCACGCTTCAGCCAGTCAGTGCTTTTATTTATATTATGCTGCCACCGAGATGTTACTGAGACCGCTACCCCCATCCCCACTCCCCCCAGGCCGGGAGCTGCAGGGACCCTGCATCAGAGACAGTCTCTACCTCAAAGAGGGTCCAGTCCTCGTAGACAAAGGCAGGCTCCTTTGCCCTGGTTCCTGCGTCACGTGGCCACGCTGAGCCGGGAATCGAACCCAGATTCCCCGGCCTTGACCCGCCAGCCCCTCCTTTCTCGAGCGTCGCCAGCCTGCTCCCGGACACCCGGAACAGCTGTTGCCTTGTCACATGGTAGCTCCAGCCTTTGGCAGAGGGGAGCCGGGGTTGCTGCAGCTGTCGTCCATGCCAGTGCTGCCCCCCACTTGCTCCCAGCACTCCTGATCCCCCCAAACTCCCGACCAGCCCCGGGCACATGCCAGGGGGGTCCCTAGCCGAGATCCCGTCTCTCCCATCTGGCCTGGATTCTAAGAGAGTCTGGTACTAAACCCCTTCCCAAGACCTCTCAGCCTCGCCCGCTTGCATCGGGGCGGGGGCGTCACAGGAACGGGCTTGTGGGTCGCACTAGCAGATCAGTCTCTCTGCCCCCGGGGGGGTGGTTCATTTGCACCAGTGCACGCTGGCAATAGTCATACAAAGGATGATACTCTCCAGCTCGGCTGGTCTGTAGAGCTCAGAGCACTTTCCAAAGCATCATTTGAAATCGAGGCACAGGGGGGCGACTTGTCCAAGGTCACCCAGTGGCCTGGCCAGAAACTGAGTCCCGGGGCAGCGATCTGACCACTAGGCCACACTGGGACTTGTGAATTCCCTTTGCACTGGTGAAGACTGCCCCTGTTCTGTCAAGGGGCCCTCCGCACGCTCTGCCACAACACCATGAGACTCTGCACGCTGGCTCTTTAAATCACGTCCCAAATCCCCCACGAGCCAGTGCCAGGGCTGGGCCCTGGGAAGGAAGCTGCTGCCCACCCCGGGGACTCCTGTTAAAGGCAACCTGCAGCTGGGGGCCGGTGGGCTGCCGAGAAGGGCTGCGGGGAGCCGATCTGAGCGGAGGAGAGGACGGAGTGGGCTGGCATGCTGGCTGAGCAGGGATCTGCTTGTGCCCTAGAAATACGCCGGGCAGAGGGGTGAGGGGGTGACACCTGGTGAGGCAACTAGTGAAGCCGAAGGACAACGTTGGCCCAGGAACAACTGGGGATAAACAGGCCAGGGACAGATTTGGGATGGAAATTGGGAGGTTCCTGCCTGCTAGGGAGGGAGGGTCTGGAGCTGCCTGGCCTGAGCAATGGGGGCAGCAGAGCGAGGCGGGGAGGTTTCTGCCAGGCTGGCTGGGGGAGGAGGGCTGAGCTCCGTGCCCCAGGAGGCACCTGGAAGGAGAAATCACAGTGATGTCTCCCGAGGCTGGGCTAGGTGCCCTAAAGGGTCAAATCCCAGTGCGCTGGCCCTGCTGCAGTGAATCCATGGGGCTGCTGGACGCACTGGCCCAGCTGCGGCTCCGTCAGCCTCCTGCACGGACACACTTGGGGGGATCCTGGACTGACCCCAGCCCAGCCCTCGTGGGGCTCTGCAGAGCCATGTTCGGGCCAGTCTAACCCCTGCTCCGGTTCAGTTTGGTGGCAGGTGGGGCGGGGGGGCGCAACCCCATTGAACGGGGCTGCGGCTGGGGCTGCGATTTCTAGAACTCGTTTTCTGGCTCTCAGAGGTTCTGGGGGAGGAGGGGTGGCGGATGCTGGAGTGCCCCCACGTGGGGCCGTGATGGGCCACGGGTCCCTCGCAGAGCCCCAAGCCATACCCCGGCTGCCTTGTGCCACAGCGGGGCCCTCAGAGCAGGCATGCTGTAGACCCCCTAGATCAGGCCAGGACCCTGCCGAGCTGGGGCAGGTCGCCCAGGCCGGCCGTGGAGCTGGGAGGCATTCAGATCTTGCCGTCCCCCAGCTGAGTCTGCAGCTCTCTGGAGCTGGGGGTGGCAGCCCAGAGCCTGAATCTGTCACTGGGCGTGGGGGAAGGGAGAGCTCAGTGGTTTGAGCATTGGCCTGCTAAATCCAGGGTTGTGAGTTCAATCCTTGAGGGGGCCATTTATAGGGGATCTGGGGCAGAAACTGGGGATTGGTTCCGCTTTGAGCAGGGGGTTGGACTAGATGACCTCCTGAGGTCCCTTCCAACCCGGATATTCTATGATCTACGAGGGACGGTCGCTCCTGTCGGCCTCAACCAAAGCCAGCCAGGTCTGCTGGGTGCTACACACTCCCTGACTGGGATCAGGGCCCCTGCAGCATCCAGTGTGACAGGAGCCCCCTTGTCGGTCAGGGCAGGGGAGGGGAGGAGTCTGCAGCACCCGGCACAATGGGGGCCCTGATCTCAGTGTAGGGGGGAGGGGTCTATGCAGTGCCTGGCACGACGGGGGGGGCCCCAATCCCAGAATGGGGGGGCGGGGAGGGGCCTGTGCAGTGCCTGTCACGACAGGGGCCCTGATCTCAGTCTGGGGGGAGGGGAGGGGCCTGTGCAGCGCCCAGGATCTATTTTCCCAGCAGCACTAATTCAGATGAATTTCCCCTCCAAGCTTGCCAAGTGCCGGCTCTCTCAGCTCGGGGAGTCGCCTTCCCGCCCCCGCCCCCGCCTCTCCTCTCTGCCAGGGCAGCGCCCCCACCCGCCCCCACCCGCCCCCGCGCCATCGGGGCTCTGGCTCTGAGCCCCGTGGTGCCGGCGGCCAGGGAGGGTGAATGGCTGCTTTGTGCTGCTCGAGGCTCAGCTGTCTGGAGACGCTGACGGGGGAACTGGGGGCGGTGCGATGGGAGCGGGTGTCCAGGGGATTGGCCCAGCAGCGGCCAGGGGCCAGTAACCCCCTGTCAGCGAGACCGAGTGCACCGGGACTATGGGCCCGGGAGGGGGTGAATTACAGACACGGCCCCATGCGCTCTGGCTGGAAACGGGCACCTGTTGACTTCAGTGCCGGGCAGGTCTCATGGGCGCAAGGCACTCCGGGCTCGCTCTGCCTGGCATGGCCCGACCAACGGGCACTGGGGTCAGTGATAGCACTGGGCAGCCCACACCCCGCGGCTGCATGCCACCACTCACTGGGTGCTGCCAGAGCTGGGGGAAATGGGGGGACTGAATGAGAGGAAGGGTGGCCCAGTCGTGAGAGCACAAGAGACCCGGGAGACCTGGGTTCAAGTCCTGGCTCTGCTACAGACTCCTGGAGTGACCTCCGACATGTCCCTCAGCCAGTCTGTGCTTCAGTTTCCCCCTCTGTACAATGGGGATAAGAGCCCCACCCTGGCCCACAGGGAGTGTGAGGATAAATACAGTGAGGAGCCCAGATGCCATGGTGAAGGGAGCTCTGTAATGACCCTAGATCCTGCTCTGCTCGCTTAGGGCACCAACCCGCATTACAGGTCTTACTGGGCTTTAATTTTTTTCGTGGTGGCCCTGTGGGGGGAGCCAGAACACCTGGGTTCCATCCATCCCCAGCTCTGGAGGGGAGTGGGGTCTAGTGGTTAGAGCAGGAGGGAGCGGGGAATCAGGACTCTTGGGTTCCGTTCCCTGCTGTGTCCCTGGTTCCCAGTACAACTTCAGGCCAATTTCTCTGTGCCTCAGCTTCCTCCCCTGAGTGCGGAGATCATAAAGCCCAACCCCAGGGGTGCTTGTGGAGCTCAGTCGAGGGCTGTAAAGGGCTGTGGGAGCCCGTGCCCGGGACAGAGCGATTTGGGAGCCGTCGCCCTGCGTGTGAGCTGAGGGCAGGGGGGTGAAAGTAGCTGGTCTGGGAGCCTCCAGCACAGGCCACGGGGCTGCAGGGGTAGCATTGGAGGGAGACATGGGGCTCTGGGGCAGCAGCCAAAGCCGCTTGGGATCCCAGGGTGGGAAATGCTGTGCTTGACAGATGGCCAGTTGGCTGCTTTCTGCTCCGTTCAGCCTGGTAAACCAGGGCCGTGCTATTAGGTGTATTATGATAGCACCTAGATGCCCCAGCTGAAACCAGGCCCCCATTGTGCCAGGTGCTGCCTGGACCCAAGGAGAGGCAGGCCATGCCCTGGAGCACTCAGAGTGAATAGACCAAAGGTGGAAAAGGAAACTGAGGCACAGAGCTGCAAGGGCATTTGCCTGTGGTCACCCAGCAGTGGATAGAACCCAGGAGTCCTGATTCCTAACCGCTCCCTGCCAACCGACTAGACCCCCCTCCCCTCCCCTCCCTTCCCCTCCCCTCGCCGGGGATGGAACCCAGGAGTCCTGGTTCCTAACCGCTCCCCGCCAACCCACTAGACCCCCCCTCCCCTCCCTGAGCCGGGGATAGAACCCAGGAGTCCTGGTTCCTAACCGCTCCCCGCCAACCCACTAGACCCCCCTCCCCTCCCTGAGCCGGGGATAGAACCCAGGAGTCCTGCGCCCTCACTCCAGCACCTCAGCCCTGGCCTTACAGCACATTTTCTCCATTCCCCCTGTCTCAGCCCTCGTGGCCTGTAAGACAGTAACAGCTACTGCCTTGGGGGCAGGCACGTCCCTAACTGTGTGGGGGACCCCGGTCCTGCTGAGCTGGGGGCCCATCTAGCTGGGTCTCCTGGCAGCAGCAGCTGCTGCAAAGGAGGGGGCAGGCACCATGCGGGCAGGGGACAGCTGCCCCCCACCCCCGGGAGATTGGGGGGAGGACGGGGGTTCAAACCCAGATCCCAGCCCTGACAATCCCCCTGGAGCCGCAGCTGCCGAGGGAAGGTTGACCAGCGGGGTGTCCCTGCAGGGGTCTGGGCTTGGTGCTTGGTGTGACGCAGCAGGGACGGGGGAGTGTTGACCTGGGACTGTGGCAGGGGAGTTTCATTGGGGATGGGAGACCTGAGAGCCTGTCCCCTGAGCCAGGACGGGGAAGGGGGAGGTAACACCTCTGCCCGGGAAACTGGACAAAGGCTGCAGGAGAGAGCCAGCTGGGGGGGTGGCGGGGTTTGGTTTCAGTTTGGGACTGGGTGGTGGAACGCAGGGAACCCCAGGGCTGGGGTCTAAGCTCCCTCCCCCCCAGAAGGACTTGACTGAGGGGTCCTGGTTGTACCCACAAGCTCTGTTTTGGACTGTGTTCCTATTGTCCAATAAACCTTCTGTTTTACTGGCTGGCTGAGAGTCACGGTGAATCCCAGGAAGAGGGGTGCAGGGCCCGGACTCCCGCACACTTCGTGACACTTGGCGTGTCCGGCTGGGGCCTTCCAAGTGCAGTTTCCAGGCTGGATCCTCAGCAGCGAGAGGCCCAGTGACGTGGGCAGCAGCGCAGCCGGGGCGAGTGGGCACCGGCTGGGGGTCGAGCTCCAGAGTAAGCAGGGCACTGGGTGCTTGTGGGCTTTGGAGAAGCCAGTTCTGGTGTGAGCTGGGCAAGCCAGGATGCTGGGTGTGAAGCCAGATTAGCTGTACTGTTTCTTTAAATAACGTTAAAGGCGCCAGCGGGGGTGGGGAAAGGAGCCATGGGGTCAAGATGTCACATTGGTGGGGCAAGCTCTAAAATCTGAAATAGCAAACGGGTCACCCCGTTGATGGCTGCTGGGCGTGAGCAGGGTCTGTGGACATGGGTGAGGGTTTGCAATTGGAGCATGGTTATGCCGGCATCACCAGGGGGCGCTGTTACACAGCCTGACATGCTCTTCGTGTGCGAGCGAGTGTTCAGTCTCTGTAGACTTGCTGCTGGTGGCATTGACCTGCCCACGCTTCGTAGGGGAGCTGCTGCAAGCAGCAAGGGAGTTTGCTCCCAGCCTGGGTCTCCCCAGCGAGAGCCAGTGCTTGGGGCAGAGTCACTCCCTGGGCACCAGACGTGGGTGCAGGGCTGAGATCCACGGTTGCCCTGCATGCTGTTGTGCCCACCTCTGCCCCAGGACTGGGGCAGGGACAATAAACTAGTTGAACTGAGGGACTCCCCAGGCACTGCACCATCGATTCCTCCCCCAAGAGGAAACCTCCCTGTAGGGCCCGGCCCCCTGCTGCAGCTCAGCGGAGGGGGTGACAACACTTAACCCTTCCCCAGTGCGTTAGCACTGCCCAGATGTGAGCCAGTTATCAACTCTGCCGGCAGGAAGCAAGGTCTGTATCATTCTCACCATTGTTCTGATGGGGAAACTGAGGCACGGAGAGGCAGTGACTTGCCCCAGGTCACCCAGCGGCAGAGCCGGGACTGGAGCCCGGGGCCCTCCCTATTGAGTTCCCTGCTTCTCAGGAGCAATTAGAATCATGGAATATCAGGGTTGGAAGGGACCTCAGGAGATCATCTAGTCCAACCCCCTGCTCAAAGGAGGACCAATCCCCAATTTTTGCCCCAGATCCCTAAATGGCCCTCTCAAGGATTGAAGTCACAACCCTGGGTTTAGCAGGCCAGTGCTCAAACCACTGAGTTATCCCTCTCCCCACTGAGTTATCCCTCCTTTTGAATCCGAGCCAGGCGGTGCTGTCAGCTCCATGTTGGCTGCTATTGTAGAATCACTCTGGATATTCCCGACCCCCGGCCTCGCAGCTCCCTCGGGAAACCCCCCAGCGCTGTGACTAGCAGACCAGGGGCCGATGGGGGGAGTTAGGGTGGAAGGTGCATTGGGCAGCTGATGGCTGGAGAAGATGCGCTGGGTGGGCTTCTCGAAGGACGAGGTGTCTGCTGAAGGGAACCAGATCACCAGGCTGCCGGGTTTCCTGCCAGCCGCTCCGGGCATGGGGCCGGGGATCCAGCCAGCCAAGGACAGGGACGGGTCCTCCTAGCCAGTAGCTCGTTTTTTCACTCCTTTTAAAGGGCTGCGTCACTCCGGTCACGGGCTGAGCCGGCCTCTGTCCGTCCCGGAGATCGTAGCCTGAACTCCCAGAGCGAGCTCTCATCTTGGGGGCTTGGCTCCCCATTCCCTGGCCAAGCCCAGCGAGGGGGAGGGAGCCAAGCAGCCAAGCAGGACCCAGGGGCTGGGGGATTCCCTGCTGCAAGCCGAGGGATGTATTTCTCCCCTAGCATGGCATTGGGGTCAGCACTGACTGCGAGGGAAGAGCGCTCTTGCTGAGACCCCCACCCTGCTTCCTGCAGCACAGCGCCCCCTAGCGCTGCTCTGGAGCTAGCATTGACTGCAGGGGAGAGCGCCCCCTGCTGAGCCCCCCTGCTCCCTGCAGGACAGCACCCCCTAGCTCTGCACCAAGCCAGCACTGCCTGCTGGGGAGCTCGAGTGAGTCAGCCGCTCTCGTTTCCTGCAGCCGGAGATCTCCTGACGAGGCACTGACCCTGTGATCTGGCCACATGCCAGCGCTGGGTGGAGCTGCCCAGCCAGCGCCCTGGGACACTCGGGTGCCGTTCCCAGGGAGTTCCATCCCCTTCCCCTTGCGCAGTGATGGAGCAGCGCAGAGGGGGGTGGCCTCTTGCTCCCGCTCACCCCTGACAGCCAGGGGCTGGCCCCGGTACAGGCTGCTGGCCCCGGGCCTGCTGGCCTTTCCAGGAGCTGCCGGGATTTGAGAGAGACTCCAGCCTCTTCCTGTGACTCACTGCAGCCTGGTCTGTGCTGGGATTCGTCTCACATGGTGACCCCCTCACCCCCCGCCATGCAGACCCCGGGTGCAGAGAGGAAGAGCTGCTGTTTGCACCCGTGCAGCTGGCCCCTTGCCTCGAGGCAGACCCCGGCTTTGTCAGCTAGTGTGTGGGGGTTGCAACTGGGGCCAATCCCCGGGACAGAAGGGCCCCCGCCCCCACTTGACTGGTGCTGAGTCTCCGCAGTAACAGGGACTGCTGCAGCTGTTTGGGCCGTGTGCCGGGACCTGGCCTGGCCTTGGCTAAGCAGCTTTGGCCTGGGTCCAGCGCTGGATGGGAGACCTCAAACCAATGGTTAGGGAGAGGCTCTCTCCAGTCGAGTCTGTTGGCCCCCCTATGACACGAGGGGGCGCTGCAGGGTGGGGGTTCAGCAGGGGATGCTTTCTCGCCTTCCAGTCTGTGCTGGCCCCAATGTCCCCACGTGGCACTAGGGGGTGCTGTGGGGTGGGGTGCTCAATAGGGGGTGGCACTAGGGGGCGCTGTGCTGCAGGGAATGAGGGGGGAGGGGTTCAAGTCACCCAGCAGAGCCGGGGATGGAACCCAGGTGTCCTGTGTTCCTGCCCAGTGCTGAGCCTGTGTCGCACTGGGGCCCGTCTGTAGCTCCGGGGTGGGGACAGGGCAGCCGGGCTCTTGTGCAGCAAGGTGCGGCCAGCTGGGGTGGGCACCAGGCCTAGCCTGGCTGCACTGATCTGCCGAGTTACCCAATCTGACCCCCCCCCACACGCCTGTTCAACGGCTCGGGGGGCACGTGGGGAGCAGCCACCTCGACAGCTGCTCGCAGAGAGCCAGAAAAGGGAAAGGAGCCGCCCCCCCCCCCCCCATGCTCTGGGTCCCATCCCCGCTCTGAGTCGGTGGACAGGAGGAAGCTGGCTGCCCGGGGCCTGTGCAGGGCTAGTGGGTCTCTAGTACAGAGTTAATCAGGGTGAAGGGAGAGTGCACCCCCCCAGCCGCCTCTGGGGTGGGACATGGGGCTGTCTATACAGGGATCCCTCACTCGGTGTTGAGATGCAGCCACCTCTGGGGTGGGACACGGGGGCTGTTTAGCTGGGATCTCTGGATGATCATCCCAGTTTTGGGACCCAGAGGGCTCTGCCTTGGGGTGTTTCTAGGGGGAGCTTGGCCAGTGTCAAGGGCCCCCGTGTGCAGAGTTGGGGACAGCATGTTCGGGGGAGCATTGCCTGGGGGGTGCAGTTTGCAGCCACTCAAGGCATAGTCTGGGGAGCTTCTGGAGGGGCGTGGGGTTGGGCCGTTTGGTCCCTGGGGGCGAGAGCTCAGTGGGTTCTCCCTGGGGGCATTTGGGGGTCAGCCTCAAGCTCCGAGCCTGGCTTTGGGGGGCTGCACCTGTGGGAGTCTCCCCCTCCCCCGTTACCCCTTTGGGCCCAGGCCTGGGGGGGGGGGTGGATCCCGCGGTGCTCGGGGTGGCTGGAGGCAGTGCTGAGATGCGGGAAGGGGAAGTGGTTTTGTGACGGGGGGGAGGGGGGGAGTGATAGATTCCGAGCGGCAGGAGGGCGGGTGTGGCCCAGCGCACGGACCCAAGGACGGACGGGGGTCCTGGCCTGGATCCCCCCCAGGGCCAGGATGTCGTTCTCCGAGTCAGACTCCTGCTCTGAGCACGATCTGGAGGTACCCAGCAGGATGGGAGCCCCAGGGGGGCATGAATTGCCCCCGTCCCGCTGCCCTGGCACAATGGACACGGGGAGGGTGGCAAAGGGGCTGTGGGGGGCCCCCTGAGGGGAGGGGAATCAGCCAACCCCCACCCCATAAAATAAAATATGGCTCTGCAAGGCAGGGCACGGTGTGGGCCTGGTGGGGGATGGGAACCAGGGTGGGGCTGGTACTTGGGTGGCACCATGCAGGGGGCACGGTGCATTTCCTTCCCGGCCATCGCTGCTGCTACTGCGCCAGCTGCCTGCAATCGGCCGCGGGAGGAAGGGACGGGGTTCCGCCCCCATCTAGGCCCCCACGCCGCCATCTTCTAGCCAGCCGCCCCCCCACTGCTCCCCCAAGAGGCCATGGCGGCTCCGGGGTGGTGCGTTGTTAACAAAGGAGCCTCTCCCCTCGGCTCTGCCACGTCCCGGGGGGTGGGGGGCTGCAGTGCCAGGGCTGATTACTGAGTGCCCAGGGGGCGTGGAGGGGTGGAAATCCCACTGGCAATGGGAAAACCAGCCGCCAGCGCCCTGGCAGTGGGGCCGGGAGCCGGCTGGGCTGTCTGGGAGCATCCTGGACACAGATTTCCAGAGGACCCCCCCGCCTGACCCCTCCCCAGAGACCCTCGCTCAGCTGTCTCTGTGCCCAGAGATGAGCTGGTATTGTCCATATTATAGTAGGGCCTACAGGCCCCAACTAGGATCACCCCTGCTCCCTGGTCATGTGCCGGGCACTGCCCAGACCCCAACGGAGATCAGGTCCCCGGTAGTGCCAGGCGCTGCCCAGACCCCGACTGAGCTCGGTACAGAGGGCTGGGATGGGGCGGGGGAGGCCGTGAGCACAGGGGGAATTGAGGGGCTGTTGGGCCAGCACATGCAGGAGTCTAGAGGGGCAGGTGGGGGGCGGGTAGGGGGCTGTCAGGGGTTGGGGGCATTCGTGGAGGCAGGTGGCAGGGAGGGGGCTGTCGGCATAGAGGCTGTTGCAGAGAAGCCGTAGAAGTGGGAAGTAGGGAGGGGGTTGTTGGGGGGCAGCAGTGGAGGTGGGTGGGAGGAAGTTGGAGCAGTTGTGGAGGTGGGGGGGCCAGGTGGGGGGCTGTTGGGGGTGCAGTCGTGGAGGTGGGCAGCAGGGAGAGGGCTATTGGGGTGCAGTCATGGAGGTGGGGGCCCAGGGAAGGGGCTGCCAGGGGGTGGGGGACTGTCGGGGGGCAGTTGTGGAGGTGGGGAGCAGGGAGAGGGAGCTGTCAGGGGGTTGGGGTCTGTCAGAGTGCAGTCGTGGAGGTGGGCGGCAGGGAGGGGGCGGTCAGGGGGTGGGGGTCTGTCAGAGTGCAGTCGTGGAGGTGGGCGGCAGGGAGGGGGCGGTCAGGGGGTGGGGGTCTGTCGGAGGGTAGCCGTGGAGGTGGGCAGCAGGGAGAGGGAGCTGTCAGGGGGTTGGGGTCTGTCAGAGTGCAGTCGTGGAGGTGGGCGGCAGGGAGGGGGCTGTCAGGGGGTGGGGGTCTGTCGGGGAGTAGCTGTGGAGGTGGGCAGCAGGGAGGGGGCTGTCAGGGGGCAGCCGTGGAGGTGGGGGCCCAGGGAAGAGGCTGTCAGGGGGTGGGGGACTGTCGGGGGGCAGTTGTGGAGGTGGGCGGCAGGGAGGGGCTGTCAGGGCGGGGGATCTGTTGGGGGGTAGCCGTGGAGGTGAGCGGCAGGGAGGGGGCTGTTGGGGTGCAGTTGTGGAGGTGTGGGCCCAGGAAAGGGGCTGTCAGAGGGTGGGGGACTGTCGGGGGGCAGTTGTGGAGGTGGGCGGCAGGGAGGGGGCTGTCAGGGCGGGGGATCTGTTGGGGGGTAGCCGTGGAGGTGAGCGGCAGGGAGGGGCTGTCGGGGGGCAGCCGTGGAGGTGGAGGCCCAGGGAAGGGGCTGTCAGGGGTTGGGGGACTGTCGGGGGGCAGTTGTGGAGGTGGAGGCCCAGGGAAGGGGCTGTCAGGGGGCAGCCGTGGAGGTGGGCGGCTGGGAGGGGGCTGTCAGGGCGGGGGATCTGTTGGGGGGTAGCCGTGGAGGTGAGCGGCAGGGAGGGGCTGTCGGGGGGCAGCCGTGGAGGTGGAGGCCCAGGGAAGGGGCTGTCAGGGGTTGGGGGACTGTCGGGGGGCAGTTCTGGTGGTGGGCAGCAGGAAGGGGGCTGTCGGGGGGCAGCCATGGAGGTGGGGCAGGGCCGGGCGCTGCAAGCCCCTCACCCGCGCTCTCCCCCGCAGGGCGAGCAGAGCTGGTCGGTCCTGGAGCAGCTGGCGCTCGATCCCAGCCCCGACCTGGCGGCCAGCAGCGTCCAGCAGCGCCTGGACGAGGAGAAGGACCGGATCCGGCGCGAGATCCGCAAGGAGCTGAAGATCAAGGAGGGGGCGGAGAACCTGCGCCGGGCCACCACCGACCGCCGTAACCTGGCCAGCGTGGAGAGCCTGCTGCGCGGCTCCGACCGCAAACTGCACCAGCTGCACTGCCGGCTGCAGCACCTGGACGCCCACATCATGGTCAAGGAGCCTGAGGAGAGCGGAGGTCAGGGGGCAGGGGCATGGCAGGGCGCTGGGAGTCATGCAGGGGTCACTGGGGGGTCACCGGGGGGCAGGGAGCAGGGGTCATTGCTGGAGGACACGGGGGGGGGCAAGGAGCAGGGGTCAATGCCAGGGGGCTCAGCCGTGCGGCTGAGTGCTAGGAGGGCTTGGGATGCTGCTGGCTCAGGGCTATCTGTCCTGGAGAGGAGGCAGGTGCAAGGGGCTGGGACAGGCAGACCCCCAGTAGTGGCTGGGGTTCATCAGGGGGCTGGGCACTACTCTTCATCCTGAGATGTGACGCAAGAAGCAGGGAAGGGAACCACGAGGCAGCAAATGCTGAACAGAACCCAGGGGAGTCTCCATCTCCAAGCAGCACTGGCCGGCAGAACTGCCCACCGCTAGGTCTCGGTGAGGCCAAGAGTTCGGCAGGATTCAAACAGGCTGGGGGGTTTGTCGGGTGTCTGGGGCTGGAATGGAGGCCTCGGGACACCTGCAGGATTGTCAGAGAGCCCCCACCCCCACCATGTGGTGTGGTGTCATTGTATTAGCACTTGTGCCAAGATGCAGCCACCTCTGGGGTGGGACAGGTCTTTGTACAGCTCTCCAGCTGTCGGGGGCAGGAGGGCTCGGCCCTGGGAGTGGATTCCCCCATCCCCGTGGGGATTTGCCTGCCTCTAGGGTAGCTGGCAGCCTCCACCGTCAGAGACGGGATACCGGGGTAGATGGGCCCATAGAACTGCTCTGCCATGGGGATCCAGGCTGCATTGCTGAGAACGCCCCAAGGAGGGTTAGGGGGCAGTGCAGACCCTGTGGGTCACAGCCACAGCTCTCCCCCCCCCCCCCCCCGGAGCATTTTCACTAGCTCCCTCCTCCCCATCCAGCTGGGAATTGACCCCCCTCGGTGTCTGACCTGAGCTCCCTGAGCGCCAGGCCCCTGTGCGGTGCCAGGGCTGTACCAACGACTGGGATTTCAAAACAGGAAGCTGCCAGATGCCACCTGCCCCAGCAGCGAATCACGGCGCGAGCTGGGGGGTCCGAGGCAGGAAGCGACATGGCTGCTTCCTCTACTGAGCTAGAAAAACAAATGATCTGGCGCCTGCCGCAGCCCCTCCCAGCCCAGCAGCCCCGAGTGCCCCCCCCATCCCGAGAAAGTCCATCTGCTTCATTATGACTTAATCAGCCTCAGGGAGACGGGGCGGGATAAGTCTTGTGACTGGGACAAGGGGACAGGGGCAGAGCTTGTTCGGGAAGGCCAGGCGGGGGGGAAAGGAAGCTGGTGCATTATACAACAATACATTGGCTAGCTGTGAGGGCCAGCAGGAGGCGGCAGTCAGACCAGTTGAGAGTTTCTGGGTAAAGGTAAAAGTGTGGGGGGGGCGCTGTCCTGTGGGGGTCTCCTTTAAACCACCCAACCAGGGGGCAGAGGCATTTCTCGAAGGAATAACAGAACTATCCAAACACGTGCCCTGGTCGGAATGGGGACGTCACCTTGCAAAGCCCAGAATTTCCAGTCAACTCTTGGGATGTGCTGATAACCGGCTGTTTGTTCCACGAAGCGGAGGAGTGACGGAGGAGTGGAGGGTGGGCAGCCCGGGATTCTGACCAAACTGGGTTTGCATCTGAAGGCGATTTGGGTGCAAGCGATTGGGAAATGACCGATTTCAGGACTCTGAGGAAAGAGAGCAGCAGGATAATGGCAACCAGGAGAAAATCTCCAGGATGAAGGAGACGAGCAGTTTGTCAAACAGCCAGTGCTAAAGGCACAATTGCAAACCATCCCGAGGTGACGGCAAGAGAGACAGAATAGGGAGAGGCCAGGATGGCTCCGTCAGGGACTCTCTAATGACTTGAGACTCTAAAAGGAGAAATGGGACCAGGGACAGATTGCTCAGGAGGAGAACAAAAGAACAGCACAAGCTTGTAGGGACCACATCAGGGAGGCTAAGGTGCAAAATGAGTTACACCTAGCAAGGGACGTAAACAGCAGTAAGAAGAGATCCTTTAAATCCATTCAGAGCAAGAGAAGGAGGAAGGAAAGCGCAGGTCCTCTGTTTAGCGGAGAAGGAGAGCAAACAACCAATGGCCTCAAGAAAGGTGTTTAAAGCCTGTTTTGCTTCAGTCTTCAGGTTAATGGTTAATGGAGAGCAGATACTCAGCACAATTAATATTAACAACCGGGGGAAGGAACACAAGCCAATCTAGGGAATGATCAGGTTAAAGAATATTTCGATAAGTTAGGTGTATTCAAGTCGGCAGGGCCCAATGCAATTCGTCCTATTTAAGGAACTAGCAGACGCAATCACACCGCCATTAGCAATTATCTCTGAGAACTCCTGGAGGGCAGGTGAGGTCCCAGAGGAGGGAGAAGGGCAAACATAGTGTGACGGTTGGATCACAGAAACCCCCTTGGGAGCTGCCACCTGATGTGTCAAGACTACTTCTGCCCCTGCTTTCCTGCCCTGGCAGCTTAGGATTTCAGTGCCCTGCCTGGTTTGAGCCAGACGCGCTAGCCTGCTGCAAACCCAGACCCAGATCTGAACCGTGTCCCCTAACAGCTGTGGGCTTAACTGAAAGCAGCTTACAGAAGTGTTCCTGTCTTCAGCACTCAGATGCCCAACTCCCAATGGAGTCCAAACCCCAAATAAATCCATTTTACTCATAAATTGTTCGCCCTCTATAGCACTGATAGAGACATATGCCCAGCTGTTTGCCCCCCGCAAGTATTAATACATACTCTGGGTTAATTAATAAGTAAAAAGTGATTTTATTAAATACAGAAAATAGGATTTAAGTGGTTCCAAGTAGTAACAGACAGAACAAAGTGAATTACCAAGTAAAATAAAATAAAACATGCAAATCTAAACCTAATACAGTAATACAACTGACTACTGGTAAAATCTCACCCTTAGAGATGTTTCAATAAGTTTCTTTCACAGGCTGGACACCTTCCTAGTCTGGGGACAATCCTTTCCCCTGGTACAGCTCTTGTTCCAGCTCAGGTGGCTCCTCATGATGGCCACCCCCTTTGTTCTGTTCCACCCACTTACATGGTTTTGGCACAAGGCGGAAATCCTTTGTCTCTCTGGGTGCCCCCCCAACTGGAAAAGCACCAGGTTTAAGATAGGTTTCAGAGGAACAGCCGTGTTAGTCTGTATTCGCAAAAAGAAAAGGAGTACTTGTGGCACCTTAGAGACTAACGAATTTATTTGAGCATGAGCTTTCGTGAGCTACAGCTCACTTCATCAGCTCACTTCATGTGTAGATGGATTAAGATGGATTCCAGTACCAGGTGACATGGTCACATTTCCTGTGAGACGCCACGCCTTCATTCCTCCCGGCCTGACTCACAGGAAGGCCTGCCTGCAAACAGAGCCATCCACAGTCAATTGTCCTGGCTGATGGGAGCCATCAACCACCGTTAATGGCCCACACTTTGCATAATTACAATAGGCCCTTAGAGTTATAGTTCATATTTCTAGTTTCAGATACAAGAGTGATACATTTATACAAATAGGATGCCCACACTTGGTAGATTGTAAGCTTTGTAATGATACCTCACAAGAGACCTTTTGCATGAAGCATATCCCATTTACATTATATTCCTACTCATTAGCATATTTTCATATAATCATACAGAGTGTGTACCCGTCTTTTAAAAGGGGAACAGAGAACCTGAACAGCCTGAGCTGGATAGCTGGAAAGACACTGGAACAAATTATTAACCAGTCAGTTTGTAAGCAGTTCGAGCTCAGTAGGGGGAAGAGGAATAATCAGCATGGATTTATCAAACCAGCATAATTTTCCTTCTCTGTCAGGGTTACTGGCCAAGTGGATAGGGGGAAGCAGCAGATATGATATGGTTTGATTTTAGTGAGGCTTTTGTCACATTCATGACATTCTCATACGCAAACGAGGGAAATGTGGTCTAGATAAAAATACTATGAGGTGGGTGCCTAGCTGATTGAAATACCCTACTCAAAGAGCAGCTCTCAATGGTTCGCAGTCAGCCTGGGAGGGCATGTCGAGCAGGTCCCGCAGGGGTCGGTCCTGGGCCCGGCTCTAGTCAATATTCTCATTAATGAATTCAGTAATGGAGTGCAGAGTGTGCGGATAAAGCTTGCGGCTGACAGTAGACTGGGAAGGGCTGCTCGCATTGTGGAGGCCAGGATTGTAATTCAAAGCAACCGTGACACACTGGAGAATTGGCCTGAAATCAACAAGATGAAATGAGGTAAAGACAAGTGCAAAGTACTTCACTCAGGAAGGAAAAATCGACTGCACAACCAGAAAACGGGGAATACCTGGCAAGGCAGTCGTAGTGCTGGAAAGGAGCTGGGGTTCTAGCGGAGCACAGATCGAATATGAGTCAACAGTGCGAGACGGCTGTGAAAACGGCTGATCTCATTCTGGGGTGTAGGATTAACAGGAGTGTCGTACGTAAGACACGGGAGGTGACTGCCCCACTCTGCTCGGCACTGGGGAGGCCTCAGCTGGAGTCCCGTGTCCAGTTCTGGGCGCCGAGCTTTAGGGAAGATGTGGACAGGTTGGAGAGAGGCCAGAGGAGAGCCACAAACATGATCAGAGGTTTAGCAAACCGGATCTGTGAGGAAAGGTTCAAACCTGGACATGTTTGTGTGAGAAAAACGACTGAGGGGGACCTGAGAACAGTCTTCAAATACGCTAAGGGCTGTTACAAAGAGGATGGGGATCAGTGTTTTTCCATGTCTCCAGCAATGGGCTTAATCTGCAGCAAGGGAGATTTCGGTTGGATATTAGGCAAAACTTTCTAACTCCAAGGGGAGTTCAACTCTGGAACAGGCGACCAAGGCCAGTTGTGGTGTCCCCATTATTGGAGGTTTGTAAGAACAGGTTGGACCAACCCAGGGACGGGCTGGGGTTACTTGGCCCTGCCTCAGTGCAGGGGGCTGGACTAGGTGACCTCTCGAGGGCCCTTCAAGCCCGACATTTCTGTGATTCTATGACTCCCTGCCTGGCGCAACAATGCAGCCGCCTCTGGGGTGGGGTGGGGTGTGGCAGGGGTCAGCCCTTGCACAGGGGGTATTTGACCCTCTCTGCTCAATGAGATGTTTAGGTGCATTGAGCCAAGTGAAGGAGAGAAACCTCCTGTCTCAGCTCCCAGCAACTCTCCCACAAGAGCCAGATACTGGGGCTTCCCTCCCCACACCAGATCCCACAGATAGCCTATGTGTGGGGAGCCCAGGGCTGGGGTAACCGGGAGCTGCCAGTCAGGATTTCGGGGCACCGGCAGAGCTGTGGAGTCCAGAGAAAGCTGTCACGCGATGACTTTGTCCTTCTCCCAGGGTGTGGACCCCGTTTGGGGGTGGGCCGGGATAGATGCTCTTGTTAACCCATGTGAGCCTGGGAATGGGGCAGGTGTGGGAGGGCCAGAACAGCCCCAGTGAGGGACCTGCCAGCAGAGATGGGGGCAAGCCGGTGAGAGTGCCCTTCCCCCTCCTCACCCAGCCCCCCCCATCCAGGGGGCACGACCCCCCACCCCCCAAGCAGAGATTAGGCACCTTGGCTCTGCCAGTGCCCCTCACTCCTGACCCGTAGCACCCCTGCTAGCCCCGCCCTGGGCTCCTGGGTGCTGGAGGGGCAGGGCCAGCCCCTGCCGGGCACTGCTGACCCTTCCCCGTCCCCGCTTGCAGATGCCCCCCAGTCGCCCAACAGCCTGAGCCGCTCGGCCGCCAACAAGCACCGCCTGGCCGGGCTGGAGAAGCAGCTGAACATTGAGCTGAAGGTGAAGCAGGGAGCAGAGAACATGATCCAGATGTACGCCAATGGCTCCACCAAGGTGAGGGGTCCCGCCCCCTGCCCCCTCCCCCACCTGCCTCCTATTCCACCCTGCCCAGCCTCTACCCCCAACCCCCACCCTGCCCCCCAACCTCCATTGCCCCCACCTCTCCACCACAACCCCCTCACCACGCTGTCCCTGTCTCCCAACTTCTCCCCTCCCCCTGCCTTTCCGCACCTGGCCCCCCAATCCACCTCCTCCCGCCGCTTCCTCCCTCCCCCCTGCCTCTCCACCCCCCAAGCTCCTCCCCCATCCCAGCCCCCTCGCCCCCCCAACTCCCACCCCCCACTTGCCCCACTCCCTTTGCCTCTCCAACTGCTCCCCGCCCCCCACACCCTCCTCCACCTCTGCCTGCCCCCTTCACTCCCCGCCCCCCAGATCCCCCTTCCCCTGCCCTGGAGGCTCTGGGACCAAATGCCCAGAGAGGCCTCCAGCCCGGAAAAACAGGCATGGAAGGAGGAGATGTAGTTGGGACAGGAAGCCGCCCTTGATATGGGGGTTGGACTCAGGGGGTGTGGGGGTGGGAGGGCACTCCCAGACAGCTCTGGGCTCAGCAGCCCCCCCTCAACCCTCCTGTCTGCCCCCCAGGACCGGAAGCTGCTGCAGACAGCCCAGCAGATGTTGCAAGATAGCAAGACCAAGATCAACATCATCCGCATGCAGATCCGCAGAGCCGCGCAGGCCGACGCGGTGCCGCCCGACGGCGAGGATGGGCAAGGTGAGAGGGGCAGTGGGGGGAGGGGAAATAGGAGGGGAGCCACGGGGCAGTGCAGGGAGGTAGACAAGGAGGGGCAAGGAGTGGACAGCAGGGTGGGGGAGCCGGGGCAGTGTCCGTAAGCTCCTGCTGTAGATACTCACCGTGTCCGAACACCCACAGTCCTCTGCCCCCCACGGCCCTGCTCACGACACCGCTGTGGGGCTGCTCTCCCAAGGGTCCAGGGGTGGGGCCTGGCGGGCAGATCCTGGAGCCATGTCAACTTGGGACGTGTTTATCCAGCAAAGCCGCCCCCCTGGTGTCCCATGGCCCAGCCACAGGGTGGGGGGCAGGGATCCCCCCAACAGTGGGTCCCCCTGGTCAGGGTTCCCCCAGCACCCAGGTAGCCCAGCTGGGCTCCCCTCCACACCCCACATAACACTGGCTCAATCCCTCTCCCTGCACCAAATCCCAGCCGGTTCTGCCAACGCCCCTCTCCTGGCAGCTCTGCGCCCGGGCATTTTACTGATCCAAGCACCCGTCATCCTGGCAGCCCCCCGCTGCTGCTTGTACCCAGAGCTGGGCTGGGCCCAGGTCCCTCCACACACTAGCTGGACCATCACCGCAGGCCTGCAGGCCCCCCCCCACTCCCGACAACGCTGCTCAGCGGGAGGGAATCCTGGCAGCTTTGGCTACAGCCAGGCCCATGGGACAGGCACAGCGCGGGAGGGGGTGCTCTCGTGCTACGCAGGGTGGGCGGGGAAGGAGGCAACCTGGGGAGGCCTTCCCTTCTCTCCAGAGCTCCCCCCCCCCCCTTTCCTAGCCTGGTGCTCACCGGTCAGCCCCGCGGAGCTGAGGCACACGGAGAGCAATTGGCCGGGGTTCGTGGGACGGGACACTGGGATGCGCCCCAGCTCCTAGATGTGCAGCCACCTCTGGGGTGGGGCCCGGAGGCAGGTTATACAGGGACCCCTCTCCCAGTGCTCAGATGCAGCCCCCTCCGGGGTGGGGCGTGGGGCCGTGAAACTCAGCTCCCTCTCCGCGGCCTGCAGAGAACCCAGGAGTCCTGCCCACGGCTCGGTGGCCGCAGAGGCAGGGCCTCTGGGTCTGCCCCACCCCAGCCGGGTCTGAGCCCGCGCTGTCGCCCCGCAGGGAACCTGGACCTGACCTGCACGGAGCTGCGCATCGAGGAGCTGCGCCACCATTTCCGCGTGGAGCACGCTGTGTCCGAGGGGGCCAAGAACGTGCAGCGGCTGCTGGGCTCTGCCCGGACGCCGGACCGCAAGGCCATGGCTGAGGTACTGCCCCCCCCCGGCCTCTCGTTAACCCCCCCCGCCCCCCGCAAGGCCATGGCTGAGGTACTGCCCCCCCCCCGCCCCCCGCAAGGCCATGGCTGAGGTATTGCCCCCCCGGCCTCTCGTTAACCCCCCCGCCCCCCGCAAGGCCATGGCTGAGGTACTGCCCCCCCCGGCCTCTCGTTAACCCCCCCCCGCCCCCCGCAAGGCCATGGCTGAGGTATTGCCCCCCCGGCCTCTCGTTAACCCCCCCGCCCCCCGCAAGGCCATGGCTGAGGTACTGCCCCCCCCCCGGCCTCTCGTTAACCCCCCCCGCCCCCCGCAAGGCCATGGCTGAGGTATTGCCCCCCCGGCCTCTCGTTAACCCCCCCCACCCCCCGCAAGGCCATGGCTGAGGTATTGCCCCCCCCGGCCTCTCATTAACCCCCCCGCCCCCCGCAAGGCCATGGCTGAGGTATTGCCCCCCCGGCCTCTCGTTAACCCCCCCCGCCCCCCACAAGGCCATGGCTGAGGTATTGCCCCCCCCGGCCTCTCGTTAACGCCCCCCCCGCCCCCCGCAAGGCCATGGCTGAGGTATTGCCCCCCCGGCCTCTCGTTAACCCCCCCCGCCCCCCACAAGGCCATGGCTGAGGTATTGCCCCCCCCGGCCTCTCGTTAACGCCCCCCCCGCCCCCCGCAAGGCCATGGCTGAGGTATTGCCCCCCCGGCCTCTCGTTAACCCCCCCGCCCCCCGCAAGGGCATGGCTGAGGTATTGCCCCCCCCCCCCCGGCCTCTCGTTAACCCCCCCCGCCCCCCGCAAGGCCATGGCTGAGGTATTGCCCCCCCGGCCTCTCGTTAACCCCCCCCTCCCCCCACAAGGCCATGGCTGAGGTACTGCCCCCCCAGCCTCTCGTTAACCCCCCCACCCCCCACAAGGCCATGGCTGAGGTACTGCCCCCTCTCCCCCCGGCCTCTCGTTAACCCCCCCCGTCCCCCGCAAGGCCATGGCTGAGGTATTGCCCCCCCCGGCCTCTCGTTAACCCCCCCCCGCCCCCCGCAAGGCCATGGCTGAGGTACTGCCCCCCCCCGGCCTCTCGTTAACCCCCTCCCGCAAGGCCATGGCTGAGGTATTGCCCCCCCCGGCCTCTCGTTAACCCCCCCATCCCCCGCAAGGCCATGGCTGAGGTATTGCCCCCCCCGGCCTCTCGTTAACCCCCCCCGCGCCCCGCAAGGCCGTGGCTGAGGTACTGCCCCCCCGGCCTCTCGTTAACACCCCCACCCCCTGCAAGGCCATGTCTGAGGTATTGCCCCCCCCAGCCTCCCGTTAACCCCCCCCGCAAGGCTATGGCTGAGGTATTGCCCCCCCGGCCTCTCGTTAACCCCCCTCGCAAGACCATGGCTGAGGTACTGCCCCCCCAGCCTCTCGTTAAGCCCCCTCCCCGCAAGGCCATGGCTGAGGTACTGCCCCCCCGGCCTCTCGTTAACCCCCCTGCAAGGCCATGGCTGAGGTATTGCCCCTCCCCAGCCTCCCGTTAACCCCCCCACCCCCCCGCAAGGCCATGGCTGAGGTACTACCCCCCCCGGCCTCTCGTTAACCCCCCTGCAAGGCCATGGCTGAGGTATTGCCCCCCCCAGCCTCCCGTTAACCCCCCCCTCAAGGCCATGGCTGAGGTATTGCCCCCGCCCAGCCTCCCGTTAACCCCCCCCCAAGGCCATGGCTGAGGTATTGCCCCCGCCCAGCCTCCCGTTAACCCCCCCTGCAAGGCCATGGCTGAGGTACTGCCCCCCCGGCCTCTCGTTAACCCCCCCACCCCCCGCAAGGCCATGGCTGAGGTACTGCCCCCCCCGGACTCTCGTTAACCCCCCCCGCAAGGCCATAACTGAGGTACTGCCCCCCCGGCCTCTCGTTAACCCCCCCCCGCAAGGCCATAACTGAGGTACTGCCCCCCGACCTCTCGTTAACCCCCCCCCGCAAGGCCATGGCTGAGGTATTGCCCCCCTGGCCTCCCGTTAACTCCCCTCGCAAGACCATGGCTGAGGTACTGCCCCCCCCGGCCTCTCGTTAAGCCCCCTCCCCGCAAGGCCATGGCTGAAGTACTGCCCCCCCCCAGCCTCTCGTTAACCCCCCTGCAAGGCCATCGCTGAGGTACTGCCCTCCTGACCTCCCTTTAACCCCCCACGCAAGGCCATCACTGAGGTACTGCCCCCCAACCCCCCCTTGACCTCCCCCGGCCCCTCGTTAACTCCCCCCCCACAAGGCCATCGCTGAGGTACTGCCCCCCCAACCTCCCCTCCACAGGCCATCGAGGAGGACAGGGGTCCCAGGGCAGCATTCAGAGGTGGCTGTCGGGGAGAGCAGGGGGTATCGGGGGTGGTTTGGTGCACAGGGCTGGGGTTTATCTGTGGGCGCAGGGCCAGGGTACATGGAGGGCCATGGGGGGCAGGGTCAGTGCATGTGGGGGCACGGGGGGTCTCGGGGGCCATGCCCACGCTGTGCCCCTTGCAGGCCCAGGCGAAGCTGACCGAGTCGAGCCAGAAGCTGGACCTGCTGCGCCTGGCGCTGGAGCGGCGTGTGGGGGAGCTGCCCGAGGAGCACCCCAAGGGCTGCATCGTCAAGGAGGAGCTGATCATGGCCTCCTCGTCCGCCTTCAGCGCCCGCAACAGCACCCCCTACCAGCACAACCAGTACAGCACGCTCTGCAAGCCCTCGCCCCTCACAGGTACCCCGGGGCCCCCTGGCAACAGTCCCACTGGGGCAAACACCAAGGTACCAGCCCTCTGGGGCAGCGCCCCCTAGCGCCCACAGAGACCAGTCCCTGGATACCCCCCAGGGAACAGCAAGTCAGTGAGAGAGCTGGAATAGAACCCAGGAGTCCTGGCTCCCAGCTGCTCTCTGCTCTAACCACTAGCCCCCACTCCCCTCCCAGGGCTGGGAATAGAACCCAGGAGTCCCGGCGCCCAGCCCACTGCTCTAACCCCGCCCCCCCCCAACCCTCCAGGGATGCTGGAGGTGCAGCTGCTGGGCTGCAGCGGGCTGCTGGAGTCGGTGCCTGGCCGGACCCGTGGTGCTACGGTCTCGCTGCCCTGCAACAACCCCGGCGAGGTGCGCCCCTACTTCATGAACCGCAGCGGGCGGGGGCTCTACAGCCGCAGCGGCAGCCTGAGCGGCCGGACCGTCCTCAAATCCGATGACTTCAGCAGTGAGTGAGCCGGGCACCCAGCCCCTGGCTGGGAACACCCGGGGGTGGGGCACCGTGCTGCCGGGGGGATTGGGTGAGGGGATTGGAGGGATGCAGGTGGGGATGGGGGCGGGGATCCCGTCGGGTTGCTGCAGAGTGGGAGGGGAGCGAGGGAGGGAGTTGTGCTGCAGGGGAGGGGGATCAGAGGTATGTGGGAGGGGATGGGGGGGTGCTGCAGAGGGGTTGAGGGAGAGGATCGGGGGTGCTGTGTGGGGCAAGGGAGGGGGAGATGGATTAGGCTCTTGGAGGCGGAGGATGGTTGTTGATGGGGGCGGATGGTGGTTGTAAGGAGTTGTCAGCTGGCAGGCATTCGGGGGGCGTTGGCATCACCCGGGCACACTCCCCGCAGCGCAAAGCAGGGTGGTTTCCCCTTGGGGGAGAAATCATGACACAGAGTCTGGGGAGTCCCTCAACGGAACTAATTTATTGTCGCTGCCCCAGTCCTGGGGCAGAAGTGGGCACAGTAGCATGCAGGGCAACCCAGGACCTCAGCCTTGCACCGACTCCTGATGCCCAGAAAGCGACTCTGTCCCAAGCACTGACTCTCGCTGGAGAGACCCAAGTTGGGTCCAAACTCCCCTGCCGCGTGCAGCAGCTCCCCTGCGAAGCGTGGGCACGACAGTGCCACCAGCAACACGTAGCGTGTCTCCCGAGGCTGAACACTCACTCGCACGCAAAGAGCATCGGGCTGTGTAACAGCACCCCCTGGTTGCTACTGGTATAATAGCATTTACAGTGGTACCCACTATGTGCTGGGAGCTTCCTAAATGCTCAGCTGGCAGGGCCCAGCTCCGAGGAGGCAGCGATAGGACGGATAGGGGGTGGCCCACGGTGACGCGCGCCTCTCCCCGCAGATGAGGTGAGCGCCGTGCTGAAGCTGGATAACACTGTGGTGGGGCAGACGGCCTGGAAGCCTGTGGGCCAGCAGGCCTGGAACCAGACCTTCGCCCTGGAGCTGGAGAGGGTGAGTGTTGGGGGGACGTGCACACATCGGGCCCTGCTGCTCCAGGACGCTGGGTCTGGTCAAAGGGCAGCCATGCACCTGACTCAGATGAGCCTCTCTGAGGGAGGTGGAGCCAGGAATAGAACCCAGGAGTCCTGGCCCCCAGCGCCCCTCCCCACTGCTCTAACCACTAGATGCTACTTCCCTCCCAGAGCCAGGGATAGAACCCAGGAGTCCTGGCCCTCAGCCCCCCCCGCCCCCCCCCGCTCTAATCATTAGACCCCACTCCCTTCCCAGCACTGGGGATAGAACCCAGGAGTCCTGACCCCCAATTCCTCCAGCCTGGTTGTTGCATTGCCCGCACTGCCGATCCAGTCCTGGTAAGTGAACAGAACTGAGCTTCCAGTGCTCAGCTGCCCCGTCCCCCCTGGACTCTGTGCTCCTAACCGGATTAGGGCACCTGGTTCCAACATGGCCCAGCCCTGATTCTGCTTCCAACATTGTCACACTTTGTAGTGTGGACTGGGCCTTACCCAGCCCAAAGTGTTTAGCGGGGCAAAGCCAGCTCCCATCTGCACTCCAGCTCTAACTAAGTTTAATCGCTCCCCACCCCGGTCCCAAAACTCAGCTGAGCCACAGCTGAAAAAGCTACTGGAAAGGGTTAAAGTGGCCCCATGTCAGTGGGAAACTGTTTACACTGGAACCTAATAATGGCTCCAACATTTTAGCCCAAATATCCAGCTCCTCTGGGGGGTTGTGGCTGGAGCTACCAGGTGGTGGATGGGGGTTCCGCACTTTCTTGCCCCCCACCCCCAGCTGCCCCATAGCCCTGGCTGGGGTCTCTCTCACTCCTGACTCTGCCCCCCAGGCGCGGGAGCTGGAGATCTCAGTGTACTGGCGGGATTACCGCAGCCTTTGTGCCTTGAAGCATCTCAAGCTGGAAGATTTCCTGGATAACCAACGCCATGAGATCCACCTGGACCTGGAGCCCCAGGGCACCCTGCTGGCTGAGGTGATGCCCGCGGCGGGCGGGATCAGGATAACAGGGATGGGGAGCAAGCCCTGGGGGGACAGAGGGGGGAGCAGGCCCTGTGGGGGAGGAGGGGGAGAGCAGGGAGCAGGCCCCTGAGGGGAAGGAGTGGGGAGCAGTCCCGGGATGGTGGAAGGGGAGCAGGCCCCTGGCGGGGAGGAGTGGAGAGGGGGTTGCAGGTCCCTGGGAGGAGGAGGGTGAAGCAGGGAGCAGGCCCCTGCGAGGGAGGAGGGGGGAGCAGGGAACAGACCCCGGGGTGAGGGGAACTGGCCATGTCCCCTTCCCAACACTCACCAAGGTAAATTCACCGGCCGGGGGGAGCCCCTTGGCCCCTGGACTCCTCCATACTCAGCTAGTCACCCCATGGGCTTGCTGGGGCGGGACCTGTGCTGGCCCCACTGCATTGTGGGGTGGGAGCTTCCCCATTGCCCCGTGAGCAGAGTAGTATCTCAAGGGGAGGTTGCACTGACCTCACCCTGTCCTGGGCTCCCCGTCCCTGCCCAGGCCCAGCCCCTCATCCCAGTCTCTTGCCACCCCAGGTGACCTTCTTCGACCCTGTCATTGAGCGCATCCCCAAGCTCCAGAGGCAGAAGAAGATTTTCTCCAAGCAGCAAGGTGCCGTCTGGGGGGGGTACGACCCAAATGCAGGGCCCAGCACCCCAAGGAGGCTCCTGCATAAACCCCCAGCCCAGAGATATGGGTGGGCACCAGGTGCCAGCCTGTGTCCCCCCTCCCTGCTTAGGAGCTGACTCTGCCCCATATCCCCATTCCTCCCTGTGGGGGCAGCTCTGCCCCCTATGCCCCTCCCCCTTCCTTGGGGGCTTATGCTGGGCTCTGCCCCATATCTTCCTTCCCCCTCTTGGGGTCTGATGCTGCCCCATAACCCCCTCCACCCCTTGAGGGCTGATGCTGCCCCATATCCCCATTCCTCCTTGTGGGGACGGGCTCTGCTCCCTATACTCCTCCCCCTTCCTTGGGGGCCAACGCTTGGCTCTACCCCATATCCCCCACCCCGGGGGGCGGGCACTGGGCGCTGCAGCGTCTTGCTGCTGAGGCTCCGGGTTCGGCTGCATTCCCAGCCCTAAAGCAGCTCTGGGGGGGTGACTGGAGGTGGGGGGGCGGACCGGTCCCACCGTGACTTTTGACACCCCCCCCAGGCAAGGCCTTCCTGCGCGCCCGCCAGATGAACATTGACATCGCCACGTGGGTGCGGCTGCTACGAGGCCTCCTGCCCACCACCAGCTCCACCGGTGCCTACAGCCCCTCGGCCCACATGCCCGCCGGGCCCGGCTCCGAGGGCCACCACAGCCTGGCCAGGTGAGCCCCTGGGGGTCCCTGGGGCAGCAGGAGGAGTGGAGGAGGGGGCTGGAGCTCACCGCACCCGGCACGGCCCCCGGGGTGGGGGGGGACTATTCTGCCCTCGCTCTGGGGCCTGGGGCTGTGGGGGTTGGGCCGGGCCCCCAGGGACAGCCCCCCGCTGTGGAGGGGGGAGTGGCAGGCCTCACAGCCCCGGCAGGCCGGCCAAGCTGCCTCCCGTGGGGTGATGGGGGGGCCCAGGTCTGTGGGGCGAGAGCCCAAATACGGCCAGAAGCATGGGGGTGCCTCACCGCCCAGCTGTGGAAGGGGGCAGGAGGTTTGCCAGGGCCCCCCAAACTGCTTGCAAGGGGGGGTGTCACAAGGGGGCACCTACCTCCTGTCGTCAGACCCACCAGCCTCCCAGGCAGGGTCCCCCAGCTCCATCCGCTCTGGGGATCTGGGGGGAGGGGGCTAAGGGGGGGATCCCATGGGTCTTCCCCTCTAATCCCCCCACCCCCATCCCTGCCCCGCAGAGACTTCTCCATCGAGAAACTGACCCTGGACATTGATAAGCCGCAGCAGGAGCAGCCAGGCCAGCCGGCCGAAGGTGGGGAGCGACCGGAGAGGGGCGCACTGGTAAGACTCCCCCTGTCACATGGGGGGCTGGTCCTGTCCACTAGAGCAACTTCCGGGGATGGCAGGGATGGGCCGGGTCCCCGGCGCCAGGGACAGGGAACCACCCGTCGCCACGCAGCAGTGCCAGACCTGGGGAACCACCCACCCTGGGCTCCAGCACCAGACATGGGGACCCTGCAGCCCACGCCCAGCCCCTCGGGGAGCCAGTGCCAGACCCAGGGGCTCCCTGCAGTCAGAGCCCAGGGGAGGGAACGGGCCCCCTGCCACCAGCGACTGGGGACCCGACTCTCGCTCCCTCCTGTCTGACGGGGCCTGCCATCTGCTGCGCCCAGAGTCCATGGGGATGGGCACCCTGGAGATGCAGCGCCAGTGGGGAGTTGTAGATGGAGATTCCCTGCCTCATGGCTGGGCTCCTCGGTACCCCAGGGGGGAAGATTAGGCCCTGCTGACCCCTGGCACCACCCAGCACTGCCATGGGACTGTGGTGCCTTCTCAGCTGCCCCACCATGCCTGGCACAGTGGGCAGTGAGGAGGCTGGGGGAGCTCCTGTCTGCCTGACCCCCGTCTGCCCCCCAGAGCCCGCAAGCAGGAGACAAGGAGCCGGTGCCTGGAGGAGACACCCAAAGGCCTGGGAATAGCACCCTGCACAGGTGAGGGACCCCTGCCCCCATGTTGCCCCCCATCTTCCCCGCGTGTGCCTGCCCAGCCCAGCCCCAGAGACCTCAGGGTCCCTCCCAGCCCCATTTGCTTCTAACCCAGACCCCTGGCCACTGCCCTCTCACGCTCCTCACTGGAAGTTGCCCCCAGGGCAAGCGGAGGGAAAACCCCTTCCCCCAGCCCTGCTTCTGCCTCCCAACCACTCCAGGGGCAAGACTGGCAACAGGGCCCCACCCAGGTTATCAGCTGCCACATGCCAAGCCCCTCCCCCACTTGCTGGCCCCACCCCTCCATACTGCCAGACCCCTCCCCCACTTCCTGCCCCGCTCCCCACCCCCACACGAACACTTGTTAGTCCCATTCCTCCCCACAGACCCCTTCCCTTACCCCAGAGCCTGTCTCTTGGGACCCCCGGTGGGACTGTCACCTCATCCCCAGGATCCCACCCTGCCCCCCTCAGCCCCCACCAGGGGCTCTCGCTGCCCAGAGCCAGCTGACAGAGGGGGTCGGATTGTGGGGGGGGCAGGGGTGAAGCGAGCAGCCCCTCCCCCTCCTGGGGCTCTTGTCTCCCCAGAGGGGGTGGGGATTAGGGGGGCACCATTCGCAGACCCCCCTGCTCAGGGTTGGGCTGGGGGAGGGGTAAGGGGACTCCCTGCCCTGTGGTGCGCAGGTCCCTCCCCGCCCCATGCCGGCTGCCAGCCACAGCGGTGCCTGGTTCTCACTCTGCCTCTGCCCCCCAGGACGACGCCCTTGACGCTGGATGACTTCAGGTTCCTGGCCGTGCTGGGACGCGGGCACTTCGGCAAAGTGAGTCTTGGACTCAGCCCCACTCGCGCCCATTCCCCCAGCAACCCCCCAAGGGCTTCCCCCAACTCATTCATCTGCAGCCCCCTGCTGTGGTGAGAAGTCTAAAGTGCCTCCCACCCCATCCGGGCCCTTCCCAGTGGGGCAGAGAAATGACACTGACAAGTGATTTGCACCCAGTCGTGCCACAAATCCTTGCCAGAGCTGGGGAGAAAACCCAGGAGTCCTGGCTCCCAGCCCCCTGCTCTCACCACTAGACCCCACTCCCCTCCCAGCAGCCCTGGCCCCCAGCCACGGTGCAGCCCCTAACGCCGGCTGTGTGGCTGCAGGTGCTGCTTTCTGAATACAGCCGCACAGGGGAGCTCTATGCCATCAAAGCCTTGAAGAAGGGCGACATTGTGGCACGGGACGAGGTGGAGAGGTGAGTGGCCAGCACCCCCCCACCCCTCCCCGGTGCCATGGAGACCCAGCCAGTCCCCTCTGGAGACCCCTGCTGGGGGCAGAGGGGCTGGGGGCCTGGGGAACCATCTCCCTCACCCCACACCTGCCTTTCCCCACCCCTCCCCATGTCCCTCCTCCCCTGCAGCCTGATGTGCGAGAAGCGGATCTTCGAGACGGTGAATAGCTCACGGCACCCGTTCCTGGTGAACCTCTTCGCCTGCTTCCAGACGCCCGAGCACGTCTGCTTCGTCATGGAGTACACAGCCGGCGGCGACCTCATGATGCACATCCACACCGACGTCTTCACCGAGCCACGGGCCACGTGAGTGCGGGGCAGCCGCGTGCCAGCCCACAGGGCCTTGCTGGCAGTCCCAGCCAGGTCTGGAACCTAAGAGTCCTGGCTCCCAGCCCCCTGCTCTTACCGCTAGACACCGCTCCCCTCCCAAAGCCAGGTGTGGAACCCAGGAGTCCTGACTCCCAGCCCCCTGCGCTAACTACTAGACACCGCTCCCCTCCCAGAGCCAGGTGTGGAACCCAGGAGTCCTGACTCCCAGCCCCCTGCGCTAACCGCTAGACACCGCTCCCCTCCCAGAGCCAGGTGTGGAACCCAGGAGTCCTGACTCCAGGCCTGCTGTTGCTCCCCCCCTGGGCTGGGTTTGCTCTGTATGGCAGAGCCAGCAGGGAGGGGCTGACCCAGCACGGGCTGCAGCATTGACACCCCCCCCCCGCCTGGCATCCCTTGCAGGTTTTACGCTGCGTGCGTCGTCCTTGGCTTGCAGTTTCTTCACGAGCACAAAATTGTGTACAGGTAAGAGACTCTCAACGGGGGAGGGGGGACATTCCCTTGCCCAGCATGGGGCTCCCCGCTCTGCATCCTGCTGTACAGGTAGGGAAACTGAGGCACAAAGCCGGGACGGGACTTTGTGGATAAGGTGCATAGCTGGGGCTGGGACTCAGGAGTCCAGACTCCCAGCCGTCCCTGCTCTAACCACTAGACCTCAGTCCCCTCCCATCACTGGGGATAGATCCCAGCAGTGTGGACTCCTAGCCTGCCCGCACACACTGACCTTCGCACCATCCTCCTTCAGGGACCTGAAGCTGGATAATTTATTACTGGACAAGGAGGGTTTTGTGAAGATCGCAGACTTTGGCCTGTGCAAGGAAGGTGGGTGCTGGGCACAGGGCAAGGGAGGGGGCAGGGGTACCAGGGGCAGTTACGTGTGAGTGTCGAGATACTTTGCCACCGGGGCCCGTCAGGCAACTGGGGGTCTCTGTGCCCAGTTCCACCTGCTGCTGCAATGCAGCCACCTCTGGGGTGGAACATAGAAGCTGCTTATAGGAGTGTGGCTCACCCAGCGCCGGGGTGCAGCCACTTCCGTGGGGGGATGTGGCAGCTGTGGGACTCGGGGAGAATGCGGCACTTTGGGACAGGAAGTGAAGGAGAGGCACGTATCTGGCTGCAGGGGGATAGAAGCACCCTGCTAGGGACAGCAGGACAAATGCAGCTCTGTGGGGGAGCTCAGGGGTTGTTCATAACCACCCTGGGGTATGGCAACTCCTGCAGCACAGTGCCCCCTATTCAGCCCCCATTTTCCCACCCCCTTTAGCACAGCGCCCCCTACTAATCCCCCCACCCCCTGCATCACAACACTCCCTACTGAGCTCCCACCCCATCCCCTGCAGCACACTGCCCCCAAGTGCTGCACTGGGGTATTGGGGCCAGCCTGACTGAGGGGATAGCGCCCCCTGCTGAGCCCCCACCCGCTCTCTGGGAGCTCTCTCCATGCACTGACCCTGCTTAGCTTGGGAGCAGTTGAAGGGGGGGCAGTGGGGGCAGGAGCCTTGGTGGGTCTGTGGCCTCCAGGGAGCTGGGAGGAAGCCCTGGGCGTAGCCCCCACCCTGCGATGGGGAGGGTGTTGCTCAGTGCAGGGGGGGACCCCGGGGTTTAACCCTTTCCCCTCCCCGCTCAGGGATGGGCTATGGCGACCGCACCAGCACGTTCTGCGGGACCCCTGAGTTCCTGGCGCCCGAGGTGCTGACAGACACATCCTACACCCGCGCCGTGGACTGGTGGGGGCTGGGCGTCTTGGTTTATGAGATGCTGGTGGGGGAGGTGAGTCGGGAGGCGGGGTCTTCTCCTGGGTTCTTCACATAGCCATCCCAGGGCTGTTTGGGGTGGGGGAGGGCAGTTGGAGGGGCAGGTAGGGTAAGGGAGGGGCGCAGAGTGAGGACTAGTTCAGAGGGGTGCTCCCAGCAGGATGGGGGGTGGGTCTGAATGGAGGGAGGGGGTGTGGCTTGGGCTGGGAGGGCTGTTCAAAGATGAGAGGGGTGGTTGGGGCAGGGGGGAGGGGCCGGGTCACAGGTGCCCGGGCAGGGAGGGCGCTTGGGAGAGGGCGGGGGGCTGGGTCAAAGGTGGGGAGATATTGGGTAGGGTGGAGGTGGGGGAGTGCTTGGTTCAGGACGGGGGACTGGGTCAGGGCTGAGGTGCATGGGGTCAGCCTCATGAGGTTTGGGGTGGCGCTTGGGGCAGGGTGGGGGCAGGTTTGTGCTGGGGGTCACTCTGAGCTGGCGGGATGTTGACCTGCCCCCCGGTTCTGCGCCGCAGTCCCCATTCCCAGGTGACGACGAGGAGGAGGTGTTTGACAGCATCGTGAATGATGAGGTGCGGTACCCCCGCTTCCTGTCCACCGAAGCAATCGGCGTCATGCGCCGGGTGAGTACGCCAGGCCTTGCCCCCATCACACACACACTGGGGCTGGGCTGGGGGGCAGGGCAGCTCCCAAAGAGCCTGTGGGAGCAGGGGTTGGGTGCTGGGGGGAGGAACCGGATGCCGGGGGGATGGGCATCAAGGGGAGGTGGGGGCCCTGCCCCCAGCCTGGAGCAGCTCATGCCCCTCCAGTGTATGGCTCATCCGGTCAAGCTACCCTCATGCTCCAGGGCTCTGCTCTGGGTGGGGATCAGGAAGGGTGGCTCAGTGCAGCGGCTGTCCCCCCTGGAGATGGAGATTGGGGGGTTTCCGGGGATGGAGAGCGGGGGCAGGGAGGGGTCCCTGGGGATGGAGAGGGAGGTGGGGGCAGGGCGCTGGAGGGTGACGGTGTCTCTGTCCAGCTCCTGCGCAGGAACCCGGACCGGCGCCTGGGCTCCAGCGAGCGGGACGCCGAGGACGTCAAGAAGCAGCCGTTCTTCAGGGTCAGTTCCCACCCCCATGTTAACCCCCCCATTCCCCCGACATCCCGCCCTGCGGCCACCCCCACTCCAGACAGAACAACCCTCCACTGCAGCCCCCTTCCCTGGGTACAGCCTGGCTCCTGCTGAGATGCCCCCGCTGGATGCTGGCACTGCCATGCCTGGCTCAGCCTGCAGGAGGCGATGCCCCCTCCCCCATATCCAGGATGGAGTGCAGCCCCCTTGGTCTAAGGTCATGTTAGGCAACAGCGCCCCCTTGTGCTGCATGGGGGCATTGCGCCCAGCACTGACTGCCAGGGGAGAGCATCCCCTCCTGCGCCCTTGCCCTGCTTCCTGCAGCACAGCGCCCCCTGGTGCTGCATGGGGGCATTGCAGCCACCACTGACTGCCAGGGGAGAGCACCCCCGGCTGTGACTCCCACCCTGCAGCTGCCTTCTGCTGCCCAAGGCTTGGCCAGGGCCAGCCCGGCCTAGCCTGGTGGGGGTTCCCAAGGGCAGGGCTAACTCCCAGTCCGGCTGCAGCCGCCCCCACTTGCTCACTGCTCCCCTCCCCCGCAGTTCATTGACTGGGAGGCCCTGCTGGCCCGGCGGCTCCCTCCCCCCTTCGTCCCCGTCATCAAGGGGCGTGAGGACATCAGCAACTTCGACGAGGAGTTCACGGCCGAGGCACCCGCACTGACGCCGCCCCGCGAGCCGCGCCCGCTCACCGCCGCCGAGCAGGAGGCCTTCCGCCACTTCGACTACCTCGCGGACACCTGCTAGCCCAGGGGAGAGCTGGGCCGCGGGAACGGACGGAGGGTTTCTCACCAGCACCCCCTCGGGCTCTGAAGGACTCTGCGGAGGAAGCCTGCCCCCACCTGTGTGAAGGACTCACTGGGGCGGGGAGTCGGCCCGGATCCGTGCTGTGGGGGCAGTTTGGCTCCAAGGCCGCAGAAGCAAGACAGGGGAGGTGGATTTCTTGGAATCCCTGCCAGGGACCGCTGCCCCCAACCCCACCTGCCCCCTGTCTGAGCCCTCCGCTGCCCCTTCTGCCCATAACTTTGTCTTGGACTACTGTAGTTTTGCCAACAAGTGGAGGGGGTGAGCACAGCGCTGGCCCCACCCTGGTTCCCACCCCCAGCCTGGGTCTGGCCTTCGCGTTTCCATGGGTGTAAGGCCGAGCCCCACCCCCTGCTCCCAGAGGCAGGGGTGCAGCGAGAGGAGGGGTCTGTGCCCTGCATCCTGGGCGGGGGGAGGATGGGCACTGAGGGGAGGTGGGGGCCTTGCCAGGCCAGGGTGGAGTCAGCTCGTGGGGGTAGGGAGCTGCTGGACCCTCAGGGCAAGTAGGGACCACCCTGAGGGCGGAGGAGTGGCACCCAATGTTAGGTCCTGGGGGAGGACTGGTGGGATGCTCCATGGCCAGGTCCCAGAAGGGTGCCCAGGAGGGTCCCCCCCCCCCCCCCGCCCCATACAGTGACCCAGCCATCTGCCCCTGCTCCTCTCTGAGGCCCTGGAAACCTCCACTGAGCTGGGGAGCTTTATGCCCTGCAGCCCCTCATCCTACTGCAGCTCTACCCAGGGCTCAGCTGCCCTCTGCCCATGGCTGTAGGCCCATCTGCTCCCCCAGGGCCTGGCAAAGGGCAGCCCAGCCCTTTGCCTGAGGGCCCTGCCTCGTATCATGGACCATTTGGAGTATCTGGATCCGGCTGACGCAGGAACTGGTGGGGGCAGCTGCCGCTGGGGCGGGGCATGGGGGCTGTTTATACAGGGATCCCTGGCCTGGCACTGAAATGCAGCTGCCTCTGGGGTGGGCTGTTTCAGCTGCTTAACAGCCACCAGCAACAGCACACAACAGTTTTAGGACTGGAGGGGAAGGGACTGGAGGCAGGCTGCAGGGGGCTGCCCCAAGGGGACTTTGGCCAGGGAGCTGGCGCTCCCACCCGTCACTGGCCATGGGCTGGGCCATGTTTTTAAGAACACAGTGGCCAAACACCTGTTGGGGACGGTCTAGGTACCCATGGCCCTGCCTCGGTGCAGGGTGCTGGACTTGACCTCTTGGGTCCCTTCCAGCCCGATGACTGATCAGGGCTCCAGCTTTAATTCTAAGCCAAAACCAGAGGCCCCTGTGCATTGCCTTGAAAGGGAGAGTGCCCCCCACCCCTGCTCCCTGCAGCACAGCGCCCCCTAGTGCCACGCTGGTGTTTTAGGGTCAGCACTGACTGTGAAGGGAGAGTGCCCCTGTTGTGCTCCCCCACCCTGCTCCCTGCAGCACAGCGCCCCCTAGTGCTGTATGGGGGCACTGAGCCCCTGTCCCACTCCCTGCATTTTCCTTGTCTCACGTGTCTGACCGCACTCAGCATGATGTCCTAGCTCCCCGTCCTGCATTGCATGAAGGTTAGAGGGTCTGGAGCCACATCACCCCTGATAAAGGGAAGCAGGAGCCTCCCTGGGTATGACTGGGGTGAGAGCTGGGGGCTGCTGGCCCCATGGAGATGGGGCAGAGCCCAGGCAGGCACAA
The DNA here is from genome assembly GCF_965140235.1 of Caretta caretta. NCBI lineage: Eukaryota > Metazoa > Chordata > Testudines > Cheloniidae > Caretta > Caretta caretta. Next base: position 19,139,107 of record NC_134225.1, read on the forward strand.
GGGCTGAGGGCACAGCAGATCCACAGGGCCTGGGGGTAGGGATTCCCTGTGTACTCCCACACCTGGTGGGGGAGGGGAAGGGGGGAGATGGCTACTGTCTCTAAGTTCCCACCCATGGGGTGCTGCCCTGTCCTGCAGTGCCTCCCCATGGGGGCTTCATGCACCTGCTTGCTGCTGCAGCCTCCACTGAGCTGTGCCCCTGACCGCAGTGTTGGGGATGCAGGGAAGCGTTGCCACAAGAGGGGCCGTTCCCCTGGTCGGCAGGAGTCGAGCCCACTGCTTCTGAATGGGTGGGGGGGTCTAGTGATGGAGGTGGGGTTGAGAATCAGGACTCCTGGGTTCTGTTACTGATGGGGAAGAGAGAAAGGTCTAGTGGTTAAAGAGGGGGCATGTGGCCAGAAGTCAGGGTTCTGTCCTGGACCTAGGAGAGTGAGCTCTTGTGGTTAGAGCAGGAGGGGCTGGGAGCCAGGATTTCTGGGTTCTGTCTTTGGCTCTGCCACTGACTTGCTGTGTGCACCTGGTGGAGTCACGTTTCTGTGTGCCTCAGTTTCCCCTTCTGTAACATTCCCGCCCCTGCCTGTCAGCCTTTGAGCTGGGGTCGCTCTGGCTCCAGGCAAAGGCTCAAAGTTACAGTCCCCCTGCCAGCGCCCTGCCACCCGCCTGCCTTTTAACTACCTCTGTCCCCGCAGGGAGACCCTCGGGCTGTGTTCTGTGGGGTGAGAGGGAGCTAATCAGCTGCCTTTGTGGTATGAGATGTGAGTTGTAAATTATAGACCAGTTAAGCAAATGTCGCAGCCTGGCCGTCGAAGGCATCTCATTGTGGGAAGCTAGAAGAGCCCTCCAACCAGCGCGGTGCCCTGGGAAATCCTTCGGGGGCAGCAGCTGGGACTCAGGACTCCTGGGTTCCATGCCCAGCTCTGGGAGGAGAGTGGGGTCTAGTGGTTTGAGCAGGGGGGAGGGGGCTGGGAGCCGGGACTCCTGGGCTCAGTTCCCTTCGTTGCCACTGACCTTGGGCAAGCCTCCCATGCCTGAGTTTCCCCCACAGGTAACTTTGTGAGACTGATGCTCCTCCCCAGTTATGAAGCACGTTGAAGGCTGGGGAGGAAGCTCCCCACAGTGGTGCTGAGAGGCTGCGAGACGGGACAAGCCAGGGGGATGGGGCAGCATGTGGTGGCACTGTGGCTGGGCCCTCAACCTGCTGCAGAAGGCCCAGGAACCAAGGGAGGCACCTGGCCTCAGCGCAGCAGGGGTTAAAATGGACCAGGTGAGTTCAGCGGAGAGGAGAATCCCGTGGCAGGGATGGTAGCTGCAGTGCCCCCTTCTGGGGAACAGGGCAGTGCCGCAGTGGGCCTGGAGTTTATTTAGCACATCCAAGGCCCTGTGCATAGCAGTTTGGGACAGGAAGTGGGGGAAATGCCCAAGTCCCAATGCTCCTACATGGGGATTGAGAGAGGCGGGGGGATTCTCCTGGAGGGAGCTGGGATGGAGCCTGAGCTCTGGGGGATCTTTATTCAGCATGCCTGGGCAGGTTTGGGGTCTGTTGTGAGCAGCAGACCTACCAGCAGCACAGCGCCCCCTCTTGCCCCACCACTAGAGCATTGGGGTCATCACTGAGTGTGAGGGGGAAAAGCTCCCTGCTGAGCACCCTGCTCCCTGCAGCACAGCGCCCCCTAGTGCTGCAATGGGGTAGTGGGTTCATACAGACTTAGAGGAGGGAGCTCCCTGTACTCAGTCATCTGTCCAGTTCTCTGCTGACATGCTCCATCCTCCTGTGAGTCCCACTCACCCCTGGTCTTTGTCGAGCAAATCCCGGCCAGGAGCTTCCACCCAGCACCTGGGGCATCACGGCACAAACGCCCCAGGCCAAGTCTCCGACGGGGTTAGTCACCAGCTCTCTGTGAGTGCCCTAGACTGACACCATCTGGGGATCATTGACACCACTCAAGCAATGCGAAGTTACATCTGCTGGGGCTCTCCCCTCAGACACACTCCCGGGCCAGTGCGCTGCCAGCAACCAGCCATGTGGCTGCATCCCTGGAGCAAGTGGCCAGAGCCCATGAGGGCTGGGCAGAGGGGCCTTACCCTCCACTAGGGTCTTGCCTCCAGAGAGTTGAGCCCTGGAAGAGCTGCCCAGGATGGTCCACCGGCAACTGGGGAAGCCCACAGAGGCCCTGAGCCCCCCTGCTGCTGGGGGGTAGCAGCTGAGCTGGTTAGCCATGGGCTGGTCCTGAAGGCTCATTCATAGCCATTGAGGCAACGGGATCATCGTGACCAGCTAGTCTGGCACTGCATGGCCCAGGTGAGTGGGCTTGCAGCCCAGAACTCTCCGCACACCTGGTTCAGGCTGGTGTGGGGCCTTGGGCTGGGCAGGGGTTTGCCCTCTCATGCATGTAATAGGCCCAATGCATTTGTACTCAGCTATTAACTCCCAATGCTGTGATCCCCGGAGGGGGCATCTCATGGCCACTTGTCTCTGTCACATGCTGGTGACATTCTGGTCTCCTGACCTTCTCCTTAGCTCTTCCCTCGGCAGCAAGTGAGAAAAGACCTGATGCCGAGGTGATGGGCAGCGCGGTCTAAGCTAGCTCAAGGCTCAGAGGGGGAAGAAGAGAATCATGTTTATTACAATGGTGCCAGGGGAAGGGACAATCAAGATCAGACCCCTGCTGGGGGTGCTGCACAAACACAGAACAGCAAACATGGGGATGGCTTCGTTCGGAGCTGCACAGACACCTGCCAAGACGGTCCTCGCCCCAAGGCGCTTGCAATCTAAATTGATGCAACAAAGGTTAGGGGATAGGTGTGACCTACAAGCCCTGCCCACAGTCTCCAGGCCTGCTATGAGCCAGATGTCTGGGCTCAAATGATCAGTGGTTAACACACTGACCATTTTGGTTGTCATTGTTAGGGACCAGAGTTAACACCCACCAAGATGAAGCACGGCTCGATCATCATTGTGATGAATCCATAACGACTGGAATCTAGAATTCTGTAGAAATCAATGGAGAATCTAGAGAAGAGACGAGCTGGCATCCTATAGCCCCTCCTACTCGCTTATCCCTGAGCCACGCACCAATGAGTAAGGGGACATCCAGCATTGCCAACCCCAAGCATTTTAAGATTTTGTCACCCCACCCCCAAATTGCAAGATTGGCCTAAAATATCATGATTATTTTAAACAATAAATGGGGGGGGGGTGTCAAATATACTTTCCATTCACATGGCTTTGTTCGACACCAATCAACTCTTTGATGAAAACCTGGAAAAACCCGACAACAAAACTCTGCCCAAAACTTTTTTAAAATATTATAAATTTGTCCCCAGGAAAACAATTCTTTCCTGGCTTGCTCTAACCCGGGGCTCAGTTTATTCTGGTCTCTGAGTTCAGAGCTGGTTGGGATCACATTGTATTAGTTAGTTAGTAGGTGTATTACGATAATGCGTAGGTATCCCTGTCAGAGACCAAGACCTGGTGCTCGGTGCTGTATGTTATTGATTAGGTGTATTACAGTAGTGCCTTGGCACCCTAATCATGGGCCAGGAGCACATTGTGCCAGGTGCTGTACAAACACAGGCCAGGAAGACAGTCCCTGCCCAAGGAGTGGCATTTCCCTGACCCCATGACCTCTGTGTCCCCATCCATCAAAGGTCCCTGTGTCACCACACAGGGGCGCTACAGCTGTTGAATCAAATGGTTGGGGGGGCATTTCCACATGGGCTAAAGGGGGTTTCCCCCCAGCAGTGTGGTTTTAAACTCCCCAAGTTCACCTGAAGCAGATACCTGGCGGGGGAAGTTTCGTCCCAACCAATTAAACTTTGGCAAAGTTCTAAGCAGCTGAAAACGAAAACCTTGGGCAAAAACATAGCTCCGGGGGGTGCTACTAGAACTGTTCTCTAGTGGAATGACTGCGTCCACATGGGGTCTTTGCCCGGCTCTGGCTACAGGTCTGATCCAACTCCCCAGGAAATCAACAGCAAAACTCCCACCCACGTCGGCAGTGCAGGATCTAAACAGATGGAGCTAGAGCAGGAGACCAGCTGTGTCTGGCTCAGGGTGGGCTAGGCCTTTAAGGAAGGTGGGTTTAGCCCACCCCATGGGTTTGAGAGCCGGGCAGCACAGAGCCTGAGATAAGAGGCCACCAAGCCAGGTGGTCAGAGAGACACAGCAGACCTGCAGAAAGCAGGTAGGGGCCTACAGAAGCTGGATCCTGGGGCAAGGGAAAGGATCAGGTTGCTTTGATTTATCCTGCCCTGTTCTGAAGCATGAACCCCTTGCTGAAGAATGGGGCTGAAACCCTGCTACCGCTGGAGTGGGTTTATGTGTGCCCTGGTCCCAGCGGCCTGCTGTAGGGCAAGGGTGCCCCTCTCAGCCCTGGATCTATAACAGCCTAGAGTCACCTAAGTCTCTGGCCTCAGTGTGGGGTATCTGGGGGGGATTTAATGGGCTGTGCTACACAGGAGGCCAGCCCAGATGATTAAATAGTCCCTTGTGGTGTCAACTCTATGAAACACCCCTTCATGTATGGGGGGTAAAAGTCTTTGCTGCAGAAACAAATCCCAGGACTCCAGCACCTGGGGCTTTCAGGGGCAGAGCTGGCTCCTCCAGCAGAAAAATGCTCCTTGGATGAAATTGACGCTTTGTCAGGACTGGGTGGAGGCAGCCGAAATGCTGAAGGGCCGGGGAGGGGCAGAAGGAACCGCTCAGATTCCTTGTTTGTAAATTAGTCTGGCTGACATATTTTAAGGTTAAAAAAAAACAAAAAACAAAAAAAATCCGTGTGGCCAGTTGTGATTTTTACCACAAGGGCGGGTGCTGCTGGACCCAGAGCAATAGAGAGTGGAACCGATTCTAATTCTGCTTTAGGGGAGAGTGTGGTCCTCGTGGTGCCCCTTTCCTCCCGCTTTGGTCCCAGGTGGAACGAAAACAAATCTGGGTTTTTTCCATGCAGTGGCAGTTCTGTCTCCTGCCCGCGGCCCCTGAGCACCCACAAGGGGGCCAGGGTGGGGGGCCCTGGGGATGTCCCACATTGTGCCCCCCCCGCTGTGGGAGCTGCTCCCTGCCCCCACACATGGCCCCTGGACATGCTCCCTACCCCCAATCCAGGCCCCTCAGTGCAGCCTCTGCAGAGGGGGGAGGAGTGCGGGGGGCATGATGGGGGTCTAAGGTGGGGGGGAGGCTATAAGGGCTGGGGCCCCCAGCAATGGGGAGGGGGGGAACTGGGGCCCCTCAGGGGCGTGGGGCTGCCCCCCTTAACAGCCCCCTTGTTGCAGACCCCAGCCCTGATGTGCTCCTCTCTGCCCCGCCCTCTGTCGGCCAAAGTCCCGCCCCCTCCCTTGGCTCCGCCCCTCCCGGGGGCGGCGGTTGGACGGGGCCGGCGCGCGAGGCGCCGTAGGAGGAGCAGGTGAAGGGGAGGGAAACAAACCGTCTCATAATCCCGCCCATGCCCCTCCCCCATAGGGTCATGGCCCCGCCCCTGTGCCCCGCCCCCAAGGTCATCGCCCCGCCCACGCTCCCTGCCGTCTGTCTCCCTTGAACCCAGGCGGCTTCCCCCTCCCCCCCCACCCGTTATACCGATGGGGAAACTGAGGCACTGAGGTTCACAATTTCTCAAGCAGCCACTAACCTGGGGGGCCCGGTGGGAGATGCCCCCACCCCGGCTCCTTGTCACTGGGGCGCCAAGCCTGGAGCTGGGGCTGCTCCCGCATCGGGCACGGCCCCCCGCCCGCCTGCTGCAGGAGGTGGCCTTGATGAGCCCTCACAGGGTTCCCCCGCTGCAGGGCCCTGGCCTTGGGGCTCCTGGGCACGCCGGTACCAAGGCCCCTTGCAGTTGCAATGGGGCACGGGGATGGGCTGGGGGAGGGTTGGCGGCACCTCTGGGTGATCCTGAGATCGCCAAAGCAGGGGGCAGGTGAGGGCCTGTCCCCCGTTCCCCACCCCGGGCAGGGCCTGATCCCTCAGGGATTGTCTACAGCCAGGGCAAATCTGGATTGAGGGCACCTCTGTTTGGAAAGGGAGTGCCTGGACGGGGGGGGCTAAGCTGGTTTGAATTCGCCCTGTTAGCTAATTCAGATTAGCTTCCCCGTGTAGACGAGGCCTTCTCCCCTCGTCTCCACCCCCCCAGAGTTGGTGCGCTCTCCACTGGCCTTGGGAGATGCACGGGGGCCTGACGGGATCAGGCTGGGGGGCCAAGTGACTTGCTCTCCTGGCCGATCCTTTCTAGCGCCCCCATCAGGTAAAACCCATGGGGACAAAACCCATGGCCCCCTGCCCCGGCCTCAGCGGCTCCCTCTCTTGCAGACGCTGAGACGGGACCCTGGGATGGCAGGCAAGCAGGGGCACGGAGGCACCTTCTGCCCGGAGGGCGCTGCCAAGGCCCAGTGCTTCAGCCCCGGCAGCGCCGCGAGCCTGGCTCCGTGCAGCCCGGAGCGCGGCCTCTTCTCTTCGCCCGTGTCCGAAGCCCGCTGGCTGAGCTGCCCGCCACCGCAGGCCGCGTCCCCGACCCACGAGAGCCTCACGCTGGAAGAGCTGCTCACCCCCGTCACGGAGAAGCTCAAGTACCTGCTGAAGAAGGCAGAGGATTTCCAGACATACCTGCTCTACAGGTGTGCAGGGGTGGGAGGGAGGCGCCTGGCCCTGGAGGGGGCAATGGGGAGCGGAGGGCATATGGCAAAGAAGTGGGCCAACAGTGAACAGGGGGGTAGAGGTGGGGGGAGTGAGGTGAGGGGGAAGCCTGGCACAGAGGGGGCAGAGGGGAGAGAGGGGGCTGGCAGAGGGGTAGGGGGGCGGGGTTAAGGGGAAGCCTGGCACAGAGGGGGCAGTGGGGAGAGAGGGGTCTGGCATGGGGGGGCAGATGTGGGGGCAGCCTGGCAGCAGGGTGGGGGCAGCGGGCCAGTTCACCTCAACCTGCTCCCAGGCAGCTCTGTGTGCTGAAGGGAGGGGCCCAGGTGCTGGCGAGGAGGCTGGGAACGCAGGGGAGGAATGGACCCCAGGATGGGTCAGAGCCCGCACTGGGTCAGACAGTGCTGGGCAGGAATAATGCCCGACCAATGGGGCACCCCCCTCACAGCATCTCACCCATCTACCAGGCACAGCTCCCGCTCTGGGCAGTGCCATGCCGGGATCCCAGCTGTCCTGCTGAGGGGCCAGGGGCTCATCTGGGTGGTACCCCACACGGTGATGGGGCCGTGCCCTGCCAGGGGTCTGCCCTCCAGGTGAAAAGGGGAATTCATCAGTCGCCTCTGATCTGACCCAGCCGGGAATGGAGGTTCCAGGTACCACCTTTGCCTGCTGGAAGAGGCCGGTCTGTACCAATCAGGAGTGCCCAGCTCCCTGCCCGGGGGCTCGTGGGCACACTGAGCCCCAGGACCGAATGGGGAGTGGTGTTGGTGCGGTACCCCCTGGAGATGCAGAACTCACAGCTACCCGGGGCCAGGAGGGGGACAGTGAGGAGCCAGGGCCCTGCAGGGAGCAGAAGGGGGCGCTCTCGTCTTGCGGTCACTGCTGACCCGTGTGCCCCGGCCTGGCGCTGGGGCCCTGTGCGTCAGGGTGGGGACTCTCTGCTTGCCCGTCGGTGCCAAGGAGCCTCCTCTGGCCCCTCATGACTGGGTGCCTGCTGCCTTTCCAGCAGGGACAGGATGCAGAAGGAGCAGTTTGCTAAGGCCGTGCCCACCTTCCTGCAGATGTGCCAGCCCTACTTCGAATATCTGGAGTCCACCGCCCGCAGCTACAACTCCGGCCTGGGCACCCTGCAGGCGTCCGTGCGCAAGAGGGTGAGTGGGCCGTGTGGGGTGGGGAATCACAGACGCTTGTGTAGGGGTTGGGGGGGGAGTGGGGTGCATCTGCCCTGCATTAGGGGCAAAAGGTCACCTGCCTTCTCTACTCTCCTGTTAAAGGTGTCGGATGGGGTGAAGGGGGCTGGGAGTCAGGACTCCTGGGTTTTACCCCCAGCTCTGGGAGGGGGAGCGGAGTCTAGTGGTTAGAGCAAGGGCACTGGGAGTCAGGACTCCTGGGTTTTACTCCCAGCTCAGAGCTAACTGACACGTACCTTGGATGTGACGTTGTCATGTGCATTTGAGAAGAGGCACCAGGAGCAGAACCGAAGGCTGAGGGTGATGAACTGGGCCAGAGGGCGTGGGGCAGGGAAGGAGGGGCAGTTGTGTGGGGCGTGGGGGAGGAGGGCTCGGTAGTGTGGGGCATGGCTGGGGAGCGATGGGGCAGGGCTCGGCTGGGGTGTCCTCTGGATCACTGTTGGGTCCAGCCTCGTTGAATGTCCTCACTAACGAAATGAGGGAGGGGCTCCAGCCCCCAGTGCAGACCAGTGAATAGTACCTGTCCTCCAGCCAGGCTCTGATGGGGGGTAGAAGGAGGCAGGCTAGTTGGGGATGATTTAGTTGGGGATTGGTCCTGCTTTGAGCAGGGGGTGGGACTAGATGACCTCCTGAGGTCCCTGCCAACCCTGATATGCTATGATACCAGCCTGCCCTAGACACGCTGGGCAAGAATGCCTGGAGGCCAATGGCTGGAGGAAGGAGGCAGCCCTCCTGGGGGTAAGACCAGGAAGGGGGCTGGGCTGCCCATCCCAGGAAGGCTTCCTTGTGACTCCTCCTGCCCCTCACCCCAGCATCAGGGCAGCCCCGACACCCAAGCTGTTGATTGTGACTGAATGCTGACTCTTGGGGTCCCTCCCTGCCCGGCGCTGGGAGACACCTTCCCCCCTGGGGTCCTGGCTAAGTGCCATGCCCACCCCCAGAGGCTCCCGGTCTCTCTCCCCTGCAGCTGCTGGAGATCTCGGAGCAGCTGGCGCTGCGGCTGGAGCAGCTGGTGCTGATGTACGCCTCCTTCAGCTTCGTCTCCCTGGAGGACACTGACCCCTTCAAGTATGTGAGGGTGGGGGCTCAGCAGGGGGCGCTCTCCCTTCGCAGTCAGCACAGACCCCGTACATCATTAGGGGGCGCTGTGCTGCAGGGAGCGGGGCGGGGGACCCAGCAGGGGGCGCTCTCCCCTGCAGTCAGTGCTGACCGCGGTGTCCCTGTGTGGCGCGAGGGGGCGCTGTGCTGCAGGGAGCAGGGTGGGGGGGCTCTTCCTTGACAGTCAGCCCCAATGCCCCTATGCAGCACTAGGGGGCGCTTTGCTGCAGGGTGGCAGAGGAAGCCGGCTCCCCCCGGTGGAGATGGGGCTTTTACCCCATCTGTTTGTGTTTCCTCCCCCTCCCGCAGTGTCTCGTGTTTCTTCTGCGGCCGCTTCTGGCTCAGCGAGTGGCACCAGCTCTCTGTCTTCCGCTTCTGCATCTCCGCCCCCTACACGGCCGCCCGCCTGCCCTGCAACCTCTACAAGAAGATGCGCTGGAACCTGGACTTTCTGGAGGAGGGGGCGGGGGCCGGGGGGCGGCGCCGGGCGCACCGCACTGAGTAGTGAGCTGCTGGGCACTGGGGGTGGGGCCTGGCTCCGGGGGAGATTTGACGTTGAGCTGCAGCGATTCAGCCAAGCCCTGGGTTAGGGGGCGACCCCACCCATCCTCGGTGGCAGGGACCTAGGGGCATTTGTGGTGGGAGGGTAGCAGGGAACTTAGGTGTAGATGGGGGCGATGGAGGGGTTCACAGGGCCCCCCATTGGGCACTTCGTGCCCCCCACCCTGACTGGCACCCCTTTCCCCTGCCAGGCACCTCCTCCAATCCCCAATTTATCCCTGCAGGCTCCTCCCCAGCCCCGTTCCCCCAGATCGTCTCCCAGGGGGACCTTTGCCCCAGTCTGACCCCCCCACGACCCTCGCCCCCCAATTTTGTTACAGCTACTTCCTGTGCTTCCGGGACACGGGCAGGGAGAACGCCGTCAAGATGCAGAAGCTCTGGTCCATCGGGCGCTGGGTGCCCCTGGACCCCGATACAGAGCACTCCTCCGACGTCCTGCAGTGGTGAGCACTGGGGTGTGGGCCAAGGGGCTGTGGGGCAGGGAGCGGGTTCCCGGCTGCAGCAGTCAGAGGTGGGGAGCTGCCATGGGGGGCGGGGGCCTGGCATCAGTCCCAGTGACGTGGTCCGGCCCAGCTGACCCCACGTCCCCGTGACCCTGTCTCCACCCGAGACCCTCCCTGCGGGGGCAGCACCCAAACCCATCCTGCTGCAGGCACCGCGGGGTGCTTGAGTGACCCTGGACCCGGGAACAGAGAGCAGTGCCCCCTCCTGCCAGGGCTGACACAGGGGGCCTGGGGTCAGGGCGGGGGGCTGGCAGCCAGGGGGGTGAGGGGCAGCTGGGAGGGCTCAGGGGATAGGGAGGGGCGGGGAGAGCAGTGACTGGGTGGATCGGAGTGAGAACAAGCTGGGTGCTCTGACTGGGCTGGGCACCCCTGGCGGTGGGTGGGTGTGGTCCTGGCAGGGCGTGGGCGCCCGGCTGGACTGGGCGCCCCGGGCCTGGGCAGAGGCTGTAACATGCCCCTCGCTCTCCTTGCAGGGTGCTGTGCCCGCAGCCCACGGGTGACTTCCAGCCACTGCTGACCATCGGTTTCGAGGAGCCCTCGCATACCCTGGCCACCGACTTGCTGGTGCAGATCCTGAGCACCCCGACCTGCGCTCCCCTCCCCTGCCCTGGCACCAGCAGGGAGCCCTTATACTGGGGCAGCCCAGGGGGGCAGGGACAGTAGCACAGCCCCCATGTGGCTTCCTGGGGCGCAGGGGGCAGGTACTGGCTACTTGCCTCCTGTTGGGCCCCTCACCCTGGTGTCAGGGCACCCAAACAGGCCCATTGTATTTTAACTGACCACTGGCTGTTTTAAAAAGCCTCTGATTCTAGGCCCAGGTGGCTTGTTAGCCTTGGTGAGGGGAGGTGGCTCAGCCCTGACTCCCCCACCTGCCCCTTGGGGCTGGAGGGCAGGCCGGGGACCGTCTCTGCAGAGTTCACCCCACTGCCTCTAGGAGGGCTGATGCCCTGGGAGGGGTAAAAGAGAAGAGAGTTGGGGCTGCTGGGTCCATAAACCCTCCCCTGTAAAAGCCCCAGCCAGGGGCTAGATCCCTGCTGTTAATGGGGAACGGGGGTCTCCCCAGGCTCCCCCGATCTGTGGACAGCTCCATAATCCCACCTCAGGCCCCATCTGCCGGGGTTTCGTCTCCCTCCCCCTCCTGTTCCTCAAACTTGCTGGGCACTGAGAATGCCCCACCCCACCCCGAGTGCACAGAGCACCATGGGGTCCCCTCCCCCACCTGAATTTGAGCTGGAGGCCCCCCTCCCCTGATCTCCACAGAGCCCTGTGCAGGGGCTCCCCCTCCCCCTAACCCAAGTGCAATTCTTATTTATAACCTTGTGTTTTTGCAATAAAAGTTTGGTTCTTGGCACCGGGAAGGCTGCTGGGCTGCCTGGCGCGGGGTGGGGGGGACGGGGGGACTGGCTAGGTCTGGTGGCGTGGGGGGAGAATGCTTGAAGCGTGGACAGAGCACTAGAAGGGGACTCAGGAGACCTGGGCTCCATTCCCGTCTCTGCCACTGAGTGATCTTGGGCAAGTCTCGTCCCCTCCCCGTGCCTTAGTTTCCCCATCTACAGCACGAAAACAATGAGACTGAGCCCCTGTGTGCAGTGCTTTGAGATCTGCGGCTGGGAAGCACTAGGCAAGAGATTGATGATATTATTCTAGGGTAGGTGGGAGGTTGGGCCCAGCGCCCCCCATTGGGAACACCCTGATGGCCTCTCTCTGAGCGGGGGTGCACAGTGGGGCCAGGAGGTCTACAGTGGGCCCATCCAGCAGCTCCCTAGCTGTGGGGGGAGCTTGCCCCGTCTGCCCCACAAATGACAACAAAGAACCCCCACCCAGAGCTAAGGGGCCCAGCCCACCCTGGCACTGGGGTTGTCACATGCCAGGGCAGACAAGGCCTAAGCCAAAGGGCCTGGCTGGATCCTTATCCCGGTTACTCCAGAGTGAATCCGGTGCAGCTACTCCAGATTCACGCCAAGGCAACTGCACCAAGATGCTGCTCTGTACACTTGGCCTTCAGCCTGCAACTGCGGCATGGTGAGGGTGTGCTGGGGAGGATGGGAACTAGAGCTGTGACCGTTTTCATCCTTTTTTTTTTTTCCCAGCACAAAAATGCAGATTTGGTGATGCTGAGTTGGCCAGATTGGGGCAGGGGGGAATCAGAAAAAATCAAAATGTTTCCTTGGGGTTTTTTAATGCGGGAAATTTTGAACCAAAACAGATCAAAATGGAAGTGTTGCCTTTGACACAAAACCGGACGTTATTTTTGCCAAAACGGTTGGTACATTAGAGTTGCCATCCTGGGTCAGCCCAGTGGTCCGTCTGGCCCAGTGTCCTGTCTCTGGCAGTGGCCAGTACCAGAGCTTCATGGGGCGTGTACAGGACAGGGCAGTTGTGGGGTGATCCATCCCTGTCTTCCCCTCCTAGCTTTTGGCAGTCAGAGGCTTAGGGTCACCATGAGCATGGGGTTGCATCCCTGACTACCTTGGCGAACAGCCATTGCTGTATCTAATCTCCAGGAATGTATCTACTTCTGTTTTGAGCCCAGTTATACTTTTGGCCTTCACAACGTCACCTGGCAATGAGTTCCCCAGGTTAACTGTGCGTTGTGTGAAAAAGTGCTTCCTCTTATTTGTATGAAGCTTGCTGCCTGTCTGACCGCTGGGTTTTGTACGGTGTGAAGGGATAAATAACACTTCTCCACACTATTCATGATTTTCTATCCCCCCCACCCCTCCCCAGTTGTCTCATTTCCAAGCTGAAAAGCCCCAGTCTTTTTACTTTCCCCTCTTCAGGAAGCTGTTCCATACCCTTGGCCGTCTTTGTTGCCCTGAACCTTTTCCAGTTCCACCATATCCTTTCTGAGATGGGGCAACCAGAACTGGACACCGTATTCCAGGTGTGGGCACACCATAGTGGCTCTGTGATATTTGGTCTTATTTTCTACCCCATTCCTAACATGGTTTGCTTTTTTGACCACTGCCATTTTGACCACTCCCCATTGTGAAAACTGAGCATGTATTCCTCCCCTTCGTTTCCTATCTTTTAACCAGTTTGCAATCCATAGGAGGACCTTCCCTCTTATCCCATGACAGCTCACTTAGCTTAAGGGCTTTGGTGAGGGACCTTGTCAACGGCTTTCTGAAAGTCCAAGCACACTGTATCCACTGGATCCCCCTTGTCCACCTGCTTGTTGATTCCCTCAAAGAATTCTAATAGATTGGTGAGGTATGATTTCCCTTTACAAGAGCCATGTTGACTCTTCCCCAACATACTGTGGGTATCTATGTGTCTGCTAATTCTGTTCTTTGCTATCGTTTCAGCCAATTTGCCTGGTTTACTGGCCTGTAATTGCCAGGATTGTCTCTGGAGTCCTTTTTAAAAATCAGTGTCTTCTGCCTAGCCACCAGCCATCTGGTCCAGAGGCTGATTTCAGTGCTAGGTTGCATAACACAGTTAGTAGTTCTGCAATTTCATATTTGAGTTTCTTCAGCTCTCTTGGGTGAATGCCAGCGGGTCCCAGTGCCTGATCAATCTGTTCTAAAACCTCCTCTATCGATGCGTCGGTGGGAGACAGTGCTTCAGGTTTGTGGCCCAGAAAGAATAGCTCTGAAACAGGGGGACACACACACGCCTTCCGGCCTAGCCCAAAATGACTTTTTCGGGGGCAGATGACTGTCACATCATACACTCTCTTTAAGCAAGAGTTATCACAAGCTGCAAACTGGAGGCCAATATTAAGTGCATTGTCATTTGTTAATAGAAGAGTTAAATGCTTGTCAATTGGACCCCAGACAGATGGCTGCTTGTGCATTTGACGGAGCTGCAAACTTCTCTGGAAGACATGGTGGAGTACAAGCTTTGCTCAGAGAAAAGTGTAACTCTGATCTCTCCTATACACACGGCAGAGGTCACCTACTCCAACTAGTGCTCGTACGAACTGCAGAATCTTCAGAAGGCCTTTTAAAAGCTATACATTGAATGTCTTCGTTATCCTCTTTTTTCAGCAAGAGTCCAAAAGGTCTGAACGTCTTGGAAAATATAGAAGATACATTGGGATAGAAGTTCAAATTAGTCCAACCAGGGAAAACCCGCTGACTGTCTTATGAGAGATCCTTGGCTGGTCTCTTAAAATTACTCCAGCCATTATTATTGGCTTTGGAAAGCTTCTGAGATGGGACGGATCTAAATAGTGAGGCTGATGGACTGCTGTTGTTCAGAGAAGACAATTGCCATTCTCTCTCGTAAATCTCCTGTTGAAACCACTTGGGCCGTTAACCAATGTCATCCAGGCATCTGCTACAACAGTCGTAGATCTCGTTCCAGCAATGGAAGCTACACGTGGATCAGTGGGAGAGCTATCCATTGAAAACGTCCTGGAAAGAAGTGGGCACTGCGTTGGGGACCCCTGGAATAAACTGTGTTGTATCTCCAGCCCCTTTAACAACCTCATTAAGTACTTCTAAAATTAGCTTTGACACTGACCGGCTTATAAGGCTTTTCTGCAGGTCGATGCAGTCCAGAGGCCTCGTGGTTTGCAGCCTTTTCATAGAGGTTGTCAGCCCTGGCTTTGGCTGATCGGTCTGGCAAACCCAGCTCCTCCACTTTTACTATATAAATCCATGGTACGCCCAGATCCTGACTACTGTGTGCGGACCTGGTCGCCCCGTCTCAAAACTGATGTACTGGAGTTGGAAAAGGTACAGAGAGGGGCAACAAAAATGATTAGGAGTACGGAACAGCTTCCATATAACACGGTTAATAAAGTGGTTTTAATTCATAAGGGGGGTCGCACTCAGAGGCTTGCTACATGAAAGGGGTCACCAGTACAAAAGTTTGAGAACCCCTGTGGTAGAAGGAGCTGGCACCCTGCACAGAGCAGTGCTGGGCCGGGCAGAGGGGGCCTTGAAACAAGGGCTGAGTGGGTGCTAGGGCTCCGGGGAGGTGCTCTGAGGCTGGAATGAGCTCATTCCCCGACTGACCAGCAGGAGGTGCTGCGGTGATGAGTCAGAGCGCTGTTACCCCCCCCACCCCATTCAATACTAAAGTGATTTATAACCCAACACCAGCGAAAATTGATCACTTGGGCAACACCGCTCTGTCTGCTGGATACCTAGGCAGGGTAGGTGAGTTCATGTAAATACAGTCTGGTCCTGAAGCCTTCCCCTCACTTGAGGCCTTACCCCCCACCCCCATCAGTAGCGGGCAGGGGAGAGCTCATTCAGACCTTGCTTACAAATCATAATTTGCTATTATAAGGTTGGCCAACGTTGCCGAAATGAATGTGCCGACCTTGTCAGAAAAAACGGCAGCTGGGTGAAGAATCGAGTCTTCGTTCACACTTTTCAAACCGATTACACTTTTTCAGGTACAAGTTATTTTATCGCACTCTGTGTAGGCTTCTAAAGGGAGAACGAATGTTTCAATTGCCATTCAAATTTCCAACCAATGACCAATATGGCAACACTGCATGGAACTAGTTGACCGCTGGGGAGGTGTTGGGGAAATTCAAGGGGGGTTTACACCCCCAATGGGGGGTGTAGGGAAATCCCTGCCAGTGAGCTGTGCCTGGCCGGGTGGGTGTGGTGTATAAAGGAGCAGTGAACTGTATCTAGGCTGAGGGGTGTATAGGGACCAGCCAGCCAGTATAGGGACCGGTGTATAAGGAGCCCAGGCTGCTTGTGTGGTTCAATTCTCCTTGTGGCACACAGTTAATAAAGCATTTTTGAAGGCGGGGGGGCGCGACAGCAGTGCCCCAGGTCCAGGTAGCAGCATCCACTGGTGCGCTTGCAGCTGGGGATGGGAGCAGCTGGACCAGGCTGGGGGAGAAGGTGGCACCACCCACAGCCGTCTGGGTGCATCCTCTCTCCATTGAGAAAGTCCTTGCATCACCTGCCAGAAGACAGGGCCATCCGCAGAGCCTGGGCCCATTCGCTCTGCAGCGGGGAGGGCTTGACTCCCATGCGATTGGCCCTGCACATACAGCCACAGCCTGCAGGAACAGTTCCCTCTGCCCAGCAAAGCCCGAAACCCCAGCACAGGGGGAGTCCCTGCTGCAGGGCAGGGTCACCCTGACTATGCTATGAGAGAACCCAGGACCTGGCTCCCAGCCCCCTGCTCTAACCACTAGACCCCGCTCCCCTCCCAGAGCTGGGAACAGAGCCCAGGAGTCCCAAAACCCAGCCCCCTTGCTCTTAGCATGACAAACTGCTCCCCTCATGAGTGTGATTCACAACATCTCAGAATCGGGGCTGCCCTGAGTGCAGAGGGGAGGACCCACAGAAGTACGGCCGTGTCACCTGGTATATCACGGTGTCAGGAGAGCCAGGATTGCCACGTCCCATCCAGCAGCAGGCACTGGTGGAATCACAGAATCATGGGACTGGCAGGGACCTCGAGAGGTCATCGAGTCCAGTCCCCTGCACTCAAGGCAGGACTAAGCAGTATCTAGACCAGAGGTGGGCAAACTGCGGCCTGCGGGACCATCCTGCCCCGCCCTTGAGCTCCCAGCTGGGAAGGCTAGCCCCCAGCCCCATCCCTGCTGTCCCCGCTCCCCCGCAGCCTCAGCGTGCCACGCTGCGCCGGGCAGCGTGGCTGGCTCCGGCGGGGCTGCGAGCTCCTGCTCCCCTGAGAGGCATGGTAAGGGGGTGGTGAGTGGGGGGGTTGGATAAGGGGCAGTCAGGGGACATGGGGTGGAGGTTCTGGGGGGGCGATTGGGGGACAGGGTTGGATAGGCATGGGAGTCCCGGGGGGCCTGTCGGGGGTGCGGGTGTGGATAGGGGTTGGGGCAGACAGGGAGCAAGAGGGGTTGGCTAGGCGGTGGGGTCCCAGGATGGGGCAGTCAGGGGACAAGGAGTGGGGGGGAAGGGTTGGATGGGTCGGGGGTTCTGAGTGGGGCAGTCGGGGGTGGGAAGTGGGAGGGGACAGGGGACAGGCTGTTTGGGGAGGCACAACCTTCCCTACCCAGCCCTCCATATAGTTTTGCAGCTGCCATTTGGCCCTCAGGCCAAAAAGTTTTTCCACCCTTGATCTAGACCATCCCTCACAGCTGTCTGCCTAACCTGCTCTTAAAAATCTCCAGTGACAGTCACCTGCTGTGACTCCCTGGGCAATTTATTCCAGTGGCTAACCACCCGGACAGTTAGGAAGTTTTTCCTAATGTCCAACCTAAACCTCCTTTGCTGCAATTTAAGCCCATTGCTTCTTGTCCTCTCCTCAGTGGTTAAGGAGAACAATTTTTCTCCCTCCTTCTCTATATAAATCCATGGTACGCCCATATCTCAAATCCTGTGTGAAGATCTGGTCGTCCCATCTCAAAAAAGATATATTGGAATTGGAAAAGGTTCAGAAAAGGGCAACAAAAATAAATAGGCAGATGGAACGGCTTCCATATGAGGAGAGATTAGTAAGACTGGGACTTTTTAGCTTGGAAAAGAGATGACTAAGGGAGGACATGATAGAGGTCTATAAAATCATGACTGGTGTGGAGAAAGTAAATAAGGAAGTGTTATTTACTCCTTCTCCTAACACAAGAATTAATAGGCAGCAGGTTTAAAACAAACAAAAGGAAGTATTTCTTCACACAACACACAGTTAACCTGTGGAACTCCTTGCCAGAAGATGTGAAGGCCAAAACAATAACAGTGTTCAAAAAGAATGAGATAAATTCATGGAAGACAGGTCCATGAATGGCTCTTAGCCAGGATGGGCAGGGATGGTGTCCCTATCCTCTGTTTGCCAGAAGCTGGGAATGAGTGACAGGGAAAGGATCACTTGATGATTCCCTCTTCTGTTCATTCCCCCCTGTTGGAAGACAGGACACTGGGCTAGATGGACCTTGGGTCTGACCCAGTCTGATCATTCTTACATTCTAACAACCTTTTATTTACTTGAAAACTGTCATGTCCTCGGTCAGTCTTCTCTTCTCCAGACTAAACAAACCCAATTTTTTCAATCTTCCCTCATAGGTCGTGTTTTCTAGACTTTTAATCATTAGTCTTGCTCTCCTCTGGACTTTCACCAGTTTGTCCACATCTCTCCTGAAATGGGGTGCCCAGAACTGGACACAAGACTCCAGCTGAGGCCTAATCAGCACGGAGGAGAGCGGAAGAAATTCTTCTTGTCGGTGCTTAATTTGTACTGAAAGAGGTGAGGGGACTCAAGAAATTTCTTTTACTTTCATAACTGAAGCAGCAGGCCCAGAGGTGCCAGGGCTATGAACTGCCAGGCCCAGAGGTGCTGGGGCTATGAACTGCCAGGCCCAGAGGTGCCAGGGCTACGAACTGCCAGGCCCAGAGGTGCTGGGGCTATGAACTGCCAGGCCCAGAGGTGCCAGGCTACGAACTGCCAGGCTCAGAGGTGCCGGGGCTACGAACTGCCAGGCCCAGCGGTGCCAGGGCTCAGCCCTAGCAAAAATTAAGCACTTCTTGTTGTGTCTTGCTCTCAACACTCCTGCTCATACATCCCAGACATCCCAGAAGGATGTTGGCTTTTTTTGCAACAATGTTACACTGTCGACTCATATTTAGCTTGTAATCCCCTATGACCCCAGGATCCCTTTCCGCAGTACCCCTGCCTAGACAGTCAGTTCCCCATTTTGTACGTGTGCAACTGATTGTTCCTTCCTAAGTGGAGTACTTTGCATTTGTCCTTATTGAATTTCATCCTATTTACTTCAGACCATTTCTCCAGTTTGACCGATCACTCTGAATTTTAATTGTATCCTCCAAAGCACTTGGAGACCCTGAATGCCCCAAACAGCCAGGTACAAATGCACCCACCTAACCAATCCCACATTCACTCCTGCCCAGCTGCACCCTGGGCCCTGCACAGAGGGACTTGACCCACACGTTCACCCAACTGACTGCCCCCCCCCAAGTCCCTTTGAACTTGGTCCTGCCCTAACACCCCCCCGCCCCACCCTGCCCCCTCAGCTCAGCTGCTCTGGAGCAGAACCAGGCACCAACAGTGAGCAAAATAACCCCCAACCCCGCCCCACCACTGCCCCTTCCCCTCCCAGAAACAGCCCCACACCCCTTCCACCAACCTCACCACTCCCCCTCCCCTACCCCCCCCACGCCACTCCCCTCCTCACCTCCCAAATACCCCCCCGACGACACCCCCTCCCCCAACCTCACCTCTCCCCCCAAACGTCCCCCCCCACAACACCCCCAGCCCCACCTCACCACTCCCCCCAAAACCCTCACACACCAACCCAACCACTCCCCCATACCCCCCCCCCTTCAGCTCTGGGATTCCCCAGGCCAAACACCACCCCCTCCCCCACCAAAAACCCCTCCAAGCCAACCCCCCTCCCCCAACCCAACAGCCCCACACAAGGCCCCCCCAGGGTCATTGGCCACCCCCTGGTCTCTGCCGCTCCCCCTGTGTCCGCGGGGGGCGCTGGCCGGGCGGGGCGGGGCCGAGCTCCAGCCGGGGCGGTCCAGGGCCGGGCGGGCGCAGGCAGCCGCGGGCGCTGCGGGACGGTTCGGGGCGGCCCGGGCGGGGGTAGCGCAGCCGAGATGCCGGGCCCGGGCGGGGAGTAAGTGGGGGCGCTCGAGGGGCTCCACTCCCCCCGGGGCGGGGGGCAGCCAGGGGGGGTCCTGCAGCTGGGAAGAGGCTCAGCCGGGGGGAGGGGCCGGAAAAGTTTGGATCCGAACTTGCAGGGGGGGCCTACCCCCAAGTGGGGGGGCTGGGCGGGGGGCTCTGGCGCGGGGGGATCCCGAGTTTGTTGTTGTGGCGGGGGGGGGGGGCAACTGGTGTCTATAACGGGCGATGAGCCCACGCCGCGGGGTATTTATAGGGGAGGCTCTTGGCACCGGCTGGGGTGAAACACGATCCCCACACGCGCCCGGGACTGGCACAGAATCAGCGTGGCAGAGGGCAGCCCCGCCCCAAGGGGCCCCGGCGTGGGGGGGACACAAATTCCTAGGCTTGTCCCCCCCCCCAGTGGTGCGGGACACAAACAGTGGTTGGGTCTGTTCCGGACCCGGGGCCCGAACCCGAGGCCCGCACCCGAGGCCCGCCTGTGCCGAGAGGCCGGGCGTAGCTGGCAGTGGTAGCAGGTCTTTTACCCTCTGTGTGTCCAACTCCCCCCCTCCCATCCTCCCCCGCATCGGCTACTGTGACTCCCAAATCCTGGGGGCCTGGCTGAGGGACCCACCCCCCTTCCCAAGCCCCAGGGGCCTGGCTCCATGTCCCTCCTGCAGTCCTCCCCCAAGACACCCTGTGGCCTGTCTGTAACCCCCCCCACACTCTCCCCCACGCTTTAGTGCCTGTCTCTGATCCCTTCCCCCACCTCAAACCGCAGGCCTAGCAATGATTGCCTCTCTGCTCCCCCTTCAAAATGCAAAGTGCTCTAGTTTTCCTTGCATCCCCTTGGCCCCCCCGTCCCCCAAAGTTGGGCTCCCAGACCCCCCTCAGCTCTGGGATTCCTCAGGCCAGGCATGTTAGGTAGGGTTGGGGTCTGAAGGCCCCTCTAAAATTGACATTCTTCCCCCCACCCCCAAGGAGTCCCGGGAACCAGGCCCTGCATCTCCCGCTCTCCCCTGTCTGAAGGGCCCGTGGGGGGGCTGGCTCTGTTTCCTTTGGGGAGGGAGACCCTCTGACCCCTCTCCCCTCTGCAGCTCCAAAGGGGAGGATTACTCCACGGCCATCCTGCGCCAGAAGCGTCGGCCCAACCGGCTCCTTGTGGATGAGGCGGTGAATGAGGACAACAGCATTGTTAGCCTGTCACAGGTACGGCCCCCGTGCCGCATGGATACCCCTGCCCCAGCCAGCCGCCTGGCCTGCCAAGAACCGGAGCCCCTTCCCCCCCAGGGAGGCAGGTGGCCTAGTGGGCCGAGACTGTGCAGAGGGGTCATCTGGGGGTTACTGGGGGGACACAGGCTTTGCTCTGTAGCTGAGCCGAGGCTCCTGGGAGCTCCCTGCTGCATCCTGGGACACTCACTGACCAGCAGAGATTGAACCTGGATTCCCCTGCTCCTAAAGCGCCTGCCCTCTGAGCTCTGTGAGAATCCCCTGTTGCTAGCAATACAGGGGCTAGGACCCATAGCTAGGCAGGCTGGATTCCCGCCAGGAGAGGGTGAAGGTAACACGTGGGTACACACCCCTACGCATGTGTATATATAGCCACATGCCATCTACATACATGCACCCCCACCCACACACCATCTACATGCACCCCCATGTGCATCATGTACGCTCCAATGCACACACATACATCATGTGCATACACTCATTATTCAAACACTGCACATGCATAAACCATGCACGCATACACACCTCCACATACCCCAGGCATATACACACACCTGCATGAGTACTACCCCATGCACCCATCGTGCACATCCACGCTCCAAGCACACACACACCATGCAATCTCACATAGGCACCATGCAGACATACACCACACACACACAGCCCCAGCATACCCTATGCATATGCACACACCATGCACACACACTGTGCACACACCATGCACATACGTGCTCAAAGCACACACCCCCATGCAGTCTCACATCTGCGCCATGCACATTGTTACTCCTGGGGGAATGCTGCATCACTGTGCGTGTGCAGAATTCATGGTCTCCGCAGATTTCTTTGCTTCCCTGCAGAAAAATGACTTCTGATGGGAGAGCAAAGGGAAGCCACAAGAGCAGTCACACGCCCCTCCCCGGCAGCTCAGGCAGGTCGGTTCAGGTGCCCGGAGCAGCCAATACAGATGTAAATCACCACTGGGGGTGTGTGAAGGGATGGGCAGTTGTGTGTGTGTGTGTGTGTGTGTGAGAGAGAGACACTCTGTACCTCTCCCTCACTATTGCAGCACACTCAGCATGGGGAGTCAGGGCTTCAGGGAATGTCTGAGGAAGCCGGCGTGGCACAGGCGGTCCCCTCAGGCAGAGCAGAAGTAGCAGCCTGCCTGCTTAGTGAATTGTTCCCATTGTCTTTGTGAATTCCCCTGGGAGTATAAAACAGGTGTTATAAGTTTTAAGGCTCCTTCACATGGCCAGAGTGGTGTAAAGGACAGTCTGGCCTTATAAATGCTTATGGTGCTTTAGTGATTAGAACTGGTCTACATTTTTGGACTGAAAACATTTCTTATCAAAATGTGCTCCATGAACTGTTTGCTACTGACCTTTCTGGAGGTGGTCAGTAGCCAGTATAAATTGTGAGTTTGATTCCCCAGCCCTCACTTGCTCTTCAGTTACCTATGATGTAACACTGAACATATGGCCACATCTATTTGTTGACTAATAAGTAGAAATAAAGCGTCAAACCTAGCTACGTTACTATTAAGCAAGGGGATTTGGGGATTTCCTCCAATGCTCCCCACCCCATTCTCCATCCATTGAATTGTAGTTTAAATAAATTACCTACATAATTGAAACCAACATGCGTTATTTTGACAAATAAAATATGCAGAATTTTGCAGATGTTTTAAAATATCATGCACAGAATTTTTAATTTTTTGGCGCAGCATTCCCCCAGGAGTAGCACATGTACCATGTACGTACCCCCGACACACCCTTTGCATATGGACACACCATGCACCCCACACATTCTGCAAATGCCCCCCTCCCCCATGCCCCGTGTGCTCCGTCACCGCCCGTCTCCATTGCAGACCAAGATGGAGGAGCTGCACTTGTTTCGGGGTGACACGGTGCTGCTGAAGGGCAAGAAGCGCCGGGAGACGGTGTGCATTGTCCTCACTGACGACTCCTGCCACAGCGAGAAGATCCGCATGAACCGCGTCACCCGCAACAACCTCCGCGTGCGCTTGGGTGACGTGGTGAGGTGAGTGCCGGGTGGGCCCTTTCCCTCCAGCTCTGCAGCTAAGAAGGGGCTGGCCTGCTCAGGGTGCGGATGGGAGACTGAAATTGGGGATCCCTGGGGTGCTGCAGGGAGCGCCCTTCTGTGACACCACTCAGGGTTGGGTGGCACCTCACTACCACCTGCCCTTAGCAGGAGGAAACCAGGGCTGTGCCTGCTGGGGTCAGATCCCCAACTCCCCCAGTCCCGGGCAATACAGTCACTCCTTTCTCTGCCTATGCAGGCCCCGCTGGCCCTCTGCGGTGGAGCGAGAGGCACACGGCAACCTCCGTGCGTCCCCTGGGAGAGCTCTGCCCTGGCTCGCTGAACAATCACGGATCCGCTGCTCTCAAAGAAGCAGCATACCCGGCTTGGCCTCAGGTCACGCCCTGCTTCACGCTGTACTTTGTCTGCAGTGACAACAAACCAAAGTTCATTTAACAAAGGGAAGAGATTCCCAGGGGAGCAAGTAGAAATATTTGGGAACAAAAGGTTACATGGCAAATTGTAATTGTCTAGAGCCTAGACTTGTTCACCTCGATCCTTTCGTGTCATAGAGAGTGAAGTTCACCCCAGAGTCCTTCTGGCGTTTTTCAGCCAGGCCTAGCTGGGAGCTTGTTTTCGTGAGGCAAACCGTGCTGCCAGCTGGTCCCCTGGTCCAGAATGCTATGTCCCTTTGCGACCCCCAAATATGTATATGAAAACGGTCCTTTGATGGTGGAGAGCCTCCTGCCGTGTGTCCCTGCCTGCAGATTTTGCAGTCTCTTGTTAATTTCGCAGTCCTTTTGATCATTGTTCCCTTTAAGCTGTGTGCGTGCCCACAGATCCGAAACCCCGCGCGCGCGGCAAAACCCATCGCACACAAACATTTGCACAGCAGAATTTTTTGGTGTACACAGCCTGTCAAAAATTAGAGGGAACATTGGTCTTGATTAGTTGGTGGCCCCTTATTGAAATAGACTTACACTGGGAAACACACAGTAAGTAACCCCAACTGTCCACACAACGTGATGGGATCTAAATGAGCTGTTACCTCTCAAGAAAGGGATCTTGGAGTCACTGGGGATAAGTCTCTGAAAACATCCACTCAGCGTGCAGCGTTCATTGTTCAGAACAATGGACGGACTGTTAGGAACCCCTAGGAAAGGGCTAGGTAGTGAGAGAGGAAATATCCCAATGCCACGCCATGGTGCGCCCACACCTTGAATACTGTGTGCAGCTCTGGTCACTCCGTCTCCAACAAGAAAAAGGTACAGATGAGGGTGACAAAAATGAGTAAAGAAGTGGAACAGTTTCCATAAGAAAGGAGATTGAAAAGACTTGGGCTGGTCAGCTTAGACCAGAGACGACGAAGAGGGGACGTGACAAAGGTGTGTAATATCAGGAGCAAAGGGACGAGGGAAGTGTTACTGGTCCCTTCACAGAACACAAGAACCAGGGGCAGCAGGTTTCAACCAGTGGCTCTCAACTTTTCCAGACTACTGTACCTCTTTCAAGGAGTCTGACTTGTCTTGCGTACCCCGAGTTTCCCCTCACTTAACAACAACTTGCTGACAAAATCGGGCATAAAAATACAAAAGGGTCCCAGCACGCTCTTGCTGACAAATGGCTGGCTCTCTCGTTTTTACCAGGTCATTATAAAGTAAATCAATCGGAATATAACTATTGTACTTACATTTCAGTGGATAGTCCACAGAGCAGTATAAACAAGTCGTTGTCTGTCGGACATCTTAGTTTGTCCTGACTTTGCTGGTGCTTTTTATGTAGCCTGAAGTAAAACTAGGCAGGTATCTAGATGAGTTGATGGACCCCCTGGAAGACCGCTGCATACCCCCAGGGGTACGGGTACCCCTGATGGAGAGCCACAGGTTTAAAACGAAGAAAAGGAAGTACTTTTTCACACAACGCACAGCCGACCTGTGCAACTTGTTGCCGGGGGCTGTTGTGAGGGCCTCTAGTATAACTCGGTTCAAAAAAAGAACTCGGTAAGTTCCTGGAGGACAGGTCCAGCAATGGCTATTAGCCAAAATGGTCAGGGATGCAGCCCCACGCTCTGGGTGTCCCTAAGCCTCTGACTGAGAAGCTGAGACTGGATGACGGGATGGATCCCTTGGCTATTGCCCTGTTCTGTTCATTCCCTCTGAAGCACCTGACTGGCCACTGTTGGAAGATGAACCATTGGTCTGACCCAGCCTGGCCGTTCTTGTGTTCTTAATACACGGTGACCAGCCCGAGAGAGAAGCGTCCACTTCCCTCTTCCTGAACAGAGCCTGCCCGAGGCATGTTGCCTCCTTGGGCCCTGCCTTTAATGTCAAGGCTTTAAGATTGTAATGTCCGGTGCAGATGCATCAATCTGGGATATTCTCCATGCCCAAGTTTTGCAGTGTCTCTGAGGGCCAGTGGGGTATTCGCACTCAATAGAGACCTGACATGCCATGCTTGGATGAATCATTGTATGGGGGGCTCAGTTAGGGGTAGTCTCCACAGCAGTCAGCACCGGGGGCGCTGTGCTGCGGGGAGCGGGGGGCTCAGCAGGGGGTGCTGTGCTGCAGGGGGCTCAGTGGGGGGGGCCAAGTTGTGGGGAGCGGGGGACTCGGGGGCGCTGTGCTGCGGGGAGCGGGGGCTCAGCAGGGGGCACCGTGCTGCGGGGGGCTCGGCGGGGGGCACCGTGCTGCAGGTGCCGGGCTGAGCCGGGGTCTGTCCTGCAGCATCCAGGCCTGCCCAGACGTGAAGTACGGGAAGCGGATCCACGTGCTGCCCATTGACGACACCATCGTCGGCCTGACCGGGAACCTCTTCGAAGTGTACCTGAAGCCCTACTTTCTGGAGGCCTATCGGCCTGTGCACAAAGGTGAGCCGGGGTAGGGGGGAGCCCTGAGACCGACCCCCCCCCTTCCTGGGATGATGGTTCGGGGGGCAGCTCCCTGGGGGGGCAGCGTGGGGCTGGCTGTCTTACCTCTGTTAGGGGAGGGTGGGGAGGCGCCCAGCCTGGAGCGCGTTGGGTAGGGCTGTCCCCTAACAGGGGGGCCCCCGCCAGGTGTGGGTTGGACTCCCCCCTACCCCCAGCTGGCTCAGTAACAACGTCCCTTCCCCCACCAGGTGACATCTTCTTGGTGCGCGGCGGGATGCGGGCCGTGGAGTTCAAGGTGGTGGAAGTGGATCCGAGCCCCCACTGCATCGTGGCCCCCGACACCGTCATCCACTGCGAGGGTGAGCCCATCAAGAGAGAGGTGGGTGCAGCCATGGCCCTGCGCCCTTCTGCGGGTGCCCCAGAGACTGCTGGATCCGGGGGGGGGGGGCGGGAAAGGGCCCGTGGTGCTGGATCTGTGGGGAGGTGGAGCAGGGCCCGTGCTGCTGGATCCGAGTGGGGGGAGGGCCCATGGTGCTGGATCTGGGGGGGGGCGGGGGGGAGAAGGGCCCATGGTGCTGGATCTATGGGGAGGTGGAGCAGGGCCCATGGTGCTGGATCCGAGCTGGGGGAGGGCCCATGGTGCTGGGTCTGGGAGGGGGCGGGGGGGAGAAGGGCCCATGGTGCTGGATCTGGGGGGGGGCGGGGGGGAGAAGGGCCCATGGTGCTGGATCTATGGGGAGGTGGAGCAGGGCCCATGGTGCTGGATCCGAGCTGGGGGAGGGCCCATGGTGCTGGGTCTGGGAGGGGGCGGGGGGGAGAAGGGCCCATGGTGCTGGATCTGGGGGGGGGCGGGGGGGAGAAGGGCCCATGGTGCTGGATCTATGGGGAGGTGGAGCAGGGCCCATGGTGCTGGATCCGAGCTGGGGGAGGGCCCATGGTGCTGGATCTGGGGGGGCGGGGGCGGGGGGGAGAAGGGCCCATGGTGCTGGATCGGGAGGCAGCAGGGAGAAGGGCCCATGGTGCTGGATCTATGGGGAGGTGGAGCAGGGCCCATGGTGCTGGATCTGGGGGGGGGGGGGGGGGAGAAGGGCCCATGGTGCTGGATCGGGGGGCGGCAGGGAGAAGGGCCCATGGTGCTGGATCTATGGGGAGGTGGAGCAGGGCCCATGGTGCTGGATCCGAGCGGGGGAAGGGCCCATGGTGCTGGATCTGGGGGGGGGGGCGGGGGGGAGAAGGGCCCATGGTGCTGGATCGGGAGGCGGCAGGGAGAAGGGCCCATGGTACTGGATCTATGGGGAGGTGGAGCAGGGCCCATGGTGCTGGATCTGGGGGGGGGGAGGGCGGGGGGGAGAAGGGCCCATGGTGCTGGATCGGGGGGCGGCAGGGAGAAGGGCCCATGGTGCTGGATCTATGGGGAGGTGGAGCAGGGCCCATGGTGCTGGATCCTGGGGGAGCAGGTTGGGTTGGGGCTGGGTCCCAACGGGGTGGAGGCAGTGTGGCTGTCTGTGGGGATCAGGGTCTGGTCCCAGAGGGGGAGGGAGTGGGTGCTGGTCCCAGGGTGGCTGCCACGGTTTTGGGAGGCCGGCTTGGTCGCACCGTGACCCTGCCCGTCACCCGCGCAGGACGAGGAGGAGAGCCTGAACGACGTGGGCTACGATGACATCGGGGGCTGCCGGAAGCAGATGGCTCAGATCAAGGAGATGGTGGAGCTGCCCCTGCGCCACCCAGGGCTCTTCAAAGCCATTGGCGTCAAGGTACCGTGAGCCCGGCAGGGCGCGGCCACCTCATCCAATCCCACAGCC
Source organism: Caretta caretta (assembly GCF_965140235.1). Lineage (NCBI taxonomy): Eukaryota > Metazoa > Chordata > Testudines > Cheloniidae > Caretta > Caretta caretta. The sequence continues at coordinate 19,166,526 of NC_134225.1, forward strand.
AAGCAGATCTCACTGTTAGGACATCCCTGCACGAGCAGCCCTGCGCTCCTCCCCAGAGGCAGCTGCATCTCCGTGCTGGGCAAGGGATCCCTGTGTAATCAGCCCCAGCAGTCTGCCCTTTAAGCTGCTTCCCCCCCATCTCAGAGCAATGGGGTCAGGCTCTCTGCAGACACAGGCAGCAGCACTGTGTCCATGACACCCTCTGTCATATTTTCTACCTTTTCCTCCCAACAACGAGGGCTGGCAACACGCTTCTTAGCAGAAGCTGCAATCCTGATGTCGTCCAGGACCCCATTTGCTGGGTCCCCAGACATGGGCCTCAGTCCAGCCTGGGGTGCCCCCAGAGCCATCTGGATGGTCCCCCTCCCTCTGCACCCCAGGACAGGACCATCTCAGCCTCGATTAACATCGCAGTCACCTCCCTCCACCACCTCTCCTGATGGGACACTGGGTTTGGGGGCATCCGCCCTGCACGTCGCACACGTGCCCAATGCAGCCTCCTTGGGCAGTTTTCCCATCGGGTGCCTCTTGCCAACTGAGTCTGTTCCCTCCTCAGCCGCCCCGAGGCATCCTGCTGTACGGCCCCCCTGGCACCGGGAAAACGCTGGTGGCCCGAGCCGTGGCCAACGAAACGGGAGCCTTCTTCTTCCTCATCAACGGTGAGAGACGCCAAGCAGGAGGGGGCAAAGGGTGGGGAGCCCGTCCGTCCCCACATGTCTGGCCATCCTTCCACGTGTCTGTCTGTCCGTCCTCACGCATGCCTGTCTAGTCTGTCCCCACGCACCCCCCTCTCTCTCATCTTTGGCATTGCTCATGCATCCCTCGCTGTGGTCTCCGGCTGCCCTCCCTCTGTGCTGCCCGCCCCACAGCACCCACCCTCCCTCCTGGTCCACTCTGCCAGGGGTGGGCTGGGTGCCCTCAGTTTTTCCCTTCATCCTGGCACTCTCCCATGCTGGTATGGTGATGCTGCCCGGTGCAGAGCTGGGCAGCTGGTGTAGAGGCCCCATTGTGCCTTGGGTTTTCATGGCTTCCTGACCCCTTGCTGGGGATTCCCTTCTGCTCTGAAGCATGCGGGTGACTGGCCCCTGCCATGGCCCTGCAGGCCGGCATCACTCCCTGTATGAATAGCCATGCGCCTCACCCCAGCTGATTCTCAGTGCCAGGCAAGGGATCCCTTTATAAAGAGCCCCTGCCCCCGCCCAGGTCCGGAGATCATGAGCAAGCTGGCTGGTGAGTCAGAGAGCAATTTGCGCAAAGCCTTTGAGGAGGCCGAGAAGAATGCGCCGGCCATCATCTTCATCGACGAGCTGGACGCCATTGCCCCCAAGAGGGAGAAGGTGAGATGGGGTAGGGGATCCCAGTATAAACAGCCCCCGCGCCCCACCCCAGTGGCAGCTGCATCTCAGCATCAGGGAGGGATCATATGTGAACAATCTAACCGGTCAGGCTTAAAGTTAAGGGAGAAATAGTCGATGTTATTGTCACGGATCCACAGGCCCAGTGCTCTCGCACAGCCCTGGGAGGACTCCTTTAGTGCATCAGCCCCCTTAGGGGCACACTGTCACTGGGGTCAGCCCCTTGGCTTCCCTACCTCGTGGGACCGAACCTCTGAGCCGTCAGCACCCCTGTGTCACGCCACGAGCTCCCTGCAATGAGTCCACCTGGATTGGACCCCTGGGGGAGACTTGCACCCCCAAAGGGAGCGGTGCAACCCCAGTTTCCTAATTCTGGAGTGACTCTCAGCCAGCGGTGTATAACAGCAGGATTTATTAAGGAACACAGCTTAGAAAGTCTTTAGTTAATATGAGAATGGAAAGTTACAGCAAAGTTGCCTCAGGCCCCAGCCCAGAGCCCTCTTGACTCCTCTGTAGTCCACATCCAGAAACTTCTGCTTCCAGCAGCCCCCACTTAACCACCTCACCTGGCCCCTCCTCCATCCTTTCTCCTTGTTCCTGGGCATCATGGTTATTAGTCGCTAGGTAACAAATGTCTGGGCAATTGGAGGGACCATTGTTTTCTGGGACCATCCCTGGGCCTGGGGCCGTCGACAGACAGCCAGGCATCAGTCACACCTGGGTCTCTGCAAACTTTTTCCCTGACCTATTTCAGAGTAGCAGGCCTGTTAGTCTGTATCCGCAAAAAGAAAAAGAGGACTTGTGGCACCTTAGAGACAAACAAATTTATTTGAGCATCAGCTTTCATGAGCTCCAGCTCACTTCATCGGATGCATTCAGTGGAAATTCACTGAATGCATCCGATGAAGTGAGCTGTAGCTCACGAAAGCTGATGCTCAGATAAATTTGTTTGTCTCTAAGGTGCCACAAGTCCTCCTTTTCTTTTTCCCTGACCTAGTTATCCACAGAGCTCATGGGGGAAACTGAGGCACACACAAGACATCCAAAATATTGTGAAAAATTCTCATTCTGTCACAGTAATATTTCAGTCGGGCTTTTGACACAGTCCCGGATGAGATTCTCATACGCAAACTAGGGAAATGTGGTCAGGAAAAAATACAATAAGGTGGGTGCACAACTGGTTCAAAGATACTCAAAGAGTACTTATCGATGGTTCGCTGTCAAACTGGGAGGGTGTGTTGAGTGGGTCCCGCAGGGGTCAGTCCTGGGTCTGGTTCTAGTCAATATTTTCATTAAATATTTGGATAACGGAGTGCAGAGTGTGCTGATAAAATCAGCGTCTGACACCAGGCTGGGAGGGCTGCTAGCTCTTTGGAGGCCAGGTTTGGAATTCAGAACGACCTTGACACATTGGAGAATTGGCGGGAAATCAGCAAGATGAAATTCAGTAAAGACAAGTGCAAAGTACTTCACTCAGGAAGGAAAAATCGACGGCACAACCAGAATACGGGGAATACCTGGCAAGGCAGTCGTAGTGCTGGAAAGGAGCTGGGGTTCTAGCGGAGCACAGATCGAATATGAGTTAACAGTGCGAGACGGCTGTGAAAACGGCTGATCTCGTTCTGGGGTGTATTAACAGGAGTGTCGTACGTAAGACACGGGAGGTGACTGCCCCACTCTGCTCGGCACTGGGGAGGCCTCAGCTGGAGTCCCGTGTCCAGTTCTGGGCGCCGAGCTTTAGGGAAGATGTGGACAGGTTGGAGAGAGGCCAGAGGAGAGCCACAAACATGATCAGAGGTTTAGCAAACCGGATCTGTGAGGAAAGGTTCAAACCTGAGAAAAGACGTCTGAGGGGGACCTGAGAACATGCTAAGGGCTGTTACGAAGAGGACAGAGTTCTCCGTGTCCCCGGGGGGTAGGACAAGAGGCAATGGGCTTAATCTGCAGCAAGGGAGATTTCGGTTGGATATTAGGCAAAACTTTTTAACTCCAAGGGGAGTTTGGCTCTGGAACAGGCGACCAAGGGTGGTTGTGGAGTCCGCATTATTGGCGGTTTGTAAGAACAGGTTGCACCAACCCAGGGACGGGCTGGGGTTACTTGGCCCTGCCTCAGGGCAGGGGGCTGGACCTGGTGACCTCTGGAGGCCCCTTCCTGCCCCCATCCCTAGGATTCTGTGATCATTGATCATAAAGAGGGGCCGTGTGGTGTCTGCTGGAGGCCCCAGGGCACATGCACATGCATGTGTGCACCCGCCTGACCCTGGCTGGCTGGTGTTTCTTGCTGTCTTGCTCTGATGCCAGCTGCCCTGATTTCCTGCTTTGGCCGGGCAACAGGGGTTGGTATGGGGTGGAGCGAGCCCGCTGCTGGCAGGGGTTAGGGTTTATGGGATTTTACAGCGCCAGATCCTCCTGCTTCATCTAGGATGTGAGGCCAACGGTTCCCAATCAGAGAGGGAAGAGCAGGGAGTCCTCAGGGGCATCCTCAGTCTGGCACCAGGGGGTGCTGTGCTGCTGGGGAGTGCCCCGTCATTAGACGGTGCTGTGTCCATGGCTCAGCCTGGCCCAGAGCTGGCTGAGCAGCAGGGAGGTCCCGGGGGCCCTGGGCACTGGTGCTGCGGAGTCTCCCCGTTCTCAGCCCAACCCCCTCCCCTGTTGCAGACACATGGCGAGGTAGAGCGCAGGATCGTGTCCCAGCTGCTGACGCTCATGGATGGCCTCAAGCAGCGGTCCCATGTCATCGTCATGGCCGCCACCAACCGGCCCAACAGCGTGGACCCCGCCCTGCGCAGGTTTGGTAGGTGCCCGGGTGTGGGGCTGCAGGGACATGGGGACCCCACCCAGGGCCCTCACTGTGGGAGGCAAGTAAATCCTGGACTGAAAGTCCTGGCTTCCTATCTTCCCCCTGCTGCTGCGCTAACTGGGGATAGAACCCAGGAGTCCTGGCTCTCAGCCCCTGCTCTAACCACTAGACCCCATTCTCCTCCCAGCACTGGGGATGGAACCCAGGAGTCCTGGCTCCCAGCCCCTCCTGCTCTGCTTGCTAGCCCCCAGCCCCCGCTCCTGGGGCATGATGGTTCCACACGCTGTGTATGTTTGCGAGGGGCTGGGCTGAGACCCCAACCCCTCTCCTTCCCCAGGGCGCTTTGACCGCGAGATCGACATCGGGATCCCAGACTCGGTCGGGCGGCTGGAGATCCTGCAGATCCACACCAAGAACATGAAGCTGGCTGAGGACGTGGATCTGGAGCGGGTGAGAGGGTGGGGTTGGACGGGGCGGGGAGAGGGAGAGCTGGGGGGTCGTGTACATGGATGTGGGGGTGGGGGCAGGTGTGTGGGGACTGGAGTCTGTATAGATGGGGGGAGGGTCATGTGTGCTTGGGGGGAGGGTGGGGCAGGGGAGCTGTGATCCCTCCCCTGTGGCTGGCTGGTCCCTCCCCATAGCTCCATCCCCAGCTAGTGCCTCCACCCCCAAGGTCCCCTGGCTGGCCCCTCCCCACAGCCCACTGCTCTGTGACCCTGTTCCCTGACTGGCCCCATTCCCTGGCCCCCCGCCTCCCGTGGCCCCGTTCCCTGGCTGCCCTCTCCCCGTGGCCCCGTTCCCTGACTGGCCCCGTTCCCTGGCTGCCCCCCCATCCCCTCCCATGGGCCCGTTCCCTGGCTGGCCCCATTCCCTGGCTGCCTGTGGCCCCGTTCCCTGGCTCCCCTCCCCTCCCGTGGCCCCGTTCCCTGGCTGGCCCCGTTTCCTAGCTGCCCGTGGCCCCGTTCCCTGGCTCCTCTCCCCCCTCCCCTCCCGTGGCCCCGTTCCCTGACTGGCCCCGTTTCCTGGCTGCCCGTGGCCCCGTTCCCTGGCTCCTCTCCCCCCTCCCCTCCCGTGGCCCTGTTCCCTGACTGGCCCCGTTTCCTGGCTGCCTGTGGCCCCGTTCCCTGGCTCCTCTCCTCCCTCCCCTCCCGTGGCCCTGTTCCCTGGCTGGCCCCGTTTCCTGGCTGCCCGTGGCCCCGTTCCCTGGCTCCTCTCCCCCCTCCCCTGCCGTGGCCCCGTTCCCTGGCTGCCTGTGGCCCCATGTCAGGCGCCCTGTGGCTGCAGGTGGCCAGAGACACGCACGGGCACGTGGGCGCGGACCTGGCGGCCCTGTGCTCCGAGGCGGCGCTCCAGGCCATCCGCAAGAAGATGAACATCATCGACCTGGAGGACGACACCATCGACGCCGACATCCTCGACGCCATGGCCGTCACCATGGACGACTTCCAGGTAACCTGGCGACCCCGCCCCTGGGCCCCGCCCCTCCTCCCCAGCCCGAGGCCACGCCCCTCATGCTCTTCCCCCCCTGTTCCCCCCCCCCACAGTGGGCGCTCAGCCAGAGCAACCCGTCGGCGCTGCGGGAGACGGTGGTGGAGGTGCCCCAGGTCTGCTGGGAGGACATTGGGGGGCTGCAGGAGGTGAAGCGAGAGCTGCAGGAGCTGGTGCAGGTGAGTGGGGGGCTGCACCCGCCTTGCCCAGGCTAAGCAAGGATCCGCCCGTTTGGGGCTTGGATGGGACTCTCCCTCCTCCATGCCAGCCCCAGTGTCCCAGTGCAGTGCTAGGGGGCGCTGTGCTGCAGCGGGCGGGGTCGGGGCTGTGGCAGGTTGGGTCACAGAAACCCCCTTGGGAACTGCCACCGGGTGTGTTGAGATGACCGCTGAGCCCATTTTCCCTGGCAGCCTGGGACTTCAGTACCCTGCCTTGTTTGAGCCAGACACGCCAGCCTGCTGCAAACACAGACCCGGGTCTGAGCCACGTCCCCCACAAGCTGCCGGCTTAATTGAAAACAGCTTAAGAAGTGATCCTGTCTCCAACACCCAGATGCCCAGTTCCCAGTGGGGTCCAAACCCCAAATAAATCTGTTTTACCCTGTATAACGCTTATACAGGATAAACTCATAAATTGTTCACACTCTATAATACTGATAGAGAGATGCACAGCTGTTTGCCCCCCCCCCCAGGTATTAATACATACTCTGGGTTAATTAATAAGTAAAAAGTGATTTTTATTAAATATAAAAATTAGGATTTAAGTGGTTCCAAGTAGTAACAGACAGAACAAAGTGAGTTACCAAGCAAAATAAAATAAAACGCGCAAATCTAAACCTAATACAGTAAGAAAGTGAATACAGATGAAATCTCACCCTCGGATGTTTCAATAAGCTTCTGTCACAGACTGGATGCCTGCCTAGTCTGGGCACAATCCTTTCCCCTGGTACAGCCCTTGTTCCAGCTCAGGTGGTAGCTAGGGGATTCCTCATGATGGCCACCCCCTTTTTTTCTGTTCCACCCAATTATATATCTTTTGCACAAGGTGGGAATCCTCTGTCCCTCTCTGGGTTCCCACCCCTCCTTCTTACATGTCACTGTAAGACTTCCTTACCCATTTGCCAGCACACAGACTTACCGGTAAACAGAGCCATTTACAACCAATTGTCCTGGCTGATGGGAGCCATCAAGATTCCCAGCCACCGTTAATGGCCCACACTTTGCATAATTACAATAGAACCTCAGAGTTATAGTTCATATTTCTAGTTTCAGATACAAGAGTGATACATTTATACAAATAGCATGACCACGCCCAGTAGATTGTAAGCTTTGTAATGATACCTTACAAGAGACCTTTTGCATGAAGCATATTTCAGTTACGTTATATTCACACTCATTAGCATATTTTCATAAAACCATATAGAGTGCAACATCACAGGGGCTCAGGAGGGGGCACTGTGCTCCAGGGGGTGGGGTGGGGGCTCATCAGGAGCCTCTGCTGCAGGGAGCGGGATGGGGGGCTTAGGAAGAGGCGCCGTGCTGCAGGGGGCGGGGTAGGGATTCAGCAGGGGGCGCCGTGCTGCAGGGGGTGGGTTCACCAGGAGGCGCTGGGCGACAGGGGGCAGGGTGGGGACTCAGTAAGGGGTGCTGTGCTGCAAGGAGCAGGATGGGGAGCTCAACAGGGGGTGCCGTGCTGCAGAGGGTGGGGTGGGGGCTCAGTAGGGGGTGCCATGCTGCAGGGGGTGGGGTGGGGCTCAGTAGGGGGTGCCGTGCTGCAGGGGGCGGGGTGGGGGCTCAGTAGGGGGTGCCATGCTGCAGGGGGCAGGGGGCGGACTCAGTAGGGGGAGCTGTGCTGCAGGGGGCGGGGTGGGGGCTCAACTGGGGTGCCGTGCTGCAGGGGGCAGGGTGGGGGCTCTGTAGGGGGCACCTCCATGGTGCAGTGAAGGGAGGGGGCGATGCCGGCTTTCTGGGCCCCCCTATCCCTGATCCCTGACCCCTCCCCTGCAGTTCCCGGTGGAGTACCCGGACAAGTTCCTGAAGTTCGGCATGACGCCATCACGGGGTGTGCTGTTCTACGGGCCGCCCGGCTGCGGCAAGACCCTGCTGGCCAAGGCCATCGCCAACGAGTGCCAGGCCAACTTCGTCTCCATCAAGGGTCCCGAGCTGCTCACCATGTGGTTCGGGGAGTCCGAGGCCAACGTGCGCGACGTCTTCGACAAGGTGCGTGGGGCATGGAGCGCTGGCCCGGCTGGGCCTTGGGGGCTCCCCCTCGCACTCAGCCGGGCCTTGGGGCTCCCCCCCACCTGCCTGGCTGGGCCTCAGGGTGCTGGGGCATGGGGGGGCCTCTCTACTGCTCCTACCCATGAGCCCTGGCTGCAGGGTCTGTGTTGCCCCCTCAACCTGCTGTGCTCACCAGTTGTGGGGGTGATGCCTGCACAGCCAAAGGGACGCAGGTTTGGGGGGATTCCTGCTAATCGGGGGAGGGGAGCTGCATGGTGCCCCAGCCTGACCCAGCAGCAGGGGAGCCCCTGTCCCAGCACTGCTGTTGCAGTGAGTACCCCCCACCCCCGCCCTGGGGCTCCCCGCTGCCCAGTGCATTCTGTCCCTCTCCAGGTGTCCCCCCCAGGCCCGCCCCTCACTCTCTTCCCCGCTCAGGGGCTCCCTGCACACCCTGTTCTCTTCCCCCTCGGGAGCTCCCCCCCACGCCCCACTCTCTCCCCCCTGCGCCCCAGGCTCGCCAGGCCGCCCCCTGCATCCTGTTCTTCGACGAGCTGGACTCCATCGCCAAGGCACGGGGGGGCGGCGCGGGGGACGGCGGGGGGGCGGCCGACCGTGTCATCAACCAGATCCTCACCGAGATGGATGGCATGACCAACAAGAAGACCGTCTTCATCATCGGGGCCACGAACAGGTGACACTCCCCCAGACACCCTGCTCTCCAGGCCCAGGCTGCTGGGACCAGGACAAGCCCCTCTGTGCCGCCCTGCTGCGTGCTCCTGCGCCGTGGGAGACCTGGCCATGGGGAGGGGCATGAGGACCGCGCCCCCCATCTATATGAGCTTGGGAGAGGCACCCTGGGGGCAGGGGTGGGGCAAGGTCCCTGAGAGCAAGGGGGCAGGGTCCGTGGGGTTGGGGAGGTTTCCTTGGGTGGACAAGATCCCTGGGGGCAGGAGACGGGCAGAGGGTGAGCAGGTTCTGTGGGGGTGGGAGAGGTTCCTGGGGCGGGGGGGCAGGGCAGGCTCCTTGGGGACAGGGGAGGGTCCCTTGCAGGGGACAGGGTCCCTGGGGACAGAGGGTGAGCAGGCTCTGTGGAGGCGGGGGAGGTTCCTTGGGGACGGGGGGTAGGGCAAGCTGCATGGGGGTAGGGGAGGGTCCCTTATGGGGGACGGGCTTCCTGGGGTTTGTCTCCTTTTCTTCGCAGTCCAGGTTCCCTGGAGAAGCTTTGCGCGGCCGTAGTACCCATGCTCCCCAGGGCTGCTCCGGGGCCGAGGGACGCCAGCGGTGGGGGTGTATGTGGGAGCTGCCCCCTCTCTGGAGGTGCCCCAGGACACCCCCTGGGGTGGGTGCCGGGCAGGGGCTGAGGCTGTGTCTCCTTGTCGCCTCCCCCCCATCCCCAGGCCAGACATCATCGACCCAGCCATCCTGCGCCCGGGGCGGCTGGACCAGCTCATCTACATCCCGCTGCCTGACGACACCTCCCGGGCGGCCATCCTGAGTGCCAACCTGCGCAAGTCGCCTGTGGCTGGGGTGAGTGAGCACGCCAGGCCTCGCAGCACCTCCTCCCCCAGCCGCACGGCGCTCTGGTCTCGTAGAGCCGCAGCTTTGCCAACTCTCAGCACTGGAGCCTGAGACTTGCGCTCGTTTCTTCCCTAAATCCCCAGCTCACGGGAGTACAGGGGAGCCCCTCGGCTTTCACGCCCGCAAAGAAATTGTTTTCTAGCTCTTGTGGCTGCAGAGCGGAGCTGGAAAGCGTGAGCCCAGGAGGCAAAGGAAGAGAACCCAGCTTGCATTGTTCAGTATTTAAATCTCGGGATTTTTAAGGTTGGTCTCATGATATTTCCCCCAGGCCTGACGCGTGAGGTTTCCACGCTTGGGGTCAGCAACACTGGGGCGGCTTCCTAAACCCACCCTGTGGGGAAGTTGGCACACTCTGTGTGTACCCATGGGAAGAATGTGTATGTGGGGGGTGTATGTATGTATCCACCCCAAGGCAGATCCTATCTCCCTGTCCCCCCGCCTGACCCCCAGATAGATTGTGTGTGTGTGTGTGTGTGCCTATCCCCACCCCAAAGCAGCTCCCTTGTGTGTGTGTCTCTGGCCTAAGGCAGCTCCCATGTGTGTCCATGGGCACACAAAAGTGGAGCTGCTCACCCACAAATACATCCCCCAGAGGCTACAGGAGAAATCCTTCTCAGAGTTAGGCTGGTGTCAGTCTGGTTTAAACATGTGAGGGCCAGTGAGGCGGCTCCAGATTGCTGTGTTACTGGGAGCAGAGTCTGGCTTTTCCAGTCCTAGCCAGGGGTGGCATTTGCTGGGGGGCAAGGCCCCCCCCCCCCATGGACAATTTCTAAGAACATGAAAAAAACTTTAATTTGCATCTAAATGGTTCCATGGGACTTTTTTTCCAGCAGAAATTTGAAAACTGAAGAATTGCAGTCAAAAACCAAAATATTTGCATTCTGAAGGCTGCCGTGGTGCCTCATGAATCCTTTCGCCTCTCTAGGCTGGGCTCCCTGGTCAGACTACATGTCCCATGATGCACCATGGTCTCCCTTCTTGGCAAGAGGAAGTGGTGCCTCATAGGAGATGTCATCTGGCCAGGAAGTCTGGTCTAGAGAATGGGGACGTGAGACTACTGAACTACGTTCCCCATGATGCACCATGGCATCCACACTTGGTGAGAGGTGGGGGTGCATCATAGGAGGCTGTGTCCTTGGTGCATCATGGGAGATGTAGTCTGCCCAGGAAGCCTGGTCCATAGAGGAGAATGGGGATGTGATGCAACCCGACTACAACTCTCATGAAACAAGGGGGTGACATTTCAGAATCAAAATATTTGGGTTTTTTTTATGAGGAACCCAACTTTTCTGCGGGAAATGGACGCTCTAGATGGGGAAAAATGGCTTTGTCCAAAACCTGATTGTCTGAAAAGGGTTTAGATGGAAGGTTTTGATCAGCCTCATGCTCATCCCAGGAATGACTGCCTTTGCCCCCCTCCAGCCCCTGACTGGCTGTGTCTCTCCCACCCCCCTGGAATGTGACCCCCCCAATGCGCTCTTTGTTTCCCTCCCATCCCCTGACTATCTCTCTCTTCCCTCCCCCCGCAGGATGTGGACCTGAACTACCTGGCCAAGATCACCCACGGGTTTTCGGGTGCTGACCTCACTGAGATCTGCCAGCGCGCCTGCAAGCTCGCCATCCGCGAGGCCATCGAGATGGAGATCAAGATGGAGCGGGAACGCCAGAGCCACCCGGATGCCGTCATGGTATGGGGGGGACCTCACAGGGCAAGGGGGCAAACCCCTCCCTGCTGCAAGGCACTGGGGGGCTTGAACCCCCAGCTCCCTGACAGTGGGGCAGCTGCACAGCCTGAGCTACCCCCTCACTGGGGGGGGGGGGTCCCCTGAGCCTTGGCTTCTGCCCCCTGGGGCGCCCCCACCAGGCCGGTGAGAGTGGAGCAGGCCAATCACATGGCCCTTGTTTGCCGATGGAGCAGCCCGGGGTTGGCTGATCAGGGCCAGACCGGGCGTGACCATGTCATCCGTCCCCCTCCCCCCCCCCGGCCCCCCTTCCCCTGGGCAGGAGGACGACTACGACCCGGTGCCCGAGATCCGTCGGGATCATTTTGAGGAGGCCATGCGCTTCGCCCGCCGCTCCGTCAGTGACAACGACATCCGCAAGTACGAGATGTTCGCCCAGACACTGCAGCAGAGCCGCGGTTTCGGCAACTTCAGGTAGGGAGCAGATCCCCCGGCGTCGTTCTCGGCCCCAGGACCCTGCCAGCCCTGCCCTCAGCCCCCTGGGATCCCTTCAGCTCCCTGGGATCCCCCCAGCCCTGCCCTCAGCTCCCTGGGATTTCCCCCCAGCCCTGCCCTCAGCCCCCTGGGATCCCTTCAGCTCCCTGGGATCCCCCCAGCCCTGCCCTCAGCCCCCTGGGATCCCTTCAGCTCCCTGGGATCCCCCCAGCCCTGCCCTCAGCTCCCTGGGATCCCTTCAGCTCCCTGGGATCCCCCCAGCCCTGCCCTCAGCTCCCTGGGATCCCTTCAGCTCCCTGGGATCCCCCCAGCCCTGCCCTCAGCCCCCTGGGATCCCTTCAGACCTGCCCTCAGCCCCCTGGGATCCCTTCAGCTCCCTGGGATTTCCCCCCAGCCCTGCCCTCAGCCCCCTGGGATCCCTTCAGCTCCCTGGGATCCCCCCAGCCCTGCCCTCAGCCCCCTGGGATCCCTTCAGCTCTCTGGGATTTCCCCCCAGCCCTGCCCTCAGCCCCCTGGGATTTCCCCCCAGCCCTGCCCTCAGCCCCCTGGGATCCCTTCAGCTCCCTGGGATCCCCCCAGCCCTGCCCTCAGCTCCCTGGGATCCCTTCAGCCCCCTGGGATCCCTTCAGCTCTCTGGGATTTCCCCCCAGCCCTGCCCTCAGCTCCCTGGGATCCCTTCAGCTCCCTGGGATCCCCCCAGCCCTGCCCTCAGCTCCCTGGGATTTCCCGCCAGCCCTGCCCTCAGCCCCCTGGGATCCCTTCAGCTCTCTGGGATTTCCCCCCAGCCCTGCCCTCAGCCCCCTGGGATTTCCCCCCAGCCCTGCTCTCAGCCCCCTGGGATCCCCAGCCATCCCCCCAGCCCTGCCCTCGGCCCCCTAGGATTTTCCCCCTTGTCTGTCCTCAGCTCTTACAATCCACCTACCTGCCCTCACCCCCCTGGGATCCCTCCAGCCCTGCCCTCATCTCTGGGATCTGCGCCCTCCCCAGGACTGCCCCAGCCTTAGTCTCAGCCCATTGGCCTTGCTGTCACCCTCAGCCCCTGGATCCTCTGCCCGCTCTCCCCCTGCCCCACTAGCCCCCCCTCCCCCTCCCCGGTGTCACGCTCAACCCCGGGAAGAATGGCCTGCCCGTGGCCAGCACAAGGGGACCCGAGGGCTGATGGTTGTGCCAGACGATGCCTCTGCCTGCCTGTGCTAAGGGCAGGGCTCCCTTCCCCCATCCCACTGAGCCAGCCCCGCTCTCTCCCCACAGGTTCCCAGCTGGGAAGCAGAGCAGGGACGGGGGCGCCGACGGCGCAGGTGGCTCCCGGGAGGGCGACAACAGCCGGGGCAGCCTCTTCCAGGAGGAGGGGGACGACGACCTCTACAACTGATGGGCGGGATCACTGGCCCCGCCCCCTGCACCAAAGCATCAGCTCCGCCCCTTGTGCCAGACAGCCCCGCCCTGTGCACCAGGGCATCTTATACCAAAGCCTCGGCTTTGCCCCTTGCACCAGAAAGCTCCGCCTTCCCAACCAGACAGGCCCGCCCCCTGCATCAAAGAGCCCCGCCCCTCGCTCCAGAGAGCTCCGCCTTTCCAACTGGAAAGCCCCACCCCCCCCTTTGCACCAGGCAGACCCGCTCCCCTGCCAGCTGCGATTCCCCGCATGCCCCCGTTGCTCTTGGTTGTGTTCTTTTGTGTGGTAACAAACCCAGGTGTCCCAGCCCGCCCTCAGATCACGGGACCCCAGCGTCCTGCGGACTCCTGTGACTTTGGAGAAAGACCCTCCCCCCCCCACCTCTGTGTCCCTCACTGCAGCCTCCCGCTCAGGATTACAGCTCTGGCCAGCCATGGGGCTCCTCCTGCCAGCAGCTGCCCCCAGGCCTGGACGTATCCTGCGGGCTGTAACACTGAGTGCGCCCGCCCTGCCCCGCCCCCAGCCAGGTTGGTGCCTTCTTAGCGTCAGCTTTGTCGTTTTGCCTTTCGGATCAGTGGCCCGGGAGTGCGGGGAGGGAAGAGCGTGACTCCCCCTGGGCCCCACCCCTGGCCGATGGCTCTGACACCGGCAGGAAGCAAGAGGATCTGGACCCTGGATCGCTCTGGCACCTGGGCACCATCCTCCCGCTGATGGCACCCAGACCCCCACCCAGCGCCTCCGCCCCCTCCCCCAGCCGCCCCAGAGCTGGCACCAATCACAAGGGCCGCAGGGCCCTGGGTTGGGGCAAGAGGATGTGGGACGTCCCAGATCCCCCCCCTGCTGGAGCTAGCCGCATGCGTGTGCCCAGCGGGGTCTGTAAAGGCTGGACACTAGTAAAGATCTGGATTGTGGGGGCTGTGTCAGCTGGGGGCTCTGCCTGAGTCAGGCGCCGTGACGGCGGGGGGAGTGTGACTGTCATGGGAAAGGGCCGGGCAGGGAACGGGACACGGGGCCTTTCCCCTCTAGGGGGCGCCGGCTCTGATCCAGCCCCCGGGGCAGGGGCTGGCCGGCTGGGAGGGGCAGCTGGGACGCCATCTACTGAGCTGGTTGGAGGCTGCAGCATGGGCTGAGTTTGCTGGGCCTCTAGCTCTGCGGGGGGGCGGCGGCGGAGGTGGGGCTCCCCTCTCCCCTCGGGTGGGGGCCCCTCCCTGGCAGGGATGGGGGTGGGGATTCAGGCTGCCAGCTGTGAATGGGGGAGATGGGGACGCGCACACAAACCAAAGCCCAGACACCAGAGCGATCGGTAAAAGCTCTTTATTGTACAGAGCTCCCAGCGCCGCCCTGCGGGCTGGCCCCCTGGCATGCTGGGAAATGAACGCCCCGCTTGGGGCCAGCGTTCCCCACCCCCCGGCTTTCCCGGTGGCCGCTGGGGACTCATTCCTGACCCCCCTCCAGCCCCTGTCCAGCTCCCCCCATGTCCTAGAGCTCTGCAGATGGTGGCCTAGGGGAGTGGGGCTGGGGGCCTGTGGCAGAATGGGGATGGGGTGGGGGACATCTCCCCAGCCATCCCGGGAATGGCACCAGCCCCTTGGGGAAGGGAACAGAGCACCTCCCACGTACCTTTACCTCAACCCCCACGTCCAGTGGGGGCTTATTCCCAACCTGCCCCCCTCAAATACTTGCCACTCCAGCTTAGCCTGGGGCCAGGGGGCTCAGCTGGGGCCCGTGAACAGGGAGGGTGGCCTGGTGCAAGGGGGAAGCTGTCCCCTGGGTCGAGAGCAAGCTGTGGGCACTTTGTGCAGTATACACAGCCCCATGGAGATGCAGCCACCTCTGGGGTGTGTGCGGGGGCTCTTTCTACAGGAAACCCTTGCTCGGCACTGGCATGCAGTCACCTCTGGGGTGGGGCACGGCAGTTTTCTAACAGCCACATCCCAACGCTGCCCATGCCAGGCCAGGAAGTGAAGACGAATCCCCTCCAGGGGACTGAGGGAGGCAGAATGGATTCGGCCAGGGCAGCAGGAAGCCCCGGCAGGAGGGCCCTGCTAGACTGGTGCCATCACCTCCTTTCACTGTGCCTCAGTTTCCCCAAAAGTTAAACAGGCCTGGTTCAATATGCTGCTTCCCTGGAGAGAGCCAGGCCCTGAGCTCCCCCAAAGCCACGGTTTGCTCAGAAGCCCGGTGTCCTGATGCACAGGCTGACGGCGTAACCACTAGGCCCTGCTACCTCTCAGGCCAGGTCCTCTGAGTACAAACCACCCTGCACCACCACTCCCGCATTTCACCATGGCATTGTGCTCCCCCCCGCGCATGCCCAAACACCTGTGCAACCTGTCGCCCCATGTCCAAGGTGCCTCCTGCTTCGAGCCAGGAGCTGGGTGGGCCCCGGCAGCAACGGCCCCCGCCCCAGATTTCCATTTGGCTCAGCTCCTGCCACGGCTGCAGCAGGGGGGGCCCCCCCAGGCGGGTGCGGCACCATCGTCCGCCCCAGAAGCGTCCAACGTCCCCCCGCCTCCTCCCGAGCGCCTCTCCAGCCGGTGCCAAGGCGCTGGCAGGGGCACAGGGGCGCCTACGAGCGGCCGACCATGCTGCGCTCGGAGCTGTGGAAGGAGCTGACCTCCCAGCGCTCGAAGCGGCTGCCCTTGCCCGGCGGCTGGCGGCACAGCACCCCGCAGAGCTTGCGAAGCACGGCCCGGCGCAGCAGGATGTACACCCAGGGGTCCAGGATCTGGTTCCAGGAGGCCAGGCGCACGCCCAGCAGCAGGAGCTTCTGGTAGCTCAGCGAGCCGGACCTGTCACCCACCGCCAGGACCACGAAGATCTGCAGGGGAGGGAGGGGCACGGCGGTGAGGGGGGGGGGCTTGACTCTGGCCCTAAATCTCTGGGACTGACCCTCAATCTGAGTCACCCCCAACAGCCTCATCCCCCTCCCCTCCCACCCTGAGCCCCCCAACAGCCCGATTCCCCCCAACAGCCCCCTCCCCCAACCTGAGCCCCCTCAACAGCCTGAGCCTCCTCCCCACGGCCTCATCCCGCTCCCCTCCCAACCTGACCCACCTCCAACCTGATCTACTCGCCCCAGACAGTTTGGGGGGGACCCTGCAGCATGTACAGCTGGAGCCAAGCATGACTGTGCAGTTACCAGCCACCAACCACACGAGGGCGCTGCTGCATCAGCCTAGCACCCCCCCCCCCCCACCCCGAATCAGCCGCGCAGATACACGTGCTCCTGCCTCCAACCTCCCCCGAGGTCAGGGCCCAGGGGGCAATCCTCCCCCGGGGGGTGGGGGGGACTGAAATGGGGTAAACCTGGCACCCATGGGGAACCCCCAAACCCTGCACCCATTGGGAACACCCCCAGTCTACCTTGTCCCTGCAGGGAACCCCCCTACCCTGACACCCCAGGGAACCCCCCCCAAGCCCTACACCCTTGGGGAACACCCCCAAACTGCACCCTGTCCCTGCAGAGAGAACCCCCAACCCTGCGCTCATGGGAATCCCCCCTTCACCCTGACCCCCAAGGAGCCCACCCTACACCCATGGGGAACCCCCTTGCACCCTGACCCCCAGGGAAATCCCTCCAACCTTGCACTCCTGGGGCAACCCTCCCACTACATCCCATGGCACTGGGGGGGACCCCATTGTATTCCATGGCCCCCACCCTACCCCCTCACTCACCAGGATAGGGCTCCAGCAGATGCAGGAGACGACCATGATGCCCACCAGCTGCACCACCATCTCGATGTCATGGGCCTTGGCACGCCGCTGCCCGCATTTGCGCTGGGTCCGCAGCCGCGCCCGCACCAGGGTGACCCCGCTCAGGGTGTTGCAGACCAGGGCGACCAGCAGGGAGGCCAGGCCCAGCAGGGAGAAGAGCAAGGCAAAGGTCACCTCACGCCAGCTCTCTGCTGGCTGCACCTTGATGAAGCACCAGGTGCCCGGGTACTGGATGGTGTAGCTCCCGAAGCTGAAGATGGGCAGCAGGGCGATGCCCAGGGCGGAGCCCCAGAGGCCCAGCAGGGTGAGTTTGGTCCGGACAGAGGTGACCAGCGAGGCATGGAGCAGCGGGCGCCTCACCCCCACGCAGCGCTCCACTGCCATGACGCAGCCCAGGAAGAGCGGGCACAGGCCGAAGAAGACCATGCAGGCGCCGAAGAACTGGCACATGGCGCCGGTGCTATCCATGGCATCCCATTTCAGCCGGGTGGCGTAGAGCCGCAGCACGAAGGCGCCCGGGATGACGTGCCCGGCGAAGTCTGTGATGACCAGGCTGCTGGCAAAGAGCAGGAAGGTGGCCTTGGAGCGGCGCCGGAAGCGGGCGTAGGACTGTGCCAGGATGGCCAGGGCCACCATGTTGGAGACAGCGCCCAGCATCATGGAGAAGATGGGCATGGCTGGGGAGGGTCCCCCCGGGCCCCCCTGGCCCCCCGAGGAGTTCCCCAGCCGCAAGCCGCCAACAGGCATGGGGAGGGGTGCCCCGGGGCTGCAGGGCGCCCCCAGCAGGGAGGTGTTGGGCGGGTGGCTGGTGAACATCCTCTCAGCAGTGTCTGCAGCTGGCACCAGCCATGGGCATCTGTGGGAGGGTGGAGAGAGATGGGAATCAGGGGAGAGCCACTGCCACTAGGCCCCGGCAATGCCCCCACACGCTGGGGGCTGAACCCCATGGTCCCCTCTCCCGCCCCGCACTGGGGGAGGCACCCTCTGCTGGTTCCAGAGGGAGCTGTGGGCTCTCATTTACCCCCGCCCCCAGGCCTGCTGGGGTGGCCAGTTTGGAGCTGGGGCGGGAGAGGAAATGGGGGAATCGGGGCACGTTTCCTGGCTCTGTGGGGGTCCCCCAACTTTCAGGACATTTGAACCCAGGGCTGGCAGGGCGACTGGCCCCCGGTCAGGCAGGGCAGCGCTGCTGGAGCCCAGGGTGCCCCTGTGGACTGGCACCAAGGAGCAGGACTGGCCCCTCTTGCCACTGCCTCCCCTGAGCCCGGGGAACGAACCCCCCGGGGAACCCCGTGTGGCCCCACGGGAGACACCCCCTGGCACTGGGTCGCTGGGCTGCAGAGAGCCCAGGGGTGACTCTTGGGGGAGCAGAGAGAGGAGAACCCAGACTCCTAGAAACCCCCCTTCCCTCGCTCTAGACCCCCCCCCCCCGAGCAGGGGAATGAACCGGGGCCCTGGCACCCAGCCCCCTTTCCCCCCTGCAAAGAGCAGATCGGAGCTCAGCACCAGTCCCGGTCGGTACGGGGGGGGGGGCGATTCTGTTTCATTCACCCCCCCATCAGGCCCCCCATTCCGGGGCCAGCAGTCCGGACCCCCCCCCAGCTACCCCCCCACCCCCGAGACGGCCCCGCGGTGCTGCCGTGGGGCCCGCGCCCCCTTACCGTGCTCAGAGGCACCCCGCGCCCCACTCCCAAGCGGCCGGATGGCTCGCCCCCAAGGGACCGCACGTCCGGGCCCCCCGCGCCCCGTCCCGGCTGCGAACGGGGCAGAGACGGAGCCGCCCTGGCCGAGGGATCGACGCCCCGTCGGGGGGCGCAGGGCTCGGGACCCGCTCGGAGACCCCCCCGCCCCGCGCCTCGGCAGCCGCCTTCCCCGGTGGGGCGAGTCCCAGCCCCAGGGTCCCGCGGTGCTGCGCTCTGCCTCCCCGGCCGGCCGTGCGTAGGGACCGGAGCGCTGCGCCCCCGAGCGCCCCCCTGCGCCCGGCCCCGCTCCGTCCGCGGGGGGGGGGGGGGGGGGAGCGCCGGGCCGCCGCCAGGGGGCGCACCCACCCCCCCCCGTGCCCAGCTCAGCGCGCGGGCTCCCGCCCCACAGCTCCCAGAGAGGGGGTGACCCCAGCTGCCAAGCGGCCCGGTGGTGCTGGGCTGGACGGGGGGCGCCCAGCTCCCGGCAATGGAGCCAGCTGACACCCTCTGGCTTGTTCCATGTTCCGGGCACGAGCCACCCTGTGTAAGGGATGCGTCACCCTGCCCCTGCCTATGGGGTGGGTCCTGTGCCACCCTGCCCCATGCCACCCTGGCCCAGCCTACAGGGTATGTCCCCTATGCCCCCATGCTGTCCTGTCCCACCCTGTCCCACCCTGTCCCGTCCACGTCCCCTATGGCACCCTGCTCCTGCCTGCAGGGTGTGTCCCCTATGGCACTCAGCCTCATGCCATCCTGCCTAGGGCATATCTCCTGTGCTATCCTGCCCCATGGCACTCTGCCTAGGGCATAACTGCCATTTCACCCTGCCCCATAGCACCCTGCCCATGCCACATCCCATGTGCCACCCTGCCCCATGCCACCCTGCCTAGGGCATATCTCCTATGGCACCTTGTCCCATGCCACCCTGCGCCTGCCTACGATGTGTGTCCTGTGCCACCCTGCCCCATGACACTGCTTCTGCCTATGACATGTGTGTCCCGTGTGCCACCCTGCCCCATGCCACCCGGCCTATGGGGTGTGTCCCCTATGGCACCCTGCCCCATGCCACTGGAACCTGTCTGGTGCCCATCCTGCCCCAGTCCATGGAGGATCCTAGCAGGCACATTGTATGCAGCATGCTACCCACTGGGGCTGCGGGCTCTGCAGGGTGGAGGGATACCAGGGCAGATGGGCCCCTTGGGCCGATGGAACCGAGCTCACAAGCCCACAGACGCAGGGAGGCGACACATTCCTACCCGGGGGGCGGGGGGGCTGGGCAGGCACACTGAGCAAGGGGAAAGGACTTGCCCATGGGCAGTCAGGAACAGAACCCAGGTGTCCTGAGTCCTAGGGCTCTATTCCCTAAGGAACGCTGTCCTTCAATCCCGGCTGAGATGGACCATTTCTCTGCTCTGGCTGGAGCCTCCTGCCTCGCCCATCCCCTGGGTATCAGGGCTGCTCGGAGCTCGGGTGCTCTGGAGCTCAGTGCCTGGAGCCACACAGTCCTGTTCCCCGTGGGGCACTGTGGCCATTAGATGCCAAGGACAGTGCCTGGGGCCAGCAGCCCCTGCTGTGTCATCACCCCAGACGGGTTACAAAACACTGCAGGGATGATGTGCTCCAGGGGAAAGTCACCCAATGGCTCGGCCTGTTCACACTCCTCTCCCAGACCTGGGGATAGAACCCAGGAGTCCTGAGTCCCAGACCCCCTTTAAAGAGTCCCGAGACCTTTCAGCTGAACGACCTCTAGGCCAGGGAGGGAAGGAGACTCTGCATGAGGCCTGTGGGTGGCATCAGTTCCTGCCAGTCGCTGTTTACCCCCAGCCCAGTGAGATCTGAACAGCTCCAGCCGGGACAGGTCCCTGGGCGCTGACAAGCTCCATGGATCACAGGTCCCTGGTGCCTCAGAGCTGGAGAATTGAAACCACTGGGGGCTGCCACGGCCCCAAGCTCTCATCTCCGCCTGGGAAGAGCCCAGTGGCTCCCCCATCCTGCTGGCCCAGGGATCCAGGCACTGACCCGGAGAGCCCCCCACTGCCCGTGGAGTCACTGCATTGGCCTGGTGAGGAAAGCGGCTCCGAGAGCAACATGGTGACTGTCAACAGGCCCAGCCCAGCCCCACCGTCCTGGTATCTCTCCGGCCCTATGCCCAGCCCCACTGCCCCGGCACAGCCCAGCACCCGGCACACACCAAGAGGTCTACCAGCTCTTGAGAATACCTTAGCAAAGGGGAGGAGAGAGACAGACAAAGGTTAAGGTGACAGATCAAGCAGTAGCTGGGGGGTGGGGTAAGGGGCTAGATGGGGCTGGCTGGGGACAGGGACAGATGGGGATGGCAGAGGACAGGGTTAGATGGGGCTGGCTGGGAATGGGGACTGATGGGGCTGGCTGGGGACGAGGGTAGACGGGGCTGGCTCAGGACGGGGATAGTTGGGGCAGGCTGGGGAAGGGGTTAGATGGGGCTGGTTGGGGACGGGGACAGACGGGGCTGGCTGGGGATGGGAATAGATGGGGCTGGCTGGGGATGGCAATACACAGGTTGTCTGAGGACGGGGACAGACGGGGTTAGATGGGGATGGGGACAGACAGTGCTGGCTGGGGAAGGGGATAGACAAGGTTATCTGGGGACGGGGATAGACGGGGCTGGCAGGGAATGGGTTTAGATGGGGCTGGCTGGGGACAGAAATAGATGCGGTTATCTGGTGATGGGGATAGATGGGGCTGGCTGGGGACGGGGACAGACAGGGCTGGCTGGGGACGGCGGTGGGGACAGACGGGGCTGGCTGGGGACGGGGACAGACGGGGCTGGCTGGGGACGGGGATGGGGACAGACGGGGCTGGCTGGGGACGGGGATGGGGGTAGTCAGGACTGGCTGGGGACAGGGATGGGGACAGACAGGGTTATCTGGGGACTGGGACAGACGGGGCTGGCTGGGGACGGGGATGGGGGTAGTCAGGGCTGGCTCGGGACAGGGTCAGACGGGGCTGGCTGGGGACGGGGATGGGGACAGACGGGGCTGGCTGGGGACGGGGATGGGGGTAGTCAGGGCTGGCTGGGGACAGGGTCAGATGGGGCTGGCTGGGGACGGGGATGGGGGTAGTCAGGGCTGGCTGGGGACAGGGTCAGACGGGGCTGGCTGGGGACGGGGATGGGGACAGACGGGGCTGGCTGGGGACGGGGATGGGGGTAGTCAGGGCTGGCTGGGGACAGGGTCAGACGGGGCTGGCTGGGGACGGGGATGGGGACAGACGGGGCTGGCTGGGGACGGGGATGGGGACAGACGGGGCTGGCTGGGGACAGGGTCAGACGGGGCTGGCTAGGGATGGGGGTAGTCAGGGCTGGCTGGGGACAGGGTCAGACGGGGCTGGCTGGGGACGGGGATGGGGACAGACGGGGCTGGCTGGGGACAGGGTCAGACCGGGCTGGCTGGGGACGGGGATGGGGACAGACCGGGCTGGCTGGGGACGGGGACGGGGACAGACGGGGCTGGCTGGGGACGGGGATGGGGGTAGTCAGGGCTGGCTGGGGACAGGGACAGACGGGGCTGGCTGGGGACGGGGATGGGGACAGACGGGGCTGGCTGGGGACGGGGATGGGGGTAGTCAGGGCTGGCTGGGGACGGGGTCAGACCGGGCTGGCTGGGGACGGGGATGGGGGTAGTCAGGGCTGGCTGGGGACGGGGACGGGGACAGACGGGGCTGGCTGGGGACGGGGATGGGGGTAGTCAGGGCTGGCTGGGGACAGGGACAGACCGGGCTGGCTGGGGACGGGGACAGGGACAGACGGGGCTGGCTGGGGACGGGGATGGGGGTAGTCAGGGCTGGCTGGGGACGGGGATGGGGACAGACGGGGCTGGCTGGGGACGGGGACAGACAGGGCTGGCTGGGGACAGGGATGGGGACAAACGGGGCTGGCTGGGGACAGGGATGGGGACAGACAGGGTTATCTGGGGACGGGGACAGACGGGGCTGGCTGGGGACGGGGATGGGGGTAGTCAGGGCTGGCTGGGGACAGGGTCAGACGGGGCTGGCTGGGGACGGGGACGGGGACAGACGGGGCTGGCTGGGGACGGGGATGGGGGTAGTCAGGGCTGGCTGGGGATGGGGTCAGACCGGGCTGGCTGGCTGTGAATGGGGTTAGCGTTCGGTTTCCAGGCTGTGTTGCCCCCCCAGTGACCCCCTGTGCGGGGCCATGATCGGCAGCCCGTTGCTCTGCTGAACAGCCCCAGCAGGGTCTCCCGTCCCCTGGCCACCCCTTCCACTGGTGTCTGGCATGGCAGCAGGTGGGAGT
Source organism: Caretta caretta (assembly GCF_965140235.1). Lineage (NCBI taxonomy): Eukaryota > Metazoa > Chordata > Testudines > Cheloniidae > Caretta > Caretta caretta. The sequence goes on from NC_134225.1 coordinate 19,189,226, forward strand.
TGGAGAAGGGGGCAGCGGGGCCAGCGCCATGCTGGCAGCCATGTGAGTCCTGCCCCAGCGGGGCCCCACCCACGGCAGGGCAGGCGCCCATGTCCGGGCCCAAGACCCCTGTGCTGAGCAGGCGCGGGGCTTAGGGCACACCCCTCGGTGAGCGAGCAGAATCTCTGGGCAGGAGTGGTGCCCACGCCGTCCTTACGCCTCCGCCCTGACTCACATTTGGCCAAGTGCATTGTGGGAAAATCCAGGCTGCTCTCCCATCATGCATCAGCAGGCGGCAGAGAAGCACTGGAAGGGGGAGCAGTGCATTCTGGGATGGAGAGCCGTTGTGACTCGGGAGTGGGTTCCGTCTACACTTGCCAGTCTGCAGACCCAGGTTAAGCCCCTGGAGGGCAATGCCATGGGGCACAGGCTGAGCCCAGAACCTGGCAGGTGGGGCAGGGGGATGCCTGGTAGCCGGGACACCATGGCCCCTTGTGGGTTATCAGCGTCATATGGGTGCAGCTGACCGGCAGGTTCCTGGGCTGAGGGGCCGTGGCTCGGTGAAGCCAGGGACCAGCGCCAGCCGCTGGAGTGCTGGGTACATAATGACCCAGGAATGGGCCCATCTAACCCGGTATCCTGCCTCTGACAGGGCCAGCTGCAATGGCCTTAACATGTGCAATGGGGGATCGACTTGCTGCCCGCCCCCAGCCAAGGCTTTGGAGGTGCCTGGGGGGTGGGGGGGCTCATGGATGTCCATCCCCACAGCCAGCACTACTGCCCTCATCCCACAGCGCCCCCTGGTGGGTGCGGGTGAGCCCTGCACAGTCGCATCTCTCTGGCCTGGGCCAACCTCGATGCCTTGGGGGGTCTTGGCCTTGGTGTTGGCTGATGGGAAGGGGGAGGGTGCCAGGGACAGCTGTGGGAGGGGACCTGAGCGGGAGATGGGGAAGGAGGAGTTACAGGGGAAACAGGGGACTACGGGGGGTGGGGGTGGGGAGGGCAGGGGAAGGGAGGGGGTCATGGGGGAGGCGGGGGGAGGTAACAGGTCCCCCCCCAACCCCCGACATGTCTGTGGAAAACCACTGAGCACCCAGGAATCGAGTCCCATGGGGGTTCCTGGCATGCAGAGTGAGCCAGGGACACTGGGTGGGATGGGCTAGGCTGGGGGCAAAGCGGGCAGGGGAGAGGGAGTGGCTAGTAGTGAGGTGGGTGGAATCAGGACCTGGGGGGACCCCGGTGTCCCCAGTTCCCAGCCCAGGCCCAGAGCTGCAGCCCAGCACCGTGACCCCTCCCACGCTGCAGGGAGCGCTCGCACCAGCCCGGCCCCAGCCAGCAGGGGGCGCTGTGGGGTGTGGGGCAGGAGCCTCTTGGACCTGCCCAGCTGTTGCCGCGCGTGGGGCGAGGTGGCGCCCGGCCCTGCCGTGCCCAGGCTCCAGCTGGCGGCGTTTCCCGGCAGAGCCGCCCCACACGGAGCCCATTAGTGCTAATGGCTGCAGGCCGCGGTAATGGGTAATGGAGCTCCGCAGCCATGAGCTCATGCGGGGCCGGGCGAGCGGCTGGTTGCAGCACCTGCCCCGGGCTGCACCCACGCCGGGACCCAGCCTCCCATCCAGGTCCTTTCACACACGGCCCATTGGCATGAACAGATCACGCAGCCTCCTCCCCTTTGCGGGGGGACATGCTGGGGAGCAGGGCGCACGGGCTGGGGCGGTGGGGGATGCATAGAGCAGGGCAGGGGTTGCATGGGCTGGGCTGGCGCATGGGCCAGGGCTGGGGTGGTGCATGGCATGGGGAGGGGCAGGGGCACATGGGCAAGGGTGGGGGGCACGATAGGCCAAGGCAGCGAGGGAGGGGGCATGGGGCTTACCTGGCCTGGGACTGGGATGTGCAGCTCACGACTCCAGGCGGTGGCTGTCTGCCGGGTGCTGAAGCCGGGGCGCCTGGATCCCGCGCAGCTGGGGGTGCAGGGAGGGGCCTGCGGCCAGGACCGCTGGCAGGGGGGCGGCTGCCAGACACATGGCAGTTCCAGGCCAAATGGGAGCTGGGTTCTCCTGCTTCTCAGCAATGTTTAGGGAAGGGACGACGTACCAGCCAGGGACCGGTGTCAATTTGAGCCAACTTGAGTCAGGCCAACAGAATCAGGGGACAGAAGGTCACAGAGTAGAAGAGACAGACCAGGATTGAGGGGCACCAGCAGAGCCGGGGGGGGAAGGCTGGGCTAGCAGGGGGCTGCAGGTCGGGCTTGAGAGGCACCGGCAGAGCTGGGGGCAGGGCAGGACTAGCGGGGGGCTGCAGGTCGGGCTTGAGGGGCACCGGCAGAGCTGGGGGTGGGGGGGGCGTGCTCTCTGCCAGGCTGCCCGGCCCATTCCCGAGCTGTGGTGGGGGCTGGAATGTGTGAATGAGTCACCCTGTCGTTTCCTTTGATTTGGTGCCCAGATTGGAGGGGTATGTGGATCGGGGTGTCTGTGGCAAGAGGCAGGTTGTAGGGTGGGGGGGGGGGCAGGTTGCAGGGGGCCGTGGTGGGGTGAGGTGAGTTGCAGGGGGGGCTGCGGCAGGTGGCATAACCTGGCCGCCTGCCATGGGCTGAGGCCAGGCTCAGAGTCCGCGGCAAACCTGAGCTGCTGGCTCTGTGTCTCAGACGTCTCCAAGGGGAAGGCCCCAGCAGCCTCGCGGCTCTGCTGAGTAACCCCCAAGCAGCTGGCCCAGCCATGGGACACTCCCCCGGTGATGCAGCCAGCTCTGGGCTGGGGCCGCCCCACGGCAGCACAGTAGAACAGGATGGGAAGGAAAATCCTGTCTCCAGCGGAGCGGGGCGCGGGGGAGGCGTTTGGGAGGCCAAAGAGAATTAACTGAGGTGATTCCTGGCCTGACATACACGCAGCCCCAGGTGTGAGTTCAGGGGGGTCTGCCATGAGGAGAGCCTGCCCGCCAGGCCCCCCACTCCCTGTTGCATGCCCCCCCACTGAGCCCCTCAACCCTCCCACTCCCTGTAGCACGCCCCCCAACCGAGCCCCTCAACTCCCCCACTCCCTGTAGCATGGCTCCCCCCCCACACCGAGTCCCCCAACTCCCCACAGCACGCCCCCCCACTGAGCCCCTCAATCCCCCCACTCCCTGCAGCATGGTCCCCCCCACAGAGCCCCTCAAACCCCCCACTGTAGCATGACTCCCCCCCCACACCGAGTGCCACACACACTCCCCGCAGCATGGCTCCCCCCCCCCACACACACTCCCTGCAGCACGGCTTCCCCCACTCCCTGCAGCACACCCCCCCACCGAGTCCCCCAACCCCCCCCACTCCCTGCAGCATGCCCCCCCACCGAGTCCCCCAACCCCCCCACTCCCTGCAGCATGCCCCCCACCGACCCTCTCAACCCCCCCACTCCCTGCAGCACGCCCCCCCACCGAGACCCCAACCCCCCACTCCCTGCAGCACGCCCCTCCACCGACCCTCTCAACCCCCCCACTCCTTGCAGCACGCCCCCCGCACCGAGCCCCTCAACCCCCCCCCCCGCTCCCTGCAGCATGCCCCCCCCAGACTGAGTCCCACGGACTGCCCCGCTCCCTGCAGCAGCCCGGCTTCCCCGGGGTGTCTCCGCGCCCAGCTGGTGGCTCGCGGCCCCAGGGGCTATTTACATAGCAACAATGCAGCGTCTCCAGTACAAACAATGGAAACTGGGGCCAGCAGGGACCGACCCCCCCAGCTCAGCCACTCGCAGACTGCCTGGGTCTGTGCCCTGGGAAGCAGGTGACACGATCCACCCCCGCCCCCTGCAGCACAGCGTCCCCTGCTGAGCCCCCCCCGCTCCCTGCAGCACGGCCCCCCCACTGAGCCCCCCGCCCCCTGCAGCACAGCGCCCCCTGCTGAGCCCCCACCCCACCCCCTGCAGCACAGCGCCCCCTGCTGAGCCCCCACCCCACCCCCTGCAGCACGGCCCCCCCACTGAGCCCCCCGCCCCCTGCGGCACAGCGCCCCCTGCTGAGCCCCCCCCCGCTCCCTGCAGCACGGCCCCCCCACTGAGACCCCCGCTCCCTGCAGCACAGCGCCCCCTGCTGAGCCCCCACCCCACCCCCTGCAGCACAGCGCCCCCTGCTGAGCCCCCACCCCACCCCCTGCAGCACGGCCCCCCCACTGAGCCCCCCGCCCCCTGCGGCACAGCGTCCCCTGCTGAGCCCCCCCCGCTCCCTGCAGCACGGCCCCCCCACTGAGACCCCCGCTCCCTGCAGCACAGCGCCCCCTGCTGAGCCCCCACCCCACCCCCTGCAGCACAGCGCCCCCTGCTGAGCCCCCACCCCACCCCCTGCAGCACGGCCCCCCCACTGAGCCCCCCGCCCCCTGCGGCACAGCGCCCCCTGCTGAGCCCCCCCCCGCTCCCTGCAGCACGGCCCCCCCACTGAGCCCCCCGCCCCCTGCAGCACAGCGCCCCCTGCTGAGCCCCCACCCCACCCCCTGCAGCACAGCGCCCCCTGCTGAGCCCCCCGCTCCCTGCAGCACGGCCCCCCCACTGAGACCCCCGCTCCCTGCAGCACAGCGCCCCCTGCTGAGCCCCCACCCCGCCCCCTGCAGAACAGCACCCCCTGCTGAGCCCCCACCCCGCCCCGCCCCCTGCAGCACAGCGACCCCTACTGAGCCCCCACCCTGTTCCCTGCAGCACGGCGCCCCGTACTGAGCCCCCTGCTCCCTGCAGCACGGCGCCCCCTGCTGAGCCCCCACCCTGCTCCCTGCAGCACAGCACCCTGCTGAGCCCCCACCCCACCGCCTGCAGCACAGCACCCCCTGCTGAGCCCCCACCCCGCCCCGCCCCCTGCAGCACAGCGACCCCTACTGAGCCCCCACCCTGTTCCCTGCAGCACGGCACCCCGTACTGAGCCCCCTGCTCCCTGCAGCACGGCGCCCCCTACTGAGTCCCCTGCTCCCTGCAGCACAGCGCCCCCTAGGGTCATGCTGGGGGCCAGCACTGACTGCGAGGGGTGAGTGCCCCTGGTGAGCCCCTGCCCTGCAGATCCAGACAGGCTGTTTATGGTCAAGCGCCAACGCTCTCAGCAAGGGGCGAGCCCCCCCCGCCCCCGAATTGACTTGGTTCCTGGCATCAGATGGGAGGAGGGGGTCTTGGCTAAGGGCCCAGATGGAGCATATCTGCAACACAAACATCTCAGGGCTTAAGTGGGGGGATGGTGGAGGGTTTTCTACGGGGGAGGAATTCTGGGGGATGCGGGTGGGCTGGGGGGGTGCAGATTATGAGAATTTCACATAATTGTGAGACACTAGATGACTCAACAGATGTTACACAGGGATCGCTCACCCAACATGGGGATGCAGCCACCTCTGGGGTGGGTCTGGGGGTTGTTTATACAGGGATCCCCTGCCCAGTGCCCGGGCATCAGGACACCTGGGTTCTATTCCCAACTCTGCCCTTGCCCTGCAGGGTGATGCTGCGGGGCAGACCCTGCTTGGTGCCTCAGTTTCCCATCGGCTGTAATGGGGGTAATGGCTCTGCACCCCATGTGACCTGAGGGCCCTGTAGGAGCCAACACACAACCGCATGTGTGCCCAGGCCAGGACTGGGGGCAGCGGACTGAGGTGCAGGAGGCCTGATAAGGGGGTCGCCTGGCTGGGGGGAGGTACTGGGGGTCACTGTGGAAGGGGCAGGCTTTATTGACTGTCTCCTCCCCATACCCTGCCCCATGCCAATCCCAGTGGAGAGCGCCCCCTGGGGGTAGCAGGCAGTTGATTCCATGTTGAACCTGTTACTCACCCCCTCCCCCAGGGTAGGGGACTGGGCAGCCTTTCTCCTGCCCCCCTTGGATACATGGCCCCTGTGGCATGGCAATTTCCCCTCGGGCCTCCCAGCTTGATGCATTGTGACAGGGTGCAGGGGGTGGGGAAGTGGGGGGGCGTTGTGTAAGGACCACCCCTCCCCTCCCCCCGGTCAGGGCCCCAGAGAGAGATGCTGAGGAAATCCGGGCCCTGCAACCGGCTCCAAGATGGGGGAAGGACTGGGATGAGCTGGGGGCAGAAAGGAGAAACCACACGGGGACACCCCCCCAACTAATCTCCCCAGCCCCCTGGGGCCAGAAAAGGACCAGACAGCTCCTAAGGGGCTGGATATCAGAACTGAACTGCTCGGTAACAGCAACCAGAATGGCATGACATTTAACACCCTTGTGAGGTGGGGGCAGAGGACAAATACCAAAGGACAACCCCACCAAAGGACAAGCCCCGCCACTGCAGCATTTAACCTCAAAAAGGGGAATGCCACAAACCCGAGTTAAAGGGACATTCAACAGAACAATCCCAAGGGTGAAACGCCTGCAAGCTGCATGGCCACCTTTTAGAAATACCCTCACGGAGACTTAAGCTAAATGTGTAGCCCCTGTTGAAAAAAACAAACAGTGTGAGGATAAACCAAAACAAAAAACAAAATGCCCCAGTGGCTAAACAACAGAGTGAAAGAGGCAGTTAGAAGCCAAAGGCATCCTTTAAAAACTCAAAGTCAAATCCCACTGTGGGAAACAGAAAGGAACATAAACTCCGGCATGTCAAGTGTAAAAGTATAATTAGGGTGAAAAAGTATTTGAAGAGCAACTAGGAAAAGACACAAAAACTAACAGCAAACTTTGTTTTAGGTGCATGAGAAGCAGGAAGCCAAACAAGCAGTGGGACCACTGGATGATCGCGGTGCTAAAGGAGCACTCAAGGAAAACAAGGCCCATTGCAGAGAAGTTAAATGGATTATGTGGATCCGTCTTCACTGCAGAGGCTGTGAGGGAGATTCCCATGCCTGAGCCATTCTTCTTAGCGGACACATATCTGAGGACCTGTCCCAGACTGAGGTGTCAGTAGAGGTGACTTTGGAACAAATTGGTAACTTAAGCAGTAATAAGTCACCAGGGCCAGATGGGATTCACCCAGGAGTTCTGAAGGAGCTCAAATAAACATTGCAGAACTAATACCTGTGGTATGTAACCTGCCACGTAAATCAGCCTCTGGGCCAGATGATCGGTGGATTGCTAATGTGATGCTAATTTTTTTAAAAGGCCCCAGAGATGATCCTGGCAAATACAGGCTGGTAAAGCCCAACTTCAGTACCAGGCAAATTGGCTGAAACTGTAGTAAAGAACAGAACTATCCCACAGAGATAAACGTAAAGAGTCCACACGGCTCTTGTAAATGCCTCACCAATCTATTAGAATCTTTGTGGGGGTCAACAAACATGGAGAAGGGGGATCCAGGGGATATAATGTACTTGGACTTTCAGAAAGCCTTTGACAAGGTCCCTCACCAAAGGCTCTTAAGCAAAGTAAGCTGCCATGGGGTAAGAGGGAAGGTGCTCTCAAGGATCAGTTACTCGTTAAAAGATAGGAAAGGAAGGCTAGGAATAAATGGGCAGTTTTCAAAGCGGAGAGAGGTAAATAGCGTGCCCCCCCCAGGATCTGTCCTGGGACCAGCACTGTCCAACATAGTCATAAATGATCTGGGAAAAGGGGTAACCAGTGAGGTGGCAGTTTGCAGATGATACAAAACTACTCAAGATAGTAAGTCCCAGGCAGACTGCGAAGAGCTACAAAAGGATCTCACAAAACTGGGGGACGGGGCAACAAAATGGCAGATGAAATTCAGTGTTGATAAATCCAAAGTAAGGCACATTGGAAAACATCATCCCAACTATACATATACAATGATGGGGTCTAAATTAGCTGTTCCCACTCAAGAAAGGGATCTTGGAGTCATTGTGGCGAGTTCTCTGAAAACATCCACTCAATGTGCAGCGGCCGTTGAAAAAGCAAACACAGTGTTGGGAACCATTAGGAAAGGGCTAGATAAGATGACAGTAAATATCACAATGCCACTCTATAAATCCATGGTGCGCCCACACCTTGCATACTGGGTGCAGCTCTGGTCGCCCCGTCTCAAAGACAATATGTTAGAATTGGGGAAAGTGGGCAACAAAAATGATCAGGGGGATGGAACAGCTTCCGTATGAGGAGAGATTAACCGGCCTGGGATTGTGGAAAAGAGATGACTAAGGGGGGAAGTGCCAGAGGGTCTATACAATCAGGCTCAGTGTGGAGAAAGTGACCGAGGAAGTGTTATTTTCTCCTTTTCATAACAGAAGAACCGGGGTCACGCAATGAAATCAATGGGCAGCAAAACAAACCAAAACAAGGACGTTGCCAGGGGATGCTGTGAAGGCCAAAAGAATAATTGGAGTAAAAAACCACCTAGATAAGTTCCAGGAGGACACGTCCAACAGTGGCGATTAGCCAAGATGGTCAGGGAGGCAGCCCCATGCTCTGGGTGTCCCTAAACCTCTGACGGCCAGAAGCTGGGACTGGACGATGATGGATCACTCATTAATTGCTCTGTTCTGTTCATTCCCATTGCAGCATCTGGCACCAGCCACTGTCACAGACAGGCCACTGGGCTAGCTGGACCATTGGGCTGCCCCAGTGTGGCCATTCTTATGGGGTGAGGGGGCAGGGTAGAGGGGTAGTTATGGGATGGTGGGGGGGGGTATGGAGTTGGATCGATCAGTGGCCAGCTGTGTGGGGATAGGTGAGCTGGTGGATGGGGGATAGACAGGGGTCTAAGGGATGGGGGTAGATGCACGGGAAGGTGGAGGGGTGTGTATGGGCACTGAGAGAGCTGGGGGTTGGGGGGCATCCAGGGCTGGGCAAGCAGGGGGCTGCGAGTCGGGATCGAGGGGCACCGGTCCAGGTGGATGGGGGAATTTCTCCAGTGCTCACTGTTGCTCTCTGTGGTATTTGAATCACATCCAAGCAGGTGCCAGCCTGGGAGATTTCCCAGCCGCCCAGTAAAGTCAGGGTTGATTTACCTCCCTTGATGGCTCTGAAGGGCCAGCGCTGCCCTGCATCATGGCAGGGAGGTGGGGGGTCCCTAAGAGCCCCAGCATGGCAGGGGCAGGCACCGGACATGGCCAGGTGGGACCATCCCCCTGCATTCAGGGGGTACTGGCCCAGGTCTAGACTCCACCATAGACTTCCTCCCCGGCCTCCGGCAGAGAGACCGAGAACAGAGCAGGCCATGGTGACCCAGCCCCGATATTTCCAGGCACCGTCCATCCCTGAAGTGACTGACCTCTGAGCCCCAGCTCGGCCAGTGCCCCTCAAGCCTGACCTGCAGCCCCCTGCTAGCCCAGCCCTGGGCTCCCCCCAGCTTGGCCGGTGCCCCTCAATCCCGACCTGCAGCCCCCTGCTAGCCCAGCCCTGGGCTCCCCCCAGCTTGGCCGGTGCCCCTCAATCCCAACCTGCAGCCCCTGCTATCCCAGCCCTGGGCTCCCCACAGCTCGGCCGATGCCCCTCAATCCCGACCTGCAGCCCCCTGCTATCCCAGCCCTGGGCTCCCCCCCAGCTCGGCCGGTGCCCCTCAATCCCGACCTGCAGCCCCCTGCTATCCCAGCCCTGGGCTCCCCCCAGCTTGGCCGGTGCCCCTCAATCCCGACCTGCAGCCCCCTGCTATCACAGCCCTGGGCTCCCCCCAGCTTGGCCGGTGCCCCTCAATCCCAACCTGCAGCCCCTGCTATCCCAGCCCTGGGCTCCCTCCCAGCTCGGCCGGTGCCCCTCAATCCCGACCTGCAGCCCCCTGCTATCCCAGCCCTGGGCTCCCCCCAGCTTGGCCGGTGCCCCTCAATCCCGACCTGCAGCCCCTGCTATCCCAGCCCTGGGCTCCCCCCAGCTTGGCCGATGCCCCTCAATCCCGACCTGCAGCCCCTGCTATCCCAGCCCTGGGCTCCTGTAGTGTATCCGAATACAGGCGTACCCCTTTAAATGGCTTGTGAGCCCTGTAGCAGTGCTCCCTGTGTTCTGTGTTTGAGACGCTGACAGCCCGCGCCAAGCTGCAGGGAGTGGGCACCTCACCCTGGTCCTTTGCTTTGTGACCCAGCTGTGCCCATATGGCCCCTTCCCACTGCTCACTGTGAACAGCGAAAGACCCAGCAGGTCCCAAAGCTCGTCCGTCCTGCCCCAGCCACGGAAATGCAGGCACCTCTGGGGAGGAGCAGGACAGGACCCTGCAGAAGCCCCTGGCACTGGGACCCCTTTGGGGTGGGGGAGACAATGCCACCCAGGGTGATTCAGCGTGTAGAGCCCAGGCCTGACGGGGTGGGGAGGGGCTCATTAGATAGGGGGTGGGGGGGAAGAGGTGGCTGAGAGGGGAGCTGCGGCAGGACTGACCACCCGGCTCTATTTACATAAGGGACTTAGTGCTAATGCCCCACTGGCAGGGACAGGCGCAGATGGGGCGGGACTTGGGTGCTCCTTGCCGGCTACCATGCCAAGAAACCAATTCCAAGCCCCCTTCCCCCCCAGGACCCCCTTCCCCAGCTCCCTCTCCAGCAGCGGCCTTCGAATAGCTGGGCTAATGGAAGGGCCTAGCCAGTTATTCTGCCCCAGCCAGGATCCCACTCCTCCCCAGCATTCCCAGGACAGGCTTGGAATGCAGTGGGGGCTGGTGGTTAGAGCAGGGGTCCGGGAGCCAGGACTCTTGGGCACTGTCCCCAGCTCTGGGAGGGGAGCGGGGTCTAGTGGTTACAGCAGGGTTTGTTGCAGGTCAGGACTCCTGTAATAGACTCACTGTGTCACCTTGGGCCAGCCCTCTCCTCTCTGTAGGCCTCAACCCCCTCCCCACAGTGTCACCTCCCTGCTGTCAGCGAAGAGGGAGATGCAGTGTCAGCAAGCAACTGGCAGCAACGCACCCAGGTCCCCAGCTAGTGTAAACGGGCGTCACTCCATTGGAGCCAGATCCCCAGCTGGTGTAAATGGGCGTCACTCCATTGGAGCCAGATCCCCAGCTAGTGTAAACGGGCATCACTCCATTGGAGCCAGATCCCCAGCTAGTGTAAACGGGCGTCACTCCATTGGAGCCAGATCCCCAGCTAGTGTAAACGGGCGTCACTCCATTGGAGCCAGATCCCCAGCTGGTGTAAACGGGCGTCACTCCATTGGAGCCAGATCCCCAGCTAGTGTAAATGGGCGTCACTCCATTGGAGCCAGATCCCCAGCTGGTGTAAACGGGCGTCATACCACTGGAGCCAGTGGTGCAAGTAGAAATCATTTCTTGCCATGGGAGGGACACAAGGGGGCCACGTGACCTCCCCACATGACCCTTCATGTGACTCCTCCCCGCCCCCAGCCTGGGCCCCCCCCACTCTCGCCCCCCCACCCCTTTACTGCTCTAAAATTTTACAGCTGGATCTGTTAAACACCTGCAGTTGTAAAATGATGCTTTTGGCCCCTGGTGCCACCTGTACTTCCAGGGATCATTGAGGACCCAGCAGCACCCCAAATTGAAAACTTCGCAAAGGAAAGAAGGATAGGAAGGAATCACCCCACTTTCCCTTAACACCCTACCAGTGCCTCCCTTATGGCCAAACCAGGCTTCTGCCAGTTTGCCTTTATCTAAGGGTGTGTCCTCCCTGCCAGCGTTAAAGCACCAGTGCTGGGAGAGAGCTCACCCCCACAAGGGGTGAAAAAACCACCCCCAGGAGGGGAATAGCTCCCAGCGCTGCGGCCCTGTCTACCCTGGCGCCTTACAGCGCTGACACTTGCATTGCTCAGCGGGGTGTTTTTTCACACCCCTGAGCGAGAAAGTTTCAGTGTAGATGAGGCCTAAGAGGGAAGCAAAGATGCTGCACCAGCCGGGTTTGCTGGAAAAGAGGCATAGAACTGTGTGTGTCACGTGCATCATGCTAGAACTGCTGCCCGAATTGTTTTATTATTTTCCTCAGCATGCCACACAGGAGGGGCAAGCAAAAGCCGCCTGGCATGAGAACTGTCTCTGGACAGATCAGCAATTGATCAAAATCACACTCTCTGATCTCTTGGGGCCAAATGCGGCTCCCATTGAAATCAAAAGAAGTTTTGCTATTGAGTTCAATGGGACCAGGCTTTGACATTTGGAGAGGCAAGAACAAAACCACTCAAGCCAGGGCTCTGTTGCTTATACCACAGGTAGCAAAGGGTCAGCCGACATCTGATCGTGGTCTAGTGCAAGGGAGAAATCAGCCATCAATAAGGCTAGAACAGTCTCTGCACCATGTCCAACTCATAAGTCCATCTGCAAAGGATCAAGGAAATTTGAAGGCTCCAAATTACCGTAAAGTCCTCAGTCCCTTGGTTCGAAAGCTCCCAGCCAGTATATGTTCATAGTCCAGAGGCTGGAGCAGGAATCGAAAACACTGTTTAAACACCTTCCGTCCTGCCCACCCCGCCCCTCTTGAGGATTCCTGACCAACTTAACAGCACAATAGGTATGCTATCAAACTTGAGCAAAGCCTTTGTTTACATTTGTTAGCATATGTATTGTGCTATTTTCCCATATAGAGAATGAACGCCCTTCCTAGCCCCGTTCTGCTCCTTTAAGGAGCAAAGTGCAGCTCCACCCCCACCCCCCAGGGTGGGGGCTAGCCTCCCCAGGTCTTCCCGGTACCCCAGACCCACTAGAAATCTCTTGCTGCATACTGCATACTGGAGCGTCCCACCCTACTTGCACTCTTGACTGGAGCCAAACTGCATTTACACAGAGGCTCTGACCACTAACTCGTCCTTCAAAGCCCAGCGGCCAGCCACAGGCCTGGAACAAACAGCAACCCAGCGTGGGGGGGGGGGCAGACAGGAACTGATTTCAAACCAAGACTCACCCCAGATAACTAGCCTGCGGGACTCCCTGCCACTGGGTGTTGGCGAGGCCAGGGCACCAGGGGCTTAGACACGGGGATGGATGGCAGAAGTGTCGTCTGGGGATAAGGGATACCATGTACTGGGGAAAGGCGCTCCAATGCGTCAGGGCATGCCACTGACAGCCTGGGGTCAGGCAGCAACTTTCTCTAGAGGTGGGTTATCCCATCGTCCCATCACTAGGGGGTTACCAGGCTAGGGTGTGATTTGGGGGGCAGGGAGGAGACGGGATACCAGGCTAGATGGGCCCATGGGGCAGCAATTCCTGTGACACGGATGTGCGGGTGGGGGAACCCCCATCTAACTTCCGTTGCATCAGGTCCCACCCAGATGGATCAAAGGAAGCTGCCAGGCGGTCTGTCTGGCAGGACGGCCAGGGGGCCAAATCCTGCATTCAGCAATGGTAGGGTCAATCCAGAGGGTCCCCCCAAGAGCAGCGGGGTAACTCAGGCTTTGACACTCTGTAATGGAGTGGGGGGAAGGGGCGGAGCTGGATGACCCAGCTGCAGGTATCTTCGCTGGGGGGTGCAGATGGGGGAGGGGGCCTTGGTTACAAACAGGGTGTAGAGAGAGTGGGGGGACTGGAGCCGAGCAGAATGTGGGGCGGGACAGGGGCTGTGCAGGAGGAGTTTCTTGTGCCAGCACCAGGGACGGAGAAGATTTGGGCCAGGTGGGGAGGAGGCAGGGCAGGGGGCTGAGATCCAGGGAGGGTGGGGGTCCCTGGGCTGGGCAGAGAGGGTCAGGGGCTGGAGGTAGCTGGGTCAGATGGGGAGGGGTGGGGAGTGGGGGTGGTTGGAATGGCCGGAGAGGAGCAGGGGGTGGGGGGGTCCCTGGGCTGACGGGTGAAGAGTGGCGGGGAGGGTAGCTAGGCTGGCCAGAGAGGCGGGGGACATCCCTGGGCTGGGCGGGGTCATGTCCCGGATACATTTCACCACCCGAGCAGGATGGGAAGTTGCCCCAGGCTCTTGGGTAACTCCTGCCAGGGCAGGGCCTGCTGGGAAGCTGCGGGGGGGGGTGGGGGGGGGGAGGGGAAAGGGGGGGAAGAGGTGGACAGGAAGGAGTGGGGGGCTGGAAGCTCTGAGAGGCAGATTTCTCTGGGTGCCCCCCACATCCCCTCTGGCAACAAGCCTCCCCCCCCCGAGGGGAGTCCCAGCCCCCTCCTCTGCCAGCCCCCCGGCTCCCGCTGCCCGTGGGGCTGACAGGGGCCGTGTCCCTTACCCCACGTCCTGAGCCTGTGGGGGTGGGAGCAGGGGCTACCCCTTGGTGACGGTGCCAGGGCTCATCCCAGCCCAGCGGATGTGTTGGCATCTGGCCAGGCATCAGCCCCCTGGCGTGAGATTCCCCAGCAGGATCCGCCAGGGCCTCTGGCTCTCATCAACGGGAGGCCGGGGCGATGACACACTCCAGGCCCCAGGCTCGGAGAACCCCCCTCCCCCGGGTAGCACCTGGAGCGTGGGGAGGGGAAAAGCCCTTCCACGGTGGGGAGGGGCAGCGGGTGCCTCCTGGGGTATCTGGCCTCAGAGGTGAGATGCCTGGTCTGGCTGGACCATCAGTCAGCAGCTGTATGGAGCGGGGTCGACAGGTTAGAGTGGAGGGGCTGGGAGCCAGGACTCCTGGGTTCTGTCCCAGCTCTGGGAGGGGAATGGGGTCGACAGGTTAGAGTGGAGGGGCTGGGAGCCAGGACTCCTGGGTTCTGTCCCGGCTTTGGGAGGGGAGTGGGGTTGAGTGGTTAGAGTGGAGGGGCTGGGAGCCAGGACTCCTGGGTTCTGTCCCAGCTCTGGGAGGGGAGTGGGGTCGACAGGTTAGAGTGGAGAGGCTGGGAGCCAGGACTCCTGGGTTCTGTCCCGGCTTTGGGAGGGGAGTGGGGTTGAGTGGTTAGAGTGGAGAGGCTGGGAGCCAGGACTCCTGGGTTCTGTCCCGGCTTTGGGAGGGGAGTGGGGTTGACAGGTTAGAGTGGAGGGGCTGGGAGCCAGGACTCCTGGGTTCTGTCCCGGCTCTGGGAGGGGAGTGGGGTTGAGTGGTTAGAGCGGAGGGGCTGGGAGCCAGGACACCTGGGTTCTGTCCCGGCTTTGGGAGGGGAGTGGGGTTGAGTGGTTAGAGCGGAGGGGCTGGGAGCCAGGACACCTGGGTTCTGTCCCGGCTTTGGGAGGGGAGTGGGGTTGAGTGGTTAGAGTGGGGTGAGGCAGCTGGGAGCCAGGCCTCTTGGACTGTATTCCTAGCTCTGCTACTGACTGACCTCCCAGAACTCCCCCAACCCGCTCGAACCCTCCAGTCCCCACTTGTCTTTCCAAGCCAGCAATGGAAGCCCGGGGTGCTGATCCCTCGAAGGGATGTCTGCTCAGAGATGGCTCAGCCGCGGACGAGCGGGCTGGGGCTGGACACCAGAGGGGTTTCTGTCAGCTGAGCTCTGTGGCTGATTCATCTCCCCGCCCCATGGGCAGGAATTCCTGCTGCCGGGCCCTGTATCCGGCTGAGATTAGCCCTGTCGGGCCAGGCTGTTCTGTGTAATACAGGCTACATCACCGGCGTGCCTCGTCCTTGGGGAGGGGCATCACCAGGGGGTGGCCCAGGATCTGCTGGGCAGCACTGGGAGACCCCAGGGGAGTGGTTCCAGAGCTGGGGGGTATTTGGGGAGGGCAGGGGGAAGCAGGTGACCAGCATGGGGCCAGTGGGGGTTATGGGGCAGAGCGACCCGGGTGTCCCCTCAGACAGCCAGAGAGCAGGCAGGGTATGTACAGTCAGAGCCTTAGAGAGGCTGTGTGGCCTAGTGGCTGGGTGTCGGCCTGTGGCCTTGGATGCCTGGGATCTCTTCCTGCCACTGACCTGCTGGGGCAACCTCAGTTTTCCCTCCCCGCCTTTGTCTTGTTAGACTGTGAGCTCCTTGGGGCAGGGACCGGCTCTCACTCTGTGTCTGTGCACCGCCCGGCAGAATGGGGGCCCGATCTCGGTTGGGATCTGTGCAGCACCCACCTGGCATAAGGGGGCCTGATCTCGGTTGGGATCTGTGCAGCATCCGGCACAATGGGGGCCTGATCTCGGTTGGACCCACCTGGCGACATTTATCAGAAGAGCCCCAATTCATTTTCTGTCTTTCTCTTAGGAACAGGATCCCAGCTCCATGAGGGGCCAGCGCCAGACACCTCACAGGACCCTGTCAGATCTCTGTGGTAGCTGATGGGGGCTAATCTGCCCCCCACCAGGGTCTCAAGCCCTGAAGCAGGCAGTTTTATTTCCCATCCCTAGAGACGTCCAGTCCCACTTTGCATCGTGCCAAATTCTCGGCCTTAACAGTTTCCTGTGGCAGGGAGTTCCACAGGCTAATCATGCGCTGGGTAAAGCAGCATCTCCTTAGATCAGCTTTGAATTTGCCACCTGTCAGGGCCTCTCTCGTGCCCACGCGGGGAAGACCAGTGCCCTGAGCGTGCCAGGTTGGGCAGTGACGCTGCAGCATCGTGGTCACCGCAGGACCTTTAAGGGACACAGAAGTACGTGCACCTGCCCAGAGACTGCCATGCACGTGACTGCGCACGGGACATGCCTCTGCATGCACACACGGACACGCCCGCAACTATGCATACCCCCGAGCACACAGAAACGTGACACACACACACACACCCAGCGGCATACACAAAAACATGCCTGTGCACACACAACCATGAACGTGCGCAAAATTGTACACAAGCAAACGTGCACGGGTGCTCTCAGGCGCACACATCGGCGTGAGCACAGACCTGCACCCGCAGGCCCTTGCGAACATACGTGCGCCCACTCAAACGCACACACGCATGCACCTGCAGGCAGGCACAATCCTCTACATGCACGCATGCAATGCACGCAAACAGGCATGCATGGACACACGCCAACCCTCGGGCACACACATGCCAACAGCCACACGCCCCAGTGAAAACCTGCACGAACCGCTCTGCATACACCTACACACACAGGCGGGAGACCTCGCGCTCCGGCTGTTCCTGCTGCTTGTGCCCTCCCCGAGTGGATCCCTGGCTGATGCCGGGCCCTGAGATAACGATATTTTATGGCTTGTTTTCTCCTGGGATGGTGCATGTTCTCTGGATGAGTGTGTCAGCTGAGACCTCCTCTGAGCAGCCCCCGCATCCCCGGGGAAAGGAGCTGCTGGGACTCCACTCCCCTGAGCCAAGCCATCTGATTAATCATTCATCCCTTCACCTTCCTGGATCCCCAAGCCCTGCTGAAGGTGGGTCAGTGTCGCGCCCCATCACAGACAAGGAAAACTGAGGCCCAGAGGGTGGGGCGGGGGCAGGAGGGGGAGGAACACTCCTCATGGCCAGGCAGTAGCAGACCCAGTTCTCCAGGCCATGCTCCCAGTCCAGCGCCCGAAACACATGGGGCGACCTGGCTTGGGCGCCCTCCTGTGACAGCTTGGCCCGGGATAGCTCCTGTCTGTCCCCGGGGGCCGGGACCGGGGCTGCCGTCCCGCGATAATTCTGGACGCTCGGAGGTTTCTGTCTGGAATCGGGATGAAAAATCGAGAGGGTGAAAATTTCCATGCCCCAAAAATCCGCCAAAGGCGGTTCCGCCAGGGGCGACCGTGTCGCAAAGGGGGGGGGCTCCGCCCCAATTCCAGCCGCTTTGTCCTACTTTCAGCCCGGCGTTTGCTGGGGCCAAAGTTAAACCTGGAAACGAAAAGGCCTTTCAAAACCAGCACGTTGGGAAAAGGCCGACACGGGCTGTTGGGGGAAACTGGACACTTGGGAAATACCGTCGATATTGGACACTTGTCGATACCGATGACGCGGTTTTGACAAATCAGCGTTTTTCGGCAAAAAGTCCCTGGCCGACTCTCTGGGGCTCCCAGCTCCTGTTGGTGGGTGACACTGTCTTGGCTGGGTGAGTCTGAACTTGCCGCATCTCCAGTCACGCCAGCTCTGTTGCTGAAGCCGTACGGGTTTATATAGGCAGGCTAACAGCCAGGGAGAGGGACAAATCAGGCTCTGATCTGCCTCAGGGATTTTAGCTGGATCTCCACTCCTTAACATTACAGCACAGCCTGGTCTCTGAACAGACACAACCCCCGGGCCACTGAACTCACAGCCTAAACAGGCAGAGGTCAACAGGGGAAACTGAGGCACAAAGCAGGGCAGTGATGTGCCTGAGGTCGCCCAATGGCAGAGCTGGGGCTAGAGCCCAGGTCAGCCCCCTCCCCACAAGCCCATGCTGATGTAACACCCTTTCAGAGGCTTTGGCCGGTCAAATCTTGGAACTGATTTGCCATCTTAGCTGCGCTATGTCACGGTCATTGCAATGGGTTGCTGTGGGCCCCGTCGGGTCGGGGTTGGAGTGGGGGGCGGTTAGACCGGAGAAGGGCAGGTTTCTTTCTGACACCCATAAGGAGGAGGGCGAGGAGACAAACGGGTTTCCCGTCCCACATTTTTCAAGATCTTGCAACATTTTCCCACCCAGAATCAGGACAGAAAGTTGAACTTCTGAACATTTTTGGGAAACGAAAATCTGGAGATAAAGACTGGGTCAGGTCAAACGTTTCATGGTGTTTGATTTAAAGAAATTGTTTCTTACTCTAATTAGATTAAATCTCAAAAAGAAAAGTGACTTTGAACCAGAAAATTTGGATTGTTTCTCTCTGTGTGTCTGCCCCGGGGTCCCTGATCTCAGCTGGGGCAGGGGCCCGTCTCTCACTGGGTATCTGTGCAGCCGGGCCCAATGGGGCCCCGTCACTCGCTGTCTTGGTGCTAATGTCCCATAAACAGTAACAATCCCGTGATCTGGGGGTTGGCTCTGAGGTGGGGCCACATCAGATCTGTGGGCATTAGATGCGCTCGGAAGCAACCGGGGTCAAACCTTGCCGGATATTCCAGCAGGAGCAGCCTCGGGTCATTGCATCAGGCTGATTACGAATCACGTTTATTTCAGTAGTGCCCAGGGGCCAGTCAGGATCAGGCACCTTGTGCCAGGTGCTGCACAAATACAGAGGTGTAGATGGAGTGGTGGGGTGGGGGAGGGGTTTTCACGCTCAGCTGGGCTGGACCCACTCAGGAAACACAGGTCAGACCAGTTTGGGTCAAGGCTCAGTGTGTGTGTCGGGGTCAGGGGGAGGTGTTGGATCAGTGACCGGGACTTTAGACACAAACAAAGCCGTGGGCTTAGTTTTTTCTTTGCAAAGCTACAATCCAGGGCAGCTGGGCTGCACCCCCATTTTCCAAGCTTCCCCGACCTTCACTGCATGTGTGGGGCTCAGCTCTTCCGGGGCTGCCCCTTCGGGGTCAGAGGGGCCTGGCCCTGGGTGCTGGAGCCCAGGTGGGCATTTTAGACTCAGCAGAGTTTGAGTGAATCAGGATCCGCTGCACTTGGCTGGGCGGGGCGCGGGGCACTCAGGTGTCCCAGAAAGAACCGGTTCAGTGGGACTGGAGGGTTATGAGCTACAATAGGGTGGATTGAAGGATATCAAGCAGGAGAAGGGGCTCAGGCTGCTGGAGAGAGCGCTCCATATAGAGACAGGCAGGGAAGCAGAGGGGCACGTGTGCTGATAGGCGGACAGAGGCCAGAGATGGCTGGCTGAGTGTCTAGGTACACATGTGTGGAGACTGATGGACTCACAGACCATTTGTGTGATGTATCAGGCATAAGACTGGTGCCTGGGAGAGCCAGCGGTCCTGCCAGGTGCTGGACAAACCCCGACCAGCAGGGCAGGAAGGCAGAGCAGGGCCAGGTGCTCCGGATCTGACGGGAGGAGATGCACACGGCTCGGTTAGCCAAAAAGGCAAGCTGAGCTGAGGGCTGTCTGGGAACACATTGCGGGGGGAAGGTGGGGGGGGGCTAAACACTGGAGCGGGAGCAGAGCGATTGAAGCTGAAGGACCACGTTGGCACCAGCCCAGATGGGGATAAACTGGCCAGGAAGAAGCTGGGCCTGGAGTTTCCAAGCAGGTTTTCAGCCATCAGAGGGTGGGTCTGCAGCAGGCTGTGTGGGACCTGCCTGGCTCGAAGCCGGATCTTGGTAAATTTCTGAACCGGGTGACAGGCCGGGGCAGCACCGGCTGGATTCATTGACCCAGGACGTCCCTTTAGGCCCCGTGTCCGGGGACAGGCGTGGAGACCCCTCCCCCCTTGGTCCTGTCTTTGCCCAGATGCAGCAGGAGCTTCCTGGGGAGTGGACATATTCCCCACCCACGCCCGGGAACGAAATTGACTGGACGACCGGGGCCGGCTCCTCGACGACCCAGCTACATAGCTGCACTGGGTTGTTTTGACAGGGCCCCCCCCCCAATCCTCCCCACCGCAGGGCGATGGATGGAGGGAGGCCACCGGAGGTGCTGGGGGAGGGACAAACAGCCAATGCCTCAAATAGGCGCAGGCCTGGACTCCTTCCCCGCCTCCGACAACGCCATTCTTTCGGGGCCAGGCTAGATTATTTCACGCCTGACTCACTGGCTATGGGGAGTGTGTGTGTGTGTATGGGGGGGCTGTTGCAAGGCAGATGTTTGCAGCCCTGCCAGCAAATAACACAAAGTGGATTCTTCTGCTCGGAAAATATGCTTCTGCACCAGCCCCGCGAGCCTAATTTGGGATGTTGTCAAGAAGGCCGCGCTGCTTGGCCAGACACAGCCCCTGTCTCCCTCACCCCCCATTCCTCTCCTCAGGCCAGATACTGGGCTGGTGCAATCTGGTGTCTTTGATTGACACCTGCTGGGGGGGCAGGTCTGGCCCTGTTGCTGGCATGTGAGCTGCAGCCATTGGGTGGGGAGGAGAAGGGCTGGGGGGGAGGGGAGGAAGGTGTCGCTGGGTTTGGTCTCTCTTTTGGGGTTGGGGAGCAGAGCACCGTTGGAAAGCCCAAGGATGATGCAACGGCCGCACCCCACAGCTGGACGGTCCGTGCACCCTGGAGTCTTGGCTGCTGGGGCTGGGGAGCGGGGATGGATTTCTTCTTGACCCCTCCAGATTGGGGCTCAGCTCACGTCCTGAAGCGTGGAGATGAAAAGTCTCACGGTATCCTAGTGCATCGACCCCCTTTGCATGGGTTATTATGGTATGGATTCCAGTGCCAGCGAAGAGGGCAGAATTGGTGGAAGCTGAGCGTGAAGTAGGGCGTGGAGACAGAGAGTCCTGCAGAGAAACCTCAGCGATAGCCAGGCCTAGGGAGGGTCTTGGTCTGCTGTTGCCAATGAGTTGGGCCAATACGCCGCGTGTGGCGTCTGGCCAGAGCAGGCTGGGACTACCAGCGGCTCCCAGGGAGCCTGGCACAGGGAAACCCTCCGTATCTGTGCTGGGAATTCACAGAGTGAAACCGGTCTCGCAATCTAATCTGGCTGTATCTATTCAGCACCCCAGTGTGGCACTAGGGGGCACTGTGCTGAAAGGAACTTTGCAGGGGCTCAGTAGGGGGCGCTCTCCCTTGGCAGTCAGTGCTGCACCCCAGTGTGGCACTAGGGGGGCGCAGTGCTCTGGGTTGGGATGTCCTTTGGTGGAGATAATAACTCTGGTATCTTTGCCTACAGCTGAACTCTCCCCTTCCTGTCCTAAACTGCTGCGCAATATTGTGTGGCTATTAAAAACTGCCATGCTCCACCCCAGCTATGGCTGCATTGCAGTGATGGGTAGAAGCAATATATATATATATCCGAATTATATTAGAAGATCCGGAATGGGGTTTCACTGAACGAACCCCACTCTACCTCACTGTAGAAACTACTCTCACAGGGACCCACTGATTTGGATTTCATAAGAATGGCCACACTGGGTCAGCCCAATGGTCCAGCTAGCTCAGAGTCCGGTCTCTGACAGTGGCCAGTGGCAGATGCTTCAGAGGGAGCGAACAGAACAGGGCAATTAGTGTGTGATCCACCATCGTCCAGTCCCAGCTTCTGGCCGTCAGAGGTGTAGGGACACCCAGTGCATGGGGCTGCCTCCCTGGCCATCTTGGCTAATAGCCATTGATGGACCTGTCCTCATTCTTTTTTGACCCCAATTATGCTTGTGGCCTTCACAACGGCTCCTGGCAGTCTGTTCCACAGGTTGACGGTGCACTGGGTGAAGAACTTTCTTGGGTTTGTTTTAAAGCTGCTCCCTGTTAATTTCATCGGGTGACCCCTGGTTCTTGTGTTATGTGAAGGGGTCAATGACACTTCCCGAGTCACTTTCTCCGCACCAGTCATGTCACAGCCCTCTATCAGATCCCCCCTTAGTCGTCTCTTTTCCAAGTTGAACAGTCCCAGGCCTGTTAATCTCTCCTCATACAGAAGCTGTTCCATCCCCCCGATCATTTTTGTTGCCCTTCTGTGTCCTTTTTCCAATTCTAATGTATCTTCTTTGAGACGGGGCGACCAGAGCTGCACCCAGTATGCAAGGTGTGGGCGCACCATGGATTTATAGAGTAGCATTGTGATATTTACTGTCATCTTATCTAGCCCTTTCCTAATGGTTCCCAACACTGTGTTCGCTTTTTTGACGGCTGCTGCTCATTGAACGGGTGTTTTCAGAGACCTTTCCACAATGACTCCAAGAGCTCATCCTTGAGTGGGAACAGCTAATTTAGACCCCATCATTGTATATGTATAGTTGGGATGATGTTTTGCAATGTGCATTGTTTTGCACTGATCAACACGGAATTTCATCTGCCATTTTGTTGACCCGTCTCCCAGTGTCATGGGATCCTTTTGTAACTCTTTGCAGTGGGCTTTGGCCTGAACTATCTTGAGTAGTTTTGTATCATCTGCAAATTGCCACCTCACTGGTTACCCCGCTTTCCCAGATCATTTATAACTATGTTGGACAGTGCTGGTCCCAGGACAGATCCTGGGGGAGCCACGCTATTTACCTCTCTCCACTTTGAAAACTGCCCATTTATTCCTAGCCTTCCTTTCCTATCTTTTAACCAGTTACTGATCCTTGAGAGCACCTTCCCTCTTACCCCATGGCGGCTTACTTTGCTTAAGCGCCTTTGGTGAGGCACTTTGTCAAAGGCTTTCTGAAAATCCAAGTACATTATATCCCCTGGATCAGCCTATTCCACATATTCGTTGACCCCTCAAAGAATTCTAACAGATTGGTGAGGCATGATTTCCCTTTCCAGAAGCACTGTTGACTCTCCCCCAACATACTGTGTTTATCTTGGTGTCTGCTTATTCTGTTCTTTGCTGTCGTTTCAGCCGATTTGCCTGGTGCTGAAGTTAGGCTTCACCGGCCTGGAATTGCCAGGGTCGCCTCTGGAGCCTTTTCTAACAAGCAGTGTCGCATTCGCGATCCGCCAGTCGTCTGGCGTGGGGCTGATTGCTAGGTCACATCGCGCAGGTAACTGTTCTGCAATTTCACGTTTGAGTCCTTCAGAACTCTGGGGTGAGCGTGGCCCGAAGGACAGTGCATGGCACCGGAGAGCTGGATTCGGTCTCATGGCTCTGCCACTGACTGTGTGGGGGACCTTGGGCAAGCAGCTTAATCCCGCTCTGTGCCTCAGTTTCCCCATCTGTGTAATGACACTGAGCTTTGTGAAGTGCTTTGAGCTCTACTGGGGAAAAGCTCCAGGGATTAGCATGTCTCTGAGCCTGGCTCAGCTCTGCAAACGTCTCCATGTGACAGGTGCCAAGCTGAGAGCCCCATGGTGGGTGCCGGGTGCTGCACAGATGCACGGTGGTGGTCCCTGCCCCAAGGAATGCAGGCTCTAGAATTATGAACCCCATTTGGCAGCTGGGGGAAACTGAGGCATGGAGTCATTGAGTAACTCACCCAGGAGATGAGGGTGCGGGAAAAGGATGATCCGGTTTGCACAAAGGCAGCACTAGCTGTGCCAACCCCCTCCCCCCCATCCACATCTGGGCATTAGTCCCTAGAGCCAGGCCTGAACCCCCCGGCTACCACATTGCCACTGCTTCCTGGGGGATGGCGAACATGAGCTGGGCTGGCCCTGTGAAAATGGCCTTTGGTGGGCATCTCTCCTGCTCCCCAGTGTCCCCTTGAGCTTCTGTCAGGGCCCAGGGTCTGACCGTGCCAAGTCCCCTCGCCCTCTCTCCCTGCCACAGGGCAGATACACAGTGGGCAGGGCTGCCTGCCAGTGCCTGGTGTGTTCTGGGCATGGTGCCCTCAATGCCCTGGTTATGCCCCATCCCCATACACACCCTAGCCATTGGGGGGTGCTGCGTTGCTGAGGTGTTGCCCCCCAAATACCCTGGCAATGCCCCATCCCCATACACACCCCAGCCTGGCACCAGGGGGTGCTGGGGTGCTGCCCTCAATGCCCTGGCTGTGTCCCAGCCCCATACACACCCCAGCCTGGCACCAGGGGGTGCTGTGATGCTGGGGTGCTGCCCCCTATAACTCACATGGTCTGTGTCAGCTCTTAGGGGGTCCCTGTGGGCTAACGACAGCCCTGGCTGCCTGGCTTCCTGCGACAACCTGCCCCGCCCTGATGCTCTGTCCCCTGGGGATCCGCTGGGCCAAGCACCGGGGCTGGAATGTGCCGCCACCCGCGGCCCGAACGCTGGTGTTTATGGTGCCGATATCCCTGCATGTAAACAGCGGGATCAGCCCCGGCCTGGGAAACTAACACGCCCGGCCTTGATTGGGCCTTTTGTGAGTCAGGGCCTGAACACTGGGGCTTATCCTAAATCTGTGGCCCAGGCATAGAGTCTCCTGCAGGCTGCAGCCGCTAGGGTGCTTGCCTGGGCCCCAGGACGCCTGGGTCCAATCCTCAAGTGGGTGCTGTGAGGCTGATGGGGGCGATTGGCTGGAGCGAGACAAGATTCAGCCTAGATGTGACGCTTACGGGATGATTTCAGCCAGGATGTAAATACTTACCGGGGGGACGGGACAAACCGAGGCTAATGGGCTCTGTGGTCCAGCAGAGGAAAGTTGAACACCAGGCAATGGCTGGAAGTTGAAACTAGACCAGTTCAGACTGGAAATAGGCGCAAATGTTTATTGGTTACAGTGATTAATCACCTGACCCAGGGGCATGGTGAAAGCTTCGCCATCCCTGGCAGGTTTTACATCAAGCTGTTTTCCTAGCAATCGTTGGGGGCAGGATTCCGGCCTGGGTTATCCCGGAGGTCAGCCAAGATGGCCTGGGGACTGAGGGATCAATCAAGGCTAACTGGTGGTGGAAGAGCTCTGCTCTAGCTCAGGCCTGGCTGCTGGGCTCGCGGCAGGAAGGGATGCAGGGCTGCTGGGCAGGGGGCCAGACAAGATGTGAGTGACAGTCCCATCCGGTTTCAGGATCTGGGGAAAGCCCCGAAAGCGGCTGCACCATTCTGGCTGCTCCTTAGAGCCGGGGAACTGAATGAGGGGCAGATCTGGGACCCAGCACCTAACCCTCCCCAGGATTGAAGGTCAGCGAGAGGCTGGGGCTAGGACTTAGCAGATGTGGGGTTGATGCCCAGGTCTGCCACTGATTCCCTGGATGACCGTGGGCATCTCTCTAGGCCTCAGCTCCCTGCCCATAAAATGGGGATGATCCTTCCTGCCTCTCTCTCGATTGGGATCTGTGCAGCGCCTGGCACAATGGGGGGGGGCCCTGATCTCAGCTGGGATCTGTGCAGCACCTGGCACAATGGGGCCCTGATCTTGGTCGGGGTCTGGGCAGCGCCTGGCACAAGGGGGCCCTGATCTCAGCTGGGATCTGTGCAGTGCCTGGCACAATGGGGCCCTGATCTCGGTCGGGGTCTGGGCAGCGCCTGGCACAATGGGGCCCTGATCTCGGTCGGGGTCTGGGCAGCGCCTGGCACAATGGGGCCCTGATCTCGGTCGGGGTCTGGGCAGCGCCTGGCACAATGGGGCCCTGATCTCGGTCGGGGTCTGGGCAGCGCCTGGCACAATGAGGGCTCCAATCTCACTAACATATTTTGCTGATGGTGAAATGCAGAAGGCTGCAGAACAGCTGATGGTACGATGTAGCACCTCTCTGATCTCTGCCTGCTGGACATGGGTTAGCTGGTCAGAGAGGAGAATTGATTCCAGCGAGGGGCTGGCTCCTGTCCCAGGGAAGACCCACCAGGGGATCTTCCCCCTTCTCCCCCTGGCCACACATGGCCAGTACCAGCCTCTCCCTGTCACAGCATGGCTCCATCAAGTTGACCTGGTCCCCTCAGTGGCTGTGAGCCCGGTTGGGCAGTTCCACCACATCGTTCTCCCCATTCAGCTGCTTGATGACCTTGAAAGGCCTGTCCCAGGCAGCTTGCAGCTTATTCTTCCTCACCGGGGCGAGAATCCTCACCTGGTTCCCGGTGCCATAGGCTGAGCGGTTGTACCAGACCTTCTGCCTCCCTTGGGCCCTGGCTAGGTTCTCCCTGGCCGGACCCATGAGCTCAGCAAGGTTTTCCAGGAAGGTCAGTACATGCTCCACCACTGATTCTCCATCAGGGGAGGCCTTCCCCTCCCATCCGTCTCTCATCAAGTCCAGGGCCACCTTCTGAAAAGGATCCTCTATGACAAGCAGGTGTCCCAAGGCTGTTTTACCCTTGTACCGGGCCTTTTGCACCTCTGGACAAGGCAGCCCTGGTTGGGAGCTGTCCCACCCTGGCTCTGGTTCCCCACACTCAGCTGGGGTCTCCGATCCCCCTGGGCTCAGCTTTGCCCCTGCTGTCCCACTGCTCTGCTCACAGCATCAGAGCCAGTGTAAGCCAACTTACCCGGGTGCAGGGGTATCTCTCTGTCCCACTCAGCTCCAGGGCTCTGGTTACAGGCAGGCAGGTATCCTGATCTTAGTAGCTCCTCCCCCTGGCAGCCAGGTCATTTGCATTTTCACTGACCGCTTCAGTCTCAGCTGATTGGTTCCCTGGATTCAAATCCAAATCCTCGTCTGTTACAGGAGCAGGGCCTGGATCCTGTCCCAAAGAGACCCAGTCGTCCCCCAACAGGAGGTCACAGCCGATATCTTGGAGAACCCCAAGTACCAGCCAGCCCGATCCCTCCTGTATCTGCACAGGGATCTGGGCCATAGGCAGGGTGAGGGGCTTCATCCGTGGGGCCTTCACCCAGGTCACACAGCCCCTCAGCATCTGGTGAGGCTGCACCACCTGGGGTCTGACAACAGTTCTCTCTGTCCCAGGATCTCACCACCCCAGGAATGTCTCCCTATTGACCATCACCTTCCACTCCCACTGGGGGTCCGAGGGGCCTGAGCCCAGGAGAGTCCACACAGACATATATGCTGGGGCCAGAATGGGAGCCAGTCTGCCACCCCGCCCATCTGGCTAAACAGCTCTATGGCCTTGGGACCCAGGAAGGGGGCTAGACGCCAGAGCCTTTCTGCAGGGCCAGCCTGGTTCCAATTGAAGCCTTCCCAAAGGCTGTGAGACAGGCATCTATATCTCCCCCCTCCTTAACCTGGGGCAGCAATTTAGTGTCGAGGTTCCCTGTGGAACTGGCATCCCGAGATCCATCCCCACTCACCCCTGGACAGGTCCCTCTGCCTTTCAGCTCAGCCATCGCCAGTCCCTACTAGCGCTCTCTCCTGCTGCTCTGCTTCACGCCTTCCCTGTCTCTCATAGTCCTCTGACTCCTTCAATCTCAGCTCCAATTCCATCCATCTCAGATCCACCAACGGGGAACCCAGTGGAGACCCCCCTGCTGACGGGGACACGGGTCTCCGGGATGCCCGGCTGCTTCCAGGCTCTCTCGTGGCCCCAGCTGGGTCAGGAACCAGCTCCTTAGAGCGATCCTCCTCTTCTAATTGAGCAATCAGCTGTGCCTTAGTGAACTTTCCAATGCGCAGCCGTCTCTCTCGGCACAGCTCTACAATGTCCTTCTTAAGGAGATGGTTATAGGCCATCTCCACGCCGTTCCCAAGTGGTCATGGACTCACAGGCCTGTGCTCTCTCAGCTCCCCACAGTCCCTGGAAGGAACCCCTTCAGTGTGACAGCCCTTCTCGGGGATCCACCTCTCTCGGGGATCCACCTCTCTCAGGGTTAAGCCTCCGCCTCCTGGAACCGCACCTCTCGGAGCCTTCAGCACACCTGTCTCTCGCGAATCCCACTTCATTCTACTGCTCCCCAGTCACTTACTGCAGGATGCTCTGTCCACGGGGTGGAGTTTATCCCACCGTTGCCACCAGTTGTCACAGAGTCACCGGGGCGATGCTCTGGAACTACTCCACACGAAGCCAGTCAGGACTCTGGGGGAGCCTCCTCTCTCCAAGCAGACTGTCGCCAGGGCAAGAAGCTTACACAGCTTTGACATTCCTGGGTCTCACCTTGGAGCATTCAGCATCCCCTTCCACACCATGCGCTTCCCACAGCGAGTCCACCCGGGCGGGGCTCCTGGGGAAGCCAGAAGGTCCTGCACCCCAACTCCGCAATCAGACGTGACTCTCAGCCAGCCAGTAAAACAGAAGGTTTATTAGTTGTCAGGAACATAGCGTAGAACAGAACTTGTTAGAAATCAGTGACTTTCAGCCAAGTCCATCTTGGGGAGTCCTGGGCCAGAAGCCCTGGACTCCCCCTCTTCCAGTCCCCCCAAGCAGACTGCCAGCTTCCAGCGACCCGACCTCCAACACTCCCGTTACTCTTCCTCCTTGTCTTTGTCTTGCTCCTCGCGCAAAGAGTCACCAGGTCGCCACCTGGTTGCATCCCCCTCCTGGGTCTCAGGATACGAAGGGCACTGGTCAGAGCATATGTGCAGGCAGCTGGAGCAGCGTCACCTGCCCCAGAGGTCTCAGCCAAAGTCACACACCCCTATGCCCACCACTGCATTATTGGTGCAGCACACAGGGAAACTAAGGCACACAGAGTATTCATGTGTTGTGGAAAACAAGTCACACCATCTGTTTGGTTCAAACAGTCTGAGGTCCTTTATTGAATACAAGTATGCAGGGAGAGGGAGACAGAGATGGTCACACGCAGGTACCACCCTGGTCTCTCTCTGTCCTGCCCCTATAAGACCAGTCTTATATAGGTTACAAATCCAAGCCAAATGATACATTTCCTTATCACTCAAGGATTGTTAGTAAAGCCTTATAAGGAGATAAAAAATGGTTTCATAATTAGTACACTGCTGACGCACTTGTTATTATCAAGACCTGCGGTTTGCTCGTGGCAGAGTTTTGTCAAGGGGCTTTTGCAGGTTTTGGGGGGGGGGTTGCATATAATGGACAGCTAGGGACTTCTGGCCCTTTAGCTCTTTTCTAGCAGGCGGTTGGCCTAGTCTGTTATCTGGGTCAAATACCACGGCCCAGCATACGCAAATGCTCTTAGTGCAAGCAAAGTCTTACAGAATGCAGGCCAGCAGGCCTCTTATGTTACCACTCTTGCCTATGCTGTATATAGTACACAGATCTTGTCGCAGAATGGGAAGGAGTCAGGTCACGCAAAACAGCAAAACTCACATCGGCTCGACAGTAAGACTCACACACAACATAACAAGGGGAAATCGCCACTTCGTCACACTGACATCTCTGGATAGTCTTTTTTGCTGCCCTGTCACAATGAGCTACTCTCACCTTTCTCCTCCTCCTGGCCAGGGGTGGCTAGTTGTGACGGATCAGGTCACTCCCATCACAGTTCGCTACCGTTTGATAAACTCTATTTTAAATGGGGACACAAATAAAAAGATGTTTTTCAAAATCTGAAAACTTTATGGTGGTAACAAGGTCTATAAACAAGAACAACTCACTGCACATTGCAACGTTTTCAAAAACAAGCATCTAAACTTGTTTTCAGATCGGGTTATTAACATGTATTTTTGTCTCTGTACATTTCAGCAAAAATACAGTTAAACTTCTCAGTTACCCATTTCCCTTCCAGCTGCATAATTCCAAGAAAACCAGAATATTTTTCAGAAGACCCAGCCGGCCAATGGTCACCTCCTCCTTAGACAAGACTTCTGGATTCTTTTCTAGCAACACCCTTCAGATAGCCACCTGCGCAGGAATCAGCCCTTGGAGTGCCGCGTGAACTGGAATTGGCAGCCTCCCAGCAAGTCCTTCTCGAGAACCAGTAACTTGTGCTCCCTTCTTGACCCCCGCAGCTCATCTCTCCTTGTCCCCCGCAGCTCATTGTCACTCTCTTCAAAGGTTTCAGAGTAGCAGCCGTGTTAGTCTGTATTCGCAAAAAGAAAAGGAGGACTTGTGGCACCTTAGAGACTAACCAATTTATTTGAGCATAAGCTTTCGTGAGCCACAGCTCACTTCATCGGATGCATAAAGTGGAAAATGCAGTGAGGAGATTTATATACACACAGACCATGAAAAAATGGGTGTTTATCACTACAAAAGGTTTTCTCTCCTCCCATCCCACTCTCCTGCTGGTAATACTCTCTTCAAAGGTCACCTCCACCCAAGGAACCACTCCCTTGGGCTGGTGCCGCTCTACAACGTTGGTTCGAGGATACAACGCCATGGCCTTCACACGTGAATACTCTTCCTTTGACAGTACGTTGGCTGGCTGGAGCCCATTAGGTAGGCTTGCCTCAGACGTAGGCTCTACAAGCACTCAATATCCATTGGTATTTCCTGGTACCCAGCAGCGTTTATCAAGGATCTTCCCTCTCCAGGGAGGAATAACTGTTTTCTGTCTTCCGGTCACTTGAACACTTCCAATCTGCCCCGCAGGGCCCAGGGAATGGTTCTGTCTCTGCTCGAGCCAGTATTCTGCTCAGCACAGCATTCTTCTTAGAGTGCCCATGGCGGTTCATCCTCCTGGTTCCTTCTCCTGGCAACAGTAATTTCAACTCCCCAATGATGTTCATCCCTAGAACCCCTGGGACTCCTTCTCCCCCATATGCCTTTCTTCAAAGACTTTGTCTCTCAGGATGAAGAGCCGTTTTCATGGCACTGACTGATCCACATGTCTGCTTCGAGGCCTCCCCCCGCACTGGGATGGCCAATCCATTCGCTGCTGTTAGGTGTACAAACCACCTGCTGGCTCCTTGTCCTTCAAATATTTTTGAAAATGATTCTCAGTGAGGGTGGTGACTTCTGAGCAGGTATCAAACCAACAGCTGGGCTTCACCCCGGCGACAAGCACGTCAGCGGTTAGTCTCCGAACGCTCGCTCACAGATGTCGCTAGATACGCTGGCATTGTCCGAGTTCCTTTCAGCTCTGTATGCCGACTGATGTTCCACCAGGGACAGGCCTAGGAATCCTTCTGACGCTGTTTGACCTTCTACTGTGGATGGGCCACTCACTCCTGGTGCCCCTTTGGTTCCGAGTGCCTGGGACTCTGGTCTCCTTCTCAGTGGACATTCTCGGATAGTCTGCCCTGGCCTTTCACAAGTGTAGCAATGTACCTTCCCAGCTCGTCCTTCAGAGGGGGTCTTCAGGATCCTGGGGCCCTGGGATACTGTGGCATAGGCGTATGAGGGGAGATTTTACCTTTCATCACCTGTTACCACCTTCAGCGTCTTCCGCTGTTAGCCTGCCAGTTTCCGGACAGCTTCATTTAAACTTTCCAGCGTCAACTGTGTTTGGGGCAGGGCCTTTTCCCAGTAGCTGCATTCCCTAGGCCTCCATTTTCTGGACGGGGCTTAGACGTGGCGGTCTCTGCCACACAAACTTACTCTTCTTCAGACTACATAATGGCAGCCTGCATTAGTTCATGGAACTTCTTACTGGGCTCTTCTTTAAATATCCTCTTCATTGCATGGCCAAGGGTGTCATCCCAGAGCCCCACCAGGAACTGCTCTTTCACGGCCATATCTGCATCCAGACCACGTTGTGTGTCCTGGTGCTCCACATGGCCCATTCTCTCCCGATGCTCATATGTGTAGTCCTGAATGGTCCCCCCTGGATTCTGTGTCCGCTCATAGAATTCCTTGAGTCTGGTTCCAATGAGCACTTTGTCTCCACACTTCTAAGAGAAGCTGAAATATCTTCCCTATGTCTATCTTGTCAGCTGTTGCCATGAACTTCACTGTGGATGTGGCCTGGCCTTTGAGGTCCTCTTCCACAAAATCCATGTGATCTTCTCTGGGTCCTCTCAGAGCTGCCTTCACTGACTTAATCCATTCTTTTGTTGTGATGTCTCCTGGCTTTGCTGGGAAGCCGCTGAACTCAGATATCTTCCAGTCTCCTGGAGCATAAATGGTAGGAGGCTTCTTAGCTGCAGCAGCCTGCTGGTCTATCACCACCTTGGCCAACGATAAAACCTCTCTGCTCAGATCTAGCTCATCACAATGCCTCAGCCCAGTTCAGCAAACTGGGCCCGTAGTTCTTCAGTTCCAGCCATTGTAGGGTTCTCAGCCAGACCTGAACAGCGCTACCAGAATTCAACCAATAAATCAGTGGGGCGGATCCTACGGCTAGGGTCCTCTTGGTGATGCCAATTATGTAAGCGGGGGAATGGTCCTGCTATTGTGGGGAACTTTCCCTGCTTCTGCACTGCCTGGTGGAATCGGAAAGCGAAAGGAGCCGAGTCCTCACTCCAACTCCTTTGACCCGAAGTTGTAAAAGACAACAGCCTGTAACCCAATAATGTCCCTTTGACTGGAGAGCTGTTAACAAGAGATTTAACATGGAATGGTCTCTTACAATATGCGGTAACTGCTTATGATGAATGGATGTATTTAGTTGAAAAACTCTGACTACCTGGTAACAATCTGGCCTTGGAAGTTTGCACAGTGCGATTGACACTCGTTTATCCCATCAGTGCAGATCTCTTTTTCATGTCCCTGCGCTGGCAGGCTGGGGCGAGTTCGGCACACGGATCCAGGAATGTGGCCTTGTGCAGCCAGAAGTTCTGCAGCCACGGCTCCTCGTCCCACACCTGCATTCCGATGTGATCTCACCAGCTGGCTCTTGTTTCCCGGGCCCAGAACTGGAGGTCCAGCACCTGCAGCTGCTCCGTGACTGCCAGCACCAAATGTGAATTGCTTGTGGCTCTGTCCCGCAGCAATCTGCTCTGCACGGAATTGACAGGTTCCCCGCGTCTACTCTTGCGGCCGTGCAAATACTGCAGGGCCGTGCGCCCCTGGCCTCGCAACGCTCATAATGATAGCGCAGAGCCATGCAAGCGCCGTGCGTCTGTCAGATACAGCGGACAGCAAGGAGGGCCACGTGGGTTTGTGGGGTTTAGGGAAAAGGTGCGAAACTTCTGGGACACGTATAAAATTATGGGATGGTGAACACTGCATTAGAGGAAGTTGACCCCATGCTCCCAGACACCCCCATGGGACCCCTTTGGGCCCCAACATGCGTTGCCAAAACTTCCCAAAATACAGGGCGGTGGATGGTGGTGAGTTGCACAGTAGGCTGCCTACCCATGGTCCACCACACTCTGGATCCATACAAGCGTTGCTGCTGAGTACGCTCACCACCGACCCAAGGCGCCAAATAGGTGCACGCACAAGTGACGTATTAACTGCAGTGACTGCGGAGTTAACGTAAGTCTGCACGTCAGATATGGCCTTAGGGACATGGATTGTTTGGGGGAGGTACCAGCAAAAGTATGAGGCGAGGTCAAGATTCACTCAGGGGTTTCGGCTCCTACTATTGTGACTCTGGGCCTCCTGCACCCTAAAGGCTCAGGACCAAAAAGGCACATCAAAAGAACCCAGTATCATTTCTTTCTTTTTTTCAGTCTCACGACTTGGGGGTGTACCACTCATGATTTTTGAATTCTTGGGGTTATCAAGCAATCTTGCGGTTGTCGATGGATTTTCATTATGTTGTGAAGGTTAAAGCTATAACTGGGTTCAAAAAAAAATTCGATAGGTCCATCAATGGGTATTAGCCAATATGGCCAGGGATGCAACCCCATGCTCTGGGGGTCCCTAGCCTCAGATTGCCAGAAGCTGGAACTGGATGACAGGGGATGGATCACTCGATGATGACCTGTTCTGTTCATTCCCTCTGAAGCACCTAGCCTGGCCACTGTCGGTAGACAGAATACTGGGCTAGATGGACCATTGGGTTGACCCACTGTGGCCGTTCTTATGTTCAGTAAAAGTTACAGTAGATTTTTGCCTTTGAAAAGGATTTAATTTGAGACAGTGTACGGCCCTTTGGGAAGCAGGCTCCACACACAAGCAGTGACGTGAAAAAGCACTAAGGGCTGGATTGAGAGGAGAAAGAACAGTTGAGGAAGGCAATCCCCCACTAGTGGATCAAATGGAAATGGAGACGTTTTGATACCAGGCCAGGAAATCAGGCAGATTGGAAGTCACATGGGCCAAGAGAATAAACTTATGCTAGAAAAAGAAAAATTTGGAATGAAAGATTCCAAATGAAAACTCTCAGTAAAAACACAGGCAGTGCGGTACTAGGAACACAGACGGCATTGCTAAAACGGCCAGCAACTATTTACTTTGAAAAAAGAACAGGGGGACTTGTGGCACCTTAGAGACTAACAAATTTATTAGAGCATAAGCTTTTGTGGGCTACAGCTCACTTCATCGGATGCATAGAACGGAACATATAGGAAGAAGAGATATATATATATACATACAGATAAGTTGGAAGTTGCCATGCAAACTGTGAGAGGCTAACTAGTTAAGATGAGCTATTATCAGCAGGAGAAAAAAACTTTGGTAGTGATCATCAAGATGGCCCATTTAGACAGTTGACAAGTATGCTAAGTATCCTCACGCCTTCTTGTCAATTGTCTAAATGGGCCATCTTGATTCTCACTACCAAAGTTTTTTTCCTCCTGCTGATAATAGTTCTTAACTAATTAGCCTCTCACAGTTTGTATGACAACTTCCAACTTATCTGCATGTGTATATATATTTCTTCTTACTATATGTTCCATTCTAAAATAAGAACAGGAGGACTTGTGGAACCTTAGAGACTAACAAATATATTTGAGCATAAGCTTTCGTGAGCTACAGCTCACTTCATCGGATGCATTCAGTGGAAAATACAGTGGAGAGATTTATATACATAGAGAACATGAAACAATGGGTGTTACCATACACACTGTAAGGATCACTTAAGGTGAGCAGTTGACAAGAACTTCTGAGGAACAGTGGGGGGTGGGGAGTGGGGGAATAAACTTGGGGAAATAGGTTTACTTTGTGTAATGACCCATCCACTCCCAGTCTCTATTCAAGCCTAAGTTAATTGTATCCAGTTTGCAAATTAATTCCAATTCAGCAGTCTCTTGTTGGAGTCTGTTTTTGAAGTTTTTTTTTGAAGAATTGCCACTTTTGTGGTCTGTAATTGAGTAACCAGAGAGATTGAAGTGTTCTCCGGCTGGTTTTTGAATGTTATAATTCTTGACGTCTGATTTGTGTCCATTTATTTATTCTTTTACGTAGAGACTGTCCAGTTTGGCCAATATACATGGCAGAGGGGCATTGCTGGCACGTGATGGCATATATCACATTGGTAGATGTGCAGGTGAACGAGCCTCTGATAGTGTGGCCCTATGATGGTGTCCCCTGAATAGATCTGTGGACACAGTTGGCAACGGGCTTTGTTGCAAGGATAGGTTCCTGGGTTAGTGGTTCTGTTGTGTGGTTGCTGGTGAGTATTTGCTTCAGGTTGGGGGGCAGTCTGTAAGCAAGAACTGGCCTGTCTCCTAAGATCTGTGAGAGTGATGGGTCGTCCTTCAGGATAGGTTGTAGATTCTTGATGATGCGTTGGAGAGGTTTTAGTTGGGGGCTGAAGGTGATGGCTAGTGGCGTTCACTCTCACAGATCTTGGGAGACAGGCCAGTCCTTGCTTACAGACAACCCCCCAACCTGAAGCAAATACTCACCAGCAACCACACACCACATCTGTAGCTCACGAAAGCTTATGCTCAAATAAATTTGTTAGTCTCTGAGGTGCCACAAGTACTCCTGTTCTTTTTGCAGATACAGACTAACACGGCTGCTACTCTGAAACTATTCTATAGAATAGAATATCATGGTTGGAGGGGATCTCAGGAGGTCATCTAATCCAACCCACTGCTCAAAGCAGGACTAATCCCCAAATGGCCCCCTCAAGAATTGAGCTCACAACCCTGGGTTTAGCAAGCCAATGCTCAAACCACTGAGCTATCCCTCCTCCTTCATGCAGCTGATGAAGTGGGCTGTAGCCCATGAAAGCTTATGCTCTAATTAATTTGTTAGTCTCTAAGGTGCCACAAGTCCTCCTGTTCTTTTTGCGGATACAGACTAACACGGCTGCTACTCTGAAACCTATTTACTTTGAAATATTATTGATGATGATTTGCTATTCAAACGTAAATTAAACAGCACAGCGACATCCGTCTGCCCAGCGTGGTAAACGATGAAGCGGGACGAGGAATAAAAAGAACATTTTAAAAAGTCAACAATTCAAAGGAGCAAAGCTATCTTTCGAATGGATGCCAAGCAAAGGAGCTCACTTCAGGGAATCACAGCAGCAGATAAGACAAATGTGGGACTTGCCAGGAGACTGTCCTCCACCCCCAGTGATAACTGCAATGAGTTTCCTACATGTGGTTCGTAAAGCAGGTTGGAAACCTTTGTGCTGAGAGGCACTGTGTAAATGTAATATTTAATATAGATAATTGTAGAATATCAGGGTTGGAAGGGACCTCAGGAGGTCATCTAGTCCAACCCCCTGCTCAAAGCAGGACCAATCCCCAATTTTTGCCCCCAATCCCTAAATGGCCCCCTCAAGGACTGAACTCACAACCCTGGGTTTAGCAGGCCAATGCTCAAACCACTGAGCTCTCCCTCCCCCTGTAATAATACCAGGAATTTCAAGATAACCTTATTCATATTGATGCGGACAGGAAGCTGAGAAGCGATGGTGTTAAATACTCAGAATGTGTGACAAGTAGTGTTTGGGGGGCGTATGGGGACAGACTCTGCCCATCCCCATCCCCTGGCCCCCACATTTGCCCCCCTTTCCACCCCTATAAACAGCAGGCAGGAGGTTTTAATCCCAAGTGAGGGCCGCGGCCACAACAGATGTTACTGAGCATACTCAGTAGCTGCCCAGCAGCAAAATCTGCCAAGTAGCAGTTTGGGACATTGCAGCTGCCCTTGAAGGAGAGGGCCAGGGCCAGGGCCAGGGCCGACTTCACCCCAGAGAGAAGCTGGAATAGCAATGCATGCTGGGAAAGCGGGAGGGGGGCTCGGGAGCCCTGCATCCCTGCCCATCCACCAGGCCATGATTCCCCCACAGGGCACATCTGGACATCAGTGCCACCCAGCTGAGGGCTCCTCTGCACCCGCCCCTCGCAGGGCACATCTGGTTAGGCATCGCTGCATCCCTGCCAGGGAGCTCCCCCCATGGCTGGGGGCAGAGTCCTCAGGTCAACCTGATCACCCCTCGTCCTCCCCACCTCTCCCCCATGCCTGGATTCCCTGGGAGGGGGATTGTGGCACTAGCAGTGACAATGAGTGGAGGGGCTGGGGGGGGGGGCGGGAGGCTGCTCAGACCCGAATGGGGGGGCCTGGTTTGGGTTCCATTCCCCCTCCCCATTACCCCACCCTCGTCCTCCTTGAAGAACAAAACCAGACTCATAGTTGTTTTGATTCCATGTAAACAGGAGGAGACAGGATACGGGGGTGGGGGCTGGTACTTAACGCCCCCCCCGGGGCAGGAACCGGGCACCTCCCAGCAACAGCCACGCCCCAGCCAGCACAGGCGTGCCCTTACACAACACGCTTACCCAACTGCAGTCACGTGCCAGCGTGTGCTGGTTACAACCCCTCAGCCCCCCACAACCACAGGCCCCCCACGGCGCGGCTCCGCACCCGCAAACGCCCCCTGCTGTGCAGACCCACAACTGCACACGTGTGTGCTGCTCTCGAACCCCACCCCCACCCCGTGGCGCGGCTCCACCCCCGCACACGTGTGTGCTGCTCTCGACCCCCACCCCCACCCCGCGGCGCGGCTCCACGCCCGCACACGTGTGTGCT
Organism: Caretta caretta; assembly: GCF_965140235.1. Lineage (NCBI taxonomy): Eukaryota > Metazoa > Chordata > Testudines > Cheloniidae > Caretta > Caretta caretta. The sequence goes on from NC_134225.1 coordinate 19,226,661, forward strand.
GCTCTCGACCCCCCCCCACCCCGCGGCTCCACGCCCGCACACGTGTGGGCTGCTCTCGACCCCCCCCACCCCGCGGCTCCACGCCTGCACACGTGTGTGCTGCTCTCGACCCCCACCCCCACCCCATGGCGCGGCTCCACCCCCGCACACGTGTGTGCTGCTCTCGACTCCCCCCACCCCGCGGCGCGGCTCCACGCCCGCACACGTGTGTGCTGCTCTCGACCCCCCCCACCCCGCGGCGCGGCTCCACGCCCGCACACGTGTGTGCTGCTCTCGACCCCCCCCCCACCCCGCGGCGCGGCTCCACCCCCGCACACGTGTGTGCTGCTCTCGACCCCCCCCACCCCGCGGCGCGGCTCCACCCCCGCACACGTGTGTGCTGCTCACGACCCCCCCCACCCCACGGCTCCACCCCCACACACGTGTGTGCTGCTCTCGACCCCCCCCACCCCACGGCTCCACCCCCGCACAGGTGTGTGCTGCTCTCGACCCCGCGGCGCGGCTCCACGCCCGCACACGTGTGTGCGGCTCTCGACCCCCCCCACCCCGCGGCGCGGCTCCACGCCCGCACACGTGTGTGCTGCTCTTGACCCCCCCCACACACCCCACGGCGCGGCTCCACCCCCGCACACGTGTGTGCTGCTCTCGACCCCCCCCACCCCGCGGCGCGGCTCCACCCCCGCACATGTGTGTGCTGCTCTCGACCCCCCACCCCGCGGCGCGGCTCCACCCCCGCACCCGTGTCCTGCTGCCTAACATGCTCGCCCAATGGCGTGTGCTCTAATCACTCCATGCCGCCCCCCCATGACACCCCCTGCAGCACGGTCAGGGAGAAGCAGGTACAATCACGGAGGTCCTCGCAACCGCACACACCAACAGCACACCCCCCCCCCCACAGGTGTGTGCCCTGACACAACACGCACGTGCTCACAGTCACAGAGGCTGTTACAATCATTCATCCCCTCACAACCACACACTCCTACACTTTGCTCCCCACACAAACACACACACACACACAGCCCGGCCCAGGAGACAGACCCCTCCCCACACATACCCAGCTCAACCACAGCACCCGACGGCCGCCACCCGTGGCCGGATTACAGCGTGTCCCCTGCACAGAGCCCTCGAGCTGGCCACGCGTGTTGCTACGCCCCTTCTCCCCCGCACGGCTGGTCGAGGATTTACGAGGTGCATCTGATTGTGACTGCGAGGAAGCATGCGTGCGCGTGTGGTGGGCGGGGTGTATGCTGGCAGGGAAAGGAGTGGGGGTGTGTTTGTGCGTGTGTGCAGCAGTGTGTCCCTGCGGTTGCGGTGGGACCCAGCTGTTACATCCCCGGCGCGGCGGTTGCAGTCGCCTGCGAATGTTGCAGATTTCCTGGCTCATTGTTGCTCAACTCCCCCCTCCCTGCCCCCATGCTGCCCCCCCACCCCCATCACAGTTTGCAGGATGAGACGGGCAGGGTGGGCACGACCCCCTGGCACCTGTTGGGCGGTGATCTCCTCGGTTGTTTTTCCATTGGTGTGGGAGGAAAGGCACCAGCGTGACCTTCCCCGCAAGCTAACAGCCTCCCTTGGGGGGAGCCTCCATGGGTCTTTGGAAGGAGTTCAGGGGTTTGTGGCTGGGGTGCTGGGGGTGAGGGGAAGGAAGCCCAGAGCGCTGCGGGAGGGAGGATGGAAGGAGGCCCGGGGCGCTGTGTGTGGCCCGGAGCACTGCGGGGTCAGGGGAAGAAGGCCCAGGGCTCGGGGGGGGGGGGGGGAGAAGAGGCCTGGGGTGCTGGGAGTGTGAGGAGGCCCGGGGAACAGGGAGGGGGGAAGAGGCCTGGGGCACGGGAGTGGGAAGGGGGGGAAGAGGCCCAGGGCACTGAGGGGGCGGGAAGGAGGCCTGGGGCCTGGGGGGGAAGAGGCCAGGGGCGCAGGGGAGACCCAGGGCCATGTAGTCTATGAATTTAGGCAGTTGTGTCATGTGGGAATCGGGACAGAGCTCAAATGCCTCCCACGCCAGGGGCAGGCGACCAAGGTCACACTAGGTCTGGGCCCAGTCCCAGGGCCTGCAGCAACTGACCCCACGCCTCCCTCCAGGCACAGGGCTTGGGGCACCTTGGAAGAGGCAAGAGGCTGCAGGGGTCACCGAGCAGCGTTCACAGCCGCCGGCTCCCCACAGAGGGATCTGCTTGCTCTTCGGGGCTCCTCCTAGCCCCCCATGTAGACGGATGGGAGCTAGGACTCCTGGGTTCACGGCCTGGCTCTGCCACCCCCAGGTGACCCTGGGCAAGTCCTTGCCTCCCTCGGTCCATCTGCTCTGCACAGACTGGGGGAGTTGGGGGCCCCAGGCATGCCAGGTTCCCCAAGGCGCTGCTCCCACAATCCCCTGGGGTGCACAGGGCCAAGTCAGTCCCCACCTAGGACCTTTGAAATGCAAAAACCCCGGCACCCCTGCACGCAAGACAAGCCGGCCGCAACCCCAAGTCAATGCTGCAACCCCCCTTCAACAGCCACTTACTGTATCTAGAGTAGAGAGAGGACGCACATAGATAAGATTCAGAGGAGCAGCTGTGTTAGTCTGTACCAGAGAAAACAACAAGTCGTCCTTGTGGCATCTTAGAGACTAAGAAATTTATGCCCAAATGAATTTGATAGACAGATTGAGCATCATTTTAGGCGGTGGCCGAGGGGCAGCACAGCCCCTGTAGCTGGCCACAGACACCGGAGCCATCGCCAGCCCTGTGTAGAGTGAGAATCAGGCACATCTCTAGACCCACATAAAAAAACACACACACCCCCCGGCAGATTAAACGATTTTTCTGGCAACTGGCATATCCATAAAAAACCCAGCCAGGCGGGTCCAATACTGGCCAAGTGGGAACCCTCCCTGCCCCCCCACTCTGCAGTTTATGGACTGGTCACCCCCTTTCTGGGCCTGATCCCCAACCTTGCCGCTGGCTCAGGGGTGGGAGCAGCAGCGGGCGGGGGAGGGGCACGGCGGGTTCCTGGGGCCAGCAGGGTTTTTCGGATAGGGGTGGGGGGAGCAGGCTGGGCTGCCGCATTATCTGGGGTTGGGGGCCTGGGAGGCCGGGCCTGCTCCTTCCAGCCTCCCCCACCTCTCTAGGAAAGTAACGGGGTGGGAGGCAGGAACAGAGCCTAGGGGAGAGCCAGGCCCAGCTGGAATCAACTGGATGGGTCTGGGATTTGGGGGAAGGGGGCTGATTTAAATGGGGGTGTCCCATTACATGGGGGGAAGGGATAAATTAACTGCCTTGAAGCTGGGGAGGGGGTCGCTCAGTCTGAGCTAAGGATGGGGGGTGGTGGCCTGGCTTGGGTAAATCCCCTCCCCCCTGTGTCCCATGGGGAGACCAAGCAGGGACCCACTCGGCAAACCCCCATTGGCACCAGAGTGGGAACCTTCTAAAATGCCCCAGCCCCACAGTGAGCGTGACCGGGAAGAGGGGTGGGGGACTCCCACAGGGCTGGGAGGATTTGTGTGTTCGGGGGGCATTTGAGGGAGCACATGGGGAGCGGGCGGATCAGGGGCTGTGGTGACCGTCCACACTAGCCTGGAGACAGCACGACTTGCCCAGAGTGGAGGTAGTGGCAGGCGGTGGCCTTGTGCCACGAGGGGGCGGGTGTTTGTGCACAAAGGGGTCTCTGCTGCCGTAGCTGGGGGGGGCTGTACCAGATGAGTGTCGTGGGCTCTCTGCCCAGAGCCCCCCACAACCTCCCCACTGCGCACCCTGCAGATACACACCCAGCCAAGCCCCTCCCGCAACCCCCCCCAGGCTTCACCCCCCCAACTCTGCTCTCTCTCTCTCTCACACACACACACACACACGTGTCCTCTCCCACCACCAAGCCCCTCGCTGTGTCCCAGCGCCCCCTGCTGGTCACAAAATGAACTCCGCACAGAGAGCTCCCCAGCCAGCCTCTCCCCCAGGGCTTAGGGCTGGGATTTGGGGCCACAGGAGGGGCCCCCAGACTTTGGCTGCTCGCTCCAGGAACATCCCCAGGCACCTACGCTGCCAGAACCCAGGGGCTTTAGTAGCCTCGTTCCTGCCACAGAGGTGAGATGCAGCTGCCTCTGGGGTGGAGCTGGGGACAGTTTACCAGCCTCACAGTGACGGGGGGCAAGAGAATCTGGGCACTGCCCCATCTATGGCTGGGGCTTCAGACCCTGCTATGGGTGACTGGGACAACCCCCTCCTGGGAGAGGGCAGCCAATCAGGCGGACAGCCCGGCTGAGGCAATGACAGCGCCTCCTGCTGGGGGCTCTGACCAGCCCAGCCCCTCCCCAGGAGCTTGCTGCTTCCCCCAGCCCTACCTTTACGTGACCCCACCCACCTTCTCCCCGCCACCCTGCCAACAGCTGGCAAACCCGTGTTTCCCTGGTCCCAAGGATCAGACACTGCCCCTCGGCCAGGGGGAGGGCGACCCCCCACATGGCCCAGATGTTCCCCCCAAGCCCCAGCTGGGCAACATCCTTCTTCAGGAGCAGCATGGGGACTTGGGCAGGCCTAGCAGGGCATAGATGCTCCCGCCCCCCCACCTCCAGCCAGGGCTCCCCCGAGCCACCCCTGCTTCCCGTTGCTTGTCCCATTTCCTGGCCTCAGCTGCCCTTGGCAGGATGGGATGTTTGTTCCTGCTGGCACAGACACAGCCTACGTCCTTGTCTGTCTCCCCCCCCCCCCGCCGCCCTCTGGGCCGCTGCCTCTCATGCTGGGAGGGGTGTGGGGTCTAGTGGTTAGAGCAGGGGGCTGGGAGCCAGGACTCCTGGGTTCTAGTCACTGGCTCTGGGAGAGGAGGTGGGGTCCCATTCCAACTCCTGCCGCTGTCCCCCCTGTGGGTCCTGGGGATGAGGACGAAGCCTGAGGCACTGCAGGGGATTTGTTGATGTGGCCCAGGGCACGTGGGGCCTGAGACGCTGGGATTAGAGAAAACCTCCACCCAGCCGCACTTAGTGCCTCGGGAGCAGCCAGCATCCGAGTCTAGGCCCAGCCTGCCCTTGAAAATCCCAGCACTCGGCCTCTGGTTCCACTTCACGATCTGCTGAGGCAGCGGGGCCCCCTCAGAGTCAGGGGCTCCAGCCCAGCTCCCTTTGGACCATTATCTGGGGAGACGGGACTCTAGTGCCAAGGGAATGAGTGACTGGGGGCAGGAGCTGTACAGCCTCAGAGGCCCCTCAACCCCGCCCCGCAGCCCCCTGCTGCCCCAGCCCTGTCTGCGTCCCCCCAGGTTGGCCATTGCGGGAAGGCTGTGGCCACCACCTTAGCCTCACTTAGGCCAAGTCTCCACTGACGAAGGTAAGCGGCCAGAGTATTCATGTCCTGGCTGAGTGGCCCTTCGCTGGCTGTGGATCGTTATCCCCATCAGTCAGACAGACAGCACCCGCGGAGACGAACTTATCGGCCTTAACTGCTGGTAGGTCGCGAGTGTGTCTGCTGAAACGGAGAAGCGCTCGCCCGGATCTCGCAGGGGTTGGATACGGAGACGCCTAAACTGGCTGGCTTTGGCTCGGGCTTGCAAGGTGAAGCTCCAGTTCGTTATCACTTCCGTGAGAAGCCGCACTCTGCGCATACAGGGAAGCACCGGCAGCAGCTTGCGGGTCAGCCCCACATGCCGGACACGCTCTACCCAGCTGACGGGTCCACCTGAACGGCTCCAACTTTCTTGCCCTTCTTGAAGGGTGGATAGTTCACAGGATCTAGCCTTCCATCTGAACAACCGCCTGGCCAATCAACCCCCCGGTCTGTGCTGGGAACTGTCCAGGCCCAGTCCAGCCAGGGGTCACCCACTTAGACGTCTAACATACCGGTGCCATCCCACTGCCTCCCCATCGCCTTGATCCAGAAGCCAGCGGGAGCCTTCTTGTGAGCAGAGGCGGATGGTTTAGGAATCTCCGTCCGCACTCCGTCCCGGTGAATATCGCGCAGCAATTTGAGGCAGAAGTCGGCACACTCATCTCGGTGATTTGGAGTTGAGCTCACGCACCTGTATCATTAGTGGCTGTCCCAGCCGCTCATTAGCGTGAACTTAGTGTGTGTTGGCTCACAGGCTCCCCCCCACCCCGGCAAACGTCGATGTGCTGCCATCACCCGTAGCGCATGGAGGGCGACCCCGGAGGAACGTGACCTGCTCACGCGAGGCTGACAGCGGTTGCCACGGGGCTGAGAAGCTGCCTGCCTCCAGAAGAAAACACGGATCCGGGCAGCTCCTGCTGGTGTGCCAGGGTTGTCTTGGCGACATCTTCGTCCTGCCCATGGGCTCACGTGCAGTGCCGCCGGCCCAGCGCCAATCACAGAGGAACCGCAGCGGATCGGGGCCGCCAGCCACGGCCTTGCAGGGCGGCAGCGGCTCTGGGACGGAGAGGCAGGTGTGACTGCGGGCGGCGATGCAGACGGGGTGCAGACCATTGGAGGGTGAACTGCCACAGCCGGCTGCCCTCCACGACGCAGCGGAACGAGACATCAGCGTGCGACACACATGAAAGCAGCAGCGCTGCTGGGGCCCCTCACTCCCGACCCGCAGCCCCCTGCTATTCCAGTCCTGGGCTGCCCCTCCTCCCAGCCCCACTGTGCCCCTCACTCCCGACCCGCAGCCCCCTGCTATTCCAGCCCTGGGCTGCCCCTCCTCCCAGCCCCGCTGGTGCCCCTCACTCCCGACCCGCAGCCCCCTGCTATTCCAGCCCTGGGCTGCCCCTCCTCCCAGCCCCGCTGGTGCCCCTCACTCCCGACCCGCAGCCCCCTGCTATTCCAGCCCTGGGCTGCCCCTCCTCCCAGCCCCCCTGGTGCCCCTCAATCCCGACCCGCAGCCCCCTGCTATTCCAGCCCTGGGCTGCCCCTCCTCTCAGCCCCACTGGTGCCCCTCACTCCTGACCCGCAGCCCCCTGCTATTCCAGCCCTGGGCTGCCCCTCCTCCCAGCCCCGCTAGTGCCCCTCACTCCCGACCCGCAGCCCCCTGCTATTCCAGCCCTGGGCTGCCCCTCCTCCCAGCCCCACTGGTGCCCCTCAATCCCGACCCGCAGCCCCCTGCTATTCCAGCCCTGGGCTGCCCTTCCTCCCAGCCCCGCTGGTGCCCCTCACTCCTGACCCGCAGCCCCCAGCTATTCCAGCCCTGGGCTGCCCTTCCTCCCAGCCCCGCTGGTGCCCCTCAATCCCAACCCGCAGCCCCCAGCTATCCCCACAGGTTTTATAGTGGGGGTGCTGAGAGCATTTTAACCAAACTGTAAATCCTGCATGTAATGGAAACCACTTAAAGCCAGAGTTCCAGCACCCACGATCCCAGCCTAATGAGGGGAGCACCCCCTGTTGAGCCCAGAGTGGGGGCAGCCACCGGTGCAGACGCCTGTCCAGGAGGAACCTGGTTGAGCCCCATGTCCACCGGCAGCAGTGTCGAGCCCAGGCCATCCCGGCTGGACTGGAACCAGTGACGCATTCTGGCCTGGGACATGAAGTCCGTGTCCCAAGTCCTGGGGTCACCTTCTGGGAAGAGTGAAACTCATGTGGGTGGGGTCTTGCCAGGTCGACACCAGGCACCTAAGGGGCTGAGGCAGGCAAAGGAAGGGGCACTGGAGCTGGGGAAGGGGCAGCCGGTGGCAGCGAAATGCTGGCAGCTCCAAGCCCCAGAGCCAGGGCTCCCTTCCCGTGCTTGCCCATCTCCTTGGCGAGGGGGCTGCAGCCCGGCTCTGTGTCTGGGGCAGGAACCCCAGGACAGGCTGCAGCTGGCCTCGTGCCCCTGACCCTGGCTGAGGTTTAGGTGTTTATATGGGCCCCTTTAGGTGTTTATATGGGCCCCTTTGCCCACGCCAGGTAGGGCAAAGGGGCCCACAGAGGTCTTTGACAGCAGGGCCAGAGCCTTGCGACTCCAGCTGAAGCTGTGGGACGGGGGTTAAAAGAGAATTAGCCCAGACAGAGCTGAGCCAGGGCAGCAGGACTCGCCCTCCGGCTTGGTGGGAACACCCTGGGGGATCATTTTACCACCAGTGGGCACGGCTCTGGCTCTACCCCTCATCTTAAAGCCAGAACTAAAGCACCGCCGTGGGGTCAGCACTGACTGTCAGGGGAGAGCCCCCCTTGCTGAGCCCCCCCCCGTCCCTGCAGCACAGCGCCCCCTAGCACCATGCTGGGGTCAGCACCGACTGCCAGGGCAGAGCGCCCCCTGCTGAGCCCCACCCTCCCTGCAGCACTGCGTCCCCTAGCGCCGCCCTGGGGTCAGCACGCTGTGGGGAGAATGCCCCCTGCTGAAGCATCGCCCCGGTGTCTCCCATCCCCTTGGTCTCCCTGTTAGCCTGCCCTCTGACTCCAGGGAAGGCGGAAGTCGCAGAGGGCAGCAGGGCAGCTGCTGAAGGGATACATGTCCACCCCCAACCCCAGAAAGCCAGGCCCAGGACAGCCATACAACTGGCACTGAGTGCAGGCTCCGGGGCGAGGCAGCTCGGGGTCTGCTCTATTGCACTGAGCAGGACCCAGCATCGGGGCAGGGTGGGGAGACAGGCACTGAGGGGGCAGGAACCTCCAGCGGGGCCTCGCCTTGGAGCCTCAGGCAGGGGGGTGTGTGATGGCTGAGCTAGGCCTGCCTGTTCTTTCCTCCAGTGCTGCCCCCTGGGAAGGATGCTCTGATCGGACCCTTGCAGAGGGAGCTGCTAGTGGGGCGGGGGGGCCTGGGCTTTGGTACTGCCTCCTGTTATACCCATTGCCCAGCCCCACAGCACGACCAGGCTCCCCAGCGCCCACCCCTGCCCTGCAGCTGTAGGCAAGTTCCCGACTGCCCCAGGCACGGCCCATGCCTGACGCACTCCCTGCCCCCGCAGACATGCAGCTGGTTGGCTAGAGTCGATATATTTTTATGTTAAAGATGCTTTACAGGTAAAATACAAAAATAGGCCCTGGGAGGAGGGGGGGGGGTCTGCAGCAGCTCCCAAGGGACTGGGGTTCAGCAGAGGGGTCACAGCTCACTTCCATCACAGCATGAGGGGGGGGTGCAGGGGCCTTGCTCTCTGGGACTCCAGACCCTGACCACGTCCTGCTCAGCAGGGGGTCACTCCCCACCCTGGGGGCCTGGAGCCCCTTGCAATGGAACCATCCCCTCCAAGTCCCGTGCTTTGCACACTCCCCTCTGAGCCGGGGCCCAGGCCCAAGCACCAGTGCTGGGCTTAGTGTCGTGGATACGGGAGGTGCCTGAGGGCTGGAGAGTGACTGAAGAAGCTGGGGGGCAGGGAGCAATCCTGGGGCTCCCAGCCTGCAGCCCGGGAACAGGGGCGGGATGGGATATAAATATTGCAGCACGTAGAGTTTTACAAACATTGCGTGTCCTCACACCCGCCCTGCGAGGTAGGTCAGTCCGATCCAGAGTGAACAGATAAGACAAGACAGAGAGAGGAGGGACATGCCCAAGGGTGAGAGGTGGAGGCAGGTCTGAGAACAGAGCCAGGAGTCCTGGGCTCAAATGCCCTGGTCTAATCTGTAGGGGCCCCCCCCAACTTCCAGAGACAGATTCCAGGAGTCCTGATCCAGCCACTCAACCGTGGGCCTTCTTTGAGAGAAGGATCTTGAAAAACTCCAAGCCAGCCCAAGGGGACCCCAGCCATTCAGCATTGTGTGGGTCAGCTCACCCCCCATGGGTGCAGTGGGGGATTCACTCAGAGTAAGGTGTGAGAGGGAGGTGTTAGGCGCATCCACACATGGGGCACTGCGGAGGGGGTTGGAAGGGACAGTGTTATGACAGGCTCAGAGTGGTGAGCGAAACCCCACAACGGGCTCCAGGGGCAATTAATCATCACAGAGCGTAAACGCTAGGAGAGATCATTAACCCACCTGCCTGGGTTACGGATGGGACATTAGGGCCAGTGCTGGAGCCATGGAGGGAAAGCGGGAGGAGGGCACCCCCCCACCCCTGAATAGGGGGGCAGGGATAATCTCTTTACACAGGAAGTCAGAGCAGCATGAAGCAGGCAAGGGACCTTGACTGAGCCAGAGGGGGGAGCCTAGATCAGCTGGGAAACCCACCACAAGACCCAGTGACGTATACAACCTGAAGGGTCTGGTGCACCTGCTCCGGTGGGGAGACAATTCAAACTCTTCTCCCCCCACCCCCGAGAATGGAGAGGAGGGTAGATGGGTGGGAAGGAAAGGTGGGCTGGGGAGCTGTGAACAGAACAGGCCCCTGACTGGCACAGGGCTGTTGCCTGGCCTGATTGGTCAGTGTGGTTTTTAGCAGGAGGCAGGTGGATTTAACCCTCTGACCACCCCCCACGGCTGCGATGCTCCAGGGGCAGCAGTAGGGGGTGGGCGCTGCCTGGCTGTCTGAGAGCTAAGGGACACGCCCCATCACACTCACCCTCTGCCCGCAAGCCAGCAGAGACCAGCTGCTTTGAATGTGGGGTGTGAACCGCACAGCTAGGGGAGAGCAGGGCTCCAGCCTCAGGAACAGATGCATGACAAGAGACGCTCAGTCATTCCTGAGCGGCTCCTGAAGAATGCTGCTGCACCAGGTGGGGCTGGAGGTGGAGCGGGGACCTTCCCCCCGGCCCACCCTCCCTGAAGGGGGTGGGGAGCAGTCCCAAGAAGCAGGACCGATCCTGGGGCTATTCCACTGTGGGAGGTGGGGCATGGCCCCACTGCCCCACAAAGAAACCTTTCTGGCAGCAGGTAAACGGAGGAGGGGTCTCAGGGTGATGGGGCTCAGCTGGGACAGAGCGTGAACACACCAGACAGCTTCTGCCAGAAGGGGGCGGGAGCTTCCAGCTACCCCAGCCAGGTCTCTGCCCGCAGGGGGCACTGCAGGCTGTTGATTCCTTTCCCCTGGGTGGGGCAGGGAGGGTAACAGGGGAGCAGGAGGAGGGGAGGGGAGCTAGCCACCCCCCCTCAAGTTGACAGCAACTCCCAGTCTCACACTGCCTTTGAGGGGAACTAGGGATCTCAACCTTGCTCGGGGCTGCAGAACCACCCGAGGAGCCGGTCCGCAGCCCCCCACGCTGCCTGCCCCCACCAGCCTCGGGAGAAGGAAGGATTAAAGCACGTGAAGGGACAGGGCAGCACAGTACCAACAGAGCAGCATGGCAGGGAGCTGGAGTGAGCTGAGAATGCCCTTGGGGAGGAGTGGGCAGGCTGGTGCGGGCCCTCTGCCATCCGCAGCCCGCCTGGAGCAGCCTCGCTCCCGTTAGTGGTTAGATCAGTGCTGACAGGCAGCGGGGTGGGTGTACCATATGGGGGGGGCACTCTGCTCGCAAACACCCACGCATGGAACACAGGCACCGGGGTTATTGCCCGGCGGGAGGCTGCGCCAAGGGACTCCCCGGCAGTGGCCGGGTTACCCTGCTGACTGAAGAGGGGATAGGGGTGCCAGGCCCTGCACCTGCCCGGACACACACCCTGCTCTACCCCAGGGAGCAGTGCAGGAGCTGGGAATCCTGTCCATCTCCTGACCAGCACCCAGAAGAGAAAAGGGGCCCAAAAAGGGGCCCCCTCACTCCCCTGCTGCCCCCCAGGACCAGGGAGGGAGCACCCCCAAGGGCCTGCCCATCCCTGCAGCCTTCCCCAGGGGCACACAATGGCTCAGCTTCTTGCTCCCTAACGCCCAGCAGCTGTCCCCTCCGCCGACACTAGTACTGGGGGGGGCGGGGGGGGAAGGAGAGGAGAAGAGTGAGGCTTTGAGCCCGACTCCCGCGGGGCACCAGGAAGGGCTGCCTACAGTGAGGTGCACACACGGCCCTGGGTGGAGGGGAGGGGCGAGGAGCCGGAGCTGGAGTGTTTGTCAGAGCGGTGCTGGAGCCGGGCCCGTGGTGTATCCCCTACCCCCTGGTCCACACGAGGGCAGCGGCCCAGCCCTCCCTCGCCCAGCCCAAGGGCACAGCAGATCCAGCGTGGGCACAGCAGAGTCCTAGTAGCGCCCAACCTTGGCATCCCCGATGGCGCCCCACACGTCAAAGACGAACTCGTCGGGGAAGGCAAAGTCACCCAGCCGCTCATCCAGCGCCTCAGCGAACTCGTCAGGGTTCTGCTTGTCCTTCCCCAGCTCTACCATGGTGGCAGCTACAGAGAGCAGAGACAGGGGAGGGAGGGTAACGAGGAGCAGTCACTGCCACAACGTTACCTGTGGCAGGACATGCCAGCCCTAGTGCTATCCCACCGCTGACACCAACAGTGCCAATGCTGCGTGCATCCCGAGAGCACTGCCACGCCCTTGCCAGGAGCGCTAGACCCCCTGCGCCAACGCGCTGCTCTTGCCCGCAGCCCTGGCTGACAGGAGCGGCCGAGGAGGCACGGCAGCTGGGAGCCCTGCGAGCCACCAGCCTGCAGAGCCTGAAGGGTTGATTAGCTCTCCCTGTGCCCAGCCCAGCTTCCCAGAACACACTGACAAGCCTGCTGTCACTGCCACTTCCACAGTAACCCCCGAAATGCTGCTCTGTGCCCCCGGGAGAGCCCTGCTCACCTCTCAGAGAGGGGAGACGTCTCTCCTCACGCTCAGTGCTGCACAGGAGGGATGCAGGCCTCTGGGCCACTAACAGCAGAGCTGGCTCTTAACTGCTGGGGAGTGTCCAGCTCCTCCAGTCCCAGCCCCTCCAGGCAGGGGCGCTGGAGGGAGCAGGGGAGGAGCACTGGCTGTGGGGGGTGCTACTAGCTACTCCAGCCTGGGCCTCTCCCAGCAGGGCGCTCCCAAGCTGCCCAGGAAGGGTTCCCATACCGGCGGACCGTGACGCAGCCCTTTCCCCAACACCCCGATGCTTTGGGCACCCAGCCCCAGGGTGACTTGGGGGCTGCTTGGCAGGAGACTCACCCAGCTCTGTGTCGCGGATGCCCATGTAGCTCTCCAGCAGGTCGTCCACCTTCTCAATAGCCCTCTCCTCAAACGCAGACAGCTGGGGGGGCAGGAGAGCTGCTGAGCAGGAGACCGAGGCAAAAATATAGCTCCCCCCCGCAACCCAGAACCCATGGGAAAAGAGGGGCCCTCTAAAGCCTCTTCCAACCCCGCCCATTCTTGGGCAGAGGGGTGTGGGTGTTGGGGGCCAGGGCTGGGATAGCAGTGGGCTACGTGTCGGGATTGAGGGGCATCGGCAGGGCTGTGGGGGAGCCCAGGGTTGGGACAGCAGGGGGCTGCAGGTCAGGATTGAGGGGCATCGACAGGGCTGTGGGAGAAGACTGGGAAGCAGGTGCAGTGCAAGGATTGTAGTGGGGGGAGCAGCCCCACATGGAGGACCTGACCCTCCCCGCTCTTGGGACAGCTGGGACCTCAGCTCCCCTCTCATTCTGCTCTGGCTCCCCGCCCGCAGTTCCCTCTGGGCAGAGGGCAGGGCCCAAGCGAACACTGAAAGGCTCCGAAGGGCTGTCAGGGGAAGCTCCCAGGGGCTGATACCTACCTGCTCCTCCACGGTGGCAGGCCCCTTGGCCCGCAGCCGTAGGGTCCCTCTGCCAGTGCCCAGCTGGGAGCTACTGTTGTGCTTGCCTCCTGCAGCCCGCTGGCTGATCATATCTGAAACACAGCAAGGAGACGACCCCATGAGACCATGCCGGAGGTGGGGGGGGGCAGTCAGCCCGCTGGCCTCGCAGCCCAGAATCCTAGCCCAGCCCGAGGCACCGGTGCAGCCAAATGGGCAGCCACCCTCCAGCAGGAAGTGGGGCCAGGTATCAGACACCACCACCTGGGCACAACAGGCAGGGTGTGCTTGGGAGGCAGCCAGGGTTGGGGTAGTGTGCGTTGGGCTGATGCCTCAGTCCCAACTCAGAGTGTGGGGAGCCCAGGGCCGGGACAGCTGGGGACTGGGATTGAGGGGCACAAGTGGAGCTGGTGGAGGGGAGCCCAGGGCCGGGATGGCCAGGGGCTGGGAGAAGATGCTGCAGGTTGGGATTCAGGCTGTTTGCAGTAACATCCACCCCAGGAAGCTGCAGAACTGCCTTCCCCTCCCCCCATCTGCCCTGCTGGGTCCCACAGAGCAGGGCTCAGACCCACAAGACTCAACTGCGTCAGTTTGACAACACGGGATGGCAGGGGCACATTGAGATCAGCCTGTGGGACCAGGGATGCGCGGGGGTGGGGGAGAGAAGGGACCCCTGGCAGTCAGGGCAAGGCAATGGGCGCAGTGCGAGAACCTCCGTTCGACAAGGCAGCGCAGCCCTTGGAGGGTCAGGTCTCCATACTCCACAGCAGAGGGATGTGCTCTTGCTTCGCAGGGGGCTGGGATCCCTGCTTCACAGATAGGAAACCGAGGCATGGGGACAAGAAGCCACAGTGCAAGCCTCATGGAACCCCCAGGCCTTCCACTCCAGGCCTGTCTGTCTCATGGGTGGGTCTAGTTCTTGCCAGCAGCAGTGTGGGATCCCACAAGCTCCTCTTTCCTCCAGTATGTGATCGGTTTCTTCCTGCCCTTGGGCAGCCTGGAATCCCCAGGGAAGCCGTGGTGCATCCTGCAGCAGCTCCCACGCCTGCAGGGACCTCTGTTCCAATGCACTTCCGGAGCAGCCAACATTGCCCCCGGACAGCCCTGTCCCCTTGAGCTGATACACGGCACTGGTCACTCCGTTTCCTCTCCCCACAGGGGACCGAGCTGCTTCAGCATCATCCTATTAAAACCCTCATGGGGCAACCAACCCAGCTGTTGTGTTTCTAAAAGAGACTCTCTATTCAGGCCAGTTAGAACAGCAGCTGCCAGGGCCGAGGGGACCTGCAGGCTGCCAAAGGGTTAACAGCCTGTGATGCGCCTCTCCAGCCAGTCTTTACTGCGTGCTGGGGAGATCCAGCCCCACTGATGTTTCCCACAGTCCCACGAAGTAAAAATAATCTGGGAAGATGTCATCAGATCAACCACTTTCCTGCTTCTGACATACAGGGGAAGGGTCCCCTGAGCCCATTCCCTAAAACGCCCACGCTGGACACAGATGGCAGCAGGAATATGGTATAAATGCCTAGGCACCGGGCTGTGTGTTGCTCAGTCCCTGCCAGAAGGGGCACGGGAGAGTAGTCTGCTGTGCTCCTTTTCCTACCAGCCCCCTGGATCCATTGCTTCCTGCTAGCCATGGTCTCCTCTCTGCCCCTCAATGACATTCCCAAAGCCCAGCTGCTGTGCCAAAGAGGTGCCCCCAAGTGCGGGGGGGGTCTGAGGGCCCCCGCTTTCTTGCTTGTTAGAATTGTCTGGAGGCGGAGGGCAAACGCCATGCAGCCGGGGTGCCGGCCATGGGAGCAGAGATCCTGTGTGTGGAGCATGGATGCTGGGGCAGGCGCGGGACAAGAATTATCCAAGAGGGGCTCCACTCGCACGGTGCAGGAGGTCCCTTCTAGTCCTAGGCTCTTCAGAGGCTGCTTCACTTGCAGTTTGTCCTTCACAAATGGGATGAGAGGCCCTGGATGTGCTGAGCCAGAGGGCGAGGGATGGCAGCTTGGGGAAAAGGAAGATGGGGACACGTGCAGCAACATGGCTCCCCCCACCTCACTGCCCCAGCCCAATACAGCAGGCTGTACACACTGCTGTAGGAGCCCCTATTTATTTCTGCATTAAATTCTATGTCATGCTGCCCTCACGCTCCTCGTGACCTGCCCGGGCAAAGCTTTTGGAGGCAACTGGTGCTTTGCCACTTTTCCACCTCCCCACGCCCTTTGCGCAGGGGCAGAGAGGACATTAAATGTGGAGCAGGGGAAGGCCTGAACTCCTCAGTCCAAACCTCAGCAAAGGCTAGCTCCCGCTACCCAGTTCTCTGCTGCTGTGGCCCACGGCCCGGGAGGAGGACAGCCCGATGAGTCCGCCAAAGCGAGCAGCAGCGAGACTGGTAACTGTTAGCGTCCTCGATAAACGTCTGCGACGAACGAGCTCCCGCGTCAGGCTGCCTGCAGACTCCGGCAGATGTCCTTGCTATCGGGTAGGCTCGACAGCTGTGGCTGTGAAGAAACCCCCCGCAAGAGACTTTGGTTTGCCCCTCCGCCATGCCCCGTTTAAAAAAAAAAATTTCTGCAGCAGATTGGAGCCCAGATGACTCTGTGGGTGCCATGCTGCCAGGACGCAAGGGGTGGGGGGGGCGGGGGAGCTGGTTATTCACCCTCCCATGCCAAGCGAGGGGAGCAAACTGAGGCAGATGCACCCCTGCTCTAGGGGCTGATGTATCGCTCATTCGGTGTGGAAGACAGAATGCCACGTTCAGTTCTGGCCCAGGGCGTTCATTTTGAAGTCACTTCTTCCCTTGATCTACAGATTTCCCTCTGGGAGAGACGGGGATGGTCTGGCCTCTGTGGCAACTGCACTGTTGGGGATTGTATATTCAGTGCTTTCTCACCGAACATGGCAATAAATGCTCCGCTCTTTAGGCCACTGCTCTCTGCCCTGTGCTTCTCTCCTGTCCCCATCCTCCGCTCTCGGCTTCTCTCCCTCTTCTTCCCCCTGCCCCAGCTCCCAATTCCCACCCTGCCTCCACCACAGAAAGTTGGCGCTGAGACAGAATGGCAGTTGCAGACGACACCACCGGGAGACTGGACTGAGGAGTGAGCACTCGCCTGCACCCGGTTAGCCATAGTCTCAGGCTGTCAGCAGAGTCAGCCAGCAGTCACTGCCTGGGTCACATGAGAGCTAGAACCCCCTTTGGGGTTTTGGGGTGATTTTTGAGAGGAGGGAAGCAGACACTGTGGATGTGTCCAAGGGTCACAAGTCTCTCAGGAAGGCGAGGTACAGCCTGGAGGCCATATGCAACTCCTCCTAGGACTCTGCCTCCAAGAGCGGATCCCGTGGCCCTGCAGCATGGGGCGTGGATTCCTTAGCACCAGGGACACGAGAGGGTACGGGTTCCCCCGACTGTTTGTAAGGCAGCTAGAACTGCTCTGCCTGGTGCATTGGGGTACAGGAGTTTCATGGGGGCATGCACTGCTTGGTTATTTACAGTCCTCGTGCACCTGTTCCCCGGCTCTCTGGCGCTGGCCCTAGCAGCTGCTCCCTGCCCCTCCAAGCACACACGAGCGTCTGTCTCTTATGGAAAACGCTGCTTCCCTTCCCACGTTCCACGGAGAACTCCTTGGAGCAGCAGCGGCCACCACAGCCTGGCAGCGGCTGGGCTGGAGGAGCCATGACACCCCGCCCACTCCCAGCGTGGTTAGCACAGCATGGGCTACGGGAGAGGGAAAGGCCCTGGACTCAGACTCAAATATCCTCCAGCCACATCAATGTGTCCGGGCTGGAGCCGCAATCAGAGGATGGCGTGCCGGGCCGGCACCCCACCCTGCCGCGTGTGTGCCTCATAAACAGACGCCAGGCCAAAGCCCTGAGAGCCAACCCACCACCAGTGGGGAAAGGACGGCGCCAGACACTGCCGCGCAGGCTGCTCTGTGCCCCGGCCCAGTGTGGGCCGTGCAGGCAGACTCCTAGGAGATCACAAACCAAGAGACCTCCGGCCCCCATCTACACTAGGGCCAGAGATGATGTAAAAAGCGATTGGCCCAGAGCCGGCATAAGCCCTTGGATGCCCACACAGCCACTGTCCCTGCAGCCCCGGGCACTGAGCAGCCCCTGTTCTGCTGGGTGGATGCTGAATGCCATTCAGACCCCTGGGACGCCTGGCTACCGTGCACCCGGAGGACAGGGTGACAGGGAGGGGCCATCATCATCATCACCACCACGTTCCTATTCTGCCTCGGGCGTGTATGGCAGTGACCAAGCTCCTCCACTCCTGCCTGCTTCTGGCAAGTCTTTCAGTGGTTCCCCAGCTCTGCCCCAGGTTTTTCAGCTCGGCTTCCGCAGCTCTTCGCCAGGTTGTTTTCGGGCGGCCTCCTTTTCGCTTGCCTTCAGGTGTCCATCTTATTGCTACTCTGGTGATGGAATCAGTTTCTGTCCAAAGCACATGCCCAATCCATCTCCAACACCTCCTGGCAATGATGGTGCTCAGATCCTCTTGGCTGCACTGTGTCAATAGATCTTGGTTTGAGATTGTTCTGGGCCAAAAGACAGGGAGGATTTTTCCCTTTTGGGGCTATCATAGGCGGGCGCTGTTCATACCCCACGCTCCATCTATTCAGCGCTTTAACATGGGCTGCGTATGGGCTGGTACCGGCGGCCACTTCTTACCGGTACACCGTACTGGCCCACTTTCACCCCTGCACCTATTCCCCCCCCAACATACAGAGAGAACCACTGATCCAGAAGCCATGGGAAGAGGGGTCACTGGCCCCCAGGTCAGCCTGCCTCAGCCCCCCTGCTAGAGCCCTCACAGGGCAGGGAACAGCACTGAGCAAGACCAGCCTGGCCCCAGCACAGGAGCCCAGCTGTTCTGCCTCTGCTAACGGGAACATGGGCTTGGCTCGTAGTGGGGATGGAGCTCCAGGTGTTCCTGGCACTGGTATTTGAGGCTTCCTGTCATCCCCCCACTTCCCCCAAAGCTGGGAGGGGGTGGCTGTGTTAAACTGGGAATGCAGAGACACTCCCCTGCCTTTCCAGGAAAGCTTGGCTCCTTTCAGACAGGGAGGAGTAGTTTGCCTCACATGGGGAGGCTGGGGTTCTGGCCTCTGCCCTAGAGCTCACAGCCAAGAGAAAGAACAGCCTTTCCAGTCATGCCACAGCACAGCAGCGGGCAGGACAGGGCACAGGGCCTGCATGGGAGGGGAGAGCAGGGCATGTCTGCGCCAAGACTCCGGCGCTGGCAAAGCGTGGAGACCAGAGGAGCCGCAGAAGGTCACATGACCAACATAGTCTAATAAGTGCAAGACTGGAATAGCAAGGGCATTGGAGAGCTGCGGGGGGAGGGGGCCAGGGCTGGAGAAGCAGGGGGGCTGGGTCAAGGGGTACTGGCAGAGCTCTGTGTGAGGATGTTGAGGTGCACCAGCAGGGCTGTGTGTGGGGGGAGCCCAGGGCTGAGGGGCACCTGCAGGGCTGGAGAAGCAGGGGGTCTGTGGGTGGGGGCTGAGGGGGACCTGCAAGGCTGTATGTGGGGGGAAGCCCAGGGCTGGAGAAGCAGGGTGTGTGTGTGTGTGTGTGGGGGGGGCGCGCTGAGGGTAGCGGCAGGGATATGTGCAGGGAGAAGGTAGGAGGTGCTGCAAAGAGGATGGAGGGGTGTGGGCACAACCATGCTGCCTGTACGTTAGTCTTACTCAAGAGCATTGAGAGAATTCTGTGATCAGCATCTCCCCAGCCGGGGCAGGGGGCTGGCCCCTGCCCAGATCACGGGGAAGGTCCTGAGCACTCTCAATGGGGGAATAACAGCCACTTAGTCCGGCGAGCTAGAAATAGCCAGCGAGAGAGGTTAAAAGAAGAGGCTGCTCCAGGTTGCCCATAGAGGGGAACAAATGAAGTGAGCTGGCCTAGAGCTCTTCCCCAGAGGCCAGCACTTTCCCTATCAGCAGCTCTCACAGCGTTCCCTCCAGTCCTGTGATCCAGGGCTGGCACAGAGCCCAGCGGACGGATGCCTCTCCAGTGGGTTTCAACAGGAGGTGGGAACTGAACAGGGCCAGCATAGGATGAACCAGTTTCCCACCTCCCTGCTTCGATCAGAGGACAAGAGGCTGCTTGTGCGTTTGTGCAAGGAGCTGGTGATCTGGGTCCTCGGCAAGAGCCCGCGAGCTGGGCCAGGGCCCTGCAGCAGAAAAGAGCTGCCAAGAGCAGTAAGGGGGATACAGCAGGGGTAGAAGGGTGCACCCAGGAGGCCACCTCCGGGAGAAAGACCTGTAACAGACGCCGCACGGTCCCTCAGGCCAGGCTGATGGAACGCAGAACATCCCCGCCCTCTCCTAGAATCAAGCATGACCTGCAAACAGGTTGTAACACCCATGTTGGGGTGCACCCACTGCTGCCCTCTGCTGGATGCTATCAGATCTGCCCTGGCCCTCCCAAGTTATGTCTCCCTCTGGCAGCTCCAGAGGTGAAAAGCCAGTCTACTCTTGGCAGCTAACGGCGCTCTCCCCGCGCTCTAGCTGCCAGCATTCTGAGAGAACAGCATGGAGCTTTTCTTCCCTCATGCCTTGTCCAGAGGGTCCCGTGCACACTGGAAGGCAGGGCAGGTGATGAGGCTGGATTGAACCGCCAGTGAGTTGTGGATCAAGGCAGCAGAGCACAGGGCTGGCAGGACCGAGCTTAGCTTTCTCACATTTGCTTCGCCAAAGCATAGCCAGCGAGCATCGGCACCTGGTCTCTCTCCAGCACAGCCGAGCAGAGGAGCCTAACGTTCGCGCGCACAGCCGGTGCCACGGAGCTGTCACTAATTAGCATGGAAGGAACTGCAGGGAATGAGCAGGGGCACGGATGCTGGCGTGAGGGCTCCCGAAGTGCCAGAGATGAACAGATGCAGCTGGTACCCGGTGGAAGGAGGGGAGAAGAAAGTTGCCAGATTCCAGAAACCAGGGACGTGTGTGTGGGCTGAGAAGTATAAGCCAAGGAGGAAATAAAGTGGAAAATGATCTTCCTTCCCAGATCAGAGTGAGTCACTCAAGGAGGAAGGAATTCGTAGTGGCAGGCTGACCTCGTGGATGAATGAACTGAGACACCAGCAGCAGGGAAAGTGATGTGACTGGGAGCTAGGACTCCTGGGTTCTATCCCTTGCTCAGGGAGGGAGCGCCGCCTAGTGGTTAAGGTTGGCAAACCAGGACTCCTGGGTTCTACTTCCACACTGCCTCGGTGTGATCTGGGGCAACGTGAGGGTAGCAACAATGACCCAGCCCGGGGCTTTGTGCAGCATTTGAAGAGCACCTGGAGAGCCTCTGTCTGAAGGTGCTACCAACAGCCGAGGAATCCGGATTCAAGGACTCTCGGAGAAGGCGGCACAGACAGAGGGTGAGGTCGCACTGTGATCAGAGGGAGTCTGCCCGGAACAGAGCTGAAAGGGCTGGAATCCCCGTCCCTGGGGTACGTTTGGGAGCTACTGACAAGGCCAGCACTGGATAACACACACAGGGGCTGGAACAGTCCAGCCCGGAATCAAGTTGTCTCCCCTTGGCCTTCAGCACCATCCTGGGGACCTAGCTTTCCCCCAGGCTTCACTCAAAGCCCTGTCCTTTGAGGGATAAGTAGGGAGAGAGCCTTCACCTTGCCAGCTGCTGGGATTGAAACAGGCCTGTCTGCTTAGTGAAATTTAGGACAGTGAGTACAGACTCCTTTCCTCAGGCCACCATAGAGATGGAGGGGGGGGAGTGCGGAGGGAGTGAAGAGAAAGAGGGTGCAGATCTGCAAGGCAGAGTCAGCCCCTCCCACTTGTCCTGTGAGCAGCCTCCTCTCATCACTGAGTACACAGAGGGTCATTCACAGATACCCTGGCAGGGCCACCTACCCCCAAGTCCAAGCAGAAAGGGGTCAGCTTTACAGGCTGGCTGCCTGAAGGCCCACGTGCAGGCTCAGTAGCTACAGGAATCTCCAGATCCCATCTGCCTTGCATGGCAGAAGCCTCCTTTTCCCTCTTGCAATACGAGGAAGGGTTCCCTGCAGTAACGTGGCTGGTGAAGCCCTACCCTGAAATTAAGCAACAGAACTGACCCACCTCTCAACCAACCCTGTGCACAGGCCATATGGCTAGGAGCTGCAGTGAGGTTACAATGCCACCTGCTGGCCACCACGCCACAGGACACGTCACTCAAACCTCAAGCAGCAGGTCTCACCCTTTTTTGGCTCAGGACCCATTTGTAAACGTCGATGGGCCTGTTGTGACCCAGCACATTGGCTGGGGTGGCCCTGAAGGAGGTTGCAGAGCCCACCTTGCACTCACCTTGCAGCAGCAACAGCAGCTCGAGGGAGGCAAGCCCAGCCAGAGCCATGGGACCAGAGCCACCGTGCGGCCCTCTGAGACATTCCGGCAACCCAAAGATTGGAAAACCCTGACGCAACGCCCCTCCCCATCTCCCATTTAATGGCCGAGTAGGACAGAAGGTAATGGCCCTTAGTGCCCACAACAGCCAGCAGGGCTTGGGCCTTTGGGCTATGATGAAAGGTGCTCCCAGATAAGCACCCAATGCGACTCCTCACTGAAGGAGGAAGGACAGAACGTGCAAAACAAAGCCCAGTGCGTTCTGTGCTGGACTAATTGCCTTGGAGGCTGAAGGTCTCAGCAGGGTCAATGGCAAACATACCACCCCCTGCTGCCAGGCCCCCCCCCGCACAGGAACGAGCCCGTCTGGAGAGATGGGGGAGCTCATTCTCTGTGGCGTGCTTGGTCCTTTCTGCTTTGGCTGCCAACAAGGGGAGCCAGTTACTTAGCCATGAGCCAGGGACACCTGCCCTACTAGGACCTGGACTGAGACCTACCGTGTTCATTTTACACATGTCGGGTGGAACCAACTTGTTACAGGCCTCATGCTCCAACTGTCCTGAGCCTGCCAGTGGCCACCCCGCCTCATCTGCCCAGCGCAGTCTGTGGGGCTCACTCACCGAATGCCTTCCGGGGCTCTGTAAGCTTCAGCGTGAAGGTGCGGCCTTTGGGCAGGTCCTTGAGCATCTTGGCAACCTCGTAGTGCCGGCAGCCGATGAGGCTCTGCCCGTTGATGGACTCGATCATGTCGCCCACATTGATGACCTGGATCCGATCTATGACGCTCCCTTCCTTGATCCTCTACAAGCAAGAGACAGGCTGGTTGGCTCACAGCACAGATGGCGGGTCCTGGGGCAGTTTTCTCCCGGCAGCTTCCAGGAGGGCAAGATGTACTCGGACAAGAGAGCGTGAACAGCAGCACTTTCTCTGCTATACTGCCGTTCAGCACAGGGGCGCGCACAGCCCTTTGTATTCAGCAAAGCTGCCCAGAACCCCGTAAGACAAGTCAATTGAGACTGAAGCACAGAGACATCTCCAGGGTCACAGAGCGAGTCAGCAGCAGAGCAGGGAACAGAACCAGGAACCCTGGCTCCCATCAGGCCACAGGGTCTTCCCTTTGTAGTTAGTCTCACGCACAAGGACAAGCACATTAATGGTGACTTATGTACAAGGGCTCATGATTTGATCACATTTATAAAATACAAACAGAATGAAATCCAGACCAGTGATATAAATACTCGGTGCTTTAGAAGGGCCAGTTTCCCAAAGCTGAAAACAATTATGAGCCACATCAGCTGAGAGGAAGACTGGGTTTAAGAACATTACGCGATGGCCATAAAGCCACAACTGAGGAAGAAGATTGTATTGGTTACAAAATGACCTGGTTTAGTGGGGAAGTGAAGACAGCTATAAAAAATAAAGAAATAATGTAACAAATGGAAGAAAGGAGAAAAGAAAGGGAATATAAGTCAGAAGTTAGGAACTGTAGAAAATTGAAAATGGAAGCAAAGAGTCAAGGAGATTCTATCGCCAGCAGAGATAAGGACAATAAGAAGGAAGTTTTTTTAGTATATTAGGAACAAAAATAATGCTAACAATACTGGTCTATTACTAGATGGAAATGAGAGAATCATCAATAGTAAAGGTTTCAGAGTAACGGGTGTGTTAGTCTGTATTCACAAAAAGAAAAGGAGTACTTGTGGCACCTTAGAGACTAACCAATTTATTTGAGCCTAAGCTTTCGTGAGCTTAATAAATTGGTTAGTCTCTAAGGTGCCACAAGTACTCCTTTTCTTTTTATCAATAGTAAAACAGAAAAGGCAGAAGAGAACAAATATTTATGTTCTGTATTTGTGGAAAAAATAATGATGTATTAATATCCTAGGTTAACACTCTTTCCACTGCACTAGTATCTCAGGGGAATGTTAAAACAGCAGCTACTAAAGTCGGACATTTTAATATCAGCAGGTCCAGATAACTTGCAACCAAGAGTTTTAATAGAGCTATTGAGAAGCTCGCTGAACTGTTAATGTTGATTTTCAATTGGTCTTGGAAGACTGGGAAAATTTCAGAAGACTGCGTAAAGGGTGACATGGGTAGTTATATGCCCGTCAGTCGGACATCAATCACAGGCATGATAATGAAGCAGTTGATATGGGATTTGCTTAATAAAGAATTAAAGGAGGACAATATAATTAATACCAATCAACATGGGTTTATGGAAAATAGATCCTGTCAAACTATCTTGATTTGTTTTTTAAATGAGATTACAAGTTGGTCGATAAAGGTAATAGTGTTGACATAATATACTGAGATGTCTAAGGTATTTGACTTGGTACCGCATGCCATTTTGATTTAAAAACTAGAATTACAAAATTAATATGGCACACTTTAAATGGACTAAAAGCTGGCTAATTGATAGGTCTCAAAAAGTAAGCGTAAATGGGGAATCATCATCGAACAGGTGCGTTCCTAGTTTGTCGCACAGGGATCAGTTCTTGCCCCTATATTGTTTAACATTTTTATTAGTGACCTGGAAGAAAACAAAATCATCACTGACAAAGTTTGCAGAGGACACAAAAAAAATGGGGAATGGCAAATAACGAAGAGGAGAGGTCATTAGAACAGAGTGATCTGGATCGTTTGGTAAACTGGGCTCAAGCAAGCACTGTGTGTTTTAATGTGTCTCAATGTATACATCTAGGAACAACAACAACAAAAAATGCAGGCCATACTTACACAACAGGGGGCTCTATCCTAGGAAACAGTGACTCTGAAAAGATTTGGGGGTCAAGGTGGATAATTAACCAAACATGATCACCCAGTGCAAAATTGTGGCCAAAAGGGTTAATGCCATCCTGCAGTGCATAAACAAGGGAATTCTGAGGAGCACCAGAGAGGTTATTTTACCTCTGTATTTAGCACTGGTGTGACCCCCGTTGGAATCCTGGGTCCATCTCCACAATTCAAGAAGGATGTTGAAAAATTGGAGAGGGGTCAGGGAAGGGCCGCAACAAGGATTAGAAAACCTGCCTTATAGCGACAGACTCAAGGAGCTCAATCTATTTGCTTAACAAAGATACACTTAATGGGTGACTCAATTACAGTCTGTAAATTACCTACGTGTGGACAAATAATTTGATCATGGACTCTTCAGTGTAGCAGTGAAAGGTCTAACATAACCCAATAGCTGGAAGTTGAAGCTAGACAAATTCAGACCGGAAATAAAGGTTAAATTTTTAACAGTGAGGGCATTTAACCGTAGGAACAATTTACTAAGGATCCTGGTGGATTCTCCATCACTGAACATTTTTAAGTCGATACTGGACGGTTCTTCAAAAGATCTGCTCTGGGGATTATTTCGGGGCAGTTCTCTGGGCAGTGTTTTACAGGAGGACAGACTAGATCACAGTGCTCCCTTCTGGCCTTGAAATCTAGGAATCATACATCCTTTCACAAGGGCCTAGAAACCCAATGCCTCCCACTAACCAAATGGCACCATGAGACAAAAGACCATGGCATCAGGAGGCATGATGATTGACAGTCCTGGTTTTACCAGCTGGAGTTGCTGCAGAGTCTACACATCTTGTGTATTAACTCAATAATATTTAATTAGGCTCCCTTGTACCTCTACCCAGAGCACTTGAGACTGTCTCTATAAACAAGTCACTTTAGCCACTGCTGTAATGCAGCCAACTATTGGGTGGAACATGGTAGCTGCTTAACAGCCATACTGCACCACTGCAGTGATTTAGACTCTGGAATTGAAGCTTCTTAGGGAAGGTCATTAGCTGAGAATTAGCGAATGCACCACAGTACCAGGGGATCTTTTGTAACATTCCAAAGAGGATTTGTGCTCTAATACCACAAGCTTGCTCTGTTGGCAGGGCTCTATTCTTTCCATCGGATCCACTAGTTTGGGCCTCTCTCATTTACTTGGAGGTTTAGAGTCTGATCAGGGATGTCACTATCACTGTGCTATGGGGGCACAAAGGGGTCTCTTCGCCTCTGAGGGAACTGCTGCAGCTCCTAGCACCCGGGAAAACCATCTGGGACACAGAGCATGTGAGAAAGTGACAAGGCAGGAGAAAGGACTGGGGCAGCCTCAGGTTAGGAAGGGATGGGTGCACTGATTCCCTAGCTCCTTCAGAGAATGACTCCAAATGAGGTTTGGGTCAGAGCAGGGGACGGGAAGCAGGAAGAGCTGTAAGCTGAGTAAAAAGAGGCGGTTAGGGGCCAAAAGCATCCTTTAAAAATTGGAAGTTAAATCCTACTGAAGAAAACAGAAAGAAAAACTATCAAGTCAAGTGTAAAAGTATAATTAAGCAGGCCAAAAATGAATTTGAAGAGCAACTAGCAAAAGACACAAAAACTAACAGTAAAAATTGTTTTAAGTACAGCAGAAGCAGGAAGCCTGCCAAACAATCAGTGGGGCCACTGGACGATCAAGGTGCTAAAGGAGCAGTCAAAGAAGACAAAGCCATTGCAGAGAAGCTAAATGAATTCTTTGCATCAGTCTTCACTGCAGAGAACATCAGGGAGATTCCCACTCCTGAACCATTCTTTTTAGGGGACACATCTGAGGACCTGTTCCAGACTGAGGTGTCAATAGAAGAGCTATTGGAACAAATAAATAAAACAAACAGCAGTAAGTCACCAGGACCAGATAGGATTCATTGAGGAGTTCTAAAAGGAACTCAAATATGAAATGGCAGAACTAACTAACTGTGGTATATAACCTGCCACTTAAATCAGTCTCTGGACCAGATATTTGGAGGACACCTAATGAGACATCAATTTTTTTTAAAAAGCTTCAGCGATGATCCTAGCAATTACAGGCCAGTAAGCCTGACTTTACTACCAGGCAAACTGGTCGAAAACAGGGTAAAGAAAAGAATGATCAGACACACAGATGAACACGATATGTGAGGGAACAGTCAACGTGGCTTTTGTAAAGGAAAATCATGCCTCGCCATTCTATCAGAATTCTTTGAGGCGGTCAATAAGCATGTGATCCAGTTGATATAGTACAGTTGGTCTTTTAGAAAGCCTTTGACAAGGGTTCTTAAGCAAAGTAAGTAGCCATGAGATAAGAGGGAAGGTCCTCTCATGGATCATTAACTGGTTAAAAGACAGGAAACAAAGGGTAGAAATAAATGGTCATTTTTCACAATGGAGAAGGGGGACCCTGCTATTTACCTAAGGATTTGTACCGTTCAACATTCATAAATGATCTGGAAAAAGGATTGACCAGTGAGGTGGCAAAATTTGCAGATGATACAAAATAACTATCTTGAGTAAAGTCCAAAGCTGATTGCAAAGAGTTACAAAGGGATCTCACAAAACTGGGTGATTGGGTAATAAAATGGCAGATGAAATTCAATGTTGATAAATGCAAAGTAATGCACATTGCAAAACATAATTCCAACTATACATACAAAATGATGGGGTCTAAATTAGCCGTTACCACGCAAGAAAGATCTTGGCGTCATCGTGGATAGTTCTCTGAAAACATCTGCTCAATGTGCAGCGGCAGTCAAAAAAGCTAAAAAGAATGTTAGGAGCCATTAGGAAAGGGACAGAAAATAAGACAGGAAATAACATAATGCAACTATATAAATCCACAGTATGTCCACACCTTGAATACTGGGTGCATTTCTGGTTGCCCTATCTCGAAGAAGATATATTAGAATTGGGAAAGGTACAGAGAAGGGCAACAAAAATTATTTAGGGGGATAGCGAGCTTTCATATGAGGAGAGATTAAAAAGACTGGGACTGTTCAGAAAAGAGACGACTAAGGGAGGATATGACAGAGGTCTATAAAATCATGACCAGTGGAGAAAGTGAATTGGGAAGTGTTATTTAGCTCTTCTCATAACACAAGAACTAGGTGTCACTCAATGAAATTAACAGGCAACTTGTTTAAAACAAAGTTAACACACAGTCAACCTGTGGAACTCGTTGCCAGTGGATGCTGTGAAAGCCAAAACTATACAGGGTTCAAAAAAAGAACTAGATCAGTTCATAGAGGATAGGTCCATCTATAGCTATTAGCCAAGATGGTCAGGAATGCAACCCCATGCTCCTGGTGTCCCTAAATCTCTGACTGCCAGAAGCTGGGACTGGACGATGGGACGGATCACTTGAAATTGCCCCATTCTGTTTGTTCCCTCTGAAGGTATTTCTCTGAAGCATCTGGCACCAGCCACAGTTGGAAGACAGGATACTGGGCTAGATGGACCAGTGGTCTGGTCCAGTATGACTGTTCACATGGCTCAGAGACTCTGGGACTAGGAGCTCCATGTGATCAGGTTTGCTGCTGAGGTTTCTATTCTCCCAGAGGGGGCTCACACTGCAGCTCTCTGGGGATGGAGAGACAGATAGGAAGGGAAGGAGCAAGACAAGACACCATAGTGTGCGTCTGGGAGGAGCACCCCTCCTCTCAGACTATGCACCCCACCCACAGTCCAATCAGCCAGTGACAGGGCGTCCTGGGCACTAGGATGGTGTGAGCAGAGGTCAGACATCTGTACCTTAATGAACGCATAGCCGGCTCCATTGTCAGTGATGGTCAGACCCAGGGCCTCCTCGGACTTGAAGACCTCCACCTCCTTCCTCTGGCCCTTCGTGTGTGCAAAGATGAAGTCCTCCAGACCGATCTGGCCACCCAACAGCTTGTCCATGTCCACTTTGTGGGTGTTTAAGGTGCAGAACATCACCTGGGAGGCAGGAAGAGAGATACAGAGTGAGGAACTCTGGGGACCACAGCTTCCCCCACTGCCCACTCAGCATCTCTGCTGGGAAGGCCCCATATCCCCAAGGTTATGTCAGGATTCTAGCACCGGCCCCACTGGGCTCAACCCAATTGGGCATAGACCTCAGAGTGCATGTAGCCACTGAGCCCAGAGTCACTGACCTGCAAAACGCCAAGGGCACAGCACAGCCTGACACAGGGTGCTGGCCCACGAAGCCAGAGAAGGCACCAACGCAGAGGGCCCACCCCATTGACTGGCTAGACACTGCCAGGCTGCAGGGCATCCTCTCTGAGCTCCCCACCCTGCAGCCTGGGTGCTCAGCACCTACCTCAGCTGGTGGGATCTTGAAAGCCTCTGCAATTTTGCTGTACAGCTCCTTGACATTGGTGAAGCCCTCGATCCTGCCAGTGGGGCTGCCATGGGCCAGCTGAGTGTGGAACACCAGTCGAGGGCGGAGGCTGGCAGGAGGCGGCGGCAGGCCGGGCTGCAGGGCTGCCACCCTGCCACCACTGCCCACCTCCACCCCACCCAAGCTGCCACGAATGGGTTCAGCCTCCTCATTCTCTACCAGCGGAGGGGCCTTCTTCCGGCGGCCTAGTCCGAGCGGCATGAGGGTGGAGTGGCCAGACAGCAGGGAGTTTCAGTCACCCACAGGAGAGACCTGTAGGAAGCAAAGGGGAAAGATGGTAGGAAATCGGCACTGGAATCAACAACAAAAACCTAGGAGTACTGGCTGACAGGCTGTCAGGGAATGGGACACGCAGCATTCCTCCTCTAGGGCATCAGCTCCAATCCAGCCCCAGATCAGGGAGCCTGAAAGGTAGGGGAATCACACTTGTGGCATGACAAGACCTGTTTCAATTCTGTTTCATCTGCAGGGCTTTAGCCACTTTTAAAATTAACCAGAATAATGTAAAAAGAGGAGTGACAGCTTTGGAAGCTCCCTGCCCCTTGCCTACCTCCCCCAAGTCCTACTGTACAGCCCCAGACCAGTGCTCTCCTGCTGGGAGCCAGCAGTCAAGTGGCAGCTCCTGCCAGACCCCCATGCACAGCTCTAAGTTATGGAGAGAGAAGTAGCCATAGGTATTTCTAGCCTGCTTTGAAAACACATTCAGTACAAAGCTGTCTAATGAGTAAGCATCAAGTGATCTCATGGCTTAGCAGTGGCCCTGCATCTCCATTCCACTAGCCAACACAGGGGAAGCAGCATTTCTGATACCAAAGCCCCTCCAGTGGTGCTGGGCTGTTCACACGATTCCTAGTGCTGCAGTGCGTGTGGGGTATGGGCAGAGAATGAAAAGTATAAACCCCGGAGTCCTGCTCCTCAGGGCTGAGCTGCTGGGGAGGCAGAAAACACCCACTGGGCCTGACCCCGAGTAATGATTTAAAAATAAAAAATAAAAATCAGCATAGTTGCCATTTGGAAACAAAGTAAAACCCCCAGGCCCTGCTGGCGAGCAGAGACGACAGAGTACTGCAGAGAGCAAACCACAGGGAAATGCCAGCCCAATTGCCTCCCAGACAAAGAAAAATCTATGTCAGGCCCACAGAGCTTTCCTTGCTGCCAGGACATGCATACTGACCCTTACACTCCAAGGGGAAGTGGGATTCCAGAGGGGCTCAGCAGGATTGAGGATCCTGGTGCTGCTGGCTAGGAATGCCCTAACCTCTGAAGCAAGTACATGGAGGAGGAAGGGGCAGCCTTGGCGGGAGTCTTCCAGACCGGGAGCCTCCAACGTCTCTGTTCTGGAATGAGGGTGGAGCGCACCCTGGCAGGCTGATTCAGAGCAGAGAAACCGGCTACTGGGCGTTCCTCAGAGGGTGTAATGGCAGAGGAACTCAGCCAAGCCTGTCAGTGATTACTCCATGTCAGGAACCTGCTCAGTCCAATGGATCCCAGCACCACCCAGGGCAGAAAGATGCCTCCAGAACTACCACCCACCATCCCCCTCACCCAGCCCAGAACCCACAGCTCCTAACAGCATTCCCCAAGAGAGGATTCAGCTCATGCTGCAGAATTTCTCTACATCCATGTTCTCCCCCTAGCTGCCCAGCTCACTCAGGATCCTCCTTATACCCTATTCTGTGCCCACATCGATCTTTCCCCTACTTCCTCCCTTCCCTGTCTCCTCCTCTTCCTTATGCTTACTAGTTTCACCTACAGCTCTTCGCTTCCTGTCTCACTGTGTCTATCATTCACACAGAGACAGAACTTACCTAGCCTTCTTTGCCCATTTTAAATCCTAGTTTCCTGGGACATGGTTCTTCACTTACTGGTGCTAAACAGCCATTTAGCACCACACTGTTTGCGGATCTTGGGACCCAGCTGAGACCTCCTGCTCAGACAGACTCAGACTCAGCACTAAATGCCTGTCTTACTATCGCCAGGCCTACCATAACTAACTCATTCAAACTATTCTAAAAAGCAACAAACAAAAAATGCAGGAGGCCAAGTTCTTACAGGACCCAAGCGGCCAGATAAATTGACCCCCTATTTTAAAGTTTCAACTTCAGGGTATTACTCGCTTAAATCAATTTAGGACTACTACCTCTTTATGCCTAACTTTTGCACCTGCCAGATCACTTATTTGTCTAACACACAGCCGACAGTTGTGGGGCAGGCAGGATAACACTGCCAGTATCTGCTCTACAACTTCCTTGTACAGCTATTCACAGTCCTGTCTTTGCATTTAGGGAGGAACTAGAGTTCCGTTTGCAGCTATCCTGCCCAGCTTTTGAAATGCTAATACCATAAAGACATTATATAGACACTTGTTTTGTTTGTGTGCATGGGGACCGAGCAGCTGAACAACTGTTATGCTCCACCACAGAAGTGGCTGCATTTTCAGCAGAGGGTGAAGCTATTCCCTTCTAGATTGCAGAGCGTTTGCTAAGTAAATACAGAATGACTAAGGAGCATTTGGAACTTTAGGGCAAAGTTGTTAGGAAAAAAAAAAAAAAAGATTCACAATTCAGATGAATAAGGAAATTTGATGGCTGGAAATGCTCAGGGGGCTTTCCCCAGCTGCTGGGTCTGGGGCCATCTGCTGCCAAGTGGAAGGAGATAACAAATGGTGCTGCCCATTAAAGTGGCAGCAGTTTCCTGCCCCAGGAACTTGTGACTAGTGACCCCTCTGTGGTGACAGAGCTGGGTGGGGGGCCTAGAGGCATCAGATGGGATAAAAAATAAGGATTCTCAAATTGCCCAGTAAAAGTAGGGCACTGTGTGCATGTTTGTATGTCCTGACTGATCTTGTGGCTAAAACACAGACATGGGACTCAGGAGATCTCAGTTCAGATGCCCAGTTCCAGCCTAACTCACTAACATGCTGGACAAGTCACTTTCCCCTCACATACATCCCCACAAAAGGTACCTCAGTTTTCCCTTTTGAAATTGGAGAGCAATACTTCCCTACTTCTCACATGAGGCTTAATTCAGCACCACCTGGCAATTCAGGAATTTGAAGGGCAAAATGACACATGGATGGTTTTGTTCATGGCCATAAAGGGAATTCTATGCATTCAGTGACTGGGCTCTGGCTGCTCAATCATGCATATCGAACTTCTACTAACCTCTTCCTCTTCTCCTTCTAACCCACCCCCGCCGGCTAAACTGCAAGTGCTGCAAACACCAGCAGTCCTTAGTACCTTTCTGTGGCAGTGAGAGAAAACTAATCCCCAGCCTGGCTGACAAGAGATTATAACATGATCCGCCAGAGCTAGAACAGCAGATACAGGGAAAGAGCAGCACCCGTTGCCCTCAGTGAACACACCTACCCAAGCATTCCCCACCATTCTCTGGGAGCCCGAATGACCATGGAGCGGGATTTGACTTGGGAGATAATTAATTCAGTGGTTTACCACCTGTAGTAGAAAGGCTGCTGTGTTTTTCCTCGACTCCTCAGGCAGTAGAGGTTGCTGAACTCATTTGAGGGATGATCAACACTAGGAATGATTATTTCTTTTGTTTTGTAGCATTTGTAGTCTTCACTGTGTTGCCCTCATGCCCCACGTCACACTCAGAGGAGAAACAAACACCTAAAAGGGTGATGTTAGTTCCCGTTGCTGCACTATGCACCAGACACTCCTCTGCAAACCTCTCACCACCTGCCTTCATTAGATAGGAAAAGGTAAGGGGAGGAACAGGCTAAAAGATACTAAATAGACAAGCAAACATGGGAAATCTCCAGTAGATTTTGCACAGTAAACTTTGAACTTAAGTCAGAACCTTTTGATCTTTCACAAGGGGGGGGGGGGTGGAGAAGAACCTAAACCAAACCCAAGCCTAATTTACAGGGTGCTGTCCCCCGTTCTGCATGGGCATTTGGAGATTCCACACAGCCCATCTCTATATTAGAACCTCTGATCAGCAGAATTCAACGTGCTTCAGACATACATCAATTAATCCCCACTCACCCCACCAGGCTCCCAAGTCTCTTTACCCATATTTTCCAAATAGGGAAACTGAGTACAAACTAAAAAGAAAAGGAGGACTTGTAGCACCTTAGAGACTAACCATTTTATTTGAGCATAAGCTTTCGTGAGCTACAGCTCACTAACACGGCTGCTACTCTGAGTACAAACTAGATTTCCTGGTCACACAGGGAGTTGATGATGACACTGGGAATATAACCAGGAGACCTGGAACCCAGTTTCCTGCTTTAACTGTTGTCCCTGGCCTCCAAGTACAGCCCAGCACCTCAAACATGCATTGTATCCTGCACAAGACTGCAGGGCTGGGACCCCTATGCATTTGCACAAAGGGGGGAGCTCTGTATGGTGGTTACAGGAGGGTACTGAGAGCCAGGACTCCTGGGTACTATTCCCACTACTTCATAGCCTTCAGTGAATCCCACATGTACTGTGAGCCTCTGCCCCCCCCCGGCATAAACCCCACAGGGGGCACCCCCATCCTTCCATGCCACCAATGCCCCCCCTTAAGTACACAGCAACGGCACCCCCTCCCACCTCTCGCACCGAGCTTGAGCCCCCTCAAACACACTCCAGCTGGAACCCCATTCCCAGCAACAGCATCCCCTTCCTCCCCCTCCCATTCCCCCACCCTCAGGCACCTCCCCCCGCCCATCCCCTCTCAGAGCTAGACCCCCCCCGCTCCCATCCCCCCCTCAGAGCTGGACCCCCCCACTCCCATCCCCCCACCCTCGGGCACCTCCCCCCGTCCATCCCCACTCAGAGCTAGACCCCCCCCCCGCTCCCATCCCCCCCTCAGAGCTGGACCCCCCCCGCTCCCATCCCCCCCCCTCGGGCACCTCCCCCCGCTCCCATCCCCTCTCAGAGCTAGACCCCCCATCGCTCCCATTCCCCCCCCTCAGAGCTGGACCCCCCCGCTCCCATCCCCCCCTCAGAGCTGGACCCCCCCCGCTCCCATCCCCCCCACGGGCACCTCCCCCCGCTCCCATCCCCGCTCAGAGCTAGACCCCCCATCGCTCCCATTCCCCCCCCTCAGAGCTGGACCCCCCCGCTCCCATCCCCCCCCCCCTCGGGCACCTCCCCCCGTCCATCCCCGCTCTGAGCTAGACCCCCCCCCGCTCCCATTCCCCCCCCTCAGAGCTGGACCCCCCCCGCTCCCATCCCCCACCCTCGGGCACCTCCTCAGAGCTGGACCCCACCCCTCCGACTCACCCCGTCCGCCTCCCCACAGAGCCGGTCCCGACCCTCCTCCAAACTCCGGCCGGGCGCAGCCGGGGCCTGTCGCTCGGGGAGGGAGGGAAGGCGGGAGCAATGCCAAGCCCATTAGCCAATCACAGCACACCGCGAAGACCCGCTAGCCAATCACAGCTCGCTCTGCGGGATGGGGCGGTGAGCTGGGCGGGCAGGTTCCGAATCCACAGTGCAATGGAAGCGTCCAATCCAAACAGCAAGGGAGAGACCATCCCAGGAGATGGGGGGGGGGAAGGGAGATACCACCCAGAAGCCCTAGGGAGAGTGGGAGATACCATTCAGAGGTGGAATAGCGAGATCCTATTGAAGAAGGATCCCATGAAGTGAGCTGTAGCTCACGAAAGCTTATGCTCCAATAAGTTGGTTAGTCTCTAAGGTGCCCCAAGTACTCCTGTTCTTTTTGCGGATACAGACTCACAGGGCTGCTACTCTGAAACCTGAAGAAGGAGGGGAGCTGGCAGCAAATGCCTCCTAACCACTTCTGCCCCAGCAGCTTCCCCTGGCCAATCACAAGCAAGAAGGTCGAAACTAGCCAATCAGAAATTAGCAGGCAAAGGTATTGGTGGAGTACCTGTACCAGGTGCTTTGTCCCCTCCTATCCCCAAAATGAGCGGAGTCCACAGCCTAGCATGCTGACCAGTACGGTCTCTTTGCTTCCTGGTTTGCAGTGTTGTAGCCATGTTGGTCCCAGAATGGGAGCGACAAGGTGGGTGAAGTAATATTTTTACTGGACCAACTTCTGTTGGAAGAAACAAGCTTTCAAGTTTACACAGAGCTCTTACTTCAGGTCACTGCTTCCCTGTACTTTTGCCTGTCTGTATCCATCTATCTGATTTTTGGTTCTTTGGGGGCAGGGACTGAGTGTTCAGAGGCTGTACAGCATATAGTACAATGGGGTCCTGCTGATAATAGCTCATCTTAACTAATTAGCCGCTCACAGTTTGTAGGGTCATTTCCAACTTATCTGTATGTATATATATATATATATATTACTATATGTTCCATTCTATGCATCCAATAAAGTGAACTCTCACGAAAGCTTATGCTTTAATAAATTTGTTAGTCTCTAAGGTGCCACAAGTACTCCTGTTCTTTTTGCGGATACGGACTAACACGGCTGCTACTCTGAAAACTGGTCTGTGGGCTGGGGCTCCTAGTCAAAGATCCCCTGATCATCCAGCTGATGCAGTTAAGGCATGTAAGTTTCCTGGGCAACAGTATACAAGGAAGCGATTTGGCTAGCCCCATCTTCAACTGCCTTTGACTGCCCAACCTGATGGACTAGGTTCCCATTTTGTAGCTGGAGGCTCCTAGGCCCTACTGTAATACACACAAATAATTGTACTGTTTGCAAGCTAGTAAGAGAGGTGTGCATTTGACATTCCCTCACTTTGGTAGCTAGTGCCTTTTGTTCTAGCAGATATTAGATACAGGTGGGATGCAGTTATTCAAGGTTGTGACATTACAGTTTTGCATTTCAAAGCTTACAATAATAAGCACTTTTAACTACCTGACACTTTTTAAAGTGAACTTTTAATAATAAAATTTAGCTTTTAGTGGATTTTCTGTGCTTGAATGCTGAGGGTTTGTTTGCTCCAACATTCTTTCCCTGCCCCATTTTTTCACCTTAGCTGGCCACCTACACCTCTTCTCTCTTGCCCTCTCCCTTCCCTTCCCATCTAGTTGATCCCCTCCTAGCTAAACCCACCCAAAATAAAAACTACTCATGAAACTGATATGTTTGCTGTTCTCACATAGTTCACTCTGCTTGTTATACTGCTTCCTCCACCCACTGTATGTAGTTTGTCTGTTTAGAGTGTAAGCTCTGCAGGGTTTTGCACAGCGCCTAACCCAGTAGGACCCCATTCTCAGTTGGCCCCTAAGCACTATTATAATAAAATAAACACAAAGCACAGTGCCTCTCAATTTTGTACCATTGACTGGCTGAGCTAGGGGGTTGCTGGGAGCCTGAGGACCATATCTAATCTGGGTGGGATGGACCATTACATCCACCTTAATTCTTCATAGGTGGAATTTGATACAATAGTCCCCCAGCTGCAATGCTCTTATGATGCATTAGACTAGCGTGCATTTCATGCCGGTTCAGGTAGTTTCCACGGGCATGCAGGCCTGGTAGTTGCACATGAGCCTTATTAATAGCGGACAATTCTTATGGGTCAGTTGTTTATGAAATGCTTGTGATGTGCTAGACAGCAGCAAATTACATCTTCTGCTCTCTAACCCTTCACCCAACAACCCTATGCCAGGGCCTCCTGGAATATAAAGCACACTAAAGCATTTACATATACACTAAAAAAAGTGGGGGAATATGACAGGAGTCGGATTTGTATCATTTCATTGTGGAAAGTTTCTACTCATGAAGACTGCTGAGGGGAAAGAAGATTGAAGCCTGGCTTAATACAGGGCCCTTGATTGACAGCCTTAACATATGGGAGCTTGGGACATGGACATCAGATTGCTACATGGAATCCCCCATAGAAACCATGGCCTGAGCAGTGGGGTGAACTAGCTCTGAAAACTTAAGAGAAAGTATTTGTGCTGCCCCAACTTCCTGC
The DNA here is from genome assembly GCF_965140235.1 of Caretta caretta. Taxonomy (NCBI): domain Eukaryota; kingdom Metazoa; phylum Chordata; order Testudines; family Cheloniidae; genus Caretta; species Caretta caretta. The sequence continues at coordinate 19,263,353 of NC_134225.1, forward strand.
TCTTGCTCCATTTGTCACCCGAAGGGGAGCAGGCTTTTGTTTTCCAGCTGTATAGGTACAAATGAGGTAATACTGCTGGGCTGGAACAAGTTCTCAAACTTATTCATGGAAGAGAAGTAGGTCACACTGCTTCCTTCTAAAGTCCAGCCAGTCATTTCTGTACAAGGAACACACTGATGCAAGTAGTCAGTCTAGCTCTATCCAGTAGGGGTTGCTGTGCTGAAGGAAGAAACATGAGCAGCTACTAGTGCCTACAGCCAAGGAGGAGGACCAGAACTAGCAGCTATTGAGGACAGGCACTAGAAAGTGCCATGAATATCAAGCACCCAGTAAAGACCAGGTGATGACAGAGCAAGGCAGACTCTTGAAAGAAGCCCTAGGGCCATAAACCGAGAGAGCAAAAATGGTGGATCTTGATAGGAAAAGAAGGGAGAAACTGCCAGCTGAGATACCTAAATACTTCCCTACTTGTACTTTTCCAGTGTTGTAAGGGAGACAGGGATACAGTATATTACAAACAGGAGTGGAAGAGGAAGTTTTATGTAACACCATCTGATAAAATGATAGTAGTAAAGTACAACCAATTCCTCTTCAACACCTGATTCTTTCATAAGAAGCTCACATGCTCTTCTACAACTCCATTAGAGAAAGGGTTCTAAATGTTTTTCAATTTGAGGCCCCCCCTTGACATGCAATAAAAACTCAAGGGCCTAGCAGAGGTGGGGAGCTTACCTCAAAAAGTTTGAAAACAGCTTATGGTGTAGGAAGCAGGTAGCTAGGGGCTGTGCATACATGGGGTAGCTCAAGCTGCAGGGAGGCATAGCCTCAAGGTATAGGGAGAAGGGTATTAGGGGCTATGTGCTGGCAGGCTCTGCTATGGTCCCTGTTCCCTGAGGGGTCTGCCAGCCACTGAGCTGGGCCCCCCGGCGCAGGGGACTCTTACCTGCTGTGGCCGCAGGAGCAAAAGGGGCGGAAAGCTGAAAACCAGCTGCAACGTGGGGCACCAGGAGAGGGGGGAACGCTGCCATTGCCTGCTCCATGGCACCAGCTAGAGTAGCAGCTGTCTCTCAGGGCCCTGCTCCAGCTTCCCACCTCTGACCCGGCCAAGGAGAGGAGATGGGGTGGGGGGAAGTTGTAGAGCTGCCCCTGAGACTGCCATGCTCTTGTGCTGGGTTTTTTTTTGGGGGGTGAGGGAAAAATGCCCTCCACATCCCAACTCCACCCATAGCCTCAGGGCTTCTGCCCCACAGGGAGCACGAGGGATCAGAGCTTCAAGCCCACAGGTGACTGCTTACATAAGGCTTCAATTTAGTCTCAGAATCTGTGACTTCCAGCTACCTCTGTGACTTCAGACTACAGTGGTCAGGAGCTGCAGGATGGTCTGGTCCTGGCAGGGACAGGGAGCGGCATGGTGCCCCTGTCACCTCTAGTGGTCCCTGGAGCTCCAAGCATGGTCAGTAAACGGTAGTAGAAACAGGCATGAGTTGAGTAGTTTTAAACAGCAGTATCTTTGTTATGGAGCACAGTCTGCAGCCCTTTGCTTTTTAAGCCACCACAAGTATTCAAGACATCCACTTTGAAATTGCATCCTTCTGGGGGAGAAGATGATCATCAAGAGAAGAGATGGTGGTAGCTTACCACAACTCAGACAACTGAAGCAGCATGGTGCTAGCACGTGGGAGCTCTCCCATAGAAAAAAGGTATAGAACACCTTCCCAAAGTATGTTTGTCACGCAAGACAGAGGAGGGATAGAATGCATGGACTAGCTTGACTAGTTTCCTCACAGCCCCTGGCTCTAAGCTTTATGGGAAAGTTATGTGCTCCACAACTCTAATGAAGCCATTAAGCCATGTTTACACCACCCCTGGTTCAGGACTAGTGGAGCTGTTCCAGCGGTGGTAACACCGAAAGCAGCATAAAGAACGCAGACCGCACTGGAGGGTAAAAACCTAGGCCCCAGCCCTGTGAGCTAGTAATTCCACCATGGGTACCATCGTAGCTCAGTGAAAAGCACTAGTGCTAATACACTCTGCAAAAGATGGGTGTTTAGTGACTAAACCAGTGTTCAACTGCATTTTCCCATTACACTGAAGTGTAATGACATGTTTAGATAAGTCCTTCACTCCAGATACCCAACCCTGCCCCCACACATGCCTAGATCTTTTTCTTCAGTTAAGGAGACTTTAATTGTGGCGCAGCTCTTTGACATTAGTCTATCATGGCAGTAACATTACAAGTTAAGTTTCCAGTGCATTCTGGGTTCATGCTCCCACATTGGATAGAGAGCATGTTCTCTCACAACCCCCTCATGAATCTTTATCAATGTACTCAATCCTATAAAATATAAGCTGCTCTACTGCATTACACACATCAACTTTACACAAATGTATACAAAAAATATATAATATGTACAGGAAGTGCCACTGTGCTCCTATATCAGGAACAAAAACCCTTTTATCAAAAAGGATAACTCTGGTGGTGCTACCTATTCAGAGGATCAGAGTCCTTTGAAAAAAGTCCAGAGTCCATTAGTGTATGGAGTAAGTCTTTAACACAATAAGTTTTGACACTGACCCTGCATGCAGGATGATGGAAACTCAACATCCTGTTTAGGTACAGTGTACCTGGAATGAGAAATGGCTGCCCCATATTTGTTCAGCCCATGACCAGGAACCAGGATAAGAGACCTTAAAATGTCTGTGTGAGGGGGAAGACTTTCATAGAGGGAATGATTCAGAGTATTATACTTAAGATCCATTTTCCTTTGCATATTTTTTCCTAGACCAGACCTTGTTAACTTTGGTTGTTAGCCAATGTATGATGAGTTTAAACCTAAGGGCTTACTCATTCAGGCTCACATTTTGAAAGACATCAGGACTTCTCTAATGTTTCCAGAGTCACAGATTAAGGTCAAACACAGGGTGGCTTCCTTCTAACACTATCGACAGAAGGAAAAACTGTTAAGAAAACCCTTAGCAAGACATTGACAACTTACAGGAACTAAAAACAGTTAATATTTAAGAGTGTCCCAGTAGGAAAGTCCTTAAGTGTAGGAAGTGACAAGGGACACAACACAGTACAACAGCAAAGGCAAGATGTTAGAGATTGTTTTACTTGCAAGTCCAGTTTTAGATTTATGTTTCACCCTTTCCAAAGGAGGAACTACAGGTCTGCATGAGATGAAATGAAACAGATGCCCAGTCTATGGGTAACCAGTTAAGGGAAGGCAGCACATTGAGCACTAGGGTGGAAACTGGTCACCAGAACAAAGGTTTGGCCATGAGATGTTCTGCAGATTCCTCCCACAAGCAACTGCTCACTGATGTAAATACTTCAAGTGATGATCTGGGACTATAGAGTCACTGAAAAGTGAATGCACAATTTTGAAGATGGTACTCTTGGGGAAAAAGATACTTAGCGTGAAAGTCAACAACCTCCACTAAAGAGAAACCCTGAAGTCCTGGTTATGGTCCAAAAACCTTTTGCTTTGGAAGTGTCCTTATTTCAGTTCTCCATGAGCAGCCTTGCTATATTGGCAGGATCTGCTCTAGTACACTTTTGGAAGCCTGTGGAATTCTGTCTGGAAACTTTACTTCAAATTCTATAATAAGGTCCCCTCGCTGGTCTGGATTCTTGGGATATGGGAGGCCCTCTCCAGGGATTCGCCGCTTTATCCCAGGTTTAATGACATCTTTAAATACCATTGGAATGGTCCTGCCATCCAGCGTCGGCACATTGACTGTGCAACCACACAGGGCCTAAGTATAAAAACAGGACAATCAAAACACTGTCTGCAAACAATCTCTAGCAGATTTCCCGAACAACCAAAGAGAAAGCGTTTCATTGCGATGGCCTGTTTATTCCAGTTAGGCTCTTCTGAATCCTGCTGAGTTAATCTGATACAGGCACCAGATCAACAGCGCTGGAAATTGTACAAATATACCACAAACAGTTGTGCAACCCTTCCACATTGATGGATCAGCAGGGTCAGTTTGGATGTTGAAAGTTCACTTTCTCAAGAGAGTAATTTGCCCGTGATCTGCCATCTCTAATGGTGACTTATGCCCTCTGGTTGCTTCAGAAGGAAGTATCCTGAGGCTACTAACTTATTTTATACAGACCAGAGAGCAGTTAGGCAGGTATCCTATTATGGATTCAAGCCAGATACTGAACGAAGTGTAGGGGAGAGAAGAGATCTCAGTATTCCCATTTGTCACTCCCACTATCTAAAACCCAAGCCAAGCCACCCATTAGAGTCCCATACTGAATCGGGCACCTTTGCTTACCTCACGGAGGCTGATCTTAGCTGGGAAAATAATATCAGACCCATCTCTCTTAAAGACATTGTGTGGCTTGTCTTTTAAAACAAAGACAATGTCAGCTGGAATGTTGTTTGCTGTTTGGTCTCCCTCTTTGGGAAAAGTAATCTTTGTTCCTTCTTTCCACCCTCGTTTGACTTCAATGGTCAGAATCTTGTCCTCATTCCGCGTGGTCTTGCCATCTGTATTGAGTCGTTTGTGAGAGATTTTCATTTTCTTGGTGCAGCCAGTGTAGATCTCCTCCAAGGAAACCCTCAGATCATGAATGACAGGAGGGTCTTGTTTTTTGCGTATACTTTCATGGCCCGAGCGGGAGCGAGAGAAGCCCATATTACTAAAGCCCCCCATCTGAAAAGTGGAGAAAGGGTCATCAACATCCATGTCTTCATCTCCATTCCTTTGTACAAAAAAGGTATCAAATGGGTTCCTCCCACCAAAAAACTCTGCAAACATAGCATGAGGATCTCCATGAAAGGTGTAGCTGAATGAGGTACCACCATTGGCACATCCACCACTGCTGGGACCACTTCCCTTTAGTCCTGAAAAACAGAGTAAATATAATCCAGTAGTTAGTCATAAAGCTTGAGTTTACTCAGTTCTTATCAAGAGTCCAGTCCACCATGGCTTTGTTAACTGCAAGACTCTCCCCCACCCTAAGATCTTTGAAAAGAGATTTTTATTCATGACTACATTTGAGATGCATCACCAAAAAGAGGTTTGCTGTCATCTTAAAATGATGTCAAGATTCAAACCTCCCTAGTCAGAAATTAGAGTCATGTTTAAGAGCTCTCATCTCCCCCAATTACAGAGTCTCCTAAAGTATTAACTTATTCAGAGCAGTTTATTTTTTTTATAATTGACCCAACTGTACTCCTTAATATGGCAGCAAACCTAGCTGGCCTATAAACTTCCCATCTCTATCTACAGAGAGTCTGATTTAGAATCATTGTAGGCAAAAATAATTTAAACTGAAATGGTTGGAGACAGCAAAGTTAAATTCTTCCTACTTCAATGAAACACTGTTACTGAGGCAAGTTTCATAACCTAACATATACAAACAAACAAACGTACTAGAATCTTCTAGTGACAAGCAAAGCCATTCTCTAGCCATGTCTCGGCTGTCCTAGAAAAGTGGCCTATCAGCATACTACCACTAAGACATCAGCTCTTAAGGGGAAATCACTAAGAATTTACAGGAAATGCAAGATATAAGACACAGGAAACTAGCAACTGTAAAGCAGCTCAGACTCCACTTTTCGGAAGTAGTTTAAGGACAGTTATCTACAATTCTATTAGCTGGAAATATCAACTAAATTAGTTTTAAACAAATCCTTCTCTTCTTCCAGTTTCAGCTGAATAAATATTGACAGTTGAGTTAGCCGAGCTAGCAGTGTTTGAGAAAGTACAAAGCAAGCTCCCTTGCTTGAGTCATCTAAATGGAGGAGACTGCGCCCTAGAAAAAACAATCTGGACTAATGTTAAATTAGAGATTTGGTGCAGAAGTTTAACTCCTTAATCTGGAGGAAGTCAGGCAGGCACATTGCCTCCAGGCTTTGCACATGGACTTCAGAGCAGGTCTCTCCCAAAGAGTCCGACACTGGTATTCTATTAATAGTTTTAACAGGCTATGTTATTAATGCAACAGGACGCTGATAATAAAGAAACTGGCCAATTCCCAAATCCACTTACAGACAGTAGGAACTAGTTCTACTTTCTTTCATAACTAGCCCTGTACCAGATCTCCCTGTTCCTAGGAGTCTCCTCTTAGATTAGTTTGTTGACAGTCATTGTCACAGCCACTTAGCCGTCCCATGCCATTGACAGCATCTACAAGCTGCACAGTCAAGTTGTGTCCCCTTCCTGTACACACACAAGCCCAGGATTCAGTACTGTCCCCTGAAAGTCACCCCTCTCCAGACTTGCAGACAAAACCAATGAATTTCAGGAGCAAGGGTAAAGGATGAAAATAAGAGAGTCCAGCTACTAGTGAATACTTTACTTCTCGGTCACTCCCAGGGCTGCCCCAAGAGAGCCTCTCTCCATCATCCTGTATGTACTGGGGATACCAGGCGCAAAGGGATATCCAGCTCTCTCTCCAGAGAGTTCAGGTGTGCCCCATTAGGGCATAATATCCCTCTTCCCCAGTCTCAGAGCCGCACCTCACAGCAGGGAAAGCACTTACACAGGATGCCCATCACCATGGCACCCCACACCACCCCATACAGGGGGCCCTGCTACAGAGCTGCACCAGAATTTCCTTCTCCCCCTGGACATACGGTCTGCCCCAGCCCCCCTTCCAAAGAGGCCCTCCTGTCCCCACGACAACTGCACCCCAAACCCGGGCACCTCATTTCCCCTCCTCGCCCACCCAGCCTTAGCCGTCCACCACTGTCCCGGGCCAAGCCAGCCGCCCCCTTTACTTTATCCGAAAAGCAGCAGCACCCTTCTTCCCCCAGCGCCCCAGGATTCACGCTTCCTTCTCCCCCCCCCCTCACATCAAGCCAGCACCCTTCGCCACCCCATAGCTCTACGGGGGCAGCCCCCCCGCCCCGATACTCCGCTCCCCCCCCCAGCTCCACACAGCCCCCCCCCCCCCTCCCCCAGCTTGGCGGCAACCGGCCCGCAGCCCCCGCACCTTCCTCGCCGAACTTGTCGAAGACCTCCCGCTTCTTGGGGTCGCTGAGCACGTCGTAGGCCTCGGCGACCTCCTTGAAGCGCTCCTCCGCGCCGGGGTCCTTGTTCTTGTCCGGGTGGTAGCGCAGCGCCTGCTTGCGGTAGGCCTTCTTGATGTCGTCGTCCGAGGCGCCGCGGGCCAGGCCCAGCGTGCGGTAGTAGTCCTTGCCCATGGCGGCTCAGTCCCTGCCCGTGGCGCTCTCCCTGCCCCCGCGCCGCGGCCGCCGCCCCGCATTTATACGGCGGGCGGCGGAACCTTCCAGAGCTGGCCACGGCCCTCCAGAACCTTCCTCCGCCCCGGCCGCCGCCTCCGCCAATCGCAGCGCGGGGCCGGCCGCGCCCCGCCAGTGGGGGGGGGGGGGGGGCGGGTCTGCGTCACGTGACCGCACACAACCCTCCCCCCCCCCCCTAGAGAGCGTAACCGTCGCGGAGGCCACGCCCCTCCTCCGCCCGCACCCGTGGGGTGGGCGGCGACAGAGGCGCGCGCTGGGCGACCAACGGTCGCAGCCCCGTCAGGCGGGACCAATGGTTGCGGCCCCTCCGAGCGTTCTCGCCCCGCCCCCTCCTCGGGGCGGGGCTGGGCGCGAGCTGAGGTCTGAAATGTCCATTTCCAGGGCAGCCCCCCTGTCCGTCTGCGTCCGCGGAAGGAACTGGGGGACTTGCGGCGCCCCACAGGCGAGCGCCCTTATCCGAGCACAGGCTTCCCCGGGCTACAGCCCGCTTCATCCGATGCATGCAGTGGAAAATACAGTGGGGAGATTTACATACACGGAGAACACGAAACAATGGGTGTCACCATGTACACTGCACATACACAATGCAACATACACACCCTACACACTGCAACCTACACACTGCAACATACACACCGCAACATACACACCCTACACACTGCAACCTAGACACTGCAACATACACACCGTACACACTGCAACATACATACACACTGCAACATACACACCCTACACACTGCAACCTACACACCGCAACATACACACCGTACACACTGCAACATACACACTGTACACACTGCAACATACATACACACTGCAACATACACACCCTACACACTGCAACCTACACACTGCAACATACACACCCTACACACTGCAACATACACACTGTACACACTGCAACATACATACACACTGCAACATACACACCGCAACATACACACTGTACACACTGCAACATACACACTGTACACACTGCAACATACATACACACTGCAACATACACACCGCAACATACACACTGCAACATACATACACACTGCAACATACACACCCTACACACTGCAACCTACACACTGCAACCTACACACCGCAACATACACACCCTACACACTGCAACATACACACTGCAACATACATACACACTGCAACATACACACCCTACACACTGCAACCTACACACTGCAACATACACACCCTACACACTGCAACATACATACACACTGCAACATACACACCCTACACACTGCAACATACACACCCTACACACTGCAACATACACACTGCAACATACACACCCTACACACTGCAACATACACACCATACACACTGCAACCATCCACTGCAACCAGAGTGATCAGGATACAACAAGGGGTGGGGACACCTTTCCTAGTGATAATCCAGGTGGGCCATTTCCAGCAGTTGACAAGAACGTCTGAGGAACTGGGGGGAAGGGGGAGGGAGAAATAAACATGGGGAAATAGTTTTACTTTGTGTAATGACCCATCCGCTCACAGTCTTTATTCAAGCTTCAGTTAATTGTGTCCAGTTTGCAAATTAATTCCAGTTCAGCAGTCTCTCGTTGGAGTCTGTTTTTGAAGTTTTTTTGTTGAAGAATTGCCACTTTTAGGTCTGTAATCGAGTGACCAGAGAGATTGAAGTGTTCTCCGACTGGTTTTTGAATGTTACATGTTTATCCCCCCTGCCCCACTGTTCCTCAGACGTTCTTGTCAGCTGCTGGAAATGGCCCACCTTGGTTATCGCTACAAAAGGTTTCCCCCGCACTCTCCTGCTGGTAATAGCTCACCTTTCCTGATCACTCTCATTACAGTGTGTATGGTAACACCCATTGTTTCATGTTCTCTGTGTATATAAATCTCCCCACTGTATTTTCCACTGTACGCATCCGATGAAGTGAGCTGTAGCTCACAAAAGCTTATGGTCAAATAAATTTGTTCGTCTCTAAGGTGCCACAAGTACTCCTTTTCTTTAAATGTCAATGTCGCTGACTACACCCACTCGTGAAAGCCACGCGCTTCATATCACCCTGGTCGTGGTGGGGTCCCTCTAGTAGGGGCGGAGCCAGGCTCCCGGAAGGAGCAGCCTGGAGCCCCTCCCACACCAAGAGCACCCATCACCTAGGGTCCCACAGCCCCCCCAGGAAGCCCATCACCCCGGGTCCCACAGCCCCCCTTCCCCACCAAGATCACCCATCACCCTGGGTCCCATAGCCCCCCTTCTCCACCAAGAGCACCCATCACCCTGGGTCCCACAGTCCCCCCCTAAGAGCACCCATCACCCCAGGTTGTACAGCCCCCCTCCCCCAGGAGCATCCATCACCTTGGGTCCCATAGCCCCCCTTCTCCACCAAAAGCACCCATCACTCCGGGTCCCACAGTCCTCCCCCCAAGAGCACCCATCACCCTGGGTCCCACAGCCCCCCCGCAAGGCACCCGTCACCCTGGTTCCAAAGCCTCCCCCCCACCAAGGGCATCCATGGCTGGATCCTCTGTGTTTTAAGGTTATAAAAGGACTCAGGGAGGGGAGAGACAAGCACAGGATGTTTGGGAAGGGGAAGGCCAAGGTCAAAGTAACCAAGCTTGGCAGAAGGCTGCACGTTACATCACGCAAGCCAGAAGGCCCGAGACGGGCACACAGGACTCTGACCCCAGCCCAAAAGGTGCTTCAGAGCAGTGAGGAAACAGGCAGGGAAATGCACGCAGGGCTTGTGATTTTGATACAGATCTGTGTATTTCTCAAGCAATTAAGGGAAGACAATGCTGCCTATGACCCCTGTGCAAAGTCTAAATGTGCGTTTCATGCTTTATGCCTGGCACCTGCCCCCTGAGAGAGTTACGTGGTGAGCCGCCAGGCTCACGCCTGCAGCTGGAGTTCTGCGAGTACTCAGCACTAGTTTGCGATGCTGGCGCTGGTATGGTCTAAGCCAGAAGTGGGCCGACTACGGCCCGCAGGACCCTCCTGCCTAGCCCCTGAGGTCCTGGCCCAGGGAGGCTTGTCCCCGGCCCCTCCCCTGCTGTTTCCCCTCCCTGCAATGCTCTGGGCGGCGGGGATGCAGAGCCGCGGCCTGACCCGGTGCTCTGTGCTGCACGGTGGTGTGGCTGGCTCCAGCCGGGAGGCGCGGCTGCCTGTCCTGGTGCTCTGGGCGGCCCACCTGTAGTGCTGCCAGCCGCCGGTGCTCCAGGCAGTGCGGTGAGGGAGCAGCGGGGGTTGGAGAGCGGGCAGGGGAGTTCGGGGTGGTGGTCAGGGGGCGGGGGTGTGGATAAGGGTTGGGGCGGTCAGGGGACGGAGGGCTGGATAAGGTTTGGGGCGGTCAGGGGGCGGGGAACAGGGGGTGTCACGGAGTCCCTGGGCGATGCTCTGGAACTGCTCCCCATGAAGCCAGGCAGGACTCTGGGGAAGTCTCCTCTCTGGGAGCAGCCTGTCTTCAGGACACACAGCTCACCCGGCTTCCACCTTCCTGGGTCTGACCTCGGAGCATTCAGCCTCCTCTGCCCCTCCATGCGCTTCCTACAGCGAGTCCGCTCAGGCGGGCTCCTGGGGAAGCCAGAGGGTCCTGCCCCCCAACTCCGCAGTCAGACGTGACTGTCAGCCAGCCAGTAAAATAAAGGTTTATTAGACGACAGGGACATGGTCTAAAACAGAGCTTGTAGGTCCAGAGAACAGGACCCCTCAGCTGGGTCCATTTTGGGGGGCAGTGAGCCAGACAACCACGTCTGCCCTTCACTACATGACTCCAGCCAGCCCCAAACTGAAACGCCCTCCAGCCCCTCCTCCTCTGGGCTTTGTCCCTTTCCCGGGCCAGGAGGTCACCTGATTCCTTTGTTCTCCAACCCTTTAGCTCTCACCTTGCAGGGGGGAAGGGCCAGGCCATCAGTGGCCAGGAAACAGGGTGTCGGCCATTCTCTGTGTCCAGACCCCTGCACACACGTGCCCTCTAGGGCTCTGCAAGGATCATACACCCTTATCCCACCCCCTAGATACTTAAGAAATGCCTAGGGGAAACTGAGGCACCCGCACAGTATTCAGAGGAAACATTAAGAACAGTCCCACTTCATCACAGGGGGATTGAATGGGGGCAGGGGTTCTGGGGGGGGGGGAGTGAGGAAAGAGAGGGGGGGTTGGATGGGGCGGCGGCCAGCAGTCAGGGGCAGGAGTTCCGGAGGCGGTCAGGGAGAAGGGGTGGTTGGATGGGGCAGGGGTCCCCAGGGGGCAGTCAGGAATGAGAGGATTAGTTGGATGGGGTGGCGGGGGGTGGTCAGGGGTGGGCTTTCTGGGGACGGTCAGGGGATGGGGGGGTAGATGGGGGTGAGAAGCAGGGGGGGTCGGACATGGGGCGGGGGCCAGGCCATGCCTGGCTGTTTGGGGAAGCAAAGCCTCCCCTAACAGGCCCTCCATACAATTTTGGAAAGCCGATGTGGCCCTCAGGCCAAAAAGTTTGCCCACCCCTGGTCTAAGCTCTCAGGACAGGCTAGTAGATAGAGGGTCTGTGCACCGAAAGTACGCCTAGGGACCTCAAGCCAGGGTCACTGCCTGGACTCTGTTCAGACCCCAGTCAGAGATTTAAAACACACAGGATCCAGCAGCTGGTTCCCCTTCCCCAGCAGTCCAGTGAGTAGCCAAAAGGGGACCTCTGACAATTCCTTTGAGGGAGTAGAAGATAGATCAGCTACTGTGGCCCAAATGGACATTGGCCTCTCTGAAGAGATTGCCAGCAAAGGGCCAGTTAGTACCAGTTGTGATGGGAGGGGACCTCTACCCTCTGGGAAATGGAAGGAGACCCCCAAACGAGGGCCACTGAAGGGCCATCAGAAGAGAACAATTTATGGCCCCTGCATGGGGCTGCCATGGTACCTCTGTCCCTGACATTTCCACAGATCTATTTGTCTACAAATTTTTCTAGACATATGTTCTGATCATTTTCACACACTTTTTTTTGCTTGTTGATCCCCTCACCCTGCTCTTGACCATTGGCTGATACCAAATAAGCAACAGGAGAGCTGGCAAAGACTAAACCAAGTGTGGGAGGCAGCGTGGCTTGTCAAGTGGAGCACAGGGGACTGGGAGCCAGGACTCCTGGGTTCTGATGCTGATTGGGAGGGATCATGGTGGTCTAGTGGTTAGAAAAGAAGATTGGAAATCAGGATTTTGGGAGTATTTTTCATGGTTAGAGCAGGGGACTGGGAACCAAGACTTTTCCCAGTTGGACTGCTGGCTCAGTGTGTGACCTGGGGCAATCCGCAACATCTCTGCCTCAGTTTGCCTGTCTGGAAAATGGGCGTAATTGTGGCAAGAGAGGTGGGTGAGGTTTGTGTAACGTGTCAAGCACTCTGTGATCCTCTGATGAAAGGCCATGTGTCATGGCCTAGTTGTGTGCTGGCTAACCAGCCGGATGTGTGGGGTAAAACAGGTGTTAGCCCACTTCACTAGTGGTAACACTGGTAATTCCTGGCTCTTATCGAGCTTCTCATCAGCAGAGCTCAAAGCATTTGACATAGGAATTCAGCATTATGAAGGGGCATTGCAAGGGGCTGCTGTCCCTCTGGCTCAGGCAGATTTGGACAGGCTTTTCAGACTGCAATGATCTCTTTGGGACAGAAAGCATGGCCCAGAATCTGAGCTCAGTTACACCAGGGCAGACCCATTCATTTGCACCAGAGTAACTGAGCTCAGAATCTGGCCCCTTGTTTTCGTACTTAAGTGGCTACCACATCCTCTGTCCTGCGATGCCGGAGCTGACCTGCCTCAGAGCGGGGAAGGAGGAAGGAGGAGCTGGTTGGCAGAAAATGTTTAGAAATACACGTTCTGCTGCTGGAAGATGATGCACAGTGATTTCATTTCCAGCTTTCCAGGATGGAGAAAGCCTGCCAGGAAAGTGATGAGTTGGTCTCAGAAGTTACTGCAGGAAGAGCTGGAGGAGTGACAGGCCGGGAAATACCCTCTTTGGGCCCAAATGGTCTAACTCATGCAAGAGCAGTCTCGTTATTGTGGGGAGTGAATTACTTGCACGTGCCCTGGCCTTGGGAAACACTGGTTGATCACCAGGACAGCAGGTGAGGGGAAGGGGCCAGGCTTGCTCTGGGTATGGCATGTTCAGTGCAAGGTTAGATATTCGTAGATTCCAAGCCCAGAAAGGACCATTGTGGTAATTTAGTCTGACCTCCTGTATCGTACAGGTTTATTTCTCTTTGAACTAGAACAGATCTTTGAGAAAATATCCCATCTAGTTTCAGAAGTTGCTAGTGATAGAGAATCTACCATGACCAGTGGTTAATTACCCATCTGCTAAAAATTTGAGTTACTTCCAGCCATTGGATTATGTTAGCCCAGGGGTGGCCAACCTGTGGCTCCGGAGCCCCATGCGGCTCTCCAGAAGTTAATATGCGGCTCCTTCTACAGGCACCGACTCCGGGGCTGGAGCTACAGGTGCCAACTTTCCAGTGTGCCGGGGGGCGCTCACTGCTCAACCCCTTGCTCTGCCATAGGCCCCACCCCCTCCCCCCCAGCCTGCTGTGCCCTCGCTCCTCCCCCGAACCTTCTGCAGGCCACAAAACAGCTGATCGGGAGGTGTGGGGAGGGAGGGGGAGGCGCTGATCGGTGAGGCTGCTAGTGTGCGGGAGGCGCTGGGAACGGGGGGAAGCTGGTGGGGGGCTGCTGACGTATTATTGTGGCTCTTTGGCAATGTACACTGGTAAATTCTGGCTCATTCTCAGGCTCAGGTTGGCCACCCCTGTGTTAGACCTTTTTCTGCTAGATGGAAGAGCCTGTTATCAAAGATTTGTTTCCCATGTTAGTACTTATTGGCCATTATCATGTCAGCCCTTAACCTTCTCTTTGTTAAGCTAAATAAATTGAGCTCTTTGAGTCTATCCTTTAAGGCAGGTTTTCTGATCCTTTGATCAGTCCTGTGACTCTTCTCTGAACCCCCTCCAATTTATCAACATCCTTCTTGAATTGTGGGCACTAGAACTGGACACAGTGTTGTAGGAGAGGTCAAACCAGTGCTGGGGTCAGAGAAGCAATGATCTAGAGGAAGGGGGCTGGGAGTCGGCATTCTTGGGTTCTATACCTGATTCTGAGAGGGGAATGGCATCTGGTGGCTAGACCAGGCGGGCTGGGAGTCAGGACTTACGTAAGAACAGCCACACTGGGTCAGACCAATGGTTCATCTAGCCTAGTGTCCTGTCTCCGACAGTGGCCAGTGCCAGAAACTTCTGAGATTTAGGGACACCTGAAGCATGGGGTTGCGTACCTGACCATCTTGGCCATCGCTGAACCTACCCTCCAGGAACTTATCTCATTCTTTTTTTGGACCCAGTTTTACTCATGGCCTTCATGATATCCCCTGGAAGCACGTTTCACAGGCTAACTGTGCATTGTGTGACGAGTGCTGCCTAGGAAGGTTGTTCTAGGTTCTATACGTAGCTCTGGGAGAGGGGTGGGTCTAGTGAATAGAACATGGGTGGACCAGGACCAGGACTCCTGGGTTCTATCCTTGGCTGTAGAAGGGAGTATATCTGACGGTTAGAGCAAGAAACTGGTCATCTCTGCAACTCAAGTTAAAGAGATCAGATACCATAGTGATGGGCATGGTATAAGAACTGAGGAGAGGAGCCTGGAAAGGGCTCAGGGAGGGAAAGAATTGATGAGTGAGGTGTTGAGGTGGGTAATTTTGACCTCATTGCTCTGGTAGCTGGAAAGCTCAGAGAGGATCTTTGGGTTGCAGGCACCTGGCCTGCAGACCCAACCATCGCTGCCTTCCCAGGGCGATCCCTGCAGCGGGTTGTAGGTTTTTTTCTTCTTCTCTTTGCAATGCACAAGCGTGGCTGTCTTGCGCCCAAGGTTTTCACCATCTCGCATGTGGGTGCAGAGCTGCCTGGTGCGTCTCCAGAGGGTGTGGGCTCTGAGCGCCAGGGCTTGCAACCTTTCACCAGCCTTAAAGTCGCTTTGAACAGAATGTGACCAGGGGAGCAAAATGCAGAGATGTGGCTGGGGGAGGGAGAAGGGAGGGAAGGTGAAGCCGCAGCAGCTTGGTTAAACAAAACACATTTTTAAAAGTGAGACGGAAACAGAGACTAGGGCTCATGGGGTGGGAAAGTGACCCTTAGCTAACCATAGTATTGTCAGCATGTAGTTCCGGGCAGTCTCTCTCTCCTTGGTCACTTTATCTGACTGACTCCCACCTCTGCTGTTCTAACCCCTAGACACCACTCCCTTCCCAAACCTGGAAATGGCACCCAGGAGTCCGGACTTCCAGCCCCCTGTTCTAATTGGACACCCTGCCCTACTATTAGGCTATAAATCCCAGCCTCACCAGCTCTGTTTGATACAAATGTTACAGCAAAACAAATAGACAGGTGGCTGCACACATGTCTGAAAACAGTTCTCTGGTGCCTTGGGCAGCTGCCTCCGTTGTCTGCAGCAGTTTCATACATAAAGGGATTTGATCACTCCTTCTGTTGAGCCTTACCAAGCTTGGCCACCCATTGGCTTCAAGGAGATCTGTGACTGTCTTTGGATCCCATTAGCACTGTCCAGTGTAACGGTGTCAATCACTTCTGGCTCCTGTTAGCCTTGTGGAGCCATCCCGGCTAGGGAGAGCAAGACAGATTCTACTCCAAAGCAAAAGATTTGTTGAACAAGGCCCAGACCCTCAATGGGTCCCTAACGCCCTTTGAGAACCTGGGCCTCAGGACTTGCCTACACTGAGGATTTATTTTGGACTAAGGCAGCGTGTCTCTAGCGATAGCTATTCTGCAGCTGGCCATGTGGACTCTCTTGTTCTGCTTCTGCAGTAGCTTTTCCCAGCCACTTCCCCAGGCAGACAAGCCCTTAACTGCAACCTAGGTGTGAAAATCACTGTGGACAACAGTATGCTAGAGGGGTCACTGAGAGCACAATCTGAAGACAACAGCGCTGCATGGTTTTAAATCACGACGGGATCTGCTCTAGTTCAAGTAGGAATTACTCCGGGGCAGGTCTCTGGCCTGTGTTATACAGGAGGTGAGACAAGATGATCACACTGGGCCCCTCCAGCCTTGGGATCGTGAACCCCAATGATTTGCATTCCTGGCGAAGATGCAGAATAGCCCAGCTTGACTCTCAGATCGCAGGGCTAGTTTATGAGATCAGAAATGGAAGTTGGCCCTGCAAATTGGAGCCATTGAGGCAATAAATGTGGAACCCCTCAAGGGCAGCTTTAGAGTCACTCTGCAAGGCAGGGTTGTGCATTAGCCTTGCAGATTTGAATCTAAAGGGAGGAAATGCACTAAGCAGGAGATCCACTGGCAGTTAGCTTGGCTGCATATCCTGGTCTGTATTACTGGTCAGCTAGTCACACGGGTGACTGAATATGACAGAACCCTCCCCACTCCCTTCCTCCACTACACTGTAGCCTCTGGAGCTGCCTTGCCTCATTGTCTCTCTGCTGAGAGTCAGAACTCCTGGATTCTATTCCTGGCTCTGGAAGGGGAGTGTGGTTTAGTGGCTAAAGCAGAGGTGGTGTCCTGGGAATCAGGACTCCCGGGTTCTACCCCTGGCCCGGGAAGGAAGTGGAGTCTAATGGGTGAGAGCAGGGAGCAGCCTGGGAGTCAGGACTCCTGGGTTCTAGCCCTGGCCCGGGAAGGGAGTATAGTGGTTAAAGCAAGAAATGGGAAAACCCTGCAGCTGTTTTTTAAGCCAAGTTTAGGAAGAGCATGTGCTAATTTGCAGGGCAAAAGTAGCCAAGGCTGGTGGCTCTGTCAGTCACTCCCTGCATGACTGTAAGGAAGACATGTCGCCACTCTGTGCCTCGGTTTCCCCATGAATACAACTGGGGCGTTTGTGACGCTGACTAACAGATTGAAAGGCCATTTTGGAGCCTTGCCGGTAAGGGGTTATTATAAAGAGCCGAGCATTATTCCATTTTGTAATCCCATTGCGTGGCGTGAGTCACCGAGGCGCAGTCTTGGGAGCGCCGGAGCAGCTAAACTAGACAGACGTTTTGCAGCTCACTAGGGCAGCGGTTCGTTTAATTAATAAAAACTGTAGCGCAAGATAAACCCGGGAAGGTGCTGACTTTCCACCGGCACCATTGCTGCAGAGAGAAAACCACATTCGCTCAGGCAGAGGAGCGCATCAGCTTCTCCCCTGAGTCGCAGCCAAACAGTCATGCTGACAATGGAAGCTTGACAGAATTGGATTTCTATATAATTTAGATGGAAAATACTGATGTTTATTTTTAAGCATTTTTTTAGACTTTCATCAATTAATTTTCACGGTTGTGAGAAATTATGGGGAGGTCAGACAATTATCTAATGCCAGTCGACACGGAGATTCAAAAAGTGAAAGCTGTATAGATGGTTAAAACACAAATTTTCACCACCACATGCCAAAATACAGAAAGACAGCAGCCTTAAGTCAACACATAATACCTGCTTTTACTAGTCATTCGCTAGTCATTTGTAAGAAGCTTAATTCAGAAGTCTAAATCACTGGCTTTTGCCTCTAATAAATTCTCAAGCAGCATTTGTCTTACTTTGCCCCTCTGCCAATTTCAGTTATTAGCAATGGAAATATTTTTTGTAGGGTTGTGCGTCTGGTGAAATTGCCATTTACCAACAAAAATCTAATCCTCCCAAGGCTCTGACTGTAAAGAATGTAGAGATTTTCATATCATGCCATGATCCTAGGCACGAAAGGGGGTAGGCCAGGTCTGGATGGGGACAGACCTCTTCTGGCTGTGGTGAATAAAGGGATCTGATGGGCAGTAGGAGGTGCTGGGCTGCTGGAAACCTCACATCCTGCCATCCTGTTTATAGTTAACGCCCAAGACTTGGGCTGTTAACCGCTGTCTTCGCCAGTTTCCAACAAGCCCATTTCCGTCCCACCATTTCCTCCTGTGGTTTCACAGGGAGAGACTACTCTCTACTACTCGTCACTACTTGTGTTGTTGCTGTGCACTCATTGAGAGGTGGCTGCATTTTGGTGACTTCTGCAAAGCATCCTGGGAGCCACTCAGATGACAGGTGCTGTGAAACGATAAGAGCATATGCCTTGTTTTCTCCGGCTGTCACAGGAGGGAGGGAGTTTTGAAGTTCAGCAGCGAAGAGCAAGCACCCAAACTGCAGACCATGGATTTAAAAAATCAACAGGCTAGTCTTTAGAAAGACAGTAAATGTAAAACCCACGCATATGTTACTACATTCATCCGCCTTTCTCCTGTCCTCCACCTCCCCAAAAAATCTGGGTTGATCGTAGGATCTCAGCCAGAACCTGAGCAAGTGAAATTCCTTAGGGGTTAGTGTAGAACTAGATTGGGTAACCCCCTTCTAGCTCATTGCCTTCCAGATGTTCCTGCAATAAGCGGAGCTGGCTCAGCAGCCCCCGCCCTATCCGTGACAGCCCCCAACAAGCTGGAGTTAGCTGAAGCTCGGGGGGCCTGGGCAGACATAGATAGGAGCATGAATAACCAGCAAGTTCGGTCCTGCACATGGGACCACATCCATTTGTGGGATGCTCCAAACACAGGGTTAGGCCTTCGCTGCAGGCCTAGGGCAGGAGAGGGAGGCAACACTTGGCCAAGCGCAAACACCTGGCACAGCTGCAGCAAGGGCATAGGGCTGGTTGAGGAGGTGGGCCCAGTCCTGCCTCCTTTTAGGAGTTGGATTTAGGACAAGGTTAACCAGGTGGGGCTCACACTGGGTACTGTGAACCCTTCCTTCCACTACTGGGGCTTCCACCGGCAGGAGGGATGTTGGGATCCTTGCCCACTTCCCCTAAGCTTCCAGAAGGCGCTGGCTGCCTCTCACATGGTAATTCCCTCCAGACGCTCCCAGCCTGCACCCATATGAGTCACCAGGCTGCCTTGGTGCATCTCTTTCAGGGTGGATTTGATTTAAATCACGAGTCAGGAAAACTTGATTTAATCATAGATTTCTACACAAAAGTGCATTCTTGTTGGTTGTTATAACCTTAATACATATTCTTCACAACTCAGAGCTAGATGTAGGTTTCATTTTTAGAAGGTACACACGATACATTTTTAAGGGACTTATTTTGAAAACTTTAGATTAGTTTTACAGCTATATCAGAAAATGAATGATTGTTTGGCTATTTCATGTACCAAAGGTAATAGAAGCAGATATTTATGAAGTCATTGGGCGGTGAACTATCTCCAGTTCAACAGGTTAATCATTAATATTTGGAGGATTTTCTTGCCATGCTGTATTAGGAGGAGAACATCACCAGACAGACATTTAAATTGTTTTATTTAACTAAAACAACGTTATGTATTCTGGGTTTTTTTCTTCAACAGCAAGAACAAAAAAAGCATATGAATTTTTGAATTTAGTTAAACATTCACGTTTTTTAAAATCAGGTTTGTTTTTGTTAAAATTAGGTTTGTTTTTGTTAAAATTGTTCTTAACTAAAATAGTTTAATTTTTGTTTTTGTGTTTTTAAATATTTCATTTAATAGACTGTGTCAGCCAGGTCAACATGAGAAACTTAAAATATTGGTTTCTGCAGCCAACTCAGTTGTCTTCACCTTTATTTCCTGTTTGTTCATAATCAAAAAGAAAAACAAACTTTCCTGCTTTTTCAGGTCCCAAACGATTTCTCAGTTTGGAATGAATTAGTCCTAAGGAAGAAAATATTCTTTCTACACCAACAGAAGCTACTGCTGTTAAAGTGAGATGATCACTTCAACAGTCTCTGAATCCAAGTGCTTAAGTGACTTACACCAGTTCACTGGTGTGACTTTCTTTAAAACATCATCAGCAAACATTTCTTGAATGGTTCTTATTCCCAAACTGGGCCTCTTTAACGGCCTGCTGCCATTATAGGTTTTCCCCCTTCTAGCGAGAGAATGGTATGGTAGATCTCAAATTAATGAAGGCTACACTCAGAAAGACCTCAAGACTTCTGGAATATGCTGCTCAGTTTCACTTTTGTTTCTATTGCCTGTCCCTCTCTTGCATTTATCTCGACTTCTCCTTGGCCAGATCTATTCCGACCCCAACAATCTTTTATTCATTGAACTTTTTGAAACTTTGCACTTTAAGAGAGAGGTAAGGGATTGACTCCAGTTTTGGGCCCCTCACTTCAAGAAGGATGTGGATAAATTGGAGAGAGTCCAGCGAAGGGCAACCAAAATGATTAGGGGTCTGGAACACATGAGTTATGAGGAGAGGCTGAGGGAGCTGGGATTGTTTAGCCTGCAGAAGAGAAGAATGAGGGGGGATTTGATAGCTGCTTTCAACTACCTGAAAGGGGGTTCCAAAGAGGATGGCTCTAGACTGTTCTCAATGGTAGCAGATGACAGAACGAGGAGTAATGGTCTCAAGCTGCAGTGGGGGAGGTTTAGATTGGATATTAGGAAAAACTTTTTCACTAAGAGGGTGGTGAAACACTGGAATGCGTTACCTAGGGAGGTGGTAGAATCTCCTTCCTTAGAGGTTTTTAAGGTCAGGCTTGACAAAGCCCTGGCTGGGATGATTTAACTGGGAATTGGTCCTGCTTCGAGCAGGGGGTTGGACTAGATGACCTTCTGGGGTCCCTTCCAACCCTGATATTCTATGATTCTATGACTCTGTGTACACAAATTTGCAGAGGAACAATAGGGCTGATGTCTGTTATTTCTCACCTCTATATATTATTTATTTTAAAACAATGTTTGCTGTTAACAAGCATGTTATCTCTGGAG
The DNA here is from genome assembly GCF_965140235.1 of Caretta caretta. Taxonomy (NCBI): domain Eukaryota; kingdom Metazoa; phylum Chordata; order Testudines; family Cheloniidae; genus Caretta; species Caretta caretta. The sequence goes on from NC_134225.1 coordinate 19,284,281, forward strand.
ACACAAATCCAGTTTGAGAACTGTAAAATTAAGCATCTCTGATGGCATCTTCTAGACTGAGCACCGAGTCCCATTAGGTAGATAGAAAGAATAACCTAAATAATCTATACAGAAGCCCCTGGAACCTCATAAGATTGAGTCCCTAATCCATGAACTATTGGAACTCATTTACAAAACTGTTCTTAAACATTACATGAATATATTATCTCATACTATAGAAGTTATAATCCCTGTTCCATAATGAGATATATTTGAGCTATAATGTATCTATCTTTAGATAGTTTTTTTCCTCAAAAAGCATTTTATCAAAAACATACAATTTAAATAAAAAAAATCTGATTTTTTTTTTTAAAAAATCATTGATTTTTATCCACCTGGATTTCTTTGCCTGGTGCTGCTTCCTCTGTACCTTCCCCACCCACTGTGCCCAGCGGGTAGCTGAGTCTTAGGGTGTCCCTACAGCTGGCTACGCCCTGCGAGAGCACAGATCAGCAGGTGACTTAGTGCTGGCACAAACAATAGCAGGAAGGAACGAGATCCTGGTTCCCAGACTCATACCATTCCCTCCCCAAACCCTTCCCATGCTTTCCAGGCCCCTCCCCCACAAACCCTCCCTCTGCCCTTCCCGCCCTCCCACGCCCCCAGTCCTGCCAGTTTCCCCCATGTCCCCCAAACTCTGCCAATGCCTTCCAGCCCCCTCCCGCACAAACCTTCCCTGTGCCCTTCCAGCCCTCCCTCCCGCCAGTCCTGCCAGTTCCCCCCATGTCCCCCGAACTCTGCCAATGCCCTCCCCCACAAACCCTCCCTGTGCCCTTCCAGCCCTCCCCCCCGAGTCCTGCCAGTTCCCCCCATGTCCCCCGAACCCTGCCAATGCCTTCCCGGCCCCCTCCCCCACAAACCCTCCCTGTGCCCTTCTAGCCCTCCCCCCCGACCCCGAGTCCTGCCAGTTCCCCCCAACCCTGCCAATGCCTTCCCGGCCCCCTCCCCCACAAACCCTCCCTGTGCCCTTCCAGCCCTCCCCCCCCCCCAGTCCTGCCAGTTCCCCCCAGATCCCCCAAACCCTGCCAATGCCCTCCCCCACAAACCCTCCCTGTGCCCTTCCAGCCCTCCCCCCCGAGTCCTGCCAGTTCCCCCCATGTCCCCCGAACCCTGCCAATGCCTTCCCCCACAAACCCTCCCTGTGCCCTTCTAGCCCCCCCCCCAGTCCTGCCAGTTCCCCCCAGATCCCCCAAACCCTGCCAATGCCCTCCCCCAAACCCTGCCCAGGCCTTTCCGGCCCACTCGGACCGGCTGCGGGGCCCCCTGGCCAGAGGGACCAGTCACCAGGAAAGCGGCACGATGGGGCCGGGGCCGGGGCCGGGGCCGGGGCCGGGCAGATGCTGGCAGGCAGAGACAAAGGTTATTCCACAGCCACGTGGCTGCGTAGCGGACCCTTCCGTGTTATGGCCTCCGCGCCTTGTGTCTTGATTGGCTCCAGGCGGGCAAAGCTCTGAGGGGATTGGCGCGCCGTTCCGTCATTCCCGTCCACCTAGCTGGCTTCCGATTGGCCGGAGCCTTGTCACGCGCTTCAGTTTCCATGGGGACGCTTGGGGCGGGCTCGCACGCGGAGGGGCGGGACGTGGAGCCCCCCGAGCTCTGATTGTCTGGCTCTCGGCGGCCTGGCTCCTACAATTGGCCGTTCCGACTAGTCAGGCCCCGCCCCCCAGGTGAGAGTGGGGACGAGTCACGTGAGGGGAGCGGGTGCCAGGCGGCGGCGGTAGCAGCGGCGGTTGGAGCGGGAGGAACTATGAAGCACTATGAGGTGAGGAGGCGGCGGCGACCGTAGCCCCAGCCCCGCAACGCTCGAACGCAGGGGCCCCCCTCTGCGGGCCCTCACTCAGCCCGGCGGCGAGAGAACCGGTCCCACAGGCTCCGCCCTGAGAGGCGGTGGGCGCCCACTGCGCATGCGCAAGACCAACCAGGCGGCGCTCGTGCGCACGCGTGGGATGAGTGGGCGGGGGAACATACGCGTAAAGCGCGAAAAATGTGACGGAGAGGTGAGAGTGCGCATGCGCATAACTGATCTCTGGACGAGCAGGCGAAGGGCACATGCGCTCAGTGAATGATGTGGGTGGGAGGGTGAGAGCACGCATGCGCACATGGTGGACAAGGGCCTGGGTGCGCATGAATTGGGTGGATTTATATCGCAAGCAAGGGGGGGGGGCTGCTGGGTAGGGGGGCAGATACCCCCCACCTGCCCGTCCTTCCAGATCTGCCTGCCCTTGACTGTTGCAGGTGCCAGCTCCAGCAGCTTGCATGCACGTGCCCCTCTCTGCACGTCCCTTCCCCCAGCAGGGGCATCCCCAGAGTCACCGGGTCGTGCTGGCTCCACCGCTGCCTGAGCAGCCTCTTTTCATTCACTGCCAGCTAACTCACTAACAAGGCACTTGTCGCCCTCGGAACCATCCTCTGCGTGTGCGGAATTTAGTGCTGGCTTGACAACGCTGGGCGCCTCTGTCCCCTGAGCAGGGGCAGAACTGGCAGCCTCAGCGTACCCCCAGTATCTTCCCTGGCCAGTGTAGAGGAGGATTTGGACTCTGTGGCTGTTTCGGGTCTTGTGGACACGTCAGATGGTAACTCACCATCTCTGTTGGGCTGGATTCCTGCTTATGTTCCCTTGAACCATCCGGTGTCTCAACCCTGTGCCCTACCTCCCCTCCGCCCCCTTCAATTAGAAAGGAAGAGGAGTGGGTTTGTGTAATGATTTCAAGTCCAAGCACTGCTGTGGTCTCTAGAAGGAGATTTCTGCTCATGGGGTTATTTCTGGTGAAATGTGAACAGACTTTTACTGTAATTAGCATGAATGCCAAATATCCTATGGCAGTCTTCATAAAAGGTGGGCATGGCCCATTGGCTTTGATCAAAAATTTCCCCTCCCACGGCCAGAAGTGGTTGCATTTCAGTGGTTCTGGATGAATATAGTATAAGTGCTTTGGGGTGTCTTCCTTCCGAATAAAAGCTGCTTATATGAATGTAAAATGATTTTTGTTCTTTCCTTAATTGTTTGAAAGTTCTGAAGTCCTCTGCTTTCAGAGTGATGTTTTTGGAGTGAGTGTGCAGACTACCCACCAACCTAGAAAACTACTTGAGCCTGTAAAGAGAAGCTGCTGAAATCAGCTTGGACAGCTATGGGGAGAGGAGGTCACAGCAATCCTTGCACCTGTCTTGTAAACAGATATATACCCAGATATGCAGGGCTATTAATATTGGCTGTAAGTACAGCTCTCTCAGCAAGTTCAGCAGTTTGCCAAATGCTTCACTTGGCAAACTGTCCAACCAGAATGTTGAATGCAGGGCATGAAGTAGGGGAAGATTTAATAACTCCACATGTGCTCTTTTGATCTGGGAGGAGAATCTGGAGTGCGACAGACTATCCTGCAAACTGAACATTGTACTCCTGACTCTTCCCACCCTCAAGGACAGATGTGTGTGCGTGGACATGCTCTTCCTGATTCGCTGACAAGGTCAGAACTGGTTATCTTATGCAGGTCGGCTCATGTCAGCTGTGGTCTTAACACCATCTATTTACCTCTATTGAAAATGGCAGCTGAACCTTTTATGGCTATTAATGATCCCTGGCAGTTGTACTAATAAGGATACAGGTAGTTGAAAACTGTAGGCACACCTAGGGGTGAGATGACAACCACCTGGTGAAAATTAAAAGCTACATAAAGAGGTGTAGGATTTGTGCTGCTCCTAGCAGTCTGGGCTGCTAGAGGGGACAAAGGTCTGCACCAGTGTGGACAGTTCTTTCTTTGCTTGTCTTACTGCCTTATCATAGCTCTGTGCCCTTTGGATCACCTCCCTGAGCATAGAAAAGGGAAGAACCATTTGTTCCCCAAAGCCTGGGGTTCAGGGATTTCCCTGACAAGGAGGACTCCCCCAAAAGACAGCTGTATTTGCAGTTCAGAAAACCGGTACCTGTGCATCACATTCTGCTCACCCCAAGGAACTAGTTCAGGAATACTGGCTTGTGTCCTCAGACTTTAGATTGTCTCAGTGGGATTGCCACTAAACACCTTTTTATGTGGCTCCCAACCTATGTTAGTGGGCACCACGGAGCCCGGCAAATATGGAAGGGGGACGTGCAGGGACCTTTGGCACATAGTCTTCCAACGGAAGGATTCCACACCAAGGGAGAAATCGCCTGAGGCACCCTCTCTGTCGCTGTATCTCATGTATTTACAGTGTCAGCCTCTAGTTTCTAAGCCCTGATTTTACTCCCACCACGGAGGAGTTGGGAGAAATCTTGGAAAGGCTGCTTGGATTGGGTGTGGCGTGTGATCTGACTAATCGGACCAGGGCCTCTAAAGATACCGCGGGAGCTCCTCATTGCTCTGCAGCCCTGAAAATGCTTGTCACTGTTCTAGACTAGTGAGTCTTGTTCTCCCTGTCAGTAGGAGTAAGCGACTCTCCCACCTGCATGTTACCGCTAGCAGAACATTCAGTAGGGGAGTGATAATGGAATATGGAGTCTTGTGCTCCTAGGTGGCTGGTTTAAATTCAACCCTGGTTGGTAGTGAGTGAAAAAAATCTTATTTACTGTCTTATTGGCTTTCAGTGACCTGTGTGTGAAACAATTTGTTGGGTTACAGTCCAGTTCCCATGAGTCAGGCATCCATGTCACTGACCCCCATACGGACACTAACTGGTGCCTTAGCTGACAGCCTCAACAGACAGCAATGATTCACAGATTCCGAGGTCTGAAGGGGCCACTGTGATCATCTAGTCTGCTTTCCTGTAGAACACAGGCTAGAGAAAGTCCCCAAAATAATTCAAATCAGCTGCAGAAAACTGACTTCCCTTCTCATCTCAAATAAAGGCTGAGGATATTTCCAGGAGAGGGAAGCTTGCTCAGCCACTCCTGTTCAGGGCACATTTACAGTAGCACTAAACGTGCTTCATTAACAATTTTGTATTTAAAAACCTCAAGGTTCCTTTACTCTTGTTCTTACCGAGCACATGGCTGTGCTGGGAGGATCAGGGAAACCCACAGAAGCCAGTTAGGTAATGAAACCTCTGAAACACCAGCTCAAACTAACGTTTTTGTAAGAGAGGCAAACTTTGAGCTTCCCTGAGAATGTGGAACTTGCAGGGTTATTGTGAGCTCTTTGGATCTTTTAGTTCTGTGTTTGTGCAGCACCTAGTACAATTGGGTCCTGGTCTGGGAGGACTAAGGCTGTGAGGTCCTGCCACAATAGAAATAATGTTCTGTGGCTGCTTGGAGCAGAGGGGATGTGTGGAGAGGGAGAAGAGCTTCCATAATGGTCCATTTGTGAGGACTTGTACTGGGTAGTCAGTAAAACAATCTGTATCGCTGGTTACTGATGAGACTCTTGAAATATATTGAATCTTGCTTCCTTCTTCAGGGTGACACTTTGGCACATCTCATGCTGCCTGTGTATAAATGGCATAAAGGGATCCCCCAGGCTAGCTTAGATTTTGCAATAAGTGTTCTCTCTCTCTCTCTCTCTCCTGTTATTGCTAAGGGTGGAGCAATATGACACAGGCGTGGTAATTGCTCCATAATTAAAGTTGCAGCTGACATTGCATTTTTGGCCTTACCATTAACATCTACCAAGTAACTTACTGTATGAGGTCAATGTGACGTTAAGTATAACTTTTCTACCAGACTGGCAGTGAATGGTTTCCATTTCAGAGTTCAAGAAGTCTTAATGTTTTTGCACCACTTTCTAGCAAAAAGCAGAAGAGACACAATTTGGCTTGCTGGACTCCCTTCAATGAGACCTAGTGACCAAATCAATTGAGTTGATTTAAAATCTACTTTCAGGGGATTAGTAAGCTCTTACTCTTGAGTGTGCAGCTTTCAATAGATCGCTGTTGGCCAACCTTGGTCCAGATCATTCAGTGCCTGCTGGAGAACACTTAAGCTTTTCATTTTCTTAAAATGTCTCTAGCCCTTTTTCGTGCCAAGAGAGCTCAAAATGTAACCTAATTGTTAGGAAGACTTGTAAATGGAAACGAGGTTTTCCCACCCAAAGGCACCCATGATGGGGAGACTTCCCACCTTGGCCAGGTGTGTGTGTGTGTAAAAACTAATGCATCTCCGCTGAATGTCCTGTTTCTTGTACCAGTAGCGTCTTGTTGCTGCTGTGAACCACAGGGAGGGGGTGAGAACTGGGTGTGTGGGGTTGCTTGTTAGGTCTGCAGGAGGGGAGATGGCCCATTGAGCCTTGGGAGGGTTGTTATGCATGCACACTTGAGCTTTAGTTGGCTCTGTAGCCCCCTTGTGAGCCTTTTGATGGGAGACTCCTCTTCATGCTGGATCCTCTGCTAGGTCAGCTGGGCCTATCTCACCTAATCAGTTTGCTGCCATCACAGGCACTTTGGTCTCTCTTGGTCTCCTGAGGACTGAAGTGCTTTGGTCTAATTGAAATCATTGGGCTCAGTATTGCGGTATCTGGGTGAAATGGAATAGCCTGTGCTCTCCAGGTCAGACTGGATGATCTAGTGGTCCCTTCTGGTCTGAAACTATGAAACTCTGCCAGGTCTGTGTTTTATCTTGTGCCTTTAGAAAACAAGCTCTTCAGGACAGGGAGGCTGTCAGTTGGGCACATCAGACCCACGGCACAGTTGGATCTACCTCCAAGGAATTATAGAGGTGAAGCTGCCTGCGTGACTTTACCAGCTAATATTTCCAGTCTTCTGGAGCTAACAATCAATGCATTATCTCCCACTTCTGCATACTAATGTACTGCTGGCTTCACCTCTTTGAGACAGTGTAAAGTAATGGCTGTTGTGGTAAGGCTGTCAAAGTGTATGGGAGTCAAGTAGTGGGGGGGAGGGGCAAGAGGGGGTAATCAGAATGATGTGACTTCCAAGGTTAACGCCTCATGACCAGCTAGAGGCGGAAAGAGGTGTTGTATCAAATCTCATTTGAAAGCTGATGGTCTGTGGATCTCGGCTTGCAAACAACATAAAGCACTTGTTACTAGGCTTGAATGTAGCAATGCATTATAGAGGACCAAAAATTAGGTGGGACAGTACACTTCCAGGAGGACAGCATATCCAGTATATAACATATATACATCTGATGAGCTGTGGTAACAGATACTGACCTCCACGGTCTTTGGAGTCATCAGTTAGACAGCTAAGTTTAAACTCCCCAGCATGCCAAGGTCCAGTGCCTGGGTACTGGGAATCTTGGAGCTTCCCGCAAGGACTTTCTTTGCTGAACAGCCTGGGAATTAAAGTCCTGGATGAATCAGAGTGTGCAAACAACTGTCAAACAGTGTCACTTAAACAACTGATGGCCCCTTAGCCTTTGTATTCCTCGAACAACTCCTCCCCTAAGGCAACGTTCAGGGTACAGCAAGGGTTTTAAAAAATCTTTTAAAGAAAGAAAAACTGTTTAAGATGCCAAATTATTAATTCTGGAATTGGGTGTCTAACTCTACTCCAAATAAAAGAAGCAAAGGGTCTTTCAAACATTGAATCTATTTTTGCTGCTGTGTGAGGGTGTTAAGAGACCAACAGGCAGAATAAAAATCACTGCCCCTATTAGTCAGTTGGGATTCTCTTTTTTGGTATGTGTGGTGTCCTCATCTGCCCAGTTCCCCACTTCTTAGTAGACATGACCTAACTTGTAATATTAAAACCTGACACAGCCCCCTTCAGTGTCTACATCCCAGAGAAACAAAGGGAACACACATTTCCCCTCTCTTCTCTGGTCACCTTGAAGAATGCTCTGGAGGAGGCAATTTTAATCTTTTCTGTGGCTGGAACATAATAGTTCTGGGATTTCTTGATGGAAGTGCTTCTTTGAAGCCTCTCCCCTAGCTGCTCTGCATCCGGCAGCTCCTGCTAATGCTGCTGAAGGATTAACCTGCTTGTGGGTTGCACTGGGATGCAACTTCAAAAGCCAGTGCAATGCCACTGCTCATGGCGAGCCATTGATGAGGCTAGAACTAATGTGGTAAGTGGCCCTAGGAATGCAGTAGAGTGATGAGACATTTCAGGACAAACTCACAACTGGTATTACGTCTCCCAGAAACTTCAACCAGCATCTCTGTCCTATTGTTAGTGTAGCCAGTCAGAAACTCTGCAGATCAGTATGGAATTTGAGATCAGGCACCAGACTGGGAGTCAGGAGACTGGCTTTGCCACTGATACCTTATGTGCCAGTCATTTCACTGTTTCCTTGCCTCCATTTACCCATCTGTTAAATGGGGGTAACAGTACTGACCTTTGTAAAGTGTGCTGCGATCCCAAGATGTAAAGCCCCTCTAAGTGCCAAGTATTAATAGAATTTGGTTGGAGTTTTTGGGGTGGGATTGTCCAAAACTCCTGCTCTAAAAACTAACTCTTAAATTCCCCATTCCTCCTGTATCCAAAATATTGATCAGCTCCTCAGGGAAAGGAGCGATGCACAATGGATGGGATCCCACCTTGGCAAACGCAGGGTTCTGGGTTGATTTGTGATCCCCATGTGCTTCTTGGAAATCTACAAGGAGCAGGGTGCTTGTAAATATCAGTGCCCTGTTCATGGGTGGATATCGGTCTGATGGAGCAGGTGGGCATGGTGCCCACAGCCAAACACGTTTGTTTGGTCTGGCTTACATCTCTTCAGCTGATGCTGTTCTTTAATGCTATTGCCTCACAGCAAATAAAGATCAAGTGACCTCCCTTTCTGTGGTTGCCCTCAGTGCTCTGCTCCTGTCCATGCTTCATCTCTAACCCTCTTGCAGACACTAACAACAAGGAGTCCGGTGGCACCTTAAAGACTAACAGATTTATTTGAGCAAATAAATCTGTTCGTCTTTAAGGTGCCACCAGACTCCTTGTTGTTTTTGTGGATGCAGACACTCGTACTGCTGGCAGAGGAGGAGGGTGCATTGTGAGTAAACCTGCCAGCAGGGGTTTGGTAAACTTCAGGTGCTTGTTCCTAGCAGAGAGGTCTTGAATTGGGCAAATCAAAGGGCCACTCTCTCCATTGTTTTTTTTTTTTAAATAGGTGCTATAAACAGAAAGGTCTTTTCCTTGTTATTACTTCTCCTGGAACAGTTTATTAAATTGCACTTGTCACTATTCTGTTTCCTCTGCATTTCTTGCTGCTCAGACAGCAAAAGTGATTTAAATCAGTTTGTGTTGTTCATACAGTCCTTTTCACCTTCAGGTGGTTAGTAGCCATGGCTGGCTTGCAGACACCACTGGCGACGCGCATTCTTAAAACAGTTGTTTGCGCTTTAAAAGAAAATGTTTCCGTGTGCTTATCATATTTAAATATGATAAGCTTGTTATCATATTTAAAATGTTGGGCCTTGTGTCAATGGCTGTTTCCTAAGTGCTCCAGGCCAGGGGTTGTCTCTCGCTTGTGTCTGTAGAACAGGGGTCTCAAAGTCCCGGCCCGCAGGCCAGCTGCAGCCCGAGAACTTCCCCACTGTGGCCCGTGGCGGGGAGACGCAAGCGCAGCTCCCATTGGCTAGCGGAGAGGGACAGAGATACCATCACTAGTTGCCGGGCAGAGTCAGCCATGACAGGTGAAGAATTGTATAAAGTTGTATGACAGTTTTATTATTTCTAAGAAATTTGAAATAAAAAATACAATATAAACGTTTTCTTTTCTGAACACCACCTTCAGCGATGATATTGGCCCGCTGAGAGGATTTGAGGACTGGCACTCGCCCTAAGGTAAATTGAGTTTGAGACCCCTGCTGTAGAGTGCCTACCACAGTGGGGGTCTTATTCTTGGCTGGTGCTGTCGTACAGATCTCTGCCTTGCCTCTAGTGGTGCTGCTACTCCAGTGATGTGAAGGGACGGTTAGCGTGTAATTACTCCTCAGATCCGGATGAGGGTGTTGGAGTCTCTTTCGCACTAGGGCATTCGTGTGTACGCAAGAGGGTGCTGTTGGCTCTTTGATGCCGAACAGATGTTTTTTGATTTATTCTATTTTCAGTTAGGTCCTATCCTGCCCTGGCTTAGCATGGTATTTAGCAGTAAAAGCCCTCCTGAAACAGGAGCCCAGCTTGATAAGCATTTATATAAACTGTAGAGACGGGCCTGGGTTGTTTTTTTTTAATGTTGCAACTTAATCGTGCTTTTGGCTGTCTGCACCGCTTGGGATCAGCAGCTCCATAGAAAGCAGGATGCGGTTGAAGCTGGGGAGTGGACACAGCTGCCTAATACCAAAATACAGTCACACCTGGATTCTGACATCTTACAAAGCCTCTGAGCACAGTGTCGCCCCAAACACCAGGCCTGCCCCCTATTCCAGGGCCCATCTCTGCTAGCTCAGTCTTGTTCTGGTTTCCATACCCCATGAAGGAGCTGCTGGCTGGTGAAATTGACAACTGACTGGCTGAGCTCATGTGCATATCAGGAATGCATCCTCCCCAAAAGCCTGTTATATGTTAACCTGCTGCTCTCGCCCACATGAGGCCCCCCACTTCTGCAAGTGTCCTTGAGCCAGTCCTCTCCTGTCAGCAGAGTCCAGTTGGTGAGGCAGGCACCCTTTTGTCTTGCCCTGTCATGGTGCCCACTGAAATAATCTTGAGCATCGGTGGTCCAGGTGCTAGCCAAGAACTTTGGAGACCCCGTTTCATTTCCCTGCTCTGCAGCTGACTTTTTGCATGACCTTGGACAAGTCACTTAGTCTCTCTGTGTCTGAGTTCCCCATCTGTATAATGCGGATAATGGCACTGCCCTGCCTCACAGGGGGACTGTGAGGATAAATAAATTGAAGATTGTGAGATCCTTGGGTACCATAGTAACAGGGCCAGATAAGTACATAGATGTCTCCCCACCCCCTGTTTACCATGGATTTCAGGACTCTTTCCACAATCAGTTATGTGATTGCTCAGAAAGACCCTCTTGCTGGAAAATGTCTCTGGCTAAGGCTTGTGCCGGGGTTTCCATTATTGCTGCCCTCTGCAGAGTCATGCTCCCAAGCGAAGCTCCCAAGCTCTGCCAAGACAAACACCTGTTGCTTGCTATAACTGGAGAGCCAGCACAGCTATGAAATAAACCTCATACAGCACAGTATTAAAGAGACGCCACTGCCACGTCACTTCATGCAAAATCAAGCTCTGCTGTCGGTTGCAATAACCGCAGGACAATTTACGGGGTTGGATTAATGATTTATTTGGAGCCAGATATATTTTTTTTAAAAAAAGCCAAGCTTTAGTTCAGGCACCAAAATAAGGGGCCTGGTTTTCAAAAGCACTCGGCACATGGGGCTGGGAGCACGTTGGGTGCTGAACTCTGGCTTGTGGTCCTGTAAACTTTGCACATGATGTTTTGTGCAGCTACAAAGATGCATTGCAAATCTGAGGGCCAAATTCATAGAATCATAGAATATCAGGGTTGGAAGGGACCTCAGGACGTCATCTAGTCCAAACCCCTGCTCAAAGCAGGACTGATCCCCAATTAAATCATCCCAGCCAGGGCTTTGTCAAGACTGACCGTAAAAACTTCTAAGGAAGGAGATTCCACCACCTCCCTAGGTAACGCATTCCAGTGTTTCACCACCCTCCTAGTGAAAAAGTTTTTCCTAATATCCAACCTAAACCTCCCCCACTGCAACTTGAGACCATTACTCCTTGTTCTGTCATCTGCTACCATTGAGAACAGTCTAGAGCCATCCTCTTTGGAACCCCCTTTCAGGTAGTTGAAAGCAGCTATCAAATCCCCCCTCATTCTTCTCTTCTGAAGACTAAACATCCTCAGTTCCCTCAGCCTCTCCTCATAAGTCATGTGTTCCAGTCCCCTAATCATTTTTGTTGCCCTCCGCTGGACTCTTTCCAATTTTTCCACATCCTTCTTGTAGTGTGGGGCCCAAAGCTGGACACAGGACTCCAGATGAGGCCTCACCAGTGTCGAATAGAGGGGAACGATCACATCCCTCCATCTGCTGGCAGTGCCCCTACTTATACATCCCAAAATGCCATTGGCCTTCTTGGCAACAAAGGCACACTGTTGACTCATATCCAGCTTTTCGTCCACTGTAACCCCTAGGTCCTTTTCTGCAGCAATGCTGCCTAGCCATTTGGTCCCTAGTCTGTAGCGGTGCATTGGATTCTTCCGTCCTAAGTGCAGGACTCTGCACTTGTCCTTGTTGAACCTCATCAGATTTCTTTTGGTCCAATCCTCCAATTTGCCTAGGTCCCTCTGTAACCTGTCCCTACCCTCTAGCATATCTACCTCTCCTCCCAGTTTAGTGTCACCTGCAAACTTGCTGAGGGTGCAATCCACACCATCCTCCAGATCATTTATGAAGATATTGAACAAAACCGGCCCCAGGACCGACCCTTGGGGCACTCCACTTGATACCAGCTGCTAACTAGACATGGAGCCATTGATCACTACCCGTTGAGCACGACAATCTAGTCAGCTTTCTTCTATCCACCTTATAGTCCATTCATCCAGCCCATACTACTTTAACTTGCTGGCAAGAATACTGTGGGAGACGGTGTCAAAAGCTTTGCTAAAGTCAAGGAACAACACGTCCACTGCTTTCCCTTCATCCACAGAACCAGTTATCTCGTCATAGAAGGCAATTAGATTAGTCAGGCATGACTTGTCCTTGGTGAATCCATGCCGACTGTTCCTGATCACGTTCCTCTCCTCTAAGTGCTTCAGAATAGATTCCTTAAGGACCTGCTTCATGATTTTTCCAGGGACTGAGGTGAGGCTGACTGGCCTGTAGTTCCCAGGATCCTCCTCCTTCCCTTTTTTAAAGATGGGCACTACATTAGCCTTTTTCCAGTCGTCCGGGACTTCCCCCGATTGCATGAGTTTTCAAAGATAATGGCCAATGGCTCTGCAATCACATCCGCCAACTCCTTTAGCACTCTCGGATGCAACGCATCCGGCCCCATGGATTTGTGCACATCCATCTTTTCTAAATAGTCCCGAACCACTTCTTTCTCCACAGAGGGCTGGTCACCTCCTCCCCATGCTGTGCTGCCCAGTGCAGTAGTCTGGGAGCTGACCTTGTTTGTGAAGACAGAGGCAAAAAAAGCATTGAGAACATTAGCTTTTTCCACTTCCTCTGTCACTAGGTTCCCTCCCTCCTTCAGTAAGGGGCCTACACTTTCCTTGACTTTCTTCTTGTTGCTAACATACCTGAAGAAACCCTTCTTGGTACTCTTAAAATCTCTTGCTAGCTGCAACTCCAGGTGTGATTTGGCCTTCCTGATTTCACTCCTGCATGCCCGAGCAATATTTATATACTCATCCCTGGTCATTTGTCCAATCTTCCACTTCTTGTAAGCTTCTTTTTTGTGTTTAAGATCAGAAAGGATTTCACTGTTCAGCCAAGCTGGTCGCCTGCCATATTTACTATTCTTTCTACACGTCGGGATGGTTTGTCCTTGTAACCTCAATAAGGATTCTTTAAAATACAGCCAGGTCTCCTGGACTCCTTTCCCCCTCATGTTATTCTCCCAGGGGATCTTGCCCATCAGTTCCCTGAGGGAGTCAGTCTGCTTTTCTGAAGTCCAGGGTCCGTATTCTGCTGCTTTCCTTTCTTCCTAGTGTCAGGATCCTGAACTCGATCATCTCGTGGTCACTGCCTTCCAAGTTCCCATCCACTTTTGCTTCCCCTACTAATTCTTCCCGGTTTGTGAGCAGCCGGTCAAGAAGAGCTCTGCCCCTAGTTGGTTCCTCCAGTACTTGCACCAGGAAATTGTCCCCTACATTTTCCAAAAATTTACTGGATTGTCTGTGCACCGCTGTATTGCTCTCCCAGCAGATATCAGGGTGATTGAAGTCTCCCATGAGAACCAGGGCCTGCGATCTAGTAACTTCTGCAAGTTGCTGGAAGAAAGCCTTGTCCACCTCATCCCCCTGGTCCGGTGGTCGATAGCAGACTCCCACCACGACATCACCCTTGTTGCTCACACTCCTAAACTTAATTCAGAGACTCTCAGGTTTTTCTGCAGTTTCATACTTGAGCTCTGAGCAGTCATACTGCTCTCTTACATATAGTGCAACTCCCCCACATTTTCTGCCCTGCTTGTCTTTCCTGAACAGCTTATATCCATCCATGACAGTACTCCAATCATGTGAGTTATCCCACCAAGTCTCTGTTATTCCAATCACATCATAATTCATTGACTTGGCCAGGACTTCCAGTTCTCCCTGCTTGTTTCCCAGGCTTCGTGCATTTGTGTATAACCCGCTGATCGCCCCTCTTTCTCAGTATGAGGCAGGAGCCCTCCCCTCTCATGCACTACTGCTCGTGCTTCCTCCTGGTATCCCACTTCCCCACTTAACTCAGGGCTTTGGTCTCCTTCCCCCGGTGAACCTAGTTTAAAGCCCTGCTTTCTTAATCTGGGGTAACTGCTGGAGATGATGGAGTTGCTCCAGATTTTGCAGGGTGTAAAATGAGAGGAGAATCTGGCTTTAAAAAATAAGAACTCAAGACCGTACAGGACAGGACTTTAGAGGAAAGGAGTCTGGTCTTAAGGAGGAGACTGAGTGACAATGATTGTGAAATGTTCAGGGAGGTTTGAAAGGCTACAAAAGCAGAAAGTTCAGTAATAATGGGTGACTTCAACTAGCCTCATATTGACTGGGTAAATGTCCCCTTAAAGTGTGATATAGAGAACATTTCTAGACAGCATAAATGACTGCTTCCTGGAGCAGCTGGTCCTGGAAACCCACAAGGGGAGAGGTAATTCTTGATTTAGTCTTAAGTGGATCACAGGATCTGGTCCAAGAGGTAACTATATCTGAACTGCTTGGTAATAGTGACCATAAAGTGGTTAAATCTAACATCCTTGTAGGGGGGATAATACCAAAAAATCCCACTACAGTAATGTTTAACTTTAAAAAGGGGAACTACACAAAAACGAGGACACTTAGAAATTAAAAGGAGCTACCACAAGGGTTAAATGCCTGCAAGCAGTATGGGACTACTTAAAAACACCATAATAGAGGCTCAGACTAACTGTATACCCCAAATCACAAAAGACTAAGAGGACCAAAAAAAATGCCATCATGGCTAAACAGCAGAATACTGAAGGCTGTTAGAGGCTATGGGTATGTCTAACTGCAATTAAAAACCCCCAGCTGGTTCATGCCAACTGACTCAGGCTCACGGGGTTTGGGCTAAGGGGCTGTTTAATTGCAGAGTAGATGTTCAGGCTCTGGCTGGAGCTTCAGTTCTAGGCCCCTGCAAAGTGGGAGAGTCCCAGAGCTCTGGGCAGCTTGAGCCCAAAAGTCTACACCACAAACAGCTCCATGAGCCCGAGTCAGCTGGCATGGGCCAGCTGTGGGTGTCTAACTGCAGTGTAGACATACCCAAAAAGACACCTTTTAAAACTTGGAACGCAGATCCTGGTGAGGATAATAGGAAGGAGCACAAACTCCAGCAGGGTATGTGTAAAAGTATAATAAGACTGGAAGAAATAATTTGAGAAGCAACTTGCTAAAGATGCAAAAACTGACAGTAAGATTTTTTTTTTTTAAGAAACAGAAGCCTGCCAAAAAAGCAGTAGGGCCACTAGATGACCAAGGTTTTAAAGCAGCATTCAGGGAATACAAGGTCATTGCAGTGAAGCTAAATGAATTCTTTGCATCGGTCTTCACTACAGAGAATGTAGGGGAGATCTCCTCATCAGAGCTCTCCTTTTTGGGCAACAAATCTGAAGTGCTGTCCCCGCACTGATGAGTCAATAGCAGAGGTTTTAGAACAAATTGATAAACAGTAATAAAAGTTACCAGGACCTGATGGTATTCACCCAAGAGTTCTGAAGGAACTCAAATACAGAATTGCGAACTATTAACTGTAATATGTAACCTATCACTGAAACACGCCTCTGTACCAAATGACTGGAAGGTAGCTAATGTAAGGCTGATTTTTAAGAAGGGCTCAAAAGGTGATCCTGATAATTACAGGCCTGTAAACCTAACTTCAGTCCCTGGCTAATTGGCTGAAACTATAGTAAACAACAGAATTATCAGACGCATAGATGAACACGATTTGTTGGGGGAAGAGTCAACACAGCTTTTGTAAAGGGAAGTCGTGACTCACCTGTCTATTAGAATTCTTTGAGGAAGTCAACAAGCACGTGGATAAGGCAGATCCAGGGTATATAATGTACTTGGATTTTAAGAAAGCCTTTGACAAAGTGCCTCTCCAAAGGCTCTTAAGGAAACTAAGTAGTCATGGGATAAGAGGGAAGGTCCTCTCATGGATCAGCAATTGGTTAAAAGACAGGAAATGAAGGGTAGAAATAAATGGGTCCGTTTTCATAATGGAAAGAGGTTAAGGAACTGTACTGGGGCCCGTGCTGGTCAACATATTCATTAATGATCTGGAAAAGGCAGTGAATAGTGAAGAGGCAAAGTTTGCACATGATACAAAGTTATTCAAGACAGTTAAGTCCAAAGTTGAGTGCGAAGAGTTACAAAGGGATTTCACACAATTGGGTGACTGGGCAACAACAAAATAGCAGATGAAATTCAACACTGATAAGTGAAAAATAATCCCAACAATGCGATTCCCACCCACAATCAGTGGAAAAACACTCATATCATCATGGAGTCTAGTACCAGGTAGCTTGGTCACATGGCCCTGCAGCCATAACTCGGAGGCTGTTTGCAGCTTCCCAGGAAGGTGGGAGATTAGCGTCTTCAAAGACGTATTGTTTGCCCTAATGGCCCTTCCCAACAGGATAGGATAATCATATTCAGTAAATCATAACTTTTCCAGTGATCTCTCATGTGGTCCATCTTGCATAGAACACATCTTAGTTATGCCATAATCCTATCATAACAATATCTCTATGAAGAATATGGGGGCATAGTGTCACAGTAAGAGCTCTTGAAAATCTGGCCCTGCAATAATGCTTTTAAAGCTCTTTGCAACCATTAATTAATTAAACTTCAACCCTTTGAGCTAGGTCAGTATCACCACCTCCATTTTATGAGGGAGAAGTTGAGGCGCGGAGAGGGGAAAGGACTTGATCGATGTCAAAGCTGGGAGTAGAACCCAGCAGTCTTGACCCCCCCCCACTCCTGTACTTTAGCCCCAGGCTCATCCCTTCCATGTGCCCCAGGCATCTATCTGCCTAACCATCAGAAGACAGGACACTGGGCTAGATGCAGCATTGGCCTGACCCAGCAGGGCTGTTCTTGTATCTTCTTTTATAAAGATAATTCCAGCACAAGTCTTTTCTGTATCGGGTCTTTTCTCACACACCTTCCTCACTCCACTGGCTGATGATTCTACTGCTCTATGCTGCTTTTGCCCTCTAAAAATATCTTTATTTTCTCCTGTTCTAATGGACAATTTTTCAGAACTAACGTGGATGTCTATAGCTCTTGCTCCTTCTACCCTGTTGCTATTTCAAACGCACCCACAGGGGATGGGAAAATAACTCTCACTGCCAATATATGTCTGGGACAAGTGCCATCCACCTGCCAAGATATAGATCACTGCAAGTGTCCAAACACCTCCATCATGCTGTAAGTCTGACCCCTTGATCCGATTCCAAGTACCAAGTTTGTACAGGCTGTGTGTGTGAAACGTGGGCCAGATTCTGCTGTCACTTATACGGGTGTAAATCTAGTGTAATCCTGCTAGCTCCAGTGGATTTGCCATGATGTAACGGAGATCATCGTTGCTTTCCACATGTGGGCTGAGCACTGAGGGAGGAGAAGCAAACTTGAGTCGGAGTGAAACACGCTATCATGGGCCCTGAGCGAATGGAACGCAGAACTGTGCTGCACGTTACACCTAACAAGGTGGAGCATTTTACGGGGCTATGTCTGCCTTGGTTGAGAAGTTCCAGGAGCGTCCGATGGCCAGGCACAGACTGAGGCTGTTTATGTTCCCAATTAGCAGGAGTTAAGGGATAAAGTTCCCACATTCCAGTGCTGTATGTGGTTACCCTTGAAGGGGGGAAGGAGTGGAGTCTGCCCCAGAAGAG
This sequence comes from Caretta caretta, assembly GCF_965140235.1. Lineage (NCBI taxonomy): Eukaryota > Metazoa > Chordata > Testudines > Cheloniidae > Caretta > Caretta caretta. The sequence goes on from NC_134225.1 coordinate 19,302,218, forward strand.
GTCTCCAGTCTCTGAGTTCACCCTGTACAGAGGGAGGGGCCCCTGCTGCAGCAGCTCTCTGCCTTGTGGGCTGTGACTGGCTCTCCCAGACAAGGATTTTTGGTGTGTCTCTCTTCACTGCTTTCTGCTCCATGCCCTTTGGAGCTTGTGGATTTTGCAATGCGCCTCCCATTGGCATTAGCAAAGGCTAGGAGGAAAGGGCTGAAGTCTAGTGGCCCTTCCTTTGGTGCTTTGAAGGCTGCAGAGCCCACTGTTTGCTGGCACCAGGCCTGTACTAACAAGGCCATGTTGTAGGATCTTTCTTATAAACAGCTCTGCTACTTTCACCTGCCAGCCTGGCACCATTCTTCTGATGAGTAGCTTAACTGTGATCTGCATGTGGGGATGGTTTTGGGAAGGAGTTGGGCTCATGCCTTTGTTTGCTTCTTTGAAAGTTCATCTAAAAGTTATTTTTTCCCCACTTAGTTCACCCCCTCCTCTAAAAATATCATGACTATCTAGCCTTCTCATCCTGTCTTATGCTACAGTCCTCATGGAGGTCCAGAGAGCTAACCTGGGAGCTTTCTCAGCCCTTAATAGAACAGGTTGGGGTTTTGGATGAAGGTGCCAAACAGTTACCAAAGAACGTTCCTTCCCACTGTTTGTTAGGCTTTCATGTTAAATTGCTGTTGTGCAAAACCAAAATTTTCAGTGGTCTGAATGCAAATCACTTCTTAGTGCTCAGGTTTCACGTCCTTTGTGCTTGTGATGTAGTCCTCTTACAAGTTCTCTATCCATTGGGTCTTCCAGGAAAAGCTGGTAGATTAGACCCAAACTTCTATTGTTAATTTATCACCCCAATTTTTTCCTTTTAAAGAAGCCGTGTACCCCCCCAGTCCCCACTTTTCTATCCTCCTTTGCTGTAATGTACAGGATTCACTGTCTTCTACAACTTTTGTTCTCTCCCCTCATTTGATCTGATCTTTCTGGGGTCCCTGCTAGTGGGGGAAGATATTTGGGTTTGCACCCCCTCATTCAGCCTTCAGAGTTCTCCCCGTCTCTGCTCTTCAGTTTGGAGTGTGGTCTTTGTAGCCTCTTAAAACCAGATTCGTACGGGACAGGTGCAACCGGTGGTAAAATGAATTGAATCGTGGAAGGATCTGTGCAAGGGAGGCTTTGGCATTAGAGGCTAGGGAATTGGGCATTGCATGACTCCACTGCTATCCAGGAACCTAGAGAAGGCTGACTGTGGTGTAAGTCCCTTTTAGGGTACTGGCCTCTGAACAATTCAAGGACCACTGTGACTGCTTCTGGAGGGGCGCCTTGACCAGCCCCTCTTGCTGCCAGGAGGGGTGTCCTGAGTGATGGTGCTTCCAAGATGGGGAGAGCTAGACTCCTCTAGGAAGCTCCAGTGGGGATCTGGCCACCACTTAATTTACCAAGAAGTGTCTTCTGAACCAAGCACTTTATACAGATTGGTCATAGCTTCTCTAGTTGGTTCTCGCTGCTAAGGTCTGCTCGCTGCTAAGGTCTGCTCGCTGCTACAGCTAGTGAGGTATCTTCTGAGTGGTCATTGTCACAGCACTAAAGCAACAGTGGCTGTCTGTGTCTGTCTCTCCTCATTAGAACGTCCTTTCTGGTACCTGTCAAGGATGTCCTAGAAACAGCAGCTCTGCAGGTGCTCTGCAGTCAGCCTGCCAAAGCAGGCCTAACCCAGTGCTGGGTTTCCCATGGGTGGGGCCCCTTCCATTTTCGGTCGCCAGTTCAGTGGAACTGCCTCTGGGACCCTCTGCTCTAACAGATCAGGGTAAATGAGGCTTTTAGAGATGCAGCTTCCTGATGGCCAGACAGCCCCATGCAGGAGCACTGAGTGCACAACACACTCCCTAGCCTAAGGGGACATGGAGTGCTAAAGGGGGCTAGGATGAAGCTGTGTTTCAGGTGGGAGAATCTCCTGCCCTATGGTAGCTGTGCTGTGCACTGACAACCACTAGCTGCTGACGTTGCAATCCTCCAGCAGAAGAGTTCCTTCATTGTCCAGCCGTTGGTGCCCCACAAAAGGAATGCTGCTCCTTTAGGAGAACTTCCCCTGTGCGGATGAGACTGTCCCTATATTAAAGCCCCCACATGCACTGACCATGAGATCCAGTCCATATCCCAGAGATGGCTCGTGCTTCTTACAGGAATATGATCAGCTCATCTCCTCATTCAGTGTTAACTAGAAGAGAACCTGGTAAATGGGGAAATAGAACTCCATCCCCATCCCGGCTGTCTCCTGGGCCTTGTCTCCACTCTGGGGAATAGCCCCAGTTCAGCAATTGGTGTCACTGACCGTTAAGCACAGACAAGAGCGTGCTGAGCTCTGCATCTGGTTCTGAGACTACACATGGATTCTGGGTTCTGCTCCCAGCATGCACGGAGCCGCAGCTGCTTGACGCTTTACCACGTGCTATGCCCTCCACTTCTGGTCAGCTCTTCCCCTAATAAACATGGGTGAGGCAGCCCACAGCTTCCTGGGGGCTTTGGCTCTCTGCCCCGCAGTACGCACTGTTCCAGACACTGTATGCCGAGCCTAAGATCCCCCTGCAACCAGTGTCCGTGAGAAAGGCCTCTCCCCAACCATCCCTGGATTCTGTCCTTCCCTAAGAAACTCCTTCTCTGGGTCCTGGGAGGATTAGTATTCAACATATTGAGCATGCTGGGTGGGCCCAGTAGCCAATCTCTCTCAGAAGCCCGCATACCAGACGCTCCCTTCTAAAGCATGTGCCGGTTCTGCTGTCTCCATCCTGGGGAGCAGCAGTGTTTCCAGTGGTTAGAGCCAGGGGGTGGAAGTTGGCAGATCTGGGTTCTGTTTGTGGCCCCACCCTGACGGATTGTGAAACCTCGGGTATATCATTTTGGGCCTCAGTTTCCCCCTCTGTGAAATGAGGATAATGATACTGACCCACCTTTGAGATTCTCAGATGAAAAGTGCTGCCTATGTGAAAATTCCTGTCTTCACTTGTGGGGCAGCTGGCTGCTCCCCAGACACCTGTTTGTCCTTCCTAGTCACCAGCCTGGACTTTGGAGTCTGAGTCAGTGTCAGCCATTGCTGGAAAACCACAGTCCATCTGTACAGTAATGGCATGTGCCATTTACACCAGAACACCTTCCCCCTACCCCCGCCTATGGTCTCTTAAATAATTACAGCAAGCAGAGTTTTAGGCCCTGGGCTCACGATGTGTCTGATTATTGGCAAGGTCATAATTACTTGTGTCCCTCTGGTGTTAAGAGGCCAAAGCAGATGGCTTGATTTCAGATGGTGCATGCTGCTTTCTAATTCGCTCCAAGCGAGCTCTGTGACTGGGAATCTCTAGGGAGAAGTTGTGCAAGAGGAGAAATAATTACATGTGCCCAATTGATCCTGTTTGCAACCTTTTAGCTCAGGGGTTCTCAAGTTGGGGGTCGGGATCCCTCGGGGGGTCGGAAGGTTCTTACACAGGGGGTCACGAGCTGTCAGCCTCCACCCCAAACCCTGCTTTGCCTCCAGCATTTATAATGGTGTTAAATATATAAAAAGGCATTTTTAATTGATGGGGGATTCGCACTCAGAGCCTTGCTATGTGAAAGGGGTCACTAGTAAAAAAGTTTGAGAATCACTGTTTAGCCCATCTCATTGCCAGGGATATGTACCCTGCACATACGCCTGTGGCTTTCTACCACATGCTGTTGTTTCTGTTGGGAACAGGTTAGACCTGTTTTGAGGTTCTTGCAAGGAACCTCAGGCAGTTAGTCCAGACTCAGGGTAAACTTTCTCAGTACCCAGATTGGTGAGTCCAGTCTGTGCAGCAGAGCCCAGCCTGACTGTTTTACAGTTAGCAGCTTTTTCTCTGTAGCAGGGAGTTGTTTTGTTTAGCAGGGATGTCCCTTACCTTTCTGTGACCAGTGGGCTGCTCCACCGTCCCTCCGCTTTGCTCTTGAAATGAGCATGCTTTCTGTCTCCAGCTCCGTCTACAGTGGAGAGCCTCTTCTTTCCCATGGGGATCCCATAGGCGGCCTGCAGGGTCATGGTGGCTTGAGATCGATTTCTCTGATTCCAACCACTTGCTGATTCAAGCTCTCTTGATCTGTGGCTCTGCCCGACCCCCTTCTGGTGTACTAAGTCCCCCAGTCTGTCCCTCATGTCCAGAGTTGGCTGTTTGTATTTTCAGATGTTGACTGCCTCAGCAGTATCTCTCCTGCTGCTACCCCTGCATGAGATTCTTGTTGTTTCCAGGGTTTAGAGGCATATGATAAACTGCCCTAGCCTCTAGAGCACAGCTTCTATTAATACACCTGCTTGGACTCAGTCCTTCCGATCTGCTGAGAGTGCAGAACACGCTGTCCCTGCCCCCTGCAAGCAGCCATGGGCTGCATCCTTCCAGAGCGATGGGTCTCATGAAACCATCAGGAAGGAGAGAGGCTTTCTTCCCTTCTGTTTGTGGATGTGGCTAGGAAGGGGGCTTTGAGGGTGAGTGCTGGGGGGGGGGGGGGGAAGGGAAGGAAAGGATGAGTTACAGACAAACACATTTGCTGACGTGCACCTCTGTGCCGTTTTGATCTGATTTTTTGGTAGTGTTCCCCTTGAATTTAAAGCCTTTCCAATCCATGCATCAGGGTCCCTTGAAGCACAGACTTGTGTGTGTTATCTTTGAGACAATGAGTTGTTCATATGTTGGGGAGCTTCTGGGTGCCTCTGACACAGTCCCTGACCCTTTCTCTCCCAGCTTGTCTGGGGGCAGTTTTCAGGAATCCACAAGCTCAGGAATTTGTCACCTTCTCCACCGCTTCAATGCAAAGCGAAAATAATCCCAAGTGTCCCTGGGGAGTGCAGCAGGAAATGGCACTCTCTGCCTTCTGAATTCTGCAGATACCCAGAACTCCCCGACAGCTGGGAGAGGGCTAACTGAACGCCCCCGTGGCTGTGAATTTTGAACTGTTTAATAATAATTAATGGTTCAGAATGGCAATGAGTAGAAGCAGCAGGAGGAGAGAAACTGCTAGTTTTTTTTTATTCTGTAATCTTTGCATGGGCATTTAAGGCTTGTTTTTTTCTGAGGCGCTAAGCACCTGCAAGTCTGGCTGAAGTCAGTGGGAGCTGAGGCAGATTCAGAACGACTGCAAATCAGGCCCTAAAACCTTTACAGCCAGTAAATTGGCTTATTCTTATTTGTGTTTATAGTAACACCTAGAGGCTCCAGCTGAGATCAGGGCCCCATTGTGCTAAACCATGTACAGACACTGAGGCCAGGTCTACACTATGAACTTATATCAGAATAACTGTGTCACTCAAAAATCCACACCCCTGAGCAATGTAGTTATACCGACCAAACCCATGTTAATGGGAGGGCTTCTCCCGTTGACCTAGCTACTGCTTCTCATGGAGCTCGATTTAACTATGACAGGAGACGCTCTCTCAGTGGCATGGTGGCATCTCCGCTGAAGCGCTACAGTGGCTGAGCTGCACTGGTACAGCGCTTTAAGTGTAGACCTGCCCATAATAAGACACCTCCTCTTCCCAGATAATCTATAAACCAGGCAGACAGAGGGATGGAAAACAGAGGCACAGAGATTGGAAGCGACTGCCCCATGGTTACGGAGCAGGTTGGTGACAGAGCAAGGAGTAGAACCCAGGTCTCCTGAGGCCAGTCCTAGATGGCTGACTTCATCCAGGTGAGAATCAATAACATGACCTCTGCTCTGGGTTTCCTCCTGCACTCATGGCTGATGATGCCTTTTTTGGTTCAAGGCTGTTGGAAATCCTTCCTGCAGTTACCAAAGGTAGAAGCTCCTGTAGTAACCCCTTGCTGTGTTCCAAGGAGACCGGCTTAGGTTTCCCCTATTCATCTCTTTCCACCATGTGCACTGAGTTTGTTGTGGGTAGGAATATGCCATAGTACCGAGGGTCAGACTTCTTTTCACAGAGTATGAGCCCGTGCAGCTTCTATTGGCTGCACCTCTGAAAACTAGACCTGTAATTCTTAGGGACAAACTTCACTATGTTGTAATTTCGTGATCCCCAGGTTGGTTTCAGGGTCTCCAAGGGGGGAGAGGAAGAGCTATATCTTCATTATTTAAAATACGTAACTAGTGCTGTGTCTTCTCCACATTTGAGATCCCTGCCACCTCCTTAAGCCCCTAAGAGATGATCTGCACACATAGGTGACGACTTTTGCTGGTGCTGGTGGGTGCTCGACTCCCCTCTACTTCCGGGCCCTGCCCCGACTCTACTCCTGCTCCACACCCATTCCAATACCTTCCCCAAAGTCTCTGCCCCTTCCCCCAATCCCCACCCCGGCCCCGCCTCTTTCTCACCACCTCCCCTGAGTGAGCTGCATTCCCGCTCCGCCCCCCTCCCTCCCGGAGCTTGTTATGCCGCGAAACAGCTGTTGTGTGGCGGCAAGTGCTGGGAGGTAGGCGGAGAAGCGGGGATGCGGCGCGCTCAGGGGAGGAGGCGGAGGTGAGGTGAGGAGGGGAGCTTGGCTGCCGGTGGGTGCAGAGCACCCACTAATTTTTCACCGTGGGTGCTCCAGCCCTGGAGCACCCACGGAGTCGGTGCCTTTGACTGCAAGTTTCCAGCTACTCCAACAGAATGATTGAAACTTAATGGCTGGACATCACTCAAGATCTGAAAGGTCCATCCCATCCTGGACCCAAGTTTCCATGCTGCGTGCTCTGAACTCAAAACCAGGCCTTCGGCAGCTCCTTTTAAAAATGCAGTGTTAATTCAAGTGTAAACCGCCCACAGACTTCTCACTCTTCTGTGCAAGCCAGTTCTAACTTTTAGCTAGTTCTCAGAAGTTTGCCTAATTGCCTGGGGAGAGAGTGGGACATGTTTCATATGGTAACGGCATTTAGTTTTTGCTCTCCGCAGTGCAGTCCCTGTTCTATTGCTCACAGACTGTGTGTTGCAATATTGTAGACATCCATGCTCCTAGCAGGCAAGCCTCAGACTGGCTAATTGATGCACAATGTCAAATCCCGCACTCTTAAGAGTAAGAAACAAATACTACTTCTTTTGGGGAAAAATCCCTAACCAGGCTTAGCTTTAGGAAAATGCCTTTCTGCTTAAGCCAAGGGTCAGCATCACCTGTGTTAGCAGCACCAGAGCCCTAGTGGAGATGGTTTGTCAGCTGGTTTGGGTGTGATAAGCATAATCTCTTCTAACCCTCCTCAGAGGAGATCTAAGATGCCTAGTGATGAAATGCCAGTGGGAGCCCATCTCTGCAACAGTGGCATTGCTGTAATATTTCCCTGGTGGAGTTGAGGCTCTAATCTGTCAGTACAAAGCTTCCAATGCTTCTGATTTGTTGAAGGGGGGGGGGTGCATTAAGAACAGGTGGGGAGAGAATAGGGAAATCGGGAGAATGCAGTTAAAGTGAAAAAATATACTGCATTTAAAATGCAGTGAGAAGAATGAGCCAGAGGTCCTTCCAGCAGAAGATCTTTCCAAATCCAGGGCCAAGCTTGTCATGTGTGCACCTTGGAATTCAGGAATTGCTGGACTGGAACAGACCTGGAGTCCATCTAGTCCTGGGTCACGTCTCTGAAGTTGGCCAGTGCTAGCTGCTTCAGAAGGCATAATGTGTCTATACTATACCTACTGTAATGCCATTTCCTGGTGACGGGGATGGAGATGTCTGTGAATGCAATGAGCAGCTTTTGCCTTCAAGCGGGAGGTTTTAGGCTAGCCACTGTAATTTCAGAGGCAACTCTTATAAATGCCTAGCCCTGTATTTTAAACCTGCTGGCCCCTTTGTCTCAATTATATCCTGCAGCAGAGAGTTCCACAGATGAATTATGCATGCTATTTTTTTAAGTAGCAGAGGGAAATCCATCCGTCTAACGGGTTGATACAAACGAAACCATTACTGAGCACCATAAGGGAGATGACTGTTTAGTTCATATCTGTATAGTACTTAGCACAATAGATCCTCCTTTCTAATTGGGCCCTCTATGTATTGCTATAATACTGACAAATCGATCTCACAGGAATGCAAACTCTTGCTGATGTGAGATTAGCACCTGGTCGGCTCCTGGGTGCTTGTGGGTACTTCAGGACAGAGACACTTTCACCAGGCTGGGTATGTTGTAGCCTGCAGTGGCCCATTTAATAACTGCAAAGTCTGAAAGCAACTAACAAATCCAGGCGAATGCTGGGCGGTGTTTATCCTCTGGGGTGTTGGCAGTGCCTTTAAAAAGCCCCTGGTAGAAGCTGCTTGCTTGTGAGAAGCTAGGCTCTGTTTTATATTTAGCTGGATACGGTAGTGATTCACCTCCCTGTGCTATCAGGTTACACCTCCGAATCAGCCTGCAGAACAGATCTCTGGTCTCCGGGCTGGGTCCCGTTCATGGGCTGGCCCCTGGAATCCTCCCAGAGCAAGGGGAGATCTTACTGAGCCTTGGAGAAGCAGCTCCCTCAGGAATCCACTGACTGGGACAGCCAGAGCAAAGCTGCAGTGTTGAGTCCCTGGCTCCACTCGCTCCCTGGGGTTTGCTTGGAAAAGTTGTGGAGAGGCATGGACACGAACGTGGTGCCCCTGGAGGGGGGCCAGCCCCTCCTGATGGGTCTGAACGGCATCGGGCTCAAGCGTCACCCCAAGGCCAAGAAATCTAAAAAGGCTGTTCTTTTCTTTGAGGTGGAGATCCTGGATGCCAAGACCAGGGACAAGCTGTGCTTCCTGGATAAGGTAGGCCTGTGCCCTGGGGGCTGGGAGAGGGGTGGCTGCTGTGGTTATTGTAAAGATGCCTCCTGGACCCTGAGTCATTTCTCAGTGGGGATTATCCCTTCCAGAGTGAAGCATGCTCTCCCCTCCCTTAAAGCCATTCTGAAGCTCCCAGGTTCAGGGACCCTCCTTTGCCTCCCAGCTACAGCCCCAAGACATGTGGTCATGAGCGATGGGTGCCAGAGGATGACACTGTGCAGCCAGGTCTCAGCCTTGGGCTTCTGAGCAGCCGGGCTTGGCCACCTTGTCCCAGCAGAAGGAAAAGCCTTTGGTGCACCAAGGCCCTTGTCTTTATCCCCTTACGTGCCTTGAGAGGTGCGTGCTGCCTCTGTTCAGGGCTGGGAGCCCCACTGCCTCGCTGAGCGGGGCCTGGGGTTTTCGGTGTGTTCAGAGTGAGCGAGCATGGGTAGGGACAGCCTTTCAAACAGCGGTTGCTGTGTGGGAGTGGAGGAGTCAGGGCTCTGACCGTGAGGGACACAGCCGGTTTGAGCCTTTTGCAGGCTGGCAGTCGTTACGCACCTTGGTTGAGTTTGCAGAGTCTGGGCCCAGTGCCTAGCAGACAGGCACCCACATCCCAGAGAGCTGCCAGTGGGAGTGGCCCTCACTGGCAGCCTCAGCAGAGAGGGGTAGGGGATGTTGGCATAGGAACAAGTGCCACTGTGCGTGCTGCCCAGACTGCGAGTACACACAGGCCTTCAGGCTGTAAATCCAGCATCTTTCGTCAGCCTTAACAAAATACTCCCATCGGGTGCAGGCTCAGACGGAGGGAGCCCCAGCCATGTGGCTCTGGCACCTTGGCCACATCTGGGGCTGAATTCTCATTCTGAAGAAAAGTAAATACGCTCCTGGCCTGCCTGACTTTGCATGCATTTCAGGCCTGACCTGTTTACACACATGTGGGTTAATTTGCACTGAGCTGGCAGTGTGTGTTGTGGGTTTTCTTAGAAAGAAAACAAAACACAAACTCTCGGTTTCTGTAGTTTAACAAGTGCCTGCAGTCTGAGGTGCTTGGTGGAGTTACAGTGGCTACAGGGAATGTAGCCTAGCCTCATGCAGTCTGGCCGTTTGTGCTGATTCCACCTGCAATGTGTCATCTTGTAACCACTTTATCAAATGAGATGGGGAGCCAGCGGGATCTGATGGCTAGAACCTGGGAGGGAGACTGGGGTTCTAACCCCAGCTCTGCCGAAGACTTGCTGTGTGATTTGGGGCTAGTCCCTTCCCCACTGTGTGCCTCAGTATCCCCCCATAAAATGGGGATAATGCTACTCACTCGCCTTCATAAAGTACCTTGGTCTGTGCAAAAGTGGAGACCGGTTCCTCGGAGCCAGGAAGCGCCTTCCTTTTTGGTTTGTACAGCACCTAGCACAATGGGGGCCTTGCTCCTGATTATAGCCCCTGGATGCTGGTGCAGCATGGACAGCAGTAACGATGACAGGCACACGTGTTTAACGGGTTAGCCACGGGACCAGTCTCCCAGGGAAGGGGTGGATTCTCTGTCTCTTGGTGCCTTTGAGACAGGCTGCCTTTTGGATGATGCTTTAGCCAGACAAGTTACTGGGCTCAGTGCAGGGTGACTGACTGCCGTTCTGTGGCCTGTTGTAGGCAGGTCCGATGAGAGGCTCTAATGGTACCTTCTGATCTTGACACTACGAATGAATCTATGATCCTGTGGCCTTTTGTTGGGCCACCTGCCAGGCGCGTGGAGTCTCCTCTCCAGCCCAGCTACTGGAAAGAGGTGACTGGCTTTGCGGTCAGTACAGGGGGCTGGGTCTGTGAGAAACTCCTCTACCTGAGAACTGCCGCCTCACTCAGCATCCCTAGGAAGGAGGCCCAAAGGTTGCGTCCACTGCACTTGTGCTGCTGTTCCCTTCCCAGCCTGTGGACGCCCAGACGATCTGCAGCAGCCGAGGTGTAAATACCTCTTCTGCCCCATCACCAGATGCAGAGAGGCTGTAGTGTTTAACTAAACATACCAGAGCTGCCCAAACCTTACTGCCGTTCCTGTGTGTCCTTCATAGTAGTTGGTGCCAGCTGCCCAGCATCAGAGACCAGCTCTCCCAGATCCTATGAGACCCACTTCTGTTTCCCCCTCTGCAGCCTGTTCTGAGCTGTTCCTTTTCCCTCTGGAGACCAATCTTTCTGTCCTGCCACTGCAGATCTTCTCTGTTTCTGCCACCCACCTAGCTGCTTCCCATTTCAAGCCCCACTTCTCTGCCAGCACCCATCAATCACTTGTGCTTGCCCTTACCAAGCTGAATCCCAAAGCAGGGAGCAGCCTTGTCCATGCCCCCAAATCCTAGCTGAATTGACTGGCTGCCAGAGCATCAGCAAAGGTTTGGAGTTCCCCGGGGCTGTCCCGTGACACCTGCAGGGTTGCACTGACAGCCCCTGCTGGGAGACAGGTTTTCCCCTGCCTCAGGGAGGGAAGGGCCTTGGTCAGAAAAAGAGCCACGCTGCTGCCCGAGCTGACTGAATCTGTCACCATGATGGGGTGTCTCCCGGTTGCTGGCTGCCATCTGGGGATCACCAGACACTGCCAGCACCACGAGCCTGTGACTCCGTTAGCGTTGCCGCTTTGAAGCGAGCTTCCCCTCATGCTTTGCAGCATCTCCTGTGCTCAAGCAAAGGAGAGATTAGTTCATGAGCTCGAGCGTTGTCCTTCCAAAGCAATTTGCTGTGAAGTGTCTATGGGGGAGTGGGCGTTATATTTAGCAGTTTTCATCCATAGATCTCCAAGCGCTTTACAAAGGAAGGTCAGGAGCATCACCCCCATTTTACACATGGGGAAACTGAGGCACAGAGCAGGGAAGTGACCCACCCAAGGTCACTCAGCAGGCCAGTGTCAGAATCAGGAGTTGAATGCACAGATGAGCATTCAACTAGCATTCAATCCAGTCTAGTGCTCTATCCAGTAGACAGCACTGCCTCTCTTGATGTCAGGAAAGATTCCCCATAAACTCAGCAGGCTTTGAAGTGCAGCAGTACTGAGGTCAGCAACTGTGCACAAGGCACCATAGGGCCCCCAGGCCAACTCTCTCCAGGCCCAGTCCTGTGGGCAAACTGGCGTTGGTGGTTTAACTTTGTGTCTGAGCGGGTCTGAGGCCCCTCTCTGAATAAACCCGGTGTGAGTTGTAAATCCATTCAGATTGGCAAGGAAGAAATGGGAAAACGAAATATAGAGATGTGATTAAAATAATCCTGCAATGGGAGTGATCAGAACTTCTTTGTGTGCTTTGTGCCCAAGAGGCTACCAGGGGCATCAGCAGTAAGGCCTGAATCTCTTCCCTCTGCTGAGCTCTGGGCTGGGCGGGTGGCCCCTGGGACTTCACTGCTCCCTTTGCAGGTCACCCACCAAAGCCAAGAAGCGCGGAGTTTCAGACCTCGTTCTGTCAGGCCTACATATGTGGCAATGCAGCAGGGATCAAAAGTCCATGATCTCCTGTAGGCCACCATACCTTGCAGAGGCGCAGTGATTGGGATCCCAAATGTGGCTTTTTGTGGGTCCTCTAAAGTGCAGTCTTAAAAGGCGCCCTGCAAAGGAAATGGGCAGGGCCCCTTTTCTCTGCTGCTTTTAATGAAAGGGTGTCTCTATTCGGTTGAATTATAGGTTAAATATTCAGATCTCATCCACCCTGGGTGACTTTGGCTTACGGGGGTGTCTGTGGGCATTGTGACAACCCAAGTGCCAAGGAAGTGAAATCTGCTTAACGGAGAGGGGAATTAAAGCGTAGACTATTTAAAACTCTTTGGTTTTGTGGATACCTCTTCAACAGAGTCATTTGGGAGAAAAAAAATCCCTTCTTCAAAGATTCAGCAGCCCTGGTTTTTAAGATTAATTGATATTAGAATATTAGATTATTTAGTCTGACCCCTTGTATAACACAGGCCAGGGCATGTCGTCCAGCTCTCTTCATATTGAGCTCAATCAATTTGTATTTGACTAAAGCATCTTTCAGAAGGGCCTTCAGTTCTGATCCGAAGCCATCAAGAGATGGACCATCCACCACTCCCCTTGGGAGTTTGTTCCAATGCCCCCCCAGTATTTAAAGTAAAATGGTGCCTCCTTTCTACTGTGAGTTTGTCTGGCTTCAGTTTCCAGCTGTGGGTTCTTGTTCTGTCTCACGCCGCTTGCTGGTCAGCTAGCTGGGACCTGCCGCAAAAGCAGACTTGCCTCACCTCATATTTAATTTTTTTTAAAAAGGGCAGAAAATTTGTTTAGACGAACCAATAAAACGTCTCCATTTCAGAGCATTTCTGTCCCTCCTAGAGAAGCGAAAAAGGGCACAACCCTCGTGCTTTCCCTTTAACCCGTCAGATACTGCCACCTTCTGAACTGTCAGGCTGCTGGGGAAGGTGGGGGTCTCCCCGTATTACTGTTTTCACTTGGCATGAGGGTGCCCTGGGTGTGACCCTGGCTGTACAGTTTGCAGGGGTGTCTTTCCATCTTTTGCAAAGGAACCTCATGGTTCCCAGCATCTCTGTGAGCAGCACAGACTTGAAGCAGCCCGGCACTGGAAACTGAGATGGGGAGGACGGCATCTGAAACTTTCTCCAGCCCGCCCTGGACTTTCCACAGGGCACTGTGAAGTAGCAATCGTGATCCAGCAGCAACATCCTGATGCTGTGGAGGCAGCAGACCAGTGAAGCCATCAGCCGCCTCCAGAGAGAGAACTCCAAGCAGGTCCCTGCCAGCAATAATTATCAGCCCCCCTGTGAGGAGCTGATCTCCATGTTACAGTGGAAGAACTGAGGAGGAGGTGGCACAATGAATCAGTGGTAGAGCTAGAGAAAGAACCCAGGAGTCCTGATGCCCTCCCAGTCTACTGCTCTCTAATCACTAGCTAACCTTGCCCTCAAAGGAACTGAGGAGTAAATCTTAGCGTGATTTAAAAGGGAGGCTCTGCTCTGAAAATTGGCTGTAAAAATGGCCTTTCTGTACTGCACAGCTCTGTTCCCTGTGTGTGTATCAGACGGAGTCAGAGTTCCTGCCAAAAATAAGTTCTGGCTGCTTCTTGCTCCTCTTACCCCTGAAGAGTCAACGCAGCTGCGGGAAAGGCAGCCGAAGTCTGTGCCTTGTGCATCATCACCAGAACTGTTCCAATCATTCACGCCTGGACAAACTGCTAATGCGTTGGCATGGGTGTTGCTGAGGGCAGTCGTAATGAATACTAGTGATGCATGAGAAGGAAAGAACCAGCTTGATTCTCTGATCCCAGGAGGCGGGGTCTAAAGCCATCTTGTGTTGTGAGCCTGTTGGACCTGGAGTCGCTGAGAGATGGTGGCTGTGTGGCTGCATGGGACCATCTTACAGAGTCCCTTTTCAAAGCAGAACTGCCCTTTCAGGCCCTTCAGGTGTGGGTGTCAATCTCCTACTGACCTCAATGGCGGTCCTGCCCACAGAACTAGGGCAGGAGATAGACTTATAGCAGAGCACTCTGCCCAGGATTGGTATGGAGATAGGCTCGGTCCCCTAGCCAGTGCCCCATTTACTTTTTTTCTTTTCTTTTTTGCACTGTGCCATGTGATTGAAAAGGCTTTAAGGAACCCATGAGCTCCCACAGCACATTCTGCCTTGCACTGAATGTGGCTTTATTTTACTTGTCCTGATTGTTGTGTGCACCCTTTGTCTGGATACACAGAAGACAATCTCAGGGAGGCCGTGTGGCCTAGGTACAAAGGACAGGGCACTGCCACCATTTCACTTTGTACCTGCTTCCCCTCCCTGTGTCTCAGTGTCCCACTCTGTGAACAGTGGCTGCTGGCACTGTCCTGCCCAGCTCCCAAGGGTGCTGCGAGGAGGATTGACTAATCCCTGGTTGCAGACGGGGTGCGCCGCAGACGTGCTAAGCGGCCTCGTCCATATGAGGAGGATCTCTAACGCTTAGTCACTTTGCTGACTTGTAAATTTCATTAGCCTGGCTGAGTCTAATCCCACATTAAACTTTCAGCCAGGCTGGGCTCTTGCCATTGTCGCAGGATGTAAACCCCTGGCCCATGCTCTGGAGTACTCGCAACACACAGTCCTGCGAGGAGGGCCAGAAAGACTCCTCCTGTGCCCACAACGAAATGCACAAGTCCAGTTCTGCTCTGAGCAGCTTCTGTTTGTTTGGGTTCCTTTGACTTACGCTGGCTGGCTGGAGAGCTTTCTCAGGCGGGAGCCTGGTCTCCCCACTGTGGAAGTGGCTGTCAGCTGCTGTAGACACCCTACACCAGCACCTGCTTGGATTAGCTGGGTTTGCAGTGGCCACAACCTCCTTAAATGTAAGTGTCTGGTCCTGCGGTGATTCACAGAACACCCTTTAGCCAGGCACAGTCTGCATTTTGGGATCCGCCCAGGGAGGACACTGGGACTGAAGGTGGGAGGGGTCCTAGGGGAACAGAAGGTTCCCAGGAGCTGTGTGTGAAAGCTGTCACTCTCAGTGAGAGAAACGGGAGGAACCAGCGCGAGGAGCAGCAGAGTGCTGATCTGTGACCAGCTTCACCCAGCTGCTGACATGCTGTGTACACAGTAATACTCAGCACAGCCTCGCATCAGACCCATTGGGGAGCAGGGCGTGGACTCCATGCCTGCCAGGATCAGGCCCAGAACTAGCGTGGGAGAACAACCCTTCCCTTTGAAACCATTTTCCTAACTCGGCGTCTTGCAAACCCTGACAGCAGCTGTGCTTCGACCTTTGTACAAGGACTATCAGAGCAATGGCCCAGTTAGTCCGGTATCTCAGCTGCTTCAGAGAATGGAGCAGAAAACACCCCAGTGGAATTACTTGCCCTTGAAAGAGGTTCCTTCCTGAGCCCTGTGAGTTGGTGCTGACTGCTATTAGATGTGTTACGATAGCAGCGAGAGGCCTGCTGTATTAATTTAGATGGAATAAAGGGGCCCAAAGAGTCAAAGGTGTTGACATGATCTGTCATTGTCCAGCATTAAACAATGTTAAACAAGGGATGGGGTTTGGCAGAGACTTCAGCCTGCATAGTACCATGGCAAACATGCCATTATCAATCCTTTTAACGTGGTATTAAAGATAGAGAAAAGAGGGAAAAACAGTTAAAGCATTTAAAATGTAAAGTAGTAAGCTAGGCTTTCATTTCAGCAGCGTCCCTTGTTCCCTTCCTCTTTAGTGGGATAGAGTTTTTAGAAGGAAAAACCCTCTTGTCAGACTAGATGGTATCAAAATGGTGATAACTGCCCTTTTGGGGGGAAAAGAGAAGAAGTGAGTTAAGAATGAGCTGGAGCTGTTGATAAAGCCTGATCTCATTTCCTTGACACCAAAACAAGACCAACACACAAAAGGGGAGAGAAAAGAACAGCAAAGATAGAAAATGCAGCTTCGGTCTCTGGGGTTGGCTCTCACTTGCCGTGTCACTGCTGGAGAAACACGGGCCCAGCAGATGGTCTGATTAGCCACTCTAAGACCTGGCAAACTTGTACCAGCATTGGGCAGTTATGGTGATGGGCATTGTGTTTAGTTGTCTCTCTCTGGTCACAGACTCATAGTTGTGTTGCAAAATAAGCAATTGTGGCCAGCTAAGCCAGACTCTTATTAGATAGAAGGCAAAAGAAGTGAGAGAGGAAAGAGAAGAAATAAGGTGGGGAGGGGGGACAAAGGGTCACATCCCAAGTGGTATTTGGGATTCAGCCAGAGCTGGTGGAGTTGGCGATGTCGTCTGGCTCCCGCTCTCTGGCGTGGTCTAGTAAGGTTCAGAGTCCTGGGAAACGGTGCAGGTGGCAGCTCACTCAATAGCCAATTTTTTCTCCCCAAAATCTTATTTTTGAGGACCCCAAGGTAAATGGTGGGTGGAATAGCCCAGCCCCTCGTTATTTTGTCCACCGGTTAGACTTGATTCGTTCACTGAATTCTGGTCCCCCTCTTTTTGTGTTTCCCAGGCATGATCTTAATGGTCCTTGCATTACCTTGAGAGGCCTTTTTGTTTGGATAACTCAGTGTGTCTCTTTTTTTTGCACCTTTTCCCATCAGCATACATTGTTATAGGTTATTTGACATCTTATGAACTTACGCTGCCTTTTAGAGAGGAGCTCCCAGTTAGGGTACGCTTGTAGGCCCAGTTATTACAACAGGCCCCAGCTGAGATCAGGGCCCCATTGTGCTGCGTGCTGCACAAACACAGAGGGAGAGACAATCCCTGCCCCAAAGAGCTTCCAGTCTAAGTAAACAAGATAGGTTGGGTGAGGAGGAAACGAGCACAGAGAGGGTAAGTGACTGCCCAAGGTCACATGGCATGTCAGTAGCAGAGCTGGGAGTAGAACCCAGGTGGCCTGCGTTCCTACCCTGTTCACTAGCTCGTGCTGCCTGTACCACGCTGCAGCTGGAGGAGAGTTTGTGTATCTGTTTTCTATTTACAGAAGCCCAAAGCATCAGGGCACCTCCCAGCCACCTCCCTGGGGAACAGTTTGCCTGGCTGCTGCCACTGGAATCCCTCTAAGGTTTTATTGCTTGCTTTGGTCTGGAGGCCAGGTCAAGCTCCTTCCGGCTTGTGCACCATGGTCCAAACTGTTAACCGCATTCCGACCGCGGAATCTCTATTCCTGGGGCAGCGCGTGGCCCATGGAGAGCCTGGCTCGACCTTCGAAGCTTGCTGGGCATTTGTGGCACTGGCAGCAAAGAGAAAACTATGAAACAGCCCGTTGTATTGGCAAGCTCCAAAGGCAAACACAGGGACTCCAGTGCTGCGCTGTCTCTTTGATCAGAGCCCTGAGGGTCGAGCAGAACCTTGGCAGAGTTCACTGAGTCTCTTCCCAGACCCCGGGTATAAGGTTATGGGGCCTGGGAAGTCTGTAGCCAAGCTCCTGCTGATGTCCGTGGCAGCGGATCAGACCCGCACTCTGTGCCCCTAGGACTGTGGTCACTTCTGTCTGCTTCTCTGCAGGTGGAGCCCAATGCCACGATCGCCGAAATCAAGAACCTCTTCACCAAGTCTCGTACGTATGGAGTGAGCTTGCTTGTGTCGGCCCTGCACCCCCACTTCATCAGACTCCCCCCCCCCCCCCCTCCCCCGGTCACTGCCCCCGTGGGACTGTCCCCACCAAACACGAGTGCTGAGTGCCCTGCAACGTTGGGCCTTTGCACCTGAGCTGCCTGTGCAATGGGCATATGGAGGGGGCCCTTTCTTGAGGCAGCTGAGCACAGACAGACATTGTGGCTCTCCTGACCTTGCTCCTAGCTGGTGCTGTCTAGTGTCATCCCGTTGGGCCCAGGCCTGGCCTGAGCGGCGGTGGAACAGGCTGTGCTGTATGCCCCATGAGCTCAGGAAGGTATCAAGTATTCGGAGTGGTAAGGGGGAGCGTAAGAAAAAACAGTTTCCCACGGGAAGCCGCCACTTCTCCTGAAAAATTTTGTTCAGTCAAAAATCCAATTTTCCGCCAACAGCCAGTTTATGATGGCAGACTTTGACCAGCTTCCAAGTGGGTGGTGAGAAACCTCTGCAGCTTGCGGTGTTCGTTGTGCGCCCGTCACCACAGCATCTAGGCCCTGAGATCGCTGAGTGAAATTCCTCCTGTGCAGCGGGCCAGCACAAAGTGTAGGCAATGCTTGTGTCCCACAGGAGTCCTCAAAATGGGGCATAGCAGGCGCCTGGGCCTTGTACTGGCTGGGGGGGCATCACCCTGACATTTCAGTGCTTGGGCAATGGGCTTGGCGACCCATCAACAGCAGGAGCCACCAAGGCAGGAGCCAGCCTGTTGCCTTCTGCCCTTAGCAAGGTGCCTGAAGGCCCAGCTCAGCCTCGTGAGTCTCTGTGTGGGTGGACTTATCTCCATAACAGCAGCGTGGTTTGGTGCCGATCAGTTGGCAGAGTCAGGGATTTGGAGCCACAGGGGTGATGCCATTGTCTCTGCTTTTCTCTCCGCAGATCCCCAGTGGTACCCAGCCCGACAGTCCCTCCGCCTTGACCCCAGTAAGTTAGAGCGCCATGTGGGTTCTGACCGCTCTCGCCGTGTCTGTTCCCAGGCACACCTCTCTGCTGCTGCTCATCGTGCGCCCCATGGGTGGGGAAAGGGCCTGAGGGGAACACGAGCCACAGGGGCCTGTGGGGCAGGTGCTGACGCTGTTCCAAAGGGTGAGAGATCTGATCGACCACCAAAGGACTAGGGCTCTAGGAAGACCCAGACTTCTGGGGAAGGGCCCCGTGGGCTTCCCAGCTTGTATGCAGGGGAGCGTGAACATCCAGGATGAGAGTGCTCTGCCCAGCAGCAGGGGCTTTGGTCCATTCTCCACATGGCTTTTCATGGGGGTGTCGCTGTGCTGCAGCAAACAGGAGAGCAAGGCCGTGTTTCAGGGGGCTGGGATCACTCAGGCACGTTGCCACGGAACTGATGCCAGGGTAACATGTTGCATCGGCGTCCCGGTTGGACCCTCTCCGCCCATTGTCCTCTCTGAGTCTCCGCTCTCCTTCCAGAGGGGAAGTCCCTGAAGGATGAGGACGTGCTACAGAACCTGCCGGTGGGCACCACAGCCACGCTGTACTTCCGGGACCTGGGTGCGCAGATCAGCTGGGTGACGGTGAGCAGTGACACGGGTCTGCCTGAGAGAGCCCCGCTGCCCATAGACACCCCCCTGTGCTCACAGCGTGCTCTGCCTTTCAGGTCTTCCTCACCGAGTATGCTGGGCCCCTGCTTATCTACCTGCTCTTCTACTTCCGAGTGCCCTTCATCTACGGCCCCAAGTATGACTTCACCTCCAGCAAGCACTCGGTCGTGCAGTGAGTACCGGCCAGGGGCCCGTCACTGCGTCTGCTTAGCCTGCGCTGGTGCTGTGCCCTGGGATCTGGGCCTTCTCCTGAGCTGTTGGGGGCAGAGACCCTGTAGAAAACCTGAGTCCTAGGAAAACAAACAGATGGGACGTGCATCCCACTCCTGGAGGGGCCGTGCCTCCCAGGCCAGGCCTGCAGCCCCTGGATTGGCCTCCTCTCTAGAGTGGGATGAGTGGGGAAGAGAAAATCTCACCCCTACAGGGATGCAGTGCCCGTGAGATTCCCTGCCGGCCTCTTCAGGCAGTCTGGGATCTGGCCATCATTGCAGCCACTGGATATTCAGCCCATGGACAGGCCTTGGAGAGGGACTAGGGACTGGCAAGTGCTCTGAGCTGTTGCACTGGAAACTCAGTTGATCCCTGGCAGGAGGGAACAGTTTAGGACCCTCAGAGCATCTTGTGGCTCATCAAGGGTGGTCTGCTTTAGGCTCCAGCACGGCCCCTGTCCAGTCGTGCTGGGGAGGAGCCTTCAGGGGATCTGGCAGGTGCTCTCTGGTGGGACGCAGGGGACTTGCCAGCTCAGAACAATTCCGTAGGGGGGAACGTACCCCCAGCCCGTATCTCAGTGGCACTGGTACCCACTAGCACCCTTGTGCCTCCCTTCCAGCCTGGCCTGCATCTGCCACTCGTTCCACTACATCAAGCGCCTGCTGGAGACCCTCTTTGTCCATCGGTTCTCCCACGGGACGATGCCCTTGCGTAACATCTTCAAGGTGAGCGGGGTGGAGGGGTGGGGCAGGGGAAGTGAAGTGAGGGAAGTGCAGGGCCTGCCAGCCAGGGGACTAGGGCAGCAGTTGCCTGGGGGATCCCTTTGACTCGTCTCGTTAGTGGAGCCTGTATTAAAAGAGCATTTCCTGATTTGTCTCTAGAACTGCACCTACTACTGGGGCTTTGCGGCCTGGATGGCGTATTACATCAACCACCCGCTGTACACCCCGCCAAGTAAGTGACCCCTCGCCGCTGCCTTGCCTCTCTCTGTGCCCTAGAGGGCGCTATGCGATTCCAGCCCTTCTCTCTGACAGACCGATCGCCTCAGGGGCTGTCCTTCCTTTTCCGCTGCCTTGCTCAGCCCCCCCAGTTCCATGAGAGGTGTGCGGGTATCCCACAATGCACAGCGGCTGCCGCACAGCACTGTTTCCCACAAGGCAGTGTGTCTGCGTGGCATGTGAAAACACTGGGATCCTACCCACCATGCTATTGCTGATACAACCGTGAGGTCACAAGGCGCTCGCACAAGCAGCCGAGTGTGACCACATGCTGCAGAGATAGTTGTGTTAGCAGCACTGTGCCGGCAGACCTGTCCCTAGCACACCTTCTTAGCGTAGCCAAGGTCTTAGAGACATTGGGCAAGTCCAGGCTTCAGGCTAGTCTGGCTTGTGTCTCTGCAGGACTTAGTGGTGGCTCGGAGGTGTGGGTTGGGAGCACTATCAGCCCTGAATGGAGGGACCTGCATTGCTAACACAGGGGTTTTCTCCCAAATGTGCTAATTAAATAGTTGTGCGTTACAGCAAACAAAGCCCAAGCCAGGATAAATGGCTGGTAGCTGAACTCAGCCTGGAAATAGGGTGCAAACATTTAACAAGGAGGGTAACTATCCCTTGGAACGACTCGCTCACTGGAACGTGGAGACTTCAAATCTTGGACGAGTTTCTCAAAGCTCTGCTTTAGCTCGGACACAAGTTCTGGACCAGGTGTTGGTGCAGGGGGCAGGGTTTCTGGCCTGGGTTAGGCAGGGGTCAGTCTGAATGGGCAGAACAGTTCCTCCTGGCCCTGAAATCCGATGTCAGTTTTAAACAAATGGGTGAAAAATTGCTTCCCTATCAGTCTCGTTTCCTTGGCATCTCTAGTCGTAAACTGCCTAGCTCCCCAGCTGTCCCCAGAGCCCCCCCCGGTGATCAGACCTGATTTGCTAGTGTAAAAAACAAGCAGCAGCCAGTGTTTTGTTTAATTAAAGGCCTTTTGTCCCTTCCTGCATCGTAAAGGGTTAAAAACCCACATGAACAAGCCCAAACTCTCCTCTTTGCATGTCATGTTCCATTGAACTTTCCTTCACTCCTGCAGCAGCCCGTGACCTCGATTCCTTCTCTTCATCTCCATGCACTGATGAGTGTGCGGTCCAGATGTTTCCCTGCCCCCCCCCCCGGCATCTTGTACCATAACCCCTGCCCAGCGACTTCACCCCCCTTTGCTCGCTCAGGTCCATTACTCTAGCTGGCTCTGACCCTGGAAGAAGAGGGCCCCCTGGGACTGCACTGCCCTCACCCTTAGAGAGGAGGGGTGAACAGGGAAGGTCACCGTGCTGCCCGGCTCTGGATGTGCACCGGGCCTAGGGGTGTTAATCTGGTATCTTTCATGGGCACTTAACAGATCCACCCTTGCTATGAATTTTTGTTTCTTTCCGAGCCATTATTGCAGTAGGGCTATGTGCTCCTCCTGCTGACCATGTGCTAGCATGTTCCCTACGCAGACGCCAGGCTCTGACCCTGTAAACTCACCCCTGGCGCCCCGTGATGTGAGTGCTCTTCTCCCTCTCCCCCCCCCCCCCCCCCCCGTGCCAGGCTGACCTCTGCCCTTCCTCTCCCCCACAGCCTACGGAGACAAGCAGGTGAAGCTGGCGCTCATTATATTCCTGGTAAGAGCCACCGGCCGTGGCGGGGAGGGAAGGAGGCTGCTCAGCTGGGCTTGGGCAGAAGTACCAAGGGGGGTACTCCCAGGGTGTGCTAAGGTGTGTGGGGGGGAATGAGGGTGCCAGAGTGTGGGGCTGGGGAGAGGGAGGGATGAGGGTGCCAGGAGGATGGGTGGTGGGTGGCACAGCTCTGTGCTGCCACTGTGAGAATGCTGCCAGACCAATGCCCTTCCAGGCCCATGCCCCTCTGAGCTGATGGGGGATGCTGCCACTGCAAGGGGGGTTGAACCCCCAGGCCAGGGAGAGGAAAGGGGGTTGCTGAGACCCAGGGCACTGATCGCTCCTCTGCTTTTCCCCCCCCCAGTTCTGCCAGCTGGGGAACTTCTCCATTCACATTGCTCTGCGGAACCTGCGGCCGGCGGGTGAGTGGGGGTGGGGCCCCGCTGGCCCTCCCAGGGCCTCAGTCGCTCAGGGGTGACGGGGCAAGGATGGTCAGTCCGAGGGCAGCCTGAGGGTGGGGGTGGGGCCTGCTTGTATCCCTGGCTGAGGTATGGGGATTGGGAGCGCACTCTGGGTCCAGGGCGTAGTCTGAGTGAAAATCCATCCCCCCATGCCCCTGGCTCCCGTTCACAGAGGGTTCTCATCCTTGCTCTCTGTCCTCCCAGCTCCCCGGGGTCTTGCTGAACGTTTAATGTAAGAAACACAGGAGAAAACCCCCTGTCTTCCTCAGGCCCCCTATAAACATCCTCAGAGACAGAGACGGGCAGCGATAGACAAGTTTCTCTCTAAACCCCCACGGCTTTCCTGGGTTGCGGAGGACACCTGCCCTCCCAGTGCAGACGCCTCCATCTGGACGCTGGTGGCTCCAGTGACTGGTTCATAGCAGTGTCTGAACAGCCTGGCTGGCAGATCCTCGATCTCCAGGCACAAGCACCGTGGAGGCCTCAGCCCCTCTGGGCAGGACATGGCACCCTGACCGGGATGTGGCTGTCCCAGATCTGTGTAGTCCCAGCAGCCGGGGAGGGGGTGGGGGAACTCTCTGAGTCCTGGCCAGCCTGGCACACTGCCTCTTTACTGCCCCATCAGCCCCATGTGTCCGATGGTCACCCCGATGGTGCCCAGTGCAGCAGAGCAGGGATGGGGGAACATGCCATTGCCTCGGGCTCCAGTGGGCTGCAGGAAGCACTGGCCTGTGTGTGACTGGAGATCTGACACCCGATCCCGAGGTCCTGCAGCAGCATCTTCCTGGAGAACGGTCTGACAGGGCTGTCTTCCCAGTGCCTGCATGTTCCCCCAGAAAGCTGATGCCACTCCCTGGGAGGTGGGGCGGGGGGGGTCACTGTTCATGTGAAATAAATCCATGCTGGATTTCTGCTTCTCTCCCTCCCAGGCTCCAAGACCAGGAAGATCCCATACCCCACTAAGAATCCCTTCACGTGGCTCTTCTTGCTAGTGTCATGTCCTAATTATACCTATGAGGTGAGCATCTCTCCCCCCCCCGTCCCCCTGCCTGCAGCGAACTGGCAGGCTCCCTGAGCTGAGGGCTGCCTGGCACTAGCCGCCCCCCCCCCCCCCCCCCCCGACCCACAGATCTTGTTTCTGGTCTCATTGGAAGCATCTCCATGAGCTGCAGCTCCCTCCCTGAGACAGGTGGCTAGAAAATGACCTTCTACCTGCCTCCTGCTTGCTGTTAATTAATAACAAGCTTGTGTCACTGTTCACCCCAGAAATGCAACTGTCTGGGGTGGAACGCAGCAGTGGCTTAACAGCCACACAGCTGAGCACATTAGGGAGAATGCCCTTGTCTAACTGAAACTACAGGGGGAATTCAGAAGGTGGTAGGACTTGAATTTGGCCAGATAACCGGGAGTTAACAGCCCTGCTTCTGGGAAAAGTGCCAGTGATCAGCAATAGCTGGGACCTCGCTTTCACTCGACACAGCACCCCTAGTGCTACGCTAGGACATTGGGGTCGGCCCTGACTGAGAAGGGAGAGCGCCTCCTACTCAACTTCACACCCCACTCCCTGTCAGACAGCCCCCCCAGTGCCACACCGGGGTCAGCCCTGACTGAGAAGGGAGAATGCCCCCCGGCTGAGCTCTCGACTCTGCTCCCTGCAGGACAGCGCCCCCGTGTGCTGTACTGGAGTCAGCCCTGACTGAGAGAGCAGAGCACCCCCTGCTGAACTCCCCACGCCACTGCCTGCAGGACAGCGCCCCTATTAAATCAGCAGCAGCCATTAGCATGCACCTGTGCTCTGCCTGGCCCAGCCCTGCATAGCTCCTGGAGCTGATGAGGCGAAATGGCCGCAAATGCCCAGCCTGGCACCACCAGCAAAGCCTCGGTCCTGAAGCCAGCTCCAACTTGGCAGTGTTGGTGATGCTCACAAGGGGTTTGGGTGTTCAGGGGCTGTACCTCCAGCCAACTCTAGGCTCCCAGGCCCTGGCAGAGCTGGGTTCGGGGGGGCTGAATTTGACCATCATGACTCCTAAAGTTGGGCATGAGTCAGTTCTCCAGGCACCACCCTCCATGGCTCTGCTTCCTGAGAGCTCGTCCCTTTGCTGGAGTGCCACTCACCTGCCAGGAAGGGATCTTTCTCTGCCCAGGCTGGCAGCCGCCTTGCATGTGCCCAGCCACCCCTTCCTCCAACTCAACTGCTGCCAGGGCTGGGGACTCCCCATTGCTGGGGAGACCAGGTCCCCCTGCTGCCCTGATCTCAGCTTGGGGAGTGCCCTGCCCTCTCCTGATCCCTGGTGTAGGTGAGGGGGTGAAATTCCCCTTGCCAGTCCCATCATCCCCAGCACCCTTATTCCTGCCCTAGCTTCTCCCTCCCCATAGGGGGCACAGGGTGGGGGAAGGATTTCCCCTGAGAACTGGCCCCTTTGACTATACTTCCAGCCCCTGGGCATTAGGTCACCCCTCCAGGCGGGCACCCGCACCCCCAGTGCTGGACAGCCCCTCCCCAGGAGGGTCTGAGATTGCTGCTGCCATTTGAGTCCATGTAAAGGAGGGCGCAGCAGACTCTGCACAGAGAATGCAGTTGATGCAGGCGTGCTGAGCTTGTGCCCATTTGGAGGGAGCACTTCACCGGCTGGGCTGGAGTCCCTGCCTCCCACTGCCACCTATGCTCTGGGCATGCGGCTTGGGGCACTATGGGTTAATAATGTGTGGTGGCTGGGGGCATTGCTCTGTGTCACAGGGTCTGCAGCTCCTGCTCACAACAGCCCTGTACTAGCTGGGATAGCAGGGGACTGGGTTGGGCTTGAGGGGCACTGGCAGAGATGGGGGGAGAAGCCCAGGGCAGGGGCAGCAGGTAGGCACTGGGATGGGATTGCCAGCATTAAGTGCATGCCTAGCTGGTGAAGTCCTGCTTGGCCAAGGCAGCAGGCTGTGAGGTGCCCTGCTGGAGCCCAGGATGTGCCCCCACCCAGAGGCCAGTCCATCTTCCCACAATCATTCTCCCTGCCCATGAGGGCGTCAGAGCTGGGGCCTGGCAGGGGCGTTTCGCGTAGAGGCGAGTGCAGGGAGTCTTAGCGGCCAGTGTCACCAGGCTGCTTCCCCGTGTACCAGGGGTTGTATTGCGCAGCTCAGTTGTCTCTCCCCCCACCCCAGGGACAGGTATGTTAAAAGTCCTGATGTGGGCTGGTCAGTTGGCTGCAAATGGCTCAGTGAACTTGACTGAGTGCCCCCTTTCTGTGAATGAGCGCCACTTGCCGGGGCCTGGCCTCCCCTGTGGCCATGCGGGGGGAGGCTTCTGCCCAGCCCCTGGCTTCCCCAGCACTAACTGCAGCTGCTTCCCTTCCAGCTGGGCTCCTGGATCGGCTTCGCCATCATGACCCAGTGTCTCCCAGGTGAGCGCGGTGTGGGGGAAGGCGCCAGGGCCCAGGGATGCCACATTGTCTCCCCACAACGTCCAGGGGGCACAGGCCAGGCGGGTCTTGCCTTCTTGCTGCCAGGGCCACCCATCCTTGTTCTGTGGGAACAATAAGCCCCTACATGGCCAGCAATAGGGCTCCCAGCATGTCACAGAGATCATCTCCCTCTCGCAGGGGGAAACCGAGGCAAAGGCAGGCCAAGGGACCTGCCTGAGGAGTCGCTGTAGATGGGGAATAGAATCCAGGAATCCTGATTCCCACCCCTGTCTACTTGACCACACTCAAGGAGTTTGTTGGGTATCAGCCCAGTTCCTGGCAAGTAGGATGAGCTGGGTTCATAGCCCACCTCCCTAGGCTTCCTGCGCTCGAGGCTCGTCCTGGTGCCCAGCTCTGAGGGACCTGCCCCGGTCTGCAGGGAGTAGGTGAAGCAAAGACTGCAGCATGAGCTGCCCTGCAGCCGAGGCTCTTGGATGATTTGCCCTGCTGTGAGCTGCTTTCCCTGGCATCCGCTGGCTGCCTTTTCTCAGGAGTGGCACTGCCCAGGGGCCTCCAGCCCATCAGGCAGAAGCCCCCGGCTGCTGCCTTAGGGAAATGCAGGCACCACATCTTGTCAACATCTGGTTCTTAGTCCCTTTGGTGGGAGGAGGAGGGGAGCTAGTGTGGGGGCTGGCCCAAGGGGGCAGCTCTCATTTTACGTCCGAGCCGAACCAGAGCCAAGCCCAAGCGGCTCGAGTCGTTTTTTCAACCTGACCCTTCCCATTGAACCTGAGTCAGTGTTGCTGCCGCCTCCGGCCGGGATGCCAGGAGGCTGACTCAGCTGGGCCCAGGGCACCATGACTGTTTACCTGGGTCCTGCCAGCCCCTGCTGCAATGTGAGAGGTGCTGACACTCCTCGGTGGAGGTGGCCAACAGGAGCAGGGCACGCAGTTGTGCCAACCCCCCTGGCAAGGGGAGAGCTGACCCGCAAGGTCCTGTTTACCTATCCAACCCCTGGAGTAGGGTCCCCTCAGGACTGTAGGGTGGGGGTGATGCTGGGGGGGCCAAGAGAGTGCCCCCCCCATTCCTCACCATTTTCCTCTCTGCTCACAGTGGCCCTGTTCTCTCTGGTCGGCTTCATCCAAATGACCATTTGGGCGAAGGGGAAGCACCGCAGCTACCTGAAGGAGTTCCGGGACTACCCACCCCTGCGCTCACCTATCATCCCCTTCCTGCTCTGAGCCACCAGGGGCTGCTGGGGCTTTGTGTATTGGTGCAGTCCAGGGAGGAGCCCATTCCCCACGGGGGTCTCTGCACCCCTCATCTGGCCAGCTGGCACAGGGCTCGGGGGAAGCTGTGCAAACTCTCACCCTCCTCGCTGCTGGGGTTTCTGCAGCTGCCCCTGTGCTCCTGTGGGGGCTGGCCCCACCCTCCCAGGGAAGCCAACATCCAAGCCCTGCTCAGAGCTAGTTTCCATGCTCTCCTCCAGCTGCGCCATGCACCCAGTGAGCCCAGATCTACAACCCTGCCTAACTGGAAACTAACCCAGGGAGAAGCTGCAGCTGCCTCTGGCTGGATGCAACCACTCAGAGCTGTGGCCTGGAGGAAGGACTCTGGCCTAACCTCAGGCATCTAACCTGGCCCTAGGCACCTGCCAATGCGGCCTGATCCCAGAGGAGCTGAGCGCTCGTGCCCCCAGTGGAGCTGGTGGGAGTGGCAGGTGCTCAGCCCTACTGGAGACCAGGCCCCTTCTCTAGGTATCAGCTCAGGATCATAGGTGCCTCATTTTAGGCTCTTGAGCAGGAAGACAACTTCTTTCCTGGGTCATAGCTCCATGGCAGGGCCTCGGGGGCGAGTGCTGGGCTGAGGCATGGGCCCTGTTCAGCACTCCTCTCCTTCTAAAGCTGCCCAGGGAGCCAGGGGGCTGCTGCAAGACACGGCTGGGCTCTGGCTTCTACCCTGCACCCCAGGCTGATGGAAAGAGGGCAGGATGGTAGCTAAGGCTGGCAGGGTCTGGTCAGTCCCCTAGCCCCAGGCTGCCTTTCCCCTGTGCTCTGCTGGCCCAGGTGTTAAGGGCATCAGGCCTGGAGCAGGCCCCCTGGGCAGCGAGTTTACAGATCAGTCTGTTTAAAATGATGCTCCAGGGTCTCATGCTGGGACAAGCAGGAGTCAGGACTAAGGCAGGGTGGTAGGTGGGGGTGGTGTGGGGCAGAACTGAGCCAGGAGTGGGGTGACAAGAGAAAAGGGAAGAGTAACAGCACTACTGTGTAGGGAAAGCAAGGAGCAGCAGGTCAAGATTGAGGGGCAGTAGCAGGGCTGTGTGGGGGAGCTCAGATGGCAGCTGCTTGACTCAAGCCAGCACCGTTAATTGTAAGCACAGTAAAGTGTTTTCTTTTGTACCATTCTTCTGTTCTATCCTTCCCCGTGTTGCTGAGCAGCTGCCCTGGCCTGCAGTCCCAGGCTGTAGCTCAGGCCTGGCTCTGCCGGGATGGCAGGGGCTAGAGCAGGCTATTCTAATAAAGACATGGGGTGAGGCCATTCAGCTCCCTCCTGCACTGGCTCCTTGGCTGCTTCTGTCTCCTTTGCTCTTACTCCGTGTGATTGCTGGGGAGTGAGGGGTGGCCCTGAAGAGCTGGTCTTTCCCTGCCCTGGGGGTTTGGTGCATGTTGGACAAGGCACAGGCCCCGGGGGGAGGGCTGGGCTAAGTAACCCATCACTGAGAGGAGTCCTGGGGAAGGCTCTGGGGTCTGCAGGAGAGAAACCAATGGGGCAAGGGGTCAGGGAGGGCAGAGACTGGCCAGGGGCCAGGCTCTTCCTCTCTGAATGGCTACACCTGGAGCTCTGAGTCTCCCAGAGGGGCTGCACCTAGGACAGGGGCCTCCCTGCGTGCCACCACACCTCCACTGCAGCATGAATGCATCATGGCCCCTGTGCCCAGGATTCCTTGCTATAAGCCAGGCTCGCTTCCTTGGGCCGCTGTTTTGTCCCATTGTGGCTCTGATTTGGACAGCTGAACTAGCGTCTTGCTCCAGCTAGGCCCCCCCCAGAGCAGCAACCACTACGCAAGTAGGACTGAAAATGGCCCTGCCCTAGCACAGGAGCTGCAAGGAGCCTCTGCCAAAGCGTGTGTCCAGGATCATTCTCCCTGTCCAAGACACAGCAATAAACCAAGCCAGCCCCTGCCCAGCCATGTCTCAGTGCTCCCCCCCACCTCTACAGAGGGGATCAGCTGGGCTCTAGGCATGTGTGGGGTGCTCTTTGCATGGCCCCTGCCCCTGAACAGCAGGCACTGTGCCCTACTTAAGGGCCAGGTGCAGCCACAGCTGATGCCACCCATGCCTCCCTGCACCCAGCCATGCAGCACAGCTGGGGAGGGGCAGCTCTGGCTTCTTTGTACACAACAGCAGCAGCAGAGACTAGGCACTTGGGATGAAGCAAGCCTAGCTCTGCCCTCTGCTGCTGGCAGACATTTCTCCAAGGCCATGGCAGGGGCAGGGAAGCAAGAAAATAGTCCCCTGGGCAGGTGCAGCACACCCTAGGCTCTCCAGAGCAGCTGACAGCATGCTGCCCCCACATGCCCTTGAGGGGCAAGGGAAGCTGGGCTCAGGGTGTGACAAATCCACCCCCCTGAGTCAGAGCTGTGCCAACCTAACCCCCACTGTGGACACAGCTAGCGTGACCATCACTTAGCAAGATGGGTGCCATAAAACCCTTCCTTGGCTTTAGTGCATGTCGACACTACGGGAGCTGTGCCATGGCAGTGCGTGCAGTGTAGACATGGCCTCAGTCCAAAGGTTCCCCACACAGAGAGCAGGGAGCGAGTCTGAGCAGGCTCCAGGCCGGGGGTAGATTCCCAGCACTGGCTGCCAGGGCAAGAACTGAGCCAAGTGCCTGTGGGAACTGGAACTCACAGCAAAGAGCATGAGTGCGTCTGAGCCCAGCGGAGCTCGTCGGTGCTGAGGCAGCCAGAGGGTGCTTTACACATGTCGCAACCACACACACTCCAACTCTGGGAGGAGCAGAGCATCACCCCCTCACTGAGGGGAGAGGGGGTAGCCCAGGGACTCCTGGCTCTAGTCACTAGACCATGTCCCCCTCCCAGAGCAGGAACAGAACCCAGGACCAGTGTTCCCTCTAATTTTTTATGTCCATGTGCGGAATGAATTTTGTTATGTGCACCAATATGGAGATGAGGTGACATATCACCTTCATATTGGTGCACATAAAATTAATGTGGGGGTGGGGCCAAGCACACTGGAGTGTGGGAGGGGGCGCAGGGCTGGGGCAGAGGGTTTGGGGGGTGAGGGCTTTGGGGTGCGGGCTGCCCCCAGGCTACGGTGAGGAGAGAGGACTCCCCTCAGCCCTCTCTTGCTGCAGCAGCTCGGGGCAGGGCAGGGCTGGGCTGGGCCAAGGGTGCGGTGCCTCTCCCCAGGCCATGGCAAGTCCAGGGCAGGTCCGCTGGAGCCAGCGGGGAGGGGCGCCTCGCCCCAGGCAGGACTGTGCTGGGGCCGGCATGGACGAGCACCTCTCCCCACCACAGCCCTGAGCCTCTGCACAGGGTTTAACAGGCAGCTGCGTGGCCACGCAGCTTAATGGGAACGTAGCCCAGGAGTCCTGACGCCTCCCACTCTATGCCACCGCTCTCTGCTCCCATAACTTCAGGTCCAAATCTGAAGAAGCTCTGAAGCTGGTCCAGTGAGAGAGATTACCTCAGTCACCCTGGCTTCCCCATCCCTACCAGCACCTGCAGTGATGGGGCATTACAGCCTCAGTGCGATACGCGCTCATGCCCTGCCCTGCCCACCCCACTCCAGTCACCACTCCAGATGCTGATGAGCCATTATTTATTCCCTTACATATGACACAAGTAGAGGATTCCTCCAGCCTCTCATGTGGATGGGGACACGGGGCTTTGCTATGCTCCAGCCGCCTTCTCCTGCTCCAGCCTCTTCTTCCTCACCAGCAAGCGCCGCTCCCGCTCAAATTCCTTCATACGCATCACGTAGCTGGGGGGAGAGGAGACACTAGTCGGGGGTGGGGGTCCACCTGCATCTCCATTAGAAGCAAGCCCCTGCCCCGGCATGCTGCACCCCACACTGCAGGGGCAGACTGGCACACTCTGCATTAGGTACAGGCAGATCTCAGAGCTGTTTGACTGTCCCACTTGCTGGGGGGGCTCACTGAAATTAGGTTCACTGCTTTAAACCAATCCCTGGGATCTCTGGCCCCTCCACCCCCCACAATCCTCTGCCCCACATCTTCCACCTCCAGATCCCTCCTCCAACCCACAATCCCCACGGTGACACAGCCAGGCCAACCACATAACCACGTTCTATGTAGTACCCCTCCCTTCACTCCCTGGGGTCTACTCAGCCTAGGCCCAGGGCTTGACCCTCTGTGGGAAGGGCACTACGCATGTGTTTCATCACCATCCTGCAGGGTTAGCCATAACAGTGGAGCCCAGGGAATCAGCAATGGCCCAGAATGCTGCATTCTGAGATGGCTTCCGCAAAGAGGGAGAGAGGAGACGGTTTATTTCTGTGCTAAACCCCTGCCATAGCTGGTTACTGGGGACCATCAGCACATTCTTCGGCTTAAATACCCTATGTGGGAAGGGCAGGTGCCAATCACACCTAGCTCTGGCAGCACCTCTCATCAGTAGATCTCAAAATACCACGCAAAGCAGGCCAGTTTGCCCCAGGTCACCCAGGACACCGGTGGCAGCTGGGAATAGAAACCCTGGTCTCCTTTGTGCTCTCTCCACTAGGCCATGCTGCCTCTCTCTACCCCTAGGGCTGCCACCCCCAGCTCTGTGGCCCTGGGATTGGAGTAGCCTGTGGATGGTGCCAGGAGCTCCCCGGCACAGGTGGCCTCGTACTCAAGGTGCTCGCAGTAGTCCCAGTCGTGCCGCTCATGCTGGCAGGCCAGGAAGTTGGGGAAGTTGTCGCGCTTGCACTTCATCAGCTTGATGAGGTAGTGGGCGCAGTAGTCGCGCTGATCCAGGGGCAGCTGAGCGTCATTCATCTGCTGCTGCGTCGCTACCATCACTGCGGGGGACAGAGAGGAGGGGCAGAGGTGAGGCTGGGAGCAGGACGTGGGAACTGAACCTGGGACCTCCAGAGCTAAAAACACGAGCGTCCCCCCACCTCCTGGGCAAAAAGCCAGGCTCCACAGGGGGGCCCGTAACAGCTGCCTCCTACGTGGATCGGGCACAGAGTGGGACTCTGAACGCCCTATACAGGACCCCTTCTGATGAAGCCCCAAGGGGAAACTGAGGCATGGGGAGAGGAAGCAACTTGTCCAGGCTCACAGAGGGAGAGCTAGGGATACAAGTCAGGAGTCTTTAGCTCCAAGCTCTCTCTCTCTCCATTTCAATTACACGGATTATTATTTATACTTGTCTCAGGATCGATGCCTCTACACACAGGACGGGGTTCGGCTGCCCTCTGTAAAGATCTTGGGTTTACACCGGTCCTTCCAACGCAGAGCACTGACTGACCCTTGTAACAGGCAGTTCAGACGCTCCTCCAGTGTTGAAACGCGGCCACCTCTGGGGTGGGGCAAGGCAGCTGTTAAACACTCACCCAGAACAAGGGTGAAGGGGGATCCGCTGACCCTACAGGCTCAATGGCACCAGCCTCCCCCGCAGCAAGGACAGAGCCCTGCGGGAGGCTCCCCCCCTCCCCACATTAGGGCCCTACATTGGCGACATCGGCTCCCTTCTGCCCCCCATGC
This sequence comes from Caretta caretta, assembly GCF_965140235.1. Taxonomy (NCBI): domain Eukaryota; kingdom Metazoa; phylum Chordata; order Testudines; family Cheloniidae; genus Caretta; species Caretta caretta. The sequence goes on from NC_134225.1 coordinate 19,334,921, forward strand.
GCCGGGCCGGTGCAGGCGGGACCCCCACGGGCTACTCCCAGCTCGAAGCAGGGGGCTCCGCCCTCGCCCCTCGGTCCCTGAACCTCCCAGCCCGCCCGGCTCACCCCGGCCCCTCCCCCCGGGGGCTCACCCCGGCCCCCCCCGCCAGGCCCCCGGGCCTCTGCGCTGGAGGGGGTGGGGGGGCCTGAGCCCCCCCGGGGAGGGCGGGGCCAGTGGCGAAGGGGCGGGGCCAGGCCGCCGTGCCCCGGGCTCACCCCGCTCCTTGCGCTCCGCGAAGCCCAGCTCCGGGTCGAAGCTCGGCATGCGGAGCGGGTCCGGCTCCACGTCCTCGCCGCCCAGGTAGCGCCGGGCCAGGTGCGCCCCCATGCCCGCCGCGGTCACCTCGGGGCCGCGCCGCCGCGGAAGCACTTCCCCCACACCCGGAACCGGACGTGACGAGATGGCTCCGCCCCCCAGTACCAGAGAGTTCACCGGGCAGTTCCTAGATAGGGGGGGGAGGATTTCCGGTTTCTGGCCGATGTCGTCGTGGGGGCGGGCCCTCTGTTCGCCCCGCCTCTTTTCCCCTGAGACCCCTGCTGCTGTCCCTCCCTCCGGCGCGTGGGTCCCCCAGAGGGTGTGATCCCGTTCGCCAGGAGCAGGGACACCTCAGCCAATCACCACCCTTCTGCTGGGCGGGAGGGGGGGGCGGAATTTGCATGTAACATTCTATTGGCTGCCACAGCTCCTGGGGTAAGACATGGGCCTCCCGGTGGGTGAGGCCCAAGGGGGGCCTGTTCCCCAGCCTCCGCCAGTGTCCGCCCGCTGCCCGTGCTGGGACCCCTCCTTGTCTGTGTATGTACAGCGCCTAGCGCGACCACAGTGCACCTAATAATGTACAGCACCGAGCACAACTGGGGCCCTACCGTAATACACCTAATAAATGTCTGCTAGCCCCAGATTGGCTGGGTACATGTCATCTCAGGACGGGGTGCAGAGACAAAGTTTCTTGACACCTTACATGGCTGCTTCTTGGAGCAGCTAGCCCTGGGACCCACAAGAGGGGAAGCAATTCTTGATTTAGTTCTAGATGGAGCAGAGGATCTGGTCCAAGAGGTGAATATAGCTGAACCACTGGTAATACTGACCACAATATAATAAAATTGAACATCCCTGTGGTGGGGAAAACACCAGAGCAGCCCACCACGGTAGCATTTAATTTCAGAAACGGGAACTACACAAAAATGAGGAAGCTGGTTAAACAGAAGTTAAAAGGTATAGTGCCAAAAGTGAAATCCCTGCAAGCTGCATGGAAACTTTTTAAAGACGCCATGATAGAGGCTCAACTTAAATGTATACCCCCAAATTAAAAACCATAGTAAAAGGACCAAAAAAGAGCCACTGTGGCTGAACAGCGAAGTAAAAGAAGCAATTAGAGGCAGAAGAGCAACCTTTTAAAAGTGGAAGTTAAATCCTATTGAGTAAAATAGAAAGGAGCATAAATGGTACATAACATAAGAATGGCAATATTGGGTCAGACCAAAGTCCATTTAGCCCAGTATCCTGTCTTCTGACAGTGGCCAGTGCCAGGTGCCTCAGAGGCAATGAACAGAACAGGTCATCATCAAGTGTTGCTCATTCCCAGCTTCTGGCAAACAGAGTCTAGGGACACCATTCCTGCCCATCCTGGCTAATAGCCATTGATGGACCTATCCTCCATGAATTTATCTAGTTCTTTTTTGAACCCTGTTATAGTCTTGGCCTTCACAACATCCTCTGGCAAGGAGTTCCACAGGTTGACTGTGTGTTGTGTGAAGAAATTCTTCCTTTTGTTTGTTTTCAACCTGTTGCCTATTAATTTCATTTGGTGACCTTTAGTTCTTATGTTATGAGAAGGAGTAAATAACACTTCCTTATTTACTTTCTCCACATCAGTCATGATTTTATAGACCTCAATCATGTCCCCCCTTAATTGTCTCTTTTCCAAGCTGAAAAGGCCCAGTCTTATTAATCTCTCCTCATAGCCTACCATGCCCCTAATCATTTTTATTGCCCTTTTCCGAACCTTTTCCAATTCCAATATATCTTTTTTGAGATGGGGCGACCACATCTGCACGCCGTATTCAAGATGTGGGCGTACCATGGATTTATATAGAGCTAATATATTTTCTGTCTTATTATCTACCCCTTTCTTAATGATCCTAACATTCTGTTCGCTCTGGCAAGTGAAATGTAAAAATATAATTAGGAAGGCCAAAAAATAATTTGAAGAACAGCTAGCCAAAGACTCAAAAAATAACAGCAATTTTTTTTTTAAGTACCTCAGAAGAGGAAGCCGGCTAAACCATCAGTGGAGCCGCTGGATTACCGAGATGCTAAAGGAGCACTCAAGGACGATAAGGCCATTGCGGAGAAACTAAATGAATTCTTTGCGTCAGTCTTCACGGCTGAGAATTTGAGGGAGATTCCCAAACCCAAGCCCTTCTTTTTAGGTGACAAATCTGAGGAGCTGTCCCAGACTGAGGTGCCATTAGAGGAAGTTGTGATGGGTTGGGTCACAGAAACCCCGTTGGGAACTGCCACCTCATGTGCTAAGACTATCTCTAAGCCCGTTTTCCCTGGCAGCTTGGCACTTCAGTGCCCGGTCTGGTTGTGCCAGACATGCTAGCCTGCTGCAAACACAGACCAACGTCTGAACCATGTCCCCCAAAAGCTGCAGGCTTAACTGAAAACAGCTTAAGAAGTGCTCCTGTCTCCAGCACTCAGATACCCAACTCCCAAGGGGGTCCAAACCCCAAATAAATCCGTTTTACCCTGTATATAGCTTATACAGGGTAAACTCATAAATTGTTTGCTCTCTATTACACTGATAGAGAGATATGCACAGCTGTTCCCCCTGCCCCAGGTATTAATACATACTCTGGGTTAATTAATAAGTAAAAAGTGATTTTATTAAATATAAAAAGTAGGATTTAAGTGGTTCCAAGTAATAACAGACAGAACAAAGTGAATTACCAAGCAAAATAAAATAAAACACTCCCTAATACAGTAAGAACGTGATTACAGATGAAATCTCACCCTCAGAGATGTTCCAATACATTTCTTTTACAGACTAGCCTCCTTCTAGTCTGGGTCCAGCTGTGGTTACTGTCCTTTGTTCCAATTTCTTTTAGGTATGCTTTGGGGGTGGAGAAGCTATCTCTTGAGTCAGCTGAAGACAAAATGGAGGGGTCTCCCAAGGCTTTATATAGTTTCTCCTAGTTGGTCTTAACCCCTCCCTCCCCCTGTGTAGAATCCCTTCTACAAGACGGAGTTTTGGAGTCATATGGGCAAGTCCCATGTCCATGCATGACTTAGTTCTTTACAGGAATGTTTCCAGAAAAGCTCAGATGTGGATTGGTGTCCATCAAGGTCCATAGTTTGCCAAGTACTTTCATTTACTTGAATAATCCCCTCACACTATGTTGATCAAATTTGCCTTAGGTGCTTTCTACAGCAAACACTTTAAATACAAGCATAGAGCCAACGCTCATAACTTCAGATATAAAAATGATACATGCATATGGATAGGAAGAATACATGCAGAAGAACACAACCTTTGCAAAGATATGCTACATGGCATATCTAGCATAAAACATATTCCAGTTATGTCATATTTACACTCATAAGCATATTTCTATAAAGCAGTAGGGGGTGCAACGTCACAGAGGTTTTGGAGCAAACTGATAAATTAAACAGTAATAAGTCACAAGGACCAGATGGTATTCACCCAAAAGTTCTGAAGGAACTCAAATGTGAAATTGCAGAACTAATACCTGTGGTATGTAACCTATCTTTTAAATCAGCTTCTATAGCACATGACTGGAGGGTAGCTAATGTGACGCCAATTTTTAAAAAAGGCTCCAGAGGCGATCCTGGTAATTACAGGGTAGTAAGCCTGACTTCAGTACTGGGCAAACTGGTAGAAACTATAGTAAAGAACAGAATTAGTAGACACATAGATGAACACGATTTGTTGGGGGAATTGTCAACATGGTTTTTGTAAATGGAAATCATGCCTCACCAATCTACTAGAATTCTTTGAGGGAGTCAACAAGCATGTGCATGAGAGGGATCCAGTGGATGTAGTGTTCTTGGATTTTCAGAAAGCCCTTGACAAGGTCCCTCAGCAAAGGCTCTTAAGCAAAGAAAGTTGTTATGGAATAAAAGGGAAGATCCTTTCATGGGTCTGTAACTGGTTAAAAGATATAAAGCAAAGGGTAGGAATAAATAGTCAGTTCTCAGAACGGAAAGAGGTAAATAGTGGTCTCTCCCAAGGGTCTGTATTGGGCCCAGTCCTATTCAACATATTCATAAATGATCTGGAAAAAGGGGTAAACAGTGAGTTGGCAAAATTTGAAGATGATACAAAACAACTCAAGATAGTTAAGTCCAAAGCAGACTGCGAAGAGTTACAAAGGGATCTCACAAAACTGGGTGACAGGGTAACAAAATGACAGATGAAATTCAATGTTGATAAATGCAAAGTAATGCACATTGGAAAACAGAATCCCAACTATATATGTACAATGATGGGATCTGAATTAGCTGTTACCACTCAAGAAAGAGATCTTGGAGTCATTGTGGAAAACATCCACTCAATGTGCAGCGGCCGTCAAAAACTAATAGAATGTTGGGAATCATTAAGAAAGAGATAGAAAATATCATATTGCCTCTGTATAAATCGATAGTATGCCCACATCTTGAATATTGCATTCAGATGTTGTCGCTCCATCTCAAAAAAGATATATTGGAATTGGAAAAGGTACAGAAAAGCGTTACAAAAATGATTAGGGGTATGGAACTGCTTCCATATGAGGAGAGATTAATAAAACTGGGCCTTTTCATCTTGGAAAAGAGACGACTAAGGGGGAATATGATAGAGGTTTATAAAATCATGACTGATGTGGAGAAAATAAAAAAGGAAGTATTATTTACTCCTTCTCATAACACGAGAACTAAAGGTCACCAAATGAAATTAATAGGCAACAGGTTGAAAACAAACAAAAGGAAGTATTTCTTCATACAGCATACAGTCAACCTCTGGAACTCCTTGCCAGAGGATGTTGTGAAGGCCAAGACTATAACAGGGTTCAAAAAAAGAACTAGATAAATTCATGGAGGATAGGTCCATCAATGGCTAATAGCCAGGATGGGCAGGGATGGTGTCCCTAGCTTCTATTTGCCAGAAGCTGGGTATGGGCAATGGGAATTGATCACTTGATGATGACCTGTTCTGTTCATTCCCTATGGGGCACCTGGCATTGGCCACTGTCAGAAGACAGGATACTGGACTATATGGACCTTTAGTCTGATCCAGCATGGCCATTCTTATGTTCTTATGTACTAAATAACGTACAGTGCCCTGCACCACGGGGCCCTGGGTGCTGCCATAATGCCCCTAATTACTAACGTACAGCACCTACCACCATGGGGCCCTGGGCACTACCATAATACACCTATGTGATGCTCTGTGCCTCAGGGGAACACCCTGCACCCCCATGTTCATCCTTATAAAATGATTGTGTGGTATCCAATGCAAAGTTTGTCATGTCGGGTGTCTTCGGAAGGCTCATGATGCACTGAGCATTGTTGTTATATGATGTTATAGGTTATAATGTCATGTATATAGTTATGAGGCTGAAAATGTGTCCTCATGGCTTAAAACAAGGCCAGGTAAACACTCTCCAGGAGCAGAGGGGCAGTTCATGCCTCATCAGGGCATGTATGGGACAAACCCAGCCCAGCCTCACAGGAACAAAGGACACTGTCCTAGGCAGCAACAAAAGATCTGTTGGACTCTCGAGTGAGTCACCCCCCTTCCCTTGGTCAGTTTGGGACTACAATAAGGTAATGCTCACCTGACTCTGAAGGCAGAGGGAGTGTGGGCAGGCAAAACCAAGAGGGAAGAAAGAACATGATAAAAGGGAGAGACGTTTGCCATGCTCTCTCTCTCTCTTCCACCTCCATCTACAGATACCACACCAAACGACTGAAGCGCTGATCAAAGGGGAGAGCCTGGCTGAAGGGCAACCAGCCAGCCTGTGGCGAGAAGCATCTAAGTTTGTAAGGGCACTGAACATGTTAAGAGCAGCTTAGAATGCGTTTTGCTTTTATTTCATTTGACCAAATCTGACTTGTTATGCTTTGGCTTCTAATCACTTAAAATCTACCTTTATAGTTAATAAATTTGTTTGTTTATTCTACCTGAAGCAGTGCATTTGGTTTGAAGTGTGTCAGAGGCTCCCCTTGGGATAACAAGCCTGGTATATATCAATTTCTGTGTTAAACTGACAAACTCATATAAGCTTGCAGCGTCCAGTGGGCATAATTGGATACTGTAAGACGGAGGTTCCTAGGGTTGTGTCTGGGACTGGAGATATTGGCTAGTGCCATTTGGTTGCACAATCCAAGCAGCGGCTGGCCCAAAGTGCTCACTCACGTAGCTGGGAGCAGCTTCCATGCCAGAGGCTGTGCGTGAACAGCCCCGGAGTGGGGGTTCTCACAGCAGAGCAAGGTAAGGCTGGCTCCCAGAGTCAAGGATTGGAGCGACTTACCAGATCACCAGTCCAGATAACACCAGGGGAACGTCACAACCTAATAACTAATGTACAGTGCCTAGCACTACAGGGCCCTGGGCACTACCATAATACAGCTAATAAATAACATGCAGGACCTAGCACTATGGGGTTTTGGGCCAGGGTTGAGGCTTCTAGGCACGGTTTCTGGAAAAATGCCTCTTCGTGCATTGAAACGCAGCCATCTCGGATCCCATTTCTGAGGAAACCACACAGCGCCCTCTAGTGCCATGCTTGGGCATTGGCCTCTGAGTTAACTAGACAAAACCTCACCCTCATTAAGTCATCTGTGTTGCCCCCTCCCCCAGCACCCCGCCTGTTCCTGGGAAATTGTAGATCTTTAGACCCAGCCTTGTGGGATCTGATGAGCTCTCAGTCCAAGGTGGGGTGGCTACAGGCCTTTTACCAGTTCGCATCCCCCCTTACCCCCCGCAATCCTGCTGAGAATATCCCAATGCCCCACTTTAGGCCTGGCTTCTAATGAGCTGCACTTGTTTTGTAAAACAGGCGTTTACACAAACCAGGGTCTCCCCTCCACTGGAGCGTGGAGGCTGCAGCTGGTGGGGTTTCTATTCTGGTCCCTGTGGGTGTGTTTGCCACCTGCCAGGGGCTCTCAGAGAGAGGAACCTTTAAAGCTCAGAGCTGGTGAGGATGTGGTTATATTTGAGACCTATAAACTTTGTAATATAGTTTGGGAGAAAGAATTTTACCCAGAGGACTGGAAGAAAGGTGTGATCTGTAAATTACCAAAGAAAGGCAACTATTTGGTGTGTGATAACTGGCCAGAAATAACATTATTTTCAGTACCTGGAAAAGTGTTTGGTAGTGTGCTATTGGATGGAATGAAATTGGTCATGTATGAAAAACTCTGTAATGAGCATGCAGGTTTTAGACTGAAAAGAGAGTGTGTGGAGCCCAAAGATTTGCCCTGAGATGACTGATAGAGAAAGGGCTTGCCTGGCAGAGAAACTTAGTCTTGACTGGAGCTCGTGAAAGCTTATGCTCAAATAAATTGGTTAGTTTCTAAGGTGCCACAAGTCCTCCTTTTCTTTTTGCGAATACAGACTAACATGGCTGCTACTCTGAGATTTTCACAGAGTCCATCAAAATGTTTGACTGCATTCATCCAGAATTGCAATGGAAAATCTTGAAACAATATGGCTTCCTAGAAAGATCATATCGCTGGTTAAGATGCTGTACAAAGGGTAAAATGCTATGTAAGGACAGAAAGTGGGGAGGCCAATGGAGCTGATTATCATTGCTGGAGAGCAGCACGGTCGCATCTCTTCACTCCTTCTTTTTGGTGTGATGATAGATTACGTGATGCGAAAGTGAAATGCAACATCAAAGGAAGATACCAGAGTTATGTCAAGCAGAGGAAAACGTCAAGATCTCAATTTTGTTCCATTGGACACAGATGATGACGCTCACCAAAGTCAAACATGAGACCACCAAAGGAGGATTAAGAATTAGCCAAAAGAAGACAAAAGTTGTGTTCGTTGAAAGAGGAACCAGCCATGACGGGGCATCTGTGATAGACAGTGAAGAATACGACATGGCTAACAAGTTTGTTTATCTTGGAAGCACAATCAGTGCTGATGGCCAAGGAGGTGGAAGTAAGATCTGGGAAGGGAAGCGGAACTGTTCTGAGACTGGCAAATATATGGGAAAACAAGGAGTTTCACGCAAGACCCAAGATGAAGATGTACAATATGGCTGTGATATCCACATTGGGATATACCTCTGGCACTTGGCAAATGTGAGATGCCCCCAGTAGGAAACACGCATTCCATCAGAGACGCTTGCAGAGAATAGTTGGCGTCCACAGGCGGGAAAATGTGACAAACGTTGATATGTCACAAAGGCCTGGCCAACAGCCGTAAAGCCAATGATTTGAAAAAGAAGGCTGACGTGGTTTGGGCCTGTTGCATGGATGCCAAAGAAATGTATTCTTAGACGAGCCCTTGACTGGATCCCACTTGGTAGAAGATGAAAAAGAGGACAACGGCTGCCGTATAAGAAATCCCTGCAGCCCAAGCACTGCAGAACGGGACTTACCTTCAGTCACTCTGTTTTCTGGCATCTAAAGGGCAAGGCTATGGGCTGGGTTCCTCTTCTGCTAACTGAACCCACAGCTGGGAGCAGGGTGTGGTACGTATGGTAATGTGGGCAGTGACCCATGGTAGGGCTGGGGGAGGAAGGAAGTTACATGCATGTGAAAATCACAGAGCTCCTGGTAGAGCCAGGCTGTTGCTGGTCCCCACAGACGTCCTTCGAGTCCGTCGGTCGGGGATCGGCATGGCTCACATAAGTGACTACGGAAACTGGATGGGTCATTCGCAGTCAAAGGGCAAAAAGCCAGCGGAGCGCAGAGGTAAATGGCCAAGTAATCTGAGTGGGGGCCTGGCTACCAGACCTTCCGGGGGCTGTTGGGTTGGCAGATCTCACTTGCTAGGTACTCGGATGGGAGGTCTCAGAGGAAAACCCAGGCTGCTGCAGGGAGCATAGTGGGGAAATTAGTAGGGGCTCTCTCCCCTGCTAGTCTGTGCTACCCTCATGTCCTGGCATGGTGCTAGGCGATGCTGTGTCACAGGGTGGGTGCTCTCCCACCCCGGCAGGGCTGACCCCAATGCCCCAGCATGGTGCTAGAGGGTGCAGGGCTGCCTTTCACACAAGTTGTACACCCAAAGTCTTGCCATGTGTGGTTGTTAAAGATCCTCTGGCCCCTTCCATAAAAGTCTGGGTGTTACCCATTGTGTCCTGGCCAAATTCCACCCTAGGCAATTCCAGCTGTCCCCCCAAAGCCCCACTGTGGTTTCAACTGAGAACTGGATTCGTTGTTCCCACCCTGTATAGCTGTTAAATAGCCCTCAGTGCCCCCACCCTAGAGATGACTGCATCTCAGTGCTGGGTGAAGAATCCCTGTATAAACAGCCCCTGAGTCCTACCCCAGAAGTGGTTGCATCTCAATGCTGGATGAAGGATTTGCATGTGTAAACAGCCCTACACCCCACCCCAGAGACGGCTGCATCTCAGGCTGAAGGATCCCTGTATAAACAGCCTCTATGCCACACCCCAGAGGCAGCATCATCTCAGCGCTGGGTGCGAGAGCCTTGTATAAACAGCCCTGTGTCCCACCCCAGAGGTGGCTGCATCTCAGGCATGGGTGAGGTGATAGATCAATAGAAATACACCCAGAGCCCATGAAGTGCCTTGGGATGAAAGGGAGAGTCAAGAGACTGTATCAGTGTGTGTGAGCATGCTCCCACCCTGGGTGAAGCAGCCCCCTCCTCCAGCTGAGCCAGCTCGTCTGCTGCCCAAAAAGAGCCCCCACCCTCCCTCTTCCTTCCCACCCAAGGGAGGGTATGTGACCAGCCAGCCTCTCTTCCCATGGCTAGCTCCCTCCCGTGGAGATCTCCCATTCCCCCCATGCTGGCCCAGCCTGTCCTGGTGAGACTGAGTGGCTCTGTAATCTCCAGGTGTGGCCGCTGAGTACGACAATGACGATGACTATGAGAATGTGTCCCTGGAGAACTGTCCCAAGCCCCCGCCCCTGCCGCGCGGGAAGAAGGCGAAGGCGGCCGTGCTGAACCAGAAGGACAAAGGAGGAGCAGGTACCAGGGAGCCCCAGCTGCCCCGCTCCGCAGGGATCGCTCTTGCCCCACTGCTCAGAGGCTGGGGAGGGGTTGTCAGCGCAGAACTCAGCATCCAGCCCCGAGCCACCTTTGGGTCCGTGGGAGCCAGTGAGTCTGGGCCTGGCTTGGCTGCTGGCAAACCGGCCCGGCTGGAAACGGCTGGGCAAGCCCACAGTGGGAGGTGGTAGCACAGAACGAGCAGGCTGGGTACACGGAGGGGAAGGCTGGGCCTGTGGTCAGTTCCTGACCCCTGGGCACTGCCCGGGTCCCTGATGCACAGACTCAGGCACCCGTCTCTGTTAGGCGCCCCAAGCCACCGGCCAGACTCACCCTTCTCTCTCCTCTCCAGGTCCGGCAGCGACACCAGGCAGACCCCCCAAAACCGGTGAGAAACGTTCCAGTTTTTTGCTGGGGAGCAAGTGAGGCCTGGGTACAGAGCAGCCCCTGCCATCCAGCAGCAGGTCCATGCAGCTGAGGGCTCGTCATGTACAGGCAGCATCGGGGGACAGAACTCGCGACCTTCTGTTCTCACGACTGCTGGCCTAACGCAGCCGTGACATGTCCCAGCCAGCAGGGGGCAGCGCCACATACCCGAGCTGCTTTGACACGTCCCGGCTGTGCAGTGTGTGTCCCATTCCCCCCCCCCATTTCCAGGGCATCGCAGGCTTTACCTCCCTGGCACCCCCTTGCTCACTACGGCACTGGAAGGAACATCCCCTGCCCGAGTTCAGGGCTGCCCCTCGCCCATGCAAACCCCCATCCCGGCGCTGGGAGCTCGCACGGTATAATCCCTCCTGTTTCCTTTCAGACCTGGCCATTTCAGTGATCTCGGGGGACCCGGCCCTTAGGCCTTCCAAGCTCGGTGAGGACTCGGAGCTCTGCTCGGCTTGAGGCAGAACACCCCCTGCACCCACATCCCGGCCCAGGGCAGAATCCGTCCCTCCAGTCTGTTCCCCGGGGCTATCAATCCCGGCTGGTCCATCCCTTGGGGCCCGGTTGCTTCCTGGGTGGCTGGGGTAGCTGAGTGCTGGTTGGTGGGGAGATGGGGGGTCCCAGCAGGAGCACCCCAGACTGGGGCACAGACTGTCCCAGAGCAGCAAGCCATGATGCGTGGGGAGGGTGAAGCCCAGCAAGGTAGGGGCTGTGTGCACGGCCCCCTCTGCAGCCCAGGAAGGAGGGTACGATTTCATGGCCTTTGCCAGCAGAGCTGGCAGATTTAACGCTCTTTGTCCCCCATGCCCAGGGCTGGACCTGTCATCTGCAGCCGTGGCAGCTGCCTTCCAGCCCCCGGGAGGAGGTGAGTAGAGTCTGCCAGGGCAGGGGGGCACTAGGGGGTGCTGTGCTGCAGGGTGGGGGCTCTGTTGGGGGCTCTCTTCCCTCCCCGTCAGTGCTGACCCCAGTGCGGCCCTAGGGGGCACTATGGTGCTGGGAGTGGGCCAGAGGGCTCAGTAGGGGGCGCGCTCTCCTCACTGTCAATGCTGACCCCCCAGTGCCACAGTGCAGCGCTAGGGGGCTCTCTCCTCGCAGTCAGTGCTGGCCCCAGTGCCATAGGGGGCGCTGTGATCTCTTTTAGGCAAGGCATACAATCAGACGATTACGCCCAAACACAGCCAATTAGCAAAGCTCCTGGGGCAGCTTTTGGGGAGAGTCGGGGTGCTCACCCCCGCGTCCTGCCCATTGGGGGGGAATTCCATTCCCTCTCCCTGGATTCCCCCTGCCCTGTCAACCGCCCAGGGAACTCTCCATCCAGCCAGGCCCTGTGCTACACAACTCTCCAATGGCTGCAGCACGCCGCCCCAGAGGTGGCTGCACTGAAGTGCTGGGACAAGCGATCCCTGTATGGACACAGCTGGGAAGAGGGAGCTGGGGGTCTGGCTTCTTGGCTCTTGCCAAATGGAGGTGCTCTCTGTAGAGTTACCCAGCTATCTGGTGGGATGCCCCATAAACCTCTCCTCCTTTCCATAAACCCATTTGTACCAGCAAGTACCTCCTGCCGACATTTCCCAGTCACCCACTGAAGGGAGAGTCCTTTGCTATAACCTGTCCTACCCAGCCCTCCCTGCTTCCCCCCTATCCTGATACCCTCGCCCCTCAGAGAGCTAAGTGCTGCTGTTTCCCATAGATCTTCCCCTCCCTAAGCCTGCCTCACGGAGAGGCTGCCCTGGAAGGTCTCTGCTGATCACCTACGTCCTGCTGGGGGTTTGCTTCCTCATGTGCAGCGTGTTCCTCATCCTGGCCCTCATGAAACGTGAGTGTGGTACGGTCCCGGGTGTGTCAGGACAGCTGCAAGTGGGGTCATGCAGGCTGGGCTCTCCGTGCCAGGAATGATTCCTCACAGGGACGGGACTGCTCAGGAATTTCCCAGTGAGACTTGGGGGCAGAAAATTGAGGTTTTGATTCCACTAAATTTCACAAAAAGGGGTCGGTTTCCACAGAAACTTTTTGCCTTTGTCAGAGAAAAAACAAGCACTGGAAAGAAGAAATATTTTCATTCAGAAATGCTGCCATGGTGCCTCAAAGGAGCTGAGTTCAGCTACCACGTGTCCCCATTCTCCTCTCTGGGCTGGTCTCCTCAACTGGACTACACCTCCCAGAATGCACCCCTGCCAGGGATTCCCATGATGCACCACCTCCACTTTCCAAGAGGGGAGACTGCAGTGCATCATGGGAGAGAGGGATGGCTCCCTGATTGGACCATTAAAATCTCACATGGTGTGCGACGGTCTCCCCTCTTGGAGAGGACAGGCAGTGCATCATGGGGCCTGGTGGTGGTGCATCATGGGAGATGAAGTCTGGGTGGGGAGATGAGTTCCTACTGGGGAAGAGGGCATGAGGCATCCAAACTACAACTCCCATGAGGTGCCGGGGCAGAATTTCCAAATCAAAGTTTTTCAGTATTTGGATTTCCACCATAGGAAGAAAAAAGGTCTTAAAAAAATCAATTTTCCATGAATTTTAGTCAAAAATTAAAGTTTTGTGTGTGTGTGTAAAAAATGTCTGGGGGACAAGTCTGGCATTTTCCAGCAAGCTCTGTCCACAGGCAAGGCCACCCGGACTCGAGCGTCACCAGATCTGAAGGGGGTGGGGGGCAAATCTCGAGCAACTCTGCATCTCAGTAGCGGACGCTCTTCCCCTGGAGCCAGAATTCGTATCTGAAAAGTGTTACGCTGCGATTCTGCTCTCACTGGCCCCGATGGAAATCCAGCATCACTCCGCTGAAACCAGCGTAGTAGCTGTGCCAGGAGTGTGATCCGAATCCGGCCCAGAAGGCAGGGTGGGTCCTTGCTCCAAACCGAAGAGCCCAAACCTGCAAGGGAAGCACTCAGCAGGGCCGGACCCTAAAGGATCAGCACCCAGGCTAAGTTGCAGAAGAGCAAAGTGCAGCAGAAGGAGCTGTATCGGCAAGGGAGTAACTCTGGATTTACTCCACTCAGCACCTGGTCTATAAACATGAGGAATCACCACCTAAGAGTAAGGGGTTGGTGTTAATAGTGCTGCCAACCCTCACTATATTTGGCATTTTCCCTTAAAGCCCCAGCTCCCGGAGTCCTGGGATGATGGGAGACTCTTAGCTCATTTCCAAACAAACCAATAAATGCTTAGCCCTCATGGCTGGGAAAGGAATAGCTGGAGAACACAATCCCCAAGGGGTCTTGTGTGTTAGACCCTTTCCTCCTACTCTGCGTCTCTCTTGGCTATGCAGATCGTAAGCTCTTCAGGGCAGGGACTGTCTACTCTGAGCTTGTGCAGTGCCCGGTCCAACAGGGCGCCGATCTTGGCTGGTCCCTACACACTGCCTTTGTACACACAATTACTAATAGCTCAAGAGACCAGAGGGCAAACAAGAAGAATCCCCAAAATTATTTTAAAAGGATTAATGTTTTTTTTTTTTTTGGGTGGGGGTGGGGGCGTGATTCATAACTTTTTGAACACCTGGCATTGGAAAAATCTATCACTGACAGCACTAAGTGACTCCCCTTCCTCCCCATCAAACCGATTCCCCTAGCAGGGGAAGAAACCCAGCCACTGGGGCCTGGAGCAGTTTCTAGTGTAAAGGATGCCCTGGGAGATCACAGCTCTGCTGTTTGCTCTTTGTTCATCTCCCAGGCCCAGAGGTGCAGCAGGAGTCAGAGGAGCTGAATTTCCACCTTTTCCAGAGGGCAGCTAATGGTAAGTAAAAGCTCCCAATCCCAGGCTAGCCCAGCATGCTTGTCTCTGGCTCAGCATAGACGCTGGCTGGGTGGGGTCGCTGTAGCTGGTCATTTTATTACAGTGAATTGTGTAGCAGCCTGAGTTTTGAAATTCTCACTTGGTTTCAAAAAGACACAAACTGGTGGGTTTTTTTGTTTCCATGTTAGTAGTTTTCCCATCAAGGTGTTTGTCTCTCAGAGAGTTTTTTGGAAACTTTCCAAAGCCAAAAAGTTTTGATTTTCAAGAAATGCCACTGGGGAGCTAATGTGGCCAGTCAGGCGGGGGTAGGTGAGTAAGAGACACCATGGAGTGGAGGGGGGCACATGGGCATGTTCACACCAGACCTCAAGTAGCCAAGCACCGAAAACACATTTTCAGTTTTAAGAAATTAGAAAACATCACGAAAATGTCAGTGTTTTCCCAAGTTTTCTACTTTTTAAGGCTAATTTTCATTAACACAATCAAATGAAAACTTGTAACCAGCTCTAGCTGCTACTAGTGTTATCAGCCATAGTAAATGGTTCCGTATCCTAATTCTCAACATCATAGACCTGAATGCGTGACTCTCTTATGCACCACCCATCAGCCAGCAATAACCTTCCCTCCAAAGGCATCATTTGATCACAAACCTCTACATAACTCCTGCTACTCAGAGAGGTCAGACTCAGTTTGTATCCCTGTGACCGGGGTCCTAATGGGGAGCCAGCTGTGGTCACTCAATTAGGGTGAACTGCAAAAAATGGGGCAGCCAAACCCCCAAAAGCTGGTGGATATTCCAAAACTTAGATTGACCAAGCCAGCATAAAACAGCTTCTTTATTACCTCACTGGTTACTCAGAAGTCCAAACAACACAGTTCCCTTAAAATGATCCAGCCTCGGCCTCCATCCAAATACCCACATCAAATATGATGAAAATTTCTGTAAATCTTGTTTCCTCATATAAAAGAAAAGGTTCTCCCTATCCCGAAGGGTCGGACACGTCACCACCCAGGTGAACGCATGTTTCCGATCTTACCCAAACACACGCTTCAGCCAATTCTTATTAACTAAAATGTATTAAAACACAAAAGAGAGAGAGTCTGGTTAAACGATCAATATACAGACAGACATGAGTTCAATCCATTGAGGTGCAGATTCACAGCAGAGACGGTGAGCTTTGTAGTGGCAAAGAGTTCTTTCGGAAATAGTTCATAGGTGATAGTCCAATGTCCGAATCTCATATTCAGGGTGTACCAGCATAACTGGGACCTCAGTCTTGACCTCAGACTTCCCCTGATGAAGTCTAAGCAGATCTGAGATGACAGAATCAGGACCCAAGGCTCTTTTATACAATTTCATGTCCTCTTTGACAAGTTGCGATTTCCTTGGGGGAACAAAAGGTAATTAGGATGGCTTTGAAGGAGGTCCATCACTGATACTTAGCTATACGAATTAACATAAGGCCTTTTGCTTGTTCCTCCCCGTTTCACAGTACATTTCAAAGAGAGATGAATACTGAGATATCCCCTGTTTACAATTCATTTACATGATAAGATGTTCTTTTGACTTCTGAATTATCAGAATACAGCACAGACAGGGACTGTTAATTACACTGTCCTCCCTACTCATACATATGTAAATACACAAAACCACAGACATTATGTCCCCACATGCCTTTTTGGGGCTATTTATTTTGCAGGATTTTTAACCCTTTCTAGCCATGTGTCACACCCCGAACGTGAGACTGGTGTGGAAGGGTGAAATGAGAGGTCCTGGATACACCTTAAGGATCTCCCCACATTGATATGAGCTGTGTTTACACTGAATTATTTGTAAGGCCAAATTATTGAGGCATGCTTTGGCTCCAGCCAAAAACTTAGTCCATACTTTGTGAAACACTTCAGTGATTCCAGGGCTTGGTCTATGTGTTAACTTAACATAGCCATTAATGTTCTTCGGAGAGCACTTACTCTGGTATTCAGCCATGAAGGCTGGGAGCTGTTGTAAGTCAGTTTCCCTTCATGCACAGCAGTTCAAGCTTGTACTGGTTTTTCTGCTGTGGAAAGTTTTAGAAATATATCTATGCATTAGCTGTGAAGCCTCAACATTATTAGGCTTTTTAACACAAAGTGTTTTTTTGTTGAACCAACCACATAATCATAAGGGTTTCTATTATGTACCATTCTTAAAACGATCACGGGCTTTTCCAAAAGACCATGCACTTTGTACATTTTTACAGTTCTTGGTATCAGCAACAAGCTTTAGCAAAGCTTTTGACACGGTCTCCCACAGTATTCTTGTCAGCAAGTTAAGGAAGTATGGGCTGGATGAATGCACTACAAGGTGGGTAGAAAGCTGGCTAGATTGTCGGGCTCAACGGGTAGTTATCAATGGCTCCATGTCTAGTTGGCAGCCGGTATCAAGTGGAGTGCCCCAAGGGTCGGTCCTGGGGCCGGTTTTGTTCAATATCTTCATAAATGATCTGGAGGATGGTGTGGATTGCACTCTCAGCAAATTTGCGGATGATACTAAACTGGGAGGAGTGGTAGATACGCTGGAGGGGAGGGATAGGATACAGAAGGACCTAGACAAATTGGAGGATTGGGCCAAAAGAAATCTGATGAGGTTCAATAAGGATAAGTGCAGGGTCCTGCACTTAGGACGGAAGAACCCAATGCACAGCTACAGACTAGGGACCGAATGGCTAGGCAGCAGTTCTGCGGAAAAGGACCTAGGGGTGACAGTGGACGAGAAGCTGGATATGAGTCAGCAGTGTGCCCTTGTTGCCAAGAAGGCCAATGGCATTTTGGGATGTATAAGTAGGTGCATAGCGAGCAGATCGAGGGACGTGATCGTTCCCCTCTATTCGACATTGGTGAGGCCTCATCTGGAGTACTGTGTCCAGTTTTGGGCCCCACACTTCAAGAAGGATGTGGATAAATTGGAGAGAGTCCAGCGAAGGGCAACAAAAATGATTAGGGGTCTGGAACTCATGAGTTATGAGGAGAGACTGAGGGAGCTGGGATTGTTTAGCCTGCAGAAGAGAAGAATGAGGGGGGATTTGATAGCTGCTTTCAACTACCTGAAAGGGGGTTCCAAAGAGGATGGCTCTAGACTGTTCTCAATGGTATCAGATGACAGAACGAGGAGTAATGGTCTCAAGTTGCAGTGGGGGAGGTTTAGATTGGATATTAGGAAAAACTTTTTCACTAAGAGGGTGGTGAAACACTGGAATGCGTTACCTAGGGAGGTGGTAGAATCTCCTTCCTTAGAGGTTTTTAAGGTCAGGCTTGACAAAGCCCTGGCTGGGATGATTTAACTGGGAATTGATCCTGCTTCGAGCAGGGGGTTGGACTAGATGACCTTCTGGGGTCCCTTCCAACCCTTATATTCTATGATTCTATGATTCTAAGTTAGTTGCAATCATCAGCAAGAACATTAACATCAGTTCTATCACAAGTGTACATTTACAATCATTTTTGTCATGCCAAGTCTTTGGTTCAGACAAATCATTCTTTAGGTCAGCTTGTTCAATATCCCTTTTGAACCTTTGCAGCTTTTTCTTGACCTCGGGGTCTTCCTTAACATAGGCTTTCAGTTTAACCACTTCCTTGGGGTTTTGGTATTTAGGGGTTAACCTGTGGCTTTATTTGCATGATAAACTTTTCCCCTTTCTCCCTGTTCCAGAGGGTCAGAATCTGAGGTCTTTTGCTTAACATTCATTGGCCGGCTGGGTATGTCCTTTTTGCTAACAGCTACAGGCAAGTCTTTCTCCCTCCAGTCAGTCAGGTAATTTGCATCAACACAGACACTCACCTGTTTACTAGTTTTCAGATTCTCAACCTTTACCAATTCCACGGCTGGACTATGTCTTAAAGAAATTCCATCCATTTTCACTAGCATGTTAGACTCAAGGTTCTTTTGTCCTTCCATTACCAACCTCTGCTTCCACATGGAATCAGATGTCAAGTCCACTAAGAGACTACAAGTCATATCCAAAATATCTAGAGATGAGAGTTTGCCTGCTCTCTCCTCCATTCTTGTAACCCAGTAACCAGTATCCCGATCTTTCCTCAGTACCTGAGTCACAGACTGCTTACTTAAAGAATCAACATAGAGACATTCATGTTCCAACAACATTGTCTCCCCAACAAGCTGGTTAAGCTTTTAGGGCTGTTTAAATTCGCTAACAATTTGTATTTTGTTTGAAAACTTTTCAAAGCTATCCACACTGGGTCTTTTTAAAGCAAAGTCAGTGGATCTATACACCTCAGAAAGACTCTGGCAGTTAGGAACTGGAACAAGTCTCCCAGACAAACTGTTGCTTTCTCTATACAGTGATTCACCCTGAGTTAACTCAATCAAATCACTTGCACACCCATCAGTTGCAGCAAACTAGGACTTGCTCTAAAGGAAAATTTTTCTGAGCAACAACAGACTCTTTCTGGGCTTCACTTAAATCCAGAATCACCTCTGTCCCATCAGGAGGATTTTCACAAAAACCCCTTTCAGGCAAACTTCAAGACTTCATAGTCACAAGATCAGAAGCATTGTTTTCCTTGTTACAAGTTTTCGCACTGTCAGTGGGTAACATAGTCAAATCACCTTCATGCTTTCCTTGTGCCCTGGCTACGATATCACCCTGATCAGACAAGGCTGTCATATCTTCACCCAGCAATACACTAGCAACAGGCAAAATAGAAGCACCAGAATCGCTTGGTCTTTGGGAGCTATTTGTGATATTAACTGGATGCAACCTAGTTACAATTTCAGAGGAACAGCCGTGTTAGTCTGTATTCGCAAAAAGAAAAGGAGTACTTGTGGCACCTTAGAGACTAACCAATTTATTTGAGCATGAGCTTTCGTGAGCTACAGCTCACTTCATCAGATGTTCATCAGTTACAATGTCATCATCCCTAGCAGACAGAAGTTCAGGACCACTTCCTTCCTGGGCTTTAACTGTATCCAGAATCAACTCTGGGTCAATTGATACATTTTCAACCATCATAGGTTGAAAGGCTTCTTCTGTCTGCTTTACAGACAGAAAAGACCTGGAGAAACATTCCCCTTTAACAGGCGCACAGCTTGGGATATCATTTCCCTTGTCCCAGCACACATGGCTGTTCATGGACAATTGCTTGGAGATTGGGGTAGCTCCCTTCATGGGTAAGTCATTACCCCTAACAGACACAGGAACATTTCCTTCACTGTCACAGTTCTCCACACTGGTAACAGGTAAGGTGTAGGGATACTCATGTTCCACTAACCTTGCCTTCCCAAACTGCTGATTAGACAAAGCCATCAGCTCAGAAGGCTGCTTATGCTCATCTAAACTCTTTGCCTTTCTCTCCCTTAACAGATAAACTGCTGTTTTCCACAAATAGTGTCTTATTACACTGAGCTGCTTTTAAGCACATCACTTTCACCTGGGTCAGGCTTACTTTCCCACGTAGCCAACAATGTGTCACTCACCAAGACTGTCCCCCTTCCTTCCTCAGTTAGGGCTTTAACCTAATCACCAATTTTAATTTGCTCTAGAGAAACATCTTCCTGAGCCTTATCTAATGCCAGATTCACTTCTGAGATACCAGACAGACACTCACAAATTTTTTCCACATATGCACTGCTTCTTTGCACAGACAAACAGTCATCTTCCTTGGACAAACATTTGGATAAACTCTCCACAGGCAAATCCTTACCCCTAGTAGATGCAGGTTCAGGACTATTTCTTTCCTGTGACCGGTTTATGTCATCAACTTGATTGAACAAAGTTTTAATATCACTCCCAATCAAAAGATCCTTAGGCAATAGCTTCCTTACATCAGCTGTAACTTCATGTTTAACACTATTCCATTCAAGATGGATTCTGGCTAAAGGCACACTTACAGTAAACTCATAGAGGATTACAATATTCACAACCTTCTTTGTAAAGTAATCTTCCTCTTTGACAAGATCTGCTTTAACAAGAGTGATGTTAGAAGCTGTAATTTGCCCTAAGCAGCTTTTACCATTGACTTTTACATTCTCTGCACAAGTTATGGGGTTACCTTCACTTGAGCTCACAGAAAAAGCATTTACATAAAAGGTGGCCATGTTGGGGTAAATTTGGTTACAAACAAGTAACTTCTTAGAGTTAAACAACGTAGCAACATTGTTACAAACTGGATAGATTTTATCCCCATTTTGCTGTTGAGAGGAGCTGGCTTTCCAGGATGATACAGTTCCTGTTGTACCTTTATTCTCTTGAGTTGGAGCTTAAGTTTGTCCACTTTTTCCTTGGCTTCTAGCTGCTGCAATTGAATATATGCCATTCTTTAGATATGAATGGCCATACTGGGTCAGACCAAAGGTCCATCAAGCCCAGTATCCTTTCCTCTGACAGTGGCCAATGGCAGGTGCCCCAAAGGAAATGAATGGACAGGTTATCATCAAGTGATCCATGCCCTGTCACCCAATCCCAGCTTCTGGCAAACAGAGGCTGGGGACACCATTCCTGCCCATCCTGGCTAATAGCCATTGATGGACTGATCTTCCACGAATCTATCTGAGTTACTACAGAGAATTCTTTCCTGGGTATCTGGCTGGTGAATCTTGCCCATATGTTCAGGGTTCAGCTGACCGTCATATTTGGGGTTGGGAAGGAATTTTCCTCCAGGGCAGATTGGAAGAGACCCTGGAGGTTTTTTGCCTTCCTCTGTAGCATGGGGCACGGGTCACTTGATGAGGATTCTCTGCTCCTTGAAGTCTTTAAACCACGATTTGAGGACTTCAATAGCTCAGACATAGGTGAGAGGTTTATCGCAGGAGTGGGTGGGTGAGATTCTGTGACCTACATTGTGCAGGAGGTCAGTCTAGATAATCATAATGGTCCCGTCTGACCTTAATATCTATGAATCTATCTAGCTCCCTTTTGAACCCCGTTATAGTATTGGCCTTCACAACACCCTCTGGCAAGGAGTTCCAGAGGTTGACAGTGCGTTGCGTGAAAAAATACTCTCTTGTGTTTGTTCATGTTCAAAACACATATGTTGTCTTTCAGCAGCTTCTCCTTCCATATCAGCTATTTTTTGCTTTCGTTCAAGTTCTAGCTGCTGATTTCTCACTGCAAGCAGTTTTGCTGGGTCTGCTTCCTTATCACTGGCAATTAACAGATTTCTCAGTTCCTGCTCTAGGGCCTTTTTCTTAAAAGACAACCCCCTCTGTAAGCACAATTCTTCCAGTTTTTTTCTGTCAGGAACTTGATCATGGGTCACTCATTGTAACTGATTTTTAACCCTTAAACTCTCCCATATCAAAATTAATTTTTGACAAGCGTGTGGTTCTGATCCAAAAACCCACTTAACCTGTGGTAATGTGCATCCAAGCATGACTATGCCACTGTGACCTGGGTTCTAGTGGGGAGCCAGCTGTGGTCACTAAATTAGGGTGAACTGCAAAGAATGGGGCAGCCAAACCCCAAAAAGCTGGTGGATATTCCATACTTAGATTGACCAAGCCAGCATAAAACAGCTCCTTTATTACCTCATATGTGTAACCCTTCTGCCAGGTGTTGCCAGCAGCAGCAAGGGTCAGGTTCAGTATCTAGGAGCTCCTTTTCAACTATACAACACAAAACTGGCTCGAGCCCCCACCCAGTGACATGAGACAATTACACACCACCCCCTGGGTGCCTTTAAGAGGCCATACTTCCCCTCTCACGAGCACAGAGTCTGAGTGTAGCAAAAACTTTTAATAAAAGGAGGGAAGTAACTCAGCATTAATTTGGGAAAACACCACAACTATGGTTGATAAACACGAGCCACGAGCAAAAGACCCACCCTCAAGTAAGTTGGGCATTGTCCTTTTCCCCTCAGGGTCTTAAGTCCAGCAACACAAAAGTCCCTTTAACATGCCCATCCCTTCTCTATACTCCACTCACAGTTGCTGTCCTTGGCCAGTGCAGCCCCAGAGTTCAGAGGTTCATCCTCAGAGTTCACCTCCCACCCTGTGTGGAAGGCGGGGGAGCAGAGGTGGGGCAAGAAGGCACCTTACACACTGCACTGCTGGGGCACTCATTCATGGCCCCAATGGCCAATTGCCATACCTCTGCAGGGCTCTGCTCTGACGCTCTCCACCAGCTTCTTTGCTGGCCACTCACCACGGCTCTCCGCCAGCCTCCCTGCTGGCTGCTTGCTGGCCACTTGTTATGCCTCTCCGCACGGCACACTACTGGCTGCTTGCCACGCCTCTCCGTACCTCTCCACCAGCTGCCTTGCTAGCCACTCACTCAGGTGCCTTCAGCCCTCTCCCCCTACTTAACACAGCTCTCAGGGATTTCAGCTGTTAGTGGGAGAGCCTCAGAGCTGGTGCACACTGGGCAGTCTCTTGCAACAGAGACACTGTCCCAAAGGAGGTCCAATACTTAGACCTAGGCATCAGTGATTACAGCTCTGCAGCATGTAACAGGACTCTCCCTTGAGTCTAAATTAGCTCTTTTACTATACATGGAGATCAAAGGGTGTCCAGGCTCTTTAAACAGAACCCCCACAACACCAACCAAGACCCCCCTCTCCCAGCAAATTGGGCTTTGGAACCATGTCCCCTGCCTAGTGAGTGTCATTCAGTTGAGGGTGAGTCCCTCCATTGGGGTGTGCCAGGTACAGGTCTGCTGCCCTTGGTTCACACAACAAGGATAACAATCCTTTATTACTCCTGTCCCAATAACGAGGAGACTGGGGGAGCCAACACCAGCCACAAGGAATCATTTGGGGGAAACAATCCCATCATGCTGAGCACCTAGGCAGGGTGGGTGTGTCCAAGCAAACAAGATCAGCTCCTGAAGTCTTTTTCCACAGCTCACCACTAGACGTCAGGGGAGAGCTCACTCAGACTCTGCTGACACCTGTAAATACACAAAACCACAGACATGATCTCCCCACGCGTCTTTGGAGGGTTATTTATTTTGCAGGGTGTTTCACCCTGTCTAGCCATGCGTCACAATCCCCATGGTCAGCAACGAACCCCTCCATTACCAAATTATTCCTCTCCATGGAGACAGACAGCTGCCGCCATCCCCAAGTGTTACAGGGGCCACTCAGGACATCATCCTGGTGGTGGCGACCTTTCCCCTCTCCTGATCCCAAAGGCGTTTGTGTTTGCAGTGTCCCAGAACCTGGCGGATTGGGAGAAGATCCGAGCAGAGGTTGCGGCACTGCAGAAAACAGTAGGTGAGAGAATGACACAGACGCTTCTGCCTCTCATCAGTAGCGAGAGTGAGGGGCTGCGAGGTCGGGGTTGTGGGCTTTGTATCCACCTGGGGCTGTGGACTGGGGCAAGTTTTTTATTAGGTGTATTATGGTAGCTCCTTGGAGCCCAGTCATGGCTCATGCCCCCAGTGTGCTAGATGCTGTATGTAATTAGGTGTTTTACGGTAGCTCCGAGAAGCCCCAGCCTGTACAAACACAGACCAAAATTCTTCCAGCCTAAGCAAGTCACGTCTCTGGACCCCGGTGTCCATGGGATGGAGAGTCTGTAGCCACTGAGGGCTGTGCGGCTGTCCTTGGCCTGCCCAGCTGGGGCTCTCAGAAGACTGCAGGGATGATGCAGAGAGGGTCTTTGACATTCTCTGGCTTGGGCGATGCAGGGAGCCAGCCCTGATGCTCAGAACGGTCCGTTCTGGCCTTAATATCTGTGGGTGAAATCCAGGCCCCCCGGAATCCAGGAGGGTTTCTTCCCCTCTGCCCTGCCCCTCTATGAATCTGCTTCTTGCTCCGAAAGCACAGTCCCTACCTCTCCAGCTGAGCCTGGGCTACACACAAAAGTGTGCTACTCGAGTTATATTGGTCCATTTAAAGCAGTACAACCCTCCGAGTGCAGGTCCAGTTATCCTGGTGTAAATGTACTTACACCAACACAGCCATTCCTATACAGGGACGGAATACACTCTACCTGTAAAAGCTACCTTCGGCTCAGTATAACTGGGTCCACTCTAGGGGTTGTAATGGAATACCTAGAGCAGTTTAAAAAATAATCATATCCCTAAACAAAATAGTTATACCAATACAAAGGCTGGGGGTAGGGCAGATCTTAAGGAGAATCTCCATCAGCAGTATAGGGTCTACAACACACAGCTAAACAGTAGAGGGCAAGGAAGATATTATAATCCCTAGCTCTTGTATAGTGCTGTTCATCAGTAGGTCTCAAAGCACTTTGCAAAGGAGGGCAGTATCATTATCCCCATTTGACAGATGGGGAAATTGGGGCACAGGGAGAGGAAATCACTTGCCCCAGGTCACCCAGTGGGTTACTAGCAGAGCTGGGGATCAAACTCAGATCTCCCGAGCCTCAGGCCAGTGCTGTTTCCACTAGCTCACCCTGCCTCCTTCACACATTGCTCAGTTCTGTAGGTTTGGTACCCACCCACCTCTGGTGGGGTTCTGCTGAGCAGTGGCTGCCCTGAAGCATTTTTGATGAACTCTTAGGTTTAGCTTCGATGGTTTAATTAGGGTGGAAGCAATTAAAAACCCTCCCGAGTGATCCATTTTTAAAGAAACAGACACAGAAAATTGTTTTGTTAAGAAT
The DNA here is from genome assembly GCF_965140235.1 of Caretta caretta. Classification (NCBI taxonomy): domain Eukaryota; kingdom Metazoa; phylum Chordata; order Testudines; family Cheloniidae; genus Caretta; species Caretta caretta. Next base: position 19,359,880 of record NC_134225.1, read on the forward strand.
TCTCGCATAGCTGGTTCGTCTGCCCAGTAGCCAGCACCTAGCTCAAGGACTGCCTAAAGCCCTATTTGGGGTCTTTAAGTAGGACCTAAGCAGCCTGGTACTGGCTTTCTGCAGTCCCCTAAAGGGACTGATCCTGTGTCACACTGGGCCACACTGCTGGTGTGAAGGGGGTGGAAATTGCCCCTGCCCTGGGCAGGGGGGAATCACAGGTTAGTGTGGAGCTGGCGTCAGACCCTCGGCTCCCAGCCCCTGGTGTAAGGGATGGATCAGGGGCTTGGATCAGGAGCGTGCTGCACCATGGGTATTCCCTGCTTCCCAGAGGAGGCAGAGTGTGAGTTAGAGCAGCCAGGAGGCTGCTCTGACTGTCGCCAGGGGTCCAGGTTCCAGGCATCGCAGAGGAGACTTCGAGCAGGGCCCGCGGCGTCTGTAAGTGGCCCAGCGTTGGAGGCCGTGCAGGAAGCTCTGAGATGACCATGCTGCGCGTTGGCTGCTAACTTCCTTTCCTCCACCAATCCAGACGCTGTCCATCGTTCGGTATCTGGGGAGCTGGCCTCTGTGAAGCAGTTTAGCAGTAAAATGCAAGAGCGGATCACGGCGTTACAGAAAAGAGTAGGTGAGGAGCACAGTGCCAGCTGCCATGCCCACACTAGGGCTGCAATCAGAGGGAGGTACAGGGCAGGGCCAGATGCTCAAGGGAGCTCTCAGCACGCGGCATCTCCCCTTGCGGGATTCTCTGTGGTTCTCAGGGGGAGCTGCAGGGCGGGGGATTCTCTGAGCCCACCCCAGGCCCACCGAGGCTGCTGTCTACAGCCATCCCCTGTGGATCTCTCTCCATATGTCTACCCTGGAGCTGGAAGGGAGCCTCGCGCTGGCATGCTAAAAAGAGCCGGGTGGCTATTGCTTTGGCGCTGCGGCTGGGGCTGCACTCGGTCCCCTGGGCCCCGGAGGGGAATGGGGTTAGAACAGGGGGCCGGGAGTCAGGACTCCTGGGTCCGTTTCTTGGCTCTGCCAGATTCCCTGCCTGGCCCTGAATTGGGTTATTCTGGGTTTTGCTTTCTAGATTCTGTCTGCGGCCATTGCCCATGGGGCTGGGGCTGGTTCCAGAGAACCTGTTACCACTTTTCAGAGTCTACCAAAACCTGGCATGAGGCCAAGCAGTTCTGTTTGGATGCCGGGGCACAGCTGGTGATCATTAACACCAAAGAGGAGCAGGTAAAGCCACCTGCCACCCTCCTGGCGTACCCGAACCGGGCCAGGGAATTGGACAGCTACCAGCGACAGCAGCAGCTTTACCCTGGGAATCCCTGGCGGGTGGGACCCAGGTGACCAGGCAGTGGGTGAGACCACGCCTGGCCCTTAAAACACAGCTCTTTTAAGGGTCACCAGGTTTTTCAAAAACCGCAAGCGGGCCTGGGTCTCAAAGGCAGCCTGGCATTCTGCAAACCAGCACACGCAACATGCCGCGTGTTAACCAGCCCACCGTGGGCAAGCTCTGAGGGCAGCCCGGGCTAATATTCCCAGCAGAGGAATATTGGGGCCTGAACATGCCAGAAAAGCACCCAGAACAAAAGCCTAAATAGCATGGCAAAAACCTGCGAGAGCTGGAAAATATAAGCAGGGAGCAGGGTTTGTAAGAACAGGCTGGACAAACACCCGTCAGGGATGGGCTCGGTTTCCTTGGTCCTGTCTCAGCACTGGGGGATGGGCTCAGTGACCTCTCAGGGTCCCTTCCACCCCATATTTCTAGGACTCCCTATGGAGTTTTTGCCATTTCTGTTGGGATGGGAATTGCTGGGGTGTTTTAAAGAGATCAGCCAGACAAACCTACATGACTATAGCGCTGGTTCCACCCTGAACCCCTGTATGTTCCCCCAACACCAGGTCATGATTCTTCCCTGCATCCATCCCCACCTCCCCAGGAGCTCAGGCCTCATGCCCCCTTCAGACCTCCTGTTGCTCAGGGGTGAGAGCTGGACTGAGACCACACCAACTCATTTCACCCACCTGCCAGGAGCAGCTCTCACTTACGGCTGGATTTGAGGTGGTGACATATCTATGGTATTTAAGCACTCCCCCCCACCCGCACATCACACTCTTCAATGCCTCTATCTTGCTAGCACCCTTAGGGGCAGGGCTATTGTCCAGGTGGGGGAACTGAGGCATAGAGAGAGATGCAGGGGACTTGGCCAGGGCCATGCAGGGAGTCAGTAGCAGAGCTGGGATTTGAACCTGGGTCTCCTGAGTCCCATTGCTCCTGGTGTTGGTAGAGCGCGTGGCCTGTCCCACACCCATTCACCCCCTTCGTCTGTTCTTGTCTATTGCAGGCATTCTTGGTAAAGGCCCGCACAACGTCCCGGGTGTACTGGCTGGGGCTGAGTGACCAGAAAAAGGAAAATCAATGGCTCTGGGTGGATGGCTCCCCTCTGAACCTCAGGTGTGCGGGGTGAAAGGCACCATGCCCCTCTGCCCAACCCCTTGCTCCCCGCTGTGGTCTCCATGCAGCTTTGCTCTTCTTCACAGCTTCTGGAGCACCGGGGAGCCCAATGACTCCGGCAATGAGGACTGCGGCACCATGGCGACCGACGGGCGCTGGAATGACATAAACTGCTACATGACCGACTACTGGATCTGCGAAAAGGCCTGGCTCTGCTAGAGCCTGGCTTGGCCGCTGGCCCACGCCCTTCCTGAGCCATGGGCTGAGGGACCAGGCCCTGCCTCCTCCAGGTCGACAGTCTCCCCAAGCTGTGTTCTCTTGGTGATGCTCCCCGTCGCGCAGCTCTTTCTGGGAGCCGGGAGTTTTTCCGAATCCCTAGGGGGGATGGTATTTCTGCAGTGTTTCCTAGTGGGTAGGGCATCAGGCTGGAGCACAGCAGACCTGGGTTCTATTCCCTGCTTCATCCTGGGACCTTGGACAACTCCCTTCCCCATGCCTCAGTTTCCCCTTGTAAGGGCTCAGGCTGTATCACTTCTGAATTTTGGATGATTGTATGACACTGTACTATGAAATGGCTGGGTCATGGAATGCCTACGTGTGTGTGGATGTCCCAGGGGGTAGCAGGGTCGGCATGTCTCTGCCAGGCCAGACACAATGGGAACGGACCAGCATGCAACATTACGTTAAACACCGTGGGACAATGAGTTTCCTCTGCCTCGGAGATGGCGCTTTCTGCTCTTGTCCAAGGTGAGGGGGGCTTGGAAGTAATGGAAAGTTACCAAAAGGCAGAATGAAAGAAGCAGCAGTTTAGAAAGGGACACCCAGGGGGGGAGCGTTCTTGGGGACAGAGCCACCTTGCACCAGATTAAGGGCATTATCTACACTAGAAAATCAGACTGACCCACCAACGTGAGTGAACAATCCACCCCCCTGAGCAATGTAGTTAAACTGACCTAACACCCAGTGTGGAGAGCTCAGTTGGTGGAATAATTCTTCTGTTTACTTAGCGCTACCCGTCTCGGGGAGATGGATTTCCTCTAGCGATGGGATAACTCCTCCTGGTGCTGTACTATATGGCTGCCCAGAAAGTGGTAAACTGTTCAACTTTTCTTCCTCTATTATATGATTACTGGCTTTTAGCAATAAACCTGACTGATATTGATTGTTTGGTCTCTTGAATATGTTTCATAACGAGCCAAAGCTTGGGCAAGCAATTGACTATACTATTTAGCAACTGCTTTCAGGCTGTTTTATATGTGTATTGTTCGTTTTTGCCAATGAACTCACAAAGGAAAATGATCAAAGACAAAAAGACTGTATCACCCGTGTGTGAACGCTTTTCTCAAAGCGATTGCTCCCTATCTGACCTTTCCATACTTGTCCTCAAAGGCAAACGGCACAACGCCTTCAAAAGGTGAGTCTGCTAGATACCAAAGCCATGGACTTACCAGGGACACTGGTTTTATGGCTCATTACAACAATTTGTAACACACCATGCGGCCCACCTCAAGCCCTTTATGCATAACACACTACCCCCCAATTGCCCACTTCATTTCCTGTGACCGCCTCCACCACGTATGACCCCTTCTGCTTAACAATCTGTGCCAACTTGTATTTTGCTCGCTCTGCCTCCTTCCCCAGAGCTGAAGAAGAGCTCAGAGTTGCAAGAAAGCATCTCTCAGAAGTTGGTCCAGTCAATTACCTCGCCCACCTTGTTTCTCGTTGCTTTTTTGTGTGAATTGTGCTCTCCTGGGCTTTACATGATCAAATATAATGAACATAAAGCTGATAGACTGAACAAAGAGTGTGTGTGTGTTTGTCTGTGTGTGTGTAACTCCTTCTCAACAGAGGCGTGTCCCTGAGAGGGTTAAACTGTAGGTCGGAAGCATGGCACCTTTTGGGTGGAGTTCTGGGGGAGGCTGGGTTTAAGGACGGGAGTCTGAAGGGTCAGCGCTGTGGCCAGAGGGGCAGGCAGCTGGACAGCAGGGTCCAACGCTAGGAAGGGGATGCTACAGGGAACATCTGTGCCCTGGTAGTGAGCCTAGGTGCCCCAGGCTTGGGGCAGTGGTTGGTTTCTGTTCAGACCTCCGGAGCTTGAAACCCTTCGGAGATCGAGGTGCAGAGGCTTGGATTCCCCTCAGAGCAGTCCCAGTGGGTGGCCCTTTCCTCGAGCAGCAGCGCTCACCATCTGCACGTGGGTGACTTCCTCTCGCCCAGCCCTCGGGCAAGGGTGGACCCGGCTCCAAACGGATCCACCCACTTAAAGACTTTGCTGCCCTCCGCCCCTGCACCGTACACCTGGCAACCCATCATTCAAGCCGTGCTCCAGGGGTGTAGGGTGAATGGGGGAGGATGGGGGAGGGGGAGCTGCACTCCAGGGGTGGGGGGGTGAGTGGGGCAGGGCGGGGGAGGGAGAGCCACGCTCTGGGGGTGGGGAGGTGAGTGGGGAAGGGGGAGCCGTGCTCTGGGTGTGGGGGCGGGGGGGAGTGGGGCAGGATGGGGAAGGGGAGCCATGCTCCCAGGGCTGGAGGGGAGGGGGGAAGGACAGGGCAGGAAGAGCCATGCTCTAGGGCTGCGGGGTGGGGGGTGAGTGGGGCAGGATGCGGGAGGGGAAGCCATGTTCCAGAGGCCAGGAGATGAGTGGAGCAGGACGGGGGAGGGGAAGATGCACTCCGGGGGTCATAGGGGGTGAGTGGGGCAGGATGGGAGAGGGAGAGCCACACTCCGGGCATGGGGGTGAGTGGTGAAGGAGGAGCTGTGCTCTGGGTGTCAGGGGGGGTGAGTGAGGCAGGACAGGGCAGGAAGAGCCATGCTCCAGGGCTGTGGGGTGGGGGGTGAGAGGGGCAGGATGTGGTAGGGGGAGCCGCGCTCCACGGGTCAGGGGGAGTGGGACAGGGCGGGGGGGGGGGAGAGCTGCACTCCAGGTTTGGGGGCGAGTGGGGCGGGATGTGGGAGGGGGAGCCACACTCTGGGGGTCACAGGGGGTGAGTGGGACAGAACAGGGGAGGGGGAGCCACTCTCTGGGGGTCAGGGGGCTGAGTGGGACAGGGCGGGGGAGGGAGAGCCGCACTCCGGGCGTGGGGGTGAGTGGGGCAGGACGGGGGAGCCCACAGTACCGCGATCCCCAGTTCCCATGTGCTCCTCCAGGTTCCAGCACCTTCTGCTCGTCCTGCCCCTGTGGCGGAGGCTGGTTATTGCGATTAACGGCACTTTTAGCGGCTAGTCAGCACTGCTGACCGGATACTGCCAGGTTCCCTTTTCGACTGGACTTTCCAGTTGAAAACCAGACACCGGGCAACCCTTACTCAGACTGAGGCTCGCGAGCCGCAAGAGGCTCTTTAATGCTTCTCCGGCGGCTCTTCGCAGCACGTGATATTGAAACACGGTGTGATTGAATTGTACCCTTCTGCCGGGTGGAGTCGGCAGCCACCAGGGCCGGGTTCAGTATCCAGGGGTCCCTCTTAACAATACACCACAGAACTGCCTCGAGCCCCCACCCAGCAATCTGGGAAAATCAAACTCCCCGGGGCGCCTGTAAGAGGCAACACTTCCCCTTTCACAAGCACTGAATCTGTGCATGGCCGAGAAAACGTTTAATAAAAAGGGGGAAAGAACCCGGCATTAATTGGGGGAAACCCCACAACCATGAGTCGAACACATCTGACCATGAGCAAAACTCCCACCCCAGAGGACACTGGGCCGTGTCCTTTGCCTCCGTTTTTTCACCGCGGTGTGAAAGTGCAACAAACAAACGTCCCTTTAACACGCACTCCCCTCTCCCTCTGCCACACCCCACTCACAGCTGCTGTCCTTGGTCCGCAGAGACCCAGAGGTGCCTACACGTGAGTTCACACCTGGGGGGTGGGGGGCATCGAGCAATGCCTTCACTGCCCGCTGCTGTGTGTCATTCACTCCGCTGCTGTTGTTTGTGTCTCCGGTCACCACACCGCGCCATCCTCTCCATCACCGCTGGCTCTGTGCTGTCCCCTTCTGCTGGCACCTGCCTCTCTACTGTGACCTCAGCCAGGGAACCTCACCGCTAGTGCAGGCCTAGCCATCTCTTCCGCAGACACGCTGTCCCGCAACAGATCTAAACAGCCCTTAGACCTGATGGAGTCTAGGTACCTCTGTCTTTAAACTGGCCTGGCCTGGCCCCGCCTTGGCCCTTCTCCCTCACCACTGGGCTCTGGCATCCGAACCCCCTTTGTGAGCTCAGTTCAGCTGAGGGAGATCCCGTCAGCCAGGGCTGGCTAAGCACCGTTCTGCTGCCCGTTCCGCCCACAATCAGGAGGAAAACATTTCAGGCCCCCGCGTTCAAAAGTGATTTGTAACCCAGCACCAGCCAAAACTGATCACGTGGGCAATGCAGCTCTGTCTGCTGGATACCCAGGCCGAGCCGGTGTGTCTGTGTAGCCTCCCTCCCCTCCCGTCCCCGCAGCTCATCACTAGATGTCCGAGGAGAGCGGCTTCAGACCTTGCTTCCGTAATTATTGACCAGTCTAAGTTATTAACCAACCAGGGTGCTTTTAACCAATTGCAGTTGATAAAACAGTGATACTTGGTCAGTCGTTGTGGTGTGAGAATACATATATGTATAAACCGGACACGCTGGTTCAATATGACCATAGAGTCCTATAGTAAATGAAACTGCGAATTCACCCGACTGTGGCTCTCTTGGGTAATGCTGAGTCTTAATTTGTCTCCTGAGATCTGAGTATCACGGCTTCAGGTCCACAGTGTGATCCTGACAACCTGCCCAGTTATGTTATCTTTAAAACTAGCCTGGGGAGAACAGTCCTGCTCTGGGACAAAGGACCTAGCAGGGCTGTTCCCTTTTTGAATCTGTGACTCAATCAGGGTCACCACTGCGCGATGCAGGAGGCAGGGTGATGGGCGTTGCCCTGACATTGCCCCACCCAGTTTGCACCGTGGGAGCACCTCAGTCACCGCGTGTATAAGAAGCCCAGTCGGAGCTAACAGCAGAGCACCCGGGGCACCCACCCAGCCCACTAACCTTGGCCCTAGAGAGGAAGGCGCCTGGATGACTGAGAGATCCGAGGAGACCCAGAGCAGATGTCCGACGTGGCTGGAGAACCTCAGTGGGACGGGCAGGACCCAGGAACATGGACTGGGGGTCTGTCCCCTCCCCGCGGTGAGACATGCCAGCTCCTTTGCTGGCTGATGAGGAATCCGCTGCTCCGTGTGTTGCTTGTTTCCTGGGGGTGGCTGTCAGGTTCCTTCTCTTTTTGCTCTTTTGTGGTGCTGGAAGAAAGCTCAAAAAGCAGTTTGTTTTTTCCTCTTTTCAAAAACAGATCAGAAATGGGGGGTCTCACCTACCCTGCCATCCATGGAAGCCCCGGGGGTGACTGGGGAGCTGGCAGGACTGACAGCATCACACCCTGTGCAGGGGAAACCTCACTGCTTGGCAGGGGATGTGATTATTTTCCTCCAAAGGTTTGGAAACTATTTGACCCAACATCTGCTCCCATTTACACCAGTGTAAATCCTGAATCACACTGTTGCCTTCAGTCTAGATTTACACTGGTGTAATTGGGAGCAGAGTTTGGCCCTTTGGCTTCATGCTTTTCATTTTTGTGAGTGAACATTTAACTCAAATGCCTGAGACACAGTGGGGAGAAAAGCTCTTTTAGCTAAAGATGCTACACACAGATCCCTGCCCCTTCAATTATTGTCAGGCTTGATCAAAAGTGCATCCCACTCAGTGCTTCGGGTGGTGGTGGTGGGAGGTGGGGTAAGATCTAGGGTATGGCCAGGACAGGGTTATCAGAGCCATTTCCTCCCTTTCCAGATCCCCCCCTCACGAACCGGCAGCTGGTGATCACCACCGTGATCATCGTGGCCATCAAACTTCTCCTGATGACCCTGGTCCTCACCAGCAGTGAGTATCCACCGTGACCTGGGCCCCCTACCCCAGCCAGAGCTGGTCTGGTGAGGGCTAGTCACCTTCTGAGACAACATGGACTAGTAGAGCAAGTATGGGACTAAGTCTTAGGAGACCAGGATTCTATTCCAGCTGTGTGACCCTGGGCAAGTCACATCAATGCCCTGTGCCTCAGTTTCCCCATCTATAAAATGGGGCTTATGAGCCTGACCCCCTTCACAAAGTCCTTTGTGTGCTCTACTGATGAGAAGGGGGAGGCATTATGATTAGGGTTTGAGATTCCCCCCTCCCCAAATCCTGCTCATCCCTGCCCTGAGGAGGTGAGAGCCCCAATGGAGTGAGGGAGCCCCTTGCTGGGATTCCTGCCCCACCCAGCTACAGAGATGACAGACCAGACTGAGGAGCTGCCAACCTGCCCACTGGGAGAGGTGTGTGATGTGTCCCTGAGGCTCACACTGGGGCTCTGCTACGTTTCTTAGATGGCCCATCATCAGACGTGGCCGGGGACTCCAGCCCCACAACTGAGAGGGGCCCGGCCAGTAAGATCAGGGCTGGGGGGGTAGGGATAAATGGGAGGTGCTCTCTGGGCTCCTGTTGAATGTTCCTAGTCTTCCTTTCCTTAATGTCCCACCCTGTGCACTGGGAACAGGGACGGCACCATACGGGGCATAGGGAGGGGAATGAGCAGCCAGCGGGGATGGGGGTGCTGCAGTGTCTCTTTCCAATTTAGGGGTGTCGGGATCAGGGGTGGTTCAGCCTGTAGATGAGGTGGGGGAGAAAGATGCTGGAAAGTCTTGATCTGGTTTAGAGGTGCAGGGAGGTGGGGATCAGGCACTAGGCAAGGTTCAGGTGTTGCAGCTTCACCCTCTGGGGTGTGGGGAGGTGGGGTGAACAGCACCCTGCGGGGTGGGGGGTGTTTCCTATCAATGGCCCTGAGACTAACACAGGCCGTGCTCAGTTTCACAGGCTGCCCCTTCTTCCACCGAGCCAGGAGACCCTGGCCGCACGACCAAGGGGAGCACAGCAGCTAAGAGCAGAGTGGGGAGAATGCAAATGCAGTGTCACGTTCTAGCTGGGGGGGGTCCCCCCTAGTTGGGGTGGGGGGCTGCGGAATCTCCCTTTAGTGCAGGGGGTGGGGCTGGGGGCTGGGAATGGGGCCCTGCCACTCGCTCTGTGAGAGCAGAGCCCATTAGGATGGATGGAGGGGCCCCCTGTGCCCCATGTCGCCACCTGTAGTGTCTGCTTTCACGTGTGGCTTCGGTCTCCTGTGGGGTACCCACACCTGCTGTGGTTTGGCCTGTGCTCTGTGCCTGGTGGGGGGAGGCACATGTGGGGGAGAGATTGGCCCTCTGTCGACGCATGGGGGGGTGGGATGGATTGGCCTTCCGTCGGCATGTGGGGGGAGGGATTGGCTCCTCAGGGGCACGAGGGGGGGTGGTATGAGCCCCTCAGCGGAGCGTGTGGAGGAGGGAATGGCCCCTTGTTGGCATGTGGGGAGGGTCGAATCAGCCCCTCGTTGGTGCATGGGGAGGGAGGGATTGGCTCCTCGTCTGCATGTTGGAGTGAGGGATCAGCCTCCTGTTGGCACGTGAGATGGGGGATTGGCTCCTCGTTGGCTCGTGGGGTGGGGAGATCGGCCCCTTGTTGGCACGTGAGGTCCTTGTCAGCATGCGGGGAGATGGGATTGGTCCGTCATCGGCATGTGGGGGGGGCAGGGATCGGCTCCTTGTCGGAGCACGGGGAGGGAGGGATCAGCCCCTCATTGGCGTATGGGATGGGGGGATCAACCCCTCGTTGGCGTGTGGGGAGGGAGGGATAGACTCCTCGTGGGCACGTGGGGAGGGAGGGATCGGCCCCTCATCAGCCTGTAACGTGGGGGGATTGGCACCTCTTTTGTGCGTTGGGTGGGGAGGGATCGGCCCCTCAACGGCACGTGGGGAGGAGCGTTGGCATGTGGCGGGGAAAGGGATCAGCCCCCTTGTCAGCACGTGGTGGGGAGGGATCAGCCCCCCGTCAGCATGTGGAGGGGAAGGATTGGCCCCTCGTTGGAACGTGGTGGGGAAGGGTTGGCTCCTCGTTGGAGTGTATGGAGGGAATGATCAGCTCCTTGTTGGTAGTGGGGAGGGAGGGATTGGCCCCTCATCGGCACATGGGGTGGGGGGATCGGCCCCTCGTTGGCTCATGGGATGGGGTGTTTGGCTCCTCATTGGCGCGTGTGAGGGAGGGATTGGACCGTCGTCATTACATGGAGAGGACGGATAAGCCCCTTGTCGGCACGTGGCAGGCAGGGATTGGCCTCTCGTCGACACGTGGGGAGGAAGGGATCGGCCCCTCGTCGGCACATGTGGTGGGGGGATTGGCCACTAGTCAGTACATCGGGTTGGGGGATTGGCCCCTCATTGGCACATGAGGTTGGAGGATCCACTCGTCATCGGTGCGTATGGGGAAGGATTGGCCCCTAAGTCAGCACAAGAGGGGGCAGGAATGGGCCCCTCATTGGCATGTGGGGAAGGAGGGATCGGCCCCTCGTTGGCGTGGGGGGGGGGATTCACCCCTCATTGGCACGTGGGGAGAAGGGGCTCACAGCTGTGTTGTCTCTGGCAGATGCTTTCTGGTGCCAGTGGGGCTGGGACGAGCACCAAGGAAGGTGCTATCTTTTCTCCCAGACTACCCAGTCCTGGGAAGCAGCGAGAAACTTCTGCTTAGCCAAGAATGCTGATCTGGTGGTGATCAACAATGCAAGGGAGCAGGTACGAGCCCTCAGCCCTACCCTAACCTGCGGTGGAATGACCCCTGGACAGTGGGCCGGCATGAGGCTTCGGCTCTGTTTGGGCCTGAGGGGAAGAAAGGAACGGTGGGAGTGGGAGTCCCCAGCCCAGGGCAGGAGCAGGACTCCAGCAGTGACAAGGGCTAGCCCTGGCCCCCACACAGGGGTGAATTTTGCCCGCCTGGGGCAGGAGGGACTCGGGGCAACAGCAAAGAGAAGAGACAACGTGGAGCAAATGGTGGGGAATTTTGAGGCGGGCTCGGAAAGCAGAGCTGCGCGGCAGATAAGAGAGATGGTTACCCGGCAGGGTTGTCAGACTCCCTGGGGGGCTGGGAACACGAAACTATCCTGCCAGAGGTGGATTCCCACCAGACTGCAGAGCCCAGGGGCGTCTGCTGGCAGGGGAGAGCCAGGACACTGGCACTGGCTTTTATTTTTCCGGGTGGGTGCTCCACCCCCCTTCGGCCCCGCCTACACTCCACCCCTTCCCCCAAGGCCCTGCCCTTGCCCCACCTCGTCCCACACCTGCTCCGTCCCCTCTACCAAGCAGCTCCCACCGGCTGCCAAACAGCTGATCAGGCGGGGTGGCGAAACAACTGATGGGCGCCCACGGGGTCGGCGCCTATGGTGGTGAATGTATTTCCTTTGGTCAGTGCTTTCCAGTGCCAGGAATGGGCCAGCACCCTGGCCGGCGCACAGCAGCCGTCATCGGCGCGATCCCGATTGACATCAGCTGGGGATCCAGCCCAAAGATCCTGCAACAGGACCGTGGGTGACAATTCTGATAAGGCCTGAACCAGACCAGGCCCTGGCTGGCTCTGCTGGGCGTATGGGAGGGAAAAGCAGGAATGACTTAGGTGAGCCCCTGTGGCCAGCAGCTCTGGCTCATACCCACAGGGATGGGGGAGCCCATCTGGGGCAGGCTTTTTACAGTCACTTTCACAGTGGAAGAGCCCTTTGGAAAGAGGAACTCGGGCGGTGTATTCATAACGCTCACCCTTATCTCCTGCTGGACCCTGTCGTAATAACTGGCCTCACAAATTCACCCTCACTGTGACCGCAGCTGTAAAAGTTTGTGAGCGTTCCTGAGATGGCACAATGACCGGGCTGATGGAAAACGGTCCCAACCAGGTGGCAGATGGAGTTAGTCCAAACAAAAGAGCCTTCTGCTATAACTCAAGGACTGGGTTCAGATCACGCCTGGCAAACAAGAAACGTGTGGAACCAGAAAGGAGTGAATCCAGTGTTGGAGATTAAACATACGTGGTGCCCAAGGAACGAGGGGATGGGCTTTTCCACCCATCGCTCCCTTTTGGGGCCCTGAAAGAGACTTTGGGGAGAAAAACAGGGTACTGGAACGAGCTTCACCCTCATGGCTTCCCCCCCCGCATCTCCTGGGGCCTTTGCCATCCTGAGCCTGAGACGTGCTGACCAGACGGGGCCAGAGAGAGGGACCCCGATGATGTCGCCTCTACCGGCTCCAGCTAATCCCAACCACCACCGGGGATGAAACGGGTCGGATGGAACAGCAGCAGCCGCTCCCGCCCGTCTCAGCAGCTGGACGGTTGTTACCAGTTCTGATACCATCTAAGAGACAGTGCAGGGTTTACAATGGCGCCAACGGCGCTGGGGCCCACACTGAGAAGGGGCCCCGGCGCCCGGACTGTGGCCCTGCCCCCTGCCTTCTGCCCAGGCTTTGCACCAGCGCCCCGCCCCCCACAGCCCCTCCCCGCCTGCCGCTCACTCCTCTCCCCCCTCTCCCAACCCTGCGAGCAGTGGGCGGGGCCTTGGAGGGGATGAGGCTGAGCAGGGGCGGGGCCTTGCGGCAAAGGGTGGGCGGAGCAGGGGGCGGGGCCACAGTCCGGGTGCCAGGGCCCACAAATGATTAATCTGGCCCTGCTAAGAGCCTGTCACACAAGGGGGGGGCGGGTTCCTTCTAAAAGCTCGGCTGCTGAAGGGGACGGGACCAAGGGAGGCTGTCGGAATGAAAACCTGGCTTAGTGCTTTACAGTTCAAAGGCTTTCCCTTGTTTTCTCTTCTTTGCCTTGTCTTTGATCAAAGGTTAAAAGGGTTTTCAAGGGAACAAAGCAGGCCGGGTTAGTGCTGTTTAATGTCGGCCAACGGCTGGGTTCTGGTAACACCTTAGGCCCGTATATTCCAGCTAAATTAACACCGCAGGCCCTCCTGGACTCCCTGTGCATTATCCTCCCCTGCTGGGATGTGCCCAAGTTTGACTGCAGGGTTGGGATCTGTTTGGTGCGGTGTGATCTATGCCACAGCCCCCTCTGTCCCACTGCAGGACCCAATACCCTCCGCCCCCCGTTCCAACACCATCCACGCCCCCAGGCACGGTGCCTCCTCTCCCCACCCCAGGCCTAGACCATCGCCAACCCCTGCTCCTCCGCTGACGTCTCTCCATCCCCCCCACCCTCCACTCGAGGGAGAGGAGAATCGGGCTCCTTGCCTCCTCCTCTGGCGTATGCAGCACTGAGCGCACTCGCTGATGGCCGAGTGCCCAGGCCATCCCTGGGGGTTAGTTCCTGGCACGGGAGATGCCTCAGGATCTGGCTCCAGTTCTAACCACCCAGTCCTCTGTGCTGTCCCCTCTCTAGAATTACTTGGCCATTAAAGCTGATTCTGTTCGTCACTGGATCGGCTTCACAGACCAAAGGATTGAAGGCGTCTGGCGCTGGGTGGACAATACTCCTGAGGCATTTACGTAAGCATGGGGCGATCCTCTGCTCTCCCCTTCCTACCCCTGGCCTTCCCCAGCTGCCCCTGCTCCTGCAGGCACTTTCCACCGCAGTAGCTCCAAGGCTGAGACCAGGGATGGAGCCGCTCGGGTTTGATTTCATACCCTGAGGACTGAACGACTTGAGGCTCTATCGGTCGCCCGCAGATCACTGGTTCAAATCTGGCCCAGGTCTCTAATGACCAAATGGCATTGCTGCTGGGTGCAACTCTGTATGAAATGAGCTTGCCGGGTCTCAGCCCAGCTCCCAATGGGTAAAGCATCCACAGATCACACTGGGTGCTCGTTGGCCATCACAGCCAATGGTCCAAGGACGGAATGGGTCATGGGGACAGAGCACCCCTCTCAGCCTACAGAAGGGTCTCTCCGAGGCTGGTCTGATCTGAGACACCATGGTGAGGGGAAGCTTGTGCTGCCATGGCGTGTGTGGGGAGCAGCCTCTACCCCTGCACAAGGGCCTTCAACAGCGCAGCCCTCCACCACTTATGCCATTAACTGGTAGTAGGTGGTTATCCTCTTGTGGGCCAATCATGATGCCTGCCCTATGAGCAGGTAACACTGTCTCTGGCCCCACATTCATTTGGATACTTCGGAATAAAAGATCTGTCTCCTCTAGGGGGAATGTCACAAACCCTTGAGACTGGGGTGCAAACTGTTCAACCCCCCTTTCCCCCACCCCTTGCAGAGAGTATTCAGCCTGCCATCATGGGCAGCCATATTGTTCCCTCTACTTGCTTTAATCCCTCCTAGCGCTGGCCAAAGTCAATGGAATGGGCCCAATACTCCGTTGCTCAATGGCCCTTTACTCTGCTCTGGCAGCATCAAGGGATTCTGAAGGATATTTAATCTCCTCCGCCACCCTCACCCAGGATATAACCAGCATAAAGGGGCTGGGGAAGATCTGGGACAACAGATCCTGGCGCAGGGGTGGGGCTGGCTGTTATAAGCTTCTCAGAACCCCACCAGGGCCCGAGCATAAGTTAAATGAACCCTAAATGAGGCTGCTCTAGGTTACACTGAGGGTGGGGCTGAGCTTACTGGGGGTGTGTCTCCCCTGGGACAGGGAGTCGGTGGGCTAAGGGCTCTGAGGGCTCGTCTCTCTCTTCTCGTTCAGGTACTGGAACACAGGGGAGCCCAATAACCTCAGAAACGGACTCAGGGACGAGGATTGCGCCCACCTGCTGGAGAACGGCCTGTGGAACGATGTACCCTGTAGTATCTCTTACAGGTGGATCTGTGAAAGGGCCGCCACTGTGTAAACAGCTCCCCCTCCCTCCGGCTCTGAACACAGGCTGAAATTCATCCCCCCCGCCGCGAGGCCTGGGCTCCGCTCATGGCCTGCGCATCAGCCCATCAGCCCGTCGGTGTGAAGATGATGTAACTGGAATATGCTTCACGCAAAAGGTCTCTTGTAAGGTATCATTACAAAGCCTATAATCTACTGAGTGGGGTCATCCTATTTGTATGAATGTATCATTCTTGTATCTGAAACTAGAAATCCAACACTACAATACCTTTCTCCCCTCCCTCATGGAGATAACAAGCCTGCACCCAGTGCAGGCGTCCCGAGGGGAGGAGGGTGCTGGGAGTTGGTCCCTTGCTCTGAAAGGGCTGGGAGCCAGGACTCCTGGGGTCTATCCCTGGCTCTTGGAGGGGAGGGGAGTCTAGTGCTTAGTGTGGAGTGGGTCTTGAGCTCCTGGTCCTCCACAGTCACCTGGAAGAACTAGGAGGCACTGCGGCAGGGAGCTTAATAAACATGGGCACTTCCCAGTCAGAGAGGTCACCAGTTGCTGCTTGAGGCTTGGCTCTTTGTCTTTGTCATGAGAAGCGAGTGAAGGGAAGAAGAGGCACTCCCAGTGTGGTGAGTGAGTGCAAAATCCAGGAGCACACCTGGGCAAGCTGCAGCAGGAAGGAGGCAGAGCCCTGTCTCAGTGCAGTGATGGAGCCCACAGCCCAAGGGGCTCCATTAGAGAAACTTAGTTTTGGGAACCCAGGTAGCTGGAGCTGGCAATTTGAGCAACTCCACATGGCATCCTGTTTAACAGCGAAAGCACAAGGATACTGGCTAAATGCCCTGATCTTTGCCTTGGGTCCTGCTGCCCTACCCCTCAGTGAGGTGGAAAAGAACGAAACTTCAAAGAGAAAGAGGCTTATTTGATGCCCAATTCATAGGCAGACAGAATATTATATGTGAAAGGGCCAAATTTAACAGGAGGCACCAGGAACAAGGGAGCATCAGCTGAGACTTTTATTACTGCAGTTGCTAGTCTTGCTGAACATTACAGATATGGTGTGATGCTGGTAAAGCAAGTACGAGCTCCGGCCATGGCCTTAGGCGTTCATTAGGACCTGACAAACTCATAGCTGGAAACCAGACCAGCTCACCTGTATGTTAGTTTTGTTCAAAGTAGGTCGTAGACTTATAACACTGTATTCATTGTGTAGACTCATGAATTGCTGGCTGTGTTAATCTCACTTGTAATGTCTGTATTCAAGGCTCTAAGCACATTTGAACGTTTTGCTTTGTAACTTTGACAATGTTGGCTCTGAATTTGTGACCCCAGGCAAGAGACTCATCCCCCCTCCCCTTGCCCACTTGTTCAGGAGGCCTAGCAAGATTAAATGGGCTATTAAGGAATATCACAACACAAAGGATTGGTGAACGGCCCTTTGAAGCTTTGGGAACATGACATGCAGAGAGTGGAAGACTAAGGTCTGGTCTGCCCTATATCTAGGGCCCTACCAAATTCATGGTCCATTTTGGTCAATTTTACAGTCATAGGATTTTAAAAATCATAAATTTTTCATTATTTCAGCTCTTTAAATCTGAAATTTCATGGTGTTGTAATTGCAGGGGTCCTAATCCAGAAACGAGCTGGGGTGTGTGTGTGTGGGATGCATGGCTAGAAAGGGTTAAACATCCTGCAAAATAAATAACCCTCAAAAGACATGTGGGGAGATAATGTTTCTGTTTTTATGTATTTACATATGTATGAGTAGGGTGGACAATGTAATCAACAGTCCCTGTCTGTGCTGTATTCTGACAACTGAGGGCTCAAAAGAACATCCTATCATGTGAATGAATTGTAAACGGGATATCTCGGTATTCATCTCTCTTTGAAATGTACTGTAAATGGTGGGGGAAGTAATCAGTGATGGACCTCCTTCAAAGTCATCCTAATTACCTTTTGTTCCCCAAGGAAATCCCAACTTGTCAAAGAGGACATGACATTGTATAAAAGAGCCTTGGGTCCTGATTCTGTGATCTCAGATCTGCTTAGACTTCATCAGGGGAAGTTTGAGTCACAAGACTGAGGTCCCAGTTATGCAGGTACACCCTGAATATGAGATTTGGACATTGGACTATCACCTATGAACTATTTCCAAAAGAACTCTTTGCCACTACAAAGCTCACTGTCTCTGCTATGAATCTGCACCTCAATGGATTGAACTCATGTCTGTCTGTACATTGATCTTTTAACCAGACTCTCTCTGTCTTTTGTCTTTTAATAAATTTTAGTTTAGTTAATAAGAATCGGCAGTAGCGGGTGTTTGGGTAAGATCGGAAACATACGTTCACCTGGGTGGTGACGTGTCCGACCCTTCGGGATTGGGAGAACCTTTTCTTTTATAGGATGAAATAAGATTTTCAGAAATCATCATATTTGATGTGGGTACCTGGATGGAGGCCTGAGGCTGGATCACTTTAAGGGAACTGTGTTGTTTGGACTTCTGAGTAACCAGGAAGGTAACAAAGAAGCTGTTTTATGCTGGCTCGGTAAACCTAAGTATTGGAATATCCACCAGCTTTTTGGGGTTTGGCTTCCTCCAAGAGACTGCTCCAAAGTCTGGGGCGTGGCACCGATCCTGTGGATCCGTGAGAGCTTGCCTCTGCACTGTCGCCAGCAGAACGTTGGATGGGAAGGTCGCCTTTCCCTGGGGCACTGATACAGTTATGACCCGCGTGGCCCAACCTGAAGGGATTTCAAAAATTGGGACACTGAGATAAAAATTTGGCCACAACAAAACTTGCACATTTGGCACCGAACAAGCAGCTGCCTGAACTGAGGCCAGGGAACAAAGCATGGATCAAAAGCTCCCAGGCTGTCAGAACTGGTAAGAAGCCCCCAGATCCTCCTTAGCGGAGCTGCTATGGGGGGAGGGATAGCTCAGTGGTTTGAGCATTGGCCTGCTAAACCCAGGGTTGTGAGTTCAATTCTTGAGGGGGCCATTTAGGCATCTGGGGCAAAAATTGGGGATTGGTCCTGCTTTGAGCAGGGGGTTGGACTGGATGATTTCCTGAGGACCCTTCCAACCCTGAGATTCTATGGTCTCAGCATTTCCCAATGTGATGAAGAGAGGTTCTGGGACCTGCCGGTGCCCTGCCAGGCAGAGTGCACCTCAGGAGACGTGAGAACATGCAGTGGCAGGACCAATCAGACCCCCTCAAAAATTTGATCTTTAGACTGCTGCTCAGGGCCATTTACATGGAATTGATAAGGAGTCATGGTGGTGTAAATCATTTAAAGGAATATCAAGTTTCTTTGGAATTGCTGGGATATACGTTGGGTAATAATTTAAGTTTTAACCTTTTATTATAAAGGAAGGGAGGTGTGGAGTAATTATACAGCTCCTGGCCTTCCACAGTTACCAGAGAGAAGCAGGAGCTGTTGCAGTGGGGAGTTTAATAAACATGGGAACTTCCCGCTCCCATCGCTATTTAAGACATGGCTCTTTGTGTTTGTCCTCACACTATAGTTATCCCAGGAGGCTGGGCGTTAGGACTCCTGGGTTCTAGTCTCTGTTCTGGGAAGGGAGGGGAGTCTCGTGGTTACAGAAGGGGGGCAAAGGCGCCGCTCCGTGGGTGCTCCAGGGCTCAAGCACCCACAGAAAAAACAACAGTGGGTGCTCAGCACCCAGGAGTCAGAGCTTGAGTGTGGAATGTGACGCGTTCTGTGCTGCTAACAACTTTTGCCCTTGGGGCAGGGAGTTTATTTATAAACAGGTTTCAGAGTAGCAGCCCTGTTAGTCTGTATCCGCAAAAAGAGCAGGAGTACTTGTTAGTCTCTAAGGTGCCACAAGTACTCCTGTTCTATTTATAAACAGGGGCAGGGTGATTAAGAGAACAAAAGGCTTGTCATTAAATTAAATTAAGGATCATTAGATGATCCTGAAAGCATTGCCAGACACTCCAGTTAAAGGACAGGAAACAAAGGGCAGGAATAAATGGTCCATTTTCAGAATGGGGAGAGGTAAATAGTGGTGTCCCCAGGGGTCTGTACTGGGACCAGGGCTGTTTAACATATTCATCAATGAGCTGCAAAAGGGGGTAAACAGTGAGGTGGCAAAGTTTGCCGATGATACAAAATTACTCAAGCTAGTTAAGTCCAAAACAGACTGCGAAGAGTTACAAAGGGATCTCACAAAACCCGGTGACTTGGCAACAACATGGCAGATGAAATTCCATGTTAAATGCAAAGTAATGCACATGGCAAAATATAATCCCAACTATACATACAAAATGTATAAAAGAAGTATACGTGACACTGCATTCAGGGCCGTCCTTAGGATTTATGGGGCCCTACGCAGTATTATTACACTGGTGCCCCTCGCAGCTCGGGGCAGGAGGGACGAGGCAGCGAAGGATACCGAGACGCCCAGCCTGCCTCCCGGCAGCGGAGAGTCACAGTTCCCCGCAGACAGCCCCGGACCCTCCCGGACCCTCTCCCTCACGCAGAATACGTGATGCCGGCACATTCGGCCCCTGCCTAAGGACACTGCAGCGCGCGCCGGGTGTGCGGGAGCTGACCCGCTCTTACCCGCTGTCATGGACGGTGGGTGAAGCTGCCACTTGGGGAGGCTCGCTCCCCAGCCCACCTCTTCTACCTGTGGCCCCACGCATACTCCACCCCTGCTCTGCCCCAGGCCCCGTCCCCACTCTGCCCAGGCCCTGCCCTCTTACCACAGTCTCCCTCCTCTCTTCCCTCCACCTCCCTGCTCACCCCCTTCCAGCCAAATCCCTGAACCCAAATGAAGCAAATGAATTAGAAAGGAATTGCAGAAGAGTGGGGGTTTTTTTCAAAAGAAAATGGAGCATGTTTTCCACTGCATGCCAGAAGGTGAAGACTGGACATGCAGAAGGTACCTAATTAAAAGCACTAAATTTAGGAATAAAAAAGGTCAGTCATGAGGTTTTTGATATGCCTTGAAGTTTGTCAGAGATTTATTTGCAAGAAATTTACTTTGTAGTAAGGGCAAGTCAGCTGTCCTGCTGAATACAGCATTAAACATTATGGAATAGATGATGTAGCTATTCTCTGTTTTACATTTCTTCATCAGTATTTCTACGATGATTTTGTTGGAGACACTGGGCACTACTCTAGGTAACTCGGGAGGGTGGAAGACCACGAGTGTCGATGAAGCCCTCCTGCTCTAGGCCCAGGCAAACCGAAGCTCCTCCATTCCTTGAACTTTCTGTAACCCTGCAAACCTATGAGGAAGCTAACACACAAACAGACATGTTAGCACACGGCTCGCTGGCCGAAACCAGCTTCGGCCGGGTAAACGTATAGATAAGGAAGAAATGTTTAGCAAAAGCTAGTAACGAGTATAACCAAACAAGGCCAGGCTTGAACAATGCTAATCAGGAAAAATGTAACTGGCTGCTTTAGATGATTGGCTGTGCTATTGTATGGGGCAACAGGTAATATGCTTGTATATGCTTGTGTCGTTAAGGAGAAACAAAGGTATAAATTGTATGGCGTAACCTGCATTTGGCGTGCAGGATTTGAGACAGCTCAGTCTCCCTGTGTCCCTGTTTGAAGCTTCAAATAAAACTCTCGGCTTCTCCACCCCGTTGTGGTCATTGGCGCGACGCATACCGGGCAACGAACCCTGCTGTTGCTTGCCTCGGGCACTCTGTGCCGGCAACAATTTTATCTTTTAAATGGACTGTTGAGCCTTCATAAAGTAACCATTCCAGATTACTACATATTTAACTCACTGAAACAGTGACATTCTTTTAAATTAATCAGTCACAGAGGTTTAGGGTGTTCATAACAATGTTAATTGCTTTTAGAAAAAGGGAACACTAATTTACTTTGTGTGATCTCCATAACAACAGACACATTTATGAAGTTTCACCAACTTTAAAAAATATGTTTCCATAGATTTTAGGCATAACAAAGGATTTTATATCTTACTAAGGTACTGATTTTGCTGGAGGGTTCTCTTAAAACTAGTTCATCAAATAGTCATGTCGAGGACTCGAACCCCAGACGGCACGGTTCGTTGTCTGACCGGAGAGAGACAGTTAACACCAGCAAGGTCCGAACACAAAGCTCTTTACTGAAGAGTGCACACAACAATGGGGAGCAGCCCGTCTCCAAAGAGAACCAGCCGGCCTCTAAGTAAAACTCATAGGTTTTTATAGACAGTTCCGTCACGTCACAGATTTATTCATAAAGCAGCCCACCCCTCCCCTATGTTAGTTAAAATCCTCTTTCTCTATTATGCATGCACTTCTACCCCCTTATTGTAGATAACTTTTAGCAAATCATAATGCTTCACTAACTTTATCGATATGGGTGTCAACCAGGAGACGAGGAGTTAAGAACAGACATAACACAAAAACAAGGAGTGGAAAACAGTGCCTCCGTATCTCAACAAGACAGTTCCCAGAACATCTGGTACAAAAATGCAGGAATGCAGACCTCCTCTTTTTTCTTACTCCCTGCAAATTAAACAAGTATTCTTTTATTCTATTTATCTCGTTCAGGGACTTTTCCAGCAACCTTTATTGGCCTGACTTTGGTTCAGTTGGTGTAACTGCTTCATATTTAATTTTTCTCACCTAACAGTCAGAAGTAAAGAAAGCGAAACTCATTTGTCCAGCTATCTGGCAGGAAAGGGGTGTTGTCCTTTTAAGGGCTAGCCTCTCTTCAACGCGGGAGTGGGGGAGAAGGATGGACAGAAAGGACAGGAAGACTTTGGAAGCAAGTTTTTTGTACCATAGTCATTAAAATTAAAATGTGTATTTTAGATAAGGGTGGTCCTTTGAAGGATTTATTTAAAAAACTATATGTCTGAAGATCCAAGCATTTAAGGCTAAAGAATACTCAGATTGTGCATCTAAAAATCTATGCAAGGATTTTTTAGAGATGTGATTTTATCATCTTCAGCAACACACTAATGAAATATTTTTAAAGTAAATTTTAAACTAAGGTCCTGTAGACTAACATGTTCGGAGTAAATATTACAGTAATTCACAACTGCTTTTGTCAGTAAATTCAGAAACTGACAGTATATACCTTTAAATGCCTGTTAAATGGCTTCGTTACCACTTGAATGGCTCTTTAACAGTTTCAGTGTTGTGCTAATAGGTCTGGCAGGCTGGAAAGTTTTTCACTTTTAAGTTACTAGATCCCCTCGGGAGGAAGACTCACCAGCCTGCAGCAGCCAGCTGTGGTGGGAGCCTGCAGGAAGGGTCAGAACAGGAATAGGAAGAGGCAGGTGGGTGGATACTAAGACCCAGGAGTTCTCCAAATTTTTGGGTGCCCTACGCAGCTGCGAAAATGAGACCTGCTCTGACAGTTGAGAAGCAACTGGCGATAGCTCTGTGGAAGCTTGCAATGCAAGACTGCTACTGGTCAGTGGGGAATCAATTTGGAATGAGTAAATCTACCGCGGGGTCTGCTGTGATCCAAGTTGCCAGGGCAATCAATAGACTTCTTCTAAGAAGGATAGTGACTCTGGGAAATGTGAAGGTCATAGTGGATGGCTTTGCTGCAATGGGGTTCCCTAACTGCGGTGGGGCAATAGATGGAACACATATCCCTATCTTGGCACCAGACCATCTTGCTGAAGAGTACATAAACCAAAAGGGAAACTACTCAATGGTGTTGCAAGTGCTGGTGGATCATAAGAACTGTTTCACAGACATCAATGTGGAATGGTATATGACAGTAATATTTAGAATCATAGAATCTCAGGGTTGGAAGGGACCTCAGGAGGTCATCTAGTCCAACCCCCTGCTCAAAGCAGGACCAATCCCCAATTTTTGCCCGAGATCCCTAAATGGCCCCCTCAAGGAGTGAACTCACAACCCTGGGTTTAGTAGGCCAAAGCTCAAACCACTGAGCTATCCCTCCCCCCGACGTGTGCATCTTTAGAAACTCCAGTCTCTTCTGAAAGCTGCAAGCAGGAACTTTCTTTCCAGAGTGCAAAATAGCCATTGTTGACATGGAAATGCCAATCATTATGCTTGGAGACCCAGCCTACCCTTTGCTCCCATGGCTCATGAAGCCATACACAGGCAGCCTGGACAGCAGTAAGGAGCAGTTCAACCATAGGCTGAGCAAGTGCAGAATGGTGGTAGAATGTGCCTTTGGACGTTTAAAAGTCCACTGGCGTAGTTTGCTTACTAGGTTAGACCTCAGTGAAATCAATATTCCCATTGTTGTTGCTGCTTGCTGTGTGCTCCATAATATCTGTGAAACAAAGGGAGAAAAGTTTCCGGCGGGGTGGGGGGTGGAGGCAGATCGCCTGGCAGCCAATTCTGAGCAGCCAGACACGAGGGCAATAAGAAGAGCACATTGAGGCCCACTGTGTCTCCATGAGGCTTTGAAAACTAGTTTCATTCATGATGCACAGGGATGTGAAACTTATGTGTGTTGCTCCTTATCAAGCTGCCCCCTTCATTGCATGTCCTCCCCTGTAAACTACACCCCCGCTAACCACAGTGTGCTGAGTGAATAAAGAGCCTTTTCTTCTCAATCCATTAATTTTTATTACAAACACTGATGAGAGACAGCAAAGAAAAGTAAAGATAATCTGGGGCTAATGGACCAATAACACTGCGGGTGCGGGGAAAAACAAGGACAGGTTGCTTACAATTTGTACTGCAATAACAATAAAAAGCTGTGGGAATGCCTTCTGTTCCTTGTACCCTCCCCTGGAGTTGAGTACAAGGGATACCAGAGCGTCCCCTCCCTCCTCCCCCCCGCATCCTAGGAAGTCTGGGAGAGAAGGATGTGGAACTTGGCGACAAGGCCAGCAGGTTCAGCACAGGGTAGAGCGGGACTCTAGCGTCCAGCTGCCTTTCTTGAACCTCAACCAGACGCCTCAACATGTCTGTTTGCTCCCTCATAATCCTAACCATCTCATCCTGCGTGTCACGCTTGTGTTCCCTGCATACTCTCCTGTCCTTGTGGTCATTGTGCATGTTCTCCAACAGTGCAATCCTCCATGCACTGACCTCGGTCTTGTCACTCTTGGAGGCACACATTAACTCACTGAACATGTCCTCCCGAGTCTTTAAACCATGATTTGAGGACGTCAATAGCTCAGACATAGGTGAGAGGTTTATTGCAGGAGTGGGGGAGATTCTGTGGCCTGCGTTGTGCAGGAGGTCAGACTAGATGATCATAATGGTCCCTTCTGACCTTAAAGTCTATGAGTCTTCTTTTGCCACCTTCTAACCTAGGAAAGTCACTGTCCCGTTGTGGAGGATGCGCCCATGAACAAGGTTTCAGCTGCAAAGAATGCAAAGCATAAGGCTAGCGCTGACAGTGCATACATTGTTTGAGGTGCAATATTAAATCTTTTCATAAAAGGAACAGCCCTCAATGCACTTCCCTGCAAGCCACAACATAAGCAGAACTGCTGGCTACTGCAAGAGTCGCATGCAGCTGCTCATAGAAGTGGCTCAGAACCAGAGCAACTGTTCGCCTTCCTTGTCTTCTGGTACGCTTGCCAAAGCTCCTTTATTTTCATGTGGCACTGCTGTGTGTCCCTGGTGTAGCCCTTGTCCCCCATGCCCTGTGAGATTTCTGGCATAGATGTTACCATTTCTTCTGCTGGTTCAGAGCTCTGCCTGCACAGACTCTTCTCCCCGCACAGCAATAAGATCTAGTGTCTCCTACGTACTCCATGCTGGAGCCCGTTTGCAGCCCTGAGCATCCATGGTCAGCTGTGCTGGTGAGCTCGCCACTCTGATCAAACAGGAATTGAAAATTCAAAAGTTCCCGGGGCATTAACATGGGAGGGGCTGTTTCCTGTGTACCTGGCTGAAGTGCAGTGGAGTTGAAAGTGCTCTCCAGAGCGGTCACAGCAGAACACTTGGGGACACTTCCTGGAGGCCTATCCCTTCGAATTACACAGAGGAGGGTCTACACTAGCCTTATGTCAACGCCGGGATGTCAGCTGAAGCGCTACGCATCTTGTGGAGGTGAAGTACAACGGTCGACTTTACAAGCCCTTTAGGTCAGCGGAAGGGTCTCGGTAGTGTAGACACATACATTATTAACTCGACCTAACACGGCATATGCCAACCTAACTTTGTCGTGTAAACCAGACCCAAAAAGGGAAATAAGGACAAGTTGGGGAATTACAGATTAGTCAGTTTAACTTCTGTACCCGTAAAGATAATGGAGCAAATAATTAAGCAATCAATTTGCAAACATCTAGGAGATAATAAGGTGATAAATAACAGTCAACATGGATTTGTCACAAACAAATCATGTCAAACCAACCTAATAGCTTTCTTTGACAGAGTAACAAGCCTTGTGGATAGGGGGAAAGTGGTAGATGTGGTATATCTTGACTTTAGTCAGGCTTTTGATATTCTCTCACGTGACCTTCTAATAACCAATCTAGGGAAATATAACCTAGATGGAGCTACTAGAAGGTGGGTGCATAACTGGTTGGAAAACCATTCTGAGAAAGTAATTATCAGTGGTTCACAGTCATGCTGGAAGGACATAATGAGTGGGGTCCTGTGGGGATCAGTTCTGGGTCCGGTTCTGTTCAATATCTTCATCAGTGATTTAGATAATAGCATAGAGAATACACTTATAAAGTTTGCAAAAAGAAAAGGAGTACTTGTGGTACCTTAGAGACTAACCAATTTATTTAGTCTCTAAGGTGCCACAAGTACTCCTTTTCTTTTTGCGAATACAGACTAACACGGCTGCTACTCTGAAACTTATAAAGTTTGCGGACAATACCAAGCTGGGAGGGGTTGCAAGTGCTTTGAAGGATAGGTTTAAAATTCAAAATGATCTGGACAAACAGGAGAAATGGTCTGAAGTAAACAGGGTGAAGTTCAATAAGGACAAATGCAAAGTACTCCACTTGGGAGGGAACAATCGGTTGCACAGGTACAAAATAGAAAATGGCTGCCTAGGAAGGAGTACTGCGGAAAGGGATCTGGGGGTCATAGTGGACCACAAGTTAAATATGAACCAACAGTGTAACACTGTTGCAAAAAAAGCAAACCTCATTCTGGGATGTATTAGCAGAAGTGTTGTAAGCAAGACACGAGAAGTAATTCTTCCGCTCTACTCCGCACTGATTAGGCCTCAACTGGAGTCTTGTGTCCAGTTCTGGGTGCCCCATTTCAGGAAAGAAGTAGAGAAATTGGAAAAAGTCCAGAGAAGAGCAGCAAACATGACGAAAGGTCTAGAAAACATGACCTATGAAGGAAGATTGAAAAAATTGGGTTTGTTTAGTCTGGAGAAGAGAAGACTGAGAGGGGACATGAGAACAGTTTTCAAGTACATAGAAGGTTGTTACAAGGAGGCGGGAGAAGAATTGTTCTTCTTAACCTCTGAGGATTGGACAAAAAGCAATGGGCTTAAATTGCAGCAAGGGCGGTTTGGGTTGGACATTAGGAAAAACTTCCTAACTGTCAGGGTGGTTATGCGCTGGAATAAATTGCCTTGGGAGGTTGTGGAATCTCCATCATTGGGGATTTTTAAGAACAGTTTAGACAAACACCTGTCAGGGATAGTCTAGATAAAATATAGTCCTGCCATGAGTGCAGGGGACTGGACTAGATGACCTCCCGAAGTCCCTTCCAGTCCTATGATTCTATGATTGTGGGATAGAGTTGGTGGACTCTCCACACCCGAGTCTGGTGACTTGGAGCTGAGCTGCATCCACACTACAAAATGTCTGGGCTCTGACTTGCATCACAGTGGGACTTGGGCTCTGACCCACCCCAGCAGGCTCTGCAGGCCTGAGTCAAATGAATGTCTCCATGGACAGAAGCAGGGCTTGGTCATAAACCTGAGTCAGAGTCCTGGTTAGTATGCTGTGTAGACATACCATAGGTGTCTACCCTGCGACAGGGCCAGATTTCCAATTAGGCACGGTAGCCTCGTGCCTAGGGGTGCTGGCATTCTAGGGGAGCCTGACCTCTCTAAACCAGTGTGCAACATGTCGGTCAGCTGTAGAAAGGGGGAGCGCTGAAGATGCAGTATCTAGGGGCGCATAAGGTGTAAATCCGGCCCTGCCCTCCGGGGCTTGAGATGCTGTTCGATAATCACCATTGTGTTGTCTGTCTAAATGTCAGTTTTGAGGCAACAAACTCCTTAAGAGGGAATAGGTTTTACTTAAGCAGCCCCTGAGGCATATCACTCCATTTGTCTTTTATTTATGATCTCATTTGCAAGGAAATTACTGGCTCCAGCTTTCCATAGATTAATGTGGATCCTCACTTTCAAAGGAAACTCTTCAATTTTCCCATAACTCGCCAGCCTTACATTATTCCTCATCACCAATGTTGTAAAGTGACTGCTCAGTGCCACCAAAGTAAGTGCTGAAGAGTGCTGCTGGGAACTCGTTGCTTTACTTACCTGCATTCTCCATCTGTGCATAGGCGCCAACCCCATGGGTGCTCAGCACCCACTGGAAGCCATGTGAATCAGTGCCTCCCTCTCCCTCCCAGCTCCTCCCACGGGCTGTGATCAGCTGTTCAGGGGCATGCAGGAGGCACTGGGGGAGGGGCAGAGAGGGGTGGGAAGGGGCAAAGT
The DNA here is from genome assembly GCF_965140235.1 of Caretta caretta. Classification (NCBI taxonomy): domain Eukaryota; kingdom Metazoa; phylum Chordata; order Testudines; family Cheloniidae; genus Caretta; species Caretta caretta. The sequence goes on from NC_134225.1 coordinate 19,387,549, forward strand.
GGGGGCAGGAAGAGGTGCATTGAGCGTTTGGGGGAAGGGGTGGAGTGGGGGCGGGTCCTGGGGCAGAGCCGAGGCGGGAAGAGGTGGGGTGGTGGTGGGGGTTTGAGGGAAGAGGTGGAGTGGAGGTTGAACACCCCCCCCCCCAAGAACTGAGGAAGTTGGCGCCTGTGTGTGTGTGAGTGTGTGTGAATTCCCACGGGGGGGGGGGGGGGAAGTATTGGGCAGGCGGGCGGGGATCCCACTGACGAAAACAGGAAGTAAGTGGCACACGATAGCACAGGCTATCAGCTAGCAACCCAAGGCAGAGCACGGCAAGGTTCCATCCCATAATAGTCTGGGCAACTCTGCCAAGACCAGTTTACTACACCCCCCTCCTCCTGCCCCAGAGGGACGGGGCAGAGCCGTGGGCCCCCCGCTTTCCTGCCCCTCCCAGGAGCAGAAGCAGCAGCCCTTTTCTCCCACAGAGCGGGCAGTGGGGCCCTCCCCATATTTACCTCGGCAGCACGGGTGTCTCGGAGAGGGGGTGCGGGGAGGGGCAGGCGTGCTGAGCTCTTACCCTCCTGCCCCCACCCCACAAAACCCCCTGCCGGGCAGGGCTGGCAAAGCCCCTGTTGCAGGGCTCAGAGTCCATGCCCCAGTGAAAGGCACAGTGCAGCTCCCCCCCTCTGAGCAGTTGTCTCACAGCCTGGACAAAGGGGGGCTGCCACATATACAAATGTCAATAATGTCTGGCGCAGGCCAGAGCACCCTCACTCCCGGGCACGGCCCACCATGATCCCCTCCCCACCCCGATTCTTTTCCCCCAAGGCAGGGCCCACCATGAGACCAAGCACCTCCCTCTCCCTCCCTGGGCCCACCACAAGGCCAAGCCTGTCCCCCCCACCCCGGGCCCACCACAATGCCAAGCCCTTCCCCTCCTCCAGGCAGGGGGGCCAAATTAAGCCCCTCCCTGCACCCTCAGCAAGGTTGCAGATGACACTAACCTGGGGGGAGAGGTAGATAGGCTGGAGGGTAGGGATAGAGTGTAGAGTAACCTAGACAAATTGGAGGATTAGGCCAAAAGAAATCTGTTGAGGTTCAACAAGGACAAGTGCAGACTTAGGACGGAAGAATCCCATGCACTGCTACAGACTAGGGACCGAATGGCTCGGCAGCAGTTCTGCGGAAAAGGACCTGGGGGTTACAGTGGACGAGAAGCTGGATATGAGTCAGCAGTGTGCCCTTGTTGCCAAGAAGGCCAATGGCATGTTGGGCTGCCTTAGTAGGAACATTGCCTGCAGATCGAGGGAAGTGATTATTCCCCTCTATTCAGCTCTGGTGAGGCCACACCTGGAGTACTGTGTCCAGTTTTGGTCCCCCCACTACAGAAAGGATGTGGAGAAATTGGAGAGAGTCCAGCGGAGGGCAACGAAAATGATTAGGGGGCTGGGGCACATGACTTACGAGGAGAGGCTGAGGAAACTGGGGTTAGTTAGTCTGATAGCAGTCTTCAACTACCTGAAGGGGGGTTCCAAAGAGGCTGGAGCTTGGCTGTTCTCAGTGATGGCACACGACAGAACAAGGAATAATGGCCTCAAGTTGCAGTGGGGGAGGTTAAGGTTGGATATTAGGAAACACTATTTCACTAGGAGGGTGGTGAAGCACTGGAATGGGTTACCTAGGGAGGTGGTGGAATCTCCATCCTTGGAGGTTTTCAAGGCGCGGTTTGACAAAGCCCTGGCTGGGATGATTTAGTTGGGGTTGGTCCTGCTTTGAGCAGGGGATTGGACTAGGTGACCTCCTGAGGTCTCTTACAACCCTGATCTTCTATGATTCAATCTCTCACACTAGGCAGGACCCAGCACAAGCCCCCCTACTTCCCACTGACTCCCCAGCCCTGCTTAGGGCCCAGCATGAGGCCAAGAGCCCCTCGCCCCTGCGCAGGGTGTTCTGCTCCCAGCCTGCGCACAGAGCGATAGGGAAAGGAAACAAAATTCTTACCGGCAGATTGCCACATAATCCAGAAATCTAGCTGTGACCCAAGTCCCTGCTGATGCCAACTGGTAGAGGGCACAGGGGCACATTGGGGTTACAGGGATCCCCTTGGATATACTAGTCCACCGAAGAGTGTCACGTGAGGGCACTAATGAAAGCCTGTGTCACACTGGTTACCGTAATCATTGTGAGACTTCTGTGTGGCAAATAGGAGAACAGGTATGTACAGATCCTGGCAATTATCATCTCTAGGTCTGTGAGTTAAGGCAGGTCATCAAACGGTAATCCACGTATTCCGGGTATGGGATTGGGAGAGAGATACTTATCTCATTTGGGTTTGTCATATGTGAATGAAGTAGTGGATGGTTCACAACGGGTGCCCATTTACAGTCTGAGCACAGTGCTAATCGTTAGCCTGCAGAGATTGCAGGAAATGCCAAATCCAATGAGGTTATCCTGTGTAGGAGTCAGAGAATGAATGTTTGAAGCTCAATCTGGGTTGCGGATAAACCCCAGTGACTCCTTCAATCTGTGTGGACAAGCCACCGGCAGGCTTGATCTTCTGAGAACAGATCTCTGCCTGACTGGTTGGATGTGCCGGGAAAAGCCCTTGGGCTAAGGTATCTCATAGGAGACAGGGGAATGATTGGTCGTTAGTCTTAGTCTTTAGAAAGTGGGTTATGATTTTGTTCTTTGTATGTAACTGTGACACTGGCAAACCAGGTGTCAGCTCTGCCAAAGCTTTAGGCCTCAGCCGAGCACTAACAAATTCATTGCTGGCAACCAGTCCCACTTACCAATATGTTAGCGTGGTTAAGATGGGTAGTGGACTTACGACAATGTGTTTAGTTTTCAGTTTTTATGAAATGCCTGTAATTGCTGCGTGGATTAATCCTACTTATAATGTCCGTATGCCATGCTACAAGGTAATACTTGAGTGCTTGCTCTATTAACTATAAAATGCTTGTTCTGTACTATGTAACTCACCAACCAGGGAAAAAACTTCACTTAATGTACAATGCTGAATCCTTACAAAAGGTGTTATCTCCTGCCCATCAGGAAGGGCTGTTGAATCCAAATGGGCCATTGTGGGACATCACAACACAAAGGCTTTGTTAATGACCCCATCGCACCCATGGAGAGGCTCCGTGCAAAAGGGCTGGACCCATCATCTTGAATTGTGGAAGAAGGAAATAAAACTAGATGACAAGAAACTTTTTCATCTCTCTCTCTCTCTCTTTGCTGTTTGGACTCTCACAGGCTGGAGCTAGGAAACAGGAGCTGAGATCCCCTGGGTCAACCTGGGTGAGCCCTAAAAGACATTCAGTGCTGACAGGTTACGACAACTGTCACATTTTGGAACCACAGCGTGTAACTCATTTGTGTATGTATGCTGCCTGCTTTAACTCTCTTATTTCATTTGCCTAGTTAATAAACCTTTAGTTAGTTTATTACAGGACTGGCTACAAGCGATGTCTTTGGGGTGTGATCTAAGGTCCAGCTTGCCTGGCAAGACAGACTGGAATGCCCACAGGGACTGTGACTCCGTGAGAAGCGCTTCAGGAATTCACTCTTGTTATGGGGTTAGTGAAAGCTAATCACAGAACATACCACCAGTTTGGGGTCTCTGCCTTGAGGTTGGCACTCAGGGTTGTGAGCCTCTCCAGACAGTGTGACAGTAACCATTTGTCTCCAATATTCTCACTCTTGAGATGGGAATCTCTGTTTGATGATAAACTTATTCTTGTTTTCACTACAGTAGAACCTCAGAGTGGCTAACCACACACCTCATTTAGAACCAGAAGTACGCAGTCAGGAAGCAAGAGAGATCATTCCTTTGCTAATGGTTGTGAAATTGCTTCACCAGCTAGTTCCTTAAGTAGGACGAATTGCATTGGGCCCTGCCGTCTTGAATACAACTTATTGAACTATCCCTTAACCTGATCATTCCCTAGATTGGCTTGTGTTCCTTCCCCCTGGTTGTTAATATTAATCGTGCTGAGTATCTGGTCTCCGTTAACCATTAACCTGAAGACTGAAGCAAAATAGGCATTAAGTGCTTCAGCTTTCCTGATGTCATTGGTTGTTTGCTCTCCTTCCCCGCTAAATAGAGTACTTATGCTTTCCTTCGTCTTTCTCTTGCTCCTAATGGATTTAAAGGATTTCTTCTTACTGCTGTTTATGTCCCTTGCTAGGTGTAACTCATTTTGCACCTTAGCCATTCTGACGTCGTCCCTACAAGCTTGTGCTGTTCTTTTGTTCTCCTCCTGAGCAACCTGTCCCTGTTCCCATTTCTTCTAGGTTTTTTTTTTGATTGTTCGTTCATCAAAGAGCTCCCGACGGAGCCATCTTGTCCTTTCCCTATTCTTCCTCTCTTTCCTTCACATCGGGATGGTTCGCTTTTGCACATTCAATAGTGTCTCTTTGAGAAGCTGCCAGCCCTCCTGAACTCCTTTAGCCTGTAGTTTCTCTTCCCATGTGACCTCACCTACCCGTTCTTTGAGTTTGTTAACGTTGGCTTTTTTGAAGTCCGTTGTACTTATTCTGCGAGAGCTGGGCGGTTTGAAGGAGCTCTGCGGAATCGGGCCCGGCATACAGAGCTGTGCAGTGCTCACCCGTGAAGGGGCCCCTGTTCTCCGGAAGGGGATGGGGTGGGAACTGAGCAGGTTTCTACTCTGGGATGTGGCTTTTCAGACATCGCAGCCGGAGGGCGCTGGACAGAACCAGGCTGGACTTCCCAACTTGGTTCAGCAGCATTTTGTCAGATGTTTGTGTTTGGTGCTTGGGTAGTACAGAAATGAGGGATCTAAAAGTAGGTAGACAGATAGATAGTCTTGTAACTGTATTGGTCCCAGGATGTGTGAGAGACAAGGCGGGTGGGGTAATATCTTTTCTTGGACCAATTTCTCTTGGTGGACGGGACAAGCTTTTGAGCTTCACAGAGCTCATCTTCAGGTCTGGGGAAGGTAAACAGAGTGTCCAAGAGTTCAGTCTGATCACCCTCTAGTTTTATTCTTTCAGTGCTAAAAATTGTAACTGAACTTCATTGAGATCTATCTATCTAGACAGATTAGATTACCTGATGGTTATTGTTTTGTTTGTATTTTTAGTAGCATGGGGGGATCTGTGTCTCCTGCGGGATTTGTGGGATCTAAGGTTTTTACGGGTGGGAGCAGGATAAAAACACAAGTAACAATGCGGGAGCGGGTGGGCCTGCGTATTGCAGAGCAGGACTAGAGCGGGATTAAAATAATTGTCCCATGCAGGGCTCTCATACACATCCCAAGTCGTGCCATCAGCAGCCTTGTCCCCAGTGCCTTTCCTTGGCCCAGATGTACATGTCCTGCCCGCTGCGTTTCAGCCCCGGAGTCCTGCTGACCAGGCAGCATGTCCCGGGTTGTGCAATGGGAAGGCGTCACGTGCTTTCTGGGTAGAAACAATTCTGCATTTACAGCAGAGTTTCAGTTCTTTTCTTCCTCTTTTTTATTTTCATGCCTGGGAAGCGAAGAGGGGTGATGGGTGGGATGGGGCTGATGTGGGGGTTGGGGACACAGCTGCTTCCTTCCCCTCCCCAGCCCCCCGCTGACAGGAGCACAGTGGGCTGAGGCTGGGGAGCGGCTGGGGTGCACAGGGCACTGTGCAGGGAACACCCTTCCGAGCCAACGGCTGGTCCCTGCCTGTAGGAGGCTACAGCAGAGGGGACAGTGGCACAGAGCTGGGGGCAGCCTCGCTGGCTGGGGGTCTTCATGGCGCATGAAGGATTCTGGGGGACAGTGCTGGGGAAGCTCTTGGCACTGGGAGAGGAGGCCAGGGCTGCGGTACAGGCAGCCATCAAGAGGGGATCACAGGTCGAGCAGGGGATGGGGCTAGGGGGGAGATGTACACAGAGAGCTGAGCCATGGAGCTGTATGCTGATGGTGGAAGCTAGTCAAAGGTGACAGCGGAGACAGGGGCAGGGTGGAGAGTGAAACACCTGGGAATCCTCACAGCATCTCACATGCACCACCCAGCCTGGTTCCCCGAAGGATCCTTGGGAAAACACAGATAAATGGACATGAATCTGACATCAAGAATCATAACATTCGAAAACCGGTAGGACACTTCAACCTCTCTGGCCACTCAGTAAAAGACTTAACGGTGGCAATTCTGCAACAGAAAAGCTTCAAAAACAGACTCCAATGAGAAACTGCTGAGCTTGCATTAATATGCAAACTAGATACCATTAACTTCCATTAAGAACAAGGGTGAGCAACAAGGGTGATGTTGTGGTGGGAGTCTACTATAGACCACCGGACCAGGGGGATGAGGTGGACGAGGCTTTCTTCTGGCAACTCGCAGAAGTTACTAGATCGCACGCCCTGGTTCTCATGGGAGACTTCAATCACCCTGATATCTGCTGGGAGAGCAATACAGCGGTGCACAGACAATCCAGGAAGTTTTTGGAAAGTGTAGGGGACAATTTCCTGGTGCAAGTGCTGGAGGAACCAACTAGGGGGGAGCTCTTCTTGACCTGCTGCTCACAAACCAGGAAGAATTAGTAGGGGAAGCAAAAGTGGATGGGAACCTGGGAGGCAGTGACCAGGAGATGGTCGAGTTCAGGATCCTGACACAAGGAAGAAAGGAAAGCAGCAGAATACGGACCCTGGACTTCAGAAAAGCAGACTTTGACTCCCTCAGGGAACGGATGGGCAAGATCCCCTGGAAGAATAACATGAGGGGGAAAGGAGTCCAGGAGAGCTGGCTGTATTTTAAAGAATCCTTATTGAGGTTACAGGGACAAACCATCCCAATGTGTAGAAAGAATAGTAAATATGGCAGGCGACCAGCTTGGCTTAACAGTGAAATCCTTTCTGATCTTAAACACAAAAAAGAAGCTTACAAGAAGTGGAAGATTGGACAAATGACCAGGGATGAGTATAAAAATATTGCTCAGGCATGCAGGAGTGAAATCAGGAAGGCCAAATCACACCTGGAGTTGCAGCTAGCAAGAGATTTTAAGAGTACCAAGAAGGGTTTCTTCAGGTACATGCATATTGTGTAAAGAGTTGTCACTTTGGATGGGCTATCACCAGCAGGAGAGTGAATTTGTGTGGGGGGGTGGAGGGTGAGAAAACCTGGATTTGTGCTGGAAATGGCCCACCTGATGATCACTTTAGATAAGCTATTACCAGCAGGACAGTGGGGTGGGAGGAGGTATTGTTTCATATTCTCTGTGTATATATAAAGTCTGCTGCAGTTTCCACGGTATGCATCCGATGAAGTGAGCTGTAGCTCACGAAAGCTCATGCTCAAATAAATTGGTTAGTCTCTAAGGTGCCACAAGTACTCCTTTTCTTTTTGCGAATACAGACTAACACGGCTGTTCCTCTGAAACCTTCAGGTATGTTAGCAACAAGAAGAAAGTCAAGGAAAGTGTGGGCCCCTCACTGAATGAGGGAGGCAACCTAGTGACAGAGGAAGTGGAAAAAGCTAATGTTCTCAACGCTTTTTTTGCCTCTGTCTTTACGAACAAGGTCAGTTCCCAGACTACTGCACTGGGCAGCACAGCATGGGGAGGAGGTGACCAGCCCTCTGTGGAGAAAGAAGTGGTTCGGGACTATTTAGAAAAGCTTGACGTGCACAAGTCCATGGGGCCGGATGCGTTGCATCCGAGAATGCTAAAGGAGTTGGCGGATGTGACTGCAGAGCCATTGGCCATTATCTTTGAAAACTCATGGCGATCGGGGGAAGTCCCGGACGACTGGAAAAAGGCTAAAGTAGTGCCCATCTTTAAAAAAGGGAAGAAGGAGGATCCTGGGAACTACAGACCAGTCAGCCTCACCTCAGTCCCCTGGAGCAGGTCCTCAAGGAATCAATTCTGAAGCACTTAGAGGAGAGGAAAGTGATCAGGAACAGTCAGCATGGATTCACCAAGGGAAAGTCATGCCTGACTAATCTAATTGCCTTCTATGACGAGATAACTGGCTCTGTGGATGAGGGGAAAGCAGTGGACGTGTTGTTCCTTGACTTTAGCAAAGCTTTTGACATGGTCTCCCATAGTATTCTTGCCAGCAAGTTAAAGAAGTATGGGCTGGATGAACGGACTATAAGGTGGATGGAAAGCTGGCTAGATTGTTGGGCTCAACGGTAGTGATCAGTGGCTCCATGTCTAGTTGGCAGCCGGTATCAAGCGGAGTGCCCCAAGGGTCGATCCTGGGGCCGGTTTTGTTCAATATCTTCATAAATGATCTGGAGGATGGTGTGGACTGCACCCTCAGCAAGTTTGCAGATGACACTAAACTGGGAGGAGTGGTAGATACGCTGGAGGGCAGGGATAGGATACAGAGGGACCTAGACAAATTGGAGGATTGGGCCAAAAGAAATCTGTTGAGGTTCAACAAGGACAAGTGCAGAATCCTGCACTTAGGACGGAAGAATCTACAGACTAGGGACCAAATGGCTCGGCAGCAGTTCTGCAGAAAAGGACCTAGGGGTTACAGTGGACGAGAAGCTGGATATGAGTCAACAGTGTGCCTTTGTTGCCAAGAAGGCCAATGGCATTTTGGGATATATAAGTAGGGGCATTGCCAGCAGATCGAGGGATGTGATTGTTCCCCTCTATTCGACACTGGTGAGGCCTCATCTGGAGTACTGTGTCCAGTTTTGGGCCCCACACTACAAGAAGGATGTGGAAAAATTGGAAAGCGTCCAGCGGAGGGCAACAAAAATGGTTAGGGGACTGGAGCACATATCTTATGAAGAGAGGCTGAGGGAACTGGGGATGTTTAGTCTACAGAAGAGAAGAATGAGGGGGGATTTGATAGCTGCTTTCAACTACCTGAAAGGGGGTTCCAAAGAGGATGGCTCTAGACTGTTCTCAGTGGTAGCAGATGACAGAACAAGGAGTAATGGTCTCAAGTTGCAGTGGGGGAGGTTAAGGTTGGATATTAGGAAAAACTTTTTCACTAGGAGGGTGGTGAAACACTGGAATGCGTTACCTAAGGAGGTGGTGGTGGAATCTCCTTCCTTAGAAGTTTTTAAGGTCAGTCTTGACAAAGCCCTGGCTGGGATGATTTAATTGGGGATTGGTCCTGCTTTGAGCAGGGGTTGGACTAGATGACCTCCTGAGGTCCCGTCCAACCCTGATATTCTATGATTCTATGATTCTAACTTGGGTTTGGATAGAGACTGGGAGTGGCTGGGTCATTACACATATTGAAGCTGTTTCTTTATGTTAAGTATCCTCACACCTTCTTGCCAACTGTCTAAATGGGCCATCTTGATTATCACTACCAAAGTTTTTTTCTCCTGTTGATAATAGCTCATCTTAATTAATTAGCCTCCTACGGTTTGTATGGCAACTTCCACCTTCTCTGTATGTATATATATATCTTCTTACTATATGTTCCATTCTATGCATCCGACAAAGTGGGCTGTAGCCTGTTAGCCGACGGCCAAGGATGTTTGGTGAGGTGCCAGCTATGCCCGTTTATACCATCCGTGACTTTAACCGCTAGGACGCACTGTCCCTTCGCGGCGGGCAGCCCGGGCTAGGCTGACGGATGCCCCAAGGTCCTAACCACCCGTGACTTTAACTGCTAGAGCTCAGAGCTCCTTCGCAGCGGGCAGTCAATACTGACTGACAGGTGCCCCAATGGCAGCACTAAGAGCCTCTCCACACCCGTGACTTTAACTGCTAGAGCTCAGAGCTCCTTCGCAGCGGGCAGCCAGGATTGACTGACAGGTGCCCCAAGAGTTTGCCCCGTGGAGGCGGCACAACTCAACGCTAGGCTCTTAGTACTCTCACCTAATGGCCAGGCTTTAGAGCCAAAACGGCTGAGGTTCTTTAATTGTGTTGGCTGCTTTACAGTAAACCAGAGAAAACAAGTCAGGCTTATGCATAAATGGTTACCAAAATTTATTAAGCTAGATTCTAATCATGTGGTTACAAAATTGCTAGTGCCTACTTATTTAAATGTAGAGATGTTACACACACAAACAAGTTACAAAACTGAAGCCACAATCCCAAAGAAAGAAAACAAAGTATAGAGCTCTATTTCAAAATATGTGTACACTGAAGCTAGGAGATCAGGTGTGGGTGCTTCTTACCCTCCTTGCATCTCTCGATTCCAGCGGTGCCAAGCCAGGATCGGTCACTCAATTCCGCGGAAAGACGAATAAGGGACAAGGCGTAGGGACCCTCTTAGCTGCAGAAGCCTTGGGAGGCTGTCACTTATCTGACCAGCAGATAGATAGTGAAAAGCACTCAAAAATCATGGTGCTGTAGGTCCCCTACTTATACCTCTGTACTCCTTTATTCTCTTTCTCCTTTCTTATGCCAAATTGAGGCTGGTCTGTCGGGGTGACGCCAGCTTTCGCAAGAGTAGTTTACACTTGCAAGGGAGAGAAACAATAAGTTTCGACTACTGGACATTTCTTTTATCAGGGTAAATATTTTCCCACCTAGGATGTTGGTGTGTGTGCATCACGCTATTTAGTAGGGGCTAAGAGCCATGTCTGTCATAGGGCCTCTGCCTGCTGTGAGCTTAATCGTCGTATCTGTTCCCAGAGGCACATTGTAGCAGCACACCTGTGCTTCAAAGGCTGTGCTGGAATATATGTTAAGTGCCCTGTTCCTGCTTCCTCCTGTGTTTCCAGCAATGCTGGTCTGAGGGGGGGGGGGGGGGGGGGCTGTCTGTCTGGCTACATAGCCCACGAAAGCTTATGCTCTAATAAATTTATTAGTCTCTAAGGTGCCACAAGTACTCCTGTTTTTTTTTTGCGGATACAGACTAACACGGCTGCTACTCTGAAACCAGGAAATGGGGTCCTCTCACTGCTAGGGTAACAGGAGTGATGGAAGCCTGAGACGGTGGATGGACTCTGGATGTCCTGGGGATAAAGAGATTAGATAGAACGGGGATGGCTGGATTGAAATACAGGAAATCATGTTCCAATTCCTATTTGATGTCCCTCCCAACCTCTGGGTGTGACTTGCCCTGCGGTGCCCAGAGGTGCCTGACCCCAGAGGCACGTCCATCACTCTGAGTTAGTGAAGGCGAATAACCGTGACTGCTGATTTCCCTCGTGCCTTCCCCATGGGGCAGGGATTGGTGCTCTAACCGCCCCATCTCTGCTGCTCCCTTCCAGGGAATGGCTGGCTGCAGTTTCCTAGGGGCCCGAAGGGGGCGGCAAAGTCCATATTCACCCTTTACGCCCTGCATGCCGTGTCGTTCGTGCTGTGGGCCGTGCTCCTCGCCGTGGCAATTGCGAAGTGTAAGTATCCTGGAGAGGATTTAGGACCATGACAGAGGAACAGTCCCAGTGGAAAAGCCCAGGGGTGCAATCCTGGCTCCATTAAGTCAATGATCAAACTCTCATTGGCTTCAACAAGGCCAAGATATCACCCCACATGTCCCTCCCATCCCCAGCCCGTGTCTCTGTCAATGGCCAGGGTGGGATACTGCAGGGGTTGGGTATAATCCCCCATAATGCACTTTGCTGTGCCCTAGTACTGCTAATTGTAAGACAAGGCTCATTAAGTCAGGCCACCCGACCTCCAGCTCACAGCAGTGGGGCCAAGAAGCACCGACTCATGGGTGCTCCGGGGCTGGAGCACCCATGGGGAAGAACTAGTGGGTGCTTAGCACCCACCAGCAGCCCCACCAATCAGCTCCTCCCGCTTCCTCCCAGCTCCTCCTGCCCGCCACGATCAGCTGTTCAGCGGCCTGCAGGAGGCACTGGAGGGGGGAAGAGGAGGAGGGGGGGCAGGAAGAGGCAGGGTAGGGGGCAGGGTGGGGGCACGAAGAGGTTGGGTGGGGCCTTCTTGAAAGGGGTGGAATGAGGGCAGGGCCTGGGTCAGAGAGAAGGTCCAGCAGCCCCAGGGAAATCACATTGTCTGCGCCTCTGACGGGGCCCCTTCCCAGGGTCTGCACTCTGAGCAGGGACACACTGGGGTGTGATGCTTGAATGTATCCCTATGTGCCACAAGCTAGTACAGTGTGTGTTGGGACCCCCTCTGGCAGCTGCTCCACATCGGATGACAGCTCAACTACTGCTGCCGGCCAACAGAGCTACTCCTTTAGCTCAAGTGGTTCGAGGTCTTTGCTGCAGGGGTCAGATATTCAAACCCTGCTGATGACACCTGGTGGGAGATTACACACAGCTGCAGCGTTGCCAGCTCCAGGTGGTTGAATTAAAGCCCCAGCTCCTGGAGTCATGTGATTAGGTGAGACTCTCAGCTTTCATTTAAAAAATGGAGACAGTTTCTAGTTGCAGAGAAAAGCCTGAGAAAGTGACGTGACCATTTTTAAGCCAATCTCATGTTTTTTTTTTAACATTTAGGGTTGGCCAGACTGCGCCAGGGCAGGGGTGGCTCAGAGAGGACTGGGAGATTGTCTCCCCCAGACACGAGTGAGCAGTGGACAGCTGGGACATAGAAATGCAGTATTCCTCCCTGGGCCATGACTCCAAACTGAAACCCCATCCCTACTCTGAGTCCCCCAAAACCATATAAGCAACAGCTGACGTCTGTCCCTCTTTCTAGACGCAGAGATGTCCAGGGAGCTGGAGCAGATGCGGACTGATCAATCCGTGCTCACAGCCAGTGGTAACAATTCAGCTTACTCCCAGGTGTCCGTTTGTTGGTATTGCTGTTGTTACCCCTTTGGCCCAGCAGCCAGGTTCCTTGCTCAGAAATCTCCACAGCTGCCCCTCCAGAGAGCTCTGTGCCCGGGGAGCTCTGTCTCCGCTCTTCCCGGGTCCCACTCACAGCTCCTTCAGAAGGTGAGGGCAGGCGGGGGTGTGGAGCGGGGCTCAGGCAGAGGAAGGCCGGGGTGGGGGAACAGGAGGAGGAAGCTGAGATGGGGCTGGAGTATCCCAGCCCTGGGTGGCCATGGCAATCTGGGATCCCCCCCACACCAGTTCCAGCCTGAGCAAGCAGCATTTGGGATTCATTCCCTGAGATGGAGGCATCGAGGCAGAAAACCCAGGGCCAAGCCCCACCCTTGCGGACTCCTGGCCAGGACGCAGCCAATACCCCCAGAGTCTGCGCTGAGGGCTCTGTGTGCACCAGGGGCCCATTCTGAATGGCGGGGTGGGGGTGGGGGGAAGCTGATTAACCTTTTAGTGCTGGGGATTCTCACCCCAGTGTGTTCCCAGTCTGGGCTTCTGGGAACAGTCTGGGTTGGGCTGCTACAGAGAGGCTGTTTCTTGTGCCCCAGAATCATTTGGGGAAAAGCTGGGAGAAGACTGGGGATGGGGGCTATCAAGGCTGAGTCCCCACTCTGACACTTGGAGTGCAGAAGGTGGGGCCCGCAAGGATTCTAAAAATTAATACTGGCCACTCCAGGGTTGTATTAAACTCCCAAGGTGACAGCTTTTCTCTGACCTTGGCTTGATAAACGCTGCCACCACCCAAATGCAAAAAAGGCCCCTTGGACCCAGGAAGGAGCACTTGGGAATTCCTCCTTGTGGGGTACCCTCAAGCCCTTTCACCCCTCCCCCCCGGGGAAGAGCTGAGAAAGAAAACAAAGGAAAGCAGCTGTTGCCACCAGCTAATCCAACAGCAGATACACAAACCTCTTAGGACACAAAAATCCAAATCCTGTTTTTGAAAAAGGTAAAATTTATTAAAAACACAAAGAAAGAAAATACATCCGGAACTTAGGCTTTTGCTCGATTTGAAAAGAACAATTCCAAAAATTAAGCACCCAAAATAGATTTCTTGGGGGTTCATCTTAAAGATTACAAGCAAACAAAAGGATCTGGGGTTAGCAGAGAGGAGAGCCACAAGCCAAAATAAAGAAATAAGCTGATTGCATCTAGCTAAACATTCCCTGTCCCAATGAGTCCTGCTAGGTATGGAAAATAATTTTTAATATGTTTATGTATGCAGTAACATAAAATCCCTTCTGGCCAGATGTACTGCAACCTGTAAGGGGTTAAGAAGTTCAAATAACCTGGTTGGCACTTGACCAAGAGGACCAATAAGGAAAGAAGATACTTTCAAATCTGTGGGGGAGGACGGTTTTGTCTGTGCTCTCTTTGTTTGTTCCCTCTCCGGACAGTAAAACATCTCCTGAAAACATACCTGAAATAATTCATCTAAGATTACAAAAACTGTAAGTAAGGCAAGGAAATGCATTAGATTATCTTTTGTTTTAGCTTGTGAATTGTCCCTATGCTAAGAGGTAGTTTAATTCTGTTTTGTAACTGGGAAGCAGAGTCAGAGGGGAGTCCTCTGTGTTTAAAATCTTTTTATTTACCCTGTAAAATTACCTTCCATCCTGACTTTGCCGGTGTGATTCTCTTACTTTTTTAAATAAATAAAATACTTCTTTTAAGAACCTGATTGATTTTCAGTGTCTTAAAACCCAAAGGGTTTGGTCTGTGTTCACACTGTAACCAATTGGTTAGCATATTATTCTCAAGCCTCCCCAGGAAAGGGGGTGAAGGGGCTTGGGGGAATATTTTAGGGGACTAGGGACTCCAAGTGACCCTTTCCTGCATTTTTGTGTGAATCACTTGGTGGTGTCAGCAATACCGTTCAAGGACAAGGAAAGGAATTTGTGCCTTGGGGAAGTTTTTAACTTAATCTGGTAAAATATAAACTTAGGGGGTCTTTTATGTGGGTCAGGGCTGAGGCAGGGGGTTGGAGCGCAGGGAGAGGCTGAGGGGTGCAGGTGCCGAGCAGCGCTTAACTCAAGTGGCTCCCGGAAGCAGTGGAATATCCCTTCTCCAACTCCTAGGCAGGGGCGCAGCCAGGTGGCTCTGGATGCTGCCCCATCTGCAGGCACCGCCCCTGCAGCTCCCATTGGAGCACCGGAGAGGGCCATTGGAGCACCCCAGCTGGAGCAGAGCCAAGCTGCATGGTGTGGCGTGTGACCCAGCGCCCTGGCAGGTCTGAGACACCATGGCAAGGAGAAATTTGTGCTGCCATAGCCCATGTAGGTGGCAGCTTCTACCACTGATAATGTGACATCCTCCACTGCATGGGTGTGAACTGAGGGCCTGTAACAGTAATGTCTTGGCCCAGTGGTCAGAGCCCTGCTCTGGGACTCAGTACTGCTGGCTTCCATCCCTGACTGTGCTGCTGGGTGGCCTTGGTCAAGTCACTGCTCCGCTCTGTGCCTCTGGTTCTCCTTCTGCAAAATGGCCAAATGATGCTTTGTAAAGTGCTTTCTCTCCCCTGATGAAAGGTACTATCTCCAAGCTGGGCCAAAGGAGCAGCTCCATTAACTGGTAGTAGGTTGTTATCCCCTAGTGGCCCAGTAATGAGGCTGCTCTGCTAGCAGTTGACACTCTCCCCAGTCCTTTGTTCATTTGGATAATTCAAGATATAAGCAGAGTCAGGATGAGCTCTCCCCTAACATCTGGTGGTGAGCCCTGGAAAAGGACTTCAGGGGCTGATCTTGTTTGCATGGGCACACCCACCCTGCCTAACATGATGGGACTACTTGCCCAAATGGTCACTTTGGCTGCTGTAGGATCCCCAGTCTCTGTGTTATTGGGGAAGGAGTAATAAAGGTTGTTATCCTGGTTATGTGAATCAAGGACAGTAGAACCGTACTGGGCATTTTATGTCTGAGGGACTCACCCTCAACTAAATAGCACTGACCAGGCAAGGGATATGGGTTCCAAAGCCCAGTGAATTAGGAGAAGATTGGGAGTAGGTATTTGTACCTGGTGGTATGGGGGTCTGAAACACTACCTTGACTGGTTCTCTTTCCACTGTGTAATCATAGAGCTAATTTAGACTGAAGTAAGAGTCTTGTTACATGGAGCAGAGCTGAAATCATTGATACCTAGGTCAAAGCATTAGATCTGTTCTGGTGCAAGAAAATTATCCATGTTTACCAGCAGTGAGGCTCCCCTACTGAGAGCTGAAATCACTGAGAGCTGTGTTAAGTGCAGAGGGCCTGAAGACATATTGGTGAGTGGCTAGTGAGATGACTAGCAGAGAAGTGTGGCCAGCTGGGTGGCTAGTGGGAGAGGCATGGCCAGCTGGGTGGCTGGCGAAACGGCTGGTGGAGAGGACGGGAGCAGAACCCCACAGAGAGGAGTGGCAATTGGTGGTCGAGGGCCTGAGCAGTGGAGAGTGTGAGGTGCCTCCATACCTCCCCCCTTCCACCCAGGCTGGGAGGTGAACTCTGCAGATGAACTTCTGAACTCTGGGGCTGCACTGACCAAGGACAGCAACTGTGAGTTGGGTGACTTTTGGGTTGCTGGACTTAAGACCCTGAGGGGAAAAGGACATTGCCCAACTTACTTGGGGGTGGGTCTTTTGCTCTTGGTTTGTGTTATGAATCCTGTTTGTGGTGTTTCCCCAACCTAACGCTGCATTGTTTCCATCCTTTATTAAAAGGCTTTTGCTACACGCAGACTCCGTCCTAGCGAGAGGGGAAGTATTGCCTCTTAGAGGCGCCCAGGGCGGTGGTATGTATTTGTCCCAGGTCTCTGCATGGGGGCTTGAGCCAGTTTTGCATTGTGTTAGTGAAACGGAACCCCTAGATACTGAACCCGGCCCTTGTTGCTGACAAGTCTGACGGGCAGAAGGGTTACATAAATAAAAGACAAACGGAGGGATATTCCTCAGGGGCTGCTTCAATAAAACCTACTCCCTCTTTAGGAGTATAGTTTTAGTGAAAGTCAGGACAGGTCACAGGCTTCTGTGAATTGTTGTTTATTGCCCACGACCTGTCCGTGATTTTTACTAAAAATAGCTTTGCCTTATTCATGGTCAGAAGCTTTTGAATTTTGGTTGTGGGGTTTCCCATATTACTGCCAGGTTCCTTTCCCCTTTTTATTGAAAGTTCTCTTTGTTATACACAGACTCAGTGCTTGTGACAGGGGATGTAATTGCCTCTTAGAGGCACCTGGGGTGGTCTGAAGTTTTCCCAGATTACTGGGTGGGGGTGTGATGGGTTCGGTCACAGAGATCCCCTTGGGACTGTCACCTGATGTGCTGAAATTACCTCTGAGTCAGTTTTCCCTGCCAGCTTGGGACTCCAGAAACCGCCCTTGTTGAGCCAGACACTCTAGCCCGCTGCAACACAGACTCAGGGTCTGGGCCATGCCCCCAAAGCTGAAGACTTTAACTAATAACAGCTCAGCAGGTTACCTGTCTCCAGCACCCAGACACCGAGCTCCCAATGGGATTCAAACCTCAAATACATCTGTTTTACTCTGTATAAAGTTTACTCATGGTAAATTTGTAAATTGTTCGCCCTCTGTATCACTGATAAAGAGATATGTACAGCTGTTTGCTCCCCCAGGTGTTAATCACTTACTCTGGGTTTATTAATATTCAAAAGTGATTTTACTAAGTACAAAGAGTAGGATTTAAGTGGTTTCAAGTAATAACAGCCAGAACAAAGTAAGTCACAAAGCAAAATAAAACAAAATACGCAAGTCTAAGCCTAGGACATTAAGAAACTGATTACAGGTATCAAGTATCAGAGCGTGAGCTGTGTTAGTCTGTATCCACAAAAACAACGAGGAGTCTGGTGAAAACCTTAAAGGCTAACAGATTTATTTGGGCATAAGCTTTCAAGGGTAAAACACCCACCCACTTGCATCTGAAGAAGTGGGTTTTTTACCCAAGAAAGCTTATGCCAAATAAATCTGTTTGTCTTTAAGGTGCCACCGAACTCCTCGTTGTTTTTGACTACAGGTAATATCTCACCCTCAAAGATGTTCCAATTAGCTTCTTTCACAGACTAGAATCCTTCCTAGTCTGGGCCCAGTCCTTTCCCCTGGTACAGTCTTTGTTCCATTCAGCAGACACCTCAGGTGGTAAGTTGTGGTTTTCTCATGACTGGCACCCCGTTGTCCTGCTCCACACCCTTTATAGCTTTGGCACAAGGCGGGAATCTTTTGTCTGTCTGGGTCCCCACCCCTCCTTCTAAATGGAAAAGTACCAGGTTTAAGATGGATTCCATTACCAGGTGACATGGTCACATGTCACTGTAAGACCCCTAGTCTCCATTCCCCGTGGGCTGGCCCACACGTACACAGGAAGGCTTTCAAGTAACTAAGGCCATTTACGACTGATTGTTTCTGGAGCACCCTTAATGGCCTCCACTTAACGTTTTTCATCAGTGATACAAGTTTATATCTTATTCTCCTAACTCCAGATATAGAAATAAAACATGCAAACAAATAGGATGAACACACTTAGTAGATTACAAGCTTTCTAAAGACACCCTACAAGGGGTATTTAGCGTAAAGCATATTCCAGTTATGTCATATTCATAAGCATATTTCCATAAAGCGTACGGAGTGCAACATCACAGGGGGCTCCAGCTGGTTCTGTTTTGTATTGGAACTGCTAGGTATTGAACCCGGCCCTGGTTGTTGCCGCCTCCACCTGGCAGAAGGGTTACTCCTGGCAAGAAAAGCAGGACAATGACAATAGATTCCAAGGCCACGGAGAGTGGAATGTGCAAACTGGCGGGTTGTCTCTGGGAGGCGACACACAAAGCCCCTGGATCCTGACCCACAGGGATAATGGAGCCAAGGGAAATTCTTCACGGTGCTGACTGCTCATTGGGGATGGTTCGTCTGCACTGACAAGGTTTCAGTCCCAGGGACAATCTGATATATTCAGATCATTACACTGCGAGAGCCAATGCCTGCCTCGTCCACAGTGAGTGACCCCTGGAGCTCTCAGGAGAGCCACGGGAAGGAAATGCGGAGGGGCCAGGACAGGGCATTCTGTTCTGGTGCCTAAGACATCTAGGATAGTCCTCGATAGTGACCGACTCACTTACACTTCCAGTGACTTTCCCAGCTGGCTCATAACCAATCCTGAGTCATTCGGGGGGCAAAGCACCTTTACAGCAGGAATGAGACCCAGCTAGAGATGACTGTTTCACAGGCTGATATTGGAACAGAGCAGAGGACCTCTTACCGTCTTGGTGCTGGTGGTGGGGACAGCAGACATGGATAGATCGGATGTCTGAGATTTCGTGCTGGACGTTCGGAATCCCTTGATCCATCTCCTGTACTCCTCTCTCACCTGGAGAGTGAGGGACACAGTCACTGCACTATGTAACTAACTCTGAGGAGATCAGACATGGCCACCGCGAGGCCGGTGAAGGCGCTGGGTGGGCGCTGACGGGCCGTGGGCATTACCTGCCGATTGAGGAGACAGTGCACCAGGAAGATGAAGGGTCCCTGCAGGCTGCTGACGATGGTGAATAAATACGCCATGACCATGCCTGTTGGTCCTACTTGGAGGAGACCAAGGCTCCATGTGCAGCCCAGAATGAAGAGCTGGGCAATGGCTTTAAAGGTCAGTAACCTGGATAAAGGCAGATGGAGAGATCCCGTTACAATAACCCTATGGAGAGCAATTGGGTCAGGAGGATCTGGACAGAGTCGGGTACAACTACCGGCCCCAGCTTTCCTATGTGGAACAGGGTTACTGTCAAAGCAAACACTGTGGGAATTTGTTCCCATGGATCCTAGATATGCTGTTCCCATCCCGCAATCCCTCCCTCCCTCCCAGTGCCAAGGACCCTCCAAACCAAGGCATCTGACCCTCCAGGATTGTTTTGTTGCCTTCTCACCTGTGGTCTCTGAGGGTGGACACATCTGCATTGAGGGAGGAGAGTCTGTTTCTCAGGATCCGCAGGGTAAGGGCAAAGAACGTTATATTTATCTGTGGGAACAGTGGGAAATATTTCCTGTAAAACATCCCATCTGGGGCTGGTGACTCCAGCTGAGGCAGAGAACTATCCCAGGGGACCGAGCCTAACATTGCAGAAATGGGGACTACTCATTTCTGGTGGGAATCATCCCCTCTCCTGTGGGAATCATCCCCTCTCCTGGCAGCTCTCGGTCCCTCCCCATGCGTGGAGCTGACAGCACAGCCAGGGCTGAGATGGATCAATGGGATCTCAGAGGCCAGATGCTGCTCAGAGTTCAATATGGAGCCTCTCCAGTGGAGTCAGGAGTTATTTTGGGTTTACACTGGTGTAACTGAGAGCAGGATCTGGCTCAGAGACTCCAGATCCTGCCTCGAGAATACTTCCTGCCATTTTCAGGCTGTAACAAATTCCCCTCCCTGCAACTTCCCCAGGGGTTATGGGGGAATATGTTGGGACATTTGTTTCCCTCCCTACAACAACCACTGCAGAGTGTAGCCCTCTCCTTTCCTCGTTCCTTGGGTCATTAACTAGACTAGATCACACTCTTGCTGTCTTCACTTGGCAAAACTCCTACTGACTTCCATGGGAGCTGTGCCCGAATAAAGGCTGTAGGCCTGGGGATACAGCTCAGGGACTAATCCCGGGACTAACCACAGCAGACGAGCCAGGCGGGACCTAACTGCGTCTTTCCTTGTGTTTTATGGGCCACATTCTACTACCTGCTTCACTGAAATCAATGGGGTCACAGAGGTGAGAGGAGAATGGGGCCCTGTGGTTCTGTGAGGTACCCACCAGGATTATGGCACAGACTGGACCCAGGAAGCTCCAATGAAAGCCTCTGTCCTGGCTGAGCCAGCAGCTGCAGGCAGGGAGGAAGAAGAAGGTGACTTTAACGGGATTACTACCCTTTTTCAGCACCGGGGTAGAGAGGGGGTGTCACAGGGCAGCTGGCTCTCAAAAGCGAGATGGATCTTGGCCTGCCTGTGACATGGCCTACTCTCTTGCGGGCAGCAGGCTAATGACCCTCCCCACCTACCTCAGGAAGTGGAGCTACCCTGAAAACACGAGATGAGGATCTAGACTGGGGTGTCGAGAACACGCCACACCCTGTTTTAGTGGAGTCGCTCACTTTAGAGAGGGGATCCTCAGGGATTGCACACAGTAAGAAGGTGTGTTTGTTTCCTACCCACCAGCCCCACAAACCCAGCCTGGGACCTGGGAGTCAAGCTGGGATCTTTCTGGCTTGTTCTTCTGCATCATCAGTGGGGCGAGGAGTGTAGATGTCTGACAGGTGGGCAACTCAACTACAGCACTCGGGGCAGCTAGTGTCCCTGGGGATGGGGAGGGTCCCAGGGGGACAGTCAGCTGCCAGGCAGGGTGAGCAGGGAAATCTCGGTTCAAGTCAGACCTGGGGTGAGCCGGACAACCGCATGGAAGCCACATCCCAGCTCCCCTTCGGGATGGGCTCTGCACGTACTATTTGGCAGTTCCGTAGCCTCCAGGATTCACCGCTGCAGAAATAGCCACCACCAGGGCTGGGACTCCGTAGCCGAACGGGTACGTGAATCTCTTCTTGAACCGGCTGGCGCTGGTATAGTTCACGACCTGCAGGTTCCGGACGGTGAGGAAGAGGTGCAGCCCCTCCAGGAACATCCAGGTGAAGCAGGCCAGGAAGAGGTAGTGTAGGAAGCCAGCTATGACAGCACACGCCACCTGGGGAAGACAGAGAGCCCAGCGACACTGCAGTGGGGAAGGGAAATGCTGAGTATGGGGAAGACCTGCGCGGGGGGGCGGGGGGGGTTACACCGGGATTCTTGTTAGCACAGTTCTTCAGTTACAGTGCTCCGTGACCCAGAGACGGCAGGTTCCTCGGTCTATGGAGGGTCCTGCGGGTGCACATTGCTGGTGCAGGAAGGGAGCAGAGATTAGTGGTTAGAGCAGGGGATCAGGGCTCAGGGGATCCAGGTTCTGCTCCCAGCCCTGCCACAGAGTCCCTGGGTGACCATGGGAAGTCACGTAGGAGAGGAATCGATGCAAAGGGACACTCTGATATACGGATAGAACTGGCTGAACTCCAGAGACTGGGGACACTCAGACCACTGTGCCCAGTGTGAAGGGGCCTAATGGGGTGGAAACACCCCCCCACCTGGAATTCCCCCTCTGTCCTGCACAGCCCAGAATCCAGGGAGCATAAAGGGGTTGAAAGCCACACACCCCAGCTCTGCAGCGAGTGGAGGAATCAGGCCGCACCCAGCTGCCGGTGCGGGTCAGCGCGATAAGGAAGAGCAGGTCGGCCAGGAAGAGGCAGAGGCAGAGCTGCAGGTGGAAGGAGGTGCTGACGTTGCGGATGGAGCGGCAAAGGAGGAAGGTGAGGATGGCGAGGAGGAGGCACAGCAGGGAGAAGGTCAGTCCCACGTAGGTGACGACGGTCAGTGGATAACTCTCCTGTAACACAGCAAAGGGAGAATCACCAGTGACCCCAGCCCAGCCCCTGGGCTCCGACTCAGCCTTTCCCCCAGCAAAGCCTCCAGTCGCTCCTGGGAGAGCTTTGCCCATGGCTAAGCGCGGAGCTCAGGCTCCAGCCCTGTGATCCGAGTCTCACGGTGAGATACCGTCACTGTGGTGGGAGCCATTAGGACGGCGAAGCTGGAGAGATGGTCACAGCGGCAGGTGGTGTGAGTGCTGTTCGTGTGCACGGCGGTGCAGCCGTCCGGAGACCAGCTGCCGCTCTCGGCCACTACTTTCCAGTAGACGCAGAGAGCCTCTTCCTCCCGTTTTTTGTCCTGGAAACACAACAGAATCATCCTCGTCCTCACGGGACCACAGAACATCATTTGTGTTATCACATGTCTACAGCAAACCCGAGGCCACCTACAGCTCCACGGCTCTCCCCACGCAGCCCCAGCGCCCACTGGGGCCATCCCGGTGACAGCCGAGAGAGAACGCAGGTCCTGCTGCTCCAAACGCACAGGCCCTGCTGTTGGAGCGAACGGGAAATAAATCCTTGCCAGCCGTGAGCACTAAACGGAACGTGGCCATTGGCTGAGGACTTCTGACTGCAGCCAGCAGGGGGCAGTGCTGTGTGCACACAAACACATATGCACCCTAACCACTGCATCACCGCATCACAGTGTTTCATGCTGATTTCCTGAACTCCACTATCTGTAGAAAGCGGCTGTCCAGTTATTCCGGCTCAGGGGTGAGCTAAGCGGAGCTGTTACCCTAGAGCACTTTGCACGGCCGTGTGTCGTGGTGCGACCCCTATTCTCCTCCTCTAGTCAAACAGCCCCATCGCGTCCGGATTAAGGAGGCCTCTGCTTCTTAGGACCATCGGGAGCCAGAAAGGCAGCACGGTCCAAATGCCAGACAGGAGATTGTGCCTTGTATATGCCCCTCTAGAGGCCCAGATATGGAGTAAAGCGAGGGGATCTTCCTCCACGCACCTGGCTGTGGCGCAGGGTGAAGTTTGCGGGTCTGGAGAGGTTAATGGGTCTCCCGTCTCCGACGGCCCCGCTCACCACCCTGGAGTTGAGATGACTCTTCTCCAGCTTCCCACAAGCCGGTAGATTTCCCTCGCTGAGATGTCTCGCACTGATGATGGAGTCCAGGGTGGAGTAGGAAATAAAAGCAGCAGCCCCCAAACCTGCTGGGAGAGGAGATGATCCCTCGTTAGGGAGCTGGAGACGTTATGGCGAAGAATGAGCCGGCCAGGTGCACAGGGCTCACAGTGAGTCTGTGGCAGATCTGGGAATGGAACCCAGGATCCTGGCCACAACTCAAGATTTACCCACTGGACCATGCTACCTCCTCCCTCGGGGCCTCCAGGAGCACGTCCGGCTGGAAACATCTAGCTGCAGGATGCAGAGATGAAGATAAGAAAGGAGTACTTAAGGTGCCACAAGTACTCCTTTTCTTTTTGCGAATACAGACTAACACAGCTGTTACTCTGAAACCTGAGATGAAGATAGTTTTTCTCAGTGAGAGCAGGAGAGGGGCTGGCCAGGGATGAGCTTCCCCTGGTGCTGGATCATTCAGGGCCCTGAATATGGCTGCTGAGGGTAGGGGTACACATTACCCTAGTTCCCCATATCTCCGTTTGGGAGTCTAGCTAGACTAGGGCATCCCTGCCCTTTCCATTCGCTGGGCCCACTTCATACCAGAGCCCCTCTCATAAGCCGTCTCCCCTCTGTGCCCCCAACTGCTCACTGCTTGGGGCTCAAGCTGTGGGACGGCCAGGAAGGAAGGTGTCAGCTCCATGGCCCACAGCCTGAGAACCACTGGTCAGTCAGCAAGGAGAACTCCAGGGCTGGAGACAGAGGCCAGGGCCCGGCCTGGGGATCCATGGGGAGGGAGGGAGGAACGGGGGAACCCAGACTGGGGTTCATTGCCCGGGAACTGCTCTGTGCCGTGGTTTGGGCCGTGGGTGTCACCATGCCCAGGATGGTACCGTGTGTGGCTGCCCCGGTGACTGTATCACAGTGCACTCCCATCGTGTCGTTGTGAGCTCTCAGCGTGAAGACCTCGCTGTCCCGGCTGCAGTCCCCAGTGACGAGCCGCGTCTGGATAGCTGTGGGGGGTGGGGGTGAGGAATGACAGAGCCCCTCGCTGTGAAACCCCTTCACTGGGAATCTGTCCATTCTGGGCCAGACCCTTCCCCCTCCCCCTCCACTTGGAGCTGGGGGGCTTCAGGGCTCTTCCTCACTGTGGGAGGGGGAAGTTTGGAGCCCCCCCATGAGTTCCATTGATCACCCCCCCATATCCCCTCCCCCCATTCTGGCTGTGTCTCCCGGGGGAGTAGTGGGGGTGGAGGTAGGTGCCTGGCTCAGCGTGGCGGCCCCTCGTGGTGGAATGCCAAATATTACATTTCAACCCTTCTCGGGCATTGCTGTTACTGGGGGGGCCGGGTTCTATTTCCTGGTGCAGGGGAAGTGCTGTTCTCTGTCTGTACTGAACACAGGCTCACATCCACAGCGGTATACAGGCGCTAACTTCCAGTGGATCTGGGGCACAGTGTACAACCCCGTGTCTCACAGCAGCCAGCAGGTGGCGCTGAGAGCCACACGTCCCCCCTCACCCAGAGACTCTGTTGTCACGTTCTGTGTTGTCCTCTCCGGGGACCGGAGCGCAGCGGCCAGTGCGGCCAGTTCCACGCTCTGCAGCAGGACCGTCACGGCCCACCCCACCTCCTGCTTGTCTCTGACCTCCCAGAGGGAGGCGCTGTTCAGGAGGGAGTTGAAAGAGCGAGTCGTGTTCTGGGGACAGGAAAGGAAAAGCCCTGAGAGCAAGAAGTCTGGGGGTTGAGGTGCCATGTCCCATGTGTTCCCAGGGGGCATCGGGCATCACAGCCTCTCCCAGTTTTGGGGGCTGCAGTACTCTCAGAAGGGGAGCCCTTTACAAAGGGGGTCCACTGAGGCTGACTCGGGGCCCCACTGGGACCTGAGGCCAACTGGGGCTAGAACCCTTTGTTGTTCCTTCTTCGCTCCTGCTCCCCCATCCCTCCATTACAGATGCCAGGGAACAACATTGTCACAAGCCGATGGCTTCCTAGGCTGTCTCTATGCTGCATCCAGCAGCTGCTCAGAAATGTCTGGCAGGGCAGGATAGAGCCCAGATCCTGCTGCCTGAAAAACTCAGGTCATGACAGATGAGCTGAAGGAGGATCCCCATTAAGCGTTAGCAGTATAGCACCTCTGATCAACAACAACAGGTCTGAACACTAGAGGGCGCATGTGGGTGGACAAACACAAACGTGCTCTCACCCCCCTGGAGGGCATGTACACGCAGACACAGACAAACACCACTAGAGGGTGCACCCCCCGCCCCACAGCCGTGGAGGGCACAGGTCTTTTCTGAAGAGGATCTACATGTCTCCCCGCCCCCCAGTGAGACTCCTAACCCGGCACAGCAGCACGCAGGGCTCTGGGGCACACTCAGGGGCAGTAGCCCGCAGAGCACATTCAAGGGACGGAGCCTCTCACCTCCAGTGATAACGTCGCACTCCCGTCTCCACACGTGGACGTCAGAATCTCTAAGGTCGAATTAAAGAAATTGCAACAACTGCTGTTTCCGCTGCTCCGCTTTACCTGCAGAGAGACCCAGGGCAGGGGGTGAGCTCTGCAGGGGCTGAAAGGCGACCGACGTTGGTGTTTGCCTTATGCAGGGGCCTGATCCTGACACCCCTCATTGAGTGAATAAAGCTTTTATATCAGACGTGTCCAGGACATACACGATGGTGCTGTTGCTACAGCAAGAGGTTCATGTGGAACAATTTCTAGTAACAGCTGGAATACATCAAGCCTTGGGACTAAGCTCCTTTATGTTCACGTCGGTGCTGGATGCATTGACAGAAAGCAGCCAGAGAGTCGTCTCCTGGGACGTGCCATTTGCAGATGATGTAGTGCTCGTGGGGGAGAGGAAAGAGGAAGTGAAAGATGATGCAGAGAGACATGGAGGTGCATATTGGAAAGAAACGGCATGAAAATCAGCAGAAGAAATCCGAGTATATGGTCTGTAGATTCAGTGCTCTCTGCAGGAAGACAATGGGTGTGTAAGTCTGGGGACCAGCCACTAGGAAAGCTACAGAAGTTTTAAAAGGTCCGATATCAATTTGCAACCCCCTAGAAGATAATAAGGTGATAAGTAACAGTCAGCATGGATTTGTCAAGAACAAATCTTGTCAAATCAACCTGATAGCTTTCTTTGGCAGGGTAACAAGCCTTGTGGATAGGGGGGAAGTGGTAGACATGGTATATCTTGACTTTAGTAAGGCTTTTGACACTGTCTCACGGGACCTCATAAACAAACTAGGGAAAGACAACCTATATGGAGTCACTCTAAGGTAGGTGCATAACTAGTTGGAAAACTGTTCCCAGAGAAAAGAACAGGAGTACTTGTGGCACCTTAGAGATGAACAAATTTATCTGAGCATAAGCTTTCGGGAATTACAGCTCACTTCATCACGAAAGCTTATGCTCAAATAAATTTGTTCGTCTCTAAGGTGCCACAAGTCCCCCTTTTCTTTTTGTGGATACAGACTAACATGGCTGCTACTCTGAAACCTGTTCCCAAAGAGGAGTTATCAGTGGTTCACAGTCAAGCTGGAAGGGCATATTGAGTGGGATCAGTTCTGGGTCCGGTTCTGTTCAATATCTTCATCGATGATTTAGATAATGGCATACAGAGTACACTTATAAAGTTTGTGGATGATACCACGCTGGGAGGGGTGCAAGTGCTTTGGAGGATAGGATTAAAATTCAAAATGATCTGGACAAACTGGAGAAATGGTCTGAAGTAAATAGGATGAAATTCTACAAGGACAAATGCAAAGTATTCCATTTGGAAAGGAACAATCAGTTGCATACATACAAAATGGGAAATGACTGCCTAGGAAGGAGTACTGCGGAAAGGGATCTGGAGGTCATAATGGATCAGAAGCTAAATATGAGTCAACAGGGTAATGCTGTTGCAAAAAAAGTGAACCCGATTCTGGGATGTATTAACAGGAGCGTTGTAAGCAAGACACAAGCAGTAATTCTTCCGCTCTACTAGTGGGATGAGGAGGATCGAGTCCCAGCGATGAAAGGAACAAACACAGCATTGCCCTGATCTTGGATGGGCTTTACAGGGGTCACCGTAATACCAAGAGCAAAGGGTTTTGTCTGGGAATTTCCATATTGGTGGTACAAAACACAGGGCAAAATCCCCAACAAATGAATGATGGGTTCAAATGTACCTGCAGAGAGAAGTTCCTGCATGTCTCTTTGATTCCCTCGAACTCAGCACTGGAGTTCATGCTGGGGACTTGGAGTTCTGGGTAGAGAGGAGCAGACGTTAAAGCTTTCATATCAGATGTTCATGTCAACTCACTCCTGCCTGGGGGAAAATCCCCTTCTCTTCCCAGGCCCGATGGCTGCTCTCTGTCCACATGCCAGTCCCGCACTGCCAATAGTTTAACATGCAGCTCCCTCCCTTCGTCCCCGTCTCACAATGTCTCTCTCTACGTTCCATTTACACTCCGCTTTGGCTGTCCCTCCTGCTCCTGTCTCTGAGACTTCTTGACGTGTTTCCATCGACTCTGCAGAGAGACCTGCTGGGTAGAGACGCCTCTGCCTGCTGGGGAGAACCCACCTTCACCCATGCCTTAGCCCCGCTGCACTGCTGCCTCGGAGCCGCCCGAGGTAGGCGCCACCTGAGCCCCCTCCCGCACCCAAACTCCCTCCCAGGTCTGCATCCCGCACCCCCTCCGGCACCCCCGCCCCCTGCCACAGCCCTGTGCCCCCTCCCGGAGCCAACACCTCCTCCCAGACCTTGCACCCCTCACCCCCACCTGCACCCCAGCCCCCTGCCCCAGCCCTGAGCCCCCCGCCCCCTGGAGCCCACATCCCCTCCCACAGCCTGCACCCCACACCCGCACCTGCACCCCAGCGCCCTTCCCCAGGTTCAGCCCTGAGCCTGCACCCCCTCCCACACCCCAACCCCCTGTCCCAGCCTGGTGAAAGTGAGTGAGGGTGGGAGAGAGTGAGCGAGGGAGCGAGAGGGATGGAGTGAGTGGGGCGGGGCCTCGGAGAAGGGGCGGGGAAGGGAGTTTGGGTTTGTGTGATTAGACAGTTGGCAACCCTAGGGAAGAGACACCTGGCCCCTGGCAGCCCTGCTCACCCCCTCCCCGGCCAGGCCCCTGCTCCGCGCCCAGAGCCAGACATGGGCACGCCGGTGGCTGTGGCTCTGAGACAACCGGAAAGACCCCAGTGGACGGACAGGCTGGGCTGGGCGGAGGTGAGGGCCTGGAGGCTGAGCCCTCCCCTGCTAGGGCTGAGACCCAGAGGGACCCTGTCCGTGGGGGGCAGGGGGGCTGGTGCACCAATCCAGACCAGTTCCCAGCTCGCTGCCCCCTTGGACAAGACCTCTGCCTGTGTAACCCCAGGCCCTGCCCAGCCCCCCCAGTTGCCCCCTCCATGTCCCCAGCGGCAGGACCCACCTTGGCACAGGGTCGTGTTCCTGTTGGAGGGGACGTAGCCGGCCCGGCACTCACACCGGTAGCTCCCTATAGTGTTGATACACGTGGCGTTGGGGCCGCAGATATCTGGGATCGTGCGGCACTCGTCGATGTCTGAGAGGGGAAAGCGGAGGGGTGGTGTCACACACAGCACGGCTGGGGGCGCACTGGGGGCAAATGACTGTGGAGTCACCCCCCCCACCGATTGCAGGGGGCGTGGTCTGTCAGTCAGTCTGTCCGCTCCATCTAACCCCCCCTTCTATTCTCCTTTCTTCCCTGCTATTTGCAGGGCCCCAATCCCTGCAGCTCAACCCCTCCCTCACCTCCAGACCGGGGGGCCCAACCTTTGCCAGACCAGGACCCTGCGATCTCCTCCCTGCACCAGCCCTGAGAGAGCGGGGTTAAGGCGGGGGGCCGATCAGCCAGTTAAGCTGCAAAGGGGAAGCGACTTCGGCTGCGTGCAGGGCGCTAGCTAGAAGGAAGCTCGCCTCGGAGGGGGGGCTTCTATATAGCCCGAGGGCTGGGCCCAGTGGTGGGGGCCTGAGGCAAGGGGGGCTAGGAAGCCCCGAGGAGGGCTAGGAGCCCCAGTGAAAGGGTTTCGCTGGCAGGCATAGGCTCCCCCAGCACAGGGATCACAGCGTGACCTGGCCGGACGGCCAAGACATGTGGCAGCCACGACTCCAAGAGAAGAAAGGGGGAGCTGGAGCTAGTCACCATAAGGGGGCGCCACGCTCAGCGTTACAGACTCCAACCCAATGGCTCCCCTCCTGGTTTGGGATACACCCAGCACTGCCCCTCCCATGGAGCACTAGGAGAAGGGTGGGTGGGCTGCGCTCAGGGGCGTGCAGGGGAATTGGGTGGTGTCCCTTTTATCTAGTTTCTTTGCTCTCTGGTGGTGCTCACGGGGGTCTATGGCAGAAGCCCGCAGACCCCCCACATTTGGGCAGGCCCTGCACGGCTGGTAAAGGGTTTCTTTGGAAGCCAGCTGGATCCAGGGGATCCCCCTATTCCTAACATTGTGCAGTGAGCAGCGGCCTGACAATGTCCATTCCCGGACCCTGCTGTGACCCCCAGGCCCAGGACCCTGCGGGGCAAATCCACCGAGCCCTCGGACGGATGATGCCAGCTCGACACTCGCTGCCGATCCGGCCTGTGGAAACTGAAGCCAGAGGAGACCTGCCCAGCCTGACCCCCAGCATAGCCGCAGCCGGAGTCGCCACCCAGCGGTTCACCGATCCGATCCCAAATGGAGGGGACATTACTGCCCTCGCTGGTCCTGGGGCCTTTCACAACTGTGGAGAGTCTGATCCGACAGACGGGCCCCGCCCTGCTCGGGCGCAGAGAGCCCTGCCGTGATCTAGCCAAACGCTGGAGGGCCGTGCGCCCGCCAGGCTGCCAACGCGGGTAGCGCCAGCTGCCGGGCAAAGGGGGATACACAGGGGATGTCAGGGCTCCGTGGTGCAGTGGGGTCACTCACCCCGTGCAGGGAGCAGGGTTTTCTACCTGGGGACCCAGCTTCTACATGCAGAGACGCACTCATTCTGGCTGCTAAACTCTCCCTGATATTTATTCATAACGCTTTTGCTTCTCACAGAAATCCTTGTGGCTAAAATCCCCTTCACCAGGACATCAGCAAAGAAGTCAATCAGCGGGGAGAGTCAAGAGTGCTCACGGATCCTTCCCTTGGGCCGTGTTCCAGCAGCTCCTTCTCAGACTCCCCTTCTCTCTCTTTCCCGTGACAGTGTTTTGCTATTTCCCGCTATGCCTCTTCCCCTGGGTCGTTATTTGCAGAAAGGCAGCACCCAGAGTGCTTCACACACACTGCCATAAAGAGCTTCTAGTCTAAATAGACAAGAAGTGGGAGAGAAAACTGAGGCACAGAATTGCCCAAGGACACCTAGCAGTAACAGAGCTGGGACTAGAACCCAAGTCTCCTGAGTCCCAGTCTCATACCCTACCCACTAGATCTGTCTCTTTCAGCTTATTTCCTCCATGGAAGGCCAAGAATGTGTCTCCCCTGCCTCGCCATGCAGATTCTACCCTCTGCCGCCCCCCCCCCCCCCGCCTCCACTGAGAGGAGCTTTGTGTCTCCTGGCTCATGGCTGGGAGTGTATCAGGGCTGGAAAAAATCCCTTGTTCCTTTGGCAGGAAACTCAACTTTTGCTCCATTGTTAAACCTCTTGGAAGGCAACAGGCCTACGCCATGCCTGTGAGGGGGCTTGTATGTGCC
This sequence comes from Caretta caretta, assembly GCF_965140235.1. NCBI lineage: Eukaryota > Metazoa > Chordata > Testudines > Cheloniidae > Caretta > Caretta caretta. The sequence goes on from NC_134225.1 coordinate 19,418,378, forward strand.
AGCCTCTAGTGACGGCCGCTGAGCCCTGGAACAAGGAGAGAGCAAGTTTGTCCTGCTCTAGTGGCTGGTTCGCATAAGTAGTGTGATGGGGCAAGGCCAGATGACTATAGAAAAGTAGTGGGAGATAGATATGTTAGTTCCAGGCTAAACAAATATCTGGTACCAGGATAGTGAAATGGCAGCTGCTCCAGGTCAATTAAGACATCTGGGGCCAATTAAGAACTTTCCAGAAGGCAGGGAGAAGGCTAGGTTGATTGGGACACCTGAAGCCAATCAGGAGCTGGCTGAAACTAGTTAAAAGCCTCCCAGTTAGTCAGGTGGGGGTGCATGTCAGGAGCTGTGGGAGAAAGTTGTGCTGTTGGAAAGGCAGAGTAGTACACACCATCTCAGGCACAAGGAAGGAGGCCCTGAGGTAAGGGTGAAGTGGAGCTTGAGGAAGTGAGGGCTGCTGTTGGGAAGTAGCCCAGGGAATTGTACTTGTCATGTTTGTAAAAGGTCAGCTACCATAGCTGATACTATTAGGGTCCCTGGGCTGGAGCCCGGAGTAGAGGGTGGGCCCGGGCTCCCCACCCCACCTTTGCCCCCTGATTAATCACTGAGACTGGGAGACAAGAGACCGTGCAAGAAAGGATAACTTCTCCTCACCTCCCTCGCTGGCTTATGATGAAAATGGCTCAGTAGACTGTGACCCTTGTCTCTAGAGAGAGAAGGGTTATGTGGAGGGTCACGGTGAGCCTCTGAGGCTAGTGAAATCCACCAGGAAATGCGGGACCCACGGAGGCAAGGACAGAGCTCTATCATGGTAGATAACAACCTGCTACAATGACTAGCTAATGGAGTTACTCCCTTAGCTCCAGCAGCTGCGCTGTGTGCTTTCAGCAGACAAGTCCTGGGTTTGATTCCTGCTAATGACCCAAGCTGGTTCCTTGGTGATGCCAGCTCCTTCCCCAGCCTTAGCAGCTGCTGAGGGTTAGGTTAATGGGGTTCCAGAAATTAATGGGCTTTCTCAGCCCAAGCTCTATTAAAGGTTGTCCAACATAGAGTCCTCGGCTCCGTCTCAGCCCAGTTTGCTTTGCAAAGACCTGACCTTCCCCTCTTCAAAGTTCTGCTATGAAAGAGCATCTTGGGCTCTGATTGCAGCTGCAGGTTTGGGGGGATGTTGCAGCTTCTAATGACGTCCCCAATGCCTTACGCTCGAGCCGTGGCGGAATTAAGCAGCATGGCAAGAGACATGGCGACCTTCAGTCCCTGGGCTCAGTTTCCAATTGTAAGACAGGCTGGGAGTCAGAACAGACACTTTGCCCGGGTGTGGCGCAGAGAAAGAGCGAGACCTCAGGGCAACCTGGTTAATTTCACCCTCCATGTGTGCGGGTTAGTTTCAGAGGTCCTGGGTAAGCTCAGTGGCCGTGCATTAACAGCATCGCCAACGCCAAGCAATCAAGAAAAGCCCCAAACCCTGAGCCAGGCTGTAAAAAGTCACGAGATTGTTTTAAAAAATCATGAGATTTTTTTTTTAAAAAAAAAAAAATCCATTTTGGCTTCGTTTTGTTTGACTCTGGTTTGGGAGCTGTCAGTCACCCCAGCGTAACGTTTGGCAGGTTTTCGTCCCCCATGTGGGCCACGCCCTAATTTTGATTTTAGCCAAAAATGGAATCACATGACTCCAGGAGGTGGGGCTTTAGGGCAACGCCACGCATTAGCAACACTGCAGAAAAGCCAGAAACTTCATGCCTTTGCCATGACTGTTTCCAGCTCCCGTTCTACCTGTGCAGATCTTAGACGAATCCCTTTGACTCTTCCCAAATCCCCAACTGCATTTACACCTGTAACTCCCTGGCATGTTGATGCAGTTCCCGTGGGGCTCACAGACTGTGGCGTTTCGCTGGCACTCGTCAATGTCTGCAAGGAGAGAGAAAGCGCTAGGTCAGGCTGATCTAGGAGCTGTACCTTGGGCACTGGGGTGACACTGCTGGGGGATAATCCAGCCGTCCGAAATGCACCGTGCTCTGGGGAGACGGGGCTGGTTAGAGCCAGGAGTTCAGTTACTGGGTCAGCGAACGGGAGCAAGTTGGCTATTGTCCGGAATGAGCTGCTTCAGCTGAGAAGGGAAAAGCAGCCCTGCCAGGACACGTGCCTGCTGCTTGCTAAAGCTATCAAGCGGATCTGGCGATGCCCAGTGCCACAATATCAGTGCAGATGGCAATGCCTGAATGAGCCGTCCGCCCCTGGAAGGGACAAATGGGGAGCTGCTTTGGGGAAGGGGATAGAGAACAACATGAGGGCTAGTCTAATGCCTTGATATCAGTCAATGGGGTGACCCCCTCTGCAACCCATGAGCTGCCCTGGGCACCCCCTTGCACAAAGGACAGTGCAGAACCAGAGGGGGTTCAGGGACAGGCAATGAGAATGATCAGGGGCCTGGAAAAGCCCTCTACAGAGAGAGATTGAAAAGATGGACTGCCAGTTTAGAGTGAACGTAAGCGGGGACGTGCTAAGAGTCTCTACGTGACTGACGGGGATAGAGAAGGGAGATGGGGAGCTTCTGTTCTCCCCATCTCATAACACGAGAGCAGGGGCCAGTCAGGGAAGTTAGAAGAGGGGAAATTCGAAACTGAGCCAAGGAAAGGCTGTTCCGCGCCATGTGCGATTAGCCTGTGGAACTCCTCACCACAGGAGTCACTGCGGCCAAGACTTGAGAACGATTCAAGGAGCGACTGGACGTTCATACGGATGATGAGAACAGCCGGAGTGATCAGAGTTAAAGGGCACAAATGTTTGGGAAGAGAGAGAACCTCCTGCTGTGGGCTTCAGCCCACCTGAGTATTAGAGACCAGGAAGTGAGGGCAGACTATCCCCCGGCTGCCACTGCAGGGCTCTTCCACCGTCCTCGGCAGCATCTGGCTTTGGCCCCTGGGAGCCAGGATACCAGGCTAGATGGGCCTCAGCTCTGATCCCGTCTGTACTGTGCAAGTACCAGCATTACTTATGTCTCAGCCTGGCCGGCGCCTCCGTTTCGCCTCTTCAGAGGCTGAGCTGCTCCTGGGGCAGACTGAACCCTGGGAGAACCGACCGGCTGCGTCCTGCCCAGTTCTGCCTCCTCTGCCCCTCGACCCTGCGACCGCTCGCGGGTTCTCCTGAACGCACCAAGGCGGCGCCGCGTTTCCAGAGCCCTGCTTTACTCCGGGAACAACGTAGGATCGGGTTCCGCCCCCGAAGGCTTCCAAGAGTCCACGCGGGATGGGAACGGAGCTTCCAACATCCTTATCCCGCCCGTCCTGGTTCGATCGGGATGTTTATAGCGGGTAGCGCCGCAGCCAGGGCACCGTACACACATCCAGCCACAGCCGCTGCTCCAACGCGCTTTCCCCCTGCTCCAACGCTCTGTCTGCTGAAGACGGCGCCATGCGCTGGGTTCTTGGTGGGGTGGCCAGAGCTCTCCCCTCCCTCAGGCACACGGGTGTCCCGAGGCTTCCAAACTCGCTCCGAGTTGCAGGGAGCTGAGATCGGGTGTCTCCAGGGGCTTCAGTACACGGGGAAATTGACGGTAACAGCTCCTGTGGAATAGCTCCCCATCCGGACACTCTGGTCTGGAATAATCAGTGCACTTCCAAAGAGAACAGCGATCGCAATCGATTCCCCCCAGGGGCAAGCCCTAGGGATTCTCCCCACGGCTCCCGATACCAGCTATCCCCGGACAATCCCCGGGACGCTGGCTGAGATAACTGCGGCACTGACTTCTTTTTGTGCCTCGACCCGCCCCAGGACACTGGCTGGGGTTATCCCCTGCGGGCTGGGGCTGGGCGCAGGAACGGCTGGGCGAGGTCTCTGCCAGGGGAAGCGTTTGAACGAATGGGCTCCTGAGTTCTCCCAGTTCTACGGGCCCGGGGCTCTGCACCCCCCAAACGGGGGTGTAAAGGGCAGTTCCCATGGGAATGGCCGGCTGGGACTTGGTACAAGCTCTAACTACCAGCTGAATGTCGCAAACGAGGGCTTGGAACCCCCTGGCCCCTTCTCCGGTCAGGACACCCTGGCTGCCTAAGGTTGCATAATGGCCCCCTTAGGAAACACCCTCCCATCCAGGGGGCTCCCTGTCAGTGTGGAGCTGGAAAAGGCTCTGCTCCCAGCCGTGAGCGAGGGGGCAGATTGGGGGCGTGGCCGGGGTGTCCTGCGCTGGGGCTATTCCCTGCTCCCCAGGGCCCATAGGGGCAGAGCGCACTGGGCTGTGTGTGCACCATACAGGAGGCCCCTTCCCAGGCTCAGGGGGCTCCAGGAGCCTGGATTCTCTGTGCTGGGGACAGCGAGGGTCCCCACCAGTCTCCCCGGCGCCTCCCCGCAAACCTAGGGGTTTATTCCCAATCCAAAGACCGAGGCAGGGGAGATCCTGGCCCCCAGGAGTTGAGGGTCACGGCTGATCACAGCCCCGGTGAGTGGATCGGGTGCCTTTGCAGCAGCCGCCTCTGGTGCAGCACCAGGCCTGGAATGAGCGCAGGGGTGTGTGTGGGGGGGTGCAGGGGGACTGAACAGGGTGCGGTGGGGGCCAGGGGAGAGCTCACCCTGGCAGGTGTTCTCCCTCGCGTCCGTGAACTGGGCTTTCCCAGAGCTGGGCTCGTAGCCATCGGTGCAGCTGCAGGAGTAATTCCCAGACACGTTGGTGCAGTTTGCGTGGGGTCCGCAGTCTGCCGGGCTCGGGCCCCGACACTCGTCAATAACTGCAGCACAAGAGGGGACGCTCTGTACGGTCCTGGCAGGGAGACGTTCCCCGTATCACCCCCCCCCAACCCTCCGCACCGAGCTGGGTGACGGGACCCAGGCGACTGGGCCCCTGGGAGCTTAACAATCACAGGCCTGATTCCCAGCTACGCTCCGGCGGCACTGGGCTGCTCTGGCAGCGGAATGGCCACTCGAGAAGCCCCCACCCTGCAAAAGGGGCCACCCCAGCTGGTGTGGAGCTGCGGTCGGGGTCCTGCACCCACCTTGCTCCTAGCCCCTGATGTAGGCGCTGAGGCCGGGGTGCCCAGCACTGCAGCTATTGCCTGCCCCCCAGGACCCATGGGGGAGGATCGGGGGGGTGACTGGGGCACACTGGGCTGTGGCTATTCCCTGCCCCCCAGGACCCAAGGGGGAGGATCGGGGGCGTGGCTGGGGCACACTGGGCTGTGGCTATTCTCTGCCCCCTAGGACCCATGGGGGAGGATCGGGGGCGTGGCTGGGGCACACTGGGCTGTGACTATTCTCTCCTCACCAGGGCCCATAGAAGGCAGAGCGCACTACACGAGGCCCCTTCCCAGCTCAGGGGGACACGAGCAGCCCAGATGCTGCGTGCGGGGGCCAGCGAGGGTCCCCTCCCCTCTCCCCAGCACATCACCGCAGCACAAGGAATTTGCTCTGTGGCTCTGTTTAGTCCCCATCCAAGCACCGGGCACAGGGGTGAGCCCGGCCCCATGCTCTGCAGGAGCAGGCGAGGGTCACGTGTCATCACAGCCTCGCGGACGGCCTCGGGCCACTGCCAAAGCCGGCATCAGCCCCGGTGCGGCACCAGGCCTGCAACGCATTTGTGTGTGCGGGGGGAGGGGGTGTCTCAGCAGCTGGGGGCCAGGGGAGAGCTCACCTTGGCAGGTGTTCTCCCTCGCGTGTGTGAAGTTGGCTTTCCCAGAGCTGGGCTCGTAGCCATCGATGCAGCTGCAGGAGTAACTCCCAGGCACGTTGGTGCAGTTTGCGTGGGGTCCGCAGTCTGCCGGGCTCGGGCCCCGACACTCGTCGATATCTGCAGCACAAGAGGGGATGCTCTGAACAGTCCTGGCAGGGAGACACTCCTGTATCATCCACCTGTACGGAGCTGGGTGATGGGACCCAGGCGACCGGGCCCCTGATTCTCAGCTACGCTCCGGCCGCACTAGGCTGCTCCGGCAGCGGAACGGCCCCTCGAGAATCTGGTGTATTGAAAACTGTGTTAGCATCACAAGCTCTCACTTTACATCTGCAAGGGGCTTTCCCGGAGCTTCTTGCATGCTCGGGGGCTCGGGTGACAAGCAGGTGATCTGGGGTTTCCAGCAGTGTGTCTGCCAAAGAGCCAGCCTAGAGCATAGTGGGGTTAGTTGTGCCTGTTTGCCTTTAGGAGCAGCCTGCTTTGTCTCTCTCTGTTTGGGGTCCTCGTGTGCTAGGGTTCTGGATTCTAAGAATAACCCTGTGTTAAGCTGCAGGCTGCCAGGGAGAGGATGTGATGCTTTGTTTCTAATTAGCACAGCTCCAGGCATTGTCGTTCCCCATAGAAACAGCCAGTCCCTCTTTAAAACCCAACATATTCACAGCCTCCATGCCCCGGTAGCAGTGAGTTCCAGAGGCTAATGCTGCCCGGGTGGAGGAGGAGTATTTCCTTGTATCTGCTTTGAATTTCCCCCTTTTTCAATTCAATTTAATCCACAGGCCGCCCCCTTGCTCACTGGTCTTTCTAAAGCTCGTGATTTTCTAAGCTAATCTGATTTTCTTTTAATGCCTGGGATTGTCGTCACGAGCTCAGCCGTGCACTTAAGACCCACTGGAGCCGAATTAAGTGCGTAGCTGTGCAGGGATGGAGCTAAGCACGTGCTTTGCTGACTCGGGGGCTCAGGGAGCACAGGCAGGGACCAGCACAAAGCGATTTAGCAGCTGGAAGTTCCAGCGTCCCCTGGTGGGACACCAGCATGTGGGTATCCCCTGCCACGGGACTTGCATTGGTGCACGCACCAGCTTCGCCAGTGCAAAGGGGTCTCCGAATCCACTGGACTGCGAGCCCAGAAAGACCTCTCGGTCTGTGCCCTGGGCAAACTCCCAGCCCTAGGGGAGCGACGCGGAGCTGGCCAGCCCATGTGTCCCCGAGCCATGCCGCTGGAAGCCAGGGTGTCTCAGGGAAGACCGGGGCTGGGCTGGCAATGCCAGTCACAGCACATGCCCCCTCACAGCGCTGCCCACGCAGGGAACTTGGGGTCCCTCGAACTAGCAGCTGCACCCCCTAGAGGCCAGAGGAGAGCATGGCTGCCTGCCCCCAGCGGAAGCTCAAGCAATAGGGGGCTGGGGGCGAATTCAAGAAAGCTTTAGCCCAATTCCCAGAGCTGTTCCCGGGGCCACTTCCGAGGCTTGGGGGGACACTAGCCGCTCAGATGCTGCGTGCCGGAGCCAGGAGGGTCCCCTCCCCTCTCCCCAGCGCATCTCTGCAGCACGAGGAGTTTGCTCCGTGGGTCTGTTTCTAACCCCGAGGGTTTATTCCCTGTCCAAGTGCTGGGCACAGGGGTGAGCCCGGCCCCATGCTCTGCGGGAACAGGTGAGGGCCACGTCTCTTCACAGCCTCGCGGACGGCCTCGGGCCACTGCCAAAGCCAGCAGCAGCCCCGGTGCAGCACCAGGCCTGGAACGAGCATTTGTGTGTGTGAGGGGGGGTCTCAGCAGGTGGGGGCCAGGGGAGAGCTCACCCTGGCAGGTGTTCTCACTCGCGTGTGTGAAGTTGGTTTTCCCAGAGCTGGTTTCGTAGCCATTGGCGCAGGTGCAGAAGTAAGACCCAGCCGTGTTGTAGCAGTAGGTGTTGCCTCCACAGTCTGCCGGGATCGGCTCCAGACACTCGTTAATATCTGTAATGCAAGAGGGGACGCTCTGTACAGTCCTGGCAGGGAGACGTTCCCTGTATCACACCTCCGAACCCCCTGCACTAAGCTGGGTAATGGGACCCAGGCTCCCGGGGCCCTGAGCGGTTCGTGATTAAGGCCGTGATTCTCAGTTACCCATTTCTGCAGCTGGAATGTCGGAAATAACCCCCCCGAGCCTCCAGTCCCAGGTACGGGGGCGTTCGGCCCCACAAACACCCAGATCCCCCCCCCCAAACCTCCAGTCCCAGGTACGGGGGCGTTCGGCCCCACAAACACCCAGATCCCCCATGTGAGGGGAGGGTGGGGAGACGTCCCCCTGGGGCTCCAGGCTCCCTGTATGTTGTGGGGGGGATGATAAGCTGCCTCTCCTCTGCCCCCTCCCTCCTTGGATCCCTGTGTGGCGGGTGGCAAGGGCAGGGGGGAAGTATAGTCGGGGCTGCCCCGTCCTGCTTCTCTGGACAGGGATCTGTGGGGCCCTTGTGCCCCTGGACACCCAGGGGCTGATTAGGGCCGAGGCTGGGATTTCAGACGGGTCAGTGTGATGGGCCCCCCACCCTGTGCCCAATTCACAGAACCCAAGATTGCTGCTGACTCTGGAGGCCCCCGGTTCGATCCCCAGGAGGGCGGCCCTCACCCGTGCTGCCGCCCCCACTCTTTCCCCGGCTGAGCACCCCCCACAGGCCGTGGAGTTAGTTGCTCTTAATGCCCTGCTCTGTCCCAGCCCCGCAGGACAACGTGGGAGCCCCGTTACCGTCACAGATCTCCGTTACGTCGGTGAAGAAGCGATTCTTTCCTGGCCAGTACCCATCCAGGCAGGTGCAGTGGGTGTTGTTTACACACTTGGCGTTTGACGGGCAGAGCACATGGTTGTTGCAGTCCTCAGTGGTACCTGCAGGGGCGGGAACAGCTGGGCAGGGTCAGCCAGTGCAGAGCAGCCCCCTGCCCCCCCCACAGTGGGATCGACTCCTTTCACACGCCCCATTTGCTGATTTTCATCCCTGGGCGCCTGGCAAACAGCTCCGACGCCATCCACCGCCTGGCAACAAGCTGCCCTCAGCTGCACAGGAGGCCTTGGCTCCCCGGGGGTGCCCCTGGCACAGACAGGCAGAGTCGCCGGAGCCGGGCGTCGGTTCAAGTGAAACGTTTTCAATTTCACCCAATTTGTCTCCTTTTTGTTGCTGTCGTCGTTACTCTGATTAGCGTCAATTTCAAACCCAAACCTCGCTTCGAACCGGAAAACGGGAATTTTTCGTTTTGAAAATTATTTCATCTCCTCCCCCCCCATGCATTTTTTCCCGAGTAAAACCAAACATTCCTCCGAACCAAATCGGCCTTGGCTGCAGTGGGGATCTGCCCCTCACTCCAGCCCCCAGTGTGGAGCCCTGGGCCCCAGTGTCTATTCTCTGCTGGCCACGGGGCTGGGATGGGAAGGTGAGGGCTACACAGGGCCCCTTCTCCTCTCCCCTGCACGTACCCACCGTGCTCTATAATCCCACCCGAAGACGCCCACGCCAAGGGGCTGCTCCTGGCTCACCAGACCCCTGACTCTGCTCTCCTTCCACAGGGAAGGGACCGGAGAGGGTGGAGGCCAGAGACCCCGGGCAGCCGGGAGCGCTCGGGAAGGTTAGCCAGGAGGAGTCGGCCTTACCTTGTACGCCATTATTCTGGGCCACGGTGCCCCACAGGCACAGGGCGATGCAGAGCCCTGGAAGGCAAAGAGACAGGGTAAGGCACCGTGGGCAGATGATAACCACCACTCAGCTGCACCCGCCCCCCCAGCCGCCCCAGTCCTGCCAATCCTGGGCCAAGGGCCAGTCGGTGCCCTGACGATGGTGGACTTAAAAATGCAGACACCTGGTGCTCTGGGAAATCAGCCCCAGCTGGGATCCCTGTTAATATTTTTAACTGGTTCCAGTTGGGAACTGGACTTTGGGCCAGGGCAACTGGGTCTTTTATTGTGTGTATTAGCAACAAAGACCAGGAGCCCCCATTGTCAGGGCTGGATTTATACTTAGGGCACCCCTAGGTGTAGGGTCTCAGTGGTGTTCCCCGCCCCCCCAGGCTTGGAGCTCCGGGGGCCCCACTGCCTGGAGGCGGCCAGGAGCGGCAGGGTACCCCTGCTGCCGGGAAGCTCTTAACTGCCACGGGTGGCGGGGGAACCCCACCACTTTTAACTTTTAGGTGCCCTGCCTCCCAGCACCCCCTTGCCCACTGCCCAGCGCCCCCCCACCCCCTCTGCCCAGAGCTGCCCCATGAACTCCCCCAGAGACCCACTCTCCCAAGCCCTGCCCCCCGGCCCACACTCACTGGCCCCTCCGGGAGGTGACGCTGTCTGCCGGGCGGAGCGAGGAGCGCTCCAGCAGCAGGGCTCCGTGGGGCTGTCTCCCCCTCAGCCAGCCCTGCCCCCTGCTGGGACCTGGGAGCAAAAAACTTTGAATTTTTAGGCACCCCATAGAATGCCGGCGCCCCTAGGCCTGTGCCTCCTGTGCCTAATCGGAAATCTGGCCCTGCCCATTGTGCCAGGAGGCGCCCAGAGCCCACCAAAATCAGGGCCCCATTGTGTCAGGTGCTGCACAGAGCTGACCGAGATCAGGGCCACGTCACACTCGGTGCTGCACAGACATACAGTGAGCCAGTCTGTGACCCAAAAGGCTCATGGCAATAGGCAAAGGGAAGAGCATTCTCTCCACTTTACAGACGGGGAAACTGAGGCACGGCAAGGGGTAATGACTTACCCAAGGTCACCCAGTGCATCCACGCAATGGACAAACCCACTTGGAAAGGGAAGCACTGAGGGGCGATGGGGCGAAAAGACAACACAGGCTGCTTTTGATCTGTTTTTCATTCAGGTATCGCCCCAGAACCACCCCCTCGTGCTGGTGTTTATTTATAGCCTGTTGCTCTTAGTCATTAACCACTCACTGATGGAAGAACCACCGAACAGAGGACAGGCAAACAGAGGGAGTTTGCCTGGGAACCCTCCGAGAGGAGCTAAGGTGAGTACTGCATTAGGGGGACTGTGTTGTGAGCTGGTGGGGTGAATATTCGAGTGTCTGTCTGCTGTGACCATTTGTTTGACCGTGTGCTTGTTTCTTTGAATAGTGTGACTGTTTGACCGTGTGGGTGTTTGATTGAAAAGTGTGAATTGGGTGTACTTTGTTCCAGGTGGGCCTTGAGTCGTTGATTGGAGGGAAGGCTTTGAGCCAGGCCACCTGGTTCGAGCCAGCAGCCTTATAAAAAGGCAGCCAGCAGCGACCTGTGTGAGCAGCGAACCGAGGACAGGCAACCAGAGGGAGTTCGCCTGGGAGTTCGCACAGAGTGTTTTTGCCTTTCAGGCTCCTCTGAGCAGTACATACAACATCTGAGGAGCCTCTAATAAGGAAGACATGGATAGTGAGCGATCAGCTGTTGTGACCTGCTCAGAATGTGCCATGTTTGTCTTTTCCCAGAGGACAGAAGCAACTTCGTCTGTATGAAGTACAAGCTGGTCTGCATATTGGAAGAGAAGCTTAAAGGACTAGAGAACCAATTATCAATCCTGCGTTGCATCAGAGAACACGAAGATTTTCCGGATAGAAGTCAGTGTTTGGTGCTGGACGCACGAGAGAGTGCAGTGCAGAACGGGAAAGAATATGACCTCCAGAAGAAGAAAGAAGAGAACCTATGTACCCCCAGTGCACATAGAGGTGCGTAACTGTTTTCAGGCTCTCTGCACAGGTACTACTGTGGAGAAGGATTTGGAAGAGCCCTCTGAGGGAAGGGATCAGAAGGAGACCCCGTCGGCCGGAAGGCATGGGATGCATTGCCCTAGGGATGGGGGTTCCATGACCACCACTCCCAAAAAGAGGAGATGGGTGGTGATGGTCGGGGAAGAAGGATAAAGGAGTTTGAGGCACAAGTCATGTTCTCTCCCTGTCAGGGTTCCCTCCCCACTCTGAACTCTAGGGTACAGATGTGGGGACCCACACGAAACCCCCCTAAGCTTATATTTACCAGCTCAGGTTAAAAACTTTCTCAAGTTTTCTCAAACAAAAATTTCACCTTGTTCTTGAACAGTACGCTGCCACCACCAAGTGATTTAGACAAAGAACAGGGAAAGGACCACTTGGAGTTCCTATTTCCCCAAAATATCCCCCCAAGCCCTTACACCCCCTTTCCTGGGGAGGCTTGAGAATAAACAAGATGAGCACAAACCAGCCTTGGAATTTTAAGACCCAAAAAGCCCAATCAGATTCTTAAAAAACAGAACTTTATTAGAAGAACAAAAAAAGATAAGAGAACAACTCCGTAAGATCAGAATGGAAGAAAATCTTACAGGCAGCCAGATTCAAAACATAGAGAATCCCTCTAGACAAAACCTTAAGTTACAAAAAGACACAAAAACAGGCATACACATTTCCTCCAGCACAGCGAATTTCACAAGCCAAAACAAAGAAAACCTAATGCATTTCCTAGCTAGATTACTTACTAACTTTACAGGAGTTGGAGGGCTTGCATCCTTGATGTGTTCCCAGCAAAGGTATCACACAGACAGACAAAAGCCTTTTCCCCCCACTCCAGATTTGAAAATATCTTGTCCCCTCATTGGTCAATTTGGGTCAGGTGCCAGCCAGGTAACCTGAGCTTCTTAACCCTTTACAGGTAAAAGGACCTTGCCTCTGGCCAGGAGGGATTTTATAGCACTGTATTCAGAAAGGTGATTACCCTTCCCTTTATATTTATGACAAATCCATCCTCCCTGTTGAAGGAAAAGGCCCAGGTAGGGACTGTCGAATTGTGGAGGTGAATGTGTGGTTACGCAGGTGGTGTCGGAAAGAAGACTTTGGATTCTTCGATCATGGGATGTTGTTCTCGGAAGAAGGATTGCTAGGAAGAGATGGGATCCACCTAACGAAGAGAGGGAAGAGAATCTTCGCAGGCAGGCTTGCTAACCTAGTGAGGAGGGCTTTAAACTACGTTCGCCGGGGGATGGTGACCTAAGCCCAGAGGTAAGTGGGGAAGTGGGATACCGGGAGGAAACACAAGGAGGAGGGTACAAGATGGGAAGCCTCCTGATTCTTACTGAGAAAGTAGGGCAATTGGCTAGTTATCTTAGGTGCATGTACACGAATGCAAGAAGCCTGGGAAGTAAGCAGGAAGAATTGGAAGTCCTGGCACAATCAAGGAACTATGATGTGACTGGAATAACAGAAACTTGGTGGGGCAGTTCACATGACTGGAGCACTGTCATGGATGGGTATAAACTGTTCAGGAAGGACAGGTGTGGGAGGAAAGGTGGAGGTGTTGCGCTGTATGTAAGAGAGCGGTATGATTGCTCTGAGCTCCAGTATGAAACTGGAGAAAATCCAGTTGAGAGTCTTTGGGTTAAGTTTAGAGGCAAGAGCAACAAGGGTGATGTCGTGGTGGGCGTGTGCTATGCACCACAGGACCAGGGGGATGAGGTGGACGAGGCTTTCTTTGGAAAACTAACGGAAGTTTCCAGATCACAGGCCCTGGTTCTAATGGGGGCCTTCAATCCCCCTGACATCTGCTGGGAGAGCAATAAGCAGTGCACAGACAATCCAGGAAGTTTTTGGAAAGTGTTGGAGACAACTTCCTGGTACAAGTGCTGGAGGAGCCAACTGGGGGCTGTGCTCCTCTTGACCTGCTGCTTACAAACAGGGAAGAATTGGTAGGGGAAGTAGAAGTGGGTGGCAACCTAGGCAGCAGTGACCATGAGATGGTTGAGGTCAGGATCCTGACAAAAGGAAGAAAGGACAGTATCAAAATACAGACCCTGGTCTTCAGAAAAGCAGACTTGGACTCCCTTAGGGAACTGATGGGCAGGATCCCTTGGGAGGCTACTATGAGGGGGAAAGGAGTTCAGGAGAGCTGGTTGTATTTTAAAGAAGCCTTATTGAGGGTGCAGGAGCAAACCATCCCGATGTGCAGAAAGAATAGCAAATATGGCAGGCGACCAGCTTGGCTTAACAATGAAATCTTCGGGGAGTTTACCTCAAGAAGGAAGCTTACAAGAAGTGGAAATTTGGACAGATGACTAGAGAGGAGTATAAAAATATTGCTGGATCATGCAGGGGTATAATCAGGAAGGCCAAGGCACAATTGGAGTTGCAGCTAGCAAGGCATGTGAAGGGTAATAAGAAGGGTTTCTACAGGTATGCTAGCAACAAGAAGAAGGTCAGGGAAAATGTGGGACCCTTACTGAATGGGGGAGGCAACCTAGTGACAGATGATGTGGAAAAAGCTGAAGTACTCAATGCTTTTTTTGCCTCGGTCTTCACAGAAGGTCAACTCCCAGACTGCTGCACTGGACAGCACAGTATGGGGAGGAGGTGAGCAGCCCTCAGTGGTGAAAGAACAGTGAAGGACTATTTAGAAAAGCTGGACATGCACAAGTCCATGGATCCAGATCTAATGCATCTAAGGGTGCTGAGGGAGTTGGCTGATGTGATTGCAGTCATTGGCCATTATCTTTGAAAAATCATGGTGATCAGGGGAGGTCCCAGATGATTGGAAAAAGGCTAATGTAGTGCCCATCTTTAAAAAAGGGAAGAAAGAGAACCCAGGGAAATACAGACCGATCAGCCTCACCTCAGTCCCTAACAAAATCATGGAGCAGGTCCTCAAGGAATCCATTTAAAAGCACTTGGAGGAGAGGAAGGTGATCAGGAAGAGTCAATATGGATTCACCAAGGGCAAGTCATGCCTGACCAACCTGATTGCCTTCTATGATGAGATAAATGGCTCTGTGGATGAGGGGAAAGCAGTGGATATATTATTCTTTGACTTTAGCAAAGCTTTTGATACTTTCAGAGGAACAGCCGTGTTAGTCTGTATTCGCAAAAAGAAAAGGAGTACTTGTGGCACCTTAGAGACTAACCAATTTATTTGAGCATGAGCTTTCGTGAGCTACAGCTCACTTCATCAGATGTTTGCTGCAGTTTCCACGGTAAACATCTGATGAAGTGAGCTGTAGCTCACGAAAGCTCATGCTCAAATAAATTGGTTAGTCTCTAAGGTGCCACAAGTACTCCTTTGCTTTTGATACTGTGTCCCACAGTATTCTTGCCAGCAAGTTAAAGTAGTATGGATTGGATGAATGGACTATAAGGTGGATAGAAAGCTGGCTAGATTGTCGGGCTCAACGGGTAGTGATCAACGGGTAGTGATGTCTAGTTGGCAGCTGGTATCAAGCGGAGTGCCCCAGGTGTCGCTCCTGGGGGCTGGTTTTATTTAATATCTTCATTAATGATCTGGGGGATTGCGTGGATTGCACCCTCAGCAAGTTTGCAGATGACACTAAGCTGGGGGGAGAGGTAGCTATGTTGGAGGGTAGGGATAGGATATGGAGCGACCTAGACAAATTGGAGGATTGGGCCAAAAGAAATTTGATGAGGTTCAACAAGGACAAGTGCAGAGTCCTGCACGTAGGAGGGAAGAATCCCTGCACCACTACAGATTAGGGACCGAATGGCTCGGCAGCAGTTCTGCAGAAAAGGACCTAGGGGTTACAGTGGATGAGAAGTTGGATATGAGTCAGCAGTGTGCCCTTGTTGCCAAGAAGGCCAATGGCATTTTGGGATGTATAAGTAGGGGCATTGCCAGCAGATCGAGGGACGTGATCGTCCCCCTCTATTCGACATTGGTGAGGCCTCACCTGGAGTACTGTGTCCAGTTTTGGGCCCCACACTACAAGAAGGGTGTGGAAAAATTGGAAAACGTCCAGCGGAGTGCAACAAAAATGATTAGAGGACTGGAACACATGAGTTATGAGGAGAGGCTGAGGGAACTGGGATTGTTTAGTCTGCAGAAGAGAAAACTGAGGGGGGATTTGATAGCTGCTTTCAACTACCTGAAAGGGGGTCGCCGCCGAGTATCACGTCCAGCCCTTTGTACAACCAGCAGCTCGTGGGCGCAGCACTGGAGCAGCGGTTTGCCTCCTGCGTCTTGTGGTAGGCGTTCCACAGCTCCTTCACTTTGACCCTGCACTGCAATGGGTCCCGGTCATGGCCCCTGTCTGTCATGCATCATGTAATCTGCCCGTAGGTGTCATAATTCCAGCGGCTGGAGCGCAGCTTGGCCTGCAAAGCCTCCTCTCCTCAAATGCTGATGAGGTCCCTCAGCTCGGCATTGCTCCAAGCGGGGGATTGTCTGGTGCGTGGAGCAGGCCTGGCCACTTGGAAAGATGCACTGAGACCACTGCAAGCGTCACCGAGCAAACAGGAAGGGGACTTTCAAAATTCCCAAGGAATTTATGGGATGAGGATGACGGTTGGTCACCTGAGGCCAGGGCAGTAGAGTTCAAACCGATGACCAGAGAGGTGAGAACAGGCACTGTGGGACACCTCCCGGAGGCCAATCGCAGGGCTGTAATCGGCCAGGGTGTCTACCCGGGCACCATGGCGCTGTACCCCTGGCGCAGAAAGCTCTACACCTCTCGTTAGACTGGATTTTCCCTTCTGTTGGTAAACCGTATGATCAATTCTTCAACCACACTTTGGTTCATTATGCAGTATGCCCAAGAGACCAAATAACCAATATAGGTCAGTTTTATTCCTAAAAGTCTGTAATAGCTGAGGCTGGGTGACTGTCACAGAGGTCACAGAAGTCACGGATTCTGTAACTTTCCGTGACCTCCATGACTCATGATTTCTGCAGTGGCTAGGGCAGTCTTGGGCCACCGCACACTGCCAATTCCCCAGCAGCAGCAGTAGTAGTTTGGGTGTGGGAGTGGGCTCAGGGTTGGGGCAGGGGGTTGGTGTGCAGGGCGGTGCTTACCTTGGGGCGGGGGCTTCACGGAAGCGGCCAGCATGTCCCTGCAGCTCCTAGGCAGAGGGGCCAGGGGACTCTGTGCACTGCCTCTGCCTGCATGCACTGACCCCGCAGCTCCCATTGGCTGCAGTTGCCAGCCAACGGGAGCTGTGGAGCCGGTGCTCATGGGACAGGCAGCATGTGGAGTCCCCCAGCCTTCCCTCCCCCTAGGAGCTGAAGGGACAGCTCCGGCTAGCCCCGCCAACCCTCCCTCTGCCCAGCCTCAGCAGGGGTCCTGGACCATGTGCTACCATCTCCCTCCCTCCCCACCAGAACCTACAACAGCCTCCCGGGCTGCCCCCCCCCGGACCCCTGGTTCGCCCCGGGCCACGTCCCTCCAGCACCCATGGTGCCCCCAGGCCACCACCGAAGAGCACCCACAGACCCCCGGCCCAAGTTTTAGTTGGGGGTATATATATAAGTCATGGACGGGCCACAGGCTGCCCGTGACCTGTCCATGACTTTTACTAAAAATACCTGTGACTAAAACATAGCCTTAGTAATATCATATCACCGGAACAGAGGTTCAATACAACTCCAGTTTCCGGGAACCCATCTCCTGCACCAGTGTTGAATTCACCTTACAAAGGCTTGTGTCCAAAGTCACACCCCTAAAGCTGTCCCTTTTATACTCAACCTGTTTACAAGGAAAGAGGTACTGTATGCCTCCTCTGAGGCTAGTCTCAACCTACCATCTTTCTACCTTGTTTTTCTGGTACCATTCGGTACCCCTTGGCTCTTTGTTCTGGACTCGGGAATTCCAGGTACCAAGAGCATGACGCACCTCCTAGGCTTGTCCCGTATATATTGTCCTTATTTTTGGGACATGCCAATGAGAGTAACTCCCTGCCTGTTACTACATATGTGCTGATCCTGACAGGTTTCCTGGCTAATGCGAGATATCATGGGATACTTAGCAAAGGTGAACAAGACTGTAGAAAGACACAGGCCACCATTCCAGGCCATGTAACTGCTGGAAGTGTATATAGAAGAGAATGTTATATGCATTAAGCACATACTATCCATATTAATATATGTAATGTGAATCATACCTATTGATCATGTGATATATTAGCCTGGCATATATGGGTGAACACTTCAGAAATAGATTTAACCACCACCTAAACACTTCAGCTAGTCCTAAGGACCCAGATCCAATGACCCCACCCCTCCTTACAGGGCTGATAACCCCTTTGAGAGCTGCCAAGCCTGTGTCAGCTTCATGGCAGAGACACATTCTGTGTGGGACTCTCATGATGGGCACAAACGCGGCACATAGAATCATAGAATCATAGAATATCAGGGTTGGAAGGGACCTCAGGAGGTCATCTAGTCCAACCCCCTGCTCAAAGCAGGACCAATCCCCAATTAAATCATCCCAGCCAGGGCTTTGTCAAGCCTGACCTTAAAAACTTCTAAGGAAGGAGATTCCACCACCTCCCTAAGTAACGCATTCAGCCTTATGTTCTGCCAGCCTGGAACTTAACGAATGACACTTGAGTGCTCCCTAGTGGTAGAGAGGGGAACAGGATGAGGAGGAGAAATACTTGAGAGAAATAAAAAAATAAGTGTTTTAAAAATGTTATACACAGAAATAAGCAACAGAGAAAGAGCGAGAGAGAGAGAGAGAGAGAGAGAGATGGTGTCTCCTGGCCCAGGTCTATGGACCAAACTTTGCTTATTTACCCCACTGTGATTCTGGTGTAAATCCAATGAAGTCAATTCTTTCATTAAGAACTATTATTCCTCTAGTAATATTTCAGAACCCCAGCTCTGTGCCACGACAGAAAGCTGGTTCAACCAGCTACCTGGAAATTCCCCTTGTGTAATGACTCTATGTTACAACCCCCGGGCACAGTGGGCATTCCCAGAGGTGAGCGGTATGGCCAATGTAGTCCTACCCTCTGGCTATTGCCAGCTGCTGGAATGGTTCCTTGGGACTACAGAGAGTTGAGGATGAATCAGGGAAGGCTTTGGGCTGCTCTGCTTCCAGGGACCAGACTGATCCGCAGTTATCCCCTGGGATTCAGTACCTGTGAAAGTGGTGGAAAGCCATCTGGGACCCCTCCACGCTCTGGTCTCATAGTGAGCCCATCTCAGGTGAGTCCATCTCAGCCAGCCCCAGGAATCTGGCCAGGTAAATCTAAGGGTGTTTCAGTGAATCTGAATGGAGTCTCAGTTGGTGTAACATGAGCATTGGAGAGAGCAGAGAAAATTGCGCGTTACACCTAGGTGTAAATTCTAGCTCAAGGAGACATACCCGGGCTTCCTCTGACCTAGTTGGCATGCCGAAAATGGAAGTGTGGCCACGCTTGGGCAAGCAACAGGAGAGGCTCCCTGCCCCAACTACGATCCCATCCAAGACCACAGGTATGCACTCAGGCCGGCCAGCCCCTCCTGCCCCCATGGCAACACTTCTATTTCTAGCTAGATGAGAGCTAGGGCGACTATGTCCTCACGAGCTGGAACAGTCACCTTCCAGCCCCACTGCAGTCAGACCCATGGGCCCCTCTGGACTCTCCTAGCCCCACCCGAGTTCAGCCCATGGACTTTGTTCCACTCACCCAATGGATACATGTCACCTCGGGGTCCCATGGTGGCTCAGATGCTGTCAGGGCAGGTCGAGTTCTGAGGATTCTGAGCTTTGCAACCTCCTTATCTTCAAGAACTTAGACAGGAAGCCAAGTCGGACTCATGTCCTGTTGCATTATATCTTATCAACCGACAGTACTGAATACATGAGAGCACTGTCTTCTCAGCATGCCCTGCTCTCCTTCCTTCTGCCCTACCACTTATCATAGAATCATAGAATATCAGGGTTGGAAGGGACCCCTGAAGGTCATCTAGTCCAACCCCCTGCTCGAAGCAGGACCAATTCCCAGTTAAATCATCCCAGCCAGGGCTTTGTCACTTCTCCCAGCCCCATAATCATTTACCTTGCTGAGTACCTATGGGGGATACTGACCACGGCGCAGAGGACCTAGCATCACTTCACAAAATCTTCACACAGAAATGTGGAGTTGCAAGGGACCTCAGGAGGTCAAACAATCCACCCCCATGCACTGAGGCAGGACCAAGTGCACCTAGAACATCCCGAGCAGGTGTTTGTCCAACCTATTCTTAAAACCCCCCAATAACAGGGATTCCACAACCTCCCTAGGTCTCCTGTTCCTGTGCTGAACCATCCTTAGAGTTAGAAAGTTTTTTCCTAATATCTAATCTAAATCTCCCTTGCTGCTAACTAAGACAATTCCTTCTTGTCCTCCCCTTGGTGCACATGGGCACCAATTGATCACAGTCCTCTTTATAACAACCTTTTGCATATTTGCAGATTGTTATCATGTCCCCCCTGTGCCATCTCTTCTCTGAACAAAACATGCCCAATTCTTTCAACCTTTCTTCACAGGTCATTTTTTCTAAACCTCTGATCATTTCTGTTGCTCTCCTCTGGACTCTACAATTTGTCCTCATCCTTCTTGAAGTGTAGCACCCAAACCTGGACACGGTTCTCCCATGCTGAGTAGAGGAGAACAGTCACCTCCCATCTCTGACCCACCCCACTCCTGTTAATACATCCCAGAATGACATTTGCCTTTTCTCAAGAGCATCACACTGTAGACTCACATTCCATTAGTGGTCCACCAGAAACCTTGCACTCTTTTCTGCAGTGTTGCTGCCGAGACAGTGAGTCCCAATACCTACCCTGTGAGTAAGGACTTCCAACTAGCTTTGCACCCTCCTTCTGGTAATTTTTCATCTAGTCCATATTTCCTTAATGTCATGTGGGACTGTGTCAAAAGACTTACTAAATTCAGGATACATCACGTCCACCGCTTCCCCCCATCCACTAGACTGGGTACCCAATCAAAGAAGGCAATTATGTTTGTTTGGCATGACTTGTTCTGGACAAATCCATGTTGGTTATTACTTATCACTTATTATCCTCTAGGTTTTAATAAATTGGTAGTTCAATCATTTGTTCCACTATCTTTCTGAGTACTGAAGTTAGGCTGTCTGGTCTATTCTTCTCTAAGAGCTCCTTTTTACCTTTTTTTGAAGTGTGCCCTTGTTATGAACCTCACCCATCCTCCATGAGTTCTGGAAGATAATCGCTAATGGTTCGGCGATTGCTTCAGCTAGTTTCTTAAGTACTCTAGGGTGAATTTCATCAGGCCCTGCCGAGTTGCATAGATCTAACTTAGTTAAATATTCTTGATCTGTTAACTTATCTGTTATTTCCCTGTTCTGGCCAGTGTTCCATCCCCCTCATTAAAATTAACTGGTGTGAAGTATCTGGTCACAACCTTTTAAATCCTGCATTCAGTGAAACTTAAGAGGTGCCCATACTGAGTGGTTGGTTGCTAACATAATGGTTGGAGGTGTCAGTGTCCTGGGGTTAGAATCATAGAATATCAGGGTTAGAAGGGACCTCAGGAGGTCACCAAATCCAACCCCCTGCTCAAAGCAGGACCAATCCTCAATTTTTGCCCCAGATCCCTAAATGGCCCCCTCAAGGATTGAACTCACAATGCTGGATTTAGCAGGCCAATGCTCAAATCACTGAGCTATCGCTCTCCCTGCACTTACTGCTGTAAGTAGTCTTCTAAGGTGGTGCAGTTGTAATGCTTAAGTCATTTTCTGAGACATAGCTCTTCTTAACAAAAAACAAACAAAAGAACAGATCTTTATCCAGATCACAGTGCGGCTCCTTATGCGTGAGATGGTGGTGTCCAAGTCACAGGTGTAATTATAGCTCTTGTCTGCAGCTGTCGTCTTGGAGATGCAGACAGAACATCAGGACTTGGGGCTCTCCAGTCCTGCCATCCTGTTGTCTGTGAGCTCAAGGTGAAGAGAGGCAGGGAAATACACTCAAGCTCCTCCTCCTATGATCACTCTCATGTGTGGATCTTACCAGGTTCCCTTTTCTTGTGGCTCCCACCTAGAGGAACAGTTCTGGTCCAATCCGTGTCATAAACATGCTTCCTCCAAATAGATCAACCTTCCACTGAGAAAAAACACTGCACACATGTGGGTTTTGCCCATATAAAGTTTCTGCTCAGTGACTTCCCCTTTCTCAGACGTTTCCTGGTGACTAGCTCCGTCCTGTCTGGATTGTGCTGAGCAGTGTGGTATGGTTCACCTGCCTTCTTTCCTCCTCTGTCAACTTGAGAACAACACATCCCTAGGCACCCTTAAGGGTTAGATTCACAAACACAAGTTACCAGTGTAGAACTACAGATATTCCCAGATCCCCAACTGGTGTAAATCGGCCTCGGTCCAAAGGAGTCCACACACCCATTTACACCAGCTGAGGATCCAGCTTTATATTATGAACTGCCACCTGCTCTGGGGTGGGGTCGTGCCCAGAATGAGCCCAGGGGTTAGAAATGGGGCGTTTATTAAAAATGAGGACGCTCGTCAGAAACGACCCTCCGTCTACCCTGAGGAAACTGAGCTCAGACTCAGGGCGGAGGCTGCTGGAACCAGACTACCAAGCCAAGGACGGAGGCAAATCCCAGACACCAAGAGCTAGTGAGGCTCCCTGCTTACCCCTGGCTGAGTTACACGTCCCCGCACGCCACAGACTGCGCCCTGCGACCTGAACGCTGCTCCCCTCCCCAGCTCAGTTCTCCCCCAGCTCTCGTGGCTGTGGCTGTTTGGAGCCGTAGCTGGTTCTGTTGGCAGAGTCATTTGGCGAAGGGCTGAGTGCACGTGGCTGGCGAAAGGCTGGCGTTCCTGGGGGGGGCCAGCGCTAAGCTTGCAGTGGGTGGCGCAGCAGTCAGGGTAACCGTGCAGCCTGCCTGGAGTGGAGAAGTTGCGGGCATGTGCTGGTAGCTGGCTGAACTTTTTATTTCCCTTCTTTTGTGCGTTTCGTTTCCAAAGTCTTTTTCATGTTTCGCTGGAGGTTGCAGGGGAGGGAGCGGGAGAAGAAGAGCTGTTGATGGAGAATGCTTTATCCAGCAGCTGCACGAGTTCTTCTCTGCCGGAGGAGACACTCTGGCAGAAAAGCAGCCCTGAACAGAGAAGATTTTAGATGGTCCCACCCCCACAATCAGGCTTGGGTGAACCCACTTCCCCCATCAATCAGGTTTTGAGCAGCCGGCCTCCACTCACCCAGTGACGTTTGTGGACGCCTGGCCTCCATCCATAAGGTTTCTGGGCACAGTTGCTGTTACAGCCAGTGAGAGTGAACAGGGAATAGGAACCGTGATATTTGCTATATGCCCTGCCGGTCTGAGCCCCTGAGCCCCTCAGCTCCCTGTGTACGGACACTGACTGCATGTCCCCGAGGGAGGGGAGGCCCCCGTAGGGTGGGGCCAGCGTAGGTAGCCCCTGAGCCAGCTTCTCCTCCAGCTCCAGCATAGGAGGCAGGGCAGGGATGGACTGTAGCGACCATTATCAGCCATTGAGGTTTAAATCAGCCCCCCGTCCTCCCCCCGCCCCCGGGCTGCTCCAGCCCCCAACAAGGCTGGTGTAGTATCTGCCAATGAGATTCCCCAAGGGCCCCCTTCCCAGAAGGGGCACAGCAGAGAATGGGGGCCTCAGCTGGTAAATTACATTTCAGCCTGAAATTTACCAACAGTTTCAAACCTGGATAAATGCTATAGCCGGCTCCTGAGCAGCTAGGGGATGGAAACAAAGGAAAAGGATGAGACGTCTACATTGGTCTTGGGAAAATAGTCACTTGGGTCTGGCAAGCATCTTAGCAGTTTGTACGCAAGCATTCATTTAGTGGGGTCCTTAGGCTGCTGGAGGATTCCTGGGACATGGCAGAACGGTCCCACCTCCGGTCCAACAGCCTCTGTGCTATTGAGGAGGATGAAAGGCTCAGGGAAGGAGAACATCGAAGTGGAGCAGAGGGAAACAATCCCATATTTGGGACCCTCCTTCCAGAGGATGCCATGGTATCCTCTCACACTGAGGATACCTCTCCAGGGGAGGGAACTCCAGTTATTGATAAGAGATAGGCAATGGTAAGGGGGGATTCAATCATTAGAAACATAGATAGCTGGGTTTGCGATGACTGGGAGATCCCCATGGTGACTTGCTTGTCTGGTGCGAAGGTTGCAGACCTCTCAAGACATCTAGACAGACGTATGTGAGGTGCTGGAGAGGAGCAGGTGGTCGTGATACATGTAGGTACCAGTGACATAGGAAAGGATGGGAGAGAGATCCTGGAGGCAAAATTTAGGCTGCTGGGTAAGAGATTGAAGTCTAGGGTTAGGGTTATGGTTCCATGCATATGGCCAGTTAGACAGGCAGAACTGCAGGGTCTCCATGCATGGATGAGATGATGGTGTAGGGAGGAGAGGGTTAGATTTATTCGGAACTGGGGAACCTTTTGGGAAAGGGGGAGTCTACAGGAAGGATGGGCTCCATGTAAACCAAAATGGAACCAGATAGCTGGCACTTAAAATTAAAGAGGTCATAGAGCACTTTTTAAACTAAGGGCTGAGGGAAAGCCAACATGTGAGGATGGAAGATGCTAAAATACAGGTAGGATCTGATGAGAAACAGACAATTGAAAAAGAGTCCCATTCAATTAGATCATGTAATGGCAGACAGCTAAAAAGTGACAGGTTTTTAAAGTACTTATACACCAATGCTAAAAGTCTAAATAATAAGATAGGTGAACTAGAGTGTGTCATATTAAATGAGGATATGGATATAATGGGCATCACAGAAAGTTGGTGGAATGAGGATAATCAATGGGATACAGTAATACCAGGGTACAAAATATATCGGAAGGACAGAACAGGTCACGCTGCTGGGGGAGTGGCAGTAGAAAGCATTGAGTCAAATGAAGTACAAATCTTAAATGAACCAAACTGTATGATGGAATCTCTATGGATAGTAATTCCATGCTCAAATAATAATATAGCAGTGGGGGGGTACTACTGACCACCTGACCAGGATGGTGATAGTGACTGTGAAACGCTCAGGGAGATTAGAGAGGCTATAACAATAAAAACCTCAATAATAATAGGGGATTTCAACTAGCCCCAGATTGGCTGGGTACATGTCACCTCAGGACTGGATGCAGAGATAAAGTTTCTGGACACCTTAAATGACTGTTTCTTGGAGCAGCTAGTCCTGCGAGCCACAAGAGGAGATGCAATTCTTGATTTAGTCCTAAGTGGAGCACTGGATCTGGTCCAAGGGGTGAATATAGCAGAACCGCTGGTAATAGTGACCATAATATAATTAAATTTACCATTCCTGGGTGGGGGGGAACGCCACAGCAGCCCAGCACTGGAGCGTTTAATTTCAGAAAGGGGAACTACACAAAAATGAGGAAGTTAGTCAAAGAGACATTAAAAGGTACAGTGCTGAAAGTGAACTCTCTACAAGTTGCATGGAAACTTTTTAAAGACACTTTAATAGAGGCTCATTTTAAACACAGCCCCCAAATTAAAAAACATAGTAAGAGAAACGAAAAAGTGCCACCACGGCTAAACAACAAAGTGCAAGAAGCAGTGAGAGGCCAAAAGGGATCCTTTAAAAAGTGGAAGATTTGGTGAGTGGGGTGCAGGGGAGGGAAAGGGCAAAGGCAGGTTAAAGGAGAATTTGTTGGACTTTCACACCGCTAGGGGAGAAACTGAGGCAAAGGACACTGCCCAATATATTCTGGGGTAGGAGTTTTCTCATGGTTAAGGCTACAATTATGTCATGGAGGTCACGGACATGAGGCCTTTCCCCTCCAATTAGATCTGTCCCTCAATTATCCCCACCCCAGAACTAACCAGGGGGCAGGGAGCTCCCTAGCCTGATGGAGGAGGAAGGCCATGGGGCACTACCCCCCGAGGCCTGCGCTGGGCCCTACCTGGCGAGGCTCCGCTGCCCGGGCCTGTCTTGTCCCCACAGGGCTTGGCCATGATGCTGATCTTCTTGACGTCATGGAAGGGGGCAGCGTGGGGCGCGGTGGCGTGGACGGGGAAGGCCATCTCCACCACCAAGCCCCCCTGGCTCCCCCAGCGTTAGGGCCTGGAGGCTAGCATAGGGCTCCTTGGTCTCCAGGCTCGACGCCTGCTGGGACTGGTGGGCCATGTTCGTGGCCGTGATGGCAACACTCTCCGGCTCCCGCTGCACCTGGATCACCTTGACCAGGAGTGGGGTGAGTCAGAGATGGGAGGTGACTGTTCTCCTCTACTTGGCATGAGAGAACCGTGACCAGACCTGGGTGCTGCGCTTCAGGAAGGATGAGGACAAATTGTACAGAGTCCAGAGGAGAGCAACAGATAAAAAGTTACAATACTATAGTATTCTGCGGGGCCCGAGGGCCTGGGGCAAATTGCCCCACTTGCCCACCCACGCCCCCCCCCAGGTGGCCCTGATGATCAGAGGTTTAGAAAACATGACCTGTGAGGAAAGGTTGAAAGAATTGGGCATGTTTTGTTCAGAGAAGAGATGGCACAGGGGGGGACATGATAACAATCTGCAAATATGCAAGAGGTTGTTATAAAGAGGACTGTGATCAATTGGTGCCCATGTGCACCAAGGGGAGGACAAGAAGGAATTGCCTTAGTTAGCAGCAAGGGAGAGTTAGGTTAGATATTAGGAAAAAGCTTTCTAACTCTAAGGATGGTTCAGCACAGGAACAGGTGACCTAGGGAGGTTGTGGAATCCCTGTTATTGGGGGGGTTTTAAGAACAGGTTGGACAAACACCTGCTTGGGATGTTCTAGGTGCACTTGGTCCTGCCTCAGTGCATGGGGGTGGATTGTTTGGCCTCCTGAGGTCCCTTGCAACTCCACATTTCTGTGTGAAGATTGTGTGAAGTGATGCTAGGTCCTCTGCACTGTCGTCAGTATCCCCCATAGGTACTCAGCAAGGTGAATGATTATGGGGCTGGGAGAAGTGGTCGGGCAGAAGGAAGGAGAGCAGGGCATGCTGAGAAGACGGTGCTTTCATGTATGCAGTACTGTCAGTTGATACGATATAATGCAAAAGGACATGAGTCGACTTGGCTTCCTGTCTAAGTTCTTGAAGATAAGGAGGTTGCAAAGCTCAGAATCCTCAGAACTCGACCTGCCCTGACAGTGTCTGAGCCACCATGGGAACCCGAGGTGACGTGTATCCATTGGATGAGTGGAACAAAGTCCATGGGCTGAACTCGGGTGGGGCTAGGAGAGTCCAGAGGGGCCCACGGGGTCTGTCTGCAGTGGGGCTGGAAGGTGAATATTCCAGCTTGAGAAGACATAGTCGCGCTAGCTCTCATCTAGCTAGAAATAGAAGTGTTGCCATGGGGGCAGGAGGGGCTGGCCGGCCTGAGTGCATACCTGTGGTCTTGGATGGGATCGTAGTCGGGGCAGGGAGCCTCTCCTGTTGCTTGCCCAAGCGTGGCCACGCTTCCATTTTTGGCATGCCAACTAGGTCAGAGGAGGCCCGGGTATGTCTCCTTGAGCTAGAATTTACTCCTAGGTGTAACGTGCAATTTCCTCCGCTCCCTCCAATGCTCATGTTACACCAACTGAGACTCCATTCAGATTCACTGAAACACCCTTAGATTTACCTGGCCAGATTCCTGGGGCTGGCTGAGATGGGCTCATCTGAGATGGGCTCACTATGAGACCAGAGCGTGGAGGGGTCCCAGATGGCTTTCCACCACTTTCACAGCTTCTGAATCCCAGGGGATAATAGCAGATCAGTCTGGTTAAATCTATTTCTGATGATATCTCGCATTAGCCAGGAAACCTGTCAGGATCAGCACATATGTAGTAACAGGCAGGGAGTTACTCTCATCGGAATGTTCCAAAAATAAGGACAATATATATGGGACAAGCCTAGGAGGTGCCGTCATGCTCTTGGTACCTGGAATTCCTGAGTCCAGAACAAAGAGCCAAGGGGTACCGTATGGTACCAGAAAAACAAGGTAGAAAGATGGTAGGTTAAGACTAGCCTCAGAGGATACATACAGTACCTCTTTCCTTGTAAACAGGTTGAGTATAAAAGGGACAGCTTTAGGGGTCTGACTTTGGATGCAAGCCTTTTTAGTAAGGTGAATTCAGCACTGCTGCAGGAGACGGGTTCCCAGAAATTGGAGTTGTATTGAACCTTTGTTCCTGTAATATGCTGTTACTGACTTTTAACAATAAACCGGACGGATACTGGTTATTTGGTCTCTAGTGCATATTGCAGAATGAACCAAAGTGTGGTTGAGCAATTGACCATATGGTTTACCAACAGAAGGGAAAACCCCGAATCTTCGGAACTGGAAAGGTTTGTGGGCTGCATCCCGTGGCGGCACTGATCAGCTGTGCAGCGGAGCCACCAAAGGCACCACGGATCAGCTGTTTGGAGGGGCCACCGATCAGCTGTTCCAGTTGTCTCAGAGCCGCAGCCACCAGCGTGCCCATGTCTGGCCCTGGGAGCAGAGCAGGGGCCGTGTCAGAGTTCCCTCCCCACTCTGAACTCTAGGGTACAGATGTGGGGACCTGCATGAAAGACCCCCTAAGCTTATTTCTACCAGCTTAGGTTAAAACTTCCCCAAGGCACAAATTCTTTGCCCTTGGATGGTACACTGCCACCACCAAGTGATTTAACAAAGAATCAGGGAAAGGGTCACTTGGAGTTCCTAGTTCCCCAGTATATCCCCCCAAGCCCTCACACCCCCTTTCCTGGGGAGGCTTGAGAATAATATCCTAAACAGTCGGTTACAAAGTGATCACAGACCCAAACCCCTGGGTCTTAGGACAATAGAGAAATCAGTCAGGTTCTTAAAAGAAGGATTTTTTAAAAAAAGATAAAAGAATCACCTCTGCAAAATCAGGATGGAAGATAACTTTACAGGGTAACAAAAAGATTCAAAAACACAGAGGATTTCCCCTCCAGGCAAAACTTTAAAGTTACAACAACAGGGATAAACCTCCCTCTTAGCACAGGGACAATTCACAAGTTAAAAGATACTCTAATGCATTTCCTTGCTATTACTTACTATTTCTGTAATATTAGATGTATCATTTCAATGGGAGCTGGATTACTTGCTTGGTCTCTCCCTCTGTCACCGGGGAGAACACACACAGAGCACCAAACAAAGCCTTTCCCTGCCCCCCAGATTTGAAAGTATCTTCTTTCCCCATTGGTCCTTCTGGTCAGGTGCCAAATAGGTTATCTGAGCTTCTTAACCCTTTACAGGTAAGGAGGGATTTTATGCTACCCGTAGCTGTATAGTTATGACATGCCCCCCAGATCACAGATGGTGCTGGACAGCCTGCTGCACGCTGGCTGTGATTTCTTCCTGGAGCTCTAGGAGAAAACAGAATTAATAAGACACATGCACCTCTAGATATACTGCTGACTATAGAAAACCTAACAATATTTTCCACATTTCAAGAATGATTTTAACCAGTTGACTCTGGAAAACTTTCACGGGAGAGTGCATCAGCCACTTTGTTAGAAGCTCCTGAAATGTGTTGTATTTCAAAATCAAAATCTGGAGAGCTAAAGGAGTTTTTTGTTATTGTCCTTGATGGTATGAAGCCACTTCAGTGCAGCATGGTCGGTTTGTAGGTGGAAACGCCGTCCCCAAACGTATGGGCGTAGCTTTTCCAAAGTGAACACAATGGCGTAACATTCCTTTTCGCTGATTGACCGTTGGCTTTCCCTCTCAGACAGTTTTTTGCTGAGAAACACGACAGGACAGAATTCTTGATCCGGTCCTTCCTGCATTAAAACTGCTCCCACACCACGCTCAGAGGCATCTGTGGTTACTAGGAAAGGTTTGTCAAAGTCTGGGGCCCTTAGCACAGGGTCAGACATGAGTGTCACTTTAAACTGGTTAAAGGCCTTCTGACACTCTTCAGTCCACTGAACTGCATTTGGCTGTTTCTTTTTGGTTAGGTCTGTCAGTGGGGCGGCAATTTGGCTGTAGTGTGGTACAAATGGACTGTAATATCCGGCCAAGCCTAAGAAGGATTGGACCTGTTTCTTTGTCTTTGGGACAGGCCACTTTTGGATGGCAGTCACTTTGACCTTTAGGGGGTTGATAGTTCCTTGACCCACCTGGTGTCCAAGGTAAGTCACTCTGTTTAGGCCTATTTGACACTTTTTAGCCTTAACAGTTAGTCCTGCCTCCCTTATGCGCTCGAAGACTTTTTGCAGATGCTCCTGGTGTTCTGCCCAGGAATCAGAAAAGATGGCCACATCATCAAGGTAGGTGACTGCAGATTCTCCCAATCTTGCTAGGAGGCTTTCTACAAGTTTTTGGAAAGTGGCGGGTGCATTTTGCAGCCCGAAAGGGAGTACATTCCATTCATACAGCCCTACATGTGTGGTGAAGGCTGACCTTTCCTTGGCGGATTCATCCAGCGGTACCTGCCAGTACCCCTTGGTTAAGTCCAAGGTAGAGATGAACTGGGCCCGTCCCAGTTTCTCTCATAGCTCATCTGTGCGTGGCATTGGATAGTTATCTGGGTGAGTTACAGCACTTAGCTTACGGTAGTCCACGCAAAAGGGTATCTCCCCATCTGGTTTGGGAACTAGAACCACTGGAGATGCCCCTGCACTGCCAGAGGGGCAGATTACACCCATCTGTAGCATGTCCTGGATCTCCCGTTCTGTAGCAGTTTTGGCTTGAGGAGACATCCGGTATGGTTGGGCTCTAACTGGTTGAGCATTACCTGTGTCAATGGAGTGATATGCCCGTTCAGTCAGTCCTGGGGTGGCTGAGAACATCATCGTGAAGCTAGTGCACAGCTGCTTGATCTGTTGGCGCTGCATACATCCGAGGGTCATTGAGAGGTTCACCTCTTCCACGCCACCGTCACTTTTTCCTTCCTAGTAGACGCCTTCAGGCCACTCAGCGTCATCTCCTCCCTGGGCTGTAAACTGACAAACCTTTAATTCTCTGGAATAAAAGGGCTTTAGAGAATTAACATGGTACACCTTAGGCTTTAGGTTTGAGGTGGGGGATGCTATGAGATAGTTAACAGCTCCCAGGCGCTCCTGGACTGTAAATGGCCCTTCCCATGACGCTTCCATCTTATGGGCCTGGAGCACCTTCAAGACCATGACTTGGTCCCCTACTTTAAAGGAATGTTCTCTGGCATGTTTATCATACCAGGCCTTTTGCTCTTCCTGAGCATCTTTTAGGTTTTCTTTAGCAAGGGCTAAAGAGGTTTGGAGGGTGTTTTGTAGGTTGTTTACAAAGTCCAGAATGTGAGTTCCTGGAGAAGGCGTAAACCCCTCCCATTGCTGCTTCACCAACTGTAATGGCCCCTTAATCTCGCGGCCATACACAAATTCAAATGGTGAAAACCCTAAACTGGTGAAAACCCTAAAGTGGTACAGCCCTGTAGGCAAAGAGCAACTGCTGCAACACTAGGTCCCAATCGTTGGAGTGCTCATTTACGAATTAACGTATCATGCCCCCCAAAGTTCCATTAAACTTCTCCACCAAGACATTTGTTTGATGGTGGTAAGGGGTGGCAACCAACTGGTTCACCCCAGGAGCTTCCCAAAGGCTTTTCATGGTTCTTGCCAGGAAATTAGTTCCTGCCTCTGTAAGGATGTTGGAGGGCCAACCTACCCTGGCAAAAATGTCTGTTAATGCCTGGCACACACTTTTAACTCTGGTGTTGCTTAGAGCTACTGCTTCCGGCCATCGGGTGGCAAAATCCATGAAAGTCAGTATGTACTGCTTTCCTCTGGGTGTCTTTTTTGGGAAAGGACCCAGAATATCCACAGCTACTCACTGAAATGGGACCTCAATGATGGGGAGTGGCTGGAGAGGGGCTTTGACCTGGTCTTGGGATTTTCCCACTCTTTGGCACACCTCACAAGACCGGACTTAGGTAGAAACGTCCTTGCCCATTCCCTCGCAGTGGAAGGACCTCCCCAAACGGTCTTTGGTCCTGTTCACCCCAGCATGGCCACTAGGATGATCGTGGGCTAAGCTCAAGAGCTTTACCTGGTACTTAGTTGGAACTACCAACTGTTCCAACTGAGGATGCCAGTTTTCCTGGTGCCCACCAGAAAGAGTTTCCTTGTATAAAAGTCCTCTTTCTGCAACAAACCAGGATCGATTAGAAGAGTTGAGGGGCAGTGGGTTGCTCCATGCCGCCGTCAAAGCTCCCTGGAGGCTTTCATCTTCTTCCTGCTTGGCCTGGAACTGTTCCCTTGATGCTGAAGACACCAGTTCCTCACTGGATTGTGGACTTGGGCTTGGTCCCTCTGGAAGCGATGCAGGGGATGGGGTAGTTTCTGTTGATGGTGAATCGCTCTCCGCTGGTGCACTATGGGGTATTTCAGGCTCTGGCTGAGCCTCTTGTGTAGGGTTATCTGCTGCTGCCAGTGCAGGCTCGGGGGTGCCCTCTGGTGTTGGGGTTGTAGACAGGGTTGCAAGCATTGGATTCAGCGCTGGCAATGGTTCTGGTGCCGGTGGCTCGGCCCATTCTGGTTTTGGGACTGGTTCTGGTTGGGTCTCTGGGACTGGATTCACTGTTGCTGTTGCAGTTGTTGGCAGGGGGTCTGGTTCCACCACCTCAGTCTGGGTCTCTGGTAACACAGACGGGGCCCTGGTAGAAGGCTCAGGAACAGGGATAGGTGTGAAGGCTTGCTTAGCATGGCTGCAAGTGACCATTCCCACCCTCTTGGCTAGCTTCACATGGTTGACCAAGTCTTCCCCCAGCAGCATGGGAATGGGATAATCATCATAGACTGCAAAAGTCCACATTCCTGAACAGCCCTGGTACTGGACAGGCAACTTGGCTGTAGGCAAGTTTAAAGAGTTTGACATGAAGGGTTGAATCGTCACTTGGGCCTCTGGGTTGATGAATTTTGGGTCCACTAAGGATTGGTGGATAGCTGACACCTGTGCTCCAGTGTCCCTCCACGAGATAACCTTTTCCCCACCCGCACGCACAGTTTCCCTTCGCTGTGAGGGTATCTGGGAGGCATTTGGGCCTGAGGACCTTTGGTGTGATTTTGGTGTAATGAACTGCAATTTGTTGGGGTTCTTGGGGCAGTTGGCCTTCCCATGCCCCAGCTCATTACATTTAAAACTGACGGGTCACTGGGGTGAGGTGAGTTGCTGGAGACTGGTGTGGTGGGACAATAAGGTGTTTGGGGTTTTCCTTGGGATGTAGGTGGGGCCTTGGGCTGCCCCCCAGTGGTAGGGTTTTGTTTCAGGTTGCCCCTTCTGATATCCGCTCCAACTGCTACCAGCTTTTTTCTTTTCCGCCACCTCCTCCGAAGAGAGCACAAACAAAACCGCTCTCCCCCTCCCTCCAGATTTGAAAGTACCTTCTTTCCTTGTTGGTCCTTTTGGTCAGGTGCCAACCAGGTTTTCTGAGCTTCTTAACCCCTTACAGGTGAAGTGATTCTGGACCTCTGGCCAGGAAGGATTTTATGTTACTGCATACATAAAGGTCGTTACCTTTCCCATTATATTTATGACATACTTGTATCTCAATATGTTTGATTCTAAGTAGCCTTAGGGTATGTCTACACTACGGAATAAGGTCGAATTTATAGAAGTCGGTTTTTTAGAAATCGGTTTTATAAATTCGAGTGTGTGTGTCCCCACAGAAAATGCTCTAAGTGCATTAAGTGCATTAACTCGGCGGAGCGCTTCCACAGTACCGAGGCAAGCGTCGACTTCCGGAGCGTTGCACTGTGGGTAGCTATCCCACAGTTCCCGCAGTCTCCGCTGCCCATTGGAATTCTGGGTTGAGATCCCAATGCCTGATGGGGCTAAAACATTGTCGCGGGTGGTTCTGGGTACATATCGTCAGCCTCCCGTTCCCTCCCTCCCCCCGTGAAAGCAAGGGCAGACAATCATTTCGCGCCTTTTTTCCTGAGTTACCTGTGCAGACGCCATACCATGGCAAGCATGGAGCCCGCTCAGGTAACCGTCACCCTATGTCTCCTGGGTGCTGGCAGACGCGGTACGGCATTGCTACACAGTAGCAGCAACCCCTTGCCTTGTGGCAGCAGACGGTACAGTACGACTGGTAGCCGTCATCGTCATGTCTGAGGTGCTCCTGGTCGCCTCTGTGAGGTCGATCAGGAGCGCCTGGGCAGACATGGGCACAGGGACTAAATTTGGAGTGACTTGACCAGGTCATTCTCTTTAGTCCTGCAGTCAGTCCTATTGAACTGTCTTATGGTGAGCGGGCAGGCGATACGGACTGCTAGCAGTCGTGCTGTACCATCTTCTGCCGAGCAGTCATGAGATGTGGATGGCATGCAGTCCGTCTGCTGCCAGCCAAAGATGTAAAAGATAGATGGAGTGGGTCAAAACAAGAAATAGACCAGATTTGTTTTGTACTCATTTGCTTCCCCCCCCTCCCCTGTCTAGGGGACTCATTCTTCTAGATCACACTGCAGTCAAGGTGCAGCGAGGTAAATCTAGCCATGTATCAATCAGAGGCCAGGCTAACCTTCTTGCTCCAATAAGGACAATAACTTAGGTGCACCATTTCTTATTGGAACCCTCTGTGAAGTCCTGCCTGAAATACTCCTTGATGTAAAGCCACCCCCTTTGTTGATTTTAGCTCCCTGAAGCCAACCCTGTAAGCGCCCCTCCCAGCGTCAGAGCAATGGCAAACAATCGGGCATCTGAGAGTGCTGTCCAGAGCAGTCACAATGGAGCGCTCTGATGGGGCTAAAACATTGTCGCGGGTGGTTCTGGGTACGTGTCGTCAGGCCCCCGTTCCCTCCCTCCCTCCGTGAAAGCAAGGGCAGACAATCATTTCGCGCCTTTTTTCCTGAGTTACCTGTGCAGACGCCATACCACAGCAAGCATGGAGCCCGCTCAGGTAACCGTCACCCTATGTCTCCTGGGTGCTGGCAGACGCGGTACGGCTTTGCTGCACAGTAGCAGCAACCCCTTGCCTTCTGGCAGCAGACGGTGCAATACGATTGGTAGTCGTCCTCATCGTGTCCGAGGTGCTCCTGGCCACGTCGGCTGGGAGCGCCTGGGCAGACATGGGCGCAGGGACTAAATTTGGAGTGACTTGACCAGGTCATTCTCTTTAGTCCTGCAGTCAGTCCTATTGAACCGTCTTATGGTGAGCAGGCAGGCGATACGGACTGCTAGCAGTCGTACTGTACCATCTTCTGCCAGGCAGGCAAGAGATGAGGATTGCTAGCAGTCGTATTGCACCATCTTCTGCCAGGCAGGCAAGAGATGGGGATGGCTAGCAGGCGTACTGTACCATCTTCTGCCGAGCAGCCATGAGATGTGGATGGCATGCAGTCCTTCTGCACCGTCTGCTGCCAGCCAAAGATGTAAAAGATAGATGGAGTGGGTCAAAACAAGAAATAGACCAGATTTGTTTTGTACTCATTTGCCTCCTCCCCTGTCTAGGGGACTCATTCCTCTAGGTCACACTGCAGTCACTCACAGAGAAGGTGCAGCGAGGTAAATCTAGCCATGTATCAATCAGAGGCCAGGCTAACCTCCTTGTTCCAATAACAACGATAACTTAGGTGCACCATTTCTTATTGGAACCCTCCGTGCAGTCCTGCCTGAAATACTCCTTGATGTACAGGCACCCCCTTTGTTGATTTTAGCTTCCTGAAGCCAACCCTGTAAGCCGTGTCGTCAGTCGCCCCTCCCTCCGTCAGAGCAACGGCAGACAATCGTTCCGCGCCTTTTTTCTGTGCGGACGCCATACCACGGCAAGCATGGAGCCCGCTCAGCTCACTTTGGCAATTAGGAGCACATTAACCACCACACGCATTATTCAGCAGTATATGCAGCACCAGAACATGGCAACGCGATACCGGGCGAGGAGGCGACGTCAGCGCGGTCCCGTGAGTGATCAGGACATGGACACAGATTTCTCTGAAAGCATGGGCCCTGACAATGCATGCATCATGGTGCTAATGGGGCAGGTTCATGCTGTGGAACGCCGATTCTGGGCTCGGGAAACAAGCACAGACTGGTGGGACCGCATAGTGTTGCAGGTCTGGGACGATTCCCAGTGGCTACGAAACTTTCGCATGCGTAAGGGCACTTTCATGGAACTTTGTGACTTGCTTTCCCCTGTCCTGAAGCGCATGAATACCAAGATGAGAGCAGCCCTCACAGTTGAGAAGCGAGTGGCGATAGCCCTGTGGAAGCTTGCAACGCCAGACAGCTACCGGTCAGTTGGGAATCAATTTGGAGTGGGCAAATCTACTGTGGGGGCTGCTGTGATGCAAGTAGCCCACGCAATCAAAGATCTCCTGATATCAAGGGTAGTGACCCTGGGAAATGTGCAGGTCATAGTGGATGGCTTTGCTGCAATGGGATTCCCTAACTGTGGTGGGGCTATAGATGGAACCCATATCCCTATCTTGGCACCAGAGCACCAAGCCGCCGAGTACATAAACCGCAAGGGGTACTTTTCGATAGTGCTGCAAGCTCTGGTGGATCACAAGGGACGTTTCACCAACATCAACGTGGGATGGCCGGGAAAGGTACACGACACTCGCATCTTCAGGAACTCTGGTCTGTTTCAAAAGCTGCAGGAAGGGACTTTATTCCCAGACCAGAAAATAACTGTTGGGGATGTTGAAATGCCTATATGTATCCTTGGGGACCCAGCCTACCCCTTAATGCCATGGCTCATGAAGCCGTACACAGGCAGCCTGGACAGTGGTCAGGAGCTGTTCAACTACAGGCTGAGCAAGTGCAGAATGGTGGTAGAATGTGCATTTGGACGTTTAAAGGCGCGCTGGCGCAGTTTATTGACTCGCTTAGACCTCAGCGAAACCAATATTCCCACTGTTATTACTGCTTGCTGTGTGCTCCACAATATCTGTGAGAGTAAGGGGGAGACGTTTATGGCGGGGTGGGAGGTTGAGGCAAATCGCCTGGCTGCTGGTTACGCGCAGCCAGACACCAGGGCGGTTAGAAGAGCACAGGAGGGCGCGGTGCGCATCAGAGAAGCTTTGAAAAACAGTTTTATGACTGGCCAGGCTACGGTGTGAAAGTTCTGTTTGTTTCTCCTTGATGAACCCCCCCACCCCTTGGTTCACTCTACTTCCCTGTAAGCTAACCACCCTCCCCTCCTCCCTTTAATCATTGCTTGCAGAGCCAATAAAGTCATTGCTGCTTCACAGTCATGCATTCGTTATTCATTCATCACACAAATAGGGGGATGACTACCAAGGTATCCCAGGAGGGGTGGTGGAGGAGGGAAGGAAAATGCCACACAGCACTTTAAGCACAGCACTTTAAAAGTTTACAACTTTAAAATTTATTGAATGACAGCCTTCTTTTTTTTGGGCAATCCTCTGTGGGGGAGTGGCTGGTTGGCCGGAGGCCTCCCCACCGCGTTCTTGGGCGTCTGGGTGTGGAGGCTATGGAACTTGGGGAGGAGGGCGGTTGGTTACAGAGGGGCTGCAGTGGCAGTCTGTGCTCCAGCTGCCTTTGCTGCAGCTCAACCATACACTGGAGCATACTGGTTTGGTCCTGCAGCAGCCTCAGCATTGAATCCTGCCTCCTCTCATCACGCTGCCGCCACCTTTGAGCTTCAGCCCTGTCTTCAGCCCGCCACTTACTCTCTTCAGCCCTCCACTTACTCTCTTCAGCCCTCCACCTCTCCTCCCGGTCATTTTGTGCTTTCCTGCACTCTGACATTATTTGCCTCCACGCATTCGTCTGTGCTCTGTCAGTGTGGGAGGACAGCATGAGCTCGGAGAACATTTCATCGCGAGTGCGTTTTTTTTTCTTTCTAAGCTTCACTAGCCTCTGGGAAGGAGAAGATCCTGTGATCATTGAAACACATGCAGCTGGTGGAGAAAAAAAAAGGGACAGCGGTATTTAAAAAGACACATTTTATAAAACAGTGGCTACACTCTTTCAGGGTAAACCTTGCTGTTAACATTACATACATAGCACATGTGCTTTCGTTACAAGGTCGCATTTTGCCTCCTCCCACCGCGTGATTTTGGTTGAATGCCAGCAAACATACACTGCAATGCTTTGTTCTACAGTGATTCCCCAGTACGTGTTGCTGGCCTGGAGTGGTAAAGTGTCCTACCATGAAGGACGAAATAAGGCTGCCCTCCCCAGAAACCTTTTGCAAAGGCAGAACCGCAAATGCCAGGGCAAAGTAATCCTTTCACATGCTTGCTTTTAAACCATGTATAGCATTTTAAAAGGTACACTCACCAGAGGTCCCTTCTCCGCCTGCTGAGTCCAGGAGGCAGCCTTGGGTGGGTTCGGGGGGTACTGGCTCCAGGTCTAGGGTGAGAAACAGTTCCTGGCTGTCGGGAAAACCGGTTTCTCCGCTTGCTTGCTGTGAGCTATCTACAACCTCCTCATCATCATCTTCTTCGTCCCCAAAACCTACTTCTGTATTGCCTCCATCTCCATTGAAGGAGTCAAACAACACGGCTGGGGTAGTGGTGGCTGAACCCCCTAAAATGGCATGCAGCTCATCATAGAAGCGGCATGTTTGGGGCTCTGACCCAGAGCGGCTGTTCGCCTCTCTGGTTTTCTGGTAGGCTTGCCTCAGCTCCTTCAGTTTCACGCGGCACTGCTTCGGGTCCCTGTTATGGCCTCTGTCCTTCATGCCCTGGGAGATTTTCAGAAAGGTTTTGGCATTTCGAAAACTGGAACGGAGTTCTGATAGCACGGATTCCTCTCCCCAAACAGCGATCAGATCCCGTACCTCCCGTTCAGTCCATGCTGGAGCTCTTTTGCGATTCTGGGACTCCATCATGGTCACCTCTGCTGATGAGCTCTGCATGGTCACCTGCAGCTTGCCACGCTGGCCAAACAGGAAATGAGATTCAAAAGTTCGCGGTTCTTTTCCTGTCTACCTGGCCAGTGCATCTGAGTTGAGAGCGCTGTCCAGAGCGGTCAGAATGGAGCACTCTGGGATAGCTCCCGGAGGCCAATACCATCGAATTGTGTCCACAGTACCCCAAATTCGAGCCGGCAACGTCGATTTAAGCGCTAATCCACTTGTCAGGGGTGGAGTAAGGAAATCGATTTTAAGAGCCCTTTAAGTCGAAATAAAGGGCTTCATTGTGTGGACGGGTGCAGGTTTAAATCGATTTAACGCTGCTAAATTCGACCTAAAGTCCTAGTGTAGACCAGGGCTAAGTGAAGCATTTAGTCAGCTTCTTGAGAATGGGCACTTACTGAGAATAATCCTATCAAGAAACACTTAGCTGACAATGGACTTTGGGAGACGCCAATCCACATCTGAGCTTTCCTGGGAACGTTCAAACTAACATGTAAACAATGGTGTCGGCCTGCAAAAAGCTGAATCATTCATGGATGTGTGACTTGCCCAGGTGGCTACAAACTCCATCTTGTTGCTGTGACTGCACAGGAAAACAAAGGGGTTTCTGCCCACAAAGGAGAGAATATAAAAGGCCCTGGAAGCCTCTCCATTTTGTCTTCAGCTGGCTTAAGAGATGGCCTCTCCACCCCCAAGAGATGCCTGAAAGAGACTGGAACAGAGGACAGTAACTATAGGGGTGTGAGTGATTGCTGGACTCAGACTAGGAAGGAGTCCAGTCTGTGAAAGCTGCTTATTAGAATATCTCTAAGGATGAGATTTACCTGTGTGCAGTTTCTTAATGTATTAGGCTTAGACTTGCGGGTTTTGTTTCATTTTGCTTGGTAACTTAGTTTGTTCTGTCTGTTATTACTTGGAACCAATTAAATCCTACTTTTTATACTTAATAAAATCACTTTTGCTTATTATTGAACCCAGAGTTAGTGACTAACACTTGGGGGAGCAAACTGCTATGCACATCTCTCTATCAGTGTTATAGAGGGCAGACATGAGGGGTTTAGGCGCCCAGAAAGACTGAATACTGGGTGCTGGGAAAGTCTCTGTTAACGAAGAAGCCCCTGAGCTGAGTGGATCTCAGATTCAGTGAACTGCAGTGGGGCGTGGCCCAACCTCTTGCTCTGTGCTGTAATTGACTGGAGTGTCTTACTCAGCAAGACAAGAGTAGAGGAAAGCCTTCTCTGGCAGGGGCCTATGTTCTTAGTGGTATCCCAGCACATCTTGTGACTGTCTTAAGGGGTTTTCTGTAACTAAACCTGTCACACCTGGAGTTTAGCAGCTTGCCTTAAAGGGGGTTATGTGAAAATCCTCTCAAAGTGCCCGAGGTGATTCTGGATGTAACTAAAACACAGAGGGAGTTTGTTGTGGCTCCACAGAGCAATGCTTCTCTAGAGCAAGAAAAAGATGGATTGTTGCTTAGAAAGGCTCCTCCTGAAGAGAAAAATCTTTGCTGCAACTGATGGGTGTGGAAGTGAGAGGGGAGCGCGAGACAACAGCTCCCCCCCGCAAGGGTCCCCTGGGCTCATCGTCTCTTCCCGCCTTAGGGGCAGGGCCCGCGGGGGGCCCAGGTCGGCGCGCCAGGCCCCGCAGCACCAGCCCCCGCTCACCAAATTGCTGCCGCGGAACAGGCCGGGCGACGCTGGAGCCAGCGACCCGCGCAGCGGCCCCCGGGGCTGTTCTCGGCCCGTGGCCGGGCCCCACGAGGCTGGACCCCGCAGGGACCCCGGCTGGGCCCGGCTCCAGCAGCCTGGCCCCTGAGCTCTGCGCGCGGCAGGAGGCGAGCCCACCACATGCCCCCACTTCCCACTATCCCAATGGCTTCTTGCCCCCTGGGGGAATCACGCGATGGGGGGGAGAGGAGGCGGGACCAGCTGGGGAGGCTTTGCCTGTTTGTAGCACGGGGCGGGGGGGGGGGGAAGCAGCCCCGGCCCCCGATCCCGCCCAGGTGCTTCCTCAGCTGGCCCCAAGCGCTGTGTCTCCCGCCAAGCCCGTCCCCTTCACTCACCCCGCCCCCCCGCTACAGTTCTGGCTCTTTGGGCCGCCACCGGGACCCTCGCGCACCTAGGCACCGCCCACGAGGCTCCCCATTGGCGGTGGCCTCCGGCCTCTCCCATTGGCTCCCAGGCGCTATTTAAGCGAGGAGGTGGTGGCGGGAGCATCAAAGTGGATCCCTGGCTGGCTGCCATGTTGTACCTGCCTCCTGGGTCCAGTCCGGTCCCTTCCCTCCTGCCTTGTTTCAGATCCTCTGGCTACTGACTCCAGCTCCAGGCTCTATTCCTGACTCTGATTGTGGCTCTGATCCTTGGCTTGACTCCCACCTCTGGTTCCTGAGCACCCTGGCTCTGACCATTAGGCCTGGCTGCCGGTGGGCTGTAATAGCTCCCCACCGCCCTGCACTCCTGAACCCAGAGCGAGACTCTCCTGCCCCCTAATCCCATGGCTCATCTAGAGCCTGATCCTCCCCCAGAGCCCTGCACCCCTAAACCAGAGGGGTATCCTGCAGCACCCCATCCCAGCTGGGTGCTCATCCCCTGCCCACACCCATGTGGGTTCTGTCCCTGTTCTCAGCCTGGGACATTAAGGAGAGGAAGACCAGGAACGTACGATAAAAGCCCAGAGAACACCTCCTTGGGGGTCAGTTTGACCGAACTGCAGCGCTCGGGGGGACAAGTGGTGATGTAGCTACTTCTCATTTTTTCAGTGAAGATCTGGCCTCACTTTCCCCTCCCTTACTGCCTGGCACTGATCTTACCCATTAGGCTCCTCTTGGGTGTGGGGCTGGGGACCACCGGTGCAACTGAGCAGACGTTGTCAGGCTTGGGGACGTCAGTGCTGATGTGACATGGTTCGACAAGCTGGTGGGTTGGCCGAGCCGCGGTCTGGTCCATTATGCTTGTTGCTGTAGTTGGATTGGGGCAGGAATCTCAGTGTGTGTGTGTGGAGGGCCCTCCATGGCCCATCTGGGCTCTACGCAAGGGGGGGGTGGGCTCTTGCCTCCTTGGGACAGGAAAGAACAGGATTTGGGGAGGAGGTGATGCCACCTCAGATCCCTGCACCCCATAATAATCTCTAGCTCTTCAGATCATGTTGCAAAGGCGACCTGGTCTCACAAAGTCCCCAGGCTTCACCAGAACATCTCGAGCTCCTGGCTCATGCTGGACCCTCACGGACGAGGAGGCCCAGCACTGTCGGGCGCAATTTGGTGGCCATGATGACTAGGGTGGGGCTCGGGGGTGACCGGTTCATGAGAGGGGGGATCTGAAAAGGGGGGAAATGGCACTGATAACCCTGTTCTGACCACACCCTGGCTCTTACCCTCCCCCAGCACTGAGCAGGACGCACTTTGGATCAAGCCTGACAACAATTAAAGTGTGTAGCATCTTTAGCTTAAAGAGCTTTTCTCCCTGCTGTGTCTCAGGCATTTGAATTAAATGGGCACCCGCAAAAATGAAAAGGATGAAGCTGAAGGGTCAAACTCTGCTCCCAGTTACACCAGTGTAAATCTAGAGTGAAGGCATTAGTGTGACTCAGGATTTACACTGGTGTAAATGGGAGCCGATGTTGGATCAAATAGGTTCTAAAACTTTGTCGG
This sequence comes from Caretta caretta, assembly GCF_965140235.1. Lineage (NCBI taxonomy): Eukaryota > Metazoa > Chordata > Testudines > Cheloniidae > Caretta > Caretta caretta. The sequence continues at coordinate 19,460,138 of NC_134225.1, forward strand.
CAAATAATCATGTCCCCTGCCAGGCAGTGAGGTTTCCCCTGCACAGGGTGTGATGCTGTCAGTCCTGCCAGCTCCCCAGTCACCCCCGGGGCATCCATGGATGGCAGGGTAGGTGAGACCCCCATTTCTGATCTGTTTTTGAAAAGAGAAAAAAAACAAACTGCTTTTTGAACTTTCTTCCAGCACCACGAAGGAGCAAAAAGGGCGGGAACCCGAGTGCCACCCCTAAAGAATGAGCAACACACGGAGCAGCAGGTTCCTCATCAGCCAGCAAAGGAGCTGGCATGTCTCACTGCAGGGAGGGGGCAGACCCCCAGCCCATGTTCCTGGGTCCTTCTGGTCCCGCTGAGGTTCTCCAGCCTGGTTGGGCATCTGCTCTGGGCCCCCTCGGATCTCTCAGTCATGCAGGCGTCTTCCTCTCTGGGGCCAAGGGTAGCGGGCTGGGTGGGTGCCCCGTGTGCTCTGCTGTTAGCTCCGACTGGGCTTCCTGCCCCGTAAGAGGGTGTCTTATACATGCGGTGACTCAGGCGCTCCTGTGGTGAGGCCTGCGTGGGCAATGTCAGGGCCCCGCCCCATCACCCTGCCTCCTGCGTCGGGCGGTGGTGACCCTGAGTGAGTCACAGTGTCAAAGAGGGAACAGCTCAGTTAGGTCCCATCTGGTCCATCGTCCCAGAGCAGGACTATTCTCCCCAGGCTAGTTTTAAATATGGCATAACCGGCTGGGTTGTCGGGATCAGGGATTGAACCCTGGACCTCTGGGGTGAGTTGCTACGACCTGAGCTAAAAGAGGCACTGCAGTAGCAGGCTCATAAACATCTCTCTGGGGTCCCACCACTGCAGGGAGACAGGGTATGGCCATATGGGTTAGGCAAATGTCCCTAGCCATGGAGCTCCCAATCGGCCCCCAAGGGAAGTGATTCCCAGGGGCAGCATCACACAGTATTTCCTGGTGTGAGTATAGTGGGTGAACAGTGAGGTGGCAAAATTTGAAGAGAATACAAAACTATTCAAGCTAGTTAAGGCCAAAGCTGACGGCAAAGAGATACAAAAGGATCCCAGGAAACTGGGTGACTGGGCAACAAGATGGCAGATGACATTCAGTGGTGACAAGTGCAAAGTAATGCACATTGGCAAACATAATCCCAACTACACACACAAACGGATGGGGCCTAAACTAGCTGTTACTACGCAAGAAGCGGATCTTGGCGTCATCGTGGCGAGTTCTCTGAAAACATCCACTCAATGTGCAGCGGCCGTCACAAAAGCCAAGAGAACGGTCGGAACCACTAGGAAAGGGCTAGATGATGAAACAGAAAATATCATTGTGCCTCTATTTAGAGCCATGGTATGACCACACCTTGAATACTGCATGCAATTCTGAGTGCCCCATCTCTAAAAGGATATATTAGAATTGGAAAAGATGCAGAGAAGGGCAACGAAAATTATTAGGGAACTGGAACAACTTCTGTATGAGGACAGATTGGAAAGACTTGCACTGTTCAGCTTGGAAAAGAGGCACTTAGGGGGGTTATGATAGAGCGCTGTGACATCATGAGGAAGTGACTAGGGAAGTGTTATTTACCCCACTGCAAGAACCAGGCGTTGTCCAAGGAAATTATGAGGCAGCGGGTTTAAAACTCACAAAGGGAATTGTGAAGGCCAAAAGCATAACAGGTGTGACAAAGTTCCGCCTCTACCTTGGTGGGTCTTGCGCTTATGGGCGGATTTGCTCGCCTTGGAGCTCCATGGCAGCCCTCAGCTTGGCCGTTTTTCTGAACCCACAGTCCAGGTCGATGACTCCTGTGTCTGACCAGGAGTTGGGAGGATTTGGGGGGAACCCGGGCCTGCCCTCTGCTCCGGGTTCCAGCCCAGGGCCCTGTGGAATGCAGCTGTCTAGAGAGCCTCCTGGAACAGCTGTGCGACGGCGACAACTCCCTGGGCTACTTCCCCATGGCCTCCTCCCCACACCTTCTTTATCCTCACCACAGGACCTTCCTCCTGGTGTCTGATAATGCTTGTACATCTCAGTCCTCCAACAGTCCGTGTTTCTCACTCTCAGCTCCTAGTCCCTCTTGCTCCCGCTCCTCACACGCACATCACAAATTGAAGTGAGCTCCTTTTTAAACCCAGGTGCCCTGATTAGCCTGCCTTAATTGATTCTAGCAGCTTCTTGATTGGCTGCAGGTGTTCTAATCAGCCTGTCTGTCTTCATTGTCTCCAGAAGGTTCCTGATTGTTCTGGAACCTTCCCTGTTACCTTACCCAGAGCAAAGGGACCTACTTAACCTGGGGCTAATATATCTGCCTTCTATTACTCTCCTGTAGCCATCTGGCCCGACCCTGTCACACAGGGTTCAAAAAAGAATGAGATAAGTTCCTGGAAGATTGGTCCAGCAGTGGCTATTAGCCAAGATGCTCAGGGACACAACCCCATGCTCTGGGTGTCCCTAAACCTCCACCTGCCAGAAGCATCGGACACTTACCACTGTCAGAGACAGGACACTGGGCTAGGTGGACCATTGGTCTGACCCAGTGTGGCTGTTGGCCTGTTCCTCCTCATCCTCCACCTATACGAGGCCCATGGCTGGATGAAGGCGTAGGTGCTACAAGCCCATGGCTAGGGCCTCAGTTCCTGGAATCATGCCGGGATAGAGGGATTGAGACTGTTATCCCATCTCACCCCTAGGCAGGGCCCAGCATGAGAGCTAGGCACCATTTTTATTCCACTTCAGCCCAGTGTGATCCCCAGTGGCTCCCAGCAGATCATGGGGCTGCCACCAGCCTCTGGCTGCAGATGAGAAGAGACCTCCTGCGGTCCCAGCACAGCCTGTCTGTGCGTGTGTGTACGTACATCTCAGCCCTCTGGTCAGTGCACACCCAGAATTACACAGAGAAACAAGTCAGTTTACACCAGCACATGTTCTGAGTCCAAGGTAGCTGTATTCCACACAGGGTCGCCCTCCGCAGCCCGTGTAGCACTGAGGGCCCTCTCCACGCACATGGCCACAACCACACAAGCATTTCAAGGTGGGTCTAAAGCCTCCATTCGCCAGCTCGCCCGGCCCACGGCTGGAGGAGGCATTCTCAAACCCATTTCACAGGAGGGTCAGCAGAGCACAGCGGGAAGCAGCCACCTGGAGCTGAGACCTTACTCTCAGCCCCCCCATTTTAACCACTGCCCCCAGCTGCCTCCTCCCCCATATGGCACCAAACTGGGGACCGCTGGGTTCACACGGCGATGGGGGTTCAGAGTGGGCGGGAGACACGGGGGCCGGAGGCAGGTGGCAGGGATCGCAGGGGAGAAGGGGCTCGCACTGCAAACAGCAAGTCTGTAAACATGAAGCAGTGGTGAACGGGGGGCAGGGTGGCACCGGCAGAGCGTGGAGCATCTCCGGTGGGTGGCCGCCGCGGGAGAAATTTGCCCCTGTATGGAGAGGGAGCACACGAGCCCTCTGGGCTGTAGGGTTGCCACGTGTCTGGTTTTTGAGTGGAACGCCCGGTTGAAAAGGGACCCTGGCTGCTCCAGTCAACACCACTGACCGGGCCGCTAAAAGTCCAGTCTGTGGCACAGTGGGGCAAAGGCAGGCTCCCTGCCTGCCCTGGCTCCAGGTGGCTCCTGGAAGCGGCCAGCATATCCAGCTCCTAGGTGTAGGGGCACGGCCCCCGCCCCAAGCACCAGCTCCACAGGTCCCATTTGCCAGGACCTGCGAGGATGGTGCCCGCGTGTGAAGGCAGCATGCCGAGCCCCCTGCCCCTTGGCCTAGGGGCCAGACATGCTGGCCACTTCTGGGAGCCTCCTGAAGCAAGCGCTGCTTGGCAGAAGCCCTCACCCCAAACCCCCTCCTGCACCCAAATCCTTCCTCCCAGAGCCCGCACCACTTCCTTCACCCCAGCCCCCTGTCCTAGCCCTGATCCCCCTCCTGCACCCCAAATCACTCATCCCTGGCCCCACCCCAGAGCCCATACCTCCAACCGAAGCCCGCACCCACTCCCGAACCCCAACCCCCTCGGCCACAGCCTGGAGCTCCCACCCCCACCTGGAGCCTGCACCAGTGAGTGAGGGTGGGGGAGAGCGAGTAATGGAGGGAGGGGGGGATGGTGTGAGTGGGGCCTCAGGGCTGGGGCAGGGCAAGGGAGTTCAGTTTTGTGCCATTAGAGTAAGCTGGCAACCCGAACGGACTGGTGTGGGGCTGGAACGGTTCTCAGGCCTCATGGGCCGGGGTACATTTCAGCCAGTGCTCAGAGCAAGGGCGGGACTCCGGCCATCTAGACAGAAGCAGCTTTTTCGCAGATCCACCTGTAGTGCAAGTTGCAGGGCTCATCGTTCCACCGGCCGTCCTCGTGCAGGTGGGCGCAGTCCTCATCTCTGATGTGAAAACTGTACCTGTTATTGGGCTCCCCTGTGGCCCAAAACCTGAAAGGGAAGGAAGAGAAGAGCCCTCCAGCCGTTGGGCCACCGGTTCTGGCTGAGATGCTCCCATCTATGTGCTATCTGGTAACCGGGTTCCCCCTCAACGTAACCTAGAGCAGCCTCAGGGTTGGTCTAACTTATGCTCAGGCCCCTGTGGCGTTGTGGGCAGCCAAAAATAGCCAAAGCCCAGCTGTGCTCCAGCCCCACCCCTACGAAGGAGGCTTTTCTGCTCTTCTCCAGGCCCTTGAGCCCTGGGCAAGTGTGTGTGTGTGAGATTACGTTCCCTTTATGGCCCCTTGATGGCACCAGAGCTGCATAAAGGGGGGTCTCAGGAAAAAGGAGGGAACAACATGGCCTCTAAGGAAGGCAGGATGACCTCTCCCTGAATGGGGATTTGTGGCATTTTCACCCCAGAACTCAAGGGTTCATTAAATTCCCCCCACAAACAGACAGATTTTTTTATTTTGAATTATCCAAATCAACACAGGTCTGGGGAAAGTGTCACCTGCTAGCAGAGCAGGCCTCGTTACTGGGCCACTAGAGGATAACAACCTACTACCAGTTAATGGAGCTGCTCCTTGGGCTCAATAATGCCTAGCTTGGAGATAGTACCTTTCAACAGGGGAGAGAAAAGCACTTGACAAAGCATCATTTGGCCATTTTGCAGCAGGGGAAACCGAGGCACAGAGTGGGGCAGTGACTTGCCCGAGGCCACCCAGCAGGCCAGCAGCACAATCGGGAATGGAAGCCAGCACTACTGAGTCCCAGAGCAGGGCTCTAACCACTGGGCCAGGACGTTACTGTTAAAGGCCCTCAGTTCACACCCATGCAGTGGAGGATGTCACCTTATCAGTGGTTGAAGCTGCCACCTGCCCAGGCTATGGCAGCACAAACTTCTCCTTGCCATGGTGGCTCAGACCTGCCCTGCCTTGGAGAGACCCTTCTGTAGGCTGAGAGGGGCACTCCGTCCCCTTGGCCCATTCAGTCCTTGGTCCCTCAGCTGTGATGGCTGACAAGCCCCCAGTGCGATCTGTGGATGCCTTTCCCACTGGGAACTGGGCTGAGACCCAGCAAGCTCGTTTCATACAGAGGGCACCCAGCAGCAACGCTATGTAGTCACTACAGACCTGGGCCCGATTCGAACCAGTGACCTGTGGGGGACTGATAAAGGCTCGAGTCGGTCAGTCGTCAGGGCGTGAAATCAAACCTGAGTGGTGCTGCCCCAGGCCTCAGCCTTGGAGCTACTGAGGTGGAAAGCGCCTGCAGGAGCAGGGACAGCTGGGGAAGGCCAGGGGCAGGAAGGGGAGAGCAGAGGATCGCCCCATGCTTACGTAAATGCCGTAGGAGTATTGTCCACCCAGTGCCAGACACCTTCAGTCCCTTGGTCTGTGAAGCCGATCCAGTGACGAACAGAATCAGCTTTAATGGCCAAGTAATTCTAGAGAGGGGACAGCACAGAGGACTGGGTGGTTAGAACTGGAGCATAAGCTAGGCCTCATGGCGGCCCTCTGCATGGGTGCATTTTACCCGAGGAGGGGGCCGGAGGGTCCTACCTGCTCCGTTTGATCGTTGATCACCACCAGATCGGCAGTCTGGCTCAAACAGGTCCTTCTGGCCACCGGCCAACCCTGGGCAGCCGAGGAGAAAAGGTAGCACCTCCCTCGGTACTGCTCCCAGCCAGGCTGGCACTGGGAAGTGCCTGCCGGAGAGAACACAGCAGAGCCAGCACGTGACTCGGGAGGTATGGGCGAGAGGGGCTCCCCACCCTGGATAAACCCAGCAAATGCCTTCAGCAGCTGCCAGGTACCGCGGGAGCTTCCTTCAAGCAGGCCCTGCCCCAGGAAAGCATTTCAGCAAGGGCATAGCTGTAAGGTCACTGGGAGAATATTTGCCAAAAGAAAAGGAGGACTTGTGGCACCTTAGAAACTAACCAATTTATTTGAGCAGTGAGCTGTAGCTCACGAAAGCTCATGCTCAAATAAATTGGTTAGTCTCTAAGGTGCCACAAGTCCTCCTTTTCTTTTTGCAAATACAGACTAACACGGCTGTTACTCTGAAACCTGGGAGAATATTATTCACCCATTTTATGCTTCCTCTAAATGTGGAGGAAATTCTGAGTCACTTCCCGATGGAACAGATCACTATTTACTCTCTCAGCTTGCCAGCAGGTTTTTAGACACTTAGCTATCGAGAAGAGAGAGATGGATGGGTAGATACAATAGAGACTTTGCTTAATACGCTGCTGAAAACATTAAACTGACTCTTTCAGCACAATCCTTCATATAACGCCGAGGGAAGAGCGCCCCCTAGGACCGTGGTGGGGGATTGCGCTCAGCACTGACTGCGAGGGAAGACTGCCCCCTACAGATCCCTCATTCCCTACGGCTTCAACGAATAGGAAGGCCCCCCAATGTTCGCGAGGGGCTGAGAGTTATTCAGTATTATTATCTGTACTGCCGTAGCCCCCCCAATCAGGCCCCGTTGTGCTAGGCGCTGTACAGACGCAGAACAGAAAACGGTCCCCCTGCCACGAAAAGCGAGCCAAGGCTGGCGTGTATCTCACCGTTCCCTTTCTGTGCGGCATCCAGGATCTTGTAGGTCTCGGCCCTGATGTCATCTCTGTCATGTTTCGCTTTGGCCAGATCCCTGGACACTGGAAACAGAACACGCCGTCATGTATGGGAATGGGTCCCATCCCTTTAAATAGTTTGGGAGCCTCGAGTGGCACTCACCATGTTCTGTGTGTCCAAAGCGGCCAGAAGTTAGCCAGAGCTGTAGGTGTGTGCAGCTCGGCCTGGTGTGTCTGTATACAGACCGTAGGCACCGGGATTTGGGGCTTGGCTGAGACACTGAAATGGGGCCCCTTTCTCAGCAGCGGGAGGCACCAAGCTTGTTACAGTCGGTCCGATATAGTCATTAGGGACTGGAGACCTGGCCGAACACTCCAGCAGAAGCCCACCTTTCACCAGGGTCAAATTTATTCAGCTCAACCCTGGTCTCTCTCTTTCCCCAAACCCCAGCAGGAGCCCTGCCTCTCCCCCCTCTGCCCTGCCCCCCAGTTCCCTACCCTTGGCTCCCCAACACCCCAAGCTTATTACACCTGGCCCTCCTCTTTCTGCCACGCGCTTGAATCTACCTGCCTCCCCTCAGCCCCATCTCCTCCCAGCTTTTCCCCAAATGATTCTGGGGCGCAAGAAACAGCCTCTCTGGAGCAGCCCAGCCCAAAGAGTTTCCTGAAGCCCAGACTGGGAACACACTGGCGTGAGAATCCCTGGCACTAAAGGGTTAATCGACTTTCCCCCATTCAGAATGGGGCCCCTGGTGCACACAGAGCCCAGAATGCAGGCTCTGGGGGTATTGGCTGCGTCCCCACGGGGGTCCGCAAGGCTGGGGCTTGGCCCTGAGTTTCCTGCCTCGGTGCCTCCATCTCAGGGAACGAATCACAAAAGCCGCTCGTTCAGGCTGGATCCGGTGTGGGGGGGATCCCAGATTGCCACGGCCACCCAGGGCTGGGATTCTCCAGCCCCATCTCAGCTTCCTGCTGCTGTTCCCCCACCCCGGCCTTCCTCCGCCTGAGCCCTGCTCCACACCCCCGCCTGTCCTCACCTTCCTCTCTCAGCGTGGCCTGGTCTGACTGCAGCCTCTTCAGCTCCTTGGCCAGCTCCTCCCCTGAGAGACAAACAGAGCCCATCACACTCCTGGGGAGTCTCGGGGACCGGGGCTGAGCGGGAGTGGGGAGCGGTGGAGATTGGTCAGGAATGGGGAATGGGGTCGGGAGGGGATTGTGAGGAGGAGGAGGAGGAGGAGGAGGAGGAGGGAGGAAGGCCAAAGGGGTGAGATGAGAGGTGCAGGGGAGTCAGAGAGGGGACGTCGGGCTGCGGATCGTGAGGACTCTGGTACGTACCAGTGCGGTGCATGGCGGATTGATTGAAATGAAGCATCCCCAGTTGCTTCGCCATGTCGGAGCCTGGAAGAGACAGAGCCCGGTGAGCTGGGAACCGTCTTTCTCCCCCGCACTGGTCACGTGGGGCAGGGCCATGTTCCTGAGCAGAGCGGGTCTACGAGGGCCGCCCAGGGCTGCTTTCCTTCCCCAGAGGAGGCTGCATGCGGGTGGATTTGCTTTAACCCCCGAGGCCCTGATAGTCATTAAGGCTCCAGATGGGAGTGAATTGCCCCAGGCCAGGCAGTGAGGCAAGGTTAGAACTCAGGGCCCCCTGACTCCCTGCCCTGTGCTCATTCCCCCAGACCCCCGGACGTCGGCCAGCCCTGCCTAGGGGAGAGCCAGTTAGTGGGATTAGTTAGGGTCCCCCCTAGACTAGTGAGTAATGGGGCATCCCATCAAGAACACCCTTTGCAAGCGGAACGCCCTGAAAAGTCGAGAGATGAAGCTGAGGCTCTGCAGAGCTGCGGTGCTCAGTATCTGGGCCTCTGGGACTGAATTGTGGCCCAGCACCGTCGAGATTGGCAAGAAATTGGGCGCCATTCAGACGAAGCGTCTTCAAACGATCGAAAGCATCAAATGCCTGGGATGCAGGTCGAATGAAGGGATCTGCTTTCTAACGAATCAGGTCCTGCTCGACTAGACGGTCGCCCAATCCTCTCTCAGGCGGCATGGTCATCTGCTCCGAAGTCCTGCCAACTTCCCTGAGAGACTCTCTTCGACTTTGACCCGAGAAAAGCTGGATGGGAGACCTAAAACGCGACAGCTGGACGGTGTCAGAGACCCGTCCCTCACCGGCATCCTAACTCATAATGCGCAGCTTTGGCTCAGGGCAGAACAGCATGGAGGCCCAGAGTGCCTTCTGTCACCTCTATGCTGTCCAAACAGCAGCAAGAGAACTGACCAGCCCTCTAGCCTAGGGAAATTCTACTAGTGTCTCCATGTCCTGGTGCAAATCTCTAGTGTCGACACACAGCACGGGGCTTGCACAGTGCCATTCCCTTTTGTAATTCACCAGCGTGAGACCCACCGGAGTGAGTCCTGCTTTGCACCAAGGAAGCACGTCTACATGAACGGGTTTGCATCACCTTTTAACCATCGGGGCAAAGTCTCAGTGACGGGGTGGATTTTCCGTCACTCGGAGCTTTTAACAGATTGGGCCTCTCTCCCGTAACGCACTGGTCTACTCCACCACCCAATATGGAATTGCTGGGTGGCCTCCTCTGGCCTGGGCTCTGCAGGAGGTCAGAACAGATGCTCCGAACAGTCTCTTCTGGCCGTAACATTCATGGGTTTGTGAGCTACCAGGGTGTACATTTCCCTGCTGCAGACAGGCTCTTAGCTAAATAAAGCCTGATCCAAACACCATTCAAGATCATAGGAGTCTTTCCCTCAGGCTTAACAGGCTGAGATCATTAATCAGTGACTTGGGGTGCAACCAAAACAATAAGAGGCTTGATATGTCCTGTTCCCTTGTGCTCCCGCATCTGTTTGCCTGCCTCCACCTCTTGTCCCTTGTCTAATACTTAGGTCGGAAGCGACCTGGGGCAGGGACTGTCATTTTGTTCGCTATTTGTGCAGCGCCCAGCGCAACTGGGGTCTGGGCTGCGAGTGGGACGTCTAGCTGCTACCGTAATACACCTAATAGTGTTATGCTGGAGGGTGCTGTTGACTGCCCTCACTTGGGTCTGGGATCCACAGACAATGACAGACCTCATTAAAGCCAATGGGTGCCAAGTGTGGGGGGAGCAATCAAGCCCCTGTAGGCCGTGAGATGGCTGCAGACAATGGAGGAGACTGCCCAAAGCACCAGGCTGCATGGCAGGTTAGAGCTGAGGTGGGCCGGCCTGAGGGTGTCATAGGTTGCAGCCCAGGTGCTAGGAAACCGGCTGCCAGCTACATGGGTGGAAGGATGAAGGGGCTGTGAGTGGGACCCTGGGAGGAAGCAGAGAAAGAGCTCCCCAGGCACAGAGCTCGCTGGAGGGGCAGCTGTGGAGATTTCTGAGCAAGGAACCTGGCTGCTGCTGTTAGTTCCTGCCCTGCTCAGTAGAACAGGACCCCAGGAAACTATACAAGTCACAGTGAGAACAGACCTGCCTGGGAGCAGCGTTTGCCCCCCTCACGGGAACAAACGTGGCAAGGCCTCAGATTTTGCCTTGGGCCAAAGGGGTAGCAAGAGTAATACCAACAAATGGATGCCTGGGAGAAAGATGAATTGTTACCACTGGCTCTGAGCATAGATTGATCAGTCCGCATCTGCTCCAGCTCCTTGGACATCTCTGCGCCTAGAAAGAGGGACAGACATCAGCTGTTGTTTATATGGTTTTGGGGGACTCAGAGGAGGGATGGGTTTTCAGTTTGGAGTCACGGCCCAGGGAAGAATGCTGCATTTCTATTTCCCAGCTTCCCACTGCTCACTTGTGTCTGGGGGAGACAATCTCCCAGTCCTCTCTGAGCCACCCCTGCCCTGGTGCAGTCTGGCCAACCCCAAATGTTAAAAAAATCATGAGATTGGCTTAAAGATCATGAGCTTTGTAAAAAATAATAAATTTTGGATCCCTTTTCTTTGCCTTCTGGTTCCTGAATTGTCACGTCACTTTCTCATTATGCATTATGGGGGATTATACCCCAACCCCTGCAGCATCCCACGCTGGCCATTGACAGAGACATGGGCTGGGGATGGGAGGGACATGTGGGGTGATATCTTGGCCTTGTTGAAGCCAATGAGAGTTTGACCATTGACTTAAAGGAGCCAGGATCGCACCCCTGGGCTTTTCCACTGGGACTGTTCCTCTGTCATGGTCCTAAATGCTCTCCAGGATACTTACACTTCGCAATTGCCACGGCGAGGAGCACGGCCCACAGCACGAATGACACGGCATGCAGGGCGTAAAGGGTGAATATGGACTTTGCCGCCCCCTTCGGGCCCCTAGGAAACTGCAGCCAGCCATTCCCTGGAAGGGAGCAGCAGAGATGGGGCGGTTAGAGCACCAATCCCTGCCCCATGGGGAAGGCACGAGCGAAATCAGCAGTCACGGTTATTCGCCTTCACTAACTCAGAGTGATGGACGTGCCTCTGGGGTCAGGCACCTCTGGGCACCGCAGGGCAAGTCACACCCTAGAGGTTGGGAGGGACATCAAATAGGAATTGGAACATGATTTTGTGTATTTCCATCCAGCCATCCCCGTTCTATCTAATCTCTTTATCCCCAGGACATCCAGAGTCCATCCACCGTCTCAGGCTTCCATCACTCCTGTTACCCTAGCAGTGAGAGAACCCCATTTCCTGGGAGTCCCCTGTGTTTTCCCAAGGATCCTTCGGGGAACCAGGCTGGGCGGTGCATGTGAGATGCTGTGAGGATTCCCAGGTGTTTCACTCTCCGCCCTGCCCCTGTCTCCTCTGTCCCCTTTGACTAGCTTCCACCATCAGCATCCGGCTCTATGGCTCAGCTCTCTGTGTACATCTCCCCCCACAGCCCCAGCCCCTGCTCGACTTGTGATCCCCTCTTGATGGCTGCCTGTACCCTGCCTTGGCCTCCTCTCCCAGTGCCTGGAGCTTCCCCAGCACTGTCCCCCAAGAATCCTCCCCATCGTGCCAAAGACTCATGCGCCATGAAGACCCCCAGCCAGCGAGGCTGCCCCCAGCTCTGTGCCACTGTCCCCTCTGCTGTAGCCTCCTACAGGCAGGACCAGCCGTTGGCTCGGAAGGGTGTTCCCTGAACAGTGCCCTGTGCACCCCAGCCGCTCCCCAGCCTCAGCCCACTGTGCTCCTGTCAGCGGGGGGCTGGGGAGGGGAAGGAAGCAGCTGTGTCCCCAACCCCCACATCAGCCCCATCCCACCCATCACCCCCCTTTGCTTCCCAGGCATGAAAATAAAAAAGAGGAAGAAAAGAACAAACTCTGCTGTAAATGCAGAATTGTTTCTACCCAGAAAGCACGTGACGCCTTCCCATTGCACAACCCGGGACATGCTGCCTGGTCAGCAGGACTCCGGGGCTGAAATGCAGCGGGCAGGACATGTACCTCTGGGCCAAGGAAAGGCACTGGGGACAAGGCTGCTGATGGCACGACCTGGGATGTGTATGAGAGCCCTGCATGGGACAATTATTTTAATCCCGCTCTAGTCCTGCTCTGCAATACGCAGGCCCACCCGCTCCCGCATTGTTACTTGTGTTTTTATCCTGCTCCCACCCGTAAAAACCTTAGATCCCACAAATCCCGCAGGAGACACAGATCCCCCCATGCTACTAAAAATACAAACAAAACAATAACCGTCAGGTAATTTAATCTGTCTAGATAGATAGATCTCAATGAAGTTCAGTTACAATTTTTAGCACTGAAAGAATAAAACTAGATGGTGATCAGACTGAACTCTTGGACACTCTGTTTACCTTCCCCAGACCTGAAGATGAGCTCTGTGAAGCTCAAAAGCTTGTCCCGTCCACCAAGAGAAATTGGTCCAAGAAAAGATATTACCCCACCCGCCTTGTCTCTCACACATCCTGGAACCAATACAGTTACCGACTATCTATCTATCTGTCTACCTACTTTTAGATCCCTTGTTTCTGTACTACCCAAGCACCAAACACAAATATCTGACAAAATGCTGCTGAACCAAGTTGGGAAGTCCAGCCTGGTTCTGTCCAGTGCCCTCCGGCTGCAATGTCTGACAAGCCACATCCCAGAGTAGAAACCTGCTCAGTTCCCACCCCATCCCCTTCCGGAGAACAGGGGCCCCTTCACGGGTGAGCACTGCACAGCTCTGTATGCCGGGCCCGATTCCGCAGAGCTCCCTCAAACTGCCCAGCCCTTGGTTTCAGTGGTGTGTGAGAGCTGCGGGATCGGGGCCTGTTATTCAGGAGTCAGCTGATTGGGAGGAAGCGACGGTGGGATCTCTCACTATTGCAGCCCGGGTGTTACCTGCTCTTCCAGCTGCCATTTCTGCCTCTTGTTCCTTGAGCTCCACTCGGTCAGACTCTTCACACTTCTGGTAAATGCGGTCGAAAGCCATCGCTCCAAGCTTCTCCCTTTCCCGACTCTGCGCCGGTGAGTTTTATAGCCGCAGAGCCTCTGAGCAGCTTTCCCTGAAAAGGAAACACATGCACCCAGTCACCCTTCCCCTCTTCAGAACTGCAGAGATCCGTGTCCCTGTCACGTCTCCCCCAGCGGCTGGGAACCTTCATACAATCAGCGTTCCTGGAAACATGTGAGGGGGTACAACCCACCTCCCCCCCGCCCAAACCGTGACTCAGTGCCTATTTTGCTTCAGTCTTCAGGTTAATGGAGACCAGATACTCAGCACAATTAATATTAACAACTGCGGGAAGGAACACAAGCCAAACTCGCAAATGATTAGGTTAAGGGATAGTTTAATAAGTTAGATGTATTCAAGACGGCAGGGCCCAATGCAATTCATCCTACTTAAGGAACTAGCTGCTGAAGCAATCTTCAGCCACTAACAAAGGAATGGTCTCTGTTCCTTCCTGACTGCATACTTCTGGTTCCAAATGAGGTGTGTGGTTAGCCACTCTGAGGTTCTACTGCAGTGAAAACAAGAGTAAGTTTGCAAACAGAAAAGGAGGACTTGTGGCCCCTTAGAGACTAACAAATTTATTTGAGCATAAGCTTTCATGAGCTACAGCTCACTTCATCGGATGCATTCAGTGGAAAATACAGTGGGGAGATTTATATACACAGAGAACATGAAACAATGGGTGTCACCATACACACTGTAATGAGAGTGATCAGGTAAGGTGAGTTATTACCAGCAGGAGAGCCGGGGGGGGGGGGGGGGGGGGCGACCTTTTGTAGTGATAATCAAGGTGGGCCATTTCCAGCAGTTTACAAGAATGTGTGAGGAACGGTGGGGGCGGGGGGAGGGGGAATAAACAAGGGGAAATAGTTTTACTTTGTGTAATGACTCATCCACTCCCAGTCTCTATTCAAGCCTCAGTTAATTGTATCCAGTTTTCAGAGTAACAGCCGTGTTAGTCTGTATTCGCAAAAAGAAAAGGAGGACTTGTGGCACCTTAGAGACTAACCAATTTATTTGAGCATGAGCTGTAGCTCACGAAAGCTTATGCTCAAATAAAGTGGTTAGTCTCTAAGGTGCCACAAGTCCTCCTTTTCTTTTTGTATCCCAGTTTGCAATTTAATTCCAATTCAGCAGTCTCTTGTTGGAGTCTGTTTTTGAAGTTTTTTTGTTGAAGAATTGCCACTTTTAGGTCTGTAATCGAGTGACCAAAGAGATTGAAGTGTTCTCCAACTGGTTTTTGTATGTTACAATTCTTGATGTCTGATTTGTGTCCATTTATTCTTTTACGTAGAGACTGTCCAGTTTGGCCAATGTACATGGCACGGGGGCATTGCTGGCACATGATGGCATATATCACATTGGTAGATGTGCAGGTGAACGAGCCTCTGATAGTGTGGCTGATGTGCTTAGGCCCTATGATGGTGTCCCCTGAATAGATCTGTGGACACAGTTGGCAACGGGCTTTGTTGCAAGGATAGGTTCCTGGGTTAGTGGTTGTGTTGTGTGGTGTGCGGTTGCTGGTGAGTGTTTGCTTCAGGTTGGGGGGCTGTCTGTAAGTAAGGAGTGGCCTGTCTCCATAATCGAGAGTGAGAATATTGGAGACAAATGGTTACTGTCACGCTGTCTGGAGAGGCTCACAACCCTGAGTGCCAACCTCAAGGCAGAGACCCCAAACTGGTGGTATGTTCTGTGATTAGCTTTCATTAACCCCGTAACAAGAGTGAATTCCTGAAGTACTGTAACAGTCTTCTCGTGGAGTCATAGTCCTTGTGGGCATTCCAGGCTGTCTTGCCAGGCAAGCTGGACTTTAGATTACACACCAAAGACAATGCTTGTAGCCAATCCTGTAATAATCTAACTAAAGGTTTATTAACCAGGCAAATGAAATAAGAGAGTTAAAGCAGGCAACATGCATACACAAATGAGTTACACTCTGTGGTTCCAAAAGGTGAGAGAGTTGTAGAAATCTGTCAGCACTGCCTGTCTGTTAGGGCTAACCCAGGTTGACCCAGGGGATCTTAGCTCCTGTTTCCTAGTTCCAGCCCTGTGAGAGTCCAAACAGCAGAGTGAGAGAGAGAGAGAGAGAGAGAGAGAGAGAGAGATGAAAAAGTTTCTTGTCATCTAGTTTTATTTCCTTCTTCCACAATTCAAGATGATGGGTCGAGCCCTTTCGCAAGGACCCTCTCCATGGGTGCGATGGGGTCATTAACAAAGCCTTTGTGTTGTGATGTCCCACAATGGCCCATTTGGATTCAATAGTCCATCCTGATGGGCAGGAGATAACACCTTTTGTAAGGATTCAGCATTGTACATTAAGTGATTTTCCCCCCTGGCTGGTGAGTTATTCAGAAGAAACATTTTACAATTACAGAGCAAACATGTAATATTACCTTGTAGCATGGCATAGGGACATAAATAGGATTAATCCATGCAGCAATTTACAAGCATTTCATAAATTATAAACACTAAACACATTGTCGTAAGTCCAGTACCCATCTTAACCATGCTAACACATAGGTAAGTGGGACTGGTTGTCAGCAATGAATTTGTCAATGCTTGGCTGAGGCCTAAAGCTTTGGCAGAACTGACGTCTGGTTTGCCAGTGTCACAGTTACATGCAGAGAATAAAATCATAACCCACTTTCTAGAATCTAAGCTTAACTACCAAGCCATTCCCCTGTCTCCTACGAGATAGCTTGGCCCAAGGCATGTCCAACCAGTCAGGCAGAGATCTTTTCTCAGAAGATCAAGCCTGCCGGTGGCTTGCCCACACAGATTGAAGGAATCACTGGGGGTTCATCTGCACCCAGATAGAGTTCCAAACATTCATTCTCTGACTCCTACACAGGATAACCCCTTTGGCTTTGGTGATTGCTGCAACCCAGAAGCTGGGAATGGACGACAGGGCCTGGGTCACTTGATGATGACCTGTTCTGTTCATTCCCTCTGGGGCACCTGGAAATGGCCACTCTCGGAAGACAGGACACTGGGCTAGATGGACCTTTGGTCTGACCCAGTGTGGCCATGCTTATGTTCTTACGTTCTCTGCAGGCTAACAATTAGTGCTGCGCTCAGACTGTAAATGGGCATCCCTTGTGAACCATCCACTCCTTCATTCACACATGACAAACCCAAGTGAGAAAAGCAACAGACAATGGAAGCAGCAGTGAAAAAACTTACAAGCTTTGCCCTTAAAAGGCAGGGACAATCAAAGTGACTCAGGCACCTTAGAGGTGTTTCCGCATCAGTTTGTAACTTTAAAATGGCAGCATCTCAAGCCCCGGAGGGCAGGGCTGGATTTACACCTTATGCGCCCCTAGGCACTGCATCTTCAGCGCCCCCCTGCCTGCAGCTGGCCTTCGTGTTGCACACAGTTTTAGAGAGGTAAGGTGCCCCTAGAATGCCGACACGCCTAGACATGTGCCTACTATGCCTATAGACCCCTATGGTATGTCTACACAATGTACTAAGCTGGCGCTCTGACTCAGGTTTAAGACCAAGCCCCACTTCTGTCCACACACAGAAGTTAGTTTGACTCAGGCTTGCAGAGCCTGCTAGGGGGTGGGGTCAGAGCCGAAGTCCCTCTGTGATGCAAGTCAGAGCCCAAATGTTTCTTAACCCTGGTCTACACTACGAGTTGAGGTCAAATTTAGCAGCGTTAGATCGATTTAACCCTGCTCCCATCCACACAACAAAGCCATTTTTGTCGACTTAATGGACTCTTAAAAATCGATTTCTGTACTCCTCCCCAACGAGGGGATTAGAGCTGAAATCGACATCGCCGGGTCGAATTTGGGTTAGTGTGGACACAATTCCACGGTATTGGCCTCTGGGAGTTATCCCACAGTGCTCCATTGTGACCGCTCTGGACAGCACTCTCAACTCGGATGCACTGGCCAGGTAGACAGGAAAAGCCCCGCAAACTTTTGAATTTCATTTCCTGTTTGGCCAGCGTGGCAAGCTGATCAGGACAGGTGACCGTGCAGATCTCATCAGGAGAGAATCCCTTTTCCTGGGAGTCCCCTGTGTTTTCCCAAGGATCCTTTGGGGAACCAGGCTGGGCGGTGCACGTGAGATGCTGTGAGGATTCCCAGGAGTTTCACTCTCCGCCCTGCCCCTGTCTCCTCTGTCCCCTTTGACTAGTTTCCACCTTCAGCATCCAGCTCCATGGGACACTGTGCGGTCCCACCAGTCTGTGCTTGTTTCCCAGGCCCAGAATCGGCATTCCACGGCATGAGCATGCCCCACTGCCACCAGGATGGCCAAATTGCCCATACTTAGAGAGAAGTCTGTGTCCATGTCCTTATCTCACTCCTCACCATGCTGTTGTCACCTCCTCGCCTGCTTTTGCAGGTTCTGGTTCTGCATATACTGCATGATAATGGGCGAGGTGTTTACAATGCTCATAACTGCCGCGGTGATCTGAGCGGGCTCCATGCTTGCCGTGGTATGGCATCTGCAGGAGAGCAGGAGAGCAGAGTTGCAGGGGAAGCGGTGATTGGATGACCAGTTTTGGAGACCTACTGCACCGTCTGCTGCCAGGACACAACAGCTGAGCGGGCTGGACAATTGCCGTGTCATGGCGAGACAAGAGCAGCCGAGCAGAGTTGCAGCGGAAGCGGCCCTGTGAGATCATCAGGAGAGCAGAGTGGCAGCAGAAGTGGTGGATGATGACGGTCATATAGAGGACCTGCGAGGTGGATTCATAGCAGCGGGAGAGCAGGAGAGCAGAGTGGGAGCGGAAGCGGTGGATGATGACGATGGTTAGCAGTCCTACCGCACCGTCTGCTGAAAGCGGTATGGCGCCCGCAAGGAAAAAAGGCGCGAAACGATTGTCTGCTGTTGCTTTCACGGAGGGAGGGGCGACTGACGACATGTACCCAAAACCACCCGCGACAATGGTTTTGCCCCATCAGGCATTTGGAGCTTAACCCAGAATTCCGAGACTGCAGGAACTGTGGGATAGCTACCCACAGTGCAATGCTCCGAAAGTCGATGCTAGCCTCGGTACTGTGGACGCACTCCGCCGACTTAATGCGCTTAGTGGGGACAACGCACAATCGACTGTATAAAATCTCTTCCTAAAAATCAACTTCTATAAATTCGACCTAATTTCGTAGTGTAGACATACCCTGAGTGTCTGTTGCGGGGCCAGTTTGTCAGTTTGTCCATGTGCTTGATTGTTTGAAAAGTGTGAATTGGGAGTGCTTTGGTCCAGATGGGTCTGACTGTTATAAAAAGGCAGTCAGTTGCAAACCAGCTGAGCGGTGAACAGCGGAGTGGCTAAGAGGGAGTTTGACTGGGGAGAGCCCACTGAGGCTTTCATCGTGCAGGCTTTTCTGTGTAGTTACTGCAAAAGCTGAGGAAGCTTGTAGAAGGAAGGTAATATGGATGGTGAGTGATCAGCTGTTGTGACCTGCACAGGATGTGCCATATTTGTCTTTCTTCCACAGGAGAGAAGCAACTTTGACTGTACAAAGTGCAAGCTGGTCTTCATATTGGAAGAGAAGGTTCAAGGTCTGGAGAAACAAGTATCAACCCTGTGTTGTATAAAAGATACTGAAGATTTCCTGGACAGATGTCGGGAGATGCTTCTACGGGCACAATGTTCTGAAGAATCAGAGCAGGCTGCGCAGCGGGGACAGAAGGACGGTGAAAAAAATTGGCAGCATGTGACCTGCAGAAGAAGAAAGAGGAGAATCCATGTACCAGCTACGCAGATACAGATAAGCAACCGTTTTCATGTTCTCTCCACAGGTATTAATGCGGAGAGTGGACTAGATGATACATCTGAGGGAAGGGAACAGAAGGAGACTCCCCCGATTGGAAGGCATGAGATGCACTGTCCTAGGGATGGGGGTTCCATGACCACCTCTCGCAAGGGAGCAGAGATTAGTGGTTAGAGCTGGGGAGCCAGGTTTTGTTCCCAGCCTTGCCACAGAGTCCCTGGATGACCATAGTCAAGTCAGGTTGGAGAGGAATCGAGGCACTGGGAGACTGTGACATAGGGACAGAACTGGCTGAACTCCAGAGACTGGGGACACTCAGACCACTGTGCCCAGTGTGAAGGGGCAAAACAGGGTGGAAACACCCCCCTGGGAATCCCCCCTGTGTCCTGCACAGCCCAGAATCCAGGGAGCATAAAGGGGTTGAAAGCCACACACCCCAGCCCTGCAGCGAGTGGAGGAATCAGGCTGCACCCAACTGCCGGTGCGGGTCAGCGCAATAAGGAAGAGCAGGTCGGCCAGGAAGAGGCAGAGGCAGAGCTGCAGGTGGAGGGAGGTGCTGACGTTGCGGATGGAGCGGCAAAGGAGGAAGGTGAGGATGGCGAGGAGGAGGCACAGCATGGAGAAGGTCAGTCCCATGTAGGTGACGACGGTCAGTGGATAACTCTCCTGTAACACAGCAAAGGGAGAATCACCAGTGACCCCAGCCCAGCCCCTGGGCTCCGACTCAGCCTTTCCCCCAGCAAAGCCTCCAGTCGCTCCTGGGAGAGCTTTGCCCATGGCTAAGCGCGGAGCTCAGGCTCCAGCCCTGTGATCCGAGTCTCACGGTGAGATACCGTCACTGTGGTGGGAGCCATTAGGACGGCGAAGCTGGAGAGATGGTCACAGCGGCAGGTGGTGTGAGTGCTGTTCGTGTGCACGGCGGTGCAGCCGTCCGGAGACCAGCTGCCGCTCTCGGCCACTACTTTCCAGTAGACGCAGAGAGCCTCTTCCTCCCGTTTTTTGTCCTGGAAACACAACAGAATCATCCTCGTCCTCACGGGACCACAGAACATCGTTTGTGTTATCACATGTCTACAGCAAACCCGAGGCCACCTACAGCTCCACGGCTCTCCCCACGCAGCCCCAGCACCCACTGGGGCCATCCCGGTGACAGCCGAGAGAGAGCGCAGATCCTGCTGCTCCAAACGCACAGACCCTGCTGTTGGAGCGAACGGGAAATAAATCCTTGCCAGCCGTTAGCACTAAATGGAACGTGGCCATTGGCTGAGGACTTCTGACTGCAGCCAGCAGGGGGCAGTGCTGTGTGCACACAAACACATATGCACCCTAACCACTGCATCACCACATCACAGTGTTTCATGCTGATTTCCTGAACTCCACTATCTGTAGAAAGCAGCTGTCCAGTTATTCCGGCTCAGGGGTGAGCTAAGCGGAGCTGTTACCCTAGAGCACTTTGCACGGCCGTGTGTCGTGGTGCGACCCCTATTCTCCTCCTCTAGTCAAACAGCCCCATCGCGTCCGGATTAAGGAGGCCTCTGCTTCTTAGGACCATCGGGAGCCAGAAAGGCAGCACGGTCCAAATGCCAGACAGGAGATTGTGCCTTGTATATGCCCCTCTAGAGGCCCAGATATGGAGTAAAGCAAGGGGATCTTCCTCCATGCACCTGTTTGTGGCGCAGGGTGAGGTTTGCGGGTCTGGAGAGGTTAATGGGTCTCCCGTCTCCGACGGCCCCGCTCACCACCCTGGAGTTGAGATGACTCTTCTCCGGCTTCCCACCAGCAGGTAGATTTCCCTCGCTGAGATGTCTCGCACTGATGATGGAGTCCAGGGTCCAGGATGGAGTCCAGGATGATGGAGTCGTTAGGGAGCTGGAGACGTTATGGCGAAGAATGAGCCGGCCAGGTGCCCAGGGCTCACAGTGAGTCTGTGGCAGATCTGGGAATGGAACCCAGGATCCTGGCCACAACTCTTAAGATTTAGCCACTGGACCGTGCTACCTCCTCCCTCGGAGCCTCCAGGAACACGTCCAGCTGGAAATGTCTAGCTGCAGGATGCAGAGATGAAGATTCAGTTTTTCTCAGTGAGAGCAGGAGAGGGGCTGGCCAGGGATGAGCTTCCCCTGGTGCTGGAGCATTCGGGGCCCTGAATATGGCAGCTGAGGGTAGGGGTACACATTACCCTAGTTCCCCATATCTCCGTTTGGGAGTCTAGCTAGACTAGGGCGTCCCTGCCCTTTCCATTCGCTGAGCCCACTTCATACCAGAGCCCCTCTCATAAGTCGTCTCCCCTCTGTGCCCCCAACTGCTCACTGCTTGGGGCTCAAGCTGTGGGACGGCCAGGAAGGAAGGTGTCAGCTTCATGGGCCACAGCCTGAGAACCACTGGTCAGCCAGCAAGGAGAACTCCAGGGCTGGAGACAGAGGCCAGGGCCCGGCCTGGGGATCCATGGGGAGGGAGGGAGGAACGGGGGAACCCAGACTGGGGTTCATTGCCCGGGAACTGCTCTGTGCCGTGGTTTGGGCCGTGGGTGTCACCATGCCCAGGATGGTACCGTGTGTGGCTGCCCCGGTGACTGTATCACAGTGCACTCCCATCGTGTCGTTGTGAGCTCTCAGCGTGAAGACCTCGCTGTCCCGGCTGCAGTCCCCAGTGACGAGCCGCGTCTGGATAGCTGTGGGGGGTGGGGGTGAGGAATGACAGAGCCCCTCGCTGTGAAACCCCTTCACTGGGAATCTGTCCATTCTGGGCCAGATCCATCCCCCTCCCCCTCCACTTGGAGCTGGGGGGCTTCAGGGCTCTTCCGCACTGTGGGAGGGGGAAGTTTGGAGCCCCCCCATGAGTTCCATTGATCATCCCCCCATATCCCCTCCCCCCATTCTGTCTGTGTCTCCTGGGGGAGTAGTGGGGGTGGAGGTAGGTGCCTGGCTCAGCGTGGCGGCCCCTCGTGGTGGAATGCCAAATATTACATTTCAACCCTTCTCGGGCATTGCTGTTACTGGGGGGGCCGGGTTCTATTTCCTGGTGCAGGGGAAGTGCTGTTCTCTGTCGGTACTGAACACAGGCTCACATCCACAGCGGTATACAGGCGCTAACTTCCAGTGGATTTGGGGCACAGTGTACAACCCCGTGTCTCACAGCAGCCAGCAGGTGGCGCTGAGAGCCACACGTCCCCCCTCACCCAGAGACTCTGTCGTCACGTTCTGTGTTGTCCTCTCCGGGGACCGGAGCGCAGCGGCCAGTGCGGCCAGTTCCACGCTCTGCAGCAGGACCGTCACGGCCCACCCCACCTCCTGCTTGTCTCTGACCTCCCAGAGGGAGGTGCTCTTCAGGAGGGAGTTGAAAGAGCGAGTCGCATCCTGGGGACAGGAAAGGAAAAGGCCTGGGAATGAGGAGTCCGGGGTATATATGTATTCCCAAGGGACATCGGGCATCACAGCCTCTCCCAGTTCAAGGGGCAGCAATACTCTCAGAGGGGGAGCCCTTTACAAAGGGGGTCCACTGAGGCTGACTCAGGGCCCCACTGGGACCTGAGGCCAACTGGGGCTAGAACCCTTTGTCATTCCTTCTTCACTCCTCTCCCCCATCCCTCCATTACAGATGCCAGGGAACAACATTGTCACAAGCCGATGGCTTCCTAGGCTGTCTCTGTGCTTCGTCCAGCAGCTGCTCAGAAATGTCTGGCAGGGCAGGATAGAGCCCAGATCCTGCTGCCTGAAAAACTCAGGTCATGACAGATGAGCTGAAGGAGGATCCCCATTAAGCGTTAGCAGTATAGCACCTCTGATCAACAACAACAGGTCTGAGCACTAGAGGGCGCATGTGGGTGGACAAACACAAACGTGCTCTCACCCCCCTGGAGGGCATGTACACGCAGACACAGACAAACACCACTAGAGGGTGCACCCCCCGCCCCACAGCCGTGGAGGGCACAGGTCTTTTCTGAAGAGGATCTACATGTCTCCCCGCCCCCCAGTGAGACTCCTAACCCGGCACAGCAGCTCGCAGGGCTCTGGGGCACACTCAGGGGCAGTAGCCCGCAGAGCACATTCAAGAGACGGGGCCTCTCACCTCCAGCGATAACGTCGCACTCCCGTCTCCACACGTGGACGTCAGAATCTCTAAGGTCGAATTAAAGAAATTGCAACAACTGCTGTTTCCGCTGCTCCGCTTTACCTGCAGAGAGACCCAGGGCAGGGGGTGAGCTCTGCAGGGGCTGAAGGGCGACTGACATTGGTGTCAGTAATACCATCTGTGATCCAATTTATGCTAGTAAATGAGCAATTCCAATTCCTCGTTTGTTACCGAGGCTCCTGGCACTGGTCTATAGGCAATTCAAGAATTCCTCTTTTCATGTTCCTTGGTTCCATGATTAATTTTGTTGTCAACCTCTTGATTTTGTGCTGTGCTCATATCTTCCCTCTTTTTACCCTCCCCTTTTGCTATTAGTTTAGCCCTCTAAAGGGGCACTAACCTCTTGAGCGCCTCTGAGTGGCGGGATGTGGTACCACAGTCCTTTTCCTAGCTTTCAGTGCCCCCTGCAGACCGCTGACAGATCTTGGCTGATCTACAGTAGCTTGGCCCTCCAGCCAAGTAAGGAAGTCCAAATGAACCCCTTTCAGGGTATTAAAGAGTCCGAAAAATAACCAGTCTCTTTGCCCTTCCTAGGGTCTTTAGCCCAGTTCAGCCTTTTCAGTTGAGCCCTTTGTTTGGGCTCCCAAATAAGCCCAATCCCATTCTTGGGATTTATGCCACTTTACGTGTGGCCGGTAGGGGAACCCGGGTCTGCCCACTACTCCGGGTTCGAAAGCAGGGACCCTATGCACAGCAGCCACACACTGCTCACTTCCACTGGTTTCAGCCTGGAACTGAACTACTAAGGCCAGGAACTCCTTTTTTTCTGGGCCAGCTGGTCCCTGACTGGATGCTGCTCACCCTTCTAGCCCTTGGAGGACCAGGTCTCTGTGGTTTCCAAAATGGCTGCTCCAAAGACTCCAATCTAGGCAAGCTTGGAGGACTCACCTTTGCTGCTCTTCTCCTCTCAGACCACTGTTTCTTGGAGCTGGGGGGAAGTAGGTTGCAGGAAGACTACAGGGCCCTAGCAGGCCAAATATACCCCATCTCAAACCAACTCTAGCCAGCGTGTCACCGAGAGGAGTGGCCACCCTTCTACTGAGGTGGAGGCCATCTACACTATACAGCCCCCTCTCCCCACAGAAGGTGGACCACTGTTCTACAAAACCAAAACCCTCTATCACTTACCTAGCCAGCAGATCACTTCCATAATTTTATGGGTTCTGTCTTCCTTTACTCGTGGGACAGGAAGGATTTTTTCAAAGATGGCTCGGACATTCTTCATCTTCAGCACATTTCCAAGGGCCCAGAAGTCATCTACTATCTGTGAGATATCCCGCGGCGCAATGACAGCAATGCCGATATGAACCATCACCAATGGATCCTTATCTGTCGACTTCTGAAGGCTGTCCAATCTTAGAGCGATACCTTGTGTCTTGGTTCTGGGAGGGCAGTGCCTGGTCCTGTTTTCCTCCTATCCCTTGCAGAACATTCTTTCAATTTTTGGAGTATTGAATCTCCAGCAATGATCAGCTGTCTTCCTTGGACAGTTGGAGACCTCTGTGCAACCAAGCTTGATTTTCTTACAGGTTGGGCCACTGGCTACTCACACGTTTCTGGAATACCAGATATCCTGGCACTTCTGCGAATGGCATGAGCCCACCCCTGCCTGCATTGCCTCGCCCCTGCCAGCGTGACTTCGTCCGCATGGTGTGTGCAAGGTCACACTGCATGGGGGATGCCATTTTCGAGAGTGTCCCGCTTCTACTGGCCTGACCTTGGATGGAGCAGGTGTACAAAGTCATACTGGTGGGGCAGAGAAGTGCACTCTCCAAAATGGGGTCTCCTGTCTGCTACTGGAGAAATCACCCCCAGTTTTTACCACTACCAGATGGGAGACAAACCTGCCAAAAAGAGGACCATCTGGCGTGAAACCAGACAAGTGGCCTCCCTATGCCAAACTGCCATTCAAAAATGTCCTCTATATCTCTCCATTCTCTTAGACCTGCTGGATCTTGTGAGATATCTTACAAAGTTTCCACATTCATGACCTGGCACATCATGCATCCATCTTCTATTCAGAAAACAGTGCACACACTCATGGGCCATATAAAGTCAATTTTTGCCCAGTTAATTTCCCTTTCTCAGGTGTTTACTGGTGGCCGTTCTGTCTGGATTGTGGTGAGCAGAGGGGAGTTTTTCAAGAGGTGCCGAAGGAGGAAGTAAGGCAAATGAACAACATATTCCCAGTGGCTACAAACATTTATTTGACTTTCAGTTTGCCGGGAGCTGGTGGAGTGATGCTGGCATTGTGTATGGGGGGGTCATTAATCAGGGGGGCCATTAGATTGTCTTGCCAAAAAAGTCTGTTCTTTTAACACGACATTGGATCCAGATATTCCTCATTTGAGTGGCTGCTTGGAGACAAGTGTAAACTCCCCAATCCCTGCCTGAGTAAGAGCCGGCAGAGCTGTTCTGAGCAGATGTCGTGAAGGTCCAAGGGGGTTAGGTTCATGATCACAAGTTAACACTGTAGAAATGCAATTATTCCCTTCCATTTTTATGTTCTCATAGCCAGTAAAAATCATCGGCTTCGTCATCAGCTGCTATAAATCTGTGGAGCTCCACGAAAGCATGTGGAATTACACTAATTTATACCACCTAAATTTCTGGCCCTTCATCCTCAAGATATATAGACGTGTATGTATCCCTCCCCTCCCCCAGCACTGACCCCAGACATGCAAAGCACCCCCTGCAGGGCCCAGTGGAACACTCCACACAAACAAACAAAGACATCTGTGGGGAGCACGACCCAGGCTGGGAGCTGGTTGAAGAAGCCACTGTAGAAGAGCCACTGACGAAGGGCTGTGTTGTCACAATGCAGCGACACAGGTCTTCATCTAACCCCACATGTGGACAAACTTACTCTGTTTAGCCTAAACCCCTTCCAAGGTGACATCAGATAAACTGAATAAAGGTCACTCTGACGCTGGACTAAGAGGATCCACATGAGGGGCTCACCTAGGATAACAAAGGCAATTTAAATTCACAGTTTGGTTCTTAGCAGTATAATGTAGAAAAGGCGTAAGAGGGACAACTAGGGGCCTGATCTCCCCCTGGTGTAAAACAGCATCATTCCATTGGAGTCGATGGGGCCAGATCCCCAGCTGTGAAAATCGGCATCACTCTACTGGTGTCAATACACCCATTTACACCAGCTGAGGATCTGGCCCTATGTAATAAGCTTCCACACACTCAGTAATGGAACTGTGCCCAGAACTAGCTCTGGGACTAGGAAGAGGGAAATTAACTAGAATGAGGAAGCACCTCAGAAATGACCCTCATGTTTAAATTGAGGAAACTCTGTGCAAAGGCTGCTGGAACCAAACCATGGAGCCCCACAGGAGGCAAATCCCAGACACCCAGGCACAGTGAGGCTCCCTGCTTATCCCTGGCTGAACTTCATAACCCCCGGTCACCACAGCCCCTGCGCCGTTTGTGATCCTGGTTTTGTTTGCTCTCGTACAATCATCCATGCCCCTCACCCCACCCCCGTCCCCGTCCTTGTCTGCCCTTGTCCAGTAACTCCACCGCTCGTTCTGTGTCCTCAGTCTTATCTGCCCCTTGTACAATTGTCCCACGCCTCCTGATCGGCTCATGTCCTGGCTTGTCTCAGCTGATACAGCCACTGCTGCGTCCCCCCACCCAGGAAGGCACCGATGCACGGTACGACCTCCCATAGCCAATCCCATAGGCTCCAACCCTGTACACACTTCAGTCCCTCTCTGATGGGCTGCCTCAAGTGAATCTGCTGATTGGCATTTGGTGGTTTGGCTGTTCCCCTTTCCTGGTCCCTGCTTCTCTGTCCATCCTTAGCCTGCGAGTTTCTCAGGGCAAGGACCATCCTTTCTTGTGTCTCTGGAAAGCAACTGGCTGGAGGAAGCTGCTGCTGGTGGAAAGCACCTGGCACATTCCAGGCATTGCCACAAACATGGCACCAAAGTGTACACAGCACAGAATTAGCCAGGCGAACTCACTGCCACTGGATGTCAGTGAGACCGAGGGTGAAGGGCCTGATTATGATTTTCAAACAGGGCCCTTTGCACTGAAATAAAGGGAACTTCATGTAACTAAGAATCAGGCCCTATGTATTTTCAGCATAAAAATAACCAGTTACGTTAGACAGGATAAAAAAATAAACATAAATGCTCTACGTCTCTGCCGTTCTTCTTCAGGGCACAAACCAATCACTAGTTGCCTGGAGTCAGAAATGTCCCCACCTTTCAGAATTGTCCACCTTAAGTCTATTTGATTTGAATTAATGGCTAATCCCAAAGGGACATGGCCCCTGCAAAGTGAGCGCCACCCAGGTCGATCTCTGGCAAGATACTTAGGGTGGTATTGGTCTGATTGCATACTCCTTTTATGTCCATCACTGGCAAGCGTAAGCTTTTCACACCCACACGATTGCTGGCTCTTTAGCAGCATTTCTTGGTAGCATGCTTTGGAATTCGTTCGTCTTATAATACTTCCGGCCAGGAAAGCTGCTGATCCCAAACCAGTGCTGATGGAAGCGATTGCTGAGTTCAGCTTTTAATGTCCTCATTTCTGATCTTCTCCTGCCACTTGATATGAAACACCTGACGGAGACAATGACAACATCAGGAGAATCGACAGCACCAGTCCAGTGTCCTTCAGCCTTCCTCACCACAAACATTTCACTTCCAGATGACAGAGTCTGTAGAACTGTGGTTCTGTAGGTCCACAGCTTCATAGCAAGCCTGATGTCATGATGGTCCCACAGAGAATCCTGAATGACCTGAAACACGGCTGCTGCTGCGATATGAGCTTGGGCACCCACATCTTTGAAGCATCTACCAGGGCTGTCCAGGGGGGTTTCCAGAGAGGCTGGAGCTCGGCTGGTCTCAGTTGTGGCAGATGACAGAAAAAGAAGCAATGGTCTCAAGTTTCAGAGAGGGAGGTCTAGGCTGGATATTAGGAAACACTATTTCACCAGGAGGGTGGTGAAGCACTGGAATGGGTTCCCTAGGCAGGTGGTGGAATCTCCTTCCTGAGGGTTTTGAAGGCCCAGCTTGAAGAAGCCCTGGCTTGGATGATTTAGTTGGGGATTGGTCCTGCTTTGAGCAGGGGTTGACCTCCTGAGGTCTCTTCCAACCCTAATATTCTATGATTCTATGATGTTGCCCAAATATTTAACAGTCCAGACAGGTGAACATTGAGTCGCTTGTAATTTGGAGCTGGAGGCTGTTAGATGCTAATGCCTGGGATTTCATTTTATCTGGGTTAATAGCCGGACCAATGCATGCAGCTTCTTGCCTGACCAGCTTGCCATTGGCTGCAGTGATTCACTGAACTGGGCCAACAGGACAATGTCATTGGCGTATTCAGGATCTCAAAGCAGAATGGTGTTCAGCTCAACACTACTGACAGCTGCCTCCTCAAATGCATCCATCAGCCCAACAGTGCTGGTATAGACGTGTCCACCTAGGGGCTCCTTACACCTTCCTCTGAAGCAGTGATAGTGGTTCAAGTCAAAGAGGTCTAATACATATAATGTACCCTGGTCTTCATCAGCAGATCTCAAAATGCTTCGTAAAGGAGGTCAATGTTATTATACCCATTTTATTGATGGGGAGACCAATGCAGAGGGTTACTCTGCAACAGAGCCAGGATTGGAACCCAGATCTCCTGACCCCCAGTCCAACTCTGCTGCCACCAGACCCCACTTTCATGCTTCCAACATAACCTGCAGGGTGATTTTTTAAAACAATATACAATTGGCCTCAGAATTATTACTTGCCAAATATCTCCTGACTAGGGCCTTACCAAATTCACGGTCTGTTCTGGTCAATTTCAAGGTCAGAGGATTTTTAAAAAGTGTAAATTTCAGATATTTCAGATATTTAAATCTCAGATTTCATGGCGTGGAAACCATGGGGGCCCAGACCCAAAAAGGGGACTGTGGGGGATTGCAAGGCTATTGTACGGGCGTCGTGATATTGCCACCTTTACCTCCGCACTGCTGCTGGAGGGGGCACTGCCTGCACAGCTGGGTGGCCGGAGAGTGGCGGCTGCTGGCTGGGAGCCCAACTTCAGAGTTTATTGCCGCCAGCAGCAGTGCAGAAGTGAGGGTGACATGCTATGGGTGGGGTCATAACTTTTTGCGCGGGGGGGGGGGGGAACAGGGCAGGCCTTATGGGGGGGTGATCACCCAGGATGCTGTGGTCTGGGGGGTGCCATGGTCACCCCCCCACACACACACACAAAGCCACCCCAAGGCCTCATTAAGCCCCTTTAACCCAAGCACTCGGCCTGGAGCCAGGGAGAGGCAGGGCTCAGGGCACCCCATCTGAGGACTCACTCCCACCTCCAGAACCTCCCCTGGCTGGAGGAAGCTGGTGGTGGTGGTGGAGAAGTAAGGGTGGCAATCCTGCAACGCCTCTGCAATAGCCAGATGTCATGGTCCGTGACGTGTTTTTCATGGCCGTGAATATGGTAGGGTCCTACTCATGACCATCCTTGGGACCGTGTAATCGCTGACCTAGTGGATTTTTTGCTAATATGAGCGAGAGTATGTAGAGTTATCAGCAAAATGCTGAGCTGCTGTCTCCAAGGAGTCACTACGAGGCAACGGCCGCTCTTGGATTACAAGTGGAAGGAAGGGATTCTGGCTACTTCCCCCTGCATGGCTGGACCTCCTCCCCCACTCAAACTGCCCCTCAGCAGAGCACCTTGGCATTGGTTCCACCTGTGGGACAGGCTCTGGCTTCTTTCAGCTGGACAAGCAGTGCTTAGAGATGTTTCAGAGTAACAGTCGTGTTAGTCTGTATTCGCAAAAAGTGCTTAGAGAGTGAACACTGCCCCTAACCTCTGAACTAGCGGGTGTGGATGAGCCCCTGGCAGGGTTACAGCTGGTGTAGTGAGCTCTACTGCCCTGCAGTCACTGACACATGTTCCCACAAACCCTGAGAAGTCTACAGGAGATTATCTGATCCAGCAGACCCTGGGGTGTCCATGTTGGGGTCGAATGTCCTCTTAGTTCTTCAAGTGTTCATTTGCCCTTGTGGGATCAAGATGCCCATGCCACAAGCTTCCAGTTGGAAGAGTGAGTGTGACTCCTGTTAATGGTGAGAAACTGATATTGTTCTGGCCATGAAGCCTTCTGCTAACCCCACCTGCCATCCTGTCTAGTGTGTCCAGGAATAGTACAGGACCCCATCAGGTGAGGTGCTCGCAGAGGCTGCTCTAGGTACATGCAGTGTAGGCAGATGTCTACGGTGGCAGACTTCTGAGCAGCTGCCTACAGTGGCAAATTTAGCCTGGCTGCCCCCCAGTCATACAAGACCACAATGCCACGCACTGGAATTTGGCACTGCTGCCCTTTCCTTCACGACGTAGGAGTGACTGGCCAAATCTGCTACCCTTGGCCTCTGAGGAGGGGGATGGAACACTGAAGTTTTGCCTAGGGTGGCAGATTGTCTTCAGCAGCCTCTGGGAGAGAAGTGCTGATTTCAACATGCTCTGATAAAAGTCAATGGGAGTTGAGCAATCCCAGAGCCTGGGAGTCTAAGGACCAGAAACTGCTACCACAGGGACTCTATGAATCTGCACTGATCTGGAGAGGAAATGGTTGGGCCACGGTCCCTCACCAGGCAACTGTGAGAATGGGAAGTGTGACCAGAGGCATCCGTTCCCCCCGGAAAGGCATGATGATGGCTCCTATCAATATAAACTGCACCAACCGCAAGAAGCCGAACAGAGACATCCGCAGCCATGCAACCGGACAGCTCCTATCACAAATGGGAGGAAGAGCAGGTGGAATTGACAGTGCAGGGAGCGAGCCGCTCACCTGAGAGAGGTGGCAAAGGTGAGCTGGCCTGAGGAAGGGTGGTCTTGTGATTAAGGAGCTGCCCTGGGAGTCAGGAGGCCTGTGTCCTATTCCTGGCTTTCCGAATTTGTGGTTGGCCGGTGCCCAAAATCAGGAGAGTTTCTCTCTCTCTCCCAATTAGTGTCTTGGTTAAGTCTGGATATTCCCATCTTCCACATAAACTCCTTTCTTATCATGGGGCAAACTCATCCCTGGGTCACTCCAGTGCCTTCAGAGTTGCTATTCCAGGGACGAAACTGGTCCTGGGAGCCTGACCATATCTTCCCGCTTGAGCCCGAGCGGATTCTCATGTTCCCTTTAAGGCAAGAGCTTCTCAATCTGGGGGTCACACTCACCCTGTCCTTCCCAGATTGCCAAAAGGGAGAGGGATTCCCAACATGGAAAATGGAACACAGGGGACTTAGAAGTCCTTCAAGGTATTTACCCTGTGGTAAATCCCTCCATGCCCTTTGTCCAGTCATCTTCTCTTTAAGGGAAGCATGTTCAGTGCCTGGAGTCTCTCCCCAAAGGGAACATTAGGAGGGGTTAATCCCACATTGAGAGATCTAACCAGTGTTGCTCCCCACAGCTCTTTGCCTCTCCAACTCCGCCCAAGGGAAGGCCATTGCGATCCTGTGTGTCCTGCTGGCAATTTGCATTACAGTATCTACAGCTCTCATTTGGGTGAAGCTTGGGAAATGTAAGTCTCCTGTTCGTTTCTACCTCAGCCTCAGATCTAACCTGCCAAGAATGAGGCTGCTCTGACGAGTTTTTGGTGGATTTTAGCAGTGGGGCACAAAATTGGGCTGAGAATGGAGGCTCAGCTGTGACCTTCATTGTGGAGCAGATACCATTGCTAGGTAACTTTCCCTCACCTCTGAGTTAAGGGGACTGGATTTTCAAAGGGGTGGGATTTGTCCTTAGCATAACTCCTGCTAGCTTTCCATGGGACTTGTGCTCGCAAATCTCTGAAAAAATCTCACCCAAAATCAACAACTGGGCCATGTTTGTGGTGCTAGTTTGAAGGTTGTGAAATATTTATATCAAAATGTTCTTTTTGCAACAGCGTGAGGGAGATGAATGTCGGAGAGGGAATGTCTGGGGGTGAGAACAATGCAACAGGAGCATGGCACCGTGCGATGCCACAGTTGCCTCTTCCACATTAACACAAGGAGAGCTTGGGCCCGACAAACACCTTCCTTTCCTTTTTAACTTTGCAACCAGCTAACCACACACGAGCCGAGGCAGGCTCCTTGTGGCAGCAGGCAGCTTTCTGCTCCGCACCGCAGTCAGACCCCTGCATTGCTCTCCGAAGGCTGAGCCTTTTCATTCTCAGCTTTGCTATGCCCCTTGGAGCTGTCCAACCAATCCCGTGCTTGCGTAGAGTAGTAGCAACTGCACTGTGTATCTTGGGGCCACTGGCAGCTCCATGTAACATAGAGCAGCCCCAACACAGCTCTACATTGTACCCAGGACCGAGCTGGTGTCCAGAATAATCTATCCCTGTGTTGAGCACAGTGCGCCTGTTGCGGAAGATCACAGCTAGCATGAGGTAATGGATGCCAGAAGTCTTGGGTGGTAACTGGGGGGAAAGTGCTTTTTACAGAAACACAGGTGTCCTCAAAGATATGGTTTTCCCCTGCTGATAAATTTTACTCTGCTATCAAAAGTCTCATGTCTACAGTGTCCCAGGGTCTTGCCGAAGCCCAGCTGGATCGAGATACAATCAGAAGAGATGCCAAGAGAAATCTGTCACATCACCAGGACTATCTAGGTGAGAGGATAAAGGAAATGCTTCTATTTCTTGTAAGACTTGGTGGATCATTTTTGGTCCATACACCTCAAGGGAGCGGAGAGTTGGGCCCACGGGGTCCGTTGCACTGCTGGTGGAAGTTGATATAGGTCCTTGGACTTAGATGGAGCTGAGCAGACATATATCAGTTGGGGATCTGACCACACCTCAGACAGGACTGTAGATTATTGTGGGGAGAGGGACAACCACAGGAGGTGGAAGCAGCTCTTCGAAGCTGTTGGACATTGTCATGTTCCTAGGATCACTGATTGTCCAATGAAATTTTGTTCTGATGAGGTCACATTTCTACCAGTGTCTCATTGGCTGAGAGTGTTATCCTGCTGGGGAAGTCTTGGCGTAGATGGAATGGTCTCTCCCGGAGCAGGCATGTGCCTGGGGCTCCCATAAACAGCCACTGCTTGGGTGAGTGGGGAAAGAGACCTGTGTCCTCCAGGACAGACCCCAGCTCAAATGAAGTAAGGAAGTAGTAATCTGGACAGGGGGAGAAGTGTGGTGGTGGTTCTCCAATCATCCAGCGGATGGTCCCTGCCAACCCACCTAGGGCTGGGACCATTGTACAGGGGCAGGGCCAATGGGAACCACCAGGCTTGGTGTGCCTGGTGCCCCTGGATTGCCTCAATGTAGTCCTGGGTCTGACCTGTTCTTTCCAACACAGTCCCCCTGCACGGGTCATTGACTGGATCTCTCTGAATAAACGCTGTTGTTAATTTCCTAATTTTCCTCTGGGACTCTAAACATTGTAACAAACCTGCACCCACCTGGGCAGCAGGGGTGTCACTGTGCAGCACGTCATGGGCACTGAGAACATCACAGTAACAGAGGGTTAGTACTCAGACCCTGCTGCTCCCAAAGGGGGTCTGAGCCCCAGCTGAGTAGACGTTGGCTGTTGTTCTGGCTCAGGCCTGGGTTGGAACTCAGGAGATCTGGCTTCAGTTCTCAGGTTTGATGCTGACTTGCTGTGTGACCTTGAAACAGTCACTTCATTTCTCCGTGCCTCAGTTTCACTATCTGTGAAATGGGTAACATTTCCTGTCTAATTGTATTATATGCTCTCCAGCTCAGGGTAAGGGAGTGTCTCTCATTTCGTCACTGTGCAGTACCCAGAGCAACGGGGTCTCTGTGTCAGTTGGGCTCTGTACAGCACCTGGAACAAGGGGGCCTCAATCACAGCTGGGGCTTCTAAGCAATAATAATGAAATAATAATAAGTGAAACCTATTTACAACCTTACCAATTGCTGCCTGTAATGGGGGGACACTCGTCTCTTGAGTATCTCCAGCTGCTGCATCTGGTACTGAAGGACTTTCTCCTGCTCCTGGCGCCCCCTGTAGGTTGTCACCTTCAGTGTCTCAGCCCTCTGGCCAAGTCACACAGTCAAAAATGGATGAGCACCTTCTGAAGCAGCAAAGAATTCAATAAAGTGTCACCCTCACTAATGGCTTCCGTCCCATCTCTGGGCCCTTTGAATTCCATTCTTCTGAACAAGCCTTGTCCCCTTCCTGGGGCTTAGTCCACTTTGCTAGTGCTGGTGGGGACACCAGGCCTGCCCACTACTCTAGGTCCCAACCCAGGGACCCTATAAACAGCCATTACGTATGGCCTCCTTTAATTGGTTGCTGCTATATTCCCTGGGCCTCTTCCCACCTGGTCTTTTCACCTCTGTCTGTTAAGTTAGGGCTAGAGCGCTCAGCTCCTAGGTTTGGCAAATGCAGCCTGTTGAGCTCCTTTGGCTAGAACACAGTCCTGTTCCTCACCACTCTGGCCCCAGCTAGGGACTGACCTGCAGTCAGCCCCTGCAGCTCTTTTTATCTGAGCCTGCTGGGCTCTGACTGGCTGCTTCTGTGCTGCCTTTCCAGGCAGTCCTGCAGACACACCTTCGTTGCTCCTTCCTGGGACCGGGGTGTAGTTGGACCTTAGGGCCTCCAGCAGGGGGCCATAAAGTGCCAGGTACACCCTGTCACATTGCCACTGAGGCATAATTTTCACACTGCTCTGGATGCATAGCCATGATCCGGTCCTCCCCATGGGGCAGGCATGTGGGTGGGGCAGCGTGAGGGGCTGAGTTGTTGGTGTTTAAAATTGAAACGAACCATGCTTTCATCTTCCTTTTAGAGTTGGAGATGACCAAACAATTCAGTGCATTTACCAAACAACTGGCTAACGGTATGTTCTGCTGGTGTTTCTCAAGAGATCACGGCATAACCGATGAGTATCTCCAACGCCGATGTTCAAAATCATGAGTCAGGCCCATGAGATTGGCTTAAAAATCATGAGCTTTTTAAAAATATGATAAATCTTGGGCTCGTGTTATTCATCTCCTTGTTTCTGAGAAGTTAGGGTCTTGGTCAGCTCTCATTTTTAAGGTTTTCTGTGCAAACACGAGGGCCATAGACTTACCTTTTCTAAATGAAAGCTGAGATTCTTCCCTAGTGATATGTATCTAGGAGCTGCGGCTTGAAGAAGCTGATCAAATATTGTGAGACTTGTGAAATAATCATGGGAGTTGGCAACAGTGCATGGCCCAGTGCACTGATGTGGGCATAGGTGCCAACTCCATGGGTGCTCCAGGGCTGGAGTCTCTGGTCTCAAATTTTTCTTGTTTACCAGGCATGATCTAAACCACAGTCTTTGAATTCTATCAAAAGGCCTTTTTGTCTGGACTAATTCAGTCTTTCTGTTTCCCTTTTGCACCGTTCCCCATCAAAATTTGCTGTCACTGTGACATTTGAGGAATGTTCAGTCGCTTTTCACAGTTGAGCTCACAAGGAGGGTAAATTTGTAGACCCAGTTATCGCAATGGGTCTTGAGTGGTGTCTGGGAGGAAAGTGCACATTACAGCAGCACTGATGTCCCCAAAGATATGAGTTTTCCCCTGCTCATAAACTTTACTCTGCTATCAAGAGGTCTCGTGTCTACAGTGTTCCAGGGTCTTGCTGAAGACCAGCTGGATCGAGATATGGCCAGAAGAGATTCCAAGAGAAATCTGTCAGCTCTCCAGGACTATGTGGGTGAGAGGATAAAGGAAACATTTCTCTCCCTTTGATCTGGCACATCTTTTGTGGTTCTTATGCCTTAAGGGAGAGGAAAGTCAGTCCCACGGGGTCAGACTCTTGGCGGGTGGAAATCACTTCAGTGGAGCTTAACCAATGTACATTAGCTGTGGATGTGACCCACAGCTCATATAGGACCATAGGTCGTTGTGGGGAGTGGGACAATCACAGGAGGTATAAGCAGCTCTTTGGGGCTGGTCTACTTTAAAAGTTAACAATCTGCATAACTACGTCTCTAAGGGGTGTGATTTTTTACACCGCTGACAGATGTAGCTATGCTGACCTAACCCGTGCTGTAGACAGTGCAAGGTTGATGGAAGAATTCTTCCATCAACCTAGCTACTGGCTCTGGGAAAATGGATTAACATAGTCACAGGAGAACCCCTCCTGTCGTAGTGAGTGTCTACACTGAAGCACAGCTGCTGTAGCATTTTAGGTGTAGACATACTCTTGGAAGTTGTTGCACAACAACTACCCTGATCTTAGGATCACTGAATCTCCAATGAGATTTTGTTCTGGTGAGGTCATGCCTCTACTTTGAGTCTGAGAGTGTTACCCTTGGGGAAGCCATAGGCATGAGTGGAATTGGTCTGTACCAGGAGTAGGAACATCCCTGGGGCCCCATACAGACAATTACTGCTTGGGTGAGTGGGAATTGAGACCCGTCTCCTCCAGGACACTCCCCAGACCATCTGAAGAAAGGAAGCAGAAATATGGGCAGGTGGAGGCCTCAGCCTGCCCAGAAGAGTAGAATATCAGGGTTGGAAGGGACCTCAGGAGGTCATCTAGTCCAACCCCTTGCTCAAAGCAGGACCGATCCCTGACTAAATCATCCCAGCCAGGGCTTTGACAAACCTGACCTTAAAAACTTCTAGGGAAGGAGATTCCACCACCTCCCTAGGCAACACACTCCAGTGTTTCACTAGCACCCTCTTAGTGAAAAGGTTTTGCCTAATATCCAACCTAAATCTCCCCCACTGCAACTTGAGACCATTACTCCTTGTTCTGTCATCTGCTACCACTGAGAACAGTCTAGAGCCATCCTCTTTGGAACCATCTCTCAGGTAGTTGAAAGCAGCTATCAAATCCCCCCTCATTCTTCTCTTCTGAAGACTAAACATCCCCAGTTCCCTCAGCCTCTCCTCATAAGTCATGTGTTCCAGTCCTCTAATCATTTTTGTTGCCCTCCGCTGGACTCTTTCCAATTTTTCCACATCCTTCTTGTAGTGTGGGGCCCAAAACTGGACACAGTACTCCAGATGAGGCCTCACCAATGTCAAATAGAGGGGAATGATCACGTCCCTCGATCTGCTGGCAATGCCCCTACTTCTACATCCCAAAATGCCATTGGCCTTCTTGGCAACAAGGGCACACTGTTGACTCATATCCAACTTCTCGTCCACTGTCACCCCTAGGTCCTTTTCTGCAGAACTGCTGCCAAGCCATTTGGTCCCTAGTCTGTAGCGGTGCATGGGATTCTTCTGTCCTAAGTGCAGGACTCTGCACTTGTCCTTATTGAACCTCATCAGATTTCTTTTGGCCCAATCCTCCAATTTGTCTAGGTCCCTCTGTATCCTATCTCTACCCTCCAGCGTATCTACCACTCCTCCCAGTTTAGTGTCATCTGCAAACTTGCTGAGGGTGCAATCCACACCATCCTGCAGATCATTTATGAAGATATTGAATAAAACCGGCCCCAGGACCAACCCCTGGGGCACTCCACTTGATACTGGCTGCCAACTAGACATGGAGCCATTGATCACTACCCATTGAGCCCGACAATCTAGCCAGCTTTCTATCCACCTTAGAGTCCATTCATCCAGCCCATACTTCTTTAACTTGTTGGCAAGAATACTGTGGGAGACCGTGTCAAAAGCTTTGCTAAAGTGAAGGAACAACACGTCCACTGCTTTCCCTTCATCCACAGAGCCAGTTATCTCGTCATAGAAGGCAATTAGATTAGTCAGGCATGACTTGCCCTTGGTGAATCCATGCTGACTGTTCCTGATCACTTTCCTCTCTTCTAAGTGCTTCAGAATTGATTCTTTGAGGACCTGCTCCATGATTTTTCCAGGGACTGAGGTGAGGCTGACTGGCCTGTAGTTCCCAGGATCCTCCTTCTTCCCTTTTTTAAAGATGGGCACTACATTAGCCCTTTTCCAGTCATCTGGGACCTCCCCCGATCGCCATGAGTTTTCAAAGATAATGGCCAATGGCTCTGCAATCACATCCGCCAACTCCTTTAGCACCCTCGGATGCAACGCAGAGTGTGGTAGTGTGTCCTCAAAAACCCAGCAAATAGCCCTGCAAACCCACCTACGATTAGGATCATTGCACAGGGGCAGGGCCAATGGGAACCCTCATGCTGGGGTGTGCCTGATGCCCCTGGATTGCCTTAATGCAGTCCTGAGTCTGATCTGTTTTCTCCACCACAGTTCCCCTGTGTGGGTCATTGACTGGATCTCTCTTAATAAACACTGGTCTTAATTTGCTAATTCTCCCCGGGACTCTAAATGCTGTAATGAGCCTGCATCCACCTGGACTGCAGGGATGTCACTGTGCAGCACGTCATGAGCACTGAGAACGTCACAGTAACAGTGGGTTAGTACTCAGACCCTGCTGCTCCCAAAGGGGGTCTGAGCTCCAGCTGAGTAGAGGTTGGCTGCTGTTCTGGCTCAGGCATGGGCTGGAATTCACAAGATCTGGCTTCAGTTCCCAGTTTTGCCGCTGACGCCCTGTGTGACCTTGAAACAGTCACTTCATTTCTCTGTGCCTCAGTTTCACTCTCTGTGAAATGGATAACATTTCTTATCTATTTGCAACTGTCTCTCGCTCTGTGTCTATGCAGTGCCCAGAGCAATGGTACCCAATATCAGTTCATGTTTGTGCAGCACCTGGCACAAAGGGGCCCTAATCTCAGTTGGGGCCTCTAGGCAGCACTGTAATATAAATCATTAATAGCTATAAGTGAAACCCATTTACATCCTTGCCAACGACTGCCCTTGCTGCATAAATTTCACACACTCCTGGATGAATGGTCCTTATCCAGCGTTCCTCAGGGGTGGAGCGTGTGGGTGGGGCAGCATGAGGTCCTGTGTTGTTATTTAAAAAGGAAACTCCCCATTCTCTCATCTTCCTTTTAGAGTTGAAGATGTCCAAAGAATTCAGCGTGTTTAACAGTGGACTTCTTAATGGTATGTTCTGCGGATGCCTCTCGCGAGGTTGGGCATAAACAGCTCCCTTGTGCTGCCAACCCCAGCATTCAAAAATCTTGAGTCAAGCCCATGAGACTGGCTTAAAACTCACGAGATTTTAAAAAATACAATAAATGTTGGGCTTGATTTATTGTGTTCTGGTTTCTGAGCCTCTAGGGTCATGCTTGGGTCACGTTATTAAGCTGTTCTCCGCTACCGTGAGGGGTAGAAATTAATTTTTTTAAATGAAAGCTGAGACTCTCTCCTAACTGCATAAATCGAGGACTGGGGGCTTGAAGAAACATATCAAATGTCAGAAGACGTGCAATAAAATCGTGGGGGCTCCACATGGGTGGAGTCTCTTCCTTCGACGCACCAATGTACAAAAGTTCTTTTCTGCCCCTTGTTGTTTGCAGTGTCCAAGGAGCTGGCTGGGGTCAGGCTGGCAATAGAGGAGGTCCAAGCTGATTATGCGAAAGACCCATTACATCTCCAGGACGCCATAGGTGAGAAACATCCTTTTCCTTCCAACGCCTGATCACTGCTACTTCCTTGTAGAGGGACTCCTGCGTCTGCTCTTCCCGTGTGGAGGGCAAGCTGAAATGGAAGGAGAGAAGGAGGATCAGAAAGGGGAAGTGTGAGGATGGAGCAGGGAGCCCTACATGGATAATCCCATTTTAGTTTGGGATCAGCTGCATCCTGTTCCCTTGGGCTTTCCCGGGTTTTATCCTGAGCCCAGTTCATGCTGCAGCAGAAGTTTGGATCTCAGACCCTGATCCAGCAAAGGCACTATGCACGTGTAACCCACGGGTGAGCCCGCGTGACAGGTCCCGCTCTGGGCTGATTTGGGGAGATGGATGGGTAGCTTTATCTCTGGAGGGCCCCAGCTCAATCCCCAAATTGTTACCCATGATAGCAGCTGTCAAACAACTCTACACTCCTGATTACTGTGAGGGATGATACATGCTCAGAGCAATGGTTTTCGACCTGTGGTCCACCGACGCATGGGGGTCCACAGACTATATCTAAGATTTCCAAAGGGGTCCTCACCACCGTTCTAAGGCTCAGGGGTCCGCAAATGAAAAAAGGTTGAAAATCACTGGCTTTATGTTTAAGTGCTTTGCTGCATTGTGGTCTCAGTACCCTGTAGATATGTGGAAGTGCAGGGCTGGCAGGGACTTGGAGGGGGCGGAGGGGGCCTCTGGTTCACTCAGTGCTGCTGAGAGCTCAAAGCTCCTATGGCCTGCAGGAGAAATTCGGGAATGCTCAGCCCTTCTGGTATCAGGCCCATCCCATGCAAACATGAGCCGGATTCTGATCTTGGTAAGATGGGGTCACTGCCGTGACTATAGATTTAGACCTCCATAGAAGAGCCCCGTGATTCTGAGGGGGAGTGTGGGCTACCTGATTGCCAGCTAAATATTCCCTCACTGAATCCAACAGGTTTCAGAGTAACAGCCGTGTTAGTCTGTATTCGCAAAAAGAAAAGGAGTACTTGTAGCACCTTAGAGACTGCTTGAAGGAAAATCAATGAGCCCAGGATAGCAGAGGTGCTTAGCTAATACAATGGTGGCCTCTAGTGTCGGAGTGTAGCTAGGTCGAAGGCTGTGAATGGGGACAGATAATGTGTTTGCAGATGGATGGACACATAGATAGAAATTTCCAGCTGCTGTGCAGGAAGGTCTGAGCCAGCCCAGAAATATCAACCTGTTGATTCCGGTGGCATTTTTCTACCCCCTGCCTGTTCCGACAGAGATAAGGAACCTAACGCACAGTTTGTCGAAGGAGCTGGCTGAGGCAAGAAGGGACCATGACAGACTCCAGGAGGTCTTGAGCAGGGTGCAGGAGGAGTTACGGAACATCACGGGTAAGGGGGCACCAGACAGGGCTTGAAACCAGTGACAGCGTTAACCGCAAATGCCCAGAGTCAGTGAAAGTCAACAGGGAACAGCGGATTCGACTTTCATGTTCCCAAAAGGCCTATGGCCTGCGCAGCTCCCTGTTCACTGAAACCGACCACATCTCCCCAGTTGGGAGTCCCCAGAGGCTGTAGAGGCAGCACAGATGTCTCCCATGCCACCCTCCTGCCTGGCCCTGATTCTCTCATTGGTTCTACGCCTTGGGCACCAGAGTTGGTGTAGAACCGGCCAGAGACTCAGGGAGCCATAACCCATTCCCTGATACCAGCCCTCCACCCAGTGGAAACAGACACAGCTGATAATCTTGCCCCTAGTTGGCTAAATACATAATGGAGCCTAACATGGGATGGATACAATACTGTATGGCAGAAGCCACCAGATGGTGCTGTTGTACATCAGCTTGCAAGTTCTCTTTCCAAACATGTCAGCAGTATTCAGTCTTCGAAGACATGCTATGTTGTTGTTTGCAGGCTGTGATATTTTGTGGGGGGAGCTGTTGCAACTAGCAAGGGAGTTTGCTCCCTGCCTGCCACTCTCTAACTAGGGTCAATTCTTGGGGCAGAGTTGTATCTAGGAAACTGGACATCAGTGTCTGGGCAGAGATCACAGATTAGCCTTCATTTTGTTTATGGGCACCTCTTTCCCAGGACTTGTGCACAGAGCAAAAATCAACAAGTTAAACTAGGAAAATATTAACTCACTGATTCATTTTTCATTGGGAAACCAACGTACCACGCCCTGCCACCTGCTACCACATGTCAGAGCGGTGACAAGGCCTGTAACTTTTAAAACCACTCCACAGAGGATGAATGTCGAAGTATGAATATTTGCAACAAACTATATGGCAAGCTTTTCAAGAGCGGGCGGGGAAATTTCATGGTGAAATTCATGAATAAGTCTAAGTACTGAATAAATTCAAGAATCTCTTTAACTGCTTGTAAGCAGCTGGTGGAAGGAAAAAGAATCCAATTTCAGGGAATACGCAAATTCAGTGCAAATTATTTTCTGGAACCCAGTGAGAATGTCAGAAGTAAATAAAAAGTATGGGGACACAGCTGAGTTTTTACACTGCTGTTGGACTGCATTTTGACTCTCTAATGCAGGCTTGTCCCATCATTTGACTTCTCGCAGAATTCATCTGCACAACATGTCCACCTGGCTGGCAGCATTTTGAGAAAAATTGCTACTTCTTTTCAACATTGGCTAAATCCTGGTTGGATGCTAAGCAGTTCTGTACCAATGAAGGGTCTCATCTGGTTATTGTTAACACCAAACAGGAACAGGTAAGCCATCCACTCAGATTCCTATTTTGGATCATGCAGAATGGAGGGAATTAAGCACAAGGAGCCAGACTCTGTGCTGTTACCCCAGGGTGAATCTGGAGTTACTCTTGATTGACCCCAGCATAACTGAGATCAGAGTCTGGTCCAAGTTCTCCAGGAATTTAGCGGA
This sequence comes from Caretta caretta, assembly GCF_965140235.1. NCBI lineage: Eukaryota > Metazoa > Chordata > Testudines > Cheloniidae > Caretta > Caretta caretta. The sequence continues at coordinate 19,502,638 of NC_134225.1, forward strand.
ATTCCTCTTTAGGAATCTTTGGATGTAGCTTGCTGTTCAAGACGGATTGAGGGAACCTGGATACTTAGAGTCATTTGAAAAATGTCGAGTGAGCTTTGTGAACAGAAATCTCAGTGTCAGATGTGGATGAATCAAAATTCGTGTGTGTGGGGTGGGGGGCAGTTCTAATCCCCTGTGAATCCAAATCACAGAGTCCCATGGGGACCTAAAAATAACATTTGATCACTACCGACCTGGGCAGAATTTCAGCTGCTGACCCAGAGGTAAAATGCTTTAAGGAATTAAGCACAAGGAACCAGACTCTGTGCTGTTACCCCAGGGTGAATCTGGAGTTACTCTTGATTGACCCCCAGCATAACTGAGATCAGAGTCTGGTCCAAGTTCTCCAGGAATTTAGAGGAATTCCTCTTTAGGAATCTTTGGATGTAGCTTGCTGTCAAGAGGGATTGAGGGAACCTGGATACTTAGAGTCATTTGAAAAATGTCGAGTGAGCTTTGTGAACAGAAATCTCAGTGTCAGATGTGGATGAATCAAAATTCGTGTGTGTGGGGTGGGGGGCAGTTCTAATCCCCTGTGAATCCAAATCACAGAGTCCCATGGGGACCTAAAAATAACATTTGATCACTACCGACCTGGGCAGAATTTCAGCTGCTGACCCAGAGGTAAAATGCTTTAAGGAATTAAGCACAAGGAACCAGACTCTGTGCTGTTACCCCAGGGTGAATCTGGAGTTACTCTTGATTGACCCCCAGCATAACTGAGATCAGAGTCTGGTCCAAGTTCTCCAGGAATTTAGAGGAATTCCTCTTTAGGAATCTTTGGATATAGCTTGCTGTCAAGAGGGATTGAGGGAACCTGGATACTTAGAGTCATTTGAAAAATGTCGAGTGAGCTTTGTGAACAGAAATCTCAGTGTCAGATGTGGATGAATCAAAATTCATGTTTGTGGGGTGGGGGGCAGTTCTAATCCCCTGTGAATCCAAATCACAGAGTCCCATGGGGACCTAAAAATAACATTTGATCACTACCGACCTGCACAGAATTTCAGCTGCTGACCCAGAGGTAAAATGCTTTTCACAGCTGCTCACTACCACACTAGGGAAGGCCTTTTGATATCCGGGGGAAGACCCCACTCCAGATTCCTCATCAGGACTCTGCAGAAGGAATCCTGCCCTGAGGGAGAATCCACCTTAAGGTTTACATTGAGACCAGTGCCTGCTGGGAACAGGACCTTGAGAGACTAGTTGGTGCTGGGAGGATGCACATGTAGTGCAGAGGTGGTCAAGGTGCTGGTGTGAATCTGGAGTCACCAGAACCAAAATCTGACTCCCGAGCAGTACAGTTCATAGTGTGTGTATTTCGCTGTCTCATCTTCAGGCATGGACTTAAGGCTCCCCCAGTAACCAGGGTGCAGAATGGGACTTAACAGGGACGGTAAGATGATTCCTTGGTACCCCTGCATGGAGGAGACCTAAGACCATGGAATTCACAGGCCCCAAAGGCAGACCCTCAGCAGCTGTAGAAGGATTGAAAATGACCTGCAGTTGTCAGGGTACAGCAGTGTAATATTCAGCCTTATTATCACTGATCTGTATTGTGGTAGCACCTAGAAGTACCAATCAGAGCCCTGTTGTGCTAGGTGCTGTACGCATGTCACAAAAAGACAGCCCTGCCCCAAACAGGCCACTGTTCACCTCCCATTCTGCAGGGGAGATTTGCAGGGCAAAGGGCAGGGATGAGGCATTTGAAGTACAGCGGGTCAGAAAATGAGCTTTTTTTCCCCTGTGGAAAATTTCATTTTGGGGGGGCAAATATTTATATACCGCAAATTTTCGACGGAAAACGGAAACATTTCACTTTGGACATGCTGCTGCAGTGCCTCATGGGAGCTGTAGTTTCGATGCCTCAGACCCCCATTCTTTAGCGGTCAGGCTACCCAGCCCGTCTACAACTCCCATGATGCACAACGGTCACTCCTCTTGGAGAGGGGAAGCAATGCATCCATGGGAAATGCCTGGTGCATCCTGAGAAATCCAGGGTGGCCAGCCCTAATGTAAAGAGTTGGAAAAACGGAGAGGGGTGAGAATCTACAGCTACAGACTCTGCTGGCCACAAACACAGGCCCCATGGAACCCCCTCCCCTCCCCTCTCACCTTCTGCTTGGGATCATGATTGTCTTCTTCCCGTTTTCCCACATAGATATTTTTGTCAAACCACATCGTTGAGCCCGAAGTGTACTGGCTGGGCCTCAGCGACTCAGCGAAGGAAGGGGAGTGGCGCTGGATGGATGGCAGCCTCTTGTCTATCAGGCAAGTCCCTCTTTGTTCAGCCTCTTTGGAGCGAGAACTGTCCCTGACAATCAGCTGTTTCTGCATTATCTGCTCTCTCCCTAAAGAGCCAGACGGAGCACTGATACCAATGCAATTGATATTCGGGGGGTCTCTGGTCCCCTTTAGTGGCTCAACCAGGGAAAGAAGGTTATGAGTCTGCTTTCTGTTTCTGCGGAGCAGAAAGCTGCTTTACCATGGGGCATTCCGAATGTCATGCTAAGGAAAGGTGCTGGGGAGAACAGCAACATGGCCCAGTGGACAGGGCAGTGGACATGTAGGCAGCGCTTCTGGGTTCTAGTCCCAGCCCCAGCAGTGTGTTCTGCTGGCAGACTGTGAGGCACATCGCTTCCTGCTCTTTGCCTCAGTTTCCTCACCCGTAAAATGCACCGGACACTGATGTCCTCCAAGCTGAGAACAGCTATGGCTTGAGGAGTGGCTGGGACAGCTTCCCACTATTCAGTGGCTAGCACCAACCTGCCATGGCTCTGACCTCCAGGCACCACCTCAAGGAGTGAGTAGGCAGATCAGTCCATGCCCACCTTGACTCTCTGTGCTAAAACTATCAGACCAGTCAGTGCCCACTGGTGTCGGTGACGGGGAGACCTGTCCCCTAGGAACTGGCTCATTTCACACCACCCACATGGAGGAGGTTTTCAAATCAGAGACCTCTAATTCCATGGGGCTTCTGTTTCCTTCTCAGGTTCTGGGGGGCCGGGGAACCCAACAATGTTGGGCAGTATGGGGAGGACTGTGGCAGCATACGCTTCGATGGGAAGTGGAACGATGCCAGATGCTCTGCGACTGAGAGCTGGATCTGTGAACAGCAGTGCTAGCTGAGTCCCTGAATCCACAGCAGGGAGGGGAGGTGTCACAAAGCCTGCCCCATGTGGGACTGCTCCGGACCTATTCTCTCTAAATCAGTGATTCTCAGACTTCCACTCATGAGCTGCAAGAGGGTCTTTCATGGGTCTCCTACAGCTCTTTGCAGCACATGCTATTAAAACACTGTGATTTAATTATTAATCGATCTGTGTTATTAACCAATCTGGATTCTTTTACTATGTTATTAACTCATTCAGTTATCAACTTGCACTAAGCTACTAACTTATTTGCTGTGAGAATAATATATGGAGAGATGTAAAACTAAATATTTCCCATCGTACTGTTTAAATATGAATAGTAATATAGTAAATGAAACAATGAATCCACCCTCCTGTGGCTCCTTTGCATAATGGCGATGGCTAATTTTGCTCCTGAGCCGCTGAGGTCTGAATATCACTGCTCAAAATGCTGGGCAGGTATTACAGCGAGTGGAGCTATGGGACAGGATCGTGGAAAGCAGAGGTGGAGAAGCTGACTGGCATTGGACCATCTGATCCATTTCCCTCCCACACTGGGGCCCAGGACCGGCTTGTTCCCCTCACGGCTCTAGCATGAAATGTGGCTCCTGCCCTTCCCACAAGAGGAAGCAATTCTCCAGCCTGGTAGATCTCATGGCCAGGCTGTTCTCCCTGACACCGGGCCAGAGTCTGATCTCGGGTGCACTGCTGTAAATGCACAGGTTGTACCGGCTTCAAGGGAGTCACCCTGAACGGACATCGATGTGAGTGAGATCGGAATCGGGGCCGTTCACCCTCAAACGTCCTTTTCTTAAATTCATCTCATTGCTCCTGACTCTGCCCCCGGGTGTCTCCACTGAGAGGAAGGATGATCTGATGCGTAAGGCACAGGACTGGGACCTGGGTTCAGTTCCAGCTCTGCCACTGACTCCTTCACCTGTCTGGGGGCTTCAGTTTCCTTCTCTTTAAAATGGAGATAACAACCCTTCCTGTTTCAGAGGAACAGCCGTGTTAGTCTGTATTCGCAAAAAGAAAAGGAGGACTTGTGGCACCTTAGAGACTAACCAATTTATTTGAGCATGAGCTTTCGTGAGCTACAGCTCACTTCATCAGATGTACCTTCCTGTGTCTGTCTTGTCTATTGAGCCTGTGAGCTCTGTGGGGCAGGGAGTGTCTCATTGTGTGTCAGGGGCACAATGGGGCTGTGAGCTCAGCTGCGGCCTCTAGCTGCTCCTATAAGTGCTCCCAGATCACCTATCTGCTTCTTCTGGGGGCTGTTCTGCCATTAGACGCACACACTCGGTTCCCATTGAAGGCAGTGGAGTTGCTTGTGTGTCTCCGAGGGCAGAGTTTGGTTCTTTGTTTTACACCCTTGAGATGTTTGTAGCTGGCATCTGGGGCTGAGGTCCCTGCTCCGTTGGCACAGCACGGCCGACTGCGGGATAAACATATTAATTCAACAACTGCTTGTTGGAGAGGTGATTTTCTAACTGGTGCCGGGACGCAGCCCAATCTGCTGTAAATCGGATTCAGCATCACTGCTTTAGAGTCCACAGGGCCAAATCCATAGCTGGTGTAAAATAACTGGCATTAAGAGGCCGCATCTCCAGCTGATGTAAATCAGCATTGCTCCTTGGAGTCAGTCAGCCATATCTCCAGCTGGTGCGTATTTACATAGTTCCATTGACTTCAAATAGCACTATGCCGATTTACAACCGCTGAAGATGTGGCCCACAAAAGTGGTCCTCTCTCTCTCTCTCTCACGCTCTCATTTTGCGTTCACCTCTTTGCATTACTTGCCCTTTATGCTCCTTCAGCAGCAGATTCAGTTTTATGCTCTTTGACATCTGAGGGGAGTTTCTGTTCTGGGCGTTTTCTTTTTTAAAAAACAGAGAGATTGTTACAAACATTTTGCCTGCGCATGCAAATTCACAGATCCCCTCTACTGGAGCATGGCAGCCTGTGTGGGTTTCTCTTTTAGTGGACGGTACATGAGTGGGTTTACCACATTTACCAGGGGCATATGGGTGAAAGTGTGAGACACCGTGTGAATCAGTGTGCGAATGTATGTGCATGCACACGTGAGTGTGTATGTGTGTCTGGTATGTTTGTATGTTGACACCAGCTGATCTGGCCGATTGAATTTAATGGACTTATTCGTGATTTACACCCGTATGTACAAGATCAGAATGAAGCCCCTTTTGTGTGTTATTCCTGCATGTCATGTTAAGGCGAGGAGCAGCAGAACGTTGGATTTCTGATAGTGCTAAGTAAAGATCTCCGGAGTAGATTCTGATCTTAGTTACACTGGTGTAAATCCAGAGTCACACCTTGGACCTCAGTGGAGTGACACCAGATTTACACCCGGGTAAGAGTGCAGAGCCTGGCCCTTTGGCTGAACTCTTCAGCGTATGTATGTTGTAGAGTTTAGGCCATGAGCCCCTGGGAGGAAGGATGGTGAAGATGGGAAAACATCTTTGCTCCATCCAGCATGAACATGTAATATGATTCAGCAAGTCAAGAGTTAAAGGATTACTTTAGGACCTCTATCTATAGCAGGTGAAAAGTCATTGCAAGCAACCCTTGTTTGGATGCCCTGGTCTCATGACGCCTGCAAGGCATCCCCAGGTGCTTCCAAGGTTTGGGTTACCTAGCTGCCTGGAAAACGGTCATTAGCTCAGGTTTGTCTGGATTGGGACTGGTTTCTTCCCACAAGAATTGCAGCTGCCCTGTCCTCCACCCCCACTTGTGACCTCCATCCCACAATTCAGTGCTTTGTGTTAAGAAATTCCCACAAGCCCCTTCTCCCAGGAACTACCAGACAGGTGAATCCCAGAATGCACTGAAACAACCATGGCTGCAAGGGGTGGATGGGCCTGGTGAGAAATACACACACATACACATACTGTAATGATCATAATAGGACCCTCACATCCGAGCTCACAGCTAGTATGGGGAGCCTCCTTCTTACCCTAACCCATGACGCCTTCCTGTGTGGGCAGGACAGGACCAGTTATAGGTGATGAGGATCACTGGGACTTAACAAATGTGATACATTATTAGCAGGTGCAGATACATCCTCTTCTAGCCCCTTCCTCACAGCACTGTGGTTTGCTGCATCAATGACCATCTTATTTATAAAACAAATAAATAGATGCTTAAAAATAAAAGTGTTGCCAGCCTATAACCTCCAGCCCTACAGCTGCTACTGGGCTACACGCTGCTCCGGCGATCTGACGGGATCGGTATCTCACAATGCACTAGGGGTGAAACAGACCTCACTGCAGAAGGCTAGCCCAAGGCTTAGGGCTTAAGGAGGATGTACATGGTGTCTCGGCGGGGGGAATGCTGTGTATGGATGCTCACTTTCCAACAGCCCAGCTCATAGCATAGGCACGCTTATTTGTAGCAGGGGCCTGCATTGGCACTGATCCCTGCTACAGGACTGAGGTATCGATTGAGTTGTAGGATAAAAATCTAGCCATTTATGCAAAGCAAGGAAGGACTGTGTGTTTTCTCCACGAACCACCCACAGCCAGGGCGTGGGGACATTGGTGCAGCTAGGACACACAGGTCTTCCTATGGACTCTAGGAGAAGCTGCAGTGGGGCTGGCTGCTGGTAGAGACAGGATATTGGCCTAAATGAACCACAGGTCCAATCCAGTATGGTGACTCCTATACTCTACAGTGTGGCTCTCAACCTTTCCAAACTACTGCACCCCTTCCAGGAGTTTGATCTGTCTTGCACCCCAACAAGTATCACCTCACTTAAAAACCACTTGCTTACAAAATCAGGCATAAAAAGACAAGTGTCCCAGCACACTATTACTGAAAAATGGCTGACTTTCTCATTTTCACCATATCATTATAAAATTAAATCAATTGGAATATAAATATGGTACTTACAGGTCAGTGGATGGTATATAGAGCAGTGTAAACAAGTCATTGACTGTATGAAATTTTAGTTTGTACTGACTTGGCTGGTGCTTTTAATGTATCCTGTTGTAAAACTAGGCAAATATCTAGATGAGCTGATGTACCCCTTGGAAGACCTGTGCGTACCACCAGGGATATGCATACCCCGACTGAGAACCACTGCTCTTCAAAGTGTGGGCAGTAGACCCATGCAGTTCACAGACCAGGTGGCCACCTCACCACCACTCAACCAGCCATCCCACGACTATGCACCCAGCGGAGGGGTTGTGGCATAGCTACCCTCCATGGCACGCAGCATGGTCTCCCCGCTTTCCTGGCTTCTGTGCACAACTGCTGCATTTCAGGCTATTTGCATAATCTTATTCATCCCACCCCAGCAGAGAGAGGAACTGAAAGTAAGGAAATAATACAACTGCTCTGAGCGAGGCACTGAGAGCAAGGGAGTGCCTCAAGCAGAACAGGGTCTGGGGTTGGGGTGGGGTCTGTTGCTTCAGCAGCAGCCCACCTAAGCCCCTGGTCCCCAGCAATAAGGAATGGCCCAGCAGGAGCTCTATGGGAACTGGCTGTGTCCTCCACCGTCACCAGGGAAGAGACTGGTGAGACAAACAGGTAAAGACAAAGTGGTTGGAAACAGGGCACCATCTGTATCCAGACTTAGAAGGGGCAGATGCGTGTTGTGTTGGGATTGTGTGAAGTGTGCAGCCATGTGCATTGTGGGGTATGTGCAAGGAACACGTACCTACATAGAATCATAGAATATCAGGGTTGGAAGGGATCTCTGGAGGCCATCTAGTTCAACCCCCTGCCCAGAGCAGGACCAATCCCAACTAAATCATCCCAGAAGTATGTGCTTTGTGTGTGTGTGTGCAGGGCTGTATGGGTACACACGTGCTGTTGTGTGTCTGTGTGTGTACATGGGTGTGTAGTACATCCATCTTTCCGTGTGCAGGGTTGGGTGTTCTGTGTGTGTAGGCAGGGGTGTGTGCCATTTGTATGGGAGGGGGATTGTATGTGTGTAAGTATGTGCAGATGTACATGCTGTATAGTGTGTGGTCATTTTGTGTGTGTAGCATAAAAGAATGCAGATATGTGTGCTCTTCGTGGTGTATGTCTGTTCAGAAGGGAGTGGGGTAAGATGGAATAAGGTCAGTCAACCATAAACACAATACATCTCCCACTCAAATCTAGTGGTAGCTGGGGAACCGCACTGCGGTTCTCACTTGTATCAGTTTAGATCTTTGTGGAAGAAAATTACTTGGAAAATAACTGAAGAACCATAACTGACTGTGGGCTGAATTCTGCTCCCACTCAAATGCAGGCAATGGGCTGATGGTGTTAGGAGGCCTAGTTCCTCTGGAGCTAGTAAAATTGCAACTGCTTGCACCCGGGTGGAATTTAGGGGGGCTGGATGTGGCCAGATCCCAAGCTGGTATAAATTGTCATCACTCCATTGACTTCAGCACAATGACGCTGTTTTACACCAACTGGGGATCTGGACCTTTGTCACTAAGGGCATGTCTACATCAGGGGATATTTTAATTTGAGGTTTACAAGCGTTTGGGAAGAATGCAAAACATCAACCATTACAAAGTTAACTTCTTCCAGTGAACTGGCTAGTAATTAACTTCAGGTCATAAACTCTTGTGTAGACAAGACCTGACGGTAGAAATAATATTAAAATGTCACCATGGTCATATAAGTCATGTCCAAGACTCTAGGACAGATCTCAGAGGCCGTTCAAACCCATACAGATCCTGGCTGTGCTGTAAGATTGAACTGTGTTTTAACAGTTTCTGGGAAAAGCATAACTGTAACCCCTGACCAGGCTGGATTCGTAGCAGGGATGGGATGTAGGAGGCTCAAGGGAGAGCAAAATCTCCCCAACCACGTCAGGACATACGACCTCCATGCCCAAGGAAAAATGCTTCTGAAGAGAAAATTTGTTTCCCTTTTGGAATACGCCAAGTATCAGGTATTTTCTAGGGCTGTCAAGCGATTAAAAAAATTAATCGCGATTAATCACCCAATTAAAAAAATTAATCAAGATTAATTGCACAACTGATCGCACTGCAAAACAATAATAGAATACTATTTAAATATTTGTGGGTGTTTTCTATTTTCAAATATATTGATTTCAATTACAACAAAGAATACAAAGTATAGAGTGCTCACTTTATTTTTATTACAAATATTTGCACGGTAAGAAACAAAAGAAATAGTATTTTTCAATTCACCTCATACAAGTACTGTAGTGCATTCTCTTTATCATGAAAGTTGAACTTACACATGTAGAATTATGTACAAAGAAAACCTGCATTCAAAAATAAAACAATGTAAAACTTTAAAGCCTACAAGTCCACTCAGTCCTACGTCAGCCAATCGCTCAGACAAACAAGTTGGGTTATAATTTGCAGGAGATAATGCTACCCGCTTTTGTTTCAATGTCACCCAAAAGTGAAAACAGGTATTCTCATGGCACTGTTGTAGCTGGCGTTGCAAGATATTTACATGCCAGATGTGCTAAAGATTCATATATGTCCCTTCATCTTCAACCACCATTCCATAGGACATGCATCCATGCTGATGGTGGGTTCTGCTCAATAACGATCCAAAGCAGAGCGGACAGATGCATGTTTGTTTTCATCATCTGACACAGATGCCACTAGTAGAAGGTCAAGAATTATTCAAAAACCAGTCAGAGAACACTTCAATCTCTCTGGTCACTCGATTACAGACCTAAATGTCGCAATATTACTACAAAAAGACTTCAAAAACAGACTCCAATGAGAGACTGCTGAATTGGAATTAATTTGCAAACTGGACACCATTAAATTAGACTTGAATAAAGACTGGGAGTGGATGTGTCATTACGCAAAGTAAAACTATTTCCCCATGTTTATTTTTCCCCCCTACTGTTCCTCACACGTTCTTGTCAACTGCTGGAAATGGCCCATCTTGATTATCACTACAAAAGGTTTGTTTTTTCTCTCCTGCTGGTAATAGCTCACCTTAACTGATCACTCTCATTATAGTGTGTATGGTAACACCCATTGTTTCATGTTCTCTGTGTATATAAAATCATCCTACTGTATTTTCCACTGCATGCATCTGATGAAGTGGGCTGTAGCCCATGAAAGCTTATGCTCAAATAAATTTGTTAGTCTCTAAGGTGCCACAAGTCCTCCTGTTCCTTTTGCAGATACAGACAAATACAGTCGCTACTCTGAAACCAGTAGAAGGTTGATTTTCTTTTTTGGTGTTTCGAGTTCTGTAGGTTCCACATCTGAGTGTTGCTCTTTGAAGACTTCTGAAAGCATGCTCCACATCTCGTCTCTCTCAGATTCTGGACAGCACTTCAGATTCTTAAACCTTGGGTCGAGTGCTGTAGTTACTTTTAGAAATCTCACACTTCGTTCTGTTTTGTCAAATCTGCTGTGAAAGTGTGAAAATGAACATGTACTGGGTCATCATCCGAGACTGCTATAACATGAATATATGGCAGAATGTGGGTAAAACAGAACAGGAGACATACAATTGTCCTCCAAGGAGTTCAGTCGCAAATCTAATTAACGCATTATTTTTTTAATGAGCATCATCAGCATGGAAGCATGTCTTCTGGAATGGTGGCCGAAGCATCAAGGGACATACGAATGTTTAGCATGTCTGGCACGTAAATACCTTGCAATGCCGGCTACAAAAGTGCCATGCGAACATGTGTTCTCACTTTCAGGTGACATTGTAAATAACAAGCAGGCAGAAGTATCTCCCATTAATGTAAACAAACTTGTTTGTCTTAACGATTGGCTGAACAAGAAATAGGACTGAGTGGACTTGTAGGCGCTAAAGTTTTACATTGTTTTGTTTTTGAGTGCAGTTTACATTTGTAAGTTACACTTTCACAATAAAGAGATCACACTACAGCACTTGTATGAGGTGAACTGAAAGACAGTATTTCTTTTGTTTATCATTTTACAGTGCAAATATTTGTAATAAAAATAATAATATAAAGTGAGAACTGTATACTTTGTATTCTGTGTTGTAATAGAAATCAGTATATTTGAAAATGTAGAAAAACATCCAAAATATTTAATAAATTTCAATTTTTATTTATTAAATATATAAAAAAATTTAATATTGTTTAACAGTGCGATTAATCGGGATTAATTTTTTTGAGTTAATCGCATGAGTTAACTGTGATTCATTGACAGCCCTAGTATTTTCAGAGGGCAGTTATCATGGAAACCTTCCTGCTACAAACCTTCAGTCCACCAACCTCCACGGGAGATGGCACTAGCTGAATTCTGTGCTTTGCTACCATTGGATAATTAGGGCCAGATCCCCAGCTCATGTTATTTTAGAGTTGTCTGCCCTAGAAATGTTTGTTGTTTTAACTATATACTGGTATTGCTAAAGTGGAAAACCCCAGGTAGCATGAATGCAGTTATACCAGCGTAAAAGTTTTTATCCTGGTAGTCTGCTGCAGTTTCCACGGCATGCATCCGATGAAGTGAGCTGTAGCTCACGAAAGCTCATGCTCAAATAAATTGGTTAGTCTCTAAGGTGCCACAAGTACTCCTTTTCTTTTTATCCTGGCATAGCTTCTTCCGATACAGGAAGAAGAATAAGCTATATTGGTATAAGGCACCTTTCAACCAGTATAAATGCATCTACACTTAGGCTTATACCAGAATTTGGTTAAAAAATCGTGCCCTCAATTGACAGTTGTACTGGTGACAGGTTTCAGAGTGGTAGCCGTGTCAGTCTGTATCAGCAAAAACAACAAGGAGTCCTTGTGGCACCTTAGAGACTAACAAATTTATTTGGGCATAAGCTTTCATGGGCTAAAACCCACTTCATCAGATGCATGGAGTGGAAAATACAGTAGCAGGTATATATACACATAGTACATGAAAAGATGGGAGTTGCCTTACCAAGTGGGGGGTCAGTGCTAATGAGACAATTCAATTAACAGTAGAATACCAAGGGAGGAAAAATCACTTTTGTAGTATAATGAGGGTGGCCCATTTCAAACAGTTGACAAGAAGGTGTGAGTAACAGTAGGGGGAAATTAGTATGGGGAAATTAGTTTTTGTAATGACCCATCCACTCCCAGTCTTTATTCAGGCCTAATTTGATGATGTCCAGTTTGCAAATTAATTCCAGTACTGCAGTTTCTCACTGGAGTCTGTTTTTGAAGTTTTTTTGTTGAAGAATTGCCACTTTTAAGTCTGTTATTGAGTAACCAGAGAGATTGAAGTGTTCTCCGACTGGTTTTTGAATGTTATAATTCCTGATGCCAGATTTGTGTCCATTTATTCTTTTGCATAGAGACTGTCTGGTTTGGCCAATGTACATGGCAGAGGGGCATTGCTGGCACATGATGGCATATATCACATTGGTAGATATGCAGGTGAACGAGCCCCTGATAGTGTGGCTGATGTGGTTAGGTCTATGATGGTCCTATCCCTTGAAGAGATATGCGGACAGAGTTGGCACTGGGGTTTGTTGCAGGGTTTGGTTCCTGGGTTAGTGTTTTTGTTGTGTGATGCGTAGTTGCTGGTGAGTATTTGCTTCAGGTTGGAGGGCTGTCTGTAAGCAAGGACTGGGTTGTCTCCCAAGATCTGTGAGAGCGATGGGTCGTCCTTCAGGGTAGGTTGTAGATCCTTGATGATGCGTTGGGAGAGGTTTTAATGTGGGGAAGTAGGTGACGGCTAGTGGTGTTCTGTTACTTTCTTTGTTGGGCCTGTCTTGCAGTAGGCGACTTCTGGGTACTCTTCTGGCTCTGTCAATCTGTTTCTTCATTTCACCAGGTGGGTATTGTAGTTGTAAGAATGTTTGATAGACTTCCTGTACTGGTATCACTCTTCTAGTGTAGACCAGCCCTTGGTGTTGCTCTCTTGGAGTCAATGAGCCAAACCGCAGCTGAAGAAAATCCGCTGTAGCTCCACTGAAGTAAATGCGGATTTACACCTGCTGAGAATCCGGCCCATAATTTGTAACGGACTTTTTCTTTGATGAGTTTCACCTCTTTTTTCCCCCCCGTTGGTGAACAGTTTCAATTTCTGTCCTAATTATGTGGTATCCGAAATGGTTTGCTGAGCAACTCCTCAGCTTGTAAGACCATTTGCCATATTTTGAATCCAAGGACACATGGCATCACTTCCTTTCCCTGACTGGATAACTGTACCTCCATGGATCAGGTTTCTAGTAGCAAAGGTTCACGCTTACAGGTTCAAAGATCTCTTACCAATGCTGCTTTAGTTTGATGTTGCCAAAGAGCAGCTGCAGTGAAGATGATTTGGTTTCACCAGCTTGAGGGCTGCCTCGCAGACTGTGGTATCAGCATCAGATCCCACAGTGGTATCCTCTAGAGAATTCTCACTTTCTCCAAACACATACCCTTTTCCTTCCTTGTTTGCAGGGATTTACTTATTATCAGGGGGACCAGCACATGCAAGTCACGTCAGATCTGGTGAGTACATATTATTTCCTCCTGATGTTCCTTGGATCAGGATTTCTGCATCTGGGCCAGAGCAGAGTCCTGGGCCATAGCATGGTGCAAAGCGAACCTTGATGAGATGCCAGTGTAGAGATTCTACTCCCAGCTCTGCAGGTGATTTATATGCGACCTTGGACCTCTTTTCTCTTTGTGCCTTGGTTTCCTCACCTGTGAAACGGGTATAACAACTTCAAACCCACCTTCAAACAGGTGCTTTGAGATCTGTGCATAAAGGGACTGATTCTCCTGTCCCACACACCAGTTTTATTATTTGTATTATGATAGCACCTCAAAGCCCCACCTGCGATCAGGGCCCCATTGTGCTGGGTGTTACACAGTCACATCATCAGAGATAGTCCCTGCCCTGTAGAGTTGACAGTCTAAATTTACAAGACAGGCAAATGTGACAGGACAGTGGCAGGAAGTGATTTGCTCAAGGTCACGTGGTGGGTCAGTAGCAGAGCAACAAACAGCACCAAGGACTCCCGAGTCTTAGACTAGTGTCCTATCCACTAGGCCACAGTGGCTTTTGGCTTTGCTCCACAAACCAAACCTACTGGACCAGCCAACGTCTCCTAACTTCAGCAGTTTCTATAGATTTTCACCATTAGAAGGGAGAAGAGAATGAGGCTCCAAAAGAAATGAGTAATATCATCATCATTCTTCCAGTAGTGAAGAGGGCAGTTGGTGAAATCTCACTGCAAGTGTTCTGTAATTCCAGAGCTACTAAGAGCTCCATGCCTGGAGCTCCATCCTCCCTATGAATGCTCTCAGATGCAAATGATTTGCTCTAATATAAATATATTAGCTCATTGGGCCAGATCCTCAGTTGATATAACTTGAAGCTATGCCCATTTATACTGTTTGAGGATTTGGTCCAGGAGAGCTGGCTGTATTTCAAGGAATCCCTGTTGAGGTTACAGGGACAAACCATCCCGATGTGTCGAAAGAATAGTAAATATGGCAGGCGACCAGCTTGGCTTAATGGTGAAATCCTAGCGGATCTTAAACATAAAAAAGAAGCTTACAAGAAGTGGAAGGTTGGACATATGACCAGGGAAGAGTATAAAAATATTGCTCGGGCATGTAGGAATGAAATCAGGAGGGCCAAATCGCACCTGGAGCTGCAGCTAGTGAGTGATGTCAAGAGTAACAAGAAGGGTTTCTTCAGGTATGTTGGCAACAAGAAGAAAGCCAAGGAAAGTGTGGGCCCCTTAATGAATGAGGGAGGCAACCTAGTGACAGAGGATGTGGAAAAAGCTAATGTACTCAATGCTTTTTTTGCCTCTGTCTTCACGAACAAGGTCAGCTCCCAGACTGCTGCGCTGGGCATCACAACATGGGGAATAGATGGCCAGCCCTCTGTGGAGAAAGAGGTGGTTAGGGACTATTTAGAAAAGCTGGACGTGCACAAGTCCATGGGGCCGGACGAGTTGCATCCGAGAGTGCTAAAGGAATTGGCGGCTGTGATTGCAGAGCCATTGGCCATTATCTTTGAAAACTCGTGGCGAACGGGGGAAGTCCCGGATGACTGGACAAAGGCTAATGTAGTGCCCATCTTTAAAAAAGGGAAGAAGGAGGATCCTGGGAACTACAGGCCAGTCAGCCTCACCTCAGTCCCCGGAAAAATCATGGAGCAGGTCCTCAAAGAATCAATCCTGAAGCACTTACATGAGAGGAAAGTGATCAGGAACAGTCAGCATGGATTCACCAAGGGAAGGTCATGCCTGACTAATCTAATCGCCTTCTATGATGAGATTACTGGTTCTGTGGATGAAGGGAAAGCAGTGGATGTATTGTAACTTGACTTTAGCAAAGCTTTTGACACGGTCTCCCACAGTATTCTTGTCAGCAAGTTAAAGAAGTGTGGGCACTATAAGGTGGGTAGAAAGTTGGCTAGATTGTCAGGCTCAACGGGTAGTGATCAATGGCTCCATGTCTAGTTGGCAGCCGGTGTCAAGTGGAGTGCCCCAGGGGTCGGTCCTGGGGCCAGTTTTGTTCAATATATTCATAAATGATCTGGAGAATGGTGTGGATTGCACCCTCAGCAAGTTTGCAGATGACACTAAACTGGGAGGAGTGGTAGATACGTTGGAGGGCAGGAATAGGATACAGAGGGACCTAGTCAAATTGGAGGATTGGACCAAAAGAAATCTGATGAGGTTCAATAAGGATAAGTGCAGGGTCCTGCACTTAGGACAGAAGAACCCAATGCACAGCTACAGACTGGGGACCGAATGGCTAGGCAGCAGTTCTGCGGAAAAGGACCTAGGGGTGACAGTGGACGAGAAGTTGGATATGAGTCAACAGTGTGCCCTTGTTGCCAAGAAGGCCAATGGCATTTTGGGATGTATAAGTAGGGGCATAGCGAGCAGATCGAGGGACGTGATCGTTCCCCTCTATTCGACATTAGTGAGGCCTCATCTGGAGTACTGTGTTCAGTTGTGGGCCCCACACTACAAGAAGGATGTGGATAAATTGGAGAGAGTCCAGCGAAGGGCAACCAAAATGATTAGGGGTCTGGAACACATGACTTATGAGGAGAGGCTGAGGGAGCTGGGATTGTTTAGCCTGCAGAAGAGAAGAATGAGCGGGGATTTGATAGCTGCTTTCAACTACCTGAGAGGTGGTTCCAGAGAGGATGGTTCTAGACTATTCTCAGTGGTAGAAGAGGACAGGACAAGGAGTAATGGTCTCAAGTTGCAGTGGGGGGGTTTAGGTTGGATATTAGGAAAAACTTTTTCACTAGGAGGGTGGTGAAACACTGGAATGCGTTACCTAGGGAGGTGGTAGAATCTCCTTCCTTAGAAGTTTTTAAGGTCAGGCTTGACAAAGCCCTGGCTGGGATGATTTAATTGGGGATTGGTCCTGCTTTGAGCAGGGGGTTGGACTAGATGACCTCTTGAGGTCCCTTCCAACCCTGATATTCTATGATTCTATGATTACTGCACTGGGATTAAGTCTTCTCATCTATTTAGGCTCACCTGATAGCTTTTCCAATGAGGAGGATTATGACGATGTGTCCCTGTCCGAGATGGGACATCAGATGCAAAAGAGGCTACCAGCTTATAAAGACAATACAGATGTAGCAAGCCAGAGAAGCAAGGAAGGCACAGGTAGAACCTACTTCTTCTCCTCCTGTTCACTCCCTGGCCTGAACTGATCCCTGGTGACGTCAGTGGGGATTCACCAGAGATGAGTTGGGGCCCATGACTGCATGTGGAGTTACATTCCCAGCAGCAACGTGGCCTGGAGAAGCCTGCATATTTGATCATGGGTGAATTGACACTTCCTCCAATGCCTGCATTTTCCTTCCTGTTTGCAGGCTTTTACGTGCTAGCCGGGAAACCAGCATCTTCAAGTCTCCCAAGGACAGGTTAGTTGGAATTCCTGCAGTCTCCTGTCCCTTGGACTCTACTGTCTGTGTTGCGCTGGGTAATTGGATTCATATGGGCTACGGAGCAGCCGTCAGATGGGAATGACTTTTGGTTGCTATAGACCTGGAACCAATCTATCTGTCTAAAGGTTTTATCCTGCCACCCATATCTGACCACCTTCCACATAAAGTTAATAGTATTAGCAGAGTCCCTAGTGGACTTCATGGAGTCTCTACCACTTCTCCCTTTTGGTTTGGATTAGGACTGATGCCCTAGAGATTAAAGTCCTCACATCCATTTTCCATGACACCCCACAGCCAACCCCCTGCCTGGAGCCAGATTGGAGCCAATGCTTTAGAGGTGAACGGTCCTGTATTCCCTTCCCCAACCTCTCAGTCTTCTGATCTAACCATGAGACTCCACTCACCTCTCAGAGCTGGGGAGAGAACCTGGGAATCCAGATGCCCAGTCCTAACCACCAGGCACCCCTCTCCTCTCAGAGATGGGGAGAGAATGCAGGAGTCCTGAATTCTGGGCCCCACCCAGATGTGACCACTAGACCACACCGCTTCCCATTACTCATTTAAAAGAGAGAGCCATTGTCTTTGTTTTCAGTGCAAGCCAACATGATTCTGAAAAGTTTAAATAACCACAAAGTCTTCCTTTAACATCAAGAGCCTGGGTGAAACCCTGTCCTGGGGTAAACGATTCCGGGGTCCTTCCTGCTAGGAAATGCTGAAAATACAGGGAGGTACGGTCAGAGATCTAACTAGTGCTGCTCTCCACAGCTGACCCCATTCCTGGCTCCAATCAAGGAATAGGCTACAGACCGAAGTCCATTGTGACACTCTATGTCCTGATGGGGATTTGTTTTGCAATGTGGGCAGTTCTCCTCTCAATAGCAGTGGTGAAATGTAAGTCTCAGCACAAGTTAGTATGGACACCTACGTGGGGGGGTTGGGGGTGGGAGGGGCCTACTGATGTTATTCTCTTCTCTAAATTAATATATCTGTGCTAGGACAGGCATGCCACAGGGGCAGAAGTGGGGAGAGAGCATCACAGAACAAAAATGCATGGCTATCAGCCCCCCCGGCCGCCCCACACACACTGATTTCAGTTACACTGGGGCTAAAACACCCCCTACACACACCGATCTACTATGCTAGTTCCAAAGCGTACACACACACGCACGCACCCCCCCCCCCCCGATTTCAGTGCCGCTGAAATCAGAATACACACTAATCTCGGGAACACTGGTGCAATAGCACCATACGCTGTGTCTCGGATCTGTTACACTAGTGTAAATCCAGAGTAACTCCAGTAAAGTCACAATGCTGTAAGCGTCATTTTAGGCTGTCCTGAGCCCTGTCCTGACTTGGTATTACTTTCCACTCACCTTGCACTGGTGTAACGGACTGCACAAGGTTCAGGGCAACAGGAGATCAAGCTCTCCTTTATCTACTTCCACAACCCATACAAGCAACACGGCTTTACCGCTGGATGTTAAATGGGTTCATGCGATTATTGAACATGGAGGATGAGGGTGGGGGAGTGCGACCAGCAACTCCAGACAAATCCCTGCTCCAGCGATTCACCCATCAAGTCCTCTCCAAGGGAGACTTAGTGCTACATCTCTTTCTCCCCGCCACGTGGTCTTATAATGATTTATTTATTACTATTCTTACTTGTATTACAAGATGAAGGCCCCATTGTGCTCGGCACTGTACAGGAATGTAGAGAAAGGCGGTCCTTGCCCTGTCAATCTAAATGGAGGAGGGTACATCTATACAGTAAAGAAAAGAACCCCAGAACCCGTGGCAGCGGTCTCAGATCAGGATCAGTTGACTTGGGCTTGTGGGGCTAAAACTAGCATGCAGATGTTCGGGCTTGGGCTGGAGCTGGGCTCCAGGACCCTCCCTGCTTTCAGAGCCCAGGGTCCCAGCCCGAGCCTGAACGTCTACGCTGCTAGTTTTAGTCCTGCAGCGTGAGGCCCGTGAGCCTAGCCAGTTGGCCTGGGCTCTGAGACTGGCTACCACCGGCCTTTTTTTCACCCCCTGTATAGACATACCCAAAGGGTGGGAGGGACTCCTGTCAGTGCAGTCGAGTCCCATACCAAGCAATCCCACCCTTAGGGATCAGATACTGCTCTTGGTTACAGTGGTGTAAATCTGGAGTAACTCCACTGGGTCAGATTTTCAGCTGTGTAAATCAACATCGCCCCACTGACTTCACGGCATAAGCATTATTGGGTCATGGGAGGAAACATCCCTTGGAGTCAGGTTATCACCAGTGCACCTTCCCCTGAAGCAGCGGGGGGAGGCCGCTGTTGGAGACAGGACACTAGACGAGATGAGATTCCTGATATGATCCAGTGTGGTCATTTCTAACTAGCTGAGGGGCTAGCCTCTTTATTTTAGCATGAATGGAAAAAGCCATATTCTTTTGTTTCCTTTTTAGACTTGGAGGTGTCAGAGGAGTTAAAAGTTTTAAACTATAACCACTCGGAGAGGCTAATGAACGGTAGGTTCTTGGACTGTAGCCAACGTGATGTAGGTACTTCTGGTTAACAGTGGAACTTGCTGGATTTGAATTAGGGGTGGGTGGGTCAATTTGGCAAAGCTAATCCTTTCAGGGATCCGGGGCCCGTCTCTAGCGCCACTGAAGCATCACAAAGCTTTTTGTAAGTAATGAAAAAAGCTAAACAAACCGCCCCCTGAATCTGATTCTCCTTTCATTTATATCAAGAAAAGAACCATTGACTTCGATAGAGTTACTTCTGATTTACACCAGAATTACACCTTTAGCCCTGATTCAGCTCTCACATCAGTTTATATTAGCGTAGCACCAATGGAATTACTGCAGGTGCCCACTTGTTTAAGGGCGATCAGGATCAGACCCACTGAGCTTAATGGAGTTACTCCTGATTTACACTGGATAGTATGAGAGGAGAATCAGATGGACAAACTGAAGCTGCAAGAGGCAAAGGATTTGGTTAAGGTCACACAAGAGAGACTGGACACTTAGAAGAGCCTTAGCTGATGTAAATCAATAAATGCCAATTGACATCAATTGAGGCTTATTGTTATCGTTTATCTGTATTGTGGTACCACATAGTGGCCCCATCCCTACCATGCCAGGCGCTGTGCAAACATATAAAAAAGTCATGGTCCCTGATCCAAAGAGCTTACACTCAAAGACAAGAAATATCAGGTGAAAACAACAAATAAATGGTAGGAGCACACAGTCACAATGAAGGAATTAAGGATCTGGCCCATCATGAGGAAGGCTGCCTCTCATAAGAGCTTAAGCTTAGTTTTTCAGCTCCAAATGGAGCTGAACTGAATTTCAGTTGTTACTTGCATTACACCAAAGTTAGGGCTCCATTGTGCTAGGCACTTTACAGGCACATGAAGAAAAACAGCCCTTGCCTACACAGTCTAAATAGGCAAGACAGACACAGGGTGAGAGGGAAAAGAGACTTGCCCAAACTTGCAGACAGAGGTGGGAATAGAACCGAGCTCCTTAGCACAGCACCTCATCTGCTAGACCATGCTGCCTACTTCCCATTGCTTCATATGATGCTTTGCACTTTTCAGTGGTGCAGGACCTGGCTGATGGACGAATAGAGCGAAAGAGAATCCAGAGCGACATGAACAAAAGCTATAAGGAATTGTGGGATTTGGCAGGTGAGAGAACATCGGGCATATTTTCATCGCTGTTATTTTCTCATGGTCTGTTCATGGTACCATGAAAACTATGGTTGACTGTTATCAATTTTACCCCAAGAAGCATCAGAAGGGGCTGGTGAATGAAAGTCAGTTTCTGCTCTTGGTTACCCAGTATAAATCCAGAGTAACTCAACAGAAGAATATTGAGTCACTTTGAGTTTATGGCAGTATGAATAAGAGCAAGATTTGGCGAAAGGAGGATTCTAAGGTAGGCAGAATCCAAATAAAAAAGGATTTACAGGTCAAAATGGCTCATGGAAACAAATTAGAAGACTGAAATTTCTGGAAAACATGTGACATGCTCCCAGTGAGCCACCTCACTAAATAAGCAAAAAACTGCTTTCTGCATGAGCCAGAGTTTCCAACAGTAAAGCAAGGCTGTCCTGAATTCTCCCTTACAGCATCCCTCTGCAGTGTTCTCCCAGAGTCTATAAAATGTGCAGCCGGCTGGAAGAAGTTTGGGAAAGCATGCTATTACTTTTCAAATACGACGACAGACTGGATGGGTGCGAAGCAGTTCTGTACTGATCAAAACTCTTACCTGGTTATCGTTAACAATGACAATGAACAGGTAAGCTATCCCCTCTGTTTGCTATAGTACGCCATTCAGAATGGAAAGAGTGAGGCATAAGGATCAGATCCTGCTCTCAGCTCCATCCATGTCAATCCAGAGTAACTCCAGTAAATTCAGGGGGGTTTCACAAGTTTACACTGCCTCATCTTCCTCTCTGACTGATGTAACTCGACTGGCTGCAATTAAGTTACGCTGATGGGAGAAGAGAATCAAGCTTGGGGTATCAGAGTAGCAGTCTGTATCCGCAAAAAGAAAAGGAGTGCTTGTGGCACCTTAGAGACGAACAAATTTATTTGAGCATAAGCTTTCGTGAGCTACAGCTCACTTCATCGGATGCGTTTGATTTGAGATTTGACCAGACCCTGAGATTTGAAAATCAGCATAGCTCTACTGAAGGCAATGGAGCTCCGCCAATTTAAATCAGCAGAGGATCTGGCCCTTTTGACTTCAGTAGAACTACACCAGCTGAGGATGTGGCCCTGAAAGCCCATATGTGCTTCTTTTAGAGCACTGGGGAGGAGGCTATAGTGGGAGGACGTTTGTCAGAGCGGTGCACCCTGCCCCACTGGGAACCCCCAAACTCATCTCCCCTAAGGCAGTGAAAAAACATTCAGAAGGCCGTGACTTTTGATCGCTAGACAGCTGGCTGACATACAAGGGAAAGGCTGTTGAGATACTATGCCGATGGGTGCATTAGAATTGTACAGACTGACCGCTCCATTTCACCTTGCCAGTCCCCAGAGCCATCATGCTGGCCTTCGTCATATTAAATTCTTTTCCGTTCTAGGCTTTTTTGAAAGACTGTAATAAACAGAAAAGGACATACTGGCTGGGACTGAGTGATGCAGTGGAGGAAGGGACGTGGCAGTGGGTAGACAATAGCCCGTATTCTGTCAGGTAAGCCCCTTCTCATGCAAATTCCTTAATCAGAAAATTAGTCCCAATACTCAGGAGTTTTGAAGCCATGGCTATGTCTGTTTTGCCTCTTATCTCATGAAAGGGGACTGAGCAGGATAGGCTCAGAACAGGCACTGAGCACGGGAAGCAGGGATGCAGAACTGGGGCTGGAATCTTAGCATGGGAGAACTCTTTCACACGAAGTTAGTGCCAATAAAAAGTACCCTGGAGACTGCAGTCCTTTGTTTATCTGCAGGGAAGGTACAGCTGAGCAAGCCCCACTTCTGCGCTGGCTCTTCCTTGCCAATACGCCTCCCCTCCACCCTGGAGCGACTCCTCTGGTGTGAGAGGGGAGTTCAGTCTCCATGGCCTATTCCATCCTTAGCCTCTCTGATCTGATGGCCAACATATTTTTGCTAATTAGGGAGTGAGTTTCTCACAACATCCTTCCTGTCCCAATGTTGGCGCACAGGGCGGAAACCAGTCTCTTCCACACTTATGGTGTTGAGATAGCCTATTCTGCCCTCCTTGCTAAGGGTTCTTCTTAAGGTTTTTCTTGGGTGCCCTAGATTCCTCACACCAGTTGGTTTCTACCTGGCAGCTTCATGTGGGAATCTGTGTGTTTTCATCCTGAGTGCAAGCCCCACATATGTCCAGCACTTCCTTCTGATTCTGATGGAAATGAGTTGCGGGTTGTTGATTTCTCAGATATCTTCATTGGTGATGATGTTTTTTTCAATCAACTCCCAGAATATTTCATAGACACTAAATTTCCAAAGTTGCCTAGTTTTCTGTCTAAGATTTTAGTAAATCTCCAGGTCTCGCAGCAGTATGTTAGCACCGAGATTATATTTCAATTGAAAATTCTCAGGTTTTGTTCTAGTACTGTATCTCTTTGATTTCTAGATGTTGCTGAATTTAGAAAGTGCTGTGGGTGGCTTTACTATCCTTGATGTCACTTCCTTCTTGAGGCCTCCATTGGCTAACTTTCTTGACATTTTTGCATTCTACTGTGATGTTACTGCTTGATATCTGGGTTTCAAGGATGTTTGTTTCAGAGTAATTAATTCTGAGCCCCCCTTGGCGTGCTATTTTTGCCAAGTTCTCTGTCTTTGTTTTTAACTTTCTGGTGTATTTCTCAGTAACACAATATAATCAGCAAAGTCTAGGTCTTCTAAGCTTTTTGGCATCTACCCTTGCTATATCAGTGTTTGTGTTGCTAATACACTTCTTTCTTAATTATACAGTCTATTGCAATGCCAAACAATGGTGGAGATAAAATTCAACTCTATTTCATGCGGTCCACTCTGAATCAGTCCGTGTTCTGGTTGTTCACCCTTACAGAGCACTTTGCATCTTTATACATGACTTTGATGTTGCCTATGACTTTAACTGGGATTTTGTAGGATTGGAGAATATTCCACAATGTATGTCTGTGCAGGCAGGCAAATGCCTTTTGAAAAAAAAAAAAAATCAATAAATCTGATGAAGAGTGGAGTTTGCTATAATGGTTCTTAGTGTGAATATCTGATCTACGTAGGATCTTTTGGGCCTGAATCCAACTGGTTCTTCTCTAAGCTTTGCATCCACTGCCTCTTTCATTCTGTGTAGTATCACACTGCAGAAGGCTTTCCCTACAACAGAGTAATGTAACTCCCCTCCAGCTGTTACCATCAGGAAGATCACTCTTTTGGGGTATTCTGACAGTGATTTCATGATTCCACTGGTCAGGAGGAAACCCCCTTTCCCCCAAATAATCATTGAACATCTCTGTCAATTTTGATAGGATAGTAGGATCAAATACTTTCATCATTTCTGCTATAACTTGGTCATCTCCCACCACTGTTACTTTTCAGATTTTTGACTGCAGCCTGTACTTCTGACATCTTTACTGGACTCTTGTTAATGTGAAGTTGATCAGCTTCCCACGTTCCATCAAACATGATGCTGAAATGGGACTGGGTCTATTGACGACTTCTTTGAAATGCTTTGCTCATCTGTTTTATCGGTTCTACTTCAGCTGTAAGCCTTTTTCTGTCTTTGCTTTTCATTGGCCCATGTCCGGTTTTGAAATTTTCACATGGGTTTTTAGTCACTTGGTAAACAGCTGTGTGGTTTCCTAACATAGCAGCAGCAGCAGCAACTGCTAGGTTTTCAACATATCTTTCCTTGTGTTGCTTCACACCGCTTTTCCTGCTTTCTTATACTCCTCTTTTGGCTTTTGCCTGGTCTTAGCATTCAGGAGTTTTCCTTTCAGTTCTTTCCTTGATGAGATACCACTGTCTCTTGGCTTATCCAATTCTTGCTCTATGTTGATAACCAACTCTGACTGCTGCCGCTTGAATCATATGGTTTCTGATCACTGCCCATTTTTCTTCAGGCCCAGTCTCTATCTCACCTCTCTCGGCCTCTGCCAGCGCCTGAAGCCCGTTTCTTAGTTCAAGCTGGAATTTCTCACACTACGCTTTTGCTTTCAGTTTTATAATGGTGATTTTCCTTTCCCGCTTTCTGCTTAGCATTGATGGTTCTCAATTTTAATTTCAGTTTAGCAATGCAAAGATTGTGGTCACCGCTAACATCTGCTGCTCGATATGTCCTTACATCTTGGATGGATTACTTGGATCTTGAGCTAGTGTGGATGTGCTCAGTCTGACTTTTCATTTTGCCATCTGATGAAATCCAGGTTTCTGTGTGTATTCCTTTGTTAGGGAACAGGTACTTGCAAGAACCAGGTAGGTAACCAAGCACAATTCAGTGAGTCTCTCACCATTTTGGTTGATGGTTCCCAACCCATGTTTCCCCATTGCTCTTTCCATTCCTTAGTTGTCACATCCTATTTTAACGTTAAAGTTGCCCATCGCACGGAGTAAGCCATGTATAGGTATTCAGTCAACCACACTTTGGAGACAATTGTAGAATTCATCTTTATCCTCAGCACTATGTTCCTTTGTTGGCGCTGTATGATGGACATTTTTAGGAATCTGGTTTGGTATCTGGCGCATATGATGCTTTGATTAATCAGTTCCCAGCCAGTGAGTAATTTTTCAGCAGAATCTGTCAGAATGAGAACTATTCCCCCGAGTGTTTGTTGTCACTACAACCTGAGTAAATGAGATGTTTCCTCTCTTGCTTGAAACGCTTATTATCCGCCTCTATCAACCGGCTCTCACTGATGCTCAAGATTTCGAGTCTGTCATTGTCCCTCTCTCTCATGACCTGCAAGATCTTTGATGTTTGAAACATTGTTCTCACATTCCAATAAACAACTCTGAAAGCCAGCATCAAACTTGTGGGGGTCCTGGCATCCACCAGGAGCCTTCTTGCAGCATGAAGGGTCAGCAGTGTTCGTTTTTACTGAAATGCTGAGATATTTTTACTAGGCTAGGTGGTTAGTATTGTGTTCAACCTGCCCCAGTTTATCCAGGCTTGGGGCCAACTTTCATGTGGTAAATAAGCACCCTGACTTTCACAATAAGCCAAAAATCAAGCTAATCCCATTTCAAAACAAGGCAAAAACAAGCCAATCCCTAAGAGCTCGGGCTGTCAAGTGATTAAAAAAAATTAATCATGCGATTAATCAGACTGCTAAACAATAATAGAATACCATTTATTTAAATATTTTTGGATGTCGTCTACATTTTCAAATATATTGGTTTCAATTAGAACCCAGAATACAAAGTATACAGTGCTCATTTTGTATTTATTTTTGATTACAACCTAATACAAGTACTGTAGTGCAATTTCTTTATAATGAGTTGAACTTACAAATGTAGAATTATGTACAAAAAATAACTGCATTCAAAAATAAAACAATGTAAAACTTTAGAACCTACAAGTCTCACTTTCAGGTGACATTGTAAATAAGCAGTAGTCAGCAGTGTCTCTCGTAAATGTAAACAAACTTGTTTGTCTTAGCAATTGGTTGAACAAGAAGTAGTACTGAGTGGACTTGTAGGCTCTAAAGTTTTACATTGTTTTGTTTTTGAGTGCAGTTATGTAACAAAAAATCTACATTTGTAAGTTACACTTTCACGATAAAGAGATTGCACAGCAGTACTTGAATGAGGTGAACTGAAAAATAGCATTTCTTTTGTTTATCATTTTTACAGTGCAAATATTTGTAATAAAATAATATAAAGTGAGCACTGTACTCTTTGTATTCTGTGTTGTAATAGAAATCAATACATTTGAAAATGTAGAAAAACATTCAAAAATATTTAATACATTTCAGTTGGTATTCTATTGTTTAACAGTGCAAGTAATCGCGATTAATTTTTTTAACCACAGTGAATTTTTTGGATTAATCGTGTGAGTTAACTGCGCTTAATCGACAGCCCTACTAAGAACCCCAACACTCTACGTGACTAGATCCCCCTGGCGTGCTGTCTGTGACTATGGTCGGCCCACCGTGCACCCCTGACTCTCTCCCCTCATTGTTCCTGCTTGCCCCTTGCCCTTGCTTGCCGGGATCCAAAAAAGCAACAAGCTACAACAAGCTCCAAGCCAAACAAGCAACAAGCTCAAGCCAAAAACTAGCCAACAAGCAACTCACAAGCCAATTAAGCCAAAAATAAGCCCAATTTCTGTGGTTTTTTTCATGGGTTTGGCATGTCTGACTGGCAGCCCCAGCATGCAGGAAGTGGGGTTCCATTATGGTGCTTTGTTGTTATTCTTCTCCATTGTTATATGGACTTGTCCCTCTGGTAAATGAATTGACACTAAGGGACAATTTGTGGCTTAGCATAAGTGGGTGCATCTCTGTGGAATTGCACCTGCTTTCACCAGACCAGACTTTAGTCCTCGGGATTCATTTCACATAGACCACCAAAGAGCCATCAGATGGTGACATCTCCTGGTTGTTTAGCCAACCTGGCTGGACTGACTCAGTACTTTAGAACTGGAACCCTCCAGTATTCAGAGCAATCCAATCTCCCCTGCCTTGGAATAACTCTGGCTGGAGAGTTGCCACTCTTGCCAGGGTTTGAGATGTTCTACAGAACCTTCCCCTCCTACAGCTCCTTCCCCGTATGTAGGGTGGCACCATGCCCTCCCAGAGCACTTCCTTGTGGTACAGCAAGGCCCTGCAGGCACACTTCCATCAGTTACCTCTACAGGGATTCAGAAATAAAATCACTCGCCTCCAGAATCTTTAAACAATATTCCCCTTCTCCTGGGGTCTAATTTATTTAGTGTATACACATAGGTCATCTGATTTTCAGCTGTAACAGGAAAAGACTGATAAAACACCATGATAGGAAAAGAAAAAAAAATCTGTGTTTATCCGATAAACACTGGAAAATATTACTTGTATCTAAGGGCTTGTCTGCACAGAGCAGTAATTCGGATTATGGGCATTGGGATGGGTGATTTTTAAAGCATACTAATGTGTTGTGCGTTAATTGGTCTGTGTAGATCCTGCTGGTGTGGACTAAAGGTTCTCAAGTGTGCTTTAACATAGTGCTGATGGAAACAATACTACGTTAAAGTGTGCCTAGGGAATATTACAAAGAGATGATTTACAGTATATACTGTGACAGACCCAGACCACTGGAATACAGGAGTCTGGTAGAAGGCAAATATACTGGCCAGCGGATGAAGAGTTTTCTGTTCCCTGAGTGACCAGAACAGGGGCTGCATTAGAGCAATCAGGAACCTGCTAGAACCAGTTAAGATAGGCAAGCTAATTAAGACACCTGGAGCCCATTAAGAACATACTAGAATCCATCATGGCAGGCATACTAATCAGGACACCTGGTTTAAAAAGGACCTCCCATCAGTGAGGGGAGGGTGTGCAAGGAGTGCTACTGGAGGACTGAGGAGTACAAGCGTGATCAGGCTTCAGGAGGAAGCTGGTCCTGCTTGGTTAGGAGAGGGTGGAGCCTTGCCTCACCATCTCTACAAGACTTCAGGTCCTGGACTCTTAAAAGAATAGCACAAGTTTTCACCAGTCAGACTCTTCCCTGGGACAGATTCTCCTCTCGCCATAGCTGCCTTTGTCATTTTCCAAGAACCTGGGGTACTAAACCTTAAAGGGACCACACTACAGGATAGGGGTGGGATGACCCCTAGGCCCTAACTGCAGGGCAACCATTGACCCATTGATCTGACTGGCATTGATTGCCCTCTTGCTAACACCAGTGCAAATCCAGAAAGCCAGATTCCCAGCTCATGTAAATTGGCATTGCTCCATTTACATGTCCACTTACATCAGATGAGGACCCGGGAATGTACTGATGACAGGACTTACTGGTGTAAGAGGATAATCAGGCCTGTAGCATTACCTTCTCAGGGTAAGCTTTTGGTCTCCATTACACTGGAGTAAATCTTTAATCTCTCCATTGACGTCCATTTGGCTTACTCTTACACTGTTACCAGAATATGGCCCGCTGATTTAATCTTAAACTCGATGGAAGAATTTGTAGATATCTGTCTCTGCAGTGGCAGAGCTGTATTTAATAAAGGGGGCTGAGATCTACAAAATTCCTCCTTAGAGGCTACAGTTATTACCACTGCCTTGAGAGGCGTGAACTTTTCCCATTTGTCTTAATGGGTTTTAACTCTGGAACCTGAAGGTGACCTTTTAAATGTCAGCACAGTTTAACTACATCAGCAGACTCTATGTGGCTTTGTTTTTCTTGGCAGCTTTTGGAACTTCGGGGAACCAGACATCAAGGGTGAGGAAGAAGACTGTGTCAGCATGAGGTCTACTGGGACATGGAGCGATTCCGAGTGCTCCCGGCCCAATTACTGGATTTGTGAAAAGACATGGATCTGCTGACCCACTTTTCAAACATGCTCTTGTTACGGGATTGAGCACAAGTCCCACTGCTCCTCCTGCACCTGCTCAGTGGCTGACAAGAACTCAGTCCGGCTCCCCAGTAGCTGAACTGAAGATGACGTTTCTCCAGATTGTTAATAGTGCTCTCCTGCATGCTAGTTAGTGCTGTAGGTTCAGGGGTCCAACTGGTCCCAAAAAAAGTGGCAGTATTATACCTCAGTCCTGCTCACTTCCTCGAGTTTTACCCATAAAATGCAGAGCAGTTGCACACTTCAGCTAAAATGATCAGCAGTTGAAATGTAACTGTGTTGACATGTAAATGGCCACCATTGAGCTTCAGAATCAACACCCACTTAAAACAAATGAGGAAAGTTCATGCCTCTCAGAGCTATGAGGCCCAATTCTTTACTTGCATCTGTTTTAAACTGAGGTAACAACAGATTTCAATATAGTTACTTCTGCATCAGTAGTGTCTACTTAACTCTCAGAAATTATACCTTCTATAGACTAATTCTTATACTTCAGATCCACTCCTCAAAAATATGACTGTGTTGACAAGACCCATTAAGGGGATGCAGCCACTTCACTCACACTCTATATTTAGGCTTGGCAGAATTAGACTGTTTTTATATATACAGTTTTGACAGATAAATAGTATCAACGTTTATTTATGTAAATTTTCACAGTTGTAGAAAATTATGGCCAGGTCAGACAATATTTATGACAGTAGATGTAGACATTCAAAAACTTAAACCATTATCACAGTTAAAACCACAAATTGTCAATGTCATATGTCAGAATGGTTGGTTTCAGAATAGCAGCCGTGTTAGTCTGTATTCGCAAAAAGAACAGGAGGACTTGTGGCACCTTAGAGACTAACCAATTTATCTGAGCATAAGCTTTCGTGAGCTACAGCTCACTTCATCGGATGCATACAGTGGAAAGTACAGTGAGGAGATTTTATATACACACAGACCATGAAAAAATATACACTGTACGGAGAGTGATCACTTAAGATGAGCTATTACCAGCAGGAGAGTGGGGTGGAGGGAGAGAAAACCTTTTGAAGCGATAATCAAGGTGGGCCATTTCCAGCACATATCCAGGAGTTAACAAGAACGTCTGAGGAACAGTGGAAAGAGGAATAAAAAAGGGGAAATAGTTTCACTTAGTATAATGACTCAACCACTCCCAATCTCTATTCAAGCCTATGTCAGAATAGACAAAGTAGATATCCTTAAATCAAACTCTAATATATGCTCAAGCAGTATTTTCCTTACTTTATCTGTCCGTAAATTCTGATTATTAGAAATGAACATTTTTTTGTCGGTTTGTTTGCATACTGTGAAATCGACATTTACCAACATTGAGTGATAAACATCTAATCCTTCCAATCTTACATATATTCCTCCTTCACTTTCTATCACTCCATGCAAATTGCATCTCTCCCTGCCTTAAGCCATGTCCTTTCATTCATTTGTGGAATAATAATTAGGTGATTCTGTAGCTACGGTCAAGTTGAGTATTGCCCTTTAAAACAGGGATTCTGCTTTATTGCTACATAGAAAGAATATAGCATATTTTCCTCAAACGTGCAGCAATTATAACTGATCACAGAATGAATTTTCTGAGGGTTTACAAATAAGTCTGTTGACTAGTTTGGATTATAATCAATTAAACTTGTGTCCTTTTAAGAAGTGCAGTGCACATTGCCAGAATTTTTTTTTTTGTACTGAATGAGAAAATCCTCTGTTGTGACAAACTGTCTGTTTAAAGATTGACTTTTCTAAGTGCTCTAAAATTGACATGTTTGTTGGATTTCTTTAAATTTGGTGTGCCTCAGGGGGATGCAGGGTAGGATTAGTGAAGCGAATTTGGAGTCATTCGAGCTAGGGATTCCAGAGATATAAGCCTGGAAAAAACAGATATTTTTTAAAAAAGGTTTCTAGGTGTTTTTTTTTTTTTTTTTTTTTTTTTTTTTGCAGAGAGCTAAAGATCAAACTATTGATGGGATGCAGGTAAAAATGGTCTCAATCTGTTGAGTTTTACCCAAGGTAGTGCGTGGCACTCACTAAATCTTTGAGGGACCCAAACTGATAACAGAATTTAAGAAAATGTACATTTTTACACTGCACATGCACCAATACAAAAAACCAGCTAGCTGGGTTCCATGCCAGTTTTTATATGCTTTAATCCTCAACTCGTAAGAGCTCTAAAATCTGCACAGTTAATCGGATTGCTTTGAAATCTGGTGTGCCTTACGGTGGCATAGGGTAGAGTTAGGGATCCAAATTTGGGGTCATTTGGCTGAGTTCCCGAGTTACTGGTCCCCTCCAAAAAACGATTTCCTTCTTTTGCCTTCTGCTGTTAATCTGCGAGGTACTAATGATTGGATGAATCTCAGGCCTGGTCTACACTACAGAGTTAGGTCAATGTAAGGCAGTTTATAGTGACTTAACTCTGTAAGTGTCTACACTACAATGTTGCTCCTGCCGATTTAAGTCGCCCACTACACCGACTTAATAACTCCATCTCCACAACAGGCATAGTGCTTAGGTTGATATAGACACTGCATTGCTTACGTCAGACTGTTCCGGCTGAGCCCGGGGCTCGTGGCTGGCAGTGCCCTACAATGCCCCACACAGACAGTTAAATCGATGCCAGCACTCCTGGTAAGAACATTCACTGCTGACAGAAGGAATTAGTGTGGACATGCAAAACCGATGTAATGACTGTGGTGGCTGTAGGTGTAACTGAAGTGGACTTTGTAGTGTAGACTTGCCCTCAGACCCCTTGATGGCTGTGAACTCACCCTGCAATTTCCTTAGCTAAGGATAAGTTAATCACAACCCCCCAACCTAAGACAAAAGGAGTTTGGAACTGAGTGGCTGGAGGTGTGAGTCATAGGTGCCAGATTTATTTTGGTGGAAATGTAATCAGACTATTTGGAGGGGGGAAAAGTCAGAATATGAATGCTTCTTGAGATGGGAGGGGTCTTAAGGAGGGGAAGGAATAGGGCTAGAGGGGTTTGGGGCTGGAGCAAGGAAAATTCTGGGGAATTGGATAAATAACGGATGGGATGGTAAGTGTGGTGAAAGAGTTTGGGGGCTCAGGGGAGGGAGGCATGGGACCCCCCACCTCTGCCAAACCATTCCAACCCACCAGCACCCCGACCACCAGCCCCAGCTCTGCCAGAGCACCTCAACCCCCTGCACACAAGCCAACATGCCTGTACCGCACAGCTCTGCCAGGGCACCCCAACCACCTTGCACCCCAACGTGTCCCCCATACCAGACCCTGAAAGTACACCTGCGGCATTTCCCTTTGCTCACACACTTTGGAGGATGCAAAACATAGATCTCCTCAGATCGTAATCACAGTTCTGTCACACACCTCAAAGTAATCCACATGTCCGCATATCACAGACTTACCTTTACTCAGCAGGCCCAACTACTGCCTCCACCATTTAGTGCAGGTACACCTAACACACTGACCGCACCTGGACTTTGGCCAAATTATTCCCGTTGGTCACTGCCAGCTCCTGGAAAACAGAGGGAAGAGATGCGGGCAACCATTTTTGTCGCTTTGTTTGTATCCTTTAACAGTGTTCAATGGAATTCTGTGGGTGGGAGTGAATGGGCTGCAAAAGGCGATGAAGGGCTTGTACATAGAATCATAGACTTTAAGGTCAGAAGGGACCATTAGGATCGTCTAGTCTGACCTCCTGCACAACGCAGGCCACAGAATCTCACCCACCCACTCCATGGGGTTGACACAGTAAAGGTATGTGTGTTAACAGGGTGTATTGGGGCATTGCTGAAAAAGGGCAGCGTTAAGGTTGCACAGGCAACCTTAACTCTGCATTTCCTGGTTTTCAGATGTTTGAGTTTTGCTCAACTCAGCGTTCTGCAAGGGGACGACGTACCACCTAGCTACATTAACGCAGAGTTAATGTAGGGTTTTTTGGTCACTGAATACATCTAGAAAAACAATAAGAAAGCAAAGAGAGAAGCCCCAAGCAGGGCAGGGGATATTGCAGTATCATGACTGTCGCAGTGATTGTGTCTTGGCCTGAGCATTATGCTCCAGCTCAGCCCAAACCATCCCATTCAAGTCACTGCAATGACCATTTCTATGTTGACTGTGGGCATTCAGATATCATCATGGCTTGGGAGAACTCCACATATTCTATGCACAAGTTCTTGAAATCTGATTCCTGGCTTTTGTGCTCACTTGGCCATGTGGGAGGTATCAGACAATAATTTTTTAATTACAGTAGATGTTGAGATTCAAAAAAAGTTAAAGCATTATAACAGTTAAAAATCAAATTGTCAGCATCACACTTTATAATTTATGAAGTAGATATCCTTAAATCAAACTAAGTTTTCATGCAACATTTTTCTTACTTTGCCTATCTGTAAATTTTGATTATTGCCGACAGAAATATTTGTCCATTGGTTTGTGTGTGTATGGTGAAATCAGTGTGACATTTACTGATAAAAATTTAATCCTTCCAAACCTGTGGATAATTCAGAGGAAAGTGGAAACTTCCCATAATTCAACTGGCCAATTGTGCAGTGCTGAATGGGGGGCAGTTTCCTTCCTGATTTGTTATGGTGAGCAGTAATGCCCTGAAGCAAGAGACTGGATGATCTTTATCTTATCACCTGGACCCTTAAGCTAATATCTCTTACACTGGCCTTTATACCAATGGTCATTGAAACAGAAGATTTTATAATTTTGGAATCAATTTGATTTTTTTCAACCCAAAGAAGTTCTTACCGGCTTTAATGACTTCCAAAATTTCCATCATGTAGTTCTCATAACTGCTCGATTCTTCAGTTTTTAAGAGCCTGATTTTATACACTAAAAAAAAAAAAAAAAAATTACACGAGTTAAAAGTTTGCAGAACTTTTCTGCAGAGAGTTCAGTGTGTGATCAACTCACTGGGAGTCAAAGGGATAAAGGGCGTTGATTCCATTGCTTACATGTGTTAAGAGAATCCTCCATGTCTCCCTGTAATAGGTTATACTTCCAGGGCCAGCTCCAGCTTTTTTGCCGCCCCAAGCGGTGAAGGAAAAAAAACAAAAAACCAAGCCTGGTTGAGCTGCCACCAAAATACCGCCGAAGAGGAAGAGAGGGACCTCAGGGCCTGCCGCTGAATTGCCGCCGAAGACCCGGACATGCCGCCCCGATGACGGACGGACTGCCTCCCCTTTCTATCGGCCGCCCCAGGCACCTGCTTCCTTCGCTGGTGCCTGGAGCCGGTCCTATATCCTTCTAGCACCTCTTTGAGGAGAGGATGGGCACTGCTCCTGGGGAGAGCCCAGGGCACAGCCCTCTGGCTGTGCTGTTAAGGGCTTCTGCCCCTTTCCAGAGGTATGCATCAAAGGAGTCCAAGCCAAAAAGTCAGTATGCTTCTGCAGCCAACAAAAAGCAGAGTCTGAAGCCCTCAAGAAGCCAAAGAGTTTTTTTTTTTAAATAAGGAGAGAGAAGTACCAGCCCTTCTCCTTTCTGAGGGGAGAGGGCATGGGCAGCTTAGGCTCTCAAGCCGTTTCCCTGGTCAAACCCTTCTTCCAGTCCTGGTCCCTTCATACTATTACCCTGCACTGAACAGGGATCCTCCTGGGGTTGATAAGCCCTCACCGGTGTGCTGGGTTGGGGACGACTGTGCCGAGTAGCTCTTTAACCCTTTTCCTGCCCTGGGTGGGAATCTACCCCGCCACACTTGGATTAGGAGTTTCACATTAAGAAAAGGAGTACTTGTGGCACCTTAGAGACTAACCAATTTATTTGAGCATGAGCTTTCGTGAGCTACAGCTCACTTCAGATGAAGTGAGCTGTAGCTCACGAAAGCTCATGCTCAAATAAATTGGTTAGTCTCTAAGGTGCCACAAGTACTCCTTTTCTTTTTGCGAATACAGACTAACACGGCTGTTCCTCTGAAACCTGTCAGAGTTTCACATTGGTTCTTGATCTGACTGTGACACCAAAAAGGGGCATTGGCGGGGTGTTAGGAGTTCCACCTAATTCATTTAACTAGGGGCGTCACAATGGCCAGCAGAGACAAAGCACCCCCCCCCCCACACACACACTCCTGTGTTCCCAACACGTTTGGTAAATTTTTGGCCCCGTGCTGGTGCCTCAGAGGCAGCAGAGTGCTAAGCCGGGAAGGGCGGGGGCAACAATGGAGGAGCTCAGGTTGGTACTGTTGCCTGTTGGCAGGGCTGGTGCTGCTTCTCCGGGGCTCCCCACATGCCCTGGTGCAAGTAGAAATCATTTCTTGCCGGTACTGCACTCATGGGAGGGACACAAGGGGGGGGGGGCAAGTGACCTCCCCACATGACCCTCCACGTGACTCCTCCCAGCTCCAGCCCGGGGCCCCGCCTTCTGCAAGTACAGGGAAATCTGTTCTCATTGTGAAAGAGGGTGTTTGGCGTCACTGGGCAAGTCATGTCCATCAACCCCATGCGTATTCTAGTGAGAACTTTCACAAAAAGTCCATTAAGTGTAGACAGACATTTTCCAGGGTCCATTGTGAGCTAAGTGTTCCTTAATAGGCCATTCAACTTGACTTGTCCCTTCATGTGCTGGCTAAACATCGCTAATATTCATAACTTCAGATACCAAGATGATACATGCATAGAAATAGCATAATCATAAGTACCAGCTATTTCACGTACATGACTATGCCCAAAAGAGAGTCTGAAAAATCACACCACGTACCTGAGACCCTATGTGCCAGCACCATGCCCCACTGGAGTTTTGTTATCTGTTATGTAACAACGAAGCCGGACCCAGTGACATGACTCTGTTTAGCCTAAAGGGCAAGGTTAATTTTTAGCTGTTCAGATGTGACTGAGCCTTTAGTTAAGTGAGGATATATGCTGGCACACATGCAGGGTAACGGGCTTCAGTGTTCCTTTGCGGTTAACTTTTTAATGTTCGTAAACCCAGTATGTGCTGAGATGGTTTAAAGCATAACACAGGTTTTTAGGTTTGCAAATCTGTTAACCTTTGCCTCTTTGAGATTTTAATATTTATTTATTGCTGGTCATATGTGGGGGAGGGGGTATCCTTTCCGCCCTCTACTCGTGGGGTTACGTATGTGTCTTGTAGCATTCTTCTGAACACCAGTTGGAAGGAATTTTTTTTCAGTAAGTGTGGACTGATTCTTTTCTCTGAGAAGGCATGTCATTTTTTCCAGGTACACACTGAGTAACACAGAAAACAATTGGGGCTGTTAAACTTTCTTCAAATTCCATAGAAAATTAAGTTCAACTATATTTTCCAGTCCAGTAATGAAATGGATGTTTGTATATACAAACATCAACATGCTTAACTACTCACTTTCCCCCGAAATATGTAGTATTTCAATCTGTTTATATGGAATATGGGAGTTGAATGAGGAGCCATTTCAGCATATGTAGGACTTATTAAAAGGAATTTTAAGTAGAACTGTATCCTAAACTGCATTATGGTATTGTACGCAAACATTGCATTTCAATGGGAGATTCAACTTCCTTTCTAGGAACAGAACAGACTCCTGAGACTCTTACCACAAAAGTGGTCCATAGTCGTGCAGATAATCCCATTGCCTTCAGTGGGATTGATCAAATGATCAAGGATTTACAGGGTTTGGTTCCAAGTTTGTAAATTGTTCTGGATGAAACTGACAATGTCTGAACTGTCAGATCAGAAGGAGCTTCATTCAAATAAAGGTGGGCAGATGTGTGATAAGGCTTAGCTCCATTGCTAAGATGAGGAACATATTTTCATCAAAGTTCTTGACAGATTCCTGAGGCAGCTAGTTTAAGGCTGTCAGTGTCTGGCATTATAATCTTCACTTAAGTTCTCTCACCCACAAAGCTGGAAAATGAGACATTTGTTTTCTTTGTTTTGCTGCTCCAGTTCCAGTTATCAAAATGCATGTTAGACTTATTTGGCTGCAAAGATGAATTCTGTGTACACTGGGGACAACACCTGATTCCTATCAGGCTGCAGAACTGGGCTGACATCAGAATCCAAACATCCTCTGGTCAGTGCAAGCAGAGGCATTCCTCTAATGATTTGGACTTGATGTGATGCAGTATGAACGTCATGGATAATTCAGACCAATGGGGAGAAACAGAATCAAAACCACTGTTTAAACACTTCCCCCCAGCCTCCCCTCTTGAGGATTCCTGACCAACTTACTAGCACAATACATATGCTAACAAACTTAAACAAAGCCTTTGTGTAAGTTTCCTAGCATATGTATTGTGCTGTTAAAGCCATATAAAGAATGAATGCTTGAGACACCAAGTGGTGCTCCTGCATTTAATAGCATAAATGATATAAGTGGCGCACAAAGACTACAGGTCTTAGCATGCAATGCTCATTTTGAGGCTAGCAGCCTTCCACTCAGTTCAAAACCGATCACTGGATAAGTCTTCATGGACCAAAACCAGTAACTTAAATCTGATCCCCTTGGAATTTTTCTGTGTGGGAAGCTGGATTTGAAACCCCACGTTCAAACTGTTTTGTTTCTGAGCTAGATCAAAACTTGGAAGAGACCGATCTTGCAGAGCTTTTTCAGAGACACATGAGAGCTGATGCAAATAGCTGATCAAAAGAGATGTATACCATTCCTCCAATTTGGGCCCAAAATCTCGTGAGATTTCTGCACCTGATTCAGCCTCAAACATGAATCTTAATTAGACTAAAAGAAAAGGAGTACTTGGGGCACCTTAGAGACTAACCAATTTGAACATAAGCTTTCGTGAGCTACAGAAGTGAGCTGTAGCTCACGAAAGCTTATGCTCAAATAAATTGGTTAGGTTAGTCTCTAAGGTGCCCCAAGTACTCCTTTTCTTTTTGCAAATACAGACTAACACGGCTGTTACTCTGAAACCTTAATTAGACTGATAGGAATGCCATAATTTAAGATTGCAGTGAAGTTTTATCACAACCCTCTGGATCCAGCTTGCAAGCTGCCGAGAACCTTCAGTGCCTATTGACTTAGGTCAGAGATGAGGGTACACAGCACCTTTTAGGTGTATCCCCAAGGACATATAAAGCACAGACAGCAGCATGGCAAGGTCCTCATATACACACGCTATTGCCTCACTGTCCAGGCCCCTCGATCCTCTTCTAGAAGGACTCTATCTAGGAGTAAGAAGACAGCTCAGTTTGTATGGGCCTCTCAACTCTTGGCCTTTGCTGAACCTGCCAACAAGGGGGCTGATTATTGCCAACTCACTGGGTGGGGAGTGTCTTTTATGATGTGGAAACCTTGGAATTAGTCTGAAAATGTCGGGTTTGTTCACACAAGGAATTCATGGGGAGATCATTGGTAAAATCCTAGCTCAGGCTGATGATGGCAAGTTGTTACTGTGGGATGGTTTCAGAGTAACAGCCGTGTTAGTCTGTATTTGCAAAAGGAAAAGGAGTACTTGTGGCACCTTAGAGACTAACCAATTTATTTGAGCATAAGCTTTCGTGAGCTACAGCTCACTTCATGATGATGGTTGTTTACCAGCAAGTAGGGTTGCCAGTTTTCGACCAGAACGCCTGGTCAAAAATGGACCCTGGCAGCTGCGGTCGGCACTGGCAGGCTAAGAAAGGTTCCCTACCCGCTCTGGCTTCACATGGCTCCTGGAAGTGGCCACCAGCCCCAAAACCAGCCATCAGATACTCAGGAAATTCAGAATTAAAGTTACCTGTAATGGTGTCATATAATAACAGCTTGATGATGATTAAAAACCTGGAACCACAAACACTATATTGTCTTAAAGTTTTTTAAACTGATTTTTAAAGAGAATTTTTCTCCTTAAGGCATCATTACAAGGGCAGAGATAAAGTTTTCTTGTGTGCTTGAAGAGTGCATTTCCATACTTCAATGCAATTGGATTTTTTTTTTTAAGTTTAACCTTAAATCTGACTGTCCTGCTTAATTTTGGAATGTTTACAACTTTTCTGTAATGTATTGTACTGATATGTACTCTCAACCTTTAACTCCATCTTAATGTAGCTATCATTTGGGAGTATTTCCAGGCATAAATGATACTAATAGAGTAATACTGACTTCAATGGGACTACTTAGAGTAAGCACTGTCCTTGACGGTAAGTATTTGAAGGACTGGGCCATTATGCTGTATCCCACATTGTTGTCTTTGTCTCCCTTTATCATTTTCGTTGCTCACTTTTGAATTCCCTTCCACCATGGCCACATCTTTCGGTTACTGAATTAGCCACAAAACTTTATCTTTCAAAGCTGTCATGAGCACCTTCTCATCATCCAGTTTGCCCAACAGGGCTAAAGCATAGGACGTTATAGCCACAGTGTAGGGTGTTGCCAGAGAGCTGTACCTTGTGGAGAAGTATTCCCCAGCTTTGCGGACACTCCCCTGAAAACTCTAGGAAGTTTAAAGAAAGACAAGGCAGAAATCATCATACTCCTGGATTAGGCTGAGATTCTATCTATTCATTTCATTAGTCACATAATTTTATTTTAGTTTGTCTTAGTTTGTTTTTGTGAATTCTGTTCTGCTGAAATGTATGAGACAGAGGAGTCTGGAGTTCTCTATCTACAGAATAGATACACTGCCAGGACATCTTTCCTCAACTCAGCCCCCACTCTGCCGCCACTATGCCTTTCCTTTGACCTGGATGGAACCCCCTGTAGAGGTTAGAGAGGTGAGTGCAGTTTCCCTGGCTCATTCAGTTCTTGGACTCCTCCTTGTTGTCAGGCAGAGAGACCTTGTTTCACTTAGACCACCAAAAACCATGAAATGGTAATATTTTTCAGTCACTACATGTCTGAGTCTAACTAAAATAAAGTATCTAGAGATGAAAGACATTATGTTCCGTTAACAACTCCGTGAGCTATCCAGTTTGCCCTACCTACAGTTCTTCTGTGCAAAATCACAGCAACAAGATGGAGTCTGTAGCCACCTGGGTAAGTCACAGGTCTATGAATGATTCAGCTTTTTGCAGGCCAACGCCATTGTTTACATGTTAGTTTGAATGTTCCCAGGAAAGCTCAGATGTGGATTGGCATCTCCCAAAGTCCATTCCTAGTTAAGTACTCCCAATTAGTTGAATAACCCCTTCACACTATGGTGACCAAATCTGCC
Organism: Caretta caretta; assembly: GCF_965140235.1. Lineage (NCBI taxonomy): Eukaryota > Metazoa > Chordata > Testudines > Cheloniidae > Caretta > Caretta caretta. The sequence continues at coordinate 19,542,714 of NC_134225.1, forward strand.
TTATGAGCTTCCTACACTTTAAATACAAGCATAGAGCCAGCATTCATAATTTCAGATATAAAAATGATACATGCATACAAATAGGATGACTATATTCAGTAGATCATAACCTTTGCAAAGATATGTTACATGGCATATCTAGCTGTCAAGGTTCCTTCCCCACTCTGAACTCTAGGGTACAGATGTGGGGACCTGCATGAAAGACCCCCTAAGCTTATTCTTACCAGCTTAGGTTAAAAACTTCCCCAAGGTACAAACTTTGCCTTGTCCTTGACCAGTATGCTGCCACCACCAAGCGTTTTAAACAAAGAACAGGGAAAGAGACCACTTGGAGACGCCTTCCCCCAATATATCCCCCCCAAGCCCTACACACCCTTTCCTGGAGAAGGCTTGATAATAATCCTCACCAATTGGTACAGGTGAACACAGACCCAAATACTTGGATCTTAAGAACAATGAAAAATCAATCAGGTTCTTAAAAGAAAAATTTTAATTAAAGAAAAGATAAAAGGGTCACCTCTGTAAAATCAGGATGGTAAATACTTTACAGGGTAATCAGATTCAAAACATAGAGAATCCCTCTAGGCAAAACCTTAAGTTACAAAAAGACACAAAAACAGGACTATACATTCCCTCCAGCACAGCTTATTTTACCAGCCATTAAACAAAAGAAAATCTAATGCATTTTCTAGCTAGACTTACTAACTTTATAGGAGTTGTAAGGCTTACATTCCTGAACTGTTCCCGGCAAAAGCATCACACAGACAGCCCAAACCCTTTGTCCCCCTCCCCCCCCCAAACTCCAGCTTTGAAAGTATCTTGTCCCCTCATTGGTCATTTTTGTCAGGTGCCAGCAAGGTTACCGTCGCTTCTTAACCCTTTATAGGTGACAGGGTTTTGCCTCTGGCCAGGAGGGATTTTATAGCACTGTATACAGAAAGGTGGTTACCCTTCCCTTTATATTTATGACACTAGCATAAAACATATTCCAGTTATGTCATATTTACACTCATAAGCATATTTCTATAAAGCATTATGGAGTGCAAGTCACAACTCCTCAATATTCCCACAGCAAACACCTCATTTCACCTCTGACTCCTCTTGTGCTTTTCCAAAGCTTAACAAATAATAAAACTATAATTTTTCACAAACAGAGGCAAAATTTGAAGAGCAAATTACTAGCTGTACATTCTCCACTCGGCTCTAATAAGAATTTTGGATGTTTATAAGGAGCTGTCATATCTGGGGAGCATGGGTGAGCTTTTACACTTAAATGGAGATGGATCTTGACTCTCTAAAGCAGGCTTGTTTCTGTATTTTGCATCCTCACAGAGTTCATCTACACAATGTCCATCCAGCTGGCAGTAATTTGAGGAAAGACATGGCCTCATTTCAAACACTGGCTAAATCCTACGCAGATGCTAAGCAGTCAGTATTGGTTGAAGATCTTGCCTGGCTATTAATGCTGAACGGGTACAGGTACGCCAACCTCAGAGTTTTCAGTTCAACGTCAAGCACAATAGAAAGAAAGAAGCACAAGAGGCCACATTCTGCTTGCAGCTATCTTGGTGTGAATCCGGAGTAACTCCACTGACTTCAGTAATTCTGGATTTGTATCTGTCGAAACTGAGATGAGAAGCTGGCCCAAGTTCTCTCAGGCTGGGAAATGCCAAGCCTTAGGGTTTGGGGGAAGGTCAGGAAAATTAAATCATTTTTTCCACCTTTTATTAACTGGACAGATTTGCCAAGTCTTTGGCTCTCTGCTCCCAGTCCCGCTCCCACTGAAATCAATGGGAAAACTCCAGTTGACTTCAACTGGAGCAGAGTCAGGTCTTCACTCAAGACTTCAGGGTGAAGATGGCAACCACTTGGGTGAAGTCAAAGGTACTAAAATAGTTAAACATGTGAAACACAGCCTTCCCCTTCCCCATACAAGGATAAGCCATACAGTAGCAGCTATCAGAGGATTTTGGAGATAAGTAGCTTCCTCTTCTAGGTAAAAAAAAGGGGATTTCTGGTGCTGGGAATGGAGCAGGGCTTTGTTTTCCCCCACATGCAGTAGTAGACTTCACTTTTTCAGGAGGACTTTTCCCCTTCCTGGAAAGAAAGCAAAGATGTGATGACATGGTCAAGCCCACCTGAGTGTTTAATGTTGAAAAGGGGGACTCTCTCTGGAAGGCAGTAGACAAAGTTCCTGGATTCTTTCCCTCTAGGGGTGAAGGAACCAGGAGAAATTCCTTGCAGTGCAGTCTCCTCACTGGGGCCAGTTCATCTGCACTAATGAAGCTTCAGCCCCAGTCTTGCTCAGAAAACAATCCTGATCCAGTAATTTAGGTCACGATGTTTCGAAAGCTGGTGTCTGCCCACGGCACGCTGAGAGATCCACAGAGCTCACAAGAGAACCCAGAGAAGGAAATGTGGAGGGAAGGTGCTATTCAAAATGATTTCTCTGCTGGTCAGAACAGGAACCATGGGCACATAGGATTCCCCGAGGCCTGGATGTGACAAATACCCAGTAGCGAATACTCCCAAAGCTGTTCTCAGCTGGACTACAACAAGGTGCCAGTCAAAGCAAGCTACATACCATAATGATAGGCCCACTAGAAAAGCATCATTGGAAAAAGTAGAAAGATATGTATTAATAGATACATCTAGATATTTAAGGGGAGTCAGTGTTGCCTACTGAATAGAGCACTGGGCTGGGATTTGAGATCTGGGTTTGTTCAATACCCACCAAACCAGTCGCAGAGAGAGGAAACCCTCCAACAAGTCGTGCCCCCTCTGTGCCTCAGTTTCCCTTATGTAAAATGGGAATAATTACACTGACCAGCTTTGAGATCCACAGATAAAAAGTGCTATAAGAGATCTAGGAATTATTGTTATAACTATTCTAATGGATACAAAATAAAAGGGCACCCATTCTATTCTCAAGGTGCCTTAAACAATCACTATATACAATCCAGTAGTATAAACCCAGCAGCCTAAAGATAACCAGACAGAAGGAAAATTAAAAATAACCCAGTTTTTCCACAGAACCAGCTTTGATCCCTCAGTCCTGCCAACCCTCTCTCATATACAGCCAATAGATACAGAAGATACAGCAGTCATCTGTTTATTATTGCTAGAGTAGATGGAGATAGATATAGAGTAAGTAGATATTGTTGGGTTGGCCTATAACAATTTTGGCCATTTGATACGGTAGATAGCTACACAGCAGTGAGGCTGCTAAAACTAGACCCTGTTTGATGGATGTGTCCCCCAGGCCGGTATTGGAAAAGAGATCAGCATCACTTACAGTTCTCGTGGTGACGGGGTCAGCTGACATAGATAGCCTGGAAGTCTGAGACTTGGTTCTGCATGTCTCAATCCTTCTGATCCATCTCTTGTACTCCTCTCTCACCTAGAAAAATAAGGAACATGCTCATTGGCGCACGTAACCAATGCCCCATGAGAAGCTCGGACAGTTTTACACCACTCCTAAATCTGAACAGAGCAAAGGACTGAAATTCTTATGACCATCTTCCCCGCTGTGAATTCCCACACGTAAAGGGAAGGGGGAGGAGCGGTCCTCAGTCCCCTAGTTGCAATGAGACAGATTCGGACTTCAGCCGCACCCAGGCAACATCACTGACTTCATCAGGTTGCAAAGTCTGGGTAAAAAGAAAAGGAGTACTCGTGGATAGAAATTTAGCCTAGGAAATGCAAGTTGATGCAGCTCCCACCAAACTACATGTGAATGGGCTTGGTGCAGAAATTACCTGGGGAAATTCTATGGGGAATTACCTGGGGAAATTCTATGGGGAATTACCTGGGGAAATTCTATGACCTTTGTTACACAGGCCATGTCTACACTACCGCTTATGTCAGCAAAATGTATGTCACTCAGGGGTGTGAAAAAAAACACCATACGTCTTAGTGACATAATTTCCCTGGTGTAAGTGGCAGCGGGCACAGTGCTATGTCAGCGGGAGAGCTCTCCCCCGTCGGCACAGAGCGGCTACATGAGAGGTCTTGCAGTGGCGGAGCTCCATAGGTACAGCTGTGCCCCTGTAAGGTCTCTAGTGGAGACGTAACCCATGCCTGCTTGGTGTGGCACCCTGTCCCCCTCTAGTGGCACAGATTCATGAGATTAATGAGTCTGCCGCAGCCTTAGCTAAGAGGCATGTGGCTTTTGGCCCACGCAGTAGAGGCTCATGCATTTAGCTCCCGAGGTCCTAGGTTCGATCCCACCCACCAGGGGCTGTTGGTGTTATATAGACATGGTCCCTCCTGGACTTAAAAAAAAACAAACAAACAAAAAAACAAAAACAAAACCCCTGTGAATCTATGAAAATAGCACAATGCAAACTGCAGGAGAAAAAAAAAAGAGATTGGAGGAGAAAGGCTGAATCTCAAAATAGGGAAAGGAGCAACAGGCACGCAAGACCTGAAAAGAGTGAAACCAAGACAAATGTGAACAAAGAAGCTCGGCTGGCTGGACATTAGTGGAGCTGAACAGGTAAAAGGGCTTTACCTGCTTATTGAGGAGACAGTGCACCAGGAAGATGAAGGCTCCCTGCAGGCTGTTGATGATGGTGAATAAATACGCCATGACAGTGGCGGCTGGGCCGACTTGAAGGAGACTGAAAATCCACGTGCAGCCCAGAACGAAGACTTGAGCGATGGCTTTAAAGGTCAGTAGCCTGGATGAAAGAAATGGAGAGATCCCATTACAACCCTGTGCAGAGAGACCAAGTCAGTGGGCAGGATGGTTTGAAATGGCTAATGCCCTCCAAGTAGCAACTATGCAAAATTCCCCTAGGGACCACTGGTGAGTAATGCTTCTCTATAATGATTCTGCAAATAGGCCCTAGGCCAACCAGGTTAGAATGGCTTCTACCATCCCCTTTACTCTCTATGGGCCTGCTCCGAAGCCAAGAGAGAGACTGCCATTGACTTCAGTGAGTCTGGATCAGGCCCTAGTTTGCCGCCCCTTCTGCACAGCTTGTTCATTTCCTGATTTTGCTGCAAGCAGGCTCTGGCCACCAGTACCACACATCTGGGACAGCTGTCATTTCAATGAGCTGGGCCAGTGAAGGTTTTACTTGTTCTCTAATTCCAGGTAGGTATTTCTCCCCCCTTTTTATTCCTGATACTTCAGGTGAAGTATCAGAGCATCTTACAGTCTTGAAGATATTTACCTTCAGAGGTAGGACAGTGCGCTTATCCCCATTTTCCAGATGGAGAACCAAGGCACAGAGATTAAGCAACTTGCCCAATATCGCAAAGGAAGGCGGTGTCAGATCAGGAAGTTGAAGCCAGATCTCCCACATCCCAGACTAGCACACTAACCACTGAACCATCCTTTCTCTCCCTTTCTGATTGATTTGGAAACCCCTATAATAAAACCCTGCAAGGAGAACGGCTTGCCATTAAAGATTTGGTTCATTAGTCCTTACACAGCACTCATGATATGGAATAGGTAGCTCAATTATTTAAGGGTTTGTTGTGTGCCCATTGCTGTGAGAGTACAATGCAGACAGACGGAACCAGATACTAAAGTCAGCTGACAGCAAAAGCGGCCTATGCATAGCCGTACCAGGCAGATTCAGCCTCTGTGAAACTTCATTGGTTTCTGCAGAGTTACAGATTTTACCTAAGATTAATTCATGTATAGATATCTGTATAGGACCCAGCATTATACCATCTGACTTAAACCTGTGTTCTGATCCTAGCTCTGTCACTGACCTGTGGTGTAACGCTGACCACGTCAATTTCCCTCTGTTTCCCCTCACATCCTTTTGTAGCACCGGCAGGGAATATATAATCCACTAATAATGGTTACATAGTCAGAATAAAGGGTAAAGGCCTAAGGAATGAGTAGCAAAAAAAAACGCAAAATACCTGTAGACCGACACCTATAAAAATAGCTTAAGCAGTTAGTGTAAGTGCAAGGCCTTACAGCCTAGGTAGAAGTAGTTGCTCAATATGTTAGTATAAGTCAGTAAACTAAAAGTAATCGTAAGTCACAAAACGGCAAAAGGCTTTTTGTTTATTGTTTTGTAATAATCTCGTGTTGCAAACTGCTGATGGGGAACTGCAAAAAGACAGTTACTACCGGTTTCAAGTATTTTTAAAGGAGGACTTCAGCAAATGCCTAACCGCAGGTAACCGCAGTAATCCAATTAACATATTTTAATGAGTTTAACCAAGTTAATATACTAACCTGTAGAATAAGAACACCCCAACAAGGTAAAGGTAAAACCCTTAAAATATGGTTTAAAAAAAGCTATGCATAGATATGCATAAAAAATACCAAGGCCGAAAAAACATCTAGTCTGAGGAACAGCCATTAAAATTTGTCATCAGCATGCCAAAGACAAACCAAAATCTGTCTCAATCCCCCTTAAAGCTCTCCCCCAAAATATAGTATATACAGGTAATGGGGCTGGTCCCTCTCACACTGTTATACTATCTCACTTGTTTAAATTGTTTTACTTAAACTAGCCATTGTGATAATAAAACTTTGACAGTTACAGAAGGTCTTCACTAAGTGGAACTGGTTTTATGGCTGTGCCCACCCTGCCCCCCACCCTTTATTAGCTGTAACTCTAATAATACCAAGCCGAATCTTAAAACAAAAACCTACCAAATTACAAGTGTTACTTCGGCAAACCAAATCAATAACCTAATCAATAAGCCAGGCAAAACGTTGTCACTATTGGTCGTTTCGATTGTCAACTCCCTGGGGCCGGAAGTGTCGGTCACTCTGTTTGCACAGCTCCCAGCACACATTCTGGTTGGGCCCTCTGGACACTATTGTGATAGAAATAATAATGACAAATCTAGGAATAGACATCAAATCCGATTTCTGCTCCCATGCCGTTACTGCAAGCCCACCCTTCCATTTAAAAATTAGGGCCAATTTTTCCCTTCTTTTCCACCATGCAGCCTTGCTGAAATCAATGGAATTGCATGGATGTTAATGAAGGCAAAATTTGTCCCCAGCACTTTGAGCCTATAAATCCTCAAATTAGGTCTCTTCTCACCATTGTCAGTAGTAAATCCCAGCTACCATGGCCACATGTCCAGCTCTTCCAGAAAACATGGATTTAGCAATTAGATACCAAGAAATCACTGTGCAGTTTTCCTCATGCTGTCTCAGTTTTGCATAGCAAAAGGCATCAAACTAGGCTGAACAAAACACTAGAAAAAGTGTCCTTCCTGGAGGAGAGAATCCTGCACTGAATGAGGAAAATGGAACTGCATGATCTAACACCTCTTGTCCATTGCTGATATCTATAACGCTCTGGTTGACTGAAAGGACTAAGGGTTCTTACACTAGCCAAAAGAGAAGATGCAGGAGGATCTAACAGAAAACTCTGTACAAGGCAGTCTTGATTATCCATATTTCAGTTATGCAGAACAAGGATTCCCCAATTTGTTAATTACATTGAAAATTCCCTTGATTTTAGAGGAAGAATGGGGTAGTGGTTAGGGTCCTAATCTAGCACTTGGGAGACCCAGGTCCAATTCTATGCTCTGCCACAGATGGTCAAGGTCACACACACAAAGTCACTTAGCCTTTATGTGCCTCAGTTCCCCATCTGTATAATGGGGATAAGAGCCCTGTCCTGCCTCACAGGGGTGTTGGAGGATCAATGCATTAAAGATCGTGAAGCACTGTGAGATCTGTGGGTGAAAAGTGCTACATAAAAGCCAGGATACAAAATTGGGGCCCAGTCCCATGAGGTGCTCAGCACCTCCTAAAAGGTGCTGTGTACCCTCATCTCTGACCTAAGTCAATAGGCACTGAAGGTTCTCAGCAGCTTGCAGGACCAGGTATTCAGTGTTCTGTTCTCCATGACTTTCTGATACCAAGTCTGTATCACCCTGGTATTTCCTCAGTTTAATTGAGCCAAGAGTGCCTGTAGCAACCCCCACCGCAGAAGGCTAACAGGACCTCTCAGGCTGGTTTAGTGCTTTCCTACCTTGTGTTTTTGAGGGTGGAGACATCTGTATTGAGGGAGGAGATTGTGTCTCAGGATCCAGAGGGTTTTGATAAAAAAATGCTAAATTCATCTGTGGAAACACAACTCGAGTGGATCAGACCCCAGGTCCCTCTAGTCCAGTATTCTGCCTCTGACAGTGGCCAGTACCAACTGCTTCAGAGGCATGGATAATCTGCCCCGCAGATTAGTTCTCCTATTGGTCTTTGGTAGCTGGAGCTTGATTTAAATCCTGAAACCTGGGGTTTAATATCCCTTCCAGAACTTTTCTTAGCCCTCATTAGAACAACTCTGGATATTATTCTTGCTACCCATATAAATGCCCAATCTCTTTTTGAATCTTGCTTAAATTCATGTGTTCACAGTGCCTAGCACAATGGTACTTTGACCCCCGATGGGAGCCTCTAGCTGCTATTGTCAGCTGAATCCTTCCTGTACCGCCAGACATCTCTTAGGGCACAGATAAGGCTCCACCATCCTTCTCTATCCTGAGCTGCTCTGTCTGTCCTCTGTCTTATGTTCCATAAACTTTCCCTCTCTTTGTTGGATCATGGAAGGATTCTTTCAGCTGGCCTCTTTTCCATGTTCCTCCAGCTGCCCAGTTTCACACCTGCCATAGCCGAAGCTCTGGTTTCATTCTTAACACCTAGCCCAGATATTTCCGACTTCTCTTCCGGATAACTTTGGAGCGAAGGAGTTGCTGAACTCTGACAAATCCCAGCATTTGGTATAAATTCGTTCCACTCCATTGGAAACAAATCATGTGAGATTTATTAATTTACTGTAATACAAATAAAGAAGGTGACATTGTTACCTTGTCACTTTCCAGAGAATAAATCCATGGTATCTCGGCCACAACTCACTCCTTAAGCAAACATCCCAATGTCTGACTCATCTCACTATCAAAGTCCTTTCCCTGCAGCATAATTCATCCTTTCCCATTATCCACTGAAGAGAGGAGAAGAAAAGGAATATACCCACCACAATAATAAGGCAGACAGGTCCAAGGAAACTCCAGATAAAGCCTCCCTTTATTGTGAGCCAGCAGCTAAAAGGCAAGAAGAAAAAAAGAGTAGCAAATTATCCCTGGCATTAAAATGAAGTGAATTCTCTCCTTTTGGTTGTCAGATTTAATATCTGGGTGGGGTGGGAACAAGGTCCTCATTCAGAAGAGCACTTAAGTACATACACTAACTCCTTGCTTAACGTTTTTCTCACCAGACATGACTATATTTTATAATATATATTATATACACACAGTATAAGCTTTCAACAAACAATTTAATACTATACACAGCGATGATGATTGTGAAACTTGGTTGAGGTGGTGAAGTCAGAGGGTGGAAGAGGGTGGGATATTTCCCAGGGAAAGCCTTCCTGCTAAATGATGAACTAGCTTTTGGCTGAGCCCTTAAGGGTTCTCTACAAGGCAGCACGAATGAAAGGAGGGGAGACAGCATGGCAGACAGAAACAGAGACGCACACCGTGTGTGTGTGACAGAGAGATGTGCATTGGCCCTTTAAGTAGGCTAACCCCACTCTAAGTACACTGTCTTTTTAAAAAGAACAGGAGTACCTGTGGCTCCTTAGAGACTAACCAATTTATCCGAGCATAAGCTTTCGTGGGCTACCGCCCACTTCATCGGATGCATGCAGTGGAAAATACAGTGGGGAGATTTTATATACCCAGAGAACATGAGACAATGTGTGTTACCATACACACTGTAACAAGAGGTTTCAGAGTAGCAGCCGTGTTCGTCTGTATTCGCAAAAAGAAAAGGAGGACTTGTGGCACCTTAGAGACTAACCAATTTATTTGGTCAGTTAAGGGGAGCTATTACCAGCAGGAGAGAGAAAAAAAACAAAACACCTTTTGTAGTGATAATCAAGATGGGCCATTTCCAGCCGTTGATAAGAACGTGTGAGGAACAGTAGGGGGAAAAATAAACATGGGAAAATAGTTTTACTTTATTTCCCCCCCTCTACTGTTCCTCACACGTTCTTGTCAACTGCTGGAAATGGCCCATCTTGATTATCACTACAAAAGGTGTTTTGTTTTCTCTCCTCCTGGTAATAGCTCACCTTAATGGATCACTCTCGTTACAGTGTGTATGGTGACACCCATTGTCTCATGTTCTCCTGAGCTGTAGCTCACGAAAGCTTATGCTCTAATAGATTGGTTAGTCTCTAAGGTGCCACAAGTCCTCCTGGTTTTTTTGCGGATACAGACTGACTCGGCTGCTACTCTGAAACCTGGCTTTTGAAGTAGTTCACCAAGTTGAGACAACAGCTGCGGCTCCCAGGAAGCTCCCGCCGTTCTGAGCCTGTCCTGTCCGTCCCTTCCATGGAGATGGGGTAAGCGGGGTGCAGGAGCGGGGGGAGGGGGGTACCCTGACATTAGCGCCCCCCAGCTCCCACCCAGCAAGCAGGAGGCTCCCGGGGGCAGCTCCAAGGCAGAGGGCAGGAGCAGCACATGGCAGTGGGGGGAGGGACAGCTGAACTGTCAGCAATGGATAGCCTGCTAGACGGCTGTCGCACAGGGAACTTAGGGGAGCTGATGTGGGGGGGGGGGGGGGGGGCTGCCGGCCCACCCTGGTTCCAAGCCCCCACCAGCTCACTGCAACAGGCTGCTCTTCCTGCAAGCAGTGGACAAAGCAGGCGGCTGCCAAACGACATTATAAGGGAGCATTGCACAACTTTAGACGAGCATGTGCCCTAATTGATCAGCAACGAAACAATGTTAACCGGGATGATCTTAAGTGAGGAGTTACTGTACTTGAGTGCATTCCTGAACTGGGGCCTGGGAGAGGAAGAATGAAATATGAGGTATCCAGGGCCTCACTGACCCTCCATCTCCCCCTCGAAGAGGAAGGACAGTTCTTGGGGTAGAGCAGCAGATCGGGAGTCAAGGGCCCAAGTTCTATCCCTCACTCTGCCACTGATGGGTCTTGGATGTGTCACTTCCCTTCTGAGCCTCAGTTTGGGTTGCGAGTGGGTATTTTTATTGGGATAATTATTTTTATTGGGGATAATAATTGCGCTTTCTCAACAACCCTAGGGCCTGCAGACTGGTAGCTAGGCAGGTGAAAGCAAAGTAAGCGAATAATATGTATGCAAATAAGTTGTCTCCCCCTGCAAGTCTGGAGGCTCTTTTCTTGGGCACTTGGGGTGAGATGCAGGGTGAATGCTGCCTGCTTCCCTTTATGACAGTCTCATGGATGTAGCTTGAAGAAACTGGTCTCATAAGAGCATAACAATGGCCATACTGGGTCAGACCAAAGGTCCATTTAGCCCAGTATCCTGTCTTCTGACAGTGGCCAGTGCCAGGTGCCCCAGAGGGAATGAAGAGAAAAGGAAATCACCACATGATCCATCCTCTATGGCCCATTCCCAGCTTCTGGCAAACAAAGGCTAGGGACACCATCCCTGCTCATCCTGGCTAATAGCCATCAATGGACCTATCCTCCATGAATTTATCTAGTTCTTTTTTGAACCCTGTTATAGTCTTGGCCTTCACAACATCCTCTGGCAAGGAGTTCCACAGGTTGACTGTGCGTTGTGTGAAACATGTGAAGGAACAGGGATCGTAGAATATATTGTCTCTCTGAAATTCAGCCTATGAGTTGAGTGGGTAATGAGATATCTGTTCTCCCTCTGGGATGGGCTCTGCACGTACTATTTGGAAATTCTGTAGCCTCCAGGATTCACCACTGCAGAAATAGCCACCACCAGGGCTGGGACTCCGTAGCCGAACGGGTACGTGAATCTCTTCTTGAACCGGCTGGCGCTGGTGTAATTCACGACCTGCAGGTTCCGGACGGTGAGGAAGAGGTGCAGCCCCTCCAGGAACATCCAGGTGAAACAGGCCAGGAAGAGGTAGTGTAGGAAGCCAGCAATGACAGCACACGCCGCCTGGAGGAGACAGAGAGCTCAGGGACCCTGAACATCTAGCTCTCCAAGATAGGGGAAGCGTTAGTTATTTGATGTGTCCCTTCCAAGCTGGGGAGAAAATGGCATACAAGGCCTGTGAAATATTTAACAAAACCCCTAAGCCATCTAGGACTACACGCTGCATACCGTGGCCATTCAACTTCATCACAGCACGAGGGGTAGAACTCTGATCCTCCTGGTCCAAAAGCACTGGCTCCTACCTCATGAACTAAAAGAGAATCTCCATTAGTGGTTAACAGTATAGGGCTTATGACACATAGTGAGACAGACTGCTCTGCGTTCAGTTCCCAATCCTGCCACCGACTTCACGTGTGGCCTTGGGCAAGTCAATTCATCTCCCTGTGCCTCAGATCCCCACCTGTAAAATGGGGATAATGGAATTTTGTGCCCCCCCCCCATTCTCTCATCTGCTTAGACCATAAGCTCTTCAGGGTAACGACTGTCTCTTGCTCGATGCAGTGCCCAGCACAGTGGAGCTCTGATTTCGGTTGGCTCTCGTTGGCTACTAGAACACAAATAAAGGACTAGAATAGCGGAGGCAGTCCTGACCCCATCCAATAGGGGGCAGTGGTGTTTCACACACAGACACCAGATACTCGGTGACCATGTTAATTTGTTTTCTGGCAAGAACTCAGGGCGAGGAGTAAACCGAGGAAACCCACACACTGAAACACATGCACTTTCCTCACCCTCTGAGCCAGCTCATATTCACAGCTGTCTGTATTCCACATGTGGGCCAAGGGCATTTTTTAACCTTGGGAAACCCGCATCGGCCCAAATGTGCATCTTCAGCTGTTTGTGGTTGCGAAGTTGATTTCCTACGTTGCTCAGTCCAGGACCCCTCCTGTGGCTGGGGAGCTGAAGCCAAGGGATAATTCAACCCTGGCGCCCGATTCGGATTTTACGGATGCTGGTGTAAATCTGAGATACCTCCACTGAGGCCGGTGGTGTCAAAGCAGCGTAAGCAAGTTCAGAATCCGGACCACTGAATTTATTCTGGGCATCGTGATACCAGGCATGTGAAGGGTCCCAAGGGCAAAAGCAACCCACCTTGATTATTAGTGCATCACACAGGTCGTAGCTTGCAATCTGAATGCATTGCATGCATGTTCCTTGTATTCCTCTATCCCTCCCCCCACAAGCTCTCTGTGCCATCCTCCCATCCTCCTCTTCAAGGACTCCCTGCAAGCCCCCACATGCCTGGACTCATACCAGGGGCTGTGTTATCCCCACCCCACCACTGTCATCTCTCCACATACCATTGTCCCTTATTCATCATCCCTTGGTAGGGTCTCTGTGTGGTCCCCCATGTTTCCTCTTCCCCCCACATGCCAGGGGCTGTGTTCCACCCCCTTCCTACTGTCTTCTCTCCACATGCCAGTCCCTTATTTGCTGCCCCCCATCCTCCCCGGTAGGTCTCTGTGTGCCCCCCCTTGCTTCCTCTTCCCCCCCCCCCATGTCAAGGGCTCCATATGTGCCCCATTCCCCCTCATTCTTTCATTACAGGAACACTTAGGGGCCCCAAACAAGTTCAAGGACCCGTCGTGCTCTGCGCTGTACAAACACGCAGGAAGAGTGAGTCTCCACTGCAGCTGGGAGCACGCGTCCCCGGGCAGCAGCCCAGGCTAGCTGCTCAAGTACAATCCGCCCGACCCTCTGGATACTTATGCGGGCAGCTGGCCCACGCTGCCGAGGCTCTACAGCGAGTTTGAATGCATTCGCTCAAGCGGAGCCAGCATGTGTCTGTCTGTCTGTCCACTCTGGGAGGCACCCCCCACCCCCGCCCCAGCTGCAGTAGAGACCTACCTTTGAAGATGGTCCCTGCCCTGAAGAACTTACGATCTCATAGATAATGGGGGGGTGGATTTTGGCCGATTTCTCTACCTCATTGGTGACTCTGTCCACCGCGGTGAGGAAGAGCAGGTCGGCCAGGAAGAGGCAGAGGCAGAGCTGCAGGTGGAGGGAGGTGCTGATGTTGCGAATGGAGTGGCTCAGGAGGAAGGTGAGGATGGCAAGGAAGAGGCACAGCAGAGAGAGGGCCAGTCCCACGTAGGTGACGATGGTCAGTGGGTCACTCTCCTGCAAAAGGAAAAATTAAAAGGAAGAGTAAAATTTGCAAGTCATGCTGGAGAAACGGGGGCTTTGAAATAACCGGATAATTTCCCAGGGCAATCAGACCTCTAGCTCTGTTGTTGGAGAACATGGAGGACCCATCTGCTCCCTGCCCCTTTCACTGGGAACTCAGAAGAGCAACACATGTGTTGAGTTTGCAGCCCCCAGATGATCTCTGGATCTCGTAATGACTGTAAACAAAGTGGACCAAATACCAGGCTGACTCGCTCCCCATGCCAGCTCTCTGACATCTAACATGCTGGCCAAGTGCACCTGATCATGCCTTTCCTCGTGGCTGGCTCCGGACAGTGTAACTATTTACAGCCAGAGGCATTACTCCTTTTGCGTAAGTGGCAGACGCCTGCATTTAGGGTGTCAAATGTCCGGTTTGTCCTTGCAAACAGCCGCAGCATCTGTGCTAATGCAACCCGTGGACCATGAGCTTAAGTGGACGGTTGAAATACCTTGATAGCATGTGAAGCCATCAGGATCGCAAAGCTGGACAGGTGATTACAGTTGCAGGTGGTGTGAGTGCTGTTCGCGAGGAGAAGTCTGCAGCCTTCAGTAGACCAGGTGCCAGTGGGGTTCCAGAAAACACAGACAGTCTTCCCTTCCATTTCCTTTCTCTGGAAACAGAAATTGCAGCACCAGCGTCAGCCTCATCCTTTAAAGAGCCGAGGGCTAGTTTAGCCCAAGATAAACCAAAGAGGAGCCAGAGCTTGGCAGACAGAGCACTGGGTTAGGACTCAGGGAACTGGGGTTGTATTTCTAACTCTGCCATTGACCTGATGTGCAATCTCTTGAGAAGTCTCCGTGCCTCTGTTTCCCCTCCTACCCTTTGTCTGTCTTCTTTGGGACGGGGCCCATGTGTTTGTGCAGTGCCTGGTACAATGGGACCCTGCTTTCACTGAGCCTCCACATGCCACTATAATAATGGCTATGGGTTTCACACCACTATAAGTCCATTGATCTGGATTGGGGTAAACGAGAGCAGAGTCAGGCATCCAAGCTGACGCCCCACTGGTACAAGATATTGAGGTTTAGAAGTTCACCTGGGAATTTCCATGCTTTTTGTAGGCTTTAGGGTGGGTATTGGGGGACCCTTAGCATTCGCCCATTTTCAATGTTAAGTTGAATTGCCTCCTCATTTAAACTTGATGTGGTGGAGAAGGAAGAGCCAGTGGAAAGATTCAAGTTGTAGGGGATCTGTGGTACTGATGGGCAAGGAAGATCATTTTAGCAGGACTGAAGGGGGGAATTATGGGTACTGCGGGGCCCAGAGAGGAGGCTGCAGTAGAAAGGTGGAAGGTGACCAGAACCATGGCAAGGGAAGAGAGGAAAAGCCAGTTTTGCGGGGAAGAAACAGCATCAAGATTTGGACTCATCTTGGGGGCAGGGGAGGAGGCAGAAGGAGTGGAAGATGACCCTCATTCGTGAGCCCAACTGGAAGAGGACGGCAGTGTTGACAACAGAAGCAAAGAGAGAAGACAGTGAGGAAAAGGCCCTGGCCAAGAGGGGGCCCTCTTCCATATCAAGCAGGAACATGATTGCCAATTACCTGTTTATGCTTCAGGGTGAAGTTGAAAGGTTTGGAGAGGGGTCCAGGTTTCCCAGTGATCCCACTCACTACCTTGGAATTCAGCGTGATGGTACCCTGCTTGTCATCACCCATCAGGTTTTGCTGGTCGATAAAGTTATTGTTCAGGATGGACTCGAGAATGGCGTACGATATGAAGACAACGGCTCGGGAGCCTGCAGGAGCAAAGATGCAAGAGGCCAGAACAGCCTGTGTCCGACCACAATGAGCTGGAAGAGCTCTTGGCTGGTGGCACAGCCGAGCCAGAGATGAGAAGGACACAGGTACAGAGAGATGGGACGGCTTCCCCACATTCATGCAGAGCGTCAGTGGCCAAACTGGAACTAGGCCCCAGGACTCCTTACGCCCTGCACTGGCCAATGAATAACACTTCCTCCTAGGGGGCCATCAGCCAACCAGGACTCAGGTGAGCATGTTCTACTCCAGCTCTGCTACCACTAGCCCGGGAAAATCCACCCCCATCCTGGTCTGTCCAAACTCTCCAGCCCTGACATGCCCTCTGAACCAGGAAAGCCACAAGGGCGGAGCTTAATTTGTGCCAGGGCTGAGCCCCTGAACCTCTGGGCTTGGCAGTTCAGAGCCCCGGCACCCCCCGGCTTGCTGTGTCAGTTATGAAAGTAAAAACATTGCTCGAGTCCTGGCACCTCATTACTTGAGTCCTGACCCCACTTTCGTTACAAATGAAGCACTGCACGGAAGGTCGGTGTAAAGCAGCCCAGGACCCCCTGGGGAGTCTATCAGGGCTGCTTTCAGGTTTCTCTGCAGCACTGGAAGATCTGGTCTCACAGCCGGCTCTGTGGAATGCGTTGGAGTGGTTTGACTCCTTCTGTTGCCCACCCAGACAACGCCCGGATGGTACCTGGTTCGCTGGTGCCAACCACGGTCGTGCAGTCAATGCTCATCGAGTCGCTTTGAGAGTTTGGTTCGATCATCTTCCCTGCCCGTAACCTGCAGGGCTGCAATGGCTGGGGGCAGAAGGAGAAGTTCTTCACTGCGCTGCTTTGAAAGCTACCCTCCATTTAGCACATGGCCTGATTCTCCTCCCACTCCTGGGGCGGAAGGGAGCAACGCTGCTGTAAAACCAGCAGGGCCGAGAGAAGAATCAGGACCCCGGATTGTCTTTATGTCCTTTGTGCCTTGCCCCTAGCACAATGGGGCCCTGGTCCATCATGATTGCAGCTCACAATCCTGCTACTAGCCGTGATCAGAGCCTCGTTGTGCTGGGCACCATAGGCAAATGCAGTAAGAGACCACTCCTGCCCCAAACAGCAGGAAGGGTTTGTGTCCTCATTTCACAGACAGGGAAACATAAGCACCAAGCGATTTGCCAAGGTCACTCAAAGAACCTTTGACATAGGCAGGAATGGCACCCGACTCTCTTATGCTTCAGCCCAGCACCTTAGCCCCAAGGCCAAGCTTCAGCACCGAGAGCAGCTAGGGTGGTGCTCAGAGCTGTGTGGAGGTTTTTCCTTTTTCTTACTCATCATCTCGGTTGTGATAGTCTGCGGCTTGTTCTCGGGACTTTTCTGAGCAGCTTCCAAGGCGGCCAATTCTACGCGTTGCAGAAAGGCAGTGGCTGCCCATGTGACCTCCTCTTTGCTCCCAGTAGACTGCTGGGCAGTGGCATTGAAAAGCGAATCAAGAGAAGTGAAGACTTTCTGGGGTTTAAAAAGAAGATTCCCAGGGTAAAGCAGGGGCTGTCAAACAGTGGCCCACTGGTTAACAGAGAGATGGTCCCATGGATCCACCACTGATCCTCCCTATTCACCATCACAGAACATCCCAGGGCAGCTACAACTGCTTACATGGATGGGTGATTTTAGGCAGGCTTTTAGGGTCCCCTCCCCCTCCATGTGCTTCTTATAGTCTGGCCCTCCGCTCCACATGGTTCCCACGCTGCCCAGGTCCCAGCTCCCATCAAGATAGTGCCTCATTCCCTTTGCCCCAAGACATTCATCACCCACTCTTGGGTGGCAGCTGAAATTCCACTCGCTGTTGGCTCCAGTCTATTCTTCTTGACTAGAAGCAACTAAGCCTTGTTTTCAGAGGCTTTTAAAGACTCCCCCCAGGTTCATCTTTGAAAGGAAGTATCTGGAGACCGGTTGGGGACAAAGAGGAGGGACTTTGCCTCGGGGGGCAGGGACTGGCAAATACAGGTGCATAGCCTCTGACCTTCAGCAATACTGACTGGTTTCCATGGCCACATGCAGATTCCAGGCTCTTTGTGGTCTGATTCAGGATGATGCAAAATCTGTTGCTTTTCTGGTTTCCCTGTAGGGGAATCATGGAAAAAGGAGTTTATGCTGTAACATATCTATCTACTGGGGGGTGGAAGATGGGTGTCCATGTCCACCCACCTGTTCTGTCCCTCTTAATCCACTGTATCTTTCTATCCATCCTCTGTCTAGCTCTTTCTCCATCCACCCATCTTCTCTGCCTCCACCCTTCTCTAGTTACCAGCTCCAGTCCATCCATCCTCCCTCTCTATCTCTATCTCTATAGACTATCCAACCCAGAAGCAGCACACACACTGTGTGAGTGCACTACACAAACTCCACACACACACCCCTCACATCCATACTCTCCCTTTTCCCCTCCTGCCCTGCCCACAAAGATGCCCCAGTTTGGACTCACTCGACACATACGTGCTGGGTGGTGTTGCCGCACCGGCTTTTGAAATCATCTCCTTGCAGAATCCCGGGCTGGCAGATAAAGAGATTTTCTAGGGAAGGAAGGAGGGAGCCAACACTGGAGCCTCTCTTATAAGGATCAAATCTCTTTATAATGCGATCAAAGCATCATTACACTTCTGGGCACAGAAATGAAACCCGGCAAAGTCCAGACGACAGCAGAGCTGATGCTAAAGCTAAAGGGATTGGTTTATGGGGCCCAAGAAGGTGGCATCACTCCAGATGCAACTTTCCCCATAACAACAATATGAAGAATTTGCATGGTTGCAGTTGGCTCCTGTATACTACTGCCTACAAAACATACAAGGGCCTAGCTACACACACACACTGGTTTGTGGGCAGCTTCTGAACCACGGACCAGAGAGAGCCCCACTAGAGGGCTCACAGACCACTGTTAGCCTTTGGGCCATCAGGGCCTGATTATATTACATGAGTTTCCCAAGGCAGCTTGTAGTGACTGGTACCTGTGCAGTTCAAGGTGTGGGGGTCACCAGGTTTCCAAGAGGTCCCACTGGGAGAAGAATAACCTAGAGGACAGTGGCAGGTGAAACCCCCTGGGGTATTGATGCAGATGCTGTGAGGGCCACAGACTGATGGGACCTGAGAACATTCATCAATATCTAAACAGAAGAATATGGAATCAATTATTCATCACAGTGGCAGTTACAGGCTCAAACCAAGATCAGGTCCCCGTTGTGCAGGGCACTGCACAGACAGGGATGCACAGGGGATGTCTACATTGCACACTAAGCCCGGTCTCTGACTCAGGTTTTAGCCCAAGCCCCCCATGCAATCACACCCAAATTAATCGGACTCGGGGCAGCAAGCACTCAGGACCCAAGTCCTAGCATCTGGGTACTAGAGGGGTGGGTCAGAGTCTGAGACATGCTTCAACTCAGGTCCAAGTTCTGTCATTTTGCAGCGTGGATGCACCTCAAACCACAGACTGAAGTCAGAAGGTCTGTGCAGTGCAGTATGGATGCGTTAGCACAGCTGCAAGACCTGGGTCCAGCAACTGTAAACCCCGGTTAACAATGCAGTGTGGACACACAAGCACTGGCTGAGAAACACTGAGTCCACAAGCCTGGGTCCCACAGACAGTGGAGAGATACCCAGAGAGACAGTCCCTGCCCCAGAGAGCTTTGAATCTAAACAGACGTGACAGTCAAAGGAAATACGGTGATCCCCGCTGTGCGGATGAGGAGCTCAGGCAGATCGCTCGGATGACACTGAGGACCCAGCATAGGAAATACCTCGTGGATGAGCCCAGAGGGCCATCTGGTCCAGCGACTACCATCAAGGCATTCACAGCAATTGTTACCTGTGCACTTCAGGCTGGGGAAACCAACTGTCCCAGTGACAGTATCATAGCCCTTTAAGCATTTGCAGATGAAATTCCCATTGGTGTTGTTGCAGATAGCGTTAGTGTCACAGGGCGAGGGCACTTGATGGCATTAACGTCTACACGGGAAAACATGGAACCTATCATTGTGTAATCGCCGTGGGGAAGCATGGATATGCAATGTTATGTTTGCTATGGTACAGTAATTACAGTTACACTCTTTGATAGTCCTTTGACTCTGCCATGGAGAGACCTTCGAGTAAATGACAATAAAGGCCTTATCTTTCTAAACTATATGCTCTAATTCAATCAGGTTTTTGAGCTTAAGGTAGGAATGGCTGGGTGGAATTCTCTAGCCTGTGATATACAGGAGGTCAGATTATATATTATCACAATAGCCCCTTTATATGAATCCACAGAACAAGTGTGTTAACACTCCAGGAGTTCTTGTGAGTCCCTCAGATGAAATCCACTGCCAATACAATACCAATAGAAATATTGCTCATCACACCAGAAAGTCCATTTCAGTTTTCACGCTGGTCTTTTGAAGGTGCTGTGCAAAGGAACAAACATCTCCAAAAGATGAGCATGGCAACTTATATTCATAACTCTGCTAGTCCCTAAAAATCATGGTCTCAGGACAGCTCTACAATACAGACCGATATTGTTAAAATATGTTGCTCAGGAGTGTGAAGAATCCACATCCCTGAGTGATTGAGTTATACCAACCTAACCCGCCTTGTGTAGACAGGCTACATTCAAGGCCGGATTAACCCATAGGCTAATAAAGCTATAGCCTTAGGCCCTCCTATTTTTAGGCCCTACTGTAGGCCCTCCATTCCACATTGAAGTAACAGCTGAGAGCCAGTAGCGGGGCCATCGGAATTTTTTTGTCTCATTAGATATTATGTACAAATTATTCCATCACGATTGTGAATTCAATTTTTGGGGTTGTGATTTTGTCTTTGGGGGCTAAATTAGTGTTTGTGGGTGTGATGGGTTAGATCACAGTTGGCAACCCCAAGGGGGTTTCTGATGTGCCAAGACTTTCCCTGCTGTCCCACCTTGGGACTTCAGCGCCCTTCCTGGTTCGAGCCAGACCCGCTAGCCTGCTGAAAACCCAGACCCAGGTCTGAACCATGTCCCCTAACAGCTGTAGGCTTAACTAAAAGCAGCTTAGGAAGTGTTCCTGTCTTTAACACTCAGATGCCTAACTCCCAATGGGGTCCAAGCCCCAAATAAATCTATTTTACCCTGTATAAAGCTTACACAGGGTAAACTCATAAATTGTTCGCCCTCTATAACACTGATAGAGAGATATGCACAGCTGTTTGCCCCCACCCCAGGTATTAATACATAACTCTGGGTTAATTAATAAGTGATATTAAATACAGAAAGTAGGATTTAAGTGGTTCTAAGTAATGGCAGACAGAACAAAGTGAATTACCAAGCAAAATAAAATAGAACATGCAAGTCTATGTCTAATACAGTAAGAAAACTGAATACAGATAAAAATCTCACTCTCAGAGGAATTCCAGTAAGCTTCCTTTTACAGACTAGTCTCCTTCTAGTCTGGTCCAGCAATCACTCACACCCCGTGTAGTTACTGTCCTTTGTTCCAATTTCTTTCATAGAATATCAGGGCTGGAAGGGACCTCAGGAGGTCATCTAGTCCAATCCACTGCTCAAAGCAGGACTGATCCCCAATTAAATCATCCCAGCCAGGGCTTTGTCAAGCCTGACCTTAAAAATATCTAAGGAAGGAGATTCCACCACCTCCCTAGGTAACGCATTCCATTGTTTCACCACCCTCATAGTGAAAAAGTTATTCCTAATATCCAACCTAAATCTCCCCCACTGCAACTTGAAACCATTACTCCTTGTTCTGTCATCTGCTACCACTGAGAACAGTCTAGAGCCATCCCCTTTGGAACCCTCTTTCAGGTAGTTGAAAGCAGCTATCAAATCCCCCCACATTCTTCTCTTCTATAGACTAAACAATCCCAGTTCCCTCAACCTCTCCTCATAAGTCATGTGTTCCAGTCCCCTAATCATTTTTGTTGCCCTCCGCTGGACTCTTTCCAATTTTTCCACATCCTTCTTGTAGTGTGGGGCCCAAAACTGGACACAGTACTCCAGATGAGGCCTCACCAGTGTCGAATAGAGGGGAGCGATCATGTCCCTCGATCTGCTAGCAATGCCCTTACTTCTACATCCCAAAATGCCATTGGCCTTCTTGGCAACAAGGGCACATTGTTGACTCATATCCAGCTTCTCATCCACTGTAACCCCTAGGTCCTTTTCTGCAGAACTGCTGCCGAGCCATTCGGTCCCTAGTCTGTAGCGGTGGGATTCTTCCGTCCTAAGTGCAGGACTCTGTACTTGTCCTTGTTGAACCTCAGATTTCTTTTGGTCCAATCCTCCAATTTGTCTAGGTCCCTCTGTATCCTATCCCTACCCTCCAGCGTATCTACCTCTCCTCCCAGTTTAGTGTCATCTGCAAACTTGCTGAGCGTGCAATCCACACTGTCCTCCAGATCATTTATGAAGATATTGAACAAAACCAGCCCCAGGACTGACCCTTGGGGCACTCCACTTGATACCGGCTGCCAACGAGACATGGAGCCATTGATCACTACCTGTTGAGCCCGACAATCTAGCCAGCTTTCTATCCACCTTATAGTCCATTCATCCAGCCCATACTTCTTTAACTTGCCGGCAAGAATACTGTGGGAGACAATGTCAAAAGCTTTGCTAAAATCAAGGAACAACACGTCCACTGCTTTCATCCACAGAACCAGTTATCTCATCATACAAGGCAATTAGATTACTCAGGCATGACTTGCCCTTGGTGAATCCATGCTAACTGTTCCTGATCACTTTCCTTGAGGACCTGCTCCATGATTTTTCCAGGGACTGAGGTGAGGCTGACTGGCCTGTAGTTCCCAGGATCCTCCTTCTTCCCTTTTTTAAAGATGGGCACTACATTAGCCTTTTTCCAGTCATCCGGGACTTCCCCCAATCGCCATGAGTTTTCAAAGATAATGGCCAATGGCTCTGCAATCACATCCGCCAACTCCTTTAGCACTCTTGGATGCAACGCATCCAACCCCATGGACTTGCGCATGTCCAGCTTTTCTAAATAGTCCCGAACCACTTCTTTCTCCACAGAGGGCTGGTCACCTCCTCCCCATGCTGTGCAGTATCCTTGGGGGTGGAGAGGCTCTCTTTAGCCAGCTGAAGACAAAATGGAGGGGTCTCCCCAGGCTCTCTTGTGGGAGGAGACCCCCTCCTCTCTCCTATGCAAAGTCCAGCTCCAAGATGGAGTTTTGGGATCACATGGGCAAGTCACATGTCCATGCATGACTCAGTTTTTAAAGGCAGCAGCCATTGTCCACATGCAACCTTGAACGTCCTCAGGGAGACTTCTTATGTGGATTGGAGCCTTCCAAGATCCATTGTGCGTTAAGTGCTTCTTGATTGGGCACTTAACTTGCAAATTCCTATCTAAAGAAGCTGACCAAATACATTACTAAGGCTACTTAAAAAAAAAAAAAATCAAGCAAGTACACAGCCAATATTCATAACTTTGAATACAAAAAACAATACATGCATACAAATAGGATGAATAGATTCATTAGATCATAACCTTTACAGAGATACGTTACATGGCATATGTAGCATAAAACATATTCCAGTTATGTCATATATACATTCATAAGCATATTTCCAAAAATGCTTACGGGGTGCACCATCACAGCAGGCCCAGGCAATACTGACCTTTGTACCCAGTAGGCCTACACTGGACAATAGAAACCATGTCGAAGAAAGGAGGATGGCAGAAATGGAAGGAGACCAAAGAAAGATGGCAAAGGCAAGATGTAGTGCTGGAAGGAACTTCTCTCCTAACGTTCTTTCCTCCTACTCAGTCTGGTGGTGAGAAAGTCCAGGAGAACACCAGCCTAAGTGAATGGGCTCGCCTCCTGCGTCTTCCCTAGCTGCAGTCTCACCCCCACTCTGAGGACTTTTCTAGTGACAGTAATACAAAAATATCCTTCTCCA
Source organism: Caretta caretta (assembly GCF_965140235.1). NCBI lineage: Eukaryota > Metazoa > Chordata > Testudines > Cheloniidae > Caretta > Caretta caretta. The sequence continues at coordinate 19,566,456 of NC_134225.1, forward strand.
ACGATCCAGGCGAATGGGACAGGACATCAAGATCTCATTGCATACTGGACTGAGAAGGGCCCACAGAAATGCCAGGATCTAGATGCTAACTTTTCATTGGTGTGTTCTCGCTTTGTCAATCAGAATCGTTATCTGACCAAATCAATGTTTGAATAGGTGAAGCCTAACAAACTGATTGGCAAGTGAGAATGGCTCATGTATTCACTTTCTAAGAAGAAAGTGAACTTGTTTTTATTGCTGCCTGTTTTCGGATACCAAAAAGTGGGGAATATTCTGCAAAAGCTTCAATGATGGGAAGAATACTCTATACCAGTGGTTCCCAAACTTGTTCCACCTCTTGTGCGGGGAAAGCCCCTGGCGGTCCGGGCCGGTTTGTCTACCTGCCGTGTCCGCAGGTTCGGCCGATCGCGGCTCCCAGTGACCGCGGTTCACTACTCCAGGCCAATGGGAGCTGCTGGAAGTGGCGTGGGCCGAGGGACGTACTGGGCTTTCCCTGCACAAGTGGCAGGACTAGTCTGGGTACCACTGTTCTATACATTACCAATCATGCAATGAGGATATAGATATTCAGGCCTGTCTGTAAAGGCCTAGACTCTAAGAATCTAGGTGTATTCTTATCACTTGGCTCGTTATAGAGGTACAAAAGAAAGAATCAAAATCACTGTCTGCTGGTGTAAGGGCCTTCTCTTACTGTGACAGCCTGAGGCCCTGTTCTTAGGCTAAGGCCTTTGGCTAAGCAGCAGAGGCAGCCATAAGCTAGGAAGCGAACAGTCACATCCTCACATTCCAAACTAGTCACATTGAAATAAGGTGCTATTGGGCTGTTAGGCACTATCAGGACAGGATTGTATTCCTATCACCTCCAGAGAAAGGGAAGTGCCTAGAAAATGTAAAAGGAAACTTAGTTTGATAGCATCCTGTCTGGCAAGAACTCACTTATCAATAGCTGGGATGTGAAATCCTCACTTCTGTATTGTCTTGTCATTATAGTTCCCACTTTGCTATTGTTTGTCTGTATAATCTGTCTGGTTCTGTGATTGTTTCTGTCTGCTGTATAATTAACTTTGCTGGGTGTAAACTAATTAAGGTGGTGGGATATAATTGGTTACATAATCATGTTACAATATGTTAGGATTGGTTAGTTAAATTTCAGGAAAATGATTGGTTAAGGTATAGCTAAGCAGAACTCAAGTTTTACTACATAATCTGTAGTCAATGAGGAAGTGAGTGGGTGTGTGGGGGAGATGGGAACAGGGAATGGGAGTAAGGAAGTTGGAATCATGTTTGGCTAAGGGTAGGAATGGGAACAGGGACACAGGTGTAAGGCTCTGTGGTGTCAGAGCTGGGAAGGAGGATACTAAGGAAGGAAACTGGAATCATGCTTGCTGGAAGTTCACCCCAATAAACATCGAATTGTTTGCACCTTTGGACTTCGGGTATTGTTGCTCTCTGTTCATGCGAGAAGGACCAGGGAAGTAAGTGGGTGAAGGAATAAGCCCCCTAACAAGTCTCATACATTGTTAGGTAGCAGCTGCCATGCCTGAAAGTAAGTTAGTGGTAGAATTGATACCCAAATGGAAAACCAGTTTTTGAAGCTCATGCTTATTGGAAGAACGTTCTTAGATGCATAGTTGAAACCATAGTTTTTCTTGCCGAGCGTGGTCTGTCATTCCGTGGCTCAGATGAGACTGTTGGATCAAAACATAATGGCAATTACCTTGGTGTTCTAGAGATAATTGTTAAGTTTGATTCTTTCTTAGCTCAGCACATCAATGAACACGCAAATCATGGAAAAGGCCATACTTCATATCTATCAAAGACTATTTGTGATGAATTCATTGCACTGCTAGCAAAGAAGACGCTATCAGTCATTGTAGAAGAGATCAAAGATGTGGGATACTTTTCAGTGTCTGTTGACTCAACACTGGATGTGTCACAGGTAGATCAGCTGACTGTCATCTTGTGTTATGTGCTATCCAGTGGACCAGTTGAGCATTTCATAACCTTCATAAACATCACCAGCCACACAGGGGAGAAACTTGCCTCGTACTGACTCAATTTCCTCACCGAAAATGGGATTGACAGCAGCCTTTGTCGTGGCCAAAGCAAGTAATATGAGCTGCAAATATTCAGGGACACAGGCAAAGATAAGAGAGCCCGATGCTCTGGTTGATTACATACCATGTGCTGCCCACTCACTCGACTTTGTTGGCCAGTCTGCCGTGGATTGTTGTGTTGCAGCAGTTTCTTTTCCTGGATTTGTCCAAGAATTGTACAATTTTTTCTAGGCATCAACCAGTCGTTGGATGATTTAGAGATTCACTACAAAAGGGATGTTCAGTGCCCAAATCACTCTCAGGGACAGGGCACAGTGCCAACGGTGAAGCTGTGAATGCAGTTGTTCTGGGATACCACAACATCATTGAAGCGTTAGAGCATCAAGGATGATGAATCTCAAAAATCAGCAACGAGGAAAGATGTGAAGATCCCCAGTGATGCAATGCTTACTTTGGAAACTGGTATTTGTGTGAGGTCTGGAATGATATACTTCAGCCATTCAGCAAGTGCAGTCTAAGCTTACAAAGTGCTCAAATTGATCTTTCCACTGCTGTAAACCTAATGAGGAGTCTTGGAAGTGTTCAACAAATGCGGGATAGTTTTGATGACTATGAAATTCAGAAAAAAAAGAAAAGGAGTACTTGTGGCACCTTAGAGACTACTCCTTTTCTTTTTTTGCGAATACAGACTAACACAGCTGTTACTCTGAAACATGAAATTGAGGGGGCTGCAAGGACTGCTAACCATGACTGTAAGTCAGCCAAACACCGCAAAAGACAGAAGACATATGATGACGCAACTGCCCACTCATTCAGTGACAAGGAGGCCTTCACAGTTAATACCTTCATCATAATCATTGACAAACTGAAGAGTTCATTAGAACATCAGATCGAGGCTTCTGAACTCTGTGTATAAGCTAATCCATAGGTTTATCTGGTATATCACCCTCCTTCACCAGCAGGTTATGAAGTTCCCCTATTAAACCATTTATAAACTGGCTTTTCACAAAGGATTCTCTCATGGCTTGCCACTGGGCATACGTTCCTATCTGCGTTGCCAGTTCCAAATTGAGCATAGCAAGTTCTGCTGCACTCAAGCCATCTCCCAGTCAGGTGGTGCAGGGAAAGAACTATCAAATAGTCTCCGCAAGGCACTCAAATAACTATGCGGGAGATCCCCTTCCTGCCACCTCATGGCTTGCCATTCCTCCCGGTATTTCAAAAGGGCTAATTCCCCACCACAGCAGTCGTATAACTGTTTGCATAACTGTCTACAGAACCCACGATCCACACTGGGAAGCTGCTGCCAAAATGCAAAGGAGAAAACACTGCAGCACAGTGCCTAGCTTTCTCATCAGTCTGCTCTTTCGTGGAGAGCAACAGCAGGAAGTCTGCCAAGGGCTCTCAGATTCCACGCTCATCTGCAGGAGCAGCATGTCTTCTCAGGCAAAAGTGCTTTTGCCATCTTAAAGAGTCATCCCCTGGTTAATTGGAGATTCACTAACTGGGGAGCTGTAAACAGGAAATTTACAAATCAGCGGAAAGACAGTTCGGCGCTCATATCCTGCCTCCCCACAAGATCCAGCAAGGGTATTTCCAGCATAAAACCGATGGAGTATAAAAAGGGGGACAAAAATGCCTGTACCCACCTACCCTGTCTACCTGATCTCTGTCTGCTTATAACATCAATGAATCCTTGAAAAACACTGAACTAAGGGAAGTGGTCCCAGAATGAAAGGAAATCCAGCCTGGGAACTGAGAACTTCCTGCAGCATCTGGGTGTAGTGAGAAGGATGTTGGCTTCAAATCTTATTTAGCTTGGTAACGTTTAGGAATTAGCTTGAGGTTTTCATCTTTTCATTTCTTTTGTAACCAGTTCTGACTTTTGTCCCTTACCACTTAAAAACCTCTCTCTCGTTAATAAACATGTTTTACTGTTTGATCTAAACCAGTGTGTTTGGGAAGCCTCTACTTGAGATAACAAAGGCTGGTGCATAAACATTACCCTTTGTTGGAATGTCAGACTATCTATGAGCTTACACTGTCCAAGGGTCTATTGAGCAGTATAGCATGCACATTTCAGGGGACACAAGGCTGGGAGTGGGGGTATATGGGTGTTTCCCTGTATCTATTCATGGATGGCTGGGACAGCATTCATGTAAACATCTGGGAGTGATTTTGCAGGCCAGTGGCTGTACATGAGCAGGCCAGGAGTAGCTGGTCTGACAGTAAAGCAGCGTAAAAGGAATCCCAGGATAGAGAGTTAAGGGGACACAGCAGTTCAGGTTGTACCCTGGGGAATTTCACAGTAGGAATGAAGGATGGGAGTTGGGGTAGGGAGGTTCTGATCCTGTGGACAGGAATCTTGGCTCCCATTCCAGGCACTGGAGCGGAGTGTCCACTAATGGGAACAGATTCTCCTGCATGCTCATACACAAGCCTGGCTCCTTCAGCCTTATTCTCCCTTCCGCCCCCGCCAACTTGTCCCTGTCCCAGTGCTGTCTCTTACCATCCCTGGCTCTTGTCCCCGTCCCAATCTGAACGCCTCAGGTCTCCTTTCCCAGCCAGTCCCAGTTCCCCTGCATCCCGGCTCCTCATCCCATTTATCTTTCTCCTCCCCTCCAAGTTTCCAGCTGTGCCAACTCCCCCCGCCCATATTCCCCAGTCCCACTGAGTCCCAGTGTCCCTCAGTCCAAGCTCCTTGTTGTTCCCCCAGCCCAGCTCCTCAACCCAGTCTCTTTCCCTGGCCAGTCCCATCTTCCCCCTGTTGCCTGGACTGATCTGTCTCCCCGCCCTACTTCCACACACTGGTTTCCAGTCCCAGTTTCCCATCCCAGTTCCTCATCCAACCGCAGTCTCCTCCACCAAAGACTGTCTCTCAGTTTGCCCCCATTTCCCTTCCCAGCTCCCAGGCTCAGTCTCCACCAGTAAGTTCCACAGGTTAACATAGCATTGCGTAAAACAAAAGCATTTCCTCTGATCCATTTAGGGGCCAGATTGTGATTAGCAGCCTCCCCCCAAACCCTCTCCACAGGCTGCACAAGGGTCACTGCTTCCACCCTGCTGCTCATGGTGGTTTGCGGTGCCCCAAAAGAGGGTGGGGAAAGAGGTGGGGCCATAATATGCTCCTCCCCTCTGCACTTGCCAAAGGATCTGTCTGGCCACATGAAGCTGGAATTGCAACATGTGAAGAATGTAACGGGATGGGGGTGGGACATTCCCCACATACCCTGGGCTGCTCAGGGAAAGATTCAGCCCCAGCAGGGTTGTACAGCTCCATGCCACCCCTGACCCAGGGCTCTGGGCCTATTGCTCAGTCTAATCTTACCCTGCTGCTTTTTGGTTTGACTGGACATCCCCTGGTTCATGGGGGGGGGGGGAGATTGACAGCTATGGGGGGGCTGTGGATCATCCCTTTCCTGCTCTTTTAGGGCATGCCTGCCCTTCGAGCTGGGGGCGTAATTCCCAGCTCGAGGAGACATACTCACGCTAGCTCCCATCAAGCCAGCATGCTAGAAGTAGAGCGTGACCGCAGCAGCATCATCTAAGGCGCTAGGTACAGACCGGGGGCAACTAGCCCGTCCCACCATTGCACCAGCCTGGCTACCCTCTATTGTTAGCATGCTGTCTCCGTGAGCGGGGAATTGCACCCCCAGCTGGAAGCGTAGACACGGTCTCAGTCACTGTGTCGCGTTCGCCAGTCAGCAGAGCACATGGATACATGGCTTTTCTGGCAAGAGCTTCTCGCAAGTGCAGTAGAGCACCCTACATTACAGTCACCCCATTACAGGGCTCCCGCTCGCTTAGCTGGGCTCCGGAGCCGAAACTCACCGACACACTTCACTCTTGGATCAGTGAATGGTTCCTCCCCAAAACTAGGCACAAACCCGGCTTTGCAGGTGCAGTGGTAGCCCCCAGGGATGTTTTGACAAGCTGCAAGATCAGGACAAGTAGACGAATTCACACAGATGTCATCTGTTAAAGGAAGAAGGAATCGTGTCATTTAAAGAGAGCAACGGATAACCCTTTGCACCTTTTGTTTGACTTCTTCAGTGTCGTTTACATTCATTCATTAATCCAGTTAATCATGCAGCGAGGGAGAAAGGGTGGAGCCAGCAGAGCATGTGGCTGGGGTGGGAGAACCAAGCCAGCTGGCTGACACTTCTGAAGGCATCAGGTGAGGGAACAAATCCCCATCCCTCTCCGCCTCCCCAGAAGCCCCAAAAGGAAAAGCAGGAGGAGGTAGGGAGGTATGGATGGAGGACTGGTGTTGGGGGCAGGGAGGATCTGAGCTGGCTTCAATGAGTTTTCAACCAACATATGGGTTTCCTAGTCTGCACCAGTGAGTCCCACAGGTTAACACTACACTGGGGAAAATCAAAGCCTTCATTTTTATCCATTTGATGGTGACTGGCCCCGACATGGCACACAGGAGGCGGGATGCACACAGAAAACCTCTCCGCCAGCGGCTGCATGAGGTACATTGCTTCCTCTTGGTGGGTCACAGTCCCACAAATGGGGGTTGAGAAACAGGTAGGGCCACAGTATGCTCCTCCCCTCCGCACTTGCCCAAGGTCTCTCTGACCACATAGAGGGAAGTATGCGGGATTCCCCCAGAAGAATGTAAGGGCTAGTGGGGACCTCTACACCCTGGGTGGCTCAGCAGCTTCCTCACCCAGGGCTGTGGGCAGTTTGCACATGGCTGCTTTCCAGTTTCATTGGATGTCCCTGACTTCATTGATGGCCAGATTAACAGGCAGGGGAAGCCAAGTCATTAAATCTCCTGGCCCTGGATCATTTCTTCCTTGGTCTCTTAGTCACATTTCCAGTTAGTAATGCTCTTTTTGATGGTGATGCATTGAGCACTTTCTTTGCAAGCTCTAATGCGGCTGAGCAAGTGACCGAACTGTCTCCCCTTTCCAGGGCTCCCCCTCACTGAGTTTGACTCAGGGGCTCAGTCACCTTTGCATTGAGCTGTTGGATCAGTGAAGTCTGGGTCCCCTGAAGTGGATACAAACCCAGGTTCGCAGGTACAGTAATGGCTCTGGATCGTATAGATGCACATTGCATGTTTAGGGCACATAGACGGATCATCACACCTATTAGTTGTAAAATGAAGAAGGAACCATGGAAAAAGCAATGATCATTTAATTAAAACACAGCCCTATTTAGCCACCAGTGGAGCATGTGGCTTTCTGGTGAATGGGGAAGAAGGAGGCAGAGACAAAGATCAAGAGATCAGAAGAGAATGAAAAATATGCATAGAGGCATAAGGAGGAAATGGGATGGAAAGTTCTTTGCCCATTCAAAGCCCCCCTCCAGCTGCAGGACACTCCGAGGTTCAGAACTGGAGATTTTGTTCAGGTTTCTAGGCATCAGCTTACGAGCTCTGGTGAAACATTGAGTCCCCTTGAAGCAGACGAGCCAGCAAATGCCTGAAAGAGGACAAACAACCAAGGATGCTCTTATTGCACTGGGTTTTATTGCTGTTACCCTGTAGGAGGCTGCATGGCCTAGTGGATAAAGCATTAGGCTGGGAGATCAGAGTTTTATTCCTGGCTCAGTCACTGACCTGCCAGTTGACCTTGGACAAGTCCTTACCCCTCTCAGTATCCCCTTGGTCCATCTTTTCTATTTAGACTGTAAGCTCAAGGTGAGCATTGTGTCCATACAGCGCCTAGCACAGAAAGGTCCTGATACCGGTGGAGGCCCCCCCCCCCAGCACTTTGGAATATAGTCTATAGAAAATAAAAGCAATTTTGGGGGGCTTACAGTGGGCCAAACCCTCCTCGTGGGGAGGATGGGGACCTGTAAAACAGGAGGGTTGGTAGGATTGAATGTTTATAGGTAGATGTTGGTAAACGTCAGTTTCGCCAGACACACACACAAACCCATAAAAAGAATATTTCCCTCAACAATTGAAATTGACCGGTAGGGAAAGAAAGAAAATGTTACTTGAGAACTTATTACAGTTTGATTTACTGATTTTTACTTTCTATATTGTGACTGACACTGACAATTTGTGTTTTAACAATGACAGAGCTTTGACTTTTTGAATCTCAAGGTCTGTGGTCATTAAACAAATACTGCCTGACTCCCCCCATGGCCTGACCCCTCCATAGTTTCCCCACAACCAAGAACATTTAAATCAATAAAAATAAAGAACTAAAATCGAGTTGTGCTCGGCCTACAAACCCGTGTGGCTCTGTTGACTGTAGCTCTGCTAAAGTAACTGATGAGCTGACCTCTGTCGTTGAAACCCCAAGGGAGTTTTGTCTGAGCAAACCCCGAGTGAGAACACTCGGGGTTTGTCTCATTCCCAAGCCTACGCTGTGAGAGAATGATTCACTTCTCCGATTGCCCAATGTCCCCACTGCACATTTATCAAATCGTCTCAGAAACCAGTCTCAAAACCATTTCTTTGTAACCTGCTGCCGCAGTACACATCAACTGACCCTCTGCGCCTTTCACGGATAGCGGAGCCTCAGAAACGTGCTTTGGATGCCACCATCAGAAGCCCAGCTGCTCAGGAAAAACCCCTCTGTAGCTGGGAATGCAGGTGGAATTCTCAGAAGTTTACTTCTGTTCCCTGCACTGTAGCAGCCCCAAAGAACGGCTACTTGATACTTCCTCTTCCACACTCAGCCAGAACTAAGAAATGCAGGGGCACACGGTGAGGATTTAAAAACGAAGGGACCAAACCTTTTTGGATGAACAATATTGTCACCTGATCCTTATTTTACCCTCCCAATGGATTCAGCAGTTTACAATAGAACAACAGGTCATGCCAGGCACAGTAGAAAGATCTCACTACCGTTGGCCGAGGGCTTTTCCCAACTCTCACTGCTTTGTGTTGGAGATCCAGCACTTTGCAGCCCATTACATGAGGGTCTTTTCCTTGTGGATCCAAGATGGCTGGACGTTAGAGGAAGGAGGTTTTGGAACCTTTTTCCAATAGGACTAGTCTGAACTAACCCACCCAGCTAGTCTGAAGATGGAATTAATCCCATTCATATAACAGGACTGTTATAAGACAGGACTGTGTATGACAACAGGGGCCTGGACTCCATGACCCAGATGGTCCCATGTCCTAAGGAAGTTTTACTAACTAAATCCACCCTTTGTTATATGGCTGCTCCAAGCTGCGTCATGAGTTAGGACAGCGGTTCTCAAACTTGCCAGATTACTGCACCCCTCTCAGGAGTCTGATTGGTCTTGCATACCCTCAAATTCAATTCACTTAAACGCGACTTGCTTACAAAAATCAGACATAAAAATACAGAAGTGTTTAGCATGCGATTACTGAAAAATTGCTGACTTTCTCATTGTTACCATATCATTATAAAATCAATTGGAATATAAATACTGTACTTATTGTTCAGTGGATGGTATATAGAGCAGTATAAACAAGTCATTGTCCATATGAAATTTTAGTTTGTCCTGACTTCGCTAGTGCTTTTTATGTCGCCTGTGGTAAAGCTAGGCAAATATCTAGATGGACCCCCTGGAAGACCCCTGCAGACCCCCAGAGGCATGTGTACCCCTGGTTGAGAACCACTGAGTTAGGATAAAGCTCTGGGGGCTAGTCTGGTCCCAGTTACACTGGTACCAATCTACAATAACGTCACTGAAGTCATCAAGAAAAATGGGGGTCTTGCAATTAAGGCCCGATCCACAAAGGTATTTAAGGGCCTATATCCCAGATCCACAAAACCCCTCCTCAGCTGCCCCCTAACCCTGTAGATGCCTAAACTCACAGGCTAAAACTTTCTCTAGGCACCTGAGTTTCTGCCTTTGGGCACATGCCCTGTTTGCCTTGCTCTTGATGCCTCTCTCACACCTAAACCCCACAAATTGGGGGGTGGGGGCCCCAATCTTGTAGGCATGCTCAGAGCATGCCTCCTGGACTGGGTCCCATTCAAAACTGGGGGAGGGGGATAAGCAGTGGGGGCTCCTTGTTCATACCTTTTAGCCTGGGGTTAGCTCACTCGCCTGGATTGCGAGAGACCGAGGCTCAATTCCCCCTTGTGCCTGATGGGGGGCGGGGGGGAGAAAAAGGGATTTGAACAGAGGGGTTTCTGCCTATAAAGAGTGTGTCCTAACCACTGTGCTACCAAAGTCTGTCATATTTAATTAATTATACAAAGCAGAAGAGCTAAAAGAGCCATTGGAGCGGGGGACTGGACGCTGGGTCTCCCGTGTCCCAAGCAGGTGTACTAACCCCCTCACTGCAGGGTCACTCTCACTCAGTCTGTGGCCCAATGGCTATCCCCAAAAGAGCTAGGAGAATTAGAGGATTGGAGCACGTGTGTAGGTGAAAGATTCAAAGAGCTCAATCTATTTAGTTTAAGGAAGAGAAGGTTAAGGGGTGTCTTGATTACCATTTATAAACATCTACACAGGAACGAATATTTAATATTGGGCTTTTTAACCTAGCAGAGAAAGGTGTAACACAATCCAATGGCAGGAAGATAAATCTAGACAAATTCAGACTGGAAAGAAGGCGTACATTTTTGACAGTGAGGGTAATTAACCATTAGAACAATTTACCAAGGGTCATGGTAGATTTCCCATCCCTGACGATATGAAAATCAAGATGGGATGCGTTTCTAAAAGATCTGCTCCAGACATTAGTTTGGAGGTAGTTCTATGGTCTATGTAGAGAGGAGGTCAGATTAAATGCTCACACTAGTCCTGTCTAGCCTTGGAATCTGTGGTTTATTAACTTTATCAGTGATGATTTTAGGTTTTCTTCCAGGTCATTGATGAAATGAGTGTTCATTTCAAGAGTCACAGATCTGGGCTGAATGCCCAGCAGTGAAGGGCCCTACAAAGATCCTAACACAATTATTGCAGCAGCAGCCAGTCATGGACCCTTGTGCTAGGCACTGTACGAACAGAGAAGAAAGAGAGTTTTCCTGCCCCAGAGACCTCAAGCTAAGATTTTTTTTTTTACCAAGCCCCCATTGGAAGAAAATAACCCAATTCCTTTCAAACTTACCCAGAAGGTGGGAGATAAGCTGCTTCATGGTGGCCGCTGCCTTCTGCAGCCAGGCAAGAAAACCACATCTACTTTATCCTGTTGTGATCTTTCTCAGAGGAAGTTTGCTGAGTGACACAGGTTTTACTGGGGCTTTTTATCACCGTGCCTTATCTCAGCTGTGTCTCTTTTTGGACGGTGTGAGGGAGCAAGGCCAGATGGCTATAGAAAAGTAGTGGGAGATAGATCTATTAGCTCCAGGCTAAACAAATCCCTGGTACCAGGATAAGTTAAATGGCAGCTGCTCCAGGTCAATTAAGACACCTGGGGCCCATTAAGAGCTTTCCAGAAGGCAGGGAGGACCACGGCCAGTGCAAGGATATTTTGCGCCCTGGGTGAAACTTCCACCTTGCTTCTCTCCCCCGCCCGTCCCGCCCATCAATTCACTGAGGGGCAAATCCCAATGATTATAGCTCTAACTGCACCTGTTACCTCTTGATTATTAAAAAGATAATTCTTAATGATCAGTAATGAATACAATCATACAGTACAAGGACAGAGGGGATATTTTATTATTGGGTTATAAATCTTTTTCTCTTATAATATAAATCATACATGCTGCTGAGAAGGAAGGTCTTATGTGTGAGTCACGTGCCAGGGAGCGAGCAGATCCATGTTCTATTCCCAGCTTTTCCTCAGAATTCCTGCAACACACAAATTCTCCTCCCTTGCAAGGCAACTCAGAGGAACATCTAGAAGAGCTAGCTTTTACACAGACATATCCTTGAGCCACCATGACACCCATGTGCCTCATATTCAATGGAATAGGCACATTGCCCCCCAAGAACTCCAGCGAGCAGGGATAGGGCGTGTTTAAACCATGTACTATGTGTCCTGGGGTGCAGGACAACACTAATCTGTCTGTTTATGGTTAAAGAGCACTTCAAATGCCATTGCATCTACTAACTGATGATTAGACAATACAGCACGGAGGCACTTGCTTAACTTCAACCGTGTGAGTAGCCCTGCTATGTTTAAAGTTACTCACATGCTTCAGTGCATGATACGTAGTAAATGATCGTCCCCAGGTGTTTACAGTCTAAAGACATGATATAATAGGTGCATAGACAAACAACTGGGCAGGCTGTCCGCGGTGCGTATGGCTGTGGGATGTTTCTTTTAGAACGAAATCCAAATTAATAAATCAAGTCACTTGGCATAGCCGATCAAGAATCAACTTTGCAGTTGACAAGTCCCCTTCAGTTAATTGCTCATCTAACTTCCAGCAACTTTCCTGAAAATCTAGGCTCTTTATCTCATAGATAAAAAATGTATTTCTCTCTCCCATCCTCTGGAAACCGAACTACTTGGTGGCTTCGTTGATATGAGTTCATTGTTTTTCATTTGACTTTCAAAACATGCTGTGCAGATATTTGAGTAACTACCTCAAAAGGCAGAAAAGGGGTGGCGGGGGAAAGGTTGTTTTTCCATACTCAACTTTCAAAATCATTTTCTTTCTTTGCGAATTGTTAACAATATTAAAGTTAGTGAAACAAGACTTTTTAAAAGATGTGATGGTCCAAGTATAAGCTGTGGCTCACGAAAGCTCATGCTCAAATAAATTGGTTAGTCTCTAAGGTGCCACAAGTACTCCTTTTCTTTTTGCGAATACAGACTAACACGGCTGTTCCTCTGAAACCTGTCACTTTGTATAAACATATTAAAATACTTTATATTTACTTCTCAACCATGTATTTGGTCTTTTTGTATCTGAAATCTGAAGAATATTCCCATTTTGCATGATAAACTATAATCTAGGGCTTCTTCTGAATTGTGTACCATTGTTCGGTAATGTAACCAAGATTTTCAATGGTGAGCACAGAATCTGCATTTCAAACACAAAACACAAAAGGCCAAAAATGCAATGTGATGGGATATCAAGTTATTGAAGAACCCTAAATATGCATTTACGCGCTGGCCCCCGTGCACCCCCCGGCTCCCCCCTCGCCGCGCTCGGGCTCTGCGGCTCCCGGGCGTGTGAGCTGCCGCTGGCGGGACACAGGGCCCTGGGCCTGCTCCGGGAGGGGCAGCGGCGGCTCACATGCCCAGGAGCCGCAGAACCCGAGCACGGTGAGGGGGGAACCGGGGAGTACACGGGGGCTGCCGCCCGCCTGCATCTGCTGCAGCCTGCAGGAGCCCCCCCCCGGGGGGGGTGCTGGGCCGCAGCCTGGGCAGGAGGGGCAGGGGGCGCGGCTGCTCCCCGCTAGCAGCACCGCCGCCTTTGCAGGGCTCGCCGCCCCCACAAGCCGACGGTCTGGCTCTCCGATGCTTCTGGAAGGTGGCTTCTCCCTGCCAAGCCAGGGCACCACTTTTTGTCCCCCCCCCCCCAACCTCTTAGCGCCCTGGGCCACCACCTAGTTCACCTAGTGGTTGCACCAGCCCTGGGGAGAACGCTAGGTTGATTGGGATACCTGAAGCCAATCAGGGTCTGGCTGAAACTAGTTACAAGCCTCCCAGTTAGTCAGGTGGTCACATGTGTCAGGAGCTGTGGGAGGAAGTTGCGCTGTTGGAGAGGCTGAGCAGTACACACCGTATCAGGCACAAGGAAGGAGGCCCTGAGGTAAGGGTGAAGTGGAACTTGAGGAAGTGAGGGCTGCTGTGGGGAAGTAGCCCAGGGAATTGTACATGTCATGTTTCTAAAAAGTCAGCTACCATAGCTGATACTATTAGGGTCCCTGGGTAGAGGGCGGGCCCGGGCTCCCCCCCCCCTTTGCCCCTCTGATTAATCACTGAGACTGGGAGACAACAGAGACTGTGCAAGGGAGGATAGCTTCTCCTCACCTCCCTCGCTGGCTTATGATGAAAATGGCTCAGTAGACTGTGGCCCTTGTCTCCAGAGAGAGAACGGCTAGGTGGAGGGTCACAGTGAGCCTCTGAGGCTAGCGAAATCTGCCAGGAAACGCGGGGCTCACGGAAGCAAGGACAGAGATTTGTCACAACAGATACACCTCCCCTACCCACGATGGCCTTTAAGCATCTCACTAATGTTTGTTATGAGGGTAAACCTACTTCCAGTGGTGCTGGAACTAAGGGTGCTGCCATGGCTCCCAGGTTGGAGCAGTAATAACAAACGCCAAATACATGATTTCCATCAGCAGCACCCCCCTCCCACTATAAAAATTGTTCCAGCTCTCCCGCCTACCTCCCTGCAATCTACAGGAAGGAAAGTAACAGGAGAAACTGTTCTCCTTTTCTTTCAGGAACTGAAACTGGCTAATAATAATAGTGGGATGTGAAGGCTTTAAATAATCTCATGGATGGTTCCTGGGACCCACATGTGACATTCTATAGCTTGGGGGAGCATCCTGTAACCCCCATATTCCTCATTTTTATATAATTGTGATCTTACATATAAAGCATGCCTTGTAAGGTTTCAGGGGAGAGGTTACGATCTGCTGAAAGTCGTGTCTCTATCCATAGATGTGTATCATTAATGCATATGAAGTTATGAGAATTATGTTGTATGGTTGTCACTAAAACATGCTGTAAGTTGGGGAATCCACCAGATATTTGCTCCCCAGAGTCAACAGCAAGGAAAGTAACCAACACCCCGGGCGGGGTGTCAAACAACCCATCAACAGCTATTGTCCAGCAAGGGAGCTACAATTCAATGACTCACCTGCATGAGGCCACACCAAGAGAACTGCTCAATCTTGCCTGGAGACTCAGCAATGCCCCCCAGACACGTCTGGACTTGTGCTCCCCAAGCACATGGCCTTTCTCCTTCACCCACCTATGCTGCAAGCAACAAGGACTCTCTGAAGCCTCCAAATGAGGGGACTGGCCCAGATTTCAAGAGTAAAATCTGTGTACTATCAACTGCAATATCCAGTGGGGTGAGAAAACCTGCTTAATCTAGATGTTGCCCAGTCTAACAGGGTTGAGAGTTTAGACTGCATGCTTATATTTTCTTTTCTTTTCTTTTAGTAACTAACTCTGACCTTTTTGCCTATAACTGTTGCCTTTCCTGCTGGAGTAGGAAGTTGTTCTGGGGCTCGGGACTGACTGTACAGCTTATAGAAAGGGAAACAAAGACCCTGTGCCCCATCTCGATTTCATGCCAGCCCCTTTAGGCCGCTCTAGCAGCATAAAGTGGGCAGATATGCCCCCCCCCTTGTAAACGTCCCGTGGGCAGGGGGCCTCGCTAGCTGGTGTAGGGGTCCTGCATCCCCCTGTCCCCAGAGTAGAGAGCAAATCAGGGGCATGACCAGAGTACACTGTACTACAGCTCTTCCCTGCTCCCCAGGAGGCTATAGGTTGCAGCATAAGTTAGAACAGCCTCGAGGCTGCTCTAACTTACACAGAGGGCTGGGCAGACTTCTGAATGGCCCCAGAATGGAAGGAACACAACATTTCTTCTGACTTAGCTGCTGTAGAGTCTCTCCCTACAAGCCCTACTCTGATATGGAATGACTCTCACTTCTGGATATGTCTGAAGTGGAGGTCATGGGGCCCAAGTGGGCCAGCCAGCCAGGGCTTTAGCACCTGACTGCCAGCGTTCCTGGCACTGACCTAGGCACTGTGTTCGCAGCACTATGCCTCAGAGGACATGAGGTAACACATCACAGTGGATCTCGTGCTCTGCTGCTAGGGGACAGCTGTGGGGACCAAGAACCCTGGTGAGGAGAACAATGGGGAGTTGTGGGGGGGAAGAGAAGAGTCTACATACTAGGAGTCCCCATCCGGCCAGCACTGCGAGGGTTAACACAGAATGCAGCACCAATCTCTCTGCTTTTCCCCTGCTGCTTTCTGCTGCCTTATCTCTCTGCCAGAGCTCAGCTCCCCTCCTTGGTTTCTTGCAGCAGCTCTTCTTATCGCCCTGGTGCAGGATGGTGGCACTTCTTGTGGAAGAAACTTCCCCTTTGAAGCCACAAGCTGGGGTTCCAAGAACTGCCCAGCAGGCCCACGTATGAGAACCAAGGAACCCCCGGGGGGCCCCTCACGGGGGCTCAGGGTATACCTACATTGCAACCAGGAGGTGTGACCACTGCACTTCTAGGCATATCTGAGCCAACGGTCGAGTCGCGCCGGAACGCTCCGCCACACCGTTCCAGCACTTCCCTGGCATCTTGCGATGCTTCCAGTACTTACATTCCAGCGCAGCTTGAGCGCTGCATCACCCCCTGATCGGGTGATGACCCCCTTTATCTAGCGAGATCACGGCTAGCTGGAGTATTAATAGCAGTGAAGTCCCAGTAGCACGGGGCAGCGGCTGCTCAAACATGTGCCCCGGGTCCTGGGCTAGCAGCAGGCGGCCAGCTGCTCCTCGAGCTAGCTAGACATGTCTGCTGTACGTCGGCTCCTGCTGCAGTCCCACACCCCCAGCTGCAGCATAGATATACCCTAAGGTGCGTCTCTCCCCCCACCCATTGGACTGTAATGTGCCAGGATCTCTGCTGGGTCCCTAAGCTAGAGGGAAAGGACCTGGGCAGAACTAATAACACTTCACCCTTATACAGTTCTTTTCATCAGTAGATCTCAAAGCTCGTAGAGGGCCCCCAGCTGCCCAGTTCAGAAGCTTGCTAGTAGCAGGTGACATAATCCACCCCAGCCCAGGGAAGGTATAACAGGGTTCCTGGAGGATAGGGCCCTCGCTGGCTGTTAGCCAAGACAGCTAAGCCTCCGACGGCCAGAAGCTGGGACTGGATGACAGGGGATGGATCACTCGCTAATTGCCCGGTTCCGTTCATTCCCTAGTTAGCGTCTGGCACTGGCCGCGGTCAGAGACAGGGTGCTGAGCGAGATGGACCATTGCTCTGACCCACGATGACCGTTCTTGAGACAATCACCTCCGGAGGTGGAGAGGGGGCTGGTGGCCACATGGGAGCCTGACAGCTGGCTGTGGAGCTAAGGCTGTGCCCCGGGCAGCCTGACGGCTGGGGCTGAAGGGATCCAGGCACAGTCGCACCCTGGTGATGGCGGAGGGGCAAAGCAGCAGGGGCAGTTGCACATGTGGGGGTGCGCACTGGTCCCGACAAGACCATGGACAAAAGAACCGAGCTCCGGCTCATTGCCTCCAAAGGTGGGGGGCCCCAGGAGCGGAGCAGAGACAGGACTCTGGGCGGATGCCTATAAAGGGGGGTCCTATATTGAGGCTGCTGGATACAGACCCACTGGTTCCCTCAGGCACTCTAGCTCCCAGACTGTACTTCCTGATGTCACCATGAGGCATCTCTCCAAATCCTGGCTTGCATTAAGCAGTCATGGAGCAGGGAGTGCAGGCTATACCGAATTCATAGGACAGCACTACTGGGCATGCTAGACAGCGCCCCCTTGCTGTCAGGGAGCACTAGGGACTGCATTTAGACTGAGCATTGTGGGGACTCGGGACTTGGTTGCTTGTACCCCATTTCCAGCCACTAGAGGGAGAAACAATTTAGCCTGTATATTTTAGGGTGTCGAAACAAAACCACTCGAGGAGGCATTTAAAAAGACACCACAAAGTCATGCATTCAAAATCAAACTCCTTTTACACTATTGAAATGGCACAGACATGCAAAACCTGCTCAGATTTCAGGGGACTGAAGGATTGGGGGTGGGGGGGCGGGACACACAATAAATAAGGAGAAAGGGAATCTCGGAAAAGGAGCAGCGGACCAGGGCTGGACTAAGCTATAGTATAGTTACACTCCCTAGCTACTGGCCCAGGTCTAGGGAGTGTAACTTGTTCTAACCTCTAGACCCCACAGCCAGGGATAGAAGAACCCAGGAGTCCTGACTGCCAGCACCTGCAGCTGTAATCCTCACACCCCACTCCCCAGCCCACTGATTTAACCCCGGGATCAAACTCCAGCCTAGACAGCTGGGAGGTTGGTTTCGAAGTTCTGATCCTGCAAGCGCTTTAAAGAAGGCGGATTCAAGTTCTGCGATAAGCTCTTCCTTCTTCTGTGGCGTGACGGCACCTCCTGCCTCCCGGCCAGAACGTCAGCCCTGCAAGGAAAGAGAGACACCGGCATGGTTCCGGAGGGGAAAACACAAGCTCCCAGGAGAGTTTTGATATCAGGTGAGTGGGATCAAGCCTTCTGTGCCCTCGGATTTAACCCTGACTTCAAGCTCCTAGCATAGCAGATTTCCATGTCTATTCGTGTCACTGAGGCTTCCCCCAGTGCTCCTAAGTCCCTGAGGGCTGGTCTGCACCCAGCTTTTGTACCAATTTAGCGACATCAGTCCAGACACCATGTCTGCCCTGCACCGGGGAGTCCTGACTCCCAGCCCCCTTTGCTCTAACCACTAGACCCACCCCGCTTCCAGCACCCGGAACAGAACCCAGGAGTCCTGACTCCCAGTCCAGTGCTGTAACCCTGCCCGGATCTCGCCTGGATTCTGGATGCATCTGGTGAGGGTTCGGCAAAGATCGCAGGGACATTGGCTCTCTCACCGCTTTGCTGCTGGTGGCTAAAGTAGACATGGAGACGTCGGAAACGTGGGACTTGGGTTTGCAGGTGAACCATCTCTTGTACTCCTCCCTCACCTGGAGATGCAGAGACAGTCAGTGGTGCTGCACCACTAAGAAATGGGAGAAGACCTCTTCTCTCTATGCCTTATCTCCGTTTCTAACGTGCCCAGCACCTCAGCATCGGGGCATTATGCAGATGAATAAGAGCATCGTTTAATCCTCCCTGATAAAAGGGACCGGAGCCCCTGATGCTGTCATTGGGGCTTATTCACTGTTACCCATGCAGAGACTTATAGCTATTTATGTTCCCCCCTCATCTATGCCTTGGTACAAATTAGAGCAGCCTCAGGGCTGCTGTAACACTCTGCTTCCTGTGGCAGCAGAGAATACCCATAGTGCAGTGCACACTAGCTTTGCACCCAATCCACCCCCTGCTTTGGAGGCAGAGCCTTTAGAGGAGCTATGCATGGAAGGGGATTCTCAGGAGGCCTTTCCCCTCTACTTTAACAGCCCTTCAGGGTGCCAGACTGATTATTTTAGGGAAGTTCTCCAGGGAACTGAGAGGCTGAGTGACTTGCCCAAGGAGTCGACAGCACGGCATGGAATTGTGCCCAGGTCTCCTAAGGGCTAAGCTAGTACTTCAGCCTCTGGGCCATCTTTCCTCTCCAAACAAGGGGCTGCTCCATTGCTCTGCTACTGGGGGAAACCCTGGGCAAAAAGCTGGGGGTGGGGGGATCTTGCCCAGCAGAATCAGTAAAGCATCGTTAGCCCGCCCTGCTCACTGCTGGCAGGGGGTCTGATGAGTCCATCAGGGCACGAAGGGCCCTGGGCGGTACCTGGCGATTGAGGAGACAGTGCACCAGGAAGATGAAGGCTCCCTGCAGGCTGTTGACGATGGTGAATAAATACGCCATGACAGTGGCAGCTGGGCCGACTTGAAGGATACCGAAAATCCACGTGCAGCCCAGAATGAAGACTTGGGCGATGGCTTTAAAGGTCAGTAGCCTGGAGAAAGGCAGACGGAGACATCCCGTGATGACAGCCCTCTGGAGGGCGGCTGAGTCAGGGGGGTCCGGGCCAAAAGGGCGAATGCTTCCAGGTAGCCACGCTCCATCTACAAGCATGAGAGCGGCTGGCCCAGAGTCTTCGAAAGGTAGACGCACAAGCTGCTATAGCCTGCACTAAAGACCCAAGCCTCGCTAAGAGGGGCTGGGACGGATTCAGATCCTGTGGGATCGGACAAAAGGAGCCCTGTGACACACCCACCAGCGCTCGCTGCAGGCACATATAAGCACAGAGGGATCTTTGCTTCTATGTGACCAGGCTTTCGGGGTGACTATCCCATCCGGGTCCCCTTTGCAGAGGAAGGTGTCCGTGGTGGGTACACAGCATGGAGCAGAGCAGGTTTGTAAACCCAAGGTGTCAGAGACGGGGGAAAGCCCCACAGGGAGCAGATCTCAGCTGGTTCAAATCGGCAGATCCCATAAAGAGACACCAGCTGAGCATCTGTCCATCCAGGCTTCGTAACAGCGTCACCCTCTGTCCTGCAATCTAGCACCTTGGCCACTCCACGGCTGAGGGACACAAACAATGGGGCATCCAAGGACTGCTCTTGGGGGGCCATCAGCCAGACTGAGGATCTCCAAGGGTTGTCCCAGCATTCAGGGAGGCTCACAACTCCCACTTCAGGGAGGCCAGTATCAGCTCAGTTTTAAAAGAGAGGGAAACTGAGGCACAGTGACTTGCCCAAAGTTACACTGCCAGTAGCAAAGCTGGGAATGGAACCCAGGAGTCCTGACTCCCACCCTCCCCCCTACCACCACTGAATGATACTTTTCAGCTCTGCTTTTAAACCAACATTACCTGGTGTCCTTGAGGGTGGACACATCAGTGTTGAGCCTGGAAAGCTTTCTCTGCAGCATCCAGAGGGTTAAGGCAAAAAGGACGGAATTAATCTAGAATCAAAGTAGAGAGGTGGCAAAATTTGCAGATACAAAATTGCTCAAGATAGTTAAGTCCCAGGCGGACTGCGAAGAGCTACAAAAGGATCTCTCAAACCCAGGTGACTGGGCAACAAAAGGCCTCAATGTTGATAAATGCAAAGTAATACACACAGGAAAACAGAACCCTAACTATACATATAAAATGATGGGGTCTAAATTGGCTGTTCCCACTCAAGAATGAGATCTTGGAGTCACTGTGTCTGGTTCTCTAAAAATATCCACTCAATGTGCAGCAGCCGTCAAAAAAGCAAACAGAATATTGCAAATCACGAAGGAAGGGATGATAATAAGACAGACAATATCATATTGCTTCTGTATAAATCCATGGTACGCCCGCATCTTGAATACTGCGTGCAGATGTGGTCGCCCCGTCTCAAAAAAGATATATTGGAATTGGAAAAGGTTCAGAAAAGGGCAACAAAAATGATTAGGGGTCTGGAACGGCTGCCATATGAACAGAGATTAATAAGACTGGGACTTTTCAGCGTGGCCTCGCCTACACTGGGGGGGGGAATCGATCTAAGTTACGCAACTTCAGCTACGTGAATAACGTAGCTGAAGTCGACATACTTAGATCTACTCTCCGCGGAGTCTTCACCGCAGTGAGTCGACTGCTGATGCTCCCCCGTCAACTCCGCCTGCACCTCTCACTCCGATGGAGTATAGGAATTGACGGGAGAGCGCTCAGGGGTCCATTTATCGTGTCTAGACTAGACGTAATAAATCGACCCCCGCTGGATTGATCGCTGCCTGCCAATCTGGCGGGTAGTATAGACATACTCTTAGAAAAGAGATAACTAAGGAGGGCTATGATAGAGATCTATAAAATCATGACTGATATGAAGAAAGTAAATAAGGAAGTGTTATTTACTCCTTCTCATAACACAAGAACTAGGGGGTCACCAAGTGAAATTAATAGGCAGCAGGTTTAAAACAAACAAAAGGAAGTATTTTTTCACACAACGCACAGTCAACCTGTGGAACTCCTTGCCAGAGGATGTTGTGAAGGCCAAGACTATAACAGGATTCAAAAAAGAGCTAGATAAGTTCATGGAAGATAGGTCCATCAATGGCTATTAGCCAGGATGGTGTCCCTAACCTCTGTTTGCCAGAAGCTGGGAATGGCGACAGGGATGGATCACTTGATGATTACCTGTTCTGTTCATTCCCTTTGGAGCACCTGGCATTGGCCACTGTCAGAAGACAGGATCCTGGGATAGATGAACTTTTGGTCTGACCCAGTATGGCTGTTCTTATCATAGAATATTAGGGTTTGAAGAGACCTCAGGAGGTCATCTAGTCCAACCCCCTGCTCAAAGCAGGACCAACCCCAACTAAATCATCCCAGCCAGGGCTTTGTCAAGCCAGGCCTTAAAAACTTCTATGGATGGAGATTCCACCACCTCCCTAGGTAACGCATTCCAGTGCTTCACCACCCTCCTAGTGAAATAGTGTTTCTTAATATCCAGCCTAGACCTCCCCCACTGCAACTTGAGACCATTACTCCTCGTTCTGTCATCTGCCACCGCTGAGAACAGTTGAGCTCCATATTCTTTGGAACCCTGTTTTGGGTAGTTGAAGGTTGCTATCAGATCCCCCCTCACTCTTCTCTTCCGCAGACTAAACAAGCCCAGTTCCCTCAGTCTCTCCTCGTAAGTCATGTGCCCCAGCCCCCTGATCATTTTCGTTGCCCTCTGCTGGACTCTCTCCAATTTCTCCACATCCTTTTTTAGTGGGGGACCCAAAACTGGACGCATTACTCCAGGTGTAGCCTCACCAGAGCTGAATAGAGGGGAATAAGCGCTTCCCTCCATCTGCTGGCAATGCTCCTACTAATACAGCCCAACATGCTGTTAGCCTTCTTGGCAACGAGCGCACACTGCTGACTCATATCCAGCTTCTCGTCCTCTGTAATCCCCAGGTCCTTTTCTGCAGAACTGCTGCCTAGCCAGTCGGTCCCCAGCCTGTAGCAGTGCATGGGATTCTTCCTTCCTCAGTGCAGGATTTTGCACTTGTCCTTGTTGAACCTCATTAGATTTCTTTTGGCCCAATCCTCCAATTTGTCTAGGTCACTCCATAGGCGCCGACTCCGCGGTTGCTCCGGGGCTGGAGCACTCATGGGGGAAAATTAGTGGGTGCTCTTCATTCACCGACAGCCAAGCTCCCCTCCCCACCTCACCCCACCTCCTCCTCCGCCTCCTCCCCTGAGAGGGCTGTGTCCCCGCTCCTCCGCCTACCTCCCAGGGCTTGGCTTGCTGCTGCCAAACAGCTGTTTGGCGGCGTAGCAAGCTCCGGGAGTGAGGGGGGAGGAGTGGGAACATGGTGTGCTCAGGGGTGAAGCTGGGGAAGAGGCGGGGCAGGGGCAGGGATTTGGGGAGGAAGTCGGAATAGGGGCAGGGAGAGGACGGAGTTGGGGCGGGGACTTTGGGGAAGGGGTTGGAATGGGGGGGCAGGGGTGGAGTTCGGGCGGGGCAGGGGGCAGAGTGGGGTCGAGCGTCCACCGGCGTGAGTAGAAGTCGGCGCCTATGGGTCACTCTGGACCCTACCCCTACCCTCCAGCGTATCTACCTCTCCCCTCCAGCTTAGTGTCATCTGCGAACTTGCTGAGGGTGCAATCCACACCATCCTCCAGATCATTAATAAACTTCTGTTTGTCTGTTCTTCGGTCACAGACCCTGATTTGCCTCAGGCTCTGGGGAAGGGATGTGCCGGGCAGCTGCAGGGTCTTGACATGAGCAGAAGCAGAAATTGTTGCCATCCAAAGCAAGCGTATTGCTGTTCGGTATGATTATTCGGCCAGATCCCCGGCTGGTGCAAATCAGCATTGCTCCATTGAAATCACCCGAGCAACACTGATTTACACCAGGTGAGGATCTGGCCCCATGGTCTGAAGTCCCAACGTGATGCCTACGGCATTGCACAAACTGGCTTTCGCAGGGTGGATCTGGTGGGTCTTATCACCCCATTCCCCGAGTGGGCCAAAATCCTCCTTGGCATATACTCCTTCGAGGTCCGTAGCACTACACCAGGGGATGAATTGGGCCCACAGTGCTTAGCCAGAGCCAAGGGAAGCCAGGCAGAGCTCCAGACTTCACCGTGCTGCGGGAGGCGGCAGGGTCAAGCCGCAGTGGATACGTACCCCGATGATGACACACACCGGTCCCAGGAAACTCCAGATGAACCCCTTCTCCATGCTGAGCCAGCAGCTACAAGAACAAAAGGTTAACGTGAGGTTCACTGAACAGTAGCAGCCTGGTGCAGCGATTCCCCTTGAGATTAGTGCTACCCGAAGAGGCTCCCCCCGAGACTGGAGTCCCCTTGGGCACAGCTACGGAGTGAGGGGCGGTCCCTGCCCTGCCCAGCACAGTCTAAATCAGGGGCGGGCAAACTTTTTGGCCTGAGGGCCGCAATTTCTGAAATTGTATGGCGGGCCGGTTAGGGGAGTCTGTGCCTCCCCAAACAGCCAGGCATGGCCCGGCCCCCGCCCCCTATCCGACCCCCCCTGCTTCTCGCCCCCCACTGCTTCTCGCCCGGGGACCCCTGCCCCATCCACCCGCCCCTGCTCTCGGTCTCCTGACCGCCCCCGGATCCCTGTCCCTAACTGCCCCCTCGGGCCCTATCTAACCCCCCTCTCCTTCCTGACTGCCCCCCCCCGGGACTCCTGCCCCATCCAACCACCCCTTTTCCCTGACTGCCCCGGACTCCTCGCCCCTACTTGCCCCCCCCACCCCATCCAACCCCCACTCTCCTTCCTGACTGCCCCACCGGGACCCCTGCCCACCCACCCACCCTGCTCTCGGTCCCCTGACCACCCCCCAGACAACTGCCCCCTGTGGCCCTATCCAACCCCCCTCTCCTTCCTGACTGCCCCCCCCCCGGGATCCCTGCGCCATCCACTCCCCCTGCTCCCTGTCCCCTGTCCGCCCCCCGCCACCCCATCCAATCCCTCCTCACCTTCCTGACTGCCTCCCCGGGGCTCCTGCCCCCATTCAACCCCCCTGTTCCCTGCCCTCTGACCGCTCTGACCCCTGTCCACGCCCCTGATCACCCCCCGAACTCCCCTGCCCTCTATCCAACCCCCCCCCCCCGCTCCCTGCCCCCTTACCGCACTGCCTGGAGCACCGGTGGCTGGCAGCGCGGCTGCACCAGGACAGAGCACCGGGTCAGGCTGGGCTCTGCATCCCCGCCGCCCAGAGCATGGCGCAGCAAGGTGAGGCTGCGGGGGAGGGGGGACAGCAGGGGAAGGGGAGGGGGCTAGCCTCCCGGGCCAGGAGCTCAGGGGCCGGGCAGGAAGGTCCCGCGGGCCAGATGTGGCCCACGGGCCGTAGTTTGCCCACCTCTGTGCTAGAAACTGATTCATTCATTCATGAATGACAACAGCACAGCTGTTGAGGCAGATGCCCACTGGTCCAGAGCATCTTTCACTGAGGAGTGCTGGGACACACACACACACACACACACTGCTAGCGTAAGACAGGACCTACTCTCTTCACTCCCCTTTTTGTACTCACACAGCAAATTTGGCCTGCAGGTCTAACCACAGTACATCAAATTTCCTTAATGCAGAGAATGCCTTAGATTAGGACCGTCTACCTCTAGGGACTTATAAGGCCCCATCACTGTAGCATCCAACAATCTTTAATCGATTTTGCCTCCCAGCGCCCCGGTGCAGCAGGGCAGTGCCGTTATCTTCATTTCACACCTGGGGAAACTGAGGCACAGAGTAGCGAATTGGCTTCCGCAGCACCCGGCCTGTAGTAGAGTTTGGACTTGAACCTGCATCTCCCCCTACCACATGTTCATGCCCTAACCACTGCAGCCTCCTGCCTGTCCTCCAGGAGGCCCCTCATTTCACCCCACTGCGGCGCTTGGCCGTGGAAGGGCGCAGCGAGCGATTGCAAAGGGCCGCGGTCGCAAAGGGCCAGTTCCCCAGCTCGGGCGCTCACTTTTCCTGCCTGCCGTAGCCCTGGGGCATAACCGCCGCCGAGACAGCCACCACCAGGGTGGGGAAGCCGTAGCCGAAGAGGCTTAGGTGCCGCATCTTGGGGCTGTGGGTGCTGAAATAGTTGACGACCCCGAGGTTGCGGATGGTGAGGAAGAGCACCACGGCCTCCAGGAACATCCAGGCGAAGCAGGCCAGGAACAGGTAGTGCAGGAGGCCGGCGATGATGGCGCACGCCAGCTGGGGAGGGAAGAACGCCCGCGTGAGCGCAGGGATCTGCTTCTGCGGGGTTCCCCAGGCCAGGCCGGCATTTAGGGCGACCCCTAGTGGCAACACTGTGCAGAACAGGGCGGGAGCTGGCGAGCCGGAGAGAACCACGGGGTCTGTGTCCAGCTGCCTGGCTAAATAACGTTTGAGCATTGCCTCCACCCTACCCCCAGGGCACTGTAGCCACCACTATCTTCTGCCACACAAACCCTAGCTCGGGGGGGGCGGGGGGGGCATTTCAAAGAGCCCACTCGAGGTCTGGGGCCTTCAGCCTGCATTAACCAGGACTTCTCGAGGTCCCTTCTAGTCCTATGATTCTTTTATTTCACAGCCTCTAATGAGCATCCCTGGGCTTGGTGCCCCTGCATCAAACACACCCCTGGGAATTACCATTGTAAGAAGGGGTTCTCCCCTAGGATCTCATTTCTGTCCTAAAGGCCACCGCTAGCTGCATACCCAATGATCACTCACTCTTCAAAGTAGGTCAGCATCATTACCCCATTTTACAGATAGGGAAACTGAGGCACAGGACAGTGCTTTGCCCAGCATCACCACCAGGTTAAGGACAGAGCCAGGACTTACATCCAGGACTAGAACCCAGGTCACCAGAGTTCCCACCCAGTGCTCTATCTACCAGGCCACTCTGCCTGCCACGTTAGGCACCCTGCGAGGGGGAGGGAGTGCTTTACCTGATGGCTGGGACTGTCCACCGCGGTGAGGAAGAGCAGGTCGGCCAGGAAGAGGCAGAGGCAGAGCTGCAGGTGGATGGAGGTGTTCACGTTGCGGATGGAGCGGCTCAAGAGGAAGGTGAGGATGGTGAGGAAGAGGCACAGCAGGGAGAGGGCCAGCCCGACGTGGGAGACGAGGAACAGTGGGAAGCCTGCCTATCGGGGAGGCGGGGCAGATGGCTCGTTAGGAGGCCACAAATCATCCCACGCGGGGCAGTTAATGCAGCTGGGGCTTTGTGGAGGGACCATGGAATGGGGAACCACCTGCGATCGGCCCATGATGCCCACCTCCAGTGCTCACCCCAGCCCCTTTGCGCTTTCTCCAGCGCTGCCCCCCACCCCCACGCCGGGGAGGGGCTCCTCGTAAACGTCCCCAGAACTACCTCCTTGTCCTCCTTCAATCTCTCCTTGGCTGAGAGGGTGCCTGATGTCCCCCAGCAAAGCCCGCAGCCTCGGTCCCATTACCGTTATCTCCCCCGATGCCATGAGGACGGCCAGGTTGGAGACGCGATTGCAGCTGCACGTGGTGTGAGTGGCATTGCTGTGCAGGACCCCGCACCCTGCCCGAGACCAGCTGCCACGCCAGGCCGTGGCCTCCCACGAGACGCAGATGAGCTGGTCAGGGCTGCTGCTTGGCTGCAAAAAAAAAAAAAAGGGAGGGGGGGAAGGTGGAAGGAATAACGCAGGATGGAAAAAACGTGATACCAGGGGAGCGGGTCAGGCACTCCAAGAGAGCGCTTGAGAGGCAGACTAACAGAGGCCGTGCGGGCCAGTGGACGGGGTGGAACTCAGGAGACCTGAGTTTTAGTCCTGACTCTGCCACTGGCCTGCTGTGTGACCTTGACTGAATCACTCGCCTGCTCTGTGCCTCAGTTTCCCCTCCCACCCTTTGTCTAGACAGACTAAGCGCTTGGCATCAAGGGCTCTCTCACACGATGAGCCGCTCCTGCCAGAAGGGGGCGCTCATTTCAGCCTGTGCATTAGCACAAATACTGAACAGTAGGGCAGAGGGTTAACAAGACTCTCCATCGCCCCCCACAGAGAGTGGGCCAGAGAACACATATGGGGTGGTTCTGAAGGGCTCCCAGACTCTGCGTCTGCCTTAATGAAGCAAAAGCAAATCTATCCCTGCTCCTAGTATTAACGCCTAGCTCTTCAGTGCTTTCCATCCATCTAACAAGGCGCTTTACAAAGAAGGTCACTATCATTACCCCCATTTGACATATGGGGAAACTGAGGCACCGAGCGAGGGAAAATATCAAGGTCACCCAGCAGGCCAGTAGCAGAACCAGGAGTAGAACCTAGATCTCTCACTAGTGCTCCATCCACTAGGCCACACTGTCTCCCCTGTTTTCCTCTTTGCTCTCTTCCCCTGCCTCCCAGCCCTAGTGGTGGGAGATTTGACTCAGATAATGGAAGTGGCCTGTTAGCGGCTGAAGCAGAAATTCAGACTTTTGGATCATGAGTTCAATCCCCCCCTTCCCCCCAAAAGGGAGCACCACACTTGGGGGACAACACAAGAATTCCTCCCCACCTGAGAGTTAATTCAATGCAGCATCCCCACCAGAGGAGCCAGGCTGCTCCTGAAAAGTCGGAATCAACCCCAGCAGCAGTTCACGGAGAGACATGCAGCCGGCCTTACCATGAGGTTCTGGAAGGTGTAGTTGGCTGGATCCGGGAAATCGGTCTTGGTCTGGCTGGTCAGGACGGCACTCACCACCCTGGAATTCATCCAGACTGAGGTGGCCCTTTGGCCATGGAAGAAGCTGCCATTCAGGATGGACTCCATGCCCATGTAGGAGGCAAACGCCACTCCAGCCCGGGCTGCAAGTATCCCCAAGGAGAAACCAGGTGAGTTAGCGGCTTTTTTACCCACATTCCACCGGGGGGCCCCTCAAAGCACTGTACAACTCCCCCATTTCAGGAGCTGGGTAATGTATTGCTTTAGACCCACACACGGATAAAAATGAGGCACAGAAAAGTAACACAACAGCACAGCAAACCTGCAGCAGCGCTGGGAAGAGAACCCAGGTGTCCGGATAGCCAGTGCAGCTCAGCTGGCACTGATGATAAGACAGAGGGGCTGTCCGTAAACTACAGAACACAACAGGGGGCAGAGGGCTCCTTAATGTTGTGTGTTTGTTTCAGTGTTATAAGGGGTGGGTGGATCTTGAAAATCCCCCCCAAATGTGTGACAGTTTTTGGAGAGCCCCTGAAGACGGTTTTCTCAAAACATCTCATATTAATAGAGCTAGTTGGAAAAGGGTTTTTTTCCCTGGTGAAAATCTTGAGTTTGGGCGGGGGGGATGGAAACCAAATTTTTGATTTGAAAATGCCACTGCAATGCCTCCTGGGAGTTGTGGTTCAGGTGCTTCGTGCTCCTGTTTCTCCTCTATGAGCCAGGCTCCCTGGTTGGACTGAATCTCCCATGATGCACCAGGGCAATCATCTAGCCACAGTGCATCATGGGAGACGAAGCCTGGCTGGAGACCCTAGCCTGTGGAGGGGAATGGGAGTATGAGGCTTCAGGGACACGATTTCAGAATCAAAATATTTTAGCTCTTCAGCCCAAAGCAGAAAATATTTCAGGTTTGAGGACATTTGGGGCAGCCAGTTTTTCAACATGTAATCTACATTTTCTGCAGAAATCAGCCACTTCATGAAGAATTGCATTTTCCGAGGACCCAGTTTTCCATTGAAGTACAGTGTAGATGGAACAGTTTTGACCAGCCCTCATTCTTAATTCTTCTAGTTCCCTTTATTCTAGTAAGCTTGACTAGGACAGAAGGAATTTATATTTGTAGGCGTAAGGACCCAGGAATTCCCATTCCATCACAGAGCCCTGTTCTGTGAGCCCTGTACCCCATACCCCAGCCACCCCAAATCACATAAATAGTGCATCTAATTCACTTTCTCATCTCTCTGTGTCAGCACAGACCAATGGTCCATCTAAGCTGGAATCTCCTGCCATTGCCAGTGATGCTTCCAGGGGTATAAAACCTCCTGTACTTTACCTGTGCAATACTGCCAGTTGGTGGTGAGGGCTGGGGGAGCCCATTCCCACCCCGAATGGGGCAGCTGAGAAGCAAGCCTGGAAAATCTGCCTCACACCCTCTGGTGGTGGTGATGTACCTTGTGCCACTGTTCCCTGGATCGTTCTGCAGCTAATCTTCATGGTCTCCCCTTTGACTTCCAGGCTGATGACTGAGTCCTTTCCGGGGCAGCCGTCCTCAATGACTTTGGTCTGGACATCTAAGGAGAGGGGGAAAGAGCATGGTCTGATACAGCACAATGGCTCCTCGGGCAGGGGCCATCACTTGCTCTGCAGAGCTGAGCCACGGGTGTGGCAGAGAGAGAAGGAAATGGAGAGACACGTCCAGCTGAAGGGAAGAGGCCCACAGGAAAGAGATGGGGAGGAAGTTTCATGGGGCCCTTGGACCAAGCCTCTCCCGAGGGGTTTAAGAACAAGGGGAGACTGGGGAGCTGTAGATGGGGGCAGGGGATGTGGCCTTGCTTGAGAATGGGAACTGCAGCTGCCGGCACACGCTGGCTGGAGTCCAAAGAGCTGGGACCTAGGGGTATGGCCTTGTGCTTCAGGCAGTCGCCTGGGACTCAGGAGATCCAAGCTGAATTCCCAGCTCTGCCACTGAATCCCTGTGTGACCCTGGGCAAGTCACTGCAGCTCCCTGCCTCAGTTTCCCACCTCTGTAAAATAGGGATATGAGCCTCCCTTTGTTTGTCTAAATTGTAAGTTCTTCGCGGCATGGACTGTCTCTCCGTCCGTGTCTGTGCAGCGCCTGGCACAACAGTGCCCCGGTCTCGGCTGGGGTTTCTAGGTGCTACCGTAATGTTCATAATAGGGAGGTCATGGAAAAATAGGTGATACCGTAATGTTCATAATAGGGAGAACATGAAAAAATAGGTGATACCGTAATGTTCATAATACGGAGGCCATGAAAAAATAGGTGATACCGTAACATTCATAATAAGGAGACTATAGAGAAATTGAGCTAACTAGATATGGCACCTGCTGATTGGTCACCAGGCAGGCTCCATCCCTATTGGGCTGAGTCACGCTGCTTGTGATGTGCAGTGGCCACCTGTTCTGACCCCCCCGCCCCCAACCCAGCTTCCTACCCAGTTGTTCCATCTGGATGGTCTGGCTCCCCTTCCTGGTGGGGTTGGCGAAGGCAGCCAGCAGGACGCTCTCCACCCTCTGCAGGAAGACGGTGGCCATGGTAGAGAGCTGCTCCATGCTCAGGTTGGACCAGGAGGGCGTCTGCTCCAGGATGGAGGCAAATCCCGCAGCGGCTTTCTACGGGGGGGGGGGGGGTGAGAGAGAGAGAGAGAGAGCTCTTATTGGCTGTGCTGCGTTACCCCAGCAACGGTCGGCCAATCTCCTAAGAGCTGCTGATGGGCACGCTCACAGCTGCCCTTCGTCCCACCTGCCCTGAGGTGCCACGTGTGCAGCATGCCCCCTCTAGTGGCTGGTCCATCAAGGTCTGAGCCAGCTACAGGGCCGGGGTCCGCTCCATGGCCAACGGGAGGCTTTGAATGACTTCACTGGGCTTAAGCTCAGGCCTGCAGCCTGTTGGCTCAAGCACTAGCGGCTCGTGCCTCTAAAGCTGAGCTTCCCCGGTCCAGCCCTGCCACGAGCCGGCGTGGCACCGATTAGATCTCTCGACAGCAAGAGGTTGGTGAAGCAAGAGCCGGGCCTGGCAGGTGGGCAGCTCAGCTCCGTGCGGGACTGGTGGCATGAGCCCTTCTGGAGCTGCGTCAATGGCCTCTGGGGGTCATCCCTTCCCTCCCCAAAGAACTCACCGACTCAGGAGAAGCAAAAAACCCAGCTCAGAAAAGGTCGGAAATCAGAGGCCAGCTGTGCCTTTCGGAAGGCGGGAGCTGGCCCCAGTGCTGGCCGTCCTTAGCAGGGTGTCATTTTCCAGCCATCAGCCCTGTTCTCTTCCAGGGAATTCTGAGACCCACCCACCCCCAAGTTATAGGGCTCAGTGGGGTGGGGGTTCGGTGATGCAAGAGGGTCTAGAGCAGGGGTGGGACAGGTAGGGAAGGCTGTGCCCCCCAAACAGCCTGGCCCCTGCCCCTATTCACCCCCTCCCACTTCCCACCCCCTGACTGCCCCCCTCAGAACCCCTGACCTAACCAACCCCTCCCCCGCTCCTTGTCCCCTGACTCCCCCCTCCTGGGACCCCCGGCCCCAAACCGCGCCGCCCGGGATCCCACCCCCTATCCAACCCCCCTGCTCCCTATGCCCTGACTGCCCCCCGGATCCCCGACCCAACCCCCACACCGCTGCGCACACCGCCGCCCCTTTCCATGCCACTGAGAGCGGCAGGAGCTGGCAGCCCCACTGCCCACGCGGCAGCATGGCTGCAGGGGAGGGGGAACAGCGGGGGAGGGGCCGGGGGCGAGCCTCCCGGGCCAGGAGCTCAGGAGCCGGGCAGGACGGTCCCGTGGGCCCCCGCGGGCCGTAGTTTGCCCACCTCTGGTCCAGAGAGACTGAAAGCTGCAATAAAACATCCAGACTTCTCTTACCACCAGAGAGACGGTGGAGTTCTTCCTTTCGTAGGGGTCTCCCAAGACGCTGAAGGTGGAGGTCAATAAAGTGCAGAAGGCAGCCTGTGCAGAAGGAGGGGGCCGGAGCAGAAGGGAAAGCCCGTCGTACAACACCAAGTCAGTCGTACAGCAGGAAGTTTGGTCTTGTGGTCAAGGAATGGGGCTGGGACCCATGGGTTCAAATTGCAGCACAGTCAGGAAGTCATTTTATTTCTCACCATTTCCGTTCCCCACCTGTACAGTGGGGCCACTAATCCTGTCTTGTCCACTTCCATTGTAAGTCTTGGGGGCATGGACTGCTTCTTCCTATGTGTCCATGCAGCACCTGGCACAATGCGGACCCAGATCTTGGTCCGGGGAGGGGGAAGAGGTCTCTGCAGCACCCTGCTTGAAGCCAGGGTGCCACTGCAAAGTATTGTGGGTGGCAGGAAGGGACAAGGGAGATTTGGGGTTCCAGAGGTTCTACTGGTGGTACCGTGAGGATCGGGACTGGTGCTGCTAGGGTCGGGGGGGGGGGGAGTGGGCTGCGGGGAGCTATGGCTTCCTACACTGGGATTTTCCACCCACAAAAGATTTGAAGATTCTTGTCAATCTCCTGCAACCTGCACTTTGCTGCTGGTTCACTGGCAGGGATGAGGATGTTTTGCCCCATGGATTAAAATCCTCAGAGCCAGTAGCTTTGCTGTGGCCGTCGAGGGCCGCACTGCAGATGAAATTGAGCAACTCAACTACATGGCAGCACTCGTGCAAGGTTCCTGAAAGGTGCCCAGGAAGTGGCGAACGCCGGCTCCCTGCAAACTCAGGCCCATTTGAAGGCATCTCAAGGCAGGCACCCCCAAAACAATCACTCAGCCGCTTTAAAGAATTTCAGCCAGCGTCCCCCACACGGCCTTTGCCGTGAGGGTCCCTAGATCAGCGGGGCGTGTCAACTATGCTGGGATACGTACATCGTCTGGGGATGAGCCGGGAGCCACGTCCAGCCTTTGGTTGTGGCATTTCCTCACCGGATCGTTTGAAGCGACCTCTAGGAGGAAATGAACAAAAAAAAGGGAAAAAAATCAAAGGCGCATGAAATCCCTGGGCATCCCCAGCCAGGATGCAAAGGGTTTAAAAAACCTGCTGGTAAAACCAGTGACTTCCAGGTCTAGCGGCTACTACCCAAGCAAGCCACACTGTTTGCTGACCCCAGATCTGGGTAAGAGGGAGATCCCTATTTTCACGCAGGATTCACATCCAGGAGTCTGGTCACACTTTTTCAAGGAGAAGTGGAGGGGGGGGTGATGCCGCCTCCCACAAAACCCCTTGGCAACGATAGCCCAGTGGGTAGCACGTGCACCTGAGATACGGGACACGAGGGGTCAATTTCCCCCTCTCTGCCTGATGTACAACCCTGGGTCTCCCAATCTCCCCGGAGAGAGCTCCAGGGTCGCACTCCAGGGTGGGCAGCAGGAGCCGCTCAGACCCTCGCTCTCGTCTACGGGACGACCGGCAAGCCGGCCTCAGCCTCCCACCCCCAGAGATCCACCCACAGCCCCCCACGGGACGCTTACCTGTGCAGCTGAACGGGATGCCAGGCTGGCTGGGGGGGAGGTAGCCCAGGGGACACGTGCAGGCGTAACTGCCCAGGGTGTTGGTGCACACGGAGCTGGGCCCGCAGGGCGATGGGTCCCGGGAACATTCGTCAATATCTAGGGGAGGGAATCCACGTTGGACTGAGCGATGCTACTACACCAGGGTTTTACTGCCCCAGGCCACCCACTCCCTGATCCAAAGCCCGTTGGAGTCAGTGGGAATCTTTCCACCAGCCTCATTGGCCCCTTGGATCGATCGCTCTGCTCTGTGCCAGAAGCAGCACCCACCGTTGCACTGCGCTGCTGGCTCGGTGAAGCGCTGCTCCCCAGAACTGGATGCAAACCCGGTATTGCAGGTGCAGAAGTGGCTTCCTGGGGTGTTGGTGCAGGTGGCGGACGCAGGGCACGATGCCAGATCCAGACACTCGTCGACATCTGTGACAGGGGAAGGAGCTATGGGTCCAGCTCTGCACAACGGAGCCTTCCCTTGATGGGAGGAGCAGGGGGAAAGACGGCAGGTCCCAGCAGCTGGCATCGGAGGGGGCACCGTGCCAGGAATATGGTTCCCAACAGGTTTGCAAAATCCTGCCCATTCCCAAGAGGCAGCGGGTGCTAGTGGCCTGAGAAGCGGGAGCCAGGATGCCTGGGTTCTCTCCTCAGCTTTGGGAGGAGAGTCAGGTTGGGGAACTGGAGTAAGGAGGGGCGGAGGGAGGGGGAGTCAGGATTCACATCTGGGAGTCTGGTCACCCTTTTTCAAGGAGAAGTGGAGGGGGGGTGATGCCGCCTCCCCCAAAATCCTTTGGCACCGATAGCCCAGCGGGTAGCGCGTGCACCAGAGATACGGGACATGAAGGGTCAATTTCCACCTCTCTGCCTGATCTACAACCCTCGGTCTCCCAGTCTCCCTGGAGAGGGCCCCAACCACTAGGCTACACGGCTTGTATCTCTCAAGCTCTCCGGTTGGGGAACACAGTCATTGCAACCAGGGGCCTGGAACCTGGCTCATCCCCTTGAGTATCTGGTCACAGCAGGTTGCCGGGCTGAGGCACCCAGGTCGGGTTCCTGTACCCACCATGGACTGGCTCCATCCCAGAGAGACACCAGAGACTGTTCCCCTTGGTGCTTTAACACACAGCCAGCGACAGCTGGTCCCGGCTCTGGCCAAGTACGTTATGCACGGGGCCACCAGGTGCTGAACATGATAATACAGTTTAGCCATCACCTGTGAGCTGGACAGACACTCTCTGGCCCCAGGAATATCCATGTCCCCTAGAGAAGCCCACCCTGACTGGGCAGAGAAGCTGTTTCAAACCAGGGTGGGGGCTCAGATTTTGTCCTTCTCGGGGGCGAGAGGCCGGGGAAGGTTGCTTGGATGGTCACCTGTGCAGAGGGTTGTTTCGGGTACCCACGGCCCTGGCGTAGACCGACGGTGCCCTGGTGAGCACTGGCAGGTGTAGCTCCCAGGTGTGTTGAGGCAGGAGGCATTGGGCCCGCAGATTGCAGGGTTTCGGGCACATTCATCCACATCTGCCAGGAGATGACTTGGAATTAGTCAGTGTGTTTATTACATGCATTACGGTACCACCTACAGGCCCCACTGCGCTAGGCGCTGCACAGTCCAACAAGACAAAGTGTGGGAGGGGGACAGAGGCCAGGAGAGGGGCAGAGACTCCGTAGGTCAGGGCAGCGCCGGGACTGGATCTCCCGTCTCCTCATTCCCGGGCAGCCGCCCGACCCACTGAGCAACCCTGTTGAGCCAGCCGTGAAGACACAGCCAGCTTGCCCCAGCTCCCAGGGCTCTGGAGACAGTCGCACTCCAGGGTGGGCAGCGGGAGCCGCTCAGACCCTCGCTCTCGTCTGCGGGACGACCGGCAAGCCGGCCTCAGCCTCCCACCCCCAGAGATCCACCCACAGCCCCCCACGGGACGCTTACCTGTGCAGCTGAACGGGATGCCAGGCTGGCTGGGGGGGAGGTAGCCTGGGGGACACGTGCAGGCGTAACTGCCCAGGGTGTTGGTGCACACGGAGCTGGGCCCGCAGGGCGATGGGTCCTGGGAACATTCGTCAATATCTAGGGGAGGGAATCCACGTTGGACTGAGCGATGCTAGGACACCAGGGTTTTACTGCCCCAGGCCACCCACTCCCTGATCCAAAGCCCATTGGAGTCAGTGGGAATCTTTCCACCAGCCTCAGTGACCCCTTGGATCGATCGCTCTGCTCTGTGCCAGAAGCAGCACCCACCGTTGCACTGCGCTGCTGGCTCGGTGAAGCGCTGCTCCCCAGAACTGGATGCAAACCCGGTATTGCAGGTGCAGAAGTGGCTTCCTGGGGTGTTGGTGCAGGTGGCGGACGCAGGGCACGATGCCAGATCCAGACACTCGTCGATATCTGTGACAGGGGAAGGACATATGGGTCCAGCTCTGCACAACGGAGCCTTCCCTTGATGGGAGGAGCAGGGGGAAAGACGGCAGGTCCCAGCAGCTGGCATCGGAGGGGGCACCGTGCCAGGAATATGGTTCCCAACAGGTTTGCAAAATCCTGCCCATTCCCAAGAGGCAGCGGTGCTAGTGGCCTGAGAAGCGGGAGCCAGGATGCCTGGGTTCTCTCCTCAGCTTTGGGAGGAGAGTCAGGTTGGGTAGTTGGAGCAAGGCGAGGCAGAGGGAGGGGGAGTCAGGATTCACATCCAGGAGTCTGTTCACCCTTTTTCAAGGAGAAGTGGACGGGGGTGATACCGCCTCCCCCAAAATCCTTTGGAACCGATAGCCCAGTGGGTAGCACGTGCACCTGAGATACGGGACATGAAGGGTCAATTTCCACCTCTCTGCCTGATCTACAACCCTGGGTCTCCCAATCTCCCTGGAGACAGCCCTAACCACTAGGCTACACGGCTTGTATCTCTCAAGCTCTCCGGTTGGGGAACACAGTCATTGCAACCAGGGGCCTGGAACCTGGCTCTCCCCCTTGAGTATCTGGTCACAGCAGGTTGCCGGGCAGAGGCACCCAGGTCAGGTTCCTGTACCCACCATGGACTGGCTCCATCCCAGAGAGACACCAGAGACTGTTCCCCTTGGTGCTTTAACACACAGCCAGCGACAGCTGGTCCCGGCTCTGGCCAAGTACGTTATGCACGGGGCCACCTGGTGCTGAATATGATAATACAGTTTAGCCGTCACCTGTGAGCTGGACAGACACTCTCTGGCCCCAGGAATATCTATGTCCCCCTACAGAAGCCCACCCTGACTGGGCAGAGAAGCTGTTTCAAACCAGGGTGGGGGCTCAGATTTTGTCCTTCTCGGGGGCAAGGGCTAGGGCGAGAGGCCGGGGAAGGTTGC
Source organism: Caretta caretta (assembly GCF_965140235.1). Classification (NCBI taxonomy): domain Eukaryota; kingdom Metazoa; phylum Chordata; order Testudines; family Cheloniidae; genus Caretta; species Caretta caretta. Next base: position 19,603,364 of record NC_134225.1, read on the forward strand.
TTTGATGGTCACCTCTGCAGAGGGTTGTTCTGGGTACCCACGGCCCTGGCGTAGACCGACGGTGCCCTGGTGAGCACTGGCAGGTGTAGCTCCCAGGTGTGTTGAGGCAGGAGGCATTGGGCCCGCAGATTGCAGGGTTTCGGGCACATTCATCCACATCTACCAGGAGATAACTTGGAATTAGTCTGTGTGTTTATTACATGCATTATGGTACCACCTACAGGCCCCACTGCGCTAGGCGCTGCACAGTCAGAGAAGACCAAGTGCGGGAGGGGGACAGAGGCCAGGAGAGGGGCAGAGACTCCGTAGGTCACGGCAGCGCCGGGACTGGAACTCCCGTCTCCTCATTCCCAGGCAGCCGCCCGACCCACTGAGCAAACCTTTTGAGCCAGCCGTGAAGACACAGCCAGCTTGCCCCAGCTCCCAGGGCTCTGGAGACAGTCACACTCCAGGGTGGGCAGCGGGAGCCGCTCAGACCCTCGCTCTCGTCTGTGGGACGACGGGAGAGCCGGCCTCAGCCTCCCACCCCCAGAGATCCACCCACAGCCCCCCACGGGACGCTTACCTGTGCAGCTGAACGGGATGCCAGGCTGGCTGGGGGGGAGGTAGCCTGGGGGACACGTGCAGGCGTAACTGCCCAGGGTGTTGGTGCACACGGAGCTGGGCCCGCAGGGCGATGGGTCCTGGGAACATTCGTCAATATCTAGGGGAGGGAATCCACGTTGGACCTGAGCGATGCTAGGACACCAGGCTTTTACTGCCCCAGGCCACCCACCCCCTGATCCAAAGCCCACTGGAGTCAGTGGGAATCTTTCCACCAGCCTCAGTGGCCCCTTGGATCGATCGCTCTGCTCTGTGCCAGAAGCAGCACCCACCGTTGCACTGCGCTGCTGGCTGGGTGAAGCGCTGCTCCCCAGAACTGGATGCAAACCCGGTATTGCAGGTGCAGAAGTGGCTTCCTGGGGTGTTGGTGCAGGTGGCGGACGCAGGGCACGATGCCAGATCCAGACACTCGTCGACATCTGTGACAGGGGAAGGAGCTATGGGTCCAGCTCTGCACAACGGAGCCTTCCCTTGATGGGAGGAGCAGGGGGAAAGACGGCAGGTCCCAGCAGCTGGCATCGGAGGGGGCACCGTGCCAGGAATATGGTTCCCAACAGGTTTGCAAAATGCTGCCCATTCCCAAGAGGCAGCGGGTGCTAGTGGCCTGAGAAGCGGGAGCCAGGATGCCTGGGTTCTCTCCTCAGCTTTGGGAGGAGAGTCAGGTTGGGTAGCTGGAGCAAGGAAGGGCGGAGGGACGAAGAGTCAGGATTCACATCCAGGAGTCTGGTCACCCTTTTTCAAGGAGAAGTGGACGGGGGTGATACCGCCTCCCACAAAACCCCTTGGCACCGATAGCCCAGTGGGTAGCACGTGCACCTGAGATACGGGACATGAAGGGTCAATTTCCCCCTGTCTGCCTCATGTACAACCCTGGGTCTCCCAATCTCCCTGGAGAGAGCCCCAACCACTAGGCTTCATGGCTGGTATCTCTCAAGCTCTCCGGTTGGGGAACACAGTCATTGCAACCAGCGGCCTGGAACCTGGCTCTCCCCCTTGAGTATCTGGTCACAGCAGGTTGCCGGGCTGAGGCACCCAGGTCAGGTTCCTGTACCCACCATGGACTGGCTCCATCCCAGAGAGACACCAGAGACTGTTCCTCTTGGTGCTTTAACACACAGCCAGCGACAGCTGGTCCCGGCTCTGGCCAAGTACGTTATGCACGGGGCCACCAGGTGCTGAATATGATAATACAGTTTAGCCATCACCTGTGAGCTGGACAGACACTCTCTGGCCCCAGGAATATCCATGTCTCCCTAGAGAAGCCCACCCTGACTGGGCAGAGAAGCTGTTTCAAACCAGGGTGGGGGCTCAGATTTTGTCCTTCTCGGGGGCAAGGGCTAGGGCGAGAGGCCGGGGAAGGTTGCTTGGATGGTCACCTGTGCAGAGGGTTGTTCCGGGTACCCACAGCCCTGGCGTAGACCGACGGTGCCCTGGTGAGCACTGGCAGGTGTAGCTCCCAGGTGTGTTGAGGCAGGAGGCATTGGGCCCGCAGATTGCAGGGTTTCGGGCACATTCATCCACATCTGCCAGGAGATAACTTGGAATTAGTCAGTGTGTTTATTACATGCATTACGGTACCACCTACAGGCCCCACTGCGCTAGGCGCTGCACAGTCCAACAAGACAAAGTGCGGGAGGGGGACAGAGGCCAGGAGAGGGGCAGAGACTCCGTAGGTCAGGGCAGCGCCGGGACTGGATCTCCCGTCTCCTCATTCCCGGGCAGCCGCCCGACCCACTGAGCAAACCTGTTGAGCCAGCAGTAAAGACACAGCCAGCTTGCCCCAGCTCCCAGGGCTCTGGAGACAATCGCACTCCAGGGTGGGCAGCGGGAGCCGCTCAGACCCTCGCTCTCGTCTGTGGGACGACGGGAGAGCCGGCCTCAGCCTCCCACCCCCAGAGATCCACCCACAGCCCCCCCACGGGACGCTTACCTGTGCAGCTGAACGGGATGCCAGGCTGGCTGGGGGGGAGGTAGCCCGGGGGACACGTGCAGGCGTAACTGCCCAGTTTGTTGGTGCACACGGAGCTGGGGCCGCAGGGCGATGGGTCCTGGGAACATTCGTCAATATCTAGGGGAGGGAATCCACGTTGGACTGAGCGATGCTACGACACCAGGCTTTTACTGCCCCAGGCCACCCACTCCCTGATCCAAAGCCCATTGGAGTCAGTGAGAATCTTTCCACCAGCCTCAGTGACCCCTTGGATCGATCGCTCTGCTCTGTGCCAGAACTGGCTCAGACCACGACCTATCTAGCCTGGAGTCCTGCTTTCAGCAGTGGCTGGTACTAGATGCTTTTGACGATCATTTCAGGTGTTCTCATTATTTATATCACACTCTAATCCTTCTTCAAAACCTGATAAATTTGCAGCCTCCATGGGATACGGTGGCAGGGAGTTTCACAGGTTAATACTGCATCATGTAAAAAGAAAAACAGTTTTCTTTTATCCATTTTAGGGGCTGGATTGTGAGTGCCCGGATATGGGTGCATAGGAGGAGGGAGCTCACAAGGAACCTCCCTGCGGGCCTCTGCAAGGATCATGCTTTCCTCCATATTCCTCCTGGTGGATCATGGTGTCCCAAAAGTGTGTGGGAAGGAGGTGGGGCCATTATATGCTCCTCCCCTCCATGCAAGGAATGGAATCGGGGCTGGAGGGGACTCTTTCTACACCCTGGGCTGCTCCGGGAGGAATTCAGCCACCATCCCCATGCCACCCTGCCCTGCTCCAGGGCTGCGTGCAGACTGCATTATGGCTTTTCCATTTTATTGGCTGTCCCATGGTTTGGGGAGGGACAGATTGACAGGCGGGGGAAGCCAAGTCACTGAATCTCCTTGGCCACATATATCCCTTCCTTGCTTTCTTAGTCACTGCATCATGCTTTCTAGTCAGCGAAGTACTCCATACCGAACCTTCCCTGCAAATGGAAGAGGCACTCCCGGTGACACTCGTGCAAGCTACATAACAGTGTCCCCAATGCACGGCTCCCCTTCTCCGAGCTCCCACTCACCGTTGCACTTCACTTTTCGATCAGTGAAGTACTGCTCCCCAGAGCTAGATGCAAACCCACGTTTGCAGGCGCAGCGGTGGCTCCCAGGGATGTTTTCACAGGTTGCAAAAGCCGGACAGACAGATGAAGCTGCACACGCATCAGCTGGGAAATGACGAAGAAACAATTTAATGAATTAATAAGCCTTTGCACCCTTTGTCTTACATCTTCAATGTGCTTCAATGTGCACTTAGGACGGAAGAACCCAATGCACCGCTACAGAGTAGGGACCGAATGGCTAGGCAGCAGTTCTGCGGAAAAGGACCTGGGGTGACAGTGGACGAGAAGCTGGATATGAGTCAGCAGTGTGCCCTTGTTGCCAAGAAGGACAATGGCATTTTGGGATGTATAAGTAGGGGCATTGCCAGCAGATCGAGGGACGTGATCGTCCCCCTCTATTCGACATTGGTGAGGCCTCATCTGGAGTACTGTGTCCAGTTTTGGGCCCCACACTACAAAAAGGATGTGGATAAATTGGAGAGAGACCAGCGGAGGGCAACAAAAATGATTAGGGGACTGGAACACATGACTTATGAGAAGAGGCTGAGGGGACTGGGATTGTTTAGTCTGCAGAAGAGAAGAATGAGGGGGGATTTGATAGCTGCTTTCAACTACCTGAGAGGTGGTTCCAGAGAGGATGGTTCTAGACTATTCTCAGTGGTAGAAGAGGACAGGACAAGGAGTAATGGTCTCAAGTTGCAGTGGGGGAGGTTTAGGTTGGATATTAGGAAAAACTTTTTCACTAGGAGGGTGGTGAAACACTGGAATGCGTTACCTAGGGAGGTGGTAGAATCTCCTTCCTTAGAAGTTTTTAAGGTCAGGCTTGACAAAGCCCTGGCTAGGATGATTTAATTGGGGATTGGTCCTGCTTTGAGCAGGGGGTTGGACTAGATGACCTCCTGAGGTCCCTTCCAACCCTGATATTCTATGATTCTAGATTCATATTCATTCTTTAAGCCGACCGCACATGAGGAAGAGTGGGCCTAGTAGAATAGGTGGGTGGGGAGGTAGGATCAAGGCAGCTGGGCTCGCTTCTGAAGGCATCTGATGAAGAAGCAAGGACAGGCCTCCAGCCCCCTCCCCTGACACCAGGAAAGGAAAAGCCAGAGGTGGGGAGCGTAGGAACGGACGCTGCGTTTCGAGGGAGCTGATCCTCCGATATCACTGCGAGGGGAGGGGCTATTATACCCATTTTTCAGATGGGGAATTGAGGCCCCGAGAGAGTAAGGTCCAAAGCAGTAATTCGGGGAACTGCATTTGAGGCACACGGGACCTGCTGGCTCAGCGTCCGTAGCCTTCTGTAGCCTGTTGCATGTGCAGAGCCCAGCTCCCCTTGATCTCACTCGCAGCCGTGAGTGCTCAGCCCATCTGAAGATCAGGCCCCGGGGCCTCAAGTCAACACACAGCTAGTGACTTGCCCAGCACTACACCGGAAGTCTGGGGGCCTGCAGATAACAAATCCCCTCCTTACCCAGCCCTGACTCGCCCCCAGAGCAGATCTAGCCCTGCACTGAATGTGGCCATGTAATGAAAGCCTATGGCATAATGCACACGCACAAGAGGAGAGAGAACACTTGTCTTCTGGCATTTCCTCACTTCTGAGTGGTTATCTGGCAACCTTTAGAACAGTGGTCCCCACACTGTGGGGTGCGCCCCCTAGGAGGGCACGGGGGAACGTTTGGGGGGCCAGCTCTGCACCCGGCCGCAGCGCCAGCCTCGGCCCCCTTACTCCTGTCCGTGTACCCCCTCACCCCGGGAGCCGCCGCCTTCCTCCGGCTGCTGGAGGGGAGGTGGGGTGGACATGGGTGAGAGAGGGACATGACGCTGAAAAGTTTGGGGACCACTGCTTGAGAATGGTCTTTTAACAAAGGCGTTTTTGGTGCATGTATTTTCCTAGGTTTTTTCCAAAAGCAAACTGAAAAAACCCATCACGTGGTATCGTACGAAGAGCCACATGGGTCAGCAGCCGAGCTGGACCCTTAACATCCATTGCACAGGCCTCAGGCACTTGAGCTGAGGGAGAAACCAAGAGCCGCAGCAGCTTGTCAATATCTATGCGAGGGAGGGGGCACTTTGCCGGGGAGTTCCCCAGATCCCTGCTGACAGCAGAGGAATGGGGAGACTCTGCAATCTTGGCCTCCATTCCAGGCTCTGGAGGGAGCATGGTCTAGTGGGTGCAGACCCATCCGCCCATTCCCCCAAGCTCGGCTCCTTCCACCCCATCCCCTCCAATCTGTCCTTGTTGCAGTTCTGTCTTTTCCCCAGTTCTGGCTCCTTGGCCCCATCCCATTCTGCACTCCTCAGGTTTCTCATCCCAGTCCCCATCTCCTTGCCCAGCCTGTCCCAGTCTCCTCCCCATGCCTGATCCCCCCTCCAGGGTGGATTTGATTTAAATCAGGGTGAGGGTGGGGAGAACTCCTCCTACACCTTGGATTAAGACCACAAGAACAGCCAGACTGGGTCAGACCAATGGTCCATCTAGCCCAGTACCCTGTCTTCCAACAGTTGCCGGTGCCAGGTGCTTCAGAGGGAATGACAAGAACAGGGCAGTGACCGAGTGATCCACTCGCTCTCCAGTCCCAGTTGGCCGCAGTCTGGGTTGCTCAGCTTCCCCACCCACGGCTGTGTGCAGTTTCCACCGTCTAACTTCCATTGCTCTTTTCCAGTGTGACTGGCCATTCCTGGGGTTGCTGATGGCCAGATTGCGGGAAGTCAAGTCATTAAATCTCCTTTGCCATGTATTGGCCTAGCCTGGCTCTCTTAGTCACCGCATCGTGCTTTCCAGTCCCCGATACTCTTTTCTCTAGTACCTGAGGTATTATCTTCATCACACGATCCAGAGCTACGCCATGGCAGTCTCCCCAGTACAGAGCTCCCCGTCCCTTAGCTCTAGGGCTCACACTCACCATTGCAGCGGACGGCTGGATCGGTGAACTCCGTGGCCCCCGAAGTGGATACAAACCCACGTTGGCAGGTGCAGTAGTAGCCCTGACGAGCATTGATGCACGTTGCATAATCAGGGCACAGCATTGGATCGTCGCACCTGTTCACTGGGAAATGAAGAAGGAACCAGGGCTGGGCATTGAATTAAAGCGCAGCCCTGTTTAGCTGCCAGCGGAGAAGGTGGCTTTGTGGCAAGCAGGGACACAGCGCAAGAGAGCAGAAGGGAATGAAAAAGAAAATACACAGAAAGGTGGGGAAAGGGGAGGAGGAAATGGGATGGAAAGTTCTTTGCCCGTTCAAAGCCCCCCTCCAGCTGCAGGACACTCCGGGGTTCAGATCTGGAGATTTTGTGCAGGTTTCTAGGCATTAACTTACCAGCGCTGGAGAAATGCTGAGTCCCCTTGAAGCAGATGAGCCAGCAAAAGCCTGAAAGAGGAGAAACAACCAAGGAGGCTCTTATTTCACTGGATTTTAGTGCTGTTACCCAGTAAGAGGGTGGGTGGCCTAGTGGGTAGAGCAGTGGGTCTCAGGGAAGGGTGGTTGGTTGGTTCTCTTCCTGGCTTTGCTAGTTGACCTCAGCCAAGTTGCTCGTCCTCTCTGTTTCCCCTGGGTCTGGCTTTTCCATTTTGATTATAAACTCTTCAGAGCAGCCTCTGTCTTCACATTGCTGATCGTAGCTGAGACCCCTAAGCACGACTGGAACGTAACCTATCAGAGTAACAGGTTTTCGATGGGCCAGATCCCAAGGTATTCAACTCAGGAACCAATCCCGGGGCGGTGTAAATCAGCGTGGCACTCTTGACTGCCGTGAGCAGCTGAGGATCTGGCCCTCAGACCCAGCCGGAGTTTAGCCTGAGTAAGCACCACGAAAGGATACACGAGTTCAGCTCATTCTGTGGGCCCCTTCACGAGAGAGAAGTTCGCAGGCACTCGCTCCTCCCACTGTTCCAGTGTCCCCGCTGCTTGGCGATGTAACCTCGAAAGCGGTGCTCGCTACCCAACTCCAGGGACAGCTGAGCCCCCAGAGGTTCAGAAACGTCCCTTGGCAGGGACAACCAGAAGCCCGGCGGCTCGATCTAAACCCCTCTGGAGCTGGGAAGGCAGGTGGAAACCTCAGACGATTCCTGCTGTCACTTGCACTGAAGACTGCCCCCGCACAAAGGGATTATTTTGACGCTCTCTCCTCTGACCGGGAACTCAGAGAGGCCGAGGCATGTGGGGCCATTTGATTTAAAAAAGAAAAGGGACCAAACTTTCAAAAAAACCCATTGGCCTGATCCTCATTTCCCCCACAAAGGGCCGTGCCGGGCACAATACGAGCAGAGGAACTTGGCATTTGCAGCTTCCATTTTGGATCCAAGCGTGGGCGCCAGGTTTGTATAATTTTTGGTGGTGCCCAGAACGTCCATTGGACAGACGACTAGTCCCATTGGGAGGCTGATCCAGAACCTCCCTCCTCTGCCAGTTAAAAACCTTCTTGTATTTTCTAGCCTGAACCTTCCCAGCCCCCTTGGAATGGGGGTGGGGCAGGGCGGGGCAGGCTGGGGCTGGGTCACTCACTGCTGCCCGCGCCGGGATCTCTGCTAACCCCCCAGGCCGGCCTGGACCCCGCGTCCCCTTGATGCACGGGACCCCCCAAAGCGCGGTAAGCCCAAACATTGGTGGAGCGGGCCCCGTTCCTAAATATTGATGGAGCACGGGCACCATGGGCCCATATAACTCGCCGCCTATGGATCCAAGGGGGCTGGGAAGTTGCAGGCTAGAAAATACAAGAAGGTTTTTAGCTGGCAGAGGAGGGAGGTTCTGGATCAGCCTCCCAATGGCTCTAGTGGTGTAAGGTGCGGCTGGATACATTTATACACAGGGTTATATGGCAGGATTGTGTGTGATCGCGGGGGACTGGACCGCTGCAAACCATCCCTTCCCCTGACCCAAGGGGTTCCCTTGACTTCCCCTCACTTCCCCCAGACCTCTGCTCCCTGCAATTCTCCAGCCAACCCCAGCTGAGCCACTCACTGGGTTTTATAACCACCTGATCCCCAGCTGCTCAGTCTCAGGTGAGGCTGGGCCCTGCCGCCCCCGGATTCTCCCCTCTCCCATCTTTATCTTCCACGAACAGTTTGAATCTCGGCTGGCTTGCTTGGAAAGCTCTTACCTCTCTCACCCCTGGGTGTCAGGCACCCCCTTGCTTCCCCCACCCTCAGCTTTGCGGAGAGAATCTTGGCCGCTCGGAGAGAAAACGCAGGGTGGAAATTGGGGGGGCCACCGTTTGTGGGGGCTGGGCAACGACCAAAGATCTGACGTCACAGCAAATCCTATATACGGCATGTTATGATGTTACTGCGTGTTATATTTGATTGCTGGGGGCAGGATTGGAAGGGGGCTGGGGGCAGGGCAAGGATTTGAGTGCAGGGAGCCGGGAGGCTGGGCTGGCCAGTGGAGAGGGTCGATTCCCACAACCACATAGGCAGGCATGGGTTAACCCGGGGGGCCAATTGGCACCTGTGTGGGGGCAGCAGCTGGCCTGCCTGCACCGCTCCCTGCTGGCTGTGTTGCTCCTCAGACAGGCCAAGAGCCTTCAGCCAGGAGCTCCTGATCCACACCCATGCCGCTCTCAGCTTCTGCATTCACAGGCTCGGATCTGGGTGGACCGAGGTGCTAACTGGGTGTGGCGGGGTCCACCTCTGGCTATGCCCCAGACTGGACTGAGTGACCTAGGAGGTCCCTTCCAGCCCTCTGCCCTGAAGCAGCCTCACTGACTTGACCCTCCATTCATTAACTGGGTGCTTCAAGTAGCATTGTAAGTCACCACCAGGCTCTGTGGGCGGGTCTGCTCTCGGGTACACCCGTCTACAGTCCTGGCACTGAGATGAACGGGGGTCTTACAGTTAAGGCCCAGGGACCCAGCTCATCAAAAGCACTTAGGCCTGCTTGGCTGCGCTCGGCACCCATACTGGTGACACTCCCAGTGGCCAAGGACTGCGCCGGTGCTCAGCTGAGACTGGTGATTTGCTTCTCCACATTAACAAACAAATACCTTATGCCTAGAAAGCCATGAGCACAACCCCTCTCGCTTGTGTCACTCTTATCTGTCCTCTGGCCCCACCCTTCCGCTCAGTTCCCTTTACCCACCTTCTCTTAAGATAAGGCCCTGATCCTCCAATGATCTTCACCCAAGCAGCTCCCCCATGCCTGTTAAAGTCAGGGGGACTCTGTAGGGGGCTCCTTGCAGAATCAGGGCTTAAAGAGACTAAGAATTTTAGGGCAGGAAGTGTCTTTTGCTATTTAGCTACACACAGCACCTAGCTATTTAGCTACACACAGGGCCGTGACAATAACCTTAATATATTATTGATTAACAACAGCCACCCAAGACCAATCATTCATAATCAATGTGCAACAATTAATAACAAACCACTAATAATCATGTCCACACACTGCAAACACCAATGAATCCTTCATTATTAGCCATTTGTGATTAATAATAAAAACACCCAAGGATACCCAGCGTGGCCAGCCACCGGTGTATTAATAGATCTGGAGGCAACTGTGAACATCTAATCTGACTTCCTGTGTGATACAGGCTATAGAACTTCCCTGAATTAATTCTTGTTTGAACAAGAGCAGATCTTTTAGAAAAACATCCAACCTTGATTTAAAGATTTCTAGTGCTGGAGAATCCACCATGACCCTTGGCAGGTTGCTCCGATGGTTAATTGGCCTCACTGTTAAAAATTGTACCTTATGTCAGGATGAATTTGTCTAGCTTCAACTTCCAGCCATTGGATCCTGTTAGACCTTTGTCCGCTAGACTGAAAAGCCCATGATCAAATATTTATTTCCCATGTCAGTACTTATAGACTGGGATCAGGTCACCCTTTAACCTTCTCTTTGTTAAGCTAAATAGATTGAGCTCCTGAGTCTATCACTATAAGACAAGTTTTCCAATCTTTTAATCATGCTCGTGGTTCTTCTCTGAACCCTTTCCAATTTTTTCGACACCCTTCTTGAATTGTGGACCCCAAAACTGGACACAGGATTCCAGCAGGGGTCACACCAGGGCCAAATACAGAGTAAAATAACCTCTCTCTCCAACTGGAGATTCCCCTCTTCATGCATCCCAGTACCACATTAGCCCTTTTAGTCACAGGTCACACTGAGACCTCATGTTCTGTTGATTATCCACCATGACCCCCAAATCTTTATCTGAGTCATTGCTTCTCCCCATGCTGTAAGTATGGCCGACATTCTTTGTTTATAGATGTGCGTCCATATATTTGACCACACCAAAATGCATATTTTCTGATTGCACCCAGCTTACCGAGGGATCCAGATCTCTCTGTATCCATGACCTGTCCTCTTCCTTACTACCACTTCCCCAATCCGCATGTCTTTTGCTGACTTTCTTAGTAACGATTCTACGTGTCTCTCCGGGTCATTGATCAAATTAGCATTTATATGAAAAGTCACAGATCTGGGCTGAATGCCCATCACTGAAAGACCCTACGACCCCTCAAAGATCCCAACACAATGACAATTATTGTTGCCCTTTTTCAGCCCAAGCGGCTAGTTGAAGTTCTGGGCCCTGGGCATGTTCCAACTGGGAGTAGAAACTGATGATGGAGTCTGGTATTTCCTTTGTTCCAATCTGGTTTAGTTACAAGTCCAGCTTCTCCAAATGCAGGAGGGACCAAAAACCAGGGATAGCTTCTTTTCCTAAAAAAACCAACAACGAGGAGTCCTTGTGGCATCTTAGAGACTACCAAATGTATTTGGGCATAAGCTTTCATGGACTAAAACCCACTTCATCAGATGTTTTAGCCCACGGAAGCTTATGCCCAAATAAATGTGTTCGTCTCTAAGGTGCCACAAGGGCTCCTCGTTGTTTTCGCTGATACAGACTAACACGGCTACCACTCTGTAACCTTCTTTTCTTACAGTCGCAAGCCTCTTTAGCCATCACCAAACCCCAAATCTCTCTCTGGTCTTCTCCCAGAGTCATTCAAACCCGTGTCTACAGCTCCTGTTTGGCTTTCTTCCTCTTTCTCTGAGTCTCTCCCAGTTTCTTGGCTGCCACTCCCCCTGCAGCTAGGCTAATTCCATGCCTAACATTAACGTACACACACACCTGGTCAGAATAATACCCAGATGGCACCCTCTGCCCACATAGTGCTAGTTTCTGGGCAGATTCCATCCTGCCTTGTTTTAGGCTGGCCCCCCTAAAGGTTCTCTTACAATTACCGTCACACATCTATTTCCATGAGCTTTTAACTCAACCGGTAACAAGGATTGATTGCACTCACGAGCCTCAATCATGGATTGGGCCCCCCGCAGTACTAGGTGCTGTATAAACACAGAACAAAAAACCGTCCCTGCCCCAAAGAGCTTCAGTTAAGTTTGTTTGTTTTTTGCCAAGCCCCCATTGGAAGAAAATAACACAATTCCTTACAAACTTACCTACAAGGTGGGTGATAAGCTGCTTCTTCATTATGCCACTGCCTTCTCTTACGAGACAAGAAAACTGCCCTACTTTGTCCTGTTGTGATCTTTCTCAGAGGAAGTTTGCTGAATGACACAGATTTTACTGGGGCTTCTTTTCTGGAGGCTTTAGCTCAGCGCCCCTTATTTTGTGACATTTCTTCTTCCTCTGCGCAGGACGGTCTCTGGGCATCTACTATGTGTTTATTATCAGTGTACCCAAATAACACCCCTGCAATGGACAGGAAACAACAGGGGAAGTTGCAATTTTATCTATTCAGGAACTGAAAGTGGGACATGGAGGGTGGGGGGAGTTGGTCTTATTATAGCATCATAGAATATCAGGGTTGGAAGAGACCTCAGGAGGTCATCTAGTCCAATCCCCTGCTCAAAGCAGGACCAACACCAACTAAATCATCCCAGCCAGGGCTTTGTCAAGCCAGGCCTTAAAAACTTCTATGGATGGAGATTCCACCACCTCCCTAGGTAACCCATTCCAGTGCTTCACCATCCTCCTAGTGAAATAGTGTTTCCTAATATCCAGCATAGACCTCCCCCACTGCAACTTGAGGCCATTGCTTCTTGTTCTGTCATCTGCGACCACTGAGAACAGTCAAGCTCCATCCTCTTTGGAACCCCCTTCAGGTAGTTGAAGACTGCTATCAAATCCCCCCTCACTCTTCTCTGCTGCAGACTAAACAAGCCCAGTCCCCTCTCTGGCATTGCACTCCATAATGTTTTATGGAAATATGCTTATGAGTGTGAATATAATGTAACTGGAATATGCTTCATGCAAAAGGTCTCTTGAAAGGTATTATTACAATGCTTATAATATACTGAGTGTGGTCATCCTATTTGTATGTATTTATCATTCTTGTATCTAAAACTAGAAATATAAAGTATAACTCTGAGGTCCTATTGTAATTATGTGGGCCATTAATGGTGGCTTAGAATCTTGATGGCTCCCAGTGACTAGGACAATTGGTTGTAAATGTTTATTTACCTGCATGCCTTCCTGTGTACCTGACATGGGTAATGAAGAATGAGGTCTCACAGGACATGTGACAAGGTCACATGACACTGGAACCTATCTTAAACCTGGTGCTTTTCCATTTAGAAGGAGGGGTGGGGATCCAGGGAGACAAAAGATTCCCGCCTTGTGCTAAAGCTATATAAGGGGGTGGAACAGAACAAAGGGGGTCCCAGTCATGAGAACACCCCTGTTTTCCACCTAAGATGTCTGCTGGAACTAACAAGGGCTGTACCGGGGAAAGGATTGGGTCTAGACTAGGAAGGAGTATGGTCTGTGAAAGAAGCTCTCAGGGTTCCCTCCCCACTCTGAACTCTGGGGTACAGATGTGGGGACCCACTTGAAAGACCCCTTAAGCTTATTTCTACCAGCTTAGGTTAAAAACTTCCCCAAGGCACAAATCCTTTCCTTGTCCTTGGACAGTATTGCTGCCACCACCAGGTGATTCACACAAAAATTCAGGAAAAGCGTCACTTGGAGTCCCTGTTTCCCCAAAATATTCCCCCAAGCCCCTTCACCCCCTTTCCTGGGGAGGCTTGAGAATAATATACTAACCAATTGGTTAAAATGTGAGCATAGATCAAACCGCTGGGTTTTTAGGACACTAAAAATCAATCAGGTTCTTAAAAGAAGAATTTTATTTATAAAAGAAAAGAGAATCACACCTGCAAAATCAGGATGGAAGATAAATTTACAGGGTAAATAAAAGATTTAAAACACAGAATATTCCCCTCTGACTCTGCTTCCCAGTTACAAAATAGGAATGAAATTACCTCTTAGCATAGGGAAAATTCACAAGCTAAAACAAAAGATAATCTAACGAATTTCCTTGCCCTTACTTACAATTTTTGTAATCTTATATGGAGCATTTCAAGTATATTTTCAGGAGATGTTTTACCTGTCTGGTCTCTCTCTCCATCCAGAGGGGCAACAAACAAAGAGAGCACAAAAAAAACCCTCTCCCCCCGCCCGCCCTCAGATTTGAAAGTATCTTCTTTCCTTATTGGTCCTTTTGGTCAGGTGCCAACCAGGTTATCCGAGCTTCTTAACCCCTAACAGGTAAAGTGATTCAGTACATCTGGCCAGGAGGGATTTTATGTTACTGCATACATAGAGGTTGTTAGCCTTCTCTTTATATTTATGACAGAAGCTTACTGGAACATCTCTGAGGGTGAGATTTTACCAGTAATCAGTTTCTTAATGTGTTAGGCTTAGACTTGCGTGTTTTTGCTTTATTTTACTTGGTGACTTACTTTGTTCTGTCTGTTATTACTTGAAAACACTTAAATCCTGCTTTTTATACTTAACGCAATCACTTTTGTTTATTGATAAACCCAGAGTAAGTGATTAATGCCTGGAGCTGTTTATATCTCTCTATCAGTGTTACAGAGGGCGGACAATTTATGAGTTTACCCTGTATAAGCTTTATACATAATAAAATGGATTTATTTGGAGTTTGGATCCCACTGGGAACTGGGTGTCTGGGTGCTGGAAGCAGGTAACCTGCTAAGCTGTTTTCAGTTAAGCCTGCAGCTTTGGGGCCGTGGACCAGACCCTGGGTCTGTGTTGCAGCAGGCTAGTGTGTCTGGCTCAAAAAGGCAGGGTTCTGGAGTCCCAAGCTGGCAGGGAAAACGGGCTCAGAGGTAACTTCAGCAGGTCAGGTGACAGTCCCAAGGGGGTCTCTGGGACCAAACCCATCACACCCTCAGCCTCTCCTCGTAAGTCATGTGCCCCAGCCCCCTGGTCATTTTCGCTGCCCTCCGCTGGACTCTCTCCAATTTGTCCACATCCTTTCTGCAGTGGGGGGCCCAAAGCTGGAAGCAATTCTCCAGATGTGGCCTCACCAGTGCCGAATAGAGGGGAATAAGCACTTCCCTCGATCTGCTGGCAATGCTCCGGATAATGCAGCCCAATATGCTGTTAGTCTTCTTGGCAACAAGGGCACACTGCTGACTCATATCCAGCTTCTTGTCCACTGTAATCCCCAGGTCCTTTTCTGCAGGACTGCTGCTTAGCCAGTCAGTCGCCAGCCTGTACTGGTTCATGGGATTCTTCCATCCTAAATGCAGGACTCTGCACTTGTCCTTGTTGAACCTCATCAGATTTCTTTTGGCCCAATCCTCCTTGTATGGGTCTAGAACTCCTGGGTCTCTTCCTAGCTCAAGATCTAATGGGTAGAACAGGAAGCTGGAATTTGGACATCTGGGTTCTCTTCCCAGGGCAGTGTTATCTAGTAGCTAAAGCGTGTGAGTAGGAGTCAAGATTCCTGGCAGAGGACGTTCATAATTTCAAACTTTGTTTTCACGGAAACCCGAAACTTTCAAAATTCTCTGTGAAAAAAATTTCAGGGGGGAAAAAATCATTTGGGGGGTAGATGAAAATGTTTCATCTTGACGAAGGTTTTTCATTTCAATTGCTGCTTCGACAATGTTATCTCGCATTACAACACGCACCCACCGTAACACGAAATACAAATTTCAAAAAGTGAAGCCATTTTGAAAAGAAAACGTGAACTGTTTGGCTCTGAAAATGTTAAAAATGAGACATTTTATCCTAAGACAAAATTTCGGTGAATCCAAATGTTTCCATTTTGAGGGAACCATAGTCTCCAATGGAAAAGGGGTCAGTTGAAGTTCTTCCATTCAATTCATCTCTTGGGTTCTATCTTCAGCTCAGAGGGGGAGGCTGGGAGTTAGGACTCCTGGGATCTCTTCCCAGTTCTAGGAGGAGCGTATTACCTAGTGGTGAGAGCACAGGATTGAGAGTCAGGGACAGAACCCAGAAGTCCTGGCTCTGGGAATATACTCTATTATGTGCATGTCTCTTGGGGCGTGTTCCTAACTTTGAGAACATGGTCTAGAGGTCTGAGTACTTGCCTGGGAATCCAGTGGTTTGCTTGCTAGTCCCATCTCAGCCATTGACTTGCTGTGTATCGTGGTCAAGTCACCGCTGCTCCGTGCCTCAGTTTCCCCAGCTGTGAAATGGGGCAATGATACTAAAGAAAAGTGTTTTGATATCTTTGGTTGAAATGTGCCAATGTAACTGCCACGTAGTGTTACTGGGGGTATTTTCTTGCCTGAGTAAAGAGAAGGTTTTTGTGGATGTAGCCAGAGCTAAGGGAAACAGGATAATAATGTACAAGGGAGGGCATACTGCTAAGAGATCCTGGTGCTGTAAAGTTATGTGCTCAGGGGGTGGAGTACTGCCCTGGGAAGGGGAGGCTGAGTGGAATTGTAACCCAGAAGTCTGTGGTCATATTTCATTCAGGATGTTTTTCATCATCGGTGCTTATTTCTGAGGCTGCTTTCTCAACAGCAGAGCCCATAAATCAGTAGACACTGTTCCCAACTGCTTACAACATGCCTAGTCCAGGGGATTTCTCCACACAGATGACGCCTGAGATGCGAGCTCTCCGTGCCCAGGAGGGCTGGACAGAGTGCTGAGTAGGGAGAGCTCAAGGAAAGCTTTGTGGGGCTGCAAGAGGGCAGGTGACAGGATGATGAGGGCAGTCCCTGGAGACATACATACAGCTAGGTAGATGTCTGTTGCCACTGGCTCAGCCGTCCGGCCTGCAGAGGGGTTCAGATCTGGAAGCCAGGTCGGGCCCTCCATGCTTCCCTGGGGCACACGGTTGTCCCGGTTTTCCTCTGCTGTTCTGCCGGGAGCTCTGAGATTCACAGGAACGTGGAGGGGGGAACCAATTCTGAGACCGCCCCGTCTGCAAAGCCGGGAGGGGACTGGGATGCCGTCACTGGTGGAGTAACAAGCTGAGCCATGCCTGGGCGACTGGGGAAACTGACCAACCGCGGGGCGTTTCTCTTGGGAAAAGTGCTGAGTCAGTCACGGGCAGAGCGTTTCCTCAGAGCCGCTCTCAGAGAAGGGGAATAGAAAGGCACATGTGTGGGTGGTGGCTCAACCGCAGCCTCGAGACTGAGGAGACTTGGATTCATTTCCTGGCACTGCTGCGTGACCTTTGGTGTGTCTGTGCCTCGGTTTCCCCATCTGTAAAATGGGGGCTAATGAGGCTGACTTCCTTTGATATAAAAAGTGCCGTGTGCATGCTTGGCGTTATCAATGCTGGTTAATAGTAATTCCTGTAGCAGCAGTGCCAGCTTTCCCTCGGAGCTGCCCTGTGCCTGGCATGGAGATGCCTGTGGCAGAGATGGGCTGCCTGGGAGCAGGAAGTCCTGGGAGAGGCAAGGAGGTGAGTGACCTTCCTGGCCTGGTGGGGCTTGTTTAAGCATTTTGTTTTTCAGGCCAAGGAGACATCTGCTTAGGATGTTACGCCTGGGCTCTGGGGTGGGAGCAGGGCTGCGGGGGCCGCAGTGTACAGGAATAGGGCAGTATCCCTTTAACTAACGTGAGCCCTCGCTTAGTGCTCACTGTGTTCTGGTTTAGATGCCGCCAGAGCAGCACGGGGTGCGTAGCCAGGGGAAAGGGCTCCCGGCCAATTCCTGCAGTGATAAATGGCAACCCAACCTCTTCAATTAACAGGCAGGGTGGTCCAATGGTGACAGCATCCCACTCTGCAGACCTGGGTTCTCTTTCAGGCTCGGCCACTGGCGTTGGCTGAGTCCCTGCCCCTCACTGTACCTGTCATAAATATAAAGGGAAGGGTAAACCCCTTTAAAATCCCTCCTGGCCAGAGGAAAAATCCTTTCACCTGTAAAGGGTTAAGAAGCTAAAGGTAACCTCGTTGGCACCTGACCAAAATGACCAATGAGGAGACAAGATACTTTCAAAAGCTGGGAGGAGGGAGAAAAACAAAGGGTCTGGGGCTGTCTGTATGCTGCTTTTGTCGGGGACAGAACAGGAATGGAGTCTTAGAACTTTTAGTAAGTAATCTAGCTAGGTATGTGTTAGATTATGATTTCTGTAACTGGCTGAGAAAAGAACTGTGCTGAATAGAATGACTATCCCTGTCTGTGTGTCTTTTTTGTAACTTAAGGTTTTGCCTAGAGGGATTCTCTATGTTTTGAATCTAATTACCCTGTAAGGTATCTACCATCCTGATTTTACAGAGGTGATTCCTTTACTTCTATTAAAAGTCTTCTTGTAAAAAAACTGAATGCTTTTTCATTGTTCTCAGATCCAAGGGTTTGGGTCTGTGGTCACCTATGCAAATTGGTGAGGATTTTTACCAAACCTTCCCCAGGAAGTGGGGTGCAAGGGTTGGGAGGATTTTGGGGGGAAAGACGTGTCCAAACTACGTTTCCCAGTAAATCCAGTTAAAGTTTGGTGGTGGCAGTAGACATTCCAAGGGCAAAGGGTAAAATTAATTTGTACCTTGGGGAAGTTTTAACCTAAGCTGGTAAAAGTAAGCTTCGGAGGTTTTCATGCAGGTCCCCACATCTGTACCCTAGAGTTCAGAGTGGGGGGGGGAACCTTGACATGGTGGCAGAGTGGTGGGATTAACCTGAAATCCTTTTGAGATCAATTTGAGATTTTTTTGAACCAGAAAAACAGATTTTAAAAAGGAAATATTTTTTTTCCTTTGGGGCTGCTGGAAAGGAGGTCCAACTGAAAGCAGCTAGTTTTTTCTCTGCTTTGGGGCCAGAGCAGAGACAAAAGGGGATTATCTTTGTGAATTGCAGGTTTTCTTTGCCTGGAGGCAGAGTAATTAACTCCTGCAGGGAAATTCACAGTCTTTGCAAACCAGAGGGTTTTTTTCCCCTAAAAGTAAATAAGGGGGGTGTTCTACTTGTTTGCCTGGAGACAAAAGTGGCAGGGTTTTTTTTTAGGATTTTGATTTTTTTTTTTTTTTTTTTTTTTTTTTACGAGGAGCACAGGTTTGAAAGGAATTTTTTTTCCTTTGGGCTGCTGGTAAGCAGGTTTCCAAGTAGTTGGAGGTTTTTTGCTTTGATTTGGGCCCAGAGCAGAGACAAAGGGAATTGTCTTTTTCTGTAGGCTGACAATCACTATCAGAGAATAGGTATCCTATTCCAGCACACGAAAATTTTACAGCCAAGTTTTGTTTGTTTATTTCTAAACCTCGGGTGTAAAGTTAGTTAAAAACAGAGCGTTTAGGATGACAGAATCCGCGGCTCAACAAAACCTGGAATTAGCCAGATTTCAGGCTGAGGAAAAACAAAAGGAACGTGAAAGACAGATAGAACTCATGCGGCTGCAGAAGGAGGTACAGGAGGCTGCCCACAGGAGGGAAATGGAGGCAAGGGCCAAAGAACTGGAGGAGAAGGAAAAAGAGAGGAAGCATGTGGAGGAGATGGAGAAGATAAAGGCTCAGCAGAATATACCAACAAACCCTAGCAATCCTTCTCCAAATACCACTTCCCATCCCAGAAAGTTCCCCACCTACAAGGCAGGCGATGATACGGAGGTCTTCTTAGAAAACTTCGAAAGGGCCTGCCTTGGGTACAGCATCTCTACCGACCAATACATGGTAAAGCTGAGGCCACAGCTCAGTGGACCCTTAGCTGAGGTGGCGGCTGAAATGCCTAAAGAACACATGAACAAGTATGAACTGTTTAAATCCAAGGCGAGAGTCAGAATGGGGATAACACCCGAGCATTCTCATCGGAGGTTCAGAGCCCTAAGGTGGAAACCAGACGTGCCATTTACCGAGATACCTACCACATTGTGAAACATTGGGATGCCTGGATATCAGGAGCAAGTGTTGAATCTCCAGTAAATTTGCCCTTCCTAATGCAAATGGAACAATTCTTAGAGGGTGTTTCTGAGGAAATAGAAAGATACATCCTAGATGGGAAGCCCAAAACTGTAATCGAGGCAGGAGAGATTGGAGCCAGATGGGTGGAGGTGGCAGAGAAGAAGAAAACTGGTCAAGTTGGAGCGGAGACCAGAAGGGACAACCCCAGACCACACCCTATTACCGGGGGCCGCCCAAAGCCCCACCTACCTCCCAAAGAACCCTCCAGACACCTTATCGTCCCACCACCCCGTTCTCCAGCAACCCACCTCGCCCCAGTGACCCGTCAGCTGGACAATGTTTTAAATGTAATGAGCTGGGGCATGTAAAGACCAACTGCCCCAAGACCCCCAACAGATTACAGTTCATTGCACTGGAATCACACCAGAGGTCTGCAGGCCCAGATACCTCCCAGATACCCTTGGAGCGGAGGGAAACTGTGAGTGTGGGCGGGAAGAAGGTCACCACGTGGAGGGACACCGGAGCACAAGTGTCAGCTATCCATGCTTCCTTAGTGGACCCCAATTTAATCAACCCAGAGATCCAAGTGACGATTCAACCCTTCCAGTCCAACTCTTTCGATTTGCCTACAGCCAAGTTGCCTGTCCAGTACAAGGGCTGGTCAGGAACGTGGACTTTTGCAGTCTATGATGATTATCCCATCCCCATGCTGTTGGGGGAAGACTTGGCCAATCATGTGAAGCGGGCCAAGAGGGTGGGAATGGTCACCCGCAGCCAGGCTAAACAAGCCATGAGGCCTAGCTCTGTTCTGGAAACTTCTATCAGGACCCAGTCAGAGGTGATGGACCCGGACCCCAGGCCAAGGTCTGCAACAGCAGTAGTGGATCCAGTCCCAGAGACCCAGACGGAACCAGTCCCAGAACTGGAACCAGCAGAACAACCAGCACCAGACCCGTTGCCAGCACTGAATCCAGTACTTGCAACCTCAACACCAGAGGGCCCCACCGAACCTGAGCCGGCAGCAGCCCATAACCCTACACAAGAGGCTCAGCCGGAGCCTGAACCCCAACATAGTGTCCCAGCGGAAAGCGGTTCACCGTCAACGGAAACAGCCCCATCCCCTACATCGCTTCCAGAGGGACCAAGCCTAGGTCCACAATCCAATGAGGAACTGATGTCTCCAGCATCAAGGGAACCGTTCCAGACCTAACAGGAAGCAGATGGAAGCCTCCAGAGAGGTTCGACGGCGGCACAGAGCAACCCACCGCCTCTCGGCTCTTCTAATCGATCCAGGTTTGTTGTAGAAAGAGGACTTTTATACAAGGAAACTCTTTCTGGTGGACACCAGGAAGACTGGCATCCTCAGAGACCGTTGATAGTTCCAACTAAATACCGGGCCAAGCTCTTGAGCTTAGCCCACGATCATCCTACTGGCCATGCTGGGGTGAACAGGACCAAAGACCGTTTCGGGGGGGGGTCATTCCACTGGGAGGGAATGGGCAAAGATGTCTATCTACCGATGTCCAGTCTTGTGAAGTATGCCAAAGAGTGGGAAAACCCCAAGACCAGGTCAAAGCACCTCTCCAGCCACTCCCCATCATTGAAGTTCCATTTCAGCGAGTAGCTGTGGATATTCTGGGTCCTTTTCCAAAAAAGACACCCAGAGGAAAGCAGTACATACTGACTTTTCATGGATTTTGCCACCCGATGGCCGGAAGCAGTAGCTCTAAGCAACTCCAGGGCTAAAAGTGTGTGCCAGGCACTAGCAGACATTTTTGCCAGGGTAGGTTGGCCCTCTGACATCCTCACAGATGCGGGGACTAATTTCCTGGCAGGAACTATGGAAAACCTTTGGGAAGCTCATGGGGTAAATCACTTGGTTGCCACTCCTTACCACCATCAAACAAATGGCCTGGTGGAGAAGTTTAATGGAACTTTGGGGGCCATGATACGTAAATTCGTAAATGAGCACTCCAATGATTGGGACCTAGTGTTGCAGCAGTTGCTCTTTGCCTACAGAGCTGTACCACATCCCAGTTTAGGATTTTCCCCATTTGAACTTGTATATGGCCGTGAGGTTAAGGGGCCATTACAGTTGGTGAAGCAGCAATGGGAGGGATTTACACCTTCTCCAGGAACTAACATTCTGGACTTTGTAACCAACCTACAAAACACCCTCCAAACCTCTTTAGCCCTTGCTAGAGAAAACTTACAGGATGTTCAAAAAGAGCAAAAAGTCTGGTATGATAAACATGCCAGAGAGCGTTCCTTCAAAGTAGGGTACCAGGTCATGGTCCTAAAGGCACTCCAGGCCCATAAAATGGAAGCATCATGGAAAGGGCCATTTACAGTCCAGGAGCGCCTGGGAGCTGTTAATTATCTCATAGCATTCCCCACCTCCAACCAAAAGCCTAAGGTGTACCATATTAATTCTCTAAAGCCCTTTTTTTCCAGAGAATTAAAGGTTTGTCAGTTTACAGCCCAGGGAGGAGACGACGCTGAGTGGCCTGAAGGTGTCTAATACGAAGGGAAAAGTGCTGGTGGTGTGGAAGAGGTGAACCTCTCCATGACCCTTGGGCGTATGCAGCGACAGCAGATCCAGGAGCTGTGCACTAGCTACGCGCCAACGTTCTCAGCCACCCCAGGACTGACTGAACGGGCATACCACTCCATTGACACAGGTAATGGTCGCCCAATTAGAGTCCAACCTTACCGGGTGTCTCCTCAAGCTAAAACTGCTATAGAACGGGAGATCCAGGATATGTTACAGATGGGGGTAATCCGCCCCTCTAACAGTGCATGGGCATCTCCAGTGGTTCTAGTTCCCAAACCAGATGGGGAGATACGTTTTTGCGTGGACTACCATAAGCTAAATGGGGTAACTCGCCCTGACAACTATCCCATGCCACGCACAGATGAACTATTAGAGAAACTGGGACGGGCCCAGTTCATCTCTACCTTGGACTTAACCAAGAGGTACTGGCAGGTACCACTAGATGAATCCGCCAAGGAAAGGTCAGTCTTCACCACACATCTCGGGCTGTATGAATTTAATGTACTCCCTTTCGGGCTGCGAAATGCACCCGCCACCTTCCAAAGACTTGTAGATGGTCTCCTAGCAGGATTAGGAGAATATGCAGTTGCCTACCTTGACGATGTGGCCATATTTTTGGATTACTGGGCTGAACACCTGGAACATCTACAAAAAGTCCTTGAGCGCATAAGGGAGGCAGGACTAACAGTTAAGGCTAAGAAGTGTCAAATAGGCCTAAACAGGGTGACTTTCCTTGGACACCAGGTGGTTCAAGGAACTATCAGCCCCCTAAAGGCCAAAGTGGATGCTATCCAAAAGTGGCCTGTCCCAAAGTCAAAGAAACAGGTTCAATCCTTCTTAGGCTTGGCCAGTTATTGCAGACGATTTGTACCGCAATACAGCGAAATCGCCGCCCCACTGACAGACCTAACCAAAAAGAAACAGCCAAATGCCGTTCAGTGGACCGAAAAGTGTCAGAAGGCCTTTAACCAGCTTAAAGCGACACTCATGTCTGACCCTGTACTAAGGGCCCCAGACTTTGACAAACCGTTCCTAGTAACCACAGATGCGTCCGAGCGTGGTGTGGGAGCAGTTTTAATGCAGAAAGGACCTGATCAAGAATTCCACCCTGTAGTGTTTCTCAGCAAAAAACTGTCTGAGAGGGAAAGCAACTCGTCAGTCATTGAAAAAGAATGTTACGCCATTGTCTACGCTCTGGAAAAGCTACGCCCATATGTTTGGGGACGGCGTTTCCACCTGCAAACCGACCATGCTGCACTGAAGTGGCTTCATACCGCCATGGGAAATAACAAAAAACTTATTCGGTAGAGTTTAGCTCTCCAAGGTTTTGATTTTGACATCCAACACATCTCAGGAGCTTCTAACAAAGTGGCTGATGCACTCTCCCGTGAAAGTTTCCCAGAATCAACTGGTTAAAATCGTCCTTGAGATGTGGAAAATATTGTTAGTCTTTATGTACTTGGTAGTATATTTAGAGGTGCATGTGTCTTATTAACTCTGTTTTTCCTAGAGCTCCAGGAAGAAATCACAGCCAGCGTTCCCCCCTAGCTGAGATTTGGGGGGCGTGTCATAAATATAAAGGGAAGGGTAAACCCCTTTAAAATCCCTCCTGGCCAGAGGAAAAATCCTCTCACTTGTAAAGGGTTAAGAAGCTAATCTAATTACCCTGTAAGGTATCTACTATTCTGATTTTACAGAGGTGATTCCTTTACTTCTATTAAAAGTCTTCTTGTAAGAAAACTGAATGCTTTTTCATTGTTCTCAGATCCAAGGGTTTGGGTCTGTGGTCACCTATGCAAATTGGTGAGGATTTTTACCAAACCTTCCCCAGGAAGTGGGGTGCAAGGGTTGGGAGGATTTGTGGGGGGGGGAAGATGTGTCCAAACTACGTTTCCCAGTAAACCCAGTTAAAGTTTGGTGGTGGCAGTGGAAATTCCAAGGGCAAAGGGTAAAATTAATTTGTACCTTGGGGAAGTTTTAACCTAAGCTGGTAAAAGTAAGCTTTGGAGGTTTTCATGCAGGTCCCCACATCTGTACCCTAGAGTTCAGAGTGGGGGAGGAACCTTGACAGTACCTTATCGTCCCCCTCTCATCCTGGGCTAGTGAGCTTGTTGGGGTGGGGACCGTGTCGCGGTCGGTGTTTGTGCAGCACAATAATTAGCACTTAGAGCACATTACAAAGGAGATGCGTATCGCTCACCCCATTTTACAGTGGGGGAAACTGAGGCTCTGCGATCTGGCAGGACTTGCCCAGGGTCACCTAGCAGCAGAGAAATAGAACCCGGGTTTCGTCAGTAGACGTCCCGTGCCGCTCGCTCGCATGCATGCACCCTGAGGCCACAATGTTCTGCTTGAAACTAAGTGCTTCCGTTTTCCTTGGGTTTCCTGGAATATTGCACAAACTCAAGACCCGGGGGGAAAATGCTGAGCCAGGGTTGAACTTACTGGTAGCTCAGCAAAACGCTGTAATGTATTCTGGCTCTGATCCCAACACTCTCCCACCCCACTTTTATCTCTTCCCAACCCCTATGGCCACTGGGCCTAGGCCGCATTTCCCTGGGTTGTGGAGCCTAGCAGGGGCAACGTGCTGGCCTGGCACACCCACACCTCGGTTTCTGTGCCTGACTCTGCTGCTGGGTGACGTGGGGCAAGCTGCTTCCCTGCTCTGTGCCTCAGTTTCCTGAGAGAACCATATTATCACCACCACCACACCATTTGGAGGTAACAGCGCCATTTAGGGGTAGCTACTTTGGATGCTAACACAGTAGCAGGCCTGGCGTGGCTGGGAATTGATGCTAAAGGGTGTCCGTGTCCCCAGGATCTACCCTGGCAGCTCATCCCTCTGGAAAATGCACTGCAGAGCCAATGGAGCAGAAGGGAGGAAACCCCGCACGGCCTGGGGTTTAGGCAGCATAGTGCAATGAAATGAATGAGTGAAGCGGACAAAAGGGAGGGGAACGTACATCAGCAAATGTTTTGATGCCTCCTTTTCGCTTTCATTAAGTTCCATTCTCAGCTCTGGGGGTGGAATGGGGGCTCATGAGTTAGAGGGGAATGGGATTCAGGACTCCTGGTTTCTCTTCCCTCTTCTGGGAGTGGAGTGGGGTCTAGCTGTTGCAGGGGTTCTCAAACTGGGGGTCATGAGGTAATGGGGGGGGCCGCATGTCACAGACCCCCATGCATCCTGGGCTCTGGCTGTCCGCCTTGTGCAGGGCGGACTGTCTGAGCCCTTCAAAGCTGGGTGTCTGGAGAGCAGCGGCTGCTGGCCAGGCGCCCAGCTCTGAAGGCAGCGTGGCCTCCAGCAACAGCTCAGAAGTAAGGGTGGCATGGTATGGGGTGGGGGGGTTGTCACTTTTTGGGGGGGGTCATCACAGCCTGAAATATTTTCGGGGGGCGGGGGCCAGCAAAAAAAGGGTGAGAACCCTTACGTTAAAGCATGGGGGGAGAATGGGAGTCAGGACTCCTGGGTTCTCTCCCCAGCTCAGGGAGGGGAGTGAGGCTTAGTGGTTAGAGCGGGAGGAGGGGCTCTGAAAGTCAAGACCCCCAGGTCCTAATGGTGGCCCTGAGAGGTTTAATTTAGTGCTTCGGAGCGACGGGCTGAAAGTCAGGGCTGCTGGATCTAACCCCAGTGCTGGGAGGAAGTGTGTGTGACGGTGCCCCCTAAGACTTTATGGAAATAGGCTTATGAATATATATATATGACATAACTGGCATATGTTTTATGCTACATATACCATGTAACATATCTATGTAAAGGTTATGATCTATTGAATCTATTAATCCTACTTGTAGGCATATGTCAGTTTTGTATTCAAATATGAATATTGGCTGTGTACTGGCTTGATTTTTTTAAGTAGCCTTTGTAAAGCATTTGGTCAGCTTCTTGAGAAAGGAACGTGCAAATTAAGTACGCAGTCAAGCAGCATTTAACAAACAATGGATGTTGGAAGGCTCCAATCCACATAAGAAGTCTTCCTGGAGACATTCAAGATAGCATGTGGGCAATGGCTGCCACCTGTAAGTTCTGACTCATGCATGGACATATGACTTGCCCATGTGACTCCAAAACTCCATCGTGTAGCTGGACTTTGCACAGGAGAGAAGAGGGGGGCTCCACCCACAAGAGAGTCTATTTAAGCCCGTGGGAGACCCCTCCATTTGGTCTTCAGCTGGCTAAAGAGAGAACCTCTCCACCCCCAGCAAGGATACCTGAAAGAAACTGGAACAAAGGACAGTACAGGGGGTGTGAGTGATTGCTGGACCCAGACTAGAAGGAGGCTAGTCTGTAAAAGGAAGCTTACTGGATGAGGATTTTATCTGTATTCAGTTTTATTACTGTTCTAGACTTAGACTTGCGTGTTTTATTTTATTTTGCTTGGTAATTCACTTTGTTCTGTCTGTTAATATTTGGAACCACTTAAATCCTACTGTCTGTATTTAATAAAATCACTTTTTACTTATTAATTAACCCAGAGTATGTATTAATACCTGGGGGTGGGGGGCAAACAGTTGTGCATATCTCTCTATCAGTGTTACAGAGGGTGAACAATTTATGAGTTTACCCTGTATAAGCTTTATACAGGGTAAAACAGATTTATTTGGGGTTTGGACCCCATTGGGAGTTGGGCATCTGAGTGTTAAAGACAGGAACACTTCTTAAATTGTTTTCAGTTAAGTCTGCAGCTTTGCGGCACGTGGTTCAGACCCTGGGTCTGCGTTGGAGCAGACTGGTGTCTCTGGCTCAGCAAGACAGGGTGCTGGAGTCCCAAGGTGGCAGGGAAAGCTGGGACAGAAATAGTCTTGGCACATCAGGTGGCAGCCCCCAGGGAGTTTCTGTGATCCAACCCGTCACAGTGTGGTCTAGTGGTTAGAAGAGGGGCCTGGCTGTCAGGACTCCTGGGTTCTGTTCCTGGCTCATAAATTGACTTGCCAGCAAGTCCCCTGCCCCCCCCCCCCCCCGGATGCCTTGGCTCACCCTGCTGACCAACTTAGTAAAGGGTTAATGTGATACCCGTCAGCTCTGTGTTCTTGGGGAACCAGGGCACAGTATCCAGCCTGTCTGACTCATAAAGGATGCCCCCAGCCTCTGCTTGAACCAAAATCGATCAGAGAAAAGACTTGCAGAGAGCAGTGAAGGGCAGTGTGAGACACACCTAGACCCCTCCTGACAAGGGTGATAGATTAAGGCAACTCCCCTAGCCTCATCTGCATCAAAGATAGGACAAGGAGGCATCTCCATTAGCATACAGAATGGAGAACGGAGATTCCAAGGCAAGAACCGCAGGGAACTCTGGGACCAGAAAAGCAGGGAAGCACGGCATGATGGGGGATCTCTGCTCCAGATGTTAATGAACCCACGCCTGCACACACCCAGCTCAGCAGTTATCAGACCAATTCTAGTAATGAATCCTTGATTGGTATCCAAAATACTGAAACTGCCTAATTGCATTGTGAGCTCTCTCCAAGGAACATCACCCATGTCAAGCCTGAATGATGTAGTGTTCTCCCATGAACCATTGATGTTTCTCTACAAAACCCCCCTACCTATGTTCAAGTAAGTGTTCTGATGCCTGGATCCAAACTCTGCATCAGTTCCATTGGGACTTCATCTTCTCCTGACTGATCATGCTGGGGGCTCTGCCTGTTTCCAGCATTCAGGGCCCTGAGCAACTACCATCACCTGGGAACTCCGACCAGTTCAAACTTCGTGGAGCGGTGAGATCCTCCCCCCTCTGTTTTCTTTTCTTCCTCAGGTATAACTTTCTAACCCTGACTTGTTTGATCAGGTACCGTTTTCTATATATGACTTTTGTAACCTTTAATAATGTAACTGTTATTTTGGTTTAGGCTCTCCTTGTGTAGTTATCACTGTTATTCAATAAATAACTTTTATGGTTAAGCTGGTTGCTTCCCTCCCTCTCTTTCTCTCTGAACTTTACTCTTTTGTGGTTTTGGCTTCCCCATTTACTCTGAAGCAATGCTCCTCTTACCTAAGCTAAAGATCCCTATAGCGCCCCAAAATCCTGTGGGGTTTGCTCATCCACCCCACTCCCACCCCCCTAGAAGAGTAACCCTAATAAATGAGCATACCTAATGGGCAAATCTGGTAACAAAGGGCAATCACGTGAGCCTGTTGCCATCTGGGCTCTGCCTATGCTGGAGGGAATATAAAGGTGACAGTGGGCAAGAGATCCTCCCTCCTTAGGGGACCGCCTCCTACTCATTCACGTGGTGGCAGCCCTCTGGGCTCCATACTCCGGCGCCTGATGGGGCAGTTGGATCATGGCACGGACTGGAGAGAAAAGGGCTTTTGGGGGCAGGGTGGCAGACGATACATCCCCAGCCCGTCCACCCATCCAGTTTATTCAACACAAAACTTCCTTTACATGCGTGAGAGAAGAGAAAGAGAAGAGGGTTCTGAAAGTTCATAAATTAATAGTCCAGGGGGTGCTACTCCCCGCCGCACTTGCCACTGGGCACCAACACAACATTTCTTCCTGCTACAGAGACCCCTTCCAGGCCTGGCTCCGCGTGAGCTCACAGTGTGAGCTCTGCGTGAGCCCACGGGAATCCTGTGGGTCATGATCTCAGGAGGGAAAAAAATTACACAGGGCTCCAGACCTCAGCAATATTCCGAATAATCTTCCTCCACGTAATTCGCTGGGAACCAGCCAACCTAGGAGGGGAAAACCCAGTCAGACGTTCAGTTGTTATCACAAAACAGCCATTGGAACATGGCCCATGTGTCAGATACACATTGCTGCCCTCTTCTGGATGAGATGGGTGCTGCTTACCTGTGTGTCATAAGCCCTTTACTGCTAAGAGCTAACAGGGATTCTCCTGTAACTCAGCTGGTTTTCACAGCAGGAAGATCTGTGTGCTATCCCCAATGCTGTGGTGAGATATGCTGGCCATGCCATGTGGCACAAGGGCCACTAACCTGAGGCATGGGTAGCAGGGATTGAACTGTGGACCTCTGGATCTAAAGGCACCAGCCTCTACTGCTTGACCTAAAAGCCCCGCTCCATTAGCTGGCTCATCAGCCGCTACTGTCCCAGCCACCACTAGGGGGAGACAAAGTGCCACGGAAGTCACCAGCTGGCCACAGATTTCTTGGCATTTTATACTCGCACTAGGTGTTCTTGTTACCAGATGCATCAGAACGTGTGGGCGCAGGCATGTGGAGCGATCGGGCGTGTGCACGTACGTGTGTGTGGAGATCGTACATGCGTGTGTGCAGGCATGCAGAGATTGTGTGCGCGTGAGCACATCATGCGCGGATTGTGTGTGTGCATGCATAGATTGTGGGTGTGTGTAGAGGTGTGAAGAACCCTGCCCTCTGCTGGATGGGATATGTCAGAGCGGGGCGTGTGCGTGTATATGTGTGTAACACTGCCCCCTAGTGGACGGGTTTGTCAGGCCCGTTCTGGTGTATAAGGGGGCTGTAAAACTCCGCCGGTCCCAACCCCCTCTTGGCGGTGCACTCACCCGGCCATAGATCTCCCCTTTCCACCAGCCCTGCTGCCCTTTCTTGCTCAGGATCTTTATGATGTCACCCTCCTTGAGTGTCAACTCCGTCCGGTCCCGCGCGCAGAAATCGTAGCGAGCCTTTGCCGAACCAAAGTACTTCAGCCCTCCTGCTGCAAGGGGACAGACCCACACTAGAGACAGGACTGGACACCCTCAAATAAAGATCTACCCCTCTGGTGGGATCCTGGAAAGCGAGCAGCCCCCAGAAGCGCTCGTCACCCACCACATGGCTGGAGGCAGTGAACTCATGGTGAAAGACTGGCTCTCTCCCCTCCTAGGGCTCCGAGGGCTTGAACCGCAGAGGGTTAATTTCAAGAGACCACCAGGGTGGAGTCCATGCACCAGCCATGATGCACAGAATCATGGAAAAATCATGGAGCAGGTTCTCAAGGAATCAATTCTGAAGCACTTAGAGGAGAGGAAAGTGATCAGGAACAGTCAGCATGGATTC
The DNA here is from genome assembly GCF_965140235.1 of Caretta caretta. Lineage (NCBI taxonomy): Eukaryota > Metazoa > Chordata > Testudines > Cheloniidae > Caretta > Caretta caretta. The sequence goes on from NC_134225.1 coordinate 19,633,626, forward strand.
ACCAAGGGCAAGTCATGCCTGACTAACCTAATTGCCTTCTACGACGAGATAACTGGCTCTGTGCATGAAGGGAAAGCAGTGGACTTGTTGTTCCTTGACTTTAGCAAAGCTTTTGACACGGTCTCCCACAGTATTCTTGCCAGCAAGTTAAAGAACTATGGGCTGGATAAATGGACTATAAGGTGGATAGAAAGCTGGCTAGATTGTTGGGCTCAACGGGTAGTGATCAATGGTTCCATGTCTAGTTGGCAGCCGGTATCAAGTGGAGTGCCCCAAGGGTCGGTCCTCGGGCCGGTTTTGTTCAATATCTTCATTAATGATCTGGAGGATGGTGTGGATTGCACCCTCCGCAAGTTTGCAGATGACATTAAACTGGGAGGAGAGGTAGATACGCTGGAGGGTAGGGATAGGATACAGAGGGACCTAGACAAATTAGAGGATTGGGCCAAAAGAAATCTGATGAGGTTCAACAAGGACAAGTGCAGAATCCTGCACTTAGGACGGAAGAATCCCATGCACCACTAGAGACTAGGGACTGAATGGCTAAGCAGCAGTTCTGCAGAAAAGGACCTAGGGGTTACAGTGGATGAGAAGCTGGATATGAGTCAACAGGGTGCCCTTGTTGCCAAGAAGGCCAATGGCATTTTGGGATGTATAAGTAGGGGCATTGTCTGCAGATCGAGGGACGTGATCGTTCCCCTCTATTCAACAGTGGTGAGGCCTCACCTGGAGTAGTGTGTCCAGTTTTGGGCCCCACACTACAAAAAGGATGTGGAAAAATTGGAAAACGTCCAGCGGAGGGCAACAAAAATGATTATGGGACTGGAACAGGTGACTTATGAGGAGAGGCTAAGGAAACTGGGATTGTTTAGTCTGCGGAAGAGAAGAATGAGGGAGGATTTGATAACTGCTTTCAACCAACTGAAAGGGGGTTCCAAAGAGGATGGATCTAGATTGTTCTCAGTGATAGCACATGACAGAATGAGGAGCAATGGTCTCAAGTTGCAGTGGGGGAGGTTTAGGTTGGATATTAGGAAAAACTTTTTCACTGGAAGGGTAGTGAAGCACTGGAATGTGTTACCTAGGGAGGTGGTGGAATCTCCTTCCTTAGAAGTTTTTAAGGTCAGGGTTGACAAAGCCCTGGCTGGGATGATTTAGTTGGGGATTGGTCCTACTTTGAGCAGGGGGTTGGACTAGATGACCTCCTGAGGTCCCTTCCAACCCTGATATTCTATGATTCTATGATTTTTAATAGAGAGGGCCCTCGGGGGGCCATGGCCGCCGACCAGTATGAGAGGTTCCAGCTGGGGCTGGGAAATGACGGGTTTTGCCTCCAGACATTTTTCTCCTGGTTTTGTCCCAATTTTACCATTTCTGTTGAAAGCCCCAATTTTGGGGCCCCCCACACTAAACCCTGGAAATTTGACAAAAACTAGAAGGGGGGGGGGGGGCAAAAAATTGGGTTGAAAAGCCACCGTCCCTCAAGAAAAATGTTTTGGGGGAAATTTCCATCCCACATATGCCCAGTCATGAGAATCTATCCCAAGAACCCCGGGGGCTGAGATCCTGCAGCCCTGAGGGAGGGCTCTCAAGGTCTCCCTGCCCCAGCTTCAGCACTGGTCCCTGAGCACCCTACCGGGAGGTCTGGAGATGGCCCTCTGCTCGGGCTCCTTGAACGGGAACTGCAGCGTGGTGTCGAGTGTTTTGAAGCAGTCTTTCAGGGAGTTCTGCTGGTAAAACTCCACCAGCTCCTAGGGAGGAAGTACAGAGGGGCCCTGAGCATGCGGAGATTCCTTCTCATAGGTATCAAGGTCAGAAGGGACCATTATGATCATCTAGTCTGACCTCCTGCACAATGCAGGCCACAGAATCTCACCCACCCACTCCTGCAATAAACCTCTCACCTATGTCTGAGCTATTGAAGTCCTCAAATCGTGGTTTAAGGACTTCAAGGTGCAGAGAATCCTCCAGCAAGTGACCCATGCTACAGAGGAAGGCGAAAACCCCCCAGGGCCTCGGCCAATCTGCCCTGGAAGAAAATTCCTTCCCGACCCCAAATATGGCGATCAGCTGAAACCCTGAGCATGTGGGCAAGATTCACCAGCCAGATACCCAGGAAAGAATTCTCTGTAGTAACTCAGATCCCACCCCATCTAACTTCCCATCACAGGCCATTGGGCCTATTTACCATGAATAGTTAAAGATCAGAGCAGGAACAGAGACCGTAACAACTAGACCCCACTCCCCCAGCCCCTCCAGCCAGAAATAGAACCCAGGAGGCCTGATTCCCAGCCACCTCCTCCTCTAACCCACTAGCCCCCCCCCTCCCCTCCCCTCGCTGGGAACAGAACCCAAGAGTCCTAGCTCCCAGCCCCTCCTGCTCTATTCAGTACACCATACTGCCTTCCTGAGGGCTAAGCAGCTGGTGTTGCACTAAGCATTCCCCCAGTGGCAGGAGCCTTCCAGTGAAGATGGAGTTGAAGCAGTGGATGGGAAATCCGCTCAATCCTTACTATGAGTCCTTTGAACGCCTTCTTCTCCGTGATGCGGTACAGGCCCTCCGACGTCAGGATCTTGATGTGTTTGATTTCTACGTTAAACCTGGGGGGACAGACACCAGCTCTCAGGGGACCGCAGGTTTCCTAACGATCTCAACAGCTGTAATTTTCCAGTGTATTGCACCTTTAAATTTCTAGCTGTCTGCTCTCTGGGGAGGGCAGGGCTTTGTGCATGGAGGGTAGATGCAGCTGGTTACAGAAGAGAGGCACACATTGTACTCTCTCTCTCTCACAGGGTCTTTCAGAAAGAACTAAGATGGAGATCTGGCCCCACCGACTCCAATGGAGCGACACCGATTTATGCCAGTTGGGGCTCTGGCCCTAGGAATATAGGATTCTCCATAATTGCACCGCTCTGGCCTTATATCCCACCTCAAGTGGCAAGCACATCCAGATGGAAGATCATTCTATGCACTGCAGCTTAAGGCACTTTCCCCTGCTCCCCTAGCTGGTGCTGTTGGAGATGTTATTCTTAAATATCTAACCCTATCTTCTTAACTTACGAAGCAATTTACCTTCATAAGATCATGAGGTAGGGAGTCCCACAGGTTAACTACCTGTTGCATATAAAAATATTTACTTTTACCAGGTCGGCATTTAATTTTGTTATGCGCCCCCTGGTGTTTGCATTATAGGGAAGGGACCAAAAGAGTTCTTTCTGAGCGGCAGGCTATTCACGCACACAAAGATGGTGCTCTTTAGAAGCTGTTACTAAGGTTAGGATTACTTGATGCTGATGGCAAACTCGGCCGCGTCCTTGACCCTCTGCCGCACCAGGAATGTGCCGTCTGAACGGTTTGTGAGGATTTGCTCCGCCTCTGCTCTCTCCATAGGTCCCGCGTACCTGCAAGGAGGGACATCCACACAGGAGTTATTACTTGAAGTCTACAATTCAGCCACTAGATGTTGCTGTGGGCTGTATGCCATACCAGCGAGGGTGTGGTTTCCTGGTAAACAATGGAGGCAAATCTGGAACTCAAGCTGGTTTAAGACAGTCTGTGATTTCATAGAGCATGATGCATAGAAGGCTGGACTCCAGATTAAACAGCAATAAATTATGTAGATGCAGAAATGTTTCAATTCTATAATTTTACTTACCAAAGATAAACAGAAAAATCTGGGGGAGGATTCTGGGGGGGGGAAAGAAAAAGGTTTTATTTTCTTGCAGTAAATAAAAGGGAGAAGAAAGAGTTATGTCTGGCCCAGGAGAGCTGATGTCAGCACTCTGTTATTCTGGAGTTTCATTTTGCTCCCAGTGTCATATCACAAATAATTCATTTTTTTTAAAATTATGTATATAACAGAACAAAGAATGGGGCCCCATTGTGCCAGGCATTGCATAGACCTTCCCCAAGATCAGGGCCCTGGGTGCTGCCCAGACACATAGTGAAAGACAGGTCCTGCCCCAGACAGCATGTAAACAAAGAAAGAATGATTATACTCCATTTAAAAATGAGGAGATGAGGTACAAGGAGATGAAGTGACTTGCCCAAGGTCCCTCACAGGCAGTCTGTGGCAGAGCCAAGAATTTCACTCAAATTTTCTGAGCCCCACTCCAACGCCTTACCCACAAAACCCACCCTTTCTTCTGCTGCTAAGCATCCTGGATTGTAGACGGACATCTGCCCTTTGTCCCCAGATCAGATGCAACCCACCCAAACTTGTCTAAGGAATTTAGAGACCCTACAAAAACATCCAGCATCTACCAGCTAATCAAGCAAATGTGAAAGGAGTTGCTACTCACACACACATACGGTTTGACTTTTTGGCATGGGAACCAGCCGATCTCATTCGTGGATGTGTTTCTGCCCTGCAAAGCGGAAGCCAATGCATGTCAGATCTATCGTAAATCGGGTGACCAGATGTCCCAATTTTATAGGGACAGTCCCGATATTTGGGGCTTTTTCTTATATAGGTGTCTATAACCCCCCACCCCTCATCCCGATTTTTCACACTTGCTATCTGGTCACCCTAATCATAAAGAGCTATCATGGCAGAGGCCGAAGGGGCTGCTCTGGGCCTGGTTTGCAGAGGGACTATGGTAGGCTGGAGGTTTAAGCCGAGAGCAGAAATATTTCAATTTGGCTATCTCGCTGTGGTGTTTCTTGGGAATTGTAGTTTGGTTTTCTCGTGCCCCTATTCTCTATGGGCCAGGCTCCCCAGCCAGACTACTTCTCCCAGGATGCATCAGGGTCAGGGCCTCCCATAATACAACTGTCTCCCCTCACCAAGAGGGCAGACTGTGGTGCATCATGGGAGATGTAGTCTGACCAGGAAGCATGGCCTTTTGAAGAGAAATGGGAGCATGAAGCAACCGAACTACAACTCCAACAAGGCACCGGGACTACAGTCCCCCACCATAATATTTCATTTTTTCCCCAAAAAGTTGACCATTTTGCACAGGAAAAAGCCCCCTTTTTCCAACCAACTCTAGCCTGAAGGCCTGAGCCAACCCCCACCGAAGTCAATGGGCATCTTCTCCATGGGCTCCTGTGGGTTTTGGATGAAACCCTGCCCACCTCTTTTCCACTGGCTCCAGTGGGTTTTGGATCAAACCCTGCCTAACACTCAGCATCTCTGATCAGAGCCAGCACTGAGATCAGGGCCCCATTGTGCCAGGTGCTGCACAGACTCCAACTGAGATCAGAGCTCCATCGTGCCAGGAATTAACTGGGAGAAGACAAGGCATGGGTGACCCTGCCAAAGGGGCTATTTATTGCTGCTAAAGCCTGAGGTATAAACACAGAGACACTGAAAGCAGGTTGGACACCACGGCTGCTGGACGGGGCAGACCCAGTGGTTCTCTCTGGCCTTCACTGCCTGGCATCACCACTAAGAGGAGTCTGCCTCCCTCTTGGCCTCATCAGGAAAGTCGAATACAGAGCTCAACAACTGAGCCATGCTCAGAAGCGGCCCAGATCAGTTCTGTTTCATCATTCGGAGCCTGATGCCGCCTGGCCTCCCGAACAACAAGAGGCTAAAGCACTAATTGATTTATGCTGCTCTCCTCTTTGACACCTGATTTTAAAGACACCCCTCCCCACCATCATTTCTTATCATGAGCTACGGTCATCAGCAGGGCTTGGCGGCTGGAATGTCAGCGCTGACAGACCTCTCCCACTAGAGCTAACGTGAGCTCCATTAGCCAGCTGCACTAATTTGCGGTGTCTTGAAAACTGCATTGCACCTGTACGCTATCCCTTTAAACGCTCAAGGGGTGGTGGTGGGGTGTTCCTGGTCCTGCTTATGGGCAGAGAGCTCTGTAGGAAGTTCTGAGATGTGGGCCTAGCAATAGTTAGATTGCAGCCAGCCAGCTTGGAGTAAGCTGGGGTGAGTTATGCCTCAGGGAGAAGCCTGTTTTGTCTCTCTCTGTTTTGGGGTTCTTATGTGTTATCATTCTGGATTCAATTAAATAAAGTTGTGTTACATTGCAACCTTCCAGCAAGAGTATTCTGGGTTTATCTAGTTTCTCGGTTTGTATGCCATGAACATAACAGTAGTCAGACTGTTACCCTCTGGGTGGACCAGCCATCCAAAGGAGATGTCCTCATGTGGCGGAGCCCTGTGGTTTTGGAACCAGAAGTCGCAGCTTCAAGTCCCCACTGACCAAATTTATGTGCAATTCCTCTAGTCCAGCAGTTCCCAAACTGTGGGTCTCAACCCCAAGTGGGGTCACCCCATCAGCGGGTGGGGTTGCAAGTCCGAGTGCGTAGACAAACGAAATCTCAGCAGCGGGTCTAGTGATGTAGTTATGGGGTGGTGGGAATCTGTGGGATTGAACGCTCAGGAACTGCTGTTCTAGTCAGCTTGGATGGCTGCGGAGACACCTACCTCCCACCATAGCTGCTGCGCCTCAGCTTTGGTCAGCTCCACAATGTCCCCCAGGCTGAGTCGCAGTGACGGGCCAAATGCCACGGGTGGCGGGGGCAGCCCGTAATACTCCTGGCAGACCTCCATTTTGGGCAGCCCTAAGGAAACAAGGACATTGGCAAGGAACCGGTCACAGAGCAACCCCATGTATCTCCCTGCAGCAAACGCCTGCCACCCGGCCTTATCTGCACCCAGCGCTCTTCCCACCCACTACGGGGACACACGTGGACGGCCACATCTTCCTGGTGCGAGGGGGACAGAAAATCCTCCCCATGCTCTACATGGGGGATAGAGGGAAAGCCCTGGGGCAGGCCTCATTTGCCCCTCCAGGACAGGGATTCTGCATGCAGGAAGGTGTATTTTAAGGGCTTATTGTCTCCTGAACCCTCGTCCACCCAGAGCTCCCATGAGCCAGTGGGGCTTTCCTGCAGGTGCCCTGAATTTAAGCTGGAGCTCAGCATCCCAGCACAGATCAGGGATCCAGCTAGTCCGGTGTCCAGCCTGTGGGAATGGTAGCTCAGTTACCACATGTCCTCCTCTATGGGGCAAGCTCCCCAGCCGGACTGCATCTCCCATGATGCACTACAGCTTCAGAGGGATGTGGTTATAGTATTCCAGTCCCCCACAGAACAGCAGATCTAGCAGAACTTAAAGGGGGGTCCTTTATTGAGGCGTTAGACCCAGAGCAGACCCTCGGCTTTCTCCAGGCTGCAGTGCCTGGTGTCACCAACAGGGGTCTCCATCACACCAGGCCTAATCAGGACTGCTGATTACAAGAAAGGAAATTCCTTCCTGACCCCCCTGCCTGCCCTGAAGCATGAGAGTGGGTGCCTGCCACAGGACTTACCAAGGTCGTTCTTCTTTCTCTCCTGGGTGTGTCGGTTGGATTTGTTCTGCAGAGGGAAGACAAGGATCCTGGCTCAGATAAGGAGGATGTGTGGGATCTGTCTGAAGTTCAGCAGGCACAGACCCTGCTATAAATCAGCAGGGGGTGTAGTATTATGAGCAGAACTGGAGTAAGAGGGTGGGGCTTGAGGAGGGACTTAGGCCAGTGTGGTACTAGGGGAGGGCTCAGCAAGGCAAATATAACAACCCCCCATGTGGTACTTAATCCCCTTCTAATGGTAACTGAGCCATAGACAGAGGCTGATGAGCCTGCTGCTAGGTCAGGTTTTAGACCCAAAGGTCCCAGGTTTGATGCCCATTCGTGGTGACTCCCCCAGCAACATCATATAAGCTGGGACCAAGCTCCTTTGGGCCCAGTCTCTAGACCCTCAGCATGTAAAGATCTCCCTTGTCCCGCATCACTTATTGCTAAGAACCATGGGTAGGGCTCTGTGATCTCCTGATGCTGCCATTTAGGCTGTGACTAGGGCTGATCCGAAACATTTTCCATTTGGGGTTTTTCTGAGAAACACCATTTTTTCACGAAAAGTGTCGGCTTTCTGCAGAAAAATGGCTAATTTTTCATCAAAAAATCCCCCAAAGGCCTGAAAATTTCCATATGCTGCCCCAGTGCCTCCTGGGAGTTGTAGTTCAGTGCCCCCGTGCCCCGTGCCCCGTGCCCCCGTTTTCTGGCTCCCTGGCTGGATTACATCTCCCGTGTGCTCTCCCCCATCAGCCAGAAGGCCTGGCTCTATGCTCACTGACACTGGAGCATCACAGGTATAAAATAAGGCGTGGGTGAGCGAGAAATTAGGTGCAACATCTTTCTGATAAACAGTATGAGGAGCTGGAAATGGCCCACCTTGATTATCATACACATTGTAAGGAGAGTGATCACTTTACATAAGCTATTACCAGCAGGAGAGTGGGGTAGGGGGAGAGAAAACCTTTTGTAGTGATAAACACCCATTTTTTTATGGTTTGTGTGTATAAAAACATGTTCTGTATTTTCCACAGTATGCATCCAATGAAGTGAGCTGTAGCTCACGAAAGCTTATGCTCAAATAAATTGGTTAGTCTCTAAGGTGCCACAAGTCCTCCTTTTCTTTTCAGTATGAGGAGAGAAAGCCAGGCAGCAAATGAGCTGAGGTGAAGGGAACCTTGATTAAAAGTTAGTGGTGCTTCAAGGGGCAGTATTGCCCAGCGGATGGAGCACTGGACTGGGACTCAAGAGACCTGCCTTCTATTTCCAACTCTGATTTGTGTGATCCTGGCCAAATCCCCTCCCCTCTCCAGGCCTCAGTTTCCAAACCCTCCTACTTAATTATTATTCGTATTTATTAGGTGTCTCACGGTACGCCTAGGACTCCGCCTCCCCCCCAGACCCAGGACTCCGTTGTGCAAGGCGCTGTACAGACACAGAACAAAAAGACAGTCCCAGCCTCTTACTAGGCGCTTTTCGGAGCCCAGCACAGTAAAAGTCTCAATCTCGGCTGGGGCTTCTAGCTCCTATCACAATACAACTACTAAATCCACCCCCCAGATGAGAATGTTTTCTCCCTAAGAGATTTAAGGTTGTTCGGGGTTGGTTTGTTTGTTTACCTTTTTCATCGTAGACCCATAATCTGGATTAAACAGAAAAGGGGGGAAACGATTACTCAGTTAGTTGCGAAATCTCATCCTGCGAGTTCTCAGACTGAATTAAAGCAGAATTGTATTTCTGGTTGTGGGTGACCAGTATGTGCCAGGGAGGTTGGGATAGAAAACCCACCTCCTGTCCCACGTGATGCCCCTTTGTCACCCCACTGGCACCTCAGCAGCACGTGGCCGAAGCGCAGATGGTGATACAGAGCAGCAGCAGTGAAGGGGTTAACTCGTGCCCATAGACCAACCCTTTCCTTCCTCTGCTCTTGTATTCAGCCACTTGCAACTGCAGCCTCCTCAGATGTATCCCAGAATCCTTTGTGCTGCCATACCCCAGCTGCATCCCAGAATCCCTTGCACCATTTTGCGCATCCCTTGCATGACTTTGTCCAGCTGCATCCCAGAATCTCTTGCACCTCATGGCCTAGATGCATCTCAGAATTCCTTGTCCCAATTTGTCCCAACTGCATCCCACAATCCCTTGCAACACTTGGCCCAGATGCATCCCAGAATGCATTGCACTTCACGGCCTAGAAGCATCCCACAATCTCTTGCCCCCAACCCTTCAGATAAGACGCTCTGGGAATCAGCTGATTAGTTTCCGGGTTGTCCTAAGGAGGGCTGGCCTCAGGCAGGCTCAGGTAGCAGGAACGGAGTTGTACCTCCCGCCAACGCTGCTGACCTGGGCTGGGCACAGACACGTACCTGAGCTCGACTTCCCGCAGGGGGCTACCCGGCCCAGACACTCCTTGTGAGCCGGGGCTTTGCATCGGCTGCAGCGATAGCCCTGGTAGAACGTGCCTCTGTTCCCACCGCCAAGAGAGAGAACATGTGTGTTAGAGTCACCGTGGTAAATCGGGGCTTGACGTCATCCCGCCACACCCTCCTGCCCTGCCCTATTAACCCCTACCTCCCCATGCCCCATTCCCAGCTCAGCCCTGCCCCACAAATTAACCCCAAGCACGGGAACGGCCAATCTCAGGAGACGCCTTAGCTGGGAGCAGTAGTACAGATCAGTGGCTGGCATGGGCATCGCACATGGATCCAGGCAGCGCCTACCTGAGCAGCATCTGGCAGGATTTGCAGGACGCATTCTCCTCGAAGGAGTACATGTGGAAGTCGTGGCCATTGGACGTGGCATTCTCGGGGTAGATATTGGAGCTACGGGAATCAGGAGAGAGAGACAGACCGAGTTATGCTTATGATTATTATGATTATGATTGTTATTTATTAGGTGTATTACGGTAGCACCTAGGCGTCCCAGTCATTGGCCAGCTCCCCTTCGTGCTCGGCACTGAATATTACGGTAGCACCCAGGAGCACTTCGTCCCCTCGTTCTGATGGAGCCGGCGCGCTGAAAATAGCAGTGTAGCCGAGGTGGGGTGAGGAGCGGGACGAGCTGGCCACCCTGAGGACGAGCCTACAGGCTTGGACGGGATCATACTCAGGGCGGCTAGTCCCGCCTGCCGTTTGCACCCCCACAGCTACACTTCCATTTTTAGTGCAAGGCTTGAACAGATCTAGCACAGGTATGTCTGCTCGGGCTGGAAATTACAGCCGCAGGTCAGATCGTAGATTTACCCTATGTGTCTGTGCAGCGCCTGGCACAACGGGGCCCTGATCCCAGCTGGGGCAGGGACCGTCTCTCGCTGTGTCCATGCAGCACCTGGCACAACAGGGCCCTGATCCCAGCTGGGGCAGGGACCGTCTCTCGCTGTGTCCATGCAGCACCTGGCACAACAGGGCCCTGATCCTCATCAGAACCTCTGGCCACTGCCACTTTACCACTAATAATCTAGCGAGCAACAACCAACCGAGGGGAGAGGGGGGCAGGACATGGCAGAGAAGTTTCAGAGAAGGGCTGGGACAGTTTTTTGACACCGAATCTGGGGAGATTCAGTGGGGAATGATGGCAGTGAGGGTGTGTGGGGTGGAGGGGGACGTACATGGACATTTCAAACTGCTCCATCCACTTCTTCTTCAGCTCTCGCGTCTTGAAGAAGAGCTCGTAACCCTGGGTCCCGTAACAACAGATCAGGTGGAACATGTGAGTCCACTGGAAAAGACAAGTGCACGGATGTTTAACAGTCCCCCTGGAACTCATGGGCAGTGGGGGGGGGGTCCCACCTTCCCAGTAACTGCATATCAGACAAGGGGACTCAAAGAGAGACGTGAAACCACACTCCCGCCCACCAGCAGCAGACAGGGGCAGTGCGGACTAGAAATTAGAGCAAGGGAGTGGGGAGCCAGGATGCCAGGGGTCTATTCCCAGCTTTGGAAGGGGAGAGAAGTCTAGTGATTACAGCTAGGGAAGCAGGAGTTGGACTACCAGGGTTCTACAACTGGCTTTTGGAAGGAGCGTTGACTAGTAGTTAGAGCAGGGTGTGCGTGGAAGCCAGGACTCCTGGGTTCTTTTCCTGGCTGTTGGGAAGAGTGTGCCCAGTAGTCGAAGCAGGGGGACTGGCAGCTAGGATGACTGGGTTCTATTCCTGGCTGATGGGAGGAATGTGCCCAGGGTTAGAGCAGAGGGACTAGGCATGGGAGTTATTTTGCTGACTCTCCCTGGCAGCCAGAACTGGCAGGTCTCATTAGCTCCAACCCAGGACAGAAAAGGGTTGAGCCAGGGGGAAGAGGAGCTAGCACAGGGCCAAATACTGGGATCAGCCAAGCTAAGGAGACGCCTTGGGCCGAAGACTGTGTGGAAATGGTGCAGACTCTGTATGTGTGTGGTCGCTGCCCCCTACTGGGGGGAAATACCTGCTCTGAGTAAGTGTGGGTATGGATGTGCAGGATGGAGTGCACACATGTTGTGTTAGCAGGGTGGGAGAGGCTCCAGCTCACACACACACACTCATCCCGCAGCGTTACCTTCTTATTGTCCTTTTCTCCTGAGGAGTCATCCCGGATCTGGTAAGTATGGAGGTCGATGAAATCCCTCATCTCGTAGGAGTCCCCTTTTCTCTTGCAAATGAGCAGGGCTTGGTCCAGAAGGAAGGCATACCTGCAAGGAACAGGCCCCAACACGGAGAAGGATGCAGACAGAACCTGGGACAGATGAACCACCGACGGGCCGGGGGCGGGAGGAACGCACATCTGGCTTATATGAGCCCCAAGACTTGAGCCCTGCTCCTGGGAGGCCGTACACTTAAGCCAGGTCTACATGCAAAAATTACGTCGACCCAGCTATGTCACTCCGGGGTGTGAAACATCCACACCCCTGAGCGACGAAGTTAAGCTGATCTAAACCCCAGTGCAGACAGCACTAGGTTGCTGAGAGAATTCGTCCATCAGCCCAGCTACTGACTCTTCAGGAAGTGGATTAGCTGTGGCGATAGGAGAACCCCTCCGGTGATTGTCTGCACAGAAACGCTGGCTGTTCTCTGGCTTTTCTCTAAGATGTTCTCCAACCTTTGTTATTCTCTGGACCTCAGGATGACACTATTAAGGACCGTATCTGCTCTAGATCCCCCTACCGCCCCAGAGCTTGATCTTGAAATAGGCAGAGGGGAGGCGGTTCAAGACAGCAAATTATTTTAATTTCGTTTTAGTTGCAGGAAGTGTCCTTAAAAAAATCAATTTTGGTTTTATCAAAATTTCCTGTCCCCCCACCCCAAAACTGTGGCCCAAAAACCCCAACCAACCCAAATCTGGTTTTCCAGTTGAAATTGTCGATACAAAGGATTTCTGAAAAAAACATTCATTTTTGTAGGAATAATTTTGTCCAGCAAGGGCATTTCCCCACCACCCCATTTGTTTTCAATGAAAAGCTGGTTTTTGTTGTTGAAATTGAAAAGAACCCAACCAACCCTGCCAGGAAAGGCCAGATTTTGAATGGCAGTAAGACACGCTATCCCTTGAAAACCCTGGTGCTAAAACCCCAGTTCAGGACAGCACTTAAACATGTGTGTAAGTGCCCTTCCTGAAAAGGGACGTGCTCCTGAGTGGATGCCGGATGCATGCGCTGAATTCTAAGTGCGTGAGCAGACAGTGTGACTTAAAGCTCAGTGTGTACTTAAATGGGGGCCCAGAGCTCTTAGCATCTTGCAGGCTGGAGCCCCACTCTGTCGGTCGCAGAGATGGCTGCCATGGGCCATGGCCTGAGAACCGCTGTCCCAGACACTTGTTATGTGATCAGATGCATCGTGGTCCCTTCTGCTGAAAGTCAGCAGCCTAAGAGCAATGGGATGAGCCCTGGAGTTGGCCCCACAACTCAAGGAGGTAAAAGAGTTTGTAATCTACTTGTAGGACCTTAAGTCAAGATGGCAAACCTTCCATCACGTCGGGGGTTTATTGATCATATCTGTGCTGCATGGACAAGCCCTCCACCATCGATTCAGCCCCCACTCCCACCTAAGCGACATGCCCACGGTCACCCAGCAGGCCGGTGACAGAGCCGGTAGACCCAGGTCTCCAGTCCAGTGCTCTGTCCACTAGGCCGCGCTGCCAACACTCAAAGCCGCACAGCTCAGCTCTCTGCCTGCCCTCACCTGTCCGTCTTGGAGCGTTTCTCAGTGCTGGTGACCTTTAGCTCCCCGTCAATCTTTGGCCTCCCATACTGAGCCAGGGACCGTGACTAAAAGGAGAAGGGGGACAGAAAACCAAACCCGTTTACAGGAATTCAGTCTGAGACAAAAGGAACCAGCAGGCTGAACAGATGCCATATACCTCCCTAATGGCTGGCCCAAAGATGGTAAGAGTCTACGACTGCTACTGGATGATGGAGCAACTCTTATAGCTACAGAGGGAAAACCTCTGTGCTTGGTCCTGGGTTCACTCCATGGGAGGCCATATTAGGCTGCACAAGGTTCCTAGAGCTGTACAAAGGGTGGTAGCGAGAATGCTGGGAAATACCACAGCGACCAGGAGGAGCCAGGAAAGGGAACTGGTCTAGACAGGAGCAGCTCTAACAAAGGCCAGCCAGCAGGAAGCTGTTGAGTGTGTATAACATGCACTCAGGTTTGTATTGTATATACGTATTCCAGGGGAGAGGCGAAGAGTGACACAGGCAGCTGGGGAAAAAATAATTTCATGGCACTTGTTTGAAATAATTAGTTCATTAAAGAGAACGCACAAATGAAAAGAACTGAATGAAAGAACAACAAAAAATGAAAGGAAAAGCATAAACTAGTGAAAATGAATGAAAAAGAATGAAAGAGGGGAAACGAATGAATCAGTGAATGAAAGAACCAACCAACAGGTGAATGAATGAAAAAAAGAACAAATGAGTAAAAGAAAATGAATTAAAGAACAAAAAAAAAGAAAAAGAGGAAGAATGATCGACCGAACAAATGAATAAAGGAGCGAACAAAAGGTTGAGAGAGGAAAAATGAATGAACAAGTAAAGGAGTGAATAAATACAGGAGTGAACGAATGCAAGATTGAAAGAGGAAGAATGAACGAATAAAGGAATGAACAGATAAAGGAGCGAATGTGAAACATGGTGGAGGAAGAATGAATGAATGAATGAATGAATGCAGGAAGAAATAAATGGAGGAATAAATAAATGAAAGAGGAAAAATGAAGGAATGAATGAAGGAACAAAGAAACAGACAAGGAAGAAAGGAAAAAGAAAGACAGAGACCGACGGAAGCAGCAAAGGCAGCCAGGCCAGGTGACAGTAGGTGTGGCCCAGGGACTCACCAGTTTCTCTATGGAGAGCTGGAAGTTGGTGATCTGTTTCAGGGTCTCGTTGTCTCTCTTGATCTCGTTCACGCACTGTGCCAGGTCCTAAGGGATGGGGGGGACACAACGAGCCCTTGGTCAGCACCAGCCGTGCTTGGGGATGTGATCCATGGCTGGGTTTTCCCTTCAGGGTCCCCAGGGCATTCTCTGCTGGGGGGAATGGCTGTCTGATGTCTGACTATCAAAAAGGGCAGTTTCCTTGGGGCAGAGTGACATCCCTTGCTAGCAAAGGGGGCGCCAGACCCCCTCCATTACTGCTCTGCCCCGCCGCCACCCAATGGGGTGTACTGAATAGCCCCAGCCCAGCACCCCAGTAGCAGCCCCCCACACTCCCTCTCCGGCCCCAGCCTCCCCACCCCACAAACCCCCCCACTCTGCAGCCCCCCCGCCCACAAACCCCCACCACAGTAGCACAAGCCCCCCCACCACTCCCCTCAGCACCATCCTCCCCACCTCACGAGCCCCTGCACTTGGCACCACTTCCTCCACTCCCAGCCCATTGCACCAACCGCAAAGTAGTCACCGGATATTTCCTGCAGTGTATTTACACGGTGTTTATTCTCGTGTATTTGTTTAGGGTGAGCAGATTTTTTTGAATTTTCACTGAGACTATGAACGTTGTTTTTTTAATCGATTTTTGTAGATTTAAATTTTCACAGTTGCGCGAATTTACGGGTTTTAAGCATTTTTCCCCCCCTATTTTTATTGGTCGAAATGTTCACACTTCGGGATAATTATGAGGTGCTCAGGTGATGCACTGACAGCGGATTCAAAACCTGTGAACATCACACGTCACGTACACAAAGTAAAGACCCTCCACTCAACAAATCACCCCTGTTTTCACGAGTCATTTGCTAGTCCGGTGGTTCTCAACCGGGGGTCCGTAGCCCCCTCGGGGTCCACAAGCCCTTTCAGGGGGGGCTGCAGAACCCCGCCGCTGAAACCCAGTGCCCCGCGCCCTGGCACCCCCTGCAGGGCTGAAGCGTTGAGGGGGCACAAGGGTGCTGCTCCCCAAACTGCAGTGCCTTACCCAGAGTGGAGTAGTTCTGGGGGCAGCTCCATCCCCCCACCCCCTCCTCTCCCTCAGCCCCCCTCAGCCCCCAGCCCCCCGGCCAGATCCTAGGCAGGAAGACAGAGCCAGGTAGTGCGAGGCAGCTGCTCTCTGGCTGGTGGTGCCAGGGAGTGGGCAGCGGTGGCATCCCCCCATCTGCCCCTGGTGCCTGGGGTTGCGTCTGCTCCTCAGCTCCCAGCCTCCTTTGACTGCTCACGCAGATGGTCAGAGCTGCCCAGGCAGCTCCAGGCCCAGCAGAGCCCTTGGGAAGTAGCCACGGGCTACAGCCCCAGACAGGTGGGTGGCCTGATGAGGTGAGTCACGGGGTGGAGATGGTGCTCCCTCCCCAGACCCCGCTGTGCAGAGCTGGCCCGAGCCCTGACGGCCCTTCCCCCTCTGTGTCCCCCCCCAATAGAAGTCAAACTGCGGCTGTGCCCCAGGGTCCCGGGCCCGGAGCCCCCACCCCACCCCACCCTGGCTGGGCCCCGGCATTTTTCTAGCATGTTGAGGGGGCCTCAGAAAGAAAAAGTTTGAGAACCCCTGCGCTAGTCCACTTGTAACACACCTAACTCAAAAGTCTAAGTCCCTGGATTTGGACTCCAATAAGGTCTCAACTGGCATTCTTCTTACTTTGCCTACCTCTAAATGTCGATTATCATCAGTGGAAATATTTTTGTTGGTTTGTGTGTGTGCGGTGAAATCGATGCTTACCAACATTTACGATAAAAATCAAATACTTCCAAGCCTTATTAATTAATTTATTATATTACCTCAGGAGCGGCGGAGGTAAGTGCCCTAAAAGCGGGGGGCCACAGGCACCCGAACCGTGGCCCCGCACTCCTGTGCCCCATCACCCCCCCCAGCCCTGCCCCCACACTGCCCCTTCTCCCCAAGGCGTCCCCCCTGCCTCTTCCCCAGAGCCTCTGCTTCCACACTGCCTCTTCCCTGCAGTGACCCAGCCCTCCGCTCGCTCCTCTTCGCCCCCCCATCACTTGCCCTTACAGCCAGTGAAAAGTGGGGGGCCATGACCCCCTGGTCCCCCCCATTCTGGTGCCCCTGTATATTATATTATATTATATTATATTATATTTAAGGTGTGTCTACGCTTAAACATTTTCAGAAGTAGCTATTCCGGAATAAATCCACTTCCAAAGTGCATTAAGCTAAATTGGAAAAGGCATTCATCTTCCAGAATAAGAGTATCCACACTGGGATTTATGCCAAAAGAACTATTCTGGAATAGTGAAATTATTATTAATTATTATTACAATTATTTATTATTATTATTGTTTTTATTATATTTTATCATTATTCCAGAAGAGCTATTTATAATTATTACTATGATGTCATTTATTTAATAATTATTCCAGAGTAGCTACTTATAATTATTATTTTCATTACTATGTTTATTTTATTGGTATAAATAATTATTCTGGAATCGATTTTTTTATTATTACTCCATTTTAAAATAATTATCCTAGAATTTTGTTATTAGGTAATTATTCCAGAATAAGCTATTTCGGTCCATTTCCATGTCTCCACAAGCCCTCGAGTCACTGAGATGTTCCGAATCAAAATTTTTCAGCATTTCCATTCTCAGGAAAATTTCAGGCTCAGGGCGATGGTCCCCATCCCCCTCTCCCTCCCCCATACTTGCAGTGTCAGAATTTCCCCTGGGAGGAAAGTCCCCCTTCCACCCAGCCTTACACAGGAACTTTCCTACCCTCACCCCCCAAGCATAAGCCCCTCTGATGCGCACACCCACCCACCAGGCCCCGGAGCGTTTTGCGACCAAAACACTGAGAGACCCTCACGACCATCCCGAAAGTTGGCGGCACCCAAGAGACAGAGAGCTGGCCTCACCCGCATGGCATCCAGCGCCAGCCGCAAGTTCTCCTTTTCTGTCGGCTCCACCGTATGTTTCACCAGCTCCTGAAGAGAGGAAATTAACCGGGATGGATTTGACTGACTCAAAGGCATTTCTGGCTCCTCCAGCAGAGGATTCCAGGGTTCCCCAGCTCCCCAGAGCAAAGCATCGTGGGGCAGAGCCAGGAACCCATATAGTGCTGGGCGCTGTATGTGATTTATTAGGGGTATTACGGTAGCACCTAGGTGCCCCAGTCATGGCTCAGGACCCCTCAAAGAGAACATAAAGACGGCTCCTGCCCCAAAGAGCAGACTTCCTAGTCTGAAGCTGACCCCAGGCTTCGATGGAAGAGCTGGCCAGACCCAGCTGGCACTGATGGGGATTATACCATGCCGGAAACCTATAGGGCTTTCTTTCTGATGGTGGTCATTGTTCTGCCTATTTTATAGAGAGAAACTGAGGCACTGAGCAGGGAAAGGACTTGCCTATGGTCACACAGCAGGCCAACGGCACAGCCAGGAATAGAACCCAGGAGTCTTGATCCCCAGCCTACCCCCTGCTTTAGCCCACAAGACCCCACTCCACTCCCTGAGCTGAAAATAGAACCCTGACTGCCAACCTCTGACCCTTCTGCACAGACTACCCCCACCTCCCCTTGACCAGGGCCTTTCGTGCCCACCCCCAGCTTCCCGCCAAGGGTCTGTACCTGCAGAAGCAGATGGTATTTCAGCACCCGTTGCATGGGCACCATCAGCAGGTCACGCAGGGTGAAGCGCCCATTGTTGGCTCGTTGGGAGCATTCCTGCACGACAAGAAGGGGCATTGGCGGGGGAAATGTCCAGTGTGCTGAGGGCTGGCCAGAAGGTCCCTCAGAGACTAGGGCCAGTCCTATGCGATGGGACACCCATAGGGCCCCAGCTAGCTCCTGACTGAGCCAGGACTATGGAACCCATCCACCCCTGTGACCCCATGGCACCTCCTGCCATGCCCTCTGAACCCCCTGACCCTGGCACCTCCTGCCATGTTCTCTGAGCCCCCCGACCCCATGGCACCTCCTGCCATGCCCTCTGAACCCCCCTGGCCCCATGGCACCTCCTGCCATGGCCTCTGAACCCCCTGACCCTGGCACCTCCTGCCATGTTCTCTGAGCCCCCCGACCCCATGGCACCTCCTGCTGTGCCCTCTGAACCCCCCTGGCTCAATGGCACCTCCTGCCATGTTCTCTGAGCCCCCCAACCCCATGGCACCTCCTGCCACGTTCTCTGAACCCCCCAACCCTGGCACCTCCTGCCGTGCTCTCTGAACCCCCCTGACCCCATGGCACCTCCTGCTGTGCCATCTGAACCTCCCAAACCTGGCACCTCCTGCTGTGCCCTCTGAACCCCCCTGACCCCATGGCACCTCCTGATGTGCCCTCTGAACCCCCTGACCCTGGCACCTCTGCCATGTCCTCTGATGTCCCCAGCCCATTCCTGCTTAGGGGGTTCCCGTTAGCACGGAGGGATGTGTGGGGGGTGGGGCTGTTGTTAGAGGATGGATGGGGAGGGGGGAGTGGCTAGGATGATTCAGAACCATGGCCCTGACCTCCAGCTTCATCCTCACGTCCATGCTGGCACCAGCCACTTGGTCCAGACACCGGCTGGCTGCTTCCACCTGACTGCAGTATCTGCCATAGAGCAGGAACCTGGGAGGGCAAAAGGAAGTATGGCCATGAGCCGGGTGAGGGGAGGGAGAGCTGGCCCTGGCCTAGTCTGGAAAGGACCCTGGGCTTGTCTTCTTCCCGTCTCCACTCATAGCCAAGGGGAGAAATAGAAAGGTGGGAACTCGGGAAAGAGGTGCTGGGAGCCCCGTATCATGGGAATGGAGAGTGGGGAACACTGATACCATCTGTGCCCTGACTCCCTTGTCCCTCCTCTGCTCTCCACGTGCGAAGAGAGCGCCCACAAGGTGGGCTTAGTTTTCTTGCTCGGCTGGGGGGGTGCCATGTGGGCAGGGAATACAGAAGTGGGGTGAGGGGGTGGACAGAAGGGGACATCTCCACGGATTCTTCTAGACACTGAGCTCTCAGGGCAGGAAGGAGAAAGGGGAACCGACCCTCCCCCCAGCAAGGGGGTCTGGGTCGAGGGAGACGGGGAAGAACATGTGGCTATGGAGCATACCCAAGTGACCCCACTAGGGGAAGCTCCTCCACCCCTTCCCAGGGGTTCTTCTCCCCACCATCACCTTTCCAGACAATCCTCACCTTTCCTTGTACTTGATAAAGACCTGGTAGAGGTTCTGGGCGTTGCTGAAGGACAGGACGTTCTTCAGGTCATCCAAAAAGAATCGATGCACCTTCACGAGGTCCTGGGAGAGTGTTGGGGGGGAGGTGGGGGGAAATCAGCTCAGAGCCACTCAACCTGCTACAACTAGCTCAGTCACCAGCTATGGGCTGTACAGAAACATCACGTGCACCACAAGTCTCATGCTGGAGGCCCAGGGGAGGCGGACTTAGATCTAGACCCCAAGATTAGACTGTGGAACCCACTAGGACATGGGCTTCCTGGGCTAACAGCTGATGTGAAATTTGCCCAGTCCCCACTTATAGAGCAGGAACCCATTGTACTGGGTGCTGTACACACACAGAACAAAAATATCAGTGGGGCCAGATCCCCGGCGGGTGCAAATGGGTGTGGCCCCACTGAAGTCAATGGGCCAGACCCCCCAGTTGTGTTAATGAGATCCCCTGGTTGTAACAATCAGGCCTCACTCCTATCCAGGACCAGAAAGAGAATCCAGGAGTCCTGACAAACAATCCATCTTGATCTAACCAATAGACCCACAGCAAGGAATAGAACCCAGGAGTCCTGACTACCAATCCTTCTTGATCTAACCCCTAGACCAGACTCCTTCCTAGAGCCAGGAATAGAACCCACGAGTTCTGACTACTAAGCTGGCTCACCCTAACCAGTAAGCCACACTCCCCTACCAGAGCCTTTCAGTTCTAGGAACCTACCCATGACCTACTGCAGGAGACAGTGTGACATTCATAACTACCCCTGCATGGATTGCCAATGAAATTTGGATCCAGCTAAAAGAGCAACTCCATTAGCTGGTAGCAGTAGCAGGTTGTTATACACTTTGTGGAACAGCCACTAGAATGTGGGGATATATAGCACATACTGAACTTCTGAGTCACACAGTCCCCTAAACAGGGAAGGTGAATTGATGGGTGGTATTTAGCCCGGGTTTCCAGGATGGAGCTCAGTTTGAGTCAGGAGAGGTACATGAAGAAGAGAGTAACTTACCTCGATGTTGATGAAAATGTTCTCCATGTCCTCCAGCTTTAGAAATCTCTGCAGGGGCTTCATAAAGTGCTGCAAACACACAACGGGGAGTTGTCAAACAGGGCAGACCTGTCTGAATCACACGGCTTGGGGCCAGATTCCACAGACAAACCCTGGCTGGATTTTCATGGAACATACCCAAGGGAGCGAGATTGGGTAGTGGGAAAGGAAATAGCATTGTCATTTAAAGGGACCACCCTCCTGGAGAGGGTAAAACATGCACCTCTGTGATTCAGGGGTTCAAGGTCAAATGTGTACGCTAAAGGTTGAAGGTTAAAGTAATCCAGGACTTAAAGCTTCACTCAATCTAAAGTTAAAGTGAGCTCAATCCATTTAGCTTAACAAAGAGAAGGTTAAGGGGTGATGTGATTATGGCCAATAAGTACTGACATGGGAAACAAATATTAGATAACGGGCTCTTCTGTCAAGCAGAGAAAGGTCTAACATGATCCAATGGCTGGAAGTTGAAGCTAGACAAATTCAGACTGGAAACAAGGCGTAAACTTTTAACGGGGAGGGTAATTAACCATTGAAACAATTGACCAAGAGTTGTGGTGGATTCTCCCATCACTTTTTAAATCAAAATTGGATGTTTTTGTAAAAGATCTACTCTAGGAATTATTTTTGAGGAAGTTCTTTGGCCTGTGTCATTCAGGAGGTCAGACTAGATGATCACCATGGGCCTTTGTAGGCTTGGAATCATTCTATGTCTCTATGCTTGAAGGTTAAAGTGATCCAGGAGTTAAAGGTTGGTCCAAATTTTTCTGTTGAAATTTTTTGGATGGAAAATTGGAGCGTTGACATTTTCACGGAAAGCGTCTGCCTTCCTCCAACATTTTTGATTTTTCTTTTTTGGGTCAGAAAACTGAAAAACGTCCAGCTTTGGACCAAATCTCTTAGAGGTGGTTTCGTTTCTTTTCATTTTTTCATCAAAAACATTTCCGGTTTTTGATGTAAAATCAAAATTGGTCACTGAAAACTGTGTTCTCAATTAAATGTTTTGCAGAACCTCCGGCATTTTTCTACCGGCTCTAGGGGAAAGCTCCTCTTCTCCTTAGGTACGGTGAGAACTAGCGGACTCATCCCCCATGGTGGGGAGGTTGTCTCTGGGGACTGAACCTGCAGCATCTGGAGCTAAAAGCTGGTCGTTCTGTTGCTTGAGCTGTAGGTGGTAGAATGCTTTTACACGGCTACATATGGTGTAGTCACTAAAGGGCTAGGAAGGGCTATACACTCTGCAGTCACTGCCTCAAGTAGCACCACGGTGACCTTTGCCCACATGGGCTCTGACCCTCTTTCATGCCAACCTGGCCTTTTCAAGGGTGTCCCCCCAGCTCCTGCCGCCCACACAGCCCTCCCATTAAAGGGGCAGGGGAAGCCAAACTGAGATGAGCCCCTTGTTCACCATGTCATAAAATCATAGAATCATAGACTATCAGGGTTGGAAGGGACCTCAGGAGGTTCTCGTCCAACCCCCTGCTCAAAGCAGGACCTAATCCCCAACTAAATCATCCCAGCCATACCTCTGACTATGTCACAGGGGGAATGGTCTACACCCCCAGTGGGCCGAGTGGCCAGCAGAGATGGCAGGACTGGTGGGCCGCCCACCTGCCATACCTGGTAGATTGATTCTAATGTGTCTGTGTATTTCTCCTCCGTCTGTTTGATTTCTTGAAGGCAGCAGTTCCGCTTATCCAGCTCTGTCATCTTCTGTTGCAGGAAGACACAGTGCAGATACCTGCCATTCAGTAACCTTAACCGCTGGGGCCAGATGCCCAGCTGGAGACCCACAGCCCTCCCCAAGCTCGTAATCGAACCCAGGGGTCCAGACTCAAAGCCCCCTCTACTCTAACCGCTAGACTCCAGCTCTCTTCCCAAGCTGGGAACAAAGCCCAGGAGTGCTGACTCCCACTCCTCTCTGCTCTACCCCCTAGGCTCCACTCCCCTTCCAGAGCTGGGAATGGAACCCAGGAGTCCTGACTGCCATCCCCTCCTCTTCCTCTAACCTCTACATCCTACTCCTCTACCAGAGCTGGGAACAGAACCCAGAAGTCCTGACTCCCAGCCCTTGGTCTGACCACTAGCTCACATTCCCCTCCCCAGAGAATGAAACCCAGGAGTCCTAGAATATCTCCACATGCTGAATACCTCGAGCCACCTTCGGGGTACATCCCACTCCAGCAGCAGGGACTCAGAAACGTACCCTTCCTGTTACTTACTGGCATGACAACCGGCTCCGACCTCATCAGGTCTTCGTAGATTTCATCTCCTTCGGCCTCCTCATTCTCCACGCAGTCGTACAGGTCGTCATCTTCCTCCACCGTGTCACTGGGGAGTTGAGAGCGAGAAGGAAGCTCAGTGCCCTGCACCGGGTCTGACCCCTTATCTTGCAGAACAGTCCAGATGTTCCAACTCACAGGCCAAAATTCAATATTTAGGCACCTAAATAAGTGGTCTGATTCTCAGAAGTGATGAGCTCCCCCAAGGGTTCCTCAGCACCCAATGATTAAAATCTGTACAGACCCCAACTGAGATCAGGGCCCCATTGTGCCAGGTGCTGCACAGACCTGGACGGCGATCAGGGCCCCCATTGTGCCAGGTGTTGCTAGGGTTGCCAGGTGTCCGGATTTTGACCAGAACACCTGGTCAAAAAGGGACCCTGGCAGCTCAGGTCAGCACCACTGACCAGGCCATTAAAGGTCCGGTTGGCAGGGCTGGCAGGCTTCTTACCTTGCTTCGCGCATGTCCCTGTGGTCCCTAGACGTAGGGTCTGCCAGGGGGGCTCTGTGTGGTGCCCCCCCCCCCGTGCCAGCTCCTCAGCTCCCGTTGGCCGGGAACTGCGGCCAATGGGAGCTGTGGGAGCAGCACCTGCGGTGGACGGGGGCAGTGCATAAAGCCGCCTGGCCGCACCTCCACCTAGGAGCCGAGGGACATGTAGCCACTTCTGGGAGTCACCTGAGGTGAGCACCACCTGAAGCCCGCACCCCTTACCCCCTCCCACACCCCAATCCCCTGCCCCAGCCCCGAGCCCCCTCCTGCACCCAAACTTCCTCCTGGAGCCTGCACCCCGCACCCCCTCCCGCACTTCAACCCACTGCCCCAGCTCAGAGCCCGCTCCCGCACCCCAAACCCCTCATCCCTGGCCCCACCCCAAAGCCCACACTCCCAGCCAGAGTCTACACCTCCTCCTGCACCCTAGCCCGAAGCCCCCTCCCGCACCCCAAACCCCTCATCCCTGGCCCCACCCCAAAGCCCACACTCCCAGCCAGAGTCTACACCTCCTCCTGCACCCTAGCCCGAAGCCCCCTCCCGCACCCCAAACCCCTCATCCCTGGCCCCACCCCAAAGCCCACACTCCCAGCCAGAGTCTACACCTCCTCCTGCACCCTAGCCCGAAGCCCCCTCCCGCACCCCAAACCCCTCATCCCTGGCCCCACCCCAAAGCCCACACTCCCAGCCAGAGTCTACACCTCCTCCTGCACCCTAGCCCGAAGCCCCCTCCCGCACCCCAAACCCCTCATCCCTGGCCCCACCCCAAAGCCCACACTCCCAGCCAGAGTCTACACCCCCTCCTGCACCCTGAACCCCTCATTTCTGGCCTCACCCTGGAGCCCGCACCCTCAGCCCCCAGCCCATCCCCCGTCCCACACCCCAACCCCCTGCCTCAGCCTGGAGCCCCATCCCACACTCTGAAGCCCTCACCCCCTCCCACACCCCAACCCCCTGCCCCAGCCTGGTGAAAAGGAGTGAGTGAGGGTGGGGGAGAGCAAGCAACAGAGGGAGGGGGGATGGAGTGAGCGGGGGCAGGGCCTCAGAGAAGGGGCAGGGCCTTGGGGAAGGGGCAAGGCAAGGGTGTTCGGTTTTGTGCTATTAGAAAGTTGGCAACCCTCTGCATGGACTGAGATCAGGGCCCCCATTTTGCCAGGCGCTGCACAGACCCCAACTGAGATCAGGGCCTGTTGTCTCGGGCACTGCACAGACTCCCCAGAAAGATGGGGGCCCCCGTTGTGCCAGACACCTCACAGGCTCCAAGTGAGATCAGGGCCCTCATTGTTCCAGGCGCTCCACAGACCCCAACCAAGTTCGGGGCCCCCCCCGTGCTGGGCCAGTGCTTGGCAGTGCAGAGCCCCGGCACCTCCGGGCTTGGCAGTGTGTCGCCCCGGCACCTCTAGGCTGGGCACTTCATCTGTTATGAATGTGAATCTGTTATGAATCTAAAAAAATGACTTGAGTCCCAGCACCTTTTCCATTACATATGAAGCACCGTGGGGGGCACTGCACAGACGCGTAATGAGAGAGTCCCCGCCCCGAAGATTTTGCAGAATAAACAGGCAAGACAAAGTCAAGAGCGTGGCCTCCATTTTACAGAGGCAGAGTCGCCCAGTGGAAAAGCAGGGAACAGGACCCTTTCGACTGCCAAGCCAATGCTCTCTCCAGGTCACGCCCTATGGCTTTTGGTGGAGACGCAGGGAGCACTTACTCAATCTGATCCGAAAGGTCGCCGTAAATGTCATTGTCCGCGACGCTGTCCTCGGTGGGGAAGGGGCTGAAAGAGGACGGAGCCAGCTCATGATCAGGTTATAACGCGGGCAAGCCTCGTTCGCGACCGTCTCCTCTCCAGGAGGGTTCGTCTCTCTGGCCTTTTCTGCCCTCAGTTTTACCCCCTGCTGCCCCCATGTCCCAGCGGCACAGGGCTGCCTGCATCCCTGCCCCTCTCATGGAGCTGATCAGCCAGAAGGGGTCACTCAAGAGACTGTCCGTGGGCAAACTTGGACAGATGTCACAGTCAACCAAGGTGGCCATTTACTAACCACATGACCACCACAGCTGATAACTTCTAATTGAGGGGAAGGTCTAGGAGGTAGGACTAGGCCCTCAGATAGGGTTTGGTGGGGAAAGGTTTTTCCGTCCTGCGAATAAGAGTTGAAAATTTTTTTCCATATTGAATTGGGGGCAAAAGGCTGCAATCTTGAAACT